>NW_027507764.1:328169595-333137800 GCF_037356315.1 Lithobates pipiens | reverse complement strand
TGGAGTGACACAATCAATATGAGAGAGATAATATATATATATATATATATATTATATATATATATATATATACACACATACATACATACATACATACATACATACACACACACACACACACACACACACACATATATACATACATATACACACACATACATACATACTTTTTTCCCCCCCTGTACTTTTATTTTTTTTGTTTACATATCTTAAATTATTTATGCTGCTTCCCTGTTCGTTAGTTTCAACCACTCCCTTCTCATCATCCCTTTCCCCCCCCCCCCCCCCCCCCCCAACTCTCTTTCCCATACACAACGAACTTTTGCAGTTAGTATGTAGTATGTTATATCCTTATAGCTCTTATATTATCCCGTGGCCCCTCTCCTCCTCTTCATCGGTTCCTTCTTTTTCCTCTCCTTTGTTTTTCATATTATATTTCTGTATATACAAAGCTCTGTCTTCCCAGTCCCCATAGTATCCTTTTACCACTCCCCCCCCCCCCCCCCCCCCCCCCCCCCCACGCCTCCTCTGTTCCCTTTAACACATACATACATACATACATACATATATGTATCCTCATCATTCTTGTTCACATATCTCAAATCATTTATGCCCCCTTCCTGTTCGTAATTATATACAGTCTGTTCTTTTTCACTCCCATCTGCAGCGCTGCCATCTCCTCCCCCTCTCAATTACCAACCCCCATAGTCTCCTCCCATTTCTTTCTATCCACGCCCCGTCTTATTTGTATGCCCTTCAGGAGTATTCTAACCATAAGCCACGCCCCACTCCAATCAGCCACGCCCCCCTTCTTAAGTTCCTTTTATTTAAATCTCTGCCTCTCTCCTCTATTCTGATTGGCCTGATGAAAGAGCGCGGTTGTCCTTCCACCTCGACCCGAAGGCTCAGGAAACGCGTCGCCCGCCATGACATCATACTCCACGACCCGCATGTCACAACAAACCAAGCCTCATTTTGGAATTATGTCCCCTGCGTCCACCGAGCCGGTGTTGTGCCATATAGTGTCCAGCAATCATATAGTGTCCGCGCAGTACGGAGCAGACGAAGGCAGGAAGTCAGGGGCAGGGGATGCTGGAGGTAGAATTGCAGCTCAAACACCTATTTTCTTTTTACTGTCTCCCAGCCACCAGTGTAAACAAGGTCTTAAAGTGCACTTATCCTTAAAAATATTTGTCACTAACCCTAGTTCCCCTTAACCACTTGCTTACTGGGCACTTAAACACCCTTCCTGCCCCAGACCAATTTTCAGCTTTTGGTGCTCTCACACTTTGAATGACAATTACTCAGTCATGCAACACTGTACCCAAATGAATTTTGTCCTTTTTTTCCCCACAAATAGAGCTTTCTTTTGGTGGTATTTGATCACCTCTGAGGTTTTTATTTTTTGCGCTATAAATGAAAAAAAGACCGAAAATTTTGAAAAAAAATGCATATTTCTTTGTTTCTGGGACAGAATTATGCAAATTATAAATTTTTCTTCATAAATTTTGGCCACAATTTATACTGCTACATATCTTTGGTAAAAATAACCCAAATTAGTGGATATTATTTGGTCTTTGTGAAAGTTAGAGAGTCTACAAGCTGTGGTGCGAATCGCACAAAATTTATCACATCTGATGTACTGGTGGACTATCTCACTTCTTGTGACCCGAACAAGTCAGGAAAGTACAAATACCCCCCAAATGACCCCTTTTTGGAAAGTACATTCCAAGGTATTTAGTAAGAGGAATGGGGAGCTTTTTGATGTCATTTTTTTCCCACAATTCTTTGCAAAATTAAGATTTAAAAAAAAATTTTTCCCCACAAAATTGTCATTGTAATAGGTTATTTCTCTCACATGGCATGTGTATACCACAAATGACACCCCCAAAAAAATTCTGCTACTCCTGAGTATTACAATACCACATGTGTGGGACTTTTTCACAGCCTGGCCACATAGAGAGGCCCAACATGCAGGGAGCGCCATAATGTGTTCTAGGAGCATAAATTACACATCTAACTTGTTGACTACCTATTACACTTTTGAAGGCCCGGAGCACCAGGACAATGACACCTGGCACCGATGACAGATGGCACTGATACGTGCCACCGATGACAGATGGCACTAATACGTGCCACCGATGACAGATGGCACTAATACGTGCCACCGATGACAGATGGCACTAATACGTGCCACCGATGACAGATGGCACTAATACGTGCCACCGATGACGCGTGACACTGATGACAGGTGGCACGTGACACTGACAGATGGCACTGATGACAAATGCCGCCGATGACAGATGGCACCAATATGTGGCACTGATGACAGATGGCACTATGTGGCACTGATGACACGTGGCACTGACAACAGGTGGCACTGGGGACAGATAGCACTAACAGGTGGCACTGGGGATAGGTAGCACTGGGGTGGATGGCACTGGGGATAGGTAGCACTGGGGTGGATGGCACTGGGGCAGGATGGCACTTTTTTTAAACTTTTTTTTTTTTTTACACTTACAGCCGCTGCAGCCGTTCATCTCTCCCCTCTCACACGCTGTCTGTGTGAGGAGGGAGAGCAGCGCTGAGAGATGATCTCATATGTTTACATACGAGATCATCTCACATTGGACACGCCGATGTAAACTGCTAATCACAGCCAGAAAATGCAATCTACCACATTTAAAAAAAAAAACAATTGTATCGTTAAA
The DNA here is from genome assembly GCF_037356315.1 of Lithobates pipiens. Lineage (NCBI taxonomy): Eukaryota > Metazoa > Chordata > Amphibia > Anura > Ranidae > Lithobates > Lithobates pipiens. The sequence continues at coordinate 333,135,089 of NW_027507764.1, read as the reverse complement.
AAGTCTGCTGAGCCTTTTTTACCTTCCTGGAATTCAAGTTAAGTCAGATGATTTTTCATCTTAACCCCATCTGGACCGCCATACGCCGACATGCGTCCTAACTCTGAAGAGGGATATCTTTGTAACAGCAGCAACTAGCTGCCATTACCTGGTATTCTCTTCTTCGGCAGGTGGTCAGATTTACGATGATAGTGGTCTCTGTGGTGGATTCGCCATGCGATCACTTTAAAATCAGCGGAGGGAGAGGCCTCCCTCGCCGCTCTCCGGAGCCAATCGATAGAGGCGGAGGCGATCGGATCCTTGTCCTTCCTGGGTATGGAGATGCGTGGGGGGGGGGGGGGGGGGAAGACGGCCCACCCGTCTCCATACCATTGAAGGGTGGCATCAAAATGTCACTCCTGCCCATAGCTCTTAAAAGGCCATTTATTTTTTATTGCATTTTAGAGTTTTTTGCCCCCATCTCATATTTAAGAGGTCATGTCATGCTTTTTTCTAAATGTTTACATTCCTTGTAATAGGAATAAAAAAAGTGACAATTTTTTTTTTTTAAAGAACAGAAAAAAAAAAAAAAAAAAAAAAAAAAAAAAAAAAGGTGCCCTGTCCCACCGAGCTTGTGTGCAGAAGTGAACGCATATGCTAGTAGCGTCCGCATATGAAAACATGGTTCAAGCTACATGTGAGGCATTTCCGCGATCAGTAGAGTGAGAGCAATAATTCTAATCCTAGACCTCCTCTGCAACTCAAAACATGCAACCTGTAGAATTTTTTAAATGTCGCCTATGGAGATTTTTAAAGTTTGTTGTCATTCCACGAGTAGGCGCAATTTTGAAGCGTGACACGTTGGGTATCATTTTACTAAGCAAAACATTACCTTTCACAATATAAAAAAATTTGGTTAACTTTAGGGCCGGTTCACACTGCAGGCAAAGCGAGGCGACTCCGACTTGCCTCGCCGCGATCTGCAGCGGCCTCGGCGGCGACTTGCAAATGACTTCTGTATAGAAGTCAATGCAAGTCGCCCCGAGGTCGCCCGAAAGTAGTACAGGAACCTTTTTTCTGAGTCGGAGCGACTCGAGTCGCTCCTCTCAGAACGGTTCCATTGTACAGAACGGGGGCGACTTGCGGGAGCGAGGCGAGGCGAGTCGTGTCGCCTCGCATCGCCCGCTGTGTGAACCCGCCCTTACTGTTGTCTTATTTTTTAATTCAAAATATTTTTTTCCTAAAAAAGTGCGCTTGTAAGACCGCTGCGCAAATACAGTGTGACAGAAGGAATTACAACAAACACCATTTTTTTTTCTACGATGTTAGAAAAAAAATTACAATGTTAGGGGGCTCTAAGTAATTTTCTAGCAAAAAAAAAAAAAGTTTTTAACTTGTAAACAAATCTCAGAAAGAGGCTGTCCTTTAGTGGTTAATGCATTCTATGCATTAAGATAAAAAGCCTTCTGTGTGCAGTAAACTCCCTCAGCCCCATAATACTTACCTGAATACTATCTCTGTCCAGGAGTGCCTCGGCCATCCGGGATGCTCCCTGCCGATTGGCTGAGACACAGCAGCATCGCCATTGGCGCCTAAGTCAGTTAGCCAATGAGGGGGGGGGGGGCAGATCCGTGTCTAAATGGACACACATTACTGTAGCTCAGCTTGGGTGCCCCCATAGCAAGCTGCTTGCTGTGAGACTCAACAGGAGGGAGGCTGCCCTGTGCAAAACCTCTACACATAGCAGGCAAGTATATTGTTATTTTTATAGAAAAAATTAAAAATAAAACAAACACACACACACACACACACACACACACACCCCAAGGCTTTACAATTACTTTCAGCTACAAACTCCTTAGCCTCCATAATCTGTTTCTAGTATGCAAGGCGTGTATGGACACAAGTTTTCTACAACTGCATCTTATTACTGCTCTGTATATCAAGGTTGGACAAATACCAATCACTAGAACAGAAAAAAAAAAAAAGATACTTTGTGACCAAGACTTCCTATAAGCTTTCCCATTTAGATCTACTTGTCAGACTGGAAACCAGGACCAGCTTCAATTGTGCTCTTCATCATGTGCACTATACCCAACTTCCCAAGCATAGGGGAAGCCAGGTCCCACTTCACACCAGTTACCTAAAAGGAATTAATTAACCACAAAGTGAGGGAGCTTTGTGGTTAATTAACTATGTCCAGCCACTGTAATGCCCATGTCTCAATGGAAATTATTCTGCTGGCAAGAACTCCCCAGCAGCAAAATCACAGCCTTTGTATAAAACAAACAGTGTCATTAGGGAGCGGAAAAAAGTAAGTGTCTTGTTTTTTTTTTTCCACGTTGTACCTATTAGGTATGCCTATTAGGTCAGGGGTTGACAAATTTGCTTGGAATCTAGGAGCCAGCTAAAAAAGTTAGGAGCCAGGTCCGTGACGGCGATCTGGGCCTGTCCCTGGCCTGACATGGAGACGAGTGAGGGGAAGATAGCCCCCAGCCCCCCACCTGTCTCCAAGTCATTGCCCATAGCTCTTAGAGGGACATTTTTAAATTGCATTTTAGTGTAAATATGAGATGTGAGGTCTCTCTGACCCCAGATCTCATATATAAAAGAGGACCTGTCATGCTTTTTTCTATTACAAGGGATTTTTACATTCCTTGTAATAGGAATAAAAGTGACACACATTTTTTTTTTTTAAAAGAACAGTGAAAAAAATTAAAATAAAAGTTAAAATAAGAAATTTTTTTTTTAAATGCGCCCTGTCTCGCCAAGCTTGCGTGCAGAAGCGAACGCATATATGAAAGCGGTGTTCAAACCACACATGTGAGGTATCGCTGCGATCGGTAGAGTAAGAGCAATAATTCTAGCCCCAGACCTCCTCTGTAACTCAAAACATGCAACCTATAGAATTTTTTAAACGTCGCCTATGGAGATTTTAAAGGGTAAAAGTTTGTCGCCATTCCATGAGCGGGCGCAATTTTGAAGCGTGACATGTTGGGTATCGATTTACTCGGCGTAACATTATCTTTCACAATATAAAAAAAAAATATTAGGCTAACTTTATTGTTGTCTTTTTTTTTATTAAATAAAAATTTTTTCCCCAAAAAAAGTGCGCTTGTAAGTCCGCTGTGCAAATACGGTGTGACAGACAGTATTGCAACGACCACCATTTTACTCTCTAGGGTGTTTTATATATATATATATTATATATATATATATTTTATTTTTATTTTTTTGTTTTGTTTAGGGGTTCTAAGTAAAGGGATGGAGAAAGACTGGCAGGAAATCAATTAGCATTGTTGGTTGTAATTCCAACGGCCACCACAAGAAGGCGCCAGATTCCAGAAGGAACCATAGGATCACAGAAGGCCTCAAAGCCGGGGGCTCAATTACCGGCCGCCTGCGGCGCGGCCTGACGCGTTCGCGCGCGGGGGGGGGTCCACGGAGACGGGATACCCCCAGCTATGCTGCCCCAGGCGCAAGGTCGCTGATTCTAGTCGCCAATGCGACCTGGCGACCGGGTTTTGTCGAGCACTGTATTAGGTGTACCTGTAGGTACAGTGAATATGTCCTAAACTTGCGGCGTTTAGGAGATATTCACGCTACATGCAGCAAGCGATGTCACCGGTGAATGCGCTCTGAACGTCCGACATACTGTGCCAGACCTTCAGAGCTCTGTGCCACATGCATGGTGGGGATGTCATCGCAGCCCCAGCCACTTATACAGCCGGAGTCCGTCAACTCGGAATATGGAAGTCCTGTCTGCGGTGAAGGTGGAGGGCTTTGTTCCAAGGTATTTCATAATGTGCCCATATTAGCACATTATGCCATTGCCTTGCAGGGGATTTTTCTTTTTTTCTAATGCCTCTTTAAGCCAGCAAGAGAACAAATGCCATAGAAGAAAAAAAAAAAAAAAAAAAGAAAAAAAAAAGGAGAATGGGAACTGGGTGTATCGGTACACCTAGTGGTATGGTGGATACACCTAAGAAAAGATATATAATAGAAGTGACACGTCCTAAATTACATTCAATGAGAGTAGCAAAAAAAAAAAGGGGGGCTGTGGACTTTTTAGGCACTGATACAGAAGGCTGTTTTTTACTACTGAGGGGTGACAAGATGTTGAATTGAAGACATTATCTTGTCACCCCTCAGTAATTATATTGTTTAAGACGATAGAAATGATGGTAACATCCTCTGCTGATAAACTTTGGAGTATATATGACTTGTTCCTTCTTTTTTAATATGTATCTATGTAAACGTCCTTTTGTAAATAAAATGATACCTTTTTAAATTTAAAAACAGCCTTCTGTATCAGTGCCTAAAAAGTCCACAGCCCCCCTTTTTTTGTTACTGATTAGATGCCATAGAAGGAAGTGGTTGCTGAAAGTGACAGTTCCAACACATGACAGTAGCCTTTGACCATTGCACCAAAGACACCCATTGCAGCAATGGATTATGAGGAGTGGGAGAATGGTATATACAGCTGCCTAGATAAAGATGGGGGATAATTGTAGATGGCTGCTGTGATGGAGAAGCAACTAGATAACTGCATATATGGCTCCGGGAATGGAAAATAATGTTACTGTTGGTAATAATTTCAAATCTGAATGGTTTAAGATATGACCATAGAAACTTATATACGTAGAGGTCCTAATACATGGCTAGGCAACCTGTTGCTGTCCACCTAATCTTGCCATGCAAGCATATTTTTCATCTGATTAACCATTTGATCAAATGGATGAAAATAAAAAGAGCAGATTGTTCAATGTAATGTAAAATGAATAGGAAATTTGAGTACAGGGATCTGATCACTTGACAAAAGCCATGTAGATGTCAAATTGCACTGTGAAAACTATCATTTTGTACCTCTGCCCTGGTTTCTTCTACCGAAAATTAAACAAACATGTACGAAAGTTGAAAGATCTTAAAAAGTAATGCTGGAGCAGACTCTTGAGCCAGTTCTCAAATAGCTGTCAGACTTGCATCATTTCTGCACATGCACAATATCACATGCATGCACAGCAAGCTGCGGGTTTGCACATGCGTGAGATATCACAAATGAATACATGCCACATGTGTCTAGGCGAGGGATCAGGAAGTGGCACTATTAGGGTGGATACACACAGGCACAATCAACTACTAGAATGTGTTTTCAATACGTTCCTATTGGCACACAGGCTATTTTGGTTTGTTCTTTACACCCGATTGCTGCACTGGAATATGGCTCTAAATGACACAATGCACATAGATACATAATGGGAGGGAATGAATAAAGTGCCTAAACCAAATTTTTCTTAACTGGATCAGTTGCCTAGAGCTGTCAATGAGCTTTCACATTTTTCTAAGGTGTGTGGAAAAAACAAAAGCTAGAAGCGGACTTGTTTCTGTGCAAAATTGGCTGTAATAGAGCTGTGTTCAGCATATTTGTAACTTTGTGCATGAATCCTTAAAGCGGAGTTCCACTCAAAAGTGGAACTTCCTCTCGTTGTACTCCTTTCCCCCTCTGGCACCACATTTGGCACCTTTCAGGGGGCTGGAGGGGCAGGATACCTGTCTTTCACAGTTCTCCTGTCCCCACTTCCGGGAGCCTCAGCCACGGGTATTTGCACCATCCCTGGGGCTCCCTCTTCCTCCCTCCTCACCACTGAGACAGTAGGAGAGAGGAGTGGTGCCTCACGCATGCACAGTAGGGTTCTTAGTATGAAGCCCTTACTCGCAATGGTGGCAGCATGCACCCGACAGCTGATGAAAACATCAGCTGCTGTGCTGACATCACTGGACTCCAGGACAGGTAAGAGTCCTATTATTAAAAGTCAGCAGCTGCAGTATGTGCAGCTGCTGGTTTTTAATTTTTGCAGCTGTTTTAAAAAAGGGGTTGTAAACCCTCAAGATTTTTCATCTTTATGCATTCTATGCATTAAGGTGAAAAGTCTTCTGTGTGCAGCAGCCCCCCAGAGCCCCAGCTTTTACGTACCTGAACCTGTTCTTTCCAGCGACGAGAACGAGTCCAGCAGCTCCAGGTGCTGTCTCGGGTCCTCATTGGATTGATAGCAGCAGCAGCCATTGGCACCCATCAAATCCAACGACACAGGAGCCAGGGCCAAATCCTGCTGTCTGTGTCAAGGGACGTAGCAGCAGGACTCGGGAGCCCGCCAGCACAGGTGCCCCCTTGCAATGCGGGTGCCCAAGGAGGCACTCGAGGCGGGGAGGAGCCAGGAGTGCCGCGGGGGGACCCCCAGAAGAGGAGGATCAGGGCTACTCTGTGCAAAACACTTGAACAGAGGTGGCAAGTACACCATAGTTGTTAAAAAAAAAAAAAAAAAAAAAAAAAAAACACCCCACAAAGCTTTACAACCCCTTTTACCACATGCTTACTGGGCACTTATACCCCCTTCCTGACCAGGCCAATTTTCAGCTTTCAGAGCTGTCGTACTTTGAATGACAATTGTACGGTTATGCATTACTGTACCAACACAATTTTTATACATTTTTTTTTCACACAAATAGAGCTTTCTTTTGATAGTATTTATTAACCACTGGGTTTATTTCTTGCTAAAGACCAAAAATTTTGAAACATTTTTATATAGTTTGTTATACACTTTTGCAAACAGGTAATTTTTCTCCTTCACAGATGTTCTCTGATGGGCACTGATGGTACCAGTGTTCCTGTAACAGAAGCCGATTATCCGCTTTCTTTTGTCCTCACGCTGTCAGCATGGAGAAAAAAATAAAATAAAAAATAAAAAGATAACCAGCACGTGTTTAGTTCCGTGATCAGCTGATGACGTGGTAAAGGGCCACTGTAATTGGCTCTTTATCTCGATCTGTGATCAGCCGAGTCCAAAGTACTCAACGATCACAGAGCGTGGGGCACGAGCAGCGCACTTATGGAAGGACGTCTATGGATGCCCTCCCGGCATTGGAAGCCCGTGCTGTAGCCATCTTTTGGCTATAGCATGGGTGGAAAGTGGTTAAAGTTTTACTAAACCCAGGAACCCTGAATTCACTATCAGGTCTTCCACAGTACACAACATGAAAATGCAATTATTTTAGTGAAAATAAACTAATTTATATTATATATATATATATATATATATATATATATATATATATATATAATCTTTTCTCATCAGCAGTATATAGCAGTCTTGTGACTTCTATCAGTGTCCAGCCAAGCACTGGTTCAAGCTTGAAGTAGCAGTTTTCATTCTCCTCTGACTATCCTATGAGGCTGCATGACCCCTGACACTATGTCTGGACAGTGCTGCAAGTCCCGTCTTCAACTCCGGCAAGTGGACTTTTATTTTTCAATGGACTGCGAGCATACTGATCAGCAAGCTCATAGTCCATTCATTCTTCCTCCAGATTACTAACTGAAAGCCCACACAAATATATACGGGCAGAAAGCTGGAGGGAGAATGCGCTACAGCCTGACATCCCACCCATGAATATGAATTGCAGTTGCAATGCTTTGCAGGCTGCAGAAAAAAAAATATATTTTCCTGCTAAATCATTTGCTTTTAATTTCTTTTTTAGAAATAATAAAAAAAAATAAAAAAATAATCTGCACTGTAAAATCTAGTGGTGCACCGAAATGAAAATTCTGGACCAAAACCGAAAAGTCAGGATGCACCTGGCCGAAAACCAAAAACAGACAGATATATATTACACAGTATCTCACAGGAGTGAGTACACCAATCACATTTTTTGTAAATATTTTATTATATCTTTTCATGTGACAACACTGAAGAAATGACACTTTGCTACAATGTAAAGTAGTGAGTGTACAGCTTGTATAACAGTGTAAATTTGCGGTCCCCTCAAAATAACAACACAGCCATTAATGTCTACACTGCTGGCAACAAAAGTGAGTATACCGCTAAGTGAAAATGTCCAAATTGGGCCCAAAGTGGTCAATATCTTGTGTGGCCACCATTTTCCAGCACTGCCTTACCCCTGTTGGGCATGGAGTTCACCAGAGCTTTACAGGTTGTCGCTGGAGTCCTCTTCCACTCCTCCACGACGACATCACAGAGCTGGTGGATGTTGGAGACCTCGCGCTCCTCCACCTTGCATTTGAGAATGCCCCACAAATGCTCAATAGGGTTTAGGTCTGGAGACATGCTTGGCCAGTTCATCACCTTTACCCTCAGCTTCTTTAGCAAGGCAATTGTCATCTTGGAGGTGTGTTTGAATGAATGAATGAATGAATGAATGAAATACTTGTACAGCGCACAATGCAAACTGAATTGCCTCTAGGCGCTGTGGCGAGCTTTGATCATCTGCTTTGGGGTCGTTATGTAGGAATACTGCCCTGCAGCCCAGTCTCCGAAGGGAGGGGATCGTGCTCTGCTTCAGTATGTGACAGTAGAAGTTGGCATTCATGGTTCCCTCAATGAACTGCACCTCCCCAGTGCAAGCACCACTCATGCAGCCCCAGACCAAGACTCGAGTGCTCAAAAATGGCAGATATAATAAAGAATAGGGCTGTCCCCCAGTGCAGCTGCCAACCACTGGACAAACGGGAAGCAATATATAAAAACACAAAACAGTAGCGTTCTATGGGTGAAAGTCGGATATACAAGACAAAGTATGTATGTATACACAGGACTGGACACTGATGCAAAAATCCAATGAAGAGGATAAAAAGCATATAGCTATATACAGATAAAATGATTCTGAAAACGGTACCACCATAGAGGAATCTTGATAAGAAGGTGTTAACTGCTCCCAGAAGGTTCAGCCAGTTGTTGGTGGACCACGGTCATCCTGGAATGTATGAAAGGTGTTCAGGCGCTGATCAGAGGGAATGAGAAAGTAAAAACTCTTCCTGCTGTCCCACAATCAGACACCTCAGATCTGAAGGGGTGCGGGGGAAGCACCCACCGACCACGGTAATGTGATGCCCTCACCTTGATGATCCACCTGAACAGCATCAGACTATGGGAAGCGTGGTGCGTTGGTCGCCACTGAGAGCAAGGCTGGCAACACCGGATGTAACCAAGGAGACCAGCCATGTGCAGTGACTTCAGCGCGACTTCCGGAAGAAAAAACCAGTGTAAACACTGGTGGACCACAAGCTGAAAGGTTGCTGTAGCTGACATGTTTCACTTTGTCAAAGGAATTTGAACCAAATAGGTTTATCGTGGTCTCATCAGACCACAGGACATGGTTCCAGTAATCCATGTCCTTAGTCTTGTCTTCAGCAAACGGTTTGGCGGGCTCTCTTGTGCATCATCTTTAGAAGACAGCCATGCAAACCGATTTGATGCAGCGTGCGGTGTATGGTCTGAGCACTGAAAGGCTGACCCCCCCATCCCTTCAACCTCTGCAGCAATGCTGGTAGCACTCATACGTCTATTTTCCAAAGACAATCTCTGGATATGATGCAGAGCATGTGCTCTCAACTTCTTTGGTTGATAATGGCTAGGCCTGTTCTGAGTGGAACCTGCCTTGTTAAACCGCTGTATGGTCTTGGCCACCATGCTGCAGGACAACAATTCTTTTTTTTCAGATCCTCAGAGTTTTGTCATGAGGTGCCGTGTTGAACTTCCAGTGACCAGTATGAGAGAGAGTACAGCTGCACAATTAATCATTAAAAAATCATGATCTCGATTCAACCCCTCTGACGATCTCTATTGCAGAGTTAACAAGTGGAGAGACTTATCTGCTCACTCAGCTGTCAAAAGAAAACATCCGGGCAGTCTGCCAAGTTTTTAAAATGAAACATTGTAACTAACTTCCTTCTTAGATCAAAAGGTAAAAACCAAGCTTTTAAACAGTGTAAATGCAGGAAGTTTAAGCACTTAAAGCGGGATTCCACCCTAAAGTGGAACCTCCGCTGATCGGATCCCTCCCCCCCTCCGGTGTCACAATTGACACCTTTCAGGGGGGAGGGGGGGGTGGAGATACCTGTCAAAGACAGGTATTTACACCCACTTCCGGGCATAGACTCCCGTGGGAGTCTACGCCATTTCCTGCCCTGCCGCGCTGTCTGCTGGGACACACACGGGTCCCAGTGACAGCGCGGAGATTTCCTAATTGTGCGGCGCGACTCGCGCATGCGCAGTAGGGAACCGGGAAGTGAAGCCGATTCGCTTCACTTCCTGATTCCCTCACCTAGAATGGTGGCGGCAGCAGCAGAGGGCCGAGCGATCGATCGGCCTCGGCATCGCTGGAACCCGGGACAGGTGAGTGTCCATTTATTAAAAGTCAGCAGCTGTAGTATTTATAGCTGCTGGCTTTTAATATTTTTTTTTTTGGTGGAATCCCAGTCTAAATCTTTTTCTGACACTTAGTTAAAATCAATATTTTTTGCTAGAAAATTACTTGGAACCCCCAAACATATATTTTAGCAGAGACCCTAGGGAATAAAAATGTCAATTGCTGCAATATTCTATGGCACACTGTATTTGCCCAGTGGTCTTTCAAACGCATTTTTTTGGGGAAAAAATACACTTCAATAAGAAAAACAAAACCCGAAACAGTAAAGTTAGCCCAATTTTTTTTTGTGAATGTGGAAGATGTTACACGGCGAGAATTGTGAGAGAATCATAATCTATCTTCTAAGCAAAAAAAATTGTGATTCTCATTTTAGCCAGAATCGTGCAGCCCCATGAGAGAGCGAGAGCAATAACACCAAATTTAATACACCTCCCCGCCATTCACATGACACTGGGGAGGAAAAATGGCTAACTGGGCCCAATTTGGACTTTTTCACTTAGGGTTGCACTCACTTTTGCTGCCAGCGGTTTAGACATTAATGGATGTGCTGAGTTATTTTAGAGGGAACAGCAAATTTACACTGTTATAGAAGCTGTAGACTCAATACTTTACATTGTAGCAAAGTGTCATTTCTTCAGTGTTGGCACATGAAAAGATATAATAAAATATTTACAAAAATGTGAGGGGTGTACTCACTTTTGTGAGAATAATATATACAGTGCCTTGCGAAAGTATTCGGCCCCCTTGAACTTTTCAACCTTTTGCCACATTTCAGGCTTCAAACATAAAGATATAAAAATTTTATTTTTTGTGAAGAATCACCAACAAGTGGGACACAATTGTGAAGTGGAACAAAGTCTATTGGATTTTTGAAACTTTAACTAATAAAAAAAAAATGAAAAGTAGGGCGTGCAAAATTATTCGGCCCCCTTGCGTGAATACTTTGTAGAGCCACCTTTTGCTGCGATTACAGCTGAAAGTCCCTTGGGGTATGTCTCTATCAGTTTTGCACATCGAGAGACTGAAATTCTTGCCCATTCTTCCTTGCAAAACAGCTTGAGCTCAGTGAGGTTGGATGGAGAGCGTTTGTGAACAGCAGTTTTCAGCTCTTTCCACAGATTCTCGATTGGATTCAGGTCTGGACTTTGACTTGGCCATTCTAACACCTGGATACATTTATTTGTGAACCATTCCTTTGTAGATTTTGCTGTATGTTTGGGATCATTGTCTTGTTGAAGGATAAATCTCCGTCCCAGTTTCAGGTCTTTTGTAGACTCCAACAGGTTTTCATCCAGAATGGTCCTGTATTTGGCTGCATCCATCTTCCCCTCAATTTTAACCATCTTCCCTGCCCCTGCTGAAGAAAAGCAGGCCCAAACCATGATGCTGCCACCACCATGTTCGACAGTGGGGATGGTGTGTTGAGGGTGATGAGCTGTGTTGCTTTTACGCCAAACATATCGTTTTGCATTGTGGGCAAAAAGTTCGATTTTGGTTTCATCTGACCAGAGCACCTTCTTCCACATGTTTGGTGTGTCTCCCAGGTGGCTTGTGACAAACTTTAGACAAGACTTTTTATGGATATCTTTGAGAAATGGCTTTCTTCTTGCCACTCTTCCATAAAGGCCAGATTTGTGCAGTGTATGACTGATTGTTGTCCTATGGACAGACTCTCCCACCTCAGCTGTAGTTCTCTGCAGTTCATCCAGAGTGATCATGGGCCTCTTGGCTGCATCTCTGATCAGTCTTCTCCTTGTCTGAGCTGAACGTTTATAGGGACGGCCAGGTCTTGGAAGATTTGCAGTGGTCTGATACTCCTTCCATTTCAAAATGATCGCTTGCACAGTGCTCCTTGGGATGTTTAAAGCTTGGGAAATCTTTTTGTATCCAAATCCGGCTTTAAACTTCTCCACAACAGTATTACAGATCTGCCTGGTGTGTTCCTTGGTCTTCATGATGCTCTCTGTGCTTTCAACAGAACCCTGAGACTATCACAGAGCAGGTGCATTTATACAGAGACTTGATTACACACAGGTGGATTCTATTTATCACCATCAGTCATTTAGGACAACATTGGAACTTTCAGAGATCCTCGCTGAACTTCTGGAGTGAGTTTGCTGCACTGAAAGTAAAGGGGCCGAATAATTTTGCACGCACCACTTTTCAGTTTTTTATTTGCTACAAAAGTTTAAAATTATCCAATAGATTTTGTTCCACTTCACAATTGTGTCCCACTTGTTGGTGATTCTTCACAAAAAATAAAAATTTTATATTTTTATGTTTGAAGCCTGAAATGTGGCAAAAGGTTGAAAAGTTCAAGGGGGCCAAATACTTTCGCAAGGCTGTGTGTGTGTGTGTGTGTGTGTGTGTGTGTGTGTGTGTGTGTGTGTGTGTGTATGTATATCTATACACACACACACACACACACACACACATTAAAAAGTGGCAAAAACTTTAAGAAAAAAACAAAAAACCTGTGTTGAGAAGCCTTAAAATTGAATTCCATGCTAAACCTCTTTAAAATGCTCCCCCCCCCCCCAACAAAAAAATAATGCTAACATTTGTAAGAAAACGGTGTATACTTACCTATATACAGTATATGAACAGCATAGTGGCCAAGTGGCTAGAACTTCCGCCTAGCAGCACTATGGTCATTTTGAATCACAACCATAGCACTGCCTGCTTAGTTTCAGTTTGCATGTTCTCCTTATGACTGCATGGGTTTCCTGCAGGTACTCTGGTTTCCTCTGACACTGCAGACATGCTGGTAGGTTGCTTGGCTGCTGTCTAAATTGGCCCTGGTATGTGTAATCACAGTATATAATCTGTGTTAATGACACTATATACAGTGGAGGAAATTACCATTTGATCTCCTGCAGATTTTGTAAGTTTGCCCACTTACAAAGAAACAAAGGGATTATAACCGTTATAGGTGCAGGGGCATTGCTAGGTCTACGAATGATCTGGGGCTAGAGCCCATAGCAGCGAAGTAAAGAATCATACGCTTGGGCAGGCATACACATGTATATAATATACATGTGTGTATATAACATTATATATTATTATTACATAACTGTCCCCAAAGCCCCCCCTCATTACATCGGAGTCACGTCACCTGCCACCAAATTTGGATTGTGTATAAAGAGAGGCTGGGTATACAGTCCCCCCCCCATATGGTCTGCACTTACCAGCTCAGGAGAGACTCGTGTGAGAAAGTTCCTCCCGACTCTATCATATGGGTGGAGCAAGGGAGGAGACTGACTCTCACACTGATCTCTGGCTGTGTCACTGAAGTACGAAGCGTAGGCTGAGCGCCGCGGCTGTGTCCAGGAGCCTGTGACTCTCTCGCGGTAAGGCCGACCCTGGACTCGGGGCTATGGGCCCCATCCTCAATAGCCCCCCGTTAACAACGCCACTGCATAGGTGTATTTTAAACAGACAGAATATCAACCAAAATGTTATAAATTGAATTGTAGTTCAGTGAGAAAAATAAGTATTTGATCCCTTACCAACCAACAATAATTCTGGCTACAGTATGTGCTCATGTGGTACACAGATTAGTCCTTTCAATTTAAGAAGGTGCTCCTGAAGACAACTCGTGTGTATAAAAGATACCTGTCCACAGAATCTCTTTCATTCAAACCTGATGATCATGGGCAAGACCAAAGAGCAGTCAAAGGACATCAGGAACAAATTGTAGACTTGCACAAGGCTGGAATGGGCTGCAAGACCATCAGCAAGAAGTTTGGTGAGAAGGAGACAACTGTTGGAGCGATTATTTGCAAATAGAAGAAATACAAAATAACCAATCACCCTCGGTCTGGAGCTCCATGCAAGGATGGGGAGGATGATCATAAAAAAGGTGAGGGATCAGCCCAGAACTACACAGGAGGAGCTTGTGAATGATCTCAGGGTAGTTGGGACCACAAATACCAAAAATACCAAGTTGTATCGGCGCTCAACCTCCCCCTTGCTGTGCTTGAGGGTCCGCTGCAATCCCAGTCTTAGCCCTCCCCCCAGAAAAACCAGGGCAAGTGGATGATGTATATGTATATCTTTAGGGGATTGCGCCTCCCACTCACTATTTATACTACCCTGTTCTCAATAGAATATGCTTAATAATACTTCTATTCACTAAATAATCACTGTGCCCCCATATTATCCAAAATATATACACAAGACATTAATTTATAATTGCAAAAAATATAGCGTCCTTATTGTGCGATATTTTAATTAGATTGCTCAGACTGTGCCGTCTTAATCACCGATCATCTTCTAATCAAAAGTCCACTTGTGTCAACTAAAATAACCAAAACTGTGCCACCGTCACCAAGCAGAATGGCCACTCACCAGATGTCCCCAATCAGTAAGCCTTCGGTTCATTCAAAGGATAACCAATCCACAACGCATTCCTCCCGTTAGCAATTCCTCAACGTCCATATATTCATACAATGGAACCAATATAGTGTAAAATCGTTTTAACTTTAATGGAAAAATCAATAAAAAACGTATTGCACTCACATTTCAATGTGTCTATTGGCCGACACCAAGCCTTTCCCGCAATGAGAAAACCGTTCTAAAATCGGGCAAGCCACTGATGTTCCACAGGTGGTGTTAATCTCCTTCCACTGGACCAACCTTTTCCTAGCTTGTATCCAAGGACCGTATGTTGGGACCACAGTCACCAAACCATTGGTAACACAATACGCCGCAATGAATTGAAATTCTGCAGCGACCACAAGGTCCCCCTTTCTCCAGAAGGCACACATACAGGCCCGTCTGAAGTTTGCCAATGAACATCTAAATGATTCAGAGAAGGATTGGGAGAAAGTGCTGTGGTCAGATGAGACCAAATTTGAGCACTTTGCCATTAACTTCACTCACCGTGTTTGGAGGAAGAAAAATGCTGATCATGACCCCGAGAGCACCATCTCTATAGTCAAGCATGGAGGTGGAAACATGATGCTTTGGGGCCGTTTCTCTGCTAAAGGGACAGAGGCCGACTTTGCAGCACTGAGGGAGCCATGAACTGGGCCATGTATTGTAAAAATCATACATAAGAACCTTCTTCCTTCAGCCAGAACATTGAAGATGGGTCATGGATGATTCTTCCAGCATGACAATGACCCAAAACATACTGCCAAGGCAACAAATGAGTGGCTCAATAAGAAGTATATTAAGGTCATGAAGTGGCCCAGGGCCAGTCTCCAGACGTTAGTCCTATAGAAAATGTATGGAGGTAGCTGAAACAGTTGCCATGCGACAGCCAAGAAACCTTAAAGTGCTTGTAAACCCTTACAAACCACTTTGACCTACAAGTAAGCCTAGATTAAGGCTTACCTGTAGGTCCAAGAAATATCTCCTAAACCAATATGGTTTAGGAGATATTTGCCTGAAAACAGGCACCGCTGTCTACGGCGCATGCGCCGTAGACAGCGGCGCGCAGGCACACTGAGCACGGCATTCTCAACGAATGACAGCGGCGGAGCTGCGAGACCCCACCAAGAAGATGGATGCGGCGGACTACAGGGGACAGCGGTGACTTCGCTGGCTCCTGTGTCAGGTAAGTGACAAATAATGGACTACTATGCGATGCATAGTAGTCCATTATGCTTTGCAGGGAATGAAAGAGGAAGTAAACTCATCAGGGTTTACTTCCTCTTTAAGGATTTAGAGAAGATCTGTAAAGAGTGGACCAAAATCTCTCCTGAGATGTGTGTAAACCCGATAACCAACGACAAGAAACCTGTTACCTCTGCTTGTCAACAAGGGTTTTTCCACCAAGTACCGTATATACTCGAGTATAGGCCGACCCGAATATACTAAGTCATGTTTGTCATGCTTGCTCCCTGATTGTGGCTTGCATGTGGATTTTCTGAACATAAGTGGATTTTTTTGAACTAAAGTGGAGAGTTAATAACCAGGAGTTGAAAACAGGAGTTAAGACAGGAGTCTCTAACCTCTATCCTACATCCATCCTCCCCTCCATTTTAAAGATCCCACTGCAAGGGGCAACCAGACAGCTTTCCAGAAATGTCAGGCTGACAGCAAGCCAGATTCACCAGATCAGAGTGTTTTAAGGGGACAACCGCAGCCAGGTAAGCTCGCACCTCCACTCCCCCCCCCCCAGTGATTGTTCCAGGGACTCCGTCCGACCGCCTACAGGGATCAGGAAGGAATTTTTGCCCCACTGGTGCATTTGGCTGCTACTGTCAGGGGGTTTTTTGCCTTCCTCTGGAACAACCATAGGTTAGCATACCCCTACCTCCGGCCTCCTTTCCATTTTTTACGCTATCCTAGGACGACTATTCCAGATCACAGCCAGACTTCTTTTCTAAGCGGAGATCTCCACCTTAAGTAAAGGCAGCTGGAACAGCCAGCAACCGAATACAACAACTCCTTCCGCATCCATATAGGCATCCCCTGATCAACTTGCGCGCTAATAGCCTCAAGCACGGCGGCAAGTCTGATACCTAGCCCCACCTCAGGATCAATACCCTGATCAGGATCATCATCTTAGGCCCATAGTACCATCAACAGCATCCACAAACCATGTGCTACTTCAAATACTCAGCTGAAGTTCTGCACAGACTAAGGAACATCAACACCACATTGCCATCTTCCATACAAAAAATACTTCAAAGAGAACAACTATTAAAAACCGGACGACAAGCAGCTCCCAACCACAGGAAGACATCTACTCGACCACTACAATTAGATTGCGCCTTGATTAACGCCAGGTCTGCAGTCAAACATAGACTGGAAGTACACGACTTCATCATCGAGAACAATGTAGATTGTCTCTTCATCACCGAAAGCTGGTTAACCTCTGACTGCAACACCATCCTCACCGAATTGGTGCCGGAAAACTACAGGATCCTAACCGAACACCGGATAGGGAAAAAAGGAGGAGGCCTAGCAGTGATCTTTAAAGGTCACCTGGATCTCACTAAACCATCATCTCAGAACCCAGTGTCTTTTATGGAAACCCTGACGCTACATTTTCAACCAACACCCCATGACACCACTCATATTCTACTGTGCTACAGACCACCGGGACCAAAGTCCAATCTTCTTTCACCCCTCACGGAATCCTTTGCAATGCACACCCTAAAATTCAAAAATTTCCTGGCACTCGGAGATTTCAACCTTTGGGCAAACGAGCCTAAAGACCCCATCGCGACTGCCTGCATCAATCAACTAGAAGAACTGGGTCTACAGCAACTGATAAAGACTCCCACGCATGGGTCAGGACACACCCTGGACCTCATTTTCAAACAGAACATCGACGTCAACATATGCGACAACATAACTCTGCCATGGACGGATCACCACGCCATCAAATTCAAAATCACTACCAACATCACCAACGCAAAACGGAAACCTGTAACAACGCACTGGACCAGATCGCATAAAAAACTGTACTCCGAAGCCTTCAAAACCACTCTGTCCAAAAAAATATCTACAATAACCTTAAACCACTCTACGGAGGAAACACTCAACTCCCTGAACAAGGCATTACTGCAATCAGCAGACTCGGTAGCACCAAAACGCAGGGCTCTCATCAGGAAGAAAAATGCTGGATGGTTTAATAGCTCCCTCTCCGTACTAAAGCAAGAACGCAGAAGAGCGGAAAGAACATGGAGAAGAAATCCCACCGAGGAAAACCTATTTAACTACAAAGGTCTGACAGAGAATTATCGGAAAGCAATCTTCAAAGCCAAAAAGGACCACTTCTCATATACAATCTCAACGGCCGCAAACCAACCACGGGAACTGTTTAAACTGGTTAATCAATCAATGAATCCGGTGTGCCTAGAACCCCCAGAAAGCGAATCCCAGGATTACTGTGACAAACTGTCAGATTTTTTCATCGATAAAGTCAAAACCATCAGGGAAACAATTTGTCAGAAGAAAACATCCGACCTCAGCCAGCAAATACATAAAGAGGATGTCCGCACCAACATACCGCAACCGCCAAAATTTTCACTATCCCCAATTACCGTAGACACCGCAAAAAACATCATTAATAAACTGCGTGACAGTACCTCACCTATTGACATCATCCCCACAAAACTACTGAAAGAATGCTCCGACATCGTGGCTCCAACCATAACCCACCTCATAAACCGATCATTCCACGAAGGGATTGTTCCCAGCATCCTCAAACAAGGCATCGTCAAACCTCTACTCAAGAAACCAAACCTGGACCCTCAGGATCCAAACAACCGTAGGCCAATTACAAGCCTCAACACCATTTCTAAGATCATGGAGAAAGCTGTAGTACATCAGCTACAACTTCACCTGGATACTCACAAACTCCTGGACCCGCTGCAATCAGGCTTCCGCCCGGGTCATGGAACAGAAACAGCTCTCCTCAAGATTTGGGATGACGCCCTCGAAGCGGCAGATGACGGAGAGCCTTGTCTCCTCGTACTGCTAGACCTAAGTGCAGCGTTTGATACAGTAGATCACAATACTCTACTCGTCCGCCTCACAGAAGTAGCCGGAGTCCAAGACATAGATCTCCATTGGTTCGCGTCCTTCCTAGGAAATCGGTCACAGACAGTGAAACTAGGAAAATTCCTCTCCGAAACTCGGGCAGTCACCTGCGGAGTCCCTCAAGGCTCTCCGTTGTCACCCGTTCTCTTCAACATCTACATTCGCCCACTCCTTCAAATCATCCGATGCTCAGATCTCTGCTTCCACTCTTACGCTGACGACACACAACTTTATTTCCGGATCAATGGAAAAAAAGATCACCAACAACAACTTGAAAACTGCCTCAAATCAATAGAGGACTGGATGACCACCAACTCCCTCCAGCTGAACCAATCAAAGACAGAGCTTCTTATCTTACACCCAAATCATAAGCCCGCAACCAAAACCTCCTGGTCTCCACCAACCGTCTTTGGGCAGACTATCTCCCCAAAGACCAAAGCGAAGAGTCTCGGGGTTATTTTAGACGCACAAATGTCAATGGATGCGCAAATAGGAGCAGTAGTCAGTCGATCTCACCATCTGCTGCGCATGCTTCGCAGACTCATCCCTTTTATCCCAAAGAATGACAAAGCAGTGGTAGTTGGAACAATCATTAATTCACGACTGGACTACGCAAACTCGCTTTACATAGGATTACCACAATATCAACTTGCGCGATTACAACTGATCCAAAACACGGCGGCAAGGCTGATAACAGGAAAAAAACCCTGGGAATCCATTTCTCCTTCACTGAGGAGCTTACATTGGCTAACCGTAAAAAATCGGATCACGTTCAAGACCCTTTGCCTCACCCACAAATGCGTGCATAGAGAAGCTCCGCAATACCTAATGGAGAAAATAAATCATTACACACCAAACCGCAGTCTTCGATCAGCCAACAAAAACCTCCTCCTCGTGCCCAAAGCCCGGTATAAATCCAAGGGGGATCGGAGATTCGCTGTCCAAGGGCCTCGGCTATGGAATGCTCTACCAATAAACATCCGCCTGGAAGAAAATCACCTGGCTTTTAGGAAAAAACTCAAGACCTTCCTCTTTTAGCAGATGATCAAAGCTCGCCACAGCGCCTAGAGGCGATTCAGTTCGCATTGTGCGCTATATAAGTATTTCATTCATTCATTCATTCATGTTTTGCTTGGGGATCAAATACTTATTTTACTCACCGACCTGCAACTCAAATTTAGAGCATCTGTAGTATGTTTTTTTTCTGGATTTGTGGTTGATCTTCTGTCTCTATCATTTAAAATACACCTATGATAAA
Organism: Lithobates pipiens; assembly: GCF_037356315.1. NCBI lineage: Eukaryota > Metazoa > Chordata > Amphibia > Anura > Ranidae > Lithobates > Lithobates pipiens. The sequence continues at coordinate 333,115,126 of NW_027507764.1, read as the reverse complement.
AACGATAGACCTTTCCTTTCTTTGCAAGTGGACAAACTTACAAAATTTGCAGGGGATCAAATATATATTTCCCCCACTGTAAGTACCTGTAATAAATAGAATATTTTCTGCTGAATCCAGTCATGGGATCTGGCTCCCCTGTATTAGCCAGCAGTGGCTGCAAGGAAGAGGAGAGTGCACCAACAATGGATCGAAGCCTAGGGGAGATCATGTGACTGGAGTGGCCTTAAAAGAAATACACAGTACATCTTTCTTATACGGGTTAGTCAGCATACAGTAGGTGTCAGGAGTGAGGAAGGAGCATTTTAAAGTTTAGATTTAGCCTAGAATTCTGCTTTATGGGCCAGTTCACACTGGAATGCTCAGGCTCCCATGCAGTCGCTTGCATTCCAGTTTTGACAGCCCATTCATTTTAAACACTGGAAAAAAAAAAAAAAGATCGTTAGCATAAAAAAAGTTTATGTATACTTTTCAAATCACTTTTGCGTGTAGAACAGGGGTGGTTGTGTGAACGAAGCCTAAGGCCTCTAAAAGAAGCTTTAGGTTATCCAACGTTATTTTCTCTTTCTTTAACTCATGTCATACTTACAAGGATGCGCAAAACATATTGCCCGACTCCCAGGACATGCAGTTCCAGGCAGATTTATTTTATTTATTTTTTAACATTTAGCTGTGCTGCATGCAACCAGCAGGGTTTTATGCGGTGCAATTTTCATGTCAGTTTTCACTGCGATTGTTGAAGGTAGTTGCTCAGCGGTTCTGGTGCAATTTAGATACAATTCGGGGATGCGATTGTGAATACCTTTTTTGTTCAATGCAAATTTAGTACTGCTGCAATTTTATATCTGCCTTCATATGCTAGAAATGCTGTGCATTCTCTGCTCTACAAAACTCACTTTCATCCACTTCTATGCAAATCTGTCTTCTAGCCACTTCCAAGCAACACCAGCTATAAATCACATCCCATGTGAAGTTATTTCAGCATGCCACTATACTGTATACTGTGCAAATCTAGAACGCGTCACTCCAAACTGGCACGGGACCCTTTTTTTAACCAGATCAAAATCTTACCACATAGATGTGAACATTCTTTATAGAAAAAAATTTTAAGCGCCGTATGAATCTAGATCTTACGGGTCACATCTAATCCACATCAGATTTGCATCAGCGTGAACCATTAATAAAGACTCCATTCAAACCTGGCCATTTTGGAATCGCGCCAGAATTGTTGCGATTCTGCACCAAATTGTTGCGTGATTTATCATGCAGAAAATATCATGTGAAGCTTGTAGCACAAAAAGGAGCAAGAGCTTCTTTTGGGAGACAAACTTTACCCAGTGTAATCTGCCACAAATCACGTTTTAGTTACCATTGAAAATAATGACACCTGAACCTGTGTTTTGCAGTTGTAGTGCGTTTTAAGATTGTGGGCAAAATTACAACAATTCTGCCACAATCCCAAAATACCAAAGTGTGAATGGAGCCTCATGGAGCAGACACCAGAGCTTGATTTTTACTGCTCAGCATTCGCTTATACTAAGCACTCAAGTTCTTCCTTGTATGAGGGTAACCCCCCACCTTCTTATTGGGGCCAGCGCCTCCTTTTCTCACTCAGCGGATGCACTTCTGCACTTTACACTACGAGTGTTAAGAAAGTCCAACACTCCTCCCCTTTGCATACTGCTGAAATATACATACCGTTCAAGTGTGTTCTTGCTCTACACATATAGGGCAGCCCATTCAATTTAATAGACCGTTGTTCACATGACAAACATGTCAAAGTAGCTTTTGCACCCTGAGATTCTCACATTTTAATGCGTTTGTACACACAGAAAAATATTAAAGAATGGAACCACAAGTGCGACATTTTTACGTGTTTCGGAAACATGTGAGAATTTGCAAGCGTTTACAAAATGCCCAGGTGTAAATGGGAAAGGGCCGAAACAACTAATCAATTATGAAAATAGTTGTCAACTATTTTCATATTCCATTAATCAGCCAGCGAATTAGTTGGCCTGCATACAGAATTCATTATTTGTTTACATATCGGGAAATACAGTGAAGCGCACACATACAGCTCAGTACACCATCCATACATATCAATAAGTGCCTGTGAATGTGAGGCGCAATGCCTCATGGGACATATAGTCCTGGGCAGGAAGTGAGTGGTTCTTAAGACAGAAGTTTTTTTTTTTTTACTTTGCTATAGGGGTGCTCTATATTATACTGTGCAGCTTGCTATTGGGGCACTCTGAGGGCAGGAGGAGCCAGAAGAGTCGGTGGGGGGCCCAGGAAGAGGAGAATCAGGGCTGCTGTGTGCAAAAGCATTACAGAGCAGGTAAGTACAACATGTTTGTTGTTTTGAAAAAAAAAAATTAAAATCCCTTTAACCACCCCCCTTCCTGCCCAAGCCATTTTTCAGCTTTCAGCGCTGTCGCACTTTGAATAATAATTGCGTGGTCGTGCTACACTGTACCCAAACAAATTTTTTATAATTTTCTTCACACAAATAGAGCTTTCTTTTCTGACCGGCGCACGCTGATGTATGTCGGCAGAATGGCAAGGACAGGTAAATGGGCGTACAGGTACGTCCCTTTAAAATTTGCCGCCATGCCATTGCGTGCGCCGGTCGGGACCTCCGTGAGTCCGATCGCGGGTCCCGCAGACTCAATCAACGCAGGGATACCCGCGATCGTCTCAAGGGGAGGAAGAGCTTGTTTACTTTAGCATCTCCCTGTTCTGCCTAGCGACAGTGACATCGATCTCTGCTCCAAAGAGATCAGTGATGTGTAAAACACAGCCACTCCCCCCACAGTTAGCAACACGCCCCTATGACACACTTAACCCTTATACTGCCACCTAGTGGTTAACCCCTTCACTGCCAGTGTCATTTACACAGGAATCAGTGGATTTGTATAGCACTGATTGCTGTATAAATGACAATGGTCCCAAAAATGTCCGATGTGTCCCCCATAATGTCGCAGTCACAGGAAAAAAATAAAAGATTATATTTTTTATATATATATATATATATATATATATATATATATATATATATATATATATATATATATATATATATATATATATATATATATATATATATAAAAAAAAATATGAGAAATCTCTGATTGCCGCCATTACTAGTAAAAAAAAAGAAAAATAAATTGATAAAACCACCTCATATTTTGTAAACGCTATAACTTTTGCGCAAACCAATCAATAATCGCTTATTGAACCAAAAATATGTAGAAGAATATGCATCGCCCTAAACTGAGGAAAAAAAATATATACATTTTTGGGGGATATTTACTATAGCAAAAACTCGATTCACGATTCGAATCAAGTTTTGTTTTGTTTTTTGGATGGACACCGCGCCGGTCCTGAGGAGCTGTGGGCAGGAGTTTAGGCGAGGCCACGGCTTCGGCCTAGTCCGCGGCGTCCGGCCTCACCTAAAAACTCCTGCCCGCAGCTCCTCAGGACCAGCACGGTGTCAGCGCCGGTCCTGGTGGGAAAAAAAAAAAATTATTATAATATAAAATACACACACACACACATTTTGAATCAACTTGACCTCTCAACTAGATTCAAGATTTACATCGATTTTTTTTTCCCCAGCCCTAATTGTGCATTATATTTAAAGTAATCATATCCATGAAAAATTATATCAAATTGATATGAGTAAAATTATTACTTTCACAGTATAATTGAACACCTTATAGTAGTGATTGTCTGCCCTAATGTTGCAAAGCGCTGCGTAAACTGTCGGCGCTATATAAATCCTGTATAATAAATAATAATAATAATAATAATATTGCATACAGGCACAGCAAAAACACTGCAGAAACGGATCCAAAGCAAACTGCATAGGTGTGAACTGAACCTTATGCTGGCCATACACATATTGATTTTTTTTCATTACGAAAAATCTTTGTACATTCGCTGAATGAAAGAATGTTTCTTGAAACTTTCTCTTGCTTTTAAACAAACATTTTGTTTTAAAATTAATTTAATTTCTGAAAGAAAACCATACACTGTCCAAAAATTCCTTTGACCAAGATGTTTTCAATTCTGCTCCTTCGAATTTTCCCATCACTGTGGTCAAAAACGAACGTCAATTTGACCACACTAATGATTAGAAAACCGAACATTCTTAAAGTTAACATTGTTTTTGTATGGCCAGCATAAGTGACAGCAGGCACAGGTAGGTTTTATCAAGCCACCTGCCTATGACAAGGGAGTCTGTCATACATACTATAGTACAGTTCTGTCTGAAAATCCACAAGTCTTTTATTTCCCTTTAAATAAAAAATTTGATCTCCCAGTCTGATATTTACCAGATTCAACCTCTATTAGTATATACAGCATCTCTCTTCCGTCTGTTATTATCAGAGTGGATTAAAGATATTGCTCCCTAACCATTTAGTTGATTATTTATATTTACCACTGCATAGTGATATTTAAGAATAAATTGCCTTTTATTTTAAGCTTTACATATGAACTAAACTATACACCTTTTTTTTTAAGGTTATTATCCAATTACTCAAAACAACAATCAGCCAACTAATCGATTATGAAAATAATTGTTAGTTGCAGCCCTAAAATGGGGCCTTAGGCATCGAGTACAGTGGCAGTTCAGTCCGCAAGCATAAAATTCTGACATTTCTACGAGCCACAGGGGTACCATCCGGCCTGGCAAAGTCTATGATGGGCTGAAATATAAGGCGGCTGGCCCTTTACCGAGCACACATTCAGGGACAGCAGGAATTCTGCATTCAAGGCATACATCCCTGAACACATACCACCCTAAATGTGAGAACTGCTCAGTGCTGCAACCACTGCACATTCCAGCTTGTCACAGACTGACAGACTGCCAACAGGGCTGGAAGTTGCCACCTGTGCCTTCCAGAGGCTTAAAAATGCCAGGATTTGATGCTCAGGCCAAACCAGCAGTCACGAGCCTCACCCAAAAAGGAATGTTCCACTTGGTTGCACGTACCCCCCCGCCACATTTGGCACTTTTTGGTGAAGAGGTGACGGGTTTACCTGGTTTTGACAGGTACCCGCTCCCACTTCTGGTCAAGTGCAACATGGAGGTCTGAGCTGAAAATCTTCCCTTCCCCCGCAGCCTTCTGCTGAGCATTAACAGAGTGCCACATTTCCCTTTTCAGATGAGCACCCAATCAGTGCTCATCACGCTGCAATGTCTCTCGCCTCAATGCCAGTCCCTGGGTGCGGTGCTAGAGACAGGCCCGGGAGGTGAGCAGGAGATAGACAGCACAATGTTAAAACCCAATTTCAATACGGTTTTGGTTAAAATTATTTCTTTTTTTAATCAGGAGAAGTAGATAGTCATTGGAGGGACAAGATGACTGGGACCCTGATGTAATCCCTTGAACAAGTAGTGTAAAAAAAAAAAAAAAAAAAACCACACACCACACACACTCTTGAAAACAATGATTTTGCACAAAGCAGCCTTGAACCTCCTCAACTCATGTCACCCGCCGATGCTTCTAGCACCGCCTCCCCGCTGAGTGCCCACCATAGCAAGACACTTGCTATGGGGGCACTCGTGCAGGCTCGCTCCACAGATGGCTGTGTGTGTCAATACACACATAGCGTTGCTCTGGCTCTCCCACCGCTCCCTCACTGGCTGTGATTGACAGCAGCAGAAGCCAATGGCTCAAAACGCATTCAAATCGCATATATGTGAACCGAGCCTTTTGCCAGTGATCGAGCAGGACCTACATTTTCTGACTCCTGTTGAGTGCCCCCTCAGCAAGCAGCTTGTTATGGGGGCACCCAAGCCAAGCCACAGCTCCTTGTGTCCATTCAGATACAGAGCCACAGCCCGGCCCCCTTTTTCTCCTCAATAACTGACTGACTGACTTTGACAACAGCAGGAGCCAAATGGTGCCACGCTGCTGTCTCAGCCGAGGAGGAGAATCCTGGGCAGCAAAGACACTCCTGCAACATTGCTGGACCGAGATGGGGCTCAGGTAGGTATTAAGGGGGGAGGGTGCACAAAGAAGGCGTTTTATCTTAATGCCTTTACAATCACTTTTTTTTTTTTTTTTTTACTTTAAAAAACACCTTCAGCACCACTTTAAAAGACACAAATTCCAACACCTTAAAAAGCCTCATTAACAGGATGCGTGTGTGCTGGGCTTTGTAGTCCCATGTGTGGCCAGGATGAGAAAATCGGACGAAAAATACCACTTTCGAAACGACTGTACAATAATTAGTTAGTACACAGCTTTCGAGAGTCCATCACGACAGTTCATCCAAAAGGGACAGGCAGGACAATTTCTCTTGTATGATTTTCATTTAACCACTTGCCTAACAGGCACTTTGACCCCCTTCCTGCCCAGACCGATTTTCAGCTTTCAGCACTGTTGCACTTTGAATGACAAAGGCACGGTCATGCGACAATGTACCCAAATTACATTTTTATATATTTTTTTTTTTTTAGATAGATAGTGCTTTCTTTTGGTGGTATTTAATCACCACTGGGTTTGTTTGTTTTTTACCATACAAATGGAAAAAAAAGACCAAAAAATTGGGGGGAAAAAACAAACCAAAAAAAACAAACGTTTTACTTAGTTTCTGTTATAAAATTTTGCAAACAGGTAATTTTTCTCCTTCACTGATGGGCACTTGACAGGTGGCCCTGATGGACACTGATAGGCAGCACTGGTGAGGAGGCACTGATTGGCACTGTTGAATGCTCGAACAGGAGTATCATGTGCAAGAGGCCTAATATTTAGACCCCTTTCATACCGAGGCAGATTTCAGGCGTTGTAGTGATAAAAATAGCACCTGAAAACTGCCTCTCATGTCTCCCCAGTTTGAAAGCCCGAGTGCTTTCACACTGGGGCAGTGCGCTTGCGGGACAGGACAGTTTTATTCCTTTCTTCTGCTGCTAGCGGGGGTTAAAAGCACCCCGCTAGTGGCCAAAAAGCTCCACTAAAACTAGTGGTGCTTTACCGCTAACGGACCTGCTGGCCCAGTGTGAAAGCAGCCTTACCTGAGCCCCATCTCTGTCCATGATTCCCTTGGCCATCCGGGACTTTCCCCCTAATTGACTGAGACACAGCAGTGCTGCCATTGGCTCCTGTGGCTGTCAGTCAGTTAACCAATCAGGAAAGAGAGGGGGCATGACTGAACGGCAGCTCCATGTGTCTGAACGGACACACGGAGCTGCAGCTCAACTGCCCCCATAGCAAGCTGCTTGCTGTGGGAGCACTTGACAGGGTGAGCTAATCCACTGCACAGGGCAGGCAAGTATGACATGTTTGTAATTTATATAGAGGAAAAAACTAAAACGGAGACTTTACAATCACTTTAACAGATGAGTATGCGGGTCATATGCAGCTCCCATCACGTGTGCTATGACAGGAGCCGGCGTGGTGCAGCCCATGGCAGCTCCCATCACGTGTGCTATGACAGGAGCCGGCGTGGTGCAGCCCATGGCAGCTCCCATCACGTGTGCTATGACAGGAGCCGGCGTGGTGCAGCCCATGGCAGCTCCCATCACGTGTGCTATGACAGGAGCCGGCGTGGTGCAGCCCATGGCAGCTCCCATCACGTGTGCTATGACAGGAGCCGGCGTGGTGCAGCCCATGGCAGGTCCCATCACCTGTGCTATGACAGGAGCCGGCGTGGTGCAGCCCATGGCAGGTCCCATCACGTGTGCTATGACAGGAGCCGGTGTGATGCACCCCATGGCAGCTCCCATCACGTGTGCTATGACAGGAGCCGGTGTGATGCACCCCATGGCAGCTCCGATCACGTATGGCTATGACAGGAGTCGGTGTGGTGCATCCCATGGCAGCTCCGATCACGCATGGCTATGACAGGAGCCGGTGTGGTGCACCCCATGTCAGCTCCAATCACGCATGGCTATGACAGGAGCCGATGTGGTGCACCCCATGGCAGCTCCCATCACGAGTGCTGACAGGAGCCGGTGTAGTGCACCCCATGGCAGCTCCCATCACGTGTGCTATGACAGGAGCCAGAGTGGTGCACCCCATGGCAGCTCCAATCAGGTGTGGCTCTGAGAAGAGCCGGTGTGGTGCAGCCCATGGCAGCTCCGATCACGTGTGGTATGACAGGAGCCGGTGTGGTGAGGGAGTGCAGGGGGCGCCTAGTGCTCTCCATAGTAACCGTCCCCACCCCCTCCCAATTACCTCCGAGCGGCTCTTCTTGCTCATGGCCTCCCTCAGCTGGTCCAGACGTTCCCGCAGGGTGACCCTCTGGTGGAATGAGAAGGCCGGGTGAAGGGACGCCATAGTAAACAGCAGCAGCAGTTCCTCCCGAGAAGCCGCTATCTCGGCCGGCTTGCGCTCTCCGTCCTCCCAGCCCCCCAGCAGGCGCTCCATCCCCATGGCCGGCAGTAGGAGGAGGCGGTAGAGGCGGCCGGCCACCTCCCGGTTCTCAGAGCTAAGCAGTGTCAAGTAGATGATAAGCCTGGAGCGGGCGGTACGGTCACTGAGGTCCCCCAGCTCCGGCTCTCCGGCCAGCCCATTGGCTCTGCTCTCACAGTCCCGCAGGTAATGACAGTCCTTCCGGGCCAGGTCCTCCAGACACGAGCCCAAGAAGCGCAGCTCCAGCGGATTACACAAGTCCAGCAAGCCGCAGGCGAACTCCAACCTCTGAGCCGGGCCCAGCGACTGCACGAACCACTCGTACACCGACTCCCTCTGGAGCGGCCCGCTAGGACGGGAATACATCCCCCGCTCTTCCTCCTCCTCGTCCTCTTCTTCATCCGACGCCTTGTACGCGCTGCTTTTCCTCGGCGGCAGCTTCATCTTCAGCATTCTCGGCCCGTCTAGCCGAGCGGCATGCAAAGTCTCAGGCCCGCACAGCCGTTGCCATGGTCCGGGAGCTTTCCCCGTCCGGGCTGACTGAGAAGAACTGGGCGTGTGAGGGGAGGGACCACAGGCGACTTCCAGAACGCTCGTTCCCTTTCCCCGGGTTCCACAGCTCGAGCCGTGACGTCTCAGCATTGTGACGTGAGCGGCGCTCGGCAAGGGAAAAGCCTGGCTCGTTATTGGCTGAGCGCGGGATCCCCGCCACCTCCTATCTGAGGAGAGCGCCGTCGGTGAGGGTTCGGTACTGGGCGACATGTTACATGAAGGAGATGGCTGGATGTGGACGACGCTGGAAAGGCTTCTGCTCTCTTATCCTACACTTGTATGCTTCACACGGAATCCTCCTCAAAAATTGATATAAGAGAACACTGGGGTGACATGCTGCTTAAATATGCCATACCGCTTAAATATACGGATGGGAACACTGGGGCACCATACCGCTTAAATATACGTATAGGGGCACCATACCGCTTAAATATACATATAGGAGCACTGGGGCACCATGTCGCTTAAGTATATGTATGGAAACACTGGGGCACTATACCGCTTAAATATACGTATGGGAACATTGGGGCACCATACCGCTGAAATATATGTATGGGAACACTGATGCACCATACTGCTTAAATATACGCATGGGAACATGGGCACCATACCACTTAAGTATACATGTAGGAGCACTGGGGTACCATACCGCCTAAATATACGTATGGGAACACTGGGGCACCATACTGCTTAAATATATGTATAGGAACACGGGCACCATACTGCTTAAATATACATATGGGAACGCAGGCACCATATAGCTTAACTATATGTATGGGAACACGGGCACCATAGTGCTTAAATATATGTGTAGGAGCAATGGGGCACCATACTGCTTAAATATACGTATGTGAATACTGGGGCACCATACCGCTTAAATATACGTAAGGGAACACTGGGGCACCATACCGCTTAAATATACGTATGGGAACACTGGGGCACCATACCGCTTAAATATACGTATGGAAATACTGGGGCACCATACTGCTTAAATATACATATGGGAACACTGGGGCACCATACTGCTTAAATATACGTATGAGAATACTGGGGCACCATACTGCTTAAATATACTGTAGAGCAGGGATATGCAATTAGCGGACCTACAGCTGTTGCAAAACTACGAGTCCCATCATGCCTCTGCCTCTGGGTGTCATGCTTGTGGCTGTAAAGAGTCTTGCTATGCCTCATGGGAGTTGTAGTTCTGCAACAGCTGGAGGTCCACTAATTGCATATCCCTGCTGTAGAGGGTCAGCCTGGGGCAGTGTTAAGAGGGGGTTAATTGAAGAAGGCAGGTACTTCCCCTTCAGGCCTGCTTATTATCAGGTGTGCTGAAAGCGTCAGTGTGGAATGAGAGAGAGAGAGAGAAGCATGCTGTGTGGAAATGTCCATTGCTGGATCGTGTACCTGCTGTACCAGATTGCTAGCAGAAAACGCTGGTTGAAAAACTTGCTTTTAACAGCGTTTTGTACTTGCGTTTATGGGCGTTTTCAATAAAAATACACAGAGGACACTCCAAAGATCCCACAGTGCATTCCAAACTCCCACAATACATTGAAAAAATAGAATGCCGAACACTAATTAACACGTGTTTATGAGCGTTCATCAGCGTTTGTCGTTTTTTGGCAGTGAAAACCGGCACTTTGAACGCAAATTTCTGGCGTTCAGAAAAAAGCCCATAAACTCCACTGCTCATTAAAGCTGAAAAACGTCCATATGTGCATGGGCACATGGGCTAATATAGAGTGGCGTTTATGGGCTTTTAAAAAAAACACCCAAACTCCAATAAACTGCAGTTCATGAGCTCCAGTGTGCATGGAGCCTAAGCCGGTGCGCTGATGAACTGTGAGCTGTACTTGTGTGCACATCCGTGTGATAAGACAAGTCTGTCTGGTCTTATGGGTTTTTTTTTTTTTTTTTTTTGCTGAATAAAAGCCACTTTTATTTTACTGGACTGCTTCTGAGACAGCTCTTCACCCCTCTGATCCCCTACAATTGGTGGAGCATGCATCGGACAGTTTGAGGGGTCCAGTCTAATCCCATGTCCTGGGTTAAAGCTGCACAGCCAGTGAAATCTTCTGAACAAGCCATGAAGGATGTGGTTAAGCAGCTGGTACTGGCTACTGCACAAGTGCAGGCCTGTCATCAGGAGGCCCTGGTAAAAGCACAGGCTCAGGAGGAGCAGATCCTGGTGCAGACAGTCGCTGTACAACAGGAAACAAATCGCTTACTGAGTGAACAGATAGCGGGATTACAAAAGATGGTGACCCAGCAGGCTGAAATGACGAAAGGTGACCCCGCTGTAAAGAGTGACCCCCGGAAGGCAGTGCAGCAGGCCCTGGAAAAGATGACGGCCTTAGACAACATGGAAGCATACCTAGCTATGTTTGAGCGGGTTGCAGCAAGGGAGGGTCTGCCTGATAAAGACTGGGCAGATGTACTGGCTCCTTTCCTGACCGCAGACCCCCAACAATCGTACTGTGACTTGGCCCCTGAATCAGCACGCAATTATAAACTCCTGAAAGCAGAAATCCTAGCAAGGCTGGGAGTGACTGTCGCTTTAAGGGCGAACCGACTCCATGGCTGGCGCTTTGACAAGGCTAAGCCTGCCTGTCCGTAGCTCTACCACCTGATGCACTTGTTCCAAAATTGTCTGAAACCTGAGGAAAAGACACCCACTCAGATCATGGAAAGAGTCACACTCAATTGTTTCCTGCATGGACTACCCAGGGAGCTCCACCAATGGGTGGCTCAGGCTGAGCCTCAGTCACTAAATGAGATGGCTACAGCTGTTGAGTGCTACAGTTGTGCGGAAAAGTTCCAGGAGAATCCCTCTGTCACAAGAGAGCTGGCCCATTTCAAAGAAGTGCGTTCCAGCACCAGTGTACCTCCCGGTGATCGCATAGTGGCTGCTTGGAGAGATAATACAACTACCAAGAGCACCACAGGACCTAAGCTTCCAGGGAACCGACAGGGGGAATCCCGTGAGGTTTACTGTTGGTCCTGCCATCAATTGGGTCATCTGGCAGCCCAGTGCCTAAGTCAGGAAGAACCAATGAAGTGCGACATGGGTCGCCGTCGCTCCATGTATATCCATGCATTATGTGCTGCAACCAACCTAAATCCGCATGAGTGTGTGGTGCGGGTCAATGAACAGGAGGTGGTAGCACTCCTTGACTCTGGGAGTGTCATTACTCTGCTCTGGTCGGACGGGTTGCCAAGAAAGCTGGTACCAAGGGAACAGGTTGGGGTCATCTGTGTGCATGGTGATGTTAAAAACTATCCGGTGGCCTGTGTACACCAGCAGGAACGGCTAAACTAAAAGTGGGGGTGGTCCCGGGACTACCTCATGATTTACTAATCGGGTGAGACTGCCCCATGTTTTGGGACTTGTATGAGCAAAAGCTCAAAGGTTCAAGGGTTTCCCCCAAAAAGCAAGAACCCACAGAGGTGGTAAATAATACTGTGTTGCAGGAGGTTGTTACTAAGGATCAGTACCAGGTTGCTGAACCTGCAGAAAGTGAGCCTGGTCCCCTGGAGGTGTTTGCGGGATTGGAAGCGGAAAGTACCTCATCAGAGCCAGAAATGTCAGATCTCGGGGGCTCCCGGGAAGATTTCCTTAGTGCTCAGATGAGGGACCCCACTTTGATCCCCGCCAGGGAACAGGCCACGGTCTTAAACGGTGAACCACAGCACCCTGGGGCGGACGTGAAGTTCCCCCATTTTGCTGTGAATCATGACTTGTACCGAGTAACTAAGGTCAATCAAGAAGTGTTGGAACAACTGGGGGTACCCAAACCTTTTAGGTCTAAGGTGTTGCATTTGGCTCATAGTCATGTACTTGGGGGGGTCACCTTGGAGTGGCTAACACTCAGGAACGGGTTTTACAGCCTTTTTTTTTTTTTTTGGTCTGGTGTATATCGAGAAATTAAGGACTACTGTGAGTCCTGCCCTACCTGTCAAAGAACCGCTCCAATACCCCATTTTTCGCAGTCCGCTGGTACCGCTTCCAATTATCCAGGTTCTCTTTGATCACATAGCCATGGACTTGGTGGGCCCCTTACCTAAGTCAGCTAGGGGACACCAATACATTTTAGTTGTCCTCGACTATGCCACCAGGTATCCAGAAGCGTTCCCTTTAAGAAATTGCTCATTCAAGGTCATCTCACGGGAGTTGTTTCAGATGTTCATGAGAACAGGGCTCCCATCTGAGATCTTGACAGACCAAGGTACCCCATTCATGTCAAAAGTGATGAAGGAACTCTGTAACCTGTTTAAGATTAAACGCTTGCGGACTTCAGTGTCTCACCCACAAACTGATGGGTTAGTGGAGCGGTTCAACAAAACCTTTAAAGGGAATGCTAAAGAAAGCGGTTGAGGAGGATGGTTGGGATTGCTTGTTGTTTGCCATAAGAGAGGTACCCCAGGCCTCCACAGGGTTCTCCCCCCTTTGAGCTGGTTTATGGGAGACACCCCTGTAGACTACTGGATATAATGAAAGAGACGTGGGAACAAGAAGCCTCCCCGTATCGGTGTGTGGTAGAACACGTGTCTCAAATGCCGGACCGAATAACAAAAGTTATGCCCATAGTACAGGAACATTTGCAGCTGCACAAAATGCCCAGAGTCATTTATACAACCGATCTGCCAAGATTAAAGAGTTTAAACATGGGGATCGGGTGCTGGTCTTAGTGCCTACCGTCGAGAGTAAGTTTCTCGCCAAGTGGCAAGGACCCTTTGAGATAGTTGAGAAGGTGGGCAAGGTCAACTATAAAGTCCATCAGCCCACCAAACGTAAACCCTACCAGATTTACCACATCAACTTGATCAAACCATGGAAAGATAGACATGTTTTGACAGTCAGTCTGAAAGTCCCGGAAGACCCTGATGCTCAGATTAAAAAGGTAGGGATTGCAGAGGCTCTTTCCCCTTCTCAAAAACAGGAGTCCTGGGAGTTTTTGCAGAGGAATCGAGACATTTTTTCAAACCTAACGGGCTTAACCTCGGTAATTGAACATAATGTCATTACAGACCCTGGCGTTCGAGTAAACCGCATACCCGAAGCTCGCCAGAATATTGTTTCGGCCGAGCTTAAGAGTATGTTGGACTTTGGGGTCATTGAGGAGTCTTCAAGTAGCTGGTCTAGCCCTAAAGTCCTTGTACCCAAGCCAAATGGAACCTGGCGGTTCTGCAATGACTTTCGCAAGTTAAATGAAGTCTCCAAGATAGACGCGTATCCCATACCCCGGGTCGATGAATTAATCGAGAGATTAGGACCGGCCCGGTACATCACCACTCTTGACTTGACCAAGTGATACTGGCAGATCCCACTTTCCCCAGAGGCTAAAGAAAAAACTGCATTTGCCACACCTGAGGGCTTATGGCTGTATGCCATTCGGGTTACATGGGGCCCCAACTAATTTCCAGAGGGCCATGGACTTCGTCCTGAGACCTCATAAGGAATTCTCAGGAGCCTATCTTGATGACATTGTCATCTTCAGTAAGGACTGGGAGAGTCACTTACCGAAGGTCCAGTAGGTCTTGGATGCCCTCCGAAGGGCGGGGTTCACAGTGAACCCAAAAAACAGCAAGGTTGGGTTGGAGGAGGCCCTCTACCTGGGGTATGTTGTAGGCAGGGGTTTGATTAAGCCCCAACTAAACAAGGTGGAGGCTATGCAAAAATGGCCCCATCCACTCACAAAGAAACAAGTGTGTTCTTTCCTTGGCATTGTGGGCTATTATAGGAGGGTTGTCCCCAACTTTTCCAGTCTAGCAGCACCTCTGATCTCACCAAGGGAAAGAACGCACACTGTTGTTCAGTGGAGTGCAGAAGCAGCATTCTGCCGGATGAAGCAAGCTTTGTGCCAGGAACCAGTGTTGGTAGCTCCCGACTTCCAAAAAGAGTTCCTGGTACAAACAGATGCCTCAAAATTTGGTCTGGGTGCAGTACTGTCCCAGGTGATTGGGGGGGGGGTGAGCACCCTGTTGTGTACTTGAGCCGCAAGTTCACACCAGCTGGGAGGAATTATTCCATTGTGGAAAGGGAGTGTCTCGCAATAAAATGGGCTTTGGAGACACTCCGCTACTACTTGTTGGGCCGACCCTTCAAGTTAGTTTCAGATCATGCGCCCCTTAAGTGGATGGCCCAAAATAAAAGTGTCAGTGTGGAATTTTTGAGTAGGAGAGAGAGAGACACAGCAGCACGCTGTGTGGAAATGTCCATTGCTGGATGGTGTACCTGCTGGGTGAGCTTAAACCACAAAAAGACTGTAGCTGTGTTTGGAGCCGTGAACTGTTACCTCTAAGCCTGTGTGCTGATGAACTGTGAGCTGTATCTGTGTGATAAGACAAGTCTGTCTGGTCTTATGTTTTTTTTTGTTTTTTGCTGAATAAAAGCCACTTTTATTTTACTGGACTACCTCTGAGCCAGCTCTTCACCCCTCTGATCCCCTACAATACGCATGGGAACACTGGGGCACCATACCGCTTAAATTTACGTATGGGAACACTGGGGCACCATACTGCTTAAATTTACGTATGGGAACACTGGGGCACCATACTGCTTAAATTTACGTATGGGAACACTGGGGCACCATACTTCATAAATATACGTATGGGAACACTGGGGCACCATACTGCTTAACCACTTGCTTACTGGGCACTTAAACCCCCCTCCTGCCCACACCAATTTTCAGCTTTCAGAGCTGATGCACTTTGAATGACAATTGCGCGGCCATACAACACTGTACCCAAATTAAATTTTTATCATTTTTTCCCCACAAATAGAGCTTTCTTTTGGTGGTATTTAATTAAAGCTGAGGCTTTTATTTTTTGCTAAACAAACAAAAAAAATGCAAAAAAAAAAAATCATGTTTAATAGTTTGAAAGAAAGTGTAGGAGGAATGGGATTATTACGGTGCCTATCAATTTGGCAGAAAAAGAGGAAATTTTATTAATAAATAGAGATTAAATCAGCATAGTGTGGTAAAGGAAGAAATACCACATTTAAAAAGAAAAATAATTTATTTATTGTGTACCATAAAAAGATAATCAAAGTATATAGACCACATTAATTAATTTGTACATTAAAATTCATGTCTATTCATTCTACTTGGTTGAGATTGTGTTAGCTGGTCCAAAAGTATCCCGACATGTTTCGCCTTTACAAAGGCATCTTCAGGGGAGCCAGTATTCAACACCAAGAGACTTCGACAAGATTGACTATAGACATAACAAGAGAAATAACATGACTGTAAAATAGAGCTCATAGTGTAGTGCCGCTAGGTCCTCCCATTTTAAATTCTAAATACCATTGTAAAAAAGGAAGGAAATAGAGAAACTCACTTAATTGATATGCCAAAAGGATAATAAAAAAGTTGGTGAGCAGGTACCTACCCCCGGCCTACACCCCACTGCAGCAACAGACGGGGCGATCTCCCTGAGACAAAAGAAATCCGACCTTAGACACTGCCGCAGGTGACTGCAGAGGATAAATAAAATGGCCGATTACCCACTGGCCCTTTAATAAAAGAGCCCTAATATGGCCCAAGTTGGGACAAAACTGAAATATAGTAAAAAGGTTTGTATCATTAAATACATACCCAAATTGTAGTACTATAGTGGATTGGTAATAAGACAGGGCGTCTCTGTTGGAAACAATAGGACCCCAAAAATAGTGGTGTCAGCCAACCTATATGTGCCAAACATAGCAATTTATTGCAGGATCCTATGTTGAGAGGTAAAATTAAAGATATATATATATATATATATATATATATATATATATACAAATAGCATTATGCTTTAAATTACATTATTATTGCAAGTGGGCTTACCTAGTCCCAACCAAAGTTGAGAGTATGCATGAATGTCCACAGGAAGAGTCACAGAGTGTGCAGCTGAAGAGCTGAACACAGTGTGGAGTATACTGCTAAACGCAGTGTCAAACTGGACAAGTCCTGTCAGACCAAAACATAAAAGAGACATGACCGCCAAGTTAAAAAAGCCAGACATAAGGAACAGTGTGGATCAATCCAAGCTGGTTCCTAAACTAACCTTATTGTAAAGTTTCCGCACAACAGCGTCCACGCAGAGCCAACACAGGCTGTGCGGTGTGGGCATCTTATTTATCCCCCACTCAATCAGCGTGATGACATAGTCGCCGAGTGAGAGCGGACAAAAGAGTAATGCTGCGCATGTGCACGGAGTATAGTAGAGCCTACAAGTCCCAAAGTACCTAGCGGCAGAAATACGTTCCCAAGGCAAGGGCAACGCCGACATAGATATCAGCTGGACTTATGTGAACCACAATGGAAGTGTTAGTGGCTACGTGCCAGTGGGGATATAGTAGGGAACCATAGTCAGTGACTCGATGGTGATAATACAGTTACGGCTCCGGCTTCCACACAGCCAGACCCGGGTGTCCATACAGGCACTAGGGGCAGAAAGGTCGTGCGCTCAAGAACAAATCCTACTCAGTCCGTTTAACATGTGGAAGAGAAAAAATTGGGAGCAGTAGGTTAACAAAGGAAAAATAATGTGTTAATTTCAACAGAAGGTAGATCTGCTAAATTATTTATTAGATGATGGGGGAACGAGCTGCATCAAACACCAGAGCTCCTTAAAACAATAAATACAACATTGTAAGGGTATATTATTTGTGTTTAAACAGACGAGCGTACAATCTAATAAAGTTACAATGAATTTCGTATTTAAAAAAGAAAGGGAGAAGAAAAGGATCAGTCCAATACACAGACACAATTTGTACATAAAAGTGAATTACTCTACTTAAGTTATGATAAATCATAAAATACTGAACTAATTCTTACTAGAATTTAAGAAAGAAATGGAGTAAATAATACGTTTGAATAAATATAGAATCAGGAAAAAACAAAATTAAAACAAAATGAACAGAACAAAATTGGGGAAAAAAAAATAAAAAGGGGGGTCAGTCATTGAGCGGGGTGGGGTTCAGGTCTGTTGACATTAAATTACAGAAAATGTTTGAATGTAATATATTCATTCAAACCCGGGTGCCTGGCTGCATCCAAGGTGTATATCCACTTAGTTTCAAGTTGTAGTAAATGGGAGTCAATTTCACCCCCCGGACATGTAGGGGTACATGCTCGAGGGATGAGAATTGCACCACATTAGGGTCAAAATTACGATGATAACCTATATGTCTATTCAAAGCAGTGGTGCATAGATATTTCAAAAGTGGCAACATGTGATCTCTGATACGTTTAAAAAATGGACATTTTGTTTTACCGATGTAGAAACAACCGCAGGAACAGTTTGCAAGAAAAAACACCCCTACTGTTTTACAAGTTACATTGTATTTGGTAATGTATTGTGAACCATTTGGCAATAGGATGTCTGAAGAGTTGAAAATGAATCGACATACGTCACAATAACCGCAAGGGTAAAGCTGATGAGGCGGCACTGGTGGGCACTGATAGGCACAGTTAAGGTGGCACCGATAGGCACAGATAAGATGGCACTGATAGGCACAGATAAGGCAGTACTGATGGGCACAGATAAGGCTGCACTGATGGGCACAGATAAGATGGCACGGATGGGTGGCACTAATGGGCACTGATAGGTACCACTATTAGATGGGACTGCTGGGCACTGATAGGTGGCACTGATGGGCACTGGTAGATGACACTGATGGGCACGGATGTGTGGCACTGAGGTGCAGCACTGTTGAGGCAGATTGTGGGCACTGATAGGTGGCACTGTGGGCACTGATGGGTGGCACTATGGGTGGGCACTGATGGGTGGCACTTTTTCCTATACTTAGGTGACACTGGCAGGGGACAGGTGGTCACGGATGAGCTGGCCCCAGCTCACCGTGATCGGGCCTGAAGCCCCTCTCACGGCCGCCGGTGATCGGCTTGTTGTTTTTTTTTTTTACCGGCTCTGTTGTGATCACATGATCAGCTGTCATTGGCTGACAGCTGATCATGTGGTAAGGTGTCGGGATCGATCCCTTGCTCTGATCTGTGATCAGGCGAGTCTCATAGACTCGCTGATCACAGAGCGCGCCGCGCAGGCCGCTCGTGCACGGGACAACGTCAATAGACGTAGTCCCGGCAAGGCAGGTCCGCGCTGTAGCCGACATTCGGCTATATCACGGATCTCTAGCGGTTAAATATACGTATGGGAACACTGGGGCACCATACCACTTAAATATACGTATGGGAACACTGGGGCACCATACCACTTAAATATACGTATGGGAACACGGGCACCATACCGCTTAAATATACATATGGGAACATTGGGGCACCATACCGCTTAAATATACATTGGGGAACCATACCGCTTAAATATACGTATGGGAACACTGGGGCACCATACCGCTTAAATATATGTATGGGAACACTGGGGCTCCATACCGCTTAAATATATGTATGAGAACACTGGGGCATCATACTGCTTAAATATACGTATGGGAGCTGTGTCCGTTCATGCTATGATCAGTGGTGTAATTTGGTTTTGTCACTGCAGGGGTGGCCTGTCCCCCTCCCCCCATAAAGGTCCTAAATTTAGGAACTGTTATAGGTTTACGGGCAAATTCTCTGGCAGGGGACAAATTTGGATTTGCAGCGTTAACTTGACCAATGTATAAATGACTTTGGTCCACAATAGATCTGTAGAGATCTTCCGTGAAAAAGCCAGAAAAAGTCAAGGGTACTAAAATCCGCTGTTTCCACCTGAATTCTGGGTTGGCAAGTGAATGAGGGAAGTACAGGCGCTGCAGAAGGGGTGGGCTGGCAATCAGGATTAGCATATGCAGCGGGAAGGACTCTATGGGCCTGTATTTGAATTCTTGGTGGCTGTGGAGCACTACTTGTGCTCGCCACTGCACTTATGGGACTTGCCACATCACCAAGTGATACTGCAGTGCTAGTTTATCTATGCCTATACCAGGATGTACTAGGCTGCTTGCCAGTTCACCAGAGTGTTGAGCGACACTAATATTGGCTCCCTGCGGTTGTGTCAGAAACCATGACTCAGACCGAGACAGAAGTGCAATTAAATCACACTTGTTTATTCAATTTAAAATAAAAAGGTAAATAGAAAAAGCGTAGTCAAAGCATAGCCAGAGTCCAGTAACCGGATCGAGTAGTCATTTAGGCCAGAGTTCAATAACCAGATCGGGTAATCAGCCAGGCCAGAAGTCAGGGATCCAAGTAGAGCAACAGCAAGCAGGATAAGGAGCCAGAAGGGATGTCAGCAAGCCAGTCTTTGAACGGAACTGCAGGAGATGGTTTCTTGTGATGTGACCAAGGCGAAGGCAGAGGTGAAGTGAGCTGGACAGCTTTAAGTAGGCAGGTCAGACGAGCATGATCAAGAACAGCTGGCAACTGTGGAGAGAGATGAGAGCTGGCAATTAGCCAACAGCTGAGCAACCAGCCCAGAGAAGGAAGGGCTAAGCCAGCCCTGACAGTACCCCCTCCTCAATGACCCTTCTCCCTCGGAGGGCCACCGGGCTTGAGGGGAACCGTCTATGGAACTCGCAGAGGAGGACAGGGGCATGTACGTCCGAGAATAAAACCCAGGAGCGTTCCTCCACACCTTACCCCTTCCAATGCACCAGGTACTGTATGCGCCCACGGAAACGATGGGAGTCAACAATGGATTGTACATCATACTCATGGTTCTCAGCCTGAATAGGGTGAGGGCGTGGCACCGAGGTGGTAAATCGGTTACAGACCATGTCAATAATAAGGAGACATGAAACACATCTGAGATGCGCATACTAGGGGGAAGGTCCAATGCGTAAGCCACTGGATTAATCCTGCAAAGGATACGGACAGGCCCAATAAACCGAGGTGCAAACTTCAGTGAGGGAACACGAGATGACAGCCAGACCCTGTCCCCAACCTGGTAGGAAGGCACAGGCAGGCGTCTGCGGTCAGCATGGGGTCTGTACCTATCATTAGCATGACGCAAAGCCTCCTAGACTTGTACTCAAGTGGAACGAAGACCACGGAGATGCTCCTCTAATGCAGGAATACTCTGCGGAACAAATGAGTCAGGCAGGAAACCATAATTCGCCATAAATGGAGACAATCGGGAGGCAGAATTTCAAGGCACTGTTGTGAGCAAACTCTGCCCATGGTAATAGGTCTGACCAGTTGTTATGGTGGGCAGAAATATAGCAACGTAGGAATTGCTCCAAGGACTGATTGGCTCACTCTGCGGCCCCATTAGACTGTGAGTGATACTCAGAAGAGAACGCAAGCTGGATTCCCAACTGCACAAAAGGTTCACCAGAACCGGGAGACAGACTGACTGCCCCTATCCGAGACAATCACCTTGGGTAGCCCATGTAAGCGAAAGATCTTCCGAGCAAAAATGGAAGCCAGTTCCCTAGAGGTAGGCAACTTCTTAAGTGGAATACGATGACACATCTTTGAGAACCGGTCAACCACCGTAAGGATAACAGTGTTGCCTTGGGAGTTGGGCAACTCCACAATGAAATTCATTGACAGGTGAGTTCAGGGCCTCTCTCCATTGGGTATGGGTTGTAAGAGGCCCACTGGAAGGTGTCGTGGAGTCTTATTTTGAGCACAAATGGGACAGGCAGCTACGAAGGCAGTAACATCAGCCCGTAGACTAGACCACCAGAATTGTTGGAAAATGGCCCAAATGAGTTGATTCTTCCCAGGATGGCCAGCTGCCTTGGGAGAATAGTAAGTCTGGAGCACAGCAGTACGGAGATTCTCTGGGACAAAGCAGCGGTCACAATGTTTCTCGGGAGGAGCATGGACCTGAGCAGCAAGAATTTTGTCACCCAAAGAAGAAGTAAGACTGGTGGGAATCATAGCCATAAGATACGATCAGGAGGAATCATAGGAACTGTAACCGTAACTGACTCCGACTTGGAAGTGGAGGAAAACTGTGTGACAAGGCATCAGCTCTTGCATTCTTAGTAACGGGTAAGAATGAGACAATGTAATTAAAGCTCGATAAGAAAAGAGCCCATCGTGCCCTTCTGGGAGAGAGTCGCTTAGCCTCAGACAAGAATGTAAGATTCTTATGGTCAGTAAGAATAAGAACAGGCAGAGTGGTACTTTCAAGGAGACATCTCCATTCTTTCAGGGCTAAAATGATCGCTAACAGCTCTCTGTCACCAATCTCATAATTGCACTCAGCAGGTGACAATTTCTTGGAAAAGTAGCCACACGGATGCATATCGCTCTCAGAGTTAGGACGTTGAGACAGAAGGGTGCCAACTCCAGTCTCAGAAGCATCAACTTTTAGGATAAAAGGCAACATAGGATCAGGATGTGCCAACACAGGAGCAGGGACAAAGGCAGCCTTGAGAGTCTCAAAGGCCTTAATGGACTCCGGAGACCAACTCTGTGGGTTACTGTCCTTTCTGGTCATATCAGTCAGGGGCTTGACCAGAGACGAGAAGTTACAAATAAACTTCCGATCGTAGTTGGCAAAGCCCAGAAAACGCTGCAGAGGACATAAACCCACGGGTCTAGGCCACTGTAGGACTGCTGAAAGTTTCCCTAGGTCCATCGAAAAACCAGCAGTGGAAATGACATAGCCCAGGAATGTAACCTGTTCACGATGGAACTCGCACTTCTCCAGTTTACAATATAAATTGTTCTCTCTTAGTTTCTGAAGCACACGACAGACATCTGTGTGGTGGCTCTCCAGGGACTTGGAAAGTATGAGGATATCATCGAGATAAACCACCACACATAACTGCAACAATTCTCAGAGGACATTGTTAATAAATTCCTGGAAAACTGCCGGGGTGTTACAAAGGCCAAAAGGCATTACCAGGTATTCATAATGGCATGTTTTGGTATTAAACGCAATTTTCCACTCGTCGCCCTCCTTAATGCGCACGAGATTTATGCCCCTCTCAAGTCGAGCTTCGTGAAAGCCGTTGCTCCCTTGAGGCGGTCAAATAACTCTGTAATCAATGGAATCGGGTAGGCATTCTTAATCGTGACACGATTGAGACCCCTATAATTAGTTCACCGCTCTTCTTCTTCACAAAGAAGAAACCAGCACCAGCAGGAGACAAGGATTTATGGATGAAACCTTGAGAAAGTGCGTCAGCAACATACTCCTCCATGGCCTTATCCTCCAAGACCGACAAAGGGTAAACCTGGCCACGAGGAGGTATTGCACCAGGTTGAAGGTCAATTGCGCAATCATAAGGCTGGTGTGGAGGCAAATTACCAGCTTGACCTTTATCAAAGACATTGCTAAAATCGCGGTACTCCTCTGGCAGGGAGGGGAGAGGTGCACAGGACCTTGGATACCTTCAGGAAGCATGTCTCACTGCATTGTGGTGACCAGGAGAGAACCTCAGCACAGAGCCAATCAAAAGAGGGGTTGGGCCTCTGTAACCAAGGATAACCAATAACCAGCGGAAATCTGGATGAGGAAATAACTTGGAATTGGATTATCTCATGGTGAAGAGCCCCTATGGCCATGGACAACGGAACTGTCTCATGAGTCACATGGGCAGGCTGTAAAGGTCTCCCGTCAAGAGCCTCAATGGCAAGTGGAGTGTCACGCAGCTGCATGGAATCGAGTGCTGCGAAACAAATGCAGCATCAATGAACAGGCCTGCAGCCCCAGAGTCGATTAGGGCCTCTCGATGGACGATTCAGCCCAAGAAAGGGTGACCAAAACTAGGGGCTTATCCTTCTGGATAACTGGGGACGAAACAACGCCACCTAAGGTCTGTCCATGACAGGACCTCAAGGTTTGGGCGTTCCTGGGACGGGTAGGACAAGACTTCAAAAATTGACCTGCCTGGCCACAATAAAGGCACAATCTCTCCCTCCTCCTAACGACTATCTCGTCCGCAGAGAGACGCGTGAAGCCCAGGTGCATGGGTTCATCTTCACTGACCGACTTGGTACCGGGAGGTGAGGAAGGCATGGGTGGGACTACAAAGCTCGAAGGCAAACATACAGGAGGCTTTCACAAGCACTCCTTAAGAGAAAGTGTCTGAGTCTGGAGTCAATGAGGATGGCAAACGAGATCAAACTCTCCAGCTCAGTGGGTATATCTCAGACTGCTATCTCATCATTCATGGTATCCGAGAGATCATGAGAAAAAGCAGCCACGAGGGCCTCATTGTTCCAAGTAACCTCTGCTGCCAGAGTACAGAATTCAATCGGCAATAGTTCTCGTACTCTGTTTAATGGACATGAGGCACTTGGCAGCAGAAGCGGAGCGTGCAGGAACGTCAAATACCCTTTTAAAGGAGGCCACAAACTCAGGGTAACTCAACAGGTTTTTGCGTCTTCTATAGAGGGTTAGCCCAGGACAAGGCTCTCTCAGAAAGCAAAGATATCACGAAACCTACTTTGCTTCTGTCCATCAAAAACGCCTGGGGCAGCATCTCAAAGTATATCTCAACCTGATTCAGAAACCCTCTGCATTGAACTGGATCATCCCCAAATCGCTGGGGAAGTGGAGCGAAACCAGACATACCTCTTATAGAGGTAATATTCGAGGTGGGTGCCTGCACAGAGACTGGTGCAGCAGCAGGGACGGCCTGCGACTCAGGTTGTACCGGAGCAGCCACCGTGGGGGATTCCAGGTGAGCCGTGCAAATCAGGAGCGTTTGTAATGCCATGGCAAACTGATCCATGCGGTGATCTTGCTCATCCAATCTGGAAAAAATATTACCAAGTGGATTGACTGTTTCTTCTGAATTCATGGCCTTCACCTACTGTCAGAAACCATGAATCAGACCGAGAACGAAGTACAATTAAATCACACTTGTTTATTAAATAAAAAGGTAAATAGAAAAAGCATCGTCAAAGCATAGCCAGAGTCCAGTAACCGGATCGAGTAGTCATCCAGGCCAGAGTTCAATAACCAGATCGGATAATCAGCCAGGCCAGAAGTCAGGGATCCAAGTAGAGCAACAGCAAGCAGGATAAGGAGCCAGAAGGGATGTCAGCAAGCCAGTCTTTGAACAGAACCGCAGGTGATGGTTTCTTGTGATGTGACCAAGGCGAAGGCAGAGGTGAAGTGAGCTGGACAGCTTTAAGTAGGAAGGTCAGACGAACATGATCAGGAACAGTTGGTAACTGTGGAGAGAGATGAGAGCTGGCAATTAGCCGACAGCTGAGCAACCAGCCCAGAGAAGGAAGGGCTAAGCCAGCCCTGACAGGTTGTTTCACAACACAACAGAAGAATGGGATCGGGTATGCCTGATCTTAGCAGGGACCACTACCCCACTGTTAGAGCTATCTGTCAGCATGCCACTGTTCTCTATGGGTTTGTATACTGAGCCTGAATCTGACAGTGAGGCTTCCCCTTCGCTAACATCTTACTTCGCAATGTGTAGGCCACTTCACTAGTGTACCTCTGTTTGGACATTTTGGCCACTAAATTTATAGGAACAGCTAGTGCAACTCACAGGCAAAAGAGCAACTGGTTGTCAGCAACTGCTTTTAATTGCTTCAAAAAAAAATTAACTGTTAAAGTTAGCAGGTATCAGGCCTGACTCTGCTAACGCTGCAGTTTTGTGTGTTGTGTTTTGTAAGTGACAGTGATCTCTTGATACTGCACTTGGGCTGGGTGGAGGGGCTAAATGCAGGTGCTGGCAAGTGCCTGGGCTGATCCTGCTAAAGCTGCATTTTTGGGAACACTATACTACTAGGAACGCTGGTATAGATCAGATCAAAGATATTGATCCGTTCAAACACTATACCATTAAGGGAGGTGTATTGTGTGTGTGTTAGTGCTACTGGCAATCAAAGGGTTAAAAATCTGATGCTGCCTGAGATTGTTGCTAACTGGCGCTGACACCTAACTGACGATAACTAGCTAACCTGTGACACTAATATGGTGATCAGAAAAAAATATCTGTGCACTTTACTAATGCCACAGTGACAATGAGTGAAAGGATTAACTGATCAAAGGGTTAAACCTTTAGGCACTATATGGTGGGTACCCTAAATCTATCTGCGACTACCGCTAACTGCCCTAATGCTGTTTAGAGTAACAAATGACACGAATACAGTGATCAGAAAAGAGATCTGTACACTATACTAGTGCCACGGTGACAGGGAGTGAAAGGCTTAACTGGAGGGTGATCAGAGGGTTAAACCTGTATTAAGGGGTTAATGGGGGGTACCCTAAACCTACCTGGGCCTACTACTAACTGCCCTAATGCTGATTAATGTCACAAGTGACACCAGTACAGTGATCAGTGAAAATCCTGAAAACTGCACTTGGTGGCACTGTGACAGGGAGTGAAAGGGTTAACTGGGAGGGGGGGGGTCGAAGAGTGAAAGTGTGCCTACGTGTACTGGTGTTATTGTAGTGTTGGTGTACTCACAGTAGATGTCTTCTCCTCGCATTGGAACCGAAAAGGGCTCCTAACCCTACCCGCGAGCACAACCGGCATACACCTTTGGCGATTTTTGCACCAGTGCCAACCTGCCACAGTATAATGATGGTGGCTGGTCGGCAACCAGTTAACTGTTTTAGCAGTGCCATTACTCCAGTCAATGCTGGTAACCAGTAGTAGCAATAAGAAGGGGGGGGGGGTGCCAAATAGATGTATAAAGTTCAGAAAAAAAGAGTGTGTAAAATCAACACTTACACAGTCCAAACGAGGAAAGATGTTCATCAAGATGATCAGTCCTGGAGTAAGCCGATGCTGCTCTCTGGCTTCTACCACCGGTCCCATGGCTGCTGGGTGGATCTTGTTACTGGCTGTATGTGTGTCCCAGGAAGTAGGAAGCTCCCTGCTGATCAGTCTAGAACATGGAAGCAGATGTGACATCACCCGAACAGGGCAGGTATCCGAGCTGAGGGCTGTCAATCTGAAATTAACTACATGCTCGGAGCTCACAGCTCCTCCTACTGGCGTACTGCTGTTGGGAGGAGAGCAATTTAAATACACTGACATGACGTCCAAAGCTGTGGGACTACAGCGTCCAGCGGACCAATATTATGATCAAATAGTCTAAAAACATAATTTTAATAAGACATATCTAAAAAAAGGGGCTACTTAGTTTCAAAAATGGATATAAAGATATAAAAAAAGATTTAAAAAGCATTGCAATTTGCACCATAGACATGCAATGGAAGATATTGGTGTATCAAAAGCATTTTGTCTGAACTGGAAAAACGGGACTTGAACAGAACACAAACATTTAAAAGGAGGGTAGGATTTTGTGACTACTTACTATGCATATTTGATACCACCACCCCCAACGAAAGACTCGATGTCCAAAATAAAAAATTACCATAAGGGCCTGCAGAAAAAAAACTAAATTCAAAAGAGTATTAAGTATGGATGGTAGAATAAGGCTTAATGTTATAAGGAATTTGTCTTTTTCCTCGTTGAGACCCCCTGGCGAGAGAGTATTTGAAGCGTTGTGCCACAGGAGACTTTTGGGGATGGCCTCAATAACCCAAACTCTTAGACCCACTGTGGAATTATGATGTTCTTTTAATGCAGGGGGGCACTGTGTTTATCACACCCTTTTTCAATAAACCACCTATGTTTATCAAATCCTTGACGTATGGTCCTACCTACATAAAAGATACGAACGTATCTCAATTTCACAGAATCCGCCTTGTGACGGATTCTGTGAAATTGACTTTTGAGGATGTTATTAATCCACCTGGGATGCTGGTAGCTCTGGTCATGGAAGGAATTGCCAGCAGTAGGTTTTGCAAAATTGGTGGCATGTATTTTGGATTCACTGTGGTAGAGTTATAGATCCAAAAAAGCCAGTTTGTCAGGGTCCATTACATGAGTGAAGGAGAGAACCCAAACCCCCGAGTCTGGACACCTCCTTAGTAGACACTGATCTCCATGCTATCATGGATCTGGAAGAACTCCATGCGGAAAGTCATTTTGCAGATACGGATTTGGCTCACGCAAAATCGTCCCACTTCTCCCCCCGTCCAGTACACACATTTAAGACCTAGGTCCATCTTTAACCCAGTACGTAAAAAAGGCCCTTACTTGCAAACGTTTTACCAAGTAATGTACACTGATCTTATCAAAATGTGTAAATCTGTCCCCAAGAAAACATCCAATCTCTCTATGGTAGAACAAAAAGCTCTGGATGAACTAGCCAACAACCACAATATCATCCTTAAAGCAGCAGGGGTGGTATTGTGTTTCAGAACAGTTCAGCTTACAGATCACAGAATCCCTCAGACTGCTATCAAATGCCAACACATACTCCAGACTCACCCATGACCCATTGGCAGTATATAGACAAGAAGCCACCAGATTGACAAATAGAGCCTCCCAAGAAAATATCATCTCTAAAGCGGAACTATCCTTTTTTGTTAGGGGTTTCTAAATAATTCCATACTTCTACCACTTACCCCAAATCCACAAAGTTCAACACAACCCACCAGGACAACCCATTGTGTCCTCGATGGATAGTGTTACCAGCAGCTTCTCTATGTATATCGATCAGTTTCTCCAGCCTCTGACTCAGAATGTCACGGTCCCTACCGTGTCTTTTAGACGGCCAGGCGTGGTCGCACCCCAAGTGGCTCAGGTGGTTTCGAACTAATGACTGTTTGTCCTTGCTCCTGTTTCTTTACCTCTGAGCCACACCTCAGTTCTATTCTGCCTGCTTTCCAGCCATGCCTAGTTTTGCATAAAGTACTGTGGGCAATTCTGTTTGTACCTGTCACTCTTGGATCAGCTGTGGCAGGTTACCTAATCAGCTGGGTATAAAACACTGCCTCACTCTGAGGGCTTTGTCAGTTCATTGTCTCTTGTCACCAAAAGTACCTGTGTTCCTGTTTTCAAGTTACAGTGTTCCAAGACTGACCCCAGCTTCTGACCCTGGCTTGTATATCATTTATGCTGACTTCTGGAATCCCGAACAACGGCTTTACTTCAATCCCTTGGCTTTTCCTGTCAAGCCCCCGTGCACAGATTCACAGCTTATCTCTTTGTTACCGTGGGCTGTGTGTATTTGCAAGGGTGAGCGTACACCTCTGCACCATGGACTCCAACCAAGGTAAGCCCTCACACAGAGCCTTCCATCATATATCTATGTCAGGGCTGGGCCCCAGCCCTTCCTTCTCTGAGCTGGCCGCTCAGCTGTCAGCTAATTGCCAGCTCCTATGTCTCCCGTGTGACTCACTTGATGATCCTGCTCGTTGGTCCTGCCTACTTAAGCCGTCCAGTCCAGATGATCTCTACCTTCGCCTTGGTCACATCTCTAGAGACGCTCTCCTGTGTTCCTGTTAAAGACTTGCTTGGCTGACATTCCTTCTGGCTCCCTGACGTTTTGGCTTGTCTGACTATCCATTCCGGTTCCTGAACTCTGGCTATGTTTTGAATACATTTACTCTGTTTACCTTTTTTATTATTATTAAACAAGTGTGAATTAACTGTACTTCAGTCTCAGTCTGATTCATGGTTTCTGACAGTAGATGGAGGCCATGAATTCAGAAGATGCAGTCAATCCACTTGTTGGTAATATTTTTTCCATATGGGATGAGCAATATCACTGCATGGATCAGTTTGCCATGGTGTTACAAACGCTCCCTGCTGCTGCTCCAGTCTCTGTGCAGGCACCCACCTCAATTATTACCTCTATAAGAGGTATGTCTGGTTCCGCTCCGCTTCTCCAGCGATTTGGGGGCGATGCAGTCCAATGCAGAGGGTTTCTTAACCAGGTTGAGATATACTTTGAGATGCTGCCCCAGGAGTTTCCCATGGACAGAAGCAAAGTATGTTTCGTGATATCTTTGCTTTCTGAGAGAGCCTTGGCCTGGGCAAACCCTCTATCGGAGACGCAAAAACGTGTTGTCTTGAGTCACCCTGGGGTTGTGGCTTCTTTTGAAAGGGTATTTGACATTCCCACACGCTCCACTTCTGCTGCCAAGTGCCTCATGTCCATTAAACAGTACGAGAACTTTTGCCGATTGAATTCTGTACTCTGGCAGCAGAGGTTACTTGGAACAATGAGGCCCTCATGGCTGCTTTTTCTCATGGTCTCTCAGATACCATCAATAATGAGATAGCAGCCTGAGATATACCCACTGAGCTCATTGCCAACCTCATTGACTCCAGACCCAGAGACTCTCTTTTAAGGAGCACTTGCGGAAGCCTCCTGTACATTTGTCTCAGAGCTTTGCAGTCCCACCCTTGCCTCCCTCACCTCCCATGCCTCCTGGTACCGAGTTGGTTAGTGAAGGTGAACCCCTGACCTTGAGGTCTTGTCATGGACAGACCTTAGGTGCCGTTGTTTCTTCCCCAGTTATCCAGAAGGGTAAGCCCCTGGTTTTGGTTACCCTTTCTTGGGCTGAGTTGTCTGTCGGCTCTAATCGACTCTGAGGCTGCAGTCCTGTTTATTGATGCTGCCTTTGTATCGAAGCACTCGATCCGCTGCAGCTGTGTGACACTCCACTTGCCATTGAGGCTCTTGAAGGGAGACTTCTACAGCCTTCCTATGTGACTCATGAGACTGTTCCATTATCCATGGCCGTAGGGGCTCTTCACCATGAGAGAATCCAATTTCAAGTTATTTCCTCACCTAAGTTTCCACTGGTTATTAGTTATCCTTTGTTACAGAGGCACAACCCCTCTTTTGATTTGCTCCATGCTGAGGTTCTTTTCTGGTCACCACAGTGTAGTAAGACATGCTTCCAGAAGGTAGCCAAGATCCTGTGCACCTCTTCACTCTCCTCACTGCCGGAGGTGTACCCCGATTTTTAGCAATGTCTTTGACAAAGGTCAAGCCAGTAGTTTGCCTCCACACC
Organism: Lithobates pipiens; assembly: GCF_037356315.1. NCBI lineage: Eukaryota > Metazoa > Chordata > Amphibia > Anura > Ranidae > Lithobates > Lithobates pipiens. The sequence continues at coordinate 333,084,446 of NW_027507764.1, read as the reverse complement.
GGCCGTATGATTCCACAATTGACCTTCAACCTGGTGCCATACCTCCTTGTGGCCGGGTTTACCCTCTGTCGGTCTTAGAGGATAAGGCCATGGAAGAGTATATTGCAGAAACATTTTTCCGAGGTTTCATCAGCAAATCCTTGTATCCTGCTGGTGCTGGTTTCTTCTTTGTGAAGAAGAGTGGTGAACTGAGACCTTGTATTGATTATATGGGTCTCAAGCATTTCACGATTAAGAATGCCTATCTGATTACGGAAGTTATTTGACCACCTCATGGGAGCAAGGGTTTTCACAAAGCTTGATTTGAGAGGGGCATACAATCGCATGAGGATTAAGGAGGGCAACGAGTGGAAAACTGCGTTTAATACCAGAACAGGTCATTATGAGCACCTCGTAATGCCTTTTGGCCTTTGTAACACCCCAGCAGTTTTCCAGAAATTTATTAACGATATCCTCCGAGATTTGTTGCAGTTATGTGTGTGGTTTATCTTGATAATAGCCTCATATTTTCCAAGTCCCTGGAGAGCCATCACACAGATATCGTGTGCTTCAGAAACTGAGAGAACAATCTCTATTGTAAATTGGAGAAGTGGGAATTCCATTGTGAACAGGTTAAATTCCTGGGTTATGTCATTTCCACTGCTGGTTTTTCGATGGACCCAGAGAAACTTTCAGCAGTCCTACAGTGGCCCCGACCCATGGGTTTACATCCTCTGCAGTGTTTTCTTGGCTTTGCCAATAATCGGAAGTTTATTCATATCTTCTCGTCTTTGGTCAAGCCCCTGACTGATATGACCAGAAAGGACGGTGTCAGGAGAATTAGTAGACCAGACTGTGTGGACTGCACAGAGATAACAAAAAATGCATGTAAAGTGAATAATGATATTTATTAAGATAGGTGATAAATAAGAAAATACAAACAGTGCACAACAAACCCACCAACAACAGTATATACAACAAGGGGCAGTACCAGAAACAGATGTCAGCCAGGGTCATACAAAGCAGATCAGTATCCTTGAGGTTGATTCTTCTGAGACTGGAGTTGGTGCCCTTCTGTCTCAACGTCCTACCACTGAGAGCGCTATGCATTCTTTTGGCTACTTTTCCAAGAACTTGTCACTTGTGGAGTGCAATTACGAGATTGGTGACAGAGAGCTGTTAGCAATCATTTTAGCCCTGAAAGAATGGAGACATCTCCTTGAAGGTAAAACTGTGACGATTCTCATTCTTACTGACCATAAGAATCTCACATTCTTGTCTGAGGCTAAACGCCTCTCTCCCAAACAGGGGCGATGGGCTCTTTTCTTGTCATGTTTCAAGTACATTGTCTCATTCTTACCCGGTACTAAGAATGTAAGAGCTGACGCTGTCATGAACCAGATGTGACCAGAACTGTGTGACTGCGACAAGTGAACCAGACACAAATAAGTGAAGGTAAATTTATTAAGCAAGCGCATATAAATGTGAACACACCACCAATACAAACTAAGTGAACAAACTAACAACCAAACAGTGCAGATAAGCAAGTAAACCAGTATAATGTAACAAAAGGGAGAACCAGAATCGTAGTCAAGCCAGGCCGGGGTCATAAATAGGAGGTAAGCAGAATAGGGGGACAAGGAGAGAGGGAACAGGTACAAGAGGCAGGATACAGGAAACAGGGATCGGGGATCAGGTAACAGGTAACAGGTATCAGGTAACAGGTAACAGGCTGCAGGTCAGGGCTCAAGGACAATACCAAGGCGAAGTGTATATGAACTTGCCGGGTATTTATAATGGCTGCTGTCAGTCATGTGACGCCTGACTGCAGAGGGCAATACCTGCTCCATACTGCCAGGATCCCTCCGCTGGTGGACACCAGTACTGCAGACCAAAAGATGACATAATTCCAGCAGGAGACACCTGTGTGTGGATCGCAGTACTGCATGCCAAATGATTGATATTACCAGCGGAGGGAACCTTTCCTGACAGTACCCCCCCTCAAAGGAGCGACCTCCGGACGCTCCAACTAGCAGTTGCTGGGGAAAGTCCACTGCGTCAAGCTGGGCTATGGGCAAAGTCACATTAGGTTGGGTAACAGACACTTCAAGCAGGGCAGCAGACAGAACCACATCGGGCCGGAAAGCTGGCACGTCAGGCTGGAAGGCGGGCAGCGGCACGTCAGGCTGGAAGGCAGGCACATCAGGCTGGACAGCAGGCACATCAGACTGGAAGGCATCGGACTGCAAGGCCGGGACATCAGACTGGAAGGCATCGGACTGCAAGGCCGGGACATCAGACTGGAAGGCGTCGGACTGCAAGGCCGGGACATCAGACTGGAAGGCGTCGGACTGCAAGGCCGGGACATCAGACTGGAAGGCGTCGGACTGCAAGGCCGGGACATCAGACTGGAAGGCGTCGGACTGCGAGGCCGGGACATCAGACTGGAAGGAATCAGACTGCGAGGCCGGGACATCAGACTGGAAAGAATCAGACTGCGAGGCCGGGACATCAGACTGGAAGGCATCGGACTGCAAGGCCGGAACATCAGACTGGAAGGCATCAGACTGCAAGGCCGGAACATCAGACTGGAAGGCATCAGACTGCAAGGCCGGAACATCAGACTGGAAGGCATCAGACTGCAAGGCCGGAACATCAGACTGGAAGGCATCAGACTGCAAGGCCGGAACATCAGACTGGAAGGCATCAGACTGCAAGGCCGGGACATCAGACTGGAAGGCCGGGGCATCAGACCGGAAGGCATCAGACTGGAAGGCATCAGACTGGAAGGCCGGGGCATCAGACTGGAAGGCATCAGACTGGAAGGCCGGGGCATCAGACTGGAAGGCATCAGACTGGAAGGCCGGGGCATCAGACTGGAAGGCCGGGGCATCAGACTGGAAGGCATCAGACTGGAAGGCCGGGGCATCAGACTGGAAGGCATCAGACTGGAAGGCCGGGGCATCAGACTGGAAGGCATCGGACTGGAAGGCCGGGGCATCAGACTGGAAGGCATCGGACTGGAAGGCCGGGGCATCCGACTGGAAGGCCGGGGCATCAGACTGGAAGGCATCAGACTGGAAGGCCGGGGCATCAGACTGGAAGGCATCAGACTGGAAGGCCGGGACATCAAACTGCAAGACATCAGACTGGAAGGCCGGGACATCAAACTGCAAGACATCAGACTGAAAGGCCGGGACATCAGACTGCAAGACATCAGACTGGAAGGCCGGGACATCAGGCTGCAAGACATCAGACTGGAAGGCCGGGACATCAGACTGCAAGACATCAGACTGGAAGGCCGGGACATCAGACTGCAAGCCATCAGACTGCAAGACATCAGACTGGAAGGCCGGGACATCAGACTGGAAGGCCGGGACATCGGACTGCAAGACATCAGACTGGAAGGCCGGGACATCGGACTGCAAGACATCAGACTGGAAGGCCGGGACATCGGACTGCAAGACATCAGACTGCAAGACATCAGACTGGAAGGCCGGGACATCAGACTGCAAGACATCAGACTGGAAGGCCGGGACATCAGACTGCAAGATATCAGACTGGAAGGCCGAGACATCGGACTGCAAGACGTCAGACTGGAAGGCCGAGACATCAGACTGCAAGACGCCAGACTGGAAGGCCGAGACATCAGACTGCAAGACGCCAGACTGGAAGGCCGGGACATCAGACTGCAAGACGTCAGACTGGAAGGCCGGGACATCAGACTGCAAGACGTCAGACTGGAAGGCCGGGACATCAGACTGCAAGACGTCAGGCTGGAAGGCGTCTGGCTGGAAGGCCGGGACATCAGGCTGGACGGCGTCTGGCTGGAAGGCCGGGACATCAGGCTGGACGGCGTCTGGCTGGAAGGCCGGGACATCAGGCTGGAAGGCGTCTGGCTGGAAGGCCGGGACATCAGGCTGGAAGGCGTCTGGCTGGAAGGCCGGGACATCAGGCTGGAAGGCGTCTGGCTGGAAGGCGTCTGGCTGGAAGGCCGGGACATCAGGCTGGAAGGCGTCTGGCTGGAAGGCCGGGACATCAGGCTGGAAGGCGTCAGGCTGGAAGGCCGGGACATCAGGCTGGAAGGCGTCAGGCTGGAAGGCCGGGACATCAGGCTGGAAGGCGTCAGGCTGGAAGGCCGGGACATCAGGCTGGAAGGCGTCAGGCTGGAACTCTGACTCTGGCACTCCGGGCTGGAGCTCTGGCTCTGGCACTCCGGGCTGGAGCTCTGGCTCTGGCACTCCGGGCTGGGACAGATTGGTAGGTGTGGAGGCAGGTTGGGTTAATGGTAAGACCATTTTGGTTGGGAAAAACTTTCGTTTTTTCTTTGGCTTAGCCACTGAAGCTCTATAGGTGACTACAGGACTGTAAATAAGGGGTGCAGCAGACTGGAAAGGAGGATTGTGATATGGCAGAGAAGAGGTACCAGTAGCTGGGGAAAGAACTTGTGGGTTTGTAGACAGCGGAGAGGAAGCAGGTGGGTTGAATGCAGGATAAGTACAGGGAGTAGAGACTGGATAGAAGTATTTGGTTGGGAGCAGCGTGTACTGGGCTGCAACTGAGGCTGACATGGCTGGTGGGGAAACATACTTTTGGGTAGGCTCATACCTGATGGCAGAGGTGGATTGTTTGGCTGGGGCTGATTGCACCATGTCAGACCATGCTGAAAGTATGGGTTGTACAAACTGAAGTTTTAAGCCTCCCTGTCTAACCAAAGACTGAGCAGATACAATGCACTCAGCAATCACCTGTGGGGAACAGGCTGAGTAGTGTTCACAAAAATCAGAAGGATCATCTTCAAAAAGCCATACTAAAGATACAACCTGATTCATATCAAAAGGAGGAGTGAAATCATCACGGCCATCTGGGATACAGGGCAGGGCTAGCTCAGTACAGATCTTTATCAAAGGCTGCACCTCCTCAAACAATGTATAACCCTGATCGACCAGGGAGTGAGCCAAACGCATAGCTGCAAACAACTGGTCACTAGACCATTCTTTCAAAACCTGGCGGCAATAATCACCACTCTCAGGTGCCAGCAGAGAAAAATAAATGATCTCATCAGCATTCATGTTTGCAACCAAACTAAAGCAAATGGTTCCCCTGTGCAGCCACTTCTGGTCAGGAATGGCCTTGGTATTCTGTCATGAACCAGATGTGACCAGAACTGTGTGACTGCGACAAGTGAACCAGACACAAATAAGTGAAGGTAAATTTATTAAGCAAACGCATATAAATGTGAACACACCACCAATACAAACTAAGTGAACAAACTAACAACCAAACAGTGCAGATAAGCAAGTAAACCAGTATAATGTAACAAAAGGGAGAACCAGAATCATAGTCAAGCCTGGCCGGGGTCATAAATAGGAGGTAAGCAGAATAGGGGGACAAGGAGAGAGGGAACAGGTACAAGAGGCAGGATACAGGAAACAGGGATCGGGGATCAGGTAACAGGCTGCAGGTCAGGGCTCAAGGACAATACCAAGGCAAAGTGTATATGAACTTGCCGGGTATTTATAATGGCTGCTGTCAGTCATGTGACGCCTGACTGCAGAGGGCAATACCTGCTCCATACTGCCAGGATCCCTCCGCTGGTGGACACCAGTACTGCGGACCAAAGATGACATAATTCCAGCAGGAGACACCTGCTGGTGGATCGCAGTACTGCATGCCAAATGATTGATATTACCAGCGGAGGGAACCTTTCCTGACAGACGCTTTGTTACAACAATTATCTTCCACTTCCAAGATGGAGTCTGTATCTATGATTTCTCCTGATCGTATTCGGGCTACAGTTCACACCAGTCTCATTTCTCTTTTGGGTAACAAAATTCTTGCTGCTCAGGTCCATGCTCCCCTTGAGAAACCTTGTGACCACTGCTTTGGCCCGGAGAGTCTCCGTACTGCCGTACTCCAGACTTACCATTCTCACAAGGCTGCTGGCCACCATGGGAAGGATCAACTCTTTTAGGCCTAGTCTATGTGTTCATGTAACCACCTTCATAGCTGCTTGTTCCATGTGTGCTCAGAGTAAAGCCTCGTACACGCAATCAGATTTTCCACAGACAAAACCTCAGACTTTTGTCCGAAGGCGTGTGCCTGGATTTTGTCTTGCATGCAAACTGTACACAATTGTCGGCCAACAAACACAAGCAGAGTAACGTACTAGACATACTACAAGCCGAAATAGAGGAAGTTCGAATGTCAGGCGCCACCCTTGGTGCTCCTTCTGCTAATTTTGTGTTAGTAGAAGTTTGAGTGTTGATTTGCTCTTTTCATTTCATGCTTTTCATTTCGCACTTTTCAGTTAGTTTCTGAACGGCCGTTCAACCAGCCATGTTGCAGAATCGAAAGAGATTCTTATTTATTAATGGCCTTGGAGTTATTGCTTTGACCCAAGTCCAGTCCAGGAACAGGAGGAGGATGATTTCTTGGACCATAAATTGGTTGTTTTATTAATCGTGACGAATTATGTCCTATGCCTTTGCTGTGGGAGCTCCAGAAGAATAATCCAGATGATTTTCAGAATTATCTCCAGATTATGGACCCCTGCTTTCACCAACTCTTGGCATTGTTGACCTCCTATAATTAAGAAGCAGGGCACATGCATGAGGCTTTTATTTTATTTTTTGCTTGAATAATGATTTGATTTGGTATATTTTCTATATTTTTGCATGCATAGAATGCAGTTTTTGGTTAAGTTCTATTGGCAGATAGCATGTCTAATTTTATTTTTATTTTTTTAATGCAAAATAAAAAAATTGTGGAGAATAATACTTGGCTATATGTTTTACTTCAAATGATAGCTTGGGCAGTTACATTTTAAAAAATACAATGTAAAATTAACAAGGGACACCGATATAGTTAAATCTTTGATATTAAAAACTACGGGATAATGGTGTTGTGATAACGTGCATCAAAAAAAAATAAAAATAACAAGCATAATAATATTATTCTTGATATTACTAGAAAAAAAAAAAGCCTTTGAAAATTAGTTTGCAATAACATTAGTATCACCAGCAAAGCAGCTTCATCATTATGCCATTAAAGAAGAAGAGAATGTGCGCTTCGAGATTTCACAATTTGCCACGTCACGAATGCCAATTCTCCATTACGAATGCTAGTTTACAAGATCGACCGCTTCTGGCTCGTCCTTGCTTCTGACCATGCTTTTTTGGAGTTTTGTCCATCGGACTTGTGCATACATGCTGGGAAAATCCGACAACAGACATTTTTCCGTGGAAAATTTTAAAGCCTACCATTCAACATTTCTCTGCGGGCAAATCAGAAAACAATTGTCCGATAGAGCAATCAAACTGTCTTTCAAAAGCCTGTCATCACACAATTCCCATCGGAAAATCCGATCGTGTGTACGTGGCTTTAGACTCCACGACACCTTCCAGTGGGTCTCCTACAACCCATATCCAATGGAGAGAGTCCCTGGATCCACCTGTCTATGGATTTCCTTGTGGCATTAACCAACTCCCAGGGCAACACAGTTATCCTTATGGTGGTTGACCGGTTCTCGAATATGTCTCTGTCAGGGAATATGCAAATACTAATTCCCCAATGCTAATGCGCATGCGCGCACGGGGGAGGACGGCCAGGTAAACATATTCACCGGTGTGCACGTGCACACGCAATACGTGAGAGGCACCAGTGTCCTATTTAAAGCCTGCTGCAGCAGTGACCAACTGCTGCATGATCTTCAGCTTCTTTTGTGTTCCTGAGTTCCTGTTCCCGTTGTCTTGAAAACCTGTTAATGAGCCGGCTTTCCTAGACCCGTCTGATCTGTGTTGACCCCGGCTTGACCCTTGGCTTTTTCCTGTTTACCCACTTGACCTGCTGCCCTGTGTATGACCCCAGCTTGTTCCATTGACTTTGCTCCTGCTTGCTGTCCTGTGCATGAACTCTGGCTTGGCTCCTGACATGGCTTCTGGTTCCTTCTGCACAATCTCAGCCTGCCGCAGCTAGCGGCCCCTTCTTCCTTGAGTATAGCTCTCCCTGTGTCACCTTCAGGGGGCTCTCTGCACTTAGTCGCAAGGGAAGCCTTCCCAGCATTTCAGCCTCCGATCAGGTACATGATAGTCTCATTGTATTCCACTTAAGAATTTGCCCACTTCTAAGGAACTGGCTTCCATTTTTGCTCGTAAAATCTTTCGCTTACATGGGCTACCTAAGGTGATTGTCTCGGACAGGGGTAGTTAGTTTGTGCCTCTGGGTATCGTCTTCAGTCTAATGGGGCCACACAACAAGCCAATCAGTCTTTGGAGCAATTCCTACGTTGCCATATTTCTGACCATCATAACAATTGGTCAGACCTCTTACCATGAGCCACCATAGTGACTTGAATTCTGCTTCTCAATTGTCCCCATTTATGGCAAACTATGGTTTCCAACCTTCCATGTTGCCTGACTCTTTTGTTCCGCAGAGTATTCCTGCATTAGAGGAGCATCTCCGTGGTCTTTGTTCCAATTGGGCACAAGTGCAGGAGGTTTTGCGACATGCTAATGATAGGTTCAGACTCCATGCTGACCACAGCCGCTTGACTGCGCCTTCCTACCAGGTTGGGGACAGGTGGACCAGTATTTTGGTCGGTAAAAGGATTGGGAGTAACAGGTTTCAACAGGGATACGTGGAAGACTGGGTGAATCTTCAGCGAACCGGGTAATTTGAGCTCGTAAGTCACATCGTTAATTTTTCTCTTGACCAAAAAGGGGCCCAAGAACTTAGGACCTAGTTTTCTTGAAGGGCAAGCCATCTTTAGGTTAGCCGTGGAGAGCCAAACTTGGTTTCCAGGTACTAGGACGAGCTCTCCCCGCTTCTTCCTGTCAAATATCCTCTTGTTGTATTCCTGAGTTTTGGCCATAGTCTCTTGTAGCAATTTGTTTTTGGTCAGGAAGAAGTCCATTGTTTCGGACACTGCGGGAATGGCACACTCAGGTACAGAACCAGGCAGGAAGGATGGATGGTAACCGTAGTTTGCAAGAATGGTGTCTGCTTAATAGCAGAATGCAACGAGTTGTAGGCAAACTCGCCAATAGGCAGTAGAGAGACCCAGTTGTCTTGTGAGAAGGCAGAGAAGCAGCCATTCATCTGGGGGTGATAGACAGATGAGAATGCCATCTCAGTTTCAAGGGAACCACAGAGAGCCTTCCAGAATCTAGAGGTAAATTGAACACCTCGGTCAGATACGATACTTGGGACCCCATGCAACCTCACTACCTCTTTGATGAAAACCTTTTGCTGTTTCCATGGCCGAAGGTGTGCCCTTCATAGGCAGGAAGTGGACCATTTTAGAAAATCTGTTGACCACAACAAAAATGGTAGAGAAGCCTTCTGCCTGAGGTAGCTCCACGATGAAGTCCATTGATATCATCTTCCAAGGTCTCTCTGGGACAGGTAAGGGTCTTAGCCCCAAGTTCTTGCCCGGCTAGTCTTGCTCAGGTGGTGCAAGATTCCACGTAGTTTTTACAATTGCTTGTCCGCTGAGGCCACCAGAATGCACGCTGCACCAACTCCACCATTTTCAGATTGCCGAAGTGACCGGCCAACTTGTGGTCGTGGCAGAGTTCCACAATTGCCACTCTCAAATTCTCCGGGACCATAATTTTGTCCTTGTACCAAAACACGCCATCCTGCGACCTGACATAATTTTCAACCGACTGAGTCCATCCCACAGAGGCTTGCTTAATTCAAGACAGGAGGTCTCCCTGGAGTAACAAGAAATTTCCAGCAGGAAGGTTGGTGTCTGGGGGTAAAGATTCTTCAGCATTATGGAACGAGCATCCGGTTTGATGTTTTTCAGAGCAAGGTCTGTAGGTGATGTGGAACTGTAATCTGCAGAAAAACAGGGCCCATCTTGCCTGCCATGGTTTCAATCTCATCGCTGTTCTCAGATACTCTAGGTTTTTGTGGTCGGTATAGACCAGGATGGGATGTGTAGCACCCTCTAGCAAGTAACGCCACTCCTCCAAGGCTGCCTTGATGGCTAGAAGTTCCCAGTCTCCGACATCATAATTTTTCTCCGCTGTGGAGAGCTTGCATGAAAAGAAGGCCACTAGATAGAGGAGGGCCTTGGCACCTTGCCGCTGGGAGAGCACAGCTCCCACTGCAATTTCCGATGCGTCTACCTCAAGGACGAAGGGCAACACAGGATCCGGGTGTTTTAGGATAGTGGCAGAGGTAAACCGCTCTTTCAGTTTTTTGAAGGCGGTTTGGGCCTAGGGGACCAACAGAACCGATTCCCATGTTTGGTTAGTTCAGTGATGGGGGCAATTATTGCAGAGAAGCCCCTGATGAACTTCCGATAAAAATTGGCAAAGCCAATAGAGCTCTGAACTCCCTTTTTATCAGTAGGAGCAGGCCAGTCGAGAATGGCGGACACCTTTTTGGGGGTCCATTTTGATACCATAAACGGAAATGATCAGGCCAAGAAACTATGAATTGGAGCTCAAATTCACACTTCTCCAATTTGGCATAAAGTCTGTGCTGCCTGAGTCGAGTTAAAACATTTCGGACGTGCCTGCGATGGTCGGTAACTGACGAGGAAAAGATTAGGATATCATCCAGGTATACTATGACGTACAAGTCCAGAAGATCACGGAAGATATAATTTACGAAGTGTTGAAACATTGCGGATGCATTGCATAGACCGAAGGGCATGACAAGATATTCAAAGTGCCCGAATGGATTGCAGAAGGCTGTTTTACACTCGCCCCCCTCTCGAATACGGATCAAATTGTAGGCACCACGGAGGGCTAGCTTGGTGAAGATGACAGCAGATCCCAGCCTTTGGAAGAGTTCGGGCACAAGAGGCAACGGGTAGCATTTCTTAATTGTTATTTTATTTAACTCCCGGCAGTCAATACAGGGCCGTAGAGAGTGGTCCTTTTTCTCAACAAAAAAGATGCCAGCCCTGGCCGGAGAGGTAGACGGGCGAATAAAGCCTTTCTTGAGGTTCTCATCGATATAAGTCTTTAGAGTTTCCAGCTCCTGCTCTGTTAGTCGAAAAATTCTCCCGAAAGGAACTTCAGTTCCTGGCAGAAGCTTTATCAGCAGTCGTAGGGTCTATGTGGGGGTAAAGTCTCTGCCCCCTTCTTGCTGAATACATACAGGAAATCCCAATAGGGTGCAGGAATCGCCTGTTGCAATTCATGGTCAGTGTCCAGGCAAAGGAGCTGAGTGGGTTTTGCAGGAACTTCGTGCAAGCAGTGCTGCTGACAATATCCGGAAAGGAACTTGATTTCCCCTGTGGCCCAATTGATGTTAGAATTATGGGCCTGTAACCAAGGCATTCCCACAATGATGGGAAAAAGAGGTGAGGAGATGGCGTCCAGGCATAAGAGTTCTTGATTATCAGAGCCCGTGGTGGCCAGCAAGTGACAGGGCCAAAACTGAGGATGGAGCCATCAGTAAGGTGTACAGCAAGACTGAGGTTTTGATCGGAGGGGAATGCAATGGTTAGCAGCAAAAGTTAGATCAATAAATCAACTGCAGGCACCGGAGTCAATTATGACTGGGACTCGTATATCCTTGTTGGGAAGCTGTAGGATGACAGAGAGAGCAAGGCGAGAAGCAGATTTAGGCAAGGTAGATGCATGCTTGGAAGGAATTGGAAGAGACTTACGTGTCTTGTTGGGACAAGATCTCACGTAGTGGCCGGGTTCACTGCAATACATAATTAGATTACTGACTTTGCCATTCTTACGGAGTAAGGGATGAACGGATGAGACCCAGCTGCATTGGTTCGGGGGTGTTGAGAACCAGAGAGGGAGGAGCAAGAGAGGTCGGCCGGAAAGAGCAGGTCGCACTAGGGCCCTTGGGAAGGACCCAGGTGGGCCGAAATTGGCTGGAGGACTTCTCAGAATGACATTCCCTGAGGCGTCGGTCAATTTGAATAGAGAGATTGATGAGCTCTTCCAGGGACTGGGGAATACCGACCCGTGCCAGCTCGTCCTTAAGCAAATCGGATAGTCCCATACGGAATTAGTAACGCAGGCCATTCCATTCGGTATCTGAACTCCAACGCCTGAACTCCACCACATAATCCTCAATTGCCCTGCGCCCCTGCTTCAAGGCAGCCTCAGCGGTTGCCTTTAGCTGGGGATCCTCATCTAGTTGGGACATGGCGGCAAAGAAGGTATCCAGATTATCAAGGGAGGTCGACTTCTGCTCCATGAGGTGGTGGGCCCAGGTCTGTGGTTCCCTGGACAAAAGAGAAATTACGAAGCCCACTTTAGTCGCTTCCAATGAGAAGGTGCGTGGTTGCAAGGCAAAGTTGAGCTCGCAAGCGTTGCAGAATGACCGGTATATACTGCTATCTCCAGAAAATCTCTCGGGGGAGGTACCCTGGACTCAGGAGGTAACATTACTACAGAGGGTGCTGATGCTGGTCCAGCAGCGGAAACACCTTGCTGGTGTGGGAGAGGACAGAACCTGGATTTGACCTTTCAATCTAGTGTAGCCTTCTTGAAGGTTCTTCACGGCTTGTGTGAGACCCGCCAGGCATCTGCACAGCTCCTCCATGGGGGAGGCTCCCTGCTTGGGCTCAGACATGGCTGTCCGATACTGTCAGATTTCACATACCTGACTGATGAGCCCAAGATAGTAGGGGAAGGCCTCCCTTATGTGTCTGGTCCGCGGCCCCTGGTAGTATGGACAGGAGCCACGGGAGCACAAATTGTTATGAGAAACTGGCGGGTTGTTGCAGAAGAAGAGGCTCAAAGGGCTTGATGCAGATGGGTCGGTGGTCTCCAGGCAGCTGGACGCTGCCAGCGGGTGCAGAGCAGGAGCTGGCGAGGCAAGTCCAGTCACAGGCATGGTTGGCAACAGTCAGGTGGTGCAGTAAAAGGGATCAGGCAAGTTCAAAGTCTGGGTCACAGGCAGGGTTGGCAATAGGCGAGCAGCACGGTACAGTGGAGCAGGCAGGTTCAAGGTCATAGACAGGCCGGGGTAAAGGGCAGGCAGCAAACAGGACAATCCAAAGGTCAAGCCGGGTAGTCAGGAAATCAGGAACTTCAAACGAGGTAACATGTACTAGGACATGGGGAGCTGCAGATCAGACAGCACCGAGCACAATGCGGGGACAACCTAAATAGGCCGATTGGCGCCATGCGCGCGCGCCGACACGCACCCGCACAGGTGCATGCACGTGCGCACAAGCACGCGCCCGCACATTAGCGTGCGCCAGCGCATCCCAGAGCGCCCAGTAGCACGTCCGTTCCGGGCATTTCCCTGACACTATGTTTTGACTACGTTTACTCTGTTTACCTTTTTTTTATTATTATTAAACAAGTGTGATTTAACTATACTTCTGTCTCAGTCTGATTCATGGTTTCTGACAACATCAGAGATAGTACCCATCTATTGGATATGCTCTCACTATACACATGGGAGACCACATATTTATGGGTATCTCTGGATATTACATCCCTATATATGTCCATCCCCCATGAGATAGGTCTCAGGGCAGTGGATCATCTTCTCTCTGAAGACCCTCTCATCAATCCCAGACAGGCGCATTTTATACCGGAGACAACACAATTTTGTTTAAAACACAACTATTTTGAGTTTCATAGTACCTTTTATTTGCAGTCCCAAGGCACAGCTATGAAGGGCAATTTTGCCCCAAGCTATGCAAACCTAACCATGGGTTATTGGAAACTCCAGCATATCCTCCACAACAACCCCTTCACTGTCCAGGTTATCTACTATGAACGCTTTATCAATGACATCGATATCATTTGGGATGGCACTAGAGAGAACGTGGAATCATTTGTGCAGCACTGCAACCACAATCCACTGGGGCTCTACTTCACTCATGTCATGGACCCTGACAAACTAACTTTTTTGGATCTAGAACTCTACCACAGTGAATCCAAAATACATGCCACCAATTTTGTAAAACCCACTGCTGGCAATTCCTTCATCCATTACCCAAGCTCCCACCATCCCAGGTGGATTAATAACATTGTTTTAAAAAAAGACAATTGTCATACAAATAAGCACAGCAGGATCCCAACATTTTTTACTGGTGTCTGGTAGGGTGGGAAAATGTTCCTTTAAATCAATAGTTTGTACATTTGCTTCAATAAAGTCTTTTATCACAAAATATACCAAATATACCATAGTCGGTTCTCGATATACAACTCTTTGCTTTGTTTTTATGCGTTGACCCTTACAGTTGTGGAAGTACCCCATCTATTGAAGATGTACTGGTCAACACTGTGATTTTGACTTTATGGTCACAGCCAAAGCTCCTCCTTTTATTCTTATGTTCAGATTAATAACAACCACAAAAGTTAATTTCACAGAATCCGTCACAATTACTCCAAAGATGAGGACTACCACATACAGGAGAAACGCCTCACAGACAAATTCCTGGACAAGGGATACCCCCCTGCCCTTGTACAGGAAGCTTTCCTCCACTATGCCTCCAAACCTCCTCCTAAGTCTAGGACATCAGATGGCCCACAACCAACATGCTTTACAACCCAATTCCATGATTGTTACAAAAGAATGTACAACATCCTAGCTAAACATTGGTCCATTCTGCTTTGATATAAACGTTTTTAGGTAATTTCCTCACCCAGCAACAAAGGTATCTTACCGAAAAGCAACAAATATTAAGAGTACAGTAGCCCCAAGCAAAATCCGTATCAGTCATCCCACCCTTACCCCACACATCCTCCCCCTGATTAGTTGGAATGTTTCAGTGCAAGAAACAATTGTGCTTAACCTGCAAGTTCGTCAATCACGGCCAAAAAACATACACAGTAAAAGGAAAAACATATACTATTAAATCATTCCACAACTGTTCCAGTGAGTACGTGGTATACTGTCTTTTTTTTTTTTTTTTTTCAAATATAATTTTATTCAGCTCCAAGCAAGGGAAGACAGTCCCCAAGGTACAATACAAAGCAAGTAAGTACAAAACATAAGGCAGATAAGTAAACCTTATTAAGAATATACAGGCAATAATAATCAGGCTTTCCACCTTTAAGAAGTATCGAAAAAAAATGAATAATACCGAGATCCGGGGTCTCCCTAGTGCCAAACCCCCCTGGCACTACCCATCTCCAGGGGGGAGGGGGAACCGTCTTTCCCACTTTTCACTCTTTTCAAAGGAATAATAAAAAAAAAAAAGAAGAAGAAAAAAGAAAGGAAGAGAAAAAATAAATAAATAAATAAAAATAAAGAGGTAGCCAGGGAATAATAGGTATAATCGTGTTCTGTTAATAAGAGCAATTGACTGCCCTTTAGTTATATTCTTCCTACAGCACCATTAAAATCCCAGGGGACAGAATGGAGCGGGGCAGAGCAGGACAGGACGCGATGGCGAAACATAACACATGGACCAAACAAGGGAAACTGCTAAGCTTTAAGGCACCTGTAGGCTACGTCCTTCCAGTGAGAGTACAAAGACATTCCAGGGATCCCAGGTCTGTTTGAAAGTTTCTTGTTTATTCTGAGCCGTCAGGATCAAATCTTCCATTTTCTTTATATCCTCTATTTTCCTGATCCAATGTGCAATAGAGGGAGGAGAGCTCTGTTTCCAATAAAGGGGAATGCAGGATTTCGCCGCATTCAATAAATGTCGCAAAATAGATTTTTTATACTGCTTAATGGGGATCTGAGAGTGGTGCAGGAGGAAAAAAACAGCCTCTTCCGGAATGAAAAAATCCGTAAACATTTGTGTTATACTGCGAACTTCCTTCCAAAAATCCAACAAACTAGGGCATGACCAAAAAATGTGGAGCAACGTACCCTCATCTTCGCCGCATCTCCAACACCTGTCGGAGGTAGACGGAAAACATTTACGCAATTTTGACGGGGTCAAATACCACCTGGTAAGGATTTTAAAGTTCATCTCTTGTATCCTAGTACACAACAAGGTTTTAAAAGTCAAGGTGATAATACGTTGTTTCTGTGTTGGGGAGAAAACACAGCCAAGGTCTCTCTCCCATCTTGATAGACAAGACAAGTGGAGGTGGTCCTCTGGCTTATTCAAGAGCGCATAAGTCTGAGAGAGAATATGGGCCAAGGGTCCTTCACTCCTACATAATACCTCAAATCCTGTTAAAGGACTAGTGAAAGCTAGGGGATTAGGAATAGAATGCAAAAAATGGTGTAATTGCGCCGCCCTCCAAAATGTTAAACGGTATAACCCCATTGGATCAGTTAAGGAGGGCATAGATGGCCACTGCCCATTGATAACAAATTTCGATGCATGGTCTAGTGCTGAGTCCCTGAGACCTTTATAATCTTGGGAATAATTCCCCGGCTCAAAGTGTGGATGGCCTAATATAGGGTACAGAGGAGATGTCAGAGATGTAAGCTTATTCTGGGAAGCAATTAGGTAACCGATTTTCAGTGTCGTCCCAATAGTAGGATGTGATTTTACCTCTGCCGGTAGTGCTTGATAGCACCAAATGGCACTTCTCAGGGGAAAACCAGATTGGGATTGCTCTAGTCGAACCCAAAGCTTGGTAAGGTTTTTGCGATTCCAGTCTAGGATGCGCCCCAAATGGGAGGCCAGATAATAACGTTGTAAGTCGGGTAAGGCCAGCCCCCCCTGTTGTTTAGATAGAATTAATTGAGATCGCTTAAGTCTGGGTTTTTTGTATGTCCATATAAATTGAGTGATCAGGGTTTGAATTTGTTTGAAAAACGGAACCGGGATCCGGATTGGAAGGGCTTGAAAAAGGTATATAAACTTAGGAAGTATACTCATTTTAATTAAATTACATCTCCCGAACCAAGAATGAAGGCCTGAGTGCCATTTATGCAACAGGTTACGAGTCTTAACCATAAGAATGGGAAAATTCAACTTAAACGTATGCGCGATATCTGGCGGAATATAGGTACCTACATATTTAAGGGCTGAGTCTGTCCATTTAAGCCGAAAACCCGATTGCAAATCCTGCAACACGTTCGGAGAGATAGCTAACCCCATAGCTTCGGACTTTGAAAAATTTATTTTCAGATGTGAGAGCCTCCCGTAGGACTTAAATTCTCGAAGTAAATTTGGCAAAGAAATTCTTGGGTTTATTAGTGAGAACATCATATCATCTGCATAAGCAGATATTTTACATTCAGTAGTACCCATATGGAGACCCATCTCTGAGTTCCGACGGATAGAAGCTAAAAGAGGCTCCAGGGACAGTACGAACAAGAGAGGGGATAACGGACAACCTTGTCTAGTCTCATTCCTTATGTATATCAGAGGTGTAAGCACCCCATTCACCTTGACTTGAGCTGAAGGTCGTGAGTATATCTTCCTGATCCATGTCAGCATCCGGTCTCCCAGTCCTATATAATGGAGGACCGAAAACATAAAATTCCAATTAACCCTATCAAAAGCTTTCTCAGCGTCCGTATTTACAAGGAGACATGGAGTTTTTGTAGATTTTGCCTTATGTACCAAGGCAAGCACTTTAATAGTATTGTCCCTGGCTTCCCTGGCGGGAATAAAACCCACCTGGTCAGCATGGATAAGGGACTGCATGTGTTGGGCCATTCGCGTTGCCAAAATTTTAGAAAATAATTTCAAGTCTAAATTGAGTAGGGAGATAGGCCTGTAGCTCCCGCAGATTCCTGGGTCTTTTTCTTCCTTAGGAATCAACGAAATATGGGCTCTAAGAGTATCCAATGGAAAATCCACATTCGAGCTCAAAGCATTAAATAAGTTCACTAACTGCGGGCCAAGAATAGAAAAAAAGATCTCATAGTATTGCGCCGTATATACATCTGGGCCCGGAGCTTTACCCAACTTCAATGAGCCCACTGCGGCTTGGACTTCCTCTAACGTGATCGGATTTTCCAAAGATTCCCTTGACTCTGATGAAAGAGTCGGTAAGCCATCGCTAACTACATAGCTGTCTATATCGGCTTGCTTTACTTCTGAATCTGGTATATTGTAAAGATTAGCATAACATTTTCCAAAAACTTCCGCTATTTGTGTCGGGGTCGAGACCCTTTGACCTTTGTCAGTCGTCATCTGTGGTATAAAAGAAGCTGATTTCAATTCCTTGACCGATTTTGCCAATAATTTCCCACACTTGTCTCCTGACTCATAGGTCAGTTTACGACAAAATTGGAGTGCTGCCTTTGCTTTGTAATGAAGTAAGTCTGTAATCTGGGTGCGGGGCATCCCTAGTTCAATCTCCAAACCCCGTGAAGGAGCATGTTTATGTTGCGCCTCCACGTGGGCCAGGTCTTGATAAAGTTTGGTCAGTTGCTCATTACGCAATCTCTTAATATGCGCTCCATGCTTAATAAGTATTCCACGAAGCACCGATTTGTGAGCCTCCCAAAGTATCCCTTGGTCACAATCCTGTGTATCATTTTCTTGGAAATAGAGGCCCAATTCCTTTGTTACATCCGCCAGAACTTCTGTAGGAGGCTCTCATTCAGGCGCCAAAAAGTAGATCTGGGTGAAAACTGCCCAGAAAGCTCGTATGTAATAGTTACAGGGGCATGGTCGGACCATGTAATATGGCCAATAGAAGAGGCACTCACTAGATGCAGCTGATCATGTGGAATCAAAAAAAAGTCTATCCTTGAATATGATCTATGAGGAGGAGAGTGAAAGGAATAATCCCGTTCCCCTGAATGCTGTAGGCGCCAGACGTCCATTAACTGATCAGCCAATAGACATTTAGATATCCGTTTTCTTAACGCAACGGAGACCGAGGAACAAGAGGTAGAGGTATCAACTGACGGGGAGAGGGGGACATTAAAGTCCCCTCCTAAGATCATCTGACCTTCTCGAAAATCACGCAGTTTATGCAAGATCGTACTAAGAAACACATCCTGACGTTCATTGGGGGCATACACTGTAGCAAAGATAAAAAGAAGCTCTCCTATTTTACCCTTAATAAACAAATAGCGCCCCTCAGGGTCATCCAGTAAATCCTGGATGACCCAAGGGAGGCCACTAGAAATCAGGATGGAAACCCCCTTAGTTTTAGAAGATAAATTGGTAGAGTGATAAACATGGGGGAAAGCACGCGAACGTAGAATCAGAAGGCTAGTAGTTTTAAAATGAGTTTCTTGAAGGAAAGCTACATCCATGCGAGATGTCCTCAACTCCCGCTGGAGCACTCGCCTTTTTTCAGGGGAATTCAGTCCCTTGACATTTAAAGAGATAACTTTGAAAGAGCCCGCCATCGCGTCCCCGGAAGAGACCAGAAGAGCAGCACATAAGACCACAAAAAAAAACTTTACACCTAAGAGAGAGAAGAAGAAAAAAAAAAAAGGAAAAAAAAAGGAAAAAGGGAAAAACATATCCTGGATTTACTAATCCAGGAATATTATACTAAAATAGCACAATTATGCTAAAGCACTTACCAGCGTTATGCTGGATTTAAAGCGCCGTCCTATATGGGTAGGTGGATAAGCAATCCGGAGAGGGAGCCCCCGGATCTCAAGCCCCCTAAACTTGGCAGTAAAAAATAATATATCTAGTATCGATATGAAAGTAAATAACCGTTAGGCAACGTATTTGTACCAACAATCAGAAAACTTTAGAACACAGCAATATCAACCCCTTTACGCAGCAGAACCCAGAGGGGGTCCCCCGACGCACCCAGAGACCGGGTACGCACAGGGGAGCCCGCCAGGTCCGCAGAGATCATCACAGGTAAGAAACTACCACTCCCCTCCTCCTACCACATAAATGCATATAACTCCCGAGTGAGTCATCAGTATCCTGGGGTACTTATATATTCTCTACCCCAATTTTAACCGCTAAGTCTTGTGCTCAATCCCAGGGGCCAACAATAATGAAAGACAACCAGAGAGAGACAGGGAAAAAAAAAAAGGAAGGAAGGAAGGGTAGGGCAGGGAAGGGAAGGGGGAAACAGGGCGAGAGAAAAAAAAAAGAAATTTGGGCAAGAGAGGGGGCAAAAGAGGGGGCACGGGACAGGAGAGAGGGACCAGGACAGGGGCCAAGAGAACAGACAAAAAGGGGAAAACACATATTCAAAGCACTCCAGAAACATCTCCACACCTCCTCCAGTCAACTCCCGGCCCCTTCCAAACACCACACCACCCCCACCCCCTAACCCCTCAACCAAACATCCAAGTCCCCCCATGCACTCTCCAAAATAGACCCCTCCCAGTAAACAGAGAACAAACAGACCACGTCCCCACCACCAAATCCACCATCCCATACCTAACGTCACGATAGGTCCTCAAGGATGTTCAAGAGCAAAAAAAACGTTTAAACTTAGGTGAAATTAGGCTCCTCCATAAAGTCCCGTTGAAGACTTTGTGCGTTCGTGGGTTCGTCCTGTTCCTTCTCATAAGCCCCAGTCCCAGCGGGCAAAGTCATAGGGTCAATGGGACCAGTAAGGTAACAGTCTAAGCGGAGTAAGCAAATGGGTCTAGGGAGGCAAGTCTCTCACATAACCTATCCTACACATCCCTACCCCACAACCCCACAACCTCCCCCACAACCTCCCCAAAATTAGCCTCCCCGGGGTGATGAAGGATAACCATTACCCCCTATAACAGAGTACCTATCCATCTTCCGTCGGGAATATCTCTCTAGTGTCCTATACAATTAACCGTCGTGGGGGGGGGGACCACGACCTACCCCTAGGTAGGCAGTGGTTCCCTTGGAGCAGAACGTCGTCGTCCTCCTGATTGTTGGTAGCGGCTAGGTGGAGGCCCGTTGTACGGAAGACCACCCGATCTACCTGAAATACGAGGCATTAGTTGTTGCCAATCCGGGATCGGGATCGGTTCCTCACCTAAAAAATTGTGGTATACTGTCTAAAGTGCCCTTGTGGTCTCTTTTATGAGGGTAGGACTATTCGCAGAGGTCAACGATTTAGTGAAAATAGGTCAATAATTGAAAAAAGAACATCATAAATCCACAGTGGGTCTAATGCCCTGTACACACGGTCGGACATTCGGACAACAAAATCTGTCTGATTTTTTCCGACAGATTTTGGCCCAAACTTGTCATGCATACACACGGTCGCACAAAGTTGTCGGAAAATCCGAGGTGACATAAACCACGTACAACGGGACTATAAAGAGGCCAGTAACCAATAGATTTCATCTCGTAAATTTATTCTGAGCATACGAAGGAAAAAGTCAGATGGAGCCCACGCGCGATCAGAATTTCCGACAACACAGTCCGATCGCACATTTTCTGTCAGAAAGTCTGACCGTGTGTATAGAGTTTGGGTCATTGAGGCCATCCCCAGAAGTCTCCCTGTGGCAGAACGCTTCAAACGCTTATGTCAACAGACTTACTGGATATACTCGTTGAATACTCTCTCCCCAGGGGGGCTTAACAAGGAAATAGGGACACATTCCTTATTATAACATTAAGCTTTGTTCTACCATACATACTTTGTTTCTTAATCTTTAAAAAAAAAGTAATAATTCTGCAGGGCCTTATGTTTTTTATTTTGGACATTGAGTCTATTGTTGGGGGTGGGGGTATCTTCCTGGGACACACATACAGCCAGTAACAAGACCTACATCTGCAACAGCCATAGGACCGGCGGTGGAACCCACAGAGCGGCATCGGATCACTCCAGGACTGATCATTAGACTTGTGCACAACTCCGATATTCATGTATGTATTCGATATTTATGTATGTTTATTGATTCATGATAATTATTCGTAGTTTGTAAAGTCGTTTGTTTATTGAATCTATTAACACACACAATGACAATATCTCTTCTCCCCAGCTCAAATACAATACAACACCCTTCTCACTTAGTTCTCAGGAATGCACTTTGCCAGTAATCCAACCTCCAGCACAAAATTAATCAGCTGATTGGACTGTAAGATTTACTTTGAGTTCACTTTTTGTTTCATTAGATCTTTAACAAATTATTGAATCATGTGGAATTCATTCATTATATCCGCTATAATTTCTTTTGTATTAGTTGAAATTAGTTATTTTTTTATTCAGATTCATCCAAATGTCCAAAAGATGCAAAATTTGTCTGAATTTTGATTTGTTACAAAACGAATTGTACATGTCTACTGATCATCTTGATGGGCATCTTCCCCCGTTTGGACTCTGTAAGTGTTAATTTTACACACTCTTTTTTCTGAACTTTATAGATCTATAAAGATGTACAGGGACAGATCCCCCTCTCCGGAGCTTCCTAATCTGGAGCAGGAATGGGTTGAGCATGGGGAAGAGCTAAAAGCTCAGGATTCTGTGGAATGCCCAGCAGATGAGTCTGCTTCCGAGTAATCTGGACAAAAAGATATCCAGTTGATGTCTGCTTCTTAGTCGCAGAGGCTTTTGATCCTGCCTCTGACCTAAATGATTCGTTCTGCCTTTAAGTGGCCTTTTGCAGAGGTGACTGAGCCCCCTGGTCCTCTTTGGGATCCCTAAGGCCTCTTCACGCCGCACAGGCTTTGCTCCTACACCCCCTATTGGAACAAGTAGTGTATGCTGATTGGGAACATCCAGACAGGATTTTTGTTCCTCCTAAGAGATTTTCCCTTTTATATCCCATGGATGAAAAATTAGTTCCGTAGTGCTGTAGATGCAGCAGTCTCTTCCTTAACAAGAACTTAACTTGTGCGGTAGATAACACACAGGGCTTATAAGACCCCATTGACAAGAAATTGCAGTCAAGTATCTACTGATTCAGTCCTTTCGGATGGAGTCTGTCTGCTCAGTAGTAGCCTCGCTCCAGAGGGGAGACTTTCTAGCCTCCATCAATATAAAAGATGTGTATTTACACATACCTATCTTTCAGCCTCATCAGAGGTTCCTATGCTTTGCAGTAGAGGAACATAATTTTCCTTTTGTGGCTCTACCCTTCGGGCTTGCTACAGCCCCCCGGGTGTTCACAAAGATCCTAGCACGATTACTGGGTCTTTTAAGGGCCCAAGGGATCCTGGTGCTCAGGTATCTGGACGACCTCCTGCTCAGAGATCACTCATTACAGGCTCTATAACGGCATAATATGCACAGTGCGGTATTTCAAAAGCTTAGGCTGGATCATAAATACCGAAAAGTCAGCTTTGAAACCAGCTCCCATATTTAGGTCTGATCCTAGCTATGGGTCAAGCAAGAGTATTCTTGCCACCTATAAGGATCTGTACCCTGAAGGTTCAGGTGCGTCAGATAAAGGACACCAGACAACCCTCCATTTGGTTCTGAGTCTTCTAGGGAGGATGCTATCCTACTTCTAGGCAATGCCCTATGCCTAGTTCCATTCAAGGCCTTTACAACAAGACATCTTGTTGGCTTGGAACAGAAGAGGATAAACCCTGGATTATCCAATGTCCTTATCTCCTCAGGCACACTTAAGCCTAAACTGGTGGTTGCAGGATCAGAACCTGCAAAGGGAAAATCCTTTCTCCCGGCAACTTGGAGAGTACTGACTACAGATGCCAGTCTCTCAGGCTGGGGAGCAACCCTAGAAGGGCTCACAGCTCAGGAGAAATGGTCAGGGAAAGAAGAGATTCTGCTCATCAACATCCTGGAATTCCGGGCAGTACGTCTGGCCCTTCATTCCTGGATGGTGGAGCTTTAGGACTCTCTATCAGTGTTCAGTTCGACAGTGCCACTTCAGTGGCCTGTATAAACCACCAAGGCAGTACCAGGAGTCATTCAGCTCTGAAGGAGGTGAATCACTTACTAGCCTGGGCAGAGGGACATGTGCCAGTCCATATCCCGGGAGTAGAGAACTGGAAGGCAGTTTATCTCACCTACCAGCAGATCTGCCTGGGGGAATGGTCCCTACGACCATGAGCGTTCCAGGAAATTTGCCAGTGTTGAGGATGGCGAGAGCTCAACCTATTGGCATCCAGGTTCAACAACAATCTACAGCAATTTGTGTCCCAAACAAGGAATCATTTGGCAATCAGAGCAGATGCTCTGATAGTTCCATGGAGCCAGTACTCCCTGGTTTGTGCTTTCATTCCAATCCCTCTCGTTCCACATTTGTTGCACAGGATTTGGAGAGAGGGGGTTCCAGTCATTCTGGTGGCACCAGCCTGGCCCTGAAGACCCTGGTTCCTGGAGATTGTGAGACTGACAATTGACAGGCCATGGACGCCTCCACGTCGCCCTGATCTACCATCTCAAGGCCCTTTATTCCACCCCAATTTACAGTCTATAAATTTGATGGCATGGCTATTGAAGCCAGGGTGCTGAAGGACCATAGCATCTTGGGACTAATAGTGTCTACCCTAGTGAATGCTAGAAAAGCTGTCACTGGGAAGATTTATCATAAGGTATGGAAGACTTATATTGCTTGGTGTGAAGCCAATGCCTGATTGGGAGAATTCTCTCTTTTCTACAGTCGGCTGTGGAAATCAGACTGGCTTTGAGTACAATCAATCAGATTTCAGTCTTGTGAGTATTCTTCCAAAGGCCTTTAGCATCTTATTCGTTAGTCTGAACCTTTATGCAGGGGGGCGACTCATTTGCTTCCACCCATTGGGTCACCTATGTGTCCTTGGGACTTGAACTTGGTGCTGTCTGTGTTACAGAAACAATGATTTGAATCTATCAAGGAAATTCCATTAGACTTGCTGTCACGCAAGCTAGCCTTCCTGATGGCTATCACCTCGGCTAGAGGGGTGTCGGAGTTGGTGATGTACAGGAAACCATACTTGATCCTTCACCGCGACAGGGTCATGTTACAACCTGTTCCATCCTTTTTGCTAAAAGTGGTGCTGGCCTTTCATTTAAATATGGACATTATTTTGCCTTCTGTTTTTTTTCATCCTCGTTTGGCAGAAGAGAGCTGACTGCATTCATTGGTCTTTGTCCTGGCAGTCAAGGTTTAATCGTCTAGATCTGCGGAGATCAGAGGATCAGACTCCTTTTTTGTTTTACCAAAAGGACCCAAGAAGGAGCAGGCAGCTTCCAAGGCTTTCATTGCCAATTGGGTCCGTCAATTGATCATTCAGGCTTACGGTCTGAAACCTAAAGCTCCTCCCTTTAGGGTGAGAGCACAATCTACCAGGGGTGTAGGAACCTTCTGGGCTTTCACCATTGTGTATCTCTGGCTCAGATTTGTAAGGCTGCTATCTGGTATTCAGTGCATACGTTCACAAAATTTTATCAAGTGGATGTTCGAGCAGCCGAGGATTTGGCTTTCAGCTGCAGTGTACTGTGGGCTGCCGTATAAGTTCTGATGGCTATTGTTTGGCAGGGTGTCTCCCTCCCCTGAAGGCTATTGCTCTGGGACGTAGCCTGACTCTGTGTCCCATGATGTATGAAAAATAAAATAGGATTTTTTCGTCATACTTACCTGTAAAATGCTTTTCTTTGAGTACATCATGGGACACAGATATCCCTCCCACTTTTTTTTTTTTTTAAGGATGTAGTGCTTGCTACAAAACTGAAGTACTTCCTGTATGGGAGGGGTTATATAGGGGATTACTTCCTGTCTAAAAACCTTTCGTCTACCAGTGTCCATTCACCTGGAGATGGAGTATAACCCAGCAGTTAATGAATATTATCCTGAATCTGTGCCCCATGATGTACTCAAAGAAAAGGATTTTACAAGTAAGTATATATAATCTTATTCTTTTGCTCCATAAGACGCACCTGACCATAAGATGCACCTAGGTTTTAGAGGAGGAAAAAAAAGATTCTGAGCCAAATGGTGTACTAAAATGTTTAATAAAATATAACAGAATAATATTTCAACCATGTAAAGTAAAAAGCAGTCAACAATGGCATTAAAAACCATCATCACTAACATTAACAAATGAGGAGAGACTTTAAGGTTCGAGTACTCTTCTAGTTTTCTGGTAACCCCAAGAACTCATCAGTTCAGAATTCTAGAGTCAGAATTTATGAAGCTCAATTGCTCACAATCACTGACATCACTTTCTTTGTCATCTTCATATACAATACTATCTTTAGTTCCATCTAAGGCATTTCTAATTTTTGCCATATTTTTTGAATGACTGTACAATGATTTCTTCCTTCACTGAGTGCCATGATGTTTTCACTCATTCACAAACTTGAGTGACAGTGGGCCTCTTCATTCGTCCAGTAGGTGTCGCATCATTATTACCAGCAGCCATCCATTTGTTCCACTCTTCCCGCATAAACACAATGGATTGTTGATGGAAACATCAAGAGGTTGCAACTGGTTGGTAAGACCCCCAGGAATTACAGCTAGATGAGTCTTCACTTCTTTAAAGCACTTTTTTTTGTTGTTTCGCTAATATGTGTTCTAAACTGGTCAAGCACTAATAAGGCAGGTTTTTTCAGAAGCCCTCCAGGATGTTCGGACCACACTTTTTCAACCCATACTCTCATTCCATTTTCATCCACCCATCCTTTGTCATGAACATGTATGACAACCCCTCGTGGAATCACTTTGAAAATATTTTCCTTTTGAAAATTAGCATGGGTGGCAATTTGGTGCCATCTGCACAGCAGGACAACACAAATGTATAATGTGCTTTCTCATGTCCTGAGGTTTTCGCCGTTATGGTTTTGGCACCTTTCAGATCAACAGTCCTATTAGATGGCACATCACATGTTAGTGGGACTACATCCATATTACCAATCTGGCCAATTTCAAAACCATTTTTCTTCTTAGCGTCAATTACAAATTTATGAAAAGGCAGACTCTTAGATTCAGATTTTTTTGCCATTTTTTGCGCAATTCTAGTATTGGTGCGCATAACAAGGTCACATCGCCTAATAAATTTGTAGCACCATGATGGTGATCCAGTAAAATCCTGAATGCCTTTCTCTACAGAGAAAGTTTGGTTTCATATATGATCATTTTTGTAGAGACTGAGAAGCCATTATTCCGGTGATGTGTGATCCATTCTTTCATGGTCATATCTAACTGTGGTTGGAAGGGACTTGGAGTGAGGTAATCTGGTGCTCTGTCAAAAGCTCCAACCTGTTTAAAACTTCAACCGTGTCATAGGTGGGTGTATTGCGCATGCACTGGGTACACTGTAGGTTTCCAGTGTGCGGGACAACACGTAATGACGTTGCGTGGGCATGCCTCCACGCACTAGGACTGGTCATCTGGTGCAAAGCATCCTTGGGGCTTCTACCTGGGCCAGGCCCCCTTCCCTTGCTTTTTGATAATCACCATGCCTGCTGCTGGGGTCCATCCAGGCCCCAACAAGATGATCGCTGCAGCCATGGATTAGTCTGACCCCCTGTGAGTAACAGAAGATGACACCGGATGCATCCCATCTGTGGCCGGCCCAGTATGTAAGACGGGGGCCATGACGGGGGGTGGCCTGGTCAGTATTCACTCCATAAGACGCAGAGACATTTTCCCCCATTTTTTGAGGGGGGAAAAAAGTGCCTCTTATGGTGCAAAAAATACAGTAATATATTTTATATCAAACGCAACACATTCCACCCTTTACTTTTCTCTCAGACTCCATTCAGAAAATCACTTCATTACTAAAACGACTCATACTAAGCATTAACTTGCCTTGACTGCAACCCCCCTCCCATATTTCTGCCCCTGAGAAGGTGTTTCAGTCTTTGGCTAAAAGTTCATTAAAAAGTCCATTGTAAACAAGTCCAGGCTTGTAACACATCAAAGGCCTTGCTCTCCACAGCTCTTGTAGTCTTCCATTATTCTGTCCATCATGAAGCCACTTTTTTCTGGTCTTCCTATGGATCAGATCGGAGACAGCTTGTGGAATGGAAAACAAAGCAAATTTATCTGTTCCTTCTAATAATACATAAACAGTAGACCCGGCCCAGTTACAATCTCCCCTCTAACTGTCTTCTTGCCTGGATCTCTGACCAACACTTTGCCACCTGCCTGTATCCACTTCTGACCCTCTCAATGAACATTGATAGGGAGTAGAGGAACTATACTGATATTTCCCAAAAGATCACTGCTATTTATTTTGGAAGGTTTGATGTTATACAGCCTCACTTTCCCCTCTTGCTGAGAAGTATCCACTAACCAATCAGAGTCCCAGCCACCGTCCTGAAGCTCATCTGCCAATGCAAATATAACCTCAAATCTTCCTGCCAGATTCCCTCTCATTCCTAGATAGGCTTTCGCTTCAGATATGACTACTAATCATAAAACTCTTTGTTTTTATGCCGTAGGAAGCAGTAACTTGGTACCTGTTATGCTCTGTTTTTTCAGGAACCTTACGTAAATGCTGAACTCTGGAATCTGTGCACCAGCCCCCACCATCCTCTCATATGGTGTGCTTTTGGCTATTGACCTAGAATTTAACAACATGACTAACTGTGTGAGGACCTGATCCTACCCCCTTAGTGTATGTGTGGGTGTAAGTTTGGGTATCTGGTCCTTCAATAGCCCGTTGTATCTTTCAATCAAACCAGCTGCCTGTGGATGGTATAGGATGTGGCAGAACCAGTACACTCCAGAATCTTTGACCCACTCTTGTACTGTTGATCTGGGGAAGTGTGAGCCGTTATCACTTTGGACTTTTAATGTAATGAAATGTCCCACACATCGCTTGAGTGCTTACACTGCTTCCTTCCAGTCTGAATATAGATATCAGATCTTCCAACTGCTTGCAACCACAAACTAGACAATATTCGTTTTGACTGCGGACCATGAACTGTTTTATTTGAACACAGGCACATAGAGATATTCAAACGTCTCATCGATAGACTGTCCAATCAGCAGGGAGAGCTGTTGGAGGAATTCCCCCTCCCTCCTCACAGCAAATATACATGCACATCCCATAATACTTTAAGGCAGACAGACACAATAGAACAATAAGGATACAGCCATTCTGGGGTGCCGTCTGCTGTTGGGAAGGGGAGCCGGCTGCTCCATCCATCTTGCCCTCATCTTACCCTCACATGGCTGCTAGGATGACATGTCCCTGGTACTGTTTCCCAGGTGCATTGATCTTTGCTGGGGAGGAAGGATTGCTTCCTCCACCCTGACAAACTGTTGGGAAGTGACCATCTCCTCACCCTGGCCTCCAAAACTGCTGCAGGTGTGGGGCAGAGGTCTTGGACCCTCTGTCCAGTTGTCAGCCCTTCAGCTGGAGATGTTTCTGGTTACTCCACAGATGCTGCTGTTAGTGCTGGGCAGAGCTCAGTGATGTTTGGCCTTGATGCCAGCTCTTCTGCTGGAGGCTCACCAGGTTGTCCTTCCTCAGCAAAGAAGTCTATTAAATCCCCAGTCTCTAGAACTGGTGTCTGGGGATGTTAAGATGTTATTGGTGCTGGGCAAAGGTTAGTAGAGCTGAGCTCTGCCCTGTCTCCGGAGTATTCACTGCCAATTCTCTGTCATGCTGCGGAACGTGTTCTAGCAGTTTCCTGTATTCCCTTTCCAGATGCTGTTCCTTCTTTAGCAAATAGTCCAGATCAGGTTTAAGCTCTGAGAACCCTGCAAGACTGAGCATGGCCTTTCTGTATTCTCGCAGGTCCTTAAGGGTAGGTTCCTCTTCATCACCAAACACAAAACGATCTGTAAGGCTCTCCCACAGCAATCCAGGGTTGCCAAAGTCATATCCCTCCGGAAAGCATTCTGTTGTCTCCCCTAAAAATTCCTGCTCTGCATGCCATTGCAGAGCCCGATAACGATTGTCCATCTTTATCTCCTGCTAGACCAGCCTGTCCAACTCAGTCACTCAGGCCGCTCTCCCAGGAATGCCATCCGCAACGCCTACTGGTCACTGACCTGTTGTTCTGGGGTTGAAAAGCACTTGCCCTGTTGCATGCCAGTGACCCAGAGGGCTCCAATCCAGAGTCTTACCTGAATCTGCTGCCTGAGGTTCAGGTATTCATCCACAGAAACAAAAATCCTGGAATATGCTTAACCACTTAAGGACCGCTTGACGCTGATGTACGTCAGTAGAATGGCACGGCTGGGCACAAGCACGTACCTGTACGTTGCTTTTTAAGTACCCAGCCATGGGACAGGAGCGTGCTCCTGACACGGTCCTGTGCTCCGTGACCGCGGCCGTGGGACCAGCGGACCCGATCGCCGCTGGTGTTCCGCGATCCGGTCACAGAGCTGAAGAACGAGGAGAGGTCTGTGTAAACAATATTCGTTTTGGTTGCTGACCATGAACTGTTTTATTTGAACACAGGCAAATAGAGATATCCAAACGTCTCATCAATAGACTGTCCAATCAGCATGTAGAGCTGTTGAAGGAACCCCCCTCCCTCCTCACAGTAAATACACATGCACATCCTATAATACTTTAAGGCAGACAGACTCAATAGAATAATGGGATACAGCCACACCTAACAAACTCATAGTGTCATGATCAGTATTATTGCCTGGGTCACCTGCTGGTGGCACTATTGCTTTCAGCACCAAAGAGTTTAATTCTGATAGCCACCAGCAGGTGTATCCCAGTAGATGGACTTTTCATTGATCAAACTGCACCTGATGTGAGCTGTTGGGAGTATATAAGCCCGCCCTTCACTGAGGCTCAGGGCTTTAGTATTCCCTCTGCAAGCCTTGTCCCTGCCTGATCTGATCCGTTGCCTGAAACCCGTTCCTGATCCGCTTCCTGCCCTGTCCTGGACTCTGTTTCCTTGATTCCTGCTTCCAGCTCCCCCTTGCTTCTGCTCCCTCTATCTGGCCTCCTGTTCTCCTTGTCTCTTGTCCTTGCCTTGTTGATGTATATATGTTCCCTTTACTTGTGTATGTATACTGTATATATATAATATAGTTAGTAGATTACATATTTGGGGTTGCTGTATATTATTTCAATTTCTTGCTTGTTCATGGTTGGCTGTGTTTGGTTTTGCCCGTGTGTCTTTATCTTTAATAATATATATATTTTCACTTACCTTTGTGCCTGATTCCTTTAGTGCATCCCACTGATCTGTTTAATCTGTGCTGGATGCCTGCATTAGGCATCTCTTCCATGACAGAATACTGAAGCCATACAAACAGATCGGCTGTACTTAGGAATTGGGTCTGGGTAATCGCTATTGCTAAAAAAAAAAAAAAAAAAAAAAAAAAAAAGAAGATATTCTGTATCTTTTGCTCCTGGCAACAGATGACAGAGATTTTTGTCATCAGAAATTAAGGGGTTGATTTACTAAAACCGGAGAGTGCAAAATCTGGAGCAGCTGTGCATGGTAGCCAATCAGCTTCCAATTTCAGCTCGTTCGGTTAAGCTTTGACAAAAAAAAAAAAAAAACGGAAGCTGATTGGTTTCTATGTACAGCTGCACTAAATTTTGCACTAAGTGTATACACTAGAGAGCAGCTGCTGGAATGAATCCGTATACCCTATGTTTTTGTTGATCAGGGCAGTTTTCTGTTTGAGGACGTGCAGCCATTGATTCGGATCTGTACAGAGTTGGCCCTGTCTGATGCCTCTAGTGGAGGTGATGACTATACACCCCCTTTTAGAGCAGCTCAGGTAGAGTCTTTGGCATGGCTGTTGGAGGATGACTCAGCCTTTTTCTTTGAGCAGTACTCAGCTTCTCCTAAACAGGTGCTTGCAAAATATATTAATTCAGTGCATTCTCTGGTCAGACAAACAGTGTGCAAACCTGATTTTGTGCAATCATTATTTCAGGCCTGGTCAAGTTTGTTGTACTAAGCCTCTGTCAGCTCCCAACCACCCATTTCTGTGTTTAGACACCAGCCTGCTGGGATGTCTTCCTCTCCTTTTACCCCAACTACCACAGTTGCTGACCAATACACCCTGCTAACAATAAAGTGCCAGTACCCTGTTTCCTTCTGGTGCACTTACCCTGCCTTTAACCCTTCTGCTTCTTCTCGGCTGTCTCCATCAGTTCCACCAAAATCCCCTTCAAAACCTGTGCCCTCTGTTTCACCATCCTTCCGTTCTTCACCTCTACCAGCTGCACCCATTATCTACAGCCCTGTATCCACATACAAATCTTCAGTGGCTAAAACCAAGAAGAAGCGGAAGTTTTTCCCAACCCATACCATCCTGCCATCACCCAATCCTGCCTCCATACCAGTTAATCCACTCCAGCCTGATGTTCCGATGCCTGCTGTTCAGCCTTTTGTGCCAGTGTCTCTGCCTGTTGTCCAGTCTGACATTCCAGTGCCCACTGTTCCATCTGGTGTGCCCGTTGTTCAGTCTG
The DNA here is from genome assembly GCF_037356315.1 of Lithobates pipiens. Taxonomy (NCBI): domain Eukaryota; kingdom Metazoa; phylum Chordata; class Amphibia; order Anura; family Ranidae; genus Lithobates; species Lithobates pipiens. The sequence goes on along the minus strand of NW_027507764.1, from coordinate 333,052,438 downwards.
ATGTCTCGGTGCCTGTGTGCCAGCTTGAAGTTCCGGTCCCTGTGTCCCGGCCCGAAGATCCGGTGTCCCAGCCAGATGTGCCACTGTCTGCTGCCCAGCCTGATGTGTTCCTGTCTGCTGCCCAGTCTGATGTGTTCCTGTCTACTGCCCAGCCTGATGTGGTCCTGTCTGCTGGCCAGCCTGATATGGTCCTGTCTGCTGGCCAGCCTGATGTGGTCCTGTCTGCTGGCCAGCCTGATGTGTTCCTGTCTGCTGCCCAGCCTGATGTGTTCCTGTCTGCTGCCCAGCCTGATGTGTTCCTGTCTGCTGCCCAGCCTGATGTGTTCCTGTCTGATTCCCAGCCTGATGTGCCAATGCCTGTGCCTGCTGTCCAGTTTGAGGTCCCAGTGCCTGCTGCTCAGTCTGTAATACCAGTGTCCATGTTCCAGTCTGATGCTCCAATGACTACTGTCCAGTCCGATGTACCTGTTGTTCAGCCTGTTGTGCCAGTACCTGCTGTTCTGCCTGTTGTGCCAGTGCCTGTGCCTGCTGCCCAGTCTGAAGTTCCAGTACCGGCTGCCCAGTTTGAAGTTCCAGTACCTGCTTTCCAGTCTGATGCACCTGCTCTTCAGCCTGTTGTGCCAGCACCTGCTGTTCTGCCTGATGGGCTAGCACCTGTGCTTGCTGCCCAGTCTGAAGTTGCAGTACTTGCTGCCCAGTCTGATGTCTCGGTGCCTGCTGTTCAGTCTGATGTCTCGGTGCTTGCTGTTCAGTCTGATGTGCCTGCCTTCCAGTCTGATGTGCCTGCTGCCCAGTCTGATGTGCCTGCTGCCCAGTCTGAAGTTTCAGTACCTGCTGCCTGGTCTGATGTCTCGGTGCCCGCTGTTCAGTCTGATGTCTCGGTGCCTGCCTTCCAGTCTGATGCGCCCACTTTCCAGTCTGACATGCCTGCCTTCGAGTCTGATGTGCCCGCTTCCCAGTGTGATGTCCCAGCACCCACTGTCTTGCTGGATGATTTGATCTCTGATCTGCTCAGTGATCCCGTGCCTGGTATCCAGACAATCCAGTTCCTAATGGTCCCATTCTGGATACCCTGCCTGGTGATTCCTTTACCGCTGCCCAGCCTGATGAACCAGAACTCGCTGCCCAGCCTGATGACCCAGAGCTCGTTGCCCAGCCTAATGTCTCGGAGCTCGCTGCCCAACCTGATGACCCGGAGCTCGCTGCCCAGCCTGATGACCCAGAGCTCACTGCCCAGCCCAATAACCCGGAGCTCACTGCCCAGCCTGATGACTCAGAGCTCATTACCCAGTCCGAGGACCCGGGGAGCTTGCTGCCCAGCCTTATGATCCTGTCATGGTACCTGCTAAACCAGTTCCTGGTACTCAGCTTGCCGCTGATTCTCCCCTGTTTGATTATAAGCCTGACTGTGATGCTCTGTCTACCCCCAATAGATTCATGCATGTTGCCCTACCTGTTTTCCTTACCTCTCTAGATCCAAACTTCCCGACCCTGGTGGTGGGGTGCATGTTCCATTTTCGGATTTGGGTGACACTCAGCCCATTAGATTAAGAGACTCTGGCCGGAAAAGCACAAAGAAGTCTGCAGTCACAGGGAAGACTTTTTGGGACTTTTCTGCACCTATATGCACTGCCAGGTCATGGGCAGAATGGAGTGTCCGGAGGCCACTCCTTGGGGGGGGGGGGGAACTGTCATGATCAGTGTTATTGCCTGGGTCACCTGCTGGTGGCACTATTGCTTCCAGCACCAAAGGATGTAATTCTGGTTGCCACCAGCGAGTGTCTCCCAGTAGATGGACTTTTCATTGATCAAGCTGCACCTGATGTGAGCTTCTGGGAGTATATAAGCCCACCCTTCACTGAGGCTCAGGGCTTCAGTATTCCCTCTGCAAGCCTTGTCCCTGCCTGATCTGATCCATTGCCTGAAACCCATTCCTGATCCGATTCCTGCCCTGTCCTGGATTCTGTTTCCTTTACCCTATTCCTGTGACTTGTCCCCTGTTTCCTGCTTCCAGCTCGCCCTTGCTTCTGCTCCCTTTATCTGGCCTCCTGTTGTGCACGTGTCTTTATCTTTAATAAATATATATATTTTCACTTACCTTTTGTGCCTGATTCCTTTAGTGCAGCCCACTGATCTGTTTACTCTGTGCTGGATGTCTGTGTTAGGTATCTCTTCCTTGACACATAGCAACCCCGCCCCACCTAAAACAATCTAACAATGGTCTTTGATGAACGGTGGACTTTATCTTCATATATTCTTGAGGTTCAGACTGGGGTTCTCAGTAACCCCTAATAGACACAGCGTGACTTACACATAGGAGGGGCTGGAGGGAGCTGGACAAGGAGCTTCTGGTGCTCTCCAAGGTACCCTGGGTTCCCCAAGCCCCCTGCCCAAAGTGGCTCCCGTCACAAATTTGTTTGGGACAACCATAAGCAATGACAAGTTTCTGGAGCAATGGAAGCGTTGCAGTTTGATCTGCATGTTTGCAAGGAGGAACAAGTCAACTTCAGTCCATTGTTTCCCCAGGACAGGGGATCAATGAAGTAAATCTGTTTCTCTCCCCTCTTAATCAACCAGGTGGAGTACTTTTGCAATGGCCATTGTGACACTTCTCGACACACTGTACAGTTTCCTATTACAGTCTTTATCTTGTCCTTGGGTATAAGCAATCCTCTCTGCTGTGCCCATTCATACATTGCTTTCTGCCCCAAATGTCCAGATTGCTTGTGGGCCCCATTGGCCAAGTTCATCAAGACAGGATCAATTGGCACAACTGCATTCACCTTGGCAATTTCGTCTGCCACTCCGTTATAGTTCTCAAAGTCTGGGACTAGGGGCACATGTGCATCAACATGCCCCACTTTTATGGTGAACTTCCTTCCAGATGTAGTCCCAAACTTCCATGCCTCCACACACCACCTTCCTATGAGTCATCCATTCATTGGACTTCCACATGAGCATCCAAGTTGTCAGTCCTTTAAAGACCGCCTAGCTATCAGTGTATATAGTGACATGGGAAAAAGGATCCTCCTGAAGAGTAATCGCTACAGTTTTCAATTGCATACTCTATACAATAATGCATACTGGCTCAACCCTCCAATTCTGGTCTCCTGCAGGACTGTGTCTGTACTAGGGTTGTAAGCTGCTGCTGTCCATTGGTGCCCAGACGAGGTGACTGTGGCTGAATTATCAGTGAACCATGCTGACTCTTTTATGTCTTCTGACAGAGACTCAAAGGGTGGAGCCTCTTGAATGGGGGCTGACTGCAGCACAGGCATTTCTTCTTCTGGCTGGGTGCTGTTAAAAGTAACAAGCCCTGCCAACTGTTTTGACATCCTCAGCTGCAATACACCCTCTTTCTTGAAGGTACAACTTCCATTTCATCAGTGTCTGGCTCTGAGCTACAGTTGCCCTAGTGGTCAGTCCATTATCTCTCATCCTGCTATTGGCAATGCAGTATGGATGGTGACTGTGTCCTTTCCTGTAATGGTCACTACATGTTGAAATGCTGTGTAGGCCCCAAAAAGGTACTTCTCTAGGGGAGTGTATCTCTTCTGTGTCCCTGTCAGTTGCTTGGACCAAAATCCAATGGGAATCGCTCGCTGTCCCTTCTTTTCATTTGGCTGACCATACTGACCGCAGATACCTTCCTGCACATTCCTACCAAGTGGGGGGCAGGGTCTGGCTGTCATCTCGCAGTGGCTTACGGTTTAGACCTTTCTTCTAATACTGTATGTGTATTTCAAATGTATTTCATGTCTTCTTATTAAAACCTTTGGTATGCAACTGCTTTACCACCTTGGTACCATATCCTCACTCTGTTCAGGTTGAGAACCATGAGGAGTATGGGATACAATCTATCATTGATTCCTGTTGGTTACATGGGGGCATACAGTACCTGGTTTATTGGAAAGGGTATGGTCCGGAGGAACTCTCTTGGGTCTCATCCTCGGACGTATATTCTTCTGTCCTTCTTGCTTTCCATAGACGTTTTCCCCTCAAACATGGTGGTCCCCTGAGGGGGGGGGGTCGTTGAGGAGGGGGTACTGTCAGGGATGGTCTCAGCCCTTCCTTCTCAGAGCTCTGTGCTCAGCTGTCCATTATTTGCCAACACTCTTCATTCCACAGGGACTCACCTGGTCTTCATTTCCTGCTCGTCAGCTAGCTATTTAAACTGCATGCATCAGATCTACTGTGCCTTTGCCTTGGTCAACATATCCAGACTCTCACTGCTGTGTTTTCCCATGAAACACTTTTGCTTTGCTGACTTTCCTTCTAGTTCCTAATCCTGTTTGTTGCACCCGACTTCGCTGATCTCTGGACTCCTGTTTCTCTGGCTTGTTCTGACTACCCATCCTGTTTACCAAACTCTGGCTATGTTTTGACAACGTTTGCTCTGTTTATACAATTTTACCACTTTATTAAATAGTGTGATTTTTACTGCACTTCTGTCTCAGTCTGATTCATGGTTCCTGACAGTAGGTCAGTGTAATGGTCAGGTAGGTCAGTGTATGCTGCACACAGTATATGTTGCACAGTGCATTCTGAGCATAATGCATTCCTGAACCTTGCATTCTGAGCGTAACGTATTCCTGAACCCTGTATTCTGAGCGTAACGCATTCCTGAACCCTGTATTCTGAGCGTAACGCATTCCTTAACCCTGCATTCTAAGCGTAACTCACTCCTGAACACTGCATTCTAAATGTAACGCACTCCTGAACCCTGTATTCTGAGCACACCTCCTTCCTGAACCCTGCATTCTGAGTGAATGTGGCAGAATCGTACGTTTTTGGTCCCTTAGGGCTCATTCAGAGGGACGATCAGTCTCATTCTCTGTACAAAGCCACTGGTAGGTTTAATTCTGTGTTGGAACTTTGAAATAAATAAGTTGGTTTTGTGTCACTGTTTGGGCACTGGGGCTCAAAAAGGTTCGCCATCACTGGCCTGGGCCATCTTTATGTAGAGCAATAATTCTTTTTTTCAGATCCTGTGAGCATGGGCGTCCGCAGAACTTTTTGCAGGGGGGGGGACATCATTTTAGGGTAACTCATGCACCGCCCCTTTTCAACAATGTTATTCACATTATCATGGTCATAAACTGCAGATGTAGTACAGTCAATAGGATACCAGACCCCGCAAAACTACAGCAGTGTTTCCCAGGCTGCAGTCTCTCAATCTCTCTCTTGATTGAGCTGTAGCCTCCTCCCTGTGGAAAATGGGGCCGCCAATCTTTGGAACTACATGTCCCATGATGCTCTCCTCTCCTAGTCTCCTTTGATAGCCTCTCAGTTATGGCCAATAGGGAGGAAACAGAGTGGGGGAAACCTCTGATAGCCGGCAGCTCACCTTTCTCCTGTCACATCGCTGCCAAGTTCTCTGCTGGACTGAGCATGGAAAAGAGCCCGAAGTCACACTACACTAATGAGGGGGCTTGATAGCACCTTGATGGTGTCACCCCACTGGTGGGTGGCACCTGGGTGCGGACTGCCCACACGCTAATAGCGACGCAACTGTGCTAAATTTAAGATCCAATCCCTGATTCCAGGGGGGGGCACTTGACCCCCCTTGCCCCTACCTGCGGACGCCCATTCCTGTGAGAGTTCTTTGCCATGAGGCGCCATGTTGAACTTCAAGTGACCAGTATGAGAGAGTTTGTGCTAGAGGACTCTGGGAAGGAAGAAGCAGTAAGAAGACTCCATCACCAGGAAGAATCAAGTCAAGTAACTGTTTAGTGTATGCTTATCACATGCATTGTACATGCTTGTTTGCTAGGATAGATAGCTTGTGCATGTTGTAGGCATATTTTATGATACTTGTAGTGAATTGGTTTCCCTACAGTTGTATGTGCAACATTTCTGTTTAGTAAATCATATAAATACACTACAAAGGATTTATTTGCTTCTAACGCAAAAAGCCTTAAAAGATGCAACACAAAACAGTGTTTTGCAAGATGGGATGAATGGGATTAATGGGATGAATTTTTTCTCCATAAATATATATCTGCCCACATAACCCCAAGGGGCTTGAGGATTTTGAAGACTTGTTCATTCTTAGATCCTGCGCAAAAGAAGGAATGGTCCTCAATTTCCGAACTTTGTACAAATAAATGGATTAAAATAATTGCCACACAAAGACGTATTAGATATGAACAATTAGTACATCAAATACAGATAATTTTTTCCCAAATTTCCGAGATTACTTCACAGTTACCATCTTTGTGGCTCTCTATTATTACTAATAAAACCAATAGGAAAGAAGACCTACTTATTAAAAATAAATTAGGAAAGTTTCGTAGAGATTTGAAAGATTATAGCAATGATAGAATTTTTTCATGGAAACGTGGATCTATCACTGATCCACCACCCCTTATGAGCATCAACCCATTCGCTACTCCGATTCATCGGCCTATAGATCGCGCACAAGAAAAAACATGCCCCATATCATTTAAACAAGTGAGACCATCTAAAAAGGTGAAGACCAACACTGCGCCTTCCCCACCGCCAGTTGTGTCACTAATAACTGATACAGATTCCCAACCCAAGATTTCACAGGAGATCTCGTCTGCCGCATTGGCAAATAGTAAGTCCCCACCTCATCCTTTGGTTCCCCATCCGGTAGCCCCCTCTCCCCTTTCTCCTTCCCATACCCATTTAAATACTGGTGCCTGTGATGGTGCTGCATCTGTTGATGTTGCTAGTGGAGTATTACCTGGTCCATCAGTTTCATTTGGTCCTAATTCTCTACTTGCGACACTAACTACTAGCACTTACTCTCTTGACCCTTCTGCGGTCTCTTTTTTAGTGCCCGACCTCCCTCGGTCCAAGCCCCTAAAAAGAAAATACGAACTAGAGGCTGCCGAGGTAGAGGAGGTTGACTCAAGTCCAGACCCGAGGAGAAAGAGAATACTATAAAAATCTTTAATCTTTCTACCCATCTTCTAACTAATGATGAGATATCATTACTTAGTCGCGGTCTTAATTTTGCACCTTCTGCTCAGCCCAATCCTTTTCTCCTTTTCAAGGATTTAAATAAATTTGTTCGATGCCTTACTCTAAAAAGATTTTACGACATTCAGTCTAAGAAACAGAATCGCAGTTACCCTCAGGTTAATTCTAGTTCCATTTCTGTAAATTTTTCTTGTAATGATATTGTAACTTCCAATGATCCAGATTGTCTTGCTGTTCTGGAAGAACTATATGCTTATAGTACAGAATCTAGTAATCGGTATAATATTCCTCCTTTTCCGTTTGACGGCTCAGAAACAGATCAAATTCTGTATACCCAACACCTTATGACTTCTCCACCTGTTAAGAATACAAATTTTAGACCTACATCAGTGTTCTACCCTACTTATTCTAAGGGCTCCTGTATCTATGCTTTTTATCGTATTGTGTATGCAGAGATACAGGATATGTGCAATTCAGCAAAAAATAAAAATAAGACCCATTCCAATCTCACGTACCCTGAAAAGAAAGCTCTAGATGCTCTAACTAAAAATTATGATATGGTCATTAAAAGTGCAGACAAAGGAGGAGGCATAGTTGTACAAAATAGAGCTGACTATGTTAATGAAGCCAACAGACTCCTTTCAGATACTAATACGTATGTTAAACTAAAAACTGATCCATTGCCCAGGTTTACATTGGAGGCTACTGCCCTTGTTAAAAATGCACTTAGTGAAAAAATTATTACTCCACAGGAAGCCTCTTTCTTGATTAAGGATGTACATTTTACCCCGTACCTATATCATTTACCTAAGGTACATAACAATTTGACTAATCCCCCTGGACGTCCTATTGTGGCAGCCATGGGTAGTATTACCAGTGGCTTGTCACAATATGTCGACCAGTTTCTTCAGCCACTTGCCCAATCCCTCCAGTCCTACATTAGAGATGGCACCCATTTGCTGGAATTGCTTTCTCCCTACTCTTGGGAGCCCAGTTATCTCTGGGTCTCCCTAGATGTCCAATCGTTGTATACTTCCATACCGCACGATGTGTGGGATTGAGCGCCATACAATCCTTTTTGTGTCAGGACCCTATGCTGAACCTCCTTTATTGTTGAGGCTACCTCTTTCTGTCTCACTCACAATTATTTTAAATTTGATAACAATTTTTTTCTTCAAGTGAATGGGACTGCTATGGGGGCAAATTTTGCACCTTCATATGCCAATCTTACTATGGAGCATTGGGAATCCTTGCACATATGGCAAAACAATCCTTTTCTCTCCCACATTGTGTTCTATGGTCGTTACATAGATGATGTGATTATTATTTGGCATGGCAGTGCATCTTCAGTCTTAGATTTTGTTACACATTGTAACCATAATAATATGGGCTTACAGTTTACCTCTGTTCTGGATAAAGATAAGTTAGCTTTCCTTGATTTGGAATTATTTTCTGTTGGCAAAGATATTCATGCCAAGAATTTTACCAAACCTACTGCAGGGAACTCATTTCTCCACTATAAAAGTTGTCATCACCCCCAATGGCTCAACAATATACCTAAGAGCCAATTTTGCAGACTGAAAAAGAATTGTACTAGAATTGATGATTACGATAATCAGAGTAAGACTTTAAAAGCAAAATTCCTTGATAAAGGGTTCCCAGTAAATCTTGTGGAAACAGCATGTTCTCAATACAAAAATACAACTCCCTCTTCATATACCTCTATCCGTGGTAGTAAAAATCTTAATGATTTACGCTTCATCACTCAATTTCATTCTCATCACAAACAGATGGAGAGTATTGTACGGAGACATTGGCCCTTGCTGCTTCAGGATGAGCATCTCCTTCCCGTTGTTCCCAATAGGCCAAATTTTGCGTACAGGAAAGCACCTAATATTAAAGTGGTTCTGCACCTAAAAAAAAAAAATTAAAATCCAGCAGCTACTAATATTGCAGCTGCTGACTTTTAATAAAATCACACTTACCTGTCCCGGGGTCCAGCGATGTCGGCGGCAGATGACGAGCGATCGCTCGTCTCGCTGCTGCCCCCGCCGCCATCCTCTGTCAGGGAATTGGGAAGTGAAGCATTGTGGCTTCACTGCCCGGTTCCCTACTGCGCATGCGCGAGTCGCGCTGCGCGTCTCTTCTGGTCCCCGCTGTGTCCTGGAAACGGTGTGTTTCCCAGAACACAACGGGGGGGGGGGCGTCTGCGGGGGTCTGCGGCGGTCTGCCTGGAAGTGGGTGCAGATACCTGGATTATCCCTCCCCCTGAAAGGTGCCGATTGTGGCACATGAGGGGGGAGGGATCAGATTAGCGGAACTTCCCCTTTAGGGTGAAGAACCGCTTTAAGAGCAAAGTGGCACCAAGTAAACTTAAAGAGAAACCTCCTCCCCCTGGTAGCTCTATTCCCACTTTTCTAGCTATCTCGGGTATGCACCAATGCCGCAAACCATTATGCAAAACCTGCCAGTGTGTGAGACATGGCCAGAAGGATTTTGTTGTAAAAGGAAAAACATACCCTATCAAGGGTTTTCACACATGCTCCACTGACCATGTGGTATACTGTCTAATATGTCCTTGTGGCCTGTTTTATGTAGGGAGAACCATTAGGCCACTCCGCAAGCGTTTCGGCGAGCATCGCCGTTTCATCTCCGGTGTATTAGATAATCACAGTGTTCCTAGGCATTTTCTCAAGTACCATCAAAAATCTACAGATAGTTTAAGGGTCTGGGTCATTGAGACAATGCCAAAGAACCTCCCCTCCGCCGAAAGTTTCAGAAAACTCTGTCATAGAGAAATGTTTTGGATTTTTACTTTAAATGTTCTTGCCCCTGGAGGGTTGAACGAGGACTTTGAAACTAGTGCCATTCTCTAGATTCCTCCTTTCCTAATATATTTGTGCAAGATTTTTTATTAGTATATAATTTTCTATTAAGTATATTATTTTAAATATGGTAAATATTTTTAAATAATTTTAACCATTTTGGGAAATATATATATATATATATTTTTAAAAACAAATTATTTTTATTTTATTTTTTTAAATATATTTAGCTAATATATTTATACATATTTTTTGCCCTAGATATTTTTCAAAATATTTTCTCTTTGTCCCTTTATTCCCTTTCTTCTTTTGCCCCTCCCTTTTTTTCCCTACTCCCTCCCCTTCAGTCTTATATATATATGCCTAGTCTTAAGCATTATTGATGATTGTGTAAAAATATTGATTCTCATTTTCATTTTATGTTTTTTTGTATTTTTAAATGTCGCTTATTGGTTGTTGTTCTGTATGAAATCATATATTTTTTTGTTTGGATAGGGATTTTGTTTCTGTTTCTCCTCCTGTCCTATACCTTTTATATTGTGATAACGCTCCATTTACATATTCCCGCCCCTAAGGTCCACCCAGGTAGTATAAATTAGTCCCATACACACACAGTCATCAGGTTGATAAAGGAACCAATGAGATGTTCCGAAATGCGTCCCTCTTTGATGACTGCTTCCTGTTTTGCTTCCTGTTTGTGGTCCACGCTGGTTGCTGGTTATTGTCTTCTGCCGCTGACGTCACTTCCAGGATCCTCATGTTTTGATTGGTTTCTCATTGGTTTCTGTGATTGCGGGCTGGCCTGTCAGTTCTCTTGGAGCTCTTTGCTGTTTTTCCCGTTGGCATCCCCTGGACCTCCCTGCTACTGGACACACACAGCCTAAAGAACTGGTATATGCCAGTGACCACTGCATTCATGCCGGACCACCTACATGGATATTAATGATATGCTCTGCCAGTCTACATATCCTGTAAGTGTTTTTAACCCTTTTTGGGGAAATTAAAACTTTAATTCTACACTTAGAGGCGCCTTTTCTTTGTTTTTCTGTTTCCTATTCAGAGATTGCTTCTCTCCATAAGTGCAGCCCTAAGTGTGGAAGATACCCTATTATAGACTTTCTGGTTCATAGAGACATCTGTTTTTGCTTGGTCCTGAAGTTCAGAGCGCCCTTACAAACTGTATCTGCAAGATAGTGCCAGAGAGTTTTCCACAGGACACAGTTGAGTACTTCTCATCCACTGTCCTGAGATTCTACCCAGTGGTAGAACTGGCAAAATGCATGTAAGGATAAGAAAGAGAAATTTTGCCCATACACCCTGGTTTTATGTAAATCATGACTGACAATACCACCTGGGAATGTGGCAGTGTTTGAAGTTTACACCTTTACCACCAGTCTGTGAAACAGTACAATCCTTGAGAGTTGCACCTAGAAAACCTAGAGGGGCAACTCCATGTGGAGGAACAGACTGAGGCCATGGTGATGGTTCCTTGCTCTTCCTCCTATACCTTTTGAGAGCTTTGGTTTGTTTTCCCCTCTATCTTTAGTTTGAAATGTCCACAGGGACTCATTGGTCTCCTTCCTTGCCACTAAATAATGCGATGCCTGGCTGGCTAAACTACTACTAAACGAATCTACTAGTGATGGACGAACTTCCGACGGGACTTTTCGCGAACGCGGCCGATAGTTCGCGAACCGGAACGTTCGCGGCGGGCCCCGTTGACTTCAATGGGAGGCGAACTTCGCAAACCTACAGGTCAAATTTGCAGCCACAAAATAATTAATAGCTGTGCAAACATAGTCCCACCACATGGCCAATGACATAACACATGTATGAGGTGAATCTGGGATCGACAACTACAAGCATTCTTTTTTTATATGGGAAATTGTTGTGACAATTCAGGACTGTGGAGCGCATGAAGGCAATGGAGGAGAGGGAAGGTCAGGGTAGGCAAAGAGGGTGCAGGAGATGATCACCAGCAGCGTGACATACAGCAATGACACCTGCACCGTGATACAGTCATCTGACAACAGCACCGTGATAGAGAGCACTGACATCAGCAGCGTGACATAAAGCACTAACACCAGCACCGTGATATACAACACTGACAGCAGCACCGTGATAGAGAGCACTGACATCAGCAGCGTGACATAAAGCACTAACACCAGCACCATGATATACAGCACTGACAGCAGCACCGTGATAGAGAGCACTGACATCAGCAGCGTGACATAAAGCACTAACACCAGCACCCTGATATACAGCACTGACAGCAGCACCGTGATAGAGAGCACTGACATCAGCAGCGTGACATAAAGCACTAACACCAGCACCGTTAAATACAGCACTGACAGCAGCACTGTGATAGAGAGCACTGACATCAGCAGCGTGACATACAGCAATGACACCTGCACTGTGATAGAGTCATCTGACAACAGCACCGTGATAGAGAGCACTGACATCAGCAGCGTGACATAAAGCACTAACACCAGCACCGTGAAATGCAGCACTGACAGCAGCACCGTGATAGAAAGCACTGACATCAGCAGCGTGACATACAGCAATGACACCTGCACCGTGATAGAGTCATCTGACAACAGCACCGTGATAGAGAGCACTGACATCAGCAGCGTGACATAAAGCACTAAACACCAGCACCATGATATACAGCACTGACAGCAGCACCGTGATAGAGAGTACTGACATCAGCACCGTGATATACAGCACTGACACCTGCACCGTAAGCAGCCCCAGGAGGAAGTCAGCATAGCACATGGATGGTGGGAGCCCCTCATAATGAGCATAGCACAGGGATGGTGGGAGCCCCTCATAATGAGCATAGCACAGGGATGGTGGGAGCCCCTCATAATGAGCATAGCACAGGGATGGTGGGAGCCCCTCATAATAAGCAGCCCCAGGAGGATGTCAGCATAGCACAGGGATGATGGGAGCCCCTCATAATAAGCAGCCCCAGGAGGATGTCAGCATAGCACAGGGATGGTGGGAGCCCCTCATAATAAGCAGCCCCAGGAGGATGTCAGCATAGCACAGGGATGGTAGGAGCCCCTCATAATAAGCAGCCCCAGGAGGAAGTCAGCACAGCACAGGGATGGTGGGAGCCCCTCATAATGAGCATAGCACAGGGATGGCGGGAGCACCTAAAAATATGCACAGCAGAGGTACAGCCCCAGGAGGAAGTCATCACAGCACAGGGATGGTGGGAACCCCTCATAATATGCACAGCAGAGGTACAGTCCCAGGAGGATGTCAGCACAGGGATGGTGGGAGCCCCTCATAATAAGCAGCCCCAGTAGAAATATGACACCGCTCAACCTCTTCAAAGAGGAGGGTACGGGCATATAGTACGGTGTGCTTTTTTTGGACAAGGAAGTGAGCCAAAGAAAGAAGGTCTCTGTGCTCAATTAAAAAAATTGTTTATAGACATATACATGGTCTACTGGTCACATGTGTTGAATTCCTCCGAGATCCATGCCTCATTCATTTTTAGAAATGTGAGGTAGTTAACACTGTCGTGAGCTAGGCGAGTACGCTTATCGGTCACGATCCCCCCTGCTGCGCTGAACGTCCTTTCGGACAGGACACTGGATGAGGGGCAAGCCAACAGTTCAATTGCAAATTGGGCAAGCTCTGGCCAGAGGTCAAGCCTGCCCACCCAGTAGTCCAGGGGTTCATCACTCCTCAGAGCATCCACATCAGCCGTTAACCCGATGTAGTCGGACACCTGACGGTCTAGGCGTTCCCTGATGCTGGATCCGGATGACACCTGTCGATGGGTCGGCTGGAAGAATGACCTCATATCCGAAGTCACCAACACATCTTCAAACCGGCCTCTTCTTGCAGGCGCTGTTGGATTGGTACCCGCAACTCCTTCTTTGGGAGTGGGAATTGCTCCTCTGCCAGCGCACGCAAAGGCAGAATGCAGCATTTCTCGAAGCAAGGCCTGGAAGTGTTCCATTCTGCCAGCCCTCTGTGATGGCAGTAACATTTCCGCCATTTTGTGTTTGTACCGGGGGTCTAAGTACGTTGCCACCCAGTACTGGTCCTTGACCCTTATGCTTTTTATACGGGGGTCCCTATTAAAACACTGGAGCATGAAGGCCCCCATTTGCACTAAAGTGGAAGCGGTGTGGTGGCCTGGCTCCTGCTCATCATCCAGGATAATGTCGTCCTCTTCATTCTCCTCTCCCCATCCATGCACAACAGGGATCCCAGAAAGGTTTAAAGCATGCTCTTCTTGCTGCTCCTCATCCGCCCCGGCACCATCCTCCTCTGACTCCTCTTCAGATTCCTGTTGCTGACTTGTCTCAGATAGAGTAGCCCCCCCTGGGAATTCATCCAGCATTGCGACTTCCTCATCTTCCCGCTCCTGCTCCTCCACAGCTTGATCAATGACACGACGCAATGCACGCTCCATAAAGAAGGCATAAGGTACCATGTCACTGATGGCACCATGGCTGCGACTGACCAGTTTGGTGATCTCCTCAAATGGGCGCAGAAGTCTGCATGCGTCGCGCATGAGCAGCCACTGGCACGGTGAAAAAAAAAACAGCTCCCCAGAACCTGTTCTTCCGCAGAGTTCATACAGGTAGACGTTAACTGCACGTTTCTGCTGGAGCAGCCTATCAAGCATATAGAAGGTTGAGTTCCATCGCGTCGGGCAATCGCAAATAATAAGTCTGACCGGCAGATTGTGTCGCCACTTAATGTCAGCAAGGCGAGCCATGGCCGTGTAAGATCTTCTGAAATGGGCCGAGATTTTCCTTGCCTGACGCAAGATGTCCTGGACCCCAGGGTATTTGACAAGGAATCACTGCACGACCAAGTTTAAGACGTGTGCCATGCATGGCACGTGCGTGATTTTGCCCTGTTTCAATGCGCTAAGCAGATTGGCACCATTGTCACACACCACTTTACCAACTGTTAAATTGAGCGGTGTTAGCCACTGATCTGCCTGTGAACGCAAAGCTGAAAGGAGTGCCGGGCCAGTGTGGCTCTTGGCTTCCAGGCACAACAGACGCAGCATGGCATGGCAACGTCTCACCTGGCATGTTGAATAGGTTCTGGGGAGCTTGGACGGTGCAGCAGAAGAGACGCTAGCAGCGGAAAAGGAGGAGCCAACCGAGGAGGAGAGGGAGGAGGATGGAGTAGGAGGAGGAGGAGAAGAAGAGTCAGGCCTGCATGCAATCCGTGGCGGTAAAACCAAATCTACACGGGTGCCACGGGTTACATGCTTGACGGCCGTCAGAAGGTTCACCCAGTGAGCAGTAAAAGTGATATACCTTCCCTGCCCGTGTTTGCTAGACCACGTGTCTGTGGTCAGATGTATCTTGGCACCGACACTGTGTGCCAGAGATACATTCACTTGCCGCTGAACATGGCCATATAGCTCTGGGATGCCCTTCTCTGAGAAATACTTCCTTCCTGGGACCTTCCATTGTGGTGTTCCAATGGCCACAAATTTGCGAAAGGCCTCCGATTCCACCAGTTTATATGGCAGTAGTTGG
This sequence comes from Lithobates pipiens, assembly GCF_037356315.1. Classification (NCBI taxonomy): domain Eukaryota; kingdom Metazoa; phylum Chordata; class Amphibia; order Anura; family Ranidae; genus Lithobates; species Lithobates pipiens. The sequence continues at coordinate 333,037,140 of NW_027507764.1, read as the reverse complement.
CGGGCTATGAGTTCTGACAAGCCAGTCGTCAACCGTTGGGCAAGAGGGTTATCCGGCGTCATCATTTTTTACGCTCGAACATTAGGCCCACGGAAGCCTGCCTTTTTGCAGAAAAACGTGAGCTTGGCGTGATGGAAGGTGGAGTGGAGGACAATTGTGAGGAGAGAGGAGAAGGAGAAGTAGAAGACGAGGCTGGACAGTGAGAGCCTGGAGTGTGGCTTTGTGTGTTCCGTTGCTCCCACTCGGCTTGGTGATGGCTGCTCATGTGCCTTCTTAAGGCGGTCGTCCCTAGGTGAGTGTTGGGCTTACCGCGACTAATGCGTTGACTGCAAAGATTGCAGATGGCAACGCTATTGTCAGCAGCGGACACGTTAAAAAAAGCCCACACTGCGGAGCCATGTGCCGGTGTCCTGGGAGCGCCAGATGTGACCGTACATGGTCGATGACTCGCTCCTGATACATTTGCAGTCTGCTTTGTCCCTCCTGTGCAATGTAAGTTATTCCTGCTTCTCCTCCCTGTCTGCTGGTCCATATCTCCCTCTGAACTCCCCTCCTCTTCCTCTCTTGTGGGAACCCACGTGACATCACTAGACACGTCATCGTCGATGTCACCTTCTCCACCGCTATAAGTAGAGATCTCGGAGTAGGCAGCAACACCGGGGACCAACCTCCTCCTTGGGCTGATCTGGGTACTGTCGTCAGACTGCTGAGTAGCGGTTGTTGCTACCTCCTCTTCCTGATCCAATACCAAGAGTGGCGGCGCATCAGAAATGTCTTGATATGAATCGGAAAATAATTCCTGTGACTCAAGCGGAAGGTATGTGGTGGTGGTGGTGTTGTTGGTGGTAGTGTCTTTGGGGGTGCACATAGCAGAGAGTGAAGAAGAGGGTGCAGATCGAGAGGATGAGGAGGGTGCAGAAGAGTAAGGCTGAGTGAGCCACTCAACCAAGTCTGGTGCGTCCTTTAAAGTAATTGAACGCACCTTCTGCAACTTCCCACTTTGGCTCAAGCCTGTTGCTCCTGCCCTATCCCTACCACCCCTGCGGAAGGGCCTGCCTCTTCCTCTGCCTGTCATTTTTTAAATGACCCTGTGACAAAACTCTCAGTCCCTATACCGATGAAGGACTGCTGCAGTATAGGGCAGCGGTCAGCAGTAGTGCACCTCAACCCTATGCATTGTGGACCTATACCAGTCCTTATAGAATGGCAGACTGTACCTCACTCAACCCTATGTACTGTAGTACCCTATACCTTACCAGTCCTTATAAGGACCTTTGTGGAACAAGTAGGTTGTGTGTGAGTGATTAGTAGACTGTACGTCAGTCCCTATACCGATGAAGGACTGCTGCAGTATAGGGCAGCGGTCAGCAGTAGTGCACCTCAACCCTATGTATTGTGGACCTATACCAGTCCTTATAGAATAGCAGACTGTACCTCACTCAACCCTATGTACTGTAGCACCCTAGACAGACCAAGTTACCAGTCCTTATAAGGACCTTTGTGGAACAAGTAGGTTGTGTGTGAGTGATTAGCAGACTGTACGTCAGTCCCTATACCAATGAAGGACTGCTGCAGTATAGGGCAGCAGTCAGCAGTAGTGCACCTCAACCCTATGTATTGTGGACCTATACCAGTCCTTATAGAATACACCTAACACCTAACACATATACCAGTCCTGAAAAGAACTTTTGTGTACCAAATAGCTAGCTATTTGGGTCACTGCAATCTCTCCCTGCTCCACACAGCAACCTCTCCCTATAGTGACAGAAGAAAGAATGTAAAATGGCCGCCAGATCGGGTCTATTTATAAGTTAGGGGGAATGTTCAAGTGTCCATGTGCTGTAATGTCTCAATTGGCTGTCCTGTACCCCATGATGGATGTGTCATCATAGGTCAAAGTTCTTTTACACAGTAAACACGGAAGTCCGCCGGGCGAACGGCGCCAATAGTCCGCCGAACGGGCGGACCGTGAACAGCCGAAATTCGCCGCGAAACGACCGCCGGGCGAACCGTTCGGCCATCACTACTATCTACTACTACTATTAGGCCTCTTGCACACAGGAGTAAAAAAACACCACTTTTTACTGTTCTGGGCACAGGTGCATTCTTGTCTACAGAACAATGCACACAGGGGAAGGTGGCATATGCAGAAATTTTGCACATGTACGCATGGAAAAATCACTGACTGGCTTGGAAAAATGTGATATTAATGCCAATGGGACGTGAAAACAATATGGCTCTGACAATATGGCTTTTCACGGGCCTGCAGTAAACAGGGCTAGATGACTGCATGAGGTGGTTATCATCTGAGCAGTAGGGCTCCTGAAAATATTCAACTGCCCTCCTCACCTGACCAGAATAGGGCCAGAAGGGTGATGGATTGGATGGACATCTGCTCAAAGGAAACTCAAAGTTGAGCCTGGGAGAGGAATAAACTTTTGTGACCTTTGGTTCAAGATACCTTCCACAAAGGATCCAGGACATGATTTACTGGGACCCATTTTGAGGGTGGGTCAATAATGGAGGAGAGGCCTTGGTGTGTGTGAAAGAGTCAGAGAGGATGTGTGTATGATAACAGACAGAACCCTTCCTTCCCCTGTCTATCTCCATCCCCAGTGTTGTACTATAACTGTAACTACAGAGCCTTGAAAAAGTATTCATACCCCATTTTGTCATGTTACAACCAAAAATGTAAATATATTTTATTGTTTTTTTTGTAATGGACCAACACAAAGTGGCACATAATTGTGGAGTGGAAGGAAAATTACAAATGTTTTTCAAAATTGTTTTCAAATAAATATCTGAAAAGTGTGGCATGCATTTGTATTCAGCCCCCTTTACTCTGATACCTCTAACTAAAATTTTGTGGAAGCAAGTGCCTTCAGAAGTCACCTAATTAGTAAATAGAGTCTACCTGTGTAATTTAATCTCAGTATAAATACAGCTGTTCTGTTAAGCCCGCCGAGGTTTGCTAGTGAACAGACAGCATCAGGAAGGCCAAGGAACACACCAGACAGGTCAGGGATAAAGTTGTGGAAAAGTTTAAAGCAGGGTTAGATTATAAAAAAATATCCCAAGCTTTGAACATCTCATAGAGCATTGTTCAATCCATCATCCAAAAATAGAAAGAGTATGGCACAACTGCAAACCTACCAAGACATAGCCATCCACCTAAACTGGGACAACTATTAGGACAACTATTAGTTGTGCACTCCACAAATATGGCCTTTATGGAAGACTGGCTAGAAGAAAGTGTTGAAAGAAAGCCATAAGCAGTCCTGTTTGCAGTTTGCGAGAAGCCATGTGGGGGACACAGCAACACGTAGGAGGTGCTCTGGTCAGATATGATTGCAGCGAAAGGTGGTTCTACAAAGTACTGACTTGTGGGGGCTGAATACAAATGCACAACACACTTTTCAAATATTTATTTGTAAAACAATTTTGAAAATCATTTATCATTTTCCTTCAACTTCACAATTATGTGCCACTTTTTGTTGGTCTATCACATAAAATCCCAATAAAATACATTAAAGTGGAGGGCCACCCTGAAAAAAAAAATATAAAAAATTACAAGAAAATCTAAAAAAAAAATGAAAAAATATTTTTTTTTTACTTACCAGAAATGCCTGTTGCTAGGCACATAATCCTAATTTTCCTCTTCCTCCTCTGCGGAGATCTTCTTTCTTCTCTCCTCGTCGCGTTGTCTTCTGGGTAATGGGTCGCGCTGTGTTCTGGGAACTGTGTGTTCCAGAACACAGTGCGTCCCATTCACAAAGCGCTGCGTGACTCACGCATGCGCAGTAGGAAACGGGCAGTGAAGCCGTAAGGCTCCACTGCCTGTTTCCCTTAAAAGGAATGGTGGCGCCGGGACCCGAAAGCCGAGGGACGGGTCGGCCTCGGGCGGCCGACATCGCGGGCGCCCTGGACAGGTAAGTGTGCTTATTAAGTCAGCAGCTGCAGTGTTTGCAGCTGCTGACTTTTAATTTTTTTTTTTTTTTTTTAAACGGCCCTCCTCTTTAATGTTTTTGGTTGTAACATGACAAAATGTGGAAACTTTCAAGGGGTATAAATACTTTTTCAAGGCACTATATATCTCTATTTGTAAATAAATCCAACCCTTATTTTTAGGGCCGGTTCACACTGCGAGGCGAGGCGAGGCGACACGGCTCGCCTCGCCTCGCTCCCGCAAGTCGCCCCCATTCAGTACTATGGAACCGTTCTGAGAGGAGCGACTCAGAAAAAAGGTTCCTGTACTACTTCGGGGCGACTTCGGGGGCGACTTGCATTGACTTCTATGCAGAAGTCCTCTGCAAGTCGCCGCTGACCCCCCCTGCAAGTCGCGGCGAGGAAGTCGGAGACGCCTCGCCGCGGCTCGCTGTGTGAACCGGCCCTAAGAGTTAGTAACCCTTCTTTGGAATCAAGCTTCCCCCGAACACAGCACATTTTACACAATGCAGATTTTTGTTTTTCTTTACTAATCTAAGAAAAATGCCAGAACGCCTAAAAACTTGGTGTTTCCAACTGTTCTGTATGTAAGAGGCCAAGACGCCAAGTTTTTATTCCTTCAAGCAGTATTTTTTACTGATGTAAATACTTTCTATTGTTTTTAATAGGCCTGTACACACAGGGGCATAAAATAGATCACATGTGCACCTATACCACACTCCCTTGATCAAAATAAAGCTAGAAGAATTTTTACATGTGTGTAAGCATGCAAGTGTTATACAGCCCATACGTGCATTTTTTTTCTGCCGGGAATGTCTGGTGTTCATACATCAGTACCCCTTGCAAGTACCCATAAGAGCAATAATACAGCAATGAGTACAGAGCCACAAAAAAAAATAGAAAATTTTACGCTTGAAAGCAATAATTTACACATATACATGCACAATGATAACTTAGGGGTGAAGAAGAATTTAAGGCATGTATGCACATACACACGTTTACATGTTTTTACACAAGGTCTTTAGGAAACATTTTACTCAAGATCGTTCTGACAAGAAGAATCTGAGTCTAAACATCAGTAATTTTTTACGTCTGCATGCAAGAGGCCCTTACAGCGGGATTCCAAAGGTTGTCCGCTTTCCTGTGGGAGAGCAAAGTTGTAACCAGTTTCCTGTGGAGAGTGGAATTGTAACCAATGTTCCAGACTAGGGTAGTGGCCCAGCACCTCCTGAAGAAGTGAGGGAGCCCTTGGAGGGCTTGACTGATATGTTTTGAGGCGGGATATTCACTGCTTGCACAACTTCAGTTGGGCCAAGTAGAAAATTCCCTTATGTCTTAGAGGGGATATGCGTTTACACCAAACAAGACTGGATTAATCTGTATGAACAGGCAGTGTAGGAATTCCTGGGTGTCCCCTGCTAGCAATGTATCAAATCTGAGGAAAACTCAGTAATTCGATGTTACCGGGAATTCAGCTTTGGCCATCATATTTTCTTTTCTCAGATTAAGAATATTTTTAGTAAGTACAGAAAATACCTATTGATCTTATCAGACATGCAAGGTCCTTGTCAATTTCTGTTGAGCTGAGCATAAAGCACAAAAAACTCTCTTTTTTAATACCAGATATAGTGAATGCAGGGTCCTGGGTTTAGTAACACTTTAAAGATTGCCACATAGCAGTTTTACTCCTCTCCTTCAGTAACTAGACAAACATATTCCACAACGTCCATGCTTATGCTGTGCCGTGAGGTCTAGATTCTCCATCTTATTTATTTCTTCCACTGTGTTAAGCCAGAGTCCAATGATCGGTGGTTGCAGGCATTTCCAAGTAAGAGGAATGCAAGGTTTGGCAGTGTCGATCAGGTGAAAAATGATATATTGTTTTGTATGGTTAATTGTATTTTAGCTGGGATGTTGGAAACATGGAAAAGAAAAAAGGCTGGATCATCCAGGACCTCATGATTTGTAAATTTTTGAACAATCTTCTGAACCTCTCATCAGAAATGATCAAGTTTGAGGTGGGCTGACATTTCACCTCAGGATAGAGTCCTTGGGTTTTAGTGAGAGTGTGAACAGATGGGTGTCAGTCACTTTAAAGTCAAAATTTAGAAAATCATGCTTACAGCCCTGACGGCTGGGCGGTGGTTGTGTTATCCTTACTGAACTTCATATGACGTCCAGCAGGATAAGCTACGATCGCGCAGCTCGGAAGTCGGTGGTGTGGTGTGTCACTCTGACACATCGCCACTCCGATCATGGTAAAGAGCCTATGACATAGGCTGTTTACCATGTGATAAGCTGTGACTAATCACAGCTGATCATAGCGTGTAACCAGGAAGTGCCGGTAAATGGCTTTTCTCGGTTCGCGCTGACAGGTAGAGCCGATCAGCAGCTCTCCTGCCAGAGGGGGGTCTGCGCTGATAATCAGCGCATTGATTATCAATGCAGCCCCCATCAGAGGTGCCCACCATAGCTCCAAATTAGTGCCCGTCAGATGCCAGTCAGTGCCCATAAAACTGCAATCTGTGCCCACCAATGTGCCAATCAGTGCACATTAGTAATGCCTGTCAGTGCTATAAACAGGTGCCAATCAGTGCCCATCAGTAATGACTGTCAAAACCTCATCTTCAGTGCTGCCTATTAGTGCCATGTATTAGAGCCCATTGGTGCCGCATGTCAGTGCCAACCAGTGCCGCCTATTAGTGCTGCATATCAGTGCTGCCTATCAGCGTCCATAAATTCTACATATTAGTGCCTACTCATTAGTGCCACCTTATCAGTATTGCCTCATCAGTGCTCGTCAGTGCAGCCTCATCAGTGCCCGTCAGTGAAGGAGAAAACAAAATTGTACAACAGAAACAAAGAAAAACGTTTTTTCCAAAATTTTGGTCTTTTTTAGTTTGTTTAGCAAAAAATAAAAACCCCAGGAGTTGATCAATTATGACCAAAAGAAAGTTCTATTTGTGGGAAGAAAATGTTAAAAATGTAGTTTGGGTACATTGTTGTATGGCTGCGCAATTGTCATTTAAACTGTGACAGCGCTGAAAATTGTCCTGGGCAGGAAGGGGGGAAGTGCCCTGTATTGAAGTGGTTAATGCACGACGAGCACATCACTGTGCATATTGCTCTCTGCTGCAGTACTTGCCAGACTGCTGAATAAAATAGGGCATAAAAAAATAATTATTACCCTTTTAGAATTTGATGATTTTGGAATGAGCAGGATGTAAATTAATTTAGATCTTTTTTAATGCAGATGAGTAAAAAGCACGTTTCTTTGTTACTCCTAGGTTAGTAATTCAAGAGAGAGTAATGATAACTACTGGGTGAAGAGCTCATTGTTTCTATGGGAACAAAAACTCTCACTTTGTGAGAAACGAAACTGAAACCTATCTACCAATAATGACAGTGATTCTGCTGTCAGTGCCAGTGGTAGACTCATTTCTCTGGAAACAAAACTAAAGATTGTATCTGATGTACAACCTTTCACTCAATTGTTTGGGCAAATAAAGCTTGTGTAATTATATTTTTGGCATATTACTAATAGCATGGGTCCAGTAATTATGCACAGGATGATTATATTTTAGAACACAGCAAAATAACCTTATCTCAGACTTTTTTCCCTTTTTTTTCTTTTTTACACAAACTGGTTACTCCCTTTTCTTGTTTTTTTTTTTTTGTTGGCTGTGAATTGCACTGAGTATTAGTGATGAGCCGAACACCCCCCGGTTTGGTTCGCACCAGAACCTGCGAACGGATCGAAAGTTTGCGTGAACTTTAGAACCCCGTTAAAGTCTATAGGACTCGAACGTTCAAAATCAAAAGTGCTAATTTTAAAGGCTAATATGCAAGTTATTGTCCTAAAAAGGGTTTGGGGACCCTGGTCCTGCCCCAGAGGACACTGACTGCATGGTGTGAACTAGAGCCATTGGAATACATGGAAAACACTGTGCATACATTTTTGGTGCAGAAAAAAAGCACACGGAATTGAACAGAACTGTAGCTGGTGTGAACTGGCCCTTAATGATGCTTAAAGTGAAATAAAAAGTGAAATATTCCTTTAAATATCGTACCTGGGGGGGTGTCTATAGTATGCCTGTAAAGTAGCATGTGTTTCCCATGCTTCGAACAGTCCCTGCACAAAATGGCCTTTTTAAAGAAATAAAAGTCATTTAAAACTGCTTGTGGTTTTATCCACTTCAGCCCCAGAAGGATTTACCCCCTTCCCAACCAGAGCGTTTTTTGCGATTCGGCACTGCGTTGTTTTAACTGACAATTGCGTGGTCGTGCGACATGGCTCCCAAACAAAATTGGCGTCCTTTTTTCACCACAAATAGAGCTTTCTTTTGGTGGTATTTGATCACCTCTGTGGTTTTTATTTTTTGCGCTATAAACAAAAAAAGTGCGACAATTTTGAAAAAAACGCATTATTTTTTACTTTTTGCTATAATAAATATCCCCCAAAAATATATAAAAAAAATAATTTTTCCCTCAGTTTAGGCCGATACATATTCTTGTACATATTTTTGGTTAAAAAATCGCAATCAGCGGTTATTGATTGGTTTGCGCAAAAGTCATAGCGTCTAGAAAATAGGGGATAGTTTTATGGCATTTTTAGTAATATTTTTTTTTTTACTAGTAATGGCAACCATCAGCAATTTTTATCGTGACTGCAACATTTTGGCAGACACATCGGACAATTTTGACACATTTTTGGGACCATTGGCATTAATACAGTGATCGATGCTATAAAATTGCATTGATTACTGTAAAAATGTCACTGGCAGTGAAGGGGTTAACCACTAGGTGGCAGTGTAGGGGTTAAGTTTTCCTAGGGGCATGTTTCTAACTGTATGGGGGTGTGGCTGTGTGTGTCACCACACTGATCGCTGTTCCCAATGACAGGGAGCAGACGATCAGTGTGCTGTCACTAGGCAGAACGGGGAGATGTTGTTTACATCGGTATCACCCCATTCTTGAGCTCCGTGACACAATTGCAGTTACCCCCACAGCAATCGAGTCCACGGGACCCGCGACCATGGTCACGGAACTCTCAGCAGGCGCGTGCGCACACCGCCGGTGGGAAATTCAAAGTAACGTATGGGTACGTGCCATTTTGCCGTCGTATTTATACAGGAGACGGTCGGAAACCGGTTAATGTAATGTCTGGTCCCGGCAATATGGATGAAAATCAGTTAGACAAACGGCATGGGTACCCCCCCCGCCTCCCAGTCCATTACCAGCCCCTTTGGGTCTTGTATGGATATTAAGAGGTGCCCCGCACCCAAATTAAAAAAGGAAAGGCGTGGGGCCCCTAGGCCCTATATACTCTGTCTGAACAGCAGTATACAGGCGGTGCAAACAAGACAGGGACTGTAGGTTTGTTGTTAAGTAGAATCTGTTTGTAATTTTGAACTGGTACATTTATAAAGTGTAGCTGCAGCCAAAAAATCTATTTTTAAGCTTTTTGGAAAACATAGAGAAGGGTTATCACCCCTGTAACATTTGTTTTACTGTCTGTGCATCTCTTCAGAAGATTTCACCTCACTTTCTGTCCCAATGAAAAGTGTTTTTTGTAAATTTGGGGTTTTTAGTGAATCAAGGATTGGTGATAAAGCATCAGTGGAGAGGAGACACGTTTTTTCCCATGTCAACTCTTACAGGAGAGATTTTCCCTTCCTAGGGGTAGATTTCATCTCACTTCCTGTTGTCTCCTTCTGTTTGCAAGTAGGAGTCGTTTGTAAGTTGGATGTTTGAAAGTAGGGGCCTGCCCTATATGCTCTGCAGAAATTTGGGCCTAAGGTGTTGGTGTTGCCACAACACTGTAACCTCTCACAGTTACTCTTGGTGGGCTCTGGAATGCCATGCTGTGAAATATTATATCAAGAATTGTAATTACATGCCATTGTTGAACAGTGGTAGAAAAATTGGGCCTTTGGTGGTGGTGGTGCTAGTGCCACAACACTGTAAGTCCTCACAGTTACTCTTGGTGGGAGCAGGAATGGGCCCTGCTGTGAAATATTAGATCAAGAAATGTAATTACATCTCTCTGTTCAACAGGGGCAGAAAAATTGGGCCTTAGGCACTGGTGCCACAACACTGCAACACCTCACAGAAACTCTAGTTGGAGCGCAGGAATGAGCCCTGCTGCAAAGTATTGCATCAAAAATTGTAATTACACTCCCCTGTTAAACAGATTAGGCAGTTCTTGGGCAGGTTAAATTCCTTTGGAAGGGCAACCTGCTGATCACTGGCATTATATGACCGCCAGAAATGCACACAGACATTCCTGGCCGGCCTCAGGACATCCTGTAAGCCCAGGTACCTGCCCAAGAACCACTGCACCACCAAGTTAAGGACCTGAGCCAAACAGGGCACATGGGTCAGTTGTCCCTGTCGGAGGGCGGAGAGGAGGTTGGTGCCATTGTCGCAAACTACCATTCCTTTCTTAAGCTGGCATGGCGTCAACCACCTCTCAGCCTGCCCCTGCAGAGCTGACAAAATCTCTGCCCCAGTGTGGCTCCTGTCCCCCATGAACACCAGCTCAAGCACCACATGGCATCTTTTTGCCTGCGTACTTGCGTAGCCCCTTGAATGCCTACGGAGCACTGCTGGTTCTGAGGACAAAGCACAGAAAGAGGCCATGGAGGAAGAAGAAGAGGACAGGGTGAAGGAGAGAGGTGTGTCACAATCGCCAGTAGTAGTATTTTGGAGGCGTGGTGGCGGAACAACCTCCAACACTACTGCACCTTGTCCTGCATCCTTCCCAGCTGCCAGCAGAGTCACCCAATGCGCCGTGAAAGATAGGTAATGTCCCCGTCCATGCCTGCTGGACCATGAGTCACAGTAATATGCACCTAATATGCACCTTACCACTGACTGCCCTGTCCTTCAAGGCCAAGACATTGCCTTCCACATGCCGGTAGAGAGCTCGAATCGCCTTCCATGAGAAAAGTAGCGCTTGGGAACCTGCCACTGAGGAACCTCACATTCCACAAACTCACGGAAGGGGGAAGAGTCTACTAACTGAAAAGGCAGCAGGTGAAGTGCTACCAATTTAGCCAAGCTAGCATTCAACCGCTGGGCATGTGGATGGCTGGGAGTGAACTTCTTTCGGTGGTGCAGCAACTGGGGCAGGGAAATTTGCCTGGTACAATATGACATCGGTGTACAGATAGCAGATTGCCTGCAAGTGCTTGGCTGTGGCACACCTAATTCTACACCTTCATTCTTCTCAGTGCAGGTTTCAGAGAGGACTGAAGGTATAGTGGGGTTGGAGATGCCAGCTTATGAGGAGCAAGGAGAGGTCCGCTTTGTTCTTTGGTGTGGGTCTTTTAGGTATGCTTGCCAATGAACTGCATGGCAGGACGACATATGTCTGGTCAAGCATGTGGTGCCCAAGCGGCTGATGTTTTGGCCACACGAGATACGCTTGAGACATATGTTGCAAATAGCAGCGGTGCGATCTGATGCACTCGTCTCAAAAAAGGCCCACACCAAAGAACTTTTGGAATAATGTGCAGAGACAGCAGCGCCCTGCACATGCGGAGTTCTGCGGTGTGATGCACTCAGTGTGCTGCCCTTAAGCTGGCCCCTGGAGGGCATCCTGCCTCATTGTAGATGTGCCTCCTCCTCCTCTCTCCTATCAGGCACCCACGTGGAGTCAGTGACCTCATCATCCCCTCCCTCCTCATCACTGGAGCAAACCTGGCAGTATGCTGCAGCTGGGGGAACATGACTGCCAGATTGCTGTCCTTCTTGGGCATCCCCTCTCTCTGGTTTCACGTTACTGCCTTCCTCTAGCTGGGTACCATCATCAGAGCCTTCAAAACGCAGGGCATGCTCCTGGAGAATGTACCCAACACTGTGGTCAAACAGTTCGGGGGACTCCTCAGTAGGACATGGTGGGGCTAGGGAAGGAGTGACTGATGCCACTGAGCTGAGGGAAGAGGCCGCGTTGGCAGCTGCTTTGCCAGACAAAGTACCCTGAGCTTGGGTGAGAGGATGAGGATGGCTTGGTCATCCACTCTACCAAGTCTTCTGCATGTTGCGGCTCAACACAGCCAGCTGCCGAAAAAAGGACAAGCATGTCCCATGTGTCAGGAACCATGAAACAGACAGACAGAAGTACAATCAAATCACACTTGTTTATTAATAAAAATAAAAAGGTAAATAGAAAAAAGCGTAGTCAAGCATAGCCATAGTCCAGTAGCCAGATCGGGTAGTCAGCCAGTCCAAAGTTCATAAACCAGATAGGGTAATCAGTCATTTCAGACGTCAGGGATCCAAGGAGAGCAACTGCAAGCAGGATAGAAGCCAGGAGGGATGTCAGCAAGCCAGTCTTGAAACAAACAGCAGGAGATGGTTCCTAGTGATGTGACCAACGCGAAGGCAAAGAAAAGAGTGAGCTGGAAGGCTTTAAATAGGCAGGTCAGACAAGCATCATCGGGAACAGCTGGTAACTGTGGAAAGAGAACAGAGCTGGCAATTAGCCAACAGCTGAGCGGCCAGCCCAGAGGAGGAAGGGCTAAGCCAGCCCTGACAGTACCCCCCCAATGACCCCTCTCCCTCGGAGGGCCACCGGGCTTGAGGGGAAACCGTCTATGGAACTCGCGGAGGAGGACAGGGGCATGTACGTCAGAGGATGAAACCCAGGATCATTCCTCCGGACCGTACCCCTTCCAATGCACCAGGTACTGTATGCGCCCACAGAACCTACGGGAGTCAACAATGGATTGTACCTCAAACTCCTCATGGTTCTCAACCTGAATAGGGTGAGGACGTGGCACAGAGGCGGTAAATCGGTTACAGACCAATGGTTTCAATAAGGAGACATGAAACACATTTGAGATGCGCATACTAGGAGGAAGGTCCAACGCGTAAGCTACTGGGTTAATCCTGCGAAGGATACGGAAAGGCCCAATAAACCGAGGTGCAAACTTCAGTGAGGGAACACGAAGCCGGAGGTTGTGAGATGACAGCCAGACCCTGTCCCCAACCTGGTAGGAAGGCGCAGGCAGGCGTCTGCAGTCAGCATGGAGTCTGTACCTATCATTAGCATGACGCAAAGCCTCCTGGACTTGTACCCAAGTGGAACGAAGACCATGGAGATGCTCCTCTAACACAGGAATACTCTGCGGAACAAACGAGTCAGGCAACATGGGAGGTTGGAAACCATAATTCACCATAAATGGAGACAATCGGGAGGCAGAATTCGAGGCACTGTTGTGAGCAAACTCTGCCCAAGGTAATAGGTCAGACCAGTTGTTATGATGGTCAGAAATATAGCAACGTAGGAATTGCTCCAAGGACTGATTGGCTCGTTCTGTGGCCCCATTAGACTGCGGTTGATACGCAGAAGAGAACGCAAGCTGGATTCCCAACTGTGCACAAAAGGCTTGCCAGAACTGGGAGACAAACTGACTGCCCCTATCTGAGACAATCACCTTGGGTAGCCCATGTAAGCGAAAGATCTCCCGAGCAAAAATGGAAGCCAGTTCCTTAGAGGTGGGCAACTTCTTAAGTGGAATACAATGACACATCTTTGAGAACCAGTCAACCACCATAAGGATAACAGTGTTGCCTTGGGAGTTGGGCAATTCCACAATAAAATCCATAGACAGGTGAGTCCAGGCCCTCTCTCCATTGGGTATGGGTTGTAGGAGGCCCACTGGAAGGTGTTGTGGAGTCTTACTCTGAGCACACATGGGACAGGCAGCTACGAAGGCAGTAACATCAGCCCGTAGACTAGGCCACCAGAATTGTTGGGAGATGGCCCAAATGAGTTGATTCTTCCCAGGACGGCCAGCTGCCTTGGGAGAATGGTAAGTCTGGAGCACTGCAGTACGGAGACTCTCTGGGACAAAGCAGCGGTCACAAGGTTTATCAGGAGCAGCATGGACCTGAGCAGCAAGAATTTTGTCACCCAAAGGAGAAGTAAGACTGGTGCGAACCGTAGCCAAGATACGATCAGGAGGAATCATAGGAACCGGAACCGACTCCGACTTGGAAGTGGAGGAAAATTGTCGTGACAAGGCATCAGCCCTTAAATTCTTAGTACTAGGTAAGAATGAGACAATGTAATTAAAGCTCGACAAGAAAAGAGCCCATCGTGCCCTTCTGGGAGAGAGTCGCTTAGCCTCAGACAAGAATGTAAGATTCTTATGGTCAGTAAGAATAAGAACAGGCACAGTGGTACTTTCAAGGAGATGTCTCCAGTCTTTCAGGGCTAAAATGATCGCCAACAGCTCTCTGTCACCAATCTCATAATTGCATTCAGCAGGTGACAATTTCTTGGAAAAGTAACCACACGGATGCATAGCGCTCTCAGAGTTAGGACGTTGAGACAGAAGGGCGCCAACTCCAGTCTCAGAAGCATCAACTTCTAGGATAAAAGGCAACGTAGGATCAGGATGTGCCAACACAGGAGCAGAAACAAAGGCAGCCTTGAGAGTCTCAAAGGCCTTAATGGACTTCGGAGACCAACTCTGTGGGTTACCGTCCTTTCTGGTCATATCAGTCAGAGGCTTGACCAGAGACGAGAAGTTACGAATAAACTTCCGATAGTAGTTGGCAAAGCCCAGGAAACGCTGCAGAGGACGTAAACCCACGGGTCGAGGCCACTGTAGGACTGCCGACAGTTTCTCTGGGTCCATCGAAAAACCAGCAGTGGAAATGACATAGCCCAGGAATGTAACCTGTTCACGATGGAACTCGCACTTCTCCAGTTTACAATAGAGACTGTTCTCCCTTAGTTTCTGAAGTACACGGCAGACATCTGTGTGGTGGCTCTCCAGGGACTTGGAAAATATGAGGATATCATCGAGATAAACCACCACACACAATTGCAACAAATCTCAGAGGACATCGTTAAAAATTGGAAAACTGCCGGGGCGTTACAAAGGCCAAAAGGCATTACCAGGTATTCATAACGGCCTGTTCTGGTATTAAACACAGTTTTCCACTTATCACCCTCCTTAATGCGCACGAGATTGTATGCCCCTCTCAGGTCAAGCTTTGTGAAAACCGTTGCTCCCTTGAGGCGGTCAAATAATTCTGAAATAAATGGAATCGGGTAAGCATTCTTAATCGTGACACGATTGAGACCCCTATAATCTATACAAGGTCTCTGTTCACCGCTCTTCTTTTTTACAAAGAAGAAACCAGCACCAGCAGGAGACGAGGACTTGCGGATGAAACCGAGAAAGTGCGTCAGCAACATACTCCTCCATGGCCTTATCCTACAAGACCGACAAAGGGTAAACCCGGCCACAAGGAGGTATGGCACCAGGTTGAAGGTCAATTGCGCAATCATAAGTCCGGTGTGGAGGCAAACTACCGACTTGACCTTTATCAAAGACATTGCCAAAATCACGGTACGCTTCCGACAGGGAGGGGAGAGAAGCGGTGCACAGGACCTTGGATACCTTCAGGAAGCATGTCTCACTGTATTGTGGTGATCAGGAGAGAACCTCAGCACGGAGCCAATCAAAAGAGGGGTTGTGCCTCTGTAACCAAGGATAACCAATAACAAGCAGAAATCTGGGTGAGGAAATAACTTGGAATTGGATTATCTCATGGTGAAGAGCCCCTACGGCCATGGACAAAGGAACCATCTCATGAGTCACATGGGCAGGCTGTAAAGGTCTTCCGTCAAGAGCCTCAATGGCAAGTGGAGTGTCACGCAGCTGCAGCGGAATCGAGTGCTGCGAAACAAATGCAGAATCAATGAACAGTCCTGCAGCCCCAGAGTCGATTAGCACCTGTATCTCGATGGATGACTCAGCCCAAGAAAGGGTGACCAAAACCAGGGGCTTATCCTTCTGGATAACTAGGGACGAAACAACGCCACCGAAGGTCTGTCCATGACAGGACCTCAAGGTTCGGGCGTTCCCTGGACGGGTAGGACAAGACTTCAAAAAGTGACCTGCCTGGCCACAATAAAGGCACAATCTCTCCCTCCTCCTAAAGGCTCTCTCATCCGCGGAGAGACGTGTGAAGCCCAGATGTATGGGTTCATCTTCACTGACCAACTCTGTACCAGGAGGCATGGGAGGTGAGGAAGGCATGGGTGGGACTACAAAGCTTGGAGGCAAACATACAGGAGGCTTCCGCAAGCGCTCCTTAAGAGAAAGTCTTTCTCTGAGTCTGGAGTCAATGAGGATGGCAAACAAGATCAAGCTCTCCAACTCAGTGGGTATATCTCGGGCTGCTATCTCATCCTTGATGGAATCTGAGAGACCATGAGAAAAAGCAGCCACGAGGGTCTCATTGTTCCAAGCAACCTCTGCTGCCAGAGTACGGAATTCAATGACGTAGTCGGCAACAGTTCTCGTACTCTGTTTGATGGACATGAGGCACTTGGCAGCAGAAGCGGAGCAGGCGGGAACGTCAAAACCCCTTTTAAAGGAGGCCACAAACTGAGGGTAACAGGTTTTTGCGTCTCCCATAGAGGGTTAGCCCAGGCCAAGGCTCTCTCAGAAAGCAAAGATATCAGGAAACCTACTTTGCTTCTGTCCGTGGGAAATGCCTGGGGCAGCATTTCGAAGTATATCTCAACCTGATTGGGAAACCCTCTGCATTGAACTGGATCACCCCCAAATCGCTGAGGAAGCGGAGCAGAACCAGACATATCTCTTATAGAGGTAATACTCGAGGCAAGTGCCTGCACAGAGACTGGTGCAGCAGCAGGGATGGCCTGTGACTCAGGTTGTACCGGAGCAGCCACCGCGGGGGATTCCAGGTGAGCCGTGCGATTCAGGAGCGTTTGTAACGCCAAGGCAAACTGATCCATGCGGTGATCTTGCTCATCCAATCTGGAAAAAATATTACCAACAAGTGAATTGACTGTATCTTCTGAATTCATGGCCTTCGCGTACTGTCAGGAACCATGAAACAGACAGAGACAGAAGTACAATCAAATCACACTTGTTTATTAATAAAAATAAAAAGGTAAATAGAAAAAAGCGTAGGAACTACAAGGAAGGACTAAGCCAGCCCTGACACCATGGCCACGTGCTGATGAGGATGCATCGTGTCCACGACCAGCACTGTTGCCTCTAGACACAGAGCCTGTTTGCCCTCTTTTATTGGCTTGTGACTGTCTGCCTCTCCTTGTTGGCCTTCCAGACATACTAATGGCCTGCAGGGAGATTTATCTGCACAAAGCTGGGACATATATATATTAGACATGTGCGATTCGTTTCGTACGAATCTCAAATTCGTACGAATTTCCCTAAATTCGTACGTACGGGAGGATCCGAAATACGAATTGCCATGCGTCCAAATTTTGTACGAAATACGAACTTTTGTTTACGAATCCCCAGGAGGAAATCAGCACAGCACAGGGATGGTGGGAGCCCCTCATCTAACGAAAATTCGTATTTCGGATAGGAAATTCTTCAACGGAATTTCGTATTTCGGATAAAAACCAAACTTTCATCAGCATCGACTGTCATATTGAGGTATATTTTTGCCTTTAAATTCATCGTAACGAACGTTCGTACAAGTTAACGAACCTAACAACAATTCGTATTTCGTACAAATTGAAATTATATTTCGGACACGAAATACGAAGTACGAATTAATTTTAATACGAACCGTAACGGAACAGAGTGAAACGAATTTATTGAAGGTGCCCATGTCTAATATATATACTGATTATACTGCAGCTAGCAGAATCAATTGCCTGTGTTTATTATTAGACATGTGCATTCGTTTTCGTCCGAATGCATTTTCGTCCGAATTTCAGCTATTTTCGTTTTCGTTTTGCCAAACGATAACGAAAGCACAAAATCCGAAAAACGAAAGATCCGACATAAATAAATGCTTTATTTTCGTTTTCATTGTTACAACAGTTCGATATAGAATAGGAGATTCGATGTGACTCTGACAACGTGTCTATAGAACCTGTGTTCGAATGTGCCTAACCTTACCTCTATTAGTCCAAGATTATATAGAGAAAATATTCGACAGAGAAAAAAGATTTGACAGAGAGAAAAGATTCTGCAAGATACTGTCCTAAAAAGTGTTTGGGGACCCGGGTCCTGCCCCAGGGGACATGTATCAATGCAAAAAAAAGTTTTAAAAACGGCCGTTTTTTCGGGAGCAGTGATTTTAATAATGATTAAAGTGAAACAATAAAAGTGTAATATTCCTTTAAATTTCGTAGGGGGGGGGTTGTCTATAGTATGCCTGTGAAGGGGCGCATGTTTCCCGTGCTTAGAATTGTCCCTGCACAAAGTGTCATTTATGCAGGAAAAAAAGTCCTTTAAAATCACTCGCAGCTATAATGAATTGTCGGCTCCCGTAATACAGAGAACACTCATTGAAAGTCATTGATAAAAAAATAAATAAATAAATAAAAAAAAAGCGTGGGGGTCCCCCAAATTCAATTACCAGGCCCTTCAGGTCTGGTATGGATATTAAGGGGAACCCTGCCTCAAATTTAAGAAAAAATTTGACGTGGGGTTCCCCCTAAATATCCATAACCAGACCCTTCAGGTCTGGTATGGATATTAAGGGGAACCCCGCGTCAAATTTAAAAAAAAATTGACGTGGGGTTCCCCCTAAAAATCCATACCAGACCCTTTATCCGAGCACGCAACCTGGCAGGCCGCAGGAAAAGAGGGGGGGACGAGAGAGCGGCCCCCCCTCCCTCCTGAACCGTACCAGGCCACATGCCCTCAACATTGGGAGGATGCTTTGGGGGTCTGTGACCCCTCAAAGCACCTTGTCCCCATGTTGATGAAGACAAGGGCCTCATCCCCACAACCCTGGCCGGTGGTTGTGGAGGTCTGCGGGCGGGGGGCTTATCAGAATCTGGAAGCCCCCTTTAACAAGGGGACCCCCAGATCCCGGCCCCCCCCCTGTTTGAAATGGTAAGGGGGTACAAAAGTACCCCTACCATTTCACAAAGAAAGTGTAAAAAATGTTTAAATAAAACAAACACACTTTTGAAAAATTCCTTTATTAAAAATAAAAAAATACGGTCATATCTCCAGCGATGTCTAATATCATCCAGCGCAGCGCAGCATCCTTCTTCTGTCTCCGTGGAGGAGACACTACAGGCATTCCGGCGGCTGACGTTTGTTATATACGGAGGGCGGGGCCACCCGTCACCTGACCCCGCCCCCTCTGACGCAAGGGGAAACCCGGGGTTCCCCGTGACGTAGGGGTGACCCGCACCCCTCTGATGTAACACAGGCAGGTTTCCGTTACATCAGAGGGGGGCGGGGTCACCCATACTTTTTTTTTTATTTATTTATTTATTTTTTTATCAATGACTTTCAATGAGTGTTCTCTGTATTACGGGAGCCGACAATTCATTATAGCTGCGAGTGATTTTAAAGGACTTTTTTTCCTGCATAAATGACACTTTGTGCAGGGACAATTTTTTATTTTTAATAAAGGAATTTTTCAAAAGTGTGTTTGTTTTATTTAAACATTTTTTACACTTTCTTTGTGAAATGGTAGGGGTACTTTTGTACCCCCTTACCATTTCAAACAGGGGGGGGGCCGGGATCTGGGGGTCCCCTTGTTAAAGGGGGCTTCCAGATTCTGATAAGCCCCCCGCCCGCAGACCTCCACAACCACCGGCCAGGGTTGTGGGGATGAGGCCCTTGTCCTCATCAACATGGGGACAAGGTGCTTTGAGGGGTCACAGACCCCCAAAGCATCCTCCCAATGTTGAGGGCATGTGGCCTGGTACGGTTCAGGAGGGAGGGGGGGCCGCTCTCTCGTCCCCCCCTCTTTTCCTGCGGCCTGCCAGGTTGCGTGCTCGGATAAAGGGTCTGGTATGGATTTTTAGGGGGAACCCCACGTCAATTTTTTTTTAAATTTGACGCGGGGTTCCCCTTAATATCCATACCAGACCTGAAGGGTCTGGTTATGGATATTTAGGGGGAACCCCACGTCAAATTTTTTCTTAAATTTGAGGCAGGGTTCCCCTTAATATCCATACCAGACCTGAAGGGCCTGGTAATTGAATTTGGGGGACCCCCACGCTTTTTTTTTTATTTATTTATTTATTTTTTTATCAATGACTTTCAATGAGTGTTCTCTGTATTACGGGAGCCGACAATTCATTATAGCTGCGAGTGATTTTAAAGGACTTTTTTTCCTGCATAAATGACACTTTGTGCAGGGACAATTCTAAGCACGGGAAACATGCACCCCTTCACAGGCATACTATAGACAACCCCCCCCTACGAAATTTAAAGGAATATTACACTTTTATTGTTTCACTTTAATCATTATTAAAATCACTGCTCCCGAAAAAACGGCCGTTTTTAAAACTTTTTTTTGCATTGATCCATGTCCCCTGGGGCAGGACCCAGGTCCCCAAACACTTTTTAGGACAGTAACTTGCAAATTAGCCTTTAAAATGAGCACTTTAGATTTTGAACGTTGGAGTCCCATAGACTTTAATAGGGTTCTAAAGTATGCTATATACTAGCTCCGTCGAATCTTCTTTATACATTCGACAGACACCATAAGCCTTCAAAGACAGATTCGACCGTGATTCATGTGGATTTTCGGACGAATGCAATTTTTGAACGAAAAATGAAATAAATAAAAACGAATTTCGGGAGTAACTAAATAAATTAAGTTTTCAGACGAAAACGAAATTCCGAAACGAAATATTTTACTCTGCACATGTCTATTTATTATTATTTGTATGAGAACACCGGCAATTGTATTCAGGTAAAGCTTTAGGTGCACACTGTGCAAAGGACACTAAAACAAAATACTGCAGCTCCCTGCCTGTATTTGTATGAGAACACCGGCAATTGTATTCAGGTAAGCTTTAGGTGCACACTGTGCGAAGGACACAGTACACTCAGTGAAAATACTGCAGCTCCCTGCCTGCCAGTATATTATGAAGAGAATAACAGGAACAGATCTAGCTAAACTGAATACAGTGTATAAATATATATACAACACACCTGGGATGCATATATATCCTCTACACACTGTAACTGAAGCTAACTTACTCGCCTGCCTACTCTATCTAACTCAAATTAAATTACACTGTCTCTATCTCTCTATGTCTTTAACCACCACCGCAACACACTACACAAGGCCGTCACGCAGGCGGCCTTATATAGTGTGAGGCATGTACTAAACCCCCTGAGACATAATTGGCCAAAGCCACCTTGCGATGCCGCAGTGAATTATGGGCCGTGACGCACCACTCGAATTTGGCGCGAATGGCCCATAATGTTCGGAATTTGCCGAACAGACGATGTTCAAGTCGAACATTGGTTCAACTCAAACTCGAAGCTCATCCCTACTGAGTATGTGCACTGGGACACAGTTAACAATAAAAGCCATTGTACCACAACACACATGCAGTGCAAGGTCAGGCCTTACTGTAACACTGTGTGTTGTGGTGTGAATGAGCCCCTAGAACACATGTCAATCACAAGGCCGCATGTCAATTCTGGCCTGCCAGGCCATTTCATGTGGCCCTCGCAACCAGGGCTCTTGTTTCAGCTGGAACGTGGCGGGACTCCATTCCGTCACCTCTAGCATTTGCCCTCTTCTTACCAGTGTCACTTGTAAACACAGAAGCCTTCGGGGTTTACAAGGACAGCTTTCCTCTCTGTGGCTCTCACAGATCCCTGCCTGCCCTGCACAACAGAAACAAGGAAGCTGCAGGTGCAGTGTGGGATAAGGCATCACGTGGTAAGCTGTGCATGGGGGCACAGAAGCCGGCCAGTGATCTCCCTGCAAATGAAAGAGGCAGAGTTGCCTACATTGCCGCGAGGTACTTGACCTGGGTCAGGTAGGTGAGATATGAGGAAGCCTTTGGGATGGAGAGAATTGCATTTTGTGCATAGGGCATCCTTGAAACTGCACTCTATACATAGCGCACCCCTGAACTTTGCACTCTGTACCTAGCACATGCCTGAACTTCGCTCGTAACATACTCCTGGTATTTATTGCATCTTTAAGAGCCTCCTACTCAGTGGCTGCTGGTGGGCAAAATTTTAGGGGGAGGGGCGCAAACAAACTGAAAAATACAGAAAAAAAAATTAAAAACAGCCACTGTGCCATCAAATGCAGCCACTGTGCCATCAGTTGTAGCCACTGTGCCCATAAAATGCAGCCACCGTGCCATCAATTGCAGCCACTGTGTCCATCAAATGCAGCCACTGTGCCCATCAAATGCAGCCACTGTGCCCCATCAAATGCAGCCACTGTGCCCCATCAAATGCAGCCACCGTACCCCATCAAATGCAGCCACCATGTCCCATCAAATGCAGCCATTGTGACCTATCAAATACAGCCACTGTGCCTATCATATGCAGCCACTGCGCCCATCAATCCAATAGGATCGCCTGTACCTTGAGCCAATCAGGTGACAGGTATTAGACCCGCACTTCCTGGCGGACAGGTGGTTCGGTTCAAATGAATATTTGCTTTTCTAAAACATCTAGGTGGGCTCATATTACAATGTTCTGCTCTACGAGTGGGTGGGCTCATATCACAATGTTCTGCTCTACGAGTCCACCTTTTTTGAAGCCTATTATAGCCTATGGCTATAATCAGGTGCTTAAAAAAAATACACCCGCCACTGTAATTCAGGTGTTGGGAGATTCATGCAATGTATCCATTCTACATATAGGACGCCCCTACTCCTACTGTTAATGCAATTTGGTCACACCTGGTCTTCCTTCTGGTTTTGTTATGACTGATTTCTGATTGGGACTCTAAAACAAAGTTAATACTGCAGCTGCAGGAACAGATTCACAGGACTCAATCACTGTGTTTAAAATGTCCGTTCAGTGTCAAAATTTATTATTACATGTTATTTTATACATAGATAAGAAAGGGGTGGTGTGAGATGTTATTAAAAACTAACAAATAGAAATATGTTATTAAGAGCTAAACAAATAGAAATATATTATTAAAAGCTAGCGAATAGACAATTGCAAAAGTAAAACATTGAGAAGGGAGGGGGGAGTAGAGAGTGTTTAGTAGGAGAGGTTTCTGTGTGTTAGGTGAAGGTTACAGAACACTAAAGCAGAGGAGGACAAAATGGAGTCTCTTGTGCTTAAATGAACAGTACAGTGAATGTCCATGTCATTTCCCTCCTTTTGTTTATTTGACACCATTCTTCTCCACGTTACATTCAGCCGATTGCTGGTAACTCCTGTTACATTGGCGCAGAGAGACGGCGTCCTGTTCAGCTCTCTCCTAACTTTCTCACAATAATGGGTTCATCAGGGCTGGTGGACCATTTGTCGGTACAGCGGGTAGTCACACGGAGGCACAGCCTGATGAGGAAGTAAATGACAAATATGAGAAATAGGAACATCGCAATGTAAGCGCCTAGTTTCTGTAACCATGTTGCTATACCATATAAAAAGTCACCAAAACCTCCTAAAGCCTTAAAGGGGTTCCATCCATCTTTAGCAATATCTCTGGCCTTATTCTGTAGTTCTCTTATCTTAGCAAGATGTCCTTTTATAATGTCCTCATTATCAGAAATGTATATACAACAGTCGGTGCGAAATAACTTACACATCCCACCTTGAGCTGCAGTGAGAAAATTCAGCGTTAATCTGTGCTCTAATACTACTTTTTAATCTGAGCCATTTCTTCACTTAATAAACCTATATCAGTGGTCAGTGGCGGAACTACCGCCATAGCGACCCATGCGGGCGCTATGGGGCCCGCAGCCGATCGAGGGCCCGGTGAGTGGCTTTGCTGCGCGGGTGCGGGCCGCACCGGGTGACACCCGCCAGCGGGGTGACACCCTTGAGTAGCGGCAGCCGCACCACTAGCACCTGTGCCTTCGGTGCTCGAGCGCAGGCTGAGGGACGCAGCAGCGTGGACCTAAGCCTCCTCCCCTCCTCTCTGTTTACATGCACAGAGGAGGAGGAGCCTGCGCTCGAGCCTCCAGGAACACACACCGCTGTATGTGGAGAATGTCAGCGCTGTTGTGAGGTATGTAAGGGGGGGGTCTGCTCTGCACTACTGAGGGGGGGGGTCTGCTCTGCACTACTGAGGGGGGGGGGTCTGCTCTGCACTACTGAGGGGGGGGTCTGCTCTGCACTACTAGGAGGGTCTGCTCTGCACTACTGAGGGGGGTCTGCTCTGCACTACTGAGGGGGGGTCTGCTCTGCACTACTGAGGGGGGGTCTGCTCTGCACTACTGAGGGGGGGGTCTGCTCTGCACTACTAGGAGGGTCTGCTCTGCACTACTGAGGGGGGGTCTGCTCTGCACTACTGAGGGGGGGGGGTCTGCTCTGCACTACTGAGGGGGGGGTCTGCTCTGCACTACTGAGGGGGGGGTCTGCTCTGCACTACTGAGGGGGGGGTCTGCTCTGCACTACTGAGGGGGGGGGGGGTCTGCTCTGCACTACTAGGAGGGTCTGCTCTGCACTACTGGGGGGGGGGGTCTGCTCTGCACTACTGGGGGGGGGGGTCTGCTCTGCACTACTGAGGGGGTCTGCTCTGCACTACTGAGGGGGGGGGGTCTGCTCTGCACTACTGAGGGGGGGGGGTCTGCTCTGCACTACTGAGGGGGGATCTGCTCTGCACTACTGAGGGGGGATCTGCTCTGCACTACTGAGGGGGGGTCTGCTCTGCACTACTGAGGGGGGGTCTGCTCTGCACTACTGGGGGGGTCTGCTCTGCACTACTGAGGGGGGTCTGCTCTGCACTACTAGGAGGGTCTGCTCTGCACTACTAGGAGGGTCTGCTCTGCACTACTGAGGGGGGTCTGCTTTGCACTACTGAGGGGGGTCTGCTCTGCACTACTGGGGGGGGGGTCTGCTCTGCACTACTGGGGGGGGGGTCTGCTCTGCACTACTGGGGGGGGGTCTGTTGTGCACTACTGAGGGGGTCTGCTCTGCACTACTGAGGGGGGGGGGGTCTGCTCTGCACTACTGAGGGGGGATCTGCTCTGCACTACTGAGGGGGGATCTGCTCTGCACTACTGAGGGGGGGTCTGCTCTGCACTACTGGGGGGGTCTGCTCTGCACTACTGGGGGGGGTCTGCTCTGCACTACTGGGGGGGTCTGCTCTGCACTACTGAGGGGGGGTCTGCTCTGCACTACTAGGAGGGTCTGCTCTGCACTACTAGGAGGGTCTGCTCTGCACTACTGAGGGGGGTCTGTTCTGCACTACTGGGGGGGGGGTCTGCTCTGCACTACTGAGGGGGGGGGGTCTGTTCTGCACTCCTGGGGGGGGTCTGCTCTGCAATACTGAGGGGGGGTCTGCTCTGCACTACTGAGGGGGAGTCTGCACTACTGAGGTGGGGGTCTGCACTACTGAGGTGGGGGTCTGTACTGAGGTGGGGGTCTGTACTGAGGTGGGGGTCTGCACTACTGAGGGAGGGCCTGCACTGCTTGGGGCCCTGCACTACTGAGGGGGAGTCTGTGCTGGGGGGGTCTGTACTGCTGGGGGGGTCTGTAATGGGGGGTGTAGGTACTAAGGGGGATGTCTGCATTGGTGGGGGGTCTGTACTGATGGGGGGTGTCTGCACTGAGGGGGGTCTGTAATGGGGGGTGTCTGTACTGCTGGGGGGGTCTGCACTGAGGTGGGGGTGTCTGTACTGCTGGGGGGGTCTGCACTGAGGTGGGGAGTGTCTGTACTGATGGGGGGGTCTGCACTAAGTGGGGTGTATGTACTAAGGGGGGTGTCTGCACTGCTGGGGGGTCGGTACTACTGAGGGGGTCTGCACTGAGAGGGGTGGGTTTGCACTGCTGGGGATGTCCTGCACTGAGGGTGGTGTCTGCACTGAGGGGGGGCCTGTACTGATGGGGATATGCATGTGTGTCCTTCAGGGGCTGCATACAGTATACTGCATACTTTGTTGGATGAAATTAATATAAGCTGTTGCCTGGGTACTGTGCTACATGAGTGTGGTAATCTGTTGTTCAATGGCATTAGTTCATTTTTTATTGTGGGGGGGGGGGGGGCCCATGCAACATTTTGCTATGGGGCCCTGTGATTTCTAGTTACGCCCCTGTCAGTGGTAGTAAGGTTAATAATCTCATCTACAATTCTAGTGTAATTATTTATTCTTTTCATTGCTTCAATTCCCCATCCTGTCCAGGAAGGGAACCATGACCATGCCATGTCACCTTCAGTGAACAGCTCTCTTTTGAACACTAAAGGGTATTCCGGACTTTGATCTGCTCGCACTGTATCTTTGCGAACAGCCAAAGCAGGTGCTAACTTCCCAATATAACATGTACCTGTAACATTAGCAGGAAGCCAGGCGTAAGCTTTATTTCCACATATATAATATAACCCTCTACGTATGGACGGTATGCCTGCGCCTAAGAAACTGGAAGCAATAACATGGAATCTCAGGTAACCGATATTTTCACATATTGGGAACTGTGAACAATTTGTACTATAAAGGGTTCTATTTAGTTCTGGATCTGGGATATAATAATATTGACCATGGTTTCCTCCATAAACTGTAATCTTTGCCCTGGTGCAATCTGAATTGCCCAACCGTGTACATTTAGTGTTAAACAGGCATGTAATGTTTAAACAAATCTGTGGAGTGTCTATCTGTTTCGAAACCATCAAAGTTACTGATCTGTGCTCATTAGCTGTGGAGACTATGTATGAACCATTTATTCTGGTCCTGTTTAGATCAGTGAATTTGAGAGGCATTGCTATCATGGGTATTGTTCCTGTTTGGGGATGTAAGTGAGAACACACCCAGCAGTCACTAGCGTTGCTATGGGTTGCATACAATTTTAACATTTGTATGAAAGGGTTATGTTTCCATGTCTCAGTTCTCACAAACAACAAAAAGAAAAAGAACAACATCATCAATTTTTCAAAGGATATCATCACTTCAGGATTTTCTTGCAGTGACTGGCGTGAATCCAGGAGGGCTTTCCTTCCAACTTGACTGCGGAACCGGTTGTCAAAAGCACCAAATGTGGTCCGTCAAATTTTGGTTCTAGCGGCTTTCTGACGTGTCGCTTGACCACCACCCAGTCACCTGGTTGGATTCTGTGAATACCTGAAACAGAATCTGGGTCGGAGATAGATTTATAAACACCTTCATGTATTTTATTCAAAGTTCTTTGCAAAATCTGAACATATTCTAACAGACTAGAGTGAGAAGCCTGCAACTGTTGGGGAAAATATAGCCCTGTTTTGGGTGGCCCTCCAAATAAAATCTCATAGGGGGACAGCCCATGTGGTTGTTTAGGGGTAGTTCGTACAGAATATAGGGCTAATGGCAAAGCTTCCACCCATCCTTTTCCTGTATCTGCTTTAATTTTTGCACATCTGTTTTTCAAAATTCCATTAAGTCTCTCAACTTTGCCACTACTTTGTGGATGATAAGGTGTATGGAAAGCTTGCTGTATGTGAAGGGCTCCCATTACCTCTTTCATTACTTCCCCAGTAAAATGGGTTCCTCTGTCACTCTCAATAGTTTCAGGAACTCCATATCTACAAACTACTTCATTCAAAATTTTCTTTGCTGTTGTTTTTGCATTTGCTTTGGCTACCGGCCAGCACTCTGGCCAGCTTGAAAACATGTCAATACAAACTAAAGCGAACTCATAGGTGCCTATTCTGGGCATCTGAATGTAGTCTATTTGAATTCTTTGGAAAGGGAAATCTGGCCTAGGAGAATGCTTTTGGGGAACATGGACAGGCCTCCCTGCATTGTACAGAGCACAAGTGAGACATGAAGCACAAAACCTGGCTGCAAATGCACTAAATCCAGGTGCTATCCAATAGCAGTCAGTAAGTGCCACCATCGCGCCCTTAGCAAGATGACTGACGCCATGTGCCAGTTGTGCTAAAACTGGGTACAAACTCCTGGGTAGACACCACCTGTTGTCAGCGCTCCACAGGCCCTGCTGATTTTGGGTAGCATTACATTTTGTTCCACTTATCCTTCTCTTCATCAGGGGCCTGGTTCTGCAACTGAATTAGAGTTTCTACATCCCACTGCTCTTGATGAGGGGAATCTGTCCCCGCTACCTGGGCAACCCCTACAGTGGGTGTGACTCCCAATGCCATAAGGGCAGCATCCTTTGCCGCTTGGTCCGCTAAAGCGTTTCCTCTGGCTGTCATGTCATTTCCCCTTGCATGCCCTTTTACCTTCAAGATGGCAACTTCTGCTGGTTTCTGAAAGGCCTCAAATAGCCGCTCTATGAGTTTTGCATGTCTCACTGGCTTCCCTGCACTAGTCAGGAAATTCCGTGCTTTCCAAATAGGCCCAAAATCGTGAGCGATTCCAAACGCATATCTGCTGTCAGTGTAAATGTTTCCCCTTTGATTCTCTAGGAGATGACATGCTTTGACTAGAGCACACAACTCCGCTTCCTGTGCTGACATCTGGGGTGCCAATGCCTCCTGGTGTAAAATGGTGTCTGTAGTAGTTACAGCAAAACCTGTGTGTGGCTGACCATCATCGGTGTAAAATCTGGAACCATCTACAAATAAGTGTGTGTCACAATCTGATAAAGGCTCATCTTTTGCTGGTGTGACAGAGGCCCTTTCTACCTCCATCAGAGCCATACAATCATGAGAAAAACTCTCTGATTCTACATCAGTACCATTTGTTGCATCTTCCTCATCAATTATAGGAAGAAGAGTAGCCGGATTTAAAGTAACACACCGTTTGATTGTTAAATTCGATGGAGCAAAAAGAGCAGACTGGTACTTGTCAAATCTACTGGCAGACACATGTCTGGTATTTACTTGATTCATGATTTCCTGTACTGCATGTGGCACATACAGGATCAGAGCAGAATCTAGTACAAGCTCAGTTACTTTGTCTAGCAGCAAAATGCAGGCTGCTATGGCTCGCATACAACTGGGGGAGCCTTTAATGACAGGGTCTAATGAGGCTGATACATACATCACAGGCCTCTGTTTGTCTCCATGTAGCTGGGTGAGTACACCTGCAGCAAATCCATTGACTTCATGACAGAACAACGAGAAAGTCTTATTATAGTCAGGAAGTCCAATGGCGGGAGCTTCAGACAAAATTTTAATAAGCTCCTTCATCTGCAATTCATTTTCCCATGTGAGGTCGAAAGGGTTTCTAGTGGTAGCCTCATATAGAGGAGCCATAAGTTCTGATGCATTTGGAATCCAGTCCCTACAATATCCCACTAACCCCAGGAAGGCACGTAGTTGCTGTACATTTCTTGGCTTTTCAAATTTTTGTAGAGTTTTAACTCTATCTGGGGTTAGGTGACGGATTCCATGTGAAATGCAGTGACCCAGGAAGATCACTTTCTCTTGGCAGTATTGTAGCTTATCTTTGCTAACTTTGTTGTTACTGTTATAGAGAAACATGAGAAGGCTTACGGTTTCTCTGCTACAAATGTCTTTTGTATCAGAACAAATAAGCAAATCGTCTATGTACTGAAGCAAGACTGTGTTTGGGTGTGAGGGGGACCATTGGTCCAATACCTGCTTTAACGCAGTATTATATTCAGAAGGGCTACTCACACAGCCTTGGGGCAATCTTGTCCATGCTAATTTTTGGGCGTCATTGGTAAAAGAAAAAATATGCCAGCAATCTGGGTGCAGAGGCACCGAAAAGAAAGCATTTGCAAGATCAATCACTGTAAAGCAGGTGCTGGAGGCAGGTATTCCACTTAGTAAAGTGTGGGGATTGGGCACAATCGGGGTATCTGCCTCAATTATTTTGTTAATGGCTCTCAAATCATGCACCATGCGGTATGTCACCTGCCCACCCTTCTTGTCTGGCTTCTTTGCAATTGGGAACAGGGGTGTATTGACTTGGGACTTAATTGGTACAACAACCCCTGCGGCTTTCAGTTGAGTGATTTGATCCTTTATCCCCTCAATCTGAGCAATACTCAGTGGGTACTGTTTAATCTGTGGGAGATGGGCTCCTGGTTTAATTTTTATCATGACTGGGGTGCAATCCAGCAGACCTACATCATATTTGCTGGTGGCCCATAATTCAGCAGGAATCACTTTCAATTCTGGTGGAAATGCTTGGTGGAGTCTTGAATTAAAAATACTCCACACGCGATATTTAAAACTTCTCCTGACAGACTACTGACCACTTGGACTCCTGTAGGAGTGTAGTCTATGTTTGCTAAAATTTGATTCAAAATGTCAGCTCCCAAAAGATTGGTAGGAACTGTGTCTGAAACTAACACTTTAGTGACAATTTCTGTTTGCTGTCCTAGCCTGAGTTTAAGTGGCTTGGACTCAACCAAATCAGTAGAGGTCCCGGTTAGGCCAACACCAGAGATAACATTTGTAGATAATAATCCTGGAGGTAAGTCCTCTATATTAAAAACACTTCGGCTTGCACCAGTATCTATTAAACAGGTTAATTCTGTTTCTCCTCCAGGATAGGGGAGTTCTCGTAAAAATACTTTTACTCTGGCCTCGGGACCATTGTCTCCCCTATTTAACATGATTGATACTGGCATGCCATTTTCCTATGCCTGATCCACTGCTTTTGGCAGAGAACTGGGATCAGCATGAGGTGCCTCTGAGCTCTTTTCCAGTCTACGGTCAGGAAGATGGCAGTATTTGGCTATGTGTCCTTCCCCATCACAATTGTAGCATATGATTGGTCCCCGATTGCCACGATTTCTGACATTGCCTTTACCTCTTCCTCTACCTCTCTGCTTCCCCACATACATAACCTTGGGTTTGCTGTCTTTTTGGTTAATCCTGTTTTCTATGGATAACAGGATAGGCAGGACGTCTCGAATAGACATATTGCCTGCCTCAGGCCTTGCTGTGAACAACTTTTCTTTCAACTGGGGTATTAAACCATCAAGAAACCTTTGTTTCACCAGTTGTGTAGATGGACTTGCAGTTTCTCCCACCTTCTCTTCCTCTATTTTAATGCCTGCTTCCTCAGCCATATCACTTAACCTCCTCCAATAAGCCCCTGATGCCTCCTCTTTCCCTTGCTTGGCATTCATAAATTCAGCATGTCTGGTTTGTCCATATATTTGGGGCAATTTTTCCTTCAATTTCTCACAAACCTCCCGTCCACTAACCATCTTACCTAGATTTTTGATGTCTACACCACATTCTTTAAGTATATAACCAGACATGTTGCTTCCCACTGCTTTAATAAGAAGCTGATGAATGTCAGTAGCAGAAGCCTCATATGCTTCCTGTGCAGCGCTAAGTTTGTTTGCAAACCCAATTGGATTCTTTCTAGGGTCTCCCAATCCCTCTAATATGGATCTCATATCTTGGGGACTAAAAGGTACATGCCATTTAATTTGAGACTTACTGTCAACAGCATTACCTTCAAAAACGAATTGGGTTCCGACAGGATAAACTGCAACAGATTGATCTATGACCGGGGCAGAAGGGGCGGCATCTCCCTTCTTTCTCTCTTCATCTTGCTGCCACAATTTGGAAATTATGGTTTGCTCCGGAAGTTCAGACTCTATCTCTCTTTGTCTGGCCAAAGCCTTAAGTTCAGAGAGATCTAGTTTTGCATATGTGCCTTTGGATTTATGCCAATCATCTGTTTCTAAGATACGAGCCAAATCCCTCTTTGTAGGTTGATATGGGGCTGTTAAACCTCTGCTCTCTACTATATTGCCCAGCTCATCTTTTGTATGTTCCATGTAATCTAGTTCTTTTGCTTTTGTACGTGGACCCCTTAAAGCCAAACTGGCAGCCACATAAGGTGGGGGGTCCTCCTCTACAGAGTCTTCTGGCCAAACGTAGTAAATTTGGGCAGTACTTTTATTAAACATCTCCATCAAGCCAGTTTGATTTGCTACTTTAGCTTCTGTCTCCCATGTGCAAGCTATTCTCCACGTTCCTTCACTGCACAGTAGTGGGCCATAATCGTGCAGAAAAGTTTGCCATACTTGTAAATCAAAAGTCCCTTCAGATTTTAAAGGTTTAGCTGTTCCTTTTGTCCATTCTACCCATTTATCTAGGGGCTCAGTATAGGCGGAACCGTACCTTCGGTTCATATATTCTCTAGCGCTCATCTTGCGCTGGGCATTTTCTGAAGGCTTCTCTCCCTTCATTCTCTTACTTAAATTAATGCCCATAATGACTGGCCAGTCTTCTCTATCTGTGCCTATACACTCTTGCCTCTAAAACAAATAGTACAGCAAATCTGCAGATTTACAAGAAAAGTCTCCACTTATCTACGTGGATAGAAGGGGTTTATGACAATAGACAAAACACTCATTAAGAGACCCTCCTCGTCTCTTCTCTTCTCTGAGTTTTATCTGACCCTACCATGCGCCTCTGACCCAGGTCGCCCACAAGGAGTCAACGCAGGGAACTGCAGAGGATTCTCCCTATCCACACACAGTCCAGCCCGTGAAGGGGGACACAAACACATTCACACACACACGTTACCCAACCAGAAAGGTCCGAGAGTGGTCTGGTTTCCTTGAGAACCGACAGATAGGATACATAGGAAAGGCAGAAATATAGCAAGCTTAAGGACAGCTTACCTAGCCGGCGTTTAGATGTCTGCGTTCCCGATGATCCAGATCAAAGCGCGGTTCCTTCTGGAAACTCTGCCAAGCTCCTGGCTGGCTCGCCAAAATTGTTATGACTGATTTCTGATTGGGACTCTAAAACAAAGTTAATACTGCAGCTGCAGGAACAGATTCACAGGACTCAATCACTGTGTTTAAAATGTCCGTTCAGTGTCAAAATTTATTATTACATGTTATTTTATACATAGATAAGAAAGGGGTGGTGTGAGATGTTATTAAAAACTAACAAATAGAAATATGTTATTAAGAGCTAAACAAATAGAAATATATTATTAAAAGCTAGCGAATAGAACAATTGCAAAAGTAAAACATTGAGAAGGGAGGGGGGAGTAGAGAGTGTTTAGTAGGAGAGGTTTCTGTGTGTTAGGTGAAGGTTACAGAACACTAAAGCAGAGGAGGACAAAATGGAGTCTCTTGTGCTTAAATGAACAGTACAGTGAATGTCCATGTCAACGGTCTCCAGACACTTGAATGGCTAAGCCACAATGATGTCACTCCTGTGCATGCACATGGGAGTCATGACCACAGCACAGAGCTCTGAACAAATGCCATAAGTATGCCAAACTATTTTATAATTGTGCCATTTTATTTTCCTGTGTAATATATAAACTCCAAATAAATGATGCATGAAAAATAATGTGTCGCCCCGCCAGCCAATCACCATCCACATAAAGTGCATCTTAATCCATCTGCTCCTTATGGAGCTCAAATCCAAAGGACGTGCCACCGCAACATGCTCCCCCTTTAGATGTATTCTCACCTTATACTGTACAATATAACCTCACACCTAAATTTGGTCATATAGTGCTTTTTAGCCTCTCCAGGGCTAAAATCAATACAGTCTGGGTTTCCTCAATTCTCTCCCTTTGTGACATTGCCTCACAGTATGCTGGTAACATCAGAGTGCATTTAAGCAAAGAAAACTCCAATAGTGCTTATACAGTAAAAAAACACTGGCTTTTATTAAAACATAGAAGAATTAGGTACTCACAGTACACTCACAGACTATACATGCTATGTGCTCTATTTGGTATCTCCATTCAGTTATACAAGCCACATACATTTTTTACTGTTCTTTTACTGTTTTGCAACACAGATATATTTGTTATTTATGAAAGTAAACATAAACTCAACTGATAACATTTTACAAGATTGTAAGTTCTAACAAGCAGGGCCCTCTGGTTCCTCTTGTACCAAATTGTATTGTAACTGTAATATCTGCTTTCATTTTGTAAAGCGCTGTGAAAACTGTTGGTGCTATATAAATCCTGTATCATAATAATAAAAGCATTAAAGTGGAGCTAAGCTCAAAAGGTAAAGATCTGCTGTATTATAAGGAAAACATAGAAATGTTAATTGTGCCTAACAACACCCTAAATGACCAAGTCTCTTGCTCCTTCACCACATCACATTGTAGTGCAAATAGCCACAGACAACATGCTGTTTTGAATGCAGTATAAGTGCATGTATGTGTATGAGTTGGCAGCTGTTGCTGCGATGTGTCATTGAGCTCACTGAGCTCAAATCAGGCTCTTTGCTGCCACCTTTGGAAACTTCCTGCATGTGCACCCCTCATGTGTGCTACCTGTAATGTATCCTTGATCTACAGATCCTTTCTGTGTCTCAGCCACATGTGGAAACAAGAGCTGGGACTAGGAAGACCACCTTTCAAGTAAAGGCTGTTGTACAAGTGAAGGGGGGGGGGGGGGGTGTACGTGTCAGTGTGTGTACATGTGTGTATATGTATGTGTGTGCATGTGTGTACATGTCTGTGTGTATACGTGTGTGTGTGTGTGTACATGTCTGTGTGTATGTGTGTCATAAATACACGTGAGGGGGGCTGGGGGCATACAGATGTGGAGGGGGGCTGAGAGTGTACAGGTGTGAGGGGGGCTGAGAATGTACAGGTGTGAAGGAGGCTGGGAGCGTACAGATGTGAGGGGGCTGAGAGTGTACATGTGTGTGGGGGGGGGGCTGAGAGCGTAAAGGTGTGAGGGCGGGTGAGAGCATACAGGTGTGAGGGGAGACTGAGAGCATACAGGTGTGGGGGAGAGCTGAGAACATACAGGTGTGGAGGGGCTGAGAGCATACAGGTGTGAGGGGGGCTGAAAGAGTACAGATGTGAGATGTGAGGGGGGCTGAGAGCGTACAGATGTGAGGGGGGGCTGAGAGTTTACAGGTGTGAGAAGGGCTGAGAGCGTACAGGTGTGAGGGGGGCTGAGAGCGTACAGATGTGAGGGGGGCTGAGAGCGTACAGATGTGAGGGGGGCTGAGAGTGTACAGGTGTGAGAAGGGCTGAGAGCGTACAGATGTGAGGGGGCTGAGAGCGTACAGGTGTGGAGGGGCTGAGAGCGTACAAGTGTGAGGGGGGCCGAGAGCATACAGATGTGAGGGGGATTGAATGAATGCTTGGTTTTAATGCTAAGAATCACATCTTTATACAAATTTTGGACAAAGTATATTGCACAACTTAAAGACAAAACAGGGAGGGAGGACAGAGTTCATCACATGACACATAATTCCTATACAAACATATGTAGCATCTCAGACATAGTCTAAACTAGTATTATAGCTGACAAGGGATATTATCTAAAAATATAATTGAACTATTTAATGCTGACGTTCTGACTTTGTCTGAAGACATCATTTGAGAACCAGTTTTTACCAGACCTTATCTATGCTGTGGTCATCATGCATAACAAGATCCCTAAAATAAGAGATATTCTTCTATCAGCTATATTAAAGTTTTAATCATGTTAACTCTTTCTCCTCCTTTAATCCCCTCTTATATCACAAACCGCGATATCACCATGTTCACTGTGTGGGGTCATTTCATTTCATTGTATAATTATAGATACATTGAATAAGCTTGAATAATATATAACAAGGATAAAAACCAGAAACATTAAAATTAATATTCTTGCCTGTCGAAACCAAGAGAAAATGGAACCAAAAAAAATCAACAAAACTTCCTAGTCCTTTAAACGAGTTCCACCCATCTTTGGCAATATCTCTCGCTTCAGCTTGGAGGTTTGACACCTCCTTTCGGTGTTTATCAATTATATCATATCAATCAGGTATTTCAATACCGGTATTATGAATCCATGTGCAGCACTCCGTTACTTCAGAGTCCAATCAGCGCAGCACTGGATTTGATAGCTTCTTCGTGCATATCTAGTTGTTTACGAATAGCCCTTTGTTTAATACTTAACAATTTGATGTCTACAGAATTATTCATCCATATTTTTGAAGTAGTTATTCAGTCTTTTCAATATTTCTTTTCCTCATCCTGTCCTCGAGGGAAACCATGCCCAGGCTTGGTCTTTATCAGAAAGCAACTCTCTTTTCTCTATGTGTTTAAAGGGGTACCCGGGGTATGCGCTAGCTTTCAAAAGATGTCGGTGCTTTCCTTTTTCATCCCCTATGATTCCTATAACTGGAATCAATGAGGCCAAATAACACCACCCATGGGTACCAAGCGGTATCCATGGATAGGATTCTTTGCCTCAACATACATATACATTATCCCCCCAGGGAAAATGATGATTGGCTTATAGTATCCTGAAAACGTTCAGAAACGGCGGCAATGTCCAAAATGTTCAAAACAAAACTCACAGGGTTGTTGATACCAGCTCCCTGATTCAAGACGGCATTTAAATTTGTATTAAGTTCTGGGTTTTAATTATAGGGGCAGCTAAGAGAGGAATTTGGAGTGTGCTTGGATGCAATTTACTACATACCCAACATTTGTTATAACCTGACCTCTGAGGAAAAGAATACTTATACTGAAGTAATAACATTTTATCAGTAGGAAGTTTGAGTCCTTTGGGCCCTCCACTATGGATTCCCTCCTTTGCCTAGTTACTGTTTCATTAGAAGGGGGGCTGCATATGGTCTTTAGGGTGCCCAAGTCCTCAGGATGATAGATACAGTTAGCGATGATCCATGTGGGCAGAAACGCCATCAGTGTCAGCATAAAGAATAGTCACAAAGCTTTCCGAAATGTATGTTGTGAGAGAAGTGAGGTTGTCTTTTTCAGTCTTATTATCACGTTTCACTCACTTTTTAAGGATTTGCATTACTTGCTTGACCTCCTTTATCTGTGTCTTGCTTCGGGGTCCTTTGTGGTACTTTCTTTACCCTTTCGTCATGGATTCAGGCTCCGGATTGTTCTGTGAGGACAGCAGTTCAGGTCACTGCTACTACGCAAGTGGGCGGGCCAAAAGGGTAATCTTGCTTCTTGGTCTGGTTCAGCTGGCGAATTATGACCACATCTTCGGCTTGGAACCTGTGTGTTGGTTCCTGTGAGGGTAATGGAAAAGAATACTTTACCGTAGGTGCCATTCAACTTCATAATCAAGCTACTACAATATTCTTCCTGCATCAAACTCAGATCTCCCCTCTCTATTACCAAGGGTTTCTTAATGCAGGGTGTGGGAAAAGGTCGACCCACCAGGATCTCAAAAGGGTACAAGTGATTGGTCTTGGAAGGGTTCATTCTTATTTCTGCTAAAACCACAGGCAGCACAGTTTTCCATTTGGCAAATGTGCCACCTGTAGCCTTCCCTTATTTTATCTTTATGTCCTATGCCATGTTACTATGAGGTTAATAAAGGTGCACTTGCTTTTGGTATGCCTGGTTTCCCCTCTTTGGCAATGAGTTCTGTCTCAAGGGTGAGCTACTGCACATACTTTCAGTTTATCCGGCCTGATCGTATATGAAAGGATTTATCAAAAAATATACTCTGACCACATAGTCTTTACATGTCTCTCTGGTATTAGGTGAGGGGTATTCTTTACTTTCTCCCTCACCCATTCTTAATTTGGTTACAAACAACATCGCCTAGAGGCGATTCAGTTCGCATTGTGCGCTATACAAGTATTTCATTCATTCATTCAACAATTTATACAAACTTACCAAAGGGTCGTTGTCTTACCTTACAAGACCCTCTTGCAATGTACAACAATAATATAAGCTCTAAGCAATATTCTTATACAGTACAATATTCTTATACAATATAATATTCTTATACAGTACAATGCAATATTCTGCGATAGAAAGAGAAAGCGAAAGGTTGGTAGAATTCCACTGATTGCTCCTTCCTTAAGAGCCTCTATTTTAGTCTCCCAAAGACTAACATTAATGTGCTTGCCAAAAGCACAGCAGTTTACAATTAACCTCTCTACAATTTTGCACTATTAGTCTACCAAAGATGGGGGGATGGCAGAGAGCATGGGGGGAGGTGGAGAGTATGGGGGATGGCAAACAGTATGGGGGGAGGTGGACAGTATGGGGGGATGGCAGAGAGCATGGGGGGAGGTGGAGAGTATGTGGGGATGGCAGAGAGCATAGGGGAGGTGGAGAATATAGGGGGATGGCAGAAAGCATGAGGTGGAGGTGGAGAGTATGGGGGGATGGCAGAGAGCATGGAGGGAGGTGGAGAGTATGGGGGATGGCAGAAAGCATGGGGGGAGGTGGAGAGTATGGGGGATGGCAGAGAGCATGGGGGGGAGGTGGAGAGTATGGGGGGATGGCAGAGAGCATGGGGGGATGAAAGAGAGCATGGGGGGAGGTTGAGAGTATGGGGGATGGCAGAGAGCATGGGGGGAGGTGGAGAGTATGGGGGGAGGTGGAGAGTATGGGGGGGTGGCAGAGAGCATGGGGGGAGGTGGAGAGTATGGGGGGGGGGTGGCAGAGAGCATGGGGGGAGGTGGAGAGTATTGGGGGATGGCAGAGAGCATGGGGGGAGGTGGAGAATATAGGGGGATGGCAGAAAGCATGGGGGGAGGTGGAGAGTATGGGGGTATGGCAGAAAGTATGGGGGGAGGTGGAGAGTATGGGGGAATGGCAGAGAGCATGGGAGGATGTGGAGAGTATGGGGGTGGTAGAAAGCATGCAGGGGAGGTATAGAGTATGGGGGGATGGCAGAGAGCATGGGGGGAGGTGGCAGAGAGTATGGCTGCGGTGGAGAGCCCAGGGGGGAGCAGCAGAGAGAAGCAGGATAGGAGGAGGGGTGGGGGCAGCTGCATATAGAAGAATAATTATCTCCATCCTCCTCCTGCAGTCTCTGAATGCCTGCTTCTCCTCTACCTCTCGCAGGCATTCTGCAGGTGGAAGATGGAGAGAATTATTCTTCTATATGCAGCCACCCCCACCCCTCCTCCTATGCAGTTTACAGGGGGGGGCTGAACTTACATTTTCTTTTCCGGCACTTCTCGACAGAAGACCGGCTCCAAGATGTCTGCTCTGGCTCTCCTCCCGGCACCAACGGCTGACCTATACGGGCGCCGTGCAGCCGCACAGAGGCCGAAGGCATCTCATCTAGCTCCTCCCCCCGGAGCAGATGGCTGAGCTTAACTGGCAGCCGGGCAGCCGAGGAGAGGCTGGATGAGTGGCGCAAGCTCAAGCCTTGAGCCCCGCAAGGACTTGCAGCCTGGCAGCCGCGGCTAGTGCCCGGTTTGCCCTATGGCTAATCCGGGCCTGGTTGAGAGCGTACAGGTGTGAGAGGGACTGAAAGCATACAGGTGTTGGGAAGAGCTGAGAGCGTACAGTTGTGAGGGGGGTTGAGACACTGAAGGACTTGGTGGACAGGCCCAGGGGGGCCCAGGCCTAAAGATGCATAAGGGGCCCCACAATTTCTGATGGCTGCTCTGAGCAGGATCAATAGGTATTTGTGAGACTTTTCCAAGGGACTAATGAAAATGATAAGTGCTGATGCACTTACAATTAAATGCTGCTTCAGTTTTTTGTTTTTTTTTAACAGAAAAATATAGTCTTTTTTTATTATAAGGCCGCGTACACACGGGCAGATTGTCTGCCCAACTTAGTCCGCTGAACCGTGTTTCAGCGGACAATCCGCTCGTGTGTGGGCTTCAGCGGACTTTTTCAGTGGACAGTCTGACGGACTTTGTCTTTCGGAATTTCCGTAATTTTGTCCGTCCAAACTTGGTTTTGTCCGTCCAAACTTGGTTTCAGCGGACAGTCCGCTCGTGTGTAGGCAAGTTGGACGGACTAAGTATGGCGCATGCTCAGAAAGGATTTACACGGCCGAAGGTTGCATTGCAGTGTATTGGACGTCGT
This sequence comes from Lithobates pipiens, assembly GCF_037356315.1. Classification (NCBI taxonomy): domain Eukaryota; kingdom Metazoa; phylum Chordata; class Amphibia; order Anura; family Ranidae; genus Lithobates; species Lithobates pipiens. Next base: position 332,997,627 of record NW_027507764.1, on the reverse strand, counting down.
TTTTCTAGTCCCATCGTATGTGCTGTACACGTCATCGCGCAAGTTTTCAGCGGACTGTCTGTTCATCGTGTGTGGTCAAGTCCGTTCATTCAAAATTTGGACGGACTGTCTGTCTGATTGTCTGACGAACTTAGTTGGGCAGACAATCCGCCCGTGTGTACGCGGCCTAAGGTGTTTTTTTTTTAGATTGTTGTATAGAAAAAAAAACACAGAGTATATAACAGCCTCTAAGCTGGATACAAGTCAAAACAACACATGTATGTTAGAGTAAAGATGAAACTCTAGTTAACCACTTGCTTACTGGGCACTTAAACACCCTTCCTGACCAGACCAATTTTCAGCTTTTAGTGCTCTCACACTTTGAATGACAATTACTCAGTCATGCAACACTGTACCCAAATGAATTTTGTGTCCTTTTTTTCCCACAAATAGAGCTTTCTTTTGGTGGTATTTGATCACCTCTGGGGTTTTTATTTTTTGCGCTATAAATGAAAAAAGACAGAAAATTTTGAAAAAAAACGCATATTTCTTTGTTTCTGTGACAGAATTATGCAAATTATTAATTTTTCTTCATAAATTTTGGCCACAATTTATACTGCTACATATCTTTGGTAAAAATAACCCAAATTAGTGGATATTATTTGGTCTTTGTGAAAGTTAGAGAGTCTACAAGCTGTGGTGCGAATCGCACAAAATTGATCACATCTGATGTACTGGTGGCCTATCTCGCTTCTTGTGACCCGAACAAGTCAGGAAAGTACAAATACCCCCCAAATGACCCCTTTTTGGAAAGTAGACATTCCAAGGTATTTAGTAAGAGGCATGGTGAGCTTTTTGAGGTTGTCATTTTTTTCCCACAATTCTTTGCAAAATTAAGATTTTTAATTTTTTTTATTTTTCTCCACAAAATTGTCATTGTAATAGGTTATTTCTCTCACATGGCATGTGTATACCACAAATGACACCCCCCAAAACAATTCTGCTACTCCTCCTGAGTATTACAATACCACATGTGTGTGACTTTTTCACAGCCTGGCCACAACATGCAGGGAGCGCCATCACGTGTTCTAGGAGCATAAATTACACATCTAACTTGTTGACTACCTATTACACTTTTGAAATACCAGGACAATGACACGTGACACTGATGACAGATGGCACTGATACGTGGCAATGATGACACGTGGCACTGATGACAGATGGCACTAATATGTGACACTGATGACAGATGACACTAATATGTGGCACTGATGACACGTGGTACTAATACGTGGCACTGATGACACGTGGCACTAATACGTGGCACTGATGCCACGTGGCACTAAGACGTGGCACTAATACGTGCCACCGATGACAGATGGCACTAATACGTGGCACCGATGACGCGTGACACTGATGACAGATGGCACTGATAAGTGGCATTGATGACACGTGACACTGACAACAGATGGCACGTGACACTGACAGGTGGCACTGATGACAAATGGCACTGATACGTGGCACTAATACGTGGCACTGATGACAGATGGCACTATGTGGCACTAATGACTCGTGGCACTGATGACAGATGCCACTTATACGTGGCACTGATGACAGATGGCACTGGGGACAAATGGCACTGACAACAGGTGGCACTGGGGACAGATAGCACTAGGGACAGGTGGCACTGGGGTGGGGTGGATTGCACTGGGGTGGATTGCACTGGGGTGGATGGCACTGGGGCAGGATGGCACTGGGGGAGGATGGCACTTTTTTTTTCTCTGTGCACTGACGGCTGCTGCAGCCGTTCATCTCTCCCCTCTCACACGCTGTCTGTGTGAGGAGGGAGAGCGGCGCTGAGAGATGATCTCATATGTTTACATATGAGATCATCTCCCATTGGACACGCCGATCACGCTGTAAACGGCCGCTGTGATTGGCCGTTTACAGCGATCTGTGTTTGCCTGTCCCCGGGGGACACGGCGAACACAGAACTTCCGCGATGCGCGCCCGCGGCGGCGCGCATTGCGGAAGTAAACAACAGGCCGTCCAGGGACAGCCAGTTGCAGGAAAGCGCCTGCTCTAAGGCTGTAAATCGGCTATAGGGCGGACGCGAGGTGGTTAAAGATGGAACTCATAGTTAAACAGTACCAAGAATGGCATTACATAGTCTGAGTTACAAACAAATCAAGTAAAAATTATGAACAGAACTCAACCATACACACACCCCTCTCTTCCCCCAAGTGCATTCCAAAATTTGAGCAGTGCCTGGAACAGTGCTCTAAGAAATTTCATCCAAAGAGGGCACCTCCAACATAGTTATCTTTAACTATTTGTTGTCCGTCTGCCTGTTGTATTAAACAGCCAGTAGGCTCCAACCTGAGAGCAGGGGGCCATCTTAGAGTGGATACTTCTTGTGCATTCCCTGTGATCGCTGAGTCCATTGGACAGTGCAGATCGAAAAGCAAATGCTCAGCCAATTAAATTGGTCCTGTACCACATATTCGCTGTGACCAATTACATTGATTACAAAGTTAAACAAAGGCTGCATTTTGCACCCACCTCTCTGTTTCCTCTCACACACTAATCAGCTGTGAGAGGAAAGAATGTTCCTGACCTGTGGTTGCCAGCCACATATTTACTGTGTCACCAAAGAAAGCACAGCCAGTCATAGAATCCCTGATCACTAGCCACACCAGTCCCAGTGTCACCAGATAAGTTTAAGCCAGCACCAGTGTTCCTGATTAGGGATGAACCGAACACCCCCCGGTTCGGTTCGCACCAGAACTTTCGAACGGACCCCAAATTCGTACGAACTTTAGAACCCCATTGAAGTCTATGGGACTCGAACGTTTGAAATTAAAAGTGCTAATTTTAACGGCTAATATGCAAGATACTGTCCTAAAAAGGGTTTGGGGACCTGGCTCCTGCCCCAGGGGACATGGGTCAATGCCTAAAATGTTTTTAAAAATGGCCGTTTTGGCGGGAGCACTGATTTTAATGACGATTAAAGTGAAAAAAAAGTGAAATATTCCTTTAAATATGGTGCCTGGGGGGTGTCTGTAGTATGCCTGTGAAGTGCCACGTGTTTCCTGTGTTTAGAACAGTCCCTGCACAAAATGACATTAAACGGAAATAACATCATTTAAAACTGCTTGCGTTTTTAATGTTATATCTGGTTCCTGCAATATGGTTGAAAATCATTGAGAAAAATGGCATGGGTAGCCCTCCCTGCCCATTACCAGCCCCTTTTGGGTCTTGTACGCATATTAAGGGGAACCCAGTACCCATATTAAAAAAAGGAAATGCGTGTGGCCCCCAGGCCCTATATACTCAGAACAGCAGTATACAGGCGGTGCAAACAAGACAGGGACTGTGTAGGTTTGTTGTGTTAAGTTGAATCTGTTTGTAATTTTCAACTGGTACATTTTTAAAGTGTAGCTCCAGTCAAAAAAACGATTTTTAAGCTTTTTGGAAAACATAGGGAAGGGTTATCACCCCTGTATAATTCGTTTTGTCGTACATCTTTTTTCATCTCACTTGCTGTTGTCTCCTTCCGTTTGCAAGTAGGAGATGTTTGTAAGTTGGATGTTTGAAAGTAGGGGCCTGCCCTATATGCTCTGCAGAAATGGCGGAACAAGGTGTTGGTTTTGCCACAACATTGTAAGCCCTCAAAGTGACTCTTGGTGGGCGCTGGAGCGCCCTGCTGTGAACGATTATATCAAGAATTGTAATTACATGCCATTGTTGAACAGTGGTAGAAAAATTGACCTTTGGTGGTTGTGGTGCTGGTGCCACAACACTATAAGTCCTCAGTTACTCTGGGTGGGCACAGGAACGGGCCCTCCTGTGAAATATTATATCAAGAATTGTAATTACATGTCCCTGTTAAACAGTGGCAGAAAAATTGGGCCTTAGGCACTGGTGCTGGTGCCACGACACTGCAACCTCTCCCATATGCTCTAGTTTTATTGCAGGAATTAGCCCTGCTGCAAAGCATTGCATCAAAAATTGTACTTAAACGCCCCTGTTAAACAGGGGCAGAAAAATTGGGCCTTAGGCACTGGTGCCACGACACTGCAACCTCTCCCATATACTCTTGTTTTATTGCAGGAATTAGGCCTGCTGCAAAGCATTGCATCAAAAATTGTAATTAAACACCCCTGTTAAACAGAAAAATTGGGCCTTAGGCACTGGTGCTGGTGCCACCACACTGCAACCTCTCCCATATGCTCTAGTTTTATTGCAGGAATTAGCCCTGCTGCAAAGCATTGCATCAAAAATTGTAATTAAACGCCCCTGTTAAACAGGGGCAGAAAAATTGGGCCTTAGGCACTGGTGCTGGTGCCACCACACTGCAACCTCTCCCATATTCTCTAGTTTTATTGCAGGAATTAGCCCTGCTGCAAAGCATTGCATCAAAAATTGTACTTAAACGCCCCTGTTAAACAGGGGCAGAAAAAATGGGCCTTAGGCACTGGTGCCACGACACTGCAACCTCTCCCATATACTCTTGTTTTATTGCAGGAATTAGGCCTGCTGCAAAGCATTGCATCAAAAATTGTAATTAAACACCCCTGTTAAACAGAAAAATTGGGCCTTAGGCACTGGTGCTGGTGCCACCACACTGCAACCTCTCCCATATGCTCTAGTTTTATTGCAGGAATTAGCCCTGCTGCAAAGCATTGCATCAAAAATTGTAATTAAACGCCCCTGTTAAACAGGGGCAGAAAAAATGGGCCTTAGGCACTGGTGCCACGACACTGCAACCTCTCCCATATACTCTTGTTTTATTGCAGGAATTAGGCCTGCTGCAAAGCATTGCATCAAAAATTGTAATTAAACACCCCTGTTAAACAGAAAAATTGGGCCTTAGGCACTGGTGCTGGTGCCACCACACTGCAACTTCTTCCATATACTCTTGTTTTATTGCAGGAATTAGCCCTGCTGCAAAGCATTGCATCAAAAATTGTACTTAAACGCCCCTGTTAAACAGGGGCAGAAAAATTGGACCTTAGGCATTGGTGCTGGTGCCATGACACTGCAACCTCTCCCATATACTCTATTTTTATTGCAGGAATTAGCCCTGCTGCAAAGTGTGACGAACGCGGGTGTCAGATCCCTGCCCTCCTCGCTAACTGGTGACAAAGGACTGGCCAACCTCACACCCCGCTGTCACTTACGTAACAATGCCACACTCAGCTGCACCCAGCACAAAGATCTTCCAGCTTGCGGGACCACAATCTAGGTGCAGGCAGCCTGGGAGCGATTGTCACTGGGCTAATTACACAATTAGCCCCTTAACTGCCACCACCCCCGTTTAAGAACAGAGACGGGGGGACTCGTAATTTTAGCAATATCAATTATAAGTTTAGAATAAGCGCCTCAAACACACACTGCCACCAGAGACAGGTCTGCTCATCGCCACAGTAGCGCCCTTTTAAGAGACAGGTTCGTTTATAGTTTGCATCAAGAGCTTTAAAGACAAGGTTAACACTTTTCAACATAAGGGTTTATTATGAAAAGGTCAAGGTTGGTGCGAATAAAACATTTACAGAAAAAGGATGTTTCAACAAATAAAGACAATATACAGCCACAAAGAAATAAGGTAGAATTGAGAAGGAAGAATACTTGCAATTAATGTCCGAGGGTTGATCAGAGTTCGATCGATGAGCAAAGGTAATCGGTTCTCATACTTGGCAGATGTTTTTGCTTGGATGGTAAAAGGAGAACTGACCATTGCCTTGGCCTCTCCTCTTTTCTGTCAAATCAAAGGGGGTGTTGACAGCGACCAGTGACCAATCGTCTGGTCATCTTGTTTAGGGGTTGGTTGCTGGGAGGTGTCTACACTCATGACCCTGTCCCAGGTACACTTTATGATACATATTCATATCTCTGCCTCTCTATTGTTTATAGACTGCAGATATCCATTTTAGTGATCAGCATGATATTTGCTTCAAAACAAGCCCACACATGACAGGTTTCCCATTTCAGGGTTACCTAGGAGGAGTAAGGGGTCCCAGTGGCTTCCCATATGACCTGACATAGGGGTGTCTAGACTTGAAATGTTAGAAATGATCTGAGGAAACTAAATATATCCATATTATGGCTGTGCTATGATGGCTTTGAAAGTTATAAAAAATTTTGAAGTTTCAAAACTTTACTAATCTGTCTGCACGCTATGTGGTCTGAGGAATTTATGGCGGGTATCTGTTGGTTCTCTGAATGGAGAGGGTGACAGTTTTACGACAGGCCGGAATATCTTGCCAGGCCACATGAGCCTTGTTTATTGACCTAGCCTGGTTCTGCTTCCTTTGCTGAGATAACCTTTCTTTCCTTTTGAAGATTTTAAAAGCTTTGGAATTCCTAAGACAAGGGAGGGGGGAGTTCAGATTCTTCTGTAAGTTTACAAGGTAGCCAAGCTGTCATGGCTGCGTTCCAAACAACATGGCGACTAGTTACAATATATCCTGGCTCAGACGTGATATCGTTAGACCTCCCTCCTTAGGTGGTTGCATGGGAGGGAACTACAATTTCCCTCCTGACGCAACCGACTCTTGCAGGCTCGGCTTGTCGCGACAGCCCATCAGCATTGCCATGGGTGCTGCCTTTCTTATGCTGGATGGTGAAATCGTATTGCTGTAGAATTAAGCTCCACCGATGTAGTTTGCCATTCTCCCTAGCCACACGATTTAGCCAGCTCAAGGGATTGTGATCTGTGATCACAGTGTAGTGCCGTCCATAAAGGTACGTTTGTAACTTCTGGAGAGCCCACACGATCGCAAGACACTCCTTTTCAATCGTGGCGTATGCTACTTCCCTGGGAAGCAGCTTACAGCTCAGGTAGAGGATGGGATGCTCCTCTCCGGCATCATCCACCTGGCTCAGGACTGCACCCAATCCATAGGCAGAGGCATCAGTGTGCACTAGGAAACGGCGGGTGAAGTCTGGAGCCTGTAGCACAGGGGCGCTCCTTCAAGGCCTGAAATGCTTGATCACATTCTGGTGTCCAAGACACCCCCTTGGGCAGTTTCTTTTTGGTTAGGTCAGTCAGAGGTTTAGCCAGGCTACTATAGTTACATACAAACTTCCTATAGTAGCCAGCGGTCCCCAAGAAAGACATAACCTGCTTTTTGGTTTGGGGGGTAGGCCATGCCAGGATGGCATCAACCTTCCCTGTCTCGGGTTTCAGGGTGCCTCCTTCTACCTGGTGTCCCAAGTACTGCACATCAGTCATGGCAATCTGACACTTACTGGGTTTGACGGTCAGATTGGCAGCTGTCAGTTGGTCCAGGACCAGTGACAGGTGCACCAGGTGTTCTTCCCGCACAATTTCCACAAGTGTCTCCATCTTATCCCTGAATTTTAGGATGTAATCTACAACAGAGACCTCTGGGTCGACAATCTTGCCCTCCCAGGTCTCACGGATTAGGTCCAGCGGCCCTCTTACCCTCCGTCCGTACAGAAGTTTAAATGGCGAAAAGCCTGTGGACTCCTGAGGCACCTTTCTGTAAGCAAACAACAGATGAGGCGGATATTGTTTCCAGTCCTTGCCCTGAGAGTGCACAAAGGTGTGCAACATTTGTTTCAAGGTGCCATTGAAGCGCTCGCACAAGCCGTTTGTTCGTGGGTGATAAGGACTGGCCATGATATGCGTCATCTGTATTTGCTGACAGAGAGCTTGCATCAAGTCAGACACAAACTGAGGGCCTTGATCGCTAATGAGCTTGGCTGGGAATCCCACTCTTGTGAAGATTCCCAGCAGAGTATCAGCGACCTTGTCTGTCCGGAGGCAGGAGAGAGCCACCGCCTCTGGATAACGCGTGGCATAGTCGACAACTGTAAGGATATAACGTTTGCCTGAACTGCTAGGGATGGCCAAAGGCCCAACGATATCCACTGCCACCCTCTTAAAAGGTTTGTCAATCACAGGCAAAGGTTTTAGTGGAGCCCTGTGGACATCCCCTACCTTGCCAACTCGCTGGAAGGTAACACAGGACCGACAGTAGTCAGCTATGTCTGCAAGCATCCTGGGCCAATAAAAGTTATGTATCAACCGCCCTCGGGTCTTAGTGATCCCCAAGTGCCCTGCGAGGGGAATCTCATGGGCCACTTTTAGCAGCTGTCCCCTAAATTGACTGGGTACCACTAGCTGTCTGCCACCTATGTCAGCCTCATTCCCCTCTGCAGGCAAACTTTCTCTATACAGTTTCCCTTTGTCCCAGTAGACCTTTTGTTTGTCATTCTCTGCAGGGGGGCGATCAGCTAGACTTCTGAGCTGTGCTAGTGTTTGGTCTGTCTGCAGTGTTGTTTCAAAAGCGGGACCCCAACTCTCAGCCAGCAGTCCTGTGGCAAACAAGGACGGCCGCTGAGGCTCAACAGAGGTGGAGTCCACTGGGTCAGAACAGGGAGAGGGCCCCGAGACCTCCTCCTGCTGTTCTGCGATCAGTGCCTGCACCTCAGCTGCCTTTGCAGCACTGCGAGTGACCACCAATACTGGCAATGCATCATCATCATCATCATCATCATTATCGTCATCATTGTCATCATCATCATCACATTTAACCTTTATCAGTTCAGCAACATTGGAACATACATCAGGTACCTTCACTAGCAAGGGGGTCTCCTCTCCTGTCTCTGAAGAAGGAGGACCTTGCACTTCAACTCCACCCTCCCCCTCCCTCTGTCCATCCACAAGTTGCCCAGATATTACCCCAACATCTGTAAACCGTACCTTGTTAGGTCCAGAGAGTTCCGTGGGAGCATCCTGGGTGCTCTTAGCAGGGGCATAGTAAGAAACAAGGGTACCTAAATCAGAACCCAACAACACAGCAGTGGGGATCTCCTCCAAGACACCCACCTCTCTCATCCCACTTCCGGCACCCCAATCCAGGTAAACATAGGCACGGGGTACATGGGAACAGGTTCCCCCAACTCCAGTCAGGGTAAGGTACTTCTCTGGGAGGATGTCTGTTTCTTCTATCACCTCTGGTCTGACCAAAGTGACTTCAGCTCCAGTATCACGAAAGCCTGTTACAGTTCGGTGGCCTACAATGACTGGCTGCAAGTTGGCATTAGTTCCTGGAGGTTTTCCACCGACGAGCAGCACAGCAGAAGGGTTGCTGGCTGGATGGCCAGGGGTTGTCATCTTCTTCTGCTCAGGGCACTGTGTCCGGAGATGTCCACCTTTCCCACAGTTATAGCATTTGCGGTTGTCAGTCACAAAGGCTTTGGCTCCAGGAGCTGCAAGTTCCGACCGCTGAGGAACTTGGTTGGTAGGCAGAGGAGGGGTTGCCATGTGTGATTTCCCTCCTTTCCAGCCATTCGGAGGAGCCTTGCGATGGTCAGATACCCGAGAATGGATATAGGTATCTGCCAGTTCTGCTGCTGCTTTGGCAGAGGTTGGCTTTCGCTCCAGCACAAACTGTCTGACGTCTGTAGGACAGATGTGCAACAGTTGATCTTCAATCATAAGATCTTCCAAGGACTCAAAAGAATCGGCTTTCAAGCCTTTAGTCCACTGCTGGAATGAGGTCCGTAAGCGACCTACCACATCCAGGTATGAGTCCCCAGGCCCCTTTTGCAAGGACCTAAAACGCTTCCGGTACACTTCCGGGGTTAGCTGAAACTTTTGGATGATTGCAGCCTTTAGGGCCTCATAATCACCTCCTTGCTCTTCTGACAGTTCTACATAAGCATCCAGGGCCTTGCCTCGTAGCCCTGGCGTCAGGTACCGGGCCCATTCTGCTGGGGGCAGATGGTACTGACGGCAAGTTTTTTCAAAGGACAGTAGATACACGTCAATGTCACTGTCCTTTTCCATAACTGGAAATTTGGCTGCCGGGGTCACTGGCAGAGAGGCATCCCTGTGCTCTAGGGATCAGAGGTTCTGAGCCTGTCGCTGCTGCTGGAGCCTAGCCATCTCCAGTTCGTGCCGACGATCAGCCTCCTTCTCAGCCTGGCATTACACAGCCCTGCGTTCTGCAGCCTCTCTGTCAGCCTGTCGCTCAAGAAACTGCAGGTATACCACAGGATCCATCTCCCTGAGGTGTTGTAGCGTTTCCTGCATTTGAGGACAGTCTATTCTGGTTCCAGGCAATCTGATGCTGGCCTGCTCTGGCGGTGGCTTGTAGGTAACAGTCCGTGGTATTCCAGTGTCAGTCTCTGCTTGCCCATCTGGTGAGGCCGCCTCTGAAACACTGGGCTCTGGAGTAGCGGAAACCCTTTCTGGTCCAGTTTCCCCCAGGTTCTGTTCTGCACGGATATCAAACTGCTGTAGGGCATGTATCAAGCCATCACGATTTTTGCCACCGACATCAATTCCTCTTTCTGTGCACTCAGCAGTCAGTTCATTTTTGCTCATCTTTTTATATGCTGATACCCCAGACATGTTGCAAGCAGAAAAGATAGAACAGAAAGCAGAGATAGGAAGAAGGTATAGAAAGGAGCTGTTGCTGTATATCTCTCTTTAAAAAAAATAAAAAAAATGTGCACCAGCTTGTCTCTAAGGACTGTTTCCACAAAGGTTACAATCCTTCAGTGCAGAGCTAATTCCTAACAATGCACTGAATGCTCTTAATGCAAAACTATCCCGCTACGCTGCCAGCCAATATGTGACGAACGCGGGTGTCAGATCCCTGCCCTCCTCGCTAACTGGCAACAAAGGACTGGCCAACCTCACACTCCGCTGTCACTTACGTAACAATGCCACACTCAGCTGCACCCAGCACAAAGATTTTCCAGCTTGTGGGACCACAATCTAGGTGCAGCCAGCCTGGGCGCGATTGTCACTGGGCTAATTACACAATTAGCCCCTTAACTGCCACCACCCCCGTTTAAGGACAGAGCCGGGGGGACTCGTAATTTTAGCAATACCAATTATAAGTTTAGAATAAGCGCCTCAAACACACACTGCCACCAGAGATAAAGACAATATACAGCCACAAAGAAATAAGGTAGAATTGAGAAGGAAGAATACTTGCAATTAATGTCCGAGGGTTGATCAGAGTTCGATCGATGAGCAAAGGTAATCGGTTCTCATACTTGGCAGATGTTTTTGCTTGGATGGTAAAAGGAGAACTGACCATTGCCTTGGCCTCTCCTCTTTTCTGTCAAATCAAAGGGGGTGTTGACAGCGACCAGTGACCAATCGTCTGGTCATCTTGTTTAGGGGTTGGTTGCTGGGAGGTGTCTACACTCATGACCCTGTCCCAGGTACACTTTATGATACATATTCATATCTCTGCCTCTCTATTGTTTATAGACTGCAGATATCCATTTTAGTGATCAGCATGATATGTGCTTCAAAACAAGTCCACACATGACAGGTTTCCCATTTCAGGGTTACCTAGGAGGAGTAAGGGGTCCCAATGGCTTCCCATATGACCTGACATAGGGGTGTCTAGACTTGAAATGTTAGAAATGATCCGAGGAAACTAAATATATTCATATTATGGCTGTGCTATGATGGCTTTGAAAGTTATAAAAAATGTTGAAATTTCAAAACTTTACTAATCTGTCTGCACGCTATGTGGTCTGAGGAATTTACGACGGGTATCTGTTGGTTCTCTGAATGGAGAGGGTGACAGTTTTACAACAGGCCGAAATATCTTGCCAGGCCACATGAGACTTGTTTATTGACCTAGCCTGGTTCTGCTTCCTTTGCTGAGATAACATTTTTATTTCCTTTTGAAGATTTTAAAAGTTTTGGAATTCCTAAGACAAGGGAGGGGGGAGTTCAGATTCTTCTGGGAGGCTGGGTTCACACCGCTGCGGGTGGGAGACCCGGATGTGATTCGCACCGCAATGCAGTGCAAATCACATCCGATCTCTGTGCGATGCGAGTTCAGCCATACAGATAGTATGGCTGAATTCACATCGCACCCGCCGCAAACTCGCACAGGACCCTTTTTTTGGTCCGCAGCAGAATCGGATCGCATGGGTGTTCACACCATGCGATCCGATTCCTGTCCGAGTTTGCAGATCGCACTGCGATATGCGGACTGATCTGGGGGTGTCATTAAGATTTCATTGACACTCCCAGCAGTACGCATAGGGCAGTGTGAACTGCCGGCGGGAGGCATGCGATGCGGGAAACGCCGCGGATTTGTGGCGTTCCCGCATCGCTCCGGTGTGAACCTAGCCTAAGTTTACAAGGTAGCCAAGCTGTCATGGCTGCGTTCCAAACAACATGGCGACTAGTTACAATATATCCTGGCTCAGACGTGATATCGTTACACAAAGCATTGCATCAAAAATTGTAATTAAACGCCCCTGTTAAACAGGGGCAGAAAAATTGGGCTGATGGCATCACCCAGAACCAGAAATGTTCTTTCAACATATCAGCGGAGGAGGAAGAGGATAGACAATCAACATAACAGGACAGTCACTCAGCATCAGCATAGGCAGTCTTGAAGGGATGTGATATTTCAAAAAAAATTATTCGGTTACATCAGCTTCAGGTGCTTGGTAGCTGTGGGTGATCCAAGACTGATTCATCTTGATGAAGGTCAGTCTATCAACTGATTTGGTGGACAGGCGCACCCTGTGATCGGTAACAAAGCCACCAGCAGCACTGAAGGTGCGTTCCGAAAGAACGCTGGATGCAGGACAGGCCAGTAGCTCAATTGCATACTGTGCAAGCTCTGGCCAGTGATCCATCCTCAAGACCCAGTAAGCCAGAGGATTTTCGGTGGGAAAGGTGTCCAAGTCTGACCTTGCCCCTAGGTATTCCTGCACCATGTAAATCAGACGCTGGCGATGGTTGCTGGAACCGATCATACCTTGGGGCTGCGGACTAAAAAATTGTCTGAAAGCATCAGTCAGACGGCCACCTTCTCCACCGCTCCTTCTGACCGATGCCTCAGCAACACGTTGTCCAGGACCAGGAGTTTGTAACCTCCCAGTCTCTGGGAACGCGTTGCACAGACCTTTCTGCAAGGCCTCCCGGAGATGTCTCATCCTCTGCTCCCTCTGCGATGGCAAGATAAGGTCGGCAACCTTACCCTTGTACCGTGGATCAAGGAGAGTGGCCAGCCAGTAATGGTCCCTCTCCTTGATCCGAAGAATAGGAGGATCCTTCCGCAGGCTTTGCAGGATCAGGGAGGCCATGCAGCGTAGGTTAGCTGAGGCATTCAGTCCGGAGTCCTCTGGGTCACTAAGGACAACATGATCCGCAGCTACCTCCTCCCAGCCACGTACAAGTCCACGTGTTTCTTGGGACTGTAAATCATCCCTACAAGACTGCTGCTGCTGCTGATGCTGAGTACCAGCCTCCACCCCCATGCTGACACAATCATCCTCCTCCTCCTCTTCCTCTTCCTCATCCTCTTCCTGTGTGATGGGTGGCACAGCAGGAACACTGTCTGGATAAACGGGGCCTTGAGAGGCAAGGAAGTCCTCCTCTTCCTGCCTCTGTTCTGCCTCAAGTGCCCTGTCCATTATTCCACGCAGCGTATGCTCCAAGAGGTGGACAAGAGGTACAGTGTCACTGATGCATGCACTGTCACTGCTCACCATCCTTGTGGCCTCCTCAAACAGTGACAGGACAGTGCATGCATCCCTGATCATGCCCCACTGGCGTGGTGAGAAAAAACCGAGCTCCCCTGACCCTGTCCTGGTGCCGTAGTCGCACAGGTACTCATTGATGGCCCTCTGCTGCGTGTGCAGCCGCTGCAGCATGGCCAACGTTGAGTTCCACCTGGTGGGCATGTCACATATAAGGCGGTTCTTGGGCAGGTTCAATTCCTTTTGGAGCTCAGCCAGCCGAGCACAGGCATTAAATGATCGGCGGAAATGCACACAGACTTTCCTGGCCTGCTTCATCCTGTAAGCCCGGGTACCTGCCCAAGAACCGCTGCACCACCAGGTTAAGGACGTGAGCTACACAGGGCACATGGGTCAGTTGTCCCTGTCGGAGGGCGGAGAGGAGGTTGGTGCCATTGTCGCAAACCACCATTCCTGGCTTAAGCTGGCGTGGCGTCAACCACCTCTCGGCCTGCCCCTGCAGAGCTGACAAAACATACACCCCAGTGTGGCTCCTGTCCCCCAAACAAACCAGCGCAAGCACGGCATGGCATCGTTTTGCCTGCGTACTTGCGTAGCCCCTGGAACGCCTACGGAGCACCGCTGGTTCTGAGGACAGAGCACTGGAAGAGGCCATGGAGGAAGAAGAAGAGGAGGGGGTGGAGGAGAGAGGTGTGTCACAACCAATAGTAGGATTTTGGAGGCGTGGTTGCGGAACAACCTCCAACACTACTGCACCTTGTCCTGCATTCTTCCCAGCTGCCAGAAGAGTGACCCAATGGGCCGTGAAAGACAGGTAACGTCCCTGTCCATGCCTGCTGGACCATGAGTCAGCGGTAACCTTACCGCTGACCGCCCTGTCCAGCGAAGCAAGGACATTGCCTTCCACATGCCGGTAGAGAGCCGGAATCACCTTCCGTGAGAAAAAGTGGCGTTTGGGGACCTGCCACTGAGGAACCGCACATTGTACAAACTCACGGAAGGGGGCCGAGTCTACCAACTGAAAAGGCAGCAGTTGAAGTGCTAGCAATTTAGCCAAGCTAGCATTCAACCGCTGGGCATGTGGATGGCTGGGAGTGAACTTCTTTCGCCGGTACAGCAGCTGGGGCAGGGACATTTGCCTGCTATAATCGGACGTGGGTGTTCTGCTAGCAGAGTGCCCGGAAGCACTTGGCTGTGACACACCTAATTCTACACCTTCATTCCTCTCAGAGCAGGTTTCAAAGAGGACTGAAGGTCTAGTGGGGTTGGAGATGCCAGCTGATGAGGAGCAAGGAGAGGTCCGCTTTGTTCTTTGGTGTGGGCCTTTGAGGTACGCTTGCCAACGAGCTGCATGGCAGGTCAACATATGTCTAGTCAAGCATGTGGTGCTCAAACGGCTGATGTTTTGGCCACGCGAGATACGCTTGAGACATATGTTGCAAATAGCAGCGGTGCGATCTGATGCACTCGTCTCAAAAAAGGCCCACACCAAAGAACTTTTAGAGTAACGCGCAGAGGCAGCGCCCTGCACAGGCGGAGCTCTGCGGTGTGATTCAGTCGGTGTGCTGCCCCTAAGCTTGCACCCGGAGGGCATCCTGCCTCGTTGGACATGTGCCTCCTCCTCCTCCTCCTCCTCTCTCCTACCAAGCACCCACGTGGAGTCAGTGCCCTCATCATCCCCTCCCTCTTCATCGCTGTAGCAAACCTGGCAATATGCTGCAGCTTGTGGAACATGACTGCCAGATTGCTGTCCTTCTTGAGCATCCCCTCTCTCTGCATTCACGCTACTGCCTTCCTCTAGCTGAGTGTCATCATCAGAGCCTACAAAACACTGGGCATCCTCCTGGAGCATGTACCCAACACTGTGCTTAAAGTGTTCAGGAGACTCCTCAGGAGGATGTGGTGGGTCTAGGGAAGGAGTCACTGATGATGACATTGAGACGAGGGAAGACGATGCGTTGGCAGCTGCTTGGTCATCCACTCTACCAAGTCATTGGCATGTTGCGGTTCAACATGTCCAGCTGCCGAAAAGAAGGACAAGCGTGTCCCATGGCCACGTGCTGATGACAATGCACCGCGTCCACGACCAGCACTGTTGTCTCTAGACACAGAGCCTGCTTGCCCTCTTTTATCGGCTCGCGCCTGTCTGCCTCTCCTTGCTGGCCTTCCAGACATGGTAATGGCCTGAAGGGAGTTGGGTAAAACAGCAGTTGGGTAGTGTATATTGTGCTGGAGTCACACAACACCCACTAACTCCTGCAGATGCCTTTATTATAGAACACCAGAGATAAAGGGGTATACTGTAATGGAGTCACACAACACCCACTAAGCCCTGCAGATGGCTATATTAGAGAACAGCAATAAAGGGTAGATACAGGTGTTTATTGTGCTGGAGGCACAAAACACCCACTAACTCCTGCAGATGCCTTTATTATAGAACACCAGAGATAAAGGGGTATATACAGATGTATACTGTGCTGTGCTGGAGGCACACACAACTTCCAATAACTCCTGCAGATGGCAGATGGCTCAAATAGAGAAGAGCTATGTAGGTGGATATAGCGGTGTGTACTGGGTACAGAGCATGCAGACAGCATGCACAATCTCCTAACACTACTGACTGCAAGCTCTATTATAAAAGATAGATCACTAGCTATATAAGTGAGGTGAATATAGCGGTGTATACTGCGGTCAGGGCACGCAGACAACAACCACTACAGAGAAGCAAGATCGAAAATCGGCCGATAACGATCGGTGTATACTGTGTTGAAGGTACACAGAACACCCACTAACTGCTTCAGACGCCAACACACTACACAAGGCCGCCGCGCTGGCGGCCTTATATAGTGTGGGGCGTGTACTACACAGCCTGAGCTATGATTGGCCACAGGCATCCTGCCTGTGGCCAATCATGGCTCTCCTCGCTGCTGTCGCTGTGATTGGCCAAGCATGCGGGGTCACAGTGCATGCTTGGCCAATCATGAGCCAGCAATGCACTGCGATGACGCAGTGCACTGTGGGCCGTGAGCGCCACACGAATTTGGCATGAACGGCCCATAATGTTCGGAATTCACCGAATGGGCGAACAGCCGATGTTCGAGTCGAACGTATGTTCGACTCGAACACAAAGCTCATCCCTATTCCTGATCACTAGCCACACCAATGCCAGTGTCACGAAAGCCAGTGAAGCCAGCAAAAATGTCCTGATCCCTAGCCACACTGGTGCCAGTGTCACCAGAGCCAGTAGTAATGTCCTAATCAAGGCCATACCAGTACAGTGTCACCAGTGTAAGCCAGCATCAGTAACTCAATCGCCAGCCACACCAGAACAGGATCATCTAATGCCATTGTTAATCATGTCCTGATCGCCAACAAGCATCAGTACTAGTGTTATCAGGTGCTAGTACAGCCACTGCCAAAAATGTCTAAAAAATGTACACTAGTTAGGAGACATTTCAAACTCTGATTATGACTGAGAACAGTGGGGAGACCTCACAGTCAGATTAAAAGTATGAACCTGTGGAAAACAGCAGTTCATTATTGTCCACTTCTGATTCAGAGGATGAAGTAGTCCCTGCTAAGAGCCATGTGTACTACGTTACCAAGTACTGAACATCCTATTGAATTGCAGCAGGCAAGCACCAGAAATGCAGTACATCCTGGTGAAGTGTCAATCACAATTAATGGGGTGTAACAACCTCAACCACAAAGAATTAGGACCCATACTGGTGTCTCAGAGGCACTTTTAAATCTCATGTGGTTAACCCCTACCTATGTAGCACCTGTCATTCCCCCATTTACAACCCAACCAAGTATTCTGGAGGAAAGACAAAATTTGTGTTCAAAATCTCTTTGTTTTTCACTGAAGAATTATTCATTTTATTGGGAAGCAATGTACAATGTTTGTGCAGTGGTTAATTGCCAGTATCCCCAATTCCTTTTATGCCCAACCATTTGAGTGGATACCGGTCACTGTTTGCAAATATAAAAGCTTTACCCTAAACATGGGAGTCACAAAAAAAAGAACTGCCCTGTTTGCCATATGCCAATATATACTTCAGTTATATCCAGGGCATGCTATAAATGAAAGGGTAGCTCCACTTTTGTGGGGAATTTTTTTTAGCAAATAAAAATTTTTATATAGCATATACAATTGCAAAATGACCTTTCCTTTTCTTGTCAAAAAGATTTTATTGAAGATACAATAGAGTATTTGACAATAGGTTAATTACATTATATACAACAGAAGTAATGAAGCTCAGAGTTATATATTCAATACAATGTAAATGATATATTGAACTATAATTACTACTATAACAATAACGCATATTAATGGTATGGTTTATTAGAGCAATTAGCTTCTGAAGTAGGAAAGAGACCTTTAAAATCATAATAGGAATAGATAGAGAAGAAAGGAAAGATAGGAAGAGAAGAAACTAGGAAGGGAAGAAGAGAGGTCCGCAGGGTCGAGTTGATGGCCGCCATATCACTCAGAATCCATATACTGTAATCACTTACCCATCAGGTCAGCTACCATGGTAATAGAACTTCTTTGTTAAAATTTGATGGTAAATAATTTTTTATCCATGGATGCCATACGTTTTCAAATTTGATAAACGTGTCAGCTTCAAGAGCTGCCATTTTGGCTTGCGTCATAGTGTTGTTCATCCTATTCACTACCTCATCCACAATCAATGAAGGGGATTTCCAGGCTCTTGCAAGTGTTTGTTTTGCTGCAGTGAATAAATTAACAATTCATTTAAATTGGGTGTGTGTTAGAAAGTCTGGCTTTCGATTGATGAGTGCCATTGAGGGTTCTGGGGTAATGGATATTCCTAACATTTTAGATGCTATAGTAAAGATCTCATTCCAATAAATTTGAGCCTTGCGACATGACCACCAAATGTGGAAATGTGTTCCTGAGGGCCGGTTCACACAGCGAGGCGATGCGAGGCGACACGACTCGCCTCGCCTCGCTCCCGCAAGTCGCCCCCGTTCTGTACAATGGAACCGTTCTGAGAGGAGCGACTCGAGTCGCTCCGACTCAGAAAAAAGGTTCCTGTACTACTTCTGGGTGACTTCGGGGGCGACTTGCATTGACTTCTATACAGAAGTCCTCTGCAAGTCGCCGCTGAGGTCCCCGCAGGTCGCGGCGAGGCAAGTCGGAGACGCCTCGCCGCGCCTCGCTGTGTGAACCGGCCCTAACTCAGCGCATCCACGGTAACAATCTGATGAGTAGTTATGCACATATTTCGCTATTCTAGCCGGTACAAGATACCATCTTATTAGTACTTTATAATTCGCCTCTACCGCTAATATATTGGGAGAGGCTGTTTTGGTTGTTAACCAGACTTGATTCCATTCTGTGGTTTCCAGTGTTTGTTCTAAGTCCACCTCCCATTTCTGGACATAAATTGGTTTCACTGTTTCAGGTTTAGCTAACAATTAAACATATAAGGTTGAGATTATGCCCCTAGAATGAGGGTCATTTTTAGAATATTTTTCAAAGTTAGTTATATTAGTTAGTGAACTGTCTGTGGTTAAAAGAGGCATAAAGACATTTTTGATCTGGAGGTACCTAAATAGTGTTGATTGCGGTATTCCATAATTATCACAGAAGGTGGGAAAAGGGATAAAGGACGAGGAATTCACAAATTTGCGCATTTGCAGCATATCACTTCTAGCCCATGCTCTGAAATATCTAGGAGATACCCATGCTGGGTAAAATGCAGGGTTTTTGTAAAAAGATAGTAGAGGATTATGTAATGATTGCAACTGATTTCTGAATTTGTATCTGTCCCATAGAGAAACAAAATGTTTTGTAATTGGATTACCCAACCCTCTACGATCTCTTTTGGTGAGAGCCAAATCAGGTTTGCCATTGACAAGGGATCACATTCAGCAGCTTCAATCGATTCTTGTAGTGCATGATATTTAGTTAATGATGCTATATGTGCTGCTCTATAATAAGATGTGAAATTAGGACAACCTAGACCTCCATTTAATTTAGGGAGGTAAAGTGTGTGTTGCTGTGTACGTGGTCTAGAAGAACCCCATATAAATGCATTTGCCTTTTTCTGTATAATTCTCAGGTAATAGGCAAGGTAATAGGCAAGAATTGGAATTGGTAAGACTCTGAAAAGGTACAATAATGCAAATTGAAATTATATCATATGCAATATGGAAAAAATAATGAAATTGGCTGTTTGTTAGGTGCATAATAAGAAACCACAGTTACTTCTGTGTCCAAAATGTGTCCCGTAAGGATTAGATATCTTCCTTCCGGATCCTTAATTTCCAAATTAATTGTAAATGGAGTGGACTGGTGGAAAGCCACAAGAGTTCCACGTTGTTTGGTATTGGCCGAGGCAGTGAATATTTGTGGATAGGATGAACTAAAAAATGTAAGCATTGATTTTACTGTAAATGAGTCTCTTGCAGGCACACAATGTGTGCATTTTTTGCTTGGAATGACCTGAACGCTTTAGTGCGTATCTGTGGTACATTGAGTCCCTGTACGTTCAGTGATAAAATGTTTAAGGGGGCCATGGTAGCTGAGTCAATAGGCAGCACTCACCCTTTTTTTCCGACCTGACAATTTCTCAACTCAACCCATACGGACTTGAAAAGGGAAAAAAGAAAGAAAAGTCCAGTGTTATCTAGATTAGGAAAGAAGAAATATACAGATACGTTTACATTACCTAAGCTTAAAGCGGGAGTCCACCGGGACTCCGCGTTTTTTTTTTTTTTTAAAAGCCAGCAGCTACAAATACTGCAGCTGCTGACTTTTAAAATAGTGACACTTACCTGTCCAGCGTGCCCGCGATGTCGGCACCCGAAGCCGATCTCTAGGTCGTCTGTCGGGTCCTGCCGCCGCCATCTTGGGTATGGGAATCAGGTAATGGAGCCTTTCGGCTTCATTTCCCGGTTCCCTACTGCGCATGAGCGAATCGCGCTGCGCAATAAGGACGCTCCCCGCTGCCTCTGGGATCTGTGTGTTTCCCAGCAGGCAGCGGGGCACTTGCGGGAAGGGGCGGGCACTTGCGGAAAGGGGCATAAGTTACGCCCCTTTCCGCAGAGAGCTATCCCGGAAGTGGGTGCAGTTACCTGGATTATCCAGGTAACTGCACCCCCCTCCCCCCTGAAAGGTGCCGATTGTGGCACCGGAGGGGGGGAGGGTTCCGATGAGCGGAAGGTCCACTTTAGGGTGGACCTCCGCTTTAACCACTTAACAACCGCCCATTGGCGATTAACGGCTTCAGGGCGGTTGTTTAACTCTGAGAGGCCGTTAATTAACGGCCTCCCAGAATTCTGCTCTTGCGCGCGCCCCCTGGGGCGCGCACACGAGAGCATCCGTGACCGCCGGGTCCAGTGGACCCGGCGCATCACGGATCACCGTAAACAGCCGCTCATCGCAGCCGATTACCACGTGATCGCTCCGTCAAATGACGGAGTGATCACCTGTAAACAAACCGGCGTCATGTTATGATGCCGGTTCCTCCCTCCCCCTCTCTGTACCGATCGGTACAGCGGAGGGGGAAGAGATCGGTGTCAGCAGCGCTGTGGGCTGCATCTGCAGTGCCCACATCGCTGCTCACCGAAATTTAACCCCTCAATTCCCTGCCATTACTCTGCAATATCCCGCAACACTCTGCAATACCCTGCAACACCCCACAATACCCTGCAATACCCTGCAACACCCTGCAACACCATGCAATACCCTGCAACACCCTGCAATACCCTGCAATACTCTGCAACACTCTGCAATACCCTGCAACACTCTGCAATACCCTGTAACACTCTGCAACACTCTGCAATACCCTGCAACACTCTGCAATACCCTGAAACACTCTGCAACACTCTGCAACACCCGCCAATACCCTGCAACACTCTGCAATGCTCTGCAACACCCGCCAATACCCTGCAACACTCTGCAATGCTCTGCAACACCCGCCAATACCCTGCAACACTCTGCAACACTCTGCAACACCCGCCAATACCCTGCAACACTCTGCAATGCTCTGCAACACCCGTCAATACCCTGCAACACTCTGTAATGCTCTGCAACACCCGCCAATACCCTGCAATGCTCTGCAACACCCGCCAATACCCTGCAACGCTCTGCAACACCCGTCAATACCCTGCAACACCCGGCAATACCCTGCAACACTCTGCAACACCCGGCAATACCCTGCAACACTCTGCAACACCCAGAAATACCCTGCAACACCCGGCAATACCCTGCAACACTCTGCAATGCTCTGCAATACCCTGCAACACTCTGCAACACCCGCCAATACCCTGCAACACTCTGAAATGCTCTGCAACACCCGCCAATACCCTGCAATACTCTGCAACGCCATACTCTGAGATACCCAGCCATAGTCGGTGATACCCTGCAATACCCAGCCATAGACACCCCCCCTCCCGCCGCCCTCCGGTGCTTCTACCGACTCGCCAATACGATCAAAGCCAGAATCTTTTTTTTTTTTTTTTCAGAGATGAGATGCGGGGTCTTATTGACCCCATATCTCACTGTAAAGAGGACCTGTCATGCCATATTCCTATTACAAGGGATGTTTACATTCCTTGTAATAGAAATAAAAGTGATCAAAAAATTTATTTTTGGGGAAAAAAATGTCAAACTAAAATAAATAAAGTAAAATGAACAATAAATTTTTTTTTTTTAAAAGCGTCCCTGTTCCCATGTGCTCGCATGCAGAAGTGAACGCATACGCAAGTCCCGCCCACATATGAAAACGGTGTTCAAACCACACATGTGAGGTATCGCTTCTAGCCCTAGACCTCCTCTGTAACTCAAAACATATAACCAGTAAAAAAAGATTTAATCGTCGCCTATGGGGATTTTTAAGTAGCAAAGTTTAGCGCCATTCCACGAGCGTGTGCAATTTTGAAGAGTGACATGTTAGGTATCTATTTATTCAGCGTAACTTCATCTTTCACATTATGCAAAAATTGGGCTAACTTTACTGTGTTTTTTTTTTTTTAAGCACAAAACTATTTTTTTTCCAAAAAAAGCATTCGAAAAATTGCTGCGCAAATACCATGCGAGATAAAAAGTTGCAATGACCACCATTGTATTCTCCAGGGTGTTTGCTAAAAAAAAATATATAATATTTTGGGGTTCTATGTAATTTTCTAGCAAATAAATGATGATTTTTACATGTAGGAGAGAAATGTCAGAATTGTCCTGGGTGCTCCAGAACGCCTGATGGCGCTCCCTGCATGTTGGGCCTCTGTATGTGGCCACGCTGTGTAAAAGTCTCACACATGTGGTATCGCCGTACTCGGGAATAATAGCAGAATGTGTTTTGGGGTTTAATTTGTGATACGCATATGCTGTGTGTGAGAAATAAACTGATAATATGACAATTTTGTGAATAAAAAAAATCTTGATTTTGCAAAGAATTGTGGGAAAAAATGACAACTTCAAAAAACTCATCATGCCTCTTACTAAATACCTTTGAATGTCTTCTTTCCAAAAAGGGGTCATTTGGGGGGTATTTGTACTTTTCTGGCATGTTAGGGTCTCAAGAATTGAAATAGGCCGCCAGTACTTCAGGTGTGATCAATTTTCAGATATTGGCACCATAGCTTGTGGACTCTATAACTTTCACAAAGACCAAATAATATCCACCAATTTGTACTTATTTTTACCAAAGATATGTAGTAGTATAAATTTTGGCCAAAATTTATGAAGAAAAAATTACTAACCTAAATTTTATAACAGAAACAAAGAAAAATTAATTTTTTTACAGAATTTTCTGTATTTTGTCTTTTATAGCACAAAAAATAAAAAACCCAGCGGTTATTAAATACCACCAAAAGAAAGCTGCATTTGTGTGAAAAAAAGGACAAAAATTTCATATAGGTCCAGTGTTGCATGACTGAGTAATTGTCATTCAAAATGTGAGAGCACCGAAAGCTGAAAATTGGTCTGGTTATTAAGGGTGTTTAAGTGCCCAGTGGTCAAGTGGTTAATAATATAATATGAAGGTATTCAAAATGTACCCGTGGTGAAGGGTAAAACCCCCCAACAGGGGACAAGAAGCCCTCGTCGAGTCCCCCCATATTATGGGAGGGGATCCGAGGAAGACTAGGTGAGGCATACGGAACTTCCATGAATAGTAGAACCATTTTGTTAAACAAGAAACAAAAAATATAAGTTAAAAAAAACAAAAAACTTTTTGCATTGCTAGGATACATATTTATAGCCCTTATGGCTTAATAAAAGTATTATCTATTTTCTATAATAGGTTTCCCAAGAAAAAATAAACAAAATAAAATAATTAAGTTTTGAACCCCAAATTTCCACCGGGTATGTCGAACACACACTTTATGCTCCTGTGGGATTCCGGGAACGTCACGGCAGCTGGATTTGTAAAAGGGGATAGATGGCCCACCATTGAGGAATTGTTGGACACTACTGGACCTTATAAGCTCACATTTTGGACAGCAGTACAACTGTATCACTTTCTCCAGACATTGAAAGATCCCCAGGCATATACCAGACACCTCACCTCATTTGAGGAATACTGTTCTGGATTGGAACCACTCACAAACGTCATTTCCAAAACATATACCTTGCTCAACACTCCACCGGAGCAACCGAACCTCAGCTGCATAGCGAAATGGAGTATAGATCTTCAACGCACTTTTTTTTTTTTCAAATAACAATTTATTTATTTTTCGTAGTCTCATGAAAGAGAAAGCAGTACAAGCATTCAGTAGTAGCAGTATGGCTCCCAAATTGTGAGAGGTCAGAAGCAAACAAGCAGTGCAAAACGACACAGTATGG
Organism: Lithobates pipiens; assembly: GCF_037356315.1. Lineage (NCBI taxonomy): Eukaryota > Metazoa > Chordata > Amphibia > Anura > Ranidae > Lithobates > Lithobates pipiens. Next base: position 332,973,323 of record NW_027507764.1, on the reverse strand, counting down.
GGAGGTGCAGCAAAATTAAGCGGTCTGACCAGGGGTGCGCAGCCGGACAGAAGACACCATAAGTCAGCTATCCATGCCAACAACCGCATGGCCACCCAAGGTCTGCTACTCAGCCTATACGCCTAATTCGGAACATAGCAAAGACCATCAGCATTATGAACAAAGAGAAAAAGAGAGGAAAGGATAGAAAGAAGTAAGGTAAAAGAAATAGAGCACCAGTGGTCTACATCACCATGCCAGCATCGGTTCGCCATCAGTCCTCCAGTAGCCGCCATCTCCCCCAGTAAGTTTTGTAAGAGTTCTCTTTGTACAGTGTACACAGAGAGGACTGCGTCATACCCCCTGCCAAGCCTCAAGGGGGAGCGCCTCACCCAGTTCCCTCTCTCAGCGCTTCATGTATGTGTGTTTACCCTTCGTTTGGAAATGGTGTGTGTTAAGGATACGATAAATATCGGAAATCAGCCCCCTGCGATTCCGTCCTTCCAGGATTATCTGTTCGAATGGGGAGGGCAGAGAGAACTGTAGGTGTGGGGCTATGGTCTGTGCAAAATGTCTGATTTGTAAGTAGCCATAGAACGTCTGTCGGGGGAGGTCGTGCTTAACCTGGAGCTCCGAGAAAGTCAAAAGCCTTCTCGTTCTGGGGTCCACCAAGTGCCCCAAATGGAACAAGCTCCGTGAAGCCCCATGGCCAGGACATCTGGTGGGTCAGACTAGTCGGCAACTTAGGGTTACAGAGAAAAGAGGTCATCAGGGAGAACTCCGAGTGGAGACTGCGTTCACGAGACAGCTTCCGCCAAAGCAGGCGGAGCTGAACCATCGGCCCCAGTAACCGACCCGAATCTATATCTACGCTCGCACCCCATAGGAAACTGTTCGGGTGTACCGGAGCTAGCCAAATTTTTTCAATCTCTGACCACTTATTATAGGACCTCTGTGGGAACCAGGAGACTATGGCCCGTAGCTGGGCGGCCTGATAATAACGAACCAGGTCAGGGAATGCCAAGCCGCCATTTGAGCGTAAGGCTGTCATGACAGAGCCAGGTACCCGGTGTTTTTTATAATTAAAAAGTCCTTCTGAAGTGTGCGTAGATGCGCGTATGGGACTGGAATCGGCAACGTCTGAAATAAGTATAGGAGCTTAGGGAGGATCACCATTTTTATAGACGTGATCCGTCCGAGGAGCGATATGTGGTGTGCCTTCCATTTGTGGACTAGTTCCCTAATTACCCGGTAGAGGGGGGGGAATTGGCCTGGTATAAAGTATGAAACGATGGTGTGAGAAAGACCCCCAGGTATTTAAGGGAGGAGCTTTCCCATTTGTAAGGGAACGTGGAACGCAGGTGGGTTGTCTCGTCCGTCGCCATATTAAGCGGGAGGGCCACCGATTTGGACGCGTTAATCTTGTATCCCGAGAGCTCTCCATAGCGGTCCAGCTCAGAGTGGAGGTTGGGTAGTGAGATCCTAGGCTGAGTCAGGGTGAGGATGACGTCGTCCGCAAAGAGCGATATTTTAAATTCCCTGCCCCTGACCGGGATCCCCCGAATGTCTGGGTTGCCTCTAATGGCAGCCACCAGGGGCTCTACACACAGCGCAAAGAGCAGAGGGGACAGCGGACAGCCCTGGCGGGTGCCATTAGCAATAGAAAAAGTAGAGGACGTGGCGAAGGGGGTCTTAACCTGTGAGGAGGGAGTAGTGTAAAGGTGCTGTACTGCGCACAGGAATGGGCCCCGAAAGCCCATACGGTGTAACGTAGCCGTCATAAAGGGCCAGCTTAGGCGGTCAAACGCCTTCTCCGCGTCCAAACTAAGGACCAGAGACGCTAGGTTGTCCCTGTTCGTAACATCAATAAGATCAATGATCTTCCTGGTGTTGTCTCCTGCCTGTTTCAGAGGGACAAAGCCCACTTGATCCTTATGTATTAAGGAAGGGAGGATTGCATTTAAGCGATTTGCTAAAATTTTTGTGAAAATTTTTGTGAAAATTTTTAGATCCGCGTTCAGTAGGGCTATGGGCCTGTAACTAGCGCAGGAGGTCGGATCTTTATCTGGTTTAGGAATAAGGGAAATAAATGAGCCCAGTATTTCGGTCGGGACCGGGGACTGTTGGAGAAAGGCGTTGAATAATTTGGTTATATGTGGGCTCAGGAGAGGCAAGAACGCCTTGTAATACTCGTAAGGGAGCCCATCCGGCACCGAGGGTCGGGAGAGCCTTCACGGTCGCTAGTAGTTCCTCCTCAGTGATAGGGGCATTCAGTTCTCGGAGGTCCATGTCCTGCAGTCGGGGTAATGCTATATCTTCTAAGTACTGGGTTATATGGTCAGTCAAGCCCGGGGTCGGGGGATTGTGGGGAATATCCAGCTTATTGTACAGATCTGTGTAGAAATCTGCAAACGCGTCCACTATCGCCTGGGGGTGTGTCAAAAGGTCTCCCCTCCTATTTTTTATTTGGGCCTGCGCGGAGGTCAGTGTGCGGTCCGCTAATTTCCGGGCCAACAGCGACTGCGCTTTGTTGCCCTTGTCGTAGTAGAGTTGTCGCAGGCGGATTAGTGCCTTTTCTACTGATCCCAACGCTAAGTTCCGGAGTGTCTGTCGAGTCTGGACAATTTGCTTAAGGATAGGGATAGAAGGAGATCCCTGAAGATGGGCCTCGAGGGCCTTTAGCCGCTTTTCGGCCAATAGTCTGGCGGCTTGAGCGTCCAGGGCTGAAGATAGGGCGATGCAGCGACCCCGGATAACCGCCTTGTGGGCAGCCCACAGGGTGGCGTGCGAGATGTCTTTTTCAGCAAAGTAGTGCCGGAGTGAAGACTCCAACTCTGCCTTCGCCAAAGAATGCTGCAGGAGATAATTATTCAGCCTCCAAGTACAGGGCTTACGGAGGGGGAGATCTAAATCTAGAGTTAAAGTTATGGGGGCATGGTCAGACCAAGAGATGGGCAGTATGCGTGCAGATTGAGGAGCAGAGTAAAAGGTGTACTGGCGGTCCTGTGGGTGCAGGACTCGCCAGGCATCAAAAAGGGCTCGTCTTCTGGTGATCTGGCGGAAAAGCTTGGAGTCCCTCAGGGCCCCGGCCTGAGGCGCCCGGGAAGTCACCGCCAGGAGATCATAGAATATGGATTGAGTAAGGTTAAAGTCCCCCCTATCACCAGAAGCTCGGGGACATTTTAAACAGGCGAGAGACAGAAATCAGTGCTGGCGAACATTAGGGGCATAGAGGATGCACAAGGTCATGGCCCGTGTACGCCATAGGCCGTGGAGAATGATGTAGTGGCCCAGCGGGTCTAGGTGTACTGAGGTACAAGTAAAGGGGGCCCCCTTCCAGAAGAGAATGGCTACTCCCGCCCTCTTACATGGGTTAAAGGCCTGATAGATCTGAGGAAAATGTCTGGAGACAAATGTGAAGGAATCTCCCTGGTTAAAGTGTGTTTCCTGAACCATCACTATATCCGCCCCTGTCTGTTGGAACTCCCGGAGTTTTGTTGGAGTTCAAGCCATGTACGTTAAGGGACAGGATCTTAGCTATGGTCAGATGGGGGAGTGTACAAGTTATACTTACCTTAGTTTGTTGGAGGCGTACGCGCCTCAGGAGGGGTGGCGACCACCGGAGGAGGTGAAAAATCCCTCTTTGGAGCAGGACCATGATGTGGACAAATACGCAGAGACAAGGGTACAGAGACATAGTTTGACCTACCGACATGGCGCACCCAGCTTGCCATCCTCTCCTCCTCCTCTCCTCCTCCCCTCTCCCCTACTTCCCTTTCATACTTTCTTCCTACCTGCACTTTCTTCTTCTCTCCTCCTCCTGAAAGGTTTACTCTATAACTATCTAGAGGAAGTTACGGCGGATACACACAGCAGTCCCTCAGACACAGAAAGGAAACGGACATACATAGGCCTCCTTATACTTACCTACGGTAGTATACCGGAAGAATGACCCTTGATGTATGACCTTAGTTATAGCACTGTGGGACATCTGGCAGACTTGATTGGAATTATTCCCATTTTAAAAGCAGTATCCATCCATTATATTTTTGAGGCTGTGACATATTTCCACGTCATGTACAATGTAAACCTGTTTTGCACCCTTCTTTTTGTTTTTTTATGTATCTTCTTTGTAATGTTTCTTAGAAAAATTTATAAACCGATATTTGAAAAAAAAAAATTAAGTTTATTAAATTCCTGCAATACTAGAAAGAGTAGTCTATCTAATCTAAAAAAGGTAAATGGGATATGTCTTTTATCAAGAACTTAGACTTCTCTAAAACTTTGTTTCTAAAGCCTATATAAATACATCAACCCTAGAAATAATTTGTATAATTTCAGTCATGAATGAGTCTCCTTATTTGTTAAATGATAATATTATGCAACTCTATGTTGCAAGTAGTAAATAAGGAGAGCTCTTTTAACCATTCTATTTAGGTAAAGAGAAAAATAAACTTTGTTTCATATATTGGAGATAGCTGATGAAAATGAAGTTCCCATATGATTGTGCTTTGCATATTCAGGAGTAGCCTTAGTAGGTAATTTCCCTTGACCCATAATGTATTCTATTCATAGGATACAGGTGCAGTATGCAATTTTTAGTCAAATGAGCATAGTTAATGAGTTCAGTATGTTATAGTTCCTCTGGGAACATATCTCCCATATTAGCTTATAACTGTATTTTTTAAAGAATAGCCTGTAAGTCCATTGGATCTTCTTGGCCCTGTGGAGGGGAAACATAGCGACCCCTTTTATGTGTGTGATGAACCCCATTTTTCCTGGTTGCATGGGATGAGTTAGGTAGGGAAGAGGTAGATGCTGTTCTTCTACATGAGGTTGTAGCTGCAGATGTTCCATCGATCAATTTAAGGTCAAGTAAGGCTTGTTGAAGTTCGTTCGGTAATCTACAGATGTGTTTGGTACCTTTGTAGCTGAAGCGTATGGAGAATGGAAAACCCCATTGGTATGTGAAGTTATGACGTTGTAATTCCATTAAATATGGTTTCATGGCACGTCTTTTAGAAATGGTTACTTGAGAGATATCAGCGAAAATCTGAAAATTGTGACCCTGGAAGGTTAGGTTGTCTTTCTCTCTGGCTGCATTTAAGACTTGTTCCTTTGTGCGATAAAAATGGAAGTTTGCTATGATGTCACGTGGGGGTCCATCTGCCTTTTTAGGCATGAGAGCTCTATGCACCCTGTCCATTTCCAGCCTTTCAATCGGTATTCCTGGTTGCAATTCTTGGCATAATGCTGTTATTGTGGCAGGTTAGTCAGTGATCGATTCATGTATGCCTCTGAATCGCAAACTGTACCTTCTTGCACGGTTCTCATAATCTTCCAGTTTATTTTCTAGTATAATGTTTTCTTCTTTAAGAAGATCTATTTCGGGGCGTGGCCTGGAGCTCGGAGCGGATGGCAGCAGACTAGGTGAGCTCCGCTAAACCCTCAGCCCCGATAGCACGTTTACCACCGTAACCACCGGCAAACATGAGCAGGCTCACCCGCCACAACTCAGGCAGCCGCCCGAACCGTCACACACCGACCTCCGGAGCCAGGAACATCCCGGACATTTTTAAATCACAGCCTCGCCGCACTAAGGCCTTGCCCAAGATGGCGCTGCCTCGTGGAGAGGACGAGCTCAGTGATGATTCGCAATCCGCTTATGAGGAGGAGGTAAGGGAAGCGCAAGCCGAGCACCCCCTTACACTGACTGACATGATGAAAATAGCGGCGGACATAAAGGGCACATTTTCATCCGCCATTACCGAGCTGAAGGCAGACATTCTCTCCATATCAGAGAAGCTGGAGGGGGTGGAGAGGGCAGGCTCCAAACGGGACAAAGCCATCACGCGCCTGGAAAGAATATCGGATTCCCACACAGCCCATCTCATTGCGATGAACAGGCAATTAGAGGACTTGGATAACAGGGGGAGGAGGAACAACGTTAGGGTGAGAGGCATACCAGAATCGGTGGAGCCCGATAACATCCCCTCCGCCCTTCAATATGTATTCAACGACCTACTAGAGAGACAAACCGACACGCCAATAGACTTTGTCCGGGCACACCGTGCACTGAGGGTACGACCCGCAGATACAGCACCACCGAGGGACGTAATATGCTGTCTCTCTGACTTCAAGTTGAAGGAGGACATTATGGCCAAAGCAAGGAATGCTGCACATATTTCGTTTAATGAAACTGAACTTTCCATTTTTCAAGACCTCTCGCCCATAACTCTGAGTAACAGGCGTGCGCTGCGTCCCCTGCTGGAAGCCCTACGCAGGCAAAATATCCCATACAAATGGAAGTTTCCCTTTGCCCTACATGTCACTTTCATGGGCAGGCAGCTGTTCTTACGCACGCCGGATGACTTACCGGATTTTTGCCAGGCAGTTCAAATTCCACCGATCGATCTCCCGGATTGGTACAAGGACTTTCACTATGTCCCAGCAACTCAGCCCTCACCGGATTCCCCCAATTCCACGCCCTCTAAGCCCCCACACAAGAAGGGGAAGTTCCAGAGGCTACCGACACCGGGCCGGAGCACCACACCCAGGCACTCCTCCGCTCCGAGGGCATTACAGATGAATCCACCTCAGGAAGGTTGAACGGTCGGTAAGATGACCTCTTATATCACCCTTAGGATCTTACAGGCGGTTATGCTTGGAATAGAGTAGTGGTCCGAACGGCCCTCCTTCTCTCTTCTTTTGTACACCGTTCGTTGGTTCGCTTCGTACCCAGTTTATACCTTTACGTTGTTGCGGTACCTGCATGTTTTTGCGGACCTTACACGGACGCACCCCTGCGATGGATTGGACGGATCAGCCGATCGATTTCTACGCCTCCTTCTTTGTTAAGGTGTCTACAGGCTTCTTCGGAACTCACACGGACGCGCTCCTGTTACAGACCGGGCGGACCGTCCGACCGGTTGTTATGTTCCCTCTTACCTTTTTTTACTCATCGCAGGAGGACAATAGCTGGCATGTAGCTGTGACTGAACTGCTTTATTCTAGATAAGTACTAACACTGTGATATAAGGTTTTTCTTTTTTACACCCAACGAATGGGTTGGTTACGGTTGTTAATTTTATTATGCACGAATATAATTAGGCTTCATATTAAGGGGCTGGGGGGATGCGGAGAATGATTGGCAATTGCAGACGGATTAATCACCCCGGGTTGACTGGGTTTCTGTCTGTTGGCATTGCTTTGAGTGCTCTCCCACTTCCCCCGCAAGGGGTTTCGTGGCTTGGTGCCCTGGGCGGCTTCACTGGGGCTCTCTTTTGCCCTGGGGATTGTCGCTGGGGGGACCAATCTACGGCCCCCACTTTTGGATATTGCCTCTGGGGGACACCCCCCTGGAGGTTGTTAACTGAATTTTCTTGACCCACTCTCTTGGTGTCAGTTAGTGGGCTTCTCTACTCCCCTTCTCTCCCACTTCCTCCCCTTTTCCCTTCCCTCTCCCTCCCCCCCCCCCCCCTCTCTCTCCCCCCCAATCCCTCGTGCCTCTCTGGGCCTCCCCTAAACCTACTCCCTTTCTTGTTCCTATTCTGATCTATTTCCTCTTCTTTCCCCTCCCTCCTCTATTTATTACATAATGATTTATTCTGCTCTAGGCCAGAACCCGACTGTGGTCTCACACAATGTGCGCGGTCTCAATATACCGCATAAAAGAACGCAACTGCTCTGCCACTTGAGGAAGGGGAGGCCGTCCTTCGTGTTTCTGCAAGAAACTCATTTTAGGGCTGATTCCATTCCTAAAATGACTGACAAATTCTTCCCTAAAGCCTTTCATGCGGCTAACCCTGACTCGAAGACTAAAGGGGTCTCGATATTGTTAGGGAGAGACTCTGGATTCGAGCTCACACGGCAGCTGGCGGATCCGGGGGGACGGTACCTATTCCTCAAGGGCACAGTCGGGAAGCTCCCTGTTACGTTAGCATGCGTTTATTTTCCAAATACAGCACATGTGAGTTTTTGCCAAACTATGATTGATGAACTTGCTGGGTTTGCCGCCGGGTGCATAATCCTGGGTGGGGATTTCAATGTTCCGTTGGATCCCCTCCAGGATACCTCGGACGGCAAGTCCGCTATCACTTATCGTAAGCTCAAAAAGATTAGAACTATCTTGAACTCTCTAACATTGGCGGACTCATGGCGAGTTTTGCACCCACTGGACAGAGATTACACCTACTTTTCCACTGTACACGACAAGTATACTCGTATCGACTTTCTATTTGTGACACAAAGGGACTTGAACAACCTTAAAGAGGCGCATATCGGGACGAGATCGATCTCGGATCACGCACCGATATCTTTGAACCTCGCATTACAACCTTCACGCCCACAGTCGAGCGGTTGGAGACTTAACCCAACACTACTGACGGATCCTACAATCCTAGACCAGATCAGAGAAACTATACAACACTACTTTAGTGAGAACACCACTGAGGATGTTTCCCATTTAACTGTATGGGAGGCACACAAGTGCGTGCTCAGGGGCAGGCTGATAGGCTTGGCAGCACAAAAGAAAAGAGCGACGGAACAGGACTTGAAAGAGGCTTTTATAAAAGTGAGGGATTTAGAAGCTCAACACAAACGATCGATGGCGATTGCTCGGGCTGATGACCTGCTTCTTGCGCGCAAGGCGCTCCAGGATAAACTGGACTTACAAGCTAAACGGATATTATTTTTTCGACGAGGATTCTTTTATGAACACGGGAACAAAAATGGCAAGTTTTTGGCACGAGCTTTGAGGGGCGTACGGTCTTCTAACACCATTATCCAGATTAGAAACAAGGAAAACAGGCTCATACACGATACGGAAGGCATTGCGGCGGAATTCCATAGGTTTTACTCTAAGCTTTACAACATCCCACCCTCACACAAACCGGCGACGGTGGATGGGCAGAGATGTGCGATCATAGACCAATATCTACGTAACAGCGGCATGCCAGGCCTATCAGTGGGTGACGCCACAGAACTAGATAAACCCATTGAGGAACCGGAACTAATCCGGGCTATTAAATCCTTGAAAACGGGCAAGAGTCCGGGCCCAGATGGCTTTTCCGCTATCTACTATAAGACCTTTATACCCTTATTGACGAAACCATTGCTCCGCGCTTTAAATTCCCTCTCAGCACCCCAGGAACCCTCACCTTCCTTTAATTTAGCGCACATCACAGTGCTCCCTAAACCTGGGAAAGACCCCAACTCCTGCTCCAGTTACCGACCGATTTCGTTGCTCAATTTAGACATAAAGCTCCTATCGAAAATTATTGCTACCAGGTTGAACACTCTGCTACCCGATCTAATCGGGCCGACATAGGCGGGTTTTATGCCAGGGAGGGAGGCGCGGGATAATGTGGTTAAGGCGATAAACCTTCTCCATTGTATGAAGGGAGATGCTGTCGAGGGCCTTCTCCTGTCCACGGACGCGGAGAAGGCCTTCTACAGAGTGGCATGGGACTTCATGTTTGCAGTATGCAGGTGGGTGGGTTTCCAACCAAAATTGATGGCCTGGATCTCCGCACTCTATCGCAGCCCGACGGCCCGGCTCAAAATCACTGGAACCCTTTCGGAACCAGTACTTATACGAAACGGCACGCGTCAAGGGTGCCCTCTATCCCCTATATTATTTATCCTAGCATTAGAACCCTACATCCGCACAATCAATGCCAATCTGTCGATCAAGGGCCTTACGTTAGGACAAACGCAATTCAAAATAGCCGCTTACGCGGATGATCTCCTATTTGTCATAACCCAACCCCACATTTCAATCCCTAACCTCTTGAAGGAATTTGAGCTATTTGGATACATCTCCAACTTTAAAATTAATTACGAAAAATCAGAGGCTCTGAACATCTCCCTAAACCCTACCCGCCTGCTGTCTGCCAAAGCTAACTGCCCCTTCAAGTGGGTGGACCACAGACTTAAATATCTGGGGATCTGGCTAACACCCGACCTGGACAACCTATATATACAAAATTTCCAACCCCTCCTAAATGAACTCCGCACAGATCTTCAGGATTGGCACCGTCACCCACTGTCATGGTTCGGAAGGGCGGCGGCGGTCAAGATGACGGTTTTGCCACGGGTACTGTACCTTTTTCACACTCTGCCCATCAAACTACCTAGGCGGTTTTTCGCACATCTGACAGCGTTAATAAGGGACTTCATTTGGGCCGGGAAAAAACCCCGAATTAGCTTATCGACCTTGACATTGCCAAAAGTTAAGGGGGGGATTAATCTACCGAACTTCAAATATTACTACTATGCGGCACACCTGGTTCGTATCCTAGACTGGAATTGCCATGCAGCATCCAAAGACTGGGTGGGACTGGAAGGACGACTGACAGAGACTCCCTTGCGGTTTCTGCCTTGGGTCACCAGGGAGGCCCGTTCGACCTCACTGTCCTCACACCCCCTGATAGGGCCCACCCTGGAGGTCTTTGGAGAGGCTTCACGCCAATGTGGACTGGCCTCCGACCCGGGCCCTTTGACACCCTTAGCCCACAACCCTAGCTTTGCATCAGGACACACTACGGTTTCGTTCCCGCACAGAAATGATGGGACGCCTGTGACAATAGCACACTGCGTAGAGGCAGGCAAGCTTAAGTCTTTTCAGGACCTCTCTGGAGACTTAAGAGCAAAACATTTCACACACTGGCAATACCGACAACTGCACGACTTTGTACACTGCCCGACCAACAGACCGCATGTTTTGAGGGAACAGACATGGTTTGAGCAGCTGTGCATCACGGGAGAACCAGTCCGGAAGACGACCTCTCTGATTTACAGTTGGCTACAGGCGACCAGGACAGACCACTCGACCAAACATAAACGAGACTGGGAGAGGTTCCTCTCCACAACCTTTACTGATGAGCAGTGGAAACATGCCTGCATATTGGCGCATAAGTGCTCCATAAGCACTAGTTCCCAAGAAACAGCATACAAAGTCTTGTCAAACTGGTATTTTACACCAGTCAGACTTAGCAAATGGTATCCAGGCACGTCAGAACTCTGCTGGAGATGTGGAGGGGCAGGGGGTGATATGATACATATTTGGTGGGATTGTCCACAGTTGCGGAATTTCTGGATTGAGATCGGTGCACAGATCAGGGCCATCACCGAAACCAAAATTACTCTCACACCTGAGTGCTGCTTGCTCCACATCTCCAACTACTCTTTGGGCAGGTACAAAAGATCAGTGGTACGCCATATGCTGAATGCGGCTAAGACAATCATTCCTCGGCACTGGAAATCGCCTCACCCCCCTTCACTGCGGGAATGGCTATTAGAAGTAGACTTTCTATATAAGCTAGAAGAAACCGTGGCGATGGCCTCGGAAAAAACCGATAAATTTCACAAACTATGGAGACCCTGGTTTATTTTTAAACTCACAGATGGTTATGCAAAACTCTGTACTGGTTGATTTGTGACAATCAGCTCGTCTACCTATTTCTCTGACTAATTGTAAATGTGATTCTGCCGAAGCTGGCTATTATGATGTTCGAATATGCAAAATGGTATCTCTGTCCACCCCTCGGGTTCGGGGCCAATGGAATTGGTACCCCTCGAACTACCCCCCCTCCCCTCTATCACCTATTCTCCTGTCTTGATCCTTTACTTCCCTCTTCTAACCCTTTTTCAGACACTTCAAAAATTCCCACCCCCACAAATGAAAACATTATTCTGTACGAGTCTCAGGGGGTTTTTGACTTTGACACTGATGTTTTATGTTGAGATTCACGTTTCTATGGAGACCCTCCTATGGTTTGTTTTTCTTATGTACCAACTTATAACACTGGATTGTGCGGTGCTCTATAGCGAACTTATGTAATAGAACAACATGTTTTTTCCTTTTTCAATGCCATGTGGGCTGAATGTTGATGGATATACTTGTTCTTTTTTTACAATGTATCAAGCTGTCAATTGTTCAATAAACTATATTGTTCATAAGAAGATCTATTTCATTCAAGTATTCAAGTGTTGAGTTTTCTATTTCTTCAACTTTAATTTCCAGCACAGCTGTGCGATTTCCCAATTCTCTGATTTCTTTAGTCAGATTACTGGTTATTTGTTCTGAGGTAATCTTTAATGCTTTGTTCAGCATCTTCTCAAATTGTTTCATAAGGCTTGGGGATGCAGTTAATTCATGTGAAGATTTCTGTGACAGAAATAATTCAGTGTCAGATTCTTCTGAGGAGACTTGCTGTGACCGCTGTGTCTTTATCACAGGAATGTTCAGACAGAGTTTTTGTAAGAAATAATTTGGAATAAAATGCAATGCAATATGGCTACCTGGAGGCATTCTGTACACATTTGTACACATTTGGTGTACAGAATGCCCCCCAGATATGTAATTTCTTGCTTGTGTGATTGGCTCACTAATTTTCCATGAAGTCTGCACTAAGATACAAGTCCAATTTCTGGCACCCCCTGCAATGAAAATGTCGTTTTTGGTTTGATACTCTCAAAGGAAAATCACGTTTAAAGGGATGCAGACCCAGCAGCTTTCCTCATTAGAGCCCTGCATGTGCAGCAGCTGATTGAGAAATATAATACCACTCCCATGCAGATTCACTCTGCACATGGACACAAGCAAACAGCTATTTTCATTAGAATAACAACTGCAACAAAGTTTGTTAAAATCCTTGTTATGTACATAGATCATTCAGATGGGAATATTTTTTCTCAACAAAAATAAAGTTACTTTTTATTAATATGATTATTGCATTTCACAAATCTCTGTGCCCTCTCTGAAGTGATGCTGCATGTGGTAGGCTCCACAAAAATAGGCCACTTATTAATGTATATGTAAAATGTATATCCTCACAAAAATATCTGCAATAAGGAGCCCTTTATACATCTCAATGGTACTGTAGACTTAACATCAAACAGTATCAGAGAGATAGCTGGAGTCCCCTGGATGCCCATTTTAAATGGGTAGCAACATAAGGATGGTGTGGGACTCTGTCACCCTTATTTCGTATGTGGACAATTTCTATTCCAGAGTGCCACCTTCCAGACACATATTTCTCCAAAACAAACTGTAGCTTATGATACAATGCAACCAAATCGCAAAGTCTTTCCACAAAGACTTTTCCCCACATAGCTGAAAATGGGGCAATCAGCAAGTTTGCGTCATGAGGAACTTTTGGCAATAAAATGGAAGGATAAGCAGAATGTTTTATGTTCTTTCATTCAGCCACCCTCATACCTCAGTACAAATTCAAGGAGGGTCTGGTCTGGTTCAAAAACCTCTTTGGGCTCATGAGTACAATCTTTATTTGGGAGTAATGGATTTCAACAACCAGCTGATGAAGCTGGCAACCCAAAGATCAATTTACTGGTACAAAAGAGTGGTACAATTAGCCTTGTACAATTCATATGTCATCTATAAATTTGCAGGAAGACCTGACTTCTTCCTAAAATATCAAGAAGAAATTTTAACTGCCGTCAAGGCTTTGATTTTTTTTATATAGTATAATTATCATACTGCTTTAAAAATAGTGTAAAAAAGACAGTTCTTTATACAAAGACTTCTTTCCAGTGGAGGATGAGGTCAGTTCCAGCATGACATTCAGTGTTGTAAACCACCAACGTGCCCATGTTTTCCTCATCTGTGCCTCCTTTACATACAAAAAGGAGACATTTCTGATGAGATTGCAGGGACATTTTTGAATGAGTTTTACAGTAGTGTAGCAAATTGAACTCTCTTTTTTAAATCTATTTAGCTGGTATGAACTTTACATAGAACAGTGCAAAACACTTCAGAACATGCAGGGCTGTTTTTTGGTAGGAACGCAGGGGAACGCAGTGAATGCATTTAATGGCAAAGGGTTCTGGAATGTGGAGGAATGTGGAATTATTGATGCTGGCTGCTGGGTAATCTATTGCTGCTGGAAGGGATCTATCTTATGTTGCTGAGGGACAATCCTTCCTGGGAAGTATCTACTGTTAAGGGAGGGGTCTATTGTTGTTGACTGATGGAGGGTCTATTGATGCTGGCTATTGGGAGTCTATTGCTGCTGGGGGGATTTGTTGGTGCTGTGGGTGTTCATTGTTGCTAAAGGGGATCTATTTAACTGTCTTTCTTGTTATCAACAAATTATATACAAATTACTTAGCACCACAAAGTTATATTTGGTTCTGTATTTTCTAAAAGGGGCATTACTGGGCAGTGGGTAGGGGGTGGAACCATTGAGTGGTGTTCTGAGGCGGGTAGGGGGTGGAGGCAAGAGGTGGCTCGGAAGGGGGTAGTTGCTGTACCTATTCGCTGAGAAAAAAAGCCCTGAGAACATGTAAATACGGTATGTATGTTTGATAATCTATTTATATGACACGATGTATGATGCTAATAGAATTTTACAGTTTCATTCCTAGAAGGTTAATTAATGTCAAATAAACCGATGACATAACCTGGGGTATGTTCTCTGGTGGGTCTGCAAAAGCTTGGTAAGTAGATCTCAGTAGACAGCATCTGTGTGGTATTGTCCCCCCCAATGTTTATAATATATTTATTCTTACATGTATAGCATTTACATTATGAATGCCTTTGTAGCAACTGTGAGCATACGCTTCACAAATGTAAAAAATATTTGCTAGAGCTAGACCATAGTAGATAAACACTGTTTTTAAACCCAGAGCAGGATTCCAAGGAAACATTTAAACTAAAACAAATCAACTGCTGTGATCCAGAGTGTCTTCATACTGTTCTGTTTATGCAGCGGATATGCTCTTGGTTTGCATTTAATGGCAGTCTTTCACATATTTCCAGTGCATTGTTAGTCACAGCTGCTTTCCACTCCAGTAGATGCTGCCAGTACATTCTTCACAAAATACTAGTGAAAGGTTTAGCTCACTGTACTATTAAGCAAAAATACACTATTCTACAAAGATATAAAAGCTGTTCCTATAGCATTGTAACAAACAGTAGATTACATTTACATGTTACTGTTTCTCCCTATAAATGCATATTTTATTTAGAAATCATAGCTTTAGAAACATTAGGACATTAAAATATCTTTGTAAATGTGGTAATAGTAACTCAGTTTGAAAAAACATTTATTACCTATCCACCCCTCTCTTTTTGGTGGAATGAAGTTAAGACTTATGCCTGGTACACACTGTAAGCTTTTTTATGAACAAAAAAACCCCCAAAAACTGAAGCGTTCGGAAGGAGATCCTGTACAAACAATCCGATGTTTGTACAGCAATATCCCTCCGCTGATCTATTGTGTTCTGACGACAGGGAGACGCCCCCCGCCAGAACACACCAGTCAGCGCTTTCAGCCATTAGCTCAGTCTTTTTGGTGGAATGGAGTTAAGACTTACTGTATGCCTAGCACATACTGTAAGCTTTTTTTTTTCGTTCAATCCCAGCAGGGTGAACAAAAAAAATGGAAGACTTTGGGAGGAGAGACTGTACAATCTGATGTTAGTACAGCGATATCCCCCCGCTGAGCTATTGTATTCCGACAATAGGGAGACTCCCCCGCCAGAACACACCAGTCAGCGCTCTCAGCCATTGGCTGAGAGCACTGATCGTATGCCGATCAGCAGACCTTTTTTAGTCATGCCCTGAACGTCCAGCTTCTGCCGTACACATGGGCCGAGTGTCAGATGATTTCTATTAATCTAGCCAATGCTGCCTGATATTCGGCCCGTGTGACATCTTTGCGCTGTCCTGTTGCCTGACAATTTCAAAGCCTTGTGCCATAGGCTTGCAGGAGCAAATGGAGTTGTCTGCAGGGTGTGATATGGAGCTGTTTAGCTCAGTGGTAGATGTAGTTCAATGAGTCCACACTAATCCGAACTGTAGTTAAGGACTTGCCAGCCCACTTTTATTACTGCTTGCTGGCCAGCCACAGTGCATTTACTGCAGCAGGGCAGCAGGGCCAGGCAGGATCACGTACATGTACATGATTCTGCCTCCCGGGTTAGTTGCACGCAGCATGCCTTTTCACCGGACACAGCAGATTACTTCTAAACCTGGTTAATGGACCCTACAAGGACATATAAGCATGGTTACCTTAGCTGATTTCATACCAAAGAAATGTCAGCTGTTACCAACTAGTCCTCTGTGGCAGAAAAGGCAAGCTCTATAGCTAAGTATTGTTGTTACATTTTTCATTATTCCATTTGTCATCTGTATCTGTCGTTACTTATTTAAATGTTATATCTACTCTTTGCACATCTGGAATAAAACCCCAAAAATGTAAACTATCACGTAACCTTGATAAAACAAGTTGTGTTTCCTATAGTGATGCTGTTATTGTCACACAGCTATCACATGGTACCTGGCCCAATCACAGCACCCTGTACCATGTGATAGCTGTGAGCCAATAACAGCACACAATAGAAAAATCGCAGCTGTTATGAATATAACTCATTCATGAAAGTTTAAATATCACTGCAACAGCAATCAAAATGTAAAACAAAAACCTTGGTTTTTGGTTCCCCAACACCAGTAATAGCGCTAGGCTATTAGCCCTCAACCACTCATGGGAAATGTGATTTTTTTTTTTTTTAATCAGCGGTTGTGCAAAAACCTACAATCAGAATAACCCCTAAGTGTACAAAAAATGTGCATTTGAACACACAACAAAAGTGCACTCTAGGGTGTGCTTTAGTCCACCCCCCGAAGGAGGTACACTGACCCCTGTGGCGCAAGGTCGTACCTTGATGGGGGCATAGGTTTACATTGTCCGCCTAGCCAGGAGGCCTGGCAGGCCCTGTACTTCTTGAACAGCCAAAGCGTCCTCGAATACTAGGTCAGGGGAGCTCTCCCGAAGAGAGATCCCCCAGAGGCAGGGGAGGAAGGAACCTGAGGGCGACACATCCTCCCCCTAGATGTCAGGGTAAGCCTGAGGACTCACACCCTTCATCCAGTGAAAAACACACATAAAAGTGAAAAGGTGACAAACGTGGGAGAAAAATAAATAAAAATAATAAAGTGGCCATGTCAAATAGTGCACTGGCAGGGCCCTGAGGTCTCATGGAAACGTGAATGATGCAGTTAAAAAATTATCCATAAATAAAGACAACTAATACAAAACAAAATTGGGGGGGGGGGGGCTTTATGATCAGGTAGCCCCTATAGCTAGACAAAAGGAACTGAAGACCTAGGGGTGCTGTTGTCAAAACAGGGATTGGGCTCCATCTGTAAAACAAAGACAGGGGAAGTGAGGGAGACAGAGCGACCACTCTGGTGTAGTAAGTTTGAAGAAGGTTTGTTTATAAAGAGTTAAGAAGTTAAAAATGAATATTCACAAAGTATAAAAACCTTACATGTATTTATGGGAGTACAAGGGAGAGTGTAAGGCTGTGGTGGAGGCACAGTCCTAAAAGGGTGCAGCTAGATGGATGGATGATAAGCTGCTACAGGCACAAAGTCCGGATCTCTGTGCCACTGGCTGTTAATGGGGAAATGGCTCTGATAGCCCAGTAAGCATGTGTAGTGCCACGGCTTCCTCGTTCCTGGTGGCAATGGCCAATGGATAGTAATGTCCACCTGGAGTCCAGGGTCAGAGGACACATTTCGAGGGACCGCCCTCTTCCTCAGCTGACCCCAAATGGGCTACCCACTCTGTTTAAGTAGCCCCCCCCCAAAAAAGAAACTACCCAGGAGTCCAGACACCTGAATGAGCTGTCTCAATTACTGAAGCTCTAGGCTAACTACAAGATGCAGACTGGAGCAATCCATCCTAAGCACAGCCTGTTCAGGCAGCCATCCAGTCTCCCTACACCCTTGGCAGCGCAAAGGTGTAGGGAGACTGGGTGGCTGCCTGGACTGGCTGTGCTTAGGATGGATTGCTCCTGTCCGCCCCAATGCACCCCCCCATGTTGAGGTCATGTGGCCTTGTATGGTTCAAGAGGGGGGGTGCTCATTCGTCCCCCTCTTTCCTGGCTTTCCAGGCTGCATGCTTGTATAAGGGTCTAATATGGATTTTGGGGGGGACCCCATGCTGTTTTTTTTCACATTTTGCTATTGCCTGCAATTGGTTCTTATTCATTCAGGTGTCAGCAGGGAAGCCCATTGACAGCTGTTGAATCATCTGTTAAAGACGCAGTGGTCGGCTTCCTAGTCCCACTCCTTAACAACCAGCTACTCACTATGCCCAATCAGGTCTTAGAATGCACTGTGCAGCGCTCAGTTTATTGTAGGGCGCTCGGCGGGAGAATTTGGGTGTTTGCTGAAAGGCCATTCATTTCTATGGGAATAGGAATGCACCAAAAACACGCACATATGCCCAATTTAAACTACAGAAAAAGCTCCCGAACTTTTTTTTGAGCTTCAGGCATTTGGCTTAAGGCGGCTTGGACTGGAGATGAGAACCAACGCCATCGAGAATAATTGATTTTTTCTCCTCCATTGTTTTGGAGCTTTGAACCTCAAGCTACAAAATGCTGAGGTGTGAATGGGGCCTCAAACATGACTGCAGTTTTTTGGAGCCCTCTTATGGAAGTTATTGGTATTACATCATTTTCTTTTTGTAGCAAAGAAATTAAATCATGGCATACCTTACCTAACTTCACAAGTTTACAGGGATCAATCGTGACCTGGCATAACATCCAGTAACATTATCATTTTTCAGAAATGATATGGTCATGTGGGCCATTCTGAAATGATAGGTTAAAACTGGCTGTATAATTGCCACAATTGTCACACATTCTTTTTGTGTTTCAAGTAGCTAACGTCCCTTGTCTTTTTATACATGAAATATTTGTTTAGTTCTAGTGACTGCTGTCTTTGGGCTCTTCTATTAGTATTATATTAATATTATATAGAAAAGGGTAGGAGTGATGCCATGTAAATAACTTCAGAAACCTTCAAAGTCACAAATAATTCCCAACATTCAAAAATATATACAAATGTAGCGATGTGGACTGTAACCAGAAAGTTTCGTACCTTCCAGTGTTTTGAATATTGTTTGCCCAGTGATTATTCCGCAGTCGGTGACCTCATACCTGTGTGCCAACGGAGTGAGTTATGGGACATATAGTCCTTCTGGAATCTGCTGTTATACATTCCCGTACCCTAAGACTACAAATCCCAGGGACCTTTGTAGTGGCCTGAAGGTTGCTGGGAGCATGGGCGTCCGCAGAACTTTTTTCAGGGGGGGGGCATAATTTTAGGGTCACCCATGCGCCGCCATTTTTCGACAATGTCATTATCACATTATCATGGTCAGAGACTGCAGACGTAGTACAATCCCTATGATAAGTAATGGATAATGGCAAACAGGCCCTCTTACCAAACCCAGCGAAACTACAGCAGTGATCCCTCCGGTCAGTGGTGTAGCATTTCTGTACCCTGGCAGTGGCTTAGTCTTTCTCTCTCGTGCTGGCAGCGTGTCTCTCTCTGTTGGCGCGGGGCAGTGTAGCTCTCTCTCTGGTGGCGCTGAGCAGCGTGGCTCTCTCTCTCTCTCTCTTTCTCTGGCTTCTGACCAGCACACTCCTCGTTTTTTTCCTGTAGCGCTCTCTCGCTCAGCTTTTTTCCAGGCTGCAGTCTCTCAATCTCTCTCTTGATCAAGCTGTAGCCTCCTCCCTGTGGAAAATGGGACCGCCAGTCTTTGGGACTACATGTCCCATGATGCTCTCCTCTCCTAGTCTCCTTTGATTGGACCTCAGTTATGGCCAATAGGGAAGGAACAGAGCGGGCAGGAAGCTGGGCGAGGAACCTGGTGGTAGCCCGCAGCTGCCTTTCTGCTGTCACAGCATTGCCAAGTTCTCTGAATGACTGAGCAGGGAAAAGTGCCCGCAGTCGCACTACACTGATAGGGGTGCTTGACAGAACCTTGATGGTGTCACCCCACTGGCGAGTTGCACACGGGTGTGGGCTGCCCGCACCCCGATAGCGATGGAACTGTGTTGAATTTAAGATCTGATCCCTGATTCCAGGGGGGGGCACTTGACCCCCCTTGCCCCTACCTGCGGACACCCATGGCTGGGAGGAATGATAAAAGGAGCTAAGGCAGCCGGGCATGCTCTCTTCCTCCTGGGCCTGACATGAGATTGACCTCTCTTTGTGACAGAGAGAGAGGTCACGGCCTACCATGCGGAACATTACTTCCACCACGAGACCTGAGAGGCCGGGTCCTGTTACTCACTGACGGATATCCTGTTACTTGCATCATCTACAGCGCCTACCCAGCAGTGTGGAAAATGCGATCGTGTATATGCTCCATCGGACTTTTGCTGGCCAAACTTCATCCAGCAAAAGATTGAGAGCATGTTCTCAATTTTTCAGTCGGAAAAAGTTCCTATCCAAAAATGCGTTCATGTGTATGCAATTCCGACCCGCAAAAACTCACGCATGCTCAGATTCAACTACGAGAGGGAAGCTATTGGCTACTGGCTATTGAACTTCCTTTTTCTAGTCCCCTCGTACGTGTTGTATGTCACTGCGTTCTTGGCGGTTGGAATTTGGTGTGACCGTGTGTATGCAAGACAGCTTGAGTGAAATCCCATCGGAATTCTGTCAGGAAAACCATCAGAGCTTTTTCCGACCAAAATTCCAATCGTGTGTATGTGGCATCAGGCCTACACTACTTGGAATCTATTGTTTCATCTGCAATCCTATGGATTACAATTAACGAGCTCCACCTAGCTAGTGAAGAATAACAGATCTGCCACGTGGAACTCTACTGTCATAATTTATAGGAAACCTGTATGCATATGTATACATATATATATAACATCAGTGGGAGATTAGCTCTCCCATGAATATAGCATTGGCTGTTTAGATTGCATTTATCTCAGTGTGGCCACAAGTGTAGTTAACTGAAACAGCCATTAGAAGGTGACCTAGGATCTGAATATAGTGTACCTCTATGTATATACTATTATTCATTGTTCAACCATTGTGTTTAGGAGAAGTCTGTTTGCTGAGTTGGTGCTGTTATCACAGCTCAGCGGATTTACTCCTTTCTTTGTGCAATAACTTTTACTATTTGATTCAAATAAAACATTTCAGAACCTTATACTATTGAGTTGCTTGATTCTTGCTTTATAGGTATTAACAGGATGTCTGAACCCAGAGTGTCAGGTGGGTTAGAAGGTTCACTTGGTCATGGCTGTGCAGATGAGCAGGTAATTCTTTGCAGTCCTGAAGGGGGCAGTGCTACACAAAAAAGTATACTTAAAAAAACAAAACACTATGCTATTTATTGCTAAAAAGCTATTTTTGGACTCCAGTTAAATGATTGTGCTTAGGAAAGGTGTCTTCAGGTCTATCGAGGAAAAGCATTTTGGGAAAAAGATGTCTTCTCGGTCTTGAGTAGGCAGTATGTATTCTTTTTCTCCCCATTGATCTGGCTGGCAGCTGTTATGTCTTTATTATGGCTGGTCACATGGTGACAGGTAGAAGGAGTGCTAAGCTGTATGAGTGGGGTAGATGTTCCTGCTGGCTGTTCATACGGTGAGCAGGGGCACTAAGCTGTGTAAGTGTGATTCTAAGCTGCGTAAGTGTGGTTCTAAGCTGCGTGAGTGTGGTTCTAAGCTGTATGACTGTGGTTCTAAGCTGTGTGAGTGTGATTTATTTTTACAAAGGGTGAGAGGCAGTAGATAGACTGAGATGTGTGAATATGGCAGATTTTCCATTGGCTGGTAATAGAATGAGAGACAAAAAAGGGACACTGAGCTCTATAAGTGTGATGGATTTTTACACTGAATTTTTAGTACTTACTTTCTTGGAAACCACTGAATATCGATCTACGAGGACTTCACATCCTATAAAACTATTACGTACTGATACTTAACATAATAAGAACCTCCTAAAGAAATTACTGACTTTTTGTAACTTTGGAATGTATTTTTTTATTATCTGTACTTGAAGTTGACCAATTTTGTATGCACATATTGGACTCTATTTTGAAGTTAATGTGGTTTATTTTGCAATGTTATCGATACAATTTTTGTATAAGAGAATTCAAGACCCAAACTGCTAGCATAGATTGATGATGTGTCCCTCCTCTGATTCACTGAGCTGCGTGAATTTTTCAATCCTTTCTTTTCAAATCTCTTCCAAGTGTAGCATCATCCTTGATAGGTTTTAGGTTAGGTAAATTTAGTTATGGCCCCCTGTATTCAGTGAAGCTGCATTTTATTGCTAGACAAATTTAGCTCTGGCTCACTAGGGATGGGGGGGGGGGGTAGCCATATGGAGGCTGGGAGTGTTTATAAATTGTCACATACTGTACCTGACTGGAGTCTGAGGTAATGTGAGGGCTCTGCTTGCGGCTGAATGCAGTGTACCCCTAAAGGTGGTGACAGAGGGTGCTATGCCCAAAGAAAAACACGATCTGCTGTTGGTTAAGCTGCCTAATGGTTCCAGAAGAGAGGCCACCCAAGAGCAGAGAAGTAGACACAGCAGACGATTCTCTGGATTAACTGATGGATCTTGACAG
This sequence comes from Lithobates pipiens, assembly GCF_037356315.1. Classification (NCBI taxonomy): domain Eukaryota; kingdom Metazoa; phylum Chordata; class Amphibia; order Anura; family Ranidae; genus Lithobates; species Lithobates pipiens. The sequence continues at coordinate 332,950,929 of NW_027507764.1, read as the reverse complement.
ATGGCTAGAGCAGAAAGCGAAGTCAGAAGTCAGGGCCGAGGGGCAAACACAGGATGTCAATCAGGAGCAGGTGCAAAAGCATGGTCAGGATCAAGCCAGGCTCAAACACGGGATGTCAACCAGGAACAGAGGCAGGACTAGATTCGTGGAGCAAGCTGGGGTCCAATCCAGGAGAGAAGCCAGAACAAGTCAGGGTTAAGCCAGGTCGGTAACAGGTAATCGCACAGAAGCACAGGGTAAAGGAACACAGGATACAAAGGCTGATGATAATCTAGCAAATGATGAGGAGACTGCCATCCTTATATAAGCCACAGGACACTGGCAAGTATCGTACTTTACGTGCGCCTATGCGCACGCAGATTTACCACTACGTGTCCTGTGCTAATGCACAAATGCAAATTAGTGCGGCCATACTAGCTATTGCCATATTTGCCAGGTCTTCTCCAAATCCTTCCCTGACATAAATGCTCTGAGACTAAGAGCAATGGGGTATTTTTCCCTAAGGAGGAGTTCACAGCCTATTGAGGATTGTTTTCAACAGGCAACAGGGCCTAAGTTGAGCTAGCTGGAGGCCTACTTTGCTGAGAGTTTAGTGAAGCTTCCCGAGGGGCTGTTGTCACAGGATCTAGTATAGTATCACGTGATGAAAGTGTATTGGAAGGAGGCAACCGATCATCCAAGGACATTATTGAGCACAGGCTAGTATGAGAGATCCTAGAGACTGTGTGCTGCTGCCATCCCTCTTATAACAGACGAAAAATAAGCTCTGGACTGCCGCACTCTTCAGAAAACCACTTTCTTTTATTGGAAAATCACATCACAGCTCAACAAACACAGCGAACAAGGAAAAATTGCTGACGTTTCGCACTAGCTTTAGTGCTTAACCAGTTGCCGACCGCCGCACGCCGATGTACGTCGGTACAATGGCACGGGCAGGCATAAGGGCTTACATGTACGTCCCTTGCCTCCCGCGGGTCGGGGGCCCGATCGGGCCCCCGCCCGGTGCCTGCGTCGGTCGGTATTCGTTCGGGAGCGATCCCGGACGAGGGGACGGCCATTCATTCATGGCCACCCCCTCGCGATCGCTCCCGACGAATGAAAATGCTCGGTGACATCACTTCCTCTCCTGTAATGTAAACACAGGAGAGGAAATGATGTAATCTCTCCTCGTGTCGGTCTTTTTCGTTCCGGCACGGAGGAGAGAGGATCGGTAAGTTGCACCCAACACTACACTTACAGTAGAACACGCCAGGCACACTTTTCACCCCCCCCCGATCACCCCCAATCACCCCTGCCCCCCCCAGTCACAGTGACACCAAGTGCATTTTTTTTTTTTTTCTTTTTTTTTTTTTTTTTGCATTGGTGTCATTTGTGACTGTAATAACTGTTAGGGCAATTAGGGCTAGCCCCCTTTAGCTCTAGGGTGCCCCCCTAACCCCCCCCAATAAAGGTTTAACCCCGTGATCACCCCCCGTCACCAGTGTCACTAATAAGCGATTTTTTTCTGATCGCTGTATTAGTGTCACAGGTGACCCTAGATAGGCAGGTAAGTATTTGGGTTCGCCGCAGCTTTTTATAGCGTCAGGGACCCCCATATACTACCGCATAGCCCCCTGATTGCCCCCCAGTTAACCCTTTCACCAGTGATCACCATATAACTGTTACAGGTGACGCTGGTTGGTTAGTTATTTTTTTTTTGTTTCAGGGCACCCGCCATTTATTACCTAATAAAGGTTTAACCCCCTGATCACCCGGCGGGTGATATAAGTTTTTTAGGGTCAGATAAGGCCTGCGTCGCCCCAGCGTCAGGTTAGTGCCAGTACCGCTAACACCCACGCGCAAAGCATACACCTCCCTTAGTAATATAGTATCTGATCAGATATATATTATCGTTGCCAGCATTTTAGGTTTCCCAAAACGCATTGTTAGCGGGATCAGCCCAGATACCCGCTAGCACCTGCGTTTAGCCCCTACGCCAAGCCCAGCCCAGCCCACCCAAGTGCAGTATCGATCGATCACTGTCACTTACAAAACACAACACACATAACTGCAGCGTTCGCAGAGTCAGGCTTGATCCCTGCGATCGCTAACAGTTTTTTTTGTAGCGTTTTGAAACAGTCGCTGACAGGCTAGGTGCTTTTTTACCTGTGAGTCTCACTAGTGTACCCCTAAATTTAGAGCCCAAAATGGCAAAGCGAAGGTACACTAGTGATGAGGCCTACACGTTTCTGAGCATGACAGATAGTGAAGAGGACGTCACTCATCTGTCAGATTCAGGCTCAGAATACGATCCTGTAGAGGACAGCGGCTCCATGACAGATAGCTCTGACGACGGAGATGAGGCCGCTGCTAAGAACAGGTGTGCCCAATCCCGTATGTATTCTGTTGTTGAGGTGCAGGAACCGCAGGTCACTCGTATGGAGCAGAGACGTACTAGAGCCGCTCAGCCTTCTGGTGAACTGGCAAGCACCAGCGGCCTAGTACACCCTGGACCTACATCCAGCACTGCAGTAACACGTGGTGACGTGGCGAGTCCCATAAGTGCAGTTCAAGCTGGCGAGGTGGCAAGCACAAGTAGTGTCCCGCTGCCACCAAGAAAACAAAGACAGGCCCGTCGTACCCATAGTGCCCTTCCTGCAGAATTCGCCAATCCTATTTGGGTGCCCACCACTTCTGCAGAACCCGTACTTCCCCCATTCACTGGCCAACCTGGCATTAACGTGGAAACAGTTGATTTTACGACACTTGACTTTTACTCACTGTTTTTCACCGAAGATCTCTATAGATCTATTGTGGACCAAACCAATTTGTACGCTGCTCAACACATCGCCACTATTCCCCAGTCCGCCCTTGCCAGACAATGGAAACCAGTTACGGTTTCCGAATTTAAAATCTTTCTGGGCCTCTCCCTCAACATGGGCATAACCAAAAAGAGTGAGTTGCGGTCATATTGGTCCATTGACCCAATTCACCATATGCGCGTGTTCTCTGCTTCCATGTCCAGGGCACGATACGAGATGATTTTGCGGTTCATGCACTTCAGCGACAATGAACTCTGTCGTCCTCGTGGAGACCCTGAGTACGATCGGCTCTACAAAATTCGGCCCCTCATAAACCACTTCAACCAACGTTTTGCAGCCTTGTTTACTCCCGATCAAGTTGTCTGCGTTGATGAGTCCCTGATTAAATTTTCTGGTCGCTTGTCATTCAAACAATACGTCCCCAACAAGCGTTCCAGATACGGGGTCAAGATGTATAAGCTCTGTGACAGGGCCACAGGCTATACACGTAGTTTCATGGTTTATGAGGGAAGAGATAGTCACGTAGAGCCGGAGAACTGCCCTGACTACATAGGAAGCGCTGGCAAGATAGTGTGGGACTTGGTGTCACCCTTATTCGGAAAGGGGTACCACTTGTACGTGGACAATTATTACACAAGCGTGCCACTGTTTAGTCACTTGTTTGATCATCAGATTGGAGCATGTGGCACCGTGCGACCTAATCGCCGGGGCTTTCCCCAGCGGCTTGTAGAGTCCCGTCTTAGGCTGGGGGAGAGAGCCTGCTTGCGCAGTAATAATTTGCTCGCTATGAAGTGGAGGGATAATAAGAATGTTTTCGTTCTTACCTCCCTTCATGCAGACACGACGGTCCAAATTCCTACGGCGACTGGTATTGTGGAGAAACCCCTCTGTGTCCACAAATATAACCTTAACATGGGAGGGGTGGACCTCAATGACCAGTTGTTGGCGCCGTATCTAGTTGCCCGTAAGTCCAGACGCTGGTACAAAAAAGTGTCTGTTTATTTATTCCAATTGGCTATACTGAATGCTTATGTACTACACAAAGCTTCAGGACGGACTGGATCCTTCCTCAAATTCCAGGAGGATATCGTCAGAGCCCTTCTGTATCCAGGCGGTGCTCCACCTCACCTTCCCCTACCAGATGCAGTAAGCCGGCTGCATGAGAGGCATTATTCTTATGTCCTCCCGAGTACCCCTACCCAACGAGCCCCCCAAAGAAAATGTCGTGTCTGCAGAAAGCGCGGATTTAGGCGTGACACCCGTTCTTATTGTCCCCGCTGTCCTGGCCAGCCTGGTCTTTGTCAGGGTGAGTGTTTTGAACGCTACCATGAACTAGTTGAGTATTAGCGTAGGGTACAGCATTGCACAAGCTAGGCACACGTTCACAGGGTCTCCCAAGATGCCATCACATTTTGAGAGACCCAAACCGCTGGAACCGTTACAACAGAAGTGTTAAAGTTACATAAAAAAGTGTTAAAAAAAAAAAAAAAAAAAAAGTAAAAAAACCAAAAAAACCAAAAAAAATATAAAATAAAAAAACCAAAAATAGTTGTCGTTTTATTGTTCTCTCTCTCTCTATTCTCTCTCTATTGTTCTGCTCCTTTGTACTGTATTCTATTCTGCAATGTTTTATTGTTAACCATTTTTTGTTTTCAGGTATGCCATTCAGCTGTAGCGTGGATTTATTTATCTTGACAGCAACAGCGTTTGCTCCCACGATACGTAAAGCCACGACTCCAGCGCTGTCGGAGGTGATTTCACCACCACAGTTAAAAAAGAGCATATATGCCGAAGCATGGGGGCATAAGGGGTGGAGGAGCGATTTTGTTCCTAATGCCACGTACATACAGTCAAAATTCCGACGGAGGGCTTGCCCGTGGAAAAGTTTGAATGTATGTACGCGGCATAACTTTTTTGCGGGAGGATGCCCCCATGCTTCGGCATATATATATTTTAGGCACAGATTGTGTTAAATGTGTTATTTTTTGCGATTTTTTTTGTATTTGCTTTGCAGGTATGGTAAGTCCTACTGTTATACTGTAATGTTACTTTGTTTTATTGTTAACCATCATTTGCTTAGCAGGTACGCCATTCTGCTGCAGAGCGGATTTATTTATCTTGACAGCAACAGCGTTTGCTCCCATGATACATAAAGCCGCGACTCTAGCACTGTCGGGGGTGATTTCACCACCACAGTTAAAAAAGAGCATATATGCCGAAGCATGGGGGCATAAGGGGTGGAGGAGCGATCTGCTCCTACCTTTTGCGGGAGGATGCCCCCATGCTTCGGCATATATAAATGGTGCATGTATGCCCACCATTAGAAAGTGGGTGGATGAAGGGTGGTATCTAATGGTGGGCATACCCACCGATCAATATTTTTTTTTCGTTCAGCCCACAGGCTGCATGAAAAAAAAAATACAATATATGCCCAACCAGTTCCAGCAACATACTGGTATGTTGCGGGACTTTGAGTGCTTATACCAGAATGATGCCTGCAGGTTTAGGTATCATCTTGGTATCATTCTTTTCAGCCAGCGGTCGGCTTTTATGTAAAAGCAATCCTAGCGGCTAATTAGCCTCTAGACTACTTTTACAAGCAGTGGGAGGGAATGTCCCCCCCCCCCCCGCACCATCTTCCATGGTTTTCTCAGGCTCTCCTGTCCCAACAGGGAACCTGAGAATGCAGCCGGTGGTTCCGCCAGCTGACCATAGAGCTGATCAGAGACCAGAATGGCTCCAATCATCTCTATGGCCTAAGACACCGGAAGCTACGAGCATTTCATGACTTAGATTTTGCGGGATGTAAACAGCGCCATTGGGAAATTGGGAAAGCATTTTATCACACCGATCTTGGTGTGGTCAGATGCTTTGAGGACAGAGGAGAGATCTAGGGTCTGATAGACCCTAATTTTTTTTAAAAAGAGTACCTGTCACTACCTATTGCAATCATAGGGGATATTTACATTCCCTGAGATAACAATAAAAATCATAAAAAAATATATATAAATGAAAGGAACAGTTTAAAAAAAAAATAAAAAAGCAAAAAAAATAATAAAAAAAAAAAAAAAAAAAAAAAAACACCCCTGTCCCCCCCTGCTAAGGCGCAACGCGGAACACAAGCGTTGGTCTGGTGGCATATGTAAACGGCAATTGCACCATGCATGTGAGGTATCACCACGAAGGTCAGATCGAGGGTACTAATTTTAGCAGTAGACCTCCTCCGTAAATCTAAAGTGGTCACCTGTAAAGGCATTTAAAGGCTTTTAAAAATGTACGTAGTTTGTCGCCGCTGCACGTTTCTGCGCAATTTTAAAGCATGTCGTGTTTGGTATCCATGTACTCGGCCTAAGATCATATTTTTTATTTCATCAAACATTTGGGCAATATAGTGATTTTTAGTGCATTAAAATAAAAAAAAGTGTGTTTTTTCCCCAAAAAATGCGTTTGAAAAATCGCTGCGCAAATACCGTGTGAAAAAAAAAAATGAAACACCCACCATTTTAATCGGTAGGGCTTTTGCTTTAAAAAAACACTTCATGTTTGGGGGTTCAAAGTAATTTTCTTGCAAAAAAAAATATTTTTTCATGTAAACAAAAAGTGTCAGAAAGGGCTTTTTCTTCAAGTGGTTAGAAGAGTGGGTGATGTGTGACATAAGCTTCTAAATGTTGTGCATAAAATGCCAGGACAGTTCAAAACCCCCCCAAATGACCCCATTTTAGAAAGTAGACACCCCAAGCTATTTGCTGAGAGGCAGGTTGAGTCCATGGAATATTTTATATTTTGACAAAAGTTGTGGAAAAAATACATTATTATTATTTTTTTTTTTTTTTTTGCACAAAGTTGTCATTAAATGATATATTGCTCAAACATGCCATGGTTATATGTAAAATTACACCCCAAAATACATTCTGTTGCTTCTCCTGAGTACGGGGATACCACAAGTGTGAGACCTTTTGGGAGCCTAACCGCGTACGGTACCCCAAAATCCAAGCACCACCTTCAGGATTTCTAAGGGTGTAAATTTTAGATTTCATTCCTCACTGCCTATCACAGTTTCGGAGGCCATGGAATGCCCAGATAGCACAAAATCCCCCCAAGTGACCCCATTTTGGAAAGGAGACACCCCAAGCTATTTGCCGAGAGGTATGGTTAGTATTTTGCAGACCTTCATTTTTGTCACAAAGTTTTGAAAATTGAAAAAAAGAAAAAAAATATACATTATTTTTTTTTTCTTCATTTTCAAAAACAAATGAGAGCTGCAAAATACTCACCATGCCTCTCGGCAAATAGCTTGGGGTGTCTACTTTCCAAAATGGGGTCATTTTGGGGGGTTTTGTGCTATTTTGGCATTTTATGGCCTTCAAAACTGTGATAGGTAGTGAGGTGTAAAATCAAAAATTTACACCCTTAGAAATCCTGAAGGCGGTTCTTGGTTTTCGGGGCCCCGTACGCGACTAGGCTCCCAAAAAGTCCCACACATGTGGTATCCCCGTACTCAGGAGAAGCAGCAGAATTTATTTTGGGGTGTCATTTCACATATGTCCCTGGCATGTGTGAGCAATATATCATTTAGTGACAACTTTGTGAAAAAAAAATAAAAAAAAATAAAAGTTTGTAATTTTCCCGCAACTTGTGGCAAAATATAAAATATTCCATGGACTCAACATGCCTCTCAGCAAATAGCTTGGGGTGTCTACTTTCTAAAATGGGGTCATTTGTGGGGGTTTTGTGCCATCTTGGCATTTTATGGCCTTCAAAACTGTAATAGGTAGTGAGGCGTGAAATCAAAGATTTACGCCCTTAGAAAGCCTGAAGGCGGTTCTTGGCTTTTGGGGCCCCGTACGCACCTAGGCTCCCAAAAAATCCCACAATGTGGTATCCCTGTACTCAGGAGAAGCAGCAGAATTTATTTTGGGGTGTCATTTTACATATGCCCATGGCATGCGTGAGCAATATATCATTTAGTGACAACTTTGTGAAAAAAAAAATAAAAAATAAAAAGTTTGTAATTTTCCCGCAACTTGCGGCAAAATATAAAATATTCCATGGACTCAACATGCCTCTCAGCAAATAGCTTGGGGTGTCTACTTTCTAAAATGGGGTCATTTGTGGGGGTTTTGTGCCATCTTGGCATTTTATGGCCTTCAAAACTGTAATAGGTAGTGAGGCGTGAAATCAAAGATTTACGCCCTTAGAAAGCCTGAAGGCGGTTCTTGGCTTTTGGGGCCCCGTACGCAGCTAGGCTCCCAAAAAGTCCCACATATGTGGTATCCCCGTACTCAGGAGAAGCAGCAGAATTTATTTTGGGGTGTCATTTCACATATGCCCATGGCATGCGTGAGCAATATATCATTTAGTGACAACTTTGTGAAAAAAATAAATAAAAAAAAAAAAGTTTGTAACTTTCCCGCAACTTGCGGCAAAATATAAAATATTCCATGGACTCAACATGCCTCTCAGCAAATAGCTTGGGGTGTCTACTTTCTAAAATGGGGTCATTTGTGGGGGTTTTGTGCCATCTTGGCATTTTATGGCCTTCAAAACTGTAATAGGTAGTGAGGCGTGAAATTAAAAATGTATGCCCTTAGAAAGCCTGAAGGCGGTGCTTGGTTTTCGGGGCCCCGTACGCGGCTAGGCTCCCAAAAAGTCCCACATATGTGGTATCCCCGTACTCAGGAGAAGCAGCAGAATTTATTTTGGGGTGTAATTTCACATATGCCCATAGCATGTGTGAGCAATATATCATTTAGTGACAACTTTGTGAAAAATTTATAAAGTTTGTCATTTTCCCGCAACTTGTGGCAAAATATAAAATATTCCATGGACTCAACATGCCTCTCAGCAAATAGCTTGGGGTGTCTACTTTCTAAAATGGGGTCATTTGTGGGGGTTTTGTGCCATCTTGGCATTTTATGGCCTTCAAAACTGTGATAGGTAGTGAGGAGTAAAATTACATATGTATGCCCTTAGAAATCCTGAAGGCGGTGCTTGGCTTTCGGGGCCCCGTACGCGGCTAGGCTTCCAAAAAGTCGACCACATGTGGTATCCCCGTACTCAGGAGAAGCAGCAGAATGTATTTTGGGGTACAATTCCACATATAACCATGGCATGTGTGAGCAATATATCATTTAGTGACAACTTTGTGTAAAAAAAAAAAAAAAATTTTTTTTTTGTCATTATTCAATCGCTTGCGGCAAAAAAATAAAATATTCAATGGGCTCAACATGCCTCTTATCAATTTCCTTAGGGTGTCTACTTTCCAAAATGGGGTCATTTGGGGGGGTTTTGTACTGCCCTGCCATTTTAGCACCTCAAGAAATGAGATAGGCAGTCATAAAATAAAAGCTGCGTAAATTCCAGAAAATGTACCTTAGTTTGTAGATGTGACAACTTTTGCGCAAACCAATAAATATACAATTATTGACTTTTTTTTTACCAAAGACATGTGGCTGAATACATTTTGGCCTAAATATATGACTAAAATTGAGTTTATTGGATTTTTCTAATAACAAAAAGTAGAAAATATCATTTTTTTTCAAAATTTGCGGTCTTTTTACGTCTATATCGCAAAAAATAAAAATCGCAGAATCAGTCAAATACCTTTAAAAGAAAGCTCTATTTGTGGGAAGAAAAGGACGCAAATTTCGTTTGGGTACAACATTGCATGACCGCGCAATTACCAGTTAAAGCAGCGCAGTGCCAAAGTGTAAAAAGACCTCTGGTCATTTACCAGCAAAATGGTCCGGTCTGAAAGTGGTTAATCATAGCTATGAGTCCAGAGCTTGTCCAGAGCTTGTTTTTCGTCTGTTGCTAGTGGTAATAGCCAGCACCTGTGGCTTCCCAGCCGAAGAGACAGTTTACAGCCTGCACGTGTGCTCCTGGAGCGGTGAGATCCCTTCTCTGGCATCCCTCTTATGCTAGAGTCAGCGTGTTTAAAGGGGACATTGCGTCTGGTGTCCTGAAGAGTTAATTCTTAGGGAATGGACTCTGCATGGATTTCCAGGAGGAAGAATAATCTCCTCAGGTTGCTACTACAAAGTTCAGTCCATCATTTACTTGTGAAAGGACTTGGCTCACAGTTCTAAAGGAGAAGTTTAGTGTCCTCAAATTACTACTAAAGGTTACTGGAGTATCCCACAATTATGCACTACCTATCCACATTCACATTTTTATTTAGGCTACTTCACACGGGGGCGCTGGGGGCGTCGGCGGTAAGGCCGATTTACTGTCATTTTAGCATCACTATTCGGCCGCTAGCAGGGTGCTTTTAACCCACGCTAGCGGGTGAAAAAGGATTAAAACCGCCAGCAAAGCACTGCTGCAGCGGCGGAGCTGCCCATTGATTTCAATGGGCAGAGGTGCTTTAGGAGCGGTGTATACACTGCTCCTACAGCGCTGCAAAGATGCTGCTTGCAGGACTTTTTTTAAAGCGGCTCAGTGTGATAGCAGCCTAAAGCACCCAAAAAGCATACCTCTAGACCAGTGTTGCCAACCTACCAGATTGAAATTTACTGACATTTACTGAAATTTACTAACGCAGCCAAGTTTTTACTGACATTTCTAAAAGCTACCAAATTGAAGTTTTAAGTGCAAATTTCAGTATTTAGGCTACAAACAAACAATATGCAATTGGCAATGTGATTTAAGGTAGATATTAAAGGCATATAACATATTTTCTATTTTATTTTCGATCTAGTAAGTAGCTCAGGGACAGGACTCAGAAGGGCAAGAAATTAGAATGGGCAGGCACACATAAAATGTACTTTCACAGTAACACTGACTCAGTGTGAAGCCGCACAGATGATGATGACACCTCACCGACATGACATGTCCCCTCCTGAGTCACAGCGACAGTCTCTCTCAATGCCAGGTGGTCCCTTCAGTCCACTCCAGTCCTAGAAGCACTGACAGTCCCACTGCTGGCTTGCCTTGGTCCTGTCCCACAGACCCACACACAAGGTTCCAACCACTCTGCTTTAGATCAAAACATATTCATGTGTTAGAATGGCCCAGTCAAAGTCCAAATGAGAATCAGTGGTAAGACTTGAAAATTGCTGTTCACAGACACTCCCCATCTAATCTGACAGAGCTTGAGCTATTTTTCAAAGAAATATGGGCAAACATGTCACTCTCTAGATGTGCAAAGCTGGTAGAGACATCCCAAAAAGACTTGCAGCTGTAATTGCAGCAAAAGGTGGTTCTACAAAGTATTGACTCAGGGGGGCTGATGTCACGCCACACTTTTCGCATATTTATTTGGAAAAAAAAATTGAAAACCATTTATCATTTTCCTTCCACTTCACAAGTTTGTGCCACTTTGTCTATCACATAAAATCCCAATAAAATACACTTACGTGCACATATTTTGGTCCTGTTCAAAGCTATCCTATTTCTGGTGTACAGTCAGGACCATTATTCAAAAGTTCACAGAGTACGTCGTCCCACATGACCCGGCCTTTTTCCTCCTACATGTCAACACAATGTCCACTAAACGATACAAAAATTCGGTAGTATATCGCCAGACCCCGCCCTCAGTGGCATCCTGGATCCGGAAAGTTGAGGACATCAGTAGAATGGAGGACCTGGAGCTCACCGTGAAACACCAGCAAGAAAAATTCAAAAAGACTTGGGCACTGTGGCACCAGTTCATCTTTTCGTCGGAGGGTGTCTCCCTTAGAACTCCGTGTTGAGGCCCTTAGTTTGGCAAACGCAAGCATTAGGCCTCCGGGTGGGGGGTTTGTGGGTTTGGGTTTTTTTTCCTGCTTCTTCTTCTTCTTCTTCTTACTCCCCCCCCCCCCTCCCTTGCCCCTCATGGGAGGTGGGAGATGCCTATGACCTTCCCACATGAACCGCCTCCCCAGGGAGGACCATCTATTCACGAGGGTTTAGACCTCATGATGTCAGGTTGAGCGGGATCTCCTATCCGACGTCTATTGATATATTTGGGATGTATGTGTCGTCTGCCTTTCCTCCCTTGCATGTGAGGGGGGTAGCATGCTTATTGTTTATTTATGTATGTTTTCCCTCCCCCCCCTCCCCGCTCCCCTTCTGTAAATGTATTGTTGTGTTAACACCCATGTTGGGTATCTATAAAATGAATAAAGATTATATTTGAAAAAAAAAAGACACTTACGTTTTTGGTTGTAACATGACAAAATTTGGAAAATTTCAAGGGGTATGAATACTTTTTCAAGGCGCTGTATATTACAAACCATGTTTGTAATACAAAACATTACCTACTTTACTGCTTCTGTCTTGAAAATTCAAGATCCAGAAAGCATAAATCCACACTGACCAACATTTTTGAACAAAGCTTCCCTCTGCAGTAGCCTCTGGATAAGAATGTTCTATGTTAGATAGATACAATGGTAATGTCTTCATATGCTGGGGATGATGATGTAGTCAAGTTTTTTGCCACTAGATGTCCTCAACAGATTGAATTATGATTTGTTACATTGTTACATTTGAATTAAGGTTGATATAATTGAAAAACAATATCTCTATAACCCACTCCATGTGTTACATGAAATGAAATTGCAGTTTTGATGGTTACCAGCTTTAAAGGGCGATCTGCAGTACATTAAAAAAAAATGTTTCAGAACCTGGTAAATTTCATGTACACATTTGTTTTCAATTAGTGTAAAGGAGCTTTCACAAGGGTGGCAGCTGTTTCAATCAGCAGGTGATCCGTAGAAAAATTCCCTGCTGAATCAGAGCAGAACGGAATGGAAGACAGTTTTGTGACCTCTGTATCCATTCAGTTCTTTTCTCACAAAGCATAACAATCACCTATTTACATCCACCCTTAAATTTTTCACTCTTTGTTATATTGCAGCCATTTGCTAAAATTATTTAAGTTAGATTTTTCCTCATGAATGTACACGCAGCACTCCATATTGACAGAAAAACACAGAATTGTTGACATTTTTGCAGATTTATTAAAAAAGAAAAACTGAAATATCACATGGTCTTAAGTATTCAGACCCTTTGCTGTGACACTCATATATTTAACTCAGGTGCTGTCCATTTCTTTTGATCATCCTTGAGATGGATCTACACCTCCATTTGAGTCCAGCTGTGTTTGATTATATTGATTGGACTTGATTAGGAAAGCCACACACCTGTCTATATAAGACCTTACAGCTCACAGTGCATGTCAGAGCAAATGAGAATCATGAGGTCAAAGGAACTGCCTGAAGAGCTCAGAGACAGAATTGTGGCAAGGCACAGATCTGGACAAGGTTACAAAAAAAATCTGCTGCACTTAAGGTTCCTAAGAGTGTCCTCCATAATCCCTAAATGGAAGATGTTTGGGACGACCAGGACCCTTCCTTGAGCTGGCCATCCGGCCAAACTGAGCTTTGATGAGAGAGGTAAAGAAGAACCAAAAGATCACTGTGGCTGAGCTCCAGAGATGCAGTCAGGAGATGGGAGAAAGTTGTAGAAAATCAACCATCACTGCAGCCCTCCACCAGTCTGGGCTTTATGGCAGAGTGGCCCGATGGAAGCCACTCCTCAAGACACATGAAAGTCTGCATGGAGTTTGCTAAAAAAAAAACACCTGAAGGACTCCAAGATGGTGAGAAAATGGAAAATTGTATACTCACCTTTCTGTACTTTTCCTTTCCTGATGCATCCCCATGGCAGCACACACTGGGTTGTGACTCCCTCCCCCCCCACAACCTGACGGGAGTAGTTAGCTATAAATTTGAAGGAGAGGCACCCCACTTTAACTATCATCCTAAAGAAGGGGTGGGATGCTGTGTGCTGCCATGGGGATGCGTCAGGAAAGGAAAATTACGAAAAGGTGAGTATACAATTTTCTGTTTTCCTGACGCATCCTGACAGCACACACTTTGAAAATAACTTGCCAGTCGGGTGGGTGCAAGTTAAAGTAGTAGTGTTTCTTATATAGCTGAAGAATTGGCTAGAACAACGGCTCTTCCAAAATCTACCGTTGATAACTGAGCCGAATCCACTCTATAGTGGGAAATGAAAGTATGCCTGGAGGACCAGGTAGCTACCCTGCAAATTGTCTCGGGGGACACTCTACAATACGCTTCCCAGGAAGCTGCCACTGCCCTTGTTGAATGAGCCCTGATGCCTCCGGGTACCTGCAGATTCTGAATTTCATAAGCTTTCTTGATTGTCTCGACCAACCAAAATGCGATGGTGCAGGAGGATGCCATCTGGCCTCTTCTCCCCCCATGGGGAATCACTAATAGACTCTTGATCTTCCTGAAAGAGACGATAGTGTCCATGATGCTTGGAATTGGTAGATTTAGACCTGGAAGGGCTACCAGAAATCACATGATTAGCGAATATGCACTCTTTTTTCTCTCCTCCATACCTACCATGAATGCTGGCACCTCTTACCTCATATAATGTGGATGGTCTGCTTGGGCAGTGGCTTCCATGAAACTGCATCAGAAGACAGTATCTAGAAAGCATACAGTATAGGATTGCACAAGTATTCACAGATATAAAAAGATCACTTATTAACACAAGCAAAAGAGATGTGGATTTACCTGAGACTGAGGGCAGCAAAAACGCCAAGGAACCTTTTGTAATATACCTGTAACCATTACAAAAAACTGACAGATTACAAGGCTTTTTACATTTCCCTCCTCCATCGTGCTGGAAATGACATCACCGCACATGTGCAGTAGTGCATACATACAAAAATGAAAGGAAATTACACACTTACAGGAGTGGAGAAAGATAGGAAGCCACTACAATTTTTTTAAGCTTCTTTAACCACTTAACAACCCGCCCATAGCTGATTAACGGCTTCAGGGCGGTTGTTTAACTCTGAGAGGCCGTTAATTAACGGCCTCCCAGAATTCTGCTCTCGCGCGCCCCCTAGGGCGAGCACACGAGAGCATCCATGACCGCCGGGTCCAGTGGACCCGGCGCATCACGGATCATGGTAAACGGCCGCTCATCGTGGCCGTTTACCACGTGATCACTCCATCAAATGACGGAGTGATCACTTGTAAACAAACCGGCGTCATGTTATGACGCCAGTTCCTCCCTCCCCTCTCTGTACCGATCGGTACAGCGGAGGGGAAAGAGATCGGTGTCAGCAGCGCTGTGGGCTGCATCTGCAGTGCCCACATCGCTGCTCACCGAATTGAACCCCTCCATACCCTGGCAATACTCTGCAATACCAGCTAATACTCTGCAATGCCAGCTAATACTCTACAATACCCCCCCAATACTCTGAAATACCCCCCAATACTCTACGATACCCCCCAATACTCTAAAATACCCCCCAATACTCTGCAATACCCGCCAATACTCTCCAATACCCCCCAATACTCTCCAATACCCGCCAATACCCTGCAATACCCACCAATACCCGCCAATACTCTGCAATACCCCGCCAATACTCTGCAATACCCTGCCATAAATTGCCATACCCAGCCATACTTGGAGATACCCTGCAATACCCAGCCATACACGGAGATACCCAGCCATACTCTACAATACCCCCCAATACTCTGCAATACCCCCCAATACTCTGAAATACCCCCCAATACTCTCCAATACCCCCCAATACTCTGCAATACCCGCCAATACTCTCCAATACCCGCCAATACTCTCCAATAC
This sequence comes from Lithobates pipiens, assembly GCF_037356315.1. Classification (NCBI taxonomy): domain Eukaryota; kingdom Metazoa; phylum Chordata; class Amphibia; order Anura; family Ranidae; genus Lithobates; species Lithobates pipiens. The sequence continues at coordinate 332,935,513 of NW_027507764.1, read as the reverse complement.
CCCCCAATACTCTGCAATACCCCCCAATACTCTGCAATACCCGCCAATACCCTGCAATACCCACCAATACCCGCCAATACTCTGCAATACCCCGCCAATATTCTGCAATACCCTGCCATAAATTGCCATACCCAGCCATACTTGGAGATACCCTGCAATACCCAGCCATACACAGAGATACCCAGCCATACTCGGTGATACCCTGCAATACCCAGCCATAGACGCCCCTCGCCGCCAGGGCCGCTGATAGAAATCATGGGGCCCCGTACAGCCTACCCGATGGGGCCCCCTTCAGCTCCACCCTGGCCCCGCCCCTGGTCCCTCCTTCAGCCACGCCCTGCCCCTGGCCCCTCCCCAGACCCCGCCTTGAAACAAAGTGCAGGTTTGTCTACAAGTGATAGGCATGGGTGGCACTGTCTGCAGCACATTACAGCATTGGCGGCATGGGTGGCACTGCCTGCAGCACATTACGGCATTGGCGGCATTGTCTGTAGCACATTATGGCATTGGCGGCACTGTCTGACACTGTCTGTAGCACATTACGGCATTGGCGGCAAGGGTGGCACTGTCTCTGCAGGCAGCACATGCGTTTTGGGCCATAATGCATGTGCTACCGGCAGACAATGCCGTAACGTGCTGCAAACAGTGTCAGCCGTGACACTAATGGCATAACGCATGTGCTACTTGCTGACAACGCCACCCATGCCACCAATGCCATATTGTGCTGCAGACAGTGCCACCCATGCCGCCAATGGGATAATGCCATTGGCAGCATGGGTGGCACTGTCTCTGCAAGCATCACATGCGTTATGACATTAGCGTCATGGGTGGCACTGTCTGCAGCACAATATGGCATTGGCGGCATGGGTGGCACTGTCTGCAGGCAGCACATGTCTTATGTGCCATAACGCATGTGCTAACTGCAGACAGTGCCACCCATGCCACCAATGCCATATTCTGTGGCAGACAGTGCCACCCATGAAGAGGCATTCTTTCGCACCCAAAATAGAGGAAATAGTCCCTCTCCTGCCGCCACCTAGTCTGCGGATAGCTATCTGCACCCAAAAAAAACAAAATGTAAAAATAACCGGGGGGTGGTGGGGGCTATTTGGTTGGTAGTTGATTCAGACGGACCCTGATCGGCCATGGCTGGTGGATTTCTTTTATATGAATTATTTATCTGCTCAGCTTGCCCGGGCCCCCCTGCTGGCCGGGCCCGGTACAACAGGGCCAGTTGTACTGGCCTATCAGCGGCCCTGCTCGCCGCCCTCCGGTGCTTCTACCAACTCGCCAATACGATCAAAGCCAGAATCTTTTAATTTATTTTTTTATTTTTATTTCAAGCTTCCCAGCCTAGAGGTGAGATGTGGGGTCTTATTGACCCCCAGATCTCACTGTAAAGAGGACCTGTCATCCCATATTCCTATTACAAGGGATGTTTACATTCCTTGTAATAGGAATAAAAGTGATCAAAAATTTATTTTTGGGGAAAAAAATATCAAACTAAAATAAATAAAGTAAAATGAACAATAAAAAAAAATATATATTTAAAGCGCCCCTGTCCCCATGTGCTCGCATGCAGAAGTGAACGCATACCTAAGCCCTGCCCACATATGAAAACTGTGTTTAAACCACACATGTGAGGTATCGCCGTGAACGTTAGAGCAAGAGCAATAATTCTAGCCCTAGACCTCCTCTGTAACTCAAAACATGTAACAAGTAAAAAATTTTTAAAGCGTCGCCTATGGGGATTTTTAAGTAGAGATGTTTGGCGCCATTTCACGGGCATGTGCAATTTTGAAGAGTGACATGTTAGGTATCTATTTACTCAGCATAACTTCATCTTTCACTTTATGCAAAAATTGGGCTAACTTTACTGTTTTGTTTTTTTTAAAGCACAAAACAGTTTTTTTCCCCAAAAAAAGCGTGAGATAAAAATTTGCAACAACCACCATTGTATTCTCTAGGGACTTTGCTAAAAAAAATACATAATGTTTTGGGGTTCTATGTAATTTTCTAGCAAATAAATGATGATTTTTACATGTAGGAGAGAAATGTCAGAATTGTCCTGGGTGCCCCAGAACGCCTGATGGTGCTCCCTGCATTTTGGGCTTCTGTATGTGGCCACACTGTGAAAAAATCTCACACATGTGGTATCGCCGTACTTGGGAGTAATAGCAGAATGTGTTTTGGGGTGTAATTTGTGGTATGCATATGCTGTGTTTGAGAAATAAACTGATAATATGACAATTTTGTGGGGGAAAAAAAAAGGAAAAAAAATCTTGATTTTGCAAAGAATTGTGGGAAAAAATGACAACTTCAAAAAACTCATCATGCCTCTTACTAAATACCTTGGAATGTCTTCTTTCCAAAAAGGGGTCATTTGGGGGGTATTTGTACTTTTCTGGCATGTTAGGGTCTCAAGAATTGAAATAGGCCGTCAGTACTTCAGGTGTGATCAATTTTCAGATATTGGAACCACAGCTTGTGGACTCTATAACTTTCACAAAGACCAAATAATATCCACCAATTTGTACTTATTTTTACCAAAGATATGTAGTGGTATAAATTTTGGCCAAAATTTATGAATAAAAATTACTAATCTGCTAAATTTTATAACAGAAACGAAGAAAAATTCACTTTTTTACAGAACTTTCAGTCTTTTTTCTTTTATAGCACAAAAAATAAAAAACCGAGAGGTGATTAAATACCACCAAAAGAAAGCTCTATTTGTGTGAAAGAAAGGACAAAAATTTCATATGGGTACAGTGTTGCATGACTGAGTAATTGTCATTCAAAATGTGAGAGCACCAAAAGCTGAAAATTGGTCTGGTTATTAAGGGTGTTTAAGTGCCCAGTGGTCAAGTGGTTAAAGCTTGTATGTGGCAGAAATCCTTGCCCCTGAGACCACCAGAGTGGGGCTCTCTCCATAAAGACTCCTTTAGAGGCTGAACAGGAGAGAATTCCAGCCAGGAGAGGCTAACCTGGTGGGGCAAATATGGTAGAGGTGCAGTCTTGTCTTTCCAATCTTGTCGGATGAAGAAAAAAAAGAGAATGAAGTGGGGTGCCTCTCCTTCAAATTTATAGCTAATCAATCCTGTCAGGTTGGGGGGGTGGAGTCACAACCCAGTGTGTGCTGCCATGATGCGTCAGGAAATAAGACTCTTTGGTCTGATGAGACCAAGTTCGAACTTTTTGGCCTTAATTCTAAGCGGTATGTATGGAGAAAACCAGGCACTGCTCATCACCTGTCCAATACAGTCCCAACAGTGAAGCATGGTGGTGGCAGCATCATGCTGTGGGGGTGTTTTTCAGCTGCAGGGACAGGACGACTGATTGCAATCGAGGCCAAGTACAGGGATATCCTGGATGAAAACCTTCTCCAGAGTGCTCAGGACCTCAAGCTGGGCCTAAGGTTTACCTTCCAACAAGATAATGACCCTAAGCACACAGCTAAAATAACGAAGGTGTGGTTTAACAACAACTCCGTGACTGTTCTTGAATGGCCCAGCCAGAGCCCTGACTTAAATCGAATTGAGCATTTCTGGAGAGACCTAAAAATGGCTGTCCACCAACGTTTACCATCCATATACAAGTAAATGCGCAGTGAACCAGATCACTAAGAACTTTTTTACACACACAGAGCAGGTAGCCTGAGATTATATACACATGCTGTTTAAGCAAACAGAGTCCATATAATGTAAAGTGTCCATAAAGGATTTTAGTTAGAGATGAGGATCCGGGGGCAGGGAGTTCATACACACAGGGCAGCCCCAAAGGAAACAGAAACCATGTTCCAAACTGTAAAAGATACACAAAAGGAGAGGCGCCTCTGGGTGTAGATCTAAAAATAGTTTTAATCACATAAAGTTAAAAAATTCACATTTCAAAGGTTAAAAAAGGTGCGATGGATAAAACAACGTTTACCATCCAACCTGACAGAACTGGAGAGGATCTGCAAGGAGGAATGGCAGAGGATCCCCAAATCCAGGTGTGAAAAACTTGTTCCCAAAAAAACTCATGGCTGTATTAGATCAAAAGGGTGCTTCTACTAAATACTGAGCAAAGGGTCTGAATACTTAGGACCATGTGATATTTCAGTTTTTCTTTTTTAATAAATCTGCAAAAATGTCAACAATTCTATGCGTTTCTGTCAATATGGGGTGCTGTGTGTACATTAATGAGGAAAAAAATAATTTTAGCAAATGGCTGCAATATAACAAAGAGTGAAACATTTAAGGGGTTCTAAATACTTTCTGTCCCCACTGTAGTAGCAATAAATTCCTCATTATTCAAATGTAAATTTGACCAGTGTGGGAAGGGGACCTCATTTTACATGCCAATGCTGAATGGACACAGCAGGGCATCTGGGAAAGGTAGAATTATTTAAAATAGAATAATAAAAGCATTTTTGTCTGTTTGTGTCTATTTTTCTTACCAGAAGGACTCTGAAACTAGTTCACAAGAGGGAGACAGGTGGGTGGTGCATAAGTAAAGAATACATTAGATAACGCTTCAATACAAAAATGTCCATAACAATTTGATGGCTTTTGTCATAAGTAAAGTTATCAACGCATTTGTGGTCAATGCTGCTTCTTCAGGACTTCATATTCACATATGACATGTGCCTTGTACATACATAAAAAAAAATAAACACAAAATGCATAGGTCCAATCTAGGACCTGCATCAATATGCAAACCAACTGCTGAGCACCGATGTTACAACCCCTGCGATGTAACAAGTCACATGGGGGTGTTTCAGGAAAATCTCAATGGATCTGCAATATTGTGAGATTGCAATGTTGCTGATGTGCTGATGATGGAGGCATGGCAGCAGGATGAATGGACTGACAGCATGCAGCGTTTTCTGTCAACGTCATCAAGTCAATTAAACTCCTGGAATATTGATCTGATCTGATCTGGTCAGCAACAGATGCACTAGATGGACAATAATGAGATGGCCTCCAAAACAGGAATGGTTTTACAGGTGGGGGCCACTGACATTTTTTTCCCTACGCTTTTGACAGTTTTTTACTAGTTTTGGTTGGGGTCAGTGTCACTACTGGTAGCATGAGGCAATACTTGGACCCTATAGAGGTTGCACAGGCAGTCCAACTCCTCCAGGATGGCACATCAATATGTGTCATCGCCAGAAGGTTTGCTGCGTCTCCCAGCACAGTCTCAGGAGCATTGAGAAGATTCCAGGAGACAGGCAGTTACTCTAATGCCGTGTACACAGGACCAGACTTTGACGGACTAGGTCCGACGGTCTTCCCGATGGACTTTCAGCGGAGGTCTGACGAACTTTCCAAACAAACGGACTTGGCCACACATGAACGGACTAAGTTCATTTGAAAGTCCATTCGTTTTGAACGTGATGGCGTAAGATGGGACTAAACAAGGAAGTTCAATAGCCAGTAGCCAATAGCTGTCCTTGCGTCAAATTTGGTCTGTCGGACTAGCATACAGATGAACGGATTTTTCGACCGGACTTGAGTCTGTCGGAAAAATTTGAAACATGTTTTATTTCTAGGTCCGTCTGACTTTTGGGAAAAAAGTCAGCTGGAGCCCACACACGATCGAACTGTCCAACAGATTCTGGTCTGTCGGACCTAGTCTGCCGGAAAGTCCGATGTGTGTACGCGGCATAAGAGAGCTGGACAGGGCCATAGAAGGTCCATAACTCATCAGCAGGACCGGTATCTGCTTCTTTGTGCAAGGAGGAACAGAATGAGCACTGCCAGAGCCCTACAAAATGACCTCCAGCAGGCCACTGGTGTAAATATCTCTGACCAAACAATCAGAAACAGACTTCATGAGGGTGGTCTGAGGGCCCAATGTCCTCTAGTGGGCTTTCGATGTTGGTTTAATTGATTGCTTACAAATTTTTGGAATTTCATTTTTAATTATTTTCATATGCATTTATCTATATCTGATTTATGGAATGTTGGTTTGATAGTAAGAGAATGATTTTACACTAGAGGACAAATAGCCCCACAGCTTGTGTTGAACAGGTTTAGCATTCTTCCTAGACAATCATGAAATTTGTAATTAGAGGGGAGGTAAATTGACAACAATTTACCTCCCTTCTTCTTACAACTTTCATACCAACTCAACATAGTGAAGATTTGGGGGGTAGGCAGCAGCCACACCTGTTTTACCACAGCGCGGAAATTAACAAACTCCTTCCAATCATGAAATTGCAATAATTCTGCTGCTTAAAGCGGAGTTCCAACCACAAATTTCATTTTTTTTTTAAATATATCTGTTACTATCATATGATATTGTTTTTGCATTGGCATGTGTTGTTAATAGCACCGCTTTAGTTACTGTTTAAATTAATAACTCACCTTTATATTCCTTATGAACAGGCATACCCATCTTGGTTGTGGACAGCGAAGTACACAAGCCTAAACTTCCGAGTTTCAGTGCTGATGAATAACCAGCATGCACCACCCGTTCTCGCGCATGCACAGTAAGCTCATTTAGCAGCGCAGGAAACTTCTCAGGTTGCCAACACAACGGGCAGCGTCGTCGGAAGTGCCCACCCCATTGTGATAGCAACCATGATAAGTCTATCAAATACTGGGATTCTAGCCTTCAGCGCTGCCCAGTGACTCCTGGGAAATGATGACACACATCTCCCAGGAGCACTAGCGAACACAGGCGTTGAGAGAAGTGATGTCAGGCACTGTGGTGAGGAAGGGGGCAGATTACAAGAGACCCCATAGCAACAGCCCTGAACAAGTATGTAAAAAAAATTAAAAATTACTTGTTTTTTCTGATGTTTTTTTTTTCCAGTTAATTCATTTGAAGTTGATTTTGTGGGTGGAACTCTTTAACAGGCAAACTTATAATAGGCTGAGGGAATGTCAGGCAAATTTATAGGAAAAGTTAGTTGCTTTTTTTCCTACATAGGGTGTATGTTACATAAAAGATCCTTTCCTACTGTATTGAAAAACAATAGTTAGGTAAATGTTGGAATACATTTAGCTACTTTGGATTGATCCGTAAGGTAAATATCAAATTTTGGGCCAATCTTGGGTGAGTACTGGGCTAAAAGCATTGATAAATACACCCCCAAAGTTATACAGGGGGCCATTATAATTGCTAATTAATTGTTTTCCTCATCTAGAGCTTTGCACACTTTGTGAATCATTGCCTTATACTAAACTTTATGACATGCATTGGAAATTAAAAATGTACATTTATGTTTCTATCACTAGGGTTACTGGGAATCTTTTTTTTTTTGTCCTGCTTCCCTTCTAAATGTTCTTTTCCTGAAAGGCTCCATGGCAGCATACGTGTGGGTAGCCCCGCCTCCACGATTACCCAATAGGACCCAACTCCCATAAATCTTTGCTCCTGGCTACTATCAGTGTTCCTTTTTTGTCCTCCCCAGTAGGACCAGATGGTTTCTTTCCTGGAAATAAAACTTCACGACGATCGATTGGCTGATTGACTGAGAATTTTTCCTCCGATAGGCCCTGACTGTTAAGCAGGGTATGGAGAGTATTTGCAGAGTAGCGCTGAAGAAAGGATTTCCTACCTGAGTGCGCACGGTCTGTGTCCCGTTGCTATGGGTGACCATTATCTGCTGGAGGTATGGCGTGTGTGTTCCAGTCCGTTCGGCCAGGTGATCGTTGGTGGAGTGGTGAGCCTTTTATCTATCCATGGCAGCATTGTATTTGTGTGTATTTCCTTTGTTTGTCTTGCGGTCTCCTCCATGCCGTTTGCGTTCGCTTCCGCGTTCCAGCAAACCTCTCTCCTACTTCCGGGTTATGCAGGCGTTCTGCGCATGTGCGAACCCGGTATGAGACCGAGGCTTGGTTCCCGCGCATGCGCGCGAGCGCCTCGCGTCTGACGTCGGCGATGACGTCACGGGCGCCAAATTTAAAAGGCTTTGGAAGCTGTCAGAACCCTGGGAATGTTTGCAGTGGTCGCAGCGACTTCCCGGGGCTGTCAGCGCGGCGGTTTAAGGTAAGAGCATGTCCCTTAGGCTGGGGAAATGCTTTTAAAAAAAAAAAATGTGTGTTTTATTTTTCTCTTTGGTTGCAGTGTTTCTTAAACTGTGGGTTTATTGTGAATATGGACGCCTTACTGCCTCCTAGTGGCCAGCCCGCTCATGTTAGGTAGGTCTTTAGTATTTATGCTTTTTATATATTGGAGAGAGTGTTTGGCATAGGTAGGATTGACTGTTTATCCTTTTCTCTCTCTGTCTGTTTTACCCTTACAGCCCTTCTGGGTCTGATCCACAACCTATCACTTCTAGACGCAGTGGATCATCAAGATCACACCGCCATAAATCCTCCTCAAGATCTAGCCAGCATAGGTCAAGATCTGAACAGCATAATTATTCTCACCCCCCTGCTGCTCACTCCAGCAAGCGTACGGAAAAATCATGCTGGGGGTGCAGGATGCCTGTTCCTTCGGACGTATCCTTATGCGATCATTGCTTCTCCAAAGCTGCAGATGAAAGGGATGATGCAGACCAGCGTTTGGAGTCAATAGTAAGACGGGTTGTGAAGGAGTCTCTGCAGGAGAGGGATGCTCTACAGCTGTGTGAATCCCCGTCAGAATTATTGGCTCCTCCACCTGGAGAGAACCCATTGCAGGAGACATGGGAATCCTCTCAGCCAAGCCGCCTATCTGCTCCCATCTCAGATAGTGAATCTGACTGTGAGGATCCTGGTTTAGGTTTTGACTATGGACTGGTGCCTTCATTGGTCAAAGCAGTGAGAGAGGCTCTGAAGTGGGAAGACCCTATTACTTCCCCACCAAAGCAGAGAAAGTTCTTTAAACAGCTCAATAAGGAGCGACAATTTTTTCCCTTCCTTTCAGAGTTGGGTGACATTATTACCGAGGAATGGAGCAAGGTGGATAAAAAGGGTTCCATGCAGTCAAAAATCCTGAAATTATATCCCTTTAAAGAAGAGGATGTGAAGCACCTGGAGTCAGCACCACTGGTGGATGCAGCACTCATGCGTTTGGTGAGATATGTAACCCTACCCTTAGAGGATACGGTATCCTTTAAAGATCCTTTGGAAAGGCGGATCGATTCAGACCTTAAGAGGATATATCTGACTTCTGGAATGGCTTGCAAACCAGTGCTTGCAATGGCAGCGGTATCCAAGGCCATAGAATCATGGGCTGACTCTGTAGAGGAATTCCTGAGGGGTATTTCTATTGAGTCAGCAAAAGACTCCCCTATTCAAGAAATCAGGATGGCGTCTGCCTTTTTGGGGGAGGCATCTATTGATGTTATCCGCCTGATATCTCGGGATATGTTAGCAGCAGTCTCAGCTCGCCGTGCGTTATGGCTCCGTCCATGGCTGGCGGATCCAGCATCCAAACAGGCCTGGTGCCGTATTCCCTTTGAGGGGTCATCTTTGTTTGGTAACAAGCTGGATACTGCCATATCCCGGGCTACAGGTGGGAAATCTGGGTTTCTTCCCCAGGACAGACGTCTTCAAAATCAAAGGCGTCCATTTCCTAGAAGACAAGGCCCTGATCGTGCCAGGGAGGCGCGGAGCTATAGACCTGGTCGAGAATTCTCAAGGTCATGGAGATCCAGGCAATCTTCTTTCAAAAATACCTCAAAAGGGGGTTCGTCCGGCAAGCAGGATTCCGCGAAATCCTTTTGAAATTGGGCCCGCTCAAACTTGTCAGGTGGGGGCTCGTCTTCTCCACTTCAGGCATGTTTGGGCGGCCTCAATTCGGGATTTTTGGACTGTAAAAACAATTTCCTCAGGTCACAAGTGGGGTTTTATCAGCACCCCAAAGCTAAGATTTATTCCCACAAATCTTCCAGAATCAAAAGAGAAGAAACAAGTCCTATTGACCTACGTGAACTCTTTACTGGATCAAGGCGCAGCCGTTCCCGTTCCAGAAGAAGAACGTGGAGAGGGCATGTATTCCCCTTTGTTTCTGGTTCAAAAGAAAAACGGCACATGGAGGCCGGTAATAGATTTGACCCATCTCAATTCCTTCATTCGCAAAGAGAAGTTCAAGATGGAATCTCTGCTTACCATCCAGCAGTCCGTGTATCTGGGGGACTGGATGATATCAGTCGATTTGAAGGACGCTTACTTCCATGTTCCCGTGGCAAAGGAGTTTCAACAATACCTCCGCTTTGCAGTAGGCATTCAACATCTTCAATTTACATGTCTTCCCTTTGGGTTAACAACGTCCCCACGGGTCTTCTCCAAAGTTCTTTTGGCAGTTGTGGCCTTTCTCAGAGTCAAAGGTGTTCGTCTCCATCACTATCTCGACGACCTTCTTCTGCTATCCCAGAACAAAGATCAGCTCTTGGAGCACAAAGACCTAGTCATCTCCACTCTACAGGAGTTCGGGTGGCTTCTGAACTTAGAAAAGAGTCACCTAGATCCAACTCAGTCTCTTGTTTTCCTAGGGGCACAGTTCAACACAGCAGAAGGTACTATCGCCCTTCCAGAAGAGAAGGTTGGAGTCATACGAGACAGGATTCATGCAGCCCTTGCAGCATCCCATCTCTCGGCTCTCCAATGTCTGAGGGTGATTGGCACTATGTCAGCCACCATTCCCATGGTAAAGTGGGCCCAGTGGCACACTCGTCCCTTTCAGAAGGGGTTTCTACAACAGTGGGACTTATCCAGCCAGATACAGCGCATATTCCTCACTCCAGCCATGAGGACGTCTCTTCTTTGGTGGCTACAGGGGAAGAACCTGCGCAACCACCATTCAATCATTCCCATCTCATGGGTCACGGTAACTTCAGATGCCAGCAACCGAGGATGGGGCGCTCACTGCCTTTCGGAGGTCGCTCAGGGCAGGTGGACGTTTCCATCACAGAGAGTCGTCTCCAATGTTCTGGAGCTAAGAGCGGCCTTCCAGGCGCTTCGGTCATTCCATCATCTGACAGCGAATGCCTCGGTCATGCTAAGGTTGGACAACACAACCGCGGTGGCATACGTAAAGAAGCAAGGGGGAACTCGCAGCTGGTCCCTGTTACAGGAGACGGAGCCAATAATGAATTGGGCTCAGAAGAATTTGTCCAACCTTTCTGCAGTCTACATCCCAGGGGTGCAGAATGTTCAGGCGGACTTCCTATCGCGTGTCGAGTTGGACAACAACGAGTGGTCTCTACACCGGGAAGTATTCGATTGGCTCCTGACCTTAGGATTGTCCCTGGAAGTCGACTTGTTCGCTTCCCCGTGCAATCGGAAGCTTCCGAAATATTACTCAAGGTTCAGGGATCCCCAGGCATATGGGATAGATGCCCTCACAGAACATTGGAAGTTTCAGACAGCTTACGCCTTCCCTCCAGTTCCGGTGATCCTGCAATTCCTTCGGAGACTCAGGTCAGAGAAGGCGGAGATTCTCGCAGTGATTCCTTTCTGGCCCAACAGACCTTGGTTCCCTCTACTGCTGCTCCTCAGTTTTCAAGAGCCAGTTCCCCTGCCTCTCAGGTCGGATTTGCTATCTCAAGGCACAAGGTTACATCCATGCCCATCATGTCTGAACCTCAAGGTATGGTTTTTGAGAGGGAAAGGCTAGAAGCTCTTGGTTGTCCGGAAGAGGTCATCCCAACCCTTCTCAATTCCAGACGTGGGAGTACTAATAGGGTATATGAGCGTATATGGTCCAAGTTTTCGGCCCATATGTCCACCAGAGAAAATTCTTGCAGTTCTCCAACAATACAAGACATACTAAGCTTTCTTCAAACAGGCCTTGATTTACCTCTAGCTATCAGTTCATTGAGAGTCCAAGTATCGGCTATTTCAGCCTTTACGGGTATTTCCTGGGCAAACCATGCACTGGTACAACAATTCTTCAAGGGAGCTACCAGGCTCAGACCCCAAAGAAAACCAAGGTTTCCTAAATGGGACCTCCCTTTAGTGCTGGATTTTCTCTCAAACCTTGGAAAGGATTCTACGGAACCTCTGTCCATAAGGGATCTCCCTCTCAAGACCATCTTCTTGGTAGCTATAACCTCAGCCAAGAGAGTTTCTGAGATTAGGAATCTAGGTTCGGAAGAACCCTTTCTGACTTTCTTTCCAGATAGGGCAGTATTGATTCCCATGTTGGGATCGCATCCCAAAGTAACCTCGGTCTTCCATGAGAATCAGGAAGTTGTGCTTCCCACTTTCAAAAACTCAGAGAGTCAGGATGTTCATCCTCTGGACGTAGGACACGCGCTTAAACAATATTTGGAAGTCACAGCTCCCTTTAGACAAACGAAATTTCTTTCTGTTCTCCCTCATGGCAAGAATAAAGGATTGCGAGCTTCGGCTAGATCTATCTCTACCTGGATCGTTCAGATCATTCAGAGGGCGTACAGAGCAAAGGGCTTGGCTCCTCCTGAGGCATTAACGGCTCATTCAACACGGAGTATTTCAACATCGTGGGCAGCTTCTCGCCATGTGGCGCCTGAAGTTATTTGCAGAGCGGCCTCTTGGTCTTCTATTAATACCTTTGTTTCTCATTACTGTGTAGAGCCAGCGGCTCTGTCTTCTGTTAATTTTGGTTTGCAAGTTTTGTCGGTTGACAATGCTAAATAAACTTTTGTTCTTTGCTCGACATTTTGCCCACCCGGGTGTGTTTGGCGAGTTATTTCCCACACGTATGCTGCCATGGAGCCTTTCAGGAAAACGGAAAATTTATATCAAATACTTACCGTAATTTTCCTTTCCTGATAGGCTCCATGGCAGCAGGAGTTCCCTCCCAAATGTCTGGAGTCGGCTAGTTACGGAACACTGATAGTAGCCAGGAGCAAAGATTTATGGGAGTTGGGTCCTATTGGGTAATCGTGGAGGCGGGGCTACCCACACGTATGCTGCCATGGAGCCTATCAGGAAAGGAAAATTACGGTAAGTATTTGATATAAATTTTCCGTTATCCAAGAAACACTAGGGGGCACCAATGTCATAAAAATTGTTGGTGTAATTTGCAGTAACAAACACAAAACCTTAAAAAAATCATCTTTTTAACATTTAATTTCCCTGAGTATAAATGAAAACAAATTATACAAAACATTTACAGTGTTTACATTTCTATATAAATTTGTACAAAGAATTGTCATTAAGAACAAATATGCTTGCGCAAATTAAATGAGTAGGTTTGATACAATGATACATTTAAATAACGTATGTGTTTAATTGCTACAGTGCAAACCAGGCACTGCTTGTTACAGAATGCACTAAAACTTCAGGGAGGCACATTAAAGGCCATTGGCCACAATGAGAGGCAGATACCAGAGCAGAAAGAAAAATACATCTGCCTGCTTGACATATATTTACAGCTAGAATTCTATTTTTACAGAGGGGCTGTTATTTTTGGAATCCCTAGCATAAACATTTTCTCTGTGTAAGGGAGGATTTGCAAGGAAAGATATACGTTTGACAATCATAAATATTAGTATGCCACAAACTGAGGCCTCCATTTTGTACAACGGCTTTCTACAAAAAAATCGTAAATGCAAAAAAAAAAAAAAAAAAAAAAAAAGAAGAAAAAAAAAACCACAATATTTGCTCAATGTTCTTGGCTATCTCTGACTATGATGTGATGTGAGTTATTTTAAAAGAAAGTGCATGCAGACAAAAAAATACTAAAAATACTAGTTCCCTTACCAACATGCTGATTCAGTGCAGATTAGGTGTTCTGATTTTCTGATGCTTGTTCCGGGCCTGTGCCATCAAACACTAAACCAGAAACTACCAGGCAACAGGCATTTTTAGAAGAAGTCAGTGATGACAACGGCATTTTTTTTTTCGTCTCAAGATATATCTTTAAAGTGGAACTTCAGTCATTTTTTCATCTTTCCATCTATTAAATCTTCTGCTCTTGTTGTTTTAACTTTGGAATAGTAAATGTCTTTCTGACAGTAAATACCTTATACAGCCCACTTCCTATTGCTTGTCTGGTAAAAAGCTAGGCTTATTACATCATGCACAGCTCTCTTTCTCACTCGAGAGAGAGTTTGCCAGGAAGGGAGGGGGAGGTGAGTCATAAGAGGGCCAATGGGAGCTGCAGAGCTGGAGGTGTGTGTCTGTGTAAATCCAGGAGGTTAACAGGCAGAAGCTTTAGCTGCCCACAATTGGGTCTCAGGAACTGCTTCCTGATTGGCTGGGAGGACGAATGTTAATTCTCTATTGTCACACAAGTGGGTGGGTTTGGGTCCCAGTGCTCTGGGCCCCGAGCCCACCCTTTTTTTGAAGCCAATTGGAGCCTCAGGCTCTTATCATGTGCTTAAAAAAAAACCCATTGAAATCCATGTGTCCAATGCCCTGCATGTAGATTAGGGGGCCGGACACATGCGCCCCCTATGGATGGGCCACCACTGTTCTGTTATCAGCATGATAACTTCTGACAAGCTCTCCGACACAGGAGATAAAAGCAGCTGGAAATTTGTGTCAAGGAGGTAACTTAGAGACAGATAAGCAGAGAGCTTGTCTATTCACAGTACAGCTCTGCAAGTTTTTATGTTCCTCTGCCTATGTGGAGGGGGATGTGTCCCTTTCCTACAATCAGTTGTCACACCGTGTATGCCCAGACTCCCCTCCCACTGCTGAAACAGGAAGAAACATTTCTAACACAATGCGCACTTTCTAAAGAATGTAGAAAGCTGAAGACAGCAGCTATACATGTAAAACTTATGTAGGGAGATTAGTTTCATCCCTGTGCATCATCTGAGGCTGTTTACTTCATTGAGTATAGGTTTTACATCCACTTTAAATAAGGATCAGCCATCCATCAAATAACAATCTGAAATCTAGGACTACAAAAACTTCTGCTGCATTTGTGATACTAGCAATTTCTACCTTCATTGTGTAATAATTCCAATTAGTTTTACCATTTCAAAAAAAGACTACACCATAAAATAATAAAGACAGTTAATAAGGCTTTCCTGCATCTCAAGGACATACATCTCACTTAGCCCTTGTACACACAGTCGGACATTCCGACAACCAAATCCGTCGGATTTTGTCCGACCGATTTTGTCCGAAACTGTTGCATACACACAGTCGGACAAAGTTGTCAGAAAATCCGATCGTACTGAACGTGATGTTGTTATTTCGTTAGGACGGGACTACGTTCAAGCTAGTAGCCTATAGCTTTGGTCTAGGAATTTGATCTGAGCATGCGTGGCACTTTGTCCGATCGGAATTCTCTACACATGATCGGACAAAGTTTGATCGGATCATATTGTCGGAAAATTTTATAGCCCAGCTGGAAAACTTGGTCCGTCGGAGTATCAGTCCGATGGAGCCCACACACTATCGGATTATCCGACAACGCGGTCCTATCGGACATTGTCCATCGGAATGTCCGACCGTGTGTACAAGGGCTAAGACTTGTGAGATTAGTAGCTACAATATTCTCTTGCTGGTAGAAAGGCTGCAGCCTAAGGACTTGTTCTCACGGGTGGGCCGGAGGGATGTTAAAGCAGGAGGTTGAGCCATGGTTTTACTCCATTTATTAAAATGTTTTTAGATAGAGTGGTGAAAAGTTAAAAGTTCCGTCAAATTTTTATTTCGGTCATCAACAGTGTTGGGGAGATTTTACTTCACTTTCTGTCCGTGTGAAAAAATAAGGGAGCTGTTTCACCAGGACAGGGAAGCATACACAGCAATAAAAACATTATCAGCAGTTCTAACCCTTTCCCAGTATACAGAAAATATATTCTTGTTTTTGTCTGTGTCCCCCCTATGGGGAAAAATCTCTCCAACAGGGATACAGACAGCAATGAAAACCTGATAGAAGCTCTAACCCTTTCCCCTCACTATCCAAAACAAAATAAAATGTTTTGGTTGAAGTTGGGCTTTACCAATTCCACAGTTAACAATTCCACGCTTTTATATATAATTTCCTTTTAAAAAATGCAGAAACTTTTTGAAGAATCCTCATATTGTTTTTTAATGTAAGAGCTCTTATCCAGGGGTTACCTTTGTGAATTTCTTGCATTCTCAGCAATGTAATTGACCGTTTTCAGTCTGTTTTTGATACAGAAGATCCACTGAGAGTTAACAGTACAAAATACTTTTATAGTTGAGGGAGAATTACTGAGTGAAGGCCCAAATATGATGAGAGATAACTGATGTTTACGGAGTTACATTCAGTATTCTTGTAATATTATAGTGAAAATAGATGCATCTGCTTATTGCTGCTGAAGTTGAATTCCAGGTATATTTTTTTGATCCAGCTTGGATCAATGTAAATATACATGTTCCATACCTGTGGGAAGCATGTGGAAGTAGGCAACTACAGTGATCCTCACGTCTTTTGAGTCCCGTGCTAAGTGACTGACCTTCATAGGGGACCTCTGTCTTGCCTAGGTAAGAAAGGTAGCAATATGGACTGTATTCCACCAAAAAAAAGGCAATTTTCAAAAAAGATTTTATGTCTACAATTTAAATGAGGGGAAGGAGAAACGTTCTTCAAAGTTGGGGTGCAGGTCCACTTTAACTAAGAATTAGGCTCCGTAATAAAGTGACATATGCCAGAAGTTTGCACTGGATGATGCTAGTTCCATAGTACAAAGGAGAGCAGCACTGTGCAGATTTATTTTGTTCCCTATGCCTCAATGGTGGTAGAACTTGTAGTAGCCTGCTCATTGTCATTTATCTAGTAATATCATACTTGCACACCAACACATTACTGCCATCATTATTGAATCACTCAAGCACATTTCTCTTTTTTATTAGAAATGTCTAAAAAAGGTCTGATCGAATTTCTACAGTTCCCTTTATTTCTACAATAAAGGGAACTGGAAAAGGAA
Organism: Lithobates pipiens; assembly: GCF_037356315.1. Taxonomy (NCBI): domain Eukaryota; kingdom Metazoa; phylum Chordata; class Amphibia; order Anura; family Ranidae; genus Lithobates; species Lithobates pipiens. Next base: position 332,918,757 of record NW_027507764.1, on the reverse strand, counting down.
AAATATAATATAAGGGACCTTAGACATCAACATGTTCCTAACTAAACACTGGAATCATTTTCCCACAGCCACCAAATATATTTAATCTTTCAAGGAAAGCCTGGTGCTGATTGATGGCTAAGCAGTAATTCCTGTTTTTGCTAAGAACATGTTAATACATGAGGGCCCATAGTACAGTACTGTAAATTTCAAAGAAATGTGCACTCACAAAACAGTGAGAAGAGCAATGCGCATTAGCAGATAGTAGCAGATCTTCAGTTATCATTTTCATGCTTTCAAGGTTAGGCAACCTGTCATACTGTCAAAACGTTCTCTCCCATTTTGGGAGGAACAACTTTTCAGCAATGCATTGTAATGTAATAGTCACTGAATGTAGACATTTCACCAAACATGGGGACAAATCACAGCAAAATAAATAAGAATAGTATAGAAGAATCCCCAATAAAGGCAATGGAATTCCAGATCATTTACATGGCTGACCATAGTTCATTTGTCAGACAGTTCTCTGGCTCTGTAGTCAAAAAAGAGCCTATATATGTTCCCTTTACAAAGTTTTATGGTGACAAAAATGTTTTTAATTTGTTGAAAAATTTATATAACTTCTATATGGTAAAATTCCGGCTTTCCTTCCTCTTGTACAGGTAGAAAGTCTGTGTTTTGATAGTACATAATATCACTAAGGTCTTGACTGGACGTGACCGGACAGTTGGAGTCTCTCAGGTTAACCTCAGCTTCTGGACAGTCTGTATCTGGCATTGAGCAGCAGGGAATGTCATTGTAGTTGTACAGTGGTGTGTTTGCTACAAAGCTGTCACAATGGTCCTGCCTTTCTTCTTGCATTGGACGCTTAATGTTTTCTTCATTTTCACAAGGTGCATGAGCGTCCTGAGAGACTCCGCTGTAATAGACTACTACCATATCTGTTTTAATGTTCATTACTGGAGCACTTGAAATTACCGTTGTGTTGTTATTTCCGGTCACATTTCCTGGGTTGAAAAAAAAAAGAAGGAAATGTAATTAATTATTAATTTATTTGGCCAAAACGAAATTCCAAATTCACACATTATTCCAAAATGTCAAGTGGCCCTACAGTTGTAATGTATAAATATAATTTATTACAAAGGGGGGTCCAGCCTGTCAGTACTCAGGCCATACGCCACACACTGCATCAAATTAGTTTGCATGGCTATCATCCAAAAAGGAAGCCTCTTCTAAGATGATGCACAAGAAATTCCGCAAACAGTTTGCTGAATACAAGCAGACTAGAGACATGGATTACTGAAACCACATCCTGTGGTATGATGAGACCAAGATATACTTATTTGGTTCAGATAGTTTCAAACTCGTGTGGCGGCAACCTGGTGCAGAGTACAAAGACAAGTGTGTCTTGCCTATAGTCAAGCATGGTGGTGGGAGTGTCATGGCCTGGGGTTGCGCGAGTGCTGTCGGCACTGGGGAGCTACTGTTCATTGAGGGAACCATGAATGCCAACATGTACTGTGACATACTGAAGCAAAGCATGATCCCTTCCCTTTGGAGAATGGGCAGTATTCCAACATAACGACCCCAAACACACCTCCAAGACAATCACTGCCTTGCTAAGGAAGCTGAAGGTAAAGGTGATGGACTGGCCAAGCATGTCTCCAGACCTAAACCCTATTGAGCATCTGTGGGGCATCCTCAAACGGAAGGTGGAGGAGCGCAAGGTATTTAACATCCACCTGCTTAGTGATGTCGTCATGGAGGAGTTGAGGAGGACTCTAGTGGCAAACTGTGAAGCTCTGGTAAACTCCATGCCCAAGAGGGTTAAGGCAGTGCTGGAAAATAATGGTGGCCACACAAAATATTGACACTTTGAGCCCAATTTGACCATTTTCACTTGGGGGTTTACTCACTTTTGTTGCCAGCAGTTTAGACATTAATGGTTGTGTGTTGAGTTATTTTGAGGGGACAGCTAATTTATTTACAAAAATGTGAGGGGTGTACTCACATTTGTGAGATACTGTATCTTCAGATATTTCACTTTTTTATAGAGCACTGTAAACATCTTCCCCTGCAGATGGCCACAGTGACGGTTCCATTGGGGCCAATTAAACCTGCCATGCAGGGATCTGTAACCTATCTATTGTTTGTATTATTCAGTGCAATGTCATGTTTTTAAATATTACAATAAACAGCAATACATTAGCTGTTTGCCTCTGTTCTGTTCCATATCTATAAGACAAGCTGTTCTCAACCAAGATTTCTCCGGAGATTACTAGGGGTTCCTCGAGCAATTTCTGACTCTTAGATAAGTAACCAACCATGTTTTTAGTTGTCGGAAAGTGGTTATTCATCCCACTGTCTATGATTGTAAAGCTGCCATAGATGGCTTGTTTTTTTTCTTTTGATCAGCCAACCAGCTGATCAAAAAAAAAAAGCCAATTTCCCCATCCACACATTCAAGGTGGATGGGGGAATCCTCCTTGCTGCACTCAGGATACACCGATCAGAGCTGCAGCTGATTGGACCTAGGGTAGTAGGGGCCCCTGTTAGGAAGGCTATTAAAGAAGACAAATGTGTTAAATTGTATTTTTTTTTCTATTTTTGAATTTGCACCTTTGCAGCCACATTGGGAATACGCCTATTTTTTACATGTGCTCATTCACATAACATAGCAAACATTTGCATTTTACCTTTTTATTTGTTCTTTTATGAAAAACTCCCAAACATTTCCCCTTCTAGGTAGTGTTAGGGAGGGACTGGGGAGTTATTTTTGCCCTGCTGACAGACCTGATTATCAATTGTAAACTAGATCTGCACACCATGGGGGAGAATTACTAAAACTGGAGCACTCAGAATCTGGTGCAGCCGTACATGTTAGCCAATCAGCTTCTAACTTTAGAATGTTCAATTAAGCTTTGAACTGATTGGTTAATCTGCAGGAATCTGTATCTTGCAATTTATTCATAACAATACAAGTTGTCTATATCCCTGTTCCAAAGAAAGAACTAGAAAGGTAAGAAATATATATATTTTTTAGATATGCTGTGTGAATGGGATCGAATAATAAACATATGGGGAGGGTGTTTTTCAAATTTGACTGCAAAAGGTGGAAATAAAGCTTAGGTTCCAGTATAGAAAGGCTGACGTCAGACCCAAGTAAAGTCCATAGCCACGGATCCCTAGAAGCATTTGCATAGCTGTCTTTGTATTGTAGATTTATTGCCCTTTGAACTTCTGTTACATACTTAAATGAATTCTGTATGCCTAATGCAGTCACAAATTCCAGGGTTTCACCTCAGCTAAAATTCTATAAAACAGCCAATATCATAGTTTTATGGTTATTGTTATTTATGGTACTACAACTTTTATCAACAACCCTGGTCCCTTTTAGCCTACTGACAAAGCTGACTGTTTTCTAGCTTCCCATTTTTGATTTTGGTATACTTTGTCAAGATCAATAACATGTATTGCCACAGCTGAGGGATAGCTTATCAAAATGTTACTATGGGTTACCATGATTTTAAGTTGCGCCTCAATCTCATGTATTACATATGAAGATACTATTAAAGTTAGCAGACATTTTATAAAGGTTTCTTTTGAAATAAAAGTAGATACTTCCTCACTTGACTCCCTTCCAGGTGGACTATCTGTTATTACCCACCTTCTTTACCCTATCCTAAAGAGCAGATGTTTTCAAGCTTTATAAAATAGCCTCAAGACCCCTACACTTGGGGCTGCTCAACCCTGTTTGCTTACAGCACAGCCACCTGTGTGAAGCTCTTTAAAAACAATATGTTCCAAGGAACTGAACCAAGTTAAAAAGATGTTTTTGTGGATAGAGTGAAGAAGGGTTCAGAGTTTCTGTTGGCTTTTTATTGCTGTCATTGGTTTTCCTTCACTTCCTGTCTAGGACACATGATAGAAAATTAAAGCAATTCTCTCCAAAGTGAGGAAAGTCTCCCTTTTGACATCTGTCACCAGAAAAGTTCCCATCATCTCCTTATCCAGGGACAGTTATCAATGGTAGGATTTTTCTCTTTGGTTTTTGGTCCAGTGACAACTGTGAAATGGACTATAAATGAGGACAAATCTCCTAAAATTGACACTGGGGTTGAATTACTAAAAGTGGAGAATACAAAATCTGGTGCGGCGGTGCATGGTAGCCAATCAGATTCTAACTTCAGCTTGTTCAATTAAGCTTTGACAAAAAACATGGAAGCTGATTGGTTTCTGTGCAGAGCTGCACCAGATTTTTCATTCTCCAGTTATAGATAAGCAACTCCACAGCCAGCAGTAAAGTTTTGACCGATCTTCTAACCTTTCCATACTCTAACCAAACGAATAAAGCTTTCTATAATAAGATATATGTTCTTGAAACACTGTTAGCAAGAAAAGCTTTTCTGCCTAAATGACATTTGCATGTATTTCCTGACATAATACAGTTGAGATTCACAGATCCTGAGTCCACTATGTTTCCTATATGCATAAAATAAATCTGTTACAAATATAGTTTTTAATTACTCTATGTACTGTTTCTCAATAGTGGATGTAATATTCAACTGCCAATAGGTTACATTTGTGTTTAAATCTGCAGGCACTGGTGTGTGTCTATAAAAGCAGTATGGATTCAATATGCAGTTCCTCACCTGATGGCGTTGGTGGCGTCTCTGGAGACGACATGTTGTCAGTGCTATTTTTACTGCTGCTTCTTGTGTACTGAGCATTGGTGAAGCAGGAACATGGCTCCTTGTCAGTATTTTTCTCCGGCATATGGTAATATGGTTGTGGGTAAATATGGAATTCATGACGAGAGCTATGTTGACCATAGTTTTTGTCCACTGGATCAGGGATGCAGTATTCCTCTGTCCGATTCCTAGGAGCCTCTTTTGCAGACTGACTACAGTGATGTTCTGGGCATGGTAGAAATGTGACCTCTTCATTGGGAAACAGCAACCTGTCTGAGCTAGTGTCTGAGTAAGCATGGGAGGTTCCCAAAGAGCCACTCTCCAGGTCTGATAATGCCTCCATGCCAGCAACCATGCTTCCATTTTCAGGCTCAGATGATCTTCTCTGGTCCAGGTATTCATCTTCCGTTGGGATCAGTCTACCTCTTGGGGTCTCTATTTCTTTTACATTTCCAGAATTTATATTTTCCACTATATTTCTATTTGTTATTATAGTGTAAATAGGCTTAGTAGTATTTGCTTCCCTGTATTGTGATTTTTTCTAGAATAAATAACAGACAAATTATGATCACTAGACAGAAGACGCTCTGTATAGCTCAATTTCAGCCAACATAACATACTGTACATTGTGTTTCATTTCTCCTAGTGCCTTCACCAACCAGACAACACTGGGTGGAATGTATAGTACTATATCATGCAGGCTCATCTAAGATATTTATACAATAAATGATGACATTTCTAAAGAACTAGCCAGGTTACTGACTGTTTTGGGCTACTACTGTAGCTTTCCTTGCAATATTTTGCTTTATATACACATTTGCATATGATCTAATTATATTTAACCACTTCCCGCCCAGTCTATTGTCAAATGATGGGCGGGCGGGATATTTGTCATTCCGGGTAGATGTCAATGGCTTTCTCTTAGGCCACGCAGTGGAATTTGTCACTGGCTGTGTTCACCGGACACAGGCGATGACTGACCAGTGTACCAGCCAGATGCATTACCATGTGATTGCTGTGACCAATCACAGCAGATCACATGACAATTGTACACAATGGATGTCCTCCTTTCATGCCATTCATTGTGTACAATTGTGTTGCTATCTGTGATTGTTCACAGTAATCACATGGTACATACAGGGCCAATCACAAAACTTTTTTTCAAAATAATTAGCTCTGGACAATCACAGCTAATCACAACAAAACACACTGAATGAATCAATTTCATTCAGTAAAAATGGTTGCTTATGCCAGTGTAATTCACTGGTATAAGCAATCATAATGTGTAAAAAAAATAAAAAAATCCTGAGCACTTCCCTAGAGTAGTACAGTGTTACTAGGGGGACACTGTATTGCTCTGGTCACAGTGTTTAACAAAAAAAAATAAAAAATCATAAAAAAAGAAAAAATGTAACATAAAAGAAAAAAAATTGAAATAAAAAAAATCTATCTATCTATCTATCTATCTATCTATCTATCTATCTATCTATCTATCTATCTAGCTATCTATCTATCTATCTATCTATCTATCTATCTATCTATATATATATATATATTTATTTATTACTATTTTTTTTTTAAAAGGGGTAATTTGAGGGTATTTGTATTGTCCTGCCATTTCCAGGCCTCAAGAAATTATATATATATATATATATATATACCATAGTTTATGAACTCTATAACAATTTTCATATTTTTATGTTTATTTAGCAAAAAATAAAAAAACAGCATTAAAAGGGGTTAAATATGATTCACACTTTAGAATTATAATGGGTGTTCAGGGCAGACTGGAATTAAACAAAATAGCTAGCTGACATTTGTATATGTCAACAAAATTTACCAAGCTTGATGCAGCAGTAAAAAATAATTACAACATTGTCTGATCCACATCTGTAAAATATTTAGGAGTTTGAGAAGAGGGGGGATTCTTTAATCCTAACGCACTATTTGTCCTAGGCTAACAATGCTGTTCTTCCATAGTGTTGTCACCCTGGACAGGGTGTGTTACTGGCAGGACCACCAAGTGAAAATTAAGGAGAAAACAACTGGTGAGCCATACAGTATCTATTTTAATGGTGTATTTGTAATTGTTCACCTGCTTTCAGCTTTAATATTTACATATTAATTATATGTAAGTAAAAATAAAATGAAGGATTTGGTTTTCATTATCCAGTACTGCAATTGATATTTACTAGTTTATAGGCTTATCCTGCTTTGCTCTGTGTTACTAATAAATTGGAAGGAGAAAAATTAGTGGAAAATTGATAAAATCCTTACCTCTGAACCACTTAGCTTGTCACAAGTTTCTCGTATATAATCTTGAGGTGCTATAACAGACAAAAGATTATATGAATACTGGTTTCTACGAGTTCTAAGATTGAATTCTAGATTATTGCACTCTAAACCATACAGAAAGCTAAGTTGCCTATATTAACCAACTTTTTTAAACTAAATAGTGACTTAAATTACACAAGATTGTGCATATTACCATTCTAAAATACAGCCGCGGCCAAATGTTTTGAGAATGACACATATTAAATTTCACAAAATCTGCTGCATCAGTGATTTTAGATCTTTTTGTCAGATGTTACTATGGTTTACTGAAGTATAATTACCGGCATTTCATAAGTGTCAAAGGCTTTTATTCAGTCAATATTTGCAGTATAGACCCTTCTTTTTCAAGACCTCTGCAACTCACCCTAGCATACTGTCAATCAACTTCTGGGCCACATCCTGACTAATGGGATCCCATTCTTGCATAATCAATGCTTGGAGATTGTCAGAATTTGTGTTTTTTTTTGTTCACCTGCCTTTTGAGGATTGACCACAAGTTCTCAATGGGATTAAAATCTGGGGAGTTTACTGGCCATGTACCCACAATTTCGATATTTTGTTCCCCAAACCACTTAGTTATTACGTTTGCCTTATGGCATGGTGCTCCATCATGCTGGAAAAGGCATTGTTCATCACCAAACTGTCCCTGGATGGTTGGGAGAAGTTGCTCTCAGGGGATGTTTTTGTACCATTCTTTATTCATGGCTGTGTGTCTCAGGATGCTTTACTGTTGGCATGACGCAGCACTTATGGTTCATCTTTTCTTCTCCAGACCAGGTTTTTTTTCAGATGCCCCAAACAATCTGAAAGGGGATTCCTCAGAGAAAATTACTTTACCCCAGTCCTCAGCAGTCCAACTCCCATACCTTTTGCAGAATATCAGTCTGTCCTTGATGTTTTTCCTGGAGAGAAGTGGCTTCTTTGCTGCCCTTCTTGACACCAGGCCATCCTCTAAAAGTCTCTGCCTCACTGTGTATGCAGATGCCCTCACAACTCTGCACTGGTGGTGCCCCGATCCCACAGCTAAATCAACTGTAGGAGATGGCCCTGGCACTTGCTGGGGACCCTGAAGCCTTCTTCACAAATGCAGTAGAAATGTTTTTTTATGGGATTAAGTTCATTTTCATAGCAAGGAGGGACTTTGCAATTAATTTCAATTCATCGGATCGCTCTTTATATCATTCTGTAGTATATGCAAATTACCATAAAAAAACGGAGGCAGCAGACTTTTTGAAAATGTATATTTGTGTCATTCTCAAAACCTTTGGCCACAGCTGTACATGTATTTTGTTCTGCCCCATCAACAGTGGCAGTTGGTGCTCCATTTTTTTGAGGGGGGCGGCAAAGAAACCTGGCCCCCTCACTACCACCCCCCAACTTCGGAGGCTTCCCCCCTGCATCTCCTACAGAGTCCCGGCGCTCGCTTCTCCTCCCAACCAATCGAGTCTTAGGACTCCCGGTCAATTGGGTCTTAGGACCCGCTTCCTGATTGGCTGGGAGGAGACGCAGTAAGACTTTAGGGAATATTAATTTACTAATGTCACACAAGTGGGTGGCCTCAGGGCACAGTGCTCTGCGCTCTGAGCCCACCATTTTTGAAGCCAATTAGAGCCTCAGGTGCTAATCATGTGTTCAAAAGAAAAAACCCAATTGAAATCCATGCATCCAGCACCCTGCATGAAGATTAGGGGTCGGGTACATGGATTGGGGGGGCGGTGCCCCTGCGCCCCTTATGAGTGGCCTGCACTGCCCACCATCATGTCATTTTTTGTGTTGCATTGAACTGCATTAGGCTGTTTTTGTTTTGTGGTATGCTGACATTTAATGGCTGTTTTGGGCCATTGCAACTTGTTTACTAATGTTATTTTGGTATCTTCCTCTGCCCTCCGTCCTCCCTCCCATTTAGGGCTAGTTAGTTAAACCCTTCCTATTTCCTTCATGTTCCCTCACTCAGTAATAGTTATTCAGAGAGACAGGGCTTAAAAATGTCAGTGTCTTCTTAGCCCTTGTACACACGGTCAGACATTCCGACAACAAAATCTGTCGGATTTTTTCCGACGGACTTTGTCCGAAAGTGGTGTTGCATACACACGGTCGGACAAAGTTGTCGGAAAATCCGATCGTTCGGAACGTGATGCCGTTCATGCCTTGCGACGGGACTACATTGCGGCTAGTAGCAAATAGCTTTGGTGTCGTAATTTGATCTGAGCATGCGTGGCACTTTGTCCGATCGTAATTCTCTACAAACGACTGGACAAAGTCCGATCGGATCATGTTGTCGGAAAATTTTATAGCCCAGCTCTAAAACTTTGTCAGTCGGATATTCCGACTGAAACTGTCCAATGGAGCCCACACACGGTCGGATTATCCGACAACACGGTCTGAGCGGACATTTTCCGTTGGAATATCCGACCGTGTGTACAAGGGATTACACTTCAAAAGGCTGGAAAAACATTCTCTGTACTGCAATTAGCTGAAGTAAAAGCATTGAGTTTAACTTCTGTGTCTTACTGAGGCGTTAAAACGGTTGTATACCACTGGCCTTTTTTCTCTTCCCCCCCCCCCCAAGGTAAAGCGCATCGCATACTAGCACATTATGTGAAACTTGTCTTAGAACAAAGTTTTTTCCAGCACCACGATGTCAGCGCTGCAGCCACTTCCATCTTCACCTGTCTTGCTTCCACATGTGTGTGGGAGCCACCGTTCACAGGGCTCGGAACGGCACGGGTGGCTGTTCCTTCAGAGCATATGCGCCAGTGATGTCACTGGCTGCATTTAATGTAAATATCTCCTAAACGGTGTATGTTTAGGAGATATTTACACTACCTATAGGTACGCCTTATTATAGGCCAGTGATGGCAAACCTTGGCACCCCAGATGTTTTGGAACTACATTTCCCATGATGCTCAACTACATTGCAGAGTGCATGAGCATCATGGGAAATGTAGTTCTAAAACATCTGGGTGCCAAGGTTATAGGCTTACCTATAGGTAAAAGTCAGAAAAGGAAGTTTACTTCCTCTTTAGGCTGGTGCCAAGTCAGTGAGTGACCATACTGTGTGGACAGACTGGGTTTGAGGACATATATGCATAAAGGAGCATTTGAAAAGAACATAGTTAATATATTATCTATTTCTATGCAAAATTAAACAGTATTTTCATGTTTACACTGAATAAGGCTAGGTTCACACCTCTGTGGCTGGGGAATGCATGCAAATTTGGAAGTGTCCCTAACTCATAGAAAAGCGCTGCACTTTAACGGTTGCATGGATATCCATGGTACGTTTCTGCATGCTCCGCACAGTGCTGCAGTCTTTTGATGAATGGGCTGCCATACCCACAACATGCTCATGCAAATATGCTTGAACATATCTGAATGGAGCCTAACACACCTCTTAACATTGAAATTTGAAAACAAATTCCTAAAGTTAGTGTATGGATCTTGAGCATATGGAAGAAGTGGGTGCTGATTTACACAAACTGAAATTACACAGTGTTGTCTGCAGCAAGCAGTCATGTTCCATTGGTCAATTCCTTGAGAACACTTATGCCGCGTACACACGAGCGGACTTTTCAACATCCAAAGTCCGACGGACTGAGTCCGTCAGACTATTCGATCGTGTGTGGGCTGCAACGGACTTTTGATTCACCAAAGTCTGACGGACTTTAGAATATGGAACATGCTTCAAATTTTCCCGACGGAACTCCGCCGGACCCGGTCCCCTTAGAAAAATCCGCTCGTGTGTATGCTATTCCGACGGACTAAAACCGACGCTAGGGCAGCTATTGGCTACTGGCTATGAACTTCCTTATTCGAATCCAGTCGTACGTCATCACGTTCGAATCCGTCGGAGTTTAGTGTGATTGTGTGTGGCCAAGTCCGCTCCGCCGAAAAGTCCGTCAGAACTCCGTCGGAACTCCGTCAGAACTCCGACGGAACTCCTTCGGAAGTCTGTCGGACATAAGTCCTCTCGTGTGTACGCGGCATTAGAAAGAAAGCAAGCATCTATTTTAGTTTCTAAGGAGTGCCCCTTCTTTCTCCCTTTCCTCTAGATTCTATACATAAGGCCTGAGAGATTTGCTATCTCTACTTTCTGCAACTTAATCAATGAACAAACTTGATCATAACTAAAGTCACCTATAGTTATCAACAATAACCATTTTTTAAAAATAATTATTTCCAACTGAAACTGGAGCTTTGACACGTGAATGAATTCACAAAGCTATAATGCTTGTGTTATATGCGGTGGTTTCAGCTTTCATTCACTATCATTGAGAAGAATTAAAATTATTATGGCAACTCCTTATTAGAATGTATAACTTAATAAATTGAAGCTGGTGTGTCACGAATAACAAAATTGTCTATGTGGCTGATCACCAAAGAAAACTGCCTATACATTCTTTCAAAATACCAAATTCAGATGTACTTGATACATTCATCAAATCCCTATATTATTCAAAGGGTACGCATGCTTTTAATAACAGAAAACACTAAGCTTCTCTCCTTATGATTTGTTATATAAGTAAGTTTGGCAGCATAAGTAGACAAACCAGACTTACTATAGGAAGTGTAATGCAAAAGTAGCCAGGTAGTATTGGACTTTTAAGGGGAGGCTGAGCGCTGCTGGGTACAGACTCCAGCTCTGAGAAAAGCTCACTGACGCTGCTGTGAGCTATGCGAGCTATGCGATGCACTGAATTTGCACTGCATCCCCTACCACAGGTCCTTTTGTTTACCTTATTGTGATAATATAGGATTATAGGTGCACATTAAAGTAAACCTGTAAGTCATTTTATTAAATTTAAAGTGGAGGTCCTGTCTCTGAGACTTCACAAGATTTTGTTAGATCTTAAAGGCTAGCAATACATTATACAATTTTTCTTGTATAATTCTCCTTTAATCCGGCCATTGATGGTTCAAATCTTGGAGATTCGAACCATCTGTGGGCAGGCTGATTGTACCTAAGTCAATCTATTGAGCCACTTGGATAAAACCAGCATGTCAGATTTATACATGCAATTATTGCTATAGCCGGAAGCAATTATCACTGTGTTCTCCTGGTTACAAGAAAGAAAATCACACCATCTATAGCAGGCTTTAGATTTACCAAAACCATATAATATAGCTATGAATAATTGCCAGAACAAGTCATGGCTTGTTTATGCTGTTTTTCCATTTTTGATATGTGATTGTATTTCCATTGCCATTTCTCTGACGTGTGGCCATACAGGAACTTTTTCTATAAAAAAGCCCCACCACCTGCTATTCCCCTGTACAATGACAGCACCCTTACTGGCCATGCAGGCACTCTCATTAGATAGGGGATGGCATTTGGCAGGTCTTTGCCCTGAATGCAGCCCCCTGTAAAACTAAGCACACTAAAGAAATGTATTAAGCTAGCAAGGGTCATAATACATCTTAAAGCGGAGGTCCACCCTAAAGTGGACCTCTGCTCATCGGAACCCTCCCCCCCTCCGGCGCCACAATTGCCACCTTTCAGGGGGGAGGGGGGTGCAGATACCTGTACAGTACAGGTATTCTGCACCCACTTCCGGGATAGCTCTCTGCGGAAAGGGGCATAGATTACGCCCCTTTCCGCAAGTGCCCGCCCCTTTCCGCAAGTGCCCCGCTGCCTGCTGGGAAACACACAGATCCCAGAGGCAGCGGGGACCATCCTTATTGCGCAGCGCGATTCGCGCATGAACAGTAGGGAACCAGGAAATGAAGCCGAAAGGCTCCATTTCCTGATTCCCATACCCAAGATGGCGGCGGCAGCACCCGACAAGACGATCTAGAGATCCGCTTCGGGTGCCGACATCGCGGGCGCGCTGGACAGGTAAGTGTCACTATTTTAAAAGTCAGCAGCTGCAGTATTTGTAGCTGCTGGCTTTAAAAAAAAAAAAAACGCGGAGTCCCGGCGGACTCCCGCTTTAATGTCTGTTTTTATTGAGGACTTCTACTTTAAAACATAGCAAATGGCTGACAGTTGTCATCTAATGCAAAACTCATATGTTACTTCTTATTAGTGAGCTGAATCATTCAGTGGCTTCCTATATCTTTCATGGAATACAGTCATGAACTTCCCCAATAGAGTTCCCAGCTCTGCCCTCCCACTATAAAGAGTATGTCCGCTTAAATCAGTGGTTCTCAACTCCTGTCCTCAGGACTCACTAACAGGCCAGATTTTAAGTATTACCCTGGGGAGATGCAAACTAGAATACTGCAATCACTGAGCAGCAAATTATATCACCTGTGATGTATTTCAGATATGTTGCAAACTAGACATGGGCATTCGTTTTCGTCCGAATGCATTTTCGTCCAAATTTCAGCTATTTTCGTTTTCGTTTTGACAAACAATAACGAAAGCACAAAATCCGAAAAACGAAAATCCAACATAAATAAATGCTTTATTTTCGTTCGTTTTCGTTGTTACAACATTTCGATATAGAATAGGAGATTGGGTCCTGCCCCAGGGGACATGTATCAATGCAAAAAAAAGTTTTAAAAACGGCAGTTTTTTCGGGAGCAGTGATTTTAATAATGATTAAAGTTAAACAATAAAAGTGTAATATTCCTTTAAATTTCGTAGGGGGGGGTTGTCTATAGTATGCCTGTGAAGGGGCGCATGTTTCCCGTGCTTAGAATTGTCCCTGCACAAAGTGTCATTTATGCAGGAAAAAAGTCCTTTAAAATCATTCGCGGCTATAATGAATTGTCGGCTCCGTAATACAGAGAACACTCATTGAAAGTCATTGATAAAAAAATAAATAAATAAATAAATAAAAAAGCGTGGGGGTCCCCCAAATTCAATTACCAGGCCCTTCAGGTCTGGTATGGATATTAAGGGGAACCCTGCCTCAAATTTAAGAAAAAATTTGACGTGGGGTTCCCCCTAAATATCCATAACCAGACCCTTCAGGTCTGGTATGGATATTAAGGGGAACCCCGCGTCAAATTTAAAAAAAAATTGACGTGGGGTTCCCCCTAAAAATCCATACCAGACCCTTTATCCGAGCACGCAACCTGGCAGGCCGCAGGAAAAGAGGGGGGGACGAGAGAGCGGCCCCCCCTCCCTCCTGAACCGTACCAGGCCACATGCCCTCAACATTGGGAGGATGCTTTGGGGGTCTGTGACCCCTCAAAGCACCTTGTCCCCATGTTGATGAGGACAAGGGCCTCATCCCCACAACCCTGGCCGGTGGTTGTGGAGGTCTGCGGGCGGGGGGCTTATCAGAATCTGGAAGCCCCCTTTAACAAGGGGACCCCCAGATCCCGGCCCCCCCCCTGTTTGAAATGGTAAGGGGGTACAAAAGTACCCCTACCATTTCACAAAGAAAGTGTAAAAAATGGTTAAATAAAACAAACACACTTTTGAAAAATTCCTTTATTAGGCCGGGTTCACACCGCTGCGATGCGGGAACGCCGCGAATCCGCGGCGTTTTCCCGCATCGCATTACTCCCGCCGGGAGTTCACACTGCCCTATGCGGATGGCTGGGAGTGTCAATGATATGTTAATGACACCCCCAGATCCGTCCGCATATCGCAGTGCGATCTGCCGACTCGCACAGGAATCGGATCGCATGGTGTGAACCCCCATGCGATCCGATTTTGTTGCGGACCAAAAAAAGGGTCCCGTGCGAGTTTGCTGCGGGAGCGATGCGAATTCAGCCATACTATCTGTATGGCTGTACTCGCATCGCTACGGAGATCGGATGTGATTTGCGGTGCGAATCACATCCGGATCTCCCCCCGCAGCAGTGTGAACCCAGCCTTAAAAATAAAAAAATAAAAAAAAGATTCCAGCGGCGGTAATCCACTCTTGCTATCCAGCGACAGACGGTCATCTCTCCAGCGATGTCTCATCTCATCCAGCGCAGCATCCTTCTGTCTCCTCCACGGAGACACTACAGGCATTCCGGCGGCTGACGTTTCTTATATACGGAGGGCGGGGCCACCCGTCACCCGACCCCGCCCCCCTCTGACGCAAGGGGAAACCCGGAGTTCCCCGTGACGTATGGGTGACCCCGCCCCCCCTCTGATGTAACGTAAACCTGCCTGTGTTACATCAGAGGGGTGCGGGTCACCCCTACGTCACAGGGAACCCCGGGTTTCCCCTTGCGTCAGAGGGGGGCGGGGTCAGGGGACGGGTGGCCCCGCCCTCCGTATATAAGAAACGTCAGCCGCCGGAATGCCTGTAGTGTCTCCGTGGAGGAGACAGAAGAAGGATGGATCGCTGCGCTGGATGAGATGAGACATCGCTGGAGAGATGACCGTCCGTCGCTGGATAGCAAGAGTGGATTACCGCCGCTGGAATCTTTTTTTAATTTTTTTATTTTTAATAAAGGAATTTTTCAAAAGTGTGTTTGTTTTATTTAACCATTTTTTACACTTTCTTTGTGAAATGGTAGGGGTACTTTTGTACCCCCTTACCATTTCAAACAGGGGGGGGGCCGGGATCTGGGGGTCCCCTTGTTAAAGGGGGCTTCCAGATTCTGATAAGCCCCCCGCAGACCTCCACAACCACCGGCCAGGGTTGTGGGGATGAGGCCCTTGTCCTCATCAACATGGGGACAAGGTGCTTTGAGGGGTCACAGACCCCCAAAGCATCCTCCCAATGTTGAGGGCATGTGGCCTGGTACGGTTCAGGGGGGAGGGGGGCCGCTCTCTCGTCCCCCCCTCTTTTCCTGCGGCCTGCCAGGTTGCGTGCTCGGATAAAGGGTCTGGTATGGATTTTTAGGGGGAACCCCACGTCAATTTTTTTTTAAATTTGACGCGGGGTTCCCCTTAATATCCATACCAGACCTGAAGGGTCTGGTTATGGATATTTAGGGGGAACCCCACGTCAAATTTTTTCTTAAATTTGAGGCAGGGTTCCCCTTAATATCCATACCAGACCTGAAGGGCCTGGTAATTGAATTTGGGGGACCCCCACGCTTTTTTTTTTATTTATTTATTTATTTTTTTATCAATGACTTTCAATGAGTGTTCTCTGTATTACGGAGCCGACAATTCATTATAGCCGCGAGTGATTTTAAAGGACTTTTTTTCCTGCATAAATGACACTTTGTGCAGGGACAATTCTAAGCACGGGAAACATGTGCCCCTTCACAGGCATACTATAGACAACCCCCCCCCCTACGAAATTTAAAGGAATATTACACTTTTATTGTTTCACTTTAATCATTATTAAAATCACTGCTCCCGAAAAAACGGCCGTTTTTAAAACTTTTTTTTGCATTGATACATGTCCCCTGGGGCAGGACCCGGGTCCCCAAACACTTTTTAGGACAGTAACTTGCAAATTAGCCTTTAAAATGAGCACTTTAGATTTTGAACGTTGGAGTCCCATAGACTTTAATAGGGTTCTAAAGTATGCTATATAGTTAGCTCCGTCAAATCTTCTTTATACATTGACAGACACCATAAGCCTTCCAAGACAGATTCGAACGTAATTCATGTGGATTTTCGGACGAATGCAATTTTTGAACGAAAACGAAATAAATAAAAACGAATTTCGGGAGTAACTAAATAAATTAAGTTTTCGGACGAAAACGAAATTCCGAAACAAAATATTTTACTCTGCACATGTCTATTGCAAACCTCGCCTGTTAGTGGGTCTTGAGGACAGGAGTTGAAAACCACTGGCTTAAAGAGAACCTGACCTGACCTGAATTGCCTTGGTAACATTGATACCGAAGTGCACACTCTCTAAGTACCTATGTCACCATTCAAACTGATACCTGTGTCCTAAAGAAGCACCTTGAATAGATCCAGGCTGCTCATGAACCTCAACGTTGTTTAAGGCTGCTCATGGGACCTCAATGTTGTCTAAGCATAGCTCGCAACTGTCCCTGATTTTGAGGGACTGCCCCTTATTTGAAACAAAGTCTCCCTCTCCTTCTATACTCCTCATTTGTCCCTCATTTTGGTCTGATCTATATAGTTGTATATAAAATACACTTTTTATATTTTTCAGTGGTAAACCTTTCATCCAATTTATAAATGGCTGCATTTGTAAATTTCAAAAGCCAGTATAACGGAACAGTAGTGGTAAAAAAAAGCACTTGTGGGCTTAACTAATCATTTTTTTTTGTATAATTCTCCTTTAAGGGAGTATGGCAGGTGAGTATCCTATGCCTACATGCTTTTGATAATAGGTGTCCCTTGTTCCCATCTCAAAAGGTTGGGAGGTATGCTTAAGTAATGTGCTGTAGAAGCTCTCACATTTGATACCTGAATGACTGGGCGTGTGGCTTGGCATTGGGAGAGGGCATGGCCTAATAACAACTTGGGCAGATGCTGAGGCTTTATGTAAATCCTGGGTGTAGGATCCAAAGGTGTTCCAAAGGGTACACAGAGATCAGTTTGAAGACAACAGAACAGTAAGTGGTGTGAAATCTCCCCAACAGTAATACAGACAGCTAGGGCCAAATTTACCATTTGGTATAGAAGGCATGTGCCTAGAGGTGGTGGTGGCAAAGAGGTTGCTTTAACTTCATATTTATATGCCACACATTTATTTTTCATCATCAGTATAAATATAGTTTCATATACTGTAAGCTAATTCACATATTGTTACAAGCAAGGTTTGGACCATTAAAACATTGGATGAAGTTCTTCTTTAAAGTATAGCTAAAGGCAAAACGTCTTTTTTCGTTTTGAAAGAGTGGAAAGGGATTAGAACCAATGGTGGATTTCTATTGCTGTCTGTGCCTCCATTAGAGAGATTTATCCTCTTGATTTGTCCTGTTTACCATTATCGTTGAAAGTAAGCCCTTGTACACATGGTCGGAGATTCCGACGGAATGTGTCCAATCGGACCGTTTTGTCGGCTATTCCGACCGTGTGTGGTCTCCATCGGACTGTTTCCGTCGGAGTATCCGACGGACCAAGTTTTTCAACTTGTTGGTAAAATTTTCCGACAAAATGCTCCGATCGGACATACTCCGATCATGTGTAGAGAATTCCGATCGGACAAAGTGCCACGCTTGCTCAGATCAAATTCCTACACCAAAGCTATTGGCTACTGGCATGAACGTAGTCCCGTCGTAACGAAATAACGTCATCACGTTCTGTTTCCAACAACTTTGTCCGACCGTGTGTATGCAACAGTTTCGGACAAAATCCGACGGATTTGGTTGTCGGAATGTCCGACCGTGTGTACAAGGGCTTAGAGAAAATTCCAAATTTTGGGCTGTTGCCAGAAAAGTAAGAGGGAAAATCTTCCAATGGGGACACTAGTTCCTCTCACTTCCTGTTTTGGCTATGGGACAGGCAGTGAAGGTCAATCTCCCCAATTCGACACAATTGGCAAAAAAAAAAACTGACAGGAGTGATAACCCTCCCTTACTCTATCCAAAATTAGAAAAAAAATGTTTTGCCGATAGATACTTAAGTTTACCATGGTAAATCCTGATATATAGCTGACCTTTTAACTTTCTAAAGAAAGCATACATACCTTTCAAGGGACTGTATTTCGTCATACAACACAAAATAAAGATGAATAAAAACACAGCCAGTGTTACAATGAGAACAGAGATAAGAATGATCATCTCTACCGCTGTAAAATAAGGAGAAACAAAGGTGTTTATTATTAAAAATAGACTTGATTATATTTTTTCTTTAATCATATAGATGTGGTGTATAAACTACGTAGAGCCTCCATTAATGTGTTCCATTTATTTGTGTTTCTATACATACAGTATCTGTGAAGGGGGTAACATAAAAGTCTACAACATATGTGTAATACAAATATATGGGAATGCAAAGCTCACCGTTAAATAACGTTTTATGATGGAAGGATGACACTTAACACTATAAAAAACAAATTATCTCACAATTCTAAATCAATGACACACATGCTTTGTACATTTTCTTATCAATACAGGACACACCCTTACAAGTATTTTTGAGATGATCACAAACAGCATCAGATATGTTGGTGCCAGGTTCAATCTCTTGAAGTCCGAACTCAGAACAGCTGTAAAATTACAAAAAACAAGCTTTACTATAAAGATTGCTAATATTATAATTCTCGGCATACAATAATATTAATTTTGAGAATTTGTTCTGGATAAAACTTTCTTTAGAATGGAGGAGTATCTCTAATTGGTTTTTATTATTGTCTGTGCCTTCACTGGGGAGGTTTCTCACCACTTCCTGATCCAGTGAAACAACCGGAAGTGAAAGAAAATCTTCTTAATACAGTCACAGACAGGAGTAAAAACTTCATAGATGGTCTAACTCAGGGTCGGCAACCCGTTAACAGCCGGCAGGTAATGGGGAGATCACGAACGCGTCCCTGCTTTGCCATCCTTGCCCTCAGTCTCCGCCACTCTCATCCTCACAGCAGAGCTGAGAACGGGAGGCCGAACGGTTCTGGATAGAAGGAGCTGCCCCAGTTAACCATTCAATTTAAAGACAGGTAATTGGTTTCTAGGATGCAGGAGGTCCTAGCAAGCAATCACCAGCTTGTTAATATGATTAGTTAACTCTGGCAGCTCCGCTCCCACTTTTCATCCAGAACTCTGCTGCCTGGTTCTCCACTCTGCTGAACATCTGTGTAAGGTTGGAGAATAAAGCTTGGAGCTAGGACACTGCTGTGGGTGATTTGAAGGGGGCAAAGGACTCTATGGGGGGAGGGGGACTGCTACTGGGGTTAGTGGACATTATTGTGAGGGAAGCGGACAGAAGACAATGCTTTGGGGGGGGGGGCACAGGACACTACTGGGGGCAGAGAAAACTACAGTGGGGGGATGTGAAGGGGACAGAGGACACTACTGTGTGGTTGAATATTTGAAGAGGGTCAGAGGGACAAAGGGCACTACTGTATGTGTGTGTGTGTTGTGGGGTGGGGGGGGTGATAATGTGAAAGGGGGTAGAGGAAACTACTTTGAGGAGTGAAGTAAAGAGAGCAGAGAATACTACTGTGGGGGGAGTGTTGTGAAGGGGGGCAGAGGACAATACTGTAACACACTATAGGGTAGATTTACTAAAACTTGTGCACTCATAAAATGGTGCAAATGTGCATGGTAGCCAATCAGCTTCCAAGTTCAGCTTGTTCAATTAAGCTTCAGCAATAAAACCTGGAAGTTAATTGATTTCTATGCAGAAGTAAGCCTGACTTTTCACTCGCCAGCTTTAGTAAATAAACCCCTATGTGTTCTTCATTCTGTCTTATTATTGGGGGCTTGATAGTTTTAAAAAAACATTTTAGTTATTTTTTTTTTTTAAAAGGACACTGCATCCCTGTAATCTTTGATCTCTTCCATGTTGTCCAGGTATAGCTCCACCTCTCAAAGGTTGCCTACCGCAGGTCTAACTTTTTCCCAAATTATCTAAAACGGGAGCCAAACACGTGTGGCCTGGATTAATAAGGTCTAATAAGGGCTTTTAGTGAGAGCTAAAATATATGGCTTGCAAATAATATACTGTATATGTAGTGCGGAGCATTTATTGGGCATTACTTTTTTCAGTTAAGATTTAGCTAAGTCAAAAGACACTTATTCAGTGCATTCAATCTAATACAGAAATGTCATAATTGGGCGGCTTTTCCTTTGAGGTAAACCTGCATTATCCACTAATGTGTATACAATATTACTGCAAAAAAGGGCATCTTGGTAGGTGTAAGTACTTATCTTTGGAAAGGTTTCCTTGTCCATGGGGGGCACACTGTGTCCTAGGCACAGGCTGTAATGAGGGCTTCTCTCAAAAATCTTTAAAATTAATCACAACAGGCATGGGTGTAGCTACAGAGGTCCCATGTGGTCTCCCTGGCACATTAGATTTTACGAAACCTGAGCAGAATTGGAGGCAGCATTTACTGCAACCAATCCCCCATTCTTCTTACAGCAACTGAAAAAGACAGCTTCTCCTGCTCTCCCTTCTTCCAGCATTTAGATCACTCACTGTGTTCATTCATAACTGAAGCATAGTAAACTGTAGTAGACTATGTCTTCAATCTACTTTCTCTGCCTCAAAAGTGAGACATCACGAGTCTGTTTAGACCCCTAACATTTCACCAAAGCCCCCCCCCCTCCCCCAATAGGATGCTAAAAAAAAAAATAGTAAAAAATAACAAATAACTTAAAATTGTAAAAAATTATAATAATAAAAATCCAAAACTGTTGACACTGTCCACTGCTTTACTGACTTACACTGTCAACTGCCCTACTACATTAACCACTGCCCTACTGACACCATCCATTGCACTACTGACACTATCCACTGCTCCACTGACACTGTCCAATTTAAAGGTAGGCTAAGTTTATATTTTTACAGTGACAATTATATTATTATATATTTTTAAAATGTCCTTACGATTTAGTTAGTTATTGCTAGTTATTTCCAAAAAAATAAAAAAGGGGTCTGAACCCTGGTGATCTCTGATCTCTTTCACAGTATTCAGGTAGATCGCCATCTCTCAGAGGTTGTCTACCCCTGTTTTACAGTGTCTCTGAGGAAAAGGCTTTCCGTGTCACCCTGCATAGGTAACTCAGAGGGGCCGGGCCCTCTGAGTTTCTGGTTTTACCTACAAAGTTTGATGAGACAAGCCCTTTCCCTCGGCGGTTACTCTCTGCTCAGCCCCCCCACTCAGCCCAGTACAGCCCCTCACGCCCCACCCTGCTTGACTGCACACATGTACACAAGGTGGGGGCAGGCAGGCCACGCTCTAAGCTGGCAGGTAAAAGTGGTGGGTTTGTCTGTGAATCTTCGCAGGTAGTCATGGGAGAGCCCAGATCAACTTTTGCATCGGAGCTCACAAACTTCAAGTTACTCCTCTAACAACAGGGCTTAATGTGTTGTTCAAGGCAAGTTCACCTAACTGTCACCCTCCCCAGAAGCATATACTTACCTTTCTTTTCCTCCCATGCTATTCCATTTGGCTGTCAGGAGCGAACAAAGAAAGCTCAGCATAAGCTCTAAACGGCATAAGGCCAGTCACCAAGCAATGATGCTATCACATGGAGGTAGAGGGTGAGTCACATGCCCCTAATACTTGGAAGTAACAGAAACTTCTCTTCAATCATGGCAGATGTATTTGCAGGGGAGGGTAGCTATTAGGTAAACCAGTTACTTTTCATTGCCTTATGCAAGCATACTTCTGAAATATTTAATTTGGCCCTTTATATAGTTTTATTTTTGTGAGCTTGACATTTTGGAGGAATGTCAGTAATCAGAGGTCACCTCTTTACTTCCTGCTCTCACATACTCTTGGGTGAGAATAAGACTCAGTCATATTAAAAGAACTCCATGGCAAGAAATGTTCTCTCAAAGTCCTTGTTCACACCACAGTGTGCATTATTGTGTGCATAATGTGTGGGTGCTGCCATGCACTGCTTTGTTATAAGTTGCAGTGCTAGTTTTATTTTTCATTCCTTTGTACTTCTGTGTTAATCGATGCATTGCAGCCAATTCTAGCAGGTTGCAGCACATCAAAACATGCTGTGCAAAAATAGAACATGTTGCACACCACAGAAGCCTTAGGACATAAAGCAAATATCCTCATTCTTGCATTGAGCTATGCTGACCAGCGCAACGCAACAGGACTGGTAAGAACATACCCAAAGATTTTTCCCTTTTTATTTTTCAAAACTTTTATTGAAAATGAAAGCCAACACAAACCTGGCATACTCCATTATTTTAAATTGAGAGAAGTTCCAAGAAAGAGTGTCATAAAAATAGCAATGCTTGCACTTTTGCTACATTTGTGCTGTTCTTTCTTCACAAATGTTTTTGCAAATCTAAATTTTTACTTCATCAGTAATTTTCATCAGTAGATTGCACTTCAACACTACAACTTTCCTTGACAATCCTATATATTTAAGTGATAGTTTATGGCCAAAAGAAAACAATCATGTTGCCAAACTTTATAAAAAAGTTAATACTCTTGTTGCACTTGGTTACATTTGCATATAGCAAGTGTGCCCTTTCCTTTACACGAAGGAGTGCTTCGAAAATTGCTGACTGCCAGTTTAGCTGGGTAAGACATGTAGTATCTAGTGCAGGGTTTCTCAACCAGGATTTCATGGAACCCTAGGGTTCCTCCAGAGGCTACTAGGGGTTTCTTGAGCAATGGACAATATTTGATTTTCAGATAAGTTCCCGCTGACACCATTGATCTTTTTAGCAATCTGTAAGGGGGTAACTCTTTCCCATGACCACAAGTGTAAGTACTTCCCAATGACCATCACACTAATGTATCATGACTTGTAGATATAGTAATTTTTAGCGGGGGTTCCAAAGACTGGAAAGTTATTACAAGGGTTCCTCTGTGTTGAAAAGGTTGAAAAAGGAGGATCTAGTTGAAAAGGTGGCACTCCGAAAATGCAAAAGTGGTAAATGGTGCTTGACAACTGAGACCAGTTTATGAAACACTGACAGCTACACAATCAATAGCAGACTAACACTGGCAATTTACGTCCTGACTAATACAAACAAAAAGTTGGCCACAGATTTATTTTTATCCTTAAAACCTTTCTGATCTTTTATATTTAATGAATGATGACTTACTTTGTCCACGGATGGCATTGCTCTGTTGTTGAGGACGTGTTGGAAAAATATCCCTCTTGGCATTGTATGCATACAGTATTTTTATTCCGCTGAACTATGGGAAAAAAATAAGCAGTCTGTCAAATACAGATTTGGAAGACTGAATATGTAATAAGGACAGCTGCTATGAAACAGATGAGTGTCTCAAGTCAACCAGCTTACTCAATAGTAGGCGCAAATAAGATTGTGGGTCAAATTGAATGAAATTAATCTTCAAGGGTCAATATTATGTCTGCTTAGGGTCACATCAACTTTATTCCAGAAAGAAGAAGCACTTTAGTACTTAATATTCTAATAATAATTGCAATTTATATAATCTTATTCCAGCGAAAGAGAACTTTAAACCATTTTCTGATGCATTAGGCTGCATAATGACTTAAAGCGGAGGTCCACCCTAAAGTGGACCTCCGCTCATCGGAACCCTCCCCCCCTCCGGCGCCACAATTGGCACCTTTCAGGGGGGAGGGGGGTGCAGATACCTGTACAGTACAGGTATTCTGCACCCACTTCCGGGATAGCTCTCTGCGGAAAGGGGCATAGATTACGCCCCTTTCCGCAAGTGCCTGCCCCTTTCCGCAAGTGCCCCGCTGCCTGCTGGGAAACACACAGATCCCAGAGGCAGCGGGGACCGTCCTTATTGCGTAGCGCGATTCGCGCATGCGCAGTAGGGAACCGGGAAATGAAGCCGAAAGGCTCCATTTCCTGATTCCCATACCCAAGATGGCGGCGGCAGCACCTTACAGACGATCTAGTGATCGGCTTCGGGTGCCGACATCGCGGGCGCACTGGACAGGTAAGTGTCACTATTTTAAAAGTCAGCAGCTGCAGTATTTGTAGCTGCTGGCTTTAAAAAAAAAAAAAAAACACGGAGTCCCGGTGGACTCCCGCTTTAAGGAAGTGTCGTTTTTATTAAAATGGTAGTAATCCTTCCTTGGACACACAGATACAGGTAAGCTTATAATGAAGCTTACCTGTAGGTACAAGGAAACATACACCCTTGAGGAGATATTCACTGTGTCTGCAGCCAGTGCTATCACAGACGCACACGCTCTGAAAAGTCAGCATGCCATCAGAGCTCTGTTCCAGGGTCATGATTCCCATGAGCATGTATGGGAGTGACGTCATCATGGCTCTGCCATTCAAGCGGCCCAAGCTCTCGAATCCGGAAAGAAGACAGGGCGAAGATTGAAGCCCTGTCAGCAGTGACAGCGCACTGCTGGAGGGCTTCATCTTAAGGTATGCTTTGGCCGATCACAGCGTGATGTGAGAGCCTTGATTGGCCAAAGGCAGGGTGCCTTGGGTCAATCATGGCTCAGGGGCTAAATCCACGCCTCACACTATATAAGGCTCCTTACATGGTGGCTGTGTATAGTGTTATGAATGAAGAGAGATTAGACAGGTTATTTAGTGGATTGAGCGTGCAGTCAGTGTAGAATATATAAAGCAGTGCAGAGTATATAGTGCAGTCAATATAGTGTATATAACGCAGTGCAGAGCACATAGTGCAGTCAGCGTAGTGTATATAACACAGTGCACAGTATATAAACTATATAGAGTATGACAGAATTACGAAAAAAAACACATGCCCCCCCCCCCCCCCCAAAATCCGCACCAGACCCTTATCCGAGCATGCAGCCTGGCAGGCCAGGAACGGGGGGGGGGGGGGGTTTTGATGGGGACAAGGGCCTCTTCCCGACAACCCATGTGACGTCAGAAGGGGCAGGGTCACTTGGTTACATTACCAGATGGCCCCATCCTTGCTTATATAACAGCTGTTAAAGCAAAGAGACAAGAAAAATGACATATATATATATATATATATATATATATATATATATATATATATATATATATATATATATATTTTTTTTTTTTTAAATAAAGGAATTGTCAAAAACTGTCTCTTGTGGTTTTTACTTTTTGACACTTTTTTTGGTGAATGGGTAGGGGTACAATGTACCTGATACCCATTCACATAGGGGGTATGGATTTTTTTTTTATATGTTTTGACACCACGCCATTTTTTTCATCTATATTGCCAGGAGCCAGCAATATGTTACAGCCGCAAGCAAGTTGAAATTAAATTTTTTCCTTTAGAAATTTCATTATTGCTGTGGCATGTTCTATACATTGTACAGATGCGCCACTTCACAGGCACACCAAGGGGACCCCCCTAGGATATTTAAAGTGATATTTTATTTTTATTGTTTAACTTTCAGCATTATAAAAATCACTGCTCCTTTAATAATGATCATTTTAAAAACTTTTTTTGCATTTTTGTATGTCCCCCAGGGCAGTACCCCGGTCCTCATACACTTTACGGAAATTACTTGCATATAAGCCTTTAAAATGAGGACTTTTGATTTTTTATGTTCATGTCCCATAGACTTTAATAGGGTTCACATGTTCGCTAGAACTTTCTGCCTGTTCGAGGTGCTCTGGTGTGAACCGAACTGGGGGGGGGGGGGTGTTTGGCCCATCCCTACTGCCTGCCTATAGATGGATTGAATCTAGGACTGTCCCCACTGAACTGGTCGAGATTTGTTTCATCTATGGCCAGCTTAAGTTAAGGATTTTGCAGATGCTAAGTGCAGGAAGAAAGACTTTTTCAAACATTGCTGTGTGATGCATAACTGATGTATGACTTGCCAGTTCCAATTACCTGTACAATTTTACAGTCAATAAAATTAAGAAAAAACAAATCAGACAAGTGTCTTTTTTTGGGATCTCACTTTTTTAGAACAAATATATCTTTTATTATTCATTTTAATTCACTTTTGTTTATTTGTCATATAATCTAATTTCTACGTTGAGGACCCCTAAACTTGAAGACTTCCTAGGTCTAAATTTCACTGTAACTGATACCATGTGTAGCAATAGTGTGCTAACATTACATTCTGTACAGAATAAACCAGCATTTCTCCTTCCTTCACATCACTTTGCTCACTTTGTATTTGCTGTTTGCCTCTACAGTAGGCTTATAATAGGTGAACTAACTAAAAATATATTCATGTTAAAAAAAAAAAAAAAAAGATTATTCCTTACAGAACCGCACATTACAATACCCAACCTCCTCAAGGATCTAGACACATTTAAATACATCTCTAATTTACAAATCAATTTTAATAAATCCGAAGCTCTCAATATTTCACTCAGTAAAAACGCAGTAGAACAATGCCAAATAAATTTCCCTTTTAAATGGAGCAACTCGACAATCACGTACTTAGGCATAAAGCTACCCTCTAATATCAATGACCTATATTCATGCAATTACCTTCCTCTACTTCTGAACATCCAAAATGATCTTAAAAACTGGTCCACGGGGATTTTCTCGTGGTTTGGCAGGGCTTCGATTGTTAAAATGAATATCTTACCCAGACTTCTTTACTTGCTACAAACGATTCCCATAAAGCTTCCAGCGGCCTTTTTCAATTCCTATAAGTCTATCTGCACAAATTTCTTATGGAATGGTAAAAGACCTAGACTTAGCAACGATAGACTAACTCTACCTAAAGCGAAAGAAGGAATTGGCCTCCCAGATATTAAGAAATATTATTGGGCTTGCCATCTGTCCAGAATAGTGGATTGGAAAATACATGCCTCTACGAAAGCATGGGTACAACTGGAAAATACACTTTCCCTAGTTCCTACAAGACACTTACCCTGGTTAGACCAGAAACACATCCCCCAGATCTGTAAACAATACCCGTTAGTAGCTCCTACCTTACAAGTGTTTAGATCAGCATGCCAAACACATCATGTCTCCTCCCACCGCAGTCCCCTGACCCCCATCAGACATAACCCAGACTTCTGAACTGGCCAATCCGATACTTTCCTCAAAAACATATGGCCTCACCCAAATATACTTACCCGTAATTTTTTTGCCAATGGACATCTTTTACCGCTTTCGGGCGTTCCAAGTAGTGACCCCAGACATCCTATTCCACAGTGGGTGTACTTCCAAATAAGGCACTTCTTAACCTTTCATCAGCAACAGCAGGATTTTTCCAGAACACTCACTCCTTTTGAATCTCTCTGTGACATGACTGAACCACAAAGACACCTTATATCCAAAATATACACCATCTTCTTTTCGGAATGTAATCCCAAGTCTACTAAATCCTCTCGCAGATGGGAATCAGATCTAGCCTTGCCCTTGACGGACAGTGAGTGGGAAACCATTTTTTCCCATATACACAAGGGATCTATAAACGTGTCAGTTCAAGAAAATGGTTTCAAACTCGCCACAAAATGGTATAAAACCCCATCACAACTGCACAAATTTGACCCTAACACACCCTCTACATGCTGGAGGTGCTCCCAGGACGAGGGAACCCTCCTGCACATCTGGTGGTCCTGCCCCCGAATTCAACCATTCTGGTCAGAGGTCCACCGCCTTACATGCAAAATTACCACTCTCCCCATAGAATTTTCCCCAGCACAACTACTTCTCCATCATACCCCTATTTCAAGAGCAACATACCAACGGTCCCTAGCCCAACATCTTGTTAATGCAGCAAAAATGTGCATCCCGGTCCTTTGGAAATCCATTGCCCCTCCCTCCATTACAGACTGGTTCCAACATATCTCCAAAGTGGCTGAGATGGAAGAACTCATACATCAAACAAGAGATACTCCACTTGGCTATTGGAAAGTATGGGCATGTTGGCATCACTTCCGAAATTCACCGGAATATTCAGCGCTAATTTCCTAAACTTTAGCTTTTGCCTCTCCCCTTAGCTATTTCCTGGGTTCATGGTAATTGACACATACAACTCTGCTAAGTGTTACAGTAATCTCTCTTCCTTTCTAGGAGGAGACCAAAAGAGTATGAACATCAAGTTTCTCGGTACTTTGTTGGCCTACTGTTTTTACCATTGCGTTCTCCTGACTTTTTGACCATTCATAACTCTAAGTATAGTCAAGTTATTTACTATTATTGTAATGAGATAGGGGATTCAATCCCTACTATATTCATCGTGACCGAACTACTTATTTTGTATTTGGTACATTCTATTCCTGTTACTTGCTTTGTTGATTTCTCTTGATATTTTCAATAAACATTTGGAAAGAAAAAAAAATATATATACCGTATAAGCCGAGATTTTCAGCCTCTTTTTTGAGGCTGAAAGTGCCCCCCTCGGCTTATACTCGAGTCATCGCTGTCTGCCCGCTCGATCAGCGTGTCGAGCAGACAGACAGCGGCCATTCTATAATTCAAAAGCCGCGCCTCCGGCTCCGCCTTCGCCTGTGATAGGCGAAACACTGAATTTCCCAGCAGCCTGTGTTCCGCCTATCACGGACATCGTATCATCCTCGTACTACGGACGAGGATGATACGATGTACGTGATAGGCGGAACACAGGCTGCTGGGAAATTCAGTGTTCCGCCTATCACAGGCGAAGGCGGCGGCGCAGCTTTTGAATTTTACAATGGCCGCCGAGGCGCCGACGAAGAGGGCACGGGACGGAGGCAAGGCAAGGCACGGCACGGGACGGGACGGGACGGGACGGAGGCAAGGCACGGCGGCAAGGCACGGAGGCAAGGAGGCAAGGCACGGGACGGAGGCTCGGGACAAAGGCTCGGGACACAGGTAGGCTGGACACACACACACACACACACACACACACACACACACACACACACACACACACACACACGGATGGATACACACACACACAGGGATGGATGGATGGATGGAGACACACACACACAGGGATGGATGGATGGATGGATGGAGACACACACACACAGGGATGGATGGATGGATGGACACACACAGGGATGGATGGACGGACACACAGGGATGGACGGACACACAGGGATGGACGGACACACAGGGATGGACGGACACACACACAGGGATGGACAGGCATGTCTCACCCTCGGCTTATACACGAGTCAATAAGTTTGCCAGTTTTTTTGGGGGTAAATTGGGGGCCTCGGCTTATATTCGGGTCGGCCTATACTCGAGTATATACGGTATTCATGTTTATTGTACAGGTGCATAAAGTCAGAAATGGACCAGTTAAAGTCTGCATAATTATAAGGGGGCTCCAAATGTGAATTTGTCCTCAGGCTTTTGGGCTCTCTTAGGCTCTCTACAATCTATACAATCAGATCTAAAGGGCCGTTTCATAGTCTGGCTGGAGAGTTAATAAATAATTACCTGGGATCTGTACTCCAAATCCAGGAGGACAGTTTGTGTTTTCCATGCATATTTCTTCATTGGTATAAAAATGGTGTCCGTCAATGCATACACATTCTCGAGGATAAGTGCTGTTCCCATTGTGAAGCACGTGCAGGGCTTTTCCTATAAGAAGCAAACATATAGGGACACATTTTATGAAGGCCTGCAGACCAGGCTGGATTTATTGTACAGCCTACAAAGGATTAAGCAAAACTTATACATAGCAAAATACAGAGGCTATTATTGCTTACCTCCTTGAAAAAATGCTAGGAGCCTGACTGTCTGTGCCTTCGATATTTTAAAAGAGAGATGAAACAAAAATGTTGATCAGGATATTCAAAGGGGAATTCAGAACTAGTATTTCCAGAAGAAGAGGTAACTAATCACATTCTCCATACTTGCTCACTACAGGTTTCCTTCAATTCTAACAATGTAACATTTTAGAGATAACAGAGTGGCTTTTGTGTTAACCATATTGTGTTTTGCTATGTACAAATTCCAGTACAGATCATTTGCATTAAACATACTGATTTTACATATGGAATCCAGATGTTGGCAATGTGAAGAAAAGAAATGGCATTGAAAAATTAGGTTGGCTTTCTGTCTTTTATCATTCTGAACTAACCATTAATTTTTCACTAGTAAAGTATATTTATATACAGCTCTCTTCTATACCACTGCACTAAAGAAAACCTGCCATGATAAAATATGATAGTTGGCTGGCTAATATGCTGACCCATTGGATTCAGTATTTTCCAAATTACTGACCTAATATTCATGCTTGTTCTGATCAGTTCCAGCAGCTAGAGGGGCAGCATGTCAGCCAAGCAACTAGCATTTTGAAAAGGAAAAGCAAAGGCAGCCTCCACATTTTTCTAATTTCTCAAACTGTCGGTGGGAAGTGGTTGATGAACAATACTGGATTTCATTTGGTGCTGAAGATCTATGTTGAAAAGTATGATCTCCCTAGTGCAGTGACTCCGTTGCACAAAAGAGTCATAAGAAGGTGCTTTGGCCGGAATCCACGAGATGCATTTTTATAAACTTTGTATGCCTTTTTCAAGTGACTCTTAAGAATTGCAATGCAAATCCAAAGGACGCAGGAGATCTCTTCCAGCCAACATATACAAGCCAATTAAAGAAGCCAACAACTCGATGATCTGCAATCCTTTCTCTTTATTTAATATTAGCAATACAGGGGTAAAAATTCCAAGAACAAATGTTGATGCGTTTCAGCCTCAAGGGGCCTTACTCATACCAGTAAGACTCCTCAAAGCTGAAACGCAAAACTGTTTGTTCCTGGGGTTTTTACCACTGTATTGCTAATATTGGTAAATAGAAAGGTCTGCAGACCATCGAGTTGCTGGCTCCTTTAATTGATTTGTATAAGTTGACTGGCAAAGATCTCCTGCATCCCCTGGCTGGCAGAGGCTAAGAGTGGGGCATTGATACATGGATTCACTTCATATGATTAAACCTACAGGGTTGTAGCCCTGCCCGGTTTATATCATTACTCTGCCAGGAGAGGTTACTCTGCCACATGAGGTCCTGGGTGAGGAAATTGTGGAGAGCCTCAGAAAGCATCAAGATAAGATCATCAAGACAACTGCTGCTCCTACTGGAAATATTTGGTTAATAATGGGGACGGTTTCTATTAAGAAAATACAGATTGCTGAAATCAGTGGGCAGCTCTGCCCCAATTCAGTCATGTGCAGGAGAGCAGTGGCTCTCTTGGTTCTCTGCTGTCCTATTGGCTGAGACACATCAGTGGGAGACAGCATCCAGTGAGATGGGAGCAGGAGACGAGACTGAGTCACACTCTATGTGTCCCATAGACACACAAAGGCAGCTCAGGAGCAAGCATGCATGAATGCCCCTAGAGCAAGCCGCTTGTTCTGGGGCTTTCGGTAAGGGGGAGGAGCCAGAAGTGTCGGTGGAGAATCTGAGAAGAGGAAGATCAGGGGCTGCTCTATGAAAAATCATTACACAGAGCAGGTAAGTATGATGTGTTTATTATTTTAAAGAGACATTTTTTAACCTTTAGAACCAAGGCTTTAGAGCAGTGATTCTCAACCAGGGTTCCTCCAGAGGTTGCTAGGGGTTCCTTTAGCATTGGGCAATTTGTGCCTCTCAGATAAGTTCCCACTCACACCATTGATCTTTTTATCTATCTGTAAGGAGGTAATTTTTCCAATGACCACAAGTGTAAGGACCATTCTTCCCACTGACCATCACACTAAAATATCATGAGTTATAGATTTCTAATTTTTAGCAGGGGTTCCCCCGAGACCAGAGAACTATTTAAAGGGTTCCACTGTGTTGAAAAGGTTGAGAAAGGCTGCTTTAGAGATTTGACTTAAAGGCTTTTTCTGTACTGGTGTCTCTCTCTAGCCCCCGCTTCCAGGAGTTTTGAAACTTTTTGTTTGTACATGAAATGTCAGCCCATCCTGTTCTGGAAGTTACCACTGTGCTTCCATGGGCACGGGGGATGTTACATATATCAAACAGTACGATTAGTATGGGCAGTCTAATTTTGTTATTGCAATGTGTCTATAAATTACTTGGACCTGTGGCGGCCCTTCATTTATGAGAACCATTCCTGAACTTTAAACTCATTGGTTAAGAATGTCATACGATTCAATGGTACAATATGGGGCAGTGGGTCTGCTATTGCAGATGATCGTGTTGTATATTTTTTATTTTTTAATAAAAGGAGATTTTTTTTCAGCATCCACCAGCTATGGAGATAACTGCCTGCTGTTTCCAGAGCCCTCGCCGGATACATTTTGTGGGTTTTCTATACAATAAGAATTTAGTTTAATACTCTTTCCTTGGAAAAACAAGAACATTGAGAGTTTATGTGTAAATATAAACTACTTCCACCATTCATCATCAGAAAAGATTTGCCTTAGGAGGGTTTTCCATGTATAAACAAATTGGTGTCTTCCTCTAACAGTCCCCCCTATACTGCAGTGCCCCTCTACTGTGGATTTTCCATACACAATAAGAATTTAATTTTATATATTTTTTTTTCTTGAAAAAAACAAGGACATTGAGAGTTTATGTGTAAATATAAACTACTTCCACAATTCATAATCAGAGAAGAATTGCCTCATGAGGTTTCCCCATTTAAAGGCAAATTTGTGTCTCTCTGGCAGTCCCCCTCTACTACAAATGTAAGTGTTCTGTAATTACGTTTTCTAAGAAACTTCAGTCATTTTGGATGCTTGTTAAATGAAAGTAATAATAATGAAACAGAGGTGACCTTCCCCTTATTATTCTGTTAACCCCCATTTAGAATTCAGTCGGTGTCGTGGTTGCCTGTTTCTTAGCAATACCATTTTAAACTAAGATTTTACTAAAAGTGTTTCTCCCAACATTAACAGGGTTTCTTTTTAAAAGAAAATAAAACCATTTTACTTCATTTTTTTTTTTCCAGATTAGACTAGAAAACATAGGAATGAACAATACTACATAGAAACATTTTCAAACACAAATTACATTTCTTTGTTGGAATTAACATATTAAAGAATGCCTAGAAAATAGTTATAAAACATTTTTTCTAAAAATAAATACTGGTGATCTACATATTTTAATAAAACAGAAAAAATGTATAATTTATCATGCTAGTAAATCCTTTAAAATTAAAAAAGCCATAAAATATATCTATCAAAATCTTTTTTTTTTCTTTCGTTTTGGATAGATTGTGGAAGAATTTAAAAACCTGGTCGTGTTTTTATTGCTGTCTGTGTTCCTGCTTGGAAGATCCACCCCTCTATAATTGCCCTGATGACGATAGCCACTGGGATTGGAAGTGAGAGAAAATACATTTTGAATTGTCAGTGGAACAGGAAGAGAATAAATCTTCCAGTGGGGACACCCATTTTCAGAGCAAGCTGTGCAACAAAGGCTTATGCTTTCTTTGGAGGGACTAGCTCTCATTTTCTGTTTTGTCTCAAGACAGGAAGTAAAAGAAAATTTCCCCCAAAAAAGACAGGAACAAAAAAGAAAAAAAAAAACACTATTGGCCATAAATATATTTAATCCTTTCCTGCTTTACATTCTTGCTTTTAACCCTTTACATTCTCCAATACTCTGCTTTTAACCCTTTACATGCTCCAGAACTCTGAAAAATCAGACCATTAAAGTGTTTGTAAATGGAAAAAAAACAAAAACAAATATAATTCTATACTTACCCACTCTGTGTAATGGAAACCTCTTCTTCTTGGGTCCCTTGGGTCCCCTGCTGGCCTTCTTTACTCCCCCTCCCTGGCTAGTGGCCCATAGGAAGCTGGTTCCTTTAGGGGCACTCGAGCAGACTCACTCTGAGTCTCGCTGTCTGCATTAATTGATGCAGACAGTGGGACTTGCCCCCCTGCTCTGGCTTTGATTGACATCGGTTTGAGCCAATAACTCACAATTTCACAATTTCAGGCTATTCAAATGAACTACACCCAGATAGCATGTGAATCTCACAGAAACGCACAGCACAGCTTGCATGGCATGGATTCCCATGTGATTTATGGTGTAAATCAGCACTTAAAGCAGAATTTAATTCCCAAAAGGGAGTTAGTCCCCTCCCCCCCCCCCACACACACATACCCCCCTAGCAGAAATGCAGGAATTTTTTTTCTTACATTTTTTATTTGTGGCCCTGCCCCGCATCAACATTCCAGCCTAGACCAGAATAATGTGTCATTGGTCCTGCATCCTCCTGAGAACTTACATTACATCTCTAAGGAGGCTGCAGGATCGGCACCCAGAGCGGCCACGGGGCGAGCTCTGTGCATAATTGGAGCTGGTACCTTCACCCGGAAGAGCCAGCCAGCTGAATAGGTCCAAGATGGCAAGATGGAACCCGCTGAATGGCACCCGCTGCTGCATGGCAGGACAATGTTCGATTAGCTGTGCTGGTGTGTATGTGTTTTAAAAAGAACCCAGGAATACAGGTACGAGGGAAAAGAAAGATGGTGGTGGGGTGAGTTGAATACTGCTTCAACCCCAACATAGAGTCTTTGTTGTGATCTTTGAAGATCTTTGAGGATGAATTACTTTGCAAGACATGCAGGTAGACAGGTCAGGAAAAGCTTATTTTAAAGGTCTTTTTTGCCTGTTAAGTATATGTTGATACTTTGATGTCTATAGTCTTGGCACAAGCACACTTTGCCGTTTTAGTCTAGCATACTTAAACTGCTTTTGTTTTTAAAAGTCCCTCATAAAATAGCAGCAAATGTAGAGTAAATGCAGTACAAGCAGTAAATAGCTTCTTGTAATGTGACAGCTCTTTCTTGTACAGCAGTCTCTCGCAACACACAAACCAGATTTTCATTATGATTGCAAGTACAAACTATGCAAGGTGGGTCAGTCAAATCTCTACTTTAGGCAAACTTACTAACCAAATAGAACGAGGCATATTTTTTTACACAGGCTATTTTAAGGCATTAGCAATCAATCTTATTTATAGTCAGGAGCTTAATTAAAGAACAATAAATAGAAATGAAAAGAAGAACTTGGGGGGGGGGGGGGGGGGCTAGAACACAATATAGCAGCAGTTTACCTGCATCACACACCATATGAAGGGCACATTTCAAATCATCATTCCAGACACTCGTGTATTCATTAGGGCCACATGGGCTGCAAACGGTATCC
Source organism: Lithobates pipiens (assembly GCF_037356315.1). Lineage (NCBI taxonomy): Eukaryota > Metazoa > Chordata > Amphibia > Anura > Ranidae > Lithobates > Lithobates pipiens. The sequence goes on along the minus strand of NW_027507764.1, from coordinate 332,883,362 downwards.
CCACTGAAGGTGCACCTTTTAGTCATATATGTTCCTGAAATAATAAAAACATTTCCTTATGTACAGTCCAAGTCATAATAAATAAATGTTTCACAATTGCACACAATTCTGTAATTAGTAAAGTGTGTATGGTACTATGGAATTATATAGTAAATCATTTTAAATGTATACTCTTTATTTAAAATTATTCCTTTATCTGTCAAGAACTAAAATGCAGGCTAGATGGAGTTTTGCTTCATGTCCTAGCTATACTCAAATCTTCTGTGCTTTATAAGTAGATAAATTAAATATGTTTTTGTTATGTAAGCTTGTATAATGTATTTGTAAATTGACTGATGGTATGATTATGCCATTAATGTATGCATATTTGTCTATTTTTATAACAATTTTACAATAAAATTAAGATTAAAATAAAATAAAACAAAACAAAATAACATTAAAAAGAAAATGCTTTAAGGGCTCTGAAGCAACTGTATGATGCAGTACAGTCACATATGTGGTGATCAAACCTAAATACACTTGTTTTTAATTAGTGCAAAATATTGTAAATTAATGCAAATATGAATCATCTCTAACAATAATTAATCTAAAGAATGATTTTGTTGACATTAATTAAGTATGTTAAATAAGATACTAAGATAAGATACCGTATTCTCTCTCTATCCATTTGCTGACCAGGCCTTTTCTGAAACTTTTTGTTTACATTTGGATTTTTTGCTAGAAAATTATATGTATATATTTTTTAGCAGAGACCCTAGAGAATATTTGCGCAGTGGTCTATCAAAGCCAATTAGTTTTTTTGGAAAAAATACACTTTAATGAATAAAAAAAACCCACAATAGTTACCCCAATTTTTTGTATAATGAGAAAGATGCTGGTACGCCGAGTAAATAGATACCTAACATGTTATGCCTTAAAATTGCTCACGCTCATGGAATGGCGACAAACTACGGTACTTAAAAATATCCATAGGCAACACTTTTTTACGGGTTACCCGTTTAGAGTTACAAAGGAGGTCTAGTGCTAGAACTATGGATCTCGCTCTAATGATCACGGAGGTCATGTGTGGTTTGAACACCGTTTTTCATATGCGGGCACGACTTGTGGATGCGTTGACTTCTGTGCGTGAGCACAGAGGGATGGGGCAATTAAATTTTTTTTTTTTATTGTTATACTCTCCCTTTATTTTTATTTTTTTATCATTTTTATTCCTGTTACAAGGAATGTAAATATCCCTTGTAATAGAAACAAGCAAGATAGGCAAGACCCTCTCGTTTACCTTTAAAAGCAAAAGGAAAAAAGAACATTTTTTTTTTGGACCCTGATAATAAATTATTTCTTTATGTTTGAGAACCAGACGTGATGTCAGAGGTCGCTCCAGTCCTCCAAGGGCACAGAGCCAAGTGGGAGCCATCTTGCCCTCACTCGACTTCCTGACTAGACATTGGATCGCTTCCAGGTTTACTGACGGCTCCAGTAAACCTGGGAATGACCGGGAAGTTGTGGGAGGGGGGTCAAATTTACCACTGGGATCACATTTATCAGATGCTGAATCGCTCACAGATCAAATTGTCAAAATGGGCAACTCGTCAAAATCTTCAGCTACGTCACTTCCAGTAACTCTCCAGCAGAAGATTTCGACCAGTTGGCTCTACTGCCCATGCACCTGACAGAATAACAGAAACCCCTGGCAGTTGACGAGTTTTCAAAATAGATTAGGGATGTACCTTGCGCATGCGCACTGCTGCGATTGGTAGATCCGAGGAAAACTCGTCAAGATTAAGGAAATATCTCACTTCAGATGTTGTATCAGTAGTGCTTTTTCAAAGTTTATTATTCACATAAAAGGGGAAAGTAAAATTCTCCCTTTGGCCTCTGCTCAAATTAAAGTATATTTATCAGAATTGAATGGAAACAGCCCACAGGAATCTTCACAGCTTCTGGCCAAAATCTTCTTTCCCTTGCTATGTCTGCACAATCAATCCCCATAGACTCTTTGGGCCATCTCCCAGTAGAGGAGATGCTCAGGAGACAGGCTCACAGGAGTCTATGGGGGTCAGATGAGGCATGGCCAGGGGAAAGGAAGGTAACTTTTCTGAAGCAGGAAAATGGGTCGCAATGAAAATTATAGCAAAATTCTCCTACAAAAAGTCATTATAAAAAGAAGACAAACCTGGTTTGCATTTACTGCAGCATTTTCCTGAATGTGCATACTGTTTTTCTGGGTCACAGTAAGGAGTCTGAAATAGATATAAGAGAAGAAAATAGAGCTTATCAATTTAATCTGAAAAAGTTCCTGTGTATGAAAGCAATATGTAGTATGGTCTGCAACTTTTACACTCACATTGATGTACTACACATTTAAAGCTGTACTAAGCTTCCTCTGTCTGCTATCAACCACACATAACTGGGAACATACTCTCTAGAAAGAGGAAGAACCTTGATTTAAGTAGAACAACAGAGTTGCTGGCTCTACTTGAATGCCACCCTTGGCAGGAATGTTTGTTGCTAGGAATCTGAGGGAGCCTGGAGCTATTATAAGCTAAATATAATTTGAGAGTTACATTGCCAATAGGTAAAGTCCTTCAAGTTGAGTCTCAGCACTGTGCTTTCCCCCTTTTCCAGTGAACCTTCTCTGTGTTTACATTTGAGATAACAATGCTGCCTTGTCACTGATGGGAGAGGGTACCAAAAACAATTCAACTGAAAAAAGAAGTGATCAGCTACAGAGGTCAGTGAGATTGTGTAAACTAGAATACTGTGTATATTAGAATACTAGAATACTAGAATATATAAATATTTGAATGTCCATAATCTGGCCTTGGTTCTATTTCAAGTCACTGATCTTATGCTTACACACAAAATATGCCTACCCAATGGTACATATTTCTTCTTTTAAAACTACTATCCTCTTTGGAGTTTCTTGATGACTATCTGCAGCTCTCTGATGAATTATATATCAAGATGGTGCATCTGTGCTCAGCCGCAGTCCTACCAGTTGGGAAGTCCACCTAATAGGCATAAATACTTAGGGGCAGTTTATCAAATAAACCACACCACTGCTTTTATGGGCAAAGTAACCTTTAATTGTGATCTGTTCTTTGTTAAGTGAAAGGTACACAGAGGACTTATTAAAAATTATATTACCATTTTAGTGGTTGTGACTAGGAAAAATCCTTTGCTTGGGGTGGATAACACTGTTCATGTACGTACCATGTTCTGTTCAATATCAGCCTTCTCCAGCCTGGATCATACTTTTTAGCTCTTGTCATACACAAATGTAGGTGTATTTTGAAAATTGCCCCCCAGATGGGAGCAATGTCTAAAAATTGCAGGGAAAAGTCCCATGATTAGGGGAGATAAAGCAACTGTATACTTGCCCTCTTTTGTTCAGTTTCCGCTTTCACCAGCCAGACTAGTATACTTAAGTTCTTGTGTTGCTCTTCGAAATTCTACTTGGCATGGGGTCTACCAATAAACGTGAGCAATGTCAAAGAATGACAGCTAAATGTACCATGCCGAGGGATAGATAAAACTATTGTGTACCTGCCCTCTTCTCATCAGCATCAGCTTTCACCAGCCAAACTCCTACAATTTAGTTCTTATTATACACAAAAAAATTTTTTTAAAAACTCTACATAGGATTAGCTCTAACTTTAGTTAGGAGCATTGCCTAAGACTAGTTCTTATGAGGTTGAAATGTACGTTCTATATAGACATAGGGGTTGATTTACTAAAACCAGAGTGCAAAATCTGGTGCAGCTCTGCACAGTAGCCCACCAGCTTCTAACCTCCGCTTATTCAATTAAACTCTGACAATAAAACCTGGAAGCTTATTGGTTTCTATGCAGAACTGCACCAGAATTTGTACTCTCTAATTTTAGTAAATCTCCCTCATACAGCAAGTCAGGTAAAAAAAAAATAATCTAGTTCAACCAACTAACATTATCTTGCATACTCTTCTTCCTGGATAAATCTTGTTGCCCTTTAGGATGACTGCCATTTTCTAACAGTTATCTTTTCCTTACTTCCCTCCTCCCCTGCATGAATTCCTAAGGAGAGGCTGTCAATTATTGGCAATGGCAGTCATGAGAAATGGCTTCTTTGTGGGATTTTTTCTGTGCACATGAAGGGGAAGGAGTAAGGGCAGTTTGGGAAAGTTGTGAAGCTCCCTGTGGAACAGTGGTAAAGTATTTGGGGGCCCCACAAGTATTTTTTGTGACTTCATATGTACTGGAAATCTCCTCATGCATAGAGAAAAAATGTGAAGGTTACACATGTGTTGATACTGTCCATATTATAGCAGGCACAAACTGATTATGTCAGTAGTCACAGCTATTACCTTTTGTACCACCACCCCCTCCCTTTAGAATGTAATCTCTACGAGCAGGGCCCTCCTGTTCCTTTTTTGTATTGTACTGTAATTGTGTTGTCCCCCCTATACATTGTCAAGTGCTGCGTAAACTGTTGGCACTATATAAATCATGAATAATAATAATAATAATAGTGGAAAATATTATCACTTCCTAGTGCCTATCCAGCCCTGGTACCCAACCATAAGGCCCTCTGGTGGGTTATATGTCCTGATGGTGCTTCTGTGCTCATTAGGTCACGGTCCTACCAGCCTTCAGGGCTCTGTACATGATGGGGTGTCTGGAACAGCAAAAAAAGTACTTCTGTGGCTCTACATCATTTGACCAATTATGTAGGGAAAGCCTGGAAAAGTTTGTGCTGAAGGTTAGAGAAAGCTCTCTTTCATGTCATATACACTGCAAAAATTGATGGCTGCTGCAGAGTTCTATAGTAACTGCACTGCCAGAAACAAAGCTGTCAGTAAGGAAAAATAATAATTGCCTTTTCCAGGTAAACAGTTTGGTTTATTTCTTTCACATTTCTTAAATTTTCTCTGTTCTGTATCATTTTTTCTTCTTTTATGTTTTTTTTTGTTTTTTTAAATAATGGATCTTGCTGTGTGGAATATCAAATGTGCAAACAGAACTGATTAAGATGGCACAAATGTGACAGTGTTGACTTGTAGAGGGGCTCTAAGGTAAGTTGACCAGTTTTTTTTTAATATGTGTATGGAATGATTGTATAATATATACGTTATTTCTCAGATTTCATCCATGAGATAAAAAACTATACTACTTAGAATTTATTGGGATATGATTACCAAATGTTAAGAAGATAAGTTGGAGAAAAAACTTGGAAAGAGCGATGGGGCAGCAAAATTCTAATCCAATCCAGCCCGGGGACAAACTCAGACCGGAGATAGCGTCCTCAGTCTGGGGACTGCCCCCAGACACCATGTGGACTTCTGGTCACCCTACCCTGAGGGCAGTGATATGTAGCTTTTTTCATATCAATCTCAAATCTCTACTGTCTTCTGCAGAACCTGTATAATATCTGCTTTCGCTGACCAATTTCTGTCAGCAGTCTCTCAGTCTTCTGTAGCATTGCATACACAGAATTTTATGTACAAACCTTGGTGCTGTGGGAATGTGCTTAGGGCCCACTTCTGTACATAGATCATACAACAATTTATTAAGGGGGAGGGGCTCTTGATGTAATGGGGGATACAATTCCACGGATGTGGAAAAAAAAAAAATCGAAGGGTACTATGTGTCATTTATCTTATGCTCAAATGCAGTCACTGCACAAGCAGACATTACTGTTCAGTACTAGTCATTAAATGTGTGTGTGTGTGTGTATATATATCACACACACATACAGCGTAATATACAGTATATATATATATATATATATATATATATATATATATACATATATACACATACCTTAGGAAGAATGCACAGGAAAGCTTATCCAATGATAACCAAACATACACATTAATATAGTTGCTTACACACACATTAACCAATGCACACACATATTCATGTTCATGAACACAGCTGCCATATATGATATAACAGGTTTTGATGTGCATGTATTGGAATGGACATTCATCATGGGAACTAAAGTGTATCTCAGATTTTTATTGCTGTTGTTATTGTGTGCAAGACAGATTTAGCCTGTCTGCCCCAGTGATCATTGTCATGATTATATCCAAATTTTAACAGTTGTCACTGGAACAAGAGTTGACAGGAAAACTTTAAAATGGGACACCTGCTCTAATGACAACTATCTAAAGGTCCTTGCACATGGGCAACTGAGCCCATTCAACGTAAATTATGGCATGTTTGCCCTACCTGGGCTTCCCATAGACATGAATGTCTGTGCGCTGCTGTACTGGGGTAAACAGCGCGCTATCGTAACAACATGTATGAAGCCTACAAAAAAACATAGAAAAATGACAGGAGAAAAAAAAGAGTAGTCCATTGAGTCTGCCTGTTTTTTTTGTTTTTTTTGTTTTGTTTTTCTTTAACGTGTTTGCGCTGTACTCGTGTCTATGATAGCACTGCCATTTGTCCAAGTGCAGCAATGCACAGCCATTTGTGTTTACGGGAGGCTATTGCTGCACCTGGGCTGCCCAGGCTTGGGAAAGACGCCAACATGTATGTTGAACAGGCTCAGCCGCCCATGTGCAAGGCCCTAAAAGGGAATTTGTTTTCAATTTAAACAGATTTCCACTCTCTTCTTGTTCTGTCTCTGGGACAGAACAGAACATAATTTTTTTTTTCTTACTTCCAAAAGGCAAGCACCATCCACAGTCAGCACCTACTTCCTTAACTAAAATCATTCCGTTACATGACACAATCATATAAGTCATGTTGCTTGTTGTGGGCTATGTATACACATGTCTGACAGAAATCAGCATCTTTGCATCAGTTACGCTAGGGAGAGAGTCTAAGTATAGGTTCCTTTTGCCTGCAGCAGACTAATGACATCATTCTCCCAAGTTGCCCCTCTGGGGTCTAGATAATGGGGTTGATTTACTAAAGGCAAATAGACTGTGCACTTTGCAAAGTGGAGTTGCCTTCTGCAAGTGCAATTGCTCCAAAGCTTAGTAAATGACGCAAGGCTTCACTTTGCACAGAGTACCCAATCACATGCAAGGAAAATAAAAAAAATGCATTTTTGCTTGCACGTGATTGGATGATGGAAGTCAGCAGAGCTTCTGCTCATTTACATAGCTCTCGGGCAACTGCATTTTGCAAAGTGCACAATCAACCCCAAAGCATTTTGCCAAGAGTTGCTTTAGAATATAAAAAAGTACAGCTTTAAAAGAAAAAAAAAAATAATCATACTTTTGCTGTATATTGTAACATTGGTATTCATGAAGATTTTTACAGGAATGTAGTGGTTTTTAGAGCAATCCAATTCATGCACTCATGATTTAGAAATATTTGTCATGTACAGAACTGCTCAAATCCACAGCTAAGTAAACAAAAACTTGAATTTATACAGTTCAGTATAATGCAGTTCTCTACCCAAAGCTGTCTGCCAATGGTTTACTTACGCAGTGCAGATTAATACTAAGTACACACTGTCTCTTAGTTAGAAATGACTGTTATCTGATACAAAAAAAATGTGGACTGCAAACACATAAAGAAATTTTTCAAGAGTGTGAGAAATACACTTTTGCATACTCTAGGCATGAGTTTAGAGTAAGTTTGCATATAAAAGGCCAGAATACTGGAAAATATCACAATTTCTCCTTTTAGTAGGTATGAATTTTCATTTTGGTACTTGTTTTATTAAAGAGTTGCTACTTTTTCTATAATGAAAAGGAAACATGGCTTACACTGGAAGTCTAAGTAAACAGCTAAATTCTGTTTAAGTGCTCATGCACACGGACGTTTTAAAAAACTGGCTGCAAAGCTAGCTCCGACGCCTGGAAAAATCGTCGTTAAAAACTTGATTTTTACCGCGTTTTGCATTGGCGTTTATGCGCGTTTTCCCGCGATTCGCGTTTTTACAGCTCTAGCTCCACGCCACGGAACGCACTGGTCCTGGGTTTTTTTTACAGCTTAAAAACGCTTATGCCATTTGCAGCTCAAAAACGCCTAGGTGGGCATGAAGCCATAGACTAACATGGACAGCCGTTTTTAAGCTGCAAAAAAAGCTCAAAAAAGCGGCTGTAAAAACGTCTGTGTGCATGAGGCCTAAAAGTTTTTGTTCAGTTAAACATTGAAAAGTCAGATATAGTATACAGTACAAGAATAAACAATAAAAAGATATGCAAGTAACAGAGAACAGGTAAACCATATGAGCAGCAACAGGCTTCAAGTACAATCAGGAGGCCCAGCGGGCATGATAAAGATGTTGTTTCATATTGTGAATTGTAGTCAACATCTCAAAATGCCTAGCAGTAGGGACTACAAAGAGTTCCAGAACAGGTCCAGGCCTAAAAAGCAGTGTATAACAAAAAAAGGGAGAAGTGGGAACCAATAAAATATGGTACATTGATATACCGGCCAGTATTGTTCCACACACTAATATTGGGGGGGACTCTGTGACAAAAAGGCATATGAAGGAGTGTGCACTGTGTCAGAAATACGACTCAGTACTGTCACATGGATGAGCCCTGGGAAATAATTACTGGACTGATAAAGTAATGAATTAAATCATTTTATTGAAAAAATATCAATTATTAAAAATACAGCAAATCTACACCTGACACTAGGAGTAAACATAAGGGACAGACAACAAACACACATAAAACAACTATACACACCACCCAAGAAATTCATCAAATAGTACTATAAATACAAATTGCGGTAAACCACATCACCACCGAGCCTAATGAATTGTATAAGAAGGCAACGGCCATTGCAATTTCAGAGTGGTAGTATGAAAGGGTATAGCAATATATATGACAGTCCATGGTTGAAATACAGGGCAATATGACAAAGTCAGTCCAAGGGATTGGAGAAAAGGGGGAGATGAAGGCAGGGAGCCATCTGCAATTGCAGATCAAGTAAAGTCAACTGGGCTATAGATGATGATGAGAGCTATATGTCCACAGACTAAAATGTGATCCAGGTATATGAACGAATGGTCAAAAGAGCTGTTGCAATTAGCCAAAGTATTCAGCTGGAACAAATTAATGAATAATAGTCCATTCCCGGACAATGATAAAGTTCAAAGTTAGAATTTAACAAATTTATCAACAGACCTTGATAATACAGGCAAATCAATTACTCACTGTCTGTGTAGAACTTGTGAAAGTAGCACTGTGCAGCGCAAATGTGAACAGCTGATCTGAACTTTCATGGATTACCAAAGGTTCTCTTCATAGCTGTATAGGCTCATGCTGACTCTAGAAGTCACAAATGGTAAGTAGCGATGAAGCGCTATGTAGAAGACACAGCCAAAACCATGGACTGGCTAACCAGCGAGGTGGTGATGCAGGGACTCACGTCAACGCGTTTCACTGGGAAACCCCAGTTTCATCATGACTAGCGCCCCCTGAGGCCAGTTTAAATAAACAAAATTTCAACTCAGCTTCAATTAACTCACAAGTGAATCAAATATAAACATGTGTTTAACCTAGACCAACACACTATTTTCTAACCATATTAACCCCTAGGGTATAAAAACATCATAATGACTGCAGCATCTCCAAAGAAAAATGTAAGTAAAAAATGTGAAAAAAATATACAAAAATTTATAAACATTAAACAAATAAATGAATATATTATAAATTATAGTAGTGCACACACAGCATAATCTATTCAGACAAATGGCTATTTAGAGAAAAGCTCAATGCCCCAAGTCGCCATTCTCTAACATAAATTGTGTAGGGACCTAAATATGTATTATATATATATATATATATATATATATATATATATATATATATACACACACACACACACACACACAGAAAAGAGAGAAAGGATTGAAGATATTAGAATATATATATATATATATATTTAAGACATATACATTTACTAAACATATTTCCATAAATACTTCCAAAGAATAATTCCAAAAAGAAACAAAAATATTAGGGAAAATCACTGTTCCAGAAAAACTTGAAGATTAAATTCTCTGTTAAATCCATTTTGAATCATAACATTTAATTTATATATACTTTTTTTTTATTTTTTAAGAAGAACTCTATCAAAATCACCTTCTCCCTTCTCTCAGAGCATAAATTCCCTTAACCCTCAGCCCATCGGGTTTGGACTGATGGTGTAAAAGGAAATTCTGAGCTAATGGACTTTTTGGCTCCCATGTCCTGGGATGCTCACCAATATAGATGCGTAACTGATGCTTTTTCTTACCTATATAAATCTTATCATAGGGACACTGTATACTATAGATTACTTTGGCAGTAGCACAATTAATAAGGCTTTTAATCCTATAGTTTTGCATATTGTCTGCATTGGTGAACATCTCGGTATGCTAGACATAATGGCAAATCTGACAGTGTCCACAGGGGAACATCCCTTTTGATCTTGAAAAAAACATAAGCCAGGAGTCATCTGATGACCTGATATATTCAGACTGAGTGAGCATGTCTGAGAAATTTGGAGCTCTCCGAGCAGTTATACGTGGCTAATCACCAACTATCCCAGATAAAGTGGGACAGTGAGACAAAACTGACCAATACCTTTCGAGAATGTCCCTGACCTTTGACCACTGTGAACCAAACTGGGTAATAAATCTTACTGGTCCATATTGTGTGGCCTGAACAGATGGGGGCATGGGGGGAGAGGATAGTTCTATTAGGGAAGATCTATCTAGCCTCTTTGCTCTCTTTGCTGCTCTAAGTACTTTATGGCTATAGCCTCTCTCCCTAAACCTAGCATACATGTCATGGGCCTCCTTTTTCAATTTCACATCGCTTGAACAGTTTCTCAGAATACGGAGAAACTGCCCCATAGGGATGCCCTTTACCAGAGATTTGGTATGAAAGCTATCTGCTCTAAGTAGAATATTAGTGGCTGTGGGTTTTCAAAACGTTGAAGTGACCAAAAGGTCATACTTCTTGGTGTTCCTGAGGTCAAGAAAAAGAACCTATACCAAATCAAAACCGTATGCAAGTTTAATATTATGTGTGTTCCCAAATTAACTCATTTAGAGCAGTCTAGGTTCCCTTCCAGACCATCAGGACATCATCAATATAACATATCCATGTCATCACAAATCCATTGAATGATCCTAACGTATAAACCCCAGACTACTCCCACATACCCAAATGTAGGCATACATATGAGGGCGCCTGTATTACCTTTTGGTAATACACATCATTGAACTCAAAATAGTTGTTATTGAGAACAAAGTTCAAAAGGTCAAGTACAAATTCATTTTGATGTGCTATCTCAGGAAAATATTTCTCTAAGAAAAACTCAACAGCTTTTTGACCCCAGAAATGGGGGATCGATGCATAAAGTGACTCAACGTCAATGCCGGACCCATTTATCCTCAACTTTAATGTCCCTCAATTTGTTGAGGACATCTTTTATATCTCTTACATATGATGCAAAAGCAGGAACCATTGTTTTAAGAAGACCATCAACATATTGACTCACACTTTCAAGGGGTCCATTAACTGCAGACACTATAGGTCTCCCTGGGGGGTTTTGTAGATCTTTGTGAAGTTTAGGAATAATATAGAGGACTGGAATGTTATATGCAGAAATCCGGAGGTAATTTAGTTCTCTTTTAGATAAAAGTCCTTCTTCCTGTGCTAAAGTTAGTTTATAGTTTAATTCAACAACCAAATCAGAAAAGGGAGCGTTTGAAAGTCTTACCTATATAGATGTCTTGATTACCCAGTTGTGTCTTCACTTTTCTCCAATCCCTTGGACTGAGTTTGTCATAGTGCCCTGTATTTCAATCACGGACTGTCATATATATTGCTATACCCTTTCATACCAGCACTCTGAAATTGCAACGGCCGTTGCCTTCTTATATTTCATTAGGCTCGGTGGTGATGCGGTTTACCGCAATTTGTATTTTTCAGTACTATTTGATGAATTTCTTGGGTGGTATCTATTGTTGTTTTATGTGTATTTGTTGTCTGTCTTTGTCCCCAGACCCTTATGTTTCTTCATAGTGTCAGGTATGGATTTGCTGTATTTTTAATAATTGATATTTTTCAATAAAATTATTTAATTCATTACTTTATCATTCCGGTAATTATTTCCCAGGGCTCATCCATGTGACACTCAGTACTGAGTCGTCTTTCTGGCACAGTGCACGTGCCTTCCAAAAAGCAGTGTAGTAGGCAGAGGAGAGGAACGAGTAGGAAAGGGGATGAAACTGTACAGGTGCAAGGTAAAAAAAAAAAGCCTCATCAAACACTTCACATAAATATACAAAACTCATCACAAAGAAAAGAGGGTCAAAATCTGCAGGCAAATAGGTTTTTACCCAGGAGTCCCATATTGTGGATATATGGAAGTGAACAAGCAGGTCATGTTATCCAATAGGAAAAGATAAAGACTGGTACCTTTTGCAAACTGCAGAACCCCAAAAGTGGTATATTTAATTCTATGTGATTGTGGTTCCTTCTACATTGGTAAGATGAAGTTAGAATTTTTAGTAACATATGTACAGACACATTCAAAGTTGAAAAAAAGGAAATTTGGATTTACCAGTGGGACGACATGTTGCCATGTCAGTCAAGTTTTTTTTGCTTAACAGGGTCCATCCCAGTTCCAGGGGAGAGGACATTAGTAAGTCCCTTCTCCAGCAGGAAATTATGTGGATTCATTATTTAAATGCCATCATCCCTCCCAGCTTAAATTAAGTGGTAAGCTTCAAGCCCTTTCTAGAGGCCTTTAAATTTGGAGGTATGGAGAAATAAAACACCATTCATTACAATTGGGACATTGTAATGACAATAGAGTCAATTTGTGGTGACATTACCACGCAAACTGGCGGGTGGCATTGCATACCAGGAATCTGAGACAAATATGTTACTTATATCCTATAATTCAAAGGGTGCATGATTATATTATGATACCCCCCTCTACTTGGGGACAAATTCCAACTATGTAGTCTTATATGATTAATTTATTTAGGTGCTGTATTATACATTTTTGATGGGTCTTCCTTTTACTGCAGTGGCTGTTCTCCATAAATTAGCTTTAGAAACTTTCTACATATTTTATTAGCTGGCCCGTTTATTATTATTTTCTATTTTTCTACGCATTTTTGCCTCCTTAGCAGTAATTCCTGTGGTCTCAGTGTATGCTTGTCCCTCTCTGGGCAGGTACTGCTTGGCCTACTGACAGTTGAAGATGGAAAGATATTTTCATGCGCCAGAGGGTTTTAATGATTGGCTGGTTTACTATTGCATACACTTATATTGTATTTGTACTATGCTTGTCATGATGTGTTATATATCTTGTCAAACTATTACTGTATTTTAATTTGCAATTTTATTGTAGATATGTCGCACCCTTCTACCGATGAAGAAGAATTTTCAAAACATAGAGTTGTTGCATTTTTGTATACATACAATGTACAAGCCATTATATAGTTGTATGTTTTTTTTATGTTTTAAATAAAGATCGATGATTTAATTAATATGGTTTACAAAATATTTCCTTAAAAGACCCATGGGAATTTAATGTGGAGAATCTGCCTATAGCATGACATTTTATCAATTTATCTATTTTTTAGCACTGTTAATTTTTTGTATAGTATTTATAAGTATGCATTCGAGAGGTGTTCAGGAGGCAAACAGCTAAATTTACAGTTCAAAATACCTGCCCAAAATGTGTACCTTTGTTCAGTGTTCAACCAGTTTATAAATCTAGGCCCCTGCATCTGAGGAAGCCTGGGTGACAGGTGAAACTAGTAAGCAATTGAAACAGCATCATGCTGTATGGAAGATGAACACCGGTATTCTGAAAACTTCTATAGCGCTATACCTTTTTTCATCCAAACTCCACTACATGACTGCACTGAGGTGATGGACAAACTGGCAAGCATTCTAGGAATGGACATATCAATATAATTACCACCAAGTGACTGCATATGATGACCAGTATACAAGTATCGACAATATAGGTCAGCAATTTGATCCTATGTGCACGGACATTTGTTCTGATTCGACATTCAGGCCACTACCCACATGAGATGTGGACTTATTTGTAAGCAGAAACAAATACGAATGAGCAAAAAGGAACACAGTATAACAGGACATCAAATGGTGAGCTGTATCAAACACTATCTAAATGAAATGATTGCTTTAATCCTAAGTATCTGTTTGTTTCCCTGTTAAATCTCTCTATTTGTTACTTCTGCTGGGTAGAGGTGTGCTATCTGAAGTACCAGTCAGGACTTTACTATGCCCCTGCCAGAATATTGATATATTGTTGTATGGTTACTTGGCATTTGAAATGGAAATCTATGGAATCAATGGATAATGACTTTCCTTTAATGTCTGTCCTAGTGGAGTTAGGCAATACATTAATCTCATCTTGGAGGAAATTATTTACAGTATCGCCCCTTTTTTGATACATACATATATATTTTTCCATCAAATCTCACATGGCCATTGTGGGTATTTCTCTAGAGAAAACTAATATATGTGTAGATGGAATGGATGTGGTGCATGCTGATACAAAGAGAAGAGACACCAGTGTCATACTAAGACCTAGACTTAATTTTAATAGGTTTGAATTTATTGAGGGATATTTATCAGCAATTTTTGTATACACATGTGTGTGCAAAAGCTTTAATAAAATCTTGTTATACCTGGCTTGTCCTCGCTGATGAACATCTTTTTGAGATTCTTTCCATGCATGTTTATGCATTGGTTTGGTTCAAGAGGACTACAACCCCAGACGGATGTCTATTGTAAATTAATTAGACTACCCTCTGGCTGACGGGATTCACAGACTGCTTTATAGGGTGATAAAGGAGATGATATACATCCCCATAAACCTAGGCAATCTGTACAAGATAGAAAAAGCCATGGTGTTTTTTACTTCTGTCTTTTTACCCTGCATAGTTTTGTAGTAACCAAGCTTTCGCTATTGTTCCTTTGGTAACTATACCACGTGATCTGTGCAAGACATGCCTGCATCAAGAGCCAGCTCCAGACACTGGTCGGAGGGGAACGCTAACTTTAATAAATGTGAACACAAAAGCTAAACTTCGTGCACGCTCCCTTCCCTCCTTCCGTGTCTATTTCTCCTTCCATTGTCCAAAGCTAAACGAAACCACTGCTCCGGTTCACTACTTCTCAGCTTATGGTAATTCCAGAATTAGTTTGCAAGGGGTCCTGCTGAAACTCCAGGCCCACATGACCTGGAGGTTACAGGTTACCAGCTGCTTGGCACTACAGGGTGAACCTTCTTTTCCCTTTCAGGCAGGGTGACCCTCTTCTGCTAAGCCACCACTCATTTCCTGACCAAAACCCGTCAAAGTCTTTGCTCCTCTGGTGTAGGCTTAGCCTTCCCTTTCAAAAACAATACACTCAGGCCAATGTCAACTTGAGCTTTTTCTTTATGTAATAAAACATTGTACTTGACAGTTCAACATCCACCAGTAGTTTTTCTTTAAATCTTACCCAACTTTCATGGCTGAGTAACAGTGGTTATTTATTCCAAGTTTCTTCTCTGTATCCAGCTATCCTGGTGGGCTCTACATAGGTGAAAATACTCTGGCTTTCTCTGAACAAGAAGCCTCACAGAGGCCTTCACGTCCCCCAAGCTAAGCCCAGATACTTTAACTTTCTAGACACAAGCTCTCCTCCTTTTTTCACCATCCTGACACAGTATATTGCAAGGACCTATATTATGTTAGGTAATGATTAAGCACATCTTTGTTGTGTGAAACGCGTCTACCATGCAAATTGTTGGTGTCACCTTGGGATTTCTTAATAAAAGCATTTGGAATGAACTATGATGTGCAGCCACTTCTTCTTTTGATATTGCTTACGGAGGCGAGCCGGGGCTAGCACTCACCCACGGGTTCCATTAAGCTTATCCTTCTCACCTGGAGCAGTGAGTTCCCTTCACTTCAAGGACCTACAGTATATTAGTTCAGGTATTAGAACACTACCCATAAATATTGCCATATAGAAAGTGAACACCAGGCTAGCAGATTGAAAATTTAAAAAAATACAACATAAATGGCAGTAAGCCAGAATCCATGAACGGGTAAAGAATCCATTAAATTACAATAAAGTATTTGACATGAATACTAGGCAATGTTATAACAGGTATTCTAAACCATATTAATACTGAACCAAGTTAACCTGAGATACACCGCATTGATAAAGAACAGCATACACAGTGAAAAGAGCTCTCAATTGCTCAGTCCTCTGCCTCTGTACACACAGTACACAGCTCAGGTTCCTGCACACCAGCCCTTCATGGTTATCTCTCTGGTGGAGGCACTGGCACCCAGGTGAACAGGTCTGCACCCGGTGGCAACAGGAGGGGGGCTGGAGCCCCGAGTGGGTCCCCAAAAAGCCCCAGGTCTCGGGCATGCACAAATATATTATTAGCCCTGAGCCCCAGCAGGGACCAATCTCACTCTGAGCGTGGCTGAGTGACATAGCAGGTCCCGCCTTCTGGATCCTGCAGCGCCTATGATGGACGTCCCACTGGTCAGCACCATCATAGGCGCTGCAGGCTCCAGAAGGTGGGAATTACAATGTGGCCGCTGCACCGCATCACTGCGAGAAGATCCCCACTCAGCACTCGGGCAGGCGGATTTCCTCTCTTGTCCTGTTCTGGCTCTGCCTGCCTGGAGTGCCTGCTGTCCACTCTGCTGTGATGGGCCGCACACTACGGCTGAGCTGCAGGAGAAGGTCACATCACCTGAAGTCTGGTCAGGTAGGTCAGTGCACGTCACTGTGGGTCAGTGTATGTCAGGTAGGTCACTGTGTGTCAGGTAGGTCAGTGTATGTCAGGGCAGTGTGTGTCATGTAGGTCAGTGTATGTCATGTATGTCAGGTAGGTCAGTGTATGTCAGATAGGTCAGTGCATGTCAGGTAGGTCAGTGCATGTCAGGTAGGTCAGTACGCATCAGCTAGGTCAGTGCGTTTCAGCTAGGTCAGTGTGCTTCAGCTAGGTAACATCCTCCGCTACCAGGCTCAGACTTCGGGCTGAAGCCTCTGGTCTTTTTGCCACCTAGCAACACCCCTGTCTACAGAAATCCACGGGAAAGTTTGTTTAAAGTCTGATCGTGTGTATGAGGCTTAAGGGAAAGGTTAAATGTATTAGCAAATTTGAAACCACTAACAAATTGAAGCCAAACTCCAGCTCATACACACGATCGGACTTTGTACAAACTTTCCCGTGGATTTCTGTACAAAGGGCGTTGCCCGTGAACTTGTTAAGCATACACACGACCAGACTTTTTCAGCCAACTTTCACCAAATCACGTGGTTTTTCTGCTCTTTACCACCACCTTTGGTCAACTTCTGTATTGTTGTCTGATCTTTTGCATTGTTTCTGAGCATGCGTGTTTGTAAAGTCCGATGGTTTTCTGTACACATGATTGGACTTTGCTCCATCGGAACTTATGTTGTCAAAAATGTTGTCTGTTCGCACAGCCAACAAAAGTCCAATGAAAACCGAAAACGTTTGTCCGATGGAGCGTACTGTTGCCTTAAAACAACTAATTTGCATGTTTGTTGTCAAAACGTCTGATCGTTTGTATGGGCCTTTAGAAGCAGTTGCAGCAAACAGTTTTTTTCCTTTTGGGATAAATGTTTTGCATGAATGAATAAAGAAATAAAAGGTTTATCTCATTCATGTAAACTGATACATTCTGCTGGAGGATTTTGGATGTGAAAAACCAACAGACTTGCTGACTGGATTACCAGATGAAAATAGAAGAAGGAAAGCATAACAAATGAAAACCAATACAGCCATCACATCCAAGAATTGATGAGCTTCAATATAATAAATGGGTTTAATACTGCGTTAAATTGGAAAGTCTACTCAAAACATCTGCACAAAATCTACCGTTAGACCCTTTCACACTAGGGCTGCTTGTTTTAGTGATGCTTTACCGCTGTGTAGGGAGCACTTTTGCCACACTTTTCAGCCTCTAACGGCGCTGACCATTCATTGCAGTAGGCAGGGGCACCGCCCAAGTGTCTGAAAACACTCATTACAATGAATGGGAGACAGTTTTCAGGCACTGGTCTTAATGTGAAAGGGGTCTTAAACATTTATATTTTAGGTTGTGCAGATGCAGAAAATCAAGCAGTAAGATTAGAAGAAAGTAACGTAACTTTTTTTTTTTTCAATGAACCATATCATGGGAGAGATATGGAAGTTTTTTTTGCTGACCGAAAATGTTGTTGCCCCTAGGGTTGCCACCTCATCCCTTCAAACCCAAACACATATGAATTACACAGGTTCTGAGGCTAATTGAATGCAGGTAAGGCACAAAGTGAGTTTAATTACCATCTTAACCACTTCGGGACCGCCGTATTGCCAATGTACGTCAACACAATGGCACAGGCAGGCAGAATCACGTAAATGTACGTGATTGCCTTCTAGCGGGTGGGGGGTCCGATCGGACCCCCTCCCGCTAGATACGGCGGTCCCTTTCGGTGCCGGAGCGATCGGCGATGAGGGGATGGCCGTTGGTTTCCGCCCATCCCCTCTCGATCGCTCCTGGCCAGTGACGAACTTCCTCCCCTGTGAAAATGTAAACACAGGAGGAGGAAGTGATGTCACACTCCTCGTGGCGGTCTTTTTGAACCGGACAGCGAGGAGTGAAGACGCAAGTAAGTGCACCAACAGTCCACTGACACATAGGTACACACAGGCACACATTTCACCCCAGTCACCCCCCGATCACCCCCCCGATCGGCCCCCCGCCCCCCCCCAGTCACAGTGTCACTAATGCAGTGTTCATTTATTTATTGATCACTACATTTAGTGTCAGTTGTGACTGTAAAAAGTGTCAGGGCAGCTAGTGTTAGGCCCCTTTAGGTCCAGGGTAGCCCCCTACCCCCCCCTAATAAAGGTTTAACCCTTTGATTGCCCTCCCAGTTAACCCTTTCACCCTCTTTTACCAGTGTCACTAAGCGATCGTTTTTCTGATCGCTGCAATAGTGTCACTGGTCCCGCTAGGAAGCTAGTTTTTTTTTAGGTTCAACGCCAGGTTTTTATACCGTTAGGTACCCCGATATATAACCTAATAAAGGTTTTAACCCTTTGATTGCCCCTAGAGTTAACCCTTTCACCAGCGATCGCTGCATAAGTGTCACTGGTGACGCTGGTTAGCCAGTTAGTTATTTAGTTATTTAGGTTCCCCGTCAGCTTTTTATAAAGCTTCAGGTACCCCCATATAAATACCCAATAAAGGTTTTAACCCCTGATTGCCCTTAGTTAACCCTTTCACCAGTGATCACCGTATAAGTGTTACGGGTGACGCTGGTTTGGTAGTTCGCTTTTTATAGCATCAGGGCACCCGCCATTTATTACCTAATAAAGGTTTAACCCCCTGATCACCCGGCGGGTGATATAAATTTGGTTTTAGGGTCAGAAAGGGTCTGCGTCGCCCCAGGCAGTGCTAGGTTAGTGCCAGCACCGCTAACACCCACGCGCAAAGCATACACCTCCCTTAGTGGTATAGTATCCGAACAGATCAATATCTGATCTGATCAGATCTATACTAGCGTGCCCAGCAATTTAGGGTTCTAAAAAAACGCATTGTTAGCAGGATCAGCCCAGATACCTGCTAGCACCTGCGTTTTGCCCCTCTGCCCAGCCCAGCCCAGCCCAGCCCACCCAAGTGCAGTATCGATCGATCACTGTCACTTACAAAACACAACACACATAACTGCAGCGTTCGCAGAGTCAGGCCTGATCCCTGCGATCGCTAACAGTTTTTTTTGGTAGCGTTTTATACAGTCGCTGACAGGCTAGGTGCTTTTTTACCTGTGAGTCTCACTACTGTACCCCTAAATTTAGAGCCCAAAATGGCAAAGCGAAGGTACACTAGTGAAGAGGCCTACACGTTTCTGAGCATGACAGATAGTGAAGAGGAAGACACTGATCTGTCAGAATCAGGCTCAGAATACGAACCTGTAGAGGACAGCGCCTCCATGTCAGATAGCTCTGACGACGAAGAAGAGGTCCCTGCTATTGTCAGGCGTACCCGGCCCCGATTTTCTGATGTTGTTGAGGTGCAGGAACCGGAAGTCCCTCGTATGGAGTATAGAGCCAGTACTAGCGCCGCTCATCCTTTTGGTGAACTGGCAAGCACCAGCGGCCTAGTACACCCTGGGCGTACATCCAGCACTGCAGTATCACGTGGTGACGTGGCGAGTCCCATAAGTGCAGTTCAAGCTGGCGAGGTGGCAAGCACAAGTAGTGTCCCGCTGCCACCAAGAAGAAGAAGACAAAGACAGGCCCGTCGTACCCATAGTGCCCTTCCTGCAGAATTCGCCTATCCCAATTGGGTGCCCACCACTTCTGCAGAACCCGTACTTCCCCCATTCACTGCCCAACCCGGTATTCAGGTGGATACAGATGATTTTACGCCACTCGATTTTTATTCTCTGTATCTCACGGAAGATCTCTATAGATCTATTGTGGACCAAACCAATTTATATGCTGGTCAACGCATCGCCGCTAATCCCCAGTTGCCGTCTCTTGCCAGAGATTGGAAACCAGTTACGGTTTCCGAATTTAAGTCGTTTCTGGGCCTTTCCCTCAACATGGGCACACACAAATTTATGCGGATGCGGGCTTATTGGTCCACGCATCCGGCTGACCACATGCCCCTGTTCTCTAACTCCATGCCCAGGGCACGATACGAGCAGATCTTGCGGTTCTTGCACTTCAGTGACAATGAACTTTGTCGTCCACGTGGAGACCCTGAATACGATCGGCTCTACAAAATTCGGCCCCTCATAAACCACTTCAACCAACGTTTTGCAGACTTGTTTATTCCCCAAAAAGTTGTCTGCGTTGATGAGTCCCTGGTTAAGTTTACTGGTCGCTTGTCATTCAAACAGTACATTCCCAACAAGCGTACCAGGTACGGGGTCAAGCTCTATAAGTGCTGTGACAGGGCCACAGGCTATGCATGGAGCTTTATGGTTTATGAGGGTAAAGATAGTTACGTAGAGCCGGAGAACTGCCCTGATTACATAGGAAGCGCTGGCAAGATAGTGTGGAAATTGGTGTCACCCTTATTCGGAAAGGGGTACCACTTGTACGTGGACAACTATTACACCAGCGTGCCACTGTTTAGTCATTTATTTGATAATCAGATTGGAGCATGTGGCACCGTGCGACCTAATCGCCGGGGCTTTCCCCAGCGGCTTGTAGATTCCCGTCTTAGGCTGGGGGAGAGAGCCTGCTATCGGTGTAATAATTTGCTCGCTATGAAGTGGAGGCATAATAAGAATGTTTTCGTTCTTACCTCCCTTCATGCAGACACGACGGTCCAAATTTCTACGGCGACTGGTATTGTGGAGAAACCCCTCTGTGTCCACGAATATAACAAAAATATGGGAGGGGTGGACCTCAATGACCAGATGTTAGCGCCGTATCTAACTTCCCGTAAGACCAGACGCTGGTACAAAAAAGTGTCTGCTTACTTATTTCAATTGGCTTTGCTGAATGCTTTTGTGCTATACAAAGCTTCAGGCGGAACATTAACCTTTCTTTTCTTCCAAAGAGAGGTTGTCACAGAGCTTCTGTTTCCAGACGGTTCTGTACCTCACCATTCCCAACCAAATGCAGTAAGCCGGCTGTATGAGAGGCATTATTCTTATGTCCTCCCGAGTACCCCTACCCAACGAGCCCCCCAAAAAAGATGTCGTGTCTGTAGCAAGCGCGGATATAGGCGTGACACCCGTTCTTATTGTCCACGCTGTCCTGGCCAGCCTGGTCTTTGTCAGGGTGAGTGTTTTGAACGCTACCACACACTAGTGAAGTATTAGCGTAGGGTACAGCATTTCACAGGCTAGGCACACTAACACAGGGTCTCCCAAGATGCCATCGCATTTTGAGAGACCCGAACCGTTACAGTTACAGTTTACAGTTCAAAAAAAAGTGTATAAAAAAAAAAAAAAAAAAAAAAGTAAAATAAAAAAACCAAAAAAAATATAAAATATAAAAACCAAAAATAGTTGTCGTTTTATTGTTCTCTCTCTCTCTCTCTCTCTCTCTCTCTCTCTCTCTCTCTCTTCTCTCAAATTTTTTATACTTTACTGTTTACTGTGTTATTGTTAACCATTTTTCATGTTTTCAGGTACGCCATTCAGCTGCAGCGTGGATTTATTTATCTTGACAGCAACAGCGTTTGCTCCCACGATACATAAAGCCGCGACTCCAGTGCTGTAGGAGGTGATTTCACCACCACAGTTAAAAAAGAGCATATATGCCGAAGCATGGGGGCATAAGGGGTGGAGGAGCGATTTTGCTCCTAATGCCGCGTACATACGGTCAAAATTCCGACGGAGGGCTTGCCCGTGGAAAAGTTTGAACGTATGTACGCAGCATAACTTTTTTGCGGGAGGATGCCCCCATGCTTCGGCATATATATATTTTAGGCACAGGTTGTGTTAAAAAATGTTTTATTTTTTACTGTTTTTTTTGGCAATTGCTTTGCAGGTATGGTATGGTAAGGTTTTACTGGGATGTTACTTTGTTTTAACGTTAACCATAATTTGCTTAGCAGGTACGCCATTCAGCTGCAGCGCGGATTTATTTATCTTGACAGCAACAGCGTTTGCTCCCACGATACATAAAGCCGTGACTCCAGTGCTGTAGGCGGTGATTTCACCACCACAGTTAAAAAAGAGCATATATGCCGAAGCATGGGGGCATAAGGGGTGGAGGAGTGATTTTGCTCCTAATGCCGCGTACATACGGTCAAAATTCCGACAGGGGGCTTGCCCATGGAAAAGTTTGAACGTATGTACGCGGCATAACTTTTTTGCGGGAGGATGCCCCCATGCTTCGGCATATATATATTTTAGGCACAGGTTGTGTTAAAAAATGTTTTATTTTTTACAGTTTTTTTTGGCAATTGCTTTGCAGGTATGGTATGGTAAGGTTTTACTGGGATGTTACTTTGTTTTAACGTTAACCATAATTTGCTTAGCAGGTACGCCATTCAGCTGCAGCGCGGATTTATTTATCTTGACAGCAACAGCGTTTGCTCCCACGATACATAAAGCCGTGACTCCAGTGCTGTAGGCGGTGATTTCACCACCACAGTTAAAAAAGAGCATATATGCCGAAGCATGGGGGCATAAGGGGTGGAGGAGTGATTTTGCTCCTAATGCCGCGTACATACGGTCAAAATTCCGACAGGGGGCTTGCCCATGGAAAAGTTTGAACGTATGTACGCGGCATAACTTTTTTGCGGGAGGATGCCCCCATGCTTCGGCATATATAAATGGTGCATGTATGTCCATCATTAGAAGTGGGTGGATGAAGGGAGGTATCTAATGGTGGGCATACCCACCGATCAATCTCTTTTTTTTCGTTCAGACAACATGACTCTCAGTAAATAGCTTGGGGTGTCTACTTTCCAAAATGGGGTAATTTGGGGGGATTTTGTGCTATTTTGGCATTTTATGGCCTTTGCACCCTTAGAAATCCTGAAGGTGGTGATTGGTTTTCGGGGTGCCGTACGCGACTAGACTCCCAAAAAGTCCCACACATGTGGTATCCCCATACTCGGGAGAAGTAGCCGAATATATTTTGGGGTGCAATTCCACATATAACCATAGCATGTGTGAGCAATATATCATTTAGTGACTACTTTGTGCAAAAAAAAAAAAGTTTGTAATATTCCCGCAACTTGTGGCAAAATATAAAATATTCCATGGACTCAACATGCCTCTCAGTAAATAGCTTGGGGTGTCTACTTTCCAAAATGGGGTCATTTTGGGGGGTTTTGTGCTATTTTGGCTTTTTATGGCCTTCGAAACTGTGATAGGTAGTGAGGGGTAAAATCAAAAATTTGCACCCTTAGAAATCCTGAAGGTGGTGATTGGTTTTCGGGATGCCGTGCGCGACTATACTCCCAAAAAGTCCCACACATGTGGTATCCCCGTACTCGGGAGAAGTAGCGGAATATATTTTGGGGTGCAATTCCACATATAACCATGGCATGTGTGAGCAATATATCATTTAGTGACAACTTTTTGTACATTTTTTTTTTTTTTTTTTTTTTAGTCATTATTCAATCCCTTAGGACAAAAAAAATAAATATTCAATGGGCTCAACATACCCATCAGCAGTTTCCTTGGGGTGTCTACTTTCCAAAATGGGGTCATTTGGGGGGGTTTTGTGCCATCTTGGCATTTTATGGCCGTCAAAACTGTGATAGGTAGTGATAGGTAGTGAGGAGTAAAATAAAAAAATTATGCCCTTAGAAATCCTGAAGGCGGTGCTTGGATTTCGGGGTCCCGTACGCGGCTAGGCTCCCAAAAAGTCCCACACATGTGGTATCCCTGTACTCAGGAGAAGCAGCAGAATGTATTTTGGGGTGTCATTTCACATATGCCCATAGCATGTGTGAGCAATATATCATTTAGTGACAACTTTGTGCAAAAAAAAAAAAGTTTGTAATATTCCCGCAACTTGTGGCAAAATATAAAATATTCCATGGACTCAACATGCCTCTCAGTAAATAGCTTGGGGTGTCTACTTTCCAAAATGGGGTCATTTTGGGGGGTTTTGTGCTATTTTGGCTTTTTATGGCCTTCGAAACTGTGATAGGTAGTGAGGGGTAAAATCAAAAATTTGCACCCTTAGAAATCCTGAAGGTGGTGATTGGTTTTCGGGATGCCGTGCGCGACTATACTCCCAAAAAGTCCCACACATGTGGTATCCCCGTACTCGGGAGAAGTAGCGGAATATATTTTGGGGTGCAATTCCACATATAACCATGGCATGTGTGAGCAATATATCATTTAGTGACAACTTTTTGTACATTTTTTTTTTTTTTTTTTTTTAGTCATTATTCAATCCCTTAGGACAAAAAAAATAAATATTCAATGGGCTCAACATACCCATCAGCAGTTTCCTTGGGGTGTCTACTTTCCAAAATGGGGTCATTTGGGGGGGTTTTGTGCCATCTTGGCATTTTATGGCCGTCAAAACTGTGATAGGTAGTGATAGGTAGTGAGGAGTAAAATAAAAAAATTATGCCCTTAGAAATCCTGAAGGCGGTGCTTGGATTTCGGGGTCCCGTACGCGGCTAGGCTCCCAAAAAGTCCCACACATGTGGTATCCCTGTACTCAGGAGAAGCAGCAGAATGTATTTTGGGGTGTCATTTCACATATGCCCATAGCATGTGTGAGCAATATATCATTTAGTGACAACTTTGTGCAAAAAAAAAAAAGTTTGTAATATTCCCGCAACTTGTGGCAAAATATAAAATATTCCATGGACTCAACATGCCTCTCAGTAAATAGCTTGGGGTGTCTACTTTCCAAAATGGGGTCATTTTGGGGGGTTTTGTGCTATTTTGGCTTTTTATGGCCTTCGAAACTGTGATAGGTAGTGAGGGGTAAAATCAAAAATTTGCACCCTTAGAAATCCTGAAGGTGGTGATTGGTTTTCGGGATGCCGTGCGCGACTATACTCCCAAAAAGTCCCACACATGTGGTATCCCCGTACTCGGGAGAAGTAGCGGAATATATTTTGGGGTGCAATTCCACATATAACCATGGCATGTGTGAGCAATATATCATTTAGTGACAACTTTTTGTACTTTTTTTTTTTTTTTTTTTTTTTTAGTCATTATTCAATCCCTTAGGACAAAAAAAATAAATATTCAATGGGCTCAACATACCCATCAGCAGTTTCCTTGGGGTGTCTACTTTCCAAAATGGGGTCATTTGGGGGGGTTTTGTGCCATCTTGGCATTTTATGGCCGTCAAAACTGTGATAGGTAGTGATAGGTAGTGAGGAGTAAAATAAAAAAATTATGCCCTTAGAAATCCTGAAGGCGGTGCTTGGATTTCGGGGTCCCGTACGCGGCTAGGCTCCCAAAAAGTCCCACACATGTGGTATCCCTGTACTCAGGAGAAGCAGCAGAATGTATTTTGGGGTGTCATTTCACATATGCCCATAGCATGTGTGAGCAATATATCATTTAGTGACAACTTTGTGCAAAAAAAAAAAAGTTTGTAATATTCCCGCAACTTGTGGCAAAATATAAAATATTCCATGGACTCAACATGCCTCTCAGTAAATAGCTTGGGGTGTCTACTTTCCAAAATGGGGTCATTTTGGGGGGTTTTGTGCTATTTTGGCTTTTTATGGCCTTCGAAACTGTGATAGGTAGTGAGGGGTAAAATCAAAAATTTGCACCCTTAGAAATCCTGAAGGTGGTGATTGGTTTTCGGGATGCCGTGCGCGACTATACTCCCAAAAAGTCCCACACATGTGGTATCCCCGTACTCGGGAGAAGTAGCGGAATATATTTTGGGGTGCAATTCCACATATAACCATGGCATGTGTGAGCAATATATCATTTAGTGACAACTTTTTGTACTTTTTTTTTTTTTTTTTTTTTTTGTCATTATTCAATCCCTTAGGACAAAAAAAATAAATATTCAATGGGCTCAACATACCCATCAGCAGTTTCCTTGGGGTGTCTACTTTCCAAAATGGGGTCATTTGGGGGGGGTTTGTACTGCCCTGCCATTTTAGCACCTCAAGAAATGAGATAGGCAGTCATAAATTAAAAGCTGTGTAAATTCCAGAAAATGTACTCTAGTTTGTAGACGCTATAACTTTTGCGCAAACCAAAAAATATACGCTTATTGACATTTTTTTTACTAAAGACATGTGGCTGAATAAATTTTGCCCTCAATGTATGACTAAAATTTAGTTTATTCGATTTTTCTTATAACAAAAAGAAGAAAATATCATTTTTTTTCAAAATTTTCGCTCTTTTTCCATTTATATCGCAAAAAATAAAAATCGCAGAGGCAATCAAATACCATCAAAAGAAAGCTCTATTTGTGGGAAGAAAAGGACGCAAATTTCGTTTGGGTGCAATATTGCATGACCGCGCAATTACCAGTTAAAGCAGCGCAGTGCGAAATTGCAAAAACACCTCTGGTCCTTAAGGTATTTATTGGTCCGAGGCTGAAGTGGTTAATCACCCACAGAACCTGTGTAATTAATATGTGTTCGGGTTTAAAGGGATGTTTAAAGGGATGAGGTGGCAATTCTAGCTGCCCCCCTTTGCTCAAAGCCCAACTCTAGTCTGTGGGTTCTTTAAAGTCCCCTCATGGCAGGAATTTATAGTTTTTTATTTTGAATTCTTACCTTACCTTGGCTTCAGGATTAGCAGGTGAAGGGCGTGGTCTCCTGACGGTGGGCGCTCCCTCATAATACACAGAGCAGCTATGAAGTAATGACATCGGTACCACAATAGGCATCAATACGTTGTGAGTGCAGGGTGCCATAGGAACATATTCTCAGGGGCAAATCTATGATGTACTTATAGTATATCCTCAGTCTACTGGGTTTAATGAAGCTTGAGGAGAAAAGGTACTGCGGAGGTAGGGTTGCCACCTCATCCCTTTAAACCCAAACACATATGAATTACACAGGTTCTAAGGGTTAATTTAATGCAGATAAGGCACCAAATGAGTTTAATTACTGCCTTAATCAGCCACAGAACCTGTGTAATTAATGTGTTCAGTTTTAAAGGGATGAGGTGGCAACTCTATGCGGAGGGGACATCTCTAGGTCGAAGGAGAGTTTTGGACCCAAAGCTGTTTTTTTTAAAAAAAAAGTAAACCTCCAGGGGATGTAAAAAATACACTAGGGTTGGGCTTCAAATAGTTACCAGGAATGAAGATAAGGAGTTTAACTTTTTTGCCAACTTTGCTTATTTGCATACTTTTTCCAGAACAGTTATTTAAAAAGTATTGACGTCAGTAGCAGCCCTGTTTTTTTATTATTTGACGTCAAATCTGTACTTCAGTCAGGCAAACAGCTAAATACACAGGAAAAATATTAAGAGAAATGTTTTATTTGCCAAAAGATTTCTGTTTTATCCAGAGTCAGACTAGACACCAGACTTTTCTCTACTGCATTAAAGTAATACAACTAGAACTTGTCCTGCGCTCAGTCTGTAATTGACTAGTGAAGGAGAAAAAGCAAAATGATGAGCTCATTCTAGAGAATGTTTCCTATTAGAACATGAGCAATGCAACACAATTAACTTACATCTGCTTCTTGTCTCTCTTCCAATCTTTGCTCAGCTGCTGGGGTTTTAGGCAAAGCTCCCAACTGTCCCTGATTTGGAGCAATGTCCCTCTGCTCTGTCCCTCATTCCTCCTCATTTGTCCCACATTTTGGTCTGATCTACAGTATATAGATGTATATAAAATGTACTTTTATCTACCAAAAAGTGTTTTCCAGTGCTAAACCTTTCATTCAAATTCTAAATTTCTGCATTTGTAAATTCCAAAAGCCAATATAAAGGAATAGTAGTGGTCAAAAAAAACAAAAAAAACACTTGTGGGTTTAACCAATCTTTTGCTGATAGGTGTCCCTCATTCCTTTCTCAAAAAGTTGGGAGGTATGGTTTAGGGCTGATTCACACTTGTGCAGGTTGTAGTTTGCATATTGCAGGTACATTTTGTGTTTTTCAATACACATCTGTAACCACTTCAATACAGGGCACTTTTGCACCTTCCTGCCCAGGCCAATTTTCAGATTTCAGCGCTGTCACTTTTTAAATGACAATTGCGCGGTCATGCTACACTGTACCTAAACTACATTTTTATCATTTTGTTCTCACAAATAGAGCTTTCTTTTGGTGGTATTTGATCACCTCTACGGTTTTTATTTTTTGCTAAACGAATAAAAAAAGACCGTAAATTTGGAAAAAAGTAAGGTTTTTTTTTTTTTTTTTATAACATTTTGTAAATAAGTAAGTTTTCTCCTTCACTGATGGGCACTGATAAGCTGCACTGATGGATACTGATAAGGTAGCACCAATGAGGCGGCACCAATGAGATGGTACTGATGATGGGCATTGATAGGTGGCACTGATATGCGGCACTGATGGGCATTGGTAGGCAGCACTGATGGGCACTCATAGGTGGAATTGGTAGGCACTGATATGCGACACTGATGGGAAATGAAAGGCTGCACTGATGGGTACTTATGGGTGGCACTAATAGGCGTCACTGATGGGCACTGATAGGCATTGATGGGCACTTATGGCTGGAAATGATATTTCACTGATAGGCATCACTGGTTTCACTGGCAGGCATTTTTCATTGGCACTAATTGGCAGCTGCCTGGGCACCGATTGGCATTTCCCTGGTGGTCTAGGGTGGCATACCTGGTGGTGCAGTGTGGTGCCCATCCCTGGTGGTCCTGGCAGCATCCTGGTGGTCCTAGGCGGGCATCCAAGGGGAGGCTGTGCTGATAAACAATCAGCACAGACCCTCCCTGTCAGGAGAGCAGCCAATTGGCTCTCCTCTACTGGGGTCTGTCAGACACCAGTGAGGAAAAGCCGATTAACGGCTCTTGCTGTTTACATCAGCCATGATTGGACACAGCAGATCATGTGGTAAAGAGTCCATGTCAAAGACTCTTTAACTAGATTGGAGTTGCGGTGTGACAGACTGACACGCCACAACAACGATCACCGCGATGTATCCAGCCAGGATATCGCAACCACTGTGCCAATGTCATTTTGCTATATGGCAGGCAGCAAGGGGTTAAACCATTGATGTCTATGAAACTAAAAAAACTGAAAAAAAAAAAAACCTGCCCCTTCCCATAAAATGCACAGATGTGAACTACATCCATAGGAAACCATGTTAAATGGACTGTAGTGTGCTTCTGCAAAACTGAAAATGCGCTAAAAAAAAGGTATAGGCGTGAACCAGGCCTTAACCACTTACAGACCGGACCATTTTGCTGGTCAAAGACCAGACCACTTTTTGCGATTCGGCACTGCGTCGCTTTAACTGACAATTGCGCGGTCGTGCGACGTGGCTCCCAAACAAAATTGACGTCCTTTTTTCCCACAAATAGAGCTTTCTTTTGGTGGTATTTGATCACCTCTGCGGTTTTTATTTTTTGCGCTATAAACAAAAATAGAGCGACAATTTTGAAAAAAACACAGTTTTTTTACTTTTTGTTATAATAAATATCCCCCAAAAATATATAAAAATTTTTTTTTTCCCTCAGTTTATGCCGATACATATTCTTCTACATATTTTTGGTAAAAAAAATCGCAATAAGCGATTATTGATTGCTTTGCGCAAAAGTTATAGCATTTACAAAATAGGAATAGTTTTATGGCATTTTTATTAATAATTTTTTATTATTTTTTTTTACTAGTAATGGCGGCGATCAGCGATTTTTATTGTGACTGCGACATTGTGGCGGACACATCGGACATTTTTGACACATTTTTGGGACCATTGTCATTTATACAGTAATCACTGCTATATAAATGCAGTGATTCCTGTGTAAATGACACTGGCAGTGAAAGGGTTAACCAGTGGGTGGCAGTGTAGGGGTTAAGTGTTCCTAGGGGTGTGTTACTAACTGTGGGGGGGTTGGGCTTTAATTTAGTGAACACTGATCTCTGCTCCAATCACATGGAGCAGAGATCAGCGTCACTAGTTGCTAGGCAGAATGGAGAAATGGAGAAATGCGGCGATCGAGTCCGCGGGACCCGCGACCGGACTCACGGGGGCCCCGACCAGCGCGGGAGCGCGCCGCCCGCGGCGCACTCCCGATGGCAGGGCGGCAAATTTAAAGGGACGTACAGGTACGCCCATTTGCCTGCCCATGCCATTCTGCCGACGTACATCAGCGTGCGCTGGTCGGCAAGTGGTTAAAGAGGCTAAAACCAAGGTAAATTCAGGTACTTACCTTGGTTTCTTTTAAAATACACTCAAGGGTTATTTAATGAATACATACATGTGTAAATTTGTTTTTATCATCTTTCCGAAGTTCATTTTTAAAGAATATATGGGAATATTTCAGCTAAAGCTGTTGCATCATTTTGAATTAATACTGGTATAACCTGGACTGGTATAACCTGGACTCTGGAACTTCTTCCTTTGTTGCTGCTGTATTATCCTTCTGCAATGTGCACAGGGTTCAACTGAAGGCTCATTAACGCAGAAGTGCAACAGCCATCTTTAAGGAGACCACATTGCAATGATTGTCTGTGAAGTGTATCCAGTGCAGGGGGTAGATAGCTTGGCTGGGTCTGATTCAATCATGGAGGACGCTGATTGGCAGATGCAACAAAGCAAGAAGAGGTGGGTCAGCAGGCAGCTGAAAGGAAAAGTGAGGAGTGTCTTGAAGCAAGCAGAGGTGTGGGGAAGAGACTGAGCTGCCACTGCTGGCTGGACATATCTCGATCATAGATGACCACCATTGGGTGAGAACTCATAGAAGCAAAGAGACCAAGAATCTTCTCACTGGGAGGGTGTGAGGTGTGATTTGAAAAGGTGGTGAAATCAGATTGTACTAGAGAACACGCCTACTGCTTGCAAAGAAGGAAAAGAGGGACTGTCTTAGCAGGATCAAAAAAGACATCACAGCAATTGCTATCCCTGTATGAAGACTTGAACTGAATGAGAGCACGTGTCTGGAGACCCAGAAAAGGGGACTCTGGGTCTAGTAAGAGACTGACATTGCACAAGTAAACTTTTTTGTCTGATAGGAACTGATGCGCTTTCTTCAAGGGCCCCAACATTGCCAGCCAATGATTGTTTTTTCGTCATTCGACTGGCCAGAGTGAGAAAATAAGGTCTGGTATAGCAAGTTAGGACTGCCTTAAAATACTGTTGATATGTAAATTCAGTTTAGTTCTGTTCTTTGATGTTAGTCAGAATACTACAGGTATTAACAATGTCACTATCTTATTGATTGTTGTTAAAGTAATTTTTTTCAACTTTCCATCTATTAAATCTTCTGCTCTTGTTTTAATTTTGGATAGTAAAACATTTTTTTTCTGCCAGTAAATACCTTATACAGCCCACTTCCTGTCTTGTCTGGTCATTAGCCGAGGCTTATGACATAATGCACAGCTCTCTCTCACTCTCGTGAGAGTTTGCCAGGAAGGGAGGGGGGATGAGTCATAAGAGGGCAAATGAAAGCTGCAGGTCTGCGGAGCTGGAGGAGTGGATTTGTAAATCTAGGGAGTGAATAGGCAGCAGCTTCAATTAAAATGGCTGCAGCCAAACTCAGTGGAGGGAGATTTCTGCAGCATATTTGGCAAGTACAGAATAGTATATATAAAATAATATGCAAAGTGGTTGGAGGGAAGCTTCAGAATGGCAAAGATGTTTTAATTACAAATTATGTGAGCTGCAGTTCCTCTTTAAGTACACTTTCTAATCCTCTCTTTTCTTCAATCCAATGGGTTGAATGAAAAAAAAACAACTTTACAAAATGTGTACTAACACAAGTGATGAGAGTGTGTCAATCTCCCCCCTTGGAGCTATTGTGTTCTGACAGGGGACTAACCCCCCCACCAGAACACGCTGATCAGATGCTAGTTCTCCAGCATACCTGTTGGTCAGAAGTCGGTCATGAGACCGGCTTCTATAAGCCTGAAATATGTACACTAGGGTTGCTACCTCATCCCTTTAATCCCAAACATCTTTGAATTACACAGGAATTACACAGGTTTTGAGGCTAATTAACCGCTTGCCAAACACCACACGAACATTTACGTCAGCAGAATGGCACGGCCAGGCAAATGGACATACAGGTTCGTCCCTTTAAATTTGCCACTGCATGGTCGCGTGCGTGCTGCCAGCCGCGAGCTCCGTGAGTGTGATTGCGGGTCCCATGGACTCGATGTCCACGGGGATATCCTGCGGGGATACCTGCGATCATCTCACAGAGAGGAAGAACAGGGAAAAGCTGATGTAAACAATCATTTCCCCATTCTGCATAGTGACACTGACACTGATCACAGCTTCCTGTGATTGGGAGCGGTGATCAGTGTGATGTCACACGTGGCCCCTCCCCTCCACAGTTAGAATCACTCCCTAGGAAACACTTAACCTCTGCAGCGCCCCCTCCTGGTTAATTCCTGCACTGACGGTCACATTTACACAGTAAGCAATGCATTTTTAATAGCACTGATCGCTGTATAAATGTGAATGGTCCCAAAATAGCGCCAAGTGTCTGATCTGTCCGCCATAATGTTGCAGTTACGATAAAAATCGCAGATCGCCTCCATTACTAATAAAAAAAATAGTACTAAAAATGGCATAAAACTATCCTCTATTTTGTATACGCTATAACCGCTTATTGCGTTTTTTTTTTTACAAAAAATATGTAGAAGAATACGTATCGGCCTAAACTAAGGAAAAAAAAATGTTTTAGATATTTTTTGGGGATATTTATTATAGCAAAAAGTAAAAAATATTGAGTTTTTTTCAAAATTGTCGCCCTGCTCAAAAAATAAAAACCGCAGAGGTGATCAAATACCAACAAAAGAAAGCTCTATTTGTGGGGAAAAATGTTGTTTGGGAGCCATGTTGCATGACCCGCCCCCTAGTGGTTAACCCCTTCACTGCCAGTGTCATTTTTACAGTAATCAATGCAATTTTATAGCATTGATCGCTGTATTAATGCCAATGGTCCCAAAAATTTGTCAAAATTGTCCGATGTGTCCGCCATAATCTTGCAGTCACGATAAAAATCGCTGATCACCACCATAAGGCTGCTTTCACACTGGGGCGGTATTCAGGCGTTACAGCGCTAAAAATAGCGCCTGTGTAACGCCTGAAAAAAACCGGCCCCTTTAACTCCAGTGTGAAAGCCGGAGGGCTTTCACACTGGAGCGATGCGCTGGCAGGACGGTGAAAAAAGTCCTGCCAGCCGCATCTTTGCAGCAGTGAAGGAGCGGTGTATTCACCGCTCCTAAACCGCTCCTACCCATTGAAATCAATGGGACACCGCGGCAATACCGCCGGCAAAGCGCCGCTTTGCGGCGCTTTGCGGGCGGGTTTAACCCCTTTTCGGCCGCTAGCGGGGGTTAAAACCACCCCGCTAGCGCCCGCACACCGCCGCTAAAACGACGGTAAAGCGCCGCTAAAAATAGCGGTGCTTTACCGCCGACGCTGCTCCCACCCCAGTGTGAAAGCAGCCTTACTAGTAAAAAAAAAAAAAAAAAAAAGATTAATAAAAATGCCATAAAGCTATCCCCTATTTTCCCCTATCCCCTGCTATAACTTTTGCGCAAACCAATCAATAGACGCTTATTGCGATTTTTTTTTTTTTTTACCAAAAAGATGTAGAAGAATACATATCGGCCTAAACTGAGGAAAAAAATGTTTTTATACATATATTTTGGGGGATATTTATTATAGCAGAAAGTAAAAAAATTATTTTTTTCAAAATTGGCGCTTTTTTTTGTTCATAGCGCAAAAAATAAAAACCGCAGAGGTGATCAAATACCACCAAAAGACAGCTCTATTTTTGGGAAAAAAAGGATGTCAATTTTGTTTGGGAGCCACGTCACACGACCACGCAATTGTCACTTAAAGCGACGCAGTGCCGAATCGCAAAAAAAACGGTCCGGGGCTTAAGCGGTTAAATGCACATGAGGCACCAAATGAGCTTAATTACCACCTTATTCAGCCACAGAACCTGTGTAATTAATATGTGTTTGTGTTTAAAGCAATGAGGTGGCAACCTTACTGTACACACAGGCCAAAAGTCAGCCCGTTCCTACTGAATTGACCATGTTTGGCCGACGTGTACCCAGCATTAAGCTGTGTTTGACCTTATAAATCCTTCGAAATACCTCAAGTGTGTTGGTAAGTGCTGGTGATTAGGGATCTACACGTGCAGATCCCACCAGGAAGTTGGCACGGCACTGCGCTAATCACAGGCAATGAGACATTTCCCCGATGTGCGGCTGCAGAGATCGGGAAATGTCTCACTGCCTGTGATTAGCGCCGTGCCGACTTCCTGGCAGGCTCTGGTGTGCGAACACCTCTGAGCCCATCCTTACTGGTGATCAAGGTGTGCCAGCTTCAGGTGTGCAGAGAAATGACAAAACAAATAAGCGACTCCTTTGGGAGAAGCACCACATGGGCAACCACTGGCAAGTGTATTGATATACATACAACACAAAGGCACTGTGTATATTCAGCATATTGTAGAAACTGTTGAATGTCTTTTGATTCTCTAGTAACAGAAGTCACGTTACATTAGATACATTACTTAATGACAGCAAATAGCAGTGCAGTAGGGTATTTCCATATCACAATGACACATAGGCAAAGTCCCTCATGCAGAAAATATAATATATGTAGAAGCCTGAAAAGAGAAACCTTTCTAAATTTCATGTCATTTTTGATGTACGGTTGACTGCTTTCCATTTATTTCCCACATAACCGATGCAGAGGAAAAAAAAAAAGAAAGAAGGGAAAGCAGACAAAAAATGACCATGGGAAGCACAAATTACATTTCCCTCAGGACAGGCTCATTGCACAACTCCACATATTTGGCAATTGCAACAACGAAAAGTTAATGTTGTAAGTGTCCCAAAAAAATAAGCATTAAATGCTGTTTTCAATAAGCATGATTTTAAAGTGGACCTAATGTCAAAAAGTGATTTGCTGCAGTTATAGGAGAATACCTAATGTAAATGTTAATTGTACATATGTAGCTTTATAACAAATGTAGCTTTTGTTTGGAATTCCCCCCAGAAAAGTAGCAGTGCCCTTCTTGGTATGTGAGCGTGCCTAGGTACTCCTATGCCTACATCTCCATAGCTGTATATCTACAGTAAGAAATCTAAGGCACTGCTGCCTCGAACTGCTAGTCTCACAAGATTTTGTGATATCTTTATTTTGCTGCTCACCATTTGCCTTACTGGACGCTCTGGCATAAGGGAGCAAAGCCCTGCATCTACCAAGATGGCCACCAATTTTCAGAGACACAGTACAGAACAAGACAAGTTGAGGAAGTAAAGGGCAAAAGATCAGCTGCAGGGAGAACACAGGCTGTGTCCTCAAGCACACGTACACCTTCTCCTTTATACATGGTGACGTGACTATGACTTGTAACGCGTAGGGTGGAGTCAGAGTGGCATTACTGCTAATATAGGGCGAGGTGTACATGCACTTCAGGACATAGCAGCTGGGGTGTTCATGCCTGATTAGGAGAACACAGATTTAAAGAATATGTAAACCCAACATTTAATATTCCTGATATGTGCCAGCTGTACCACATACATATGAAAAAGTAACCTGTTCTCTTTGTATTGCTTCCTTTGTGTGAAATCCCTGAAGTTTCTGCCAAACCCTCTGCGTTCCTATTAAAAACGGACCACACTAGGCATGAGAACACAGCGTTCACAAGGGACATCTGTGTGCTGCTGTTTTTCCTCCCCCAGCTCTCTGGGCTCCTTATGCTGTTGAAAAGGTAAAAAAGATATTTGTAATGTATATAGATATATACACACACACACACAAAAGTTTTGCCTTTTATTTCCTTTTTCTAAAACTGAATGGGTTGTTTTACAAGGTGAAGGTTCACATGTACCTTAAGCCCTCAGTGCAGGGATGTGGTTGCACCTGATAATGCGTTTTAATCATTGTTTTCCATAACAAATTTTTGATTAAAAGCACTTTAGATCTGTTTTATGTTTTGTAGAGCCCGAGAGATGCATTTAACCCCTGAAGGAGAAAAAGCACAATAAGGCCCCTTTTACACATGTGCAACTTGTCCTGAGACTTGGGACTTCAAGTCTCATGACAAGTCGTACCCCATGATTTCCAATGAGTACCATTCATATCTGTGCTACTTCAAGCCGCACCAACTTCAAAGTAGTCCTTGTACTACTTTAGTCCCTAAGATCGCAGCGAAATCTTGCGACTTTGAAGTCGCGGTAGTGTAAAAGGGGTCTTAGACCTTCTTATCTCTAAAGGCCCGTACACACGGTCAGAAAATCTGAAGATAAACTTCATCCGATGCCGATTTTATGATTGTTAGTATTCTGCTTTTGACAGCCAATTAAGGATTTTTGGGACACAAAAACTGGATGTGCATGCTTGAAAAATGTTGTCTGATGTCACCATGTGACCAACGCCCGATTTTCTTTTCATTAGTATGGTTTTCTGACAAAAGAAATCTGAAGAGCAACACTAGGCATGCTCAGAAATGAAAGAACACATACAAAACAATTCAACACATTACATCACTTCTGACGTTGAATTCTGTCATCAGAAAATTTTCTGATGGTGAGTATACTCTTCACTTTCGATTTGAGACTAGCATCAAACAAAAA
This sequence comes from Lithobates pipiens, assembly GCF_037356315.1. Taxonomy (NCBI): domain Eukaryota; kingdom Metazoa; phylum Chordata; class Amphibia; order Anura; family Ranidae; genus Lithobates; species Lithobates pipiens. The sequence continues at coordinate 332,846,221 of NW_027507764.1, read as the reverse complement.
ACTGAAGAAAATCCAATAATCTGAACATGTGTACAAGATTAAGATATAAGTCCCCCATGATTTTTTGCTATGTGTACAAGATTTTAGAAGTCCAACCCAAAAGGCGAGAGTGTACTTTGAAGGTTGGAATACACAAAGTGATACAACTGATTACGTGAAGTGGATACACCAGTGCAAATTGCAGTAGTGGACATTAGAATGACCACAGAGGGAATCAAATTGCACTGTGTGTAATAATGAGAGCGATATTTGAATGCACTGACCGCACTATAGAGCTTTGGATGGAGATATTATTTGCTTACATTTCAAACACTATAGTATTTTATTGTGTTGCACTAAAGTGTATGGTGTGTGTTAGTATTTTAGTAACACATTAGCTCTTTATACTTTTGCACTAGGACATGCATTAGTGTGTTAGGTGTGTATATAGAGAGTTAACATTAGCACTGCACACACTGGGAAAGTGTTTGTTTCAAGGGTGTGTGAATCACAGAGGAGTACTGGCAGGCTTAGATAGGAACTATATAATTATATTACCAGTGTGAGAATATCATTACAAAGTATTTAATGTGTTGACTGAAACTTTTCTGGGTAGCTGTGCCCTTATACCTTGTACCTAATAGGAGACTTGCTACTCCCAATTCAATGGTGCTCAACGTACAAATGTACAGAGCTGCATAGCTTAGTATGGACAGGTGTTCATAATGTTAGCTTCACCGAATTTACTGTTAAGCCTCGTACACACGATCGGACTTTAAACAAACTTTCCAGTGGATTTCTGTCCAAAGGGTGTTGGCCGTGAACATATATTGCATACAGATGGCAGGACTTTTTCGGTGAACTTTCACCAAATCATGTGGTTTTTCTGCTCTTTACTGCCACCTTTGGTCAACTTCTGTATTGCTGACTGATCTTTTGCATTGGTTCTGAGCATGCGTGTTTGTAATTTGGACGTAAGTCCAATGGCTGTCTGTACACATGATCGGACTTTGCTCCATCGGACTTATGCTGTGGAAGAGTTTGTCTGTTTGCAGAGCGAACTTTTGTCCAATGAAAACCAAAAAAGTTTGTCCGATGGAGCGTACACACAGTCGGATATTGCCTTAAAACAGCTAATTTGGATGTTTGTTGTCAAAAAGTCAGATAGTGTGTACAAGGCTTTAGAGCAGGGGTCTCAAACTGGCGGCCCTCCAGCTGTTACGAAACTACAAGTCCCATCATGCCTCTGCCTGTAGAAGTCATGCCTGTAACTGTCAGCCTTGCAATGCCTCATGGGACTTGTAGTTTTGTAACAGCTGGAGGGCCATCAGTTTGAGACCCCTGCTTTAGAGAAAGCAAAATTTTCGTTTTATCATCATTGACTCTGGTGAGTTCTCCTGGGCAGGTCCCGTTCTGGAACTGTGCTTTAAAGTGTTACTAAACCCACAACAGTAAAATCCTCCTACGAGCTTTAACCAGACACTGATAGAAGTCGCAAGACTTCTCTAACTGCTAATGAGAAAAGGTATTTAGCAGTTTATATTTATTTAAAAATTGCATTTCCATGTTCTGTGTACTGTGGGAGGTCAGATATCGTAAATGCAGGGTCCTGGGTTTAGCAACACTTTAACACCTAACGCCAATGCATACATTGTGCCCTTCACAAGTCTTGGCAATTTACGTAAATTGAGCACACAAAGAAAAAATGCATCTATGGCATTTTTTTCAATAAATCTCCCTACTGGTAAAAAAAAACTGTCCATAATGATATGGCTTATAGGAAAAAAGAGAGTGCGGTCAAGCTTATCCTCTACAGCAAATGTGGAAATAAGCGTATAACCTCTCAGTTGCCCATATCACTGGATGTTTCTGATGATTCAACATTCACTGAAGGTAAACTGGTATTATATATTTTTTTTTATCATACAATAAGTCTGAAAGATTAGAAAAAAAACAGATAATGTTCTATGGGATGTTCTGTTATATTCTAGCTCCCAAGCAGTCGCATCATTCACTTAAGCTAGAAGACATAGAAGGTGGGTATTAAAGCAGAACTTTACTCTCCCACAGCAACTTTATATATTTTTTCCCTCACCCCTACTCTAATAGAACTGCATTTTTTTTTTAATCTATTGGGGTGATGGTGCAAGACTTTTTTCCTTGGACTCCAAGCCTAGGCCAGAATTAACTTTCTAAGTTTTTTATATTTTTATTATTTTTCAAAAAACAAGAACAAATGCGATACATCAAAATCAAGATGCGATGCACCATAAAATACCTTCTGGTAGCGTGGGATGGGCATATTCACTTACAAATATGAAAAGCACTTGAGGCAAGTTCTGGGTCATAATTATGATTCGGTTGAGAAGGAACCTCACAGTACACGTGCCTAGAAATACCTGGTTCCGGAGGCCCTGGGGAGCTCCCCGGGACCCCTAAAGGGATCATGCTGTGCCGGGACAGCCACCCCAGGACACCCGGAGTATAGCCAACTCCACTGATGGACAAAGAGCACTGTGTGTGTTGAGTTGATATGTGCGCCTAGCCTATGAGCCCCTGGGGGGGGCTCTAATACTTGAGAGCCTGGAGGCACTAATGCTTCACTGTCGAACAGAATGTTGTACACATTATATTTTTGATGGGTCAAAAGAAATAAATAAAAGAAGAAGAGGGGGGAGAAGAGGGGAATGAACAAGGAGCCATTAAGCAGGAAGTGGGTTGGAGGGATAGTGTTGAAGCTTACTTGTTATGCTTGCATCCCGGGGAACAGGGAAATACCCACATTTGGCCCAAGGTTCCCAGGTGGATTCAAACTGTGCTTTTGAGTCTAGCAATACACTGGTCAATTTCTCTTGGGACATCATCCACAATATTTTACACTTGGCAGCTGAGAAAGAGACCCCGGGCTGTTTCCAGGCCTTGGCAATAGGTTGGTATTTTGAGACACATACATCATGGGTCCCAGGCCGTGGGTACACTATGGTGGTTGTAATGTGCCCGGTCGCATCATCGTATGTATTTTTGAAGCCACTTCCCTAATGATGAGGTTCTCCACATACAAAACATCATGGGGTCACTATACAACCCGGAACAGACAGCTGGCTCGCTGAAGACACCAGGAAAAGATGGTGGCATGAGACTAGATGTGCTGCAGTGAAGAGGCAGATCCTAAGGAATACCTCTGGATTGCCAGGTTTGTAAGTATGGATTTGGAGAACAACGTAGCTATACAGGTAAGAGGTGATGGGGGCCGGGGGCAGTAAGTTCTTCTCAAAGCTGCTCTGAAACAAGTCAGCAAAAGAAAAATGGGGTTGATATACTACAAAAGTAGAAAATTGCCTTAGCCCAGTGAACTAGTGTTCACCTCTAACACCCAATTACATGGAGGAGAATTAAAAAGGAACTGGACTTTTTCTTGGACATGATTGGATGATAAATTGAACGCACCTTAAAGTGGAATCTTTGCTGACTAAGGGCCCCTGCGGCTCTCACATTATGGAACATTTAACTTACTAGAATGCTTACATTGCACAATCATTTTAGCTTTATTTTCACCTGGTGATACTGCCAGTAACACACTTCCTGTCCTAGAGTGACAATGGCTACTCATCAGACTAGAACACTTCCCCTCTCCCCTTTTTCATAACATAGGGAGAAAGTTTTCTGTAGCCCTCAGAGGGGTAATGGAACTATACTAACTGACAACAGTTAGCATAGACAATGAGCACAGGAGGTTATCAGCTCAAAAGATTTCTGGAAGGATAAACAGTTTTTTTCTTTGCACTTATCAAACAGATAAAACAAAACACTTATCAGATCAAAAGGGAGCAAATGAGAGACATTCATGGTTCATGTTGACATACTCTTTAACACCCAACTCTGGAAATTCCAAATAAACTACTCTTGCAGTGGGACCTCCTGACCTGCTGGTTAAATGCTGGTTACTGCTAATTGAGGCTCCTTCCATCTGTGCCACCGGCATACCAAACGATCTTCTATAAAACACTTCAGGCTGCGATCGTACAATGAAGCCATCAAGTACAATAGCCTTACATTGTAAATGACTGAGGGAATACCCACAAACTACAGTGAGGAAAATGAATGCTGCTGACGGTTGTTATAATTCCCACCCCAAAGGAGCTTTTGCACCAGATCAGACACAGATATATATATATATTTTTTTTACAAACAGTTAAAGGCACTTTGGACTCTTTCACTTTGGTGCCCATTCTTACACTTTGACAGAGAGACGTAAGGTACATTTATTATTCAACAGTTAGAAATACCAAGCATTTAAAGTGGTTGTAAAGACAGACGAGTTTTTATCTTAATGCATAGATGCATTAAGATAAAAAAAAAAACTTCTGTGTGCAGCAGCCCCCCTAATACTTACCCGAGCCCCATCTCGATCCAGCAATGTTGCAGGAGTGTCTTGGCTGCCTGGGACTCCCCTGCTCATTGGCTGAGACTGCAGCATGGCACCACTGGCTCCTGCTGCTGTCAAAGTCAGTCAATAAGGAGAGAAAGGGGGCAGGGCCAGGCGGCAGCTCCGTGTCTGAATTGACACAGGAAGCAGAGGCTTGGCTTGGGTGCCCCCATAGCAAGCTTCTTGCTGTGGGGGCACTCAACGGGAAGGAGGGGACAGGAGCACAGAAGAGGGACCCCAGAAGAGGAGGATCTTGGCTGCCCTGTGCAAAACCAACTGCACAGAGCAAGTATGTATAACATGTTTGTTATTTTTACCTAAAAAAAACAAGACTTTAGTATCACTTTAACCTTTGCAGTGCAGGGAGGCCTCTCTGTAAGGGTAGTTTTTTTTGTAATTTGTGGAGATGATTTTAAACTCAGGGTGCAAAATTACCAATCCAGTAATGTCTTTTTGGCTTGTATCTCCAGCACCATTTGCAAAGCCTCTGACTGATGGCAGGCAGCAGATAAAAGCTGCTGCTCTCTTTACCAAGGATTGTTTTTAACAACCTGGGTTTAACTGTTTCTTTTTTTTGTGGAAGTTACAGTTGGGCTGTAAAGGGTTAAATATATCATGATATTTTACATACAAGTGCTCTTTCTAAACACTGCTGACGTGTCTGATTTACAGTATTTAAAAATAAAGTAGTGCTGGCTTCAAAATATTTATGACTGTTACGTTTGTGAGAGGATCATAATAAGACCTTTCTTTTGAAAACAAGTACTAATTTGTTTAAGGTGGGGCTTGTCAAATTATGATAGATTATAGTAGAAAGAACATTATATCTGGCATACACAGTGTTTGTATTATGAGGGTATCAATTCTAATCAGAAAAAAAATCTTTTACAATATCTGCAGGTGCTTGTTTTTTAACCACTTCAGCTCTGGAAGATTTACCCCCCATCATGACCAGGCCATTTTTTGCCATACGGCACTGCGTTACTTTAACTGACAATTTCGCAGTTGTGCAAAGCTGTACCATAATAAAATGTATGTCCCCCTTTTTCCCCACAAATAGGGCTTTCTTTTGGTGTTATTTGATCACCTCTGCGTTTTTTATTTTTTTTGTTTTGTTTAAAGACAATATTTTTTACTTTCTGCTCTAAAACATATTCAATAAAAAATAAATTCAAAAAAATCAAATTTCTTCATCAATTTAAGCCAATACTGTATGTATTCTGCTACATATTTTTAGTAAAAAAATATCCCAATAAGTGTATATTGATTGGTTTGTGCAAAGGCTATAGCGTCTACAAACTATGGGATATACTTATGGAATTTTTTTTCTTTTTTTAATAGTAATGGCAGTGCTCAGCAATTTATAGCAGTTATGTGATATTGCGGCGGACAAATTGGACATCTAACTGATACTTTTGACACTTTTTTGGGAACTAGTGACACTAATATAGTGATCAATGCTAAAAATATGCACTGTCAATGTACTAATGACACTGGCTGGGAAGGGGTTAACATCAGGGGCAATCAAAGCGTTAACTAGACTAGCTGGTGTTTCAGTGTAGTGGAGTAGGTGCTTTTACTAGTGAAAGATATGGATTAGTGTTCCTGCTTTACAGGCAATCTTCCTTATTTACATAGGCATATTTCTGTTTTGCCTGTGTACAGAACAATCAGTGGGTGCCAGCCGACATCGGGCCCGTGGGACCCGCTGATCACAGTGTTGCCAACTGCCCATAGATTTACGGGCAGCCCGTAAAAATAGGGCACTTTTCCGGCGCCCGTAAATGTCTGTGGGTGCCAGTAAAAATGGCTGTGACAGGCTCATATGAGAACTGCGCATGCGCAGCGCCAACTCCGGACTGGTGTCCAGAAATCCCAGAGATTGTCCGATCATGAGCCGGCCACACGCCACCTGGCTCGGCCCCGTGCCCGCTGGTGATGTCATACCACAAGCCGCGCACTCGCGCAGCCGAGCGGGAAATCCGAGTGGACTGGACACTGACATGCAATTGAGGCTGAGGCACCAGCAGCACCGTGAGACGGCGAGAGATGGACAGCGCAGGGCACTGCAGACCCGGCTAACCCCCTGGATGGACACACAAGTGACCAGTGCCACTAACCAGCACTGAGCGCCACACCCTGCCCTGGCTGCAGCCCCCTGGTTAGTGAGTAGCGTGTAGCTGTGCATGATGCATTGCATACATAGTAGCCAACTTGTTTTGAACTGTCCGTAGCCTCTAACCACCTCCTGTATTCTGTCCATGTGCTCTGACCACCTGTGCCCTGTTCATATGCTCTGACCACCTGGGCCCTGTCCATATGCTCTGACCACCTGTGCTCTGTCCATATGCTCTGACTACCTGTGCCCTTTCCATATGCTCTGACCACCTGTGCCCTGTCCATATGCTCTGACCACCTGTGCCCTGTCCATATGCTCTGACCACCTGTGCCCTGTCTGCAATCTCTGCCCATCTCCTGTACCATGTCCCCAGTCTCTGACCATCACCCGTACCATGCCTGCAGTCTCTGACAATCTCCTGTACCATGTGTGCAGTCTTTGACCATCTCCTGTACCATGTCTGCAGTCTCTGACCATCTCCTGTACCATGTCTGCAATCTCTGACCATCTCATCTTTTATCATGTCTGCAGTCTCTGAGGGGGATCCTGGAGAGGAGTCAAGAGTAGGAGCGCCGCCAGATTGGGCATCACGAGAGAAGTTGTGATGCGGACTGTGTAGCGGAGACTATAGGATAAAACCAGAGCCGCCAAGCTGGAGTTGCCTGACTGAGCCCTACACGGTGCACCTGAGAGGAGTTCAGTCTGAGGGGGGGGGTCACTGATGTAAGGGGGGGAGTGAACACAATAATGTAAGGGGGCACTGAAATAAAGGTTAACCCTTATATCAGTAACCCCCCCCCCCCTTACCTTAGTGTATTCACTCTGCGGAAGGTAAGCTCTGGTCACCACAGTCCCCCCCTCTCAGAGTTCCCAATGTTCTCCTTTACAACAGAGTCTGTAGGATTTCCTCTTATAGTGCAAGGGAGAACTCTGCGGACCCTGGTGTAAAGGACAATGCTGCAGAGTGCTGACCCTGATGTAAGTGGGAACTCTGATGTAAATGGGAGCGCAGAGCCCCCCCCTTACATCAGAGTTTCCCCTTAGATCATGATCTGTGGCATCGTCCTTTACATCAAGGTTCGCAGAGTTCTCCCTTGCACTGTAATGGGGAACTCTGTGCTGGCTGTGTTATATTAACCTGACCTTCATGTAAATAGAGAAATTTTGTTTTTGACTTTTGTTTAACTTAAACGCATTGCTAATAGCACAGGCTATATGTTTATAGTTTAAATACTAATAGTTGCACAGTTTAGCACAGAAAACAGCCATTTTAGGTACTTTTTTGAAGTGCCAGTAAAAAATGAGTGCCGTTTGTAATTTTTAGCGTCTTACCAGTAAATTTCACTTGGTGGGGTTGGCAACTCTGGCTGATCACAGCAGAAAGGAGCCGTGCACAATTGTGCCTGATACCCAGAAAGTGATCCTGTGCAGCGCAGTTACCCTGTAGTAGTAAATCTGCTATAGGGCGGTCGGTAAACAGTTAAAGGAACACTTTTTCAATGTGTTTCTACAGCACACAGACACCAATGTTTTAGCTAGCTAGTGTGAAACAGGCTGGAGAATATCTAATCAAATGGGTTAGAAATAGATAAAAAGTGTATAATGCCCTTGCCCGTTCTAATTTGTACATGCAATCAAAATTCCTTGTAACATGTACTAATATAGTCCTAAAATCAACTAGACCAACTTACATATATTTAATTCAAGAGCCCCCTGCCTTTTTCCCCCTGCCTATTTAATGCCCATTGCTTGGCTTCACTGCAGTCAGTGAAGCAGTAATCAATTTTGTCTGCTCAGGGTTTCCTAAGCTTAGTGTTTGATTTCTCCTACCTTCTTCTGGAAAAGAGAGCGAAATGTCCAGAATGAATATTTAGCATGCCCCAGCCAATCCCTGGAAGAAGGCATCCAGAAGGGAATACGGCCATCCAGTGGAAGTGGTCCACCATGCCCCTAGCCTATGACAGCACAGCAGGCCTGTGTCAGCACGCTTATAAGCAGGAATTTATAATAAGGGTAGCTGATCGCAGTTTTGTACCCACAGCCCTACCCAGCAGTGAGTTATTGGCAGTACTGCTTATGCTGTATAGTTTCCTCTGCATTCTAGCATGAAGAGGAATCCTCAAAACAAAGCAAGGAACTGGCAAAGGAGCATCACAATAAGTACCCAGGCCACAAGGGCAACTGGATAGTTAGCATGTGCAAAACCTAGTGAGTGATTCCACATGTATTCCTTTCCTTTAGAATGCAAGCTGTATGAGCCAAGCCCTCCACAGTAAAAAAACATGTATATTATATAGTACAGCTGCCAGTGCAAGGGATGGGGCCATCAATGCTGGAGCAGAATCAGGGAATAAGGTAGGTAAAAAAAAATATGAAAATGGCTAAAAAAATTGGACAAGAGTCACCACTAAACAACTGACTGATCTATTTACAAGTGGGTGGTAGAATTATTCTTTAAAGTGTATATAAATTAAAATTTGTTTCCTTCTTTTAGTTTTAGAGTGGTGAAGGGTTGACCCCCTTTTTATAGGGGACAGTCATGTGCTCTATTTGTACTGGTGTACTCTTTATTAATAGTATTTACTTATAGGGAATGTGAAGTAGGTACTCCTGCGCTAAAATGAAATGTAAGTATAATGTATAGGTGCTGCATCCAAACTATTACCCAAATATATGAAAGATTAGAGTAGTAAGTGGTGTTGCGCTCCTAGAATTATTGTTGAAATCAATATACACAATTGTCATACATCCAGGTGAAAATAAATACAAATAAAATATGTAATATCCAGTTACGTCTCTCGCAATAAAGTGCTATTGTACAAAATCGGGACAGATCTAATCCACAATGTGCAAAAATAAAAACAGACGTAATCAACATTGTTACTGAGTGCAAAAAATATATGTGCAAATAAATAGAAGATATGTGCAAATATGCAGAATAAATCACCGAAAATGGCATGGATAAATAAAGTCCAAAGTGAGATATTGGACGCTTTTCAGGGTCCACTGTGCAAAATAGTGCAAGTGTAGCAGTGTTTCACAGGGACGCTGAGTGATAATGCAATAATATCCAGTGTCACTGTGACTTTTAAGTGCAGCAAGTGTCTTCAGTGTCACTGACACCTGTGGCTGTGCAAAATTATTACCTTACTTCTGTAAGGTAAACAGCATGTAGAGGAGGTAGGGGGAGTTGAATCCCTTCGGATTGGTATATTCCTGCGCGTTCCTACTATGTATGGAGCAGAGCCAGAGGGGATCCTTTCCTTTCCTTCCGCTGAGTAGGTGTCTGTGATCACTCACATGTTCAATGTATCAGGGTATAGAAAGGGGATAAAGAGCCTACCATGGTGTAGTATATTTTCAATAAAGGTGACGTTTATTAATCAAGTAGTAATAAACTCACATTTCCATGTGTAGATTGCACAATGTAAAAACGAGCGCCGAGCTCGTACCTGACCGTCCTTAGAGCCATACAGACGCTGGAAAAGACCACCAACTCTTGTGGTGTACTTATGGTAAAATCTTAAAAAAACTATTTAAAAAAAGCTGCCTAAACTATTTTTATGTGTATAGTGAAAACAAATACTGCGTTAAGTTAAAACATATTCAAAAAACAGCTGCAACATACTATGTGATATATAAATATAGCATATGAAATTAGATAATAAAAAAACACTCTATAATCAAAAAAATTGACCAACTATCACAAACAACAACAACAACTATCAAATATAAGGAAAAAAGGAAAAAAAGAGAAAAAGTCCACAATGATCCAAGCGATTCAATCCAGTCTCGTGTACAGTGACGGGTCACAAGTGCAAAAAAAATTCCACCAGACATCCACCCAGTGATCAAACACAAGGCTTACCAGACAGAATTGACCATCCACTACAGATAGGTCAATTAAAGCATGTGGTATGAGGATATCCTCTAATACTCAATGTGAGTACACTAGAGGTCGACCGATATATCGGCCGATATTTGCCATTTTTTAAATAATCGGCATCGGCCGATTGTGCTGATAAAAAGCCGATTTAGAACTACAGCGGGACTTTGAAATGACTTCTGTATAGAAGTCAGTGTGTTGCCTGAGTCGTCATAGAAACACTTGTCTCCTCTCTGGGCAGACTGCCAATTAAAGAACAGAAAGATACAATGTTTACACTTGAATGAATGAAGTCATCTCTGTGTGTAGAAGTTCTCAGTTTAACCATTTAAAGACTAAATCTTTTCAAAAATCCTGTATTTTCTGCCAGAAAATCACTTAGACCCCCCAAAAATTATATATATATTTTTAGCAGAGATCCTAGGGAATAAAATAGCGGTTGTTGCAATATTTTATGTCACACGGCATTTGCACAGAGGTCTTTCAAATGCATTTTTTGGGAAAAAAATACACTATTTAAAAAATAAAAATAAAATAAAAAAACAGTAAAGTTAGCCCATTTTTTTTTTTTCATCCAAAAGTTTTGACTACCTGTTTTTATTTAATATATATATATATATTTTTTTTTTATCTAAATCATACATACAAGTAAACTGATTGGAGGTTTGTTTTGTTTAATAAATGTTTAAATGTAAGAAATTTTCTGTATCACTTATGAAGACTGCTTTCACACTGGAGCGGGCAGGCGTTGATGGCAAAACACAAGTTTTAGCGGCTCTTTACCATCATTTTAGCGGTGCTATTTGGCTGCTAGTGGGGCACATATAACCCAGCTAGCGGCCAAGGAAGAGGTTAAATGCGCCCATGAAGCACTGCTGCCAAATCGCATTGCATGCGCTTCGGCAGTGGTGCCCATTCATATCAATAGGCAGGAGTGGTGGAGGAGCGGTATACACCACTCCAAACGTGCTGCTTGCAGGACTTTTTTTTTTTTAAGATCCTGCCAGCGCATCGCCTCAGTGTGAAAGCACACTGTCTTTCACACAGACTGCAGCGGAGCCATTTTGCAGGCACTTTACAGGCGCTATTTTTAGCCCAAAAGCGCCTGAAAAACGCCCCAGTGGGAAAGGTGTGTTAGGGGGGATTAAAAAAAAAATAATAATAAATAAAAAAAGAAAAAAATAAATAAATAAAATAAAATCGGCCTAACATATCGGCCCAAAAAAATCGGCATCATATATCGGCTATCGGCCGCCATGATTTCTAAATATCGGCATCGGCCAGAGAAAAACCCATATCGGTCGACCTCTAGAGTACACCATCCTGGGCAGTATTGCAGTATGCCCTAGTACTGATTTATCCACAATAACTATGTTAGGGTTAAAAAGAACTACCCCTCATTGTGTATTTCTGTATAAACATATTTTTTTGAAAATAAAATCATTACACTCCCATGATCTCCAGATTAAAAGCGCTTATCTCAGTTAAAATCTGCAGGTATACAAAAAGATAGCTTCCCGAATGCTTCCGATATTGGGATAGAGATGTCACACCTGTCTCCTCCCTAGGCGTTTCATCATATCTGACGTCATGTCGTTCCCCTGATGATGTCAGATTTGATGAATCGTGTAGGCTGGAGCCAGCTGTGACATCACTACATTTTAATGTTTATGCTGATTGATACAAAAAAAGAAAATATATAAAATATATTTATATATTTTGATATTTATATATATGAAAGTATATAAAAATATACAAACATATACCAATAATGCATTCTATGTCACATACGTTAATACAAGGTCCTACGCAAACTTTTTTGTCTAGGTCACAGGTGTCAGCCAAAAAAGGAAGTGGAGGATATTCTATTCCTAAAGGAATCACATACAGCATTTACACTGACGAGTTATAATTCTTCCACATCTATTGGGTTTTAATACATTGTACAATCAGATCATCATACAATCAGGTAAGTGTGACTGTTATTTAAAAGGAAGCCTTTCCCAGCTGCATAGTAAACACAACACGCCTTGGTCAAACTGCCATTGGAAAGTTGGTAAGGTTTTGTAGACTACGTTAATGGTGTTAATGTCTGCACGTTTTCTAGGTATCAGATATGGCTTGTTGGAAGAAATAATGCCTCTTTTAATATATTATTAGGGATGATGGTAATCACATTGGAGTTCTGTCTGCTTTATAAATATACACTGCACTAAGGTTATCATTAGTTGCCATTTCCTGGGGACATTTCGCATTGTGAGGACTCTGTCTTTGGGAAACAGACATCCCTGGAACAGTGCCTGGGAGCCTAGCAGGGTAGGCTAAATCTTGAAGTGTGCAGGAGTTGACTCTGGTCACACTGCACCAATGGCAATTGAAATGACCGCAGCTGGAACAGCCTGTGCATGCGTCGCAGCCTAGGTTGCTGCACACATTTGGGCGATTCTTGCTGCTCTATTTTTAATTGACATTCTTATTTTTGAAATGATTGTCGATCTTTTGGGCAGTGGGAAAGTTAATGGTTGGAGGCAGTGGAGGACAAAGATGAGAGTTGAAGGTAGAGACTAGAGAAGAGTTGACAGGGACTGGATGAGAAGGTGTTAATGAGAGAAATAAAATAGGTCTGCTTGGCAGTAAGGAGGCAGGAATAGTATTTTTGGAGGGCAGATTTACTGTATATATATTGGTTGAAGTCTTTCTGGGACTTTGTCTTACTCCACAGGCGGTCAAGAGTGTGGCTTTGTTTTATGAGACTTCTGGTGTCATCTGTTTGCCAAGGTATTAGGGGTCGGGCCTGATTGTGTGTATAATGAGGGGAGCGAGCTTGTCTAGGGAGGATGACAGTGAGCTGTTGTAGACAGACATGGCTTGGTCTGACCAAGCTACATTGCTAACCTTGTCTCAAAATACCAACCAAATCGTTCCTCTCAAGACCTCCTGCTCTCTAGCTCCCTTGTCACCTCCTCCCATGCTCGCCTCCAGATCTTCTTCAGAGCCTCTCCCATCCTCTGGAACTCCCCACTCCAATCTGTCTGACTATCTCCTACTCTTTTCTCCTACTACACTTTCAGACAGTCGCTGAAAACTCATCTATTCAGAGAGGCCTACCTGGCCTCCACCTAACAACTCTACTTTTATTTCCTCATTAGCCCACCCCTCACAGTTATAACCTTTTGTAGCTCTTGACCCTCCCTCTTCGATTGTAAGTTCTACCGAGCAGGGCTCTCTGATTCCTACTGTGTTGTATTCGTACTGCCTGCCCTCATGTTGTAAAGTGCTGTCTAAACTGTTGGTGCTATATAAATCCTGTATAATAATAATAATAATTTGCTGAGTTGGTGCCTGTTTACTGCATAATATAGGCCAGGGCTCGACAAAACCTGGGCGCCAGGTCGCATTGGCGACTAGAAATAGCGACCTCGCGCCTGGGGCAGCACAGCTGGGGGTATCCTGTCTCTGTGGACCCCCCCAGCGTGATCGCGTCGGGCCGTTCCGCCGGCGGCCGAAAATTTAGGCCGCGGCTTTGAGGCCTTCTGCGGTCCTATGATTCCTTATGGAATCTGGCGCCCTCTTGTGGTCGCCGTTGGTATGACAAACCAGCAATGCTAATGAAGCTTCCTCTGAGTGTTTTATATTACCTGCCTCTTCTTCCCTTTATTTAGAACCCCCTAAACATTATATATATTTTTTATTCTAACACCCTAGAGAATAAAATGGTGGTTGTTGCAATACTGTCTGTCACACCGTATTTGTGCAGCGCACTTACAAGCGCACTTTTGTTGGGAAAAATAATTTAGTTAATAAAAAAATAAGACAACAGTAAAGTTAGCCCAATTATTTTTTATATTGTGAAAGATAATGTTACGCCGAGTAAATTGATACCCAACATGTCACGCTTCAAAATTGCACCCGCTCATGGAATGGCGACAAACTTTTACCCTTTAAAATCTCCATAGGCGACGTTTAAAAAAATTCTACAGGTTGCACGTTTTGAGTTACAGAGGAGGTCTAGGGCTAGAATTATTGCTCTCGCTCTACCGATCACGGCGCTACCTCCTATGTGTGGTTCGAACACCGATTTTATATGCGGACAGGACAGGGCGCGTTTAAAAATTATTATTTTTTCTTATTATTTTAACTTTTTTTTTTTTTTTTTCCACTGTTCTTTTAAAAAAAATGTTGTGTCACTTTTATTCTTATTACAAGGAATGTAAAAATCCCTTGTAATAAAAAAAGCATGACAGGTCCTCTTAAATATGAGATCTGGGGTCAGAGAGACCTCGGATCTCATATTTACACTAAAATGCAATTGAAAAAAAAATTGTCATTTGAAATAAATAAATAAAATGTCCCTCTAAGAGCTATGGGCAATGACTTGGAGACGGGGGGGGGGGGGGGGGGCGGCGACGGCGCTGCTATCTTCCCCTCACTCGTCTCCATGTCAGGCCAGGGACAGGTCCGGATCGCCGTCACGGACCTGGCTCCTAACTTTTTAAGCTGGCTCCTAGATTACAAGCAAATTTGTCAACCCCTGATATAGGCTACTCTGCCGAGGATTCAAGGGAAGATGCCGAGGGGGAGCATGCAATAGAGAGGCAAAGTATCGTAAGAAAAGATACCAGGGATTATGACAATGCACAGCACATCATTCTTCTATTCTTGGTATTTCAACATTAAATGTCTTGCCTCTTGTTCTCAAAAATGGTGACTAATTGTTTAAGGCAAGGTTAAAATGGGCCCATATTTTTTTTGGGGGGGGGGGGGGGGGTGATTTTAAAAGTGGGCATGGTCAGCAGGTGTGTCCCCAGATTTCACTTTTAAAATCAGGTAAACTAACCCTGCACACAGCCTTGTGCATTTCTATCCTTAGTAAACTAATCAGTGAATCCCATACCAAACAGTAGTACTGCACTTGCATACTCTATTAAATATTTAGCAAATGCACAAGTAAACTCATAATTCCCAGCCCAGGAAAAACATATTCTAAAGTTAGTGGACTAAACTGGCTTCCAGGAATACATTCTTTAAAAATGTTTTATTATGTTTCTGTATTTCCCAGCTGCAAAACAGATGTACAGCAGGCTATGCATTTGCTTGCCAAACTCCACTTTGTTCTCCCACATCCGCTGCTAAAAATGTATTGCCATTGTAGACGAGCACAGAACCCTTGTTCCTGTTTTACAACAACGGTCATTTTCAGCGTGGCCAACAGAAAATGGACATGCACGCTCTTTATACAGCTAAACATAAATGTAGAAAGGCTGTATTAAATAAAATGTTTACTGTATATTATACTTTATATATTAGGTATGTTTTCTAATTCAGAAAAAAATATTAGTTTGATTATCTATAATTATAATAAAGTACAACTGGAGTCGACATGCATGAGCTTAACATTCTGCCATGTAACTAAAGAACATGATGCATATTTTGCTCAATCCAATAGCTTCCGCAATATATCATGCTGACAGTTCCCATCAGCACTGCCTGGAACCGAAGGATGTGCAAGATGGGGTTATCTGATGCTTCTCCTTGGTATCTGAAAGCATCAAAGGGGAGTAACAAAACAACACTTTCCAGAATTCTTTGCTGTTTCTCCTTATGATGGGTCATATTTGAGAGAGTGGCTTTTGCCGACCTGTGCCTTTTATGGATGTGTAAAGGTGCCTTGTACCACAACTGCTGTAGTCTGAGCTCACACAGTGAACACAATGGTGCCAGCAGGGATTTAGGTGAGAGGCAGAAGCATCATTACCACGGCATAAGGGTCCCTCCCCCAAAATCTATACCATACCCTCATCCGAGTTGTCCGTGTTGATGGAAATGAGGGCCTCTTCCTGACAACCGGAGCGGTGGTTGTGAGGGTCTGCAAGCAGAGGGCTTATCAGAAATTGGAAGCCCCCCGGTAACGTCATCCAGGGACCCCACCCCCTTGTGATATCACCGTCCGGGGCATAATGGGGCGATGATGTCACAAGGGCACTGGGTCTCTGGATGATGTCACCAGATGGCCACACCCCATGGCTAAATAAGGAATCGCAGACAGCAGGAGCCAACACAACAACGGGAGCTAGCATCGGGAAAAGACATCAGGGGAGGAAGATAAACCAGCAGAAGAACCAGAGGAAGAAGACATCAGGAGCAGAGGGAGAAGAACCGGAAGAAGAAGACATCAGGAGCGGAGGGAGAAGAACTGGAGGAAGAAGACATCAGCAGCAGAGGGAGAAGAACCTAAAGAAGAAGACATCAGCAACGGAGGGAGAAGAACTGGAGGGAGAAGACATCACCAGAGAAAGAAGACACATTGGAGCTATGACAGGGGACATTCTTCATTTTAATAAAGGACTTTGTCAAAAACCTTTGTACTGTTTTTATTTATTTTTTAACACTTTTTTGGGTGAATGAGTACCCTTACAGATTCTGATAAGCCCCTTGCCCTCAGACCCCTACAACCACTGCCCACAGTTGTTGAGAAGAGGCTTTTGGGCAGGGGCGCAGAACCTGGTATGTGAGGCATGTGGCCTTGTATGGTCCAGGAGGAGGGCACTCCCTTGTTCCCCCCCCCTTTCCTCACCTGCTGGATTGCATGCTCGGATAAGGGACTGGTATGGATTTTGGCAGGGGGCCCCAGGCATTTTTTTTGCTTTGGGGTTCCACTTAAAATCCATACCAAATTTAAATGGTCTGGTATGGTCTTGAGGGGGAGCCCATGCAGTTTTAAAGAAAAATTAATATCAGTCTCAAAGGGCCTGGTAGAGTCGGATCAAAGTCGAATCCCATTCATTGAAGTTGCATGGAAGTCAGACATGAAGTCGTGGGGCAAAGTCAGATAGGAAGTCGAGCAATATGAACCCGGTCCCATTCAGAATCAGTCTGCAAAGACATGGTGAAACAAACAACTCGTTCTTTAGAGCAAAAGGTAGGAATCTGCTACAAAATTTGCACTGGTCACCCAGAGGGAATTGCCTTTTTTCCTCGTCAAAAGTGGAGTTACTCTTAAACATTAGTTGTCCATTAAAAAAAAGATGCATGCAAGTATTATCGGGTGCGTATGCCTACTTACAGCTTACAGGAGTCCATGGATGAAGCCTGATTCAGTGGTGATCCTAAGGTCATTCATTTTTACATTAATTCTAAATGGCACCCCAGCACACCAAAGCACATCTACACAGTGCATCAAAAAGCACAGATGTGATTATCTGTTCAAATTATGCAGGTACACTATATCCTAAATGTAGTGAGTAGATGGCCTATTCAGTATGAATTTATATAAAGCCCAAAATGTATAAATCTGTGCTATGCTCTCTCTGTTTGTTCATCCAGAAGCAGAGCACTTTTTAGGATTATATTTTCCTTGGAATTGTGCTACTTTGAACTTTTACTTCACTGGAACTTTTTCATTTTCTTGTGTCTGACTATGCACAGGAGTCAATATGAATTATGTACACATATGTATTTATACCTATTAAGTATTTTAATCGCTTAGAATTCGATATAAACGTAACATGAAATGGTCATATGTTTATGCACTTATTAAAGTTGTGATTGCTTTTTCACTGAAGTCTGTAATTTGAAGGGACAGCACACCTACAATTGGTTTTTATTCAGGATGAAAATTTTTAGAGATCCAACTGAGAAGACTCAATGACCCTGACCCCGATGTTGATTATGATGTGTGACTTTGTCTCATTATAGAATATCAATATAGCAGCACTACCCCGCATGAAATGCCCCTGAAGAAAGGACTCTACATAGGTCCGGAAATGCGTTGGATTTAATACTGAAGTATTTGTATTTATATTTGATATATGATTCTGCTCTTCATTGATGGTGATGTATTTACCACATATTTTATATGAATACATTTCTATATACTTTTTTTCTAAAAACTTGCTGATCAATTGCCTTAAAAGTCCCTTAGTATTTCCTTGGGGGGTACTTCATATATAATATTATTCAGGATGAATGACTTATCCTAGCGCAACACATATAAATGAGCAAAATATTACGAGTTAACACATGTGTGCTTCCACACCACAACTCTACACCTGGGTTCAAATCTGGCCACCAGGGGTTCATTGTCACCCTGGTAAAGTAAACCTGTGTTTGTTTCGATAATCAAATGCTCTGTGCTCAAAAGTACAAGAAAAAGTCTGTATAATACTGCAATACCTTACGTACATTATTAAAAATATATATAATTAAAAAGCATACTGGAAAAATAAAGATGGCTGAATCTCCTGCAGGCAGAAGAAAGTATGTCTGTCAAATGTAAAAAGTGCAGGCAGCAGCACATACCTATAGGAACTTTACAACCCTACAGATAGAACTGAATGTTGACAGGCAAAACACTTTTCCTAACATTGCCCACTCCCTTTCTCCCTCCTGTGAAATCTTATTGGCCAAAGGGGCAGTTGACCATAGTATTGGATCAACAGGAATGTGCAGGGACAGAACTTTACACGGTGCTACCTGGTAGTTTTGGAAATATTCCTGTCAATGGCAATTGAGGGGTTTTTGAAGCGGCTTCAAGAAAAGTATATTCAGATGCCCATTAGGGACCTGTACTCTATACCTGCAAAAGTTTTTTTTGCTTTTCTTCTAGAGAATAGTAATAATTGTCTGACAGTTACTGATTTATCACATACATAAAAGAAAGCAATTATTTAGGTCAGGCAGGGGCTGTTGTCTGGTTTTACTGCAGTGCTGCATTTATGAGGCAATATAATCATTGGTATTTTAAGGTTAATACCACTTTAACTAAAATGGCCCAGCATTAATTCAAGCATTTCTTGGCCATTTGCCTAGTAACAAACATGTAATTTTGAATACAATTTTTTTTTTATATCGTCAAAAAATTAATTATGCCCTAGACTATAAGAATCTAGATTCATGTTTTAATGTAACACTTCATAAACTTAGTATTTTGAAAAGGCACCAAAACCACAGATTTTCTGATGCAAAAAAGTGGAAGTGATTTGTTCACTGCCTCCAAATGTTCTACAATCCTAGAGCCTGTCACAAAAAAAGGCAGAATTCTAAAAATAACATGTATATCCTATGTAGCACTACCCCCTAAGGGGCCACTTGGTAATATGGGTCCTTGTTGTGCTCCTTGACTTCAAGAATAACCTCAGCACTTCTCATACCTGGTTGAGTGAAAGTTACTGCAAGCACTTATAAGAACACAAGTGTGGATACCTTTTCACTTGGTTGTGAATTAATATCAGGAAATAGACTGAAGACCTTTTAATGGTAAATGAACTCTATGTATTGGTATAGGTTAGAATAAATGGTGGTTTGAGCATAAATGAACACACAGAAGGTAGCTTCAGACAAAGTCCCCTAGACAGTACAATCACCATGCCAATGTAACTTACAGTAGAATAGAGTTCTGTACCACTAGACTGGGATCAACTCATAAATCAGCAAAGACAGCAATACACAGTGCATATAAGCATTAACTTTAATGTGAATAATACTATGACCAGTTTAGCGTGCAATCTAGGGGAATGGCTAGGATATGGTGCACTGTCCCCTGAGAGGTACCGCTTTTCATAAAGAATACGTAAATATCTTTATTTAACAGCTGTAAAGGGACAGTCTTTAGTTCTAACTCTTCATCCAGCTAGCGTTGGGCCCTTTTGTACCATTGGTGCACATGGGAATAGTCCCAGTAGAGCCTGTGGGCAGCAATAAGGCTACTATATGGCTACTGTGAAATGACTTAGTCTCTCTAGCAGCAGATAATAACTCCCCACAGCAGCAGCTCATCAGTCCCAGCGATATTGCAGTTCACCATTCAGTCACTCAGAGTAATTAGTCCAGTCTCTGCTCTGCATTCAGGTGACTCTGGCTGTTGGCACACCTGGACTCAGTACTCCCGATCCTGTTCAGGCTGCTATTTTGCAGCAGTAATGGTGGACACTGGACAGCGATGTGCACTCTCCGGGGTTTCCTCATGGCAAGAGGAAGCTGTGTCCTGTACAGCCTGAAAAAAAAATTCAGCTCTTTCCCCTCCTCCTGGCAATCACCCTCTGGAAAATGCAGTTCAAAAACTTTTGATTACAGTAGAGTCTCTACTTACTCAGTCTATTTAACTCTTCCTGCTCAGCAGCTCCCTTCTCTTACTGATACATCTGTTAATTAATTCAGCACCAAAGGGCAGTAGCTATAGAGAGCAGCTGCAGCCAGTGTTTCTCTCACTCTTAGCCAAGTACCTGGTCAGAAGGAGGTAATCCGTAGGTCAAATTAATTCTGAATAATCTCAGGAGCTTCTCAAAGTGATGTCACCAACACAAGCCCATCAACACAAGCAATAAACAGTCACAACACATGCTGGTAGTGTTCCAACTCCATGCAGACTTGATTCATATTATTTGGATATGTACAGTCAAAGCTACATACTGGTCTTTCACTACACTTATGAAGTAACTGCTATTCAGGTACTGCAAGAAATTGGGTTTTGTCTCTTGGGTCTTGTGAAACCCCTAACCCTAAAAAAATTTTTTAAAAAGGTGAACGTTACCTGGCATATTGCTCTATTTTGCCAAGAATTGTACTTTAATGGAATTCTCCAGGTGGAACGTTTTGTTTAATGCAGATCTTCCTTTCTTTAAGGCTACTTACAATAGCAGAGGATGTTCCTCTAATGGAAATAGTAGTACAAGGGCACTTGTTGTCTTAACTTAACACCTGCTCCATGCTGCTTGGTCAGCTTTACATAGGACACATCCTCTACTGTTGTGTAGCTACATAATTTTATTTGGCCTTCGTTCCACATTTGCAGCCCTGAGCTAAATATGTTGTTGATCTTTGCTGGCCTCAGTCATTCGTTTTTATCCTATTACTTTTATCCTATTTACTTTTCAACCCAATAGAACACCTTTGGGATGAATTAGAGCAGAGGCTGTAAGCCAGGCCTTCTTGTCCAACATCAGTGCCTGACCTCACAAAGGCGCTTCTGGAAGAATGGTCAAACATTCCCATAAACACACTCCTAAACATTGTAGACAGCCTTCCCAGAAGAGTTGAAGCTATTATAGCTGCAAAGGGTGGGCCAACTCCATATTGAACCTTATGAACTAAGACTGGGATGCCAATAAAGTTAATGTGCATGTAAAGGCAGGCATCCCAATACTTTTGACAATATAGTGTATGTGCACTAGGCCCAGACAGAATATAAGATATTCAGATATTACAGCCTGAAACTTTTGGAGGTTTCAGTTATTAACAATGCCCATGAAGCACCCTCCTCTAGTTAGGCTGCTAGGCTTAATTTAGTTTTTTGGCTTTACTGCAGTCAGTGAATCACCAATTGATTGTTTTTGTCTGGTCAGGTTTTCCAGGCTGGATGTTTGATTTCTCCCACCTGCTTCTGGAAGAAACTTCCAGCATATATGGCAGGGAGAGTCAGATATCCAGTAATGAATGTCTATCATGCCTCAGTCAATTCTCCTATTGATTGCTGATATCGGCTTCGAGTATCCTGTGACTCTAAACCCCTCTCCTGTTTCAAGTTCTGGAGCAATACATTCTAAAAAGACATCCCCTAGACTAAGCCACTACTGTCGGTGTGCATAGAAAACCCGTCTATTTTCAGAGGGCCCATCTGGGAGTGATCCCTACACTCATAGCTATAATTTTCCTCAAAAACATATTTTTCCTGGGTCAGGTAAAGGTGTTTAACAATTTTGTGTTGTAAGATAGCCTCAGGCCATGGAAAATAATGCAGATACCCCACTGCTGCTTCACAAGCATCTGCTGTCCATAAAAATATGCAATGCAAAATTATTGGAATATACTACAATATATTACTTTCCTCTACAAATATACTTTTATTGGACTCATTCACAAGGTTGCAGCATGTAATGACTTCTTGAGTGATTACATGAAATGGTCATAAATATTGTAAGCCTGTTACTAATTTTTTAGGCTTCCTGTTCAAACTGAACATAACGGTTTCCCAATGTAGGAACAGGAAGCCAGAGGCAGGCCCCACTGGACCATCTTCTCTGCTGTTCTGCCAAAAGATCCACAGCTATTAACCCTGGTAGTTTAGAGACAGGAAGAGGACCGGTATCCCTGCATATAAGATTTCTACGGGATCCAGCTACCTGCATGGCATGGGACATACATCATAACTGGTGGTAGGTAATGTTACTAAAGCTGTACAGAATTTTTAAGCTAAATTTTACCTTTAAAAGAGAAGTATGGGAATATATATATATATATATATATATATATATATATATATATTTTTTTTTTTAATCATACTTACCTAGGGGGATGCTGCATTCCGCCCCCCCCCCCCCCCCCCCCGTTGAGTAACTGAGAACCGAGCGATCAAGCACAGCCAATCGCTTGGTCCTCACAGCTCCCTCAGCAGCTCTCTGCTCTGCCCCCCTTCCCCTGCGCTCACTGGAGTGCTGGGCTCTGGAGGGGGCAAGAGCTTCTGGCTCAGGCTCTCAGCGGCTCACTGAGAAGCTGAGCCGGGTGCCAGTCCAGGCATATGGGCGGATCCCGACCATATGATATTGCCTGAGCCTGGGTCAGCTCTGTGACATCGCCTGACAGTGGGCTTCAGCCTGCTGTCTGCTGAAAACGGGTCACAGGAGTGCAGAACGAACTGAACTTATGTGATCCACAGGAGAAGTACAGCCAAACAAGCTTTAGCACCAAAAGAGGAAATAAAAACTTTAATGCTGTATTTTTCCGCTCTTTATTGCATTGCCATCTCTGTGCCATTTCTTCCACCATTTCCTCACAAACCATTACAAGTAGAACATTTTTTTAAAGCATAATTTATATTTTAGTTTTGCTAGATCTCGGCAGTAATAGTCACAACAGGAAACCATTGTATGTATGCTACCCTTGGCTTTGCTAGGCATTTCGTAACTTCACTTTCTCAGGGGCAGCGTTGATTTAGGGTTAAATTTTCTCTGGCAAATGCTATAAATTCTAACTAAAATATACATTTTAAAATTCTACAAATCTAATGTTAGACTGCAACACAGGCTAACATTGGAGCAATTACTAAAACCACATTCTTAGTGTTTATTCCAATCCAAATAAGGATACAACCTTCTAGGAGATATTCTGATCCAAATATATTAGGATGCTCCAATTTTTCCCCTGCATACATACTAATTATTTCATATGTACTAATTATTTCTTCCCTGCACACTGGCTTTCTCTTAAAATAGAAGTGTAGTATAGAGAAATGAAGGCTGCACAGTTCCCAAAAAGAACCAGCAAAGCATAAAGCTGTCCTTTTTCATGTATATGCAGCACTCTTTAGTGTTCCTAGAAAGTGTAAATGTTTTTTTTTTGATAGTGTAGATAAATTCGGCCTGGCTAAGAGCCAGGCTGGGTTGAATCTAGGTCAGGGTGAGTGACTCAGGAAGGCTGGATGACTCATCAGGCAGCACCTTTGGTGCCTCCTCCTACTTGAATCTAGAATCTTGGAGAAGCTTCCAGAAGAATGGGAGGGAGGGTAGGAGGGGCTGCTGCTGAGGGAGCTGTGAGGACCAAGCGATTGGCTGTGCTTGATCGCTCGGTTCTCAGTTACTCAACGGGGGGGGGGGGGGGCGGAATGCAGCATCCCCCTAGGTAAGTATGATTAAAAAAAATATATATTTATATATATATATATATATATATATTCCCATACTTCTCTTTTAAAGGTAAAATTTAGCTTAAAAATTCTGGAGTACTGAGGAGGGCCCCAGAGAATCCCCAAATGGAGCGCTGAGAAGGCTGTCAGTGGCCCTTGAGTGTAGCCCCCAGTCTTGGGGGTGACCTCGGGCCTGGGGCTCAGGTGCTGGAGGGATTCTCTCAAGACACATGGAGGAGAGTCCTGTCCAGTGGCACAGACAGAAGAGTGAGGACAGCAGGAGCCAGCGAGCATGTCCAGGAGGTCTCCAGGAGAAGTCAGCCAAGTGGGATGGAGAGTGTGCAGTCTGGGAGGACTGTGGGATGTAGCCAGGAGGGCTAGTGAAAGGGGCTGCTACAGCCAGGGGGGCTTGCAGAGCCTGAAGAGGTGGTGCAGGGACCAGACAAGAGGAAGTGCAGTGAAAGTGCTAGTGGTGTCCCTGCCTGTAAAAGGCCTTTGCTAGAGATTTATTTTGGGTGACACCTCAGTGGATCTGCAAGCAAGATTGTGCAGGAGAAAAGAAAGGAGTGTATATAGTTGAATGGTCCCTGAAGAAAATGTATTCCAGTAAAGTTGGCATCCCACAATACCCCTATCCCCATCCAAATGTATTAACCCGTAAATAAGACACAAATACAATGTTGCTGGACTGTTTCCTGTCTCAAGTGAGCCTGTGGAAATTCGGTGTGCCTAGCTGTGCTGGGTGGGGAGATCCCTATTCACCAGGGGATCCGCTACATATAGTTTGTGTGTAAACATGTACATCTGTCAGGGACGTGCTGGCCTTAGCACAGTTAAAGTCCAGAGGCAGAGGCGGATATGCATGCGCCTGTCTTACCGGGCATAGGCAAACGCTATGCGCATGCGCAAACATATTAGCACACACAGGCAAATGCATATCCACATGCGTGTGTGTTAGCCATTGATGCTTGAGCCAAATGGCCTATATAAGGGCAGCAGCTGCACTAGTGCTTTGCTGTCTGATCTGCAGCTTTACCTGTATACCTGTTCCTGTGATCTCTGTTTGATGCCTGTGTTTGACCCGGCTTATCCTGACCACACTTGCTCTCCACCTATCCTGACCTCAGCTTGCCTTTAACCCCCCTGACGGTCTTCCCGAGTCTGGCTCGGGGTGGAATTTTTGTACCATTAGCGGTAACCCCGAGCCAGACTCGGGACTGCATCGCTGGATCCAGGAGGAGGTTTACTTACCTTCTCCCTCTGATCCAGCGTTGTCTCCCCGCTGTACGAGCGAGCCCTGTCTCACTCAATCTATCACATCGCCGATCTCCGTTCCCTGCGAGCGTTGCGACGCATGGGGACAGTGATCGGCGCCAAATTCAAAAAGTGAAACACACAGTATACATACAGTATAATGTAATCTTACAGATTACATTGCTGTATGTAAATATTTCACATCCCCTTTATCCCTAGTGGTCTGCCCAGTGTCCTGCATGCAGTTTTATATTATAAAAACTGTTCTTTATGCCTGGAAACTGGAGATTGTCCATAGCAACCAAAACTGTTCCTTTTTCATCAAAAATGATTTTAGACCAGCTAGAAAACAGCGATAATAAATTAGAATCACTCGCAGAATTGAGCGACAGCAATTTGTGGGGAGATCCGTCATCAAATATTGAAAAGTAATGACAGTGACAATTCTGCAACTGAGCAAATTTCTGTGTTTTTGATTTGATTACATTATTGAATAATTTTTATTATTGTTATATTATTATTTGGTACAATTATTTATAGTTATTTATTATATTATAATTTATGATTTCATTTTTCAAACTTTATTATACCCGGGATGTCTGCTAGACTCTGGTTTAAACAGATTTAAGAGAGTTATTCCTAAGAATTACAGGACTACAATATAAAACGCCAAATTTTCATGAAAAATAATTGTACCGCTTTTAGCACCTAAAATCCGAAATAATCGTACCGCCAGAGAGGTTAAGACTTTTTTATATCTTTCATCTGCCTGATATCCTGTTGCCAACCTCTGCCTGCACATTGACCATTCTCTGCCTGCCATTTATGCTTGTATCTCATCATCCTTTTCTGACCTGGCTTGTCTAATCTGGATCCAGTCATCCGTGTGTCCTGCTCTGCATGGTGCCTGGTGACACTGGTCCTCCATTCGCTGTGTGTCTGCACATACTGTTCCTACTGCCGCCCGCTACTACAGCAATTCAGCCCAGCTCTAGTGATACACCTGCCAAACACCTCTGCGACCAACAGAAGATCTTGAAGGCACTCAACTCAACACTACTCAACATTACTTCACTGCACTTTCACGGACACTGTCGTAACTCCAGTGGCCCTTAAATCGTGGGCTGTACGAGAAGTCTCCCTCTACACGACAGGCTCTGCCACAGGGTTTAGTGTTGCTTGCCTGTAATCAGTCTAAGCTGAGATTGAAAGTTCTGTGTTCACATGGTCTTTCCTAAGCTCAGTGTTATCATTTGCCTTTTCCTACTGCTGGAGAGCATTGTAATCCAAGGATTCAATAATGCTACTGTAGCTTATGAATATTTATATTCCCCCTGGCCAACTATTAGAAGGTTTATGGCCAGTGGTGCAGAGAAGATAAATATTTAGGTGTAATTTTGTGGAGCTCCCTTTCCCCAGGGGCTCCTGCCAAGGGGCGTGTGAATGTTGGATGTCTCAAGCTACTAGACCAGTGATCTCCAAACTGTGGCCCTTCACTTGCTTTGTCTGAAAACATGGAAAAATTCCCCAGGGGGCTTTGTAGCAGCAAAGATAGATGATTATTTTCCTTAAAAAATTGTTTTATTTTGTGAAAATGATTCAATTGTACAAAAGATTAAAATATGAGCTCTGGTCAATACACATGTGTTGAGGTACATAAATTGATGATAACATTATACATCATAGAAACAATGTGTTACAAGTTACATTACACCATGGAATGCACAAGAATACCCCTATTATTCTTGTGCATCCCATGATGTAATGTAACATGTAACACATTTTTTCTATGATTTATAACGTCAATTTTTGTACCTCTCCACATGTATATTGACCAGCGCTCATATTTTAATCTTTCGTACACTTGCATCCTTTTCACAAAATAAAACAATGCATTTTTTAAGGAAAATAATTGTCTATCTTTGCTGCTACAAAGACCCGTGGGGAATTTTTCCATGTTTTCCATTTTTTTGGGGTGTGCAGATCCCCTGACTCTCATATGTGTTTTTTCTACGCTTGCTTTATCTAACCCTTGGGGCAATATTCCTGCCACGACACCAACAATGGGGCACTATTCCTTCCACTGACAACAACAATGGGGAATAATTCCTTCCATTGGCAATAAAAATGGGGCACTATTCCTACCACTGACACCAACTATTTCTCACCCTAATACGAAAGACAGGCCATTACTTAATTCCTCTGGGCATAGTCTGGCCTCCCTAAAGTCTAAAGGACAGTAAACTGGCCTTTTTTTTAGAAAGTTTGGAGACCCCTGTCCTAGACCAACTGTCTAGGGAGGGCTTCCATGTGTTTAGAAGTCTAGGCCAGAGTTTGAGGCCTAGACTCACACTGCCCTGCTGGATGTGGTCTTTTTAGGGGAAGTGGAACTGTGTCTGAGCAAGGAACACCATGCAGGACCTCGCCTGAAGTATAGTGGCTTGACTGAGAGTTTACTGATACTTCACTTACTCTATAGCCATCAAATCAAATTCACTAAATCAAATGTTAGCTGAAAGAGTAACTCCACTTTTGTTGAGAAAAGAAAAACATTCCACCCCGGGTGATGTGCATTGCAAGGATTTAAAAAAACTTTGTTGCAGATTCCTACCTTTTGTTATTCTGAAGAAATCCCTGTGTGTGTTCGTCTGTGTCCAGGTGGGAAAGTGAGTCTAATGGGAGTAGTTTTATAATTATCAATCAGCTGTAGCACCTGCAGGGCACTAATAAGGAAAGCTGCTGGGCCTACATCCCTTTAGACATGATTTCCTAACCAAAAATGACAAAAATCTGACTTAGGGCAGACTTCTGGGAAAATCAGTGAGCCAATCACACAAGCAGGAAATTATGTTTCTGGGGTGTGTTCTGTACACATTCTGCGTACAGAACACCTCCAGGTAGCCATATTGCATTGTATTTTCATAAAATGACAGAGCTGCAGATTGAAAAGGAAAGGTAATTTTTAATAACATTCAGTTACAATTTGACTTGTGTTGTAACTGTATACGCTATATTATTTTTTCTTTATTTGATATTTTTTTCCCACGAAAGTGGAGTTACCCATTAAAGATTATTTTCCTGTGGAGGGTTAGTATGCTTTTTGTCTAATCACTGGACTGCTATGACCTCAGGGGTTTGCTGTCCCCTAATCCTCTCTCCCTCAAAAGTTGCTGATTAAATTCTCTGCAAGCAAAAATTCAATCATGTGAAAGTCAATGTATTGCTTACCAGTACCACTGGTATGTTCTGAAGTGTTATGGGACAGCTATTATTATTATTATACAGGATTTATATAGCGTCAACAGTTTAAGCAGCGATTTAAAACATGAGGGCAGGCAGTACAGTTACAATTCAATTCAATACAGGAGGAATCAGAGGGCCCTACTTGTGAGAGCTTACAATCTAAGAGGGAGGGTGAAGTGATACAAAAGGTGATACAAATGGTAATAGCTGTGGGGGATGATCTGATGGAGAAAGTAAAAGTACAGTTGTTAGGTGGGGGCCGGATAGGCTTCTCTGAAGTATAGGAGATAGTCGGACAGGTTGGGGTCGGGAGTTCCAGAGGATGGCAGAGGATCTGGAAAAGTCCTGGAGGCGAGCATGGGAGGAGCTGACGAGGGATCTAGAGAACAGGAGGTCAGGGTGTTTGACTGATCCCTATTCAGTAGTAAGTGATGCAAAGGTTCAGGAATCATTTCAACAAAGTTTCCAGAAGCTCAACAGCAATTCCACAAACCCGATTGTGTTTTCTCAATCACAGTGAAATCCCTTCTTTCTGAGATTGGTAGTGCCAACCAAGCGAGTCATCTTCCTCCAGATGGTGGACCAGGCTAGCAGGACTGTGATTGGCTTTAGCAGTGACTAATGACAGTCCTCCTCTTCCTGGAAACAGGGACCGCCCCCCCTATAGAACTGCACCCAATCTCTTCCCCATTACAAAAGCTGAAAGAACCAAACAACGTTTCCCATCTTTTACAATGTGTGCCTCCCCCTAACTGCAGGTGTAGCGTAGGGAATTGTGAAATTGGAATGCATTAATGTCTCATCAACACTTACCTGCTCTGCTCTGCTGACGGGGAGGGAGTCGAGTGCTGGCAAAAGAGGCTTTGTGTGCCACTTGCGACACCCGTGCCAGGGGTTGCCCACCCACTAGGCTGTGCAAAGAAGTAAATAATTATATAATTTTACAGCAAACTGCAAAAGTTTTCAAACCAGGTATTGAAATTAGTCTTTATTTATTTTTATTTTTTTGTTTGTGTCAGGACAAAGGGATAGATTAAAAAACATTTAATTTTTCGGCTTTGTTAATAAACTGTGCACTGCTGGTGATGGAGTGCTGTCGCTGGTGATGGAGTGCTGTCCGTGAGAGAGGGGAGGGACCCGATGACGGTGCCAGCGTGAGCAGATGGGGGCGGTCCTAACGATCAGCTGGAGCAGCGCGAGGGGAGAGGACGCCGAGCTCCATGCATGAAGCCGCCCGACCCGTACCACCTCATCCCTCCCGTATCTCGACGCA
This sequence comes from Lithobates pipiens, assembly GCF_037356315.1. Lineage (NCBI taxonomy): Eukaryota > Metazoa > Chordata > Amphibia > Anura > Ranidae > Lithobates > Lithobates pipiens. The sequence continues at coordinate 332,816,426 of NW_027507764.1, read as the reverse complement.
CACGGCGGGCATGAGCAGAAGAGTACAACCATAGTGTGGCGGAGCCTTAACGGACCGGCAAGAAACCGCCGATTTCCCCCTCCACCTCCCCGCAAAGGGCGTGATGTACCTACACAAAGAGGAAACGAGATCAGCCATGCTCCAGGAACAGAAGGAAAGATAAATCAAACCAAAGCCTCAAGTTTACCCTGAAGCACTGGAAGACAGCGGAGCCCTAAGTAGACACTTGCTGCTTACCGCCTTCCGGACAAGATCCCCCTTCCTCCCCAGGTATTTATTTTTCTGATTACTATTCACTCTGATTTTTAGTTGCTGAATATTTGTTGAACTTTACCTGATCCTCTCCCTGATTGTCTAAACCTGTTGAATGCCCACGGAACCTGGGCTGGTGAGATCCTGGGGAGTGAGGAGAGGAACAGCAGGGGCTCAGCGAACTGATGCCAGAGGATTACATATTAAAGATCAAGATGTAAAACAGGATCAAACGGAATGTAACTATAAAGGATGTGTAAGAGGTAATATACCTAAAAATTGATGCAGCGGTTCTGAGCACAAAGTACAGTGGTCAAGTGCCGGAAGGCTAAGCGGGTTAAACGTGTGGCCCTTGCCGTGGAATCGCACTGCAATTTTTATCTTGAGAGCGTGTGAAATCGCAGCAAAAGCTATATGGGAGAGTTCACCCCGCTTAAATTCATAGAGCAGGTGAAAACGGATCTGAGGCTGGAGCCTTCAGCGCAGGACAGGTGCCACAACTAAGGAGAGACTGTACAAAGAATTGTCGCTTTTCTTTTTTGTGTGTTGTTTTTTCTGCCCTAATAAACCTGGGGAGGCAAAGGACAAAAGGGGTAAACATGAGGGGAAGAAATCAAAAGGCGAACGATCCAAAAGAGAACCTGAATACAAGCACGATTCAGAAATATCTGAAGGAAACCAGTTTAAAAAGCCCCGGTATAGAAAAAAAACAGCAGGGAGTAACGGAGAAAAAGAGAGAAGGATCCAAGACAGCAGGGGCCCTGGGAGCTAATTCAGGGGAGGATACGGACCCAGAAATAGATGGTAATTCGCGGGGGCAGAGGGACATCGCCCAAATCCCCACTAAAAGTGAAATGTTGGAAATGTTCGCCAAACTTGAAAACACCATCAAAGTTGAAATCTCAAATGTCAGGATGGATATGGGCCATTTACTGAGGAGAGTGGAAGAGGCAGAGGAACTAACAGGAAAACAGGCCCACGAAATATTAGAACTGCAAACGCAAGTAAAGAAATTGCAAACAGATCAGCGGGACACTTTGTATAAATTGGATGAACAAGAAAACCAGAATAGACGGCAAAATCTGAGGGTCAGAGCATTGCCGGAACAACAGGGAGAAGATCTAGAGGCTAAGATGGGAAAAATTTTTAACCCCATTTTGGGAAAAGCAATAGGAGAGGTCTTACAGATCGATCGGGTACATAGGGTGAGGAAACCCCCAGGTCTGAGGGAAGAGGTCCCGAGAGACGTAATCATCAAATTCAGCCACTATGACGACAAAGTTAAGATATGGAGCAGGCTTAAGGGGTCGCCCCCGTTAATATACGAAGGGGTCTCTATACAGATTTTCTCTGACCTGTCGGCAGGTACACTGGCCCGGAGGAGACTTTTAAAACCTTTATTAGAACTATTGAGAGCGGCAAATATCAGATACAGCTGGGGATTTCCTGCGGCCCTATTGGTTCAAAGAGATGGACGAACATTCAGATTAAAATTCCTCGATGAGTTGGAGGTTTTCTGCAATAACCTAGGGATCCCAGTACCAACGAATATCAAAGTTCCCTAGTGGATGGACACGGGGGTCTTGGACGGGGGAGTATGACTTTTGGATGGTTATTTTCTTGCAGGGTGGAAGGGGGGAGGGGGTGAGAGGGGTGGGAGGTGAGGGTGGCGGAAGGATCATGTGGGACCCCGGGATATCATACCCCATCTGCGAGGGGACCCCCTGCCTTCTTAGGGGAAGGAGGCAGGGGGGACCCAGACACGGGGGGCCTTAGTCGGAGTCACACCCTAGCGGGAGAAGTCTGCAGAATGGAGGCGATCCTCAGCTGCAGAAAAGAGGCCAGGAATTGGCCAGGGGATGGGAGGGGGGGAGGTCGGGAGGGAGGGATGAGGGAAGGTAGGGACGGGGGGAGGCTAGGGGGGGGGGGAGGTGTCTTGCAGAGTCAACCAAGGTGTCATAGATCACGCCTTTTTCTTTTTTCATCTTATCTGGAAAAATTTAAATGTTAGATGTAAATTTCTTGTCTTATAACGTAAAGGGTCTGAATTCTGTGGGTAAGAGGCACAAATTGTTAAAGGAACTACAGCTGTACAGAGCAGAGGTGGTATTTTTACAGGAGACTCACTTGTCGCAAGACTCAAATATTAAACTATATTCGGCTAACTATCCAAACTGGCTATATGGGGACTCACCGATAAAAAGGGCTAAGGGAGTGGCAATCGGGTTTGAGAAAGGCATAAAGTTTACAGTGACTGACAGGAAGACAGACCCTGACGGCCGTTACATGTTTGTAAAGGGAAAATTAGGGGACAAGATCCTCACCCTAGCAAATGTATATTGCCCCAACAAAAACCCTACAAGATATTTGAAGATAGTGCTGGGGAAGTTAGAGGAATTTAAGATGGGGGATGTGGTCCTTGCAGGAGATTTCAACTTTTGTATGGATCCATCTTGGGACAGTACGTCTTGTGCTAGGGGGTTAAATACGAAGGCTCGGAAGATGATTAAACTTTGGCTGAAACAACACCAAATGATGGATGTATGGAGGTTACAGCACGATAAAAAAAAAGATTACACCTTTTTTTCCCACGTACATGGGACGTACTCCCGGTTGGACCACATACTAGTCGACCACAGGTTGTTGGATCTCGTAACAGAATCCAAGATTGGAATAGTTACACTGTCAGATCATGCTCCGGTGTCGGTGAGGATGAGGATACTCGAAATGCAGAGGCTACCGTTCACGTGGCGCCTGAACGAGAGCCTATTGCAGGACGAGAAAATTGCGGAGGCAGTACTAAGGGAAATTGAATTTTATTTCTCTGTTAACGATACAGAAGAAATTTCGGGTGCCACTCTATGGGAGGCACATAAAGTATATATCAGAGGTATCCTCATCTCCATGGGCACAAGGAAAAAAAAAGAAAGACTAGAAAAAATTTAAAGTCTAAAAGAAGAGGTTTATAAACTAGAACAGGCCCATAAAAAAACAGGGGGGCAACAGCAGAAATATTTCCATCCACTGGTGACTAAACGAGATGAACTTAAAGATATGATGGAACAGGATTCAAAAAGGACATTGGATAGGAGAACCAGAGAGAGGTACTATCAGGGAAATAAAATAAGTAGACATCTAGCTAGGCAGCTGAAAAGGAAGAGTGGGAATAACTTTATAGATAAAATTCAAGATAAGGATGGAAAGATGACCCACACATCCAGGGAGATATCGGAAGTGTTTAAGCAATACTACGAAGCTCTGTATAACATAAGCCAGAAAGGGGCAAAAGATGTAGGGAAAAAAGAAAAAATTAAGGAATTTCTGAACAAAGTGAAATTACCGACTCTAGACGAGAACGATAGAAGCAACTTAGACAGACCCATTACAGAAGAAGAGATTTACAAGGCGTTGAAAGATACCGCCTCTGGGAAAAGCCCGGGACCAGACGGTTTCACGATTTCGTATTTGAAAAAATACAAAGAGACGCTGGTCCCCAAGCTTTGTAAGCATATGAATGGCTTAGGTAAAGATTTTGCGATGGGAGGTGAGGCCCTGCGGGCTTCTATCACGGTATTGTTAAAGGAGGGTAAGGATAGTACGCTGTGCTCTAGTTACAGGCCAATAGCCTTATTAAACGCTGACACCAAATTATTCGCCAAGGTCTTAGCATCGAGGCTGAAGGACAGGATGTCCGACCTGGTGCACCCGGACCAGGTTGGATTTATCCCTGAGAGGGAAGGTCGGGATAACGGAGTACGCTCGCTGCTCCTGCTACAGGCCTTAAAAACGAATGGGTCCCCAGGACTACTCCTGTCGATAGATGCCGAAAAAGCATTCGACAGGGTAGACTGGGGACTCATGTTTGAAACTCTGAAAGTGATGGGTCTGGGACCAAGACTGATCCAATGGATCAAGGTGTTGTACAATCACCCTCAGGCGTCAGTAAAAGTGAATGGGCTGTCTTCCTCCCTCTTTCAAATGGAGAACGGCACCAGACAGGGGTGTCCGTTGTCCCCTCTTTTATTTGTCCTGTCTATGGAACCTTTATTGGCCTCTATCCGAGAGAACCCAGACATAAAAGGGATCACGGTCGGAGAGGAAGAGCACAAACTCGCAGCTTACGCGGATGATGTGCTGTTCTATATCTCCAACCCAAGGATCACGATTCCGAACTTGTTGAGGCTACTGGAAAAATATGGGGAAGTCTCGAATTTAAAAATAAACCTCAACAAGTCCGAAGTCTTAAATATCAACATTGAAGGACAGGAAAAGATTAGACTCCAGGAGGAATTTAGGTTCCCATGGCGAAAGGAGATCAAATACCTAGGAGTCTACCTCTCCAATACTATCAAGAAAATATATGTTAACAATTACATCCCCCTACTAGAGGAAATAAAAAGAGAATTTAAAAAAATTACAATTAGCCACCTCTCCTGGTTAGGGCGGATCAATGCAGTCAAAATGGTTTTGACCCCAAAGATTCTATATAAGTTCCAAATGCTGCCCATATCGCTCCCCCCAGTTTTCTTCAGGATATTAAAGGGGTTGATTTCAAGGTATATTTGGCAACATAAAAAACCAAGGATAGCCTTCGCGGTACTGAGCAGAGAAAAAAAAAAGGGGGGCCTTGCCGTTCCGGATTTCAAAAAATACTATAACGCGGTAGTACTTACTCGAGTGGTGGAGTGGGGAAAAGAGGTAAATAATAAAAGGTGGGTAAAAGTAGAAAAGGCAATGAGTCAAGCACAGTTAGGACGAATTATCTGGAACCCCCCTCAATACAGGACAATAGGGCCAAACACACACGAAATAACACGGATTGCTCTTAGATTATGGGACAGAACACATGCACAAAATAAATGGAGTTATAATTCACCTTTGATTTTTTTAAAAGACAATGATTTTTTTATGCCGGGGAAACAGGAGGTGGGGGGAAACTGGATAATAAATAATAATGCACAAGTAAAAGATATTATTTACAGAGGTAAAATAAACACGTTTCAAGCACTAAGAACGAGCACGGAACTTATGAGTATAGACACTTGGAGGTATCTTCAGTTAAGACACTTTATATTAAAATTGCCCCATCCAATTAGAGGCGAGGAAGACTATAGGCCTCTCGAGCAGCTTTGCCGTAGAGAGAAATCAAAAAATAACATAGGTCGAATATACAAAATTCTATCTGCGGTGGAAGGTCGGGAGGGTCCACCTTACATTAAAAAATGGGAAAGAGAGCTGGGGACTCGATGTTGTACACAGACAATGGAGAAAATAATGAAACTAACACATTGTGCGACGGTTAACCACAAGTTGACGGAATTAAATTATAAGTGCCTCGCAAGGTGGTATGCGACCCCAGACAAACTAGGTAAATTTGTAACCGCGCAATCCCCAGAGTGTTGGCGGGGGTGTAAGACAATAGGAACCATGGCTCACATCTGGTGGGACTGCCCGAATATTAAAAAGTATTGGAAGGAGGTGCTAGAGCTAATAAAAGTCGTTACAAATAAAGACATAGCAGAAGACCCCTGGACTGTATTGTTTCACGGGACCGAAAGCTCTGTGAGACAATATACGTCCTCTTTAATCCCTATACTGCTCAGTTCCGCAAAAAGTCTAATCCCTAAAAAATGGGGGGAGACGGACAGTCCTAAGATACGGGACTGGATACTCAGGGTAAATGAAATACAGAATATAGAATGTTCAGAGGGAGAGGAGGAAGAATGGGTAGCTGATGAGGGGCGTAAGGATAAATGGGTAGCATGGATAAAGTTCAAAAAATCATGGAGGTATGTTGAAGAAATAGTAAAATAAGTCTGGGTAAGATAAACATAGGGTTGGCTAGGGAGGATATTTCTCCTAACCCACTGCGAGGCAGGGAGGGGGGGGGGGGTAGAAGAGGGAAAGGAAATGTTTATTTTGTATGTATGTAAAAGATTTTAAGAAAAGAATGAGATATGGATTGAATGTATTTTCATTGTACCCTTTGTCTTATTCTATGTGTAAGGGGAAAAAAAAATAAAAGAAAACTAAATAAAGAATTAAAAAAAAAAAAAAAAAAACATTTAATTTTTCAAGCCCAGAGATGAATTAGGGCAGAATAGAACCCCAGGCAAGGTAGCAGCTTTGTCTCCCCCATCCCTTTGACTGATACAGATCAGGCCTGCAATTGGCACTGAGAAAATAGTGGGAAAACAAAACAAAAACTAAAAACAATTGTGTGATTAACACACACATACACACATCTTTATTATGTGCTTTTATGCATGATGTGCGTGTTTTTTGCTGCGGTGCATTTTTGCATGTTTTTTAACCACTTCCGCCCCGGAAGGTTTTACCCCCTTCCTGACCAGGACTTTTTTTGCGATACGGAACTGCATTGCTTTAACTGACACTTGCGCGGTCATATGACACTGCACCCAATAACATTGATTTCTTCATCAATTTAGGCCAATATGTATTCTGCTACAAGTTTTTGGTAAAAAAAAATCCCAATAAGCGTATATTGATTGGTTCGTGCAAAAGTTATAATGTCTACAAAGCATGGGATCGATTTATGGACTTCTTAATTTTTTTACTGGTAGATATATATATATATATATATATATATATATATATATATATTTAAACATATACATTACCTAAAAATAAAATATATACACCTAGTACAATGACTACCTGAATAATCATAGAATAGCTAAATGTATAAATATGTATGTAGGTGGTAATGTACTAATACAATATTAATAAAAATAGTAAAAAAGGCTATGAGTGGGCTAAGGGCACATATCAAATCAAACTCCTAATGTGCCCAAATGGATATACTATAATCCCTGGAAATAAAGAGACCCAAGATAGCACATAAGAAGGGACTAGATCGGCCAACAGAGGTCAGAAGGGTAAAGACTCCCCAATCGGTACATCCAGAATGTCCAGCCTCAAGTCCAAGGAGTTGGTTCTTTCTATGCTTGTGATTATTCTTGCTTTGTGAGAATTAAGTATTATTTAATTGATATCTATTAAAAGTTTTTTATGGTGATACATTAGGCTGGGGCACCTCCTTCCTATTTTTCATGATAGCTCCTGGCCTACAATACCAGGAAAGTCCCCCAGATATGAGAGTGTCACCAGTTCCAGCTAAAAGCTTAAGCATTCTTGCATGCCTCCCAACAGTCCCAGATTCTGCGGGGCAGCCCCAGGTTTTTTTTTATTGATCAAAGGCTCTCATTCACAGCACAGTGTTATGGAGTATGTTGTGGGTACAAGGACCGCAGACTGAGTACAGTGTATACCATATGTAGGTTAAGCCTGGTTTCACACTGCCCGTGACTTCAAAGTCGCATGACTTTGGAGTTGTACTCCAGTGTGACTTTGGCAGGACTTGCATGTGACTTTTTGCAAGTCGTACCAAAAGTAGTGCAGGAACCTTTTTCTAATGCCGCGTACACACGAGCGGACTGTATGGCATACTTAGTCCGTTGAAACACATTTCAGCGGACAATCCGCTCGTGTGTGGGCTTCAGCGGACTTTTTCAGCGTGCAGTCCGGCGTACTAAGAATTTAGTTTTTTTCGAAATTCTGTCTGTCGTACTCGCATTTCGGCGGACAATCCGGCCGTGTGTATGCCAGTCCGCCGTACTTTTGAAATGAGCGGACTTTTCCCGCCTGGAGAAAAGTCCGCTCATTTCGAGCGGGTCTCCAGGTAGGCGGGGCCCGCGAAGGAGACGTCGCTGGCCCCGCCGCCTGGTATGGACTTAAAGGGGAACCCCAATGCCGAAAAAAATCGGCGTGGGGGTCCCCCCCAAGTCCACAACAGACCCTTGTCCGAGCACGCTACCCTTCCTCGCCGCAGGCCTCTTCTCCCGACTTCGGGGGTCTTGTCCCCCTCTTCGGTTCTTCTGCCGGGCCACCGCGCCTTCTTATAGCTCTTTTACAGGCGGTGGCCCGGTCTTCTGTCGCCGCCGCCTTCCGTTCTTCTTCTTCTTCTTCTTCTCCAGGAGATGTTGACTCGACGCTCTCTCCGGCCACAATGCCAGGGACGCACTGCGCGACCACTTATATAGGGACAAGGGGCGGTGTCACATGGCTTTATGTCACATGGGTTGGTGTCACATGGTGACCCCGCCCCCTTACGATGTCACAGTCCCCATGTGACATCAACCCATGTGACCAACCCATGTGACATAAAGCCATGTGACACCGCCCCTTGTCCCTATATAAGTGGCCGCGCAGCGCGTCCCTGGCATTGTGGCCGGAGAGAACGTCGAGTCAACATCTCCTGGAGAAGAAGGAGAAGAAGAAGAAGAAGAAGAACGGAAGGCGGCGGCGGCGGTGACAGAAGACCGGGCCACCGCCTGTAAAAGAGCTATAAGAAGGCGCGGTGACCCGGCAGAAGAACCGAAGAGGGGGACAAGACCCCCGAAGTCGGGAGAAGAGGCCGGCGGCGAGGAAGAAAGCCGGACTCCTCCGCTAGCAAAAGAGCTACAAGAAGATAGCAGGGGAGTCCGGCGAGAAGACCCCCGAAGATGGAAGACCCCCGGAGCTGTGCAATAAAGTATTTTATTTCGTGTGTTGTGTTTTTTTTGTACTTTTTTTTTTACAGGTGAATGGGTAGGGGTACATTGTACCCCATACTCATTCACATAGGGTGGGGGGCCGGTATCCGGGGGCCCCCTTATTAAAGGGGGCTCCCGGATTCCGAAAAGCCCCCCGCCCGCAGACCCCGACAACCAACGGCCAGGGTTGTCGGGAAGAGGCCCTTGTCCTCATCAACATGGGGACAAGGTGCTTTGGGGTGGGGGGGCCGCGCGGCCCCCCCTTCCCCAAGGCACCCCCCCATGTTGAGGGCACGCGGCCTGGCCGGCCGGGTAGCGTGCTCGGACAAGGGTCTGTTGTGGACTTGGGGGGTACCCCCACGCCGATTTTTTTTAGGCGTTGGGGTTCCCCTTTAAGTCCATACCAGGCGGCGGGGCCAGCGAAGTCTCCTTCGCGGGCCCCGCCTACCTGGAGATACGCTCGAAATGAGCGGACTTTCCTCCGCGTGTGTGGGCGAGTCTGTTCATTTCAAAAGTACGGCGGATAGTACGGCGGACTTAGTACGCCATATTAGTCCGCTCAAAAAGTGCCATGTGTGGACAAGTAGCCCGTTCGGAAAGTCCGACGGACAGTCTGGCGGAAAGTACGCCAGACTAAGTACGCCATACAGTCCGCTCGTGTGTACGCGGCATAAGTCGGAGCGTCTCAAGCAGGGGTGGATCCAGGGGGGGCAATGGGGCAATTGGCCCCCCCCCCCCGAGATATTAGTGATGGGCCGGCGGGTGAGGGGGCAGGCCAGTCAGTGAGTGAGTGGGCGGGTCAGTCAGCATGTGTGTGTGCAGGTGGGTTAACGAGTGGGTGGGCCAGTCAGCAGGGGTCAGCAGGTGAGTAAGTGGGTGGGTCGGTAGGTGAGTGGGGGGGGGTCGGCAGGTGAGTGAGCGGCCGGGCAGGGCAGTCATTGGGTGAGTGAGCGGACTGGCCGGTTGGCAGGTGAGCAGAGGTGCTGGCCAGTCAGGGAGCCGGCGGGCATGGGAGCAGAGAGATGACATCATCTCTCACCGCCCGCCCTGCATCACTGCAGTTCCGCGCTCCCTGTGCTGCCGCAGGCAGCAGAGAGATTACATCATCTCTCTACTGACCGTCTTCACTCTGGCAAGTGACAATCTGCACCTTAGCAGGCAAGTGACTTTCAGCAACGTGTGGCAGATGACGTGGAAAGTGACAATCAGCAACATGTGGCAGGTGACGTGGCAAGTGACAATCAGCAACATGTGGCAGATGACATGGCAAGTGACAATCCGCAACATGTGACAGGTGACGTGGCAAGTGACAATCAGCAATGTGTGGCAAGTGACAATCCACATCTGTTGGCAGGTAATGTAGCAAGTGACAATCTGCAACATGTGGCAGGTGACGTGGCAAGTGACAATCAGCAACATGTGGCAGGTGATGTGGCAAGTGACATTCCACAACATGTGACAGGTGACGTGGCAAGTGACAATCAGCAATGTGTGGCAAGTGACAATTCACATCTGTTGGCAGGTGATGTAGCAACTGACAATCTGCAACATGTGGCAGGTGACGTGGCAAGTGACAATCAGCAACATGTGGCAGGTGATGTGGCAAGTGACATTCCACAACATGTCGTAGGTGACGTGGCTAGTGACAATCATCGTGTGACAAGTGACAATCTGCATCTGGTGGCAGGTGACGTGGCATGTGACAATCCACAACTTGTGGCAGGTGACGTGGCAAGTGACAATTTGCATCTGGTGGCAGGCAAGTGACAATCCACAACTTGTGGAAGGGAAGTGGCAAGTGACAATCCGCATCTGAAGGCAGGTCAACATGGAAAGTGACACACTCAGGGCTCCCACTGATTCTGCATTATGGTGAGTTGAACCATTCCATTTTATATTACAATGTAATAATAGAAATAATAAGCTTCATGAGACACCATATCAACCATGGTGCAGTGAAGATGAAAGTGCTAACACCAGCCATTGCCCCAATAAATTGCCCGCAAAAAAAGTATTTTCTGGCAGTGCCCCTCCTGAGACTAGACGCTGGATCTGCCCCTGGACTCAAGTCGCACTGAATAGAATGATTCCATTGCACAGAATGGGGTCCTACTGGGGTCCGACTTCTAATGCAACAAGTGCTGCAAAGTCGGAACCTTAGGGTACGTTCACACTGAATGCAGGTTTGAAATTGTGCGAGTTCAGCTGAACTCACATGATTTCAAACCCACATTTCTGTGTGACTTTGGGGGAAATTTGAAAGACATCTGTGCGGGTTCATGCCCAGATGTCTTTTGAAATCGCCCCTGAAGTTGCCAAAAGTAGTGCAGGAACTACTTTTGGAAATTGGGGCGGCACCACAAAGTCAGCGTCCCACCGATTGGGACAGTGCTGTTACCGGTGTCCTGTCAAATACTTTCCCCCGTCGGATAGTGTCCGCTGTGTACTGCGCATGCGCAATACACATGACAAGCAGATTCAAAGACACGAAGATGAACGCCGCGAGTCCAGGTTCAGGCCCCACCATCCAGGTGGACATAGAGTTAGAATAAAAAGAGCCGAGCGAAGCGAGGCTGTGCCCGAAGCCCGCGAGGGGCCCTCTAACTATGTACAGCCCTATGTCCACTTGGATGGTGGGGCTTGCACCTGGACTCACGGCACAGTCGCCATTAATCTTCGGAGATTTTCCGAATCTCCTTGTGCTTTCGCTTGCGCAGTACAGGGCGGACAGTATTCGATAGGCGGACATTTTTGGACAGAACACCAGCAATAGCCTGTGATTTGACATGTCAAATCACGCCAGTGTGGACGGTGGCTTAGACTATTTAACAATGCTCCTTTGAGCCACACCCAATATTTAGCACAATTTTGTCATGCTCATTTTCGCCAGGTCACAAAGTTGGGAAGTATGTTCATATCATGTCTATTGGCTTCTTTAGTGGTTGAAGGAGTAAAATACAAAAAACACAGTTTTGTTCCTCCATTTCTATGTGCTTGTCTCCAGCATTTCATCGTTTTATAACAATACATTTCTTTTATGTTATGTCACATAACTTATTAGCGTTAAAACAAAGTACTCCACCCTGGAGATGTTGAATGGAGGTCATAGGTGAGGGGAAACCAGGAAAACAGGAAAACGTGTTCCTTGAGCAGGAAGGACTTCTGAATCACTCACTAGATTGCTTCCCAAATGCAACAATTTATGTTTTCCTAAGAATAATGTGTGCAGCTGCCTCCCACTGCCACATAGTTACTCTTTTTGCCATTGCAATTACAACACAATAAACAATGTTAAAGGGAACCAAGCAAATCGTCATAGTCTTCTACAATATCTAATTCATACATATTGCTAATCTTGTTTTTAAACCGAGTTGCCTGCTGTCCTTAGTATAAAACTTTCATTACTATTAACACATCCATCCATATCTGTATACATGGGCATCCGCAGGTAGGGGCAAGGGGGGTCAAGTGCCCCCCCCCCCGGAATTGGGGACCAGATCTTAAATTTAGCACAGTCGTGTCGCTATCGGGGCTTCCTGCCCGCTACATCCCTTCCCTATTGGCCATAACTGAGGGTCAATCAAAGGAGGCCAGGAGAGGAGAGCATCATGGGACATGTAGTCCCAAAGATTGGTAGTCCCATTTTCTACAGAGAGGATGCTACAGCTCGATCAAGAGAGAGATTGAGAGACTGCAGCCTGGAAAAAAGCTGAGGGAGAGAGTGGTACAGGACAAAGAATGAGGAGTGTGCCGGGCGGAAGCCAGAGAGACCAGGGTACAGACGTGCTACACTACTGACCAGAGCTGCCCCTGGGGGACCCAGAGTGATCAATCGTCCAGCCGGAGGGATCACTGCTGTAGTTTCGCTGGGTCTGATAAAAGGGCCTGTTGGTCATTATCCATTACTAATCTTAGGACCTGTATTGCGTCTGCAGTCTCTGACCATGATAATGTGATAATGACGGTCGAAAAGTGGAGGTGCATAGGTGACCCTAAAATGATGCCCCCCTGACCCCCCTGAAAAAAGTTCTGGGGACGCCCATGTCTGTATACTCACCCTTTCTCCATTTCCCTGTTGCCCTGTACAGGTGTCAGGAGACAAGACAATATTTGACCACTCATGCACACAGACAAATTTGCAGGTGTATGGCCATACAGTATAAAATATGTTTGTATTTGCAAAAAAATCCGCATGTGGAGCAGCTGGGGCTTCTACAGTATATGCTGTATGGCCACATGCCTACAAATAGTTCTGTGTGCATAAGCCCTAAAGCCTGGTGCACAGGGGTCTTTTTTTTTTCATTCAACCCAGCGGGCTTATGAGGAGCTCACTGTACTAACTATGCAATGTTACTACAGTGGTCTCCCCGCTAAGCTATTGTGTTCTGACAGGGGCGCTGCCCCCCACCAGAACACACTCGTCAATACTTGCAGCTAGGGCAGCCATCAGAAATTTTGCAGCCCCTTACACAGCTTTAGACCTGGGCCTGACCCCCCCAACATTCCCCATCCACCCAATGGCCATCTCACTGAGCCCTTCAGTGTACCCACTTTTATTTTAACACTCTTACAACTTAATATATGTCCTCCTCCTCCTCTAGTCCGATCTCCTCCTCCTTCAGTCCAATCTCCTCCTCCTCCATCCCACAGGTCCTCCCATCGTTTTGAGATAAGACCAAGGGACACCTATTAGCAAAAGTATGTAGGCAAAGGACACACTCCCTGCCAACTGAATGATTAGTTGAACCCACAAGTGCTTTTTTACTACTACTATTCCTTTATATTGGCTTTCAAAATTTACAAATGCAGCAATTTAGAAATTGGATGAAAGGTTTAGCACACTTTTTTAAAGATAAACAGTGCATTTTATAAACAATTATATAGACTGGACCAAAATGAGGGACAAATAAGGAGGAAAAAGAGACAGAAGGACATTGTTCCAAATCAGGGACAGTCACTCGAAATCAGGGACAATTGGATCCTCCAGTTCCATATGCTCCATCCCATGTCCTCCTCCCCCAGTCCCATCTGCTCCATCCCATGTCCTCCTCCTCCAGTCCCATCTGCTCCATCCAATGTCCTCCTCCTCCAGTCCCATCTGCTCCATCCAATGTCCTCCTCCTCCAGTCCCATCTGCTCCATCTCATGTCCTCCTCCTCCAGTCCCATCTGCTCCATCCCATGTCCTCCTCCTCCAGTCCCATCTGCTCCATCCCATGTCCTCCTCCTCCACTCCCATCTGCTCCATCCCATGTCCTCCTCCTCCAGTCCCATCTGCTCCATCCCATGTCCTCCTCCTCCACTCCCATCTGCTCCATCCCATGTCCTCCTCCTCCAGTCCCATCTGCTCCACCCCATGTCCTCCTCCTCCAGTCCCATCTGCTCCATCCAATGTCCTCCTCCTCCAGTCCCATCTGCTCCATCTCATGTCCTCCTCCTCCACTCCCATCTGCTCCATCCCATGTCCTCCTCCTCCAGTCCCATTTGCTCCATCCCATGTCCTCCTCCTCCACTCCCATCTGCTCCATCCCATGTCCTCCTCCTCTAGTCCCATCTCCTCCTCTTTCTCCATCCCATTTCCTCCTCCTCCAGTCCCATCTGCTACATCCCATGTCCTCCTCCTCCAGTTCCATCTCCTCCTTCTTCTCCATCCCATGTCCTTCTCCTCTTCTTCCTCCTCCAGACCCACCTTTCCCATCCCATGTTCTTCTCTTCCAGTCTCATCTCCTCTATCCTTATGTCCTCCTCATGCTCATTAACATAGGTGCTGTGGCCTGTACAGTGTGAATCAGCTTTTTTTTAAATGTGGCTATTGTTGTGTACAGGTAGCCTATGTTACGCTATGGAGACATAGTAGCTGTACGAACCCAGCCACGGGTCGTAATTTGACATGTGTGTGGATGCAGGTGCACAGTCCCAAACACAGACAGTATTCATTCATGGCCACTCACCCACACCTGCACACCTGCCAAATTAGGGCCTGAGGGCTGTGTTCATACAGCTGCTGCATTCTCATATAGTAACAGGTGGCTCCAGCAAATCACTCATTCACGATGTATGGGCTAGAGAATCTGTGTGAATGACTACTTACATTTTTAAATTATTTTGTATGATTATTTTTGTACAATTTTTTTTAACGTTTTTTTTTTACAATGTTTAAAAAACATTTTTACAATTCATTTTTTCAATTTTTAAAATTATTATTTTATTGGTGTTAGCGCTTTCATCATCACTGCACCATGGTTGATATGGTGTCAGGATGATTGAAGCTCATTATTTCTATTATTACATTGTAATATAAAATGAAAATGGTTCAACTCACCATAATGCAGAAGTAGTGGGACCCCTGACATCTCACTTTTAAGACAGAGAAAGGGATTGAAGCAACATTCCCCAGTCCCTTTCTCTGTAGCCTCAAATGCGCTGCAGATGAATGAACAGGAGACAGAGGCTCCTGTTCATTCATAAACCGAAGCATAGTAAACAGTTTACTATAATTTACTATGCTCAGTTATCTATAGACACAGGAGCATTCAGTACCAATCACACACTATGTCCATTCAGTCAGTAAAGGGAGGAGCCATTATATGACATATTTACCAGCCCCTTAGACTGCGCTCCATCCTGACAGATGCCCCTGTGTACCTGCAGCCACTGGCAGGGCAGGGAAGCCACCCAGCAGAGCACGGGGGGCACACAGAAGGGAATCCAATGTAAGCAGAATTGGGGGGATCGGTGTGGCAGGACGGGGAGGCTATGCCTTGTGTGTCTCTCCCTCCAGCAGCTGAAAGCCGACGGGTGGGAGAGGGGAAGGAACTGTCTTGCAGCTGCTGCAGAGAGCCGCACAGGGCATTGTTACTGTAGTTATCCCCTGTCCCACCAAAACGATACCCCTCGATGTCCAGGCCCCCCTGTGTGCCCTAGGCCCCCTACAAGAGGATTGGTGGTATCCCCTGTCAGTGGCCCTGCTCACAGCCATTGGCTGCGAGTGCCGATTGGATGACAGGTGGCTTCTAGTTTACCAGCAAGCCCATTTGACAGAAGCTGAATGTTAGTCCGGCTCCTGTCAGACAGGCTGCTGTACACACTGGCCAAATGTCAGCCAGTTTCTGTTGAACAGTCCGATATTCAGATATTAGGCCCATGTGTACCAGCCCTCAGGCTAGGTTCACAACTTTTTGTTTCTGCTTTCCAGTGTTCTTTGTGTTTTTCAATGCTTATTGATGCAAACATTGCACATGCACATTTTGCACATGATGTCTATTTTTAATGTGTTTTCCCAAGCTGTGTGATTTTCATGTTGACCTGAAAAAAAATATTTAGACTTGTTACCAGGGGCTCAAAACACATGCATGGATTTTCATACATTACATTTGACTTCCATGGGTCTCAAATGCATGAAAAACATGAACCTGAGCTATTTTCAAATTAACACCACAGCGCAATGCACAAATGTGTACTTTAGCACGTTAAAACACAAATGTTTTAAATGGGGGCCCAAGGAAGTATGTGACAGTGCTGTAATAATCACCAAGCAGCAGAACTATTATGAGGAGAGTCCATCCGTGGCATCACTAGGGTTGGTGTCACCCGGTGCGGTAAAACATGGTGTCACCCCCCTCCTGCCTAGGTTTCCCGCACCCTGCAGGCGCAGTCACGGGGCGCACCCAAAACCAGCCCCTGTAAATGATAGTATAGGGTGGTATAGTGACAGTATAGTGACAGGTTAGGGTAGTATAGAGTGGTATAGTGGCAGGTTGGGGTGGTATGGGGTAGGTTGGATTGGTATATTGGCAGGTTGGGCTGGTATAGGGCAGTTTGGGGGTGGTACAGAGCAGGTTGGGGGTGGGACAGGGCAGGTTGGGGTGGTACAGGGCAGGTGTGGGTGGTACGGGGCAGGTGGAGATGGCACAGGGCAGGTTGGGGTGACACAGGTTAGGGTATTATAGAGTGGTATAGTGGCAGGTTGGGGTGGTATGGGGTAGGTTGGATTGGTATATTGGCAGGTTGAGGTGGTACAGGGCAGTTTGGGGTGGTACAGGGCAAGTTGGGGTGGTACAGGGCAGGTTGGGGTGGTACAGGGAAATTTGAGGGTGGTACAGGGCAGGTTGGGGGTGGCACATGGCAGGTTTGGGGTGGTACAAGGCAGGTAGGGATGTGTGACAGTGTGTTGTGCAGTGACTTATAGCATATCTCTAATTACCTCATGCTTGCAAATGAAGACTCCAGCGGGTGGGCGGGGCTGCTGTGTCCTCGGCACTATCTCCTTCAGCTGTGGGATCGGCGTGAAGGGGTCTGTGGGAGGAGTGGAGGAGGCAGCCACACCCCCAGCTCCACCCACCTAATCCGGCTGCCACAGGAGATATTAGAGATCCTGGCGTGAGTGACATCTGGAGAGTGTTATAGGCAGCCTCCCCCTGTCCCCTGCATGGCTGAATGCCCTGCTCGCGCCGCTCCAAGCTATAGCGTTTAGTGGCGGCCCCGGTGTCACCCCTCTGGTGGGTGTCCCCCGATGCGGGCCGCACCCCCCACACCACCATAGCAACGCCACTGTGAGTCCATAACTCTGTATTCCAGGTCAGGGCACTTTCCCAAGACAAAATGAGTGCAGAGAGACAAAAGGCTGACATATCCCCCTCCAACTGCATTCCTCTTAAGAAACTGCTGTGAGCCAGGACAAGCTGCAGTTATGACGAGTCTGTCACCTTCTTAGCTGTTGTCAATTTTGCTGCAGGGGGAGGCAGGTTAAAGCGGTGTTCCACCCAAAAGTGGAACTTCCGCTCATTTGTCTCCTCCTCCCCCCTGTTGTGGAAAATTTGATTGTATAACATTTTATTCTAGGATGTGTGTTTTATAGTTTGCCATCTGTCTCCCTGTGTCCGGTTTGATCGAGGAGCACTCTAGCAGAGCGCACTTGGGTCAAATCGAGACCAGTGGTAAAAAGTCAGTATGAAAACCTTCTCATCGGATTTGAGACGTGTTCTCTGTGTCTGTGGATGTTTGTAGGCATCAAGCGCAATGCGCTGGGCTTCTTGCCTTCAAATGAATATGGGCATTAGAGAAGCGAGGTCTACATAACAAGATAGACATATTATTTTATCTCTGTGTGTCTACGTTATCCTTTTTGGATACATATCTGCTTTAATGAGAGGATATTGGTATCTGCCTTGTTAATATACTTGTACCGTATGTCCCCGCAGATTGTCTCAAGCTTTTAAGAATCATAATGAGCTCACCCCATACTGTTTACTTTGAAAGCACTATGGTCTGTGCTCCATTCTGACTAAAAGGGGGCGTGTGCATTTCCTCTTGTGAATGCCCTCCCCTTTAATGTATGTCATTTCCTGTGATGTCATTTTCTGTACTAAGGGAGTGCCTGCCTATTGGGGGCAGGACTTCCTGTTTGTCATTCTTTGGGAGATAATAAAAGGCACTGTTGAGCCCCCGGGGGGGGGGGGGGGGGGGGGCAGAAGCATGGAACTGAGAACGTAGAAGGATGATTGAGTCTGTTCATTGGGATGAATGTGTTGGAAGGTAACCTAAAGCATTATATCATTAAGACGGAAATGGGTGCTTATTGGAAGCACAGCGGTAGATGGGGTTGTGTGCATAGCATATAGCCAAATTTCTACGACACCCCCTCCAGTGCCACATTTGGCACCTTTCGGGGGGGGGGGGGGGGGTAGCAGATACCTGGCAGGTATCCTGTCCCCACTTCCGGGGGTCTCGGCCACGGCCGTTGACGTCACCGCTCAGCTCCCTTCTCCTCCCCCCGCCACCGGGCCAGTAGAAAAGTGCAGCAGGTGCCTCGTGCATGCAGAGTAGGGACCCAGCGTGAAGCATCAGCTGAGGTGCCGACATCGCTGGACTCCAGGGCAGGTAAGTGTCATATTATAAAAAGTCAGCAGCAGTATGTGTAGCTACTAGCTTTTAATTTCTGCAGCAGTGGCCGGACCTCCGCTTTAAACTTCATATCTAGGCTTAACCTGGCTATACACGATTTTCAAACAGATGTTCATACAAATATACATACAAACATATACGAAAATTCTCTGTACACTCATTGATCGAACAGATGTCATTCAAAAGTACTTTAAAATTGTGTTTGCTTTTAACATTCGATTTAAGGATCAAATGTAATTTCTTGAACAAAAACCAAATTGACTGTTAAAAATTGTTCGAGAAAAAATTTCCATCTTGAAAAATTTTCTTGTTATTACAAAAATGTAAATTTGACCCGACTATAAGAAAATCGAATAAACATTCTTAAAATAAAACATTTTCAAACACATTACTACTAGCCTATAGTCAGCTTTCGGAATTACCTAGCAGCATGGGAAAGTATTACACACCATCATGTACTTTGTTGGTAGAACAGTGTAGAAAAATGTTTGACTTCCCTGCTTTATACAAAATTATTTATTGTATAATGCCTGCAAGAGCGTGTTGTTGGCTGATGCTGCTACTGCTCAAGAAGGTGTCAGCACGGAATGTGAGACAGTAAACTACTGTTCATTAGTCATTAAAGTATACAGTATGTAGATTGTAAGCTCCATGAGTAGGGCCCTCCTAACCAGTGGTGTAGCGTGGGTTGTCAGCACCCAGGGCAAGGCAAGTAATTTGCGCCCCCTAACCTGTAGGCTTTTAGCTACCCTACCCGATTCCAACACTGACTTACCTTACCACCACACTAACCTACCTGCTTCCTATACTGGCCACTACACTGACCTACCTGTCCACTACACTACCTAATTCCTACACTGTCCATTACACTACACTGACCTACCTGACCACTGCACTACTATGTCCACTACACTGTCCATTACACTACACTGACCTACCTCACCACTACACTACTCTGTCCGCTACACTGTCCATTACACTACACTGACCACTGCTCTGTCCACTACACTACACTGACCAATGCTCTGCCCACTATACTCCACTGGTCACTACACTGCCCACTGCTCTGTCCACTACACTGACCACTGCTCTGTCCACTACAATACACTGTCCACTACACTATCCACTACATTACATTAACTACTACACTGACCACTGCTCTGTCCACTAAACTGGCCATTGCACTGACCACTACATTACACTGTCCACTACACTACACTGACCACTGCTCTGTCCACTATACTCCACTGATCACTACACTGCGCACTACACTGCACTACACTATCCACTACACTACACTAACTACTACACTGTCCACTACACTACACTGACCACTGCTCTGTTCACTACACTGTCCACTACACTACACTGATCACTACACTACACTGACCACTACACTACATTGACAACTGCTCTGTCCACTACACTGACCACTACACTACACTGACCACTGCTCTGTCCACTACACTGACCACTACACTACACTGACCACTACTCTGTCCACTACACTACACTGACCACTGCACTGACCACTCCAGTATTCCTATACTGACCAATACTGACTCTAACGGGTTGTCTAATCTCTCTCTCTGGCTTGCTGCTCCTTCTCTCCAGACTGTATCCACAACCCCCGGGGCCAGCAACACTATCCGGCTCTTATGACCTAACCTGTAGCTTATGTCTTCCATCAGTCTGAAGGAGGTAAAGACAGCACAACAGTCTGGATGAGAGGGGGAGCCTGGAGGAGGAGACTTTACAGAGGTCCAGAGGCTAGGCAGAGGCGGGACTCCAGGAGAAACCGCAATCGCGGATAAGCCAGCCACGACCGCCGCACATGACACTATTTTCCGAATCACAGGGCACCAGCCACAGGGACAAGGAAGTAAACATTAGGGGGACGGAGCCAGCAGTGACACACACTACCTGCCACAGGATTTTGCCCTCCTAAATGTTGCGCCTGGTGCCACGCCCCCCCCATGCTACGCCACTGCTCCTAACTCTTCTGTATTGAACTGTATTTGAATTGTACAGCCCCCCCTTGTATCATAAACAGCTGCTCAAACTGTTGGCGCTATATAAAACCTATATAATAATAATATAATAATAATGTGAACCTTTACCTGTATGTGTATAAAAGTACAGTATAAAAACAGTGTGAATTTTCTGTCTCCTCAAAATAACTCAACACGCAGCCATTAATGTCTAATCCACTGGCAACAAAAGTGAGTACACCCCTACACACCTGGGACCTTTTATATATATATATATATATATATATATATATATATATATATATATATATATATATATATACACATACAGCATCTCACAAAAGTGAATACACCCCTCCCATTTTTGTAAATATTTTATTATATCTTTGCAGCAATGCTGGCAGCACTCATACGTTTATTTCCCAAAGACAACCTCTGGATAAGAAGCTGAGCACATGCACTCAACTTCTTTGATCAACTTTGATCCATTTCAGGGTCCTGGTAATCTTCTTATAGCCTAGGCCATCTTTATGTATGGCAAAAATTATTTTTTTCAGATCCTCAGAGAGTTCTTTGCCATGAGGTGCTGCCATGCTGAACTTCCAGTGACCAACAAGAGCAAGTGAGAGCGATAACACCAAATTTAACACACCTGCTCCCCATTCACACCTGAGACCTTGTAACACTAACGAGTCACATGACACTGGGGAGGGAAAATGGCTAATTGGGCCCAATTTGGACATTTTCACTTAGGGGTGTACTCACTTTTGTTGCCAGCGGTTTAGACATTAATGGCTGTGTGTTGAGTTATTTTGAGGGGACAGTAAATTTACACTGTTATACAAGCTGTACACTCACTACTATTGTAGCAAAGTGTAATTTCTTCAGTGTTGTCACATGAAAAGATATAATAAAATATTTACAAAAATGTGAGGGGTGTAATCACTTTTGTGATATACTGTATATACACACACATTATCCACTTGACCTCTGGAAAATTTACCCCCCTTCATAAACAGTCATGCAACGTTTTACACGTGAGGTTTGTGGCATTTTTTTCCCACGCTTTCTTTTGGTGGTATTTGATCACCTCTGGGATTTTTTTTTTTTTGCCCTATAAACAAAAAAAGAGCAACAATTTTGAAAAAAACAAAACAATATTTTTTTACTTCCTGCTATAAAACATATCCAATAAAACAATGAAAAAATCAAATTCCTTCATAAAATGTATTCTGCTACAAATTTTTGGTAAAAACAAACATCCCAATAAGCGTATATTGATTGGTTTGCACAAATGTTATAGCGTCTACAAACTATGGTATATATACTAGAATTTGTACTTATTTATTTATTTATCTTTATATTAGTAATGGCAGCAATCGGCAACTTATATTGGGACTGCGATAAAATTAAATTAAAATTAATTAAAATTAAATTACTGCCAACTAGTTAGCCTCACCCACATGCCTAATGAAGAAATTTAACACATGGTTTCAAAAGCTTTTGAAGGGTTTCATTTACCCTGTCACTAGACCATTTATTTGAACAAAAATGTCCATATCATATGTGGATATAAGGGATTTAAAGTAAAACTTTACGTTGCTAGGTTTAATAAATAGATAGAAAGGCATTCTATATATTATTTGTTTAAACTTTTTTTGTTTACACTATTTCAGTTGCTTTTAGGTTTCTATTTTAGGCCACAATTCTGTCATACATCCCAGGAGTTTTTATGGGCATTTTTTTTCCTTTCATTGGGAGGAGGGGTTTTCTCAGCTAAGCATACCCTCCTCCGTCTGCATGCCTGAGCTAAGGGCAGATGGATTCCAGGAAGTAAATGCTACATGAATCGTCTACCCTTACTCAAGATGGCTTTGGCTAGAATAGGGGATGTTCTTCAAAGTGATCTCTTGATCAATGGCTAGCACAGTACAGAACTCTACTATTGCTAAAAATTTAAAATAAATAAACAAGCATAAAAGAACCTAATAAATCCAGTTAATGATTCATCACTAATCAAATCTGAACTCTTGCGGCAGTTATATTGTTGGCAAAGTTGTGTGCGGTCAAAAAATGTCTGCCAAAAGTTATGTCCCTTTTCAATGGAAAAGTAAACAAATCCTGATTATATTAATAGATATGTTAAAATGATCCAACATATGCTCACTTCTCTGTACTGCCCTGATAATGATTCAGTGGAAAAAGAGCTTGAAAAAAAAAAACACAATATGCAGTATCCAATAGTAACATCAGATTTCACTATAATGTTTCAGATCAACAATGATATTGGCTTGTTCGGAGTTTCTAGTACTTTTAGATATGCGTGAACAAAGTTTTTCTTTTTTTCCTGTAGCGCCCCCCTGAACCCCAGTATCAGAGAGGTCTGACATTTCACCACAGGGTGCTGGTTCTTAGGCATGGTAGGTGTGTATGGTTGCAAAAGAGATGGGCGCCAGTCACTTTTAAAATGAACAAGGTGAGTTTGTTGCTCACAACAACAAAAACATGCAGGGAGAGAGGATTAGGGCATATGACACCCTTAGGACAGTAGGTAAACAGATTAGTAGACTTCAAAAAAACAAAATCCAGCCAGTTAGACAACAATACAGAACAAGGGCCTTAGGCCTGCACCCAATGTTTTGTATGTACATAGCAACCACTGTCTTCTATAGCAACCAAAAACTCTCAATAGCATGCAGGGTTTGGAAGAGTCCCTCTTGATGCTTTTCTAGCCTCTCCACAGTCCCCAGCTTGTGGAAGAGTAACCTCTGGTATTTCATCTCAGAACTCCATCACTTTCATCATAACCAGGCAACAACCAGACTCTCTCTGTCTTCCAGAGAGAGTCTGGCTCTGTGCCTACCTCAAGCCTCCAGGCAATAAACAGGCTCTCTCCCACAGAACCTCAAGCACATGGCCAGGCCTTAGCCCCTGTACACACGGTCGGACATTCTGCCAACCAAATCCGTCGGATTTTGCCTGTTGGATCTTGTCTAAAACTGTTGCATACACACGGTCGGACTAAGTTGTCGAAAAATCCGATCATTCAGAACGTGATGACGTAATTTCGTTACGATGGGACTAGCAGCCAATAGCTTTGATGTAGGAATTTGATCTGAGCATGCGTGGCACTTGGTCCGATCAAAATTCTCTACACATGATCGGAGTATGTCCGATCGAACCAGTTGGTCGGAAAATATTTCCAACATGTTGGAAAATTGGGTCCGACGGATATTCCGACGGAATCAGTCCAATGCATACCACACACAGTCGGATTATCCGACAACACGGTCCGATAGGACACATTCCGACGGATTCTCCGACCGCGTGTACAAGGGCTTAGACTCCAGGCCTCATCCAACTTTACTGTTCCTTGCACCTCCACACCAGACCAAGGTCTGAGTGGGAGGACCCAGATAACCGGACTTCCTCAAATATATACTCTCTCCCAGCATGCTCAGTGGTCAAGAAACTCCTGCTGATTGGCTGAGAGAAATATGCATATTCATAACTTAGCTTCACTGCAGCTCATCATACAAATGCCAAAGGCAACAGTGCCACTTATTGACAGAAGAGAGGAACCACAGGTAAACAAGGCTTAGGAGAAAACCAAATGATCATAAAGACTATAAATCAGCCAGGTTAGTTACCGCCTAGCACAGCTAAATTTACTAGTAGCCCCTGTATAAGACAAGGGGGCTACATTCCTTTCCTCTCATTTTTATATAGAGTATAATTATCTGTGGAGTTTGCTCTAAGGAGAAGATAAGAGGTAGCATTCAACAAGCACAGCCAGGCAATTACTCTTTTTTTCTTTTCTAAAACTTAAAAAATGTAATTCTGTAGAAATAGGAAGAAACGTGGGGGGGCATGGTCTGGATGAATGGAGCTGAGGCTGTTTTTACTTGCTAACCACTCAGGCCGGACAAGGTGTGCGGCGGCCAGGCTATCTCTTTCTATTTCTACAGTGTACTTTGGATCTGGAGGAACTTTTCCCCAGCCTACACCCTTATTAGTCAGTGGCATCCAATTCATTAGACCTTGTCAGTCTGAGCGGGGGCCCCTAAGCATTTAAAAATGAAAGCCAAAATTGTGGGGAATGATTAAAAGATTTTTTTGCTGTCTGTGACCATGATGGGTAGATTCACACACTATTTGTCCAGGTAACCATTGTCTGCTGCACAGAATGTGATAGTACAGAAGGACAACTGTCCAAGAGGGAAATTCCCTTCCCTTTGGAGAGATTTCCTCCCTGAGAGCAGGTTCTCTATTTTTCTGATGGAAAAAGTTCCGATCGGAAATTCCGATCGTCTGTAGCAATTCCAAAAATGTATAAGCATGCTCGGAAACAATTCAACGAATGCTAGGAAGCATTGAACTTTCTCGGCTTGTCGTAGTGTTGAACGTCGCCGTGTTCTTGATGGTCGCAAGTTCAGAGAACTTTTGTGTGACCGTGTGTATGCAAGCCAAGCTTGAGCGGAATTCCGTCGGAAAAACCATCCAAGATTTTTCAGATAAAAACTCTGATCGTGTGTACGCGCCATTGCTGTATTTTTCCTTTCCTAACGTATCTCAATAGCATCATACATGGTTTATGTGATGCTATGGAGATGTCAAGAAAACAGAAATTTGATTACCAATACTCGCCAAATTTTCCTTTTCTGATGTAGCTCAATGGTATCATACACGTGCATGTGTGACCCCATGAAGATGTTAGAAAAGCAGAAAATTAATGAACAATACTTATTATAATATTCCCTTACTGACTTCATGGCATTATGCAAGGGCACATGTGATGCTCTGGAAATGTCAGGAAAGTGGAAGATTGATTACCAATACACATAGAAATATTCTTTTCCTTATATATCTAATTGGTATCATACACTAACCCGAGTGATGACACAGAGATGTCAGGAAAATTGAAAATTTATCACCAATACTTACCGTAATTTTTTTTCCTGATGTATCTCCATGACTTCATAAATAGACTTGTGTGATGCCATGGAGATGTCAAGAAACTGAAAATTGATCACCAATAATTGCTGTAATTTTATGTTCCTGACGTATTTCATTGGCATCATCAGACATCACCATGGAGATGTCAAAAAACTGAAAATTGATTATAACGCTTACTGTAATTTTCCATTCCTGACACAACTTAATGGCATCATACACAGGCTTGTGTGTTGCCATTGAGATGTCAACAAAATGGAAAATAAAATTACCAATACTTGCTTACCAAAATTTTCCTTACCTGACTTATCTCTATGGCATCACATGAGCTAATGTGTGAAGCCATGGCGATATATCAGGAAAGGTAAATCTCTCCAGGAAGACACAGACAATAACAAAAAAATTTAAACTGCACGACTGAAAACTGCAAAAAAAAAAAGATAAAATAGAATGAGTCTAGAGGTGTAACAAAAATGGTGAAAAGTCTGGAGATAAAACATGGAACTTAATATGTACAGTCTGGAGGAAAGAAGGGAATGAGGAGACATGATTGAAACCTTTAAATACTTCAAGGGGTTGAATAAGGTTCAGGAGGGCAGTTTTTTCAATATAAAACCAAAATTAAGAACACCAGGAACATCAAGAAAATCGTGACCTCAAACTAACTGGAGGAACGTTCAAAACGAATCTCAGAAAGTATTATTTTACTGATAGGATAGTTGATGCTTGGAAAAAAAATTCCAGCAGAGGTAGTGAGACAGTCAACAT
This sequence comes from Lithobates pipiens, assembly GCF_037356315.1. NCBI lineage: Eukaryota > Metazoa > Chordata > Amphibia > Anura > Ranidae > Lithobates > Lithobates pipiens. The sequence goes on along the minus strand of NW_027507764.1, from coordinate 332,790,005 downwards.
TAAATGGCTTCAAACATGCTTGGGACAAACATACCTGTAGATCTATACTCAGATGATAAAGTAAACAGAAAAAAAAGGGCAGAATTGTTGGACTACTCTGTCTTTTTCTGCCGTCACTTTTCTATGTTTCTAACTAAAAAAACAAAACAAAAAAAATGTTGCTATGTACATTGTATGCTTTTAATCAATCAGTGCAAGTGTAAATCATGCTGTTCAGGTTGAATGTACTGATGTTGATAGATTATGTGACCAGAGGCAGGGGTTTTAACATCTCGAGGCAGCTTTTGCCCTTCTCTCACCCTGCCTAGCACAAAAGGCATTGCATGCATGCTGCTTATCAAAGTGAACCAGAAAAACAGGAGATGTCATTTTTGACTTATCCAATGCAAGCCTGAGGACTGGCAGTAACTGACTTGGTAATGAAGCAAAAATCAGGAAGATAGCCCTGAAGTCTGGGCCTCTAAAACAACTCAACAATGACAGCTTTCATATTGCTGTTCACACAGTTTTCTTTTAATTCATACTGCTCACTACGGAAATGGTGCTCAGAACCAGTTACAGATCACATAGTGTAACATAAAAAAATGAAACCTGGCCTTTAACTAAAATGAATCCAAGTCTGTTACATAAACACATCTGTAAGTGTGACTAAGTACCGTATTTATCGGCGTATAACACGCACATTCATTTTAAGAGTGAAGTTTCAGGAAAAAAACTTAAATTTTAAATAAGGAGCTTTGAAGAAAAATAAGGGTCAGTGCCCATCTGCAGCCTCACCATTGCCATCAGTTCAGCCTGATCAATGCCCGTCTGCAGCCTCAAAAGTGCCATCAATGCAGCCTCATCAGTCCACATCAATGCAGCAGCCTCACCATTGCCATCAGTGCAGCAGCCTCACCACTGCCATCAGTGCAGCAGCCTCACCATTGCCATCAATGCAGCAACCTCACCATTGCCATCAGTGCAGCCCGATCGATGCCCATCTGCAGCCTAGAGGGGGCAGGGAGGGGGGGCAGGATGAGTGACGACAGATTACATACAGTGAGAATCTGTTATGATAGACAGAACAGTGGTCAAGTGGCAGCCCAGGAGATGGGACTTCCTAATACAGAGGCCACCAAGTTAACAGGAGATTCTCACTGTATGTAATCTGACGGAGCTCATCCCGCCCCCTCGCACGCGCTATTTGCACCCGATTTTCATGGTGAAAAAGTGAGTGTTATACGCCAATAAATACAGTACATAGTCTTCTGCCATTGTGGTGTTTATGAGCAATTTCTGTGCCCATTCGATCAAAAAACTCTATCAAGGGTCTGTTGTATATTTGATCTTAGTAGATGTGTAGATTTGCAACCAGAAATGTGGATTGTTTAGCCACTATTGAACGAAAATTTCAATTGAAAAGGAAACTACTCATAAGCTATAGCAACCAATCAGATTTTACCTTCAAAATAATAGGTTAAATGTATTTACCCCCCTGCCTCTTTGGTGTGAGATTGGATAATATGGTCATATATTTTCTTAAAATTTTTTATTGATTTTAAACCAGTTGTTGCTCTTGCTAACCTGCCCCTCAATCCAAGTTCAGAGATAAACAAGGGTTTCCTGATTTATACATATCTATATATAGAGTGTAAATAATTGATCTGTTCAGGCTGTAGGTGCCTCAACAATATTTACCCTGAGCCAACCAGACGGGGAAGTGAAGTGGTCAGGGTGAATAGGGGAAAGTCAGAGATTCTATATTTACTTTAGAAGATCCCAAAGACCTGTGCTGCCTAAAACCCTAGCTCACCTCTTCAATCTGCAGTGAAGCAGGTGTAGGCCTCAAGATTTCTCTCTGCTCTGCATCCTCAACAATCATCCATGAAAGACCACACATGGATGACATCACTCCATTGACGTTTTTTCCAACAGACTAACTTACTGCAAGTCCCCACCTGTGGCCACACTTAATGCGTTTTACACTTATCGGGCTTGTCTGACTATAAGAGGAGATGTAACCTATGCAGAAACGTTATGTTATTTTAAATGACAACCAATGCACCCCAACAGTCCTTTTAAAGTAGAACAATGGCCATTAAAATAATGTGCTTTAACACTTTATTAAAATGCATCTTGCACTTACAGTTGTCTCTTTGTTCACTTGCAAAGTCCTAACTTTTGATCCTACCAATGAAGTCTGCCTAATGCAGCTTTCTTTGAGGAGATGGCAACAATGCTGCACTGCTCCGGAATTTAAAGCATCTTTGCCACCCTCTAATAGGCAGAGAACATGCCATTTTTGTCTAGGCTGTGACATGATGCAGCTCAGAGTGTTTTATATATTACATGGCAAGACAGCAGTACTTAAAGCGGTTCTTCACCCTAAAGGGGAAGTTCCGCTAATCTGATCCCTCCCCCCCTCCGGTGCCACAATCGGCACCTTTCAGAACCGCTTTAAAGTGTTTGTTATGGCACTCATATAAGACTATGCCAGCCCCTCTATCAGAGGCTGGCATAGCACACTGTGCAAGTTGTTTTTAAAAACTAGTGTTCTAAATACCGTATTTAAGCTGTTTTCAGGCCGGTCAGATGACTCGCAGCTGCTTTACAGCTCCGATGGATGTCTTCTGTGGGAGGGGCTGTGATCTCCCTCTGAAGTCAGCTGGGCAGATCACATGGCCGCTCGTCTCTTCCACAGAAGACATCCATCAGAGCTGTAAAACAGCAGCGAGTCACGTGACCGGCCCGAAGACAGCTGGCATTCGGTATTTAGAACACCCGTTTTTAAAAACAACTTACACAGTGTGCTATGCCAGCCTCTAATAGAAGGGCTGGCAGTGACAAATTTTTTATTTTTACAAAAATAGCGGTGAGGGAGGGGCTGGGCTGGGCCAGAGACAAACAGAGAGGGAGATGACAGGCAGGAAGGAGGGGGTGAGGGGGGAGAGAGGAGAGCAGAGTAGGCAGTGTATGATGGAGGGACACACTTTGACCACGGTGATCAGGGCGGAGCAGCCCTGGTTATCGTGGTCTGTTTAGAGAGGGCATACAGAAAGTGGCAGATTCAGTTTTTTTTTTTTTTTTTTTTTACAGTTTAGAGGGGGGCAGAAAGGCCTAGGTAAAGTGTCGCAGGGCAGGGCAGGGCAGGATGGGTTAAAAATATAACGTTGTTTAGTAATGTTTAAATTTGCCATATTGGTTCATGTGAAATGTGTTTTTTAATGACAAGTGAAATTTAAGGCTAAGGTGGCTGCTTGAGTGAGCTCTTACAAAATTGTGCAATTATGCACAACATACTTGCACATCATGGATTACTTACTTCTGTTTGCACTCCACAAGCGATTTCCAGATCCCCCTCCCTGTTGCCAGTGTTGCCATTTTCTCAGCTGCTTCTTTCACGTTCGGCACCTTCTTTCTTCAGCCTTTGGGTGACCATATATGACTTGACTCCCATTTATGCACGCTGGAGTTACATTATCCCAGAACTCTGTTCAATTCTCTGCATCTTACAGATGCTGAGAGTAGACTAATGCCCCGTACACACGGTCAGACTTTCCATCGGAAAATGTGTGATCGGATCTTGTTGTCGGAAAATCAATCGTGTGTGGGCTCCATCAGACTTTTCCCATCGGAATTTCTGACCCACAAAGTTTGAGAGCAGGATCTAAAATTTTCCGACAACAAAATCCAATTGTTTAAATTCCGAACGTGTGTAGACAAAGTTCCACGCATGCTCAGAATAAATTATGAGACGAAAGCTATTGGCTACTGCCCTCTTTATAGTCCTGTCGTACGTGTTCTGTGTCACCGCGTTCTGAACAATTGGATTTTACAACAACTTTGTGCGACCGTGAGTATGCAAGACAAGTTTGGGCCAAAATCCGTTGGAAATAATCTGACAGATTTTGTCATCGGAATGTCCAACCGTGTGTACAGGGCATAAGAATTTACACTGCACTAAGCATAATGGGAGCTTAGAAGGTGCTTGTTCTAGGTCTGTGACTCACTATGGTATTCTTAAAATTGATAGGGAAAGGAAAAGGCTTTTTGGTAGAAGAAACATACAACGTGTCTCCTACTAAAAAAATATACCACCTGGCCTAATTATTTAAGCTTCAATTTCAATTTAAAGCGGTAGTAAATGTAAGAGTAAAAAAAATTACAAATCCCTGGCAAGGCAATGGCATAATATGCTAGTACACATCGCATACTAGCACATTATGATAACTAACTTTACTTTAGCCAACACTGATAGGGCTTCCATCTCCCCTCAGTCTTCCTACTGGGTTCACAGGCTCTGGCTGTATGAATGGACGAGCCAGGACGATGTCATGCCTGTGCATGCATGTGGGAGTCAGGACCCTGGCAGGGAGCTCTGAACATATGGCAAGGGTATGCCGTCCCTTCAGAGCACATGCTCTGGTGACCTCACCGGCTGCATCCTGTGTGAATATATCCTATACAGTGCAAGTTCAGGAGATTTTCTTTGTACCTACAGGTAAGCCTTATTACCTGTAGGTACAAGTTCAAAAGTAGAATTTAGGTGGCAGGCAGAATATGGGCCTGATTTTTGCCAGTTGTTCTGTGCTTAAATGCAAACCAAAATCACAGCATACAGTATTCTGAAGCAAACAGTGAGATCTTAATTCCCTGCTATGACTGAAAGTCATGGGTCAAAGGGGACACGGATGGCTTTCCAAAAATGTATCCACGTGGCACATACAACGTTACTGTTATCCAGATGTGATTGGGAACATCACTACTGTTCAGATATCATTTTTTTGGTGATGTCACATCATTCAGAATTTTATATTTGACTTTATAAGCCATGTTGTAATGTTGTTCTCATGTTGAAAAGCTCCGTGCAAACTGTTGGCGCTATATAAAAACTGTATAATAATAATAATAAGCCATGCAATCATGTCAGTTGTGTGATATATTTAATAAGGTTTACACTGTAGTGCGGTAGTGCTAGATCCTGTTCATTCTTAGCACACAATGATAGGATGTAGGGAGTTTCCGTAGCCATAGCTTTCTTGTAAAACATGTGTCTAAACACCAGTAGACAGCAGATGAGGGGAATCTCCATTAACTCAGCTCCCTTACTACTAGATGCATGTCTGTACACACCCCGTCAGGGTATGACATATTGATCCAATTTCTGTCAAACACATATACCAATGTATGTGTCTAATCTATAGACAGAGCAACCAATCAGAAATGATCTTTACAAGCTTTAACCAACATGAACATTTTACCCTTTGTAGGACTTCCAGTGTAGCCGGTAGGAGGCAGCAGAGGGTGGCTGCATGACCGCAGATGGGACCCATATCCATTATTATATTAAGGCCCCTAAACCGTACCCCCAGTTCTGACCAAACTTTTGACATTGGAATCTGATTGCTAGGTATAGGTTAGTGAACATATTTCTTCCTTGTACTTTATTGCTTTATATTTTAGGACTGACTGGTAGGATTTGAAAGAGCAGTGCGGTGCCTTAACCTATAACAACCAAACAGACACCGTGTTTAACTATCTGGTATATTGGTGTTTCATGACATCAAGAGCAAATGTAGACTCGTTGGCCATAGCAAGCAATTGTAATTTTCCTTCATTTGAATGATAGCAACTATTTGGTTTCTATAGGCAAAAGTTGCTTATTTTTTCATATCTTAATATAGACTCCACATTTTTTACCTAGAAATCGATTTTCTCTGCATCCTAAAAGAACAATTGAGTACTGTCCGTGATACTTTTTTTATTTGTACTAACATGCCAATTTTCAAAACAAGCTATCAGTGTGTGCCCCCTTCTTCAAGGTCCAAGCAGTACTAATACACAAAGTTTTAGCAGAATATTAAGTAAGACAATCTCTGCAGAAAAAAAACAAAGGAAAAAAGAAAAAAACACACAGCAATGGTAATTAAAGTGGTTGTAAAGGCTAAAGGATTTTTATTTATTTTTTAACCTTCATGCATTCTATGCATGAAGGTAAAAAACATTCAGTATGCAGCTCTCCCCATTCTTACCCAAGCCCATTGTGATCCAGCGTTGTGCATGAGAGCAGTGGCTCTCCTGGGTCTCTGCCTCCTTATTGGCTGAGAGATAGCAGCAGAAGCAATTGGCTGCTGTCAATCACAGCCCACGACAGTGAGGAGGGAGGGGTTGGCAATGCCCATTCTGTGTGTTTTATGGACACACAAAATGGAGCTCGGGAGCAAGCACACAAGAGTGCCCCCATAGCAAACAGCTTGCTATAGGGGCACTCAGAGTAGAAGAGGGGCCAGGAGTGCTGACGGGGGACCCGAGAGGTGGAGCATCAGGACTGCTCTGGGCAAAACTATTGCCCAGTGCAGCTAAGTATTACATACCTTTAATATCACTTTAAACTTGAGTAGTTAGTGAGATAAGGCAGGGAGAGAGCTAGGAATTGGGAGGGGGAGTAACAGTCATGGAGTGGGGGTGTTGTAAATATGCATCCTACATAAACATTCTCCAATATCAAGTGAATTTTGCAAAGAAGAGACTTACGGTTTCTGCTCCAAAACACCAGAAAGTGATATAGAGTGTGCCAATAATCCATAATTTGATCATGAAGGCTTCCATTCTGCGTCTACTCCTCAAATGCCAGATGATTTTAGTGTGCGGTGCCTCTTCTCTGTCCTGGAGGTAATCTGCTCATCTATCTGAGATGAAGATAATCTGCTCACCTATCTGAGATGGAGAGAATCTGCTCACCTATCTGTCCTGGACAAAATATGTTCACCTCTGTCTTGGAAGTATTCTGTTCACTTCTCTGTCCTTTAGGTATTCTTTTCACCTATCTGCCCTGGAGGTGATCTGTGCACGTCTCGGTCACTGAAGGTAATCTGTTCACTTCTCTGCCCTAAAGGCAATCTGTTCACCTCTCGGTCCTAAAGGCAATCTGTTCACCTCTCTGCCCTAAGGGCAATCTGCTGACCTCTCTGTCCAGAAGGTAATCTGTTCAGGTCCAGGAAGTAGTCTGTACTGAAGGTAAATTGTTCATCTCTCTGCCCTAAAGGCAATCTGTTCAACTCTCTGTCCTAAAGGCAATCTGTTCAACTCTCTGTCCTAAAGGCAATCTGTTCAACTCTCTGTCCTAAAGGCAATCTGTTCAACTCTCTGTCCTAAAGGCAATCTGTTCAACTCTCTGTCCTAAAGGCAATCTGTTCAACTCTCTGTCCTAAAGGCAATCTGTTCACCTTTCTGTCCAGTAGGTAATCTGTTGAGGTCCTGGAAGTAGTCTGTACTGGGTGTAAATTGTTTACCTCTCTGTCCTGGGGGTGTCCTGATCACCTCTCTGAACCTGTAGGTAATCTCTGCTCCACGCCAATCTGTATAACCTCCCTGCCTGTCCCCACCACTTGCACAAACTTCTTAGTAAATTGCAGTAACAGGAATGCAGGAGTCCCAATTATTCCATTTTCCTCCGCTGCAATCTCAGAATGTACTCCAGTCCTGAAATAGAATACTGGTCATTTCCAGCATTCATTCTTCCTAAATCCAAACATTTGAAGTGCTCCTTTTGTATTGTTGTCTTCCAGGAACCTTTCATGCAGCCAGTCACTGGATAATGTCCCAAGTGTGTGACTTTCGGTTCTATCTTGTGTCTGTGCTCTGTTACTTCCCTCTCTGTACAGTGTGTGGCTCCCACATTCTTTGCTATCTTCCCAGATGTAAAGCCAGCCCTCTGCTCCTCCCTTACATAGCTGCACACAGCATTTCAGGATATCAGACAGCTTTGATCGAGATAAAAGACAGTTACAATACATAGTAGGCATGCAGTTATTTAAAGCGCCCCGTTCGCTAGGCTGAAAACAGAATCGACTAGGGGAAGCCTGTAGAAAAGGATGTTAGAGCATAAAAATAATAAGATAAACATAAATAGCGTATTAAAAGATAAGATAACAATTCCAGCTTGTGCTTTAATTTTCAGCATCAATCCAGAGATTTCCATAACTAGATGTCCCTGCTGCTAGATTTCCTTAATCTGATGGCTTGCATCATTCCACTCACTTTCTCTGAGCCCAAGTGGTCCTGGACCCACCCCAGTTTGTGACTGGACAGTGAAAGGAGAAGCAGCACAGTCATGGGCATCCGCAGAACTTTTTCCAAGGGGAGGGGGCATCATTTTAAGGCCACTCATGCTCCACCCCTTTTCGACAATCTCATGAAAATCTTTCCACTGGTAATACATATGTGTTATATAACAGATAATTCACCTTCACTTTGTATTGGAAGTTACTCTGGCAGCTGTGTTCCATGCCCATATAGCCTAGAGAATGTACATCTTTTTACATTACAATACATCTGTTGTGGCCATATTTTGATCTCATACTGTCACTGTATAGGCTGTTTTCATCAAGATAAAAACATGGCAAAAACAGATGTATTGCAATGTAAAAAGATGTACATTCTCTAGACTATATGGGCATGGTACACAGCCACCTGACTAACCTTGTGGACGCCCATGCTTTCAAAAACCAGCCCTGGAAAAAATTTCATACCAGCCTCACAGCATTATTATACCAACCCAACAGCATTATTATACCAGCCCAACAGCATAACGTCATTATTTTCTTGTTCATGAAAGGGAAAACCATACATTTTACCAGTTAATAGTGGTAAGTGATCAATCATCAAGGGGACCCCAGGAACTCAGAACGTGGGGGGGGGGACCACCTTCCGCAGAAAGAATACTCAAAGGTAAGGGGGTGGGTTATTAATATAAGGAGAAAACCCTTTATATCAGTGCCCCTTACATTATCGTATTCACTCCCCCCTTACATCAGTGACCCCCGACTGGCCTGGTGGTGCTTTCACTGATCTCCTCTCAGGTGCACTGTGCAGGGCTCAGTCAGTCGGCTCCAGCTTGGTGGCTCTGGTTTTATCCTATAGTCTCCTGTCCACAGTCCACACAAGTCTGACTTTTCCCATGACCCCCATCCCGGCGGTGCTCCCACTCTTGACTCCTCTCCAGACTCCCTCAGAGACTGCAGACATGCTACAGGAGATGGACAGACTGCAGACTTGATGCAAGAGCTCAATGCAGCCTCACCAGTGCCCACCAAATGCAGCCTCACTGTGCCCACCAAATGCAGCCTCACTGTGCCCACCAAATGCAGCCTCACTGTGTCCATAAAATGCAGCTTTACTGTGCCCATCATTGCAGCCCCTCCTGTGCCCACCAAATGCAGCCTCACTGTGCCCACCAAATGCAGCCTCACTGTGTCCATCAAATGCAGCTTTACTGTGCCCATCATTGCAGCCCCTCCTGTGCCCCATGTCCCAGTCTGCAGTCCTTGTCTGTGGGAAGGTGTGTTGTTGATGCTTGGTACGGTACCTTGCATGCCAGCAGGATATCCATGATGGGCAGCAGCAGGCAGGGTCTGTTCTCGTTTTGGATGGGGACGGTGCTCCTTCCAGAGGATCTGTCTGCTGTGAGATGGAGTGGTCCCTGGCCAACTGCACCTTCAGCCATCCTCATTTTCCGGCCCCAGTCAGCCTGTCCTCTGGTCCTGGGGAAGTGGAGAGCACTGGGTGGGAGTTGGAGAGAAGGGGGAGCGTACTAGAGAGTAGAGAGTACTGGCGGGGTTGAAGAACACATGGATGGGGGCAAAGAGCAAGGGGGAGTGGAGATCACAGGGGTGGGGAGCAGAGAGCGCTGGGGGGGCCAATAAGAACAGGGGTAGAGAGCACGGTAGGCTGAGAGCACTGGGGGGGCTAAGAGTGTGGGGCGGTGAAGAGCACTGGGGGGGCAGAAAAACAGGGGTGGAGAGCACGGGGGCTGGAGAGTACTGGGGGGGGTACAAAGAGCAGGGGGGAGTGGAGAGCACCAGTGGGGGCCAGAAAGAACAGGGGTGGAAAGCACTGGTAGGGTTGGAGAGCACATGGGTGGGGGCAAAATGCAGGGGTGGAGAGCATGGAGGGTAGAGAGCACTGGGGGGAGGGCTGGAGAGCACCAGGGGGGCAGAAAGGGCAGAGGTGGGGAGAATGGGGGGCTGGAGAGCACTGGGGTGGGGGCTGGAGAGTGATGGGGAGAGCTGAAGAGCACTGGGGGGGAGAGCACGGGGGGAGCACTGGGGGGAGTGGAGAGCACTGGGGGGGAGAGCAGTGGGGGGAGTGGAGAGCACAGGGGGGGAGAAAGAACAGGGGGGGGAAAGAACTGGGGGCGAAAGAACAGGGGGGGGAGAACAGGTGGGAGAGCACTGGGGGGAGTGGCAGGAGAGTGTGGTGGTGGAGGAGAGCACGGGGGGCAGGAGAGTGTGGTGCGGTGAAGAGCACTGGGGGAGCAGAAAAATAGGGGTGGAGAGCACGGTGGCTGGAGAGTACTGGGGGGGTACAAAGAGCAGGGGGGAGTGGAGAGCACCAGTGGGGGCAAGAAAGAACAGGGGTGGAAAGCACTGGGGACTGGAGAGCACTGGTAGGGTTGGAGAGCACATGGGTGGGGGCAGAATGCAATGGGAGTGGAGAGTACAGGGGTGGGGAGTGGAGAGTGCTGGGGAGAGCCAAAAATAACAGGGGTGGAGAGCACTGGGGGGCTGGAGAGCACCAGGGGGGACAGAAAAAACAGGGGTGGGGAGAATGGGGGGCTGGAGAGCACTGGGGTGGGGGCTGGAGAGTGATGGGGAGAGCTGAAGAGCACTGGTGGGGGAGCACTGGGGGGAGTGGAAAGAAGAGGGGGGAGAAAGAACAGGGGGGAGAGCACTGAAGGGAGTGGAGAGCACTGGGGGGGGGGGGAGAGGGGGGAGAGCACGGGGGGGAGAACGGGGGGAGAGCACGGAGGGGAGAGGACTGGGGGGAGCGGAGAGTGCTGTGGGGGGGGGGGCGGGGGGAGCACTGGGGGGGAGTGGAGAGCACTGGGATGGTGGCTAGAGAAGCATTGGGAGAGCTGGAGAGTTGGGGGGGGGGCAGCAAGAACAGGGGAGGAGAAAACTGTGAGGGGGCAGGAGAGTGTGGTGGAGGAGAGAGGGGGGAGGCAGGAGAGTGTGGTGGTGGAGAAGAGCACTGGGGGGGCAGGAGAGTGTGGTGGTGGAGGAGAGCACTGGGGGGGGGGGCAGGAGAGTGTGGTGGTAGAGGAGAGCACTGGGGGGGGGGGGCAGGGAGAACAAGGTGAACTGGGGACAGTAAAATAAGTTGGATACCCCCCCCAAATCCTCCTATCCAGGCACTGTGGCACATAGGGCGTGCTGTACCTGCAGCATCTCCTTCTCTTGATCATAGTGCTGGATGGCTCTGTGTACTGCAGCCGCTCTGTAACATGGCCCCGCCCCCCCAGACCGGCTCATGTGATAGGCGGAACGTTGATTCTCTTTACTATCACACGAGCTGGTCTGAAGGGGCGGGGCCATGTTACAGAGCGGCCGCAGTAAACAGAGCCATCCAGCGCTCTGATCCATAGGAGTCGGAGAGGGCGGAGGATGCAGCCGCCAGCGGACAAAAAAATTTAAAAAAAAAAGTGAAAAAAAAAATGCAGCATGGCTATGGCAGACACCTTGGGGATTCCAGGGGGGGGGCACTTGACCCCCCTTGCCCCCTGCTGCGGACAAGGATAAACTCAGCTCTCTGTCACTCTGCTTTCTCCTCCTGCACGCTTCCTGTCAGCATATGAACTGATTGGCTCCTCGTGCTGCTTCTTCCTTTCATAAATAAATCTGAGGTAAAGAAAAAATCACCCCATTCAGTGGGGCTTTCCATACTGCAGGGGTTAAAGCGGAACTAAGGTCCACAATACTTACTTTTGCATCAACAGTTCAATGCCGCAAGGTCTTTCACCAGCATCTTCTATCCAGCTTTCAGCTCTTCTGTACAGAGACAGTGAAATTCAGGTACTTACACTGCTTGCATTTAAAATAAAACTGTAATGATGTTCATGATTACAGAGCTGCATTCATTTATGTCTCTTCCATCGGCCAAGAGATCAGCTTTAAAGTGTTTGTAAAGACTAAGGTTGGGTTCACACTAGCTGCGCCTGTGGCTAGCAGCAGGGGTCTGGTGCGTCCCTGTTCTCTGTTTCAGGTGCTAATCAGGTCCAAATTTTTGCCTGCATTCGAACCTGAAACAAAGCCAAAGATGCACAGGACCTTGTTCCAGTGCGGACCCCTGCTGCCCCAGAACTGTGTGAACAGGCTCCATTGAGAGCCAGTCACAGTCTCCTGTCATACGACTGGGATTCGGGGAAATCCGCATGCAATTCGCATAAGTGTGAACCCAGCCTGAAAGTTTTTACCTTCATGCATTCTATGCTTGATGGTAAAAAACCTTCAGTAAACAGCTTCCCCCTTTGCCCCTAATACTTATCTAAGCCCGATCTCGATCCAGCGATCGAGATCGGGTAATTGAAAAATACTGCTTTTCTTTTTAATGTGTTGCCACACATAAGATTACTACAGTGCACTTTCCATATGTTTCGGCTTTTTTCAGACAGGTCTGGACTTATTTCTGTGCAATCAACAAGAGCTGGATATAATGGAGCTCTTGGAAATGCAGCCAAATGCATGCAAAGGTGTTTATTATGTATTTCACATGCATTGTGGGAAATCAGTTGCCTGCTGAAACCAGGTTGGGTTCTCTTTGTAATAGCATGTGATTATATAGAGAAAATGCATATTACAAACATCAACATACACTGGACAAAACAAATGCATTTAAACTACCTAACTACCTAACGTGTTGGGGATTTTGAAATCCATGACTATATCGGGGAGTTGTGTATATATGTATATATATATATATATATACCGTATATACTCGAGTATAAGCCTAGATTTTCAGCCTCTTTTTTGAGGCTGAAAGTGCCCCCCTCGGCTTATACTCGAGTCATCGCCGTCTGACTGCTCGATCAGCGTATCGAGCAGACAGACGGCGGACATACTACAATTTGAAAGCCGCGCCTCCTTCTCCGCCTCCGCCTGTGATAGGCGGAACACTGAATTTCCCAGCAGCCTGTGTTCCGCCTATCACGGACATCGTCTCATCCTCGTCCGTAGTACGAGGATGAGACGATATCGGTGATAGGCGGAACACAGGCTGCTGGGAAATTCAGTGTTCCGCCTATCACAGGCGGAGGCGGAGGCGGGGCTTTTGAATTTTAGAATGGCCGCCGAGGCGATCCTGGCAAGGCACGGGACGGAGGCAAGGCAAGGCACGGCATGGGACGGGACGGGACGGAGGCAAGGCACGACACGACATGGGACGGAGGCAAGGAGGCAAGGCACGGCACGGGACGGAGGCAAGGAGGCAAGGCACGGCACGGGACGGAGGCAAGGAGGCAAGGCACGGGACGGAGGCTCGGGACACAGGTAGGCTGGACACACACACACACACACACACACACACACACACACACACGGACACACACACACGGACACACACACACAGGGATGGATGGATGGAGACACACACACACAGGGATGGATGGATGGATGGAGACACACACACACAGGGATGGATGGATGGATGGAGACACACACACACAGGGATGGATGGATGGAGACACACACACACAGGGATGGATGGATGGATGGACACACACACACACACAGGGATGGATGGATGGATGGACACACACACACACAGGGATGGATGGATGGATGGACACACACACACACAGGGATGGATGGATGGATGGACACACACACACACAGGGATGGACGGACACACAGGGACGGACACACACACAGGGATGGACAGGCATGTCTCACCCTCGGCTTATACACGAGTCAATAAGTTTGCCAGTTTTTTTGGGGGTAAATTGGGGGCCTCGGCTTATATTCGGGTCGGCCTATACTCGAGTATATACGGTATATATATATATAGATATAGTTATGTGTATGTGTGTATATATATATATATATATATATATATATATATATATATATAGATATATATAATGTATATGTGTGTGGATGTGGATGTGGGTAGAGGTTTTTACTGGAAGACGATGTATGTGTGTGTATATATATATATATATATATATATATATATATATATATATATATATATATATATATATATGTTTGTGATATCATGATAAATTACCTTTTAGAAATACAATGTCTCCTATCTCGTGGGAACCATTGAATGTCCCCAGCTGTTAGGTGAATTCCCTTTTGTTTTACCAATCGTCTTTGCAGACGTCAAGGCTCCATCTCCCTAGGGGTCATTAAAGAGGGATTCCGCCAAAAAAAAAATATTAAAAGCCAGCAGCTATAAATACTACAGCTGCTGACTTTTAATAAATGGACACTCACCTGTCCCGGGTTCCAGCGATGCCGGCAGCCGAGGCCGATCGACCGCTCGGGCCTCGGCTGCTGCCGCCGCCATTCTAGGTGAGGGAATCAGGAAGTGAAGCGAATCGGCTTCACTTCCCGGTTCCCTACTGCGCACAATAGGAAATCTCCGCGCTGTCACTGGGACCCGTGTGTGTCCCAGCAGACAGCGCGGCAGGGCAGGAAATGGCGTAGACTCCCGTGGGAGTCTATGCCCGGAAGTGGGTGAAAATACCTGTCTTTGACAGGTATCTCCACTCCCCTCCCCCCTGAAAGGTGTCAATTGTGACACCGGAAGGGGGGGGGGGGGGTTACGATCAGCGGAGGTTCCACTTTAGGGTGGAATCCCGCTTTAACATGCTAATGTCGGAACTGTTTGGGCTGAGGGATCAAAGGAGGTGGTTCATTAATTCATAGACTGAGTGGCACCGGAAGTTTAGACCTGAAGCATGGACATTTCAGTGAGCTTCAGAGTTAGCCAGTCAGAATGTGAGCCAACTAGAACCAATGAGCATTTAGAATTCAGAATTAGCGAATCAGAAGTTGATGCAAACTCAGAGCCAATGAATGTGTTCCATCTTCGGATTGGCGGAGAATGCATATAAAATAGGGGGAGAGCTAGCGGATGGCCTGTTCAGTTCCAGACCATCGGGGGGAAAGGATGTCCATGTAAAGTATACTTGTATCTCTAACCTATTTCTATCTCTAACCTATTTCTTTCCTAGGACTTGTCTTGAAATATTGATAACCATATTGATAGTGTATGTCCATTGTAACCATATGGCCTAAATTCTCTTTGCAGCCCAAGCAACACTGTACCTGTAACACCACTTGAGATATATGATACGTTCTAATTATTCTAAAGTTTCTTTTCTGTATAAATAAATGTAATTGTTTATCTTTTCGCACTGTTATCGTTCGTTTTTATTCTTATATAGACAAAGGCTTAATTATTTATTTTTTGTATCGTTAATCATTTAACCACTTAACAACCGGCCCATAGCCGAATGACGGCTACAGGGCGGTTGTTTAACTCTGGGAGGCCGTCATATGACGTCCTCCCAGAATTCTGCTCTCGTGCGCCCCCTGGGGCGCGCACTCGAGAGCATCCGTGACCGCCGGGTTCATAGGACCCGGCGCATGACGGATCACGGTAAACGGCCACTCATCGCGGCCGTTTACCACGTGATCGCTCCGTCAAATGACGGAGTGATGACTTGTAAACAAACCGGCGTCATGTTATGACGCCGGTTCCCCCCCCCTCTCTGTACCAATCGGTACAGCGGAGGGGGAAGAGATCGGTGTCAGCAGCGCTGTGGGCTGCATCTGCAGTGCCCACATCGCTGCTCACCGAAATGTAACCCCTCAATTCCCTGCCATTACTCTGCAATACCCCGCAATACTCTGCAGTACCAGCAAATACTCTGCAATACCCGCAAATACTCTGCAATACCCACAAATACTCTGCAATACCCGCAAATACTCTGCAATACTCTGCAATACCCGCAAATACTCTGCAATACACGCAAATACTCTGAAATACCCGCAAATACTCTGCAACACCCACCAATACTCTGCAACACCCACCAATACTCTGCAATACCAGCTAATACTCTTCACTACCCTCCAATACTCTGCAGTACCCGCCAATACTCTGCAATAAAATTCCAGCCAATACCCTGCAATACCCTGCCAATACTCTGCAATACCCTGCCATAAATTGCCATACTCGGAGATACCCAGCCATACTCGGAGATATCCTGCGATACCCAGCCATAGTCGGTGATACCCTGCAATACCCAGCCATAGCCACCCCCCCTCCTCCCGGCGCCCTCCGGTGTTTCTACCGACTCGCTAATACGATCAAAGCCAGAACCTTTTTTTTTATTTATTTCAGGCTTTCCAGCCTAGAGGTGAGATGTGGGGTCTTATTGACCCCATATCTCACTGTAAAGAGGACCTGTCATGCCATATTCCTATTACAAGGGATGTTTACATTCCTTGTAATAGGAATAAAAGTTGTCAAAAAATTTATTTTTGGGGAGAAAAATTTCAAACTAAAATAAATAAAGTAAAATGAACAATAAATTTTTTTTTTTTTTAAAGCGCCCCTGTCCCCATGTGCTCGCATGCAGAAGCGAACATATATGTAAGTCCCGCCCACATATGAAAACGGTGTTCAAACCACACATGTGTGGTATCGCTGCGAACGTTAGAGCGAGAGCAATAATTCTAGCCCTAGACCTCCTCTGTAACTCAAAACATATAACCAGTAAAAAAAATGTAAAGCGTTGCCTATGGGGATTTTTAAGTAGCGACGTTTGGCGCCATTCCACGAGCTTGTGCAATTTTGAAGAGTGACATGTTAGGTATCTATTTACTCAGTGTAACTTCATCTTTCACATTATGTAAAAATTGGGCTAACTTTACCTATTTTTTTTTTTAAGCACAAAACTGTTTTTTTTTTAAAAAAAAGCATTCGAAAAATTGCTGCGCAAATACCGTGCGAGACCACCATTGTATTCTCCAGGGTGTTTGCTAAAAAAACATATATAATGTTTTGGGATTCTATGTAATTTTCTAGCAAATAAATTATGATTTTTACATGTAGGAGAGAAATGTCAGAATTGTCCTGGGTGCTCCAGAACGCCTGATGGCGCTCCCTGCATGTTAGGCCTCTGTATGTGGCCACACTGTGTAAAAGTCTCACACATGTGGTATCGCCGTACTCAGGAGTAATAGCATAATGTGTTTTGGGGTGTAATTTGTGATATGCATATGCTGTGTGTGAGAAATAAACTGATAATATGACAATTTTGTGAAAAAATAAAAATAAAAGTAAAAAAAATCTTGATTTTGCAAAGAATTGTGGGAAAAAATTACAACTTCAAAAAACTCATCATGCCTCTTACTAAATACATTGGAATGTCTTCTTTCCAAAAAGGGGTCATTTGGGGGGTATTTGTACTTTTCTGGCATGTTAGGGTCTCAAGAATTGAAATAGGCCGTCAGTACTTCAGGTGTGATCAATGTTCAGATATTGGCACCATAGCTTGTGGACTCTATAACTTTCACAAAGACCAAATAATATCCACCAATTTGTACTTATTTTTACCAAAGATATGTAGTAGTATAAATTTTTGCCAAAATTTATGAAGAAAAAATTACTAATCTGCTAAATTTTATAACAGAAACAAAGAAAAATTCATTTTTTTACTGAATTTTCGGTCTTTTTTCTTTTATAGCACAAAAAATAAAAAACCGAGAGGTGATTAAATACCACCAAAAGAAAGCTCTATTTGTGTGAAAAAAAGGACAAAAATTTCATATAGGTCCAGTGTTGCATGACTGAGTAATTGTCATTCAAAATGTGAGAGCACCGAAAGCTGAAAATTGGTCTGGTTATTAAGGGTGTTTAAGTGTCCAGTGGTCAAGTGGTTAAGTGAGATATACATTTTTCCAACACATGAATCAGCCTAATAAAGCAGACAACAAAGATTAAAGTTGTTATAGAGATAAAAGCTGTGTGCAGTTCCCCCTTATACGGTACTTACCTGAGACTGATACAGCTCTGTGCCCGAGAGCAGAGGCTCTCTTAGCTTTCTCTCTCCCCACTGGAGTTCGAGACAGCAGGAGGAGCCATTGCTGATAATTACAGCCAGTGAGAAGAGAAGTGGGAGCGGGGCTGAACCATGCTGTATGTGTCAAAGGATACACAGTGGATGGCTCGGGAGCGAACCTGCACAAGTGACCTCATAGTAAAGGCACTTGTGGGGGGGGAGCCAGGAACGCTGTTGGAGGACCCCAGAAGAGGAGGATTGGGACTGCTCTGAGCAAAACCATTACACAGAGCTGGTATGACATATTTATTATTTAAAATAATCACTTATAATTCTATTTGTAATCATGTTCCAAATAAAATTATTTAGAAATTTGAATAACTCTCCAGGCACAAATGAATGGTAAGTTTACCTTTCACCCCTTTTGGCCGGTATAACCTCCATAAAGTAATCCAAAAGAAGAGCTCTGGTGGCTATATTTGGAGTATATAGCAACATTTCTTTGATGGCTTTGAGTATTGGATAACCCATTTTCCTGAACTTCTTGGTATCCACCATCTCCCCTGTGGTTGATGTGGCCCTGGGTTCCTCTGTTGTTGGCCCTGGTTCCTCTTTTTTTCCTATCATTTATTGCAATAAACCACGTTCACCACCTAATGGCTGACAGTCTTGATGTTTTATACCTCCTAAAGAAGCTTTCATGAGAAACTCATTGAGACGACCCTCCCCACACTTCATCAGCATAGTATCTTATCAGTATAACTGGTTACACATTAGGCTGATAACTGATAACTGTTACTTTATATGTGTAACTCCTTGTGGCATTAAAACATTTTTTGTGTGGCGCGGGGTGGGGGAGGAAGGTCATAGACATGTGCAAATAATACCCATTTATTTGGTGTGACTTTATAATCCAAGCTCAAGCTTTAATGTGAAATATACAATAAAAGTAACATTCTTTTAAATATTGTGTTTGTTGGTTCCTTCCTGAGAGGTTCAGCACTCGGAAAGTCCTAGATTCTTTCTGTACCTTTATGCATTTTGTGCACTTTTATGTAATATACACAGGTTAATGTTTAATTGAATTTAATATTTAATCAGAAAAGAGACAAGGGCAGGCACCCAGTGTTCTGCACATGCAATTCTTGCCAAATGACCAACATTTTCCATCCCTTACAGATTCTCTGCCCTAGTCTAAACAGGCATAAGAACACATGAAAAAAGTGACAACACAGCAGTTAAGCTAGCCATACATGTACAGCAGGGGCGTACATACAGGGGTTGCAGGGGTCGCAATTACGCAGTTCAGGCTGCAGAGATGGAGATTGAGGACTGTGTCCTTAATCTCCTTTCTCTGTCTCAAAGGTAAAACATCAGAGGTCTGTTTAGACCACTGATAGTTCACTAAAGCTCCCCTTTAGTGAATTTTTTTTAGTTTACTAAAAAATGTAAAATAAATAAACAAACAAATAGAATAAAATGGTATAAAAGAAAAGAAAAAAAAACTACTCACGCCAGTGGTGGAACTTCCAGGGTCGCAAAGGTCACACTTGCAACTGGGCCCTGGCATTCTGTTCAGGGGTTCAGGGGGGCCCTTAATGTTTTCTTCTAACTGAAGGTTCTAGTTACACCTCTGATTTATAAAAATCAAACAACCCTTCCATCAATGCTAAACAGCGTAGATGGAGGTGTTATGGGAATATTTCAGATTGTAACTCTAAAAACAAATATTAATACTGCATTTGCAGAAACAGATTCACAGGACGTAATCACTGTGTTTAACCACTTCAGCCCTGGAAGGATTTGCCCCCTTCCTGACCAGGCCATTTTTTGTGGTATGGCACTGCATCACTTTAACTGACAATTGCGCAAACAAAATGTATGTCCTTTTTTCCCACAAATAGAGCTTTCTTTTGGTGGTATTTGATCACCTCTGCAGTTTTAATTTTTTGCGCTATAAACAAAAAAAGAGCATCAATTAAAAAAAAAAAAAAACACAATTAAAAATGTCTTCATCAGTTTAGGCCGATATGTATTCTGCCCTGTACACACGATCGGAAACTCCGACGGAATTATATTGTCGGAAAATCCGATCATGTGTGGGCTGTATCGGACTTTTTCGGAAAAAATGTCAGAAAAAATTTGAGAGCAGGATCTAAAATTTTCCGACCAAAAAAATCAGATCTGACTTTTTCTGATCGTTTATAGAGAATTCCGATGGACAAAGTGCCACACATGCGCCGATCAAATGAAGAGACCAAAGCTATTGGCTACTAGCCTCTATGTAGTACGAAACGAACATCACCACTTTCCGAATGATCGGATTTTCC
Source organism: Lithobates pipiens (assembly GCF_037356315.1). Lineage (NCBI taxonomy): Eukaryota > Metazoa > Chordata > Amphibia > Anura > Ranidae > Lithobates > Lithobates pipiens. The sequence goes on along the minus strand of NW_027507764.1, from coordinate 332,769,839 downwards.
GACAACTTTGTCCGACCGTGTGTATGCAACACCAGTTTCGAACAAAATTAGTTGGAAAAAATCCGAAAGATTTTGTGGTCGGAATGTCCGACCGTGTGTACAAGGCATTCTTCTACATATTTTTGGTAAAAAAAATCGCAATAAGCGTATATTGATTAGTTTGCGCAAACATTATAGCATCTGCAAAATAGGGGATAGATTTATGGCATTTTTATTATTTATTTATTTTTTTACTAGTCGGCGATCTTCAATTTTTATCAGGACTGTGACATTGCAATGGACAGATTGGACACTTTTGACACTTTTTTGTGACCATTGACATACCCACTGTACCAACAGATGGTGGACCATCTGTTGGTACAGTGGGTAGTCACACAGAAGCATAGCCTGATGAGGAAGTAAATAAGTAAATAACAAATATGAAAAATAGGAACATCATAGGCGCTGTGAAGAGCTTTGATCATCAGCTAGAAGAGGAAGGTCTTGAGTTTTTTCCTAAAAGCCAGGTTTTCTTCCAGGCGGATGTTGGTTGGTAGAACATTCCACAGCCGAGGTCCTTGGACAGCGAATCTCCGATCCCCCTTAGATTTGTACCGGGATTTGGGCATGAGGAGGAGGTTTTTGTTGGCTGATCGAAGACTGCGGTTTGGTGTGTAATGATTTCTTTTCTCAGCTAGGTATTGAGGAGCGTCTCTATGTACGCATTTGTGTGTAAGGCAGAGGGTCTTGAATGTGATCCGATTCTTTATGGTTAGCCAATGTAGGCTCCTCATGGAAGGAGAGATTGATTCCCATGTTTTTTTTTCTGTTATCAGCCTTGCCGCGGTGTTTTGGATAAGTTGTAATAGCGCAAGTTGATATTGTGGTAATCCTATGTAAAGTGAGTTTGTGTAGTCCAGTTGTGAATTAATGATTGTTCCAACTACCACTGCTTTGTAATTTTGTGGGTTAAAAGGGATGAGTCTGCATAGCATGTGTAGCAGATGGTGAGATCCACTGACTACTGCTCCTATTTGTGCATCCATTGACATTTGTGAGTCTAAAACAACCCTGAGACTCTTGGCCTTGGTTTTAGGGGAGATGGTCTGCCCAAAGACGGTGGATGTTGTCCAGGAGGTTTTGGTTACGGAATTATGATTTGGGTGTAGGATAAGAAGCTCTGTCTTTGATTCGTTGAGTTTGAGGGAGTTGGTGGTCATCCAGTCTTCTATTGAATTGGGGAAATTTTCTAGTTGTTGGTGGTGATCTCTTTGTCCAGTGATACGGAATATGGGGATGATGTCAATTGGTGATGTACTGTCACGAAGTTTATTGATGTTTTTTGTGGTGTCCGCGGTAATTGGGGTCAGTGAAAACTTCGGCGGTTGTGGAATGTTGGTATAGATATCATCTTTTTGTTTTTGATGGCTGAGGTTGGCTGTTTTTTCTGACAAATTGTTTTCCTGATGGTTTCGACTTTATCGATGAAAAAAATCAGACAGTTTGTCACAGTAATCTTGGGATTCATTTGCTGGGGGCTCTAGGCATACCGGTTCATTGATTGATTGACTATTTTAAATAGTTCCTGAGGGCGGTTTAAGGCCGTTGAGATTGTATATGAGAAATGATCCTTTTTAGCTTTGAAGATTGCTTTGTGATAATTCTCCGTGAGTCCTTTGTAGTTTGAGTGATTTTCCCTGGTGGGATTTCTTCTCCAGGTTCTTTCCGCTCTTCTGCGTTCTTGCTTTAGTAGAGAGAGGGAGTCATTAAACCATCCAGAGTTTTTTTTCCTGATGAGAGTCCTGCGTTTTGGGGCTACCGAGTCTGCCAATTGCAGTAATGCCTTGTTCAGGGAGTTGAGTGTTTGCTCCGCAGAGTGGCTTAAGTTCATTGTAGTTATCCTGTTGGATAGAGTGGTTTTGAAGGATTCGGAGTACAGTTTTTTCTGCGATCTGGTCCAATGCGTTGTTGTTACAGGCTTCCGTTTTTTGTGGGTGATGTTGGAGGAGATTTTGAATTTGATGGCGTGGTGGTCCGTCCATGACAATATCATGTTGTCGAGTATGTTGATGTCAAAGTTTTGTTTAAAAATGAGGTCCAGGGTGTGTCCTGACCCATGTGTGGGAGTCTTTATCAGTTGCTGGAGACCCAATTCTTCCAGTTGATTGATGCAGGTGGTCACGATGGGGTCTTGGGGCTCATTTGCCCAGAGGTTGAAATCTCCGAGTGCCAGGAAATTTTAGAATTTTAGGGTGTGTATTGCGATTAATTCCATGAGGGGTGAAAGAAGATTGGTCCCAGCGGTCTGTAGCATAGTAGAATATGAGTTGTGTTATGGGGTGTTGATTGAAGATGTAGCGTCAGGGTCTCCATAAAAGGCACTGGGTTCTGTGAAGATCGTTTGGTGAGCCTCAGGTGAGATTTAAAGATCACTGCTAGGCCTCCTCCTTTTTTCCCTTTCCGGTGCTCGGTTAGGATCCTGTAGTTTTTCGACACCAATTTGGTGAGGATGGTTTTGCAGTCAGGGGTTAGCCAGCTTTCGGTGATGAAGAGGCAGTCTACATTGTTCTCGGTGATGAAGTTGTGTACTTCCAGTCTGTGTTTGACTGCAGACCTGGCATTAATCAAGGCGCAATCTAATTGTTGTGGTTGAGTAGATATCTTCCTGTGCTTGATGGTTGCTTGTCATCTGGTCTTTAGCAGTTGTTCTTTTTGAAGGATTTTTTGTATGGAAGATTGTATGTTGTGTTGATGTTCCTTAGTCTATGAAGAACTTCTGCTGAGTATTTGAAGTAGCACATGATCCGTGAATGAGGTTGATAGTACTAGGGGCCTAAGATGATGATCCTGATCAGGGTTTTAAACCTGAGGACGGGCTAGTTATCAGACTTGCCGCCTTGCTATGGCTATTAGTAAGCGTGCAAGTTGATCAGGGGACGCCTATGCGGAAGGAGTTGTTGTATTGGGTTTCTGGCTGTTCCAGCTACATTTGCTTGAGGTGAAGATCCCCACTCAGAAAATAAATCTGGTGGTGATCCAGGATAGTAGTCCTAAAGATGGTGTGAAATGGATATGGAGGCCAGAGATAGGGGTATGCTAAACCTACGGCCCTTCCGTTGATCCAGAGGAAGGCCAAAAACCCCCTGGTAGTGGCAGCCAAATGCACCAGTGGGGAAAAAATTCCTTCCTGACCCCCGGAGGCGGTCGGACGCAGTCCCTGGATCAATCACTAGGGGGGTGCGAGCTTACCTGGTTGCGGTGGCCCCAGTTGGCTGTGAGGTGGTCCGGTTGTGGTGGTCCTGGCTTGCTGTAACACCTGGCGCTTCTGGTGAGTGGTCTGGTTGCCACATGCAGCGGAGTCATTAATATGGAGGGGCCCTCTGACCTGCTGGGCGGATGGAGGTGGGATAGCTGGAAGGAGAGTTGTGTGGGCTGGGGGTCAGCTGCAGCCACCAGTCTGCTTTGTCTAAATAATTAGCACATTGGGGGCGATCACAAGGTGGCTGTGGTGTTGCCCACCTTAAGGCCGATGGGTAGGGGCACCGGGTTCCTTAGGATCTGCTGGAAAAGGGGGGTTAAGTAATTTTTTTTTTTTTATAGCCTTTTATATGGCTATAAAAAAAAGTTATTTAAACCACCAAGGTTGGGTGGACCAAGATGGCTGCCGGCTAGGCTGGAGCCCCAGGCTTTCCTAATCCCACGTCCCGGGGCCCGGTACCAATGAGGGTCGGGATTCGGGGGGGGGGGGGGCCGAGCGGCATGCGAGCCCGGGTCTGCCGCGGCTCAAGGATGGAGTGCGAGGTGGCTATCAGGTGGAGGAGGGCGTGATACAGGGGTGGACTAGGCCGGAGCCGCTGTGTTGCCTAAACACCTACCGGGAGCGGGTGACGGGTAGTCCGCGGCCACGGCGGAAGATCATGGACGCGAACGCGAGGTGGATCGGGTGGCTAGGGGGGATTGTTTCCTAGCCCCCGTGTCACTGTCCTCACTGAGTGCCGGTAAGGCTGCTGGAAGTCCCGGGGAGAGCGGGGAGGGCTGCGGGGAGAGCTGTGGCTGAAGCTAGGGACGGAGCCTCTGTCAGCACGTCTGCTCTGCTCTGCTGCATCGCCTAAGCGCCTAGTTTCTGTAACCATGTTGCTATGCCATATAAAAAGTCACCAAACCCTCCCACCAGACACAGTCCGACGCCGGACATAGTGCACCTATGGGAAGCGCCATGTTTACGTAATCACGAGATTGCAGATGTGGCACTTCATTTGCAGGCGTTTAGCCTGCCTTGCGGTGCTTTCTGAAGCGCCGAGTAGCTTCTGCCCGTTCGTAGTGTATACTACTACGGCCGGGCGGTTTGATTGGCATCTATCATATAAATGGACTCACCGAGGCCAAGATACCGAGAGCAGTCGCTGTTGCAACTCGGCACAGAGCACCCCTGAAGGTGGCACAGAGGGTGGTTGGCACCAAGAGGCACAAGCTACCAGTAGGACAGTCACTTGCTAGTAGATCAGCAGGTAGCTTGAGCAGAGCTGATAGGTGATGTCCTGTGGGAAGGTCCAGGAGCAATGGTAGTAAGTCCGTAAGGCAAAGGCAGGATCCAGGAGGCAGGCCGGAGGTCAAACACAGTCCAGATCAGAAGACAACAAGTACCAGGAATGCTGAGACAGAAGGGTAATCCAAAGACAAGCCAGGGGTCGATCACAGGAGATGGCAGGTAAGTCCAGATGCAGGCTGAGGGTCAAACACGTTCAGAAAGTGGGAGTCCAAGGTCAAGCCAGAGGTCAGGACAGGAGAAGATCAGCGAGGTCAATGAGGCAATCCGGGTCACAACGGGTAATACAGATCACAAGGAATCTCAGGAAGCTGAAGACGAACCAGCAGTGTGTTTGAATGCCCTCACTTTCTTTATAGGTCAGCGAGGGGTCATGCCCTGTGTGTGTGCTTGTGCGCTTTAGCGCATTCCTATTGCACACAACTGTGCGCCAGAGCGCCTTACCCATGCGCATAGGAGTGCGCATCTTATGACAACATCTCAGTTTGATGTCACTTCCTGTTTTCTCTCTCCAATTGCGCCCAGGAGAGAGGAACCAGGAAGTATAAGAGGACGGACCTCTCCACAGGAGACACCGCTGGAGAGGACAACACACTGCAAGGTAAGTAAGGGGGGTTTGATGTGAGGCTGCTGCAATTTGGTGGGACACATGCTGCTGCAACTTGGTGGGACACATGATGCTGCAACTTGGTGGGACACATGATGCTGCAACTTGGTGGGACACATGCTGCTGCAACTTGGTGGGACACGTGATGCTGCAACTTGGTGGGACACGTGATGCTGCAACTTGGTGGGACACGTGATGCTGCTGCATCTTGGTGCGACACATGCTGCTGCATCTTGGTGCGACACATGCTGCTGCAACTTGGTGGGACACATGCTGCTGCAACTTGGTGGGACACATGCTGCTGCAACTTGGTGGGACACATGCTGCTGCAACTTGGTGGGACACATGCTGCTGCAACTTGGAGGTGACACATGCTGCTGCAACTTGGTGGTGACACATGCTGCTGCAACTTGGTGGTGACACATGCCGCTGCAACTTGGTGGGACGCATGCCGCTGCAACTTGGTGGGACGCATGCCGCTGCAACTTGGTGGGACACATGCTGCTGCAATTTGGTGGGACACAGGCTGCATTTGGTGGGACACAGGCTGCATGTATGGCATCTGGTGGCAGGCGACGGGGCTAGTGACACGCTCAGGGCTCCCACTGATTCTACATGATGGTAAGTTGAATTATTTAATTTTATATTACAATGTTATAATAGAAATAATGCGCTTCAATCATCCTGACACCATAACAACTATGGAGCTAGGATGATTGTTAAACTTTCTAGAATACACATATTTCTATTGTTGTGTAGGATCTGGGCCTGCTGTCCCTCCATCCCTTTCTCCCTCTCCCTCGTTCAGCTCAGACACTAACCACACCACCTTAGAGCCACGTGGGGGAGCCTTTGATGATAGTGTCTAATGAGGCTGATACATATGTCACAGGCCTCTGTCTCCAGGTGAGTACACCTGCAGCAAATCCATTGACTTCATGACAAAACAATGAGAAGATCTTAGTATAGCCAAGAAGTCCAATGGCGGGAGCTTCAGACAACATTTTAATAAGATCCTTCATCTGCAATTCATTGTCCCATGTGAGTTTGAAAGGGTTTGTACTGGTAACCTCAAATAGAGGAGCCATAAGTTCTGATACATTTGGAATCCAGTCCCTACAAAAGCCCACTAACCCCCGGGAAGGCACATAGTTGCTGTACATTTCTTTGCTTTTCACATTTTTGTAGAGTGTTAACTTGATCTGGGGTTAAATGGCAGATTGTGAAATGTTGTGACCCAGGAAGATCAATTTCTTTTGGCAGTATTGTAGCTTATCTTTGCTAACTTTGTTGTTACTGTTAAAGAGAAACATGAGAAGGCTTACTGTTTCTCTGCTACAAATGTCCTTTGTATCAGAACAAATAAGCAAATTGTCTATGTACTGAACAAAACTGTGTTTAGGTGTGAGGAGGACCAGTGGTCCAATACTTGCTATAATGCAGTATTCCATTCAGAGGGGCTACTCGCACAGCCTTGGGGCAATCTTGTCTATGCTAACTTTTGGGTATCATGGGTAAATTAAAAAAGGTGCCAGCAATCTGGCTATAGGGGCACCGAAAAAAAGCATTTGCAAAATCAATCACTGTAAAGCAGGTGCTGGAGACAGGTATTCCACTTAGTGCAGGGGTTAGGCATGATTGGGGTATCTGCCTCAATTATATAGTTAATGGCTCTCAAATCATGCACCATGCAGTGTGTTACTTGCTCACCCTTCTAGTCTGGCTTCTTTGCAATTGGGAAAATGGGTGTATTGGCTTGGGACTTGATTGGTACAACAACCCCTGCTGCTTTCAGTTGAGTGATCTGATTCTTTATCCCCTCAGTCTGAGCAATACTCAGTAGGTACTGTTTAATCTGTGGGAGATGGGCTCCTGGTTTAATTTTTATCATAACTGGGATGGAGTCCAGCAGACCTTGCACAGTGCACAGTGCGGCACAGTGGTGTAGTGGTTAGCACTCTCGCCTAGCAGTAAGAAGGGTCGCTGGTTCGAATCCCAACCACGACACTACCTGCCTGGAGTTTGCATGTTCTCCCTGTGCCTGCGTGGGTTTCCTCCCACACTCCAAAGACATGCAGGTAGGTTAATTGGCTTCTGTCCAAAATTGGCCCTAGTATATGAATGGGGACCTTGGATTGTGGGCTCCTTGGGGGCAGAGACTGATGTGAGTGTGCAATATACAGAAATAGGGACAATTGTAGACACTCACTCAGGATGGACTGGTGTCTTTATTCAACCTTACTAATTATGTAACTATGTAACCTACATCATATTTGCTGGTGGCCCATAAATCAGTAAGAATCACTTCCAATTCTGCTGGAAATACAGGAGTGGAGTCTTGGATTAAAAATACTCCACAGGCAGAATTTAAAACTTTTCCTGACAGACTACTGACCACTTGGACTCCTGTAGGAGTGTATTCTATGTTTGCTAAAATTTGATTCTAAATTTCAGATTCCAAAAGATTGGTAGGAGCTGTGTCTGAAACTAACACTTTAGTGACAATTTCTGTTTGCTGTCCTAGCCTGAGTTTAAGTGGTTTGTACTCAACCAAATCGGTAGAGGTCCCGGTTAGGCCAACACCAGAGATTACATTTTCAGATAATAATCTTGAAGGTAAGTCCTCTATATATCTATATGCTTCGTCTTGCACCAGTATCAATTAACCACTTTGGCCCCGGAAGATTTGGCTGCTCAATGACCAGGCCATTTTTTTGAGATATGTTACTGCGTTGCTTTAACTGACAAAATTGAGTCCCTTTTTTCCCACAAATAGAGCTTTCTTTTGGTGGTATTTGATCATCTCTGTGTTTTTTTTTTTTTTTTTTTCACTATAAACAAAAAAAGAGCATCAATTTAGAAAAAAAAAACACATTTTGTACTTTTTGCTATAATAAATATCCTCAATTTAAAAAAAAAAAGCAAATTTTTTACTCAGTTTAGGCCAATATGTATTCTTCACATATTTTTGGTAATAATAATCACAATACGTGTATATTGATTGGTTTGCGCAAAAGTTATAGCGTCTACAAAACAGGGGATAGATTTATGGCATTATTATTTTTTTTTAATACCACGTTTTCCCAAAAGTAAGACTTACCCTGAAAATAAGACCTACCGTGGTTTTCGAGGAGGGCTGCAATATAAGCCCTACCTGCAAAATAAGCCCTTGTTTGAAGTGGTTGTCTCCTCCTCTTCTGCTGCCTGTCAGCGGGGGATCTTGACCCCCCTCCCTCTGCAATGCTCGGATTGTCGAAGATGGCTCAAGCGGGCTATGGGAGCCCAGTCGGCACTCAGATCTCCTTCTCCTGTCTGTCAGTGCGGAATCTAGACCCCCCTCCCTCTGCAATGTTCGGATTTTGGAAGAGAGTTCAGGCGGGCTATGAAAGCCCAGAGCAGCACTCGGATCTCCTCTTCTCCTGCCGGTCAGTGAGGCATCTCAGCCCTCCTCCCTCTGCAATTTTCAGATCGTGGAAGAGAGTTCAGGCAGGCTATGGAAGCCTAGAGCGGTGCTATAATAAGGTACCTGATATAACAGATCACAAACACACACCTTTCCCACCATATACTACTGAAATAGAGTGGACTCTAGCAGACCACAACCATTTTTACTTCACTTCACACGGGGAATTTCTGTCAGGCAGGGAGGGAGAGGGGTAGAGAAGACAAGCCCTACCCCGAAAATAAGCCCTACTGTGTTTTTGGTTGCCAAAATTAATATTAAACCCGGGCTTATTTTCAGGGAAACACAGTAATAATGGCAGCGATCTGCGATTTTTATTGGGACTGCGACATTATGGCAGACAGATCAGACACTTTTGACACATTTTTGGGACCATTGACAATTATACAGTGATCAGTACTATAAAAATGCACAGATTACTGTGTAAATGTCACTGGCAGGAAAGGGGTTAACAATATGGGACGATCAAGGGGTTAACTGTGTTCCCTAGTGTTTTTTTCTAACTGTAGGGCGATGGGAGTGACTGGAGGAAATGACAGATCCTTATTCCTAGCTAGTAGGAACTCACGATTTGTCTCTCCTCTTCTGACAGAACAGGGATTTGTGTGTTTACACATACACGTCCCTGTTCTGGCCCAAGCGCCCGCAATCGCACATGGCCAGCGGTCATCACGACTGCCGTTCACACGCATTGGCACCCCCGCAATACAGCGGCGTGCACTCCTGCTATCCCACTTAGAGGGACCAATGTACAGCTGCAAGCGGTTCGCAGGATCGTGCCGACCTGCCGCAGTATAATGATGGCGGCTGGTTGGCAAGAGGTTAAACAGGTTAATTCTGTTTCTCCTCCAGGATAGGGGAGTTCTTGTAAAAATACTTTTACTCTGGACCATTTTCTCCCCTATTTAACATGACTGATACTGCCATGATATTTTCTTAGGCCTGATCCACTGCTTTTGGCAGAGAACTGGGATCAGTATGAGGTGCCTCTATGCTCTTTTCCAGTCTACAGTCAGGAAGATGACAAAGTATGACTGTGTGTCCTTCCCCATGACAATTGTAGCATATAATTGGTCCCCGATTGCCATGATTTCTGAAATTGCCTTTGCCTCTTCCTTTTCCCCTCTGCTTCCCCATGTACATAACCTTGGGTTTGCTGTCTTTCTGGTTAATCCTGTTTTCTACGGATATCAGGATAGGGAGAAGGTCTTGAATAGACATGTTTCCTGCCTTGGGCCTTGCTGTGAACAACTTTTCTTTCAACTGGTATTAAACCATCAAGAAAGCTTTGTTTCACCAGTTGTGTAGATGGGCTTGCAGTTTCTCCAGCTTTCTCTTCTCTTCTCTATTTTAAGGCCTGCTTCCTCTTTCCCTTGCTTAGCATTCATAAATTCAGCATGTCTGGTTTATCCATATATTTGGGGCAATTTTTCACAAACCTTCCATCCACTAACCATCTTATCTATATTTGTGACGTCTACACACCATTCTTTAAATATATACCCAGACACAGGGGCGGACTGACCATTGGGCCACTCGGGCACTGCCCGAGGGCCCCATGCCACTAGGGGGCCCCATCAGGGTTGCCAGCCTCAGTAAAAGCAGGGACAGTATGTAAAAATTTGTGTTTTTTTTTTTACATCTGTCTCTGAAATGTCTCTTACTGAAATCTTTTGGTCTAAAAACCCAGAGATTATAACTGCCCCACCTCTCCAGTACCTTCTCAGCCAATAGAAACATGTCTGTGTATACTGCGTGATTGTATACTGTGTGTGTGTGTTTGTGTATACTGTGTGGCCCCATAATCTCTGATTGCCTTGGGGCCCCATAATCTCCTATTGCCCGGGGGCCCCATGAGTTGTCAGGCCGCCCCTGCCCAGACATGTTGCTTCCCACTGCTTTAATAAGACGCTGATGAATGTCAGTAACAGAAGCACAATATGCTTCCTGTGCAGCACTAAGTTTGTTTGCAAACCCAATTGGATTCTTTCTATGATCTCCCAATCCCTCCAATATGGCTCTCATTTCTTGGGGACTAAAAGGTACATGCCATTTAATTTGATACTTACTGACAGAATTACCTTCAAAAACAAATTGGGTTCTAACAGGATAAACTGCAACAGATTGATCGGTGACAGGGGCAGAAGGAGTGGCTTCTCTCTTCATCTTGCTGACACAATTTGGAAATTAGAGTCTGAACCTCTGGAGCAAACCATATCGCTCTTTCTCTGGCCAAAGCCTTACGTTCAGAGAGATTTAGTTTTACATATGTGCCTTTTGATTTATGCCAATCACCTCTTTTTAAAATATGAGCCAAATCCCGCTTTGTAGGTTGATATGGGGCTGTTAAACCTCTGCTCTCTACTGTATTGCCCAGCTCATCTTTTGTGTGTTTCATGTAATCTAATTCTTGTGCTTTTGTGGATGGACCTCTTGAAGCTAAACTGACAGCCACATAAGGTGGGGGGTCCTCCTCTATACAGGGCCGGTGCTACCACTAGGCAAACTAGGCAACCGCCTAGGGCGCACTGCTGCCTAGGGGCGCCGGGCCACTGGTTTCCCTCCGCGTCTGCTTGCTCTGCAGGCTGCAGCATGTAACTAACTCTCAGGAAGCTGCTCTATCCAACTGGTAGTGTAATTAGAGGCACAGTGCAGCACTGGAACCAGTGCTAGAGGAAGCAGAGCCAATGCTTCCTGTAAAGCGCCACCTCCTGTCACATGGGCAGGGCAAAGGGGGTGGGGTAAGGGGTGGAGCCAACTGGGGCGACAAAATGATGAGGTTTCGCCTAGGGTGTCAGAAATCCTTGCACCAGTCCTGCCTCTATAAAGTCTTCTGGCCAAATATAGTAAATTTGGGCAGTACTTTTATTAAACATCTTCATGAAGCCAGTTTGATTTGCTACTTTAGCTTCTGTCTCCCATGTGCAAGCTATTCTCCACATTCATTCACTGCACAGTAGTGGGCCATAATCGTGCAGAAAAGTATGTCATACTTGTAAATTAAAAGTCCCTTCAGATTTTAAAGGTTTAGCTGTTCCTTTTGTCAATTCTACCCATTTATCTAGGGGCTCAGTATAGGCAGAATCGTACCTTCGGTTCATATATTGTCTAGCGCTCATCTTGCGCTGGGCATTTTCTTATGGTCTCTCACCCTTCATTCCCTTATTTAATTTAATGCCTATAATGACTGGTCAGTCTTTTCTCTTCTCTACTTGTGCCTATACACTCTTGCCTCTAAAACAAATAGTACAGCAAACCTGCAGATTTACAAGAATAGTCTCCACTTATCTACGTGGATAGAAGGGGTTTATGACAATAGACAAAACACTCACTAAGAGACCCACCTTGTCTCTTCTCTTCTCTGTGGGTTTTATCTCGCCCTATCATGCGCCTCTGACCCAGGTCGCCCACAAGGAGTCAATGCAGGAAAATGCGGAGGGTTCTCCCTATCCACACACAGTCCAAACCGTGAAGGGGACACAAACACATTCACACACACAAGTTACCCAACCAGAAAGGTCTGAGAGTGGTCTGGTTTCTTTGAGAACTGAAAGATAAGATATATAGGAAGGGCTGAAAATATAGCAAGCTTAAGGACAGCTTACCTAGCCATCATTTAGAGGTCTGCATTCGCAATGATCCCGATCAAAGCATGTTTCCTTCTGGAGACTCTGCAAAACTCCTGATATGACTCGCTAAAACTGTTATGGGAATATTTCTGATTGTGACTCTAAAAACAAAAGGTAATACTGCAATTGCAGGAACAGATTCACAGGACGCAATCACTGTGTTTAAAATGTCCATTCAGGACAAAATGTATTATCACATGTTATTTTATACATAGATAATAAAGGGGTGGTGTGAGATGTTATTAAAAACTGACAAATATAAATATGTTATTAAAAGCTAGCAAATAGAAACATTGCAAAAGTAAAAACCTTGAGAAATGTGTCTGTGTGTTAGGTGAAGGTTACAGAACACATTTCAACAGTTTGAACAAAATGGAGTCTCTTGTGCCTTAACTGAACAATACAGTGAAAGTCCATGTCAGAGGAATCTCCCCTGCCAGCTCTTGTGATCTCGTAGCTAGCACATGTGACTATCAGAATACTCAAGCAGGGATTGCACCTGATTGGAATCAGTCACTGTACGGCTGACATTTTCCCACCCAGCACCATTGACAAAAATACAATAAAAACATTGACTGTTGTCGAGGTGATTGTTGCTGACAAGGCCATGCATGGCTTGAATTTTGATCAGTTAAGCATTAAGCATACTAAATGTTAGCTGTCTATGGCAGCCTCTAAATCATACCTGTTACAAACATAAAGATAGCTGTTTTGTGGACTGAATCAGTAGTGTCTTCATTTGACTGAATTATGACACTATTTGTAAGTGTATCAAGAATCTATTCCTCATGATTTATAACTTAACTACTTCAGCCTTGGAAGGATTTACCCATTTCCTGATCAGGTCATTTTTTGCGATATGGCACTGCCTTATTTTAGCTGACAATTGCGCAGACGTGTGACGCTTTAGGGTCCTTTCACACGGGGCGGATCAGTTCTGATCCGCCCCGTGGATGTCCGTTTGCTCAGCGGGGATCACTCCGACGATCCCCGCTGAGCAGGGAGATGACAGCTCCGTCTCTGCACACTGCGCAGGGACGGACCTGTCACAGTGCCGCTCTCCCCTATGGGAGATCGGATGACGACGGACCGCAGTGCCCGTCGTCACCCGATCCGATCCGCAGACGGATGGAAAAATAGCTTTTTCCTCCGTTACACTTTTTCGGATCGGAGCGGGTCGGATGTCAGCGGACATGTCACCGCTGACATCCGACGCTCCATAGAGCTCTATGGAGCACCCGTTCAGGTCCGCCTGAAAAACTGACAGGCGGGCCTGAACGGGACGTTAGTGTGAAAGAGGCCTTAGTCAAATGAAATGTATGTCTTTTTTTTCCCCACAAATAGAGCTTTCTTTTGGTTGTATTTGATCACCTCTGTGTTGTTTTTTTTGTACTATAAACAAGGCCGACAATTTTGAAAAAAAAACGATTTTTTACTTTCTGCTATAAAACATACCCAATAAAAATGCTTAAAAAATCGAATTTCTTCATCAATTTAGCTCAATTTGTGTTCTGCTACATAATTTTGGTACAAAAAGAACTACAATAAGTGTATATTGATTGGTTTGTGCAAAAGTTATAGCGTTTACCAAATAGGGGATCGATTTATGGCATTTTTATTTTCTGACTGGACAATCAGTGTGCATGCTCACAGAAAGCTGCGTACGAGCCGACGTACACCTACAATTATTCCCGCAGCTGAGCCAACCTGCCACAGTATAACTGCGCTGACTAGTCGGCAAGCAATTAATGCACTCTGTGCATTAAGGTGAAAAACCTTCCATGCTGCAGAACACCCCCAGAGCCACCCTTTTACTTAACTGACACTGATCTTTCCAGTGATGAGAACAAGCACAGCAGCTCCAGCTGCTGTCTCAGGTCCTCATTGGATAGATTGATAGCAGCAGGAGCAATTGGCACTTGCTGCTATCAATCAAATCCCGTGACACAAAAGCTGAGTTCTGCTGTCTGTGTCAATGGACGCAGCAGCAGGACTCGAGAACGTGCCCACATAAGTGCCCCCATGGAATGTGGCTCTCTGTGGCACTCAAGAAGAGGATGAAAAAGTCTGCTGGATCCCACACAGGATCTAATTGTCCGGCGTACTGTGGTCAAGCGGACTGAGTCCGCCGGACAATTCGATTGTGTGTACGCAGCATAACTGAGCTCCAGAGTACCTGTGTGGAGATCCAGAAGGACAACCAGCACTGCAGTCCTCCACCGATCTTGGCTAGATGGAAGCCTCTCCTCACATGAAAGCCTGTTTGGAGTATGCAAAAAGCACCTGAAGGATTCTCAGACTGTGAGGAACAAGATTCTCTCGTCTGATGAAACCAAGATTGAACTGTTTGGCCTCAAGTCTAAACTTTATGTTTGGAGGAAACCAGGCACCGCTCATCACCTGCCCAATGCCATCCAAACAGTGAAGCATGGTGGTGGCAGACTTATGAAGAAGGTATAGAAAGATGTGGCACTAGCTTCAAAATTGCAGAACCAAAAGAATACGTGCCCAAACAAAACTACGTGTTATCTGCTGATAGGGAAGGAGAACCACTGGGCCCCAAAGTATATTTAAATTAATGAACTTTATCCAAAACCTAAAATCTCAGTTGTGTCAAGGTTTGTATGGTGCCCTGCCAACCAGAAATTAATTTGTCCTAATTAATTAACGAGCTATAAGGAAGGTATTAGAACCTCTGTATGGTGTTGATCTCACTGGTTTGTGCTAAAAATTCAGTGTAGTTAAAGAGTGTTGATACAAAAAAAACATACTATACATATATGCATTTGTATACACACAAAAAAATAAAAATAAAAATAAAAAATGTATTTAAAAAGTGATAGTGAATAAGTAAATAAACAGTTATAGTTCCAATACACGTGGCTAGTGTCCGCCAAAAAATTATTACAGATTATACTTACAAAAATATAACTAAAATAAGAATGTGTGAAAAAATATGTAATATTGGTGATGATGATAAATATAAATAAAAAATAAATAATATTAAAAAAATAATAATAATAAAAAATAAATAAATAATTATAATAGTCCAAAATCGTGATAAAGTGACTAGTGCACAGGTGATTGAATTCTTAATCTCTGGAAATGAAAGCCGGGGCATTTTTTTCGTGCAAGTGATGGATTTGCACTCACCAGATCCCCTGCCCCTGCAGGGGTGAAAGCGCCTTCACAGTGTGAGCCCCTGTGTTGCTTGTGGTGCTTATCACGGTACTTTGCTTGCCTCAGCGGGAATACATTATTCATATGATAAATGAGAAAAAAGAGTATCCATAGTGCATCCAGTTTATTAAGTTGAAAAACTACTCACAATATTGCTGTTTATAATTCGCAACACACAAAAGCCTCCGTTCACTGCAGCCCTGAGAGAGAGTGTATGTCCGTCCTTTGGCCACGCCCTTATGCTGTGGAGGTGTTTTTCAGCAGAAGGGACAGGGAGACTGGTCAAGGTTGAGAGAAAGCTGAATGAAGCAAAGTACAGAGATATCTTTAAAGAAAACCTTTTCCACAGCACTCAAGACCTGAGACTGGGCAAAAGGTTCACCTTCCAACATGACAACAATCCTAAGCACACAGCCAAGACAACACAGGAGTGGCTTAGGGATAACTTTGTGAATTTCATACAATGGCCGAGCCCAGAGCAGTATGTGGGAAGAACTATTCAAAGATTCTGATATATATTCAGGGAACATTTGTGTGACATTAGGGGAAATAAATCTAGAAATGTTGCCTGCCATTCCAATAACTTACATGATGGGGATCTGTCCCTAGTTAGGATTCAAATTATAGAAAAAATAAAAACACCGTCAAGGGATATTTTTTGCCTTTTATGCAAAAGAGAGGTATTCTGGATCTTTAAACTACAGAGCAGAATACCCAATGGAATGAATTTCGAATGGGATGTGATACACTACTATGAGTAATTGTGTGTATTTTGACACACATCCCATTCATATTATTCAAACCAGTTTCTTTGACTATCTCCAACTTACATTTGAATATGCATAAATTTGTTTACATCTATATTATTGCTGTATTATATGTGGTTTTATATAATATGCATATGTATTGCTTGTTTACTATATATGAAGTGGGAGTATCGTTATGTGTGCCTTGTTGCATAATCTATTATACCAATATTAATAATGTTTGTTTGATTGTCCCGTGCATCTTTTAGTAGTTTCTTTCAAATTAGATTTTTTTGGATTTATTTTTTTAGATTTTTTTCTTATGCATTTTTTCAACATGCATCTTTCAAGCAGCTTTTTCACCATATGTATTCCTTACAAGTTCCATGTGGCATTTTCCAATTACGCATATGTTTTTCTAAGTATTTTTTTTTTTTACAAGTGTATATATAGGATATACACATATGTGTGTTTTTTAAGACAAATGTATGAGTCATTTACGTATATATTTACTCTTTTTCTTTGATAGCTATATATATATTTTTTTCAATGTTGTCTTTATTTATGGCTTCGTGTGATGTTTGTCTTGAGCGGGACCAATCAAGCACTCCAATATCATTCAACTGTACCATGACTATTTAAGGTATTAGATTGCTAGTGCTTTTGGGTTATGACTAAGCAAAGAAATGTGTGAAACGTGTCAACTATGCTCCCCTCTGTGCGTACCATGATGCTGTTGCCGTAATCGTCTTTCATGTTGGATGTTTTATATACCACAAGGCTCTTTTTCCTTCATTTTTGTAGTGTGGTCATTCGCTTTGCTTTTTTTTTCCATTGCCCAGACCATGGACTGGACCAGCACTTGATCATCAAGGATAGAATCATTATCACCTGGAGTGGTGTTACCCATCTGCTTGTTCCAGCCAGAGCCCTGACTTGATCCCTATTGAACATTTCAGGAGAGTCAAGAAAATGGCTGTCTACTGACAGTTCTCATCTAACCTCATCTTAAGAAGATTTGTAAAGAAGGATGGCAGAAAATCCCCCAATCCAGGTGTGCAAAGATTGTCGCGTCTTACCCAAAAAGCCTTGAGGCTGTAAGTGCTGCTAAAAGGTGCTTCAACAAAGTACTGAGTAAAGGGTCTGAATACTTAAATACATGTGATATTAGAGTTTTTTTTTTTTTAACATTTCACAGACCTTTCTAAAATATTGTTTTCACTTTGTCATTATGGGGTACTAAGTATAGATTAATGAGACAAAATGAATTTAAACAACTGTAGCATCAGGCTGCAACATTACAAAACTGAAAAACGGGAAGGGGGTCTGAATACTTTAGGAATGCACTGTAAATTTGAGTGTTCACTCTGCATTATTATGGCCCTTCTGTAGTTGAAGATGTTTTGGTTAAATGTGAAGAATCCATCAAGAGAACATGACATTATCAATTTATCATCCAGCTTTGTAATAGTCACAGTTGGGCTTATTTGTGAATTCTGGTAAGGGTGTTTTATCGTTGGAGACCCTGAGGAGATGAGAAAAGTCACAGTGTGATTCAACTTTCTGAGGACTATGCAGAATTGACATATTGGATTGGGGAAAGATGGTCTGTAGTTTATCAGTGTTCCTTATATGTCACTCATTATCTACAGTATATGGAGACAAAGTCTTTTTATTCTATAGATAGATATCATTTCAAAACCAGAGATTCAGTAAAAAGTGCATATACTGCCAAAAAATTTTTTTCCTGATCAGGTCATTTTTTGCAATATGGCACTGCCTTATTTTAACTGACAATTGCGCAGACGTGTGACACTTTAGCCAAATGAAATGTATGTCTTTTTTTCCCCCACAAATAGAGCTTTCTTTTGGTTGTATTTGTATTTGTTGTACAACTTTTCAGTGAAAGGGAATTTAAAAAGACACGTGGTCATTCACTAAAATTAGAAGAAAAGAGGTTTAACCGTAAACTGCATAGAGGGTTCATTACTGTAAGAGCGGTAAAGATGTGGAATTCTCTTCCACAAGCAGTGGTTTCAGTGGGGAGCATCAATAATTTAAAATTAGATAAGCACCTGAACGACCACAACATACAGGGATATACATGTAATACTGACATAAAAGCCCACACAAAGGTTGGAGTTGATGGACTTGTGTCTTTTTTTAACCTCATCTACTATGTAACTATGTGTCTTCTATATGATCCTTTGGTTGAAATAAAATTGTTACACCTTTACATACATGGACTATATTCATTGTCACACAAGTTAACCCCCCCCCCCCCCCCCCGGCGCTCTCCTCATATGCTCACTGACTGTGATTGACACCAATGGGCTCCCACTGCTGTCTCAGCCAATGAGGAGGGAAAGTCAACATACAGCCGAGGCTATCGTGAACATCACTGGATTGGAGAGGGCTCATGTAAGAATTGGGGGCTGGGAGGGGCGCTGCACACAGAAGATTTTTTACCTTCATGCATAAATGCATGAAGGTAAAAATAAAACCTTTAGACTTTAGAACCACTTTAACTATCTTTCGCTTCCCCCTTCAGACACCCACATGTAGGTATGCTTACCAAAGCCAGTGTGACTCTGAAGAGAAGTCAGGAAACACTTGTGTGAATAAACTTTCACTAGGTAAAAAATAAATAAAAAATTATATACTGTCACTAGAACAGTGCAATGTATATACAAAAGGATGATCTAATGCGACTTTCAGGGTGACTGGTAAGTAGAATGGACTGATAATACACCAAAAAGTATAAAAAATATATCAAAATTGATTAAATAAAAAAACAGCAATTTTTGTTAAAAAACAATAGTATTTGCTATACAGAAATTACTCAGACATTGGTACACATCTAGTAAACAGATGAGAAAGGTCTTTCAGCAATAATATCCCGACATGTTTTGGTCTCTAGGGCTTCCTCAGGGGATGTTTGTTGGGAGACAAAAGTAGATGTGTCACTGCATAAAACAAAATACAATTAAAAGCGTACAAAACAATATGCAGAAATACACAAAAGAATGCCATTGACCATCCAAAACCAATGTTCATTAGCCACCCGCCAACCAGTGTTTATCTGCGCATTGATGTCGAGCCAAAAATAGAGAGACGGACACTGAGTTGCACACAAAGAACTGGCCAGGAGGGGCCCAGGGAAAAGGCCAAAGACCAATCTCTACCCAATAAAAAATAAAAATAAAGATCCCTTCCCTTTCCAGCTTCCCCTCCCTCACACACACAACCCAACCCCTCCCCATCCTTCCTTTCCTCCCCCTCCCTCCCCTCTCCCTCCTGCCCCCCCTTTTTCCTCTCCCCTTTTACTTTTCCTATTCCTCATTCTATTCCATCCACTCCTTATTTTCTTTACCCCTCTATTCACCCAATGCACCCTCTTTTCCACCCCCCCTTTTTTCCCCTTCCCCAATTTTTTGTGGATCTTTATTTTTATTTTTTACTGGGTAGAGATTGGCCTTTGGCCTTGTCCATGGGCCCCTCCTGGCCAGTTCTTTGTGGGCAGCTCAGTGTTTGTCTCTCTAATTTTGGCTAATTTTGGAACATTTTGTTTTGGATGGTCAATAGCATACTGTTTTGTATTTCTGCATATTGTTTTGTACGCTTTTAATTGTATTTTGTTTTATACAGTGACACATGTACTTTTGTCTCTCAACAAATATCCCCTGAGGAAGCCCTAGAGGGCGAAACATGTTGGGGTTTTATTGCTGAAAGACCTTTCTCATCTGTTTACTAGATGTGTACCAACGTCTGCATAATGTCTGTATAGCCAATACTATTGTTTTTTTAACAAAAAACAGGATTTTTAAAACAGCTTACCTGTAAAATAATTTTCTTTGATGTACATCAGGGGACACAGGGCCATAGTACTTACTATGTGGGGTTATAGAGACACTAATATGATGGACACTGGCACATCCTAAGGCAAGAAGTGTACTCCCTATATAACCCCTCCCACTACTGTGAGTACTCAGTTTTGTAGCCAAGCAATACAAGTGTATACCAAGAAGGGAGGGACCTCTGTGTCCCCTGACGTACATCAAAGAAAATAATTTTACAGGTAAGCTGTTTTAAAAATCCTGTTTTCTTTTCTTAAATCAGGGGACATAGTATTTACTATATGGGATGTCCCATAGCAATGGCAACTGAAGGGAGGGAGACACAACAAAAACAGGAGACCAGAGGACTCATACTGCAGCCTGCAGTATACTGCACCCAAAGGCAATACCCTCATGACCTTTAATATCGATTTGATAAAATCTGATAAACGTATGAACTGAAGACTGGGTCGCGGCCTTACAGATCTGAGCCATAGAGGCCTGATGATGCACCACCCAAGAAGCACTAATCGCCCTGGATGAGTGTGCTCTAACATGAGAAGGAAGAATTTTCTTCTTTTAAGCTGAAGCTTGAACAATTACTTCACATTTGGAAAATAGTGGATTTAGACACTGCTGTCCACATGTTGGACCTTCTGGCAGTACAAACAAAATATGTGTTTTATGGGAATGTAGTGCCTTCTCTTCCCTAGATTGAGGCTCTGGGGAGAAAGAAGGGAGAAAAATATCTTGGTTTAAATGAAAACCTGTTACCACTTTTGGTTGGAATTCAGGATGAGGACATAAAACCACCTCATCCTTATGCATGATTAAATATGGCTCTTTACAAGACAGAGCTGCTAGTTCTGATAATCTTCTAGCAGAAGAAATGGCAACCAGAAAGATTATCTTTCTTGTCAAAAGGACCAAGGACATTTCTCGTAAAGACTCAAATGGCTGATTCAGCAAAGCCGATAAGACCAAATTCATATCCCAAGGATTTAGAGGTACCTTGATAAGGGGCTTAATCCGTGTTACCCCCTGAATAAGCTACGCACCAAGATTGGGAGGCAAGAGGTCATTGAAAAGAAACACTGACAAGGTCTGGATCTGGCCCTTGATGGAAGTCAAGGCCAACTTCATTTCAGATCCCATTTGCAGGAAATCAGTGATCCTGTAATGACATACTTCCTGGGGTGCCAACCCCTGGATCCACACCAAGAAACATATACCTTCCAGACTCCATAGTAAATGATTCTGGAATCCGGCTTCCTGGCATTAATCAAAGTAGACACTACGTGAAGGAGATCACCCACGATCCTTTATAAAGTGGGATTCAACAGTCAAACCTGTTACATTTTTTGTCCATAAGGTGGGATGGAATACAGGACCTTGTGCAAGAAGGTCTGGCTATAATGGCAGAGTCCAAAGGACTCCTACTGCCATCTTTATGATCTAGGTAAATCAAGATCTTCTGGGGCCCGCTGGGGCCACCAGAATAACCTCCTTTCGTTCCTGCTTGATCCTGCGGAGAAGACGCCGAAGTAGCAGAACTGGAGGAAATGCATAGATCAGTAAAAAAACTGATCCCATGGGAAGACTAATGCATCTGTTCCACCTGCTAGCGGATCCCTTGTTCCCGACAAAAAGTTGTTGACTTTGTTGTTGAATCTGGACGCGAATATGTCCATGTCAGGAACACCCCATCTCTGACATACCGCTAGGAAGATGTTTGGGCGAAGAGACCATACTCCCCCAGAAGTAATTGTTGGTGACTCAAGTAGTCAGTCTGCCAACTCTCTTTTCCTGGAATGAAAAAAATTGCTGATTGGGAAGGAATGTTGTGTTCTTCCCAAGCTAGAACATTATTTGCCTCTTTTTGGGCTGCATGACTTCTGTCAAGGTCATCCAGCGCCCAGGGCAAAGATGCCAAACTGCGCCCCCCTTTCCCTTAGGGTTAGGGTCAGGGTGCCCCCTACCCCTGCAATAAACCATTGCGCCAGGGGCAGCCGCCCCTCCTGCCCACCCCTTGTCCCGGCCCTGCATGCCCCTCTGGTGATTGATGTAAGCCACAGCCGCGGCTTTGTCAGACTGAATCATGAAAGGACAGTCCCGTAGTCTGACCGTCCCAAATTCTAGGGCCAGATGTACTGCCCGAATTTTCCAAAATGTTGACAGAATCTTCTTCTCGGGCTGCTCCCCAGCCTAGATGGCTGGCATCTGTTGTTAACACTTTCCAGGATACAGGTAGAAATGATTTTCCCTTTTTCTGGATGACAAACACCAATTTAGGCTCTGACTTACATTGAGAGCCAAGCGTATTTGGAAAAAACCAAGGCCTGAATCCTTTTATTCCAGACCGACAGGATGGTGTTTTGAAGCAGTCTTGAGTGAAAACTGCACATAAGGGAAGGCCTCGCAAGAGGCCACCATTTCCCCCAACAATCTCATGCCCAGCCAAATGGAAGGATTTTTCTTTGTTTTGATAAGTTGAATTAGTCCTACAATGGAACCTTAGACACTGGCGAAAAAACGGAGGACTTCCAGTAGTGGGAGGGGTTATATAGGGAGTACACTTCTTGCCTTAGGGCATGCCAGTGTCCATCACCAACAGTAGCCCTATAACCCCACATAGTAAGTACTATGGCTCTGTGTCCCCAGATGTAAGAAAATACATTTCTGTTTTTTGTTTAATACATTTTGATATTTTTTTTTATACTTTTTGGTGTATTATCAGTCCATTCTACTTACCAGGCACCCTGAAAGTCCCATTAAATCATCCTTTTGTATATACATACTATTCAGGGATGGTGGTTCCTTCTTGTTGACACTGTCACCTATCCATATTAACTATAGAACAGTGCAATGTCACTATGGTGACGTTGTACTGCTGATGCATTGATCATGTACATGGCTGCAGGGATATCACTGTATGTCAGTGCCACCAGCCATTGTCTCTGATCACCACCACAGCAGTACAATGTCACCAGTTGTGTGCAGCCAGTCACAAAGTCCTTAGTCACTACCATACTAGTTCCAGTGTCTTCATAAAGCCTCATGCACATGTGCGGTGCTCTCTGAGAAGTGATCCATGTTACAACGCCTCCTCATCACCTGCTTTAACCCCTTGGACTCTACCCATTCATTTGGGTGTAAAACCACAGCTTATTTGCAAAGTTTTACTGCCCTCCAACCTCACGTGTGAACAAGCCCTTATGGTGCAGCCAGTCACAATGTTGCCAGACCAGTAAAGCTAGAAACAATGTTCCTGATTGCTGTCATAGCAGATCAGTTCAGCCAGCAGCAGTTTTACTGATCACTCCCACACAAGTCCCAGTGTCACCAGACTAATGTATGCACCAACAGTGTTTTCCAGATCGCCACTACACAAGTCCTAGTGTTACCAGACTAGTGTATGCAGTAATAGTGTTCCTTATTGCCGCCACACAAGTCCCAGTGTTACCAGACCAGTGTAAGCAAGCAACAGTGTTTCTGACCACTGTTACACCAGTCCCAGTGTCACCAGGCCAGTGTTAGTCAGCAACAGTGTTTCTGACTACCACCACACCAGTCCCAATTTCAAAAGACTAATGTAAGCCAAAAAACAATGTTCCTGATTGCTGCTACACTAGTCCCCAGTGTCGCCAGACCAGTGTAAGCCAGCAACAGTGTTCCTGATCGCTGTCACACAAGTCCCTGTGTCACAAGACCAGTGTAAGCCAGCGACCATGCTCCTGATTGCTGTAACACCAGTCCTAGTGTCACCAGACCAGTGTAAGCCATCAACAGTGTTCCTGATCACTGCCAACCCAGTAACTATGTCACCAGACCAGTGCAGGCAGCAACAATGTTCCTGATTGCTAGCCACACCAGTGCCAGTGTCACCAGAGCCAGTGCTGCCATCAACAGTGTTCCTGACTGCCTCCACATCAGTCCAGTGCCAGCAGAGCCAGTGCAGCCAGTAACAGCCAGTAGTGTTTCTGATCATTGCCACACCAATGCAGTGTTGCCTCTGCCTGCTGCCTGTATTGGCACAAGTTCACTTTACTAGTACACTAGTTTAGTTACAACTGGTTGATTTTTCTGATACACATGATACAATGTCTGCAGGGCTTAACTTACCATTGGGCTTGACTGGGCTCAAGTCCATGGGCCCCGCCCAATAGGGGGCCCCGCGGGCAGGGCCGCACTTACCATTGGGCTTGACTGAGCTCAAACCCATGGGCCCCGCCAAGATACATAGCCGAGTGTATTCGGCTTGGCTCTGCTCACAGTCACGCCCAGTCCCGCCCTATGATGGACATAACACAGGGACTGAGTGTGACTGTGAGCCAAGCCGAGTACACTCGGCTACTCTCGGCTCCGATCGGGACTGCGAGAGGACCCGAGAGCCGCCGGGAGGACCCGAGAGCTGCCGAGAGGACCCGAGAGCCGCCGAGAGGACCCGTGAGCCACCAAAATACACAGGACTCTGTATCTCGGCAGCGCCATTTTTAAACTTCAAGACTTCAATGACAAGGCTGCAGATGACACTGGGACAAGGCTGCAAATGACAAGGCTACACTGGCAAGGCTGCAAATGACACTGACAAGGCTGCAATGACACTGGACAAGGCTGCAGATGGATGGGCAAGGCTGCAGATGGACACTGATAAGGCTGCATTGATGGGCATTTAAATGTAAGTTTTTGCCTTTAAACGTCCCTCCTAAAAGTTTTTTTCCTTAAAATTCCCTCCTAAACTTGGGGTGCGTGTTATACTCCAATAAATACGGTAATGTATAGAAGGTAAGGCCCGAAAGTGACTCAAGCCCAGGGGCCCCCACCACCCTAAGCTCTGCCCTGAATGCAGGGCCGCTGATAGGGCAGTACAACCAGCCCTGTTGTACCGGGCCTGGCCAGCAGGGGGGGCCCGAGCAGCTTTTAACTTCTAGCTAAAAAAAAAAAAAAACGAAATAACTATATTAACCTGCACCCACTTGATTACTAACATATATAAGGAATATATATTCATTTCCTGGGCCCCATCAGGTTACCAGAGGGGCCCAGGAGGTGAAAGCAGAAGAGGGACTTTTTTTCTATTTTCGGGTGCAGGGATACAATGCTGTGCCGCATGCTGCTCTCAGTATACCTGCACAAACTAAAGTTCTTCCTCCTCACTGTATGCCTCTCCGGCGGATGGATATTACTGTTATACGGCTCCCTTCATCCAGTAAGTGCTGCAGCTTGAGGGACTTATCACTGGGTCGGCTGAGACAGACAGAGCAGCAGGAGTAATCTGGACAACGGCAGTGGTGCACAGGCAAGCAGTCCCCTGCACACACACACACACACTGACAGGTCACACTATTGTAGCATGTGCAGTCCCTAGACTCTGTGTGCTCATGGTTATTATCATTATGATGATCAGGGCACAGCAGGTGCTGTATGGCTCTGTCAGTGTAACATGACTGTGTGGTGCTGACTTTCCTGATATATGACTGTACTGTGTGTTACAGACTATAACTCAGCACAGCCATAACAAAGTCAGCACCACACAGTCATGTTACACTGACAGAGCCACACAGCACCTGCTGTGCTCTGATCATCATAATGATAATGACCATGAGCACATAGTGAGATGCTACTTTTACACATGTGATGGGGGAAGGGACAGTAAAAATACATAGCCAAGCTGCGTTTTTACCACCCCCAAACCACTCTCCTTTCATAACCTTTCACCCAAGCTTTGCAATTAGGTCCTTTTTCATGCAGACCTGATTGAAAGCTCCGTATGAAGACACAAACTGAATGGGCACAGATGTCAAAACACTGACATCTCTCCCATTCAGATGCAGTTATGATTGGTGGGGCGCTGTAAATGTTAAATGTTCCAGCTCCTGCCTCCTGCCCTGACAGCGTGGAGGCAGGGGTGGGGTTATGGGCGGAGCCAGGATGGGTTGTGGGCGGGGTCAATGGGGCCCCGTCAGGTAGGCTGTATGGGGCCCCATGATTTCTAACAGCGGCCCTGCCTGAATGTCTGGTTCATAATCAGTCCAAACATTAATAAAAGTCTCCCACATGTGATAGCCCCATACTTGGGAGGTGTAGTAGAATGTGTTTTGGGGTGTCATTTTATGCTGTGTGTAAGGCCGCGTACACACGGGCGGACTGTTCGCCCAACTTTGTCCGCTGAACAGTGTTTCAGCGGACAATCCGCTCGTGTGTGGGCTTCAACGGACAGTTTCAGCGGACAGTCTGACGAACAACGTTTTTCGGAATTCCCGTAAGACAGTCCACTGAAACTTGGTTTTGGCGGACAGTCCGCTCGTGTGTAGGCTTGTTCGACAAACTAAGTTTCGCGCATGCTCAGAAAGGATTTACACGGCGAAGGTTGCATTGCAGTGTATTGGACGTCGAATTTCTCGTCCCGTCGTACGTGCCGTTCACGTCATCGCGCACGCTTTCAGCGGACTGTTCGTTCATCGTGTGTGGTCAAGTCGGTCCATGCTAATTTTGAGCGGACTGTTTGTCATATTGTTTGACGAACAAAGTTGGGCGAACAGTCCGTCCGTGTGTACGCGGCCTTAGAGATATCTACCACTTCAATACAGGGCACTTTCACTCCCTTCCTGCCCAGGCCAATTTTTTGCTTTCAGCACTGTCGGATTTTGAATGACAATTGCGCAGTCATGCAACACTCTACCCATATGAAACTTTTAGAATTTTTTTCCCACAAATAGAGCTTTCTTTTGGTGGCATTTAATCACTTTTGTTTTAATCACATTTTTTTTCTAAACAAATAAAATAAGAAACAATTAATATTTTGAAAAAAAACATCTTTCTTTGTTTCTTTTATTCAATTTTGTGAATAAGTAAGTTTTCTCCTTTACTGATGGATACTGATTAGGCAGAACTGATGAGGTGGCACTGATATTCAGCACTGATAGGCGGCGCTGATATGCAGCACTGATGGGCAGGGCCGGACTGGGAATAAAAAACAGCCCTGGAAAAAATTTCATACCAGCCCCACAGCATTATTATACCAGCCCAACAGCATAACGTCATTATTTTCTTGTTCATGAAAGGAAAAATCATACATTTTAAAGCACATTTGATGAAGAGAGTATTATATATAGATATGACATCACATAGGGCTATATACATATATATATATATATATATATATATATATATATATATATATATATATTAAAATTCCAGTTAAAAGTGGTAAGTGATCAATCATCAAGGGGGACCCCAGGAACTCAGAACGTGGGGGGGGGGCACCTTCTGCAGAAAGAATACACTAAGGTAAGGGGGGTGGGTTACTAATATTAGTATTCACTCCCCCTTACATCAGTGACCCCCCCGACTGGCCTGGTGGTGCTGTCACTGACCTCCTTTCAGGTGCACGGTGCAGGGCTCAGTCAGTCGGCTCCAGCTTGGTGGCTCTGGTTTTATCCTATAGTCTCCTGTCCACATTCCACACAAGTCTGACTTCTCCCATGACCCCCATCCCGGTGGTGCTCCCACTCTTGACTCCTCTCCAGACTCCCTCAGAGACTGCAGACATGCTACAGGAGATGGTCAGAGACTGCAGACTTGATGCAAGAGCTCAATGCAGCCTCACCAGTGCCCATCAAATGCAGGCTCGCTGTCCCCATCAATGCAGCCTCACTGTGCCCACCAATGCAGCCTCACTGTGCCCACCAATGCAGCCTCACTGTGTCCATCAAATGCAGCTTTACTGTGTTGTGAATGCAGTCTCACTGTGCCCATCATTGCAGCCCCTCCTGTGCCCCATGTCCCAGTCTATAGTCCCTGTCTGTGGGAAGGTGTGTTGTTGATGCTCGGTACGGTACCTTGCATGCCAGCAGGATATCCATGATGGCCAACAGCAGGCAGGGTCTGTTCTCATTTTGGATGGGGATGGTGCTCCTTCCAGAGGATCTGTTTGCTGTGAGGTGGAGTGGTCCCTGGCCACCTGCACCTTCAGCCATCCTCATTTTCCGGCCCCAGTCAGCCTGTTCTCTGGTCCTGGAGAAGGGGTGAGCACTGGGTTGGAGTTGGAGAGAAGGCGGAGCAGAGACTACTGGTGGGGTTGGAGAACACATGGGTGGGGGCAAAGAGCAGGGGGGAGGGGAGATCACGGGGTGGGGAGTGGAGAGTGCTGGGGGGAACTTGAGAGCACCGGGGGGCCCAAAAAGAACAGGGGTAGAGAGCACGGTAGGCGGAGAGCACTGGGGGGGCTAAGAGTGTGGGGTGGTGAAAAGCACTGGGGGGGGCAGAAAAATAGGGGTGGAGAGCACGGGGGCTGGAGAGTACTGGGGGGTACAAAGAGCAGGAGGTAGTGGAGAGCAATGGGGGGGGGGAGCTGGAGAGCACCAGTGGGGGCCAGAAAGAACAGGGGTGTAAAGTACGGGGGACTGGAGAGCACTCTGTGGTGTGGAAAGTACTGGTAGGGTTCGAGAGCACATGGGTGGAGGCAAAATGTAGGGGGGAGGGGAGAGTACAGGGGTGGGGAATGGAGAATGCTGGGGGGAGCCAAAAAGAACAGGGGGGAGAGCACGGAGGGGTAGAGAGCACTGGGGGGGCTGGAGAGCACCAGGGGGCCAGAAAGAACAGGGGTGGGGAGAATGGGAAGCTTGAGAGCACTGGGGTGGGGGCTGGAGAGTGATGGGGAGAGCTGAAGAGCACTGGGGGGGAAAGAACAGTCGGGAGAACACTGGGTGGAGTGGAGAGCACTGGGGGGTAAAGAACAGGGGGTAGAGCCCTGGGGGGAGTGGAGAGCACTGGGGAGAACAGGGGGGAGAGCACTGGAGGAAGTGGAGAGCACTGGGGAGGGAGAACAGGGGGAGAGCACTGGGGGGGAGAGCACTGGAGGGAGTGGAGAGCACTGGGGGGGGAAAGAACAGGGGGGAGAGCACTGGGGGGAAGAACAGGGGGGAGCACTGGGGGGGGGGAGAACAGGGGGGAGCACTGGTGGGAGTGGAGAGCACTTGGGGGGAGAACAGGGGGAGAGCACTGGGTGGAGTGGAGAGCACTGGGGGGGAGAACAGGGGGAGAGCACTGGGGGGAGTGGAGAGTACTGGGGGGGAAAACAGAGGGAGAGCACGGGAGGGAGTGGAGAGCACTGGGGGGGAGAACAGGGGGGAGAGCACTGGGGGAGGGACAGGGGGAGAGCACTGGGGGGGAGACCAGGGGGGAGAGCACTCGGGGGAGTGGAGAGCACGGGGGGGGGGAGAACAGGGGGGAAGTGGAGAGACACTAGGATGGTGGCTAGAGAAGGATGGAGAGAGCTGGAGAGCGGGGGACAGCAAGAACAGGGGAGGAGAGAACTGTGGGGGGGGGGGGTGGGAGAGTGTGGTGGTGGAGGAGAGCACTGGGGGGGGGGGCAGGGAGCACAAGGTGAACTGGGGACAGTAAAATAAGTTGGATAGGAGAATCGGCAGGGGGGACCCCTGCAGCCCCCCCCGTCAATCCTCCTATCCTATATGTTCGTGGCATCTCCTCCTATGGATCAAAGCGCTGGCTGGCTCTGTGTTCAGCGGCCGCTCTGTAACACAGTTTTTCCCCCTCAGACTGGCTTGTGTGATAGGCAGAATGTTGATTCTCTCTACTATCACACAAGCAGGTCTGAGGGGGCAGGACTGTGTTACAACGCGGCCGCCGAACACAGAGCCAGCCAGTGCTGTGATCCATAGGAGAGAGAGGAGGATGCAGCCGCAACTAAAAGCGGCCCCAGGGCAAGCGGCCTACCGGGAAATCTCCTGGTATCCCGTTAGGCCAGTCCGGCCCTGCTGATGGGCACTGGTAGACGGCACTGATTTGCAGCACTGCTGGGCACTAATAGGCAGCACTGATGGGTATCACTGATTGGCACTGATAGATGGCACTGATAGGCAGCTCTGATGAGGCGGTACTGACAGGCATTAGTGATGGGCACTAGGGGTGCACCGAATGGAAATTTTGGTGCCGAAACCGAAAATGGAAGATACACTAGGCCAAAAACCAAAATCGATACCGGAAATTACAGTTTTTTTTTAAATAAAAAAAAAATTTAAATATGAAATTCTAAATTGTGTTGTATTCATTATTATTCATATTCGACTTTCTTTATTAAAAGTGATCCACATAGATTGGACACAGAAAATAAAATAAAACACAAAATTAAATAAAGAAAGTAACTTTACTTACAGTAACAGTACACATATGCTGCTGCTGCACAATAATAAAAATATTAACAAAAAACAGGCATAATATAAAAATGCCAAAGACTAAGAGCCTCTATGTTTGAGTAAACGTACGGTATTTGCACTGTTTACTTTATTGTTCAAAAATAGAAGGACCATAAAACAAGACAGAGGGCGCACAGGCTATTACAGGCACACCCCACTTTTAAGTACACAATGCGGTTTATTTACTAAAGCTAGAAAGTGCAAAATCAGGCTTATTTATGCATAGAAACCAATAAGCTTCTAACCCCAGCTTGTTCAATTAAACTTTGGTAATAAAACCTAGAAGCTCATTGGTTTCTATGCAGAAGGGAGCCTGATTTTGCACTTTCTGGCTTTAGTAAATAAACCCCATTGTGTTCTTAAAAGTGGGGTATGCCTGTATACACATAATACTACTAAGCCATCAGTTCTGTATCAAAGCTTGTTGTCAAAGTACTGTAAAACATCAGCTTCCAGTACACGATACATCATCATTCACATCACATAATGGGAGTGGGACAACTGGAAAACCCAACAGGCTAAGGTGTTTTAAGGACTTAGCCTGTTCGGTTTTCCAGTTGTCCTTAGCTATAGGTGATGTGATGTATTGTGGACTGGAATCTTACTTTGACGAAAGGTTGATAGAGCACACCTGTTGGTGTAACTTACGTTACCATATTAACAAAGAGAGATCTTCCTTAATGCATTAGGCCGGGATGCCCTCTGTCTTGTTTTATTTCAACAGTGTAATTATATCCACGGACTTCCCTAGTCATAAGAGTATATTAAGAGGACATCAAGGCGAGGCAGGAAAAAATGTAGGCAACAGTCTGGGGTCCACTTCCAAGCATCATAGATTGTGGAGTTGATTTACTAAAATTGGAGAAATTGAAAATGTTAGCGCTGCTAAGTACATTAGGCTAGCTAATGAGCTTCAAATTTCTTCGACTTGTTCAAAGCTTTGACAAAAAAATAACTGGAAGCCGATTGGTTAACCTAACCTTCTATGCAGAGCTGCACCAGATTTTGCACTCCAGTTTTAGTAATAGTAAATCAATCAACCTCTGTGTTTTTTCCTATTCAGTTTCATACCCCTTTACTTTAATGGCAAAGTTACTGTGCAAAACAA
The DNA here is from genome assembly GCF_037356315.1 of Lithobates pipiens. Lineage (NCBI taxonomy): Eukaryota > Metazoa > Chordata > Amphibia > Anura > Ranidae > Lithobates > Lithobates pipiens. The sequence goes on along the minus strand of NW_027507764.1, from coordinate 332,738,528 downwards.
ATTGTTAAAAAAATAAGGAACAACTAACCATAACAAGTATGGCAGAAGGCCGTTATTCTGTTCCACAGTTTTTCTGTAAATAATATATATTATATAACATATTATGATATTTTTATTTTATTTTTTTCAACTTAAATGAGAACTAATTTCCCTAAGTTCTCTCCCTAACGTGTCGGTGGCTGCATGTGCAATAAAAGTAAAACTGTATGTATATGTAATATACATATACAGGTTACATTATATACATAGTCATACAGTATACTGCACTGAGTTCTGGCCCCGGGTATGCGCGGAGACTTCCCGGAACACAGACTAGTCTACAATCTGGTCTACAGCAGCGGCGCTCAGTCAATCACAGCAAGCAATGTAGACTAGTCTGTTTCTGGAAGTCTCCACCCATACCCGGAATACAGTGCAGTATACTGTATGTATGTAGCCAGCCACAGATACAGAACAGATATACATACAGTTTTGCACATGCAGCGGGCTGAAAGCTTAGGGAATGAGTGAGACATAGTTTGGCCCAACAACAAACTATGTGTACAGTAGTTCAAAAGCTGGAGTTCTCTTAAATTGAAGAAGCAATTAAAGAAAGGAGAGGAAACCGACCAGGATAATGAGGAGACCCAACAATCTTTGTCACATCCCAAATATAGACATATGTGGAAAGAGTGCCCCAGGGATATTGCAGACAAAGAAAGATAATAGAACAGGGTACACTAAAAGGAAGTATTGTAGTATAAAAAGTCCAAAAATTGAACACAGTAATATACGTATACAAAAACACCTAAAAACAATACTGGAATATGTGGCAAATAGTAAAAACAGCTGCTGATTTTTGGAACACACCACAGTTCCAGGCTAAGTGTTGAATCAATGCGGTGTGTGTAGATCAAGATTCCCAACATGTTTCGAAAAGCGGGACAGGGTTTTTATATTTGGTACGTGTATATTTCCTTCTTCAGGGGTTATATATGAGAATGCTGTTCTATTTAGCTTTGTATTCCTTTTGTGAACACTACAAGCCTGTCAGGTAGACGAAACGGCAGGTCCCAAACTCTGCTGTACTGCATTTTCATATCATGTTACATGGATATAACTCTAAGTTTTGGGACAGTCAGTCCCACCAAGCAATAATATAGACAAGATTGGATGAAAGTAGTTCATGCAGCCGCCTCGGGGTAGCAGTGCACCAAAGCTTGCAGGGACTACCCCTCAAAATGCAGGGGAACAGATATCTGTGATTTCGTTTTATTGGTATATTTACAGGGATCTCTATTTTTACTATTTGGCACATATCCCAGTATTGTTTTTAGGTGTTTTTGTATACATACATTACTGTGTTCAATTTTTGTATCAATAAAATAGACTTTTTATATTACAATACGTCCTTTTGGTGTACCCTGTTCTATTATCTTTCTTTGCCCACAATATCCCTGGGGCACTCTTTCCACATATGTGTTAAATTGAAGTGCAAAAAAAACTGTAGAAGAACTACAATGAACATTGAACAACCTATGTCACAACTAGACATTGGAACATACAATGTTCCAATTGTGTCCAATAGCACAGTCTGACTCTATACCAATTAATTTACTATGTTCAACATAGTAAATGAATTGGACTATGCTACTGATTTCTAAATCTTTATATTTCAGAGTAAAAGTGGCAGATTTCGATTTAAGAACAAAAGTTGTTCAGCTTTCTCACAGGAGGGACTTCTTATCAAAATATGAGATGCTAGACTGAATAGTCTCTCACTCTTTGTACTGGTGCTTGGGGCAGATAAATATCTGCATGCAAGCAAAGGAAAATTTTGTTTTTTGATATGCCAGTACTCAAGGGGATATTCGCTTCTGGCGATAGGCTGTTCAGCTAAATAAATCTCCAGCTGTTGGGTAGCTGCAGTTGTTGTGGCACTGCTATGGACCTGGATGCATTCATCTAAAATTGCTTCAAACATATCAGATATGGAGGGAGTGAGTTTCTCTTCACTTGTATGCGACCCTTTCTCTGGTATACTTTCCTCTGTGCTACACCTCGAAACCCAAACTCCTTCACCAGATGCTTCCATCACCTCCATTTGTGCCTGTATCATTTCCCATGCACGCAGCTTTTTGTCCACATTAAAAAAATAATGCTCTTTAAATCGAAGATCTAGAACTGTTGCAATGCAGTACAGTGGGTTGGATTCAGTGTCTTGAAACTTGTTGTTAACTGCCTCCAGTAGAGTGGTTTTAGCCGTTTTTACACCATGGTCTGTTTCTGCCTCTTTTCCTAGCAGACGCTTCAGTGTAGCAATCAAGAGAATAACTTCAGCAATGGAAGCATTAGCTGAGATTATTTCTTTTGTTCAAATGGAGATAGAAGAGACAAACTATTGTCAACTGATCTTGCTGCAGTCGTTTCGGTGGCATTCCAAACTGTATCTGCAAAGCTTGAAATCTGGAATAAGCAAGCGGAGAATGCTTAAAGGGACCCACAATTTTTCTTCCTTTTGATACGTCAGCAATCCCTCATTCACAGCCAATTGCAGCGTGTGTGCCATACATGGTATGCTTTTAAGTTCACTGTCCTCCATTTCCTTTTCCATGTCCCGCACATTATCTCGGACAATCAAATGCACTTTAGACTTCTCAATGTGCCAAGTGTCAAGCATGGTTTCTAAAGCTTCAGATATTGCTGCTGCAGTATTTGATCCAACAAACTCACGTGAGTTAAGTAGGTTGTGTTGCAATTTAAATTTGGCATCTATCCACTGCGCTGTCAGATTAAGCATGCTCATTGGACTGACGTCTGAACTCCAAATGTCAGTAGTAAAACTGATTGCTATGATGTCGGTAGTCATAAGCTCATGAATGTGTTTTCTAACACTGCAAAACAATTCACGTAGACGGGTATCTGCAAAGTAGCGTCTGCTTGGTATTGTGTAACGCGGCTCAATATGTTGCATGAGCCTACGGAATCCAATGTCCTCCACAACAGAGAATGGCTTGTTGTAAAATGCAATAAATTCCATAATTTTATTTGTAATGCCGCCAGCTTTGGGACTGTCACAGCCACAGATGGTGTTGAGCCTGGCTCTGAGGCACTTTTTGGAAGCAGTACTTTTTTTTTGTATTCTGTATGCTGAACTGGATGATGTGTTTTCAGGTGGTGTATAAAACATGTTGTTGAAAAATGCCTTGGCACTGTACCCACTCTTGAAATTTCTGCTGAGCAAAGACTGCAAATTGCAAATTTGGGGTCGTTATCAGAAACTTTAAAATATTTCCACACAGCAGACATGGTTCACCTTTGCTGGTAGTGTAAAAAAGAATAGCATAGAATGATCTATAGTGGGAGTGAAATCTGAGGGGAAAAAAAAAGGACTAAAATCAATCTAAAAAACTAAACCCCAGGCAGCTATAAAAAAAAAAAAAAAAAAAAATTAACCTAACCACCCATTTTTTTTTTTTTTTACAGTGTACATCTTTTGCCATGCACTGCAGTACATCTGACTTGTGCCAAAGAATATATTGAATTTGATTTGTTTGCATGCTATTTGTGAGATATAATATATTATTCAGTATTATTTTGCGGCATAGTGCATATTGTCATCTTTAAAACATACATGCACGTGTCAGTGTAGTATTAGTTGAACATACAAACTGAATCTAAATTTATTGACAGCGCTTTATAAGTAGTACATTATATAATTATTACAGTAGCTCTCAAAAGTGAGTACACCCCTCACATTTTTGTAAATATTTTAGTACATCTTTTCATGTGACAACACTGTCACTAACTCAACACACAGCCATTCATGTTTAATCCCCTGGCAACCCATGTGAATACACCTCTAAGTGAAAATGTCTAAATTGGGCCCAATTAGCCATTTTCCCTCCATGATGGCATGTGAGTCATTAGTGTTACAAGGTCTCAGGTGTGAATAGGGAGCAGATGTGGTAAATTTGGTGTTATCGATCTCACTCTCTCATAGTAATCACTAGAGGTTCAACATGGCATCTCATGGCAAAGAACTCTGAGGATCTGAAAAAAAGAATTGTTGCTCTATATAAAAATGGCCTAGGCTATAAGAAGGTTGCCAAGACCCTGAAACTGAGCTGCAGCACCATGGCCAAGACCATACAGCGGTTTAATAGGGCAGGTTCCACTTAGAACAGGCCCTGCCATGGTCGACCCAAAAAAGTTGAGTGCATGTGCTCAGCATCATATCCAGAGGTTGCCTTTGGGAAATAGATGTATGAGTGCTGCCAGCATTGCTGCAGAGATTGAAGGGGTGGGGGGTCAGCTGGTCAGTGCTCAGACCATACGCCACACACTGCATCAACTTGGTCTGCATGGCTGTCGTCCCAGAAGGAAGCTTCTTCTAAAGATGATGCACAAGAAAGCCCGCAAACAGTTTGCTGAAGACAAGCAGACTAAGAACATGGACTACTGGAACCATGTCCTGTGGTCTGATGAGACCAAAATAAACGTATTCGGTTCAGATGGTGTCAAGCGTGTGTGGTGGCAACCAGGGGAGGAATACAAAGACAAGTGTGTCTTGCCTACTGTCAAACATGATGGTGGGAGTGTCATGGTCTGGGACTGAATGAGTACTGCCGACACTGGAGATCTACAGTTCATTGAGGGAACCATGAATGCCAACATGTACTGTGACAAGACTAAAGCAGAGCATGTACCCCTCCCTTCAGAGACTGGGCAGTAGGGCAGTATTCCAACATGATAAGGACCCCAAACACACCTACAAGATGACCACTGCCTTGCTAAAGGAGCTGAGGGTAAAGGTGACGGACTGGCCAAGCATGTCTCCAGACCTAAACCCTATTGAGCATCTGTGGGGCATCCTCAAACGGAAGGTGGAGGAGCGCTGAGGTCTCTAACATCCACCAGCTACGTGATGTTGTCATGGAGGAGTGGAAGAGGACTCCAGTGGCAACCCGTGAAGCTCTGGTGAACTCCATGCCCAAGAGGGTTAAGGCAGTGCTGAAAAATAATTATGGCCACACAAAATATTGACACTTTGGGCCCAATTTGGACATTTTCACTTAGGGGTGTATTCGCTTTTGTTGCCAACGGTTTAGACATTAATGGCTGTGTTTTGAGTTATTTTGAGGGGACAGCAAATTTACACTGTTATACAAGTTGTACACTCAATACTTTACATTGTAGCAAAGTGTAATTTCTTCAGTGTTGTCACATGAAAGATAAAATAAAATATTTATAAAAATGTGAGGGGTGTACTCACTTTTGTGAGATACTGTACCTGGCCTGTTAGCTTAGTAGTAGAAGAACTAGTAGAAAGAGAACTAACTATAATACTACAAGTACATATACAGCTGAATAACTCTATTTCAATAGCAAAGTTTGTATTATATATTATTATATAGTACTAGATGGATTGTTTGTCACTGTGAGCAGTTAAAGAGAATGCTCACCGGTGAATAGTAGTAATAGTAGCCATCCAGGAGGGACAGTGCCAACTCTCCAATGCAGCCCTGTATGCTGAGTCACAACTACATCTCAAGTCTTGTCTCAACCACGAGGAACATCCACAGAGAAAGTGCTCCCACCTCCATCGTCTCCACCGGAGGGAATGTGCCCACGAGTCCAGCGTCTTAACCATGAGGAACGTGTGTGACATCACATGACGGTGCGTGCTCTGCTACTGCGCATGCACAATTTGCAGCGCCATTATCTGCAATTTTTTTCTTTTGGCAATGTGCCGAAAACACAATTTTTGGCCGATATGTTTCGGCAGCTGAAATTTCAGTGCATCCCTAATGGGCACTGATTGGCATCTTTGGTGGACATCCTTGATGGGTCTGCACTGGTAATCGATGCACTGATTAGAAGTGCAGACACCCCATCAGGAGAGCCGCTGATCAGCTCTCTTCTACCTGCGCCTTGTCAGTGAGAATAGCGGAAAAGGCAATAAACGGCACTTCCTGGTTATGATGTGACACAGGTGATCACATGGTAAAGAACCTACGTCATAGGCTGAGATCAGAGATGCAGTGTGTCAGAGCGGCACATCAAAATTAGATGCATATTTATGCCTCCTAGAAAGCCTTAAGTTGATCCTTGGATTTTGGGCCTCTCTAAGTGGTTAGACTGCATAGCCGTGCGCAGGGGAGGGGGATGCGGGATGTGCCTGGGCACACTCTAATTATCCCATGTGCAATGGCATATAGTCTAGTGTGCAGGCACACTGTGCCCTGTCACACATTACACACCCAAGTAATCCATCCTATTTCTTCAGCAGTGCTGTGTCCTCTCCCTGTCATTGCTGGCCAGGGCGTTTCTGTCTGTGAGCTGGAGGTGGTTGCACTGTGCTTTGCCGATCCTGTAATATCGCACAGAAATCATATGAGTGAGATATTGAGACACAGAATCAGCAGTGCCAGCACAGTATGCTATATAAACAGGACAGAAAAGGCTTAATCTGCTCCACCCCCACCCTATCTCTGCTGTGTCTGCCTCCACCCCCAACTTGCACTCACTGCTGTGAAAGGGCTTGCTATGGAGGTGGCAGATTTAATTATAGAGCACACATCAGCTCCATATCCTGGCTACCTAAGTCTAGGGGAGACCAGGCTGCGGCCATAATTGGTGAGTGCAGGTATGATGAACATCCCTCATCTCTCTCACCCCCCTCTCACCTCTCACCCCACTCTTTCTCACACTCTCCTGTCTCTCACTCCCCCCCCCCCCCCACTTTCTCTTGGTGGGGGGGAGTGTCTGTGTACACATTCTGCAGGGTATGTGTACATATACTGTATATAGTTGAATATATATTTATTAAGAGTTTTCAAAACAATACAAATATTTAAAGGCATAAACAAAAAATTTGATGCGGTTGTGTATATATAAATTTTTTTGTTTTTCATTCCAAAAATTTGGGGCAAAAATACTGTATTTTCTGGTATAAAAGACGGCCCCCTAATTCTACTGTATTTCTACAGTTTTTGCCTATACTCACTGTATAGCATGACCCCCCTTCTGAGGCTTCATATTGCCGATATTTCCTTCTTCTTAATGGAAGTTGGAGCCATACCGCACTGACCCAATCTGTATTCTATTAATGAATACAAAGCCTGCTGGGATTGGCAGAGGTTGTAACATCATCAGCCCACTCCTCTCTGACTCTCAAAGCCAAAATGAGCAGGCTGCTGTATGTAGCCTGCTCGGATTGGCAGAGGTTGTTACTCCAATCTGAGCAGGCTCTGTACTCATTGGAATACATCGCTCGCTGGGATTGGCTCAGTGGTGTATACTGTATGTAGCCAAAGCTACATACAGTATTACTGCACATCTGGCAGGCTGTCAAACAGCCAACTACATTGGATACCCGGTGTAGACAACCGGGTAAGACAACCCCCGCTTTTTTCACTTTTTTTAAGTGTAAAAGTTAGTCTTATACGCCGGGAAATATGGTAGTCTTCAAAAGATTCACAATGATTATAAAAAAATACCTTTAGGTTCTTGCTTTCCAAAATGTGGTAATTTTTTTTTAATAAAATATATTTTTATTAAGATTTTCATCATAAGGAATTATAAAAAATGTGGCCATTTTGTGGGTGTTTCCACTGTCCTAGTGCTCCAGGGCCTCCAAGAATGTGATAGATATTCAGGAAGTTATATATATATATATATATATATATATATATATATATATATATATATATATATATATACGGTATATATATATATAGTAAAAGGTGCTTCTTGGATTTTGGGCCTCTTTATGTGGCTAGCCTGTGAAAAAGTCTAAGCCCCTGTACACACGGTCGGAGATTTCGACAACCAAATCCGTCGGATTTTGTCCATCGGATTTTGTCCGTCGGATCTTGTCCGAAACTGTTGCATACACATGGTCGGACTAAGTTGTCGAAAAATCCGATCATTCACAACGTGATGACGTAATTTCGTTACGATGGGACTACGTTCAGGCTAGTAGCCAATAGCTTTGATGTAGGAATTTGATCTGAGCATGCGTGGCACTTGGTCCGATCAAAATTCTCTACACATGATCGGAGTATGTCCGATCGAACCAGTTGGTCGGGAAATATTTCCACCATGTTGGAAAATTGGGTCCGACGGATATTCCGAATGCATATCACACACAGTCCGATTATCCGACGACGCGGTCTGATAGGACACATTCCGACGGATTCTCCGACCGTGTGTACAAGGGCTAACACATGTTTTATTGCCATACTCAAGAGGAGTAACAGAATGTGTTTTGTGGGGTAATTGTAAGCATGCCCATGCGTGTGAAAAAAATAATTACATTTCTTAATTTTCACAATAATTGTAATAAAAAATTCCAAAAAAACTCATCATGCCTTTTATTAAATACCTTGAACTGTCTACTTTCAAAAAAGGGGTAATTTGTGTGTGTGTGCACATGTGTGTGTGTGAGGGGGCTTGTACTATACTGGCATTTTAGGGCCTCAAGAAATTAAATAGAAAGTCAAAACATCAGGATTGATCAACTTTCAATTATATATCCCATAGTTTTTAGACTACATAACTGTAGCCAAGTTATATAACTGTAGCCAAGTTCTGGGCCTCTCCAGGCCTAATAGTGACCTCCAGTTAGGGACAGCTGACATCCTTCTGTGTAGAGTGGGTTACAAGGCATGGTAGTGCAAGGTAGATTAATGGGTGCCAGACACTTCTTGAATGCACTTGAAAGACTTATTGGCTCTTAAACAGAACTGAGGGAGTGGGGTTTAGGGCAGGACACCCTTTAGTGTTGTAATGGAGACTCTGAGACTTCTAAAGGTAGACAGCCACACAGGGACAGACATCCAGCAAGACACCACATCTGCATGAGTTGGACCGCTGTCTTCTATGGCAACAATCTTGAAACAGTTGCTAACAAAAGGTTGTAATGAACTTCTTCACTTCTTCTACAATTTCCTATTGTAGATCTTCACTCAACTGAGCTCCCAGTCTTTCACTAGACTGGCTGATCCACTGCCACTGGATCCCCTGAGCTCTTCTAATCTTCTCATTTTGTTTCTTCCTCAAGCATCACCCCTGCGTCCCTGCTGGGCCCCTAGCTTGGCATTCACCGATATTCTTCAAGCATCATCCCGCTAGCCTCTTTGGCACACAATATTGCTCTGAAAGTGTCACCTCCACTGGCTGGGTCCCTGGCTTGACATGTACTGAAGTTTCCCAATTCTTCACCATCCCCAGTTGGTAAGAATACTGCTCTGGTAGTTGCTGCAGCTACTCACAGCGGTCCCTGGTAGTAAGTTGGATGGTGCCTTAGTGGCGACAGCTTCTCCTCTACCTCAGACCAGGACAGGTTCTCCGGCCAGCAAAACCGTCACTTCTGGTTGGACTGCAAGTCGCAATCCAAACCCTACGCTGCTCTCTTGCTTCTAGATAGGCCCTCAGACAGCCTAGCAGCTGGATGTCCCCGGGATAAGCCTCAGGCTCTGGCCTAGCAGCCTGAGGCAGCACGACACACATCCACCCAGACAGCCATCCAGATGGCACAGAACCACAATCACCTGACATCATCCAAATAAATAGGTTCTCCCAGCAGGCCAAGGAACCCAAGAAAATCCCTGCCCATTGGCAGAGACAGCCCATTCATTCCTAATCTGTCCTTGCAATGCGCTTGTCTTATTTAATGACACCAGATACCTGGCCATCTAGTGACAGAAGAGAGAAGTGCAGCAATTCTAGAATAAAGGTGATATCAATTGACCTCCTATTAATTGGCCAAGGCAATTATTTGGCAAATACTTTTCACACAGACTGAATAATATACACCAGTTTGTGTGTTTATTTCCACCAAGTAAATGTAGCAGAATACATTTTGACTTAAACGTATAAAGAACGATTGCTTATTTGCAATGTTTTATAACAGAATCTAAAATCAACTTTTTTTTTCAAATTTTCAGTCTTTCTTCCATTATATAACAAAAATAAATAAATCCAGTGGTAATTAAATATCAGCAAAAGAAAGCTATCTGTCTCTAATAATGCTAAAAAACACACATGGGTACAGTGTAGTATGATTGAGCATTTGTTACTCAAAGTGTAACAGCACTGAAAATTGAAAAATGTCCTTGGCAGGAAGGGAGTGAAACAGTCCAGTCTTCATAATGAGATGCCCAATCCACCTGCAAATAGTAGAGCTGGCCAGATCCATTGGTGATCTGGCAAGTAACACGCCTGTTGTATTACAGTGCCACCACTCTGGATGAAGGAGCACAGGGGCACCGTTGGACAGCTGCATTGTCAGTCTGGGGAGTGGAGAGTGTTAGATCTATTAGCAGAGTTAAATAAATTATCACATTGAAGATAAACTTCAGCTCACAGTTACAGAAAACTTTTTTTTTCTTTTGGAATAAAGGTTTTACATGAATAAATAAAAGCTAAATATTGCAACACTCCTGTCTGTGGTAAATGGTTTGTCTCAACACTCTAACTGCTACATCTACAGGACAGCTTGTTCTGTTGAAAAAAAACAGACTTGCTGGCTGGATACCCAGATGAAAATAGAAGATAGAAAACCACAATATAACAAATGTTTGGTTTTGAGTTTAATACCACTTTAACTTAAAAAAGTACTTTGTTGTTCTCAGCTTCCTCCATATCTTCAAATTCCCCTTTTTTTGTTTTTGCTGTTGTGATCTGATTACCTGTTAGATGGTAGCTACGTATAATTCCCTGTGGTACCAATGTATTTAGAAACGTAGCTATCCTCTCTTGCTGTGTCCTGAGATGGACTAGGAACTATGGACAATGGGATTTGCAGTGTTCATAGAGCAGTGCACAAGACTGCAATTAACATGCACTGCTTGTTCCAAACAAAGGGAAGTGAGGAAAGATAGGTTCAGGAACTCACGGCGGATGTTACAAGGAGGCAGAAAAATACAGCAAGGAACAATTTCATGAAAATAGATTAAGGAACCATTAAGTAATGGATGTATATGAACTATTTTTGGAGAATAAAGATATAGTTTAGTGTCATGTTAAGGCAGCTGCATAACCCAATGGCCTAAGCTTTTAAATACCTGTGTCCTGTAATGTACAATCAAAAAATGTCATTCATTTCAATAGAGAGGCATGCACTTTAACAATAGGCATCTTTTCCGTGGATGTGGTTGACCCCTCATGTGTTAATGTACATTGTGTTAAGGCACCCCATTGAAATGAATGAGTCTCCAACTCATTCCAACATGCTAAAAATGGTACCAGGACCTTTTTTCTAATGCCATGCACCCAAATGCACTACATTGCATTACATTGCCTTGAGGTGCTATTCAAAATGAACATATTCTGTGTGCCTTACCAGGCATTGCAGTAACTGCTTAACTGCAGCTTCAAACTCTTCCAGCCAGTCTCTTACCATTTCTGTTAAAATTGAAAAATCCCATTCACTCAAATAAGGAATCTGTCTATCTATTGGAGTTCCAACCAGAGACGGTCTCTCCATAGACATGAGCGGCATAAATAGCTTAAAACTAATTGTAGCAGTGGCTGTGCGGCTCCTCATAGGTGTAGTTCTTCTGCTATACCAAATACAGCACCTTTGTGGTAGGAGTTGGACTGGTGAGTGTTGTCTTGGATACACACTGTCACACGGAAATACCGAACATCAAGAACGTGGTGATGCACAACACGTACGTCGAGCCAAGAAAAATGAAGTTCAGTAGCCAGTGCGGCCCTTCTGCTTGATTCCAAGCATGCGTGAACTTTTGTGCTTTGGAATTGTTTACACACGCTGGGAAATTTCCAACAATAAGTCTTAGGCTACTTTCACACTGAGGCAGTGGGCGCTCTGGCGGTAAAACGGTGCTATATTTAGCGGTGCTTTGCCATCATTTTAGCTGCGCTTTTTGGCCGCTAGCGGGGCCATTTTAACCCCCGCTAGCGGCCGAAAAAGGGTTTGGAGCGCTGCCTCATTGTTTTCAATGGGAAGGGGCGCTTTAGGATCGGTAAATACACCGTTCCTACAGCGCTCCAAAGATGCGGCTTGCAGGACATTTTTCAGCGTCCTGCAAGCGCACCTCTCCAATGTGAAAGCCCCCTGGCTTTCACACTGGAGAGGCAGCAGCGGCTGTTTGAGGGCGCTTTGCAGGCGCTATTTTTAGCACTCTAGCGCCTCAGTGTGAAAGGGGCCTTATTGTCGGAAGATTGGAGAGCCTGCTTTTAAACATTTGTTGTTGAAATTCCGACAACAAATTTTCTATGGAGCATACACACGGTCGGATTTTCCGGCAACAAGCTCACATCCAACATTTGTTGTCGGAAAATCCTATCGTGTATAAGGCCCATACACACTATCAGTTTTTCTGCTGATTTTTTCCTTCAGATTTACCAAAACCATATAATATGAGGTCAAACCTTAGTAGTTTCAATGTGTATGCAATCAGGCAGGCCCTTGTACTACATGGTTTTGGTAACTCTGAAGACAAAAATCAGCAGAAAATCTGATAGTGTGTATGGGGCTTAAGACTTTGCATGGTGGGGGTCAGGTAAGTTAAAGTGTATATAAATAGATGAATGTAATTTATTTGTATGCTTGGAACTGTATTGTTAGGTAGTGTATTTATGCGCTGCATCACAGTACAGAGCGGAATGTACCCTGTTGAAGTATTTTTTATTTTTTTTGTATATATTTAAGCAAAATAAAGTATACATTTTCATCCAAAAAGAAGTGTATATAAATAGAAAATTGTATACTTGCCTTTTGGTAATTTCCCTTTCCTGAAGTTAAAGTTTGATAGCACACATACATGGCTCCCCCCAATCACCGGACTGGTCATACTATAAATGAAACACACACCACAAGGCAGCATCGCATAATAAGTGATGGCTGGTGCTCAAAAATTATTTTTTGGGGGGGGGGGGGGGGGGGGGCGCAAACAAACTGAAAAATTCAACTGTTACTGTAAATAGCCATTTATCGGGTGATTGTGTATTATTACTGCTAGATAAAACTGTGCCCATCATATGCAGCCTCACCTGTACAGCCTATCAGTGCACATCTGTGAAGGAGTACAATTACCTGTTTGTAAAATTTTATAACAAACTATGGAAAAGTTTGTTTTTTTCCTCCAAAATTTTCAGTCTTTATTTGTTTATTTCGCAAAAAAAAAAAACCCCACGCTGAAAAGGACTTTGATTGGTTGTTATTTTGCCACTATTTACCAGATATTTTGTTTGGTGAATTTTTTGATTTGTCTTTTTCATTTATATTTTAACTGGTCCTGTGATCAGGTGTGGGGCAGAGCTATACCCATGTGTGTATGATGTCATGCTTGTGTCTGGAAAACCTTAACAATGATCTTCTCTTGCTCCCTTTTGGTACAATACATATCAGTTTGAAAGCATTTTGTCGTAGCTATTTCTTAAGTGCAACATGTGTATGAAGTGGCAGAAATTCAGAGCTGTTTTGTGCCCTGTGCACACTTCCTGTGTTATATTAGGGAGTCTTCTTGATCCTTATCTTGCACTACAGCATAATTAGTCCTTATGTTGTGGAGATTGGGAGAAGAATGGAAGAGATTTAGTCGCTTAGCAAAAGACCACTAGAGAGGGCTGACACCAAGTCCTGCTACTTCATTCTACAAAAAGTAATGAGGTGTTATTCCATAAGAACCTAGGAACTGAGCGCATTTCTGGAGGATCAATAGATATTTTCTGTACTTGTAGGGTGTTAAAGGGATGCAACTCATGAAATGTGCGTGTTTGGCAAAAATGCACAGTCTATTTTTATTATATTTGTTTTATTACATTTGTCAGGAAATAAAAAGCTATCAAGGCTGCTTTTGCTGACTTTCTAAAATGCAGGTGCATCTCAAAAACATTAGAATATTATCAAAAAGCTAATTTATTTCAGTAATTCAACCAATCAAAAAGTGAAGCTAATATATTACACAGATTAATTACAGAGTTGTACGTTTCAAGCATTTCTTTCTTTTAATTTTGATGTATATGGCTTACAGCTAGTGAAAATTACATAAGACCAATAAAAAAAAAAAAGGGTTTTATTACAGAAATGTTGGCTTACTGAAAATATGTTCATGTACAGTATAGTATGCACTCATTACTTGGTTGGGGCTCTTTTTGCATGAATTACTGCATCAATGCAGCATGGCATGGAGGCGATCAGCCTGTGACACTGCTTAAGTGTTATGGAAACCCAGGTTTCTTTGACAGCAGCCTTCAGCTCATCTGCATTGTTGGATCTGGTGTCTCTCGTCTTCCTCTTGACAATACCCCACAGATTCTCTATTGGGTTTAGGTCACGTGAGATTGCTGTCCAATTAAGCACAGTGATACCATGATTATTAAACCAGGTATTGGTATCTTTACCAGTGTGGGCAGGTGCCAAGTCCTGCTGGAAAATGAAATCAGCATCTCCATAAAGCTGGTCAGTAGAGGGAAGCATGAAGTGCTCTAGAATATTCTAGTAGAGGGCTGCGCTGACTTTGGACTTGACAAAACACAGTGCACCAACACCAGCAGATGACATGGCTCCCCAAATCATCCCTGACTGTGGAAACTTCACACTGGACCTCATGCAACTTGGATTCTGTCCCTCTCCACTCTTCCTCCAGACTCTGGGACCTTGATTTCCAAATAAAAGGCAAAATTTACTTTGATCCGAAAAGAGGACTTTGGACCACTGAGCAACAGTCCAGTCCTGATTCTCCTTAGCCCAGGTAATACGGCTCTGACTTTGTCTCTGCCTCAAGAGTGGCTTGACACAAGGATTGCGACAGTGGTAGCCCACATCCTGGATACATCTGTGTGTGGTGGCTCTTGAAGCACTGACACCAGCCATAATCCACTCCTTGTGAATCTCCCCCAAATTCTTGAATGACCTTTGCTTCACGATCCTCGCAAGGCTGCAGTTATCCCTGTTGCTTGTGCACCTTTTTCTAATACAGTTTTTCCTTCCATTCAACTTCCCATTAATATGCTTGGATACAGCACTTTGTGAACAGCAAGCCTCTTTGGCAATCAAATTTTGTGACTTAATCTCCTTGTGGAGGGTGCCATTGACTGTCTTCTGGACAGCTGTCAAGTCAACAGTCTTCCCCATGGTTGTGTAACCTACTGAAAGAGACCATTTAAAGTCCCAGGAAACCGTTACAGGTTGCAACACCATGATTCTACAATATTGAACTTTTTCACAATATTCTAATTTTCTGAGATAATGAATTTTGAGTTTTCACTAGCTGTAAGCCGTAATTATCAACATTAAAAGAAAGAAATGCTTGAAATATATCTCTGTGTGTATAATGAATCAATATAATGTACGAGTTTCACTATTTGAATTTAATTACTAAAATAAATTAGCTTTTTGCTGATATTACAATTTTTTGAGATGCACCTGTACTTTTTGCTTGCCTCATATGCTGAACCATCAGCTTCAGAATAGTCACAAACCTACAACATGCACACAGATCAGGAAAGTCATATGACCTGATCTGTATTATTGTCCTGGATCATGGGGTGGAAGGAGGAGGATCAACAAGACAAGCAGGCAGCTAGCACTTTTAGAAGATCATCAATGGCAGCCTCTATTTATTTTTTTGTGACAGGTTCCTTTTAATCCTTATCAACCATAGCTTCACACACTTGGCTCTGTTTGACTACAGATCATCTTCTTGCTCTAATTTCACTATGATTACAAGCACCAGTCCAAAAGAAACATGCCCAACACACCTCTGGAAATCCCCGGCGTCACATGTGACAATGGCTTTATTAGAAATGACAGTGGTATAGAATAAGATATAAAGTCCATGTTTACAATTTGGCATTGCCTAGTAGTTCTCCTTGCCCAAGAACATGCACAGACGACAATAGTCTATATTTGTGAATTAAAGCAGCTTACCATGTCAATATAAAATGCAGATACATTATGCAATGCTGATAATTACAAGCTGCCAAACTGATTTGCAAAAGGAGACAATATTATAATGAATAAAGCTTAAAGCTGTTTATTATGTGCTTAATCAAAAGGGTGTAACAAAGGTGATGCATGTCCTGCAAAGTGCTGCACAACCGCCTGTCTGTCTTGTGTGTTTTTTTGTTTTTTTTTTAAATATGAGATTCCATTTCAGATATTTATTTTATTTCAATACCAAACCTAAAATGTAATATACTGTATTGGCTACAGTAGTTTTATTTTCGTTAGCTTTTTTCCCCTCTGTTCTCATCCGGTGATCTGGCAAGTAACACATCTCCTATATTAGAGTATCCCTGCTCTGGATGAAGGAGAATAGGGGGCACATTTGGACAGATGCATTGTCAGTCTGGGGGGAGGGGAGTGTTGGATGCATCAGCAGATTAAAATACACTAACAAATTGAAGCAAAACTCCAGGTAACACTTTATAAGTAGCAGTGGCGTAACTAGAACCTTCAGGGCCCCGATGCAAGAAACCATAAAGGGCCCCCCTGAACAACAGCCAGGGCCCTTCCCTCCGAGTTCGGCGGTGGAACTCCGGGGCGTGGTACCAGGTATGACCTTTGTGAGCCCTGTAGTTCCACCACTGGTATCAGTAGTTTTTTTT
This sequence comes from Lithobates pipiens, assembly GCF_037356315.1. Taxonomy (NCBI): domain Eukaryota; kingdom Metazoa; phylum Chordata; class Amphibia; order Anura; family Ranidae; genus Lithobates; species Lithobates pipiens. The sequence continues at coordinate 332,721,962 of NW_027507764.1, read as the reverse complement.
TTTTTTTTTTTTAAATTTTTAGGTGCCCCATTGGGGGACTGTCCCTAGGCAGGATGGGGTCCTCGTCCCCAGAAGAGATGAGGTCCTTTTCTCCAGGGCAGATGAAGTTACTGCCCCCAGGTGAGAACGGGTCCCTGTCCCCATGGGAGGAGGGGGTCCCTGTCCCCACGTGAGAAGGGGTCCCTGTCCCCAGGGGGAGATGGAGGGGGTATGTAATAGTGTGTGGGGGATGAGGTCTTCTCACTCACCATGACCAAGCTGTAGGTCGCACACTCATCCATGTTGGCCTGGGCTCCATCCAGTGTGCTGGACGGGTGATCAGCATATCTCCCAGAAAGACCTTTCATCATCTGTGTATGACGGGGGAGGAGGGGGGCTGGCAGACAAGCCTGCAGTGTCCTCTGGGGGGCTCTCATAGGGCTGCACTGCATCTGTGTGCTTAAAGTTTGTTTACCTGGAAGAAATATGCAGTGCAGTGTGGGCCGGACTCGGGGGGGGCGGGACTCTGGCTGGGGATAACAGACATCGGACTGAGCGGCAATGCATGGAGCAGGAGAGGGGTACTCTGAGGAGCCGGCCGAGGACACAGGTCATGCGGGGAATGCACAACTAAAGAGCAGCCAGTGCGATAGTCGAGCATGGAGCTCTGCTAGTCACCCTCCACCTCCACCACCTGTGTGCATGGTGCACTGGTACCCCTAGCTGCCTATGCTGCTGCCGGCCATATGTAGAGGGGGCTGCATGGGCCCCCTGCATCACAGGGCCCGGTTGCGGTCGCGACTGATGCACCCCCTATAGTTACGCCCCTGATAAGTAGTTACAACTTTACAGCAGTTACAGTTTTTTTTTTGCTTTTGGGATAGACGTTTTACATAAATACTGTAAATGAAAGCTGATCATTGTAATCCCCCCTGCTAGTGTTAAATGGTTTGTCTCATTTCTGTAACTGATACATTCTGCTGGAGCGCTTGTTCTTTTAAAAAAAAAAAAAAGATTTACTGGCATGATTACCTGATGAAAATAGAAAAAAGAAAGCCTAACAAACAAAACAAATATGGCCATCACATCTAAGAAATAGTAAGCTGCAATATAATACATTTTTGCTTTTGGGTTTAACACTAAGGCTGCTTTCACACTGGGGCGGGAGCAGCGTCGGCGGTAAAGCGCCGCTATTTTTAGCGGCGCTTTACCGTCGTTTTAGCGGCGGTGTGCAGGCGCTAGCGGGGTGGTTTTAACCCCCGCTAGCGGCCGAAAAGGGGTTAAACCCGCCCGCAAAGCGCCGCTTTGCCGGCGGTATTGCCGCGGTGTCCCATTGATTTCAATGGGTACGAGCGGTATAGGAGCGGTGAATACACCGCTCCTTCACCGCTGCAAAGATGCGGCTAGCAGGACTTTTTTCACCGTCCTGCCAGCGCATCGCTCCAGTGTGAAAGCCCTCCGGCTTTCACACTGGAGTTAAAGGGGCCGGTTTTTTTCAGGCGTTACACAGGCGCTATTTTTAGCGCTGTAACGCCTGAATACCGCCCCAGTGTGAAAGCAGCCTAACTTAAGTTGATATAAACCCTGGAATAAATACTCTCTGTTACAAACATATGGAAAACACAGGCAGTGGCTGAACATTGAGGTTATGGCAAGACTTCCGACCTGACTTTTACCTGCAACCTGACTTCCATGAACGGGATCCGATTTTGAGATAATTGCGACTTATTGTTTGACCAAAAAAAACAATTCCTTTGACTCTAGAATAGATGAAAACTCATGCCAAATTTATGAAAAAAATAAAAAAGGTCTGGTATGGATCTTGAGGGCCAACCCCACGCAAAAAATTAAAAAAGAAACAGCGTGGACCCCCCCGACCCTTCGGTCTGACATGGATTTTGAGGGGAAACCCCACACCAAAAAAACATATCATACCCTTATCTGAGCATGCAGCCTGGCAGGTCAGGAAGGGGGTGGGGGGACAAGTCCCCCTCCTAAACCATACCAGAACACATTGTACTTGTTATAAACAAGGCCAAGGATAAATCCAAGGAAAAAGCCAATCTTAACTTACCGACCAGTCCGCAGACAACCAAGTAAACCAGTCTAACAGTATGCGTTAAAAGCAGGGGTTTAGTCTGCATACATTTGCAAACGCATGCATAAGCCACAGAGCCTCGTCAAGGCACCCTGGTATCTGTAGTACCTAACACTAACTTATAAGTGTCCCCACAGTGGAGGCACATGCATTCTGATGGATAGGTGCGAGCAGGTGGACTGAAGGGAAGCCACCCCTTCTTAAAGGTGCAGGGGCACACTGAACACCCAGAATATAGCGCAATGGCTGCAAAGGTGTCAGTGTGTTGCCCGACCATAAAACACAACAGTGATACAAAAAGGGTACGCCACTTGCCCCTATCTATAGCTGGCTATCACAGTAAGAACCATTGGAAAGCTAACAACAGTTATAAACAAGGCAAAGGATAAAGCCAAGGAAAAAAAAAACAAGCTTAACTTACCGACCAGCCACAGACAACCAAGTAAACCTGTCTAACAGTATACGTTAAAAGCAGAGGTACCCATTTACCCCCCCCAAAAAATAAAAGCACTGTAGTGTTACAAGAGATGGTTTTTGACATGTTCTTTATTAAAAATGAAGAATGTCCCCCTTTGTAGCTCCAATGTCAAGCACGATGTCTTCTTTCCCCCAACCTCCACCGATGTCTTTTTTCTCTGCTTCTTTCTCCACCGCGAGCCGCTGAAAAAAAAAAGGCTCCTCCTCAGATGCTGGCTCCCACCATTCTATCAGCTCAGGTGTCTGACAGTTCTTTTATAACTATGGGGTGTGGCCATGCGATGACGTAACTTGAACCCCCTGCCCCTTTGTAATATCAAAGACCCATCATGCCTGGGTCTGTGGTGTGATAAGGGGCGGGCATCAGGGTGATGTTACCTGATGGCCATAGACTAGGGGTCTCAAACTGGTGGCCCTCTAGATGTTGTGAAACTACAAGTCCCATCATGCCATTGCCTTTGGGAGTCCTGCTCCTAACTGTCAGCCTTGCAATGGCTCATGGGACTTGTAGTTTTTCAACAGCTGGAGGACCACCAGTTTGAGACCTCTGCCATAGACAAACTAGACATTGACGGAGGAAGCGGAGAAAGAAGACATCATGCTTGACGTAGGAGCTACGGCAGGGGGACATTATTTTTTAATAAGGAACTTGTCAAAAACTGTCTTGTTTTTTGTAACACTACACTGCTTTTTCTTTTGGGTGAATGAGTAGGGGGACTTTAAGTAGTAGGTTCTTTGAAACACCCCCCCCCATGTTGAGGGCATGTGGCCTGCTATGCTCAGGAGGGGGGGGATGCTCGCTTGTCCCCCCTTTCCTGACCTGTATGCTTGGATAAGGGTCTGGCATGGATTCGGGGGGGGGGGACCCAGGCAGTTTTTGTTTTTTTTGGTGTGGGGGTTTTCCCTAAAAATCCATACCAGACCGAAGGGCATTTTACATTGATAACATTGTACAGTGGTGTGAAAAAGTGTTTTCCCCCTTCCTCATTTCCTGTTCCTTTGCATGTTTGTCACACAAGTGTTTCGGAACATCAAACCAATTTAAACAATAGTCAAGGACAACACAAGTAAACACAAAATGCAATTTGTAAATGAAGGTGTTTATTATTAAAGGTGAAAAAAAATCCAAACCATCATGGCCCTGTGTGAAAAAGTGATTGCCCCCCCCTTGTTAAAACATACTATAACTGTGGTTGTCCACACCTGAGTTCAATTTCTCTAGCCACACCCAGGCCTGATTATTGCCACACCTGTTCACAATCAAGGCATCACTTAAATAGGAGCTGCTTGACACAGTAAGGTCCACCAGAAGATCCTTAAAAGCTACACATCATGCCGAGACCCAAAGAAATTCAGGAACAATTGAGAAAGAAAGTAATTGAGATCTATCAGTCTGGAAAGGGTTATAAAGCCATTTCCAAAGCTTTGGGAATCCAGCGAACCACAGTGAGAGCCATTATCCACAAATGGCGAAGACATGGAACAGTGGTGAACCTTCCCAGGAGTGGGCGGCCGCCCAAAATTACCCCAAGAGCGCAGCGACGACTCATCCAAGAGGTCACAAAAGACCCCACAACAACGTCCAAGGAACTGCAGGCCTCACTTGCCTCAGTTAAGGGCAGCGTTCATGCCTCCACCATCAGGAAAAGACTGGGCAAAAATGGCCTGCATGGCAGAGTTCCAAGGAGAAAACCACTGCTGAGCAAAAAGAACATCAAAGCTCGTCTCAATTTCTCCACAACACATCTTGATGATCCCCAAGACTTTTGGGACAACATTCTGTGAACCGATGAGACAAAAGTGGAACTCTTTGGAAGGTGTGTGTCCAAGTATATCTGGCGTAGAAGGAACACTGCATTTCATAAAAAGAACATTATACCAACAGTAAAATATGGTGGTGGTAGTGTGATGGTCTGGGGCTGTTTTGCTGCTTCAGGACCTGGAAGACTTGCCGTGATAAAAGGAACTATGAATTCTGCTGTCTACCAAGAGATCCTGAAGGAGAATGTCCGACCATCTGTTCGTGTACTCAAGCTGAAACGATCTTGGGTTCTGCAGCAGGACAATGATCCTAAACACACCAGCAAGTCCACCACCGAATGGCTGAAGAAAAACAAAATGAAGACTTTGGAGTGGCCTAGCCAAAGTCCTGACCTGAATCCTATTGAGATGTTGTGGTATGACCTTAAAAAGGCCGTTCATGCTCGAAAACCCTCTAATGTAACTGAATTAGGACAATTCTGCAAAGATGAGTGGGCCAAAATTCCTCCAGGACGCTGTAAAAGCCTCATTGCACGTTATCGCAAACGCTTGGTTGCAGTTGTTGCTGCTAAGGGTGGCCCAACCAGTTATTAGGTTTAGGGGGCAATCACTTTTTCACACAGGGCCATGATGGTTTGGATTTTTTTTCACCTTTAATAATAAACACCTTCATTTACAAATTGCATTTTGTGTTTACTTGTGTTGTCCTTGACTATTGTTTAAATTGGTTTGATGTTCCCAAACACTTAAGTGTGACAAACATGCAAAGGAACAGGAAATGAGGAAGGGGGCAAACACTTTTTCACACCACTATATACACTTGATCTCAGAGCATGCCTTCCATTCAAATCGATGGGCTGAAATCATGACCAAGTTGGACCAAAGTAGTGTAGGAACCTTTTTCTAAAGTCGGCTCTCATAGGAAACCATTGATTTTGACATATCGTGCAACTTGTGTTCTCGAAGTCGGAGCGCATGTCAGACCAGTGTGAACAGGCCCTAAAATAAATTTCAACTTTTTAAAACTTGAGAGACACCCACTATATATGTTTTTTTATGTGTTCCCATTCACACAGAATACCTAAATGCATGTGGTATCCCCATACTCAGAGGAAGTAGCAGAATGTAGTTTGGAGTGTAATTCTAAAGCCTCATACACACGATCGGACTTTAAACAAACTTTCCAGTGGATTTCTGTACAAAGGGCGTTGGCCCTGAACTTGTTAAGCATACACACGATCAGACTTTTTCAGCCAACTTTCACCAAATCATGTGGTTTTTCTGCTCTTTACCGCCACCTTTGGTCAACATCTGTATTGTTGTCTGATCTTTTGCATTGGTTCTGAGCATGCGCGTTTGTAAAGACCGATCATTTTCTGTACACACGATCGGACTTTGCTCCAGCGGACTTATGTTGTCGAAAAGTTTGTCTGTTCGCACAGCCAACATTTGTCCAATGAAAACCAAAAAAGTTTGTCCGATGGAGCATACACACGGTCGGATGTTGCCTTAAAACTGCTAATTTGCATGTTTGTTGTCAAAAAAGTCAGATCCTGTGTACGGGCCTTAAAGTGGATGTAAACCCAAATTTTTTTTTTTTATGTCATAGTGTAGAATATAAGATTTCCTATCATTTGAGCCCAGTCTTGCCACAATGAGTTAATCCAGCTCTGAGCAATCCTCTTTCATTGTTCAGTGAGATAAATCTTGACAAACAGAGAAAAACTTTGTCAAATCGTCCCCCTTACTGTGAGTGACAGGTGATTTACATATCTTGTGCAATAGCTTAAGAGACATGCATTATTTTTTAATTCTCTCCCACTCCTTTCTTCTACTGCTCTGCCAGGATTTTCCACACCCCAGCAGAATTGGGAATGCTGAAGTCATGTGGGGACTTTCCTGTCTTTTCACTGGATGTTAGTGATCATAGCAGAAGTTCAGTGTAAGAAATACACAGGAGAAAATGCATATTGACAAGGGGAGTGTAGAGGTGGGCGGGGAGTCTACTGACATCACGACCCCACCCACCGAGCTCCAGACAACAGACCCACCCACAGAATCTGCAGTTTTTCGGGTCTCATAACAGACAGCGGGTAGACATTTGACCGGTAAAGATACATGCAGGAGGCATGTGTATCCTTATAGATAACCCCTATGGCAGTAGTTTAGAAAGGATGGCATTGGGTTTACATCCACTTTAAGCATGTCTATGTTGTGTGTGAATAACTTATAAAACTGACAAGCATGTAAAAAAATTAATTTTCATTTTCTTTCTGCATCTTCCAAAACTTGCAGCAAAAAAGACTCACCCTGCCTCCTAAAAAATACCTTGGGATGTTTATTCTCCAAAATGTAGTCATTTTGTGGGTGTTTCTACTGTCCAGGCACTCCAGTGCTTCTAAAAATGTGATTAAGGAAATTAGATGTGCAGCTTATGCACCTAAAAAGCCTGAAGGTATTTATTAATTTTGGGCCCCTCTATGAAGTAAGGCTAGGAAAAAGTCTCACACATGGGATATTCCAATACTCAAAAGGATTTGCAGAATGTTTTCTGGGTCGTAACTGGAAATATACAGTGGGGACGGAAAGTATTCAGACCCCCTTAAATTTTTCACTATTTGTTATATTGCAGCCATTTGCCAAAATTAATTAAGTTCAACTTTTTCCTCATTAATGTTCACACAGCACCCCATATTGACAGAAAAACACAGAATTGTTGACATTTTTGCAGATTTATTAAAAAAGAAAAACTGAAATATCACATGGTCCTAAGTATTCAGACCCTTTGCTCAGTATTTAGTAGAAGCATCCTTTTGATCTAATACAGCCATGAGTCTTTTTAGGAAAGCTGCAACAAGTTTTTCACACCTGGATTTGGGGATCCTCCGCCATTCCTCCTTGCAGATCCTCTCCAGTTCTTTCAGGTTGGATGGTAAACGTTGGTGGACAGCCATTTTTAGGTCTCTCCAGAGATGCTCAATTGGGTTTAAGTCAGGGCTCTGGCTGGGCCATTCAAGAACAGTCACGGAGTTGTTGTGAAGCTACACCTTCGTTATTTTAGCTGTGTGCTTAGGGTCATTGCCTTGTTGGAAGGTAAACCTTCGGCCCAGTCTGAGGTCCTGAGCACTCTGGAGAAGGTTTTAGTCCAGGATATCCCTGAACTTGGCCGCATTCATCTTTCCCTTGATTGCAACCAGTCCTGTCCCTGCAGTTAAAAACACCCCTACAGCATGATGCTGCCACCACCATGCTTCACTGTTGGGACTGTATTGGACAGTTGATGAGCAGTGCCTGGTTTTCTCCACACATATCGCTTACTAATAAGGCCAAAAAGTTCCATCTTGGTCTCATCAGACCAGAGAATCTTATTTCTTACCATCTTAGAGTCCTTTACGTTTTGTTTTTTTAGCAAACTCCACGCGGGCTTTCATGTGTCTTGCACTGAGGAGAGGCTTCCGTCAAGCCACTCTGCATAAAGCCCCGACTGGTGGAGGGCTGCAGTAATGGTTGACTTTCTACAACTTTCCCCCATCTCCCGACTGCTCTGGAGCTCAGTCACAGTGATCTTTGGGTTCTTCTTTACCTCTCTCACCAAGGCTCTTCTCCCCCGATAGCTCAGTTTGGCCAGAAGGCCAGCTCTAGGAAGGGTTCTGGTTGTCACCGACGTCTTCCATTTAAGGATTATGGAGGCCACTGTGCTCTTGGGAACCGTAAGTGCAGCAGAAATGTTTTTGTAACCTTGGCCAGATCTGTGCCTTGCCACAATTCAGTCTCTGAGCTCTTCAGGCAGTTCCTTTGACCTCATGATTCTCATTTGCTCTGACATGCACTGTGAGCTGTAAGGTCTTATATAGACTGCTGTGTGGCTTTCCTAATCAAGTCCAATCAGTATAATCAAACACAGCTGGACTCAAATGAAGGCGTAGAACCATCTCAAGGATGATCAAAAGAAATGGACAGCACATGAGTTAAATATATGAGTGTCACAGCAAAGGGTCTGAATACTTAGGACCATGTGATATTTCAGTTTTTCTTTTTTAATAAATCTGCAAAAATGTCAACAATTCTGTGTTTTTCTGTCAATATGGAGTATTGTGTGTAAATTCATGAGGAAAAAAAAAATTAACTTAATTTTAGCAAATGGCTGCAATATAAAAATGTTAAAATGACAACTTGAGTGAAAAAAAAAATATTTTGGTGGCATTTAAGGGCCTCAAGAAATGAGATAGGCAGTCAGAACGTCAGGATTGATCAATTTTCAAATATTTATACTATAGTTTGTAGACGCTATAACTTTCACAGAGACGTTGTCTTTGAGTTTGGAAGTAGAAGATTCTGCATGCCAAAACCCCCCTTTTTTATTTTTTTGGGGCAACTTATGTGGTCACTGATCAGTTTCTAAGACAGGAGCACTTTATTAATCTCCATTTTCTATTGTTGTAAGACAGACACTCCAGCGTGAACTCACCTCACCTTAGCCAACAGCTTCTTGGAAATGAGCAATAATCATGCAAAAAAGGTATTGTTGCCGCAATAACAAACATTGGCAGCATATGTTTTGTTTCACTGAAACCTAAACTGTTTTCCTATAAATTGTCAGCCTCTCATTAACTGTTAAATTGAATACATTTAGGCAGCAAGATTTACTACCTGTGGAAACTCCCATTTGTCAGAACTCTGAACACACACACACACACAAAAAATTATATAAAAGTAAATGTTGCAAATAACATACATAAACTGTATAGATCCCAACCTTAGGGAAAAATTACAATAGCCTCCTCACTGTAACATAGTATGATTAGTGTCTACTGTTTGAATAATAATTAATTTTACTTTTAGACTTATGGATTCTTTTGGTTGACATTTAAACTCATATTGACCAAAATGCCTGTTATTTATAATTTCTTCTGAAAAAAAAAAAGGGTACTGTACTGAGGGTGCTCTGTTCCTGGCATCCCCTTTAAAAATGCTAGTTACAACAATACACTGGCTTCTCTTAACTTTTTTTTTTATTTGATCTTTATATATATATATTGATTAAGGTAGCTTTTTATGATTAACCACTTGCCTACAGGGCACTTTAACCCCCTTTCTGCCCAGGCCATTTTTCAGCTTTAAACGCCATTGCACTTTGAAAATTGTGCAGTCTTGCAACACTGTACCCAGATACATTTTTTAGCTTTCTCTTCACACAGAGCTTTCTTTTGGTGGTATTTAATCACTACTGGATTTTTTATTTTTACTAAAACATAAAAAAATTATTATTTTTTGGTTTCTGTCAGTATTACAGTGTTGCAAGACTGCGCAATTTTCAATTGTAATTTTTCTCCTTCATATTTTTGCACTGATGAGGCTGCACTTATGGACAGTGATGAGGCGGCACTTATGGACATCACTGATGAGCAGGCACTGAAAGGCAGCAGTGACTGGCATCACTAATGGCCACTGATTAGTGTCACTGATGGACAGATTGGCGGCACTGGGGGGCTTTACTGTAATCAGGGCACTGAAGATCAGTGCCCTGATTAAACGTCTGGGTGTTCCCTGCAAGGAGATGCCGCAGATCGGCTCTCATCACCACACAGTCAGTCTGAGGCAATGAGAGCTGATCACTGGCACTTTCACATTTACATGTGACCAGCTGTGATTGGACACAGCCGTTTGCATGGTTAACCACTTTCAGACCGGACCATTTTGCTGGTAAATGACCAGAGGTCTTTTTACACTTTGGCACTGCGCTGCTTTAACTGGTAATTGCGCGGTCATGCAATGTTGTACCCAAACAAAATTTGCGTCCTTTTCTTCCCACAAATAGAGCTTTCTTTTGATGGTATTTGATTGCCTCTGCGATTTTTATTTTTTGCGATATAAACGTAAAAAGACCGCAAATTTTGAAAAAAAATGATATTTTCTACTTTTTGTTATTAGAAAAATCCAATAAACTCAATTTTAGTCATACATTTAGGCCAAAATGTATTCAGCCACATGTCTTTGGTAAAAAAAAAGTCAATAATTGTATATTTATTGGTTTGCGCAAAAGTTGTCACATCTACAAACTAAGGTACGTTTTCTGGAATTTACGCAGCTTTTAGTTTACGACTGCCTATCTCATTTCTTGAGGTGCTAAAATGGCAGGGCAGTACAAAACCCCCCCAAATGACCCCATTTTGGAAAGTAGACCCCCTAAGGAAATTGATAAGAGGCATGTTGAGCCCATTGAATATTTTATTTTTTTGCCTCAAGCGATTGAATAATGACAAAAAAAAAAATTTTTTTTTTTTTTTACACAAAGTTGTCACTAAATGATATATTGCTCACACATGCTATGGGCGTATGTGAAATGACACCCCAAAATAAATTCTGCTGCTTCTCCTGAGTATGGGGATACCACATATGTGGGACTTTTTGGGAGCCTAGCCGCGTACGGGGCCCCGAAAACCAAGCACCGCCTTCAGGCTTTCTAAGGGCGTAAATTTTTGAGTTCACTTCTCACTACCTATTACAGTTTTGAAGGCCATAAAATGCCAAGATGGCACAAAACCCCCACAAATGACCCCATTTTAGAAAGTAGACACCCCAAGCTATTTGCTGAGAGGCATGTTGAGTTCATGGAATATTTTATATTTTGCCACAAGTTGCGGGAAAATTACAAACTTTTTTTTTTTTTTTTTTTTTTTAACAAAGTTGTCACTAAATGATATATTGCTCATGCATGCCATGGGCATATGTGAAATGACACCCCAAAATAAATTCTGCTGCTTCTCCTGAGTACGGGGATACCACATATGTGGGACTTTTTGGGAGCCTAGCCGCGTACGGGGCCCCGAAAACCAAGCACCGCCTTCAGGCTTTCTAAGGGCGTAATTTTTTGATTTCACTCCTCACTACCTATTACAGTTTTGAAGGCCATAAAATGCCAAGATGGCACAAAACCCCCACAAATGACCCCATTTTAGAAAGTAGACACCCCAAGCTATTTGCTGAGAGGCATGTTGAGTCCATGGAATATTTTATATTTTGCCACAAGTTGCGGGAAAATTACAAACTTTTTTTTTTTTTTTTTTTTTTTTCACAAAGTTGTCACTAAATGATATATTGCTCACGCATGCCATGGGCATATGTGAAATGACACCCCAAAATAAATTCTGCTGCTTCTCCTGAGTATGGGGATACCACATATGTGGGACTTTTTGGGAGCCTAGCCGCGTACGGGGCCCCGAAAACCAAGCACCGCCTTCAGGCTTTCTAAGGGCGTTACAGTTTTGAAGGCCATAAAATGCCAAGATGGCACAAACCCCCCCCAAATGACCCCATTTTGGAAAGTAGACACCCCTAAATTTAGGGGTACACTAGTGAGACTAGGTAATAAATGGCGGGTGCCCTGAAACTATAAAAAAATAAATAACCAACCAGCGTCACCTGTAACAGTTATATGGTGATCACTGGTGAAAGGGTTAACTAGGGGGCAATTAGGGGGCTTTATGCGGTAGTATATGGGGGTCCCTGGCGCTATAAAAAGCTGCAGCGAACCTAAATACCTACCTGCCTAACTAGCGTCACCTGTGACACTAATACAGCGATCAGAAAAACGATCGCTTATTAGGCTGGGTTCACACTGGAGCGATGCGGGAACGCCACGAATGCGCGGCGGGTTCCCGCATCGCATGCCTCCCGGCGGCAGTTCACACTGCCCTATGCGAACTGCTGGGAGTGTCAGTGAAATGTTACTGACACCCCCAGATCAGTTCGCATATCGCAGTGCGATCTGCAAACTCGGATCGCATGGTGTGAACACCCATGCGATCCGATTCTGCTGCGGGCCAAAAAAAGGGTCCCGTGCGAATTTGCGGCGGGTGCGGCGAATGGCTGAACTCGAATCGCACAGAGATCGGATGTGATTTGCACTGCAGTGCGGTGCGAATCGCATCCGTTCTCATAAACCGCTGCAATGTGAACCCAGCCTTAGTGACACTGGCGACGGGGGGTGATCACGGGGTTAAACCTTTATTGGGGGGGTTAGGGGGGTACCTTAGAACTAAAGGGGGCTAACCCTAACTGCCCTAACAGTTATTAGTCACAAATGACACCCGCCGGGTGATCAGGGGGTTAAACCTTTATTAGGTAATAAATGGCGGGTGCCCTGAAACTATAAAAAAATAACTAACCAACCAGCGTCACCTGTAACAGTTATATGGTGATCACTGGTGAAAGGGTTAACTAGGGGGAAATCAGGGGGCTTTATGCGGTAGTATATGGGGGTCCCTGGCGCTATAAAAAGCTGCGGCGAACCTAAATACCTACCTGCCTAACTAGCGTCACCTGTGACACTAATACGGCGATCAGAAAAATGATCGCTTATTAGGCTGGGTTCACACTGGAGCGATGCGGAAACGCCGCGAATCCGCGGCGGGTTCCCGCATCGCATGCCTCCCGGCGGCAGTTCACACTGCCCTATGCGAACTGCTGGGAGTGTCAGTGAAATGTTACTGACACCCCCAGATCAGTTCGCATATCGCAGTGCGATCTGCAAACTCGGATCGCATGGTGTGAACACCCATGCGATCCGATTCTGCTGCGGGCCAAAAAAAGGGTCCCGTGCGAATTTGCGGCGGGTGTGGCGGGTGCGGCGAATGGCTGAACTCGAATCGCACAGAGATCGGATGTGATTTGCACTGCAGTGCGGTGCGAATCACATTCGTTCTCATAAACCGCTGCAATGTGAACCCAGCCTTAGTGACACTGGCGACGGGGGGTGATCACGGGGTTAAACCTTTATTGGGGGGGTTAGGGGGGTACATTAGAACTAAAGGGGGCTAACTCTAACTGCCCTAACAGTTATTACAGTCACAAATGACACCAATGCAAAAAAAAAAAAAAATTACATTGGTGTCACTGTGACTGGGGGGCAGGGGTAATTGGGGGGGTGATCGGGGGGTAAAGGGGGGGTGTGAGTGTGCCTGGCATGTTCTACTGTGTGTGGGATGTGTTGGTGCAACTTACTGATCCGCTCTCCTCCGTGTCGGAACGAAAAATACCGACACGGAGGAGAGAATACATCACTTCCTCTCCTGTGTTTACATTACAGGAGAGGAAGTGATGTCACCGGGGATTTCTATTCGTCGGGAGCGATCGCGAGGGGGTGGCCATGAATGAATGGCCGTCCCCTCGTCCGGGATCGCTCCCGTACGAATACCGACCGCCGCAGGCACCGGGCGGGGGCCCGATCGGGCCCCCGACCCGCGGGAGGCAAGGGACGTACATGTATGTCCTTATGCCTGCCCGTGCCATTGTACCGACGTACATCGGCGTGCGGCGGTCGGCAACTGGTTAAAGAGCCGAGTGATCGGCCCTTTACAGAGATCTGCGTCGCACCGTGTCCTAGCAACACAGCGCAGCTGCGCTGCATGCCCCCATGGGCACACGAGAAGGACCGTTCTGGGCGCCGTCATGTGACGTCCACCCAGAACGAGAGCCACGCCGCTCGCTCCGTCATTTGACAGTGGGCAGGTAAAAAAATAAAAATAAATACGTAACAAAGAATATATGTAGCGAACAACTAAAAGAGAAGTTATAGGCAGAAATAAATATAAGACTAGCAGATTTCAATAACGAGAACATTTTCCAAATGTTAAGTATTAAAACCTTAAAACCCAAGACTGTGGGGTTTATTTACTAACTGGAGAGTGCAAAATCAGGCTCACTTTTGCAAAGAAACCAGTCAGCTTCCAGGTTTCATTGCCAAAGCTTAATTGAACAAGCCAAGGTTAGAAGCTGATTCACTTCTGCAAGGAAACCAATCAGCTTCTAACCTTGGCTTGTTCAATTAAGCTTTGGCAATGAAACTGGAAGCTGACTGGTTTCTTTGCAAAAGTGAGACAGATTTTGCACTCTCCAGCTTTAGTACATAAACCCCTGTGTCTACTGTTGCAACACCAGGAGTGTGGGGCATTCTCTTTATCTCCCTTGTTTACTATGTGATGGACTTTACTGTAGTCTTTGTAATGTAAAAATAAAGATATAAAAAAAGCCTTAATACCAAATTCTGATCTTGGGATTAATTACCCCCGCCCCATTTTCACCTCAATCACAGGTCCTCCCTTAAACCCCCCCCTCTTTTTCCTCTGGTGGTGGGCATAGCCTCAATGCTGCAGAGAGAATCTTCGCATTACAAGATTATGTAAATGTAATATTTCCTTAATGGGTAAAGGGGTTCCTCCTATTCTTGATACAATATTTTCCATTATCGAATGATTTTTGCAAAAAAAAAAAAAATCTGCTTAATTTTCCATAAAAATCAAGCAAATGTCATTTAATCCCAGAAATACAGTAAAAGGAAGAGCGTTTGTCAGCCAATAACACAAGATTAATCTCTTGCAATAAATCAAAATACACTTTTTTGCAAGAAAAAATACCATGAGCAAAATTAGAATGATAAAATCCACATTTAAGACATTGTTTAATGTTAATGTTGGATCCCTAAAGGTACATTAAAACTAATAATAGCAAACATAGCGGCAAACATTTAAATGGAAATGTTGTTCTCTGGAAAATGTATTAATCATTCGCTTTTTAAAAGTAGACAGGAATTTTTGCAAATCTAATGGTAAATAAAAGAGCCACATTAGTTATTTTAGCTCTTTTTAAGCTGAAAAAGAATGATACATGCCATACATGGATTGACATTTGGTTGGTTCAGCAGGGACTGGCAGAATTTCAATCCACGCATGGGAAGGCTGGTTGTACAGAAATCGATCTACCGATCGGTACCGGTTTTTAGTTTTAGATGGGAATAGAACAACTGCCAGGTTTTATTTCTGTCTAAGTCCCCAAGAGGTAGATTCACCCTCTCTTATATTTGTGCTGTTAACCGTTACCACTAAAAACTAAAATGAAAAAAATCTTAAATTTTAAGTGGTCTCCAAAACTGCAATGGGAAAGTCTTCCGATGGGGACACAATTTCTGGTGACCCTGGCAAATAACTGGGATTTTCCTCACTTTAGAGGCTTTTCCTCTCACTTCCTGTTTAGGTTATGGGACAGGTAGTGAAGGGAAATCAATTCAGTGGGACACAGATGGCAAAGAAAACAAAAAAACCTGACAAGATTATATGTTTTGCAAAATTACAACATTTTGCCTTAAAGCTGAGTTCCAGGAAAAAAAATTGAACTCCTTATGCCTTGTACACACGAGCGGACTTTTCAACATCCAAAGTCCGACGGACTGAGTCCGTCAGACTATTCGATCGTGTGTGGGCTGCAACGGACTTTTGACTCGCCAAAGTCCGAAGGACTTTAGAATATGGAACATGCTTCAAATTTTTCCGAAGGAACTCCGCCGGACCCGGTCCATTCGAAAAATTCGCTCGTGTGTATGCTACTCCGACGGACTAAAACCGACGCTAGGCCAGCTATTGGCTACTGGCTATGAACTTCCTTATTCGAATCCAGTCGTACGTCATCACGTTCGAATCCGTCGGAGTTTAGTGTGATCGTGTGTGGCCAAGTCCGCTCAGCCGAAAAGTCTGTCAGAACTCCGTCGGAATTCCAGCAGAACTCCGACGGAACTCCTTCGGAAGTCTGTCGGACATAAGTCCTCTCGTGTGTACGGGGCTTTAGAAAACGAAACTACACCCCACCTCGTTTTTGGATTTATTTTTTATTTTTTTTGTACCTTTTTCTCATATTTTCTATGGGACTTTCGTTCCACAGGGCTGCGTGTTTTTTTTTTTTTGCCCTCCTCCTTCCCTCCCCCATCGCCTTCTGGGGCCTATGTGTGTCCCAGAAGACAATGGGACCATTCAAAAAGTGCTGCACGACTCACGCATGTGCAGTAGGAAACAGGCTGTAAAGCCGCAAGGTTTCACTTCCCGTTTCCCTTAGTAAGGATGCTGGCACCTGCACTCAGAGCCGATGGATGGGTTGGCTTTGGGTGCAGACATCGCTGGCTCCCTGGACAGGTAAGTGTCATATTATCCAAATAAACCAAAATATGTTGCTGCGCTCCAAGTTAAAGTGCCAACGTGACAATGAAGTGCTAAGTGCATAAGTTCATAAACATACAAGTACATGTGAAAATGATCATTGATTTCGTACATCAAAATTAATACATAACATTCACTGTACAAAAATATAATTAAAGTTCATAAAATATGCTACAGTCCATGAACCTACACGTAATAAAGTGCGAAGTGGTGAACATGTCATACAATACTAATCTCTGTAAGGTTTTTATTGATGTACAGTATAGTATATGTTTCCATTTTGGAGACTCCCTTTTCTGTCATGGTAAAAACCTCCATGTAGACAGGAAACAGGGATATCAGCCTAACAGGCACAGATAGCAGCAATAAACAGCTGGCAACTTCTAAGGCTAGCCCTGGCTGGGCTCCTTCCCTTCCCCTCCCTTTCCCCCGTTAAAGTGGCACTAAACAATATCCTTAGGCCAGCCATACATGGGTCAAATTACAAAAATCTTAACCAGTAATTTTTTTTTTCAAATTTTTCACCATTAGTGGGCAGCAGCAATGGCCGATTTTCTTGTGGCCATCGAATCTGAGTGATTGCCACACTGAAAAAGTTTTTGAAAAGTTAATGATTTTCTAATCAATGATGGGAGAATCATGCAAGAAATATAATCGAAAAAGAAATGCGCAAAGAGTGCATGAAAAGAAAATTCCTAGAAAGAAGAGAAGATTCGCAACCATGAAAAATCTTTTCTGTAGCAATATGAGGTGAAATTGAAGGCTTGATTGGTGAAAATCAATAGTTGCACCATTGGATCACAAAAATTACTAACTTTGTGAGTTGTAGGGTTGTCCCGATACCACTTTAAGACCGTGTACAAGTACCGATACTTTTCTCAAGTACTCGCCCATACTGATTACCGATACTTTTTTTTGTGTCAGTAGCTTTTTATTTCATTTTATTTTTATTACTATATATCTATTATATACACACACAAACTTTTTTTTCCGTGGGGGGGGGGGGGGGGGCAGTCATTATCCGTGTTTATTTTATTTTATTTTTTATTACACTTACAATTTTACTTTACAATATTTATTGATATACATTTTTTTTGTAATGTAACCCTGTTGGGGGGGGGGGGGGGGCTTTGGCGAGATATGAGTGGTCTAAACAGACCCCTGACATCTCCCCTTTGAGTCATGGAAAGGGACTGAGGATAGAGATTCCCAAGTCCCTTTCTCAACCTCCTTAGCTGCCAAGAAGAATGGACAGGAGACAGTGGCTCCTCTTCATTCATAAACTGAAGCATCATACACCGTTTACGATTCTCAGTTATTGTGAATGGACAGAGTCAGTGGTCACTGACTGACTGACCAGACTTGAACAAGGGAGGGAGGGAACCGGAGGAAAACACGGAGGAGGAGGAGGCGCATGGAAGGGGAGTGGAGGGTGGGGGACCGGAGAAGGAGCGGGGGGTAACCGGAGGAGAACATGGTGGGGGGGGACCCGAGATAAACATGGAGGAGCGCAGGGAGGGGTAGCGGAGGAGCCCACGAAGGAATACAGAGGAGGACTCATAGGGGAGCCGGAGGAGGATACAAAGGACACTCAGAAAAAAAAAAATCGGTGCTGCGGCGGGGAAGTTATAATCACAGATCTCCCTGTGCTTCTCCTCTTCTCCCCTCCGCGGCTTTCAGCTGCTTTATTGAAAGCCACACAGGGAGATCGGTGATTATAAATTCCCCGCCTCAGTGTCCAGGTATCAGTTGAAGCTTTGGGAGCATTTTCATGAGTACAAGTACTCCTGCAAATACTCGGTATCTATACTAGTATCGGTATCGAGACAACCCTAAAAATTTGTTCCGAATTCGACCCATGTAATGGCCTGCGTCTCCAAAAATAATCCATACACATCCATTACATAATAGCCCTGTAATCTATTTTTCATAAAATTATTTCTTACTGTGTTTTTGGCTTCCTTGAGCTTTGCAAACCCCCTTTTCCTCATCCTGTTTGTTTGGGTTGAGAAGTGCATGTAATGCCGCGTACACACGACTGGACTTTCCGGCAGACTAGGTCCGACGGACTCAGTCTGTCGGACAATCCGATCGTGTGTGGGCTAATCCGATTGTTTTTCGTAAAAAAAATCCAATGGACCTAGAAATAGAACAGGTTTCAAATCTGTCCGACAGACTCAATTCCTATCGGGAAAACCGTTCGTCTGTATGCTGGTCTGACGGACCAGATATGACGCAAGGGAAGCTATTGGCCACTGGCTATTGAACTCCCTTTTTTAATCCCGTCTTACGCCATCACGTTCAAAACGAACAGACTTCGTTCACCGACCACATGGAAACTCAACAAGTCTCTTGCAGATCCCCGAGATCCGAAAGGAAGTAGGGGAAGCGATTACACACTACTTCAGGGAAAATACAAACCCGTCCTTAAACCCAATGTGCATCTGGGAGGCGCATAAATGAGTCGTGAGGGGAGTGTTGATCCGAATCCGATCCCAGAAAAAACTAGAAAGAACCAAGCAAATTGACGCTCTGATAACCAAGGTGCGCTCCCTCGAACTAATACACAAGCGGTCACTTGCAGAAGCTCACTTAGAATCCCTAGTCAGAGCTAGGAAAGAATTGAATGATCTTCTTTATCAAAAGACAGTCCAGAGCTTGGCGTGGGCTAGGTGATTGCTCTTCGAATTCTCTAACAAATCAAGCGCATCTTCATTCCGCACATTACGACTAAACAGGGATCCAAAGCTTACATGTCAAAAGACATAGCAAAGGAATTTTATGACTACTACTAGAAACTCTATAACCTCCACACAGGGGAACCTGGATAGACGATAGCCTCTAAAATGGAAGCAGCGGGTGAATGCATCAGGGCCTCCGGCATGCCTACCTTACCCACTGAAATCCTTGACTCACTAGAATCAGACATCACGGCAGATGAATTTCAAGCGGCCGTGGCTCAAACAAAACCAAGGAGGGCGCCAGGGCCTGATGGCTTCACCCTGACCTATTATCACACCTACGCAGCTTCCCTACCTCATTTCTTAAATGCATACAATAAGCTTAAAGGGAACAATGCCAGTGGACTCACTGAGGGCATATATATCATTGATACCTAAAGAGGGGAAAGACCTGTCACAGTGTGGGAACTATCGCCCAATCGCGCTCCTAAACGTTGATCTGAAACTCTTTGCGAAGATTCTCTCCAACAGACTAATACCGCATATTCCAAACTTAATACACTTAGATCAGGTAGGGTTTGTGCCAATGAGAGAGGCAAGGGACAATACGACCCCGGTCCTTAATCTAATCCATGCGGCACGTACACAGGGAAAGCCTTTTCTCCTACTCTCAACAGACGCAGAAAAGGCCTTCAACAGGGTCGCCTGGCACTTTATGCAGGCCACCCTGGACCATATTGGACTAGGTCCTAATATGCTGGGCTGGATCTCGTTGCTATACTCAAAACCATAAGCGGCGGTATGGGTAAATGACTGGTGTTTGGAATTTTTCTCAATTGCGAATGGGACGAGACAGGGGTGCCCCTGTCCCCCCATTTTCATTTTGACACTGGAACTGCTTATGTGCCACGTCAAGAATGACCTAAATATTTTAGGAGTACAGAAACCATCGGCGCACCATAAGATCACGGCTTATGCCGACGATTTGATCTATTTTGTATCCAACCCCCGTATCTCTCTCCCTAACATTTTGTATGCCCTACGGGCATACGGCGACCTTTCAAACTACAAGGTCAACTGCGCCAAGTCAGCTATCTTGAAAATCTCCGTCCCTGAGGCTGAAGCTCACTGTCTACGCACATCTTTTGCGTTTCATTGGTCAGATAAGTCAATATGTTATTTGGGCATTCTTGGGCACTCTTTAACATTGTCTTGGTCCGGGCGATGTAGTGCCTTCAAGATGACAGCACTTCGAGGATTTTGTACATATTCCAAACACTGCCAATCCGAATTCCCCTGAATATTTTTACACAACTGAAGGCGCTCATTAGAAATTTTATATGGGCACGCAAACCACCCAGAACAAAATTACAAACATTATCCAAACCACAGGAAAAGGGAGGCTTAGGTCTCACTGACCTGCGCAGATACTATAGGGCGACACTATTGGCTAGGGTAGTAGACTGGCACTGCAACAAAGAACACAAACAGTGGATGGGGACGGAGATGGAAGACACATCCACCCCCCTGCTAACTTCCCAAAAGACATTAGGGATCCCCCCCTGATAGGGGCTACGCTGACAGCTGTGAGGAGACTGTCCTGCAACACACGTATCTCGCCTCTGCCCTCCCCTATGACTCCCATAATCGGGAATCCAGACTTCTCCCCAGGCCTTACTAACAAAAGACTGAGACAGTTGACAGCAGCAGGGAGACACCGCCTGGGGGAGGTGTGGCCATCGGGGGAGCTCCCAACTTCATAGGCTATCACTGAGCTCACGACCCACCACTTGACATGTTTAGCACATATCAGCTTCGACACTTCCTGCAAGCAATACAAAAGAGTCCTTACACACCGCAAGACTTGACTCCCTTTGAGTCCATTTGTCACAAAAGAGAACCTGTACGGCACACCCTCTCCCTCCTGTACAACCTCTTGATTAACCAAGACGAGAAGTCGACCCCAACATTCATCCACTAGTGGGAAAAAGATTTAGGAACCCACTTCACCCCACAGGAAACAGAAAACAATTCTGGTACTAGCACACAAGGCCTCCATTGCAAATCAACATCAGGAATTGGGGTACAAAATAGTCTCCCGCTGGTACAGGGTCCCGTACCTAGTCAATAACATAAGTAAAACAAGCCTGGATAAATGCTGGAGGTGCAATACAGAGGTAGAAACCATAGGTCATATCTTATGGGCTTGCCCGGCACTGGGGGTGTTCTGGGAGGCGGTGACGGCGACGATTAAAAGCATAACCTCAGTGGAATTAAAGGATAACCCAGCTGCGTGCCTTTTCCACCTAACAGAGAGACCCATCCGGAAGTATAAAAAGACATTGACGATGGAACTCGTTAACGCAGCAAGGGCATGTATCCCTGCGATGTGGAGACAGCCCCAACCCCCTGTCCAGGGTCCTGTGGTACTCTAAAGTTAATCACATCCTCCGGATGGAAGAACTGACAGCCACCCTTTATAACATGGAAGAACAATTCCGCCACAAATGGAGGCCCTGGAGGTACTTCACTGGCACACATGTGTAGCTACAAGATAACCCATGCTACCACTCCAGAAACTGAATAAACGCTCTAAACAACCAGAGAGTTGGGTGCATTAATCTTGCGAGAGAACTGGCAGTCTTCCTTCTGTCCTCCCCCCTTTTTTTTTCCTCCCTCCCACCTTCCTCCCCCCGCCTTTCCCACAGTTTCCTTCTTCACCCTTCCTTCTTTTCCCAACTTGCTTCATCTCCTTCTTAGCCTCAGTTCTTAAATAAAGCCAATAACCTCACCCGTTATTTTCAGACGGAAGAAAAATACAAGTATGAAAGCCCTGGGAAGCAGGTGGTCCTGTAGACCAAGCGACATACCATAGACTTTGAGACACATGTATGAATGGGTTACTTCAGGGTGGGTTCTCATAGACCCCGTCTAATATTTGCTTTAATCGTAGATATAATCGATGTAATATTATTTGAAGTTATTCGGCAGAGTTCATTGTGTCTAGAGACGTATTGTTTATGGTCTTCAATGTATGAACACTATGTTTGTACTGATAAAAATTTAATGTCTGGATGTATTGTACAGTTAACTGCCATGAACAAAAAGGAATAAAAAAAAACAAAAAAAAAAAAACTAACGGACTTAGCCCGTTCATGTGTGGCCAAATCCGTTCGCTCGGAAAGTCCGTCGGGAAGACCGTTGGACCTAGTCTGGCGGAAAGTCCGGTCATGTGTACGTGGCATTAGTTGCAGTCATGTGCACAGCTCTATGCAGACTACAAATACCATAGTCCCTAGGCCTAGTCTATCAATGGAGCAAGCATGAGAGTGTGGCTACTATCCTACATACAGTGGGACCATGGAGAGTTAGTATAGCCACCATCCTATGGGAAGTCAGATTACAGCAGTAAAAACTGAATTTGGAGGAGGCTGAGAACGATGGAAGTTTTTTTTCTTTTTTGAATTAAGAATATATATTATATACACACAGCATGTAGCTTTTTTTTAACCAGAATTTAGTGCCACTTTACCTCTTCTATGTGCAGTGGTGGAGGCAATAGGTTTTTCATTTATTCCATGTTCCGAGATTACATGAACCACGCTCATGCTCAGTTGATTCTGACTCGTAGTAATCATGTGTATCTTCTACCTTACTATGTATCTGTCCCTAATGTTTTTTTTTTTTTTTTTTTTTCTTTTACAAGGTTGGGAAGCCCCTCTGCACCTTTTTTCTTTTATGTCTGTATGTGTACCTATGTGGAAAATCTAACAACCTTCATTCATTAAAAACATCTGAACATCTATCAACGTCCAAGTATTCCTGTCAAAAACTTGGTAATGCTGAAAGAACTCCAATCAAAGTTACCGATTTTGTTTCCAAGTGAAAAGGCTGAACATGACAAATTATTGCTGTAGTCAAAACGTCTTAAAGAGTAACTCCACTTTTGCTTAGGATAAAACATTCCCTTCTGGGTAATCTATGTAAATTTAGGGATTTTAACAAACCTCATCACCGATTCCCACCTTGTGTTATTCTGAAGAAATAGCCGTTTGTTTCTTTGTGTCCATGTGCAATGAATGTGAGCGATTTTAGAATCATCTATCAGGTGCAAGGTTCAAATGAGGAAAGTGGCAGGGTCTGCATTCCTTTAGACGTGACTTCCCTTTGGGAGTAGCACACCAAAAGTTCAATTTTTGTTGCAGAGGATGCCCAAAATCCGACCTGTATTTTAATGAAGACTTCTGGGAAAATCAATAAGCCAATCAGACAAACAAAAAATACATTTCTGGGGGGTATTCCGCACACCATCTGTGCACAAAACACCTTCAGGTTGTATGCATTTTTCAGAAAATTACAGCACTGTAGATTGACAGGAAAAGCTATTGTTTGTAAAAATCAATTACAGTTTGACTTTTTTTTTTTAGCAATTGTATATGCTATATTAAATCCCTCCACCCTCCCTCATGAGTGGAGTTAAACTTTACAAAGGCCATAAACCAGAATCCCAATGCCCTCATTTATCTGGAAATCTGCACAAGTTATAAAATGACTCTACTTCTGTTTCTTGTGAAAGCCCACATTTATGCGGTCTGACCTTTGGTTACCTTATTGCAGATCTGAAACTATCCTGGTTTGTAGAGAGATACTTTCACAGCCCTGGGAACAGAAATTATAGTCTATAGGTTGTAGCTCACCAGGGCAGGATTTCTGCTAATGTGTGGACATGAGAAAAACAACAATTATTGTAATATTTTAAACTGAAAGTGCAACTCCAGCCTAAACACCTTTATTGCCTTTGGACAGAGCTTGACAATGCAATTGCTGTCTGTATCCCATATGGGGAAATTTTCCTTTTCTTGATCACATGACCCGTCACTGGGACAGGCAGTAGGGGAATCTCTTAGTTGGGAACTCAAACAGCAATAGAAACTTATATCCTTCTCCATTAAATAAAAGACAATTTTATTGCTGTACTTATTCTGACTGGTGGTACTCTCACTTCCAGTGCCAGAGATCACTGTTCATACACGTTCATTTTTCTTTTTTGTTCAACCAGCGGTTTGAACACAAAAGAAAAGAAAAAAAAACAGATCCCTGCATCAACAGAAACGATGTATGAAGCAGGAATATCCTCTACCGCACTATTGTATACTGACAGCAGGGACTACCCCACATAAAAATATACAGATAAGCACTTTTAAAGTAGAAAATTAACCTTGTTAGAGGGGTTTCATTTATAGTATAGTTAGTCCTATCAGGTATGTGGACCATACCTATGTACATGTCACCTTACTTTAGCGCTAGGAAAAGGATAATTATCATTAGGCAAGTATACAATTTACTACTGTATGCTACTGCACCATCAACATTTGGACAATTTTTTTTAGAAGCCAAATGGGAAATAAATTCATTTATAGCTTTCTACAGTGGGCATAGAAAAGAATCACCCCCCTCCCCCATATAATATAAAATGGTCACATTTTGTTGCTTTGAAGCCTGAAATGAAGGCACAGAGTTTTTGTTTTATCCAGCTGTATTCACTCAGTGCAACTTTTACTAGCCAACTGAAAGATATAACACCAACATGTCTGAAAAAAATAAAATAAAAATCAAACACAAAATCATTGAGTTGCAAAAAATAATCACCCCCTTGTGTCAGTATTTTGTTGAACCACCTTTAATTACAGCCTTTAGTCTCTTTGGATATGTCTCTTCTGACTTTGCACATCAAGACAATATTTGCCCACTCTTCTTTGCAGAACTTCTCAAGAGCAGTAGATGTTCCTCAAGAATTTGATTGCCCCATTCATTTTTCTTTCTATCCTGATAAGTGCTCCAGTCCCTGCTGCAGAGGAACACATCATAATAGGATGTTACTACCTCTTTGTTTTACTGTAGGAATGGTGTTATTTGGATGGTGAGCTGTATTGGATTTCCGCCAGACATATCGTTTGGTGTTATGGTCAGATGAGACTAAAATTGAATTCTTTGGCCTCAACACCTTTTTTTCCCATGTGGCCTCAGAATCTTCAAGTCAGGTTTTTGCATGTGTAACCAAAAATTGACACTGCGCTATCCCAAAAAGCAGCTAACACACTAAACATGAATAATTTAGCTCAAAGTGAAAAATATTAAAGTGCAGCACTATATAGAATAAATTGAATTAATTCAACGTGTACATGAAAATACTTGTGCAATTTACATTAATCAAGGGTTCTTATCGATGCAAATATATATTTGTGCTTGTTGATATTTATACTTCAGTAAGTGAATATATCGTGTGTAAATAACACAAAAAAGCAAAAGAACAAACTGTCCTTTGTGAAATCCAAAGAATCAAAAAATTTTGAAAAGTAGTCCAGTTGTATTTCAACAAAGCCACCACCCTCGTGACGGTACCACCACCTCAATAGATGTGAGCTTACCGAATGAAGTTGACCCAAATGAACATATATTCTAAGGGTCATGCGTGCTTGTTGCTCTGGTTATGGAGAACCGACTTCCCATGCCACAGGTTGGCTACCCTCAATATGGAAAATGCCTTCCTCCGACTCCTGGATATACCTGCTCCTCTCCGCTCAAAAGTCTTGGACACTTATGTCTTGGCAAAAATTTACTCAATGGGCTTTACCAAGCTGTGAATATTAGAATACTTTTTGTCAGTTTCGTTTTGCACTGAAACATTATTACAAAAGCTGTTGGGATTAAAATGACCCATTTCTTGTAACAAAATCTTGATTAGAAATATATTTTAGCGGCACTTTAGGTCAATTTGTACACAAGCGACAAGACTTTTGTCAGGGACTGTATGTAGTAGTGTCCAATTGCACAATGTGAATTATTGTGTTACAGTTGGATATTAATCGCTACTACATGCTACAAAACAGTCAGACACGGAGTGTATTATTTCTATCCAGATAGTCACAAGTGAAATGGATTCTATGTCAGATGTAATTTTGCAACATTTCAACCTTACCCTCATTCCAAAAAAAATAAAAAATAAAAATAAAGAAGTAGTAAATTTTCAGGAGCATTTTACCAACCATAAGACCCTTGATCATGCCACATGCAACTAAATGAGTGCTTTTTCTGATGTGTGACAGAACACAAACCGAACCACTGAATCAACCACTGGTTCAAAGAACACACAACACTAGTAAGAAAAGCTCTGCTGCTGCTGAATGGTCTGCCCTATGCACGACTAGCAGAAACACTCCACGCAAAAAATAAACCACAACCAAAAGCCATTTTTCACTATGTGAACGGAGCCTAAAAGTGGCCAGCCAACATCAGCCTCAGTTAACTGCTAAACTGGAAGACAATTAGCATAAATCAAGTAGATGTAAATGAAATTTCAATTTAATTAAAAGAAAACCGTAAGTGATACCTATGGACTTGGTAAGGGCTAATCTGTCTTGGATTATGGTTAAAAAAAAAGGCTATCTGCAATTCTAAACGACAAACTAAAAGGAGTTTGAGAAAACCTGGAGCCCCTGGATTCGATATCTGCCGGGAGACACCCTGGTGCCCATGGCTTATCCAGTGGTCTAGTTTGGAGGAGTTGGCATGTCCTTCCTTCTCCTATTTTTAAATCTTTTCTGTCTGTCCCCTCCTTTTTTCTCTTTTTCTGGAAGTCGGGATCACTATACCGATTGTGTGGGATGTGGACAATTTTTTTGGGTTGCGAAGTTATTCCCTCCACTTAGAGGTAGTCAGTAGCCATGTATTAGGCCAGCGCATGAGACTGTGGACTGGGATAGTGGTCTCTTTTTGGGGCTTAGTTGCGAAGGTCACCTTGTGCTCTGGCGGTTTATTGCTAACGTTAAAGTGGCTAACTTGACATTTGGCCTGTTCAACCACTTGAGGTCCACGCTATAGTCAAATGACGGCTACAGCGCGGATCTTGAATGCCGGGACTACGTCTATTGACGTCGTCCCCTTTAATGGCTCCCGCGCGCTCCCGGGAGCACACATCGGGGAAAATCTGTGTTGGCCATGTCCCCTGGACACAGCCAATCACAGATCGCTGTAAACGGCCAATCACAGCAGCCGTTTACAGCGCGATCGCCGCCTCCAATGGGTGAGGATCTCAAATGTAAACAAATGAGATCATCTCCCATTGCCGAATCTGTCTCCTCACACAGAGACAGCGTGTGAGGAGAGCGATTCTGTGAGTTGAAAAAAAGAGTGTTTTTTGTGCCATCTGTGCCCGCCAGTGCCCATCTCTACCCCGCCAGTGCCCACCTGTGCATCATCTGTGCACCATCTGTGCAACGTCAGTGTCCATCTGTGCACCGCCAGTGCCAATCGGTGCCCATCTGTACAAATTGGTGCCCATCTGTGCCACCACAGCAGTGCCCATCTGTGCCGCCTCAGCGCCCATCTGTGCCGCCTCAGCGCCCATCTGTGCCGCCTCAGCAGTGCCCATCTGCTGCAAATCTGTCCAATAAATCTGCACATCTGTGCAATAAATCAGTGCACATCTGTGCCGACCCATCAGTGCCCATCTGTGTCACCTCAGCAGTGCCCATCTGTGCCAACCCAGCAGTGCCCATCTGTGCCGACTCAGCAGTACCCATCTGTGCCGCCTCAGCAGTGCCCATCTGCCGGCTCAGCAGTGCCCATCTGTGCAATAAATCTGCACATCTGTGCAATAAATCAGTGCACATCTGTGCCGACCCATCAGTGCCCATTTGTGCCGCCTCAACAGCGCCCATCTGTGCCACCTCAAAAGCACCCATCTGTGCCACCTCAAAAGCGCCCATCTGTGCCACCTCAAAAGCACCCATCTGTGCCACCTCAAAAGCACCCATCTGTGCCACCTCAAAAGCGCCCATCTGTGCCACCTAAACAGTGCACATCTGTACAATCAGTGCACATCTGTGCCGACTCATCAGTGCACATCTGTGCCACCTCATCAGTGCACATCTGTGCCACATCTGTGCCACCTCATCAGTGCACATCTGTGCCATCAATCAGTGCACATCAGTGCCACCTCATCAGTGCAGGCTTAACACCAGCAACATGTCTAAATGAGTCTTTTCCGCCGAGGAGGCGTACAAAATTCTTTCCACGGCCGACGAGAGCAACGGGGAGCTCTCCTCTTCAGATTCTCTTTCAGATTCGGATTCTGAAGCCGACATAAATTATGAGCCAGTCCTCAGCAGTGAAACACTGACTGAATCCGAGGAGGAAGATATCCGGCCCATCAAACGAAGGCGTTCTAGTGAGGCAGTGCCGTCCACCAGCACCGCAGTGCCCCGGCAAGAAAGGCCAAGTACCAGTGGGGTGTCATCTCAGCCCCAAAGGGTTAGGAGCCATGCCGGCCTTCCCTATGCCCTTCAGAACCCCTTGTGGCTTCCTCCTAATTCAGGAGAGGCCAATGTTCCCCCTTTCACTGCCCAGCCAGGAGTCCAGGTGGACACGGAGAATTTTACCCCAATAGATTTTTTTAATTACATTTTTACGGAGGATATGTTGTCGTCAATTGTGGCCCAGTGCAACCTGTATGCACAGCAATTTATTTGGAAAAATCCGACATCTTATTATGCCCGTCCCTACGAATGGAGAGACCTAACGGTGGAGGAGTTCAAGGTTTTTTTAGTCCTCACATTTAACATGGGACTCAACAAAAAAAATCAATTGCGTACCTATTGGTCAACCCACCCCCTCCACCACACACCGCTCTTCTCCGCGGTAATGCCCAGAATCAGGTATCAGATGATCCTGAGGTTCTTACATTACAGCGACAATACCGAGTGCCTTCCACGAAATGACCCAAATTACGACAGGCTTTACAAAATTCGTCCACTACTTATTTTTCACAAACATTCCCCAAATTGTTTACCCCGGACCAACACATATGTGTGGATGAGTCCCTTATTAAAGTTAGTGGTAGGCTTAAAATGAAGCAATTTATGCCCAGCAAAAGGGCCCGCTATGGGGTGAAGATCTACAAATTATGCGACCGAGCCACAGGGTACACATATTCATTCATATTGTATGAAGGGAAGGACACCCAGCTGCAGCCCCCTAATTGTCCGGACTACTTGGGATCCAGCGGAAAAGTTGTTTGGGACCTCATATACAGTGGTGTGAAAAAGTGTTTGCCCCCTTCCTCATTTCCTGTTCCTTTGCATGTTTGTCACACTTAAGTGTTTCGGAACATCAAACCAATTTAAACAATAGTCAAGGACAACACAAGTAAACACAAAATGCAATTTGTAAATGAAGGTGTTTATTATTAAAGGTGAAAAAAAATCCAAACCATCATGGCCCTGTGTGAAAAAGTGATTGCCCCCTAAACCTAATAACTGGTTGGGCCACCCTTAGCAGCAACAACTGCAACCAAGCGTTTGCGATAACGTGCAATGAGGCTTTTACAGCGTCCTGGAGGAATTTTGGCCCACTCATCTTTGCAGAATTGTCCTAATTCAGTTACATTAGAGGGTTTTCGAGCATGAACGGCCTTTTTAAGGTCATACCACAACATCTCAATAGGATTCAGGTCAGGACTTTGGCTAGGCCACTCCAAAGTCTTCATTTTGTTTTTCTTCAGCCATTCGGTGGGGGACTTGCTGGTGTGTTTAGGATCATTGTCCTGCTGCAGGACCCAAGTTCGTTTCAGCTTGAGTACACGAACAGATGGTCGGACATTCTCCTTCAGGATCTCTTGGTAGACAGCAGAATTCATAGTTCCTTTTATCACGGCAAGTCTTCCAGGTCCTGAAGCAGCAAACCAGCCCCAGACCATCACACTACCACCACCATATTTTACTGTTGGTATAATGTTCTTTTTATGAAATGCAGTGTTCCTTCTATGCCAGATATACTTGGACACACACCTTCCAAAGAGTTCCACTTTTGTCTCATCGGTCCACAGAATGTTGTCCCAAAAGTCTTGGGGATCATCAAGATGTGTTGTGGAGAAATTGAGACGAGCTTTGATGTTCTTTTTGCTCAGCAGTGGTTTTCTCCTTGGAACTCTGCCATGCAGATCATTTTTGCCCAGTCTTTTCCTGATGGTGGAGGCATGAACGCTGACCTTAACTGAGGCAAGTGAGGCCTGCAGTTCCTTGGACGTTGTTGTGGGGTCTTTTGTGACCTCTTGGATGAGTCGTCGTTGCGCTCTTGGGGTAATTTTGGGCGGCCGGCCACTCCTGGGAAGGTTCACCACTGTTCCATGTCTTCGCCATTTGTGGATAATGGCTCTCACTGTGGTTCGCTGGATTCCCAAAGCTTTGGAAATGGCTTTATAACCCTTTCCAGACTGATAGATCTCAATTACATTCTTTCTCAATTGTTCCTGAATTTCTTTGGGTCTCGGCATGATGTGTAGCTTTTAAGGATCTTCTGGTGGACCTTACTGTGTCAAGCAGCTCCTATTTAAGTGATGTCTTGATTGTGAACAGGTGTGGCAATAATCAGGCCTGGGTGTGGCTAGAGAAATTGAACTCAGGTGTGGACAACCACAGTTATAGTATGTTTTAACAAGGGGGGCAATCACTTTTTCACACAGGGCCATGATGGTTTGGATTTTTTTCACCTTTAATAATAAACACCTTCATTTACAAATTGCATTTTGTGTTCACTTGTGTTGTCCTTGACTATTGTTCAAATTGGTTTGATGTTCCGAAACATGCAAAGGAACAGGAAATGAGGAAGGGGGCAAACACTTTTTCACACCACTGTACCCCCTATTGGATAAAGGCTACCACTTGTATGTAGATAACTTCTACACATCTCTGCCCCTGTTCCACAACCTTCACCGGAAGAAGACGCCAGCATGTGGCACCGTAAAAAGGAATCGGAAGGGCTTTCCTCAAAGTCTTGTGAATAAGAAGCTGCGAAAAGGAGAAACCGCGAGTCTGAGAAACAAGGAGGTTCTGGCAGTGAAGTGGAGGGACAGAAGGGATGTGTATATGTTGTCTTCTATCCACAATAATACGTTTGTGGAATGGCCCCGCAAAAAAAAAAAAAATGCATTTATGAATACAATTTGTTCATGGGGGGAGTCGACTTCAACGACCAAATGATGGAACCATATCTTGCCACAAGACGGACATACCATTGGTACAAAAAAAGTAGCAATTTATTTTTTTCAATTGGCCATTTACAATTCCTATGTCATTTACCGCAACTCCACCCAAAACCCCAAACGTTTCTTTGGCTACCAGGAGGAAGTTTTCACTGCCCTTATTTTCCCACGGCCCACCAGAAAATATCCGATCAGACGTTGTTAGTCGACTCTTTCCCGATAAAATCCCTCCCAAACCAACAGGCCAAAGACGTCAAAAAAGATGTAAGGTGTGTACCAGAGCAGGAGTCAGAAGAGACACATCTTATTATTGTGCACAATGTCCTTCCCAACCAGGCCTCTGCATAGGCGACTGTTTTCGGCGTTACCATACTTCAATACATTTTTAGTGAAGTATGGTAAACATAATCCTCAGTTCCTGCCTTCATACACCTTCACACCCCTTATGCCACTGCCTGCTCTGTAACTGACCCTGGCTTGTTATTTCACCACTCTTATGCCTGCCGATTCTGTACATACCGCTGCCTGATCTGGAACTGACCCTGGACTGTTATTCGACCATGCTTCTGCCTAACGATTCTGTACATACCTCTGCCTGATCTGGAACTGACCTTGGACTGTTTGACCACGATATTTGCTTGCCTCTTGGACTGATCTTGTATTCTGCAACTGGACTAGTGGGATTCAACACGGGGTCTCACATATGTGAGGGGCTCCAGTATAGTTTTTCTGGAAGAAGAAAACAATTTTCTTTGTTTTTTTATTCCTAGATTAGGGCCTGGAGACTCGGAGGCTTCAAAGAGATTTGGGAGGGAGAAGCCTCTACCCCTATCCCCATTCTGTCCTGAACGAGGCTCTACTTCTGTCTGCTGCCTGTAGGACTTACTGCCGTCATGCCACACTGACCACACCACATGGACCTGCCTACTACCAGGACCAATATTTTTGGCACTGCTGACAATATCTCTGCACTTACCCTGGACTGTATATGGACAGTATCCCTGCCTGCTAAATTGTGTTCGCTGTTGCTGACCAAGTCCCTGCCTGCTGCCTGGACCAGTGATATCCTCCTGTAGACAACTGCGCTTCTAAAACCACAGGTAATCTTTTCTTTACCCTTTGCTCAGCATAATGTATTTGGGGGTGTAATTCTTGGTATGTGCAGGCTATGTGTCCCTGGAACGCCGGCGGTGTTCCTTGCATGTTGCGCCTCTGTATGTGGCCAGGCTGTGTAAACGTCTCACACATGTGGTATTGCCATACTCAGGAGTAGTAGAATGTATTTTGGGGTGTTATTTTTGCTATGTAAATGCTATGCGTTGGAAATATCATATAAACGGACAACTTTGTGTAAAAAAAAAATGCGTTTTCATTTTTTTCCACATTTTCCAAAAACTTCTGGAAAAAAATTAACCATTGAAAAGACTCATTATGCCTCATAGATTAGGTGAGGTGCTACTTCAAAATTAGGCCTCTGTATGTGGTCAGGCTGTGTAAAAGTCTCACACATGTGGTATCAATATACTCAGGAGGAGTAGGAGAATGTATTTTGGGGTGCCATTTTTGCAATGTAAATGCTATGTGTTGGAAATATCTTATAAACGGATAACTTTGTGTAAAAAAAAATGCGTTTTCATTTTTTTCCACATTTTCCAAAAACTTCTGGAAAAAAATGAACCATTGAAAAGACTCATTATGCCTCATAGATTATACTTTGGGGTGTTAGCTTTCCAAAATGGGGTCATTTTCTGGACGTCCCCATTGCCCTGGTGTTCCAGGGCCCTCAAAACTGTAATAGGTGGTTGAGAAATGAAATGTGTAATTTATGCTCCTAGAATGCCTGAAGGTGCTACTTCAAAATTAGGCCTCTGTATGTGGTCAGGCCGTGTAAAAGTCTCACACATGTGGTATCGTTATACTCAGGAGGAGTAGGAGTATGTATTTTGGGGTGTTATTTGTGGTATGCATATTCCGTGTGGGAGAAATAAGCCATTACAATGAAAATTTTGTGAAAACAAAAAAAATAAAAATCTTAATTTTGCAAAGAATTGTGGGAAAAAACAACAACTTAAAATAACTCACCATGCCTCTTACTAAATACATTGGAATGTCTACTTTCCAAAAAGGGGGCATTTGTACTTTCCTGGCTTGTTAGGGTCTCAAGAATGGAGATAGGCCTTAGTACATCAGATGTGATCTTTTTTTGCAAATCTTTATGATTTGCACCATAGCTTGTAGACTAATTTCACACAGATCATATAATATGCAATAATTTGGGTTATTTTTAACAAAGATGTGTAGTAGTATAAATTGTGTCCAAAATTTATGAAGAAAAATTGCTAATTTGCAAAATTTTATCACAGAAACTAAGAAAAATTATTTTTTTTTCGAAATTTTCGGTCTTTTTTCATTTATAGCGCAGAAAATAAAAAAACGAGAGGTGATCAAATACCACCAAAAGAAAGCTCTATTGGTATGAAGTAAAGGACAAAAAAATCATTTGGTTACAGTGTTGCATGACTGAGTAATTGTCAAAGTGTGAGAGCACTGAAAGCTGAAAATTGGTCTGGGCATGAGGGGGGTCTAAGTGCCCAGTAAGCAAATGGTTAAGTTGCCAAGTACCATGGTGGGAAGATGATATTACCTATGTATGAGGTTAGGCTTACCACAGCCATGGACTTCAGCAGGTCCTGATATCCTTACCATGTGATGTACTTTGTTTTTCTTTTTGTAAGTTTATGGAGATGTATGGCTTGGCATTACCCCGTTGTTATCTTCTAATGTGGTTTATGTCTTTCTCTTGTTAAACACTTTTCAATAAAAACACAAAAGAAAAAAGTTATTTGTAATGTTCCTTCTATGTATGTGAATTCATACTGTTAAAGATATACCACATTTGGAGAAGTCACAAATACTACATAGCGAAAAAACTGTGTAATTTTGTATTCATTTATTTGAACAGAAAAGCTTTCCATTATTACCCAGACAGTTATTGTGAAAAACAGTCTTACGTTTCATGTATAAACAATGCACTCTCTTGTGGACGAGCACATAGAATGAGGAATACTAAAATTTATGTAAGCTCTTTTTCCTGGTTTTCAATATTTTAGAGCCTTCCAAATGACACACTGCTGACCTACTTTCTTGTAAATCTTCAAACTATCCCAAAACTATGCACAGTCACCTTTGAAGAAAAAAAATGCAACATAGAAAATATGTATATTCACAGAAATTCAAAAAAGGGTTAGGCAGAAAGAAAAAAAAAAAAAAATCAGTGCATTCACTCAGTTGTAAATTACAATTGTAGTATTATTCTACATCTACAGTAACACGCTATAAATATATATGGCTAATCCGGCTTTCTCTTCCTCAGCATCCACAATGGATGCCAACATTTACAAATAATTTAAGATTGCTGTTCAAGAAACTCTTCACTTTTGAAATCTGTTATTAAAGTTTACTGCAAGTTGTACAAATGTAGGATATGCTTATCTACCTAATATGTGAGTTTTTTTTGCCCCAGAAATGGGTCACCAAGAACCATGCCTATGAGCCAGTTATAGAACACCCTACACATTTGTATTGCTAGCCTTTTGCTCTTCCCTAATCGGCTGGCTGTTATTTAACCATCAGGTTCTGGGTTTGTAAACCTCATCTTGACTTTATTACCCAGTGAGTTTCAACCAATGAAGGTGATGAAGGTGCCCCTTCACAAGGCCCACAGGAACAAAGCTGAGGCTGTCAGTCACAGGCTGTGCCCTCCCATCACCATTTTTCACTTGGTGTCAAGAAAACCTTTCAGAAGTGATTCATGTTGATAGTAGAGGAACAAAGTAGTAGACAAAAGTGACACTAAAGTTGGCTACACATCATGCAATTTTCATACATTTAGCTTTTAGATTTAGCAAAACCAAATAATATGAGGTCAAACCTATAGACTTTCCAATTGTATGCAATCAGGCAGGCCCTTGCACTACATTAGTTGAAGGTAAATCTAAAGGAAATTGAACAAGAAAATTGTATAATGTGAAGCCAGCTTTAATGCTTGAGACACTTAAGTACGCATTATCGAGCAGTGATGGCAACCTTGGCAGCCCAGATGTTTTGGGACTACATTTCCCATGATGCTCATGCACTCTACAGTGTAGTTGGGCATCATAGGAAATGTAGTTAAACATCTGGGGTGCCAAGGATTTCCATCACTGCTAATAGAGGGATATGCTTTGTTCATATTTCAGGTCTGAGGTTTAAAATCACTTTAACTCAAAATCTGCAGTGATGGTTTCCATATGTCTGTCAATACCACTCCTTTTAAACAGAATTTCTAGGACAAGTGAAACCAATCAGCAAACTTCTAATGTTGCAGCATCAGCTAGATATCACATAGACCTACACATGTTCATTGGGAGGGTCTTCTTTCTGAAGCTTGTCATCAGTCAGATTCAAGCCCCCATGGCAAGTGTGAATCTAATTGGTGGCTGTTGTGAATTTTCTAATATTGACATTTTGATACATACAGGCATTCTTTACTTGAGACAGCAATGAGCCTGTAATGGGAGTGTTTGGGAATATCTTTCTTGCGCTACAAGAAATAGCCATTTTTAAATTACCAAAAAGGAGGTGCATAAACTGGTGCACTATAGCTTTGCTTGGAAGAAAGCTTCAAGCCTTGAGTAGATAGGCTGTTTAACCTGTATGTATTTCAAGGCTTAAGGTCAGCCATACACAGAGCGAATTTCTTTGTGTTTGATTCCCCCCATCAACACAGACAGTGTTGATATGGAAATCCGTCTTGCCGGGTCAATGTCTTCTCCCGGCAGGGAAAGGGGGGGCAGGGAAGCCGCCCTCGCCGGAATAACAGTGAATATCGCTAGCTACTATAGCACTTGCAATAATCGTAAATGAATCCAGCAGGTTGGTTGTACCCAAGTTGATCGATTGATCAACTTGGTACATTCAGCCTGCCTATTAATATTTCGAAGTCCGAGATTCAAACCGTGTATGGCCGGCATACCTAGAGGGTTTTAAACTCCCTCAAAAAGCTTATTACTTACCATTCATCTCCATGCTAAACTAACCTGCACAAGTCATCCTCTTATAGCCACTTGATAGCAGTTCTGAGTCCAAACGCCTCCAGTCCCAAGGCTACTTTCAACACTTAACTGTGGCAGGGACACAGATTTGATGCTTCTCCCTGAGCAACCAATCTGTAGCACTGGCTACACACGGGACCCAAATTAAATGCCAAAATATCACTTGGAACAGGAGCTCTGAATCCTCATGTGGAAAGAGGAATGGAGGAGGATGATTTCCTCATATTAGGTTGGTGTGGAGAACTGTGAAAAATAGGTTAGGTTAGGAAATAACTTGAGTTACTGCTCAACCTTGGACCTTCTTATGTCCCCCTGGGTCAAATTTTTAAACTTGCAGCAAACAAATGGATTAGTAAAATTTTTCAAAAAGGAAGGATTTTCTTTATACAAAATGACTGATATGACAATAAGTATGAAAACTGCATCAATAAGCCCATCAACCTGACACAGAACCAAGGCATGCAGAGGCCTACAGCAACCAATCTGACATTAAATAGAACCAGTTTCAAGTAATGAAAGCGGATGCCCGATAGCCTGTCACAAGCTCCTGCACACAATTTCTCTGTGCCATATTGTAAAACACTGCATAAATAAGACCACAATATATTATCTAATACAAATAAAAAGTTGTTCATTGCCGTATAGTACAGTTATTTAAAATAGCTGCATTTATGCCAGAATCTGTTCATGCGTTATGCTGGCCAACCAGCAGTAAGCCATCCTGAGAAAAATAAAAGATGACCACCTTTCCTAAATAAATAACATTTATGGTGGCTATAATACTGTATGGAATATTTACATACAGTTGTGTCCTCAGAGCTAACAAATATCAAAATGAAAAATCTCAAAAATAGAGACTTACATTTCCTAATTCTCAAACATTATGTAGACCAAGGAAATTAGTGTTTAAAGGAAAACAATAAAAATATACATTTTAAAAGGGCAATATGAACATAGTCTGGGATTCTCCATGGAACCAGTCAGTAGGTATTGCCTTTGAAAGGGAAGGGGGGTATTTTAGCATGGATTTAGAGTTGTGATGACTCCTAGAATACATAAAGCTGTATTTTTGCCTGAATCTCCCTTTTATTTCTCTGTGTATTACAAAAAGTGTTTTTCCGTGCTCACAGGTGCCTGTAGATCACAGAAGGCTGCTGTCTGATACTTTTACTTGGTATGGATTAAACTCTATCAACCAAAACAGATCTCACCGAACCTCCATTGTTGAAGAAAAATATGATTTGCAATGCTGTATTGCATCACTCTGTGTGCTATTAATGTTGCTATGGGCCGAATTTAATCTCATATTCCTCTTAATTGCAAACTTATATGAGCCACTGCCAATATATATCTTGCTTTTGGTGTATATATTTTGCAATTCTATGTTTTGTCTAAACTTTTGAGTATCCGTATATCATTGTTTCATTTGTGACACTATGGGGGTTATTTACGAAAGGCAAATCCACTTTGCACTAAAAGTGCACTTGGAAGTGCAGTTGCTCTAAATCTAAGGGGTAGATCTGAAATGAATGGAAGCCCTGCTGATTTTATAATCCAATCATGTCCCCAAAAAAAAAATGCTGTTTTTTATTTTCCTTGCATGTCCCCCTCGGATCTACAATGACTGCACTTCCAAGTGCACTTTCAGCACACTTTCAAGTGCACTTGCAGTGCAAAGTGGATTTTCCTTTAGCAAATAACCCCCTATGAATAGCGTCATAAGATGGTTTAAATAATGAATGTACACTTGTGTATTTTGTTTAGGAGAGGCCAACAGGCAGGTATAAGTGGCAACATGCAGTTAACAATTCCCTATGACAGATTGTAAACTTAGAAGAGATGGTCATGATAGAGCAGTGGTCTCAAAACTGGCAGCCCTCCAGCTGTTGCAAAACTACAAGTCCCATCATGCCTCTGTCTGTGGAAGTCATGCCTCATGGGATTTGTAGTTTGGCAACAGCTGCAGGGCCGCCAGTTTGAGACCCCTGTGCTTCTAGGCTGCCATCCATATCATTCCTTCACTACTTGGGAACAACTGACCTAGAACAAGCATTGGCTTATCAAGTGTTCTGAAACCATGTTGAATGCATGTGCGGTTTGGGTCAGAGAATCACTAATACAGGCTAAGGATGACACCTTTAGAAATAAATCAAAAACTTTCATTATTCGATCCAGATTCTTTTAACTTCATATTGTGGCAACTAAGGGAGTGGTGATCAACAAAAGAGACACAAGCTAAGCAAATCACCCATAAGGGCATGGCAATACAAGTCTCTGTGTGGGATTCACATGAGTTGGCAGAGTCGTACACTTCCCGTCTGTAGAGGGCCAAACAAAGTCTTTTAATTGGAAATGGAGACCCTGCACTGGATCCTCCCATCCCTTGGGCTCATAGTATGTGAGTGAGTTACTCTGACTATACTTTTGCTGCGGTGGAAAATAGCTAAGAACAGAGGTTTTCTAAAGAAGTCTTAAACTTATTTGAGGATCTTGTTGAGGTGCACTTCTGTTGGAGGTTCTAATAGTAGAAGGCATTCAGTCACAGCTTTTAATGGAATGCAAGCACAGCTTAAAAAAAAAAAAATGGATATGGCTTTTAGAAAAAGCAGAACTGAAAATGAGGTAAAGCAAACACCATAAAAATATGAACTACCTTCTTTTAGATCCGATTATAGCGAACACAATTGTAGTAAATTTTTTAAGATGGTCTTCATCAAAAGGTTTTTACATTTTTAAAACGACAACAACATGGCAACATGACAGTATTACTGCACACAGTAGTAATGCCAAGGGAACATCGAATGAAAAAAGCATTGTCTCCAAAACTGGGAATGCAAGTTATTTATGCTTGTCCTTCTACTGTAGACTCGAGGATGAATCCAAAAAAGGCACAGGTTAACGCTGGCTGTTTTCTTATTCATTTAAAAATAAAAACAAACTGATTGCTATTTCCAATATTTACGTACATATCAATATCTGACTTTATTATTTCATGATAAAGAATTTACATTACTAAGTACCATTGCAACTTTGTGCAGTATATAACAGATAGAGTTGCCAATATTTTTTTTCAGAAAAAATACTTTTTTCACTATATATATATATTTATGTATAAAAAAAGAAGAAGAAAAAAAAAAAAAAAGACAAAAACACAGAACGGAGACATGGTATAGGCTAAAGATCCTTCTTCAACTTAAGTTACAGTATGAACTCCCGAATCAACAGACATGCGGATTCTAATGAAGTGCAAATTTCTTTGGAGTCTTCAATAAAATATATTACAAGAACGTAAGACATGAAGAAAAAATAAAAAAAAAGGCAAGTAGTTCAAGTACAAGGAGCAAGTGGTCCATCTTTAGTGTTTTATTGGCTAGCAGCAAGCCACCTATTTCTTGCGCTGAAAAACATTTGCCAACATTGCACCAGATGTTGTCAGCTGGCCCATTTTGTTCAGAAACTTTGTCTTTGTGTCTTCACTCACAAGGCTTGCTGCAATTGACATGGAACTGAAAAACATAAAAGTCAGATTAAAATGTGGTCACGAGAAACACTGTGGGACCGATTTACTGAAACCAGAGAGTACAAAATCCGATGCAGCTCTGCATAAAAACCAATCAGCGTCCAGTTTTCATTTGCCAAAGCTTAATAGAACAAGCTATAGGGCAGCACAGTGGTGTAGTGGTTAGCACTTTCACCTAGCAGCAATAGGGTTGCTGGTTCAAATCCCGACCACGACACTATCTGCCTGGAGTTTGCATGTTCTCCCTGTGCCTGCGTGGGTTTCCTCCGGGTACTCCGGTTTCCTCCCACACTCCAAAGACATGCTGGTAGGTTAATTAGACCCTGTCCAAAAAAAAATTGGCCATAATATGTGTACGTGTATGTCAATGTTGTAAGTGTCGGGACTCTACAGTTTAAAGGACCGCATAAATAGCTGCAGATGGACACCGGTGGCAAGAAAAGCGCCCTAAGGCGATTCAGTTCGTATAGGTAGCGCTATACAAGTCAGTCATTCATTCATTCAAGCTGAAGTTAGAAGCCGATTGGCTACCATGTAGAGCTGGGAAAAGGGGTGAAGATAAATAGACTTGGCGCTATACCTTCTCCATGCCAATTTATATGTTTAAAACTTTATGAGATATATTTTCCAGGGTGCTGGCAATTAAATAAAATTATGAAACCAATGAATGGCAATTGCTTGCCATAACCACTACGAGTGCAAGTACATATAAATTACATGTGCCACAGGATATATACTGTCATCAATTAGAAAATATTAAAATGCAAGTGAAAAAATATAAGTGGAAAAAATTCAAGTGAAAAGATTGGGTAAGGAATGGTGGCTAATTCTTTCCTAATGGTATAGTGACTGTGCTTGGTCTGTGATAAAAAATTATGCTGAATGCAATCAAAATGAACTAACGTGACAACCAACACGCTGTGACAGACATAAAAAGCAGATAACCATGTATTGTGCAAAAACCAATATAAAAACCAATATGAAAAAACAATATTAAAAATATTAGAAAATAATATTAAAAATATTAAAAATTAGAATTAACATTCATAGTGAACCATATATATTTTTTTTGGATTGTGAATAGTCTTTATAGTGAGTGGCGTGATCCTCCGTGCATATAGGGAAGGAAGGGGGGTGGTGATATTCAAACAGTGTTTCCCGTGTTCAGTGGTTACTCCAATAATATGCTCTCACCGGAAAAAATACCCCATCCGGGGTGGATCGACCTTCACAATATCAGCTATTGTGTCGCTTCTCTGGCTTGCTTCTGGTGCGATAATGGGGGTCTCTCGTTTTTCGGTGAGTGTAGTAAACCACATGTATTATGTCAAAAGAGAGGCATATCCATAGCGTGATACCGTTTAAAATATATATTTATTAAAGAAAATAGATAAAATCTACTTACAAACGTAGATATTGCAATGGCAGTAATAGTACAGCGTTCAGGCAGGTTTAAAAGTCCCGCTCAGCTTCCTGGTTAGCGCTAGAGGTGTACGTCGTATGGCCACGCCCTACGCGTTTCGTCACTCAGACGTCATCCGGAGCGCTTTTTAACCTACAGCACCTGGTATCCTTGGTGGTCTCCCATTCAGGTACTAACCAGGCCCGACGCTGCTTAGCATCCGAGATGAGACGAGATCGAGCGCATTCAGGGTGATGTGGCCGTAGGCGTTTTTAACCTACAGCACCTGGTATCCTTGGTGGTCTCCCATTCAGGTACTAACCAGGCCCGACGCTGCTTAGCATCCGAGATGAGACGAGATCGAGCGCATTCAGGGTGATGTGGCCGTAGGCGTTTTAACCTACAGCACCTGGTATCCTTGGTGGTCTCCCATTCAGGTACTAACCAGGCCCGACGCTGCTTAGCATCCGAGATGAGACGAGATCGAGCGCATTCAGGGTGATGTGGCCCGCTCCGGATGACGTCTGAGTGACGAAACGCGTAGGGCGTGGCCATACGACGTACACCTCTAGCGCTAACCAGGAAGCTGAGCGGGACTTTTAAACCTGCCTGAACGCTGTACTATTACTGCCATTGCAATATCTACGTTTGTAAGTAGATTTTATCTATTTTCTTTAATAAATATATATTTTAAACGGTATCACGCTATGGATATGCCTCTCTTTTGATATAATACATGTGGTTTACTACACTCACCGAAAAACGAGAGACCCCCATTATCGCACCAGAAGCAAGCCAGAGAAGCGACACAATAGCTGATATTGTGAAGGTCGATCCACCCCGGATGGGGTATTTTTTCCGGTGAGAGCATATTATTGGAGTAACCACTGAACACGGGAAACACTGTTTGAATATCACCACCCCCCTTCCTTCCCTATATGCACGGAGGATCACGCCACTCACTATAAAGACTATTCACAATCCAAAA
This sequence comes from Lithobates pipiens, assembly GCF_037356315.1. Lineage (NCBI taxonomy): Eukaryota > Metazoa > Chordata > Amphibia > Anura > Ranidae > Lithobates > Lithobates pipiens. The sequence continues at coordinate 332,679,939 of NW_027507764.1, read as the reverse complement.
AAAATATATATGGTTCACTATGAATGTTAATTCTAATTTTTAATATTTTTAATATTATTTTCTAATATTTTTAATATTGTTTTTTCATATTGGTTTTTATATTGGTTTTTGCACAATACATGGTTATCTGCTTTTTATGTCTGTCACAGCGTGTTGGTTGTCACGTTAGTTCATTTTGATTGCATTCAGCATAATTTTTTATCACAGACCAAGCACAGTCACTATACCATTAGGAAAGAATTAGCCACCATTCCTTACCCAATCTTTTCACTTGAATTTTTTCCACTTATATTTTTTCACTTGCATTTTAATATTTTCTAATTGATGACAGTATATATCCTGTGGCACATGTAATTTATATGTACTTGCACTCGTAGTGGTTATGGCAAGCAATTGCCATTCATTGGTTTCATAATTTTATTTAATTGCCAGCACCCTGGAAAATATATCTCATAAAGTTTTAAACATATAAATTGGCATGGAGAAGGTATAGCGCCAAGTCTATTTATCTTCACCCCTTTTCCTAGTACCTTTCCACCTGTCAAGGTGGAAACAAATAGAGGCTGCTCTTACCCCTTTTTTCCCTGCTACTTTTCCACTTTACCTACTTGGTATAATCCAATTTACTCTATAGTAGGAGATCCATAGCGCAATCCAAAAAACCCCCCTCTTCTTTAACCATGTAGAGCTGCACCAGATTTTTCACTCTCCAATTTTAGTAAATCAACCCCAGTGATTTAAAGACTACTTGTCAGAGCATCAACCATTGCCACTAGGTTCCTAAAAGAGTAATTCTGATTATTAGATCTACTGCCTCACATCATTACATTGAAAATGTATCTCATCAATTCCATAATTATTAAATCTCATGGTTGGAGAAATTATACTGAGCTCATGTGACCTTACAGTACAATAAAATAAAAACAAGCATGTCAAACAAATTAAAAAATTAGTTAATTTTGTCTTTAGGGTGCCACAACTACCTAATTCCATGAAAGAAAGTGTACCACTTCAGTACCTAACACTTTATCCCAGAGAAAGGATCCCAGAGAAATGGAAACCTGAAAATGATCACTTGCAGTGGGGCTGTGCCCGCACTGCAAGGGCCAACTGCTCATTTAGTCTAGGGGAGAGTAGACACACACCTTTACATATCTGATCTTCCGCTTCCCCAGCAATCAGCACTCCCCATTGCTCCCATGTTGGGCTGTTCCTCAGCGTATCGTTGTTGACGACATCAGGATTTTAGACCACTAGAGCAAGGGGTAGAAGAAGCAGCTGCGGGGACCGGTCCAGCAATGCAAAGGAGTGGAGGATCGGGTAAGTAAAACAAATTAAACGAATATTATTGTTATTATTAAAGTCCCCTAGGCCTGAATGCGCAATTAACCATTGCAGTGCAGGCACAGCCCCATTGCAAGGGGCAGTTTTCAAGTTTCCCAGAGTTTGGCTTTAATATTTCCTCGTCTATGTTGCTGCAAAATGAATTAAGAAGTGTAGCTTTCATCAGCTAAACAACAGCAGTCACCTTGTTCTGTTTAAAACAAATTTTTAAGTCGCTTACCTGGGACAGGTAGATATAAAGCATACACACACTTTTCTAAATTTACACCATGCATGTTCTGGATCTGAGATTTGGAAACTAGCCATGGAGCTAGAATTTTCAGAAGCAGGCCAGCAATGGCAGCTCCTTTACCTCTTCAGTGACAGTTGTACATTAAAGACAAAACTTGTGTGAAAGGGTTAGAACTGCATCAGATTTTGTTACCGTGTGCCCTTTAGCAACATTTTCTAACCCTTTCAGGCTAGTGATCGAATGTTAGATGGACAAGAAAAGATGGGATTTCACCAATGGGGAAAAATACAGTACGCTTTTTAATAGAGTAGGAAAGGTCAGAACCTCTAAAAATGTTTCTATTGCTGCCTGTGTCCTGCTGTCCAGTGGCCTCAAATTTCCTTAATTTTTGACCATCTGCCACTGAGTCAGAAGAGAGAACTCTCCCCAAAGGAGTCAAAAACAGCAATAAAAACTGATAGAAATGCTAACCCTTACACATTTAATTAAAAAATAAGCAATTAGACCAGAACTGGGCTTACATTTGTAAGAATTTCCTTGCTACTTAAGAATCATCTAAATGCCCCGACTTTAAAATCAAAATAGACCCCTTGTCCAATACACAGACAGCCATCCTTCAAAACAAATAGACAGCTAAAGGATACAAATCACATTAGCAGGTAGTGGTAAAGCAATACGGAAATGGTTTTGTGAATATCAGGAAGGCTCCTACTGCTAAATCAATTGTGCTCATTATATAATGAACAGAGGAATTGTTTTCTTAGGAAATAACTTCAGTAATATAAGTGAACTTACACATTGCGCCGCCAACAATAGAAAAAAAAAATAAAACTCACTTCTAACCCTTCTTTTCAGCGCCTGACTTGGACAGAGACCAAACGTTCCAGGTTGGAGCACGAGCGCACGATGACATGGAAAACAGATTGGCCGGAAAAAGACAAGCTGAGAGCATTCTGGAATGAGAGTAAGAAAAGCTGAGAGTAGACAGAAAGAGGCACAGTGCAATCCCATTGAGGGCAACAAGGACATGGAGAACATCTTAGCAGAAGAAGAAGAGAAGGAAGGGAGACGACTACTCAAATCACTGAAGAACGTTCTCAGCCAGCTTTTAGCTCTCAATTACCAATTCAACATGCTCTGTCTCCAATCTGGAACGCTTGGGTTTCCTACATTCATGCAAGGAGGTTTCTCAGAACACTAAAATGAGAACTGAACAGCATGTATAAAAAAAAATAATACATGTCTTAGAAAAAAAACAGCTTTAAACCGGCCATGTAAAATTACCACAGTTTCTCATCTGCACTGGCAAACATTCTGGTGGGACATTTTCATTTTTTCTACAACATTAGGAGTGCAGGAGAACATGAACATTACTTAGGACTGTTTTCTTAAGGGTAAAGTACATACTAGTTTGACCTAATTTTGCCCAATGGTATATACTGTAAGTTCTGTGATTCAGTTTACTGATTTCTGTGAGAAAAATAAAACAAAAAAAACAAAAAACAAAAAAACTATTCCACTCTAGGTACAGCAACTCACACAAGTGAGTACGCCCCTCACATTTTTGTAAATATTTTAATATTTAAAAAATATATTGATATATCTTTTCATGCGACAACACTGAAGAAATTACACTTTGCTACAATGTAAAGTAGTGAGTGTACAGTTTGTATAGCAGTGTACATTTGCTGTCCCCTCACAATAACTCAATAGCCATTAATGTCTAAAATGCTGGCAAAAAAGTGCGTACACCCCTAAGTAAAAATGTCCAAATTGGGACCAATTAGCCATTTTCCCTCCCTGGTGTCATGTGACTCAGTGTTACAAGGTCTCAGGTGCGAATGGGGAGCAGGCGTGTTATATTTGGTTTCATCTCTCTCACTCTCTCATACTGGTCACTGGGAGATCAACATGGCACCTTATGGCAAAGAACTCTCTGAGGATCTGAAAAAAATAATTGTTGCTCTACATAAAGATGGCCTAGGCTATAAGAAGATTGCCAAGACCCTGAAACTGAGCTGCAGAACGGTGGTCAAGACCATACATCGGTTTAACAGGACAGGTTCCACTCAGAACAGGCCTTGCCATGGTCGACCAAAGAAGTTGAGTGCAGTTGCTCAGCGTCATATCCAGTGGTTGTCTTTGGGAAACAGACGTAGCTGCCAGCATTGCTGCAGAGGGCTGCCAGCATTGCTGCAGATGTCGCACACTGCATCAAATTGGTCTGCAAGGCTGTCGCCCCAAAAGGAAGCCCCTTCTAAAGATGATGCACAAGAAAGCCCGCAAACAGTTTGCTGAAGACAAGCAGACTAAGGACATGGATTACTGGAACCATGTCCTGCGGTCTGATGAGACCAAGATAAACTTATTTAGTTCAGATGGTGTCAAGAGTGTGTGGTGGCACCCAGGTGAGGTGTACAAAGACAAGTGTGTCTTGCCTACAGTCAAGTATGTTGGTGGGAGTGTCATGGTGTGGGGCTGCATGAGTGCTGCCATCACTGGGGAGCTACAGTTCATTGAGAGAACCATGAATGCCAACATGTACTGTTACATACTGAGGCAGAGCATGATCCCCCCCCCTCCCTTCAGAGACTGGGCCACAAGGCAGTATTCCAACATGATAACTACCCCAAGCACACATCCAAGACGATTGCTGCCTTACTAAAGAAGCTGAGGGTAAAGGTGATGGACTGGCCAAGCATGTCTCCAGACCTAAACCCTACTGAGCATCTGTGGGGCATTCTCAAATGGAAGGTGGTGGAGCGCAAAGTCTCCAACATCCACCAGCTCCATGATGTCATTGTGGAGGAGTGGAAGATGATTCCAATTGCAACCAGTGAAGCTCTGGTGAACTCCATGCCCAAGAGGGTTAAGGCAGTGCTGGAAAATAATTGTGGCCACACAAAATATTGACACATTGGGCCCAATTTGGACATTTTCACTTAGGGGGTTTATTCACTTCTGTTGCCAGCGGTTTAGACATTAATGTTGCATATTGAGTTATTTTGAGGGGACAGCAAATTTACACTGTTATACAAGCTGTACACTCACTACTTTACATTGTAGCAAAGTGTAATTTTTTTCAGCGTTGTCACATGAAAAGATATAAAATATTTCCAAAAATGTGAGGGGTGTACTCACTTTTGTGAGATACTGTACTTCTGATCTTTTGTGCTTAGCCATTTCACTCTGGTTACTTATGATCTTTTGTGCTCAGTTGTCTTATATGTTGTTTTTATTTCTGCTGCCAAACAAAAGGACATATGATGGAGAGAGACTTCAGAATGTCAACAGTTTATAAAGCAGTATTGCTCAACTTAAGGATGTGCCCAACAGTGCATGTTTTCCAGTTTTATCCTCCTACTCACGGGTGAGACCATATGGTAAAAATGTATGCACTGTTGTCAGTCTCCAGGGACCTATGGTTAGAAGAGTCAAACAGATGGCTGCAGTGAGCATTTAAACCAAGATTACATGAAGGCAGTCAACACTGTCTTACACCAAGGGTACTCAACCTGTGGCCCTCCAGCTGTTGTGGATCACTCTTCTGCCTTTGGAAGTCATGCTTGTAACTGTCAGCAGCTTGCAATGCCTCATGGGACTTGTAGTTCCAAAACAGCTATAGGGCCACATATTGAGCACCCATGTCTTACAGCTTGACCATTTCAACACGAAGGGTGTCATACACTTCTTACGCCTTGACCATTTCAACACGAAGCCTGTCATACTGTTCTCACTGTACTTGACCATTCCAACATAATACAGGCTGTAGTGCTGTTCTTACACCTTCAACATTTCAACAATCTCAATTAGATGACAAAAAGCAAAGAAAATCTGAACATTAAAATCCCTCTAAACATATATGAAATAAGGCGTAAGCAACCGATACATGTAGGAGCCCATCACGTGCACTCCAGATATCAGCCAGGAGTTCTGACAGGGGCAGGATTCTTCATAAAGAACAGCAGAGCAGTCCCAAACCAGCTGTAGATTTTTAAAGTATATGTAAACCCTTAAAAATGAACTTCCTTTAGCTGTACACTTTTGATTTGTTGAATATATCATATTGAAAGTGTTTTGTTATATTTGTTTGGCAAGTGCAAAAAACTGTTGGCCATGTTAGAAAGTCATAGCTATCCTGTGCACACCTTCCTGAGGAATCTCAACTCCTTCCAGGCTTATTGTAGACTACTGAACAATTCTTGTGTTGATGAGGAAGGGAGGATTCAATAGTTCAACAAAAGACAATTGGGAAGGACTGTCACCATTTATTGGGGTTACAGACCTAAAAAAGGTACTATGGTCTCAGTCCACAGCAGGAAATTTAGAGCAGAATGCAATTCTTGTAGATATTTCTCTGTACTTGCAGGGTCTTTAATGGGATAAAACATGGGGAAATGTACAGGATATGTATTGCAGAGCATGTGCTTTTATTTATTTTTATTTTTTGCTCTGACATACAGTACATTCTAAGGCACATTGAATACTTTAAATTGTAAGCTATCATGAGCAGGACCCCCTAAGCCTCCTTTATTGAATTGTAACAGTACTGCCTTTATTGTAAATTACTGCAAAAACCATTAGCCTTATATAAATCCTTACTATTAGTAATAATAATAATAATAATACTGTACTACTTCTCAATAGGGTACACAGTATTTACCATTTTAAAAAGGATGCAGGAGTCTCATTGGTATAAAAGCCTACCAACTGTATTTTAACAGATTTCTAGTAAATATAGCTCTTCATGAAAGCTTTGTCTCTTCATAAAACAACCTGTCTCGCACTATCATGACACACATCTCCTACATCTGGGAAGTCATGGTTCAAAAGATAAAAGGTTAGAATCTGCAAAGTTTGTGAAAACGTATCCTAGGAGACGAGGAAAACCCCACATTTTCTTTACAAAGATAAAAAAGTGCCAATGCGCAGAGATAATAGCTCCGACCTTCATCAAGTGCTACCCACCTCACGATGCACGATTTTTATAAAGCAGTGCAAAGGTTCTTGTAACAATGATGACCACGCCTACAGCATTAAACGCTCTTCAGAGTGTCAATTTCCAGGGGACAACTCTTAAAGCTGTAGTAAGCATTGTTTGGACACTTGTATCTACAGGTAAGCTAATAATAAAGCTTACCTGTAAGAACAAGGAATATCTCCTAAACGAGCATCAATTAGGAGATGTTCGCTGTTTCTACAGCTGTTGGCATCACCAGCTCATGCTTTCTGAAGGGAGGACATACTTATGCTGTCCCCTCAGAGCTCTGTGCCACAGCTGTGACTCACGAGCAAATGCACGAGGGCGTTACATCATTGTGACTCGGTCATTCTAACGTCCGGAGCACGGGAACCTGGAAGGAAGACCGGGTGAAAATGGAAGCCTTCTCATCAATGACAGCAAGCCATTGGAGGGCTTCATTTCAAGGCAAGTTTTTCATAATGTGCTAGTATGCGATGCACACGAGCACATATAACTTTGCAGAAGGAACCCTTTTTTTGTTGAACATTTACTACAGCTTTAAGTTTGCCGTACATGGATACCAATTCATCTTTTTTAGCAGGGACTAACCAAATTTTGATCCATGTATGGGCATATAGGAGTATAGGCACTGTGGTTGTACAGAAGTCGATCTGATGTAAAAATTTAAAAAGAAATCTGTCTGTTGGTAATGGGTAAATGTTTTGAATTTTATCTTTGCTTTGGTAGGGCTAATCATCTGTGGTATCTTCATATGGTTTGTCAATGTGGAGGTGCATGTGAACGGTATACTTTGCAGGGGATACTGGAGGGAGCAGATAATGGATGAGGTGGTCTGAAAGATTTAGGACACTGTGGGGTTGATTTACTGAAACTGGAGAGGGCAAAATCTGGTGCACCTGTGCATGGTAGCCAATCAGCTTCTAACTTCAGCTCGTGCAATGGAGTTTTGAAAAAAATAAAAATAAAATATGGAAGCCGATTAGTTTCTACACAGAGCTGCACCAGATTTTGCACTCTTCAGATTGAGTAAATCAACCCCTGTGGGTCAAAATGTAGTGGGTAGAACATCCTTCTTTGCATTTAGCATGTGCTATCTAATAGGCCAAAAGTTCAACAGGTAAACACTGTTTAAATATGCAGCTGACTGCACCATACCCAGTAGCAATTCAAAGCAGATCTTCACTCATTTATGAAGTTTCCTCCACTGTCTTTATTTTTAACTGTAGACGCTTTGGTCCTGCCCCCTTGAAATGCATATTCCAGGAGGCACTGGGAGCACTGCACATTATTCCATTCATTAAAGGAGTATGGGGGCCAGCCTAGCATTGGGAGGCTGTGCCTGAACTCAAAAGAACCAATAGCATCATAGGAGAAGATGTGAAGCGCTATGACAAAGACAATGAAATAAAAATATATGAATCACCATATAGCTCATTCAGATAAGAGAAGAAGATTATTCGCAATGTTAATCAAACATAGGAATCAAAATCATGTTTAGAAGTTAGATAAACATCAAAGTGTACATATAAGTAAAAAAAAGTGGCGAAAATTCATTAATAAAAACAGAAGAAAGGTGCTTATGCCAAGTAAGTCCCAAAAATATATGATGTCCAATGGTGAATTTGTAGAGAAATCAGTTTTCACAAAAGTTATTTTCAAAACCAGTGCATGCTCTTCTAGCATGCAACACCACCACCACCGTGAGAATGGGGGAGGCTTACCAGAGGACTTGGACTTTGTGAGACATACGTCCCCCAAGTCGTATAGGCTTTGTATATAGAGTCTATCCGATAGATATGAATATTCCTTGGACTCAGCTTGGGTCCCCAGATGACTACTTTTTAGTTGAAACGCGTTGAATGGATCTCTCTTCAGACACCACTATTCCTATATTGATGTACATGTTGCCTTTTTGATACCAGCAAAATGCGAGTTATTTTCATCTTTATTAAAAAAAAATTACGTAACAATATTACGCTATGTCGGGTCTCTGCTTTTATGGTTTTATGTACGAGACCATCATTCCATCTTGCATCGGACATTAAAGATTTTCACACCCACTTTGACGTCACGGTACAAGCTGAGTCGAAGGAATATTCATATCTATCGGATAGACCCTATATACAAAGCCTATACGACTTGGGGGATGTATGTCTCACTAAGTCCAAGTCCTCTGGTAAGCCTCCCCCATTCTCACGGTGGTGGTGGTGGTGGTGTTGCATGTTAGAAGAGCACGCACTGGTTTTGAAAATAACTTTTGCGAAAACTGATTTCTCTACAAATTCACCATTGGACATCATATATTTTTGGGACTTACTTGGCATAAGCACCTTTCTTCTGTTTTTATTAATGAATTTTCTCCACTTATATTTTTTTTCACTTATATGTACACTTTGTTTATCTAACTTCTAAACGTGATTTTGATTCCTATGTTTGATTAACATTGCGAATAATCTTCTACTCTTATCTGAATGATCTATAGGGCGATTCGTGTATATTTATTTCATTGTCTTTATCATAGCGCTACACATTTATTTTTCTTTAGTTATTTCACGCTTTCTCGTCTAGAAGCTGTGTTGGCGGCTTGATAAAGTTTATCGCCACAGCGCAGTATATACTGAACCACCAAGTATCTGAACTATGCAGAACCGAACATCAAGTACGTGTGGAATAAATGAAATAAATGGGAAGGTTGAAGCTCAAAGATTAAGTCTGTAATTATAATTTTACAGCTTTACTTGTTAAGCATGTTCGTTCCCTCCCTCCTTATTTAGCATCACTTTATTTGCTTGAGGCTGATACTTCAGTAGGAGAGTCAGGGGGTCAGAGGTCACATTATATCCAACAGCAGCTTTCCTGGTAGCTACCTGATCTCACACGACAGATTTTATATGACTGACTCAGTAATGGCTGCATCTAAATTTCTAACCTGGCCTATTAAAGTGCAGCATAGGATAAAGTACACTGCAGTTTGAATGCCCTTAAAAGTGGTTGTAAATAGAGGTTGAGCGATATGGGTTTTTCTCTGGCCGATGCCGATATTTAGAAATCACGACAGCCGATGGCCTATATATGATGCCGATTTTTTTAGGCCGATATGTTAGGCCAATTTCTTCCCCCCATCTCATAAAAACTAACAGACACCTTCCCCACTGGGGCATTTTTCAGGCGCTTTTGGGCTAAAAATAGCGCCAGTAAAGTGCCTGCAAAACGGCTCCCCTACAGTCTGTGTGAAAGACAGAGTAGTTTCACACTGAGGCGATGCTCTGGCAGGATGTTAAAAAAAAGTACCGCAAGCAGCACCTTTGGTGTGGTGTATACTGCTCCTCCACCACTCCTGCCCATTGATATGAATGGGCACCACTGCCGAAGCGCATGCAATGAGATTTGGCAGTGGCGCTTCACAGGCGCATATAACCCAGCTAGCGACCGAGGAAGAGGTTAAAGCCGAATAGCACCGCTAAAATGACGGTAAAGCGCCGCTAAAACTAGCAGCGTTTTACCGTCAACTCCTGCCTGCGCCAGTGTGAAAGCAGCCTTAATAAGTGATACAGAATTTTTTTTACATTTAAACATTTATTAAACAAAACAAACCTCCAATCTGTTTACTTGTATGTATAATTTAGATTTTAAAAAAAACTATATATTAAATATTAAACAGGTAATCAAAACTTTTGGATGAAAAAAAAAAAAAATGGGCTAACTTTACTGTTTTAGTTTTATTAAATCATTAGTGTATTTTTTTTCAAAAAAAATTGCGTTTGAAAGACCTCTGCGCAAATGCCGTGTGACATAAAATATTGCAACAACAGCTATTTTATTCCCTAGGACCTCTGCTAAAAATATATATATATATATATATAATTTTTGGGGTTTCCAAGTGATTTTCTGGCAGAAAATACAGGATTTTTACTTGTAAGCAACAAGTGTCAGAAAAGATTTAGTCTTTAAATGGTTACACTGAGAACTCCTACACACAGTTGAGTTCATTCAGAAGTATAAACATTGTATCTCTTTGGTCTTTTCTTGGCAGACTGCCCAGAGAGGAAAGTCACTTCACTGAAGACTCAGGCAACTTGCATTGACTTCTATTACAGAAGTCATTTGTAAGTCGCGTTGTAGTTATAATCTGCCTTTTAATCAGCACAATCGGCCGATGCCAATTAATTAAAAAATGGCAAATATGGGCCGATATATGGGCCGGCCGATATATCGGTCGACCTCTAGTTGTAAATTTCAGACATGAAGCATGAACAAAGCATATAGTTATAGTGTGTACTTCTCAATCCAATACACTAAGTGTAATTTCTGTCCGATGCCTTGTTACTCTGCTATCTGCATGGGTCACGTCGGACAAGTTTTCTTGACACCAAAAGAAAAAAGGTGACAGGGGAGGGTCCTCCAGCTAATTGACAGCCTTGGTTCTGTGCTTGTATGCTGTGTGAAGGGGGGTGTGTCCCTTCCCCCCAATTAGCTCTCAGAGTTCTCCTCACTGAGCTCGGCAGAGTAACTTCAGCTCTCCGCCTCCTTTTCAGAGCTGAGAGATCCTGTGTAGATTCTGCACTTTCTTTTTTTTTGTAAATAATTTTTATTAGAAGAATTTCACAGTATAATCAAGATACAAATCACAAAGAAATCAGGAAATGACCACCAAATAATCACAACATACTCACAAGATTGTCGCAAAGTCATCACAAAATAATTGCAAAGTAATCATAAAGAAATCTCCACATCCCCCCAACTATTATATCAGACCCTAACCTCCCTCCACCCTGAAAGCACTCCAGCACGCTGAATTAGAGTAGTGAAATGGCAGGGGGGAGGACATAGAATAGTGGGGAGGTGGGTGAGACAATGGGTGATCAAACTAAGAATAAAACTAAGCTTAACATGTGAAAGAAAGGGAGGGAAAGAAAGGAGAAAGGAAAGGAAAGAAAGAGTGAAACTGTCAGAAATTGGTCTGTCATACGCTCAAGGTTGATACTAAGTAGGCACAAGAATGGTCCCGTGTAGACTCCGCATCCTACTAGGAGTAATTGGTCAACGGTCATGGGCACACATCTGGAGTTTTCCTACGCCATGTTTCCCACATTTGCCAATTATTATCAAACTTTAACTTTTTTCCAAGCCTGAGGGCTAGGGTTGACTCATACGTGTAGTGCAGATTAGTAGTGGCCCATACCTCTGAGGCATTAGGTGCTTGATTATTTTTCCAGTATCTAGCTATCAGTGTTCTGGCCACCAGAAAAATATGGGATATCACCACTCTGAAATTAGGTGGGTATTTTTCAATGCCAAGGTTGAGAATTGCCAACCCTGGCTCGGGGGTGGAGAGGAAACCGGTGATGCTGGATATACCGCGAAATATGGCGTTCCAGAAACTGGTAAGGTGCTTGCAGGACCAAAACACATGGAAGAGGGTACCTACCTCTCCACAATTTCGCCAGCACAGGGGGGAGGACTCAGCCAGGCCAAACTTTGAAATCCTATATGGCGTAAGATACCACCGCAAAGCTATTTTTTGGGCTATCTCCCAGTGTCCAACACCCTTGGAGGCTGCATAGTTTGCTCTAAATGCATGGCACCATTGTGTCTCTGTAAAGGCTTTCCCCAAGTCCTCCTCCCAGCGCAGGTAGGGACGTGACTTAACAAAGGTAAGCTTGTGTTGGAAGAAATTATAGAATAGAGATATTCCTTTAGGCAGGGTAGGAGTGGCAGCATAAAAATTCCAAAGAGAGTCTGCTAGTACTACATGAGTGGTCTTACTATCCTTCAGTAAATGAGAAATTTGGCAGTATTTGTAGGCATCAGAAGGTTTCAGACAAAAACGTACTTGTAGGGATTGGAATGGAATCAGCTCGGGTCCCTGAAAAAGATCTTGTAGCCTCCGTATTCCCCCCGCGGCCCATTCCCTTACCGTGAGATTGGGGATGATAAAGTCTAGAGCCCGCAACGGGATAGGGAGGCTAGCTAGTTTGATATCCTGTGGGGTGGACTGAAGGAGTTCTCTCCAAGCTTGCAAAGAGGCTCGGAGAGTATCGGGAAGTCTGCAGAGGGACCACTGTTTAACGGAGTCTGCAAGAAGGAAGAGCCCCAGATCCCGAGTAGGGCAGAGGGCTCTTTCAATACTACACCACCTTGGCTCCTGGGTAGGGTTGAACCAATGTTTCAATTGGACAAGCCTGGAAGCCAGATAATAATCTCTAAGGTCCACCATACCCATACCTCCCGCCAGCCTATGTTTTGTCAGCAGCATCTTCGAGCATCGCGGTCTCTTGGAACACCAAATATATTTGTGCAGTAGGGAATTCAGTCCGGAAAAGTGTTTCCCGGAGGGGGGGACTGGTAGCGCTCTAAATACGTATAAAATTTGAGGGAGCATCAGCATCTTAAAAGATGCCAGGCGTCCTGACCATGAAAGTTCAGTTCTAGCTAGTCTGCTCGCCTCTTTGGATAGTTTATCTATAAGTGGAGGAAAGTTGGCTTCTGCTAAGTCCTGAGCTGATTTGGAAAGTTGAAGTCCCAGATAGGGGATAGTGGAGTCGCTCCAAGTGTATGGAAGTGCGGTCCTCAAATCAGTGAAGAGGGATGGGTTAGTGCTTAGGTCTAAAATGATTGATTTTGAAAAATTTATCTTATAGTAGGAAATCAAGCTAAATTCCTGAAGTACTTGGTGAGCTTGTGGCAAAGAAGAGGAGGGGAGGGTCAGGAAAAGGATAATATCGTCTGCAAATAAGTTAATTTTATGGGGGCCTTCGTGCATGGGTATGCCTGCGATCTGAGGATGGGATCTAATTTTTTCAGCTAGTGGCTCAATCAAAAGATTAAAAATTGTAGGGGAGAGGGGGCACCCTTGCCTGGTACCGTTCGATATAGGAAAAGGGGACGACAACATATTAGAGGTGAAGACCCTCGCTGAGGGGGTGGAATAAAGGGCGAGAATGGCTGAGAGGATCGGCCCCCCAAGGCCAAACTTCTGCAGGACCTGTTTCATATAGCCCCAATGGATCCTGTCGAACGCCTTCTCCGCATCCAATGAGAGGAGCAGAGAAGGCGTCCGAGAGGTCCGTGCGTATTGGATAATCCCAACAACCCTCCTGGTGGCATCCGATGCCTGCCGGCCCGGTGTAAAGCCCGTCTGGTCCGGATGGATCAACAAGGGGATGAGGGGAAGAAGTCTCTGGGCAAGAACTTTGGCATATATCTTAACGTCTGTATTTAGTAAGGATATGGGCCTAAAATTGGATGGGGTAGTCGGGTCCTTGCCTGGCTTGGGAATAGTGACCACGTAGGCCCCAAGCATCTCAGGGGGGAAAGACGCAGAGTCGAATGCCTCCGCATAGACCCCCGAGAGTCGCGGGGCAAGTAGGTCAGAGAATGTACGGTAGAAATCATTCGTTAGGCCATCTGGCCCCGGAGACTTACCCAGGGGGAGGGACCTAATGCATTTCCCAGATTCTGCACTTTCAATGGATATAGAAAAGAGATGGCTGCAAATAATCAGGTACAACTTATGTAGGAGGATTTGTTTCATCTCTGCATCACCGGAGGCCATTCATCTCATGGGGTATATGCAAGGCTTTACAACCACTCTAAAAGCACAGAAAAAATGATTGTATTGCATTTACTTGTTCTGCAAAAAAAAAACAAAAAAAAAACAGGATTTTTTAAAACAGCTTACCTGTAAAATCCTTTTCTTTGATGTAAATCAAAGGACACAGAGCCATAGTAATTACTATGTGGATTATAGGGCCACTGATAGGTGATGGACACTGGCACGCCCTAAGGCAAGAAGTGTACTCCCTATATAACCCCTCCCACTACTGGAAGTCCTCAGTTTTGTAGCCAAGCAATACAAGTGTATACCAAGAAGGGAGGGACCTCTGTGTCCCCTGTTGTACATTAAAGAAAAGGATTTTACAGGTAAGTCGTTTTAAAAATCCTGTTTTCTTTTCTTACATCTAGTGACACAGAGCCATAGTAATTACTATGTGGGATGTCCCATAGCAATGGCAACTGAAAGGAGGCCAGAGGACTCATACTGTAGCAGTACACTGCGCCCGAAGGCAATATCCTCATGACCTTTAACACGATTTGATCAAATCTGGTAACCATATAAACTGAAGACCAAGTCGCGGCCTTACAGATCTGAGCCATAGAGGCCTGATGATGCACCACCCAAGAGGCACTAATCGTCCTGGATGAGTGTGCTCTAACATAAAGAAGAATATTACTCTTAAGTCGAAATTTGAACAATCACTTTTGGAAAATCTGAATCCATTTGGAAAATAGTAGATTTTGACACTGCCTGTCCACGTTTTGGACCTTCTGGCAGTACAAACAAAACATGTGTTTTGCGAACCTGAGCGGTTGCCTTTAAGTAGGTAGTACGCGTAGTGGGAATTTCTCGTAAAAATTCTAATGGCTGATTCGGCAAAGCTGATAAGACCAAATTTAAATCTCAAGGATTTAGAGGTGCCTTGATAGGGAGAATAATCTGTGTTACCTCCTGAATAAGCTACGCACCAAGATTGGGAAGCAAGAGGCCATTGAAAAAACACTGACAAGGCCAGGATATGGCCCTTAATAGAAGTCAAGGCCAGCTTTATTTCAGATCCCATTTGCAGGAATCAGGAATCCTGCCTATGGCATAATTCCTGGGGTGCCAACCCCTGGATCCACACCAAGAAACATATGCCTTCCAGACCTTATAGTAAATGATTCTGGAAGCCGGCTTCCTGGCATCAAAGTAGACACTACCAAAGGAGATCACCCACGATACTTTACAAAGTGGGATTCAACAGTCAAACCTGTTAAATTTTTCATCCGTAATGTAGGATGACATACCGGACCTTGTGCGAGAAGGTCTGGCTATAATTTCAGAGTCCAAAGGACTCCTACTGCCATCTTTATGATCTCGGTAAATCAAGATCTTGGACCCACAGGGGCCACCAAAACCACCTCCTTTCCATCCTGCTTGATCCTGCGGAGAATGCGCTGAAGTAACAGAACTGGAGGAAACGCATAGATCAGTGAAAAACCCATGGGAAGATCCATGATCCCATGGGAAGACTAATGCATCTGTTCCGCCTGCTAACAGATCCATTGTTCTCGCCACAAAGTTGTCAACTTTGTTGTTGCATTTGGACGCAAATAGGTCCATGTCCGGAATACCCCATCTCTGACATATCGCTAGGAAGATGTTGGAGTGAAGAGATCATTCTCCCGGAATAATTGTTGGTGACTCAAGTAGCCCGCCTGCCAATTCTCTATTCCTGAAATTAAAATTGCAGATAGGCAAGGAATGTTGTGTTATGCCCAAGCTAGAACATTAGTCACCTCTTTTTAGGCTGCATGACTTCTCGTGCCCCCCTGGTGATTGATGCAAGCTACCGCCGTGGCCATGTTGGACTGAATCCTGACAGGACAGTCCCGTAGTCTGACCGTCCAAGATTCTAGGGCCAGACGTACTGCCCGAATCTTCCAAAATGTTGATAGGCAAGGTCCTCTAACCTGGGCCATGTCCCCTTGACAGAATCTTCTCCCAGGGCTGCTACCCAGCCTATAAGGCTGGCATCTGTTGTTAATACTTCCCAGGATACAGGTAGAAAAAATGTTCCCTTTTGCTGGATAACCACCACCAATTTAGGCTCTGGCTTACGTCGGGAGCCAAGCGTATTGGAAAAAAAAACAAGGCCGGAATCTTTATTTGAGACCAACAGGATGGTGTTTTGAAGCAGTCTTGAGTGAAAAACTGTACGAGGGACGGCCTTGTTTTGATTAGCTGAATTAGTCCTACAATGGAACTGATTCTTGTCTGGGGTAAGAATACCTTCTTCTGTATGGTATCTATAACCAGTCCCAAGTACTGTAATCTCCTTTATGATTCTAAGGAGGATTTTTCTAGGTTAAGTATCCAACCCAGAGATTCCAGGTAGTTACAGCTGTAGGACTCTGGTTTAGACCTGAGACTGAATAATCTATTAAAGGTAGATCATCTAAATAGGCTAGGACCGTTATGCCTTGAGCGCTTAATCTGGCTAAAGTAGGTGCCAGAATTTTTTAGAACACCCGTGGTGCTGTGGCTAAACCGAATGGCAGAGCCACAAATGAAAATTATGATTTCATATTTCAAAGCGCAGAAATTTCTGGTGAGCGGGAAATATTGGCACATATATATTGGAGATATGGAGATATGCATCTTTTCAGTACTGGAGATGTGTATCTTTGATATCGATTGAAGCCAAAAAACTCTGATCCTTGCAGGATGGAAACAACCGATCGGATTGACTCCATGCGAAAGGATCGGATGTTTAAATGCCGATTCAGATCTTTGAGATCTAGAATAGGTCTTACCTCTTTGTTTGGTTCTGGAACCGTAAAAGGTTTGAATCAAAACCTGTGCCCTGTTCCACTAAGGGAACCTTTGGATCCTTGGGAACATTTTCTCTTTGAAAAAAAACGAGGAGACGGGAACTCTCGGAACTCTAGTCGTAAGCTAGAGAAAAAACTGCAGAAGCCACCCATCTGTCCTGACATTGTCTTGAGAATTGCAGGAGCCTTCCCCCCACCCAAGCGGGGCGAGGGCGGCCCTTCATGAGGAGGTTTTAGCATTCTGCTTTGAGGGCTTTCTGCCCCAAGATCTCTTGACTCTGGTGCTGCCCTTGGGGACTTCCCCTTGAACCTGATGGTGAGACCGTCGAGACTGCCTAGAGGCTGATGCCCCCAGCACAGGAGAGGCAGCACGATTAAGGAGAATATTTGAGCTTCTTCTTTACTGGTAAAAGAGAGCTTTTCCTATTAGAGGTCCTTTGGACGTACTTATCTAGATCGTCTCTAAATAGCCGTTCCCCATGAAAAGGAAAACTGGCTAAAAGCTTTTTATACAGTGCTTCGGCTGACCAATTTCTCAGCCACAGAACACTGCAAGAATGCACTAGTCCAAGCATAAGCCATGAGGCTTAAATGATAGAGTCTTTCATAGCATCTACTGTGAAACACAGTGCGTCTGATATACCACCCATTGCTGGGCCTGTTGATCAGGCCGAATTTAAAGTATCTCCACAAACTGTTCCTTAAGGGACTGAGATATACCAATTGCAGCAAGGACCGGCTGCGCTACTGAACTTGCTAAAAACATATTGTCTTTAGAAAGAAGTTCCAACTTTTTATCTGTTGGATCCTTTAACATCAGTGCATTATCCACCAGACATGTGAGATTCTTGCTCACTGAGGCGATTGCAGCCTCAATTGCTGGAACCCCCCCCCCCCCCCATTTTCTTTCACAGAAATCCTCTTCCATAGGATAAAGTGTGGAGAATTTCTTGGGAGGATAATATTATTTATCCGGATGTTCTCATTCAGAATACATAAGCTTTTCTAGTATATGTGCTGCCGAAGCGAGCACCATGAATAGGGAAAAACATCCCCAAATGGTTCCTCAAGAGCCTGCGCTGCAGGCAGCAAAAAGGTTGAGTAATGGAGTACACAAGCAACCTGTCTTGTGATGCTACTCCTTCCATATTAAGATCCCCAGAAGAGGATAAAGAAGTATCTTTTAAATATTTTGGAAGATCTACCTGATCTCCAGCCTCCTGCACCTAAATAAGAGGGTCCTGAGGCACTAGATGGAAATCTATGTTTAGCCCCACTATGGAGACACATCATAGCATTTATCTTCTTCCAAATTACAAATGGTAGAAGAAAAAACCTCTTGTAAGATATATACAGGGACTGAAGCGTTTATGCAACAACAGTTTCCTCTCAGAGGAGGATGACATTCTTCTTGGAAATGGATTTAGTTTATAGTAAAACCATTGACCCCTTTAGAACCCTTAGAGGAGTTCCTGGTCCCATTACCACTCATAGCCTGAAGCATAAAGCAGAGGCACTCAAAGAATGTACATTGCTAGGCTATAGTCCAGCACCATTAGCTGCTATTAATCCTAGCCTAGTAAAGTATAATGTGACAAAGGAAAATGCCTGTGTGACTAACCTGAATAAGCCATCCTCCTGCTCTGTCCCTCCACAGCCAGCAGCAGCTATACACACACACACACACACACACAGCGCTTTACACTTCCTCCGTGTGTGGCCGGCATCTGAGCGCCATTAACCACACCCCCGCGCAAATTACTGACCCCCCTTCTTTCCTTTCAAAGGAAAGTGCTTTCCCACGCGAGCGTGGCTAAAGCATGGCGGTGGGGATGGGATTAAATCCTCCGCTGAGCAGCCGCGCAACCTGTCCTTTACTTTTTTTGTAAAAAAAACAAACAAAAAATTTTTTTTATATCAATCCCCAGTAGGGGAAAAAGATCAACATTGGGGACGCAGGAGGAGAACCAGACCGCCCATCTTACCGGAGGATCTGTTGTGGCGGGAGGAGAGAAAATGACAAGCTTCTGTGCCGTTTCCAGCATCAGGTCGGTGAGTGCTCAATACAGCCCTCAGTGGTGACACATAGGCATGACAGCATTATACATAAAAAGGAGAAATTCCTGAGAAAACCTCCCTTACCTTTTCCTCGCAGCATTGTTTAAAAGAGATAAAGACCCAAGCTTCACCCTCCACGTTGGGCTCAGAGACCTTTTAGGAAACCGGGAACCTCATGTTACCCACAATCCTGGACCTGCGACAGCACCCTGCCAGTAAAAACTTCATGGCCTTACTACCAAAAAGTACTGGATCCCAGGGCCCAGCTCTCGAAAGGGAAGCGTTTGCAAGCAAAATCTTGTTTCTTCAGACAGGGGGCCCGGGTACCATTCATTTAGCCCATGAAAAGGACATCAGAACGGATCAGCATGGCTAGCCCCAACAAGGAAGCTCCCAGTGGAGCTCAGCACAGCACATCTTTACTCGTGACCAACACCTTAGACACTGGCAAAAAAAAACTGAGGACTCCCAGTAGTGGGAGAGGTTATATAGGGATTGCACTTCTTGCCTTAGGGCGTGCTAGCTTCCATCACCTATCAGTGGCCCTATAACTCACATAGTAAGTACTATGGCTCTGTGTCCCCTGATGTAAGAAAAGAAAATATGATTATATCGCATTTACTTGTTCTGCAAAAAAAATAGTGTTCGGTGCATTTTGTTCAAATGGCTGCTCTTTAACTAATGCACAAGTGTGTTCTGAGTATAAAATGCATCTGCATTTACCAGTGTCCATTTAACAGTAGATGCTAGATGCACAGATTTGGTGTGAGTATACTTGAAGACTTTTCAAAATAACTATTTAAAATCTGGAAGGAAGACATAAAAAGAGGAAGGCATTGTAAGGGAAGCAACACTCACCAGCCATAAAGGGAACTTCACATTTCAGGACAAGTCTTTAATTCATGTGCTCTCTATACAGTGTGCAAACATAACACACAGACCACTTACACACAGCGCTTCTGCAAATCCCAGCTTTTAACTCTGCATTCACTTTCACAGGCAAACTGGTATACTAAACCAAATGTTATACAAAAGATCAAAATGAACAGTTCAACAGGTACAGATTTGCAGACACCAACTACATTGCCATGGAAATATCTGGGAGACCAGCATGGGAAGGACAAAGAAACTGCATTGTACTGCAACTACTACAATAATGTCTAATGGAAATACTGAAACAGAAAGCTAGTGTCACAGGACAAAGACATACCTATAGATTAATGCTACAGGCTTCAGAGCAAAACAAACAACACCTTATTCTGGGAAATACAAATAAGATCAGTCTAGAGCTTGAAATTTGCATTTAAAGCACATGTCCTGGCAAAACAAATATAAAAATTCAGTACCCCTCTGCAATACGTGGTCATTTCTCCATGTTGTGAAGTTAGTGGAAGTAAAAGCAAAACTTAACTCTAAACCTACTCCCACCCCTTAATCTATCTAGGCCTGTTAAAAAAAAAAAAAAAAAAAAAAAAAAAAAGGATCTCTATTCTGCAGCCATTCCCGTCCAGTCCCAGCTTAAATGTATAGGAGAGGCAGCCGCCATAAGAAGCCCCATAGTAACTCTATGGGTGACATCACTTCCCAGCCATTGTTGGCTTTCTCCTGCACACAGAAGGCACCGCTGGAGAAGGGACCAGGGCGACTTCAGCATAGGCAAGTAGAGCAATCTTTTCTTTACAGGCTTAGATAGATTAGGCTTAGAATGGGGATGGGAGTGGGTTTAGAGTTAGATAGGTTTAGACTTTACTTCTACTTGGAGGTTAGGCTCACATTCAATTTCTGGCAAGATACACATGCATTTTTTGTACTCACACTTACAAAACATGGTGAAGTTTGCATGCATTGCAGAAATGTCAATAAGAAAGCAGAACATCTAGAACTAATGTTGTAGGATAACAGCCAGTGTTAACAAACCTGGACATAACACACTGAAGCCCTACCCTAGAGCAATACCTAACATTTTAACCAATATAGGCTTGATTACAAAGAAGTTCTCTGTGATCAAGCCTATATTGGGTAAAGCGTTAGAGAGACAGTCCAAGGTGGGGCTGCAGAGTGCTATGCCACGTTTCATAAAGTTGGATGGATGTGATCTGACATCATTGGCATGAAACTTCCTGGTATTCTATTCAGTTTACAGAGTGGCTGAGCTCCCTTTGTTTGACATCCAGAGTTCCCAATGCAAGGGATTTTCATACAGGCTTGAAGCACACACATTTCTCTATATGTGTCCATTACACAGCTATTTAAATTTTTTTTATAAATTTTGCCCTAACTTTAATTAAAAAAAAAACACAAAGAAGCATTTTTAGCCAAAAATAAATAAACCATGATCAAATTGAAGTCTAGCTATACGATACTTATAAATAAAAAAGATGAACATTCTTACTAGCTAATAGAAATTACACAATTCTAATTATTTGACTGCAAAACCAAAGAATGTCACATTTCCTAAGAGGATTAAACATTATTACCCACCACCACAGACTGCATCACATAACATTTACCATTTTGGAATCACCCCGTACGGGCAAAGCCAAAAGCTTTAAACACAATTATTGATACAACAGCACAGAGTTGGAGCCAAATGTTAATTTAAACCAGTTTTAAAAAAATGTTATAGTACTCCTGGTCATGTTACCTTTTCGGCTTTGTAAAATCAAATGGTCAATTGAATTTTTTTTTTTTTTTTTTACAGACTGTAGTTTGCTTTTAGTAAATGTATAAAAGCTGTAAAATGCAAAGTACAGTAGTCTAGACTACATATTTTTTTTGTTCAGTGATATCACTATGGCCGATTAAAATCAGATTGGTTGCTTTAGCCAAGATAAATAAGGGTGGCCCAGTTCCATCCCTGGACTCAGACAGAAATAGGATGGAAAAATATGTTTTCTGAAGTTGCCTTTGTAGAGATCTGCATGTCAAAACTCTAGGTAGATCAAGAAATACAGATAGTAGTAGCTACAGTATACGCTTTCACAATCCTCTACTGGCCGATGTGGCCCACTCATCACATTAAAGGAAACCGATCATGACAGACACATAATGGCTTCTGCTGATGACCCATCCTAAATTGCCAGTTGCCTGACTGCTGGCTCTCTACGTTCAACACTCTGACATACAGAACATGTATACAAATATGAACTTCTGCTTTAAGAACTTTCCTAATCTGCATACGGTACTGCATTTGGAAGTGACTCAAAGTATCAAAGGCAGTGGTCAGCATAACAGTCAGGAAACTACCATTTCTAGGAGGAGGTTGGCAATGGCAGTCTACGTCTTTATTTATTTACAGGCTTACAAAAAGGACTTGTATATAGAAGCATGAGGTGTCAATCTAAACTTTTTCAGGATTTGAATGTCCATTTAACTGCCAATATCTCCAAATTTTGCCATTACATTTTTTATCATATGCTCAGTGGATTGTGACCAGTTTACTTTAACTAATAGTGAACGATAATAGTATATGGTTTTGACAAATATAAGGTCTGTGAAGCAGCTCAAACCAGTTACCAAACCTCTTGCGTTACACAATTGCTTTGAGTACTAAAATATAAAAGCTACAAAATATTGTAATTTCCCAACAGTTACGAGATTGATTCCACCATTCATTTTCCAGGGCAGGTCCAAATTAGAAATCTGTACTCAGAGTTCTTATTTCTGACATTTTAATTAAAGAGATCTACTGTAGCTAAACAAAAGCAGTCATTTTTAATACCTCATCATAGAACAGCATAAAATTTAGCACAGGGAATAATTTTTTTTGAATTGACCCATACATTATGATTTGAATCTGTAAAGATATTAAAATATGCGTGGGCTCACAGAAGATTTAAATGTAAAAAACAAAAAGACATTGACATGGTAAGTTGATATTTCTGTCATTAAAGAGAAACTGCTGTCTGCTCACACAATTTGTAATAAAAACATCTTTGCCACACCACCTACACTACCGGCGTTACAAAAGGCTATCGAATCGCTCTTCTACCTGGAGAGATTGGATACCATTACCAGGAATCCTAAACCTACTCACCGCTTTTTTGTGCGGTGGCGCAAATATATGGAGGCCTCACTAACACACTCGGACATTCAGGTGGCCATGCAACCGTTTCGCTTCACGGAATGGTATCTTCAACGCAACCTAACTGGATCTCTGGGCGGACTTAAACTGCTTCCCCGTGGGGATCCGGCAAACTTTAAGCCTCCTTGACAATATGGACCTTACACTGTGCAATTTTTTTTTCTCTCCGTTCTTTTCACCCACTCTAGAGGGTATGTACCCAAGAGCTACGAAGTGGAATCGTTTAGCTGGTATACTTAGATCGTTTGACTTTATAGGACCTGTTAGGGTCCGCATACCACACTACAAGAGGACTATTGGTACTCTATTGTTTGCTGTTTATTGTGCACGAATCTGTTTCTGTAAAACTATACGGCTATGTTTTGTAATTTTTATTTTTAAAACCAAATAAACATTTTTCAAAAAAAAAAAAAAACATCTTTGCCATTGTGAAGCTTCTCTCCAACCACTTTGCATATTATTTTATATATACTGTGATTTTGTAATTGTCAAATATGCTGCATATATCTCCCGCCACCAAGTCTGGCTCCAACCATTTTAACTGTGGGCAGCTGAAGCTGCTGCCTGTTCACTTCCTGGATTTACACAGACACACACCTCCAGCTCTCATTGGCCCTTATAGGACTCATCCCCCCTCCCTTCCTGGCAAACTCTCACTAGAGTAAGAGAGAGAGCTGTGCATGATGTCATAAGCCTAGACTAATGATCAGACAAGAAACAGGAAGTGGGTTGTTTAAGGCATTTCCTGGCAGAAAAAAAAAATGTTTAACTATCCAAAGTTAAGACAACAAGGGCAGAAGAATTAACAGACGGAAAGTTGAAAAAAATTACTGAAGGTCTGATTTAAATGTATTGCAGCTGGCTTCCACTTTGCAGTCTCCACTATTAATGTTTAACATGTCCATTGTATACATGTTCACCTTTGTACCCGTCAACCTAAATGTAGTAAGTTGCGTAATCAGACTATATTGTATGTGGCCAACTGAACATTTCATTGAAAATAAAATAAACACTGTCCATGTTTTCTGTGCAACTCTGAAAACAGAACCTGATAGCTGAGACTGGATAGTTGGTCATGCATAAAGTGGGAAATTTAGAACTGGGAAAGGTACACAAATTCTGGCTACCACTGTAGAAATTAGATCTATAGACTATATAAAAATAATTAAACTTTTTTTTTTTTTTAAATAAGTGAATCATTTCACCTACCCTTGTGGCTCCTGGGCGGTCTTGTTTTCCACCTTCTGTTCACATTCTTTTATCATGGAGCTTAAAATAACCTTGCAAAGGAGAGAGAAGTGACAACAGATGAAACGCAAAATAGGTGTATTTATGATCAAAGTCTGCTTCATCAATAACGTGATATTGAGAAACCATCAACCATATCACTGCCTTACACCCTTTTCACACTTGTGCAACTTGTCATACAACTTTGGACATCAAAGTCACATGACAAATCGCACACTGTGTTTTCCAATGATAGCCATTCCTATATTTTTGACTTAAAGTAGTTAATGCACTACTTTGGTCTGCTATCATGCAACTTTAGGGCCATAGACTTTAATGTTAACCATTAAAAGTTGCATGAAAATCATACCTGAAAGTTTTACATGCAGCTGTGTGTCCAACTTTGCAGAGGGGACAACAATTCACTTGTACCCATCCAAAGTTGCACAAGTGTGAAAGGAGTCTTAGTAGACATTCTAATTTAACTGATTTTTACAATAAAATAGGACAATTTTCAATCACAAGTTATATATCCATTGAATTCCTGAAGGAGGACTGAAAAGAACAAAAAAAAAAAAGGCATTTAAGAGTATCAGCAGACTGGAAAACCGAACTGAAAATGTATGCAGCTCACCTTGACAAGTGTCAGAGAAAACATCAATTTATTTGTGTCCCGACTAACAAACTTACATAGTAGGCATCCACAGTCAACTTCCAAGATGTCTTTCATAACACATCCCAAGGCCACGTTCAACGACAATACTGCTGGGTGTTGGAGTCCACACAGTGCAGAGTAAAAAGAGGTGGATCACAATACTGATAAAGTCCCAAATGTACCAACATCTATAACATACAGCGGGTTACTGAGCTTGCATTGCTTGCTCCCTCTTAAAAGTGTGTTTTGAAGGCATCTTGGAAGTCAAATGTGGGCTCCTGCTATGCAAGTTGTTTAGTTGGGACACAAATTGATGTCTCCTTGGACACTCGCCAAGGTGAGCTGTAAACATTGATTTTAATTTTAATGTGCATCTACCGATATTTTTTGTTTTGTTTTAAGTACATACTCCTTTGTGGGGATTTGTGGTCAGCTGTTGAAAGATGAAACCATATATACACACACAAGACCTTTATTCTGAATCACCAAGCTCCTCTTTGGGAGAGTGGGGTATTGGACTTTGTAAACTAGAACTAAAGGCAAAACATTTTTTTCATTTTGGATAGAGTAAGGGAGGTTTTAACCCTTGTCCGTTTTTTTTTTCTTCGCTTCTGTATCCCATTAGGGAGCCAAAACAGGAAGTGAAAGGAAATCCTTTCAACATGAGAGAACTACTAGCTGTCAACAGGATCACCTGTACCAACGTCCCCATTAAAAGATTGAAAGAAAATCCCAACTAAAACAGTGATAGAGGAGAACTTTTAATGATAGCTGTAAACAAGAGGGCAAATATCCTTAATGGAGCACAGATAGCAATAAAGCCTGATAGACGGTCCAATTGCTGACCGCATTATGCCCTTATACTGCAGCAAAGCGGCTCTCCTGTGCCGGATCACGTACCTAGTAAGTGATCCGGTGTGCTCAGGTAGGGAGCGTGTCGCCAGTGTGCCCCTTGGGGCTATGATTAGCAGATCAGGGGTGTTACAGCCAATGGATGACCACTGGTACCTGCTGATCGGTGAGGAGAAAGAGCAGAAGCGCTATGTAAAACAAGGCAGATGGGGATGTGTTGGATTTTGTTTCCCTGCAAAGCAGCAAATAAAATTGAGCACACCCCTTAGTAAAAACCCCCCCAAAAAAACACTGGTCAGGTACACTATTAACCCTTTGAATGCCCTAGATGTTTAACCCCTTCCCAGCTAGAGTCATTAGTACTGTGACAGTGCATTTTTTTAGACTGATCACTGTATTCGTGTCACTGGTTCCCACAAAGTGTTAAACGTGTCAGTCAGTGACAGATGGCCAGCCTCAATATCTCAGTCCCGCTATAAGTTGCTAATTGCCATCCCTGGTATTGAAAATAAAAATTCACGTATACAATTAGAGCCATATATATTTGGACACAGGCACAATTTTCATACTTTTGCCTCTGTATGCCACCAGAATAAATTAAAACGAAGCAATTCAAATGAATTTGAAGTGCAGACTTTTAGCTTTAATTCAAGGGGTTGACCATAAATAGCAAGAACAAATTTTAGGAACTCCAACCATTTTTATACACAGCCTCCCCGTTTTCAGAGGTTCAAGTGTAACTGGACAAATTAATATAATCATAAATAAAATGTAAATTTTTTATATTTTGTTGAGAATCCTTTACTGGCAATGACTGCCTGAAGTCTGGAACCCATGGGCATTACCAAAGACTGGGTTTCCTGCTTTCTGATGCTTTGCCAGACTCTAACTGCAGCTGTCTTTTGTTGTTCTTTGTGGGTCTTTCTGCCTTTAGCAAGTGAAATGCATGCTTAATTGGGTTGAGATCAGGTGATTCACTCGGCCATTGCAGAATATTCCACATTTCCTTCAAAAGCTCCTGGGTTGCTTTTGCAGTGGGCATCCACCAAGGCCCTGCACAGGGGGGTGTCTACGGAGGGCCCACTTAACCCCCCAAAAGGGGGTCACCCTCAGAGCCATCCCTCTGGAAGAAGGTGTCTGGCGTGGCCACGTGGACTAGTAGGCTGCAAAAGACGCAGCCAAAATTTTCGGCCGCTCGCCACAAGTGCTCAGGTCCATGCGGGGATCGGACTAAGCAGAGCCGAGGAAGGAGGGCGGATGCCCACAACGGAAAACGGCGGCCTCAGCCGTCTGCTCTAGGGCCGCCCAACACGCGCATGGTTGGTTGGTGCCGCAGGGGGCGTGGATGTGCGGATGCCTGGTCACCCGCCCAACCACCCAGCAGGTGCCAAGGTTTGCCCCCCCAATATTAACAGCCCTGAAGGGGGGAGTGGACAGAGTGTCCGATGCACCTAGGCCAGAGGCCTGGGCCTCACCCAGGGAAGGGGGGTGTGGAGGAGAACCCCAGAGGGACCAACCATCCCAGGGAGTACATGTGCCCCACACCACTTGACAGAAGGAGAGGAGGGGGCACCTTACCAATCCAGCGAAGTGCTCGGGTAACGCTCCCAGAAAGATCCTCCTTGCCACCAAAGTGGGGGACGCTGCGACACAGGCCGAGACCCAGTCATATGCAACATTGCAAGACGTTTAACTTGCAGGGCCAGCCACCGTCTAGAGAAAAAAGGTTTAAAAAGCAAAAACAAAAAATTGCCGGGACCAGAGATCCCAGCAGGAACTAGGTCCTTACTCATGACTAGGCAGAAAAAAAAACTGAAGGTCTATAGCAGATAGGGGAGTGTATATCACCTAGGACTGCCCATAGGCGTAGCCAAGTCTTATCTGCCTACTGTCCTACTCCTGTAGGGAGCGATATAACCCTATGGTTCTGAATAATGGAGCGCTGTATCTGTCAATGAACGAAAGAGAAATTTGCATTATTTTATTTTCATGGGAGCCTGGAAAGCATTGTACCATCGATCAGCAGATTGTGGGTGTGATGCAGATTCGAACCAATAATGGACAGGCTGAATGTACCAAGTTGACTGATTGGTCGATTAACTTGGGTACAACCAGCCTGCCAGTCTTCTTACGGCAGGGAAGGCTTACCCCGCCTGCCCCTCCTCTGGGAGAAGACAACTGCAGGAGGGATTCCCCTGTCAGCACTGCTTTTTCTTGCAGGAAAGAAAATTGCACCATGTATTGCCTTGCATTACATATACACTCCAAATATGGGTGTAACATGTTACAAAAGGTGAACTTATCCTATAAAACGGATAATGACAGATGTGACTTCTGCTGTGTGTAGATATCCTGTGGGACTGCTTAGGAAGGTATAAAAGTAAATGTTATAAACTGAGAATTGGCTTATAAAACATGTCAAATCCAACTAAAGTGATCAGTGACCTCAGTTGACCTCTGAATTTTGATAGTGTCTGACACAGTTGAGGATGCAAATGTTAAGCCGCATTCACAATGGCACTCCTATATCTGTAGCAACACTTGTGCAAATACTTGCCTAAATTTGGCACAGGTAGTTTTAAAAAAAAGGGACCTAACGCCATAAACCGGTTGTAAACACTTTATTGAATTAGCCTGTCTGTTATTAGGACATTAGAGTAATTACAGAAATAAAGCACGTACCTCATGTTCAGGAGACAGCTGTTCCATATCAGCACGTAGGCACCTGAGTCCTGGTAAAAAGTGATTCACCATTAACTCCTCAGATATGACTGCAACATACTGTTAAGGCATTTTTATATATACGTGAGAGAGTTGCTTTATACTGTGAACGCTGGTACATTGTCTGTCAAATACACAAAAACACATAATGTAGACAACGCACATTAACTTTCCTGACTTGCACATAATTGGCAATAAAATGCGACATAAGCTAATCATCAACTATAACCCCAACAGTAAAATGTTGCTTTCTAGTTCTGGACAGAGTGGAGTTAAAACACCCTTCAAGTTTTTTATTGCTTTCCCTGTTGTGAAGGTCCAACCGCACTATTTATCCTGAGGACCAACATCACCAGCAAAGAAAATGAAGAGCCTTTCATGGTTGTCACCAGAAGAGAACTAGAGGAGACATCTCCCAATGGGTACCCTGGTTCCAATTGATCCAGTGGCAGGATTTGCCTTAATTTTGAGGAGATTGCCTTTAATTTCCTGTTATGTCTTTGAGGACTGAGAATCCGGACTTTATGGAAAGCTAAACCAAAAAAAGTGTTGGCAGCAATTACACTTTACTGGCTGACTCAAAGTGCCAGAAAAAAAGTAGAACAATTAGTATCTGGCCACAGAAACAACTTATACTGTATATTGATTCGGAGGTCGGCAATGTTGGTTCTGATATCTCGCTCATGACAGGTTAAGCGCATTCAAGCCCCCCAAAATGCTATATATTGAGACTTATCAGTCTTAAGATGTGGGGGGCTGTATTAATTTATATTTTTTAGGTTAAAAGCTGAATTCCACAAATTCGGCTCCTCTGTAAAAAGTGAATGCACACTAAGAGTTCAATTCAAGGAGGTGAATGACATCTCCTGGACTTCTCTATCATTTACATCTGACAGTTTTATTACACTTCTGGAAAACATCTATCACTGTATTTTCAGGAGCCCTGATGCTTCAGGTCTAAGCATATTTAACTTTAAAGTAGGTGCAGCTGCTTCACCTACTCTTCCCCTCCTCCTGCTCAATCACAGAAGCCTTTGTATTATGCAAACTCATTTATAAAATACAAAGGCTTCTCTGAATGGGCAGCAGAGGGGAGAGGCAAGTATAGCTGTGCCTCTGTCTCCTTACTCACAGTCCAGAGTGAGAGTGTATGCTCCGACAGCTCCATAAACCTGTCAAGATATAAATAGAAATAAGCTCAGGAGATGTCATGCACCTTCTTGGACTTAACTCATAGCGTGCCTATGATTTCCACAAAGTGTGTGAAATCCAGGTCCCATCATTCCATTGTGTAATGAAGAAAGATGAAGACAGACATGCTAAAAGTCTAGCCTGTACTACCATCATAGCCACCCAATAGATACAGTGGAGAAAATATGAGTAGACATGAAAGGACAAAAAGTCAGTTTTTCACAGGATTACCAGGTGAAAATAAAGAAGTAAATCCCTGAAAAAAAGAAAATAAAAACTAGCAGACACCAAATCTAAAAAGACCGGTAAACTGCAATATATGAAATTTTTGGAAGGAAGAAGAAAAGATTACATAATATGAAATCAGCACCACATTTTCCAAAAAGAAGCCAGAATATGTATAGAATCATAAGAATTCCAGTTCAGCTATGCTAAAAACTGACAACAATCCAAAAATCTCTTCAACCAACAATCTATACCATGAAAAACAATCAGTTAAGATGAAGTACATAATACATAGGAATCTCATTGACCACAGTAAGCTCTTAATAGGCCACAAAAGTCTAACAAATCTCAAAGTGTTTGCTTTACAAATGATGTGAAAAAGGAATAAAGTAAATGCCGAAAGCTGGATGACAGAGTAAAAGAGGAAGTTGCCAGCAAGGAAGCAGTTATTGATTGACACATCACTGTAACTTCTCCTTTATAAGCACAAATGTACCATTTATATTGAGGTAACCATTCTCTTTCGCAACCGACAATGCTAATTTTAAGTAGACTGTCCTGGAGTTTTTGGCAGCAACAGGCAAATGCACCGCAAGTCAGAGAAAAATGCATAAAAAAGATTTTCAATTTTAGAAGATCAAGATCAAAGTGTTAAACCCATATGATACGTACGTAATAATGGCCGACTACAAGGTCTCTAAAGCCGGCCATGCACCCATTAAAAGTCAATGCAACACCTGGATTGGAAAATCGACTTACGTCAAAGGAGCCAGATGGAAAATTGTAATTGTAAAAAAAAATTTAACACAGAAAAACAAAGCCAATGAACCTTGAATACAGACATATAAAGGACTAAGGTGGAATTTCACTCCCGATTACTCACGATAAACGTGTACGGCAATTTTGTAAATAAAAAAATTAAAAAAAAAACAACACTTTAAAGATCAAAGGTCAGGAATAGATATTTTCAAGAACCTGCATCTCCCCTCTTAGGTTATTATAATAGTGAAGCCTTAAGTGTTTGTTACACTTACCTGCTCTGTGCAATGGTTTTACACAGCGCAAACCCGATCCTTCTTTTCTGATGTGCCCCACCAGCACTCCTGGCTCCTCCCCTACTGAGTGCCCCCTTAGAAAGCCACCTACGAGGGCACCCATGCAGGCTTACTTCCAAATCGCTTTGCCCTGCCCCACCCCCTTCTCACTAACTGTGATTGACAGCAGCATGAGCCATTTGCTCCCACTGCTGTGTATGAGCCAGTGAGAAGAGGACAGAAAAGGAGGCTGTGGCTGGACACAGATAGCTTTTTTACCTTAATGCCTAGAATGCCTTTAAAACCACTTTGGCCCTCTTGGGCATGTGTGGTCTGTTGATCACTTGTATTCTCTCTCCCTGTGAGGGCAGAATTTTTTCTCTGTGTAAGGCAGCTGAACTTTCTCATAATACGCTAAGCCTTTCTTTAGCTTTTATGTATGTTGGACAATCCCTATGTTATATGACGTTTTTTTGGATGCCTAATCAACATTGCACTTAAGTGTGTAAGTGTGTAGGTCGGGCGAGGACACAGATTTGTTATCGCCATTTTCACATCAGTACAGTTATGCTGCAGCTTTTATTTTAATGCACTGCCCTTGACTATATGTCTTATTGCACTGTTTTTCAATAAACACCTTCAAGAAGGTATTTTACACTATTGGAGCCCCTTGTCTATTTTTGGTTACCGTTGGACTGTCTGAATGATACATACACAGTGCAGGAGGAACAGATCATACGCCTTCTGTACTATTTCTTCCATGGACACATCAAACACTTGTTTGTCTTTCCATAACAGGGGGTCTACGTCTTGGAGTAACAGCACATCCTGACTTTATTGTTGGTGATTCACAAGGTGGAGAATTTCTTTATAAGCACCTGAGTTGATGTTTATTCATCGTATCATCGTTTGTCTTCACACAGCCTGTGCTGCTGAATGGAACTGTATTAGAACTCTCTGGACTTTATTTTAGTATTTTTTGTACATTGAGCGCAACTTTTAAAACATTTTTTATGGGGCTATATATAGCCTGTCTGTTTACTGGACATTTGTCCTTTGATAACGTTTGGTTCTTAGATGACATTGGATGCAAAACTCTTTAAAAAAGTGAGATCTTCGTCATCTTTTTCATGACGATATGTAGCCTTAACTTGTGTGTCCTGTTCTCACCACAACACTGTGTTAACCTGCTCTGTGTTAAAATGCAACATGTATGCATTTTAACGCAACACAATGCATGTAAAACACACATCAATGCAGTGCAATGCAACACAAGTGAAGAAGAAAAAAAATTTAGCATCATCATTAATTTTATCCCTTTACAAGCACCCAAACCAGTGGCCATCTTTGGGGAATTGGAGAATGAGGAGAAGAGAAGTGTGTGCCGAGCCATTGCTTTCTAGTCGGTATGTCAAAATTTAATAATATTGATGATTTTGTAGCTCACATTTGAGCACTTCATAAATCCTGGTATAAGGTCCAAAACTTCCCTTTACTTTCATGTTCTGAGAGCAATGGATTTACCCAATAGCATATTCTGGCTTGCCTCAATCTCTTCATGCGCCGCCTCCCCAATATAGCTAGCACAATCACAATGATTAGGGCCTGTTGTGCTAGACATCCTGCTTACCAAAAAATACCTTATCTAACCCTCAAACAGGAACAAGATGTTATGCCATGGGAAAACCTGCAAAATGCAAAACATCAAAATGTGCATCAACACGCATTAAAACATGCATAAAATGGATGGAAATGTAGATCATTTTCTCTGCATTGTATGGCAAGTTAGTGTGAATTCAGCCTAATTATTTACAGACAGCAAATGAGTACAGGTAAATGTAAGTAGATCTATAAACTACTCCTATAGCCAAGTTAATGGCAACACAGCCTAGTTTATAGCAAATTCAGTCTGTAAATATAACTTACAACAATAACCACTATATAAAGGTGAAATGCACAAAACAAAAATTGCTACAATTTTATTACTTTTGAAATGTGGTGTTAGTCATTCAGAATGAAAAGGATACAACAGCAAGAAAGCGCACTGTAAGCTTCAAACAAGTATGTAGCAATGTCAAGTCTCTTTGAATCCACCGACTGTTGATTGTTGACCAAGGCTAACTTGTGCAAATTAGGAAGAACAACTACAAGAAGGAACGTTATGATTATTTTCTTTGTAAATATAAATTACCTGTTATATACATATACACATTTAGACTGGCCATAGATGGATCTTTTTTTTTTTTTCAGTTCAGCTAGCAGGCTAAACGATATAAACAAATGTCTTCCTCCATCCACAATGTTGAGGTGGATAGAGGAATCCACTCCACCGAGACATCGTATTTTGACAGCGGGGACTCTCAGCGGCTGCAGGAGAGTGATTGGCTGCAGCCGCTGATCAAGAGAAATTTTCCAACAAGCCCATTTAACAGAAATCAAAACATTAGTTTAACTTCTGTAGAGCAGGAGAGGTCACACGTGGATCAAAATTTGTCCAGTGCCTGCTGAACTTTGGTCCATCTAAGGCCAGCTTTATACTAACAAAATGGGCCAAAGACTGCATGCTTTGCACACATATAATACTGGTCTATGGGCAGTCCAACTCAAACTGTTCCTGGAGTTAATGAAAGCAAACATTGTTCATTTCTGTGCCCGTGGCTCTGGCTGGTGGATATTTCTTAAGCTGGGTATACACGGAGCATTTTTGTTTTCATTCAATCGGCGGGTTGAACAAATAAAAAAAACCTTACAGATTCCTGCATTCACACAATCAATGTGGATGTGGGAATCTCCCCTGTGATGCTATTGTATTCTGACAGAGAGGCCTTTTCCTGTGAATAAACACTGATCAGTGCTACAGCTATTGGCAGCATACTCTGAGCGAATGTTGGTTTTCCAGCAGGACTGTTGGGCAGAAAGGGATACAACCACATCAAAAATTGGCCTGTTCCTGGTGAACAGGATGAATTTTGATACGTGTATACCCTGCTTAAAATCTCTTTTTGACAATATGGAAGGGAAAAGTGAAAAACAAATTTTCCGCAGATAAATAAATGAAGTCTAGAAACTGCATGCAGAAAAGACAAAGGCCACAAGGCTAACCTTAATGAAATACAGTTTCCTCAGTTGCTCTTTGACATGTGGTACAAATCTGAAAATCTCAAATGTGAAGAAACTGACTTACATTCATCTCTAAACCTTGGCTCTGCATTAGGGCCAACTCTACCAAACGTCCTTATAATTTCTGTCTGCAGGGAGTGCTGATCTTGGTACTGAGGGTCTTCAAGGAATGAAGCCAGCTGCATTTTCACTCTCTCTAATAACTACAGAAAAAAAATGTTTGAGAATCATTTGCACACTACTACTCACAAATCATTCTGCCTTTGCTAGGAGTTATACACAATTAAATTGTTAGAAGTATTTACAAAGAATTACTATTTGTTCATATTGTTACATGCAGCTGGACAGCATTAGGGATGTAGGGGGATTCAACACATGACATTAGTTAGCAAACTCAACTCTAAATGCCCGTACACACGATATGAAAATCCAGTAGAAAAATTTGTACGACAAGCCATTTTCCGATTTTCCAATTGTTAGTATGGTGCATTCGACAGCCTATTTTGCTTTTTTCGTCAGACAAAAGCAGGATGTGCAGAGTATGAAAAAAAATTTCAGATACAAACTACGATTTTTGTTTCATTAGTACGGTTTTCTTGTGAAAAAACAAACAAACGTATGAGCAGGACTAAACATGCTCAGAAACGAAAGAATACACACAAAACTATTCAACACATTACGTCACTTCTGACATTGTATTCTGTCTTACGAAAATTTTCATAATGTATGTAACCTCTTCACTTTCGACATGAGACTAGCATGTCACACAAAAAAAAAAAAAAAGACGTTCGGTCATCCGAAAAGCTAAGCGTGAGTACAAGGCTTAAGAAAGAATGTCGTTTTACCATTTGTTCTTTCACCTGTTTGTGTGCTGGTGTACAGAAAGTAGCATATTTGATGAAAATGGTTCTGCAAACTAAAGATAAACCTCACAGAACAGAGACCGCATGGCCAAATGGACCTCTTAACAACTTGGCTGCTTCACTTGAGAAAGCACATAGACATTGAACGTCAAGCAGCACTTCTGTGTTGTTAATTGAAATAATGAGCAAATACAAGTCAAATGATAGGAGGAGAAAAACACAGAACCAAAGCTCCCTGCTTGCCTCTTTTTTCCTCCTATTAAGTAGTGATATAAAATGTAGAGGAATGCATTATTCTGCTACCAGTGACCAGCTAAACTGTGTTCCACTTATTCATTCTAGGAAGGCAAACGTGCAGTGTTGCCAAGGCATGAAAGATTTCATCTATGTAAGGTGGAGTTCAGAGAAACTGAGTGTGCAGACAAGTGTCTAATATAACCCATGTTTACAATGTCTGGTATAAGCAGAAAACTTCTGTTCCTCATATTTTCATGACTTTGACTGATCATGTTAATGCAATAGTTCAAGCTGGTTCCTAAAACTAGAAGTCTTAAGAAATCTCTGCTCCTTTTCCTGTTGGGGTACCCCAAAGCTCCATCCTTGGGCCCCTCCAATTCCCTCTCTATACCTGTTCCTTGGGCCAGTGGATAACCTCCCAAGGTTTCCAATGCCACCTCTATGCTGACGACACCCAAATCTATCTCTCGACTCCTCAACTCACCCCCTCAATCTCCTCACGTATTACAAACTTACTGAGTGACATATCAGTATGAATGTCACACCATTTCTTCAAACTCAATCTTTCTAAAACTGAGCTTGTAATATTTCCTCTTCCACAATCCCCTCCTCATGACTTTACCATTGATATCAACTGCACAACCATTGGTCCCTCCACATACGCCAGGGTGTAATCCTAGACTCGGACCTCTCCTTCAGCCCCCACATCCAATTACTGGCTAAATCTTGCTGCCTTAAAGCGGAGTTCCATCCATTTTTTTTTTTTTGTTAACTTTGTCTGTGCTGCATGCTACAACTTTTCACAATGGGCCTTTTTTTGCTCATAAATACCCTTTTGTTTATTATTTCTCCATGACTTTTGGCTTTCTCCTGCCTAGGCGATTACATCACTAGGCGATTCACAAGGGTTCCTGGGATAACAGCGCCATGTATCCCAGGAGTCCTTGTG
Organism: Lithobates pipiens; assembly: GCF_037356315.1. Lineage (NCBI taxonomy): Eukaryota > Metazoa > Chordata > Amphibia > Anura > Ranidae > Lithobates > Lithobates pipiens. The sequence continues at coordinate 332,643,789 of NW_027507764.1, read as the reverse complement.
AATCGCCTGCTGCCAAAACCTTGCGTTATTTCTTGCTAGGAAATGATGCAAACGGCAGATAGCCCAGCTGAGTGCATGCTGGGAGCTGTAGTCTCCTCCCTGTAGAGAACAATGGGGTCGCAGATCTTCTGGGACTAAATGTCCCATGATGCTTCTTTTGTGATTGTCCCTCCACTGTGGGCAATGGGGAGGGAAAAAGAGGGGGGTGAGCCGGGGAAACATTCCAACAGCCCGCCTGCACTCCCTGTCACACCGCCGCAGCCTGATTTCAGCAAAGCGCTGCAGCTAGCTGGCCCTGTCACCACTTCACAGCAACACCACGGTACAGAGTACACCGGCTGCAGCTGGAGAGACTTACCTTCCTCTCCTGTCCGCTGCTTGACAGGTGGCTATAGCAATGGGACGGGAACTTACTCCGAAATAGAAACCTGTCAGAAAGGACGGCCTCGCTAAGGGAATAATGCGTGGGTATAACTACAGAGGTATATGCTGGGTATCCAGCTGGACAGAAGTCCAGGATATTAACATAGGAGGGCTTCAGATGCACACAACTAAAATGGAACCTGCCTGCTTTCCGAGATCAGTGAGTAAAACAATTTTTAAAGTAAAAGTGCAAAAAATATGACAAGTTAGAAATGTATTTCTATATGTTATGACAATTCCAGAGCGGTCGTTAAAAAAAAAAAAAAAAAAAAAAAAAAAAGTTTGGGGGACTGGAACTCCGCTTTAACCTCTGCAAAATTTCCAGAACTCGCCCCTTCCCGACTAAGGACACCACAAAAAAACGTATTCACTCCTTGGTTATTTTCCACCTCGACTACTGCAACTCTATCCTCAGTGGCCTACCATTACAAAGGCTATCCCCCTTCAGTCTATTGTGAATGCTGTTGCTAGACTAATACACCATACTAACTGAAGACTGCTCTTCCTCTCTGCCAAATCTCTTCACTGGCTTCCCATACTAACCACAGCATACAAGGCCAACCACATCACCCCCAGCTATATCACCACCCTCATCTGCAGATATCACCCAAATCATCCTCTCTGCTCCTCCCAAGACCTCCTGCTCTCTAGCTCCCTTGTTACTTCCTCCCGGACTTCTCCAGAGGCTCTCCCATCCTGTGGAGCGCTCTGCCCCAGTATATCCGGTCAGTCCCACCGTGTCCCTGAAAACTCACTTATTCAGGGAAGCCTACCTCACCTGAGAATTGTACATGAGTTGCCTCCATCTGATCATCCCTGCAGCTATTGTACCACCTCCCCTTTAGAGTGTAAGCTTCATAAGCAGGGCTCTACTTCTTCTGTATTGAACGGTATTGTAATCGTACTGTCCCCCTCTACATTGTGAAGCGCTGTGTAAACTGCTGGTGCTATATAAATAATTTATAATAATAATCAAAATCACAGTTTTCTTCAAAATGTGAAAGGAGTATAATTGAACTAAACCATAGCCCTAGGCCTCATACACACGGACGATTATGTGCATACACCGGATTCCAGCAGCAAGAATCAGTGGATCAGCTTAGATGACAAGCGTACACGAACAACTGTGACCACTCAGCCTGTACAAAAGCAGTGACAGGCTGGGAGGCAGCAGCTGTTTTGTCTGCATCCGGGCACGGGCATCCATTCCTAACACTGGTTGTACGTATACGTGCAAACAGAAAGAGCTCCTCTCAGCTGGTCATTGCTTTGTACAGGCTAAGGGGCAGCAGCTTTGTGTATACACCCGTCATCCAATTTGCAAGAATCTGATGAATCTCACCACTGGAATTCGGTGTTTGCACATAATTGGTCATGTGAAGGACCTGCAATAGTCAGAAATGCAGACTTACTAGGAGACAAAAAAAAAGATGAAAAGAACAAGTAGTACATGTGGACTCTTCATCAGTTTAATGTAAATAACATTATCATTTGAAATGTCATTAAAACATGCTACTGGTTACGGTTTTTAATTAGATGTGCATGAGACCAGTCATATTTACTGAAGCCAAATGTGGTTTCCATAGTTTTTTCTCAATACAAGTCTAAACATCTGCACGGATTGATTGAAAAACATGTAGCCTAGGGCCTATTTCACGTGGGCTTCAGCTTGTATAAGAGCAGTGTGAACAGCAAGCTTTGAGCTTTGCAGAGCTTTCAGCTTTTGTTATGCCATTCAGCCCCAGTTTGTAAACTATGAACACAGATCCTAATGGGATAGTTGATTGCCACTTTAGGCAAGCTGCTAGCAGGCTTCAGCACTTCTTGAAGATTGTTGTTCACACTGCTCTTATACAAGCTGAAGCCCATTTGAAACAGGCTTAGATGTGGCTTGTCCAGCTACATGGTTTTTGGCCATTGAGAAATGGTGTTGTCTGAATTTGAAAGATATATAGAAAAACCCTCAAAGCAGAATCTTTCACTAATCCTAAAGAAACAGGCTCATCTGAAAGTGGTGCTATGGATAAAAGATTAGTTCAACATTCATGAAATACGACTGCATAGAATACAAAATAGTTAAACCCTATAACCATATAATAGCAATATTTTACTAAATGTACAGTGCAGACCAAACATTTTGACACACCTTTTCATTCAAAGAGTTTTCTTTATTTTCATGACTATGAAAATTGTAGATTCACACTGAAGGCATCAAAACTATGAATTAACACATGTGGAATTATATACTGAACAAAAAAGTGTGAAACAACTGAAAATATGTCTTATATTCTTGGGTCTTCAAAGTAGCCACGTTTTGCTTTGATTACTGCTTCACACACTCTTGGCATTCTGTTGATGAGCTTCAAGAGGTCGTCACCTGACTCACTTCACAGGTATGCCCTGTCAGGTTTAATAAGTGGGATTTCAAGCCTTATAAATGGGGTTGGGACCATCAGTTGTGTTGTGCAGGAGGTGGATACAGTACACAGCTGATAGTCCTACTGAATAGGCTGTTAGAATTTGTATTATGGCAAGAAAAAAGCACCTAAGTAAAGAAAAATGAGTGGCCATCATTACTTTAAGAAATGAAGGTCAGTCAGTCCGAACATTTGGGAAAACTTTGAAAGTGTCCCCAAGTGCAGTGACAAAAACCATCAAGCGCTACAAAGAAACTGGCTCACATGAGGACCGCCCCAGGAAACGAAGACAAAGTCGCCTCTGCTGCGGACGATAATTTCATCAGAGTCACCAGCCTCAGAAATCGCAGGTTAACAGCAGCTCAGATTAGAGAACAGGTCAATGCCACACAGGGTTCTAGCAGCAGACACATCTCTAGAACAACTGTTAAGAGGAGACTGTGTGAATCAGGCCTTCATGGTAAAATAGCTGCTAGGAAACCACTGCTGAGGACAGGCAACAAGCAGAAGTTACTTGTTTGGGCTAAAGAACACAAGGAATGGACATTAGACCAGTGGAAATCTGTGCTTTGGTCTGATGAGTCCAAGTTTGAGATCTTTGGTTCCAACCACTGTGTCTTTGTGCGATGCAGAAGAGGTGAACAGATGGACTCTGCATGCCTGGTTCCCACCGTGAAGCATGGAGGAGGAGGTGTGATGGTGTGGGGGTGCTTTGCTGGTGACACTGTTGGGGATTTATTCAAAATTGAAGGCATGCTGAACCAGCATGGCTACCACAGCATCTTGCAGCGGCATGCTATTCCATCCGGTTTGCGTTTAGTTGGACCATCATTTATTTTTCAACAGGACAATGACCCCTAACACACCTCCAGGCTGTGTAAGGGCTATTTGACCAAGAAGGAGAGTGATGGGGTGCTGCGCCAGATGACCTGGCCTCCACAGTCACCGGACCTGAACCCAATCGAGATGGTTTGGGGTGTGCTCGACAGCAGAGTGAAGGCAAAAGGGCCAACAAGTGCTAAGCATCTCTGGGAACTCCTTCAAGACTGTTGGAAAACCATTTCAGGTGACGACCTCTTGAAACTCATCAACAGAATGCCAAGAGTGTGCGGAGCAGTAATCAAAGCAAAGGGTGGCTACTTTGAAGAACCTAGAATATAAGACATATTTTCAGTTGTTTCACACTTTTTTTTTTTTTGTTCAGTATACAATTCCACATGTGTTAATTCATAGTTTTGATGCCTTCAGTGTGAATCTACAATTTTCATAGTCATGAAAATAAAGAAAACTCTTTGAATGAGAAGGTGTGTTAAAACTTTTGGTTTGTACTGTATATATAAAGTATAAACTAAATCTTTCTTGAAAACCCCCTTTCCTCTAGTTAAAATTTAACCATGCATGACCATTTTATACTTCGGTGTTGTCGCACTTTATTAGTATCCGTGTCAGTGCACTCTGTAGGTGAGACACAGCAATCAGTCTTTAGGAATACCTCTTCTACATCACAAGCAGGTGTGCACACATCCTTAGATTTCAGGAAAGGGAGGGCAGTGGAGTGGTGCAACACAGCCATACCTGGATGAAAACTGAACTATTAAGCAGATAAGCTTTGCTGCCTGAATATTACTCAAGGATTAATTCTCAATGTTGACTGAGGTGTGCCTTTTAGTCAGATGAAATTACAGGGATTAAAGAAGTTTAACCAGGAATTAAAACAGCTTGCTAAACCCTCCTAGGAGAACCAGTGTACATAGGACCTGCCTCTGGTAAAATCTGTGAGGTGTTTGCTGAGCAGCATGGTTGAAAATATCATCCCCTTCCTCCACCGTTATCTGACCATGCTAGAGTAAGGAGATGAATACTTCATTAGTTCCAAAAGCCCACACAGGAGAGGGGGCAGAACAGAGTACACTGAACCCACATAGCCTCAGCCATCTCTGAGCGCTACTAGACGGACTATCTACAGCAGGGATCTCCAAACTGTGGCTCTCCAGCTGTTGCGGAACTACGCGTCCCATGAGGCATTGTAAAACTCTGACAATCACAGACATCACTAGGCATGATGGGAATTGTAGTTCCTGAACAACTGGAGGACCATAGTTTGGAGACCCCTGCTCTACAGCCTTCCCTGCTGTGCAGCCCCGTGCCTCTTCTGCTCCCTTTGTGCTGATAAAAGATAGAGTGCCCACAATCTAGGCTAGGAGTAAGGCAACATGCTAAATCGTGCAAGCCCTGCATTATTTTGTACCACACCTGGATTAATAAACGTATTCATGGTGGAAGATCTGCCAGCTTTCTTTTATCTACATGTGAGCCCTCAACCTCCTGTAGATGCCAGCTAGCTCAGAGGAAATTAATACACCAGCAGCTGGCAGTTTGTGCAATAAACAGTGGCTAGAAAGAAGTGCAATCATTCACAAAAACACAAGCCAGCTACTGCATATAGACTAGTGTAGCAGCTGTCAGTGAGCGTACATTTTTGTGGGCTTGGGTTTTTGTTAATAACGGTGCCCCTCTCAAACTACAGCCATTTACAGCATATGCTGTCAGCTACCATTGTATGAATCTCCTCTGAACTAGTTGGCTGGGATGTTGTGGATCGGTACAAAGGAGTAAGCAAAAGGGGCACAGGCTGCACAGCAAGGAGGGCTATAGACTAGAGGTGACTGACTTCAGTATTGCCTGTACCTCACCCATAGAAATATCCATAAATTGGGCTTTTGCCTGGAGTGGAGACTGAAATAAATGAAAACGATGTTTCAAAACCACAACACAGATTTTAACAGGGACAAGTGCCATGTGTACTGAATCCCCTAGGGGATTTAGCAAGCCTTTTAAACTTCTGGTGAGAGCTTTGATATTTACCAACTTATTCATTTACAGCTTTCATCAGTTTAACTGGTTCCCGATCGGCTCACACAGATATACTGCAGCAGAATGGCTCTCCCAGGCGAAACCCCATATGGGTACGTCCTCTTTTTCGGCCACCAGAGGGCAAGCACCCGCTGCACGGCTGGGAACGCAATGTGCGTTAGCTGGCGTGCACGATCGCCGCTGGCCACACACAAATCCCTGTTCTGTCAGGGAAGAGGAAACATATAGTTGGTTCCTACTAAGTAGGAAAAACGATATGGCTCCTCTCCTAGTCACTCCCATCCCCACACAGTGGGAACACACGGTTAACCCTTTGATCGCCCCCTAGTGTTAACCCCTTCTCTGCCAATTACATTTACACAGTAATCAGTGCATTTTTTATAGCACTGATTACTGTATAATTGTCAACAGTCCCCAAAAAAAAGTGTCAAAAGTATCCGATCTGTCCATCGCAATACCGCAAAAAAAATTAAAAATAAAACACAGAAGAAAATCGCAGATCACCGCCATTACTAGTAAAAAATAAATCAATAATAAAAATGTCATAAATCCTTCCTATAATTTGTACATGCTATAACTTTTGTGCAAACCAATCAATATACGCTTATTGCGTATATTGATCAAAGGTGATCAAGTACTACCAAAAGAAAGCTCTATTTGTGGGGGGAAAAAAAGACGTGAATTTCGTTTGGGTTTAGCATTGCATGACCGCGCAGTTGTCAGTTAAAGGGATGCAGTGCCAAATTGTAAAAAGTGCTCTGGTGAGGAAAGGGGTAAAATCTTCCGGGGCTGAAGTGTTTAAAGCAATCCCAACCATTAAAGCTAATTTTGGATTGCACACACAACCTTTGCTCATTTCAGCAAAGAGCTACATGCATGTAGCCTACAACTAACCATTCCTGATGTCAAGTATCAATTTCAAACTTCATCAGTGTGGCGATTTCCAAATAAAATAGGCTCTTACATCCAATTACAAACTAGTCATTCTTCACTGAAAAAGTACTTCATGACTTATAACCATTTGTATCAATTAAAACAAAGGCGTGTTGGAGTCGGACATATTCTACTAATACACATTTGGTTAATCTTAGAGACTTACCTCTCTCTGTGTAACAGTCTCCATGATGGTACCAAAAGCTGGAATTGTGGCAATGCGTACAGAGCTATAAAAGATTAGATGTGGTTTGGAGATTTATATAAAATGTTAAAAACACAACAAGGAAAAAATACTAACTTTAAAATTGAGTGATTTTCAATTAAATGGGTCAGGAAAAGTCTCAATAGAAGAGAATTAGTTTGAGACAGTCATTAGAACTCACAATTCTGGGTCACTGGACAAGGTAACAAGGGCCGGAGCAACTCGCTTGTCAACTAAGGATTCCCGCATGCCTCGGAGAATCAGCTGTAACCAGTCAACATGCAATAAAAAATTGTTTGGTAAATGGGTAATAAGACTGTTAGCCGTGACTGTGGATGGGCAGATACTAGAACTGGTTTTATTTTATTTAAATGATCCAAAATTACATGCATTGAATTGGGAAGTAGTATACACAGCATGCTGCAAATTAATTGAATTAAAAGTGTTAGTCAAAAAATTAAGCATCATTCTGTCAGAGATGCCCCATCAGTTTCTTGTGACAGCAGTATTACCACAGACACGTGGGATATCTTACAAGAAAGGTAGGTCTTTAGGAAGTCCAGTGATGCCATTTCCAATTAAAGTCAAAATTGTGTCCAATAAGGGGACTACATTCTGATGGGCATTTCAAACATTTTGGATGCTTATTGTAAAAAAGCACCTCAGAAACTTACATTTCAGGATCGCTGGAGAGAGTGATGAGAGCAGGGACAACTCTCTGAGCAACCAAAGTCTCATTCACCCCCTTCACCAAAAGCTGATTGGCCGGAACAAAGGGTAGCCATGATGTGGTGCACAGAAGAGGGAGGCAGAAGAACAGAGCCAGAGAAAGGGGAAGAAATACAAAAAGCAAAACACGGATTAGAAGCTACTCACTACTTGCAAGCTAAGGCTTATATAGGCAAAGAGCAGCAAAAGAACTGGCGTACTTCTAATACTAAATTGCAGTGTACTAGTTCAGCCTTAAAAGTCAACCTTTGGAATACTAAGCATGCTCAAAGAAATAGAATTTAAAGGAAACTAGCATAATATGAATAAAAACACATTTAAGAACATTATATCGAAAACCAAAACTTTTTTCCCTATTTTGAATAGAGTCGGGCAGCGTTAAAATTGCAGTTCGTTATTTTTCTCATCTGCTCCTCTTTAGGGAGATTTTCCTTTACTTCCTGTTCTGGAAACTCATCAAAAAGTAAGATTATATTTTTCCAGTGGGAGAGAAATTCCCTCTAATATGGGAACATGTGTCCTCATTGGAAGATTTCCCCTTTATTACTAGTGGCAACTTGACATTTTGGATTTAACCTCACTGTAATTTGCAGGGACATTGGTGATCAGTACAATTAGAAAGAGCGAATCTCCCCAAAGGGACACAGACCAAAATAGGAAACGGACATTGGTTCTAACCCCACACCACTTTATCCAAATCTTAAAAAGTTTACACCTTATGCAGTGCATGTTGGGTTACTTTAAGATAAGACAAGGAAATTGGATTTTGTAATCGAATGGTAAACAGTACCAGTAAAGTGGCAGCAGTTATTCTCATTGCTTGACATGTCATAGTGACTAATGAAACCCAAAATGCACTGCATTAAAGCTCTGCCAACGCCACCATCCTTTATGGTTTAGTTGAAACAATCACAATAAATTTACCATACTCTAGATCATACTTCCTCCCCACAATTTAAAACGGACTTCATGGAATAACTCAAATTTTGCAAGGTGCCTCCATCCCCATACAATACATACAAATGCAGAGTTTTTCCCATTGGGACCTTAGATGAAGTGCCACACAGCCAGTACAGGTTTATTGCATATATGCCTCCAATTAGGTAGACTGAAATTTGGGAATCAGACTAAGGCATCCATACTCGCAGAGATGCAGGATGCTGCGCATGCCACCGGTAGCCATCATCTTGGAGTATGGATCCCTTAGTCTGATTCACAAATTTCAATCTCGCTAATACATTTCCATGTTCATTACTAGGTTATATCTTTTAACCGTTTTACTTTATAGATTATGTCTAGAGTTCAGAGTGAGACTGAACTCACGAAACGAGTTGGGTTACCATAGATGCTGAGACACACTTACCATAGACTATTTGATTACTGTATGTAACCACGTAATGGATCTGTATATTTGGGCCAACTGTTTTGCATTATGACACCCTTTCCAATGTTATTGCTGGCATAGATGTAATAAACCTGTACTATGTTTTCATTTCTGGCTGTGTGGCGCTTCATCTAAAGTCCCAATAGGCAAAACTCTACATTTGTATCCCATAAAAATTTATTACTCTCTCAAACCCCAAGGGCCAGTGTTGATAAGCTTTTGTTCACTTCATAACGGATTCTCTCCTGATGCAAGTCTATGGGAATGCAAAAGCAGCTCAACCAAACTTCAACCAAATTTCAATGCTTTCAGCACCAATCATGCTGCATTTGTCCATCAAAGCCCGCTTACACAGGCTCTAAAACTGCTAACTGCTGGTCCAAGCCCTTCAAAAACTACCCTGCTAGAATACAGCATGTCTCAACGATAAAGTTCCAGATGAACCAGTTGAAAATTAATCCACCTTAAAAAAAACAGAACTCTGTCATTCTGACAGTGTGTGCTTTTCTTGTAAAATAGTCCAAACAAGAAAACAAAAAGGTCATTCACTAAGAGCTACAGTATCTGAAATACTGTATGTACAGTAGCTCACAAAAGTAAGTACACCCCTCAAATGTTTGTAAATATTTTATTATATCTCTCCAAGTGACAACACTGAAGAAATGATACTTTGCTAGTAAAGTAGTGAGTGTACAGCTTGTATAACAGTGTAAATTTGCTGTCCCCTCCAAATAACGCGACACACAGCCATTAATATCTAAACTGCTGGCAACAAAAGTGAGTACACTCCTAAGTGAAATTGTCCAAATTGGGTCCAAAGTGTTAATATTTTGTGTGGCCACCATTATTTTCCAGCACTGCCTTAATCCACTTGGGCATGGAGTTCACCAGAGCTTCACAGGTTGCCACTGGAGTCTTCTTCCACTCCTCCATGATAACATCACGGAGCTGGTGGATGTTAGAGACCTTGCGCTCTTCCACATTCCATTTGAGGATGCTGCACTGATGCTCAATAGGGTTCAGGGATGGAAACATACTTGGCCAGTCCATCACCTTTACCCTCAGCTTCTTTAGCAAGGCAGTGGTCGTCTTGGCGGTATGTTTGGGGTTGTTATCATATTGGAATACTGTCCTGCATCCCAGTCTGTGAAGCGAGGGGATAATGCTCTGCATCAGTATGTCACAGTGCATGTTGGCATGCATGGTTCCCTCAATGAACTGTAGCTCCCAAGTGCCAGCAGCAGTCATGCAGCTCCAGATCCTGACACTCCCACCACCATGCTCGACTGTAAGTAAGACACACTTGTCTTTGTACTCCTCACCTGGTTCCCGCCACACACACTTGACACGATCTGAACCAATTAAGTTTATCTTGGTCTCATCAGACCACAGGACATGGTTTCAGTAATCCATGGCCTTAGTCGGCTTGTCTTCAACAAACAGTTTGTGGGCTTTCTTGTGCATCATCTTTAGAGGCTTCCTTCTGGGACGACAGCCATGCAGACCAATTTGATGCAGTGTGTAGCGTATGGTCTGAGCACTGACAGGCTGACCCCCCCCCCCCCACCCCTCTGCAGCAATGCTGGCCACACTCATATGTCTATTTCCCAAAAACAACCTCTGGATATGAGGCTGAGCACATGCACTCAACTTCTTTGGTCGACCATGATGGGGTCTGTTTATGGTATGGTCTTGGCCATGTGCTGCTTTTTTTGTTAGATCCTCAGAGTTCTTTGCCATGAGGTGCCATGTTGAACTTCCAGTGACCAGTATGATAGAGCGATAACACCAAATTTAACACACTTGCTCCCTATTCACACCTGAGACCTGGTAACACTAAGGAGTCACCTGACACTGGGGAGGGAAAATTGCTAATTGGGCCCAATTTTGACATTTTCACTTAGGGGTGTACTCACTTTTGTTGCTAGCAGTTTAGACATTAATGGCTGTGTGTCGAGTTATTTGGAGAGGACAGCAAATATACACCGTAAGAGCCTTTTCACACTGTACCGCCTAGAGCGCCTTTACCATCGTTTTAGCGGCACTATTTGGCCGCTAGCGGGGCAGTTTAACCCCCCCGCTAGCGGCCGAAAAGGGGTTAAATCTGCTGCAAAAAAAACGCAGACGCAGCGGCGTTTTGCTGCCGGTATAGAAACGCCAATGGGGAAGAGCGGTGAGTTCACTGCTCCTAAGAAGCTGCTGGCAGGACTTTTTCTGACGCCCTGCCAGTGCACCGCTCCTCAGGCTTTCACACTGGAGTGAATGGAGCTGCTTTTTTCAGGCGCTATTTTTAGCGATGTAGCGCCTGAAAAATGCCTCCAGTATGAAAGGGGTCTTGTACAAGCTGTACACTTAGTAGTTTGCATTGTAGCAAAGTGTAAGTTTTTCAGTGTTGTCACATGAAAAGATATAATAAAATATTGACAAAATATGAGGGGGTGTACTCACTTTTGTTAGATACTGTATAATAGTCACAGGAGCCTTATTTAAAGCTGTGCAGGAAAATGATGATTACGAATCATAACTGGAAATAAGATCTGCTCTTCTTTTATGAATGGGCCTAGAACAAGCTTTTTGTTTTAATCTTCCTAGAGTCATTTATAACTGCACACATGGAGCACACTGAGTACATACATGAATAATTCCCTTTCTGTACAAGATTATAAAGGTTTGGCATTTTGCAACTTTTGCCGAATGAATATCTGTTATCACCAGTCAGCACTTTTACTTGGGATCAGTGCCAATAAAGCACAGTATTTTTATAGTTCATTTCCTGCTATGCATTTTACTCTAGGTAGTACCCAGAATGAAACGAGAGAAGCAGTCATCAATGAGCATCAACAATAAATGTGACAATCAATTTCGCAAATTATTTTAATAGTGCATTACCTCTCAAACAATTAAATTTTTGACTATTTACATTTATTCTCACTTGTCCCATATCCTGACAGCACTCCAAAACTGGCATGTCATTTTAGAAGAAAGAAAACGAAAGGGTTTTTTAGCTAACAGTTTTACCCTTCTCCAGCCGTCAATCTGACACCGGGCTGGCAATTTCTGCTCTGATAGCGAGACAATAAAAATACATACAAGCACACATACCCATGCCTAAAATGCTCCATCACTACAACAGCGAAGATTACAATTTAAAATCTTAAAACAATTCCTCTACATCACATTACAAATTACACTAGTGCTACATTATGCTATGGTCCATTCACTTCTACAGTGACTGAATGACTGGATACTCGGGCACTACTGCAGAACTAACAGTGTTCACAGTCATTAAGAAAGCTTTTATACCTGCACATTAGACCATTGATGTGGAAAATGCCACAGTTCATAAATGGGTGAGAATACAATTATAGTAGTGTCACCATGTATTAACTGACAACTGTAGATGGATAGGTGTTCTAAACAGGCTGACAGCAAAACCATTTCAATGATGCAAAGGTTACCATTGCTCTTTTGAAAATGCAAGCTGCTTATTTGTTAGCATGCTAAAAACGTTCTATATCACTGACCCTGCCTCATAATTCTTATCTCTTTATTAGGCCCTCTGAGCAAATCAGTGGTAAATAAAAGCCCCCAACTGTCCATAGTAATCTCGTAGTCTATACAATCAGACATATTTACCCAGCCGAAATAGAAGGGTTGCACAGAAACCGATAATAGGCATTTTCACAAGTATCGGTAAACACAGAAATGCTCCAAAACCGATACCAGAAGCGACGTCAGCTCAGGAGTGGAACGCCCCCGCCTCCTCCCCTCCGACCGGCTGTCTCTTCTGGTTCAGGGCTGTCTTAATGCACAGGCCAACCTGGGCACTGCCTATGTGGGCAGGAGCTATAGTGCTCCTATCACAGGGCACAGATTGGAGAGGGGATCGGACCAGAAGACATCCTTCCATCACAAGTAGCAGAGTTATAAGATCATTCTCCAATCTAGGGGGGTATTGGGGACAGGCGGGCTCCACCTTTCCAAGCCCTCCACCACCCCCGACGCTTGCCGGCAGTCTCCCTTCCCCGCATGGCACACATGTTGAGCACAGCACTAAGAGCTCCTCCTCCCCATCCCATTCCGTTACAGCTATGATGTGTATAGCATATAGCTAGCTACTGGAACTCCGTTCCTTCCTACCATGGAATGTCATAGGTCAGAACTGCAACCAGTAACTATTTATACACTGTGCACATTGTAGCTGTAAGGGAATCAGATTTCAGCTCCAGTGTGTGCAGCAGGAGCTCTGCCTGTGTTCAGGCTGTGTACAATGCAGGGATGGGAAACGGAGCTCTGCCTAGTGCACTGGCAGCATTAACTCCTGTACTGTGCCCTTCTCGCCCCTTACTGTACATTCCTGCCAGCCCTGTGCAGTGTGCTCCTGCCCTCCACCAGCTAGCACCTCTGCCCACATGTCAATCAACAACCCTCCCATCCACATCCTCTTTCCCCCAGTGATCACAGCTTTTTTTTTTTGGGGATGGAAAAGCATCGGTACTCGTACACAGCGGTAAAAAAAAAAAATAAAAAATAAAAAATGGTATCTCTACTAAATAGCTATACATATTCCTTTCCAAGGCTGTCCACATATCAAAAAAACATGCAGCAGACCTCATACAGCACCTACCAGCAATAGTAGATGTCCCAAAAACTAGACTGTTTGTTTAGATGCAATGTGTGCATGTACAATAGGTCTGGTCCAAAAAGTAGCTAACACAAGTCCACACAACAAATGAGAATACAGCCAATGTGTTTGCACTGGAAATGTTCAGATATAGTTAAAATAGTTTCTTAGCAGTCTGTACATTTCTCTAAGAATGTCAGACGTCAACACCTGGTTAACCTGCCCTAAAGAACAGGTAATCTGGAAAGTCCCTTATTATCCCCTGCAGTATCACTGAAGTGCAAAGAACTAAACCAGCATTTTTTCATGTTTCTATTTGCCTATACTGTCACTCCTGACACCTGTAGAAGTACTGAGAAAAAAAAAAAGAAGGCAAACCTTTCAAAATAAGGATAGTTTCTTTCATTTCCCAATGCAGTAACTATGCATATAATGAAAGCAAAACCAGACAGATTAGAATACACAATTCAAACATAGATCAATAATGGTATAACCCTAGCCTCATGTCTTGATGAACTGACCCAAGGACAGTAAGGTCACGATCTTTGTCTCTCCCTGTAGCCAATACTATATATATATATATATATATATATATATATATATATATATATATATATATATATATATATATATATATATACACATATACATATATACATACATACATACATACACACACACATACATACATACATACACACACAAAGATAAATATATATAATCTCACACACATACACACACACTGTACATATCACACACTCTACAACAACTTGCCTCAGAAGGTGTAAGTGCTTATGGGCCAGTGTTAATGGGTTTTTGTACACTTCAGACCGGTTCCTCATCCCATACAAGCCTATGGAAAGGCAAAGCAGCTGGGACAGAAGATCTGAAGCATCTCAAACTGATGTCAAAAGTATGCTGCAATTGCTTGTTAAGACCATCAACACAGGCTCCAGTATTTGTGGCTGCTTTTAAAAGTTGACTTTCACCATCTTACTACCCTCTGCATGCATCCAATGAGTCAGTTAATCTATGTGTCAACCATTCTGCGTTATGGCTAAAAAAAAACAAAAAGGTGTAGAATGGTAAAATATCAATATATACACAGTAAACACTAAGCTATTGTGAATAAACATACCTCTAGCTATAATCTACCGATCGTTCCTTTAATATAGCAGTTGAAGCTTATTCACAATAGCTTAGTGTTATTTATTTTATATAAATTATTTTAGAAAAATATTCCTCCATCTGCAGAATCGGACCATAGCAGAGACGGATGATATTGGGTGTCAGCGGATGTTCATCTTCAGGCACCCGCTATCCCATAGGAATGCATGTATGTCCGTATTTCATCCGCAAATGGATGGATACAATACGGATAGATCTATCCGTATTGTATCCATCCATTTGCGGATGAAATACGGACATACATGCATTCCTATGGGATAGCGGGTGCCTGAAGATGAACATCCGCTGACACCCAATATCATCTGTCTCCGCTATGGTCCGATTCTGCAGATGGAGGAATATTTTTCTATCCGTCTGCAGATCGGATGAACGTGGACAGACGGTCTGTGCTCATCCGATCCCCCATAGAGGAGAGCGGAGATCTGACAGGGCAGTCCCTGCACAGTGTGCGGAGACCGCCCTGTCATCCGCCGGCTCAGCGGGGATAAACGGAGTGATCCCCGCTGAGCAAGCGGATCATCACGGGGCGGATCATTACGGATCCGTCCCGTATGAAAGCGGCCTACCTGTGTGTGCCTGAATCTGTCTTACAGCCTGCTAACCAGAACCTGTTCCCTCTATTCCCTATGCAGCCTCTAACCAATAAACTGGACTTTTACCTTGTCCATCAGCTCATCCTCCACAGTTATTACCTATTGTATAGCTTGAGCCTTCCTTTCAGATTGTAAGCTTTAACATGAAGGATCTTCCGATTCCTCTTGTATTGTTTTGATATCTATTGTAACTGTACTTCTCCCTCCATTCCCTGGACACATGGTTGTCTTTATAGAAATCATGTGTAGAAATATAATAATAATGCCCATGAATGGAAAATCTCTGCAAGCAACAATTATGATGCGAGTGCATGCTCATTATTGCGTTTTTAAACCCTCTACTACTTGAATATTACAAGCACTGTTGGGAACGACCACATCACGCATTAATACTGGTGTGCTTGACTGGACATGCTGTCAGTCCCCAAACTATCTACATTGTTTATATATGGC
Organism: Lithobates pipiens; assembly: GCF_037356315.1. Classification (NCBI taxonomy): domain Eukaryota; kingdom Metazoa; phylum Chordata; class Amphibia; order Anura; family Ranidae; genus Lithobates; species Lithobates pipiens. The sequence continues at coordinate 332,627,966 of NW_027507764.1, read as the reverse complement.
AAATACAAGACCTTTTAGATTAAAGTTATCCCAAATGTTCTATGAAAGATTTTTGTTAGCCGAGGATTTAACGGTAGACTGTGCTTTGTAGTCACAATCCGTATAGGTTATTGCCTAGAACGTGCAAAGCTGGCCACATCTGGATCAAATGTTGGCTAGTTGAGCAAGAACCGGCCGAATTTTGATCCATATATGGGCAGGCTGGTTGTACTGAAGTCAATCTCGTGATCACCTTCAGTAGTACAACTAGCCTGTTTTTTTTTTCCTCATAAGATCACTATCAACGGCTATTGTTGCCAACAGTAAACATTGTAGTCTGACAGCAGGGAAACCTTCCACTGTCACAATACAATAGCGGCAGCAGAAGGGATTCCCCCATCAACACTAAGTGGGCCGACAGGGGACTCAAGCAACTCTTTCCTTCAACTCATGGTGGAAGGAAAGAAAATTGCATAATATATGGATTATGGATGATCCCACAGAAGTTGGAAGTACTCATCATATTTTGTATGCAGTCCTCAGTAGAATACATCAAAAAGCAGACAGGTTTTTAAGCAATGCAGAAGGACTGTAAAAGTAAAGTACTGTTATCTGGACGGATAGCAGTAGTTATACTTTTCAGAGGCGGGTCAGAATTACAAGGCAGTAAGTAAAGAAATAAAAGAATGCTAAAACAGGAATTACTATCGATGATACTACACTCACATATGACAATGCAAAACCAATGCTGATTCTAATGCATAGGATCGTCATGAATCAAAGCAGTGAACTGCGTACACCAAATCATGCAAATCTTGAAGAGTTGTAAACCTCATCTTTCTGCTCCATCGCACAGCACACTGCAGTAGTAATAAAACAGACATTTTTGCTTATTTTTCTTATACATAGTTTACTAACCTCAAACATCCTTGCAGCCGTACACCTGACAAGGGCTGACGTATGAACAACACCATACCAAAGCACAGTTAGTAGCAGCTCATGGTAAGCAGGGTTAGTCCTGGAGAGAGAAAAGAAAGTTTCAAGAAGATTATTATTATTCATGATTTATATAGCGCCAACAGTTTATGCAGCGCTTTAAAATGTATAGGGGGGGACAACACAATTACAGTACAATAGGTACAGGGGGGCCCTGTTTGTAGAGCTTACATTCTAAAAGGGAGGGAGAACATGGCCTAAGATAACAGTACTAATATACACACCAAAATTGTATGGTATACAGTCATACAAAAGAACTCCCCATTAGATTAGGCACACAATAAAACAATGAACTTAATATTACAATATAGATTTTAACAACTTCGTCCAAATATGGTATGATACCGTAGATGAAGAAATATTACATCAACCAAAGTTAAAATGGTTTTAAAGTCAAAAGGTTTTTTGCATTCTCAGCATTAAAGTCGATGTAAACCTCAGAAATGAAATATGAGCAAAGCACAGCCCTCTATAGGGTGTGTATGAATCACTTCTGACAAGTTTTCCTGACACCAAGAGGAAAAATAGTGACAGGGGAGGGGCCTCCAGCTGATTGACAGCCTCTGCTCTGTTTTTGATTGGTGTAGAGGGGGTGTATCGCTCCAATTAGCTCACTGAGCTCTGCAGAGTGCAACATTATCTTTCCATCCCTTTTTTTCTGTACTCTCAGGCAAGCTTTAAAATTCAGCACTTTGAACGGGTGTGGAAGAGGGAAGACTGCAGATAGACAGGTACAACTTATTCAGGAGGATTTATTTCATCTTTGTGTATCCCGAGGCCTGTCACTTTACTGGTTATATGGAAGGGTTTACAAGCACTTTAAAAAAAGGTAAAAATCCCTAAACTCCCGTCATTGTTCCAGTAGCGCTTATCTCACTTCCTGCTTTCAAAAGGAGACACTGAGTGCAGTGGGGACCATAGGCCCCTGTTGCTATCAGCCAAGCTCCTGTAAGCCCTTGTACACACGGTCGGAAATTCCAACGGAAAATGTCCGATCGGACCATGTTGTCGGATAATCCGACCATGTGTGGGCTTCATCTGACTTTTTCCGTCGGAATGTCCGACCAACAAAGTTTGAGAGCTGGATATAAAAAAAATTCCGACAACATGATCCGATTGGACTTTGTCCGATCGTTTGTAGAGAATTCCGAGCGGACAAAGTGCCACGCATGCTCAGATCAAATTCCTAGACCAAAGCTATTGGCTACTAGCCTGAACGTAGTCCCCTGTCGTAACTAAATAACGTCATCTCGTTACGAACCATCGGATTTTCTGACAACTTTGTCCGACCGTGTGTATGCAACACCAGTTTCGGACAAAATCCGTCAGAAAAAAAAAAATCAGACGGATTTTGTTGTTGGAATGTCCGATCGTGTGTACAAGGGCTAAGAAGAGAGCAGGAGCGCGGCTTTCCGGCGCTGTGTGCATCTATGGACGCACACAGCCTGGCTCAGAAGTCCACGCAAATGGGTGCCTTCTTAGTATTTTGCTAAGGAGGCCCCGGAGAGACGAGCAGACAGCACCGGTTGGGACTGCCAGAAGAAGAGGCGGTCAGGGGCCTTTCTGTGAAATAAAGTTGCACAGAGCAGGTAAGTATAAACCACTTCTTTTTTTTATTAAAAAGGTTATCCTTTATGCCATTTACACATGAGCGGAATTTCCGACGGAATCTTTTCATCGCATATTTTGATCGTGTGTGGGCCTCATCTTTTTTTTTTTACGAAAATTCTGGCGGACCTAGAAATAGAACACGTTTTAAATCTTTCCGAACTGAACCAATTCCTAACGGGAAAACCGCTCGTCTGTATGCTGTTCCGAAGGACCAAAAACGACACATGCTCTGAAGCAGGTACGAGACAGAGGCTATTGGCTACTGGCTATTGAACTTCCTTTTTCTAGTCCTGTCGTACGTGTTGTACGTCACCACGTTCTGAACGATTGGACTTTGGTGTGATTGTGTGTATGTAGTTTCAGCAGAACTCTGTCAGAACTCCGTCGGAAAAACCTTCGGAGTTTATTCCGACGGGAAAACCGGTCGTGTGTATGTGGCATTAGTATCAATTTAAAGGTTTCCTCAATTGCTTATATAATCATGATACTTTTATATAAAATCAATGCTTGCACATAAAACTAGTATATTTGTTATCGTTTTTAGCTCCTTTACAAGTCAGAACTTCAAAAGTATAAAGAGACAGGTTATAGTGAGGTGGAAATAAAGCTGAACCTCAGGTAAACTGCTAAATACACTACAGAGAAGATCTGTTTTATCTTCCAAAGGATTTGTATTTCTGTCAATCCAAGTTCTAAAAATGTACACATCTCTGCCACACCACACAGCCCTATCTGGCAAAGCAGGAGACTTAATTGTTCCCCACTGCAGTTAAGTCACACTTACATGTCTCCTACTCATCCCCACTGGACAGTTAGTGCCCGTTCACACAGGGGCGATGCGACTTGCAGCGCGACTCACAGACGCGACCTGCACACGACTTCAGCGGCGACTTGCAAAATGACTTCTGTATAGAAGTCAATGCAAGTCGTCTGAAGTCGCCCCGAAAATACTACAGGAACCTTTTTCTAAGTCGGAGCGACTTGAGTCGCTCCTATTAGAACGGTTCCATAGTACAGAACGGAGCGCGACTTGTCAGGCGGCTAAGTCGCCTGACAAGTAGCGGTAGTGTGAACAGGCACTTAGTGTTTGTAAACGATCACCTTGTAAAACAACCCAGTTTAAAATAGAAATGAAAGGAAAAATATTTGTGTATAGATATAAAATAAAAATGTTAAATACCCTTTTTTTATAAGTGATCACATTCCCTCTGTTCTCAGCTGCATAAAGGCTGGGGGCGGGGGGAGGAGACTCAGCAGCACACTGATCTTCCCAGTGAAAGGCTGTGCAGCGGAGGCGTGTCAGGACAAGTCTCATCATTGAAGGAGAGCAGACCAAGTTCCCAGCATAGCCAGAGAACTGACCACATGTGCTCTCCTGCTCAGTGTGGTCAGGTTTTAATCCAAAAAGCAGAGGGATTGGCAGGAACACCAGGGATTTCACACAAAGGAAGAAATACCAAGAGAACAGGATACTTTCTCATACAAGTACATGGTACAGCAGGAACATAATCAGGAATATGAAATGTTGGGGTAACAAATTCCTTAAAGGGGAAAAAGCTGACTGATGAGCTCATATCTGTCACTCTGCTGTTCCCACCTATTAGAACGCTCCATGATGCACTGCAGCATAACCGATTGTCTCATTGTGCTACTCCCCCCACCCCCCCCCCCACCAATTGGAGCCCTGCTTTACAGAAACTGCAAGAAACAAATACCTAGTCAAATTCAGGTGTTTACACTCCTTAATTAAATTAAAATTAAATTTCATGATGTATTAACCACTTGAGCTCCGGAAGGTTTACCCCCCTTCCTGGCCAGGTCTTTTTTGCGATGCGGCACTGCGTTATTGTAAATGACAATTGTGCGGTCGTGTGGCACTACTGTACCCAAATAAAATTTATGTCCTTTTTTCCCCCCTACAAATAGAGCTTTCTTTTGGTAGTATTTGATCAACTCTGCGTTTATTATTATTATTATTATATTTTTATAAACAAAAAAGACCAACAATTTTGAAAAAAATAAATAAAACTTTTCTGCTATAAAACATAATAAAAAATGTTTTTACATTTAATTAATTTAGGCAAATCTGTAATTCTGTAACATATGTTTGGTATAAAAAAATCCCAATAAGCGTGTATTGGTTTGAGCAAAAGTTATAGCGTCTACAAACTATAGGATAGTTATTTTTTTATTAGCAATGGTGGCGATCAGCGACTTATAACGGGACTGCGATATTGCGGTGGACAAATTGGACACCTTTGACACTTTTTGTGGACCAGTGACATGAATACAGCGATCAGTGCTAAAATATGCACTGTCACTATACTGACAATGGCTGGGAAGGGCTTCACATCAGGGGCAATCAAAGGGTTAACCATGTGCCTAGGTTGTGTTTACTCACTGTGGGGGAGGTGCTTTGCTAGGGGAAGGCAAAGACCTGAGTTCCTGCTTAGTAGAAACACAGAATCCATGCCTTCCCTTCTGACAGAACGACAATGTGCCTCGTTTACATAGGCAGATTGTTGTTCTGTCTGTGTAATCGGCAGGTGCAGGTGGACATTGAGTCCGCGGTACCAGCTGCTGTGCTCCCCCTGTGATTACACAGCTGGAGGGGGTCGCTGGTGGCACGTCCGCGTGCCTTACACCTGGAAGTGTCAGATCACGTACTAGGTATGTGATCTGGCGCAGAGCAGCCGCCCTGCCGCAGCGAAGAGCTACATTACTATAATATCTGCCGTTAAACTGAACCTGTGTTTTCTAAAAACTGACAATTTAGTGAGTCTGTTCCCTGTAAAGCAACAAAAAAACCTTCAGCGAAGCTCTTGCTAAGAATAGCAGAGCCTAAGGATATTTACATAGCGTTACATATTCTATTAAAATCCCCGAAAATAAGGGCTTTATTTTTGCCTCATTTAATGCGTGGGAGAAGCCATGCAAATTTTTACTTTTGCCCCTAGGCTAACTGCGCCTCCACATACCCTGGTTTACACTACAGATACAGCTGAATTGTATTGTGCTATTTATGTCCATTTGCATCTGTGCTCTAAACCAGATGTCCAGTTTCCCCAGAAATCATCTGTTTTATAGTGATCTATAGCCAAAACATGCATGTTCTAGAAAAAGTGGCAGTGTGACAGAACTGAAAGAAACATGTGACAGCATTAAGTGTGTCATTGCAGTGGTATGTTGTGTATGTTAAGTAATGTTTTGTTACGAATGACCTGGGGGTGGTTGTTACATGGACTATTAACATCATTGGCGCTAACCAAACTGGTTTCAGCTTTCAGAAATACGAGATAAAAAAACAAAAACAAAAACACTCAACATGATCATTTTCTGCATGTGCTAGAATCACTAATGTGTAGTAGATGTTTAACACTGTAAATATACAGTTTATCACAAAAAAAAAAAAAAAGTGTGTAGCAGAGACATTGCTAAAACTGCAAAATCATGTTTAATTGTTGCCAAGTACTACAGCTTGGTTACTCATCTGCCCCCAGGCTGCTTATTGAACACTGCCATCGGAACAGTAGGAAGGAGGGAGCACCCACAATGCCACATCCGTAATGCATCAAGGGAAAACAAAGAAGATACCAAATAGATACGTCTTTGAACCTTTTTCTGTGTCCTAAGGATGCCTTTACGGTGAAACGCATAGACGCAACGCACAAGGGCTTAATGTACAAATTATATAATTTCATATGATTTTTATATTGTTTTGAACACTGGTATGATATTGCATTTTTCAATAAAATATTTTTTTCTACTTTCCCATTTGCTTCCATGCCTTAAACGTCCGACCTGTTGATATCTTCTTTTTTTTCCCCTTGATATTGCCATCGGAACATCACCAGACGGATGGGGTCATTATTATGCTCTGCCCCCTGTCAACAAGCTCCCAGTGTTAGACCAAATGCACTGTTAAGCCGCGTACACACGGGCGGACTGTATGGCCTACTTAGTCCGTCGAAACACATTTCAACGGACAGTCCGCTCGTGTGTGGGCTTCAGCGGACTTTTTCAGCGTGCAGTCTGGCGTACTAAGTATTTCGGATTTTTCGAAATACTGTCCCTCATACTTTGGTTTCAGCGGACAATCCACTCGTTAGTAGGCTAGTTCGACAGACTAAGAATGGCGCATGCTCAGAAAGGATTTACACGGCGAAAAGTTGCATTGCTGTGTATTGGACTTCCTATTTCTAGTCCCGTCGTACGTGCTGTACACGTCATAGCGCAAGCTTTCGACGGACTGTTTGTGCATCCGTGTGTGGTCAAGTCCGTTCATTCGAAAGTAGGACGGACTGTCCGTCGGATTGTATGACGGACTAAGTAGGCCATACAGTCCGCCCGTGTGTACGCGGCTTAAGAATGCAGTGAATCCTAACTACATTAGAACACTGCTTTCTATTTTGAAGTCGTAATATAATATAATGTAATATATATAAGTATAATGTTGTGTAACCAATACACAAGTGGATTCAATTTCAATCCTATTCTCTTCCTAGAATGCGGCTTTAAAGCAAAAAATGTTTTTTTTTAAGTTTTGGATGGAGTGGAGGAGGATTAGAACTCAGATAGTCTGCTCTAAAGTACATTCAAATCACGTAGGTGCCAAATATATTTAGAATTGCTTACCCTAGTTCCACAAAGGATGCTTTTAGACTATCCAATGGTGCATGAGATAATGAGAGCATGGTCATCACATCTTCGAGGAAACCAACAAGCAGCTTACGGTCTTCTTCCTATACAAAATCAGGAATACTTGCTTTAGGATAAGAATACTGTATTATAACACACGTTCAAATTGGCTCATATGATTATGTTTATCAGTGCGATTAAACAAAAATATTATGAATGCGACATTCTAAAACCATAGTGTAGTCAAGCCAAGTAGCTTACATACCTGATTGTAACACGTTAGAACTCCAGTTGCATAAATTGGGACAGTGGCTTTTGTCAGGACGCCATTTCCTGCTGCAGATTCTGAAACAAAAAAAAAGTCTACATAAGAATTCAATATTTTAAGCAAAGCGGCCTCAACATTAAGGATGAGCTCAGGCGTGTTTACAGGCAGTGAGACATTGCCCCGATGCGGGGCTGCAGAGATTGGGCAATGTGTCACTGCCTGTGATTAGCGCAGCGCCTACTTCCTGGCGGGCTCTGCATGTGGACCATGCCAACACGCCTGAGATCATCCCTACTCAACATTTCCAAAAAGTAGGAACATTTCTACTGAATATATTTATCTTTTTACAATCATCATTCAAAAGTAGAACTCAAAAAATACAAGTCTACCCTATGGTACAGCTATGCATTTATTCCAAAACCATTAGGCTGGACACTGTGGCGTCGTCAGACACGACATGTGATGAACTGCCTGTGAGACCTGCAGGAATTGTGCCGATTCCTGCATCGCATGTGTGTGAGCCTAGCCTTAAAGTGGTACAAAAGGTAAAGATTTTTATTTTATTCTTAAATAACAAACATGTTATACTTACCTGCTCTGTGAAACGGTTTTGCACACAGAAGCCCCCACTGGTGCTCCTGGTCTCCCCACCCCCCCCCCCCCCAACAGAGATCCCGAGCCCCGCTCCCTCTTTACCGGATGTGATTTTGTGTCTGAGCAAAAAAGGGAGAGAGCCACTGCTTTCATGCACATCATTGGATCGAGATCAGGCTCATGTAAGTATAAGGGGGGCTGGAGGGGGTGCTGCACTCAGGTTTTGTTACTTTTATGCATAGAATCAATGAACGTAAAAAACCTTCAGCCTTTAGAACTACTTTAAATAAATTTAAGTACTGCTAGGTGGAACTTCCTGTAAAATCTGACAGCATGGGAGTGCCTTTGTTGTAAACCAGTCAAGATCTAATGCTGTACTCATGGTGCCGCAATATTGGGAATTGGGCTGCAATAGCTGGAGAGGGAGAAAGTATGTTGTAATGTCCTGTTTGCGCAATATTGGAGGAACAGCCCTATGCATAGAAAACAATAGTGATTGTCCAAGTCGATCATTTGACACCCCAAAAATGCTTATTTTGGGGGTGTTGCTCATTGAACTGCAGATTGGTAGTTCTTACCCGATCTGGCCAAAGGAGCATTCTCCAATTTCTTTTTGCTGCTGTGATCTCACTTCCTGTTAGATGGTGTCTACATTTATTCCCATGGTTCTACTGTATGTAGGAACATAACTAAAAGGTTCAGGAGCTTGTGAAAGGCATTCCAAGGAGGCAGAAAAACACCGTAAAACAATTTAGAGGATGTATCTGGATTATGTTTTGAAAAATAAGGATATTGTTTAGTATCACTTTAAATATGGGAAGTTGACACATTTTAAACAGTAGCTAATGATGGTCCTTATATCAGACTGGAAGTCAGATAAGGAAAAGTACCTACCACTAAAATATAATCAAGTTTGGGCTCCATGCTGCTGCCCCAATCAGCTTTAACACACAACTATACAATGTACATTTTACTAGGCAGTACAGGCAGTCCCTGAGTTTCAAATAACTGACTTGCATACATACAACTCATACTTCGAAACGGAGGGAGACATGAGGAAATCTAACCCTAGGAAGGGAAATTCACCCCTGTGAGAGTTATCATGCTAAAAAAGTGTTTCCACTGAAGCTTTATCACCAATCCTCGCTTCAACAACCCAAATTTTTGAAAATTCTATTATCACAGGGACAGAAAGTGGGTTGAAATCTTCTGTACAGGGGCAACGACAGCAAAACAAACATTACAGGGGTGTTAACATTTCCCTAGGTTATCCAAAAACCTTAAAAATTATTTTGCTGGCTGGAGTTGTACTGAAATTTTTTTTACCTGTTCTAACTTGCATATAAAATCAACTTAAAGTGGTTGTAAACCCACTTAGTAATAATCATCAAATCCCCTGTCTTTCATAATATTAAGTGCCCTGTGTATGAGCCTTATTAAAAATACTCTACTCTATACCAGATTTCTGAGCACTGCTCACGTGACCGGCCGTCTCTGCTCTCTCCCGATCTGACAGCTAGAGCGGGAGGGGCCAAGAATCCCCCTCCGATGTCAGTCCGGAGGAGGGGAGGAGAGGGCCAGCTCGTCATGTGAGCGCTGACCGGCGCTCAGAATCAGGTATAGAACAGCATATTTTTAATAAGGCACATACACAGGACACATAGTATTATGAAAGACGGGGGATTGCGTGATTATTACTAACGGTTTTCAGCAGCAGGAGGGGGGAGAGGGGGTAAGGGGTATAACCTAACAAAGAGCTGACAGGCGGGGGGGCTGGGGGAGGACAGAGGAGAGCTGTAGATGACTGAGGCACATAAACTGACCACGGTGTACCGTGATCAGTTTACAGGGGGACAGGCAGAACCAGGCAGGATCAGCCAGGTAATTTAGGTGATACAGTGGGCCAAATTACATAGCACAAACACTGTTATTCATGCTTTAACGGAGTAGGATTTTTTTTCTTTTTTAGGGTAACAAACACTTTAAGAACAAACCTACAACATATTGTTTGCAACCCGGCAGTGCCTGTACTGTTATTATTGCATTTAAAGCTTTAGTTGGGTTTAGGTATGGTCCTGAATGCCAGGAACTCTAAACACAAATTAGGTTTGCCAGGTCACTGCACTAAACCGCATTAAAACGATGTTGCTAGAACATTTTTAAAAACTTTCCAAGCTCTGCAATAGGATACTTTGTATATTAAAGACCAGTTTGCTAAGGTCTACACTGCCACAGTAAAAAAAAGATACACTCAGTGTTCTCTCATAGTACTTAACTCTAACATAACATGTCAAAATTTCCAGACAGACATTATAACACAACCCGTAACTTGAACTGCTGACAAGAATCAATAGACTTGTGAAGTTTGTACCATAACTTCAGTCTACATCTATAAAAACTATCAGACAAGTGTTCAGGAAACTGGCCATCGCCCTTCCTCTCTAAGTTGTGTGCACTCACGTCTGCTGTATATTTGGATTCCACTAGTTGGCTGACCCAGTCTACAACAGTGCACAGTTGTTTTCATTAAATTGTCATCATTTATTAACAGCCTTGTATAGATACCCTCTACAGTAGAGGAATTAGCACTAAAATGACCCTGGGTTGCTAACGCAAACAATCTACGGTACAGTCCCAACAACAAAAGCAGAAGCAACAATCACACATTTTTGCCTTCATGTCCAGTAAAAGCTTACTTTTTTCCCCCCCAATATATACACAGACCACAAAGTTATAAAGAAAAGGGAACTTCAGTGCAAAATAGAAAATCATTTTTATCAAGAAAATCAGGATTACATCTGTCATACATTAGTTTGAAGATAAATTAACAAAACACATTTTATCAGTAGTTAGCAGAACATTATCCAAAGCCCAAAAGTATTTTACATGTTTTAGTGAAGGTGAACTAGGGGTACCACTGGCATGTAGACGTGGGTGGCTTTCTCAAGGCAAAGAATCTGAAGCCTTCAGAACGCTGCCAAGTTGTTCTTCAGGAAGGAGAAGAGGACTTTTCAACCCCTAGGATGTTGACATATGCTTCATCAACGGTAACCAATGGAGGGATGCTTGCCAATTTCTAATCAAATGGACCAGAATATTTACTATATAACCCCAAATCACCAAATGAATGAACCAAGTAACAACTAGGTCATATAAACAATATTATCCACAATGAACGCTATAGAGCCATCGCTAATGTTCTCCCAGAGATGGTCACACGTAATCACAGTGTCAGAGATGATAAAGAAAAGCTTCAATTCAAAAACCCTTACCAATATTTTCCTCAGACAGCCTCAAGATTTCCTGGAACTGTGGCTTCACCTGAAAATACAGAGAATTATTAACATTAGTATTTTTTTTTTAAGAACACAAGGTAAGTGAATAGATATTTCAGGCACATAACAGCAACACGAAGGCTATACGATTTGCAGGGTAACCCACAGTGCATTGTTACCTTTGTATTTGTAAATATTTTTCCAAATGTTCTGCACAGTCTCCAGAAATACCTTGAGAACTCATGAACGCAAGCCGTAGAGGCCACATTAATGCGACTAACTATCTCAATAAGTTGGGGTAATCTAAAGATACAAAAAACAAAAACATTGATTACATGTAATATTTTGTGATATGCAATATATGCTAAAACTGCAGAACATGTAATCACTATGAAACAGCATTTGTACATTCAATATTCTACCAGAAAAAAGATCACTTGGAGCAGTTGTCAGAGGATGAAACTATACTTGAACAGATAGCCCAAGCAACCATGTAACAAGTGTATCAAGGTTTAGGGACGGGTGGGTTGTGTAAACGCCTACCCTGCAATGGAGGGGAATCCCTCTAACTTTCGAAAGAAGTTACCCATAAATGGAGAAAGTCTGATGCAAGCCAATTCCTAGCTAGGTAACATAAGCGAAAGGAAACACAGGATTTTTATAACAGCTTACCTGTAAAAATAGTTTTCTTGTAGTTCATCATGGGACACAGGGCAACATTGCAATCACTATGTGGGTATATAAGCACCTTCAGGTGATGGACACTGGTATACCCAATACAGGAAGTTCTCTCCCTATATAACCCATCCTCCTACCAGCAGTCAGTACCTCAGTTTTTGTAGCAAAGCAACATACCTAAACCCCAAAAAGAGGAGAGGGACCTCTGTGTCCCATGATGTACTCCAAGAAAAGGATTTTACAGATAAGCTGTTATAAAAATCGTACTTTCTTTATCGCACATCATGGGACACAGAGCACCATAGAAATCACTATGTGGGACGTCACATAGCAATGCTCTTTGAGGGGAGGGAGAGACAAACTGTAGGGCACCCCCAGACTTGAGGACTTATACTGCTACTTGTAGCACACTGTGCCCGAAGGCGATAACCTCACGCCTCCTTACATCCACCTGATAAAATTTGGTGAATGTATGTACTGAAGACCAAGTTACGGCCTTATAGATCTGAGTCATAGAGGCCTGGTGACGCACTTCCCAAGAAGCACTAACCGCCCTGATCGAGTGCGCTTTGACTTGAAAAGGTGGAATCTTACCCCTTAAAAATCATAAGTCTGAGTTATAACTTGCCGAATCCACTTAGCGAGAGTGGATTTCAATGCTGCTTGTCCTTTCTTAGGACCCTCTGGCAGTACAAATATGTCTTCCGAATCTGAGCAGTCGTCTTTAAATAGACCTTGACCGCTCACACCACATCAAGACAATGTAGTGAGTTCTCTTCCCTAGAACATGGTTTTGGAAAATAATAATGGCAGGACAATATCTTGGTTCAGATGAAAACCTAAAACCAGTTTTGGCAAAAAACCTGGACGAGGTGACACCACTCTGTCCTCATGAATAATTAAGTATGGCTCTTTACAAGAAAGAGCAGCCAATTCCAAAACTCTCCCTGCTGAGGATATAGCAGCCAAGAACACTAGCTTCCTTGTCAGAAGGACTAAGAGAATATGCTGTATCGGTTCAAATGGCTGTTTTTGTAACACTGACAAAACTAAGTTCAAGACCCAAGGGTTCAAAGGTGATTTAACTGGTGGATTAAGCCTCATCACCCCTTGCATAAAACCCCGGACTAAAGCAAGCGGTCTTTGAAAGACCGATAAAGCTGAGACTTGGCCCTTAATAGTACTAAAGGCCAACTTCATCTCTACCCCTAATTGTAGAAAGGCAAGAATTCTGCCTATGATATACGTCCGAGGGTGCCAACTCTTGGATTCACACCAGGAAACATATGCCCTCCAGACTATAATATATAGTTCTGGAAGCTGGCTTCCTTGCATTAATCAAGGTAGGGATAACTGAACCGGATAGCCCACGTTTCTTCAGAATGTGGGTTTAAATAGCAGTTAGCGTTTGTAAGGTAGGATGGAATATCGGCCCGTGAGAGTAGGTCTGGCCGTAGTGGAAGGGCCCATGGATCCTCCACTGTGATCTTTACGATTTCTGCATACCATGACCTTCTGGGCCATGCTGATGCTACCAGAATTACCGGCTTTCTTTCCAGCTTGATCCTGCAAAGAAGTCGTGACAGCAACTGAATACTGAGAAATGCAAAGATCAGTTAGAACTGATCCCACGGGGTCACCAACACATCTGTTCAGCATGAGAGTGGATACTTTGTGCTGAACAAAGTTGACCAACTTCATGTTGAATCTGAACACTAGAAGCTCTACGTCTGGAGTCCCCTATCTTTGGCAAACAGCCCAAAAAATGTCGGGGTGAAGAGACCATTCCCCCGCAAATAACTGCTGGTGACTCAGGTAGTCCGCCTGCCAATTCTCTACTCCCAGATTGAAGACTGCTGATGGGCAGAAAGGAATGTTCTGTGCCCAAGTTAGAATATGGTTCACCACTGTCTGTGTGGCAAGACTCTTGGTACCCCCCTTGGTAATTGATATAGGCCACAGCTATGGCATTGTTGGATTGGATCCTGACAATCCCTTATCCTGAAAGTCCAGGCCTTCAGAGCCAGAAGCACTGCCTGAATCTCTAGGATATTGATGGGCAAGGCCCTTTTAGTTCTTGATCACTGTCCCTGGACAATTGTCTTCTCCAGTACTGCTCTCCAGCCTGAAAGGCTGGTGTCTGTCCTTACCACTTTCTAGATAACTGGCCTGAAGGATTTTACTTTCAGCAGATTCTGGGTTAGTAACCAACAACTGAGGCTTTGGGACACCCGCATTGGCAAGTCTAAAGCTTGGATAGTTTTGTTCCAAGCAGACAGGATACTGTTTTTCAACAGTCTTGAATGGAACTGGGCATAGGGAACCCCTTTGAATACTCCAGCTTATTTAGCGGTTTTATGGGAAAAACTCCTCTTGGTTGAGAATCCAATCCAGACTTTCCAGGTAACTGGTTGTAATGCGTACACTTTGCTCCAAACAAGCCACCGATTGGTATATAAGCAATAGATTGTCTAGCGGTTTTATGGTGGATCTTCAGGAACTGATTTAGATTCTTTTCAGTTGGTCAGCCAACATTGTTTTGCATTGTGGGTTGGAGCAGTAAAGCCCAACCATTGTGTAGCAAGGAGAGCCTGAGTATGTAATAAGCATTTATGGATTCCTTCATGTTCATATATTATATATACAAATTTTGCATACAAACAAGGTTTTAATAAAGTAAAAAGAAACTGAACTCAATATAAAGTTATGAAGCTGTAGGCCACAGGAGTGCCTGGGCCCACTCACATATCAGGAAGTGCACTGCTATTTTTCAGGAAAGATTCAGGACAAAGGGTTGATTTTTCAGCCTATTGCTTAAAACTAGCTTTACACACTTAACATTTCCTTGTTTAGCCCAGACTGATTCCCTCATCAAGGCTAAGCAGCATGATTAGAGGAATGTCAGCTGCTGGTTATTGTAAAATTCCTTTTGACTGGATGCCAGCACTGTATGGTTGAACATTTTTGAACAACCTCCTTCAACAAAAGTTGACTGAAAAATCAACTTTTGTTGAGGGAGGGTGCCAATGGGGCTATTCATGGCTTAAATTTTGGCTGATTCAGTAGGAATAGACTAAACGTTCAAGCAGGGTGTAGTCAGCTTTAGGCAACATTTCTAAACTCCCCTATGCTTTACTTTTTGATATCCGTTCTACTTTACCATACCCCAATATTAAAATATTTCAGCTATGTAAATAATCATATTTATAATTGCATATCTATAATCCAAAAAGCATTTAAACTTTCATTTTAGAAGACTTTAAACGAAAAAAAAAATTGACCATTATCCAGCATCTGTGTGTGGGGTTTGTCTTTTACTACACCTTAAAAGGCCATTTTTGCTTTTATCTATAGAGATGGGTGTATAGTAGGCTCAAATACACATATCTCCAGTTTCAATCCCTTAAACCAATTCTCATTGTGGTATTAAAACATCACAGCTTTTGAGTTGAGCCATATGTATGACTTGTGAACACACCGATTTTTGCCATACCTCACAGCTAAATTTGGTGCAAAAAAATGTCTAGGAGAAAACAAAATATCTATTGTTCCAAACATAAATTTTACAACCCAAGATGCAGGTCCATATGAGATAGATATTACTGTTCAGGCCCATGTCATATCTGCATTGTATCCAGTTTTTACTGCAGAAGTAAAGAAAAATACACACGAGCAGTAGACACTACACAAAGAGTATAAAATTACAAAGATACCGGTAACTAGAATAAGGCAACTGCTGTTCTCGGCTGATAAGGAAAGAAACTTAAAAAAACAATCTTATACAATACTAAACACAATATGGGTGTCTTCAAAATGACCAAAACAGACAGGTTTTTATAAGGCGTCTTTCCCAAAACTGGGCAAATGTGACTTTATATAAGGGGGGGAAAAAAAAATAAAAAATATATATATATATATATATATATATATATATATATATAATGACTAAAGAATCCTTGCATCAGCAAAACTTTGATCTGCAAATTGTTGAGGTTGGCTTTCCATATGCCAGCATCATTCATGAAGTGAAATGAAAAAAAAAAAATGGGCTTTTCAAAAATCATCTTGCACAAAGCTATTAGATGTTGCACAAAATCTCCCACTTAAATCCATCTGGAACCATCGTAAACAAGCCCTTCTTCAAAATCTTTAGAGGTTTTCCCAAAGCAAAGAATCTGTTAAGTGCCTGAGCTGGGGACTCTCTTAACTAAAAGGTGAATGGATTGAAGGGGACTTCATGTTCTTAAATGGTCCTCAAGATTACTCCTTCGCTCTACTCCGTTGAAAAAAAATTCAATGAAAAACACTGCTGAGCCATATGTTACCAGAACGATATATAGCTCACTACTTGAAAGAAAGCGTGGGATTTTGCAATAGGAAGTTATGATTTTTAATGTAACAAACATATAGATTCTTGTCAATCTTGAAAGTCCCAAACAATGTATGCTTTTTCTTCTGAGAGCATTTTTTTTCCACTCATACAAATAGCACTTCTTTATAATGGATCGTTTCAGAAAGGTCTAAATGACAAGTCTAAATGAATACATTTCTGACATGTCCCAACAATCAGCCAGAGTAGTATTAAAAAAAAAAAAAAGAAAAAGAAAAAAAGTTTAAAAAAAAAAAAGCACAAAAAAACAACATTGGGCTACAAAACTCACCTTCAATCTGAAGCAGTTTACCACAGTATATGTTTTACACAACAAGATGCCCACCATCATTCAGAGAAGAAAATATTGTGCAAGTGCAGGTCAGAACATAATGGGCTTATCCCTTAAGGGAATATCACCAGTGTCCTTCATTCATGTGAGCCTGACTGGACGCACGGCGCTGGAGCACCAAACAGCTTCCATCTAGCGAATTTTCGGTATCTCAGGATTGGGCACTGTGTTCAACACCCTCTGGTGTGCCTGCGCTACATCCAGGGAGTGAATAATGGCTCAGAGCAAGCAGCATGCCACTCGTTCCCAGGCCAATACTCCCCGACCTTCTTCAGCAGGCATCTTGACCAGGCAGTCCCCTGCTGCAGCTATGTCTGTGGGCATAGAAATGGGTAACAGAATGGAGGGGGCCCCCTCAAGTGCCGATCTCCTGGTGGCAATTACTGCTTGCAAAGAGACACTGACTGAAAAGATAGACTTTCTGGCAACAGACATCAGCCTACTTGGGCATAACCTTGATACGTTCCGTTGCTGGGTGTCAGCGATAGAAGACCGTCTCTGGGTTAAAGGACACTGTGCAAGACTGACTCTAAAGATCTCCATGCCCTCCAACTTCAGGTCAAAGCTTACAGGAGAAAGCAATTGACACTAAGGAGGAACAATACTTGAATCCTCATTCTCCCTGATGAGCAGAGGGAACCAAGCTTGCACAGCTTACCAAACAGTTGTAGACTATGGTCTTTGACCTTCTAGTGTCATTCACAATATAATGTGATAATTGCTCTCTGCATAATCCAGGACGGCCCAACTCAAGGAGAAGAATGGAAGAAAGGTCCCCTACTCTTCACATGACTGGCTTGAAATCTTCAAGATAAAGTCTAAAAATATACATATATAATAAAAGCACAACATATACCATGGAGGGGGGGAGGGCTGTGATGGTGGGAGCATTAAGAGGTTAAGTCTGGAGCTGGCTTTAAAAGCAGTCTTTGAACTTCAGTCAAATTACTTTAAGGCGAAGAGATAACATTATTGGCCTGTTATAGGCAGGAGAAATCATCTCCTTTTGCCCAGTGCACATACCTCAACACTGTAACCTCATAATTCAAAGGTGTAAGGCTCCAGCACTAGCTGACCTGTGTTAAACATTTGTGAACAATTCCAAGAAATTAACATGCACCGTGATTTAAGCCAAACCTTCATATTACATGAACAAACGTGGCCCTGTCCTTCTGGAAGGAAAATAAGATAGACATCTTTGGGGGAAGAACTATGTCTTGATGATAGCCGATAAATACTTGTCATGCCGCGTACACACGATCGGACTATCCGGCGGACCTATTCACATAGGGTCGGGGGCCAGTACCTAGGGGCCCCCTTATTAAAGGGGGCTCCCGAATTCCGATAAGCCCCCCGCCCACAGACAATGACAACCAACAGACAGGGTTGTTGGGAAGAGGCCCTTGTCCTCAACATGGGGACAAGGTGCTTTGGGGTGGGGGGCCGCAGCCCCTGCCATTGCGGCCAGAGAGTGTTGTGTCAACATCGCAAGGAAGAAGAAGAAGAGAAGGCGGCGGCGGCAACAGAAGACCGGGCCAACGCTAGTAAAAGAGCCTATAAGAAGATAGCCGAGGCCCGGCAAGAAGAACCGAAGAGTGGGACAAGACACCAAACTCGGAAGAAGACCCCCGGACGGCAGCGACGATGAAGAAGAAAGCCGGGCTCCTTCGCTAGTAAGAGCTAGCAAAAGATAGCGGAGGAGTCCGGTGAGAAGACCCCCCAATATGGAAGAGAAGACCACTGGTGCTGTCTAATAAATTATTTTAAAAACCTTGTGTTTTTTTATTTACATTTTTCCCCCTAGGTGAATGGGTAGGGGTACCACGTGCCCCATACTCATTCACATAGGGTAGAGGGCCGGATTCTGGGGGCCCCCTTATTAAAGGGGGCTCCCGGATTCTGATAAGCCCCCCGCCCGCAGACCCCGACAACCAACAGCCAGGGTTTCGGGAAGAGGCCCTTATCCTCATCAACATGGGGACAAGGCCCCCCCTTTCCCACAGCGCTCGGTCGTCCCCACCCCCTTTCCTGACTGGCCGGGCTGCGTGCTCGGATAAGGGTCTGCAATGGACTTTGAGGGGAACCCCACGCCGTTTTTTCGGCATAGGGGTTCCCCTTTAAATCCATACCAGGTGACGGGGCCTGCGAGGTGTCAATCTGGCTGATGGAGGCGGCAACATCGACTTCCTTCGCTAGTTCCGTCTACCTGGAGCCAAGTTCAAAATGACCGGCTTTTCTCCGTGTGTGAGCAAGTCCATTCATTTCAAAAGTCCGGCGGACTACCACACAGATGGGCGGATTGTCTTTTTGAAAGAAAAAGTCAGCCGGAGCCCATACATGGGCGGATTGTCCGGCGGACTCTGGTACGCCGTGTATTCCGATCGTGTGTACGCGGCATAGCGGTTACACTTACAAATTACTTAGTATGGATGCATGCATTTAACAAAAATATATCTGATGCCAAGTATTTTGAAAAATCTGGTGAAAACAAGACACCAACTTACAGCTGATTTACAACCCAAAGTAAAGTTTCCCATCCAGTGGTACCCTCGTGTTCCAGTTGGTAATCATAAAGCTGAAGTAGTACAGCCAGCTGCTCACGACTGCCAATGATGGTGGCTACATCTTGTAGAGGTGAGATGGGCCGAGGAAATCTGGTCACTAAAAAAAATAACGTAAGCAATAGTTAGACATGGCTTCTAGAATACGGAAATCTTCTTTTTCTCTTCAACCTACAACTTTCCTCAGACAGGTTATCAGTAACCATAAACAGAACTGGCACAACAACATCAATGCACCACAAAGCAGCGTGACAACAATGGGGATTTCCTTTGTAGACTTACAGGGAGGTGTCAATACCACAATGCCATCATATGCTAAGCTCCAGCTTCACTGGAAAAAATTGTCATTGTCACTCAGCTTTCAGTGAGGGTATGTAAAAGGAAAAGGGACTTTTTACACTGTAATCAATCTTAACAGAAAGCAAAGGAACAAAAATTGCCATCTTATCGAAAACAAAACCATAGTGCTCTTCCAACTGTAACCTGTAAGACAACACAACAAATGTACAAGGATATACTCTCTCACAAGTCACCTACACAATAACACAACCCCCTTAGTACACATGTCAAACAATACTTCAGTGTAAAGGCAAGAAAATCAGACAAAATAACAGAAGGTGGTAATACACAGTCTCTTATAAACAAACAGTCTCTTAACACAAGTAATGCTTTCCACAGCCCAATAACACACCAGTGTAGCACCCTAAAGGTTTCTTGTTAGCTGCAATTCATCTATCACAATAAATGCACTTTTCTTTTTCCAATTTTTATTTAGGTTTTGAAATGTCACAATACAAAAAGACAAGGGTACTACTATACTCAAATATAATTTTTTTTTATAAAGTGTGGTTTACATAGCCAGTATACAGAGTAAAACAGTTATAAAAATGGTGACGATAATAATATTAGACCACATTCCATTTATATGGTCTCCCCTTCCCCAAGTGTTGTCACCTAAGCTAGACCTTCTGGCATGAATTGGACTAGGAAGAGGGATGAAGGCAATGAATATAATGAAGGGAATGAATGGGGGGGGGGGGGGGGGGCTGAGTTTAGGGTTACCACCTTTTCTTCTTGCCAAACCCAAACACTTTAGCAATACACACATCCGGTGCCCCCATCAGAGTGACCCATTACATCAGGTGTCTCCATCAAAGTGCCACCTTACATCAGGTGTCCCCATCAGAATGCCTGCTTACATCAGGTGTCCCCATCAGAATGCCTGCTTACATCAGGTGTCCCTCCACACATCAGAGTTCTCCTCTCTCCCCCCTTCCCCCCTGTAGTCACAAATCACAAACTCTGCAAAAAGTCAGATGTTCTTTCCTCTCTCTCCAGTCATGTAATAAGTCAAATGACAAGGGGAGAGGAAGGATAGTCTGTCCTCATTATTCGGCAGTGCCAGTGTAGGTTCTCTCTAAAGCTGCCTGAAGGCTGGAGGGAGAACACCTAATCCACTCTTTAGCTATATTAGGGAGCCCCAGTCCGGTCTGAATAATGTGTCTGGGTTTCAGCCAGACTGAAAACCGGACACATGATTCAAAACCTAGACTGTCCTGTTGACTCTCAGACAGATGGCAACCCTAGGGGGCATGGAGGATCAGAAAGAAGGATTAAGATAATCTGGGTTGGTTTCAGGTTGGGCTGGGTCATCCCACAGTGATCATTTATTTTCTCCCCAATCATAGACACTATAAAAGAAATTACCTTACATTAGTTTTTGTATTTGTAGGGGAAGGTGAAATGTGTCCAGCAATTTCACATAGTGATATGTTTCTAGCCAATCCTGTTTAAAGAACAGCCATTCCTACTATGAAGGCTCTTTATGTACGTATCTGGAATATTTCCTTTACAGAGTTGAGTGAAAGATTTAGCATACTGCAGGATAAATTTCAATTTCCCACACAAATATATACTTTCAAGTTACAAACGTATAACAGTTTTGCAACATCTCACGGCTTGTTACTTAAAGGTTGTTCCACATTTTATGTTTCACTCTGAGTTTAGTAAACAGTAAACCAGGCACAGCTCTTGTAAATGTAAAATTGCTTAACAAGTACTTAACATTTTTTGGCAGAGCTTGCACGAATTCTGGACATCATCTTACTACCAGACCAAACATTATTAAAGTAGCCCTGTGCACAAATATTACCATCTATATTAGGGGCCTGTGTTTATGGGGTGTGATGAGCAAAATGCAGTGTGCTTTTGCCATCAGTTTGAGATGATTCAGAAACCATTCAGAATTCATTGCAACTGTGTTTACCTGTGATTTGCATTTTCTTTCCCATAGACTTGTATGGGGAAGAAGCAATTCTGAAGTAAATGAAAAACTAACACTTGTCCTAACAGTTTTGCAGAAATGGGTTACTAACAGAAAGGTTGAGTTTTTTTTTTTTCCCAACCAGAGAAACTGCAGTTTCAGGTCCCATTCAGTGCTGGGCACCTGTCTAAAGTGTAGGCGCCTGTCATGTGATCTGTGCTAGAGGAAAGGATTAGGGCTTATATGGGTTGTTCTTCCCTTTCAGCAGAATCTGGAGCTTCATTTTCTATGAAAAGTACTTTTATTACACTTTATTTTTTCATCCCAGCTTTTATTGGTATCACACACACACTATATTATATTAATATATATATATATATATATATATATATATATATATATATATATATATATATATATATATATATATATATATATATATATATATATATATACACACACACACACACACACATACATACATACACACACACACATACATACATACATACATACATATGCACACACATATACATACACACACCAGGGGTGCTCAACCTGTGACTCGCAACCTTAAACCTAATATGATTAATTAATAGAAAAGGTAAAAAACAGCCCAGATAAGCGCATGTCCAGCTTCCCGACTCGTAATCCCATAGAATCACAGTGCAGTGAGTTGACAGCCGCTGAGGAAGCAAGGGCCAGATAAGCCAATGCTTCCTCTGTAGTGCCAGCTCCTGTCCCAGACAGAGTGACACTAAGTGCATTCCATCTCCTATCCCTAGAGGTCTGGAGAGCAATGCCAGCAGAAGCTGCAAAGAGGATAAAAACACATACACTGGGCATATTAGCAAAGTTTTAACGACTAGTAAGCTGCGTTTACACTGATGCACTGCAGTTTAGCCATACTGCGGGTGTAGTGCGGCTTTCCTGCAGGTTAGCTGCACTGAGCCATATAATTCTATAATATCCTGCGGATTTGCTGCTCCTTGCCATACACTTCTATTATATCATTCGGGTTTGGTGCGCTTTCAGAAAGTGCGAAACAACTGCAAGACATAATAGAAGTTTATAACAAACCGCAGCCAACCTGCAGGTGCATTGCGCTGCACCCACAGTGTGGGCAAACCACAGTGCATTGGTGCGAAAGCAGCTTTGTAAGGGAATCAGGACAATAGGGGCTCATTTATATTTGCAGTTTGGCAGTGGTAAAACCCCATAGCCGAGATGTGTTTTTACCACCAACCACTGGTGTAGTGTCAAGGGTAGCAATGGAGACCCCATTCCATGCTCTAGGGGGCCCGTGCGACCTCCCTATCACATTCTGTTTTACACTTGGGACAGGAGAGGCAGCATGTACAGGAACAAATCCTCTATTTTTGATTACTTTTTACAGTCTTTGTAAAAAGTAAACCAAGTCAGTGATCACGCTAGTGTCAGCTGCTCTTGTGATTTGAATTAAAAACAGTAGGTAAACATCCAACAGGGACTGGTCCCACGAAAAACGATGATCCGGATTGCATCAATTTTTTTATTTTATTTTGAATAGCATAATGAAGAATTTAAATTCGGAATCATTTAATTTCACTGTGGACCAAATCACTTAAGTAACCCGCGCTCTACAAAATGTGACATACACGCCACTATAAAGAAGAAATAAAACAAAATGTGAAGACCATAAGAAAGAAGCACTCTGCGGCATAGGATATTACACAGTCTCACATGTTGGGACAGCTGAGTCAGATACAGGAAAATCATACAGCTAGCAGATCTATTTTAAGGACAAGTAGACAGACTGTAATAGAAGTTGGAAAAAGCATATCAAAGTTTTTTTTGTGTGTATGTGTGAATAAACCACTACTGCTTTATAACCACTAATGTATGGTATGCAACAAGAGACAAATGGAAGACAAACGGGAATAGCTCTTTGACTGCCAAAAATTGCAACATCAGTCCAATACACATACAAGCACATCTCCAGGGTACAAAGAAAGAACATAGCTCACAATAATGATGTAAAATGACAGCATGACCTTTTCATACCTTCTATCTGAGGTATGTCTCCCTGAAGCTTGGCTTTACTTGTAAATGGTGCGTTTTGTAATACGATTGCAAAAAGGGAAGGGATAAGGGACTGCAAGGCAGATAAATACATGTGCAGTTTGTGTTCATCCAGCCCGTGTTCTCCTTCCTGAAGTTGAGAAAATAAGTCATATAATGATTGGAAAAAAAAAACACAAGGTATTAGTTATTTATACTCCCTACTTACAAGAAACCTCACACTGTAACTGCTTTGAGCCAGGGCATGCACCCTTATAAGGGCAGCACAGTGGTGTAGTGGTTAGCACTCTCGCCTAGCAGTAAAAAGGGTCACTGGTTCATATCCCAACCACCACACTATCTGCCTGGAGTTTGCATGTTCTCCCTGTGCCTGCGTGGGTTTCCTCCGGGTACACCGGTTTCCTCCCACACGCCAAAGAGATGCAGGTAGGTTGATGTCTGTCCAAAATTGGCCCTAGTATATGTATGGGGACCTTGGATTGTGGGCCTCTTGAGGGCAGGGACCGATGTGAGTGTGCAATGTACAGGGATAGGGACAATTGTAGACACTCACTCAGGTTGAACTGGATGGTCTGTGTCTTTATTCAACCTTACTATGTAATAAGGAATTTGTATACTGTGATTTGGGGTAGTAATTGTCTATAGGAATAATAGTGAATGAACAACTTTTTTTTTTTTTGCAGGTTTGCAGAAATCTCCTATTGGGGACATTTTAATTCACCTCTTGTCCACTTGAAAGGAACTAAAAGTCTCCCAAAACTAAAAAGATATTCCACCTTCGACTTCCGTCAGTGTAATAGTTGCTCCCAAAGGAAAATTTCCTGTCCAATCACTATGTTCTGGTGGCAATGGTCATCAATACAAAAAAAGAGAGAGACTGAAACATTTACTGGTGTATTTAGTTCAGTTTACTGTTGATTATTTGCTCCTAAAAGGTCATGCCAGAGCACCCCAGCGAGTTTTACCGCACGTATCCAAGACACCTTAAATTATATACTAAATGCAATTTGCTTAAACCACAACACGTAGCCTTTATTGTGTTTTGCAGTGGGAGTGTTGCTATGAACCTGGGAACTACTAGAAGACTGAACTTACCCTGAGGAGTTTTTCAATCTTGCTGAGAAGAGTGGGAATAAGATGAGACTGAAGATTACCAAGTTCCATAGTCCATGCAGCGTAAGCCGGTAAGAACACCTGGTGAGTGGCACTCACCACCCTTTCTGATGGGTCACCTAAAGCTGTTAGCAGGAGCTCAAACCCCTAAATCAGTTGTAGGAAAAAAAAGAAAAAAAAAAGAAGAAATCAGGCGTTATATATTTAAATTTCTTTATACAACATGCATTAATTGCTCATGAATATATGAGAGCATACCTCCTTACAGTGTAAACAAACTGGTGTTTTTTTTTGTGTCTCCGTGTGCTGCATCAAGTGACCCATGAATGTTTGTGGGCGACTATAGGCAGGTATTGGCTGCTACTTACATAAAATGGCCACATACCTGAGTACAGCCGCCCACAACCATTCATGTCCACGGGTGGCTGAAGGCAGCACCAGAGGCTCCTGGGCACCAAAATATGCCAGTTTTTTTAAGCTGTAAGGAGGAATGTACTTGTGTGCATGAGCCCTAAAAGCGCTTTCCATTCAGCAGTTGCAGACTTAGTTTGCCTCATGAAATGCACATAGATGAGAACTATGAAACTATATGCATGAAAAATATTTTCTCAGCTCAGATGCCCTAAATAAGAGTGTAAATGTTTGGAATTGATATGCTCAACCTGTGGTCTGCAGCCTCAAACCTATGGCGACCCGCACGCATAGCCTCCTTCGGATGCATGCCGCCCTACTGAATGATTGCCGGTACTCCATAATCCAGGTGCCTGTGATAAACAAGCTGCTATTGCAGCTGACTCCCAGCTCTGGACAGGGAGCCTTTAGCTGAGTGAATTACATCTAAAGGCATTCATATAGGGGTCAGAAGGTGGATTCTTGCAGTTGTGTAAAGCTCTTGGTGTCATGCCCGAAGCATGAGAATGCATTAGGTGTCATTTTATCTTTGCTTAACCTGTTGAAGCTCAGTGCATGCAAATATGTGGCCTCTCGATGGCCGGGCCTTGGTGCCGAGTGGCAGCATATTTGCGCGCAATGGTGCCAATAGAGCTGTGTCATGCATGCGCCCAGCGCTATGACTGGCGGCTACTTGCGATAGGGCGTTTTCTGATCATATGACCTCTGTGACAGCCAATCCCAGCTGTCAAATGGGCAAAAACCCTGCCACGCCTCCTGGAATTCTATAGCCCATAAAGTGGCGGCAGGAGCTGGTGCCAAGGAGTTAATAAAGAAGATTATTGCACTACTAGAGCATGTGCTTTCATAGTCTGTTGTCTTATGTTTAGATTGTCCACAGTCCCTGTTTTTGCAGTTAAAGAGATGGCTGCAGCACTGGTTCAGAGCTTTTTTTGGCTGCTCACACCTGAACGTGAGTGGGATAATGGTAATCTGGTTGATAATAAAATGTGATTTTTGTGTTTAAACTGTGGGTAAATACCAAATGGGGATTAGTCCCACGGTAAATGATGATCCCGATTGTGGTTTAAAATCTTCATTAAGCTATTCAAAATACTGAACCCTTTTATTATGGCTCGTGACCATTTTTTCATTGAATATTTTTCATGAATATTGAATAGATTCACACTTTCACCTAGTTTCATTTGAACTGTTCATTATACAGTGGCTGGGGCAGTAAAGCGTTGCTTGTTTTAGCGGCGCTTTACCGCCGCTAGCCTGGTGCTTTTAACACCCGCTAGGGGCCGAAGAAGGGGTTAATACCGCCCATGTAGAGCTTCGGCAGCGCGGTCCATTAATTTCAGTGTGCAGGGGTGGTGGAGGAGTGGTGTATACACTGCTCCTCCACTGCCCCAACAATGCTGCTTGCAGGACTTTTTCTAGCATCCTGCAAGTGCACCGCTCCAGTGTGAAAGCCCGGGTGCTTTCACACTGGAGTGGCGATTTGCAGGTGCTATTTTTAGCGCTCTAAAGGCCTGTACAGCGCCTCAGTGTGAAAGTGGCCCAAGTTAATTATTCACAGGTGGATCAGTCACCAAGTTTGTATTGTTGTTTTAGCACTTGCACTTTATTATGGTAAATGTCATTATTACCCGTTTTAAAGTTTACAATACTTAACATGCACTTTTATATGTTTCATATTTAGAACTGCATTTATGCACATTGTTCTTGCTGGTATTGCACTAGCAACACAGTTTGTTCATCACTTTCACAATTTGTCTGATTGTTGTGCCAGCAGCTATTACCTATTAGATATTAGCGCAGTAATAATGCTTTACTTATTCAGTTTTTTTTTGTTTTTTTTAAAAGGTATGTGTCCCCATTGGGAAGATCAACTGATGGAAAGAGCAGCACTCCAGGTCGGTGTTTACTCAGAAAGCATTTCATGTGCACAGACTGACATTTTGGCGACATGAAGATCTTGCCTCAGAGTTATGGCATTTTAATTGGTTATGGTTTTAACAGTACCAATACTGGCTTTAGCTTTTACTCTTAATTACTCATGAGGTAGGTGTGCAGGATAGTACTACTACAAATGTATAAACCACCTGTAGAGATTTTTTCCTCACCTTCTTTTGACGACAGTTGACCCCTGAGCAAGAGAAAGGGGATATCCAAAACATGGCAACTGATACCAGTTCAAGAGGTGAAGGAAAATATCCAAATGGAGAAACCTGTTCTGATGTCAGACATCAAAAGCCAGATTACTTTTGATATTCAACATCACTTTGGGAAGATTTCTTCTTACAATCAGTTTTTTTCAGGACAGGGACACAGAGAGCATAAAGGGCCAAGATATGAACTAACACTTTCACTCTCTAACCAACATAAAAAATAGGTCTTGGGCTGTGTATGGAATAGTCACAGAAATCTCACCTGTTGATATTTGTCAGGATCATCAATGTACCCCATAATAATGCCGAGGCTTTTGATCACAGCTTCTCTCACCATATCCGCTTTGTCTTCCATTAACATTTGTTGTAACATGGCCAGCACAAGAGAGCTCCTGATTTCTTTCTGAAAGCAAATAAGTAAACTCACATTTAGGAGACAGAACGGATCTGTGCCCTTTACTCTCACAATAAAAGCAAATAGTAAAAAAAAAAAAAAAAAAAAAGCTTACATACACAGCAGGGTTCCATATACAAAACGTACTGCTTTCATGTACAGTCAAACAAGTCAAAAAACTATTTCTTAGTCTTGTTCTTTTCCTCAGTTTACGCGTATAGTGATTGCAAAATAACATACATATCATACTTGCCTACACTGTGCAGCTCGTTTTGCACAGAGTGACCCCGAACATCCTCTTCTGGGGTCCCCTGGTGGCTCTCATGGCTCCTCCCCGCATCAGATAACTCCCTAGGAGAAGCGCTCTCCTGGGGGGTTTACCTTGTGGGCACGCTGCTGAGTCCAGCATTTGCGTCCATAGACACGAATGCCAGATTTGGCCCCTTGTCCTTGGATTTGATTGACAGCAGGGGAAGCCAATGGCTGCTATCAATCTATCCAATCAAGGGCCGAGAACCTCGGGCAGAGGAAGGCATGTGAAATTCCATAGGACGCATTAAGGTTAAAAAAAAACAAAAAACACGAGGACTTACATCCCCTTTAAAGCTGCTTTCACACTGAGGCGTTTTTCAGGCGCTTTAACGCTAAAAATAGCACCTGTAAAGCACCTGAAAACTGCATCACCTGCAGCCCTAGTGTGAAAGCCCAAGTGCTTTCACACTGGAGCGGTGCGCTTACAGGATGAGAAAAAAAGTCCTGCAAGCAGCATCTTTGGGGCAGTGCGGGAGCGGTTCAGCAGCGCCACTTTTAACCCCCTTTTTAACCCATTAAAAGCTCACCGCTAGAAGTGGCAAGGCTTTGCTTAAACAGCGGTAAAGCAATGCTAAAACTACCGGCACTTTAACGCTACCGCCCCCCACACCTCAGTGTGAAAGTAGCCTTAGGGATGTTTTCTTCGGTATCTTTCTTCCAAACTAGAAAGGTTACGCTAACCAGTAAAACAAAAGGAAGTTGCTCAAATGGTGCTTACAAGTGCCATTTACCTGCTTATTACCTTATATTTTCTGGTAAGAGTTTTATTCAGAGGGGGGTGTGAGCACTCCCCTGGTTTTTCCCGTGTGGTGGTGTCGGTGAAAACTTAGCCATCTTCTACTTATAGAAACCCCACTCCTCACTATCATATGGACTATTTACCATTTTAATGATGGACTTTTTCAACTATGCACTTTGTTGATTTTATGTATTGCATGATCATATGTGTTTGATATATATGGTTATATAGATTACACCAAACGGGTGTCTTTAAAAAGTGCTGCCTATATTTGTGTGTGCTGCAGAGGTTGAAGGGGTGAGGGTTCAGCCTGTCAATACATAGACCATACACCGCACACTGCATCAAATTGGTCTGCATGGCTGTCGTCCCAGAAGGAAGCCTCTTCTAAAGATGATGCACAAGAAAGTCCACAGTTTGCTGAAGACAAGCAAACTAAGGACAAGGATTACTAAAACCATGACCTGTGGTCTGATGAGACCAACATAAACTTATTTGGTTCAGGTGGTAGCAAGCGTTTGTGGCAGCAACCAGGTGAGGAGAACAAAGACAAGTGTGTATCATGCCTACAGTCAAGCATGGTGGTGGGAGTCATGGTCTGGGGCTGCATGAGTGCTGCCGGCACTGGGGAGCTACAGTTCATTGAGGAACCCATGAATGCCAACATGTACTGTGACATACTGAAGCAGAGCACGATCCCCTCTCTTCGGAGACTAGGCCGCAGGGCAGTATTCCGACATCAGAAGGACCCCAAACACACCTCTAAGATGACCACTGCCTTTCTAAAGAAGCGGAGGGTAAAGGTGATGGACTGGCCAAGCATGTCTCCACACCTAAACGCTATTGAGCATCTGTGGGGCATCCTCAAATGGAAGGTGGAGAAGCACAAGGTCTCTAACATCCACCAGCTCCATGGTATCATCGTGGAGGAGTGGAAGAGGACTCCAGTGGCAACCTGTGAAGGTCTGGTGAACTCCTTGTCCAAAGGGTTAAGACAGTGCTGGAAAATAATGGTGGCCACACAAAATATTGACATTTTGGGCCCAAAGTGGACATTTTCACTTAGGGGTGTACTCACTTTTGTTGCCAGCGGTTTAGACATTAATGGCTGTGTGTTGAGTTATTTTGAGGGGATAGCAAAGTTACACTGTTAAACAAGCAGTACACTTACTACTTTACATTGTAGCAAAGTGTAATTTCTTCAGAGTTGTCACATGAAAAGATATGATAAAATACAAAAATGTGAGGGGTGTACTTGTGTGAGATACTGTATGCATGTACAAGCTATTGGGATCTGAGCACATTTTGTATCTGTTGTATTGCAGGTCAGTGGCCAGACCTAAACCTTGCAAAGTTTGCTAGGAAGGCAGTGTGAAGAGGGATCATCCAAATTTTTTTAGTGTTAACATGTGGTCACATCCCTTTAGCACCTGGTAGATTATTTCCATGTACAAGCTATTGGGATCTGAGCACAAAAAGGAGGAAGCGGAAAGATCTGAGCACAGAGATAACTTATTCCTCCCACCGATACCAATGATGGGGCACTATGCCTCCCACTGACACCAATGATGGGGCACTATGCCTCCCACTGACACCAATGATGGGGCACTATGCCTCCCACTGACACCAATGATGGGGCACTATGCCTCCCACTGACACCAATGATGGGTCACTATGCCTCCCACTGACACCAATGATGGGTCACTATTCCTCCCACTGACACCAATGATGGGTCACTATTCCTCCCACTGACACCAATGATGGGTCACTATCCCTCCCACTGATGGTGAGGATGGGGCACTAATAATTCCCCCAATACCAATAATAGGACATTGTTTACTACCACTGGCCATGGTCTGACTGGTCTTCCTAAAAAGACTGAAGGACAACAAACTGGTCCTTTGTTTAGAAAGTTTGGAGACCTGTTATAGAACATCATACGTTTTCTAAAGCTAAACACAGCAGACAACAGTCTCTCTCTAAACGGCTGTTGGGAGCAATACAGAGCAGACAGAGGAAGGGGAGTCATAACTTTTCCACAAGAGTGTCTCTCATAAATGTGATCTACTTTTCTTTTTAAAACGAATGTCTTGAAATAGGCAAATAAAATAAATATGTATGCATTATTGCATATTTACTCACAGGAAGATATGGTGCTAGATCTCCACATGACTCTGCCACAAGAAGCCTTCTTTCGGGGTATTTGTGATTGATCTGAAAGACAACACGCATTATTGCTCATGAAGTTAACTTGAAGTACAACTAGAAGGAAAAACTCTTGTTTTGGACAGAATGCAGATGGATTAGAAGGCCTGTCAGTTTTTATTGCTGTCGGTGCCCCCATTAGGGAGATGTACCCACTCTATGTGTCCTGTTTACCATTATGAAATTTTGGGCTGTCCCCAGAAAAGTAATAGAGGTGAAATCTTCAAATGGGGACACTAGTTCTAGTAACCCGAGGGGTTCCCAAGGGATTCCTTTTTTTTTTTTTTTTCAGGAACTTTCTATTACGTCCTGTTTGGCTATGGGACAGGAAGCAGAGGTAAATCTCCGCAATGGGACACACACAGCTAAATATGTAACTGACAGAAGCTATAACCCTCCCTTACTCTATGCAAAAAAAAAATGTTTGCCTATAGTTCTACTTTAAAGCAAAAACAAAATCAAAAATCAAACAGCTAAATTACAAGGTGAGAAAAATATAAAATGTGTGTTCGAACAAAGACAGACAGACAGAAGTGGCTTGCTTTCACCAAGGACTAGATTAAAAAAAAAGGGCATATAGAATGAGGAAGTGCAAAATCTTTGCCAAGTATCAACACATATTTAATCTCGGAAACAAGAAGAGCATACGACGATAAAGGCCTGCTACAAAATGAAACAGCTTTCCAACTACCCAAGGCTTAAATGGAATGCATTTTAAACCCTCAATTGCAATTTAGTTTTTATCCTATAGTGCCAAACACTAAGCAGTAAGATTCAAAGCTTCAAGCTAGACATTGAATGTTTCAAATAGGTTTACTGTGTGGCTGCTAACCATAACAGATGTTGCAAATGTATTGCAACAAGTGAATCCTCTAAGGTTTAAAAATCCCAGAGCCCACTTGTTCAAAATAAATCTTTAAAAAAGTTAGATATTTTGGGTACCGGAGATCTTTGGATATTTACCCAACCATGAATTAACATTTATTTTGGGTAATGTATGCAAAGCAACACACGCTTTGATATGAAAATATTTATGTATTTTGTATTTAGATGATCGTAGCGATCACAGGGCTATACCTTGTTGGTCTATCACTTTTAGGGCTAGACCAGGGATATGCAATTAGTGGACTTCCAGCTGTTGCAGAGCTACAAGACCCATGAGCCATAGCAAGACTCTGACAGCCACAAGCATGAAAACCCAGACGCAGAGCATGAAAACCCAGACGCAGAGCATGATGGGACTTGTAGTTTTGCAACAGCTGGAGGTCCGCTAATTGCATATCACTGGGCTAGACTATATGCGCGATTTTAATTTCTACAAATTTACCTACCTTCTGACAGTCATCTGAATAAGCTGGGACTAAGAAGGAATCGCTAGCTGTAGGAAAATGATTACTAAACAAATAGAACAACTGGTTCCTTATGGAGTAAGCTACATGGGTAACATGCAGTAGCAATCATTCCTACATGATTGTATGATGTGGCATTTACAAATTTAACAAATTCACTTCCTAGGAAAAAAAAAAAAAATTTCTCCTGTATAAATCTAGCTTGTTCAGATGAGTGCCAGGAAGTGGTTAAAATCATCCACATAGCTCTATCCCAACATATAAATCCATGGTTTTTGACAGATTTACAGGATATGAAGTGAAGGAGTGAAGACGAGGGGTAGGTAATACTTGGGTGTATACTAAGCCTGATAAACTATGGAAGTAGTAAAGAGTTTAAATATGCTTTTCCTACATCCTCCTATCTTCTGCACCTAAAATATGATGGTTTGAATAGTCTTTTGCAGACTCTTAGTGGTAACCTAGACAATTTTAATGCTTGGTATGTTTACTATTTGACAAAAGTGTAATATGCACTATTTTAACCCCCGAAAGCATATGAACATGGCTAAACAACCAATGAATTACAGAAATGTGTGTGGTGTGCAGTAATAAAACAGGGAGAAAGCCTATGCCAAAATAATCAATACCTATTACCTAAGATTAAAGTAAATTACTTTGTTCCTGCCAAATTCTCAACAATATCGTGATAGAAATCCTGCCAATTAAACTTGGCAGTTAATGACCGGCACTGAATGTTTATGTTGTCTTAGAAGGAACCAGATAGGACATGAAAAATATAAACAGCAAAATATGAAAAAATGAAACTAAAGTAGGATGAATACAGAGTTTAATGTTTGGGGTTCAATGAATGGCAACTGGAAATCCAACCTGTTCCCAACACTGTGGTAAAAGCTCTGCTTCAACTCGCGTTGGTCCAACATGTCTGGCAAAGGCCACGCATCCAGTTAAAATCATTTGTCTATATGGGAGAAAAACAAGTTATTAATAAAAACAAAAATAAATAGCAGTCTCTCTCTCTCTATACACCTCCATCAAGAGAATATATATATATATATATATATATATATATATATATATATATATATATATATATATATATATATATATATATATATATATATATTACATACATACATACATACATACACACAAATCAGGTGAGGGACCTGCATAATATTGCTATGGATACAATGCGATTTGAGCCATACAAAATGTATGGCTCAAATTGCACCCCAGACATCACATGATCACATGCACAGGAATGCGGTGTGATGCCTGTGCGAATGACATGTGGTGTTCCGCTTGCACAAGTGTGTACCCCAGGCTTTATTGAAGCAAAAATGGGTCATCTTATTATAATTGAATTGTATTGAATTTTTAGTTCACCTGTAAAATAGTTTTTATTAATACATTAAAAAGGGACACGGAGTGTCTTCATGTCCACATGAATAAAGGTGTGCCATCTTCACGTGGTCGCTGGCAAAAAAAAAAAAAAAAAACACACTGGAAGCTCCCTCCCCAGTTTAACACCTCATTATTAGGCAAGGCTTCTGTTTTTGTAGCAAGCCATGAACTATAAAAGGAAGAGGAGTGGGATCTCTGTGCCCAGTGAAGAACGCCAAGAAAAGAATACAGGTCCTTCTCAAAAAATTAGCATATTGTGATAAAGTTCATTATTTTCTGTAATGTACTGATAAACATTAGACTTTCATATATTTTAGATTCATTACACACAACTGAAGTAGTTCAAGCCTTTTCTTGTTTTAATATTGATGATTTTGGCATACAGCTCATGAAAACCCAAAATTCCTATCTCAAAAAATTAGCATATCATGAAAAGGTTCTCTAAACAAGCTATTAACCTAATCATCTGAATCAACTAATTAACTCTAAACACCTGCAAAAGATTCCTGAGGCTTTTAAAAACTCCGAGCCTGGTTCATTACTCAAAACCGCAATCATGGGTAAGACTGCCGACCTGACTGCTGTCCAGAAGGCCATCATTGACACCCTCAAGCAAGAGGGTAAGACACAGAAAGAAATTTCTGAACGAATAGGCTGTTCCCAGAGTGCTGTATCAAGGCACCTCAGTGGGAAGTCTGTGGGAAGGAAAAAGTGTGGCAGAAAACGCTGCACAACGAGAAGAGGTGACCGGACCCTGAAGAAGATTGTGGAGAAGGACCGATTCCAGACCTTGGAGGACCTGCAGAAGCAGTGGACTGAGTCTGGAGTAGAAACATCCAGAGCCACCGTGAACAGGCGTGTGCAGGAAATGGGCTACAGGTGCCGCATTCCCCAGGTCAAGCCACTTTTGAACCAGAAACAGCGGCAGAAGCGCCTGACCTGGGCTACAGAGAAGCAGCACTGGACTGTTGCTCAGTGGTCCAAAGTACTTTTTTCGGATGAAAGCAAATTTTGCATGTCATTCAGAAATCAAGGTGCCAGAGTCTGGAGGAAGACTGGGGAGAGGGAAATGCCAAAATGCCTGAGGTCCAGTGTCAAGTACCCACAGTCAGTGATGGTCTGGGGTGCCATGTCAGCTGCTGGTGTTGGTCCTCTGTGTTTTATCAAGGGCAGGGTCAATGCAGCTAGCTATTAGGAGATTTTGAACCACTTCATGCTTCCATCTGCTGAAAAGCTTTATGG
Organism: Lithobates pipiens; assembly: GCF_037356315.1. Taxonomy (NCBI): domain Eukaryota; kingdom Metazoa; phylum Chordata; class Amphibia; order Anura; family Ranidae; genus Lithobates; species Lithobates pipiens. Next base: position 332,592,996 of record NW_027507764.1, on the reverse strand, counting down.
AGATGAAGATTTCATTTTTCAGCACGACCTGGCACCTGCTCACAGTGCCAAAACCACTGGTAAATGGTTTACTGACCATGGTATTACTGTGCTCAATTGGCCTGCCAACTCTCCTGACCTGAACCCCATAGAGAATCTGTGGGATATTGGGAAGAGAAAGTTGAGAGACGCAAGACCCAACACTCTGGATGAGCTTAAGGCCGCTATCGAAGCATCCTGGGCCTCCATAACACCTCAGCAGTGCCACAGGCTGGTTGCCTCCATGCCACGCCGCATTGAAGCAGTCATTTCTGCAAAAGGATTCCCGACCAAGTATTGAGTGCATAACTGAACATAATTATTTGAAGGTTGACTTTTTTTGTATTAAAAACACTTTTCTTTTATTGGTCGGATGAAATATGCTAATTTTTTGAGATAGGATTTTTGGGTTTTCAGGAGCTGTATGCCAAAATCATCAATATTAAAACAAGAAAAGGCTTGAACTACTTCAGTTGTGTGTAATGAATCTAAAATATATGAAAGTCTAATGTTTATCAGTACATTACAGAAAATAATGAACTTTATCACAATATGCTAATTTTTTGAGAAGGACCTGTATTACAAGTAAACAAAAAAAATCTAATTTTCTCTATTGTACATCATGTGACAGAGCATCTTCATATCCATAATAATATTGATGTCCCAAAGCACTGAATGGGAGGAGGGCAACATGGCAAAAAGCCAACTGGCAGCAAACAACTAATCCAGAATAGGTTAAAACCCCATGCAAAATGTGCCGACCAAAAATAGCATCCTCAGCAATTAACATTCACTTGGTAAAAGTATGAATTGAAGAGCAGGTAGCAGCATTACAAACTTGAGCTACAGAATCCTGATGACAAATAGCCTAGAAGGGACAGACACTACTAAAATGAGCCATCACTGAAAAAGGGGAAACTTTTCCTTTTAAGATACACATTTAAGAAATAAGCTGATGGATTCATTGGGATATAAAAGATTTGGAAGCTGCATGACCCTTCTTTGGGCCCTCGGGAAACACAAATAGGGAATGCGACTGCTGAATAGCAGCAGTTCACTTCAGGTAACGCCTGATAACAAAAACCACATCTGAGGCTTAGGGCAGAAGGATGTTGACACAAAGACCTCGCTGAGATGGGAAGAAACCACCTTAGGCAAAAAGGATGTCTAAGGTAGTAAAACCACCTTGTCATGGTGAAGCAACAACACCACAGGAAAGAGCAGCCAATTTCGAAATAAAGTAATGACAAAAAACAAACAAACAAAAAAATTCAAGTCAGAACGAAACAGAATTACCTGAATGAGTTCAAAAGCAGATTTCTGATAAAACAGAAAGTACAGAGTGGAGGTCCCACGAAGACAACAGTGTCTGGTGGAACAATGAGCATAACATCTTGTACAAAGGCCCACACCAAAGAGTATGAGGCAATCAGTCTCTGAAAAATTATCACCTAGGCCAAAATTGGACACTTGATTTTATTTAAGGCCAATCCCTGATCCACTCCAGCTTGGAGGAAGGCCAAAATACAGTGCCTTAAAGTATTCACACTCCTTGACATTATTCACATTTTGTTATGTTACAACCAAAACCGTAAATGTATTTTATGTGATAAACCAACACAAAGTGGCACATAATTGTGAAGTGGAAGGAAAATGATAAATGGCTTTAATTTTTTTTTACAAATAAATACGTGAAAAAAGTGTGGCGTGAATTTGTATTCAGCCCCTTTTACTCTGATACCCCCCCCAACTAAAATCTAGTGGAACCAATTGCCTTCAGAAGTCACCTAATTAGTAAATAGAGTCCACCTGTGTGTAATTTAATCTCAGTATAAATACAGCTGTTCTGTGAAGCTCTCAGAGGTTTGTTAAAGAACCTTTGTGAACAAAAAGCATCATGAAGGCCAAGAAACGCACCGGGCAGGTCAGGGTGAAAAGTTGGAGAAGTTTAAAGCAGGGTTAGGTTATACAGAAATATCCCAAGCTTTGAACATCTCACAGAGCACTGTTCAATCCATCATCTGAAAATGGAAAGAGTATGGCACAACTGCTAATCTACCAAGACCTGGCCGTCTGCTTAAACTGACAGGCCGGGCAAGGAGAGCATTAATCAGATAAGCAGTCAAGAGGCCCATGGTAACTCTGGAGGAGCTGCAGAGATCCACAGCTCAGGTGGGAGTATCTGTCCACAGGTCAACTAGTAGTCGTGCACTCCACAAATCTGGCCTTTATGAAAGAGTGTCATGAAAAAAGCCATTGTTGAAAGAAAGCCATAAGAAGTCCTAATTTGCAGTTTGCGGGAAGCCATGTGGTAGACACAGCAAACATGTGGAAGAAGGTGCTCTGGTCAGATGAGACCAAAATTTAACTTTTTGGCCCAAAAGCAAAACACTATGTGTGGGGGAAAACGAACACTGCACATCACCCTGAACACACCATCCCCATTGTGAAACACGGTGGTGGCAGCATCATTTTGTGGGGATGCTTTTCTTTAGCAGGGACAGGGAAGCTGGCTGGAGCCAAATACAGGGCAATCTTAGAAGAAAATCTGTTAGCGTCTGCAAAAGACTTGAGACTGGGATGGAGGTTCACCTTTCAGCAGGACAATGACCCTAAACATCCAGCCAGAGCTACAATGGAATGTTTTAGATTAATGCATAGTCATGTGTTAGAATGGCCCAGTCGCAGTCCAGACGTAAATCCAATTGAGAATCTGTTGCAAGACTTGAAAATTGCTGTTCACAGACACTCTCCATCTAAACTGACAGAGCTTGAGCTATTTTCCAAATAAAAATGGGTCAAAAATGTTACTCTCTAGATGTGCAAAGCTGGCAGAGACATACCCAAAAAAACTTTCAGCTGTAATTGCAGCAAAAAAGGTGGTTCTACAAAGTATTGACTCACTTGCCACACTTTTCACATATTTATTAGTAAAAAAAATTGAAAACCATTTATCTTTTTCTTCCATTTCCCAATTATGTGCCACTTTGTGTTGATCTATCACATAAAATCCCAATAAAACACGTTTACGTTTTTGGTTGCAACATGACAAAATGTGGAACATTCCAAGGGGTGTGAATACTTTTTCAAGGCACAAGGGTAAAAACCTTGAGCCTCACAACAGGAAAAATAAGATTTCCAAGCCCCTTTGCAAGTCTTCTTGGACGTTGCTTTCCCAGCCTTCAGCAGGGTAGGAATGATCGCATCAGAAACACCCTTGTCTCTTAGGACTCTGGCTTCAACAGCCATGCCATTAAAGCCAGTGGATGTAAAGAAATGTAGAAGAGTGGACATTGGCAACAGTAGGTCGGGTCAGTCTGGAAAAGTCCAGGGTTTGTCCATCAACATGTTCACAATTTCTCCTGGGCAAGGTTCAGGCAATCACAGGAATTCCTTTCACTGGAATTCTTCAAAGCAGATGAGATAGGAGTGGCGACGACGGAAAGGCATAGGTTAGGGAGAACTGGCCTTGGCGTGTCACCAGAGCATCCACTACGAATACTTAAGGATGCCTGGTCCTGGAGACAAATCTACCCAGTTTTGCACTGAACCTGGAAGATCCACATCCAGAGTTCTTCCCTTAGGAAGGGTTTAGAATGAAAATGGATAAAAGGGATCACCTCGAAGGAGCCTACCATCTTTTTCAGAACTCTCACACAAAAGCAAATCAAAAAAGATTTATGAGTGTTTTTTTCCACCTGGTGAGAAGGGGTTACCAGCCAGGGCACAAAAATCAGTGTAGGGGCTACTGACACAAGAAAAGGTTGACCACACTTCAATAAAAAAAAACGTTATTGAAGATAAAAATCCATCAAACAATGCGTTATGACTGCCAAACACATCAACAGTAGACTTGGCAAGGATTACCAAAAAAATGTGTGCATAACTGAGTGCCGTTTCCTCAACCGACAGTGTAGGGGCTACCCCAGGGCACTCACCATTTGCTACAGGGGGTCCAATCAATCCACTATGGCTTTGCCAAAAAGGGCCTTCAGGGACCCCAGCTAGGATTACGGCCATCTCCTTGTGTCTAGAGTGGGTTGCGGAAATCAGAAAAGCCATAGGAAATGGATCCAGCCAGTCTTCCTAACTCCAGATGGAACCATTGACAATCTAGCTATATTGGTGCACAGACCTGACCATCACATAAGAAACTAACAAAAAAACTAAGACTTGCCTAACTAAGGGGGGGGTTATGTCTAGGAGAGTACTTTTTTTTGCCAGTGTCCAATCCCCTGAAGGTACATAACCTTATTATGCATATGAAGATACAACGTGTGCCGTGATGTACAAAAATAAAAAATAAAAAAAATAAAAAATGTTCCTCAACATTTAGTTTCAATATCACTGATCTATTTATAGCAGACAGAACAATGATTCAAATGTTTGAGCTGGTGTTTTTATTGATGCAACGTATGAAAGACAATTTCTAAAAACGACTGGCATGCAAGTTATCAGAGCGCACTGCACTTTCCACAATAAGCAGTTAAATAGGTTGAGTTTAAATGTTTTTGGGCAAAAAATATATTACATAATTGTATAAGATAAAATCCACTGTTATCCCACACAATCTAATGTTTGGAGAACATTTGTTCTGTAAAACAATTATCTAAAAAAAAAAAAAATCACAAACCTTTGCTCATCATCTGGGCGCTTTATTAAATTAAAGAGTATATGCAGGAGTTGGTCTCTTTCTTTAGGCTCTGGATGGAGGCAGGCAGTGCACAGTATAAGCGGTATCAGTTCCTGTACATCAAAGAAGAAGTAAAACCATGATGATAATATTCAGGGATATGTAAAACACAAAAGAATTAAATGCATCATGTGCATCTTGAGTAGCTCAAGAAGAAGCACATTAAGATCCTGGAGTGGCCTAGCCAGTCTCCAGACCTTAATCCCATAGAAAATATGTGGAGGGAGCTGAAGGTTTGAGTTACCAAATGTTAGCCTCGAAAAACGTAATGACTTGGAGAGGATCTTCAAAGAGGAGTGGGACAAAATTCCTCCTGAGGAGGCGTGCAAACCTGGTGGCCAACTACAAGAAACATCTGACCTCTGATTGCCAACAAGGATTTTGCCACCAAGTACTAGGTCATGTTTTGCGAAGTGGTCAAATACGTATTTCACTCATTAAAATGCAAATCAAATTTACAACTTTTGTTTAAATGCATTTTTCTTGTTATTTTATCTCTTACTGTTAAAATAAACCTACCATTAAAATCATAGACTGATCATTTCTTAGTCAGTGGGCAAACGTACAAAATCAGCAGGGAATCAAATATTTTTTCCCCCACTGCATATCAGATTAGATGTGACTGTAATAGAAAAGTAATTGCAGTGGCATAGGAAAGGTCTAAGCCGCCATATAATAAAGAGTACCAATTTGAATAAAATTTCTGTAATATTTTCAATGAAAAGCCTTGTCACCCTCATTTTATGTAGCAATTCATAGCAGGGGTGAATGGAACACTAAATATAGGTTGACTCAAATGTCTATGTTCCTTCAACAATGTCCCCTTTCTAAAAAGGGGGCATTGTTGGAGAAGGAGTGCGGATGTTAGAGAGTTCATTTTTCTACAGTTTTGACTTTAGTGTGGTCTACTGGTCTACTACTGCTTTGTATAGCTCAAGATTCATTAAAAGTTACCACAAAAAAAAAAAATAAAGAAAAAAAAAACCCAACAACATCATTAAAATCCAAAATACACATAAATCCCATTAAAAAAAATAAAAATAAAATAAAAAAAAAAAGTTACAAAACGTATAAGATCATGTACAAGTTCATTTGACTATTTCTTTTGCTTCCTCCTTGGAAATATTCCTATGCCTACAGGCAAGTTCTGTTCACAAGTCTGTAGGAAGGAAAACAAACAAAAGGAAACTTGCATAGCTGTGGCGTATTTAATTATGCTATAATAACAGAGCTGAAAGCCAAGAGCGGGACACGGAGACTGAATTAGGGGAACACAGTAAAAGAAAATACTCATGACTCGGCTGTACTTGCATATAAATTGAAGTCTAACCATGGGAGAAAACTTGTGAGTTATGATATGGAAAGCCACATTTGTTAGGTATAATTTATGGTGGTTCTGTTCTTTGGCTACTAACATCCACATGGGCCCTCGTGTATCTGGCATTGCTTAATTGTTTGAGAGGAGATTGTTTCTTTTAGTACAGTGTTCTCCAAACTATGGCCCGGTTGGCAGATGTAGCTCTTTGCTTGCTTTCATCAGGTCCTTGAGCCATTATTTCCCTCCTCCACCGTCAGCAACAGTGGCGCATAGTTCCTGCCACCCATATTTGACAAAGGGGCACTATTCCTCCCACTGTCACCAATGGCGGGGCACTATTTTTCCAATTAATAACAATGACAGGGCACCATTTTTCCAATTAATACGAATGACAGGGCACCATTTTTCCAATTAATACCAATGACAGGGCACCATTTTTCCAATTAATACCAATGACAGGGCACCATTTTTCCAATTAATACCAATGACAGGGCACCATTTTTCCAATTAATACCAATGACAGGGCACCATTTTTCCAATTAATACCAATGACAGGGCACCATTTTTCCAATTAATACCAATGACAGGGCACCATTTTTCCAATTAATACCAATGACAGGGCACCATTTTTCCAATTAATACCAATGGCAGGGCACCATTTTTCCAATTAATACCAATGACAGGGCACCATTTTTCCAATTAATACCAATGACAGGGCACCATTTTTCCAATTAATACCAATGACAGGGCACCATTTCCCCAATTAATACCAATGACAGGGCACCATTTCTCTAATTAATACCAATGACAGGGCACCATTTCTCCAATTAATACCAATGACAGGGCACCATTTCTCCAATACCAATGACAGGGCACCATTTCTCCAATACCAATGACAGGGCACCATTTCTCCAATTGATACAGGCACCATTTCTGCCATGAATGCCAATGATGAGACACTATTCCTCCCACCGACACCACTAATTGGGCACTACTCCTTCCACTGACACAAATGGGGCACCATTACTGATACAAACGATGGGACAATATTTGACACTGACACCAAAGATGGGGCACTAAATCTTCCACTGATACCAACAAAGGGGCACTATTACTTCCCCCAGTACAAATGGTGGGGCAGTATTCCTGCCAATAATACTAAAGATGGGGCATTCATTGTTTACTTCCACTGATGTCAGGATATTTTCTTGCCCCACTGGCCACAGGCGGGCCCCCCTAAAATTTGATACACAACTTGTTTATAGAGTTTGGAAACCCCTCTTTTAAATGATGCAAAATGGTCTTTACCTACATATATCGCATAGCTCAAGAGTCACCAACTGTGATCATGAGGACTCTCATTAAATCCAAAGAAGGAAAGTCTGTACTAGAAATATGGAGGTGTTCTAATCTGATTGAGATATGGAACTACATAGAGCAGGAGTGGATGTTCACAGATAAGCCAATCTTCCCATATCACTCCAAGATACATACTCCACCTACGGTTTACCATTGACTATGTCTGGTAATTGCCACACAACCATACATTTCACTGCATCCAAAAAGAAAATCAAATGCTTTAGTTAGAAATGTTTCAGCAAGATATTATGTGTGAGCTTTAATAAAGCCAAATCTAACCTTCAGTTTAAATCCACTAAATACATTTCAGATCCATCAGAATAAAAAAGGTTTGCAAAATAAAATAGTAAAGTTTGTTTTCTTTGAGTAGAAGTAGAAGTAGAAGTAGAAAAGGCCGTCCCCTGTCAGCATGCTGTGAAAAAGGAATCTTGGTTTCTGCGTGGAAGCAGTAGTCTCTCTGCAGGGCTCGGTCACACAATCTGTTGAATCAGAGCTATAGCTTGCCAATCAGCAGGGAGCATGATTTTTGCTGATTGCAGAGCTATGTGTCTGACTTAGCAGGGCATCCGGAGCTCTTCAGAGAGACAACTATTTCCCCACAAAGACCAAGGGTCCCTCTTCACGGCATGCTGGCAGGGACAGGCTTTTCTACTCAGCCTGTGGCTGTTTTCTACAACTACAAGCTGTAAAACTCTGTACACTGTTTGATGGACCTGAAATGTATTTAGCAGATTCAAAACAAAAGTTCAATTGAACTTTAAGAGCAACTAATGGCAAAAAGAGAGACACTTTCTGTTACTAGCATTAACACAGCAGTCATGTTTGTGAATCCCCCCTGCCCTCCTTGTAACATAGCAGTATTAACATGCTGATCCTTTCAGGAAGTCAGTTTTAAACTTCCTTTGGCAGAGCAAACTGTCCAGCAATAGTGGCAGTTATTCATCTATGTAAAACATTTATTCCAAAAGAAAAAAAGAAATTGTTGCTGTAAACTACAAAACACATCCACCATGTTATGCGATAACGAGACGGGAAGTTGTTCTGTCCTAGGAGGATAACATCACTTGTCTGTAGATAGTTTAAAGTGAACCTTCAGCCATTTTTTTTCATCTTTTCATCTATTAAATCTTCTGCCCTTGTTCTTTTAACTTTGGATAGTAAAATATTTTTTTCTGCCAGTAAATACCTTATATAGCCCACTACCCATTTCTTGTCTGGTCATTAGCCTAGGCTTATGACATCACGCAAAGCTCTCACTCTCGTGAGAGTTTTTCAGGAAGGGGGGGGGGGGGTGAGTCATAAGAGGGCCAATGAGAAATGCAGAGCTGGATGTGTGCCTCTGTGTATACCCAGGAAGTGAACAGGCAGCCGCTTCAGCTGCCCATAGTTAAAATGGCTGCAGCCAGACTCAGTGGAGGGAGATTTCTGCAGCAAATTTGGCAAGTACAGAATGACAGTATATATAAAATAATATGCAAAGTGGTTGGAGGGAAGCTTCAGAATGGCAAAGATGTTTTTATTACAAATAATGTGAGCAGACTGCAGTTCCTCTTTAAGTGTTGTCACTCTAGAACAGGGAGCAGGTTACTGGCAGTATCACCAGGTGAAAATAAAGGCAAGAAAAAGATGGCCACCACATCTTAAAAACGGGCAAGGCAATAAAATACATGTGGGTTTGTTGGTTTAGGTACTTCAAGAACTGAAATGCTTTAGAAGTCATCCTTTTTTTTTTTTTTTTTTAAAGAAACTTGTGTTTAGAGAATTGAAAAAGTGGTCACTGTAGACTCCTTCTATTATGCTATTTGCCCGATGGTCACATTGATCCTCCCATTTCAATACAGTGGAACCTTGGTTTACGAGTAATGTGGTTAACAAGCTTTTTGAAAGAAGACCAACTATTTTTTTTTCTTAATTCTGACTCAGTTAGCGAGTGTTGTCTCGCAAAACGAGCAGTATTCAAGCTAATGGGCAGCACAGTATCGCATTTGGCTAGAGGTGCGGGGGGCACCAGGGACACTCGGAATGGTTTGGAGCCGTTCGGAAATACTCTGTCCCTGAGTGTTTGAGCCTTTCCGAGTTCAGCTGATCTATCCGCGAGTATTTCCGAGGCTCTCCGGCAGCCGCAGCCCCCCCCCCCCAGGCCACATGCAGTATTGTATGTCATAGAAGTCAATGCGGAACAAATTATCTTCGTTTCCATTGACCTCTTTGGGGAAACTTGCTTTGATACCTGAGTGCTCTGGATTACAAGCATTCTCCTGGAATGCATTATGCTCGTAATCCAAGGTTCCACCGTAGTCTGAAAACATGCAGAAAGTGAAGTCAGAATCTTTGATCTCTATAACAAAGTCAGCGATGGCACTTCCTGTTCTCTACCCTTACGGGTTCACATTAACCTTTAAATGTCCACAGAATATAAAGAACTTCACAATAACTGTATTGAGAATCAAACACTTGGCAGCTATTCACCTGCATTAATTTCCCAGGGTTCAACTACACTACACCCATTTTAATATTCTATTTAGATTTTAGTGGGAGATTTAATGAGGTTTTTTTTTTTTGTTAATGTATGTTGGCATTACTTAATTAAAATAACACAGCCGAGTTCTTATATGAAAGAATTAATCAAAAAATATCCAATTTGAATTGCCAGAGTTCTGTGGGCGATATCTTGATCACAGTTGCTGTACTTGTTTATACTGCCCTCAAGTGGCCATACTCTGCAGCTACAGAATCAAGCTATTTTCCTTCAGGTTCAACAAACCTAAGGCCCCTTTCATGGGCTGTGTGATCTGGTTCACTTGTCAGTTTTTCAGGCGCACCTGATCAGACGCTCCATTCACCCCTATGGAGCGGTGACATGTCTGTTGACACTATCCGATCCGATCCTGTCCGCCAAATCCAGGCGGATGGCAGTCCTATTTTCCATCCATCTGGCAGATTGGATGAAAACGCACAGGCAGTCTGTTTTCATCTGATCTCCCCATAGCGGAGAGCAGGACTCCGACAGCACTAAGCACAGCGAGCAGAGACAGACCTGTCATCCGCTGACTCAGCAGAGCAATCCCTGCTGAGCAAGCAGAGTCCGTCAAACCGATCTGCCCCTTGTGAAAGGGGCCTAAACCAGGTATTCCAGTTCTCAAACTTATACAACTCAGTTGTTTGGCACACCTGATAAACTTCAAGGCTATTTGGGGAAACAAAAGGGGATACTTACTAAAACTGGTGCACACAGAATCTGGTGCCGCTGTGCATAGTCACCGATCAGCTTTCAACTTCAGCTTGTTCAATTAAGCTTTGATAATAAATCCTAGAAGCCGATTGGTCACTATGCACAGCTGCACCAGATTCTGCATGCTCCAATTTTGGTAACTCCGACAAAGATAGCTATGTACTTACACCAACGTGGTTATTTTAGGACTGAGATTTTCATCCTTCCTAAACGATATCTATTCGTAATGGCCATTTTGTTCACAACAGATCCTTCATTCCCAAAAAGTTATTGCATCTATGGGCACAACCTTTGAAATGGGGAAGAAAAAAAAAAAAGCCCAGGGTCACACTGATTTGCACAGGAATAGTACCACATTCCTGAGCAAATCACATTTAAATTCTGTGCGGTGCGATCTGAGCCCATTCATTTTGAGTGGCTCAAATCACTCCACATCCACACGAAAAAGGTGTGGACAAGCCCATACCCATGCGATCTGGTTCAGGCTAACACATTGCATTTTGCTTGCTGCTTTTGGGGTGTCAACTTTTAATTGACACCTGCAGCAGATTGCCTGAACACAGTTCAATTGCTATGCACTGCGGGAACTGCACAGTAATCTGATTCCCCCACATCGCTTCAGTGTGAACCGCGGCTTAGAAATATAGACAGGAAAATTGCAATGTAATTGAACTGCATAAATCAATCAGAATGCATCACAATGATCCAAGATCAACAAACTAAAATCTGGCTGGTTGATATGAGTAACTGTACTTTAAATGCACAGCTTGCTTTGTCATATTGATTTTAATTAATCTATAAACTTGTATAACACAGCTATATGCTTAAAGAGGATCTACACTGTATATGAACGCCACAAAACAAAAACATGGTTTAAGTAGTTTTTATCATTCAAAACAAAACACCCCCATCCATGCATGGTCTCCAAGCTTTAGTTTGCTGAGAAATCGCTGTGCAAAACACCCCCTAGCATTTCTGACTGTGGCCATCTTGAGTAAGGGCAGATGATTCATGTAGCATTAACTTCCTGGAATCCATTTGCCCTTAGCTCAGGCATGCGGGCAGGAGGGTGTGCTTAGTGGCCATCTTGAGTAAAGGCAGATGATTCATGTAACTAACTTTCTTGAATCCATTTGCCCTTAACTCAGGCATGCGGGCAGGAGGGTGTGCTTAGTTGAGAATGCACCCCCCCTCCCCAGACTTCTGGAATGTATGACATTGTATCCTAGGCATAGTAGAAACCAGGATTAACTGAATACATAGATAAAAAGGGATTTAAACAAGTAAAGAAAATATACTGTACTATTTACTAATGCAGCTTAAGGATTAAAAATAGTTAAAGTTCATTGAAAGAGTGAAGTTCCACTTAAACTAGCCTGCCATTATATAATCCTGTACTGGGATAAGTATATAGTCCGTCACTCTTGACCTTGCCGTTTATAAATGCAACTTGTCTGGCTGTAATGCAGATCACCTGGCTTTAATATTTTAGGAGGAAAGCCAGAGGAAGCCAGACAACAAACATTCTCAGAAGACCAGCAGCAAAGGCAGCCTACATACTTCTCATAGTAAAGGATCCCTTTAAAGATGTGGTGAAGTAGAAAACACATAAACATGACAAATTGTGACATGTGTATGTATGTATGTATGTATGTATGTGTATATATATATATATATATATATATATATATATATATATATATATATACACACACACACATATACATACAGTATATGATCACATGACATATGTTATATGCGTTGATGGAAAGGACGGGGATACAGACACAGCCGGCGTTATTCTGTGAAGGATAAGGGATAATGTGCTAGGAATCCAGGATACACTACCAAACTCACCTGGCACAGATGTACAACCATTCTCTAGGAGAAGCATGCATGGAAATAAAACTGTCAACTGAATTATTTTACTATTTTAGGTTTTCTTAATCTCGGTAATCTAAGCAGAGATTAGTCTATATAGGTTTTCCATACCTCTCTTTTTGCTAGAAGTACATTTGGGACAATATGAGGAAGACAGCGGCCCAGCATCAGCATGACTCCATTCTCACTGTCAGCAATGCGGGACACCTGCAATACATAAGCAGTGTTATAGTGACCGGGTATTCAATAAGACCTGCAATTCCACACAAACTTCTTTTTATTACCAAGTAGCCTGTGGCTAAACAAAGCCAACAATAGTTCGTAGACATAGGAACAGAACAGAGCCTTATACGCCATCAGTTAATTTTTTTTTTTCAAAATAGTAGAATATCATATGTGTTGTATTGCATGACAAAAAGAGTTGGAATATCTATCAAACTAAAAGATAATCTTGCCTTCTGTAATAAAAATCATTATGGTGACAAGGGAAAGCACTTTTTAAAGTTTACAAGTCTACACGTTACAGAGCAATGGTCTATAAAAACCCTATTTTAGTCAAAGCTAAACTCCAGACAAATATAGAATACCGTATATACTCGAGTATAAGCCGAGATTTTCAGCCTCTTTTTTGAGGCTGAAAGTGCCCCCCTCGGCTTATACTCGAGTCATCGCTGTCTGCCCGCTCGATCAGCGTGTCGAGCAGACAGACAGCGGCCATTCTGATTCAAAAGCCGCGCCTCCGGCTCCCCCTTCGCCTGTGATAGGCGGAACACTGAATTTCCCAGCAGCCTGTGTTCCGCCTATCACGGACTTCGTATCATCCTCGTACTACGGACGAGGATGATACGACGTCTGTGATAGGCGGAACACAGGCTGCTGGGAAATTCAGTGTTCCGCCTATCACAGGCGAAGGCGGCGGCGCAGCTTTTGAATTTTACAATGGCCGCCGACGAACGAAGAGGGCACGGGACGGAGGCAAGGCACAGGACGGCACGGCACGGGACGGGACCGGAGGCAAGGCACGGCGGCGAGGCACGGCGGCGAGGCACGGCGGCGAGGCACGGAGGCAAGGAGGCTCGGCACGGGACGGAGGCTCGGGACAAAGGCTCAGGACACAGGTAGGCTGGACACACACACACACACACACACACACACACACACACACACACACACACACACGGATACACACACACACACAGGGATGGATGGATGGATGGAGACACACACACACAGGGATGGACGGACACACAGGGATGGACGGACACACAGGGATGGACGGACACACAGGGATGGACGGACACACACACAGGGATGGACAGGCATGTCTTACCCTCGGCTTATACACGAGTCAATAAGTTTGCCAGTTTTTTTGGGGGTAAATTGGGGGCCTCGGCTTATATTCGGGTCGGCCTATACTCGAGTATATACGGTACATTTAAAGCGATTATAAAAGGTTGTAACTTACCTACAAGCATACCTACTCTTCTATTTGAGTCCCCCGCTGGCAGTCCTGGCTCCTCCCCCCTGCCAAGTGCACCCAATCAGAAGCCTCTTGCTAGGGGGGCACATGAGCGGGCTAGCTCCCGAGTGGTGCTCTTGTGAATGGACATGGTCCATTCACACACAGAGTGTGGCATGGCTCCCACCCCCGCTCACTACTGTGTGAGCCAATGAGGGGAGAGAGGGGGAGAGAGGGAGAGAGAGGGAGAGAGAGAGGGAGAGAGAGAGGGAGAGAGAGAGAGAGAGAGAGAGAGGGGGGGGAGAGAGAGAGGGAGAGAGAGACTCGGGAAAGCCGCTGCTCTCATGCAGAAAGGTGACCTCATCGATCTGCGGTTGCTCTTTCACTAACCAATTAACAGGCTAGAGGTGGGAAGAGGATACCACTGTATCCCTTTTACAATCAAAACTGTAACCAACGTTCTACAGTCAAAACTAACAGAGTCCTTCATCTGATGGTGTGGACTGTGGAAATCCAAGGACTAAGTTGACAGAAATCCAAATCCTTTGGTGGTAAAAAACCTCCCTTTTACTTTATGTATGTTAGCTATTTGACTGGAGTTAACCTTTAATATAACTGTCACCACCTTTGTGGAAAACTACAGTTTATTCACAGTTCATTTTCTTTCTAGAAATCTTCCATGACAGCACCACTCATAAAATGTCCCCATCTACAAGAAAGGACATGAAGTGGAGACTTTAAAAGGCCCTATTAGCCACATTGCCTTTGTTTTTGCAAATTAAAAAGTATAGAAATCATAGAGTCACTAAATCTGTATCAGGGAGGGCATTGCCTGGGTACTATTGTAGAACATTTCCCAGAAATAAATTTTAAGCGTAAATCTAGATTTTTTTGTTCATCCTGCACAATAAATTATTATATATACACACTAGATAAAAGCCTAGGAGGTGTAGATACATTTTTTTTCTAAATGGGTATATCAGTTACAGCAGATACTCTGTTAATCTAGGGCAGCGGTCTCCAAACTATGGCCCTCCAGTTGTTCAGGAACTACAATTCCCATCATGCCTAGGCATGTCTGCGAATGTCAGTTTTACAATGCCTCATGGGACGTGGAGTTCCACAACAGCTGAGGGACTGTAGAGCTGGGAGATCCCTGTTCTAGGGTGTGGTACGAACAAACTATGAACCGTAAAACTGCATCGGGACATAAGAAAAAAAAAAAAAAAAAGCTGTAGCTGAGAACACCACTCATCACATCCTGACAGTGGAGGGACTTTGGGGAACATAAGATGGAAGAAAAATGTCAATGCCTTAGGCCCCAAAGCAACCATTTCTCTTTGCAGCACAAGGAAAGTTTCCTTATAGATTAAGGCTGTCAGCACAAATAATCAACTCGCAGAGGTGATTGCAATGAGGACATAATTTTATGAGGGGAACTAGACAGGGGAACATCCTTGATAGGTTCAAAGGTTGCCTTCTGGAAATTTTATAGGACCAGCCTGAGATCCCACGGAGTCACGGGCAAATGAATAGCAGGAGCAATATGAGGCACACCTTGCACAAAGGCTTTCAAGGATTGAGAGGCAAGTGACCTCTGAAAAAGGAAAGGTTTCCCAGATATAGGCTTAGGCATCACTTTGGGGGGTAAAAGGGTGCTCTTGCCCCTGGTGGTGTAGTATTATAGTCTAGAGACTCAAGAGGCATTTCCCATCAAAGGGCAGGCACAGACGGCACTTTTTGCACTGCTGTTCCACAGACTAGTAGCATCTGAGCCAAAAGGGGTCTTCCACATGAAGATCGAATACATTTTTGATATTAGGAAACTATCCAGCAACCCATCAACACCATACAGCACAGCAACGTGTATGATCTCCAGCTGTTGGGGGGGGGGGGGGGGGGGCGGTTGGGGCAGAGGAATCCATTAGGCTAGATCCAGGATCTCAAGACATATTCTTGGACCAAACATCTGAGAGGGACTTTGCAGCAATGGCTGTTTGCAGGGCAGGCCTGCAAGAGTGAATCAAGCTTTGGAAAGGGTTTATAGCCTTTTGGCCACTGGATCTCCAAACACTGGGATGTCCTCAACTGGGACCGGAGTCTTGTTAAAACAAGAAATGGCCAGCTCCACTATGGGGACTGCCTGGTTTTAAGATATTGCTAGGTAAAATGCTTGAGAGGAGAAAAGACTCTCCAGATTAGGCAAATCACTATAACAAAAAAGGTTGCAATAGTGAAAGGAAAGGTTTTCATAGGCTATCAGACAGCGAAAAATCTGATTTGTGGACAATCTTTGAGAAGAAAGATTTATAAAAACAATAGCTTTTTTTTGTTTTTCTTTACAGTACAAAAATGTACTTTGAAAAAAATACATTTTTTAGTATTGCAATGATGTTTTCTGGTAAATGTGCTCGTGATTTGCAAACAATCTTTTTTGAATAACACAATGGACGAATAGACATACAGGTGAAATGTTTGGCCAACGGAAGCGGCTGAAAGTTTCCATGTCTATAGCTATATCAATTTGTTCTAGACATGCTTATAAATGATCTAAGGTACCATTAAAATTTAGATGGTGACCAACTTGCATGCCTAATAAATGTTGGCCACACATGAAAGTTTAGGGGATTCTGAAAACTGTGGAGAGCTCTTTTCCCAAGCAGTCTCTAAGTAGAGGGACATCGGGAAAGCCACATCTTGCAAATATTTTTTTGCCCATGTTTAGAGCAACATTTTTCTTCAGACTTCTTATAGCTAGCTGTATCAGAAGCTTTAAATGCAAAGCCATAGTCCGCTTTACCAGAGCTCTCCAAACCAGACTGTAACCTTGTAGTTTGCGCATCAGCAATGTTTGTTATTCAGAATTTCCAATATTTATAGTGATAGGGATACAGATCTCATACAGTAGTGGGTTGATGAAACCAAAATAAAGGTACCCAACATTACACATACCATACTGGGAATATAAGATCAAAATACAAGACCTTGCAGAACCCAACACAATACCTATGACTTGTACATGTTTCTGGGTGATTGCATGCTTGCAGGAGCTTTAGAAATGCACCATTTGGATCTGGATGGATCAAAGTTACACATCAAATTCATTGTCCTTCTTTCTAGGCCAATAAGATCTTGTAATCTGTGTCTATCCCTTGGAATGGCAAAAACACTGATATGTGGTCAGGTGGGGCCTCCTAAAATCTACTTCCTGTCCCAGTTGGTAAAGGGGGATAAAGTTTCAACGTGAAGCCATCTTGTAAGATGAAGACTCTTAAAAAGTTACATGCTTTTGTTGTAACTAATTATTTAAGCATCTTTATATTACCTCTGAACCCAAACGACTGTCTGCTGACATTCGGCAAAAAGATAGTAGTGCTTGATGAAAAGCTGGGGACAGTTTTCTGTGAAAAAGTAAAAAAAATTAAAATAATAAATTTAGATACATGGGGCATAAAGTCAACATTTAAGGTGTAAAAGAAATGGGGGAGCTGAAAAGGACTATTCATTTTGTATCAGTGTGTTGTCAGGATAAATGTTTGTCAGCCTTGCAGGGAGCAATCAGCGAGGGCATATATTAGCCGAACAAACTCTGTGCAAGGCTCATTTAAAAAACAAAAAAACACACACACCTGATTATCTTTGCACTACTTACCTGTTAGGTTGGTCAAACTGGATGCCATCTTTAAGAGGCGGAGTAGTAAGAAGTACCCTTTTGGTAATATGTGACAGGTCAGCAATGGGTGGAATATCCTCAGCCAGTTGGAAGTCTATTTCTGACGGCTCCATAATCTGGCTTTCCTCAGTCCGGTCACATTTGCTGTCACTGTCTGACATTCTTATATCCATGTAAGGATCACTTTCCACCGACGTTTGACTCTGCAACTTGTCAGACAGCCTTGGCTTTTCAGGACACACATCTGTCACTGGCTTTGTCTTTAGAACCTCAAGTTCCCTAAAACCAAACCATGTTTACATTGAAATAGAATGGTCTTCAAGTGTTAAGGTTAAAAGCTCTAGTTTTCTCCAAACAAAAAAACCAACACAATGAAACGCAATATTTTGCTTTTAAAAATACAGTATATGTATACATTATATACAGCCAAATGAATGCTGACACTTCTCCAGTCTATTGAGTTGAGGGGTTTCCAGTGAAGGGCATTGTTAATGCTGCTGCACAAAGGAACAAGTTAGACCAGCCTATCTCACCCAGGGTGCCAAAGCATGTCCATAGGGGTGCCGCGGGATCATGGTAGAGAAAGGCTGAGCCCTAGTTCCAGAAGCCCCAGCCAAACCGTACATCCGCACTGGAAATTTGTTTGGTCAGCCTCAAAAAAGTGAAACTAAAGTTAGGTACCTGGCAACTCCTTTCAGGGCCGGTGCTACCACTAGGCGGACTAGGCAGCTGCCTATGGCGCAACTGCAGCTGCTGTGTACACAGCTCTTTGGTGAGGAGAAGACACAGCCTTGTGTGTAGAGCCGGGTGTCAGTTTAAGAGGACTGACAAACACGAGGAGGGGAGGAGTGCGGAGACGGTGCAGCTCAAGTCACTGGGGAAAGCAGAAGATTTTTGATAGAGCTGCTCCGCACTGTATGGGAGCGATCTGCGCTTCCCTTCCTACCAACAATACACAGAGCAGCCTGGCCTGGAAGTGTCTTATCAGCTCCAGACACTGGTCCTGGGCACTGACACACACACAGATACACACTGATAAAGTCCTAGCTGGGGAGTTGCACATCCTGTGTATAGGGAGACATTAGAGGAGGAAAATACAATGACTGGTGTTTGTAAATGCCACCCTATACACACACACACACACACACAACTGACTGCTCTGAAAACTACATACTGTACTCACTCAGCCCTCCCCCATTATAGGACAGTAAACCGTTCCTTCGGAATGACACACCAGCGTTCAACTTAGCTCTTCCTCCTGATAACCCTGAGCTCCCTGGAATGTTCCTCCCTGGTCACAATGCACAGGTCGCAAGCTGAAAATGTAGGCGAGTGCTTGGTCCTGGTACGCATGCTGTTAGTAACGGTTACTGGAGCTGATATTAGTGCTGTGCCAGGTGGTCAGTGTGTTGGCTCTCTTTAAGCTTCTTTTTTCTGCTGGTGACCACCCAAGGCATCGTCAAACCTCTACTCAAGAAACCAAACCTGGACCCTCAGGATCCAAACAACCGTAGGCCGATTACAAGCCTCAACACCATTTCTAAGATCATAGAGAAAGCTGTAGTACATCAGCTACAACTTCACCTGGATACTCACAAACTCCTGGACCCGCTGCAATCAGGCTTCCGCCCGGGTCATGGAACAGAAACAGCTCTCCTCAAGATTTGGGATGACGCCCTCGAAGCAGCAGATGACGGAGAGCCGTGTCTCCTCGTACTGCTAGACCCAAGTGCAGCGTTTGATACAGTAGATCACAATACTCTACTCGTCCGCCTCACAGAAGTAGCCGGAGTCCAAGACATAGATCTCCAATGGTTCGCGTCCTTCCTAGGAAATCGGTCACAGACAGTGAAACTAGGAAAATTCCTCTCCAAAACTCGGGCAGTCACCTGCGGAGTCCCTCAAGGCTCTCCGTTGTCACCCGTTCTCTTCAACATTTACATTCGCCCACTCCTTCAAATCATCAGATGCTCAGATGCTCAGATCTCTGCTTCCACTCTTACGCTGACGACACGCAACTTTATTTCCGGATCAATGGAAAAAAAGATCACCAACAAATACTTGAAAACTGCCTCAAATCAATAGAGGACTGGATGACCACCAACTCCCTCCAGCTGAACCAATCAAAGACAGAGCTTCTTATCTTACACCCAAATCATAAGCCCGCAACCAAAACCTCCTGGTCTCCACCAACCGTCTTTGGGCAGACTATCTCCCCAAAGACCAAAGCGAAGAGTCTCGGGGTTATTTTAGACGCACAAATGTCAATGGATGCGCAAATAGGATCTGTAGTCAGTCGATCTCACCATCATCTGCGCATGCTTCGCAGACTCATCCCTTTTATCCCAAAGAATGACAAAGCAGTGGTAGTTGGAACAATCATTAATTCAGGACTGGACTACGCAAACTCGCTTTACATAGGATTACCACAATATCAACTTGCGCGATTACAACTGATCCAAAACACGGCAGCAAGGCTGATAACAGGAAAAAAACCCTGGGAATCCATTTCTCCTTCACTGAGGAGCTTACATTGGCTAACCGTAAAAAATCGGATCACGTTCAAGACCCTTTGCCTCACCCACAAATGCGTGCATAGAGAAGCTCCGCAATACCTAATGGAGAAAATAAATCATTACACACCAAACCGCAGTCTTGGATCAGCCAACAAAAACCTCCTCCTCGTGCCCAAAGCCCGGTATAAATCCAAGGGTGATCGGAGATTCGCTGTCCAAGGGCCTCGGCTATGGAATGCTCTACCAATCAACATCCGCCTGGAAGAAAATCACCTGGCTTTTAGGAAAAAACTCAAGACCTTCCTCTTTTAGCAGATGATCAAAGCTCGCCACAGCGCCTAGAGGCGATTCAGTTCGCATTGTGCGCTATACAAGTATTTCATTCATTCATTCATGGAACACACTTCCTACAAGTTAGGCTGCTGCCCACTAGTCACTATGTATTCTCCTGGTTACTTCTGATACTAGTGCAGCGTTTATTAGAACTGGGCTGTATTTCCCTTCACTTGCAGCATCTAAAAAGGGTCTTCTCCTCCTCTCCCTTCCACCAGCAGTCAGCTACTGCAGGAAGAAAATATAGGCAATAAGTTCCAGTAAATGCTGCCCCTCCTATCCAGGGGTCTGTACACCTGGTGTGCCCATTATGAGGGGTTCCTACCATCCCTGTGCTTTGTTTCCAGGTCTGAACCCCTGCTATGCTCATTATGAGGGGTTCTCCACTGATGAGGCTGTACTGATGGGCCCTGATGAGGCTTGTACTGATAAGTGGCACTGATGGAGACATATAGGTGGCACTTAGTGCCCATGGGCACTGATGGGCAGCACTAATGGGCACTGATAGGTGGCACTGATCATCAGTGCCTTGATTATCTGTGTACATACCCCATGTACAGGGCTAGCGTTACCTATAGACAAGGTAGGCACTGGCCTAGAGCGCATATCAGTCAGGGATGCCGCACCAGTGCCATGTCGTGCCCCCCCCCCCACCACTCCTACATACGCTGCATGCATATCATGCGACAGGCCAGTGACCGACTCCACCCCCAAAATGGTAACAGTCATTATAGCCGTTATAAAAAGGTGGGTTATACATGGGCAGGGCAAAAGGGGTGGCGTCAGGGGTGGAGCCAAGGACGGTGGCAAAATGGGGTTTCGCCTAGGGCAGTGATGGCGAACCTTGGCACTCCAGATGTTTCCCATGATGCTCATGCACTCATAAGTGTAACTGAGCATCATGGGAAATGTAGTTCCAAAACATCTGGGGTGCCAAGGTTCGCCATCACAGGCCTAGGGTGTCATAAATGCTTGCACCAGCCCCGCCTCCTTTTCTAGAAAGTGTTCCAGGGCAGCATCTGAGAGATATGGCTCCTCCCACCTAAAACCTCCATCCACCATTTTAAAAATCTGTCACATACCTCAGTAATATACAAGTAACAGAGGAACAACAGGCAAATATAAAACATCCTTCCATAAAACTTCCACCTAAAAATAATACATATGGAGTGCTGCCCTGGAAGACTTCCTAGAAAAAGGAATTACCAGGTACCCAACTCAGTTTTCCAGAGCAGCACCTGGGAGGATTTAGCAAGAAAAACTACTACTACTTAAAGATCAGTCTTGGCTGGACAGGAAATATATCCTGTAAGGTTTTGTAAGGGTACTGAAGCTTGAGCAGGTTGCCACCTGGCAGATCTCAGCTGGCATAGCTCCTGCTTTTTCCACATATAATGACCAGGCCTGGTAGAATGGGCTGTGATTCCCTTGGGTGGTACCTGGTTGAGATTGGTAGATATGAGACATGCTAGTCTGATCTAACTACCAGCTTTGGGGAGTTGAGGAGACACCCTTCCTCTGTCCATAGGTGATGTGAAATGACCTCCGACTTCACTTAGAGGTTCTACATATAAACTTTGAAGAGCAGCAGGGAACCCCTAAATTGAATCAGTTTTAAGATTCGTACTGTGTGCTCCATGGGAATAATGCTCCACGCACTGGAAGACAATAGGGACCAAACCCCCCCCCCCACCCCCACCCCCCCCCCCCCCCCCAGCAGTGATTAGACTGCCACCCTTAAAAGTGGCCACCAAAACCATTGCTGCAATGTCACTTGGCTTGTTAAGTGCCATTGGCCCCCAGAATCACCCAGGCACCATCCAATGAGCAGCCAATCAGGCACTGTAAGCATGGAGATGCCGATTTCTGTCCCTGGTTGGGTCTGAAAATAGCTAAGAGATTACCCATACTTGACTTGGAGTGAACTACTTTAAGGTCTATAGAGACATATAAAGGATAAAACAGTATAGTAGAATGCGATGATACCTAGACCATAATTTCCACTGCAACTTCTGATGTGTTCAAATAGATACTTAAAGCATGGACTAAGGAGCAACGCCCTTGACCATCAGTGAGGAAAGTGGTGACCAGGTATGGCCTCTGACCACAAAAGTAAGAAATACACAGAAATTGCTAGACTGCCAATCCATTACTACACATATAACCAATATGTAAGGACAATCATATAGTACATTCTTGCATACGCAATATAATGGTCCCTTCATCTGAATGCAAATGTCAGGTGTTCTTCCTTTGTATTAAAGGAGAAGTAAACCCATCCATAAAACAGTTTCATTTACAGCACGTGCCGGAAATGTAACATTCCCATTGCTTGTGCTCTCAATTGATCACATGTGCAGCATCATGGCAACTGTAGATTAAACAGAGGCAAAGATGGCAGCTTCCTTGGCTGAAAACGATAGGGGGTGTACTTACACTTTAATTTGAGTGCCCCCCAAGGACTCTAGGGCTAGTTGGGATTCTGGTATAAGTAGAGTTGGGTAGATCCGTGCTTAAAGAGACTGAGCCTGTAGCAGTAACAGGATAAACCATTCATGTTGACTGTTACATCACGTTCTGTTAAAGTGGAGTTTTAGACAGAAAACAAAGTCCTACTAGATCACTTCAGGCTGGCCCCTTTTGCAGGTGTAGCAAGGTAAAATGTTAAAAAGTGGCCATACTGTGTAAGATCCAGTAATACACTGTCTCATCTTGCTTTGCACATGCTCAGTTGCTCTCCATTTTGAGGCACTGCCGAGTTTGTAGACGATCTTCTGACAGCCTTAAAGCAGAATTAAATCCCATTATCCTTTACAGCCAAGGAAGCGGCTTCTGTCTGATCTGCAACCGCCATGGTGCTGCGCATGCGATCAGCCATGGCACCTGCCATTTGATGGTTTAACAGTTTGGTTGATGCAGTAAGCGAATCTGACAGTTAGCAATCTAGGCATGTAACTTTTTAGAGACCTAAATCAATGGGCTTTGTTGCGCTTTAAGATTCACTTCTGCTCAGGGGCCATCAAATAAACAGTCACAGATAGTCACAGATAATTGACAAAAGCCTTGATCTGTGACAAATTAGTTGAACATTCGCAGCTAGATGTACAGTACATATTGGTCTACTTCATGTGTATGTTCACATCCAAACAATATCAGAAATAGACAAAATAACATTGAGACAAAACATACTGTATTGCAGAACCATCAAAGATGTTTCAGCAGCCAAGACTCCTGGGCCCTCCATGAGCAATTACCATCTGAATATATTCAAATGAATGCAGTAGAAAGAACTGAACCCCCCGTGTCTATCTAAAACATAGAAGGATAAAGTGTCCTGTATAGTGCACCATCATATAGCAACTTCTGGAACAAAGCCTGCTTCTAAAAGAAGGCAATTTGAAACACCACATAGACAGAGCAATCGTTTATGAAATGCACAGAGTCTGAGATTGCAAATTGATGTTTAATGTGAAATTCGCCAACAAAGGATATCTAGTTTAACTATAGCCACCAGAGATACTTCCCCCAATTTATCCATTTCATGTGTAGGTTCATGATAGAGATAAAATACTAGCATAATGCAGAACCCCGAGGTCAGTCATGGTGTATTCATCTAAGAGATACCCACTGATCTGCAATGCCTACACAATTGATGGTTATGCCATCAAGCAGTTGGCAGAATCCAGGACCTAGGCATAACTTGCTCCGTGGCTACTAATGCTTTAAATATCTATCCAGTGCAAGTACTGGGGGACTTCAGGTAAAAAAGTGTGAGGTTGAGCACACAAAGTGGTGTGTATAGTGGACACTGGTAACCCATAATAGGTACAGGTTACACTCCTCCCTGGCCAAAGACAGATGCTCAGTTGGACTGAGTCACCCATAGAGACGTACACTGAAGGAAACCTGAAGGTCTCACTCAGATGAGAAGCACCCAAACTTTCAATTCCTAAGGTCTTAACCTGGTCAGATCTGGTAGAAAATTAGGGCTGCATTCACACCTGAGCGTTTTCAGCTCATAAAATGCCCGAAAAATGCATGAAAAACGGCCAACAAGCAAAGTCCCAAAATGGCACCTGTTCACATCTGAGCCTTTTGTCACCTGAAACAAAATGCCTTCAGTTCAAAAAAAAAAAAGAACACAAGCTTCTTTGGGGCAGATTCCAGGCGTTTTTCTGCTTTTTACATTGGTGAACTGTACAATATCACGTTAAAAACGCGCGACTTTGAAACACTCATGTGTGAATGCAACCTAAAGCTGCTGACATCCTGAGCCTGGAAATGTAGTCAGAAGTACACCACCTTCCTGTGATAACAAGCAGACAGGTTTGTCTATGCAGCCCTTGCATAGAGGACTAGTCCAAGAGCCAGTCAATTATACATTGCAGGATCCACCCAAAATCAAGCACAAAAAACGTGATTGAGCCCCAGACTGAAGGGAGCGGAAGGTGTCGGACATCTTTTACAGAGACTAATCATTTTAGACTCCCAGGCATTATTTTGCTACAAGTTTGCTTATGTACTTTTGGCACAGATTTTTGTTCCAGGTTCCAAAAACGTGCCATGGCGAAACCGGAAGTGATGTCACCCACAGCAACAAACAAGATGCACCCGGACGTGACACAAGCGGAAGTGTAGTATACTGCTCATACCTCCACCAAGATGTCGCCGGTCGGAAGTGATGATATCACCATGTCCCACGAGCAAGACGCCACAATCTGGGTCCACCCTGAGCACTAGACCGAACACAGCAGGCAGAATTCAGTGCCTGGAGGAAAAAAAAAAAACATACGCTCTGCCTCGTGGCCCTGCAGCAATGAGGGAGAAATACTCAGGGCGCGATCGATTTGATGCTTGCAGATGGGGGGACTGTTGCTTATCCCTTCAGTTGGAGCGAAACCTCAGTCAAAAATTAACCCCAAGGGGGGTCCTCCAGTTGCCCCTGTCATGAAGCTGCCTAACCTCCCTAGAGGCTTGTGTAGGCAGTCAGATGGAGAGGCCCTTACAACTAGACAAGAGCCTAGACGGCAGGGGGAGTGTGCTCTACTCTCTGTACTGTACTATAACTTTTTAAAAGGCTTTATCCATGTTTGTGTGTTTGTACATGCGTTTGTGTGTATTTGTGTGTGTGTGCATATGTCTGAATGTGTGTGCGTGCATGTATCTAGGTGTGTGTGTGTACATGTCTGAATGTGTATGTGCATGTGTGCGCGCGCGTGCGTGCATGTATCTAGGGGGGTGTGTGTGTGTACATGTCTGAATATGTGTGTGCACATGTGTTTGTATGTACGTGTGTGTGTACATGTGTCTGTATGTGTGACACACAGTAACATGAACCAAGCCATGGACAGGGGTGCCTCAAGACTTAAAATACTTTTCAAGGGAGCCCCGACTGGAAAAATGTTGAGAAACACTAAGTTGGATAACTGGACACTTTCAACCTTATGGCAATTGTTTTGTGTAGTACCATTCATGTTCCAACATTAATGTGCACAAAGCCATGTCCATAAAGACACGCTTTGACAAGTTTAGAGTGAGGGGGGGGGGGGGGGGGGATGGGACTTGAATAGCTGGAACAAAGCTCTGAACACTTTTTGAAATAAACTTGAATGAAGATTGTCATCCGAGACTTCTATTCTAAAATCACCTTATCTCACAAATGCTCTGGCCGATTGAGCACAAATTCCCATAGACTACTCCAATATCTTGTGGTGAGTCTTTCCTTAACTACTTCCCGCCCGCCGGCCGTCAAATGACGGCTAGGCGGCGCACCTATTGTGGCGGGAGGGCGTCATTTGACGTCCTCCCGTTTAAACAGGGAATGCGCACGATCGTGTGCGCACATCCCTGTTTCTTCGGTGGCAGCGTGTCACGGAGACACCGCTCGCCACCGAAGGGGGTAAACAGCCATTGGGTATGGCTGTCTACCACGTGATCGGCCGTGATGAAGTCACGGCCGATCACAGATGGTCACACCCCCACTGTGCACGGCGCGTGATCACGAGCACGCTGCACGTCGGTGGCGGCGTGTTCCCGGGAACACTGCTCGTCACGACACTGGTAAACAGCCATGGGTCGGCTGTTTACCCACGTGATCGGCTGTGATCGTTTCACAGCCAATCCCTAAAATGTAAACACACACCGATCGTGTACACACTGATTGCCCCACCCCCCCCCAATAAAGAGGACCTGTAACCAACCCTCATAGTACCTGTCACTCACAGTCCATCAGAGTACCCGAGTACATGTCACAGCCCATCAGTGGACCCGAGTACCTGTCACAGCCCATCAGAGGACCCGAGTACCTGTCACAGCCCATCAGAGGACCCGAGTACCTGTCACAGCCCATCAGAGGACCCGAGTACCTGTCACAGCCCATCAGAGGACCCGAGTACCTGTCACAGCCCATCAGAGGACCCGAGTACCTGTCACAGCCCATCAGAGGACCCGAGTACCTGTCACAGCCCATCAGAGGACCCGAGTACCTATCACAGCCCATCAGAGGACCCGAGTACCTGTCACAGCCCATCGGAGGACCCGAGTACCTGTCACAGCCCATCAGAGGACCCGAGTACCTGTCACAGCCCATCAGAGGACCCGAGTACCTGTCACAGCCCATCAGAGGACCCGAGTACATGTCACAGCCCATCAGAGGACCCGAGTACCTGTCACAGCCCATCAGAGTACCCGAGTACCCGTCACGGCCCATCAGAGTACCCAAGTGCCTGTCACGGCCCATCAGAGTACCCGAGTACCTGTCACGGCCCATCAGAGTACCCAAGTACCTGTCACGGCCCATGAGAGTACCCGAGTAACTGTCACGGTCCATCCGAGTAGCTGTCACGGCCCATGAGAGTACCCGAGTAGCTGTCATGGCCCACGGCAAAAAAGGGCAATAGGTATGTAGGCTACCCTGCTAGGTCCCCCCAAAGGGACTAGAATGTAAATGTGTGTGTGTGTATATATATATATATATATATATATATATATATATATATAGATAGATAGATAGATAGATAGATAGATAGATAGATAGATAGATAGATAGATAGATAGAGATAGTAATCCGGCGCTCCATATATAGTGAGAAAGGACAGTCCCATCAATTAAATACAGTAAATGTATTTTAATACATTTTGTGAATTTATGTTTGGTTGTAAGTGATCATATTGTGCAATACTGACCAGTGAATAATTATTACAACGTCCTAATTTGTTGGTACAGTCATCTCTAACATCATATGCCCTTCTTAAATTATTGGCTACACCAATGTTTCAGTGGCTCACCCTTTCATTAGTCTCCTGACCACATCCTTGTTACGTGGTAGGTCTACTTTCCCCTCTTCTGTAAAATCCTTATTATAAAACGCACTCAAAGAGGATTTTGAACTTGGCATTTTAGTAAGCCCCCCGTGCATGAATTTAGAAGCACGGGAAAGGGAACCATTGTCCCACTGTCTTATGGCGCATAAGAGGATGCACCCTTCAAGACATTGAAGAAGGAAAGCCAAAGATCTATAATGTATTAGTTTCATAATTATTTGTGACATGCATACAGAGATGCATGGCCTACCTTTAACCATTTTAACTCTATGATGCTCTTTTCACTGAAGTGAACAGTAAAATTATATTTTATAAAGAGTACGTATTTGGGTTCAAGGTATTACAGTTTTTAGTATGGAACCACATACCTCCCCATTGCCATGAAATAATCTTCATATTTACTCTGTAATAAACGACAGTGTCTGCTCTAGGACAATGTGGATCGATGCGAATCGCGGTTCTACATACCTTTGGAGGGTCGCAATTTGTTCCAGTAAAGCCACTTTTTCTTCATTGCACTGACTGATTTTATCCTCTAGTTCTTGAACTACTGCAGATGACTAAAGAAAAATTGTGAAATTATATACTTTCCACTTAAGTAACAAATACAGACAGACATTCTTTCCCCATTAATCCCTGTGATTTGCAGCGTAACACAAACCTATAGTAATTTATTCAACAAGCACCCTTTTCAGGCGAATTACAGCAGCGAGGTATTTATTTTGGAGCACCCGATTAGAGCCATAGGCTCTACTAGGCGTCAAAAAAAGGTGAACGGGGAGCGTCATGCTTGGCGCTCGCAGTTCACCCAGCTGTGTTAGAAAAGTGAATGAATATTCACTTTCCTAACACCGAACCACCTCTCCACTAATCAGGTGATCGGGTCTGTTAGACATCACCCGATTGGCTGAAACAGGCGCTGTGATTGGATGCCTACCAGGCGTTCAATCATAGCAGAGGACAGGAAGGGGACAGGAGAAGACATCGAGGAGCATGGAGGACGCCGTTTACCGCCATCACCCGCTGCCCCTCCGAGACAGGATAAGTGCTGGGCAGATGGTGGGTGGGCTCAGCAGCAGGGTTTGATGAGGCACCGGGGCAGCGTTTGAGCACCAGCCGCCACTGGTTTCATGATATACTTTTTTTTTTTTTTTTTTTTAAGTATTTGGCCCCATATTTCTGGTTAGAGATAACAGGCCCATATATGAACGTGCATATGATCCCAATAAGTGTAAAACTAAAATTGCAGTTACTTGTTCAAATTTATACAGTCAAAAATACAAAACATTGGGCAACATAATTAAAAGCAGATCTCCAGGTAATCTAGCTCTATAAAGCTCCCTACTCATCCTCCTGTAATTTAAAATGAATCATGTTTATTTCTTCGTTCACTCCTTGTGGAGATACAAGATCTTGAGATCCCTGTAAAACCATCATGGGGTGTTATTAAGGCCAGTTCACACCACAAGCAGTCCAGTGCATCCAAAAGGCATAGTTCACACTAGTGCAGTCAGGTCCAGAAAAAAAAAATAGAACATGCTGCATTTTTCCTGCACTGGACTGGTATGTGGTAAAACGCATCAAACTGCAACGCAACACAAACACAAACGCACCAGACCCCAAAACTGTGAAAAAACAAAGGGAAGAAAAAAAGCATCTGGAATGCATTCCAAAGTGAATTAAAAACGCATCAAAACTCACTGTAACGCGTTAAAAACACACATGCAGAAATGCATCCGGCATGGATCTGGAGTGCGTTTCTGTGGTGCGAACTAGCCCTAAAAAGAATAATGGGTGTACCTTATGGTACACCCATATTCAGGTGTTATAGGTGCATGAGCTTTCGCAACCCAGCCTCCCCCCCCCAAATCCAGTGTTTAGACAGCGAGTAGGGGGAATCTTCTTCCTCCGCTTGCCCTCACAATTTTAAAAACACTGCTCCGGCACAGTCATTCATTCACTGTGTTCTGTGAATGTGAAAACTACAAGTGCCGTTAACCTTTGCAGCTGTCGGCTTGTAGTTCTCAATGAACTATCAGGGGGTTATTGAGCACTCTAGTAGTTCATTGTTTTTCCAGTCATTTGCACCCGCAATCTCCTGATCATGGGTGCAATGCTTTGCAGGCTCATAGTAAAAAAAAAAAAAAAAAAAAAAAAAAAAAAAAAAAACAATTTAAAAATGTATTTATTACACAAATGTGAACTTATCCTTTAAAGCAAATGCTCTCCGCAAATGGTGGGAGGAGTCAGCAGAAACAGAAAAACAAACATACAGGCCACTGTTGCAGGTGGTCAAAGACATCGGGAGCATCGGGAGCATTTGCCCAAGTACAAGTACTCGGATAAATGCTCGGTATCGGTGCCGATACAGAAACTAGTATCATTATCAAGACAACCCTAGGCAAAACCATAAAATAGAACACAAATGTACAATTATTGGGGGGAGGGCAGCTTGTAACTCCCGCACGCACTGATCACCGCTGACTGTCCAGGCATCGGGTGAAGCATCGGGAGCATTTGCCCAAGTACAAGTACTAGGGTAATTGCTCGGTATCAGTGCCGATACAGATACTAGTATCGGTATAGGGACAACCCTAGGCAAAACCATAAAATAGAACCCAAATGTACAATCATTTAAAAAATGATGTGAGCCTGAAGTTCAGCTTTAATAAATAAAACAAATCTCACCTGGACAGCCTGGGGTTCCACTATGGATATCTGGGCACTAGAAAGGGGCTCAAGGTCATCTTCTTTTACAAGAACTGCAACATCTGCAGTGTCTTTTACTACAGCCTGGTGGCTTCCAAAGTCACGATAAAGTTGCAAAAGGTCTGGAGGTTTTGGAATATTTAATCCTACATCATCCCATAATTCAAAGTCCTGAAGAAAAAGTACAGAGGGTCAGGATTCCAATTACCTGGCTTAAAACCGATTAGTATATACAACCTCTGCGCTTTCTTTTCAATATTTTTTTTTGAATACAGCAATCCACAAAACACAACATAAGACATATATACTTTTACATGTTGCAATTCACAACCAGGTTTCTTGAGTCAAAAATGCAAACCCTGTCCCAGGGTCATCGCAATTTTTATAAAGCATTCCTTGTAGTAATAGAAAAAAAAAAAGGAACCATTATAACAAAAGAATTTGTATATCACGGTAACATAACTGGAATATATTTTAGCTTATACGATTAAATCAGGGGTGTCCAACCTTTTGACCTTCCTGGGCCACAATGGAAAAAGAGGAATTGCGTCGGGTCATAAAATATACTAACAATAAGAAAAAGTCAGACAGATCACAAGGTAACAATTGCTCAAATAAATTACCTGTCTGAGTAATAAAAATTCATTTTTTTTAAATATTTTTTATTATAAAAGTAAAAAAGAGCAACATAAAACAAGTGCCATATTTGACGCGTTTTTGATAACCTAATGCATCAATATCTGGTTGGTTGGATGGATGTAGCAGCAATTCTCAATTACTTCTCAAGGTGCATATCAGATATTTTGGTTCAAATTTTGCCCTTCGTGTGCTTTGTCCTTGAGAATAATTGCTCACAAATCCAGGTGCTGCCAAAAACTGATGACACGAATAAGGTGCGATTGTGAAGAGTGGGATATTTTAGTTTGGGAAGATAAAAAAGTTATATAAAAATCCATTAAAGATTCAAAATTTTCTATAGCTGCATGTGTTCGCTATTGTAGATGCATTTTTTTAAAAGAAAAAAAAAAAAAGAAAGAAAAAATTATAATTTTGTGTTGGGCTGCATTCATAGCGTTCTTGGGATGCAGGTTGGACACCCCTGGATAAGATGGAAGAGGAAGAAAGAAGAAGAAGAAGAAAGAAAGAAGAAGAAAGAAAGAAAGAAAGAAAGAAAGAAGAAGAAAGAAAGAAAGAAAGAAGAAAGAAAGAAAGAAAGAAGAAGAAAGAAAGAAAGAAGAAGAAAGAAAGAAAGAAAGAAAGAAAGAAAGAAAGAAAGAAAGAAGAAAGAAAGAAAAAGAAAGAAAGAAGAAGAAAGAAAGAAAGAAAGAAAGAAAGAAAGAAAGAAAGAAGAAAGAAAGAAGAAGAAAGAAAGAAGAAGAAAGAAAGAAGAAGAAAGAAAGAAGAAGAAAGAAAGAAAGAAAGAAGAAGAAAGAAAGAAGAAGAAAGAAAGAAGAAGAAAGAAAGAAGAAGAAAGAAAGAAAGAAGAAAGAAAGAAGAAGAAAGAAAGAAGGAAAGAAAGAAAGAAGGAAAGAAAGAAGAAGAAAGAAAGAAGAAGAAAGAAAGAAGAAGAAAGAAAGAAAGAAGGAAAGAAAGAAAGAAGGAAAGAAAGAAGAAGAAAGAAAGAAGAAGAAAGAAAGAAAGAAGGAAAGAAAGAAAAAGAAAGAAAGAAAGAAGGAAAGAAAGAAGAAGAAAGAAAGAAGAAGAAAGAAAGAAAGAAGAAGAAAGAAAGAAGAAGAAAGAAAGAAGAAGAAAGAAAGAAAGAAGGAAAGAAAGAAAGAAGGAAAGAAAGAAGAAGAAAGAAAGAAGAAGAAAGAAAGAAGAAGAAGGAAAGAAAGAAAGAAGGAAAGAAAGAAGGAAAGAAAGAAGAAGAAAGAAAGAAGAAGAAAGAAAGAAGAAGAAAGAAAGAAAGAAGGAAAGAAAGAAGAAGAAAGAAAGAAGAAGAAAGAAAGAAGAAGAAAGAAGAAGAAAGAAAGAAGAAGAAAGAAAGAAGAAGAAAGAAAGAAAGAAAGAAAGAAGAAGAAAGAAAGAAGAAAAGAAAGAAAGAAGAAGAAGAAAGAAAGAAGAAGAAAGAAAGAAAGAAGAAGAAAGAAAGAAGAAGAAAGAAAGAAAGAAAGAAGAAGAAAGAAAGAAAGAAGAAAGAAAGAAGAAGAAAGAAAGAAAGAAGAAAGAAAGAAGAAGAAAGAAAGAAGAAGAAAGAAAGAAGAAGAAAGAAAGAAAGAAAGAAAGAAAGAAAGAAAGAAGAAGAAGAAAGAAAGAAAGAAGAAGAAAGAAAGAAGAAGAAAGAAAGAAAGAAGAAGAAAGAAAGAAGAAGAAAGAAAGAAAGAAGAAGAAAGAAAGAAGAAAGAAAGAAAGAAAGAAAGAAGAAAGAAAGAAAGAAAGAAAGAAAGAAAGAAGAAAGAAGAAGAAAGAAAGAAAGAAAGAAGAAAGAAGAAAGAAAGAAAGAAAGAAAGAAAGAAAGAAAGAAAGAAAGAAAGAAAGAAAGAAAGAAAGAAAGAAAGAAAGAAAGAAAGAAAGAAAGAAAGAAAGAAAGAAAGAAAGAAAGAAAGAAAGAAAGAAGAAGAAAGAAAGAAAGAAAGAAAGAAAGAAGAAAGAAAGAAAGAAAGAAAGAAAGAAAGAAAGAAAGAAAGAAAGAAAGAAAGAAAGAAAGAAAGAAAGAAAGAAAGAAAGAAAGAAAGAAAGAAAGAAAGAAAGAAAGAAAGAAAGAAAGAAAGAAAGAAAGAAAGAAAGAAAGAAAGAAAGAAAGAAAGAAAGAAAGAAAGAAAGAAAGAAAGAAAGAAAGAAAGAAAGAAAGAAGAAGAAAGAAAGAAAGAAAGAAGAAGAAAGAAAGAAAGAAAGAAGAAGAAAGAAAGAAAGAAAGAAAGAAAGAAAGAAAGAAAGAAAGAAAGAAAGAAAGAAAGAAAGAAAGAAAGAAAGAAAGAAAGAAAGAAAGAAAGAAAGAAAGAAAGAAAGAAAGAAAGAAAGAAAGAAAGAAGAAGAAGAAAGAAAGAAAGAAAGAAAGAAAGAAAGAAAGAAAGAAAGAAAGAAAGAAAGAAAGAAAGAAAGAAAGAAAGAAAGAAAGAAGACGAAAGAAAGAAAGAAAGAAAGACGAAAGAAGAAAAAAAAGAAGGAAAGAAAGAAAAGAAAGAAAGAAAAGAAAGAAAGAAAGGTGTGTGAAGAGATGTGTTCCATCTCTTCATCCATCCCGCAAGTCCAGCTTACCATGCATTTCATTGTTTTCCTGAAATGTATTATATCCATGGGTCTCATTTTTCAAATAAAGGCAATTTGTCATTCAATGTGAACATCCTCTTTGTTTTATCAAATTCACAACACAATAAGCTCTGGTTCACACTGGTGCGATTTGTCATGCAATTTGACAATTCAAAATTGCATGACAAGTTCCACCCTATTGCCAGCAAGCTGCAGTGACTTTGAAAAAGGTTCCTGCACTACTTTTTTGGGATTTCTTTGTGACTTGCATAGATTTGCAGCTTTGAAATTAGCTTAATCTCAAAGCAGCACTGGTGTGAACCAGGGCTAAGAAGGACACATTTGGTAATTGTTAAATTCGTTGCTTTGCACCGGAAACTTAAGCCCCATGCACACTATCAGATTTTCTGCTGGTTTTTGTCTTCAGATTTACCAAAACCATGTAGTGTAAGGGCGTGCCTGATTGCATACAAATTGAAACTCCTAAGGTTTTGACCTTATATTATATGGTTTTAGTAAATCTTAAGACAAAAATCAGCAGAAAATCTGATAGTGTGTATGGGGCTTTAGAGCAGAAGCATACAGAGGACCTAAACTCATTTAATTCACTGCCTTTACCATTCAATTGTCCATTGTGGGAACCTCAGGCCGCCAACACTACTCACGACAGATGTTGGACTACTAAATGGCAGGTATGGGGCTTAACTAGGAGTCAAGCAGAAGAAATTCCCTCTATGTGATATGAATATGGCTTACTAGTGAGAAGGAAAAAAAAACAAAAGGTGCTGCTAAAAAAATAAAAAATGGATTACATAAATATTACATTTTAAATATTAGAAAAAAAAAAACAAAAAAAAAAAAACATATTCATAGTGTAATTACGGAATTAACACATACCACTAAAGCTAGAAAAAAAAAAGTTACACACAGTAAAATTATTATTGCCTGCATTTCATAACTGCACACCTATACAGAAAGTTAATTATCAGTAATCTAATGGTGGTGTGCTGCTTGCTGCTTTTTGCTATCACAATGACTAAGAAAAGGACTACAAAATGTTTTTTTTCCTAAGTGTTTATTGAACAGGAGGGTCAAATGCCACCACATCCATTTAAAAAATATCTGTTGGACATGTGAACCCATGACATACAGTATTCACCCATGAACAGGATTTAAAGCAATTTTACACAAACCATCTTGCGTTGTATAGTTACTTTTATACAGCTGACCTATTGTGGACTACCATGGACATATCACCATGTTTCATAAGAGCCGCTGAGTATTTAATAATTCCATATTCTACACAAGTGCTTTGAAAATCAGCAGTACAAAAGTTTTTATTAATTCATGGTATATAACGTCATGGCATCTGCAGTCAGATCGCATTTGGCATCTAATAGAAAACTATGGAAGGAAATTCCAAGAACAATATAAGCAGTTAGAAGGATATCCTTTTGCCTTGCTAGGATATTCCTCCATATTACATTGTTCTAAAATGGCCCTTTCCTGAGAAAAAGTCCCAGAACTGTTTTTATACTCCGTTTTTCTACCTGAGGATTATGCACCTTCTAGCGTTTCTATACAACCAAAAATAAACATATTGTACTTAAATGTAACTAACACATTACCTGGTCATCATTTTCATCAGAAAATGTTATAGAAGTAAGCTTGTGGTTATTTTCCAATAAATACTCGTTCACAAGGTAATTTAGTGCTCTTTTTTCAAGATTTTTAATAGGTTCCTAGAATAAAACAAACCAAAGCAGTTAGAAAAGCTATACATATTTGTGTACTTACTGACAGGCGAGGGCTCAAGAAAAACTCTACCAACCAGGTAAGAAAAATTCTGCCAATACTCACTTGTGTAGCCAATAAAATTTGCCTATATAAGCCCCCCACCTTTTAGTATATGGCACCTCTGGAGCTGCCCTTGAGAATAAAAATAGAATGTATCTGGATGACTAAATACTTATGGAGGGACTCCGATATGAAATCCAGGACAGTTTGTTCATTTCAGAACACTTCCATAAAACCCCTACCATCGTTATTTTGAAACAAGACTGTATTGTATATTAAGCAAGCCTCCAATTCTTAATCTTAAAATATAGTCTTTGGCAGGTCAAATATTATGGATCTCAGGGATAAAGGCAATCCTAAACTCATAAAGGAAGTGGTGGCTTTAAACTGGAAAGAGACAAACCAAGCAAATAAACATACTAAAAAAATTAAATAAACGAGCAATATTAGTCCATATAATTTTAACACTTGATTTAGTATCGACCAGTCCAAGGGCACACTAGTAATACACACAATGGTTCACTTCACCATCAAGGGGCAATGACTATTATAACTGTAAAAAATAATAATAATGACAAACAAAAGGGTTATCTTCTCCAAAACTGACCGTGATAAATTAGAGTGTTCAAGCTCTGGATATTTAATACATTTAAATGGGGGGGCCCTGCTCACCTCATTTTAATGTGATATACTGTATGTCCAGTCTGGTAACCAGTTCCGTTTTATGATATGCAGTTGCAGAAAGAAAATGACCTTAAGATACAACAGCATAATACAGAATCTTCCTATGTGAGGAAGCAGCTCTGTTAATTAGGCTAGCTAAGATTGGATCTGAATTGTATATATAGTACAGGCCATTGGTGAGATGGTTACAGAGAGAGCTACAGGGTTTGGTCCCATAATGCATTAATATTGGATTACAATTATATTTTCCCTTACCGCCCTCCCCTGCAGACTAGTTTACCTTAAGTGGAAATCTAATTTACTAATGGAAGATAATTATTATGAGATTATGCACTCTTAATTGTTAGCAAGCGTTTACTATTAATTCACCTAGGGACCAATTAATACAAATACATGAGAATGATGAAATTAATATACAGCAAGCATACTGTACACACAAATACACTATATTATATATATCTACACACATTCATTTAATAGAAATTATATATAAACATACATACATATATATATATACACACACACACAATATATATATATACACACACACACATTATATTATAATATATATATATATATATATATATATATATATATATATATATATATATATATATATATATATATATATAGTGTGTGTGTGTGTGTGTGTGTGTGTGTGTGTGTGTGTGTGTGTGTGTGTGTGTGTGTGTGTGTGTGTGTGTGTGTGTGTGTGTGTGTGTGTGTATATATATATATATATATATATATATATATATATATATATATATATATATATATATATATATATATATATATACATACATACATACATACATACACACACACATATATACAGATACACACACACACACACACACACACACACACACAATGTACACAGTATGTTTCTGATTATGTATTCATTGGAAGTTTACAGAGGGCAGCCCACAGTCTCATCATATTAAAAAGGTATACCGATGGTCCTTGCAATCCATCCTTTGGAAGTCTATCATACTCCATTTTAGAATGTAATTTCTGGCTAATGTAAATTTGAAAAATACAGTTTTTTTTTCCCTTTCAGCAGTTAAGTCTAAATAAATATACCTACTATATTTCCTTACAGATACTGAAGTCATTTCTTAAACTTCAACTTACTCAGTATGGCTAAATCACTAAAGGCATACAGACTATTTACTTGGTGAACCTTCCAATAGCTTAGCAAATAAAGCAAAGCTGTGCTCACCTTGTATACCCAATAATGTACAAGGTAAATTAAAAAACAATTCAAATACAATTAGTAAACCAGCCCCAGTGAGGCCACTTTCACACTGCCGTGACTTGAAAGTCGTGTGATTTTACAGCCGCAATTTGATGCGATTTCAGGGAACGCTTGTGTAAACTTGAGGTCTATGGACCCCTACTCGCATTAAAGTCAGACCAAAGTAGTGCTGGGTCTACTTTGAAGCCGCACAGATATGAATGGTTATCATTGAAAATCATGGGGTACGACTTGTCATGCAACTTTGCACTCCCAATTAGCAGGACAAGTCACACAAGTGTGAAAGGGGTTCTTTTATGGCTAGCGTTATCATCCTAATTATTGTAGTGTGAAGTGGGAAAAAGGTTAAAGATAAAATGACAGCATTAAAAAAATTCCGATCTGCAGGAACTCATTAACTATCTATATGATGAAAAGCTGCCTAGAAAAGTTTATCTAAAAAGTTATGGTAAAGTCTTGTTTATTTTTTTCCTATAAAAATAATTTTTTTTTTTTATATTTACATGCCTTGTGCAGTGGATTTGCACAGAGTAGCCTGGATCCTCCCCCTCTTGCATCCCTCTTCTGTGATCCTGGCCCACCCTCCTGTTCAGTGCCCCCACAGCAAGCAGCTTGCTTTGGGGGCACCCGAGCAGAGTCAGCAATCCCTGTGTCCATTCAGACACGGAGCCCCGACCCAGGCCTGCACCCTATATCCTCTGATTGACTAGCTCACTTTGATTGCCAACAGTGGGAGCCAATGGTGCTGCTGTGTCTCAGCCAATCAGGAAGGAGACATTTTAGAATTAAGATAAAAAAAAAAAAAACAGCCTTTTCAACCCACTTTAAGTTTGGTTTTAAACAATAACTGAAATCTGAAAAATTGCCACTAGGTGGCATGCAAAAGATGTAAAAGTGTAACTCTAGGAAGAAAAGTGACAACGTCCAGCTTGCGTATAATAAATCATAAACACAACAACACTAATCTGTTCCCATTCTGATTATTAATAACCATTCATGTCTATTCCAAAACCTTAAAACAAAGTCTCTGAATGGCTTCAGATTTGCTTCAAGATTTAAGATAAAAGGAAAACCACTTCAATTCTGAATACAATAGCGCTGCAGGGGAGATCTGAAGCTTTTTTTTTTTTTTTTTCAACCTACTGGTTAAGAAAATAAATAAATCAGTGAATACTCTGCTTTAGTTTTAGGGCTTGTATTCTCCAGCAGCGGCATTTTACTGTGGCTGCCGGTGTGGAAGCTGTGCTGTTGTGTTATGTCAATCCTCACAGTTTATATTTTTTGTAAACTGCATTGAAATGTCACAACATTTCATTCATCTTTATTCACTTCAGCGTGTTATAATGTGGTATGGTGCCTGACAACACACTACTCTGGGGAAAAAAAAAATTCTATTGAGTTTTGTGTTACTACCACAAGTGCATAAATTATGCTAGTGCATGAAAAACCTAACAATTGACTCCTATTTGCTCCCTTTTGGCCTGTTAAATATATAATTGAAAGCGTGTTATTAAATCTGTTTGATAAGTGCAAAGAATAGCTGGTTATTCCCCCCCTCCCTTCATAATACACTAATCAGCGCTGCAGCAGCTGATTGAATGCTGTTTTTTTAGCGAATCACAGGGCTACACACATCGAAATTTAGGCGCTTCCTGCTACAATGGCCGAACTTTGATAAGTGCGCTTAAAGTAGAACTATAGGCAAAACTTTTTTTCCCCATTTTAAGAGAGTAAGGGAGGGTTATAACTCCTGTAAGGTTTTTTTTTTTTTTTTTTTTTAGGCATCTTTGTCCCATTGGGGAGATTTACATTCACTTCTTGTCCTATAGCCAAATAGGAAGTCCCTGCAAATTAAGGCAATCTCTTGAGGATCCGCAAGTTACAAGAACTAGTGTGTCTCCATTGGAAGATTTCTCCTCTAAAAACTGACAGGTGTTCTCATCCATCTCCACTCTATCCAAAACAAACATTTTGCCTTTAGGTATACTTCAAGTTAAACCCAAAACTCAGAGGCGTAACTACAACCTTCAGGGCCCTGGTGCAAGAAACCATGAAGGGCCCTTTCCATCAGTTTCGGGGGCCCTTCCCTCCAAGCCCGGGTCCCTTTACTCCCATTCTGTGGCCCTTTATTACTGTCCGGCAGCAGGCCCCTTTCCTTCATACTTGGCAGGGCAAGGCAGTCTGCGAGCGGCATGGTAGGGCAAGGCAGTCTGCGAGCGGCATGGTAGGGCAAGGCAGTCTGCAAGCGGCATGGTAGGGCAAGGCAGTCTGCAAGCGGCATGGTAGGGCAAGGCAGTCAGCCAGCAGTAGGGCAGGGTAGTTAGCGAGCTGCTATGTGACTAGATAGGTAGGGAATTACCAGTCTCAGTGTGCCCCAACAGCTGGGGATCTACCAAACTCAGCTGGCACTGACAGCTGTGAAACAATCAGTCCCAGTGTGTACCAACAGGTGGGGATTGGGGGACCACCAGTCCCCGTAAGCCCTGACAGAAGGGAGGATCTACCATAACCAGCATGCTCTAAAAGACAGGGACATACCATTTCCAATGTGCTGTTGTCTAAGGAACTATTAGTCCCAGTGTGTGCTGACAATCAGAGGGTGTTCACTCAGATGTTGAGACTTTTAGTTCCTTGGCAGGGAATGCTAGTAGAAGTCTTATAAACATCTACAAGCTCAAGCATGGCCTGATCGAGAATTACAGGTCCCAGCATGGCCTCCTCGAGAACTAGAAGTCCTAGCACGGCCTGATTGAAAACTACAAGTGCTATTATTCCCCGATAAAGAATGACTTCTTTAAGTATACTGGCACTTGTAGTTTTCTATCAGGTCATGCTGGGACCTGTAGTTCTCTGCCAAGGCATGCCGGGGCTTGTAGTACTCCATCAGGCCCATGCTGGGTCCTGTGGTGCTCTTTCGGACTATGCTGACCTCTGTGCACCCTCCCTTCAACCAGCAGAGTGCAATCACCTCCTATGGTTATCCTGATGAAGGATGCATGTCCCAGGCAGTCACCAAGGTAAACTGTAGACAGCATTCTCTGGTGTCTCAGGTGTTGGGAGGTGGGCATGGCGAAGGAGAAGAAACCCAGGACCAGGGTGATGCCCCCTCCTGGCTCTGGTTGTTTTGTGGAAGGCAGCAGTGGAGGAGGTGGTCTTGGCCAGCGAAGACTTCCCATTGTTAATGTGGCCCAGCACCCCAACATTTTGCTTCAGTCTCCCCCTCTGCAGGAGCAAAGCATTCCAGCATGGGGATTTAAAACTTCCTGGTTGTGCACTACTTCTCCTTCTCTCCCGAAAACAAATGGTGGGGAACGTCAGTTCCACGTAGTGTGCAGGAGAATCAATTACTTCAACATAGGCTTTGCCTCTGGGATGTTCTTAGTAAGAGTGAATGAGTGCCCAGAGGGAGCCTGATCTGCTTCTGGTGGAGGAGGTAGGGGGAGGGATCTCTGCCCTGGCATGCATTTGTGCAGGGCCGATGTGAAACCTCACACGGTTATCTGTGGGTACCTGAGGCAGGGTCGCTGTCCCAATAGTTGGCATGGCAACTACATTCCTGCTGTCTTGGGGACCCCCACGGTGGCAAAACACCAGGGCCCAGTCACAAGTGTGGCTGCTGCGACCCTGGTAGTTTTGCCACTGCCACAACTAAAAACAAGTCCAGAGTCAGAGATGAGCCCTATGGCACTATGTGAGCACCCCTGCTGACAAGAATTTATATATAGGAGGGTTGACTGTATTATGTTTCAGTACAACAAAAAAATGAATCACTCTTCCACTGGCCAGTAAGCTACTGTTGAATGGACAGAATAGTTAAGGTTGAAAAGCAGAGACTTCCAGTGCTGTCCTCTATTAAAGTGGTTGTAAACCCCCCGATTGTCACTTTTACCTATAGACTGAGGCTTACCTATAGGTAGTGGAAATATCTCCTAAACATACACTGTTTAGGAGATATTTACCTTGTAGTGCATGTGCTGTGAAGAAACGGACCCCCATGCAGTTTCTTCACTCCCAAGTGCCGTGACTGACGGCTCCCACCCGCATGAGCGGGAGTGACATCATGCAGCTCCGGCCAGTCAAGGAGCTAGAGTCTGCAGCCCCAGAAGGAGGAGGGGAGACGATGGATGCGGCCACCAGCGGGGACAGCACGGGCTTCATTTGCAGGTTAAGTGCCACATAATGGGCTAGTGTATGATGCATACTAGCCCATTATGCTTTTACTTTGCAAGGGAAAAAAAAGTAGTAAAGTGGTTGTATACCCTCATTTGTAATTTTTACCTTCAGGTAAGCCTATGATAAGGCAGCGTCTGCGGCCCATGCGCTTTGAATGCTTGGCAGAAGGTCCGGCAGATGCTGCCAGACCTTGCCAGGAAGAAAACTCCTGCGTGCATGTGCAGGAGTGATGTCATCACGGCTCCGGCCATTCACAGCGCCGGAGCCGCTAACCCGGAAGCGTTTAGGGCCAAAATGTAAGCTCCCTCGGCGTGGACCGGGCTGTGATACTGGGGCTTCGATCCTAGGTAAGTAATTCATAAAGAGCAAGTATGCACCGGTGCATACTCGCTCATTATGCCTTTGCCTTACAGTGTTTTTTCTTTTTCTTTAGATGTGCGAGTATACAACTGCTTTAAAGAATATGTAAATCCAGCATTTCATATTCCTGATATGCTCCTGCTGTACCATGTACTTGTATGAGAAAGCTCACACACATTCACTGGGTTGACCGGTGTGCTGCTGCTTCTCCTCCCCCCAGCTATTATGCAGCTGAGGCCAGAGGCAATGTGATCACAAAGGGGAAAAGAAGGCATTTATGATTTTTTACATCTAATTACAGACATTTTGCCTTTCTATTTTAAACTGAATGGCATGTTTTACATTACCATATTTTAAAATTGATAGCCAGTACCCAGCACCTTATTAAAAGCCAAGTCCACCTTTTAGAAAAATAAATAAGTTGCACATATTGGTCATTTGCAGGGGGAAAAAAAATGTGCATTTATTTTATTTTTTTGCACAGAAGCCTGTGTAGTTCATTCATTGACAGTTCTCTATGGATGAATGGCGCGGCTCAAAAGTGACATGCTGTCAGGAACGGTGAGGGGGGGTTCCATTTCCCTAAATATGGCGCAAAAAATGCAAGTTAGCCTTTAAACTTTTTTTATTTTTGCAAATGGAGACATGTTTCCTGCCTTTTAAAATGGATTTGCCAGAACACACTGCCTGGACTGACAGCTCCAGAAGCTTATAGCTTCCAAAAGTATCTTGGAACCATCACTCACCAGAGATGACCAAAACTCAAAAAGATTGGGGTGTTTATAGAGTATCCATCACAGGGCCTTGGTAAAGGAAGATCAGCTCTCATCTTGTGGTTAAAAACCTGTTTAACCAACATGAAATGAACAATCAGTTTGTTTGTT
Organism: Lithobates pipiens; assembly: GCF_037356315.1. Taxonomy (NCBI): domain Eukaryota; kingdom Metazoa; phylum Chordata; class Amphibia; order Anura; family Ranidae; genus Lithobates; species Lithobates pipiens. The sequence goes on along the minus strand of NW_027507764.1, from coordinate 332,550,135 downwards.
TTTTTGCAAGTCTCACAGTTATGCTGTGAGACGTGCAAAAGTTATGTTTTGTGTACATTATGCCCCGTCCACACGGTCAGATTTTCCGACTGAAAATGTTCGTTGGGAGCCGGTTGTTGAAAATTCCGACCGTGTGTAGGCTCCAACGGACATTTTCCATGGGAATTTCCGACACAAAAAAAATCTCAAAAATCTCAAAGATCTCAAATTTTCCAACAACAAAATCCGTTGTCTGAAATTCTGATCGTGCGTACACAATTTCGACGCACAAAGTTAAACGCATGCTCGGAATTAAGCAGAAGAGCTCATCGTACGTCACCACATTCTTGACGTTCAGAATTTCTGGCAACATTGTGTGACCATGTGTATGCAAGAAAAGTTTGAGCCAACATCAGCCGGAAAAAAAAACATGGGATTTTGCTGTCGGAATGTCAGATCGAGTGTACGCGGCATTACTGTTGTCCAAAATGCAGTCACTTTAGGAAGACTGTTCTGGTTTTACAATAATGTGTGGAGTTAATATGGTTACAGTGAATTATCTAACCAGCAGCAGATTATAGGGACACTCTGCTTGACATTATCTAAACAGCAGGACAGTGGGGAGCTTGTTCAGTACACAGCAATCAAAAGGAAGCAATATTACTAATAGGAAACTAAGGGTTTCCTTAGACAGAACAGTTTAAGATATCAATGTCAGTTCTGGTCTCTACTACAAGATTATAGTCTGATACGCAGTTTTGACTTAACACATTCTGTATATCCTTCCTATGCTCTGACCTTTTGACATATACAGATCAAATGATGACCATTCACACCAGCAACATCTCAAAATCACACACTTTATATAATTTCCCTATCGTATATGCTAAAAAATATTGTTCATTATATGTATCTGTATTGTTTATAACTGTACCTGGAACCTTGTACTTTTTCTTGCCAGGGTTCTACTACCTTGTACCTTTACGTTTACCTTGTTTAATAAAAATTTCTATTGTAAAAATAAAATAAAAACTATTGTTCAAAACTACAGTGCTCAGCAGCCAGATCAAGTGAAGTCCACCTTTCCCATAAAAAAAAAAAGGACAAGTGTAATAATTTAATATAAATTAATATATATAATATTTATTTTTATTATACACACACACACACACAGTGACATTATGAAATGGGAGGTGATTGATGGACATTATGTTTCACCTCGCATGCCACCTTGGCAGGGTTGGTTTTACAGTCCACCAATAGGTGGTATAAATAAAGCAGGACGGGAGCAAAGTGCAAGGGCAATGCTGCAGAGCCTGATGTAAGTGGGAACTCTGATGTAAAGGGATTGCAGTGCACTCTGACATAAGGTGGTCTCTGTAGCGTTCCCTTTTACATAAGAGTTATGCAGACTCTGATGTATGGGGTAACTCTGTGCTGGCTGGGCTATCGTAACCTGACCTTCACGTAAATTGAGAAATATGGTTTTTGACTTTTGTTTAACTTAAACAATAGCTATATGTTTAAATATTAATACTTGCACTGTTTAGCTCCGAGATATAGAATATCTATCTATCTATCTATCTATCTATCTCTCTCTCATAATATATATATATATATATATATATATATATATATATATATATCTATATCTATCTCGGAGCTAAACAGTGTAAGTATTTATATATTTTTTTATGCACAGCGTGCACAACACGATCACAGGGGCAATTCCAGGCTTCTGTGGAATCTTCTACACCAGTGGTTTCCAAACTGCAGCCCTTTGCTTTCTTTTATCTGGCCCTTGGGGCATTAATCCTATACCCATAGCAACAATGGGGAATAATTCCTTCCACTGACCCAACAAAGGGGTGCAATTGTTCCCAATGACACCAACGATAGTGCACCATTTCTGCCATGATGCCAACAATGGGGCACCATTTCTGCCAATGAAACCAACGATGGGGGACCATTTCTGCCAATGACACCAACGATGGGTCACTATTCCTCACAATGACACAATGCGGCAGAATTCCTCCCACTGATATCATTGATGGGGCATTGTTTGCTCTCACTTATGCCACTGCATTTTCTACTCCCACTGACAGCCTGATCTCCCCCTTAAAGCCTGAAGGTCAGTAAACTGGCCCTTTGTTTAGAAAGTTTGTAGTCCTCTGTTCTAAACCAAAAGTATGGACTTTCGGTTATGGAGCTGGAGAAGACATCACTGTACTACAAGTGCAGTGATCACCACAGTTGTGCTCTACCGATGGCTAAAAGTTCTCTGCCGTGGTGGCAGATAGGTCTTTTCGTTTGTTCATTCATAGATCTCTGTGACTATGCAGCCGAAGCCACACACAGGCAAATTTCAGAGTTACAGCCGCCACCCTAAATATGGGTGCAACATGGAATAAAAGGTGGACTTAGCCACAGCGCCTGAAAAAAGAAACGTGAAAATTGTGTGTTTACACTTGCTTTTCAAAAGCTTCCATTTAAAAGTCCATAGGGGCGGAAATTGCACAATTCTGCTCCTCTACTACAAGTTGGTCGAAAAATCGACCATTTAGACCCCTTTCACACCAGGGCGTTTTGCAGGCGCTATAGCATTAGAAATAGCGACTGCAATCAGCCCTAAAGAAGCTGCACTATTATGTGTAGTGTGAAAGCCCGAGGGCTTTCACACTACAGCGGTGCGCTGGCAGGACGTCAGGAAAAAGTCCTGCCAGCAGCTTCTTTGGAGCGGTGAAGGAGCGGTGTGTTTATCTCTCCTCCACTGCTGCTTCCCATTGAAATCAATGGGGCAGCGCTGTAATACAGCCGGCAAAACGCCACTATTACGGCGTATTGCCGGCGGTTTTAACCCTTTCTCGGCTGCTAGCGGGGGTTAAAATTACCCCGCTAGCGGCCGAAATGCACCGCAAATCCGGCGGTAAAACGCAGCTAAAAAAAAAAAAACTGCGTTTTACCGCCCACGCTATTGGTGGTGTGGTGTGAAAGGGGTCTTAGAGAGAAGACAAAAACCTGCAAAAGTACACCTCTAAATCACCTGACTGCGCTCACGCTAAATGTTCATGGGGTAGAACAGTCACTGTTACTCAAGAACAAAACAATAAAAGTACGGAGCAATAAAAAGAACTTGCTTTAATACATCAATTAAAAATAGTTGATGGGGGGTGCAAAAGTTGAATAAAATAAATCAATGTTGGCCTCTAGATATGGAGAAATCCTTAACAGCACAGGAAAAAGCTATGTTATCACTTAATTGAGTGTATACATGTGGCAAAACTAGAATGAGGAATGACTGCATATTATTTGTCTCCCTTTTTTTGTGTTATATTTCACATCTAAGACTCTAGACTTAGATTTTTTTGGTGAAAAATGTTTATATATATATATATATATATATATATATATATATACACATATATATATATATATATATATATATATACACACATATATATATATATATATATATATATATATATATATATATATATATATATATATATACACACATATACATATATATACATACATACACATACACACACATATCTATATATCTATATATATATATATATATATATATATATATATATATATATATATATATATATATACATATACATATATACATATTATATACATATATACATATACATACACACACACTAAGACACTGAGGCGCTCAAAAACTGTCCATAAAACGTGACCTTAAAAAGCTCAAAGCTCCCCAAGGATGCTGCTTGCAGAGATTCTTGCATTGCGCCGTTAGCGCACCGCCCCAGTCTGAAAGCATCCATTGAAATTAATGGGAAGTAGTTTTCAGATGCTATTTTTAGCGCAAAAGCACCTCACTGTGAAAGGGGTCTTAGAGAGAGCGGTGGAGGAAAGAAATTAACAATGAATGAAGTATATAGCAACTTAGTGGTCAGAGTTGGTTTTGTGATGGGAAAAAAGGATGAGCTCAGGCGTGTTCGCAGCTGCACATGCAGAGCCCGCCAGGAAGTCGGCACTGCGCTAATCACAGGCAGTGTGACATTTCCCAATCACTCTAGCTGCAGATCGGGAAAATGTCTCACTGCCTATGATTAGCTCAGCGCAGACTTCCTGGCGGGCTCTGCGCGTGCGGCTGCGAGCACGCCTAAGCTCATCCTTAATTGGAAATAGAGAGACGTATTAGGAAAAGACTGGGATAATATTACATATTGGAAACATTTAATATTATTGCACTCTTTTTTTTTTTTTTATTTGAAATTTGTTTTTGTAAAGACATTTATGAAAAAATTTGTAAAACGTTTTGGAGAAAATACACCTCTAAATCACCTGGATTTGCGCACTCCAATTGTATATGGGGGCAAACATTTCTTGTTACACAAGGATTGAGCAATGAACAATTTAGTGGCTTACGGAAAACACAACAAAGCATAAAACTCTAGAATAAAAGGAGCTTTTTAAATATCTTCCAAACAAAATGCATACGATCCATCATACCTGAATTTCAGGACACGATTTATAATTCTTTCGTTCCTGCAAAGGAACATCGTTTTCTGCAATACAGAAATAAAACAAATGAATCTACTTAGAGCGAAAATCATACTGCTTATCAAATGGTTAGCCAGAATTTATTAAAGAAACTAGGAAGAAAGAAAAAATTGTATGTACACCACCTGCAGCCAGTGTCAAGTTGACCCTGAGGGCCTGAATGGTCTCCTTGGCTTTTCGTAGCTCAAACTCCAGGACTGGACAGGGTTTTGGATTAAACACACACAGGCATCCAACCAAGAAAAGGGAAACAAAAATAAAAATAAAAAGCAAGGATGGGTGTGGAAAAATATCTATACAGTTTGTACTGGAACAGAAAGCATGCAGTCTAATGGAAATTATGAAAGCATGCAGCAGAGTTGGCTTAGCAAACAAATGAATGTTGTCTTGTGCTATGGAGATGAATCTAATCAAACCAAATTCAGTTCAAGCTGTCTGACAAGGAGCTGAAGCGGCAGGGAAAGAAATCATATGTGCACTTGAATTTGAAATTGTACTTAGCTCTGCAAAATATAGTTTTTTTTCTTTTCTGGATGGGAACATCCAGGCTGGAGATCACATCTTCTCTCTTTTAAAAGCAGAGTAGATCCTAGCTATTCCAGTTGCAAAACCTTATTTAAAACAGGAGGGTACTGACTAAACAGTCACCAATATGCCATAGTGGACTTGGCGATGTGTACTAGTGGCAGGTCTAGGTATTACTTTGAATGAGCTTTGTAGCTGTGGTGCTTAAAGTAGAAGTAAACCCATGGATTTAAACAGTTAAAAAAAAAAAAAAAAAAAAAAGGCATGCCGGGAATGCTAACTGCACATTGGCTGTGCTCTCAGCCAAACTATCAAACCATGCAATGGCTGGTGTCATAACGAATCACATGTGCAGCACCATAGCAGTTGAAGATTAAACAGAGGCAAAGATGGCAGCTTCCTTGGCTGAAAACGATAGAGGAGTTTACTTCCACTTTAATTTTGTCCTAAATAACATCTGTTGTTCTACTAAGGTTTCGATCTCAATGGTGTTTTCTGCCTTTCAACACTCCTGCTTCTAAACTCCTGACCCTGCATGTTAGGCTGGCGTTTTGAGAAAAAAAAAAATACCAGACGCCCCCTAGAAACGGCAGAAAATAGTCCAGTGTGCATGAACCCTTAGTGCCGGTTCACACAGGGGTGGCTTCAAAGTCGCCCGACTCTGAAGCCGCCCCGTACAGTGTGACTTGCAAAATTACTTCTGTATAGAAGTCAATGCAAGCCGCTCCGATGTCGTCCCGAAAGTAGTACAGGAACCTTTTTCTAAGTCGGAGCGACTTGAGTCACTCCTATTAGAACGGTTCCATTGCAATGCATGGCGCAGGACTTGTCAGATGGCTAAGTCACCTAATGCCGCGTACACACGATCGGAATTCCGGCCAGAAAAAGATTGAGAGCTTTTCATCAGAAAATGTGACCGTGTATATGCTCCATTGGAATGTAGCTGTCTGAATTCCCGCCAGCCAAAAATTGATAGCTATGTTCTCAATTTTCCTGACAGAAAAACTTTCTATCGGTAATTCCAACATGCCAAAAATCACGCATGCTTAGATTCAACTACGAGACAGAAGCTATTGGCTACTGGCTATTGAACTTCCTTTTTCTAGTCGCGTCGTACGTGTTGTACGTCACCGCGTTATAAACGATCGGAAATTTGGTGTGACCGTGTGTAGGCAAGACAGCTTGAGTCAAATTCCGTCAGGAAAACCAGAGCTTTTTCCGACGAGAATTCCGATCATGTGTACGCGGAATTACAGGTTGCCCCTGTGTGAACCGGCATTTAGTCTTACTCAAGTGCCTGGATCATAAGATTAGCTAAACTTAATGACAAATCTTTTTTTTAAGATTAGACAGTAAATATAAAATATACATCAACTGTGTAATTAGATTTTTGCCTGGAGTTTAGCTTTAAACACAGCTAACACTATTAATAAAGACAAAAAAAAAAAGTATTAGTTTTGAACTCAGCTAATTCTAATAAGAAAATTTATTGTATCCATTTATTCTGAAAAGTACTGTATATCCTGCTAGAATTTGTGATACTAAACATAATAAGAACTTTACTGCCTCCAGTATAACGTTTGACAGTATGTGTTACTATGCGTTTTTTTTTTTTTTTTTTGACAAACAGCCAAAGACTCTTAACTACAACACAACTCTTCTGCAAATATGCTACAGAAGTGCATGACAAGGGGAACATTTATGTAAACTAGAGCAAATGGAAAGAACATTGCTTGTAGGTCACCTACATAACAGATTAAAAAAAAAAAAAAAACATTAAAAAAAAAAAAAAAAAAAAATAGGCACACTTTCCTTTGCAGTGGTTTTTATAAATGAACTCCTATATATGCTGAATGCTAAGGATGAAAATCAATGATCATTTGTGGAAAAAAAAAAAAAAGAAAAATCAATGATCAACATAAAATACATAGTAAACACAAAGAAAACAATAAATGTTGCAAATAATATAAAGGGAACACAATAAAAACGGAAAACCTATGTCAGACTGCAAGAAGCCAATGGCAGATGGAGCACATCACGTTTGGGAGGAAAGGCCAAATGGTAACAAACACTCTGCTGCATGTTTCGTTCTTACAGAGGATCTTAAGTGATCTTTTTTGGTTATTTTTTTTTTTTTTGGCAAATACCGTACTCATTTTATATCACTTCCATCATTTCTAAAACAGCAAGTAGTATAGTATAAGAACATGCACAAAGTATGACAGCTGGAACAAACTGTATGAAATACAGAAAACAGGTTTTAGAGAAGAGCGTTCATACATTTAACACCAATAATGTATATACACATTATCTCACAAAAGTGAGTACACCCCTCACATTTTTGTAAAAATATATCTTTTTATGTGACAACACTGAAGAAATGACACTTTGCTACAATGTAAAGTAGTGCGTGAACAGCTTGTATAACAGTGTAAATTTTCTGTCCCCTCAAAATTACTTAACATACAGTCATTAATGTCTAAAGCTGGCAACAAATGAGTACACCCCTAAGTGAAAAATTGGGCCAAAAAATTGCCCAATTAGCCATTTTCCCTCAGGTGTGAATGGGGAGCAGGTGTGTTAAATTTGGCGTTATCGCTCTCACTCTCTCATACTGGTCACTGGAAGTTCAACATGGCACCTCATGGCAAAGAACTTTCTGAGGATCTGAACAAAAAGAATGGTTACTCTAAATAAAGCTGGCCTAGGCCAGTGATTCTCAACCAGGGTTCCTCCAGAGGTTGCTAGGGGTTCCTTCAGCATTGGGCAATATCTGCCTCCCAGATAAGTTCCCACCGACACCATTGATCTTTTTAACTATCTGTAAGGAGGTAATTCTTCCCAATGACCACAAGTGTACGGACCATTCTTCCCACTGAACATAACACTAATGTATCACGAGTTGTAGATTTCTAATTTTTAGCAGGGGTTCCCCAAGACTAGAGAACTATTTCAATGGTTCCTCTGTGATGAAAAGGTTGAGAAAGGCTGGCTTAGTCTATAAGAAGATTGCCAAGACCCTGAAACTGAGCTGCAGCATGGTGGCCAACACCATGCAGTGGTTTAACAGGACAGGTTCCACTCAGAACAGGCCTTGCCATGGTCGACCAAAGAAGTTGAGTGCAGTTGCTCAGCGTCATATCCAGAGGTTATATTTGGAAAATAGATGTATGAGTGCTGCCAGCATTGCTGCAGAGGTTGAAGGAATGGGGGGGTCAGCCTGTCAGTGCTCAGACCATACGCCACACACTGCTTCAAATTGGTCTGCATGGCTGTCGTCCCAGAAGGAAGCCTCTTCTAAAGATGATGCACAAGAAAGCCTGCAAACAGTTTGCTAAAGACAAACAGACTAAAGACATAGATTACTGGAGCCATGTCCTGTGGTCTGTTGAGACCAAGATGAACTTATTTGGTTCAGATGGTGTCAAGCGTGTGTGGTGGCAACCAGGTGAGGAGTACAAAAACAAGTGTGTTTTGCCTACAGTCAAGCATGGTGGTGGGAGTGTCATGGTCTGGGGCTGCATGAGTGCTTCCGCCACTGGGGAGCTACAGTTCATTGAGGGAACCATGAATGCCATACTGTGACCTACTGAAGCAGAGCAAGATTCCCTCCCTTTGGATAGTAATTTCAACATGTTAACAACCTCAAACACACCTCCAAGATGACCACTGCCTTGCTAAAGAAGCTGATGGTAAAGGTGATGGACTGGCCAAGCATGTCTTCAGACCTAAACCCTATTGAGCATCTGTGGGGCATCCTTAAACGGGAGGTGGAGGAGCGCAAGGTCTCTAACATCCACCAGCTCCGTGGTGTCATCATGGAGAGGCATAAGAGGACTCCAGTGGCAACCTGTGAAGCTCTGTCCAAGAGGTTAAGGTAGTGCTGGAAAATAATGGTGGCCATACAAAATATTGACACATTGGGCCCAATTTGAACATTTTCACTTAGGGGTGTACTCACTTTTGCTGCCAGCGGTTTAGACATTAATGGCTGTGTGTTGCGTTATTTTTAGAGGACAGAAAGTTTACACTGTTATGCAAGCTGTGCACTCACTAATTTACACTGCAGAAAAGTGTAATTTCTTCAGTGTTGTCACATGAAAAGATAATAAAATATTTTAATAAATGTGAGGGGTGTACTCACTTTTGTGAGATACTGTAGGTGCTTTATTCAGCAAGACGGGGTAAAGAACAAAGATGCTGACCCCATGGAAAGCAGACTTTTTCCAAATTTTTGTGTAAATCAGGTAACATTTTTATTTTATTTTTTTAATCCTAAAATTTACATACATTTTACAAAAAAAAGCCATTATCTGTACAAGGGCCAGAAATCCTACCCCAGTGCAGGCTATTATTGGCACAAGATTCAGAAATCCTACTCTAGTGAGGGTCATTATTTGAACAAGATTCAGAAATCCTAGTCCAGTGCAGATTATCATCGATACAAGAATCAGAAAGCCTGGTCCAGTGCAGGTTATCAATGGTACAAGGTTCAGAAAGCCTAATTTATTTCTGACTATTATTGGTACAAGAATCAGAAAGCCTAGTCCAGTGCAGGTTATAATTGGTACAAGAATAAGAAAGCCTGATCCAGTGCAGGTTATCAATGGTACAAGGTTCAGAAAGCCTAATTTGGTGCTGACTATTATTGGTACAAGAATCAGAAAGCCTGGTCCAGTGCAGGTCATCATCAGTACTAGGTTCAGGAAGCCTAGTCCAGTGGCGGTTATCATTGGTAAAGGGTTCAGAAAGCTCAGTCCAGTGCAGGTTATCATTTGTATAAAGTTCAGAAAGCCTAGTTCAGTGCTGAATATTATCACTGCAAGTCAAAAAGCCTAGTCCAGCCCAAGTAATTATCAGCACAAGGTTCAGAATGCCTAGTCCAGTACAGGCTATTATTGGTACAAGTCAGAAAGCTTAGTCAAGTGTTGACTATCAGCACAAGAGTCAGAAAGCTTATTGATGGCTAATATCGGTACAAGAGTCAGAAGGCCTAGTCTAGTGTCTTAAATTTTAGGAATACACTCACCAGAATGCCTTCTCTGGTAATCTTCCAGGACCAAGCCACCTAGAAAGATTGTTTCAGCCTATTAACAGTTTAAAAAAACCTGCCCTACAAAGACTCCTCCGTGTTTTATAGTGATCAAAGCACAGATCTAAAGTCATTAAAAATGTATTAAAAAGGTAGAAACTCATGAGGGTATATTACTATATTCATGTACAATTCCAGATTTCCCCGTTTACCTTCCACAGAAGCACAACTTTCACGAATTACCATATAAAAACCTGGGTAGAAATACAGCTTCTCCATCTATAAAAGATGTAAAAGCAGTAACGAAGATTTTATATGGAAAGGTGGTAACTTTATCTCAGCAATTATTTAGGAGAGTGGGTGATGGTACTGATAAACACTATAGATATTGACTACATGTAAAGGCAGTCAAACAGTTTGAAACTCAACGAGTTCAGCAGGAACCGGCCGAGATCAGTAAATCAACTTGGGTACAACCAACCTAGTGGATTTTACATGCGATTATCGATAGCGGGAGGTGTTACTGGCCAGATCCCCAGGTGAAAACAGAGGGAAAAGGCCTAAAAAAGAAAAACTAAAGCCGCCACTACATCCAACGACTGGCAAGCTGCAATATTAAAGGTTTGGTTTTGGGTTTAATACCACTGAAGGTTAAAGCATTACTAAACCTAAAAGCAAACGTTTATTATAATGCAGCTTACTGACTCTTAGATGCAATGACTGAATTTGATTTTTTTAGGCTCTCTTTCTTCTATTTTTCATCTGGTGATCCAGCCAGCAATCTGTTTTTTTCAAAAACTCTTGCTCTCCAGCAAAATGTATTAGTTTACACAGATGAGACACACTGCCCAACACAAGCAAAGGTGATCAGCTTTTTATTTCTACAAAACCTTTATCCCAAAAAAAAGAAAAAAAAAAAGAACATGTTTCTTGTAACTGATTATAAAGTGTGAGCTGGAGTTTGGCGTCAATTTTTAGTGCATCTAAAGCCTGGTACACACGATTCGATTCTTGGCCAACCGAGTGTCTAATTTTTGTCAAAAGGGCGTGTGCCTGGATCTAGTCTTGCATACAAACAGTACAAAATTGTCAGCCAACTAACACGAATGTAGTGACATTCTATTGAATTTCAGCTCTTGAGCGCCACCCTTTGGGCCCCTTCTGACAATTTCATGTTTGGTCAGCATTGATTCCAAGCATGCGCGTTTGTACTTTCAACTTTTGTGCGACGGACTTGTGTACCGATCATCAGAAAACCTAACAGACCGTTGTCCGCCGAAGATGTACTAGCATGTCATCCAACATTTGCTGGCAGAAAGTTGGACAACAATTGTCAAAAGGAGCATACTAACGGTCAGATTTTAGGACAGTCTGCCAACAAACAATCCCCTGCTAACACTCTGATCATGTGTACGAGGCTTAATGCCTCGTACACACTTTCCGATTATCGTTCAACATATTTAAAACGAATATCGAATACAAAAGTGCAAAATTTGCTCTACCAAAAAGTACGACTTTTGTCGTACGATTCTGGAAAAACCTTCCACTGTGCGTAGCTACATATTTGAAATGATGTCAAATATGCGCGGCCCCTGTGTCCGTCTGGTTTATTTTCATGTTTCAGATCATGTGTGGTGTTCATCTATCGATTTTTAGCGGACGCATACTGTACCGATTAAACGATTGTCGTACGATGGGCTGTCGTCCGAGTCAAGTTTTTGCATTCGTCCCTTCGGATTTTGTTGGACGGACCACCGTGATCGCCTGTCAAAAGCTGTGTACCAAGGATCAGATTATTGAACGATCAATTCGAAAGCAATTTTTATCATCCGATAATCAGAACGTGTATACGAGGTATAAGGGTCCATAACAATATATTTTTGGTTTTGGGTTTAATACCGCTTTAACCAAGAAGCATGTGGATTGCACTTTGAGAGATTCTGCAGATATGAATGGTTTCTATCAAGGCCTAATTTCTCCTTGCTTATTATATATTTTTGTGGATTGTTTACTGGATCTATGTACTTTTGATTATATATGCACAATTAAAGAAGGAAAGCTTATTTTGCCCAGTTGTAGTGTAGAATGCATGTTGTTGGCATTGCAGGAGCACTACTAATTGATAGGCCTTGAATTTTACGTATTGAGTTTCCACTCTTGATAATTGTACTGCAACAGCTACTAGACAGATTAGGAGTGCGGAAATTGTTCATTTTTATTCACTATAGATGAATAGCCAGCAAATTGTTATAGAAAATACAGCTGTCTAAATATGCACAATAATGAAAGAATGTGATAACTAATTTTTGTTTCAAATTAGAACAATGGCTCCAAATGTGTACTGCTAGAACAAGCATTATAGTTTCCTTTTAATCAAACAGAGCAAACCAATATCCAAGCCCAAAGTCCATAAATACTTTCCTTAATCTACAAGAGGACATGTGTTTAATTGTGTCACTAGGCCAGAAAGAAAAGAAAAAACAAAAAAAAAAAAACAAACAAAAAACACCACTTACCTTACAGGTTCACACGGGTGAGCAGGGGTGAACCAAAGCAGCTAAAGACACCAAGTTTTGCAGCTGAAACATGGCGGAACTCCATTCCACCACTTCTGACTCTTGTGCTCCCCCCACTCCGCTATCAAATGTAAACACAGACGCCTTCTGTGTTTAAAAGGGAGAGCATAGCTCTCTGTGGTTCCTGGAACTAGAAGATTCCTGCGCACGCTTCATGGTGGGGTCAGATCGCCAGAATCAGAGAGAGAAACCAATCTTCCTGCAATGTCGAGGCAAAGCCGCCTACACATGGAGGTGCTAGATCTGGGCCAGGTAGGCGAGAGATGCAAGGAAGCTTTTTTTTTTTGGGGGGGGGTGCCCATTGTTTAAAGTGCATCCCTAAGCCCTGCACTCTGGACGTGGGGCGCCTCCTAACCCTGCACTCTGGACGTGGGGCGCCTCCTAACCCTGCACTCTGGACGTGGGGCGCCTCCTAACCCTGCACTCTGGACGTGGGGCGCCTCCTAACCCTGCACTCTGGACGTGGGGCGCCTCCTAACCCTGCACTCTGGACGTGGGGCGCCTCCTAACCCTGCACTCTGGACGTGGGGCGCCTCCTAACCCTGCACTCTGGACGTGGGGCGCCTCCTAACCCTGCACTCTGGACGTGGGGCGCCTCCTAACCCTGCACTCTGGACGTGGGGCGCCTCCTAACCCTGCACTCTGGACGTGGGGCGCCTCCTAACCCTGCACTCTGGACGTGGGGCGCCTCCTAACCCTGCACTCTGGACGTGGGGCACCTCCTAACCCTGCACTCTGGACGTGGGGCACCTCCTAACCCTGCACTCTGGACGTGGGGCACCTCCTAACCCTGCACTCTGGACGTGGGGCACACCCCAGATACAACCGACCCTTTGAAGGCAACCACACTGCTGATTAGCTCACAATGAAAATGGAGCTTGACGTATAAAGATGGATGTCCATAAATATCCCAATAATAACACGTGATGCTCTTGATTTTGAGTATCACTTGTAACATAAAAACTGTGGTAAAAATAGGACAGTACAGAAGAACATTTCCATGCGATTTGGGATGCTGAGATTTTTCCTAGGTCCTGCAGGAAGGTTGAAAGCAATCACCCTTGCATAGGTGAATGCACAGGAATCTGGGTGTATTGTATTTTTGTCTCCCAAATTTCTTTTTATTTTAGGCTTACTTTAGCAGGTTTTTTTTTTCTGGGGATGAGGGACTTTCCATGCAAGGTACACTTTTAGCTCATATTCACACTAGAATGTGGTGTGGGAAACCTGCCATTGATGCAGTTTCCAGCACCACATTCAAACCGCAATTCCCCTGGTAATCTGCAGTGGGTACCAGTGCAATCGACACCCCAAACACAGGTCCCAAAGGCAAAGTGCCATTCCAAAATTGGTGCATGAATGAATGGGCTCAAATCACACCACACTAAATTGCATGTAAACTGAACAGGAATGGGGTGTGGTTTCTGTGCGATTCATATGCAATTCATAGGGTGATCCAAAGCTCCAAGTGGATCTAAAACCTCATTGTAAGTCATCTCCTTTGAACAGCCCATTCTGCTAGGTCACATACTGTTAAAAGTTTACACACACTCCTTTACCACTGCCCTGGCTGCACTGTCTGGCAGTATTGTGCAAACTGTGGTATTAGATGGACAGAACCACAAAGCCTTAAAAGTGATTGTAAAGTTTAGTTTTTTGTATAAAAAAAAAAAAAAGAAGACAAACATGTTATACTCATCTGCCCTGTGCAGTGGATTTGCACATGGCAGCCTGGGTCCTCCTCTTCTATGGTCCCTCTTTACTGCTCATGGTCCTTTCCTCCTGTCAAGTGCCCCCACAGCAAGCAGCTTGCTACGGGGGCACCCAAGTGGAGCTGCTGCTCCGTCTACCCATTCAGACACAGAGCTGTGGTTCGGCTCCGCCCCTCTCTCTGTCCCCATTGGCTAACTGACTTTGATTAACAGTAGCGGGAGCCAATGGCACAGGAGGGAGTGTCCTGGAAAACCGAGGAACTCAGGGACATAGCTGGATAGAGATGGGGCTCAGGTAAGTATTGGGGGGGGGGGGGGGTTGCTGCACATAGAAGGCTTTTTATCTTAATGCATAAAATATATTAAGATTAAAAAAACCTTCTACCTTTACAACCCCTTTAAGCAAGTAAAAATGCTCTTATGTGTGCACTTCATCTGTGTTCAGCTTTAACATCTAGCTTTTACTTTCTCATGGTATTTAGTAATTTAACCTGTTGTTGTCGCCATCACTAAAATCAATAAAATCACTTGGTGATGTCCCATGCAGAGCAAACTGTTGGCACTATATAAATCCTGTATAATAATAATATAATAATAGTTTAGCCTTCAGAGCTTGTTAAACACGGGATGGAATTCCATAGTATTCTTGTTAAGCTTTCTTTTGTAATACAGTCCAAGCTATTTATGGAGGTTGGTAACAGAAGTGCTAAGCCTGCAATCTGGCTACTTGAGCAGGACTAGCTTTAATTAGGTCGATTTGGATAACAAGTGAGAGTCACCTCAGATGCCATCATCCACAATCTGGTACTAAATACCTTGGGACCATCTCCTTTCCAAAAAGGGCCAATTTGGGAGGTATTTGTACAGTTTTGGCATGTTACGGCCTCAAGAGATGATAGGCCGTCAGTACGTCAGGTGTGATCACTTTTCAATAATTGGTACCATAGCTTGTAGACTAACTTTCACACAGACCAAATATTATAAACCAAATTGGGTTATTTTTGCCAAGAAATGTAGCAGACAAATTGTATGAAAAAAAAATTACTTATTTGCAAAATTGTATAACAGACTAAGAAAAATGATTTTTTTTCCTTTTTTTTTTCTTATTTGTAGCGCAAAAAAAATAAATAAATAAAAACAACCCAGTGGTACATAAATACCACTGTAAGAGAGCTCTACTGGTGTGAATAAAATGATACAAATTTCATTCAGATACAGTGTTGCAAGACTGGGTAATTCTCATTCACAGCATGACAGCACTGAAAGCAGAGAACTGGACTGGGCAGGAAGGGGGTGAAAGTGCCCTGTATTGAGGTGGTTAAGGCAGCGTTCATTTTTGTACGATGCACAGCGAAGAGAAGAGAAGGGTGGCGAAGACAGCAGCGACAGAAGACCGGGCCACCGCCAGTAAAAGAGCTGGAAGAAGGAGCGGAGGCCCGACAAGAAGAACCGAAGAGGGGGACAAGACCCCCGAAGTCGTAAGAAGACCCCCGGGCGGCGACGAAGAAGAAAGCTGGGCTCCTCCGCTAGTAAAAGAGCTAGCAGAAGATAGCGGAGGAGACCGGCAAGAAGACCCCCCCCCCCCCCCCCAAGATGGAAGAAGACCCCCGGAGCTGTGCAATAAAATTATTTTAAACCCTTGTGTTGTGTTTTTTTTTTACTTTTTTTTTTCACCAGGTGAATGGGTAGGGGTACATTGTACCCCATACTCATTCACATAGGGTGGGGGGCCAGTATCTGGGGGCCTCCTTATTAAAAGGGGGCTCCCGGATTCCGATAATCCCCCGCCCGCAGACCCTGACAACCAACGGCCAGGGTTGACGGGAAGAGGCCCTTGTCCTCATCAACATGGGGACAAGGTGCTTTGGGGTGGGGGGGCTGAATGGCCCCCCTTTCCCCAAAGCACCCCCCCATGTTGAAGGCACGTGGCCTGGTACGGCTCAGGAGGGGGGGGGAGCGCACGCTCGTCCCCACCCCCTTTCCTGAACGGCCGGATAAGGGTCTGATATGGACCTTGGGGGGGGGGGCGGCGTAGGACTTCCCCTTTAAGTCCATACCAGGTGACGGGGCCAGCGACATTGACTTCCTTCACTAGTCCTGGCTAACTGGAGCCGTGTTCAAAATGAATGGACTTTCCTCCGTGTGCGGGAAAGTCTGTTCATTTCAAAAGTCGGCGGACTAGCACACACACGGCCGGATTGTCAGAAGGAATCGCAGTCCAGCGGAAAATTTTTGAGTCAAAACTACTTTCTAAGTCCACCGGAGCCCACACACGGGCGGATTGTCCAGCGAACTCTGGTCCGTCGGACCAAGTCTGCCGGATAGTTTGATCGTGTATACGTGCCACTAATGTTACCCAATGCACTTTGCCAACATGCCTGAGAAATAGTGCATCAAAACGCATGGTATTAAGAAAACTATGCGTTTTGGGGATTGCACATCTTGTGTGATTTAGAATGGCCCGCTGAAACATATGGGCTGCCCTAAATGTGATGTACCACACATTTGTTTTTGTGTTTATGTACAAATGGACACATTCCCATTCACCGTCTGTCCAAGGGACACAATAATGCATCTTAGGGATGGCCTAAAACCGAGGTTGGCAACCTGTTGATCGTAATCTACTCGTCGATCATGGCCAGGTAATGGATAGCTTGCGTCCCTGCATTGCCGACCTGGGCTAAACTGCTCCTCCTCAGTGGTGAAAAGTCTGGGGTAGAGAAGGAGAGAGCCGGGCCGGTGAATCAGGGGAGAAGATCTGCTCAGGTACTGAGCTACCTCTTTTGTTGAAGCAGCAGGTGTGGGCTCACTTGGGCTGCTGTGGCTATCAGATCAGGGAAGGAGAGAGCAGGGCAGGCAGATCAGATTAGGAGAAAGCCAGGCAGTCAAGCCAGGGAGGAGAGAACCCCCAAGTCAGAACAGGTGAGGAGGGAGCCAGGCAGGCGAAGCAGCGAAAGAGAGCCGGCTGGGTGAAGCAGAAGGGGAGACTTCACAAGACCTCTCTCACTAAAGAAACACTGCAGGTGTGGGCTCACCAGGGCTGCTTCTTTATTCTAAAGATTCTTTAGCACTGTGTAGCACAAAGTAAAAACTGAGATGGCTGCAGCAGCCCCAGTGAGCCCACACCTACTATGCAGGTTTTAGGGGAGATCTCTATTGTGAGGAATATGGGTAGAAGGGGTCCATTTTGGTAGTACTTTGTAAAGTGGTTTGTGCATTAGGGACCTCCAACCACTAATGAACTAACTCACATTAGTGGTTGGAGGACATAAAACCCCTTAGCTGAGCTGCAGGTTTTACTACCTCCCAACCACTCCCCATTAGGCTGCAGAGACAGCAGCCAGGGAATGTGCACACGGTGGCCACGATGATTTGGTTTGTGGCCACGGAAAGAAATTCTAGGTCCCTACTTGTTATTGGGGGCTTGCTAGTAAAAAATGTTCTATAAATAAAAGGCACACTCCGGAGATCTTTGATCTCCTCCATAATGTTCATGTAGACCTCCACCTCCTAAAGGTTGCCTACCTCTGCCCTGAACTATTCCCTTCTTAAAAGGGTGTCCCCACTGGAACATTTCCCTTCAACTCTTATTTTGGGGACAACTTTGGATATTCCCTTACGTTCTTTCTCGGTGACAATGGTCAGAAGTACAAATAAAAAAAAAAGTATGAATCTCCTTAAGGGGAGAACTGTTAGCCATTTGGGTCTGGCTGATTGTACAGCATCAAGCTGCTCTTATTTTATTTTCACTAGAGAGATGTCTGGTATCCCATGTCAAGAAAGTGGCCCCTGGCATTCAGTATGAGACTACCAAACAATAAAACTGCAATTCAATCAGACATAAATTATTCAATGCAAACATCTCGTACTGGCAGGATAAACATTTGCTGGTTTGGTCCCAGATGGATTGACGGTGATCAATGCATTCCCCTCAGAACACAATTGAGATCTCCAATCAACTCCATTCTGACAGCAAACGCATGGTATGCCATATGGAACTACCAAACAGAAGATGATCAGTCCAGCACTTCGCATATACCTAGTATACTGACACCATACCATCTGTCTTGTGACAGGAAAAACAGAGGTGGTATGACAACGAAGGGAATTTTACACAACCTACTTTCTGCACCAATTTGTTGGTGGGAACAATCACGATAGTATGAAGAACATAGAAAATACTTAGGTGCCTAACATCTTAGAATTATTTCTATTAAAGTACATCTATCACATGTATGCCAAAATCAAAAATTGTATGAATATTGACTTAATACCTTTTAACAGAAGTGTTTTAGCTGCTTTTTATATAGACCTTGCGCCAAACAGATACAGTATATGCAGAGTTGGAGTTCTTTGCTCCTTATCTAGTGCTGCAGATACATAGATGCAATGTTGAATATAGAGTCAGTGTAGCACCAATACTGGCCGCCATGGAAAAATATGTTACTTTATCCAATTCATGAACCTTTTATATGCGCAAGAACTATTTTCTTGCTGACAGTTTCCTGTAGGAAGAAATATTGCGGTTGACGTTTTCGACCCCCAATTTTGAAAGTACTAGTTTCTTGGTTGTCATGTTGATCGAATGGTTTCAAAACCTTACTAAGGCTCTGGCCTGGACCCAGAAAAGGACTGGGAAAGAGAGCATTCTCTTCAGAATAAATATGTTGGGATGAAGGCCCTAAGTGAGATTACTACCTCATTTAGACCCTAAAATGGAAGTAAACCCATCAATTTAACAGTTTCACAAAACAGTTACATTCCCGACACGTGCTGGTAATATAACGGTCACATTGGTTGTGCTCTCAGCTAAACTGTCAAACCATACAATGGCTGGTGTCATAACTGATCACATGTGCATCATCATGACAGTTGAAGATTAAACCAAGATGTCAGCTTCCTTGGCTGAAAATAGGAGGGTTTACTTACACTTTAATCATCCCCACAGTTAGTCGATACTGGAAGACCTCATAATTAGCAACAGGTCCTGCTCTGATCAAGGTCCAACTTCAGGAGAAGGAGATTATATATATATATATATATATATATATATATATATATATATATATATATATATATATATATATATATATATATATATATATATATATATATATATATATACATATATACATATATACAGTGGTGTGAAAAAGTGTTTGCCCCCTTCCTCATTTCCTGTTCCTTTGCATGTTTGTCACACTTAAGTGTTTCGGAACATCAAACCAATTTAAACAATAGTCAAGGACAACACAAGTAAACACAAAATGCAATTTGTAAATGAAGGTGTTTATTATTAAAGGTGAAAAAAAAAATCCAAA
The DNA here is from genome assembly GCF_037356315.1 of Lithobates pipiens. NCBI lineage: Eukaryota > Metazoa > Chordata > Amphibia > Anura > Ranidae > Lithobates > Lithobates pipiens. Next base: position 332,530,445 of record NW_027507764.1, on the reverse strand, counting down.
CCATCATGGCCCTGTGTGAAAAAGTGATTGCCCCCTAAACCTAATAACTGGTTGGGCCACCCTTAGCAGCAACAACTGCAACCAAGCGTTTGCGATAACGTGCAATGAGGCTTTTACAGCGTCCTGGAGGAATTTTGGCCCACTCATCTTTGCAGAATTGTCCTAATTCAGTTACATTAGAGGGTTTTCCAGCATGAACGGCCTTTTTAAGGTCATACCACAACATCTCAATAGGATTCAGGTCAGGACTTTGGCTAGGCCACTCCAAAGTCTTCATTTTGTTTTTCTTCAGCCATTCGGTGGTGGACTTGCTGGTGTGTTTAGGATCATTGTCCTGCTGCAGAACCCAAGTTCGTTTCAGCTTGAGTACACGAACAGATGGTCGGACATTCTCCTTCAGGATCTCTTGGTAGACAGCAGAATTCATAGTTCCTTTTATCACGGCAAGTCTTCCAGGTCCTGAAGCAGCAAAACAGCCCCAGACCATCACACTACCACCACCATATTTTACTGTTGGTATAATGTTCTTTTTATGAAATGCAGTGTTCCTTCTACGCCAGATATACTTGGACACACACCTTCCAAAGAGTTCCACTTTTGTCTCATCGGTCCACAGAATGTTGTCCCAAAAGTCTTGGGGATCATCAAGATGTGTTGTGGAGAAATTGAGACGAGCTTTGATGTTCTTTTTGCTCAGCAGTGGTTTTCTCCTTGGAACTCTGCCATGCAGGCCATTTTTGCCCAGTCTTTTCCTGATGGTGGAGGTATGAACGCTGACCTTAACTGAGGCAAGTGAGGCCTGCAGTTCCTTGGACGTTGTTGTGGGGTCTTTTGTGACCTCTTGGATGAGTCGTCGCTGCACTCTTGGGGTAATTTTGGGCGGCCGGCCACTCCTGGGAAGGTTCACCACTGTTCCATGTCTTCGCCATTTGTGGATAATGGCTCTCACTGTGGTTCGCTGGATTCCCAAAGCTTTGGAAATGGCTTTATAACCCTTTCCAGACTGATAGATCTCATTTACTTTCTTTCTCAATTGTTCCTGAATTTCTTTGGGTCTCGGCATGATGTGTAGCTTTTAAGGATCTTCTGGTGGACCTTACTGTGTCAAGCAGCTCCTATTAAAGTGATGCCTTGATTGTGAACAGGTGTGGCAATAATCAGGCCTGGGTGTGGCTAGAGAAATTGAACTCAGGTGTGGACAACCACAGTTATAGTATGTTTTAACAAGGGGGGCAATCACTTTTTCACACAGGGCCATGATGGTTTGGATTTTTTTTCACCTTTAAATAATAAACACCTTCATTTACAAATTGCATTTTGTGTTTACTTGTGTTGTCCTTGACTATTGTTTAAATTGGTTTGATGTTTTCCGAAACACTTAAGTGTGACAAACATGCAAAGGAACAGGAAATGAGGAAGGGGGCAAACACTTTTTCACACCACTGTATATATATATATATATATATATATATATATATATATATATATATATATATATACATACATACATACACAGAAAGACTAACTCATTAACTCCTACCCTCCTCCCCTCTACATTCCCCACTATCTGGCCTCACTGCATCCTCTCTACCGTCTTCCTTCCCCTCCTTCTCTTCACAATCTTCTTCAGTAGACTGAAAGCCAATTGTCACTTAAAGCTGAAGTCTAGGTACAATTATAAGTTAGCCTTGCAGTGTAGCTACCCCGACACTGCAAGGTTAACTGCCTATTTTATTTAGGGTGAAAATAAACGAGCAGTTTACTTTTCTTCTGTAGACTTCCTCCCAGCAGCATGACCAGCTCCACAAAGCCACTTGTCTTGGCTGCTCTGTAGGTTGCCGGCAGCCATACCTCAGATACAATGCAGAAACCAGTAGTCCTGCATTGCAAGCGAAGATGTCCCAGGGTCTGCTAACACAACTCGGAGCATCAGAGAGAAAGGGTGAGTGCCAACAGAGAAGGGAATGAGGGATAAGCCTTTATGCTCCCCTTATTTAAACCTTATGTGTGTTGCAGGGGGGCCTAAATGCAAGGTAACTTTTGATATTACCTGGAATTCATCTTTACATTAAATTTTAATGCAATAAATGTAGCCATTTTTTAATTTTTTTTTTTTTTTATTAAATTACAAACCCATTTACATAGTCCTTCCTATTCTGCACAGGCACTGCCTTGTGAAAGTCATGCTTTGCTTCTCCAACAGGTTTTTCCATTGCCCCATTACAAAAAAACTTGAAAGGGTGTTTTACTTATCCTAAAATGGTAGAGACTTTTTTATTTTTATTTTACGATAGCATGGTTTTTATTAGTTGCTTTTATCTTGGGTAAGTCCATATCTTTTTCACAGAGCATCTGCCAGTTTATCTAGTCCATAAAGTACATCGCCATTTACAATCTTTTTTCTTTGGCATACAAAGCATCTGAAAAAGGTGCGTCATAACATGTCCTTCAAACCTTACACTTCCAAGGTAGGTTCCAGGACATCCTGTCCACTTTTTCACCTCACGTTGCCAGACTATTTTTAAAAAATTTCACTTACAGCTTTCAGACTTTGTAAAAGACCCCCAAACTACACATTTTTGTAAGGCACAGGACCCGTAGAATAAAAAGGATGGTGCTACAAATTTTGTCGGTTCAGCGATAAATGAGCAAAATGTTAGCAAAGTCATGTTTTTGATAAATAGACACTGAAATCATTACTAAATTTCGTTTAATACTTATTTCTAGATTTTATATTGCGCCTTTTTGTGAAGCGGTGAAAACTGTGTGCGTGGGATTTGTATTTGTATTTTTTTTCCATTTTCTGGATAGGTTTTATAAATTTTTTATTTTTTTTTCCCTTTACTTAAAAGGTTGTCACAAGGAGACAAGGCCCTGGTTTTGCTAGAAGGCCAGTCAGGTAAGTTGTAACTGTAAACTGCAGAACAAAGATAAATTATACTTCTGTTGGTACTCACCTGCCACACGCTCGTCAACTTCCCGGTTGCCATCATCAGAGTAGCGAGCAAAGTCCAGTGAATCGAGAGTGCTTATACTACCAGCTCGATCTGCAAAGAATAAGGATCGTTCAGTCAGGGGTGTGTCAAAATTTAAGAATTTCATAGAACAAGGAAGAAATATCATGGTTAAATAAACATTAAATAATATTCCAGTGTAATCCATTTTATAGAGTGATCTGGAACAATGAAAATAAAGATTCACAAAAATCCTCTTAGCCCATCTCTAAATAATATGCTATTATTAAACCAAATCTGTCGCCGATCAGAACATTTCACAGCTGAAATGATTAAAAGAATGTGCAGCTTCCATTCATAGTGTGGCACAAGTGTAGTGAATGTTTTCTGTATAAAATTAGGGAAAATTGTATATAAAGTAAAAAAAATAAAAAACAAACAAACATAGGCACCATTTAAAACGAATACGGCTTGATTCACACATACGCAAGTTGCGAACTGTAGCAAAAATCGCACTGGTTCCAAACCCGCAGACAAATTGCACTGCTTTTTATCAGACGTGCAGGGGTGCCAATTCTTAATGGTACCCCCACACATAAGAACACACAATGCTTTTGGGGTGTGGGAAAACACATGGTGCTGCAGTTCTGTGCAGCTGCCCTGCAGGTAGGCTTTGTAAAATCAGGAGCACTGTGATGGACAAGTTTTATATTAAGGGAAATTTGGAAGAGCACAACAAAAATGTGCCCATTAGCACGCCCCTGTAAATCTCTGTGAAGAACACACCGTACCTTGAGGGCAGGCAGGGATTGGAAGCCAGCAGAGTTAGCGAGCTGCAGGTGGCAGGATCTAAGCCAAGAACCTTGCGGAAGGGGATAGGCTGTACACGTTATGTCACACCATGCCTTGCAGAGAGGCAGCAAAGCGATAGCGAGGCGGGGCACACACGCAACGTCATTGGTTGCTGGTACGCCCGCGGTCCCAGGAACGGACGACTGCTGAGTGGCAGGAATCTGGCATGTTAGATTGTCAGACTGACGGTTCCAACTGGAGTAAAGGTTGGTCCATGTTCTGACTGTGGTCCTCCATTTAATGACAGCTGCTTTAGAGCTAGAATATAACTTGCCAAATCTATTACACTATGGAGATGCTTCTTTTTTTAACATTTCTCTAAGTCGATGAGCATATGAGATAGATCCTGTAGAATACTGGGAAGTAGCCTATCCAGTGAAGAACCTTATGTGACCATCCTGCTTTTTAAAAGCGGTCAACATATTCTGGTGACCTTCCATGTATATATTCAATTCACAAGAATCGCTATGGTGGAACCGTGGGAGTTGAAGAAAACAGTATTTAAAAAGGACTATAATTTTTACAATTTATATCTGGACTTCAATAATTTAAAAGGGTTGCAAAGTCTAAAAGCTTTTTACCTTAATGCATTTTTTGCATTAAGGTAAAAAATGTTTAGGTGTCAGCATCGCCCCCTTAGCCCCCCTTTACTTACCTTAGCCCTCATTTGATCCAGCACCGTGCACATCTGCCGCATTTCTCTCCCTTCAATTTTGGGTCGCGTTGGCTTTGCTGAGGCACCGGGAGCCATTGGCTCCCAGTGCTGTCAATCGAAGCCAGCAGTGACGAGGAAGCACGGGGGCGGGGCCAAGTCCCGCTGTCTGTGTCAATGGACGAAGCAGAGGGACTCAGGTGCGAGCATGCCCCCATGGCAAGCTACTTCCTACGGGGGCACTAGCCAGAGAGTAGGGGCCAGGAGTGCCGGCAGGGGACCCAAAAAGAGGCGGTTATAGTAGTAGTAGGCAGATATAGACATGTTTGTTATTTTATTTTTTTTAAATTTACCTTTACAACCCTTTTAACCACGTGCCAACCAGCAGCCGTTGTTATACGGTGGCAGGTCAGCTCTCCTGTGCAAATCGTCGTAGCTGTGCGGCGGCTCAGGCGGGCGTGGGAGCGTGCCTGCGGGTCGGGTGGACTCTGTCTCCCGGAGACTCGCAATTGCCTAGTACAGAGGCAGAATGGGGATCTGCCTTTGTAAACAAGTACTTCTCCTTTATGGATAGAAATATGACTCATCAGCACCGAATACACATTATTCAAATTTTACTCACTACGGTTTTCTAATTGCGGGAAACAATGTTGGCTATACATATGCATAAATACTAAAAACATGTAAACAATAGTATTTCATCAAGAAACATTATTACATGAAAAATCCAAGCTCAATATGGAGTAAAGAAAATTCCAATAAAGACACCCACATGATATGCTCAACATTAAGTACTCTCGTTCTTGACTGTCAGTTTCCATAGAAACAAACGTTTGTCAGTTGCTTCTCTACTTTTCCCTGGAAGCAGCGTGTTCTGTATAGCATCCATAAAATTTGATTATATATACACACACACACACACACACACACACGTAGCAATCTACTAAACTTAGGTAGTAAAAGAAGTCCCTGGGATTTATTATTAGCGTTACAACACACTGCGCGTCATCGGTCTAAAGCCCTGTACACATAATCAGAATATCGTACAATAATCCGATCGTTAGTACACTTTCGTCTGAAATTTTCCGAAGGGACAAAGACAACCTTTTCTTTTTTGAACGATAACAGATTGTATGATTTTTGTTTAATCAGTAAAGTTTTAGTTAAAAAATACAGAACAAATACTTTACATCACTTCCAAATTTTTATTCTGTCATATGAGAATTTTCGTGCTTTAGTAAATTATTCATTTTTGATAGCAACTAGCATACAAAAAAAAAGACGAAAAACAAGACAAAAACAAACAAAAAATAAATAAAAACACACACGGATGATCATTCATCTGAGAATCTCATCTGTGTACTAGGCTTAAGCGCTGTATGCATTAAATGGCAGCAAAAATATTGTTTTGAGACATTAAAAATACTATGCAATACGAAGCGAGCATTTTTACCTTATATTACTTTACAATTTGATGTAATATGGATGGGGTGTAATCAGATTTTTTTTTTTTTTTTTTTAATAGAACATATACCGTATGTAAATATATGAAAAAAAAAAAAAAAAAAAAAAACATACCTATAAAAATGGTTAATGGCTTTAAAATTAAACTACAACTAGCTTCTCTTTTACACAAGCCCACCCATTTCCCCCAAAAAACTCCTCCTGCCAGTACATTGTTGAAAGGGTCTACGGAATGCAAAAATATATTGTAGTGCACACAAAGAGTAAATATTGTCCACATTTTCCATTAGATATTCATGTAAAAGGTAAATATACCCAGTAGAATTTGTTGACTCTCAACATAAAACGTGAACGAGCAAACATTAGATAGATAGTCATTAGCCTATCACAGCTCTCTGGAAATATCCGATCCAGAGCTCCGGAGGCAGAGTCATGACATCACTGGCCCCACATCCCATCTGTACACTTACACACCAATGCTGGTGTCCTGCCGAAAAAGGTCTCTCAGCGGATCAAGTCCCTCCCCCCCCCCACCCCCGTACTGTGCAGGTGCAGCACTTGCACAGTACGAACAACTACGGAGCCGTCGAAAGTCTCCGAAGATGAACAGCTGATTGTCAGCTCTACATGGCGCCTGCGCTCTTAATGCTACATTCTGCCCCGAGTCCAGGTTCACCATCCAAGTGGACATAGAGCTAGAATATAAATATGGCAAGCGAAGCAAGGCTGTGCCGGAAGCATGGCGAGCGTAGTGAGGCCGCGAGTGGCCCTGCTAAAAAATGGTGCCTTACAACAGTGTTGGAACGCAGGCGCCGTGTACAGCTGTCTCACAGGTGTTCAGCTACGCCTATTTTCGGTGGCTCCGTTGTGGCTCTTACTGCGCAGGCGCTGTGCCTGCGCAGTAGAGGGAGGACATTATCCGCCGAGGGGACCTTTCTCGGCAGAACACCGGATTAGCAGCGCGCATGGTGCTGGAAGTGTGCGCACACGTCACTCCCTGCTGGGAGGTGGGCTATACGGCCGGGGAGGTGGGGGATACACGGCCGGAAGGTGGGGGTCAGCTATGTTACAACTTCACTGTCCATAGACTGGAGATTTCCAGAGAGCTGTGATATGCTTAGAAATGAGAATACAGAGGTTATTGTGCAGCGGTTTGGATTTTTACATAACTATAAAATGTTGCACGTATTGGAGAAATTATGCATTTGAGGTTTACAAGCACTTAAAACTGAAAACACTCTTTTAGGTTGGGTTCACACTGCATTCCTGTACATCGGGTTCAGGTGTGATTCAGGTCCGAATTTTAGCTTGACTGAACCGGACCAGTTTTCAATCCGGATCATGGCCACCCCAGACATGTGTGAACCGGCTCTATTGAGAGCCAATCACAACTGCCTGTCAAGCGAATTGGATGCGGTGAAACCAACATCCAATTGGCTTATGTGTGAACCCAGCCTGCAGTCTGGGGTAGCAGGAGATGTGCACCCTTCACTCATGCATCCCTCTGTATGTCAGTAAGCTAAAGGAGAAGGGGCGTGGTGACATTTTCTGCATAGGTCGGATCTTTTTTCAGTAGCAAAGTGAGGAGGATTACAGATGACCGGCTGCTCCTATGCATGTCAGACTGTGTGCAAATGAGTTGTGCTGCTTTGCTGACGTAGCTAAAATGTTCAGTTAAATTTTTTGTTATTTGGGTTTACAACCACTTTAAACCACTTAAAAAGGACCCAGGCTTTTTCTGACATTTGTTGTTTACAAGTTTAAATCAGTATCTTTTTGCTAATCAATTACTTAGAACCCCCCCAAACACACACAAAAAAAAAATATATATATATATATATATATATATATATATATATATATATATAGATATATATATATATATATATATATATATATATATATATATATATATATATATATATAGATATATATAGATATATATATATATATTTATTTTTGTACAATATTAAAGATGAAGTTACGGCGAGTAAATAGATACCCAATATGTCATGCTGTAAAATTGAGCCAAACGACAGTACTTAAAACCCTACATAGGCAACGCATTAAAAATGTCTACAGGTTACCAGGTTAGAGTTCAAGAGAGATCTAGTGCTAGAATTATTGCTTTCGCTCAGACATTCAAAGCGATACCTCACATGGTGCAAACACCACTTACATATGTGGGTGTGACTTACGTACATGTTAACTACTATAAAATATAATATATATATATATATATATATATATATATATATATATATATATATATATATATATATATGCGCCGTATATATTTTTTTTTATACACTGTCCCCATAAAAAAAATGAAAGGAAACATCCCTTGCAATAACAATACAGCATTCCAGGTCCACATTATGGAGATCTTGGGGTTTAAATCTCTCTTCTACCCTAAAAACACACACTTGTTTACATGGCTAGGGAACCGGGAGTGAAATCAACTTTGCTCCAGTCTTCCAAGGGCATAGAGATGGTGTCCATCTTGCCATCACTCGTCTCTATGCAAAAACCCTGCAGATGCTGGATGGTTCCCGGGCTCAGCAATCGTCACCATTGGCTCGGGAACCCCCGGGAATTGAACGGAGGGTCCCTCTCCCGCCGCTTCCTAAAGTGAATCTGACACTGGGATCAATTATCAGAAAGCCAGCCACCTAAGGGAAAGAATGATACCAGGGTTATGGAATCTAGCTGCAGCCATAATCCCGGTATTTAACGTCAAAATCATGAAGTACATCCCTATTTAGGCAGTCAGCAAGCACCACAGTAGACAACACTGGTGTGACTGAACCCTAAAAGTCCAGTAACCCCAAATATAAACAGATTGTCCAATAATAGGAAGAAAGATGTTAGTTTTTTGCAAGCTACCATTACAAAACAGCAGGAAACGGTCATCATGGACAGCATATTGTATGTAATCTGACAGCATATTGTATGTAATCTGACACACTTCCATATGTCATAAAACAATGTAATGAGGGAAATCTTACAAACAACTGCAGTACTTCCCGACTCCACATAACTATAATAATGCTCAACGGCCATCCTCACTCACACCCTCATATCTTGAATTCTGACACCATCCCAATAGTCTTTACAATAAATCAATGTAAAACATGCAGGGCAAAGGACATTTGGTTGGTTAGTGTTACCTTTTGCTTTCTATTTTTATAAACCCGGAAACTAAGAGAGCTATCATTTATCAACCAAGGCAGGCACAAAGGACTTTGATACCTGAACACACCTTCCTTTGCTTTAATCAAAGTGTGTGTTTCAAAAAAACAAGGTCGTTTCAAATACTGTAGCTTAAAAGAGGAAGTGCATTTCCATCACTAACTTTTACCTATAGGTTATTCCTATGACCGGTAAGCGCAAATCCATCAAGAAATCAGCCTCCCACAGCTCGTGGCCCACACCGCCAATAACGAGCGGAAGCCATCTTGCCTGTCCCTTCCTCCTCTCCAGCTTCAGTGGCGGTGCAGACAGAGTTCTGGATGGCTCCAACCTCCGATCCGGATGGAGATTTACCATCCACAACCCTGGAGCCTAGAACTGACCAGTCCACTTCTGCAATCCTGATGGTGATCGCAGAAAGCAAGTCCTCCAAGGAGGGGAAAATAGAAAAGGTGGCATTAGAATGTGGGCTCATAAGGCAGGATATGGACAGGTTTAGCGGCTGCCTTACAGGTGCAGAGCATTGCATCTCGGCATAGCGAACCATAGCATTACTCAACATGGAACTGAAAATACTCACCAAAAGGATTGGCAATAGGTTGACCAACACATTACACCACCTGATATTTCCAGATCAGACTGGGTTCATGCCAAAAATGGCCACAGACATTAACCTGCAAAGGGTGTATACACATGCTCAGTTAGCTCCTGAGGTATCATCATCAGGGGAGGCTCTGGTGTTTTTTGACCAGGAAAAGGCCTTTGACTCCATTGATTGGACGTATATGATGTAGGTATTGCAACGCAGGGGGTTCGGACCCACGTTTTCTTTAAGTGGATTTCACTACTATACGAGCATCTGGTGGCTGCTCTTCGTGTAAATGGGAGAGTATCAGCCGTTTTTCCAGTGTCCAGAGGCACCAGGCAGGGGTGCCCCCTTTCACCAGGGCCATTTATGCTGGTTATGGAGCCTCTGGCTTTAGCGTTACTCTCATCCCCCCCAAATACATCGGATTAGTGTGGGTAATCTGTGGTTGAGACAAGAGCCCTTTTATGCGGATAACCTGGTGCTTTATTAGGGACACAGGACCCTCCCTACAGACGGCACTCTCTCTTTTGGACAGGTTGTCAGTGGTCTCGGTCTCGAGGTTAATTGGCACAAATCTAAAATCCTTCCTTTGCGCTCACAGCCCATGCCTAGACCGGCTGCCCCTACTACTCCCCTTCAGTGGGTTACACAAATTAAAGATTTGAGATCAGTAATAAAAAAACTCGGTGGCAGACTACATAGGCCTTAACATTTCCCTGCTACTTGCCATTTTAAACCAGAAGCTAAATGCCTGGAAAAATCTTCGACTGTTGCTCACTGGCAAGATAAAATAGATTAAGATAAAAAAAATTCCCCCATTTTTATATGGCCTTAGAGACTTCCCGGTATGGATCCCCAAATGAATTTCTACCTCAATAAACAGTGTACTCCTGTCCTTTTTTATGGCCCGGAGGGACTCCTTGTCTTAAATTAGCCATACAACAGCAGCTGTGGTGAGACGGGGGCCTAGTAGTCCCCAAATTCTTAAAATATTTCCTGGCTGGCCAATTGACAGTTGCTCACTACTGGCTGACAGCCCCTGGGATAAAGCCTCTATATCCTTGGTGGCTGCCTGTGTGGGATCATACGAGGCCCTCTCTCAGTGTACAGAGGTTTGAAATCCCCTACTACTTACCTCTTCTATGTGGTCAGTGGTGCAGAGGTTTAGGTCAACTAGTCCTTGTCGGCTATCTCCCAACCTACTACTGTGGAGAAATCCAAACTTAACCCTTTTTTTGACTATACTGATCCAATAGTTTGAACCAAATATGGTATAAAGACTCTACAACATGTAGTGACTAATGGTGCCCTGATGACCTTTAATGATCTTAAAGAATGATACAGATTGCGAAACTCAAATTTTTTTTTTAGGTATATCAAACTGAAACATGCTTTTTACTCTCAATTCAGAGTGACTTACTATCCATTCTATACAAGGGCCTCTTTCCAAAGACAGTTCAATTTATGCAATCTTGCAGACTAGCCTGGGAGGCCGCAGCTCCTGGACAAGACCAGGACGATTGGGATGACATTTGGGAGGCTCCCTTTAAGTGCCTAGTATCAGCTAGAGACCGTTTGATCCATTACGATTTTTATACAGAATCTACCTTAGCCCTGCTAGGCTAGCCAGGATATTTAGAGGCCAAACTTCCCTGTGCTGGAGACGCTCCGCACCTCTTGCACATTTTATGCACATCTTTTGGCAAGAAATTGCGACATGCATTAGGTTAGTCACCTCCATCTCAATACCCCTTTCGGTTGAGGTATGCTTGTTGCACATAGTTGAACCTTTAGCTACCACTAGGGCTATACACACTCTTCTCACTCTCTTATTGTTCTACACCAAGAAACTGAATAATTCTGTCATAGAAGAGGTTGTATTTTGTTTTCCTTCCTTTGTTTAAGTTTTGACTTTGGCTGGTACTGCTCTTATTGTGACTGGTCTGTTTGTTACCGTGATGCGTGGTTGTCTGTTGTATACACCCGTCCTAAAATCTCAATAAAATTTAATTTACAAAAAACGCGTTTTTAAATTGTCATACAAATAACTATTTGAAATCAAATCTTTATTATTTTGTGGAAATAACATGGTGTGGGTAGGTTGCTGCCGGTCACAGGCTGTGTCATGCCCTCCCAGCCTGTGTAGAATAAGAGGGAGGCGAAGCCTCCATTAATCTACGTGTAATATCCCACCCACGTAAGACTAGTCACATGGGCTGCTCAGATGTGATAGGGAGGAAACGCTCAGCATAGAAACCCACTGAAAATTGAACATGTGCAGAGTTGCCACCAGAGCTGCAAAATCCCTAGCTGAAATGGCAACATGGAAAACAACAGAAAACAAATCTCATAGTGACTGAGTATGAACAGCATGTAATACGCCATTGTCTGCTGAAGACCTATAAGGGCATCAATTCACTGGGGGTCTGTAAACACAAATGTGTTAAGAATCCCTGATGCAAAATGATTAATCCTAAAATAAAAGGATATAAATAAATGGAAAGGAACTTCCCTTTGTGAAAAACTGGTTCTCGTCATTTTCTCACTGCCTGGCAGCACTCCATATGGCTTCTGCCAAAATAGGACCATCAGTCAAAGCTACCAAATTGCTGGCTCTAATTGAACTGTGATCATTTCCACTGGCAGAGGCAAGACAACCATTGCTACAGCATTAATCACACGTTCTATTGCCTGGGAGAGACAAAAGATGGCAATGTTGGAAATGTCTCACAATTTGTCAGTGAGATGTAAAGGAGTCTAAATTTAACTCATGAAGAAAATTAGGACTTTTGTTCAGCTGAAACATTGTGGAATTCAATCACCTCTGGGACTGGCCCTGTGCTCACCATTAACCACGTAATTTGTAAATACAGAAGCCATGCATCTGTGTTTACAACTGACAGTGCACCGTCCCCAGTGGCTTCTACAGAACCTTCTCTGCCCTGCACTGAGAGCCGGGACAAGAGATGGGCAGCTGACTGAGAACAGTGTATTCATGGGTGGATCACAGACGTGGTGAGCTGCATCGTGATACCCAAATTTTGCTGAATGGGAAAGGGACAGAGCTGCAAATAAATGCAAAGAAAGCTGCAGGAGGTATAGGAGCCGGGCTGGCAGGTGAGAGGTGCTTTTTAAAAAAGTAAACATGGCAGATGGTGGAGTTTTGAAGTGTGGGGCAAAGATGGGGGCAGTGATGGAGGGGGTTGTGTGTAGATCAGGGGTGCCCAACCAGTGGCCCAAGGGCCACATGTGGCTCGCGGAGCCTTCTGATTTAGCCCGCAACCTCCTGCTTTGGGATAGCAGTTTCTCAAGCCCTGATCATGGGTTGCCGACCCACCATCCCAGAGCATCAGCGTTTTAAATGAAGCCAGTGGTAGAGGAAGCAAGCGGCTGCAGAGGGAGCAGAGCCGTGTTTGCCGATGCTTCCTGTATAGCGCCGGCTCCTGTCCCAAGCAGAGTGATACCAAATGCATTCTGCCTGGGACAGCAACAGCCAGTGATACCTGAATGGAAGACTGTTATTAAAGGTAAGTTTATTACTAAAAGCAGTGTATATATAGGCATATCTCTTCTGCACTGGTTACTGGGCTGCTTTCAAACTGCAGGTGCAGCGCATTGCACCTTCTGGTTACCTGCACTGAGCCATAGACTTTTGTTACTATCTGTGGGTTTTCAGAAAGTGCACCACACCTGCAGGATATAATAGACATCGATGGCAAAGTGCAGAAAACCTGCAGGAAAGCCACAGGGTCACTATACTGCACATGTAGTCCAGGTAAACTGCCACACATCAGTGTGAAAGCAGCCTTAGGCCCCTTTTCGCATGATCGGTTCAACCCATGCGGACCCTCCCTTCACCTCTATGGACTGGCTTGAGTCCATTTGCACCCGCCTACCTCCAATCTGATCCACGAATAAAAAATAAAAAAAACTGAAGGGGATCTGTCCCCTTCCATCTGGTTGGATTGGATAGGGGGGCCCACAGTGTAGAATGGGCTGTGTTCATGTCCATGTCCATTCTGCATATACATAGCGGACACGGATCTGTCTTCCGTCGGTTCCACTCATTGTGGCTCACGACCAGTTACCAAGTTGCTTAAGTGGCCCTCACTCTTCAAAAGGTTGGGCATCCCTGGTGTAGATGTAAGGGCTTGGGGGATGCAAAGGTTAGAGCTAAAGAGGTGTGCAGAAATGTGATGTACTTGGGGAATGCATTAATAAAGGAACTGTGAAAGAGGTCTGAAATCAGAACACTCCTCAACCCTGCATCATGTGGGGCAGCCCACTCCTCAACCCTGCAATCCGTGAGCAGTGCATGCCTGAAACCCATGCGTAGAGCACTCCTGAACCCGCACCCCGTGAGCAGTGCACTCCTGAAGCCCGCACCCTGCAAGCGGCGCACCCCTGAGCCCTGCATCCCATGCATAACTCTATGCTAAGCTGTGCACGCAACGTAGCGCATTCCTGAACCCTGCACCCCATGTACTGTATAACTCTTTCCAGAACCCTGCATCCTATGATTATGCACTCCTGGATTTAACAATACCCCTCACACTGTTAGAGTAATTTGGCAATATCCACCCTTTGACGTACAATGTACCGTACAAATGACAGAGGTTCTTAAAATGTATTACAGTTCAGGTCCTCGTAAGTATGGTCTGCTTTGCCTACTTATGACTACACTAACTTATCTATGGTCTAGAATCTATAAGAGAAAAAAAATGCTTTGTAACGTTTTAATTTTATGGCACAAGAACATTTTCTCCTATAGAAATGGTGAGAGACACAGCGAATTAATCTTATGACAACTGTGACTCTAAAGGTCAATGTGGAGTATGAAATGACTTTTAGGGGCCTACTGTTCCAGAGCATTTAGTCACCTAATTATTACGCTTGTTCGGTTATTCTGGAAAGGCATTTTAGGAGAAACCAGGTGGTGAGATGGCTATGTCAGCTAAATTCCTGCCAGTTCGATTAAGTCTAGAAACACATTTATGTTAGGAAATTTGTTTATTTACTTTCTTCGCAGTGCTCTGAGGAACATACATCAAGGTTGCTTTTACCCCATTAGGGCTTATACACAGAAGGGCATACTGTGCCATTAAAGTCTTTCGGGCTGTGTTGTGACCCATCCTAAAATACTCCCATAGCAAGGGGTCCCTCAGACAGGCAATGTAAATTAATTGGTATACAGGATTAAGTGCAGTTTGAAATTTGGATGTCCTGTTAATTTTCGCGTGTCACTAATCAAACAATAGCCAAAGGTTTTTGTTTTTTTGCCACTTGTGTTTTTTGAGCTGGTCCAGATTAAACGGAACATGAGATTTTAGAAGCCTAGACTACATTTTCTTGATTTTTTCTGGTCAGTATTAAAAATGTAAAAAAAAAAAAAAAATTGAAAACTGTGCACAAGAATATTTTGTATTCATTTGCGCTAACCTTCTTTTTTCACGTTTTCAAAGCTATTTGTATCTCGCTTGTTGGAAAAGCTTGTTCACAGAGCTCAACAGCAAAAGTGGAAATTCACACAAAACTGAATAAGTCAAGGCATTATCTTATTTCCCTTCCTCCTGATCCCTTTATGCCGCGTACACACGATCAAACAAGCGGGTGGAAAAGTCCGGCAAACTGAAGTCCGCCGGACAATCCCCCCGTGTGTAGCCTCCGGCATACTTTTTTGACCCGATGGACTTAGAAAGTAGTTTTGCACTCCAATCTTCCCGCCGGACTCGCATTTTTCGGCGGACAATCCGGCCGTGGGTATGCCAGTCCGCCATACTTTTGAAATGAACGGACTTTTCCCGCCCGGAGAAAAGTCTGCTCATTTTGAGCGGGTCTCCAGGTAGGCGGGGCCCGCGAAGGAGACGACGCCCCGCCACCTGGTATGGACTTAAAGGGGAACCCCAACGCCGAAAAAAATCGGCGTGGGGGTCCCCCCTAAGTCCACAACAGACCCTTGTCCGAGCATGCTACCCGGCCGGCCAGGAAAGGAGAGGTGAGCGAGCGCCCCCCCTCCTGAGCCGTACCAGGCCGCGTGCCCTCAACATGGGGGTGCCTTTGGGAAGAGGGGGCCGCGTGGCCCCCCCCACCCCAAAGCACCTTGTCCCCATGTTGATGGGGACAAGGGCCTCTTCCCGAAAACCCTGGCCGTTGGTTGTCGGGGTCTGCGGGGCGGGGGGCTTATCGGAATCCGGGAGCCCCCTTTAATAAGGGGGCCCCCGGATAACCGGTCCCCCACCCTATGTGAATGAGTATGGGGTACAATGTACCCCTACCCATTCACCTGTAAAATAAAGTACAAAAAAACACAACACACAAGATAAAATAGTTTATTGCACAGCTCCGGGGGTCTTCCGTCTTCGGGGGTCTTCTCGCCGGACTCCTCCGCTATCTTCTTCTTGCTCTTTTGCTAGCGGAGGAGCCTGGCATTCTTCTTCGTGTCCTGTCCCCCTCTTCGGTTCTTCTGCCGGGCCACCGCGCCTTCTTATAGCTCTTTTACAGGCGGTGGCACGGTCTTCTGTCGCGGCTGCCGCCGCCTTCCGTTGTTCTCTTTCTTCTCCTGGAGATGTTGACTCGAAGCTCTCTCCGGCCGCAATGCCAGGGACGCGCTGCGCAGTGACTTATATAGGGACAAGGGGCGGGGTCATCGGTTGATGTCACATGGTGACGCCGCCCCTTACGATGTCACCGTCCCGGAGGATGCTGGGACTGTCGCCATGTGACGTCAACCCATGTGACATCAACCCATGTGACATCAACCGATGACCCTGCCCCTTGTCCCTATATAAGTCACCACGCAGCGCGTCCCTGGCATTGCGGCCGGAGAGAGCTTCGAGTCAACATCTCCAGGAGAAGAAGGAGAAGAAGAAGAACGGAAGGCGGCGGCAGAAGACCGGGCCACCGCCGGTACAAGAGCTATAAGAAGGCGCGGTGGCCCGGCAGAAGAACCGAAGAGGGGGACAAGACCCCCTGAAGTCGGAAGAAGAGGCCGCGGCGACGAAGAAGAATGCCGGGCTCCACCACTAGCAAAAGAGCTAGAAGAAGATAGCGGAGGAGTCCGGTGAGAAGACCCCCGAAGACGGAAGACCCCCGGAGCTGTGCAATAAACTATTTTATCTTGTGTGTTGTGTTTTTTTTGTACTTTATTTTACAGGTGAATGGGTAGGGGTACATTGTACCCCATACTCATTCACATAGGGTGGGGAGCCGGTTATCCGGGGGCCCCCTTATTAAAGGGGGCTCCCGGATTCCGATAAGCCTCCCGCCCGCAGACCCCGACAACCAACGGCCAGGGTTGTCAGGAAGAGGCCCTTGTACTCATCAACATGGGGACAAGGTGCTTTGGGTTGGGGGGGCGCGCGGCCCCCCCTTCCCCAAGGCATCCCCGTGTTGAGGGCACGCGGCCTGGTACGGCTCAGGAGGGGGGGGGGGCGCTCGCTTGCCCCTCCTTTCCTGGCCGGCCGGGTAGCGTGCTTGGACAAGGTTCTGTTGTGGACTTAGGGGGGACCCCCACGCCAATTTTTTTCAGCGTTGGGGTTCCCCTTTAAGTCCATACCAGGTGGTGGGGCCGGCGACGTCTCCTTCTCGGGCCCCGCCTACCTGGAGACCTGCTCGAAATGAGCGTACTTTCCTCCGCGTGTGTGGGCGAGTCCGTTCATTTTAAAAGTAGGGCGGATAGTACGGCGGACTTAGTACGCCGTATTAGTCCGCTGAAAAACTGCCGTGTGTGGGCAAGTAGCCCGTTCGGAAAGTCCGACGGACAGTCTGGCGGGAAGTCCGCCAGACTAAGTCCGTTGGACAGACGGCTACGTGTGTACGCGGCTTAAGGCTGGGTTCACACTGCTGCGGGGGGAGATCCGGATGTGATTCGCACAGCAAATCACATCCGATCTCCGTAGCACTGCGAGTTCAGCCATACAGATAGTATGGCTGAACTCGCAGCTGTCCCGCAGCAAACTCGCACAGGACCCTTTTTTGGGTCCGCAACGGAATCGGATCGCATGGGGGTTCACACCATGCGATCCGATTCCTGTGCGAGTCGGCAGATCGCACTGCGATATGCCGACGGATCTGGGGGTGTCATTAACATATCATTGACACTCCCAGCCGTCCGCATAGGGCAGTGTGAACTGCCGGCGGGAGGTGAGCGATGCGGGAAAACGCCGCGGATTCGCGGCGTTCCCGCATCGCAATAGTGTGAACCTAGCCTTAGAGTTCTCACGCAAAGCTTTAGACCCCTTTCGCACAGAAAGCACTTTACAGGCGTTTTAGCCTGTAAAGCACCTGGAAAATGCCTCCCAAGCCTCGCCAGTGTGAAAGCCCAAGTGCTTTCACACTGGGGCGGTGCGGTTGCAGAATGGAAAAAAAAAAAAGTCCTGCAAATTCATCTGATAATCGGATGGTGTGGCTTTAGTTTGGGGAGAACAGTGAAGGATCACACTGGGTGTCATTTACAAAATAATCAGAAAAATATTCTTTTAAGAAGACTTTATCCACCACTTTCATGGGAACTTATTTTTTGGATCTTTTTAGAACACGTATGAACTATTATTTTGCATATTTATTTATTTTTTTACATACTTTTTTTGCACGATTTCTGGATCACTTATGACATTTTTTTTTTTTTTGGGGTAAAATCTTTATTACATTTTAAAAGGTGTTTTTGTATTTTATTAATATTCATTGTTGCGATATGTACTATTTTTTTAATTAAAATTTTCTCTAGCAATTTCACCTTACAAGAAATGTTTATTCATTGAATGTCAATAGATTGCATTACCATGATATGCACTAGGTCAGTGATGGAGAACCTTGGTACCCAAGATGTTTTGGAACAACATTTTCCATGATGCCCCACTACACTGTACAGTGCATGAGCATCATGGGAAATGTAGTTCCAAAACATCTGGGGTGCCAAGGTTCGCCATCACTGCACTAGGTGATATGTTTGGATGGATTCACCATGTTGTACATATTGAGATTCTTATTTATTATTTGGAATATCACGAGTGTTCGTTAGATTTGGTGGGATCATAGATCTGCATTGATTGCTTTTCTCATTACAACTTTGTTAGGCGTTTCACCAATATTTAGATGGCAGCGGTCAATTAGGGCATCCCACTAATATAGAAGGAACTATATACAATTTCTTTCTCAGTGAAAAGCGCTGAGAGCTGATTGGAGGGAAGGGATACACCGCCCTTCACACAGCACACAGGAACAGATCTGAGGCTGCCAATCACAGGCTGTGCACTGGAGCTCCCTCCCATTCACCATTTTTTCTCTTGCTGTCAGGATAATTTGTCAGAAATGACTCATGGTGATAGCAGACAGAAATTACACTTTTTGCTCTGGATTGAGACAAGTACACACTACAGAGAGATGTGCATTGTTCATATTTCATGTCAGGGGTTTACGACCTATTTAAAGAGTACCCAATAGATCAGGGATATGCAATTAGCAGACCTCCAGCTGTTGCACAACTACAAGTCCCATCATGCCTCTGCGTGTCATGTTTGTGGCTGTCAGTCTTGCTATGCCTCATGGGAATAATAGTTCTGCAACAGCTGGAGGTCCGCTAATTGCATATCCCTGCGATAGATGAAAAACATGGCGGTCATCCTGATTCGTCCGTTACTACATGAGTCACTGACCATTGTGACGCATGGCAACAGACGTGTTCCAGGTCAGTAACTCACCAAAGAGGAGGATGGATAAGGGTGCCAGACCCTAGAGAATCTCATTAGGGCAACAGTGAGAGCTCCTGCAAGTCATGTCAACTTACTATGGGTAAATCTAAATAATTGACATTTGGGAACAATTCCTGAACACTTTTACATCAGAATAAAAAGGCTCACATTCAAAGCAAAAAAACCTTATGTGGTTCACTTATATGTACAGCATGAGTAACCCTATGACTAACATTTTAGTGGAAATGCTTGTAGTTGCCTTCATATTTCTACTAGTGAGCCCTGAAACCTCAGTCTTTTTGGAAGTCAAACTGACTGTCCCCTTCAGCTTATACGTTCTCTATGGTGCCACAAATGTGCCAGCTTCTCAGGGAGGTGAGGAAAGTGGAGTGCTAAACAACATTTACCTATGTGAAGTTGATATTAGAAAAGTATATTAAAAAGGGAGATCTATAGTCACAGCATTCACTTTCATTTTAGAAAGTCAGCATTTTAATAATATAAGATTACTTGAAAACTCTCCTTTCATATTTTTAGTGCTGCCTGTCTGCTGGCAATCTCTTTCCAAAGCGTCCTAGATTCCCTGCACAATGTTGACTTTCAATTATTAAGGACTACGTATCCCATGGTACCTGGCTGCCTGCAGGCAGTGATTCCTGTACTGACGCCGCCTCCTGGAACTCCTACTCTCAGCACATCTGTAGTTCAGAAGGCAGGCTCTGATATGTGTGACACTACAGTGCCTACTTACAGGGCATAGTAAATACATGTCAGAGAATTTACGGAAGTGAATGTGTGGGGATCTTCAAAAAGTAAGTACTTTAAAATCATTCAGGTTAAAAGTAGATGTAAACCCACTCTCATGCTTTCTAAACTACTGCAATGTTGGTTATCTAGAAGTATATACACGTCTCCTGCATATATACTTATCTGTCAAATGTCTCTCCTCTGTCTGCTATGAGACCAGAAAAACTGCAGATTCTGTGGGTAGGTTTGTTTGTTTTCCAGGGCTCAGTGGGTGGAGTCGTGATGTCAGTAGACTCCCCGCCCACCTCTACACTCCCTTTATCAACATGCATTTTCTCCTGTGTATTTCTTACACCGAACTTCTGCTATGATCACTAACATCCAGTCAAAACCCAGAAAAGTCCCCACATGACTTCAGCATGCCAAATCATGCTGAGGTGTAGAACAGCCAATGCTTGCAGAGCCGCTGAAGAAAGGAGTGGGAAGGAATAAAAAAAAAACAATGCATGTCTTACCCCTTGTACACACGGTCGGACATTCCGACCACAAAATCCGTCTGATTTTTTCCAACGGATTTTGTCCAAAACTGGTGTTGCATAAACACAGTCGGACAAAGTTGTCGGAAAATCCGATCATTCAGAAAGTGATGACATTCGTTCGTTACGATGGGACTACATTCAGGCTAGTAGCCAATAGCTTTGGTCTCTTAATTTGATCTGAGCATGCGTGGCACTTTGTCCGATCGGAATGCTCTACAAATGATCGGACAAAGTCTGATCGGATCATGTTGTCAGAAAATTGTATATCCAGCTCTCAAACTTTGTTGGTCGGACATTCCGACGGAAAAAGTCAGATGGAGCCCACACATGGTCGGATTATCTGACAATACGGTCTGATCGGACATTTTCCGTCGGAATTTCCGATCGTGTGTACAAGGGCTAAGGCTAGTGCATGAAATATGTAAATCACCTGTCAATCACAGCAAGGGGGAAGAAGGGACAAAAATTTCACAGTTTGTCTGTTCTATTTCACTGAAAAAAAGTTGAGGATTGCTCAGAGCTGGATTAACTCTTTGTGGCAAGACTGGGCAGGATTAGGATGAAGGATTAGGGCAGTTCTGAAGGCAAAAGAGGTCCGACCTGGTACTAGAAAGGTGTACCTAATAAAGTGGCCAGGGAGTGTATAGACAGCTTGCAACATAACACTTATTTTATAAAAGGCAAGTGACACAGGAGATATTAACTGAATGACAAGTTCATTATGCCAGAATTTGCTCACATCCTGTCTTTTCAGAAGTTGAAAGTCTGAGGAGAGTGAAGAATTATCATACAGACAGTACAGTTAATCATGACATGCTTAGGTTAGACTAGTCTTCCTTAAAGCTCAACTCCAGTCTAATGTAAAAACGACAAGTCAAAGCGGAGTTCCACCCAAAAATTGAACTTTCGCTTTAAGTGAGATGACCCCGACATGCCCCATTTGGCGTGTCATTTTTTTTTAGAGGGTCTGAGGTCCCACTTCCTCCCAAGTTCCCCTCGATGGCAGCCTATATCGGCGTATAACATGCACACAAGATTTCCCCCCCTATTTTATAAAATATTTGGGGTTCTAACAAATTTTTCTAGCAAAAAATACAAATTTAAACTTGTAAACAAGTGTCAGAAAAAGGCCTGGTCCTTAAGAGGTTAAAGTAAATCATGGTATTCCTGTCCCTGGGAGGTCTGGAGAATATATTATCATGCAGCCAATAATACCTCCTGGTGCCACGTTCTCATCTTGGCCAGTCGTCTTTCTTGTTATGCTCACCTCTTTCCTCCAGTTTTAGGCTCCTTTCACACTGACGATCCGTTCAGATCCACCTGTCCGCTTTTCAGGCGGACCTGAACGGATGCTCCATAGAGGTCTATGGAGCGTCAGATGTCAGCGGTGACAAGTCTGCTGACATCCGACCCGCTCCGATCCGAAAAAGTGTGACGGAGAAAAAGGCTATTTTTCCATCCATCATCGGATTGGGGGACGACTGACACTGCGGTCCGTCGTCACCCGATCTCCCATAGGGGAGAGCGGCGCTGTGACAGGTCCGTCCCCTGCGCAGTGTGCAGAGACGGACCTGTCATCTTCCTGCTCAGCGGGGATCGGCGGAGCGATCCCCGCTGAGCAAGCGGAATCCACGGGGCGGATCACCACTGATCCGCCCTGTGTGAAATGACCCTTAGGCACCCATCCCTGCACTCCCTTGGCATCCAGGGTTTCTTTTCCCCTCTATCCCTGCTCTCTTCCCTGGTCCCTTTTGATGTCAAGTGGTAAGTACCCATTACATGATGGCAAAACCCGGCTAGAATCTCCAGGAATAACCTACAAAAATGGTGCTTCCTCATAATACCGGCCACAGGTGATAAGAAATGAAGGATCCTTTCTGTATAGTATATCCAGATCACTTTTTGCTTAAATAAACATGTTTTATTATGACCTGCTTCATTAGGTGAACATGTCTCCACAATCTAATTTTTATGAACATTTTTGTATTGCATCTGTTAACTGGCGGGTTGTTCCCACTCGCTACAACCTATTTTATAAATGCTGCTGCCAGACTACCTGACCATCTTCTCCTTCTCCTAATATACGACCTCCTTAGAGAAATGTTAAAAGCATTAGCCTTGTAGTTGACCGTAGTTCATAACTGCTCTCCATACATTCGCTTCATGGGGTCGGTTTACTAAATCAAATAGGCTGTTCATTTTAGAAGACATTTTGCCCCAGAGCTTGGCGAGTGTGGCAAAGGTTCACTTTACCCAATCACATGCAAAGAAAAACAAAATGGTATTTTTAATAAAGTGAAATTTGCTGCTCTCCCAACAAATGAATAGGATAAGATTAGCAAACGAAGTATGAACAAAAAATTTGATAAGGATTGTGAAAGACCAAAGTCCATGGTAAATATATGGCAAATGTATTCTCAATGGAAATGTGATGACCGTCCTCTGTGTAAAGTCGTTCACACGTGCCACGAATCCGCCACCATGTATGCACTTACCAGAAGCTTAGCAACTATGTAGCAGACACAGCTTTGATCATATATCTATTCTCAGTATTAGAAGACAATCCGCAACGATTCCACAATTTCCCCAGGGGGGAGATCTATTCGGGGGGGGGGGGGGGCGGTGTAGAAAACAGCCCGCCACAAAGAGCCAACATAAAGCACTATAATCGAGATCTGTAGTATACATTGTAATGCCCTGTACACACAGTCTCCAACGGAAAATGTGAGATCGGATTGTGTTGTCGGAAATTGCGATCGTGTGTTACACACAAAGCTTGAGATCTGGATCTAAAATTTTCCGACAACATGAAAAAAAAAAATGCATTATTTTTTACTTTTTGCTATAATAAATATCCCCCAACAATATTAAAAAAAAGTTTTTTTCCCTCAGTTTAGGCCAATACCTATTCTTCTACAGATTTTTGGTAATAAAAAAAAAAAAAAAAAATCGCAATCAGCGTTTATTGATTGGTTTGCGTAAAAATTATAGCGTCTACAAAATAGGGGATAATTTTATGACATTTTTATAAATTTTTTTTTTTTACTAGTAATGGCAGCAATCAGCGATTTTTATCATGACTTCGACATTTTGGTGGACACATCGGACAATTCTGACACATTTTTGGGACCATCTCCCCGTTCTTGAGCTCCGTGGTGCGATTGCGGGTATCCCTGTGGCGATCGAGTCCGCAGGACCCGCGACCACGGTCACGGAGCTCGCATGCAGGGAGGGAAATACAAAGTAACGTACGTGTAGGTTACTTTGCCCAGACGTGCCATTCTGACGACACATTTATACAGGAGCCAGTTGAGAGCCGGTAAAGGGACCAGGATCTATTTTTTTTTGTTTTTGTTTTTTATGGTTTAACAAACACTTTAACTACAACACTTAAAACGCAAAAGAAAACGTTATATTGCAGCTTATTAATTCTTAGAAGTGATGGCTGCATTCGTTTTTTTAATGCAGGCCATACATGGTCGAATTTCGAACGAATTTTCTTTTCAAAATCAGAAAATTCATTTTTTTTTTTGTGATCCGATGATGCCACCACTGATTTTCGAAAATTCGGCCGACCAAGCCTTCAATTTCACCTCATGTGGCTACAGAAAACAATTTTCGTAGCCAGGAATCTTCTTTTCTCTCCGTAAATTTTCTTATTACATTTCTAGCACGATTCTCCCATCATTGATTAGAAAATTGTTTGTTTTTCAAAAGATTTCCAACATGTCCGATTTCTCAAATTTGATTTCCACACGAAAATCGGCTGTTGCTACAGCCCACTAATGGTGCGAAATTCATAAGAAAATTCTTTAATACGATTTTCGAAAGAAAATTCTTTTGAAATTCAAACCGTGTATGGCCCGGCATTAGGTTTTTTTCCCTTTATTTTCTACTGGTGAAAGGAAGTCAGTTTTTACAATCTGTCCTAACAATGTAGCAGTTTGAGGTAGGGTTGCACTGATAACGTATTTTTTACCAGCAAGTACGAATGGGCTCAAATTGCACTACAAAAAAAAAATCGCATGCAATTTAAGGGTCGGTTCACACTGCCGCTAATTCTATTGCAAATTTGAGCCGTTTCGCTCAAATTTGCAAGATTTTAATAACATTGTTTTCCATGAGTGGCGTTCACATCAATGCGTTGCGAATCTAAGCTGCGTAAAAAAGAAAAGGAAAAAAAAAAAAAAAAAAAAAAAAAAAAGGGTCCTGTCCGAGTTTGATCCCTGCGCGATGCAAATTCAGCTCCATAGACTGCAAAATTTGCAGTAGAATCGCAATAACACAAAGAATTTGCAATGCAAGTTCGCAACGCAATTCGGATCAAAATCACGCTAAATTCACACCACAGCAGTGTGAACCGGCCCTTAACGCAATGCAATGCGATTCCGGTCCAATCACATGAGGTTTCCCACACTGCACCTGTGTGTGCTATGGGCCCATTAGAAATGAACGGGTACATTTTGGGAACACATAAAATCAGTATGTATGCCTTCTTCAAGTGCAACTGAAAATGAAAAGCAGACTATGAAAGGTCTGAAAACGAAGCATAATGCCCAACAATTTGTTATGAAAGTGCCTAATGGAAGATTGCCTTCCAGAGAAAATGATTCATTAAATTGAAACCATAAGCAAATCAAGATCAGAAATCCTCCTCGGGGGCTTTTTAATGCACCGTCCACAAAGGTTCTGGGATGCAGCATGACCGACATAAAAAGGCCCGACCACAATATTACAGTATATGGAGAATGGAGAAAGCAGCCATATTGACATGTCAGCCTTTCCATCATTTTCATGTATTGATATTGCCATTCTGAAAGAATAAAGTGAAGTGACCAGCAATATACTTGATATTTTATTAACCACTTAGTGCCCGAGGGTAAAACAAATACTAAACGCCTGAACACAATTTTGCAACTTTGACATGCATTGGTAAAAACTGTACACATCACTGCAACTACTTTGTACAAAAAAATAAAAAATAAAATAAAAACACGGTATAATCCACCTGAATACACAAATTAGACTTTTTGGTGGTAAATGGTAATGGATATCCACAGATTTTTTAAAAAAGCTTAATAATAATAATAATAATATTATTATTATTATTAACCACTTCAATAACAGGCACTTTCCCCCCTTCCTGCCCAAGCCAATTTTCAGCTTTCAGCGCTGCCACTTTTTAAATGACACACTGTAACCAAACAAAATTGTTATCCTTCCCCCCCCCCCCCACAAATATAGCTTTCTTTTTGTGGTATTTTATCACCTCCGCATTTTATTTCTTTGGCAATAAAATCAAAGAACACTCAAAAAAAATAAATAAATAAATAAATAAAGGGAAGAAGTTTCTTTATTCCGGTTATAACATTTTGTAAATAAGTATGTTTTCTCCTTCACTATAGGCACTGATGAGGCTGCACTGACAGGCACTGATAAGGTGGCACCAATGAGGCGGCACCGACAGGCATATCCCTGGTGGTCCAGGATGGCATACCTGGTGGACATCATTTGTGATCCTGGGCATGCATCCGCGCGGATCAGCACATAACCCCACCCCCTCCTTTACGGATGTGAGTGAGGAAAAGGCAATAAACGGCTCTTCCTGCTTACACTGATCAGCCATGATTGGGGCTCTATACCAAGATTGGTGTTGTGGCGCTGCATGTTTTCAGTGACAAAAAAAAAAATTGATTCAAGTCAATAGACGAAAACGGAACAAAAATATGGAGGGAGGGACGTTTACAGACCAGAACTTCTGCTTTCCTCTGAGCTCCACCTGTCTTTTGAAGCCCCAGCCCCCTGACTTTATTGGCAAGTTGTACTGGGTGAGAGACGCAGGCTCCCATCAGCCCTTTCCTATGCAGTTCCACACATTCACACTCTTTTGCGCCTTCTGCTGGCCTTTTCTAAATTGGCAACACAATTCCATCAGCAGCTAATAACAGCACAGTAATGTTTAAAGGCTTCCTTCCTACCCTGCTTTAAACCTTCTCCACAACTTTATCCCTGACCTGTCTGGTGTATTCCTTGGCCTTCATGATTCGGTTTGTTTACAAAGGTTCTCTAACAAACCTGAGGGCTTCACATAACAGCTGTATTTATAACGAGATTAAATTACACACCGATGGACTCAGAGTAAAGGGGGCAGAATATAAATGCATGCCACACTTTACAGACATTTGTAAAAATGTCTGAAAAGTGGAAAAGTGGATGGATGGCTAACCATTTATCATTTTCCTTCCACTTCACAATTTTGATGTATTCCAATCAAGCACCCCACCCCCCCTGTATATGGATATCCTTCTTTGTTATTTCCAGTAGGGCTTCCGTCCTACACTAGGCTGAAGTCTTCACTGCCAGTTGCCCCACTTTGGGGGCAGATTTCGCAGGATGCCTGGACAGGTAAGTGTGCTAATATTAAAAGTCAGCATCTACATTATTTGTAGTTGCTGACTTAAAAAAAAAATAAAAAAAATAAAAAAATTTTTAAGAGCCTGGAACTCCACTTTAAATATATTTTAGGATTAGCGTTGTCATCACCTGGGCCAGTTCTTTGGTCTACCAGGTCCCCAGCACCGCCATCCTGCTTGCGGGAAGCCGGCAGAATGGTGGCACCATTAAACCTCATTTGTCACATACAAGCCAATCTTAATGCACTGTTTAGTTGGGCAACTAAGTTGGAGACATCTTGTATGGACATTATTCCACTTTTGTTTTCCAATTTTAATCCCAGACCCTACCGTATATCATTTATAAAAGATATTAAAAATTAAGGGCCCCAACAATGAACCTTGGGGTACACCACTAATAACTTTAGACCATTCTGAGTAACAGCCCGTTCACACCTGAACGTTTTGTAGCCCTACGCCTGAAGCTACAAAACGCTGGAGGGGAAAAAATCCATTATTCTCAATGGAGATGGTTCACATCTCCACTCCATGTCGCCTGAAGCCCTACGCCTGAAGCTCAAACAAGTTCCGGACCCTTTTTTGTCACGCAAATTGGGCTGATTTGGGCGTTTTCATTCCCATAGAAACTAATGGAAACGCTCGATTTGAGCGTTTAGCGCGACAACGAGCGTTTCTACGGGCGTTTTGACGCTGTATCTGCTCAAGAAAAAATAAGCAGATGAAAAATATTTTTCCTATTGGCTGAAAAAAAAAACCGCCGAAGTTAAAAACGCTCGTTGTAGTGTGACAAAACGCTCGTTGTCGCGCGTTGTACGCCGGTAAAAACGCCGGTAAAAACGTTCAAACACGCTACGCTCAGGTGTGAATGCAGCCTAAGAATAATTACTCACTACTCTCTGAATTGTGTCTTTTAGCCAGTTTTCTATCCATTTACAAACTGATCTTTCCAAGTCTGTAGACTTTACCTTACATGGGGGAAACTGTGTCAAAACACTTTTGTAAAATCTTCATTAAAAAAAAAATTAAAAAAATCGGAGTTATCTGACAACTTTGGTCTTTCGTGAATCCATGCTGACTATTGCTTAAAATATTGTTGTTTTCTTGCAAAAATCTTCTACATGATCTCTTATCTCTCAGGGGTTTAATAACTGCTTATATATAATTTCTCAGCTAAAGTTGATCATGAAAGAAATCACATCAAACAAGACAAAAAAATACCTTAAAAGGGTTTGCTAACCCATTTATACAAGACTATGCCAGCCCCTATTAGAGGCTGGCATAGCACACTATGTCAGTAGTTTTCAAAATAATAGTGTTCTAAATACCGAATTTAAGCTGTCTTCTGGCCGGTTACATCACTCACGGCCGCTTTACAGCTCCGATGGATTGCGGTGATCTCCCTCTTACGCCAGTCACGTGACCAGCCTGAAGACAGTTTAAATTTGGTATTTAGAACACTTGTTTTTGAAAACTATTGACATAGTGTGCTATCCCAGACTCTAATAGAGGCTGGCAGTGACAATTTAACGTTTTTATTTTACAAGAATAGCGGAGTGTCCTCACTTCTCAAACACTCCTACCTTGACCTCTACTCCATCCCACTGCTTATACATCACCCTGCCTTCTGGCCTCTCCCTATTACTGCTCCTGCCAAATCTTGCTTAATCTACATCCATATACGGATAAAACCTCCAGTACGCTCAGGCATGCACACTCCCACATTATCTCCCTCAACCTCCTGCTTCTCCCAAACTCTGGAGGCATATCCCCAAACCCTGGGCCACCACATCATCTGTCTTTGCCGATGCGCCCATCTCCCAACACACTCTGGCAGCAGCCACAACCCAAAGAACTTAGTCTCTATTCCTCTTCTTCCCAAAACCAGCCTTCTCTTCTGTGCCCTCTGGAATGCACGCTCTAACAAGCTCACCGCCCTCCACGACCTCTATCACAAAATGCCTTTAACCTACTTGCCATTACTGAAATCTGGCTTCATGAATCAGACACTACTTCTCAACCATGGTGACCTTCTCTGGACTCATGCCCCCAGACCAAGTGGACAGTAAAGAGGTGAAGTGGGAATCTTTCTAGCCCTATGCAGCACCTATCAGGTACTTCACCCACCTCACTCTCCGACACTCTCCTTTTGAGGCATATTGCATTCGTCTATTCTCTCCTATTTTCCCTAAGAATTGCTGTCATCTACTGCTCCCTGGACTGGTATCAACCTTCCTTGATGACTTCTCTGACTGGCTACCCTACTTTCTCTCTTCTGAAATCCTCACAAGCATTCCCAGCAACTCCAAAATCCCTGTTGATGCCAACACTACTATTACTTCTAAACTTCTCAATCTAACCTCACCTCCTGACCTAAAGCAATGGATACAGGCTCCTACTCACGCCAACGGCAACACCCTTGACCTGGTCTTCTCTTATCTGTGCACTCCATGCAACCTCTCCAACCATCCTCTCTCACTCTCTGATCACCACCTTATTAGTTTTGTTCTCTCCCCGTCTTACAACTCCTCTCCCTCCAACCACCTAACGATTACCCGTAGAAACCTTTGCCACCTCAACCCTTCTCTACTCTGCTACTGATTGCCTTTGACAAAATCTGCCCCCTGCCTTGCCCCAACCTAACCACTTTCGTCTACAGCCTCTGTCCTCCATTGCCTCCACCCTCTAATTCGCTCACTGCCCAGAAAATAAGACTGATACAATATATGAGGAGATTTTCAATGCACAGAAACCTCTCCCACTCAACACCCCATGTCCACAGATATAATCATTACTTTCCTCAAACCCTAGTATTAATGAGGTTGCAAAAAAACTTTTATCCAACACCCATCTAACCACCTGCCCCCTGGATCCTGCTCCCTCACAAATGCTACACTCACCCTCTGACTGGATTCTACACTCTCTAACTCACATTTGCAACCTCTCGCTCGCTAGTGGCATCTTCCCAAACTCTCTAAAACATGCGCTAGTCACCCCCATACATATAAAGCACTCACTGGACCCCACCAATCTTAACAACAACCTATGCCCCATCTCCTTACACACCTTCTCCTCCAAAATTCTTGAAAGACTGGTCTACAATCAACTGAGCGACCCATCTGACCATGAACAAACTTCTTGATCCCCTTCAGTCTGGATTTTGCCCTCAACACTCTATGGAAACTGCTCTCCTTAAACTCACAAATGACCTACTAACGGCCAAAACCAACGCACACTTTTCTGTTCTACTTCTCCTGGACCTCTCTGCAGCCTTTGACACAGTGGACCACCCCTCATCCGCAAAAAAACAAAACAAAAAAAAACCTGCACTTTGGTCTTCATGATTGTACTCTTCACTGGTTCTCATCCTACCCATCGCACCACTCCTTCAGTGTCACAACTCTACTTCCTCCTCTCCTCTTCCTTTCTCAGTCGAGGTCCACCAAGTTTCTGTTCTTGGACCTCTACTTTACTCAATCTACACCACCTCCCTGGGTCAGTTGATTGCCTCCCATGGCTTTTAATATGATCTGTACACTGATAGCCAAATCTCTCTCTCTCTTGCTCCATCCCCCAGCTCTCGCCTTGTGCATCACCAACTTACTAAACAGACAAAACAGCCTGGATGTCACATCACTTCCTCAAACTCAACCTATCCAAAACCGAGCTCATGATATTCCTCCCCCACGTGTTACTTCCCCTGATTTCTCTGTCATCTCCAAGATACGCCCCTTCCTAACCACCGCAAAGATTCTAATCCACTCCCTGGTCAGCCTCATCCCATGCTCGCCTCCAGGACTTCTCCAGAGCCTCTCCCATCCTTTGGAATGCTTTACTTCAATCTGTCCAACTTTCTCCTACTTTGTCTACTTTCAGACAAACCATGAAAACTCATCTCTTCAGAGAAGCCCATCTGGGCCCCACCTAACAACTGTACATTCATCTTCTCCATTAGCACATCCCCCAAAGTTAATACTGCTTGTATCTCTTAACCTTCCCTCTTAGATTGTAAGTGCTAAGGAGCAGGGCCCTATGATTCCTACTGTATTAAAAAGTATCTTGTATTTGTACTGTTTACCCTCAAGTTTTAAAGTGCTGCATAAACTGTTGGCGCTATACAAAATTCTGTATAGTAATAATAATAATAACCAAGCCTGTGGGAAGGTAAAATGCATACATTGGGAGGTGGCTTCTGGAGAAGTCAGGCTGAAGCCGTATTCTTTCGTACTGTGACCTCGTTATCATAGATGCGAGTTTTCCTACATCTCAAGTCTAACAGAGGGGTTACGGCATGACATGCCTGAGGCTGGCTGACTTGGAAGGTGGAGCCATTACAATACAATTCCATCCCTCCTCATACACTAATGCATACTATGGCGGATTACGCCCTCTTAATATATACACCGTGTACAGAACAAAATAACTTGCAATAACATAACCACACTAACACAATCACAAGCAAAAGCATGTTTGCAGAAACATAATCAAATGGACTGACATAACCACAAATATGTTCACAGAAACATAATTAGCACTGTAATGACAATAGAAGACAAAATCAGTACTGTACAGACACAATTATAAACATATCCACAGGGACCCCTTTACTACCATGAGAAACATGCAAAAATCAGTACTGTACTGACACAAGAACTCTAAAGGTGTTCAGTGATAATGCATACAGTACTGCAATTCATGTGGCACGTGCACTGCACAGAAGGCAGTTTAAAGTGGTTGTAAACCCTTACAAACCACTTTTTACTACAGGTAAGGCCATAATAAGGCTTACCTGTAGCCACCCCATATATCTCCTAAACTCGCATGGTTGAGGAGATATCCCCTGTATCAGCATGCGCCAACATCATCGGTACATGAGCACTAAAGCAACGGCTCAGTCGTGCTGTTGCTCCAGCTGACGTGCCGTTACCTGCGGCGCATGCGTGGAAGTGACGTCATCGCAACTCCGGCCAATCACAGCACTGGATCCTGCAAAACCCAGAAATGACGGGAGACATGTTGCCCGGGCAGAGCAGTGTGCTGGGGCGGCTGTGAGGGCTTCGATCTCAAGTGAGTATTCCATAATGAGCTAGTATGAAATATTATATATACACACACACACACATACATACATATACATACACACACATATATACACGTATACACTTTACAGACCAAAAGTTTGGACACACCTTCTCATTCAAAGAGTTTTCTTTATTTTCATGACTATGAAAATTGTAGATTCACACTGAAGGTATCAAAACTATGAATTAACACATGTGGAATTATATACTGAACAAAAAAGTGTGAAACAACTGAAAATATGTCTTATATTCTAGGGTCTTCAAAGTAGCCACCCTTTGCTTTGATTACTGCTCCGCACACTCTTGGCATTCTGTTGATGAGTTTCAAGAGGTAGCCACCGGAAATGGCTTTCCAACAGTCTTGAAGGAGTTCCCAGAGATGCTTAGCACTTGTTGGCCCTTTTGCCTTCACTCTGCGGTCCAGCTCACCCCAAACCATCTCCATTGGGTTCAGGTCCGGTGACTGTGGAGGCCAGGTCATCTGGTGCAGCACCCCATCACTCTCCTTCTTGGTCAAATAGCCCTTACACAGCCTGGAGGTGTGTTAGGGGTCATTGTCCTGTTGAAAAATAAATGATGGTCCAACTAAACGCAAACCGGATGGAATAGCATGCCGCTGCAAGATGCTGTGGTAGCCATGCTGGTTCAGCATGCCTTCAATTTTGAATAAATCCCCAACAGTGTCACCACAAAGCACCCCCACACCATCACACCTCCTCCTCCATGCTTCACGGTGGGAACCAGGCATGTAGAGTCCATCTGTTCACCTCTTCTGCGTCGCACAAAGACACAATGGTTGGAACCAAAGATCTCAAACTTGGACTCATCAGACCAAAGCACAGATTTCCACTAGTCTAATGTCCATTCCTTGTGTTCTTTAGCCCAAACAAGTCACTTCTGCTTGTTGCCTGTCCTCAGCAGTGGTTTCCTAGCAGCTATTTTACCATGAAGGCCTGATTCACACAGTCTCCTCTTAACAGTTGTTCTAGAGATATGTCTGCTGCTAGAACTATGTGTGGCATTGACCTGTTCTCTAATCTGAGCTGCTGTTAACCTGCGATTTCTGAGGCTGGTGACTCGGATGAACTTATCGTCCACAGCAGAGGTGACTATTGGTCTTCCTTTCCTGGGGCGGTCCTCATGTGAGCCAGTTTCTTTGTAGCGCTTGATGGTTTTTGCCACTGCACTTGGGGACACTTTCAAAGTTTTCCCAATTGTTCGGACTGACTGACCTTCATTTCTTAAAGTAACGATGGCCACTCGTTTTTCTTTACTTAGAATTTGTATTATGGCAAGAAAAAAAGCAGCTAACAGTCTATTCAGTAGGACTATCAGCTGTGTACTGTATCCACCTCCTGCACAACACAACTGATGGTCCCAACCCCATTTATGAGGCTTGAAATCCCACTTATTAAACCTGAAAGGGCACACCTATGAAGTGAAAACATTTCAGGTGACTACCTCTTGAAGCTCATCAACAGAATGCCAAGAGTGTGCGGAGCAGTAATCAAAGCAAAAGGTGGCTACTTTGAAGAACCTAGAATATAAGACATATTTTCAGTTGTTTCACACTTTTTTGTTCAGTATACAATTCCACATGTGTTAATTCATAGTTTTGATGCCTTCAGTGTGAATCTACAATTTTCATAGTCATGAAAATAAAGAAAACTCTTTGAATGAGAAGGTGTGTCAAAACTTTTGGTCTGTACTAGATAGATAGACAGAGAAAAAAAATAAATAAATAAATAATTTTTTTATATATATATATATATATATATATATATATATATATATATATACACACACACACACACACACACACACACACACACACACATATACATACATACACACACACACACACACACACACACTAAGGCTGCTTTCACACTGGGACGGGAGCAGCGTCGGCGGTAAAGTGCCACTATTTTTAGTGGCGCTTTACCGTCGTTTTAGCGGCGGTCTGCGGGCGCTAGCGGGGTGGTTTTAACCCCCGCTAGCGGCCGAAAAAGGGTTAAACCCGCCCGCAAAGCGCCGCTGCAGCGGCGCTTTGCCGGCGGTATTGCCGCGGTGTCCCATTGATTTCAATGGGTAGGAGCGGTTTAGGAGCGGTGAATACACCGCTCCTTCACCGCTCCAAAGATGCGGCTAGCAGGACTTTTTTCACCGTCCTGCCAGCGCATCGCTCCAGTGTGAAAGCCCTCCGGCTTTAACACTGGAGTGAAAGGGGCCGGTTTTTTTCAGGCGCTACACAGGCGCTATTTTTAGCGCTGGAACGCCTGAATACCGCCCCAGTGTGAAAGCAGCCTTATGCTGCATAGGTATCACAGTGCACAGATGTGAATATTTTCTTCATTTAGCAGCTTTGCAAAAAAAAAAAAGTGTTTTTTCTGGTCATTGTAGTACATTGTCAACCCATTGAAAAACTAATTGGATAAATCCACAAAGTGGATATAAAGAGTCTACACACCCATGTTAAAATGGTTTCTGTGATGTAAAAAATGAGACAAAGAATTTTAGAACTTTTTTTCACCTTTTAATGTGACCTATAAACTGTACAACTCAGTTGAACAACAAACTGAATTCCTTTAGGTGGAAGAAAGTAAAAATAAAAAACGAAACTAATATGGCTGCATAAGTGTGCACACCCTCTTATAACTGGGGATGTAGCTAGATGTATTAGAAAATTACTTAGAACCCCCAAACTTTTCATATATTTTATTTTTTTAGCAGGGACCCTAGACAATAAAGTGGAGGTTGTTGCACTATTTTAGGTCATTGTATTTGCGCAGCGGTGAAAGATGTTACAGTTATACTGAGAATTGTAAAAGTATCGTGAGATTTCTGCTAAGCTAAAAACATAATCATGATGCTCATTTTATTCAGAATCATGCAGTTCTACGTGGCTGTAAAAAAAAAAAAAAAAAAAAAAAGCATTTTTTAAATTTACGTATCTGAAAGCAGCTGCATTGTTTTCAATAGAGAGACAGTCACACAGCCTAAAAATGAGTCGCAGACAAGATTTGTAAGACAAAATCAAAAATCTGCATCTGAGGACATGCGTATACAAGTTCTTCATGCCACTGAGAATTTTTAAATTTTTTTTATCCATTTACTGATTAGGCGTAAACGTTTATTCCTTATCCTAATGATCAGTATTTTTTTTTTTTACATTTATGTTGTTACGTTACGACCATGGGAATGAGACCTTACTGTCACTTTAGGAAACAATGATATGAAAAAATATATAAAAACGCAGGTTTTTGCAAGCACTGTTTTTTCATCTAGTTCGATTATAAAACTATGCATATCAAATTAGATTCAGCATATGCATCATTAGCTTATTTTTTTATTATAACTTTGACAGATCTCAGTCAGGTGACCTCCGTTCCTCAATTCTAACTTGTGGAGCAGCCAGCAGGTTTGAAATGACAAATCTGTGTCATGAAGATGCCTGGTGCCTGCACAGTAATTATCTCCTGCCCGCGGCACAGCATAGCGCATCACTGAATGCCAGGTAAAGTGACAGCCGCTTTGGAGCTGTGCAGAGGGGACGGCTCTGTAACCGACAGCTTAGTGGGTTGTTATTTACAAGCAGAATGTGTGTCAGGCTGACTACAGCTGTAGGTTTGTACTTCTGTCTGGATTTCACCATCAATAGCCCACAGAAACTGCTCTCCTAAAGCTCACAAACCACTTACTAACAGCAAAATCCAATGGACACTATTCTGAACTCCTACGTTTAGACCTTTTGGCTGCCTTTGATGCAGTTGACCAGCCCCTCCTCAAAAAAAACAAAAAAAACAAACACACAACAAAAAAAAAATGTCCACACCTCACTCGGTCTCCATGACTGTGCTCTTCGCTGGCTCTCATCCTACCTATCCCACCGCACCTTCAGTGTCACTTACAATTCTACTTCCTCCTCTCATCTTCCTTTCTCCATTGGCGTCCCCCAAGGTTCTGTTATTGGACCTCTCCAATTTTTGATTTACATCACCTACCTGGGTCAGCTGATAGCCTCAAATCCATCTCTCCACCCTGCAGCTTACTCCATTAGTCTTCTCACTCTTCACTAAAGTAAAAACAGACATAGCAGCCTGGATGTCACACCATTTCTTCAAACTCAATCTATCCAAAATGAGCTCATATATCCTCCCTCACATGCCCCTTCCTGACGTCTCTGTCAAGATCAATGTCCCAAACATCTACCCATCCCCACATGCCAGAGTGCTAGATGTAGTCCTGAACTTTTTGGGCCCCACATTCAATCATTTTCCAAAGCTTGCTGCCTCAACATCTCCAAAATACGTCCCTTCCCAACCAATGACACCGCTAAGCTTCTAATTCACTCCCTGTTCATCTCCCGCATAGACTAATGCAAATCCATCCTCGTTGGCTTACCTTTAAATAGACTATCCCCCCTTTAGTCTATTATGAATACTGCTTCCAGACTCATCCACTTTACAAACCACTCAGCGTCTGTCACCCCTCTCTGCCAATCCCTCCATTGGCTGCCACTCACCCTACAAATTAAAATCAAAATACTAACAATAACTTACAAAGACATCTACAACTTGGCCCCAAGTACATGACTATCCTAGTCTCGAAATACCAACCAAATCGTTCTCTTTGTTCCTCCTTAGCCCTTGTACACACGGTCGGACATTCCAACGGATAATGTCCGATCGGACTGTGTTGTCGGATAATCCGACTGTGTGTGGGCTCCATCGGACTGTTTCCGTCGGAACAACCAACGGACAAAGTTTTAGAGCTGGGCTATAAAACTTTCCGACAACATGATCCGATCGGACTTTGTCCGATCGTGTGTAGAGAATTCCGATCAGACAAAGTGCCACACATGCTCAGATCAAATTCCTAGACCAAAGCTATTGGCTACTAGCCTGAACGTAGTCCCGTCCTAACGAAATAACGTCATCACGTTACATACGATCGGAACTTTGTCCGAACGTGTGTATGCAACACGGATTTTGTTGTCGGAATGTCTAACCGTGTGTACAAGGGCTAAGACCTCCTGCTCTCTCCCTTCTACCTGGTTTGCCTCCAGGACCTCCCGAGCCTCTCCCAGCCTATGGAATTCCCTACCAAACGCCATCCACTTTTAGGCGATCCCAGAAAACTTTAGAGAAGCCGATCCAGCCTCCACCTAACTGTACTTTTATTGTCTCCATCAGCTCATCCCCCACAGTCATTACCTTTTTTGTATCATTAGACTCTCCCTTTTAGATTGTAAGCTATAACAAACAGGGCCCTCTCCTTACTCCTGTATTAAAAATTGTATTGTAACTGTACTGTCTGCCCTCGGGTTGTAAAACTCTGTGCAAACTGTTGGCACTAGATAAATTCTGAATAATATTATTATATAATAATATTATATAATATTATTATTATTATTATTAAGGGATGGTGGTCCACTGGAGGGTTAGAATTCTGTGCCCACCCAGATAATGTTGTGTAAATTGGCTATTTAGAACGTCAGTATTTACAAAAGGAAAATTGAGAAGCCACACTTCCATGTGACAGCTCTCCGCTATCCTAAAAATGTAACACTAGATTGCACAAGGAGGGGCTTAGGACCTCCGTGTGACAACACTGTGACAATAGACACTGAATATTACATAGTGGGATGATGAGGGTGTCCCTTCTCTCACATACCCAGAACTAGATCACAGGTTTCAGCGGCACTAAGTCGTTTACAGAATATATTTAAATCTAACAAATGTGCAGAAAAAGATGGGGATCTCTGAGGTTTAGTATGCCTTGGTCACAAAACAAAGCCAATTTTGCTCACACAAGAAAAATTATAAATTAGCCTGACATTAACCTCTTGCAGACTTTTGTCCCATTTTCACTAGGCACAACCAATGGGCTTCTTCACTGTGGAAACAGACAAGGGGTTAATCTCGATACTGAGAAAAAAAAGAAAAGAAAATGTGCATAGTTCAGCATTTCTTTTTTCTGTTTTTTAATAGCAGATTCAATCTTTAGATATCAACTGCTGTAAAATGCTGAAGGTGGAAAAGTAGAAACAATCAGGCCACAAGCTGAATGGAGAAATATACTGTGAAAGCAGACCGCATTGGGATCGCTTACTAAAGGAATAGAGGTTATTTACTTTGCAAAGAAAAAAAAAAAAAAGACCTGGTTCACACAGATGCGATTTGGGTTTCACCGAGTCACATGACAATGGAAATAACATTGCTTCCTGTTCACGTCGATGCCTCATTGCTGCAAAGCAATTTTGAGACTGGGTCCTGTGCTACTTTGGTGCGATTTGGTCCCAAAGACTATGCAAACCATATTCAAAAAGGCAATCAAAGTTGCATTACATGATCACACTGCAAACAGAGTCAAAATCCCATCTGAACTGAACCTAACAGCAAAATTAGATAAAGCAAAAAAAAAAAAAAAAAAACACACAAAGAACAAAAAAAAAATCCCAACAGGATTTTTGATAGCACAACTGGATGATCGTGTACACGGCTTGATCTTATTGTCTTTGTTCCGGACCTGTTGCAGCTCTCTGATGTCATCCTGTACAATACAGGACCAGAAGCCATGCATAGTATGTGAGGTCACAGAGGACCAGCCCACAACTCAGGGTGACGACAGTGGAAAAGAGTACATTTGCCAGCACACCACGGATCTTTAAGTTGTCCAAACAGCTTTATTGACGTATGATCACATCACACAGGAGGGTGCAACGCTTTGGAGTCACTCAGGACCCCTTCATGTGATCATCAGGGGTCCTGTGTGACTCTGCAAAAAAAAAAAAAAAAGGGCAAAGACGGTCATTCGCCGGCTCAGCAGAGATCAACAGAGCGATCTCCTGCTGAGCAGGCGGATTCCGCTAAACGGATCTGCCCCAAGTGGAAGGGGTCTAGTCTAATGCCCTGTACACAAAATTTGGCCCAAACTTGTGTTGCATACACACGGTCCCACAAAGTTGTCAGAAAATCCGATCGTTCACAACGCAGTGACGTAGAACACGTATGACGGGACTATAAACGGGCCAGTAGCCAATAGCTTTTGTCTCGTAATTTATTCAGAGAATGCGTGGCACTTTGTCCATCGGAATTGTCTGCACACGATCGGTTATTTAAATGATCGGATTTTGTTGTCAGAAAAATTTTAGACCCTGCTCTCAAACTTTGCGTGTCGGAAATTCCGATGGAAAAAGTGCAATGGAGCCCACACACACGATCGGATTTTCCGACAAGATCCGATCGCACATTTTACGTCGGAAAGTCTGATCGTGTGTACAGGGCATAAGTGTTAAAACTGACCTCATTTACAGACAGAAGTTTAGCCCTTTGATCTCTAAAAGAACCAAAATGATACATTGTATCTCTCCTCGATCTCTTAATGCTGATCAGTGTTGATAAAAATTTGCCAGCTTTTTTTTTGTTTTTGTTTTGACAGCTCTGAGCAGAGAACAGCTCTGCGCTGTTTACATAGAATCGTTGAAATGCCAAATTAAGAACATGAGGGGGGTTGAATCGACATGGTGATTAATCATGCAGCTCTAATGTATATATATTACCTTATCTATCATCCCCTAGATCCCTGTGCCCACATTCTGCCCATAAGCTGTTGGGCACCAGTTCGACAGCAGAATAATCTCAGCCCACAGTATAAGTATCAGGTAAATAATGACCCATGGGGGGGGTGAAAGTTAACCCTCTCCCCCTACACTGGTGGTCAGGACACCAAATGTCAACCACCCATGTTGGGAAGGGTTAACTTTCACTGAAATTACCAAATGCAGTCAGAGGGGGGCATGATGGTGTACTGACAGGGAGCATGGCTTTGCTTCTGCAATCCATTTCTTTGCATGCTCATTTGCAAAAAAATGTAAAAGCACTTTTTTCCATGCAAATATATAATTTTTTGGGGGTAAAACATGGACTATAGGGCTCCTTCACACGGATGTGTCCATGTAAGGAGCCCGCTCTGCTCAGCATGGGATCGCTCCGTCGAGACAGGTCTGTCTCTGCACACTGTGGAGGGACCGACCTGTCAGCGTGCCACTCTCCCCTATGGGGGGAGATCGGATGACGACGGACCGTAGAGTCAGTCGTCACCCGATCCGATGACTGATGGAAAAATAGGTTTTTCCTCCGTCACAGTTTTTCGGATCGGAGGTCAACCACCGCTGACATTCATCCCTCCATAGACCTCTATGGAGTGTCCGTTCAGGTCCCCCTAAAAACAAAAAAAACTGACAGGCAGACCTGAACGGATCGTCCGTGTGCAAGGGGCCTTTTAAAGTACACACAGACCAAATGCAAATGGAAACCAGCTGATATTCGGCCTGTGTGTACTGCAGCTGAGTAGGCTTCTGTGAAAGGGGAATGACCAAAAAAGGTCTGCTGATCAGCTCCTGACTGACAACCAATGACTGAAAGTGCTGACAGGAGTGTTCTGCTGGGGGGCCGTCCCCTGTCAGAACACAATAGCACAGCAGGGGAGAT
This sequence comes from Lithobates pipiens, assembly GCF_037356315.1. Classification (NCBI taxonomy): domain Eukaryota; kingdom Metazoa; phylum Chordata; class Amphibia; order Anura; family Ranidae; genus Lithobates; species Lithobates pipiens. Next base: position 332,489,781 of record NW_027507764.1, on the reverse strand, counting down.
TGCTGTACTAAAGTCAGATAGTTAGCACAGTGGCTCCTCCTGAGCTGTCAGTTTTTTTCATTCAGTCCACTGGGTTGAACAAAAAATAAATAAAAAAAAACCCCTACTAGTGTGTAAAGGGCTTAGAGAGGAAGTAAACCCTAATGGGTTTACTTCCGCTTTCATTCCCTGCAAAGGCAAAGCATAATGGACTACTGTGCATTGCATAGTAGCCCATTATGTGTCACTTACCTGACACAGGAGCCAGCCAAGTCACCGCTGTCCCCTGTAGTCCGGCGCATCCATCTTCTCAGTGGGATCTTGCAGCACCGCCGCTGTCATTCGGCGAAGCCGCGATTACGTCACTCCCGCGCATGCGCACGGGAGATGCCACGTGCCGCATATTCGCCATTGACGGTGTCGCGCTCAGTGTGCATGCGCGCCTGTCTTTTGGCAAATATCTCCTAAACCGTGTAGGTTTAGGAGATATTTCTTGGACCTACAGGTAAGCCTTAATCTAAGCTTACCTGTAGGTTAAAGTGTGTTGTAAGGTTTTACAACCACTTTAAGACAGATTTTATACTACTGAAATATAAAACAAGGAGAAGAGTGTTTGACGTTACAATTACAATGGGTTCACAGGCTACAAAAATATGACAAACTAAAAGAATGCCTAGTCAAGATCATATGACAGTCATATGACAGGAAGGTCCACTGAATAAAAATAAATAAATATGCTACAAAGACTCCTGAATGCAAGCTTTATGCAACAGGATAAAGTACTTCACACGCCCAAATGGAATGTTAGCCAAACACACAGGACAGTATTCTATTATTAATGTTGACCTACTATACTATACATTCACAAGATACTTTACACATTCTGGATTCCTGATAAAAATTCAACCCCACCAGTGCATTACGATTACGTGTCAGTTAAAGCGGAGTTCCACCCAAAAGTGGAAGCTCCGCTCATCTGTTTCCTCCCCCCTCTGGTGCCACATTTGGCACCTTTCGGGGGGGGTACCTGTGTGGGACATCAATCGTATTTGGGTACAGCGTCGCATGACTGCAAAATTGACAGTTAAAGTAGCGCACAAAATGGCCTGGTCATTAAGGGGATAAAACCTTCCGGGGCTGCAGTGGTTAAAATGTGCCAGTGGGTGCTGGGAGAGGAAACCCCTGCCTACTTTCGCAAGGAGGGGGGACCCGGTCTGTGGATGAAGGTGCTGAACCGTATTACACGTTAATCCCTAAATATGCATGTAACAGGCTCCAAAAAGGTGAATTTGACCTTTATCGTGTACCTTTTAGGCGGGTGGCGAGTTTTTCTTTGTTTAAGAAATATAATTGCTACTGCTATCCAGCTCTTCTGGATGTCTCAAACAGCGTGTTCCCAATTGCGCACCATGGTTCTTTCTGCTGACCACTACATCACCCCCACCACCATGTCTTTGGTAACACGTGGCTAGTGAAGTCTGAAAAGACATCTCCAATCCTACATACTTGTTGAATACAAGTCACTCCTTCTGGCCATACATTGATCTAAATTCAGACCGCTCAGCATGAACCAGACAAATTTTGATCCATGTGAGACCACAAAGGATGAGCCTTGATCCTTCGATGTCGGCTCTTCCTCTCATTGAAGCAGAATTCACCAAGCGCTGAATTGTTCGCCCACTAATAGGGAACGTGAGCTGGGTTTAGACCGTCGTGAGACAGGTTAGCTTTACCCTACTGATGATGCGTTTTCTTAATAGTAAGCCTTGCTTCACACGGAGTTGCGTCTTCACAACTCTGTGTGCCCGCACCCGCCAGGAACCTGACACTCCGCAGTGCTAATCAAGGCAGCGAGACATTTCCTGATCTGTGGCTGCACAGATCAGGAAATGTCTCACTACTTGTGATTAGCGATGCGGAGTGTCAGCTTCTTGGCGGGCACGTAGAGTGTTGCAAACATGTCTGGGCTCATTGTCAGGGGCCACTGTGGTTGAACAGAAGTTGAATGACTACTCGAGTTAAGTCCAACTGCCCTGTCGGATATAAGCCATTCGATCAGCGCTGCAGGCAATAGGCTGCAGAGCTGATCTGTGCATTCTGACAGGAGGGGGGGGAATCACCCCGCTGTTACAATACAATAGCGCACCAGGAAATATTTACACACACACACACACACACACACACACACGATCAGTTTAGTTTTTTACATTCAGCCTTGTGGCTGAATGAGAAAAAACGAAACCATGTATGGCCAGTTTTACTATAGCAAAGCCAAGATCTGGATGACATCCTGACTGCACCATGAAACCCATTGTGTAAAGGCAAATCCTTTATTTCTGTTCCCATAGGGATCACTATACACCAAGCTGAAAGGTCTGCTTAGTACACATTAGGTGCTATAACAATCAGCAAAATTGTGAGCAAACACAAACCACCAAACCACGCTATACCAAAATATTGAACAATACAAACAAGAAAAGCAAGCGCATTTTCTATACATTTCCTAAAATATAGGTTTAGGTCCTGCCCTCTCGAGGTCACAAAATATGTCCTAGCATGAAAACCACAGAAATTTATGCTAGCCATACACCAGTTGAAAAATCATCCAAACGCTTTTTCGTAAAATGAACACAGTCGTGAGAGAGAACAATATTGCCATCATGCAATGACCGACTTTCGAACAATAAATTGTTTAACGAACATAAATGAATCAGTTTCTTGTTTTTTTGCTTCTGGGTCACATATGTGCAGTACCAACCGTTTAAAACGGGGGAGGAACATGTTAACCTTTTAAATTTATAGTCTGTTCAGCAAGAGTTTTGCTTTGTTTTTTTGGCGCAAAAACATCACAATTGATTTTCAATTTATGCCCATTAACTAGACGAAAAACGAATGAACTGTCCAAATGACAGATTTGCAAACCATTTTTCACCTAGTGTATGGGCACCATTAAAGTAAATGTAAATTCAAACATAACACATCTTATTTGATTCCTTTTGGTCTGTAAACCCCTTAACGCCAGCGCCTCCCAGGCCTTGGGTTTATGATGGCGGGAGGCGGGGTGGTGTTTATGATCATGTGACCACTATAATTGGCTGTCACGGTGATCAAATGACTGGAAAGGTCATGATCTCAAAATAGCAATTAGGAGTTTTCTGTTGGGCACCAGCAGGGCCGGTGATGTGTCGAATACTGTCCCCCATCGGATAGTGTCCACCCTGTACTGCGCTTACGCAGTACGGAGGACAAGGAGATTCTGAAAGACTCCGAAGATGACCGGTGCCTGCGCCGTGATTCCAGGTTCAAGCCCCACCATCCAAGTGGACAGAGTTAGAATAAAAAATAGCCGAGCGAAGCAAGGCCATGCCCGAAGCGTGGTGAGCGAAGCATGGTGAGCGGTCCTGTTACTATGTGGTAACATATGTCCACTTGGATGGTGGGGCTTGCATCTGGACTCAGTGTGTAGGCGCCGTTCTCCTTCTGAGACTGAGTCTCTTTCTCCGATGTACTGTGCAAGCGCTGCGCCTGCGCAGTACGGGGCAGACACTATCCGATGGCCGGACAGTTTTTGACAGAACACTTGGTCAAGGAGCGGGCAGGAGGGGCAGCTGCCCTGGGTGCAGTTGTGTACTGCAGGGATGGAGGCACAGCCATTCTGACTGTATGCCTGACAGGAGTAGCGATAGCGGCATCACTTCCGTTAGCCAAGCGCTGGGAGCAATGGGAAGAGCAGTAGAGAACCAGGCAACTGTGCCCAGCCTCAGTTCTTGTGACGACTCTACTCTTAATAAAAAAATCCTCCTGTGGACAAGCAGATGACTAATGGGAGTAGGATCCCATATGCTTGCATATAAAGGGGGGGGGGGGGGCGCAGTTTGGCATCTTTGCCCTGGGCACTGGTAACAATGAGTGCAATGAGTGCGCTATTGGCACAGGTTGGTATAACTTTAGGTAAGCAAACATGTGGCCTCTTGGCATCGAGAGAATGCATATTTGCGTATACTTGGCACCAAGACGTCAAATATATAACTGGAAGCGTATCATATTATTAAGTAGCTGTTCATCCCTCCATAAATTATGTGAGCTGATAACAGTCCAGAGGCAGAGAGTAGGGGGAAGTTATCAGCAGTGCTTTCTGCTATCTCTGTGGATGACAAACTACAAAGCACCTCCCCCATTATAGAGAAGAGTGGAAGGGAGTTATATAGTCCTAACACTCCCTGTTCTAGGGTGAAGCGCTGCTCAGTACGGTTGTCAGCCTAGGACAGGAAGGGAGTAAAATGGCCGGATTACCAGGTTAAGCCCGGTTCACATTGCCGTGACTTGTCATACGACTTGAGAGTTCAAAGTCGCATGAGAAGTCGGGTCCTATTAACAGCAATGAAACAAGCCTAATCGGTGTGACTCAAGTTGCTCCAAATTAGAAAAAGGTTCCTGCACTACTTTGGTGCGACTTCAACACCACATGCATCGACTGCTGTTAAAGAAGTCATATGCAAGCCACGATGAAGCCGCGCAGGAATGTCAGATCTGAAGATATGGCAATGGGAACCAGGGCTAAAACAAAAGAAAAAGAATGCAAAAAAAAAAAGAAAACCAATGCAGCTGCAACATCTAAGGACTGGTAAGCTGCATTACTACCTTTTTTTTATTTCTTCTTTTAGAGAAAGCTTTAAAAAATAAAAAATAAAAAGCCTGTGCCTAGTAAAGGTTATATGTAAAGGCCTATTCACACCAGCAGCATACAGATTATAATGCCGCTGGTGTGCTCGACGAAAAAAGGTTGTCATAATGCACGTTTTTTTTACTTTATTGAAATGTCACAAAATGACATTTTATCCATCTTCATGCACCGTAGTGGGATTGCGTCACAACATACTGTGCAAAAAAAAACACAGGACGTTCTACTTTTTACCTCCACAGCACAGTGGTGTGAACTGGAGTAATAGACAAGGCAATTGGCCTTATGTCCTAAACATTAGGCAAGTCTGCCCAATGCATATGGTGTGAATAGGCCCCAGAACTACAATAGTTTATGTCATGCCGCTTGCACCTGCCTAGGCTTATGGGGTTTTCTCCTTTGGCCTGCTCATCTGCTACCTTGTTTCTGTAGATCCTGCCAGTCAAAGCTTTATCTGAAGTAGAGTGACAACACTCACCCACGGCCTGTAATCTAGAAGTAGCGTTGTCAGTCTGCCTTGCATTCTTATAGAGATGGATTTACAGGCCGCTACGCTAAACACACAGTTTGTCCGTAGTCTCCCCATTGTCAGCATATGTCAAGCGGCCAATCGATTTTCCTCATTCCCTCTGCAATGCCCTGCCAAACTGATTGACAGAGGCTGGAAACATCACTGAGAAGCGGACTGCAATATATCAAGTAATGGGATTCTGGGACTGAAAGTCCCTGGACCAGCGGTGATGGCAAAGAGTAATTCAGCAGCTCGAGACCTCCTCATAGGTCCGGCTGAGCACAGCGGAGAAAGCCTGCCAGCAATCACATGGGTACAGAATTTTTTATATATATATATATATATATATATATATATATATATATATATATATATATATATATATATATATATATATATATATAATAAAATGTATTTAAAAAAAAAATTTAATTAATTGAATAAGTCTCTTAATAGTGTTCGCTAAAGTGGTACAAAAAATAAAATTATATATAAAAAAAAATATTAAAATTTCCATGTGGGGCACTGTAGAGATATTGTATACGTCAGTCATTAAAGTCAGTGAGGTTTTATATCTACCTTATAAAAAGGTGAACAGAAAGGTGCCAGAAAAAAAAAAAATAGATAATCTGACTATTATAAAGCACTAGGATTAGGTGACACATTTTATAGCACGTTGCACCTCCTCGCTGCTTCTTCTTCCCATGCCTAAATGATTATATAGGACACATCGGAATCGTCATGTTTTTGTGACTTTGCATGTCAGTTCTAATTCAGGCCTGACTGTGTGTGTCCGCACCCACAGGTGATTTACAGCTTGATGTGAAGGTGCAGATTTGCTGTGAGATGGATATACTGTATACAGCAGACATCAGCACCAAGCCCAAAGTAGCTATATAAAAAGAACCGCAGATGTGCCTGGCCGAAGGATCGAAGCCCATATGATGGATAGCCTGGGTAGGTAGACCTAGGGTACCCTTAGCCAGTAGTATACTGTCCTTTGGCTGCAAAACATGCAACTCTGTGCCTATGTTAGTGATAGGTCATTTTGATAGATCACAAGGCTTGTATTTTTCATGAAAATTGTACCTTCTGTATAGCCAATGTAAACACAAATATACAGCAAGCATGCAGTGTAGAAGTTAAAATGAGCGCCGTCCCATCAGCACTGCTACAATAGCAGGAACAAGAGCAACAGAACGCTGCACATAGCTACTGTGCAGAACAACTACTGCGGAACGTGTCACATTATTATTACCTAATAACACAGAGGAATGAGGAATAACTAATATGTGAAGGGACACCCAGGGAGGCCAGCAATGACTCCCACCACAAACACACACACCAACAATGATTTCCAGCAGGAAAGCAATGATAACCTCGCCCCATATAAGCGAGTCAGCAATAACAACCCCCCTCCATACAAGCAGGTCAGGTCAGCAATGACTCCCCCCCCATACAAGCAGGTCAGCAATGACCCCCCCCCCTTCCATACAAGCAGGCTAGCAATGATACCCTCGCCCCATACAAGCAGGTCAGCAATGACCCCCCCCCCCCCTTCCATACAAGCAGGCTAGCAATGATACCCTCGCCCCATACAAGCAGGTCAGCAATAACAACCCCCCTCCATACAAGCAGGTCAGGTTATCAATGACCCCCCCTCTATACTAGCAGGTAAGCAACGACCCCCCTCCCCTCTATACTAGCAGGTCAGCAACGACCCCCCTCCCCTCTATACTAGCAGGTCAGCAACGACCCCCCCTCCCCTCTATACTAGCAGGTCAGCAACGACCCCCCCTCCCCTCTATACTAGCAGGTCAGCAACGACCCCCCCTCCCCTCTATACTAGCAGGTCAGCAACGACCCCCCCTCCCCTCTATACTAGCAGGTCAGCAACGACCCCCCCTCCCCTCTATACTAGCAGGTCAGCAACGACCCCCCCTCCCCTCTATACTAGCAGGTCAGCAACGACCCCCCCTCCCCTCTATACTAGCAGGTCAGCAACGACCCCCCCTCCCCTCTATACTAGCAGGTCAGCAACGACCCCCCCTCCCCTCTATACTAGCAGGTCAGCAACGACCCCCCCTCCCCTCTATACTAGCAGGTCAGCAACGACCCCCCCTCCCCTCTATACTAGCAGGTCAGCAACGACCCCCCCTCCCCTCTATACTAGCAGGTCAGCAACGACCCCCCCTCCCCTCTATACTAGCAGGTCAGCAACGACCCCCCCTCCCCTCTATACTAGCAGGTCAGCAACGACCCCCCCTCCCCTCTATACTAGCAGGTCAGCAACGACCCCCCCTCCCCTCTATACTAGCAGGTCAGCAACGACCCCCCCTCCCCTCTATACTAGCAGGTCAGCAACGACCCCCCCTCCCCTCTATACTAGCAGGTCAGCAACGACCCCCCCTCCCCTCTATACTAGCAGGTCAGCAACGACCCCCCCTCCCCTCTATACTAGCAGGTCAGCAACGACCCCCCCTCCCCTCTATACTAGCAGGTCAGCAACGACCCCCCCTCCCCTCTATACTAGCAGGTCAGCAACGACCCCCCCTCCCCTCTATACTAGCAGGTCAGCAACGACCCCCCCTCCCCTCTATACTAGCAGGTCAGCAACGACCCCCCCTCCCCTCTATACTAGCAGGTCAGCAACGACCCCCCCTCCCCTCTATACTAGCAGGTCAGCAACGACCCCCCCTCCCCTCTATACTAGCAGGTCAGCAACGACCCCCCCTCCCCTCTATACTAGCAGGTCAGCAACGACCCCCCTCCCCTCTATACAAGCAGGTCAGCAATGACCCCCCTCCCCTCTATACAAGCAGGTCAGCAATGACCCCTCCCCCCATACCAGCAGGTCAGCAATGACCCCTTCCCCCATACCAGCAGGTCAGCAACAATCCTCCCTCCATGCAGACCGGCAACGATCCCCCTCTATATATAGGCAGACCGGCAACGATCCCCCTCCATATATAGGCAGACCGGCAACGATCCCCCTCCATATATAGGCAGACCGGCAACGATCCCCCTCCATATATAGGCAGACCGGCAACGATCCCCCTCCATATATAGGCAGACCGGCAACGATCCCCTTCCATATATAGGCAGACCGGCAACGATCCCCCTCCATATATAGGCAGACCGGCAACGATCCCCCTCCATATGTAGACAGACCGGCAACGATCCCCCTCTATGTAGACAGACCGGCAACGATCCCCCTCTATGTAGACAGACCGGCAATGATCCCCCTCTATGTAGACAGACCGGCAATGATCCCCCTCTATGTAGACAGACCGGCAATGATCCCCCTCTATGTAGACAGACCGGCAATGATCCCCCTCTATGTAGACAGACCGGCAACGATCCCCCTCTATGTAGACAGACCGGCAACGATCCCCCTCTATGTAGACAGACCGGCAATAATCCCCCTCTATGTAGACAGACCGGCAATGATCCCCCTCTATGTAGACAGACCGGCAATGATCCCCCTCTATGTAGACAGACCGGCAATGATCCCCCTCTATGTAGACCGACCGGCAATGATCCCCCTCTATGTAGACAGACCGGCAATGATCCCCCTCTATGTAGACAGACCGGCAATGATCCCCCTCTATGTAGACAGACCGGCAATGATCCCCCTCTATGTAGACAGACCGGCAATGATCCCCCCTCTATGTAGACAGACCGGCAATGATCCCCTCTATATAGGCAGACCGGTGTCTTGTCATATAACGTCCTCCATCTGATTGTGTCCGCTGCGTACTGCGCATGCGCAGTACACAGCAACACAGATTCCAAAAATTGCAGAGGATGGACGGCGCCTGTGCCGTGAGTCCAGGTTCTAGCCCCACCATCCAAGTGGACATAGAGTAGGAATAAAAAAGAGCCGAGCGCAGTGATGCCGAGCCCGAAGCGTGGCGAGCAAAGCGTGGCGAGCAAAGCTCGCCCGCGAGGGGCCCTCTAATATTCACAACCCTATGTCCTCTTGGATGGTGGGGCTACCACCTCCACTCACGGCGCAGGCGCCGTTCAGCTTTGGAGATTTTCCAAAGCTTTGTCTGCTCTGTACTGCGCATGCGCAGTACGGGGCGGACACTATTTGATAGCCGGACACTATACGGCAGAACACCGGCAATGATCCCCCCTCTATATAGGCAGACCGGCAATGATCCCCCTCTATATAGGCAGACCGGCAATGATCCCCCTCTATATAGGCAGACCGGCAATGATCCCCCTCTATATAGGCAGACCGGCAATGATCCCCCTCTATATAGGCAGACCGGCAATGATCCCCCTCTATATAGGCAGACCGGCAATGATCCCCCTCTATATAGGCAGACCGGCAATGATCCCCCCTCTATATAGGCAGACCGGCAATGATCTCCTCTATACAGCAATGCTTCCTGTATCAGGCATCAGACTGGCTGACATAATGACAGCCCGCAGGCGGCCCCGCCCCCCTGTCACACTCACTCAGCTGTCCCCCGGGCCCGGTATTGGGGTTGTTGATGCCGGTGGGGGGTGGAGCCCCCGTGGTTGTCGGTCTCTCGAAGTTGCCGGGGTTGGAGAAGTAATCCCGGAGGCGGGGCAGCTCCCGGCCGGTCTCCAGCAGCTCGGTGTGCAGTTCCAGGGCTGTGAGCAGCAGCTGATCCCGCAGTAGCTGAGCGGCCACCGTATCCAGGGGTACCCGGCCGGGCTCACAGGACAGCGGGAGGTTATTATACCGGGACCCCCCGGCCAGCTGCAGGGAAGGCGGGTCACTGTCATCCCCGGGATAGCGGCCGGTGGTCGGGAGTCCTGGGCGGGTGTCCAATGGAGACACATCTTCCTCCTCGTTATCTCCGTCCTCACCCTCCTCCTCCTCCTCCTCCTCTTCTTCTTCTTCCTCCTCCTCCGAATCGCTCAGGAACGGGTTCACACTGCTACTACTGGTACTGGGACCTACCGGGCCCGCGGAGCCGGCGGGTACACCCGAGGAGCCGCCCGGGCCTGAGCCTGATGCAGGGGCCGCCATCTTGTAATGAGGCGGAGATGTGGGGAGGAGACGAGAAGGACAATATATTACATGGGAGGAGGACAGGCTCTGTGTCTGGGGACACCTCCCTGAGGATGGAGAATGGTTCATAATACACAGCCCACCTACCACACTACCTACCTACACTATATATATATATATATATATATATGTATATATGGAGGACAATATACTACATGGGAGGAGGACAGGCTCTGTGTCTGGGGACACCTCCCTGAGGATGGAGAATGGTTCATAATACACAGCCCACCTACCACACTACCTACCTACACTATATATATATATATATATATATATATATATATATATATGGAGGACAATATACTACATGGGAGGAGGACAGGCTCTGTGTCTGGGGACACCTCCCTGAGGATGGAGAATGGTTCATAATACACAGCCCACCTACCACACTACCTACCTACACTATATATATATATATATATATATATATATATGGAGGACAATATACTACATGGGAGGAGGACAGGCTCTGTGTCTGGGGACACCTCCCTGAGGATGGAGAATGGTTCATAATACACAGCCCACCTACCACACTACCTACCTACACTATATATATATATATATATATATATATATATATATATATATATGTAGGACAATATACTACATGGGAGGAGGACAGGCTCTGTGTCTGGGGACACCTCCCTGAGGATGGAGAATGGTTCATAATACACAGCCCACCTACCATACTACCTACCTACACTATATATATGGATGACAATATACTACATGGGAAGAGGACAGGCTCTGTGTCTGGGGACACCTCCCTGAGGATGGAGAATGGTTCATAATACACAGCCCACCTACCATACTACCTACCTACACTATATATATGGATGACAATATACTACATGGAAAGAGGACAGGCTCTGTGTCTGGGGACACCTCCCTGAGGATGGAGAATGGTTCATAATACACAGCCCACCTACCACACTACCTACCTACACTATATATATATGGATGACAATATACTACATGGGAAGAGGACAGGCTCTGTGTCTGGGGACACCTCCCTGAGGATGGAGAATGGTTCATAATACACAGCCCACCTACCATACTACCTACCTACACTATATATATGGATGACAATATACTACATGGGAAGAGGACAGGCTCTGTGTCTGGGGACACCTCCCTGAGGATGGAGAATGGTTCATAATACACAGCCCACCTACCACACTACCTACCTACACTATATATATATGGATGACAATATACTACATGGGAGGAGGACAGGCTCTGTGTCTGGGGACACCTCCCTGAGGATGGAGAATGGTTCATAATACACAGCCCACCTACCATACTACCTACCTACACTATATATATGGATGACAATATACTACATGGGAAGAGGACAGGCTCTGTGTCTGGGGACACCTCCCTGAGGATGGAGAATGGTTCATAATACACTGCACACCCATAGTTGGCAACATTGTAAAAAAAAAAAAAATCAGGACCCTTTTTTGGCTGTAGGCGGGGTTGAATTATAATTAGTAGGCGGGGCATGCGGTTATAGGTGTGGCATAGAAAAGGGGAAAATGTGGCGCACCGCAGCAAATGTGGGCGTGGCTTACATGGGCGTGGCTCAAAGGGATGTGGTTAGAGTCTGAGATGAATGCGGGATGGAGGGACAGCAGCCCCAGCTCCTATACCACAATAGCAATATGTGTTTTCCAGAATTTGACAATCAGCAGATAAAGATACTCCAAATACATGGTGTTAGAGCTTCAATAGCCCCCCTCTGGCATCCAGACTGGCCCCCCCTCTGACATCCAGACTCTGACTCACTGGCCCCCCGACAGATCCAGACTCTAACTCGCTGGCCCCCGACATCCAGACTGCCCCCCTCTGGCTTCCAGACCGTCGTTCCCACGCAGAAAGAGATTGAGCTGCGGCGCTGCCCACCTTCCGCCCTTTCCATTACACCTCACAGACACTGGCAGCGGGGCGTGGGTGGGCGGCGCCGCAGCATCTCTATTGTAGACCAGCTTCTGGTCTTCTTTAAAATGGCGGCTGACGGAGACATTGTCTCCGCCGGCCACGGACCTCTAGCGGCCAGCGGTGAAAATCGGGACTAACCAAATTTCCCAGGACAAAATTAAATCGGGGACAAGGGTCCTAATCCCGGGAATGTCCCGGGAAATTCGGGACAGTTGGCAAATATGCACACCTACCGCACTACCTACCTACACTATATATATATATATATATATATATACAGTGCCTACAAGTAGTATTCAACCCCCTGCAGATTTAGCAGGTTTACACATTCGGAATTAACTTGGCATTGTGACATTTGGACTGTAGATCAGCCTGGAAGTGTGAAATGCACTGCAGCAAAAAAGAATCTTATTTCTTTGTTTAATTTTTTTTAAAATAGTGAAAAGTTTATTCAGAGGGTCAATTATTATTCAACCCCTCAATTCAACAGAATTCTGTTTGGTTCCCCTAAAGTATTAAGAAGTAGTTCAGGCACAAAGAACCATGAGCTTCACATGTTTGGATTAATTATCTGTTTTTCCAGCCTTTTCTGACTATTTAAGACCCTCCCCAAACTTGTGAACAGCACTCATACATGATCAACATGGGAAAGACAAAGGAGCATTCCAAGGCCATCAGAGACAAGATCGTGGAGGGTTACAAGGCTGGCAAGGGGTACAAAACCCTTTCCAAGGAGTTGGGCCTACCTGTCTCCACTGTTGGGAGCATCATCCGGAAGTGGAAGGCTTATGGAACTACTGTTAGCCTTCCACGGGCTGGACAGCCTTTGAAAGTTTCCTCCCGTGCTGAGGCCAGGCTTGTCCGAAGAGTCAAGGCTAACCCAAGGACAACAAGGAAGGAGCTCCGGGAAGATCTCATGGCAGTGGGGACATTGGTTTCAGTCAATACCATAAGTAACATACTCCACCGCAATGGTCTCCGTTCCAGACGAGCCCATAAGGTACCTTTACTTTCAAAGCGTCATGTCAAGGCTCGTCTACAGTTTGCTCATGATCACTTGGAGGACTCTGAGACAGACTGGTTCAAGGTTCTCTGGTCTGATGAGACCAAGATCGAGATCTTTGGTGCCAACCACACACGTGACGTTTGGAGACTGGATGGCACTGCATACGACCCAAAGAATACCATCCCTACAGTCAAGCATGGTGGTGGCAGCATCATGCTGTGGGGCTGCTTCTCAGCCAAGGGGCCTGGCCATCTGGTCCGCATCCATGGGAAGATGGATAGCACGGCCTACCTGGAGATTTTGGCCAAGAACCTCCGCTCCTCCATCAAGGACCTTAAGATGGGTCGTCATTTCATCTTCCAACAAGACAACGACCCAAAGCACACAGCCAAGAAAACCAAGACCTGGTTCAAGAGGGAAAAAATCAAGGTGTTGCAGTGGCCTAGTCAGTCTCCTGACCTTAACCCAATTGAAAACTTGTGGAAGGAGCTCAAGATTAAAGTCCACATGAGACACCCAAAGAACCTAGATAACTTGGAGAAGATCTGCATGGAGGAGTGGGCCAAGATAACTCCAGAGACCTGTGCCGGCCTGATCAGGTCTTATAAAAGACGATTATTAGCTGTAATTGCAAACAAGGGTTATTCCACAAAATATTAAACCTAGGGGTTGAATAATAATTGACCCACACTTTTATGTTTAAAATTTAACTGAGCAACATAACTTTTTGGTTTGTAAGATTTATGCATCTGTTAATAAATCCTGCTCTTGTTTAAAGTTTGAAGACTCTAACTTATTTGCATCTTATCAAACCTGCTAAATCTGCAGGGGGTTGAATACTACTTGTAGGCACTGTATATATATATATATATATATATATATATATATATATATATATATATATGGAGCACAATATACTACATGGGAGGAGGACAGGCTCTGTGTCTGAGGACACCTCCCTGAGGATGAAGAATGGTTCATAATACACTGCACACCCACCACACTACCTACCTACACTGACCCCCGAAGGAGCTGCTGGTTTTATTGGGCTTACTGTTACCTTCTTGACCTCGTCTCTGAATCTTCTTTTGGGTTATTTATTTTTGAAATAGAATCTCTCAGTTTAGAGTAGAGGGTTAGGAAGAAGTTCAGGTACTTTGGAATGGGAAGTCTCTTATAGAAGAAATCCAGACAATAACCGTTTCACAGCTGGATTCTCACAACCCCCGGATAGACCTCCTCTCACTAGACCTAGCAGCCGGCAGGGTGTTAAGTAAAGCAAACTCTCTGCCACACACTTGGATGTAGAATACTTGAGAAAAGTCTCTGCCACAGACTTGAATGTAACTGAGGGACATAGACAAATTTAAAGAGCTGTCATACGGTACCAGTATCTCTCAGCTGGTCCAGCAATACCGTTTGAGTGTAGATCCATGAAGTGTCCTTCAACTGAGCCTCCAGGCTCCTTCAGAGAAGCCAGCCTTGCGCACATCCTTCTCCTGAAGAGTCCTCCCCTAGATGCTTCTCCAGTTGCTGGGCCTCTCCTTAGAGGAGATGCCACTGGACCACCTTTGAATCATTAGGCCCCGATATCCATTCAGGCCTGTCCCTGCAGTTGCTTCGCCTCGGGCTAGCCAGCCCAGAGATTTGGTTCCACATTTTGTCTCTCATAGTTGCGGTATACCTATGATGACAATTACAGGCCTCTCTCATCTTTTTAAGTAGGAGAACCTGCACAATTGGTGGCTGACTAAATACTTTTTTGCCCCACTGTATATATGGATGACAATATACTACATGGGAGGAGAACAGCCTCTGTCTCTGGGGACACCTCCCTGAGGATGGAGAATGGTTCATAATAGACTGCACACCTACCACACTACCTACCTACACTATATATATACACTATATATATGGAAGACAATATACTACATGGGAGGAGGACAGCCTCTGTCTCTGGGGACACCTCCCTGAGGATGGAGAATGGTTCATAATACACAGCACACCTACCACACTACCTACCTACAGTCGTTGTCAAGTTGCAGTCGCCGTACAATGTTTCTGGTTTGGCTGTCGCAGGTAGAGCTTGGGCTCAGGTTTTTTCATTTCACGCTTCGTTAATTACCATGTCACTAAACTATGATATCTATACAACGTATTACTCACAACATTTCACGTAATCCGTACGTATATTTCATTTCGTGTCGTGTTTGGCATGTTCATATAGACGTTCTTACCATGCGTCACAAGCAATTCACTTGCTTGTGACACGTCGGTCGATGCCACATCAGGCATTCGTTCACAAACATTTCAATAATTTCAGTTGTTTTATCGTTATAATCGTTTCAAAGCATTTCAAATAATTTCATTCATTTCTGTCACATACCGCTCTCCGATTCGATTGCAGTCGCATCTTCGATGCACCGATTCGTTTCGGTGTGCCCCAGTGGATCTCGGCTTCATTTCAATACATGCTCCAGAGTCGGATTCATTTGTCAGTCATGGGTTCGCTTGTAGATTCTTGTCTTTGTCATGGCATATAATTTTTTGTCACTTCTTACGCTCCGATTACGAATCCAGTCGCATTTAAAGATGCACCAATTCACTCCGCTGTGCCCAGTTGTTTGGCCTCATTTCAGTACATGCTCTAGAGACGGATTCACTTGTCAATCGTAGGCTCGGTCACTGACTCTTGTCTTTGTCATGGCGTATCATTTCTTTGTCACCTATCACGTTCCGACACAAATATAGTCACTAAATTTGTCTCGGCGTGCCCCAGGACAAGCCACATTTCAGTACATGCTCCAGAGTCCGTTTTGTGCTCAGTCGCAAACTGTGGCATGGTGATCCGGGCCTCTGTCATGGCAGAACAAATCATTTCACTGTCACGTACCGCGCCCCGATTCAAATCCAGTAGCATCTGCAATGTATCGATTCGTCCCGGGGACCCTAGTTGTTTGGCCTCATTTCACCAATTGCCTCATTTCAGTACCATTTCAAGTCACCATTTTTGTAATTTGTCTAAGACAGGTAATCGAAACTTTCAACAAGTTTTCACCTCTCATATTTCTTCAGGTCAGTCGGATTCAGGTCCTCCCTGCACCAGCTTGGACGGTGCTTCCCCAGGTAAAAAAAAAAGAGAGAGAAATATATATATAAAGAGAGGTATACACTTCGCTTAGGTACGTATGCCGTTAGGGAGCACAAGCGAGACCTGTAATTTATGTCACCCTCAATAGGTTCCGGTCAGTCAAGACTCAACCCCAAGGACAAGTCAGCACACCCAGGCTTTAGGACAACCGAACCATGTCCTAGGCCGGCAGTGAAGATCCCACGGCCCCTTTGTCCCCCTCTCCGGTATCAGAGAGTGGCAGCGTTCAGTCACATAGGGGATGGACCATCCCGAAGTTGGTATCAGAGCTGAGGCGTAGAGGTGTGCCCTTCCCCGCTACAGCCAGGAAAGCAGAGCTCTTCAGGCTTCTCTTTCCTCCACCAACCACAGCAGGATCCAGCACCCAGCAAACGTCACAACTGCATACCTTGGTGTCATCTCTGACCGCGTCAGTTTCCGAGGTTCAGAATAGAGTGGCACTTATGGAGACCTGCCCGTCCATTTCTGCCCCTGACCCTGCTGTAGTCCAGGCAGTTACAACTCCTGCTGCAGATACCACAGGGTGGAGCCCTCTGCTTATCTCCTTACATGACTTGGCGGAGAATAAAGCATATACTTGGGGGGACGTGTCAGTAGTCCTTAAGGCTAAAGACCCCAGGCTTAATAGGAAGCTATCAGTGCTATCAGTGCTCACATTGTCCTTCGGTATGATGAGGGATGTCATATGTTCAGCTTCTCCCAACAGAAGAGAAGAGCTGGATCTATACCTCCATACTGGTGTAGACCTGGGCTACAAGTATGGGGGCTTTTGGGTTTTATGACTACCACCGCTCCTTCTCCACCAAAGCAGCAGCCAGGTTTTTGCCATTTCAGACGCCCACAGATTGGAGCATCATAGACACGGAGCTCTTCTGTCGCCACTTTGCTGGCCTACGGTCACCACTGTGCGCAATCTGCCAGTCGGCTACCCACACTGCTACTTGGTGCGACAACCAGTCGCTCCTTCGAAAGTCCCTAT
Source organism: Lithobates pipiens (assembly GCF_037356315.1). NCBI lineage: Eukaryota > Metazoa > Chordata > Amphibia > Anura > Ranidae > Lithobates > Lithobates pipiens. Next base: position 332,472,480 of record NW_027507764.1, on the reverse strand, counting down.
ACCTCCGGTGCAGTTCAGGGCCAGCAGGCCCCTGCACATATGCCCCAGATGGATAAATTCCGACGCACAGTCCCGACCTTGGGAGGGGCAGATATTTGCAATAATTTTAACTATGCTTCCTGTAATTTCAGCCAGTGTTGTCTGCTTCACTTCTGTACTCTATGCCAGAGAGCTCATCCTAGGCTCCTGTGCGAGGTCAAGCAACTGAAGAAGGCATGACTAAGCCGGGTCAATGTCACATGGCTCAGCTTCTATCTTTCCGCACACCCCACTCCCTCCCTGGTCACCTACCTCAGCCAAGGTTTCATGGAAAGGCTTCCACATTTGCAGGAACCTACATTCAGCAGCCACCAATGAGCAGGCCATAGACCAGCTCCTACAAACCGAGATAGATCGGGACTTCATGATAGGCCCTTTCACTCAGCCCCCCTTCAACACATGGAGAGTCAGCCCTATTGGGCTTGTCAAGGGCAAGTTCTCCAATAAACTACGTCTTGTGTACGATTTGTCAGCGCCTCATTCTTCCACCATCTCCAGTCTGAATTCACTTATCCCCTCCGAAGAGTTTTCCCTCAAATATGCCTCTGTGGATATGGCGATCCAGGCTATACTCAAAACGTGCACTGGTACCTGGCTCTCCAAAGCCGATATCTTGGATGCTTTTAAACTCCTTCCTATCCACCCATCCCTTTGGTGCTGGCATGGCGTCATATGGAGGGAGGTGTATTACTTTGCCATTCAGGTCAGAAAGTAGCCCCTGGCTGCTTGACACGTTTGCACAATCACTCACATGGATCCTCTTACACAAAGCCCAGTGTCAAGAGCTCATACATTATCCAGACGATTTCTTACTAATAGAGCTGCCCAGCTCATTCCCTGGGGACCTCGACAAGCTAAGACTTGTGTTTAGAAATCTCAATATTCCCATCGCTGAACACAAAGTCGATGGTCCAGCACAGTCGATCATGTTTCTCCGTATCAACCTGGACACCTGCACTATATCCCCCCAGACAAACTGACCAGAATCAGGGCGGTTCTCCGAGACTTCAACCGCACCAGAGGGTGCACCAAAAAACAACTGCAATCCCTTATTGGGATGCTCAATTTTGCCATGCGCATCATCCCACAGGGTCACTCCTTTGTGTCCCGCCTACTAGTGTACCTGTCCTGTACGCAAGATCCCGATCAAGTCCTCAGTTTCGACACCGCAGCAGTAGCGGACCTCTCCACGTGGGAGGAGTTCCTTTCCACTTGGAACGGCATATCATTATTCATTAGCACCGTGTCTTCCCTGTCACCCCAGGTAGTGACAGACGCAGCAATTTTTGGCCATCTCTGGTTTGCAGCTCCCTGGCCGTCACAGATACTAGCTATACCCAGTTTCACCAACACATCTTCCCTCTTTGAACTTTACCCTATAGTGGCAGCCGCACAGCTATGGGGCCATAGCTGGACCGGGCAAACCGTGGCCTTCACTACTGATAACCTTGCCACAGCAGAAATTATAAACAAAGGCAGGTCCAAATCCCTTGCAGTCATGTCCTTCCTGCGTAGGCTGGTACAGCTGTCATTACAGTTTCAGTTTAACATTTATTGCTCATTTGTTCCGGGCAAGCGCAATCTTGCAGCGGATTCGCTCTCCTGTTTTACCTACACATCATTTTTTTAACATTTTCCCGGAGCCGAACCTGTATCAGCCACTATCCCGGCCTGGTCTCAGCTGACTCTGGACTAGCTCAACATCTGCAGACAGCAACTCAGCTTATCAACTCCTCACTCTCCCACAACACCCTCAAGGCCTACCAGACAGCCTGGAGGGCCTTCAACAAGTTCCTTACACATCACTCCAAAGAAAAGACTAATATCAAACAGATTCTGGCCTTCATTTCACACTGTCATACTCAGCTTACGCTATCCCATAACACCATTCGGCTGTACCTAGCCGGTCTCCAGCATTTCTTGTCTCTTTGGGACCCCGCAAAACCCTCCTTGTTTACGTCTCACACTATAGGGGCCATTCTACGTGGCATTCAGAAGCTCCAACCAGTGGTCAGTGCCAAACGCCTACCCATAATGGGAGACATCTTTAGGGGTATGTCAACCATCCTGGCTACGTCGCTATTCGGGCTCCTCCCTAGTATGGTCCTGCAAGCGACCATGTACCTGGCCTTCTACGGGTTCTTACGACCTGGAGAATTCACTTGTAGCAGCCCTGCAGGCCAAGTGCTACGCAAACGCCACTTGGTTCGCTGCAAAGACCATTTCATTCTGTATCTAGCAGTTTCTAAAACCCAGCAAGTAGGCTCAGGTACAGATATCCACTTCTACAGAACCAATAACAACTGGTGTCCAGTTGCTAGACTAGGGTGGCACAGTGGTTTAGTGGTTAGCACTCTCACCTAGCAGTAAGAAGGGTCACTGGTTCAAATCCCAACCACGACACTACCTGCTTGGAGTTTGCATGTTCTCCCTGTGACTGCATGGGTTTCCTCCGGGTGCTCCGGTTTCCTCCCACACTCCAAAGACATGCAGGTAGGTTAATTAGCTTCTGTCCAAAATTGACCCTAGTACATGAATGGGGACCTTGGATTGCAGGCTCCTTGAGGGTAGGGACTGATGTGAGTATGCAATGTACAGGGATAGTGACAATTGTAGATACTCACTCAGGTTGAACTGGATGGACTGGTGTCTTTATTCAACCTTACTAACTATGTAACTATGTAAATCTGTTGTTGTTACTACTGCCCGAGCAATCGGACTCTAGTCCCCTTCTACCCTTTCCTGTCAAGCCCCTAAACACCGGTCAATTCATGAAGCACATGAGGATACTTCTCCGCAACCTTCACCTGAACCCTAGCCAGTACTCCGGACATTTCGTATCGGGCAGCCTCAAAAGTGTCCCGTCATGGGGTCCCGAACCCTGTTATTAAAAGACTAGACAGGTGGAAGTCTGCCTGCTTCACCCGCTACATTTCCAATACACAAGTGGAAATGGCCCAGGCCTTTGCCAAACTCACTTAGTAACTAAACTCAAATCAATAAAGAGATATTCCCTACCTGCATAATTTTGCCCCCTTATTTTGGTATACTGTACGTTAGACCAAGGCACACTTTCGGGTCCATTTCATGTGGTAAGTTTTATGTTAATCCTGTATGTCATCCGTATCGGCCATAGGGCTCTGAACCATAAATAAGAAGGCCAGTATGGTGGCCTGAATTTATGGGAGTAGCCTGGAGGGGTATTTAACCAGCCCGTTCGTCTGTGGTCTTCGTCCTGTGTGCGATAAACACCCTCCCATCCCCATTTTAGGGCATTTCTCAAAGTATTCATACTCCTTACAAATTACTAATCTAATTTCATATTTATTTCATTTCATTCCTCATTTTTTATCTAGGGTATGCCCCCTTATTTTGGTATACCGTACGTTAGACCAAGGTACACTTTCAGGTCCATTTCATGTGGTAAGTTTTATGTTAACCCTGTATGTCATCCATATCCGTATCGGCCATAGGGCTCTGAACCATAAATATATATATTTATCTCATAGATCTCAATTACTTTCTTTCTCAATTGTTCCTGAATTTCTTTGGGTCTCGGCATGATGTGTAGCTTTTAAGGATCTTCTGGTGGACCTTACTGTGTCAAGCAGCTCCTATTTAAGTGATGCCTTGATTGTGAACAGGTGTGGCAATAATCAGGCCTGGGTGTGGCTAGAGAAATTGAACTCAGGTGTGGACAACCACAGTTATAGTATGTTTTAACAAGGGGGGCAATCACTTTTTCACACAGGGCCACGATGGTTTGGATTTTTTTTCACCTTTAATAATAAACACCTTCATTTACAAATTGCATTTTGTGTTTACTTGTGTTGTCCTTGACTATTGTTTAAATTGGTTTGATGTTCCGAAACACTTAAGTGTGACAAACATGCAAAGGAACAGGAAATGAGGAAGGGGGCAAACACTTTTTCACACCACTGTATATATATATATATATATATATATATATATATCTATCTATATATATATATATATATATATATATATATATACACACACACAGTAGCTCCTAAAAGTGAGTACACCCCTCACATTTTTGTAAATATTTTATTATATCTTTTCATGTGACACCACTGAAGAAATGACACTTTGCTACAATGTAAAGTAGTGAGTGTACAGCTTGTATAACAGTGTAAATTTGCTATTCTCTCAAAATAACTCAATACACAGCCATTAATGTCTAAACCGCTGTCAACAAAAGTGAGTACACCCCTAAGTGAACATGTCCAAATTGGGCACAATTAGCCATTTTCCCTCCCAGGTATCATGTGACTCGTTAGTGTTACAAAGTCTCTGGTGTGAATGGGGAGCAGGTGTGTTATATTTGGTGTTATCGCTCTCACTCTCTCATACTGGTCACTGGAAGTTCAACATGGCACCTCATGGCAAAGAACTCTCTGAGGATCTGAAAAAAAGAATTGTTTCTCTATATAAAGATGGCCTAGGCTATAAGAAGATTGCCAAGACCCTGAAACTGAGCTGCATCATGGTGGCCAAGACCATACAGCGGTTTAACAGGACAGGTTCCACTCAGAACAGACCTCACAATGGATGACCAAAGAAGTTGAGTGCACATGCTCAGCGTCATATCCAGAGGTTGTCTTTGGGAAATATACGTATGAGTGCTGCCAGCATTGCTGCAGAGGTTGAAGGGGTGGGGGGTCAGCCTGTCAGTACTCAGACCATACGCCGCACATTGCATTAAATTGGTCTGCATGGCTGTCATCCCAAAAGGAAGCCTCTTCTAAAGATGATGCACTAGAAAGCCTGCAGTTTGCTGAAGACAAGCAGACTAAGGCCCCTTTCACACTGACGATCCGATCAGGCCCGCCTGTCAGTTTTTCAGGCGGACCTGAACGGATGCTCCATAGACCTCTATGGAGCGTCGGATGTCAGCGGTGACATGTCCGCTGACATCCGACCCGCTCCGATCCGAAAAAGTGTGACGGAGGAAAAAGCAATTTTTCCTTCCATCTGCGGATCGGATCGGGTGACGACGGACACTGCGGCTCGTCGTCATCCGATCTCCCATAGGGGAGAGCGGCGCTGTGACAGGTCTGTCCCTGCACAGTGTGCAGAGACGGACCTGTCATCTCCCTGCTCAGCGGGGATCGACGGAGCGATCCCCGCTGAGCAAACGGATATCCAGGGGTGCGGATCAACACTGATCCGCCCCGTGTGAAAGGACCCTAAGGACATAGATTACTGGAGCCATGTCCTGCGGTCTGATGAGACCAAGATAAACACATTTGGTTCAGATGGTGTCAAGCGTGTGTGGCGGCAACCAGGTGAGAAGTACAAAGACAAGTGTGTCTTACCTACAGTCAAGCATGGTGGTGGGAGTGTCATGGTCTGGGGCTGCATGAGTGCTGCCAACATTGGGGAGCTCCAGTTTATTGAGGGAACCATGAATAGCAACATGTACTGTGACTGAAGCAGAGCATGATCCCTTCCCTTCAGAGACTGGGACGCAGGGCAGTATTCCAATATGATAATGGCCCAAAACACCCAAGACGACCACTGCCTTGCTAAAGGAGCTGAAGGTAAATATGATGGACTGGCCAAGCATGTCTCCAGACCTAAACCCTATCTGTGCGGCATCCTCAAATGGAAGGTGGAGGAGCGCAAGGTTTTTAACATCTACCAGCTCTGTGATTTCATCATGGAGGAGTGGAAGAGGACTCCAGTGGCAATCTGTGAAACTCTGGTGAACTCCATGCCTAGGAAGGTTAAGGCAGTGCTGGAAAATAATGATGGTCACAGAAAATATTGACACTTTGGGCCCAATTTGGACATTTTCACTTAGGGGTGTACTCACTTTTGTTGTCAGCAATTTAGACATTAATGGCTGTGTGTTGAGTTATTTTGAGGGGACAGCAAACTGACACTGTTAGACAAGCTGTACACTCACTACTTTACATTGTAGCAAAGGGTAATTTCTTCAGTGTTGTCACATGAAAAGATATAATAAAATATTTACAAAAATGTGAGGGGTGTACTCACTTTTGTGAGATACTTTATATATATATATATATATATATATATATATATATATATAAAATGATAAAAATGTAGTTTGGGTACAGTGTTGCATGACCTCGCAATTTTCATTCAAAGTGCAACAGCGCTGGAATCTGAAAACTAGCCTGGGCAGGAAGGGGTAAAAGTGCCCAGTATTAAATTGGTTAAAGAGGTAGTAAACTCCCCTGGTTTGTTTGTACCTATAGGTAATCCTATAATAAGGCTTACCTATAGGTACTGTAAATATATCCTAAACTTGCACCATGTAGGAGATATTTACTGTATATGCCGCCAATGATGTAATCAGGGCATGCACTCTGAAGGAACGGCATCCCTTGATTTCTCTTCAGGACCCTGTGCCATGACCGGTGGCTCCCACGTGCATGCGCGGGGTGACGTCATCGCAGCTCCGGCCAACCACAGTGCCGGAGCCCATGAATCTGGAAGAAATGCCAGGAGAGATGTCAGCTGTCTCAGCGGTGTGCGGGTGCTGCTGGAGGGCTTCGTTCTAAGGTGAGTATTTCATAATGAGCTAGTATGCGATGCATATTAGCTCATGATGCCTTTGTCTTAGCCCTTGTACACACGGTCGGACATTCCGACGGAAAATGTCCGATCGGACAGTGTTGTCGGATAGTCCGACTGTGTGTGGGCTCCATCGGACTGTTTCCATCTGAATATCTGACGGACAAAGTTTTAGAGCTGGGCTATAAAACTTTCCGACAACATGATCCGATCGGACTTTGTCCGATTGTGTGTAGAAAATTCCGATCGGACAAAGTGCCACTCATGCTCAGATCAAATTCCTAGATCAAAGCTATTGGCTACTAGCCTGAATGTAGTCCCGTTGTAACGAAATAACGTCATCACGTTACGTACGATCAGATTTTCCGACAACTTTGTCCGACCGTGTGTATGCAACACAAGTTTCGGACAAAATCCAATGGATTTTGTTGTCGGAATGTCCGACCGTGTGTACAAGGGCTTACATTTTTTTTTTGTTTTTTTTTTCTTGGGGTTCACAACCACTTTACCAACTGATGTCAGGGTATTTTTTTCTCCCATTGACAATCGATGTAGCATTGGTTTTCTTCCATTAATCACCAGTGGCGGCCCGTGCGTTGTGGGTGCACGGGCGCCAACCCCCCGACACCTCCGCCTCTCTCCCTATTCATGTGCCCGGCCCCTTTCAAGACGCCGGACACATGAAATACTATGGCGGGTATAGGCGGGGGTATGTATTTTGAAGCACGTTATTAGAACCAGAGGCTCTAATAGGTTTCAAAATAGGGTGGGCTCGGGGCGCAGAGCACTGTGTCCCGATCCCACCCTGTTGTGTGGCATAGCGAATGAATTTGCAATATTTTCACACTAACGTTCCTCCCTGCCAATCAACAGACAGGTCAGTGAGACCTGTCTCCTGATTGGCCAAAGCATTAGGTGATCCTATTGGATGCCTAATGCTTTGGCAGATGAGGAGACACAGCGGAGAAAGCCTGAAGACGAGCCGAGTGGACACAGGAGTCGCAGCTGCTTCCCACCGAGGAGAGCCGCTGAGGAGAGCCACAGTGGAGCAGAACCCCGCTACACTAGTGGTAAGTGCCGCCGGACTGGCCGCAGGGAGGAGGGGGTTAGTGAAGTGACAGCAGAGCCTGGCTTCATTTGATGGGCACAAGTAGCTGCATATACTTGACATAAGTGCCTGCATTTGATGGGCACAAGTGCCTGCATATGATGGGGCACAAGTGGCTGCATGTGATGGGGCACAAGTGGCTGCCTGTGATGGGCACAAGTGGCTGCATGTGATGGGGCACTGTGGCTGCATATGATGGGCCCAAGTGGCTGCATATGATAGGCATAAGTGGCTGCATATGATTGGGCACAGTGGCTGCATATGATGGACACAAGTGGCTGCATTTGATGGGCACAATGGCTGCATATGATGGGGCACAGTGGCTGCATATGATGGGCACAAGTGGCTGCATATGATGGGCACAAATGGCTGCATATGAAGGGCACAAGTGGCTGCATATGATGGGGCACAGCGGCTACATTTGATGGGCACAATGAGGCTGGAATTGATGGGGGGGGTTCAGTATTTTTTAGTTTGTTTGCACCTCACAAAAATTTGGAGCACCAGCCGCCACTGTTAATCACTGATGCTGGGGAATTTTTTTGCTTCTTACTGTAGATATGTTTGATTCTTTTTAGGGATGTTATAGTCCCTGTATGTACCTCAAAGCGATAAAACTAGAGACCTATACAGAAGTGTGTTTCCAGTGATTTATGTTGTATGATTTTCTTGCACAATGCAAAATCTACCAAACAAAATGTTCCTTTTAAGGCCTCATGTACACTGGACATTATTGCACAATTTTCTTGCAGAATGCAAAATCTACCAAACAAAATGTTACTTTTAAGGCCTCATGCACACTGGACATTATAAAAAAGCCAGTAACATTAATTGTAGAAAGCTAGAGCTGTAGAGTGAGTTTTTCAGCGTCTTTGCACTAGTGTTTTCCAGCGTTTTTTTCAGGACCGTTTTTAAGGCAGGGCAAAAGGGGCAGCTGCCCTGGGCCCCATCAGTGTAGTGGGGCACAAAGCAGCTGCCTCACACTTGCCAACTATCCCAGTTTAAATTCCCTTATCCCTTGAATTTTTAGTCCTATGCTGTGTCCCAATATTTCAGTGTAAACTTCTGCTGCTGCCCAGCTCTGCCACATTGTCATGTACAGATGGCTCATCTGCAGACCCTGTGTTTACATGTAAATAACCTGCATTAATATGTAAATAGTTGTGGACCGCGGAATTGATATATCATGCCCCCCCCCCCCGAGGTCACATCCAGCATCACTTCTGCTGAATGCTGCCCACTGGGGAGTTAAAGGAGCATGCTTGAAAATCTTGCCTACAATTGTGGTCATTAAGCCTAACAACATATTTTGCAAATTGGAGGTGAAACCCTTCTTCAAAATAACATGGTGCCATAGCACCCTGAATTTTGGTAACCAATCAGTGAGCAGTAATTCTGTGCACTAACCTCTTGCAACCAAGCAGTAAACAGTAGTAATGTGCAGCAACCTCTAAAAACCAATTAGTGGGTGGTATACATGTTCAGTAACCTCTAGCATTCAATCAGTGAGCAGTATTGATGTACAGTAATCTCTAGCAACCAATGAACAAGCAGAAGTCATGTGCTGTAACCTCTAGAAAATAACAGTGAGCCATAATGTGTGCTGTAACCTATAGCAGCCAGTCAATGAGTGGTAATGATACACAGTAACCGCTGGCAACCAATCACAATCGCTGCCTGATCTGATTCAGTAAATAATGCGTTTTTTTTCAAATTTACGCAATTTTTTTTGTTTATAGTGCAAAAAATAAAAAGGTGATCAAATACCACCAAAAGAAAGCTCTATTTGTGGGGAAAAAAAGAACATCAATTTTGTTTGGGAGCCACGTCACACGACTGCTCAAATGTCAGTTAAAGCGACGCAGTGCCGAATCGCAAAAAGTACTCTGGTCAGGAAGGGGGTGAATTTTTCCGGGGCTGAAGTGGTTAAGTTAATAAGGCAGCTTCAGGCATTTTATTTCATAGCAGGAAGGTAGACCCACTGTGTTCAGTATTCATGAGGGCAGCTGCTCAGCACTGGACCTAGAAGCTAGTGGAGATCATAGTGATTTCCAGCTTCCACAGGTATGGTAAAGGCATAGTTACATTAGTTTTGCAAAAAAAAAACAGGGCCGCCTTTATTTATTTTTTTACTACTAATGGCGCCGATCAGCGTTTTTTATCATGAATGCGACATTATGGCAGACACATTTGACAATTTTGACACATTTTTGGGACCATTGGCATTAATACAGCGGTCAATGCTAAAAAATTGCATTGATTACTGTAAAAATGTCACTGGCAGTGAAAGGATTAACCACTAGTTTGCGCTGTAGGGGTTAACTGTGTCCTAGGGAGTGATTCTAACTATGGGGGGGCTGTGTGTGACACGTCACTGACCTCTGCTCCCGATTAGGGAGAGCTGATCAGTGACAGTGTCACTAGGCAGAACGGGGAAATACTTGTTTATATTAGCATCTCCCCATTCTTCCTCACCATGAAAACCTCTTAAAGGGCAACGTACAGGTACGTTAATCTGCCCGTACGCGCCCTTCTGCCGGAGTATATCTACGTGAAGCGGTCGGGAAGCGGTTAACTTTACATGATACGGCTTTGTAAAGACTGGGATTCTGCCAGACCTGGACTATTATTAGATCTAAAGTGTTTTTGCTACAGGATCCAATGATTCACATTTGTAGGTAATTCAAACTTTAGGAATTAAAGAGGAAGTAAAACCTGGTGGGTTTTACTTCCTTTTTTGTTCCCTGCAAAGTAAAAGCATAATGAGCTAGTATGCATCGCATACTAGCACATTATGTGACACTTACCTGGAAACAAAGCCTGTGCTGTCCCCGCTGGTGGCCGTATCCATCTTCACCCCTCCTTCTTCCGGGGCCGCGGACTCTGGCTGGCCAGAGTCACGTGACGTCACTCACGGCAAGGAGTCACCAGTCACGGCACTCGCTAGTGAAGAAATGTCACAGAGGGCTGTTTCTTTACAGCGTATGAGCCGATGACATCGTTGGCGCAGTACAAAGTAAGTGTCTCCTAAACGGCGCATGTTTAGGAGACATTTACTGTACCTATAGGTAAGCCTTATTATAGGCTTACCTATATGTACAACTTGAAAATGGAGGTTTACAACCTCTTTACCCAATAGTGAAATATAAGATTTATTAAAAATATTAGATAAGATTTTGGTGGATTGACTCTTGAATCTATTATAGAATTTTGTGTTGTTGCTACAAGAATTGCTTACTAATGACCATGTCAATATCATGTGCGTGTTTGACTTTATGACAGGTCTGAGCAACTCGCATGTTGCTAGCAGGTGGGGCGCTGGGTGTTGTCTGAGCTCCAGGTTTTTCTAGTTTGTTTGAAACATTTCCAACTCATAGATCCACCTCTAATTGCGACAGTAATGATTGCTGGTGGGCGATAATTGTTTGGAATTAACTGACCCTTTCTCAGATTTTATCAGTAGTTTATCCACAATGCAAATAATTGTCTTTCTTTCTTCATTTTAATGTGATATTAAACCTTCCGTTTTTTAAAGTGGTTGTTCATTCAGAATAAAATAAATAAATAATTAAAGTAAACATCTACAAATCATGTAGCTGCTGAATAAAAGGGCACTTACCCATCCATGGATTCCAGTGCTGTCCTCACCTGGGCTAATTCTTCACTGCCCTTTGGGTTCCCTAAGGTCGCGTACACACGCGCGGACTGTTTGCCCAACCTTGTTCGTCAAACAGTTTCGGCAAACAGTCCGCTCAAAATTTGCATGAGCGGACTTGCCCACACACGAGCGGACTGTTTCAGCGAACTGTTTGCCAAACAGTTCGCTCAACTTTTGAAATGAACGGACTCGCCCACGTAAGGAGGAGGCAAATCCGCCCATTTCGAGCGCGTGTACAGGTAGGCGGGGCCCGCGAAGGAGACGTCGCGGGCTCCGCCGCCTGGAATGGGCTTAAAGGGGAACCCCAACGCCGAAAAAAATCGGTGTGGGGGTTCCCCCAAAGTCCACACCAGACCCTTGTCCGAGCACGCTACCCGGCCGGCCAGGAAAGGGGGGCGAGCGAGCGCGCCCCCCCTCCTGAGCCGTACCAGGCCGCGTGCCCTCAACATGGGGGGGTGCCTTGGGGAAGGGGGGGCCGCGCGGCCCCCCCACCCCAAAGCACCCTGTCCCCATGTTGATGAGGACAAGGGCCTCTTCCCGACAACCCTGGCCGTTGGTTGTCGGGGTCTGCGGGCGGGGGGCTTATCGGAATCCGGGAGCCCCCTTTAAGATAGGATACCGGCCCCCCACCCTATGTGAATGAGTATGGGGTACAATGTACCCCTACCCATTCACCTGTGAAATAAAGTACAAAAAAAAAACACAACACAGGGAAAAAATATTTTATTGCACAGCTCCGGGGGTCTTCCGTCTTCGGGGGTCTTCTCGCCGGACTCCTCCGCTATCTGTGTGTAGCTCTTTTACTAGCGGAGGAGTCCGGCTTTCTTCCTCCCCGCCGCCGGCCTCTTCTCCCGACTTCGGGGGTCTTGTCCCCCTCTTCGGTTCTTCTGCCGGGCCACCGCGCCTTCTTGTAGCTCTTTTGCAGGCGGTGGCCCGGTCTTCTGTCGCCGCTGCCTTCCGTTCTTCTGTCGCCGCCTTCGGTTCTTCTGCCGGGCCACCGCGCCTTCTTGTAGCTCTTTTACAGGCGGTGGCCCGGTCTTCTGTCGCCGCTGTCGTTGCCGTCGCCGCCGCCGCCGCCTTCCGTTCTTGTTCTTCTTCTTGTTCTTCTTCTTCTTCTCCTGGAGATGTTGACTCGACGAGCTCTCCGGCCGGAATGCCAGAGCCGCGCTGTGCGGTCACTTATATAGTGACAATGGGGCGGTGTCACATGGTATATGTCACATGGGTTGGTCACATGGGTTGATGTCACATGGGGACTATGACATCGTAAGGGGGCGGGGTCACCATGTGACCAACCCATGTGACATATACCATGTGACACCGCCCCATTGTCACTATATAAGTGACCGCACAGCGCGGCTCTGGCATTCCGGCCGGAGAGCTCGTCGAGTCAACATCTCCAGGAGAAGAAGAAGAAGAACAAGAAGAAGAACAAGAACGGAAGGCAGCGGCGGCGACGGCGACGACAGCGGCGACAGAAGACCGGGCCACCGCCTGTAAAAGAGCTACAAGAAGGCGCGGTGGCCCGGCAGAAGAACCGAAGGCGGCGACAGAAGAACGGAAGGCAGCGGCGACAGAAGACCGGGCCACCGCCTGCAAAAGAGCTACAAGAAGGCGCGGTGGCCCGGCAGAAGAACCGAAGAGGGGGACAAGACCCCCGAAGTCGGGAGAAGAGGCCGGCGGCGGGGAGGAAGAAAGCCGGACTCCTCCGCTAGTAAAAGAGCTACACACAGATAGCGGAGGAGTCCGGCGAGAAGACCCCCGAAGACGGAAGACCCCCGGAGCTGTGCAATAAAATATTTTTTCCCTGTGTTGTGTTTTTTTTTGTACTTTATTTCACAGGTGAATGGGTAGGGGTACATTGTACCCCATACTCATTCACATAGGGTGGGGGGCCGGTATCCGGGGGCCCCCTTCTTAAAGGGGGCTCCCGGATTCCGATAAGCCCCCCGCCCGCAGACCCCGACAACCAACGGCCAGGGTTGTCGGGAAGAAGCCCTTGTCCTCATCAACATGGGGACAAGGTGCTTTGGGGTGGGGGGGCCGCGCGGCCCCCCCTTCCCCAAGGCACCCCCCCCATGTTGAGGGCACGCGGCCTGGTACGGCTCAGGAGGGGGGGCGCGCTCGCTCGCCCCCCCTTTCCTGGCCGGCCGGGTAGCGTGCTCGGACAAGGGTCTGGTGTGGACTTTGGGGGAACCCCCACGCCGATTTTTTTCGGCGTTGGGGTTCCCCTTTAAGCCCATTCCAGGTGGCGGAGCCCGCGACGTCTCCTTCGCGGGCCCCGCCTACCTGTACACGCGCTCGAAATGGGCGGACTTTCCGAGCGGGAACAGTTTGCTCATTTCGAAAGTAGCCTACACACGGGCGGACTGTTCGCTCAAACACAGTTTCAGCGGACAGTTTTTCGGAATTTCCGAAAGACTTTGTCCGTCCAACTGTCCGCTGAAACTGTCCGCTGAAAGCCCACACACGGGCGGACTGTCCGCCCAAACACTGTTCAGCGGACAAGGTTGGGCGAACAGTCCGCCCGTGTGTACGCGGCCTAACTGTGGGCAGCTGGGTATGTTGCTCTCCGCTTCACACCTAGCTGCGTACTGCACATGCACTTTGTGAATGGTCCTACAGTCTTCTGGGACCTGTGCAGGGCCACCTTTAATATTGATTGGACTGCGCATGCACTTTGTGAATGGTCCTACAGTCTTCTGGGACCTGTGCAGGACACAGGATTGGACACTGGGCAAACGTTCCCCCTCCCCATACAATTTCGCTCTCCACCTGCTCTGAGACATACAATAAATAGCAGCTAGACTTAGAGTAAACTTATTTTATCAGATCAGGCAGCGATTGCGATTGGTTGCCAGAGGTTACAGTGTATCATTTCCGCTTACTGACCGGTTCCTAGAGGTTACAGAACACATTGTGGCTCACTGATTAGTTGTTAGATGTTACAGCACATGATTTCTGCTTGTTGATTGGTTGCTAGAGATTACTGTACAGTAATAATGCTCACTGATTGGTTGCTAGAAGTTACAGCACATCATCTCCTCACTGCAGGGGGCATGATATACATATGAATGCCACCTTTATTTACACATCTTTGCTGCCATGCAGCTATTTACATTTGAATGTCGCCGCTATTTACATATGATTGACGGCAGGGCTTTTTTCTCTCAAACAATAGGTGCTGGAACTCAACCACGACCCCCCAAGACCCCTCCACCCACACACCATCCAAATCACATCAAATAGTGGGTGCGGTCAGTCAAATTTCACGAACAGTAGGAGGGTCCTAAGGAAGGGGGCATTAAATACCAGGATTGCATTACATACAGAGTGCAGAGTTCAGGGGGGTTACACACAGAGGGCAGAGCTGTCACTTGTAAACACAGAAACCGGACTTCTGTGTTTACAAGTGATTCTGGTGAGCAGGCCCCCCTAGGGCCGTCTTTAAGGCAGGGCAAAAGGGGCAGCTGCCCTGGGCCCTGTCATTGTTGTGGGGCCCAAAGCAGCTGCCTCATACTTGCCAACTATCCCAGTTTAAATTCCCTTGTCCCTTGAAGTTTTATTCCTGTGCTGTGTCCTGATACCTCAGTGTGAATTGCTGCTACTAATGCTGCCCAGCTCTGCCCTACTGTTGTTTACGGATAACTCACCTGCAAAATAAATAGCTGTGGCCAGCAGCATTGATATGTAAATAAAGGTGGCATTCACATGTGTATCATGCTTCCTTGCAATGAGGAGATGATGTGCTGTAACCTCTAGCAGCCAATCAGTGAGCAGTATTACTGTACAGTCTCTAGCAACCAATTAACAAGCAGAAATCATTTGCTGTAACCTCTAGCAACTAATCAGTAAGCCGTAATGTGTGCTTTAACCTCTAGCAACCAGTCATTAAGCAGTAATGATATGCTGTAACCACTGGCAACCAGTCACAATTGCTGCCTGATCTGATACAGTAAACTGATTTTAAGTCTAGCTGTAGGGATGAGCTTCGTGTTCGAGTCGAACATATGTTCGACTCAAACATTGGCTGTTCGCCCGTTCGGCGAATTCCAAACATTATGAGCAGATCGCGCCAAATTCGTGCGGCGCTCACGGCCCACAATGCACTGCGATGGCGCAGTGCATTGCTGGCTCATGATTGGCCAAGCATGCACTGTGACCTGCATGCTTGGCCAATCACAGCGCCGGCAGCGAGGAGAGCCATGATTGGCCACAGGCAGGATGCCTGTGGCCAATCATAGCTCAGGCTGTGTAGTACACGCCCCACACTATATAAGGCCGCCAGCGCGGCGGCCTTGTGTAGTGTGTTGGCGTCTGAAGCAGTTAGTGGATGTTCTGTGTACCTTCAACACAGTATACACCGATCGCTATCGGCCGATTTTTCGATCTTGCTCTTCTGTAGTGGTTGTTGTCTACGTACCCTGACCGCAGTATACACCGCTATATTCACCTCACCTTTATAGCTAGCGATATATCTATATTTTATAATAGAGCTTGCAGTCAGTGTTAGGAGCTTGTGCGTGCTGTCTGCGTGCTCTTTACCCAGTACACACCGCTTTATCCACCTACATAGCTCTTCTCTATTTGAGCCATCTGCCATCTGCAGGAGTTATTGGAAGTTGTGTGTGCCTCCAGCACAGCACAGTATACATCTGTATTTACCCTTTATTGCTGGTGTTCTATAATAAAGGCATCTGCAGGAGTTAGTGGGTGTTGTGTGCCTCCAGCATAATATACACCTGTATCTACCCTTTATTGCTGTTCTCTAATAGAGCCATCTGCAGGGCTTAGTGGGTGTTGTGTGCCTCCAGTACAGTATACCCCTTTATCTCTGGTGTTCTATAATAAAGGCATCTGCAGGAGTTAGTGGGTGTTGTGTGCCTCCAGCACAATATACACCTGTATCTACCCTTTATTGCTGTTCTCTAATAGAGCCATCTGCAGGGCTTAGTGGGTGTTGTGTGCCTCCAGTACAGTATACCCCTTTATCTCTGGTGTTCTATAATAAAGGCATCTGCAGGAGTTAGTGGGTGTTTTGTGCCTCCAGCACAATATACACCTGTATCTACCCTTTATTGCTGTTCTCTAATAGAGCCATCTGCAGGGCTTAGTGGGTGTTGTGTGCCTCCAGTACAGTATACCCCTTTATCTACCCTTGATTGCTGGTGTTCTATAATAAAGGCATCTGCAGGAGTTAGTGGGTGTTGTGTGCCTCCAGCACAATATACACTACCCAACTGCTGTTTTACCCAATTCCCTTCAGGCCATTACCATGTCTGGAAGGCCAGCAAGGAGAGGCAGACAGGCGTGAGCCGATAAAAGAGGGCAAGCAGGCTCTGTGTCTAGAGACAACAGTGCTGGTCGTGGACGCGGTGCATCGTCATCATCAGCACTTGGCCATGGGACACGCTTGTCCTTCTTTTCGGCAGCTGGACATGTTGAGCCGCAACATGCCAACGACTTGGTAGAGTGGATGACCAAGCCCTCTTCATCCTCCTCATCCTCTCTCACCCAGTCTCAGGGTACTAGCAAAGCAGCTGCCAATGCATCGTCTTCCCTCGTCTCAATGTCATCATCAGTGACTCCTTCCCTAGATCCACCACGTCCTCCTGAGGAGTCTCCTGAGCTCTTTGAGCACAGTGTTGGGTACATGCTCCAGGAGGATGCCCAGTGTTTTGTAGGCTCTGATGATGACACTCAGCTAGAGGAAGGCAGTAGCGTGAATGCAGAGAGAGGGGATGCTCAAGAAGGACAGCAATCTGGCAGTCATGTTCCACAAGCTGCAGCATACTGCCAGGTTTGCTACAGCGATGAAGAGGCAGGGGATGATGAGGGCACTGACTCCACGTGGGTGCCTGGTAGGAGCGAGGAGGAGGAGGCACATGTTCAATGAGGCAGGATGCCCTCCGGAGGACAGCTTAGGGGCAGCACACCGACTGAATCACACCGCAGAGCTCCGCCTATGCAGGGCACTGCCTCTGCGCGTTAGTCTAAAAGTTCTTTGGTGTGTGCCTTTTTTGAGACGAGTGCATCAGATCGCACCACTGCTATTTGCAACATATGTCTCAAGCGTATCTCGCGTGGCCAAAACATCAGCCGCTTGGGCACCACATGCTTGACCAGACATATGTTGACCTGCCATGCAGCTCGTTGGCAAGCGTACCTCAAAGACCCACACCAAAGAACAAAGCGGACCTCTCCTTGCTCCTCATCAGCTGGCATCTCCAACCCCACTAGACCTTCAGTCCTCTCTGAAACCTGCTCTGAGAGGAATGAAGGTGTAGAATTAGGTGTGTCGCAGCCAAGTGCTTCCAGGCACTCTGCTAGCAGTACACCCACATCCGATTATAGCAGGCAAATGTCCCTGCCCCAGCTGCTGGACCGGCGAAAGAAGTTCACTCCCAGCCACCCACATGCCCAGCGGTTGAATGCTAGCTTGGCTAAATTGCTAGCACTTCAACTGCTGCCTTTTCAGTTGGTAGACTTCCCCTGCCCCCTTCCGTGAGTTTGTACAATGTGCGGTTCCTCAGTGGCAGGTCCCCAATCGCCACTTTTTCACACGGAAGGCGATTCCGGCTCTCTACCGGCATGTGGAAGGCAATGTCCTTGCCTCGCTGGACAGGGCGGTCAGCTGTAAGGTGCATATTACCGCTGACTCATGGTCCAGCAGGCATGGACAGGGACGTTACCTGTCTTTCACGGCCCATTGGGTCACTCTTCTGGCAGCTGGGAAGGATGCAGGACAAGGTGCAGTAGTTTTGGAGGTTGTTCCGCCACCACGCCTCCAAAATGCTACTATTGGTTGTGACACACCTCTCTCCTCCACCCCCTCCTCTTCTTCTTCCTCCATGGCCTCTTCCAGTGCTCTGTCCTCAGAACCAGCGGTGCTCCGTAGGCGTTCCAGGGGCTACGCAAGTACGCAGGCAAAACGATGCCATGCCGTGCTTGCGCTGGTTTGTTTGGGGGACAGGAGCCACACTGGGGCGGATGTTTTGTCAGCTCTGCAGGGGCAGGCCGAGAGGTGGTTGACGCCACGCCAGCTTAAGCCAGGAATGGTGGTTTGCGACAATGGCACCAACCTCCTCTCCGCCCTCCGACAGGGACAACTGACCCATGTGCCCTGTGTAGCTCACGTCCTTAACCTGGTGGTGCAGCGGTTCTTGGGCAGGATCCCAGGGCTCACAGGATGTCCTGAAGTAGGCCAGGAAAGTCTGTGTGCATTTTCGCCGATCATTTAATGCCTGTGCTCGGCTGGCTGAGCTTCAAAAGGAGTTGAACCTGCCCAAGAACCGCCTTATATGGGACATGCCCACCAGGTGGAACTCAACGTTGGCCATGCTGCAGCGGCTGCACACGCAGCAGAGGGCCATCAATGAGTACCTGTGTGACTACGGCACCAGGACAAGGTCAGGGGAGCTCAGTTTTTTCTCACCACGCCAGTGGGGCATGATCAGGGATGCATGCACTGTCCTGTCACCGTTTGAGGAGGCCACAAGGATGGTGAGCAGTGACAGTGCATGCATCAGTGACACTGTACCTCTTGTCCACCTCTTGGAGCATACGCTGCGTGGAATAATGGACAGGGCACTTGAGGCAGAACAGAGGCAGGAAGAGGAGGACTTCCTTGCCTCTCAAGGCCCCCTTTATCCAGACAGTGTTCCTGCTGTGCCATTCATCACACAGGAAGAGGATGAGGAGGAGGAAGAGGAGGAGGAGGATGATTGTGTCAGCATGGAGGTAGAGGCTGGCACTCAGCAGCAGCAGCAGCAGCAGCAGTCTTGTAGGGATGATTTACAGTCCCAAGAAACACGTGGACTTGTACGTGGCTGGGAGGAGGTAGCTGCGGATCATGTTGTCCTTAGTGACCCAGAGGACTCCGGACCGAATGCCTCAGCTAACCTACGCTGCATGGCCTCCCTGATCTTGCAAAGCCTGCGGAAGGATCCTCGTATTCTTCGGATCAAGGAGAGGGACCATTACTGGCTGGCCACTCTACTTGATCCACGGTACAAGGGTAAGGTTGCCGACCTTATCTTGCCATCACAAAGGGAGCAGAGGATGAGACATCTCCGGGAGGCCTTGCAGAAAGGTCTGTGCAACGCGTTCCCAGAGACTGGGAGGTTACAAACTCCTGTTCCTGGACAACGTGTTGCTGAGGCATCAGTCAGAAGGAGCGGTGGAGAAGGTGGCCGTCTGACTGATGCTTTCAGACAATTTTTTAGTCCGCAGCCCCAAGGTATGATCGGTTCCAGCAACCATCGCCAGCGTCTGATTTACATGGTGCAGGAATACCTAGGGGCAAGGTCAGACTTGGACACCTTTCCCACCGAAAATCCTCTGGCTTACTGGGTCTTGAGGATGGATCACTGGCCAGAGCTTGCACAGTATGCAATTGAGCTACTGGCCTGTCCTGCATCCAGCGTTCTTTCGGAACGCACCTTCAGTGCTGCTGGTGGCTTTGTTACCCATCACAGGGTGTGCCTGTCCACCGAATCAGTTGATCGACTGACCTTCATCAAGATGAATCAGTCTTGGATCACCCACAGCTACCAAGCACCTGAAGCTGATGTAACCGAATAATTTTTTTTGAAATATCACATCCCTTCAAGACTGCCTATGCTGATGCTGAGTGACTGTCCTGTTATGTTGATTGTCTATCCTCTTCCTCCTCCGCTGATATGTTGGAAGAACATTTCTGGTTCTGGGTGATGCCATCAGCCCAATTTTTCTGCCCCTGTTTAACAGGGGCGTTTAATTACAATTTTTGATGCAATGCTTTGCAGCAGGGCTAATTCCTACAATAAAACTAGAGTATATGGGAGAGGTTGCAGTGTCCTGGCACCAGCACCAGTTCCTAAGGCCCAATTTTTCTGCCCCTGTTTAACAGGGGCATTTAATTACAATTTTTGATGCAATGCTTTGCAGCAGGGCTAATTCCTGCACTAAAACTAGAGTATATGGGAGAGGTTGCAGTGTTGTGGCACCAGCACCAGTGCCTAAGGCCCAATTTTTCTGCCCCGTTTAACAGGGACATGTAATTACAATTCTTGATATAATATTTCACAGGAGGGCCCGTTCCTGTGCCCACCCAGAATAATTGTGAGGACTTATAGTGTTGTGGCACCAGCACCACAACCACCAAAGGTCAATTTTTCTACCGATGTTCAACAATGGCATGTAATTACAATTCTTGATATAATCGTTCACAGCAGGGTGCTCCAGCGCCCACCAAGAGTCACTTTGAGGGCTTACAATGTTGTGGCAAAACCAACACCTTGTTCCGCCATTTCTGCAGAGCATATAGGGCAGGCCCCTACTTTCAAACATCCAACTTTACAAACATCTCCTACTTGCAAACGGAAGGAGACAACAGCAAGTGAGATGAAAAAAGATTGACGACAAAACAAATTATACAGGGGTGATACCCCTTCCCTATGTTTTCCAAAAAGCTTAAAAATTGTTTTTTTGACTGGAGCTACACTTTAAAAATGTACCAGTTGAAAATTACAAACAGATTCAACTTAACACAACAAACCTACACAGTCCCTGTCTTGTTTGCACCGTCTGTATACTGCTGTTCTGAGTATATAGGGCCTGGGGGCCACACGCATTTCCTTTTTTTAATATGGGTACGGGGTTCCCCTTAATATGCGTACAAGACCCAAAGGGGCTGGTAATGGGCAGGGAGGGCTACCCATGCCATTTTTCTCAATGATTTTCAACCATATTGCAGGAACAAGCAGTTTTAAATGATGTTATTTCCGTTTAATGTCATTTTGTGCAAGGACTGTTCTAAGCACGGGAAACACGTGGCACTTCAGAGGCATACTACAGACACCCACCAGGCACGATATTTAAAGGAATATTTCACTTTTTTTTTCACTTTAATCGTCATTAAAATCAGTGCTCCTGCCAAAACGGCCATTTTTAAAAACATTTTAGGCATTGACCCATGTCCCCTTGGGCAGGAGCCAGGTCCCCAAACCCTTTTTAGGACAGTATCTTGCATATTAGCCATTAAAATTAGCACTTTTAATTTCGAACGTTTGAGTCCCATAGACTTCAATGGGGTTCTAAAGTTCGTACGAATTTGGGGTCCATTCGAAAGTTCTGGTGCGAACCGAACCGGGGGGTGTTCGGCTCATCCCTATCTAGCTGCTATTTATTGTATGTCTCAGAGCATGTTGCGAGTGAAATTGCATGGGAGGGGTCCCAAGAATTTTTTTGCCCAGGGTCCAATCAATATTAAAGACGGCCCCGGCCCCCCCCCAAGGGTCTGAGCCAGAGCTGGTAGAACTGAATTCCACCAAGTTCCCCCTGAAAAAAAGCCTTGATTGATGGTTATTTACATGTAAACACAGGGTCTGCAGATGAGTCATTTGTACACAACAATAGGCAGAGCTGGGCAGCATTAGTAGCAGCAATTCACACTGAGATATTGGGACACAGCACGGGACTAAAACTTCAAGGGGCAAGGGAAGTGGACGGGACTAAAACTTCAAGTGGCAAGTATGAGGCAGCTGCTTTGGGCCCCACAACAATGACAGGGCCTAGGGCAGCTGCCCCTTTTGCCCTGTCTTAAAGACGGCCCTGGACCTGTGACATGTTCCAAGAAGATTGCAGGGAAGGAGGAGAGGGTGAAAGCTTACGCTTGGATTCCCTATCAAAACTAGGTATCCCCCCCCCCAAAAAAAATTATATGCCAAATATGGAGGATTTAAAGTGGAACTTGCCCATTTTGCTTTAACACTTTCGGCAGCTGATATATTCACTTACTAATAGGGATTAGCTCAGGCAGGTTCAGACACAAGTCTGAATCCACCTGAACTATCCTGACAAGAAGCTGTCCAACGGAAGGAAAATTAATCATTGGTGGTGGATACATTCCCCGTCCTGCAGCCTTACGTATACACCCATTTGTATAGTCCTATGATTGGCTGTCTTCTTTGAAGGCTTCCTGGCAGGATAGCTCAGGTGGGTCCAGACTTGTGTCCAGATCGGCCTTAGCTCATCCCCACCTACTGAGTATGCAGGATCTTCATATTTTAATCCTTGCCTGTCTGTTCCAGTTTCAGCTGGTGCCATGACAGCTGCCCCAGATTTTCTGTCTCAGCTATTGATTTTCAGGAGGCTAGGCCACAGGGAGGACAGCACATGGACAACACAGAACAGGGTGAGGACTGAAGGCTGTATATCTATCATGCTGTTTATTGAAGGATCGTGAAGGGCCGTGTTTGGCCTATTACTGTGATATCCGTCTTATACCAATTTGGTTCCTTTTACCTGTTCAAACACCCAGGTTTGCGACCTTTTACTGTGGGGACCTCTGTGGGGCATTATGGTTAATTTAGAGGGCCACCCCAAAGCCTCCAACCACGGCATCTGCTGCAGTGATGACTTGCATATTTAAACATTGCACCTGTAGCCCTAACCCCCGAAGGAGCTGCTGGTTTGATTTGGGCTTACTGTTACCTCACCTGCTTGCTTCTCCGTCTTGGGGATCCCATGGTAAATGGCCCAAAGAATGTTGAAACTGACACAAAATCCTCTTTTGGGTTATTTATTTAGAAAAAACAAAGTCTCTTAATGGAGGGTAGAGGGTTAGGGGTGAGTTCAGGCACTTAAATTGCAAGGTGAAAGTATTAAGAGAATCCAGAGAATAAAACTGTTCCACGACTGGATTCAACAACCCCCGGATAGACCTCTCTCACTAGGCCTAGCAGCCAGTGGGATGCTCGGTAAAGTCTCTGTCACAGACTTGTGAGATACACTTTAGCGTTACTGAGGGATGTGGATAAATTTAAAGAACTGACATACGGTACCAGTTTCTCTCAGCCGATCCGGCGATACCGTATGAGTGTTGATCCAGGTTGCCTTCTTCAACTAAGTCTCCAGGCTCCTTTAGAGAAACCAGCCTTGCGCACGGTCTTCTCCTGAAAGAGTCCTCCCCTTGGATTTTTCAGTTGCTGGGCCTCTCCCTTCTGATGAGACGGCACCGGACCATCCCTGGATCAGTAGGCCCTGAAATTCGCTCAGGCCTATCCCTTCAGTTGCTTCGCCTCAGGCCAGCCAGCCCTGAGACACAGGATGCATAGTTCTGCACCCCAGGCCAGGAGGGCCATGGGGCTGGGTCAGGAGGACCACCAGAACCAAACAGACAGAAAGTAATCCCCCGCCAACATGGTGTCGGTATTTTAAATACCACCCCCCAGAATGCACAGCAAAAAAACACTCCCCCTGGGCTGGTTCTGAGAGATAAGTCGCATTCAATGCATCCAGCTAGACTGGGTTTCTACTCTTGCCGACGGTGACAGCGACACCTGCGGTCAAGGAGAACCCAGTGCAACCCAGCTGGACTGGTACTGAAACCAGAAATTTCGAGAAATAATCCTGAAGCCCAACTGTGGCTTCAGGCAACTTAACTTTACAAAAACAATAGCGCCTGCTCATCAAGAGCCAGTGCTACACACCATTTATCCTATTTTGACAAGTTGTTGAATGTAGAATCTCCTGTATAAACTACCCTGACGAAGAGCTTGAACCTGAAACGCGTCGGGTACCAAAAATTGTTCTCGGATATTGGAGAGTAACATATTTACTATTTGAATGTTTGTAATGCTCATGTTATTTGCTCTTGCTCTGTTTATATGTGACAGATCATATTTTATATGTTTCAATAAATCTTGGTTTTATATAACTTTGGTAGTGTTGTTGCCATTGAAAATCCCATTTTAGGGGGGAATTTCCATTTTTTCAGGAGGCTGCCCCAGGAACAAAAATGGAACCCTGGATGTGTTCTTTTTAATAAATGAAGTCTCAGCCCAATAATCTACTTGGCCAGTTTTTACATAGTCCAAACTTCATGAGTGCATATCTCCCAACTCTTTGAGATGGGAACAAGGGACACCTATTAGCAAAAGTATGTAGGTATAGGACACACCTTCTGTCACACCCCTTAAAGGAGAATTAAAAAAAAAAATAGTAAAACCCACAAGTTGTTTTTTTTTTAAAGAGGAAGTAAACCCTTCCAAACAACTTGGACCTATAGGTAAGCCTAGATTAAGGCTTACCTGTAGGTCCAAGCAATATCTCCTAAACCTATATGGTTTAGGAGATATTTGCCCGAAAATGGGCACCGCTGTCTACGGCGCATGCGCCGTAGACAGCGGCGCGCAGGCGCACTAAATGCGGCAAATCCAAGAATGGATTTGCCAAATTTGTCGACTCCCGTGCGCATGCGCGGGAGTGACGTCATCGCGGCTTCGCCGTATGACAGCGGCGGAGCTGCGAGGCGCGACTCCCGTGCGCATGCGCGGGAGTGACGTCATCGCGGTTGCGCCGCTGTCATTGGTCGGAGCTGCGAGACGCCACCAGCAAGATGGACGCGGCGGACTACAGGGATCAGCGGCGACTTCGCTGGCTCCTGTGTCAGGTAAGTGACACATAATGGGCTACTATGCGATGCATAGTAGTCCATTATGCTTTACCTTTGCAGGGAAAAAAAGAGGAAGTAAACCCATCAGGGTTTACTTCCTCTTTAACCACTTAAATCACTAAAACACTAAACACTAAAATCACATAAAACATACTGGTTTTTGACATTTTCAAATGCAGCGATTTAGAAATTGGATGCAAGGTTTAGAACTGGGAAATACTTTGTGAAAGATAAAACGTGCATTTTATATACAAATATATAGATCAGACCAAAATGAGGGACAAATGAGGAGGAAAGAGGGACTTTGTTCCAAATCAGGGACAGTTCTGGGAAATCAGGGACAGTTCTGGGAAATCAGGGACAGTCCCTCCAAATCAGGGACAGTTGGGAGCTATGTGAGTGATTGGCATACCTGGGAATTTACCAGGAATAACCCGGCAATGCTGGATTATTGGTTCAGTCACCAGCTCTCTTGTTCTCAGTAAAATCCCCAATGCCTCCAGTCCTAGCACATAAAGCCCCATCAGGTCAGCAGGGAGGGCTGGGCCTGGTCAAATGCAGCCTGGAGCTGTTATCCCAGTCTCACCAAACCAGCTCTGTAGCCAGCCAACATTTTGCTATGTAAGAAAGTAAGCATTTCTTATTGCATCAAAGCCCTGACCCCTGCAATTACTACTGTTTTCCCTGTTCGAATGTGCCACTCATTTGGTACTGCCACTTTTTCCAAGGCAAAGACCAGAGCTTCAGCTTCTGCAGTTACCATGCCAATTTCAACAGCAGGCTACCCAGTAGGGTTGCCACCTGTCCATGATTCAACCAGAAAGTTCGGGTCTTGAATCATGCGTCTGGGTTTCAGACCACCTGAATCCCGGACACATTATTCAGAGCGGACCATGGCTTCCCTGCAGGGTTGCTGGCGGCAGCTGTCTAACCCAAGAGTGTCTGTTACAATCTCTTTCACACTGCCCAACGCCAGCACAAACACATGCATACAGGAGAGGAGAGAGGGCTTGATCTGCTCCTCTTCCTCCCGTCCTTAACCCTCTGTGTCTGCCCACACTCTAATCCAATAAAAAAAGGGAAGTGGGGGATGGACATTTGAAGCCCAGCAGATGCAGATAAATCTCAATGGGAGTTGGTGACTGCCAAGGGGTGAATGAGCTCACCAGCCATCCCATTCTGTGACTGAAGTCTCCCTCCTTCTCTCTGCTGCCTCTGAGTGAATACACTAAGGTAAATCAGAGTTCTCAGAGCACCCCTTACATCAGAGTTCCCCTTTACACCAGAGGCCACAGTGTTCGCCCTCATATCAGAGTCCTTTCCGTACATCAGTGCTCTCAGTGTTTCCCCATAAATCAGGGTTTCCAAAGCATCCCTTATGTTAGAGGCCCCAGAGTTCTCCCTTACATCAGTCTGCAGAGTCCCTCCTTACAGTGTAAGGGAACTCTGCAAGTTCAGATGTAAGAGCAAACTCTGCGTATTCAGATGTGACGGGGAACTCTGCAGATTCAGGTTTAAAAGGGGAACTCTGTGGACTCGGATGTAAGAGAGGAATTGTTATTTAATCACAAAATATATGTACTATATACTGTAAAAAAATAAATAAATAAGTTCGCCGCTAAAGTGTTCGGGTTTGACTTGAAGAAAAGGTGGCAACCCTACTACCCAGCTCAAAGTAGGCGCTCAGTGCACGGGGCAGCAGTGAGTTCCTATAGCAAAGGAGGAGGGCCATCTCATGAAGCAGGAGACTGGTGAAAATGTTCTCAGTGGGCTGGGCTGCATATACTTCTGACACCTGCACTGTGTAGGTTACATATAGCTGACGCTTGCACTCTGTACTTTACCCACTCATGACCCCTGTACTATCTAATGGTTTCAAAAGACATAGCTCTCATCAAGAATCATTGTTACACCATAGCAGTCTCCTTTTTTGTCTCCAAACCTTTAAAGCCCAACTCCAGGAAACTATAAATGTAGCCCTTACAGTGAAGCTGTGCCCACACTGCAAGGGTTGACTGTTTGCTTAGTCTGGGGGAGAGGAGAAATTATTTTACTTACCTGATCCTCTGCTCCTCCAGAAGATAGCACTTCTTCATACTCCAGCAGTGGACTGTCCCTTGGTGTCCTCAATGCAGGGCTATGGACCCTGCATTTGTCTTGATGGCACAAGAACATAGGCCGCTGCAGTGGTTAGGAACGTAGGATTTGGTAAGAAAATTTAGCTTTTTTTATGTCCCCTAGACCTGAATGACCAATTAACCCTTGCAATGTGGGCACAGCCCACTGCAGGGGATAATGTTATAGTTTCCTAGAGTTGGACTTTAAATATTCATTGTCCATTATATAAAATGTCTAAGCTCATTAGTGCCTATAAAATATCATTCATGACAACCTAAAAAGATCAATGACAGGACTACCTATTGACATGTTTATTCAAATGCACCAGCAGAGGACTTCTTATTGATATATAGAGTCTCACATATAGATATTTTAGAAGTGACATTAAAGTAGAACTGAAGGCATTTTCTTAAAACTTGTGAGCAGGCAAGCTATTTATCACAGAAGATACACCTACCTGCCAGCTGGCAGAGTTCTGTGACATGTAAACTGAGCCGCACATTCGTAGCTTAACTTGCATTGTTGGCACGGAACGGTCCCTGTATGCCAGGATGACTGACTCCTGCACATGAGCAGGAGTTATGTCATCCCATGCCAGCCAAAGAAGATGCCTGAAGACTGCAAGCCGGGGAGAAGATGCAGGCATCAGCAAGGGAAACCTTGCATACTTTAGAGAAAACTGCATCTGAAACTGCACATTTTCGGTTGCGGGAAATTTCACCATGCGATTTCCCTCCAGCTGCTGTTTTAAAAAGGTGCAAGAACCTTTTTCCTGTATGAAACGCAGGCACGGCAATGCATTCAAATGAATGGGCTGCCATGCCTGTGCGAATGTAGCTCACAGAGCTGCTTGGATGTGAACCTAGCCTTAAAGGGGATACTGAAGCAGCGGCTGCAAGGACAGTCACTTGTTAAACTTTGACATGGGTGCAGGAGTGGTAGCACAGGTCTGAACACGGACAATGTGCATTCAGATCCATGCACCCACTCCTGCCCACGTGTCAAATTTTGACATGTGACAGTGCGTGTGTGTAGCCACTGCGTTTGGGTTCACCTTCATTGGCTGCCTACATGCAGCTCTGAAGTGGATGCACTCGTAGCAGACAGAGGCTCATCGTGGAGAATAGATCACATCGCCCGTCTGATCGGCCATGCGATCCGATTCATGTCCAGACTGTCAGTTCGCAGTGCGATATGCGAGATGAAATGGGGGTGCCATCAACGTTGTATTGACACTCCCAGCAGTTCGTGCGAGTGCGACTGCCGTGCGAGTCTGGTCCGATGCGGAAACCCACAATGGATTTTCAGGGTTCCCGCATCGCACAAGTGTGAACCGAGTCTAATGCCCTGTACACACGGTCGGACATCCCGCTGTCAAAATCCGTCTGTGTGAGAAGAGAGCCAATCGCCTAGCAACCGGCTCTATGTTTACATCACATGATGGCTGTGATTGGACACGGCCGTCATGTGATCAGGAGGGCCAATCACAGAGCCCTCCTGCCGATCTGAGATGTGCTGTGTCCGGGTGAAACTAGTGCATCGGGATCGCGCCGCTGCGTGGGCCGGCATGCGCGGGCCAACATGCGCGTGATCCCCCTTCCTGAACGTCCACTCAGAAGGAGGGACAGATGAGGAAGAAAGAGGGACAGAGGGACATTGCTGCAAATCAGGGACAGTCCCTTGAAATCAGGGACAGTTGGGAGTAAGGATGAGCTCAGGCGTGTTCGCATACGCCATGTGCAGAGGCCACCAGGAAGTCGGTGCATCGCTGTGCTAATCACAGGCCGTGAGACATTGCCCCGATGCGAGGCTGCAGAGATCGGGAAATGTCTCACTGCCTGTGATTAGTGCTGCGCCGACTTCCTGGCAGGCTCTGCACATGGCGTATGCGAACACGCCGGAGCTCATCCTTAGTTGGGAGCTGTGGTTTTGCCAGCACATCTTACTAATATTATTAGCAATCTGTAATCAATCAAGATGATATATTTCTGTATCTTCACTGTAGGATGTTGTTGTTTAACTTCTTGAGATCCACGCTATAGCTGAATGACGGGTACAGCGCGGACCTGCTTTGCCGGGACGACGTCTATTGACGTCGTCCCGTGCACGAGCGGCCCGCACGCCCCCAGATATATGGGGGCGTGTGGCGCGCTCTGTGATCAGGGAGTTTTTGAGCTCGCCTGATTACAGATCGGAGCAAGGGGTCGATCCCGACCCCTTACAACGTGATCAGCTGTCAGCCAATGACAGCTGATCATGTGATCACAACAGAGTCGGTAATCGGCTATTTTTTCTCCTTGCGCTGACAGCGCGAGGAGAAAAAAAAAAGCCGATCACCGGTGGGGACAGCTCATCAGTGCCCACCTGCCCCCTGCCAGTGCCACCTAAAATATGGCAAAAAGTGACACCCATCAGTGCCCATAGTGCCACCCATCAGTGCCCACAGTGCCACCTATCAGTGCCCACACTGCCACCTATCAGTGCCCACAATATGCCTCGCACACACAGTGCTGCACCTCAGTACCACATATCCGTGTCCATCAGTGTCATGTACCAGTGCCCATCAGTGACGCCCATCAGTGCCCAGCAGTGCCACCTATCAGAGCCACCTATCAGTGCCACCTATCAGTGCCCATCAGTCCCATCTATCAGTAGTACCTATCAGTGCCCATCCGTACCACCCATCCGTGCCGCCTTATCTGTGCCCATCTTTGCCCATCAGTGCCGCCTTATCTGTGCTCATTAGTACTGCCTTATATGTGCCTATCGGTTCCGCCTTATCTGTGCCTATGAGTGCCGCCTTAACTGTGCCTATCAGTGCCCACCAGCGCCGCCTATCAGTGCCCACCAGCGCCGCCTCATCAGTGCATTTCAATGAAGGAGAAAAATTACCTGTTTGCAAAATTTTATAACAAACTATTAAACATGATTTTTTCTATTTTGCATCTTTTTTTGTTTGTTTAGCAAAAAAAAAACCTCCCAGCTGTAATGAAATACCACCAAAAGAAAGCGCTATTTGTGGGGAAAAAAATGATAAAAATTTCATTTGGGTACAGTGTTGTATAACCGCATAATTGTCATTCAAAGTGCATCAGCGCTGAAAGCTGAAAATTGGTCTGGGCAGGAGGGGGGTTTAAGTGCCCAGTAAGCAAGTGGTTAAACATATATAAGGGTGTTTAATATTTTCGATCTATATAAAATATTGGTAACTATTAATATTCTATTCAATTTTACTCTATGTTACTCTATACTACTATTCTTATTCTAATTATTTTGTTACAATGTTATAAATCTTGAGTATATGCCTTTTTTTTTACATTGGTACATTGGTATTATGCAAGTTGGAAGCAGTATTCTAAAGCAGTATTAGAAGGTTTCAGTATAATTCAGCATGAAATGACTGGGGAAGTAAAAACTACACATCCCAGCATGCTCCTGTGCTGTGTGGCGTCATCACCCAGCGACCAGGAAGTTAGGAGAGAATGACAGGAGGGAGAAAGCTGCTTCTGTGTATGTGAATGAGGGTAGGTGATTACTTTGTGGACGGGGTAGTTGTAGGTGTTAGCTAAGATATGTGGTAATAAAAGGGCAGTACATGACATGAGAATGAAGGAGAGCGAGTGCAAATGTTAAAATCCTTCCCTATTAGAAAAGGAATGTCAGCTGAACTAATGGACCGCATCACCCCCTCTACTATCACCAGGAGTCCCTGCATTGTGTTCTACATTCTGTATACCAGTGTTTATCAACTCCAGTCCTCAAGGAGCCCCAACAGGTCATGTTTTCAGGCTTTCCATGACTTTGCACAGGTGATTTGATCAGTTTCATTGCCTTAGTAATTACCACAGCTGTTTCATCTGAGGGAAATCCTGAAAACACGACCTGTTGGGGCTCCTTGAGGACTGGAGTTGAGAAACACCGCTGTATACTCTACATTGGTCAATATCAGTCAATGTTCACATCTCTGTACATTATGGCCCAGTTCACACTAGTGCGATGTCAGACATTGCATGTGATTCGCACCGCATCGCTGTGAAGATCACATGCACAGGTCAAAAGGTCATCGCTGTGTACAGGTCAAAAGGTCACCAATGTAAAATGCAGAAAACGCCTGTAATCTGCCAAAGAAGAATCTCATGTACTTTTTTTTTGTGACGGGCATTTTGCTTCAGTCACAGAACACTCAAATGTGAACATGGGGCCATGGAAATTAACGGGATTTGTCTTGTTGGGCGTTTTTAGAGCTGAGGCTTACAGCAGAAAAACGCCTAGATGTGAACAGAGCCTATGCCCCCTTTCACACACCGACTGCCACTGGCATAAGCAGTACAGCGGCGCTATTCGGCTGCTAGCGGGGTCGGTTTTAACCCCCTAGCGGCCGAAAAGGGGTTAAATCTGCCCGCAAAACACCGTCAGAATCGCAGCGCTGCCCCGTTGATTTCAATGGGGAGGAGCAGTGAGTTCACCTCTCCAAAGAAGCTGCTGGCAGGACTTTTTCTGATGCCCTGCCAGCGCACCGCTCCAGTGTGAAGCCCTCGGGCTTTCACACTGGAGCGAATGGAGCGATATTTTTTCAGGAGCTATGCGCTGTAGCGCATGAAAAATGCCCGCAGTGTGAAAGGGATCTAAGTGTGAGCTATTTATTGATAAACAATACTTCAAGATGTTTATATTCCTTACAAGGCAAGTTCAGTACCGGTTCACACAGGGGCAACCTGACTTGTAGCGTGACTTTGCAAGGTCATTTGGAGGCGACTGAGCAACTTACAACGTGACTTAAAATCGCCGCCAGGACAGGCAACTTTGGCTGTGGCCAATCGCAGAGTAATCAGCTCTGTGGGAGGGAGGGGGTTACCTGGGTAAATGCGTGTTTTGTCGAATTTCAGAAAATGCACAATTTTGTCCTCATTTTAGAGCACCTAAGTGTGAATGAGGTCTAAAGGCAAATAGACTGTTCACTTTGCAAGGGGATGTGCCCCAGAGCTCACTAAATGGGGTGAAGCTCCGCTGACTTCCCTCATCCAATCATGTGCAAGCAAAAATATATTTTATTTTTTTCCTTGCACATGATTGGGTATTCTTCGAAAAATGAATTTTCACCACATTTACAGACTGCACTTCACAATTCCATCTAACAGCCCGAAAAAATCTTTAGCATGAAGCTTTGTCATAGTCCCAAGCCAGATGTAACACTAAAGATTTAATAGAAACAGTAATAGTCTAATATTTGAGACCTCTGTGGTGTTTAGGTGTTCCCCAGCTCTTTTTCTAAGGTCCTATTTTTTTTTTTACATAATGGAAGCAAGTTTTGTTGATAACCGTTGTGTCTCTGGCACTCCAATGCACCTTGCTAATGCATGTGTGTTTTAGCACACCACAACGCATGGTAATGTATTACCATGAGATGCATTTAAAAAAAAGGGTGCGTTGGTGGTTTAAGTATCTAAATTACACATATATGTACATGGGCTTCTGCATTGCCTAGATGTGAACATAGAGGAATAAATACCATTCCCCAAAAGCAAATGCAAATTGTTTTAAGGCAGGGGTTGACAAATTTGCTTGGAATCTAGGAGCCAGCTTAAAAAGTTAGGTGCCAGGTCCGTGACGGCGATCCGGACCTGTCCCTGGCCTGACATGGAGACGAGTGAGGGGAAGATAGCAGCGCCGTCGCCGCCCCCCCCCCGTCTCCAAGTCATTGCCCATAGCTCTTAGAGGGACATTTTATTTATTTTTTTTCAAATGACAATTTTTTTTTTCAATTGCATTTTAGTGTAAATATGAGATCCGAGGTCTCTCTGACCCCAGATCTCATATTTAAGAGGACCTGTCATGCTTTTTCTATTACAAGGGATTTTTACATTCCTTGTAATAAGAAGTGACACAACATTTTTTTTAAAAGAACAGTGGAAAAAAAAAAAAGTTAAAATAAGCAGAAAAAATAATAATTTTTAAACGCGCTCTGTCCTGCCCGCATATAAAATCGGTGTTCGAACCACACATAGGAGGTAGCGCCGTGATCGGTAGAGCGAGAGCAATAATTCTAGCCCTAGACCTCCTCTGTAACTCAAAACGTGCAACCTGTAGAATTTTTTTAAACGTCGCCTATGGAGATTTTAAAGGGTAAAAGTTTGTCGCCATTCCATGAGCGGGTGCAATTTTGAAGCGTGACATGTTGGGTATCAATTTACTCGGCGTAACATTATCTTTCACAATATAAAAAATAATTGGGCTAACTTTACTGTTGTCTTATTTTTTTATTAACTAAATTATTTTTCCCAACAAAAGTGCGCTTGTAAGTCCGCTGCACAAATACGGTGTGACAGACAGTATTGCAACGACCACCATTTTATTCTCTAGGGTGTTAGAATAAAAAATATATATAATGTTTAGGGGGTTCTAAATAAAGGGAAGAAGAGGCAGGTAATATAAAACAGGCAGAGGAAGCTTCATTAGCATTGCTGTTTTGTCATACCAACGGCGACCACAAGAGGGCGCCAGATTCCATAAGGAATCATAGGACCGCAGAAGGCCCCGCAGAACGGCCCGACGCGATCACACTGGGGGGGTCCACAGAGACAAGATACCCCCAGCTGTACTGCCCCAGGCGCGAGGTCGCTATTTCTAGTCGCCAATGCGACCTGGCGCCCGGGTTTTGTCAAGCCCTGTTTTAAGGGTTTGTGTGGATTTTGGTTTTTCTTGAATGTGAACCATTGTTTTCGCTTTAATAGCAAATCTGCTAATTATTTTTATTTTTTTAAATCTTTTTAGTTGCATAAAGTGATTGAAGAATCTTTCTTTGGTTGTACTGAGATCATTTTCTGTTCCCACAATATTTTCACAATGGCAGACAAAAGCAGATCAAATGCAGCCCCTGTGCCAGTACCAGCGACTTGCAGGTGCCTAGGGGCATATGTATAAAGCAGTGAATGTGACATTCAACCAACATTCATCTCCATAATTAAGCCCCAGGGGCAGGGTGAAACATGTTGGGGGCATGGCTTGGGTGAATCAAGCCGAGGCTGCCTTTACCTGCTAATCTCTCAGGCTCCATGATTAAGCCCTGGGAGCAGGGTGAGACATATTGGGGGCATGGCTTGGGTGAATCAAGCCGAGGCTGCCTTTACCTGCTAATCTCTCAGGCTCCATGATTAAGCCCTGGGAGCAGGGTGAGACATGTTGGGGGCATGGCTTGGGTGAATGAAGCTGAGGCTGCATTTACCTGCTAACCACTCGGGGTGGGCAAGGTCTGTGTCTTCCTATTTCTACATTGTGCTTTGGGTCTGAATGAACCTCTCCTCAGCCTGCACCTTTGCTGGTCAGCGGCATCCAAATCATCAGACTTTGGGCCTGAGCGCAATGTACTGCGAGCGAGCAGCCTCTGTAGGCAAAGTGATGTACCCGTATGTTGCTACCTAATTCTGGCTTTACGGCACGCGCCCCTGCCTGGCTCCCACTGTAATTGTACACTGTGGGAGCCTGTCAGCAAGTCCTGGCCATGGCAGGGACTTGCTGATTGGCGGTGTGCAATCACAGCCCAGAAGTGTTGTGTTGGTCAACAACACAGAGCTCTGTAGGAAGGTAACGATCTGTCAGCAAAGCAGGAATGAGAAACTGAGAGATTAGTTAAAGCAGCAAACTGTACACATGTTACACATAGTTTGGCACATATTTAACTCTTTGATCGCCCTAGATGTTAACCCCTTCCCAGCCAGTGTCATTAGTACAGTGACAGTGTATAGTATTATCACTGGAGACAACCATGGCAGTAAGTCAGTGCCGTCCCCCCCCTCCCCCCGCATCAGTTAGTGCCAGATTGACTGCCACAGTATCACAGTCCTGTTATAAGTCGCTGTACGCCACCATTAGTAACATTAAAAAAAAATTCCAGTATATATAACATAGTTTGTAGGCACTATAACTATCACGCAAACCAATCAATACACTTATCAAGATTTTTTTTTAATCAAAAACATGTAGCAGAATACATTTTGGCCAAAAGTTATGAAGAAATGTGATTTTTTTGGGGGAATTTTTTTTATAGAAGAAAGTAAAACGTTATTTTTTTTCCAAAACGTTTCATATTTTTTTCGTTTATATCGCAAAAAATAAGAAACCCAGTAGTGATCAAATACCACCAAAGGAAAGCTCTAATTGTGTCAAAAAAATGATATACATTTTAGTTTGGGTACAGCATTGCATCAGCGTGCAATCACCAGTTAAAGCAGCAGTGCCAAGTAGCGAAAACATGGCCTGGTAATGAAGGGGTAAAATCTTCTGGCGCTGAAGTGGTTAATTCATCGTGATTCGACAAACATTCACTGCAGATAAATGACTGCTGTTGAGGACACATGACCCACATAGCTACATCTGCAGTAGATGTCACATTTACTGCTTTACAAATGTACCTAGATTATGAAGACTAAGTAACTACAGAAAATCTAATGATAGTGAATAGAAAAAGTAACAAAGGGTGTCATCGTATGACTAGAGTACAGTATGCTGGATCTTTGTGTTATAGTGACACCTAGTGTTCAGTTTGTAGTACTTTGCGTAAAATTTAAAAATAAAAAAATAAAAAAAACTACAGCACCGTAGTAGATACATTTGTTTCTTTTAATGATTTTATGTAATTTGCCATATAAGATTGTTTGGTTCAATTAATTATATTTTTTTAAAATCACATTTTATGTTAATTCAATATGTTTATTAGGCAACAACAGTACTTATGACAGCATGTGTATTGCAAATAAATGATAAAGATTAAATTATATGTATTAGTCATGTCATGCAAAATGGGAAAAAACATTATTTTATACAAAGTATGTGTGGAGACTTTAGACAACTATGTTATATTGATATACATATCAAAATATTAATTGGTATATTTCTAAGGATGTCTGCCTTAGAAACTGGATAATAAGATCCCCTACTTGTGTGAACCTGTGTATGTTCTAATCATGCCAGTTTTATTAGTCTTCATCACCTCTTTGCAGCATGCAGTATAAGATGGCCCCTCCCTCAATATTTTTATTGAAGATTTTTCACATTTTACTTTACATATTACCATTATCTGTTATTTGTGTAATAAACACTATGAATTGTATGTATTGACCATAGATACCCTTGCTTCTTTGTCAATAGACAGCAGATCTAAACAGAGAATTAAGGAAATAACATACCAGTGGAGCACCCAATCTGAGCAGAAAAATAAAAAATATCCAGCTAGCGTAGAAAACCCAAGGGGTGCCCAAGAGCAAAAAGCAAAGGAGTTGAATATGGTTTAGGAAAGCAGTCTATTAATATTTAATGAAATGAGACCCAGGGCACTAAGCCAATCTCCCCATAGTTTTCAAATTTAATGTGGCAACCTTTTCTTTTATACAGTATATACATTTCTCACAAGGACAGCATATTGATAAGCATAGTAATCCAAGTGGCATGGTCTGGTGAAACATAAACAGCCCTTCTTTGTGCTTTGGACGTAAAGGGTCTGAAACAATATCCAGTATCTGTGCCATGGGTGGAATGACCTCATCATCTGCCAGGCAAACACAACTTGGGGGTCTAAGAGAAATGGGGTATTAAACACTCATTAAATGTGTTCAACACCTGTGGCCAGTGGGGAAAAAGGCAATGGGCATCTCTATTGCATGTGGATAAGGTCCCCTGGCATCTGGCTACATATTGCATAAGCTAGATCAGGCCTACAGCGATACTAGTATGATGACCTCTGCAGAGTACAATAGGTTCTATGCAAAGTAAGCCCTTTCTAGAGAACACGCTATTGCCGTGAGCACTGCTACTCCTTGCTAATTAATACAAAGTGTATGATGAATGTAATTAAAGTGTTACTAAACCCAGGACTCTGCATTCACTATGTCTTGTCTCTCATAGTACGCAGAACATGAAAATGCAATTATTTTACTAAATATAAACTGCTAAATACCTTTTCTCATCAGTCTCTATCACTGGTTAAAGCTTGTAGGAGGAGTTTTTCGTCCTCCTCTGACTGACCTATGAGGCTGTATGACCCCTGACCCTCTGGACAGTGCTGATTGGCCCTGTGCTGATCACTTGCAGTCTACCGAAAAAAAAAGCAAAATACTCACTAGCAACACACCAAACTGAGCACGTGCAGAGTGCTCCCAAGGCTCTGTACTATCAGCAGATGGATTGGGGACAGTAAAAGAAGGGGAGGATCAGAGAAGACAGGATCAAACAGCCTTTTTATACAATGCAGAGGACAGTGGTGGCCCATCCATTAGCGGCGCCAGAGTGCTGCCCCCTCTATCAACATCCACCACCCCCATGGTCTATGCACGGCCACTATTTTGACAGGGCACCACCACCCCCTATCCATGCGTCTGGCCCCTTTCAGGACACATGAGTTGCAGGAATCGCAGTGGAGGGGATTTTTTGAAGCACCTGATTAGATTCAAAATAGGGTGGGCTTATGGCGCAGAGAATTGCGCCAGGGGCCCACCAAGGTGTTACAATAGTGAATGAATATTCACTATTGAAACACTGATCCTCAATCTGGCCAATCAGAAGCAGGTCTGAGACCCTTTTTCCGATTGGCCGAAAAGAGAAGAGTCCCAATTGGCCACTGAGGAGGAGGGAGGAAACAGAAGCCGCCACAATGCCCGTGGAGCGCAGGGGAAGGGAAAGCCGCCAAAGCCTGGGAGAAGCGCTGCTCACCATAGATGGGGTAAGTGCAGCAGACCCCTCTGACGGACCACCAACAGACCGACTGACTGGGGGGTTCGTACTGTTTGCCGCCACCCCTGGCGGATTATTAACCCCTTAGACACCACAGTGAGTATAGCAAGCATGCTTTTCTGCATTTTACTGCTGTGGGTTTAGTAACACTTTAAAGGTTTTAAATCTCTTAAGAAAAGCCTTAAAGAGGAAGTAAACCCTAAGGAGTTTACTTCCTCTTTCATTCCCTGCAAAGGTAAAGCATAATGGACTACTATGCATCGCATAGTAGTCCATTATGTGTCACTTACCTGACACAGGAGCCAGCGAAGTCACCGCTGTCCCCTGTAGTCCAGCGCATCCATCTTCTCGGTGGGTCTCGCTGCTCCGCCGCTGTCATTCGACGAAGCCGCGATTACGTCACTCCCGCACATGCGCACGGGAGCCGCCACTCGCGGCATATCGCCGTTGACCGCTGCGCGCTCA
Organism: Lithobates pipiens; assembly: GCF_037356315.1. Classification (NCBI taxonomy): domain Eukaryota; kingdom Metazoa; phylum Chordata; class Amphibia; order Anura; family Ranidae; genus Lithobates; species Lithobates pipiens. Next base: position 332,434,365 of record NW_027507764.1, on the reverse strand, counting down.
GTGCGCCTGCGCCGTAGACAGCGGTGCCTGTCTTTCGGCAAATATCTCCTAAACCGTGTAGGTTTAGGAGATATTTCTTGGACCTACAGGTAAGCCTTAATCTAGGCTTACATGTAGGTCAAAGTTGGTTGTAAGGGTTTACAACCACTTTAATGTTTTGATAAGGTTAACATTCCCAAAATCAGAAATCATAAGAAAATGTAATTTTGTTGTACAAATGTTTTCCGTTTAAGATCTGAATTGTGCAAAACGTTTCTAAATGGTTGCTATTTGCCAAGATAGGCACCTTTCCAAAATAAGCCCATAATGAATATCAAAACACTTTTTTAGCATTCAGGATGTCTCTTTTATGGCTCACAAACCAAATTGCAGATAGTAATTGTTAACATTTATGAATCACCTTTCTGATTGCTATTCTTTTAAACCTATACCCATTCGAGCATTCCAAGATTGGTGTTCATCCAATTTTGGATTTCATGAAGAATTTCAAAAGTTGAGAGCTTTTTCATAAATGTGCTTATCTTTGCATTTTTGAAAGGAGATTTTCATCTTTGTTGTTTATTGTAGGCGATCTAGTGCAAAGTCATAAAAAAAAAAGGGGGGGGGGGGGGGTTGTGTATGTGGAGTGATGTAAAGATGCTAGTACATCCTTTAAAAATGTATACGTGGAGATTTCCTAAGAGTTAATATTTAGATATTTAAAATTACTCATCTAGATGGTTAACAGACACGAGTCTGTTTCAAACTACTTTATATATCGGTCCTGATGGTAGTAAGACATTGGTGAACTTGATGTTATAGTGGACAAGTTTGCAAAAAACAGTCTCCCAAAATGTTTCATTCCTCTCCCTGACGGATCATCACAGGCCCAGCCCAGTATAAACCATTTTTTTTAGTTCACTCTCACTGTATTCTACACTATACTGTGTAAAGACACAAGAGGCTATTCCCTAAATGGACTTTAAAGGCACTAATATAGATTAATAGAAAATGTGTCTTCAGGGGTGTTATGAGGAGGTCAATCATGAATCTACACTATAGTGGTTGCAAAGGGTCAATGAAATATATATACATATAAACACCAGGGCGTTTTTTTTCTCAGACAGTAGGTGCAGGAACTCCCCTTTTCCGAGTCACCCCTTTTCCCCGCCCCCTACCCACCTCTGAGCACTGTCCTTTGGTTCCATCTCCTACCCACCTCCCAGTACCACCCCTTTTAGACAATACAGAACCAAGTATCATTTTGTGGTGCTAAGTAATTTGTATGGAATTTGGTAATGATATCAAGAAAAGCAGTCAAATAGATCCCCTTCAGCCAGCAACAATAAATCCCCCTAACAACAATGTACCACCCACAACAAAGTCTCCAAGATCTGCCTGTTTTAGGTAGCTGGTCTTCACAGTATGCACCGATATTACAAAAACAAATGGAATTTGAATAATGCTGGGCTTTCTCAGAGGGCGTTTGGACAGCTGAAGAGAAACTAAAGCCAAAGGGAGGGCACGGCTCTGTAATTGAAGGGTAGTACAAGGTGTAAAAAGAGGGGTTGTTCATGTATATATGTATTGCATAGATTGAAAAAATCGTTTTAAACATATAAGAACGTATATATGTATACATACATGTGTATATATATATATATATATATATATATCTCCTACCTGTACCAGGTGAACGCAGACTACTGGTGCGGGAATAGCTCAAAAACAATACAACTGAAGTATACTGAAAAGTGATGAATGCGTGACAGTGGGTCAGTTATATAGGTATTCGTATTGGTATCTCTAAATTTTAATTATTATATTCCATATGATGATTATCTTCATTTTAAGAGATCAAAAAAATCCTGAACATAATAATATATATATATATCTTTAAATACATCAATTGTCCCCCCCTCCAATCACATCCCAATCACGCATGCGCAACGCCAGCACAGCGGAAAGACTTCATGCGGCCCACCAACACAGAGGCTTCTCCGGCAGACAGCGCATGCCCGACGGAGTAGCAGGATGGAGGTTAGACGTGTCTCTTGTGTCTAAACAGTTTGGATGTGGCATCCCATGTGGATATGTTCACCGATGTAACCATTGATACTGTATAAAGTGACACATGACTGCCAACAGAGAGTGAGAACTACAAAAACTTTTGTTTAATTCAATGTCTTCAATTCCAGGAACCATACTTAGGATTATTTTACTGCACTGCACATAGTTACTAAAGGTACAGATCACAAATTGCTATAGGTAGGCAATGTAAGCATAAGCCGCACTCACTGAAAGGACAAGTTCACCGTTAGTAACATGTTACACCCGTATTCAGTGTAACATGTACTAAAGCAACAGCCCCACACCCTAGGGAATAAAATCACAGTCGTTGCAACTTTTTATCTCGCATGGTATTTGCGCAACAATTTTTCAAACACTTTTTTTTTTGGTAACAGTACAGTAAATTTAGCACAATTTGTTGTAAAAGATGATGTTATGCTGAGTAAATAGATACGCAACATGTCACGCTTTAAAATTGCGCACACTCATGGAATGACACCAAACTTTGGTACTTAAAAACCTAATATTTTTTTACAGGTTACATGTTTAGCGTTACTGAGGAAATCTAGTGCTAGAATTGTTGCACGCGCTCTAACACACACGGCGATACCTTACATATGTGGTTTGAACTGAGTTTACATATGTAGGTGGGACTAACATGTGCGTTCACTTTTGAGTGAGAGCTACCGGGGAAAGGGGCATTTTCAAAATGTTTTTTTTTTTTTTTTTTTTACTTTATTAATTTTTGACTTTTTTTTTTTATCACTTTTATTCCTATTACAAGGAATGTAAACATCCCTTTTAAGGATTCCCTTTTTTTTAGGAATCTTTCATGACAGGTCCTCTTTATGGAGAGGTGCGGTTTCAATAAGACCCCACATCTCTCTTCCAGGCTGGAAAGCATGAGATCGGAAAAAAAAATCCACGATCTCATGCTTACCAGCTGCGATCACGGCTTTGTTTACATCCACGGCCTGGACGTGATGTCATAACGTTGCACCCGGACCTCCGACGGTCATAGAGATGACTGGTGACCATCTGGTCATTGGAAATCTCTATGGTCGTCGTCCGGCAGCTGATTCTTTCTCCGGGTCCCTGATGGCACAGGAGAGCCCGGAGAAGCATCGGATGGTGGCGGGAGGGGGGGGGGGTGATGTCCCCTCCCGTCGCCTGTAACAATAAGCAATTCTAGTGGCTTCACATTCTAGTGCAGGATGCCGTGACGGACGGGTGGTTAGTCTGACAACACTATATTGAGGACCGCTTGCTTTGCCCCAGTGTCTCTCCCGGGTTGGGAGCTTTTTAGCTCCAATTGCCCATCAGTGCTGGGGGTTTGGTCTCTCTCTCTAACACCTTGCTGGTTTCCTAGCCTGTCCTATAGGAGTGACCACATTGGAAGACCTTAAGGGGGCAAAATGACCACAGGCAACATCCACCCTGGTTCTCTGTCATATTTTTAATTACAAACTTGATGGAATGTCTATTCAACACACTGTTTTGTTATCATTTCTTACAATTGTACATATCCCCTGAAGAAGGAGATTTAGTTTCTCCAAAACGCGTAGGGTATTTCAAGTAACCTATACATGTACAGACTACCAGTGTATTTATGCATTCCTTGTTTTATGTATTTTCTTAATTTTTTCAATAATAAAAAAAAACTGTTTGAATCTTTAAAAAAAAAAAAAATTCTGATATTTACTGTACGTGCCTTAAAAGTCCACCACTAGGGGTATTCCAAGAGTCTGGTCTATAACTTTGGATGTGGTACACAAAATTGTAAAATTTTAAATTTATTGCCTCTCACACACATTTTTTGTAAGAATAAGCAATGTAACTGCTGCTATGATTGTTCTTATAGTGCACAGAATTGCCGACTGAAAACAAGGATATCTGATGCCTGTAGCTGAAGGCATCATTTAGATATTCCCACTGAAATTCAAGGACATTATATGATGTACAGTACTTGGGCTGGAAGTGGTTAAGATGATTCAGGTGACACCCCCAACCCGAGTGCACAACTGGAGGGATCTTGAAGCCATCCTTTTTCTCAGTGCCATTTTATAGACATATTGCTTTCCATGTTTCTCATATTTCCCCTCAATATCTATCCAAGTGACAACAGGAAGTAAGGGAGACAGAAATCAAAAGGCTTTCTTTTTTCAACAGGTAAAATCAAAATGCTATCTTAGTAAAGTAAGGTGAAGGCTAGAATTCATGTCCGCCTTTCATTGTTGCTTTTTTTTTTTTTGGAAAGCTAGATGCTAATCAATAAATGAAAAATTTGCATTTATTTCAAGATTTTAAGCACTCCCTTTGAAGTCCATTAGTGCCAAAACAAGCAACTCTGCCCCAAAATTAGTCATGTACTTCAAGAGACACTACACTCAGGTGTGAACAGGCACCATTACTTATAATCAAAGTCCTACTGTGCTTTTAATTGCACAGTTGTGAATGGAGTCTTATCCCCCAGTCACACCACTCTGACTTGTCATGAAATTTGACAGTTCAAATCACAGCCTATTGCAGGGATCCTCAAACTATGGCCCTCCAGCTGTTGCAAAACTACACATCCCATGAGGCATTGTAAAACTCTGACATTCACAGACATCACTAGGCATGATGGGAATTGTAGTTCCTGAACAACTGGAGGGCCATAGTTTGAAGACCCATGGCCTATTGTCTGCATTGGAAGCGGTCAAACTACCTTTGAAAGAAGTTCCTGCACTACATTTTGCAAGGTGTGACTTATGCCGCGTACACACGAGCGGACTGTATGGCGTACTTAGTCCGTCGAAACACATTTCAGCGGACAATCCGCTCGTGTGTGGGCTTCAGCGGACTTTTTCAGCGTGCAGTCCGGTGTACTAAGAATTTCGGATTTTTCGAAATTCTGTCCGTCGTACTTTGGTTTCAGCGGACAATCCGCTCGTCAGTATGCTAGTTCGACGAGCTAAGAATGGCGCATGCCCAGAAAGGATTTACACGGCGGAAGGGTGCTTTGCTGTGTCTTAGACTTCCTATTTCTAGTCCCGTCGTACGTGCTGTGCACGTCATCGCGCAAGCTTTCAACGGACTGTTTGTGCATCCGTGTGTGGTCAAGTCCATTCAGTCGAAAGTACGACGGACTGTCCGTCGGATTGTATGACGAACTAAGTACGCCATACAGTCCGCTCGTGTGTACGCGGCATTACATAGACTTGTACCTGAAGTAGCACTGAAATGCTACTTTGTGAAGTGGCACGGTTTTAATGTCGCGGTTGGTGTGACTAGGGTGTAATGGAGCCCCAGCTGGCGTTAAAAATCTGACAGGGTTTTAACCCTTCCTCACTGTATCCAAAGCAAAAATAAAATGTTCAGTTGAAAAGCTGATCTCCACCTTTTAGGTCTCATACACACTGCACATTTTTGGACGTTTTTACAGCTGCTGTTTTTAGCTTCAGACATTTATTATTTTTTCTACAGTCGATAAACTCTCCAGCATGTTTTCCTATGTGTCCATGCACACATAGGCTGTTATCAACTCTTTTTGGCTGTAAAAAACCCCCCCAAAACTAGTGGGTTTTGAGAGTGATTTTTCAGCTTCGAAAAACACTGATAAATGCTCAAAAACCCTTAAAAATGCTAATGTTAAAAAACACTATTGCAAAAACGCTGAAAAACTCACTGCACAGCCACTGGCGTTTTTATAACTTTATTATAACGTCCAGTGTGCAGGAGGCCTTAATGTCCCAAGCTGGCCCAAACAATCTATTTGCTGCAATACCTTTTTTGGGCGTACATATTTTACCTCAGCTACAGTGGAATAAGGACTTTCCCATTCCATTCCTGGAACAAAATAGAGTCAGGTCAAGTGCTGCTCAGTCATTCATAGGAAGTTTTGTATTCTATGACTGAATACAAAGCTTCCTCTGATTGGCTGAGGCAGATAGGCAGCAGATGATGCCAGCCAATCCGAGGAAGTGTTTATTCATAGAATACAAAGCTTCCGTGAATGGCTGACTCAATTTTGTTTCAGGATTGGGACTGGGAGTTCCCAGAACACAGCCCTTTATACTGTATTTACAGTGCCTTGAAAAAGTATTCATACCTCTTGAAATTTTCCACATTTTGTCATGTTAGAACCAAAAACGTAAATGTATTTTATTGGGATTTTATGTGATAGGCCAACACAAAGTTACACATAATTGTAAAGTGGAAGGAAGATGATAAATGTTTTCATTTTTTTTTTACAAATATGTGAAAAGTGTTCCGTGCATTTATATTCAGCCCCCCTGAGTCAATACTTTGTGATCTACCTTTCACTGCAATTACGGCTGCACGTCTTTTTGGGGGATGTCTCTACCAGCTTTGCACATCTGCAGAGTGACATTTTTTTTTTCCTCATTCTTCTTTGCAAAATGGCTTAAGCTGTGTCAGACTGGATGGGGAGCGTCTGTGAACAGCAATTTTCAAGTCTTGTCACAGATTCTTAATTGGATTTAGGTCGGGACTTTGACTAGGCCATTCTATCACATGAATATGCTTAGCTCTAAACTACTGTATTTTAGCTTTGGCTTTATCTTTAGAGTCTTTGTCCTGTTGGAAGGTGAACCTCCACCCCAGTCTCAAGTCTTTTGCAGACTCTTAACAGGTTTTCTTCTGAGATTGCCCTGTATTTGGCTCAATCCATCTTCCCATTAACTCTGACCAGCCTCCCTGTCCCTGCTGAGGAAAAGCACCCCCACAATATGATGTTGCCACCACCATGTTTCACGGTAGGAATGGTATGTTCAGGTTAATGTGCAGTGTTAGTTTTCTACCACACATAGCGTTTTGCTTTTTGGCCAATAAGTTAAATTTTGGTCTCATCTGACCAGGGCACCTCTTTCCACGTTTGCTGTGTCCCCCACATGGCTTCTCACAAACTGCAAACTGGATCTTATATGGCTTTTTTTCAACAATGGCTTTCTTCTTGCCACTCTTCCATAAAAGCCAGATTTGTGAAGTGCACAACTAATAGTTGTCCTGTAGACAGATTCTCCCGCCTGAGCTGTGGATCACTGCAGCTCCTGTAGGCCTTGCCCGGCCTGTCAGTTTAGGTGGACGGCCATGTCTTGGTAGGTTAGCAATTGTGCCATACACTTTCCATTTTTGGACTATGGATTGAAAAGTGCTTTGTGAGATGTTCAAAGCGTGGGATATTTTTTATAACCTAACCCTGCTTTAAGCTTCTCCACAACTTTATCCCTGACCTGTCTGGTGTGTTCCTTGGCCTTCATGATGCTGTTTGTTCACTAAGGTTCTCTAACAAACATCTGAGCACATTACAGAACAGCTGTATTTATACAGAGAATAAATTACTCACAGGCCGACTCAATTGGTTCCACTAGATTTTAGGGGTATCGGAGTAAAGGGGGCTAAATACACATGCACGCCACACTTTTCACATATTTATAAAAAAAAATTGGAAAAGCATTTACAGTATCATTTTCCTTCCAATTCACAATTATGTGCCACGTTATGTTGGTCTATCACATAAAATCCATTTACGTTTTTGGTTGTAACGTGACAAAACATGGAAAGATTTTAAGGGGTATGAGTACTTTTTCAAGGCACTGTAGCTTAGACTATGGACACTTAATACAGCACACCTAGCTTGGTCCAAATAAACTATTTTGAGGGACATTACATGGAGATCAGCTTTAATTCTCTAATTTCTTTTGTGATTTGTGATAATAGGTTTGCATATACTAGTCCCTGCATATGAAAAGGAATGAAAAATGAGCAGGTTGCTTTGCATTTGAATGGGTTTATTTTGGCTGTGGGGAGCATGCAGTTCTTCTTCAGACAATTTCATAACCTCATTTGGAATAAAATTCCGTCTTTATTTTAAATAATTTTTAATTAAAGAAGAGTGTTTTGTATTGACTCCTGCTTTGTAAATCCTGTGTCTGTGTGATTGTCCTGTCTGTGCTCATCAGTGCTTCTTTGTGGCTGTTAATGTTTGTTCTCTGTAATCTAACTTGACAAGCAAGCCAAGCCTGATTTTTCAGAAAAAAGTGCATAATTAAGTACAACTTCAACTGCATTTTTTTTATTTTTTATCATACTTACATTACCTTAGGTTGGTGTTTATATATATATATATATATATATATATATATATATATATATATATATTGTGAGGGGTTAGCTCGGCAGCGGGTGTGTGTGACCCCCTGGATGGGTTCACAACACGAAATCAGGCACAGCAGACAGCGTTGTAGGTGCATAAAACAAAAGATGCAGTTTATTTATGCTACATGCAGTGATACATATAACAGCCAAACAAAAAATAAAACATGAAAATAAATCCTGGTCAGCTTGACCTCTAACTACACACTTAGATTCCCTGTCTAACAACTGAGTGCAGCCTTGTGCTGCACCAGTCCCTGTCTCTGTTGTAGAGGGTTGCCACACAGGCGTTAACTCACCGCACAGAACAGGTGTCACACTCCCCAGTCTATACAACACAAAACTGGTTCCAGGATGGAGCATCTCCCTAAGCATGCTGGGGTTTTTTTGTAGAGGTCTTAATGAGCCCACTTACTTCAGCTGGGCTCATTAACTCTTCCCCTCTAATTGTAAAGGTCTACATAAAGCCTGAATCTAGGGCACACATATTTCCCATCCTGGATACAACCAGGTGACTTTACCTGCGTGCTGCCACAATATATATATATATTTTTTTTACTATACAATAATAAACATGCTGGCTACAGCAACTCTTCCACAAAGTTAGAATTTGCACAAAACTTCAGCTGCATGTATCTCTGTATCTGTTCATTTTTGAAATGCAGTTTTTTTTTCTGCTAATGTGTTTTTTCATCATATGTTATTTTCACAGCTCATTTTGTAACCGGTTTCTCTAATATGATTGTATAAAAATTCTCCTATTTTATGTGATTACAATTGCCACTAGGTGCCAGTACTGTGATGGTCTTTTCTATGGATTTCAGGTTTCAAGCAACTAGGCTTCAGCACTTTGTTTGCATCTGTCATGTCCACTTCGTTTTAGTCCAAAATGTTCTGCTGCTGTGTTCTGAGGTTTATCTGATGGTGTTCATAATAAGCTGTATCAGTATTTCTGCCAAACATAAAAAAAAAAAAAAAAAAAGCTGTATTTTAACGATTTTCTTTTATCCACTATTTTTCTTTTTAAGTTATCATACTTCCTATTGTGAACTTTAAGATATGATATTTGAAAAGCCTGAACAAATTGGAGAAATAAAATGAAGAAAGTTGACTTTGATTGCATTTATATAAAATGTTATGCTTAAAGCAATCTTGTGAGGTCTCTAAGCAAATTAAAACACCAGCTCCCCGCTGTACAAGAGCTTGTACAGCAGATATGGACCACCTCTGCAGTGGTCCATATCTCCTCTGTTCCATTGCTGCAGTCAGTCTCTTTGGCATTTGACACGTCTGGGAGTGCCAAATGCCTATGTCCTCCTACTGTTCACTGGTTTCTTTTTCTGATTTCTATGAGATACAATGAGGTTGATTTACTAAAACTGGAGAGTGCAAAATATGGTTCAGCTATGCATGTTAGCCAATCAGTTTCTAACTTCAGCTTGTTCAGTTAAAGTAGAAGTCCACCCTAACACAAAATCCCTGCATCTATAGACATCCATGATCTAACACTAAGCTTTCTAACCCTGTAATGAAGAAATCAGTATAAACACCTTTTTTGAAGCCGAGTTGTCAGCTGTGGCTTCACTGTGGAGGTGGGTGCAGAGGACACATAGTAACTCTATGGGTGACGTCACTCCCCATTCATTTCACAGCCGTTGTCTGCTGTGTCCTCTGCAGAGCTTCCACCACTGGAGACAAGATTGGATCAGCTTCAGAAAAGGTGTGTATACTGATTTCTTCTTTACAGGGCTAGATAAGTTAGTGTTGGGTTGTGGATGTCTGTGGATGGAGGGATTCTAGTGTTGGGGTGGACTTACATTTTAAGCTTTGACAAACAAAACTGAAGCTGATGGGTTTCTGTGCAGAGCTGCACCAGATTTTGCTCTCTCCACTATTAGTAAATCAACCTCAATATCTGACACTCCCTGAAGTGTTGAATCCCGAAAATGCTAAGGGAGGCTGCAGCGCTGAAATGGAGGGGAGGTAAAAACGAACTAGCAGAGAGGTAAGTACACAACCTCTTTAATTGCAAGGAACAGGCATTTTAATTGTTTAGACACTTGACATGGTCTCTTTATTATTGATATTTGTTAGAGATTTACATGTTGTTCTTTACTCCTAGGGCCTGTCAGCGCTTTTTTTTTTTTTTTTTATAGAGGATGTTTCTTTTTTTTCTTGTTGGTTTGCTAGTCCATCTGGTGTTTTTTGCCTCAATTTTTGACATCTACTTCACATCTCCACTGGTCCATGGAATGACCCCACAACACACTTTGCTGCCATCTCCGACAAAACGTCTAGTGCTATTTGTGGCTGATGGTTTGAGAGCTGATACTTTTTTTCATTTGGATGAAAATGGTATTTCTCGGGCTCCCTATCTCAGGTAAGATCAACACATTAATGCTTAACAAAATGTCAAACTTACCTTCAGGATTTTATGTGTTTTTTTTTTTTTTTTGTTTGTTTTTTTTGTTTTTTTTTTGAAAACTGTGAAACTAAAACTTATGTTTTTTTAATGGAATTTCTAGTCTTTCAATGGATTTTTCTTTTTTACATAGACATGTAAAAATGCTTAGTTGGTGTAATAATCTTAACAATATGTCTTAAAGTTTTAAAAAATGGTTTCTATCTATAATTTTGTGTTATGTGCACATGGAACACATGCCATATTTGCCCATTACATATCCACTTGCCGAGCAGTCACGTACTTGGTATGTTATGGTATGTCATTAGACCTCAAGGGGTTATACTGCAATGATCATCCCACTATGTTTTTTTTAGAGCAGATGGTCAGCTCTCTTGTAAAAGCAGTCCTAGTGACTAACTAGCCTCTGGACTGCTTTTACAAGCAGCCGAAAGGGGGATGTCTGCTATGGCTTTACTGGGATTTTCCGTGCCACCAGGAGTCCCGATCAACAAGTCTGTGTTTCCGCCAGTTGATTGTAAATCTGAACAAAGACCAGATTGTCTTTTGTTCGGCTCTGGGATATGGTTACCCGGATGTAAATTGCGCCATTTAAAAAAATAAAAAATAAAAAAGCATTTGATCACACCAATTTTGACGTGATCAAATACTTTTAAAGCTGTAGTAAGCTGCTGAAAAACAAAACAAAAAAAACCCCTGCAAGACAATCTAATAATGTGCTAATATGCATTGCATTCTAGCACATTATGAAATATTTACCTTAGAACTAAGCCCTCCCAGCAACGTCTGGTCACCGGTGAGAGGACTGACATGTTCTTTCGGCTTTTCTTCTGGGTTCGTGGGCTCCGGTGCTGTGAATGGCCCGAGCCTCGATGACGTCAGTTCCACGCATGTGCAGGGGAGCACTTGGTTCTGGCATGAAGAGCTGAAGATCTGGCACAGCATGCCGGACCTTCAGAGCACATCCGCCGCTGACGTCAGGCGCCACTGCATGAAGGGTGAATATCTCCTAAACGGTGCAAGTTTAACAGATATTCATTTTACCTACGGGTAGGCCTTATTATAGGCCTACGTGTGGGTAAAAATAAAGCAGGGTTTACAACCACTTTAAGGGCAGAGGAGGGATCTGCAGTCTTAAAGAGTACCTGTCACATGCCTGTTGCTGTCACAAGGGATAATTACATTCCTTCTGACAGCAAGAAAGGTGTTACAATATTTTTTAACGTGACAGTGTAAAAATAAAAATAAATAATTTAAACACTTTTTTTCTTTATCGTACATCACGGGACACAGAGCACCATAGTAATAACTATATGGGTTATAGGCCACCATTAGGTGAATGGACACTGGTATAACCAAAAAAGAAACAGGAAGTGCCCCTCCCTATATAACCCCTCCCATACCAGGAGTATCTCAGTTTTTTTGCCAGTGTCTAAGGTGTTGGTCACAGTTTATGAAGTACTAAGAGTAAGTAACGGGATCAAGGGGCTGTGCAAACGGATCCACCTAAAGTGCTTGAAAGCCAAATGGATGGTACTCGGCCTTGTAAAAGAAGAAACAAGGTTTTTGCCTGTAAGGCTTCTCTTTTGAGAGCTGGACCCTGGGATCTGGCACCTTAGTCATGTTACTAAAAAGAGTTTTCTGGCAGTGGTGCTGTATAGGTCCAAGGGAGTGGACCCGTGAAAGGGGTAACTGGTCCTTGAAGGTCTGGCATGACATGGCCCGCCATGATGGGTGAATGCTGGGTCTGTCTTTGATAATTTCCAGCAGTCCTGTGGTGGGGATCTGGTAAGTCAGAAAGACAGGGAATGTGTGTTTATATATGTGTGTGTGTGTGTGTGTGTGTGTGTGTGTGTGTGTGTATGTGTAATATATATATATATATATATATATATATATATAATATGATTCACTTGATCTTTCTGGTGTGAGTATGTGATGCCTTGCCTGCATTTTGCCACTAGAGAATGTAAAAGCTACATACCTGGCTTCCAACATTCCATGCTTCCCCTGTGATGTGCTCAAGTGTCAGCTTCCTGGGGCAGTATTGCTGTTTCTTCTTCTTTGTCGGCCATCAGGAGTTGTTTTGGGGGACCATCCACCATCAGAGAGGTCAGGTTCCCCCCTGCTGAAGACTCCCCGCCCCCCTCCCCGATCCGCCCTTACTACAGGGTCGGCTATCTCCGCACAGAGCGTGGGAAAGGGATCCTTTTAAAAAAGAAAAAAGGGGGGGCAGAGCCTAAGTCGACCAGGGGGGCGTGGCTTAACTGCCCTTGGCGTGCACATGGAGCACAAGGCTCACTGCTTAAAAGCTTTACACTCTGGAAGTGTCTGGTTGGCTGACAGAGGGACACATAGCACACAACTGGTATGTAAGCTATATGGGGGTGTGGATACAGGCATTTTTAAGGGGCACGTTTTACTCAACATTTAGACTGAGCATTTATAACAGCATGGATAGAGAAAGGAAAACTCTGGACAGCCGCACTCCGGATCGAATCTGAAATAGTTGGTGCCTTTATTTTTCAAGTAAAAAATCACCACCACACGAACCACAGCAAAAGGAGAGAAAATGAAACAAAAAAAGTGCTGGTGCGTTTCGCGCTGAAATTAGCGCTTACTCATATCTAGTTATTACTCTAAGTGAGAAACAAATATATACTACATAAGTGACCCCCTATGATCTTGTGATCAATGGTGAAAATTTGTGACAGCTGGCAGCCCATTAGTCTAGAATCTCCACTCATGTGATCCCTATGTTGAGTCTCTAATTTAAACCAGTGAAAAAGGCCCCAAATGGGCTAATAAAAATTAAAATGTAAAAAGAACCCCAAACTAAACTGATTGCTCGAGTGTACATATGTGTGAACAATATGTGTGAAAAAAGATTCTGTGTACACATATGCATACATATATATAATCCATAATATGGGCAAAAGGCAAAAAAATTAAATAAAATGGGGGGAAAGGGACAATGTGCATAAGAGTGTGAGCGTTGTGATGATGATATGCAACAATATGTTCCCTTCTCCCATTTATAGCAGCATGTTATGTAATTGCTAGACTAAAACTCTGCAGTAGATGCACATTTAGTACCTCTGCTTTTTTTGTGCTTAGGACTATGTCTTCCCTCAGGAGGGGTAATTCCTTAGGGGGGGTGCAAAGTCGCTGTGGTCAGAGCCTGAGGCTCCTAGCCACACGCTCGCAGTTCCATGCTCTCCTGAAAAACCTGGCGAATCTGAGCCATTTTGTCTCATAGGCATGGTGGCTACCTCCAACGGTCCAGCCTCTGTATACGTCACTAAGGACAATTTGGCTATGGCTGGTTTGGAAGGGAAAATAGCCGAGATGTCAGCGTCTTCCTCCCAGGAGGTGAGAAAACACAGCAGACCCCCTTCTCCTGCCATTGACCTTCCAGTATTGGAGCAACAATGAGCAGATGATATTGGGGTATCTTTGAGAGAAGGAGGTTCAGGTGACTCCTCTTCGGAGGATTCAGCCTCCGAAGAACCTTTCTCAATTTTGCAATCGAAGAAATTGCTAATTCAATCCCTTACGGATTTGGTTCATTCTGGATATAAGTTGCCTCCTGCAGAGGTGGAGGATGATTCCTTCCCCTCCTTGGGTTTGCTAAAACCCCCACAGGGTTCTCATACTTTCCCTATGCACTGGAGCAACTGATTTATGCTGATGCTGATCACACAGATAAGCGGTTTTCTCCTCCTAAAAGATTTTCAATTCTTTATCCTATGGAGAAAAAGTTCTCAAAGAAATGGGATTTGCCAGCAGTAGATGCGACCATCTTTTCTGTGAACAGGAGTTTAACACGTCCAAATGGACAAAGTATTTAGTGATCCAGCTAAGAAGTTGGAATCTCTACTTAAAGCCTCATTTGCAGTAACTGGTACGGTAGTACAACTTGCAGTGGCAGCAATAGGCATCTTTCAATCCCTTCAGGATGAATTCAAGCAGGATTCAAAAAAAAAAAAGCTCCTGCTCAAACTGAAGAGGCCCAAGGTTTAGCTGAGCTATCTAGGGCTCTATAGTTTGCAGTGGACGCTATCAAGGATTTTATCCATCAGGTATCTCGCCTTGCGCTCATGGTGATACATATGCACAGGATTCTGTGGCTAAACAGCTGGTCAGCTGAGTTACCATGCAAGAAGCTCTTGGCTGGGTTTCTGTTTCATGGACAAAGGTTGTAACTTTCTGCTTAGAAGTCTGGGGCAACAGCCTCCAGGCAGTCTTGACGGCCTCCACTGTCAGGGGCAAAGGATAAGCCTCATAACCAGATACAGGGCTACAAAAGCCCTGGAGTCAGAAGTCCACAAAACAGAGTCCCAAGGCTTCCTTGTGAAGGGGTGCCCCCGCTTGATCGAGTGGGGGTAGGACTGCGGTGGTTTTCAGAAACTCGGCAAGAGGAAATCCAAGACAAGTGTGTGTTCTCTGTAGTAGCCCTAGGCTACAAACGACAGTTCCAATCGCGTTTTCTAAGATCAAACCTTCCCATGGACCCAGTAAAGAAAAAGTCCTTATTTCTGGCACTGGACCGATTACTGTATCAGGCAGTGATAATAGAGGTTCCCACAGAAGACAGGGACATGGGGTTTTATTCAAATCTCTCTATGGTACCAAAACCAAAACCAAATGGAGATGTCAGACCCATTCTAGATCTCAGGAATCTGAATCACTTCCTAAACATCCGCTCCTTTCGAATGGAGTTGATTCAGGTCAGTTGTTTCCACCCTATGGGGAGGAAAGGTTCTAGCATCCATAGATATCAAGCATGCATGTCTACACATGCCAATATTTCCCGCTCACCAGAAGTTTCTGCGGTTAGAGCAGCGCCACTTTCAGTTCGTGGCCTTGCCTTTCGGGTTAGCCACCGCTCCCCGACTGTTTACAAAAGTGTTAGCCCCAGTACTAGCAAGACGAAGGCGACAGGGTATAGCAGTAATAGCATACCCAGATGACCTGCTACTGGTAGATCAGTCAATAGCAGGGTTAAATCTAGGGGTGTCCAGAACAGTAAGAAGTAACCGGTAAGAAGGCTGCAGTATTTGGGCGTGATCATAGACACAACCCAGGAAAGGGTGTTCTTGCCTTAAGCAAAGGTCAACGCTCTAAGAGAGCTGGTCTAGGCGGTCAAGGCAAAGAAGGGTCCTTTCATTCGCCTTTGCATTAAACTACTAGGGAAGATGGTAGCTTCCTTTGAAGCAGTTCCCTATGCCCAGTTTCATTCAAGACTGTTGCAGCACAGCATTCTGTCTGCTTGGAACAAACGGATCCAAGCCTTGGATTATCCAATGTATCTGTCTCCAAAGGTAAGCCAGAGTCTCAACTGGTGGTTGATAACCAGGAATTTACAAAAGGCGAAATCCTTCATTCCAGTTTCCTGGAAAATAGTAACAACGGATGCCAGCCTATGGGGCTGGGGAGCAGTTCTCGAAGAGACCACTGTTCAAGGGAAGTGGTCAGAGTCCGAGAAGCCCTTTCCCAATATCCTAGAGATTCCGGCAGAACGTCTGACTCTAATAGCCTGGACATCCAGGTTGCGGAATGCTCCTGTCAGGATACAATTTGACAATGCCACAGCAGTGGCTTATATCAATCACCAAGAGGGCACCAGAATCCACGCTGCCCAAAGGGAGGTGGACCATATTCTGTCTTGGGCAGAGAAACATCTGCAGTTTACATTCCAGGAGTGGAAAATTGGCAGGCAGATTTTCTGAGCCGTCAACAGTTGTTGCTGGGAGAATAGTTTGTACATCCCGATGTTTGTCTTTTTGGTCATATGCCAGATATGGGGTGCGCTGGATGTAGATCTATTGGCATCCAGGTTCAACAAGAAGTTGGACAACTTTGTGGTGAGAACAAGGGATCCACTTGCACTCAGAGTAGATGCGTTATTGATCCCGTGGAATCAGTTTTCACTGATTTATGCATTCCCTCCAGTTCAGTTGCTACCAAGGCTGCTCCACAGGATCAGGAAAGAAGGAATGCCGGTAATCCTAGTGGCCTCGGTATGGCCCAGCAGACCCTGGGATCCAGGGATGCTGAGAATGGCAGTAGGGGAGTCTTTGACTCTTCCAACTCTTCCGGACATGCTGTCGCAGGGACCGGTATTCCATCCTGCCTTACAAACACAAAATTTAACAGTGTGGCTCTTGAAGCCCACATTCTAAAAAATCGGGGGTTTTCAGGTTCGGTAGTAACCACTCTGATTAATGCCAGAAAGCCGGCCTCCAGGACCATTTATTACAGGGTCTGGAAGGCCTACGTCACTTGGTGTGAAACCAAGGGTTGGCATCCTCGTAAGTATGTCATAGGAAGAATTCTGGCCTTTCTACAATTAGCAGTAGAAATTAAGCTGGCCTTGAGTACAATCGAGGGTTAGATTTTGGCCTTGGCAGTGCTTCTCACTCTTTAGTCCGGGCATTCATACAAGGAGTAACTCTGATAACTCTGCCAGTTAGAATACCCTTGTGTGAACCTACACGGAATATTCCTTTGATCCTTTTGACAAGGAAATTGGTATTCCTAGTTGTGATAACCTCTGCAAGAAGAGTATCAGAATTGGCTCCTTTCTCCTGTAAAGAGCCATACTTTAAATCATTCACAAGGATGAGGTTGTGCTGTGTCTGCACCCAAGCTTTTTGCCAAAGGTAGTGTCTGGTTTTCATCTGAATCAAGATGTTAGCTTACCTTTCTTTTTCCCAGAGCCTCATTCTGCAGAAGAAAAATTATTACATTCTCTCGATGTAGTGCGAGCAATTAAAGCCTATCTGAAAGCGACTGCTCAGATACGGAAAACTGATGTTTGGTTTGTGTTGCCGGAAGTCCCTAGAAAGGGTCAAGCATTAACCACTTCGCGCCCAGGCCAATTCTGACATTTCTCTCCTACATGTAAAATTCCTAATTTTTTTGCTAGAAAATTACATAGAACCCCCAAACATTATATATGTTTTTTTTAGCAAAGACCCTAGAGAATACAATGGCGGTCGTTGCAACTTTTTATCTCGCACGGTATTTGCGCAGCAATTTTTCGAACACGTATTTTTCAGAAAAAAAAACAGTTTCATGCTTAAAAAAAAAAAAAAACTGTAAAGTTAGCCCAATTTTTTTGCATAATGTGAAAGAGGAGGATACGCCGAGTAAATAGATACCCAACATGTCACGCTTCAAAATTGCACGCGCTCGTGGAATGGCGCCAAACTTTGGTATTTAAAAATCCCCATAGGCAACGCTTTAAATTTTTTTTCTGGTTACATGTTTTGGGTTACAGAGGAGGTCTAGAGCTAGAATTATTGCTCTCGCTCTAACGTTTGCGGCGATACCTCACATGTGTGGTTTGAACACCGTTTTCATATGTGGGCGGGACTTATGCTTTCGCTTCTGTGTACGAGCTCACGGGGACAGGTGAGCTTTACATTTTTTTTTATTTTTATTTTTTTAGTTTGACACTTAAAAAAATAAATAAAAAATTGGTGACTTTTATTCCTATTACAAGGAATGTAAACATCCCTTGTAATTGGAATATGGCACGATCGGACATATTTACAGTGAGATATGGGGTCAATAAGACCCCATATCTCACCTCTAGGCTGGGAAGAATAAAAAACAAAACAAAAAAAAAACACGATCCTGGCTTCCTAGCCAAATCGGCACCGTTAATTTGAATACCGAGGCCGGGCGTGACGTCATAACATCGCGCCTGGCCTCCGAACGATCATAGAGACTCCGGGGATGATCTGGCCTGCCGGAAATCTCTATGGTAACTTGCGGGGGCCGGCGGATCCTGTGACCGACTCACCGATGGAAGCGGTGAGTCGGTACAAGCACCGCAGGGCGGCAGGAGGCACCGCAGGGCGGCGGGAGTAAGAACGATCAAGCGGCGGAACAGCCGCTATGATCGTTCTTATGGTGCAGGGAATCGCCGGCTGAAAACGCCGATATCTGAATGATGTCTGTGGCCAAGTGGTTAAAGATTAAAGCTCACTCTACCAGGGCAGTCAGTGCTTTATGGGCAGTGCATCACCAAGCCTCTGTGGCTCAGGTTTGCAAGGCCGCTACTTTGGCGTCAGTACATACATGAGATTCTATCAATTGGATGTAAGATGGCAGGAGGACACCGCCTTTGGGCGCAGTGTGTTGCAGGCAGCAGTATAGGTCCTTATGCATGGCGGTGGCTATTTGCTTTGTGTGAAAATATATGATCTAGATATATAAACTCACGCTGATGGTGTGAAAAAAATGGGTGAGAAAGAAAATGAATGAAGCTGCTATACACAAAGTGCTAGACACCTGGACATAGTAATAAAATATTAATACAGCGCTCACAGACAAAAACCCATAATAAGTGATGGCTAAAACATAAAGTCCATATAAAACTGTGAATGTGCGTCAAAAAATAAAAAATGCAGGGAATGCTTCACATCTGGTGTGCAGAAAGTGCAGAGAAAATGTTGCAGAAAAATTTTCAGGTGTACCCAGACACCCCCACATGTGTCCCCATTCACTAAATCACAATGACACCCAGCTTTGCAGTCTGGGAGTCAAAATAGGCTTATAGCGATATCCAGAAGATGTTGCAGGATGGCAGGTTCACTGATGAGATGATAAACGATCCTTTAACGTTAATACTCAGCCATACAAAAACAGGTACCCAAAAAGGAAGAAAAAAGGGGGGACCAATAGTGAAATATGTTCAGACTGAAAATTTATTGCACATAAAAGGTTATGCTTACAAAAGTAAATTAAAATCAGGCATTGAAATGATCAGAGGGTACAGCAAACACCATTCATTAGCGTTCCCACGAGACAGGAAATTACGTCAGTACCGGAAGTGTGTCACATCAATGCATTTCGCCCTCTCACAGGGCCTAAATAGGCCTAAAAACAATGGATTCCCAATATGAATGATATATTATTTTAACAGTAGTTAAATGGAATGTCCCTTTTTTTTCTTTATTTAAAAGACATTTTTTTTGTGACCACAATAGAACATATATATATATATATATATATATATATATATATATATATATATATATATATATATATATATAAAATATACACAGAAAATGTGTTAATTTTGCCCATTGTAGCCCTCTAAGATAACCGTGTAATTTTATTTAATGTTGACTGTGAAAGGAAATCAAGAACATATTGTGGGCAAGCATTATTTTCTCTCTCGCTCTCTCTGTGTTTTTATACATTTGTCTCTATGGCGCTAACAATTGCAGCATACTAATAGGGTTCATTTATTCACTAAGGTGTCTATTTATAAACTTATATTTGCATAGCCATGCATAGAAAATGTATGTACATTTGTTCTGTGCAAGGTAACCAGCTGTTGTGAGAATGGGGCAAAATCGGGGGTTCTTAGGATATTTTCTCTTCTGTGTCATAGAACAGTGCTATAGAATGATCTATTGGATGCAACATGATGCTTTGTGATAATAAGCAATCCGTTCCCAATGATTTAACCCACGTCTGTTCTTAGCACACAATCCAGTTACAATAAATGTCTGAACAGAATGCTGGATTCAGCTGTTCTAAAAGTACATCTACCATCTTCAACTTTAGATACCTTTCTTACTTGACCTCCCCTCAAAGGTACGGTTTGTTTTTATGTATGTCAGACTCGGGCATTATCTTTGTCAATCTCCCGCCGCCACTGTTCAATTTTAATTTTTGCAATCCCACTTAAAGCGTAACTTCATCTGAGAAGGGAAGCTCTGCTGATCCTTAAAAGGTCATGTTGCTCGAAAGTAGGGTTGTACCAATACTTTTGGTCAAGTTCTCGCCGATACCGAGTACTGATACATTTTGTGGGGTAATTTGAGCCCATACAAAATTAATGGGCTCAAATTGCACTGCAAAGAATCACGTGCGATTTGAACAAGATGGTGCGAGAGGCGTCAGGCGACCAATAGTGTAGTTTAATGAGTATAAAACAAGTAAAATCATTAACAGGTTTAACTTACAGGATGACAGAGGTGACAGTCTATGCCCTGATGAGCTATGGCAAAGATCCCACATGGGATCGTGGAGTAGGCCTTGACGCAGCCGGCGGCTCTGTGAACCAGGAGAGAGGACGCAGTGAACACGAGCAGTCGTAGGCTGGTTGGCACCTGTCAAACCAAGAGGAGAACATACCAATCAGAGTGCATTTTCAGAGGCTTGTAATGCCTCCTTCCTTAGCCTACAATAAAGCTTACCTGTAGGTGCTGTAAGTATCTCCTAAACATGCACCATTTAGGAGATATTCACTGTAACTGCAGCTGGTAACGTCACCGGCGCATGCGCTCTGAAGGAACGGCACGGGGAGTCATGTACCATAAACAGCAGCTTCAGTGCGCATACATGGGAGAGACGTCATCACGGTTCCGGCCACTCACACAACCAGAGTCCGCAAACCTGGAAGGAAGGCCAGGTGAAGATAGAAGCACCCTTAGCGGTGACAGCATGCCGCTGGAGGGCTTAGTTCTTAGTTACGTTTTACATGATATTACCTTGCAGGTTTAAAAAAAAAAACGGTTTACTAACTCCTTTAAAGCGGAGTTCCACCTGGGTAAAAGATTTTTTTCAGTTAGCAGCTATAAATACTGCAGCTGCTTACTTTTAGTATAAATACACTTCCCTGTCCTGGGAGCCCGCGATGTCTGCACCCAAAGCCAACCCATCCGTCGGCTCCGGGTGCGGGGGGCTGGCATCATTACTAAGGGAAAACAGGAAGTGAAAGCTTACGGCTTTACAGCCTGTTTCCTACTGTGCATGTGCGAGTCGCGCTGCACTTTCTGAATGGTCCCTGCTGTCTTCTGGAACCTGTGTGTCTCCCAGGAGGCAGTGGGGGAGGGGGAAGGAGGGGCCGGACATTATGTAGTCCCAGAAATGGGAACACCAGGTATCTGCTCTCCCCTCTCTCCTGAAAGGTGCCGGAGGCTGGGAGGAATCGGATCTTCCTTTTATGGGTGGAACTTTGCTTTAATATATGTATATCTGGAGTTCAGTTTTAATATGCAAGGGTAAATCTTGGATGCATATACTGTAATATTAGTTAACAGTACTATAAAAAAATATAGGCTCATCAAAAAAAAAAGTATACAGTTAAATTACTTTAAAATTAAACTGATACCCTGGAAATTCTGACAATCCACCAACTGAAATGATGATAAAAGTATACAGGAAACAGTTATAAAAAATATGCATAGCGCATAGTTCTTTGTCTAGCGACACTGCATGTACAATCCTTCTGCACAAGTAACCAGCTGGTATTAGAATGGGGCATTGGAGTGTTCTTGAATTATTTTCTCTTCTGTGTAACAGGGAATAGTGCTTGACACTTATACCTGTAAGGGCTCATTTACTCTTGAGTTGCCCTTGAGTACGACAGGCACAGAAGAGCTGTTATGTCGCTTCACCAATGCCTGTTTTAACCACTAAAAGCCCATGCTTACTGCACTTGTCATTCATTTTGGATGGTAAATTCACCCAGAACAGAATAGTAAATAGTGGAAGTATTTTAATTGTTTTCATAGCGTGGCAGTTTGTTAAAATGTTATGTAATCTCTTAAATCATTGTCTATGTTGTGATAAATGGGGAGGCTTTGGGACTGGAATCTTTATGATAATAATCGCTATATGTATATTTGTTTCATTTGATTATTCTAAAATAAACATGTATGTTATAAGGCTGATCAATACACATTATATTACGTCAATGCGTCTTCTTTTATTGTTTTAGAGAAATAATCCAGACAAGGGGTAGCTGGGGTGTGTCTCACACTCGAGTTCCTACAGAGTCGAGACCTGGACATGTTGCCTTGATAGCAGGCTTCTATGAAGACGTCAGTGCAATTGCAAAAGGTACCATAATCTGTTTAATCCTGTTATTGTTTTACAAAGCATGTCATGTAATCAGGTATAAAAGAACCTTTTATGTACTTGTTTTTTTTTTTAAAGGCTAAGTTAGGCTGGGTATACATGTTGAGGTTTTTTGTTAAACTGACTGGTTGTAAAAAAAACTCAGATGCCTGCAATGTGGATGCAGGGATCTCACCTGCTTTGCTTTTGTATCCTATCAGAATACACTGATCAGCGATGCAGTCATTGGCTGCAGCGGCTGATCCAATGCTGGTTTACTAATGACTGGCTTCTGTTGAACAGAAAGTGGTACACATGGACTAAAATTCAGACTGCTTCTGCTGAACCAGCCTAATTTCAATACCTGTATACCCATCTTTAGCCTTGGTTCACACTGACTGCGGGAATGAAATTGTGTGAGTTCAGCTGAACTCGCACAATTTCATTCCTGCATGTCAGTCCCAATTTCGGGGGTGATTTCAAAGACATCTGTGCAGGTTTCTGCACAGATGTCAATGGAAATTGCACTCCAAAATCACCAATAGTAGTACAGAAACTACTTTTTGGGATCTGTGTGGCGTCGCACCAATTCGGACGGTGCCATTGCCAGCAATTGCCGCCAATTTGACATGTCAAATCGCATGCAAAATCGCATCAATGTGAATCAGGGCTTAGTCAGACCCCTTTCACACTGAGGTGGTTTTCAGGTATTTTAGCGCAAGAAATAGCCTCTAAATAGTGCCTGAAAACTGCCTCCCATTAATTTCAGTGTGCCTTTTCACACTGGGGGACAGTGTTAGGAAAAGTTCTGCAAGCAGAATCTTTGGGGCGGTTTAGGAGCACTGTGGTTAAAAGCTCTCCGCTAGCGGCCGAAAAGTGACGCTTAAACAGCGGTAAAGTGCTGCCAAAACGAGCTCTAGAGATATTACGCAGGCACAGCTAAATAAAGAATGCATTCACATCAAGTTTTTATACAAAGAAATTGCGTATACCAGTTTACATTTTGGAAGCTTTTGGAAGCTTTCTGCAATTTTTGGCTTCACTGGGATTTTTGGGGTATGATGGACCTACACGGAGAACTTCAGGGCTCTGTTTTTATAGAAAAAAGTGTTTAGGTCAAATTTTAAACCTGAAGCATATATCAGATTTTTGCATAGATACCTTGTTCCAGTTTGGACCAATGTAAGTATATAGTACATGCGCCATACTGGTGGAGCTTTGATGCCACAATCTCTACCTTGTCCATTCAGATAACACTGCATTCACTGGCAAAATACAAAGTATTCTCTGAATGGTGTCTGTGCTGAGTTAGCAACTTATGTGTTCACTAAGCAGCAGGTCTGATGTTTGGCATGGGACTCCGAATCCTGTGACAACCACTGTAGTAGGCATTGCCTTTTACAGTGATTTCTAGATTCCATGGGGATCAGCCAGGTATTACACATGAATAGTTACATTGTTTGTTTCAAGCTAGACCAATGTAACTATTTAAAAATAGCTATAAGTGGAATTCAGTTTTAAATCAAGCCTTAAGGCCACTTTCACACTGAGACGCTTTACAGGCGTTTTAGCGCTAAAAATGTCACCTGCAAAGCGCCTGTAAAGCTCCTCTCCTGTCACTTCAATGTGAAAGCCTGAGTGCTTTCACACTGGGGTGGTGCACTTGCGGGACATTAAAAAAAAGTCATGCAAGCAGCATCTTTGGGGCGGTTTAGGAGCGGTGCATACACTGCTTTTAAAACGCCTCTACCCATTGAAATGCATAGGCACCGCAGCCGAAGCGCTCGCAAAGTGCTTCGGCATCATCGCTACATGGGCACTATTAACCCCTTCTTCTGCCGCTAGTGGGGGTTAAAAGCGCCCTGCTAGCAGCCGAAAAGCGCTGCTAAAACTAGCGCTTCGGGATCATCGCTACATGGGCACTATTAACCCCTTCTTCTGCCGCTAGTGGGGGTTAAAAGCCGAAAAGCGCTGCTAAAACTAGCGGAGCTTTACCGCCGACGCCCTTTACCCACTCGCCCCAGTGTGAAAGTAGCCTTACTGAACTTTGTCTCTGTAGGTGGAGAAATTCATACACTATAGCACCATAAAGCACCATAAAGCACCATACTCAAAGTCATTTTTATTGTCTCAGAAGCACATCTCACCAAGCTGTTGTCCCCAGAACTCCAAGTTTATATTAGCGATTAGAAGGCTTCTTAATTACTGCTGGGGGTTGAACTACGTCTTTCTTGCAGTTGGTGGCAATACTCTGTACTTCCAGGCATGGGAGGCCTTGTGACCTGCCGCTCTGTGATATAGCCCAGAGTTAGCAGTCAATCAGTAGGCTCAAACTTTGTTGCATGTCCAAGGGAGTTCCATCTGTCAGGTTGCCTTCACCATTTATATCAGCGTCAGCTGAGACAGAGGAAGGAACAGCAAGGCAGTGCAGGAAAGGTAAGTAAAAATGGGTAGGGAGCCCCTTTCCAGCATATACAAACATACTCCTTTAGCAGACAATGTGGTTCTCCAGTATATTTTACCAGCCCTTTGCTACTTCCAAGCATTGTTATAGCATTCAGTAAGCCCTGCCCCTATGTTTCATTACCTGGGTCTTTGTCAAGGGGATCTCAGGAGATATGGTTTAGTATAGAAGTAATCTGATATAGTGAATACTCTTGTTAACTGCCTATGAATGTTCATGTATTTGAAACAAAAGAATAATTTCGCTAGTTTTCTCTTTCTCCCATACAGTGGTGTGAAAAAGTGTTTGCCCCCTTCCTCATTTCCTGTTCCTTTGCATGTTTGTCACACTTAAGTGTTTCGGAACATCAAACCAATTTAAACAATAGTCAAGGACAACACAAGTAAACACAAAATGCAATTTGTAAATGAAGGTGTTTATTATTAAAGGTGAAAAAAAATCCAAACCATCATGGCCCTGTGTGTAAAAGTGATTGCCCCCCTTGTTAAAACATACTATAACTGTGGTTGTCCACACCTGAGTTCAATTTCTCTAGCCACACCCAGGCCTGATTATTGCCACACCTGTTCACAATCAAGGCATCACTTAAATAGGAGCTGCTTGACACAGTAAGGTCCACCAGAAGATCCTTAAAAGCTACACATCATGCCGAGACCCAAAGAAATTCAGGAACAATTCAGAAAGAAAGTAATTGAGATCTATCAGTCTGGAAAGGGTTATAAAGCCATTTCCAAAGCTTTGGGAATCCAGCGAACCACAGTGAGAGCCATTATCCACAAATGGCGAACACATGGAACAGTGGCGAACCTTCCCAGGAGTGGCCGGCCGCCCAAAATTACCCCAAGAGCGCAGCGACGACTCATCCAAGAGGTCACAAAAGACCCCACAACAACGTCCAAGGAACTGCAGGCCTCACTTGCCTCAGTTAAGGTCAGCCTTCATGCCTCCACCATCAGGAAAAGACTGGGCAAAAATGGCCTGCATGGCAGAGTTCCAAGGAGAAAACCACTGCTGAGCAAAAAGAACATCAAAGCTCGTCTCAATTTCTCCACAACACATCTTGATGATCCCCAAGACTTTTGGGACAACATTCTGTGGACCGATGAGACAAAAGTGGAACTCTTTGGAAGGTGTGTGTCCAAGTATATCTGGCGTAGAAGGAACACTGCATTTCATAAAAAGAACATTATACCAACAGTAAAATATGGTGGTGGTAGTGTGATGGTCTGGGGCTGTTTTGCTGCTTCAGGACCTGGAAGACTTGCCGTGATAAAAGGAACTATGAATTCTGCTGTCTACCAAGAGATCCTGAAGGAGAATGTCCGACCATCTGTTCGTGTACTCAAGCTGAAACGAACTTGGGTTCTGCAGCAGGACAATGATCCTAAACACACCAGCAAGTCCACCACAGAATGGCTGAAGAAAAACAAAATGAAGACTTTGGAGTAGCCTAGCCAAAGTCCTGACCTGAATCCTATTGAGATGTTGTGGTATGACCTTAAAAAGACCGTTCATGCTCGAAAACCCTCTAATGTAACTGAATTAGGACAATTCTGCAAAGATGAGTGGGCCAAAATTCCTCTAGGACGCTGTAAAAGCCTCATTGCACGTTATCGCAAACGCTTGGTTGCAGTTGTTGCTGCTAAGGGTGGCCCAACCAGTTATTAGGTTTAGGGGGCAATCACTTTTTCACACAGGGCCATGATGGTTTGGATTTTTTTTCACCTTTAATAATAAACACCTTCATTTACAAATTGCATTTTGTGTTTACTTGTGTTGTCCTTGACTATTGTTTAAATTGGTTTGATGTTCCGAAACAATTAAGTGTGACAAACATGCAAAGGAACAGGAAATGAGGAAGGGGGCAAACACTTTTTCACACCACTGTATATGGGATGTCACATCATCTATATATGATGTCGGTTTTTATTATTTCTCTGATAGTGATGGTACTGCCAGAAACAATTTTTTAAAAGTGTTCTTCAGTATTATATAGTAAGGCCATGTTCACTCCGGTGCACTGTGCTTTGGACGCAGAGCGAAGAATACCTGCACAGTTTACACATGGTTTTAGGTGTGCTCCCATTGATTTCTATTAGACCATGTGTTTTCTGAAAGCACATCAAGGATGCATCATGCAGAACTTTACAGTCTTATAGATGTCAATGGGAGCACACCTAAAACGGTGTATAAAATGTGCATACAATTGCACTGTGCCCAAACCACAGCGCCCCGATGTGAACCTGACCTTATTTGTTGAAATGTACAAAAAGAAAGATTAACAAAGACTGAACAGATTGCATTTGCTCTAAAAGTACATACTATACTAGTCCCCTTTCTGTGTTCATTATACTACAGTGTATCAATGCTGGTGGTAAGGATAACAAATTATAAGCAAAGGGTTCTCTACCTTGTTGACAAAAATATCTCATCAAGAGTCAGCCATGTATACAGTCTATAGTAGTTACCCATAATCTATACCCGATCTAGGTTTAAAGGCCTGTTGCAGTCAAAACTTTTTTTTAGCTGTGCATGAAATGGGGAAAGGTTTGATTGTATTTCTGTCTGTAACTCCATAAACAATATAATGTTCCTGAGCTCCATCATGTGTCCTAAGGTTTAGGCAGAATACAACATTGGCTCTGGCTATAAGAATCATTGGGTGAGATTTACTAAAACAGGAGCACACATAATCAGGTACAGCTGTGCATAGTAATCAGTTAGCTTCTAGGTTTTATAGTTAAAGCCTAATTGAACAAATTTAAGTTAAAAGCTGATTGGTTACTATGCACTGCTGCTTCAGATTCTGTGCGCACCAGTTTTAGTAAATCTCCCCCATTGTGTTGTCATTTACAGACTGCAGAGAGTACCGTATTTATCGACGTATAACACGCACTTTTTCCCCCCTTAAAATCAGGGTGCGTGTTATACGGTGATCCTCCGCGATTTTTGCACGATTTTTGAGCCTTCCTCGGCGGCTTTCAGCCGCCTTCGGTCCTTCTCGCGGCTTTCGGCGTCCGAAAGCCGCCGAGAATGGCCGAAGGCGGCCGAAAGCCGCCGAGAATGGCCGAAGGCGGCCGAAAGCCGCCGAGATACACAGGACATCTTGACGGCGCCATTTTTAAAATCTGAAATGAACACTGACAAGGGGACAATGATGCACAAGGCTGCATTACAAGGCTGCAATGATGGACAAGGCTGCATGACAAGGCTGCAAATGACACTGATAAGGCTGCATTGATGGGCATTTAAATGTAAGTTTTTTTTTCCTAAAAATTCCCTCCTAAACTTGGGGTGCGTGTTATACACCGGTGCGTGTTATACGCCAATAAATAAGGTAAATTGTTTTCAATTAGGCAGACCCTGTCTGGTAGACTTGTAATAAGGTAAGAGCATTGGCTCGACAACCAAAAAACATAGTCTGAACTTATAAGGAAAAAATACAGCTGGTGTATGTAAAAAAAGAAAAAAAAATGGTTTGTAGGAGTATCACATGTAGAGCACATATAGAAATCTATAAAAATACTATAGTTCCCCTTTTACTCCACTGAAGAAATCAGAATCAGACAGCTAGAAAATACTGTGGAAGAATGCCAGTTTAAAGTATTACCCACATTATTACATAAATCCTCTTATGTTCAGTGGCCATAAAAACCTCAGGTTTACTTTCAATCTATTAAATACATCTGACAAGGGTAAAATCTATAGGTAGGGAAATATAATGGGGCCTAGAGAAAGTGTTACCATATTGTGAAACAGCTGTAGATTCTTTTTCTGTTCCATTTATGCTCTCTTTTAAGTTATATATCTTTATATATGGGTTTTATGTCAGTCATTTGCTTTTAATGGAAAATAAATAAAGTTGACATTTTTATGGCTACAGAGTGAGTTTATATTCCTGTGAACATTTATATTAATGATAGACCTATTGCTGCTCTGTATGATAGAATGGAATACTGTATTTACAATATGTTTTGTACGATTTTATAGTAGATTGTGCTTAAATATGTTGGCTGTATTATTTTTCTTCTTTAGGCAATTTTTTTCTCCGGTGATCCTGGCAATAACACATTCCTGTCCTATGGTGATAAATTATATTCACTGTATTGTATCTATAGAGGGGCAGCATGGTCACCATGGGCTAGGAAGTGTGTCATAAGTTCACAACACCTCACCATCTCATTATTTCCATATTTTGGAGAAGGCCTTTTATAATTCCCAGAGGTGAACTGGGCACAGCTGATAACATTGCTGGAGATTTCAGTGAAGCACAGGCGAAGTGCATATAAAGTTACAGCTCACTGGATTTTTGTCAGGGTCAATCAGGTATTTTTTTTGCACTTTTCGAACAAACCTAACAAAATGCTTTCAATGGTGGATTTAACTGAATAAAAGGAATCAAATCTGAAAAGTTTGTTAGGGTTTACATGTATGATTATTTAAATCATCAGACAACAAAATCCTGAGGCAGACACAGCAACATGTTAATAAGGCCGTCCATAGAAGGAGCAAATTCGGGGGTGTGGGGGGAAGCCTTCCCCTCCTGGAAAAGACAGTGATTATTGCTAGTAGCTATGATGGCCACTTGCAATAATCGCATGTAAAATTTGACAGTCTGGTTGTACCCAAGTTGATGGATCTATCAACTTGGGTACATTCAGTCTGCCCATACATGATTCGAATCTCGGCCCATTCCTGCTGAACCAGATCAGATTTAAACAGTCTGTGGCTGGCTTTAGTGTTCATAACTGTCTCTCATGAGAATCCCATGCTTTGTTATAGAAATCCTCCATTTTTCTTTTACCAGAGTAATCGGTTATCTACTTCTCTGACACCAACACTCGTCTATTTTTCTAAATTATCACCGAGAAAAGCATGACATAACACTGACCACTCATGCTGTTAGGTAATAGTAACAGGATATAAAAATAACCTCCAAAAAGTTAAGTGCACCCTGCTATCCCTCCCGTGTTTATGGGTTAAACTGTACTACTTAACAGTTTTGGCATTTGCACTCAGCTGAGCTAAAATAAACTTTATCTACGCATTACAATCATCACATTCACAAGATCACTTCTCTGATCCTTCTGCCCCTGACAAGCTGTTCTCAAAGACCTTTACTCCATGCATTTTGAACAATGTCTGCCCACTGACTCAAGTATAATGGTCAATTGTAATCCAATCCAAGGTACGTGTAGAATCTCTCAATTTCACTGTATTCACTCACGAGTGAAGTCCTGACAGAAGTGGTGGCACAGCCTATGTTGTGTTCTACTTATGTGTGTAATACACTCAATGGTCCCAAATGTGAACGAATAGGCCTTGTGCACTCAAGGCACTTTACCTTTCCTCCTGACAGCAGCGTTTTGACAGAAAAGAGGTTTCATGCATGAAAACGCGTCAAGTGCAAATGGACAAATCTGGCTAATTAATTTCATTGGCCAGAATAATAATTCTATCTAGTAAAATGAATTAACACTCAAGTGCTTTGTGTGCCTAGTGTCAATGCGCATTTAGATTACGTTTACACACTTCAAACACTTTTTTCTGTCAAAATGCTGCTGCTTTTGAATGCACTGGCATTTTTTTTTTTTATGCACCTAAACACCCCTGCCTTTAAACGTCTCTAAATGCCTATGTATGCATGGACACATATGCTAACATGCAGGGGCATTTCGAGGCAAAAAAACCCCCACCATATGCCCTGTGTACATGAGGCCATATACATACCTCTTTCCAATGGCTGGCAAATCGTCAAGGGATTCTTCCAATGCGCCACTATTTCCAAGAGTCTTGGTGATACTTGACAGCAGCAAGTACAACAAATGCAGAAAATGACATCCTTATGTCAGCTATGTGCTCAATTTTTTCATTGATACTAAACCTCATCACCAGCCCTAGGAGCTTTCTGAACCAGTATTCCATCATAAGAGATTCCTGCATTGCCAGCAACTTGCCCAGCCATCTCCAGAATCAGTAAGGGGGACCTGTCGCCTCATTACATAAATGCCTGGAAGTTTTCAGGTTGAAAAACATATCAAAGAAAGTGATTACTATGGACAGCACATAGATCATTTTCTTTCCTCTAGTTTTGGAAAAGCAGTTTCACCTCCACTTTCACATTCATTTATGTAACTAAATTTGAAAAAAAAAAAAACACAACCAGCACACCTAAGGACTGGTAAGCTGCTATATATTCAATTTTTGTTTTTGCATATTTAGGTACACTTAAAGTGGTTGTTAAGCCACTCAATGACATTGCTACAATCCCCTCTGGTATATAAAATAATATCCCCAGTGCATGTGTTGTTTTTTTTTTTTAAACTGCTGCTGTGTACCTCTTTTCATAGCGCTGAATGCCACTCCCGTGGCTGGCTGCAATTCTCGATCTGACAGCTATGCTGTGTGGAGCTGAGAAGCCCCCACTGATGTCAGCCAGGAGGAGGAGAGGAGAGGAGGAGAAAGGTGGAAGGTCATGTGAGCGCCAATTGAAATGAAAATTAAGAAATTAATTAAGAATTGCTATGAAATTAAGAACACAACGGCATTTAAAAAAACAACACATGCACTGAGTACTTTATTTAATATAACAGTGGGTATTGTAGCAATGTCATTGCCTAATGATCGCAGCAGGAGGGGAGGGCTGAGGAGTGAATGGAGCTGACAGGTGGGGGAGGGGGGGGGGTGGGCGAGGGAGGAGATCTGTGGATGACGGAGGCACATAAACTGACCACGGTGTCAAAGCTCAGCAGCCATAATAAACCGGGGTCAGCTTACAGGGGGAGAGCATAGCTAGGCAGGATCAGCCAGGTTTTTTAGGTTGTACAGGTGGCCAAATTACAAAGCACTGTGCTGTATAACATGCTTTAGGCCGGGTTCACACCGCTGCGATGCGGGAACGCCGCAAATCCGTGGCGTTTTCCCGCATCGCATTACTCCCGCCGGCAGTTCACACTGCCCTATGCGGACGGCTGGGAGTGTCAATGTTATGTTAATGACACCCCCAGATCCGTCCGCATATCGCAGTGCGATCTGCCGACTCGCACAGGAATCGGATCGCATGGTGTGAACCCCCATGCGATCCGATTCTGTTGCGGACCAAAAAAAGGGTCCCGTGCGAGTTTGCTGCGGGAGCGCTGCGAATTCAGCCATACTATCTGTATGGCTGAACTCGCATCGCTACGGAGATCTGATGTTATTTGCGGTGCGAATCACATCCGGATCTCCCCCCGCAGCAGTGTGAACCCAGCCTCAAGGGAACAGGATATTTTTTTACATTTTTTTTAGGGTTACTTTAAAACACTTTAACACTTTAAATTACTGTGCAGAGCTGCTAAGCAAGCAGTACAACCTGCAAACTATACATCGAAACAAAGTTTTTAAAACATTAGATTATCTTTACATGAAGATGCGTAACTAAAATTTACATTTAGGATGGATTGGACTCTTAATCCATTTGGCTTAATCCATGTGAGAAAATGTGTATTTTGCATCGTTATTTTTCTATCTTTGTTTAGGTGCATTATATAACACTATTAAAAGTAAGCATATTGACAAATATGTCATATCATGAGCAGCGTTGAGAACTAGGCACAGAAAAGGAATCAATAATGTTGGTTTTCCAAGTGTTTCGGATAAGTTAAACAATGTAGAAGTAGCTATGAACATTTTTAATTTTATCATCGGGGATATAGTGGTGTGTAAAGGAAAGGAATAAGAGGGAATTTGCCCATTTTTCTTGGTTGCCTTTATATAGTTTTCTCGTATTTCTCTCGACATATTATCAATATGCTTAACATATTGTGTCATAGGCAGTTATACAGATTGAAGCAATGTGAGGACTTCTGCTGAGTTTGCCGAGTTAGCTGTCAGCATGGATCTATTTTTTCTTTGGTATTTTTTTGTACTCAGGATTACTTTTTAAAGTAAAATTAAACACAATCACTCTTTATAGATTGTAAAGTGGAACTAATTGATGGCAGGTAGGCTTCTATTGAATATTGCAGAAGAGCCTCAATATGTCTCCTCTGCAATAGAAATTCATTTTCTGCCTTCCAGTATTGTTTCTCCTGCATGCACAGCTCCCTGTACGTTCTTGGTTCTTACCAGGATGAATTTACTCCCGTGTGCATGACTAGTAGTTTCACCAAGAAGCCTGGGCAAAGATGTTAGTTAGGGAGTTTGCCAACAGTACATTGCTTGAGGATAGTTAAATACAGTGGACTTAAGTTCTGCTTTAAAATGTTAATGTGTTTTCAAATGTTGTTTTGTATCTTTTGAAATGGTGAGCTTTCACTAAAATAGTACTTAGTAATCCTACCCTAAAAGGTCCTTGTTCAGGCACTTGAACCTGTTATGGTGCTGTATGTCATCTGGTAAGGATCTAGATCAGGGGTATTGAATTACAAATCATGAAATCCAATCAGTAACATTTTCTTCTAGCCAAGGTCCGACTCATATGTTTGACTCTCAATGGCACCTCTGCACAATTGGCAAATGTGGTACATTTTTGCAAGTGCCATATCACATGATGGCAGAGTACCATGTAACTTGGTACGGCGCAGTAAAAAAAATGGATCAGGGACTTATTTTTTTGTGTTCTGCTTATAAAGCAGCCCACTGAAATAAATGGGCCACCTACATGCAGAACGCAGTACACAATAATGTGAACCTAGCCTCAGATCCTTCACATCACAATCCTTTTATTATATCAGTGTTCTCAGTCCCCCCTGCACATCATCCCCCTTTTCACATTGCAATCCCCAGTCCCCTTCACATTCTTGTCCTCACCCCCTTTTATAGTACCCCTCCTTCACATTGCAGTCCCCAGTCCCCCTTCACACTCCTGTCTTAACCCCCTTTATAGTAACCCTCCTTCACATTGCAGTTCCCCAGCCCCCCTTCACATTCCTGTCTGCACCCCCATCACAAAACTGTCTTCACCCTCTTTATAGCACCCCCCTTTATAGGACCCCCCTTCACATTCCTGTCCTCATCCCCTTTATAGCAACCCCCATCACATAACTGTCCTTACCCATTTTATAGCACCCCCCTTCACATTCCAGTCCCCAGCCCCCCCTTTACATTCCTGCCCTCACTTCTTTTATAGCAGCCCCCTTCACATTCCTGTGCTCACCCTATTTTTTTAGAACCCCCTTCACACTTCAGTCCCCAGCCCCCCTTCACATTCCTGTCTTCACCCCATTTGTAGAATTCCCATCACCCTTCATATCACTCCTTTCTCATTCCTGTCCTTCCTCCCTTTTATATCACCCCTTATTCATATTACAGTTTCTGATCCCCCCTTTATATCACACCTGGCTTCCTCTGTCCTTTATAACAATAACAGTGCCTTCTTCCCTATCCTACCTTACACATGGCGGAGGGTAGGATTCACTGCAGCAAAGGGATGGATGGAGGATGGGACCTGCTCCAGTTAACTGATTGGTTGTTAGAATGCATGGCGGTTCTAGCAACCAATCAGTTAACTGGGCCAGCCCTCACCCTCCGTGCATCGATGTGCTGCTCTTCCGATGTCAGATCTGTAAAGACAACAGAGCTAGCGGGGGTGGCTAAAGGGGGGAAAAAGCAAATCCTAAATGGCATGACGGCAGCGGGGCCAGACGGAACATTGAGTCGGTCTGGACTTGGCCCGTGGCCCGCTATTTAGTGATGCCGGGTCTAGATCTTCTTAAAGGGGTTCATTTATCATAAACTGTTATTCTTTCAGGTTAGGTTCAGATCTCATTAGTGCAGTAATGCACACACATTTGTGCATGTTACATTAAGGCAGCTTATTCATTTTTAATTGGGCTGCCAATACAGTACATCTAAAACCACACCAATGCATTTACTGTGTAATTGCACACTGCAATAAAGCATGTGAGAATTTAATCCCAGCATTGGGGTTCTGTATCTGTTTTCCTGCCGCAGAGATTTGCCTCTGACGTGGCAGTAGTAGGGCAGTTTCACTGAAAGTGAGAAATCCAATTCGGAGAATTGGAGTCCCTCGTGATGGTTGTGGCAGGTGGGCATACAATCTCAAGTAAAAATGTCAAATACTTTAATGCCTGAATCATATTAGAAGCAAGCATAGAATGTATTCCACTAGCATTAGCACCAAACTGAAATATCAGCTTTGGATAGACAGACTCTTTAAAGTGAAAGTCCTCTCTAAGTTAGGTATATTCATTGTAATGATTTTAGCAATGTGCAGAATTGTACCTGTTAGTATTCTGTGCATAATGACACATGCATTCTAATTACTATCTTATTGTTGAGTGCTAAGTCGGATGATCTGCTTGCTGTGATCCCATGATTAGGACTGTAATGGTAGAAAAACTAGAAAAAAAAGCTAGTAATGAATTATGTTAGCAGGATATTACACCCCGTTTCTACATACAAGTTACGTAGTTGCTGATTTTGTGCGGGACACAGGCTAATGTAGTCCATTTTGTTTATTGTATGATTTGAATAGTCATTTTTTAGAGTATTAATTTGTAAGCTGAATAAACAGCTTTAATTTATTTTTAGGTAAGTGTTTATGTCTTCTCTCTAGGTTGGAAGGAAAACCCAGTTGAATTTGATTCTGTTTTTAATGAAAGTAAATACACATGGAGCTGGGGCAGCCCTGATATTTTACCCATGTTTGCAAAAGGTATGTGTAATTGTATGGATGAAGGTAACCATGATACAAATCTCTTATTTCACATATTGTCCAAATAATTTTTTTTCCTGAAGAAGCAAATCAAATTTAATGCTGGTTTGTGATGGCACCACATAACCTTCCTGTATAGGTTTTGGATTGCGGGAGAAAACTGGATCATGTCGAAAAATCCTTTGTAGACGTGGGGAAACATAATCAAAGTGCCATACTGTTAAAGAGAATCCTACTTCAAAATGCAGGTTTTTGCTTATTATTTAGATACCCCTGCATCCCTTGTAGAAACACTGCATTAAAAAGAAAAATCAAACGCGGAGAACAGCTACACTGTACAGTTTGGGGTTGGGATTTCCAGAGAATAGGGGAGGCTCTGGATAAGTCCTGGATGCGAGCATGAGAGGAGGTGACAAGGGAGCTTAAAATCAGGGGCTCTTGGGAGGAGCAAAGTGGACAGTTTAGTTTATATTTTGATATGAGTTTGCTGATGTAGCTGGGGGCAGAGTTGTGGATGGCTTTGTAAATTGATGTTAATATTTTGAATGTTAGCAGAGAGGGCTGGCAGACACTAAGTGATTGACAAGGTGGATGAGATCGGCAGCCAAGATAGACTCAAGGGGAGATGTACCCTGTGTAGAGGTAGGCCAATAAGGAAATAGTTGCAATGGTCGAGGCGAGAGATAACCAGGGATTAAATTAGTAGTTTGGTGTTGCCATTGGTTAAGAAATAGTGTATTTTGGAAATGGTGGAAAAGGCAGTAAGATTTCATGTGAAGTTGAGAGGAAAGGTCAGGCTCCAGGATAACACCTATCTTCCTGGTATGAGGGGAAGGAAAGATAGTTGTGATACTGATCTTGATAGAAAAGGTGGGGGAGGGATCATGGGAAAGGGCAAGTAATATGAGCTCAGTTTTGGAAAGACTGAATTTTAGGAAGTAGTTTGACATTCGTGCTGATATGTTGGTTAGTAGATTAGTGATGCATATGGAGATTGAATGGGTGAGCTGAGGAGCAGAGATATAGATTTGGGCGTTGTCAGCATAGAGGTGGTATTGGAAGCATGTGAGGTTGTCAACTGACCAAGGGAAAAAGTATAGCTGGAGACTAGGGGTCCAAGGACAGATCCTTTGGGGACCTCTAAGGAAAGTGAAATAGGAGAGGAGGTAGTAGAGTTGTTGGTTACACTAAAGGAGCTTTTAGATAAGTAGGAGGAGAACAAGGAAAGAGCAGAGTCTTGGAGGCCAAGGCAGCAGAATTTTTTGAGAGAGCGGGTTGCCAGCTGTGTTGAAGGAAGCAGAAAGGTCTGTACAGGGTGCCAGGGTGGGTTTTGGGTTGGAGATGAGTGTCCCCGTTGTTTGGGTTGTGGTCTCTTTAAGGGGGGCAAACAGAGGAGTGGAAGTACTCAGGAATCTCCCCCATGGTGATCTGAGAGAGGGAAAACTGATTTTCAGTTCACACAGGATTATTAGATTCTAATGTAGGACTCAGAATCAAGAGACTTTGAGAGATTTTTGGGTGGGAAAGAGCCACTAACCCTGATAATGGGTAGTCTGAAAGTGTTAACCCACCTGCGAGGGAGGGGCTGTATAGGGCAGGAAGCAGTCAGCAGGTGGTCACGAGGTGTGGTGTAAGAAGGAGCTCTGTACTGCTTAGGTTACTGAGACACTGCTGAGCTCTGGTGACTTAACTTTGGGCCCTATGATACGGCACTGCATCGCTTTAACTGACAATTGCGCGGTCGTGTCTTTTTTTTCCTCCACAAATAAAACTTTCTTTTGGTGGTATTTGATCATCTCTGCGGTTTTTATTTTTTGCGCTATAACCAAAAAAAAAAAAGCGACAATTTTGAAAAAACTAAATAATTTTTACTTTTTCCTATAATAAATATCCCCAATTTATTTTAAAAAAAAAGCAAATTCCTTCCTCAGTTTAGGCCAATATGTATTCTTCTACATATTTTTGGTAGTAAAAATCGCAGTAAGCGTATATTGATTGGTTTGCGCAAAAGTTATAGCATCTACAAAATAGGGGAAAGATTTATGGCATTTTTATTTATTTATTTTTACTAGTAATGGTGGTGATCAGTGATTTTTTTTTATTGGGACTGCGACATTATGGTAGACAGATTGGACACTTTTGACACATTTTTGGGACCATTGGCATTCATACAGCCATCAGTGCTATAAAAAATCCACTGCTTACTGTGTAAATGTCACTGGCAGGGAAGGGGTTAACACTAGGGGGCAATCAAAGGGTTCACTATGTTCCCTAGGGAGTGATTCTAACTGTGGGGGGAAGGGACTGAGTGGGTGAGGAGAGCAATCATTGTTCATACTTAGTATGAACAACAGATTACTCTCCTCACCCCTGACAGCATGGAGATCTGTTTGTTTAAATAGACAGATCTCTGTTCTTTCTATGTGCGGAGTGATCACGGGTGGCCAGCGGTCATCGCGACTGCCGGGCACGTGCATCGGCTCCAGCGTCGCAGCTCCAGCGTCGCAGCGCATGCGCACGCTCCCTAATGGCCAAAAGGCGTACCGACGTACAGTTACATCGGTTCGCCCAGGGGAGCCAACCTGCCACAGTACAACTGCGGCTGCTTGTCGGGAAAGGGTTAAACATGATTAAAAAAAACAACATCGTTGACATACACTTTAAAAACAACATGATTAGACCTATACAGCACTCTCACCACCTACATAACCAAATATTACCATAGTACTAGGATGAAATGATTCAGTTTAGGGGATAGTATTGGAAAAGAAGATAGTTGGTGGCAGAGGCGTAATGGAGAAACTCTACACGTTGTCTGCCTTTAAGCACTTCTTCAGGAGCTTGCAATCTAATGTGCTTAAAAATAAGTACAAAAAAATAAATATATATATATATATATATATCAGTAGCAAGCATGTCATCTGTGTACATCCCCACCCATAGACAGCCAGGCAAAGCAGCACACAACCGCACGGGAGCAGAACCTAGCTGCAGGGGCGTATATAACTTTGGGTTCTAATTCTGTGTGTGGCGAGGAGAGCAATTGCATCTGGTAAAGATGAGAGTGAGCTGTTGTAGACAGAGGTGGTCTGGGCAGGACATGGGTGAAATTTTGTTGTAGAGGTCATCAGTAGCAGAATAGAGAGGAGAAGGGTTGAAGTGGTGAAAGTATCTATGGCTAACTGTTTGCTGGTTCACGAGATAGAAGGTTGAGACAGGTTGAGTATATACTGAAAGTTGTGATCCGAGAGAAAAAACAGGGGTGTTCGGGAGGCTGCAAGGAGTGCAGAGTCGGGAGAAAACAGGGTTAAGCTTGTTTATACTGTATACTAAACCTAATTGCAGTGCAGCGCTCAGTGTTTTACTGGCAGTTTATAAGCACCTCAGTTTGAAAAGGGCGTTAGGATTACCAGCATTCATAAAGTGAAGGTAGTGCTGCGCTATGAACCTAAATACTGTGCGTAATAAAGTGCAAGGTGCTCAATGAAAGATATGGTTGAAAGAGGCAATGTTCAACGGTCATTATATATCCAATCCTAGGCAGTATAAAAACGTGTTGCATGCCCTGCAATTTCTTTGGATAAAACAATAAAAGTGTATCAATAAGACAATAAAAGTATTTCAAACACTCAAATGTTTCTTAGCACAGTGATAGTAAATATATCCATACTGTGTGCTAATGCAGTGAAAAAAACAGTGCTCAAAAGAAGGTGCACTACAACTGCAATAAATCCCGAAGGAATAGGTAAAATCCTAAACGGCATATAAAAGCATACAAAAAAGTTTCCTCCATATAGGTATATGCTGCAAATTTTCTTCTAGGTGAAGGCAAAAAAGATAAGTAGTGTCCATATAAAGTGCAAGGTAAGTAAGTGGCTGTATATTAGTAGTGTCAGCATAAAATGACAAAGTGCTGGTGACAATCCTCTGGCATAAAGTGCTGATGATAGGTGACTTCCTGGTTCCTGTGCAGAGTAATGTATAGATGTACTCTTACCTTACCGCTGTAGGTATATCTCAATGTGTTTCTTGGCAGCCTCCCAGTATGGCGTATTCGGCTCCACTGTTGTGTGTCTCTAGTCAGGAATCAGAGTCCCACTATTGTCCCTGGTGTGTGCGCATCCAATGAACCTTGCAATGGGGTGTGTGGGGGATGTAAAGAGGGATTCACAATAGTGTAGTATTTCCAAATTTTATTGACAAAATAGTAAAAGTAAAATCAAGGTACTCACAATAAGAAACATCAAACAGGCATATAACAAACGATTTGCGAGCCAGCCCACGTCACTTCTGGTGCCTCGTGTTCGTCACTGTCACATGACTTCATCAAAACTTTTTTGTATGCCGTTTAGGATTTTACCTATTCCTTCGAGATTTATTGCAATTGTAGTGCACCTTCTTTTGAGCACTGTTTTTTTCACTGCATTTGCACACCACATGGATATATATCCTATCACTGTTCTATGAAGAATCATTTGAGTGTTTGAAATACTTTTATTGTCTTATTGATACACTTGTTTTATCCGAAGAAATCGCAGGGCATGTGACATGTTTTTATACTGCCTAGGATTGAATATATATTGATCTTTCAACCATATCTTTCATTGAGCACCTTGCACTTTATTATGCACAGTATTTAGGTTCTAAGCGCAGCACTACCTTCGCTTTATATATTTTCTGGGTTCTGATATTTCCTTCAGTGTTGCAGCATATTGTTAAAAAATGTACACATTTAGTAGCGCGGGAATATCATTGTATTATATTACCAGCATACAGATTGATTTTGTGCATATCATTTTCTGATATTTGATTTATGGTTTGGGGATAGAAAAAACTGTATTATAGTGGACATTAGGTTTAATATATGTTCAGTCTGTAGTGTGTGGGAACACGTTATATTGCAAGAAGCGAAAAGGTAGTGATTTGGATACAATATTTAGAACATTACGTAAGAGTTATTTGCTTCATAAAAGGTCAAGCTTGTTGCTTTCAGTGTGTATTCATTGTGTCAGGTTGAAAGATGAGATTAGTTTGTGAAGTTTAGTAGTAGACAGTGTGGTAGCATTAACAGCAGTGTTGAAGTCACCTAGAATGATGGTGGGTATTTCAAGAGAAAAAGGAGAGCATGTATTGTAGCTAAGCAGAGACGTCATCATGGAAGAGAGCAATAAAGATGAGGGTGAAGGAAGAACTTGGAAAGTACTTTGTACTGCTAGGATTCCAGCTCCATCCCCTTTTTATCCTCTGAGCCTGGGTGTGTAAGTCCAGTGGAGGTCAGCAGCTGAAGAGGCAGAGTCATTATATTGTAGTTTTCTTGTTTTCTGGAAATCTTTCAGTCGTATTGTAACAATTTAAGTTGACAGCTTGTGATAAATGTATTTTCAGGTGCCAGTGGAGATCATGTATTTACACATTGTTACTCCGCATCGAGTGAGGACTTTGCATCTGAAGATGCTACAGAACTGGACACTTGGGTATTTGACAATGTGAAGGCGAGTGACAAATTAAGCCATATGTTGTTATTAAAAAAAACTCAAGATACACTATCAATGACCTCCCGATTAGTATATCATCCCAGCGCTCAAACTCCCCCTCCCCCCAGCTGCCACTTAAAAAATTAAATATATCTCTCAGAAGGTGAAAAAAGCAAACCTACCACTTACAATGCAAAAAACACCTTGTGGCGCTGTAAAAACTACACACTGTTAAATAGCAGTGTACTATGATAACCAAAACTACACAACGTGAAAATTATAAACACATGTGCATAAATAAATATAATCAACAATAAAGTAAATAGTGATTAAATAGCGAAAAAATGCAATCAAAAAAATAATCGCACAAAAGTGATATAGTGAATATGTGACAAAACATAAATATAGAGAATGAACACAATGACAATTAGTGCTCTAATAGAAATGTGCAGTTCCAAAATAAATTAAATTAAATTGATCTTCAATCAAATACAATCATTGAGGAGCAATAACTGTAATGATGGCAATGGAGAACACACAAGTTGAAGCACTGGATATCACTATCTGGCGCTGTTTTCAAATTGGGTTGTCTGCTGTCAGGTACCACACAGATACCTTGTGTAGAGACGGTGCTATTTGATATGAACTTAGCTTGCTTCCAGTGTACTCACCAATGCCTATGAGTGAAGGATCTTTGAATTGACCAGTGGAATGTCTATTTGAAGTGCTCGTTTTTAATTGGATCCATGTGAGTGTGATTTTGATCGAACGTTTTATTGAGATTAAAAATAGTTTTGCAATGTTGCACTATGGGAAGTTTCTTTTGTCTCCCTGAGGTAACTCTGAGATATTAAGTGATTATCCTCTGCTGCGAGGTTTTCACAAGAAGTGGCTGGAGAAATAGTCATCATCTGTATACACTATAAGCGTTTTTTGCCCGACACGAGAGTGCTGGGCAATACTGCTGGTGGGTGTTCTAGACAAGGGGGGCGCTGGCGCCGGGGGTGCGGTGGAGGCTCTGCGGTTTATGGACACTTGGGTACAGAACTTTCACTGGAAAATGAATTCTTCTTCTTCTTCTTTTTTGAACTATTGCCATCATTACAGTTATTGCTCCTCAATGATTGTATTTGATTGAAGATCAATTTAATTTAATTTATTTTGGAACTGCACATTTCTATTAGAGCACTAATTGTCATTGTGTTCATTCTCTAAATTTATGTTTTGTCACATATTCACTGTATCACTTTTGTGCGATTATTTTTTTGATTGCATTTTTTCGCTATTTAATCACTATTTACTTTATTGTTGATTATATTTATTTATGCACATGTGTTTATAATTTTCACGTTGTGTAGTTTTGGTTATCATAGTACACTGCTATTTAACAGTGTGTAGTTTTTACAGCGCCACAAGGTGTTTTTTGCATTGTAAGTGGTAGGTTTGCTTTTTTCACCTTCTGAGAGACATATGTTGTTATTACTGTTAATATTTGGTTCGATAGACAAGCTCTGTGTCAGTTTTCATAGCTGAAAAAGAGATATAATTGCTAAACATATGAAAGATTTCTTTACAAAAAGTGGTTACCAGTATTGGTGGATTAGATTACTAGGTAAATACTCTGGTAGAAATAAACCTACAAAATTGCAAAATAGTAAAAAGGATTTAGTTGTGCTTTATAAATAATACGTCATGATTTTTTGTTTTAACCTTTATTAATGTGGTTCTGAAGGCTCAAGGTTTTTTTTACCTTAAACGATTGTAAAGGTAAAATAATAAAAAATAAAAAAAAATAGCAAACATGTCTATACTTACCTGCTCTGTGCCAAGCCGCTTCCCATTGGGGCACTCATGCATGCTCACACCCGAGCCCCGCTTCTGCGTCCATTGACACAGACAGCAGGACTTGGCCCTGCTTCCTGCACCCTTGTCACTTGCTCTGATTGACTGCACTGTGCCCCGGCAAAGCCAGCAAGACCCAGAAGTGAGGGGAGAGAAGAGCTGCAGACGTGCATGGCGCCTGATCAAATGAGGGCTCAGGAAAGTTAAAAGGGGGAGGGAGGATGCTGACACATAAACATTTTTTACCTTAACGTGAGGAATGCATTAAGGTAAAAAAATGTTTAGGCTTTACGACCACTTTAATGCATTATATGCATTAAGGTAAAAAAACAGTAATTTGCACAAGAGCAGCGGCTCTCCCAGGTCTCTCTCTCATCATTGGCTCAGACAGCAGGAGGTGTTGGCTCACAGCCAGTGAGCCAATGAGAAGAAAGTGGAGTGTGGGGCCAAGCTGCGATTTGTGTGTGAATGAACACACAGATCGTGGCTCAGGAGCAAGCCTGCTTGAGTGCCCCATAGCAAGAGGCTTGCTATTGATGGAAACTCAGTAGGTGGGAGGAGCCAGGACTGCTGGTGGGGCACCCAAAAACAAGAGGATTGGGGCTGCACAGAGCAGGTAAGTATAAAATGTTTGTTATTGGAAAAAAATAACGTTTTCTTTAGAATCTCTTTAAGGCTGCATTCATTATTACATGTCTTATGTAGTAATGAATGCAGCCTTAAAGAGATTCTAAAGAAAAAGTTTTTTTTTTTTTCCTTTTTTTTTTTTTTTTTTTTTTTTAATAATATGCCTTATTTTCACAAGATTTACTGAAATTAATAATTGCTCCTGATGTAGTACTAAATATGGCATCATTGGTTATGACGAATGTCCTGTTATTGTGTTTTGATATTGTTTATTGT
Source organism: Lithobates pipiens (assembly GCF_037356315.1). NCBI lineage: Eukaryota > Metazoa > Chordata > Amphibia > Anura > Ranidae > Lithobates > Lithobates pipiens. The sequence continues at coordinate 332,390,530 of NW_027507764.1, read as the reverse complement.
TATTGCTTAAATAGTTGGTCATGCAGTTTGTTGGAATTCTATGTAATGATGAACTACAAGGTTTGTGTAATAATGCAATATATTATCAATGTTTGTGTTTTTAGAATTTCTTCAGGTCTGCCCACAACAACCAAACACTATTCGATAAACTAAATGAAGAAGGAGTAGTGTTTTTTCTTCATCTGCTTGGTCTAGATACCAATGGACATGCTCATAGGCCGGGTTCCAGGTGTGTACCCTAAATTGTTCTTGGGTAGAGGGACTACAGAAGGACGGTGGTCATGGTATCATAATTGCTAATCCTCAGATTTAATTCTGTACCTAACACATTGGCACTTTTGTTTTCACCCCAATATCTGTTGTTTGACTTTCTAGTAAAATTTTTAACTTGCCAAAAGAAGAAATGCCAAAATGTCTGTCAGATGTTTTTGTGTTCGTATTATGTGGGCAACATAGGTTAAATTGTGCATTAGGGTTATCTATACATCCTATGGTAGCTGCTGTCACATAGAGACTATACACATTGCTTTGTGCTGATCCTCGATGATTGTCATCTGATATGGCGGATTTGGATCAGATGAGGCAACAATCTCATCCCTATTGGTACTAGAAAATATTCCCAGCTGAATGAGCAAGGAGCTCGCCATAAACTGGTAACTTTTTAACTGAACGTTGGTACAAAAACTCTCAGTACATTTAAGGACTTGACGAGTGTTATTCGAAAGTACTTCAAAATGAGATTTTGGAATGAATGGACTTTCCTGAAGGAACACCACATACACTGTTAGAAACTTGTTCGTTTGAGGAAAAATTCTTGATCTTGCTTCTTGGAATTTTGTCATCACTGCAGTTGAAATTGAATGGCGAATTGACCCCACTAACCTTTAGAAAATTACGAATATTCTTAAAATGAAACATTTGAAAAATGAAACCATTAAAAAAAAATTCTACTAGTGTATAGCCAGCTTTAGAAAACCTTGTATAATCAATATTGTTTTTCCCCCCAAAGTGGTATCTGGCTGCACCATTTAGGCTGGCCATATTATTTTAAACTTTTTTTCCAGTTAACCAGTTGGTTGAATGAAAAAAATGAGCCAATTTTCCCATCCACACATTCAATTTGGATGGGGGAATCCTCCCACTGTGCTATTGTATTCTGCTGATGGGGAACCTTCCCTTCTGGCAAAATATAATGATCAGTGTTGCCTACTATAGCCGGCAGTACAGATTGTTTGGGATAAACCCGCCAGACTCCCTATACACAAGTCGATTTATGGAGCGACTTGTGAACAACCAGCTAGCCCATTCAAGAATCAAAATTGTAGGCTGGACCGGCCAATATTTAAACCATGCATGTCTGGCTTTACTACTACACAATTAACAATGCTTGAGAGACCTATATGTTTTAATCAAAAATTTGGAAAATAAATGATTCCTTTGGTTGGAAGTCAACCTGCATGTCCAACTATCCTCTGTTGAATATGGCCACCTTTTTACCTGTGAGGGACATTTTTTCTTTCCAGATGTGCACCTTTTAGGTCTTATCATTTTTTTACAGCCTATGCAGAGAAAACTTCAGTGTAGGCTAAATCTTCTCCAGTGATATTTAGCAGCTCAATCACCCTACAAAAATCACTAGCAATAAATTTGTAGGAATAGTGATCAGTCCCTAAATGGAGAATAGAACACATTGATTCCTGTTGTGTAAACTACTCAAGAAGCATGCAGTAGAGACTTTAGATTAGTAGAGTAGTGACATTATAGGTTCAGTTTTTATTTGAAAAAAAAGCACTGATCCTCCTCTTCTTGGGTCTCGAGGCCCCTCCCTCCCTGCTTAGTGCCCCCATAGCAAGCAGCTTCCTATGGGGGCACCCGAGCAGGCTAGCTCCCAAGCCGCTGCTCTGTGTGTGCATACACAAAAGGGGCTCGGCTCCACCCCTGCTCTCTCCTCATTGGCTCACTAGCTGTGATTGACAATAGTAAGAGCCAATGAGGAGGGAGAGGCCAGAGAGAGCCGAGGCTCTTGTGCACATTGTTGGATCGGGATGGGGCTGGGGGATGACGACCGCTGCACACAGAAGGTTTTTTACCTTCATGCATAGAATACACAAAGGTAAAAAAACCTTGAGTCTTTACAACCACTTTAACTAACATGATCTTACAATGCTTGCAATGTTGCTTGAATTCTATACATTCTACGGCAATTTTAAATATGATTCAGCCAGTAGAAAAGATAGATTAATTCAGGATGGGGTCCTAGGCAAGGTAAGCAGCACAACACTGGCCCACCCATCCACTGGACTAACATTAATAAGACTGCAATAATCACAGAGAAACTGCTCTATTTGTATTGCCTATACTAGCATGGCATGTCTCATCAGTAAAGTCATGGGGTTATAAATAGCTGAACTACGCCATTACAACAAATGCAAACCCCTTGATTCAGTGCTAATGAATAACACAAAATCTAAAAGAATGGGAAGTAACATCTACTTTGCAGTTGCAGAATTAGTTCCAGTGCAGTTCCCAACCTGCAGTCATTGGTTTTGTGTTAAATCAGTCTGCTTCTCCTATAACTTGGTGTGACAGACTGTGATCTAGCTGTACATGGGTTTCCAGGTTCACCTATTGTAAGAATAGCTTTAGAAGGTAGTTTTCATGTGTGCTACATTTGGGTAGAAGCAGAAAGAATAGAGACATTTCAGTGATTTCGTTTGGCATAGCCCAGAGCTTTCTGAATGATATAAAACACGCTTGAGAGCCTGTTCACACAGGGGCAACTTTGGATCTGACTTCAGGTGGCCCCAAGTCACGCTTTTGAGAAAATCAATGTTAGTTAATGGAGCCGTCTTAATGTACGCTACAGCAGTTGCTCCGACTTCAAAAAAGGTTCCTGTACTACTTCAATCCGACTTCTAGGCGACTTGTGCACATTGATTTCAATGGAAGTCGCCTCCAAGTCTGATCTCCATCTGTATTGAAGCGACAATGTCACCTCTCTCACAGAATAATCAGCTCTCGAGGGGGAACTCCATGCCAAATTTTAAATAAAAAACCAGCATGAGTTCCCCTTCCAGGAGCATACCAGGCTCTTAGGTCTGGTATGGATTTTAAGGGGAACCCCCCTACGCCGAAAAAACGGCGTGGGGTTCCCCCCAAAATCCATACCAGACCCTTATCCGAGCACGTAGCCCGGCCGGTCAGGAAAGGGTGGGGACGAGTGAGCGCCCCCTCCCCCTCCTGAACTGTACTAGGCCGCATGCTCTCAACATGGGTGATGGGTGCTTTGGGGAAGGGGGCGCCCTGCGGCTCCCCCCACCCCAAAGCACCTTGTCCCCATGTTGATGAGGACAAGGGCCTCTTGGCTGTTGGTTGTCGGTGTCTGCGGGCGGGGGGCTTATCGGAATCCGGGAGCCCCCTTTAATAAGGGGGCCCCAGATCCTGCCCCCCACCCTATGTGAATGAGTATGGGGTACATCGTACCCCTACCCATTCACCTGGGGAAAAAGTGTCAATAAAAAAAAACACAGGTTTTTAAAGTAATTTATTAATTGGCTCCGGGTGTCTTCTTCTGACTTCGGGGGTCTTCTAAATTCTCCGCTCTGTTCGGCCTCTTCTTCCGGTGTCCGGCCTCTTCTCCCGCTCTCCGGTTCTTCTCCCGGCTCTTCCGATATCTTCTTCCAGCTCTTTTACTAGCGGAGGAGCCCAGTCTCCTCTGTCCTTCTTCCCTCTTCTCTCTTCGTTCTTCTATCTTCTTCCGACACGACACTCTCTTCCGCTGTAAAGGCTTGTGCGACGTGCGCGACGACTTATATATGTATGGGGCGTGGTCACCGGGTAATGTCACACAGTGACCCCGCCCCTTATGACATCACATTCCCAGCATGCCTCGAGACTTGACATCATAAGGGGAGGGGTCACTATGTGACATCACCCGGTGACCACTCCCCATACCTAATATAAGTCGCGGTGCATGTCGCACAAGCCATTACAGTGGAAGAGAACATGTGTCAACATCGAAAGAAGAGGGAAGAAGGACAGAGGAGACCAGGCTCCTCCGCTAGTAAAAGAGATGGAAGAAGAACTGGAGAGCGGGAGAAGAGGCCGGACACTGGGAGAAGAGGCCGAAGAGAGCTGAGAAGTTGGAAGAAGATCCCAGAGCTGATTATTATTATAAAATTACTTTAAAAACCTGTGTTTTTTTTTATTGACACTTTTTCCCCCCAGGTGAATGGGTAGGGGTACGTTGTACCCAATACTCAGTCACATAGGGTGGGGGGGCCCGGATCTGGGGGCCCCCTTATTAAAGGGGGCTCCTGGATTCTGATAAGCCCCCCGCCCGCAGACCCCGACAACCAACGGCCAGGGTTGTCAGGAAGAGGCCCTTGTCCTCATCAACATGGGGACAAGGGGCTTTTGGGGGCCGCAGGGCGCCCCCCTTCCCCAAAGCACCCACCCCCCCATGTTGAGGGCATGTGGCCTGGTAGGGTTCAAAAGGGGGGGGTGCTCCCTCGTTCCAACCCTCTTTCCTGACCGGCCAGGCTGCATGCTCGGATAAGGGTCTGGTATGGATTTTGGGGGGATTTTTGGCGTAAGGGGGTTCCCCTTAAAATCATTACCAGACCTAAGGGCCTGGTATGCTCCTGGAGGGGGAACCCATGCCGGTTTTTTATTTAAAATTTGACGTGGAGTTCCCCCTCGAGAGCTGATTATTCTCTGAGGCGACTTAAAGTCGTGTTGAAGTCGCTCCAAGTCGTGCTGTTATTCATACTCAAGTCGTGTCCAAGTTGCCTCCAAAAGTCTCGCTGGAAGTAGTGTTGCCCCTGTGTACTGGCACCCTGAGTGATGAGGCCTTCCATGTCTACCCATATCTTAATTGTTGGCTTTGGGGAGGGTTGGATCATTACATTTTCTCATTGGATATAAAATTGTGTCTTCTATTACCTACTGTAAGGGATCTTCCCGGGGTAGGGTGTGTTTGGACACAGTTCACAGCAGACTTGGAATTTATAAAGCAGATCTTGGCGTTTATTCGTGGTACAAACAGTCCAGCAAACAAAATATACAGCAACCCCGTGCTTTCTAAGTACAACAAAAATAAAAGTCCTAGCCCGGCTGGGCGCTTACTAACAGGTTCTGCTCACCTATCTGACACTTATGAACACAGCGTCTTTCGCCTGGATATCGCAGGGTGAGTTTTAGCTCCAGCAGTGGCTGTGCTTGCAGCTTCCTTCAACACACAGATTGTTCATTCCCTGGCTGAGAGCAACCACCTGCAGACCCTGCAGTGCTTTTAGCTTCCCAGGCTAATTAGGATCAAAGCTCACCTGATCCCAAACCCAGAACTGGATCGGGGGATGTGGAATGACAGGTCCCTCTACCAAACCTACCTGCCATTCCATATAAACCCAGGCCCGGCAAAATTAAATAACAACTCAGCAGCATATCGCTGCTGAGAAACTGATCCATCCTGGATTTACCATCTCACACTGTGTAGCAACCTAGGTGAGATGTACACCCCCTCGATCACTTCTCCAGTGACATGTCTACATATCCCCCCCCTCTTTTTCAGACCGGAGGGCTGAGCCTTTTGTCCCCACAGACAACTTACCCTTGACAATGCGTCAGCATTTGCCTGTAATTTCCCTGGCCTGTGTTCCACAGTGAAATTAAAGTTTTGTAGGGAGAGAAACCATCTAGTCACTCTTGCATTTCTCTCCTTGTTTAACTTCATCCATGTTAGGGGGGCATGGTCTGTCACCAACTTGAATTTCCTGCCTAGCAAGTAATACTTTAACGATTCTAGGGCCCACTTTACTGCCAAACATTCTCGCTCCACAATGGCATAATTTTTCTCGGCCGGGGTTAGTTTTCTACTCAAGTACGTCACTGGATGCTCCTCACCATTCACTACTTGTGAGAGTACTGCACCTAAGCCTGTGTTAGAGGCATCTGTCTGGACCAGAAATTCTCGCCTGAAATCGGGGGTAACTAAGACAGGTGGTTGGCACAAGGCCGACTTAAGGCTTTGGAAAGCCTTCTCGGCCTCTGGGGTCCACGTGACCATTGCTGTCTTTCCGCCCTTTGTCAAGTCAGTTAGTGGAGCAGCAACTGAGGCAAAGTTTGGCACAAATCTACGGTAATACCCCGTAATACCCAGGAAAGCTCTAACCTGTTTCTTTGTCAGGGGTCTAGGCCAATTCTGTATTGCCTCAATTTTATTTAGCTGTGGCTTAATCAACCCTCTCCCAATAATGTAGCCTAGATATTTGGCCTCTTCTAGGGCTAGAGCACACTTCTCGGCATTTATGGTCAACCCCGCAACACTTATGGCATCCAACACGGCCTGTACCTTACAGAGGTGACTTTCCCAATCAGGGCTAAAAATGACCACATCATCGAGGTAGGCAGCTGAGTAATCACGATGTGGTCGCAGAATCAAGTCCATCAACCTCTGGAAAGTTGCAGGCGCTCCATGTAACCCGAATGGCATCACTACATACTGGAATAGCCCATCAGGGGTGGAGAATGCAGTTTTCTCTTTAGCCTCACCAGAAAGTGGAATCTGCCAGTAGCCCTTTGTGAGATCGAGGGTGGTTATGTACCTGGCGTTACCCAACTTCTCAATCAACTCATCTACCCTGGGCATAGGATACGCATCGAACTTGGAGATCTCATTCAACTTTCTGAAATCGTTACAGAACCTCCAAGTTCCATTGGGCTTTGGGATTAGCACAATTGGGCTGGACCATTCACTCTGTGACACCTCAATTACCCCCAGAGCAAGCATACGTTTTACCTCGGCAGATACGGCTTCCCTACGTGCCTCGGGTATCCTATAGGGCTTAAGGTTTACTCTGCTTCTAGGCTCAGTTTCAATGTGATGATGGATGAGGTGTGTACGCCCTGGGAGGTCAGAGAACTTGTTTTTTTTTTTCTGTAAAAATTCCTGAGCCTCCTGTTTCTGTGACACTGATAGAGTATCACCTACCTTGACTGGAGGGATTGGTGGTGACAAATTATTAACAGTATTTGTCGCCACCAAGGATTCCCTGTCTTTCCAGGGCTTGATCAAGTTTATGTGATAAACTTGGAAAGGCTTCCTTCTACCTGGTTGGTGCACCTTGTAGTTCACCTCACTGACCTTTTCAACAATTTCATAGGGACCTTGCCACTTCGCCAAGAATTTACTCTCAACAGTGGGGACTAGTATAAGGACCCTATCGCCTGGGTTGAATGTCCTGATTCTTGCGGACCGGTTGTAAATTCTACTTTGGGCCTCTTGAGCCCTCTGGAGGTGTTTCCTTACCAGGGGCATTACAGTGGCTATACGGTCCTGCATTTGTGCTACATGCTCAATAACACTCTTGTATGGGGTGGACTCATTCTCCCATGTCTCTTTTGCAATGTCTAGTAGACCCCTAGGGTGATGACCATAGACCAACTCGAATGGTGAGAACCCTGTGGACGCTTGGGGCACCTCCCTAATAGCAAACATGAGGTAGGGTAATAAATGATCCCAGTCACGCCCATCTTTTGCCACCACTTTCTTCAACATATGTTTCAAAGTTTTATTAAATCTCTCCACCAATCCGTCCGTCTGGGGGTGGTATACAGAGGTACGGATGTGTGAGATTTTAAATAGTCTGCATAATTCCTTCATTACTTTCGACATAAATGGCGTACCTTGGTCAGTTAGGATTTCTTTGGGGATCCCAGTCCTAGAGAACATATAAAACAACTCACGTGCAATTGTTTTAGATGCAGTGTTTCTTAAGGGTACAGCCTCAGGATAGCGGGTCGCATAATCCAGGACTACCAAAATATACTGGTGTCCTCTAGCTGACTTTACAATGGGACCCACTAAATCCATGGCAATACGCTCAAAAGGCACCTCTATAATAGGGAGCGAAACCAAAGGACTGCGAAAATGTGACACTGGGGCACTAACCTGACATGTGGGGCACGACTCACAGTATTTTTTAATGTCATCATATATGGCCGGCCAAAAAAACCTCTGGAGAACCCTCTCTCGCGTTTTGTCAGTCCCCAAGTGTCCCCCAAGAACATGGTTATGTGCCATGTCAAGCACCTGACGCCGGTACGGCTTAGGTACCAGAAGCTGTTCCACAATCTCATCCTTAACCTTATTGACTCTATAGAAAAGATCATTAGTCACCGAAAAATGTGGAAATCTTTTTTCAGCATCTGGTTCCTGAGGTACCCCGTTCATAACAGCAACCTGCTCTCTCGCATTTTTGAGAGTGGGGTCCTGTAATTGTGCAGCCCCAAAATTATCGCTAGACACCTCTAAGTCTAGTATATTTTGCTCAGTGGGAGGAGCCTCCTCCTCCCCAGCCAGGACCTGCAAAGGAAAACAATCATTTTCATCCTGTACACTTTTATCATTCACAGTGGACAAGGCAACCCCCTTAGAGGTATCCTCACTCCTTTTGGGGATTTTTCTTTTTTCCCAGAGAGCCCAGAATAAAGGAAAATCGCGCCCCAATATTACATTATGCATGAGGTTTTTAACCACACCCACTTCATATTGTACTGTGCCTTGTTCAGTCCCGACTTTAGCCAGCACTATAGGGTACACTTTTGTATCACCATGTATACACACAACGCTCATATGCTTTTTAGACTCTAAGTCCCCAGTCACCAGGCTAGCATGCACCAAGGTTACGAGGCTTCCTGAGTCCATTAACGCTTTAACAGGAAAGTCATTGATTGTGATGTCGCAGATTTGCGGTTCAGTCTCTAGTCCAGGAACTGCAGCACAAGATGGTTCCGCAAATAGCGACTGACGCCGGCTAGCGTCACATTCCATGGGTTCAGAGGTAAGAGGGCAATGGGCCGACACGTGTCCCGCCTCATGGCATCTCCAACACTGGATAGGGCCTGGTCTCTTTGGCAAGGAGTCCTTTTCAGAGCCCCTTAGCCACCCGGGACCATCACCAGTCTTTTGTCCCTGAGACACCACTTGAGCCCTTTTTCCTCCATCAGCACCCCTCCACACTCCCCCAATAGATGGAAGTCTCTTACCAGCTGACGGCACAGATCTGGCGCTCCGGGGAGGTGAAGATTCTGCAGGAACATCACAGAGGTAGTCCTCAGTCGCCTGGAACCTCTCCACAAGGTTGACAAGTTCGTTCGCATTCTTAGGATCACCTTGTCCCACCCAGCGTTGCAAGTCAGTAGGAAGGGCTCGGAGGTAGCGATCCATCACGACCTTCTCTAGGATTTGTGCAGGAGTAGAAGTGTCTGGCTCCAACCACTTTCTTGCCAAATGGATTAGGTCATACATTTGGGACCTCGCTGATTTGTCCAGACTGTAGCTCCAGTTGCGTACCCTCCGGGCACGGACTGCAGTAGTAACTCCTAGTCGGGCAAGCATCTCCTCTTTTAGCCGAGTATAGTCCTTAACCTCTTGCTCACTGAGGTCATAGTAGGCTTTTTGAGGTTCACCTGTTAAATAGGGCACAATTACCTCTGCCCACTCAGCGGCTGGTAACTTCTCTCGCTCAGCCACGCGCTCAAATACTGTTAGATAGGCTTCAACATCGTCCTCAGCAGTCATCTTTTGCAGCGCTTTCTGCACAGTCCTTCTCCCAGAAAAAATCTCTGGAGCGGCTCCCATCACCACAGGCGCCTCTCGATTTGCTATCAGGTGCTCAATAAGTTGTTGTTGTGCAGCCATGGACTGTTCATGTCGTCTATTGGCCTCTATCTGAGCCTGCTGTTGTGCAGCCATGGACTGTTCATGTCGTTGCTGTTGTTGCAAACTCACTTGCATAAACTGCTTCAGCATCTCCTCCATGTTGCTGGACTGTTCCTGGAGTGTCATTGCAGCTTTCACCCAAGACATAAGCAGCTGTAGCCAAGTCTGTCCACACCGTTGCCCCTAGCAACCGACTTTGCCCGCATTCGAACACCAATTGTAAGGGATCTTCCCGGGGTAGGGTGTGTTTGGACACAGTTCACAGCAGACTTGGAATTTATAAAGCAGATCTTGGCGTTTATTCGTGGTACAAACAGTCCAGCAAACAAAATATACAGCAACCCCGTGCTTTCTAAGTACAACAAAAATAAAAGTCCTAGCCCGGCTGGGCGCTTACTAACAGGTTCTGCTCACCTATCTGACACTTATGAACACAGCGTCTTTCGCCTGGATATCGCAGGGTGAGTTTTAGCTCCAGCAGTGGCTGTGCTTGCAGCTTCCTTCAACACACAGATTGTTCATTCCCTGGCTGAGAGCAACCACCTGCAGACCCTGCAGTGCTTTTAGCTTCCCAGGCTAATTAGGATCAAAGCTCACCTGATCCCAAACCCAGAACTGGATCGGGGGATGTGGAATGACAGGTCCCTCTACCAAACCTACCTGCCATTCCATATAAACCCAGGCCCGGCAAAATTAAATAACAACTCAGCAGCATATCGCTGCTGAGAAACTGATCCATCCTGGATTTACCATCTCACACTGTGTAGCAACCTAGGTGAGATGTACACCCCCTCGATCACTTCTCCAGTGACATGTCTACACTACCTACACTAAATCTAGAATTTATTTTAGATTATTTGGTGTTTTAAGAAATATGGGTGCCAATATAGACCCTGTTTTGCCATTAAACTATTCTGTTACATTCAGCCCTCTAAGTTTATTTCCAAAATATATTTCTAAGTATACATTGCTTAATGCCAAGTAAACTTGTAATTCAATCACTTTGTGATTAAGTGGCTTTCCCAGATCTCTCATTGGCAGTAATGATGACACATTTGGCATTTCATTTTAGGATACAGATGTCTGTCAGTCTTTATGAGCTTGATGTTTAATGAGGCTAGGGTGTCTGTCAGTCTTTCAGGCTTGTGACTGGCCTCAAGTTTCTGTGCTCATAAACAAGAACAGTTAATCAATGGTTTTCTTTGACTGATATTGGTGTTGACATCCTGATTTAGCATGCCAATTAGAAGCACTTGATGGCAGCTACAAATGAAATGTAGATGTTGTATTCCACGTTTATGCCTTCACTGATATGTATATGTAAGGGTGAAATAGAGTATAAATAATCTGACCTTGGCCTCTGCTATCTTGAGTGTTTGAATCCTATTTTACTTAATACTAAATGTTAAAGATACTTGATATCTACTTAAACAAAAAAATATTATTTTTGACTCACTTGCACTGCAGTAACATTTTTTTTTGTTGGATCACATTACAAGACACAGGATCCTAAGTCTTTAACCATGTGTAACATGCAGCTTCCTTCAGGTGATTAGATGCTATCAAAGAAAAAAAGATTGCAGGGACCACTCACAGCTAGCCTCAGTTTTGTGGCAAGCAATGGGGAGATCATAAAATACAGGACACAAGATCTTTAGTCTAGCCATGGGACATCCAAAGGCAGTTCAATGGGGGGTTGGGCAACACAGCAAACACACACTGACAGGCCACATCCACAGACACAAATCCCGGACTCTGCCCCGACCCCCGGCGGCTGCATCATTGGATTTGATTGACAGCAGTGGGAGCCAATGGCTGCGCTGCTTTCAATCTATCCAATCAAGAGCCAGGACCCCGTGGAGAGAGGGACAGCACGTCCCAGACGAAGAGATGAAGGGGCTCAGGTAAGTAAAACGGGAGGGCTGGGGGGGGGGGGGGGTGACTGCCAGGATGCATTAAGGTGAAAAAAACACAAGGGTTTACAACCCTTTTAATAAACCATCCTCAATGTTGCTGAGTGAAACATTTGGAGGAGCAAAAGGCCTTTCTGGATTAGGCCAGTCATCACTCTAAGAGCGAGTGGACTGGGAAGGTTTTAACAGGTTTGGGAAATTATAGGGAGGCCATACTGGAGACCTTAGGGTGTGCAGGCTCAGGCTGCTGTAATGCTAAACGAAAACGTACAGCCTCAATAAGGGTAGCAAGGTATCCTTAACCACTTTCAGACCAGACCATTTTGCTGGCTTAAGACCAGACCACTTTTTGCGATTCGGCACTGCGTCGCTTTAACTGACAATTGCGCGGTCATGCAACGTGGCTCTCAAACAAAATTGACGTCCTTTTTTCCCCACAAATAGAGCTTTCTGTTGGTGGTATTTGATCACCCCTGCGGTTTTTATTTTTTGCGATATAAACAAAAATAGAGCCTCATAATTTTTGGTAAAAGAAATCGCAATAAGCGATTATTGATTGGCTTGCGCAAAAGTTATAGCGTTTACAAAATAGGGGATCGTTTTTATGGAGAGAAGAAGAGAGGGGCACCTCTGGGTGCAGATTTTTTCCAAAAACTTTATTTACAATGTGACAGTAGTAAAATTTGCACTCACATTTAGAAGGTTAAAAGTAGACATTTATCACAAGAGGGGTCATCTGCTGTATCTGATTAAGAACGTCAGCCAGTAATCCGGTCCACATCTGTCATCCTTCCTGTTCCTCTCAGCGTTGTCCACTACTGATGTTAGAGAAATGCCGGCTTGTGGTGGACGCAGAGTATGTAAACTCAGAAAGAGGCTTGGGAAGCAGAGACGGCCAGGGCGCGGAGCTGTGATGTCATGAATATGCAACGCGTTTCTTGAGCGTGCGGGTCGAGATTGCAAGATGACCGCGCTCTTTCATCAGGCTAATCAGTGATAAATGCCTACTTTTAACCTTCTAAATGTGAGTGCAAATTTTACTACTGTCACATTGTAAATAAAGTTTTTGGAAAAAATCTGCACCCAGAGGCGCCCCTCTCTTCTTCTCTTCTTATCTTTAGCAATCCAGGAGCTTGGTTTCAGCTCTTTTAAGGTGGCAGCCCTGCATGTGGATCCCCCCCCACAAAATGAACTAAGATCATTCAATTACTCTCCTGGACTTGATTAAGCAGTGCACCTCTGCACTTATTATTCCATGTACTCTCATAGACTTTTTCTCCTAGTGGGAATATAATACTATCATCTTTGATTTGCGCCAAAAACTTGTCTTATGGATAGTTTTTATGGCAAAACGAGGCAGAGACAGCTGGAACTTTATTTCCTGGGCTCCCGCGGACAAGGCCGCGACGGATCCAATATGGCGCCGACCGGGAAATCACAGAGGGCTGGGAAATCCTCTCAGCCAGCCGCAGCAGCGTCTCACCTGCCGAAAGGGACAGCCTCCCTGGCCTCTCCGGTGCGATCCCCAGGATCGGTGAGCGATTCCGCCCCCCCTGTCTCCCCTGGGTCCCTGGATGGCCGCTCAGAGATTTCTGACCTCATGGGGGATGAAGTGATCCATCGCCATATTATGTCTCTCCCCACCAGGGAGGACCTGGAGCGGTTTACTAGCAGGGTGGAGAAAGCTTTTACTGCTGATATTGCCCAACTTAAAACGGATACCACACATCTGGGTCACAGAGTGGAGTCACTGGAAGAGAAGTTGGAGGAGGCTCTCCCCATCATTGCTCTGCTGCAGCCTAGATGTCAGATGCAGGACCATCAGATTGACATGTTGCTGGGACAATTAGATGATGTGGAAAATCGCAGCAGAAGGACCAATATCAGGATTAGAGGCCTGCCAGAGGCTACTGCCTCCAGAGATATTATCCCCACACTGACGTCTTCAGGGATATATTGGGCCTACCAGCTTCTTCTCCCATTGAAATTGATGGAGCTCATAGAGCACTGAGACCCCCGTCTCAAGACGCTGACAATCCTAGAGACATTATCTGTAAACTTCACAAGTATACTATCAAAGACCGTATTATGCAAAAAGTGTGAGGCAAGTCCTTTTATGACTTTGATGGTGCACGACTGACTTTCTATCAAGATCTCTCCAGGCGCACCCTTATGCGGCGGAGGGCCCTCCACTCCCTCCTTTCTGGGATCCAAGCCACGGGACTGACATACCGCTGGGGCTTCCCCTTTTCCTTACCCGTGCACAAAGATGGAAGACAGGTTACCCTGAGCACTAAAGACGATCTCCCACACTTCCTCTCATCTTTGGGGTTGGAACCCGTGGACTTCCCGGATTGGAGAGGACCCCCTGGCAACCTGGCTATCCCACTCCCTCAACGGTGGTCCACAGTCACACATAAAAATCAGAGGAGGGATAGGCAAAACTCGACCTGAGACCCCTCAGCGGCATCATCTACTACCAGAGACTGACGCTGGGACTGAGCCGTGCGGCTGAATGCCAAATACTGGCCCTTTGATTTGTACTAGAAAAGGTCTTTGGCCCCTTTATGGTGACTATGCTTTGATTCTGAGCCCCCCGGATGTTCCTAGATGAAGGCTGTACCCCATGTGGCTACCAGGTCCGGCAGCTCTGGCCTCCAGATCCCCTGGCGAATCCTTTCCAGCTTTAGGGACTGCTCAGAAACTCATCTTGGGCCTACCCGACGGAGGTTGCCACCCCTTTCATCGTGTGACGGAGGTGGACATGCCACAACACCCTTTTTCTCTTTTCTCCGAGCACCAGGGGGCGGGGGTTATTTGATCACCAAGATGGCCATCTCCGGGATCCCCACCCTTCCCCGACAAACACTTACTGCGACCCTGGGTACAGCCCTGCTGTGCATTGCGGCCCTCACCCGGGATAGGGATCGAACTTTCCAGCTTGCCTGCCCAGACCCCACGGTCTGCCAGCTGACACTGGTTCTTTACTACAACAATTTTTCCCCAAACTAAAGTTCTGCTTTTTTCAGATGCGATGGGCGGAGATGGGACCTTCTATCTTCCCCCTTATGTTGGTACACGTTCCCCACGTAGGCCACCCATTTATGGGTTTAGTTCCCTATTGGGGACTTTAGGCTGTGGCTTGAGGTTCCCCCCCATACCGAGGGGGATCTCACCCCCAGCATACCGCTGCCAAGTTCAATACTACGGTTGATGTTATGCTATTGTGTTATTGTCGTTTCCATGACTAACCCATTGTGTCTTTTCTTTCCCTCTTTCCCCCCCCCCCTTCCTCACCCCTCTTACCGCCCTCCCTTCCTAGGAGCATACCCTTGCTGCAGTCCTTGCACCAGGCGAGTTGGGACATTCGACAACTCCTCTACCCTCCAGTTCTTCCATGTCTACACTTAAGGTAATATCTTGCAATGTGCGAGGTCTCTGCTCCCCAAGGAAGCAGAATAAATTGTTTTGGAGAGCGTAAGAAGTTGCGGGCACAAGTGGTCTTTCTACAGGAGACACATTTTACCCACCACTCCTTGCCCAGACTACCCACCCACATGTTTAATCAGTGGTTTCACAGTACATCCCCTAAGTCCAAGTCCAAAGGCACTACAATAGCAATACACATCCTTTTCAACATGAAGATTGCAGAATAGACCCTCAGGGCCGCTCTATTTTCATAAAGGGCACCATTGCTGGTAGCATGTACACATTCGCCTCAATTTATGCACCCAATTCTGACCAATTTGCTTTCTTAGATAATACCCTTGACCTGCTGACAGAATTCAAGGCAGGTTTTCTGATTCTCGGAGGGGACTTTAATGTTAGCTCGACACCTCCAGCGCCCGACCCTCGTACTCCTATGCTTTTCTCAAACATTTTCGCAAATCACTTCAGGCACACCTCCTACTTGACACCTGGAGGGTTTCTCACCCCTCCGGCTGTGATTTTAGCTACTACTCGACCGTCCATGACGTATATACCCGCATAGATCATATCTATGTTGACCGCCCCGCGCTGGAGCTCCTGCAGAACGCATCCATTGGCAGCATCACTCTATCTGACCATGCCCCGGTTGTAGTGACCATTATGCTCCCGTCTAGCCCCCATAGGGCCTAGACACGGAGACTAAACAAGAATTTACTGGATGATTCTGCAGTGGTTACGAAGGTGCCAGAGTTCATCACTCACTATTTCAGGGAAAACTCTTCAGAGGACCTTAGTGCGGGTACAATCTGGGAGGGCCACAAGGCAGTAATCGGGGAGAATTAATATCCTTGGGCTCCAAACTCAAAAAAAATGTGCCACACTGACTTTACCAAGGTTCTGAACGCCCTACAAGCGGCAGAACTTACCCATAAGCAAGGGGGGGGGGGGGGCCCTGAGGCAAGGCAGAAGCTTCTTGAGTTGCGGGAACTGTTTTTGCGCTTACTAGATCGCCATACGCGTAAACAGGCCAGGCACCTTTCGCACAAATATTATGAGCAAGGCAACAAATGCGGCCGCATGCTTGTTAGGGCCCTTCGCAAGAAGCACGCTCAATCCTATGTACAAAAGCTCCGCTCCCCGTCTGGAGACATTTCGGTCCAGTCCAATAAAATTGCCTCAGGGTTCCAAGAGTTTTATACTCAACTTTATAACTTTATCCCCAGCTCTACCCTCAGACGCCCAGCCTCCCAGATCTGTTGCCATACAGGAATACCTCACGTCAGCGGGGGTCCCTCCACTAAATGCAGAACAATGCGCCGATCTGGAGCGGCCAATTTCCCCAGAGGAGATAGCATTAACGGTGAAGCCCCTACCCAAGGGCAAGAGTCCTGGACCAGATGGTTACACTGGCTCCTACTACAAAACTTTCTTGCCTCTCCTGGTACCACATATGTGTACCTACTTTAATTCCGTGGCGGAAGGGAGTCCCATTCCAACCGAGGCGCTCATGGCGCACATCACGGTGCTGCCAAAGGAAGGCAAGGACCCCACCATCCCCCAAAGCTATCGTCCTATATCCCTCCTTAACGTTT
This sequence comes from Lithobates pipiens, assembly GCF_037356315.1. Lineage (NCBI taxonomy): Eukaryota > Metazoa > Chordata > Amphibia > Anura > Ranidae > Lithobates > Lithobates pipiens. The sequence goes on along the minus strand of NW_027507764.1, from coordinate 332,373,872 downwards.
ATATTAAAATCCTAGCAAAAGTCCTGGCAAACAGACTTGGGAGTCTCATGCCTCAAATTATCCACCCAGACCAAACAGGGTTTATTCAGGGGAGGGAAGCGAGAGATAACTCCATCAGAGCTATTCAACTCATACACTGGGCTCGCACCAGCCCCAATCCTAAACCACGCATCGTTCTCTCTACCGACGTCGAAAAGGCATTTGACCGTGTAGACTGGACATATTTACAGGCGGTATTGGAAGCTCAGGGGCTAGGGGCAGGCATGTTGTCCTCGATTATGGCCTTGTACTCTACCCCCTGCGCACAAGTGAAGGTGAATGGGGGGCTTTCCTCCTGATTCGAAATGGCATGAGACAGGGGTGTCCCCTCTCTCCCCTCCTTTTCGCCCTGGTACTGGAGCCATTGCTCTGTACTGTGAGAGTGAACGCAGACATAAAGGGCCTGAGGGTAGGGAAGACAGAGCACAAACTGTCGGCATATGCGGACGACATGCTTTTTTACCTTTCTGAACCCCTGATCTCGTTGCCAGTTCTGTTGAGGGAACTGAAGAACTTCGGGCGTTATCCAATTTCAAGATCAACTTTTCCAAGTCTGAGATAGTTGACAGACCACTTTGATACCTTATATACTACCAACTCCCCCCCTTAATTAGCACGGTAAGGACAGATCTCTCGCAGTGGACCAAGACCGCCTTTACGTGGTTAGGTCGTATTAATATTATAAAAATGAACATCCTACCCCCGTATACTCCTTTTTTTTTTTTTTTTTTTTTTTGCAGATGATACCCATATCCCTTCCCAAAACGTTTTTTACCCAGATAAATAGCACACTGTCGGAATTTGTGTGGAACACAAAGAAACCGAGAATAGCCATGAAATTACTGAGGCGCTCGAAACAGGCGGGGGGCTTGGGGGTCCCGGACATCCTGAAGTATCACAGGGCTATTGTCCTACAGAGGATACTTAACTGGAAGTTCCATACTCAGTCTAAAATGTGGGTCTCATTAAAAAAATGGTTAGCTGGGAGAGACTTGGCTTATACACCCTGGCTATCCCGGGAACATAGGGGACTGTCGAATGATACCTCTGCACTAACAGTACAGGCTCTTTCAACATGGAACAAAATGAATCAGACCTTTCGTCTGTCCCCTCCTGTGTCACCGCTAGCCCCGCTGGGGGGGTTCCTGTGGTTCCCGCCAGGGGAACAGAGGGCCTTCTTTGGCCCCTGGGTGGACGATGGAAACGCCAGCTGTGGAAAATTGATGAGCGAGGGTAAACTGGTCAGCTATGCTATGAATCCTTACAGACTGGTCACGCGAGCACCACCATGAACTTTTGGTGGTACAGGCAACTACAACACTTTTTCGAACTTCACGGCCACTCAATAAGAGACATGGCGCCCCTCACGCCCTTTGAACGTCTCTTTGTGGAAGAGGAACCCATTCCCCACATGATCTCGGAAATTTACCGCTTGTTCGGTCCTGATACCGAGAACACTAGACCAACGTATATACGGGTATGGGGGAGAGACCTACAGTTTAATTTTTCTGTGACTCAATTGTCCCACCTTTACAAATTCACTCAGACAAACTCCATGGAATCCAAAACCCAAGAAATGAATTATAAAAACCTGTCTCGCTGGTACGGAGTGCCAGCAGACCTAGCACGTATGTACCCTTCGGTATCGGACCGGTGTTGGAGGGAATGTGGCCAACGGGGCACCCTCCTACACATTTGGTGGGACTGCCCACGAATCAAACCATACTGGGCAGACATCCAATCCCAAATAAAAGCAATCTTGAATTTGGATACTCCACTATCTCCAGCTAATTATCTTCTGCACATCCCTCTGGTCCTGATTGGTAGATACAAAAAGAGCACCTTGCCACATCTGCTGAATGCGGCTAGACGCCTTCTCCCAATCTACTGGAAACAAAACTAGAATCCCCTCACAGGAGGAATGGGTCAAAAAAATCAATGACATTAGAGAGGCTGAACATTGGGTAGCAACATGTAGAGGTACGAGGGCTCGGTTTGACATCACATGGCAGCCTTGGACAGCCTACATGTTCGACACTATTTACACATCCTCCAGCCTTGGCCTGGCTCTCTTGGAGCTAGCAGAACTGTCCCTGAGATCTCGCACAGGTATTGGCACCATTGCCTAGTAACTGATATTCACCACCTTGCCCCTCTTTTGGAGAGGCGAATCCACCGCTAAGACTCGCCTGGTGCAAGATTGCTATACTTTCTCGAGACTGCAGGTAAGCTCCATCTCCCTCCCCCATCCACCCCTCCCAACCCTCCTGTTTTCCTATCTCCCTCTCTCCCCCCCAATCTTCTTTTCCATTCTTCTTTTCTCTATTTTACACTTCAGTATGACCTTACTTACTAATGGCCTCTCCGGCATGGAGATGTAGTTGTGAGCTTTGTTGCCTGCAAGATAGCTGGTCCTGTGGCTGCCTCGCCTAGCTGGTGAAGGGGAATCCCTCTGTCTGGAGGGGCAATTGAATGTTCATCCCTCCTGGGCAGTGAGACTGCTGTGGGCCTGCTTCACCCCGGGGGGAGACTCGGGAGAGGTAGATGGAGGCAGCTTAGCCCCCTCTCCTGGGGTTACCACCCGGGGGCTGCCCTGTGCTTCCCAGACCCTATGTATACGGGGGGGGGGACGGGTCGGGCCTCGGCTGGTCCCCTCCATGAAGCTAAAGCACTTTCCGGCAGGGTCACAGATCAAAGAAGCCAGAACAGATATGGATATGCAGGAGACATTGCAGGTACTAGCTTAAAGCAAGGCACTGGGTCTACATGGCCGACTGAGACCATCTTCTCTTTGCTTTCCTGAACAAAACAAACAGGTTTCATTGTTTCTTTCTTATATGACTTGTAATTGGTCCTGGCATACCTGTCTTATGTGTACTCAAGTGTATTCCTTTGTTAAAATGTTTCAAAATAAAGATTTTACAAAAATAAATAAAAAATGGACGTACCTGTACGCCAGTATGCCTGCCCGTGCCATTCTGCCGACGTAGATCGGTGTGCGCCGGTCGAGAACTGGTTAAAGTGATTCCTAAGGTTGCAATTTTTTTTTAAATAGCAAAAATGTTATACTTACCTGCTCTGTGCACTGGCTTTGCACAGAGCAGCCCTGATCCTCTTCTTTTTGGGTCCCCTGCTGACTGTCCTAGCCACTCCCCTTGCTGAGTGCTCCTAATAGCAAGCCTCTTGCTATGGGGCCATTGAGCCATGCTCCTGTGAATGGACATTGTTTCACTTTCTGTGATTTGACAGCAACAGCCAATGGCTCCTGTGGAGATCTACTTTTATGAAGACTTTTTCAATAGGGGGACACAGAACCATAGTAGTTACTATATGGGTTAATAGACCACCTTTAGGTGATGGACACTGGCACGACCTAAGGCAAGAAGTGCACTCCTTATATAACCCCTCCCACTACTGGGAGTACCTCAGTTTTTTCGCCAGTGTTTAAGGTGTTGGTCATGAGTAAAGATGTGTTGTGCTGAGCTCCACTGGAAAAATCCTTGCTGGTGTCCTTTTTTGGGCCTAATGGAATGGTGCCCAGGCCTCGTATCCAAAGAAACAAGGTTTTGGATGCAAATGCTTCTGTTTTTAGAGAGCTGAACCCTAGGATCCAGTACTTTTTGGTAGTAAGACCATAAAGTTTTACTGGCAGGGTGCTGTTGCAGGTCCAGGATTGTGGGCTACCTCTAGGTTCCCCTGCCCCTGAAGGTTACGGAGCCCACCGTGAAGGGTGAAGATTGGGTTTACCTCAGAAAACCATGCGGCGTAAAGGTAAGTTGAGTTTTCTAAGAAATATTTTTGAATTTTTTTATGAATGTCTCCTTTAAGTAAATAATGTTGTCATGCCTATGTGCCACCACAGGGGGCTGTATTGAGCACTCACCACCTCATGCTGGAAACAGAGCTGTATCAGGAGCCGATCACTTCCTCCTTCTCCTCCGGCCAAAGCAGCAGATCCTCCGGTAAGAGGGGAGGGGACTTGTCTCCCCGCCTGTGGCTCCCCTGTTCTGGGATTCCCCCCTCGGGGGGTCTGAAAGCCTGAATTCACTTTTTTGAAAAAAAAATAAAAATGCAGCGGCTGCTCAGCGGTTTTGTCATATAACCCCCACCCCCCGCAATGCTAGGTCTGGGTACTAAGGTACCTATAGTCTGCCGCTCGCACGGGAAAACCCCTTTTAAAAACGGGGGTGGGGCCGTAGACAACACGGGGGCGGGGCTAAAGGCGTCAGCGTTCTCCGACGCCAGATGCACGTGGAGGAAGCTTATAAAAGCACACTGTGTGCTGCTGCTGGCTGTGGAGGGACATGAGCAGAGAGGTGGCATTTTTTCCGGTTTGGTGATACAGGCATTTTCTTTTGACACATTATTACTGCTTCAGGCTTGGCATTAATAGCAGCATTATATTGCTGGACTATAGCCTAGCAGTGTGCATTCTTCTGGTAGTGCCTCTGCTTTGTGCTTCAGGCTATGAGTGGAAGAGGGACCAGGAACTCCTCAAAGGGTTCTAGGGGTCTGATTGTTTTACAACAACCTAAATCCATTTCCAATAGAATGTCATCCTCCTCTGAGAGTTATGCGGTCGGTCAGATTGAGCCGCCAGGGGAGTCTGATGTTGCAGCAGCACTGGACACTTCAGCCCCTATATATATATATATATATATATATATATATATATATATATAAATATATATATATATACACACAGGAGAAGATTGATGCTATGATTACTCTCCATAGTGGGTCCAAGCATAGCAGATCCCCATCCAGTGCTTAGGACCCTCATACTGAGGTGCAAGGGGAAGGAAGGTCTTCCAAAAGATCTGTAAGATACTAATATATTCTCATCTGAGGATCCTAATATGGAGGGAGAAGTGTCACAAGACAGTTTGCTTGTACACTCCCTTACTAAATTGGTTCGTTCAACCTTTTTGATGCCTGTAGCGCAGTTTTTTGATGAACCCACCTTTGGTTTGGGATCACTAAAGCCTCCCCCATCTGAGGATGCTTTTCCTATTCATTCATGGCTAAAAAAGCTGATATATTCGGAATGGGAATACCCGGATAAGCAATTTTTTTGATGAACAAAAATCTCACTTGTCCGGTGGATAATGCGCAGATGTTAAAGGATCCAACAGATAAAAAGATGGAATTTCTTTTTAAGAACACCATGTCTCTGGCAAGTTGAGTAACGCAGCCGGTTCTTGCGGCAATTGGTGTATCTCAGTCCATAAAGGATCAGTTTGTGGAGGTACTTCCTGATCAGCAGGCCCAGCAATGGGCTGGCGTATCAGATGCACTATGTCTTACGGTGGACGCTATGAAAGATTCTATCATTCAAGCCTCACGGCTTATGCTAGGACTAGTGCATACTCGCAGAGTCCTGTGGCTGAAGAATTTGTCAGCCGAAACACCGCGTAAGAAGCTTTTGGCCATTTTATGGTGAAAGGTTATTTGGGATGATCTGGATAAATACATCCAAAGAATCTCTAATGGGAAAAGCTCTCTTTTACCAGTGAAGAAGTTTAAACATTTCTCCTTTTAAGCGTGCTGCCTCTCCAATGCCAGTGGCATCTGCCTCTCGACGGCTTCCACCGTCAGGTTCAAGAGGAAGACCTCAAGGGCAGCCCCAGGGCCGAAATAGGCCAAAAGAGGACTTGGGGCAGAAAGCCCACAAAACATAATGTTAAAGACTCCTTATGAAGGGGCGCCCCCGCTTACTCGGGTGGGGGGAAGGCTTCTGCAATTTTCAAAGATCTGGCAGGAGCAATGTCAAGACAGATGGGTGGCTTCCTCAGTTTCTCTAGAAGAAGATCTTGGTTTGCCGAGATCATAAAGATGGCAGTAGGATTCCCTTTGGACCCTGCCATTGTGGCCAGACCTTCTCGCGCAAGGTCCGGTATTCCATCCTACCTTACAAATGCAAAATTTAACGGTTTGGCTATTGAAACCCACATTCTAAGGAACCGTGGGTTATCCCCTTCAGTAGTGTCTACTTTGGTTAATGCTAGGAAGCCGGCCTCCAGAGTCATTTACTATAGAGTCCTGAAGGCATATGTTTCCTGGTGTGGATCCAGGGGTTGGCACCCCAGGAACTATGTTATAGGTAGGATCCTTGAATTCCTGCAAATGGGATTAGAAATTTAAGCTGGCTTTGAGTACTATCAAGGGCCAGGTTTCGGCCTGATCAGTGTTTTTCCCAACGGTCTCTTGCTTCTCGCTCTCTGGTGTGTCATTTTATTCAGGGGTAACACAAATCAATCCCCCTGTCAGGGCACATCTAAATCCTTGGGATTTGAATTTAGTCGTATCGGCTTTACAGAATCAGCCTTTTGAGCCTATACGGGAGATTCCCTTGGCTCTTTGACAAGGAAAATAGTCTTTTTGGTTGCCATATCCTCTGCTAGAAGAGTATCTGAATTGGCGGCTCTGTCTTGTAAAGAGCCATATTTGATCATGCATAAGGATAAGGTGGTTTTGCGTCCTCATCCTGAATTACTACCAAAGGTGGTGACAGGTTTTCATTTGAACCAGGATATTATTCTACATTCTGTCTTCCCAGAACCTTGATCTAGGGAAGAGAAGGCACTACATTCCCTTGATGTAGTAAGAGCGATCAAAGTCTATTTAAAGGCAACCACTCAGGTTCGCAAAACAGATGTGTTGTTTGTACTGCCAGAAGGTCCTAAAAGAGGACAGGCAGCATCAAAATCTACTATTTCCAAATGAATTTGTCAAGTGATTGTTCAAGCTTATGATCTATGGAAGAAAATTCCTCCTTTTCATGTTAAAGCACACTCCACCAGGGCTGTTAGTGCCTCTTGGGTGGTGTATCATCAGGCCTCTATGGCTTCAGATCTGCAAGGCCACAACTTGGTATTCAGTTCATACATTTACCAGATTCTATCAAATCGATGTTAAAGGTCATGAGGATATTGCCTTTGGGTGTAGTGTACTGCAGGCTGCAGTATAAATCCTCTAGCCTCTTAATGCCCTACTTTTTTTGTTGTGTCTCCCTCCCTTCAGTTGTGATTGCTATGGGACATCCCACATAGTAACTACTATGGCTCTGTGTCCCCTGATGTATGAAAAGAAAATAGGATTTTTTAAACAGCTTAACTGTAAAATCCTTTTCTTTGAGGTACATAAGGGGACACAGAGGTCCTTCCCTTCTTTGTTATACACATGTATTGCTTGGCTACAAAACTGAGGTACTCCCAGTAGTGGGAGGGGTTATATAGGGAGTGCACTTCTTATCTTAGGGAGTGCCAGTGCCCATCACCTAAAGGTGGCCTATTAACCCACATAGTAACTACTATGGCTCTGTGTACCTCAATAAAAGGATTTTACAGGTAAGCTGTTTTAAAAATCCTGTTTTTAGATGTGTGGCTTAACCAGAATTTTTTCCTTTTGCTATACAAAGAAACCATACTACAGCTTTTATGACTGGAAAGTGATCTGTGAATAGAAGGTAGGCGGATAATTGATGTACCTCATCCATTCATAGATCTTGTTTCATTCATTGAAACTATGGTATGGTGTCAGTAAATAGCGGAGCTGGGAGGAAAGGGCAGGCATAGCCAGGCTTTCTCGATGTAAACCTGTGACAACAACTAAGTTGTAATAACCCCTGCAGCACCAGAAGATTATGGTGACAGGAGTCAATAGTTGTCTTTTTAAAAAAGTCCAATTGGTTATTATGGGCAACACAAGACCTGTTCTACTATTATAATTCTTTATTTGTTTAGCATCATCATCTCCTTTGGTGCTATAGAAAGTAGTGGATGTACCAAAGGTGTAATATAAGAGATGCAGTAGATAAAATGTTTCTAAACTAACATATACAGTTGTTTAGGAATACAGTGCAGTAACTTGAAGCAATTGGAGAGCCCCTTTACAGTTCAAAGGACATTCAACACACAAGCTTTAATGTATCACGCTACCATTTTCAATAACCTTTCATTACACAGATATACACTATATTATCAAAAGTATTGTGACTCCTGCCTTTACATGAACTTTATGGCATCCCTGTCCGTAGGGTTTAGTATTGAGTTAGCCCACCCTTTTCATCTATAACAGCTTCAGCTCTTCTGGAAAGGCTGTCCACAAGGTTTAGGAGTGTGTCTATGGGAATGTTTGACCTTTCTTCCAGAAGCACATTTGTGAGGTCAGGCATTAATGTGGATGAGAAGGCCTGGCTCACAGTCTTTGCTTTAATTCATCAGAAAGGGGGTTTATCAGGTTGAGGTCAGGACTCGGTGCAGACCAGTCAAATACCTCTACCCCAATCTCGCTCATCCATGTCTTTATGGACCTCGTTTGTGCACTAGTGCGCAGTTATGTTGGAACAGGAAGGGGACATCCCCAAACTTTTCCCACAAAGTTGGGAGCATGAAATTGTCCAAAATGTTTTGGTATGCTGGCGCCTTAAAGCGGAGGTCCACCCTAAAGTGGACCTTCCGCTCATCGGAACCCTCCCCCCCTCCGGCGCCACAATTGGCACCTTTCAGGGGGGAGGGGGGTGCAGATACCTGTACAGTACAGGTATCTGCACCCACTTCCGGGATAGCTCTCTGCGGAAAGGAGCGTAGATTACACCCCTTTCCGCAAGTGCCCGCCCCTTTCCGCAAGTGCCCCGCTGCCTGCTGGGAAACACACAGATCCCACAGGCAGCGGGGACCGTCCTTATTGCGCAGCGCGACTCGCGCATGCGCAGTAGGGAACTGGGAAATTAAGCCGAAAGGCTCCATTTCCTGATTCCCATACCCAAGATGGTGGCGGCAGCACCCGAGAGACGATCTAGAGATCGGCTTCGGGTGCCGACATCGCGGGCGCGCTGGACAGGTAAGTGCCACTATTTTAAAAGTCAGCAGCTGCAGTATTTGTAGCTGCTGGCTTTAAAAAAAAAAAAAAAAAAAAAACGTGGAGTCCCGGCGGACTACCGCTTTAAGAGTTCCCTTCACGGGAACTAAGGGGCCAGGCCCAACCCCTGGAAAAAAACCCCCACACATAATCCCCCTCCATCAAATGATTTGGACCAGTGCACAAAGTAAGGTCCATAAAGACATAGATGAGTGAGCTTGGGGTGGAGGAACTTGTTAGCACTCACTTGTGCTCCTAAGGCTAGCCATACCTTATACAAAAATGTAAAAAATGTCATGTGGGTACAGTTTAGCATGACTGCACAATTGTCATTTAAGTTGTGACAGCGCTGAAAGCTGATAATTGGACTGGTCAGGAAGGGGGTAAAAGTGACCAGTAGGCACTTTGGGTTAGTGTTAATTGTATGAGTTACCATAGTGAGAGTAGATTATTGTAACACCTCACCGGCCTCTATGCCAAACATTGGCATAAGCCACATCATCACATGGCAGGATTTTCCACTGGAATACATTACAGCCCCAGGGACACTAGAGCTCTTGATCAAAAAAAAAAATAAAAAAAATTACACGAAGGTCACTTTTGTCTTTGGATATTGTCAGATCTCTCCATGAGGAAGAAACTATTATCCATCTTTCATTCCAAATGTGTAAATGAAAAAGGAAGCTATTGTACGTCAGTGTATATTTCATTTCTTATCTGCTTATCACTTCAATGACTACCTTTCTGATCAATTCCCCAAAAAGGGAGTACAAAGAAAATGTGAAAAAAGTTGATGAAGGTGTCAAAGAAATGGTAACCCTGATTGAAGATTTTTATGGATATGATGATAAAACAGCTTTCATCTTCACCTCTGACCACGGCATGACAGACTGGGGTGAGTAGAACTATGTATCAATTTGTAATTTTGCAATGATTTTCTTTTGTTAGTGTACATTTACTGTACAAGATATGAGGTTTTTTTTTTTTTTAATTTCCTTCTCAGTATATCTTAAATACTGATTTTTGTCTTATGTCAAAAATCCTTTCTTTTTCAAATAAGTCAGATTTTTTTGTTAACCGAAAAAGTCAGATTTACTCTGTATTTTTGTAAGCGGGATACATCTTGGTAAATTACCAGGAATTTTACAGCCCTTTCCGATATCATGAAACATAAACTAAGCATAACTAAGCAGGCTCATGACTTTTTTAGCTGCATCAAAAATTATTTGACTGGACTTTGTCAAGTAACATTTGCAATAAGTTTCCCCTACGGTTGACCTTGTTGTTTTATTTATCTGCATATGCTCATGATTTTAATTATTAACATCAACTAAATATGATTGTCAAGTAACTTGGAAAGCAGCATCAGCATTAAGCTTTTCCCAAAGGTTTGCAATGCTCTCTTCAATGACAAAGTAAGACATTTATTGATCTAGAACAGCATTTCTCAATCTGTTTTTCAGTCACAGCACCCTTTGAAAGTATGCAAAATTCTCAGGGCACCCCAGTCAAATTATACTTTGGGGTTGATTTATAAAAACCGTAAAAAGCAAAATCTGGTGCCGTTGGGCATGGTAGCCAATCGGCTTCTAACTTCAGTTTGTTCAATTCAGCTTTGACAATAAACCTGCATGCTGATTGGTTTTTGCACTCTCCAGATTTAGTAAATCATCCCCCTTGTGTTGGGTCTTTTTTGGTGGTAAATGTTAATGGAAATCTCCTGATCTTTTTTTTTTTCCTATCAAAGGACAAAATGGGCAAAAATAGTGAAAAAAAAAATGTCTCTTTTGTTCATTGACGGACACAGCACCTTTAATCTTGACCTTTAGGGTTATATCGCCACCTTCAGGAGAGGACTAAACAGAACAGGTAAAAACAGCAAAACTGCACAGTACCGCCCAGGGTGCGTTCCTACTGGCTATAACCCCTCACTCTGCTTCCAGCAGCTCAGTTTTTTTTCCTGCCTAGTATAGGAGAAGGACCTGGCTCCCTGTGGGGACCAATGGTCCTTGGAATCTTTTGATTTTTGCTGCTTTTTGATTCTTGTGATCTACAATCAACAGCCGGGCTGGGTGACAAGCTGGATAATATAGATTCTGGTAGTCTTCCCAGCCTGGCCATCGAGCGTGTGCAGACCTTAGCTACGTGCTGGGTCAGCCACGGCATGCCCCGTCTAATCCAGGGGCGGCCGGTGGGCTATATGCTCCGGGGAACACATATGACTAGGCTACCGCTGTCCATGTCACAGTGTGACATGGCTGACAGCCACCCCGTACTGCTAGGGTCATGGGTCTGTCTGTGGAATGCATCCACCAGTCCCTACAGGGAGGAGTAAGTATGGTTTCACCGGTCTTGGCAGGATAGAGCAGCTGGGCATTACTTGGGAGGTCAACTAGGGGGTGTCTTTATCTCCCTTTCTGCTCTCCCTGTCCCTTCCCCTCCTCCCCATGCTGAGGGGCCGCTGTGTGACTGGGCAAAGGACCCCATGGTATCCAGGTTAAATAAGGTAAACACGATTCCGGTGGAAGGGTCCCCCTCTTTCAAGGACCCTGCCGACAGAAGGGCCAAGGCGGTTGCCCGGTCCACGTATACGGTGGTGGGGTCAGCATTGTGGCCAGTGTTAGCCATGGCCTTGGTGTCACAAACGCTTACTGAATGGGCTAAGTTGTTGCAACGCGAGTTGGAGAAGGAACAGGTTTCCTTGGTCTGCGTGGAACTGGCAGACCAGTTGGTGCATGGCCTGAAGTATGTCTGTGATGAGGCCTTGGATACTGCCCTCTTGCTTTCTAGAGCCTCAGTATCAGCAGTGGTGCTGCGTCGCCTGATGTGGCTTAAATGCTAGTCTGCGGACCAGGCTTCTAAAAAAGCGCTGGTGGATTTGCCTTTCCAAGGTGAGAGCCTCTTTGGAGCCTCACTGGATAACATTATTAAGAATGTTACAGGGGAAAGAGTACTTTGATCCCACAGTCCAGAAAGGGTAAGGAGCCACGCCGTAGGCAGGGGCCCTCCTTGTCCACTCAGAAGCTGATTTTTCGTCCACCCGGGTCAGCAGGTAAGCGTTCCCAGTCTGACAAGGTGCCTGCCGAGGGACAAAAATGTCCCTGGTTTTGCAGGCCGAACAAGCCTGCAAGCAAATCTGTTGCCGCATGAAGGTTTGCCCCCGCCCGACTCTTGGGTGGGGGGTCGCCTTCGGGAGTTTGCAGCACGATGGACCTCCCTCCTTTCCAACCAGTGCGTCTGCGAACTGGTTTCATAGCCTACAAGGTGGAGTTTCTTTCTTGTCTGCCAAACAAAAAAAATATCTCTTTTGTTCATTGACGGACACAGCATCTTCATCTTGACCTTAGGGTTATATCGCCACCTTCAGGAGAGGACTAGGCAGAACATGTAAAAACAGCAAAACTGCACAGTACCGCTCAGGGGGTGGTTCTACTGGCTATAACCCCTCACACTTCATCCAGCAGCTCAGTTTTTTTCTGCCTAGTGTAGGAGAAGGACCTGGCTCCGGTGGGGACTATTGTACCTGGGAATTTTTTCGTTTTTCTGCATTTTTGATTCCTGTGATCTACAATCAACAGCCTGGGTTGGCCACGACATGCCCGTCTGAGCCAAGGGCGGCCGGTGAGCTATATACTCTAGGGCACACACATGACCGGGCTACTGCTGTCCATGTCACAGTGTGCCATGGCCGACAGCCACCCTGTACTGCTTGGGTGATGGGTCTGTCCGTGGAATGCATCCAGCAGTCCCTGCAGGAGGGGTAAGTATGGTTCCACCTGTCTCGGCAGGATGGAGCAGCTGGGCATTCCCTGGGAGGTCGATTAGGGGGTCTCTCACTCTCCCTTTCTTCTCTCCCTGTCCCTTTCCCTCCTCCCCATGCTATGGGCCGCTGTGTGACTGAGCATATGGGGGTGCAGTGCATGTACCTGGCCGGGGGTCCTCCGAGTCCTGGCAGGGGGCTGCCCTTGGTGTTGGGGGTCCGCTCATCCTCTTCCCTGTTTCTTGGGCCATGGTGGGGTGTTTTGGTGTGTACGCCATTCGGGGAGGTTTCTGCGTGGACCGCAGTCATTTTCTAGTAGCCTCACCTTGTTTTGCCTCTAGTGCTGGGTGGCTGTTTCCTTCTAGAACAGTGCACTTTTTACACAGAACACCTCGTGGCTGACACAGGGGAGTGCCTACAGCGGCAGCACAGCGCAGTACCTGGGTCAGGGTGGTGATGCCTGCGGGGGGGGGGCCCTGAGTCTGTGGCAGTTAGGAGGGTGGGCATTTTATGTGACTTGTCTTAGGTCCCTTAGTGGTGACAGGTGAGTGTGGGTCAGCATGGGGTCAGAAGCTGGCGTCTTCTGGGGAAAGCTCTGATTCAGACTCGGGTCCCGCTGAGGCAGGCATCCCCTGTAATGACATTTCAGAGGATTCAGACAGTGAGAATGACTCTGTGTCCGGGTCAGCACAGGAAAAAGCACTTGTAGGAGCACTTATCACAGCAGTGCGGGATACCCTAAAGATGGAGTATACGGCGGGGGCATATACAGAGGTGTCAGTCCCTTTCGGGTCCCACAAGCAGGCCCGCACAGCTAAGGTTTTTCCTTACCTAACTTATTTTGATAAGTTTATTTACAAGGAGTGGGGAAGCCCGCAGTGGGCCTTTTCAGTCCCGAGACGCATGGCGGTGCGTTACCGCTTTGAGGAGAGTTTCCTGAAGAAATGGACATCTCCTCCAATTGTTGACCCCCCCCGATGTCCAGGTTAAATAAGGTAACCACAATTTTGGTGGAAGGGACCCCTGCTTTCAAGAACCTTGGTGACAGGAGGGCCGAGGCATTTGCCCGGTCCATGTTTATGGTGGTGGGGTCGGCATTGCGGCCAGTGCTGGCCACGGCCCTGGTGTCCCAGACACTTACTAAATGGGCTAAATTGTTGTACCATGAGTTGGAGAAGCAACAGGCTTCCCCGGTCTGCGTGGAGCTGGCGGACCAGTTGGTGCAGGGCCTTAAGTATGTCTCTGATGCAGCCTTAGATATGGCCCCCGAGCCTCAGTATCAGCTGTGGTGCTATGTTGCCTGATTTAGCTAAAATGCTGGTCTGCGGACCAGGCATCTAACAAAGCACTGGCAGAATTGCCCTTCCAGGGAGATAGGCTATTTGGAGCCTCGCTGGATGACATTATTAAGAATGTTACTGGGGGTAAGAGTATGTTGCTCCCTTAGTCCAGAAAAGGTAAGGAGCCACGCCATAGGCAAGGGCCCTCCTTTTCCGCTCCGAAGCGGATTTTTTATCCACCCGGGTCGGCAGGTAAGTGTTCCCAGTCCGACAAGGTGCCTGTTGAGGGACAAAAGCGTGCCTGGTTTCGCAAAGCCGAACAAGCCTGCGAGCAAATCTGTTGCCGCATGAAGGTTTGCCCTGCCTGATTCTCGGGTGGGGGGTCGCCTTTGGGAGTTTGCAGCTCGGTGGATCTCCCTACTTTCCAACCAGTGGATCTGCAAACTGGTTTCATTAGGATACAAGATAGTTTCTTTCTTGTCCGCCAAACAGTTTTTTTCCCTCCAACCTTCATTCTCTTCCTGGTTCATCTGAATCTGAAAGCCCTGTTCGGGGCAATACAGGACCTGCTGCAGCGAGGGGTGATAGTGCCTGTGCCGACGCCAGAAAGGTTTTAGGGATTCTACTCCAATCTGTTTGTAGTCCCAAAGAAGAAAGGGGTCCGTCCAGTCCTGCATCTCAGGGCCCTCAACAGCTTTGTGAAAGTACAAAGGTTCAGGATGGAATCAGTTCGCTCAGTGGTCGCTGCACTCCATCAGGAGGATTTTCTAGCATCCCTGGACATTAAGGACGCATACTTGCATGTCCTTATATGCGTCAGGCATCAGAGGTTTCTGCGATTTGCGGTTGGGGACGAGCACTATCAATTTGTAGCTCTCCCTTTTGGCCCTGGCGTTGGTACCAAGGGTCTTCACCAAGGTGCTAGCCCCAATTCTGGCTTTGCTAAGGCAGCGAGGGATCGCAATCATGGGTTACCTGGACGACCTCTTTCTGAGAGCAGCTTCCGTCTCAGAATTAAGGGAGGATGTGGCAATCACCATGGGTTACCTGGGCTTGCTTCTGGACTCCTCAGAGGCAAGAGTCTTTCTCCCTTTGGACAAGCTGCAGACTCTTCAAGCTGCGGTGAATTTGTTGGTGTCCAGCAGGTGGTCATGCGAGTCCTGGGTCTCATGGTAGCCACTGTCGAGGCGGTATCGTATGCTCAATTTCACACTCGAGTCTTGCAAAAAGTGTCCAAATGGGACAAATCTCCGTTATCTCTGGATTGTCAGATTCGGGTGAGCCAGCTAGTCAGGCATTCCCTGCTCTGGTGGCTGAGGTCTCCGGCCCTTCGGTCTGGGAAGTCGTTCCTTCCTCTTCATTGGATGATGATCACAACAGACGCCAGCCTGACCGGTTGGGAGGGAGTTTGGGGCGTACAGGGTCGTTGGACGCAGGAAGAATCCCGCCTGCCGATCAATGTGCTGGAACTTTGGCGAAAAGGCGGTGCCTCTCCACATGGTCACAGAGGCTGCAGGAGCGTCCGGTCAGGATCCAGTCGGACAATGCCGCGGCGGTGGCGTATGTCAACCATCAAGGAGGAACAAGGAGCTCGGCTGCAGCCTTGGAGGTCACTCACGTCCTGTGGTGGGCAGAGCTGCGTGTGCCAGCTTTGTCAGCCGTATACATTCCCGGGCGTAGAAAACTGGCAAAATGGACTACTTAAGTCATCAGATGCTGGACCAAGGGGAATGGTCGCATCCGGATGTATTTCGGCTCCTTTCCCTAAGATGGGGAACGTCAGATGTGGATCTCTTGGCCTCTCAGCTCATTCAGAAGGTACAGAGGTCTGTGGTCAGGTCAAAAGATCCCTGGGTGGATGCGGCAGACGCATTGGTGGCTCCATGGGGGCTGATTTATGCCTTCCCCCACTCAGACTCTTACCCTGTCTGCTACACAGAGCGGAGGCTGAGGGAATTCCAGTCATTCTGATTGCCCCAGATTGGCCTCGACATCCTTGGTACGCCGACAGTCAGAATGGTGGCGGATGTTCCTTGGCGGCTGCCGATGCGGGAGGACCTTCTGTCGCAAGGTCCAATACCTCATCCTGCTTTTCTGTCACTGGTTTTAACGGCATTGCTGTTGAAAGCCAGGTGCTGAGGGACTGAGGACTGCTGGATTCGGTAATCTCCACTATGCTGACAGCACGGATGTCCTCTTCTTGGAAGATTTATCATCGTATGTGAAAAGCCTACATCTCCATGTGTAAGGAGATGGGATGGCGTCCACGTAAATATTCAGTTTCCAGGTTCCTGCTGTTTTTGCAGCAAGGAGTGGATCAGAAGCTTGCATTAAGTGGCAGATATCAGTTTTGGCTGTCTTTTTTCAGCGAACTTTGGCGACTCATTCATTGGTGAGTATTGACACTCTCTCAGAAGGTAGTCTTTCTAGTGGCTATTACATCTGCCAGGAGGGTTTCTGAGTTGGCGGCCTTGTCATGTAAGCCTCCCTACTTGATCCTCCACAAGGATAAGGTGGTGCTGCGTCCACAGCCTTTCTTTCTTCCAAAGGTTGTTTCGGTCTTTCATCTAAATGAGAACATTGTGCTTCAGTCCTTATGTCCTCAGCCGTCACATCACAAAGAGGTTGCTCTGTTTTCTTTGGACGTGGTCCAGGCTCTGCGGGTGTATCTGTCTGCTACAGCTCCTTTCCGGAGGTTGGACTCGCTGTTTGTATCGGTGGCTGGTCTGAAGAAGGACCTGGCAGTCTCGTCGGCCACCATTTCTCGGTGGATCAGACAGATCGTGGTTCAGGCTTATGCCATAAGGGGGCGGGAGCCCCTCTTTTTTGTCACGGCACATTCTACCAGGGCAATTGGTGCCTCCTGGGCTTTCCGTCATCAAGCGTCTGTTTCCCAAGTGTGTAAGGCGGCGACCTGGTCGTCCGTTCACACTTTCACTAAATTTTACAAGGTTGACGTGAGCGCATCTTCAGATGCATACTTTGGCTGCAAGGGTTTGCAGGCGGCCATTTAAGGTTGCAACTCCTCTGTTGAGGAGTTCTTTTTTTTATGGGTGGAGTTATTTTCTTGATGTTCCCACCCCTCGTTTTTTGAAACTGCTGGGGACGTCCCTAAAGTCATGATTAAAGGAGCTGTGTCCGTCAATGAATGAAAGAGAAAATAGGACTTTTGGACTCACTGTAAAATCCTTTTCCTATTTATGTTTGTACTGCTTTTTTTTGAAGAACTGAGCTGCTGGAAGCAGAGTGAGGTGTTATAGCCAGTAGGACCACCCCACAACAAAGCATGATCTAGAAATTCCTAGTAATAGAGACTCTGATTCTCATTATATGTGTGGTCTCTTCTGTCATAAATGCCTCCCACTGTCAGCGGGAATGGCATCTTAGCCTCACATCTCGGAACACATTTATGACTGTGTGCCGTAATGATGTGTCTCCCGTGTGCATACATGGGAATGACATCATCGCAACCCAACCATTTAAGTGGCCAAAGAGACAGAACATTTATGGAAGACCCCCTTTTTTTTTTGTCAGTTTAATATGGCTTTAATCTCTGCTAGGTCAGTGACTTTGAATGGTGATAAATGTTCTGGAGACTTATTTTTAAAGATCACACTGACCTGAAATAAGCTAATGCACATATGCTGTAAATAAATATCCTGTATTTGTAATGCTAATTTGAAGAGATGTGTGCAAGTACTGTCGTTATAAGCTCAGTGTGCATGCATAAACTCTTCTTGTAGCCTTCACACTAACTCTCCTTATAATACTAACTCTTCCTGTTGGAAACTGAACTTATTGTTTGCAACTCATCTTTTGCTGTGATCCTCTGGCCACATGACTGATTGATGTGATTTCTTGGAAAACCATTTCAAGTTTATGTAGCCAGTAAACTTAATGTATGTTTTGATTATTTATATATTATTACTTTCTATCTTGCAGGTTCTCATGGCGCAGGTCACCCTTCTGAGACTCTGACACCACTGGTTGCTTGGGGAGCTGGAATACATTATCCAAGGCAAAATCAACTGCAGCATGATGTATTATCAAAAGGTAAGTTTTCATACTATCAAATAAAATTATGTTAAATAATTAAGGAATCATGTAAAACATAAATCTAGATTTCTGACAGTGGTAAGGCAGAATAGTAAAATAAAGTGATTTTTATAACCCGTCAAAAAGTTTTCCAAGGCTGGAGCAGTGTCACTCCAAAAAATGTATACACAAAGAGCAGATCCAGGTTTTTGGGTCATGTGAGATTTACCCTCAGTGTCCTAACAACTGATTGAAATTAACCTGAGAGGAGTAACCTGTGGTGGTCAACAAAAGGCTTCATGATTCAATTTAGAAAAAAGGAAAATATCTTCAAAGTGAACTGTGCAGCTATTTAAACTTGTAAAAGTCCCATCTAGGACCAGACACTGCATGATGCCTGCAAGATGCCCAATGTTACCTTTGTTAGCCATAAAAGTCCCTCCCGGGTACCTCTTCATCCCTAGTGGCCTGACTTTGGGACTAAGCCTTTGCCCCCTGCCATCTCCATTTCCAAGACACTGTGTTAGTAATCAGGGGGACTGTCCTGTGCTGAGTTTGAGCAAGATTTGGCGAAATTCAGAAGCCAAATCTATAACCCATTAAAACCAACAGGGACCAAATCTGTCAAATTCAAAATACTAATTTCTCTTTCGTTCATTGACAGACACAGAGCTCCATTATTCAGGACCATTGGGTTATACCGCCCCCTTCAGTTTCTTTTCTGCCTAGTCAGGAGTAAGGACCTAGTTCACTGCTAGGATCTCTAATCCTCAGAATTTTTTTTGTTTGTTTGTTTTTTTTTTCCTGGATTTTTCTCCAGTCAGATCTACAATCAACTGCTGGACTGGGCGACGGGCTGGACACTAAGATCCAGTGGTCTCCCCAGTCTGGCCAGTGAGCGTGCGCAGACCGCAGCTATGTACTATGTCAGCTGCGACATAGTTCCACTGGACTTTTCCCACCAACGGTTCCATTAGCCTCTCTCCCCTCCCCTCTTGCTGTATCTACCGAGTGGAAGACCTGAATGCCGCTCGCACGCGGGAAGGGTCCGAGTTTCAAAATGAGAGGGAGGGCGGGTGATGCACGGAGGGGGCAGGGCCTAGGCGCAACACCGTATGCAGAACATAGCATCCACAAGGACACACTGCGCAGGGAGAAGCTGAGTACAAAAAAGCAGTCTCTACTCAGCTGGAAAGCTGGAGAGCGCGCTGGCCCATCCCATGGGACACAGTATCAGTGGGGCACGTGAGATGGCATTACACGCATTCCCAATAGAGTGAAAACATTTTTTTCTGGAGCTAGGCTGAACTGTTGATGGTGGCATTTGTATTTTCTAGACTACTGTTTAGCAAAAAATTCCATTAAAATAGTGCCCCTGCTTTTGTTCTTAGGATTATGCCTTCCAAAAAGGCAAAAAACTCAAAGGTACCAAAAATATCACTCCCAGGCGCTGAGGATTCTAGTCTTGCCTCCATATTGTCATCTTCTCCTGAAATACCTGAAGTGGCTAGCCAGGGTGAACCAGTAGATGTTGCAGTTGCTTTGGACATCTCAGCCCCTGTATATGTGACTGAGATGCCTTTTCCTCCGGGACTTGAGGAAAGACTAGCGGCTTTAATTGCATCCTCCATCCAAATGGAGAGAAAGTGGTAGATTTCCTTCCCCCACCACAGACCCATTATCAAGGGAGCAGTGGGTAGAGGATGAGGTGTTATCCTCAGGGGATCAGGAGGAAGGACAATCCCATGACTCTTCTTCGGGGGAATCAACAGTGGATGAACCCTTTTCGGCTTCGCAATCTAAGAAATTGGTGGTACATTTGCTTACGGAAATTGTTTGCTCAGCTTTCAAACCGCTCCTAACGGAGTCAGCTGAGAGTTCCATTTCTTCTTTGGGTTCCTTAAAACCTCCTCGGGCTGGGCATGCATTTCCCATTCATGTATTGCTAGAACAGCTTATTTATGCTGAGTGGGATCATCCAGATAAGAATTTTCTCCCTAAAGATTCTCAGCACTTTCTCAGTACTCCCATGGAGGAGAAATTCACCAAAAGATGGAATGTACCAGCAGTTGACGCTGCTATATCCAGTGTGAGTAAAAGTCTAAGGCCCCTTTCACATGGGGCAGATCAGTAATGATCCGCCCCGTGATGATCTGCTCGCTCAGGGGGATCGCTCCGTTGTCCCCGCTGAGCCAGCGGCGGACAGGGTGGTCTCCGCACACTGTGCAGGGACCGCCTTGTCAGCTCTCCGCTCTCCTCTATGGGGATCGGATGAGCACGGACCGTCTGTCCGTGTTCATCCGATCCGCTCTGCAGACGGATAGAAAAATAGGATTTTCCTCTGTCTGCAGAATCGGACAGTAGCGGAGGCGGACAATAGCGGGTGTCTGCAGATGTTCATCCGCAGACACCCACTATCCCATAGGGATGCATGTATGTCCGTATTTCATCCGCAAACGGATGGATGAAATACGGACATACTGTCCGCATGTGTGAAAGGGGCCTAACTTGTCCATTAGACAATGCCCAAATGCTTAAGGATCGAACAGATAAAAGATTGGAATTTCTGTTAAAATCCTCTTTTTCTTTGGCAAGGGAGGTTACTCAGCCGGCAGTCGCTGCAATGGCATCTGTCAATCCCTAAAGGACCAGTTTAAACAGGCCCTTAAGGAGGTTCCTGTACAACAGGCCCGGGATTTAGCCGAGCTTCTTTCTCTTGAGACAATAACATTTCTTAATATTGAGACATTTCTTGAGACAATAACAAGTCAGGAAAGTACAAATACCCCCAAAATTACCCCTTTTTAGAAAGTAGACATTCCAAGGCATTAAGTAGCATAGTGAGTTTTTTAAGTTGTCATTTTTTCCCACAATTCTTTGCAAAATTAAGATTTTTTTTATTTTTTTTACACAATTGTCATATTATCAGATTATTTCTCACACGCAGCATATGCATACAACAAATTGCACCCCAAAATACATTCTGCTACTCTTCCCGAGTATGGCGATACCACATGTGTGAGACTTTTACACAGCCTGGCCACATACAGAGCACCAACATAGAAGGCGTTCTACGAGCAAAAATGACACATCTCATTTCACAACCACCTATTACACTTTTGAAGGCCCTGGAGCACCAGGACAATGGAATTGCCCACAAAATCACCCCATTTTGGAAAGTAAACACCCCAACGTATAATCTATGAGGCATAATGAGTCTTTTGAATTGTTCATCTTTTCCAGAAGTTTTTGGAAAATGTGGAAAAAAAATTAAAACGCATTTTTTTTTTTTACACAAAGTTGTCAATTTATAAGATATTTCTAACACATAGCATATATATAGGAAAAATTACCCCCCAAAACACATTCTGCTACTCTTCCCGAGTATGGCGATACCACATGTGTAGGACTTTTACACAGTCTGGCCATATAGAGAGGCCGAACATAAATTACACATCTCATTTCAATCCTACCTATCACACTTTTGAAGGTCCTTGAGCACCAGGACAGTGGAATTACCCACAAAGTGACCCCATTTTGGAAAGCAAACACCCCGACGTATATGCTATGAGGCATGGGCTGCAAGTAGGTACTCGGGTACTCTGATGGGCTTCAGATAGGTACTCGGGTACTCTGATGGGCTGGTGACATGTACTCGGGTACTCTGATGGCCTGGTGACAGGTACTCGGGTACTCTGATGGCCTGGTGACAGGTACTCGGGTACTTTGATAGCCTGGTGACAGGTACTCGGGTACTCTGATGGCCTGGTGACAGGTACTGGGGTACTCTAATGGCCTGCTTACAGGTACTCTGGTACTCTGATGGCCTGGTGACAGGTATTCTGATGGCCTGGTGACTGGTATTCGGGTACTCTGAAGGGCAGTGATAGGTACTCATATGGACTGTGACAGTTACTCGGGTACTCAGAAGAACTGTGACGGGTACTCAGGTACTCAGATGAACTGTGACAGGTACTCATATGGACTTTGACAGGTACTCAGATGAACTGTGACAGGTACTCGGGTACTCAGATGGACTGGGACAGGTACTCGGGTACTCTGACGGGCTGTGACAGGTACTCGAGTACTCTGATGGACTGTGACAGGTACTCGGATACTCTGACGGACTGTGACAGGTACTCGGATACTCTGACGGACTGTGACAGGTACTCTGGTACTCATATGGACTGTGACAGTTACTCGGGTACTCAGAAGAACTGTGACGGGTACTCAGGTACTCAGATGAACTGTGACAGGTACTCATATGGACTTTGACAGGTACTCAGATGAACTGTGACAGGTACTCGGGTACTCAGATGGACTGTGACAGGTACTCGGGTACTCTGATGGGCTGCAGATAGGTACTCGGGTACTCTGACGGACTGTGACAGGTACTCGGATACTCTGACGGACTGTGACAGGTACTCGGGTACTCTGACGGACTGTGACAGGTACTCGGGTACTCTGACGGACTGTGACAGGTACTCGGGTACTCTGACGGGCTGTGACAGGTACTCGAGTACTCTGATGGACTGTGACAGGTACTCGGATACTCTGACGGACTGTGACAGGTACTCGGGTACTCTGACGGACTGTGACAGGTACTCGGGTACTCTGACGGACTGTGACAGGTACTCGGGTACTCTGACGGACTGTGACAGGTACTCGGGTACTCTGACGGACTGTGACAGGTACTCGGGTACTCTGACGGACTGTGACAGGTACTCGGGTACTCTGACGGACTGTGACAGGTACTCGGGTACTCTGACGGACTGTGACAGGTACTCGGGTACTCTGACGGACTGTGACAGGTACTCGGGTACTCTGACGGACTGTGACAGGTACTCGGGTACTCTGACGGACTGTGACAGGTACTCGGGTACTCTGACGGACTGTGACAGGTACTCGGATACTCAGGTGGGCTGCGACAGGTACTCTGATGGACTGTGACAGGTACTCGGGTACTCTGACGGACTGTGACAGGTACTCGGGTACTCTGACGGACTGTGACAGGTACTCGGGTACTCTGACGGACTGTGACAGGTACTCGGGTACTCTGACGGACTGTGACAGGTACTCAGGTACTCTGACGGATTGTGACAGGTACTCGGATACTCAGGTGGGCTGCGACAGGTACTCTGATGGACTGTGACAGGTACTCTGATGGGTGGTGACAGGTCCTTTTTATTGGGGGGGCAATCAGTGTGATTGGTGTACACTGTAAGCGGTAACGAGATGTTACCGCAATCTCCTCCTCACACACGATCAATGTGTGAGGAGGAGAACTCTGTAACATCTCGTTACCACGGTTTGTTTACATTTAGTGAACGGCTGTGAAACGATCACAGCCGATCACGTGGGTAAACAGCCGGCCAATGGTTTAACAGCGTCGGTGATGAGCAGTGTTCCCGGGAACACGCCGCCACCAACGTGCGCACGTACCGTTCACAGTGGGGGTGGAACCATCTGTGAAGTCACGGCCAATCTGAAACATGAGTCGATCACATTGGTTGCGGGTAAGGATAAAAGGGGAGTATTTTGAGCTCTTTTGGGGCTCTATACAGAGGATGGGGTGGGGAATTTCCATCACAGCCCCCCCCCCCCTCCATAAAGAGGTCTGTATTATGAGGGGGAGGGGGATATCCCAGCATGGCCACTGATATCAGTGTACATTCTGCATGACGGACAGAAAATTACAGCCTCCCATTTAAACAGGGAATACGTGCGATTGTGTGCATGCATCCCTGTTCCTTCGGTGGCGGCATGTCACGCAGACACCTCTCACCACTGAGGGGGGTGAACAGCCTTTGGGTATGGCTGTTTACCCTGTGATCGGCCGCGGTGAAGTCTTCTGAACATCATTTTCAGTTTGTGACTCTACTCTTCAGGCTTGCTACAGCTCCCCGGATGTTCACAAAGGTCCTAGCACCAGTACTGGGTCTTTTAAGGGCCCAAGGTATCTTGGTGCTCGGGTATCTGAACAACCTCCTGCTCAGAGATCACTTATTACAGGCTCTAGAACAGAGCATAACATGCACAGTGCGGTATTTGAAAAGCTTAGACTGGATCATAAATACCGAAAAGTCAGCCTGGAATCGAGCTCAAAGTCTAAAGTATTTAGGTCTGATCCTAGATACGGTCCAGGCAAGTGTATTTTTGCCACCCGTAAGGATCTGTGCCCTGGAGGATCAGGTGCATCAAATAATAAGCACCAGACAACCCTCCATTTGGCTCTGTATGAGCCTTCTAGAGAGGCTGGTGTCCTCCTTTGAGGCAGTGCCCTATGCCCAGTTCCATTCCAGGCCTATACAACAAGACATCTTGTTAGCTTGGAACAGAACAGGACAAGCCCTGGATTATCCAATTTTCTTATCTCCTCGGGCACGCTTAAGCCTAAACTGGTGGTTGCAGGATCGGAACCTGCGAAAGGGAAAATCCTTCCTCTCGGTAACTTGGAGAGTACTGACTACAGATGCCATTTTCTCAGGCTGGGGAGCGACCCTAGAGGGGCTCACAGCTCAGGGGAAATGGTCAAGGACAGAACAGGTCCTGCCCATAAACATCTTGGAATTACGGGCAGCACATCTGGCCCTACGTTCCTGGATGGTGGAGCTTCAGGACTGCCCTATCAGGGGTCAGTCCAACAATGCCGCTGCAGTGGCCTATATAAACCACCAAGTACCAGGAGTCGTACAGCTATGAAGGAGGTGAACCACATGCTAGCCTGGCCAGAGGGACATATCCGGGGAGCAGAGAACTGAAAGGCAGATTATCACAACCACCAGCAGATCTGCTCAGGGCAATAGTCCCTACACCCAGGGGTGTTCCAGGAAATTTGTCAACGTTAACGATGGCCAGAGGTCGACCTACTGGCATCCAGGTTCAACAACAAGCTACAGCAGTTTGTGTCTCAAACAAGAGATCCTCTGGCAATCAGAGCAGTTGCTCTGGTAGTTCCATGGAGCCAGTACTCCCTGATTTATGCTTTCCCTCCGATTCCTCTCCTTCCACATTTGTTGCGTAGGATTTGGAGAGAGGGGGTTTCAGTCATTCTGGTGGCACCGCCTGACCCAGAAGGCCCTGGTTCCCGGAGATTGCGAGACTGACAATAGGCGGACCATGGATGGTTCCATGTCGCCCCGATCTACTGTCTCAAGGTCCTTTATGCCACCCCAATTTACAGTCTCTAAATTTGATGGCATGGCTAATTGAAGCCAGGGCGTTAAAGGACCTGTGGCATCTCGGGACCAGTGGTACCTACCCTAGTGAATGCTAGGAAAGCTGTCACTAGGAAGATCTATCATAAGGTCTGGAATACTTATATTGCTTGGTATGAAGCCAGAAAATCGCATCCTTGGAAATTGGGAGAATTCTCTCTTTTCTACAATCAGCTGTGGAAATCGGCCCCTTTAGCCTCCCATTCGCTGATCTGAACCTTTATGCAGGGGGCAACTCATTTGCTTCCTCCCATTAGGTCACCTATGTGTCCTTGGGATTTGAACTTGTTGCTGTCTGTGTTACAGAAGCAACCATTTGAACCTATCAAGGAAATTCCATTAGACTTGCTGTCATGCAAGCTAGCCTTACTGATGGCCATCACCTCGGCTAGAAGCGTGTCGGTGTTGCCGGCCCTTTCGTGCAGGGAACCATACTTGATCCTTCACCACGACAGGCTCATGTTACTACCTGTTCCATCCTTTTTGCCAAAAGTGGTATCGGCCTTTCATTTAAATCAGGACATTATTTTGTCTTCTTTTTTCTCTCAGCCTAGTCCGGCAGAAGAGAGACGACGGCATTCATTGGAGGTTGTCCGGGCAGTCAAGGTTTATTTGTCTAGAGCTGCGTAGATCCAAGGATCGGATTCATTATTTGTTTTACCAAAAGGGCCCAAAATGAGACAGGCAGCTTCCAAGGCTTTCATTGGCAATTGGGTCTGTCAATTAGTCATTCAGGACTACGCTCTGAAAGGTAAAGCTCCTCCTTTTAGGGTGAGGGCTCATTCTACCAGGGGTGTAAAAATCTCCTGGGCTTTTTGCCATCAGGTATCTGTGGCTCAGATTTGTAAGGCTGCTACCTGGTCTTCAGTGCATACATTCACAAAATGTTATCAAGTGGATGTTCAAGCAGTGTACTGCGGGCTGCCGTATAAGGTCTGATGGCTAATGTTTGGCAGGGTGTCTCCATCCCCTCAGGGATATTGCTCTGCGACTTCCAGACAGGTAATGAATAGTATCCTAACTCTGTGTTCCATGATGTATGAAAAATAAAATAGGATTTTCTTTTCTTATATCAGGGGACACAGAGCCATAGTAGTTACTATGTGGGTTTATATAGGCCACTGATAAGAGATGGACACTGGCACGCCCCTAAGGCAAGAGGTGTACTCCCCTATACAATCCCTCCCACTACTGGGAGTCCTCACTTTTTTCGCCAGTGTCTAAGGTGTTGGACACGAGTAAAGATGTTCTGTGCTGAGCTCCACTGGAATCAATCCTTGCTGGGACTAGCCATGCTGACCGTCCCCATTCTGATGTCTTTTCATAGGCTAAATGAACGGTACCCAGGCCCAGTGTCCGAAGAAACAAGGTTTTGCTTGCTAACGCTTCCCTTTCGAGAGCTGGGCCCTGGGATCCAGTACTTTTTGGTAGTAAAGCCATGAAGTTTTTACTGGCAGGTTGCTGTCGCAGGTCCAGGATTGTGGGTAACCTGAGGTTCCCCGGTTCCTGAAGGTTTCCTAAAAAGTCTCGGAGCCCATCGTGAAGGGTGAAGATTGGATCTTTATCTCTGATAAACCCTGCTGCGAGGAAAAAGTAAGGGAGATTTTCTCAGGAATTTCTCCTTCTATGTATAATGTTGTCATGCCTATGTGTCACCACTGGGGGCTGTATTGAGCACTCACCGACCTGACCCTGGAAACAGCACAGAAGCCTTCATTCTCCTCCAGCCACAACAGATCCTCTGGTAAGAAGGGGGGGTCAGGTCTCCTCCTGTGCCCCCAATATTGTTTTTTTTCCCCTTTGGGGGATAGGATGCCAAAGCAGTTTCCTTTAAAAAAAAAAGGGACAGTATATGTTGTGATATATATATATATATATATATATATATATATATATATATATATATATATATATATATATATATATAATGTGTGGGTATACAGTACAAGATTGACCAGGCCAGATTTCAGTTGACTAAGGGACTTGTCCGAGCCAACTAAATTACACATATCAAAGGGGACTTGTTGACCAAAAGGTTGTTAAGATGGTATCTGTTAATCTAATTGCGCATATTGAAGGAAACTTCTTGATGTTAATATGCAAGAATGCAAATTAGGGCAGTTTATGACTACAGCTGTTCACGGCTAGGGGTCATCTTCTGTCACTCTGAAAGACACATGGAGATCTAAGCATTTAATGGAAAGGGCCAATCAAATTGCTCAGCAATTCAATGTGTTGGGGATATAACATGGCGTTGAGTCTTGTCTCAGTGTGTGATTATGAAGGCACAGGTCTAAGAAAAATATTCATTGTCAGATTTAATCTGTTGGATTTTGTCATCTGTTGCAAGACTTTGTTCTGTCTTGGAAGTCAATAAAGTGCATCTCTCTGGAAGAATTGGGTTGCTGAGGAAGAGTACTTATAATAACTACTAATCATCTACCCAATTATACTATATTACTACAACCGCGGCCACTCAGAGGAGGATTTATCCCCCCGCCATGTCTGCTCATGCGGGAAAGCACTTTCCTTTGAAATTTTATTTTGCGTGGGAGCGTGGCTTACAGTGTCAGACGCCGGCCACATGTGCAGGAAGTGATTTTAGCGCTGTGTGTGTAGCTGCTGCCTGGCTGTGGAGGTACAGAGCAGGAGATTGGCTGGATCAGGTTTGGTGACACAGGCATTTCCCTTTGACACATTGTACTGTTACAGGCCATAATTAATAGCAGCTATTGCTGTTACTGTACTATAGCCTAGCAGTGTACATTCTTTTGCTGGTAGTGCCTCTGCTTTGTGCTTTAAAGCTATGAGTGGCAAAGGGACCAGGAACTCCTCTAAAGGTTCTAAAGGGTCAGTGGTTACACAACAAACTAAAACCATTTCCAAAAGAATGTCATCCTCCTCTGAGAGTGATGCGGTTGGTCAGATTGAGCCGTCAAGGGAATCTTTAGTTGCAGTCACGCAAGACACTTCAGCCCCTGAGTCACACGAGAGGTTTTGTCTTCTACCATTGCTGGTTTGGAAAAGATTGATGCTATTTTGTCCCTCCATAGTAGGGTCAGACGTAGCAGATCCCCATCTAGGGCTCAAGACCCTCTTTTGGAAGTTCAGGAGGCTGGGGATCAGGTAAATCTTCCC
The DNA here is from genome assembly GCF_037356315.1 of Lithobates pipiens. NCBI lineage: Eukaryota > Metazoa > Chordata > Amphibia > Anura > Ranidae > Lithobates > Lithobates pipiens. Next base: position 332,345,541 of record NW_027507764.1, on the reverse strand, counting down.
AAAGATTTGGAAGATACTGGTTTATCCTCTTCTGAGGATCCCAATATAGAAGGAGTAACATCACAAGACAGGTTGCTTGTGCACTCTCTTACTAAGTTGGTTCAGCCTTTTTGCTGTCTGCAGCGCAGGCTCTTGATGATCCCACCTCTAATTTGGGATCATTAAAACTTCCTGCATCTGGGGATGCCTTTCCTATTCATGCATGGCTAAGGAAGCTTATGTATGTTGAATGGGAACATCCGGATAAACAATATTCTCCACACTTTATCCTATGGAAGAGGACTTCTATGGGGGGTCCCAGCGATTGATCCTGCGATTGTGTCAGTGAATAAGAATCTCACGTCTGGTGGATAATGCGCTAAATGTTAAAGGATCCAACAGATAAAAAGTTGGAGCTTCTTTCAAAAGCCATATGGCTTTAGCAAGTTCAGTAGCGCAGCCGGTTCTTGCTGCAATTGGCATATCCCAGTCAATTAAGGAACAGTTTGAGGAGATGCTTAAAGTTCTGCCTGATGAACAGGCCCAACAATGCACTGGTTTATCAGACGCATTGTGTTTCACAGTAGATGCTATGAGAAATTCTATCATTCAAATCTCATGGCTTATGCTTGGACTAGTGCAGTCGTGCAGAGTTCTATGGCTGAAAAGTTGGTCAGCCGAAGCACCATGTAAAAAGCTCTTAGCCAGTTTCCCTTTTTATGGTGAACGGCTATTTGGAGATGATTTGGATAAATATCTACAAAAGATCTCTAATGGCAAAAGCTCTCTTTTACCAGTAAAGAAGAAATTCAAACATTTCTCCTTTAAGCGTGCTTTCTCTCCTGCGCCAGGGGCATCAGCCTCTCGGCAGTCTCCACGGCCTCAACCGTCAGGTTCAAGGGGAAATCCCCAAGGGCAGCACCAAGGTCAGAAGAGATCTTGGGGCAGAAAGCCCACAAAACAGAATGCTAAAGTCCCCTTATGAAGGGGCGCCCCCGCTCGCCCAGGTGGGGGGAAGGCTCCTGTGATTCTCAAGGATCTGGCAGGAACAATGTTGAGACAGATGGGTGGCTTCTGCTGTTTCTCTAGATTACAAACTAGAGTTCAGAGATTTTCAGTCTCCTCTGTTTCTAAGGTCAAATGTTCCAATGGACCCTGAGAAAAAGAAGGCTCTCCTTCTAGCGCTGGACCATCTATTATCCCAGTCGGTGATATCAGAGCTTCCATTAGAGGAACAGGGCACAGGTTTTTATTTAAACCTTTTTACGGTTCCAAAACCAAACGGAGAAGTTAGACCTATTCTAGATCTCAAAGATCTGAATCAGCACTTAAACATCCGATCCTTTTGCATGGAGTCAATCCGGTCGGTTGTTGCCATCCTCCAAGGAGGGAATTTTTGGCTTCTAACCATATCAAAGATGCATATCTCCACGTGCCAATATTCCCCGCTCAGCAGAAATTTCTCTGCTTCAAAATAGGATATCATGATTTTCAGTTTGTGGCCCTGCCATTCGATCTAGCCACAGCACCACGGGTGTTCTCAAAAATTCTGGCAGCTCCTCTAGCCATATTAAGGGCTCAAGGCATAACGGTCCTAGCCTACTTAGACGATCTGCTTTTAATAGATCCTTCAGTTTCAGCTCTAAACCACAGTCTGGTCACAACTGTAAACTACCTGGAATCTCTAGGCTGGATTCTCAACCTAGAAAAATCCTCCTTAAAACCATCAAGGAGGTTACAGTACTTGGGTCTGGTCATAGATACCATACAGAAAAAAGTATTTCTACATTATAGAGCTAATTCAACTCATCAAAGCAAAGAAAAATCCTTCCATTCGTTTGTGCATGAGATTGTTGGGAAAAATGGTGGCCTCCTTCGAGGCCATCCCTTACGCGCAGTTTCAATCAAGATTGCTACAAAACACAATCCTGTCGGCCTGGAACAAAAAGGTTCAGGCCTTAGATTTTCCAATACGCCTTGCTCCCGACGTGTGTCAGAGCCTAAATTGGTGGTTGGTATCCAGCAACCTCCAAAAGGGGAAATCGTTTCTACCAGTCTCCTGGAAAGTGGTGACAACAGATGCCAGCCTTCTAGGCTGAGGAGCAGTCCTGAAAGAGGATTCTGTCCAGGGGAGATGGTCCAAGTCAGAAAGGTCCTTGCCTATCAACATTTTGGAGATTCGGGCAGTTCGTCTGGATTTAAAGTCCTGGATGGTCAGACTGAGGGATTGTCCTGTCAGGATTCAGTCCGACAATGCCATGGCTGTGGCTTACATCAATCACCAGGGGGGCACGAGGAGTCGTGCAGCCCAAAAAGAAGTAAATCATGTTCTGACTTGGGCAGAACACAACGTCCCTTGCCTATCAGCAATATTCATTCCGGGAATAGAAAATTGACAGGCGGACTACTTGAGTCGCCAACAATTATTTCTGGGTGAATGGTCTCTTCACCCCAACATCTTCGTAGCAATATGTCAGAGGTGGGGTACTCCAGACGTGGACCTGTTCACGTCCATATTCAACAACAAGGTCGACAACTTTGTGTCGAGAACAAGGGATCCGCTAGCTTGCGGAACAGACACATTAGTCTTCCCATGAGATCAGTTTTCTCTGATCTATGCATTTCCTCCAGTTCTGCTATTACCGCATCTTCTTCGCAGGATCAAGCAGGAACAAAAGGAGGTGATTCTGGTGACCCCAGCGTGGCCCAGGAGATCTTGGTTTGCCGAGATCATAAAGATGGCAGTAGGAGTCCCTTGGACTCTGCCATTATGGCCAGACCTTCTCGCACAAGGTCCGGTATTCCATCCCTTACAAACGCTAAATGTAACGGTTTGGCTATTGAGACCCACATTCTAAAGGATCATGGGTTGTCTCCTTCGGTAGTGTCTACTTTGATTAATGCCAGGAAGCCGGCTTCCAGAATCAATTACTATAGAGTCTGGAAGGCATATGTTTCCTGGTGTGGATCCAGGGGTTGGCGCCCCAGGAAATATGTCATAGGTAGGATCCTTTATTTCCTGCAAATGGGATTAGAAATGAAGCTGGCCTTGAGTACTATCAAGGGCCAGATCTCGGCCTTGTCAATATTTTTTCAATGGCCTCTGGCTTCTCAGTCTTTAGTGCGTAGCTTTGTTCAGGGGTAACACAGATCAATCCCCCTATCAAGGCACCTCTAAATCCTTGGGATATAAACTTGGTCTTATTGGCTTTGCAGAGACAGCCTTTTGAACCTTGATGTGAAATTCCCTTGGTTCTTTTGACTAGAAAGTCTTTCTGGTTGCCATTTCTTCTGCTAGAAGAGTATCGGAACTAGCGGCTCTGTCTTGTAAGGAGCCATATTTGATCATGCATAAGGATTAAGGATAAAGTGGTGTTACGTCCTCATCCTGAATTCCTACCAAAGGTGGTGAAAAGTTTTCACTTAAACCAAGATATTGTTCTTCCTTCTTTCTTCCCAGAGCCTCGCTCTAGGGAAGAGAAAGCACTACATTCCCTTGATGTAGTGAGAGCAGTCAGAATGTATTTAAAGGCTACTGCTCAGGTTCATAAAACAGATGTTTTATTCGTACTGCCAGATGGTCCAAAAAGAGGACAGGCAGCGTCAAAATCCACTATTTCCAAGTGGATTTGTCAAATCATTATTCAGGCTTATGGTTTAAAGAAGAAAATTCCTCCTTTTCTTGTTAGAGCACACTCCACCAGGGCAATTAGTGCCTCTTGGGCGGTGCATCATCAGGCCTCTATGGCTCAGATCTGTAAGGCCGCAGTTTGGTCTTCAGTTCATACGTTTACCAGATTTTATCAAATTGATGTTAAAGGTCATGAGGATATTGCCTTCGGGCGCAGTGTACTGCAGGCTTCATTATGAGTCTTCTGGCCTCCTTTTTTTGTTGTGTCTCCCTCCCTTCAGTTGCCATTGCTATGGGACATCCCACATAGTAATTACTATGGCTCTGTGTCCCCTGATGTAAGAAAAGAAAACAGGATTGTTAAAACCGCTTACCTGTAAAATCCTTTTCTTTGATGTACATCAGGGGACACAAAGGTCCCTCCCTTCTTGGTATACACTTGTATTGCTTGGCTACAAAACTGAGGACCCCCAGTAGTCCGAGGGGTTATATAGGGGAGTACATGTCTTGCCTTAGGGGCGTGCCAGTGTCCATCACCTATCAATGGCCCATATAAACCCACATAGTAACTACTATGGCTCTGTGTCCCCTGATGTACATCAAAGAAAAGGATTTTTACAGGTAAGCTGTTTTAAAAATCCTGTTTTTTCCATCATACTTACCTGTAAAATCCTTTTCTTTGAGCACATCGTGGGACACAGAGATCCTCCCCTATTTTTGAGGATTCAGTGCTTTCTACAAAACTGAAGTACTTCCTGTATGGGAGGGGTTATATAGGGGATCACTTCCTCTCTAAAGACCTTTGGTCTACCAGTGTCCATTCACCTGGAGATGAAGTATAACCCAGCAGGTAGGGAATATTAGTCTAACTCTGTGTCCCATGATGTACTTAAAGAAAAGGATTTTACAGGTAAGTATGATGAAAAAAAATCCTGTTTTTCCCGCAATTTAAACTGCATAATTATAAGTGTGGTATGAATTTATTTTATTTTTAAAAATATTTATAGGCATATAAAAACATAACCATGAGTCCATAAGAACAAAAGACTCCAGCATAGTTCTAGTAACATAAAGTGTTAAATACATGTTGCCCTAGCAAAGTCAAACATCCCGTATGACCCAGGAATATGCTGTAACACAACAGCAATTACTATGTGTAATGCAAAGGGCTAACAGTGGAATTACGGTGAAGGCCCAAAACATGACCAAATACTAGAGTCTGCCGGGATCAGAGAAGACAAAAAACAAAACAAAACACAAAGTATGGTCAGGAAAAAGATCCGGGGGAAAGCAAAAAGAAATAGGAAATAATAAAGAAAAAAGGGGGGGGGGGGGTGGGCAGGAGTGGACCTAGAACACAGAAAATTTGTCTGGTATACATTTTAAGGGGTACCTCATAAAAAAAAGTGTGAGGTCTTCCATGAAATCTATACCAGACCCTGAGGATCTAGTGTGGATTTTAATAGGGACTTCACGCAAAAAAAAAAAATGTGTGTGTGGTCCCCAAATCACTAGCCAAATGTGAGCGTTCATATAAAGATGTAATAAAATACTGCTTTTATATATGATTTTGGGTTACCACTCCCACCAAACAGGGGATGAGCTAGCTGAAGGTTGGCCCAAACCTAGGTTCAGCCCGAACTGTTGGCTAATCCCCAAGCTGCATCAACAGAAAGTAAGATTACTTTTTTTTGGATTGAGGATTCAGTTTTGGCTGGGCTGCCTGAACCCAAGCACTATGTTACAAAATGTAATAAGTATCAAAGAGATGTGCAAATAATTCTTCTTGGGGCTAACAAGGACAATAGCTGATTTCTTGTTGTATCTGTTCTTAGGGAGGACTTAAATAAGGTTTGTTAAAAAGTGACCAAAGGCATGGTATGGTGTTTCCTCTAGCAGCCAATTATGGTTCACTTTTAACTTTAGAAAAATAATGTGTCTGATTAGATCCTTTGGGCTATATATCCATTTCTCTCCATATTGCTTTTTATATATACACCCTATTATTCTTTAAAGTTCAGCAATAAAACCTTTCAGTGCACTTTTGTGCTGTGAAGGCTAAACTAAGGACTTGTGCTGGTGATTTAGCAAAGACATAAATTTTATATTGTTTCTGTCTGCCCTTTTCTCTGAGCTCTGATTTAGGCTGAAAGAGGAATGCAAAAAAGAAAGGCATAACTGACATTTACATTTTAGAAATTTCTAGCAATACCTTCTGATAAGGAAAATATGCTATATTTAATTGCTGGTTTTGAAGCTTTGGAATAATCCAATACGCCCATATGTCATTAAAAGCCTGGTAACCTGCAATGTTAAGTCCTCATTAAATGTTTCACTGAAATTTGTTAATGGTTTTTCTTTTTTTTTTCCCGTGCGGAGGTTTTCAAATACACTGTATTTAGACAGTCCATATTTTGCAGCCTCTTATTATGTCCAAAGTATAAACCTTATGTGTTTTGCAAAGTCAACTATGGTGCATAAGAAAAATTTTGACTTTAAAATAATCTAGAACACAGAACTGAAAAAACATCTTTTGTTTAAAGTGAAACACAATGCAAATATATAAAATCCCTTAAGCTCAGTCATGTATTCATTCAACAATTAATAATATTTTAATACTTGTATCTGATTAAACTTTAGGTAAAATAAAGTAAAGGTTCTTTAAATACTACATCCTCTAGGATTTGGGGCACTTGTAATGCATTGTAAACTGTTTTTACCCTAAGCTCAGCGACTGAGCGTTTAGAAAAGTAAAGGAAGGGAGAAATAAAGAGAGTGTTATAAAATGCTTATTTATACTGTACCAGCATCTTCTTCTGAGTGCCGGTCTTTGGGCCTCTTTATTGGCCTGCAGGGGTTGGCGTCACTCCCATATATGGAGCAACTCATCTCGGCACTCAGAGACCATTCCAATTCTGTAAGCTGAGCTACGCATGCAGTTTACAACACCGATGAAGATAGGGAGGTAAGGGCATTTTATTGCAGTAGAGAAAGTGCATGTCTGGTCTGCAATAAAGTGTAAATATTTGCCAGCACACCATGGATCTTCAGATAGAGTCCAAATGGCTTTATTGAATTATGATTATATCACAAACAAGAGAGTGCAGCCTTTCAGAATCACGCAGGACCCTTTCATCCGGCACTTGATCATAACATGCCAGAAGAAGGGGTCCTGCGTGACTCCGAAACATTGTACTCTTATTTATGATTACATTATTTAATCGTTGCTGTTAGGACATCACATGATGTTTCCTAGGTATTTCCTGTCCTCAGGGAAAGTTCTGAGGGAGGAGTTTCTGGTACTCTGTTGATGTATGAATCTATGTCATCACAGCTTTGATTGGTCACATAAACAAAGGCTTTCAGAATAGAAAATGTAAATAATTATTAGCAACAAAGTGTTTTAAAGCTTTGCAGAAAAAATATATTTCAAAGCAAATGTTTAAATTTTTTTTTGCAATAACGCGGTGTTTGTGATGTTGACTAACAAAATCTTTAACTTTGTTCACACTGTAAAGATATCTGGAGGAGGTTCCGCCAATCGCAGGCTGTGTAATGCCCCTTCAGCCTGTGTCTATTGTGTGTATGTGCTGGGACTAACAGGGAGGTGAAACCTCCATCAATTACCATCTTATATCTTGTCCCCATAGTGTTTAGCAACGTGGAGGAGGAGGGATGGAGGAGGATTGTCATTTACCATTGTGTATACAACCACATGTGTGACTCGTAGGTCACATGGGCGGCACAGATAAGAAAAAAGGGAGAAAATGAATGATGTAGAAGGGAACTGAAATTGGGGCATGCTTCGTAGATGTCAACAGCAGATGTACACAATCTCTGACTGCAGCAGAGGCACAGACCAGGAGGGGGGGGGGGGTTGTGAACAGCAGGATCAATCAGGATTTTTGCAGTCTAAAGAAAACAAATGCTGTAGTGAGTGAGTATCAACACAATGTAATATAGCATGTATTGACAGTTTTTGATGATTTGGATTTAATGACACTTTAAAGCGCAATAGGCTTGTAAACGGGCCCTTAATCGTTTTGGAGGTAAAACTGTTCACAGACATTGTATATGCATTTCAATAGTATATTAAGTTAGTTGGCTTAACCGCTTAAGGACCACCTCCTGCACATTTACGTTGGCAGAATGGCACGGCTGGGCACATCGCATACTTGTATATGGCTCTTTAAGTGCCCAGCCATGGGTCACGCTCACGCCGCCCCCGGGGCACGCTCGCGACCCGGTCCTGAGCTCCGTGACCGCAGGACCTGCGGACCCGAACGCCGCTAGTGTCCCGTGATGGGGTCACAGAGCTGAAGAACGAGGAGAGGTCTGTGTAAACAAACCTCTCCCCGTGCTTCCTAGTGTGGCTGTCACTGATAGTCTGTTCCCTGTTATAAGGAAAGATGATCAGTGACGTCACATGCCAAGCTACGCCCCTCAACAGTAAAAAAAAACAAAAAACACACACCTCACACATAACCCCTCCCCGCCCCCTAGTGATTAACTCCTTCACTGCCAGTGTCTTTTACACAGGAATCAGTGCATTTAAATAGCACTGATTGCTGTATAAATGACAATGGTCCCAAAAATGTGTCAAAAATGTCCGATGTGTTCGCCATAATGTAGCAATCACAATAAAAATCGCTGATCGTTGCCATTACTAGTAAAAAAAAAAAAAAATTATAAAAATGCTATAAAACTATCCCCTATTTTGTAAATGCTATAACTTTTGCGCAAACCAATCAATAATCGCAATTTTTTTTTTACCAAAAATATGTAGAAGAATACGTATCAGCCTAAACTGACGGAAAAAATGTTTTTTTATATTTTTTGGGGGGATATTTATTATAGCAAAAAGTAAAAAATATTGCATCTTTTTCAAAATTGTCGCTCTATTTTTGTTTATAGCACAAAAAATTTAAACCGCAGAGGTGATCAAATACCACCACATGACTGCGCAATTGTCAGTTAAAGTGACACAGTGCCGAATTGCAAAAAGGGGCTTGGTCCGGGGCTTAAGTGGTTAAGTTCCATAATATTAAGACCGTATAATAGAAAGGTAGCCTCCCTGGCGGTATTCCCGAGTCTGGCTCGGGGTAAGATTTAAATACCATAAGCTATATTCCTGAGCCAGACTCGGAACCGCATCGCTGGATCCATGGATGGGGTTACTTACCTTGTCCCCTGCGTTAACATGACCCTGCGTTGTGACGCACGGGGGACGGAGCTCCGTTCCCTGCGTTGCGACGCACGGGGACGGAGTTCGGCGCCAAATTCAAAAAGTAAAATACACAGTAAAGATACAGTATACTGTAATCTGTAAGATTACAGTATACTGTATCTTTACTGTGTATTTTACTTTTTGAATTTGGCGCCGATCAATATCAAATAATTACACATCCCCTTTGTCCCTAGTGGTTTGTCCAGTGTCCTGCATACAGTTTTATATTATAAATACTGTTCTTTATGCCTGGAAACTGGAGATTGTTCATAGCAACCAAAAAATTTCCGTTTACATCAAAAGTGCTTATAGACCAGCTAGAAAACAGCGATAATAAATTAGAATCACTCACAGAATTGAGCAATAGTAATTTGTGGGGAAATTCATCATCAAACACTAAAAGTAATGACAGTGACAGTGATTTTGATTTGATTACATTGTTGAGTAATTTTTATTATTATTATATTATTTGTTATAATTATTTATAGTTATTTATTTTATTATATATATATATATAATATTAATTTATGATTTCATATTTCAAATTTTATCATACTCAGGATGTCTATTAGACTCTTGTTTGGACAGATTTAAGTGAATTATTTCTAAGAATTATAGGCCTACAATATAAAACACCAAATTTCCATGCAAAATAACGGTACCGCTTTTAGCACGTAAAATCTGAGATAATCATACCGCCAAGGAGGTTAAATTGCTGGACATGAGACAGGCAGTACCAATGATGGCTTTTCGAAGGGGAGCAATAGCAATTGGGACAAGTTATTTGATAGGTAACTGTCAAAAAACTTACCAGTAAGGTTTAACTTTGTACTGTGAATGAAGTTTGAATGAAACCAGCAAGCAGATGAGGAATTTTAGACTTTTTAGTGACTTTTTTTAATATGCAGCCATACAAGTGCTATTTTCATAAGGTAGACAGCAGTGGTAGCCCCATATATTTCTTGTGACTGGTTTACTTTAACACCATTGGGTTTCAGTGCGGGGCATTTTTGTGTTACCATTGGCAACATTGACAGCTGTAATATACACATACAGTAGCTCTATTTTACTTCAAATGTGATATTAGAGGCACAGATCCTGCATAAACTCTGAGTGTTTTTTATTGAAAAAATCGTTTTTCCTAAATTCATTTTGGGGTATATTTGGTTAGTTTAGACATAGGGCTTAGAATAGTTCTTTAATTTATTGTCTGCTTTCTCTTGTTGACTTCTGTATTACCACCTCATCTCACAGTAGGATTCCCAACTCTAGTATGCAAGTGATCTCACAATAGATAGATCCTAATTTCTTATGATGCATTCACTCATTCGTTATTTAAAAGCAATGGGGTATTTTATAAACTTTGCACAACTAGATGATTCATGTGCTATACTAAAAATATACTTTTAAAAAATTATTTTTTGCTTAAGACATAATAATAGAAATAGTATACTGTTTGTAGTTAAACATCCCACTGCGTTTGAGCATTATATGTGTGTAGAAAACAGGACAAACATTTCTAAATAAGCAGATAAATATCTTTGTTCGGCTTTGGCGCCCTAGATGTTGTTGCATTATAGTTGTTTCTGAAACAAGTAATGTTCAATAGTCCATAGAGTTTGCAATAAATAAGCATTTATTGCAATAAGCATTTCTTTCTTTACTTGCTTCCATCAATCTGATTTCATTTACATATACAGTATATCTCAAATATTATAAATTCTACAGTGTCCTGTGGTCTAAGGGAGATGCAAAGATAAACTCCTCTGCTTGGTATGCCACTATACTTAATTACAGTATTTATATACTAGCTACAAAGCTAGTTTGTTTACTTGTGTGCAGTATGCTTGGCTAGTTTCTTAATTTTCCGTTTAATGTATTTATGGTCTTTTCTTTCCAGAATGGAATTTGGAAAGCTTTCAAAGAATTGATGTTAACCAGGTACGGCTATTTTAGGTCTTATTTAAAAACATAGTTACATCTATTTTTCTCTGTTTTATAGGAGGATGAATCACCTCTCCAAAAATATAGATTTACGCAGGAATCATTTAAAAAATGATTAAATGTGAAAGTTTAGTTTAATTTGAAATATTTCTACCATTGCTTGTTAATCTCTGGATTTATTAGGGCCTAAGATAACTTAAAGCGGAGCTAAACAATCTCAGTCAACATTCACTATAGCTTACATTTTTAAAACTTTTTTTACATTTTTATAGTTGCTTCCTGTTTTCAGCATAGGCCAAGATTATGTCATACATTCCATAAGTATTAGCCAAAGCTAACCTTAAGAAATTAACAATGCTTTACTAAATAGTAAGGAAAACTTAGAAAAACATAATAAAGCACGTATCACTTCTCTGTGCTGAGTGGCTTCCTGTTCATTCAAAAACCAAAGCTTATCAAACACAATTTACTCTGCTCCAGGTATGAATGAACACAGGGGGTGATCGATACTGTTTAGTGACTGCGTTCATTCAAATAAGGAAGGGGCTGGTAAATGACATATTTACTGGTCCCTTCCCCACTCTCAATTCTAAAATGAATCTTGAAGCAGCCTGCGGGAGAGGAGAGGGTGGAAACCGGCAGGGGAAGAGGGGTTTAAGGAAGCACATGGAGTGCCAGGCAACAGAAGAACAAAAAACCTTAAGAGGAGGGGCAGCGGGAGTAGCATTTATTGAAACCGGTTTGTCTGCATCTTCCTCCCTGCAGCAGCTGAATGCTGATCAGTTCCACTCAGTGTCACCCCCCCCCCCCCCTCAAGTTTTCCGGGATTGGCAACCAAGGGATGCGATCTACCTGTCATCTGCCTGCGTTCAACGGGTAGATCGTGAATGACAGGTTGTCGATCCCCGATGTATATGAATAATCGTTAATTGATCTCTTTTTTGTACAAATAAAATCATGGACCTTATCTATTTTGATGTGTGATTCACTGACTGAGGGGTTATAATGTTTAAGTCCTGCTTCATTTTCATCTTACTTAAACTTGATCTCCAGGTTTCTTGTCACTTTAAATACCGTATTTATTGGCATATAACACACAGGCGTATAACACGCACCTTCATTTTAGGAGGGAAGTTTCAGTTTTTAAACTTCATTTAAAACTGAAATTTTAAATAAAGAACTTTGAAGCAAAATCAATGTGGTCTTAACATTGCCTATCTGCAGCCTGATCAATGTCCATCTGCAGCCTCACGATTGCCCATCAATGCCCATCTGCAGCTCATCTGCAACTTTTGAATATATGTATGTGTTTTATAGTATTTTCTTTTATATTCTATTCCTGCTTTGTTTTCACCTTATAAAGCATAAAGCATGATGTTAGATGTTGCCCTTATATTTATTAAAACATAATTATATCCAATATAAAAAACAGTGCCGCAGTTCTTAATAATGTGTAGCTACTATTATACATAACATTAATAAATGCCCCAGAGTCTTCCCCTGAAGAAGACGTGTGGCAACACATTGGCTTTAGCTGAGTGACATCACACAAGGAAGCAATCTTATAAAGCCCTAGAGGGGCGCTGATCGCACTTGACCACAGGGAGTGTTATAGATGTGAGAATCTGCAGTGCACCAGCTAGTACACGATAAAATGTGAGTAATTTTACTTGTGTGATATTTGATCTGGAACACAGAGGATTTGTGAGCACATGTGGATTTGAAACAATTAACTTAATTATGTCACCATGGCATGGCTCCCATGCACATAAAGATGATACACTATGCCTCGTTCCTTAGAGATATAGAAGAGGAATTTGGAACCACAGAATATGGGACTTTATGGGCAACAGGAAACATGTATAAAGATAAATGTAATCATTTCTTAGAAAATCATTAAAACCATATTAAAACTTTAAAAGTAATAACCCAAACTACTTTGTGAGTATATCCTCCCCCTAGGCCTAGGTAGGGAGCCACCAAAGTATTCACATTAGCAAATATACAGCATGATAAACAAAGTCACCCGAAGCTGATAATAAACAAAGGTCTGTGGCTATAGAGGGATGCATAGGCTCACGCTAGAATGGAGCTGTGCTCAACATGTTTCTCGATATTAATAACGCTTCATCAGAAGCATGAGGGGTTATTTACAGTTTTAAACCTTGTTCGGGAATAAACACAGACAGAGCTTAACATCAGTTTTACATATATGCTAACATACTATATACAAAATGAGTAGTTCTAGATACTTACATACAAAATATGTGGCTCATGGAGAGCGAGGAGGCAGTTGCAGGTATGACCCCCCATGTATAGGCAGATATGGGGATACACCTAGGTGGATAGCATATAAAGTAGTATATTATTTACATCTATATAGACTCAAATATGGCTTAGTGTATGTATATAGTCTCTATACTGTGTAGCGGGACCCATATATAACAATATAACACTTATGGTATACAATAGTTCTATATGGAGTTGCAAATTATATTGGAAGCCTGACTCTGGCTGTTGAATTGTCCACGATAGGTGCCAAAGCTAGCTGCGTCTCTGCTTATGTGTAGGTTCTATCTCACATACAGTATAACAGGTTACTCCTCGTGCTTTAGGGAAATTTACAGGTATGGCCCACCCTTTGGGTTTCCTAAACTGTGTAGAGACAAAGAGCATATACAAACGTATACTTTAAAAAGTGAACAACCCATCAGGAAAAGGAAAGCTGTATTCCACTACACAGGACAAGACTTACATTCTTCTCTGTGTGAGATATGCTATGCTCCTCGTCTGCTCGCTACTAACCCACAATAGAGGGTGGTTAGCCGGTCTAAACAAGACCCTTCTGATCATCTTCCCATATAAGGTGTATCCCGACCGTCCCACCAGGTGCGTGCAATTAGCTCGCCACCTGACATGAAACGGCCTGGCCAAAGGTGCACACCCACAACGATGGCCTCGGAAGCGCAGTATGCAGTCCGACCAGTAGAGCAATGTGAGAGCCAGAGCCAAGGGGACATAGAATGACCCAGCCAAAGGTGCACGCCCACAGGGGCTGCTGCGCATGCGCAATGCAATCAGTGCTTTCCGACCAGTAGAACAATGTAATCTTCAGAGCCTGGAGGAGAGGAGCTCCCCCTAGTGGCATCTGGAAGTGCCGCACCCGCACACCAAAACTGGATCTGACAAAGTCCAACCCTGCTGGTAAACAAGAGCCGTGCCTTCAGCCACATATAACAAAAGCAGAAAAAAAGAGAGAAAAACACAAAATACCTATTTAGTGCCTTATTTACATATGGGTTGAATATACTGAACAGAGACTCCAGGCGCTAAAGATTGCATTGCTCCACTGGTCGGACCACTCCGATTGCACTGCGCATGCGTGGAGCGTCCACCCCTCTAGGCGTGCACCTTCGGCAGAGCCGTTTCATGTCAGATGGCGAGCTGATTGCATGCACCTGGCATGATGGTAGGGGGAGATGATTAGCAGGGTCTTGTTTAGACCGGCCGATCACTCTCCATTGTAGGTCATTAGCGAGCAGACGAGGAGCACAGGACATCTCACACAGAGAATAACGCAAGTCTTTTCTTGTGTAGTGGAATACAGTTTTCCTTTTCCTGATGATTTTTCCACATTTTAAAGTATATGTTGGCATATGCTCTTTGTCTCTACACAGTTTAGGAAACCCAAAGGGTGGGCCATACCTGTATAATTGCCCCAAAGGAGTAGAAGGAGGAGTAACCTGTGATACTGTATGTGGGATAGAGTCTATACATAAGCAGAGACACAACTAGCTTTGGCACCTTTCGTAGACAATTCAGAAGCCAGAGTCAGGCTTCCAATATAATTTGCAACTCCATATACAACTATTGTATACCGTAAGTGTTATATTGGTATATGGGTCACTCTACACAGTATAGAGACTATATACATACACTAAGCCATATTTGAGTCTATATAGGTGTAAATAATATACTACTTTATATGCTATCCACCTAGGTGTATCCCCATATCTGCCTATAGATGGGGGGCCATACCTGCCACTGGCTCTGCTCCTCGCTCTTGATGAGCCACATATTTTGTTTTTTAAGTATCTAGAACTACTCATTTTGTTTATAGTATGTTTGCATATCTGTAAAACTGATGTTAAAGTCTGCCTATTCCTGAACAGGGTTTAAAACTGTAACTAACCCCTCATGCTCCTGAAGAAGCATTATTCATAAACATGTTGTGCACTTCTCCGTTCTAGCGTGAGCCTATGCATCCCTCTATAACCACAGCCCTTCGTTTATTATCAGCTTCTGGTAACTTTGTTTATCATGCTGTATATTTGCTAATGTGAATATTTGGTGGCTCCCTACCTAGGCCTAAGGGGAGGGTATACTTACACAGTAGTTCGGGTTATTACTTTTAAAGTTTTAATATGGTTTAGCGATTTTCTAAAAAAATGATTATATTCATCTTTATACATGTTTCCTTGTTAATACAGTGCCCATATTCTGTGGTTTCAAATGTTTCTCCATATGTGAATTTGGACAATTTGAGTCACAGAAAGGTGGACATTTAGAAAATTTAGCTTATATTTAGTTTGCATTTTTTACTTATATTTCACTTTTTTGTTTTTCAACTGCAAGAGTAGAATGTAAGGGGTTGTTTATTCACACCAGGCATTACCATATGGTGGTTAGGCACATATCTTTCATGTATGATCTGATTTATATGTAATGAGCATATTTATTGACATTTATGTTTATCATTTATGAATGTTATAATAGTAGCTACACACAATTGAGGAGTGTAAGACATTTTTTTTTTTATATTTATAATACACAGAGTGTGAGAACACACTATAGAGCCAGCAGCAGCTTACTTTTACTTTTATTTTTATTCTTACTCTCATATTAGGTATTGGTGGCAGGGGAGTACACATTTTTATATAATAATTATAATAAAAAGGTATTCACACTCCTATAAATGAACTCTGAAACCGTAGATCATATTCTGCCATGTATCTTTAGATGGCAGAACTTGACAGCATATTAGTAGCTATCACCTCCTGAGATGTCTGTGCTGTTCAATTTATCCTTTAATAGGCTAGGTGTAGCAAGAGAGCACAGCTCAGTGATTAGAAGTTGGGGTTGGACCCGCTGTGCCACTGTACCGTGTTACCATTTGTATGTGTGTATGTGAGCTCTCTTTGTGATAGATGATGAATTTCTTTTTTTCCTGTGTAGACCTGTAAAAAAAAATTTTTTGTCTTTTTTTATTTTATGCTTTTTGTCCAGGTCTCTGCTGCGTTCCTAATTTCCTTTTAATGGCTTTGTGTAGTTGTGTTTCATGTGGTATGATTTTTATTTGTGCTGTTTTTCCATTGAAATATAAAGGATTTCTTTGAAGTGTCTCTAGCTCTGTTCTGTGGGCTTTTTTTTTTGCTTCATCTCCTTATCGTTTCTGCTTTATTGAATAAGAAAAAGTGTTCAGCACTTTTATTATATACCATAATTATTAATATTTTAAAGTTGAAACATTTGAGCAATGCTGCATAATTTGCCTAATGGTGAAAGCAGCAGTTTAGTAAAGCTTTAACTACTTAAGGATCAAGCCTATTTTTTTCAAACTTGGTGTTTAGAAGTTAAAATCTATTTTTATTTATTTTTTGCTAGAAAATTACTTAGAACCCCCAAACATTATATATATATTTTTTCAGAAACCCTAAAGAAATAAATGGCGGTCGTTCCAATACTTTATTACACCGTAGTTGCACAGCGTTTTAAAGCCCCATACACACTATAAGGTTTTCTGCTGATTTTTGTCTTCAGATTTACCAAAAGCATGTAGTTCAAGGGCCTGCCTGATTGCATACAAATTGAAACTCCTAAGGTTTGACCTCATATTATATGGTTTTGGTAAATCTGAAGGAAAAAATCAGCAGAAAATCTGATAATGTGTATGGGGCTTTACAAGCGCAATTTTTGGGGAAAAAATACACTTTTTTTAAATTAAAAAGTAAGACAACAGTAAAGTTAGCCCAATTTTTTTATATTGTGAAAGATAATGTTACGCCGAGTAAAGTGATACCCAACATGTCATTCTTTAAAATTGCGCTTGTGGAATGGTGACAAACTTTGACCCTTAAATATCTCCATAGGCGACGTTTACATTTTTTTACAAGTTACCAGTTTTGAGTTACAGATCTTTTGCTAGAAGTATTGCTCTTGCTCTAACAATCACAGCGATACCTCATATGGATGGTTTGAACACCGTTTTCATATGTGGGCATGACTTGCATTTGCGTTTGCTTCTGCTTCTGCACGCAAGCTTGGTGGGACGCCGAGCTTTAAATTTATTTCTATTTTTTCTTATTATTTATTTTACGTTTTATTTTTACATGGTCCTTTTTAAAAATAAATAAAAATAATTGGGTCAAGTTTATACCTAATACAAGGATACTTGTAATAGAAAAAAAGACCTCAGATCTCACATTTATACTTTAATGTAATAAAAAATAAATGTCCTTTTTTTTTTATTTTTTTATTTCCCCTTTAAGACCATTGAGTGGAAGTGATGTTTGACGTCGCTTTCATCATCCATTGTTATGGAGCTTAGCGGGGGCCATCTTTCCCTCACTCGGCTCCATGTCTCAGAGGGGAGAGGACCCGAACGGCTAGCCACATATGTGGAATTACTGGGCAGGATACTTTGCTTACCTAGTTGAACAGGGAAAGAAAAAGTGATCATGTGCAGATGTGTTGCCAGCTTTAACCCTTATACAGCCACCGTCGTTTGTCATATGTTGCCAGCAGCAGTTGGTGTTTACACACACTTCTGGTTGTTACAGAAGCTGGGAGTAGGTGTAAATCTTACAAGAAGTTGGCTTCCACAGACACCAATACCTTAACCCCCCCTCCCACTTGTTTGTGTGCACTAAAACTAACTTTAGTTTATTTTTTACAGAAAATTTGCATTTTATAAACAGGTGTGTTAATATTGTGTGACATAAAAAATGGAAATATGGCAATTTTATTCTCCAGGGTCTCTGCTTTCTGAAAATAAACCCTGTTTTGGGGTTTTAACTAATCTCCAAGCCTAAAATCATTTCTTTAACTTGTACAAGAAAAAAAAAGGCTCTAGCAGTAGAAGAGTTAAAGGGATCCTGTTGATGTACCCTGCATGGGCATTGCAGAGGTTCACTTTAATATAACAGAGCCCTTTTTAGGACAGTGCAATTCATGCTTAAAGTGGAGTTCCACCCAAAATTGTAACTTCCGCTTTAAGCACTCCCTGCCCCCTTACATGCCACATTGGCATGTATTTTTTTTTGGGGGGGCGAGTGGAGGTTTTGTTAGGAGTGGGACTTCCTGTCCCATTTCCTCCTTCCGCTCAGGGACCGGCAAGGCGACTTAGGCGACCCCTCCCTCTAGGCGATCTCCTGGGACACGTGACAGGTCCCAGGAGATCCCCTGTCCACTCTGGGAGCGCAGAGCGTCTCATGCATGTGCCGTCCGTGCCCGGCCTTGAAGCCAAAAACTGTCACGGTCAGGTGCCCAGAGTGTCAATGGAGGCGCTGGCAGAGAGGAGGGGGAGAGGAGTGACGCTCCATTTGGCCGCATCGCTGGACCGTGGTGAATGGAACGGGTGAGTGTCTGCTTACTAAAATTTAGCAGCTACACATTTGTAGCTGCTGACTTTTAATGAAAAGCCTGGAACTCTGTTTTAAAGTGATATTAAAGTCTTGTTTTTTATTTTTAAGCAAAAAAAAAAAGTCACACTTGCCTACTGCACAGAGTAGCTCAGAGCCTCCTCTTGTCTGGTCTCGCCAGCTCTCCTGACCCCTTCCTCCTGCTGTGGGGGCACGAGTTGCTGCTGTGTACAGTATATCCCTTTAGATATGGCGCAGGGGCTTGGCCCCACCCCTCCTCTCTCATTGGCTCACTGACTTTGACAGCAGTGGGCGCCAGTGGTGCCCACTGCTGTCTCAGCCAGTGAGGAGGGAGAGTCCCGGACAGCCAAGGCTGTTGTGCAACATTGCTGGTTCGAGAAGAGGCACAGGTTAAGTAAGTATTAGGGGGGCTGAGGGAGGCTGCTGCACAAAGAAATGTTTTCATCCTAAAGTGTTACTAAACCCACAACAGTAAACTCAGTCTGTGTATGCAGTAATGCATTGTGTAAAATGGCTGTTTGATTCTGTCTTCTCTGATCCTCCCTTTCTCCCAATCCATCTCCTGATAGAACAGAGCATTTGGAGTCATTATGCACATGCTCAGTTTGGTGTGCATTGCTAGAGAGTTTTTTTTTGTTCCTTAAGTTGGAGCAAGTGATCAGCACAGGGCCAATCAGCACTGTCCAGACAGAGGGTCAGGGGTCCTCCAGCCACATAGGACACCCATAGGGGAATGAAAAGTCCTTCTACAAGCTTTAACTAGACACTGATAGAAGTCACAAGACTGCTATATACTGCTGATGAGAAAAGGTATTTAGCGGATTATATTTACTAAGATGCATTTTCATGTTCTGTGTACTGTAGGAGACCTGAAATAGGGCTCCTGGGTTTTGTAACACTTTGAATCACTTCAGTTACATGCCCCCATCCTCTCTGCACCATTATAATTGTCCCTGTGCCTGTGTAATGTAAAAAATATGCACGATTGTACCAGTATAATCTCTGCTCCTGCCGCTCAGCTGATTCCTCTCCTTTCTTCTGTCTCCGGCTCACAGCTGCAGTGGGCGGGGCCGAACCCTCCTACTGCCGTCAGCTTGGAAGGAGGGGGAGATAGGGGAGAGAGAGAGAGCGCAGAGCCGCCGACAATCAGCTGAGTGGCAGGAGCAGCCAGGTATTTCAGGTGATACAGGGGTCCAAATGACGCAATGCAAGCACTGTGCTGTATAACAGGTGTTAAGCGAACAGGATGTTTGGTTTTTGTGGGTCAACAAAAGCTTTAAAGAGGAAGTAAACTCTCCCACTCTGATGCTTCTTTTCATTTAGTCAATTATAATAAGTAATTATCAGACTATAGCCACAATTGCATATTACTTATTGTTTAAAGAAACTTTAAAAAACTTGTTTCCAGGGGTTAGGCAGCGCCATCTTAAGTATTGTTTTCAGTCCACAGTGGAGTGTATTTCCACCCTTACATTGAGCACTTCCTGTACTGTTAACCAAGCCTCCTTCTCAATCCAGCGTTTCTATGGCAACCCTGCTTCCCTGTTCATAGCTTACTTATTTATTTCATAGTATTTACTTTTGCAGATGTCTAATGCTTGCCTTTGTCAGACTTATCAGCTTCAGCTGATAAGACTGAAGTAATGGCCAAATTTAGACTGTATGTGAGGTCACATGGTCCCATTGTGTGTAGGAGGAAGCTCTGAGTGATTAGCAGAGTTCAGTGGTGTGCCATAGGAAATCCTGATAACAGATAGATAAGCACATAGAGAGCGTGCCGTAAATCAGGGGAGATCTGGGCATGCTCAGTGACTTCATTCTACAGAACAACAAGGATTACAACAATACTAAGCAAGTAAGGAGATATCTACAAGCAGTGTTCATTAGGGTTTTTAATGCTTATTTACATGGGACAAAGTTGTGGGGGAGGGTTTACAACCACTTTAATGCTTTGCATGCATTAAAGTGTTACCCCCCAAAAAAATAAAGATCCTTGTCTCTTAAAGCAGATTACAAAGCACAGTGCTTGTGCTGTGTAATCTGCCCCCCTCTGAACTGTTACTTCCTTTATGTCCTCTCTGTACTGACCACGAAAATCTGCGCTGCTGAGCTTTGACCATCGTGGTCAGAGTACATCCCTGCATCATATGTTGCTGTCCCCTCTGCTCTCCTCTCTCCCCCTCACCCCCTCCTTCCTGCCTGTCATCTCATTTTCTTTTTCTGTCTCTGCCCTGCCCCGTCCCTGCCGCTATGCTTGAAAAACAAAACAACGTAAAATTGTCACTGCCAGCCCCTTTATTAGAGGCTGGCATAGCACACTATGAAAGTTGTTTTAAAAAACAAGCGTTATAAATGCCAATTTTGAGCTGTCTTAAGGCCGGTCACGTGACTCGCACCCGGTTTACAGCTATGAGACCAAGCTTCTGCGGAAGAGACGAGCTGCTACGTGATCTCTTCGGCTGACGTCAGAGGGAGATCACATCCCCTGCTGCAGAAGACACCCATTGGAGCTGTAGAATGGCCACATGTCTTGTGACCGGCCTGGAGACAGCTCAAAATTTGTATTTAGAACTCTCGTTTTTAAAAACAACTTTCATAGTGTGCTATACCAGCCTCTACTAGAGGGGCTGGCATAGTCTTCTATAAATGGGTTCACAAACACTTTTAGATAAAAAACCTTCTACTTTTAGAACCACTTTAATATTCATTCTTAAATTATCATTTTGTAAGTTTATTAGTTTATTTTGCTAGTTTAACTTGGCTTGCTCTGCCTAAGCCTCACAATTGCCTGTTTTCACTGAAAGCATATCCGTATCAAATATTGAGGCCTGCAGTTTTTTTTATATTGCTCTTAAAGTGTAAGTTATAAAATGTATTTTATTCCTAAGCATAATACTGATGGATCTTTATTTCCAGCTGTAGAATACTACTCTTCTTTGCTGTGCATGCATAACAAGAATCTTATTCCGAGCTTTTGTGAGCTTTTTAGAACCATGCCACATATAAGAACCTGCTATAGCATTGCTAATAAGGGCAGAGAGATACTCTTGTTTTTACAGCATTACTCCATGGATGACCAGGTAAGCAAGACATTGCTACCCTATTCATCCCACATTGAGTGATGCTGTTTAAATAGGTGGGTATTTCTTTAATGTCATTAAGGGACACTGAAGTAATACTCATCTTGCCAGTGAAGTAGCAACACTGTAGTAGTTTGTTCCTGTCCTGCTGCTGCTGAGTTGTTGCCTACGACAGGATCACAAATATGTTTATGTGAACCCCACTGGAGGAAGCCTGAGACAACTCTTACCAACGATAAAGTAACTCAGCCCCTCTAGTACTGTATATTACTTCACCCCAGTTAAAGTGAGAATTTAGGCTAACATGTGAGAGTGGGTCCACCATAAGATTTATTGTTTTAAATACTGACCTGATTGTTTGACATTTCATGCTGCTCTCTATTTGTACTACTTTTGCCTGATTCAGAGGTGCAGCTATCAGCAATGTTCCTCGCATTCATCCCATAGTTTCCATTGCTAGCTAGCTCACAAAATATAGTTGCGTGTCCACAAGACCTAAAACTGCCATTTGTGATCTTCATCTCATATTCAAATATGTGTTGAACGTTATGGCTGAAAACGTTATGGCTGAAAAAAGATGTATCTGATCGCATACGGGTTCATTGAATACTTGCTGAATTTCATTTGTACAGTCTTTATGAAGTCACGAGCCAAAATTAACACTGATGCTCTTGGCTTACTATCTGTCATGGATTTACAGTATGTATAATTATTGCCCAACTCAAAGGTCAGAAATGCCATTGATTGTGTATCTTCGGATAAAGAGGTTTGTGCATTAGTTCTGTACTGCCTCAGTTCAGTAAAGTACTCTATTTATCAGTATAATAACTGTATAAGCAAAATGGCTTGGTGGTTTGCACTTTGTTCTTGGGTCATCGAATCTCCACTATCACACTACCTGCATGAACTCTCTATGTGCTTACGCAGATTTCCTCTGGGTAGCCTGATTTCCTCTCACGTTCCAAGGGCATTGTGGTAGGTTAGTTGACTCCTGTCAGAATTGTCCCTAAACACATATGCTTCTAGAGGGCAGGGACTGATATAAAAATGACAAGTACTGCATATGTTGTCAGTGCTTTATAAATACCTGTAATAAATGAATTACTGTTGATATCTATTTTCTTCCATTTCCAAACACAATAATGTGCTTTGTTTTTTAGGCAGATGTGGCTCCACTCATGACAGCTCTAATTGGAGTCCCTTATCCTCTTAACTCAGTGGTAAGGCATTGCTGCATGTATTTAAAGGAATAATACAGCTGTGTTATTGTATTACTTATTTGCATAATCTATGTTTATTTGCAAAATAGGGATAAACAACACAAAAAAGCAGTATTGAATACAATTTTGCCAAGCATTACATGCAGTGGAGCTGCTGCAACTTTCACTTACAAAATGCACACAAATACATCCTATAACTGAATTTAGCACAATAAAGAGTTAACGCGTGTATAGGTGTATGTCTTCCATAAAGCTCCAAGTAGAGATATATTCTAACATTACTACGCATGAAGTGAAATCCATATCAAGGAAATGGAACATCAAAGTAAATGAAGATAAAAACGTTTAAAAAAATGGGGAAAAGTAAACGCACAAAAAAATGTAGAACCGTGCTGCCAGATAGAATATATTTGCATCTGTATTATAAAAAAGGGGTACCTTAGGAGAACATATAATGAAGAAACCCTTTAATAAGCAGGCAGTAGTCCCTAGTAGTTACCAGACCACTGAAGTAGAAATGGATTTAGTGATCTTTCCCATGTATCTTATAAGAGTAATACGTCCGCCCTACCCAAATGTCTCAGAATTGTTCCTCCTTATTATTAGATATAACAACCCACCTCTCAGCCTCCATCATCCTATCGACAACTTCCTGCCAATCTCCAATAGCCAGACAAGTAGTCTGCTTCCAGAACCTAGGTTTTGGGCATTCAGTATATGCTGGTAACACTGCTCTTATATGAGGTCATGAAACAGGAATTGGAGAGGAATGCATCTTATCAGTTTAAGGGAAGTTTTCTTTATCCACGGTAAGATGGATTTTGAGAACAAAATCTTTGCAAAGCGGGAGGGAGTCTTTATACCATTGTGACACAAATTTGTAACATGACTCTTGAGTTTTGGTCCTGATAGAGGAAACGTGAGGGAGGCCTATTATTTTTTGCAGTTGATTGGAAGTAAACTCCACGTTGAGCTCTTTTCCTTAATAAAGTAAGGAACCTGGCAGGAGTAAGTACAAATCCGCAGTTCATACATATGGGAAAGGAGATGTTTCCTACCGCTTTCAGTAGCAGAATGCTGCTCTTAAATTGATGTTTGTGGGGCTTTTAGTGTTTTTTTGCCTTTTTGCCGAAGTCCCTGAATTCATCTCAATGAAATCCTTATGTGTCCATGTACTCATAGGCTTTTAGAGGAGTTTAGGAGCAGCAGAGTTTAGAGACAGTCAATACGCCTTCTCCTGAACACAGAAGAAAAGTGCTGATGAGAGGGAACTTTTGGACAAAAAAACGTCCAATGCAGCTAAGCATGTCTAAACACACCTAGGAGCGTTTAGCACTTCAGCGTTTATTTGTTTCATTGGCCAGAATAAATAAAAATTCTGCCCATTGAAATAAACACCCAAACGCTGCTAAGCGCAGCTAAACTCTCTTAAGCTGCGTTTTTTAAAACCAGTTTAGGTAAGTTTTTAACACTGATTTTCTTCTGTCAGGAGAAAAAGCATTTACAACAAACCAGTGTGCATGAGGCCTTAGACTTGAAAGGAGTCAAGGGGACTTATATGTTGTCACAAGATGTCCAAGAGTATAAGCTTGCCTTCACTGGAAAATTTGTGAAAATTGGTGACTCCATCCATCCCATATACATTAAAGTAGGCTATGTTTTCATCAGGGGAGTACCAGGGGAATACTTTCAGTGGGGCTAAAGGTGAGGTTTGTGGTAAAAGGTCCCCTTAAGCCTTAAGTCTGTTCCAGGTCTTCAACGTTGCAAGAGTTTTCAGAGAAGTCCAATTCAACAGACTCTGAACTGCTGTCGGGATCCATGGCACTCTCGCTAAGTTATGTCCCGCCATTGTCTTTTTAGACCCACAGTTTATCATGCATGCAGAGTACACTCTTCGGACAAACCACATCACTTTAAAATATAAAGTTAAGTCTGGTATACCTAAGCCTCCATCCGTTTTTTAATCTTTGTACGATAAAATAAGCAAATCTATGTTTTTTATATATATTTTTTTTTTTACGAAGACTGTAATCAAACTTGCATCTGTTTAAAAAAAAATAGTAATTTTGATTACAGTTTATTTACCTCAGCCACATGAGAGGAAGACCTTGGCACCTGTTGAGATTCCTTCTTACTAAACTGAGTATTATGTAATAAATTCTAGAATAAATGTGATTGTGTCGGGAGAGATATATGTGCCCACATAAACAAGAAATATGGTTTCAGTTGGGTGGCCAATTCAGGGGGAATTAATACCAGAAACATTTTCAACTTATTAGCTAAAATCTAACCCATC
The DNA here is from genome assembly GCF_037356315.1 of Lithobates pipiens. Lineage (NCBI taxonomy): Eukaryota > Metazoa > Chordata > Amphibia > Anura > Ranidae > Lithobates > Lithobates pipiens. The sequence continues at coordinate 332,320,503 of NW_027507764.1, read as the reverse complement.
TATTTTCTCTCCCAATATATATATATATATATATATATATATATATATATATATATATATATATATATATATATATATATATCTACACTATATATAGTATGAGAAAGGGTGTCTTCTCAGGTTCATGTTTTGCCCAGTGTAAAACATAATGAGCCCTAATTGTTTTATCACGTTCCACCATGTCATAACACAATTAAGGATCTTCATGTTTTACACTATGAAGCCCGTTTGATCAGAGAGAATTATGGAAGGCATGTGATCTTGCAGCCTAGAGGCTTGGAGCTTAGGCAGGCCATACACAGTTTGAATTTTGGCCGGTTCAGCAGGAACTGTGTATGGGCAGGCTTAATGTCAACTTGGGTACGACCAACATGATGGGTTTTACCTGTGATTATCGCTTACAGCTGCTATAGCTGCTAGCAATAATTTCTGTCTTCTACCAGCAGGGATGACCTCCCCACTCCTGCCAGGAGAAGACAATGGCTCAGCAGGAGGGATTTCTTCGTCAACACTGTGTTGGAGGACTCGAGCAAATTTCTTTCTTGCAACCTGTGGTTGCAGGAAAGAAATTTGCTCTGTATATGGGTGGCCTTAGGGAAAGTCTCTGCTCTAATTAATCCCAAAGGTGTTCTATCGGGTTGAGGTGAGGACTCTGTGCAGGCCAGTCAAGTTCCTCCACCCCAAACTCGCTCATCCGTGTCTTTATGGACCTTGCTTTCTGCACTTGTGCGCAGTCATGTTGGAACTGGACAGGGCCATCCCCAAACTGCTCCCACAAGTTGGGAGCATGAAATTGTCTTGGTATTCTGACGCCTTAAGAGTTCCCTTCACTGAAACTAAGGGGCCAAACCCAACCCCTGAAGAAGAACCCCACACCATTATCCCCCCTCCAGCAAATGATCTGGATGTTGCAGAGTCTGTCCGTAAGGCACTGACTGTGCTTCTGGTTTTGTGATTATGGTACTTATTGTGTCTCTGCAGATATGTTTATGGTTCGGTGGGTGAGTTACTGATAGTGTATCTGAGGACAGTTTATTCTTATGTTTACATAATCAGGTTGAAAAAAAGACAATAAAGTCCAATAGATTCAATTAATATGAAATAAATAGAAATAAATAATGTAGAGGAAAACAAAATATAAATCTTCTAAATCATTGTCTAATTCCGTCCTGATCCCTTAAGGTAATCACATATACCTTGGGTCAACAATCTCTGGTGTTATTACCTATTAATGTTAATACCCAGTTAAAATCCCGGCATTTAGAATGCATCCAGTTATTTGTTTCTTTCTGTAATCAACCGAGCTGGCTGAAATTGCTTCCTGGAGGAGCCAATTCCTAATTTTCACAGCTCTTAAAGTGGTTGTAAACCCTTACAAACCACTTTGACCTACAGGTAAGCCTAGATTAAGGCTTACCTGTAGGTCCAAGAAATATCTCCTAAACCTATATGGTTTAGGAGATATTTGCCCGAAAACGGGCACCGCTGTCTACGGCGCACAGGCGCACTGAGCGCGGCATTCTCAGCGATGGAGCTGCCGCGCGTGTCGGCTCCCGTGCGCATGCGCGGGAGTGACGTCATCGCGGCTTCGCCGAATGACAGCGACGGAGCTGCGAGACCCCACCAAGAAGATGGATGCGGCGGACTACAGGGGACAGCGGCGACTTCGCTGGCTCCTGTGTCAGGTAAGTAAATGCCTTTGCAGGGAATGAAAGAGGAAGTAAACTCATCAGGGTTTACTTCCTCTTTAAGCCCCATACACACTATCAGTTTTTCTCCTGAGTTTTTCCTTCAGATTAACCCCAAACCATATAATATAAGGTCAAACCTTAGGAGTTTCAATTTGTATGCAATCAGGCAGGCCCTTGCACTACATGGTTTTGGTAAACCTGAAGGAAAAACTCATCAGAAAAACTGATAGTGTGTATTGAGCTTTTGGACACATGCACAAGCACATAGGATGTCAAAAACACCACTTTTAAGGGTGTTTGGCTTTTCTTTCTGCATCTCTATTTTAGCCTATGGTGTTGATTTACTAAAGGCAAATCCACTTTGCAATACAAGTGCACTTGTTAGTGCAGTTGCTGTAGATCTGAGGGAAAGCTATGAAATGAGGTGAAGCTCTGCTGATTTTATCATCCAATCATGTGCAAGCTAAAATGCTGTTTTTATTTCCCTTGCATGTCCCCATCGGATCTACAGTGACTTGACTTCCAAGTGCACTTGCAGTGCAAAGTGGATTTGCCTTTAGTAAAGAACCCACTATGTGTCATTGCACACATAGGCATTTACAGGTGTTTGGAGGCAGGTGAAAAAAAAAGTTTTTCTACAGCTGCAAAGGCTGTGAAGACCAGCAATACGGGTGCAGGAAGCCTCATTCCTCTCCCCCTTCTCTCTGAGGCGCCAGCATTCTAACTGTGGGTGCCCGGCTGTGGCATCACAACCGGGCGCGCACTGTGCCCTGTGGATGGCTGGGCAATCTTCTGGGACCTGTGACGTGTCACAGAAGATTGCAGAGAGGAAAGAGGGGGGGAGAGGTGATCTTCCTTCTGGCACCGCAAAGCCAGGGGATGAAGTGGGAGCTGGTGCCTGTAAAAACAGGGTATCTGCTCCTCCCCCCAAAAAAGGACATGCCAAATGTGGCAAGTCAGGGGGTCACCTGCACTTAAAGCGCAAGTTCCATTTTTTGGTTGAACTCCGCTTTAAAGTCTATACCTCATTTTAATGCGAGAACGTATTTTGCTGGCTTTAAAACCTGCAGCCTAGCATTGCATGCGGTTATTTAGTTTGTGATTACCAGAACACCCAGATCCTTTTTGATTATTGATTCACCTAGTTGTACTCTACCCTAGTATGTATGATGCATGTCTGTTTTTAGCCCCCAAGTGCATAACTTCCCAATCCCTATTCTGCCAGGGTATGTATACTTATGAGCACAACTGTACATTAACTGTCTTTGGGAAACTGTCAAATGCTTTGATAAAGTATACTTTATCCACAGGCACAGTTTTGTCTAGGTTTTTGCTAATTTTCAAACTAAAAGAAAGTAGATTTGTTTGGCAACTTCAGTCTTCTGTGAATCCATGCAGGCTTTCACTTATAATGTTATTTTCTTGCATCAACTCATCTATGTGGTTCTTAAAGTGATACTAAAGTTTATTGTTTTTTTTTCTATAAAAATAGCCAACATGTTATACTTACCTGCTTTGTGTACTGGTTTTGCACAGAGCAGCCCAGATCCTCCTCTTCTCCTGTCCCTCTTTGGAGCTCCTGGCCCCTCCATCCTGTTGAGAGCTCCCACAGAAAGCAGCTTGCTATGGGGACACTCAAGCCAAGCCACAGCTCCCTCTGTCCATTCAGACACGTTATGTGGTTTGGCCCCAATCCCTTTCTCTCATGATTGACTAACTGACTTTGACAGCAGAAGCGGGAGCTTTCTTCCTTTACAACCACTTTAAGTATATTTCTGACTATAGAACTTAAACTTACAGGTCTGGAGTTACTTGGTAAAAATATTTTGTTCCCTTTTTTAATATATGCACCGCATTGGCCTTGCACCAATTCATTGGTAGCAAGTCAGTCAGTAAAGAGTCTCCAAAAATTAGTAACAATGGATTGGAAACAACAGAGCTCAACTCTAAGGACATTTGGGCATAAGCCATTGTGCCTAGGTGCTTTATTCTTCTATCCCTATTATGGACTTGAACTTCATCATTTTCTTTTGTATACACAGAGCTGAAGAAGGTATTTAATAAATTTGGCTTTGCTTTGTCACCAACTCTGAGTTATCATTTAATACCCAATCATTTTACTATTAATATACTTGAAAGATATTTGGGGGGGGGGGGGGTTGTCTTACTCTTTTTTTGTAACCTGTCACTCGTTTTGAATTTTTTGCAATATTGATTTGCTTGTTACATCTATTGTTATTTTATTTGTAACTTTCAAATGAAGAAAGTGTTCCTTTATTTTTATTCTTCTTAAATGCCTGCGATGGGAACAAGAGCAACTGCTCTCTCGGCTCTCCCTCTCCTCATTGGACAGAGAGGCAGCAGGGGGAGCCATTTGCTCCCGCTACTGTCAATCACAGTGAGTGAAGGGTGAAGCAGAGCTGCAATCTGTGTGTTAATGGCCATGCAGAGCCAGGGGGTGGGGGGGGGGGGTCTGGGAAAAGAGTGATTGCGGGGCCTCAGTAAACAATACCATAAAATTGTCTTGTAATAAGTTTAAACATTTCTGCTCTTTTACTGTTTCAACAGTGCTGTTACATGAGTCAAGATTAAAATCACCTATCACTGTCCTGACCCCTGCAGCCCTTTTGTTTTTGAGCGGCAATCTATTTTCTAGGTCTGGCCATATTGCTCTTGTTTGCCTCTGAATAGACAAACTGGAAATAAAGTAGGAAGATCAGCCACTGAGTTATGAATATTTACCTGACTTAAATGGTTGAGAGGCTTGCTCAGCAAGTGATTCTCCTGGGGCTGCTGTCCCTGAGAGGTAGTCTGTGTGCTATAGGTCTGTTAGGCATCCGCATGTACTTGGCTGAGGGCCTGAAGGAATTTGGACTGAAATACATTTGTTGTAGGGCATGACCTGTGAAAGCTGGGTTGGAGAAGGTCCTCCTCTCTCCCCGAAGAGTGTCGCATGGAAGCTGGGTGGATGAAAACTGTCCTTGGACATTTTGAGTAGGGCCTTGTCCTAAGACTCTAGATGTGCATGTGCTTTGGGGGTTAATGCCAGATGTTGCTGTAAAGACTGAGACTGCTGTAATAAAGGGTTAGACTTTATTGCTTGAAAGTTCCTATGTTTAACCTTTCAGATATGTGGATATGATACAATAATTTTAGTCAACTCGAGAGTATAATAATAAAAGGAATTTACTTGGTTTAAGGATTTATTACAGATGATAAAAGTGGATAAATAAACCAGATACTCCCATTTGAAAAAAATTAAATTTGCACATAGGAGTTGCCCTAATAAATACAACAAGGTATGGGACTCTTGGTGTTCATCCACTCTTACTATTACAACTACCTGGAGAATTTTGGACTTTCACTTGGTTTATAGGTTTGGATGTTATTATACTTGTATACTTAGAGAGTTGCCTGATATCTGATACATCCTTACCTGGTTGCCAAGTGACTGGATGTCATCTTCAGATGTATAAACTTTGCCACTGGTCTTTGTGCATACAGCTTTAAATATGATATGCAGTTGTGTACTGAATTGTTTATTCTTTGTGCTCATGTTGAGCGTATTGGTCATTGTACCAACATGTATTTCATTTTGTGCATCTTGTCAATAAAAAGAGTTAAAAAAAAATGATAAATATGGCATATTCAATCCAGGGAGAGTTCCCCCAACTTCATATGAAGTCCCTGGAATTGATTATCCCATCATGATTCGGTCTTGTCTTCTTCAATCCTGAATCCATCTCCCCCAGCCTTTTGTTTTCCAGACATACAGTGTATATATATATACCAGCCCAAAAATTTGTGAAAACCAGTTTGAGCCACACCACATAATAGAAAGATCAGAGGTTCCCAACTTCCCACAGAATAATAAGACCATATGTCTCTGTATACACTAGACCATGTATATATATAATGTGTAGATTGAAGTGATTACTTATATACTAACATAATTGATAACCTTAAAAGTTTACTAAGTTTCTTGTAAATCAATAACTATTAAAAACCTACACTACAATTGCTCATACAGTCCCAGATTTGCTGGCCACCCCCCTTTTATCCATCATGGCATATTTACGGTAACTTGTATTTACCATATTTTTTTGTACTAAAAATAGTACTGCAATCTCCAGTGTTAGTTTGTAATATGGGAATTTCCAAAAAATATAACCTTGGAGGTTCTTTCAACTTGCACCCAAATCTAAGTTGATTTTTAACCACTTGCTGCCCTCCATATAGCAATATCACAGCGGCAAATTGGTTTAGTTATCCTGATTGGTTGTCATATGACGTGATCAGGATAACAAGTCAGGGGCTTGTGTGGCGATCAGTGTGGTGTGTCAGTCTGACACACCGCAACTCCGATCGTGGTATATAGCCTCTGACGGAGGCTTCTTACCACTTGATCAGCTGTGACCAATCACAGCTGATCATCGTGTGAACCAGGAAGTTAAACGGCTTTCCTCAGTTCACACTGAAAGGGAGAGCCGATCGGTGGCTCTCACTGTCGGGGGGTCACATTGATGATACATTGATTATCAGCACAGCCCCCATCAGATGTGCCCATCAGCTGCCAATAAGTGCCCATAAACTGCCAGCCTGTGTCCCATAATAAACACCTGCCGGTGCCTGTAAATGTGGCAATCAGTGCCCATAAAAGTGTCAATCAGTGCCCCATCAGTAATGCCTGTCAGGGCCCTTCAGATGCCACTCAATCATGCTTGTCAGTAGCTCCTCATCAGTGCTGCCTATCTAGTGCCACCTATCTGTACCCATCAGTGCCGCCTATCAGTGCCCATCATTTTATTTTTCAATTGATGGTCTTTTTTTTGTTTATAGTGCAAAAAATAAAAAACGCAGAGGTGATCAAATACCACCAAAAGAAAGCTCTATTTGTGGGAAGAAAATGCTAAATATGTCATATGGGTGCAGTGTTACATGGCTGCACAATTGTCATTCAAAGTGCAACAGCGTTGAAAGTAGAAAAGTGTCCTGGGCAAGGGGGAAAGTGCCTGGTATTGAAGTGGTTAAATATACTCAATCTACCTTGTATTCTGTATTTGGTCTCAACATGGACTAAGACAGTTGGGTCATGCCCAGCCTCTCCCGGTAATTTGTTTACCTGGTCCACCACATGCTGAATCCAGGCACTAGGGAGACGGTAAACTATTCAGTATTCATATTTGGCATGTCATTTTTTTGGTGGGGGAGCAGGTACCTGGTTTTGAGAGGCACCCAGCTCCCACTTCCTCACCTGGCGCCGCAATGCGGGAGTTCACCTCTCCCCCCTCCTTCCTACAATGTTCTGAGACATGTCACAGGTCCCAGAAGATTGCCCGGCTATTCAAGACAGCGCAGCATGACACGTGCATGCGCAATGCGTGCCTGGCTGTGAAGCCGCATGCTGTCACAGCCGGGCACCCAAACTTGCAATGCTGGTGCCATGAAGTGGAGGAGGAGGAGAGGAGCAAGGCTTCTGGTGGCCGTATCACTGGACCGTGGGACAAATGAGTGTCTGTTTATTAAAACACTTTTAAATGGGTGGAACTCTGCTTTAAAAGAGAATTATGGCCTTATTTTCATCCTTACCTATATGGATGGAGCATTAGACCAATGCTGCAGCTGTCCCCTGTCATCTCTGCACTGAGAAAAGATCCACGAACATCGCCGATGGCTTGGTTTTCACAGATTCCCAAGAGGAGAGATGCTGCCTGTCAGTCAGCGTCTCTCCTCTCTGTTTTTCCACACTCACTGAAGCGCTGAGCTGTGGAGGGGCAGGGAGAGGCCACCTCAGCGGCTCGCTGAGACTGCCATCAATCAAGGCAGCTGACAAGTCCAGATTTGGGATGTCGGGATGGTGCGCTGCCTTGACTGATTCCTGTGATGTCAGCAGATAGCAGGCTTCAGACCGCTCTCCTCTGAAAACGGGTTCGTTTTGCACTCCTGTGACCCAGAGGAGAAGCCCAGCCTATAAAGCTCAGGCTGGACTTCTCCTTTAATATCAAAATCACACAATACTTTGCAGCATATATAAAAAAAAAACAAAAAAAAAAAAAAGCAGTGAATGTAACATAGCCAACATCCATACATTCCCTTTTTGAGGTTTCATTGCATTTAATAACATACTGAGTTCTTTGAAAAACTTGATGAAAAAACTATAATTTCAGCTTTATGTTTTAGCGATGGATTATATCATAGCAATGAAGCAGGCTTTCTCCAAAGGTTGTTATCCCATGGGATGTACTTGTTAGTGTTCAGGAAACTGAGGCTCTGTGCAATAGACTTAATACAACCATAGCAGTGTGGAACCCATTTCTTTATCCGTAAATAATCATGACTCTGTCAGCTTTAGTATTGTAAAAAAATTATCAAACGTGTTACTATGCACACAGGCATTTGTTTTAATGACACAAGCTGCTAATGAAAATTATAATTACTATATAAACTATATAACTATATACTATTAATTATTATATCAAACCATGACTTCTTAAAGTGGCTTTAATATCTTGTAAAAATTGCTTGGAGCTAGAGTTTTTGTGGCAAATAAAGACATAAAAATAGCTTGGAGCTGGAGTTCATGTAGCACAATAGACAACACATCTTTGACTCGCACTGCTAGTAAGCTTTTTTTCTCTACATGCTCATGTACGCTGTGCATTCTACATCTCACCTCATTCCGTGCATAGAGCTGGGTGTCAGGAGCTGTAAAACTAGTGTGCTCATGCACATGAGTTACATCATCAGTGGTTGTCCATTGCCAAAGGAGAGCATTGTATGATTCAGAACAAGCAGCATGGGCTTGCTAAGCTTGTTACTCCTAGTGGAGGGCACAGTAAGAGGTAAGGGTGCCATAATGTACAGGTATGCATTACATACTTGCACATTATGGCAAGAGACAGCAGCCTATGGAGTTTTGTTCATTTTAAAAACAGTTAAGTTAATGTGGGACAGGGTCAGCACATTTAAATGCAGGAAGTAAATGCATATGAATTGGGAGACTCAAATGTTTCTTTATCGTACATCACGAGACACAGTGCCATAGTAGTTACTATGTGGGTTATAGGCCACCTTCAGGTGATGGACACTAGTCCACTCCCTATATAACCCCTCCCATTACTGAGAGTACCTCAGTTTTTTCACCAGTGTCTTAGGTGTTGGTCATGAGTAAAGATGTGCTATGAGGAGTTCCACTGGAATATTCCTGGCTGGGCAAGCTATGCAACCAGATCCATTCAAAGTGTCTTTTTAGGCCCGAATTGAATGGTACCGGGCCTCGTGGCGGAAGTGGCGGAAGTAACGAGTTTTAGCCCATAATGCTTCTCTTTTTAGAGAGCTGGACGCCAGGATCCAGTACTTTGTTTTTTTCAGCCATAAAGTTTTCCTGGTGGGGTGCTTTACGGGTCCAGGAGTGTGGATCTCCTGATAAAAAGGGCCCCTAGTTCCTGAAGGTTTTTTAATGGAGCCCACCGTGAGGGGTGAAGATTGGGTCTGCTTGGTTTTACCACAGGATCCCTGCTGCGGGAAAGGTAAGTGGAGATTTCCAAGGAATTTTAAATTCTCTTATGAATCTCCTTTAAAAGTAAATGTTGTCATGCCTAAAAGTCCCCACTTGGGGCTGTATAGAGCAGTACCTTGTTCTACTTTCCTCAGATCACTCTGCCTCAGCAGAAACTGCAGACTTCCCTCCGGCTGTCAGGAAAGGTTCCCTCCGCTGGTAATATCGATCATTTGGCGTGCAGTACTGAGATCCACCAGCAGGTGTCTCCTGGCCGTTTGGAGCTGTCAGAGTTTTTCCCTGCTGGAATTATGTCATCTTTGGGCCGCAGTACTGGCATCCACCAGCGGAGGGATCCTGTCAGTGTGGAGCAGGTATTACCTTCTGCAATCAGGCGTCACATGACTGATAGCAGTCATTGTATAAATACCCGGCAAGTGCATATTGTCCTTGTGCCCTGACCGGCAGTCTATTTATCTGTTACCTGATCCTGAACCTTGATTCCGGCATCCTGCCTCCTAAACCTGTTGTACTGATCCTGTCTATTCCTGCATCCCTGGAACCTTGTCCTGCAACCTGATCCCTTTCTCCTTGTCCCCTCTTCTGCTGGCCTCCTGTTTATGACCCTTGCCTGGCATGACTATGATTCTGGTACACCCTTTTGCTACATATGCTGGTTAGTTTGTTTATCGTCACTGTTTGGTTGATTGGTTTGTTCACTCAGTTTGTATTGGTGGTGTGTTCACATATATATGTATTTACTTTAATAAACTTACTTTCACCTATTTATGTCTAGTTCACTCTGTTGCAGTCACACAGTTCTGGTCACATCTAGTTTATGAGGCTCTGGTAAGATGTTGGGGGAGCTTTTGGAAAAGAAGCTGGACAGAAGCTCTCCCCCTCTTCCTGGATTGAGGGGGGAGCCAGAACGATCGGCGGATGATGCTCCACTCCTCACCGCTTCTGCACGGCTGTTTTGTCAGCTCTCCTCCTCGCCGCCCCCCCACCCCCCCCCACACACACACACACGCTAATCACATTGGATTGGAGGCCCGCGTTCGCGTGGGAACAACGCTTTTGAAAAGAGGAGGAGGGGGGACGGGGAAAGACATCAGACGCACTTTGGAACGGCTCCCTCACCCTGAACCTAATCCAGAGCCATCCAGCGCCATCGGACAGTTCTGCATGCTCACAGACCCTCTGCATTGAAGTCTGGGCTCTCCCTGGATCCGAGCCAAATTGGCTGCCACCCCGCGCTCTAATCTGGCCCGCGGCCGGCTCCTTCTCCGGACCTCCGGCCGCCATCTTGCAGCCTACGAGGCCTCCGCGTCCACCGGGATAGATGAAAAGAGGAGGAGGGGGGACGGGGAAAGACATCAGACGCACTTTGGAACGGCTCCCTCACCCTGAACCTAATCCAGAGCCATCCAGCGCCATCGGACAGTTCTGCATGCTCACAGACCCTCTGCATTGAAGTCTGGGCTCTCCCTGGATCCGAGCCAAATTGGCTGCCACCCCGCGCTCTAATCTGGCCCGCGGCCGGCTCCTTCTCCGGACCTCCGGCCGCCATCTTGCAGCCTACGAGGCCTCCGCGTCCACCGGGATAGATTTCTCCGCTCGGCTGGCCAATCGGAGGCCTCTTTCATCGGCACCGGCGACGGCTCCTTGACAGTGAGCGGTCTTCCTGGCCCCGTACGGCATACTCGCCTTACAGTCCAGCCTGCGGCTGGATCCATCCCCCGGCACTCGGCCTCCATCTTGCGGCCCTCGAGGCCTACAGCTGATCCTTAGCCTGCTGCGGTGACCCTCCAGACCTGTGGCTACCTTTCCCTGACGGCGCCCGCGCTGAGGCGGATGATCGTGGGCTCTGAGCCACAGGGCTGCTTGCACGCTCCTACACAGGCCTCCAGGCACCGTCCGTCATCTTGCGGCCTACCAAACCACCTCCAGGCCCATCTGCCGTGTTCCGCGGTGGTGGCGGCGGCCCCCCTTCACTCTCCTGCACCAGAGGACCAGCAACACATCCCCTCTAAACCCCAGGTGCGGCTGGGGGGGTCAATAGCTGAGCTGTACATCTGGACTTTGAGGTGAGAGGCGGCCATCTTGGTACACCCTGTCCCACCTACAGCCCTTCTGTCCCCCATAATCATTTTCTCACACTGCTATATCATAGCAATAACTCACCTGTGGGGGGCTCACCCAGGCCAAGGCGCAAATAAATCTACACCCTCTCCCAACCCCGTCCCCACTACTAGCTGCACCCACCATCTCTCTACCCCATCATAGACCTGATTTACTCTAGGTGGGTTCCCAAGAGCTGCACACCTACCCTATCACTCCCCCCCCCCCCAGTTTATCTTCTCCTTACCTTCTTGGAGAGAACCGATTCTTGTGTTGCGGCCAGAGACCACTATTATTCCACATCTCCCGGACTGTTTTACCACAAACCCTGGTTACTGGTTCTTTACCGTATACACATCATGCAAAATGTAGCCGCTTAATGATCTTGATACAGGCTAAAACCCTTAGACCGTGCAATAAGATGAACTAAAGTTATATTCACATCCAATTGGGGGCGCTTGCGAGTCGCGATGCAGTTCAGCATACATATCAAATAACCCCATTGATTCAGCGAGGATTCAACACAAATGATAGGGTTCTATTACCTTTAATAGCCATATTTCATATAAACACCCTTATAATTCATACTAGTGCATGCCGTCGGGCAAGAAGGCATACAATCGGCGTGCGCAACAGCACTCATTAACCACATACCCACTACGCAATAAGGAGCAAAGGAATATGGCTCAAAAAGGCATCAGCTCATCACCGGAACAATCCCTCACGGCCGCCACTGGCCCTCAGTTAAAGTCTCCTTCAAAACAAAATATCAGCGATCTCCCCTCTCAGATCACAAAGACTGACCTGGATTCCAGTTTAACCAAAATCTACGAAAAACTTGTAGACAAAATACAGTGTGAACTCCAAAAAACAACAAACACACTCACTCAAGAAATTGCTACCCTAGGAAGTCGCACAGATGTTCTTGAAACCAAACACGATGAAATATCACTTGCGCACAACAATCTTAGAAGGGACTTTGAGCTCCTGGTCGAAAACCACTCTTACTTACAATCACAAGTGGAGGATTTGGACAATCGCAACCGCAGGAACAACCTAAGGATTCGTGGCATCCCAGAGTCTGTCACGGAATTGATGCCTGCGGTGTCCAAGTTGTTCCACAACCTCCTCCTAGATTTACCTCCATCCTCATTTATGTGTGATAGGATTCATAGGGCCCTGCGTCCCAAGCCTCCCCAGATAAACCTTCACGGGACATTATCAAAAAAGAAAGTATACTTAGAGCATCTAGGAACATGCAAAATATTGAATTGGATGTCTCAAGAATCCAAATATTCCCAGATTTCTAACAAGCCACCTTGGAGAGGAGACGCAAAATGAAAGAAATAACTTCAGTATTACAATCAGCTCATATCAGATATCGGTGGGGTTTCCCATTTAAATTGACAGTCCCTCACAATGGTACTACTTACAGTCTTCAACATCTCAGAAGGTAAAGATCTTCTAGTAAAGTTGGGTCTCCTGGACCCGGGTACAGTTGCAAGACCGCTTTCTACTCCCCATACCTCACCTATCTGGGCCACCCCGGCCACATGTCGAGGACAAGGAAGATGGCGCCCTTCAATCAGAAATCTAGATGCCTGCAGCTGTATTTGAGTCCTGCCGGCAGCTATGACTCCACCCTTTTACAGGAACAATGGAAGAGAATTTTTTTTTTGTCCCTTACACATGATCCTAAGATCTATTTTTATAGTTTTAAATTTAGCAAGTACTAAAGTTTGACTTATTATGATTGGTACTTAGCAGTTCCATTCCTTCAGAAGTTATCAGTTCGGTATTACATAATTTCTTCTATGGGATTTCATGTGTTATTATGCCACACCCCTCCCCCTTTTTTATTATTACTACTTTTCCCTTACTGGTTACTTTATAGCTCAAATGATTCTAAATCTTAAAATTTGTCTTGTTATGATCAATGCTTAGAAGTTATACACCTTTAAGATGTTTTGATTCGGTATTATATAACCTCTTCTACGAGTCTCTGTGTGACACTGTGCACCTGTGGAATGGAGAAAAAAAAAAGGGAAATTTCCTAATGGAAAGGTGTTTTTTTTTTTTTCTTCTCTTCCCTTTCTCTTTCTTTCTCCATAGGATCATAGCATGCTCTTAGGTTTTTCTTTGTATAGTTTATAAAATCCTCGCTGAGGCTGTTCTGTTCCGCCTCTGCCAGTTTGTTCCTCTACTCACAAAGGACTCCTTAAGCATGATTCATCTGGTGGATACGCTTCTACTACTGAACCTGCTTTCCATTGTTTTTTTGGAGGATGCTCCATTTGTGAGTTACGGCCATTATGGTCCACAACAATTCTCTTTTTGGTCAGTTAGTGCTTTTCACGCTAACCCCATGTTATTATTAACAATAATTCATATATTTACATTATTATACTTAATTTTTTTATAAATTTGAATAGGTCAAACAAATATTCTCTACGTTATTTAATGCAATATGATGGTGCATTTTTATGCTTGGTAGCGCTCGCACTGTTCAGGTTCTTAGTATTTTATGGGTTCTACGTTTTAAGAAGCCCAATCTGCATTGTTTACGGGTATAGGTACAACATATCTCTCATTAAAAGGTTAACTAGAATATACATACACAAGGTTTTGATGTATAACTTAATATGTACATTTGATAATACAGTTGGCTACACAGTGACCACGGAATTCCTATCTTTGTTAGGTAGTTTTTCCATCTTGTATTACACCTTGTTTAAGGTTTCAACCACATCACCAATATCAAATCAACTCGGCCTCAAATCAGCCCCTGGGCCCTGTGATCCTCTGTCACTACCTAATAACCATTGTAGCCTATTTATACCTCCACAATGAGTCTTAGGGTGATTTCTCATAATGCCCAGGGCATTAATTCACCTCATAAGAGAAAGAAAGCCTTTCGCCACTACAAAAGATTGGGGGCGGATATAATCTTAATGAAAGAAAACCATTTTGCTTCAGACAAACACCCCCACATTTTTTGACAAAAGTTTTAGCTAATTTTACTGTACTACTTACAACACGAAATCTAGGGGAGCCGTCATATTCAATAGAAACTCTGTAGTTTTTGAGATTCAGAATTTCTATAAAGACCCAGATAGTCGTTATTTAATTCTGAAAGGCACAGTTAAGGGTCGCCCCATCACCTTTGCCTTGATTTATGCTCCCATCCTCTAAAGCCTTCCCCAAGTCTCTAAACAGATCATTATACAACCACCAATTAATAGACACTTGGAGAGCACACAACATTGGCATCAAATCCTACACATTCTATTCCCACCCACACAATAGCTTCGCCCGACTGGACTATATCTTCTGCTCCCCAATTCTACTTGCCAACTCCTCCAAGGCTGACATCCATACATGCCCCTGGTCGGACCACCACATAGTTACTTTTGACACCTCCTGCATAGGTCTAGCCAAAACGACACATTCATGGCGAATTAACGACTCTATACTTACTGACCCTTCATGCGTCCAGCAAATTCTATCTCACCTTGAGCAATATTTTGCAAATAATCTAACACCGGACATGTCTTCCACAAATGTTTGGATGGCACATAAGGCTGTGATGAGAGGCCATTTGATTAATATCGCCTCATTCAAAAACAAAACCAAACTCACAGACATCAGGACCCTCACAAAGGATCTTGACCATCTATATCATAGAAATAACCAAAACCCATCTAGCGACCTTCTTAAACAAATTTAAGAGAAACACACAACTTTAGACACATTATTAACTTCTCATACCGAAAAAGCCCTTAGATGGTCTAAAGCTAGATTCTTATTTAACAGCAATTCATATTCCACCATGTTCGCCAGAAAATTAAATCAATCCATGAAACCACCCCACACATACAAATTAAGAAATATATCTGGAAACACAGTGTCTCATCGAAGAATTCATGAAGCTGTTTTTAGACTTCTATGAAAATCTCCTCTCTGCACCGCAACCCTCTCCTAAACAATCCTCTTTAGATTGGCTTAACGACATTACACTACCGACTCTCTCCACGAAACAAATCAAATCTCTCAATGCCCCATGCACTGACATTGAAATCAACAAAATCATTGCAACATTAAAGATATCCACAGCTCCTGGCCCTGATGGCTTTTCCACATCCTATTATAAAAAAATTGCCTCTATTATTACACCACACCTTACTAAACTATATAACAATATTTTAAAAGGTGCCCAATTCCCATCTAAAATACTTTTAGCCAATATATCCCTTCTTCCCAAACCAAATAAAGACCATACTACCCCCCAAAACTACCGCCTAATTTCAGTGATCGATAATGACTTGAAAATATTTGGGTGTATCTTGGCAGACAGACGATCCAGAGTTATCTCTCCATTAGTAGACCCTGATCAAATAGGCTTCATTCCAAACAGACAAATAACAGATAACATAAGACTGACCTCAAATATTATTCAAGATTCCAACTTACATTCCAAACCTACGCTACTACTTAGCCTGGATATACACAAAGCTTTTGATAGCGTACCCTGGTCATATCTTGACATTCTACTCCCCAAATATGGCATTAACAATGACTTCTTACATGGCTTTAAAGAGGAAGTAAACCCTGATGGGTTTACTTCCTCTTTCATTCCCTGCAAAGGTAAAGTATAATGGACTACTATGCATCGCATAGTAGTCCATTATGTGTCACTTACCTGACACAGGAGCCAGCGAAGTCACCGCTGTCCCCTGTAGTCCGGCGCATCCATCTTCTCGGTGGGTCTCGCTGCTCCGCCGCTGTCATTCGGCGAAGCCGCGATGACGCCACTCCCACGCATGCGCACGGGAGCCGCCACTCGCGGCATATCGCCGTTGACCACGGCGCGCTCAATGCGCCTGCGCGCCGCTGTCTTTCAACAAATATCTCCTAAACCGTGTAGGTTTAGGAGATATTTCTTGGACCTACAGGTAAGCCTTAATCTAGGCTTACCTGTAGGTCAAAGTGTGTTGTAAGGGTTTACAACCACTTTAAGGCTTTGTATCATAACCCACAAACACGTATTAAACTCCCAGGCAACAATTCTGACTTTTTCCCCTTGACCAAAAGTACTAGACAGGGATGTCCCCTCTCCCTTCTATTTTTCGCACTTGCGATAGAACCCCTAGCCTGCGCTATCAGAAACAACATAGACATCTAAGGATACTCCAAGGGTTCCAGAGAATATAAATTAAGTCTTTATGCAGATGACATGCTTCTATTTATAACCGACCCTCTCATCTCTCTTCCCAATCTTACTAAAAACCCTTGACATCTTTCATGACTTGACAGGTCTTTGTGTAAATTTGTCTAAGTGCTCGGCTTTACCGATTTAATATTCCCCCAACATTATTCTCTTCGCTTAAAGACAATTTCTCATTTAACTGGAGCACGGACTCATTCAGATATCTAGGTATCCAGATTACACCATTATATAAATCACTATACCAAGCAAACTACCCCCCATTAATCAACAAGATAAAAAATCTACTTAAACTTTGGTCGTCATACCATATCTCATTCTCGGGCAGAATATTTGCCGTAAAAATTATGATTTTACCAAAACTTTTTTTTTTTTTTTTTAGAGTCTTTCCCATTACATTAGCTAAAAAAACACTAGATTCCCTACAAAGAGACATCCACAAATTTATTTGGCTAAACAAGAAACCCAGATTTAGCTATTCTCTTATGTTTAGACCCCAAATAAAGGGAGGCCTAGGCATCCCCAACCTCTGGCATTATTATCTTTCGGCCAGATTCACCCAATTAGCACAATGGTATGCCCATTCACCTCATATCCCTTGGCTCCACTTTGAGGAAGAATCTATCCTTCCATACAATCTACAAGGACTCCTCTGGTCCAAATCTATACCTCCACAAAAACAAAGACATTTAAACTCTATCGTCACTCACACTCTTCAACTATGGAATAAACAGGTCACTAAATTCAAATTATCCTCGGACACTCCCCCCCCCCTTTCTTCCTTTCTAGGCGCCCCTCGCTTTTCCTCCCCAGAAAAAACGTATGATCATCATTTTCTATCGTATTGGAAGCTTCATAATCTAATGCATCTAAAATCACTCTCTCACAATAACTAATTTCTCACCTTCACTAGTCTACAAATAAAATATGATCTCCCACCCTTGGAATTCGAAAACTACACTAACATAAGACACTTCTATCAGAAATATCATTCACTCACACTCCACCCGCCTTATACACAATTCGAACAAATTTGCATCTCCTTCCCTTGAGATAGGGGTTTAATCTCCAAAATTTATAAGTGCTTAAACGAGTTAAACATGCCTGAGAAAACACTCCCCATGCTACAATGGGAATCTGACCTAAATACCACATATACTCATGAGCAATTGGACTCTATTCTTACAAACCTACATAAATGCACCAAAACAACCTCAATCAGAGAATCATCCATCAAATTGTTACATAGCTGGTACCTTACTCCTGCCAAACTTAACACATTTTATCCCTCAATTTCTCCTCTCTGCTTTAGGGGTTGCCCCTCCCAGGGAACCCTTTTACATATCTATTGGGATTGTCCTCACATAAAAAACATTTGGCATAAGGCCAGCAAAATTATAGAAAAAATATCCGGCAAAAAGTTCTCTCTTACGCCCCAAATCTGTCTCCTATTCTTCCCTATACAAGATATTCCAAAGTACAACATTACCCTAATCCATACATTCCTAAGCACTATACATTGGGCCATAGCTTTTAATTGGTGCTCCACCACAGTACCTTGGCCACAAATCCTTAACCGCATGATGAACATCAAACTTTCAGAAAAAATTCACCACATGCTATATGATTCAATGCCCCTTTATCAAACGAAGTGGATGCTATGGGATACTGCTCCTTCACATTAGGAGAGAGTGGGAGATGTTGGGTGAGGGAGGGGGAGCCTTGGTCACGTTTTTTGTTATCTTCCACCTCCCCATCGCAACATATACGCATTAATCATTATATAACTCTTCCCACCTCTACCACTTCTGTATAGTCAATATTACAAGAATGTGCAAATGTATATATATTCTTTTCCACTATTCATGTAACCACAATCCTTGGTCTATTCCTGTACTACATTTATTGTAATAGTTATATATTTTTATACCTGTACCATCACTTTAACTGCTTTATACTCTGACCTTTCAAATAATAAAAATCGTTTGTAAACAAAAAAAGAAAAGAGGAGGAGGGGGCGCGTTAGAATACAGAGGGGGCGTGGCTTAGCTTGGCGTGCGGCAGCATTCATCACAGGAGTACACTTAAAAAAAACTCAATTTTGCTGACTGCAAGCTGGCAGAGGGACACGAGCAAAAAGGGGCATGTAAGGAATTCCCTTGGCACATTTAGTAAAGCACCAGGCTGAGCACTAATCTAATGGCAGCGGCAGTTGCTGGACTATTTGCTCAAACAGTGGGTGCAATTTCTTCTGGTAATACCTCTGTGGCTATGGTCAGAATCGGTGGAGGTGGTCAGAGGTGGAATCACTCCAAAAAAGTGCTCAAAAGAGACTGCCTCAAGCTCTAAAAAACCTAAACTGATAAGAGTGAGCTATCAGGCCTGACAAATGTTGCAACTGTTTCCAGCACTGCAGCCCCTGTCTATATTATTGAAGAAGTTTTTTCCTCAGCCATGATAGGTTTGGAAGAAAGGTTAGCGGCTTTAATCGCATACCAGTGTGGGGCAAAACGTGACAGGTCCCAGTCCATTACCCAGGACCCTCAAACTGAGGAACTAGGGTTAGAAGAAGACCAATTTCTCTCAGGGGACTGTGAGAAGGCTGATGACTCCTCTTCTGAGGGATCAAATGCGGAAGGATTGGCTTCACAATCTGAAAGATTGATGGTGCAATCTCTTACTGAGATAGTCCATTCTACATTTATGCTACCCTTAACTGAGTCGGTTGATAAGCTTCTTGTTTGGGTTCACTAAAGCCTCCTCAAACTGTGCATACCTTTCCTGTCCATTCATTGGTGGAAAAGCTTATGTATTCTGAGTGGGATCACCCAGATAAGCATTTTTTTCCTCTTAAAAGGTTTTCAACACTTTAACCTATGGAGGAAAAATTCACTAAGAAGTGGGAGATACTAGCAATTGACATTGCTATATCCTCTGTGAGTAAAAGTTTGACTTGTCCGGTAGGCAGTGCTCAAATGCTTAGGGATCCAATGGATAAGAGGTTGGAATTCCTATTAAAAAACACCTTTCTTTTCTTACATCAGGGGACACAGAGCCGTAGTACTTACTACGTGGGTTATATCAACGTATCAAGTGCTGGACACTGGCACGCCCCTTAAAGCATGATCTTCCCCCATAAAACCCATCCCACTACTGGGAGTCCTCAGTTTTTTTGCCAGTGTCTAAAGGTGTTGGGCACGTGTAAGAATGTGTGTACTGAGCTCCATGGGCAGTAATCCTTTGATGCGAGCCAGCCATCCTGACCGGATCCATTCTGATGTCTCCGTAATGGACTAAATGAACGGTACCCAGGCCTCGTCATCCAAAGACACAAGGTTTTGCTTGGGAATGCTTTTAAGCTGGGTCCTGAGATCCAGTAATTTTTAGTAGTGAGGTCAATAAAAGTTTACTGGCAGGGTCTTCTCGCACTTCCAGGATTATGGGATTACCTGAGTGTACCCCTGTTCCTGAAGGTTTCCTTTCAAGGTCTCGGAGCCTACCGTGAAGGGCGAAGATTGGGTTTTTAATCTATGATAAAGTCCTGCGGCGAGGAAAGGTAGGTGAGATTTTCTGCAAGGAATCTGCTTCCATGTATTATGTTGTCATGTCATGTCTATGTGTTACCACTAGAGGCTGCATTGAGCACTCACCATTCTGACGCAGGAAACAGAGGAAGCTTTCACTCTCATCTCCGTTCAAGCCAGCTCAGGCCCTCAGGTATGAAGGGGGGTCTGATCACTTCCTGGGCCCCCAGATTGGCGGTTTTTGTTCCTTTGAATGCCAGCCCACTACCTCTTTTTTCTCTTTTTTTGGGCAAATCACGGCCGCCACATGTGGAGGAAGTAATTTAAGCTACACAGGCAGAGTTGCAGTCTGGTGGTGGAGGGACAGAGCAGAGTGGTTGCTGGTCAGGTTTGTTGACAACATTATACTGTATGCTGTCTGCTAGCTAGGACTAATAGGAGTTATTGTACTGTTCTATAGCCTAGCAAGTGTTGTATTCTTTTGCTGGTAGTGCCTCTGCTTTGTACTGTAAGCTATGAGTGGCAAGGGGGCCAGGAACTCCTCTAAGGGTTCTAGGGGGTCACAACAAACTAAGACCCTGTTCAAAAGAATGTCTTCCTCTTCTGAGAGTGTTGCAGCCGGTCAGATTGAGCCTTCAGGGGAAGCTGTTATTGCAGTCACTCAAGACGCTTCAGCCCCTGAGTATGTCGCACGTGAAGTGTTGTCCTCTACCATTGCTGGTTTAGAGAAAAAGCTTTATGCCATTTTATCCCTTCAGAGCGGGGTTAAATGCAGTAGATCCCCTTCAAGTGCTCAAGATCCTCCTCTGGAGGTTCAGGATGCCAGGGATCAGGCAGATCTTCCTAGAGATATGGAAGATACTGGCTTATCCTCTTCTGAGTATCCTAACACGGAAGAAGTATTACCGCAAGAGAGCTTGCTTGTGCACGCTCTCACTGGGTTGGTTCGATCAACCTCTATGCTACCTACAGCGCAGGCTTCTGATGATCCCATCTCTAAGTTAGGATCATTAAAACCTCCTCTGGCTGGAGAGGCCTTTCCTATCCATGCGTGGTAAGAAAGCTTATGTATGCAGAGTGGGAGCATCCGGATAAGTAGTTTTATCCTCTTAAGAGGTTTGCCAAACTGTATCCTATGGAAGAGGATTTCTATAAATGGGGGATTCCATCGGTTGATGCTGCGATAACCTCCATAAATAAGAATCTCACATGTCTGGTTGATAATGCACTCATGTTGAAGGACTCAGTGGATAAGAAGCTGGAGCACCTTTCTAAGAACCAGATGGCTTTAGCAGGTTCAGCAGTGCAGCCGGTTCTGGCCCCAATGGGTGTATCCCAGGCCACTAAGGAGCAATTTGAGGAGATGCTTACATTTTTACCTGTTGAACAGGTTCAGCAGTACGCTGATTTAGCAGACGCACTGTGTTTCACATTAGATGCTATGAGAGATGCGTCCATTCAGTTTCACTTCTGATGTTGGGGCTAGTGCATTCTTGCAGAGTTCTTTGGCTTAAGAGTTGGTCAGCCGAAGCACTGTGTAAGAAGCTCCTTTTCATGTGGAATGGCTATTCTGAGAATATTTGGATAAATGCTTACAAAAGATTTGCAGTGGAAAAGCTCTCTGTTGCCAGTAAAGAAGAAAGTTAGACATTTCTCATTTAAGTGGGCCTCTTCTCCTGTATCAGGGACATCAGCCTCTAGACAGTCTCTACGGCCTCAGCAAGGGGGAAACCCCAGGGACAGCACCAAGGTCAGAAAAGATCTTGGGGAAAGAAGCCCACCAAGCAGAGTACTAAAGCCTCCTTATGAAGGAGCGCCCCCGCTCGGGTGGGGGGAAGGCTCTTGCAATTTTCAGAGATCTGGCAGGAGCAATGTCAGGACAAATGGGTGGCTTCTGCCTTGTCTCTAGGTTACAAACTAGAGTTCCGAATTTTGCTGTCTCCCTGGTTTCAAAGGTCAGGGGTTCACCAGGACCCAGAAAAGAAGGCGGCTCTCCTTCTAGCACTGGACCATCTGCTTGCCAAGGCAGTCATATCAGAGGTTCCCTTAGAGGAACAGGGCACAGGTTTTTATTCAAACCTTTTCACGGTCCCGAAACCAAACGGGAAAGTAAGACCTATTTTAGATCTCAGAGATCTAAATCAGCACTTGTGCATCCGATTCTTCTGCATGGAATTAATTCAGTCTGTAGTAGCCATCCTCCAAGGAGGAGAATTTTTGGCTTCAATCGATATCAAGGATGCCTATCTTCATGTGCCAATATTTCCCGCTCACCAGAGGTTTCTACGCTGCGAAGTAGAAAACCGTCACTTTTAGTTTGTGGCCCTGCCATTCGGTCTAGCCACAGCTCCTAGAGTATTCTCAAAGATTCTGGCTCCTGCTTTAGCCAGATTAAGGGCTCAGGGCATAATGGTCCTAGCTTATTTGGACGATCTACTCTTAGTAGATCATTTGGTTTCTGGGTTAGACCACGGTCTGGTGACAACGGTAAACTACCTGGAATCTCTAGGCTGGGTTCTCAACCTAGAAAAGTCGTCCTTGAGGCCATCAAGGAGAGTACAGTACCTGGGACTGATCATAGATACCAGGCAGGGAAAAGTATTTCTACCTCCAAAGAGAATCCGTTCCATTGTAGAACTAATCCATCTTATCAAGGCAAAGAAAAAGACTTCCATTCGGTTGTGCATGAGATTACTGGGGAAGGTGGTGGTCTCCTTTGAGGCCATCCCTTACGCACAGTTTCATTCAAGATTGCTACAGGGCGCAATCCTGTCAGCCTGGAACAAAAAGGTTCAGGTCTTAGATTTTCCGATTCAGCATGCGCCTGAAGTACGTCAGAGCCTGAATTGGTGGCTGATATCCAGCAACCTTCAAAAGGGAAGGACATTTCTGCCTTCCACCTGGAAGTAGTAACCACAGAAGCCAGTCTTTCAGGCTGGGGAGCGGTCCTGGAAGAGGATTCTGTCCAGGGAAGGTGGTCCAGGTTGCAAAGGACCTTGCCTATCAATATTTTGGAAATTCGGGCAATCCATCTGGCTTTAGGAGCCTGGGCAGCCAGACTGAAGGGCTGGCCTGTCAGGTTTCAGTCCGACAACACCACGGCTGTGGCTTACATCAATCACTAGGGGGGCATGAGGAGTCGTGCAGCCCAGAGAGAGGTGAATCACATTTTGTCTTGGGCAGAACACAACGTTCCTTGCCTATCGGCAGTGTTCATTCCCGGGATAGAGAATTGACAGGCAGACTACTTGAGCCGCCAACAACTGTTTCCAGGAGAGTAGTCTCTTCACCCCGACATCTTTCTTGCAATATGTCACAGATGGGGTACACCGGACGTGGACCTGTCCGCGTCCAGATTCAACAACAAAGTCGACAAGGGATCCGCTAGCTTGCGGAACAAATGCATTAGTCTTCCCATGGGATCAGTTTTCTCCAGTTCTGCTACTTCTGCGTCTTCTTCGCAGGATCAGACAAGGACAAAGGAAGGCATTGGTTCACCGAGATCATAAGGATGGCAGTAGGAGTTCCTTGGGATCTGTCATTACGGCCGGACCTTCTTTCGCAGGGTCCAGTATTCCATCCTACCTTAGAGACGCTAAATTTGATGGTCTGGCTGTTGAGATCCACATCCTAAGGGGTCATGGGTTATCTCCTTCAGTCATATCTACCTTGATTAATGCCAGGAAGCCAGCTTCCAGGATCATCTACTATAGAGTCTGGAAGGCATATGCTGCCTGGTGCGGAACCAGGGGCTGGCTCCCCAGGAAATATGTTATAGGTAGAATTCCTGAATTCCTACAGATGGGATTACCATCAAGGGCCAGATCTTGGCCTTTGTCAGTGTTCTTTCAGCAGCCTGTAGCTTTGGGCAGGGGGTAACACGGATCAGTCCTCCGATTAAGACACCCCTAAATCCTTGGGATTTGAACTTGGTCCTGTCAGCTTTACAAAAGCAGCCTTTGGAACTTTTACGGGAGATTCCCTTGGTTCTGTTGACCAGAAAGATAGTATTTCTGGTTGCCATTTCCTCTGCCAGAAGAGTTTCTGAACTAGCGGCTCTTGTAAGGAGCCATATCTGATTATGCATAAGGATAAGATGGTTTTACACCCTCATCCTGAATTCCTGCCAAAGGTAGTGACAGGGTTTCACTTAAACCAAGATATTTTTCTTCCTTCATTCTTCCCAGAGCCTCAATCTAGGGAAGAGAGGTTGCTACATTTCCCTGATGTAGTAAGGGAGGTCAGAGTATATTTAAAGGCGACCACTTAGGTTCGTAAGACAGATATTTTGTTTATTCTGCCGGATGGTCCAAAGAGAGGACAGGCAGCATCTAGATCCACTATTGCCAAGTGGATTTGTCAAGTCATTGTGCAGGCTTATGGTTTAAAGAGGAAGATTCCTCCTTTTCATATTAAGGCACACTCTACCAGGGTGATTAGTACCTCCTGGGCGGTGCATCATCAGGCCTCTGCGGCTCAGATCTGTAAAGCCGCAACATGGTCTTCAGTTCATACATTTACCAGATTTGATCAAATCGATGTTAAGGGTCAGGAGGATTCTGCCTTTGGGCGCAGCCTACTGCAGGCTGCAGTATAAGTTCTGACTTCCTTTTTTGTTGTGTCTCCCCCCCTTCAGTTGCCATTGCTATGGAACATCCCACGTAGTAAGTACTACGGCTCTGTGTCCCCTGATGTAAGAAAAGAAAATAGGATTTTTAAAACTGCTTACCTGTAAAAATACTTTTCTTTGATGTACATCAGGGGACGTCGCATACCTGGTGGTTGAGCCCACCTATGCAGGGAGCGGCTTCTCGTATTCCTCTGACTCTAGAACCCCTGATAGAGCAGACAGGGGCTCAGGAGTGCAAAGGGGCACAAGTGCCTGACAGGTCACAGGTATAAGGGCTGATCCGGACTTCAATGAGCTGTGAGGAACTCAGATGTGGACTGGAGCCGGGACCAGCAGTAAGCAGGAACAGCAGGAGAACCAGACTGGAAGCTGGAGGCAGCAGCAACAGGGAGGTGTTCTATGGTTTAGGACACAAGCAGGTCACAGGCAGGCCGGGTCAAACACTGGTTGGCAGGAATAGTACCGAATCAGCAAGCAAGGCATAGTCGTGAAGCAAGCTGGGTCATACACTGGCGTGCAGCGAGGTACCAAGGAGCAGGCAGGAGAAGCGTCAAGACAGGCTGGCATCAGAGGCAGGCAGCAATCAGGGAATGGTCAAAGACAAGCCGGCTAACAGGAATCAGATCAGCAGGCAGAATAAACAGCAGGGTGTCTCAGGAACGCTGTAGACCGGACAGCAAGAAGGCTCAGCGACAGATTCCTTTAAATAAGCCTCTTTGGCGCCAGGTGTCGTCATGCGGCACATCCGCGTGCACACCCGTGCGCCCCTGCTCAAACCACCGCGCACCCCAGTTCGCACTATCGCGCACCCGCGTGCGCCCGTTCGTGCTAGAGCACACCCGCGTGTGTCGGTTGGCTCTTCTGCTATGAATTCTGCGGACAGGTCTTCCAGAAACAGCCGGATTACCAGGACGTCTTTCTTGAAACATATAGAGTCTGGAAGGCATATGTCTCCTGGTTTGAATCCAAGGGTTGACACCCCAGGAAGTATGTCATAGGTAGAATCCTTGACTTTCTGCAGATGGGGTTTGAAATTAAGCTGGCCTTGAGTACTATCAAAGGCCAGGTTTCGGCCTTATCGGTATTATTTCAGTGACATCTTGCTTCGTATTCTTTGGTCTGCAGCTTTATTCAGGGGGTAACGTGGCTTAATCCTCCAGTTAGGTCACCCCTGAACCCTTGGTACTTGAATTTAGTTCTATCGGCATTACAAAAATAGCCTTTTGACCCGTTACGTCATATTCCCTTGGTCCTTCTGACAAGGAAACAAATTTTTCTGGTAGCCATATCTTCTGCAAGAAAAGGGTATCGGAGTTGGCTGCTCTTTTTTGTAAAGAGCCATATTTAATTATTCACAAGGATAAGGTGGTAGTGCGTCCTCATCCTAACTTTATACCGAAGGTAGTGTCAGGGTGTTATCTAAACCAGGATATTGTTTTACCTTCATTTTTTCCAGAGCCCTGTTCTATGGAAGAGAAGTCACTACATTCTCTGGATGTGATGAGAGCAATCAAAGTCTACTTGAAGGTGACTGCTCAGATTCGAAAAACGGATTTTGCCTGAAGGTCCTAAAAAAGGACAGGCATCATCGAAATCTACCATGTCTAAATGGATTCGACAAGTAATGTTCAAGCTTATGGTTTGAAGAGGAAGATTCCACCTCCTCAAATCAAAGCACACTGCACTAGGGCTGTTAGTACTTCGTTGGCAGTGGATCACCAAGCTTCCATGGCTCAAATCTGCAAGGCCACAACTTGGTCTTCAGTCCATACATTTACCAGATTCTATCAGGTGGATGTAAGAAGGCGTGAGGATATTATTGCCTTTGGGCATAGTGTGCTGCAGGCAGCAGTATAAGTCCTCTGGTCTCCTAATGCCCTACTTTTGTTGTGTCTCCCTCCCCTCAGTTGGCATTGCTCTGTGACATCCCACATAGTAACTTCTAGGGCTCTGTGTCCCGTGATTTACGATAAAGAAAATAGGATTTTTATAACAGCTTACCTGTAAAATCCTTTTCTTGGATCACGGGACACAGAGGTCCCTCCCCTCTTCTAATACAAATATATTGCTTGCTACAAAACTGAGGTACTCCTAGTAGTGGGAGGGGGTATATAGGAAGTGGAATTCTTGTCAGGGTGTGCCAGTGTCCATCACAAGAAAGGTGGCCTATAAGCCACATGGTAACTACTATGGCTCTGTGTCCCGTGATGTACTGCAAGAAAATGATTTTACAGGTAAGCTGCAATAAAAATCCTATTTTATTGCACTACCTTTTGCTTGCCTCAGATGTAAGTAATAAAACTAGTGTTAGCCTTTGGTGCCACTAAATTTGTAACGTAAATTTTAAATTCTTGGGGAAATATATTGCTATCCCCTCGTGTTTACGGCCAGTACTTGTTGTTAGTTATAATGACAACAGTTGTCACGGTTGTGTCTACCTCAAGCCAAAGATGCTTTTTATGTCCAAAATGATGTGGATATCACTCCATATGATTATGCTCACATGTTTCCAATGGAGGGTACTGTAATGCACACAAAGACACTCGTTCCAGCCTGGCTGTGCTCCTGTGAACAAAGCGAGGTTCATAAAGACATAGTTTGAGCACTTTGGTGTGGACTATACTACTACTACTGTGCACTACAGGTTGGCAACCACTGGAAGTGGGCATTGTGGCCTTCACTGTGGCAATGGAGCTTATTATATAAAATATATTGTCAGTGCAAGGACCTGCCACTGGGTAAATGGAAGTAGAAAACACACATGATTCTCACTCGTCCTCTTCACACAGGGAAGGAGGACAGAAAGCTATAAAACATTTTTACCTTAATGCAGGGAATTGATTAAAGCAGAGTTCCAGGCAAAAATACATCTCTGTTTTAACCACTTCAGCCCCGGAGGCATTTACCTCCTTAATGACCAGGCCATTTTTTACGGTACGACACTGCGTTGCTTTAACTGACAATTGAGCGGTTGTACGGCTTTGTACCCAAACAACATTTATGTCCTTTTTTCCCCACAAATAGAGCTTTCATTTGGTTTTTATTTTGTGCGCTATAAACAAAAAAAGCAACAATTTTGAAGAAAACATATTTTTTATTTTCTGCTATAATACATATCCAAAAAACGATGTCTTCATCAGTTTAAGCCAATATGTATTCTTCTACATTTTTTTGGTAAATAAATATCCCAATAAGCGCATATTGATTCGTTTGTGCAAAAATTATAGCGTCTACAAAATAGGGTATAGATTTAGGGACTATTAATTTTTCTTAATGTTTTTACTGGTAATAGCACGATCTGTGATTATTAGCGGGACAGCAACATTGAGGCAGACAAATTTGACCCTAAAGCCACGTACACACGTAGCCGTCTGTCCGACGTACTTAGAGCCCTCTATCCGACGTACTTAGTCTGGCGGACTTCCCGCCAGATTGTCCATCGGACTTTCCGAACGGGCTACTTGCCCACACACGGCACTTTTCAGCGGACTAATACGGCGTACTAAGTCCGCCGTACTATCCGCCCTACTGAACGGACTCGCCCACGCACGCGGAGGAAAGTCCGCTCATTTCGAGCGCGTCTCCAGGTAGGCGAGGCCCGCGAAGGATACGTCGCTGGCCCCGCCACCTGGTATGGACCTAAAGGGGAACCCCAACGCCAAAAAAAAATCGGCGTGGGGGTCCCCCCCAAGTCCACAACAGACCCTTGTCCGAGCACGCTACCCGGCCGGCCAGGAAAGGAGGGGCGAGCGAGTGCCCCCCCTCCTGAGCCGTACCAGGCTGCGTGCTCTCAACATGGGGGGTGCCTTGGGGAAGGGGGGGCCACGCGGCCCCCCCACCCCAAAGCACCTTGTCCCCATGTTGATGAGGACAAGGGCCTCTTCCCGACAACCCTGGCCGTTGGTTGTCGGGGTCTGCGGGCGAGGGGCTTATCGGAATCCGGGAGCCCCCTTTAATAAGGGGGCCCCCGGATACCGGCCCCCCACCCTATGTGAATGAGTATGGGGTACAATGTACCCCTACCCATTCACCTGTAAAATAAAGTACAAAAAAAACACAACACACAAGATAAAATAGTTTATTGCACAGCTCCGGGGGTCTTCTCGCCGGACTCCTCCGCTATCTTCTTGTAGCTCTTTTACTAGCGGAGGAGTCCGGCTTTCTTCCTCGCCGCCACCCTCTTCTTCCGACTTCGGGGGTCTTGTCCCCCCTCTTCGGTTCTTCAGCTCTTTTACAGGCGGTGGCCCGGTCTTCTGTCGCCGCCGCCTTCCGTTCTTCTTCTCCTGGAGATGTTGACTCGACCTTCTCTCCGGCCGCAATGCCAGGGACGCGCTGCGACTTATATAGGGTCAAGGGGCGGTGTCACATGGGTTGGTGTCACATGGTGACCCCGCCCCCTTACGATGTCACAGTCCCGGAGGATGCTGGGACTGTCGCCATGTGACATCAACCCATGTGACCAACCCATGTGACATCAACCCATGTGACACCGCCCCTTGTCCCTATATAAGTTGCAGCGCAGCGCATCCCTGGCATTGCGGCCGGAGAGAACGTCGAGTCAACATCTCCAGGAGAAGAAGAACGGAAGGCGGCGGCGGTGGCGACAGAAGACCGGGCCACCACCTGTAAAAGAGCTATAAGAAGGCGCGGTGGCCCGGCAGAAGAACCGAAGAGGGGGACAAGACCCCCGAAGTCAGAAGAAGAGGGCGGCGGCGAGGAAGAAAGCCGGACTCCTCCGCTAGTAAAAGAGCTACAAGAAGATAGCGGAGGAGTCCGGCGAGAAGACCCCCGAAGACGGAAGACCCCCGGAGCTGTGCAATAAATTATTTTATCTTGTGTGTTGTGTTTTTTTGTACTTTATTTTACAGGTGAATGGGTAGGGGTACATTGTACCCCATACTCATTCACATAGGGTGGGGGGCCGGTATCCGGGGGCCCCCTTATTGAAGGGGGCTCCCGGATTCCGATAAGCCCCCCGCCCGCAGACCCCGACAACCAGCGGCCAGGGTTGTCGGGAAGAGGCCCTTGTCCTCATCAACATGGGGACAAGGTGCTTTGGGGTGGGGGGGCTGCGCGGCCCCCCCCTTCCCCAAGGCACCCCCCATGTTGAGGGCACGCGGCCTGGTACGGCTCAGGAGGGGGGGGGGGGGGCGCTTTTTTTTTTTTCGGCGTTGGGGTTCCCCTTTAAGTCCATACCAGGTGGCAGGGCCAGCGTCGTCTCCTTCGCGGGCCCCGCCTACCTGGAGACCCGCTCGAAATGAGCGGACTTTTCTCCGGGCGGGAAAAGTCCGTTCATTTCAAAAGTACGGCGGACTGGCATACACACGGCCGGATTGTCCGCCGAAATGCGAGTCCGACGGGAAGATTGGAGTGCAAAACTACTTTCTAAGTCCGCCGTACTTTCGGGTCAAAAAAGTATGCCGGAGGCTACACACGGGGGGATTGTTTGGCGGACTTGAGTTTGCTGGACTTTTCCACCCGCTTGTTTGATCGTGTGTACGCGGCATTAGTGACACTTCTTGGGCGCCAGTAAAAAAATACACTTATCAATGTATAAATGACACTGGCAAGGAAGGGGTTTAACACTAGGGGCGATCAAAGGGTTAACTCTGTTCCCTCAGTGTGTGTTCTAACTGTGTGGGGGGTTACTAGTAACAGCCGATCTCAGTGTTGTCCCCTATCAGAACGGGGATCTGCTATTTTAGATCCCTGGTCTGCATCGCTGTGGAGTGATCGCGGGTGGTTGGCAGACATTCGAGTCTACCGGACCTGCACGCCGCTCCCCCCGAAGTGCAGCTGGCATGCGTGCAACGACGTATAGGTACATCTTTTAGCGCAGCCGGGCCACCCTGCCGTGGTATATATGCAGTGTGCGGTCCAGAAGCGGTTAGACAACTGACCACCCCCCTCGTTTTGGGATTTTTTTCTTTACCTTTTTTGCCTTTTTTTGTTAGGGACTTCCTTCCCCGCTGCAGCCTTCTGGGACCTGTGCATGTCCCATAATACGATGGGACTATTCAGAAAGCGACATGCGATTCATACATGCGCAGAAGGAAACCAGCTGTGAAGCCTGAAGGCTTCACTTCTGGTTTCCCTTACTTTAAAATGACGGCTCTTGCACCTGAAGCCAGTAGATGGATTGGCTTGGGGTGCCGACATCGTGGGCTCCCTAGACAGGTGTCCTTATATTAAAAGTCAGCAGCTACAGTATTCACATCAGTGAATGTTCACATCAGTACCTTAAACACTTGCCGACTACCCACCGCAGATGTACTGAGGGAAAGTGGCTCGGCTATGCAAATCACCGTACCGATACTGCGATTCATGCACTAGCTTTCGCGGGCATGCGTGAATCTTCTAATAGCCAGTGGGGGGAGCCAATCAGTGGGTCCGGCGGAACTGTATGTCTACCGGCTGCCCTCGATTGTTCCCCACAGAGACATAACAGGGATCTGCCACAGTAAACAAGGCCATAGAAAACAGAGGACACATTTAACCCCTCGAACGCCCCTGATGTTAACCCCTTCCCTACCAGTGTCATTAGTACAATGTCAGTGCATATTTTTCACACTGATAACTGCAATAATGTCACTGGTTCCCAAAAAAAGTGTAAAAATGTCAGTTTGGTGTCTGATCTGGCTGCCGAAATGTCGCAGTGCTAAAAATCACTAATCACCATTACTAGTAAAAAAAAAAAAAAAAAATCAATAAATAAAAATGCCATAAATCTATCTCCTATTTTGTAGACACTATACCTTTTGAGCAAACCAATCAATACACGCTTATTGGGATTTTTTAACAAAAATACGTAGAAGAATACATATTGGCCTAAACTGATGAATCCATTTGTTTTTCTATATATTTTTTTGGATATGTATTATAGCAGAAAGTAAAAAAAATAAATAATAATAAAAAAAAAAAAAAAATATATATATATATATATATATATATATATATATATATATATATATATATATAATTTTTTTTTTTTTCAAAATTGCCAGTCTTTTTTTGTTTATAGCACAAAAAAAAAATGCAGGGGTGATCAAATACCACCTAAAGAAAACTATATTTGTGGGGAAAAAAAGACGTCAATTTTGTTTGGGTACAACATCACACGACCACAATTGTCAGTTAAAGTAACGCAATGCTGTATCGCAAAAAATGGCTTGGTTATTAAGGCTATAAATCCTGGGCCTGAAGTGGTTAAATGAAAACTATAGAGTATAGCCAGCAATTGCACATTTTGAGTTACTGCTGTAAAGTTTATTTGAAATTAGTTTTTGATTTTTACTTTCTTGCTATTTCATATTTTTTGGTGATGGTTTTTTGAGATACAGATCTGGACGTTTTCACTATAATCATCGCCCTTGAGATACAAACAATTACACTTTCAGACACACATAGATTGTATTGTATTGTGCTATTAAGAGTGAGTGATGTACAGTCTCTGAGCTACATTATCAAGCAGAATGTACTGCAGTTTTCTGCAAAACGCAGCTATAACCCTATACATAAACCGTATGTATTTAAAAATACTAAAAAGAAGCATTTTTCAAAAAAACTTATATATTTATTTAAACATTGCTAAAATGCTGATAAATGAATTTATTTACAGGAATGCAAAATAAACCAAGGATAACCATGTTTTAAAATGCTTCTGAACTTGTGATTTCCACTACAAACTGACAACAGGCACCAAGCAAAAAAACACCAAAAAACACATTAGTATACATAGAAGTAAACCCTATGTATATATAAAAAAAATTGCCGTAGAAATGTGACAAACATTTGCATAGCCACAATGAAAAATTGCCATGTTTTGTGCAGTATAATTATTTCCTTTGACCGCAAGGCCATCTAGTGGCAATAATGTTATATTTTCCCTGATTAAGGTATTTCAGGATAAAATATCTCATTGTAGACTCTAGGTGGCGCTTCGGATATTAGGAAATAATTATTATAATTACACAAAATGCATTGATTTTTTGTTGTAGCTGTGTGAATAATTGTCAAATTCCTACACCAATTTCTTATATGTAGACAACAACACATTCCCATTCAGATGAGATACAATGTTTTGGTGATTTAGACTTTGTTCACAACTGTACATATTAAGTTCCTGAAGTTGCTCTTGATATATTTTATCCCCCAGACCTTTCACCATTTTTGTTACAGGTCTGGACTCGTTCTATCTTATCAGTATGTTTTTGTAAGTGAGGTCTCCAGAATTAGACACAGTATTCTAAATGAGGTCTCACTAAAGATCTGTATAAGGGAATCAGAGACATAAACAATATTGGCGCACTAAGGCTCAGGATAGATTGGGTTATGCATAAAACATAATGATATCATCACGCGTCATAAAATCAGTTCAAGGAAAGGCGTATAAAAGTCCTTGACGTCAGAAGATTGCTGTGCTTAGTGGCTGCCAGCTTAAAAAGAGCTAGGAAAGACACTCACAAAATAAATGTGCATATAGTGCTCTGTATATTAAGTATTCTTCTACTCTATTCAGGGATTGGTGTAGCTTCAGGACTGCTGCCGATAGCTGCAGCGGCGCTGGTAGCTCTGAGCGTTCAGACCTAAGAAAGGAGCATGCATGCTCTAAATGTGCACCACACCCGCTCACTTTGGACCTGGTATTGACGTCGTCCTCCTCTTTGAATTATACCAGAACAACCTGAAAGTGCTGGGAGCCACCAGCGCTGCTGCAACTGTCTGCAACATTCCTGCATCGACACCAATCCCTGAGTGGAGCCGAAGAATACTTAGATGGCGCTGCGTTTTTCTCCATAGGGGAATCGGAACCTCCTTCCTCCTGCTGGTGATCCCTCTAGTGATGCATCCTAGTATTCTATTTGCTTTTTCCACTGCCTTGTTACACTGTTTGCTCATTTTGCAATCATCTGAAATATGTACCCACAAATCTTTTTCCTCTGTAGTGATGGCTAACACTGTACCCCCAATGTTGTACTCTCTCAAGGGATTCTATTTCCCTAGGTGCATTATTTTGCATTTAGAAATACTGAACTGCTTTGACCAATCTTCCTGCAATGCCAAATCTTGTTCCATGTTAGAAACACCTCCAGGGATATCAACCCTATTACAACACTTTTCGTATTATCACTAAAAAGACTTACCTTACCCAACAAAACTTTAGTTATATCACTTACATATAGATTTAATAAGAGAGGACCTAGTACAGAGCCTTGTGATACACCACTAGTGACTGGTCTCTGTTCCAAATGAACCCCATTTACAGCCACATGGTATCTATCCTTTAGCCAACTGCATATCCACTGAACCACCCATGGGTTAAAGAGGAGTTTCCATTAAAAAAAAAAAATTAAGTCAGTAGCTACAAAAACTGCAGCTGCTGACTTTTAATAATTGGACATTTACCTGTCCCAGGGTCCAGCGATGCGGGGGGATCGAAGTCCCGCTTGTCCCCCCCTCCACTCGGTGGAAGTGGATTGGTCGCGCAGTCATCTGGGACCTGTTACGTGTCCCAGATGGCTGACAGGAGGGAGGGGACAGAGCTGAGCCCTTCCTGCACCAAGGGGAAGTGACGTTAGGAGCCCAGGCACTGAAGGATGCAGACTACGAGTGACCCCCTAGCAACAGGCATTTAGAGGTGAATTAAAAGTGCTAGCTTGTACAACTTTTTTTATTAGATCATTATGTGGAACTGTATCAAATGCCTTGCTGAAATCATGGCACCAGCCTGGTCCTAAGCATTGGTAATAAAAATTCAATAAGATTAGTCTGACATTATCTGCCCCATGACCCAAAGACATGCTGCTTTGCAAGTTGTGTATTTTTAAGTGATCAATGATCCTTCTTTTCTTTACTACAACTGATGCTAAACTCACCGGCCTGTAATTGCCAGCTTCTACTTTGCTGCTCTTCTTGTGGATAGGTAAAATATTAGCTGTCCGCCAGTCACAGGGAACTTCTCCTGTTAGAAGAGATTGATTAACCACTTGCCGACCTGCTCATGCCAATATACATTGGCAAAGTGGCACGGGTGCGCAAACTCCTATGGGTATGGCGGCCCTTTAAGAGCTGCCAGAGGGTGCACCCACTGCATGGCGGGGGACCTGATGCATGATCGCCCCTGCCACATGCGATTGCATGCACGAGCGCCAGCACGGGGATTTGTGTGTGTAAACACAAATCCCTGTGCTGTCAGGGGAGAGGAGACATGTTGTTTGTCCCTAGTAAATCGGAAAAACGATATGTCTCCTCTCTTACGCAGTCCTATCCCCATACAGTTAGAACACATCGAGGGAACTCACATTTAACCCCTTGATCGCTCCCCTAATGTTAACCCCTTCCCTACCAGTGACATTTACACAGTAATCAGTGCATTTTTATAGCACTGATCGCTATATAAATGTCAATGTTACAAATGTCAAAAGTGTCCAATCTGTCTGCCACAATGTTGCAATACTAGTAAAAATAATAAAAATGCCATAAATCTTTCCCATATTTTGCAGACGCTATAACTTTTGCTCAAACCAATCAATATGCGCTTATTACGATTTTTTATTTTTTTTTTACCAAGAATATGTAGAATATATATTGGCCTAAACTGATGAAGAAATTTGTATTTAAAAAAAAATTAGGGATATTTATTAGAGCAAAAAGTAAAAGATATATTTATTTTTTTTTCAAAATTGTCGCTGTTTTTTTGTTTATAGAGCAAAAAAATAAAAGCCGCAGATGTGATCAAATACTACCAAAAGAAAGCTCTACAGTGGGGCAAAAAAGTATTTATTCAGCCACCAATTGTGCAAGTTCTCCCACGTAAGATGAGAGAGGCCTGTAATTGTCATCATAGGTATATCTCAACTATGAGAGACAAAATGTGGAAACAAATCCAGACAATCACTGTCTGATTTTTGAAAGAATTTATTTGTGGTGTAAATAAGTATTTGGTCACCTACAAACAAGCAAGATTTCTGGCTGGCACAGACCTGCATCTTCTTCTTTAAGAGGCTCCTCTGTCCTCCACTCATTACCGGTATTAATGGCACCTGTTTGAACTTGTTATCAGTATAAAAGACACCTGTCCACAACCTCAAACAGTCACACTCCAAACTCCACTATGGTGAAGACTAAAGAGCTGTCGAAGGACACCAGAAACAAAATTGTAGACCTGCATCAGGCTGGGAAGACTGAATTTGCAATAGGCAAGCAGCTTGGTGTGAAGAAATCAACTGTGGGAACAATAAATAGAAAATGGAAACATATAAGACCACTGATAATCTCCCTCAATCTGGGGCTGCACGCAAGATCTCACCTCGTGGGGACAAAATAATCCCAAGAACGGTGAGAAAAAATCCCAGAACCACACGGGTGGACCTAGTGAATGATCTGCAGAGAGCTGGGGCCAACGGCTACCAACAAAGGCTACCATCAGTAACACACTACGCCTCCAGGGACTCAGATCCTGCAGTGCCAGACGTGTACCCCTGCTTAAGCCAGTACATGTCCGGGCCCGTCTAAGGTTTGCTAGAGAGCATTTGGATGATCCAGAAGAGGATTGGGAGAATGTCATATGGTCAGATTAAACTCATCGTGTTTGGAGGAGAGAGAATGCTGGGAGGGGATTGGTCGCGCAGTCATCTGGGACCTGTTACGTGTCCCAGATGACTGACAGGAGGGAGGGGACAGAGCTGAGCCCTTCCTGCACCGAGGGGAAGTGACGTTAGGACACAAATTTCCTTTGGGTACATGATCGCATAATTACCAGTTAAAGTAACACAGTGCCAAATTGTAAAAAGTGCTCTGGTCAGGAAGGGGTTAAAATCTTCCGGGGATGAAGTGGTTAAAAAGATCTTTTATGAGTCCAAAAACTATACCTCAAAGTTCTCCTAGAACTCTGGGATGAATACCATTGGGGCCCATTGCTTTATTAAGCTTTAACCAGGCCAGTTCCTTTGCTACCTCTGTCTCCAGAAATCTTAGAAATGAACCGTCATTACTAGAACCAATATGACTCCCCAACTTGTTTTTGTTAGTGCAATTTATTTCTGAGGCCGCGTACACACGCGGGGACTGTTCGCTGAAACTTTGTTCGTCAAACAGTTGCCGCAACAGTCCGCTCAAAATTTGCATGAGCGGACTTGCCCACACACGAGCGGACTGTTTCAGCGAACTGTTTGCCAAACAGTTCGCTCAACTTTTGAAATGAACGGACTCACCCACGTAAGGCGGAGGCAAGTCCGCCCATTTCGAGCGCGTGTACAGGTAGGCGGGGCCCGCGAAGGAGACGTCGCGGGCACCGCCGCCTGGAATGGACTTAAAGGGGAACCCCAACGCCGAAAAAAATCGGCGTGGGGGTTCCCCCAAAGTCCACAACAGACCCTTGTCCGAGCACGCTACCCGGCCGGCCAGGAAAGGGGGGGCGAGCGAGCGCGCCCCCCCTCCTGAGCCGTACCAGGCCGCGTGCCCTCAACATGGGGGGTGCCTTGGGGAAGGGGGGGCCGCGCGGCCCCCCCACCCCAAAGCACCTTGTCCCCATGTTGATGAGGACAAGGGCCTCTTCCCGACAACCCTGGCCGTTGGTTGTCGGGGTCTGCGGGCGGGGGGCTTATCGGAATCCGGGAGCCCCCTTTAAGAAGGGGGCCCCCGGATACCGGCCCCCCACCCTATGTGAATGAGTATGGGGTACAATGTACCCCTACCCATTCACCTGTAAAATAAAAGTACCCAAAAAAAAAACACAACACACGAGAAAAAATATTTTATTGCACAACTCCGGGGGTCTTCCGTCTTCGGGGGTCTTCTCGCCGGACTCCTCCGCTATCTTCGTGTAGCTCTTTTGCTAGCGGAGGAGTCCGGCTTTCTTCCTCCCCGCCGCCAGCCTCTTCTCCCGACTTCGGGGGTCTTGTCCCCCTCTTCGGTTCTTCTGCCGGGCCACCGCGCCTTCTTGTAGCTCTTTTGCAGGCGGTGGCCCGGTCTTCTGTCGCCGCCGCCTTCCGTTCTTCTGCCGGGCCACCGCGCCTTCTTATAGCTCTTTTGCAGGCGGTGGCCCGGTCTTCTGTCGCCGCCGTCCGTTCTTCTTCTTCTTCTTGTTCTTCTTCTTCTCCAGGAGATGTTGACACGACGCTCTCTCCGGCCGGAATGCCAGAGCCGCCCTGCGCTGCCACTTATATAGTGCCAATGGGGCGGTGTCACATGGTATATGTCACATGGGTTGGTCACATGGGTTGATGTCACATGGGGACTATGACATCGTAAGGGGGCGGGGTCACCATGTGACATCAACCCATGTGACCAACCCATGTGACATATACCATGTGACACCGCCCCATTGGCACTATATAAGTGGCAGCGCAGGGCGGCTCTGGCATTCCGGCCGGAGAGAGTGTCGTGTCAACATCTCCTGGAGAAGAAGAAGAACAAGAAGAAGAAGAAGAACGGAAGGCGGCGACGGCGACAGCGGCGACAGAAGACCGGGCCACCGCCTGCAAAAGAGCTATAAGAAGGCGCGGTGGCCCGGCAGAAGAACGGAAGGCGGCGGCGACAGAAGACCGGGCCACCGCCTGCAAAAGAGCTACAAGAAGGCGCGGTGGCCCGGCAGAAGAACCGAAGAGGGGGACAAGACCCCCGAAGTCGGGAGAAGAGGCCGGCGGCGGGGAGGAAGAAAGCCGGACTCCTCCGCTAGCAAAAGAGCTACACGAAGATAGCGGAGGAGTCCGGCGAGAAGACCCCCGAAGACGGAAGACCCCCGGAGCTGTGCAATAAAATATTTTTTCTCGTGTGTTGTGTTTTTTTTTGGGGTACTTTTATTTTACAGGTGAATGGGTAGGGGTACATTGTACCCCATACTCATTCACATAGGGTGGGGGGCCGGTATCCGGGGGCCCCCTTCTTAAAGGGGGCTCCCGGATTCCGATAAGCCCCCCGCCCGCAGACCCCGACAACCAACGGTCAGGGTTGTCGGGAAGAGGCCCTTGTCCTCATCAACATGGGGACAAGGTGCTTTGGGGTGGGGGGGCCGCGCGGCCCCCCCTTCCCCAAGGCACCCCCCATGTTGAGGGCACGCGGCCTGGTACGGCTCAGGAGGGGGGGCGCGCTCGCTCGCCCCCCCTTTCCTGGCCGGCCGGGTAGCGTGCTCGGACAAGGGTCTGTTGTGGACTTTGGGGGAACCCCCACGCCGATTTTTTTCGGCGTTGGGGTTCCCCTTTAAGTCCATTCCAGGCGGCGGAGCCCGCGACGTCTCCGTCGCGGGCCCCGCCTACCTTCACACGCGCTCGAAATGAGCAGACTTTCCTCCGAGCGGGAACAGTTTGCTCATTTCGAAAGTAGCCTACACACGGGCGGACTGTTCGCTCAAACAAAGTTTCAGCGGACAGTTTTTCGGAATTTCCGAAAGACTTTGTCCGTCAAACTGTCCGCTGAAACTGTCCGCTGAAAGCCCACACATGGGCGGACTGTCCGCTGAAACACTGTTCAGCGGACAAAGTTGGGCGAACAGTCCGCCCGTGTGTACGCGGCCTGAGAAGACTGAACAGAAGTAATTGTTTAAATGGTTTACTACATTCAGGTCTCCCTCAACATAAATGTTCTTCCCAATTTTAATTTTAGGGATGATTTTTTTTTTTTCCTTCTATCTCTAATGTACCTAAAAAAAAAAAAAATGTTTCCTTTCTTAATGTGAATTAGCAGTTTCCTGCTTGTTTTGCCTTTGGCAGAACTGATGATGTGTTTGGCCTTCTTGTGTATATTTTTACACTCTTCTCTGTCAGCTACAACTCCTGTTTACTTGAATCTTCAATGTGCTGATTTTTTCCCTAATCGTCTTTCAGGACAGCCACTATGAGAGATAGACTCCTCCTCTTCCTCTGGAAACACTGCGCCAGCCCATAAATTCTTTCTTCCCCTGCCGGACCTCAGTTATTAG
Organism: Lithobates pipiens; assembly: GCF_037356315.1. Lineage (NCBI taxonomy): Eukaryota > Metazoa > Chordata > Amphibia > Anura > Ranidae > Lithobates > Lithobates pipiens. Next base: position 332,280,898 of record NW_027507764.1, on the reverse strand, counting down.
TGTTTCCTCCGGCGGGGAGACACTGTGCAAGGAACCAGGCCGATCAGTCGGGGAGGCTGTGGCCATTTTGTCGTTAAAGAACCCGGTTGAAAGAAGCAGGGGCTTCGTTTGAAGAAAGCTGGGTTCAAACCGTTCGAAACCAACGTCCGCGTGTCGGGCGGGTCGAACGGTTTACTTACCTCACCAGGTACTGCCACCCCTTCCGAGTCGAGCGCGGCTTCAGGTCGTGGGGGACTCCTATCGCGTCTACAGGGACGCAGCTGGCAAGCCGTTCGGAAGATTTCCCTGTACAAGGGTACAGTCCGCCCCTTTTTTTCTTTGAACCGAGCGGGCCGAACGACAGGCGACGTCATATCCGGCGGAAACGAAGGCTTGACCTCGAATACGATTGACTTCCAGTTCCAGGTCGTGGAGCTGATAGGAGGGCCGGGCACAAGCTGGAGATGAGTTCGGAACGCGCACAGGCAGCGTGGAACTCTGTAGTAAGCAGCCACCTGCAGTCATGTCGGAAGCTGAGGCTCAAATGACAGACTCTATCTCCAGCATTCCTAAGGTAAGAGCACCCTGGGGAGGGGTACTCTCTATCTAGGATCCCCCCACCCCAATGTATGGTTCTATCATGGGGGGGGGGCAGACCCCCTGGGTGGCCAGGGGGGAGGGGAGGCTCAGATCCCTTCTTTTAAAAAAAGGGTCTAGTGCACTCCCAGGGTTGTATCCCGAGCTTTTGATTGACCTTGTCTTTTTCTGTTTTTTCTTTTTTCCTTTTTTTTTAGAAAGCTACGGAAAAAACTAGGTCTACGCATAGCTCTAAAAAGAAGTGTGCCTCCTGTAGGGACATTTTAGGGGAATCTTGGACCAAAGTGTTGTGCAAAGGCTGTATTGACTCCCTCGTTAGGTAAAGGGAATCTGAACAGGAGTCAGGACTAGCAGCTTCAGTCAAAGAGCTCTCGTCCACCTTCTCTTCTTTTAGGTCCCTTTTTGAAAAATTTCAGCTTCCCACGGGTCCATCTCCCCAGGATACAACCCCACCTCTAGCACAGAGTTCTGCTCCGGTCCAACCTGCTAGTACAGGGGGGACAGAGGTTGCAGGCCCTTCAGGGACAGGTAGGGAACTTCCAGACAGTTCCTCTTCCGATTCCCAGGAGGGTTCAGAGGGGGAGGACCAGGACGGGGGGTCCAGGAAAGCCTCCAGATATAAATTATCCCTTGATGAGGTAGAGGACCTCTTAAAGGCAATTTATGCAACCCTCGGTATCCAGACGGATAAAAAGCACCTAACCCTGCATGACCAAATGTATTCAGGTTTGGGGGAGCCAAAAAGAAGGGTGTTTCCAGTGCACGAAGTTTTAATGGAAACAGTTAAAAAGGAGTGGCAGGATCCGGAAAGAAAACCCTTTTTATCTAGATCCCTCAAAAGAAGGTTCCCATTTTCAGAGGACCCGGCATGCCTTTGGAATAAAAATCCCAAATTGGATGCCGCTTTCTCCCAGGTCTCCAGACACACAGATTTGGCGTTTGAAGACATGGGGGCCTTGGCAGATGTCATGGACAAAAGGATTGACTCTCTGCTTAAAAAAACGTGGGACTCGGCTATCGGCAATCTAAAGCCTGAAATGGCAGTTACAGTTGTGGCTCGCAACTTAGAGCACTGGCTCTCACAGATCCAACAACATATTGAGGCAGGCACAGATAAGGAAAACATTCTGTCATCCTTCCCTACTATGCTGCGAGGGATCACTTACATAGCAGATGCCTCTGCTGAGTCCGTCCGCATGTCGGGCAGAACGGCAGCTCTAGCCAATTCGGCCAGAAGGGCCCTCTGGTTAAAAACATGGCCAGGGGATAATGCCTCCAAGATAAAGCTATGTGGGATACCCCTGACGGGGGACCTTCTTTTTGGCCCAGGGCTAGAGACTGTTCTAGACCGGACAGCGGACAGGAAAAAATCCTTTCCTCTTAAACGGAAAACCCCCGTACAAACTAAAAAGGGGTTTCGTCCGCAAGGGCGTAGGGGAACCTCTAAACCAGAGGGGAAAAAGAAAACCTGGCCCCAAAAAGGCAGGGGCAGAGGAGGGGCGATTTTTCGCCCTCCTGTCCAGCCCCGTAAAACCCAGTGACATTCCAGCTACAGTGGGAGGAAGACTGGGGGCCTTTCTACCACAGTGGGAGACAATATCCCCCAATCAATTTATTTTAGGGGTAATAAGAAGGGGGTACCTCTTAGAATTCTTAAGACCACCCCCTCAAAGGCTCCTTGTCACGCATCTACCCAGGTGCATGGTAAAGGCCGAGGCCTGGCTAGAAGCTCTGAGGGAATTGGAGAATCAGGATGTTATTCTCAGGGTCCCAAAAGCAGAAGAGGGAAGGGGGTTTTATTCTCACATCTTTGTAGTGAAAAAACCCTCAGGGAAGTTCAGGTTGATAATGAACTTAAAGCCCCTGAATGCTTCAGTGACATACAAAAGATTCCGCATGGAATCGATCTTTTCAGTAAAGGCTCTTCTGCCCCGCAACTGTTTCATGGTATCTCTGGACCTAAGGGACGCGTATTTACACATCCCTATAGCGGAAGCCTCGCAGAGTTTTCTACGCCTAGCCATAGATTTAGGGGGAGAAACAGTACATTTTCAGTTTCAGGCCCTGCCATTCGGGCTATCCTCTGCACCCCGCATTTTTACCAAGGTCCTGGCAGAAGCCATGGCCTTTCTTCGGCTCCAGGGGATATGTATAATAGCCTACCTGGACGACCTGCTTTTATTTGCAGCATCCCCAACACAGTTGGTCAAGGATCTCGATCTAACCAAAGGGGTCCTTACAGACCTGGGGTGGCTTCTGAACTTGGAAAAGTCCAGCCTGATCCCCTCACAACAGATCTCCTATCTAGGTTTCCTGTTGGACTCAACACTGTTGAGAGTTTTTCTACCAAGAGAGAAGGTACAAAAGCTGGACAGAGCGGTGGCCTCTCTTCAGAGCAACCAGCTGGTTTCCATAAGGGTTCTGATGTCAGTATTGGGTCACCTTACATCTACCCTCCCAGCAGTGCAGTGGGCAGGGCTAAATTTTCGTCCCCTACAGACCTTCATCCTAGGGGTGTGGGACCACAGTCAGGAGGCTCTAGACACCCTAGTACATATTCCTCACCAGGTAAAGAGATCCCTCTGGTGGTGGAGGAAAATGACGAATCTGTCGCAGGGGCGTCTGTGGCTCATCCCGGTTTCTCGGGTAGTGACCACAGATGCAAGTGGAAAAGGTTGGGGGGCACATTTGGGTTCCCTTCTAGCCCAGGGCACTTGGGAGGACGGCGAGTTGACTCGATCGTCCAACTGGAAAGAATTAAGGGCAGTGGGACTAGCCCTCAGATTCTTCAAAAAAGAGCTCCGGGGTCACCACATTCAGGTGCGGTCGGACAACTCTTCCGTAGTGGCCTATTTAAACAAGCAGGGTGGCACGAGAAGCGGAACCCTGTTGTCTTTAGCGACAGAGATCCTGTCCTGGGCCGAAACCTACACCCTTTCGCTCTCAGCAGTTTTCCTGAGGGGAGAGAAAAAAACGTGGTAGCAGACTTTCTCAGCCGAAAGAGGCTGAGGGAGGGCGATTGGGTTCTCAACCAGGAGGTCTTCAATCTCATAATAAAGAGATGGGGGTCTCCAGAGGTGGACCTGTTCGTGTCCAAAAACAATGCAAAAACCCCCTGTTTTTTCTCCCTAAAAAGGGGAGAGGGAGCCTTAGGGGTGGACGCCTTGAACCAGAATTGGCACTTCAGAACTAGCTATGCCTTCCCACCTCCAGCGTTGTTGCCAGCAGTTCTGAGAAAGTTTCAAATGGAAAGCACATCTCTGATTCTGGTGGCTCCACATTGGCCCAAGAGAGCATGGTTCTCAATGCTAAAGCAGTTGGCGGTAGAACCTCCCCTTCTCTTGCCCCCTCGGGACGATCTCCTCTCTCAGGGGCCAGTCCTCTGCCCACAAGTACGCCAGTGGAAGTTAGCGGCCTGGCTACTGAGGAAGGTTTATTAAAATCTAAAGGATTTTCAGAGAGACTAGTTTCTACCCTCCTGGACAGTAGGAAGAAGGAAACTCGCCAGATCTATGAAAAGGTCTGGTTGCGTTTCAACAAGTGGTGCGCAGAGAGCTCTTTCCCAGTACGGAGCTCCTCCGCAGTTTTGGAATTTTTACAATGTGGGGCAGATAAGGGCTTATCCATTAGTACCCTTAGGGGTCAAGTATCATCCCTCAGTGTTTATTTGGAAGATCATTTGGCTGCCAACCCATGGGTAGTCAGGTTCTTTAGGGCCCTGTCCAGACAGAGACCGGTCCAGGGTCTGTCCTTTCCCAGATGGGATTTATCTTTAGTTTTACAGAGCTTAACTGGACCCCCCTTTGAGCCTTTAAAGGAGTGTTTTCTGAGAGAGCTTACTCTGAAGACAGTGTTTCTGGTAGCAGTAACAACTGCCAGGAGGGTCAGTGGGATGGAGGCCTTATCAGTCAGGGCTCCCTTTTGCGTTATTTTTCCGGATCGGATAGTTTTAAAGACCGATCCAGCCTTTTTGCCGAAAGTGGCATCCGGCTTTCATAGAAGCCAGGAAATTGTTTTGCCCTCCTTTTGTCCCAATCCCTCCGGTGAGAAGGAACTAAAATTTCATTATTTGGATGTTAGGAGATGTATCCTACACTATCTGGAACTGACCAAGACATTCAGAAGGTCAGATTCCTTATTTGTTTTGTTTTCCGGGGCCAGAAAAGGTTGTAAAGCATCCCGGCGCACTATTGCTAAATGGCTCAGAGTAGCCATCGAGCAGGCTTATTCAGTTGCAGGGAAAGAAATCCCAGTGGGTATTAAAGCACACTCCACTAGAGCTATGGCAGCCTCCCAGGCAGAAAGAGCGGGAGCAACGCCAGAGCAGATTTGCAGAGCAGCAACATGGTCCAGCTATTCCACTTTCGTAAAACACTACAGAGTGGATCTGGTGTCGGCAGGTGAGCAGACCTTTAGGCGAAAGGTTTTGCAAGCTGTAGTCCCACCCTAACTGGTAAGTGCTCGCTTATCCTCTCATAGTGGCTGTCCTGAAAGACGATTAGGGAAAATTAGAGTTACGCTTACCGGTAACGTCTTTTCCAGTAGTCTTTCAGGACAGCCCTAGTTCCCACCCGAAAATTGGGGGGAGTCTTACAAAAGACCAGAGCGCAGCAAGATAATGGTATTTGATAAATATGTTATTAATGTGTTCTTGTGTCTCCCCAGCTGGCCGGAGGTAATCTCGATATAAACTGAGGTCCGGCAGGGGAAGTAAGAATTTATGGGCTGGCGCAGTGTTTCCAGAGGAAGAGGAGGAGTCTATCTCTCATAGTGGCTGTCCTGAAAGACTACTGGAAAAGACGTTACCGGTAAGCGTAACTCTAATTTTTTCCCTTTGCCATCCTACCTAACTGAACCATGTTGTTTCTTTCTTCCGTTTACTCTTACTAACTTGCCTGACATACAGTATAATCTAGTTTTCTCCAGGATGGTAGACTTTAACAATACCCACTGATTATTTTCTCCTGTCATTTTACTCCAACCTCTCAATTTATTTATTTTTTCTAGAAATTTCTCATTTCAGCAAAATTTTTCCTTTTGAAATCTAAAAATTTTGTTTTTGTATTTGATTTTTCCATTCTTGTTTTACTATCAAACCAAAGACATTGGTGATCACTAGAACTCAAATTTTCTCCCTCCTCAACATAAGACATCAGTAAAATGTTTACTGTCATGTGAATGAGGCTTCATAAAAAAATGCATATACAAGTGTTTTTAATTACAGATCTAAACACAGCTGCATTGTTTTAACTGGTTCCTGACTGGCTCACGCCCATATATGGCGGCAGAATGGCTATGCTGTGTGAATCACCATACTTGTACGATGGCCGGTGACACGCCCACGCGCCCCCGCCCTGCCCGTGATGATCGGACTAGTTACAGAACCGATCAATCTTCAGGTCCAGGTCAATGATTTCTGGCCTCGACTTGCTGATCGGTTCTGATGAATGAACTGCTTCCCCTGCCTGTAAGTGTAAACACAGGCAGGGGAAGTGATGTCGTCTCCCCTTGTGGAATTATTTTTGGTTCTGGAGAGATGACATCTAACTGTGAGTTGCACCAACACTACACTAACACCAGTACACATAGGCACACTTGTCACCCCCCCAGTTAACCCCTTAACTCCCTGTCACAGTTAGTATGTGGGTTATAGGCCACCTTCAGATGATGGACACTGGCACGCCCTAAGACAAGAAGTGAACTCCCTATAAAACCCCTCCCACTACTGGGAGTACCTCCGTTTTTTGCCAATGTCTAAGGTGTTGGTCACGAGTAAAGATGTGCTGTGCTGAGCTCTACTGGAGCAATCCTTGCTGGGGCTAGCCATGCTGACAGGATCCATTCAAAGTGTCTTTTTGGGCCAAGTTGAATGGTACCCAGGCCTTGTATCCGAAGAAACAAGTTTTGCCTGCAAATGCTTCTCTTTTTCGGGAGCTGGTCTTTGGGATCCAGTACTTTTTGGTAGTGAGGCCATAAAGTTTTACTGACAGGGTGCTGTTGCAGGTCCAGGATTGTTGGTTTCCTCTAAGGTCACCGTCAAGGGTAAAGATTGGGTCTGTTGGTTTACCACAGAAAACCCTGCGGTGGGAAGGTAAGTGGAGTTTTCTAAGAAGTTTTGTAGAATTTTCTTATGAATGTCTCCTTTAAGAAAAATAATGTTGTCATGCCTATGTGTCACCAATGGGGGGCTGTATTGAGCACTCACCGCCTCATTCTGGAAACAGCGCTGTATCAGGAGCCGAATACTTCCTCCTTTCCTCCGACCAAAGCAGCAGATCCTCTGGTAAGCAAAAGGGGGAATTTGTTGCCTCCCTATGCTGGGATTCCCCCCCTCTTGGGGGGAAAAGCACCCGGATCCATTTTTTGGAAAATGCCATGCTCGCTCTAGGTCTGAGGGTAACTAGTCTGCCGCTCGTGTGGGAAAACCCATCTTTTTGAAAATGGGGGTGGAGCCTTAGGCAACGCAGGGCCCGGGCCAGTGGCGTCAGCATTCTCTGACGCCAGGTGCACATGGAAGCAAGCTTTTAAAAGCACACTGTGTGCTGCTGTTGGCTGTGGAGGGACACAGGCATTTTTCCTTTTGACACATTGTTACTGCTTCAGGCTGGGCATTAATAGCAGCAATATTTTGCTGGACTATAGTCTAGCAGTGTATGCATTCCTTCTGGTAGTGCCTCTGCTTTGTGCATCAGGCTATGAGTGGAAAGGGGACAAGAAACTCCTCAAAGAGTTCTAAGGGATCGATTGTTTTACAACAACCTAAATCCATGTCCAAGAAAATGTCATCCTCCTCTGAGAGTGATGCGGCCAGTCAGAGTGAGCCGTCAGGGGAGACTGATGTTGCAACAGCGCTAGACACTTAAGCCCCTATATATATCACACAGGAGGTTTTTTCTTCTACCATTTCTAGTTTAAAACAGAAGATTTATGCTATGATCACTTTCCGTAGTGAATCCAAGCATAGCAGATCCACATCCAGTGCTCAGAACCCTCATCCTGAGGTGCAAGGGCCGGGGGATCAGGAAGTTCTTCCCAAAGATCAGGAAGATGCTGATATCTCCTCTTCTGAGGATCCTACTATAGAGGGTGTAGTCTCACAAGACAGTTCGCTCAACATTTTTGCTGCCTGCAGCGCAGTCCATTGATGAACCCACCTCTGATTTGGGATCACTAAAGCCTCCCCCATCTAGGGATCCTTTTTCTATTCCTTCATGGCTAAAAAAGCTTATGTATTCTGAATGGGAACACCTGGATAAGCATTTTTTTCCTCCCAAAAAGTTTTCTACATTTTATCCAATGGAGGAGGAATTCTATAAGAAATGGGGGATTCCAGCAATTGATGCTGCAATCTCCTCGGTAAATAAAAAATAAAAATCTCACTTGTCTGGTAAACAATGCACAAATGTTAAAGGATCCAACAGATAAAGTTGGCATTTCTTTTTAAGAACAACATTTCTCTGGCAAGTTCAGTAGTGCAGCCGGTTCTTGCAGCAATTGGAGTGTCTCAGTCCATAAAGGACCAATTTATAGAGATACTTAAGATCATTCCTGATGAGCAGGCCCAGGAATGGGCTGGCATATCAGATGCACTCGGTTTTATGGTAGATGCTATGAAGGATTCTATTATTCAAGCCTCACAGATTATGCTAGGATTAGTACATACACATAGAGAGCTAGGTTACAAACTAGAGTTCAGAGAATTCCCGTCTCCTCGTTTTCTAAGATCAAACGTTCCCAGAGATCCAGAGAAAAGGAAGTCTCTCTTTCTAGCTCTGGATCATCTCTTATCCCAGAAGGGGATATCAGAAGTTCCCACAGAGGAACAGGGTTCAGGGTTTTATTCAAACCATTTCACGGTTCCAAAACCGAACGGGGAGGTAAAACACATTCTAGATCTCAAAGATCTGAACTGGCACCTAAATATCCGGTCCTTTCGCATGGAGTCAAATCCGATTGGTTGTCTCTATTTTGCAAGGAGGGGAATTTTTGGCATCGATCGATATCAAGGATGCATATCTCCACGTGCCGATATTTCCCGTTCATCAGAAATTTCTACGCTTCACGGTATGAAAATCATCATTTTCAGTTTGTGGCTCTGCCATTCGGTCTAGCCACCACACCACGTGTGTTCGCAAAGATCCTGGCACCTCCTTTAGCCAGCTTAAGGGCTCAGGGTACAACTGTCCTAGCCTATCTAGACAATCTGCTTTTAGTAGATCGATCAGTTTCCGGTCTAAACCAAAGTTTAATCTCCGCTGTAAGCTACCTGGAATTCCTAGGTTGGATTCTCAACCTAGAAAAATCCTCCTTAAAACCATCAAGGAGATTACAGTACTTGGGGCTGATCATAGATACCGTTCAAAAGAAGGTATTCTTACCCCAGGCAAGAGTCAGTTCCATAAAGGAACTGATTCAACTTTTCAAAACAAAGAGAAATCCTTCCATTGGGCTGTGCATAAAAATTATTAGGAAAGATGGTAGCCTCTTTCGAGGCTGCTACAAAACACCATTCTTCCGGCCTGGAACAAGAAGGTCCATGTTTTGGACTTTGCAATGCACTTACCCCCCGAGGTGCATCAGAGCCTCAATTGGTGGTTGATATCCAGCAACCTACAAAAGGGGAAATCCTTACTACCAGTATCCTGGAAAGTGGTAACAACGGATGCCTTCTAGGCTGGGGAGCAGTCCTGGAAGAAGCATCTGTCCCAGGGGAAGTGGTCTAAGTCAGAAAGGACCTTGTCCCTCAACATTATAGAAATTCAGGCAGTACATCTGACCCTAGAGTCCTGGACACTCAGACTACGGAATTGTCCTGTCAGGTTTCAATCCGACAATGCCACGGCTGTGGCCTACATCAATCACCAAGGGGGCACGAGAAGTCGAGCAGCCCAAAGAGAGGTGAATCATGTTCTAGCTTGGGCAGAAAGCAACATACCTTGCCTATCAGCAATTTTCATTCCAGGGATAGAAATTTGGCAGCCGGACTACTTGAGTCGCCAACAATCTGTCGATATGTCAAAGATAGGGTATTCTGGACGTGGATCTGTTCGCGTCCCGATTCAACAACAGAGTTGACAACTTTGTGTCATGGAGTCTGGAAGGCACATGTCTCCTAGTGTGGATCCAGGGGTTGGTACCCCAGGAAGTATGTCATAGGTAGGATCCTTGAATTCCTGCAAATGGGATTGGAAATTAAGCTGGCCTTGAGTACTATCAAGAGCCAGGTCTCGGCCTTATCAGTATTCTTTCAGTGGCCTCTTACTTCTCATTCTCTGGTACGTAGTTTTAGTCAGGGGGTAACATGGATTAATCCCCCCCGTCAGGGCACCCCTAAATCCTTGGGATTTGAATTTAGTCTTGTCGGCTTTCCAGAAATAGCCTTTTGAGCCTATGCAGGAAATTTCCTTGGTTCTTTTGACGAGAAAAATCTTTTTGGTTGCCATATCCTCTGCCAGAAGGGCATCGGAATTGGCGATTCTGTTTTGTAAAGAGCCATATTTGATCATGCATAAGGATAAGGTGGTATTGCGGCCTCCTCCTGAATTCCTACCGAAGGTGGTGACAGGTTTTCATTTGAACCAGGATATTATTCTGCCTTCTTTTTTCCCAGAGCCTCGAGCCAGGGAAAAGAAGGCACTACATTCCCTTGATGTAGTGAGAGCGGTCAAGGTTTATTTGAAGGAAACCGCTCAGATTCGCAAAACAGATGTTTTGTTTGTACTGCCAGAAGGTCCTAAAAGAGGACAGTCAGCATCAAAATCTACTATTACCAAATGGATGTGTCAAGTGATTGTTCAAGCTTATGGTCCTGCTTTTCATGTTAAAGCCCACTCCACCAAGGTTGTTCTTGCCTCTTGGGCGGTGCATCATCAGGCCTCTATGGCTCAGATCTACAAGGCCGCAACTTGGTCTTCAGTCCATACATTTACCAGATTCTATCAGATCATTGTAAAAGGTCATGAGGATATTGCCTTTGGGCGTAGTGTACTGCAGGCTGCAGTACAAGTCTTCTAGCCTCTTAATGCCCTACCTTTTTTGTTGTGTCTCCCACCCTTCAGTTACCATTGCTATGGGACACCCCACATAGTAACTGCTATGGCTCTGTGTCCCCTGATGTATGAAAGGAAAACAGGATTTTTAAAACAGCTTACCTGTAAAATCCTTTTCTTTGAAGTACATCAGAGGACACAGGTCCCTCCCTTCTTTTTGTAAGTGACAGTGATCGATTGAATACAACCTTAATATGGGAGGGGTGAACCTCAAATACCAGTTGATGATGCCATACTTAATTGCCCGAAAGGCTAGACGCTGGTACAAAAAAGTATCTGTATAGTTACTCCAATTGGCTCTCCTGAACGCTTGTGCTATACAAGGCATCAGGACGACCTGGATCCTTCCATAAGTTCCAGGAAGAGATCATTACATCCCTTCTTTTTCCAGACGGTGCTGTGGTCCAACATCCCAACACAAATGCAGTGAGCTGGCTGCATGAGAGGTATTTTCTGTATGTCCTCCCTGGTACCCCTATCCAATGATCACCCCAAAGAAGAAGATGTGTCTGTAGAAAACGAAGATATAGGAGTGACACCTTCTATTATTGTCTCTCCTGTCCTAACCAACCTGGTTTTTGCATCAGTGAATGTTTCGAATGCTACCACACACTAGAAGAGTATTAGTGTAGGGTACAGCACTGCACAGTCATAGGACACACTTTAACAGGGTCTCCAAAGATGCCAAAAGTAAAAAAAAAATAATAAAGAACAAATGTTGGCTAGCAGGTTCTCAAATTTTCCGCCAACAAAACGTTGTTGTCGGAATTTCCGATCGTGTGTTCACATGTCCGTCGCACAAAAGTTCAAGTGTGCTCGGAATCAAGCAGAAGGAGCTGCACTGGCTATTGAACTTCCTTTTTCTCAGCTCGTTGTACGTCTTGTACGTCACCATGTTCCCACATTCGTAATTGTTGGCCAACATTTGTGTGATTGTGTGTATGCAAGACAAGTTGAAGCCAACAACCTTTGAACAAAAATCCACGGTTTTGTTGTCAAAGTCCGATCCTGTGTACGGGCCATTAGGCTTCCTAAGGGGCATTCACAAGAAGAGCTGTCACTATCGCTTCCTAGGTAGCACTAAATCACTTGAATATCACTATTGCTTAAAGGGATTATACAACACAAGAATGACGCTTAGCAGTAAGTATGTGTCACAGTCCATTAGACAGACATTTGCATTAAAAATTATAGAAAATCCGGACTTTACAGAGGATGTGCAGATGTCTCCTCACTCATCATTCTTAGCACGACACCTGCCCATCTATGTCCGATTATATACATAAAATGACAGCTGCTTGACAACGTGACCATATCATACTTGAACATCTGAAGCTCCTCTTTAGAATAAAATATAGTATAGAATAAAATCTGGCTCGTGTACATTGATTCATGGGAGTTGCTCCCCTTTACACTACCTTAATATAAAAGATCAAGTAGATTCAGTTGTTTTTAGAAAAACATAAAACTTTTTCTTCTTATGCCGTAGAGAAAGTTTTGAAAAAAAGCTAATTTGTGAATGTACTATAACTGGCTGTTGATGTGCTTCTCGGTAAAAACCTGATTCATGCATTTCATGTTGTACATCTCATCTCTCTTCCCCGCTTTGCTTTACTGGAAAATCGTGCTGGTTGTTTTACTGTCTAAGTAGTGTGATTAATGAAGTGAACTTGGCTCACATTGTTCTCTTGTGTTTTTTCTCCTAGGGTATTTTGCCTGTGGAGTATCTTAACAGCAGCAGTCATTTTAAAGCGGAGAGTATGCTTACGAATGCGCTTCAGATTCTGGAGCAGTTCAAGGTAAGCACTTACTATTCTTTTTATTTGGTTAGGCTGCTAATGAGTCTGATATTGTTACTCTGAGAACAAAACTGACAAAGAAAATAAAAAGTTTATATTACCTTTCATTTATACCGATTAGATATTACTTTTTGTGGTTATAGATGATCATTTATGCATTGTATTGTTATATTGTTATATAAGTTTGATAAATAGATAAGAAGAATACTACAGTCTACAAAATGGATAGCAAGGTTCCAGAGCTAAGAGCTCCATCACCTGGAGACAAAGCAAAGCTTGTCATTTTATTAACCACTTGAAGACCAGGCCTATTGTGGTACTTTTTGTTTACAAGTAAAAATCTGAATTTTGTTTGCTAGAAAATTACTATATATATATATATATATATATATATATATATATATTAATATTTTAGCAGAGGCATTAGGGAATAAAGTGGTGGTCGTTGCAATTTTTTATGTCACGCATTATTTGCGCAACAGACTTTTCAAGTGTAATTTTTTGGAAAAAGTATACTTGAATTAATTATTGATGAATTTTAATGCAAAACAACAATATATAACCAAATTGTTGGGTAAAATATAAAAGATGTTGTTATGTCTCGTAAATGGATAACTAACATGTCACGCTTTAAAATTGCATACGCTTGTAGAGTGGTGACAAAAAAATGATACTTAAAATTCTCTATAGGTGACGCTTTAAACATTTTTTCAGGTTGCCAGTTTAGAGTGCAGCTTGTATAACAGTGAAAAATTGTTGTCCCCTCAAAATAACTCAACACACAGCCATTAATGTCTAAACTGCTGGCAACAAAAGTGAGTACACCCCTAAGTGAAAATGTCCAAATTGGGCCCAATTAGCCATTTTCCCTCCTTAGGGTCATGTGACTCGTTCGTGTTACAAGGTCTCAGGTGTGAATAGGGAGCACGTATGTTAAATTTGGTGTTATCACTCTCTCATACTGGTCACTGGAAGTTCAACATGGCACCTTATGGCAAAGAACTCTCTGAGGATCGTAAAAAAAGAATTGTTACTCTACATAAAGATGACCTAGGCTTTAGGAAGTTTGCCAAGACCCTAAGCCCGGGTTCACACTATAACCTGCTGCGGAACGCACAGGATCGTTGCTCGCCCCTGTTCCCCATTTCAGGGATGAATCAGGGCCGATTCTATGCCTGAATTCGGCCCTGCAACGGAGCCAAAGACGTATGCGTTTTATCTGCAGTGCGCTCTGCAGCCGCCCCGGAGATATGTGAACTGGCTCCATAGGCAGCTAGTCACATTCTCCTACTATGCGAATTAGATACGGGGAAATGCACATCTAATTCGCATAGGTGTGAATGGGAGCTAAAATTGAGCCACAGCAAGGTGGCCAAGACCATACAGCGGTTTAACAGGACAGGTTCCACTCAGAACAGGCCTTGCCATGGTCGACCAAAGAAGTTCAGTGCACATGCTCAGTGTCATATTCAGAGGTTGTCTTTGGGAAATAGACGTATATGTGTGCTGCCAGCATTGCTGCAGAGGTTAAAGGGGTGGGGGGTCAGCCCATCAATGCTCAGACCATACGCCCCACACTGCATCAAATTGGTCTGCATGGCTGTCGTCCCAAAAGGAAGCCTCTTCTAAAGATGATACACAGGAAAGCCCGCAAACAGTTTTCTGAAGACAAGCAGACTAAGGACATGGATTTTAGGAACCATGTCCTGTGGTCTGATGAGCTCAAAATATGGTTCAGATGGTGTCAAGCGTGTGTGGCAGCAACCAGGTGAGGAGTACAAAGACTAGTGTGTCTTGCCTACAGTCAAGCATGGTGGTGGGAGTGTCATGGTCTAGGGCTGCATGAGTGCTGCTGGCACTTGGGAGCTACAGTTCATTGAGGGAACCATGAATGCCATCGTGTACTGTGACATACTGAAGCAGAGCATGATCCCCTCCCTTCGGTGGCTGAGCCCGCAGGGCAATATTCCAACATAACAACCCCAAACACACCTCCAAGATGACCATTGCCTTGCTAAAGAAGCTGAGCGTAAAGGTGATGGACTGACAAGGCCTCTAACACCCACCAACTTCTCACTGAGGAGTAGAAGAGGACTCCAGTGGCAACCTGTGAAGCTTTGGTGAACTCCATGCCCAAGAGGGTTAAGGCAGTGCTGGAAAATAATGGTGGCCAAACAAAATATATACACTTTGGGCCAAATTTGTACAATTTTACTTTTCAACTGCTGTATGGTTTTGGCCACCATACTGCAGCTTAGTTTCAGGGTATTGGTAATCTTCTTCTATGTCATCTTTATGTAGAGCAACAATTCTTTTTTCAGATCCTTGGAGTTCTTTGCCATGAGGTGCCATGAGGTGCCATGTTGAACTTCCAGTGACCAGTATCAGAGAGCGATGACGCCAAATTTAACACACCTGCTCCCCATTCACACCTGAGACCTTGTTACACTAACGAGTCATGTGACACGGGGGAAAAAAAAAGGCTAATTGGGCCCAATTTGGACATTTTCACAGGGGTGTACTCACTTTTTTTGCCAGCAGTTTAGACATTAATGGCTGCAAGTTGAGTTATTTTGAGGGGACAGCAAATTTACACTGTTATACAAGCTGCACGCTCACTACAATGTAGCAAAGTGTAATTTTTTTCTGTGTTGTCACATGAAAAGATATAATAAAATATCTACAAAAATGTGAGGGGTGTACTCACTCTTGTCAGATACTGTATGTGGTGCAAACACCACGTGCATATGCATGTGAGCGTGAGCTCTTTAAGAACATTTATTTTATTATTTATTTTTACACTGTCCTTTTTATTCCTTTCACAAGAAATGTAACCAAGAAATAAGGCATGATAGGTCCTCTTTATGGAGACATCTGGAGAGCATGACATCGAAAAAAAAAAATGATCTCATGTATCCAAAAAAAAGCTGTGTTTACATCTGCCCTAACCAGAAGTTACATAATTACATCACTTCCAGCCTCCTAGACCCCGTAGAGAATTAGCCAGGTTTATGATAACCTGGCAAAACCACCAGATTGGAAAGCGGCCTCCCTGATCACATGAGAGAGCCCAGAGAGGCGACGGCAGGCAATGAGGGAGGGATGACGTCCCCTCCCGTGGCCTGTGAAAGCAGTCCAGCGGCTAATCAGCTGCTGTGATTGCTTTTAAATAAAAGAGCATCGCCGGCTGAAAAGAAAAAAAATATCAGGGTTATGGCATACAGCAGCAGCCATAACTCCAGAACAACCACTTTAACACAATCACATAGAGGTACGTGATTCTGTGGCAGTTGGTTAAGCAAGCTCTGCAGCTGGAACAGAGATAGAGCTGAGTTCCTGGATCTGGAGCTAAAATGAGACCAGAACTAATATAAGGTTACCAGATTTTTAAAATCCAGGAATACCCTACTGACTGCCAGCTTTTAACCACTTAAGCCCCGGACCAATTTGCAACCAAAGGACCAAGCCCCTTTTTGCGATTCGGCACTGCGTCACTTTAACTGACAATTGCGAGGTTGTGCGACGTGGCTCCCCAACAAAATTGGCGTCCTTTTTTTCCCCCAAATAGAGCTTTCTTTTGACGTTATTTGACCTCTGCGTTTTTTTTTTTTGCGCTATAAACAAAAATAGAGCGACAATTTTGAAAAAAAATCAATATTTTTTACTTTTGCTATAATAAATTTCCCCCAAAAATATATAAAAAAAACCTCAGTTTAGGCCGATACATATTCTTCTACATATTTTTGGTAAAAAAAAACGCAATTAGCGATTATTGATTGGTTTGCGCAAAGGTTCTAGCATTTACAAAATAGGGGATTGTTTTATAGCATTTTCATTAATATTTTTTTTTTTTTAATAGTAATGGCGGCGATCAGTGATTTTTATTGTGACTGCGACATTATGGCGAACACATCGGACATTTTTGACACATTTTTGGGACCATTGTCATTTATACAGCAATCAGTGCTATTTAAATGCACTGATTCCTGTGTAAATTACACTGGCAGTGAAGGAGTTAACCACTAGGAGGCAGTGTAGGTGTTATGTATGACGTTATGTGTTTTATTTATTGTAGGGGTCGTGGTCTGGCATGTGACGTCACTGATCGTCTTTCCCTATAAAAGGGAAGAGACGATCGGTGACAGCCACTATAGGAAGCACGGGGAGAGGTTTGTTTACAGAGACCTTTCCTCGTTCTTCAGCTCTGTGACCCGATTGCGGGACACCAGCGGCGATCGGGTCCGCAGGTCCCGCGGTCATTGTCACGGAGCTCAGGACTGGGTCGTGAGCTTGTGCTCAGCCGTGCTGTTCTGCCGATGTATATGTGCAGGAGGTGGTCCTTAAGTGGTTAACCACACCCACATCACTAAACCCCTATTTATAGCCACATCCCCCCAAAAAAATCACACCTCAATTTTCAACATGCCCTGAAACAATTGGTCATAGACTTTTGAAACAAGCGGCAGACATTTGTGGTATAACACAAAATTCCTTAGGCTTAGTAGATAAATGATGTTGCATGCAAAGTGCGCCACTGTGAATTGTAGTGGATGGGATTAAATAAAATCTCAGACCTACTCTGCATGGGATCAAAAGTAACCCATGGCTCAGGAGTGTGTATGAGCAAAGAACAGGGGTCAGATGTGCATAATACACAAAGAGCAGACAACACCAGATCTCCTTGTGCTGATATATCTATCACGTACTGTGCATTATCGTAGTAAATTACAGTATATCCACACTATTCCCACAGAATATCACAGATAAATTATCTATTTGCAAGAATTCCTTATTTATTAAAAGTGATGTGCTTGCGTGTTAAAACAACTTAAACACTTTACAGTAAAAACAGTGGGCCCCTCGTCTCCCACATCACTTCTGATCTGCAGCACAGCGTCACCTAACATTGACCAACAGAGTCACTTGACTTCCTCAGGGAAAGGAATTCTTTTAATTTACTATACCATAAGAACACTCTATCTTGCATGAGCTTGCCTTCAGAGAGATACTTGTGGATTTAAAGGGTCATGCACATATTATTCAGAGAAGTATATAACTGCAGAGGCACTGGAGAGGAGCCTGGTTGTGTACATCAGTAAATCGTGGTTGGACCTTGTATTTAAAAGGTCGCAGCTGGAGGTGAGCATAGTGGTGAATGGTGGTGAAAGTCTGTGCATAACTTAAGAAGGAATGGCACATAAGGGTGGACTATTATATATGAACTATTTATCACCAGTGTGGAAGAACACTATTTGTTACTATATGGATAGAATATTCACTGACTATATGTTTTATATTGTTATCTATGCACATGGATATTGTTTTGGTTTTTGATTTATCATCGCAGAGGTTTTATGTGGTTATTGTTAAGTAGCACAGATAAGGTAGTGCATAGGATATGTATTTAGTTTGATATTATTGTTTAGTAGAGGTAGGCTCAACAAAACCTTATATCACTGTTGTTTTTGTAGTTGTGGGAACACAATTATTTCTTTGCAGCCATCCCCGTAATTTGTTACATTGACAGTATGTTATTTAGTTTTTTGGTGATTAAGGGAGCATGGGATAATATACACATTTACAGTTTGTAGTTCATTGCAAAGTTGCAAATCTGTAGCAAATAAAACTATACTTTAAAGCTTTAAGAGGAATTAAACTCAAAAGCAAAATGCCCCTCTGTCTCCTGGGCAATCATTGTGTGCGGTATTGGCCTTGCTCTAGCCAGGAGTTCCTGGCAGCGGTGGACTTAAAGTGGGGTACCCCCTTAAAGTCAGCAGCTACAAATACTGCAGCTGCTGACTTTTAATAATCGGACACTTACCTGTCCCAGCGATGCGGGGGAACGAAGCCCCCCCCTCGTCCCCCGCTCCGCTTGCGGCGCCGTCATGCATACTGTGGGCACCCGGCTGTGGCTTCACAGCCGGGCACCCACTGCGCAAGCGGCGCAGGGCGCCGTGATATGCCGTACGGTCACCTGGGACACGTGACAGGTCCCAGATGACTGTGCGGCGTGAGGGGAAGTGATGTCACCAGCCCGGGCAAGGAAGAAGGCAGACTACGAGGGACCCCCTAGCAACTTTTTATTTTTTGGGGGAAACACCACTTTAAGGATGCTGCCTACATGTCCCAGTGTTTTCTTCCTCACCAAAGTTCTTGTGATTTGCAGTAGAGGACTGGTATTTCCAGTGCAGGACACGTTTGGCCTGTCCACAACCTGAGTATTCTTGATGGTCTTGGACCTGATTCTAGGCCTTCTGAGGGCCCAGGAAAGGCTTATTCTGGGATACCTCAACAATCTTCTGCTCAATTTGCAGATTCTTCAGCATATGGGACACAGCGCATCTCAAGCCGCGTACACACGTAGCCGTCTGTCCGACGTACTTAGTCTGGCGGACGTCCGCCAAACTGTCCGTCGGTATTTTCGAACGGGCTACTTGCCCACACACGGCACTTTTTCAGCGGACTAATACGGCGTACTAAGTCCGCCGTACTGAGTCCGCCGTACTTTCGAAATGAACGGACTCGTCCACACACGCGGAGGAAAGTCCGCTCATTTCGAGGGGGGCCTCCAGGTAGGCGGGGCCCGCGAAGGAGACGTCGCTGGCCCCGCCGCATGGTATGGACTTAAAGGGGAACCCCCAACGCCGAAAAAAATCGGCGTGGGGGTCCCCCCAAGTCCACAACAGACCCTTGTCCGAGCACGCTACCCGGCCGGCCAGGAAAGGGGGGCGAGCGAGCCCCCCCCCTCCTGAGCCGTACCAGGCCGCGTGCCCTCAACATGGGGGGTGCCTTGGGGAAGGGGAGGGCCGCGCGCCCCCCCACCCCAAAGCACCTTGTCCCCGTGTTGATGAGGACAAGGGCCTCTTCCCGACAACCCTGGCCGTTGGTTGTCGGGGTCTGCGGGTGGGGGGCTTATCGGAATCCGGGAGCCCCCTTTTAATAAGGGGGCCCCCGGATACCGGCCCCCCACCCTATGTGAATGAGTATGGGGTACAATGTACCCCTACCCATTCACCTGTAAAATAAAAGTACAAAAAAAACACAACACACGAGATAAAATACTTTATTGCACAGCTCCGGGGGTCTTCCGTCTTCGGGGGTCTTCTCGCCGGACTCCTCTGCTATCTTCTTGTAGCTCTTTTGCTAGCGGAGGAGTCCGGCTTTCTTCCTCGCCGCCGGCCTCTTCTCCCGACTTCGGGGGTCTTGTCCCCCTCTTCGGTTCTTCTGCCGGGCCACCGCGCATTCTTATAGCTCTTTTACAGGCGGTGGCCCGGTCTTCTGTCGCCGCTGCCGCCTTCCGTTCTTCTTCTTCTTCTTCTCCTGGAGATGTTGACTCGACGCTCTCTCCGGCCACAATGCCAGGGACGCGCTGCGCGGCCACTTATATAGGGACAAGGGGCGGTGTCACATGGCTTTATGTCACATGGGTTGGTGTCACATGGTGACCCCGCCCCCTTAGGAACCCCCAACGCCGAAAAAAATCGGCGTGGGGGTCCCCCCCAAGTCCACAACAGACCCTTGTCCGAGCACGCTACCCGGCCGGCCAGGAAAGGGGGGCGAGCGAGCCCCCCCCCTCCTGAGCCGTACCAGGCCGCGTGCCCTCAACATGGGGGGTGCCTTGGGGAAGGGGAGGGCCGCGCGCCCCCCCACCCCAAAGCACCTTGTCCCCGTGTTGATGAGGACAAGGGCCTCTTCCCGACAACCCTGGCCGTTGGTTGTCGGGGTCTGCGGGTGGGGGGCTTATCGGAATCCGGGAGCCCCCTTTTAATAAGGGGGCCCCCGGATACCGGCCCCCCACCCTATGTGAATGAGTATGGGGTACAATGTACCCCTACCCATTCACCTGTAAAATAAAAGTACAAAAAAAACACAACACACGAGATAAAATACTTTATTGCACAGCTCCGGGGGTCTTCCGTCTCCGGGGGTCTTCTCGCCGGACTCCTCTCATTCTTATAGCTCTTTTACAGGCGGTGGCCCGGTCTTCTGTCGCCGCTGCCGCCTTCCGTTCTTCTTCTTCTTCTCCTTCTTCTCCTGGAGATGTTGACTCGACGCTCTCTCCGGCCACAATGCCAGGGACGCGCTGCGCGGCCACTTATATAGGGACAAGGGGCGGTGTCACATGGCTTTATGTCACATGGGTTGGTGTCACATGGTGACCCCGCCCCCTTAGGATGTCACAGTCCCCATGTGACATCAACCCATGTGACCAACCCATGTGACATAAAGCCATGTGACACCGCCCCTTGTCCCTATATAAGTGGCTGCGCAGCGCGTCCCTGGCATTGTGGCCGGAGAGAGCGTCGAGTCAACATCTCCAGGAGAAGAAGGAGAAGAAGAAGAAGAAGAACGGAAGGCGGCAGCGGCGACAGAAGACCGGGCCACCGCCTGTAAAAGAGCTATAAGAAGGCGCGGTGGCCCGGCAGAAGAACCGAAGAGGGGGACAAGACCCCCGAAGTCGGGAGAAGAGGCCAGCGGCGAGGAAGAAAGCCGGACTCCTACGCTAGCAAAAGAGCTACAAGAAGATAGCGGAGGAGTCCGGCGAGAAGACCCCCGAAGAGGGAAGACCCCCGGAGCTGTGCAATAAAGTATTTCATCTCGTGTGTTGTGTTTTTTTTTGTACTTTTATTTTACAGGTGAATGGGTAGGGGTACATTGTACCCCATACTCATTCACATAGGGTGGGGGGCCGGTATCCGGGGGCCCCCTTATTAAAGGGGGCTCCCGGATTCCGATAAGCCCCCCGCCCGCAGACCCCGACAACCAACGGCCAGGGACAAGGTGCTTTGGGTGGAGGGGGGCGCGCGGCCCTCCCCTTCCCCAAGGCACCCCCCATGTTGAGGGCACGCGGCCTGGTACGGCTCAGGAGGGGGGGCGCTCGCTCGCCCCCCTTTCCTGGCCGGCCGGGTAGTGTGCTCGGACAAGGGTCTGTTCTGGACTTGGGGGGGACCCCCACGCCGATTTTTTTCGGTGTTGGGGTTCCCCTTTAAGTCCATACCAGGCGGCGGGGCCAGCGACGTCTCCTTCGCGGGCCCCGCCTACCTGGAGACCCGCTCGAAATGAGCGGACTTTTCTCCGGGTGGGAAAAGTCCGCTCATTTCAAAAGTACGGCGGACTGGCATACACACGGCCGGATTGTCCGCCGAAATGCGAGTACGGCTGGCAGATTGTTGTGCAAACCGAAATTCTAAGTCCGCCGTATTGTCGGGTCAAAAAAGTATGCCGGAGGCTACACACGGGGGGATTGTTTGGCGGACTTGAGTTTGCCGGACTTTTCCACCGGATTTTTTGATCGTGTGTACGCGGCATCAGTTTGCACTCTAGAGAGATGTGGCTGGACTCAGTCTCCAGAAATTGGTACTAATGAAAGCTCAATAGTTGTCATACCTTAGTCTGGCTATGGATGCTGTCCAGGAAAGGGTAATTTACTCTTCTGGAGAAGCAGAGGTTGCTCTAGGCTTTATGAGGCCTTAGGCAAATCTTAGGCATGAGGCCCCACTCACTTCTACAATAGGAAAAATAATTCAAGCGATAGAAATTAACTGTATCAATTACATTTATTAAGAGTCTTAAATCCTGTGAACTTTGAATTCACAGTTTCTAAAAATTTCTCTAACCAATTACTCTTTAATCGAATATCATTAAACATGGATATATATTACACAGATACACAAACAAATAGATAAAATTGCAGCACTAGCAATCTGTTTAAGTTATAACAAAGGTCAAAAACCATGAAGGTCAGGTTAATATAACCCAGCCAGCAAAGAGTTCTCCCTTACATCAGAGTCTGCAGGATTCCCCTTACAGTGCAAGGAGAACTGTGATGTAAAGGAGAATGCTGCAGATCATGATACAAAAGATGGTCAGAGACTGCAGACATGATGATACAAGAGATGGTCTTATGGTAATGATAAGTACACTGTCACTTGGCTAACACGGTAACACCACATTGTTGTAGCAGACACCATACACTAGAGCCACAGACAGAGTGCAGACAGATGATCCTTCTATACACTCCTCCATCCACTACAAGCAGGAGAACCTGACACATTCGCTTTGAGTGCCCTGCAGTTCATTCTGGGAGGTGTAGTCTCTGCAGAGCGCAGGCACTGGAGGGCCAAGTGTAGTGTGTGGTGTGGAGTACTCTTGCTATGCAATGCGGTGCAGGCTTTGGGAGAAGGCTAGGATGGCAGTAGAGTCTGTTATTGGCTGCAGCTGATGAGATGTTCTCTGTGTACAGCTGACTGAAACCTCCATGCCTTTACCCCAGTGTGCCAGCCTGTTCACCCCGCCAGCCTGGGGTGTCTTTAATATTGATTGGACCCTGGGCAAACATTTTCCTGGGCTCCCCACCCCTAGCAATTTCGCTCTCCACCCTAACATCCCAAAAAACAAACCCGGACATAGACTTATTAAAAAAAAAAAAAAAACCTTTAATAATTTATTCATAAATATCTGGTTCACACTCACTGATTGCTCCAGGCTCACCGATTGTTTGTTAGAGGTTAGTGCACATCATTACCACTCACTGATTGGTTGTTAGAGGCTAGTGCACGCCATTACCACTCACTGGTTTCTAGAGGTTACTGCTCAATATTACCACTCAATATTTGGTTGCTAAAGGTTACTACACATCATTACCGTTCACCCATTGGTTGCTAGAGGTTACTGCACTTCATTACCACTCATTGGTTGCTCGGGGTTACGGCACATCATTACTGCTCACAAATTGGTTGTTAGAGGTTACTGCACATCATTATCGTTTACCCATTGGTTGTTAAAGGTTACTGTATGCCATTAACACTCACCCATTGGTTGCTAGATGTTACTTCACATCATTACTGCTTACCCATTGGTAGCTAGAGGTTACTGCACATCATTACCACTCACTGGATGCTAGAGGTTACTGTACATTCATTTCCACTCATTGATTGGTTGCTATGGGTTACTGCTTATCATTATTGCTCACTGATTCTTTGCTAGAGGTTACAGCACATCATTACCTCTCACTGGGTGGCAGGGCAGTATTGCGCTGTGTAATGCAACTGTTGGGGTACAGTTGGTTGGCTGACGGATGGAGTTTGGGGTGATGGTGGCAACATATCTCCCTTATAATTATGGGGGGTAGGGTGGTGTGATAACAGAGGTGGGGTTCAGGAGGATGATGATGGGGTGGTAGGATGGCAGAGGTGGGGTAGAGAGGGATGATGGGGATGTTGATGAAAATGGGTGTGGTGTTAGGATGTCAGCAAAAGGGATGATGATGATAGTAGGTGGGGTGATAGAAAGCTGGTAGAGGGGTACAGGAGGGATAAAAATGACAGGGGGATGAAGATGACAGGAGGTGGGTGGTAGGAAGCTGGCTGAGGGGTGCGAAGGGGTTAAGATGTCAGGGGGTGGGGTGATAGGTAACTGGCAATGGGGTACAGATGAGATGATGATGATAATGGGTATGGGGGAATGAAGATGACAGGGGGGTGGGGTGATAGGAAGCTGGCGGAGGGATGAAGATGACAGGGGATGGGGTGGTAGGAAACTGGCAGTGGGGTACAGATGGGATGATCATGATGGGGGGTGAGGTGGTAGGAAGCTGGCAGTGGGGTATGGGGTGGAGTGACAAATACAGGAGGTGGGGTGGTAGGAAACTGGCAAAGGGGTACAGGGTGGTAGTAGGAAACAGGCAGTGGGCTATGGGGGTATGCAGATGACAGGGGGTGGGGTGGTAGGAAACTGGCAATGGGGTACAGGGGGGATGATTATGGGGGTGGGGTGGTAGGAAGCTGGTAGAGGGGTACAGCGGGGATCAAGATGACGGGGGTTTGGTGGTAGAAAACTGACAATGGGGTACAGATGGGATGATGATTATGGGATGGGGTGGTAGGAAGCTGGAAGAGGGGTACAAGGGGATTAAGATGACACAGGTGGGGTAGTAGGATTCCAGGCACAGGGGGATTTTGATGAGGATAGAGATGATGATAGGTGTAAGTTGGTAGAAAGCTGAGAGCAGGAAGTATGATGACAGGAGGTAGGGTGGTAGGATACCAAAAACAGGGGGATGATGAGGATAATGATTATGGCAGGTGGAAAGTAGGTGGCATCATATGCTGGATGGCATACATATAAGGGCTATGTGTGAGGTTAAGGGCGGCTGGCAACGATTATTTTCAGGGCGCCCTCGCTCAGGAGGTGACATCACTAAGGGGTGCTGTCAGTGTCAGGCAGGACAGTCACACAGTACCTTGAGGCTGTGGCAGACTGGTTCCTCGATGACTGTCAGGCACCAGCTCTGGCAGGTCCTCCATTACAGAGACCGTCCATCCTAGAAGAGAGAGCAGAGATCTGCACAGCCGCTGTGGGCATTATCTGCGCTCTGCACATGGCAGGAGATTTGCAGAGCATGGCAAAAGGGGAGGAGCCGGGGGAGGGGAGTACACGGAGCCACCCACTGACACTGAGACCTTGGCAGTGCTCAAGTGGTCAGATCGCCCCTGGCCAGGAAAAACTAGTTGTGGGCACCGCAGACTTTTCTCCCGCATTAAAGATGGCCCTTGGGACACCAACTGGGGGACGTTTCCACACACAGATTAGGCAAATTAGGTGGCCTTGAGGCTCCTGGGAGTGCGAGGCCTAAGGCGACCATCTAATTTTCCTAATTAAAGAGCTGAGAAGTGCCTTGAGCTAAACAATCAGGGGGCTTCTTTTAGAACCCACAGTTTTCCCTCAATTCCTCTCTCCATATGAGTATTGGTAAGGATTTGGAGGCGGTTCATTTTTCTCAGTTCTTTTCTAGAGCTTACAGAAGAATATTCACTTGGCATGACATAGGAGGACTGCATTGTGGGATTCTCTAATGTCCCTACACCAAGTTCGGAGACTGGTGGATGTCTCGTCTAAAGCATATGAAACGCACATACTAACTGTCCTTTCAGGAACCTCCCTCCTAAGTCAACATAATTTACACATCACATGGTCAGCAGTGCAACTCAAACTTTTAAAGTCCCCTTCTTAATGTCATTACATTGCATAGTGTATATCCAGTGCAGTAATTTGCATGCTGACTTGTTAAGAATAGGCTGCCAACATGCGGAAAACCAGACAGACAAAAAAAACTCAATTTTACTTCCTGTGTTTTTTTAAATTATAAGTACTGTTTTCTGTTAATTCTGTTTGAGGGACCATATCTCTGGTATATTGTAATGAAGGGTTCCCAGTAAAAAATGCTGCTTAAGAAATTAACATTATACATAAGATATAAACATAAAATACATTTTCCAGGTCAAGATGGCACAGAAAAAAGAAACCACCCTGTCATTTTTATTTTCACCATTTAGGTAAGTAAACCATTTACTTATAGTTTAAAACATGCCAAAATAAAGTTTAGTTCTTTTCCTGGCTGTTTTGTGATCATTTGCAGATGTGTATTTCTGAATTCTATACAGTTCAGACAGGTAAAGCATTGTTGGAACTGGCCTGTGTCTGTGATGATAACTCCCAATATGTTGCTGGATATACTGTATTAAAATACCTAATATGGTTTGAAAGTATTCTTAAACTTTAATATTTGTAGCTTAAAGTGGAGTTCCGCTTAAAAAAAATACAAATACTCTAGCTGCTGACTTTTAATAATTGGACACTTACCTGTCCCATGGTCCAGCGATGCAGGGGATCGAAGCCCCGCTCGTTTCCCCCTCAGCTCGGCAGCACCACCATTTTAACCGTGGGTGCCTGGCTGTGGCTTCACAGCCGGGCACCTATTGCGCATGCGCGAGTTGCTTTGTGCGCCGTTTCTGGCCGCACAATTATCTAGGGCCTGACTTGTGTCCCAGATGATTGCCTAGAGGGAGGTGGAGAGGAGATCTCCCTTCCTGCGCCAAGGGAAGTGACATCAGGAGCTCAGGCACTGAAGGAAGCAGATTTCGAAGGACCACATAGCAACAGGCATTATAAGGTAAGTGAAAACTCCACTTTAAAGTAAAGAAATAATAAAAAAAAACAATAACATCCCTAAAAAAGTCAAATACCGGCATGCTTAATGGGGGCTTGTTTTGGCTAGTAATAAAAGAAAGAGAATCACTTCCATTCCATGCAAAACGTACCACTTCACAAAAAGCATGGGTAGCTTTTGATTACAACATATAAGTGATACCTGGGGTGCTGGTAGTTGGCAAATGTGGTTTCCTTTAGGCCCGGTTCACACCTATGCATTTTTTAGCATGTTTTCAGTTTTACAGAAATGCACTACAGTCCATTTAACATGGTTTTCTATGGATGTAGTTCACATCTGTGCATTTTATGGAAAGGGCCAGGGACTTTTTTCTGGTTTTTGGTTGTATAGACTTCAGTGGATGAAAAGCATGTATTGAAATAGTCAAAATGCACCTGCAATATGCAAATTGCAACCTGCATAGGTGTGAATCAGACCTTACAATTGGAAATGGTGACGTTAAAATTTGTTATGCATAATTGGCATCACCATGACTATGGCAACCAAATTAGGTAATCTTTGGTTGGTTCTGGAAATGCTGGTGTATTTACAAGAAAGAAAGCAGACAAGAAGGGGATTTCTGCTAACCCCAGCACATTGCATTTCTGTTTAATCTTGATGTATGGTTTTTATGTAGGCGCAGATTAGGGGTATTTGGGAATAAGTAAATTACTTTATCATGGAGCGTTGCGACTTTGTGTTTGATCATCAAACTATATATTTCCCACATATACAGATAATCTATAAATGTGCTAAAATGTGTTTAACTTTAATTTTGTTTTGTAGCCTAGCGTTCTTTAGGTATTGATTCTGCTTTTAAGTTTAATATCAAAGCACTGCAGCTGTGGAATGACAGCAGTCTGCCAATGCGGTACTTTACATGACATTACTATTTGATAGCGCTGTGGACTGCCATTTTTACTACTTTTTTTAAAACCAAATGCAAATTCTGTCTATGAAAACATCTTTAAAATAATACTGAGAAACATATCCCATTATATATTTGCTATTCATTTAAATGTAGTGATGTTTGCAGATGACAAAACTATATAGCTTTATAAAAACTCAGTCATATTGTGACATTATACATAAAGATCCTTACAAGATGGCAACGTGGGCAGTTAAATGGTAGATGAAGTTTAGTGTTGACAAAACTATAACCAGCTAAGCTGAGGAAATAGTATTGTCTTTATACATCAAATAGATTACAATTAGGGAAAACAGCTGGAAAAAGACTTGGAAATAATGGGTAAGTGCCAGACATGCAATGCCAAGCCAAAGCACAAAGAAGCAAATACCAATAAAAGATATAAAAATAAGTTAAAACACATGGTTTGATATAGTATTGCAAAAAATAAAAAAACAAGACAGATGCATTAAAATCAAGCAAGGGCAAGGTAACAAGGGCACAGTGCACAACTGCAGAATTTCAGCACTTTGGGCTGAAGTGGACCTGCCTAATGTGTTTCTGATTTGAAGTGGTATTAAACACAAAACTAAACATGTATTATATTGCAGCTTACCAGTCATTAGAGGTGGTGGTTGCATTTGTTTTCTTTGGCAATTTTTTTACTCTGTTTTCACCTGTTGATCTGGCCAGTAGCACTCCTCCGGAATTAGTGAGACAATACTCTGTATGAATGAGAACAGGAGGCATAGTAGACAGCAACATTGTCAGTCTTGGGGGTGGAGAAGACAAGTAGTGATACATGTATTAGCAGATTTAGATAAATTGACAAATTGGAGACAAACTCCAGCTCATACTTTATAATCATTTACAGCAAACAGTCTTTTCCTTTTGGGATAAAGGTTTTCCGCGAATAAATAAAAGCTGATCATTTTCACCCCTGCCATTGTGAAGTGGTTTATCTGATCCGTGTAAACGGATACATTCTGCTGGAGATCTTGTGCTTTTGAAAAACAACATATTTGCTGTCTAGATCACCAGATGAAAATAGTCTCAAACTCATACAACCATCACATCTAAGAATTGGTCAGCTACACTATAGCAAATGCGCCCTGCGCATATCTTTTTGTACACCCTCCTCTATACAACAACACTTTTAGTAAAATTCTTGAATTTAAATGAATAATAATAGCAGAAAAGAAACGCATACATTAAAATTGTTGTTTCCCCTAGCCATTAGTAGTCAGTGTGGAAACACCCTCTTATGTTGGTAAAGAAGAAAGTTATAGGGCACTGGATCTATCAAAACACTGGGTGTTCTCAATCGGATCTTAAGGAATGTAGAGCATGGGTAAGCAACCTTTTGAGAGGTAGAGACCAACCTGCACAACATGGAAGAGATCGCAGCTCACTAGGGCATGGTGCAGTGCCCCTTTTTCTTTTTTAAGAAGTTCACTAGCAATAAAAAGTAAGAGCGCATCAACCAAACTTATAAAAATATAATACTAATGTCGCTGTAAAAATATAAACTTGGCCTACCTTAAATGTTGCTTCAGCAAGAAACTCGGCATTCACTTTCATTCACAATTTTTTTCATGTCCAGGTAAAAATTGGTTGCCCCCACAATACTGATACAGGAGTCCATCATGAAAGCAGACTGATTTGCTCAGCTAGTTTCAGATCACCTCAATGCTAGCTTGGCTGTCTGCTCTGAGTTCTGGCCAGTGTAAGTAGTATGTATGTCAGTGTCCAGGGGTCAGTAGTACATAGGGAAGCGTACAGAGGTCAGTACAGGTTAGTATTAGGTAGGACAGTGTCCAGGGGTTATTAATAAGTAGAAAAAGTGCCCAGGGGTCAATAGTAGGTAGGATAGTGTCCAGAGGCCAGCAGTAGGTAGGGCGGTGTACAGTAGTAAGGAGGGCAGTGTAAAGAGGTCACTAGTATAAAGCGCAGTGTACAGAAGTAAATAGTATGTAGGTCAGTGTCCAGGAGCCAGTAGTACTTTGGACAGCGTACAGAGGTCAGTACTAGATGGGGCAAAATACAGGAGGCCAGCAAACTTGCATCAGCAGGGCAAAGGAGAGAAAGGAGAGGGTGTCAGCAGAGCAGTGTGTAAGGAAGGTCAGGAGAGCCTGGTACAGGGAGATCAGGAGAACACAGTACTGGGATGTGAAAAGGGCAGGCTACAGGGGGTTCAGGAAGACACCGTAGTGGAGGGTCAGGAGGGCATACTATAAGGGCTCAGAAGGTACTCTGATCAAGAAAGGCTGACTTATGTTATGCACAATTTTGATGACTAAAGGACAGTAAGAAAATATTTTCTTCCAAAGGATGGATTTAACTACTGTAATGGGATTGGAAACGGGATGTATTCCTTTTTGAAAATTTGGTCAAGTTGTCCAAAATGTGAAGGATAGCATTTCCTTCCCTTAGGCTAAAGACTTTCTGGCTCTGAAATGGTTAACCTTGACAGATTTTTAATTTTTTTTTAGCCTAGTTAAATGTGTAAATTTGCAGTGTTAGTGATAAACCTTGCAATATGTTTAAGCCTTTTGTATCTGCACACTTTTGTTTTTGAACATTCCTATATCAGCTGGATTAAGCTTTACTGTGCTTTGTTTAGAAAGTTGTTTAGGCCGTGTTTACAATGTTGCGTTAATGTGCTATGTGTTATGTTGCCATGTATTTTGACTATAGGCGTGCACGCTGGGTGTGCCTGTGCAGTCGATTTCCCTTGCTTCCTGGCGCCCCCTATCTAATCCCTGCAGTTCTACCAGACCTCCTCTCCTCTCCCACCTGCCGCTGCAGGGGATTTACCCCCAAATAGAGCTTTCTTTTGGGGGTATTTGATCACCCCTGCAGTTTTTATTTTTTGTGCTATAAACAAAAAAAGAGCTACAATTTTGAAAAAAAAAACACATTATTTTTTACATTTTACTATAATAAATATGCCCCAAAAATATATAAAAAAAATTTTTTTCCTCAGTTTAGGCCAATACGTATTTGTCTACATATTTTTGGTAAAAAAAAATAATTGTTTATTGATTGGTTTGCACAAAAGTTATAGCATAGGGGATAGTTTTATGGCATTTTTATTAATAATTTTTTTTACTAGTAATGGTGGCGATCAACAATTTTTATCATGACTGCGACATTAAGGCGACCATTGCCATTCATACAGCAATCAGTGCTATACAAATGCACTGATTTCTGTGTAAATGACACTGGCAGTGAAGGGGTTAACCACTAGGGGGCAGTGTAGGGATTAGGTATGTCCTGGGGAGTGATTCTAACTGTGAGGGGCTGTGGCTACGTGTGGCACATCACCGATCTCTGCTCCCGATCACAGGGAGCAGAGACCAATGACACTGTCACTAAGTAGAACGGGGAGATGCTTGTTTACATTAGCATCTCCCCGTTCTTCCTCTCCGTGAGATGACCGCGGGTATCCCCACGGACATCGAGTCTGTGGGACCTGTGACCCAACTCACGGAGCTTGCCGTGCGCACGCCCATAGGCCACCTCTTAAAGGGCAACGTACAGATATGTTAGTTTGCCTGTACGAGCCCTTCTGCCGACGTATATCAGCGTGAGGCCGTCGGCAAGTGCTTAAGTACCATAGTTTGAGACAGCATGGTGTTAAATTACTATAGGCACAGTTGGAAAATTTCCATCCCCTTGTATAGGAATTTTTATTTTTTTTCCAGCCTCTAGCATGAAAGAAAAAAGATATCAGTGTATGCCTAGCTTAGTAAATACAGTACATTGCAAAAGTATTTACCCCCCTTGACATTTTTCCTGTTTTGTTGCCTCACAACCTGGAATTAACATGTATTGTTTGAGGATTTGCATCATTTAATTTACAGAACATGCCCACAACTTTGAAGATTTATGTTTTGTTTTGTTTTTTATTGTGAAGCACACAACAAATAGGACAAAATAACAGAAAAAGTCAATGTGCATAACTATTCACCCCCCTAATGTCAATACTTTGTAGAGCCACCTTTTGCGGCTATCACAGCTCCAAGTCGCTTTGGATAAGTCTCTATGAGCTTGCCACATCTTACCACTGGGATTTTTGCCCATTTCACCTTGCAAAACTGCGCCAGCTCCTTCAAGGTGGTTGGTTTGCGCTTGTGAACAGCATTCTTTAAGTCTGACCACAGATTTTCTTTTGAATTGAGGTCTGGACTTTGACTAGGCCATTCCAACACATTTCCCCTTAAACCACTCAAGAGTTGCATTAGCAGTGTGTTTGTGGTCATTGTCCTGCCGGAAGGTGAACCTCTGTCCTAGCCTCAAATCATACACAGAGTGGTACAAGTTTTGCTCAAGAATATCCCTGTATTTAGCACCATCCATCTTTCCCTCAACTCTGACCAGTTTCTCAGTCCCGATTGCTGAAAAATATCCCCATGGCATGATGCTGCCACCACTATATTTCATTGTGGGGATGGTGTTCTTTGGTGACGTGATGTGTTGGGTTTGCGCCAGACATAGCGTTTTCTTTGATGGCCAAAAAGTTTAATTTTAGGCTCATCAGACCAGAGCACCTTCCTCCATACATTTTGGGAGTCTCCCACGTGCCTTTTTGCAAACTCAAAACATTCCATTTTGGTTTTTGCTGAAAGTAATGGCTTTCTTCTAGCCACTCTGCCATAAAGCCCAACTCTATGGAGCGAACAGCTTATTGTCATCCTATGTACAGATACTCCAGTCTCTGCTGTGGAACTCTGCAGCTCCTCCAGGGTTACCTTAGGTGACTGTGCTGCCTCTCTGATTAATACCCTCACTGCCTGGTCTGTGAGTTTTGGTGCGTGGCCATCTCTTGGCAGGTTTGCTGTTGTGCCATGTTCTTTCCATTTGGTTATGATAGATTTGATGGTGCTCCTAGGGATCATCAAAGATTTAGATATTTTTTTATAACCTAACCCTGACTTGTACGTCTCAACAACGTTGTCCTTACTTGATTGGAGAGTTCCTTGGTCTTCATGGCAGTGTTTGTTTAGTGGTGCCTCTTGCTTAGGTGTTGCAGCCTCTGGGGCCTTTCAAAAAGGTGTGTATATGTAATGACAGATCAGAAGTAGAAGTAGTAGAAGGGCCTGCCTGATTGCATACACATTGAAACTCCTAAGGTTTGTCCTCATATTATATGCTTTTGGTAAATCTGAAGGAAAAACTCAGCAGATAATCTGATAGTGTGTATGGGGCTTTAGATTGCACACAAATGGACATCAGTTCACTAATTATGTGACTTCTGAAGGTAATAAGTTTCACCAGAGCTTTTTATGGGCTTCATAACAAAGGGGTGAATACATACACATATGCAAATTATCAGTTTTTTATTTCTGAAAAATAGTTTTATGTATATATTTTTCTAATTTTACTTCACCAACTTGGACTATTGTGTTCTGATCCATCACATATAATTCAGATTTAAAAAAAAAAATGCACTAAAGGCTGTAATGTAACAAAATGGGTAAAAAGCCAAGGGGGTGAATACTTTTGCAAGGCACTACAAGTGAGTGTGGCTTTGTGTACTTTCAATCCCCATTAAGGTACAAGTGAAATACAATTTAAAAAAATACAGCAATCTTGTGCCATGTGCTGGGATTCCTTCATTTTACTTGACTAGAATATGCTGATCATGGATGAGTCTAAAGATATTCATTATAGGTTCAGCTACTGCTGTTACCCTTACATGCTGCTTTTGATAATAGTTTGAGAGGTTTGTATTGTTTTTCATTGAGGAATTTGTGCAGCAAATCCATTTTCAAATATCAAAATCCATTTGTGCACATTTGCCATTTTAATAGGGACATCCATAACTAAAACATATCTCAGGGCATTACTTACTGACCATATGTTCTTTTTGCCAACAACAAAGCAGAGGGATCATTTAATTTATCTGGTATTTTTATATGATAGTTTATCACAATATTCTGCTTACGGCAGCTGCGCCAAACATTAGGAAGACCAAATAATTGGTGACTGTGTTCCTCCATTTTAACTGACTTTAAATTGTTTAGACCTTGAAAGTAATCCTTCAGCTTTCAGTCAGTAAGTTCAATTTTAAGAGTGCATGCCTCACTGACTCTATTACTTTTAAGCTGTTGCTAGACCACATTGTGCATCATTTGCTAAGATAAGTTATAACCATGACTTCCCCAGAGTTCATTTTAGTAGCTTAGCCTGGAAAACTAGCTTGTGCCACTTTGCTGTAAAGAAACTGCTGAATGCTTTGGAGATATTAATATTTGGAAATTAAAGATTAATTCCTTGATTAATCATTATTTTTTTGATCAATCAAAATTCAAACAGCAGAAGCACTTAGATCTTTTCTTTCTACCCATGACCTGGCATCCTTGCCGAGATCTAAGGAGACGTGAGAGAAGTTTATGGTCCGTGTTAACCCTTTTGATACCCACTTGCATGACCACCTGTTTGCACAGGGGTCCATGCCATAAGGTGAGAGTGATTAGTTAGACCGGAGATGGAGGGATTATCATGCTACTGTGGAAACAAAAATTACAGTTTGAATTTAAAACATATTTGGGTGAACTGTGAAGCTAAGTCATGGATTGTGGAAACTAACTAGTGTCGGGTGATTGTATAAAGTGTAGGAGATCAGCTAAAAGTAGTTGGATCTGTATGCATTATAATTAATCAAAGTTAGTCGCTTAATCGATTTTAAAAAATCGATTAATCGGACACAAAAATTTTAATCAGTAACAGCCCTATTATTTATATATATTTTTTTAACTTTAGTATATTATCCAATCAACAATTAATTTATATGAGTCTGAGGCTCGGTTCACATATGAGCTGGTGCGTACTGGTTCACCGTTTCAGGTCCAATTTCAGCCCGAATTTTGGGCTGAATTCGGACCTGAAACGGACTAAAAAAGGAGCACATTTTTCCTGCAAAACACATTGGACCCACTGTGGAGATTTGTGAACAGGCTCCCTAAAGAGCCAGTCACAATCTCCTGCTATGCGAATTGAATGCTGGGAAACCGCATCTAATTTGCATAGGTGTGATATCGGCCTAAATCTTTCACCTGGAAATAAGCTTAGACAATGCAATAAAACTGTGATTATGTGTTTACATGTGCATTGTTGTGTGCTTGTCTAGAGGTTTCTAATGCCGAATACGCGCGATCAGAATTTCGGCCAGCGAAAGACCGATGAGAGCTTTTCATCGGAAAATGCGACCGTGTGTATGCTCCATCGGAATTTTATCTGGCCGAATTCCCGCCCGCAAAAATTTGATAGCGTGTTCTTAATTCTCCCGATGGAAAAACTTTCTATCGGAAATTCCGATCGTGTGTATGCAATTCCGATGCGCAAAAACGCATGTTCAGATTCAACTACGAGATGGAAGCTATTGGCTACTAGGTATTGAACTTCCTTTTTCTAGTCCCGTCGTACGTGTTGTACGTCACCGTGTTCTTGGCGGTTGGAATTTGGTGTGACCGTGTGTAGGCAAGACAGTTTGAGTGAAATTCCATAGGAATTCCGACGGGAAAACCATCAAAGAGCATAAGAGTTGTTTGAGCAATGAACACTATTTGTCTCTTATGGGTATATAAAATGATCTGTTCTGAGTGTCAAATACTCTAGGTAATACACATTCTTTATC
Source organism: Lithobates pipiens (assembly GCF_037356315.1). Classification (NCBI taxonomy): domain Eukaryota; kingdom Metazoa; phylum Chordata; class Amphibia; order Anura; family Ranidae; genus Lithobates; species Lithobates pipiens. The sequence goes on along the minus strand of NW_027507764.1, from coordinate 332,245,938 downwards.
CTTTAACCTATGATGAAAATGAACTAGTTACTATAATACAGTACTAATCATGCTAATGTACATTGAGCTGCACTTGAAATAAGAAATAAGGGTTTCCCGGAGAACTGGTGTGATCACAAAGTCTTATTGCTAGAGCTATTTATTCTGATTCATTTTATTATAATTTTCTCTGTATACATAATATGTTTGTACAGTAAGAGCCTTCTTCATTTATTATATACATAGTGGAAGTATACAATGATGCTAATGTTTTCTTATGAACTTCTGTAAGTGAAGACTCTGATTTAGTTGGTATTGTATAACTGTAAATAGTTTCTCATGGGATTCTTTTTTATGTCACCTGGATCTTGCATATGGGATATAAAAGAGATCTGATTGTTTTTTTTTATATGCTTTCTAACTGGATTGTCTATTCCCGTATGACCCCCAAAAAAAAACTGGAAATGAAGAATTTATTAAAAAATGCTGATGACGCAAAGGTATGCAATAGGGTTGATATTCCCTGGAGGCGTTGTGAAACATGGAACAAGAGCATTTAGAATAGTGTGTCCAGTTCTGAAGAACTCCCTTACAAAATTATAACAATATAGAACTTTCTTTTCTTTCTTCCTCTCTGAGCTGAATTCACCTTCCCCTACATTCTCCTGCTCCAGTCAGGTGGTCCTATAATCTCATCTTAACCTTTTAAGTCCATAATTAAAGATAATCTCATTAAATATTTGGAGTCTGAATACTCCAAAAAAAAAAAAAAGACAGATGATTCTTACAGATTTATGCAGAAAAAAGACCCATGTTGCATTCCTTCAAGAAACTAATTTTCCAGCTTCTAAATGACCTAGAATGAATGATACAGTGAGGGAAAAAAGTATTTGATCCCCGGCTGATTTTGTACATTTGGCCACTGACAAAGAAATGATCAATCTATAATTTTAATGGTAGGTTTATTTTAAGAGTAATACAGCGAATAAAAATATCCTGAAAATGCATTTTAAAAAGTTATAAATTGATTTGCATATTAATGAGCGAAATGAGTATTTGATCCCCTATCAATCATCAAGGTTTCTGGCTCCCAGATGTCTTCTATACAAGTAATGAGCTGAGATTAGGAGCACTCTCTTAAAGGGAGTGATCCTAATCTTGTCTTGTTTCCTGTATAAAAGACACCTGTCCACAGAAGCAATCGATCAGATTCCAATCTCTCCACCATGGCCAATACCAAAGAGCTGTCCAAGGATGTCAGAGACAAGATTGTAGATCAACGCAAGGCTGCAAGGGGCTACAAGACCACAGCCAAACAGCTTGGTGAGAGGGTGTCAACAGTGTGATTATTCACAAATGGAAGAAACACAAAATAACGGTCAATCTCCCTTGGTCTGGGGCTCCATGCAAGATCTCACCTCGTGGAGTTTCAGAGAATTCAGCCCAGAACTACGCAGGAGAATCTTGTTAATGACCTCAAGGCAGTTGGGACTATAGTCGCCAAGAAAACAATTAAGACACTACGCTGTGAAGGACTGAAATCCTGCAACGCCTGCAAGGTCTCCCTGCTCAAGAAAGCATATGTACAGGCCAGTATGAAGTTTGCTAATGAACGTCTGAATGATTCAGAGGAGAACTGGGTGAAAGTGTTGTGGTCAGATGAGACCAAAATCAAGCTCTTTGGCATCAACTTACCTTGCCGTGTTTGGAAGAGGAATGCTGCCTATGACCCCAAAAAGACCATCCCCACCATCAAACATGCTTTGGGGGTGTTTTTCTGCTAAGGGGACAGGACAACTTTACTGCATAAAAGGGACAATGGACAGGGCCATCTACTGTCAAATCTTGGGTGAGAACCACCTTCCCTCAGCCAAGGTATTGAAAATGGATTGTGTATGGGTATTCCAGCATGCCAATGACTCAAAACACATGGCTAAGGCAACAAATGAGTGGCTCAGGAAGAAGCAGATTAAGGTCCTGGAGTGGCCTAGCTGACCTTAATCCCATAGAAAATATGTGAAGGGAGCTGAAGGTTCAAGTTGCCAAATGTCAGCCTCGGAACCTTAATGACTTGGAGAGGATTTACAAAAGGAGTGTGACAAAATCCCTCCTGAGACTTGTGCAAACCTGGTGGCCAACTACAAGAATTGTCTGACCTCATGACATGACGTCATGTTTTGCAAAGGGGTCAAATATGTATTTCACTCAATAAAATACAAATCAATTTATAACTTTTTTGAAATGCGTTTTTTTGAAATGTTGTTATTCTTTCTCTCACCTCTCACTGTTAAAATAAACCTACCCTTAAAATTATAGATTGATAATTTCTTTGTCAGTGGTCAAACCTACAAAATCTGCAGGGGATCAAATACCTTGTTCCCTCACTGTATCATTAGGGCTCCCCGGATAAGAAGCCGAGAGGAGTTAGCATACTCTTAGCACAAACTTCTCAATGGACATATATTGACGAATACAGAGATAAAGAAGGACAATGTCTCTTCATCAGAGGGAGATGCGCCAACCAGTTAATACGTAACCGCTAATTTACGTATTCCCATAACAGCAAAAAGTATAAAATGTATCCTCTAGCTCAGGGGGTGCCCAAACAGTGGCCCGCGGAGCCCTCTGATGTGGCCCGCGACCTCCTTCTGTGGGATGGCAGATTGGCAAGCAAAGATCATGGGTTGCAGACCTGCCATCCCAGAGCATCTGTGTTGTTAATGAAGCCGGCAAAGCAAGCAGCTGTTGAGCAGAGCTGTATAAGCCGATGCTTCCTGTATAGTGCCCTTTCTTCCCACAGGCGGAGTGATACCAATTGCACTCTGCCGGGGACAGCAACAGCAGGCAAAACCTGAATGGAAGACTGTTACTAAAGGTTGGTTGATTACTAAAATTGCAGTGTATATATGGGCATACCTGCGCAGTGGTTACTGGGCTGCTTTCAAAACTGATCCGCAGGTACAGTGCACTTTCAGGTTACCTTCACTGAGGCATAGACTTCTGTTGTTACCTGCGGGCTTGATGTGCTTTCAGAAAGTGCACCACACCTGCAGAATATAATAGAAGTCTAGGGCAAAGTGTAGCTAACCCGCAGGAAAGACACATGTGCTGCATTAGTGTGAAAAGCCCCTTTCACACAATCAGTCCGACTCAATCGGACCCTTCATTCACCTCTATGAAACTGCAGATTTGTGTCATTTTACACCCACCTACCTCCAATCTGATTTGCTAAAAAAATGTAATAACAGAAGGAGATCAATCCCCTTCCGTCAGGGTGGATCGGAGGACCCATAGAGTAGAGTGGGCTGTGTCCGCTCTGCTTGGACCTGTCATCCGCCTGCTCTGCCCATTGTGGCCCATCACTGGTTACCAAGTTGCTTAAGTGGCCCTCGCTCTTCAAAAGGTTGGGCACCCCTGATCTAGCTCTAGTCTAATATTTTTCAATATTATCTAGTTAATACTCAAAGTAACATAATGAGAGAAAAAATAAAAATAGAATATATACCTGCCAGAGGGGGAAGGAGAAAAAAATGAAAATAACAAAAAACACCTGCCAGAGGGGGGGGGGGGGTGGAGCTGCAGCTGTGAACCACAACTGAGGTAATTGACTAGTCAGCAAGAGGGAGCCATCGGTGTGAATCATTTATGGCATCTAGGAAAATATAACAACCTGACTAAGGCTCAACCTCTTCGTATAAAATTTCTATAACAAGATCCAAGAATGGAGGGGCTTGAACGAAAACTCAGAACAATATACATACATTAATAATTGTATTATATCAAAAAAACTAAGATAAAAAATTGCCCAATGTACAATATCTCACAAAAGTGAGTACACCCCTCACTTTTTTGTAAATATTTTACTATATCTTTTCATGTGACACTGAAGAAATTACACTTTGCTACAATGTAAAGTAGTGAGTGTACAGCTTTTATAACAGTGTAAATTTGCTGTTTCCTCAAAATAACTTGACACACAGCCATTCATTTCTAAAACGCTGACAACAAAAGTGAGTAAACCCCTAAGTGAAAATGTCCAAATTGGGCCCAAAGTGTCAATATTTTGTATGGCCACTATTATTTTACAGCACTGCCTTAACCCTCTTGGGCATGAAGTTCACCAGAGCTTCACAGGTTGTCACTGGAGTCCTCTTTCACTCCTCCATGATGACATCACAGAGCTGGTGGATGTTAGAGACCTTGCGCTCTTCCACCTTCCATTTTGAGGATGCCCCACAGATGCTTAAGAGGGTTTAGGTCTGGAGACATGCTTGGCCAGCCCATTCCCTTTACCCTCAGCTTCTTTAGCAAGGCAGTGGTCGTAATGCAGGTGTTTGGGGTCGTTATCATGTTGGAATACTGCCCTGCGGCCCAGTCTCTGAAGGGAGGAGATCATGTTTTGCTTCAGTATGTCATAGTACATGTTGACATTCATGGTTCCCTTAATGAACTGTAGCTCCCCAATGTTGGCAGCACTCATGCAACGTTGCCGTCACACACGCTTGACAGCATCTGAACCATATAGGTTTATCTTGGTCTCATTAGACCACAGGATATGGTTCCAGTAATCCATGTCCTTAGTCTGCTGGTCTTCAGCAAACTGTCTGCGTGCTTTCCTGTGCATCATCAACAGCCATGCAGACCAATTTGGTGCAGTGTGTGGCATATGGTCTGAGCACTGACAGACTGACCCCCTACCCCTTCAACCTCTGTAGTAATGCTGGCAGCACTCATACGTCTATTTCCCAAAGACAACCTTTGGATATGATGCTGAGCACGTGCACTTCTTTGGTGGACCATGGTGAGGCCTGTTCTGAGTGGAACTTGCCCTGTTAAACTGCTGTTAAACCATCTTTATGTATCTCGGTGACTTTAGAGGCTATCTATTATCTATTTATGTAGAGCAACAATAATTTTTTTCAGACCCTCAGAGAGTTCTTTGCCATGAGGTGCCATGATGAACTTCCAGTGACCAGTAATAGAGAGTGAGAGCAATAACACCAAATTTAACACACCTGCTCCTTATTCGCACCTGAAACCTTCTAACACTAAAGCCCCATACACACCATCAGATTTTCTGCTGATTTTTGTCTTCAGATTTACCAAAACCATGTAGTGCAAGGGCCTGCATGATTGCATACAAATTGAAACGCCTAAGGTTTGACCTCATATGGTTTTGGTAAATCTGAAGAAAAAAATCATCAGAAAATCTCATAGTGTGTATGGGGCTTAACGAGTCACATGATACCGGGGAGGGAAAAAGGCTAATTGGGCCCAATTTGGTTTCACTTAGGTGTGTACTCCCTTTTTTTTTGCTCGTGGTTTAGACATTAATGGCTGTGTGTTATTTTGTGGGGACAGCAAATTTACACTGTTATACAAGCTATACATTCACTACTGCCTGGTCCAGCATAACAAAGTGTTCTTTTAACACTACCATGTTGGAGGCAGCCTATAAGGTTCTCCTACGATGGTACTGGGTCTCATCCCGTATCGCCAAGTCAAACCCATCATGCTATGATGGATGCTTCCAGGGTTGTGGTCAGCGAGGAGATGAACTGCATACATGGTGGTCTTGCCCCCATCTTGTAGGATTCTGATCAAGGGTCTTTGACCTACTATCCTTCCAAATTTGGATTACTCCATTGCCCAATCCCAGGCCTTTTCTCTCATCAGCAGAAACTAGCCACATATCTATTTATCGCAGCCAAATGAACAACAGCTGGCTGTTTTTAAGAGGTAAAGAATAACTTGATGACCCTTATGATTCATGTAAAAATGTCCAGTCTCCTTCACGACTCCCATGCCAAATTTCTTAAGATGTGGGCCCCGTGGTGGTCCTACGCATTTCCTACTTTACACCCGACTAGTCTAGGACTCTAAATTTAATTTGACCCCCATCTCCAGCCTGGAGGACCTTTCTTTCTTTTTCCCACCCCCTCTTTGTCCCACTTTCTCAATCGTCCCATTTCTGGGCCTCTTGCCCGTCGCTCTGTTCTACACCTAACCTCCCCACCCCTGCTGTTGTGCACGTGAGTGTGTTTTTTGTTTTGTTGTTCCCTCTCCCCCACCCTAAAAAAATAAAATATATATATATATATATATATATATATATATATTTTTTTTTTTCTTCCCCATTCTGCGGACAGCTCCGCTCCCCCTTGTCTATCTTAGCCCCTGGGTCTCAATGCTCGGCATAATGCACTGACCTCCGGCCTTGGCTTGAGGGTCAGTGTCAGTTTATAATCTATACCCTTATAATATGTTTTATTATGTATTTTTGCATGAACTTCTATCTTATGTTTCATGTCCATATCTCCTGCGTCGGAATTTATCTAGTTTCCCCCTTTTTATAGATCAATAAAAACATTGTACCAAAACATGTTTGTATATGTTTTCCTTTCATTGTAAAACTTGAAAATCTTTAAATTAAATATTGTATAAAAAAAACAAAAAAACAATATAGAACGAGTCCAATGATGAGCAACAACAATTGGGTAAATGGTCTAGGGAATAAAATATATCAGATTGAGGTAAAAGAGGGAATGGGGGGGGGGGGGGGCATGATTGAAAGCTTTAAGTAGGCAAAGATTTTAAATAAGATTCAAGAGGGCAGTATTTTCACTATGAAACAAAATTTGACAAAAAATCTGACTCCAAACTAACAGGCAGAAAGTTCTGTAAACTTCAAAAGCATTATAGCTTAATTGTACAGTTTAGGACACATGATCTATAGTCCTTGACCATGGATTATTTGTCATTACCTTTAGACTGCTTTCACACTTAGGAGTTTTACAGGCGCTACAGTGCTACAAATAGCGCCTGCAAAGAGCCTCTCCTCTCGTTTCAGTGTGAAAGCCTGAGTGCTTTTATACTGGAGCGGTGCGCTTGCAGGGCGGTATAAAAAAGTCCTGCAGCATCTTTGCAGCTCTGTAGGAGCGGTGTACAGAGTAGTGAGAACTGGACCCGAAAGCCCACGACTTTTCAGGATGTAGGTATCAACAGTCAAACCATCCAATTTAGATTCCGTAAGGAAGGATGGATCACTAGTCCCTGTGAGATCAGGTCTGGGAATAGTGGAAGAATTCACAGTCTTCCTACCGCAATCTTTACGATTCCTGTATACCAAGGCCTTCTGGGCCAGGCTGGAGCCACCAGAATAACTGGTTACTTCCCCACCCCGATTCTGTGAAGAAGACGCAGAAGGAGCGGAACCAGAGGAAAAACCCTAGGTCAGAGAGAACTGATCCCAAGGAATTATCAATGCGTCTGTTCCGCATGCTAGTGGATCCTTTGTTCTTGACAAAAAAATCACCCGGCTTCATGTTGAATCTGGAGGCTAGAAGATCTACATCCAGGGGAACCTCATTTCTGGCAAATAGCCTGAAATATGGAGGGGTGTAGAGACTATTCTCCTGAACACAGCTGCTGGCGGCTTAGATAATCCGCCTGCCAAATTTTCATCCTTGGAATGAAGGCTGCAGATAGGCACGGAACATGCATCTCTGTCCAATCAAAAAATGGTTCACCTCCCCCTGGGCATTCAGACTCCTGGTGCCTGCTTGATTGATATAGGTCACTACTGTAACATTGTCGGATTGTATCCAGACAGGACAGCCTTGTGACCTGTAAGTCCAGGCCCTGAGGGCCAAATGTACTTAATCTCCAGAATATTGACGGCAGGAACCTTTCAGTTTGGACCACTTTCCTTGGAGCGAAAGCTCTTCTAGGACTGCACCCCAGCCTATAAGGCTGGTATCCATAGTTAGCACTTTCCTGGTGACTGAAATAAAGGATTTCTTATCATACATCATGGGACACCGAGTCATAGTAGTTACTGGTTATAGGCCACCTTCAGGTGATTGATACTCGGACGCCCTAAGATAAATAGTGCACTCCCTATATAACCCCTCCCACTACTGGGAGTATCTCAGTTTTTTCGCCAGGGTCTAAAGTGTTGGTCACGAGTAAAGATGTGCTGTGCTGAGCTCCACTGGAGCAATCCTTGCTGGGGCTGACCATGCAGCCGGATCCATTCAAAGTGTCTTTTTGTCAGAAACCATGAATCAGACCGAGAGAGAAGTACAATTAAATCACACTTGTTTATTAAATGAAAATAAAAAGGAAAATAGAAAAAGTGTATTCAAAGCATAGCCAGAGTCCAGTAACCGTATAGAGTAGTCAGCCAGGCCAGAAGTCAGGGATCCAGGCAGAGCAACAGCAAGCAGGATAAGGAGCCAGAAGGGATGTCAGCAAGCCAGTCTTTAAACAGAACCGCAGGAGATGGTTTCTTGTGATGTGACTAAGGTGAAGGTAGAGGTGAAGTCAGCTGGACAGCTTTAAGTAGGCAGGTCAGACGAACATGATCAGGAACAGCTGGTAACTGTGGAGAGAGATGAGAGCTGGCAATTAGCCAACAGCTGAGCAGCCAGCCCAGAGAAGGAAGGGCTAAACCAGCCCTGACACTTTTAGGCCAAATTGATGGTACCTGGGCCTCATGTCCGAAGAAACAAGGTCTTGCCTGTAAACGCTTCTCTTTTTACAAATGTACTCTCACGCCACATCCATTTTGAGAGTACTCCTTAGGGGATCTATTTATATAGCACAGGGGGGGGGAGTAAGGCAAAGAGCAAAAGGGCCTAATATAACTTGGGCATTGGCACTGAGGAAAACTAGCAAAATTCTCAAGGTGATAACTGAACTGGATCAAGGTCACATTAACACAGCTCCCCATGACCTATCTGACTGTGCCAGATTTCACTGCTGCTATATCTGATTTCTTTAAGAAACGTTTTGCCCTTTTGGGGCTATTCAGCCGTACCACCCTTATCCTTCCTCTTCAAGGAAGATATTTAGAAGGGTGAGGTGAACACAGAAGAGGATTCTGCAGAGGAATTTTCACCTTCTGCACTTCATGAGACACAAGTTAAGGCTTCATGCTATATACTTTCACCACGGGCTAACTTATTGATGTAGTGCATACTAGCTTGTGTCCAACAGCACAGGAATTTCTAAAGCCCAAACAAGCTCCTTTGGACACTAAAGCTGCAGTCACTACAGCTTACAAATCTTAAAAGACCACCTCTCTGAACATGCAAGGTAACTGTGCTTTGCATGAGGATTGACCAGATCCAGATATACATTTATGAAAAAATGTTCTGTTCCAGTTAATGAATCGTGTCAACCACGTTCTCAACAAGCATCTCATTGAGGGTAATCATCAGACTGCAGCTAACTGGACTGTACAAATGAATGGAGAACATGCTTCTATGTTGTAAGACCCTGTTCTCCTTGAACAATTGCAGTGAATGTCTTCAGCACTGTTAATTTGTGTTTATGCCCTGCAGAATGTCTAAACGTCTAAAACAATATGTCGGACTTTACAGGCATGACAAGGAGCACATAATATATACATAAAACATTATTTTTATTACTAGACTTGTTACATTAAAACATTGAACCACTTTTTGGGCTGCTAAAAACAACAATATAGTGCTACTTGCATGCCATTAAGACTAACTGCACACAATGTGAATTTGCAATTAGTACAAGTATGTAGCTGATTCCCTTATTCAATAAAATAAGGTGAATTCCCATGGGTTGACACTTTTCAAATTTTCTGAGACCAACACTTTCTCACTCTCTTTTTCTGGGTGTCTTCCACACCAGGAGTTTTCAGAAAGGTGTTTGCTCAGTTTCTGGTCCTGCTAAGATCTCAGGGCATCCATGTCATTAGATACCTAGAGGATCTGCTTTTGAAAGACTCCTCGGCCACAGTCTTGTCTTCCAAAATGTAAAGGAAAATCCAGCTCCTTCAAACTTTTGGATGGGTGATTAACTTCAATAAGTCTGCCCTCCAGCCTTCTCATTGCCTTGAGTGTTTGGGACTGGTTTTGGAAATGGCTCATACCAAAATTTCCCTTCCCCTGGAAATTATTGCTGTGGTCCATCTGTCACTCTCTAAGATCAGTCAGCATTCCTCAACTCCACTCGAGACTTTTGCGGCTCAACATTGTCACAACATGGGACAAACAGATCTCTTCTCTTTCCTACACTGGACCTCAGTGGGGTAAATAAATTGCCAAGGTGTAATCAGAAGTCGGGCAACTCTGAAGGGGGCAAACTTGATTCTCTATTGGGTGGAGAACCCCATTCCAACACTCTCGACCATTTACATACTGGAATTCAGAGGAGTGATCCCTGAGATCTTCCTGATATCTTCCTGATGTTCTGACAAAAGTGGAGATCACCAGATGTAGACATCATGGCCTCATTCAACAAGAAGCTGGACAGGTTTGTGACCAAAACCAGACATTCCCTGTTCTTCGCATTACATTCCCTGGTGTTTCCTTGATCCCCATTCCGAATGGTGTATGCATGCCTTCCAGTGAAGCTTCTTTTTTGAGGGTGCACTGGAGGGGTATTCCCAGCAAAGCTTTTGTCAGTGTCCAGTCACATGAAGGTAGCTGCATAGCACTCATGCTATATGACTACAGATCCTGTGCATTGTACTGTACTCCAAGATATGGAATTTATAGGCAAAACAAAATTGCTATTCCCAGAAGTAGTAAGTCATAGCATAGATCATATTAATAGAAAAAGCGCACTCTCAATGGATCAGTTGATCCTTTTCGCCACTTGTCTACATTTTCTATTCTAATCCATCCTAGGTATTCAAGATTCTAAACATCCTTTCGTTTTTTAGTTTCTAAGCTTGAGCTTGCCAAATCCTGAAAAAAATATTGTTTTTTTCGTGATGAAACATAAATTGACGTGGATCATGAGAAATGTTTTGGTATCTTATTTAATTAAAACTCAGAGTTCAAAAATGTATTTGTTCCATTGTACTGATATGATTTTGAAGGCTGTAGTAAACGTATAGATAAAAAAAAGCGAACTAACTCAGGGCTGCACATTGCGACCCTGATACACCATACAACACCATACACAGCTGCAGAGTGAGCATCCATCATAATGCTCACAATGGCAAGTGCTCTTGGTTAGTGCGACCACTTGACCTCGCTGACCAATGAGAAGTGCTTCTTTCTTCTGGGACACCTTAGCAGAAGATGAAGCCTCAGATGCTTCTCAGCAGGTGATACTAATGCCTCCTAAATGCCTGTTTTTTTTTTCCCAACAAATACCGCAAGCCAGGCATGTGGTGAATGGTTGTGAAGCGGCCCCATTCACTTAACATGACATGGGGTATAATTATTTGTCTCAACACGATGCCACTCAGAGTCTTACACATAACATTGCTATCTTTTAGGTAGGTAACCATGGGGTAGTAAAACCAACTGTGTATTTTTAACACCCTCTTTCATGCCCTCTCTTCCAGTCCGTGGTTGCTTTTTTTTTTCTTCCTTTCTTTTATCTGTTACCTTTTCTCGAAGTCCATCTTTTTCAGTTGTATACAAAGCTATACAAAATATATATTTTTTCTTTTTACTTGGTAGTTATTTTTATAGTCTTGGAATTCAACCATTTCATTGCTTCTTTAAGTATAACTAAATCCATGAACAAAAAATGTACATATTACAGTTTACTAGTTCTTAGATGTTGTGGCTGTATTAGTTTTTATTTTTCAGGCTATGAACATTTTCAGTAAGTACAGAAAATACCTGTTCATCTTGTCAGAAATAGTGCCCTTGTCACTTCTGAACTGGAAGCATAACACGTTAGCTATAAAACTTGTGTTTTTGGATTTAGATCTGACTTAGTGTGATACTAAAGTCTATATATTTATTTGTTTGTTTATAAATAACAACCATGTTATACTTACCTGCTCTGTGCAGTAGTTTTGCACAGAGTAGCCCAGATACTCCTCTTCTTGGGTCCTTTGCAGGTGCTCACTCACTTTGATGGACAGCAGCCAATGGTGCTCCGCTGTTGTCTCAGCCATTGGGTTTTTTTTTTATCCTAATGCATAGAATGCATTAAGATAAAAAAAAAAATTCTGCCTTTACAACCACTTTTAGGACTTGATCTTTTATATTGATCACCATTATAACGGTTCTGTGATCTTACTTTTCCTTTTGTATGTCTGTCTTTTTTTTGGATAAACAAGTGCTTATTTAAAAAAAAACATGACTCAATCATAGATAATTTATTTTACATATTGGAACACTTCTTTTTATATAAAGACAAATCTGAATATAAATAGCAAGAGCACTAACTAGTTGCATACAGTGCTTTGCATAACTATACCCCCTTAGCCCTTGTACACATGTTTTTTTCAGACAGATTTTGTCTGAAACTGGTGTTGCATACACACAGTCGGACAAAGTTGTTGCAAAATCCGATCGTTCGGAACGTGATGACGTTCGTTCGTTATGACAGGACCACGTTCAGACTAGTAGCCAATAGCTTTGGTCTCGTAATTTGATCTGAGCATGCGTGGCACTTTGTCCGATCGGAATTCTCTACAAACGATCGGAGAAAGTCCAATCGGATCATGTTGTCGGAAAGTTTTTCTTTTACAAAAGGTTTATTGAAAAGTTCACATCAGTGAGACAATACAGAGATAACATAGATCTGCCAAAAACATATCAAAGACCTGTGAAGAGTTACATATAGACATAACAATGTTGGACTCGTGTCCAGGCCATAATAGACATGTAGAAGCATCTAAGGCTGGCCGCAACACGCAGCCGCACACCATAGAGCAAAGCTAATGGGGCGTAGGGGCGGACAGAGTTCATTTGTTCGATGGGGTACCAATGTCGGATAACCACATAACAGATAGAAAGTCAAACAAAACTCTTACACAGCGAGCAGATGAATTTGGGCTGCTGTCAAAAGGGGAATAAAAAAACCCCCGCTACTGGTCAGAGATGCCACTGGGCAGCCTGAGTGCGCTGTGAGACAGATGTAAAAAAAAAAGAGCAAAGGAGAAAAGAGATAGCGATAGAAGTATAGAAAAGAGAGAAAAGTGGGAGAAAGAGAGAAAAAGAAAAGAAATGGGGTAAGGGGGGAGAGAAAGAGGGGGGGAAGAAGGGGGGGTCCCTGGAGCGGGGGGACATCCAACGATCAAAGGGAGAGGAGTACCGGATCAAATCTGGATGGGCGGGTATAAGCCACCCAGGGCTGCCAGACCCGAAGAAATTTAGCATGGGTATCTGATGCTATCGCCGTCAGTTTTTCGTTCACCATAATATCATTCATACAGTTCCTAACTGCCTCATAGCTAATAACCGGAGTCTTCCAGGCCCTTGCTATGGTGATTTTGGTTGCAGTAAATAAATGTGCAGCTAGCTGACGTTCCGGACGCAGGAGCTCTGCAATCAGTTTCCACAGGAGGGCCTCAAAAGGGTCTCTCCTAATATCCGCATGAAAGAGTGTACGAAGTAGAGCATATATTCTGACCCATAATCTAGTCACCCTGGGGCAGGTCCACCAGATGTGAGCCATGGTGCCCTCCTGCGAGCATCCGCGAAAACATAGGGGGGAGCAAGACGGGATAAATGTCGCCAGCCTCGCCGGGATGTAATACCACCTGTAGAACACCTTATATGCATTCTCCAGAAAAATAACGTTTCTGGAGCAGGTAGGCAGCGCCTTGGTCATAGCCTGCCAGTCCTCCGGGTCAAGCGGTTTGCCCAGTTCAGCCTCTCATTGAAGGTGATAGGGCCGGAGCGGCGGTTTCGTAGATGATAAAATAGCTGTATAAATGAGGGAGATCAACCCTGAGGCATGGGGCCAAGATCTACAAAGGCTCTCAAAAGGAAAAGGAGTGTGTAGGGAGCAGACTGGGGCCCAATCAATTGGTGAAGGAAGTGCTTAAGTTGGAGGTAGGTATAAAATTTCCTGAGGGGAATATCATGGGATGACCGAAGGGCTGCAAAAGGGATAATTTTAGTCGGGGTGAGCAAGGAATGGACATCTACAAAACCATGATCTGTCCACCACGCTAACTGACCGGGGTTATCACAGCCTGGCGGGAATAGGGGGCAGTGTAGAAAACAAAGCAGCGGGAGATGGGGAGATTGGAGACCTGCGGAGTATTTCACCGAATCCCAGAGGCAGAGAGAATGGGCCAAGCAGGGGCCTATGTTCGGTGGGCGTTGTACTTTCGGGAGCCAGGGAAGGGACGCTAACGGAATCGGATGGGATTAAAAAGATTGGATCGAGCCGCGTGTATGCAATACGGGAAGCAGAAGGGGTACAGAGAACGAAAAACATCCAAATATCAATATATACAGGTTGCAGCCCCCCAACCAGGAAATCCCCGTAAGGGTCTTTCAAAATAATTAATAATCTCAAGCGAATATGGGGTGTCCGGCGCTACCTATTATCAAAGATGAGTACCACCCTTATTTCCACTAGACACAATATTACCACAAGACAACAGGTTAATCGTTATAAATTTGTTGGAAACAATCGAATCCTCACCAAAAAATATAATAAACTGTGCATAAAGAGACTACAGAAAATCTTATAAAGTGCTTTGTGCAAGGATAAGTGCTACATATAATACTTGTTGTGAATCACATGCAGTTCACACAATTCCCTATATGTGTTAAATTATTCAGCATTCATAAACTACAAAAAATCAAGGATTTTGTTTGATGATTTTTTCCATTTTTTTATTTTTTCTTCTCCTTTTTTTCACGTGTGGACATTAATAGACTCTTTTTGTGTTTTTTTTCTTTTTCTTCCTTTTTTTGTTTTATCACTTTTTTGCTCTATTGTTTTGCTTAATGTTGTTTTTGAACAACTTTTTATTTCTGATTTAAATTTATTTTTTATGCACATAATTATATATATATAAAATCTTTTCCCCTTTCTTTATATAATATATAGTTACCCTGGTTGATATTTATTGTATATGCATATATTTGGTAAAATTATCTTGTTATTTTGCACATGAGGTTTGGGGTCTGGTGCTTATAGGAGAAAATAATTTATAGCCATATTGTCTTTTGTTTTTCATGAGGTTGCACCATAGCCTAATTTTTTGTAGTTTATGAATGCTGAATAATTTAACACATATAGGGAATTGTGTGAATTGCATGTGATTCACAACAAGTATTATATGTAGCACTTATCCTTGCACAAAGCACTTTATAAGATTTTCTGTAGTCCCTTTATGCACAGTTTATTGCATTTTTTGGTGAGGATTCGATTGTTTCCAACAAATTTATAACGATTAACCTGTTGTCTTGTGGTAATATTGTGTCTAGTGGAAATAAGGGTGGTACTCAGCTTTGATAATAGGAATCGGATGGGAGTCCACCATATCAAGAATTGCCCAGAGGGGCATTTGATGGCGTTCATGTAGGCGGGACAGGGGGGCGATTCCTGCTGCCGTGTAATATGCATGCAAATTAGGGACTGAGAAACCGCCGTTAGCTTTACGGGCATAAAGAACCTGCTTTTTGATCCGAGACTTCGAAGAGCCCCAGATAAAGCGCATCATTTTGCATTGGTGGATTCTAAGTACATGGAGGGGTACGGGAACCGGCAACACTCGAAAAAAATATAACAGTTTTGGAAGATAAGTCATACGCACCGCCGCTATCCTGCCAAACCATGAGATTGGGAGAGTTGACCATGAGTCAAGCAAACCCGTCAGCTTCCGAAATAAAGGGGGGTAATTCGCCTGGTAAAGCTCTGAGTACTTGGGTGAAAGTCTAATACCCAAGTACGGTAAAGTGGTTTTCCACTGAAAAGGAAATGCGGCTTGCAAAGATTCCATTTCCGCATGTTGTAGGTTAATAGACATTGCCCTAGATTTCGCTGGGTTAACTGCCAGGCCCGATAGCGCAGCGAAGGTATCCAAAAGAGAGAACAAATTGGGAAGGGAAAGCCTGGGGTTCCTAAGTGTCAGCAGAATGTCATCTGCAAACAGTGACAATTTATGCATACTACCCGAAACTTCCACTCCCGAAATGTCCACATGTGACCGAATTGCTTCCGCCAGGGGTTCCAATGCTAGTATAAATAGTAGTGGGGAAAGTGGGCACCCCTGGAGGGTTCCCCTACGTATGGGGAAGACCGGCGAGTCGTAACCATAGTAGCGCACCTTGGCCTGTGGAGAGTCATAGATAGCCGAAATCCAGCCCATAAAGAAAGTGCCAAAGCCATAGCTAGTAAGTACCCGCATCAAGTATGACCAGGACAGGTTATCAAAGGCTTTGGTCACGTCTAAGGAAAGAAACATTGTCTCCAGAGACCTAGTATGCGCCAGATGTTGGACTTGCACGAGCCGTCTAATGGCGTCACCAGCCTGCCTCCGGGGGACAAAACCTACTTGATCTTTTTTGATCGGTCGGGGGAGGAAGGAATTCAGGCGTGTAGCCAGGATTTTTGTCAAGATTTTCACGTCAATATTGATCAGAAGTTGGCCCAAGAAGAGCGGTCCCTATCCGGCTTGGGGATCATCACCACATTTGCCGTCAACATTAACGGTGAGAAGGAGTGACCACCCTTCACCGCATTGTACACAGCCGCCAGGTGGGGGGCCAGCACCGCAGCCAGCTTGCGGTAATACAAAGAGGTGAAACCATCAGGGCCTGGGCGCTTCCCCACCTTCAATTCTTTAATGCACTGCAGGACCTCAGAGACCTGTATGTCCCGGTCCATAAGCGACATCTGGACATCAGATGAAGAAGGCAAGGATAACTCTTTTAGGAAAGCACCCAGGTCCAGAGTGGAGGTGTGAGTTGGGGCGGAATAAAGTTTGGCCAGGCGGTAGCGAAATTCCTCCAATACTAGTCAGGGGTTACCTGTCAGAGTATTATGGCGGGTGCGCAGAGTGATGGGCTGAAATTTCGAAGTGAAGGTCCGCAACCTCCTGGCCAACATAGCATTGGATTTGTTTGCCCTGGCGTACCACCTCTGACGAGCCCAACGGAGGGTGCGTTCTGCATCATCCGTGAGGCATAGGTCCAGGTCCAAACGAGCTTTGTCCAATAGCCTGCGGTTTGCTGTAGAGGGGGAGTGTTTAAAAGTTGTGGAGAGAGCCTCCAACCTTTCCTCAAGCTTACGGTGGGTCTGGACCCTCTCCCTCTTCCTCTGGGACGCTATACGAATGACCTGTCCACGAAGGATGGCTTTATAGGCCTCCCAAGGCACCACCGGGGAGGATACTGAGCCCACATTCGTTTTAAAGTAATCCTCAGAGGCCTCGTGGAGGCTCTTAAGTATCGGTTCCAGAGAAAGAAGAGAGTCATTCATGACCCAAGGGGCACCCTGTGGCTTGTCACAGAGGGAGTGGCATATAGTTAACACTGGGTCATGGTCAGACCAGGGGACCGTCAAGATGGAAATAGAGGCTACCTGAGGAAGATGTTTACGTAGCAAAAACATGTGATCAATCCTGGAATGGGAATGATGAGGGTGGGAATAGTGAGTGTAATCCCTGCCAATAGGGTGGTGTTCCCGCCAGACATCGATGAGATCATGGTTTTGTAGGGCCTGCAAGAATTTTTTAGCTGATGGGGAAGGGGATTTATGGGCCGGCGGGTAATTTTCCATAGAGGGATTAAGTGTCACATTGGAGTCGCCTGCCAAGAAGAGAACACCTCTCTGGTGGACCTTCAGCAGGGAACAGACATGGGTCAGAAAGGGGCCCGGATTATTATTCGGGGCATAGTAACTCATAATAGTAATCTCATTATCCTGGATGGTGCCCTGCAGCAGGAGATACCTGCCGTCGGAGTCAGCTAGCTGTTTACTGCAAATAAACGGGAGCAATTTATGAATGGCGATAAGGACCCCCTTCTGCTTAGTGGGGCCGTTTGCTAGGTAAACTTGGGGTTAATGCGCAGAAAAATATTTGGGGGAGGAAGAGGAAGAAAAATGAGTTTCCTGTAGACATGCAATGCCGATTTTAAGATGCTGGAGGTATTTAAATATTTTAATCCGTTTCTGGGGGGAGTTCATACACTGAACATTCAGGGAAAGCCAATGAAGCGCCATCACGGCGGTTGCATGCAACAGCACATCTTCTGTTCCCACACCCCAGGGAGCGAGGGGTAGAGGGGAGGGAGCGGGGGGAAAGGGGAAGAAGGGGAAGGACAAGAAGGAAAAAAGAGAGAGAAAAGAAAAGATATACGAAAAGCATAGAAAGGAGAACAAGCTCGACAGGACATATAAGGCGAGCTCAAAGATGTACAAGAATGTGGGCTGAACGGCCCACTCAGGAGTGTGACCAAGGCCGAGAAACCCATCTCAGCCAAGTGTACACACATCTGGGGGAGCAGTAGTCCGTCGGACCAACCGGCCTAAATTAAACACATGGAAACAGTATTGTTGAATGAACATAGAATAGAGCTAACAAAAACATGGAAACCTAAACCAAATTGAGTGTAACCAAAACACAGTAGTAAATATGGGTGAACCTCTTCCACAAAGGAGCGGACGTAAGGGCCCGCCCAAGCCCCCAGAGAGGGCAGCCAAGCCACTGTCCTCCAGGAGGCCGGGCGCACCCCCACAGCCGGGCCACAATATCCCCCCCCCCACCCAAATGGAAGGGAGAGGGGTCTAGAACACGGCAAAATCAGCATCCCCGTGGGCCATCAATGGGGGAGAAGCCCGACCTGGTGGGCCTGATCCGGGGGGCACGGACAGAGCCTCAGGGGAGGACGAGGGGATCTCTAGCTGGAGGGCAAGAAAATGACGCCTCAAATCCGAGGGCGATGAAGCCTGGAATTGCTGACCCTGGTGGGAAAAGGTGAGCTTGAATGGGAACCCCCATCGGTACTTGATACCCTGTGACTGGAGGAAATGGAGGTATGGCTTGAGGTCTCGGCGCCTAGCAATGGTGGCCGGAGCTAGGTCCGCAAACAACTGGAGGGGGTTACCTTGAAAGGAGAGGGTCTGCTGCTCTCTCGCTGCCTGCAGAAGTCTCTCTTTGGTGCGATAATAATGAAATTTAATGATAACGTCCCTCGGGGGGCCCTCGGCGGGTTTAGGGGCCAAAGACCTGTGGATGCGGTCAAACTCTAGCCTCTCCAGGGGGATCTCCGGAGCCAATTCCTGAATAAAAGCCGTGGCGGTACCTTGAAGATCCGTGAGCGACTCGGGGATACCCCTAATGCGAAGGTTGTCCCTCTGGGCCCTATTTTCTGCATCCTCTAACTTGTCCCGTAAGGCCACCAGCTCTGAGGACAGCTTATCAACCTCCTCTTCATGGCCCTCAAGGACAGTGGTAGCCAGGTCCATGCGGTGCTCCAACTGGTTGGTGTGATGGCCTATCTCTTTAAGGCCCGCACGAATTCAGAAGAAAGCTTACGGGATGCCGCTGTAATTTCGTCCTGTACAATGCTGCGGAACCGCGCCAGCAGGTCGTCCGTATCAGCCGGGGGGTGCAGGCTGTCTGCGGGGGACGATGGACCCGCCGCGGAGGCCTGTGCGGACTTGCGGTGCTGCTGGCTCCTCGGCGGCTTCCTCGCCGATCGATGCATTACCGGAGCCCCCGCAGGGTGTTCCGGAGCTGGCGGGGGTGAGTATGTCACAGAGAGATTGCGTCTATGTCGGATTAGGCCGGTGTTAACGATCCGACGGCGTGGAGCGAGGGAGTCAAGCGCCCATCATCGTCGCTCGCGCGCATGCGCCCTCGTTGTCGGAAAGTTTTATATCCAGCTCTCAAACTTTGTTGGTCAGACATTCCGACGGAAAAAGTCTGATGGAGCCCACACACGGTCGGATTATCCGACAACATGGTCGGATCGGACATTTTCCATCGGAATTTCCGTTTACAAGGACTTAGACTATTCCACATCTTCTAGTGTTAAAAACTTTCTTTCTAGGCAAATGTTAGCATTGTCCCCAGAACAAAAGCTAAGGGGAGATGTTCTAAGATGTTCTAAGGGGAGATGTTCTAATGGGGAAACTTGTTCCGAGGTCAAATGTCTAAAAGGGGAATTCTCTTCACTTTGGGGAATTTCCTCTTGTTGCATGTTTGAGACAGAAAGTGCAGGGACATTTCCCCAATGGTACGCAAACAGCAAAAAAAATAAACTGGCAGGCCTTTAACCCTTTCATACACTGTTCAAAACAAAATATATTATCACTATATACTGTATATACACTTTAAAATACATTTGGTTGGAATTCTACAATTTGATTAAGGGCTGTTTCACAAAGGGCAGGTGCAGGTCAATGGTGAGGAAAGAGGGAAGGGATCAGAAATGGAGAGAGGGGGAAAGGGGGTGGGTGAGCAGGCAGGGCGTGGGTGAGCATATTGTATTGCTATCGGATCTTAATCAACGTAAACGATTAGTTGTCGGTTAAGGGTTCAGGAGTGAGGCTCCCTCATCTTAGTAGATGAAGATTTTCCAATTAGTCCAGGTTTCCGAGTATTTCTCACGATTATGCTGTGCTGTAAGGACTCAGCCAATCTGCTACGGACCGGGGGCATTTTTGTTTCCAGCGCAGCGGTATACATGCCTTTGCGGCATTTAGTAAGTGTCAGGTCAGCGATTTTTTTATATCTTTTGATCGGTACTTTGGACAAGTGAAGAAAGCTGCATCCTCTGGTATTTCGTACTCTGTAAACTTCTAAGTGATGCATCTAACTTCCTTCCAAAAATTCTGTAGGCTAGGGCAGGACCAGAAAATGTGAAGCGTTGAACCCTCCTCCTTCCCACACACTGCCAGCAACGGTCTGAGGTCTTGGGAAAGCACTTATGCAGTCTGGAGGGGGTGAGGTACCAGCGTGATAGGATTTTATTAGTTTGTTTTTGCATTTTGGTACATATGGATGATTGAAGAGCGCAACTGATAATTTTTTGTTTTTGTGTCTCGGAGAATGTGCGGTTGAGATCTCTCTCCCACCTATTAAGGTAGAGTAAGTGTGGTGGGGACGTGGGAGTGTTAAACAACAAATACATGTTGGATAGAGTTTTCGCGATTGGTTCGATTCCTAGGCACAAATCCTCAAATTCTGTTAGCTGTCTAGTGAAGTCTCAAGGGTTAGGTAGCGATTGTAGAAAATGGTGTAGTTGCACCGCTTTCCAGAAGGGGAGTTGGTATATGGCTGTCAATTCTGCTGTAGTAGCTATCACAAATCTGGCGGCATAGTCTAAGCCGGAGTCACTCAGACTGCTGAACTCATTGGGCTTAAGGCCTGGTGTGAAGTCCGGGTGTCCTAGGACTGGGCGGTGAGTTGCTTGAGGTTAGGGAAAACTGGAAAGTGGCCTGTCTACTGTGGCGTAATGTGACGCCCAGAAGAGGGTGGGTTTTCAGCCCCGCAGAGAGGGATTCATAGCACCAGAGTGCGCCTTTTAATGGGACGTCAGCTTGGGCTAGGTGATAGGGGGCACCCCTGCCTCGTGCCATTAGAAATAGTGAAGGGGGATGAGAGAATGCCGTTCGCTTTTACTTGCGCCGTGGGGTTCGAATACATTTTATTTACCCAATTAAGCATCCTGTCTCCCAAGCCAATGTGCCGGAGTACTGCAAACATTAAGTTCCAATTTACTCTATCAAACGCCTTTTCAGCGTCTGTGCTCAAAAATACACATGGGGAGCTCTTAGTGTTGGCCACATGGAGGAGGTTCAGGACTTTTATTGTGTTGTCCCGGGCTTCCCTGTTAGGTATAAAACCCACTTGGTCCGTGTGTACCAGGGCTTAAAGATGGTGCGCTAAACGGGACACCAGGATTTTGGAGAATAATTTTAAGTCAAAGTTTAGCAGTGATATGGATCTGTAACTTCCGAATAGAGCTGGGTCTTTATCTTCTTTGGGAATCAGGGATATGTGAGCTTTCAGCATCTCTAGCCCATGTAATTTCTGTTGCTGTCTTTCCCCTTAAGTAACAGTAAATCTTAAAGTTGTCAGCTGATCAGCCTCTAGTACAGGGGTGTCCAACCTGTTGAAGAGTGAGGGCCACTTAAGTGACTTGGTAATTGGTCGCGGTCCACAATGAGTGGAGTGGGCGGATGACAGATTTGTGTCCACTCCGCATATGCAGAGCGGACATGCTCTACTCTATGGGCCCTCTTATCCGTTCTGCCCAGATGGAAGGGCACAGATGCCCTGTTTTTTTAGAGGATTGGGTTGGAGGTAGGTGGGTGTAAACAGACACAAGTCCATTTACGTCTGCTGCTCCATAGAGGTGAATGGATGGTCTGATTGGATCGGACTGATCGTGTGAAAGGGGCCTGAGGCTGCTTTCACACTGATGCGCTAAGGTTTACCCACACTGCACCTGTGGCTTTCCTGCAGATAAGCTGCACTTTGCCATACACCTCTATTATGTTTTACATAGCTATACCTGCAGAAGGCTGTCTGAAGTAAACTCACTATCAGGACTTAATTTTCTGATTAAAGTTCCACTTTAACATTTTGGATTCTCCCTCAGGTTTAGGCTTAGTGGCAAACTAGAGTAAATTTACCTAATGGGGACATAGCTGTAGAAGCTTGAAAGGCATTTTAAGTCCTGACTGCTCTATCAAGGGCTAAAAAAAATCCACTATAGATACACTTTTTAAAATAACCCCTTTCATTATGCTAAGTTTAGTCTGGCAAGGTATACTTGTAAAACAAGAATATAAATTCCTACTTATCTTGCCACACATACCACCGAATGCTGAAGTCTGCCAGGCTCTTCCTTACCTACAGCTCTCACTGGTTCCTCTGCGGACGGCCATGTAACTATAGGAGATAATAATGATATTAAGGTCAGCGGGAGGATTCGGTGAAAGCTTTTTGGGACCAAGAAGAGCGACACTCCCGTATATGTGTCGGTTTTCCTGTAGGCGTTTGGTGGTGAAGTTGGCAGAATAGATAAATGTTCACAGTCTTCTTTGAGGCCACATTCATACTGGCGATTAAGGCTGGTGTGAATTGTTTCAGCATTTCCTGTTGTGGCTCTCAGTGACTAGTTGTTTCCACTCACTATAATACCAGGTCGCTGGCAGTCGCAGTTTTTCACAGCTCTCTGCACAGCCAGCGATTACCTATGGTGATTGCTGCTGGATGCACACAAAGTGCATCCAACAGCGATCACTGCAGGTATTCGCTAGCTGCGCAGAGAACCATGAATAGCTGTGGCCACCAGCGACCTGTCATAGTGAACGGGGTCACTATGATGGCTGCACCTAGCAACTCACAACTGCAGCAGGAATCATACGATTCCTCCCACTACAATTTGCATCGGCATTAATCGCTGGTGTGAATGTGGCCTTATTTTAGGTTTGATTACAATTGTATTTTTCAGACGTGGATCTTCAAGTGGTTTTGACCAATGTGCAGAGAAGGTTCTTTAAATTTTATTATATTTGGCATGAAATTGTGTAATAAATCGTGTGGGTTGTTTGACAACAGAGGGTGGTGGAGTACGAGGGCGAGTAGGTAGGGTGCTATATTTGTCAAACACTTCTTCAACTAGGGAAGCCGAGCAGCATTTGTCAAGAATTTTTTTTGACAGAAGTTGGCCATGATTATTGTAATCCATGTCTCTGGTGCAGTTTCTGCAGAGACTGCAAAATTGGCTACGCGGAATATTACTGACCCACCTGGGGTGATCGCAGCAGTCAAAGTGGATAAATGAGTTCCCAGCAGTGGGTTTAATAAAATTCTTTGCATATATAGTTCCGTGGTCATAGCATAAGTCCAAGAATGCAAGAGAATTAGGGTCAAGGACATGGGTAAAGGATAGGCCCAAGGAGTTCAACTATATCGTTGATGTAACGTCCATAGTAGACCGCATGGGTAGCAAACGGATGATCAGCAGAAAGATATACGTGTTCCCAAAGCCCATTGTCAGATACGCATAGCTGGGTGCAAAATTGGTCCCCATAGCTGTGCCATTGATCTGCAGATAATAGGTTTTATCTGATTCAAAATAATTGTGTTTAAGACAAAATTGTAGGGCTTCTAAAATAAAAATGGACTTGTCAGGAATTGGTATTGGGACCCTTCGCCATTAAGTGTCCAGCCACCTGTAACCCCACTTGATGAGGAATTGAGGTATACAAGGATGATACGTCCAGAGAGAGCCACCAATAGGTGGACTCCCATGTGTAGGGCTGGAGCATATCGATTGGATGTGGGCCATCACGTATGTACGATGGCAGGCCCTGTGCCAAGGGCTGGAGAAATTGATCAATATATATGGAAAATCCACTTGTGACACTGTCCTTGGCTCCATTCTTGGTACTTTTGTATGGCAAGGGATGCCTTAATGCAGTGTTCCTCAACCTTTATTCAGTCAAGGCACCCTTTAAAAATATGCACAATCTCGAGGCACCCTATTCTCAAATGTAAAAGAAATTAATGGTTTTACATAATGCAGCAGCATCAACACACATAGGACACCCAACCTTTTTTGAGACAATTTATTTTATACACCTTTGCACGCTAGTACTGACTAGTATTCCAGTGTTTCTCCTCTCCCAAAGTTTACCTCCTTCATTCAGCTAATGTGACCCCAGTGCAGGCGGAGAAGGGCAAACAAGGACATCCTCAGATACTCCATGTCTTTCTTCACAATTGATGACATCATTATTTATTAGAATACCAGCACCTGGCTCGCACTGTGCCCAAGGTTGTAATGCTGCACAAATTAAACCCGTGGCTCTGTATAACAAAAAATAAATGCAGGTGAGATCCACCTGCCAACTTGCTGACAATTTTGGGCAATTTGAGGCAATTTTTTTTTACTTTGCCAATGCACATCTGAAGATCCCAGAAGGCACCCTGGTTGAAAAAAAGCTGCCTTAATGTAATTTCTAAACTACTGTCTATAAACAAATCAAACACAAGTTCTCTTTCAGAAATAATTTGAACGCAATAAAGTGATTTAACTATTGACATTGAACCAACAAAACTGTAGTTAAAACATTTTATTACATTATTTAAAGAGTAATTGTTTCTGCTACAGAAGGATAATGAGTACTATGTATATATACATAAATGAGAATATATATCAGTTCTTAAAAGGTTCTTTAATTCCCTTGCAGTTAATGGCTCAGTGAAGTCATTTTATTTATGCAACTATATGTTAGCAGAAAGTGAAGATTAGTAATACCTGCTTAATTACCCTCCAGTGATCTCTGCCTCTGTTCGTTTGGATGCTTTCAGTTCCATCGGCTCGAAATTCTCATCCTAGAGCATGTAATCCATTCGTATATTTAAGTAGAAAGTAATAGCATTAGCTTCATGTAATTCAGGCTATAAAATAAGGAAATGTCCATGTTCCTTGCAAAATTTATTTCAAAAAAATAATTTTGGTTATAAAACAGAAAATTGTGTCATTGCTATTGGCAACTCTTGTATCATTAAATATATTGAACACATTTCAGCTGAAAGCTTGTTACGTTTTTATGGTAGGCCATGTTTTGTGCAGACTTTTTTCTATATATTTTCATGAATCGAATTTCCACCCCAGCCACTACCTTTGTTAGCGATACAGTAAAGTGCAAGAATGTTTTTTGTATGTGTATTTTTGTATATTACCTTGCTCCTCCTGTGTGAAGTGTCTGCTTAGTAATAATGTTAGCTTCTGGTTTGGCACCCAGAAGTGTTGCTCCTGATAGCTTTCAACTGTTACATATTTGCTAATAAAGACACATTGACGAATAGTGTTCTGCTTTGCTGCATGTCTTAGTTTGATTTACAGTGTGAATAAAGTGCTAGATCTCATCATTCTATGATCACACAGATTGTTTGCTATTCACATGAGACTCTCCCTAATCTGAGTGTATGTACAGTTGTGGCTTGGTAACAACTTCTTTCTGGCAATTCAACCATGCAGCTCATTTTTGTGTCATATTGTTCTCCTTTAGCCCTGGAAGGTTTTACCCCCTTTCTGCCCAGAGCACTTTTTACAATTTGAAACAACGCTGCTTTAACTGGTATTTGCGTGGTCATGCAATGCTGTACCCAAACAAAATGTGTGTCCTTTTTTTCCCACAAATAGAGCTTTCTTTTTCTGGTATTTGATTGCCTCTGTGATTTTTATTTTTTGAGATATAAACGAAAAAAATGATATTTTCCACTTTGTTATAAAAAAAAAAATCCAATAAGGTAAATTTTTTTCATACATGTAGGCCAAAAAACATTCAGCCACATGTCTCGGGTAAAAAAAAAAAATCAACAAGTGTGTATTTATTGGTTTGCGCAAAAGTTGTAGTGCCTACAAACTACGGTACGTTTTCTGGAATTTATGCCGCTTTTAGTTTGACTGCCTATCTCATTTTGTGAGGTACTAAAATGGCAGGGCAGCACCCCCCCCAAAAAAAATGACCCCATTTTGGAAAGTAGACACCCCAAGGAATTTGCTGAGAGGCTTGTTGAGCACATTGAATATTTACATTTTTTTGTCATAAGTGAAAATTAACACAAAGTTGTCCCTGAAATTATATATTGCTCAAACATGCCATGGGCATATGTGAAATTACACCCCAAAATACATTCTGCTGCTTTTCCTGAGTGCAGGGATACAACATGTGTGGGACTTTTTGGCAGTCTAGCTGCTGGACTCTGAAAATCAAGCACCGCCTTTAGGGGGCATATGTTTGATTTTACTCCTCACTGCCTATCACATTTTCGGAGGCCATGAAAGGCCAAGATAGCACTACCCCCCCCCCCCCCCATGACCCCATTTTGGAAAGTAGACACCCCAAGCTATTTGCAGAGAGGCATGTTGAGTTCATGGAATATTTTATATTTTGCCATAATTTTCAGGAATATGACAATACATTTTATTTTTTATTTTTTTGACAAAAGTTTCACTAAATTATATATTTCTCAAACAGGCCATGGCCATATGTGGAATTACACCCTAAAATTCATTCTGATGCTTTTCCTAAGTACAGGGATACCACATATGTGCTACTTTTTGTCAGTCTAGTCACGTACAGGACCTCGAAAACCAGTCAACGCTTTCAAGCTTTATGGTAACAATAAAACATTAATTCAGTAAAACAACAACAATATGTGCCACACAAGTAAAAAATATATGCCGAAGCACGGGGGCAATCAGCCCCTAACATTAGGGGCAAATCACCCCTCCACCCCTGCCCCCATGCTTTGGCATATATACTTTTCTTTTTTCTTTTTTTTTTTTTTTAACTGTAATGGTGAAATCGCCTCCTACAGCGCTGGAGCCGCTGATTTACATATCGTGAGAGCAAATGCTGTTGCTATCAAGATAGATAAATCAGTGCTGCAGCTGAATGGCGTACCTGAAAAGAAAATAATGGTTAACAATAAAACACAGTAAACGGTAAAGTATAAAAGCATTACATACCTAAAAAGCAAACATGTTGGGGCACAGCACCGTCTGGAAACAAAAGGGCTGTGATCTCTTCCTGGAATTTAAGGAAGGATCCAGTTCGTCCTGACGCTTTGCAGAAGCATTCAGCAGAACCAATTGGAATAAGTATACAGACAATTTTTTGTCCCAGCATCTGATCTTACAGGCAGTTAAGTACGGCCCCATCAACTGGTTGTTGAGGTCCACCCCTCCCATATTAAGGTTGTGTTCGTGGACACAGAGGGGTTTCTCCACAACACAAAGTCAAAATCATTCTGATTATCCCTCCACTTCACTTTAGAAAATTATTACTTCTCTCCCCCAGTGTAATTCGGGACTCTACAAGCCGCTGGGGTAAGCCCCGGCGATCAGATCATACGGTGCCACATGTGCCAATTTCACGATCAAACATGTGACTGAAAAGTGCACGCTTGTGTAATAATTGTCAACGTACAAGTGGTACCCCTTTCCGAAAAAGGGTGACACCAAGTCCCACACAATCTTACTAGTGCTCCCTATGTACTTTGAGCAGTTTTCAGGCTCCACGTGACTTTCTTTTCCTTGGTAAACCATAAAACTATGCATATAGCCTGTTGCCCTGTCACAGAGCTTATATATCTTGAGGATGACAGAGTTCATTGTCATTAAAATGCATGAACTGTAAGATATGCCCATATCGTGTCCTGGTCATGGAGGCAGAGTACATGGACATATGGTGAATTGGGTCAGTAGACCAATATGACCGCAACTCACTTTTTTAGTTATGCCTATGAGGAGGGATAGGCCCAGGAAGGTCTTAAAGTCAGAAACCATAATAGGTTTCCACTCTCTGGCAAGGGTCAACTGGGGGATTAGTGGAGATGAATTGACCAGCTACTGTTTCCACCTAAATTCCGGGTTGGCCAGTGAATGGGGGAAGTATGGGTCCTGCAGAAGTGTTGGCCTCCCACTTAGGATTGGCAAATGCAGCAGGAAGGGCACTATAGGCTCAACGTGCCTATGTTTGTCTTCTTGGTGCCTGCGGGGCACTACTTGTGCTAGCCACCACACCAGCTTGAACTGCACTTATGGGACTTGCCATGTCACCACGTGATACTGCAGTTCTGGATGTACAACCAGGATGTTAATCAGGTTGAAAAAAGACACAAGTTCATCTAGTTCAACCATAAATATAAATAAAAAAATATCATACAATCCTATACCCACAGTTGATCCAGAGGAAGGCAAAAAAAAACCTGATGATCCAATTTGCTACAGCAGGGGAAAAAATTACTTCCTGATCCCAGAGAGGCAATTGGATTTTCCCTGGATCAACTTTACCTATAAATGTTAGTACCCAGTTATAGTATGTACATTTAGGAAAGAATCCATGCCTTTCTTAAAGCAATCTTCTGAGCTTGCCAGAACCACCTCTGAAGGGAGCCTATTCCACATTTTCACAGCTCTTACTGTGAAGAAACCTTTCCATATATCTCTTTTCCTCTTGTCCTCTGTGTTGACCGTAAAGTGAAAAACTCAACACCAAGTTCACTATATGGACCCTGTATATATTTGTACATGTTGATCATTTCCCCCTGTTCTGGCAGATAGTGTCCTGCCATCATATAGTGTCCGCCCCGTACTGCGCAGGCGCAGTACAGAGCAGACGAAGCTTCGGAAAATCTCCGAAGATGAACGGCGCCTGCGCTGTGAGTGGAGGTGGTAGCCCCACCATCCAAGCAGACATAGGGTTCGGGCTCGGCCTCGCTGTGCTTGGCTCTTTTATATTCCAACTCTATGTCCACTTGGATGGTGGGGATAGAACCTGGACTCGCGGTGCAGGCACCGTTCATCTTTGGGTATTTTCGGAATCTGTGTGTGCTGTGTACTGCGCATGCGCAGTACACAGCGGACACTATCCGATGGGGGACAGTATATGATAGGACACCCCCCTTTTATCGCCTCCTCTCAAGAGAGAATGCATTCAATTTCTCTAATCTTTTCTTATAGCTGAGCTCCTCCATGCCTCTTTGGTTGCCCTTCTCTGCACTTTCTTCAGTTCCGCTATATCCTTTTTGAGAACTGGTGCCCAAAACTGAACTGCATATTCCAGATGAGGTCTTACTAAGGATTTGCACAGGGGAAAAATGATTGTAATACAAGAAAGAACTTTGCTAGCTTTGGAAACTGCAGCTTGACATTGCATGTTATTATTGAGCTTATGATCTACCAAAACCCCCAGATCCTTCTCCACTATGGATTCTCCCAGTTGTACTCCCCCTAGTATGTATGATGCATGCATATTCTTAGCCCCCAAGTGCATAACTTTAATTTATCAACATTAAACCTCATCTGTCACATAGTTGCCCAATTAGACAGTGCATTGAGGTCGGCTTGTAAATTGGAGAAATCCTGTAAGGATGTTATTCCACTGCATAGCTTAGTGTCATCTGCAAAGACTGAAATTGTACTTTTAATCCCAGACCCTATATCATTTATAAAGATATATAAAAGTAAGGGTCCCATTACTGAACCTTGGGATACACCACTGATAATCTTAGGCCATTCAGAGTAAGAATCATTAATCACTATTGTCTGAATTCGGTCTTTTAGCCAGTTTTCTATCCATTTACAAACTGTGTCAAACTCTTTTGCAAAATCCAAGTATACCATGTCCACAGCCACCCCTCTGACCAAGGTTTTTCTTACCTCCTCATAAAAAGAAATCCAATTTGTTTGACGTCTGTCTTTCATGAATCCATGCCATCTGTTGCTTAAAATATTTTTTTCCAGCAAGAACTCATCTATGTGATCTTTTATTAAACTCTCAAGTATCTTCCTGACTATAGAAGTTAAACTAACAGGTCTATAGTTAATTGGTAAAGACTTTGTTCCCTTTTTAAAAATAGGCACCACATTGGCCCTACACCAGTCCAGTGGTACTATTCCTGTCATTAATGAGTCCCTAAAATTCGCTAAACACCCGCACATAAAATATATCAATATATGCCCACAGAACTCCTTAATTTAGGGGTCTCCGTCCTGGTGTCACTGGAGAGAATATGGGTCCCAAAATCAACAAAACAGCGCCGCCTCACAGCACAGCCAACATGGCGCTGCAGCAGTCTGCCTCAGGTACCTCCAGCGGTGATGAAATCAACTTAAAGGCATATACTATCACACAGACTGCACCATATGATTCTGAATTACACTGTGAGTATTTGGAAGATTCACCTCAGAATAAAATTATCTCACCAGTTACGCTGATACAAATAGAAAAACTGCTTCAAAAAGCATTGAAAAGCATCTCTGACCATATTACTACTAGCCTTACGAGGGAAATAAGAGAGCTGGGTCAGCGCTTATCCACACTTGAAACCAGAGTAGATGACTTAGAAATGTACAATGTAGATTGCTATAATGAAATTGACAACCTTAAAGAAGAAAATGCAACATTACAGACAAGATTAGAAGACTACGAAAATCGTACTAGATGCTCTAATGTGCGTATTAGAGGTATTCTTAAAACTGTAATTGGTCTGCCCAACGATATCATTGCAAAGTTTAATTTCTACAGAACAAAAGAACAACTATCTGCAGCAAGGAATAGAAACTTAACTTCCAAGGACATAATTACCAGCTTTTTGCAGCCTTGTCCCAACTTACATTAATGTAAAACAAGGACCTTAAAACCCTTACTACAAGTATTACAATGCAATCAAATTACATACCAATGGGGATTCCCATTTTCAGTGCGTTTCACATTTCAAGGCTCTAAATTTACATGTCGTTCTGCTAACGAACTCCAAACAACCCTTCAAGACATGCATCTGCTGAACGTGACACAGAATCAAGAAACCACTCGACCAAGACGGGCATCATCTTCTCCAAATAAATATTCTGCGTTGCCAAGGAGAAATGAACACCAGAGCTCACATAAAAGGGGCCGTTATCGATCGCCTAATCAAGTCCTTGATGACTTTATGGACTGAATATTACTATATACTCATATATCTCTCTCTACTTGATGGATACGTTCACCAATCCTTACTATTTCACATTTTGCATCTAATTAATTCTTATTATATTTAGACTCACAAAGTTATGATAATGTGAAAATTAGCTATCTTTTCCATTTTCATAACTTCATACTTCTAGGATCCATTCTCCATCTATCTCTTGATTAATAAGACAGCTAAACAGTCTTATTATATTTAGTATCTTTTTTTGGTCATTTATCGTCTCAAGGAGATACTTTAATCGTCTTAGCAAGTTCTTAATATAACATATTGTAAAAATATGTCTCAGCAGCACAAGATATATCATATATATATATATATATATATATATATATATATATATATATATGTATGTATGTATGTTACTGTGTCTTTAAATTCAAACTCAGATCTGCTGTAGTTATGAATCCCCCATCAATAATGTGGGGTATAAAATGTTTACAGTGAAAAGTGTAACTACTACATAGAACTACATCTCCTTAGCAAAATAAAAAGTGATGATAATAATCATGTATTCAATAGATAAATAGTCCCCTTGGTCCTCTGTATATATGGAATGTCCAAATCCAACGTTCACAAATTCACATCCGTGAGACTGGAATAAACTTTTCACCAATTTGTGAGCCACCACCACCTTCTGAAATGGGCATTCACCAGAAACAAGTAAAAGATGCACCTTTGGTTTATGCTGCGTTAACCACTCCACTTTTCTGAAGATTTCTCAAACTGGTTGCCAACAGTTACTCCTTATACCTCCACATTAATCTCGATATTTCATGGAAAGCAGACAACCATCATTGCGTAACATGTTTAAAAATGTATTTAAGACAATAAAATAGGTATGTACAGTATCTCACAAAAGAGTTATTTGCCATTTTCTTATAGCCTAAAAAAAAAAAGCATACTTTTTTTTCAGATCCTCAGAGTTCCTTTGGCATGAGGTGCTATGTTGAACTTCCAGTGACCAGTATGAGAGAGTGAGAGCGATAACACCAAATTTAACACACCTTCTCCCCATTCACACCTGAGACCTTGTAACACCGTGTAAGAGTCACATGACATCGGGGAGGGAAAATAGCTAATTGGATCCAATTTGTACATTTTGACTTAAGGGTGTACTCACTTTTGTTGCCAGCGGTTTAGGCATTTATGACTGTGTGTTGAGTTATTTTGAGGGGACAGCAAATTTACACTGTTATACAAGCTGTACACTCACTACTTTACATTGTAGCAAAGTGTCATTTCTTCAGCGTTGTCACATGAAAAGGTATAATAAAATATTTACAAAAATGTGAGTGGTGTACTCACTTTTGTGAGATACTGCATATGTACACTTGCAAGTAAAGTGCCTTTAGACCGGCACTGAGTCTTTCCAGCGGTTATTTTTAGGGCTAGCTAGTGCCGTTTTCCATCACCCAAGATAGGCGTGCGGTTCAAGCCTTAGAACGAGGCCTGAACCACACGCTGATCTCGGGACACGAAACAGCCAATAAATAAAGCATGGAAAAATCCCTTCCTAAACATAGCAGAAACCAAGCACAGAATGAATCAGTCATTGTTGCATGCAAAAATGAAAGCCCTAGATAAAGAAAATCTGAAAGGATATGAAGGTCTATGGAAACCATGGATCACATTGTTTATCTATAAACTTTGACCACCAGGTACTCCAATAACGTTTTTATATGCAACAATGATAAACATATAAGAATAGATTATGCCTCCGGAACACCCCATGCCCTCTGTCCCCCCCACCTTCCCTTCCCTTATTTTCTTTATTTCTTTTTTTCTTCTCTTCCACTATTTCTTTCCTATTATCATTTCATAAGGTACCTAAAAGCAACAGTTGATATTGAATATATTTAAATTATCACACTCAGTAGTTTGATATATATACGTTATTCAAATGTTTAACACACATAAGAACTCAGACACAAATTATTGTTATTATTAATAACAATTTATATAGCGCCAACAGTTTACGCAGCGCTTTACAATGTATAGGGGAGACAACACAATTACAGTACAATACAAAAGGTACAGGAGGGCCCTGCTCATAGAGCTTACATTCTAAAGGGAGGGGGTGGTGGTACAAAAGGTAATAGCTGCAGAGAATGATTTCATTAACTGATAATGAACCTCTAAATATTAATGTAAGCTAATATTGAAAACTCTATCATTTTGATAAAAAGGGAACTTATCTAACATCAATTTTACCATCTGTGTGTTATGTTAATGCCATGCCATAACCTGCTTCTTTAATTTACATGTAACTACAAAAATACCTTTAATTGATACATTATACCTGTTACCATATGTTGATCTTTCAATAAAAACCTTTGAACGTGAAATTACCAGGTCCAACAGAGCATCATTCCCAGTTGGGGCCTCAATAAACTGGACCATAAAATTGACCTGTAATAGGTTTATACATTTTTGCCCTTTAACTGTTCCAGCAGTGCAGTGCCATTACTCCAGTCAATTTCTGGATAGTTAAAATCCCCCATTATTATCACTGTCCCAGCCCTTGCAGCCCTTTCCGTATGTGCAAGGAGCTGAGTCTCCACCTCCTCATTAACATTGGGTGGTCTATAACAAACTCCAGTGATTGGCTTTGAATTAGACACATCTATATGCAGTTCCACCCATAATGCTTCAGCCACATCACACTCCCTATCAATTAGGTGCTCATTCACACTCGCTTTGACATCCCTTCTCACATAGAGACAGACCCTGCCACCTTTCCCTTTTAACTTGTCTCTCCAAAAGAGTGCATAGCCAGGAATATTAACAGCCCAGTCGTGAGGAATGAAGCCAAGTTTCAGCAATACCAATTACATCATAGCTCTCCTCGTGCACGAGAGCTTCCAACACACCTATTTTGCTTGGCAGACTTCTGGCATTGGTGAACAAGCACTTTAACTAGATGCCGGCCGTCAAATGACGGCCAGGCGGCGCACCTATTGTGGCGGGAGGCCGTCATATGACGGCCTCCCGTTTAAACAGGGAATGCGCGCGATCGTGCGCGCCCATCCCTGTTTCTTCGGTGGCGGCGTGTCACGGAGACACCGCTCGCCACCGAAGGGGGTGAACAGCCATTGGTTATGGCTGTTTACCACGTGATCGGCCGTGATGAAGTCACGGCCGATCACAGATGGTCACACCCCGGCTGTGCACGGCGCATGCGCGCGATCGTGAGCGCGTTGCGCGTGCACGTCGGTGGTGGCGTGTTCCCCGGGAACACTGCTCGTCACCGACGCTGGTAAACAGCCATTGGCCGGCTGTTTACCCACGTGATCGGCTGTGAGCCTTTCACAGCCAATCACTAAAATGTAAACAAACCGCGGTAACGAGATGTTACTGGGTTGTTCTCCTCCTCACACACCGATTGTGTGTGAGGAGAAGATTGCGGTAACATCTCCTTACCGCCTAGTGTACACCAATCACACTGATTGCCTGCCTGCCCCCCCCCCCCAATAAAGAGGACCTGTCACCACCCCTCATAGTACCTGTCAATCACAGTCCATCAGAGTACCTGTCACAGTCCATCAGAGTATTTGAGTACCTGTCACAGCCCATCAGAGTACCCGAGTACCTGTCCCAGCCCATCAGAGTACCCGAGTACCTGTCCCGGCCCATCAGAGTACCCGAGTACCTGTCCCAGCCCATCAGAGTACCCGAGTACCTGTCACGGCCCATCAGAGTACCCGAGCACCTGTCACGGCACATCAGAGTACCCGAGTACTCGAGTACCTGTCACGGCACATCAGAGTACCCAAGTACCTGTCACGGCACACCCGAGTATCTGTCACGGCCCATCAGGGTACCCGTGTACCTGCCACGGTCCATCAGGGTACCCGAGTACCTGTCACGGTCCATCAGGGTATCCGAGTACCTGTCACGGTCCATCAGGGTACCCGAGTACCTGTCACAGTCCATTAGAGTACCGAGTACCTGTCACAGTCCATCAGGGTACCCGAGTATATGTCACAGCCCATTTGAGTACCCGAGTACCTGTCACAGTCCAGGGTACCCGAGTACCTGTTACAGTCGATCAGGGTACGCGAGTACCTGTCACAGTCGATCAGGGTACCCAAGTACCTGTCACAGTCCATTAGAGTACCGAGCGCCTGTCACAGTCCATTAGAGTACCGAGTACCTGTCACAGTCCATCAGGGTACCCGAGTACCTGTCCCAGTCCATATGAGTACCTGTCACCGCTCCCTTCAGAGTACCCAAATACCAGTCACCAAACCATCAGAGTACCTGTCACCAGGCCATCAGAGTACCTGAGTACTTGTCACCAGGCCATCAGAGTACCCGAGTACTTGTCACCAGGCCATCAGAGTACCCGAGTACCTGTCACCAGGCCATCAGAGTACCCGAGTACCTGTCACCAGGCCATCAGAGTACCCGAGTACCTGTCACCAGGCCATCAGAGTACCCGAGTACCTGTCACCAGGCCATCAGAGTACCCGAGTACCTGTCACCAGGCCATCAGAGTACCCGAGTACCTATCTCCAGCCCATCACAGTACTCGAGTACGTATTTGCAACCCGTGTCTCATAGATTATACGTTGGGGTGTTTGCTTTCCAAAATGGGGTCATTTTGTGGGTAATTTCACTGTCCTGGTGGTCCAGGACCTTCAAAAGTGTGATGGGTAGGAATGAAATGAGATGTGTCATTTATGCTCCTAGAACGCCTGAACGTACTACTTCAATGTTCAGCCTCTCTATGTGGCCAGGCTGTGTAAAAGTCCTACAAATGTAGTATCGCCATACTCGGGAGGAGTAGCAGAATGTATTTTGGGGTGTAATTTTTGCTATATACATGCTATGTGTTAGAAATATCTTTATAAATTGACAATTTTGTGTAAAAAAAAATGCGTTTTAATTTTTTTCCACATATCCCAAAAACTTCTGGAAAAAAATTAACCATTCAAAAGACTCATTATGCCTCACAGATTATACGTTGGGGTGTTTGCTTTCCAAAATGGGGTAATTTTATGGGAAATTCCATTGTCCTGGTACTCCAGGGCCTTCAAAAGTGTAATAGGTGGTTGAGAAATGAGATGCGTCATTTTTGCTCGTAGAACGTCTGAAGGTACTACATCAATGTTGGTGCTCTGTATGTGGCCAGGCTGTGTAAAAGTCTCACACGTGTGGTATCGCTGTACTCGGGAAGAGTAGCAGAATGTATTTTGGGGTGTAATTTGTTGTATGCATATGCTGTGTGTGAGAAATAACCTGATAATATGACAATTTAGTAAAAAATAATAAAAAATAATAAAAAAATCTTCATTTTGCAAAGAATTGTGGGAAAAAATGACAACTTAAAAAAACTCACCATGCTACTTACTTAATACCTTTTGATGTCTACTTTGTAAAAAGGGGTAATTTGGGGGGTATTTGTACTTTCCTGACTTGTTAGTGTCTCAAGAAATGAGGTACACCTGATGTACTGAAGGCCTGATCAGAAGTGATCAATTTTCAGTGATTGGCACCATAGTTTGTAGACTCTATAACTTTCACAAAGACCAAATAATATATACTAATGTGGGTTATTTTTACCAAAGATATGTAGCAGTATAAATTTTGGCCAAAATTTATTAAGAAAAATTAATAATTAGCAAAACTTTATGACAGAAACAAAGAAAAAGGCATTTTTTTCACAAAATTTATTGTTTTATTTTATTTATAGCACAAAAAATAAAAAACCCACTAGTGATTAAATACCACTAAAAGAAAGCTCTATTTGTGTGGAAAAAAGGACGCAAGTTTCATATGGATACAGTGTTGGATGACTGAGTAATTGTCATTCAAACTGTGAGAGCGCTGAAAGCTGAAAATTGGTCTGGTCAGGAAGGGGGTGTAACTGCACTGTATTGAGGTGGTTAATGCATTATTACATTTTTCTGTGGTGTTTTGCATATCTTTTTTAGTAGTACAAATGGCACTATCATTTCCAACGGTTGTTTGCAACATGGAAACTTGCCGTAACCCTCCACCCATCTATCCCCATTCCACCCTCCATTAATATCTGACCCCCTAACTGACCTGTCTGTCCGATGGAATTCTAGTTCTCCCTCCCCCTTGATCTTAGTTTAAATACTTCTCCAGCCTTCCCATAAACATCTCCCCCAGCACAGCAGACCCCTTTCCATTCAGGTGCAAACCATCTTTAAAATAAACTGTAGGTTGCATCCCAATGAAAAGTCAACCCGGTGCTCAAGAAACCCAAACCCTTACTTCTTACACCAGATCTTAAACCATGCATTCAGCTCTCTAATCTCCTATTTCCTATTTTCTATTTCCTGTGATGTGCATGGCACAGGCAATATTTTGGAGAATATCACCTTGGAGAGCCTTCCCTTCAACTTGCAGCCTAGTTCTTTAACCGCTTGCTGACCGGGCCATAGCCGAAAGACGGCTACAGCGCGGTCAGCTTATTCTAGGAGGACATCCATGGACGTCCTCCCAGAATCTTGCTCCTGCACGCCCCCTTGGGGCGCGCTATCAGAACAATCCATGACCGCCAGGTCCAGATGACCCAGAACATCACGGATCACTGTAAATGGCCACTGGCAGTGGCAGTTTACCACATGATCGTTCCGTCAAATGACGGATCGATCACTTGTAAACAAACTGGGCTTATGTCATGATGCCGGTTCCTCCCTCCCCTCTTTGTACCGATCTGTACAGTGCGAGGGGAGAGGGGAGAGATCATTTGCAGCAGCGCTGTGGGCTGGATCTGTAGTGCCCACAGTGCTGCTCAGTGCCCATACTCTGCAATACTCTGCAATACTCTGCAGTACTCTGCCAATACTCTGCAATACATTTTAACAGAAACAAGATTTTTTTTTTTACCAAATTTTCAGACTTTTTTGATTTTTAGCACAAAAAAAAAAAAACATCAGTGATTAAATACCACCAAAAGAAAGCTCTATTTGTGTGAAAAAGGACAAACATTTCATATGGGTACAGTGTTGCATGACTGAGTAATTGTCATTCAAAGTGTGAGAGCACCAAAGTTGAAAATTGAAATGGTTAGGAAGGGGGTTTAAGTGCCCAGTGGTCAAGTGGTTAAATTGATTCTTAAGGAACCTCCACCTTCCCTCTATTCTGTCATTAGTTCCAACATGGACCAAGACAGCTGGGTCATGCCCAGCCCCTCCCAGTAATTTATCAACCCGGTCCGCCACATCCCGAACCTTGGCACCAGGGAGGCAGCAAAACGTTCGGTTGAGGTGATCCTGGCGACAAATTATTCTATCCATCATTCTGTTATAGAATCCCCTATTACCACCAACTATCTAGGCCTACCTGAATAAATGTCAAAGGTGATAGTAACGGCGCACACCTACTATTAATTAATTATACATGCAGCAGGCTCACCTGCTGTTCAATACATTTTGTATTTACAAGGATCTGTGTAAATGTGTGGGAAATTAGAAAGTGTGACATAAAAAATGTCTACGTGACAAAATCTCTCATGAAATTATGAAAAAATTTGAATAAAAAATGATAAACACAAAACAAAAAAATAAAAAAATAAAAT
Source organism: Lithobates pipiens (assembly GCF_037356315.1). Lineage (NCBI taxonomy): Eukaryota > Metazoa > Chordata > Amphibia > Anura > Ranidae > Lithobates > Lithobates pipiens. Next base: position 332,207,197 of record NW_027507764.1, on the reverse strand, counting down.
ATAAAGAAACCAATATTGTATAAAAAAAAAAGGAAAACAAATATTCTGCAAATATAAATCGCTGACAATATGCGTAGGGGTATTATAAAGGCCCTACTACACATATAAAGATTATAATATACTTGTTGCGATATTAAAGGTGCAAATATACATTAGTGCAAAACATTCATTGCAAAGTGCACAGTGCTTAGACAAGTGCTATAATAACAATATCTTAGTGAAAAAGTGCTACATGCTACTTAAAGTGCCATGGTTTATATATATTTTCAGTCCTTCTGTATTTATTAAGTTGCTAAATGGAAGCATGCGATTTATAAGTTGATATAAAAGTCCAACGGCAGAAAAGACAATAAACAATAAAGCTCCAGTAAAAAGTTCTTCTAAAACAAAGGTGACAGACTTTGCTGGAAGTTTCAGCAGAGGAGGAAATCTTTGGTTTGTCACTGGATAAAAATCGGACCAGCTCTGTATAGCGGCACAGGGGCTTACACTGTGGAGGCGCATTAACCCCTTAAGGGGAGGGGGAGCTGGAAATCTTTGTATTGTCACTGGATAAAAACCGGACCAGCTCTGTATAGCGGCACAGGGGCTCACACTGTGGAGGCGCATTAACCCCTTAAGGGGAGGGGGAGCTGGCGAGTGCGGATTGTCTTTATACACGAAAATCGCACCGGTTGCAATCCAGGAATCCACTGAGAACTGAAGCACACTGTCACCTTTGTTTTAGAAGAACTTTTTACTGGAGCTTTATTGTTACTATCACCTTTGACATTTATTCACGTTATTCACCTTTTGGGTGAATTTAAATGGTAGTGGCAGCCCCTTTTTCTTACCACTAGGGTCTCATTTTTGTTGTTTGGGTTGTTCATCTTCTTGGTGTAGTTTTATTAATAGTCTAGGGTCCATAGCGCACCTTTACCCCTTCTCTTTTATCTAGGCCTACCTGCACTCCCCTCACCACCCCTACTAGATGGGCTGCTCTCCCGGCTCTTAGGGGTAGCAGTGACATCTAGGGCTGCCACCTCCCACATAAACACTCAACTTGGTAAATTTGTTTTGATGCACAAACACAGGACTGGCCTTACTTTTCTGTGAGCTCCTTCAATTCCCTCTAACTACATTAACCCATCTTCCTACCTAATAATCCTGACTTTCCCCTCCACTCTGCGCATCAACCCTACTGACCACCTGCTCAGCGAGCAGAGGACCCCTTTCAAGGTTGTCCTTTCTGCCCAGTTTTGCAACTTGCTCCTCCAGATCTCCAATGTGAGCTTCCAGAAGGGCAAACCCACTCACATCTCTCACAGTGGTATCCATCCTGGAGCTGTTGCACCAATTTTGCATACATGTGGCACACTTTGCACTGAAAAAAAAGCTTCAACCATGCTAGATGTACTAGGCCGCTGGTGCTTGCCAGTTCACCAGAAGGATGAGCGGCACTAGTACTTTCTCTCTGCTCCATACAAGAGCCCTGTTCTTGCACTTCAATAACAAAGGAAAGGGGTCGGGTACGCCTGGCCTTAGCACGGACCACTACTTAGTCATCAGATCTATTTGTCAGGGTGCCGTTGCTGTCTACTGGTTTGTATTCTAAGCCTGAATCTTTTTATTTTTTTTATCCAATTTCTTTATTAGGTTTTTTAAGACAAAAATTCATACAATGCAAATTCAATCAGAGCCGGCTTGTCACTACTGGCCCTACTTATTCAAAAAGTGAATATGACAGATGGGTGACTTCCTTTTCACTCTCATCTGTCATGCTCCGAAAGGCCTCTTCACTAGTGTACCTCTGATTGGACATTTTGGCCTCTAAATGTACTGGTACAACTAGTGTGACTAAAAAGAAAGTAAAAAGAGCACCTGAATGTCAGAGCCTGCTTTAATCGCTACCAAAAAATGGCGTTCACAGGGATCAGGCCTGACTCTGCGAATGCTGCAGTTATGCGTGTTGTGTTTTGTAAGTGAAAGTAATTGATTGATACTGCACTTGGGTGGGCTGAGGTGGAGGGGCCAAACAGGGGTAGCAGGTAACTGGGCTGATCCCACTAATGCCACGTTTTTGTGAACCCTAAACTCCTGGGGATGCTAATATAATTCTGATCAGATCAAAGATATTGGTCTGTTTAGACACTATACTACTAAGGAAGGTATATGGTGTGTGCATGGGTGTTGGCGCTACTGGCACTAGTCTGACGCTGCCTGGTGATCAGGGGGTTAAACCTTTATTGGGTAATATATGCCGGGTACCTTGACGCTATAAAAAACAAACTAACCAGCGTCACCCGTAATACTAATACAGTGATCGCTGGTGACGGGTTGAAAGGGTTAACTAGAGGGCAATTATTGGGTTAAAACCTTTTATTAGGTAATATATGGGGATACCCTGACGCTATAAAAACCTTACGGTGAAACTAACCAACTAACTGGCTAACTAGTGTCACCCGTGACACTAATATGGCAATCAGAAAAAAAATCTACTGGTGACACGGAGTGAAAGGGTTAACTGAGGGGCAGTCAAGGGGTTAAACCTTTATCAGGGGAGTACCCTAAAGCTACCTGGGCCTACTACTAATGGTAATTAGAGTCACAAGTAACACCAGTACAGTGATCAGTGAAAAATCTGAAAACTGCACTTTGTGTCACTGTGACAGGGAATGAAGGGGTTAACTGGGGGGGGGCAGTTGGGGGTGATCCGCAGGTGAAACGTGTGCCTATGTGTGCTGATGTTAGTGTACTGTTGGTGCAACTCACAGTTAGGTGTCCTCTCTCCTCCCTCTGGAACCGAAAAGAATTCCAGGAGAGGAGATGACATCACTTCCTCTGCCTGTGTTTACACTAACAGGCAGGGGAAGCATTTCATTTGCCAGAACCGATCAGCAGGTCCAGGCCATTTACCTGGACCTGAAGATTGATTGGTTCTTGAACGGCGGGAGCAAGTGCCGTACAGGTACCTTTGGTTACCTGTGGTATTTTCTTTGTATCCTGAATAATTCTTCTGGCAGTTGTGGCTGCAATCTTTCTTGGTCTACCTGACCTTGGCTTGGTATCATGAGATCCCCAAATCACCTCCACCATGCTTCACTTTTGCCTGCAAACACTCATTATTGTACTGGTCTCCAGCCCTTTAGCTGCAGTAAAATATTTCAGTCCAGAGAACCTGCTGCCATTTGTCTGCACCCCAGTTCCTATGCTTTCATGCATAGGACATGGAAACAAGGCTAAGCGGATCAACTATGCACAACAAAAACTTACCTGCCAAATTTCTTGAAAAGCTGTGTGCTAGTACCTAGAATAATTGATGCTGTTTTGAAGGCAAAGTATTGATTTGGAATTATCTTCTGTTCAATTACTTTCCATTTTGTTATTTGATTAAGATAAATTATGAAAATTTTTGTTGACTTGTATATATACACTATATTGTCCAAAATATTGTGACACCTGCCTCTACATACACACCCATACTTTAATGGCATCTCGGTCTTAATTCATAGGGTCCAATATTAAGTTGGCCCACTCTTTGCAGCTATAACAGCTTCAACTTTTCTTGTAAGGTTGTTAAAGTTTTGGAGTGCGTCTATGGGAATGTTTGACCATTGTTCCAGAAACATTTGTGAGGTCGGGCATTGATGTTAGACGAGAAGGCCTGGCTCACAGTCTCCACTCTAATTCATCCAATAGGTGTTCTATTGGGTTGAGGTCAGGACTGTGCAGGCCAGTCAAGTTCTTCCACCCCAAACTCTCTCATCCACATCTTTATGCACTGTGCACTGGTCCAAATCGTTTGGTGAAGGGGTGTTTATGGTCGGGGTTGTTTTTCAGGGGTTGGGCTTGGCCCTTTAGTTCCCCTGAAGGGAACTGTAAAGGCTTCAGCATTCCAAGACATTTTGGACAATTTCATGCTCCCAACTTTGGAGATGGCCCCTTCCTGTTCCAACATGACTGTGCACCAGTGCACAAAGCAAGATCCATAAAGACCTCAATATTCTTGTTTGCCTGCACCTAAACTCGATAGAACACCTTTTTGGATGAATTCGAGCCAGGCCTTGTCCAAAATCATTGCCGGACCTCACAAATGCGCTTCTGGAAGAATGGTCAAACATTCCCACAGACTCACTCCTAAACCTTGTGGACAGCCTTTCCAGAAGAGTTGAAGCTGTCATAGCTGCTGAGGGTGGGCCAACTCAATATTAAACCGTACAGACTAAGACTGGAATGGCATTAAAATTCATAGATGTGTGTGAACACCACTCTAGGTCAGTCTCCCATCTCCCCTCCACTAACACACAGACCAGGTGCTGGCCCCATCCATCACCAATTTCAATGTGCAAAAAATAAATCTGGTTGCTGCACGTCCAGTAAAATCACCTTTATTTCAGCAAGTCCATAAAACATGTCCAAAAAACACAAATAGAGGGAAACAGCATCACCAGCCAATGCTAAAAAATGGGCCCAGGTGCACAGCAAAGACTGTAGTGAATATAAACCAAAGAAGAGAGCGTCAATTACGGGTCTTGAAAGGTGAACACGCGATGGTGGTTTAATTTGACATTTCGACAAGGCACAAGCTTTTCTTCCTCAGGATATCACCCACATGCGATGACATCAACAAGTGCACATATCAAAGTTCCAGCTAAAACTAATAATGGGAAAATGTCCAAATTTGGACAGAAAAACAACAACAAACATACCTGAAAAATAAACATTATTCAAGGAAACAAAATTCAGGCATTAACCACTTCAGCCCCGGAACAATAAAAACCTTAAGGACCAGAGGTCTTTTTCCAATTTCGCACTGCGCTGCTTTAACTGGTAATTGCGCGGTCATGCAATATTGCACCCAAACGAAATTTGCGTCCTTTTCTTCCCACAAATAGAGCTTTCTTTTGATGGTATTTGATTGCCTCTGCGATTTTTATTTTTTGCGATATAAATGGAAAAAGAGCGAAAATTTTGAAAAAAAAAAGATATTCTCTTCTTTTTGTTATAAGAAAAATCGAATAAACTAAATTTTAGTCATACATTGAGGGCAAAATTTATTCAGCCACATGTCTTTAGTAAAAAAAATGTCAATAAGAGTATATTTTTTGGTTTGTGCAAAAGTTATAGCGTCTACAAACTAGAGTACATTTTCTGGAATTTACACAGCTTTTAATTTATGACTGCCTATCTCATTTCTTGAGGTGCTAAAATGGCAGGGCAGTACAAACCCCCCCCCCAAATGACCCCATTTTGGAAAGTAGACACCCCAAGCTATTTGCTGAGGGCCATGTTGAGACCATTGAATATTTTTTTTTTGTCCCAAGGGATTGAATAATGACAAAAAATAATTTTTTTTTTTTTTTTTTTTACAAAAAGTTGTCACTAAATGATATATTGCTCACACATGCCATGGTTATATGTGGAATTGCACCCCAAAATATATTCCGCTACTTCTCCCGAGTACGGGGATACCACATATGTGGGACTTTTTGGGAGTCGCGCACGGCACCCCGAAAACCAATCACCACCTTCAGGATTTCTTTTTTTCTTTTTTTTTTTTTTTCTCGTTGCCACATCAGCGAATTATCAAGCGAGACTAGAATCATCTTAACGTTCATCACTGTCTCTTATTAATTTTCACATCATTGTAGCTGTACTTTATTTGCTCCCTTTTTTTTTTATTAAATAAGTTTCGTGTATAACTTTATTTCGTTATTATTAAAAATTATTACTCATTTCGTCTCACTTCATTTTGATTATTTTAAACCTCTTCCCTACCCCCCCCCCCCAAAATAAAAACCCATGTCAGTGGTGTACCTCTGCTAAATCTCTTCCCTTTATATATCTTTTTGGTCTCAATTGTGCTGCATAGCTCCATTCCTGTTTAAAATCTATCCATCCTTTCCACTTTTTCTCAAATGTGGCTCTTTCATCTTCATCACTCATACACAAACTTTCATAGTTAAATATTCCCTCCACCGCGTCTACCCACTCCCACGTCGTTGGACATTCAGTCTCTTTCCACTTCCTGGGAATCAACTTTTTTGCGGCATTTAAAAGGTGTGGGATAATTGTGTCTTGGTATTGTTTGACCCCCCCCTCGGTCCCGTGAAAGAGTACTATCCAGGGATCCGGATTTACAGTTATTTGAGTTATTTCCTTTATCCTTTGGAGGATCTCGTCCCAGTATATCTTAATTTTTGCACATCCCCACCATAGATGTGTCATTGTCCCTATCGCTTTACAGCCACGCCAACACTCAGCCGTTGTTCCCTGTTGATATTTAGCAGTTTTATCAGGAGTGTTATACCACCGAGAGATAAGTTTGTAATTCATCTCAGCTGTCTTATTGTCAGTTGCCGAACTATGGGTTATTTTCAGTATTTTATTTATTGTTTCTTTGTCTTTTCGTGCCCCTAATTCCTGTTCCCATTTTTTTATGTATGGCGGTATCTCCCTCTGGCTAGCCCCTATTAACATCTTATATAGCCTCGACATTGTGCCCTTAGTTCTATCTGCTATACATAGTTGCTCTAAACCAGTGAGTTCATTTACAGCTCTGATTGGCTGAGGCAATTTTCCTATAAAATGTGCAAGCTGTAAATATCGCCACCTATCGTTCAGCATAAATCCCATGTGCACTAATTCTTCAAGTGAAATAAGTTTTCCGTTTTTTATTATATCTTTTATTTGTGACCCTTCTTTTTTTATCCAATTCCCTCCTATCTCCCTTTTGCCAGGGGGAAAATATTCATTATCTTTTAAAACTATCAGAGGCGAGTTATAGTGTCCGTTTAATCTTTTATATACCCCATCCCAAATTTTAAGTGCAATCCGTGTCAACTCATTAGTGTTTGTGTCAAGTACCCTATATTTAGGGGGATTCCATATTATCTCGCATAGTTGTGCCTTGCTATATATACATTCAAGATTCACCCACCTTTTGTCATCTTTTTTTTTTTTTTTACCCATTCGGCTATTCTTGACAATACGGCAGCCTGATAATAGTAGTGCAGATCCGGGACAGCCAGTCCCCCTTTTCTTTTCTCTTGTTTTAATACCCTATGGGAGATCCTGGGTTTTTTATTATTCCATATATATTTACTAATTAAGGATTTTAATTTTAAGAAATAACTGGGGGGTATATTAATCGGCAACATCTGGAATTTCTATGTTATTTTGGGAAGGATGAACATTTTAAACACGTTTATTCGACCCAGCCAGGATATAGATGCGTTAGCTACCTTTCTAAATTCCGCTTTGATTTAGTTTAATAATGGAATATAATTCAAGTGGAAAATCTTATCCAAAGTACATGCCAATTTTATTCCCATATACTTCAGTTCTTTTTTCCACTTGAATTTACATTTTCCCTGAATCAGATGTTCTTCTTGCTTACTCACGTTAATATTAAGGATTTCCGATTTTATTTGATTTATTTTAAAATTTGATAATTTCCCGTATTCGTCGAGGGCCTCAATTATTTTTAATACGGAACTTTTGGGGTTGCTAATGTAAAATAGTACGTCATCCGCATATGCAGCAAGTTTATGCTCCTCCTGTCCCGCTATAATTCCTTTTATTTCTACATTATTTCTAATCGTCGCAAGTAAAGGTTCCAATGAAAGCACAAAGAGGAGGGGCGAAAGTGGACAGCCCTGTCTAGTCCCGTTTTCCATCTCAAAGGGAGGGGAGGGTAGCCCGTTAACATTTACAGTCGCTGTAGGATGCAAGTACAATGTTTTAATCCACTTGGCCATCCTAGGACCGATACCCATTTTATCTAATGTCTGAAACATATATCCCCAGTCCACCCTATCAAAGGCTTTTTGGGCATCTGTTGATAATAATAGCGCTGGGGGTTCTGTCTCCTCCCTTTGAGATAGCAATAATAAAGTTCTAACCCCATTGTCTTTTCCCTCTCGGCCCGGCACAAAACCCACCTGATCCGGGTGAACCAGGAAATTCATTACTGTCTTCATTCTATTTGCCAGTACCTTAGCAAATAATTTGGTATCTACATTTAATAGTGATATTGGTCTAAAACTGGCACATTTAGTTTCATCCTTCCCTTCCTTTAGTATGACAGTGATAGAGGCAGACAGTGCTTCTTTACTTATGTCGTATTCTATCCCAATTCCATTCATATATCTGCAAAGTTTCGGTATCAGAATTTCCTTAAACCTTTTATAATAATATATTGTTAACCCATCAGGTCCTGGACTCTTCCCCGGGGCTGAATCTACCAAAGCCTTATTTATTTCTGCTTCTGTTATGGGATTTTCTAAGTTTTCTTTATCTGTTTCTCCTATCTTTAGAAGTCTCGCGTTGTTAAGATATCTCTCTATTTCTTTTATCTCCCTACCTTTTTCCGACTTCTTATTTTTTATTGCATATAATCTCTCATAGTATATTTTAAAAGTTTCTGCAATCTCCTTTGACGTATATACCAAATCCCCATGTTCTGTTTGTATTTTTTCTATATAATTAATAGCTTTTTTCTTTTGAAGCATATTCGCTAAGTATTTAGTGGGTTTATTCCCGTCCTGATATCTTGCTTTCTTTAATTGATTGAGGTACTTTTTTGTTTCGTGTTCCCTTAGCCCGTGTAATTCTTTTCTTTTAGTTAATAAATTCTGATATATCTTCTTATCCGCGATCCCTAGTTTATGTCGTTGTTCTATTTTACCGATCTCTTCCCTGAGTATGTTAATCTTTTCGGCCCGTTCTTTTTTTTTTTGTGAACCTCGGGCTATCAAGATCCCACGAATATATGCCTTGTGGGCATCCCAAAGGGCTTGCCCAGATATGCCCTCTGTTTCATTTATTGAGAAATACTTTTCTAGTTCTCGACTTACGACTTCACCCCCCTCTTTATCTTGGATTAAATCATCATTTAACCGCCACCTAGTGGGTGGTTTACTGTAACCAGGGATCTGCATCTTCATCTTTATTGGGGCATGATCTGACTGTGTTATTATTTCTATGCTAGTTTCCAGTACTGTCTCAAGAGCTCTATGATCCACCAGGATATAGTCTATCCTGGAATACGTCCCGTGCACGGGGGAGAAGAACGTATAATCTAATTTTTTAGGATGTTGTACTCTCCAGATGTCCACTAGTTGATTCTTGTTCAAATCTTGAATTATCTTTTTCAGTTGAGTGTTACTCCTTCCCCGTGCACCGGACGTACTATCCAGCCCGGGATTCAAACAGAAATTCAGATCCCCCATCACAACCACGTATCCACTTTTAAATTCCTGTAATTTAGTTAATATTCCTTTCAAAAATTTTATGGGATTTTTATTCGGGGAATAGATATTCACTAGTGTATACTTTATATTGCCTAGTTTACCTTTTAAAAATAGATATCTTCCCTCTGGGTCTGTATTTCTTCCCTCAACAATAAAGCGGGTGTTTTTCCCAAATCCTATTGCTACCCCTCTTGCTCTGTTTGTGATCGTGTCCCCGTAGTACCAATTCGGGTAATCTTTAGAATGGAGCCTAATTTTTGACGTATGTGGAATATGCGTCTCTTGTAGAAAGATCACGTCTGCCTGATACTGTTTCAGCTCTTCCAAGATTTTGTGCCTCTTTTTTGCTGTATTGAGCCCCTTAACATTATAGGACAGAAAATTAATATCCTTTTTTTTGTTATCCATATCCTATGTTTTGACCTAAATTATCCATCTTGTCCCAGAGGGTTTCACCACTGACATGTCCCCTCCCTGTTATCCCCCATCACTCCTTTCCCCCAACCCCACACCCCCTACCCCTATCTCCCTCCCCTCCCCCACCCTCCCAGCCCCCCTCCTTATCAACCCTCCTCCCTCCCTTTAGGCACCAATCGGCCCTTGACTTGTAAATAGACCACATTTCTCTGGCCATCTCCAAGTCTTCAGCGTTCTTGAGGTGGGGTTCTAGATTTGGCCTCCTTGTCCTCCCTCTCTAGATGTATCTATAAGAAGTGAGGGAGTTACTGGGCCCATCTCTTATCTAACCTTATATTCATCTAATCTTCTCCCAGCGCCCCCCCCCCCCCACCCTCCTCCTCTCCCAAAAACCCAACAACAATTCTCTCATATAATTTCCTCGTACCCCTCCGACCATCCCGGAATAGCAGGGGTTTGAATTTCTAATTTATCGCAGAAGGCCCCTAACTCTTCAGGGAAACTTAGTTTAGCCATTCTACCATCTTTGAATGCAAGTAAACATGCCGGAAATCCCCAGCTGTATCTAATATTCTGTACTCTCAGTAGTTCCAGCAAGGGTTTTAGAAGGCGTTTTCTAGCCAAAGTTTCAGGCGCGAGGTCAGGGAATATTTGTATCTCGGTTTCTGCGTATTTTAGGGGGGCTTTCCCCCTTAATTTTTTCCAGATTTCAGCTTTATCATCGTAATGTTCAAATCTAATAATGATATCTCGAGGTCTTCCTGTTTCTTCTGGCTTTTTCTTCCTGACCCTGTGCACCCTCTCGATTCTGGGGAATGCCACTTCTCCTCAGTCTAATATAGGCCTAAAAATATCTTCTATAATCTCCCTTAGCTCCTCTCTTTTATTTTCTGGGACCAGTCGTATTCTCAGATTTTGTCTCCTATTTCTATTCTCTTGATCCTCCAACCGATAGAGGATTTTCCTCTGGTTGCGATATGCGACTTTAACTTGTTCCTGTACTATATTTAGTTCCTGAGCTTGTAGATTGATTCTTTCTTCTGCTGTCTCCACTCGTGTTAATAAGTGTCCCAGATCGTTTCTTAACATATTTATCTCCGATTTTATGGCGTTCTCCAATTTTAAGAGCATCTCCCTCATCACCTCTTTTGTTAACCCTTGGTCGTCCAATCTTTGGTCTTCACATTTACTTAGTTCTGGTTCGCTCTCTGTTGTCATTCCGTCCCTAGAATGGTCTAAGGTCTCCTCTATTTGTTTATCCAGTCCTCTATTTTTCTCAGAGTTAGGGGGCAACTTTTCCTTCCCGCCAATCCTGGGGCTCGCCCCTTGCGTCATGTATTGTTTTATGGTACTTTCAGTGGTTAGATTTTTGGGGGTCTTAGGGCCTACCCCCTTAGGTTGCCTTGATGCTCTGCTCATGGTGCTTTTTTTTGTCTCCCTTGATCGTCTCCCCAGGTTGTTGGACTTGTTGTAGCCCACTCCCCTATTGTGTCTACACGGCTTATTTTACAGGGCGGGGTCTAATATTTTGGCTTAATAAGCTTGTTGTCTCTCAGAGCAGAATACTTCAGCCGCCGGGCCCCGGTATTGGTATGCCCTTAGGTATAATTTCCTGATATTGCGATATTCAGAACAGCGATCAAGCCTCTTCAGTCCTGGCGCTGCTCGTCAAACTCCTGTTGACTGTCCAGTCCTCCAAGTGGCTCTTTGTGTAATGTCACCGTATTGAGTCACTTCTATGATCTCTCAGGAGATTTCCAGTAATTCGCACAATGCATACTATTTTACAACCTGTTTAAATTTCTGGTTCCCCGTCTATCCGTAAAATTAAGTATAATTCATGTTATAATCTATTAAATATAGTATTTAGGGCGGTAGCCAGAGTTATCCTATACCAAGTATTATTTCTCTGAGTCTCTCTACCCGGTCCACCTGAGGGCCCTCGTGTGTTCACCTTTTTAATTGTCGATAATTCAGGCGGAGGGGAATTTCCCCGCTGTTATATCCTGCCTATTTTATTACCAGTCGGTCATCAATATTTATTGGTCTAAACTTTAATGTTTATGCGTGTAAACACAGATAAAGAAGCAACACCAAAAACAGCCGTTGGGAACAACCATGCATCCCTAGAGACCAAGTAGCAAGGCTCTCAGGCGAAGCCTGTATCTGTGCTGTTTCTTGCCAGTTACTCAAACATCAACAGTTAAGTTAATTAATTCAGGTGTTAATGGGACTTATATCTGCAAATGGGGACCTTACAGTGACTACAGAGCATTAACCATTTCATGCGTTGCTCCTCACAGATTCACGGTATTGTCCACCTGGTAACCACATTTAACCCTCTCAAGGGTATACTTGTTTGCTTCTTTACAACCGGCTAGATATCTTTCAAGGCGATTTTATCAATCCACCCATTCCATTTCTGGGCTACATCCACGTTAATTAGCATTAGGTCGATAACACATTACTTCCGTACCGGAATATGCCGGGATATGGAATAAATGCAGGGCAGTTTAAAACATTTCCTCCTACTACATTTGAGTGTCCAATCAACCATTTATAGATAACCACTGGTTAAATTAATATTGCATCTGTCCCATGTTTTCGTTCCAGAATAATAACTGTGTTAAGGACTAGCACCAGGTCTATCATCCGAGCACAGTTCATACAGTGACCAGAGCAAGAGCAAACATATCAATCCAACTTATCTTATCTGCCTCCGAACGGTGTGTCTCTTATGCTTATCTCCTTCTGGGGTTCCGTAGCCACGTTGGTTGCTGTGTTTCTCCAGCGTAACACAGCGTTGTATGGCAAAGGTGGAGGAGCCGAAGGAACTGCGGGGGGAGAGCGGGGGAAAGGGGAGCGAGGTCCGGGAGGCTTTCGGCCGGCGCTGCCACTTATTCTCGCCGGTAGCTAGATGGGTGCCGGAGGGGTCCCGTACGGAGGTTAAGCATGTCTGCCGGAGCCTCTCACCCTCCGGCCGTCCCCGCTTTTACCTCCAGGCGCCCTCTCCAGCGAGCCTCCTCCAAGCCCCTCCCTCCTCACGTAGTGTCGCTACGTCATCTCCCCAGTCGGTGATTTCAGGATTTCTAAGGGTGCAAATTTTTGATTTCACTCCTCACTACCTATCACAGTTTCGAAGGCCATAAAATGCCAAAATAGCACAAAACCCCCCAAAATTACCCCATTTTGGAAAGTAGACACCCCAAGCTATTTACTGAGAGGCATGTTGAGTCCATGGAATATTTTATATTTTGCCACAAGTTGCGGGAATATTACAAACTTTTTTTTTTTTTGCACAAAGTTGTCACTAAATGATATATTGCTCACACATGCTATGGGCATATGTAAAATGACACCCCAAAATACATTCTGCTGCTTCTCCTGAGTACAGGGATACCACATGTGTGGGACTTTTTGGGAGCCTGGCCGCGTACGGGACCCCGAAATCCAAGCACTGCCTTCAGGATTTCTAAGGGCATACATTTTTTATTTTACTCCTCACTACCTATCACTACCTATCACAGTTTTGAAGGCCATAAAATGACAAGATGGCACAAAACCCCCCAAATGACCCCATTTTGGAAAGTAGACACCACAAGCTATTTGCTGAGGGCCATGTTGAGACCATTGAATATTTTTTTTTTGTCCCAAGGGATTGAATAATGACAAAAAATATTTTTTTTTTTTTTTTTACAAAAAGTTGTCACTAAATGATATATTGCTCACACATGCCATGGTTATATGTGGAATTGCACCCCAAAATATATTCCTCTACTTCTCCTGAGTATGGGGATACCACATGTGTGGGTCATTTTGGGAGTCTAGTCGCGCACGGCACCCCGAAAACCAATCACCACCTTCAGGATTTCTAAGGGTGCAAATTTTTGATTTCGCTCCTCACTACCTATCACAGTTTCGAAGGCCATAAAATGCCAAAATAGCACAAAACCCCCCAAAATGACCCCATTTTGGAAAGTAGACACCCCAAGCTATTTATTGAGAGGCATGTTGAGTCCATGGAATATTTTATATTTTGCCACAAATTGCGGGAATATTACAAACTTTTTTTTTTTGCACAAAGTTGTCACTAAATGATATATTGCTCACACATGCTATGGGCATAAGTCAAATTACACCCCAAAATAAATTCTGCTGCTTCTCCCGAGTATGGGGATACCACATGTGGGGGACTTTTTGGGAGCCTAGCCACGTACGGGACCCCGAAAACCAAGCACTGCCTTCCGGATTTAAATATAAAATGCTACCAAAAAAACTGTTAGCGATCGCAGGGATCAGGCCTGACTCTGCGATCGCTGCAGTTATGTGTTTAGTGTTTTGTAAGTGACAGTGATCGATCGATACTGCACTTGGGTGGGCTGGGCAGAGGGGCAAAACGCAGGTGCTAGCAGGTATCTGGGCTGATCCTGCTAACAATGCGTTTTTTTGGAACCCTAAACTGCTGGGGACGCTAGTATAGATCTGATCAGATCAGATATTGATCTGTTCAGATTCTATACCACTACGGGAGGTTTATGCTTTGCTTGTGGGTGTTAGCGGTACTGGCACTAACCTAGTGCTGCCTGGGGCGACGCAGACCCTGACCCTAAAACCTAATTGATATCACCCGCCGGGTGATCAGGGGGTTAAACCTTTATTGGGTAATAAATGGTGGGTGCCCTGATGCTATAAAAAGCAAACTAACCAGAGTCACCCGTAACACTTATACAGTGATCAGTGGTGAAAGGGTTAACTAGGGGCAATCAGGGGGTTTAAATTTTTATTAGGTAGTATATGGGGGTCCCTGGCTCTATATAAAAACCTGACGGGGAACCTAAATAACTAACTGGCTAACCAGCGTCACCAGTGACACTTATACTGTGATCGCTGGTGAAAGGGTTAACTAGGGGCAATCAGGAGGTTAAAACCATTATTGGGTAGTATATGGGGTTACCTAACGCTATAAAAACCTGGCGGTGAACCTAAAAAAATAACTAGCTACCTAGCGGCACTAGTGACACTAATGCAGCGATCAGAAAAACGATCGCTTAGTGACACTGGCAAAAGGGGGTGAAAGGGTTAACTATGGGCAATCGGGGATAAAACCATTATTGGGTAGTATATCGGGGTACCTAGCGCTATAAAAACCAGGCGGTGAACCTAAAAAAATAACTAGCTACCTAGCGACAATAGCGACACTAATGCAGCGATCAGAAAAATGATCGCTTAGTGACACTGGCAAAAGGGGGTGAAAGGGTTAACTCTAGGGGCAATCAGGGGGTTAAATCTTTATTGGGGGGTGATAGGGGGCTACCCTGGACCTAACACTAACTGCCCCGACAGTTTTTACTTTTACAACTGACACTGAATGCAGTGATCAGTAAAGAAATGATCAATGCAATCAGTGACACTGTGACTGGGGGGGGGGTTCGGGGGGCGATGGGGGGGGGGTTTGTGTGCCTGTGTGTACCTACATGTCAGTGTAGTGTTGGTGCACACTTACTTTGTGTCTTCTCCTCGTAGTCCGGTCAAAAAGACCGCCCCGAGGAGAATGACATCACTTCCTCCTTCCTGTGTAAACAATACACAGTGGGAGGAAGCTTGTCATTGGCCAGGAGCGATCCAGAGGGGGTGGCCAGAAACCAACGGCCATCCCCTCATCACGGATCGCTCCTGGAGCGAACCGGACCACCGTATCCAGCGGGAGTGGGTCCGATCGGACCCCCCACCCGCTGGAAGGCAGGCACGTACATGTACGTGCTTGTGCCTGCCTGTGCCATTGTGATGACGTACAATGGCAATACGGCAGTCCTTAAGTGGTTAAAGACAAAACATGCTGAGGCAGAGCTGGAGTAGGAGAGCATGGTGAAAATGTAGTGTGTATTGGAAAAAATACAAGGGGGTGCTGCAGAGCAACCTGCAGAACCAGGTATGTCAATTAAAAGACAGGTACAAAAAGAGACATGAACCCAGTGTAAAGTCACCCAATAAATGTGCTGAAGGTAGAAATAAACAAATAAGTGGTAGATTAAAAACAATTTGAGCTCAGATTAAGGAGAGCACCTAAGGTGCCAACGCCCATAGCAGAGCAATCCCACTGTTCTCCCAAATTTGGACATTTTCCCATGATTGCTTTTAGCTGGAACTTTAATATTTGCACTTGTTGATGTCACCACATGTGGGTGATAATGATGGGAGGGGTTTTAGGGTATCTATGTTGTGTTGCTAAACTTTCTTTGGATCCTGAGGAAGACAGGTTTGTGCATCGTCAAATTAAACCGCCATCGTGTGTTCACCTTTCCAGACCTGTGAGTGGCACTCTCTTTTTTTGGTTTATATGCACTACAGTCTCTACTATGCACCCAGACCCATTTTTTATCCCTGATTTGTGTGCAGCGACAACCATTGGATATGATATATATATATATATATATATATATATATATATATATATATATATATATATATATATATATATATATATATATACTGTGAGGGGGTTCGCTCGGTAGCGGGTGTGTGTGACCCCCTGGATGGGTTCACAACACAAAGTCAGGCACAGCAGACAGCGGTGTAGGTGCAAAAAAACAAAAGATCCGGTTTATTTAGGCTACATGCAGTGATACATATAACAGCCAAACAAAATAAAACAAGAAAATAAATCCTGGTCAGCTTGACCTCTAACTACACACGTAGACTCCCTGTCTAACAACTGGGTGCAGCCTTGGGCTGCCTCAGTCCCTGTCTCTATTGTAGGGGTTTGCCACACAGGCGTTAACTCACCGCACAGAACAGATCTCAGACTCCCCAGTCTATACACACAAAACTAGTTCCAGGATGGAGCATCTCCCTATGCATGCTGGGGTTTTTTGTAGAGGCCTTAATGAGCCCACTTAATTCAGCTGGGCTCATTAACTCTTCCCCTCTAATTGTAAAAGCCTGCATAAAGCCTGAATCTAGGACACACATATTTACCATCCTGGATACAACCAGGTGACTTTACCTGCCTGCTGCCACATACCCCCCCCCTCTTGTTTCAACCTTGGGGTTGTAACACCAGCAGTCAGACACGCATGTATCCGAGACAAAGCATCCACATTCCCCATTTTAACACCAGGGCGATGCTTAACTGTAAAGTTAAATTCTTGTAGGGCCAGGAACCACCTATTTACCCTTCTATTGGTCTCCTTGTTCTGAGCCATCCACTTTAAAGGAGCGTGATCAGTCACCAGGTCAAAGTGCCTACCTAGCAGATAGTACCGAAGGGAATCTAGAGCCCACTTCACTGCTAAACATTCCTTCTCAATCGTGGAGTAATTTACCTCATGGGACTTTAACTTCCTGCTGAGGTAAATGACTGGGTGCAATTCCCCGTTCCAGACCTGGGATAACACTGCTCCTAACCCAACGTCTGATGCATCAGTTTGTACAACAAAGTCCTTAGAGAAGTCTGGTGAGTACAACACTGGCTGGCTACATAAGGCTGTTTTTAAGGACTGAAATGCTTCCTCAGCCTCTGGGGACCATTTAACCATAACCGACTCTTTCCCTTTTGTCAGGTTGGTGAGGGGCATAGCCTGAGAAGCAAAATGGGGAATGAATCGTCGATAATAGCCAGCGATTCCCAGAAAGGCTCGTACCTGTTTCTTGCTGTTGGGACGTGGCCAACTCTGTATGGCCTCGACTTTATTGACTTGGGGTTTTATCACCCCCCTCCCAATAGTGTACCCAAGATATTTGGCCTCCTCCTGTCCAATGGTACACTTCTTTGGATTGGCCGTAAACCCAGCTTCCCGGATAGAGTCTAGGACTGCTTGTACTTTTGGCAAATGTGAGACCCAGTCTGTGCTATGGATAATCACATCATCCAGGTAAGCTGCAGCATATTTATGATGGGGCCTCAGAATCTTATCCATTTTCCGCTGGAATGTTGCCGGTGCATTCTGTAACCCAAACGGCATTCTCTTATATTGGAATGCCCCATCTGGGGTTACAAACGCAGTTTTCTCCTTGGCCGACTCGGCCAGGGGAATTTGCCAATAGCCTTTGGTGAGATCAAGAGTTGTCATATATCGGGCTGTTCCCAGCCGGTCAATCAACTCATCTATACGCGGCATGGGGTAGGTGTCAAATTTTGTAACTTTATTTAATTGTCGAAAATCGTTACAAAACCGCCAGCTCCCATCAGGTTTGGGCACTAGTACGATAGGACTGGACCAGTCACTCTGGGACTCCTCTATCACACCCAATTCCAACATCCTTTGAACCTCCCCACGTATTGCCTCCCGTCGGGCCTCTGGTATTCTATAAGGTTTTAGTTTTACCCTTTCTCCTGGCGGGGTGATAATGTCATGCTCTACGCCAGATGTTTGTCCCGGAAGCTCAGAGAAAATCTCTTTGTTACGAAGTACAAACTCTTTAACCTCCTGTTGTTGGGGTTTCGATAAGGTGTCTGCTATTCCAACCTCAGGAACTAAGCAATCAGGCTGTACTTGTGACCAAGTCTCTGCGACTAGGGATTCCCTATCCCTCCAGGCTTTCAGCAGATTGACGTGATAGATCTGCTCCGGCTTTCGCCTTCCTGGCTGTCTAACCCTGTAGTTCACCTCACTAATTTTTTCAATTACTTCATATGGACCTTGCCATTTGGCCAGAAATTTGCTTTCAACCGTAGGGACTAGCACCAAGACCCTATCCCCCGGGGAAAAAGTACGGGTCTTGGCCCCACGGTTGTACACTCTCTGCTGTGCTAACTGCGCTTGGGTTAAATGTTCCTTTACGATTGGCATTACCTGTGCAATTCTGTCTTGCATCAGGGCGACATGCTCAATCACGCTCCTGTGAGGAGAACTCTCATTTTCCCAAGTTTCCTTGGCGATATCCAGCAGCCCTCTTGGGTGTCTCCCATAGAGCAACTCGAAGGGTGAGAAACCCGTAGAGGATTGGGGTACCTCCCTAATGGCAAACATTAGATAGGGTATTAGACAGTCCCAATTCTTTCCATCTCTATCCACCACCTTCTTTAACATTTGTTTTAGGGTTTTGTTGAATCTTTCAACCAACCCATCTGTTTGGGGGTGATACACAGATGTACGCAATTGCTTCACTTTGTACAACTTGCATAATTCTTTCATAACCCGGGACATAAAGGGTGTACCTTGATCCGTAAGCAGTTCCTTACAAATACCCATGCGGCTAAAAACAAGGGATAGCTCTTTGGCTATGGTTTTGGCCGAGGTATTTCGGAGAGGAATTGCTTCCGGATAACTGGTGGCAAAGTCCAATATAACCAAAATGTACTGATGCCCCCTAGCAGACTTCATTATCGGACCTACCAAATCCATTGCGATCCTCTCAAAGGGGACCTCAATGATAGGAAGAGGTACCAGTGGGTTACGGAAATGTGGCATAGGTGCCGACTTCTGACACACAGGGCAGGAGGAACAATACTTTTCTATTTCCTTCATGACCCCAGGCCAATAGAATCTCTGCAATACCCTCTCTCTGGTTTTCTCTGTCCCCAGATGACCTCCCAGAATGTGTCCATGAGCCAATTCTAACACCAACTTCCTGTAAGATTTGGGCACTACAAGTTGCTCAATGGTTTCTTCTGCCCTTTGAGCCACTCGATATAGCAGGTCCCTTTCCATAGTGAAGTAAGGATAAGGGCAAGTCTTATCTGGGTTCACTAACTCGCCATCTATTTTCACCACATTTTCCCGTGCCTTTATTAGGGTGGGGTCTTTTAACTGTTTTGTGGCAAAATTTTCCCTGTGAACCTCAAGATCCGAAAACTCCACAGACGGCATGTTTTCATCTGAGGATGTTGGCTCCTCCCCAGTTTCTCGAGTTTCCCCCGCCAATACCGACAAGGGAAATTCAGGAGAGTCCTCACCACTCCCAGAGGAATTCTGGTCATCTTCCTGGTTTATAGGGGCACCAATGGGGGCCTCAGGACAATCCCAGAGCTCCCAGAATTTTGGAAAATCCCTTCCCACAATAGCATCATGTGGTAACTGAGACACTAACCCCACCTGATGAGAGGTTACCTTTGGGGGTCTCAAAAAACACTGAAGTTACAGGATACTCTCGGGTGTCCCCATGCACACAAATAACAGCCACTCTGTTCTTCCCAGAGACCTCTGTAGTAACTAATTCAGCTTTTATCAATGTTACCAGGCTACCTGAATCCAGCAACACATCAACATGTCTACCATTAATACACATTTTACATAAATGTTTCTCAGGTCCCCGAATGGCAGTGCATGCAACTGTTGCAAACAGCGACTGACGTCTCTCCCTTATAAAGTCACATTGCATAGGCTCATCCACAACTGGGCAATTGGCTGCAATATGTCCCTCTTGCCGGCAGCGGTAGCAAATAATTTTTTTCGCTGCCTCTTGCAGCATGGGCTTCCTGGGCTGCTCCCGCCAGACCTTAGGTAGAACTCCCACCCTCTCACTCTCTCCACCCTCACCCCTTGGAGTCATCTTACCCGCCACTGGGGATGATCTGGTCTTAGGGGGGAAAGTCCGTGAGTCCCTGGAAGAGGTGGTCAAGTTCTCTGTAGCCAAGTACCTCTCAACCAGATCCACAAGTTTATCTGCATTTTCTGGGTCTCCATGGCTTACCCATTTTTGGATGGCAGTAGGAAGAGCTCTCAGGAAACGATCCATAACAACACGTTCCACAATGTTTGGTGCGGTCAAAGTCTCTGGCTGCAGCCACTTCCTGCCCAGGTGAATGAGGTCATACATTTGAGACCTGGGGGGTTTTCCAATCTGAAAAGTCCAGTTATGCACACGCTGAGCCCGGACTGCCAGGGTGACACCCAGCCGTGCCAATATTTCTGCTTTTAGCACCACATAGTCTTTTGCTTGGTCAGGCTCTAGGTCATAATAAGCTTTCTGCGATTCCCCAGTTAACAGAGGGGCCACCAGTCCAGCCCATTGCTCCTTAGGCCACTTTTCCCTTTCAGCAGTCCTTTCAAATGTGGTCAAAAACACCTCCGGATCATCCTCTCCAGTCATTTTTGTCAGTAAACGGCTCACACCAAAGGATGCGGTATTATTGTAACCACTTGCTTCATTGGTCTGCGGACGTTGCTGTATTAATGTCTCTATTTTCTGTTGAAAATTCTGCTCTTGCTTCTGCAACAGGTCTATGAAGCGGGCTTCAGATCGCTGCTGGGCTTGTTGCTGAGCTTCCAAACTCTGCTACAAAGTTGCATTTGTCTGCTGCTGATTTGCATTTGCCTGCTGCTGGGCTTCCAAACTCTGCTGCAAAGTTGCATTTGTCTGCTGCTGGGCTTGTTGTTGAGCTGCAAGGCTCTTTTGTAAACCTGCATTTATTTGCTGCTGGTTTGCATTTGCTAGAGCCAGCTGTCTCAGTATCTCCTCCATGCTGGCCTTAACAAAAAAAAAAAAAAAAACTGCCCGCATTCTCCACCAACTGTGAGGGGGTTCGTTCGGTAGCGGGTGTGTGTGACCCCCTGGATGGGTTCACAACACAAAGTCAGGCACAGCAGACAGCGGTGTAGGTGCAAAAAAACAAAAGATCCGGTTTATTTAGGCTACATGCAGTGATACATATAACAGCCAAACAAAATAAAACAAGAAAATAAATCCTGGTCAGCTTGACCTCTAACTACACACGTAGACTCCCTGTCTAACAACTGGGTGCAGCCTTGGGCTGCCCCAGTCCCTGTCTCTATTGTAGGGGTTTGCCACACAGGCGTTAACTCACCGCACAGAACAGATCTCAGACTCCCCAGTCTATAAACACAAAACTGGTTCCAGGATGGAGCATCTCCCTATGCATGCTGGGGTTTTTTGTAGAGGCCTTAATGAACCCACTTAATTCAGCTGGGCTCATTAACTCTTCCCCTCTAATTGTAAAAGTCTGCATAAAGCCTGAATCTAGGACACACATATTTACCATCCTGGATACAACCAGGTGACTTTACCTGCCTGCTGCCACAATATATACAGTATATATTTAGATAGATCAATATAAATATATATATATATATATTGTGAGGGGTTAGCTTGGCAGCGGTGTATGTGACCCCCTATAAGAGTTCACTACACAAAAATTAGGCACAGCAAAGAGTAGTGGAGGTGAAGAACAAAGGTGCAGTTTATTTACACTATATACAATGGTCAAAAACAGCAAAACAAAAAGAAACATGAAAATAAATTCTTGCCAACTTGGCCATTTACTACGTACACAACTTCCCTGGCTAACAGCTAGGTGCAGTATTGTGCTGCCCCCAGCACCTATATCTTCCTGTTAAAGAGGCTTGCCACACAGGCGTTGTCTCACGGCACTCCCCATGCACAAAAACTGGTTGCAGGATGGAGCACCTCCCTAAGCATTCTGGGAGTTTTTGTAGAAGTCTTAATGAGCCAACTTACTTCAGCTGGGCTCAGTAACTCTACCCCTGCAGGACTCTCAGCACTTCCCCCTAGTGGTACAAATCTGAATAGAGCCTAAATCTAGGACACACATATTTGTCATCCTGGACACAACCAGGCGATTTTACCTGCCTGCTGTCACAATATATATCATCAATCAAAAGTTTTAGAACACCCCGATTTTTTTTTTCAGTTTTCATTGAAAATTACAAAGTTTAATATCTAAATTTAAAGGCATAGAACAAATAAACAATTGGACAAAAACAAGAAATTATGGAATTGTTTTTTTAACAAAATCTTAATTTTTAAACCATCAAAGCAGCCAATATATAACACACTCATAACACACTCATGTTACAAAAATGCCTTATTTAATTGACCCCCACTGCACACAGCCTACTTACTCAGTGGTTCAGCTTTTCATCCTGGTATTCCTGATACAGCAGTCCAGACCACTTCTTTTGGATGATAGTCTACAGCATCTGGTTGTGATGCTGCTATGCCCTCCTGGCTGCTTCAGAGAATCTGATGTTTAAAATGTGCCAGTTCCAAGATGTTTCTCTGTACTGACAATCATATACAAAGATATCAGCGAGTCATGAAACAGAGAGAGAGTGAGGAAGTTAACCCAGGTTTCAGAACTTTCACTCCTATGGTCCTGCCAAGGGGTCAGTGGATTCCATAAATTATGGGCCCTCCTCATCATACACTTATAATTAATTGTGCCTCTTCTTACTACTCACTGACAGACCATTTATCCCTTCATCTTGAGCCTTAATATAAATTGATCTCCTCATAACTCATGCCCCCCCCCCACCCCAACTAGCCTTAACTATGTGCAGAAGGTAGGTTCTCTCTGTTTTTTTTCTACAGTTGGGCTGAGATTAATGGGTCACTGCTACATCGCAAATCTGCCTAAACCAGCTAGCATGCATTAAATACACCCATCTACTCCTTTTTTTTTTAAAGGGATTGTAAAGTGATTTTTAATTTTTTTTTAAATAACAAACATGTTATACTTACCTCCACTGTGCAGCTCGTTTTGCACAGAGTTCCCTGGACCTGCTCTTCTGGGGTCCCTCGGCGGCTGTCTCGGCTTCCTCCTGCAGGTGCTTCTCATGTTCATGCGAGCTCACTCGCATGGTGAGAAGCACCTGCGGGCGCGCTCCCGTGATACAGCCAGCGGCTATAGCCGATTGCTGTATCACACGGCCCCGCCCCCCCGGCGCTCCGCGTCAGTGGATATGATTGACAGCAGCGCGAGCCAATGGCTGCGCTGCTTTCCATCCATCCACTCCAGCCAATCAGCGGCCAGGCTGAACGGTGGAAAGGACAGCGGGGCGAGCCATCCACTCCAGCCAATCAGCGGCCAGGCTGAACGGTGGAAAGGACAGCGGGGCGAGCGCGGGGTTTTCGAGGGGTGAGGTAAGTAAAACGGGGGGGGGGGGGGGCTGGGGGCACAGGCACTGTCAGATGTTTTTTCACCTTAATGCATAGAATCCTTTTGGATTCTATACATTTGGTGTGGCATTTATTTTGTTCTAAATATCACACAGGAATTCTCTTCCTATTTGGTCCTGAATCTTGATACATCTGGACAAAATCACAGCCATGCAAAACACAATATGGTAATGCACAACAGTGTAATGGGGACCAAAAATGAACAAGCACTCAAAATAAGTTGGATTGTGGGGTCGTCCATGATGTCATGAGAATAAATCGCATGTCCAAGGGAATATAACTGTGGACGAATTAAAGTTTCAACCTTGACCACAATGGTGCTAATCAATTTTTTAAAGGACACTATGCAACAAATAATACATTCTGTACACAGCTGTCTCTCTTCCGTGTCTAGCAGTGTTTGTGTTATTGCAGAGTAATTCCTGGCTCATTCCATTCGCTCTGCTACAGTAGCCAGCTGCCTTTTGATTGCTTAGCATCATTACCCCTTTTTGTCATTAGTCTAAACAGAACATCCAGGGACATATCTGTAACATAAGAGCTGTATAGAACATTGAGACATTTATTTTGTTTCCAGCTTTTAGCTGTTTTCGGTCTCTGGGTTTGAAAAGTGCTGCATAAACAGAACTGCCAAGGCACTGATTGCCTATTCTCTTTACCAGTGACAGATAGGAATCGCAAGCCGTTTTGGCGGGCCTGCTTCTTTAGATGGCTGTGCTATCTCCAGTTCATCAGCAGCGCATCGAGATGCTTTTCAAATACTATGCCGGTCTTGTTCATGTACTCTAGATGTTTATGACATTATTAAAGTGAAATACAGTAGATTTTGCCATACATTAAAATAACTTAAAACATTGTATTAAAATTATTATCTCTGTAAGCTACCCTTAAACATCAAATGTTAAATATTTTCCTCAACTATCATATAGTGTTACAACAAGCGTTTGGCATTATGTGTGTTGTGTGTGGAGCTCTGTAATTTAAAGTCCAGGTCCTACATTGCTTATAAAGATAACAAAATACAGATTTCCATTATCTTATTGGATAACCCTCAGAAACCACATTGGAATAAAAGTGTAGGCTCTGAAACATACTGCTTACATAACCACATCATTAAGTAGCAATAGACCAAAGCTATCATAGCCTGGACAAATGTTTGAAGCAAATATTCACAGTTGCTAAAGTGATAATGGTCTTTACCAGGCAAAGCCACTGTGTCTTTGCCTATAAAATGTTAGAGCTTTTAACCACTTCTGGACTTTGGGCATAGGAGATAGTCCCTAGAAACTTCGACAAAGTTCTTAGTTTCTTAGTTCTAAGTATCTACATGCCTCACTCATTGTCCATTGCCGCAGGCAGTGCTCCCTGACCTCTATTTCCAGCAAATCCCAATCATCAAAATGTGTGACAGAAGCAGCATCAGCCACTCCTGTGCAAAAGGTACAGATAGTGTCTGCAAGTGTTATTGAGAAGTACTAAGGCAGGTCATAGACAGGGCAAATTTCTTTCCTGAAACCTGTGGCCCTTTCCCGTCGGGAGAAGACAGTGATTATTGCTAATGGCAATAGTAGCCGCTAGTGACAATTGCAAGCAAAATCCATCAGGATGGTTTTACCCAGGTTGATCAATCGATCAGCTTGGTACATTCAGCGTGCCCATACATAAGTAACAGTGTATTGTTACATTGTATTTGCATGGCTTTATTCATATGTTTATCAGAAGGATGACCTTTGATCTGCATGTGATATCAGTTAAAGCAGCCATACCAGTTAAAAAAAAAAATATATATATATATATTTTTTTTTTTTAAATTTAAAATATGTTCCTAGTTAATCCCTAATCAATCTTTAGTTAAACCCAAATCAGACCCAATTATATACTTCCTCTTCTCTTCAGCTATTAGCTATTATTATTCTTTTTTTACCATTAATATCAATTTTTAAAAACATTTTCAATTGCTCTATTTGTTATTTTTTTCACCAAATACCTTGTTATTTTAAGAGGTCTGTCTCATTGAAACCTAGTGTTTCCAAAAACTGTCCACATCAGGTTGCATTTAGGCTGCTTTCACACTGAGGCGGTTTTCATGCGTTTTCGTGGTAGAAATAGCCTCTAACGCCTAAAAATCACCTCCCCATTCATTTCAGTGTGACTTTTCACACTCGGGGCGGTGCTCTTGCGGGACATTCTGAAAAGTCCTGCAAGCAGCATCTTTGGGGCGGTTTGGGAATGGTCTATACACCGCTCTCAAAACACTCTTCCCATTGCAATGAATAGGCAGCACTGCCGAAGTGCCTTGGAAGCTTTTATCCCTTTCTTTGGCCAGTAGCGAGGGTTAAAAGCACCCTGCTAGCAGCCTAAAAGCCTAGCGGCGCTATACCGCCGATTTAGCGGTGCTTTTTGCCTGCTAGCAGGGTGCTTTTAGCCCCCGCTAGCAGCCGAAGAAAGGATTAAAATGTGCCAACACTCTGCACTTTCAGTGTGAAAGAAGCCTTAGGGATAGATGAATAATAGCATAAGGTGCT
Source organism: Lithobates pipiens (assembly GCF_037356315.1). Lineage (NCBI taxonomy): Eukaryota > Metazoa > Chordata > Amphibia > Anura > Ranidae > Lithobates > Lithobates pipiens. The sequence goes on along the minus strand of NW_027507764.1, from coordinate 332,181,144 downwards.
GCGCTGCTAACCAAAAAACCAAAACTATGTGAAAACAAACATACAAATCAATAAAGTTATTCCTTATACCACTGTGCAATCTTACAACATTTGACAGTCTCTTAAAACATTAATCACAAAGTGCTCAATCCATCATATGTAGTATGTGAACATATCAGTAAACATACTTGATTTTGTAGTATGAAACCAAACTCTTCATCAACACTTAGTAAAAAAAAAAAGTGCTTTCTTCAGGGCTCGTAAAGTCCCACACCACTTAATATATATATATATATATATATATATATATATATATATATATATATATATATATATATATATATATAGGTTCTCCTAAAATTAGGACACATGTGCCACCTCTGTGCTCTCCAAACTCTCTCCTTTGTTCAACAGAAAATGTGCCTAGTTTAATCATCCATCTACAATGTAGATTTATAGGGGATCCCAAGCCTCCTGTCCTCTGGAAACTCTCCTGATGTACTATGCAATACCAACAATATAGCTGGACTAGGGACCCTTTAAAGCTCTGGGTCACTCATGCGGTAGTGTTGATGTTAGAAAAGAACATATAAGTGAGAGGGGAGGAGCCTAGCGGCGGCTTCCACGAGACAGGGATGGAGGTGGATTCGCCGCACCATCCGGAGCTAAGCGCAGGGAGAAAGCGCGGCGCTCCTAAATGACTCCCGCTCTGGCACCAGCACCCGCATCCGAACGCCCGCTTGCCCGGATCAGAGAGTACTCCTGGCGCGATTCGAAGGGACACCGATAGACGGTACGGAGGACCTCGCTGGAGCGAGCGGAACCCTCGGCTCTACCCCCCCCCCCCACACTTCTCTACTTCTCTACTCCACTATTAGACGTCGCTGAGTGCGTGCAGTCCCTGTGGGCTGAAGAGCCTATGTTTGCAGAAGACTACTAACAGGTCAGACCCTTCCAAACTGTTACGTTTTTTTTTTTCCTGGACTGTCATATACCCTTCAGTTAAAGTACTGAGTAGATGCATATAAGGAGCAAGCAGGCTGTTGGAATCAAATGCAACTTACTCACTCAATAGTAGCATTTTGAATGTACACACTCAGATCCACATGCTTCTTTGGGCCCTGAAAAGTTCCGCCCAGGACTTTGATGTTAGCTATGGATATATAGCTTCTTTTACATGTTAATTACGCCTTGAAAAGTACAGTATTGATCTCTGTTACACCCTTGAATGGTGGGGCATTTCTTTTTTCTTGGTTTCTCCAATCCTCCGGCACGAGTGGATATAAACTAAAGGCAGCCCAGCCCAAGGGCCTCCGCCTGTGTGTAAGGCAGTCACGGGCATGACCATGCCCCCGCTTGGAATTAGCGGAACTTGTGGAGAAATTGGGGACGATTAATCCTGAGAGCCGTACCGGACTCTCCTAGTGCAGGAGGGACCAATAAACCCCAAATATAGTATCTGTTAATCCCCCAGAACCAGTTAACCACACGTTCAATTTTATTTTGTATCGGGGGAAGAGGATACTTGGGTGGGAAGGGAGAAAAGGGGCCCTCTGGTGGCCCGGTTTGGCAGTATCTCTTTATTTTTGTTCTCCCCATGGTCTCTACTGCTCATAGTCACGAACAGCTAAGGGAGTTAACCCGGCTTTTTTTCTTGCCCAAGTAGAGGCGCAGTAGATCTCCCCGTTTCTCACCGAGCCCCGGGAGCTACACGGTCGGATTTCCTGGGGAGAGCTTGCTGTCTCATAGAAAGGCCATTAGTTAGCTCAGAGGCAAAGACCTGACTATATTATAATAGTACTTGCACCCCTATTCTCAGTTTGCTATTTGCAATCCTATAGCCTTTCTCTAAGGTGCTTTCTAACGAAAGGGAACTCTGGGGAAGAGAAAGCCTAAGAGGGACAACATGAAGGGTAGAAACCCAAAAGTCAATGACTCTAAAGCCCCCAAAGAGAGCCTAAACACAAGTTCTATCCAGAAATATCTCAAAGAGACAAGTCAAAAAAGCCCAGGCCTGGATAAAAAACAAGCGGGCAAGCGAGAGAGGAGGAAGGAGGCTGGAAAATCAACCGGGATCCAAGGCGATTCCTCTGGGGAAGAAACAGAGTCAGACCTTGATGGTAAAAACAGAGAACAGACAGATATCTCCCAAATACCTACCAAAGGCGAAATACAAGAAATGTTTTTGAAACTGGAAAATTCAATTAAGTCAGAGATCTTAACTGTTAGGGCAGATATGGGTCACCTGTTAAGGAGAATAGAAGATACGGAGGATCTAATGGGCAAACAGGCTCAGGAATTACTAGACTTAAAAGCGCAGTCTAGAAAAATGCAAGAGGCCCACAGGGACATTATATACAGACTGGAGGAACAGGAAAATCAGAGCAGACGACAGAACCTGAGGATTAGAGCCCTACCTGAACAACAAGGAGAAGATCTCGGTGCAAAGATCAGGATGCTATTTAACCCTTTATTAGGAAGAATGGAAGATGAAGAACTAAAGATAGATCGTGTCCACAGAGTAAGGAAACCCCCAGGACTGCAGGCAGAGGCCTCCCGTGATGTGATTGTAAAATTCCATCTCTACGAAGACAAAGCCAAGATTTGGAGTAAACTAAGAGGTTTGCCCTCATTACAATACGAAGGGACAGCTCTACAAATTTTTGCTGATCTTTCCGCAGGGACCCTGGCTAGGAGAAGACAACTCAAACCCTTATTGGAACACCTGAGAAGTGTCAATATAAGATACAGCTGGGGCTTTCCGACAGCCCTGATTGTTCAGAGAGAGGGAAGGACTTATAAGTTAAAGTTCCTAGAAGAACTCGAGGTCTTTTGCAACAATTTGGGAATTCCACACCTTAAGCTCCCCTGAGACTCCTGTGAAAATTTATGGGCCTACTGAGAGGGGAGGAGGGGGTCCCCAGCGCTTATAGCGTGGGCCCCTTGGTCTCTGAGTCTGTTTCTGACTGTTGTTGTTTTTTTTTTCTCTTTCTTTTTCTATGTTGCTTTTTTGGGGAGGGGGCGGGGGGGGGGGGACTTGGGGGAGGGGTGCGGGGGTGGGTTGGAGGGGAAGATGGATAGGTGGGGCGGATCCGGGCTCCACCACTCCCTGTCAGGAGACGGGGTTTCTCCACCCCTAGGGGTGGGGGGACAGGGGGTGTTGAAGTGGAAGTCCGCAGTTGGAGCCACACCCTGGAAGGTATTACTTGCAGAGGGGGGCAGGGCCACCCATAAGCAAGTATAGGCCAGGACTGGGCTAGGGGTGGGGGAGGGGGGGGTGAAGGGATGGGGGGGGGGCCAGGGGCGGGAGAGGGGGGGGGGGCAAGAGACAGGGGGGGGGGAGGATTGGGAGAAGAATTGCCTTGTAGAGTGGGGGACCGAAAGGGACATGAAAAGTGCGGGTTGGACAAATAAATATAGATTAAATAATCCAGTAGTTAGTACAGGTTGACTGAAGTAAATTTTATATCCTACAATGTAAGAGGATTAAACGCCCTAAACAAAAGGTACAAACTTTTAGCAGAATTACATCAATGTAGAGCGGAAGTAGTATTCTTGCAGGAGACCCATCTTTCCCTGGATTCAAATGTTAAGCTATTTTCAGATAGCTTTCCGACATGGTTTTACAGAGATTCCCCTATTAGGAGGGCTAAGGGGGTGGCAATTGGATTTGAGAAACACACACGATTTACTCTGATAGATAGACTGACTGACCCTGAGGGCCGATACTTGTTCCTTAAGGGAGAGCTAGGAAATAGGGCGGTTACTCTCGCTAATGTATACTGCCCAAATAATAATCCCTTAGGATATATGAAACGGATCCTACGAAGATTAGTAGAATTTAAATCTGGCGATATAATCTTAGCAGGGGATTTTAATTTTTGTATGGATTCCGCCATGGACAGTACGTCCCGTGCAAGGGGGACGAATGAGAGGTCCCTGAAAATACTGAAACAACGCCTTAAACGGCATCAATTGGTGGACGTTTGGCGGATACAACATGAGAAAACGAAGGACTTCTCTTTCTTCTCCCCAGTGCACGGGACGTACTCTAGACTGGATTACATATTGGTGGATCACAGGCTGCTGGAGGACGTTGCAGAGACAGAGATAGGAATAGCCTCCCTCTCTGATCACTCCCCTGTGACAATGAAGTTGAGGATACCAGGGCTATACAGACAACCCTTCACTTGGCGATTAAATGAAAATCTGGTTCAGGATAACGATAACATCGAGATAATCCGGAAAGAATTAGAATTCTACTTCTCGACGAATGATACAGGGGAAGTCTCGGGGGCCTCCCTATGGGAAGGACATAAAGCATATATAAGGGGTATCCTCATCTCCATTGGCACAAATAAAAAGAAAGCTAAAATTCAGAAAAGGGAGTACCTGATTAAAGAAGTCCATAGATTAGAGCAAGAGCATAAAAAACAAAAGGTCCAACAGCCGGAACATCTTCACCTATTGATTAATAAAAGGGAGGAACTTAAAGACCTGATGGATCAGGAAGCAAGTAGGTCACTCGAAGGGAGAATTAGAGAAGGATACTATGGGAGAAACAAAACAGGTAAATACTTAGCGAGACAACTAAAAGGGAGGAGGGAGACTAATTTTATTGATAAAATCCAGGATAAGAAGGGGAAGACGGTCCATACCACTAAGGAAATCGCGGAGGTATTTAGACAATATTACAGTACCCTATATAATGTGGGCCAAAAAGGGAGGTGCGGTAAAAGGGTTAAGGAAAGTATTAAAGAATTTTTGTATGATACCAACTTACCCCAATTACAAGAGAGTGAAAGAAACAGTTTAGATAGACCTATTACTGAGGAGGAAATATATAGAGCATTAAAGGAGACAGAATCGGGCAAAAGTCCCGGTCCTGACGGGTTCACGATTTTTTATTATAAAATATTCAAGGAAATCTTAGTCCCAAGACTATGTCACTATATGAATGGGCTGGGTACAAATTATGACATGAATGCTGAAGCTTTATTGGCCTCAATCACGGTAATTCCGAAGGAAGGGAAGGATCATACACTTTGCTCAAGCTATAGGCCAATAGCATTATTGAATGCTGATACAAAATTATTCGCCAAAATATTGGCAGCCAGGTTGAAGAACAAGATGAGCGATCTAGTGCACCCAGATCAGGTAGGATTTATTCCTGAGAGAGAAGGAAGGGACAATGGGGTGAGGGCCTTACTCCTCCTCCAGGCCTTAAAACACAGCGGGTCCCCAGCTCTATTCCTGTCAATAGATGCAGAAAAAGCATTTGACAGGGTAGACTGGGGACTCATGATAGAAACGTTGGAAGTTATGGGTGTAGGTTCGAGAATGATCCAATGGATCCAGGCCCTCTATAATCACCCACAGGCCTCCGTCAAAATCAATGGAGAATCCTCCTCCCTTTTTCAGATGGGTAACGGCACCAGACAGGGGTGCCCACTGTCCCCACTCTTATTTGCGTTATCCTTGGAGCCGTTGTTGACCCATATCCGAAAAAATAAGGATATAGCGGGGATCAAGTTGGGAGGGGAAGATCACAAATTAGCCGCTTACGCGGATGATGTTTTATTCTTCATAACTAAACCGAGGATCACGATTCCGAACTTGCTGAGGGTGTTGGAAAAGTTCGGTAAAATATCGAATTTGAAAATAAACCTCAGCAAGTCCGAAGTTATGAATGTTAACATCAGTACCCAGGAAGAGGAAAAACTTCGGTCAGAATTCTGTTTCCCATGGCGTAAGGAGATTAAATACTTGGGAATCTACCTATCGAACACCATTAGGAAAATATATACGAAGAATTATATCCCCTTACTAGACGAAATCAAAAGTGAATTAAAAAAAATCTCAGCATGTTCCCTCTCTTGGTTAGGGCGTATCAACGCAGTCAAAATGATACTAATCCCGAAGATTATCTACAAGTTTCAGATGCTGCCCATTCCGCTCTCTTCTGCTTATTTTAGATTAATGAAAAATTTAATTTCGAAGTATATTTGGCAACATAAAAAACCGAGAATTGCCATGGGGGTGTTATGCAGGGGCAAAAGACAAGGGGGACTGTCTGTCCCGGATTTAAAAAGATACTACAATGCAGTGGTTCTGTCTCGAGTAGTTGAATGGGCGAAAGAGGCAAATAAAAAGAGGTGGGTGAGTGTAGAGAACACAATGAGTCAAACACGTTTAGGTCGCACGATATGGAACCCCCCACAGTTTAGGTCCATCGGACCTCACGTTCACGAGATTACACGTCTAGCTTTAAAGATATGGGACCGAACACATTCACAAAATAAGTGGGGGTACAATTCACCCTTGATTTTTCTTAAAGATAATGTTTTTTTCACACCGGGTAAACAGGAGGTGGGGGGTAACTGGATTAGGAAAGACACCGCACAATTAAAAGATATATTAGTTAACCGCAAAATAGTTTCATTTCAAGCACTTAGTTTGGACACAGACCTCATGAAAATGGATGGGTGGCGGTTCCTCCAACTTAGTCATTTCATTTCGAGTTTACCTCAGCCAATTCGTGGTGAAGAGGAACTGAGACCCTTGGAGCGTTTATGTCTGAGAGAAACATCAAAGAAAAATATTACACTTATATATAAGATCCTCTCTGAGGGGGACGAATTGGAGGACCCGCCATACATCCAAAAGTGGGAATCAGAGCTGGGGTCACAATGTAGCACACCAACTCGTAAGAAGATTTTTAAATTAATTCACTCGGGGGTTGTTGATAATAAACTGATAGAAACAAACTACAAATGCCTTGCAAGGTGGTACGCGACACCCGACAAAATGGCCAAATTTGGATTAGAGCAATCTGCGGATTGCTGGCGCGGGTGTAAAAAAATTGGGACTATGGCCCACATTTGGTGGGACTGCCCCATTATTAAAACTTACTGGAGAAAAATCTTAGAGATAATCAAAGTTGTAACAAAAAAGGAAATAAGAGAAGACCCGTGGACCGTCCTATTTCATGGGACAGACGAACCCATAAAGCATTATAAAAATTCATTAATTCCAACCCTGTTAGACACCGCCAAAAATCTAATCCCAAAAAAATGGAAGGAAAAGGAGAGCCCTAAAATATCGGATTGGATTTTCCGTTTAAATGAAATACAAAAAATAGAAAATTATAACGAAGGGGATGATGATGTAACAGCAGAGGAGGGAGGCTCAAACAAATGGGCATCCTGGGAAGAATTTAAACTGACCTGGAGATATGTGGAGGAAATTATACATTAAACTTCAGCAGAAAGCATTTTCCTGCTAAAAAATAACGGTCATTGAGAGGGAACGCACTAGTGGTTCTACAAGGCATGGGTGGGGAGGGTTGGGAGGGGGGGGGGGAGGGAGGGGTACACAAAGACTATACTGGTGTAGGTTTAATCTAATAATTTTTTTTTTTTGGTACGGTATATTTTGTATTTGTGTGAATATGGCCCCTTCCCTTTTCATACATGTATTTATTTTGTTATGGAAAAAAAAAGAAAAACTTTGATATAAATAAAGATAAAAAAAAAAAAAAAGAAAAGAACATATAAGAAGCCTCCTAGTATTTAAAATGTGCTCACTTTCTGAGTTGTATATGCACTTACAATGTTAAAATCTTTTAAAGTACCACAATAAAAACAATTAGATACTGGGACTGCTGCCCTCCTACATCACCTCTGGTCCACAGCTGTCTCTGTCCATGCCCTAAGCGTTACATCATGGATCCCCATGGATCAGAGTGTAATGCGTTGGGGCCGTGTCCTAGATTGGAGCCCGGACTAAGGCTGTTACACTTACTTACCTGGGGTTTGTAGAGATATGCGCCTCATATGGACATTTTCTTCCAGATACTTTCTGCCCACTTGAGGCTCTAGGTAGGGGTTTCTCTAGTGATGCTTCACAGTGAAAAGCTGTTGCACTGAGAAGGGCTGGAAGAGCAAGCCACTTTATGCCAGTGGAGTGATGGGAAACACAATGTGACAGCAAATATGGGGAGCACCTTGGAACAGAGACCAGTGAGGAGAATGCCTATTCGAGATTAAATACAGCCCAGTTACAGGCGGCCCCCTAGTTACAAACATTCAACTTACAAACGGAGGAAGACAACAGGAAGTGAGAGGAGATCTACCCCTAGGAAGGAAAATTCACTCCTGTAAGAGTTATTATGGGAAAAAGGTACCTTTACTGATGCTTTATCATCAAGTCTTGTCTCCGCAACAACCCAAAATTTTCTAAATTAAAATGTCATTGGGACAGAAAGTGAGGTGAAATCTTCTGAATAGGTGTACAGGCAGCAAAACCCTTCCCTGTGCTAACCAAAAAGCTTAAAAATATTTTTTTTGTTGCTGGAGATACACTTACACTTACGTACACTTGTACAAACCTACAGGCCCTATCTTGTTTGTAACCTGGGGTTTGCCTGTATTGTCTTGGAAAAGCACACCACCTAAAAATCTGGCAAATTATCTTTGTGGATAGAATCATGTAAAACAGTTTCAGGGGTATTTCAGTAAATCTGGTTCACTTAAACTAAAAGCACTTCTATGTTTTTTTCAATCTTTTTTGTTATATAAAGTTATAATGGTCACGCTACTATATAAAAATTTCTATCTTTCGTTATTTTTTCCAAATCTGCATTTATTGTGTATGGTTATGTGTATTATTACATTGTATTACAAGTTTTTTAAATGTTTTATTGCCATGGTACTTACCATTTTATGAGCTATTCTAGTTAGTGTAAGGGATTATCAGTTTATTTATTTCATACTAGAAACTATGTTTTTTTTTTGTTTTATGCATCCAGTCAAATTGGATTATAAATTGCATTGTTTAAATTTTGGTTTACAAAAAGGCAGAAAAAGAAAGTCCATTTAAATTGCTTAAAATAATAGGAAGATTTTTTTTTTTTTTAACAATCTAAAAATAAATACTGGTTGTGTTTAATTTAACATGTAAACCAAGTTAATGTTTAAGAAGAATGTTAACACATAATGTAAATATGGGTTATGAATTTTTTCCCACTTATTTAGTTTGCTTTTTGTCTACATAATAATTGCCTGCAGATCTTATTAGTTGCAATTGGCTTAATTGAAAGCAAAGGCATTTATCATAATCTCATATCCTGGGCTGCATGAAAATTTAAATTGAGAATGCAGGAAAATAAAATATGAATACAATGTTTGGTTGCAAGGAGTGATTCTGTAATAATGACTTGGCTGAAACGTGTTGCTTGTTTAAATTTTACTATTTGTTGTACACAAAAAGGTGGTATCAAACTGCTCCGTTTTTCATAGGAAAACATTTTAAATGAATCGACCTAAATTAGTTGTATTATTTACAAGAATCAGGACTGAATAGCTTATTTGTTGTGAATAAAAGGCATCTAAAAAACTAATCAAAACTGCATTAAGAAGAAAAAATAAGTTTTGCGGTTTGAAAAGCTTCCAGGCAACATTTTTCTTTCTCCTTACTCTGTGTAGCTGCTAGGACATGCTTACTCTTTTCTATTAAATATTAGTAGGTGGATGAATATATTTAGATTAGCCCTTGTACTTCATGAATTCATAATTAACCATTGTGTCATTAATGTCTTTATTTCTCCTGCTAATTTCATGTATTCAGTGATTCAGAAAAAAGCAAAGCATGAGGATCAGTGTAACAAAAATGGTTGTTTGTGCCCTAGGACCCGTATTTATCCAGTGTGGAAAAATGCAGGTCACCACAGACAGTGGGAATGAGACTGGCTGACTCTGGTTTTTAAACCTTCTAAGTCACTGAAGTAGAACGAGAATTTGGATTAGCAAGTCAGAGTAATTTTTCATTGATCTGTAAATTTGTTCTTGGTTACATAAAGTGTTACTAAACCATCAACAGCAAAATCAGTCTGTATATGCAGTAAAGCATGCTTGTTATACTCACTGTGGAACCTAAGGGGTTAATCCTCTGCATTATGTAAAAAGGCTGCTTGATCCTGTCTTCTCTGAACTTCCTCTTCTTCTACTGTCCCCAATCCATCTCCTGATAGAACATAGCCTTGGGGGTAAGCTGCACGTTCTCAGCTCGGTGTGTATTGCTAGAGATTTTTTTTTTCTTGGGAGATTGCATATGATCAGCACAGGGTCAAACAGCAGTGTCCATACAAGAGGGTCAGGGGTCCTGCAGTCTCATAGGACAGTCAGGGGAGTATGAAAACTCCTCCTTCAAGCTTTTACCAGACACTAGAAGTCACAAGACTGCTATATACTGCTTATGAGAAAAGGTATTTAGCAGTTTATATTTACTAAAACTATTGCATTTTCATGTTGTGTGTACTGTGGGAGACCAGATATAGTGAACGCTGGGTCCTGGGTTTAGTAACACTTTAAATGGCTGTAGTTATTGGATCATCCTGAAAACACTAGTTTGCCAGCCTTTCAAAAGGGAAGGTTCCTAACACCAGTGACCATGTTATCTTTTTACATGTTTCCTTTAAAAACCACTGTTTCCTAGAATTGTTGACAAATTTGAGGCCTGGTACACACCTATGCATTTTTAGTGCTTTTTACAGTTTTGCACCGAAGAATGTGTTCCATAGGAAACCATGTTAAATGGACTGTAGTGCAAATCTGCAAAATGCAAAAAGCACTAAAAATGCATAGGCGTGAACCAGGTCTAAATGTCTGTTCATTGCAAACATTGCAACGGCACTACATTTTAGATGGTATTTCCCAGAATCCTTATCACTAACAGCATACTTTATTTTTTTAGATACTTGTATAGCGCCATCAATTTACACAGCGCTTTACATATGAATTATATATTCACATCAGTCCCTGCCCTCAAGGAGCTTACAATCTAAGGTCCCTAACTCACATTCATACATACACATATGAGGGCCAATTTAGACAGGAGCCAATTAACCTACCAGCATGTCTTTTGCCCTGTACACACGGTCAGAAATTCCGACGCAAAAGGTCCGATCAGATTATAGTGTTGGAAAATCCAATCGTGTGTGGGCTCTATCGGACATTTTCCGTCGGAAATCCCGAAAAAATTTGAGAGTAGGATCTAAAATTGTCCGACAACAAAATCTGATCAGACTTTTTCCGATCGTTTGTAGAGAATTCCGACAGACAAAGTGCCACACATGCTTAGATTAAATTACGAGACCAAAGCTATTGGCAACTAGCCTCTACATAGTCCCGTCGTATGCAACAAATGTCACCTTGTTCTGAACGATCGGATTTTCTGACAACTTTGTCTGACCGTGTGTATGCAACACAAATTTCGGACAAAACCCGTCGGAAAAAATCAGACGGATTTTGTGGTCGGAATGTCAGACTGTGTGTACAAGACATTTGGAGTGTGGGAGGAAACCGGACTAGCGTGAGAAAATTCACTAAGGCACAGGGAGGACTTAATTCATGGCAACCTTGATTTGCAATCTCCCCACTATGTGTAGATTATTATATCTGTGACAGATGCAGAACACTAGATTTTCTGTTCCGTTACAGCAGTCATGTTTTTACTATTTGATTTCCTCACATCACCCAGGGTAGTTTTATTAATTAAGCCTGACAGTCCTATGAAATGCTTGTAATGCCACCAGCAATAATTTGTCTAAGTGAACAGACTTCAGTATTAAACTACTGTCAAGCAAACCGATGATCTTTGGATTTGTTAATCTTCATGTATACAAGTTTGACATGTAACTGTGGTACATTGCAATTCATTATATGGTTCTGGTCCATTAAATTCTTCTAAAACATCAAAAGAATGGACAAATCCTAGCGATGTATCTTTTGATAGAAGGCAATATAAATGTTAAATAATCACAGGATGTTACAATGAGGTCTTGTGCTCCATGGTGCAGTTCTTCACTATAATTTATGGGATGCCATTCTAGATGAGCATTGCTTATTTTTAGGTTTGGTGGTTTTTGCTCTGTTTAAATGCAAAGAGTTACAGCTTGTGTAATTATTTAAAATATACATGCTGGCAAAAACTTAATAGAAGCTTCTAACCGTGAAAGTGTTACTACAGCATAAAAAAATCATTAGCGTTCAAATGGTTTTTTGATTGACTCCCTGATTTGGAACAGAACGGCAGAGGAGGGGGGAGAAAATGAGCTTTATGACAGCGTATTTAGGACACCAGAAATTGATATAAAACAAGGCTTTCACTAAAATTATAACGAAAATGTTGTCATTTAAGTTTTTGCTTCAGAATGATTCTATTTAAATTCATCGTTTAAGTGGTTGATGTATTGTATAAATATATGTTTTGAATCATCATTTTAGATTGCAGGCATTATCAAATACTTACATTATTTGTTTTTGCTTTTAAAACAGATCGTTATGCTCAGATCCTACATTTTTGTATATTTCTGTATATTCAGCAAAAAAAAAGCACCTTTTTTAAATGTTCTGATCAGGGCCGGAAAGGACAGCTCTGGTCAGATTTTTCTTTCAGTTACCAATGGGGGGAGGGAGAAGAACCCCTTTTTTTACCTTTTTGTCTGTGGCTCCAGTGGTCATATTTCCCCTCACAGTATGAAATGAGGGGAACGGGGATCGCACATTCAACAGTAAAATCCTGAAGGAGATTAAAGTGTTTGTTGCCCCAACAGTTCATGTTCCTGATATGTGTCTGCTGTACCATGTACTTGTAGGAAAAAGTATCCTGTTCTCTTTCTGTTGCTTCATGTAAGTGAAATCTCCGGTGTTCCTGCCAGCCCCTCTGCTTTACTAAAAACTGACCACACTAAGCAGAACACACTGTGGTCAGTTCTCTAGCTATGCTGGTAACTCAGCCTGTTCTCTTTCAATGAACAGGCTTGTCCTGACACCTTTTTAGTGCCCATTCCTTTCTTTATATAAATCTGGCAACACTGCCTACAGAGAACACATTGTTGCAGTGCTTTTTCTTGATTAAAGTGGAGTTCCACCCATTTAAAAGTCAGCGGCTACAAAAAGTGTAGCTGCTGACTTTTATTAAACAGACACTCACCTGTCCCACAGTCCAGCGATGCGGGCCCACAAAGCTTCACTCCTCTTTGTGGTGCCGGCATTGTAACTGTGGGCCCCTGGCTGTAGCTTACAGCCAGGCGAGCACTGCGCATACCACGTTTTGTGAATGGCTGGGCAATCTTCTGGGACCTGTGATGTGTCCCAGAAGAGATTTCAGGGAGGTAGGGGGAGAGGTGAACTTCCTTCCAGTGCCATGGCGCCCGGGGAGGAAGTGGGAGCTGGGTACTTGTCAAAACTGAATACCCTCTCCCCCCCCCAAAAAAAATGACATGCCAAATGTGGCATGTCAGGGGGTAACCAGTACTTAAAGCGGAAGTTCAATTTTTGGGTGGAACTCCGCTTTAAGGCATCCTACTTCACATTTGTTAAAATAAATATATAAATGACCATTCTAGTTTAAAATGTAGCCAGCCATTAAACTGAAAAAACAAATACAAAACTTTTTTTTACTCAATCACTTCACTTCCTGAACTGGAATTGGTTAGAACAAGCACTGGTTTGCCTTTAATGGATATCATCTAACTTGGAGTTAATGTATAACTAAAAGCAAAACTTTGTTTTGAACAGAGGGAAGATGGGTTAGAACACCAGATTGTACTACTGTCTGTGCCCCTGTTAGGGAGATTCCCCTTCTCTATTTATTCTGTGTACCATTATTACTAAAAGTGAAAGTAAAAGAAAATCCCAAATTTTGGGTTGTCCCAAAAAAGTAATAGTTCTGCTGACCTAGTGGTCTCCAAGAGATCCCCTTAATTTTAAGGGATTTCATCTCACTTCCTGTTTGGCTATAGGACAGGAAGCGGAGGTGCAATTCTGCAATGGTACTAAGATGGTGAAAATAAACTATACAGGGGTTTTAACCCTCTCTAATGCTGGCCATACATTATACGAAAAATCGGCCAAACCCATTTTCGAAAAACGAACATTCGGCCATGAGCGCTAACGATAGTGCCATCATGCTATGACCGATAAATTGTTCAGCGGACATAAATTAAAGCATTTTTTGTTCGTTTTTTTACGTATACCTAGTGCAGACAGTTTGGACAGGAAACACATTAACCTTTCAATTCATCGTTTCGTTCAGCAGAAAATTTCCAAATTTGTCCTTCGTTTTTTCGGCTCAAAAACCTCCCAACAATTATCGATTTTGTGCTGATTAATTGCCCGAAATTGTTTTTATTTTTTTTTGTATAGTGTATGGCCAGCATTACTCTATCCAACGTAAAAAAAAAGTCTTGCTAATAGTTCTACTCTAAGAACCCTTTCACACTGGAGCGTTTTGCAGGAGCTATAGCGTTAAAAATAGTGTCTGCTCCATAAACTTTCACACTGGAGCGGTGCGCTGGCAGGGCCTCAGAAAAAGTCCTGCCAGCAGTTTCTTTGGAGCCGCTCCTCCACCGCTGCTGGGGCAGCACTGCGATACCGCCGACAAAATGCCACGCCGGGTGGATTTAACCTCCTTTCGGCTGCTAGTGGGGGGTTAAAACCGCCACTAAAACAATGGTAAAGCGGCTCTAAAAATAGCGCCGCTTTACTGCTTACTCCAGTGGCGGCTCAGTGTGAAAGGTGTCTTGGTAAAGAACAAACTTCAATATAGTTGATCTCAATATCCATGCTGCTGTGGTGTAAAAGATCAATGTCAAACACTAGGTACCTTCGTTCCTAGATTATTCTACATGTACGGAATGTGTTGCCCACATAAAGTTGAATGTAGCACCCTTTTGAAGCATTCGGCCAAAGTTGAGCAGTCTGGAAAGAAAATGGTTCACTTTAAGAAAATGAAGACCTTTGAAATAGGTGAACTGTAAGTGACATGTACACATGCTGGTAATTCCTACCCAAAATGCTATGAAGGAGTCTATTTTCTGTTATTTAGGCAGCAGGTTAAATTGGAAAAAAAAAGTAGAGCTTGAACAAAAAGAAAATAACCTTCTTTCTTACTACTATTTGATCTTTGTAAAGACATGTTACAGGATAAGCCATTTATCACTGTGATTGCTCTTTGTTGCGTGCTTTGAAATGATTTCACATACATTGGTGGAATATATATAAGCTGTTTAACCACACTATATCAATGTGAGCACCTTTCACATATGTTTGTATTTACAGTTTGCTTTCAGAGTCTAAGCAGCTTGACATTTTGAGGAAAACAAGATCTTACATTCAGGGAGGAAATTACAAAGAAGCGGTAAGTTTATAATCACAAAGCAGTGACTGTTTCTTATTTGAGTAATGCCTTTTATGTGTCCTTGTGTTTCCATTGTTGTAAAGATTGGCATTTCAATCATAGGAAAACTCCTAGTGCAAATCTCTTTAGCACCAAATTACCAGAGCATTCAGAGCTAGACGTAGCAATTTGTATCACATGGGGAAAGTGGCATGTGATTTTTCTTCTTTTCTTCATTAACTATTTGATCCTGATTTGCCATGTTATGAAGGGATGCTTTATGCTGACTAAGTAAAAAAAAAAACATCTCCCATATCCCTTGATGCTTCTTCCTCCTACAAAGCTGCTTCATTCAAATTCAGATATTAAAAAAAAAAAAAAACGTGTAATATCATTCTACAAGTGAATGCAAATACAGAGACTACGCACAAGATATACATTCTAAAGTTTGATCCAGATTCTACCCAAATTGGAAAATAAATTCTTTTAGGATCCGACCCAAGAAAAATGTTAAATGTGGCAAATAAACACTTTATTGTACTTTAACATAAATGTATCTAAAGCCAAAACTTTTTTTTAGCTTTGGATAGAGTGGGGAAAGGTTAGCAACCTTGTGAAATGTTTATTGCTGCCCCGTGTCTCTGCTGTGTAGATTCACCCACTTTATTTGTTACTATTGTCACTTCAGTTGTTAGCTTTAGTTATTAAGCGGCAAAGTTGTCAAAGAGTCTTAAGATATATTTTCTTTAGAATGGTTTGTTCACCTTATTAGATTGTAGCTTTTTCTAAAGCATTTTACTCTACTTGACCAGCTTATTTCTCTTTTGTTCATGTTTATTGTCTTTCTAGGAGGTAAATCTACAGTCATGCCCATGTAGGGGCTAAAACCTCTAATACAATACGCAAACAGTTTGGGTGAAATGAACAAACATTGATGTCAGTCAGTTTTCTGGTCCTATGTTGTTTAAGACCCTTAATGGGCTTAAAGTAGTAGGTGGATAGACAAAGCTGTTATATAGGCAGATAGGTCTGGGTATTAAACAAAAAAAATGGGGTGGGTGTACAGAAGGATAAAAGAGTGGACAGGGAACTGGTAGGAAGAAGAGACCAGGAGTTGCCAAGGTAAAAAAGGATGAAGATTGGGGTAGAGAAATAAAGAAAACACAAAGGGGTGTAAGGGTAACACAGGCTGTATGCCTCATGGACTTGAGCCATAGGATCAAGCTAGAATAGTTAAAGATGGTAAGGAGTAAGCAAACTATTATTCTCATATTTTGAGAAATTTAGGCTGTGAACTATAAACGATCCTGGACAATTTTCTCATTAACCAGCATCAAGTTCATATGGTTGTTGACAACTTGGAAAAAGTCTATGGCACTTTTCTAGGCTTTGGCCGTTGCCAGAAACAAGTATGTGGCTGGTTCCTGTTTGTGTGAAAAAAGGCTTGGAATCATGCGGTAAAGGAGGAAAAAATGGGAAAGGATAAATGGGATTTTTAAGGTGCCAAATTAGAACAAAATAATTTTATAAAAGTAAAAGTGTATCCAAACAATAAAAACAGAGCATACAAAGAGTAAATATTGATAATACAGTACTAATACATGTGCTGACTGATTTAATCTCTGCATGTATCGCCTTGATATTGGCTTCTTCAGGAGATATAATTGATATCAGGTACAGTAAGCACTAAAAATAAAGAGTTTTTTCTGAAAAGCAGAACAATTGTAACAATCACAGTATATAAATAAATACACTTTAAACAAATTGAAAAAACATTCATCGACTGAAAATAGCATAGCAACCAAGTCATCGATGTTCAAGATATTTACCTGAATATTCTAAACTACTTGCATATAGATAAAGGCTCCACAATCATGGGGATATCAACAGATGGATCATCCGGTGAAACCATAGAAGGGGGTATATCCGAAATACAGCCACCAGTGAATAGTCCAGAAACTAAAGGGTGAGGTAATGAGCAAAGTTAAACACTAAGGCGACAAACAATCAATCACCACTCAAATATAAACCAAGACTGGTTAAATCTAAAATGGTTGTTACCCTGTGCCAGCAGTTTTTTGCTGTATTTATGGGTTTAACAATTGTTTACCAACTCCAAAACAGGAATGGATGAAGATGACGAAAAAGATAAGATGAACTCCTTTCTGAATTTTAGTCAAATAGTGACCCCCTTAATCAGAAAGATAATAGACCCAATTAGTATAAGTTTAACCACTTCAATACCAGGCACTTAAACACCTTCCTGCCCAGACCAATTTTGAGCTTTCAGCGATGTCGCACTTTGAATGACAATTGCGCGGCCATGCTACACTGTACCCAAATGAAATTTTTATCATTTTTTTCCCACAAATAGAGCTTTCTTTTGGTGGTATTTGATCACCTCTGCGGTTTTTATTTTTTGCTAAACAAATAAAAAAATACCGAAAATTTTGAAAAAAAAAAATGTTTTTTTTTTTTGTTTCAGTTTCAAAACTTTGTAAATAAGTACATTTTCTCCTTCACTGATGGGGATACACTGATGGGCAATGATAAGGCGGCACTGATGGGCACCGATGAGGTGGCACCAATGAAGTGGCACTGATGAGGTGGCATTAATGGACACTGATATGTGGCACTGATGGGTGGCACTGATGGGCGACACGGATGGGCACTGATAGGTGGCACAAATTGGCACTGATAGCTGGCATGGATGGGCATGGATGGACGGCATGGATGGGCATGGATAGGCGGCACAGGTGGGCATGGGTAGGCGGCACAGGTGGGCATGGGTAGGCGGCACAGGTGGGCATGGATGGGCACTGATAGGTGGCATGGATGGGCACTGATAGGCGGCACGGATGGGAACTGATAGGCGGCATTGTATTATAATATACTGTACTAATGGATGCCAATCAGTGCCAAACAATAATGCATGCCAATCAGTGATGCCCATTGTGGGCACTGATTGGCATCCATTATGGGTACTGATTAGCATCCATTGTGGCACTGACTGGAATCCCTGGTGGTCTAGGGTGGCATACCTTATCCTGGGCATCCCTGGTGGTCTGGTGGCATCCCTGGTGGTCCAGTGTGGGCATCCTCGGGGGGGCTGTGCTGATAATCGATCAGCACAGGCCCCCCCTGTCAGAGGAGCAGCCGATCAGCTCTCCTCTACTCGCGTCTGACAGACGCGAGTGAGGAAAAGCCGATCACCGGCTGTTCCTATTTACACTGTGATCAGCCGTGATTGGACACGGCTGATCACGTGGTAAAGAGTCTCCGTCGGAGACTCTTTACCGAGATCGTAGTTGCAGGGTGACACCCCGCAACAACGATCGCCGGGGGCGCGCAGCGGCCCATAATCCTGAGGACGTGATATGACGGCCGATCAGGATTATGAAACCACTTTGCCGCCGTCAATTTGTAATAGGGCGGGCGGCAAGTGGTTAAACAGTCAAGAAAACAGCAAACAACACTGAGCAACAGTAATAGAGTTACCTTCAGTCAAGAATTCACTAACACATCTCTCTCCTTCCCATGCTGGACCGCAAATAACAACCAAAAGTGGAGCTGTTTATATACCCCCCTCCACCTTCAGATTAAATGCCTGCTTTAGCGCTAAAACTCGAGGGTGAGGACGCTTAATGACCACCAATTTGTGTGACTGAGGTCGCACTGGATATGAGGTCATTGCGGCTAGGCCGCCTACCAGAAGTGACACCCTAAAGATGGCGACAGACCAGATGTGATGTAAAAACATCAACAAAACCGGAAATGCCAGCAACAAATGAGACAAACACTATGGAAAGAATGCAAGGATGTAAATAACACGCTGAAGCCAAACAAATATGCGGGCCGAAAAAAAGAATGCTTTAACCGGGAAAGGAGATTAAATCAGTCAGCACATGTATTATTACTGTATTATCAATATTTACTCTTTGTATGCTCTGTTTTTATTGATTGAATAAATTTTTACTTTGATAAAATAATTTTGTTCTAATTTAGCACATTAAAAATCCCATTTATCCTTTCCCATTTTTTCAATTATTTCTAAAGGATGTGGTGACCTATTCTTTAGATGATGGGCAAAATATTTTCTCTCCATGCAAGTAAAGGGGGGCTATCCTCCTGTCCTTAGGGGCTATTATATGAAACATGGTTTGTAGAAGCCTAAATGTTCTAGATCAAAATACTGTCATGTTTGGGCAGGACCAATAGATACTATATGTAGTACATCAATGCGTAGACTTCTTCCCCTGAAATACTTGTTGCTATTTGGGATGACATGAGCTATTTGAGCTGGCACCCAGTATCACTGAATGAGAACCTTGTAGGTTATTTCCATGATAGATGTGTTCAGTCAGACTATTTAAATGTTTTGGATTGGATGGTTAATTTAGTTCAACATAACAACCAATGAAAATCCATCATATACTTGTTTGATTATTGTAGATTTCTTCATTGAAGTCAATTATACACTTGGAAATTTTGGAGATTTCCCATAATATTTCTAAGTTTAATTTGTATTACAAGAGAAGCTAGACTGTGTGGCTGAGAGGGCATGGTCACGCCCTCTGCAAGCAAATTCTCATTTATATCTTTCTGAACAGATATAAGCTTTGCATATGTTCAGTGTTTAACCAAAGTACTTCTCTGTTGGGCACAAGTTTGCAGGTGTAAATTTGACAGTCTGCTGTCAGTTTGACAGCTGAATTCCAGGTCTATGTAACAGAGCTGCTGTCAGAGGTCATTTCTGTTCTGATAACTATAACATCTTCATACAGAATCAGTGCTTGTTAAAAATCAATGAAAGTGTTATTTTGTAGTTAGCAGCAGCTGTCCGCTTTTTTTTATTTTATTTATTTTTTTAAATAGATTTTTAACCCCTGATTACCATATTATCTGTTACCCCCTTCCTTTCCCTTTTTTTTTTTTTTTTTAGCTTTCGTCAAATTAAAAATAAGTTTACTGTTCATTCAAATTTATATTTTTCTCTCTTCTTTTTTGTATGATTAAAATAATAGAAAAAAAAAACACATTTGACACATTTGATCGTTCACTATAAGTAAACACATATAGTGTGAAACGCGTCCGTTATTCCTGTATTGCTTTGCTGTGGCTTGTACAGTGTGATCCCAAGTTTTCAATAAAAGGCACAAGAAATCTTCTTTGGAGTGCGACTGTCCAGAGTTTTTCCATTCATCTTCATCTGTTATATACATTAGCAAGCACCTGGGGGCTCTTTATCTCTAGAGGAGAAGTCTTTATTCTGGTGGACCTGCCTGGAGCAGTGGTATTCCCCCTACTTTATTTGGATTTCTGGACCGCTGCTCACAGGGGAGCCGGCTCCAATGGCATGATCTCATCCATGCACAGTGCTCGCCCTGTCACAGCTGTAGCAATTAGGAGAAAATAAATCCGGAGGACTGCAAACCAATACTGGGATCCAAAAAATCATTCCTCCCCTGCTTGTACTTGTTGTGCTCTCAATGTCATACATGATTTTATACGAATGAAGGCGTTTTGGATCTCAGTATTGGTGTGCAGCCATCCGGATTTATTTTCTTCTAATAACAAGCTCATAGCTGCATTTGGAAAATGTGACTAAAACTTAAAGTAAAAGTTCACCCCAACACTAAAATCTGTAAATCTACAGGCATCCACGATCTAAGACCAACCTATCTAGCCCTGTAAAGAAGAAATCGCTACACATACCATTTTGAATCTGATCCGGTTCCACTCCGAGCTGTCAGTGGTGGCTTTGCTGTGTAGGCAGGTGCAGAGGAGGCAGCCGACCACGGAAGCCCCATTGTAATACTATGGGTGACGTCACTTCCCATTCATTTCTAGCCATTGTCGGCTGTCTACTCTTCAGAGCTTCTGCCACTGGAGACTGGAGTGGCTTCCAAAAAGGTATGTATAGTGATTTCTTCTTTACAGGGCTAGATAGGTTAGTCTTAGATCGTGGATTTCTGTAGATTTAGAGATTTTAGTATTGGGGTGGACTTGAACTCTAACCCCAGGCAAAATGCATGAAACTGTTGAGCGTATTTTCTGGTTTATAACCTGACCAGCCTGTATTTTTGGTGAGTTCAATTCAGTGAGAGTGGTGACAGATTCACAACAGGTATTGCACAATGTTTGAGAAGCACATTTGTGGAGTTATATTTCCTTAGACACTACATGGTTCGGAATATTTTGGGGCTCTTTTTAAACATATTTTTATATTTGGAGACCACACTGTCCAGTTTTCTTTTAGGACATTTTTTTTTTTTTAAGTATTGCATCACATTATTTATGAGCCTGTTACTGCAGTGTGAGCTGGAGTTTTGCTTCAATTTGTTAGTGTCTCTAAGCCCTGGTTCACATTGGAGCGATTTGACATGTCAAATCACATGCCAAATCAGCGGCGTTGTACCGATTCCCAAAAGTATTTTCTGTACTACTTTTGTCGACTTCGGGGTGCGATTTCCATTGACCTCTATGCAGCAACCCGCATAGATGTCTGAAATCGCCCCAGGAGTCAAGACTGACATGCAGGAATGAAATTGTGTGAGTGTAGCTGAACTCACACTATTTCATTCCCACTGTCAGGCTGACAATGCTGCTGTTCAAAATTGCCCTTGTGCACCTTCATCCAGATTGGAGGCACACTAATTCAGGAGGTTTGTTGCTGGCCAAATCACCAGGTTAAAACAGAGGGAAAAAAAAAACAAAAAAAGAAAACTAATGCAGCCATCACGTTTAAGGATTGGTAAACTGCAATATATTACATTGTTGGTTTTGGATTTAATATCGCTTTAAACATAGCGACTTACAGATCCAGAGTGTGGCTTACTTGTTTTTCACGTGTGCATTGTTGTGAGGTATAAATAAGCCTTTCTTTATCATACATCATGGGACACAGAATTGGACTCATAGTCATTACCTACTGGGTTATACTTCATCTCCAGGTGAATGGACACTGGTAGATCAACGGTCTTTAGGCAGGAAGTGATCCCCTATATAACCCCTCCCATACAGGAAGTACTTAATTTTTTTTAGCAGTGTCTGCATAGTGGATGGGCACGTTTATTTGAGCTTTCTCTCGGTCTTGAAGTCCCAGCATGGTTCTAAAATAAATTAAAGGGATTAACCAAACAAATCCATTTGAAACAAGCTTATATGATAAGATAGATGGTACCCGGGCCTCGCAAAGAAGACGCAAGGATCCTGTGAGGTTTTGTCTGTAATGCGACCTCAGGGCACTGGACCCTGGGTAGTGGAATACTGTACACCACAGAGCTAAGGCATTCTTGCAGGGTGCTGTACAGGTCCAAGGGAGTGGGATCCTAAAACATGAAAAGGGTACCTAGTCCTTGAAGTTCCTCAAGTGACAGGAACCCACTGTGATGGGTGAAGATTGGGCTCTTAGTTTGTAAGGTTGCCCTGCGCCTGGATGGGTAAGTGAACTCCCCTCTTATTTACTTATTATGGGCTGCCCCATGTGTGTAACAATCTGTCAATGTAGCTAAGGCTGGACACCTGTGTAGCGGTGACCGCAGGGGGGAGTTTTTGACCTGACTATTGGAAAGAGTAAGATTTCTTGTGTCTCTTTCTGTCTTGTCTTTTGTGGCAGCCATCTTATTTAAGCTGAGAGTGGCTGACATGCGGGGGCCAGGGCCAGAAAAATCCCTGGGTCCAGAACTCTTCTAAACCCGGCACCAAGCTCTCCTTTTGAGGGGACGCCCCCACTCTATTGGGTGGGGGAAGGCTGCTCCAATTTGCAGACATTTAGAGAACAGTGATGCAGTACGAGTGGGTCATCTCAACAGTGTACCATGGTTACAAGCTGGATTTACAGAGCTTTCCTCCTTAGAGGTTTTTTAAGGTCCAACGCTCCTGCGGATCCTCCAAAAAGAAACGTATTGTTTCAAGCACTAGAGCATCAGGGAGTGATCATACAGATTTCGGTGTCTGAAAGGGGTACAGGGTTTTATCTGAACATGTTCATGGTTCTAAAACCAAATGGGGACATAAGGCCAATATTGGACCTAAGATCCCTGAACCAACATCTGTTAATCCAATCCTTCAGGATGGAGTCAGTCCACTCGGTAGAAGCTGGTGGTTGCAGGATTGGAACTTGCAAAAGGGAAGATCTTTCCTTCCGGTGTCTTGGAGTACTGACCACAGACGCCAATCTCTCATGCTGAGGAGCGACCGTAGAGGGACTTACAGCTCAGGGGAGATGGTCAAGGACAGAGCAGAGCCTTCCCATTAACATCCTGGGGTTAAGGGTGGTACGTCTGGCCCTACTGTCTTGGAGAGTTTAGCTTCAGGACTGCCCCATCAGGGTTCAGTCCAACAATGCCACTGCACTGGCCTATATCAACCACCAGGGTGGTACTAGGAGCTCAGGAGGAGTAGAACCACATATTAACTTGGGCAGAGGGACATGTGCCGGTTCTGTCGGCGGTTCATATCCTGGAAATAGAGAACTGGAAGGCAGATTATCTCAGCCGCCAGAAGATCTGCCTGGGGGAATGGTCCCTACACACGAACGTGTTTCAGGAAATCTGCCAGCGTTGGGGATGGCCAGAGGTCGATCTATTGGCATCCAGGTTCAACAACAAGCTACAGCAGTCTGTGTCCTGAACAAGGGATCGGAGCAGATGCTCTAGTAATTCCATGGAACCAGTTCTCCCTGGTTTATGCTTTCCCCCTGATCCCTCTCCTTCCACATTTGTTGTGCAGGATTAAGAGAGAGGGAGTTCCAGTCATCCTGGTGTTACCAGCCTGGCCCAGAAGATCCCAGAGATCATGAGATTGGCAATAGACAGACGCTTCCGCACTGCCCCGATGTACTGTCTCAAGGTCCTATATTCCATCCCAATTTACAGTCTCTAAATTTAACGCCATGGCTAGGGTGTTAAAGGATCATGCCATCTCAGGACCTGTGGTGTCTTACCCTAGCAAATACCAGAAAAACGGTAACTAGCAAGATCTATTATAAGGTCTGGAAGACTTATATTGCTTGGTGTGAAGCTAGAAAATGACATCCTCGGAAATACGTGATAGGGAGAATTCTCTCTTTTCTACTGTCGGCTGTGGAAATCAGATTAGCTTTGAGTACTTTCAGGGGTCAGATTTCAGCCTTGTCAGTATTTTTCCAAAGGCCCTTAGCCTCCCATTCACTGATCCAAGCCTTAATGCAGGGGATAACTAGTTTTCTTCCCCCATTAGGTCACCTATGTTTCCTTGGGATTTAAAGCTGGTACTGTCTGTGTTACAGAAACCACTGTTTGAGCCTATCAAGGAAATTCCATTAGTCTCACTGTCACACAAGCTAGCCTTCCCGATGGCCATCACCTTTGCTAGAAGGGTGTCAGAGTTGGTGGCCCTTTCGTGCAGGGAACCATACTTGATCCTTCACTATGACAGGGTTGTGTCACGATCTGTTCTGTCCATTTTGCCAAAGGTGGTGTCGGCCTTTCATTTGAATCATTGCCTTCTTTTTTCTCTCAGCCTCGTTCGGCGGAAAAGAGATGACTGCACTCCTTGGAGCAGTCAGAGTTTATTTTTCTAGATCTGCAGAGATCCGAGGATCAGACTCCTTTTTTGTTTTGCCAGAAGGAACCAGATAGGGACAGGCAGCTTCCAAAGCTTCCATTGCCAATTGGGTTCCGCCAGTTGTCATTCAGGCCTATGGTCTGAAACGTAGGGCTCCTCCCTTTTAGGGTGAGAGCTCATTTTACCAAGGGTGTAGGAACCTCCTGGGCTTCTTGCCATCAGATATATGTGGCTCAGATTTGTAAGGCTGCTACTTGGTCTTCAGTGCATACGTTCACAAAATCTTATCAAGTGAATGTGCGAGCAGCCGATGATTCGGCTTTCGACCGCAGTGTACTGCGGGCTGCCCTACAAGGGCTATTGATTGGCAGGGTGTCTCCCTCCTCTCAAGGCTATTGCTCTGGGACGTCCCAGTAGGTAATGAATATTAGATTAACTCTGTGTCCTGTGATGTATGAAAAAGAAAATAGGATTTTCTGTCATACTTAACTGTAAAATCCTTTTCTTTGAGTACATCACAGGTCCCTCCCCTCTTTTTGAGGATTAAGTGCTTGCTACAAAACTGTAGTACTTCTTGTATGGGAGGGGTTATATAGGGGATCACTTCCTGCCTAAAGACCTTTCGTCTACCAGTGTCCATTCACCTGGAGATGAAGTAGAACCCAGTAGGTAATGAATATTTGCCTAACTCTGTTGTCCCGTGATGTACTCAAAGAAAAGCATTTTACAAGAAAGTGTGACAAAAAAATCCTATTTTTGGTGGCAAGCACTTGGTGCTGGGAGATGCAGATGGAGATGTGTATCTATAGTGGAGCAATCATTTTTTTCTGAGAAATACTATTTTTTTCCTTACTGTTACACTATAATCAATGGGAGTAGGTGGCGTGACTTCCTCAGGAAGTGAATGGGGACATGTTGACACATTACTTAGATGCATGGTAATTGGACATTGGTGATATAAGGATTGTTTGGAGGTACTATGAACTTTTTGGATGAATTCTGGCACATTATTGCATAAGAGTTTGTGCCAGACACTTCATGGACTTTGTTATGCGCATGATTTATGCACACATATAATTGATTTAAATTAATATTGCACAGTTGGAAGAGTAGTTTACACCAGTATTCTTTCATTGGGTGGATTGGATTATCCAACTTTGATCCTGACAATACCAGGCCCTTTGACACTGGAATGACTCTTTAGGGGAAACTCCACGCCACGTTTAAAAAAAAAAAAGACGGCATAGGGTCCCCCCCTCAAGACCATACCAGATCCTTATCCAAGCATGCAGCCTGGCAGGTCAGGAAAGGGGTTGGGGACGAGGGAGCGCCCCCCCCCGAACCATACCAGGCCACATGCCCTCAACATGGGGGAGCTTTGGGGCAGAGGGAGCCCTGCGCCCCCCACCCCAAAGCACCTTGTCCCCATGTTGATGGGGACAAGGACATCTTCCCAACAACCCTGGCTGGTGCCTGTCTGGGCCTGCAGGCAGGGGGCTTATCGGAATCTGGAAGCCCCCCATTCCTCCCACCCTATGTGAATGAGTAGGAGTAAATTTTACCCCTACCCACTCACTATGCTTCCTCCGCTGATGGCATCTTCCTTCGGTTCTTCTCCCCCCGTTGTCTTCTCCCTCTGTTCTTATACCGATGTTCTCTCAACACTCTCTCCCTTTGTAATGCTTGTCCGACATGTGCCATTACTTATATAGCCGTGGGGGGAAGTCACCCGGTGACGGGATTAGGAGGCCCCACCCCCTTGTGACGTCACCACCGAGGCATGAATGGGTGGTGATGTCACACAGGGCAGGGCCTCCAAATGACGTCACCGGGTGGCCACGCCCCATGACTATATAAGTAATGGCAAATGGCGGACCCAGCATTACAGTGGGAGTGAGCGTTGAGAGAACATCGGAGAAACAACAGAGGGAGAAGACAATGGAGGGAGAAGAACTGGAGGATGAAAACATCGCCAGAGGGAGAAGAAATTGGAAGAAGAGACGCCGGAACTGCTTTAATAAATTACTTTGTCAAAAACCTGTGTGCTGTTTTTATTTTTGGCACTTTTTTTTTAGGTGAATGGGTAGGGGTACAATGTAGTACAATGTAGGCCAGGATCTGGGGCCCCCTTGTTAAAAGGGGCTTCCAGATTCCATTAAGCTCCCCGCCCGCAGACCCAGACAACCACTGGCCAGGGTTGTCGGGAAGAGGCCCTTGTCCCCATCAACATGGGGACAAGGTGCTTTGGGGTGGGGGCGCAGGGCTCATCCCCACCCCCTTTTCTGATCTGCCTGGCTGTGTGCTCCAATAAAGGTCTGGTATGGATTTTTGGGTGGACCCCACACCAGTTTTTTGGCATGGGGGTTCCCCTTAAAATCCATAACAGACCAAAGGGTTTGGTATGGTCTTGGAGGGGGGACTATAATGCCATTTTTTAAATGTTTTTTATTTGGCGTGGGGTTCCCCTTCAAGATTCTCAGAACACAAGTCATATGCCAAAGTCGGATCACTTAAGACAATGATCTGACTTTGATCCAACTTCAGTGATATTCAACGGGCTGAAGTAGGATCAAAGTAGTGCAGGAATCTTTTTCAAAGTTGGACAGACTTGTGTCGGACTAGTTAAGAAGGCTCTTATAGGGAACCATTGATTTATACACGTCATGCAGCATGTACACCCAATGTCGGTGCGTTTGTCGTACCAGTATGAACCCAGCCTTATCTGAGGCTAGTCAATACACTGGGTATATATACTGTAAGGGTTTACAACCACATTAAAGTAGGTACAACTTAACTGAATGCCCCCGAGTTTGAAAAAGCACTGTGCATCTCAGTGCTGCTGGTCTCCTCCAGTCTCGTTTCTGTAGTACTGCAACACACATGCCTTTACTACATAATAAATAGTACCGCAATGCGTGCAACATGTATTTCCATATGCTACTGCAAACTATTAGGGTAAATGAGCCCTAAGGCTTCGTTCACTATAGTATGTCTCCAAAATCTCGTTATTTAGAGTGCGGCTTTCATGGGAATTTACACTCTCTGGCACTCAAGTAAAAAAAAGTTGCATCAAAGTAGTGCAGGAACATTTTCAAAGATGCAATGAGTGCCATTGCAATCAGTGGGCTGCAATTTGTCATGTGACTGTGTCCAAAGTCGCATGATAAGTCACACTAGTGTTAATGGAGCCTTCGTGTTTGTATCCTTGATATGCAATGGAATTACTATTGTGAAGTAAAAATTAAAGTGATTATAAAGGCTGAAGATTTTTTTACCTTCATGCATTCTGTGCGTGAAGTTAAAAAACATTCTCTGTGCTGCTCCCACCACAGCCCCCCTAATACTCCACCTGAGCCCCCCTCTCGATCCAGTGATGTGCATGAGAGATGCGGCTGTCCCGGGACACTCTCTCCTTATAGGCTGAAACAGCCAGTGAGTCAATAAGAAGAGAGTGAGGGGAGGGGCTGAGCTGTGGCTCTATGTGTCTCATAGATGCATAGAGCCTGGTCGAGGAGCGAGCATGCACCAGTGCCCCATTGCAAGATGCTTGCTCTGTGCGCACTAGTTAAGTAGGAGAAGCCAGGAGCATCGGCAGGTGACTGGAGAAGAGGAGGATCAGGGCTGCTCTGTGCAAAACCACTGCACAGAGCAGGTAAGTATACGTTGTTTGCCACTTTAATATAGACAGATGCAAACACTCAGAAAACTACAAGAATCTGGACCAAAATTATTATGATCTTGCTGTAGCTGAGAATTATTTTCCATTAAAGTGGTTGTAAACCCTGTTACACCACTTTTACCTACAGGTAAGCCTATAATAAGGCTTACCTGTAGGTACCGTGAATATCTCCTAAACTTGCACACTTTAGGAGATATTCACTGTATCCGCATGTGCCGACATCATCGGCACATGTGCACTGAAGAAATGGCCCGCTCATGCAGTTTCTTTAGTAGCCAAGCCATGACTCCGGGAGACATGTTGCCGGTCACAGCGGTGGGCCCGGGACCGCTGCGGGGGCTTCGATCTAAGGTAAGTATTTCATAATGAGCTAGTATGCGATTCATACTAGTTCAATTATGTCTTTGTCTTGCAGATTTTTTTTTGTTTTTTTGTTTTTCTAAGTTTACAACCACTTTAATGAGCATAGTTCAGTACGGATATTTGTAGACCCCAGCAACATCTACATGCTGTGCGCAGTCAGATTGCTCTTTGCCAAGAAAGTATTTATTTAAACAGTTCCCAGGTCTGGCTTATGCTGTGCGCTGCTTATCTTTCCTTTCACAGAACTGCAAATAAATTGCTCCTCATAGAAAGTTAAGGGAAGCTGGCGTAATAGGATAACACAGTCCAGCCATCCTTTCATGCAGGAAAATGTTGAACAAATTTATATTTTAGATATTGTACATCACCTACAAAAACTTTGCAAAAGGAATTTTTAGGGGTGAAAATCCAAAGTATTAAAAACCTTGAAAATTCAATTATTGGTGCAGACTGAGAACCAGTAACTATGCTTTACCATCTGCAGGTTTTTAATAATCTACTAGGGCGAGTTTAACAGGTGATTGGAGTTTTACATAATACTTCCTTTTGTTGGTTCACCTGTGAGCAAGAACTATCCATGTAGTATGGCAGCTACGTCATTTGATGTTGTTTT
The DNA here is from genome assembly GCF_037356315.1 of Lithobates pipiens. Taxonomy (NCBI): domain Eukaryota; kingdom Metazoa; phylum Chordata; class Amphibia; order Anura; family Ranidae; genus Lithobates; species Lithobates pipiens. The sequence goes on along the minus strand of NW_027507764.1, from coordinate 332,151,781 downwards.
GTCGATCTTGTCATAATCAGACTGATAAGATGGATTGCAGTCAAACTGTTGCCAAATGTTTCTCTTGACAGCAAATCGATCAAGTGAAGTAAGAATGCATCTGGCTATACAATGCACGGTGATGATTCTGCAAGAATATGTTTAGCTTGTGATGCCTGAGGCAAACATGAATTTAGGTGCAAAGGTAGCGATGTGTCCCATATGTGCATGAGCAACTAAGAGAAGCTCCACATCCCCATAGATGTTATACAAAGCATACCACAAGAGTCTTTTTCTGATAACTTTCAATTAAAGATCACGTGTAATATTTTTGCTTAATCTACAGAAGTAATATTTTTTTTGCATTTGCAATATAATTGATGTATAGTGTGTGTGTATGTGTATATATGTATGTAGTTATAAAAAGCCCAGGCAGTGATAAACACACACACACCATTGGACAAAGAGATAAGATATATGCATTTTAACAGACATTGAATTTGAAGAAGTGACTCACTTCCCTCTTCTGTCAGCTCAACACTAAATTTCAGTCAAACACAGTGGGGTTGATTCAGTAAAATAGTGGAGGCTACTCAGCAAAGTAAATGTCAACTATGCAAATTATATGTGAATGCTGGTGAATAATGTGAATATGTGTTCACTATGAATCAATAATGCCAACCAAATCGTTCTCTTCATTCCTCCCAAGACCTCCCACTCTCTAGCTCGCTTATTTCCAGGAATTCTCCCGAGGCTCTCCCATCCTATGGAACTCCCTACCCCAATCTGTCTATCTCCTACTCTGTCTACTTTTAGACAATCCCTGAAAACCCTTCTCTTCAAAGAAGCCTATCCTATTACTACCTACAAACTGGACTTTTATTTTCTCCATAATCTCACCCCCCCACAGTTATTACCTTTTGTATCACTTCACCCTCCCTCTTAAATTGTAAGCTTTAACATGCAGGGCCCTCTGATTCCTCCTTTGTTGAATTGTATTGTAACTGTACTGTCTGCCCTCATATTGTAAAGCACTGTGCAAACTGTTGGCACTATATAAATCCTATATAATAATCAGATTATGCTAGGAATAATCCCTTTTAATTTTTTCCCCAACACATGATTGGGTATTCAAAGTGAACCAACATTACCTTTATTACTAGCATTCACTTTGCATAATGAAAAATTTGCTTTGCTCAGTGCAGAGCCTCTTCTCTTTTAGTAAATCAAGCTCAGTGTGTCTAAAGAGTAACAACTGCTTTGTCTCTCTCAGTATTAGAAAACCCATAGTGCTTTGGTAATCCTTTGCCAAGGTAAGGGTGTATCTTGTATTAAAGTAGACATGAAACATTTATTTCACTAAAGCACTGTGGAGTTGATTTACTAAAACTGGAGAGTGCAAAATCTGGTGTAGCTGTGCATGGTAGCCAATCAGCTTGTTTAATTAAACTTTGACAAACCCCCCCCCCCCCCAAAAAAAAATGGAAGCTGATTGGCTACCAGGCACAGCTGCACCAGATTTTGCACTCTCCAGTTTTAGTAAATCAACCCCAGTGAGAAAATTAATTATTCCTGCGCTACCTGTGGCTAGGGGGATGAGTATACTAGCTGCTGCAAACACCCAATTGGTCAACCAAAACCAACACAATGGATGGAATAAAAATCAATAATTGGTGTTCTGCTCTGGGTAGAAACTAAAATAACAGTGATATATAGAAAGTGTTGTAAAAACCAAAGTAGATAAAAGGTGGATGCATCTGAGATCAAGTCTTAAATTCTAATCAAACAATAGTGTAAACAGCCTATATACATTCTGATATATAAAGTGCAAGTGATAAAAAAAACAGAAGTGACATATAATCTTCAGACTGAGTAAATAAAGTGCACATAATTAAAATTGTCCAAATATAAAACTCTTCAAGTGAATATAAAAGTGCTCCAAGAGAATAATGTCCATATAGACGAGTAAACTGAAGCTGTAACGTGCTGCTCCAGTTAGCACTCTGTAGAATGTAAACAGACTCAGTGGTTGAATTGTTCAGTGCAATTGCACATTTGTGTGAATTAGCCCCTTACCTTACCGCTGTAAGGTAACAGCGTGAAAGAAAAATAGCATCCAACGGAATCCAGGGTCCTGTAGTAGATGGCTGGTGGTTTCTTATCTGTGCAACTCAGCAATGCATGGAAAAAAGGGGAAAGTTTCCAGGTCCAGTGCCAGTGTATAAAAGGGAAGAAAGGGGGGCCCAAATCGTGAAGTATGTTGAAACTTAAATTTATTAAATTAAAATAGCCCGTTCGGTACTCGCATTAAAACATATACAAACAAACACAGCACCACAAGCTCGCAACCTGACGTCACTTCTGGTGCCTATCTGTTCCAACGCGTAGCATCACGATTATGCGACTACATCAAGGAATATGGATAGGCAGTAGAAGCGTCCTAAAATAGATGGGTTTAATGAGTGCCCATTTTCTTGTGGTCCTACATTAGTATATTATATAGCTGCCATTTTCCTGTAGATTTGGGAGATGGTCTACAAAAGCGGCCATTTTCTAGTGGATCTGCTGGATTAACACATTTGCAGTTGTTCTCTACATTGTTATATTATATAGCGGCCATTTTCCCACTGATTTTAATAAAACCCCATATAGATCAATAGTATAGCAGCCTACGAAACTAGAGGAGCGGCAAGTGGAGAGAATGATAGGAGCAGTATATAACTACGCAACAGATATAAATAGAATAGAAATGACCTATAAGCTTTTGGTAAGATAGTATTTGACACCGGATAAAATTCACAAATACCAACTGGACAAATCTCCACAGTGCTGGAGGGATTGTAAACAGGGGGCCACAATGACGCACATATTGTGTGAATGGCCAAAAATTAAGGAATACTGGCAGGAAATCCTGGACTATATAGAAGAGATAACGAGAGAAAAGATAACAGCCTTCAGACGTGTTTATTTCATGACTCCAATCTCTCAAATAAGCAATACAGAAACAACATTAACTCCAATATTGTTGAATACTGCAAAAGGAATAATCCCAAAGAAGTCGTTAAGTAAAGAAAAACCAAACACAAGGTAATGGTTCGAGTGAATAGGATACTACAATAGAACGTAATACTTATGCAGCAGAGAAAAAGGGCAATCAGGAAAATAGAACAGTACCTGGAAAAGATGGAGAATTTTTAAAACCTCAGAGAAATATGAAATACTTAAGAAAGATGATGGAGGGCGGCAGGACCTGAATAGGCCAGGAAATTATAAAGAGGGCCGAGAACAAACCATTATGCAAATATCAAAATGTTATGATTGGATGATGTCAGTTGGAGACATTGGGAGTTCTAAGCATACTTCATTTTCATGCAGCCATCCTAGATAATGCCGTTATGTGACTCTGAGCCTTCATTTATAAAATAACAAAAATTCAAGAAGACTGCATTCACACCCAAGCAGAGTGACATTCAGGCATTGTTATTTGAGTGTTTTTAAAAGCGTAGTACAAGCGTTTTACAGCTTATGGAGTTTTTGTGTAGCCAATAGAAAGCACTAGGGGGAGGAGAGATGGAGGAGGTTAGGGGTGGAGAGCTGCTGTTTGAGCAGAAATCAAGCAACAATAAACACCCATAAAACGCTTATTTTCAGGTGTTCCTATTGAAGTCTATGGGACCCAATCAGTATGCCTTCAATCTGCCAAAAAGAAGCTTGTCTTCTTTTTTTCTAGTTTTGTTTCAATACATTTTTATCGAAAAAGTTTAGTAGATGGATCTGCAACTGCAGGGACAGAGTTGAGAGAAAAAAAGGGCTACATAAAGGTTAGCCTCACAGCGCAACAAGATGTTCATACTAACTGAGATATACTAGTACCGTATATACTCGAGTATAAGCCGAGATTTTCAGCCTCTTTTTTGAGGCTGAAAGTGCCCCCTCGGCTTATACTCGAGTCACCGCTGTCTGACTGCTTGATCAGCGTATCGAGCAGACAGACAGCGGACATTCTAAAATTCAAAAGCCGCGCCTCCGCCTCCGCCTTCGCCTGTGATAGGCGGAACACTGAATTTCCCAGCAGTCAGTGTTCCGCCTATCACGGACATCCGCTCATCCTCGTACTACGGACGAGGATGAGACGATGTCCGTGATAGGCGGAACACAGGCTGCTGGGAAATTCAGTGTTCCGCCTATCACAGGCGAAGGCGGAGGCGCGGCTTTTGAATTTTAGAATGGCCGCCGAGAAGAGCGGCGATCCTGGAAGGACGGAGGAGGCTCGGGACGGCGGCTCGGGACGGCGGCTCGGGACGGCGGCTCGGGACGGAGGCTCGGGACACAGGCTCGGGACACAGGCTCGGGACACAGGCTCGGGACACAGGTAGGCTGGACACACACACAAGGCTGCACGGACACACACACACACACACAGGGATGGATGGATGGACACACACACACACAGGGATGGATGGATGGATGGACACACACACATGGATGGATGGATGGATGGATGGATGGACACACACACAGGGATGGATGGATGGACACACACACACACAGGGATGGATGGATGGACGGACACACACACAGGGATGGACGGACACACACACAGGGATGGACGGACACACAGGGATGGACAGCCATGTCTCACCCTCGGCTTATACACGAGTCAATAAGTTTTCCAGTTTTTTGGGGGTAAATTGGGGGCCTCGGCTTATATTCGGGTCGGCCTATACTCGAGTATATACGGTAATACATTTATAAAGGAATCATAGGTCCCAGCAGTACACATTACTTTATAGCATAGCAATCCTTGACCAGATCCGTTTAAATAGAAAAAAATCTCTGCGCTGGTCTGAAATGATGAAACAGCTGCTACTCAAGACCATGAATGGAGTCAAAATAAAAATAAAATAAATGGTGCGCTATTCCTGTGCAAAGCAAAGTGACTAGATATAGTAGAAAAGTAAATAATATATAAAGACGTTTTACATGCACAACAATGGTACTGAATAGAAAGTGCTGTGTCTCAATATAGTGAGCCAGTGCATACATAATAATGATGATTACAGTGCTTATAAGAAAAAGATCAAATTAATATGTGTTCACAACCAATAAATCTTTCAAAATTAAATTGGTGTCTGCGTGACTAACAATACAGAAACACAAAGTCCGTGCCCATAAATATGATACAATGTATCAAATGGAATCTGTTCAGACAATCTCCTGTGCTGATATATAACACTTAGCCCCCATTCACACCTATGTGAATTAGATGCGGCTTACACCGCATCCAATTCACAGAACATTTTCAAATAAATTCACTTGAATGCATCTGGTTCACATTTGTGCGTTGTATTCGCACTGCGCATTGCACAAAAACGTGCGTGTTTTCTGGGCATTGCGGTGCGAATTACAAGCCCATTATCTTCTATGGGAACGCATCTGATTCGCAGATGCATTCCGTTCTGAACACAAATTCTCTCCTTCTCCTCACTACACCTCCCCCCTCTCCCTGCTCACTGATCCGCAGCTAAAATGCAGAGGAACCTCTGAACAACTGATTTTTATCTCCGCAGTGAAACCGGAGCTTCAGTTCACAACACACATGTTTGAATCCGGCTTAATGTTGCAAGGTGTCTAATACATTCCACTTTAGGATAGTCTTTTATATTTTGAGAAATTAAGTTCCATATAATAAAATTGGCCTCTTTCCGAATTTGGTGGATGACAGAGATCAAACTCGTTGTGTTAAAATAACCACTGGTACAGATGCTACTTTCCCATTTCTCTCATATTCATATACTTCAGAAGAGACTTGGACTCCGGTGATTCAAAAGACCACATCATTGGATTACTCCCATGGACCTTCAGCCCACTTGTATTGCATTCATTATCGGCTTGGATGTTTCAGGTGTATTAATTCAAACAACCTTAAATCCTTATTTTAGCATAAATAGAACTCCAATGGTTTAGAAATCATAAATAGATAAGGAAAGAAAAAGCCTCATAGTGTAAAACCACAAAAAATGTATTAAAATATCTTTTTAAAAGTTACACCTACAACAAAGCTGAAAATTCAAGAGTAAGAAATTTTAATCTGGTGTTACAGGGATGCTCCGATCTGACACGCTTCCACAAAAAGGTCCTCTACTGGGAAGGGAGGCTGGAGAATGGATCCTCCATTCCCAGTAGACAACATTTTTATCTCTTCTGAAGTATATTGGTATGAGAGAGCTGGGAGAGTAACATCTATACCAGTGGTTATATTCACACAGCGAGTTTGATCTCTGTCATAGTGATCCACTGTATCCGGTAAGAGACCAATTTTGTTATATGGAACCTCACATCTCAAAACACAGAAGACTATCCTAAAGTGAAATGACACCTTGCAACATTCAGGGGTTTATTTACTAAAGGCAAATCCACTTTGTACTACAGGTGCACTTGGAAGTGCAGTCCCTGTAGATCTGAGGGGACGATTTGAAATGAGGGGAAGCTCTGCTGATTTTATCACTCAATCATGTACAAGCAAAAATGCAGTTTTTTTTTATTTTCCTTGCATGTCACCCTCAGATCTACAGCGACTACATTTACAAATGCATTTCTAGTGCAAAGTGGACTTGCCTTTAGTAAATCAACCCCTCAGTGTTATATGCCAGCACAGAAGATTGAACAGATTCCATTTAATACTATGGGGTGTATTTACTAAAGGCAAATCCACTTTACACTACAAATGCACTTGGAAGTGCAGTCACTGTAGATCTGAGGGGAAGAACTAAAATGAGGGCAAGCTATGCTGATTTCTGTCATCCAATAATGTACGAGCAAAAATGTAGTTTATTTTCCTTGCATGTCCCCCTCAGATCTACAGCGACTGCACTTCCAAGTGCACTTGTAGTGCAAAGTGGATTTGCCTTTAGTAAATAAACCCCATTCCATCATATTTATGGTCACGAACATTGTGTTTTTTGTATTGTTATGCCGTGTACACACGACCGGAATTTTCGATGGACTAGGTACGACAGTCTTCCTGACGGACTTTCGGCGGAGTTCCGGTGGACTTTCTGAATGAATGGACTTGGACACACACAATCACACCACAGTCCAACAGATTTGAATGTGATGACGTACGACCGAACTAGAATAAGGAAGTTCATAACCAGTAGATAATAGCTGCCCTAGCGTCAGTTTTTGTCTGTCGGAGTAACATACACACAAGTGGATTTCTTGGTCCAGTGAAGTTCCGGCAAGACAATTTAAAACATGTTCTATTTCTAAAGTCCGCCAGATGTTTGGCAAACAAAGGTCCGATGGAGCCCACACATGATCAAATTGTCCCACGGACTCGTTCCGTCGGACCTTTGCTGTCAAAAAGTCTGGTCGTGTGTACGCAGCATTAGTCGCACAGACACCAATTTAATTTTGAAAGATTTATTGGTTGTGTACAAATATTAATTTGATATTTTCTTATAAGCACCTTAATCATCTTTATTATGTAAGCCCTGGTCACTTTATTAACCGCTTCGCGCCCGCCCTATAGCCGAAAGACAGCTACAGAGCGGACGCTATCTGCCGGGAGGCCGTCCCTGGACGTCCTCCTGTTTTCCTTCCGCAATGCACGCTCCCGGGAGCGCGCATCGGGGAAGTTCTGTGCTGGCCGTGTCCAGCGGCCGTTTGCAGCGCGATCGACCTATCTAATGAGAGATGATCTCATATGTAAACATATGAGATCATCTCTCAGCGCCGCTCTCCCTCCTCACACAGACAGCGTGTGAGGAGGGAGAGATGAACGGCTGCAGCGGCCGTAAGTAAAAAAAAAAAAAAGTAAAAAAAAGTGCCATCCGCCCCCAGTGCCATCCTCTCCCAGTGCAATCCTCCCCAGTGCTACCTGCCCCCAGTGCCACCTGTTAGTGCTATCTGTCCCCAGTGCCACCTGTTGTCGGTGCCATTTGTCATCAGTGCCACGTATAAGTGCCATCTGTCATCAGTGCCACTTGTCATCAGTGCCACATATTAGTGCCATCTGTCATCAGTGCCACGTATCAGTGCCATTTGTCATCAGTACCACCTGTCAGTGTCACGTACCATCTGTTGTCACATGTCATCAATACCACTTATCAGTGCCACGTCTCATCAGTGCCACGTATTAGTACCATCTGTCATCAGTGCCACGTGTCATCAGTGCCATGTATAAGTGCCATCTGTCATCAGTGCCACATATTAGTGCCATCTGTCATCAGTGCCACGTGTCATCATTGCCACGTATCAGTGCCATCTGTCATCAGTGCCACGTGTCATTGTCCTGGTGCTCCAGGGCCTTCAAAAATGTAATAGGTAGTCAACAAGTTAGATGTGTAACTTATGCTCCTAGAACACATGATGCCGCTCCCTGCATGTTGGGCCTCTCTATGTGGCCAGGCTGTGAAAAAGTCCCACACATGTGGTATTGTAATACTCAATTTGTGGTATACACATGTCATGTGAGAAAAATAACCTATTACAATGACAATTTTGTGGAAAAAAAATAAAAAATCTTAATTTTGGAAAGAATTGTGTGAAAAAATGACAACATCAAAAAGCTCACTATGCTCTTACTAAATACCTTGGAATGTCTACTTTCCAAAAAAGGGTCATTTGGGGGGTATTTGTACTTTCCTGGCTTGTTCGAGTCGCAAGAAATGCAGTACATCAGATGTGATCAGATGTGATCAATTTTGTATGATTCGCACCACAGCTTGTAGACTCTCTAACTTTCACAAAGACCAAATAATATCCACTAATTTGGGTTATTTTTACCAAAGACATGTAGCAGTATAAATTGTGGCCAAAATTTATGAAGAAAAATTAATAATTTGCATAATTTTGTCACAGAAACAAAGAAATATGCGTTTTTCTTCAACATTTTCGGTCTTTTTTCATTTATAGCGCAAAAAATAAAAACCCCAGAGGTGATCAAATACCACCAAAAGAAAGCTCTATTTGTGGGGGGAAAAAAGGATAAAAAATTCATTTGGGTACAGTGTTACATGACTGAGTAATTGTCATTCAAAGTGTGAGAGCACCGAAAGCTGAAAATTGGTCTGGGCAGGAAGGGTGTTTAAGTGCCCAGTAAGCAAGTGGTTAATTAATTACTGGCTCACTATATTGAGACACAGCACTTTGTATTCAGTACCATTTTCGTGCATGTATCAAGTCTTTTTATAATTTTTACTTTTGTACTATATCTAGTCACTTTGCTTGCACAGGAATAGCGCATCATTTATATTCTTAATCCTTGACTGGAGTTAGGTTGTCGCACTTACACTTGTTTGTACTTTTTTGAGGAACAGGTGTTTTGCTTCAGGTAACAGGGGCCTTTGAAATGAATGGGATTTGCTTTGTTGAGCATTTTAGAGCTTCATGCAGAAAATCACTCAGGCCTGGTTCACACATATGCAATATGGGTGCAGGTTTCCCCGCATCCAATTTGTGTGACAGGACAGTGTAACCAGCTCTAAATGGAGCTGGTTCATTTAGCTCTCGGGTGGCCTTAGTCCACATTTAAAAAGGGTCCTGTGCGTCTTTGGTTCCGATTCAGCTGCAAATTCAAAAAACTCTGACCTAAATCACACCTGAATCGGTGAACAGGGTCGTACTGGAGCCCATGCTGTGAACCGCGGCTGCAGCATATGTAAACCCGGCCTCAATGTGTGAATGGGGCCTAAATGAAAGAGTCAGGCTAGGGACAATCAGGCTGGAGAGGAAAGGGTTAGATGATGCTGCATGTCCCCGAGCCATAAAATGAGGTGGGCTCTGACTTGCTGCAGCTTCTAATTCACACACCGAGGAGCTCAAAGTGTACAGTGAAATTAGACTAAACATTTTTAGTAGATGAAAGGAAACTGTACAACTGTGCAGGACTGAAGGTAAAACTTTCATAACGTAGCATTCATTGAAACTAGAGTTATGCAGCAGCCAGGCTGAAATTTTGAAGTTTGAGTAGATTTCACAGACCTTTGTAATTCTGATTTTTTTTAAAAACATGATTTTATTATTGATATCGAGCAAAGTTGGAGCAGTGCATTATCTTGCTTATCAATATAAATGTACTTTTCCAGCAACATTTGTGTTGCATCTAAACAAATGGTTTTATCTTTTGTCTTCATAGATGGACCTCTGCAAGACTCTGATGGACTTGGCTTTACGAGGACTCACTTATTATCATACCTATGACAGATTATTTCTTGGCGTTAGTGTTGTGATGGGTTTCGCTGGCTGGATTTCATATGTTATTTTAATAACCTTGAAAACAAATAGTAGCATAGTCCAGACTACTGTAATCCATGACGAGGTAAAACGGCATATTGCAAAATTTTTTTTTTTTTTTTACAGAATTTAAGGCTTGGTTCACACTGCTGCAACCCCAAAGTCTCGAAACTGCCAGTATGTCTTTGCATTACGACTTGCTTGCAACTTGATGTGACTTTCATGTGACTTTGATGTTTTGCAATTTTGGCTTTGGCAAAGCATTACAGTACAGAGTGTGACACGTTATTGAGTTTACAAAACCCTCTGAAGTCGCAGCCAAAGTCGCAAAGATAAGACAAAGAAATTATTTCCTTGCGACTTTTGTGATTTATAACATTGACGTCTATGGCAATCATTTGCAAAGAAGACGCAGAAAGGTAGTGCAGAAACTATTCTTTTTTTACGCTATTACTTGATTTACAGCAATTAAGATGGCACCCATTTAAATGAATGTGTTTTGACTTGTCATTTGACATTCTGTTTCACATGTCACAGCAAGTTGCATGAAAAGTTGCAACAGTGTAAACTAGGGCTAAGAAATATTTTTGGGCCCAAATTCAGTTTTTATAGTTGTTTATTATAAGTGTGCTTTGTGAACCTCACTACACTTTTCATGCAAAGATTAAAGCATGCCAAGGAAATAAGGAAATTAAATCACCCCTTAGTTAAGTTACATGTTCAATAAAAAGTCATATGTTTTTCAAAGTACTAATTGTGTACTACTTTAACATAGAACTGTGGCTAGACTATGGACATTCAGAATTTTGCATATTCTTCACAAGCAGGAAATAAGCTGTAAAACTAACCAACACTGAGCTCTGTAGCTGCAGCCACTGGGGAGCACTTAATCCTCAAAGTTAACAGTAGAATCAGTGAAGACATTCATGTTGGATTTTTTTCTCTCTACATTGTTCTGTTTACATTAGAAATGAAAAGGCTGACAGAATATGTATATAGTCTATTGTCTTTAGCGCAACCACAGTTTTAATTTAAGGCCTCATGCACACTGGATGTTTTTACAGCTGCTGTTTTTGGCTTCAGACATTTTTTTCTGCAGTCAATAAACTCTCCAGCATTTTATCCTATGTTTCCATGCACAGCGGTTTTTGGCTGTAAAAAGAACAAACAAAACTAGTGGGTTCTGAGAGGAGTTTTTCAGTTATAAAAATGCTCTAATGTCAAAAAACAATGATAAATGCTCAAAAACGCAGCTCACCGGTGTTTAACATTTTTAATCCCATTGATTTAATAATAACAAAAACGCTTAAAAGGGCTAACGCTAAAAAACGCTATTGCAAAAACACTGAGAAACTCACTGCAAAGCTACTGGAGTTTTTTTAACGTTATTATAATGTCCAATGTGCATGAGGCTTAAAGCTGAACTCTATCCACGACTCTTTTATTTAATGGGTGAATCTATGTCAGGTTTTAAATGCTACCTGTGCCCTGTTGAGGAAATATTTCTGTTTGATTGCTGATTGAGACCTTTAGAGGTTATTTACCCTTAGGCTCGATTCACATCTATGCACGTTACTTTGGAGCATTTTTGCAGTGCTTTTTGCTGTGCTTTGTGCAATTTTACTGCAATTTTGCTACGATTAGCGTTTTGAGATTTGTGTGTTTTTGTTTTTTTAAATTCACTGTATATAGCTGGTTGCTAAGGAGCAGGACGGGAAGCCGGCAGCCGCTTACCTAACAACTGATGAGTCATCAGCTGTCAGCGGGCTTCTCCGCTGACAGCTGAATGTAAAAAAAAAACGGCAAAAAAAAAACGGCAAAAAAAAAACCCGACATGGGGTCCCCCCCATAGCCATGGTCTGGTATGGCTTTGGAGGGGACACCCCAACTCCATAATTTTTTTAGACTTTGACCTAGAATTTGACCTCTCCTTTAGCCCCCACATCCAATCACTGGCAAAATCTTCCGCCTCAACCTCTGCAACATTTCCAGAATTCGCCCCTTCCTGACTAACGACACAATACAACTTTTTTCACAGCTTGGTTTTATCCTGCCTTGACTATGCCAACTCCCTCCTCACAGGCCTACCTTTACACAGGTTATCCCCCTTTAGTCCATTATGAATGCTGCTGCCAGGCTTATACACTTTACTAACCAATCTGTGACTGCTACCCCTCTATGCTAATCTCTTCACTGGCTTCCAATGTATAAAATTCAAAACACTAACCACAACATGCAAATGCATCTACAACATCGCCCCCAGATATATCCCCAACCTCATCTGTAAATATCGCTAAGATTGTCTTCTCAGCTCTTCCCAGGACATCTAGCTCCCTAATTACCTCTCCCACGCCTGCCTCCAGGATTTTCTGAGAACCTATTCTATCCTCTGGAACTCCCTACCCCTATATGTCTGGTCATCTTCTACCCTGTCTGCCTTTAGGCGATCCTTGAAAACTCACTCAGGAAAGCTTACCCCACTATCACCTAAAAAGCCGTACTTGAGTCACCTCCACCAGATCATCCCCTGCAGATATTACCTTTTGTACCAGTCCCCCCTCCATTCAGATTGTAAGCTCCATGAGCAGGACCCTCCTATCTCTTCTGTATTAAACTATATTGTAATTGTGTCTGTCCGCCCCCTTTATATTTTAACCACTTGACCACTGGGCACTTAACCACTTGCCGACCGCCGCACGCCGATGTACGTCGGCAGAATGGCACGGGCAGGCATAAGGGCTTACATGTACGTCCTTGCCTGCCCGCCGGTCGGGGGCCCGATCGGGCCCCCGCCCGGTGCCTGCGGCGGTCGGTATTCGTTCGGGAGCGATCCCGGACGAGGGGACGGCCATTCATTCATGGCCACCCCCTCGCGATCGCTCCCGGCGAATGAAAATGTCCGGTGACATCACTTCCTCTCCTGTAATGTAAACACAGGAGAGGAAGTGATGTATTCTCTCCTCCGTGTCGGTAGTTTTCGTTCCGGCACCGAGGAGAGAGGTTCGGTGAGTTGCACCAACACACCCCACATACAGTAGAACATGCCAGGCACACTCACACCCCCCCTTTACCCCCCGATCACCCCCCAATTACCCCTGCCCCCCCAGTCACAGTGACACCAATTGCTTTTTTTTTTTTTTTTGCATTGGTGTCATTTGTGACTGTAGTAACTGTTAGGGCAGTTAGGGTTAGCCCCCTTTAGTTCTAATGTGCCCCCCTAACCCCCCCAATAAAGGTTTAACCCCGTGATCACCCCCCGTCGCCAGTGTCACTAAGGCTGGGTTCACATTGCAGCGGTTTATGAGAACGAATGTGATTCGCACCGCACTGCAGTGCAAATCACATCCGATCTCTGTGCGATTCGAGTTCAGCCATACAGATAGTATGGCTGAATTCGTGTCGCACCCGCCGCACCGCCGCAAATTCGCACGGGACCCTTTTTTTGGCCCGCAGCAGAATCGGATCGCATGGGTGTTCACACCATGCGATCCGAGTTTGCAGATCGCACTGCGATATGCGAACTGATCTGGGGGTGTCATTAACATTTCACTGACACTCCCAGCAGTTCGCATAGGGCAGTGTGAACTGCCGCCGGGAGGCATGCGATGCGGGAACCCGCCGCGGATTCATGGCGTTCCCGCATCGCTCCAGTGTGAACCCAGCCTAATAAGCGATAGTTTTTCTGATCGCTGTATTAGTGTCACAGGTGACGCTGGTTAGGCAGGTAGGTATTTAGGTTCGCCGCAGCTTTTTATAGCGCCAGGGACCCCCATATACTACCGCATAAAGCCCCCTGATTGCCCCCTAGTTAACCCTTTCACCAGTGATCACCATATAACTGTTACAGGTGACGCTGGTTGGTTAGTTATTTTTTTTATAGTTTCAGGGCACCCGCCATTTATTACCTAATAAAGGTTTAACCGCCTGATCACCCGGCGGGTGTCATTTGTGACTGTAATAACTGTTAGGGCAGTTAGGGTTAGCCCCCTTTAGTTCTAAGGTACCCCCCTAACCCCCCCAATAAAGGTTTAACCCCGTGATCACCCCCCGTCGCCAGTGTCACTAAGGCTGGGTTCACATTGCAGCGGTTTATGAGAATGGATGTGATTCGCACCGCACTGCAGTGCAAATCACATCCGATCTCTGTGCGATTCGAGTTCAGCCATACAGATAGTATGGCTGAATTCGTGTCGCACCCGCCGTACCCGCCGCAAACTCGCACGGGACCCTTTTTTTGGTCCGCAGCAGAATCGGATCGCATGGGTGTTCACACCATGCGATCCGAGTTTGCAGATCGCACTGCGATATGCGAACTGATCTGGGGGTGTCATTAACATTTCACTGACACTCCCAGCAGTTCGCATAGGGCAGTGTGAACTGCTGCCGGGAGGCATGTGATGCGGGAACCCGCCGCGGATTCGTGGCGTTCCCGCATCGCTCCAGTGTGAACCCAGCCTAATAAGCGATCGTTTTTCTGATCACTGTATTAGTGTCACAGGTGACGCTAGTTAGGCAGGTAGGTATTTAGGTTCGCCGCAGCTTTTTATAGCGCCAGGGACCCCCATATACTACCGCATAAAGCCCCCTGATTGCCCCCTAGTTAACCCTTTCACCAGTGATCACCATATAACTGTTACAGGTGACGCTGGTTGGTTAGTTATTTTTTTTATAGTTTCAGGGCACCCGCCATTTATTACCTAGTCTCACTAGTGTACCCCTAAATTTAGGGGTGTCTACTTTCCAAAATGGGGTCATTTGGGTGGGGTTTGTGCCATCTTGGCATTTTATGGCCTTCAAAACTGTAACGCCCTTAGAAAGCCTGAAGGCGGTGCTTGGTTTTCGGGGCCCCGTACGCGGCTAGGCTCCCAAAAAGTCCCACATATGGGGTATCCCCGTACTCAGGAGAAGCAGCAGAATTTATTTTGGGGTGTCATTTCACATATGCCCATGGCATGCGTGAGCAATATATCATTTAGTGACAACTTTGTGAAAAAAAAAAAAAAAAAAGTTTGTAATTTTCCCGCAACTTGTGGCAAAATATAAAATATTCCATGGACTCAACATGCCTCTCAGCAAATAGCTTGGGGTGTCTACTTTCTAAAATGGGGTTATTTGTGGGGGTTTTGTGCCATCTTGGCATTTTATGGCCTTCAAAACTGTAATAGGTAGTGAGGAGTGAAGTCAAATATTTACGCCCTTAGAAAACCTGAAGGCGGTTCTTGGTTTTCGGGGCCCCGTACGCTGCTAGGCTCCCAAAAAGTCCCACATATGTGGTATCCCCGTACTCAGGAGAAGCAGCAGAATTTATTTTGGGGTGTCATTTCACATATGCCCATAGCATGTGTGAGCAATATATCATTTAGTGACAACTTTGTGAAAAAAAAATAAAAAAAAATTAAAGTTTGTAATTTTCCCGCAACTTGTGGCAAAATATAAAATATTCCATGGACTCAAAATGCCTCTCAGCAAATAGCTTGGGGTGTCTACTTTCTAAAATGGGGTCATTTGTGGGGGTTTTGTGCCATCTTGGCATTTTATGGCCTTCAAAACTGTAATAGGTAGTGAGAAGTGAAATCAAAAATTTACGCCCTTAGAAAGCCTGAAGGCGGTGCTTGATTTTCGGGGCCCCGTACGCGGCTAGGCTCCCAAAAAGTCCCACATATGTGGTATCCCCGTACTCAGGAGAAGCAGCAGAATTTATTTTGGGGTGTCATTTCACATATGCCCATAGCATGTGTGAGCAATATATCATTTAGTGACAACTTTGTGTAAAAAAAAATAAATACATTTTTTTTTGTCATTATTCAATCGCTTGAGGCAAAAAAATAAAATATTCAATGGGCTCAACATGCCACTTATCAATTTCCTTAGGGTGTCTACTTTCCAAAATAGGGGCCATTTGGGGGGGGTTTTGTACTGCCCTGCCATTTTAGCACCTCAAGAAATGAGATAGGCAGTCGTAAACTAAAAGCTGCGTAAATTCCAGAAAACGTACCTTAGTTTGTAGATGTGACAACTTTTGCGCAAACCAATAAATATACAATTATTGATTTTTTTTTTTACCAAAGACATGTGGCTGAATACATTTTGGCCTAAATGTATGACTAAAATTGAGTTTATTGGATTTTTCTAATAACAAAAAGTAGAAAATATCATTTTTTTTCAAAATTTGCGGTCTTTTTACGTTTATATCGCAAAAAATAAAAATCGCAGAGGCAATCAAATACCATCAAAAGAAAGCTCTATTTGTGGGAAGAAAAGGACGCAAATTTTGTTTGGGTACAACATTGCATGACCGCGCAATTACCAGTTAAAGCAGCGCAGTGCCAAATTGTAAAAAGACCTCTGGTCATTTACCAGCAAAATGGTCCGGTCTGAAGGTGGTTAAACACCCTTAATAACCAGACCAATTTTCAGCTTTTGGTGCTCTCACATTTTGAATGACAATTACTCAGTCATGCAACACTGGACCTATATGAAATTTTTGTCCTTTTTTCCACACAAATAGAGATTTCTTTTGGTGGAATTTAATCACCTCTCAGTTTTTTATTTTTTGTGCTATAAAAGAAAAAAGACCGAAAATTCTGCGCGCTCCAGGGGGTGCGCGAGAGCAGAATTCTGGGAGGCCGTTAATTAACGGCCTCTCAGAGTTAAACAACCGCCCTGAAGCCGTTAATCGGCATTGGGCGGTTGTTAAGTGGTTAAAGAGCTGCGCAAACTGTTGGCACAATATAAACCTTGTATAATAATAATCCACCATTGTCAGAGTGGTGTAAACATATCTTCCGACTTGTGCTAAAATTTTAGTACACAAGGAGTAAGCATATTTGAATCTGGCATACTGTCACCACCATGCAGGGAACTTTAAACAATTTGTCACAGGAAGTGCTAAATAAGCAGGCATATAGAAATTGGTGCATTTTTTTAGCACACACCAATCTTTCTTAATACTCCCCTCCATGTGTCTGAGGTCATTATGTAATGACTTGGCAATGTCCATGCAATTTGTGTTTTTCGAGTTTGTGAATGCAAACTGTTGAGTTTTTGCAGCTAAATTTGGAGTGTGTGTCCTAGAGGTATAATCATACCTCCCAACTTTCTGAAATGGGAATGAGGGACGCCCATTATTTAAGGTATGTAGGCATAGGACACACACACTGCCAAACCCCCTTAAAGGAGAATTGTACAAAAAAAATAAAGAAATATGCTTGGTTAAACCCACAATTGCTTTTTTCTTACCATTAGTATTCCTTTACACTGGCTTTTGAAATTAATAAATGGAGCAATTTAGACATTGGATGATAGGGTTTGCACTGTAAAACACTTTTTGATAGATAAGTAGTGCACTTTATATACAACTATATCAGACCAAATTGAGGGACAAATGAGGGGGAAAGAGGGACTCTGTTCTGAATGAGGGACAGTCCCTTTGAAATCAGGGACAGTTGGGAGGTATGTATGATGTCACTGGGAAAAACCAGGAAGTGGCATGTTTGCATAGTGGCAAAGTGAACGTAGAACTTATAAATTATATACTAAAGCAGGGGTAGGGAACCTAAGGCTCTCGAGCTAGATGTGGCTCTTTTGATGGCTGCATCTGGCTCTCACCTCTCAATCCGCGGATTGCATGGTGTGCTGATCCGTGGATTGAGCCAATAGCGGAATCCCTAGCTCCGGAGCTGCAGCCATCATGGTACACCCGGCGGCGGCCTAGTTGAGTGGTGCACTGACGTCATCATCACGCGCCTCAACTGCTCGTGGTTCTGCCTGCCTGTGTAGTGGTAAGCAAGCAGACAATTGTAGGGGAGATGTGGATATTACAGTGGGGGAGATTATGTGGATACAGGACAGTTATAATTGAAATTAGTTGATTAATTGATTAAAAAAATATATATATTTTTAAACATATTGTATGACTCTCGCGGAATTACATTTTAAAATATGTGACGTTCATGGCTCTCTCAGCCAAAAAGGTTCCCTACCCCTGTACTAAAGGATAGAATTATACAAATATATTTAACTGTGATCAGTACCATAGCATTCTCCTGTGCAGCTAAATCATTTGTGTACAGTATTCTGTGCCACTTTAACCAGAGAGGTTTCAGGTTTCATGGAGAAGCAAGGATGGTTATTATAAAATTTTGTAGAGATAAGAATAGAGGTAGGTAGAGCCCTACCTCCTGGCATGGCATGCTTATCTAACAGAAATGCTGTGGCTCAATGCCAATTTTTGCTTCTGGAAATCAGAGATATTATTAATATTATAAGTAAAGAACTTGTACTGTACATTTACTATATTTTGTCTTGACAGCTTGATCTCGATCAAATGATTGTCTGATGGAAAATATAAACCAGAAGCAAATTTAAAACATGCTTATCAGATCTTATGCAGTAAAAACATCCTTTCTGTTGTGAATAAATGTAACCATAAAAAACACTGACCTTTGAAGCTGTAAATGCTTAACCACTTAAGGACCGCCTCCTGCACATATACGTCGGCAGAATGGCACGGCTGGGCACAAGCACGTACCGGTACGTTGCTTTTTAAGTGCCCAGCCATGGGTCGGGGGCGTGCCACCGGCAGCACGCTCCTGACCCGGTCCTGAGCTCCGTGACCACGGTCGCGGGACCAGCGGACCCAATCGCCGCTAGTGTCCCACGATAAGGTCACAGAGCTGAAGAACGAGGAGAGGTCTGTGTAAACAAACCTCTCCCCATGCTTCCTACTGAGCCTGTCACTGATCGTCTGTTCCCTTTTATAGCGAAAGACAATCAGTGACGTCACATGCCAGGCCACGCCCCCTACAATAAAAAAAACACATAATGTCATACATAACACCTACACTGCCCCCTAGTGGTTAACTCCTTCACTGCCAGTGTCATTTACACAGCAATCAGTTCATTTAAATAGCACTGATTGCTGTATAAATGACAATGGTCCCAAAAATGTATCAAAGATGTCTGATGTGTCTGCCATAATGTCGCAGTCACAATAAAAATCGCTGATCGCTGCCATTACTAGTAAAAAAAAAATATAAAAAAAATGTTTTTTTATATATTTTTTGGGGATATTTATTATAGCAAAAAGTAAAAAAAATAGAATTTTTTTCAAAATTGTCACTCTATTTTCGTTTATAGCGCAAAAAATAAAAACCGCAGAGGTGATCGAATACCACCAAAAGAAAGCTCTATTTGTGGGGAAAAAAGGAACGCCAATTTTGTTTGGGAGCCACGTCGCACGACCGCGCAGTTAAAGCGACAGAGTGCCGAATCGCAAAAAGGGGCCTGGTTCTTTGGCTGCAAATTGGTCCGGGGCTTAAGTGGTTAAAGTACGTCCACTTTTGTTGAGAAAAAGACATTCCCCTCTGGGTGATCGATGTACATTGAAGAGACTGTAACAAACTTTGCAGATTCCTACCTTTTGTTATTCTGAAGAAATCCCTGTTTGTTTCTCTGTGCCCCTGTGCTCAGTGAGTGTAATGGGAGTGGCTTCATAATTATCAACCAGCTGCTGCAGAATCACAACTCTAATATGGAAAGTGATAGGTTCTGCATCCCTTAAGTGCCGGTTCACACTACATCGACCTGAAAGTTGGCACGACTTTGCCAGGCAACTTGGAGGCAACTTCGAAGCAACTTCTGGGAATTCATGGGTAATCTTCCTGTAATTTCAGATCCAACTCACATCAATTAAGATAAGGATCCGATTTGGAGGCAACTTCCATTGAAATCTATGGGTACAAGTCGGCTAGAAGTCGCCTTGAAGTAGTACAGGAACATTTTCCGAAGTCGGAGTGATTTCAGTAGTGTACATTAAGACAGCTCTCATTCACTTCAATGGAATTTCTTATGTCCAGCAACTTGGGGCGACTTGAGGTCTGACAAGTCGGATCCCAAGTCGCTGTAGTGTGAACCAGTACTTAGACGTTATTTCCTATTGAGAGTATCTTACCAAAACTTAGATTTTTGTTGCATTGCATGCCAAAAATCTGACTTGTATCTTAGTGTAGACTTCTGGGAAAATCAGTGAGCCAATCACCCATGCAGGAAATTATGTTTCTGGGGGGCATTCTGTACGTATTCTAAGTACAGAACACCTGCAGTTGGCCATATTGCATTGCGCAGAAAATTACAGAGCTGCAGATTTAAGAGGAAAGGTTTTTAATAGCATTCAATTACAATATGACTTGTGTCGCAATTGTATATGCTATATTATTTTTTCCCTATGAAAGTGGAGTTATCCTTTAACTCAAGCGAATTTTTTAAAATTTTGGACACTACAGTTCTATGTAGTGTTGCACCAGCTGCATCAAATAGCATTAAACGTGCTATGCAATGTTTTTTTTTTAAATGTCTGATTGTGTGCACCAAAATGGTGAAACACTTACACCAATGTTCCATTCTAAAACCAATTCAAAATGGCTGTATACACCATTATCAGAGTGGTATAAATACTGTAGTGAACATATCTTCAATTTTGTGCTAAAATTATGGCACACAAGGAGTAAGCATACTCAAATCTGGCAGACTGTTGCCAGGTTTGTTAATCTTACTGTACATTTATTATATTTTATCTCAGCAGCATTATCTTGATCAGATGAGTGTCTGATGAGAAGTAGAACCCAGAAACACATTGAAAGCATGCGCATCAGATTTGTTAGAACTGTTTATGCTTAACCCAAGACACTTTTAAAAAAATTTGGATAGAGTGGAAAAATGCGAAAGCATATTTCCAGCAAGATAAAAATAACAGTCCATTAAAAAAAATATATATATTTATTAAAATGCAATATTCACCTTCTTTGCAGAGATGTCTTCTCTTATGCCAGTAGATGGAGTTAAAGTGATTGTAAAGGCAAACATTTTATACTTACCTGCTCTGTTGCAGTGGATTTGCACCCTGGAGCAGCCTGGATCCTCCTCTTCTCTGGTCCTCTTTCTGTGATACTGACCTCTCCCTCCTGTTGAGTGCCCCCACAGCAAGCAGCTTGCTATGGGGGCACCTGAGCTGAGTCACAGCTCACTGTGTCCATTCAGACACAGAGCCCCAACCTAGCCCTGCCTCCTCTCTCACCTGATTGGCTAGCTGACTTTGATTGACAGCAGTGGGAGCCAATGGCACCGTTGCTTTGTCTCAGCCAATCAGGAAGAAGAATCTTGGACGGCTGAGACACTTGTGGACATCGCTGGCCAGGGAGGGACCTCAGGTAAATATTAGGGGTGCTGAGGGGGCTGCTGCACACAGATGGCTTTTTTTCTTAATGCATAGAATGCATTAAGATAAAAAAAACTTTTGCCCTTACAACCTCTTTAACTTCCTGTGATCCCAGGCTGACACTGACCCGCCTTAGTCTAACTGGACAGTAAACTAGAAGTAGCACAGGGATGAAGTCATTTCTCTGTCAATCTGCTTTCTTCTCCTGTTGGCATGCTGCTTTCCAGAATGTGACAAACGACAAAACATTTGGAGAAGTGGTTCTTTTATCCTGATCATGATTGTGGTATTTGTTTTAAGCCACTTCTATTAACACATAGACTAGTAAAGCAGTTGTATACCGCTGCACATTTTTTTTTTTTTAACCCTGCTTTGCATACTAGCACATTATGTTAAACATCCCATAAAACAAAGCCCTCCCATGCCAATAAATCAGCGCTGCAGGCGCTTCCATTTTCACCCATCTTACTTCTGGGGCATGCGCGCGGGAGCCACCATTCACGGCACAGGGTTCTGAATGAATGGCACAGGTGGCCGTTCCTTCAGAGCACATGCGCCAGTGACGTCACTGGCTGCATGTAATGTAAATATCTCCTAAAGGATTCACGTTTACACATAAGCCTCAAACCTTAGGAGTTTCAATTGGTATGCAAACAGGCAGGCCCTTGCACTACATGATTTTGGTAAATCTGAAGACAAAAATTAGCAGAATATCTGATAGTGTGTATGGGGCTTAACAGTTGCACAAGCTCCACCCCTGCACTGAAATTGCTTACTCTGATTTCAGTGCACACTGTGAGCTTCTCACATTGTACATTGGTAGCTGCAGCAAGCCAGATCGAGCCTGCATTATTTTCTGGCTGGAGAACATCCAGCATCATCTAACGCTCTCATCTCCAGTTTTCCTGCCCCTGGCCCACCATTTACATTTTTTGGATTTCAATTATGGAAGCTTAGCATTAAATTTGGGCATTACCTAGGGCTGCCTGCATGCAAGTGCAGCCTGCATAGGAATGCCCACATTTGCAGACTGACATACACCCATCAAGGCATTTTGATGTTTGCACCTGTAGTTTGATATAACAACTTCCAAGAACTAGCCCACTGTTTTCAGGGCTCAGGACTCCGAGGAGTAGTGATGCAGTGTTCTGTGGTGTTTCTTGGCAAGTATGTACAGCACCCTGCCATCCTCTCACATCAGCCATGATCGGTGTGATTAGAGTAGCAAAGAGACACAGGTGTCACTGAGTCTAAAATAAGGTATGTAATGAAACGGAAAGATTTTATTCAAAAATGTAATTAGCATATTGATGATAGGAAAGGGGGAGCCAGGAATGGCAAGCAGATTAAACTTCAAACTTGAGCTTTAAAAAAAACGATTTCAGTAAAAATGTGTGATTCTGTCATTTGATACCGTTTAAACTTCTTCCCAACTGCGCTATAGCTGAAAAACAGCTACAACACTGCCTTCCAGTTCTCTATGGCCCTCCTGGGGCCCATATTGGGCACTCTCTATGACTGCTGTGTCCTTTGGATGTGGCTGATCACAGATGGCAGTAAAGAGCCAATCACGGCAGCCATTTACCATGTTATCAGCTGTGTCCAATCACAACTTGTCACATGTAAACAGACTTGTTGGTTATTGTTTCTTTGCTCACACGCTGTCTCTGTGTGTGCAAAGGAGAGCCAATGACTAGTAAGTCTGGCAGGGTACAGTAATGAGTACATTATCAGTGGCAGAACATTATCAGTGCCCTGATTATCAGTGCAGCCCCATCAGTGGCCATCAGCGCAGCCTCATCAGTGCCTCCAATAGTGCAGCCTCATCAGTTGCCGTCGGTGAAGAACAAAAATTACTTATTTGCAAAATTTTATAACGGACACTAAGGAAAACTTATTTCTTTTCTTACATCAGGGGACACAGCCATAGTAATAACTATGTGATTGTATCGGTGTATCAGGTGCTGGACACTGGCACGCCCCTTAAGGCGTGAACTCCCCCCATACAACCCCTCCCTTTACTGGGAGTCCTCAGTTATTTCGCCAGTGTTTAAGGTGTTGGGCACGTGTAAGGATGTGTGTACTGAGCTCCACAGGCAGTAATCCTTTGATGAGAGCCAGCCATCCTGGCTGGATCCATTCTGATGTCTCCATAATGGACTAAATGAATGGTACCTGGGCCTTGTCATCCGAACACAAGGTTTTGCTCGCGAATGCTTTTAAGCTGGGCCCTGGGATCCAGTACTTTTTGGTAGTAAGGCCAATAAAAGTTTCCTGGCAGGGTCTTCTCGCAGGTCCAGGATTGCGGGATTACCTGAGTGTACCCCTGTTCCTGAAAGTTTCCTTTCAAGGTCTTGGAGCCTACCGTGAAGGGCGAAGATTGGGTTTTTTATCTCTGACAAACCCTGCTGCGAGGAAAGGTAGGGGAGATAATCTCTCCTTCCATGTATTGTATTGTCATGTCATGTCTATGTGTCACCACTGGAGGCTGTATTGGACACTCACCATTCTAACGCTGGAAACAGCAGAGGCTCCACTCTCCTATCCGTTCAAGCCAGCTCAGACCCTCAGGTATGAAGGGGGGGGTCTGATCACTTTCTGGGCCCCCAGATTGGTGGTTTTTGATCCTTTGAATGCCAGCCAGCTGCCTTCGTCAGGTGGATGATTTACCCCTCCCCCACCATGCCGCCTGCCATGATGCAGGCGCTCACACACTTGTTGAAAGAGGAAGGGGGGGGTGTTTCCGCGCAGGGCATGGCTAAACGGCGTCAGACGCCGGCCACACGTGGAGGAAGTAGTTCAGAGATCTGCAACAGAAGCTGCTGCCTGGTGGTGGAGGGACAGAGCAGGGGGGTTGCTGGTCAGGTTAGGTGACACAGGCATTTCCCTTTTGACAACATTGTACTGTATAGCTAGGATTAATAGCAGTTATTGTACTGTACTATAGCCTAGCAAGTGAAACATTCTTTTGCTGGTACTGCCTCTGCTTTGTACTGTAAGCTATGAGTGACAAAGGGACCAGGAACTCCTCTAAGGGTTCTAAGGGGTTAATGGTATACAACAAACTAAAAAAACCTTTCAAAAGAATCTCTTCCTCCCCTGAGAGGTAAAAAGAAAAATACGGCGAGTCAGATGAGCCGTCAAGGGTAGAACACTTCTGTCCCTGTGTATTTCATACAAACAGGGTTTTTCTTCTACCAATTAAAGGATTATTGCTATGATGTCTCTCCATAGTAGGACTAAACATAGCAGATTCCCATCTAGTCCTCTGGGCCCCTTTGTTGAGGTGCAGGAGGCTGGCGATCAGGTAGATCTTCCCAAATATTGGAAGATACTTATCTTTCCTCTTCGGAGGCTCCTAACAGGGAGGGAGTAGCTGTACAAGTCAGGTGTCTGCCTAATCCCTTACTTAACCCTTTTGTTGCCTGCAGCACAGGCTCTTGAGGTATCTGCCTATAATAGGGTTCATTTGAACCTCCCCCACTTGGGGAGGTTTTTCCTATGCATGCATAGCTATGTATTCTGAATGAGAACATTTCTATTAAAAGAAATGGGGGATTCCAGCTATTTAATGCTGCAATCACCTCAGTGATCAGAGTCTCACATTTCCAGCGGATAATGCACTGATCGTAAAGGATCCAGCAAGTTACGGTTGGATTTTCCTTTTAAAGACAAGATGTCTTTTGTAGTTCTGGCTGTAATTGGAGTAGCTCAGTCCATTAACCCTTTAACGTCTGCTCCACTATTGTGGTGGAGCACATTTTGAGTCACACCAATGCATTGGAATGTGGACTCCAAGGGGTTAAGGAACAGGTGTGAGTTACCTGAAAGTTCTGCCTGATCAGCAGGCCCGGCAAGGGGGTGGTGTATTTGACGCACTGTGTCTCACAGATGCTATGGCTTATACTTGGACTAGTGCATTTTTGCAGAGGTCCGTGGCTGAAATATTAATCAGCCAAAGCACTGGGTGAAAACCTTAGCCAGTAGGTGTCCCTTCCTGGTATACGACTATTAGAATGGATAAATACTTCCAAAAGGAGTAAAGCTCTCTTTACCAGTAAAAGTAGGTTCAAATAGTTCTCCTTTAATCACACAGCATCTCCTATGCCTTAGTTCCCTGGGGCAGCACCAGGATCTTGGGGGCAGAAAGCCCATAAAACAGAATGCTAAGGCCTTCTCATGAAGGAGCACCCCCACTCATTCAAATGAGGGGAAAGGTCCTGTGATTCTCAAAGTCTGGCAGGAACAATGTTAAAGAGGAAGTAAACCCTGATGGGTTTACTTCCTCTTTCATTCCCTGCAAAGGCAAAGCATAATGGACTACTATGCATCGCATAGTAGCCCATTATGTGTCGCTTACCTGACACAGGAGCCAGCGAAGTCGCCGCTGTCCCCTGTAGTCCGCCGCATCCATCTTGCTGGTGGCGTCTCGCAGCTCCGCCGCTGTCATTCGGCGGAGCCGCGATGACGTCACTCCCGCGCATGCGCACGGGAGCCGACACGCGCGGCAGATCCATTGTTGGAAATGCCGCGCTCAGTGCGCATGCGCGTCGCTGTCTATGGTGCATGCGCCGTAGACAGTGGTGCCTGTCTTCAGGCAAATATCTCCTAAACCGTATAGGTTTAGGAGATATTTCTTGGACCTACAGGTAAGCCTTAATCTAGGCTTACCTGTAGGTCAAAGTGGTTTGTAAGGGTTTACAACCACTTTAACAGCAGAAGGATTTCTGCAATTTTCTTCTTTAGGTTACATCTAGAGTTTCAAGAGCCCGGATGGCCCAGTCGGCTTTCGATCTGAGGGTCTGGGGTTCGGGTCCTGTTTGAGTGCTGCCTGTGGGGTCCTTGGGGCTGCTGACGTGGCAGTCTTTATGCAAGAGTGTCCGTCTCCTCAAAGAATACTCCTAAGGTTCCAGAAAAAAAAGGAAAAGGAAAGAAGAGAAGTCTCTCTTTCTGGCTTCTGGATCAACTGTTATCCCAGTCGGTTATATCAGAGATTCCTTTAGTGGAACAGGGGTTTTTGTTTTGTTTTGGCGCAAACCTTTTAAGGTCCCAGAGCCAAACAGAGAGGTAAGACCCATTCTAGATCTCCGAGATCTGAATCCGCACTCAAACATCCGATCCTTTCATAATTCGATCGGCTGCGTCCATCCTGCAAGGACGGGAGTTGCATATCTCCATGTGCCAAACTTTCCTACTTACCAGAAATTTCTGCGGTTTGAAATATAATATTATTTTTTCAATCGTGGCACTGTCACCCAGCTTAATCACAGCACTACGAGTGTTCTGAAAGATTCTGGCACCTCCTTTAGCCAGGTTAAGGGCTCAAGGCATAACGGTCCTAGCCTATTAAAAGGATCTACTTTTAACAGATCATTCAGTCTCAGGTGTAAAAACAGAGTCTGATCTCAGCTGTGGATATCTGAAGACTCTAGGTTGGATTCTCAGCCTAGGAAAATTCCACTTAAAACCATCAAGGAGGTTATTTGGGGACTGATTATAGATATCATACAGAAGAAGGTATTATTACCCAAGACGTGAATCAGTTCCATTGTAGGACTAATTCAACTTATCAGGTTAAAGGAAAATTCCTTCATTCGGCTGCAGGAGATTTTTAGGGTAAATGGTGGCCTCCTTTAGGGCTGTTCCTTATGCACAGTTTTATTCAAAGACTGTTTCAAGACACCATCCTGTTGGTCTGGAATAAAGAGGATTCAGGCCTTATTTCCAATACGCTTGGCTCCCAACATAGGTCAGAGCCTAAATTGGTGGTTATCCAGCAGGAGGGAAAATCTTTATCCTGCAAGGTGTTAACAACAGATGCCAGCCTTCTAGGCTGGGGAGCAGCCCTGGAAGAAGATTCTGTCCAGGGGAGATGATCCAGGTTAGAGGACCTTGCCTATCAACTTTGTTGGAAGTTTCAAGCAGTACATCTGGCCATAGAATCTTGGCGGTCAGATTATGGGACTGTCATGACAGGATTCAGTCTGACAGAGCCACAGCAGGGACTTACATCGAACACCAGGGGAGGCACCAGAAGTCGTGCAGCCCAAAAAGAGGTGAATAATGTTCTAGCTTTGGCAGGACACAACACTCCTTGCCTATCTGCAATTTTAATATTTCAGGCGTACTACTTGAGACGCCAACAATTATTTCTGGGAGAATGATCTCTTCACCCCGACATCTTCCTAGCAATAAGTCAGATGGGATACTCCGGACATGGACCTATTTGCGTCCAGATTCATTAATAAGGTCGACAACTTTATGTCAAAACGAGGGGTCCGCTAGCAGGCGGAACAGATGCATTAGTCTTCCCAGGGGATCAGTTTTCACTGATCTATGCATTTCCTCCAGCTCTGCTACTTCTGTGCCTTCTCCGCGGGATTAAGCAGGAACAGAAGGAGGTGTTTCTAGTGGCCCCAGCTGGGTCCCAGAAGATCTTAATTTATCGAGATCATAAAGAGGGCAGTAGAAGTCCTTTGGACTCTGCCATTATAGCCAGACCTTCTTGCACAAGGTCCGATGTTCATCCTACTTTAAGGACAAGTAGTTTAACAGGTTTGACTGTTGAATCCTACTCTATAAAGGATCGTGGGTGATCTCCTTCAGTAGTGTCTACTTTGACTAATGCCAGGAAGCCGGCTTCCAGAATCACTTACTATAGAATCATGAAGGCATAGGTTTCTTGGTATGGATCCAGGTGTTGGCAACCCAGGAAGTATGTCAATAGGCAGGATTCCTGCATATGGGATCTGAAATGAAGCTGGCCTTGACTTTTATCAAGAGCCAGATCCAGGCCGTGTCTATGTTTTTTCCTATGGCCTCTTGCTTCCCACTCTTGGTAACACGGTTTATCCCCCTATCAAGGCACCTTTAAATCCTTAGGATTTAAAATTGGTCTTTTAGGCTTTGCTGAATCAGCCATTGGAACCTTACGAGAAATTTCTCTTGGTTCTTTGACAAGAAAGATAATCTATTTTGCTTGCCATTTCTTATCTCTTATCGGAACTAACGGCTCTGTCTTGTAAGAGCCATATTTCATCATGCATAAGGATGAGGTGGTTTGATGTCCTCATCCTGAATTCTTACCAAAAGTGGTAACAGGTTTTCATTTAAACCAAGATATTATTCTTCCTTTCTCCCCAGAAGCCTTAATCTGGGGAAGAGAAAGCACTATGATGTAGTAAGAGCGATCAGAATCTATTTAAAGGCAACCGCTCAGGTTCGCAAAACACAGGTTTTATTTGTACTGCCAGAGGTCAAGATCCACTATTTTCCAAATGGATATTTTAAGTGATTGATCAAGCTTCAGCTTAAAGAAGAAAATTCTTCCTTCTCAGATTAAGAGCACACTCATCCAGGGCGATTAGTGCCTCTTGGGTGGTGCATCATCAGGCCTCTATGGCTCAGACCTGTAAGACCGCAACTTGGTCTTCGGTTCATACGTTTATCCGAAATCTGAAAATTGTCTTGGGCAGGAACGTGAAAGTGCCTAGTATTGAAGTGGTTAAACGGTGTCCTACTTGATAATGCTGCAGTTTTGGTCGACATTGCAGCCTAAAAGAAATTGAACACTTTATTTCGTTTTCTTTCTCTTGGAAAGCTCTTGACCATTACTGAAAGACTTAGTAAGGGACAAAATAGTTCCAAATCAGTAACAATGAAATAATTAGTAATACCAAATTAGTAGCATTTAAACAAAACAAAATCTTTACACATTTATATCCCACTAACATATTTTGAGTATTCCTACATAAATTCAGTTTGTTTATGGGATATTTTTTTTCCTAAATGTATAGGTGTTAGAACTGATTTACATGTTCCAATTAAATAGATGCTATATTTTCTTGAGGGGTTGCTATTTCTGGATTGTTTGCTGTCATTTATAATGGAGAATTGCCAAGCCATAAGTAAATTGCATCAATTTGTTATTTATCCTGTGTGTTCAAAGGGTGAGTCCTGCACGTTTACAGATAACAAGTGACAACTTGCTGCAATGTGTTGTGTGCAGATTGTAATACATGTAAATAACTACTTTATTCTTTAAGTAACCTAATTATGTTATAAATTATATTGTCTAGTTTTTTTTTAACAATCATTTATGTAAACAAGAGGCTCTCAACTGGATATTCATTTTTCACACACTGTAAATACCAAGCTACAAACCACATCTAAATACGCTGTTGCTATTAACCACCTACTGCCCAGCGCAATTTTGACATTTTTCACATATGTAAAAATCTAAAAAAAAAATGTATTGCAAGAAAATTACTTGGAACCCCCAAACATTATATATTTGCTGAAAGCAGAGGCCCTGGAAAATAAAATTTTGCCCACCTGTGAAATGGCAACAAATTACAGTACATAAAAATTTCCATGGGTGATGCTTTAAAAGCTTTTACAGGTTACAAGTTTAGAGTTAAAGATGAACTCTGGTACTAGAATTATTGCACTCACTCTGATGTTCTCAGCAATACCTCACATGTAATGGGGGGGGGGGGGGGGGGAAATCATCTTTGACAGTATGAAAGACAAGGTGATTGATGGATGCTATGTATCACCTTGCATAGTTTCTTACAGGAAACTAAGGTAGGATCTGGGCCACCTTGGCATTGTTGGTTTCCGGACCAGATTTTGAAGTACACTAATGACCACCAGCTGGTGGTATAAATAAGGAAGGACTGAAGCAAGAGATTGCTTTTGATTTGGGACTCCGGAAGCCAAACCCGAGAGAGCTGTCGATGTAGAGATTGCTTTGCGAAAGAAAGAAAATAGTTTGCATTATGTTTACATGGTTAATCAGGTTGAAAAAAGACACAAGTCCATCTAGGTCAACCAAAAAAATAAATAAAATACAATCCCATATACATAATCCTTCACCCACAGTTGATCCAGAGGAAGGCGAAAAACCCCAGCAAAGCATGCTCCAATTTGCTACAGAAGGGGGAAAAAAATCTTTCCTGAGCCCCGAGAGGCAATCGGATTTTCCCTGTATCAACTTTACTTATAAATGTCAGTACCCAGTTATATTATGTACATTTAGGAAAGAATCCAGGTCTTTTTTTTTAAAAGCAATCTACTGAGCTGGCCAGAACCACCTCTGGAGGGAGTCTTTTCCACATTTTCACAGTTCTTACTGTGAAGAAACTTTTCTGTATTTGGAGATTAAATCTTTATTTCTCTTATATTCACCGGCCAACACAGCTCCTCTCTGTAACAAAATGGGTTGTCAGCCCTATTACTGGAGATCACTAGGCAAAGTTGTAATACAACACTTCAGAACTTTTAGTTCCGCCCAGGGGGCGGTCCCTAGGCTACAACCCCCACAGCCTGCCCTAGCAGACACAGTTTTATTTTGCCTAGTGAAGGAGATGCACCTAGGAACCCTGCAGGCCCATAGGTCCATGTTTTTTTGATGCAGAAGCTTGGCTTTTTGTGCAAGATGAATGATCCTGTGATCTTCTATCAACAGCCAGCTGGGTGACATGCTGATTCACTTATCCTTGTAGTCTCCCCAGTTCGGCCATCAAGCGTGTGCAGGTCGCAGCTATGGCTCGGCAGGCCACAACATACCTCAGCTCCAGAGGTGGTCGGTGAGCTTTTATGCTCCGGGGCATACATATGACCGGGCTACTGATGTCTGCGTCACAGTATGCCGGGCCAGTAGTCTTCCCTGTACTGATCAGGAGTTGACTACCATGGAATATCCCCAAGCTCTTCGGGACTGGTAAGTACAGCTCCCCCTGTCCCGGCAGGGTGGAGCAGCTGGGCATTCCCTGGGAGGTCGATTCGGGGGCCCCCCTCACCCCCTCTCTTCTCTCCCCTGTCCCTAACTCCCCTCCTTCCCCCCTCACGGGGGATGGGGCTATGATACTGAGCAGTGTGTGCGTGTGCCCTGGGCTCTCACCTGGGGGTTCAGCTGTACTGGAGTGCCTGGGTCCTGCAGCTTAGTCCCCATGGATGCCTGTGAGGTCTGCCCCTGTGTCTGGCGCTGTGTCTGCGACATGTTTTCTCTATGCCTCTCATGGCTCTGGCCAGCGCCCATTTTAAGTGTGGGCAAGGGTCAGGCATACTTCTGGCTTCAAGTGGCCATTTTCCTAGTGATTTTCTATTAGAACACTGGCGGCCATTTTCTTGTTGCCGGATCGTGTTTTTTGTGCTCTAGCAGCAGCGCCTGTGCCCTCAGCTTCCTGTTTGGTCATCACAGAGCGCTGGGAGGTTTTTCCTGTGAATCTGGACGCGTGCTTCAGATCGCTCACCGATTGTTCACCGATCGTGCTGACGACCTGCCACCGACGCAGCTTTTGTACCTCTGCATCTGGGAGCACTGGGGATCTGCAGGCACTGCTGTAATACAGCGCGGAACTGCTCAGGACGGTGAGTCCAGCAGGTTAGAACCCCTCAGTCAGCGGCAGCAGGATGGTGGGACTGTCCTAAGTCCCCTTCGGGTGGCAGACAGGGTAGGGTCATCATGGCTTCAGAAACTGGTGTTTCTTCCCCGGAGTTCTAGGCAATTGCAACTGGGTCACCTGCGGACTGCATGGTCCTTATGGACACCCTTACGGCTGGCCTCAATTCGTTCGTTGCCAAGTTAGAGACGGTACATGCGAAGAAAGGTGCTAAAAAGCGGCCCCTGCCCCCCTGTCCTCTGGGGAGAGCTCTGACGCAGACTCGTGTCCTGCTGAGGCCGGTGACCCCTGCTCTGTCTTGTCAGATGACGCTTACCAGGACCGTTCAGACAGGGAGGATGAGTCCCCGTCTGGGTCTGTGTGCGACAAAGTGCTAGTTGGAGCACTTATCACAGCTGTGCATGATACCCTGAAGATTCAGGAGCCAGCAGATCCCTCTGCTGATGTACTGGTCCCTTTTGAGTCCCGCAAGCAAGCACGTTCACCTAAGGTATTCCCGTATCTGACTTATTTTGACAAGTTCATTTACAAGGAATGGGGTCGCCCGCAAAGGACCTTTGTGGTCCCCAATACATGGCTGTGCGTTATCCCTTTGAGGAAAGCCTTTTCAAGAAATGGTTGGCTCCTCCGGTTGTGGACCCCCCAGTATCCAGATTAAATAAAGTAACCACGATCCCGGTTGAGGGGACTCCTGCATTCAAGGATCCCACAAACAGGAAGGCTGAGGCGGTGGCTCGTTCCTTGTTTACGGTTGTGGGGTCAGCCGTGCGACCTGTACTGGCATCCACACATGTGTCGCAGACACTGACTGAGTGGGCAAAACTTTTGCACCACGAATTGGGAGAGCAACAGGCTTCTCCTGTCTGTGTGGAACTAGCAGACCAACCAGTGCAAGGCCTTAAGTACGTCTGTGACGCGGCCCTGGATCCTCTCCCCTTGTTATCCAGGGCTTCAGTGTCAGCTGTGGTGCTGAGGAGCCTGATTTGGCTAAAATGCTGGTCTGCTGACCAGGCATCCAAAAAAGTCCTGACGGATCTTCCTTTCCTTGGCGACCAGCTCTTTGGAGCCTCGTTAGATGACATTATTAAAAATGCCACTGGTGGTAAGAGTACTCTACTCCCACAGGCCAGGAAGGCTAAGGAGCCACGCCGCAGGCAAGGTCCCTCTTTTTCTGCTCACAATCGGCTTTTTCGTCTGCCCTGTGCTTTGACAAAACATCCCCAGCCCGACAGGATGCCCACAGGCGGTCAAAAACGTCAAAACATCCCTGGACCTTGCCTAACAAGCCTGCGAATAAAAGTGCTACCGCATGAAGGTTTGCCTCCACCCATATGCCTTCGGCATCAAAAGTTTCTGCATTTTGCAGACGGGGAAGCCCATTACCAATTTGTGGCTCTTCCTTTTGGTCTGGCATCAGCCCCCCGAGTCTTTACCAAGGTACTGGCTCCAGTATTGGCGTTGCTGAGACAACGTGGGATCGCGATCGTGGGCTACCTGGACGATCTCCTCCTGAGAGAATCTTCCGCCTCAGAATTAGAGGAGGATATGGAGGTCACCATGCAGACCCTGCAAGAATTTGGGTGGCTGTTGAACCTAAAGAAGTCGGTGATTGTGCCGACCCAGCATCTGGAGTACCTAGGTTTACTGTTGGATTCCAGGGAAGCAAGAGTTTTTCTCCCTTCAGACAAATTGCAGACTGTCAGGTCCGCGGTAAAACTGTTGATGAACCACAAGTGGTCGTCACTCCAGTTTTGCATGTGAGTACTGGGACTCATGGTTGCCTCCTTCGAGGCAGTACCTTACGCCCCATTCCACATCAGAGTACTGCAGAAGGAGATCTTGTTAAAATGGGACAAGTCTAAGTTGTCCCTAGATTGACAGATCCAGGTGAGCCAACCAGTCAGGGACTCTCTGATCTGGTGGTTGAGGTCCCCGGTAATTCAGTCCGGAAAATCGTTCCTTCCTCTGAAATGGACGGTGATCACTACGGACGCCAGTCTATCTGGCTGGGGTGGAATGATGGGGCTTCAGTCGACTCCGGGCCTCTGGTCGATGGAAGAATCTGAGTTGCCGATCAATCTGCTTGAATTGAGAGCGATCAGGCTGTGTCTCCACACATGGTCGGTGAGTCTTCAAGGGCGTCCGATCAGGATACAGTCGGACAACACCACGGCGGTGGCATACATAAATCACCAAGGGGGAACAAGAAGCGCAGCCACTGCTTGGGAGGTCGCTCACATATTTCGGTGGGCAGAGCTACACGTACCGGCCCTGTCAGCCATTTACATCCCGGGAGTGGAAAACTGGTAGGCAGACTATCTGAGTCGACAGATGCTGGACCCAGGAGAATGGGCATTGCATCCGGAGACATTCAGGCTGCTGTGCCTGAAGTGGGGCACACCAGATGTGGATCTACTGGCCTCCTGTCTCAATCGGAAGGTGCCAAGATTTATGTCCAGGACAAAAGATCCATGGGCAGACGCATCAGACATGCTGGTGGCTCTGTGGGATCAGTACCAGCTGATCTACGCCTTTCCTCCACTGAAGTTGTTGCCACTTCTGCTTCGCAGAGTGGAAGCCGAGGGGATCCCAGTAATACTGGTTGCCCCAGATTGGCCTCAGCATCCCTGGTACGCAGATCTGGTGAGTCTAGTGGCAGACGCTCCCTGGCAACTGCCATTGCGGGAGGACCTCCTATCTCAAGGTCCAATTTTTCATCTTGCTTTACCATCGCTGGCTTTAACGGCATGGCTATTGAGAGCCAGGTGTTGAGGAACCGGGGTCTGTCGGACTCAGTGATTCCAACTATGTTTAAGGCATGGAAATCTTCTTCTCGGAAGATATACCATCGTACCTGGAAGGCATACATCTCCATGTGTAAGGAGAAAGGTTGGCATCCGCATTCCTTTTCCATAGCGAGGATCCTGCTGGTTCTCCAGCGAGGAGCAGACCAGAAATTGGCATTGAGCACCATCAAGGGGCAAATCTCAGCCTTGGCTGTGTTTTTTCAACGACCCCTGGCATTGCACTCCTTAGTGGGTACCTTCGTTCAGGGGGTACGACATGTAGTCCCTCCGGTGCGCCCACCGTTACCCCCATGGGATTTGAACCTGGTGTTGTCGGTGCTTCAAAAACCGCTGTTTGAAAATATCAGGGAGATTCCCCTGTTGACTCTTTCCCAGAAAGTGGTCTTTCTGGTGGTCATCACATCGGGCAGGAGGGTTTCAGAATTGGTGGCCTTGTCTTGCAAGTCGCCCTATCTGGTCATTCACAAGGATAAGGTGGTGTTGCGTCCGCAACCACCTTTTCTTCCGAAGGTGGTCTCGGCTTTCCATATCATTGAGGACATTGTATTACCATCACTGTGTCCTAAGCCGAAGCACCCCAAGGAGGTGGCCCTTCACGCTCTGGATGTGGTTAGGGCCGTGAGGTGTATTTGGCTGCCACGGCTCCCTTTCAGAAATCAGACTCACAGTTTGTTTCGGTGGCTGGTCCAAAGAAGGGCATGGCGGTCTCGTCGGCCACCATTTCTAGGTGGATCAGACAGATTGTAGTACAAGCCTACGCCTTAAAGGGGCATGTGCCCCGCTTTCTGGTCATGGCCCACTCTATGAGGGCAATCGAAACATCTTGGGCCTTTTCGACACCAAGCGTCGGTCGCTCAGGTGTGTAAGGCGGTGACCTGGTCGTCTGTCCATACGTTTACCAAGTTCTACAAGGTAGACGTCAGTACATTGGCGGATGCCTGTTTTGGCCGCAAAGTTTTGCAGGCGGCCGTGTAGTTGCAATTAAATTTGCAACCTTTATTTTTTCCTGTTTTTTTTTTTTGTGGAAATGCAGTACTGTTAGTTTAATGAGCTTTTGCATTACTTCCACAATTGGTTGCGGTCTGTGAGGTCACTCCTGTTGAGGATATCCGGTTATATGGTGGTGTTTTTTTCTCACACTGCTGTTTTTTTTGTGGGTTTAGTTCACTAGTTCCCACTGGCCATGGTTGATGAAGTTTTATGCTGTTTCCCACCCCTCATTTGGCACTGCTTGGGGACGTGCCATTTTGTTACAGAGAGGAGCTGTGTCGGTCGGTAAATATAAGAGAAAACAGGATTTTTTTGTACTTACCGTAAAATCCTTTTTCTCTGTAATTCGCCAACCGACACAGCACCCGCTCCTCCTTTTTCTCTTTACGTTATACTGCTTGTTGACGTACTGTGTTTGCTAGGGCAGGCTGTAGGGGTTGTAGCCTAGGGACCACCCCCTGGGCGGAACTAAAAGTTCTGAAGTGTTGTATTACAACTTTGCCTAGTAATCTCCAGTGATAGGGCTGACAACCCATTTTACAGAGAGGAGCTGTGTCGGTCGGTGAATTACAGAGAAAAGGATTTTATGGTGAGTACTAAAAATCCTATTTTTCCTTTAGACGTAAAGAGTTCCCCCTTGTCCTCTGTGATGACCTAAAAGTGAATAACAGCACCAAGTTCACTATATGGACCACTTATGTATTTGTACATGTTGACCATACCCCACCTTAATCACCTCTTCACAGGAGAGAATACATTCAGTTCCTCTAATCTTTCCTCATAGTTAAACTCCTCCATGCCTCTTATCAGTTTGGTTGCCCTTCTCTGCACTTTCTCCAGTTTCCCAGTATGCTTTTTGAGAAGTGGTACCCCCAACTGAACTGCATATTCCAGGTGAGGTCTTACTAATTATTTAAACAGGGACAAAAGAATATCGCGCTCTCTGGAGTCCATACCTCTCTTAATACAAGAAAGCACTTTGCTCGCTTTGGAAACCGCAACTTGGCATTGCATGCTATTATTAAGCTTATGATTTACCAAAACCCCCAGATCCTTCTCCACTATGGATTCCCCCAGTTGTACTGCCCCCTAGTATGTACATATTCTTAGCCCCCAAGTGCATAACTTTACACTTGCCAAAATTAAAACTTATTTGCCACTTAGTTGCCCAATTAGATTAGTGCATTGTAGCTTGTAAATTGGAGACATCCTGTAAGGATGTTATTCCACTACATAGCTTGATGTCATCTGCAAAGACAGAAGTGGTACTTTTAATCCCAGACTATATATCATTTATAAAGATATTAAAAAGTAAGGGTCCCTACACTGAACCTTGGGGTACACTACTGATAGCCTTAGACCATTTAGAGTTATGCCCTGTACACATGATCGGATTTTCTGACAACAAATGTTGGATGTGAGCTTGTTGGCTGAAAGTCCGACCGTGTGTATGCTCCATCAAACATTTGCTGTCAGACTTTCCGCCAACAAATGTTTGATAGCAGGTTCTCAAATTGTCGGAATTTCCGATCATGTGTACAAACGGAGGCAAACGGAGCCTCAGATAAAACTACTTGGTCCTCTAGTGCTTGGAGGGAAAAGACAGGGAGAGGAATTGTATGGAGAGTAAAAGAGCTTTTAACAGTTATTGTGTGGACATTGGAGAACATATACTGTCACTTTGAGCGGAGCATTGGGAAACGTTTTTGTCACACTGGCACAGAGACCCTTGCTGGGGGATAAGCCAAAGGCACATTAGATCTCCTTAAACAAGAGATCTAACTAGCTGGTAAGCGGAAGTGCTTTTATTGGTGGAGGATCTTTTTTGCTGTACTCTGGCACATCTTCATGGGTGTCGTGTGTGACATCACCTTGGAGGGCTGAAGAACTATCGTGGACCATTCAATTCCTAATTTCTGGAATTTGGTGTATATATATGGTTACACCGATATTTGGACATTAGATGCATCCATATATTTTTTGTTTATATATTCACTCAGTTTAATATTGTTTCAATTCATTTTGTTTTTGTTGGAGTAGTCTTTTATTATACATTTCATATATACTATATGGACTAATCATTCATGCTTTTTGTAGCAATTTGCAGTGCAGCTTTTCTTTTAATTTATGTTTTTATTGTGTGTATCTCACATTAAGTTGAAGCTAATTCTTTATTTACTTTTTCACTCTAAATTTCACTCATTAGAGGGATATACTAGACAGCGCTGTATTGCCACTTTTTCACCCCTCCGTTTTACCCTTTTTTTCCCGAAAGAGAGCATAGCCAGAAATATTAATAGCCCAGTCATGAAAAGACTGAAGCCAAAATCTAGCAATACCAATTAGATTATAGTTCTGCTCATGCACCAGAGCTTCCAACTCGCCTATTTTGCTTGGTAGACTTCTGGCATTGGTGAAGAAACACTGATTCATTGTCACATTTTGCAAATGCATGTTGCATATTTTTATTTTAGTACAAATAGTACAATTTCCAATGGTTGTTTGTAATATAGGAACCTTCATAGCATCTGCCATAGCCCTTCTCCCATCTTTCCCCATTCCACCCACCAATAGGGGCTGACCCCTGTCTGACCGATTATCTTATTCACCCTCCTCCCACACTCCTAGTTTAAATACTCCTCCAGCTTTCCCATAAACCTCTCCCTCAGCACAGTAGACCCCCTTCTAGGGAGACAGCAAACCATTCAGTTGAGGCAATTTTGGCAAAAAATTATCGGTCCTTTTGATTATAGAATCCCCTATTACCACCAACTGTCTAGGCCTACCTGCACTACCCTCACCACCCCTACTAGATGGGCTGCTCTCCCAGCTGTTAGGGGGTGCAGTGACATCTAGGGCCGCCTAGACGTCACTGCAAAAATGGTAAAAAAAATGAAAAAAAAATGAGAACACAGCAATCATCAGCAGTCAAAAGCAAAACTGTTTTCCACTCTCCAATCAAAATTCCCACTCTAAGCTGACTACCTGACTACAAGTCAAAGACTGCCGTCTAGACTACCTTTTTCACTGGGGAGGTGATCCCCATTTGAGCTAACCCCCCCTCATACCATTTTCATATGCATGCGGGACCTACATTTTTTTTTGCACTTTCTTTTTTTTTTTTATTCAATTTTTTTTCTGTCACAAAAATCAACATCCCTTGTGATAGCTGGGGAAACGACAGGTAGTCTATATAGAGAGAGCAATAGTCTATATAAGACCCCTGATCCCTCCTCTGCCCTCCAAAGCATCTGATTAAACTGAGATTGGTTTGGTTAGATGCTTGCTTGGCCGGTAGCAGCCAGTAAACAAAGACCCAAAACTGGAAGTGATTAAACCCTCATCACTTCCAGGATCTTTTGTCACAGGGGAGGGCTAGGAACAGATGTGACTTCTGTTCCTTTGTGCTCAGCTGACCCATTGGCAGCAGTCCTGGGCTCCCCGGTAGAACAGGAGAACACAGGAATGGCGGAGGGAGAAAGGGGCCCTCTTCCCAGCCCTGTTAAGGTGATCGAGTGGCTGTAGAGTCGTGCAAATCACTTTTACCTGAAAGCTAATCACTGGCTGAAAATGTTGTTACCAGGATAATGGCTGCAGCTGTAGTCATGATTCTGGTATAACTTTTTCCGCCATACAGGTACAGCCTAAGGGCTGGAAGTGGTTTAAGTGGAGCACAAGGAAAGCTGAATGCACAAGTGAAATTTATAGATTTACAATTTATTTGCCAAAGGATTTGTGAATTTTTTGGTTAGCCACTTGAGATTTACACACCCATCCTTGACATTTCACTCTGCTGCTTCCTGTATCAGTTTTACTATTTCCAGGATCTACCCAATGAGAGGTGATAATGCGGTATCATTGCAGCATACTAGAAGTGTGTAAATCACAAACTAGACTGTACTGAATTGCAAATCCTTTGACAGGAAAAAGAGTAAACCTATGTATTTAAACTGTATACATACTGTACATATACCTTCTTCATTATAGCCAAAACAGTGGAAGTATAAAAAAAGGGCAAATTTTACTATTAGAAAACTGATATAAAAAGTTTTTATTAGAAATGGATTTACTTCTTATAAAATTATTCCAATAGTAATCACTGGCATTTTCCTGGAAAATGCTATAAAGTGAAGACATGGCTTTCAATTATTTTCTGTGTCTAGACAAAATTTTCATTCATATCTGACTGAAAGTTGTATTTAGCCCAGTGTTTAAACTGTTTTCAAATTTGAATGCCTTGGA
The DNA here is from genome assembly GCF_037356315.1 of Lithobates pipiens. NCBI lineage: Eukaryota > Metazoa > Chordata > Amphibia > Anura > Ranidae > Lithobates > Lithobates pipiens. The sequence continues at coordinate 332,111,903 of NW_027507764.1, read as the reverse complement.
AAATGTTGGAGACTATCATGTAGAAATATTAATCTACAGAGCTTGCCATTTGCAGAGCAGCGTAGATCCTGCCAAGAGAGCCCACCATGTAGAAAGAGAAACTGCACTAAAGATACAGATACTAAAGAGCTGCAGCATCTGGCGGGCTGCGACTTGGAAACTGGTAGCAATTTAGTAAGCGGGATTATGATGAAAGGCGCCCCTCACAATACAGTGGCCGAGGTATTAGAGGCCGATTCCTTTCGGCACAAAAATTCTGTAACTCTTATGATGGGCAAAGTGTGGAAAACTGTAAAAATATTAATGGGGTATACGGGTTTGTCAGAATCTACGCCACTGTGGGATAATAAAAATCTCCCGGAATTAATTTCAATAGGAAAGATTAAAAATTGGGAAAGACAGGGTATAACGAGGTTGATCCAACTTTATGACGGTAATACCCTAAGGTCATTTTCGGACCTAAGGGAGGAATACAACTTACCACAACAATCCTTCTTTAGATACCTCCAGCTGAGACACGCGCTGGCAGCCCAGTTTGGGGTACATATGCCAGTATGGGATAAGATACTTATGCTTCAGGAGCTACCTACAATGGATAAAACCAGCGGGTGTATATCGGCAATATATAAACAATTATTTTCAAAGGCCAACCAGGAAGTAGACCACTTAAAACAGAAGAAGAGATGGGAAGAGGACATGGGGGAAATATCAGATGAGCAGTGGAGGAGAATAATGGAACTAGGGCCAATAACATCAGTCTCCCCCTCACAAAAAACCTCGCATCTGATGCTGGTGCACAGGGCTTACTATACCCCTAAGAGATTATACCAATTCGGTAGGAGAGATGATGATAGATGCCCTAGATGCCAAAGACAGGGAGATCTTATGCACATGGTGTGGCGTTGTCCGAAATTGTTTCGATATTGGCAGGGAGTGGTGGAAACTATAAATAAAATTTTTGAGGTAAAACTGGAAATGGACCCGATAATCTGCGTGCTGGGATATAGGGAGGCGCGGGGAGAACAGAAATGCACTACGGTGGCAGTTGTGCGCTGCCTATTCCAAGCACGTAGAATAATAGCACAAAGGTGGCAGGCGGAGAGGCCTCCACTGGTGAGTGAATGGATCCAAGTTATCTGTGAATTAATTTGGAAGGAGAAGACAATATATGTAAAAAGGGGGAACCTGAGAGAGTTTGAAAAAATATGGAGACCATGGGCTGATGAGATGGGATACCCCTTGGATTAGAAATGAGTTGGAGAATCAAGATTAAAATTAAGAAAGGGGAAGTAGACCTTCATTTATGTTATGAGTAAACCGCTTAAAAAGTAATATAAAGACGTAGTAACGGTGAAGGTAGTAGGAAAGGGAAAGGGAGAGGTGGGATAGGTTAATGGTTAAAAGGATGCTAATTTATAGAAGATAAGGATAACAGTAGATTGTATGTATGAGAAATCAATCTTGTAATTGTGATATATTATTGATTTTTTTAAAGTGCTTGTGTACACTGAGAGAGGAAAGGAAAAAAAAAAAAGGGAAATTAAAGGTAAAAATTAAAAATAACGCTACAATGATGTGAAGACGAGGAAGGTGCAAATGAACGTAAAGTTGATTGGGGCCTCGTGAAAAAATCGCTGATGTAGCAAGAAAAAAAAAAAAAGATACAAAAAATTGGCTCTGGTGAAGTATTGAGAAAGAAGCGGGTAAGAGATTACCCTGTAGAAGAAGAGATCTTGCACTAAGACTAGTAGGAGTGACTAAAGCTGGGCATACACTAACAGATTTTTGACCAGTGTATGTATGAACACATGTGCATATGTATGTGCAAATACATATGCACGACAAATGTCATTCGAAAGTACTTCAGCCAACTGTTTACTTCTGTTTACTTTTAAAATTAAAATTTGGAACAAATGTAATTTCTGAAATGAAAATTACATACACTGTTAGAAATTCAAGAAAAAATGTCCATCCTGCACCTTAGAATTTTTCCATCACTGCAACCAAAAACGTACATTAATTTTAATTAGAAAATCAAACAAACATTCTTACAGTGAAAATTTTTTAACCCAATTTTACCAGTGTATGGCCATCTTAAAAAATAAACAGCTCTTAAAGAGCAGCTCCACCCAAAAGGGGAACCTCCACTTGTTCGCACCCCCTCCGCTGCCACATTTGGCAGTTTTTTTGGGGGGAGTGGGTACCTGGTTTTGACAGGTACCTGCTCCCTTTTCCTGGTAAGATCGCCGCACGGCGAACTACGTCATGCCCAGAAGATGGTGGGGCCATTCAGAAAGCTCAGCGCATTCACATATACACAGTAGGAAAAAGGCTGTTAAGCCTGAAGGGTTCACTGCTGGTTTCCCTTACTTGCGAATCTGCTTGGGGCGCCGACATCGTGGACAGGTACGGTAAGTGTCCTTATATTAAAAGTTAACAGCTACAGTTATTTGTATTTTTTCCCCAGACTGGAACTCCGCTTTAAGGTCACAGCCAATCCTCCCTGAATAAAGCAGTGTGGTATTTGCTTTAATGATCTGCAGACCTTTTCCAGGAAATATGTTGCCCCTCTGCCAGGTTTGGCTGACTGCAGAAATTTGTTAAAATTACTTATGGTGTGATTTTCAGGAGTGGTTCTCTTGAACAAAAACCTGCGCTGACCAGGAGCGGCCTATGCATTGTGGGAGCACCTCCACCGCTCTCCTTTCCATACAACCAGCCCCTTTCAGGACATCGGGCGCATGAATTACTATGGTGAGGATAGGCAGGGGTGTGTATTTTGAAGCACCCGATTAGAGCCAGAGGCTCTAATAGGCTTCAAAATAGGATGGGCTTGGGGAGCAGAGCATTGAGTCCAGAGCCCACCCAGGTGGGTTGCAACAGTGAATGAATATTGGCGGTAGCAGCACTGATCGTCCTCCTGGCAAATCAGTAAGCGGATCTGATACCTGTCACTCCGTCTGGTGTGCCCGCTGATCACCGCCGCCAATGGGGTAAGTGCCGGTGGACCAACAGACAGCCGCCACTGGTGCTGCCTTTTCCTTCATCAGTATTTAAAACTCGACAAAGCATCTTAACCCTTCCATACTGTGTCCAAAATGCTATGGCAAGAGTTCCATTGTAAAGTAAAAGGTAAACATTTCAGAATATTGTGATAATCAGAACAGCTGAGTTTAACATTTTTCCACAAGGTGTTTTAAATGTAATTATTTTGCAGGCAACATCACCTTTTGTGAAATATGGATTTTCAGCTCTGGCGCTGTGCACAGTCTTGTTCCTAATAATCCAGTCCTGTCCATGGACTTACTACATATATTGTCTATTACCCATTATTATCTGGAATGAAGCATCAAAAGAGTAAGTTGAAATCAAACTGAGTTTGCATCAGCAATGTGTTTTTTCCAGTCTAGGGAAATTATATACTGCAATAGCAATTGTATAATATAGTTTGTTTTTACATTTTAAGAAATAAAGTTTATTGATTTATGCATTGTGTGTTACCTTGCAATGTCCAGTAGAAGGGCTTGAATATGTATTTGTATAACTTCAAGCGTTTACTTTGTTACTGCAAGTGCAAGAAACGAGTACAGGTTACAGCTTTGGTTTATGTCGTTTTTACTAGCTCTTGTATTTTACTTTCCAAAGATGGTAAAGTAAAAAACTGCATTGTGAACCAAAATACAAATGAAGGTGAAGTGTATATATATATATACATATATATATATATATATATATATATGCGTGTGTATGTATGTATGTATATATATATATATATATATATATATATATATATATATATATATATATGTGTGTGTGTGTATATATATATAAATAAAATAAAACCCAGGTCTCCCGGGGTCTATAAAAGTTCAAGAATGCATCATGATGTAGTCCATCACAGAAAAGAAGTCCCATAAATTGAGAAGAAATCACACGTGAATTTTCACAGTAGATTAAGGACTTATTCTATACCCGCTTCAGCCACAGAAGATTTTACTCCCTTCCTGACCAGCGCACTTTTTGCGATTCAGCATTTTAACTGACAATTGCGCGGTCTTGCGACATTGCACCCAAACAAAATTGACAGCCTTTTTCCCCCACAAATAGAGCTTTCTTTTGGCGGTATTTGATCACTTCTGCGGTTTTTATTTTTTGCGCTATAAACAAAAAAAGAGTGACAATTTTGAAAAAAAAAACGCATCATTTTTTACTTTTTGCTGTAATAAATATCCCCCAAAAATATCTAAAAAAAATGTTTCCTCTGTTTAGGCTGATAGGTCTCCCAGGGGTCTATGAAACTCAAATGAACAGAGGATCCAAATGGATAATAAAATATTGTGAATGTGAAATAAGCAATGATAAAAAATATAAAAAAGTGAAAAATAATGTTGCCCAAAGTTTATGAATGCAGCATGATGTAGTCCTTCACAGAAATTATAATCCATCACATATAATTCCGATAAAAAAAACATTGAACTACAGAATGTAATGTTACAAGATAGGTAAAAAGCCAAGGGAGGTGAATACTTTTGCAAGGCACTGTATATGTATGTGTAATATATATATTAGATACACACACACATACACACACACTATTTCACCATTTCATCATTTGTATTTTGGTTCACAATTTTTGAGCGCTGCACTAATGTTTATATGTATATTTTACTTTCAAAAACAACAAAGACAGAAATACAATGTATTTTAGTAACATGGGGGAAAAGCCTGTTTTCTCTCACTTACTTTCTGGTAAAACCATCATTGGAAGAGAAAAAAAAATAAAAAGACAAAACCGCGCTGTCTAAAAAACACAACCGCAATTAGCTGCCTGCACAACGGAAAATCGATGTGGTAAATGCAATATAAAGTAATGGTCAAGTGCGGCAATAGTTAATGAAATATAGGTAAAGTGCTACAACCAATAAAAGACTGTATGCAATAACAAAGTATCTGTATAAATATATACTGTGATAATCCAAATAAACAAAGTATCTGTGTAAATATAAACAGTGATAATCAAAATAGGAATGTTATTAAACAATAATCAATAATGATATATATTGTGCAGAGAATATAAAGTCCCATCTGTACACAGAAAATCCAAATAAGTGTTGTAAAAATTTAAAAAGTGGGTGGTGACACTAAAACTATCCACCGTAATAGAAGCAATGGTGCAAAAAAATATAAAATCCTATAAGTCCATGAAGAGTCCAAAGAGTGCAGTAGATACTGGAAAAACAATTAATTTGTCTGAAGATAACCACCACCTTATGGAATGAGGCTCAGCGGAAGCGATGGACCCAACTAGGCTTACTCCCACTGAGTCATTAAGGCTTAATGGTGTAATCAAACTTCCGTACACATCAGATGTTTGAATTAGATTCTTCCATATGTGGATTGTAAAGGGATCCGAAATATAGTAGCCAGGTATACACTGTGAGTCTCTCCCAGGTTACATATACCAAAAAAGGAGGAAATGGAGCTACATAGTGTATTACCGTTATAAAAAAAAACGCTTATTCAATAAAAAATGGGTACTCACATGTGAGAAGACACAAAAATGCTGCCTCCGCCATTGTGGGTAATGGAACACGACAGGAACCCTACTGTGCATGCGTGACCGATGCACCGGTGCACTACACCTCCTCTACTGGCCCGGTGGCAGAAGGAGGAGGGAGCTGAGCTGCTGGCGTAATTCACTAGACTCCCAGAAGTGGGAACAGGTATCATCTCCCCCCCCCCCCCCCCCCCGAAAGGTGACAAATGTGGTATCGGAGTGGGAAGGAGAAAAATGAGCAGAAGTTCCACTTTTGGTTGGAACTCCTCTTTAAGTAAAGCCAAAACCCACAATGATTTAATAATAGTCTCATGATACAATGATTACACTATCTTCATCAGGGATTCAAAGCTGTACATTCTTTACTCATCTTTAAAGGTATCAAACCCTTCAAATATTTTCAAAACACCCATGCAGCCCCTAATTCTGAGTTATACCAATAAATGCAACTGCAACATTGTGCCTCTGTTGCTCTGCAGCTGACCACAATTTACCCTGCCTTTCAAAAATAAGTGTCACTAATCCTCACACTCCAGGCCTTGTTTCCTTATTACAGATCTCTATTAGTTCTTCCAAATCTTATCCAAAAACACATTTTATGCTCTGATTGGAGGAGGAACTTGGTAAAGCCCTATCAGAAGAAGATTGTATGGAAAAATGGACTTTAAATGCTAAAAGCTCATTACATTTTTTTGGCTTTGGATAACTCATATAAAGTCCTTTTCCACTGTTACCTTATGACTTCAGAATCACAACATTTTGTGCTTCCATACCTGTGGACAGGAAGGTACAATATCATAGATTTGGTGGTGGGCATGTCTGAAGGATCGCAGATCATGAATTCCCTAATATATGCTGTCCCAGGCTGTAACCTATACAAGGATCCAGTAGAAGCCTTAAAGCGGAGGTCCACCCTAAAGTGGACCTTCCGCTCATTGGAACCCTCCCCCCCTCCGGCGCCACAATTGGCACCTTTCAGGGGGGAGAGGGGTGCAGATACCTGTACAGTACAGGTATTTGCACCCACTTCCGGGATAGCTCTCTGCGGAAAGGGGCGTAGATCTACGCCCCTTTCCGAAAGTCCCCCGCTGGGAAACACACAGATCCCAGAGGCAGCGGGTCCATCCTTATTGCGCAGCGTGACTCGCGCATGCGCAGTAGGGAACTGGGAAATGAAGCCGAAAGGCTCCACTTCCTGATTCCCATACCCAAGATGGCGGCGGCAGCACCCGAGAGACGATCGAGAGATCGGCTTCGGGTGCCGACATCGCGGGCGCGCTGGGCGGGTAAGTGTCCTTATTTTAAAAGTCAGCAGCTGCTGTATTTGTAGCTGCTGGCTTTTAAAAAAAAAACAAAAAACGGCGGACTCCCACTAATGAACAAATCTCGTATAAATATTCCTCATCGAACAGCAAACCTAATTACCTTTATCTTTAATGCCACCAATCAAACTGTGGGCCTGTTCTTGAAAGTCCCTAAGGTTACATTTTTCTGAGGTTATTTCTTGATGGAATTGGGCTATTATTAATGAAAAGCTATTAGCTATTTCTTATACCTATAAAAAATGTCTAAACATCTGGTCCATGTGTATTTCCTACTCCCAACCACACCAGGTCTTTGAGCTAAGAGGTTGCCAGATGTATTCCTCACCCCCTTGCTCCCTCACTCCCCCCTTCCCCTCCCTCATTATCCTCCTTGCCTTCTTTTATATTCTTTCCCTCCTTCTTTTTCTCTCCTCCTTCATTTATTTTCTAAATTTATAGCTCAATAATTACTAGAACATTCCAGCAATGCTGCAAGATGTCATATTAACCTGTACTAGATCTAATTTTGAATCTCTTGTTTTACCCTTATCGTTGCACAATACAGAGATCCTTATGTATTGGTTTACAGTTCAATTGAGTATGTACAACATCTGCAGTTGTTACAAACATGATAATGGCCCTGACTAATGATGTATACTAATATACCTAAATGTCTCTGGATGTGCCTTGTTGGGGCTTTTCCTATGAAAATCTTTAATAAAACTATTGAACAAGAAAATATAATAATATGCTATATTATACAGTAAAAACATTTCATATGGGAACATCATTGTCATGGAATTGCCATGCAGTTAGTTATAACTATAGTCAGGCATTGAAAATAAGTCTTACATGCAGACTGGGATATACTTGTTAGGTTGGCAGCACTATAACATGTAAAAGACAGTAGACATAACTACTTTAAGTCATGTTTAATGAACTGTGAGATTCACCACTGTCAAACATAGCAGATGGATTGACTGTTTGTGCCAAGTGAGTTGCGAGCTTGGGAATCTGAGATCAATGAAAGTAACATCTGCCATTTAGAATTATGATTGAACAAAAAGCAATCCTAAGGGGTCTTCTATCAGAAGTAAACATGCTCTTTCATTTGAGAATAAGCATTGTAACAGACTGCCAAGTACAACACATTGTTAGGATGTCAGGTGAATTTGTAGACCCTTAATAAGTATTTATTTACATAATGTAAATGGCATTTAGTGACCTATGCTTTTTCTAAGAATAGCAATCTCCATTGTAAATGGCCATCAGTAGTAATGCACCGCATACTTGCCTTTAGGAAATCAATACGAGCATAAGCATTGTATGCTGTATGAACAAATCAAATGACTGACCTTAATGACCTAAACTGCTTTCCAGTACACTTAACAGCTGTGTAATAAACGGTGTTTAATTAGGCATTGTGGTGATGGTGTAGCCCTTTTAGAATGGTAAATGATGGCACTGAGATAGGTATTAGGCACTCTTGTTAAATAGTGCATTAAGTGCATACACATCCTTCATTTGTGTTGGGTAGAAATCACATGTATAGGGCACATTTACACCACTGTGCTGTATGTGCTTTTAAAACGATCAAATAATTTTCCCGTATCCTTTTTTGCATTGTTTTCTTTTTAAAACATTGTGATTCCTGCAGTTTACATTCAGTTTTTAGAAACCACATCTTCCATAAGAGTTATTGGTAACGTGTAAAATGCATAATAAAACACATGAACATGTTTTAATGCATGGAGTTGCACTGAGAAATTGTAATGGTTTAAATGAACTAAAGGGAAAGATCTTTGATTGAGGTCCCTCAATTTGATGGCAGCTGGATAGGATTAACAATTAGCATTGTTTTGGCACTGCCTTTTTTACTTTAACTTTCAAATGGACTAAAAATCACACTAAAATGCACAGCAAGGAGGCCTGCGTTTTTTGTTTTTTTTTATCTCTGTAACAACTTTGTGTAATGGAGGGTTTGGTATCTTTGATATACAGTATGTATTAGTTTTAAATTACAGATTCATTGTTATTAAGCGTGTCACCATAACTGTTTGATAATGTTTGTTTCCTTTATAGCAAGTCTACCTAATTCTATAAAGTAAAAAAAAAAATACATAAAACCAAATCACATTACTCTTTTTAAATGACTGGAGTACTTGAAATGTATCATTATATTTCTCCCATCGACCTTCAACTTTTTTCAGTGCTTTAACCACCCAAAGCCCCATAAAACTCCACTATTAGGTATCCTGAAATATTTTGCAATATTGCTTATTCAAGGTACAGTACTTTTCCCTCTACCATCATGTGTGCAGTTCCTTTAATCTAATCTAGTCAATATTATCAAATTAATGTATTTGCCATTTCTTCTCTGGACACTGGGTTCAGGAATACAATCATTTTAAATGTTAAATGTATACACCTCTCCCCATTAAGCCACTTGCTCAATCTTCAGGTCTATTTTAAAGCCTTTTAACCTTTCAGCAGTTAGTTTGTTTGTAAAAAAGCCCCCCACTTAAGCACTGGCAATAGCTATCACCCTTACGTTCTCTTGCTGCAATGATAATACGTTTCAGGTATATAAAAATACTGTATGCGCCCATCCCCCTCTCAAAATCTACATCGGGAAGTTCAGATTTGGTGCTTCCTTTACTGCCCTCAAATTAGAGAGGATACTTTGTCCCCCAATGTAGATCTATTGTCAATCACGCTGCCCATCAAACACGAAAAAAGAGAAAAAAAACTCCGGCTTTATCGAAGGCTCTCCGCCATTTGCCTGCTCCTCCTGACATTTTTTAAGTAAGGGGAGTCACCCGATGATGTCAGTGGTGACCCGCCCCCTTGTGACATCATTGACCATGGCACACAAGGTACGCTGGGCAGAGCCCCCCTGCCCCAAAGCACCCCCCCATGGGAAGCCCACTGACAGCTGATGAGTCATCGGTTGTTAAGGACGCAGCAGTTGGCCTCCCGGCCCGTTCCTCAACAGCCAGCTTTTCTTCACACAGAATTAAATGAAACGGAACTAAACTAATTCCAAAACGATTCAACAAAACAAAATTAGTAACATAAATTGATCCAGAACGAAACCAAACTAACTTTTCCGTTCTGCACATGTCTAAATGTGATAAGGTCCTTTTTTAAAACTAACATGGTATACATTTATCTTCAATCACATCATCCTGCGATGTAGATCCATCATTAATTAAGATGAACAATGCCCTAACAACCCGTTGACAAAAACACAATGATCTGCGCACAACAATCTGCTCCCGATGGACTCTCAGGCTGGGTTCACACTGCTGCGGGGGGAGATCCGGATGTGATTCGCACAGCAAATCACATCCGATCTCCGTAGCGATGCGAGTACAGCCATACAGATAGTATGGCTGAATTCGCATCTCTCCCGCAGCAAACTCGCACGGGACCCTTTTTTTGGTCCGCAACAGAATCGGATCGCATGGGGGTTCACACCATGCGATCCGATTCCTGTGCGAGTCGGCAGATCGCACTGCGATATGCGGACGGATCTGGGGGTGTCATTAACATATCATTGACACTCCCAGACGTCCGCATAGGGCAGTGTGAACTGCCGGCGGGAGTAATGCGATGCGGGAAAACGCCGCGGATTCGCGGCGTTCCCGCATCGCAGCGGTGTGAACCCGGCCTCAAGGTGAATGGCTACTCAGTGTCTGGCAGCTAAATATCAGAGTCAGCTGGTGATGCAGTATGACGTCATTAATTAAAAATAGTCATGACCATGTTTGGTCACTGACAGCAACTAGGATCTGCCGGCTGGCCGGCTGGCATGGTCAGCGATCATGAGATTATTGCGGAAGGGTCACCTAGACTCTGCTGATTCATGAATAGCTGTAATTTGTGGCTGACAATTTGCGATCTCAGTCATTCTTAAAAAAAATTGCATAAGGTTGTTACTATGAATTGCATCTCTTGAAATTCAACTATAAGCATAAATATTTTGTGGGATCCTTTTTGTGGGATCCTAGGGGGTCACATTTATATTAAGGGTCCTACATTTTATATGAGAGAGTTCATATACACACTGAAAAATAAGAAATCAAATATTTGTATTGCCATTTTCTATAATATGAACAGTGTTTGCGATCTTTTAAACAACTTGTATAGAACAACAATATTCTATGACTTATTAACTAATTGTTCATCCATGGCATGATCCCAAACACTTGCAGTTTTGCTTAGCTCAGCACTGCCTGCTGATATTGTTGAGACGATTACTAGAAGACACTGCAGGCTATGTGGTACTGCTGCTTTTCCAGATTAATCTGCCTGATAATACATGGAAGTGCTTAAGGGTCAACCTAAGCTATTAACATGTGTCTGACCTGCATCACAGGAAAATAGCCAGTATCGTAAATGTGTTTGTCAAATTGTCTGCCACTTAGAACTTGGTAACATTCATTTACGTCTAAAATTACTTTCCTGAATGGACTGGCCAAGGCTGTTCAAATTGTAATGCCTTAACAACTTCATTTCTTGGCTTCAGAAATGTCGCTGCTTGCAGTAGGGTCCACTGTTTGACACTTAATGCATTTATTGACATTTGAGCCATTGATGTAATACCTTTTGTTATTAAAACCAAACTTACTTTATATATTGTAAAAGTATAGATTTTTGATATATTTATTTTATATGTTTAGATTATGGATACTTCATCAGCTCAAAATATATCTAATCACAGTTTCAGCTCTTCGAGTGCTGGGATTTATCATCGTTATAGGCTTTGGAGTTTTACTGTTGGTGAGTAAGAAGAAAAACTACATACATTCCAAATTTCTCTCTGATTTAAGTGGTAGAAAATAATCCAAATGGCATTGGAACAATGGTTACTTTGATAAGACAAGGTCCTAAGGAACAGGGGCATGTTGAATGATATGAAATCCAGGCACCAGGATTATAATGAAAAGGTTGTTTGAAAAGGTTAAGCGAACTGCAGAGCAAAAACTGAAAAATGAGAGAATAATTGCTTGCTCCTTGGTTTCTGACTCTTGTCTCGCCCCTTAGTTTCTTTTATGCATAGCTTTTTCTTAAAGGTTTTTAGAACATTGATAAGACTTAGCCCTCCCACAACCTAGCTCTCAGAATTACTGTAGTAACTTGTCTAACCACCTCAATACAGGACATTTACACTCCCTTCCTGCCCAGGCCATTTTTCAGCTTTCAGTGCTGTCACACTTTGAATGACAACTGCACGGTCATGCTACTCTGTAACCATGTGAAATTTTTATCATTTTCTTCACACAAATAGAGCTTTCTTTTGCTGTTATATATTTACTGCTGGGTTTTTTATTTTTTCCTAAAAAAAAAAAGGACCAAAAATGTTGAATAAAAAAGTATTTCTTAGTTTCTGTCAGTAAATTTTGTAAATAAGTAATTTTTCTCCTTCACTGATGGGCGCTGATGAGGCAGCACTGGTGGGCACTGATGAGGTAGCACTGATTAGGTGGCACTGATGAGGCACGAATATGCCACACTTATGGCACTGATAGGCGGCACTGATGCGTGGCACTGGTGAGCACTGGGCACATAGGCGGCATTGATGGGCAAAGATAGGCGACACTGGTGGGCACTGATGGGCATTGATGGGTGGCATTGATGGGCAGCAGTGATGGGCATTGATGGGCAGCACTGAGAGCCAGCACTGACTGGCATCACTGATGGCCATGGATTTCTGGCACTTGTGGGTGCAGATTAGTGCCAATTATGGGCCCTGGTCAGCACTGATTGCTGGCAGTGGCATTGCTGGCACTTAATTGTAATCAGGGCACTGATGATCAGTGCCCTGATTACATCTCTAGATTTCCTCTGTCAGGAGATGCCACTGATCAGCTTTCCTCTCCTCACACTCTCTCGGTGTGAGACGAGGAGCACTGATTACCAGCATCTCCATGTTTACATGTGACCGGCTGTGATTGGACACATGGTTCACATGGTTAACCGCTTGCCGACCTCCCCACGACGATATACGTTGGCAGAAGGGCTTGTACAGGCAGAATCATGTACCTGTACGTGGCCCTTTAAGAGGCGGCCAGTGGACGCGCTGTCGGCAAGCTCCGTGAGTCGGGTCACGGGTCCCGCGGACTCGATCACCGCGGGGATACTCGCAATCGCCTTGCGGGAAGGAAGAACGAGGAGATGCTAATGTAAACAAGCATCTCCCCATTCTGCCTAATGACAGTGTCACTGATCTCTGCTCCCTGTGTTTGGGAGCAGAGATCAGTGATGTGTCACACACAGCCACGCCCCCCACAATTAGAAACATGCCTCAGGACACACTTATCCCCTACACTGCCACCTAGTGGGTAACCACTTCACTGCCAGTGTCACTTACACAGGAATCAGTGCATTTGTATATCACTGATTGCTGTATAAAGGACAATGGTCCCAAAAATGTGTTAAAAATGTCCAATGTGTCCGCCATAATGTCACAGTCACGATAAAAATCACTACCATTTAAAAAAAAATTATTATTAATAAAAATGCCATAAAACTATCCACTATTTTGTAAACGCTATAACTTTTACGCAAACCAATCAATCAATAATCGCTTATATGCTAATTATTTTTTTACCAAAAATATGTGGAAGAATACATATCGGCCTAAACTGAGGGAAAAAAAAATGTTATATATTTTTGGGGAATATTTATTATAGCAGAATGTAAAAAATTCGTTTTTTTCAAAATTGTCGCTTTTTTTTGTTTATAGCACAAAAAATAAAAACTGCAGGGGTGATCAAATACCACCAAAAGAAAGCTCTATTTGTGGGAAAAAAAAGATGTCAATTTTGTTTGGGATCCACGTTGCACATCCATGCAATTGTCAGTTAAAGCGTTGCAGTGCCGAATCACAAAAAATGCTCTGGTCAGGAAGGGGTAAATTCTTCTGGGGCTGAAGTGGTTAAAGAGCAGCAGAAAATGTGTGTTGGGTGTTTATATATATATATATATATATATATATATATATATATAATCTTTAAGTCTATTATTTTAAAAAGGAAGGAAAAATGGCACAATTGATGCTCTGCCTTGAGAAGGTTATGTTCTGGAATGAGGGTGTTACTCTGAGATGTGAGATCTTAGTCTGAACCCTTGAGGAGAGACTGTTACTCCTCCACAGAAAATAAAGCCATGTGGCTCATCCTGAAAAGCCTGATCTCACGTCTCCGGTTCCATGCCTGATAGATCCACCACCGTATGGTGAGTTGGGTCCACCATTTTTGGTAAGAGTACCTTTTTCTCTCCCCTCTGCTTGGAAGGTGAAGGCACTCCTGGGTGTATATATCCACCACTAAACACATCTACTTCAGAGACTATCATGTTTGCAGCAGTTGCATTTTTACAATCATCACTGTGTATGTTTGATACCTTTTGGACTAATACATGTATTTTTTTATATCAAATTTTCACTTTTTTTACAATTGTAATTAGCATTGTGCTATTTGACATATCCAGGAATGTATATGGGTCTGTCTCCTCTATGTGTATAGAATAGTGTGTTTCTTTTTAATAAGTCACTATCACTATCACTTTGTGGTCACTTTACTCCATGTTTACATTGGATGGATTATATGGAAGTTCATCCTACCCAGCACTTCCATATGATACTGTGATTTTTATCTTATTTTTAAAATTTTAGTGTTGCGATTCTCCGGCGACGCACTGCCGCATGGGGTCTTTCCCATGCTGTGATTTATTATTTATGTTGTCACGCTCCTCATTATGAGGGACTGATTTTTGTGTACATATTTGACCAGACAGCTCCTCTTTCCGTAGGTCTGTTATGTTCATTCATTTTTAGCGCTTCACTTTTTACCCACATTTCGTTAACAATTAGTCTTATTGTTGTGTTGGCTGCTTACACTTGGGGTTGGCGCAGTATTTTATTAGCTTTATTTTCTAATAAAAATACAGCTGGAGCAGTCTCTCCTCGGCTGACGAGGAGGAGCAAGTCCTGGAAGGAAGATTAGTGGCTTTAATTGCATCCTCCGCTCAAATGTATAGGAAGCGTGCTAGATCCCCCACCCCCACTTTGGACCTTTTGCAAGGGGAACAGTGGGCACAGGATGAGGTGTTACCCTGAGGCGATTAGGAGCCAAGACAAACGGATGATTCCTCTGTGGAGGAAACAATGGCAGATGAACCTTTTTTTAGCCTTGTAATCTGAGAAATTGCTGATACAATCTCTTACAGAGATGGTTTCGTTCTACTTTCATGCTACCCCTAACAGAGTTTGCTAAAAGCTTGGTTTCTTCCTTGAGTTCCTTAAAAACCTTCACAGCCTTTGCATGTGTTTCCTGTCCATGCATTACTAGAATAGCTTATTTACGCTGAATGGGATCACCCGGAGAAGTATTTTCTTCCTCCAAAGAGTTTTTCTTTTCTCTGTCCCATGGAGGAAAATTTACAAAAAAAATGGACGGGACCAGCAGTTGACGTTTTGATTTCCAGTGTGAATAAAAGTCTAACTTGTCCAGTAGACGATGCACAAATACTTAACAGATATAAGGTTGGAATTCCTGTTTAAATCTGCATTTTCCTTGGCAGGTGCTGTTATTCAGCCTGCAGTAGCAGCCCTTAAAAAGGTTCCTGCAAAACAAGCCCAGGAATTGGCCATACTACCAAAAGCATTATTCTTCGCCACAGATACCATTAAAGATTCTATTCACCAGGCATCCCGTCTTACGCTTATGCTCGTACATATGTGTAGAATCCTGTGGCTAAAAAGTTGGTCAGCCGAAGCACCATGTAAAAAGCTCCTGACAGGGTTTCCTTTGCATGGGCATGATTTGGAAAAATACATACAAACAGTTTCTAGTGGGAAAAGTACCCTTTTACCAGTCAAAAGAAAGTATAAACGGCGTTCATTTAAACGGGCTCTTTCTCCTGTGCCAGGGGCTTCCGCCGTCAGACTCTAGCGGAAGACCTCAGGGTCAGGCCCAGACTCAATAGAAGTCCTGGGGCTGGAAACCTGCAAAGTAGAAACTTTAAGCCTCATCATGAAGAGGCAACCCCCTCCCCAGGGTGGGGGGGGGAGACTTCTGCAGTTTTCAGAAGCCTGGCAAGAGGAAATTCAGGACAGATGGATCATTTCCACAGTAACTCTGGGGTACAAGCTGGAATTTCGGGACTTTCCTCCATTGTTTCCTGAGGTCAAAAGTTCCCAAAGATCTAGAGAAAGACAATCTCTGTTTCGGGCACTAGACCTACAGATCCCCACAAAAGAGCAGGGTTTGGGGTTTTATTAAAAGCTTTTTATGGTACCAAAACCAAATGGAGGTGTCAGACCCATTCTAGATCTAAAAAATCTAAATCAGTTCCATGAAATCCTCTCCTTTCACATGGAGACTATCGGGTCAGTATTTTCTATCCTATTAGGAGGAGAACTCCTGGCTTCTATTGACATCAGGGATGCATATCTGCATATTCCTATATTTTTCGCTCACCAAAGGTTTCTGCAGTTTGAGGTAGAACAGTAGCCTTTCCAGTTTGTAGCCCTGCCCTTCGGGTTAGCTACAGCACCCCGGGTGTTTACAAAAGTCCTGGCCCCACCTCTAGCCAGGTTAAGGGCACCGGGCTTAACAATCTTGGCGTACTTAGAAGAGCTATTGCTAATAGACCAGTAGGTGGCTCGTTTGGAGCAAAGCATTACAACCAGTTACCTGGAAATTTGGGGTTGGTTTCTCAACCTAGAGAAATCTTCCTTAATACTGCTAAAAAGGCTGCAGTACTTGGGTTTGATCATAGACACCCAGAAAAAGGTGCTCTTGCCTCAGGCAAAGATCAACTCCATAAGAGAGCTGCTGCGGATGTTCAGGTCAAAAAGCGATCCCTCCATTCGCATTTGCATGAGGTTCCTAGGAAAGGTGGTGGCTTCATTAGAAGCGGTTCCCTATGCCCGTTTCCATTCAAGACTGTTGCAAAATGTTACCCCTTCTACTTGGAACAAAACAATTCAAGCTTTAGACTTGCCAATGCAGCTGTCCCCAAGGGTTTCCCAAAGCCTCAGTTGGTGGTTATTAACCCAGAATCTGCTGAAAGGAAAATCCTTCAGACCAGTTATCTGGAAAGTGATAACGACAGATGCCAGCCTTTCAGGCTGGGGAGCAGTACTAAAGAAGACAACTGTCCAGGGACAGTGGTCAAGAGCCAAAAGAACCTCGCCCATCAATATCTGAGAAATTCGGGCAGTGCCGACATTTTTCAGGCTGTTTGTCAAAGATGAGGGACTCCGGAACGTATATCTTCTAATGTTCAGATTCACCATGAAGTTAGTCAACTAGTCCTTGTCCTGGACATGAAGACATGAAGTTAGTCAACTTCATGTCTAGGACAAGGGATCCTCTCGCATGCGGAACAGATGTGTTAGTGACCCCATGGGATCAGTTCTCACTGATCTATGCATTTCCCCCTATCAATTGTTGCCTCGACTTCTTTACAGGATCAAGTTGGAAAGAAAGCCGGTAATTCTGGTAGCACCAGCATGGCCCAGAAGGTCATGGTATGCATAAGTTGTAAAGATTCCATGGTCCCTCCCACTATGGCCAGACCTACTCTCACAGGGGCCGATATTCCATCCTACCTTACGGTCTCTAAATGTAATGGCTTGGCTATTGAAACCCACATTCTGAAGAAACATGGGCTTTCCGAGTCAGTTATCTCTAC
The DNA here is from genome assembly GCF_037356315.1 of Lithobates pipiens. Classification (NCBI taxonomy): domain Eukaryota; kingdom Metazoa; phylum Chordata; class Amphibia; order Anura; family Ranidae; genus Lithobates; species Lithobates pipiens. Next base: position 332,094,335 of record NW_027507764.1, on the reverse strand, counting down.
CCTAAATAATGCAAGGAAGCCAGCTTCCAGAACTATATATTATAGGGTCTGGAGGGAGGGCTTATGTTTCCTTGTGTGAATCCAAGGGTTGACACTAGGGATGAGCTGGGTGTTCAGGTCGAACGCATGTTCGACTCGAACACCGGGTGTTCGCCCGTCGATGAAGCCAAAACTTTGTGGGCCGTTCGCGCCATATTCGTGTGGCGCTCATGGCCCACAATGCACTACGCCATGCCTGTAGCCAATTATAGCTCAGGGGGTTTAGTACACACCCCACACTATATAAGGCCGCCTGTGCGTTTATAAAGAGAAGGCTAGGCAGGGACAGTGTCTACGTTTCTTGTGATTGAACCTAGCGCAGTTACAGTGGGTGTATTGTGCCCCCTGCACAGTATACACCTGGTGTTGTTCTGTTCCTATACCACAGGCAGCTGCAGCAGTTACAGTCGTTGTGTATTGTGCCACCTGCACAGTATACACTTGAAGCTACCCCAATTGCTTGTGTTCTTCAGATCCTATACCACAGGCAGGCAGCTGCAGTAATTACAGTCGGTGTACTGTGTCATCTGCTCAGTGTGCACCTAAAGCTACCCCAATTGCTGGTGTTCTCATCTCCCTGCAGGACATTAGTATGTCTAGAAGGCCAACAAGGAGAGGCAGACAGCCACGAGCCAATAAAAGAGGGCAAGCGGGCTCTGTGTCTAGAGGCAACATTACTAGTCGTGGATGCGGTGCATCGTCAAAAGCACCTGGCCATGGGACACGCTTGTCCTTATTTTTGGCAGCTGGGTGTGTTGAGCCACAACATGCCAAAGACTTGGTAGATTGGATGACCAAGCCCTCCTCATCCTCTCTCACCCAGGCTCAGGGTACTGGCAAAGCAGCTGCCAACGCGTCCTCTTCCCTCGTCTCAATGGCATCAGTCACTCCTTCCCTAGACCCATCGAGTCCCACGAACTGTTTGAGCACAGTGTTGGGTACATGCTCCAGGACAAGTGCAGCACACCGACTGAATCACACTGCAGAACACCAAAGAACAAAGCGGACCTTTCCTTGCTCCTCATCAGCTGGGATCTCCAACCCCACTATATTTTCAGTCCTCTCTGAAAACTGCACTGAGAGAAATTAAGGTGTAGAATTCGGTGTGTCACAGCCAAGTACTTGCGGGCACTCTGCTAGCAGTACACCGACGTCCGATTGTACCAGGCAAATTTTCCTGCCCCAGCTGCTGGACCGTCGAAAGAAGGGATGGACGGGGACGTTACCTATCTTTCGCAGCGCATTGGGTCACTCTTCTGGCAGCTGGGAAGGATGCAGGACAAGGTGCAGTAGTGTTGGAGGTTGTTCTGCCACCACGCCTCCAAAATGCTACTGCTGGTTGTGATACACCTCTCTCCTCCACCCCCTCCTCTTCCTCCATGGCCTCTTCCTGTGCTTTGTCCTTGAAACCAACAGTGCTCCGTAGGCATTCAAGGGATTACGCAAGTACCTAGGCAAAAAGATGCCATGCTGTGCTTGCGCTCGTGTGCTTGGGGGACAGGAGCCACACTGGGGCAGATATTCTGTCAGCTCTGCAGAGGTGGTTGACGCCACACCAGCTTAAGCCAGGAATGGTGGTTTGTGACAGTGGCACCAACCTCCTCTCTGCCCTCCGACGGGGACAACTGACCTATGTGCCCTGTGTGGCTCACGTGCTTAACTTGGTGCAGCGGTTCTTGGGCAGGTACCCAGGCTTACAGGATGTCCTGAGGCAGGCCAGGAAAGTCTGACTGCCAGTCATATAATGCCAGTGCTCAACTGGCTGAGCTCCAAAAGGAGTTTAACCTGCCCAAAAACCGCCTTATATGTGACATGCCCACCAGGTGGAACTCAATGTTGGCCATGCTGTAGCGGATGCATGCACATGCAGCAGAGGGCCATCAATGAGTACCTGAGTAACTACGGCACCAGGACAGGGTCAGGGGGGATTGTTTTTTTTTCCCCATGCCAGTGGGCCATGATCAGGAATACATGCACTGTCCTGTCACCATTTGAGGAGGCCACAAGGATGGTGAACAGTGACAGTGCATGCATCAGTGACACTGTACCTCTTGTCCACCTGTTGGAGCACACGCTGTGTGGAATAATGGACAGGGCACTTGAGGCAGAACAGAGGCAGGAAGAGGAGGACTTCCTTGCCTCTCAAGGCCCCCTTTATCCAGACAGTGTTCCTGCTGTTCCGCGGATCACACAGGAAGAGGAGGAGGAGGATTGTGTCAGCATGGAGGCGGAGCCTGGCACTCAGCATCAGCAGTCTTTTAGGGATGATTTACAGTCCCAAGAAACCCGTGGACTTGTACGTGGCTGGGAGGAGGTGGCTGTGGATCATGTCATCCTTAGTGACTGAGAGGCGCTAACCTATGCTGCATGGCCTCCCTGATCCTGCAAAGCCTGCGGAAGGATCCTTGTATTCAGCGGATCAAGGAGAGGGATCATTACTGGCTGGCAACTCTCCTTGATCCATGGTACAAGGGTACGTTTTCGGACCTTATCTTGCCATCGCAGAGGGTGCAGAGGATGAGACATCTCCGGGAGGCCTTGCAGAAAGGTCTGTGCAACGCGTTCCCAGAGACTGGGAGGTTACAAACTCTTGGTCCTGGACAACGTGTTGCTGAGGCTTCGGTCAGTCACAGAAGGAGCGGTGGAGAAGCTGACCGATGCGTTCAGACAATTTTTTTGTCCGCAGCCCCAAGGCATGATCGGTTCCAGCAACCATCGCCAGCGTCTGATTTACAAGGTGCAGGAATACCTAGGGGCAAGGTCAGACTTGGACGCCTTTCCCACCGAAAATCCTCTGGGTTACTAGGTCTTGAGGATGGATCACTGGCCAGAGCTTGCACAGTATGCAATTGAGCTACTGGCCTGTCCTGCATCCAGCGTTCTTTCGGAACGCATATTCAGTGCTGCTGGAGGCTTTGTAACCGATCACAGGGTGTGCCTGTCCACCGACTCGGTTGATCGACTGACCTTCATAAAGATGAATCAGTCTTGGGTCACCACCAGCTACCAAGCACCTGAAGCTGATGTAACTGAATATTTTTTTTGAAATGTCATATCCCTTCAAGACTGCTTATGTTGTGACTGTCCTGTTATGTTGACTGACTATCCTCTTCCTCCTCAATGATCCTGCTGATAGCTTGGAAGAACATTTTTGATTCTGGGTGCTGCCACCAGTGGCTAAGGCCCAATTTTTCAGCCCCTGTTTAACCACCAATACTGCAATACTTTGTAGTAGGGCTCATTCCTGCACTCCAACTAGAGTATCTGTGAGGGGTTGCAGTGTTGTGGCACCAGTGCCTAAGGCCCAATTTTTCAGCCCCTGTTTAACTGGGGCACATAATTACAATTTTTGATGCAGTGCTTTGCAGCAGGGCTCATTCCTGCACTCCAACTAGAGTATCTGGGAGAGGTTGCAGTGTCGTGGCACCAGCACCAGTGCCTAGGCCCAATTTTTCAGCCCCTGTTTAACAGGGGCATGTAATTACAATTTTTGATGCTATATTGGGAGGGTTCATTGCTGCGCTCAACTAAAATATATGTGAGTGGTTGCAGTGTCATGGCATCAGCACCAGTGCCCAAAGCCCCATACACACTATCAGTTTTTCTGCTGAGTTTTTCCTTCAGATTTACCAAAACCATATAATATGAGGTCAAACCTTAGGAGTTTCAATTTGTATGCAATCAGGCAGGCCCTTGCAATATTTTGCAGCAGGGCTCATTCCTGCACTCCAACTAGTATCTGTGAGGGGTTGCAGTGTTGTGGCACCTGGCCTAAGGCCCATGGTTTTGGTAAACCAGAGGGAAAAACTCAGCAGAAAAACTCATAGTGTGTATGGGGCTTAAGGCCCAATTTTTCAGCCCCTGTTTAACAGGGGTGTGTAATTACAATTTTTGATGCAATACTTTGCAGCAGGGCTTGTTCCTTTTCTCCAACTAGAGTTTCTGTGAGGTGTTGCAGTGTTGTGGCACCAGTCCCTAAGGCCCAATTTTTCAGCCCCTGTTTAACAGGTAATTACAATTCTTGATATAATATTTCACAGCAGGGCCTGTTCCAGCGCCCACCGAGAGTAACTGTGATTACTTACAGTGTTGTGGCACCAGCACCACCACCACCACCAAAGGCCCAATTTTTCTACCACTGTTCAACAATGGCATTTAATTACAATTCTTGATATAATAGTTCACAGCAGGGCATTCTAGCGCCCACCAAGAGTCACTTTGAGGGCTTACAGTGTTGTGGCAACACCAACACCTTAGGCCCAAATTTATGCAGAGCATATGGGGCAGGCCCCTACTTTCAAACATCCAAACGGAAGGAGACAACAGGAAAGGAGATGAAAAAAGACGGACGCCAAAAAAAATTATACAGGGGTGATAAAAGCTTCAAAATAGATTTTTTGACTGGAGCTACACTTTAAAAATGTACCACTTCAAAATTACAAACAGATTCTACTTAACACAACAAACCTACACAGTCCCTTGCTTGTTTGCACCGCCTGTATATTGCTGTTCTGAGTATATAAGGCCTGGGGACCCCACACCTTTCCTTTTTTTAATTTGGGTACGGGGTTACCCTTAATATCCGTACAAGACCCAAAGGGGCTGTTAATGGGCAGGGGGAGCTACCCGTGCCATTTTTCTCAATGATTTTCATCCATATTGCCGGAACCAGACATTACATTAAAACCACAAGCAGTTTTAAATTACCTTTTTTCCGTTAAATGTCAGTTTGGACAGAGACTGTTCTAAACACGGGAAACATGTGCCACTTCACAGGCATACTATAGACACCCCCCAGGCACGATATTTAAAGGAATATTTCACTTTAAGCATCATTAAAATCAGTGCTCCCCAAAAAAACGTCCGTTTTTAAAACTTTTTTTTTTGCATTGATACATGTCCCCTGGGGCAGGAGCCGATACAGCACATTCCCATAGTCCTTCTGACAAGGAAGCTAGTGTTCTTGGTTAGTATATCCTCAGCAAGGAGGGTTTCGGAATTGGCTGCTCTTTCATGTAAAGAGCCATACTTGATTATTCATGAGGACAGAGTGGTGTTACACCCTCGTCCAGACTTTTTGCCAAATGTGGTCTCAGGTTTTCACCTGAACCAAGATATTGTCCTGCCATCGTTTTTTCCAAAACCATGTTCCAGGGAAGAGAAGTCACTAAATTGTCTTGATGTGGTCAGAGCAGTGAAAATCTATTTAGCCACTTGCTTACTGGGCACTTAAATCCCCCTCCTGTCGAGACCAATTTTCAGCTTTCAGAGCTGATGCACTTTGAATGACAATTGCGCAGTCATACAACACTATACCCAAATTGTATTTTTATCATTTTTTTCCTACAAATAGAGCCTTCTTTTGGTGGTATTTGTTAAAAAAAAAAATGAAAAAGACCGATTTATTTTTATTTTTATTATATTTAAAAAAAAAAAACATTTTATATTTTGTTATAAAATTTTGCAAACAGGTAATTTTTCTCCTTCATTGATGTACGCTGATGAGGCGGCACTGATGGGCACCGATAGGGCAGCACTGGTGGGCACTGACAGGCAGCACTGAGAGATGGTACTGAAGGGCATTGATAGGTGGCATTGGTGGGCACTGAGAAGTGGGACTAATAAATGGCACTGATAGCTGGCAGTGATGGGCACTGATGGGTGACAGTGATGGACACTGATAAATTAAACTGAAAGGCAGAACTGCTAGATGGCACTGATGAGGCACTGATTGGCACCACTGGTTGGCATCGATAGGTGGCACTTGTGTGCATTGATAGGTGGCAGTGGTGGGCACTGTGGGCAATGGCAGGTGGTACTTGACACAGAGGAGGAAGCAGTTGTGCCTCCTTCCTCTTTGGGACCGATGTCCCTTGAGCATAAGCCGGTGATCGGCTTTTCTTTCCCCTCACGCTGCCAGCGTGAGGAGAAAAAAAAGCCGATTGCTGAGATTTTGTTTACACACCTGATCAGCTGTCATTGGCTGACAGCTGATCACATGGTAAGTGGCCAGGATCAGCCCCTTACTCAGATTGGTGATCACCCGAGTCTCAGTGACTCGGTGATCACAGCGCATGCCACGCGCCCTGCAGGGGACAAGCGGGGAGCGCACAAAGGGGAGGACGTCCTATGACAGCCTCCCGGAAATTCAGGTCCGCACTGTGGCGGTCATTCGGCTATAGAGTAGACCTCAAGTGGTTAAAGACAACTGCTCAGATTAGAAAGATTGATGTCTTATTTATTCTGCCAGAGGGTCCTAAGAAAGGACAGGCAGCGTCAAAATCCACTGTCACTAAGTGGATTCGGCCATATATAGTTCAGCTTCATAGTTTAAGGGGCAAGATTCCCCCTTTCCAAGTCAAAGCACACTCTACCAGGGTGGTTAGTGCTTCTTGGGCAGTGCGTCACCAAGCCTCCATGGCTCAGATCTGTTAGGCCACAACTTGGTCTTCAGTACATACATTCACAATATTTTGTCAGGTGGATGTAAGGAGCTATGAGGATATCGCCTTCAGGTGCAGTGCGCTGCAGGCAGCAGTATAGGCCCTCAAGTCTGGGGATTGCGGGTTGTGTCTCCCTCCCCTCAGGTAGCATTGCTATGGGATGTCCCATTAATTTATTACTTAAGACTCTGTATCCCATTAAGTACGATAAATAAAATAGGATTTTCTTTTCTTACATTAGAGGACACAGAGCCATAGTACTTACTATGTGGTTTATAGGGCCACTGATAGGTGATGGACATTGGCACGCCCTAAGTCAAGAAGTGTACTCCCTATATAACCCCTCCCACTACTGGGAGTCATCAGTGTTTTCGCCAGTGTCTAAGGTGTTGGTCACGAGTAAAGATGTGCTATGCTGATGAGCTATGAGTAAGCACTAGCTTTAGCGTGAAACGCGCACAGATATTTTTGTTTTATATTTTTCCCTTTGCTGCTGTTATTTGCGTGATGTGAGGTTTTTTATTTTGAAGAAAGAAAGGCACCTTTTACTTTTCATCTGATCTGGAGTGTGGCTGTCCAGAGTTTGTTCATCCTTTATCTAAAGGAATGGTACCCGGGCCTCGTGTCTGAAGAAACAAGTACTTTTTGGTAGTAAGGTCATAAAGTTTTTACTGGCAGAGTGCTGTTGCAGGTCCAGGATTGTAGGTAACCTGAGGTTCCCCTGTTCCTGAAGATTTCGGAGCCCACCGTGAAGGGTGACAATTGGGTTTATCTCAGATAACCCTGCTGTGAGGAAAGGTAAGGGAGATTTTCTTTAGAATTTCTCCTTTTGTGTATAATGTTGTCATGCCTATGTGTCACCACTGGGGGCTGTATTGAGCACTCACCGCCTGATGCTAGAAACAGCGCTGTATCAGAAGCCTTAATTTCTCCTCTCCTCCTGCCACAGCAGATCCTCCGGTAAGAAGGGGAGTCTGGTTCTCCTCCTGCGCCCTTGATGTTGTTTTTTTTCCCCTTCGGGGGACTTATATGCCAAAAGTATTCTTAAAAAAATAAAAAAGAGAGACAGACCACGCGGCCGCTCAGCGGTTTGCAAGGTGCCACTCGCGTGGGAAGACACTTTCTTTTGAAAGAAGGGGGGGCCATAATTAGCGCTGGGGTGTGGCTAACGGCGTCAGACGCCGGTCACACGTGGAGGAAGTTGTTAAAGCACTGTATGTGTGTAGCTGCTGCTGGCTGCGGAGTGACAGAGCAGGAGGATGGCTTGTTTCAGGTTGGTGACACAGGCATTCCCTTTGACACATTATACTTTACCAGGCTAAGTATTAATAGCAGCTTATAGCGCTGGACTATAGACTAGCAGTATACATTCTTTTGCTGCTAGTGCCTCTGCTTTGTGCTTCAGGCTATGAGTGGTAATGGGACCAGGAACCCCTCTAAGGGTTCTAAAGGGTCAATGGTTTCACAACAAACTAAATCCATTTCCAAAAGAATGTCATCCTCCTCTGAGAGGGATGCGGCTGGTCAGATTGACCCGTCAGGGTAAACTTGTTGCAGCTACGCTAGACACTTCAGTCCCTGTATATATCACACAAAAGGTTTTTTCTTCTACCATTTGTAATTTGGAAAGAAGATTGATGCTATGATATCTCTCCTTAGTGGGGCCAAACATAGCAGATTCCCTTCTAGTGCTCAGGACCCTCTTATTGAGGTGCAGGAGGCTGGGGATCAGGTAGATTTTCCCAAAGATTTGGAAGATACTTATTTATCCTCTTCCGAGGATCCTAATATAGAAGGAGTAGCATCACAAGACAGGTTGCTTGTGCACTCCCTTACTAAATTGGTTAGTTCAAACTTGTTGCTGCCTGCAGCGCAGGCTCTTGAGGAACCCACCTCTAATTTGGGATCATTAGAACCTCCCCCATCTGGAGATGTTTTTCCTATCCATGCATGGCTAAAAAAGCTTATGTATCCTGAATGGGAACATCCGGATAAACAATATTATCCTCCTAAGAAATTCTCCACACTTTATCCTATGGAAGAGGAGTTCTATATAAAGATGGGGGGTTCCAGCAATTGATGCTGCAATTGCCTTAGTGAAAAAGAATCTCACATGTCCGGTGGATAATGCGCTGATGTTAAAGAATCCAACAGATAAAAAGTTGAAACTTCTTTCTAAAAGCAATATGTCTCTAGCAAGTTCAGTAGCGCAGCCAATCCTTGCTGCAATTGGTGTATCCCAGTCCATTAAGGAACAGTTTTTTGAGATACTTAAAATTCTGCCTGATCAGCAGGCCCAGCAATGAGCTGGTGTATCAGAGGCACTATATTTCACAGTAGATTCTATGAAAAATTCTATCATTTAAACCTCACGGTTTATGCTTGGACTAGTGCATTCTCACAGAGTTCTATGGCTGAAAAATTGGTCAGCAGAAGCACCCTGTAAAAAGCTCCTAGCCAGATTCCCCTTTTTCTTGGTGAACAGCTATTTGGAGACGGACTGGATAAAATACATCCAACTATCTCTAATGGGAAAAGCTCTCTTTTACCAGTAAAGAAGAAGTTCAAATATTTTTCCTTTAAGCGTGCTGCCTCTCCTGTGCCAGGGGCTTCAGCCTCTAGGCAGTCTCAACTGCCTCAACTGTCAGGTTCAAGGGGAAGACCCCAAGGGCAGCACCATGGTCAGAAGAGATCTTGGGGCAGAAAGCTCACAAAGCAGAATGCTAAAGCCTCCTCATGAAGGGGCGTCCCCTCTCGCTCAGGTGGTGGTAAGGCTCCTGCATTTCTCAAAGATCTGGCAGGAACAATGTCAAGACATATGGGTGGCTTCTGCAGTTTTCTCTAGGTTGCAACTAGAATTCTGAGAGAAATGTTCCCAAGGATCCAGAGAAAAAGAAGTCTCTCTTTCTGGCTTTGGATCATCTATTATCCCAGACGGTGATATCAGAGGTTCCCTTAGTGTAACAGGGCACAGGTTTTGATTCAAACCTTTTCACGGTTCCAGAACCAAACGGAGAGGTAAGACACATTCTAGGTCTCAAAGATCTGAATCGGCACTTAAACATCGGATCCCTTCGCATTGAGTCAATCCGATCAGTTGTGTCCATCCTGCAAGGAGGGCAGTTTTTGGCTTCAATCGATATCAAAGATGCATATCTCCATGTGCCAATATTTCCCCCTTACCCGAAATTTCTGCGCTTTGAAATATAAGATCATAATTTTTGTGGCCCTGCCATTCAGCTTAGTCACAGCACCACGGGTGTTCTGAAAGATTCTGGCACCTCCTTTAGCCAGATTAAGGGCTCAAGGCATAACGGTCCTAGTGTATTTAGATGATCTACCTTTACTAGATCATTCAGTCTCAGGTCTAAACCAGAGTCTGATCACAGCTGTAAGCTACCTGGAATCTCTGGGTTGGATACTCAACCTAGAAAAATCCTCCTTAAAACCATCAAGGAGATTACAGTACTTGGGGCTGGTTATAGATACCGTACAGAAGAAGTTATTCTTACCCCAGACAAGAATCAGTTCCATTGTAGGAATAATTCAACTTATCAAAACAAAGAAAAATCCTTCCATTCGGCTGTGCATGAGATTGTTAGGGAAAATGGTGGCCTCCTTCGGGCCGCCCCTTACGTGCAGTTTTCACTCAAGACTGCTTCAAACACCAACCTGTTGGTCTGGAATAAAAGGATTCAGGCCTTGGATTTTTCCAATGCGCTTGGCTCCCGACGTAAGTCAGAGCCTAAATTGTTGGTTGTTATCCAGCAAAAGGGAAAATCTTTTCTACTTGTATCCTGGAAAGTGTTAACAACAGATGCCAGCCTTCTAGACTGGGGAGCAGCCCTGGAAGAAAATTCGGTCCAAGGAAGATGTTCCAGGTTACAGGACTTTGCTTATCAACATTTTGAAAGATTCGGGGCAGTACGTCTGGCCCTAGAATCTTATACGGTCAGACTACAGGATTGTCGTGTCAGGATTCAGTCCGACAAGGGCACGGCTGTGGCTTACATCACTCAGCAGGGGGGCACGAGAAGTGCTGCCCAAAAGAGATGAATCATGTTCTAGCTTGGGCAGAACACAACATTCCTTGCCTATAGGCAATTTTCATTCCGGGAACTACTTGAGTCGCCAACAGTTATTTCAGGAAGAATGGTCTCTTCACCCCTGACATCTTCTTAGTGATATGTCAGAGAGGGGGTATTCCGGACACGGACCTATTCACGTCCAGATTTAAACACAATAGACAACTTTGTGTCGAGAACAAGGAATCCGCTAGCAGGCGGAACATACATATTAGTCTTCCCACGGGATCAGTTTTTTACTGATCTATGCATTTCCTCCAGTTCTGCTACTTCCACGCCTTCTCTGCAGGACCAAGCAGGAATGAAAGGAGGTGATTCTGGTGGCCCCAGAGGATCTTAATTTAACGAGGTCATAAAGATGGCAGTAGGAGTCCTTCGGATTCTGCCATTATAGACAGACCTTCTCACACAAGGTTCAGTATTCCATCCTACCTTACAGACCAAACATTTAACAGGTTTGACTGTTGAATTCCACTTTATAAAGGATCGTAGGTGATCTCCTTTGGTAGTGTCTACTTTGATTATGCCAGGAATCTGGCTTCCAGAATCATTTATTATAGATTCTGGAAGGCATATGTTTCTTGGTGTGGATCCAGGGGTTGGCACACCAGGAAGTATGTCATGGGCAAGATCCCTGATTTTCCAGCAAATGGGATCTGAAATGAAGCTGGCCTTGGCTTTTATCAAGGGCCAGATCCTGTCCTTGTCAGTGTTTTTCAATGGCGTCTTGCTTCCTAATCTTGGTGCGTAGCTTATTCAGGGGGTAACATGGATTGATCCCCCTATGAAGGCACCTCCTTGGGATTTAAATTTGGTCTTATCGTCTTTGAAGAATCAGCCATTTGAGCCTTTATGAAATTCCCTTTGTTCATTTGACAAGGAAGATAATCTTTCTGGTTGCCGTTTCTTCTGCTAGAAGAGTATCGGAACTAGCGGCTCTGTCTTGTAACGAGACATTTTTGATCATGCATAAGGATGAGGTGGTTTTTTGTCCTCATCCTACCAAAAGTGGTAACAGGTTTTCATTTAAACCAAGATATTATTCTTCTTTCTTTCTCCCCAGAGCCTCAATCTAGGGAAGAGAAGGCACTACATTCCCTTGATGTAGTAAGAGCAATCAGAGTCTATTTAAAGGCGACCGCTCAGGTTCGCAAAACAGACGTTTTGTTTGTACTGCCAAAGGGTCCAAAATGTAGACAGGCAAGCGTCAAAATCCACTATTTTCCAAATGGATTTGTCAAGTGATTGTTCAAGCTTCGGCTTAAAGAAGAAAATTCTTCCTTCTCATGTTAGAGCACACTCATCCAGGGTGATTAGTGCCTCTTGGATGGGGCATCATCAGGCCTCTATGGCTCAGATCTGTAAGGCCACGACTTGGTCTTTGGTTCATACGTTTATCAGATTTTATCAAATCGATATTAAAGGTCATGAGAATATTGCCTTTGGGCGCAGTATACTGCAAGCTGCAGTATGTGTCCTCTGGCCTCCTTTTTGCCCTACTTTTTTGTTGTGTCTCCCTCCCTTCAGTTGCCATTGCAATGGGACTTCCCACATAGTAAACACTATGGCTCTGTGTCCCCTGATGTAAGAAAAGAAAGCAGGATTTTTATAACAGCTTACCTGTAAAATCCTTTTCTTTGATGTACATCAGGGGACACGGAGGTTCCTCCCATCTTGGTATACACTTGTATTGCTTGGCTACAAAACTTCCAGTTGATGTACATCAAAGAAAAGGATTTTACAGGTAAGCTGTTATAAAAAATCCTGTTTTTATAACTGCTTACCTGTAAAATCCTTTTCTTGGAGTACATCATGGGACACAGGTGTCCCTCCCCTCTCTTTGGGGTTTAAGTATATTGCTTTGCTATAAAAACTGATGTGCTCCTGGAAGGAGGAGAGGTTATATAGGGAGTGAACCTGGATTGGGTATACCAGTGTCCATCACCTGAAGATGCCTATATACCCATTAAGTTATTACTTAAAGGGGTTGTAAAGGTTTGTTTTTTGTTTTCTAAATAAGTTCCTTTAAGGTAGTGCATTGTTGGTTCACTTACCTTATTCCTTCGATTTCCCTTCTAAATGTTTTTTTTCTTTGTCTGAGTTTCTCACTTCCTGTTCCTCCTCCATAAGCTGTTCAGTAAGCTGTTCTGGCTGACTAAACACTGCTCGGATGATGGTGTAAAGTTTACTGAGCAGAAACAGGAAGTGAGAAATTCAGACAAAGAAAAAAAACATTAAAGGAACCTACAAAGCTTTACAACCCCTTTAAGGCTCCAATAAAATGATTTTACAGGTAAGCTGTTATAAAAATCCTATTTTTTCCCAGAGCATCGTGAATGTAGTGTAGCTTAGTTTTGCATTTTCTAAACGTAATTTAAAAAAATAAATAAAAACACAGCATTTTTGTTTGTACATGATTGGATGATTAAAGTAAGCATGACTGGGGGCAGATATTCATAGAAGGAAAATGACCCTGAATGCATAGACAAAGCTAGGATGACCAGGAATCCCAGTATCTTAGAATGGCCCACTGAAGCTCCAGCTTCAATTAAATTCATAATCTCTGGCAGTTCAATAGCTCTCTTTAGCCAGTCCAAAGCCTTGTACACATGATTGGATTATTGGCAGGGAATTGTGTGACAGACTGTTTGCCTAAAATCCGACCGTTAGTTTGTTCCATCAGACAATTGTTGTCCAACTTTCCTCCAACAAGTGTTGGATGGCAGGCTAGTATATTTTCAGCGGACAATGGTCTGTTGTCAGATTTTCCTGTCATCGCACAAAAGTCCAATGTACAAACACTCATACTTGGAATCAATACTCTCCAAACATGACATTAGCAGAAGGTGCCCAAAGGGTGGCGCTCAAGAGCTGAAATTCCACGTAGTATGTCAATGCATTTGTGTTTGTTGGCCAACAATTGTGTACCGTTTTTATGCAAGACAAGTTCCTGGCACACGCCCTTCGGACAAAGTCTGACGCTTTGTTGCCCAACAATCCGATTCTGTGTATGAGGCTTTAGAGTGCAAGTCAAGAATGGTCAAAAACTCAAGGATTCAGCTGTATCAAGCTAGCGGATACCTTCCCCAAAAGGATTAAAGCTGTAATTGAATTAAAAGTTAGTTCTACCAAGTGTTGTCTTGAAGAGGTGAAAACATTCAAAGTGTTAACTATATGAGATAAATCAAAAGGTAAAATCCCATTTCTGAGGAGATGAATAGTTATACAAATCACAGTGCATGGCATGTCTGCATGCAGTGAATTGAAAGATAGATCCCGCACCACTTCAAAATATTACTCTGTACACCCTTGTTGGCATAAACAAGGAGTCTTTACTTTCCACAAGTAACTTGCACCATGACTTCTACTATGAGACTACTAGACTAGAGTTCTTTCTCAATCAAACAGTACAAGGTACTTCGGGTTTAAGGAAGGTCTGATAATTTGTACAAATCCTAGCTATATTATGGAGAATGTTATATTTTATTCTGCTGCTGACAGACTATATATTTCTTGTAAGAGCATTTTAATGTATTCATTGTTCATATAAAGTTGTACAATTTAGGACATTTTACAATTCTTGAATGTTTACATGATGTAACTTTGTTTAATATACATTTATTTTAGAATTTTCTTTGATTTCTCATAATATCTTCAACCATCTTCTTTTGCATGCCTTTCTCTATTTAGGTTCTGAGCTTCTTCTATCGTTCAGTGCTTACTATTGGACTTTTGGGTTTTGCTTGTTGGCCTCTGGTTACTAAGCTGTGGAGGCAAGCTAAGGTAAACATTATTTGTAAAAATGGATTAATTGCAATATAGTAATCCGCATGAAAGTACTGAAAAGTCAAACTTCTAAGTAATTGAATTCTTATTTTGGTATCTGAATTTAATGTTCAGAGATTAACACATTTTAGGCGCCAGGTATTGCTTTGATATACTATAAACTCGTTGTCTGTTTTATTAGGTTCACCTATATAGTAATAAACAGGACCCCTTTTGCTTTCCGAACCTCCTTCTTTGTAGCATGTATTCAAAATTGTGCCACTAATGAGGGCCTTTGAACTTTGGTCAGATGCCTTAGAATGGACAAAAATGGCAACTTTGTTATGTGCCAGCCCTCTCACTATAAAAGGAAGGGGGAGGAGGACCAGCCACATATCGGCTGTAGCAGGGAAAAGACAGGGAAAGCTGGCAAACTGCATACAGAGAGATTAAGGATCAGTTAGAAATTAAAACTGTACTTTAACCACTTCAGTTACAGAGATCCTGCAAGAATACTATCAAATGCTATATAAAGTAAATTATATACAGAGCCCCGAGGATATCAAGTGTAGAAAAAACAAAATAGAACAATACCTAGGAAAAGTTAAAATTCCCAGCCATACTAGAAGAAGGTCTCAGTAAATTGGATATGGAGATTTAAAAAAATGAAATAGAACAGGCAATTAAAGATTCTAAAATAGGTAAAATCCCAGGCCCTGATGGGTTTATTTCATTATACTACAAAAAGTTCTCAGGAATTTTGGCCCCATATTTTTTGCCATATATGAACTCAATAGGAAATGCCGAGGAGATTGGTAGAGAGTCATTACGTGCTCATATAACTCTCTTAGCCAAAGTAGGGAAAACCCCAACAGTATGTGCCAGCCATAGACCGATATCTTTGATAAATGAAGATATAAAGATTTATGCAAAGATATTGGCAGAAAGACTGAAGCCCCTTATGCCAGAGTGGATAGACAAGGACCAGGCAGGCTTTGTTCCGGGGAGGGATAATGTAATAAGAACTTTACTTGTGATCCACAGAGCCAAAAAGGGAAAGAAACCAATGTTACTTCTATCATTAGACAGCAAAAAGGCCTTTGATAGACTGGATTGGGAGTACATGCTCGCAACTTTGAGACATGCAGGCATAGGCCATGAATGTACAGCTGGATCGAGGCATTGTACTCTGAACCAACTGCACAGATACGAATCAGTGGGACCCTCTCGGGCGCCTTCGCATTGTATAACGGTGCATAACACGGATGCCCATTTTCACCATTTCTGTTTGTCCTCTCTCCCTGGAACCCTTCTTGGTGACTATTCAGGCAAATCAGGAAATTAAGGGAATGGAGCTGGCCGGACAGGAACACAAAGTCTCTGCATTTGCGCACGATGTGTTGCTGTATGTTTCCAACCCAGGAAAATCACTCCCAATTATAATGTCAGAGTTTGAAAGATATGTAGAAATTTTGAAGTTGAAGATCAATAAAGAAGAGATGGAGATACTAAATGTCTCCATTCTCTATAGCAGACAGCAGGCACCTTAAATCTCAATATATGTTTTCTTGGAAACGCAGAGATCTAAGGTACCTGGGTATGTTTTTGTCCACTCTGGAAATAGATTTATACCATGACAATTATCTACCTTTACTAAATAAAATCAAGCAAGATCTGAGGGGGCACCCGGCAAATAAATTGTCATGGTTTGGTAGGATAATCGTGATTAAGATGGTGACATTGCCGAGGGCTCTCTATGTGTTTCAGACTCTTCCGATAAACATCCTGAGGACCTATTTCAAGACCCTCGGGAGGTTGGTCGGAAGATTTATATGGAAGGATAGGAGAACACATATTTCTTATGGATCTCTGACAAGGCCACAGTCAAAAGGGGATTTATACCTCCCGAATTTTGAGAGATACCATGAGGCAACAGTGTTACGGAGGGCGATCGATAAGGTCCATGGTGCCTCCCAGGAAAAAATGGGTATCACTGGAAGAAAATTTGCGTGGACGATACTTAAGTCAAATAATGTGGGTACCTGGGAAGTATAAGGATCTTTTCTTTTCTTTTTTCTCTCTTTTAAATTTACCACCAGCCTCTTCCACCCCCCCTTTGCCCTCGTTGCTCCCTTCTTCACCCTTCCCCCCTTTTTTTTTTCTCCCACCGGCCTCCTCCCATCATCCCCTTCTGTTTTGCTTCTGTTTTTCATTTCGTCTTTTTAGGTAGGAATGGTATAGATTGTAGGAATTGGATGTAAGGAGTGGAAAATATAGAGCAGAAGTTTACATTTCAGGAATATTAAATGTTAAAATGTTAATGTTAAATGTATAATGTCAATTGTTAAGTTTTAAATGTAATGCGTTATGTAAATATGTAATGTATATGATTGTATTTTAGAAGATGAGTTTTGAAACTCTTCTTTGTTAAATATCCTACAATAAACAATAAATCACATATACAATAAAAAAGAGTTGAACGACAATGATGGCGATTTGTGTAATAGTGCCAACCCGCTGCAGTACAACTGCCATGACTGGTCTTCAAGTGGTTAAACAGGTTTTTTTCTGCAGCAAGCCTTCATTTTTATTTTATTTTTTTTAAAGTGGTTTTTGTTAAACTGCATAGTTTTTTTTTGCTGCTGCAAAGCCTCCCTTAAGAAAAAAAAAGAAGGCTTATGTTCCAGGGGTGGTTTTTCATTTCTTTTTTTTATTTTATGATTTTGGGGGCATTTTTTACTTTTTGGTTAAACTGATTTTTTATTTTTTTTATTTTTTATTTTTTTTATTTTTTATTTTTTTTGCTGTTGTACTTTAGGAAAAGTGAACCATGTTTCAGGTGGTATTAATTTGGGCTTTTCTTTTATTTAGAGGATATATGAACTTTTATTTTATGCTGATACCTTTTTTTTTTGTTCGTTTGTTTTTTTTTTTTTTTACTACAAGGCTTCTCTATAGAAAAAACTTCTGTTTCAGGGGTGGTATTTTGGAGTTTTAGTTTCTTGGAGTTTTTTTTTTTTTATGTTTATGAGTCTTTTTTAATGTGCTCAAATCACATCATTTAGTTTCTGTCAGTCTGTTCTTATAGCTGCCTTATCTCCATAGATAAACATGACCACATCTCCATAGATAAAATAATAGTTAGGCATACATGAGTTAGGCCTAATATCCCTGATTTAAGGGATGGTTCACACCTCAGACAGAAGCGACTCTCAGCAGGGGTCCGGTGCATCCCTGTTTTCCATTTCAGGGAGCAATCAGGGCCAAATTTTTGTCTGAATTCAGCCCTGAAACAGCCAATGACGCACAGCATTCCTGTGCAAGCTGCTCCACAGCCTCAATGAAGAAATGTGAACCGGCACCATAGTGAGCCGGCCACAATCTCCTGTCATGCGAATTGGATGCAGGGAAACCGGCATCCAATTCCCATAGGTGTGAACCCATCCTAAAGGAGAAGTACAGCCAAAGCTTGTTTAGCTGTACTTCTCTGTGGACCACAGGAGTGCAGTTCGTTCTGCACTCCTGTGACATGTTTTCAGCAAATAGCGGGCTGAAGCCTACTATCGGATGACGTCACAGAGCCGGTCCAGGCTCAGGAATGATCACGACCATATGGTGGGGATTCGCCCACATGCTTTGACTAGCACCCGGCTCAGCCTCTCAACGAGCCACTGAGAGCCTGAGCCAACAGCTCCTGCCCCCTTCACAGCCCAGCGTTCCTGTGAGCTCAGGAATGGGGGGGGGGGCAGAGCAGAGAGCCAGTGACTGACAGTCGCCAGTTCTCTGCTCTTCGAACTCAGAGAATCGAGCAATTGGTGGTTTTTAGAGGCTGCGGTAGAAAGATGCGGCATCGGACCAATGCTGCATCTACCTAGATAAGTAAGATTCTTCAAAACAAAATGTTTCCCATACTTCTCTTTTAAAATGTCCTGCTGCTGACCAGTTCCAAACTGCTGTATGTTCTGCTATTTTTTGTTCTTATATTAAAACCACCTGTGCTTTTGTCTCTCTTGATTTTGAGCTTTAAATTGCAGCATAGAATTGTCCTTCTGCTGCTTTTCTACTGCTGTATCATTTGTGATCACTTCATTCTTGTATTAAACCTCCTACCTATGCTCTTGGTCACTCGCTACTTTTCCTTTTTCCTTCTGTCTCGAGGATCCTGGTGATGTCATGGACCAAATATGGCACCTTTTAGGTGACAATATCTGGGGAAGAGGCCCTTGTTTCTCATTATGGGGACAGTGTTCCTCGTTAGAAGTTATAAGACTTTACTGCCCTCTCTTGCAAATTATCATTGTCACCTGTTATAGTACAGGAAGGGAGCAGCATGCTCACTGCCATCCTTTTCCTAGTGACCTTGGCTACATATCTAGATACACGTTTTCTTTAAATTTAATAGAAACCCCATGCTGTTTTATCCATTTTTTTTTTAATGGAAATTTTAAGACTGCATGTTACTGTACTCTAGCTTTATATGCAGCTGTAACGCACCTCTCAAACATGATGTTCATAGAATTTGTTTGTTTACAAGGTTGCCCTTTAAGTCCTTTAAAAGACCTTTCTCTTACATTTATTGAAGGACATAGCGTTTCATTAATCTTGACTGTAGGGTTTTATCGCCACCTTCAGAGGTAGGGCACTAGGCAGAAAAAAAAGGACACAGCACTGTTCATGGGCAGCCCTAACTGGTGGTCAAGCCCCAATCTGCCAAAGGCTACTAATTTTTTTCTCCCAAGTGTAGGAATGAGGACATTCCCATGTTGGGACTCTAATTTCCACATTTCGTTCCTTTCCTTTTCTGCATTTTTTTCCTGTGAAGATTTTCACGCAGCAGCCGAGCAAGATGACAGGCTTGATAACCTGGATTAAGTAGCCACCCCTGCCAGGCCAGTCAGCACAAGCAAACGCCTGGCTACGTGCAAAATTTACTGCAACAGCCCTTTCCAGGACTGGGGTAGCAGGCGAGTTGAACGTCTCGTGGGGACTCAATTGTTCCCCTGGCTAACAGCTCCCACCTTGGTGGTAGGGGGTTTGTCTTGGGAGTGTTACCTGTGGTTGTTTGCTGAACCAGTAAGTATCCTCCTCACCCCCCCCCCCCATCCGGCGCAGATGGCAGCTGTGGGCACTCCCTGGGGTGGTTACCCTTAAGGCCTGAGTTGTCAGTTCCATACCCCCCTTTTTCCCTCTTTCCTTCCTTTCAGGTTGAGTCCCAAAACACTTTTTAGAGAGTTTACCTTTTTGAGGTGGTGCTTCTTAGCCACTTAAGGAGCAAGTCTATTTCTGACACTTGTTGCTTACAAGTTAAAATCTGTATTTTTTGTGAGAAAAAAAACAAACATTATATATATATATATATATATATATATATATATATATATATATATATATATATTTTAGCAGAGACCCTAGAAAATAAAATGGAGATTGTTGCAATACTTTGTCACACCATATTTGCGCAGCGGTCTTACAAATGCAATTTTTTTGGAAACAATACACTTTTTTGAATAAAAAGATAATAAAACAGTAAAGTTAGCCCAATTTTTTTGTATAACTTGAAAGATGATGTTACGCCAAGTAAATTGATACCTAACATTTCATGCTTTCAAATTTTGCACGCTCGTGAAATGGCGACAAACTATGGTACTTAAAAATCTCCATAGGGGACGCTTTAAAAATTTCTACTGTTTACCAGTTTAGAGTTACAGAGTTGGTCTTGTGCTAGAATTATTGCTCTCACTCTAAAGGCCCATACACATGATCAGACTTTTTGACAACAAACATGCAAATTAGCTGTTTTGGAGCAACATCCGACTGTGTGTACGCTCCATCGGACAAACTTTTTCAGTTTTCATCAGACTTTTGTTGGCTGTGCGAACGGACAAACTTTCTGGCAACAAAAGTCTGATGGAACAAAGTCTGATCGTGTCTATAGAAAACCATAGGACTTTTGTACAAAGTACAAACACGCATGCTCAGAACCAATGCAAAAGATCAGACAACAATACAGAAGGTTACCAAAGGTGGCGGTAAAGAGCAGAAAAACCACGTGATTTGGTGAAAGTTGGCTGAAAAAGTCCTGCCGTGTGTATGCAATACAAGTTCTCGGCCGACACCCTTTGTACAAAAATCCACAGGAAAGTTTGTACAAAGTCCTATCGTGTGTATGAGGCTTTACAGTCATGGAGATACATGTGTGGTTTGAACACAGCTTGCATGTCTTCACTACTGCACATGCGCTCGGAGGGACGGGCGCTTTACATTCAACAGGACTCACCAAGCAGGATGTTGGGCTGTGTCCCATGCCACCACTGCAGTAAAGAAGGCCATGTGGAAGAGCTAGCTCCAATCTGATCCCGTCATCATTCAGAGGCCACTGACCCCAACACAGGGCCTGTAGTTACGCCAAAAAAAGTTTTTTCCTGTAAATGTTTAGATGATTGAAGTCAATAGAGCTTCACCTAATTCACTAAGCTAAGGGAAAAATCCTTTGTAAAGTCATCACCCTAATTGCCTTTTAATGTACCTTTAAATCAACCCCATGTCCCTTCAATCACTGAGACAGTTTATCTTGAAAGGGTGATTCTGATGTGTAAAGAGTTTGATATATAATGAATGGAGGAGAGGGGAGCTGCTTGGCCATACTGGATGTTGAAAGTTAAGTTTAAATGGTAGAGAAGTATGAAGTCAATAGGGAAGATATGTGTGATTGTGTGAACTTAGATGGGGAGATTAGGGTGGAGAATTAGGGAGGGGGGGAGAAGAAAAGAGAAAATAAAAAAGGAAGGCAAAATGGTGTGGAAGGAAAGAAGGCTAAGCCCTTGTACACCCGGTCGGAGATTCCGACAACCAAATCCGTCGGAGTAATTCCGACGGATTAACTCTGCAAGAGGTCCGGAAGTGATGTTGCATACACACGGTCGGACAAAGTTGTCGGAAAATCCGATTGTACATAACGTGATGACGTTATTTCGTTACAACGGGACTACGTTCAGGCTAGTAGCCAATAGCTTTGGTCTAGGAATTTGATCTGAGCATGCGTGGCACTTTGTCCATCGGAGTAGGCTACACATGATCGGAGTATGTCCGATCTGAGCATTTTGTCGGAAAATTTTACCGGCAAGTTGGAAAAGTTGGTTCGTCGGATATTCCGATGGAAACAGTCAGATGGAGACCACACACAGTCGGAATAGCCGACAAAATGGTCTGATAGGACACATTCCGTCGGAATCTCCGACCATGTGTACAAGGGCTAAGGGGTATGGGGAGGATCACATGATTAATAGGTAGTCAAATGGTGCTAGTAATCAAGGGGCTTTTCCAGTCTTATGTTTCTCATAGAGTAAATTAAAGGGATCCAGGTATCTTAAATGGCGTGTAATAAAAGGATGTGACACCCCTGAGAACTTAATAAAAGGCCGCCATTGTCATCTAACTCATTAAATTTGTTGAGACTGCAATTTCTGGCGGGGGTCAGCATTCGTATAAGTGTAAGCATTTAAAAGGTGAAGTAATCATTATCCTTTGTTATGAAAGGCATTTAATTAAAGAATGACGATTGCATTAATAAAATACATTGGGTTATAATGCTTCTTTCTATTTTTCTATATGAAAATATTTGAAAATCATTTGCATGTGAAAAAATAAGGAAGTCTTTTACTTCTTCCAGTAGCAGATTTAGCCTGCTCTACTGTGCCGGGAAATGGCTGGATTGATTTTGCTGTTCTGTCAATTCTGCTTGTGTACATGATCTCCCACAGTGCTGTTACCGATATTTACTTTTTTTTCCTTTCCCTTTCTTTGCAGATAACAACTGTGAGTTGGGTTCTCTTGTGCTTGCTGCTGGCAGTGTTTCCCCTGATGCCTGTTGTTGGAAGGGAGCCCAACATCACTCTGGTGTAAGATCAACATTGTCTTCCTAAAAGCTTTATATCACATTTAGTACGCACTGATTCAGTGAGTCTTGTCAGACACGTGAACTATTGTGGAGTCAGGGGAAAAAAGGATGTTATTTCAATAATGAAAGAAACTGTCTGCTTAGATGGGCTGCTGATGGTTATTCTATTGTGCATTAAGTAGACTTTAAGAATTTATAGCATTTATTTATCTTGGTTTGTAATACATACAGTGTATCTATCTATCTATACACACACACACACACACACACATATATATATAATATATATATATATATATATATATATATATATATACACACACACACACACACAAACACACACTGCCTTGAAAAAGTATTCATACTCCTTGAAATGTTCAACATTTTTTCATGTTACACCCAAAAATGTAAATGTAAATGTATTTTATTTGAGATTTTCATGATAGACCAACACAAAGTGGCACATAATTGTGAAGTGGAAGGAAAATGATAAATGATTTTTCAAATGTTTTACAAATAAATATGTGAAAAGCGTGTCGTGCATTTGTATAGCGCCCCCTGAGTCAATACTTTGTAGAACCACCTTTCACTGCAATTACAGCTGCATGTCTCTTTGGGTATGTCTCTACTAGCTTTGCACATCTAGAAAGTGAATTTTTGCCCATTCTTCTTTGCAAAATAGTTCATCATAAAAAAGCAGTACAGTGCAGATACTTAAACTAAATCATTAAATTAAAAGTAAAGCTAATAATAATAATAAAACACAAGAGGCAGTCCATTCTCTTTAAACTCAAAAGAAGATAGTGATGAACTCAGCAGAGAAGCCCCAAGATATCCAGTGAATCAGGTGATCTATGCATCAGGTATATTGACTTGAGTGACACCCTCCACCACCGATAGAAATGGCCGCTCACCTCAGGAGATGGACCCCTGAGTAAATCAGACAGGTCAAATACAGCGGTCCCTTTCAGGGAATATTTTTAGATATTTGTTTGTAAAACTATTTGAAAACCATTTATCATTTTCCTTCCTCTTCATAATTATGTGTCACTTTGTGTTGGTCAATCACATAAAATCCCAATAAAATACATTTAAATTTTTGGTTGTAACAGGGCAAAATGTGGAAAATTTCAAGGGGTGTGAATATTTTTCAAAGCACTGTATGTGTATATGTGTTTCTTTATCGTGCATCACGGGACACAGAGCATCATAGTAATGACTATCTGGGTTATACGCTACCTTTAGGTGATTGGACACTGGCAACCCATAGTAAGAAAGGTCCCCCATATAACCCCTCCCATACAGGAAGTACCTCAGTTTTTTCGCCAGTGTCTTGAAGGTGATGGTCATGGCTGTTTGAAGCTCTTCAAAACTTAATGATGTCCCAGTAAAGGGCATTATGATTGGATCCATTCGGATGGCATGAAGCTAAAATGGATGGTACCCGAGCCTCATGGGAAGGAGAGAAGATTCCTGGAGGTTTTGCCTGTAATGCGGCCTTACGGCGCTGGACCCTGCGTAATGGAAACCTGTGCAGTGTTTGTTCTGACCAAAGAGTTTTCCTGCAGGGTGCTATACAGGTCTGGGGAGTGGACCCCAGATTAAGGGGAATCCAGTCTCTGAAGGTCTTTTATGACAAAGCTCGCTGTGATGGGTGAAGATTGGACTGTTATGTTTAGAGACCTGCAGCAGGAATGGTAAGTCTGCATTTGTTTGCAGTTTCTCTTTAAAAAAAAAAAGAGAGATAAATCTGACTATATATTCTCCCGGTGGCCACTGGGTGCAGTGTGCCGTTTAATTATGCTATGCACGCTTTCTCATGTGAAGTGCGGTTTATCCTCCAACCGCTAGAGGGAGCAGGCTCGCTCGGTATGGCCTATTTTTATATATGCAGGAAGTGGAAGGGTGGCCATGTGGCAACAGGTTCAGTTTGCCTCTTGGGACATAGCAGCATAATAATGAAGTGTGAATACTTACTATGGGAGAACTATGTGAAACAAGTCATAATTTTATACTGCTTATCCAGGGGGACTGTACAACTTAAAGTTAAAACACCCCTAGATGGTTAGCAGTTCACTTTAAAGTGTTGACTGTTCTATAAGCAGGTGCAGTGTAGTTTACATGCTTGCAGTCTTGTTACTTAAATGCATGTTTAAATATATACATTTGGGGAAAAATGGGCAGCAAAACCTGCTGAAATAGCAAGGTTGCTAAGAACACACGGTTGCTGGAATGCACAGTTGCTAAAAATATATGACCATGGTTGCTTAAGCATGCATTGATGCACAAAGATGCATGTTTATTCGCGTTTGCAAAAATGTACAAGAATTTACATGTTTGCATGGAGATACATATTCAACATAGAGTGCATAATCTCATAGAGATGCATGGTTATCATTGCTTGCTTAAAGATGCAGGTTTGGACATATTCATGGGCATTGATTATTCATGATCATATGAAGATGCATGATCCCAGAAAGATGCATGGTTGCCAAAAAATGCGTGTTTAGATATACATGTTTTACATACCTGCTTGATCACATAAAGATATTTGATTGCATAAAGATACAAGATTATACGTTTGCTTTAATATACAAGGATATACATGTTCACATAGGATACATGGGGACTTGTTTGCGGAGGGCGGATCCGCTTTTGCACTGCGGGTGCACTTGGGGGTGCAGTCACTCTGAACTAGGAGGTAGATCTAAAATAAGGGGAAGCCCTGCTGATTTTGTCATCCAATCATGTGCAGGCTAAAATGCTGTGTTTTATTTTCCTTGCATATCCCACTCGGATCTTTGGTGACTTTGCTTCCAGGTGCACTTGCGGTACACTTGTGGTGCGGGGTGGGTTTGCCCTTAGTGAATAATCCCCATGGTTGCATATGAATACTTGATCACTTAGAGCTGCTTGATCACTTAGAGCTGCTTGATCACTTAGAGCTGCTTGATCACTTAGAGATGTTTGATCACTTAGAGCTGCTTGATTGCTGAAGGAGGCTTGATCGTACAAAAATGCTGGATCACTTAAAAATGCTGGATCGCATATAGATGCTGGATCATATAAAAATACATGATCACACACAAAAAAAAAAAAACATGTTGCATAAACAGGTTTCATAAACGCATGCTTGCTTATTGCAGGAATACCTGTTTCTATGGGCACATGTTGCATGAATGCGTGTATACAACACACACTTTCATATTGTGCCCAAATGCATATTTGCATGAACTCATGCTTCCATAGAAGCATATTGAATAAACACATGCAGGCATGTTTTCATTTTTACTGCATACACATGATTATTACATTAAGCTGTATACATATTTACTTGTTTTCTCCGGGCTATTTATCTATGTACTTATTTACATAGGACTACATGCATATGGGCCTTTTTGCCAGGATGCTTGTTTGCCTGAGGGTATATCCGTATGAGCGTTGTGACAGACCTAGCTGGGACCGAGGCTCTTGGAGGGGACTGAATGCTAGCCTTTTACATTGTGATTATGGGCCCTCGCATTTGGGGGAACGGTGCGCTTTGTGAGCTGTATGCCTGGGGACCCCTGAGGTGGTGTTACTTGGATTCAGGTCCGTGCCCCCCCCCCCCCCCCAAGACATACAGACTCTGGATATGTAAATGCCATTTTAGCAATAGACTAAATCACACTATTGGGACACAAGCTCTTAGATGCTAATATCACCTCCAGCCATCCTGACTGTCTTGTATAATGTAAATGAGTCTAGTCTGGCTTGACACAGATTCTAAAGAGTATTTCACCTATTGTTGTTTTGTTGTTTGTGCTAATTAACCTGCAATTGAATTCGGCAGGAGCCGAAAAGTCTTATCCCTCAATCAACTAATCTGAGTGTTGATTTAGATAACTCATGCTAATTAGGTTAGGTTCTAGTCACCCAGCTGTATATATTTTGTGTGAGATCTCAAATAAAGGTCATTCCTGATGTCCTCCAAGACTGGTGTCATCTAGTCTCTTGGGGGCTCCTATAGCCAGATCCATTGGACTTGTGTTCCAGGACTTAGGAAGCGGTATATAGACAGAAGCACTCAAGCGGAGTGTGGGATCGGTTCCGTCACATGCGTATTGACCCTGTACTTCATACATCAACACAAGAATGGCAAGAGCACTTGTATACCTGCATGTTTGCATGCCTAGGTACTTGCATACCTAAGAGCTTATATAGAGGTAAACCTACATTGGTTTAGGCCTGCATCCTTGGGCAAGCAGGAGCATTGCTGTAAGTTTCAATGATCTGACAGGTATCCACATTCCCTGATGGACAGTGATTTTGGCTGCATCTGAACCACTGTGGTGTTTGGCATTACAGGGTGTCCTGGCGCATTAATTTTTCATCTGACTGCGGCCACATTACCTTGCTCATGCCTGATCTTGGCAGGATCAAAGCCGGGTTAGTATACAGATGGGAGACTGCCTGGGGATACCAGATGCTGTAAGCTATTCCCCACCGGGAGGCATCTGAGGCTGCTGTATTTTTTTTTTTTTTTTTTTTAGAGAGTATCTCAGGCCAGTAAGACTTAAGGGCAGTCTCTGAGGTGGTTTGTTCCATCTTTTGCCGGAGGTAACCTGGTCTGTTAAGGGCACCTCTTGGGTGGGGTCTGTCACAGAGTTGTCAGTCTTTGCCTTACATTTGCTCTTGTAGCAGAAGTTATTGGCTCTTTATTGTGACAATTAAATGGTGGTAGTAGGAACATGAGGTCTATTTTAAGATCTCAACTCGCTAGACATCCTTCTGTTTTCAGATAGGTTAGACGATTAAGTGATAACCTCTCTGCAAGAGGTAGGTTCATGTGGCGGTTTGTTTCCAGGCTCATCAAGGATTTTGGTAATTGCAGTGGAAAAGCTGTTTTGTGAATCTTCCCTTTGGGTTGGCCTCAGCTCAGGAGGATTCTGAAAGCATCTAGCCCCAGTGCTGAGCTTGCTGAAGACACCTCAATACACTGTATCTCAATCTTTCCTCAAAAAGCAGTCAATTCCAGGGGTTCCTTTGTTATATTTCTACAGAAGGAAGCTGTTTAGGTCAAAGCACGTTCTCTACGTACAGCCCTACTCCAGGTCTTGGTAGAGGTTCATGCCCCGTTGGGGACTTGAGGATCCAGGCATTGCTTTGCCAGAAGGCTCTGTTTCCGGGGTATTGCAGAGCAAAGATTGGTGCTTGATATTCCTCCTTTTCAGGAATCTGGAAGATAACCACTGACGCCGGTATCTCTAAGTTGACTTAAGACTGGCTATACTTCAGTAGGCCTGATCTCCAATAGCTGGTAATTTTTTGGCCAGTATGCATTGCTCTGGATTATAGGACAAACCTCTTGTATGTTCAATCTGGAAATGCCTTTGCAGGCATATATATATATATATATATATATATATATATATCTCAACCTCTAGAGCAGCACCAGAGGTCATGCGACTCAGGGAGGTGTATCACATTTTGTCTAGGACAGTACAAGTGCCTGCTCCATCGCCAATACTTATTCCAGGTATAGAATGGTGGCCAGGGGAATCTTCTAGATTCCAAGTTCTACAACAGTTGGGACAGGTGTGTCCAAGACAAGAGCCCCACTGCCAATGGTGGTACATACACTGGTAATACCTTAAGGTCTGGTTCTCCCTTGTTTGATGTTTTTTTTTCCCCCTGTTTATGATTCTGCCACATCTATTCCGAAGAAGTCCAGTGGTCTTAAGTCCCATATCTCAGCACTATTGAGCTCCTTCAGGGAACTTCAATTACAGGACTTAAAAATATTTTTTTGCCTGGCGTGAAGCCAGGAAGTGGCACCCGTAGAAATATGTGGGTGGGAGGTTTTCTCTTTCTTTCTCCAGTCGGTAGAAGAAAGGAGTTTGGCCTTAAGTACCGTTAAGGGTCAGGGTTTTTCCCTATCCATGTTTTTCCAGGGGTCGTTGTTTCTCACTACTATGCCATTCTTGTGTCCTTGAGACTTAACTTGACTGTCCTTACAGAGGCTACTTTTTGAACCAATCAGGGGAGTCTGTTGGTTCTTTTATCTCAGAAGGTGGCTTCTTCGTTTGCTATCACTTCACGAAGTGGAGTGTCAGTATTGGTGGCAAGGAGCCATCCTTGGTCTCACATCACAAGGTGATGTTGCGTCCTCGTCCATTTTTCTTGCTTAAAATGGTTTCTAGTTTTTCACTTGAATCAGGACGGTGTCTTGCCTTTTATTTTTCTCCCAAAGATTGCAACCTACTCTAGTGGTAGTTCAGATGCTCAGGGTCTACTTGAGTTGTCGTCACAAGTCAGGAATCCTGGTTGGGCAGGGGGCATCCAGGTTGAATATTTAGCAGTGGATCTGCCAGTTTATCAATGATGCCTATAGTTTAAATGGTAAAAAAAAATAAAAAAAAAATTCTGAGGAGTGATTCTCTACTAGGTATGGGAGTATCTTGGGCCATCCATCATTGGATGTCGGTGGCCCAGGGGTACAAGACCACTATTTGGTCTTTGGATTATACATTTACAGGGTTTTTACCAGGTCGATGTCAATCACATAGAAAATACTGCCTTTGGCCTCAGCGTATTACAAATAATGGAGTAGGTCTGCCTTTGGTGGCAGTTTCTATAATAGTGTCTCCCTCCCCTCAGGGGCATTGCTTTAGGATATCCCAGATAGTCATTACTATGGTGCTCTGTGTCCCCGTGATGTACAATAAAGAAAAATTGATTTTTAATACAGCTTATCTGTAAAATCCTTTTCTCTCCCAGTATATCACGGGACAAAGAGGTCCCTCGCCTCTTTTCTGGGATCTTCATTGCTTACTACAAAAATTAAGGCACTTTCTGTATGGGAGGGGTTATATGGGGGGGACTTTCTTACTATTGTTGCCAGTGTCCAATCACCTAAAGGTAGTGTATAACCCAGATAGTTATTACTATGGTGCTCTGTGCCCCGTGATGTACTCCAAGAAAAGGATTTTACAGGTAAGCTGTATTAAAAATCCATTGTTTTCTTCTTTCCCATATGCTGATTCATTAGGTAATTGTGTGAACATCTCTTCTAATACAGATTGTGTAGATTTTATTTTTCTACTTACTAGGAGTGCTCTATTGGTGTCTTCATCACTGGACATGGGATAATATTTATTATGGTACAAGAAACCTTTTCCCCACCTTGTACCAAATTTGTTTAGTTTCAGTTTACTAGTAGTAGTAGTCTTCTTTAAATGATTAAACAAAAAGTTGGGCTAATCTCAAAAATGAAAAAGAAAGAAATTTATAATCCTTAATGTGACATGACGCACTCTGTGCATAAATAGTGAGTGTCCTTATATTTTTCAAGTTATGAGAAAAAAGAAGACAGTTCAAAAATTGTGTAAGAAATTAATTCTCGTGGTAAATATATAGGAATCCAAAACAAAACTGATTAGACAGGGATTCCACCACCAAAAAAATCATGCAGAGACTTCTGTGGCACCCCACTGTCTGTGATCAGGGACGCTTACCAGATGGTAGGGACTACCTATTGCTAGAATGGGCAGACAGACAGGCAGAATAACTTCTGCAGGGTATAGTAAACCAGAAAGCCTCTGGGATGCTCTGGTGGTAGGATGGGTCCTCCGGTGTAAAGAATTTGTGTTTGCCGGCAAATTATTTTATTTATGCTTTACTGCTTTTTATCCACTGTAAGTAGCCATTTGGCTTTATTCAATACACGTTATATATACAGTATTACACTATTGGAGGTCTCTATTTGTATGGTCTACCTTCTGGTTCCAGCTGGTTTATCCCACTGCGAGTTTGACCACACTGCAGGACCCATCCTACCACCAGAGAGTGTCCCAGAGGCTTTCTGGTTTACTATAACCTGGAGAGGTTGTTCTGCCTGCCTGTCTGACCATTCTAGCAATAGGTGGTCCATACCATCATGGTAGGGACAAAAGATTATAGTGCACACATACAAACATGTTTATGTGGGGATGATATACAGGTACGTGATTATGCTCTTAAGGGCTTCCCTGCGACAGTACATGTAGGTGGGGCTGTCCTTAAGTGGTTAATGAGATATATCTCACACTATGTGGGGACTAAGACACTGTAATGCCTAGTACGCATGATAAGAAAGTTGAATGAAAAAAAAAACACATTTGGAGGGATCGTCTGATCTATTAGTACACAGCTTTCATGAGTTGATTATGACAGTTCATGTGAAAATACCTCAAAGGACAAGAATTAAAACATTTTTTGTAAGATAACAGAACAAATGATTTTCGTTTAATTAGTATGGTATTTGTAGGAAAAATAACCGAGTGACCAAGATTGCGCATGCTCAGAAGCAAAAGCATATATTACAATACAATACAATACTTCCCTTCCAAACGTGTAGTCTGTCTAACGAGAATTTTCATAACTTTAGTAACCCCTTCATTTTTAAGATGAGACTTGCATGCCAATAAAACTTATGATCATTCGTCCAATAATCTCATTGTGACTTAAGACTGTCCAGAAATTCCTAGAATCAGTTATGACACCTTCTCCTTAGAAACATTAAAAGGGTAAGAAATAATTTAAATAGGTTTAGGTATGTGATGTAAATGTAAATGGAAACATATAACAAACATATAGTGGGGATTTCAAAAATACCCTTTAAGTCTACTGTTCATAGGTGCACAGGGAGTGTCTGATTTGGGCCCCTCGTGTCACATGGATACGTTCGTCCAAGTGGCATGTGTACTTGTTTGCTAAACTTAAAGTGGTTGTAAACCCTTACAACCAACTTTGACCTACAGGTAAGCCTAGATTAAGGCTTACCTGTAGGTCCAAGAAATATCTCCTAAACCTACACGGTTTAGGAGATATTTGGCGAAAGACAGGCACTGCTGTCTACGGCACATGCGCCGTAGACAGCGGCGAGCAGGCGCACTGAGCACGCCGCGGTCAACGGCGATATGCCGCGAGTGGTCCATTATGCTTTACCTTTGCAGGGAATGAAAGAGGAAGTAAACTCATCAGGGTTTACTTCCTCTTTAAAGGAGAAGTATGGCCAAAGCTTTTTTGGCAATACTTCTTCTGTAGGTCACAAGAGTGCACTTGTTTTTGCACGCCTGTGACCCAGATTCAGCCGACAACGGGCTTAAGTCTGCAGGGATCCTGACAATAATGTCAGGATCTCAGCCTGAGCCAGCTACTCCTGTCTCCTCCACAGTCTGGCACTCCTGTGAGTGATGGAGAGGCAGAGCATAGAACAGTGACTGATTCTGAGTGTGCTCAGAGCGGACCTCAGATCTGAGCAATCAGCATTTTTTGATTGCTCAGTTCCCGGTGTAGAGCTGGCGGGGGACAGATGCAGCATTGGATCGATGCTGCAGCTATCTTGGTGTGTATTTAAGTTTGTTTTTATTCCTGCACTTCTGTTTTAACAGATTTCAAACTTTCTAACAAGACAGAGGCTGCATAATCTCTTTTCATCATTTAATAAAATATGAGATCTTTGCAGCAAATGACTAACATCATATAATTCAAAAATAAATAATGGAAAATGCGGTGTTAACATCTTTAACCACTTCGATACCAGACACCTTCACCCCCTTCCTGCCCAGGCCAGTTTTCAGTTTTCACTGCTGTCACACTTTGAATGACAATTACTCATTACTCATGCAACATACCCAAATAAAATAGTTATAATTTTTTGGAGACAAAAAGAGCTTTCTTTTGGTGGTATTTATTTACCGCTGGGTTTTAAATTTTTTTTTGCTAAATAAACATAAAAACAAACAAACTACAAATTGAAAAAAAACACGCTTTTCTTAGTTTCTCTCATAAAATTTTCAAATAAGTCATCTTTTTTCATAAGTTTAGGCCAAAATGTATTCTGCTACATTTCTTTGGTAAAATAAACCCAAAGTGTTGCATATTATTTAGTCTGTGTGAAAGTTATAGTCTACAAACTATAGTACATATACATAAAATGATCCTATTTCTCGAGGCCCCAAAATGGCAGGACAGTACAAATACCCCCCAAATTGTCCCTATTTGGAAAGTAGACAGCCTAAGATCATTATTAAGAGGGATGGTGAATTTTTTGAAGTTGTAATTTTTTGTCACAGATTTTTGAAAAATAAAGAAAATAAATAATTTTCCTTTTTACATACTGCCACCAGACCTGTACCGCATCATCATATGACTGATTTGGTGGTGATCAAGGTTATTGACTGGTGATAGTATGTACTAAAAGGGAAAAAAAAAATTTTTTTTTTTATTTATATTTTTTTTGTTACAAACTGTGGCCAGTGCAGTGTTAACATAGTGACACTGTACTACTCTGGTGAGGTGATCGGGAATATCGGGTATATATACACAGTATCTCACAAAAGTGAGTGCACCCCTCACATTTTTGTAAATATTTTATTCTAGCTTTTCATGTGACAACATTAAAGAAATTACACTCTGCTACAATGTAAAGTAGTGAGTGTACAGCTTGTATAACATTGTAAATTTGCTGTCCTCTCAAAGTAACTCAACACACAGCCATTAATGTCTAAACCGCTGGCAACAAAAGTGAGTACATCCCTAAGTGAAAATGTCCAAACCGTTGCCAGCGGTTTAATCATTATTGGCTGTGTGTTGAGTTATTGTGAGGGTACAGCAAATTTACACTGCTGCCATGTAAAATAGTAAGTGTACAACTTGTATAACAAAGTTTAATTTCTCACATTTGTGAGATACTGAGTGTGTGTGTGTGTGTGTATGTATATATGTGTGTGTGTGTGTGTGTATGTATGTATATATATATATATATATATTACTGTGCCAAAGGTTTTAGGCAGGTGTGAAAAAATGCTGTAAATCTAGATTGCTTTTAGAAATAGAAGTATTAATAGTTTATCAAAATGAAGAGTAAATGAACAGAATCGTAATCAAAATCAACATTTGGTGTGACCACCTTTTATCTTCAAAAAAGTATCAACTCTTCTAGTTACACTTGCACACGGTTTTTAAAGGAAGTCGGTAGCCAGGTTCTTCCAAACATCTTGGAAAGCTAACCACAGATCTTCTGTGGATGTAGGCTGCTCAAATACTTCTGCCTCTTCATGTAATTCCAGACACACTTGATGATGTTGAGATCAGGGCTCTGTGGGGGCCAAACCATAATTTCCAGGACTCCTTGTTCTTCTTTATGCTGAAGATAGTTCTTAAAGCAGAGTTCCACCCACGCTATCACTGCCAGGTGCCCACACTAGTGATGGTGGGGAGAGGCAGGGTAGAGAACCGAGGCTTTGCGCGGCCGCATCGCTGGCTTGTGGGACAGGTAAGTGTGTGTTTATTAAAAGTCAGAAGCTACACTTTTTGTAGCTGCTGACTTTTAATAAACAGAAAAATGTGTGTAACGCCGCTTTAATGACATTGGCTGTGTTTTTTAGCTATATGCCAATATAACTGTTGAATATACTGTAGATACAACATTATATGCAAAAGTATTAGCCACCAGTTTGAAGAGTCTTATACCACACTGGATACACACTGACCAAATTGTATTTATCCCTGAAGGAGAAAGGAAAGATAATGGTATAAGATCACTGTTGCTATTGCATAAGGTTTGTGAGGAAAAATCCCAAGTTCTACTCCTGTCAATTGATGCGGTAAAAGCATTTGAGGGTTAACTGGGGATTTATGATGGCTACATTGGAGGCTTTGGGATTAGGCCCTAAGATGATGCAGGGTATAGCGACTTTATATAATCACCCTACAGCAAGGGTACAAGTTAATGGTAGTTTATCACAGCCATCTAAATTATTCAGTGGAACCAAACAGGAATGTCTGCTTTCACTCCTGCTGTTTGTGTTATCACTTGAACCACTGTTAGCTACTATCCAAGTCAGTAGCGGAACTACCGCCATAGCAACACATGCAGGCGCTATGGGGCCCGCAGTCAAGTGGGGCCCAGTGAGGACAGGCGACGCGGCTCCGTGGGTGATAGCGGGCGGCCGGCGGCTCCGCGGGTGAGAGCAGGTGGCCCGCGGCTCCGCGGGCGGCTCCGCGGGTGGTCCGCGGGCGAGAGCGGGCAGCTCCGCGGGTGAGAGAGTGAGCGTGAGCGGGCTGGCCAATCAGGGAGCTGACGGGTGGGGGACCATAGAGATGACATCATCTCTCACTGCCCGGCGCCCGCCCTGCATCCCTGCAGTGCAGTTTCCCCCTCACTGTGCAGGCAGCCAGGAAGCAGAGAGATGACATTATCTCTCTGCTGCCTGACTCTGTGACACAGCAGGAAAGTGACAGAGCAAGTGACAATCCATAATGTGTGGCAGGTGACATGGCAAGTGACAACCCAGGACATGGCAAGTGACAATCTGTAATGTGTGGCAGGTAACGTGGCAAGTGAAAATCCGTGACGTGGCAAGTGACAATCCGTAACGTGTGGCAGGTGACGTGGCAAGTGAAAATCCGTGACGTGGCAAGTGACAATCTGTAATGTGTGGCAGGTGACGTGGCAAGTGACAATCCATAATGTGTGGCAGGTGACGTGGCAAGTGACAACCTGGGACATGGCAAGTGACAATCCGTAATGTGTGGCAGGTGATGTGGTAAGTGACAACCTGGATGTGACAATCCGTAATATGTGGCAGGTGACGTGGCAAGTGAAAATCCGTGACATGGCAAGTAACAATCCGTAATGTGTGGCAGGTGACGTGGCAAGTGACAATCCGTAATGTGTGGCAGGTGACGTGGCAAGTGACAATCCGTAATGTGTGGCAGGTGACGTGGCAAGTGACAATCCGTAATTTGTGGCAGGTGACGTGGCAAGTGACAACCCGGGATGTGGCAAGTGACAATCCATAATGTGTGGCAAGTGACAATCTAGGACGTGGCAAGTGACAATCCATAATGTGTGGCGAGTGGCAATCTAGGACGTGGCAAGGGACAATCCGTAATGTGTGGCGAGTGACAATCTGGGACGTGGCAAGTGGATAATCAGCAACATGTGGCAGGTGACATACTGCAACGTGTGACAAGTGACAATCTGCACCTGGTGGCAGGTGACGTGGCAAGTGGACAATCCGCAACGTGTGGCAGGTGATGTGACAAGTGACAATCCGTAATGTGTGGCAGGTGATGTGGTAAGTGACAACCTGGATGTGACAATCCGTAATATGTGGCAGGTGACGTGGCAAGTGAAAATCCGTGACATGGCAAGTAACAATCCGTAATGTGTGGCAGGTGACGTGGCAAGTGACAATCCGTAATGTGTGGCAGGTGACGTGGCAAGTGACAACCCGGGATGTGGCAAGTGACAATCCATAATGTGTGGCAAGTGACAATCTAGGACGTGGCAAGTGACAATCCATAATGTGTGGCGAGTGGCAATCTAGGACATGGCAAGTGACAATCTGTAATGTGTGGCAAGTGGCAATCTAGGACGTGGCAAGGGACAATCCGTAATGTGTGGCGAGTGACAATCTGGGACGTGGCAAGTGGATAATCTGCAACATGTGGCAGGTGACATACTGCAACGTGTGACAAGTGACAATCTGCACCTGGTGGCAGGTGACGTGGCAAGTGGACAATCCACAACGTGTGGCAGGTGATGTGACAAGTGACAATCCAGGACATAGCAAGTGACAATCCATAATGCGTGGCAAGTGACGTGGCAAGTGACAATCTGGGATGTGGCAAGAGGACAATCCGCAACATGTGGCAGGTGACATTCTGCAACGTGTAACAAGTTAAAATCTGCATCTGGTGGCAGACGCTAATGGCAAGTGACACGCTCAGGGATCCCACTGATTTTGCATTATGGTGAGTTGAACTATTTTGTTTTATATAACAGAACAGAATTTGGTTAGAAGGCATGGAGGTCAGCAATGTGTTCCCTTCAGGGGCTGCATACAGTATACTGCATACTTTGTTGTTAAAAATTAATATAAGCCGTTGCCTGGGTACTGTGCCACATGGATGTGGTAGTCTGTTGTTCAATGGCATTAGTTAATCACAGGGCCTGTACAACATTTTGCTATGGGGCCCTGTGATTTCTAGTTACGCCCCTGATCCAAGTAAATGGTGATATAGGAGGGTTTAAAATTGGATTCAAGGAACACAGTCCCTGTAGTGGAACTTCAACGCGGCTCTGGGCTGCATTGCAGTGTAAAAAGGACACACAGAAAATAATTGTTTTCTGTGTGTCTTAGCGTTGACCGGCATTTGAGAGTCACCGCACAATGGGGTTTATCAACTTTTCAGTTTTTATTGCAAAAGTTTAATTGAACAAGCAGAGTTTAGAAGCTGATTGGCTGCCATGCACAACTTCATCAGATTCTGAGTGCACCAGATTTAGTAAATCTACCCCATAGTGTGAATTAGCTCTTAATCTGCACAGTATAGGGATGATCAATTGCATACCATTGACAAATCAGAAGATCATACATTTAAGGGGCCTGCTGAGTTATTTATTGCCTTATTTATTTTTCCACTATATCTAAAAAGGCACTTGACCGAAAAAAAACATAAATGTAGTTGCCACTGCTGACTTATTTTTGACAATGCCAACTCTAGGGCTATAGTACCCATTCTTACATTACTACTCCACTGCCAGCAGAACAGGCATGCAACCATTAAAATACCAGGACAGCCAATTTGCTTGTAGGTCAACGACTCTTCATATGGTGAAGAAAGGATACTTATGACAATCCTAGAATTTGCACTCTCAGCAATGGCATTTATCATATGTCTGGTTACTTTTTTGCCCTACTTTATACTTTTTGAAATACTCTGATCGGCTCTATATGCTGCTTGGCATAAGACATAATGATGGAAAGATTATCTGGCTTATGATATCTTGGCAAAAATAATCGCTGAGCATATTAACAACTTATGGACCGCCTTCTGTACATTTAGTGTGGCAAGGTGGCCCGGCTGTATGAAACCACATATCTGTAGGCCGCTTCGTGCAGTAGCCTCTGGGGGCACGTGCGTACTGATTGGACAGAGGGGGAGCCAATCAGCGGGTCCGGCCACCTGTAATAATTTCCCAGAGAGGCAGGACAGCGATCTGCCTATGTAAACAAGGTAGATCGCCGTTCTGACAGGGGAGAACATAGTTCTTGTGTTCCTGCTAAGCATTAACATGGATCTCTGTGTTCTCCCAGTCAGGGCAATCCCCACACAGTTAGTAAGCAACCCCTAGGGACACACTTAACCCTTTGCCCCTGGTGTTAACCCCCTTCCCTGCCAGTGTCATTAGTACAGGAGCAGTTCAAATTTTTAGCACTGATCACTCTATTAGTGTCACTGGTCCCCAGTGTCTGATTTGTCTGCCGTAATGTAGTTCCGTTAAAAATTTGTCCGCCGTTTTAGTCCCGCTGAAAATCGCTGATCATCGCCATTACTAGTAAAAAAAAAAAATTCTATAAAAATATCCCATCATTTGTAGACGCTATAACTTTTGCGCAAACCAATCAATATACACTTATTGGGATTTTTTTTTTTACAAAAATAATACATATTGACCGAAATTGATGAAGAAATTTTATGTTTTCAATTTTTTGTATTGAATATGTATTATAGCAGAAAGTAAAAAATATTGTTTATTTTTTCAAAATTGTCACTCCTTTTTTTGTTTATAGTGCAAAAAATTAAAATCACAGAGGTGATCATATACCACCAAAAGAAAGCTCTATTTGTGGGAGAAAAAAGGACTTACATTTTATTTGGGTACAGCATCACACAACCACGCAATTGTCAGTTAAAGTAACGCAGTGTCGTATCGTAAAAAAAATGGCCTGGTCATGAAAGGGGGTAAAACCATCCGGGGCTCAAGTGGGTAATGTTAACTGGCAAACCACATCCTGTTGGAGGTATTACCTGTGAGATGGTTTTGTGATTTAAGTTATTGCTGCTGTACTTTAGAGAGCTGTGTTGTCCTTTGGATATGACTGTCTATATTAGGCCATAGAATTTTAGGATGGAGGTATACTAGGTGAGGTTGTCTCTCTTATAAATCTTTGAGACAACCATGTGACATCTCTACATATATAGCACAAAAATACCTTTGTCAGTGTTGTTCAGGTTCTCAAAAGTTGAAAAGATTTGTCTAATTTTCTTTTTGCTGGTAAAGCAGAAATGGAGAGAACTGAGCACTTCTGACTCCTCTCTGAATCACTAAGCTTACACTAGTTTTTCATTTTGGTATTTAAACATAATGTAGTGAGCTCAAGGTACATGCATGGTATTCACTCAGATCTTTGTGTATGTGCTTATTTATTAGACATTGTATAGCAATTTAACCTACATCAACTAATCAGAGTTAAAGGTTATGCCTAACTATGCTACAAATTTTTTTTTTTAAGTTTTGGATAGAGTGGGAAAGGGTTAGAACTTTTGTCATGTTTTTACTGTTATCCTCTGTTAGAGAGATTTTCCTTCATTATAGTGGTGACAATGTTTTTTTCAGTTAGGAAGTGGGGGGAAATCTCCAAAAGCTACATAGACCACAATAAAAAGCTTGCACATTTTTATCAATGCTGCTACAAGCCCTTACTAATGTTTGGTCACAACTGTGGGTACTGGAACTGATCAGAAAGTCCTTCTCTGCTCAATAACTAAGTTCCCCACACATTGATATCTGTATACTCACATTATTAAAAGATGATCGAGTAACACTGCTTGGCCGTGTCCATGACTAGAGTCATGGACCCAGGCAGGAAATCTTACTAGATTGTCTTTTCATAAAGATGAAAAAGCATTACAGAAATTTGGAGATACCGGACTTTAAAGATACCTAAATAGTACAAATACTGCATAATACCAGATTAAAATACCAATTAAATGTTTATTTAGACAAAGTTAAAAAGAGGCAGCGTCAACACCCATGCACACACCATATACCTCCCTTAGTAGTATAGTGTCTAAACAGACCAATATACAGTGCCTTGCGAAAGTATTCGGCCCCCTTGAACTTTTCAACCTTTTGCCACATTTCAGGCTTCAAACACAAAGATATAAAATTTTAATTTTTTGTGAAGAATCACCAGCAAGTGGGACACAATTGTGGAAGTGGAAGAAATCTATTGGATATTTTAAACTTTTTTAGCAAATAAAAAACTGAAAAGTGGTGCGTGCAAAATTATTCGGCCCCTTTACTTTCAGTGCAGCAAACTCACTCCAGAAGTTCAGCGAGGATCTCTGAATGATCCAATGTTGTCCTAAATGATTGATGGTGATAAATAGAATCCACCTGTGTGTAATCAAGTCTCTGTATAAATGAACCTGCTCTGTGATAGTCTCAGGGTTCTGTTGAAAGCAAAGGGAGCATCATGAAGACCAAGGAACACACCAGGCAGGTCCGTAATACTGTTGTGGAGAAGTTTAAAGCCGGATTTGGATACAAAAAGATTTCCCAAGCTTTAAACATCCCAAGGAGCACTGTGCAAGCAATCATTTTGAAATGGAAGGAGTATCGGACCACTGCAAATCTACCAAGACCTGGCCGTCCCTCTAAACTTTCAGCTCAGACAAGGAGAAGACTGATCAGAGATGCAGCCAAGAGGCCCATGATCACTCTGGATGAACTGCAGAGAACTACAGCTGAGGTGGGAGAGTCTGTCCATAGGACAACAATCAGTCGTACACTGCACAAATCTGGCCTTTATGGAAGAGTGGCAAGAAGAAAGCCATTTCTCAAAGATATCCATAAAAAGTCTTGTCTAAAGTTTGCCACAAGTCACCTGGTAGACACACCAAACATGTGGAAGAAGGTGCTCTGGTCAGATGAAACCAAAATCGAACTTTTTGCCCACAATGCAAAACGATATGTTTGGCATAAAAGCAACACAGCTCATCACCCTCAACACACCATCCCCACTGTCGAACATGGTGGTGGCAGCATCATGGTTTGGGCCTGCTTTTCTTCAGCAGGGACAGGGAAGATGGCTAAAATTGAGGGGAAGATGGATGCAGCCAAATACAGGACCATTCTGGATGAAAACCTGTTGGAGTCTGCAAAAGACCTGAAACTGGGACGGAGATTTATCTTCCAACAAGACAATGATCCCAAACATACAGCAAAATCTACAAAGGAATGGTTCACAAACGTATCCAGGTGTTAGAATGGCCAAGTCAAAGTCCAGACCTGCATCCAATCGAGAATCTGTGGAAAGAGCTGAAAACTGCTGTTCACAAACGCTCTCCATCCAACCTCACTGAGCTCGAGCTGTTTTGCAAGGAAGCATGGGCAAGAATTTCAGTCTCTCGATGTGCAAAACTGATAGAGACATACCCCAAGCGACTTGCAGCTGTAATCACAGCAAAAGGTGGCTCTACAAAGTATTAACGCAAGGGGGCCGAATAATTTTGCACGCCCCACTTTTCATTTTTTTATTAGTTAAAGTTTCAAAAATCCAATAGATTTCGTTCCACTTCACAATTGTGTCCCACTTGTTGGTGATTTTTCACAAAAAATAAAATTTTTATATCTTTATGTTTGAAGCCTGAAATGTGGCAAAAGGTTGAAAAGTTCAAGGGGGCCGAATACTTTCGCAAGGCACTGTACATATAACCTATTACAGAAAAACAGAGATTACAGCATTCAAATAGATAACCCATGCTGTTCCCATTTTTTCGACATGTTTCGCCTATGTGGTTTCTTCAGGAAAGGGACACAGGGGGCTTTTACTGAATATACGAGGAAATAAATCCCACTCAAGATGTATATAACTAGAAAAGAACACAACAATTAGTACATCGAAATACATAGACACTGTATTAACACAAACAAAGTACAATAAACATTTTTTTTAGAATCCCAGATCCCCAGCAAGAATATTGAAAATATGTGTCCCACTACAAAACACGATGTTACAATTTCCCCCTACCTCCAAAAAGGGGGCACGAGGGTCAAATCCAGTATAAATAGTTTCCAAAGGTCCCGTTATGCATGTAAGCCAAAAAATGGTCCACAAAGTGCCAAACAACCCTTAGAAAGGGGTGGGTTTGCTATAACATTTCTTCTATGTCATGCAAATGCAATACCTGTAAAAGCATTAAGCAATAAAGCAAAAAAGGATATCAACCAAACATAGAGAGAAGCAGGAAAACAGTTCAAAACATGCTTCTAATAGTGATCTGTGCCTACCTCCCACTAATGAATAGATAGAAGCATCAAAATAACTTCAGGAGCTTGGCTAACCGCATAATAGGCAATTGTCTGGTAGGTGGTTATTTACACAGACAAAAGTCTATATAAAATGTCGAAAAAAATAATAATAAAGTCAGATATTGTATGGAAAAAAAAAACACTTAAATATCCCCTCTCCATGGCGCCAAAAAGCGGTGTGTGACATCACACCTCTATGGCGCCATGCGTACGCTAAACCGCAATTCCCCATAGCGCAACTAAGCCGCTGGAAACGGAAATGACGCATCACTTCCAGTGCAACCTTCCGGTTCACGATGAAAAGTGCCCCATTGCTGACACTAAACAATGGAAGCCCAATAGGGCTAAGATGTTTAGAAGAAGCCTGCTTAAAGGCTCCGGTAGACTCTGCAACGCCAAGGACCTCCATAAATGGGCCAGTGGGGAGGCAGGCCAATCCAACCCACAATAATGGATAAAGATCAGCCCCCCCCCCCCACAAGCCCCGGTCGTCCGTATGGGTATCTATGGCATATAGACCCAATGGCAGCAGCAAGCACGTGATCAGTCTATAATTTTAATGGTAGGTTTATTTTAACATTGAGAGACAGAATAACAACAAAAATATCCAGAAAAGTGCATTTCAAAAAAGTTATAAATTGATTTGCATTTTAATGAGTGAAATAGGTATTTGATCCCCTATCAGTCTGCAAGATTTCTTCTGACTCCCAGATGTCTTCTATACAGGTAACAAGCTGAGATTAGGAGCACTCTCTTAAAGGGAGTTCACCTAATCTCAGCTTGTTATTTGTATAAAAGACACCTATCCACAGAATCAATCAATCAATCAGAGTCCAGTCTCTCCACCATGGGCCAAGGCCAAAGAGCTGTCCAAGAATGTCAGGGACAAGATTGGAATGGGCTACAAGACCATCACCTTGTGAAGTTTCAATGATCATGGCAATGGTGAGGAATCAGCCCAGAACTACACAAGAGACTCTTGTCCATGATCTCAAGGCATCTGGGACTATAGTCGCCAAGAAAACAATTGATAACACACTACGCCGTGAAGGACTGATATCCTGCAGCGCCCGCAAGGTCCCCTTGCTCAAGAAAGCATATGCACAGGCCTGTCTGAAGTTTGATAATGAACATCTGCATGATTCAGAGGAAAACTGAGTGAAAGTTTTGTGGTCAGATAAGACCACATTAAAGCTTTTTGGCATCAACTCAACTCCCCATGTTTGGAGGAGGAGGAATGCTGCCTATGACTCCAAGAACACCATCCCCACCGTCAACCATGGAGGTGGAAACATTATGCATTGGGGGTGTTTTTTTGCTGAGGGGACAGGACAACTTCACTGCATTAAAGGGACGATGGTCGGAGCCATGCACTATCAAATCTTGGGTGAGAACCTCCTTCCCTCAGCCAGGGCATTGAAAATGGGTCGTGGATGGGTATTCCAGCATGACAATGACCCAAAACACAGTCAAGGCAACGAAGGAGTGGCTCAAAAAGAAGCACATTAAGGTAGTGGAGTGGCCTAACCAGTCTCCAGACCATAATCCCATAGAAAATATGTGCAGGGAGCTGAAGGTTCGAGTTACCAAACGTCAGCCTCGAAACCTTAATGACTTGGAGAGGATCTGCAAAGAGGAGAGGGACAAAATCCCTCCTGACGTGTTTGCAAAACTGGTTGCCAGCTACAAGAAACGTCTGACCTCTGTGATTGCGAAGGGGTCAAATACTTATTTCACTCATCAAAATGCAAATCATTTTAGAACTTTTTTGAAATGCATTTTTCTGGATATTTTTTGTTGTTATTCTTTCTTACTGTTATAATAAACTTACCATTAAAATGATAGACTGATCATTTCTTTGTCAGTGGGCAAACGTACAAAATCAGCAGGGGATCAAATACTTTTTTCCCTCACTGTATGTAATGTCTTCTGAAACAAGCCTCTGCTCTAAATAATACATCTAAAGATGATGCTGCTTCGAGTGAATCGATATCAAACATATAATGGCAACAAGCTATGGTACCTAAAATTTTTCATAGGGGACGCTTTTTAAAAGCATTTACAGCTTATCATTTTAGAGTTGATTGTGAATTATGGCCATAGAATTATTGCTCTCATTCTGACATTCCCAACAGTATTTACTCTGATGTTCAATCTCTGTCTGGGCTCTTTCACACGGGGCGGATCCATGATGATCCGCCCCCTGGACATCCGCTTGCTCAATGGGGATCGCTCCATCGATCCCCACTGAGCAGGAAGATGACAGGTCCGTCTCTGCACACTGTGCAGGGATGGACCTGTCAGAGCGCCGCTCTCCCCTATGTGCCGCAGAGTCCGTCGTCACCTGATCCAATCCGATGACGGATGGAAAAGTAGGTTTTTCCTCCGTCACACTTTTTCGGAATGGAGCGGGTCGGATGTCAGCGGACATGTCACCTCTATGGAGCATCCGTTCAGGTCCGCCTGAAAAACTGACGCGCGGACCCAAACAGATCACCGTGTGAAAGAGCTCTTTACATAGATGTGCATTTGAGTGGGTGCATTTGCACATTGGCTGGGGTGGAGATTCTTTTACATTTTTTACATTATTTTTATTTTTTTTACATTTATTTCAATAACTTTATTGCTTTCACAAAGGCAAAACAAGTCCCTGTTTGATAGCTTGGTGCAGGTGAAAGGTTTACTTTATGGAGACATCTGTGGTCTATTAGACCAGGGGTCCCAAAGCATCGGGCTGCAGCCACTACCATGCCATGGCCTCCCTGCCGCCGGGCCGCAGGTGCGGGTGGCATGAGACAGCCAGCTGGGCAGGCAGATGAGAGAAGCAGGCAGACGAGCAGTGACGCCATCATCTCTCTCCACCTACCCCGCATCACCGCTCTTCTGCCCTCAGAGCTGGGCCTCTTCAGTGTTGGAGGTGTGGCCGGGAGCAGAGAGATGACCTCATCTCTCACCGCCCACCCCACATTTCCGCTCTCCTGCCCTCATTTAGAACCGACCACTGCACAGAGGTCTACCTCTGTGCTAAATGGACCAGTGCTACCACCAATGCAGCGACAATCCACATCTGGTGCAACTGGCAGGCAACATGGCAAGTGACAATCTGCAACTGTCGACAGGCATGTGACAATCC
Source organism: Lithobates pipiens (assembly GCF_037356315.1). Taxonomy (NCBI): domain Eukaryota; kingdom Metazoa; phylum Chordata; class Amphibia; order Anura; family Ranidae; genus Lithobates; species Lithobates pipiens. Next base: position 332,049,838 of record NW_027507764.1, on the reverse strand, counting down.
GAATCTGGTGGCAGGCGACGTGACAAGTGACAATCCGAATCTGGTGGCAGGCAACGTGGCAAGTGACAAACTGCATCTGAATGCAGGTGATGCGGCAAGTGACAATCCACATCTGGTGGCAGGTGATGTGGCAAGTGACAAGCTGCATCTAATGGTAGGTGATGTGGCAAGTGACAAGCTGCATCTGTTGGCAGGAGACGGTGGCAAGTGACATGCTTGGGGCTCCCACTGATTCTGCATTATGGTGAGTTGAACTATTTCATTTGATATTAGAATGTAATAATATAAATAATGCGCGTCAATCACCCTGATACCATATCAACCATGGTGCTGAGATGATTGAAGCACTAACACCAGCCATTGCTCCGACAAATTGCCCATGAAAAATCACTTACCCCCTGTGCACCCCCCAGGCCTTGCCACAATTTTCTTCCACGTAGCCGGTCCCCGGTGCCAAAGAGCTTGGGGACCACTGTATTAGACCACCAAATTCTCTCCTGCCCTCCAGTACAGCTAATAAAGCACAGGACTTTAATTTTCAATGCCAACATTAAAAACAGGGCAAACCTCCTTAAAGGGGACACAGACAGTAATAAAAACTGACAAGCGTTCTAACCCCTTTCCAATGTATAGAAACGTTTTGCCTTTAGTTATACTTTAAACTATAAAATGCATTTTTACAGCCCTGTATTAAAAGTTGTATACTAGAGAAAAACTACTTTTTTCACAATAAAGTCTTTATAGGTAAAATATCATATGCACAGATGGGACTCCTATGACGTGCAATTGCAATTCGAATACAAGATTTGTTACACAGACTTTTTTGTGTGCTTTTTTTTTTGTCGTGTTATTCACACTGAGTGCTTTCAGTTACAGATTTTGAAAACTAGCTCTAGGCCCATTTTCCCATTTAGCTCTGCAACCTCTTATTTCACATAATAAAGCTAGTTTCAGAAATGAGGGAGTTAAATTGTTGGTCTGTGTTTTTTCATGCTCTGTTGATCTGCCAGCTTAATAATCAAAACAGAAATAAAATCAATATTGGTGCTGCTTAAGTGAGGAATTGGATTCAGAAACACGGTTGGAACCATGCAGTTAACAGCTGAAAAAAATTAACTGGAAATGCAGAAGTGAGCGATGCTGACAGAAAATAGATTACAAACATAACCATAAAAACAGGTTTATTTTGATATAACTGAAATTGTGAGTCTTAATTTATATTTTGTTTTATTTTTTTCTGGTGTGTTGGCTAGTATGATGAAAACATATAACCCGGAATGACTGACATTAGCTCTCTGTGTGAGTAGGAGGGTCAGCTCAAAGGTAATATCAGACTAATTGCTATAGGATGCAAGCTATTTAGGCTTGTTTGTATGAACTGATTAATCTAGCTTTAGTACTTCCTCTATCCCCATTATGTAATGCGTCATGAAAGGTGCTAGTCCTTGGCTAATCTGTATTTTGGCTGTAAAAGGAAAGGTGACTGTGCATGCTGTTTGAGGGTCCTGTCTGACTCTGAATATGCTTGGGGCAGGATTTGATTCCGCTTGCTTCTGAAAGTGGACCTTTCAGTAACTTTACAAGTCTGAATTAATAAATTATTTATCTTTCACAATATAGAGCAACAGCATCATTGTTAATATGCAGTCCTTGAGCGCAAAACAAGTGATTGGCCTAGACTGAGATGATGTCATCAGTCTGCTGCAGACAGGAGGGAACATTTTTGCAGTCTCCTTTCCCCCAGTTGTCAGACTTCAACATTGTACCTTTTTGACAAGTGAGGGCCAATCTGTGTCAGACGTTTGTTAGTCAGGAACTGCGCAGGCACCAGGAGTTACACGTTGTACATTCACTAAATAGTGCATGAACTAAGAGGGCATAATCCTGGAGGTAAAAGCAGATAAATAAAAACATTGTTGGGGGGGAATTTCGGGGGTCGTACTGTGATTTATTTTAAATCACAGTTCAATAATTCAAGATATTAAACATCCACCTGACACTTCATCATATGAAAAATGTTATGCGACACTAAATCTACTTTATAATTAAAATTATGTCTGTATTTTCCAGAGAAGGAACATGAATTGCACATCAAGTACCGTATTTGCCGGCGTATAAGACGACCCGGCATATAAGACGACCCCCTAAAAACCTGCAAAGTTAAAATGTTTTGCCCGTACTCACCGTTTAAGACGACCCCCGATTCCGAGGCTTCCGACGCTTCATATTCCTCTTCTTCTTCGTTCTTGCTGGAGCCATTTCCTTCTTCCTTCTGGTGCTGGAGCCAATCACGGCGAGCAATGTATTCTATTAATGAATACAAAGCCTGCTGGGATTGGCGGAGGCTGTTGCATCATCAGCCCGCGCCTCACTCTCAAAGCCAATCGGAGCAGGCTACTGTGTGTAGCCTGCTCGGATTGGCAGAGATTGCTGCTCCAATCCGAGCAGGCTCTGTATTCATTTGAATACATCGCTCACTGGGATTGGTTCAGTGGTATATACTGTATGTAGCCGAAGCTACATACAGTATTACCGGACAGCCAGAAGGCATCCCAGCAGCGGACCCGGCGTATAAGACGACCCCTCCTTTTTGCTCAGTTTTTTTAAGCGTAAAAGGTCGTCTTATACGCCGGCAAATACGGTAATTGTTTCTATGAAACAAGGAGCTATCTGGCTCCTTGTCAGCAGCAGCGCTGCTCTCTTCTGTCTCCTTTCGCTTTCCAGCAAACACAAAATACCAACTTGGCTGTACAGGCTTCTGCCTAGAGACACACCCTGTCTCACGGAACCCAGGCTCTGTATGCTTCTCACTGCTTTCTTGGTTCTCTTGCTCACATCTCTGTGCTGCACAGGTCCACAATCTGATCTTGCTCACAGCTTAGAGCTGCACAGGTCCACGCTCTCACCTGTTGATAGGAGCCCACCTGACTCCTGTGCTATGACCTCCTGTCTCTGGAGTGGAGCACAGCTGACCCCATGCTAGAGCTTTGTCTTCAAAATGTGAGCCCCGAACTATCCTTAGTGTATATTCACACTGATTGTGGGTTAGAACTTGTGTTCAAACCAGCAATGCAGTCCGACTACGGGGGGTTGGGCGATATGGCAGACATCTGTGTGGGTTGCTGCACAGGTGTCTATTCAAAACGCCCCCCAAATTTGGCAAAAGTAGTACAGGAACTACTTTTGGAAATGGATGTGGCAGCGATTCGGACGGTTCTATTGCCATCAATGGCCGCCGATTTGACATGTCAAATTGCATGCCAAATGAGCCTGATATAAATCTGGGTTCAGGCTTGGTATATAATGAACATGCACACCTGCATACTCAGACAACCTGCAAGCCTCTAATAAGAACTGGACACTAGACATGTGCAGAGTAAAATATTTCGTTTCGGAATTTCGTTTTCGTCTGAAAACTTAATTTATTTAGTTACTCCCGAAATTCGTTTTTATTTATTTCGTTTTTCGTTCAAAAATTGCATTCGTCCGAAAATCCACATGAATTACGGTCGAATCTGTCTTGGAAGGCTTATGGTGTCTGTCGAATGTATAAAGAAGATTCGACGGAGCTAACTATATAGCATACTTTAGAACCCTATTAAAGTCTATGGGACTCCAACGTTCAAAATCTAAAGTGCTAATTTTAAAGGCTAATTTGCAAGTTACTGTCCTAAAAAGTGTTTGGGGACCCGGGTCCTGCCCCAGGGGACATGTATCAATGCAAAAAAAAGTTTTAAAAACGGCCGTTTTTTCGGGAGCAGTGATTTTAATAATGATTAAAGTGAAACAATAAAAGTGTAATATTCCTTTAAATTTCGTAGGGGGGGGGTTGTCTATAGTATGCCTGTGAAGGGGCGCATGTTTCCCGTGCTTAGAATTGTCCCTGCACAAAGTGTCATTTATGCAGGAAAAAAAGTCCTTTAAAATCACTCGCAGCTATAATGAATTGTCGGCTCCCGTAATACAGAGAACACTCATTGAAAGTCATTGATAAAAAAATAAATAAATAAATAAATAAAAAAAAAAGCGTGGGGGTCCCCCAAATTCAATTACCAGGCCCTTCAGGTCTGGTATGGATATTAAGGAGAACCCTGCCTCAAATTTAAGAAAAAATTTGACGTGGGGTTCCCCCTAAATATCCATAACCAGACCCTTCAGGTCTGGTATGGATATTAAGGGGAACCCCGCGTCAAATTAAAAAAAAAATTGACGTGGGGTTCCCCCTAAAAATCCATACCAGACCCTTTATCCGAGCACGCAACCTGGCAGGCCGCAGGAAAAGAGGGGGGGACGAGAGAGCGGCCCCCCCTCCCTCCTGAACCGTACCAGGCCACATGCCCTCAACATTGGGAGGATGCTTTGGGGGTCCGGGACCCCTCAAAGCACCTTGTCCCCATGTTGATGAGGACAAGGGCCTCATCCCCACAACCCTGGCCGGTGGTTGTGGAGGTCTGCGGGCGGGGGGCTTATCAGAATCTGGAAGCCCCCTTTAACAAGGGGACCCCCAGATCCCGGCCCCCCCCCTGTTTGAAATGGTAAGGGGGTACAAAAGTACCCCTACCATTTCACAAAGAAAGTGTAAAAAATGTTTAAATAAAACAAACACACTTTTTAAAAATTCCTTTATTAAAAATAAAAAAAAGATTCCAGCGGCGGTAATCCACTCTTGCTATCCAGCGACGGACGGTCAGCTCTCCATCGATGTCTAATGTCATCCAGCGCAGCGCAGCATCCTTCTTCTGTCTCCTCCACGGAGACACTGGAGGCATTCCGGCGCTGACGTTTCTTATATACGGAGGGCGGGGCCACCCGTCACCTGACCCCGCCCCCCTCTGACGCAAGGGGAAACCCGGGGTTCCCCGTGACGTATGGGTGACCCCGCCCCCCTCTGATGTAACGGAAACCTGCCTGTGTTACATCAGAGGGGTGCGGGTCACCCCTACGTCACAGGGAACCCCGGGTTTCCCCTTGCGTCAGAGGGGGGCGGGGTCAGATGACGGGTGGCCCCGCCCACCCTATATAAGAAACGTCAAGCCGCCGGAATGTCTGTAGTGTCTCCTCCACGGAGACAGAAGAAGGATGCTGCGCTGCGCTGGATGACATTAGACATCGATGGAGAGCTGACCGTCCGTCGCTGGATAGCAAGAGTGGATTACCGCCGCTGGAATCTTTTTTTTATTTTTAATAAAGGAATTTTTCAAAAGTGTGTTTGTTTTATTTAACCATTTTTTACACTTTCTTTGTGAAATGGTAGGGGTACTTTTGTACCCCCTTACCATTTCAAACAGGGGGGGGCCGGGATCTGGGGGTCCCCTTGTTAAAGGGGGCTTCCAGATTCTGATAAGCCCCCCGCCCGCAGACCTCCACAACCACCGGCCAGGGTTGTGGGGATGAGGCCCTTGTCCTCATCAACATGGGGACAAGGTGCTTTGAGGGGTCACGGACCCCCAAAGCATCCTCCCAATGTTGAGGGCATGTGGCCTGGTACGGTTCAGGAGGGAGGGGGGGCCGCTCTCTCGTCCCCCCCTCTTTTCCTGCGGCCTGCCAGGTTGCGTGCTCGGATAAAGGGTCTGGTTATGGATATTTAGGGGGAACCCCACGTCAAATTTTTTCTTAAATTTGAGGCAGGGTTCCCCTTAATATCCATACCAGACCTGAAGGGCCTGGAAATTGAATTTGGGGGACCCCCACGCTTTTTTTTTTATTTATTTATTTATTTTTTTATCAATGACTTTCAATGAGTGTTCTCTGTATTACGGGAGCCGACAATTCATAATAGCTGCGAGTGATTTTAAAGGACTTTTTTTCCTGCATAAATGACACTTTGTGCAGGGACAATTCTAAGCACGGGAAACATGCGCCCCTTCACAGGCATACTATAGACAACCCCCCCTACGAAATTTAAAGGAATATTACACTTTTATTGTTTCACTTTAATCATTATTAAAATCACTGCTCCCGAAAAAACGGCCGTTTTTAAAACTTTTTTTTGCATTGATACATGTCCCCTGGGGCAGGACCCGGGTCCCCAAACACTTTTTAGGACAGTAACTTGCAGAATCTTTTCTCTCTGTCAAATCTTTTTTCTCTGTCGAATATTTTCTCTATATAATCTTGGACTAATAGAGGTAAGGTTAGGCACATTCGACCACAGGTTCTATAGACACAGATTGTTGTCAGAGTCATGTCGAATCTCCTATTCTATATCGAACTGTTGTAACAATGAAAACGAAAATAAAGCATTTATTTATGTCGGATCTTTCGTTTTTCGGATTTTGTGCTTTCGTTATCGTTTGTCAAAACGAAAACGAAAATAGCTGAAATTCGGACGAAAATGCATTCGGACGAAAACGAATGCACATGTCTACTGGACACAGGATTGGAGCCTTATAAAACCCTAAGAAAAATGAAATCCCAGTCTTCTCCATTCAGAAACAATATTCTGGAGCTTCACACTCTGCCTTCGTGCAAATCCTGTGTCTTTTGCTTAAAATTACCTAGTAGCAAGGCCTCGTACTCTCACAATATACAGTGTTTGTGTGTGTATATATCTATCATTCATAAAGTATGCAGACCCCCTTCACGTTTTTCAATCAATTTTGTTATGTTGCAGCTTGATAATACAGTTGTTAAAATTATTTTTTTTCTTGAATCTACACTCAGTACCCCATAATGACAAAGTGGAAACAACATTTTAAATAGGTCTGTGAATTTATTAAAATATAAAACTGAAATATAACATTGGCATATGTATTCAGACCTCAGGCTCAGATGCCTCCCATTTCTTTTGATTGGTGCTAAGATGTTTCTACTTCTTGATTGGAGTCTACGTGTGGTATATTAAATTGATTTGGAGAGGCACACACATCTCTATAAAAGGCCTGACAGCTGATAATGCATACTGTATCAGAATAAAAGCCATGAGGCAGCACTTTTGACTAGTAGCACTGGGGTCATTGGTTTGAATCCCAACCACGGCGATACCTGCCTGGAATTTTCATGTTCTCCCTGTGCCTGGGTTTCCACCGGGTACCCTGGTTTCCTTCCACACTCTAAAGACTCGCTGGCAGGATAATTGGCCCTAGTATATGTATGTGTAAATATGAGTTAAGGACCTTAGATTGTAAGCTCCTTGAGTGCAGGAACTGATGCGAATGAACAATATCTATGTGTAAAGCTCTGCGTAAATTGATGGTGCTATATAAATACCTGTCATAAAATAATAAATAAAATTAGGTCAAAGGAACTGCCTGCAGAGCTCAGAGATAGGATTATTGCAAAGCATAGATCTGGGGAAGGCTACACCATTTTTGTTTGCCACACTGAAGGTTCCAAGAGCACAGTGGCCTCCATAATTCTCAAATGGAATTTTGACACAACCAGGACTCTTCGGGGAAATTGGGCCAGAAGGGCCTTAGTAAGAAAGGTGCCAAGAACTGAGCTCCAGAGATCCTGTGTGGAGATGGGACAAAATTCCAGAAGGACAACCATCACTGCAGCCCTAAATCGATCTAGGATTTATGGCAGAGTGGCTAAATGGAAGCCTCTCCTCACATGAAAGCCTGCTTTCAGTTTGCAAAAGCTTTATTTATGTGTTTGGGAGCATGTTGGTTGTTTTAAAGCATGGATATCTAAAGAGTACACGCAGCTTACATTTGCTTTTATATAAGTACAATTCATACAAATCGTCTTATTTGATGATCATGGGCATGTAACCATCTTCTAACAGTTGCAAATCCTTCATTATGGACTTGGTTTCAGAAAAGAGTAACAAAGTAAAATGTAATCCTTATAAGCATTTTGGGTTTCATCCTTCATTCTCTGCTATTAATATTTACTGTCACTCGTTTTAGTTTTTGCTGTACATTTTTGTGTCTCAAGCGTTATCTCAGTATCCTGCACCTAGTAAATATTTCACCATGCCTTGGCTTTAGAGGTGAAAAGCTGTAGCAGATACAAGATTACTTTGTTCACTTTTTAGAATTTTCTTCAGCTTTTTAATAATAGAAAAGCTTTTGATTTTAGTGGTGAGAAGAAATGTCATCTGTACTGTTATTGGCAGAATAATCTCTGTGTCCTTATGACCGTTTTACTAGCCTAGAACAAATACCAAGTGAAAAGTTGACTTTTAAAGGAAGAGCGGGTCTGAGAGCACAGACCTAAAACAGATTTCCTGTATTTTTGAACATGACATATTTATGGCATCCCATGCCTAAATGGACACAAATTCTGGGAAAATCTTAATTGTTAAAGTCAAGTAAATTTTTCAGCAAAATTGTTGTGGTTTAAACACAGTGTAGAGTTTGTTCCATATTAAATGTGTATTTCCTGACAGACTCCATGGCAGCCAACGTGTGGGTTTAGTCCCGCCTCCATTACCCTATAGGACGATACTCCCATAAATCTTTGCTCCCTGCCAGAGTCCGTGTTCTTTTTTTGTCCTCCTCCATAGGAACTAGCATGTGTCTTTTTACCCTGAAGACTTGCATTTTTTTCATGCGATGCGGACCGGCCGAGTGACTTGGAGTCGCATATTTCCAATAAGCTCTAGCTACTAGCGGAGTATGGAAAAGGGGCATATGGAAGAGGCGCTGAAGAGGTGTATTCCTGGTCACTGACAGGTGAAACCGCGTGTTAGTCATGAGCCTAGCTACTAGCAGGTGACTATCGCGCCCCCCCCCCCCCCCTAGAAGTCCAGCATGTGTTTGGGTACCTACCTCGGCTGGTGTTCGTGTACAGGAGTGGTGAGCTTTATGTTTGTCCATGGCAGCCATTCTATGTCGTTTTCTGTATGTTTTTGTTTTTGCTCTGTGTCTCTTTTTTCCCCCATACATCGTTTCTGCGGTGTATCTGGCAAGATGGTTGGCTGGTTTCCTTGCGTTCCAGCCGCCCAGCTACTTCCTCGTTCGCCGCTCGGTCGTTCTGCGCATGCGCGAGACCGGCGCGAGGACGAGGCATGCGCACTATCGTTTTTATGGAGTAATTGATGACGTCATTAAAGCGGCAGTTTTAAAAACAGAGAACAGCTTGCAGAGCCTCTGGGATGCTTGTAAAGCCTGCAGTGCCATTCCTGAGCCCTGATTTCTTCAGCAATAGGTATGTGTCTATGGGGAAAGGTCAGTTTGTCTTTGCTTATCCTAGCTGTTCTCTGTGTTTAATTGGGGCTGTTTTATTCCAGCCCTGATGGATCCCTTGGATGCCTCGCCGCCTGCTAGTGGCCAGCCCTCTCGTAGCAGGTACATTTTTTCCTGGGTTACCTGCCGGGGGGGGGGGGCAGTGGAACATTAGGGGATGTTCCACTAACACTGTTAGTTTCTCCCTTTTTCAGCCCTTCTAGGTCTACTCAACGCCGGAGTTCTCACCGAGGAAGTGATTCGTCTAAGTCCCACCGCCGGCATTCCTCTTCCAGATCCAGACGTCATGATTCTCCTGCGAGAACTAATCTCCGTAGCCAGGAACCTTCCCACCCTTCTACAGCTTGCTCAAGTCACGCAGCTGAAGGTTTATGTTGGGGGTGTAGGACGTAGGTTCCTGCTGACAAGTCCCTTTGTGATGCCTGTTATGTCAAAGCGACAGGCGAAAGGAGTGACTCTGACCAACAGCTGAAGTCTATGGTTGAAAAATTGGTCAAGGACAGTCTAAAGAAATTTGAAGCCCCCCATTTGTCTCCCATAGAATCTCCAAGGTCTCCGGGGAGGGATGCTCAGGCCCAGGACACATGGGATTCCTCTCTGACTAGCCATCCGTCTGCTGTCCTCTCAGATAGTGAATCTGAGGAAGAAGAGTCTGGTTCGGGTTTTGACTTTTCCTTGCTTCCTCCTTTGGTCAAAGCCATCAAGGAAACGCTGAACTGGGAAGAGCCGGTAGTAGCTTCCCTTTCCTCTCAGAGTTGGGAGAAGTGATCTCGGATGAGTAGAGCAAGGTAGAGAAAAAGAATTCTCTTCTATCTAAGATCCAGATACTTTACCCTTTCAAGGAGGAAGAAGTTAAATATTTGGAGTCTTCCCCTCTGGTGGATGCGGCAGTAATGAGACTGGTCAGACATGTGACCCTTCCTCTTGAAGACACAGTCTCTTTTAAGGATGCTCTGGACAAGAGAATTGATTCTGACCTGAAGAGGATCTATCTTACGGCTGGCATGGCCTGTAAACCAGCTCTGGCCTTAGCGGCTCTGTCTAGAGCGATGGAAGTTTGGTCTGATAGTGTTGATGAGACACTCTGAAACGTCTCAGAAGATCTTGCCAAGGGTTCTCCCATTCAAGAACTAAGGCTGGCTTCGGCTTTCTTGGGGGAGGCCTCGATCGATATTATCCGACTGGTGGCTCGAGTTATGCTCTCTTCTGTAACTGCCAAGCGTGCCCTGTGGCTCCGGCCTTGGCTAGCCGATCCCGCTTCTAAGCAGGTTTGGTGCCGTATTCCCTTTGATTGTTCTTCCCTTTTCGGCAATAAGCTGGATAGTGCTATAACTCGGGCCACAGGGGATAAGTCAGGGTTTCTCCCCCAGGATAGGCGCCTGCAGAGTCAAAGGAGATCGTTCCCAAGAAAGCAGGGTCAAGACTGTGCCAGGGAGGCACGCAGTTACAGGCCTGGACGGGAATTCTCCAGATCTTGGAGGTCCAGACAAACATCTCTCAAAAAGTCTGCAAAGGGCAGTTCAATGGGGGAAACCTGTTGAATTGCCACTCCCTTCTTCCAATCAAATGGATCACAGTGACGTTAGATGCCTGCAGCAGGGGCTGGGGGGCGCATTGTCTGTCGGAAGTGGCTCAGGGCATTTGGGACTTTCCCTCTCGGGAATAGTGTCAAATGTGCTAGAACTACGGGCAGCCTTCCTAGCGTTGTTGGCATTTCCGCATCTGATAGTGGGAACATCCGTAGTCCTCAGGCTGGACAATAAAACTGCAGTTGACTACGTAAGGAAGCAAGGGGGCACCAGAAGTCGGTCTCTGCTGCGGGAAGTGGATCCAATAATGCATTGGGCCCAGAAGAATCTGGCCAACTTAACAGCAGCCTATGTGCCTGGAGTTCTCTCTTTCTCTCACGAGTCCACTTGGACAACAACGAGTGGGCCCTTCACGAAGATGTTTTTCAGTGGGTTCTATCCCTGGGGATTTCTCCAGAAGTAGATCTCTTCGCCTAATAATTCCGCATTGGCCCAACAGGCCTTGGTTTCCTCTCCTATCCCTCCTCAGTTTTCGGGACCCAGTTCCTCTCCCATCCAGACGGGACCTGCTCTCCCAAGGCTCGGTTCTCCACCCATGTCCGGCTCACCTTCAGTTGAGGGCCTGGTTCTTGAGAGGGGAAGGCTGGAAGCACTAGGGTGTCCTAAGGAGGCCATTTCTACTCTCTTAAGTGCAAGGAGACGAAGTACTAATAAAGTATATGAACGGATCTGGGCCAAATTTGTATCCTATATGTCTTCCAGAACTAGTTCCTACGTTTCACCTGCAGTTCAGGACGTTTTGGGTTTCCTGCAATTAGGCTTGGACTTACCCTTGTCAGTTAGTTCCCTTCGGGTTCAAGTCTCGACTATCTCGGCATTTACAGGGGTTTCGTGGGCCAAGCATGCCCTTATCCAACAGTTCTTCAAAGGCGCAGTAAGATTGAGACCCCAGAGAAAACCCAGATTCCCTAAATGGGATCTGCCACTAGTTCTGTACTTTTTTTCTCATTTCAATAAGGCTCTTTCCATCAGAGAACTCACCTTGAAAACTGCATTCCTGGTGGCGGTCACCTCAGCAAAACGGGTATCAGAGATTCAGGTTCTAGGAGTCAAAGAACCCTTTCTAACTTTTTTTCCGGACAGGGTGGTCCTAGTTCCAATGTTGGGGTCAAACCCTAAGGTCACCTCGGTTTTTCATGAAAATCAGGAAATCTCTCTACCCACATTCAGATTCTGAGATTCCTCGGAAGTTCATCCGCTTGATATTGGTCACTCATTAAAGCTATATTTGGAGGCTACAGCTCCATTCCAGCAGTCGGATTTCCTGTTTGTTTTGTTCTGTGGGAAGAACAAGGGCACTAGGGCATCAGTCAGGTCAATTGCGGCATGGATAGTTCAAGCAATACAATGGGCGTACAGAGAAAAGGGCTTGGCTCCTCCTCAGGCGGTGACGGCGCATTCGACCAGAAGTCTTTCTACCTCGTGGGCGGCCTCTCGCCATGTGGCTCCTGACATGATATGCAGGGCTGCTTCGTGGTCTTCAATACACACCTTTATATCTCATTATTGTGTTGAGCCGGCGGCTCTATTCTCAGTTGACTTTGGTGTTAAATTTTTGTTGGTTGACGGTGTCAAATAAATCTTTGTTATGCAGCATTTTGCCCACCCGGGTGTGTTTTGTCAAGTTATTTCCCACACGTTGGCTGCCATGGAGTCTGTCAGGAAAACTGAAAATTTATGTCAAAATACTTAACGTAATTTTCCTTTCCTGATGGACATGGCAGCAGGCGTTCCCTCCCAAATGGCTGGAGTAGGATAGTTACAGAACACGGCCTCTGGCAGGGAGCAAAGATTTATGGGAGTATCGTCCTATAGGGTAATGGAGGCGAGACTAATCCCACATGTTGGCTGCCATGGAGTCCATCAGGAAAGGAAAATTACGGTAAGTATTTTGACATAAATTTTCAGTTTTATAAAATGGAAAGTAGACATGCATTAATTAATTGTTGTCTTGTAATGGAACAATTTAACCACTTGCTTACTGGGCACATATACCCACCCATATTCCTGCCCAGGCCAATTTTCACCTTTGAGTGCTGTCACTCTTTGAATCACAAATGCGTGGTCATGCTACGCTGTACCTATATGACATTTTTATAATTTTTTTTTCACACAAATAGACCTTTCTTCTGGTGGTATTTAATCACCACTGGGGTTTTTATTTTTTACTAAACACAAAAAAGACCAACATTTTTTATTGTTTGTTATATAATTTTGCAAACAGGCAATTTGTTTTCTGCATTGATGGGCACTGATAGTCTGAACTGATAGGCAATGATGAGGTGGCTCTGATGAGGCTGTACTGATGGCCACTGATAGGTGGTACTGATTGGCACTACTAGGCGGCACTGAGAGGTGGCACTGATGGGCAGTACCGATAGGTGGCACTGATTGGCAGCACTGGTGGGCACTGATAGGTGGCACTGGTAGGTGGTATTGGTGGGCACTGGTTAGCAGTCCTGATGTTAAGCAGACAGAAATCTAAAGTGTCGATGATCTCTCATCTTCACTGAAGTTGGCCACTGGAGTGATCATGTTCCCGGACCAAAAAGCCCTCAGCATAGGTAAGTATAGACATCTTTCCTTCACATGGTAGTTAGAATGGGGGTGGGAGCAGGTTTAAGTATAGTTAGGATTTGACTGAACTTTGACTGATCTTCAACTATAAGAGGCATGCACCTAGTTAATCCAGAACACAGATTAAATTCCAGGATAAAGAAATTGTAGCTACTTAAAAGAAATCCAGTTAGACTACAGCGAAATACTGCATTCACCTGTTTCCTAGATATGGAAAAGATAGAAAAAGAAATGTACAGTATATGGAAGGCACCTAGAATTTTGGCTTTAAAAAAATATTAATAAATACTGTCAGGTGTTTTGCAATATTTCATAACATGCACGCCCTTCTTTATCTTGAGATTCCATTGTTTAAAGCAGTTTAAAGCAAGTGAAGATTCAATACAGTTAGATCTTTTATAGATCTGATATAATCTTGTAATTCTGCTAGACCAAGCATTCAGACCACTGTGTGAAAATCTGGTTACTTAGTGGATTTGAATTTATTGTTGAATTATCATTTCTAGTTTTGTTATTCAATTGCAATTACCAAATCATTTTGCAATTAATAACTAACATGTATTTTACTAAAATGACAAATTTTGATAAATTATGTACATAGGTAAGTGCCAAACTGTGACTTGACTACAAATATATGCAAATGAAAATTAAGATGGAGTGCATTTTAAATGATGGTATACTAGGTGGGACAAGGTTATTTATATTACTATTAGTTGTACTTTTCCTAAAACAGAAATGTGTAAACTCCTTGAAGCAAAATCCAAAGTCAAAATTTAACTGTAGGTTTGTCAGTCTCCTGTTCTGCTACTGTTAAAAAGATTGATCCAGTAACAACAATTAAAAGTGCACAGCTAATTTTAAAATTGCAGCTACAATATTATTCTTTGTGCCATTATCAGTAGAAATATCCCTTTGCATGCTGCTGCATTATTTATTTACTTTTAATTTACTGTTACAAAAAGAGGACTGGAAAGAACAGAGAAATCGATGCCTATCTTTCTAATAGGTTGTATTAATTAAAAATATTGTAAAATTTTAACAGGAAAGAAAAATAGCGAAGCAATAATATATTAGGTAAATGTAAAAAAAAAAAAAGAAAAAAAAAGTGAAGTGGTAGTATGGTAGGGTTGCCGCAAACTTTTCTTCATAGTCCTTGAGTCACCCAACTGTCAGATATTTTTTACTCCTCTGAAGAAGAAACATAGAAGTAGGTAAGGGAACAATTTAGTAATATATTGCTCTTTTTGGTGGAATATGTGGTCTCTGTAGCATTCTAACTGCACATTTTCTTTATAAATGAGCTAAGAGTGGAAAGGCCCTGTTTGTAGAAGCTTGTAAAGTTGCCCACATGGCTGACGGAAGGGACTGCGTTTTCAATTAATCATTTATCTCTAAATGCGAGATCATTTTTGCCTGTAGCCTGGCTGGGAGTGGAAATATGGTAGTGGATATATAGTAAATCTGCTTTACAGATTCTTGGACAGTAATTCAACTATATTGAAGGTAAAACTTTTTAAGCCAGGCAGTCCTGCTTTGAAAAAGACTGTCACTGGTTATCATGAGTTTACTGCTATTTTCCAAAAGCGAATAAAAGCGTAGTAAAAATGCTTTAAATTTGCTTTCTTAAATGAGGATAAAAGTAGGTTCTAAATCTGTTTAAAGAGAGCAACAGGTGTTCATCTGTTATATTTAAGTGATTTGCTTTGGTCCATCTTTTGGCAGAATCCGTCAGAGAATTACTTTCTAAGCGATCTAAGTGTGTTTTATAAGCAAAATCAAATTAGCGTTCCCATCTGTGAAATTTTTACTACTATTCAAAATGGTTGTTCTTTGCTGAGGGATTGTAGTTTTCTTAGCCCCTTGCTGGCAAGTCTATGCACATATGCAGCTCCACAGAAGTAGGCATTCTTCCATGGGAAGTGTTTCTTCTTGCTAGAAAAAAAAAAGTCTAAGTGAAAGGTTTTAGGTCTGTATAAACGTTAAAATAGCTAGATCATAATCTAGCTCTAGAATAGGTTAGTGTTAGTGTAATTTTGTTCGGGTTGGATTTTTTTTTTTTTTTTACTGTCAGGGTAATTGTCATAACCAGTGTTATACTTATTTTTTATGTAGTTTAAAAAAAAAATGTAGCACACCTGATTGGCTCCCAGTGCAGTGCTGCCCTTCCTTCCCCTGGTCTTAGTGCTGCTCTGGAGGGGATTGCAAAAGACTGGCATTGAGTGAAATTCAGGTACTTACACTTGCTGTGTTTCAAAACTAAATTTAATCATTAATGAATACAGAGCTTCATTAATGTGTGTCTTTTATATGTATGTGCCTTAAGGTCAAATTTAGGATCACACCTAATAAATACCTTTGCACAATTTTTCTGTTGTCTATAAATAATGTCTCAGTGGAAGGTTTTGCTGACTCTTTTTAAATTAAATCTCAATGAAAAGGTTTTGTCAACTCTTCACATTTAAGACTATTGAAAATTCTGCATCATAGAATTTCAGTAGATTTGAAGGCTTACATGCCTAAATACTAGATATGGCATTTAGAGCTCTTTAAAGAGGAAGTAAACTCTCTCACTCTGATGCTTCTTTTCATTTAGTCCATTATAATAAATCATTATCAGACTATAGCCACTGTAATCCAGCCCAAATTGCATGTTACTTACTGTTTAAC
This sequence comes from Lithobates pipiens, assembly GCF_037356315.1. Taxonomy (NCBI): domain Eukaryota; kingdom Metazoa; phylum Chordata; class Amphibia; order Anura; family Ranidae; genus Lithobates; species Lithobates pipiens. The sequence goes on along the minus strand of NW_027507764.1, from coordinate 332,033,871 downwards.
CGCTTCCCGCCCGCCCTATAGCCAAATGACAGCTACAGAGCGGACGCTCTCATCTGGGAGGCCGTCCCTGGACATCCTCGTGTTTACTTCCGCAATGCGCTGCGCCACGGGCGCGCATCGGGGACGTTTTGTGTTTGCCGTGTCCCCCGGAGACAGGCAAACACAGATCGCTGTAAACGGCCAATCACAGCGGCCATTTACAGCACAATCGGCATGTCCAATGTGAGATGATCTCATATGTAAACATATGAGATCATCTCTCAGCACCGCTCTCCCTCCTCACACAGACAGCGTGTGAGAGGGGAGAGATGAACGGCTGCAGCAGCCGTAAGTGAAAAAAAAGTTAAAAAAAAGTGCCATCCTCCCCCAGTGCCATCCTCCCCCAGTGCCATCCACCCCAGTGCCACCTGTTAGTGCTATCTGTCCCCAGTGCCACCTGTTAGTGCTATCTGGCCCCAGTGCCACCTGTTGTAAGTGCCATTTGTCCCCAGTGCCATCTGTCATCAGTGCCATGTGTCATCAGTGCCACATAGTGCCATCTGTCATCAGTGCCACATATTAGTGCCATCTGTCATCAGTGCCACGTATAGGTGCTATTTGTCATCAGTGCCACCTGTCAGTGTCACATGCCATCTGTTGTCAGTGTCACGTGTCATCAATGCCACTTATCAGTGCCATCTGTCATCAGTGTCACGCATCATCGGTGCCACGTGTTAGTGCCATCTGTCATCAGTGCCACGTATTAGTGCCATGTATTAGTGCCATCTGTCATCAGTGCCACATATTAGTGCCATCTGTCATCAGTGCCACGTGTCATCAGTGCCACGTATAAGTGTCATCATTGCCACGTATCAGTGCCATCTGTCATCAGTGTCACGTGTCATTGTCCTGGTGCTCCAGGGCCTTCAAAAGTGTAATAGGTAGTCAACAAGTTAGATGTGTAATTTATGCTCCTAGAACACCTGATGGCGCTCCCTGCATGTTGGGCCTCTCTATGTGGCCAGGCTGTGAAAAAGTCCCACACGTGGTATTGTAATACTCAGGAGGAGTAGCAAACATTTTTTGGGGGTGTCATTTGTGGTATACACATGCCACATGAGAGAAATAACCTATTACAATGACAATTTTGACAAAAATGACAAATTTAAAAAGTAAAAAATCTTAATTTTGCAAAGAATTGTGGGAAAAAAATGACAACATCAAAAAGCTCACCATTCCTCTTACTAAATACCTTGGAATGTCTACTTTCCAAAAAGGGGTCATTTGGGGGGTATTTGTACTTTAATGGCTTGTTTGGGTCACAAGAAGTGAGATAGGCCACCAGTACATCAGATGTGATCAATTTTGTATGATTCGCACCACAGTTTGTAGACTCTCTAACTTTCACAAAGACCAAATAATATCCACTAATTTGGGTTATTTTTACCAAAGATATGTAGCAGTATAAATTGTGGCCAAAATTTATGAAGAAAAATTAATAATTTGCATAATTTTGTCACAGAAACAAAGAAATATGCGGGTTTTTTTCAAAATTTTCGTTTTTCATTTATAGCGCAAAAAATAAAAACCCCAGAGGTTATCAAATACCACCAAAAGAAAGCTCTATTTGTGGGAAAAAAAGGACAACAAATTCATTTGGTTACAGTGTTGCATGACTGAGTAATTATCATTCAAAGTGTGAGAGCACCAAAAGCTGAAAATTGGTCTGGGCAGGAAGGGTGTTTAAGTGCCCAGTAAGCAAGTGGTTAAAGAAACTTTAAAAAAACTTGTTTCCAGGGGTTAGGCAGCTCCATCTTAAGTATTGTTTCTGAGTTCACAGTGGAGTGTATTTCCGCCCTTACATTGAGCACTTCCTGTACTGTTAACCAAGCCTCCTTCTCAATCCAACATTTCTATGGCAACCCTGCTTCCCTGTTCATAGCTGACTTGTTTTATTTCATAGTATTTACTTGTGCCGATGTCTAATGTTTCCCTTCAGCTTCAGCTGATAAGACTGCAGTAATGGCTGCAGTTTAGAATGTATGTGAGGTTACATGGTGTGTAGGAGGAAGCTCTGAGTGATTAGCAGAGTTCAGAGCTGTGCCGTAGGAAGTCCTGATAACAGATAGATAAGACATAGAGAGTGTGCCTTAAATCAGGGGAGATCTGGGCATGCTCAGTGACTTCATTCTACAGAACAACATGGATTACAACAATATTAAGCGAGTAAGGAGATATCTACAAGCAGTGTATAGGGTTTTTTATGCTGATTTATATGGGACAAAGTTGTGGGGGAGGGTTTACAACCACTTTAATCCCAATTGATATTTTATTAAAGTGGTTGTAAACCTAGTTACACCACGTTTACCTAAGTAAGTGTAACTACCTGTAGGTACTGGAAATATCTCCTAAACCTGCACATACAGTATATCTGTGCATGTGCACTAAAAAAGGGCACAATCGTGCCATGACCGGCGGCTCCCGAGTGCATGCACGGGAGTGATGTCACGCGACTCCGGCCAGTCACAGAGCCAGAGTACACGGCCCTGGAAAGAAGAGGGGTGAAGATGGATGTGGGGGATATCGTGGGCTTTGTTTTCAACATAATGGGCGATGCATACTAGCCCATTATGTTTTTACTTTGCAGGGCAAAAAAGAGGAAGTAAAACCCATCAGGGATTACTTCCTCTTAAATATAGGTATATTTTTAGATTCAAACTAGATTTACAGGTGCCGCTCACAGCTCCACCGATTCCCCCCTATGTAGCAACCGCTTGGAGTGCAGACAAGGACAGAGCTCATTCTAGTTCTAGACATCTAATGGAAAAGGGAAAAGTCCTGGAAGTCACATATCTTTACAAAACCTCGTAAAAAAGGTGTATGTCAGTCTCAGTCTGGGCTCCAACCAGACCACTCCCCCAGCACATTTCACTCCGCCCACAGAGCTTAGTCATGGACAAATGAAAGGAATAGCTGCTGTAAACACCTAATAGTGTTCCTGCAACTACTTTATATAGTGCATAGATTCAGAAAAGATGATGCTGCACTGTTACTCTACATGCACAATACAAATATTGTGGTCAAAACAAACAGTGTTACATATAACCAACAATATATGTAAACATATGTACCCAATATTTCAACTTGGTATTGACACATAGTAATATTGTGCAAAATAAACAGTCATTATAAATACTTAATGCTCCTTAATAAAAATTCATAATCAAGTAAATTAAAGCAGTCTCATGTTTTTTTTCTTCATGATAAATCTGCCCATCACCATTGTTCAATTATTCCTTATTGTGCCATGTGCCATATTAGATATATGTAACATTGTTTGTTTTGCAAACTATGATTTTATTGTATAAGCATATTAGCAGCGCAGCATCATCTCTTCTGTGTGTGTGTTTATATATATATATATATATATATATATATATATATATATATATATAAAATATAAAATTCACATATAATAGTAAAGCCTATTTCAATGCTACCCCAAAAGAAACTAAACTTTACCGTTTCAACCTTTTGCCATCCACCATATTGCTGCATCAATGATGGCGGTATCATTTTTTAGAGCAAGCTTTCATGTAAAAGTGTATTGTTGCTAATGTCAGAATGAGAGCAATGATTCTAATGTCAGACCTCCTGTGTAACTTTAAACTGGTAACCTGTAAAGACTTTTAAAGCATTGCCTATGGAGATTTTTAGGTATCGTAGTTTGTCACTGTTCCACAGACATGTTAGTTATCGACTTACTTGCATGTTTGTGTGTGCTAAAGTTCATTAAAGTGTATTTTTTCCTGAAATTTTTGTTGTTTGATAAACTGCTGCACAAATATCATGTGACATAAAAATTGCAACAACCACTTTTCTCCAGGGTCTCTACTTAAAATATATATATATATATATATATATATATATATATATATATATATATATATATATATATATATATATATATATATATATATGTTTGGGGATTCTAAGTAGTTTTCTACAAAAAAAAAATGCTGATCTTGACATGTATAAGAGAAATGTCAGAAATGGCCCAGACTGGTGGTGATTAAAGCCATAAAAGCTAGTCTCATTTTAGCAAAGCATTTTACATTTGAATCAGGAAGGATTGCTGGCAGACACAGAGAACTCCAGCAGACCCCACCACCTCTGGTGGACAGACTGCTCTTTTATACTCCTCCTCAACCTCCCGGCTCATGATGTCATTGCGAGGTGCAGACTGCAAATTGCGCCATTGTCCATAACTACAATTTGACTGCAAAAGGAGGTGCTGCTATCACCCCCACTTCCTCCAACCACCAGCACCACTACTACTACTCTACTTCAGCGCCACCTATAGGAAAGGGTGCATCTTGCATCCATGTTGCTGGTATACAGAGACACAAGGGCACAGGACTGGGTCCGATCCCCACAACCCATGGCACCAGTGCTGTATTCTGGCCTAGGCCAAAAAGGCCCAGGCCTAGGGCAGCACTTTGCGGGTGGGCAGCCCCTCAAGAAAAAAAGACCCCCTCCTCCTCTGGAGTCAGTCCATTCACTGCTGGAGGTTGCTGGCTGCAGCATCTCTCACATAGAGCACAACGTGTGCTCACAGTTCCCCCCCCCTCTCCACAGACAGGAGAGCAGAGAGACAGAGCTGGTCAGCCTTCTGTGTTGTGACTCCAGGGTGAAGCCTCTAGATTGGTCGGATTGTGGCTTCAGCTGGCAGACCCAGCTACATTCTGCATGTTCTGGAGGGAGTGAAAGATACCGATCCTACTCACTGTCTCTCCTTACAAACATCACACCCTATCACTTTGTTTCTCCTATCCCCTGTTATCTGAAATGGGGACGGCTGTCTGATAATGATCCCTCTGTGTCCTTGGTGCTAGGGGAGGACTGTGCTTTTTTTCTCTGCATCAATGGACACATATACACTACTGCTTACATATATGGTTAACTCTTAGCTCAATATCTGCAAGCTGGTGCTTCTGAAATCAATGGCATTTAACACCTTAAGCTACTTTTTCACTGAGGCACTTTACAGGGGCTATCGCTAAAAATAGCGCCTGTAAAGCACCTCTTCTCTCTCTCTCTCTCCAGTGTGAGAGCCTGAATACTTTCACACTGGGGCGCTGCGTTGGCAGGACGCACAAAAAAGTCCTGCAATCAGCTTCTTTGAGGCACTTTAGGAGCAGTGTATACAAAACTCCTAAAGTGCCCCTGCCCATTAAAATCAATGGGCAGCGCTGGCAAAGCAGTGCTCTTCGGGCGCTTTTGACCCTTTTTCGGCCGCCTAGCGGGGTTAAAAGCGCCCCTGCCAGCAGCCGAAAAGTTCAGCAAAGATGACATTAATACAACGCTTCTTACCTAAGGAGCAACTTATCTGCTTGTTCAGCTGTGACCCCACCAATTCTGAAAGGCCCCAACCAGGATCTGTGGTGCTCTCTCATTGGATGCACGTCTGTCTACTTGCTGCCCGCAGAACCATTATGTCTCATTGGATCTCCTCATCTCCTCCGAGTCTCCATGGAGTACAACAAGCTCTTCTCTCCTTGTTCTACATGGAAAGGCTGGACACTATTTCTTCACATTTCCAGTCTACTACCCGGTTCTTCTCACGGTGGAAAAATTACATTGAACACTCGTTTTCTCCTGCTGACATTCCATCGATAATGTACCCTTTCAGATATACCGACTGGTACCTCAAACGTAACCTCACAAACTCGCTGGGGAAGCTTAAACTACCGACCTCCCATCTTTCTACTCACCCCCTCAACGTCGTGCATTATCCGCCTTGAGCCCAGTGGATATCCTTTGGACTGTTCTGGTCATCCCACCGCTTCATAGGCGGTTGATCTTTCTATTCACCATTCATTTACTTGCACTTATGTTCTGGTCTCCCACAGGTCTACTTTCATTGGGTTATAAGCTTGTCAACTGTTAGTGGTAATTAGGGGTATTTGGTATTTTGCTTACTGTGTTTGTCAGTTCCCCCTGCAAAGGAGGTTTACTATATTCTGCGGTAATAGTGATGGCACACAATCCCCTCTTCCATCCTCCCCCCCCCCCCTCCTCTTCTCTTTTCTTTTTCCCCCTCTTTTTCTTCTTATCTCTCAAATTACTCTAGTGTTTGGATTTTGTCCTAAGACTTGACATACTAGATACTTGGCATTCATATTTTATGCAATCTGTCAATTGATATGCTTTTTGTAATCTGTTAAACTCTAATAAAAATATATTTAAAAAAAAAAAAACAACGCTTCTTCATCTACCATCTCCAGATGGATCAGACAGACTGTGACTTAGGCCTATTCTACTAAGGGTCTGGTTCCTCCTTTCCCTGTCACAGCACATTCTACTCGGGTGCATAGTACTTCTTGGACCTTCTGTCATCAAGTGTCAATATCACAGGTTTGCAAGGTGGCCAAAAGGTCATCAGTTCATACCTTCACTAAATTCTATAGTAGATATTTTGGCATCTGCGGATGCTTATTTGGCCGCAAGCTTTTGCAGGCTGCTTTTTAAGAAGGGGGTTCCCTCATAAGGGGTGTTTTTTCTTTAAATATTTTTTTATTTCAGATGGGGCTCCTGTGACCCGGTTAAGGCTCCTGTGTCCTGGGTAGGGCTCTTGTGGTTAGCCTTGGGTTATTTTTCCCACCCCTCATTTTTCTTTTGCACTGCTTTTGGATGTCCCAGTGGTCAAGATTAAGAAGGAGGAGTTCATCGATGGACACGACCCCCACCCCTCTATGGAGTTTTCTGATACTTCTATTACTGCTTTCTACTAAACTGAATACCTAGAGCAGCGATGGGGTTATATACTGACTGAGCACAGCCCATGGGTTTAGCCAGGTGTTTTTTGTTTTGCCTAGTCCTACTCCTGCAGAGGTGATATAACCCAGTGGTCAAGTTTAAGGAGGTGCTGTGTCCCTCGAACTCAAGAGAAATGGATTTTACAGTGAGTACAAAAATCCAATTTTTCATGGCATGCCCTAAACTGCAGCCAATTAATTCTCTATGTAGGTCCATTCAGGTCTTTGTTAGGCTTTATGTGGTAATCGTCCAGAAATATTTTCAATCAATTTATATGCACTTTTGCTATAATGGTGTAATGTTATATACTTTTGCCATTTGAGTTGTACTACACATGCTATAATCTGTATTTTACTATGATCACTGTTATTAAGGGTTTTGCTGCTATCCGGCCTGTAAAATCCTGTGTAACCAACAAATTGCATCAAATTCTGAACAAGTAGTTAAACAAGATAAGTGCATTAAGGGTACAAAAGTGCAGATCACAGACTGTACAGAAATGAATAGCATCAACATTTAAGCTTAAATAAGACTACTAAATGCACCCAAGGTTGGGTAGGTACCCAATTTTTTTATATAATAGATAGGAAGAAGGGAACTGAGAGGAGAGAAAAGAAACAGATGGGTAAAGGGAGAGAGAGGTAGAAAAAAATGGGGGGGGGGGGGGGGGGGGCTTTAAAAATGGCAAACAAACAGACCAGGGTGGGATGTTTAAGCTGGTTGTGTGGCACCATCTACCAGGGATCTGCCCTCATTTGAGTATATATTATTCCAGGGAAGCCACGTTTTCTTAAACTTTTGTGTTTGTTTTGCGCAGATAGTACTAGGTCCTCCATTTTGTTAATGTCTTCTACCTTTCTAAGCCACATTTGGACAGACCAAGGGTCAGAATATTTCTATCGCAAAGTGATGGAGAGCTTGGCAGTGTCAAGTAAATAACATATTAACGCCTTTTTGTACATTTATAAATTATTAGCGCACTTTTTAAAAAATGATTCTCTTCTTTAATCAACTGACAATACCACCGTTTTCTAAGTATAACGATGAAAAAGCACATCCTTCTTCATATTTTTTTTCCATCACCCTTCCTTTCTATTGTTTAGAAGATTCTAAAAAGGGTTTTTCTTTATAAGACCATTTAGTTTATTTTTTAGCTTTTAATGGGTAGAGTTGGTTGCCTTCTTTTTATATCTCTTAGTGACCTAAATAGCAGGTCTCCCTTGGGGCCTTAAAGGGGTTGTAAAGGTTCGATTTTTTTTTTTATTAAATAAAAATAACAAACATGTTACCTGCTCTTTGCAAAGTATTTTGCACAGAGCAGCCCCGCCAATCCTCCTCTTCTGCGGTGCTCCTGACTCCTCCACTTCATCGGGTGCCCCCACGGAGAGCCGCTTGGGGGCACCCACGTGGATGGGCTCCCAAGTCCCGCTGCTGCGTCCATTGACACAGACAGCAGGACTCTGCGCCACCCCCGCTCCTGCGTATTTGATTGACAGTAGCAGGAGCCAATGGCTCCCAATGCTATTAATCGATCCAATGAGGACAGAGACAGTGGCTGGGGCGGCTGGGCTTGTGCACATCGCTGGAATGGATAGGCTCAGATAAGAAAAGGGGGGGCTCTGGAAGCAGCTGCAGCAAAGATTTTTTCACCTTAATGCATAGAATGCATTTTATAGCGGAGGTCCACCCTAAAGTGGAGCTTCCGCTCATTGGAACCCTCCCCCCTCCGGTGCCACAATTGGCACCTTTCAGGGGGGAGGGGGGTGCAGGTACCTGTACAGTACAGGTATCTGCACCCACTTTCCGAAGGTCCCCCGCTGCCTGCTGGGAAACACACGGATCCCAGAGACAGCGGGGACCATCCTTATTGCGCAGCGCGACTCGCGCATGCGCAGTAGGGAACCGTGAAATGAAGCCGCAAGACTCCACTTCCTGATTCCCATACTCAAGATGGCGGCGGCAGCACCCGAGAGATGATCGAGAGATCGGCTTCAGGTGCCGACATCGCGGGCGCGCTGGGCAGGTAAGTGTCATTATTTTAAAAGTCAGCAGCTGCAGTATTTGTAGCTGCTGGCTTTTAAAAAAAAAAAAACGGCTGACTCCCGCTTTAAGGTTAAAAACCATGAGACTTTACAATCCCTTAGCCAAGCTCCATTCCCTGCGAGCGCTGCGATGCACGGGGACGGAGAAGGCTGCCAAATTCAAAAAGTGAAACACACACTATACATACAGTACACTGTAACTTACAGATTACATTACTGTATGTAATTATTTCACCTCCCTTTTGTCCCTTGTGGTTTCTCCAGTGCCCTGCTAGCAGTTTTATATTATAAAAAATGTTCTTTTTGCCTGGAAACTGGAGATTGTCCATGGCAACCAAAACCGTCCCTCTACATCAAAAGTTGTTTTAGACCAGCTACAAAACAGCGATAATAAATTATAATCACTCGCAGAATTGAGCAATAATGATTTGTGGGGAGATCGTCATCAAACACTGAAAAGTAATGACAGCGACAATTCTGCAACTGAGCACATTTCTGTGTTTTTGATTTGATTACATTATTGAATATTTTTTATTATTATTATTTGGTATAATTATTTATTATTTTATAATTTATGATTTCGTTTTTCAAACTTTATCATACCCGGGATGTCTACTAGACTTAAGTGATTTAATTGAGTTATTCCTAAGAATTACAGGCCTACAATATAAAATGCTAAATTTCCATGCAAAATAATTGTACCACTTTCAGCACCAAAAATCTGAAATAATCATACCACCAGGGAGGTTAAGGCATTGCAGGACTACTATTGTTAATGCATCTTGCTATTTGAAAATAAAACCTCCTGGTCTCTGGGAGTGCTCAGTTGACCCATTTCTTTTTGTATTGTGTGTATTGGAAATGTGGTTCATGGTTCTGTTCTTGCCTACCTGGAATATCAGTTTTCCCAATTAAACTCCTCCTCTGTGCATTCTCCATATTTTTTATTTAAAGTAAAAATAATAATTCATTATTCACTGTAATGAAACGTAAAAAGTAAAAGGTGCAACACACGTGTGGCTCTATGGTTACCCAATATAAATCCATAAATTAGGCCATGAAAAATGAAATAAGAATATAAAATCCACACACTGAGGGCTGCCACCATGTCGAAATAGAAGCCAGATTCCATAATAAACAGAATAAACAAGAAATAGAGGAGCCTCTAAGTGTAGAAGTTAAAACCACTTTAATAGGAACATACACATGGCAACTCACATTTGTGGAGAATTAAATATGCACACCTGTAGGTACAAGAATCACAGGAATAGGTATAGGTGAATGAGCCAAAGTTCCTCCAATCCTCCACTCTGCTGGTCACCGTAGGGTGGAAACAGATGGCCGGGCAGTGTGGAGAAGCCAAATTGAGGCTTAATGCGCAGATTGCAAGGTGGTGTGGAGGGATGATGTCACCAGAGTGCAACGCGTGTGTTGCGGCAGCCACACTCCTTTTTTCAAGCATAGGAACTGGGATAGATGGCTGACCTTAGGGACTAAAAATAATATGCACACTAAATTTTCATTAGATTTTCAAAAGGAAGTATAAATAAAAAACACAAATTGAATAAGTATTGAGCAAGCAGCAGTGGGAAAATTCTTTGATTAATACTAAAAGAGGTCTATGCACATAAAAGTCTGATGTAGCACCCTGGAGTTTATTTTCCAGGAATGATTATCCTGGTTGATTGTTAAAGGTCCATTGATTTCTCCCTAAGTTTGGCCTTGTTGCACTTTTCTTTTCTACCACTAGGCGGCCGGGTACTTGGTGGTATTAGATACGAGGAGGGCAATGCAGGGATCTTGTTATGGGTATATGGGGTATTTCAGCCAATGGGGAGGGATTTTCTTGGATGCCTTGGCCTGCTGGGAGAGCATATATATTCGGGTGGAGTCAGGTGATCTATGTTCTGTGCCACCTGGACAGCTGTCTGGGTGGACGTGTGTTGTACTGCCTGTGCTGCTAGCTCGGAGAGTGGGTCTATCCCGGGCACAGCTGGCTGCTAGGCTGTCTGAGGGCCTCTCCAGAAGCGGGGGAGCAGCGCAGGGTTGGGACTGCAACTTGCAGTCCAACCAAAAGTGCCAGTTCTGCTGGTCGGAGAACCTGTCGTGGTCAGGGGTAGAAGGGAAATTGTCACCACTAAGGCACCAATCACCTTATTACCAGGCACCACAGTGAGTAACTGAAGCAAGTACCGGAGCAGTATTCTCGCCGACCTGTGACGGTGAAAAATTGGGAAACTTCAGTGGGTATCAAGCCAGGGACCCAGCCATCAGAGGTGACGCTTGCAGAGCAGCCTTGTGTGTCAAGCTAGGGACTGAGTGGGCCAGTGGGTTGAAGTTTGAGAGGTATTTTGAGAGGCAAGCTAGGAACCTAGGAGAAAGGCGGGGATAACGCTTGAGGAAGATACCATTGTGAAGATTGGAGGAGCTCCAGGGATTCAGTGACAGTGAATCAGTGGGTCAAGTGAAAGACCTTGATCTCAGTGGGCTGAAGAACTACAAGGACCGGTTGTAGTGAAAGAGAAAGGAACTGTTATGTTTGTGTTAGGAACTGTTAAAGACTGTTGCCATTGGAGATAGCATTCCTGCATATGCAGATGTGGCGTCTTGCTGGATGCCTTTCCCTGCATGGCTGTCCTCCTGTTTAAGTCTTGGAGTCTGCCAATTGAACTTGCAACTACCTAAGGGTGTCCTGGCCCTAACCCTCTTTCCCCCAAAAAGTTTGTTAAGAGAAATAAGCTCTCTTTTGCATTCAAGAAGTGTCTGGCACCCAATGACTTTAATCATCTTGCACTCACCATGCCTCACAACCCACTATACACAGAAGCATGTCAGCTACCTCTGGCCTTGGAGGTTCTCATTAGACCAAAGGAGGCCTGGGACCTTACTACATAATCATCAATAGTCAAAGATAGTATTGGTTGACAGCTATAATGTGTAGACTCCAATAAAAAAGCAAGCAAATAATCTAAAAGGGAGAAAGAAAATGAAAACAATATATATAAGGAAAGGGACTTAAAGGAAAAAAAATATTGTGGTATAGAGGCATTACTATGTAATCCCTAGATTGGAAAATGCTAATTATTGTACAGAATATAAGAAATACATATTATGTAAAACTTGTGGCTATGGTAGTTTACCTAATGAACATAATTAGTAGACACATCTCCCATCGACAGCAACACTGAAAAACTGGTGACACCAGACCTAGTTCATCGGTTCTGCTACCCCTTGTAGGTATGTATGAGTGCCGAAAAGCTCTTTGTAAAACATGTAAGTTTGACCAGCATAGTAAAAAATGCTTTTTCTCTAAAGCCCCATACACACTATCAGATTATCTGCTGAGTTTTTCCTTCAGATTTACCAAAACCATATAATATGAGGACAAACCTTAGGAGTTTCAATGTGTATGCAATCAGGCAGGCCCTTCTACTACATGGTTTTGGTAAATCTGAAGGAAAAACTCAGAAGATAATCTGATAGTGTGTATGGGGCTTCAGGGGAAGACCTACCAGCTGGACAATTTTTACAACTGCTCCTCAGACTTTGTTGTCTATGGGTTCACTTGCCCTTGTGGATTGATCTATATTGGCCGCACCATCTGCCCATTAAGGCAGTGTTTTGCCCAGCATAGAAGACTTATAGAAGAGGAAAAATATCAGCAGAATGTCCCACAACTTTTTGCCGAGTTTCCCCAACAGTCCACAGTGGGACTACAAGTGTGGGTCATCGAACAGATGCCCAGATCTCTTCCTGAGGCTGAACATTAAAAAAAAAACGTCCAAGAAACCTTCTGGATTTATAACCTTGATGACCTTTTTCACCAGGAGGTTTGAATGAGGAAATTAAAATTGCTACCATTCTCTAGGCTTCCCCATTCCAGTTCAGTTTGTACTTTGTGTTTTTTCACTTTTTCTCTCCCCTTTCACCTTTTCTCCTTTTTCCCTCTATTTCTTCCCTTCTCACTTTTCTTTTTCTTTTTTTCTCTTGATTTTTCTGTCTTCTCCCTATCTTACTTTACAGATTCTTATTCCATGGATATATAATGATCAGAATTGTTTATCTTACAAGCCATATATGATATGTGTAGAATATATAGATGTTTGAATGCATGCATATTTCACGTTCACTTATTATAGTATTATATCTAGCTTCGTTTATTTGCTTGCTTTTTTATCTGATTCTACACATTTTAGCTGCCAACCAATAATATCTTTGACTATTGATGATTCATTAGACTTTTATGTGCATAGACCTCTTTTAGTATTAATCAAAGATTTTTCCCACTGCTGCTTGCTGAATACTTATTAATGTTGTGTTTTTTATTTATTCTTCCTTTGGAAGATCTAATGTAGTTTATTTTAGTGTGTATATTATTTTTAGTTCCTCTGGGCATTGCCCCACTACTCAGTCTTCAGTATATTCTTTTTTTTAAACTGTGTCCTAGCATATTGTTTTGGCCCCTCCTCCTGCTGTGCTTTATAAGGTCAGCCATCTATCACAGTTACTATGCTTGAAAAGGAGCACGGCTGCCGCAACACACGCAGTGGGCATGCTCAGAAACACGTCACACTCTGGTGATGTCTTCTCCACACTGCCTGGCCATCTGTTTCCAACTTGTGGTGACCAGCAGGGACTGCAGCACTCTGTTGCTGAAACCAGAGTGGAGGAATGTAGGAACCTTGACTCGTTCACCTATACCTACTCCTGGCATACTTGTACCTACAGATATGCCTTTTTAATTCTCCACAAATGTGAGTTGCCATTTGTATGTTTCTTGTTGGTGCCTCCTTGTTAATTCACTGTAATGGTCTGTGGATCTGTAAACCTCCCTGGGTTCTTGCCACTTGAGTTCTATAAAAAGACATAAACCCACTACCTAATTGAGCAAGGCTCATGTACAATTGCCAAACTTTTACAGTTGCCTATTTAGAATATTAATTATAGAATAATAATTTTATACACAAGTAACACTAACTGACAGCTAGCAATGCATTTTCCTCAACCATTTTATTAAATACTGTATATGGACAAGTGTGAACGGTATTTGTTTCATGGCTGTATAGCTTTGATGTGATGATTAATGTTCTATTTCTCTTATTTTCACAGTACCTGCGCAGGACTTTTAGCACTTTTCATTTCGCTGGCCTCCCTTGTGTCACTTTGGAGAAATAAAGACAGAAAGGTAGAAGAGGGAGATTTCACAGTGCACATCTGTCAGGTCAGCATATTTGTAAAGTAAACCAATTCCAAACCCTTGGAGCTCAGCAAGAGTCTAGCTTTATCTAGTCTTCAGTCAATAACTGTTCTAGCGTGCTTTTTAATGTAATATCCTCTATCACTGTATTGTGTAGTATTGTTGTTCTTTGTATATTTTCAAACACAGTGCTTTTTTTAACCACCTCAATACAGGGCACTTACACCCCCTTCTTGCCCAGGCCATTTTTCAGCTTTCAGCACTGTCACAATTTGAATGACAGTTGCGCAGTCATGCTACACTGTAACCATGTGAAATTGTTATAATTTTATTCACACAAATAGAGCTTTCTTTTGGTGGTATTTAATCACTCCTGGGTTTTTTATTTTTTCCTAAAAAAAGCAAAACATTTTTCTTAGTTTCTGTCAGTAAATTGTGTAAATAGGTATTTTTTCTACTTCACTGATGGGCGCTGATGAGGCGACACTGATTGGTGCTGATGAGGCGGCACTTATGGGCACTGATGAGGAGGCACGTATATGCCGCACTTATGGTCACTGATAGGTGCCACTTATGAGCAATGATAGGAGGCAATGGTGGGCATGGATAGGCAACACTGATGGACGGCATTGATGGGTGGCATTGATGGACAGCACTGATAGCCAGCACTGACTGGCGTCACTAATGGTCACTAATTGCTGGCACTTGTGGGCAAAGATTGGTAGCAATTGTGGGCACTGGTTGGCACTGATTGCTGGCAGTGGTGGGCAACCATTGCTGGCACTGGTGGGCACTAATTGTAATCCGGGCACTGATGATCAGTGCCCTGATTACATACCTAGCTGTCCCCTGTGAGGAGATGCCACTGATCGGCTCTCCTCCCCTCACACTCTGTCAGTGTGAGGTAAAGAGCGCCGATTACCAGCATCTCCGTGTTTACATCTGACCAGCTGTGATTGGACACAGCCGATCACATGGTTAAAGAGCCGCAGCTCTTTACACAGATCGGGATCGCGCCGTGTCCTAGCAATGTGGCTGCGATTGTTGCTCTGCATCTGTGCATCCCCAGGGCTCTTGAGAACGGTCGTTCTGGTAGGCCATCATATGACGTCCACCCAGAATGAGCGCTGCATGTGGTAAAAGATGCATCTAACCCAGAACTGGAGTTGACCTTAAAAAAATGTTTTGTTTTTTTTCAGTTCACTAATGCCGCGTACACATGTAGCAGACTATCCGGCGGACTTAGTCTGGCGGACTTTCTGCCGGACTTTCCAAACGAGCTACTTGCCCACACCCAGCACTTTTTCAGCGGACTAATACGGCGTACTTTTGAAATGAATGGACTCGCCCACACACGCGGAGGAAAGTCCGCTCATTTTGAGTGCGTCTCCAGGTAGCCGGGGCCAGCAAAGGAGGCATCGCTGGCCCCGTCACCTGGTATGGACTTAAAGGGGAACCTCTACGCCGAAAAATCGGCGTGGGGGTCCCCCCCAGGTCCATATCAGACCCTGAGAGGGTCTGATATGGATCAGAGGATGCTGGGACTATGACATCATAATGGGCGGGGAGATCATCCAGTAATGTCCCTATATAAGTCGCTGCGCACCGCGTCTCTGTCATTGTGAGCAGAGACAGCAACGACGCAACATCAGAAGAGAAGAACAGAAGACGGTGACAGCGGCGACAGAAGACTGGGCCACCGCTTGTAAAAGAGCTAGAAGAAGGCGCGGTGGCCCGGCAAGAAGAACCGAAGAGGGGGACAAGACCCCCGAAGTCGGAAGAAGAGGGCGGCGGCGAAGAAGAAAGCCGGGCTCCTCTATTAGTGAAAGAGCTAGCAAAAGAACAGAAGATAGCGGAGGAGTCCGGCGAGAAGACCTCCGAAGACAGAAGAAGACCCCCGGAGCTGTGCAATAAACTATTTTAACCCTTGTGTGTTGTGTTTTTTTTTTACTTTTTTTCACAGGTGAATGGGTAGGGGTCCATTGTACCCCATACTCATTCACATAGGGTGGGGGGCCAGGATCCGGGGGCCCCCTTATTAAAGGGGGCTCCCGGATTCCGATAAGCCCCCCGCCAGCAGACCCCGACAACCAACGGCCAGGCTTGTCAGGAAAAGGCCCTTGTCCTCATCAACATTTCCTGGCCGGCTGGGTAGCGTGCTCGGATAAGGGTCTGATATGGACCTAGGGGGGACCCCAACGCCGATTTTTTGGTGTAGGGGTTCCCCTTTAACACCATACCAGGTGACGGGGCCAGCAACGCCTCCTTCGCTGGCCCCGGCTACCTGGAGACGCGCTCAAAATGAGCGGACTTTTCTCCGGGCGGGAAAAGTCCGTTCATTTCAAAAGTGCGGACAGATTGGAGTACAAAAATACTTTCTTAGTCCGCCGGACTTGTGCACGAGGCATAAGACCCCTTTCACACTGGGGCTGTGGCCACGACCGCGATATCACTAAAGCGCCACTCATTTTAGCGGTGCTTTTAGTGCTGTTTAAGCTGCGCTTTTCGGTCTCTAGCAGGGTGCTTTTAACTAAGAAGGGGTTAAAAACGCCCATGTTGCTGCACTTTTGAAGTGCTGCCCATGTTTTGGGAGCGCTGTATACATCGCTCCCAAACCACCTCAAAGATGCTACTTGCAGGACTTTTCCTAACGTCCCGCAAGCGCACAACCCCATATGAAATGTATGTAAGTATGTACAGTATGTGAATTAAATGTTTGACAAAATTGTGATACATTTTTAATGCAGTTGAAATAATACATTCAATTTAGTGAATGGACCCTGGTAATAGCAATGCCTCGTACACACGATAGGATTTTCCAGCAACAAATGTTGGATGTGAACTTTTGTTGTCAGAATTTTTGCCAACAAATGTTTGAGAGCAGGTTTTCAAATTTCAAGCGTGTGTACACAATTCTGATGCATAAAAGTCCACGCATGCTCGGAATCAAGAAGAAGAGCCTCACTGGCTATTGAACTTAATTTTTCTTGGCTCGTCGTACGTGTTGTACATCACTACGTTCTTGACGTTCGTAATTTCCGACATTTGTGTGATCGTATGTATGCAAGACAAGTTTGAGCCAACATCCTTCGGCAAAAAAATCCATGGTTTTGTTCTATCCTATCGTGTGTACATAGCCTAACAGTGGGTATAGAAAAGAATCACCCTCCCCCCTTAAAATAATCACCCCCCCCCCCTCTTAAAATAATCACATTGTGTTGCTTTGCAGCCTGACATAAAGACAGACACAGAATTTGTTTTATCCAGCTGTATTTACTAGTGCAACTTATAACACCACCATTCTTTACTGTAGGAAGGGTGTTATTTGGATGGTGAGCTGTACTGGATTTCCATCAGTAATATTTGGTGTTGAGGCCAAACAATACAATTTTAGTCTCATCTGGCCACCTTAAACACACCTTGAAGACTAGTCAGTTGAGACTAAAATTTAATTATTTGGCCTTAACACCAAACAATATGTCTGGTGGAAATCCAATAAAGCTCACCGTGCAAATAGCATTATTCCTACAGTAAAGCATGGAGGTGGCAATATCCTGTAATGGGGTTGTTTTTTAGCAGCAGGGAGTGGAGCACTTGCTAGGATAGAAGACAAATGGATGGGGCAAAATACCATCAAATTCTTGTGGAAAATCTGCTGCCGTCTGCCAGAAAGTTGTCAATGGGAAGAAGGTTTACCTTCCAACACGACAATGACCAAAAGCACACAGCAAAAGTGACCATACGGTGGTTGAGGGAGAAAAAAGGGAATGTCCTTGCATGACCTAGTCAGGGCCCAGACTTAAACCACATTGAAAATCTGTGGAATGACTTAAAGACTGCAGTTCACAAATGGTCATCAAATTTAACTGAACTTGAGCAGTTCTGCAAAGAAGAGTGGGCAGATATTGCAAAGTCTAGATGTGAAAAGTTAGTGGGGACATATCCCAACAGTAATTAAAGCAAAATGTGCTCCAACTAAATACTGATATAAGGGGGTGATCTTTTTTCCAACTCATTGATTCTGATTTTGATTATTTTCTGACATGTTGGTGTTATATCCTTTCACTTGGATGTCATAAGTTACACTAGTGAGTACAGTTGGATAAAGAAAAAACGGTGTCTGTCTTCATTTCAGGCTGCAAAGCAACAAAATCTGATTATTTTTAAGGGGGTGCTTCTTTTCTATACCCACTCTATGTGTAATGATGGGTATATCATCAAATGCTTAAGGCAGTGTAGCCTAAGCTGTCTTCAGTTTTGTAGCATTTGTGGAAAAAATTGTGTTGACTATATAGTACATGTTTAAACAAAGGTTTTTTGTTAACTACATTTTTGTTAACAAATTGAAAGGTTTCAGAGCTTAGAATCTGGATACTAAGGCTACTTTCACACTGAGACGCTTCACAGGCGCTATTACTCTAAAAATAGCACCTGTAAAGAACCTCTCCTGTCCCGTGAAAGCCTGAGTGCTTTCACTGGAGTGGTGCGCTTGCGGGAAATTTAAAAAAAAGTTCTGCAAGCCACATCTTTGAGGTGTTTTAGGAGCAGTGTATACATCGCACCTAAAGCACCCCTGAAAAAAAATTGAAAGCAATGGGCAGTGCTGCCAAATCGTCTGCAAAGTGCAGCGGTGCTTTGCGGGCACTTTTAACCCTTTATTCGGCCATTAGCGGGGTTATAAGCACCCTGCTAGCGCCCGAAAAGCGCCTCTAAAACGATGGTAAAGCGCCGCTAAAACTGGCGGCGCTTTACTGCCGACGCCCCAGCACCTCTGTGTGAAAGTGCCCTTAGTGTTACTGCACTTTTGGAGTCACTCAGAAGTTCATCTTACCAGCAGTCAATACAAAGTTATATTTATTTTTAATATGTATAATGCTGCAAATTGGTTCCTTAGTGAAAAATTGTTATCGGGTATAAAGGAGTTCATGTTCAGGAAGATGGAGTAGCATGATCTGGTCTAGCTTTCAGCAGCCCTCCTACCATGTTGAGCTGTACATCCAAATCTGATAGAACTGAAGATTTGGTAGCAGGGACCAATTGTGTTGCCACTTTTAGTATACCCCATAGAAAAAGATCTATTCAATTTGGGGCCAATTATAGCACGATCCATCTAAAAGGTTTTATTTTGTTTTTGGTAGAGCATGGAAGGGTTAGAGCTTCTGTCAGGTTTTCATTGCCATCTGTCTTTCTGTTAAAGCGGAGGTCCACCCTAAAGTGGACCTTCCGCTCAACGGAACCCTCCCCCCCTCCGGTGCCACAATCGGCACCTTTCAGGGGGGAGGGGGGTGCAGTTACCTGGATAATCCAGGTAACTGCCCCCACTTCCGGGATAGCTCTCTGCGGAAAGGGGCGTAACTTACGCCCCTTTCCGCAAGGGCCCGCCCCTTCCCGCAAGTGCCCCCCTGCCTGCTGGGAAACACACAGATCCCAGAGGCAGCGGGGAGCGTCCTTATTGCGCAGCGCGATTCGCGCATGCGCAGTAGGGAACCGGGAAATGAAGCCGAAAGGCTCCATTTCCTGATTCCCATACCCAAGATGGCAGCGGCAGGACCCGACAGGCGACCTAGAGATCGGCTTCGGGTGCCGACATCGCGGGCGCGCTGAACAGGTAAGTGTCACTATTTTAAAAGTCAGCAGCTGCAGTATTTGTAGCTGCTGGCTTTTAAAAAAATAAAAAACGCGGAGTCCCGGTGGACTCCCTCTTTTTAAGGCAATTTCTCCCTCTCCTATGAAGACAAAACACATTTTTATCAGAGTGAGGAAAGCTTCTAACTTCTAACAGTGACTATATTGTTGCCCATGCCTCCCTGTCCCAGTGACAATCACATACCCATGTCATATATGCGTGTTACTGCGACAGGAAGGGAGGATAAATATCCCTAACGGGAATACAGGCAAGAATAAAAACCCGTATAAAAATCCACCTCGCAACTGTACTTTTAACACCTTAAAGATATGCAAGGCCCCTGGAAATACCATTAAAATTCAATGAGAAAAAGGCCATGGTGCCAGAAGTTAGGAATAACCTGACAGGAATTGTAACTTTTCATTTCTCTGTCCAAAATTAAAACAGGCTGGAATAAGGCTTTAATTCTGGAAAAAAAATGGTGTATTTAGGTTGAGAAGTATAACCAAACCCTTTACTTTATCACACGTAACAGGACACAGAGCATCTTCATATCCATGATGATAGGGTTATGTTGTCACCTTCAGGGGATTGGACACTGGTAAAGAAAAAAAACAAAAAACAGGAAGTCACCCCCTGGGCATAACACCTCCCCATTAGGCAAGGCTTGATTTTTTTTGTTAATGTATTAGGTGATGGTCTTGTCTGTTCAATCTCTACTTGAAAATGTAGCTAGCTTCTGAAAGATCTGAAGATTCCATCTGGTGTTAGGAGACTAGTTCTTTATGGGTACATTTTCCAGTGGCTTTTCAGTGCTCAGAGGAATGGTATCTAGACCTCTCACTGGACAATGACCTGTAGCATTGCTGGTCAGCACTGGACCCTGTGGAAAGGGACCCTGTGCAGTGATAGCTTGCCTTAATGACCGGTATAACGCTACATAGGTCCTGAGCAGTGTTCCCAAGTTCAGGAGTGAAGTCCCATAAAGCCCTTGTGCCATTGCCTGCCATGATGTGTGAAGATTGGACTGCCTAGGGTGTCTTGTGGCAGAACTGATGAGTGCCCTAGAGTGGCAAAGGTTGTACCCTCCTCTGGTGTTTACAATTGCCCCTGCGGCAGGACAGGAAAGATAGCACTTTTTTTTATTTATTTAGTGTGGGATTACAGGTCACAGCAGTGAATGTAGTGTAGTGTGGAGCTTTTGGGTACCACCCCTCGCTATGCGAGGCACTGGCAAATTTAGTGGAAATCTTATTTTGCTTGGTGTGTGCCTTTGTATAAGGCATCACGCATATTGTTCCACTGCTGCAGGACCTCAACTTGATATTTTCCGTATTGCAGAAGTCACCATTTAACCACTTTCAGACCGGACAATTTTGCTGGCTTAAGACCAGACCACTTTTTGCAATTCGGCACTGCGTCGCTTTAACTGACAATGGCGGCGTCCTGCGATGTGGTTCCCAAACAAAATTGACGTCCTTTTTTTTCCCACAAATAGAGCTTTCTTTTGGTGATATTTGATCACCCCTGCGGTTTTTATTATTTTTTGCGCTATAAACAAAAATAGAGTGACAATTTTGAAAAAAACGCATTATTTTTTACTTTTTGTTATAATAAATATCCTCCAAAAATATATAAAAAAACATTTTTTTCCCTCAGTTTAGGCCGATACGTATTCTTCTACATATTTTTGGTAAAAAAATCGCAATAAGCGATTATTGATTGGTTTGTGCAAAAGTTATAGCGTTTACAAAATAGGGGATAGTTTTATGGCATTTTTATTAATTTTTTTTACTAGTAATGGCAGCAATCAGCGATTTTTATTGTGACTGCGACATTATGGCAGACACATCGGACATTTTTGACACATTTTTGGGACCATTGTCATTTATACAGCAATCAATGCTATACACATGCATTGATTCCTGTGTAAATGACACTGGCAGTGAAGGTGTTTAACCAGGGGGTGGCAGTGTAGGGGTTAAGTGTTCCTAGGGGTGTGTTACTAATTGTGGGGGGCTGGGCTTTGTGTTAGTGAACACTGATCTTTGCTCCAATCACATGGAGCAGAGATCAGCGTCACTTGTTGCTAGGCAGAACGGGGAGATGCTGTTTACAACGGCATCTCTCTGTTCAGCCGCCCTGTGAGACAATCGCGGGTATCCCCGCGGCGATCGAGTCTGCGTGACACACGAGTGTGGCACACACGCGATGATAGGGTGGAATATTAAAATGGACGTACCTGTACGCCAATATGCCCGCCTGTGCCATTCTGCTGACGTACATCGGCGTGCGCCGGTCGAGAAGTGGTTAAACCCATTGGGGAAATTCCTTTAGTACTTCTGACTCAGAAGGTTATTTTTCTGGTTGCCATTACTTTAAATGAATGAATGAATGAAATACTTGTATAGCGCACAATGCGAACTGAATCGCCTCTAGGCTTTGGCTCCCACAGTTTTGAAATTGCTCTTTCCTGTAAGGAACTGTTCCTGGTGCTTCATCGTAAACAAAAAGGCCCTAGGTCTTTATCCATAATTTTTTTACCTAGGGTGGTTTCTTCATTCTCTTTCAACTAGTACACAATGTTGCAGCCTTTTTGTTCTAAGCCTCATGGTGGGACTAAGCTCTTCACACTTTGGATGTGGTTTGTGCAATCAGGTGTACTCTAAGTTAGATTCCATTTTTGTGCTTCTTGAAAGTCCACAGAAGGGTCATGCAATTTCCAAATCTACCATTTCTCAGATTTGTCAGCTTATTTCTCATGCAAACAGTCCAAAGGGCAAAGTTCCACCATTTTTGGTAACAGCCCATTCTACCAGGTAGCGACCTGGTTTTCAGTTCATGCTTTTACGAAATTTTACCAAGTGGATGCTAGAGCCAATGGGGGAATGTTACCTTTGTTCAGCGTGTTTTGCAGGCTGCTATGTGAGGTTCTAACCTGTTTACTTGTTTGGGGCCAGTTGGGTTTGTTACCATGTTGGCCGTCCCTCATAGTCAGCACTTTGGGGGCATATCTCTGTTGGCAGGATATGTCCAGTGATGTACGATAAAGAAAATGGGATTTTTTTTACCTGTAAAATCCTTTTCTTGGAGTATATCACGGGACACAGAGATTCCACCCCCCTCTGTCTTGTGGTTTATGGCTTTCTACAAAACCGAAGCCTTGCCTAACGGGGAGGTGTTATGCCTAGAATGGGACTTTCTGTCTTTTTTTTTTCTGGTGTCCAGTCACCTGAAGATGGCAGCATAACCCTGTCATTATTAATATAAAAAAGCTCTGTGCCCTGTAAAGTATTCTAACACAAGGATTTTACAAGTAAACCAAAAATCCAATTTTTCAACCAGCCTCTGAATATGTGGGGTCTCTGATATGCTTTGTACCTTAACTGGTGGAAGTATCTGTAATGTATCATGATTAAAACATACCCATTACAGGTCAACTAGAATCTCTGAACTCAAGGCTCAAACTGATGGTACAGAAATGAGATAGAAATCAGGAAGTTTTTAAATGAAGTGGGTTATTGACAAAGATGTCTGCAGCTGTTCAGCATGTGACTTTCTAAATTCAAAGCTTTCAGTTCACCCCTGCTGATGTATGCCCAAGAGCTTCATTTTTCACATTGTATTACTTACACTTTCTGTAAAGTAGAATTGCAAAATGAAAATTAGTATGATAATTTGAAACTCACTGTAATTGATCGGGGAATTCCAGAGAGTTGTGTTAATCAGTTGCTTATAATGAGCTGTTATTGAATCATTACTGACCTTTTTCTCACTGTTGAGTTTGACATTTTGACCGTTTTGCCTCAGGAGTAAAGGAATTTAACACTTTGACTATGTTCCCCACGTCACCTAATTTAAAAAAATAAAAAAAATATTAAAGGGCTTCTCCAAAACAGCCAGGGTTAGCAATATCTGAAAATAGATTGCAGAGATTTTGCTTCATTTAGTAATGGTGTCATATATTTGCCTTTGAGAGATAGAAGGGCTAACTTTATTAATTGCTTTTAAACTTCTGCAGCTGTTGCAAAGGATCTCATGAAATCAGGCACAAAATAGATTTGATTCTGTGTAACCCTCCAAGGACTTGACCTGAAAATCCCATTTTAGCATGTACTGTGCAATTTACAGCCAGAGGCAGTGTCTTTCTATTAATTCATGTACTGTATGTGCAAACCTCATAACATTGAGGATTCAACAAATAAAAAAAATATATGCAACTTGTTAAATGCACTTATCAGCAAAGAACACAGAAACATTGTAAACGACTAATGTTTCCACTACTTTAAAACATATTTTTGCAGTTTACCAAAGTGTTGTTAGGTTTTTTAATCACTTCAATACAGGGCATTTTCACACCCTTCCTGCCCAGGCCAATTTTCAGCTTTCAGCTCTGTCACACTTTGAATGACAATTGCGCGGTCATGCGACGTTGTACCCAAATTTTGATTGTTTCCCCCCCCCCCACAAATAGACTTTTCTTTTGGTGGTATTTGATCATCTCTGTGTTTTTTATTTTTTGCGCTATGAACAAAAAAAGAGTGACAATTTTGAAAAAAAACACTATTTACTACTTTTTGCTATAATAAATATCCCATTTAAAAAAAAAAAAAAAATTTTTTCCCTCAGTTTAGGCAGATATGTATTCTTCTATATATTTTTAGTAAAAAAAAAAATCCCAATAAGCGTATATTGGTTTGCACAAAAATTATAGCGTCTACAAAATAGAGGATTGATTTGTCATTTTTATTATTATTATTTTTACTACTAATAGCGGCGATCTGCGATTTTTCTCACGACTTTGACATTGCAGTAGACAGATCGGACACTTTTGACACTATTTTGGGACCATTCACATTTGTAAAGAGATTGGTGCTATAAAAAAATGCACCAATTACTGTATAAATGTGACTGGTAGGGAATGGGTTAACACTAGGGGCGCTGAAGGGGTTAAATGTGTGTCCTAGGGAGTGATTCTACCTGTGGGGGGAGGGGACTGATGAGGGAGGGAGACTGATCGGTCTTCCTCTGTACAAGGAACATAGATCAGTTCTCTCCCCTGACAGCACGTGGATCTGTGTGTTTACACACACAGATTCATGTCCTAGTTCTGTTACCGGGCAATCGTGGGTGCCCGGCGGACATCGCGGCCGCTGGGCACCCGCATCGGGTCCCCAGTGATGCGCCAAGTGTGCGCGCTCTCCACAATGCAGGGAAGCAGAGGATGTCATATGATGCCCACCGAGAGGGAGAAATGGTTCCTGCCACCATCATTTTACAATACGGCAGTAGGGAACTGGTTAATATGCATGTTAACAAATATTTCACTCCTTAACCACCTCAATACTGGGCACTTTCATCCCCTTCCTTCCCACACCAATTTTCAGCCATCCATGCTCTCGCACTTTGAATGACAATTACTCAGTCATGCTACACTGTACCCAAATTACATTTTTATCATTTTGTTTAAATAGAGCTTTCTTTTGGTGGTATTTATTCACCACTGGGTTTTAACAGAAATCCAATAAAATCAAATTTCGTCATAAGGCCAGAATGTATTCTTCTACATGAGTTTTTTGAATTTGCAATTTTTTGCCCACAATTGTTTGGAAAACACTGAATTTTTTTCTCCACAAAATTTTTATATTAACACATTATTTCTCACACATGGCATAGGTAAACTTGTAATTACACCTCAAAATATATTCTGCTACTACTCCTGAGTATGGCAATACCATGTGTGTGAGACTTTTTCACAACCTGGCCACATACAGAGGCCCAACATGCAGGGAGCACCGTCAGGTGTTCTAGAAGCATAAATTACACATAGAATTTCCTGATGACCTATCACATTTTTGAAGGCCCTGGAGCACCAGTACAGCGGAATTACCCACAAAATGACCCCGTTTTGGAAAGCAAACACCCCAATGTATAGTCTATGAGGCATAATGAGTCTTTTGAACATTGCATTTTTTTCCCACAATTTTTGGAAAATGTGGAAAGAAAATGAAAACTTTTTTTTTTTTACACAAAGTTGTCAATTTATAAGATATTTCTAACACATAGGATGTACATACCAAAAATTACACCCCAAAATACATTCTGCTACTCCTGAGTATGGCGATACCACATGTGTGGGACTTTTCCACAGCATGACCACAAATACAGAGGCCCAACATTCAAGTAGCACCATCAGGCGTTCTAAAGGCATAAATTACACATTTCATTTCCTGGCTACCTATCACATTTTCGAAGGCTCCTTAGCCTCTTTCTTAGGATTCTGTCCACAGTTCCCATTTCAGAGCCACTGCTTTCTACTGGCTCATACTCGATATCCGAGTCTGACGGAGATGTCCGTGCTACTCTCATCCAACATATCCTGGAACATATGGAAAGCCGCCTCCTTGCTGAATAATTTTTTAGCCATGTTGACAGATTACTGTGACAGATGTGTGACAGAAGTTGATCAGTGGAAAAGATGTGGTAGGTGATCACGGACAGATATGTGCACTGGAACTGATGTGGCAGATGATCACGGACAGATGTGTTTAGATGTGCACTGGGACAGATGTGGTAGATGATCACAGCCATATGTGCGCAGATGTTTACTGGGACAGATGTGTGCAGATGATCACAGCCATATGTGCGCAGATTTTCACAGGGACAGATGTGGCAGACGTTTACTGGGACAGATGTGCACAGATAATCACGGACATATGTTGCAGATGATCACTAGGACAGACGTGTGCAGATGTTCACTGGAACAGATGTGGGACGGGTGTTTTTCACTGTTTAGGGACACTGTGGCAGGACACTATTTTGGGTACACTAGTTGGGCGATCAGTGTGTAAAAAGCTGTAAAAAAAAACTGCTCATACACACTGATCCCCGGCTCACAGCACAGATCCTCTCTCCTTCTCCTCACTGACAGGCTCTGTGTGAGGAGAAGCAGAGGCGATCGCCTGGCAATGGATCTCTATTTACATTACATGATGGCTGTGATTGGACACAGCCATCATGTGATCAGGAGGACCAATAACAGATCCCTCCTGCTAATCGGAGATGCGCCGAGTCCGGGGAACAGTCCAGGAACTCAGAAGGATGAAACACCGACCCGGCCATTTATATGCATTGGCCGGATGGGGAGAAGTTAAAAGAGAAGTATGGGAATTTTTTCTTCAAGAATTATACTTACCGAGGTGGATGTAGCGTCTGTCCCCCGCTGGCTCTAAGACTGAGAACTGATCGCTTGGTTCTAAATGCTCCCTGAGCAGCGAGCTGGTGACTGTCAGGGCTGTGGAGGGGCAGGAGCAGCTGGCTCAGGCTCTCAGCGGCTCACTGAGGCGGAGCTGGGTTCAGCCTCAGGTATGTGGGTGGATCACAACCATATGGTCGCAGTCTTTCCCCAGCCTGGACCGGCTCTATGATGACAGCAGGCTTCAGCAGAGATCCCACGTGCCCGTGGGATCGCACAGTGCAGCGTGTCAGTCTGACATACTGCATCTCCGATCGTGATAAGAAGCCTCTGACAGAGGCTGTCAGTGCTGCCCATCAGTGCCATCTATTAGTGTCCATCAGTGCCACTTGTCAGTGCCAATCAGTGCTGCCTATCAGCGCCGCCTGTCAGTGCCCATCAGTACTGCATATCGGTGCCGCCTCATCAGTGCCTGTCAGTGAAGGAGCAAAAACAAAATTTTATAACAGAAACAAAGAAAACCTTTTTCTTTATTCAAAAATGTTGTTCTTTTTTAGTTTAGCAAAAAAATAAAAAACGCAGAGGCAATCAAATACCACCAAAAGAAAGCTCTATTTGTGGGGAAAAAAATTATAGAAATTTAGTTTGGGTACAGAGTTGTATGACCGCGCAATTGTCATTTAAAATGCAACAGCACTGAAAGCTCAGCGAAAGTGCCTGGTATTAAAGTTGTTAAAGACTTATGGGTTTATTAAAATAGCAGAGCATGTTTATTTTGCTAAGTGAATTTTCACTTAGCTTAGTGACTGAAATTAAGCTTTGCTGACTTCAATCATCCCAACTGTGTGTTAACAAAAGTGTTTTTTTTTTTTTTTCCTTGTGCATGCAAAGTGAACTTTCTACTTGTTCACCAAGATAAATGGAAATCCACAGATTAACACAAAAATTCCTATTTTAGGTATCAGATCATGGCATGTATAAAATTTAAAGCATTATTTTGGAATCTAGTGGTGTGAATTACCTTAGTTGATCAAATGATTTCAGTGCTAGTGCGTGAGACATGCACACAATGCACCTTGTTAATTTGAGGATTCTTCAGTGAAATGATTGGGGCTTTTACATCGCTCAAATATGCAGCAGAATTAATAGCGGTGATAATTCTTCATGTTGTTTTAACATTAAATTGTAGTATTATGCAGATGCTTCCCCTTGATCATCCCATCTGAATTAATGAGGAGTTGCAAAGTCTAAGGCCTTAATCACATGGGTAATCACTTGCATGCCCTGTGCAGAGCCATGTTTTGCCAGCACAGGTGTTGCATGCATCCTTGTGCCGGCAGTCCCATAGATGTCTGCTGGGACACATTGCTGCACGGATACAGCTACTATGTCCCAATATGACCTTCGTTTGGATGTGGGTGCTTGTCCCTGATCTCACCCTTGGTGCTTTCGGAGCCATGCTACTGCACAGATGACAAATTGGGACACAGCAGCTGTGTGCATGCAGCCACTTGTCCCAATCTATGGCCATTCTTGTTTATGAGAAGCCAATCTAGCAATCAATTTCTCATGAACAGGCTTTTGCTTTGATCAGTACTCTGCAACCAATCAGCAGCAGTGCTAATCAGTGTATTCTAACAAAGGGGGAATCCTGCTCTGAAAAAACAATGAGAAGCGGAAAGGATTCCCACATCCATCTCAAATGTGTGGATGGGGTAATCGGTTCAGTTCATTTGTTCTGAAATATTTAGCCAGCTTATCTCTGGTTTTCTCCAGTCATCTTGTAGGACAGCCTATGAGAGGACAAACAATAATGCATCAGCCTTTGGAGGGACCACTGCTTGGAGGACCTTTCTCCCTAAAGCTGGTCTTGGGTAGATAAGAGATCTAAATAATGACGTGAATATGGAAATGTTTGATCATGTAGCTGCTTTACAAATTTCCTCTAGGTTAGTACCATCTTTCTCTGCCCATGAAGTCACCAAGGCTCACTTGGAGTGGGCATTCACCAATACAAATAAAGCATCTGAAACTCAAAAAGTCTCATGTTGCAGACATCTCATAGCATCTAACACATTTTATGCCTTTTCTTTATCGTTAGAAGGTCTGTTAAAGCGGAGCGTCAGTCATTTTTTCATTTTTCCATCTATTAAATCTTCTGTTCTTGTTGTTTTAACTTTGGATAGTAAAATATTTTTTTTCTGCCAGTAAATACTTCTTGTTTCTTTTCTGGTTATTAGCCTAGGCTTATGACATCATGCACAACTCTCTTTCTCACTCTCATGAGAGGTTGCCAGGAAGGCATGGGGGGTGAGTCATAAGAGGGCCAATGAGAGCTGCAGGGCTGTTGAGCTGGAGGTGTGCCTCTGTGTGTATGTGTAAATCCAGGAAGTGAACAGGAAGCAGCTTCAGCTGCCCACAGTTAAAATTACTGCAGCCAAACTCAGTGGAGGGGGGATGTCTGCAGCATAGTTGGCAAGTACAGAATTACAATATATATATAATGCAAAATGGTTGGAGGGAAGCTTCAGAATGACAAAGATTTTTTAATTGTAAATTATGTGAGCAGACTGCAGTTCCTCTTTAAAGAACGTTGATGATACAATTTTCTGTGCAGCATGGACATAACCTTGGAAAGGAACCCATAGTCAATTTTCAAAATGATGCAGTTATGGCAAAAGATTTGGGGAATGGCATAACATTTTAACCACTTGCCGACCGCTGCATGCCAATATACGTCGGCACATGGGCAGCTGTGGGCAAATGGGCATACCTGTACATCCCCTTTAATTGGCGGGTCTAGCCCGCCATGTACAGAGTGACCGTGCCCGCTGGTCCTGCGGACTCGGTGTCCGGCGATCATGTCACAGAGCCACAAAACGAGGAGATGCCTATGTAAACAAGGCATTTCCCCTTTCTGCCTTGTGACATGACAGCAATCCATTGCTCCCTGTGATCGCGAGCAGTGATTGCTGTCTTGTCCTAGGTAGCCCCTCCTCCCCACAATTGGAATCACTCCTTAGGACACACTTAACCCCTTCATCGCCCACTAGTGTTTAACCCCTTCCCTACCAGTGTCATTTACACAGTAGTCAGTGCATTTTTATAGCACTGATCACTGTATAAATGACCATGGTCCCAAAATAGTCTCAGAAGTGTCCAATGTGTCTACCATAATGTCACAGTCACAATAAAAATTGCAGATCATCGACATTACTAATAAAAAAAAAAATGCCATAAAACTATTCCCTATTATATAGACGCTATAACTTTTGCGCAAACCAATCAATACGCTTATTGCGATTTTTTTTTTTTCAACAAAAATATGTAAAGGAATACATATCGGCCTAAACTGAGGAAAAAATCATTTTTTTGTATATTTTTGGGGGATATTTATTATTGCGGGGTTGAAGCGGTTCAGAAAACC
Source organism: Lithobates pipiens (assembly GCF_037356315.1). Classification (NCBI taxonomy): domain Eukaryota; kingdom Metazoa; phylum Chordata; class Amphibia; order Anura; family Ranidae; genus Lithobates; species Lithobates pipiens. The sequence goes on along the minus strand of NW_027507764.1, from coordinate 332,003,586 downwards.
CAAACATGTTTTCATTACATATAACACTCAAGGTTTAACTAGCTGTTTGGAAAGGAAGAATTATTACTACTTAATGGAAGTGAGAATTCTCTTTAAAATGCTGTTAAGGCATGAACAATACTTCCACTTTAGGATTACCTTGGCCAAGAAAATGTTCAGTTCTGCTATAGCGGTCAGTATTCTTAATGCCCCCTCCCCCCCGCGCCCAGTAATTCCTTATCATAAAAATTGCTGTATTAAAGTGTTACATTAATAAAGATTCCTGTCTGACTGCATTTGTTTAGCTTGGCGAGTTGGAACATTAAATGCCTAGAAAGTAGGCCAGGTAAGTCAAATACAATATTGTCACAGAATCCTCAATGTTTATGCAAGGCTGTACATGAGAGTTAGCAAAAGACCAGAAAAAGCCTGCAAAATATTCAAACCCTTCTCTTTCTGACACTGGTTATGTTTCTATTGGAGCACTATTTATTTATGCAGTAAATGCTAATGTCAGGTAGGAGCTTGTTCTTGATAAAAAATTTGATTTTTTTTAGGTACTGATCAGTGTTTACTGTGTGTGCTGCCACTGCAATTAACTGTTTGCTTTTATAGATGCTGAGCCTTGCAGTTTCTATATGGATTGTAAACACCACTCACTCCAGCCTAGCTGCCAAGCAAGGACTGCCACTGCTAAACCAGATATTGAGTTGGTCAATAATAGGTATGTACACGCATGTTAATATATTGTATATCTGTGTTACTAAAACAATGGCAGCTAATATGATTACGCCATATATATATACAGTATGTTTCTTCATATCTAGGAGTATATATTAATATTCTTCAGTTTTTTAGACCACATTTATTAAACTAAATTAAGCATTTCATAAATGTTTATTATGCAGGAATATTTGTAATAACAAGTCTACTCTTTTCCTGCATCTAACTTATGATGTATAGTCAAGTAAAAAACACTTTGGAGCAGTCCTCTCTCCTTACCAAGGGAGATATGGAGGATGGTTCCATAGGGGGGCTGTAATATATTGCTGCAAGTTCCAAAATTGTAACTGGGTCCCCAGAATTAATGCTCACAGATAAGGCACAATAACCTTCCACTTCTCCCATAATAATTTGCAGAGACCTTAAATCTGTGTTCATAACATGATTATTTACATTCCTAATTCAGAAAGAAGATTTTGACATAATAAAAGGTGCAGTAAGGCTACTTTCACACTGGGGCGGGGTGGGGGGTGTTAGCGGTAAAGCGCCGCTTTACGGCTGCTAGCAGGGTGCTTTTAACCCCCTCTAGCAGCCGAATAAAGGGTTAACATCAAAGGGTTTGCAGGAGCTTTGGCAGTGGTGCCCACTGATTCCAAGGGGCAGTGAAGGAGTGCTATATACAGCTCGAAAGACGCTTGCAGGACTTTTTCTAACGTCTTGCAAGCGCACCGCCCCAATGTGAAAGCACTCGGGCTCTCACACTGGAGCTGCAGAGGAGGCATTTCTTAAGCGCTTTACAGGCTCTTTTTTTTTAGCCCAAAAGTGACTGAAAAACACCCCAGTGTGAAAGGGGTCTAATGCCCTGTACACACGGTCGGACTTTCTGACAGAAAATGTGCGATTGGATTGTGTTGTCAGAGAATCCGATCGTGTGTGGGCTCCACCGGACTTTTTATGTCGGAAATTCCGACATGTAAAGTTTGAGAGCTGGATCTAAAATTTTCCCGACAACAAAATCCGATCATTTAAATTCTGATTGTGTGTTGACAATTCCGACGGACAAAGTACCATGCATGCTCAGAATAAATTACGAGACATTTGGCTACTGGCCTCTTTATAGTCCTGTTGTATGTGTTGTACATCACCGCGCTCAGAACGATCGGATTTTCCAACAACTTTGTGCGACCGTGTGTATGCAAGATTTTGCTGTCGGTATGTCCCACCGTATGTACAGGGCATTACATATGTATTTTTGACCTACCTGTAACAGTTACAAATTATCTGATATTTATGGTCATTTCAGTCATTGCTGTCTACCACTTCTGATTTTGCATTCTTCTTTGATTGTATATACAGAACTCTTAAAACTCCCTGAAGGTTTGTATCCTAAAGTTTTTAGTTTTTTGTTTTGCTTGCTTCTTTTTAAAGTGCAAGTAAAACTGTAAGAAATATGTATTCATTACTAGCATTTTCTTTTTTGAGACTTACCAGAGCCTTACATTGATAAGCAGATCAGTCATAAAGATCTACAAATACAGTATTTAGATTTAGAGCAGTACTTTATCAGCCAATACTTGGCATTTGGTGATTCACCTCCTACTTTTTATACGGAATGATATGCTAAAGCAGTAAGGCTGCATTCACATGTGTAGCATTTTCAGGCAGAAAATTGTGTGGTTTTACCGCGATTTTGCCTGCGGTTTTTGCCACGTTTTTGTACAGTCACCAATGTAAAAAGAAGAAAAACACCAAAATCTGCCCGAATTGAGCTTCAAAAAAAGCTCCAGAACTTTTTTGAGCACAGGCATTTGGCTTCTGGCATTTTGGAGTTGAGATGTGAACCATCTCCATAGAAAATAATAGATTTTTTCCCCTCCAGAGTTTTGTAGTTTGAGGCTTCAAGCTACAAAATACTCAGGTGTGAGTGGGGCCTTATAGAGGGAAACAAGCAAATGCTGTTGTTGTTTACTATTTTATTAACATTCTGTATTCTGCTAGTAGTTCCTACAAGGTTTCTTGTAAACACAATTACCAATTCTTAATAAACACTTATGCCGCGTACACACGGGCGGACTGTATGGCCTACTTAGTCCGCCGAAACACATTTCAGCGGACAGTCCGCTCGTGTGTGGGCTTCAGCGGACTTTTTCAGCGTGCAGTCCGGCGTACTAAGTATTTCGGATTTTTCGAAATACTGTCCGTCGTACTCGCATTTCGGCGGACAATCCGCCCGTGTGTATGCCAGTCCGCTGTACTTTTGAAATGAGCAGACTTTTCCCGCCCGGAGAAAAGTCCGCTCATTTCGAGCGGGTATCCAGATAGGCGGGGCCCGCGAAGGAGACGTCGCTGATCCCTGCCGCCTGGTATGGACTTAAAGGAGAACCCCAACGCCGAAAAAAATCGGCGTGGGGGTCCCCCCCAAGTCCACAACAGACCCTTGTCCGAGCACGCTACCCGGCCGGCCGGCCGGCCGAGCGAGCGCCCCCCCCCCCTCCTGAGCCGTACCAGGCCGCGTGCCCTCAACATGGGGGGGTGCCTTGTCCCCATGTTGATGAGGACAAGGGCCTCTTCCCGACAACCCTGGCCGTTGGTTGTCGGGGTCTGCGGGCGGGGGGCTTATCGGAATCCGGGAGCCCCCTTTAATAAGGGGGCCCCCGGATACCGGCCCCCCACCCTATGTGAATGAGTATGGGGTACAATGTACCCCTACCCATTCACCTGTAAAATAAAAGTACAAAAAAAACACAACACACGAGATAAAATACTTTATTGCACAGCTCTGGGGATCTTCCGTCTTCGGGGGTCTTCTCGCCGGACTCCTCCGCTATCTTCTTGTAGCTCTTTTGCTAGCGGAGGAGTCCGGCTTTCTTCCTCGCCGCCGGCCTCTTCTCCCGACTTCGGGGGTCTTGTCCCCCTCTTCGGTTCTTCTGCCGGGCCACCGCGCCTTCTTATAGCTCTTTTACAGGCGGTGGCCCGGTCTTCTGTCGCCGCCGCCGCCTTCCGTTCTTCTTCTTCTTCTTCTTCTTTTTCTTCTTCTCCAGGAGATGTTGCCTCGACGATCTCTCCGGCCGGAATGCCAGGGACGCACTGCGCGGCCACTTATATAGGGTCAAGGGGCGGTGTCACATGGCTTTATGTCACATGGGTTGGTGTCACATGGTGACCCCGCCCCCTTACGATGTCATAGTCCCCATGTGACATCAACCCATGTGACCAACCCATGTGACATAAAGCCATGTGACACCGCCCCTTGTCCCTATATAAGTGGCCACGCAGTGCGTCCCTGGCATTCCGGCCGGAGAGATCGTCGAGGCAACATCTCCTGGAGAAGAAGAAGAAGAAGAAGAACGGAAGGCAGCGGCGACAGAAGACCGGGCCACCGCCTGTAAAAGAGCTATAAGAAGGCGCGGTGGCCCGGCAGAAGAACCGAAGAGGGGGACAAGACCCCCGAAGTCGGGAGAAGAGGCCGGCGGCGAGGAAGAAAGCCGGACTCCTCCGCTAGCAAAAGAGCTACAAGAAGATAGCGGAGGAGTCCGGCGAGAAGACCCCCGAAGACGGAAGACCCCCGGAGCTGTGCAATAAAGTATTTTATCTCGTGTGTTGTGTTTTTTTTTGTACTTTTATTTTACAGGTGAATGGGTAGGGGTACATTGTACCCCATACTCATTCACATAGGGTGGGGGGGCCGGTATCCGGGGGCCCCCTTATTAAAGGGGGCTCCCGGATTCCGATAAGCCCCCCGCCCGCAGACCCCGACAACCAACGGCCAGGGTTGTCGGGAAGAGGCCCTTGTCCTCATCAACATGGGGACAAGGTGCTTTGGGATGGGGGGGCCGCGCGGCCCCCCCTTCCCCAAGGCACCCCCCCATGTTGAGGGCACGCGGCCTGGTACGGTTCGCTCGCCCCCCTTTCCTGGCCGGCCGGGTAGCGTGCTCGGACAAGGGTCTGTTGTGGACTTGGGGGGGACCCCCACGCCGGTTTTTTTCGGCGTTGGGGTTCCCCTTTAAGTCCATACCAGGCGGCGGGGTCAGCGACGTCTCCTTCGTGGGCCCCGCCTACCTGGAGATGCGCTCGAAATGAGTGGACTTTCCTCCGCGTGTGTGGGCGAGTCCGTTCATTTCAAAAGTAGGGCGGATAGTATGGCGGACTTAGTACGCCGTATTAGTCCACTCAAAAAGTGGTGTGTGTGGTCAAGTCTGTTCATTCGAAAGTATGACGGACTGTCCGTCGGATTGTATGACGGACTAAGTAGGCCATACAGTCCGCCCGTGTGTACGCGGCTTTAGGCATGTGATGTTTAATTGGAACAAAACATTGTAGACCGGTTCTTCTCAAAGAAACTGCACAATGTAGTTTAATTTCACCTAGCATTCAGAATGTATCTTCTTGGAATGATCTCAGGTTCAGAACATTTCAGTTTCAGATTAAAAATTTGATTGAGGATGCTTTAGGAAAAAAAAAAAAAATCTAATTCTTCAAATACTAGCTCTAGTGTAAAGTTCTTGATGTCCCTAACCCAGTGTTTCTCAAATCCTAACCCAACATGCATAATGATGCAAAATGTAAACTGGCTTACACCACACTTGCCACTTAGTAAAACAAAATCTAGAATTGACCTGACTATGCTAATGAAAAGACTAATCCATTTTATAAATATTATGCCAAATTTTTGGTTTTGATTAGGGACCTTTGATTTCGATTTAGGGAATCCAATGGGCCTTTTAGTTCTTATATACAGTACCTCATATAATAAGCTCAATAAATATATAGGCATTGACTTCATGTCATTGTTAATGAATAATATGCTATGTGTACCATGATTTTTGGGGTTGCAGAGCATATCCTATTGTTAACCTCATAAGAGTGATTTGCAATCTTTCTAATGATATGTATTATTTTATAAACCTACCTGGTAGTAATTCTGTGTTATGGTAGCATAATCTTAATTTTCTTTTACTGTATATCAGTTTAGTGCCAGACTATATTAATTACACAGGTTATTGTTATACTGTTCATCCTTATATTGTACAATTATTCAATAAAACATTTGTAAATGATCAACAAGAAAATCTTTAATAAAAGAACATTGATCTGTCCAATAGTTCAGCGTTGTGCTCACCCGGACTGGTTATTTGCCGACCTTCAGATCCCTGTTGCCAACATGTTTATTGCGGCTTCACAGCCAGTTGCCCACTGCGCATGCGTAAGTCACACTGCCTTGTGCATGGTCCCGCAGCCTTTTGAGACCTGTGACATGTCCCAGAATGTTTCAGGTGGGATGGTGGGGTGGGGGGGGAGGAGTAGAACTTCCGATGGATCACTGTGGTGGAAATGGGAGCTGGTACCTGTCAAAAGTAGGTACCAGCCCACCCCCCTCCAAAAAAAGTTCCCAAAACAGAAGGGGGTCATAAAGCAGAACTTAGGGCAGTAGGGGAGCGGTTCCATAGTCCTAAAATACTTTCTCCCCTAGAGTGACAGCAATTTTCCATTTTTCCATAGATACAGTATGGCAAGTGGGCTTTGTCACCCTGGGACAGAAAGTCTGCTACGTATAAGTTTAAAATAAAGGTAAAATGCAGGTAAACAAGCAAACGAATGCAGCCATCACATCTTAGTACTAGTAAACTGCAATATATTACATTTTTGTTCTCGTATTTAAATTCCCTAAAACTACCTCCACACCACAGACTTTTTGGTAGCAGTTGTATTAGATTATTATTATATTGCTGTAATAATTGCGCAAGCACTTGTGAAGAATGATGAGCCTTTACAAGTAATTTGAGTATATAGGGAACCTTTGGATGGCTCCTGCTGGTAACATAGATGGTTGGGACATCCATTAGCACAGGAACAACATCTCTGATTTGGAATAGAGCCCGGAAGAACTATACGGGGTGCAGCTGTTCTCAGGCCCCCATTGGATGTAGCTTGTCAGTAGTGACAAATCATGGGGCTCTACTCGCTTATCCTGGGCATGGACAGCATTTTTAGTGTATGTACAGAGGCTCAGATGTATGGGCATGGCATAATTACACTACTCTTCCTATAGCCTGAAAAAGCATGTGTGAGCTCATAATGATAGAAATACTGGGACTGGCATTACTTATTTCCTTCTGAAAATGTTCACTGGCTTTTCTGACCTGGCTTTAGAATATTTTAAGTCACTGACCCAGACGAAGTACGCAAATTAAATTGTAAAACCCCATACACACTATCAGATTTTCTGCTGATTTTTTCCTTCAGATTTACCAAAACCATATAATATAAGGTCATACCTTAGGAGTTTTAATGTGTATGCAATCAGGCAGGCCCCTGCACTAAATGCTTTTGGTAAATCTGAAGACAAAAATCAGCAGAAAATCTGATAGTGTGTATGGGGCTTTAGTCTTTTTCTGTATACTTCTCACGAGTCACCGAGTCAAAGTACTTGAAACAATAGGGTCAGCATGACAGATACCTTGCACTTTATGAAATGAATAAATCATGCTTTTTTGTTGACCTTTGTGCAAAGTGTGAAGCAATTTCCTTTTTAGACATTGAAAAACGTAATTCGTTTCCATAATACATGTGAGCATTAGCAAAGCTTTGTTCAGGTTAGTGTTAAATTTTGTTTTCATCAGCAATATACTCTGTACATTTTTACTTGTTTATTTTCCTTTTTTATGTCATTTCTGAAACGTTATCATATTGTATGGTCTAGGCTGAATCTGCTGCTCTAAGATATACTGTACATTAGCTATGGAGTTAGCTTGGGTCTAAAAATATTAAAAAAAAACAGTGAGTAGTATTGCATTATGCACCAAAGATTTGTATATATGTAGCATAAAGCCCTGTTAGAACAATCCTTTCCTTTGCCTATATTTTCAGAATCTGCTGCCAAAAATGAACTGTTCAGCTTATAATAACTTACTGGTACATAATCGGTGAACAAAAACTGCTTTGGTCTTTCCTCCAACACCCAGCTAATTCCCTTTTGCCTATCTTGCCTCTCACATTGTAGGAAAAAGGGAAGCCAGGCTGTCAATCAGCCTGTTCAATGATACCTCTTCCTCCTTCCTGTGACAGTCAATGTTGTTTGCTGTCCACGGGGTAGTAGGCAAAAGACAGAGGTCAGGTGGAAAGATTAGAGATGGGATGGGGGCTTCGTTTTTGACTTTTGACAAAAAATTAGCATTTCAGTAACTGCACTTTTTAATCTGCTTAGGTTGTACATGTTGTGGGACAGAGGAAAATGTTTTAAACAGCTGATAGCAGTGGATTATGAACAGGGTCGTCTTTAATATTGATTGGACCCTAGGCAAACCTTTTCTTGGGCCCTCCCGAATCCACTTGTCAACTATTTTCAGGCAGTGTAGGCTCAAGGGGCAACTGCTTTGGGCCCCACAACAATGACTGGGCCTGCGGCAGCTGCCCCTTTTGCCCTGCCTTAAAGACAGCCCTGATTATGAAGGTATTGCTGTATTAGGAAGCTTAGGGAAAGGTACACTTTAGGCAAAAAAGGGACTTTGTGTACAGAATACAAGAGTAAAAACGTGTCATTATCGGTTCCAGAAAAAAGAAGTAATGTGTGTCAAATAGGAAATAGTTTATGGATATGGCAACTACTGCTAAATTAATTCACACATGTTAATATGCATATTTTTTTACCTTGTGTTAAAGGAATCCATTACAGTGTAATGAATGGGCTGTGAATGCTACCGAAATGTTCCAAAATAATCAGACATGCACCATTTGTTGCAACACAATGCATGGTAGTGACTTGCTATAGTTACATATAGTATATGTTGCAGTACACTGCAGCATATGTCCCTTTTCTTGCTTTGGAGTGCCAATAAAAATAAATGCCACTGAAATGTGCTGCCATATTCTCTTAACCACTTCCCGACCAGCTCACAACGATGTACGTCGGCAGAATGGCATGGGCAGGCAAATTGGCATACAGGTACGTCCATTTGAAATTGCCGCTGTGCCATCGCGTACACGCCGATCGGGACCCCCGGGAGTCCAGTCGTGGGTCCCGCGGACTCAATCGCTGTGGGGATACCCGCGATCGTCCCACGGGTAGGCTGAACGGGGAGATGCGGAAGTAAACAGCATCTCCCCTGCCTAGCAACAAGTGACACTGATCTCTTCTCCCTGTGATTGGAACAGAGATCAGTGTTCACTAACACACAGCCACGCCCCCACAGTTAGTAACACGCCCCTAGGACGCATTTAACCCCTACACTGCCACCCCCTGTTTAACCCCTTCACTACCTGCATTTGTATAGCACTGATTGCTGTATAAATGACAGTGGTCCCAAAAATGTGTAAAAAATGTCCGATGTGTCTGCCATAATGTCGCAGTCACAATAAAAATCACTGATCACTGCCATTACTATTTTTAAAAAAATGTTTAAAAAAATGCCATAAAACGAACCCCTATTTTGTAAACGCTATAAATTTTGTGCAAACCAATCAATAATCGCTTATTGCGTTTTTTTTTTTTTTATTTACCAAAAATATATAGAAGAATACGTATCAGCCTAAACTGAGGAAAAAAAAATGTTTTTTTTTTTAAAATATATTTTTGGGTGATATTTATTATAGCAAAAAGTAAAAAATAATGTGTTTTTTTCAAAATTGTCGCTTTTTTTGTTTATAGCGCAAAAAATAAAAACCGCAGGGGTGATCAAATACCACCAAAAGAAAGCTCTATTTGTGGGAAAAAAAGGATGCCAATTTTGTTTGGGAGCCACATTGCATGACCGAGCAATTGTCAGTTAAATTGACGCAGTTGCGAATCGCAAAAAGTGGTCTGGTCTTAAGCCAGCAAAATAAATGGTCCAGTCTGAAAGTGATTAAACACTAATGTGAAAGTTAAAGTGGTTGTAAACCTCAGACATGCAAAGTTAATAAAGCACACCCCTCTATAGTGTGTACTAGTATGAATCCAAAGCACCATGCCTGGTTCTTCTTCTCTAATTCCTCTGCTATCTAGTCACTGATAGACCAATAAGCTGACACCTCAGCCTCCCATGAGACAGCCCTCTCCTCTCCAGCATACAGCAGGTGACTCATAGACTCAGCTCTGTGTTTGTCTCTGTGAGCCTGTGTAAAGGGTGTGTCCATTCCTTCCAATCAGCTTTGGCAGAGCTCTGCGTTCAAGCTCTGCAGCGTGTGTTATGTCAGATCCCCGCCCCCTGCTTTCTACTTTTGAGAGCTGCTGTGTAAAATGTGTGTTTTGGAAGACTGCAAAGGATAGATTCCTGCAGATAAACAGGTACAATGTATGTAGGAGGATTTATTTAATCTCTGTGTATCCCCTGAGGCTTGTCACTTCACTGGATATATGTGAGGGTTTACAGCCACTTTAAGTATTGTTTGTTGGAATTCATCAGTTTTTAAATTATTTTCTGTTATAAAGCAAGTCTTTATATGCTTTAGATACACATATGAAAGAGATCAACCTAATTTAAATGATCTTATCCGTGTGTGATAATGTATGAAACCCTGTTTATATGAATTGCTTGAAATTTAATTCTATACAGTACGTAAAGGGGGGGGGCAGCCATTACATGCAGTATATAGGCTCTGCTTCCTATTTAGCACCACTGACTAGTTCTGTGCCTTGCTAGCATTCTTATCTCACTGAAATGTTATCAGTCAGGGTCTGTCAGATCAAAAAAAACTGACTTTATGCAGTCTCTCATGGCTTGAATTGTCTACAATGCTGCTGCTAGCCAGGGACCGTCATTTGATTTAAGCTGCTTAGATGTTCGATCAGAAGAGATTGCTTGCAAATGCTATTTTCATAAAAGAGATGTTTTCTCTTAACTTGAAGTGGTAGTAAACTTAGTAAAATTACTGACAGGCAGGGTATTTATGACAGAAGAGACCCTATTGGTCGCTTCTGTCATCAACGCTTCCTCTTGCACAGATCCCTGACCATTGAAGGCCCCCGATATGTGCCGTGGCGATGTGACTCTTGCTTGTATGCGCAGGAGTGACATCACCATGGCCAGTTCATTCAAATAGCCAAAGGCATGGAACCCATAAGGAAGACCAGGCAAACATGGAAGCACCTGTGGCCAGCAGATTGATCACACTGCAGTGCTGGAGGTAAATCTGCCACAATTTGCTAATATGCTGTACATACTAGCACTATATGACATAACCCACCTGGAGGCCACTAAAAAGAGAAACACATAATGGACTTAACTATTGCTTTAAAGTATAGTTCCACTTTTGCAGTCTAATTTGAGGAACCCATATCTAATGTACTGTATGTTCCCATGTACACGATACACCTAACATAATTAAAAAATATATTTCTTACCTTTTCTAATTGTTTCTTTGGAGCGGGTTTATCCAGGGCAGCAAGCTGTTCAGAACAATTTCAAAGTAGGGACACATTGGGGACAAAGTGCATCTACATGCAATTTACCTCCTAAGCTTTGAGATCCTTAGCCGTTCATTTGGACAAACAGTGCTCAAATCTAGTTTACATAGATAATGAAGTTTTCCCAATACAGTACAGACAAGGTAAATTATGTTAAACAATATGAAAGCTAAGTAGAAATTTTAGGCACGTAAATTAAATTCTTATAGGTCACTTCAGACTGGCATCATTTGCAGGTATAGCTATGTAAAATACTAAAAAGAAATGCCTATACTGTTTAAAATCCATTAAGGCACTGTCTCACCCTGCTCTGCACACACTTAGTTGCTCTCTATTCTCGGCACTGTTGATGAAGGAGAAAAAAGCAACAGGAAGGACAAAAACTGTGCTGATGGAACACAGATTCGGGACAGAGAAAAGAAAACCAAGAGAGGTGACAGGACAAACTTACCCTATCTCTCTGATTCTCTTTCCTTTCTCTCTCATCAACATCCTGTGAAGGGCAGATATGTAAAGCTTATGGCACCCGTCCTCTGTATCTGAGCTAAAAGACACAATCATGGCTGGAAATGTACATATTTTAATTTAAGAAGGTGACATAGAGTTTTTTTGACCAAGGAGAGGAGAGTTTCTATTAAAGAAGCGACTTCCATGGGCTTCAACAAAATGGCGGCGTCTTGCAAGAAGAAACTGGAGCAATGTTGGAGGCAATTTACCACACACACTAATTTTGGTGGCATAATTATTAATGTGGAATGTGCATTTTTTTGTTACTGTTCTTACTGTTATGGGCAAAGTTCCACTTTGGAAAGGATTTCACTTGCCTCCATCCAAGAACCCCCCCCCCCCCCCCCCAGTCCAGAAACTGCTTAATTTGACTCACTGGTCCAGGTAGCGAAGGGGTGATTCTATAGTAACAGGTAACTGGTCTGTTTAGTAATCTTGTAGCTCACATATAGGCACTTCACAGTTGCACATTTTCAGTTTTGTATTTATCTGTTTCTGGAGCTCAGCTTTAGGACCCTTTGATATTTTCCCAGTGCATTAACATACAGTTTAAAGTGTGTTGCTTTAGGCAGCTTATTGAAAATAATGGGTTTTCTATGCACCAAAATGTCCCTAAAATCAGACATGCCACAAAATTTGTAACGCACTGGTGCTTTGACGTAACACGGGGGTTGCCATGCATTAAGCAATGCTAAGGACTAAATGGGCCCTTGAGAATTTGAAGTCTGCAGTTTTTTGACAGAGTATACACTTTACAAAGATATTTCAGAAATAAACCTTAATAGCAATGGGAACACATGGCTTCACGCTAACATATACCCAATGACACTCTCACTATTAACATATTAACAGGTATACACAGTTCCAGAATCAGCATGTAGCCAACCAAATTGGTATACCAATCCTACACATACAACCATGTGTTTGGCTGTGCATTTCACTGTTGTTAATAATGAGAAGGGTCGTCTTTAAATGACATTCCAGCATACAATGTATTTTCTTCTTGTTTCTCTACCAGCATATTGTGATAACCGGATCTTCAAATAATATTAGCCTAGCAATTGCCTGACATGGAACAAGTATGGTGTCCTTACGACACCTTCTCTTGAAGTCACAAAGCAATTAGTGTGTAGAAACATTGTATAATCACATTATATGGAATGTGGTATTTCTCATACTGTTAGGCAAGCATGATTGAAAGAGACAGCTTTGTCCTCTTGTCCCTGAAAGGTATGAAAGGATTTTACTGCATTTATCTGATTTCCCATATGTTTTCTATCAGCTTCGTCCACTTGGCTGAGGTTAGAACAAGCGAATAAGGATAACCGACAGAATGCAGTGAGATTTATAGCCAGGCTTTTGTTTAATTGGGATCTGCATAATGTTTGGCAAGGAAGAAGAAATAAAATGTGATGTGATCTAATAATATGGTTCTCATCTTCTGTCTTTCAGTTTTTTCATTGGTTGCACCATTACTTAGTACCACGTTCCTGTTCCAGCGGCTCCTGAGCATTTTTCTTTCTTTTATGTCCTCCTATATTCTCTTCAGCACAGGGTATTGTCTTTTTTCTTATCACTGAATTATTCATTTTTTTATGTATATAAAATCAGTTATATGTTTCAATAGCTATGCATGATACCATATTACCAGAGCAATGGCATGAGATGAGGGATGCAGTACTACCAAAGTGATACCAGGTTAAAAGAGAAGTGCTGTGATAAAAAAAAAGCCCTAATAGAGTATTGTCAGAATCCCACTTACCCCCTTGCTTACTGTTTATAATGCAGTGTTGCTCACACCTCTACAAGACTTTCCTGCTCTTCTGTTGCTCACAGAAATACATCCCTCAAATGAATAGTTAAGGATTTTATGCTGCTTGTTTTGTGCTGATCAGAACATCAGAAAAGTGCATACTACACGTTCTGTCTTAAAGAGGGAGTAAAGGCAAAAAAAAAAAAACACACCCTGCAAGGCAAAGGCATAATGAACTAATATGAATAGCATACTAGCTCATTATGAATAACTTACATGAGAACGAAGCCCCCGAAGCGGTCCTCCGTCTTCCTCTTCGCCGCTGCCATGGATCCCAGAGTGACTTCCGGGTCTCGCTGCTCCAGTGCTGTTTTTCGCCGGAGCCGCGATGATGTCGCTCCCGCGCCCGGGAGCCGTCACTCGCGGCGTATCGCCGCGATCTGCGGCCCGCCCAGTGCGCCTGCGCGCGGTGGCTGTCTTCGGGTAAATACCTCCTAAACTGTATAGGTTTAGAAGATATTTCTTGGACCTACAGGTAAGCCTTAATCTAGGCTTACCTGTAGGTCAAAGTGGTTTGTAAAGGTTTACAACCACTTTAAGGGTCTTATTTGTTTATTTTTTACTGCAGTTTACAGCTATCAACTGCTTAAAGTAACCCTAAACAATATCCTTATTCTCCAAAAAAAAAATTCATACGCATCCACTGCTTAATGGCCCTATAATTTTATTTTTCTTGAAATCATTTCTTCTGTTTTGGTTGAGCAGGGCACATTCTTGCAGTTATGTGCACAGTTCTATGCACACTACAAATTCCATAGTCTCTAGTCCTACATAAAATGTGACCATGGAGAACGAACATAGCCACCTTCTATCAGGAAATTAGATCACCGCAACTCTGAGATTTGAAGGAGGCTGACAGCTATAAAGATAGTTTTATGCAGTAGGAATACATACTCGAATATAATTTTTAAAACAGAATTTAGGGTCACTTAAATAATATAGGAAGTTTGCTCTCATGTATTTCTGCCCCTGTCTGGAGGCCTACTAAGAACTTGAGATTACTTCTTTTCAATGCCTAGCCTGGTGCATGCATCATTTAAAGCAGGGGTCCCAAACTGGCAACCCTCCAGATGTTGCACAACTACAAGTCCCATAAGGCATTGCAAGGCTGACAGTAACAAGAATGACTCGCACAAGGAGAGGCATAATGGGACCCATAGTTTCGCAACAGCTGGAGGGTCTCCAGTTTTGGGACCCTTGATTTAGAGTCTCTTGAAAGGCTTGACTTTGCACACTTACTCTAGGAATGCACTGATTTTTACTTTTATAACTGTCATTATTGTATGGCTATGATTTTGGAACTAATAATTTCACCACAAAAAAATTGTAAATTGTCAATGACTCTCATGGCATGGCAGTCATTTTACGCCTCGTTCACACGGCGTGTACATACATACGTATGTATGCCTGTAAGAGGCTGTGTTTACCGCATGGGGATGCATCAGTTTCCATTGAGAGCCATGCACCCGCACAGATTTCACATTGGGAGCAGTGGCTGTGTCTGTGCAGTTGTGTCCCGATTTACAGCAATGGGATTGCCTGTATAGGGGTGCACGGAACACCTGCACATCCCCATACGGGTAGACATGGGCATACGATTATGTATGCCCCATGTGAGCAAGGCCTGAATGTTAACCTCTGTCAAGCCATACCCTGTCTGCATTGTATATCCCTCAATCTCGTCCATAACTGTAACACAACCTAACCTCTGTTAAAACCTATCCCTATACCATGCTCATTAATCCTCAGCCTAACCCCTAAATGTAACCCTAAAACTAAATTTAAACTTTAATATATAAGAATAATCTTTTAATAGCCGTAATCTTAACATTGATATTATCTTTGTACTGAATATATATTGTTTTATGGCACAATAAAATTTAGTTAGCAAACATGTTAGTTCTGGCTTTAGTAAAACAAGGAAAACTGGGGGCCAATGTAATGTATCCTCCCACCACCACAACCATGATCCTATCTTTTTTCCTTGTGACAAATTTGTCTTATAAACAGATAACTTTGTGGATCTAGACATATGAGAAATCAGAATGTATTGTAATAATCTCATGTCCCATTTTCATTAGGACCCCTTTCACACTTGGGGGGTGCACTTGCAGAATGTTCCGAAAAGTCCTGCAAGCAGAACCTTTGCTGTATTTAGCGCTCCCAAAATGCCCTGCCCATTGGAATGAATGAAGAGCCTGAAAAGCGTTTAGGAAGAGCTGCAACACAGGAGTTTTTAACCCCTTCTTTTGGGTTAAAAGCGCCCGCTAGCGGCAGAGAATCGCCGCTTAAACAGCGGTAAACCGCTGCTAAAATGAGCACCACTTTACCACGGACACAGCCCTAGTGTGAAAGGGGTCTAAATGCATGGTAAATTGTAAACTTCAATAGTTTCCTTTCTTTTCTTTTCTATTCATGATACATTTTCTGCATAATTTTACGGTATTATAAAATATATCATTGATTTGAGGCTTTCATGTTTTGCTGAAGCTGCATTTGGTTAATTGTATTTATTAATTGCTTGCTTGTCTGTTTTTCTGTTATACAGCTAAAACCCAACACCAGAGGTGGGCGGGCGGGGCGGGCCCACTAGAAGGGTTAAATTCTCGTTATGTCTAAGGGGTAAAGTACAAGCTGTGGTACTTACCTTACATTCCTGCTCCAACCTGCTTTGGTGCTCTGCTCCTTTGCCTGAAGCTGCAGTTTGTAGTACCACCTGTTATGTACAATGCAGAGACATTAATCTTGTATTGTATTAACCTTGTATTGAAGCTTCAGTTTGTGGTACCACCTGTTATGTACAATGCAGAGACATTAACCTTGCATTGTATGCTGAAAAGACTTGAGTGCTGCTGGTGTTGGTCACAGCTTATAAAGCAGGCTGCAGGGGACTGCTCACAGCTCTGAAGGGACCCTGCTGGAGTGTGGAATACGGTTACTATTGACAACTTATTCATGCACCCTAGACATAATTAGTATTTAACCCTTGCAGTGGGGATGGCCACTGCTAAAGAGGATTTTTTTAAATACCAGGAGATGGGCTTGTTTTTATACATCATGTATTTTTATTGTTTTTCATTTCATTTCTTGATTTAGGTATGAAGCCTTTTTCCCTGTGGCTCTTTCCTGCTTGATGTTTGTATGGATATTTCTAGAGCAGGAGGCATTAGTAAAGCACAACCTTTCTTTTAAACAAAAGGTAAACCTTTTTAGTATAAGCATCACATTTCAAAACATGATCTTTAAAGCAAACCTGTACTTGCGCTATAGACATTGCTTGTGCTAAGTACCTGTCCCCTGTGCTCTGTCCATTACATACTTCTGTCCCCTGTGGTCTGTGTGTAGTGTACTCCCAAACTTTGTCCTTTGTGTATTATGTACTCCTGACCCTTACACACTGCTGAACCCTGTGCTCTATGCTCTATGCTTTTGTACTCCTGACCCCTGAACCCTCTGCCTTATGTACTTTAGCGCTTTGTTCATTGTATACTCCTACCCCCTGTGCTCTGTTAGATATTTATTTTTCTTGTGCTCTGTGTTTTTTTTTTTTATTCAGTCCTCTTTGCTCTGCATTTTTTACTTTTGACTCTTTCATGCTGTGCCTTAAATACTCCTGACCCCAGAATTTAGTGGTTTTATACTCCTGACCCCTGCACCATGTGCCTTACATACTCCTGTCCCCAGTGCTTTTTACACCTGACCCCTGTTCTCTGTGTGATACATACTCTTGTCCCCTGCACTTTGTGTTTTATACACTCTGTCCTGTGTGCCCTAGGCATTACATGCTACTGACTCCTGCTTTGTGTGTGATACATTTTCCTGGCCCCTGCACTTTTCTGCTGTATTGTAAAGTATATAATCCTGACCAAAGTGTTTATTGTCTTAACAGTCGCTGGTGCCTAAATAGTCCCCAATTTATTTAATGAAGCTCCTCTTTAAGTTTGGCACTCTGTCTATATTCTATGTGTAGAAAAGAATATGTAGTGGAAGAGTTTATTTTTTTTAAACAATTGTACTAACATTTATCTGTGTCTGTGGAACTCTCGTTTTGTAGCACAGTAATTAAAGCTTAAATTGTGGGTACAAGCATTGTGGCAGCTATGTATTCAAAGTGTAAGCTTGGGTTTTATTTAAAGTGGTTGTTAACTCACTTCTATAACTTTATATATGCCCATCTGTGTCCTAATAACAAGTGCTCCTGTGTGTTTTATTAAAAAAATGCCTCATTTATTGTATTTCACAGTGTTATCATGTCACTGGCCGGCTATCTTCTCTGCCCAGCTGACAGATGCAGTGGGCGGGCCGAGATTCCCCCTATAACTCTGAAATAGGCAAACTATTCCCCCTCATCCTTAAAAGATATGCACCCTTTTTCTGCAGTGGTCAAACTGATTAGAGGCTTGGAGGAGCTCAGCTATGAGGAGAGATTAGAGGAACTAAATTTATTCACTCTTGAGAAGAGGAGAATAAGGGGGGATATGATCAACATGTTCAAATATATTGGGGGTCCATATAGTGAACTTGGTGTTGAGTTATTCTCTGTACGGTCAACCCAGAGGACACGGGGGAACTCTTTATGTCTAGAGGAAAAGAGATTTCATCTTCAAGTACGGAAAGGTTTCTTCACAGTTAGAGCTGTGAAAATGTGGAATAGACTCCCGCCAGAGGTGGTTCTGGCCAGCTCAGTAGATTGCTTTAGGAAAGGCCTGGATACTTTCCTGAATGTACATAATATAACTGGGTACTAACATAGGTAAAGTTGATCCAGGCAAAATCTGATTGTCTCTTGGGGGATCAGGAAGGAATTTCTTTCCCCTGCTGTAGCAAATTGGAGCATGCTCTGCTGGGGTTTATTTCGCCTTCCTCTGGATCAATTGTGGGCATAAAATTGGGTATATTGGATTGTACTATTATTTTTTATTTTATTTATTTGTTTTTAAGGTTGAACTGGATGGACTTGTTTCAACCTGACTAACTATGTAACTATGTAACTCCCAGCTTCAAACTAAAAGTTGGTGTATGACTGTTAATCCCGGTTCACACTATAACTCACATGTGAATCACACAAGAACCACACCCCATTCCTGTGCAAGTCGCATGTGATTCAGTGCAGTACGATTTGAGCCCATTCATTTTGTATGGGCTCAAATTGCACCGCATCACATCAAAAAAGTGCAGGCCGCAAAAAAAGAACTGCAACGCAACCACATCACATGGCATTTCCCACACCACATATGCGTGAAATGTAGTCCCCGTGCTCCCGACCTCTGTCTACGGAACCACGCTCCATAGACTTGCACAGCAGGACTTAGGCCCGCCCCCACTTCCTCCTCACTGCATTTGATTATCAGCAGCAAGAGCCAATGGCTCGAATTCTGTGTAAAGAGGAAAAGAGGGAGAATAGATGCAGTCATGCACAGCGCTGATCTCTCATCCCCTCTCTTCCCCTTCACACAGGGAAGGGGAGGCACAGGGAGAAATGTTTTTTACCTTACCAAACAATGCCTTAAGGTAAATAACGTTTTTAGGTTTAGTAACGCTTTAAGCTTTAATGGTTTGGAATTTGAAGGTAGAATGAAAGTTTGTGTAGTCTCTGCTTGGGATACTGCATGCACATCCAGGTACAGTAAAATCTTGGTTTGAGAGTAACTTGGTTTGAGAGCGTTTTGCAAGACAAGCAAAATTGTAAAATAAATTTTGACTTGATATACAAGCGATGTCTCGATCTACAAGTAGCGTCATGTCACAACTGAGTATAAAAGAGAAGAGAGGCCCCTCTAAGTGTAGCAATGCAGTTAGATTTAATGATGGTACAATATTTAAAAACTCACATGGTTGATGTTTAAAACAGGCAGATCCAAGTATGCACATCCAAGTATGCAGGCATCCGGGGTAAAGCTGTCCACATAGACCATCCTCCACACCACCTTCGACTAAGTCGTCCATTCCACGCTGCGCTCTATGAGCGCTTTAAGCCTTTTTTTCAGATTGCTCTAGAGCAGGGTAGTCTTTCTGGTCACGATTGCAGACTGACAGCGGTGAGAGCCGGCAGTGTGGAGGATGGGTTATGTGGACAGCTTTACCCTGCATGCCCGCATACTTAGATGTGCTTCTTTTAGACATCAAACATGTGAGTTGCTAAATGTTGTACCTTCAGTAAATGTAATCATATGCTACACTTAGAGGCGCCTCTCTTCTCTTTTATACTCTGTAGCTCCTGCTGGATTTTGCTTCTAATCCCTTGTGGAGGCTGCCATTTGTGGATGGACATTTTGTGGTTACACAACCTATCACATTGCTATAATCTTTTTATATGGACTATAAACGGAAGGATTTATGAATAAATAGCTGTGGAATGAGTTTGGATTACAAGCATGTTTCTGGTACGAATTATGCTCGCAATCCAAGGTTTTACTGTATTACTTTTAGAGAACAGTGTTCATTTAATGGAGATTCTGTTTTTGTTCATGAACGGGACTAATAATAGTGATCCAGTCACTTCATATGCTGCTGTCATATTGCAGGGGCTTCAGCAGCTTCTGTGCAAATGAAACTGGATGATATCCACTTTGCTATAACCTCACTAGGCAGTTGGATATACGTGGGGGATTATGGAAGTTCCTACTTATACAGTAATTACATGTGGACACTCAAATTCACTACAGAACACACATAATCATTAGGCATAGTACTGTAAAAAAAAATCTGTGGGAAAAAAGGTTCTAAAAAACCCAGCCCTTCATTACATTTCTGTCAATGTCACTATAAAAGCTATTCTATAGGATTAGTTGTCAAAAATGTAAATTAAAGTTAGGTTATGGTTCCTCGGTTTGTTATAAGGGACGTGGATGGAAGCATCTTCCTATTGTTGCTGTTTTGATTGTTAGAGCTCATGGGTTTGTAATTTGTAATTAGAAAAAATGGAGGTTGATTTTAGTCAGTATAAATGTAAAAAAAGATTTCTCATATTCTATATTAAAATCAGAAGCAGTGTGTTTTAAGGTCAGAATTTCCTTCCCACATCTCCCAAATCTTTAGAAAAAAGCAATAGTTACATAGTAAGGTTTAATAAAGACACCAGTCCATCCAGTTCAACCTGAGTCAGTGTCCACAATTGTCTCTATCCCTGTACATTGCACACTCATCGGTCCCTACCCTCAAGGAGCCCATAATCCAAGGTCATACAATAGGGCCCATTTTGGACAGAAGCACCTACCAGCATGTCTTTGGAGTGTGGGAGGAAACAGGAGTACCCGGAGGAAAACCACGTAGGCACAGGGAGAACATGCAAACTCCAGGTAGGTAGTGTCGTGGTTGGGATTCGAACCAGCGACCCTTTTTACTGCTAGGCCAGAGTGCTAACCACTATACCACTGTGCCGCTAACAGCTACACCAATGTGCCGCAATGTAGAGCTTTATTAGCAGATAAATGTTCTATAGAAGAATACCTTTTAATTTCCAATCAGCATCAAGCCGATAATTATTTAATTATCCTTGTTCCTGGAAAAAAAAAAACATTCACTGAATGTGAGCTCATCCAATCAGCTGCCAGCAATGTCATATTTTGGAGCAAAATAGAATTTATAATAATAAAATAATGCATACAACAAAACAGCAGTGGCAAACAGCGATATACTGTATGTGGCTTAGTTGTTGTTAGCGATTAAAAAATATCATGTTGTACTATTGGGAGGGATTTGTAGAACAGCTCTGTCACACTGATAATTTTCCCACTGTTTGGAAACTGGTGATTGTAAGTACACAGCAAATGACTACACAAATATCACCTTCAAGAAATTCGATGCGTGTATCGACTTGTGTAATTATTGGCTTTTTAGTCTTTGTTAAAGGTCACTTTATCAGAGTGGAAAGAGTGCTGAATACTACGTGGTGCCTGACTTGTAAGTAAGCCTAATGCCATGTGAAAATAAATAAGGATAAAAAGAGATGCCCTTCGTTTGCAAAACTGATACATCTATACCTTCATGATTGTGAAATGCTCTGAGTCCCGTTTCTTCTCAGTGGAATATGATCAATTAGAATATATAATGCTCCACGGGTCTAAAACTGACTCTAATGGTTAGTATGCAGATTGATAGCAGTATTCTGTTAGCTAGAGATCAAATCCCTAATGAGAAACAAAAATGTTATGCAGAGATTAGCAAATCTGAATGTGCGTTCATGTTAGTTGTATATATGTGTCAAAATTTTGTGGCTAAATGATTCCTAAAACAAGAACAAGCATTTGGACTAAAAAGGTTTAATTTTGTCTAAACAAATGGACCTACAGTATGTGAACCACAGGCTTGCAAAACTTGATCAGTTGCCTCTTAAAAGGCATCAGATACTGTACATTTGTTTTTTTTAATATTTAGAAAGCACTTCTAGTTTACAATATTGGAGTTTGAGAGTAATCCCTATTTAGCTTGTATCATCTCATTAAAACTTTGATTAGGTCTTTAAAGCCTACATTTATTTTTAGTTTTCTTTTTTTTTTTTTCACCAGCACAAGGGATGGTACTTACATTCAATGTGTCCCTTGTGCTGGTGCCTGCTATCTTCGTTAAAATCTTCAGTCCTCTGTTGCCCCATACCCTCACATTGGTAATCGTCTAGTGCTACAGGGATTTAAAAAGCCAATGGAGTTGTCATAGGCACTTGTGGAAAGTAGTGACTATGCATGCCTTTTTATCCCCCTTCCCCATTCATAGAAAGTTGTACTGTAGCTCTATGAATGGAGGGGGAGACCTGTCAATTTCCTATCATCCATTCATAGAATGCTCATTTAATGAATAGGCCATGTGGGCTGAGTTTTCAGAGCTACTTTAATTTATTAGAACCACTGGGCAACATTATTAAACCTGTTTTTCCACTGATGGCCCCATTAAGGGTTGACTGATTGTTGCATTACTAGTTGGAGTGTCATGCGCACACACTGCACTCTTCTCTGATGTCAGCGCCAAAGCCCTACCCCTAAACGTTTCCTCCGCTATTACTATTTACTATATTACTGTATTACTACACTTAATACATACAGAATTTTATTATGGTAATGCACTATGATTCCTCTGTTACTTTCTTTTGGGAATACATTTTAATGTATGTTAGGGCTGTGATTTGATATGAGCCCACCAGGGGCTGATACCATCTAACATTTGGAGGTATTGATACCGGCCTTAAGTTGATGAGATTGAGAGTTGGCATTTTTGGCGAGGATATACCTGGTTGTCCATCTGGCTCATTCTCCGTTTAGGTGCTACTGTCCATCCTATCATTTGCCAGACAGTCTTTGTGGTAAGCTGATAGAGTTTGTATGTGGTGAGGGAACACAGGGAGTGTAAGAATAATTGCTGAAACCTGTTCTGAATCCCTGTTCTGTGTGATTCCTGGCAGAAGCGATCAGCCAGAAAACTGTCGCCCCAGTCTGCCCCTGCTCCACACATGTCCTCAACTAATTTCTACTCACTAAATGTGAACAGGCGAGTGGAAATTTTGGGGGCTGCTGTATATGTATAAGTAATAATTACATTTGTCCCACATAATTTAAAGGGACAGCACAACTATATGATTCCTTCACTTTGCTGTGGGTTCCTGGCACTTCTAATTTGTAGCAATCACATTTGGTCTATCTTCTACATGCCATGTATTCACTAAGGTTCTTCAAGCTTATGGGCTTTATGATTGGATACATCCCTTTCTTTATCGTACATCACGGGACACAGAGGCACAATAATGGCTGTATGAGTTAAATGGCACCTTCAGGTGATGGACACTGGCACACCCTAGACAGAAAGTTCAGTTCCCCATATACCCCCCCCCCCCCCTTACCGGGAGTACCTCCGTTTTTTGCCAGTGTCTTAGGTGTTTGTCATGAATAAGGATGTACTGTGTTGAGCTCCACTGAAGAAATCCTGCTGGGGCAAGCCATGCAACCTGATCCATTCAAAGTGTCTTTTCAGGCCGAATTGAATGGTACCTGGGCCTTGTGGTAGAAGAAACAAGGTTTTGCCTGTAACGTGTCTCATTTTAGAAAGCCGGATCCCGGGTAAATTTTGTCATGCCTAAAGTCACCACCGGGGCCTGTCAAGAGCACTTACCTGTTCCATGCTCGCCAGTCTTGCTCTGTGTCATTCAAGCTGCACGTTTCCTCCAAGCCCCAGGTAAGACGTGGGGAGGGGTTTTTTTCTCTTGAATGTCTCTCACCTGGACAGCTTCTCTCCAGGAGGCAGAGAAAGGAGCATGGGCCAGTCAGCGGTATGCCACGCGGCTCCTGCTGCCACCACCATTACGAAGATTTTCTGTCTAGCAGCTCTCCTCCTCCTCTGCCACCCCAGCCCCCTTCAACATGCGATGCGGCCAGATCAGAGCCCGCTCACGTGGGAAAACAGGCTTTTTTGAGAAAGATGAGGGGGCGCAGTGGTAGGCCGAAGGGGGTCGGGGCTTACGCTAAGATTGGATTGGAGGAAAGGTTAGCAGCTTTAATCGCAGCTTCACAGAGTGGGAGAAAATGCATTAGTTCCCCTTCTACCACCCAGTATCCTCAAGCAGAGCAACCGTGGGTGAGGGAAGATTAATCCCCCCTCAGGGGACCGTGAAGAGGCTGATGACTCCTCTTCCGATGGATCAAGTGGGGAAGGACCTTCTTCAGCTTCACAAGCTGAAAAATTGCTGGTGTATTCTCTTACTGAAATGGTACGCTCCACATTTAAACTACCCATTACTGAGTCGGGTGAGGAGCCCACTTCTTGTTTGGGTTCACTAAAGCCTCCTCAAACTTTGCATGCCTTTCCTGTCCATTTATTGCTTGAAAAGCTTATGTATTTTCAGTGGGATCACCCAGATAAGCATATTTTCCCTCCTAAAAAGTTTTCAACACTTTATCCTATGGAGGAAAAATTTACTAAGATGTGGAGTATACCAGCAATTGATGCTGCTAGATGCTCGCTGAATAAAATGTTGACTTGTCCAGTTGACAATGCGCTAATGCTTAGGAATCCAACTGATAACAAATTTGAATTCCTGTTAAAAAACACTTTCTCCTTTGCAAGTTCAGTGGCTCATCCTGCAGTGGTGGCACTTTGGGTATGTCAATCCTTGAAAGACCATTTTAAACAGGTGCTCAAGGTTTTCCCTGAACAGTAGGCCCAGGATTTAGCCGAGCTGCCTGCGGCTTTGTGTTTTGCAATTGACACAATCAGAGATTCTATTCTTCAAACCTCTCGCGTTATGCTTGGGTTTGTACATATGTGTAGAATCTTATGGTTGAAAAGTTGGTCAGCCGAAACGCCATGCAAAAAGCTCCTGGCTGGTTTTCCTTTCCGCTGTGAAAAGCTGTTTGGGGATGATTGGGATAAATATAGCCAAAAGATATCAAGTGGGAAAAGTACCCTTTTGGCAGTTAAGAAAAAAAGTAAACGTCCCTCATTTAAATGGGCCCTTTCTCCAGTGCCGGGGGCATCCAAAACAAGGCCTCAAGATGGCCGAGCCATGAGGTTCGCAAAGACCAACCTCAGCAGAGAGAGAAAGGGGGGAAAAAAGTGGAGAATTGCCTGAGTGTGTGTTCTTTTCATGTGTTCTGTCCTCCAGACAGTCGTGACGGCCTCCACCATCAGGTTCAAGAGGTAAACCTCAGGGACAAAAGAAGTCCTGGGGGAGGAAACCTACAAGACAGAACGCTAAAGCCTCTTTATGAAGGGGCGCCCCCGCTTGTTCGAGTGGGGGAAAGACTTCTGCAGTTCTCAAGGGTCTGGCAGAAGGAATTTCAAGACAGATGGGTGGTCTCCACAATAGCTCTAGGTTACAAACTAGAGTTCCGAGAATTCACATCATCTTTCCTCAAATATCCCTAAAGATCCATAGAAAAAGAAGTCTCTCTTTAAAGTGTTAGACCAACTTTTGTCGCAAAAAGTGATCATAGTGGTCCCCATGTAAGAGCAGGGGTTGGGGTTTTATTCAAACCTTCATAGTGCCAAACCCAAATGGAGATGTCAGACCCCATTCTAGATCTCAGAGATCTAAACCAGTTCCTGAATAACCAGTTCCTGAATATCGCATGGAATCAATCCAATCAGTAGTCTCCATTCTACAAGGAGGAGAACTTCTGGCACCAATCGACATCAAGTATACATACCTGCATGTACCTATTTTCCCTGCTTCCCAGAAATATCTGTGTTTCGAAGTAGGAAAACTTAATTTTCAGTTTGTAGCCTTGCCTTTCGGTCTAGCTACTGTACTGCGGGTGTTTACAAAACTTCTGTCCCTTCCTCTGGCCAGATTAAGGACTCGGTATAACGATAACAGCATACCTAGACAACCTGCTCTTGATAGACCAGTCAGTAGCCCGCTTGGACCAAAGCATGATCACCACAGTCAACTGCCTGGATTACCTAGGTTGGGTTCTCAACCTAGAGAAATCTTCTTTAAAACCAGTGAGAAGATTAGATTACTTGGGTCTTGGGTCTGGTTATAGATACAGCCCATTCAAGACTACTGCAAAACAGTATCCTGACTGTCTGGAACAAGAAGGTCCAAGCACTAGATTTTCCAATGCGTTTGTCGCCAAAAAAGTGCCAATGACTCAGTTGGAGGATATCCGAGTATCTGCAGAAGAGGAAATCCTACTTACCAGTTACCTGGAAGGTGGTAACAACAGATGCCAGCCTTTCGGGTTGGGTAGCAGTCCTGGAAGAGGCGTCTGTCCAAGAAAAATGGTCCAGAACTGAAAGAACCTTGCCCATCAACATTCTAGAGATTCTGTTAGCGTACCTAGTCCTAAAGGCCTGAATATTCAGGTTGCGGAAATCTCTTGTCTGGATTCAATCCGACAATGCAACAGCAGTGGCTTATATATATCACCAAGGGGACACCAGAAGTCAAGCAGCCCAGGGAGAGGTAAAACATATCCTAACCTGGGCAGAAAAGCATGTGCCCTGCATATCAGCAATCTTCATTCCAGGGGTAGAGAACTGGCAGGCGGACTACTTAAGTCGCCAGCAGTTCTTCCCGAGGGAATGATCCCTTCACCCCAACATGCGTCCAGGTTCAACAACAAAGTCGACAACTTTGTGTCAAGAACAAGGGATCCACTCACAATGCGGAACAGATGCATTGATGACCCCGTGGGATCAGTTCTCACTGATTTATGCATTCCCTCCTATTCTGCTACCTCAACTTCTTTGCAGGATCAAGTAGGAAAGGAAGTCAGTAGTTCTTGTGGCCCCATAATGGCCCAGAAGATCTTGGTATGCAGAAATAGTAAAGATGGTGTTAGGAGCCCCATGGACCCTACCACCACATCAAGACCTGCTATCGCAGGGACCAGTGTTCCATCTTTCTTTACAAACACTAAATTTAATGGTTTGGCTATTGAAACCCACATTCTGAAGAATCGTGGGCTTTCAGGCTCAGTGATATCTACCTTGATTAATGCAAGGAAGCCAGCTTCCATAGTAATTTATTATAGAGTCTGGAAGGCATATGTTTCCTGGTGTGAAATCGGGGGTTGGCATCCCAGAAAGTATGCGATAGTTAGAATTCTTGCCTTTCGGCAAATGGAGTTGAAGATGAAGCTGGCCTTGAGTATTACCAAGGGCCAGGTCTTGGCTTTATCGGTATTGTTTCAACGTCCGCTTGCCTCGCATTCTTTGGTCCAAAGCTTTATACAGGGGGTAACGTGGCTTAATCCACCGGTTAGAGCACCCCTGAACCCTTGGGACTTAAATTTAGTAAGGCATTACAGAAACAGCCTTTTGAGCCGATATGACATATTCCCTTGGATTTTTGACAAGGAAGCTAGTTTTTCTGATAGCAATTTCTTCTGCAAGAAGGGTATCAGAGTTGGCGGCTCTTTATTGTAAAGAGCCATATTTAATCATTCACAAGGATAGAGTAGTATTGCGTCCTCATCCTAGCTTTCTGCTAAAGGTGGTTTCAGGTTTTCATCTTAAACAGGATATTGTTCTACCTTCATTTTTTCCAGAACCCTGTTCTACGGAAGAAAAGTCACTACATTCTTTGGATGTAGTGAGAGCAGTCATAATCTTTTTGAAGGTGACTGCTCAGATTCGGAAAACAGATGTTTTGTTTGTGTTGCCTAAAGGTCCTAGAAAAATGAAGTGTTACCCTGGCACCGCCTCATATGCAAGCATTCACCTGTTGATTTTGGTTCCCCATTTCCTTGTGAATCAACAAGAAGATTTGTCTCACTGTCACCTATATTTGCACATTTAATGTGCAAATATGGGTGAATCTACAGTGCTCCCTGCTTGTCCACATGTCTCTACCTCAACTCCCATGCCAGACCTTTTTAACGGCTCTGATACTCTGTTCACATCTATGCAGTTGACATCACCATTGCATTCGCCCCTGAAGAGTTGGTATACTCCAACGAAACGTGTCGGGCTTACATAGATGCATGATGTCCATACAGATGATTTTATGTCTCTTATTTTGTTTTACGCTACACTTTCCAACATCATTCAGCCCTTACAGTGGCCCATGTTGTGCAGGACTTGTTTTTAATTTATGATATGCCAAGTACCATGGCGTCAATATTTATAAATGCGGTTTTCAGCATGCCCTGCATGTATGCGATTCTGTGTATGCATTTTTGTGTTCAGTATGTAATACATAATCTCACATGGTATAACAAAATGTTATTTGCTAAGACTGCTTTTTGGTATACATCTCTCATTCAAAAATTCCCCCTTTTTGTTGGAACCCATAAAAGCAACACTGTTTTATATCCCACATGCTTACTTTATATAGCGATTGGCCTCATTTAAAGTCCCACTGACCACTTTCCCTTTTCTTTGTCTAAATTTTGGGATTGAGGCCAATTACTTTTGGTGACTTGGACCACATCATTCTTTATTGAAGGTCCTAGGAAAGAACAGGCAGCGTCGAAATCCACTATTGCCAAATGGATTCAGCAAGTAATTATTCAAGCTTATGGTTTGAAGAGGAAAGTTTCACCTTTTTCAAATCAAAGCACACGCCACCAGGGCTGTTAGTGCTTTGTGGGCAGTGCATCACCAAGCCCCCGTGGCTCAAATCTGCAAGGCTGCAACTTGGTCTTCAGTCCATACATTCACCAGATTCTATCAGGTGGATATAAGAAGGCATGAGGCTATCTTTGGGTGCAGTGTGCTGCAGGCAGCAGTATAGATCCTCAGGTCTGATTGCACCCTACTTTTTTTGGTGTCCCCTTCCCTCGGATAGCATTGCTCTGGGAAATCCCATACATTACTGTGGCTTTGTGTCCTGTAATGCACAATAAATAAAATAGGATTTTTATAACTGCTTACCTGTAAAATCCTTTTCTTGGAGTACATGACGGGACACAGAGGTCCCTCCACTCTTTCTGGTTACATGTGTATTGCTTTGCTACAAAACTGAGGTACTCCCGGTAAGGGGACGGGTTATATGGGGAATTTAACTTCCTGTCTAGGGTGTGCCAGTGTCCATATAACCCATACAGTAATTACTGTGTCTCTGTGTCCCGTGATGTACTCCAAGAAAAGGATTTTACAGGTAAGCTGTTATAAAAATCCTATTTTCTTCTCAAGGCACGCTATACTAGATCTGTGGGTGTTTCTAGGGCAAAAGATAACTTGTTTCCTAGATTTGCAAGGCTGGCACCTGGTCTTGTGTTCATACATCCTCTATGTTTTACCATGTGGGGTGTTCAGGCCTCATCTTATGCCAGTCATAAGGTCCTTCATAGGCAGTTCTTTGAGCTGCAGGCAGTCCTGAGGCTTTTTTTCTGTTATTTGTAGCTGGGCTTGTAAGCATTTTGTTTGCTGTGTTACCCACCCTCTCATTTGGACTGCTTTTGAACACCTTAATTGTCTTTGAACCCTGTGTCCCTTAATAAACTAAAAAAGAGAATTGGATTTTTGCGCTCACCTTAAAATAAATTTCTTGAAATGTCATTGAGGGACACAGGATCCACCCCTCTATGTTATGGACTTGCTCTTGACACTGCTCGTTCCAGAACAGAGGCATTCTGGGAGTGGGAGGGGTTATACTAGGCTAGTTACTGATTTTATGTTTCACAATGTCATAATTCTGTAGATAGCAATGTAACCCAATTTTCACTGAATCCTGTATCCCTTAATAAACTTCCAAGAAAACAATTTTGCATATTTCTAAAACTGTCTCTGTACTGTGCAGATGTGAAGCAGTCTTTTTGTTCCAGTTGGGGCCTGGCCATGTGACAGCACAAGATGCTTTTCAGAATATAAAAAAAAAAAAAAAAAAGATATCCCCTGGGTGGGGTTTTTAACAGCATATATTACCTGTGAGGGCTGATATATATACACAGTAGGAATAACTACTGAGATGACGCGGAAAGTTTGTAATACAATTATTTATTGATAAAAGAATTAAATGGGTGACACGGTGGTCAGGAAATTGAACTCCACTTGGTGAATAATGGTACATGTATAGACAGGGAAATTACATCATATGAACCCTATTACATCTGTATACACAGTAAAACATAGATAAAAGTAATCCTTTACGCGTTTCGACCCACTCAGGGGTCTTCTTCAGAAGGTTTATCTATTGTAAAAGAGAGGACAAACATAAATATATATCCATACATTATGATATATTGAAGGTAACCTACTATAAACAGAGTGAATGTCTGATATAGTGATATTGTGCAAATATCGGTTACTATATATCACAGGTGAATACCTGTATAATCCACGGTGGAGATCCTCTTTAAAAGACAGGAATATGCTCAGACACATCCCTCATATCAATCATTCATTGATGTGCCACAGCTCATCTAGCTGGTATAGGTCGCTGTGTCCTACCATCAAAGGAGGGCAGGGAAACGGAATCCAACAAACCGGATGGCTTGCGAGGGATCACATCCCCAATTCCACCTCCTGTGTGTAGGTTGGAGGGGAGTATAGACGTGGACAGCCCAGGGTCAAGGGCGACACCCTGCAGTAGGACAAAATATAGAGGTAATAAAAAAGTTTTTATATGTATAAGTGTATATAAGGTACACTAATTGGGTACTATCTGGTCTATAAATGGAGAACACAGGTCCCACCAGAATAGTGTATAAATAGGGAAACTTGTGTATGGATTCCCAGATAGATCAGCACACTATGAAACCAAAAAGAGTGAACAACCATAGAAAAAATCATAGAAAAAACACCTGTGAATGACACGGAAGTGTGAAGAAACTATAACCGTGAGAGTAAGGAAACAAAACAAGGGAAAGAAAAAACAGAAAAAGAAAAAGAAAAAGGGAAGGAAAGAAAAAAAAAAAAAAAAGCCAAATACATCACATGCCACAGTGAGCACAGATCAGAAAAGGCTGAATGAAATGGTGAAGCTGTCTGTGTAATTACCTATGTAATCTTGCAATACGTGCTCATGTGTTGGATGAGCCCAAAAAAAGGCAATATATTAAAACAGGAGGAAGAGGTCCTGCGAATTTGCGCAGGTCCACCCCTTTCTATTCAGGAACCGTGCAAAAACAGAGGGAGACTTTCGTCTACAAATAAATAAAAATAATAAAGAGTGAGCAATACAACAACCCAATTGTATCAGAAAGAAGTTGCAGTGTCAGCAAAGACAGACCAGTAGCTTACCCTCAAGCATAATGTCAGTGTATCAGGTGTCCTGTCACAGATGGAATGAATTCCTTATCCATGAAGGTGAGGTATAAATACCTTGTATCTAATTGGTTCAGCTGGCTCCATTACAAGCCCAGCTGAATCAGTTGTAAGCCCTATCAGGGAGTCCTGCCCTTCTGTCAGTCTAATAATTCGGTCGCCATCTTGGGCGACCGGATGTGGTCCCCCCGGCGTTCTGGAAATGACCCTTCCAACATGGCGGAAGGTTACCCAGCTTTGTCGCACCGGCGTGACGTCGGCACGTCATTTCGCACGCGCAAAACGCGCGTGCGCAGTGAAGCGCCGCGTCCAAAGCTGTCCCAGAATGCCGCCGGCCAGATACAATCCCCCAGGGGGGCGGGTGGGATCACCCCGCTCATACCTGGGATCACAGGGGAGGGGCATGCGCGCACAATATGCCCCGCCCCTTCTCTAGGCCGGGAAGCCATGCCGAAGGGGTCCGCCCTATAAGCGATGCCAAGAGAGCACAACAGGTGGCACCATCTAGAGGAAAGAAAGGAGAGGTGCGTCTGGACATCCTGTCAGCAAGTAAAAAGAGCACATGTTAAATGAAACTATATCAAATAAAGACAACCGCTAAATAGTAAATATATATTACAGGTAATCTGAGCATACAAGAGAACAACATCTACTTAATGGTGTATAACTGGACATAACACAATGTTTCTGATGTGGCACAATCACAAGGGAATGTTACATATTTCTCTAAGGCATTGAATATAAATGAAAAAATGTATAAAGATAAAAATAAAATATAGATAGATAAATGACTGGGTAAGTAAGCAGCCCAATTTCCATAAATGTATACGTGAATATATATTGAGTCATGTATCTACTCTTGAGGAATACAAGGAAATTCCTAAATGGCGACTAAATCGCAAAGCCGCAAAGTATCAAACTCAGTCTCAAAACTGGACATTGTGTTATTCCAGTCATCACCTTGAAAACTATTCGTTGTGGTTAATAAACAACACAACAATTACCGAATGAGTGCCAATTCAAACAGTATTACATCAAGTTGAACTCATATCTCGAACCTCTTGTGTTACCGAATGGGGAAGGGTGTTTAACCACCCGGTTTCGTACTAGAAAAAAGAGAAAAGGCAGTAACACCCCAATAAAGGGTCAGAGGGCGCTGGTCACCCCTAATAAGTAAAGAAAAAACAAAAAGATATCCCCTGGGTGGGGTTTTTAACAGCATATATTACCTGTGAGGGCTGATATATATACACAGTAGGAATAACTACTGAGATGACGCGGAAAGTTTGTAATACAATTATTTATTGATAAAAGAATTAAATGGGTGACACGGTGGTCAGGAAATTGAACTCCACTTGGTGAATAATGGTACATGTATAGACAGGGAAATTACATCATATGAACCCTATTACATCTGTATACACAGTAAAACATAGATAAAAGTAATCCTTTACGCGTTTCGACCCACTCAGGGGTCTTCTTCAGAAGGTTTATCTATTGTAAAAGAGAGGACAAACATAAATATATATCCATACATTATGATATATTGAAGGTAACCTACTATAAACAGAGTGAATGTCTGATATAGTGATATTGTGCAAATATCGGTTACTATATATCACAGGTGAATACCTGTATAATCCACGGTGGAGATCCTCTTTAAAAGACAGGAATATGCTCAGACACATCCCTCATATCAATCATTCATTGATGTGCCACAGCTCATCTAGCTGGTATAGGTCGCTGTGTCCTACCATCAAAGGAGGGCAGGGAAACGGAATCCAACAAACGGGATGGCTTGCGAGGGATCACATCCCTAATTCCACCTCCTGTGTGTAGGTTGGAGGGGAGTATAGACGTGGACAGCCCAGGGTCAAGGGCGACACCCTGCAGTAGGACAAAATATAGAGGTAATAAAAAAGTTTTTATATGTATAAGTGTATATAAGGTACACTAATTGGGTACTATCTGGTCTATAAATGGAGAACACAGGTCCCACCAGAATAGTGTATAAATAGGGAAACTTGTGTATGGATTCCCAGATAGATCAGCACACTATGAAACCAAAAAGAGTGAACAACCATAGAAAAAATCATAGAAAAAACACCTGTGAATGACACGGAAGTGTGAAGAAACTATAACCGTGAGAGTAAGGAAACAAAACAAGGGAAAGAAAAAACAAAAAAAGAAAAAGAAAAAGGGAAGGAAAGAAAAAAAAAAAAAGCCAAATACATCACATGCCACAGTGAGCACAGATCAGAAAAGGCTGAATGAAATGGTGAAGCTGTCTGTGTAATTACCTATGTAATCTTGCAATACGTGCTCATGTGTTGGATGAGCCCAAAAAAAGGCAATATATTAAAACAGGAGGAAGAGGTCCTGCGAATTTGCGCAGGTCCATCCCTTTCTATTCAGGAACCGTGCAAAAACAGAGGGAGACTTTCGTCTACAAATAAATAAAAATAATAAAGAGTGAGCAATACAACAACCCAATTTTATCAGAAAGAAGTTGCAGTGTCAGCAAAGACAGACCAGTAGCTTACCCTCAAGCATAATGTCAGTGTATCAGGTGTCCTGTCACAGATGGAATGAATTCCTTATCCATGAAGGTGAGGTATAAATACCTTGTATCTAATTGGTTCAGCTGGCTCCATTACAAGCCCAGCTGAATCAGTTGTAAGCCCTATCAGGGAGTCCTGCCCTTCTGTCAGTCTAATAATTCGGTCGCCATCTTGGGCGACCGGATGTGGTCCCCCCGGCGTTCTGGAAATGACCCTTCCAACATGGCGGAAGGTTACCCAGCTTTGTCGCACCGGCGTGACGTCGGCACGTCATTTCGCACGCGCAAAACGCGCGTGCGCAGTGAAGCGCCGCGTCCAAAGCTGTCCCAGAATGCCGCCGGCCAGATACAATCCCCCAGGGGGGCGGGTGGGATCACCCCGCTCATACCTGGGATCACAGGGGAGGGGCATGCGCGCACAATATGCCCCGCCCCTTCTCTAGGCCGGGAAGCCATGCCGAAGGGGTCCGCCCTATAAGCGATGCCAAGAGAGCACAACAGGTGGCACCATCTAGAGGAAAGAAAGGAGAGGTGCGTCTGGACATCCTGTCAGCAAGTAAAAAGAGCACATGTTAAATGAAACTATATCAAATAAAGACAACCGCTAAATAGTAAATATATATTACAGGTAATCTGAGCATACAAGAGAACAACATCTACTTAATGGTGTATAACTGGACATAACACAATGTTTCTGATGTGGCACAATCACAAGGGAATGTTACATATTTCTCTAAGGCATTGAATATAAATGAAAAAATGTATAAAGATAAAAATAAAATATAGATAGATAAATGACTGGGTAAGTAAGCAGCCCAATTTCCATAAATGTATACGTGAATATATATTGAGTCATGTATCTACTCTTGAGGAATACAAGGAAATTCCTAAATGGCGACTAAATCGCAAAGCCGCAAAGTATCAAACTCAGTCTCAAAACTGGACATTGTGTTATTCCAGTCATCACCTTGAAAACTATTCGTTGTGGTTAATAAACAACACAACAATTACCGAATGAGTGCCAATTCAAACAGTATTACATCAAGTTGAACTCATATCTCGAACCTCTTGTGTTACCGAATGGGGAAGGGTGTTTAACCACCCGGTTTCGTACTAGAAAAAAGAGAAAAGGCAGTAACACCCCAATAAAGGGTCAGAGGGCGCTGGTCACCCCTAATAAGTAAAGAAAAAACAAAAAGATATCCCCTGGGTGGGGTTTTTAACAGCATATATTACCTGTGAGGGCTGATATATATACACAGTAGGAATAACTACTGAGATGACGCGGAAAGTTTGTAATACAATTATTTATTGATAAAAGAATTAAATGGGTGACACGGTGGTCAGGAAATTGAACTCCACTTGGTGAATAATGGTACATGTATAGACAGGGAAATTACATCATATGAACCCTATTACATCTGTATACACAGTAAAACATAGATAAAAGTAATCCTTTACGCGTTTCGACCCACTCAGGGGTCTTCTTCAGAAGGTTTATCTATTGTAAAAGAGAGGACAAACATAAATATATATCCATACATTATGATATATTGAAGGTAACCTACTATAAACAGAGTGAATGTCTGATATAGTGATATTGTGCAAATATCGGTTACTATATATCACAGGTGAATACCTGTATAATCCACGGTGGAGATCCTCTTTAAAAGACAGGAATATGCTCAGACACATCCCTCATATCAATCATTCATTGATGTGCCACAGCTCATCTAGCTGGTATAGGTCGCTGTGTCCTACCATCAAAGGAGGGCAGGGAAACGGAATCCAACAAACGGGATGGCTTGCGAGGGATCACATCCCTAATTCCACCTCCTGTGTGTAGGTTGGAGGGGAGTATAGACGTGGACAGCCCAGGGTCAAGGGCGACACCCTGCAGTAGGACAAAATATAGAGGTAATAAAAAAGTTTTTATATGTATAAGTGTATATAAGGTACACTAATTGGGTACTATCTGGTCTATAAATGGAGAACACAGGTCCCACCAGAATAGTGTATAAATAGGGAAACTTGTGTATGGATTCCCAGATAGATCAGCACACTATGAAACCAAAAAGAGTGAACAACCATAGAAAAAATCATAGAAAAAACACCTGTGAATGACACGGAAGTGTGAAGAAACTATAACCGTGAGAGTAAGGAAACAAAACAAGGGAAAGAAAAAACAAAAAAAGAAAAAGAAAAAGGGAAGGAAAGAAAAAAAAAAAAAGCCAAATACATCACATGCCACAGTGAGCACAGATCAGAAAAGGCTGAATGAAATGGTGAAGCTGTCTGTGTAATTACCTATGTAATCTTGCAATACGTGCTCATGTGTTGGATGAGCCCAAAAAAAGGCAATATATTAAAACAGGAGGAAGAGGTCCTGCGAATTTGCGCAGGTCCACCCCTTTCTATTCAGGAACCGTGCAAAAACAGAGGGAGACTTTCGTCTACAAATAAATAAAAATAATAAAGAGTGAGCAATACAACAACCCAATTTTATCAGAAAGAAGTTGCAGTGTCAGCAAAGACAGACCAGTAGCTTACCCTCAAGCATAATGTCAGTGTATCAGGTGTCCTGTCACAGATGGAATGAATTCCTTATCCATGAAGGTGAGGTATAAATACCTTGTATCTAATTGGTTCAGCTGGCTCCATTACAAGCCCAGCTGAATCAGTTGTAAGCCCTATCAGGGAGTCCTGCCCTTCTGTCAGTCTAATAATTCGGTCGCCATCTTGGGCGACCGGATGTGGTCCCCCCGGCGTTCTGGAAATGACCCTTCCAACATGGCGGAAGGTTACCCAGCTTTGTCGCACCGGCGTGACGTCGGCACGTCATTTCGCACGCGCAAAACGCGCGTGCGCAGTGAAGCGCCGCGTCCAAAGCTGTCCCAGAATGCCGCCGGCCAGATACAATCCCCCAGGGGGGCGGGTGGGATCACCCCGCTCATACCTGGGATCACAGGGGAGGGGCATGCGCGCACAATATGCCCCGCCCCTTCTCTAGGCCGGGAAGCCATGCCGAAGGGGTCCGCCCTATAAGCGATGCCAAGAGAGCACAACAGGTGGCACCATCTAGAGGAAAGAAAGGAGAGGTGCGTCTGGACATCCTGTCAGCAAGTAAAAAGAGCACATGTTAAATGAAACTATATCAAATAAAGACAACCGCTAAATAGTAAATATATATTACAGGTAATCTGAGCATACAAGAGAACAACATCTACTTAATGGTGTATAACTGGACATAACACAATGTTTCTGATGTGGCACAATCACAAGGGAATGTTACATATTTCTCTAAGGCATTGAATATAAATGAAAAAATGTATAAAGATAAAAATAAAATATAGATAGATAAATGACTGGGTAAGTAAGCAGCCCAATTTCCATAAATGTATACGTGAATATATATTGAGTCATGTATCTACTCTTGAGGAATACAAGGAAATTCCTAAATGGCGACTAAATCGCAAAGCCGCAAAGTATCAAACTCAGTCTCAAAACTGGACATTGTGTTATTCCAGTCATCACCTTGAAAACTATTCGTTGTGGTTAATAAACAACACAACAATTACCGAATGAGTGCCAATTCAAACAGTATTACATCAAGTTGAACTCATATCTCGAACCTCTTGTGTTACCGAATGGG
Source organism: Lithobates pipiens (assembly GCF_037356315.1). Classification (NCBI taxonomy): domain Eukaryota; kingdom Metazoa; phylum Chordata; class Amphibia; order Anura; family Ranidae; genus Lithobates; species Lithobates pipiens. Next base: position 331,966,331 of record NW_027507764.1, on the reverse strand, counting down.
GAAGGGTGTTTAACCACCCGGTTTCGTACTAGAAAAAAGAGAAAAGGCAGTAACACCCCAATAAAGGGTCAGAGGGCGCTGGTCACCCCTAATAAGTAAAGAAAAAACAAAAAGATATCCCCTGGGTGGGGTTTTTAACAACATATATTACCTGTGAGGGCTGATATATATACACAGTAGGAATAACTACTGAGATGACGCGGAAAGTTTGTAATACAATTATTTATTGATAAAAGAATTAAATGGGTGACACGGTGGTCAGGAAATTGAACTCCACTTGGTGAATAATGGTACATGTATAGACAGGGAAATTACATCATATGAACCCTATTACATCTGTATACACAGTAAAACATAGATAAAAGTAATCCTTTACGCGTTTCGACCCACTCAGGGGTCTTCTTCAGAAGGTTTATCTATTGTAAAAGAGAGGACAAACATAAATATATATCCATACATTATGATATATTGAAGGTAACCTACTATAAACAGAGTGAATGTCTGATATAGTGATATTGTGCAAATATCGGTTACTATATATCACAGGTGAATACCTGTATAATCCACGGTGGAGATCCTCTTTAAAAGACAGGAATATGCTCAGACACATCCCTCATATCAATCATTCATTGATGTGCCACAGCTCATCTAGCTGGTATAGGTCGCTGTGTCCTACCATCAAAGGAGGGCAGGGAAACGGAATCCAACAAACGGGATGGCTTGCGAGGGATCACATCCCTAATTCCACCTCCTGTGTGTAGGTTGGAGGGGAGTATAGACGTGGACAGCCCAGGGTCAAGGGCGACACCCTGCAGTAGGACAAAATATAGAGGTAATAAAAAAGTTTTTATATGTATAAGTGTATATAAGGTACACTAATTGGGTACTATCTGGTCTATAAATGGAGAACACAGGTCCCACCAGAATAGTGTATAAATAGGGAAACTTGTGTATGGATTCCCAGATAGATCAGCACACTATGAAACCAAAAAGAGTGAACAACCATAGAAAAAATCATAGAAAAAACACCTGTGAATGACACGGAAGTGTGAAGAAACTATAACCGTGAGAGTAAGGAAACAAAACAAGGGAAAGAAAAAACAAAAAAAGAAAAAGAAAAAGGGAAGGAAAGAAAAAAAAAAAAAGCCAAATACATCACATGCCACAGTGAGCACAGATCAGAAAAGGCTGAATGAAATGGTGAAGCTGTCTGTGTAATTACCTATGTAATCTTGCAATACGTGCTCATGTGTTGGATGAGCCTAAAAAAAGGCAATATATTAAAACAGGAGGAAGAGGTCCTGCGAATTTGCGCAGGTCCACCCCTTTCTATTCAGGAACCGTGCAAAAACAGAGGGAGACTTTCGTCTACAAATAAATAAAAATAATAAAGAGTGAGCAATACAACAACCCAATTGTATCAGAAAGAAGTTGCAGTGTCAGCAAAGACAGACCAGTAGCTTACCCTCAAGCATAATGTCAGTGTATCAGGTGTCCTGTCACAGATGGAATGAATTCCTTATCCATGAAGGTGAGGTATAAATACCTTGTATCTAATTGGTTCAGCTGGCTCCATTACAAGCCCAGCTGAATCAGTTGTAAGCCCTATCAGGGAGTCCTGCCCTTCTGTCAGTCTAATAATTCGGTCGCCATCTTGGGCGACCGGATGTGGCCCCCCCGGCGTTCTGGAAATGACCCTTCCAACATGGCGGAAGGGTACCCAGCTTTGTCGCACCGGCGTGACGTCGGCACGTCATTTCGCACGCGCAAAACGCGCGTGCGCAGTGAAGCGCCGCGTCCAAAGCTGTCCCAGAATGCCGCCGGCCAGATACAATCCCCCAGGGGGGCGGGTGGGATCACCCCTCTCATACCTGGGATCACAGGGGAGGGGCATGCGCGCACAATATGCCCCGCCCCTTCTCTGGCCGGGAAGCCATGCCGAAGGGGTCCGCCCTATAAGCGACGCCAAGAGAGCACAACAGGTGGCACCATCTAGAGGAAAGAAAGGAGAGGTGCGTCTGGACATCCTGTCAGCAAGTAAAAAGAGCACATGTTAAATGAAACTATATCAAATAAAGACAACCGCTAAATAGTAAATATATATTACAGGTAATCTGAGCATACAAGAGAACAACATCTACTTAATGGTGTATAACTGGACATAACACAATGTTTCTGATGTGGCACAATCACAAGGGAATGTTACATATTTCTCTAAGGCATTGAATATAAATTAAAAAATGTATAAAGATAAAAATAAAATATAGATAGATAAATGACTGGGTAAGTAAGCAGCCCAATTTCCATAAATGTATACGTGAATATATAATGAGTCATGTATCTACTCTTGAGGAATACAAGGAAATTCCTAAATGGCGACTAAATCGCAAAGCCGCAAAGTATCAAACTCAGTCTCAAAACTGGACATTGTGTTATTCCAGTCATCACCTTGAAAACTATTTGTTGTGGTTAATAAACAACACAACAATTACCGAATGAGTGCCAATTCAAACAGTATTACACCAAGTTGAACTCATATCTCGAACCTCTTGTGTTACCGAATGGGGAATGGTGTTTAACCACCCGGTTTCGTACTAGAAAAAAGAGAAAAGGCAGTAACACCCCAATAAAGGGTCAGAGGGCGCTGGTCACCCCAGAATATATGAGCAGACACTGATAACTATTTATTTTTTTACAGTGATCCTGGCAAAAGTTTTTACTTTGCACGTTGAAAGAAATAAAAGCTGGACTTGTAAATTCCACATGCACAGAAATGCTGTGCTTTTTATCATCATAAATGGTTTTGCCTCTCCAAAGCTGCTAATCACAACAAGCCTGTTTTCCAGTGCAGTCACAGAAGTGAAATTGACGAGACATGCAGTATCATTTAGCATTAGTAGTTATGGCCAGAAAACAATCACCATTTTACTCCCGCGTACACTGTTCCAATCTTTTCCTGTTACGTTTTTACATAATATTCCAATTTCCATTGTCGTTATGCTGTTGCATTATCTTTATGCTGTTGCACTATTTGTCGTGGTATAAAAGTCGCTTTGGGATACAGTGAAGGGAAAATGAGCAGCATACACCAAAGCTATACTCCAAAATGATTAGCGGAAAAAATTACATGACCATGTGCCTAGTGTCAAGATCACAATATTTTATAGAGGGGTCTAAAACAAAGTACAAATTACCTTTTCTTTTTAAATTCATGCTAAGTAGAGGTGAGCCTGAGGTTGCCTGAACTGAGAATCTGCTCGGTTTTCTATTGACCGGATATATTGCTTAATACAGGGCACCAATTATATCCCCATATGGATCAAACAGCTAAAATGAACATTTGGATATCTCTTACCGCTTCTTTTCTGCACTAAATCCCCTTCCCCATTTACAGGTCCGGACTATCACTTAAACAAATAGCTTGAATAATAATAAATAAATAGTGCCACAAACCCTTGATATTTCCCACATGCTATACAACGAAATCATGAATGTCAGTGCAAGGAATTAGATTGTCCTTTAAGTGTGTCAGGAATCCTAACCCATAGTTCTTCATACTGTCATTAATTTAAATAGCATATCCTATTGTTTTACTGCTCTAACATTTTCAATAAAAGGGATATGACTACACCTATGCCTCTTGGTGTGAAAGTTTGAAAGCAAACAGGGTAGGGGTCACAAAATGGAAAAGATGGGTGAGGTAAAAAGCAGTAGAACCTATTTCTTTTGGTATGTCTATTTAATGTGTATCTCCAGCTCTATCTTGCTAAATATTCCAATGGGGAGCACCTTTCCCACTACCTAAAAGGAAATTTCTTCTAATTTTCTTGTCGTTTTTCTTGTCTTGAAGAGACATTTCCCCAGTGGGACATGACAAAAAATAAAATAAATAAATTATATATATATATTTCAATAGTGTCCGTCAATTCATTCACATATTTCATAAGTAAAATAAAGGACTGCCGCATCACACTACCTATCTAGGTAAGGATGCATAACCAACTTCAAAAAACATATATAAAGTGCGTTGTCCAAAATATTACATTTGCATTCAAATTCCTTTGAATTTGAATGCAAAGGAACTTAGAGAGTCCTATTACCTTGGATCGTGGTATATTTGGCTGCAGAGCAGCAAGGCGTTCTGTGGCCTCTCGGTGAGGTCAGAAAATCTGATATGGAGCTTTTGTTTATTGTTTGCAGTAAAGAGGCTTTGGGAACACTTTGGGTTGGTGTGATATTTTCCACATAAGGCGAGAATAGTGTGGTGGTTTGTAAACTGGGAACTATTTATGCACTTTTTAATTAGATTTCTGTTTTCATCCATGCACTTTTTAGATAGACTTTTGCTCTTTATATGATGTTAATGCACTATTGATTTATTTTATGCACTATACGGTTTTTGAAGAAAGAAAAACTGACAGGGATTTAACCAGTTCTCTGGCAAAAAAAAAAATGTTTGACTCTGTAGAAGAGAGCTACATGAAGTGGGAATTTCTCAACAGTGCTTTCTGGCTTGACAGTGCAATTATACCAAATAACTACCCATTAGCACTTACCTTTTTATTTTAAAATTACACTCTGGATAACCATCATAATGATTAGTGAACTGCTGCATTAACAAATACTCAGATGAATACTTAACATATATTTAACTGAGGCCATGAGAGCTCAGTTCACTATGCTGTCAGCCCCACAGAGATACCCTTCCCCTACCGTACTCCAACCACCCCCCCCCCCCCCCCCAGCTCTCTTTTTAGGCACCTAGCATGTCCACTTTTCTTTCGGTATGCACGGACCTTATGGTACAATGTTTCTTTTCTTGTATTTTTTGAGCTGAGCAGATTACCTCCTTTTTTTTAAGGGGGTCTTTGCTTGCTTTTTCATTGCCAATGATGCGTGCCTGTAAGTGATCTGATCCTCTCAGCATGTAGGTCAGTGAGAAGAACCCATGTTAATTTTTTAGATATTCTTCTATAGGACACAATAATGCCATGAAATATACGTGTCCCTCGCGCTACTAATGCCTGGTACACACGATCGGAATTCTCATCAGAAAAAGCTCTGATGGTTTTCCCGACGGAATTCGGCTCAAGCTGTCTTGCCTACACACGGTCACATCAAATTCCGATCATTTATAACGCGGTGACGTACAACACGTACGATGTGACTAGAAAAAGGAAGTTCAATAGTAGCTAGTAGCCAATAGCTTCTGTCTTGTAGTTGAATCTGAGCATGCGTGATTTTTGGCGTGTCGGAATTGCACACACACGATCTGAATTACCGATAGAAAGTTTTTCCATCGGGAAAATTGAGAACATGCTATCAATTTTTGGCTGGTGAAAATTTGGACAGCTAAATTCAGATGGAGCATACACATGGTCGCATTTTCTGATGAAAAGCTCTCATCTGTCTTTTTCTGGCCGGAATTCCGATCGTGTGTACGTAGCATAAGAGTAAATAATTAAAGTGCCTATCTACAAAATATCATAGTGATAAATTCAAGTGATTGCTGCAAAATCTAATAGTGTTCACAAGAACACAAAAACGGGTACCGTATATACTCGAGTAAAAGCCGAGATTTTCAGCCTCTTTTTTGAGGCTGAAAGTGCCCCCCTCGGCTTATACTCGAGTCACCGCCGTCTGTCTACCCGATCAGCGCGTCGAGCAGACAGACGGCGGCCATTCAACTATTCAAAAGCCGCGCCTCCCTGTCTGTGATAGGCGGAACACTCAATTTCCCAGCAGTCAGTGGTCCGCCTATCACGGACATCCGCTCATCCTCATACTACGGACGGAGGCGCGGCTTTTGAACAGTAGAATGGCCGCCGTCTGTCAGACGAGAAGAGGTGCGGCGATCCTGGCATGGCCGCCGTATGTGCAGAAGCACACAGGCTCGGGACGCAGGCTCGGGGCACAGGTAGGCTGGACACACAAGGCTGCACACACAGGGATGGACGGACACACAGGGATGGACGGACACACAGGGATGGACGGACACACAGGGATGTACAGGCATGTCTCACCCTCGGCTTATACACGAGTCAATACCCATTTTTCCCTTTTTTTTTGTGGTAAATTAGGGGCCTCGGCTTATATTCGGATCGACCTATACTCGAGTATATACGGTAATAAAAGCATAAAGTGATCTCGCGCAATATAAGAAAAAGCACCTTAAACACTAAATAAAATCCTCTAATAAATCAATACTAGTGCAGTTTTGTCTTGTGCAATAGTATAAAAGTGAATAAAGTGTTGCAGTGCAGAAAATGGATGAAATACCAGTATGTAAAGTAACAGTGCAAACAATATAATATAGAATTGTGCTAACCATGTGATTATGAATCGAAGAACTTACATCTATATAATTACACTGCTAACACAATATTAAAAGGTGGCCTCAAATATATACTGTATTAAAAATCAATCTTAAACAAAAGGTTTATGTGTATGTTGACTATATACAGCTTTTGTTTATTTTAAGATTGATTTTTAATATATATTTGAGGCCACCTTTTAATATTGTGTTAGCAGTGTAATTATATAGATGTAAGTTCTTTAGGCACTCTTTCGATTCATCCTATATGTACGACTGATATAGCCTTGTATAGAACCCATCAAGATTTTATATTACTCATGCTATCCACCCTTATATAGATTGCTGTGGCATTAGTATATCTAATATATATTATAATTCTGATAGCCACTATCCAATAATGTATTCCATATATCCATTATTAAAGGAACCCGTACGATATAGGATTCATATATATATATATATATATATATATATATATATATATATATATATATATATATATATCCATTCCCATGTATATAATAGATATTTTGTTTGAACTACAAGAAAATGGCCACCGCACATATCGCATTGACCATCAACAAAGTGGCCGCCATGTAAACACAGAACGTTCCACCAAAAAGATGGCCACACATACACTTCCAGTTTTCACGTCATATAAACTAGGATAGTGCAACCAATCCGATTCCCCAGATGAAAACACGTGACGTGTCGCAAGGCGTAGGGAGTGGCTGGAGTCAGACGTACACCAGGAGGAAATGTGAGAGGGTGCTGAGAACTCCGTAGATACAGTGTTTTTATATTTTGCTAGTTTTTATTGTTACATTTTAAGAGCCAACCTTTTATCACATTTAATAAATATTCTTGACCTGTTTTAAACATACTGCTCTAGTGGAGGCATTTTTTCTCTTTCCTCCCCTATATATGCTGTGGTGGTATTGGAGCCATCCGGGATATATCTGTGGAGGACTCTGAGAGAGAAGGGTGCTTATGACTCTATCCACACTACATATCAACTTAATAGGATCCTGATGGAAGAATTTGGATAACACCTATTATTTGTTGATGTGAGATACTACATGGTCACCAGGTGAGAGTTCTGGGATACCGTAGTCTAGGAGAAAATTTATGGAAGTTTATATGGACAATATCATTCGTCTATTTTAACAACAATACTAAGTCACATATTTTGGAATGTTTTGCAAATCTATTATTTTGATTTGGAGGACTTATTTATTCTTGTTATAGACTTTTTATTAATCACATGTAATATTTGGACTAGTTGAGCACTCCATTTTTATTCCTTATATTTTTTATTATAATTTTTATATTTTCTTTTTTTTTTTCACTATATTTGATGGAGACACTCTTTTTTGATATATTTTATTGTTTGCACTGTCCCTTTACATACTGGTATTTCATCAATTATCTGCAATGTGACACTTTATTCACTTTTATACTATTGCACAGGACAATACTGACTTATTAGAGGATTTTATTTTGTGTTTTTAGGTGATTTTTCTTATATTGCGTGAGATCACTTTATGCTTTTATTCACAATGATGTGTGGTATTGCAAGTTTACTTAAAAACGACCTGTAGCCATGTTACAAGGTATAATATACTGTAGAAGTAATGGTGTACTTGTTCATGAACCATAGAAGCACTGTAAAATAAGCTACTAGTCCCTCAATGCATGTGCAGCTGATTCAGAAACTACATATTACAAATCTGACAACAAAATTGTTTGTTTTTTTGTAAAAGAAAAACGTTTAGTAATCTGTAATGTTTGTTTTTGGTGTTACTTTAATTGGCCAATTATTGATCTTATCTTCTGGCTCTGCTAATGCATGGTGCACACGATCCGATTATCTGCCAAATAATTGTCTGTTTTTTTTTTTTTTTTGTGCATACTAGTCTCATATTGAAAATGAATAGTTTATGGAAGTTACAAAAGTTCCCGTATGACAGAATAAAAATTTGGAAGTTATTTTAAATTTTAAATTATATTGTTTTAGTGTATTTTTATTGTATTTTAAACTGACAACTGTGCTGATTCAATGAAAATCATACAATCTGGTATTGTACGAAAACATTTTTTGTGCTTGTCCCATCAGAATTGTCGTGATCGGCTTATGAAAGCTGCACAGTAATGATCAACTTATCGCACGATCAATCCGAAAGTGGTATTTTCCGTGCTTTTTTATGATCGTATGTACAGGCCATAACACTTTGGTTAGCACATGGTCTGCTTTCTTGTATTTTGAGACCTTTATCAATGTTAATATAGATTACACTTATCTGAAAATGTTTAAAAGTGGTTAAAGAACAATGGGCCTAGTCCATCAGAAAGAAATTTAAAGGAAAAATAATGGTCAAAAAAATGTATTAAGTTGTTTGCTGTTTTACATCCTAGTTATTGGTATTTTACAAATAAATATTTCTCACAGGTCATCCATTTGCAAAGTATGCTGGACTTTCTTATCAAAAAAAACAGTGCCGCCTTCAGAATTAAAATGAGCCTGAGTATAACCGACTGAGCCAGTCAGACTTCCCTCCTAAGACCCTCTTGCGCAGCAGAAGCATAGGAGCCAATCAGGGCATCAGTGCATACACACATGATCACAGAAAATATGCTGACAAGTGGAGATGGCAGAGTGCGCAGAGCTATTGACACCAATGTTTTTCTTCTTTGGCATATAGGATAGTTTACATGAGTATAACCGACAGCGCAAGCCAGGCTTCTCTCCTAACTTTCAACTTAAATCTTTTCCTGGAGTTCAGCTTTAAGCTCTGAGTTGTCCTTAAACGCACTTATAAATAGAAGCCCTAAGACAGAAGTCCTGCAAATTATGATGGGTCAAACTAGCTTTAAATGCCAAATCTGTTTAGAAAAATCATATCCAAACAGAAGATACAGACCAATCAAGAAGAAGGAAAATATATTAAACTGAACATTTTAGTAATTTCTTGCTTTAAAAATTTGACAAAACCGATCTATCTGCAAGAAACCAGAGACAAGCCACTGAAGGAGATAATACTGCCACTGTGCAGCACATCAAATAACACTAGACTTAAAATTGCTTTGAAGGAGGAAATTGCAGAAGAGAGATAACACAGCTAGGGAATTTCAACCTTATAAATTATAAAAAAAGATACATTTAAGGTAAACTTTCTCTATTATAGACAGTTATATTTGTGCAAAGGGGATCTCAAAAATGTTTACACGTTGTACAAACAATGCATTGAGCTTAAAAGGGCAAAGAAAGGCATAGTGTACAATTACAATGTTAAAAGAAATACAAATTTAATTAAAGAGCAGCTCCAGGCTCCTTCAAACAAAATAAAAAAAATAGCTATAAATACTGTAGCTGCTGAATTTTGATATTAGGACACTTGTCCAGAAATCCAGGATTGTCTTTATCTGAGCCGATTTCTCAGTCAGCTATCAGGTGTTGCCGTCGTCATCTCACTAAGAGAAACCGGCAGTGAAGCCTTGCGGCTTCAAAGCCGGCTCCCTACTGCGCGTTCGCGAATGCTCTGTGAATTGGCTGGCTGCAGGGGAAGGAGAAGGGTTGGTAAGCTCAGCCAGAAGTGGGAGCGGGTACCTGTCAAACCCCCCACCAAAAGGTGCCAAATGTGGCGGTGGAGTGGGGAGGAGGCAAACAAGCTGAGCTTCCCCTTTTTGGTGGAGCTCCGCTTTAAGTTTTATTTTGTAAACATTATAAACCAGCCTGGGTTAGAATCTCTGTGCCATTTTAAATGCTGTCTATTTTTTCGATTTTGATTTTTCTGACAGATTTTAAATGCTGTTTCCTTGTACCGGAGATTTTTCATCTGTTCCTCTTAACCTGTCAGCCGGAGAGCGAATTAGGGGACAGTTTCTCTCTAAGATCAAACAGAGGTTATAAATATTTGAGTATCTCTGGTAAGGGGCCTCTACTCCTACAGTACCTTTGACCTTAAGTTAGTGGTACTACCCCCTTTCCCTAAAGGGGTTAGGTAGGGAGAACTTATGCTGAGGGGACCCACCAAGTTGACATATATGAGTAGAACTTTCGATCAGATAGGAGGCTGAAGAGGTCTGCTCTGCTTTCTTTTTTACGCCTCCACTCTCACTCCATTTAATCTGACCCCTCTCTCAACTCTCTTCTTCCATTATTATCCCACTACCCCGTTTGCTTTCCTCCCAACCCCCCTTTTTTTTCTTTCATTGTTATATACTATTTTTTATTCCCTACGTTAGCTATAGGCTTTGTTCTTGGTGATCTTTCTCATAGCTGAGGTATGTTACCTATTTGTCATATGCACTACCCACTTTTTCTCCATGGCTACTGCACCCCCCTCACTTCCAGGAATAAGGCTCCAGTTATCACCCAGCTTTCCATTCTTTTATCACTGGGCTTGTTCCCTATATTTTATTGCTACTGGTTCCCTCTGGATGGTAGAACTAGCTACTGAAATTATGCTACACTCTGTACATTCTGGTGTCTCTGATTTACCTTCTAAACTACTGTTTACGTGTTTGTTTAGGTGATGCTTTTGTAAACCATTTCTTTATCAAAGGGATGTCAAAGCTCTGAATATTATCATTTTACTCAGAAATTCTGAATTGAATCCACCGTGTCTGTCATTGTCTCCCTTCCCCAGGGAAACTCTTTTGCTTCTGTGGATATCAAGAATGCCTTCCTGCATGTATTTATTTTTTCAGAGAATCAAGGTTTCCTGCAATTGGCTATAAGACTGCTACATTACCAGTTCACGGCCCTACACTTGCCACCTCTTCTGCAACTTGATTCTAAGCACTGGCTCAATATCAAGTCAGTCCACTCTCATGCCATCTCCATTGTGGGATATTTGGATGACCTTCTGCTGAGGGAACATGGACAACGTAGCTTATGGATTTCAGAGCCAAGCTCTCCCATCTAGGAGTCCAACTTGTTTTTGCATGAGAGTTCCTAGTATGATGGTAGCTTTCTTCAAGGTGTCTATTTACATTCCAGATCTCTCTAACACAATATTCTGTTGTCGTGGGACTAGTCAGTTCAGTCCTTGGGTACACTGTATCAAAGACCAAGCTGTCCTTGCTTTACTAACATAATCCAGTGGAATTTGGAAAGTCCTTCCTTCCAATCTTCTGGAAGATCCTCACAAAGTAGGGGGGATGAGTATTGACCACCTTGTTTATCTTAGAGAAATCTTGTCTCCTGATAGGCATCCTAAATCTTTGATCGATTTAACTGTTTCTGCAGCGTGTGTTACAATGTGGATAAGTTAGACAATGCCATAACAGTGATGTAAATTAAAGTGGATGTAAACCCAATTCATGAAATTTTAAATGTGTTTACTTATCTCTCTCCAAAGCCCTCAATCCCGTGTCTTTCTGCATGGTAGCTTCTGACAAGTTCTCAGAGACAGGTGATAAAAGCAGCCTGAAGTTTGTGTTGGGATAGGTGCTTTAAATAGATTAGCAGAGAGCTTGTCTTGTCACAGCACAGCTCTGAAACTATCTTTTGTTTTTCTGCCTATATGGAGTGGGTGTGTGTGCCTTTCCTCCAATCAGCTATCACACAATGTATGTCAAGACTCACTCCTACTGCTAAATGAGAACTTAAAAATTCTAACACAATGTAAGAAGTCTAAAGAATATAGCAAGCTGAAGACAGCAGATATGCATGTAAAAATTATCTAGGGAGATTTGGTTCATCCCTGTGTATCATCTGAGCATGTTCACTTCACTGGGTATATGTGAGGGTTTACATCCACTTTCACAATCGGGGAGGTACCAGAAGATTCTGTGCTGAGCATAACTTCAAGTTTCAGCCTTGGCTGCTGTTTTCAACTAAAACAAAGACAATTTACTTCCTCTCTTAGCACAGTCTGGACCACAGGGAAGTGGTTCCTACACCCAGAGGTGTTCCAGGACCTGTGTCACTGGTGGAGGATGCTGGATGTAGACTTCCTTACCTTAGGGTCTATACAAAAAACTGGACAGGTTTTTCTCCAGATACAGTGCAAGCAGTGACTGCTCTGGTGAATCCATGGGATCAGAATACCTTCATTTGCGACTTTGTTTTCCCTGAATCTTCATCCTTATTTCATTTGCAGGTTGTGGTGGAAGGCATCCTTGATCTTCGTTTCTTCAGATTGGCCCAGATGGATGTGGTATGCCAGCTTTGTAGCACTTCTGGCAGAAGTTCCGTGGGCTTTTCCAGCTCCTTTGTCGAATGGATCGATTTACCACTTGGTCATTGGCTTAATGCCATGGCTGTTGAACCCCAGGTTTTAACAGACAGGGGATTATTTGTGTCTGGATAACTGCCCAAAAAATAGGTGTGCCAAGCTTGTAGCATCATACTCAAAAAGGCTTGAGGCTATAATTGGTGCCAAAGGTGCTTCAGCAAAGTATTGAGCAAAGGCTGTGAATACCTATGTGCATGTGATTTATTTTTAATGTATTCTTTTTAACACATTTGCAAAGATTTAAAAAAAAAGTTTTTCACATTGTCATTATGGGGTATTGTTTGTAGAATTTTAAGGAAAATAATTTAATCAATTTTGGAATAAGGCTGTAACATAACAAAATGTGGAAAAAGTGAAGCACTGGGAATACTTTCCGGATGCACTGTACAAGATGCTTTACTTGTTATCTAAATTTAAGACTTGGGAGTAGTGATGGCCGAACGGTTCGCCCGGCGGTCGTTTCGCGGCGAATTTCCGACATTCGCGGTCCGCACGTTCGAACGCCTTTTTCCGTCGTTCGCCGCGGCGGACTTACGTGTTTAATGTATACAAGAACTTTAACCTTTGGTGACACGTTTATCATGTGATACAGGACAGCCAATTGAGACATGACAGCACATGGACACTTGTACATTCCCCCTAACCTATAAATACACCCGATCCGGTGGCCATTTTACATTCTTTCTTCTGTTACGATAGGGACAGGTTCCTGTGTGGAGTAGGGAGAGATAAACCACTAGCTATTTGGTACACAAAAGTTCTTTTCAGGACTGGTATAGGTGTTAGGTGTTGATAGGTTTGCTGTGCTGCTGATTCTTGCAGCAGCCTGAGTGTCTTTTGTTAGTTTAGAGAAAGGGAAAGGACGGTGTATGCTACAGGGACAGCCAGATTAGTCTTTCATCATCATCATCATCATCATCATCATTAGCTGTTACTATCAAGGTCCACAAAAGAGCTGTTCCAGTAACCACTAATCGTTCTCTTTTTTTGCCAATTTGTATAGGGACAGGAAGGAAGCAGTGTTGTCAGGCAGTGAGGGTAATTTTAAAGACTTGCTGTTATTATTAGTTCCACAAAGGTTCTTTTCAGGACTGGTATCAGTGGTACAGTAATAGGCTTGTACATGTATAATATTCTTTCTTCCAAATATAGAAAGGATATTATACTTGACTGCTGCCCTTCTGCTGCAGTCTGCTAAACATTCACAACTCACTTGTTCCACAAAAGTTCTTATAAGGACTGGTAACTTGGTATAGGGTGCTACGGTACATAGGCTTGAGTGCGGTACAGTCTGCTGTTCTGTAAGGACCGCTATCGGTCCACAATAGATAGGGTTGACGTGCACCACTGCTGACCGCTGCCCTATACTGCAGCAGTCCTTCAGCGGTATAGGGACTGACGTACAGTCTGCTAATCACTAACACACAACCTGCTTGTTCCACAAAAGTTCTTATAAGGACTGGTAACTTGGTATAGGGTGCTACGGTACATAGGCTTGAGTGCGGTACAGTCTGCTGTTCTGTAAGGACCGCTATCGGTCCACAATAGATAGGGTTGACGTGCACCACTGCTGACCGCTGCCCTATACTGCAGCAGTCCTTCAGCGGTATAGGGACTGACGTACAGTCTGCTAAACACTAATACACAACCTGCTTGGTCCACAAAAGTTCTTATAAGGACTGGTAACTTGGTATAGGGTGCTACGGTACATAGGCTTGAGTGCGGTACAGTCTGCTGTTCTGTAAGGACCGCTATCGGTCCACAATAGATAGGGTTGACGTGCACCACTGCTGACCGCTGCCCTATACTGCAGCAGTCCTTCAGCGGTATAGGGACTGACGTACAGTCTGCTAATCACTAACACACAACCTGCTTGTTCCACAAAAGTTCTTATAAGGACTGGTAACTTGGTATAGGGTGCTACGGTACATAGGCTTGAGTGCGGTACAGTCTGCTGTTCTGTAAGGACCGCTATCGGTCCACAATAGATAGGGTTGACGTGCACCACTGCTGACCGCTGCCCTATACTGCAGCAGTCCTTCAGCGGTATAGGGACTGACGTACAGTCTGCTAAACACTAATACACAACCTGCTTGGTCCACAAAAGTTCTTATAAGGACTGGTAACTTGGTATAGGGTGCTACGGTACATAGGCTTGAGTGCGGTACAGTCTGCTGTTCTGTAAGGACCGCTATCGGTCCACAATAGATAGGGTTGACGTGCACCACTGCTGACCGCTGCCCTATACTGCAGCAGTCCTTCAGCGGTATAGGGACTGACGTACAGTCTGCTAATCACTAACACACAACCTGCTTGTTCCACAAAAGTTCTTATAAGGACTGGTAACTTGGTATAGGGTGCTACGGTACATAGGCTTGAGTGCGGTACAGTCTGCTGTTCTGTAAGGACCGCTATCGGTCCACAATAGATAGGGTTGACGTGCACCACTGCTGACCGCTGCCCTATACTGCAGCAGTCCTTCAGCGGTATAGGGACTGACGTACAGTCTGCTAAACACTAATACACAACCTGCTTGGTCCACAAAAGTTCTTATAAGGACTGGTAACTTGGTATAGGGTGCTACGGTACATAGGCTTGAGTGCGGTACAGTCTGCTGTTCTGTAAGGACCGCTATCGGTCCACAATAGATAGGGTTGACGTGCACCACTGCTGACCGCTGCCCTATACTGCAGCAGTCCTTCAGCGGTATAGGGACTGACGTACAGTCTGCTAATCACTAACACACAACCTGCTTGTTCCACAAAAGTTCTTATAAGGACTGGTAACTTGGTATAGGGTGCTACGGTACATAGGCTTGAGTGCGGTACAGTCTGCTGTTCTGTAAGGACCGCTATCGGTCCACAATAGATAGGGTTGACGTGCACCACTGCTGACCGCTGCCCTATACTGCAGCAGTCCTTCAGCGGTATAGGGACTGACGTACAGTCTGCTAAACACTAATACACAACCTGCTTGGTCCACAAAAGTTCTTATAAGGACTGGTAACTTGGTATAGGGTGCTACGGTACATAGGCTTGAGTGCGGTACAGTCTGCTGTTCTGTAAGGACCGCTATCGGTCCACAATAGATAGGGTTGACGTGCACCACTGCTGACCGCTGCCCTATACTGCAGCAGTCCTTCAGCGGTATAGGGACTGACGTACAGTCTGCTAAACACTAATACACAACCTGCTTGGTCCACAAAAGTTCTTATAAGGACTGGTAACTTGGTATAGGGTGCTACGGTACATAGGCTTGAGTGCGGTACAGTCTGCTGTTCTGTAAGGACCGCTATCGGTCCACAATAGATAGGGTTGACGTGCACCACTGCTGACCGCTGCCCTATACTGCAGCAGTCCTTCAGCGGTATAGGGACTGACGTACAGTCTGCTAATCACTAACACACAACCTGCTTGTTCCACAAAAGTTCTTATAAGGACTGGTAACTTGGTATAGGGTGCTACGGTACATAGGCTTGAGTGCGGTACAGTCTGCTGTTCTGTAAGGACCGCTATCGGTCCACAATAGATAGGGTTGACGTGCACCACTGCTGACCGCTGCCCTATACTGCAGCAGTCCTTCAGCGGTATAGGGACTGACGTACAGTCTGCTAAACACTAATACACAACCTGCTTGGTCCACAAAAGTTCTTATAAGGACTGGTAACTTGGTATAGGGTGCTACGGTACATAGGCTTGAGTGCGGTACAGTCTGCTGTTCTGTAAGGACCGCTATCGGTCCACAATAGATAGGGTTGACGTGCACCACTGCTGACCGCTGCCCTATACTGCAGCAGTCCTTCAGCGGTATAGGGACTGACGTACAGTCTGCTAAACACTAATACACAACCTGCTTGGTCCACAAAAGTTCTTATAAGGACTGGTAACTTGGTATAGGGTGCTACGGTACATAGGCTTGAGTGCGGTACAGTCTGCTGTTCTGTAAGGACCGCTATCGGTCCACAATAGATAGGGTTGACGTGCACCACTGCTGACCGCTGCCCTATACTGCAGCAGTCCTTCAGCGGTATAGGGACTGACGTACAGTCTGCTAAACACTAATACACAACCTGCTTGGTCCACAAAAGTTCTTATAAGGACTGGTAACTTGGTATAGGGTGCTACGGTACATAGGCTTGAGTGCGGTACAGTCTGCTGTTCTGTAAGGACCGCTATCGGTCCACAATAGATAGGGTTGACGTGCACCACTGCTGACCGCTGCCCTATACTGCAGCAGTCCTTCAGCGGTATAGGGACTGACGTACAGTCTGCTAATCACTAACACACAACCTGCTTGTTCCACAAAAGTTCTTATAAGGACTGGTAACTTGGTATAGGGTGCTACGGTACATAGGCTTGAGTGCGGTACAGTCTGCTGTTCTGTAAGGACCGCTATCGGTCCACAATAGATAGGGTTGACGTGCACCACTGCTGACCGCTGCCCTATACTGCAGCAGTCCTTCAGCGGTATAGGGACTGACGTACAGTCTGCTAAACACTAATACACAACCTGCTTGGTCCACAAAAGTTCTTATAAGGACTGGTAACTTGGTATAGGGTGCTACGGTACATAGGCTTGAGTGCGGTACAGTCTGCTGTTCTGTAAGGACCGCTATCGGTCCACAATAGATAGGGTTGACGTGCACCACTGCTGACCGCTGCCCTATACTGCAGCAGTCCTTCATCGGTATAGGGACTAAGAGTTTTGTCACAGGGTCATTTAAAAAATGACAGGCAGAGGAAGAGGCAGGCCCTTCCGCAGGGGTGGTAGGGGTAGGGCAGGAGCAACAGGCTTGAGCCAAAGTGGGAAGTTGCAGAAGGTGCGTTCAATTACTTTAAAGGATGCACCAGACTTGGTTGAGTGGCTCGCTCAGCCTTACTCTTCTGCACCCTCCTCATCCTCTCGATCTGCACCCTCTTCTTCACTCTCTGCTATGTGCACCCCCAAAGACACTACCACCAACAACACGACCACCACCACCACCACCACATACCTTCCGCTTGAGTCACTGGAATTATTTTCCGATCCATATCAAGAGGACATTTCTGATGCGCAGCCACTCTTGGTATTGGATCAGGAAGAGGAGGTAGCAACAAGCGCTACTCAGCAGTCTGACGCCAGTACCCAGATCAGCCCAAGGAGGAG
The DNA here is from genome assembly GCF_037356315.1 of Lithobates pipiens. NCBI lineage: Eukaryota > Metazoa > Chordata > Amphibia > Anura > Ranidae > Lithobates > Lithobates pipiens. The sequence continues at coordinate 331,948,628 of NW_027507764.1, read as the reverse complement.
GTTGGTCCCCGGTGTTGCTGCCTACTCCGAGATCTCTACTTATAGCGGTGGGGAAGGTGACGTTGATGATGACGTGTCTAGTGATGTCACGTGGGTGCCCACAAGAGAGGAAGAGGAGGGGAGTTCAGAGGGAGATATGGACCACCAGATAGGGAGGAGAAGCAGCAATGACTTACATTGCACAGCAGGGACAAAGCAGACTGCAAATGTATCAGGAGCGAGTCATCGACCATGTACGGTCACATCTGGCGCTCCCAGGACACCGGCACATGGCTCCGCAGTGTGGGCTTTTTTTAACGTGTCCGCTGCTGACAATAGCGTTGCCATCTGCAATCTTTGCAGTCAACGCGTTAGTCGCGGTAAGCCCAATACTCACCTAGGGACGACCGCCTTAAGAAGGCACATGAGCAGCCATCACCGAGCCCAGTGGGAGCAACGGAACACACAAAGCCACACTGCAGGCTCTCACCGTCCAGCCTCGTCTTCTACTTCTCCTTCTCCTCTCTCCTCACAATTGTCCTCCACTCCACCTTCCATCACGCCAAGCTCACATTTTTCTGCAAAAAGGCAGGCTTCCGTGGGCCTAATGTTTGAGCGTAAAAAAATGATGACGCCGGATAACCCTCTTGCCCAACGGTTGGCGGCTGGCTTGTCAGAACTCATAGCCCGCCAACTACTGCCATATAAACTGGTGGACTCGGAGGCCTTTCGCAAATTTGTGGCCATTGGAACACCACAATGGAAGGTCCCAGGAAGGAAGTATTTCTCAGAGAAGGGCATCCCAGAGCTATATGGCCATGTTCAGCGGCAAGTGAATGTATCTCTGGCACACAGTGTCGGTGCCAAGATACATCTGACCACAGACACGTGGTCTAGCAAACACGGGCAGGGAAGGTATATCAGTTTTACTGCCCACTGGGTGAACCTTCTGACGGCCGTCAAGCATGTAACCCGTGGCACCCGTGTAGATTTGGTTTTACCGCCATGGATTGCATGCAGGCCTGACTCTTCTTCTCCTCCTCCTACTCCATCCTCCTCCCTCTCCTCCTCAGCTGCCTCCTCCTTTTCCGCTGCTAGCGTCTCTTCCACTGCACCGCCCAAGCTCCCCAGAACCTATTCCACATGCCAGGTGAGACGTTGCCATGCCGTGCTGCGTCTGTTGTGCCTGGAAGCAAAGAGCCACACTGGCCCGGCACTCCTTTCAGCTTTGCGTTCACAGGCAGATGAGTGGCTAACACCGCTCAATTTGACAGTTGGTAAAGTGGTGTGTGACAACGGTGCCAATCTGCTTAGCGCATTGAAACAGGGCAAAATCACGCACGTGCCGTGCATGGCACACGTCTTAAACTTGGTCGTGCAGCGATTCCTTGTCAAATACCCTGGGGTCCAGGACATCTTGCGGCAGGCAAGGAAAATCTCGGCCCATTTCAGAAGATCTTACACGGCCATGGCTCGCCTTGCTGACATTCAGCGGCGACACCATCTGCCGGTCAGACGTCTTATTTGCGATTGCCCGACGCGATGGAACTCAACCTTCTATATGCTTGATAGGCTGCTCCAGCAGAAACGTGCAGTTAACGTCTACCTGTATGAACTCTGCGAAAGAAACGGTTCTGGGGAGCTGGGTTTTTTTTCACCGCGCCAGTGGCTGCTCATGCGCGACACATGCAGACTTCTGCGGCCATTTGAGGAGATCACCAAACTGGTCAGTCGCAGCCATGGCGCCATCAGTGACATGGTACCTTATGCCTTCTTTCTGGAGCGTGCATTGCGTCGTGTCATTGATCAGGCTGTGGAGGAGCAGGAGCGGGAAGATGAGGAAGTCGCAATGCTGGATGAATTCCCAGGGGGGGCTACTCTATCTGAGACAAGTCAACAACAGGAGTCTGATGAGGAGTCAGAGGAGGATGGTGCCGGGGCGGATGAGCAGGAGCAAGAAGAGCATGCTTTAAACCTTTCTGGGATCCCTGTTGTGCGAGGATGGGGAGAGGAGAATGAAGAGGACGACATTATCCTGGATGATGAGCAGGAGCCAGGCCACCACACCGCTTCCACTTTAGTGCAAATGGGGGCCTTCATGCTCCAGTGTTTTAATAGGGACCCCCGTATAAAAAGCATGAGGGTCAAGGACCAGTACTGGGTGGCAACGTACTTAGACCCCCGGTACAAACACAAAATGGCGGAAATGTTACCGCCGTCGCAGAGGGCTGTCAGAATGCAGCACTTCCAGGCCTTGCTTCGAGAAATGCTGCATTCTGCTTTTGCGTGCGCTGGCAGAGGAGCAATTCCCACTCCCAGAGAAGGATTTGCGGGTACCAATCCAACAGCGCCTGCAAGAAGAGGCCGGTTTGAAGATGTGTTGGTGACTTCGGATATGAGGTCATTCTTTCAGCCGACCCATCGACAGGTGTCATCCGGATCCAGCATCAGGGAACGCCTAGACCGTCAGGTGTCCGACTACATTGGGTTAACGGCCGATGTGGACGCTCTGAGGAGTGATGAACCCCTAGACTACTGGGTGGGCAGGCTTGACCTCTGGCCAGAGCTTGCCCAATTTGCAATCGAACTGTTGGCTTGCCCCTCATCCAGTGTCCTGTCCGAAAGGACGTTCAGCGCAGCAGGGGGGATTGTGACCGATAAGCGTACTCGCCTAGCTCACCACAGTGTTAACTACCTCACATTTCTAAAAATGAATGAGGCATGGATCTCGGAGGAATTCAACACATGTGACCAGTAGACCATGTATATGTCTATAAACTATTTTTTTAATCAAGCACACAGACCTTCTTAATTCATTTGGCTCACTTCCTTGACCCAAAAAAGCACACCGTACTATATGCCCCTACCCTCCTCTTTGAAGAGGTTGAGCGGTGTCATATTTCTACTGGGGCTGCTTATGATATCCCTGTGCTGTGCTGACTTCCTCCTGGGGGTTCTTATTATGAAGGGATCACACTATCCCTGTGCTGTGCTGACTTCCTCCTGGGGGTTCTTATTATGAGGGGGTCACACCATCCCTGTGCTGTGCTGACTTCCTCCTGGGGCTGCTTACGGTGCTGCTGTCAGTGCTGTATGTCACGGTGCTGCTGTCAGCGCTGTATGTCACGGTGCTGCTGTCAGCGCTGTATGTCACGGTGCTGCTGTCAGCGCTGTATGTCACGGTGCTGCTGTCAGCGCTGTATGTCACGGTGCTGCTGTCAGCGCTGTATGTCACGGTGCTGCTGTCAGCGCTGTATGTCACGGTGCTGCTGTCAGCGCTGTATGTCACGGTGCTGCTGTCAGCGCTGTATGTCACGGTGCTGCTGTCAGCGCTGTATGTCACGGTGCTGCTGTCAGCGCTGTATGTCACGGTGCTGCTGTCAGCGCTGTATGTCACGGTGCTGCTGTCAGCGCTGTATGTCACGGTGCTGCTGTCAGCGCTGTATGTCACGGTGCTGCTGTCAGCGCTGTATGTCACGGTGCTGCTGTCAGCGCTGTATGTCACGGTGCTGCTGTCAGTGCTCTGTATTACGGTGCTGCTGTCAGTGCTCTGTATTACGGTGCTGCTGTCAGATGCCTCTATCACGGTGCATGTGTCATTCCGGTATGTCACGCTGCTGGTGATCATCTCCTGCACCCTCTTCTTTGCCTACCCTGGTCCCTGACCTTCCCTCTCCTCCATTGCCTTCATTAGCTCCATAGTCCTGAATTGTTAGAACAATTTCCCAAATAAAATAAAAATGCTTGTAGTTATCGATCCCAAATTCACCTCATACATGTATTATGTCATTGTCCAGATGGTGGGACTACGTTTTACCCCCTAATAATTACCACGTGGCCGCAAATTCGACATGAAGGTTTGCAAAGTTCGCCTCCCATTGAAGTCAATGGGGCCCGCGGCGAACGTTCGGTTTCGCGAACGTTTGGGTCCGTTCGCATTTCGCGTTCGCGAAACGTCCCGTCGGAAGTTCGTCCATCACTACTTGGGAGGAGCTTTGGGTCAAAGGATGGATTTGCAGTTTGTGGCCCCAGTGAGCTAGTGCAGTCATTTACTACCATAGCAGGTCTAAAGGATCCCATAATATATAGTGCCCTTCATTGTTATACACCCTGCTGTAATGTGCTCCTTTACTGTGAATTGCAGTGTGGTGGGCTACATGTTACCCCCCCCCCCAATGGGCATAGACCCAAAAAGTCCTTTTTAGGAGTGTGTGCATCGGCAACCACTTCATTTGTTGGGTTTTATTGTTTTAGTTTTTCTTTAATATGATGTTTTTCTATTTTCTATTTTATGTAGGAGATTTAGGGTTGGGGTTTAGTGTCACAGGTTTTCCTTTTTTGGGGGGAAGTATTGAATTTTTGCTACAATTTTGCTAGGGTCTTTTTTTTATTATTGTTTATGGGTCAGCAGCATGAACACCTCTAGTTTTTCCTCCCTGAGGGCCACATTCTCTGATTCTTCAAAACCACCAACCACCCAAGAGCCCGTCCAACGGCCCAGTCAAAATACCGCAATGCTGTTTTGAAGCTATTATGCCTGGGGGACAGGAATCACACTGGGCCAGAGATTCTGGCAGCTCTTCAGGAGCAGGGAAAGTTCACACACGTATCTTTCCTGGCAGATGCAGTGGCAATGCAAGCTTTCTGCCATCTGACTGCAATACATGCATGCGCTGGGACCAGCAGTGGGCCATAAACAAGTTCAGTGTGAATAGCAGACTATGACAGGCACTGGGAAGCAGGTCCGTAGCTCCTGATTGAACACACGTGCACCATTTTGTCACCATTTAAGGAAATACAACCAGAATGTGGAGCCAGGACAAGGTGTGACTTAGCGACGGCATACCTCTGTGACACTATACACTGTGTGGTATAATAGACTGAGCACGGGAAGCACAGCATCAGGTAGAAGAGGAGGACTTCTTGTTGTCTAAGGGCCAGCAGGATCCTTTCCCTACTTCCTATATCCCTGTCAGGTAGAAAAGGAGTATGGTGGGGTGGGTCCTGTGGTGAGAATAAGATAATGGGCAGGCTTCCAAGAGGTTGTTTTGTCCCTCAATCTCTGGAAATTGTATTTAGGTGGGGAGAGATCATTAAGGATGTAGGTCTTCAGTGACAATGGGGACTTGAGGTCCTCTGCTGCAGGCAATTTGTGGCAAATTATCTCATTCATGATAAAATAAGGATCCCATGATTTGGGCCATTAAAGAGAGGAAGCATTCCTTGGCGACCACTCTTTTGGATCCCCAATTCAAGGGAAGAATGGCAGGGCTTATGCTACTATCCTAGAGGAAGCAAAAAAGGGGCCATTTAGAGGAGCAGTGTTGATGGGGGCTGCCTATTGGCATTTTTCCAACCACAGTGAACAGGCCTGGCTGAATGTAGAAATCACAGGCGTCAGCTAAACCATATGGTTGCAGACTACTTGTGGACCAGGGCTGATGCGGACACTCTGAAGTTAGATTTCATGGACTATTTGGTGTTGAGGCTGGACAATGGCTGGAGCATCTAGTTTTCTTAGAGACAAATGCACCTGTACCCTAATGCTGTGCACCAACTCACTCTTTGGAACGTTCCCTGACACTAGATCAGTAATGATTACAAAACCCTTGCAGTTGATTTTACTGACTACATTTCATTGTAAACTTGCTCCCCCTAAAAGGGTACCTGAAACCAGTTTTTGCCCTCACTGTTATGCTTTCACAATTAACAGATCCTGATTTTACCACAAATTCGCTGCAGCTTTGCTGCAATTTTTCTTATGGTTTGTTTTTCATAGGTCATGTGGCCCAAAAATGTAACATGGGTGCGTTAGTGATGAATTCTTGCTGTGTTTTCAGTGCACGGGAAGTTGCATTTTTTTTTTTTTTTTAACTGACCGCAAATGGACCAGGCAGGATCTTTAACACCACAATAAAAGTGCAAGAAACCAGTGTGAAGACATGCATAAAAATTTTTTTTACAGCTTTTCTTGCGCTAAAGGGGCCAATTATGGCCGACAATAAATTTGCATTCATTTAAACTAATGATATTAATTAAAAAGTCAAATATAATACAATTATATATAAAAAATGTTTTTAAAACTGTCATTTTTGGTTTGGCCACTAAGATTTCCATTTGGTGCACCTTTAGTTTAGATCAAAGCATATTCATGTGTTAGAATGGCCCAGTCAAAGTCCAGACCTAAATCCAATTGAGAATCTGTGGCAAGACAGACGCTCTCCATTCAGTCTGTCAGAGCTTGAGCTATTTTGCAAAGAATGGGCAAAAATTTCACTCTAGATGTGCAAAGCTGGTAGAGACATCCCCAAAAAGACTTGCAGCTGTAATTGCAGCAAAAGGCGATTCTACAAAATATTGACTCAGGGGGGCTGAATACAAATGCACGCCACACTTTTCACATAATGATTTGTAAAATATTGGGAAAACCATTTATCAATTTCCTTCCATTGCACAATTTTGTGCCACTTTGTGTTGATCTATCACAAAAAATCCCAATACAATACTTTTATGCTTTTGGTTGTAACATGACAAAATGTGGAAAATTTCAAGGGGCATGAATACTTTTTCAAGGCGCTGTAAATACCTACTTCAGCTGATATGGCTTGCTGTGATTAATGAATGTCATTGTTCCTGAGGAACTGTACTGCTCTCTGTGTGTAACTCTATGTACAGCTTAGTAGCTATCTAAACAACCTGAACTCTTCAAAATAGCAGAAGAAACATGACTTTTCTTGTAGTTGCATTTAATTTATTATATGGCAGAACGGATAGTTGATGGAACTCAATTGTCAACACATTACCTGTTTCCTAGCAACAGAACATCTCCTGCTTTAACATTTTACAGGTCTTGTGGCCATTTTTTTTAACTTTAGAGCGAAAAGCTACACTCTTCTCCAGCCAATACTCTGGTGAAGCTTCTAGTTGATAAAGAATGTCATCTTTTGTGTAAGAACATAGCTGTGTAGGAACTGTGGACATGTCTGGGTCTGTTGACGATGGTAAAAAAAAAAAATTTGCATGGACTTTAGTCTTGAGGGTACTTACCGTTTTGTCAAATGTGCTGGTTTTGATTTATACAACTTGGTGTCAAAAATGCATTTAGGAACAACTATCAATGTCTCCTAAGCACCACCTATAATCGAATAATGTGGAAGGTTAAAGATCTGTAAACATTGCTTTTCTTGCCAGTAATTATACTGTTGCTGCTGTCATATCTGTAGAGGATGAACAACTTCCAATTCAAAACAATCTACCTGATTATTGGGCTGACATTTTTAAAGCAATGTTAATCCCAAAACACAAGGGATTTCCTAAAGTGGAACTTTAGTTAGAAAATGTAAGTGTATCAAACTCAAAACCAAAAATGTAATATATTGCAGCTTACCAATCATTAAATGTGGTAGCTGCATTTGTTTTCCTTTTTTTTTTTTTTTTTTTTGCTTTTCCCTTTGTTTTGGGGGGTGTTTTTAATGCACTAGCAGATTTAAATACACCACCAAATTAAAGTTAAAAACTCCAGTTTACACTTTAGAATCAGTTACAGCAAACCACTTTTCTTTTTCCTTTTAGGATAAAGGTTTTACATGAATAAATAAAAGGTAATAATTGTAAGCACCCCTGTCAGTGCAAAATGGTTTATCTTTGTAACTGATATATTCTGCTGGAGAGCTTGTTCTTTTAAAAAGCAGACTTACTGGCCAGACCACCAGATGAAAACAGTGGAAAAAGAGAGCCTAAAATATGAGCTAATGTAGCCATCACATCTAGCAATTGGTAAACTAGCAAACCGGGAGAGGTATACTTGGGCAGGCCTATTTATGCAGAACAATGCAAAGGGGATCCCCGGCACACTTTAAAGCTATGCAGCAAAAAACAAGAAAATAAAAACCTAACTAATCTGGTTCAACTGCTCGGGTTAAAAAAAAGGTGTCTTTGTGGTACACATTTGCAGATGCGATCCTAACCTTTAGTACCTGTTATCAGATGATATAGATATATATATATATATATATATATATATATATACACATATACACACACACTGAAGGAGGAATCAATATACATTGGCCCGTATGTGACTCTGTACACAGGAAGTAGGTGTGTGTTACCACCCCGTGTAAAAAAAATATATATTTTAATTTGCAAATAAGGATCATCTCTTTCTCAGAGAACAGTGAGCGGGGCATGGTGGTGAGAGGAAATTAGCAGCAGTGCAAGCAACTTCCTGTAGGGCGTGATATAATTCCTGTGTGCTGGCCACAGCTTCCAGGAACCAGATATGTGCCACGGGTACCTACCTCCACGCACACAGCAGTTGCGCACCTCACATACACAGCAGTCTAGATGCATTTGGCGCATCTAGCTGCAGGAGCTTAATTTTTATGGAAATTAATAGTGAAGCAGATGCAGATTTCCAGGACTGGACTAACAAAGGTTTATAGTGAAAGGCAACTGGTGTTTTCTATTAAACAAGGTCTAAATGGGCAATTGACATGCATCACAGTTGAATTTAGGAATGTGTCTTCGCAAAGTTAAACTAAATTAAATCCTTTCTTATTTTTGCTTGGGGATAAAGTGCAGAGGGATTAGACGTTTTGTCAGTTTTTGGGGATGTCTGCACCCCTGATAGGGCAAAGACACCTCCCAAATTTTGCCAGTTTCTACTTCAAATTTAAGTACTTCCTGTCACATAACCAAACAGGAAGTGAGGGTAAACCGCTACCAATGTCTTTCCTTGGGGACACAGGTCAATATAAATATTTTCCCCATTAGGTAAATTGCACTGTAGCATTTTGCTCTGTACACCCCAAAATGTTAGGTATCTTGGACTTTGGGGTTTATTTACTAAAGGCAAATCCACTTTGCATTACAAGTTCTCTTAGAAGTGCAGTTGCTGGAGATCCGAGGGGGACATGCAACGAAAAAATAAAACAGCATCTTTGCTTCTACATGATTGGATGATAAACTCACCAGTGCTTTCCCTCAGATTTACAGCGAGTACACTTGTATTGCAGAGTAGATTTGCCTTTAATAAGCCCCAAAATATCTAACAATTTGGAGTGTACACAACAAACTGCTAGAGTGAAATTTGCCTAATGGGGACACTAGTTAGATTGACCTGTGTCCCCCCAACGAAAGACATTGGTAGCGTTTTACCCTCGCTTCCTATTTGGCTATGTGACCGTAAGTGAAGCCAATTTTCAGAAAAGGGACAAAAAGCCCAACCTAAAAAAAGACAAGCAGGAGTTCTAACACTCGGTTTGTCTCAAATGCCCATAATTAGAATAGGTCCGCAGCAGTGCTTTGCTGGCTTTTCGTCAGTGGTGCCTATTCAGGTGAATGAGCAGGAACGGTGTACATACTGCTCCAAAGATGCTGCTTGCAGGAGTTTTAACATCCTGCCAGTACATCGCCTCAGTGTGAAAGTGTGAAAGGGCTTTCACACTGAGACTGCAGGGGAGCTGTTTTTTAGGTGCTTTACAGGCACTATTTTTAGCCCAAAAGCAGTGCAGCTCATCAGTGACATACCAGAGCATAGCAGGATCGTTGGGACAAATCACCGGATGACACAGCATTGCTATAATCTCCAGATTAGCACAGTGTGCTGTCAATCACAATGCCGGCAGGAGATTACAGTGATCGGTGTTCTCGGATACAATACCTGTCACAGTCAGAGATCCATGCTGTGTCTTCCTGTCATCTGATAACGATCAGGCTATGCACGGAGTTAGCAGGTGGGCGGCGGGGGTGGGGGTGGGTGTCGAAGTGGAGTTGCAGAGACTGGCAGGGAGCAGAGGAGGATAGAGGTGGAGGGGGACACCACCTCCATGAGCGGCACAGACCGTGGGCTGTGAGACCCCTCCGCCCACTACAGGAAATAGAACTCCCGTGGATTGTACTTCAACGGGGCGTGTCAGACCACTGGCTGAGCATAGGAGAGGGATAGAAGGCAGCGGTCTTACAAACAGGATGTCAGCAGGCAATAACGGTTTTTCAGCAAGTTCAGGAGGCTATTGCAGAGGAACTACAGAGCTCAGAAGATCATTGATGGCAAAGTTGGTGAAGGTAGGAGATCAGCAACAAGAACATGGAAAAAACGTTTTTTCCCGGAGTTCTGCTTCAACCAATAAAAAAAAAAGAAAGGTAAACCCCCCCCTCTGAAAAAAAACAAAAACATCTTTTTACAATCCTATGCCCACAGTTGACCTAGAGGAATGCAAATGGTCAAGCGACTCTGAGAAAGTTGCTAGACATACTCGTAGTTCATTCTACCGGTCAAAGTCGTTCTTCTAGATATCTAGTTCTTTGAAGATCTTCATACAGAGCTGCTTTTTTGTAAGTTGCAACCTCAGTTAAAGGTGTGGCAACTATTTTCTGATGCTCTAGTACAGCTTTTTGCTTTAAGCATGCTGGCTTCCTTTACAGCAAATAGCTTTGCATGATCTGCTTCGTTCATGCCTTAAAAGCCAAGGAACTTGTGAACGACAGCTTGCTTGATCTCAATGGCTTTAAAAACATTATTTTAGCCTCTTCATTCTGAAAAGTGCTTGTATGCTCAGATTGCTCTGTTCACAGTATAAAATCTCCAGGCTTGTATTTTCACCCTTAGACTCATATTTGCTATGCAATGACTTATGGTGCTCAATCCGCTGTGCCAGTTTCTTTTCACTCTACTGCCCTCACAGAACGTAGATCTATGTATGGTTAGGCTGCTAGAAAAACAAGCTTAACCACTTAAGGACCAAAAGGATTTGCCCCCTTAATGACCAGGACATTTTTTTTTGCGATACAGCACTGCTCCGATTTAACTGACAATTTCACGTGTCGTGCAATGCTGTACCCAAACAAAATTGATGTCCTTTTTTTTCCCCACAAATAGAGCTTTCTTTTGGTTGTATTTGATCACCTCTGTGTTTTTTTGGGGGGGTTTTTTGCACCATAAACAAAAAAAGCGACAATTGTGAAAAACAATATTTTTAAATTTTTGTTATAATAAATATATATAAAAAAAAAATGTCTTCATTAGTTTAGGCCAATATATATTCTTCTACATATTTTTGGTTAAAAAAATCACAATAACCGTATATTGACTGGTTTGCTCAAAAGTTATAGTGTCTATAAAATAGGGGCTAGATTTATGGCATTTTTTTTTTAACTAGTAATGGCGGCGATCAGCGATTTTTAGTGGGACTGTGACATTGCATCAGACAGATCGGACACTTTTTTGGGACCATTGACACTTATACAGCGATCAGAACTAAAACTGCCACTGATTACTGTATAAATGTCACAGGCAGGGAAGGGGTTAACACTAGGGGTCGATCAAGGGGTTAAATGTGTTCCCTCATGTGTGTTCTAACTGTATGGGTATGGGACTGCCCGGAGGCGGAGACCGATCGCTGTTCCTTATCTTAGCAGCAGATCTGTCTCTTTTCCTCTGACAGAATGGAGATCTGTCTGTTTACATTGACAGATGTCTGTTCTGTTTCTGTCAGGAGCAATTGCAGATGGTCGCAACCGCCAGCCACACGGATCTGCTCCAGAGTTGCGCCACAGATGGCCGATGTACAGGAACATTGATTCAGCCAAGAAAGCAAACCAGCCGCATTATAACCGCAGCTGCTGATCCTTAAGAGGTTAAACGCAGAAGGTCTCTTTTACCCTAATGCATTCTCTGCATTAAGTTAAAAAACTTTCTGTGATCATTTACCCCTCCGCCCCACCTAAATACTTACCTGAGCTCGATCTTGTTGCTGTGCCTGAGAGCAGCAGCATTACTCTCTACCTCTCTCTCAACTCACTGGACATGGAGGCAGCCACAGGAGCCATTGCCTCCAGATGCTGTCAATCCAACCTTGTGAGGAGGGAGCAGGGCCGAGCCTTGCTGTGTGTACCAATGGACACACATATCCCAGCTTAGCAGTGAGCTTACATGAGTGCACCCATAGCAAGCATCTTATTATTGGGACACTTGGAAGGGAGGAGGAGCGCTGACAGGGGGCCGAGAAGAGGAGGTTTGGGGCTGCACTGTGCAAAATCATTGCACAGAGCAGGTGAGTATAACATGTACTGTTTAACCAAAAAAACAAAAAAAACTTTAAAATCACTGTAAAACTTTTCTTGTTGCATTTCTGGATTTGTTCTGGGCATAAATACACTTGTCCGCATACAAAAAGCATTGCATACAGTGAACGCCTATGAATTACTAACAGTGAACAAGGTAGGGAAGTACGGTCACTGCAGAATCCTAACATCGCAACACAAAAGCTAGCCACATGGACACCAATAATCCTGCTAACAAGCTGTGTGGTAAATAATGCCTATGGATAAATAATGTCCTAGGCTAGAGTTAGGAAGAGGAACACTGGATGATTGAAGCAAGCTCTTTTCACTACCAATACATCTGCCTGGGACCCCTCATGTATTTCTAGCTGAAGTAAAGCCTGCTATAGCTACTAATGACCAACAGATAATAGCAATAAACTCAATACATAAATTAATCCATAATGTCTATATTATTATATGGTAGAATAGGAAGTCTAGTATATATTTTTCAAAGTAGGTCAGGCTTTTTTAGTATAACAATAATGTGCTGCATTTGTTTTTGACCTACAAGCTTACTTACTACATACATTCAGCCATTGCAGAAAAGTGTCCTACATGCAAAGCTGCGCAGGTTTTAAAAAAAATATATATATTTTTAATTGACCATACATACGTTTTTTCCTTCACTATATATTTTTAAACATCTCATAATTTCTTAGGACTCTGTAATGTGTTGTATTAGCTGATTTCTGCATATCTGGAGGTCTTGCATTGTTCACCTATTGAAAAGTAGAGATTTTAAACATAGTGGTTTTAGTGGTCATTGCTGACGCATGTCAATTTCATGACTCACCACAAGGGGGCATCTATTTTGTTATAAGTGACTAAGATGACACATAACATTGATTTTCAGTTTTGTTTTTTTCTCTTTCACAGCTTAACAGTATTGACTTCTCCTGCTGTACAGATATAACTCAGTTTCGACAACTAAATTTGGATGACATTCGAAGAGCCTTCTTTTTGGTATTCTTTTTTTTTTTTTTGTAGAGTGTTGGATAAATGATGATAGAAAAGATCTGTCTTGGGTGCAACATTTTTTTTTTTTTTTTAACAAAAAATTGAGTTGTTATCCTAACATTGTACAGTGGTGTAATCCACACAATAAAATATGTCCTTAGTCTCTGTTTTCTACACTTCATACCAATCTATTTTTCCCATTTGTTATTTCCCTGTTAGCAATGTGAAGAAAACAGCATTCTTCTGGCTTATCAGTTTAAAAAAAAACAAAAAAAAACATAGTTTTAAGTAAAACGTGTTATACATTTAGGGATGCAAAATCTGTTTAATTAAAAAAACGATGTGAGTTTGGTAAACTGCAAAAAATAATCAGTGACTGGCTTTATCCAAGCATTTGGAATAAACTCAACACAACTCAACACAAATATGTAGGTTTTCCCTATAAAATACATACATATTTACCCCCCTTATTATTTCTACTAAATCGGAATCAAATTCTGGTTTACTTATCTCTTCTTTAGTCATGCAATGTCCAAGAACTACCTAACTGCTGCCAACCTCTTCAGCTGCTCTTTTTCCTGGTTCAACTTCTTCACCAATCTTGTTTGCTCAGTCCGGAACGACTTAACTTCTCTGCATGTGGGTTTTTTTTTTTTTTTGAAGTCTGATTTAGCTTGCTCTGTTTGTCTGCGGATGACTGGAATTTGGGGGGTGAGTGAGAGGTAACCTGCTGTTAGATAGTTGCCACTATGCCAACTCCCTAACCCAATGCTGATAATATAATCTGTTTTCCGAGTGTATATAACATTGTCACAAAACAGCCCTGTAGTTATGTAAACTACAGAACTTTGTGTTTGATACAGTCATGGTTACTAGAACCAGAAGAAAGCATTTTTTGGGTAGTTGATTAAGCATCAGACCTCCCACATCTCTGACTCTTCGCTCTGAGAGGTATTCTCGGACAAACCAAGTAAAGCTAAATAAGGAAGGATATAAATTCTTCATAGGTAAGCTTTCAGACTTGTAGTAATTAGAAAAAAAAATGACATTTCCAAATCCTTGCATAATGTTGATCATAGATGAGGACAGCAGAGGGCACATCTGAGTGTAGCAGTCTAAAAGCAAATTTTTTCACACAAAAATTGGCAAGTTACAAGACAATGTAGTATGTCAGGCATACATATGTAGAAATGTCATTCAGCATCAGCTTCCGGATTGACCTTTGCAGAACTGGATGACTACAGGATTGATGACAGGCTTAACCCTGTACTTCTGTGAGTTTCTTTTCATTCACCTGTTGCTACACTAGGTCTGCTGCTCCTGGTGTTCTCTCCTTTGCATTACAGCTACAGGTGCTGCAATCCCTCCCAAGGAAGCTCATCCTGTTCTGTGAAGGTCCATCTCTGGAAGCTGACCCCGAATGACATTTCTACATGTATATGCTTGATATCACTACATTGTCTTGTAAGTTGCTAATAGTCATGTGAATAAATTAGTTTTCATACTGCTACACTCAGATATGCCCTCTGCTGCCCTTCTCTATTACCGTAGGAATTTTTCTGTCTCTTGAGAGGTGCACTACAGTGTTTTTGAATCCCCCTACCACCTCACCCATACACCCTGAGCCATTTCCCTCTAGTGTGTTGGTCACATACACTTCTGCACCATATCTCCCCACATACATAATGTTGATCATGACTGCTTCCCTAATGTCAATACCCTTATCAGTGAAAAATAATATTAAAAAAATCGTGTTTTTCTGTTACTTTTAGTTATATATTTTACCTTACACATGGTATATATTTACGTGGAAGGAACTATGTTTTTTTAATTACACATTTATGCTATCTCTGACCAGATTGAAAACAATAGATTATCTTTAAGAATAATTGAAGTCATCTTAAGTTGGATATACAATAGTACATAGTTACATAGTAGGTTTGAATAAAGACACCAGTCCATCCAGTTCAACCTGAGTGAGTTTCTACAATTGTCCCTATCCCTGTACACTGCACACTCACATCGGTCCCTACTCTCAAGGAGTCACAATCCAAGGTCCCCATTCATATACTAGGGCCAATTTTGGACAGAAGCCAATTAACCTACCTGCATGTCTTTGGAGTGTGGGAGGAAACCGGAGTACCCAGAGGAAACCCACGCAGGCACAGGGAGAACATGCAGCTCCAGGTGGGTAGTGTCGTGGTTGGGATTTGAAGCAGCGACCCTTTTTAATGCTAGGTGAGAGTGCTACCCACTACATCACTGTGCCACCCTGTAGATTAGATTAGTAGAATAGTAGATTTTCAAACAAACGTTCCTGCATATATTCGTATGAAATTTTTTTGTATGATTCATTCAATGATTGAGCGATTACTTTCAAAATTAATTTGCTTTTAACATTTGATTTTGTAATAATTGTAATTTTCTTAATTGAAAATCTCATCACTGTGATCAAAAACGAACATCGATTTTACTCCAATAAGGATTATAAAAACAAAAAATGTTCCAAATTAAATTCTACTAGCTTATAGGCAGCTTTAGTGTTCCTTAAAGGATGACTTCACTTAGCACATATTGATGTCCCCACCCCCCACTAACAAGTTATAAGCTAAATCCTAGCTTAGTGAATTGTACAGGGTGCTTGCTGCCTCAGTTTCAGGAGAAAAAAAAATCTATTATTCTCTATAGAGTTCACATCTCCACAACAAGTCGCCTGAAACCAAATGCCTGAAGCTCAAAAAGTTTTGGAACATTTTTTGTAGCTTGAATTGGGCAGATTGGTGTGTTTTTTAAGCGTTTTTTTTTTTTTTTTGTTCCAAAGGAATGCATCAAAACACTTGATTTGAGCGTTTTAGTGCATTTTCCCCCACATTTTTGAATCTTTTTTTGAAATAATAAAATATAAATAAATAATAAAATAACATAAAAATAAATAAAAAACAACCCTTAACCTTAATATTTAACCTAATCTAATAATAACCCCTAATCTAATAAAATAAATAAATAAATTGACCAATAATTCTAACCTTTAAACTACAACCCTTAACACCTTACACAGGACACAAACAGAATCTCTTGTAGGATAAAAGAAAAACATATTTGGATCCTATAGGTTGTGATCCTTGGCTGGCTGAAACTAGACCAAATAATCGGCATGGTGGGTCAAGGGAGTAGCAGAGCTTAAGACTAAACCAACTAGTGTCCAAACATAAGGGGTGCAGAGGAAAGTACATAAGTGACATTTTGGATAACAGCACTGAGACTAACTGCTGTGACAGCAATTTAGTTTCCTATAAGCAATCAGGAACATACACAGCAAGAGGTGGAGGGGAGAACACAAAAAAAAAAAACACTTATGCACCAGGTGCTGGGATAATCATTATTCGTCCCAGCACTAATTTTAAATAGCATCTGTATTTCGTGTGTCTGGAGCTATTGGCAGAGTTTAGCTCTGTAGCTTCCAGGTGTCAGGGACAGCTTAAGTCCAAGTCCAAAAACCCAACTGATCAGCTCCTAGGATTTTGATCCTAATCCACAGTTCTCCATAGGAAGCTTCCTAATAAAGCTAAAGGTGGTAGGGGGTTACATTGCTGCACACGATAGGTGTGCTTTAATGCAACATGCAATAGGTCGTACATAACCAGAAAACTTTTTAAGCATGTCTGCTTTCTCTGTTTAATAAACATTTTCCTTTACATTTCTTTAGGTGTTCTTCATAGTTACAGCTTTTTTCGGTACTGGGAATATAGCATCCATTAACAGGTATGATGGAAAGATAAAACTAGAATAACAAAAGCAGCTGAAAAATGATTGGTAGCTTAACTGATATCCTGATCCCACCCTTTTGTTTGCCTATGGTAGCTGCAAACTGTTCTTAACCACTACAATACAGGGCACTTTCACCCCCTTCCTTCCCAGCCCAATTTTCAGCTTTCATCGCTCTTGCGCTTTCAGTGACAATTGCGCGGTCATGTTACACTGTACCCAAATGAAATTGTTATCATTTTGTTCGCACAAATAGAGCTTTATTTTGATGTTATTTATTCACGACTCCGTTTTTTATTTTTTGCGATATAAGCGCAAAAAAAGCGGAAATTTGGAAAAAAAACAATATTTTCTTTTTTCTATTTGAAAAGAAATCCAATAAAATCAAATTTTGTCATAAATTTAAGCCAAAATGTATTCTGCTACATGTTTTTGGTAAAAAAAATTCTGTTAACTGTATAATAATTGGTTTGTGTGATCACGGACATATGTACGCAAATGATCATGTACATATGTGTGCAGGTGATCACGTACATATGTGTGCAGATAATCATTGGGACATGTGATTTTAGTGGGACATGTGTGGGGGACATGTTTTTATTATTAGGGACATGTGTTTTTATTATTTGGGGACATGTATGTTTTGGGGACATGTGTGGTTTGGGGACATATGTGGGGACTGTGTTTGTACTGTGTGGTGTGTTGTGTGTTGACACTAGACTGATGATCAGTGAGTAAAAAGCTGTAAAAAGCAGCCCATACTCACTGATCATCAGCCGGCTGCAGCGTTCTGCTCTCCTCTCCTCAGAGATGACTTCCGTGTGAGGAGAGGAGAGCCGATTGCCTAGCAACCGGCTGTTTGTTTACATCACATGACGGCCGTGATTGGACACGGCCGTCATGTGATCACGAGGGCCAATCACAGAGCCCTCCTGCCGATCTCAGATGTGCCGTGTCCGGGTGACACGAGCACATCGGGATCGCGCCGCTGCGCGGGCACGCACGCGCGCGATCCCGCTACTTCTGAATGACGTTTAGGAACGTCCTATCAGGAGTAGACGGCTCCCACCCGGCCAATGCATATATACGAGTGGTTAAAGAGGGGCTTCCGTCATATTAAAAAAAAAATGTAAAAGTCAGCAGCTACAAAAACTGTAGCTGCTGACTTTTAATAATAGGACACTCACCTGTCCCAGGATCCAGCAGTGTCCTCACCTGGCTGGTTTCTTCATTGGGCTTTGGCCACCGGCACCAGCATACTAAGTGTGGGCAGCTGGCTGTGAATGCCTGCGGCTCCACAGCCGGCTGCTCACTCTGTGTAATAAGCGAGCCGTGCTGTGCTATCTGATTGGTCTAACAGCTTTCTGGGACCTGTGACGTATCCCAGAAGGCTGCGGGTGAAGAGGGGGCAACCACGGAAATCTGACCGGAAATGGAGGAGCAGGTACCTGTCGGTCAGGTACCCGCTCCCCCCCAAAAAAAAAATATGTGACAAATGTAAAGGAGGGGTGGAAGGGGAAGAGGAGGAGGAAGCGGGGAACTTCACCTTTAGGGTGAAGTTCCACTTTAACTACCAAACCTCCCACTCCCCAGCTGCTTACTTCCTGAATTGTGAGGGACACAACTTGTTGCTTTCTCCAGAAAGAAAAAAAAGTTATCCCAGTTGACCTTGTCTGCACAGTAAGACCTCTGTTGGAGAGTCTCCCAAGACTGCAAATACCTGATAGAAATCTATGAGGGTTCATTGCACAGGGTTGGCCAATGATGAGGAAAGTCAGTAGTCAGATTTGGGTACGTAAGCAGCTGAAAAATAAGGTGGGAAGACAACTGGAAAGAGCTAACGGTAGGCAAATGTACTTGTGTCTGGAATTGCACTTACCATTTAGGCCCATTTCGCACGTGCAGACCATTTGTCTGTTTTTCATCCGTATGTTGATGGATGAAAAACGGGCATTGATGCATCTCTATGGAAAAACAGATGTCAGCCTAGGTTTAGACCAGTGCGATGCAGGAACCAGCGCAATTACAGCACCGGTTCCCACATCACTTCCCTCCTGCAAACCTCTGCGGGTGTCTATGCATTATTAATGACACACCAAGAACGGTTCACAGATCGCAGTGTGAACTGTGGATTCGTACAGGAATGGGAACGAGTAGGTGAGAACCCCCATGCGATCTGATTCCAGTGCGGGGAAAAACAAGATCCTGCTCCTTTTTCTGTGCAAATCTAATGCACGTTCAGCCATACAACTGTATGGCTGAACTCTCATTGCTCAGACATTGCATGTGATCAGCACCTGCGGTGCGGATGGGAATCACATGCTATGTCTGAGATCGCACTAATCTGAACCTAGGCTAAATGGATGCCCCTCCTTTTACATCAGTTTACATTCGATTCTGTCAACATCTGTTTTTTTTTTTTAAACGGATCAATGTCTTATTTTTCTTCCGTTAAAAAAAATGGATCGGTCGAAAAACTGATGTAAACGGACAAACGGTCCGTTTTTGCATGAAAAAAAGCTCCGGGACTCAAGTGGTTAAGGTATCTAGCTGGCAGTTGTAAAAAAAACAATGACAAACTGATGTAAACTTCATCTGTTTTTTTTCTTTGAAAAAGTGAATGAACTGATAAAACGAATGGTCCACGTTTGTGAAAGGGACCTTAATAGGCCTGCAGCATTTCTGCCTCTCATTGTGTTTCCTATTTTTCCTCTTTAGCTTTGACCCAGCATCTGTGTATTGTTTCCTCACTGTGTTTAATCCATTTGTGATGGGGGCTTTAATGATGTGGAAGGTAAGTTGCTAAGTCTCTACAAAGTTGGGATATCTTAATATTAGCCTAAGCAATTACAATATAACTAAAGGCAAAACTTTTTTTCTCTGAAAGAGCAGAGAGGGATTAGAACACGTCAGTTTTCTCTTTTCTCTGTTTGTCCTGTTTATCGTTATCATTGAAAGTAAGAAAATCCCAAATTTTGGGTTTTTCCTAGAATAGTAATAGAGGAGAATTCTTTCAACAGAGACACTAGTTCTGGTGTCCCCAAGGAATTACCTTCATTTGCAGGGATTGCCTCTAACTTCCTGTTTGATTATGAAACAAAAAGTGAAGGGAAATCTCTACAATGGGACACAGAGGGCAAAAAAAAAATTATTACCTTCCCTTGCTCTATCCAAAATGGAAAAAAAAAGAAGGTTTGCCTATAGCTCTACTCTAAGATTAAATGTATACTCCAGTCGCCTGATATATTTACGGATAATCTTGGACATGGCCCAAGTCGAAAAAAATGCTTCTCTGAGTCACAACTGTTGAACTCTCAGGTCAACCAGGCATCTCTTGACCCACTTCTGCATAAGGGTTCTGAGTGTCATGGTGGCATCTTTCGAGGTGGTTCCCTTTGCTCAGTTCCTCTTAAGACCTTTGCAGCTCAACATTTTCACATTGTGAAACAAGCAGATCCTTTTCCTGGATCATCCATTATTGCCTTTCACCCAGGCGAAAATGTCCTTGGCATGGTGAATCTCCAACTTAATATCCAGAAACTTGTTCCTTCCCTCCTCCTGAAAAGTGGTAATGATGAACACAGGCTCTTCAATTCCTTGGGGCAGGATCTTCAATGCCTTGACTCCCGATCAACATTGTGGAACTGAAAGTCATAGGATTAACTCTCCTGGATGCCTGACCTACACAGTCAGACAGTGGCTTACATAAACCTTTGAGAGTTACTAGAAGTTGGACAGCCCTGAAAGAAGCAAACCTGCTTCTCTCCAGTGTGGAAAACCACATTCCAACTCTCTCTGTTATATACATATCAGGGGTTGAAAATTGGCAACAGATATCCAGAGTTGCCAGTGCCTGAACTGAAATGGTGAGCACTAGATGTAAACATCATGGCCTCCAGATTCAACAAAAAATGCACATGTTTGTGGCTAGGTCCAGGGGTTCATTGGCCTTCAGGAAGGATGCTCTGGACCCAGGGCTGCTGATATAAATCATGGGGCCCCATACAGCCTACATGATGGGGCCCCCTTCAGCCCCACCCTTAACCCAACTTATGGCCCTGCCCCTGGCCCCTCCCCAGACCCCACCTTGAAACAAAGTGTAGGAACAGTCTAGATGATGTATATATATATATATATGTGATCCAGCCTGCCATTGCCACCTTGCTGCAGTAAATGCACGGGCGAGCAGCCAGCAGTTTGGGGGTGGGTTCACATGACAGGTCAGATAGGGTCCGCCTGTCCATTTTTTCAGGCAGACCTGATCTGACTCTCCATTCACTACTATAGAGTGATGTATCTAAATGGACTTGTGTTCATTTACACCCACCTACCTCCAATCTGATTTGCTAAACAAAATGGCAAGGGATTTGTTTCCCTCTGTCTAGTGGATTGGAGGACAGTCGAGTATAAATGGACAGTCAGTTTGTTTACATCAGCTGTCCTTAAAGCAGAGCAGACTGTGTCTATGTCCGCTTTGCATAAGCTGAATGGACATGGACCTGTCATCTACCCACTCTGCTCAGCGGTAGTTCAGCGGACAGATCCCCCGCTGAAGAATCGGATTCCACTCCATGTGAAAGCCTTGATAACAAACAGCAACACATGCAGGTTAAGATCATGATCATTATAACACACAGACAGCAGTCAGCAGGTGCTCCATCATGGCTGGCACTGTCACAGCGTGTCACACAACATAGCTGTTGGGTGCTGACTTTGTTGGCTTATGACCAATAAGTTAACAAAATCGGCACCCAACAGCTAGTCATGTGACACACTGTGACAGGGAAACCTGCTGAATGCTATCTGTGTGTTATATAGATGGGGGTATATTCTTATAATACCAATACCCACGCTTAGATGAAATAATCAATATAATTAAATCCTATGTGAATAAATCCTCTATAAGCTTCTGCTTTTAATAAGGTACTGTACCTTTAAATTTAAAAAATCAGTGTAAAAGTTTTTCAAAGCGCTGCCTAATGAATCCTCACTATATTAACATGATTATACATACATTATTAAAATGATAAAAAGCATATACCCATTAACAAAAATGTTCCAATTTACTGTGAAATTAGTGTAAAACAATAAATACATAAAATAATAGGAAAATATAATTCATATATGAGTCAGTGTCCTTTTATCACTGTACATTTTGAATGAATTGTGCAATCTGTGTCCCCACTCACCCACCTCCAGGCACTCCTGTGCTGCAATGGCCACACATTCTGGCTTACCCTCGGCTTCTGGACTCTGTCAGCTGCCTGCCACTTTCACCAATCACCTCACAGCCTCTCGCTCTCTATTTTGCTGAGCGGAGGAAGATCACTCCGCCAGGGAAGGAAAGGAGCGGCAGTAGCTGCAGACTAGCGGCCGGGACTTTAAGCAGCAGAGCAGGAGCGGAATGTACTGCACATACCTCTACTCCCACCACCACATTATCAGAGAGAAGGGGCCCGGAAGGTAGCAATAATACACCCCCCAAGCTAGTAGGAGTAGCTGAGGGGGGGTGTAATTTAGAAACAAATAACTCAACCTTAAAGTGGAGTTCCACCCCAAAAAAAAATATTATTACTGTGCTTAAAAAAAATAAAAAATTTGGATAATTTTTTTTTTTAACGCACCTTTAAATTCCTGTTGCTATGGGGTCCCTCGTAGTCTGCCTCCTTCAGCGCCTGGGCTCCTGACGTCACTTCCCTTGGCGCAGGAAGGGAGATTGCCTCTCTCTCCTCCCTCTTGTCAATTATCTGGGACACGTGACAGGTCCCAGATGATTGCGTGGGCAGCCACGGCTCGCACATGCACAGTAGGTGCCCGGCTTTTTTTTTAAGCGCAACACCGCTTTCATCAGTGCAAACAAAATCCCACAAATAGTAAATATAAGAAATTCACCAAGTGAAATACGAACATATAATTTGGTTGCTGCTTAGCAGTAAAAAAGTGGTCTCACTTCTTTTAAATAGAAACTAGTATAGAGTGCAGCACAGCACTATAAGTTTCTGTGTAATTTAGAAAGTCTGTTTTTATTTTTTTGCTCTGTCTGTCTGTCCCGGCCCCCCCTGCTGAGCTGAGAACACTGGGCCTGGTACAACAGGGTTGGTAGTACTGGCTTATCAGTGGCCCTACCTGGACCTCATTCAGATATAGTATATAGATTCACCCTCAACTACTTCACAAGATAGAGGAAGAATGGATTCAAGTGTTCCTCATCACTAGAAATGTTCCCAAAATAACTTGCTACCCAGATGGACAAGCCACCAGATCTGAGCCATCATACATCTGTATGTTTTGGGTATGTAACACTTTTTTGTGGGCCTCTTTGCTACCTTATCTCTCACCCCACAGTTACCGTATATACTCGAGTATAAGCCGAGATTTTCAGCCTCTTTTTTGAGGCTGAAAGTGCCCCCCTCGGCTTATACTCGAGTCATCGCTGTCTGCCCGCTCGATCAGCGTGTCGAGCAGACAGACAGCGGCCATTCTATAATTCAAAAGCCGCGCCTCCGGCTCCGCCTTCGCCTGTGATAGGCGGAACACTGAATTTCCCAGCAGCCTGTGTTCCGCCTATCACGGACATCGTATCATCCTCGTACTACGGACGAGGATGATACGATGTCCGTGATAGGCGGAACACAGGCTGCTGGGAAATTCAGTGTTCCGCCTATCACAGGCGAAGGCGGAGGCGCGGCTTTTGAATTTTACAATGGCCGCCGAGGCGCCGACGAAGAGGGCACGGGACGGAGGCAAGGCAAGGCAAGGCACGGCACGGGACGGGACGGAGGCAAGGCAAGGCACGACACGGGACGGAGGCAAGGAGGCAAGGCACGGGACGGAGGCTCGGGACAAAGGCTCGGGACACAGGTAGGCTGGACACACACACACACACACACACACACACACACACACACACACACACACACACACACGGATGGAGACACACACACACGGATGGATGGAGACACACACACACGGATGGATGGATGGATACACACAGGGATGGATGGATGGATGGAGACACACACACACAGGGATGGATGGATGGAGACACACACACACAGGGATGGATGGATGGGTGGACACACACACACACAAAGGGATGGATGGACGGACACACAGGGATGGACGGACACACAGGGATGGACGGACACACAGGGATGGACGGACACACACACAGGGATGGACAGGCATGTCTCACCCTCGGCTTATACACGAGTCAATAAGTTTGCCAGTTTTTTTGGGGGTAAATTGGGGGCCTCGGCTTATATTCGGGTCGGCCTATACTCGAGTATATACGGTAATTGCTTGGGAACGACCCATGGCCTTTGATTCCTGTCCTTTGTCATGCATTGATCTGATTAAGATAATGGTAGTTTTGACTTACCAGTAAATTCCATATAATGCAATACAGTACAGGTCACAGGTTTTCCTCCCCCGTCCCCGGTTTTCTCTTCTTGATACAAAACTGGAGTCCTATGAAGTAGGTTGGGTTATATGAGGGTGCACTTGGGGGTGTTTTCAGCAAAGTTTTTGCAAGTGTCCAATCACTTTAAAGTGGTTGCAAAGCCTTAAGATTTTTCACCTTAGTGCATGTGCATTAAAGTGAAAACCTTATGTGCTGTAGATCACCTCTTTTTATTACCTTTTCCTTACCTGAACCCGATCCAATTCGGTGATGTGCACTAGTACAGCAGCCCCAGCTGCTGTTGCTCTGCTCATTGGACAGATTGATAGCAGCGGGAGCCAATGGCTCCCGCTGCTGTCAAAAGCTGTGATGGGACGGGGCCAAGTCATTGGAGGCAGCAGCGGGACTCTAAAGCAAGCCTGCATGGGCACTCCCATGGAAAGCAGCTTTTTGCGGGGGCACCTGATGAAGAGGAGGGGATAGGAGTGCTGGCGGGGGACCCCGGAAGAAGAGGATCAGGCTGCTCTGTGCAATACCATTGCACAGAACAGGTAAGTATAGGCATGTTTGTTATTTTTATAAAAAACAAATCAAAGGTTTACAATCACTTTAAGGTAGCAACATATAACCCATGATCACTGGCTTCCTATCCAGTGTCCTTGCCCTGGGCTATAATCCAAGATATATGTGTATCTGACTGCATTCATTACAGCTTTAAAGGAAATCATTCCTTTAAAAGGAAATGAATAGAAACATGAAGGCTAATCTCTTTGCTTGCAATTTCTTGGGTCATGAACACAGAGCAAGTATGTAGGAATTTCCTGATATGACACTCCTTCAAAGTCAGTGATCCAGAGAACATTGAAGCCAGAAAGTCAGCGTAACAGCCAGGGAGCCACCATTTTGTATGTTAAATAGTTTTTATTGTTTTTTTAAGACAGCATTTAAAGAGCTAATGCGAGATGTACAAAGCATAGACAAGGCACGCAGGCCTATCATATTGCAGTGGTCAACCATTGACAAGTGTAGGTGATGCCATACAAATAATTGTAACCAGTGTATGGCCTTAGAGCCCTTGCATGGTATCAACAAGGGTGTGCAAAAAAGAAAAGTTGGAGAACGCCAGGTAGAGAGGAAAGTTAAAAATTGTTATTATTAATATATGAGTATAAATGAATAATTATATTAGCTTTCTCCTATAATTCCTCCTGTAATGTCCCATTAACACATTCACTGGTCTGCTTCAGTTTCAAATTACCTACTTTTTTTTATTCCTGTCATTCAAGTTTTCTTTCTGCCTTCTTTCGTATTAGTCCTTTTGAGACTAAAAAAACGTAATATGTAGAAATTTCGTTTAGGTTTTTAATAAGTCTTTCTTTTTCTTTTTTTAATGACTGGAATAAGAGGTTTCCCTGCCATGTGTCTCATTTTTTATGAATTGAATGCATTATTTCTTTAAACCACAAAATATGCCTTCTCCTACATTAACAAGGATCTGTAATAGAGCTTTTATTCTAGTATTCATTTGGTGTCTTTGTAACCTATGGTAAAGAAGAGCAGCATTAATTTGAAATACATCTAATATGCTAAATTATTCATGCAGAGCAAGAAGAATTTGCCCCATCATTCATTTGCCAGTTAGAGTTCACTTACCTAACGCTTTTACAAAGCTCTTAAAAACATTTCTCCTGTAAGATTCTGCTTTGTGTTTCACAGATTCTCATCCCTTTCATTATGGTGATGTGTGCTTTTGAAACTGTACAGATCTCAGCACAGATTTCTTCAAAAAGGTAAAACAACTATCAGTTAAAAAAAAGATTTAAATTGGGGCCTATTTACACTTATGCATTATGGTATAATGTGGTAAAATGCACATTTATTTCCCACTCATTAATGAGTAGCAACACGCATATCATAAAAGGATGCCATTTATTTTATTTTTTACAAATGGTTTTATTGATATTCAAGTTTTGCATTAATGTTATACAAATGATCTTATATAAAAAAAACACAAAACTGATAAAGAAAAGGTCTGAGGTGGGTACATAATAACATTTCCATCAAAATAGAAGGATGGCACAGAAAGTAGAGTCGCCAGATGTACAAGGATACACACAAGCCCAAATGCCGGCAGCAATGTAACTCCCAGGGTGGGCCAGTAAACAAAGGCAGTAGATGAAGTTGATGGTCTTAAATATATGAAAAAGAAGGAAAATTGGCTAGAGCACAAGGGAGAGCTCCAAATGGAAGGAGAGGAGGGGAAGAATAGAAAGCCTCCACCTGAATACCGATGCAGGCTGTAAAGAAAGGGGAGGAGTAAACGAAGGAGGTTTGCCCGGGAAGGGGAAGAGGACAAGAGTGGTTCCCGCTCAGTTCAGCCCAAAATGTAGCACAGAAATAGGCTATTCAATCAATCAAATAGAAAGTATAGAACAGTCCATGTTAAGATGATCATTGTAGGATATCCATAGCTCTCAAGTCTTCAAAAATTTTGCATGAGAATCGGTCAGTATAGAAGCAAGCATTTCATGGGCTATGGTCTCCATAAGCCACTCTCTGATCTTTTGGAAAGTTGATAAATGGTTAATGGCAGGCCTTTGCATGAGTCTGCCGGGCTGCCAGAAACACAACCCCATTAGCTTCCTTTGGGCCTTGGTCAGTGATGGGACTAATATGTGCAACGGGGCCTCCCGGGTGTCACGTGCCAGGGATCCTTTTTAAACTGATCTAATCATGGAGAAGACCCGAGTCCAAAATCGCAGAGCCTTCAGGCAGGACAACCAAATGCGATTCCCTGCACCCACGAAAAAACACAAAAAGGATGCCAAGGGTACACATTTGGCTATCTGTACTGGGTTATAAAGTATCTCTCAATAGTGAGTACACCCCTCACATTTTTGTAAATATTTTATTATATCTTTTCATGTGACAACACTGAAGAAACGACACTTTGCTGCAATGTAAAGTAGTGAGTGTACAGCTTGTATAACAGTGTAAATTTGCTGTCCCCTCAAAATAACTCACCACACAGCCATTAATGTCTAAACCGCTGGCAACAAACGTGAGTACACCCTAAATGAAAATGTCCAAATTGGGCCCAAAGTGTCAATATTTTGTGTGGCCACCATTATTTTCCAGCACTGCCTTAACCCTCTTGGCCATGGAGTTCACCAGAGCTTCACAGGTTGCCACTGGAGTCCTCTTCCTCTCCTCCATGATGACATCATGAAGGTGGTGGATGTTAAACACCTTGCGCTCCGCCGCCTTCCTTTTGAGGATGCCCCAAAGATGCTCAGTGTGGTTTAGCTCTGGAAACATGCTTGGCCAGTCCATCACCTTTACCCTCATTTTTTTTTAGAAAGACAGTGGTCGTCTTGGAGGTGTGTTTGGGGTCGTTATCCTGTTAAAATATTGCCCTGCGGCCCAGTCTCTGAAGGGAGGGGCTCATGCTCTGCTTCAGTATGTCACAGTACATGTTGGCATTCATGGTTCCCTCAATGAACTGTAGCTCCCCAGTGCCAGCAGCACTCATGCAGCCCCGGACAATGACACTCCCACCACCATGCTTGACTGTAGGCAAGGCAGTGACTCTCTTAGAGCAAAGTGTACGCATTACAACCAGTTACCTGAAAAGTCTGGGTTGGATTCTCAACTTAGAAAAATCTTCCTTAAAACTGCTAAGGACGCTGGAGTATTTGGGCTTGATTATAGACACAGCCCAGAAAAAGGTGTTCTTACCTCTGGCAAAGATCAGCTCCATACAAGAGCTGGTACGGATGGTCAGGTCGAAAAGAAATCCCTCAATTCGCCTTTGCATGAGGTTGTTAGGAATGATGGTGGCTTCTTTTGAAGCATTCCCCACTGCCTAGTTCCATTCAAAACTGTTGCAAAAGAGTATCCTGTCTGCTTGGAACAAAATGATCCAAGCTCTGTACTCGCCAATGCGGCTGTCCCCAAGAGTGTCCCAAAGTCTCAGTTGGTGGTTACGAACCCAGAATCTGCTGAAGGGAAAATCCTTCAGACCAATTGTCTGGTAAGTAGTAACAACAGATTCCAGCCTTTTAGGCTGGGGAGTAGTACTAGAGAAGACGACTGTCCAAGGACAGTGGTCAAGAACCAAAAGAGCCTTGTCCATCAACATCCTAAATATTCGGGCAGTGCATTTGGCTCTGAAAGCCTGGACTTTCAGGTTAAAGGATTATCCTGTCAGGATCCAATCCGACAATGCCACGGCTGTGGCCTATATCAATCACCAAGGGGGCACCAAGAGTCCCTCAGCTCAGAGAGAGGTGAACCATATTCTAACTTGGGCAGAAAGTAATGTTCCGTGCCTATCGGCAGTCTTCATTCCGGGAGTAGAGAATTGGCAGAGGGACTACTTAAGTCGCCAGCAGTTATTCCTGGGGGAATGGTCTCTTCACCCTGACGTTTTTTGGGCCAAAGATGGGGGACTCCGGACGTAGATCTTCTAGCGTCCTGATTCAACATGAAGTTAGTCAACTTCATGTCCAGGGCAAGGGATCCACTCACATGTGAAATAGATGTGTTGGTAACCCCATGGGATCAGTTCTTACTGATCTATGCATTTCCCCCTATTCAGTTGCTGCCACGACTTCTTTGCAGGATCAAGCTTGAAAGAAAGCCAGTAATTCTGGTAGCACCAGCATGGGCCAGAAGGTCATGGTATGCAGAAATCGTAAAGATGGCAGTGGAGGGTCCATGGTCCCTTCCACTAAGACCAGACCTGCTTTCACAGGGGCCGATATTCCATCCTTACGAATGCTAAATTTTATGGCCTGGCTATTGAAACCCGTTTCTGAAGAAACGTGGGCTTCCTGGGTCAGTTATCTCTTCCTTGATTAATGCAAGGAGGCCAGGGTCCAGAGCTATATATTATAGAGTCTGGAAGGCTTACGTTTCCTGGTGTGAATCCAAGGGTTGGCACCCTCTGAGATATATCATAGGCAGAATTCTTGCCTTTCTACAATTACACATAGGAATGAAATTGGCCTTGAT
The DNA here is from genome assembly GCF_037356315.1 of Lithobates pipiens. Taxonomy (NCBI): domain Eukaryota; kingdom Metazoa; phylum Chordata; class Amphibia; order Anura; family Ranidae; genus Lithobates; species Lithobates pipiens. Next base: position 331,919,401 of record NW_027507764.1, on the reverse strand, counting down.
TACTATTAAGGGCTAAGCCTCAACCTTATCGATCTTATTTCAAAGACCGCTTGCTACACATTCTTTAGTCTGGGGTTTCATGCAAGGGATGATGCGGATTAATCCATCAGTTAAATCACCTTTAAGCCCTTGGGACTTAAATTTAGTTTTGGCAATGTTACAAAAACAGCCATTTGAACCTATATAGCATATTCCCTTAGTCCTTCTGACAAGGAAGCTGGTATTTTTGGTTGCTATATCCTCCGCGAGGAGGGTTTTGGAATCGGCTGCTCTTTCTTGTAAAGAGGCATATTTGATTATTCATGACGACTAAGTGGTGTTAGGCCCTCATCCAGGCTTTTTGCCAAAGGTGGTTTTCACCTGAACCAAGATATTGTCCTGCCATAATTTTTTCCAAAACCATGTTCTGGGGAAGAAAAGTCACTACATTGTCTTGATGTGGTGAGAGCAACGAAAATCTATTTAAAGGCACCTCCTCAGATTTGTAAGGCTGATATCTTATTTATTCTGCCAGAGGGTCCTAAGAAAGGACAGGCAGCGTCAAAATCCACTGTCACTAAGTGGATTTGACAAGTGATAATTCAAGCTTATGATTTAAGGGGTCAGATTCCCCTGTTTCACGTTAAGGCACACTCTACCAGGGTGGTTAGTGCTTCTTGGGCAGTACGTCACCAGGCCTCCATGGCTTAGATCTGTAAGGCCGCAACTTGGTCTTCAGTGCATAAATTTACAACATTTTATCAGGTGGATGTAAGGAGGTATGAGGATATCGCCTTCGGGTGCAGTGTGCTGCAGGCAGCAGTTTAAGTCCTCAGGTCTGGGGGTGCCCTAAGGGTTTTCTCTCCCTCCCCTCAAATAGCATTACTATGGAACGTCCTATTAAAGTGGTTGTATACTAATTTTTTTTTACTTTTACCTACAGGAAAGCCTATAATAAGGCTTACCTTTAGGTAAAAAAAAATCTCCTAAACCTGTACGGTTTAGGAGATGTTCCCCTCGGTATGCACCTCTGACTACAGCGGCGCATGCGCACAAGGGGATTCTCGGCTGAAAGGCCGACGATGGCCGGACTCGGCCGGGATGAAATCTCCCGCGCACATGCGTGGGAGTGACGATATCGTGGCTCCGGCCACTCACAGCGCCGGAGCCGCGATACCCAGAAGAAACGCTGAGGGAGCATGTCAGCTCCCTCGGCGTGGATCGGGCCAGATGTTGGGGCCTCGTTCTAAGGTAAGTATTTCATAATGAGCTAGTATGCGGTGCATACTAGCTCATTATGCCTTTTGCTTTGCAGGTGGTAAAAAAAAAAAACATTAGCGGGTTTACTACCGCTTTAATTAATTGCTTAGGCTCTGTGTCCCATGATGTACGATTAAGAAAATAGGATTTTTTTAACAGCTTACCTGTAAAATCCTTTTCTTGGAGTACATCATGGGACACAGAGGTCCCTCCCATCTTTTATGGGGTTTAAGTATATTGCTTTGCTACAAAAACTGAGGTACTCCTGGAAGGAGGAGGGGTTATATAGGGGAGTGAACTTCCTGTATTGGGTATACCAGTGTCAACACCTGAAGGTGGCCCATAACCCATTAAGTACTTACTTAGGCTCTGTGTCCCATGATATATTCCAAGAAAAGGATTTTACAGGTAAGCTGTTATAAAAAATCCTATTTTTTGCTTACACATGATTGTGAAGTAAGCAGAGCTTCTCATCATTCAGTAAGTTTTGAAGAAAATCCCCTTTCAAAGTGCAAATTCCCTTTCAAAACGAAGAGTCCATTTGCCTTAACTAAATCAACCTCTAAAGCCCCATACACATGATCAGAAATTCTGCCAGCAAAAGTCGGATGTGAGCTTTTGGTCAGAAATTCTGACCATGTGTATGCTCCGTCTGACTTTTGCTGGCAGAATTCCAGCCAGCAAAAGATTGAGAGCAGGTTCTCTATTTTTCGGTAGGAAAAAGGTCCTATCCGAAAATGTGTTCGTCTGTACAAATTCGGCAAATAAATCACGCATGCTCGGAAACAATTCAATACATGCTCGGAAGCATTGAACTTCATTTTCTCGGCTCGTCGTAGTGTTCTACGTCACTGCTTTCTTGACAGTCGAAAGTTCCGAGAACTTTTGTGTGACCGTGTTTATGCAAGCCAAGCTTGAGCGGAATTCTGTTGGAAAAAACATCCGAGTTTTTTCAGATGGAAAATCCGCTCGTGTATACGGGGCATAAGTGTCACCCAACATATAGGAGGAGATTTACTAAAACTTGTGCACAGAGAATCTGCTGCAGCTGTGTATAGTAACCAATCAGCTTGTTCAATTAGGCTTTGACAATAAGCCCTCATTCACACTGAAGGCGGCTTTGAAACCGCACAAGTTCAACTGAACTCGCATGGTTTCAAACCCACAATTAAGTGTGTTTATCTGTGCGGGTTCATGCACTGATGTCTGGTGAAATCGCCCCCGATGTCAGCAAAAGTAATGCAGGAACTACTTTTGGAAATCAGTGCGGCGCCGCAAAGTCGGCATCACACCCATTGGGACAGTGCCATTGCTGGCAATAGGCTGTGATTTGGCATATGATTTGACCTATTAAATTGCACCGATGTGAACGGGGGCTCAAACCTTAAAGCTGATTGGTTACTATGCACAGCTGCACCAGATTCTGTGTGAACCAGTTTTAGGGCCAGTTCACATAGAAACGGACAGCTGGCGGGGTGCTTTATGTCTGCATTTTATCGCAGCTTTCATTGCAGTGTGAATGGGACATTCAGCAAACAATTGTTTTTAGTGTGTCCTTGTGGGGACAGGCGTTTTACAATACATTAAGTGTTACTGTATGTGAATTCACCCTTAGTAAATCTCCCCCATAGTATGCCTTAATCGTGGGCATATGGGGGGAGGGCTGTTATTGTAGACAATATATTATTAACCGGTTCCCGTCTGGCGCACACCGATGTACGTCGTCAGAATGGCACAGGCAGGTATGTCCAATCTTTAATGCTGCCCTGCCATTGCCAGCGCACCGCTGTGAGTCCGGTCGCGGGTCCCGCGGACTCGATCACCGCGGGCATACCCGCGATCGTCTCACGGGGTGGCTGAACGGAGAAATGCCGTTGTAAACAGCATTTCCCCGTTCTGCCTAGCAACTAGTGACGCTGATCTCTGCTCCATGTGATTGCAGCAGAGATCAATGTTCACTAAATGAAAGCCCAGCCCCCCACAGTTAGTAACACACCCCTAGGAACACTTAACCCCTACACTGCCACCCACTGGTTAACCCCTTCACTGCCAGTGTCATTTGCACAGGAATCACTGCATTTATATAGCAGTGATTGCTGTATAAATGACTATGGTCCCAAAAATGTGTCAAAAATGTCTGTGTCTGCCATAATGTCGCAGTCACAATAAAAATCGCTTATCGCCGCCATTACTAGTAAAAAAAAATTATTAATAAAAATGCCATAAAACTATCCCCTATTTTGTAAACGCTATAACTTTTGTGCAAACCAATCAATAATCGCTTATTGCAATTTTTTTTTACCAAAAATATGTAGAAGAATACGTATCGGCCTAAACTGAGGGAAAAAATGTTTTGTTATATATTTTGGGGGATATTTATTATAACAAAAAGTAAAAAATAATGTGTTTTTTTTCAAAATTTCGCTCTATTTTTGTTTATAGCGCAAAAAATGAAAACCGCAGGGGTGGTCATATACCACCAAAAGAAAGCTCTATTTGTGGGAAAAAAAGACGCCAATTTTGTTTGGGAGCCATGTCGCACGACCGCGCAATTGTCAGTTAAAGCGACGAAGTGCCGAATCGCAAAAAGTGGTCTGGTCTTTGACCAGCAAAATGGTCCGGGGCTGAAGTAGTTAAGGTCCAGTGCTGCAGATATAAATTTCCAGAAAAGAGTGGATCCAGCAGTGCAGAAAATTAACTTTTATTATTATCTAGCTAGCTACTTTCTCTTCTGTAGCTCCCCAGTTTATGCAGCAGCAAGTGATCTTTTTAGGGGTATACGATCTCACACCACAGCAAGCTCTGAATGCTAAAGAAAATGCATAATGGCAGAAATAATAAAAGTAGTTTTTCATTTTTTGCACACATGTACAAATCTGCATTTTTGGCTATAAAATTACTTAAAATCCCTAGAATATTATATTTTTTGGTAAACTATAAAAGAGGAGGTTGTGTCCAGTAAATAGATACCAAACATGTCAAGCTTTAAAATCCCATGCACCTGAGATATCGCAAAAAGCTACAGTACCTAACAATCTCCATAGATGATGCTTTAAAAGCCTTTAGAGCTCATCAGTTTAGTTTGAGTTAAAGAGGAAGTAAACCCTAGTGGGCTTTTCTTCCTTTTTAATTCCTTGCAAAATAAAGTCATAATGTGCTAGTATGCATTGCATGCTAGCACATTATGTGACACCTGCAAACTAGCCCCGCAGCCATCTTCACCCATCTTCCTTCCGTGGCCGCCACCTCCGGCTCTGTGACTGGCTAGAGCCATGTGACGTCACTCCCGCATGTGGGAGCTGCCGGCTATGCCTGAAGAAACGGCGCAGGTGGCCGTACCTTCAGAGCGTATGCGCAGATGACATCATCTGCGCTGTAAATATCTCCAGCAGCTATAGGTAAGCCTTATTCTACTTACAAAGTGAGGTTTACAACCCCCATGTAATAGCATTGGGCAGAAGACAGGTACTCTTTATAGAGACATTGGGGGTCTAATAGACACTAAAAAACTCCCCTGCCCCCCAAATCATGTAACCGAGCACAGAAAACAGGCAAAAGCAGATGGCTACTACAGCCATCAGCTTATGCTTAAACCTTCACTCTTCGTAAGTACATACACATCAAAAGAGCTGAACTAGTTAAAGACATTATTGTTAGTGCTCCTGCACACAATTTCTGTTCAACTCTAACAGATTTCTTTTGCAGTACTACAAACCACAGCTATATTTTCAGCTTTTAGCTGAAAAGATAAACTTGATTTTTTTACAGCCTGTTCTGTAACTGCTTTAGGCACATAAGTTTAACTGCTTCCCATCTGGCCATAATGCATAAATGGTCAGAAGGGAGAAGCGCCGATGCTGGTGGACGTACCAGTACATCCTACCGCCGTGCTTGTCCATGCTCTTTAGAGTGCAGAGGTGGGATCTGTGACCTGTGGTGTCCACTGGACATACCTGATCACTGATTGTTGGTACCATGCAGTCATTGTTTACTACTGTGTGAGCTTTGTGATTGGTCACAGCGATCAAATGGTACCAGGGCCAGTCGCAGCTGCTCTGTACCATCTAATAGCTGTGACCAATCACAGTAGTACACAATTTTTCATGAACGAAACCAGTACACAGCATTTTACCGATTTCTTATTACAGTGATCAGAGCTGTAATAAACAGTCACAGTATAAAAAAACTAAATCCTGACAACCCCGCCACCCCGAGTAGTACAGTGTCACTATGGTAACACTGCTCTGCTGCGAAAAAATAGCAAAATAATTGGCGTTGCGCTCCTAATAACAATAATTTATAAGAGTAATCTATAAATTGTAATAGCGTAAAAAAAATTCCTCAACGTAAACAACAATAATGTGTCCAATACGTGATAAAATTCTCAATAAGGGGAAACAATACACTGTGTCATAAAGTAAAATTCATCACAGATAAAGGGCTAATGTGCAAACAGGTAACCACATGCAGGTGTGAATAAGCAGAAGGCTTACACACAGAAGTAATCGTAACTGTGATTATTAAATCAACCTTGAGTGAAGAAATAAACAAATTAATAAATATAAATACAAAATATACAAAAAAGGGGAATAAATATGAGTCCAAAATTATATAAATAAATAGTTGGACACTATTCTGGGTACAAAGTGCAGGGTGCAGGTTAGGTGGATGTTCTAAAGGAACAGCGTGTGAAAGTTTCTTTAAAAAAACATCTGGTGACACTGTGCCTTTAAATACGGTGATCCTTCGGTGTTAGTAACACCCGTGAGTATACTAAATTATTACCTTACTGCTGTAAGGTAAACAGCATTTAGAAGATGGGGGGGGGGGGGGGTGAATCCTCTGGGTGGGTTGGTTCCTGAGTGTTCCTCCTATTTATCCCAGTATTAACGGGATTTCTTCGATCGCTTAGTTCTCAGTGTAGAGGCACCAGGGGACAGATGCTGCATCCACAGGTCCCAATTGTGGTCCCATTTCCCCGTTGCTACCGGCAGTGTCAGACTATCGGGTTCGGATGTTCCTCCATTTTTACCGACAGCCACAGTGGCTAGAAGCAGAGATCATCTTTTTATTTCATCAAACATTTGGGCAATATAGAGTGTTTTAGTGCATTAACCACTTCAGCCCCGGAAGAATTTACCCCCTTCCTGACCAGAGCACTTTTTGCAATTGCACGATCATGCAACGTTGTACCCAAACAAAATTGGCGTCCATTTTTTTCTCCACAAATAGAGCTTTCTTTTGCCGGTATTTAATTGCCTCTGCGGTTTATATTTTTTGCGCTATAAACAAAAAGAAGAGTGCCAATTTTGGAAAAAAATCATTATTTTTTACTTTTTGCTGTAATAAAAATCCCCCAAAAATATATATATAAAAAAAAAAAAATGTTCCCTCAGTTTAGGCCGATTTGTATTCTAAAAATGTTGGTAAAAATAGATCGCAATAAGCGTATATTGATTGGTTTGCGCAAAAGTTATAGCGTCTACAAAATAGGGGATAGATTTATAGCATTTTCATTATTATTCTTTTTTTTACTAGTAATGGTGGTGATCTGCGATTTTAATTATGACTGCGTCATTATGGCAGACACATCGGACAATATTGACACATTTTTGGAACCATTGGCATTAATACAACAATCAGTGCGATTAAAAATGCATTGATTACTGTAAAATGTCATTAGCAGTGAAGGGGTTAACACTAGGGGGGTTGAAGGGGTTAACTGTGTAACCTGGGAGGTGATTATAACTGAAGGGGGAGGGACTAACTACAGGAAGTGACAGATCATGGTTCAAAGCTAATAGGAACACACGATCTGTCACTCCTGTCAGAACAGAACAGGGAAGTGTGTGTGTTTACACACACTCGTCCCTGTTCTGTATCACCTAGTCATGATCGCTCATGGCTGGCAGTCATCGCGACCGTCGGCCATGAACATTGGCACCCCCGCTGTGTTACGTACAGTAATGTGATTTTGAGCAGGGGAGCCAGCCTGCCATAGTAAAACTGCGACGGCTGGTCCGGAAGTGGTTAAAATAAAAAAATTAAAAAATTCCCAAAAAAATGCATTTGAAAAATCTCTGTGCAAATACTGTGTGAAAAAAAAATTGCAACACCCAACATTTTAATCTGTAGGGCCTTTGCTTTAAAAAATATATATAATCTTTTGTGTTCAAAGTAATTTTATACCAAAAAAAATATTTTTTCATGTAAACAAAAAGTGTCAGAAAGGGCTTCGTCTTCAAGTGGTTAGAAGAGTGGGTGATGTGTGACATAAGCTTCTAATGTTGTGCATAAAATGCCAGGACAGTTCAAACCCCCCCCCCAAATGACCCCTTTTTGGAAAATAGACACCCCAAGCTATTTGCTGATAGGCATGTTGAGTCTGTGGAATATTTTAGATTTTGACACAAGTTTTGGGAAAATTACAAACTTTTTTTTTTTTTTTTTTGAAAGCCTGAAGGCGATGATCGGTTTTCAGGGTCCTGTACACGGATAGGTTACCAAAAAGTCTCACACATGTGGTAATTTCACATATGCCCGTGCCATGTTTGAGCAATAATTTTGTGACAACTTTGTGCAAAAAAATATAAAGTTTGTAATTTTCTCACAATTTGTGGGAAAATATAAAATATTCCATGGACTCTATATGCCTCTCAGCAAATAGCTTGGGGTGTCTACTTTCTTAAAATGGGGTCAGTGGGGGGGGGGGGGGTGTGCTATCTTGGCATTTTATGGCCTTTGAATCTGTGATAGGTAGTGAGGAGTGAAATCAAAAATGTACACCCTTAGAAATCCTGAAGGTGGTGCTTGGTTTTGGGGTCCTACACATGCCTAGGCTCCCAAAAAGTCTTACACGTGTGGTATCCTCATACTCAGGAGAAGTAGACCCTGCAACTCTTGCATAAACCAATAAATATACCCTTATTGAATTTCTTTTTTTTTTACCAGATATGTGGATAAATACTAGTTTCTTTATCATACATCACAAGACACAGAGCCTGTTAATATAATAACTACTACTTGAGACGTCCCAAAGCAATATTCTTGAGGGGAGGGAGACACCATCATAGAAACTGCCACCAAAGAATGACCTACTCTGCTATTTGTAATATGGTAAAGCCAAAGGCAGTATCTTCTACGTAATTGACATCGACCTGGTAAAATCCTGTAGGTGCATAAACCAAAGACCAAATAGTGATCTTGTGAACCAGGGCCACTGACACCTGATGATGGATGGCCCAAGTTACTCCCCCACACCTGGTAGAGAATCTCTCCCCATGTGTTTTTGACATTTAAACCATAGGCATCATTGATAAACTGATAGATCAACTGCTAAATATTCAACCTAGATGTAGTCTGCCCTTTCTGGGCTCTTATGGCATCACAAACTAGGATTCCTGACTTGTGCCTGACTTGTGCAGACTTGTCCTGAGCATTTGAACTACCTCTAGAGTAGGTAGTGATCTTTCTTCTGCCGACTGTGGATTAGGAGAAAAATAAAAGGCAAGACACTGTCCTGATTCAACTGAAAACTAGAAACCACTTTAGGCAATAAAAATGGATGAGGGCGCAACATCACCTTATGATGCGAGACCAAGAACGGCTCCTTGCATGAAAGAGCCACCAATTCTGACACTCCACTTAGTGAAGTGATAGTTACCAAAGAAGCAACCTTCTGAGATAAAAGGACCAACAGAATCCCCCAAATGATTCAAAAAGTGGCCCCTGCAAGGACAGTCAAGATAAAATTCAAGTCTCAAGGACACAAGAATGGCCTGACAGACGGGACTGCCCAAGTTATATGCTCTATGAGGTATGAAACAAGGCGTGAGAAACAACGGCCCCTGGAAAAAAAAATGGATAGGGATGAACTCTGACCCTTAACAGTACTTAAGGCCAACTCTTTTCCTCCACCGATTGGAGAAAGAAAAATAAAATGCCACTCACATATTACTGCGAGTACCACTTCCTGGATTCACCCCAGGCAAAAAAATATTTTCAAGTCCTGTAATTGAAGTTTCTTGAAGCTGGCTTCCAGGGGCTCAACAGTGCTGAGATACAGGACTCAAGATCATTAGGTCCCGCTGGACTGGGAGTGTCCAAGGAGCAACCCCCGCAAGACTCACTATGTCAGTATACCAAGCCCTCCTGGTCTAATTCGGCCAACACCAACGTCAAATAAGGGAGAACCTATCCTTAAAGCGTTACCAGTACATTTACTCCTATTGGCAGTGGGACTCTCATCCTGGACACACCTGTCCCAACCTGTTGTAGAACTTGGAATCAAGAAGATTCCCCTGCAGAGATCCCCCTGCCACTATTCTATCCCTGGAATATCTATTGGCGATAGAGACAGCACTTGTAATGTCCCAGACAGGATGTTGGTTCAACTCCCTGAGCCGTATGACCTCTGGTGCCACCCTGGTGGTTGATATATATGCCTGCAGAGGCATTTCCGGATTGAAACTACAGCAGTCTTTTCCTATAATCCAGAGCAAGACCTACTAAAATTCTGAGATATTGATGGACAGTATTCTCTCCTGTGGAGACCAAGCTCCCTGAACTGTAGCCAGCCTCAAATCAAATCAACTTGTAGAGACTGGCATCAGTGATTATTATTATCCAAATTCCTTAAAAGGAAGAATATCAACCACCAATTTTTGTTCTGCAATACCCCAGAAACAGAGCCTTCCAGAAATCCAATGCCTGGATCTTCAAGTTCCAAACAGAGAGAGAGAATGATCCTTTACCATGGCCTGGAGAAGGACTGTATGTAGGGAACGTGCTTTGACCTAAACACAGCTTCCTCCTGTAGAAATATATCAAAGGAACTCCTGGAATCGACTGCTTTATGTGCAAAGATTATTGAGGAAATGACTGTCTTCAGCAAGCCCAGCACTAGAGCTAGATGCTTTGTGAACCCTCTGGAGTTGTGGCAAACCCAAAGGGAAGATTCACAAAAGAACTGGCTTTCTACTGCAAATACAGAAATCCTCGAAGAGCCAGGAAACAAACTGCCACATGAAGACGTACGTTTACAGATGATTATGTCCTCTGAAATCTACCTCTTGCAGAGAGGTCATCTCTGAACAGATATAGTCCTATCTGAAAACGATGCGATGTTCATTGGCTTGAGATCTTAAGATAGACCATATGTCCTTATTTGGTTTTGGACCTGCTACTATTTCATTGTCTCACAATGATGAGCCCATAACTTCTGCTCCAAGAGCAAATGCAAGGCAAAAGACTGACGACTCTGTGGCAGACCCAGACAGTCCCAAGAGGTGCACTTAACCTACACGGTTACTGCTGGCTAAAGATGGAACAAACCATCTTAGAGACTACCTTTCTAGTCTGTGATACTCCCAAAACACAGCCGCCTCAGGGGCAAATATGTATGTAGTTCTAGGGAAATAAGTACATATGTATGTAGTCCCAGGAAAACACGTACATATGTATACAATTTAAAGCAAATAAGCACCTATGTATTCAGTACAAATGAAAACATGCCAGAATGTGTTTAAGCAACGTGCATCTATGGAAGCCTGCATTTATTGAAGCATATGATTATGCAACTATGCATTTAGTCAAAACATGAAAGCGTGCTTCCCTGTAAACATGCAGTTATACAATACATGCCCATGGAAACTTGCATTTACGCAATAAGCAAGCTCCTATACCGGAGACACAAGTCCTTAAAGTGTTCCCATGCCTATTTCTTTCCAAACATTTGTATATTTAAACATGCCTTTAAGCAACAAGTTTGCAAGCATGTATACTACGCTGCACCTGCCTTCTGAGCAGTAAAAAACACTTTAAAGTGAACTGCTATCTGTCCAGGGGTGTATCGACTTACAGGTGAACAGTCCCCCCAAATTAAGCAGCAAATATGCAGCGTATAATCATAACTTTGTACACACAGTTCTGCCATAGTAATTACTCACAGTTTGTTAGTATCCATGGGCTGCTGCTATGTCTCCATAGGCCCTGCTGAACCTGTTGCCAGGTTGGCCACTTCCTGCCTATATAAAAATAGGCTATACTGAGTGAGCTAGCGCCCTCTAGTGGCTGGAGAAGAAACCGCAGCCCACATGACTAAGAAGTACATAGCATGATTATACAGCACACTGCTCCCAGTAGCCACCGGGAGAATAAACAGTCATATCTCTCTCTTTAAAAAAAAAAAGAAACTGCAAAAAATGCAGCCTTACAATTCCTGCTGCAGGACTCACCCGTCACGGCGAGCTTTGTCATAAAAGACCTTCAGAGACTGAGTCCCCCTTAATGTGGCATCCACTCCCCTGGACCTGTATAGCACCCTGTAGGAAAGCACGTTGGTCAGATCAAACATTGCACAGGGTCCAGTGCAATGCTTACAGGCAAAACCTTGAGGAAACTTCTCTCATTCCAATGAGGGCCAGTTACCATACATTTTGGTTGATAGCGAATGGATCCGATTGAAGTCCATGATTCTGGTGAAAAAACTGATGTGCTTCCTGTGAAGGAGGGGTTATATAGGTGAGGACTTCCTGTTTTATTGATCTACCAGTGTCCATTCACTTATAGGTGGTGTATAACCTAAGCAGTTATTATTATTATAACAGGCTCTGTGTCCTGTGATGTACGATAAAGAAAACCCCTTTTTGAAAAGTAGGCAATCCACAGTATTTAGTAAGAGGCATGGCAAGTTTTTTGAAGTTGTAATTTTTTTTGTCACAATTTTGTTTTTTAAATGAAAATATATATATATTGTCATATAAGTTGTCATTTTTCTCATACAACATAGGCATACTTATAATTACCACCCCAAAACACATTCTGCTACTCCTTCTGAGAACACTGTACACTGTAACTGGTGTGGTGGTGATTAGGGGACAATATGACTGGTGTGGCAGTGATCGGGGACACATGGACTAGTTTGGCCATGATCAGGATCCCTGTAATTGGTGTGGCAGTGATCAGTGACCCTGTAACGGTGTATATAATCATTTAAAAGTGCCGCACTCCGGTCCAGCCAACCTAGTGTAGACTTCAAAATGACCTCAGCCCATGAGTCTTCCCCAAACTCACGCTCTACAACATGCTTCGCTTTGCCTACCAGAGCTTAAACATATGGTGGGACAGAGAAAAACATGTCAGGGTACATGGCTTTGGCAGAGACTCGTGGGTTGAGGACGTTTTCAAGTGTACACTAGATCGGCTGAACAGTAGTTACAGTAGTCTCTCTGGTTACAGTGGGAGTTTGGTTCCCCAGCTTGAGCAATGTTCATACTCTAGTACCAAGGTTACAGTGAATACATCTGGAACAGCCTGTCTCAGCCAGGGTCTCCCATTCATATGCTTAGCACTTTACAGCAAGTTTATGCATGCTCATTACCAGGAAAGAGCCACTATTACTAACATATGACATTTTTCACCTACTAACATTACAATTTAAATATTCTGGAGGACCCTATGATTAACCAATTCAGCCCCGGAAGATTTTGCCCCTCAACGAGCAGCGCACTTTTTATAATTTGGCGCTATGCTGCTTTCTTTAACTGGTAATTGCGCGGTCATGCAATGCTGTAACCAAATGAAATGCACGTACTTTTTTTTCCCACAAATAGAGATTTTTTTTTGATGGTAGTTGATTGCCTCTGTGATTTTTATTTTTTGTGATATAAACGGAAAAGTTAAAAAAATTTGAATAAAAAATATATTTTCTACTTTTTGTTATTAAAAAAAATGCAATAAACTCTATTTTATTCATACATTTAGGCCAACATTTATTTTGCCTACAGCTTACCTGTAAAATCCTTTTCTTGGAGTACATCACAGGGCATAGAGGTCCCTCCCCTCTTTTGGGAATTTATTGCTTGCTACAAAACTGATGTGCATTTTGGTTGATAGCAAATGGATCCGATTGAAGTCCATGATTCTGGTGAAAAAACTGATGTGCTTCCTGTGAAGGAGGGGTTATATAGGGGAAGACTTCCTGTTTGATTGATCTACCAATGTCCATTCACCTATAGGTGACGTATAACCCAAGTAGTAGTTATTATAATAACCGCCTCTGTGTCCTGTAACATAGTCTAAGAAATTCTTACCAAAAATTCTTACCAAAGAAATGTAGCAGAATAAATTTTTTTTAGTTTATGAAAAGAACATTATTTGCAAAATGTTATAAACAATAGCACCAAAAGAAATGATAAAAATGTAATTTTGGGTACATTGTTGCATGCTTGCGTAATTGTCATTCAAACTGTGACAGCACTGAAAGCTGGAAATTGGCCTGGACTTGAGGTAGTTAATATCACAGTGGTGGATGGACTGCAGCAGAAGCTCTGAGGACAAAATAAAATCTAATACCAAATGAGGCAGAGAACTGGGTTCTACTGCTTAGACACCCAGCAGACTTTAGAAAAGCTAACCAAATGCTGCTTTCTGCACAGAGAAAGCGATGGGAGGGATGTGATTAGCGATGAGCATGAAGACTCCTTCTGTGTGTATGACATTGCCATGAAATTGGGGTTTTCGCAGTAGATATAGTCAAAATCAGCTTCAACCCTTACCCTCCCACTTCAAGGCCCTATAGCAGCTGCATGGGCTATAGTAACCCCAGTGGTAACAGCTCACCTCAGCCTGCCGATTGAACAATGCAAGAGCAGCAGCAAACAGATGTGCTCTTCCACCTGTAAGCATGTTCCAAAAGGTCAACTGACAGATCTGTGCAATGCAGAACTCAGAATGAATGATAGTATAGTAGTACCTTGGATTACTAGCATAATCCGTTCCAGAAGAATACTTGTATTCCAAAGCACTCGTATATCAAAGCCAGTTTCACCATAGGAATTAATGGAAACTCAGATAATTATGCAGTACCGCATGTGCGCAAATGGGGGGGGGAACACTTGGAGATATTGGGAAATGCTCACCATCTCTGAGTGTTTCCAAGTGTCTCCGAGCGTCACCGGTGCCCCTGCACCTCTGGCCACAGTACTGCTCACCCCAGAGGCTTGAATCCTGCTCATCTTGTGAGACAAAGCTCGCAAATCGAGTCAATATTTAAATAAAAACAAAAAACAGCTTGTATTGTGAAACGCTCATAAACCGCGTTACACACAATCCAAGGTTTTACCTACAGTAAAAATACCTTAGACACCTTAAAAATTGTTTATTTGGTTGTAATGAATGTATAACCATAACTTTCTGGAGTAATACTTTAATGGAGCTGCCAGAAGCCTTCAATAGCACAGCAAAATAATGTGAACATTAGTGGTATATTATAAAGCTTACAAGTCATCTTTCATAAGCTTGCAACCTGACAGTGACTGCACAGATACAGCAGAAAGTTGCTGTAATTCTAAGTTTGCCAAAAGGAAAGTTAATTGGGTGAGCCAAATAGGAGGCCAACAAATAAACCATGAAAAATAAGGCATCCTGGATCAAGGCTATGTAAAGATTTCATTTAGAAAAGTCCCATTCTACATTGTGCTGTAGCAATAAAGAGAATATTTTACATAGAATCCAAAGAACAGCTGCAGAAATGGCTCAGTGGAAGCTGTCTTGTGCTTGCAGATTTAGGTTACAGGTTGGAATCCTTCAGAGCCTAATATCCTGTTAGAATGCTTTATCTAAGCTTTCACTGGAGCTTTATAAACAGTGCACATTGCCAGACTGATTTCAAATGCAGTTTTTTCCTTATCTGGAATGCATGTGTTCATCCAGATGACTACACAGAGAATGGAATACATGTATTATATTACAGTGGTATATTTACCTTGTTCTTCCTTCTTTGTGCTGTCACTGCTCAATACAGTAGTATTCCGTATTGTGTGTTATTTGTGATTACATTATTATATGAAATCTTGGCTAGTAGATAAGTGCCTTTATATGAATTATACCAGTAAAAATGAAAATGGAATAATGGTATTCTGGCCTTCCGTGTGTGTGTGTCATCTAACAGCAAGGCAAAAAACCATATAGGGAGCCTTATTTATCAAAATGTCTGATGTGGACTCTGACTGCATTTCCTTGATAGAAATAAATAAACATTCACATTCCAGGATATTATTTTCCAAGGAAGATTTTAGACTGATTAGTGGGCACTGGAAAACAAAGAAAAATCATTATATCCCTATTAATTTGAGGACTTTAAACGTAATACAATTGTCTTTAAAAAAAAATACTAGGATGTACCCAGCTCCTCTTACTTGCTGCCACTTCTCCTGCAGATATTATTGGCAATTGCTAGCTTTCAAATTAAATGTCAGGTCACCTAAGGGGGTCAGGAGTGCACCGCTAAGGTAGTGGACTGTATGGCTGACTGCTGCGGATGGAAATCTGGGTGGTTCAGGAAAGCAGGTTCACTGGAGCACCAACACAGATCCCACGGGGGGAGCTAGAGCATAGGATTCCCCAGGGAGCAGAGTCTAAGGCCGCGTACACACGGGCGGACTGTTCGCCCAACCTTGTCCGCTGAACAGTGTTTGGGCGGACAGTCCGCTCGTGTGTGGGGCTTCAGCGGACAGTTTCAGCGGACAGTTGGCCGAACAAGGTCTTACGGAAATTCCGAAAAACTGTCCGCTGAAACAAGGTTTCAGCGGACTGTTCGCTCGTGTGTAGGCTTGTTCGGCCAACTAAGTCTCGCGCATGCTCAGAAAGGATTTCCACGTCGGAAGGTTGCATTGCAGTGTATTGGACGTCGAAATTTTCGATCCGTCGTGCATGCCGAAACGTCATCGCGCACGGTTTCAGCAAACTGTTCGTCCGTCGTGTGTGGCCATGTCCGTCCATGCTAAGTTTGAGCGGACTGTTTGCCGAAACTGTTGGACGGACAAAGTTGGGCGAACAGTCCGCGCGTGTGTACGCGGCCTAAGAGCCAGCAGGTGTTCACCAGAGCCTCTAGCGGTGAGGATGGACTGCGCTGCAACTGGCTCCAGGTCGTGGCCCCCAGGGTCTCCCAGCTCACGCTCATGGTAGGCTACTGGAGGATAGAGAGGAAGCAGCATTCCAGAACAGCAAGGGATAGTCAAGAGATAAGCCAAAGGTCAGGGCAACTAGCAGACAAGGCTAGACAAACAACACAGTGTTAAATAGTGTATCCTGTAGAGGCTAGGGTGGAGCCACACTGAGGGAAGATTACTTAACCATGCAGGTGTGAGAGTGTAGGCCCTAAGGCTGATACACAGACCAGAGGTATGCAGGCAGATAGGGCATGAAGGTATTGCTGCAGATTCATGACATTAAAAGTCTGGAATTGCTATGTGTTAGGCAGTTTTGTTACATTGTTTTTGCTGTTTTATTTGTATGCAGATCAAAGGTATGACCTTTGATCTGCTTATGGCATCAGTTAAAGAAACCTTAAGTTTACATAAAATGTAATCCTATATATTCCTTTTTTTTTTAACCTTTAGTTAACGCTAATAAACTGCTTTCTTTCCACTTCTCCCTTTTATTTGTTATTTTTGTGCTGACGTTTTTTATTTCTGTGTCCCATTATTTGTTTAAGTTTTTTTTGTTTTCATTTGTTGTGTCTGTTATTTTTTTTGCATAAAAGATGCACATAATTAAAGAAGTCCATCCGGTGCTCATTCGGCTGGGCTTCTTCTATGGGTCACAGGAGTGAAATTCGTTTTGCACTCCTGTGAACCGTTTTTAAGCAGAGAGCGGTCTGAAATCTGCTCTCTGCTGACATCACCAGGATCAGTCCAGGCACCTTATCATCAATACTTCGGAAGTCTGGATCCGCCAGGTGCCGAGACTGATAGGCGTCTAAGCGTAAGATGACCGCTCCCTGCCCCTCCACAGCTCAGCGCTCCAATGAGTGTGAGGAGCAGAGCAGGAGAGCTGCTGACTGACAGGCAGCAGCTCTCCACTCAGGGAGGTGAGAGAACCGAGCCATTGGAGGTATTCATGGCTCGGTTCTCAGTGAAGAGGCGGTGGGGGACAGATGCAGCAAATATGGGATACAAAAATCCCATACGTCCTTTTTTTTTTTTTTTTTGCCATTTTAAACTGGACCACCAGGGATGCCCAGCGCCAGGTATGCCACCCTAGACCACCAGGGATGCCAGTCAGTGCCCACAATGGATGCCAATCAGTGCCCACAATGGGCATCACTGATTGGCATGCATTGTTTGGCACTGATTGGCATCCATCAATACAAAACAATACAATACAATGTCGCCTATCAGTGCCCATCCGTGCCACCTATCAGTGCCCATCCGTGCCACCTATCAGTGCCCATCCGTGCCCATCCGTGCCACCTATCAGTGCCCATCTGTGCCTCCTATCCATGCTTATTCATGCCGCCTATCCATGCCAATCCGTGCCAGCTATCAGTGCCAATTTGTGCCACCTATCAGTGTCCATCCGTGTTGCCCATCAGTGCCACCTATCAGTGCCCATCAATGCCACTTCATCAGTGCCACCTCATCAGTGCCGCCTTATCAGTGCCCATCAGTGCAGCCCCATCAGTGCCCATCAGTGAAGGAGAAAACCTACTTATTTACAAAGTTTTGAAACTGAAACAAAAAAAACATATTTTTTTTCAAAATTTTCGGTCTTTTTTTATTTGTTTAGCAAAAAATAAAAACCGTAGAGGTGATCAAATACCACCAAAATAAAGCTCTATTTGTGGGAAAAAAATGCTAAAAATTTAATTTGGGTACAGTGTAGCATGGCCGCGCAATTTTCATTCAAAGCGACAGCGCTGAAAGCTCAAAGGTCTGGGCAGGAAGGTGTTTAAGTGCCTGGTATTGAGGTGGTTAATGCCATTTCTTTATCGTACATCATGGGACACAAAGCCTAAGTTAATACCTTAATGGGTATATAGGCACCCTCAGGTGATGGACACTGGTATACCCAATCCAAGAAGTTCACTCCCTATATAACCCCTCCTCCTATCAGGAGTACCTCAGTTTTTTCACGAGTGTCTAAGGTGTTGGTCACGAGTGAAGATATGCTCTGAGGAGCTCCAAGAGGGATCCATACTGGATTTAAATAGCCTCCATAGACCAGATCCATCCAAAGTGGATGGTACCTGGGCCTCATATACGAAACATGAGGTTTTGCCTATAACGCCTCTTTGGACCCAGGGCTTTGGCCATGCTACATTACTTAAAAGCTTTTCCTGGCAGGGTGCTTTTTACAGGTCCTAAGGAGTGGAACCCCCGATAAAAAGTGACCCGGTCCTTAAAAGTTTGCTGAACACAGCCTGCCGTGATGGGTGAAGGTTGGATTGCCTGTTAATTCAGCAAATCCTATGGCAGGATAAGGTAAGGGAAGAAACTTAGGAACTAAAAAGTCCACCTATGCTTTCTTCTTTAAGGGAAAAAAATGTTGCTGTAAGGTAGGATAGAATAACGGCTTGGCTATTGAAACCCACATTCTGAAAAAACTTGGGCTTTCCAGGTCAATTATCTCTACCCTGATTAATGCAAGGAATCCAGCTTCCAGAACTATATATTATAGAGTCTGGAGGGCTTATGTTTCCTGGTGTGAATCCAAGGGTTGGCACCCTTGAAGGTATATCATAAGCAGAATTTTTGCCTTTCTACAGTTGGGGTAGAGATGTAGTTGGCCTTGAATACTATTAAGGGCCAAGTCTCAGCTTTATTGGTCTTATGTCAAAGATCACTTGCTACACATCTGGGGTTTTATGCAAGGGGTGATTCTGATTAATCCGCCAGTTAAATCGCCTTTGAACCCTTGGAACTTGAACTTAGTTTTGTCAGTGTTACAAAAACAGCCATTTGAACTGGTATAGCATATTCCCTTAGTCCTTCTAACAAAGAAGCTTCTGTTCTTGGTTGCTATATCCTCAGCAAGGGCCAGCCCAAAGCCCGGTATAAATCCAAGGGTGATCGGAGATTCGCTGTCCAAGGGCCTCTGCTATGGAATGCTCTACCAATCAACATCCGCCTGGAAGAAAATCACCTGGCTTTTAGGAAAAAACTCAAGACCTTCCTCTTTTAGCAGATGATCAAAGCTCGCCACAGCGCCTAGAGGCGATTCAGTTCGCATTGCGCGCTATATAAGTATTTCATTCATTCATTCAAGGAGTGTTTCAGAATTAGTTGCTCTTTCATGTAAAGTGCCATACTTGATTATTCATGAGGTACAGAGTGGTGTTACGCCCTTGTCCAGACTTTTTACCAAAAGTGGTCTCAGGTTTTCACCTGAACCAAGATATTGTCCTTCCATCGTGTTTTCCAAAACCATGTTCCAGGAAAGAGAAATCATTATGTTGTCTTGATGTGGTGAGAGCAGTGAAAATCTATTTAAAGACACCTGCTCAGATTAGAAAGACCGATGTCTTATTTATTCTGCCAGAGGGTCCTAAGAAAGGACAGGCAGCGTCGAGTTATAATTCAGACTTATAATTTAACCACTTCGCATCCAGGCCAATTCTGACACTTCGCTCCACATGTAAAAATCATAATTTATTTTTGCTCTAAAATTACATAGAATCCCCAAACATTATATATGTTTTTTTAGCAGACACCCTAGAGAATGCAATGGCGGTCATTGCAATCTCGCACAGTATTTGCGCAGTAATTTTTCAAACGCATTTAAAAAAAAAAACAGGTTCATGCTTTTAAAAAAAGACAAAACAGTAAAGTTAGCTCAATATTTTTGCATAATGTGAAAGATGAAGTTACGCCGAATAAATAGATACCTAACATGTCACGCTTCAAAATTGCACGTGCTCATGGAATGGCGCAAAAAACGCCGGTACTTAAAAATCCCCAAAGGTGACACTTTAAAATTTTTTACTGGTTTCGTATTTTGAGTTACAGAGGTCTAGGGTTAGAATTATTGTTATCGTTCTAACGTTCATGGCGACACCTCACATGTGTGCTTTGAACACCGTTTTCACATGTGGGCGGGACTTTCGTATGCATTCGCTTCTGTGTATGAGCACATGGGGACGGGGCGCTTTCATTTTTTTTTTTTTTTTATTGTTCATTTTACATAATATTTTTTATTTTTACACTTAAAAAAAAAATTGATCACTTTTATTCCTATTACAAGGAATGTAAACATCCCTTGTAATAGGAATATGACATGACAGGACCTCTTTACAGTGAGATATGGGGTCAATAAGACCCCACATCTCACCACTAGGCTGGGAAGCCTGAAATAAAAAAAAATAAAAAACGATCCTTGCTTCCCAGAGGCCAGGCGTGACTTCATAACATCGCGCCCAGCCTGCGACAATCATAGAGACTCCAGCGACCATCTGGTCTGCCGGAAATCTCTATGATCAACATCCGGGGCCGGCGGATCCTCTGTCCAAATCACCGATCGCTGCGGGCAGCAGGAGGGGGGATATCCCCTTTCGCTGCCCGTAAGAACGATCAAGTGGTGGAACAGCCGCTATGATCATTCTTAATGGTGTAGAGAATCGCCGGCTGAAAATGCAGATATCTGAATGATGCCTGTAGCCTCAGGCATCATTCAGATATAACCCCGGAAATTCAAGGCCATCATATGACGGCCTACGGATGGCAAGTGGTTAAGGGGTAAGATTCCCCTTTTTCAATTCAAAGCTCACTCTACCAGGGTGGTTAGTGCTTCTTGGGCAGTGTGTCACCAGGCCTCCATGGCTCAGATCTGTAAGGCCACAACTTGGTCTTCAGTGCACATACATTCACCAAGTTTTATCAAGTGGATGTAAGGAGGTATGAGGATATCGCCTTCGGGCACAGTGTGCTGCAGGCAGCAGTATAGGTCCTCAAGTCTGGGGGTACCCTGTGTCTCCCTCCCCTCAATAGCATTGCTATGGGACATCCCATTAAGTTATTAACTTAGGCTCTGTGTCCCATGATGTACGATAAAGAAAATAGGATTTTTATTTTATTTTATTTTATTTATTTTAACAGCTTACCTGTAAAATCCTTTTCTTGGAGTACATCATGGAACACCGATGTCCCTCTCCTCTTTTGGGGTTTAAGTATATTGCTTTGCCACAAAACTGAGGTACTCCTGATAGGAGGAGGAGTTATATAGGTAGTGAACTTCCTGTATTGGGTATACCAGTGTCTATCACCTAAAAGTGCCTATATACCTATTAAGTTATTAACTTATGCTGGCCATACACTATACGAAAATTCAGCCGAAATTTGGTCATTAGACCATTCGTTTTTTCGGACAGTTAATGGACACAAAATCGATAATCGTTTGGACGTTTTTGAGCCGAAAAAACGAAGTTTGGAAATTTTCTCCCGAACAAAATATAAATTGAAAGGTTAATGTGTTTCTCCTCCAACCTGTCTGCACTAGGTATATGTAAAAAAACAAATATAAAATGTATTTATTTATGTCCGCTGAACGATTTATCGATCATTACATGATGGCAGCATCGTTTGCACTCGCGGCCGAATGTTTGTTATTCTAAATTGGGTTCGCCCGATTTTTTGTATAGTGTATGGACAGCATTAGGCTCTGTGTCCCATGATGTACTCCAAGAAAAGGATTTTACAGGTAAGCTGTTATAAAAATCCTATTTTTTGTCTAAAACACGTTCACATTTTGTGGCTGTTACCATGCATATGTATTGAATAAAACCAAAGGTTGCAGAGTATACACCGTGGTTTTGGCTTTTCATGTAAGCCATGATATATAGTCTGGTTTGTGTCCTGTGATGTAAAATGTATTTTACAGCTAAATACAAAAATCCAGTTATTTTGAGACTTGGTGCTACCTCTTCTAACCTTGCTGTCCTTCACATTATGGCCCTCTAAAATAGGTCTGACTTTTACGTTTGGGCAAATTGGACCTTTAACTCCTTTTATATGAAAACTTCCTGAAGACAGTTCTTAATAATTGTGTTGTACGCAAGCTGTCAAAAATGAACACTAAAATGTCATAAACTTAATTTAAGGATATATGGCTGGTATGCTTGAGAGATTTAGCTGAACTCAAAGCGTAGTTCCCCCCAAAAATCGAACTTCCGCTTTAAGGGAAGGTGACCCCCCGACATGCCACATTTCGCTTGTCATTTTTTTTGGGGGGGGTGGGGCAGAGGCCCTCTTTTTTAAGCCACGGTGCACCGGGAGGAAGTGCCCCCCTCCATCTAGGCAATCATCTGGGATATGTCACGGGTTCCAGATGATTGCCCGGCAAGTCACGGCATGGCTTACGCATGCGCAGCGCGCGGCCAGCTGTGAAGCCACAGCCGGGTGCCCACGGTAACAATGCCAGTGCAGCAGAGAGGAGTGGGAGATGAGCGGGGCTTGGTTCGCCCACATCACTGGACCCTGGGACAGTTGTGTGTCCAATTAATAAAAGTCAGCATCTGCAGTATTTGTGGCTGCTGGCTTTTATTTTTCTTTTTTTTAAGCGGAACTCTGCTTTAACATAGACACTTTTAAAATAAAGTATATTTTACATTTGCATAATTTTCTGTGTAGTAAAGCTGCTGTGTGAAATAGCTTGCTCTCTAATTAATTTGTGTTTTTTTAATACACAAAACGAATACATTCCGTTGTCACAGTCTGTCTTCCAGATTTTTGTTTATATCCATAACTGAACTGTATCCAAAATAAGAGAACATTGTTTTTGCAACATTCTGGCTGCTGGTGTGCTTGTAGCAGCACAAATGTCTTTATGTTGGATTTGAAATACACTTTGAAAGCTAATTATTCATGCTTTAAAGGAGAAGTCGAGCCAAAGCTTGTTTGGCTGTACTTTTCCTGTGGATCGCAGGAGTGCAGTTTGTTCAGCACTCCTGTGACCCGTTTTCAGCAGACAGCAGGCTGAAGCCCACTGTTGGCTGATGTCACGAAACCCGGTCCAGGCTCAGGCAAGATCGCAACAATGAAGTCTAGATCTGCCCACATGCCTGGACCAGCACCCAGCTCAGCCTCTCAGTGAGCCGCTGAGCCGGCTGCTCCCGCTTCTTCCACAGTTCAGCGCTCCAGTGTGCAAGGGGGCAGAACAGGGAGCTGGTGACTGCGGCGATGTTTGATCGCTCAGTTCTCATTGTTGGAGCCGGTGGGGGACAGATGCAGCATCGGACTAATGCTGCATCCACCTAGGTAAGTATGATTCTTATAAAAAAAAAAAAAAAAGACCCTTCTCTTTTAAGTTACGTTTGCCTGAAAAGATTTATATATACAGGATTTCAAAAAAGTGAGTACACCACTCACATTTTTGTAAATATTTTAATATATCTTTTCATGTGAAAACGCTGAAGAAATTACACTTTGCTACAATGTAAAGTAGTGAGTGTACAGCTTGTATAACAGTTTAAATATGCTGTCCCCTCAAAATAAAGCAACACAGCCATTTTAGTCGAAACCGCTGGCAACAAAAGTGAAAAATTGGGCCCAATTAGCCATTTTCCCTCCCCAGTGTCATGTGACTTGTTAGTGTTACAAGGTCTCAGGTGTGAATGGGGAACAGGTGTGTTAAAATTGGTGTTATCACTTTCACTCTGTCATACTGGTCACTGGACATTCAACATGGAAAAGAACTCTCTGAGGATCTGAAAAAAAGAATTGTAGCTCTACATAAAGATGGCCTAGGTTATAAGAAGATGGGCAAGACCCTGAAACTGAGCTGCAGCACAGTGGCCAAGACCATACAGTGGTTTAACAGGAGAGGTTCCACTCAGAACAGACCTTGCCATGGTTGACCAAAGAAGTTGAGTACACATGCTCAGCATCATATCCAGAGGTTGTCTTTGGGAAATAGATGTATGAGTGCTGCCAGCATTGCTGAAGAGGTTGAAGGGGTGGGTGGTCAGCCTGTCAGTGCTCAGACCACACGCCACACACTAAATCAATTTGGTCTGCATGGCTGTCATCCCAGAAGGAAGCCTCTTCTAAAGATAATGCACAAGAAAGCCCGTAAACAGTTTGCTGAAGACAAGCAGGCTAAGGACATGCATTACTGGAACCATGTCCTGTGGTATGATGAGACCAAGATAAATCTTTTTGGTTCAGACGGTGTCAAGCGTGTGTGGCGGCAACCAGGTGAGGAGTACAAAAACAAGTGTCTCGCCTACAGTCAAGCATGATGGTGGGAGTGTCAGGGGCTAGTGCTGCATGAAAGCTAATGGCACTGGGAAACTACAGTTCATTGAGGAAACCATGAATGCCAGCACATCCTGTGACATACTAACGGAGAGCTTGATCCCCTCCCTTCTGAGACTGGGCCGCAGGATGGTATTCCAACAGGTGATGGACTGGCCAAGCATGTCTCCAGACCTAAACCCTATTGAGCATCTGTGGGGTATCCTCAGATGGAAGGTGGAGGAGTGCAAGGTCTCTAATATCCACCTACTCTGTGATGTCATCATGGAGGAGTGGAAGAGGACACCATTGGCAACCTGTGAAGCTTTGGTGAACGCCATGCCCAAGAGGGTTAAAGTGGTTGTATACTCTTTTTTTTGTAACTTTTACCTACAGGAAAGCCTATAATAAGGCTTACCTGTAGGTAAAAAAAATATCTCCTAAACCTGTACGGTTTAGGAGATATTCCCCTCGGTATGCGCCGCTGACTGCAGCGGCGCATGCGCACGAGGGGATTCTCAGCCTGAAAATCCGGCAGCGGCCGGCGTCCGGAAAGAAATCTCCCGCGCGCATGCGCGGGAGTGACGATATCGCAGCTCCGGCCACTCACAGCGCCGGAGCCGCGATACCCGGAAGAAACGCCGAGGGAGCATGTCAGCTCCCTCGGCGTGGATCGTGGCAGATGTCGGGGCCTCGTTCTAAGGTAAGTATATCATAATGAGCTAGTATGCGGTGCATACTAGCTCATTATGCCTTTTGCTTTGCAGGTGTTAAAAAAAAATAAATAAATAGCAGGTTTACTACCGCTTTAAGGCAGTGCTTGAAAATAATGGTGGCCACACAAAATATTGGCACTTAGGGCCCAATTTGGACATTTTCACTTAGGGGTGTACTCACTTCTGTTGCCAGTGGTTTTGACATTAATGTCTGTGTTGATTTTGAGAGGACAGCAACTTTACACTGTTATACAAGCTGTACACTCACATCTTTACATTGTTGCAAAGTTTAATTTCAGTTTTGTCACATGAAAAGATATAATAAAATATTTACTAAAATGTGAGGGGTGTACTCACTTTGTGAGATGCTGTAAATATATTTGCAACATTTTATAACAGAAAGAAAAAACATTATTTTTCCAAATTTTCTGTCTTATAAATAAATCTCTATTTGTGTGAAAAAATGCTAAAAAATTTAATTTGGGTACAGTGTTGCATGACCGTCATTGAAAGTGCGATAGCACTGAAAGCTGAAAATTGGCCTTTGGTGCAGGAAGGGGGGTAAAAGTGGCCAGTATTGAAGTGGTTAATAGAGCATTATGAAATGTATTAGAGTTATATCCTGCTGTGTACAAAGAAATACAAAGAAATATGACTGCCTTAGAATGCCTGCAATGTTAGTTCAGGTAGTGAAGTCTATTTGTTATTTCTGTAAGCAAGAACTTCAACTTTTTAGGATGAGTTGCATTTGAAGGTCAGTAGTCATGTGCTAGATGTAAAATTCAGGCTTTTCAGAACTGAAGTCATTGTAAGTAATGTAAGATTCCATTTCTCAACCAGGCAGCATTGTGTACAATTGTTCCTATGCTGCATTAAAAAAACAGAGCAAATAAAAGAATAGTTGTCATACCATGTATTTGTTGCAGAATTATGTGTTTTGTGTGAATTTTTGTTTTAGTGCATTTCCTTAAAACAAAAAATTACCTTTTCCCTTAAATTTTACAGTAATGTCCTCTAAGGTCTTCAAAAATAATTTTTTTTTAATGATTTTTAAAAGCTGTACGGAATCTTCTAACGTGATTGCATTTGTTAAAACATTTAGTAAAATGTAAGGTTTACTGATCAGTATTTAGCTATATCGTTTCCTTGTGCTGAAATAATATTCAACTTTGTTTCTTTTCAGTCTTTTTCTTATCGTTCTTGTGATATCGGACATAATGTCTCTGGTAAGTCACAGTTAGATACTCTTTGCCAATAAAACCGACAGGCTGTGTTCCAATAAGTCATTCTGCAATATTCAGAACATTAGTGCATGGAGGCATTTGTGTTTGTTTTGCAGAATTGGACAGGCATAAGCAGAAACTCTTTCAATAAATTCTCTCCCATTATGTAATCAGTCACACTCCATAAATACAATGTTGCAAGAAGGAAGGTTCAAAAGGGCACTTAAATTGTATTTCTTATTAATTTGGTTAAAGGAAATATTTCTGCACCAAGTAGTGATTTCTGAACACATTTCCTAAAGTAAGATGGGCAATTTCAAAGCAAAAGCAGTTTTCTGCATTGCACTTTCAGAAGAGCCATCCAGCTATTGCAAAGCCATTTTAATAAATGTGCTTTTGCCCTGCATCTGCCAAGACAGTGACCCTTTTAGACTTGTCTGCAAATATATGAAATCTTCACAGAGCCTTCCTGATGGGAATGTTATTGTGCCATTTCAAGAAAATAATACTCTTACATTTACAATAACATTATGAAGTACTTACATTTACAACCATATTTATTATGTACACCCAGCAAGTACTAGGTAGGGCCTTGTTTTTCTTTCTGAACAGCCTGAATTCTTCATGGTCAACATTCCTCAAGTGGCAAGAACATTTATTTCCTTTGTTATCTGCTGTTTTGATGGCCTAACATTGTTCCTTCAACGCATTCATGCTGTAGACCTGTTTATCCCCAGTTCTGACTATAGTATCTGCCTATTGCAGCAGAAATTACAATTTGTCAGACTTTGCAACAGTTTTCCAGTCTTTATCTTGGTGATCCTCAAAGGTCCATGGAGTTTTGGAGGAGTGCAGGTTGGTAGTATAGAAGACAGAAGTAAAGGAAAAGACAGAAAGCTCCAACCTGAGTGTAGTATTAAAATGTAGTTTATTCAAAGGTTGAAAACCCTCACAAGAACAATATAAAAGTAAGCTCATCTGGTGCTTGTGGGGTCTCTCAGTTCTTTCTTGCAGACACTGCGCTGCATCCAGGGACCACAGATGTAGTAGTTGGCAGTGTGTGGGCTGGATGGTGTCCCAGGAAACAGGAAGAACCACCATAATTCTCAGGTTGGCGCTTCCTTTCTTTTCCTCTATTTGTATCTGCAGGGTTGGCTTTTCTCTGAGGATAGCTGCCATCATTAGTTATAAACCTTTTGAACTATTGGACTTCTCTCCCTTTTCCCCTGTTTAATTGCAGTAAAGTCACCCCAATTGACTTAAGTGTTTTAACTGATGTATATGCCCACGGATATAACTATCATTATCCACAGGACTACTATTGTGCATTTTGTATGTTTATTCTTCAGTTTATCTTGTATGTTGTGCCAGTTTTTCCCCGTTTTGTTAGAAGACAGAAGTGCTGTCTGACTGAAGCGTAAAATCTGGGCTTTGGTTTATTGGAGTCTTCCACAACAACATACTTTATTTCTCTGCAGGAATACATGACAAAGATCAAGAAAAAATAATTACATAGAACAACTTATCAAATCAATTTACAAAACAAAAACTTATTAATTTAACCAATGATACACAGTGCATTCCTGCCAATTTTTTTCTTTTTTTTTTCCTTATAAGCAACTAACAATATTACAATAACGATTCCCCTCAACAACCCTCTGCTCCAAGGCCCTAGATCCCGTGAGGGACTTATAGAACCGAGGAGAGAGAGAGAGAAAGAGAGGGGAAAAAACTAAAAAAAAACCCAGGGAATCCCAAATCAAACAAATAGATATAAATATGTTGCCCCTGCCGACAGAGGGATCTGTGCCACATCACTTACTAGCTATTCCTCTAGTTCCTCTCCAATTAACCCTTCCCCTTCCTCTGATTGTAAAAATGACTCCCATGGAGCCCAAACTTGCCGTAGACATTCCCTTTCCTCCAAAGACATAGGGATCAATTTTTCCATGATCCCAATTCTTCTTACTTTATTTAACCAATTAGAGATTCGAGGTGTCCCTGGTTCTTTCCAACGTATGGTGATGCAGCTTTTGGCTGCATTCACCAAATGGCATAGCATTGAGTTCTTGTATCTCTCTAAAGGAATTTGTGAGCATTGTAATAAGAAAAAAGCTGGGTCTTCCGGGATCTGGTAATCAGTAAATAGAGAGATTCTCTGAACTTCTTGCCAAAACTGTCTAATTACTGGACAAAACCAGAAAACCACAACAACATACACTAACTTTCCTTTTGCTTAGCTGGGGGAAAGTACGGAAATGACGCTTATGTAAGGTCAGAGTTCCTCTAATTGGAATGTAGATGGGACAAAAACCTTCGCCTTACCCCCATGTGATAGCTTGGGCCAAATCAATGTCTCTCTATACCTGGACATGCAGGGTGAATGGTGTAGCAGGGAAGCAAATTTAAGATGTTTCTCTTATAATCACCGACCGACACAGCTCCTCTCTTAGCCATTGGGTTGTTATGCCCACCACTAGGAGAATACTAGGCATTACTTGTTATGTAACTCTCAGAACTTTCCAGTTCCACCCAGAGGGCGGTCCCTTGGGCAACAATCCTCCAGCCCAACCCTCCAGCCTGCCATGCAGTCATCAGTTTTATTTTGCCTAGTGAAGGAGAAGGACCTAGGAACCCTGCGGGCCCATCGGTCCCTGCTTTTTTCTGCAGAAGATTGACTTTTTGGGCCAGATGATTGATCCTGTGATCTGCTATCAACAGCCGGCTGGGTGACAGGCTGGATACCCTTATCCTTGTAGTCTCCCCAGTCCAGCCATCGAATGTGTGCAGGTCGCAGCTCCACGCTAGGCCGGCCACGACAAAACCTCAGCACACACATGAAAGGGCTACTGATGTCTGCGTCACAGTGTGCCGGGCCAGCAGCCACCCTGTACTGATCAGTGAGTGGGTCTGTAATGGAATGTATCCCAGCTCTGCAGGACTGGTAAGTACAGCTCGCCCTGCCTCGGTGGGGCTGAGCAGCTGGGTATTCCCTGGGAGGTCGATTCAGGGGCCCCCCACCTCCCTCTCTTCTCTCCCTGTCCCCCTCCCCCCCTTCCCTGGGGAGATGCTGCTGAGCGGTGTGTGTGTGTGTCTTTGCAGGGGCTCTCTGGGGGGCTCTCACCTGGGGGGGTGGCGCTGGCTGGCTGAGTCCTGGGTCCTGTTTTTCATGTCCCTGGAAGGTGTCTGTGAGGCTATGCTGGTGTCCTGTGAAGTGCTGTACTCACCGCCATTGTTTCCCCCTGCCCCTCATGGTTCTGGCATTCAGCAGCCATATTAGGTATGGGCAAGGGAAAGCATGCTCTCCTGGGCTTCGGTGGCCATTTTCCTTGTGATTGTCCCTATACAGGACACCGGTGGCCATTTTCTTGAAGGCTGAACATGTTTTTCAGTGTTCTCTAGTGGCAGCATATGCTCCTGTGCTCTAACGGCCATTTTCCCTGTGTTTTATGTCCTTATGCTGAACGCTGGGCAGTCATTTTCTTGAAGCCTGAGCACACTTCAGAGCGGTTTCAGCGCCATTTGCAGCTGCTTCCACTGACGCAGCACTGTTTCCTCTGCACCTGGGAGCCAACAGAGACTACAGGCTCTACCTGCTGGATAGCGCAGAACCGCTCAGGGCGGTGAGTACTGCGAGAAAGAGCCCCTCAGCCAGCAGCAGTAAGGAGGGTGGGCCTGTCACTGTCCTAAGTTCCCATCTGATGGCAGACAGGGTAGGTGTTTCTTCCCCCGAAATCCAGGCAATTGCAACGGGGTCGCCTGACTGCCCCAGTACACCCTGCAGTGCCCCAGGACACCCTGACGGCAGTCCTCAATTAATTTGTTGCCAAAATTGAGGTGGCACGTGGGCAAAAGTGTGCAAAAAAGAGGCCCCTGCCCCCCGTCCTCTGGGGAGAGCTCTGACGCAGATTTGGGTCCTGCTGAGGCGTGACACCTGCTCTGTCTTGTCAGACGACGCTGACCAGGACCATTCAGACTGCGAGGATGAGTCCCCATCCGGGTCCATGCGCGACAAAGTGCTTGTTGGAGCACTTCTCACAGCTGTGCGGGATACCCTGAAGATTTAGGAGCCAGCAGATCCCTCTGCTTATGTAGTGGACTCTTTTGGGTCCCGTAAGCCAGCATGTTCACCTAAGGTGTTCCCGTATCTGACTTATTTTGACAAGTTCATTTACAAGGAATGGGGTCGCCCACAATGGACCTTTTCGGTCCCCAAATCCATGGCGGTGCGTTACCCCTTTGAGGAGAGCCTTCTCAAAAAGTGGTCGGCTCCTCCGGTCGTGGACCACCCAGTATCCAGGTTAAATAAAGTAACTACGACCCCGGTGGAGGGGACTCCTGCATTTAAGGATCCCACGGACAGGAAGGCCGAGGCAGTGGCTCGTTCCTGGTTTACGGTGGGGTCAGCAATGCGACCAGTACTGGCATCCGCACTTGTGTCGCAGACACTAACTGAGTGGGCAAAACTGTTGCATGGTGAATTAGGAGAGCAACAGGCTTCTCCTGTCTGCGTGGAACTAGCAGACCAACTAGTGCAAGGCCTTAAGTATGTTTGTGACGCCGCCCTGGATACACTTCCTCTGTTATCCAGGGCTTCAGTGTCAGCAGTGGTGCTGAGGCGCTAGATTTGGTTAAAATGCTGGCCTGCTGACCAGGCATCTAAGAAAGCCCTGACGGATCTTCCCTTCCTTGGTGACCGGCTTTTCAGAGCCTCATTGGATGACATTATTAAAAATACCACCGGTGGTAAGCGTACCCTACTCGCACAGGCCAGGAAGGCTAAGGAGCCACGCCATAGGCAAGGGCCCTCTTTTTCCGCTCACCAACGGCTTTTTTGTCCCCCCGGAGCTTTGGCTAAACATCCCCAGCCTGACAGGATGACCACAGAAGGACAGAAACGTCCCTGGAACCTCAAACAAGCCTGTGAACAAAAGTGCTACCGCATGAAGGTTTGTCTCCCACCCTTCGGGAGTTTGCAGCCCGGTGGTCCTCTCAACTATCTGACCAATGGGTCTGCGATCTGATTTTCTCAGGTACAAGATAGTTTTTTTTCTTTTGGCCGCCAAACAGATTCTTTCCCTTCAGCATACCCGTATCCCTGGCTCGTCGGGAGGCCCTCTTGGGGGCAGTAAGGGACCTTCTGAGTCACGTGGGGGGGGGGGGGGGGTTGTACCGGTTCCGGAATCAGAACGTTTCCAGGGATTCTACTCAAATCTGTTTGTAGTTCCCAAGAAGGAAGGGGTACGTCCAAGCTTGGACCTAAAAGCCCTCAATCACTTTGTGAAAGTGCAGAGGTTCAGAATGGAATCAGTTCATTCAGTAGTCGCTGCACTCCATTAAGGGGACTCCCTGGCGTCCTTGGACATCCAGGATGCGTACCTGCACATACCCATATGCCTCCGGCATCAAAACTTTTCTGCCGAAAGTGGTCTCGGCTTTTCATATCAATGTTCAAATCAATGAGGACATTGTGTTACCATCTCTGTGTCCTAAGCCGAAACACCCTAAGGAAGTAGCCCTTCACGCTCTGGACGTAATTCGGGCTCTAAAGGTGTATTTGTCTGCCACTGCTCCCTTTCAGAAGTCAGACTCACTGTTTGTTTCGGTGGCTAGTCCAAAGAAAGGCATGGTGGTCTCATCGGCCACCATTTCCAGGTGGATTCGACAGATTGTAGTGCAAGCCTACGCCTTGAAGGGACCGGTGCCCCTCTTTCCGGTCACAGCCCACTCCACAAGGGCAATCGGAACGTCTTGGGCCTTCTGACACCAAGCGTCTGTCTCAAGTGTGTAAAGCGGCGACTTTGTCGTCTGTCCACGCGTTTACAAAGTTCTACAAGGTAGACGTCAGTGCATCGGCTGATGCCTGTTTTGGCCACAAAGTTTTGCAGGAGGCCGTATAGTTGCAATTGAATATGCAATATATTTTATTTTTTCCTGTGTTTTCGATAAAAACGCAGTACCATTAAGTTAATGCGCTGTTGCATTACATTCCACAGTTTTGGTGCGCTTGTGAGTAGCCACTCCTGTTGAGGGTACCCTGGTTTTGTGGTGGATTTCTCCACGCACTGTTGTTTTTTGTGGGTAAAGTTTCACTAGTTCCCACTTGCCATGGTGGATGAAGTTTTCTATGCTGTTTTTCCACCCCTCGTTTTGCACTGCTTGGGGACGTCCCAATGGCTAAGAGAGGAGCTGTGTCGGTCGGTGAATATAACAGAAAATAGGATTTTTTGTACTAACTGTGAAATCCTTTTCTCTGTAATTCACCGACCGACACAGCACCTGCCCTTCCTTTTTCTCTTTACGTTATACTGCTTGTTAACGTATTGATGACTGCATGGCAGACTGGAGAGTTGTTGCCCAAGGGACTGCCCCCTGGGCGGAATAGAAAGAGAGTGTTGCATAACAACTAATGCCTAGTATTCTCCTAGTGGTGGGCATAACAACCCAATGGCTAACAGAGGAGCTGTGTCGGTCGGTGAATTACAGAGAAAAGGATTTTACCGCGAGTACAAAAGATCCTATTTTATCTGCATGCGCAAAGAACAAGTTTGTTTTTAATTTCAGCCTTTAGGACTATATTACAAATAAATAATACTACAATCTGGTTTTAGGGCCACGTTACATTTTTTCATTTTAATGCAGCAAAACTCTTGCATTTTGCTTCCTGAAAGTGCATGTCAAGTAGAAATCCTAATATTTCCTATGTGGCTGCTTTGTACCTATGCACTGCAGTTTAATGTGAAATACAATGGAAAACTCTATGGCACCATTCACACCTCAAAGGTGCACACTACTATATGTGCTGCATGCACACAGAACAATGTAAATCCAGTCTTGGTGTCACTGTCTATAGGTCAGAAAAAGTTCATTAAAAAAATCTAAGAAATTTGGTCCAATAAAGTCTCGAAAGATGTAAAATTCCTTCCCATATGAATGCGTCATCTTAGGCCCCGAGTTCACCTTTGCAATTTTTAGCAATGGCATTCACTGAGGCTGTTGAGACACCTGCAGTGCATTGTGCAATGGTTTGAAAAATGAGGCATGTCTGTTTTTTCTATGCATTTTTATGAATTGTGATGTCCAATAGAATAATGAAAAAGCATGTAAATATATTACAATGCAGTAAAGCAAAAGGAGATACCAGTGGATTTAAACCTGACCTTTAGCCATTCATATCTGTCTTTTTCACCACCCACTGTGATGTGTTTACTCAGCATGACTCTAACTTAATATTTTTTCCTTTCCACTGGTATGCTCTTTTCATTATCGTACATCATGGGACACAGAGCCTAAGTAATAACTTAATGGGTTATGGACCACTTCCCTATATAACCCCTCCTCCTTCCAGGAGTACCTCAGTTTTTTCGCCAGTGTCTAAGGTGATGGTCACGAGTGAAGATGTGCTCTGAGGAGCTGGATTTAAATAATCTCCATATCCGGATCCATCCAAGCCAGTCAAGCCACAGGATGGTACCCGGGCCTTGCATAGAAGAGCTAGGTTTTACCTGTAACGCTTCTCTTTGAGGGCTGGAGCCTAGGAGCCAGGACTCTTTTTGGTCTTGCTACGTTACCTAAATTTGCTTCTGAGGCTTGCTATACAGGCCCAAAGGAGTGGAACCCCTTTTAAAAGGGACTCTGTCTTTGAAGGTTTACTAACACAGCCTGCCATGATGGGTGAAGTTTGGATCTCTTTCAGCAGTATCCTGCAGCGAGGATAAGGTAAGGGAAGAAGCTTAGGAACTGTTAAAAATTCACCTATGCCTTTTCTTCCATATATTATACATTTCAATGCCTTAAAACTCCTCTAGAGGGAATAAAGATACACATTCCCTTTTCAGCAGCAACAGCATGGTGTGTCCCTGTATCGGGGGGTGGGGGGGACTAAGGAGTTGGGGGTGCACAGTTTCAGCAGATGATTATTCAGAGCATGACGGCACCCCCAACAACCCCCCCCCCCCCCCGTGCGCGCGCGGGGTGCGGGCGGCTTTCTTATACAAACATTTTTATTTTTACCTGTCTTTAGCATTATTATTAATGCAAGGAAGCCAACTTCTCTCATATATATAGAAGAAATCCCTCCAGTTCCTGCTAGTAATGCTGCATGGTGGCTGCAGCCTCCTCTCCTTTGGGGCTGTGTCTCAGACCCAAATGTCTTGCTGTCCAGGCGCACACAGGCTAAGGTTCGTTTGAAAGAGGAGGAGGGTGGGTCAATGGAAGGGGCGTGGCCTAAGGCAGTCGGCGCCGCGTGCAGGGGACTCAGCGTCCACGTGGAGCACACGGTGCACAGGCAGTCAGGCTTACACCTGAGAAGTCTTTAAAAGCAGTGATCTTAAGACTAAAATGTCTCTACCAGAGCAGCTGAATGAAGAGCTGCCACACAGGACATAGGAGCGCTGGAGCACGTGATGGGTGTACACAGGCATTTCCAGTACAGGCAAATGCAGTGTTGTTTAGCATCAGATTAATCTAATGTTGCATTGTTATTTCTACTATTGCTCAGCAAATAGTGCATTTTTATTAGAGTGCCTCGGCTTATGTGCTTCGCACTGTAGCTTCCAAGGTTACTACAGAGGCACCTAAAGTTCCATCCCCAAGCGCTGGGAACTCCAGTCACGCCTCCACACTGTCATCCTGATGATTCAGCGCCTTGAGGCGATTCAGTTCGTGTTGTGCGCTATACAAATATCTCATTCATTCATTCAGCTTCACAATCTGATGTACAAATTCTTATGGAAATGGTTCGCTCTGCTTTCATGCTACCCCTAACAGAGTTAGCTCAAAGTCTGGTTTCTTCCTTGGGTTCTTTAAAACCTTTACAGCCTTTGCATGCGTTTCCTGTCCATGCATTACGAGAAAAGCTTATTTATGCTGAATGGGATCACCAGGAAAAGCATTTTCTCCCTTCAAAGAGATTCTGAGTTCTCTATCCCATGGAGGAAAAATTCACCAAAAATGGAAGATTATAGCAGTTGACGCTGCAATTTCCAGTGTGAATAAAAGTTTAACTTGTCCAGTAGACAATGCACATATGCTTAAAGATCCAACAGATAAAAAGTTGGAATTCCTTTTAAAATCCTTTTTTTCCTTGGCCGGGACCGTTACTCAGCCTGCAATCTCAGCAATAGGCATCTGTCAGTTCTTAAAAGACCAGTTCACAAAGCTTCTTAACCACTTTCAGGCCGGACCATTTTGCTGGTAAATGACCAGAGGTCTTTTTACAATTTGGCACTGCGCTGTTTTAACTGGTACCCAAACAAAATTTGCGTCCTTTTCTTCCCACAAATAGAGCTTTCTTTTGATGGTATTTGATTGCCTCTGCGATTTTTATTTTTTGCGATATAAACGTAAAAAGACCGCAAATTTTGTAAAAAAATTATATTTTCTACTTTTTGTTATTAGAAAAATCCAATAAACTCAATTTTAGTCATACATTTAGGCCAAAATGTATTCAGCCACATGTCTTTGGTAAAAAAAAAGTCAATAATTGTATATTTATTGGTTTGCGCAAAAGTTGTCACATCTACAAACTAAGGTACGTTTTCTGGAATTTACGCAGCTTTTAGTTTACGACTGCCTATCTCATTTCTTGAGGTGCTAAAATGGCAGGGCAGTACAAAACCCCCCCAAATGACCCCATTTTGGAAAGTAGACCCCCTAAGGAAATTGATAAGTGGCATGTTGAGCCCATTGAATATTTTATTTTTTTGCCTCAAGCGATTGAATAATGACAAAAAAAAAATTTTTTATTTTTTTTTTACACAAAGTTGTCACTAAATGATATATTGCTCACACATGCTATGGGCATATGTGAAATGACACCCCAAAATAAATTCTGCTGCTTCTCCTGAGTACGGGGATACCACATATGTGGGACTTTTTGGGAGCCTAGCCGCGTACGGGGCCCCGAAAACCAAGCACCGCCTTCAGGCTTTCTAAGGGCGTAAATTTTTGATTTCACTTCTCACTACCTATTACAGTTTTGAAGGCCATAAAATGCCAAGATGGCACAAAACCCCCACAAATGACCCCATTTTAGAAAGTAGGCACCCCAAGCTATTTGCTGAGAGGCATTTTGAGTCCATGGAATATTTTATATTTTGCCACAAGTTGCGGGAAAATTACAAACTTTAATTTTTTTTTATTTTTTTTTCACAAAGTTGTCACTAAATGATATATTGCTCACACATGCTATGGGCATATGTGAACTGACACCCCAAAATAAATTCTGCTGCTTCTCCTGAGTACGGGGATACCACATATGTGGGACTTTTTGGGAGCCTAGCCGCATACGGGGCCCCGAAAACCAAGCACCGCCTTCAGGCTTTCTAAGGGCGTTACAGTTTTGAAGGCCATAA
The DNA here is from genome assembly GCF_037356315.1 of Lithobates pipiens. Taxonomy (NCBI): domain Eukaryota; kingdom Metazoa; phylum Chordata; class Amphibia; order Anura; family Ranidae; genus Lithobates; species Lithobates pipiens. The sequence goes on along the minus strand of NW_027507764.1, from coordinate 331,882,859 downwards.
AATGCCAAGATGGCACAAACCCCCCCCAAATGACCCCATTTTGGAAAGTAGACACCCCTAAATTTAGGGGTACACTAGTGAGACTAGGTAATAAATGGCGGGTGCCCTGAAACTATAAAAAAATAACTAACCAGAGTCACCTGTAACAGTTATATGGTGATCACTGGTGAAAGGGTTAACTAGGGGGCAATCAGGGGGCTTTATGCGGTAGTATATGGGGGTCCCTGGCGCTATAAAAAGCTGCGGCGAACCTAAATACCTACCTGCCTAACTAGCGTCACCTGTGACACTAATACAGCGATCAGAAAAACGATCGCTTATTAGGCTGGGTTCACACTGGAGCGATGCGGGAACGCCACGAATCCGCGGCGGGTTCCCGCATCACATGCCTCCCGGCGGCAGTTCACACTGCCCTATGCAAACTGCTGGGAGTGTCAGTGAAATGTTAATGACACCCCCAGATCAGTTCGCATATCGCAGTGCGATCTGCAAACTCGGATCGCATGGTGTGAACACCCATGCGATCCGATTCTGCTGCGGACCAAAAAAAGGGTCCCGTGCGAGTTTGCGGCGGGTGCGACACGAATTCAGCCATACTATCTGTATGGCTAAACTCGAATCGCACAGAGATCGGATGTGATTTGCACTGCAGTGCGGTGCGAATCACATCCGTTCTCATAAACCGCTGCAATGTGAACCCAGCCTTAGTGACACTGGCGACGGGGGGTGATCACGGGGTTAAACCTTTATTGGGGGGTTAGGGGGTACCTTAGAACTAAAGGGGGCTAACCCTAACTGCCCTAACAGTTATTACAGTCACAAATGACACCTGCCAGGTGATCAGGGGGTTAAACCTTTATTAGGTAATAAATGGCGGGTGCCCTGAAACTATAAAAAAATAACTAACCAACCAGCGTCACCTGTAACAGTTATATGGTGTTCACTGGTGAAAGGGTTAACTAGGGGGCAATCAGGGGGCTTTATGCAGTAGTATATGGGGGTCCCTGGCGCTATAAAAAATAACTAACCAACCAGAGTCACCTGTAACAGTTATATGGTGATCACTGGTGAAAGGGTTAACTAGGGGGCAATCAGGGGGCTTTATGCGGTAGTATATGGGGGTCCCTGGCGCTATAAAAAGCTGCGGCGAACCTAAATACCTACCTGCCTAACTAGCGTCACCTGTGACACTAATACAGCGATTAGAAAAACGATCGCTTATTAGGCTGGGTTCACACTAGAGCGATGCGGGAACGCCACGAATCCGCGGCGGGTTCCCGCATCGCATGCCTCCCGGCGGCAGTTCACACTGCCCTATGCGAACTGCTGGGAGTGTCAGTGAAATGTTAATGACACCCCCAGATCAGTTCGCATATCGCAGTGCGATCTGCAAACTCGCGATCCGATTCTGCTGCGGGCCAAAAAAAGGCTCCCGTGCGAATTTGCGGCGGGTGCGATGCGAATTCAGCCATACTATCTGTATGGCTGAACTCGAATCGCACAGAGATCGGATGTGATTTGCACTGCAGTGCGGTGCGAATCACATTCGTTCTCATAAACCGCTGCAATGTGAACCCAGCCTTAGTGACACTGGCGACGGGGGGTGATCACGGGGTTAAACTTTTATTGGGGGGGTTAGGGGGGTACATTAGAACTAAAGGGGGCTAACCCTAACTGCCCTAACAGTTATTACAGTCACAAATGACACCAATGCAAAAAAAAAAAAAAATGACATTGTGTCACTGTGACTGGGGGGCAGGGGTAATTGGGGGGGTGATCGGGGGGGTGTGAGTGTGCCTGGCATGTTCTACTGTGTAGTGTCGTGTTGGTGGAACTCACCGATCCTCTCTCCTCGGTGTCGGAACGAAAAATACCGACACGGAGGAGAGATTACATCACTTCAGAGAGGAAGTGATGTGACGAAGGATTTCTATTCGTCGGGAGCGATCGCGAGGGGGTGGCCATGAATGAATGGCCGCCCCCTCATCCCGGATCGCTCCCGAACGAATACCGACCGCCGCAGGCACCGGGCGGGGGCCCGATCGGGCCCCCGACCCACGGGAAGGCAAGGACGTACATGTAAGCCCTTATGCCTGCCCGTGCCATTCTGTCGACGTACATCGTCGTGCGGCGGTCGGGAAGTGGTTAAAGAGCTCCATGCACAACAGGCCTATGAGTTTGCCAAACTAACAACAGTATTATGTTTTGCCATAGCCGCTATGAAGTATTCTATTCACCAGGCATCCCGCCTTGAGCTTGTGCTAGTACACGTGTGTAGAACCCTTTGGTTAAAATGTTGGTCATCCACAGCACCTTGCAAGAAACTTCTGACTAGTTTCCCCTTTCCTGGGAGCAACTATTCGGCGATAATTTGGATAAATGCATCAAAATGATTTCTAGTGGAAAGAGTACTCTTTTTGCAGTCAAAAGAAAATATAAACATCTCTCATTTAAACAGACTTTTTATACTGCGCCAGGGCTATCCGCCTCTAGGCAGTGGCGATGGCCTCCGCTGTCAGACTCTAGAGGAAAACCTCAGGGTCAGGCCCAGGCTCAAAAGAAGACCTGGGGCCAGAAAGCTGCAAAGCAGAATACAAAAGCCTCGTCATGAAGAGGTGTCCCCCCTCACCAGAGTGGGGGGAAGACTTCTGTATTACTCAGAAGTCTGGCAAATGGAAATTCGGGACAGATGGGTCATCTCCACGGTGTATCTAGGATACAAACTAGAATTTCGGGAGTTCCTACCGTCTTGTTTTCTCAGATCAAACATTCCCAAAGATCCAGGGAAAAGGCAATCCCTGTTTTAAGCAGGGATTTTATTTGCAGTGAAGGATGGAATAGTATAGTTTCCAAATTCAAAATGTTTTCCATCCTTTTGATCAGTTTAGCTGCCTGCCTTTGGACCTTCTAAAAATATTGTCTTGCTTAAAATGATGTGCCCAAAGCTGAACCTGCATATTCTAGTTGTGACCTTGCAAGTGATTGCTTCAGAGGAAATATTATATTGGCATTTCATTTTCTATCCCCAATATTTAAACCTGTGTTCATTTTCAGCAGTCTCTCAATGTTAAAGTGGTTGTAACCACAAATAAACAAAAATAAACTGAAAGTATATTTTTTAATATCACATTTTATTTGCTATTTAGCTGCTTTGTCACAGTCCTACTGTAATATGTCACTTTTCTTATGAAATTTCCAAATAATACATGTCATCCTTAAGACAGAAAACCTTTATTGTCATTGTAAAATAAAATAAACAACAAATTATGAAAATTATTGGAAAAAATGGGTCCAACCCTAAACCCTGTGGTCGACCACTCTTAACTAGCCCATTTTGAACCTGTTTTCATTTACTTTGTCTTCGGCCTTTTAACAAAATCTTTACTAAAGTATTATCTCCCTAAATATTTGTTTTAGGGACTTCTGTATCAGGCTATTATGATGAAAAGCGTCAAATGCTGTAATAAAATCCAAATATATTGCATCAATAGCATTTACAACTTCCAAATGTAAAATGTGCCTCCTGAAAACAATGCTATTTTTCATAAAGCCTTTGGTATTATATTGTTTGCTGCTATAAATTGTTGCATGTGTTTCCTCTGAATACCTAAAAATAAATTATACACAACAAAGGTTGGTCTTTCTGATCTATTGATACCCAGACTTTGCTTTATATACTTCTTAAATCATTTGTGGTACTGTCCCAGCTGAAAGAGATTCTGAGAACCTAATAAGTAATGTTCAGTGGTTTGTCATTTACTGAGTTTATAGTGGAACTAAACAAAAAAATTCTATCAGTTATGCCGTATGCACACGGTCGGAATCTCGGCCAGCAAATGACCGATGAGAGCTTTTCATCGGAAAATTCAACCATTTATATACTCCATCGGAATTTTGCTGGCCGAATTTCCGCCAGCAAAAGATTGAAAGCGGGTTCTCAATTTTTCAGACGGAAAACATTTCTATTCGAAATTCCGATCGTGTGTATGCAATTCCAAAGTGCAAAAACTCACGCATGCTCAGATTCCACTATGAGACGTAAACTACTGGCTATTGAACTTCCTTTTTTCTAGTCCCATCGTACGTGTTGTACGTCACTGCGTTCTTGATGGTCGTAATTTGGTGTGACCATGTGTATGCAAGACAGCTTGAGCGAAATCCCATAGTAATGGCATCGGGAAAACAATCAGAGCTTTTTCTGACCAAAATTCTGATCGTGGGTACAGGGCATTCGATTTTTTTGGAAGAAGAGACCTTGGGGTTGATTTACTAAATGCAAATCGACTGTGCACTTTTCAGTTGCTCCAGAGCGTAGTAAATTAGGTAAATCTTCAGTTTGCAAAGAATACCCAATCACATATAAGGAAAATTGAAAACACTGCATTTTTGCTTGCACTTGATTGGATGATGGAAGTCAGCAGAGCTTCTGCTCTTTTACTAAGCTCTAACAATTGCACTTGCAGAGTGCAACTGCACTTCTCAAAGTGCATAGTCTATTTGCCTTTAGTAAATCAACCCCCTTGTCTTTTCCTTAATGTTATATGCTGTCTTGATAACCTTGCATGGATTCCACCACACATTCACGCTGCAGACCTCCCACCCCACTCCATTCCCATTATTATTATACAGGATTTTTATAGCTTCAACAGTTTACACAGCCCTTTACAATATAAAGGGGGACATGACAATTACAATATAGTGCAATGCAGAAGGAATAGGAAGGCTCTGCTCCTGGAGTTTACAATTTGTTTTGGCAGAATTGCAATTGCAATTTGTCAGACTTGCCAACAGTTTTCCAGTCTTTAATCTTGGTGCTCTTCAGAGGCCCTTGGCGTTTTGGGTGCTGATAGGTAGTATAGAAGATAGAAGTGTTAACATCTTGCTTTTGTGTGTGTAAGCATTCTTAAGTCTCAGAGACCTTGTAAGTTTCTTCTGCCATTTTTTTCATTCCTGCTAGGAAAAATTCCTAATTGTATACTGACCTTGGCACATGTTTAGTTTAGCATACACTTTTGCCCTCTATAGGACAATGTAGCTCCAATACCCACGTGTGGGAGTTACATCATCAGTGACCCAGTAAAAGAAGCCAGACAAATCTGTCTATTTTTGTACTTTTCAAAACAATATCTTTTAAAGTAACTCCATTGTTAAAGTAAAACTTTGCAATGATGTACCCCCTGCAAAAAAGACTGTTAATACTTACCTCTTCTTCTGCCCATGCTGCTGAACTGCAGTGGTGAAGAGAAACCACCAGCTGAAGATCCTGCAGGATTCTGGGAGTGCTGATTTCGAGGTTACTTCTGCCAGATGCAGGACACCTTTAGGTTTATATTTGCCATTAGCAATGTGGGCAGCTCATGTGGGTATACATGTTAGTGTTGCCAGCCGAGCAAAGCACTCTTCAGTCATGCACAATTTGGGGGAGGTAAAGTGATTTATTTTATTTTTTTTGCAGTCCAGTCTTGTCAGCCTGTAGGAGATAGGCAGATTGATTGACAGGATAACCAAGTATTTATAGATTTATAGGTTTTAAAATTAACTTTGTCGGTGTTTGTACTACCTGAAGAAGATTTATGATTTTTTTTAATAAGCGTATAATTGTACTTTCAAAGTATTTATTTTTAAATTTATTCAATGTAAAATTTGAGCTGTTATCAGCTGTTTCTTGCATTGCCCCTGTACAGCAGAACTAAGATTGGGAGCAGCAGCACACAGTGACAAAGATGAGCTCATCAGTGTGCTGCTTCTTCTTTCACTGCCCAGTCACAGGCTGAGGCAAGCACAAAACCTGTAGGTGTTACTTAACTGCAGCAAAAAAATATATATATCTGGATGGCAAGAAATATACATGCTTTCTTAGGTTAAACTGCTCTATATATGTATTTCACCTGTGAACCTGTGCAAAGGAAAGCAGTAGATTACATTGAGGCCAGTCCCTGCAGAATCTTGTACTTGACCATCATTAGTAACAAACAAATGGCTCCTGCCCACACCTATAACTGGCCTTCACAGCAAGGAGCACATGGAAGGGTAAATGCATGAAAGACAAAAACAGAACATTCCATAGCTCAACTCACCAACCAGTCTGCCAACCGACCAAATTAACCCATCCAAAAGTCTGCGTTAAAAACGGGGGTTTCGTTTGCCCACATTTGCAAACACATGTGTAAGCTGCAAGTTCTCTTCACGGTACAATGTGTATTGATCATCATTACCCTGCTACTCTAGGAGGAAGTAGGGAGATCAAGCTCAGTTTAAAGGGTGAGCTTACTTTTAGACGATCCATAATCTGTGCAGTGCGCTAGCAGCCCAGAAGCCTGCAAACATCATATTGCTCACAATGGTGAGCGGTAATTAATCAGCATAAATCTGAACATAGATGAAATGGTCTGTCTCCGATTCTCCTTTATTTTTTGCTCAGCCGGCTGGCTGAGCAGAAAAAAATGGATATACGCATCCTTACATTTAAGGTGGATGAAGGAATCCTTCCTGCTGTGCTATAATATTCTGACAGTGGGACTCTTTTGTCAGAATACACTGCTCAGCACTGAAGCTAATTGGATGCATAAGCTGACTGAATGCATATATACCAACAGTCCTTTTTGCGAAGAGTCGATCTACTGATCATTCTAATAAACGGAGGAACAGCAATAGATGGATCAAAATTCAACTAGTCCCTGCTGAACTGTCTGAATTTGATCCAACTACTGTATGTCCAGCTTAAATCTATTCTTGGCCATCTTCTTCCAAAATGAGATCCAGAAAGAACAAGGATATTCTTTGTGGTCAATGTGGTCACGTGGACGCTCTGGCCAATGACCACTCGTCATTGAAAGCAGTATGATGCTTGCAAGCTCTGTGACTGCTAGGACATTGTACTATGTATATTGTACTATGAAAGGTCTTCTCTAAAAGTAAATGTACCCCCGACACAATGATAATCACAGCATGCACAGCGGTGAGGACTTTCTCCCTACCCCCTATGTAATGCGCTGATATCTGAGTAGCCAGTTACCAATCACCCGGTGCTGTTTTGTGGAGGAAGGGGAGTGAGTCAATTGCCTTAACACCAAAAGTTGTAACAGGGAAGTGAAAGGAAGGTGAGCACACAGAAAAAGGAATGGGCCCAGCGTGGTTAAAAAAACAGGTTCACTTTAAGAATCCGCATACCTGTTTTTTTTTTGCCTCTGTATCATGTACGTAGTTTTATATGTTTTCTAAAGTACAATAGCCAATAAACTGAAAGATTAGACATTTTATTTCCAAGTAACTCTTAATGTAGTTATGATTTATACCTTTAATTGAATCTTTCATTATAATCCACACTTATTTTAGGCAGAAAATGCACATTTTCTGTGATGCTTTAAAAAATCCCAGCTTTTTAAAGGTAGCTTTTTCCCCTCTACAAGATTTGTATTTTTCTGGTGTAATGTCTGCTGCGTTCACACACCAAGCTAAGGTAATACCAGCATTAGCATAATCATAATCTGGAGAGGGCGCATTTAAGAAGAATTACTTATCTTTGAGACTTTTACGACTCGGTAATTGATAGGGCATGAAAACCCTGCATGCTGTGGATAAGATTTCAGCTTTTGCAGTATGATAATTTAGAGCAGAATGTTCATTTAAACAGTTTAAACCCATTGCCCCGTGGCATCCATCAGGGATTTATTTCACTAGTATCAATGAGCATTTTCTTACAGTAAGGGCACTCTGTTAACTACCTGACAAATATCTAAAGGCAATATTATCTACATTTTCTTCAAACACAGAAAAATAACTACTACAAAGCAAACATTTGCATATTAATTAATTGAAAAATTGCACATGAATATATCAAACATAATATTTATACCTTGACTAGAGATAAAGATTCTTGGAATAAATTGTCCTTGGAGAAAAATGCAAACATAACTTCTTAAAAAAGGGCTGCTGGGTCATATTTACTTTAGAAGGAGATATACCCAGCTGTTTATTTGGTTATACTGTCAGGTCTATAACTTTTGTACATTATATGACCCCGATATTAGGGCACTAATCCTCTTATGATGCTCTTAAAGCAATAAAACTAAATTTCAGGCAGACAGCTAAATACATAGTTGGAATACACATATGTGAACCATTTTACTTGCCAAAAATGTTTAATTCTGTTGTCAACTTTGTAATTCAGCATCTCCTGCCTGACTGCTAGGAATTTGGCCTCCAGTGTAGTTAAAGCACATCTATGGTCAAAATGTAAAACCATATATTCATTTATGCATTGCACTATAATTAATTATAGCCTACTCCTAGTAATATGAAATATCTTGTACACTAGTTTATAAAGATCCCTACACATTTGCTCTGTGGTAGGCACTGTTGTGTCACACATTTCATAGTGTCTGTCTTCTAAACTACAGAGGAGCTTAGAGGAGGCGTTTCAGGAGATGGACCTATCCAGGCTAGTCCCATTTTATCAGTTTTGCAACTGGAGGAGGTGAGGCACCTAGCTCAATTTCAAGTGTTTTAAGCTGGCCATTTATGGTTATTTGTTTATTTTTTTTAGTTAAAGCTGAATTTCCATGCAAATGACCTAAATGGAGGAATTCCCAATTTCCCCTCTCTATTAAATAATTTACTTCTGTTGATCAGGGGAGGCCACCCACTAGTCGAAGAGCCATCATGGACCAGACAAATTTTGATCAGTGTATGGTCAGTCATTCTTATATATTTTATTAATGGTGATTTACATTTTCTAGCCACCCCCAATCCCATGGAAGAATGCTAGTTTAAAGTCTTATAAAAAAAACAGAATGCAGCGCTAATAAAAGCCCATTCAGAAATAAAGTCCACATTTCCCAGGGAGCACCTAAGGTGTGCAATGGAGATAGATCTTCAGATGAAATGACAATCCTCCACCAACACCACAGCAAACCAGGCCTCTTACCCTTAGGGGTGGACCACTAAATTATAGGTGGTCTAGTAGTGCTCAAGCACTCATCAGCCTTGCTCCTGTTCACCATAGACTGCACAAAATGATTCAAATCTCATTGTCCCCCAATAGAGCGTCTCTCCACAAGTTAGATGTGCCAGAATGGGAACAAAGCCTGCCTCGGTGTAATATGTAAAAGCATTTATGTGCCCCTGATGCCGTCTGGTATGACAAAATGCGTTGGGTGAAGCCTGAATAGGTTACATCACTTTCACACGTGAACCACGGTTGGAAACTACCAGAGAATTGTACATGACATGCTTGTATATTACTGCTAATGTGTGAACAAAATGTAAACATTTTAATAAAAAGTGCTTTTACATATTACCCTATGAGGCGGTCTTTGTGCTTATTCTGGCACATACAACCTGTGTAGAGAAGCTCTCAGAGGGGACAACAGGATTTGAATCATTTTGTGCAGTCTATGGTGAACAGTAGCAAGGCTGATGAGTGTTTGTTTGCTACTAGACCACCTGTAATTCAGTGGTCCACCCTTAAGGGTAAGAGGCCCAGTTTGCTGTGGTGTTGGTGGAGTATTGTCATTTCACCTGCAGAGCTATCTCCATTGCACACCTTAGGTGCTTCCTGGGAATTGTGGACTTTGTTTCTGAATGGACTATTATTAGCGCTGCATTCTCTTCTGAATATTTTGATGATTGTTACCCACAATTTATGCTAACTGCTGTCCTCAGTTAGAAAAAATCAAGCACAGTGAAGTTTTGTTTTAACCACTTGACCACTGGACACCCTTAATAACCAGACCAATTTTCAGCTTTCGGTGCTCTCACATTTTGAATGACAATTACTCAGTCATGCAACACTGTACCCATATGAAATTTTTGTCCTTTTTTCACACAAATAGAGCTTTCTTTTGGTGCTATTTAATCACCGCTGGGTTTTTAATTTTTTTTGCTATAAAAGAAAAAAGACCGAAAATTCTGTAAAAAATGAATTTTTCTTTGTTTCTGTTATAAAATTTAGCAGATTATTAATTTTTCTTCATAAATGTTGGCCAAAATTTATACTGCTACATATCTTTGGTAAAAATAAGTACAAATTGGTGGATATTATTTGTTTTTTGTGAAAGTTATAGAGTCCACAAGCTATGGTGCCAATATCTGAAAATTGATCTCACCTGAAGGACTGACAGCCATTTCTTGAGACCTTAACATGCCAGAAAAGTACAAATACCCCCCAAATGATCCCTTTTTGGAAAGAATACATTCCAAGGTATTTAGTAAGAGGCATGGGGAGGTTTTTGAGGTTGTAATTTTTTCCTACAATTCTTTGCAATATCAAGATTTTTTTCCTTATTTTTTTTTTTCACAAAATTGTCATATTATCAAGTTATTTCTCACAGACAGCATATGCATACCACAAATTACACCCCAAAACACATTCTGCTATTACTTCCGAGTATGGTGATACCACATGTGTGAGACTTTTACACAGCGTGGCCACATACAGAGGCCCAACATGCAGGGAGCGCCATCAGGCGTTCTGGAGCACCCAGGCCAATTCTGACATTTCTCTCCTACATGTAAAAATCATCATTTATTTGCTAGAAAATTACATAGAACCCCAAAACATTATATATATTTTTTTAGCAGAGACCCTAGAGAATACAATGGTGGTCGTCTTTTTATCACGCATTGGTATTTGCGCAGCAATTCTTCGAACGCGTTTAAAAAAAAAAAAAAAACTCTTTTGTGCTTATAAAAACAAAACAGTATAGTTAGCCAAATGTTTTTGCATAATGTGAAAGATGAAGTTACGCCGAGTAAATGGATACCTAACATATCACCCTTCAAAATTGCACACGCTCGTGGAATGGCGCCAAACGTCGCTACTTAAAAATCCCTATAGGCGACGCTTTAAATTTCTTTTTACTGGTTATATGTTTTGAGTTAAAGAGGAGGTCTAGGGCCAAAATGATTGCTCTCGCTCTAACGTTCGCAGCGATACCTCACATGTGTGGTTTGAACATCGTTTTCATATGTGGGCGGGACTTACGTATGCGTTCACTTCTGCATGCGAGCACATGGGAACAGGGACACTTTACATTTTTTTTTCTTTTTTATTGTTCATTTTACTTTATTTATTTTAGTTTGACATTCTTTTCCCCAAAAATAAAATTTTTGATCACTTTTATTCCTATTACAAGGAATGTAAACATCCCTTGTAATAGGAATAGGCATGACAGGTCCTCTTTACAGTGAGATATGGGGTCAATAAGACCCCACATCTCACATCTAGGCTGGGAAGCCTGAAATAAAATAAATAAATAAAAAATGGCAGGGTATTGGGTATGGCAGAGTATTGGCAGGATGCAGGGTATGGCAGAGTATTGGCAGGGTATGGCAGAGTATTGGCAGGGTATGGCAGAGTATTGGCAGGGTATTGCAGAGTATTGGCAGGGTATTGGGTATGGCAGAGTATTGGCAGGATGCAGGGTATGGCAGAGTATTGGCAGGGTATGGCAGAGTATTGGCAGGGTATTGGGTATGGCAGAGTATTGGCAGGGTATTGGGTATGGCAGAGTATTGGCAGGGTATTGGGTATGGCAGAGTATTGGCAGGGTATTGGCAGAGTATTGGCAGAGTATTGGCAGAGTATTGGCAGAGTATTGGCAGGGTATTGGCAGGGTATTGGGTATTGGCGTGTATTGCAGAGTATTGGCGGGTATTGCAGAGTATTGGCGTGTATTGCATAGTATTGGCAGGGTATTGGCAGAGTATTGGCAGAGTAATGCAGAGTATTGGCAGGGTAATGCAGAGTATTGGCCGGGTAATGCAGAGTATTGGCCGGGTAATGCAGAGTATTGGCCGGGTAATGCAGAGTATTGGCCGGGTAATGCAGAGTATTGGCCGGGTAATGCAGAGTATTGGCCGGGTAATGCAGAGTATTGGCCGGGTAATGCAGAGTATTGGCCGGGTAATGCAGAGTATTGGGTATGGCAGAGTATTGGGTATGGCAGGGTATGGCAGAGTATTGGCAGGGTATTGGCGGGGAATTGAGGGGTTAAATTTCGGTGAGCAGCGATGTGGGCACTGCAGATGCAGCCCACAGCGCTGCTGACACCGATCTCTTCCCCCTCCGCTGTACCGATCGGTACAGAGAGGGGGAGAGAGGAACCGGCGTCATAACATGGCGCCAGTTTGTTTACAAGTGATCGCTCCGTCATGCTCGAGAGATCCGTCATGCTCCGTCATGAACGAGAGCTGAATTCTGGGAGGCCATTAATTAACGGCCTCTCAGAGTTAGACGGTTGTTAAGTGGTTAATATTGAAAATACTCACCTTAGGGCCTGTTTACACTTGACTCTGCACAGTCAGATTCTCAGGCCATTCATTTGAATGGGCCGAATTCACACTGGATTGCACCAAAAGTAGTGCATGCATTACTTTTAAAAACACACTGCATCGGGGTTACATGGTACTGTTGTACCATGAGATCTGGTGCAGGCAAATGCACTGCGTTTGTTGATCTGCATTTGGGATGGTGTTAGGCACGTACACACGGGCGGACTGTCTGCCCAAACTAAGTTCGTCAAACAGTCCGCTCAAACTTTTGAATGGACGAACACGCCCACACACGGCACTTTTTGAGCGGACTAATACGGCAAACTAAGTTCGTCGTACTAAGTCCGCGCAACTTTTGAAATGAACGGACTCGCCCACACACGCGGAGGACAGTCTGCTCATTTCGAGCGCGTGTCAAGGTAGGCGGGGCCCGCGACGGAGACGTCGTGGGCTCCGCCGCCTGGAATGGACTTAAAGGGGAACCCCAACGCCGGAAAAAAATCGGCGTGGGGGTGCCCCCAAAGTCCACAACAGACCCTTGTCCGAGCACGCTACCTGGCCGGCCAGGAAAGGGGGGCGAGCGAGCGCGCCCCCCCTCCTGAGCCGTACCAGGCCGCGTGCCCTCAACATGGGGGGTGCCTTGGGGAAGGGGGGGCCGCGCGGCCCCCCCACCCCAAAGCACCTTGTCCCCATGTTGATGAGGACAAGGGCCTCTTCCCGACAACCCTGGCCGTTGGTTGTCGGGGTCTGCGGGCGGGGGGCTTATCGGAATCAGCTTCAGGCAGTTTTGTTTAGTCAATAGAAAGCATTAGGGGAGGGGAGGGGGAGGAAATTAGGGGTGAAAAGCTGCTGTTTGAGCAGTAAAAACATGGCAAAATGTTTGTAAAATGCTCATATCACACGTTTTCAGGCATTTCTATTGAAGTCTATAAGGGTCAGAAATGCTTGTAATCTGCCAAAAAGAAGCTCATGTACTTTTCTGAGCAACAGGCGTTTTGCTTCAGGCGACAAAATGCTCATATGTGAACGGGGCCATAAAAAAAGAATAGGATTTGGCTTGTTGAGGGGCCTTACATATGTGGTGGAAAAAAGCTATTTTGAAAACAATATATTTTCTGAAAGCAGAGGACTTGGAAAATTAAAAAGTGCGCAATTGAATCCAATTTTTTTTTTTGAAAAACATAGACGATGAAACTGTATCTGTAAATACAAACCAAATACAGGTATGTAAAGCCTCAAAATTGGGGGACGACTTTAATGACAAACTGTGCAGAATGTTAAACTGGCCATAAACTGATTGAAATTGGGCCGATTCAGCAGAGACTGACTGAATTTTGAGCAGTGCATGGCTGTCCTTGCTAAACAGAGGTTGATCATTAGATTGACTAAGGCCGCGTACACACGCGCGGACTGTTCGCCCAACTTTGTCCGTCCAACAGTTTCGGCAAACAGTCCGCTCAAACTTAGCATGGACGGACATGGCCACACGCGACGGACGAACAGTTTGCTGAAACCGTGCGCGATGACGTGAACGGCACGTACGACGGGACGAAAAATACGACGTCCTATACACTGCATTATAGCTTTCGGCGTGAAAATCCTTTCTGAGCATGCGCGCAACTTTGTTTGACGAACAAGCCTACACACGGGCGGACTGTTCGCTGAAACAAGGTTTCAGCGGACAGTTTTTCGGAAATTCCGAAAAACCTTGTCCGTCCAACTGTCCGCTGAAACTGTCCGCTGAAAGCCCACACACGAGCGGACTGTCCGCCCAAACACTGTTCAGCGGACAAAGTTGGGCGAACAGTCCGCCCGTGTGTACGCGGCCTCACGTTGAATGGACAAGTTGGAAAACTTTTGATTAATGACTGCAGCCGCTGATCTGTCAAGTCCTGTTGTTAGAATACAATGGCCTGGCAGAGGGGATTCCTCTATTCACCTCACTTGTGTGGATCGTGGGCTTAAAAAAACAGCTTTGGCCCGCTTTAGGCAGTTTCAGTTGGCACCATCTTTTAAATCTGTGTTTTTACATCCTTAGCCAAGGATGGACACTGCAATTGTCAGGTAGAAAAATCTTGACATCAGCTTAAAAAAAATTGCTTTGGATAGTAACCTCTACACGGTTAACCCTTTATAAGGGGACAGTACCAGGACTGCCCTTGTCCTGACTAAGCTACACTAGACCTATTAGCGAAATGCGTTGATCAGTCTGATCAGTCAGTGTGGTAATGCCCCATAACAGCAGCCCGAGCGGTAGCGGAATTACGAGGTCAACTCAACAGGCATGGTCTGCGTGCATGGAGGATGCAAGCAGCAGAGTGAGATACTCTAAAAGAGGCAAACGGGAGGTTTGGAATGCACCGGACATGTGTGATAATGTACCCACAAAGGCAGATACACTTTGACTAGTGAGTGACATGTTCCGCACAATGTACTGATGATGGCATATCCCCTCACAGTCTATCTCTTTATAAGTTTTTACACGGCTGAGAGGAGACTTAGTGGCATGCTGGATAGGGCTGTGAGGCAGCGACAGATCCTCCACAATAGAACAAAAGATTATAGCGCACACATACAAAAATGTCATTTAAATCCTACAAGGTAGAGCTGCACAATTAATCGTCAAGAATCGCTATCACGATCTTGACTAAAGTGTTTCACAATTCTTTCTATGCAAAGAATTCTCTCTGCTCTTCTGAAGCCACAGCCCTCAAAAGAAAAGAAGAGAAAAACTGGGCAGTCTGCCAAGAATCAAAACATTCTTTATCAGCTGAACTTAAGTATAAACATTGTAACAATTTGTCAAAGGAATAAACTTTTTGTGTAAGTGAAAAAAGTTTAACTATTTAAACACAAAACCCTTACATTTGTTGGTTTCAAGTTAAAATATATTTTTTTAGCTAGAAAATTACTTTTACGTTGCGAGAATCACTAGAGAATCGTGTTCTTTTTATTTTAAGCAAAAAAATTGTGATTCTCATTTTGGCCAGAATCGTGCAGCTCTACTACAAGGCTATTTAAAGCACCTGAATATAATAAGCAAATATGAGGATTTGGTCACACCATATGGCCATACAATGCTTAAGCCCACTACTGCGTCAAAGTACCCAATTTTAAGTGTGTCCTACACTCTTCATAGAATGAAAGTTCCCGCATCTCAACCATGGGAGAAATACACTCCTCTTTATGGGAGAACTAAAAGGACTCCTCCTATAACTCGTGGACACTGATTAGAAGTACTGGTGGGGGATGATGGGGTGCTCCATCCCAAGTGGTCTGGTCAGGACCCATAAAACAGAAAAAGACTTGGCGCACCCTAACTAAACACCTATAGGTCCTCCATAATAGACCCTGACTGCCTGGGCTGAGACTGCTTCACTTTAATCCATTTGCCTGCAATGCTTTTGGCCTGCTTATTTACCTTTTCTGCTTGAACTGTAGGTGTGAACCCATCTGAATCTTTGGCTTTTCTCACACTTATCATTCATTTGAAACGCACCTGATACTTGTCCACCCTGACTGGTACTCCACAGCTTGGCAAATTTAGCTTGTTTGCCATGCTGACTTATGGAAGGGCTTATCCCTGCTATGTGGAGAGTGGTGAAAATATTAAGCTGCTAATGAATGATTTAACCCCTTGCTTTGCCACTTTTGCAATTGGAGAGCCTGCAAATATTGTAATAATGACCTGTTGCCCACACTGCGCAGTAACACTTTTTCTTTGCCTATAACCACCAGGTTATAGGCAATTATGGGACTTGCGGTCTAGAAATTAAGCAGTATAGTTTATGTCTTGGTGAACCCTTTGATTAGTAAATTCTATGGGAAGTGGCAACCTATACAGTAATTGCTACCAACCATAGAATTGCGCTGAATAAATTTTTGCTTGCGCATCCTAGGGGTAAATACACAGCAGTTCCTGTTTACTAAAATTGGTCATTCTAGGTAATTGCACTTGGACAGACAACTGCTGTGCGTGTGTTATTTGACATCCGGACGTTTTTATTGGTTTATTTGTGTACATTGTTTCCTTTTGTTTGTCATGCACTGTATGTGCACGCTGGTCTTGCATGTGACTGCTTTTTACTCTGCATGGGGCTTTCCTTCCCTGGTATAGGGTTTCCTTTTTTCTGTATGCTTTTGGTTACAATGAAGCACTTAACCAGTGAAGTGGGCTCAACATGTGAACTATGCATGCTCCATATACCCTCTTCTTTTTGTTTTTATTTAGCCAATTGACTTTGACATTTAACAGATAATCACATGTATGACACCTAAAAAAATAAATCGATCGTTCCAAAAATCCTGTTGATTTGGAAGCTTTTGTTGACACCAGACACAGGCATTATATATTTTTTTATTGTGGAAGCTTGCCAATGTTTACTAAACATCAGAGTTTAACATGATTTTTAGAAACATGAAAAATGGATATTCGCTTTTTGAGACAGATCCAAAAACAACAATAAATGGCAACGATAAACACTAGATTCTATTTGGTCCTAACACGATTCTCATTTAAACAAATAGATGATGAAGGACTTTAAGGCTGATCTACTAATGGAGCTGAGAATGTTCTAAAAAAAATAAGAATCACTTTAATTAAATAGTCTTCTGCAGAGATTAAATAAACTGGAATTTTCTTTTCACATGTGTGGATAATTAAAGTGAATCTTAACTGCTTTTTATAGTGAACATTCCTAATTCCTTTAGTAAATCAGCCTCTTATTATGTCTTTTAAATCCTAATGTTTTGTTTTTTCTGTTTTTCAGCATTTTTTCTTCTTGGTTAAAGACTATGGGAGCTGGCTGGATATTGGAACAAGGTATATTTAAAAATAAATATTTGAATTAAACAGAAAAAATGGAAATATAACAACTCTACTCTCTCCCAGCTTTGCATTCTAGATACAACTGATGTTGTCCCAGTACTTGCCATCTTTGTGAATTTAATTTGTTTGTCTTGTTCCCTTTTTCTGAAGTATACATATTTCCCTCTGCAACTTGAAAAAATATTTTTTTGTTTACATATGGAATTCATAGGCACTGTATGTACACAGTCAGTAAAAATTCTTTCTCAAAGGCCAAGGAACTTTACAAGTATGATAGATGGTAGGAATGGCCTTGGTGTATACAGTTACAAGGGAACAAGAGAATTGAAAAATACTATTTACAAAAGCTCAAGATTTCACCCCTATGTCTTACAATATCAAACTTTGTACAAAGGTAGAGTTGTGCCCTTGCTCATTTTATGTATTACATTTTTCAGACCTATATTAATAGTTTATAACCCAGCTTGTTTTAGTATCAAAATTAGAATATAAAATTCACTCTAACCATAAAATTCATAGTTATACTTGTAGTTTTTCTGTAAAGTCTATCAAAGTACCACTAGGTTCGAAGGAGATCCTAAGAAAAATTATTTGCCTTTTTTTAAAGTTAAAACTAAAAAAAAAAATTTAAGACGCAACAAAAAACAAATACACAGGTATACATTTGGAGCGAACAAGGCTCCAACCGTAATAAAATACATTTATCTGGCATCATGTCAGTAAACACAGAGCGACGTGTAGGTCATATTGCTGTTTGATATAGTTCAACCCATATAGAGTTCAAGGACATATATACATTCCCTATAATTTGGGATTATAGCCTTATTCTGTATATCAAGGAGTAGGTGGTATGGCTCACCCAAAAGTTCCAAATCTTAGAGAATTGTTTTGGCCATCCTCTAGCTTCATATGTCAACCTATACAATGGTATGGCGTGATTGATAATGATGAGCCAGGAAGCTATCACGTGCGAGGATTGAGATTTCCAGTGCATGGTTATTTTTTTTGCATAAAACAGTACTATGCATATAAAGGACTGTACATTTTATATGGGATATATTGGTGATGAAGAACTAACAGTCACCATAGGGGGTTACAGATGTTGGTTATCTGAGCTATGGAGCTAATAAAAGCTGTGACCTCTGACCAGAACTTCCTTATCGGAGTACATTCCCACATTAAATGTAAAAATGTACCATCAGCCATGCTGCATCAAGAGCACAATGAAGAGGGCAATCTGTGTAGTCTATACAGTAAACACGGTGTGAAGTAGGACCTGTATAACAATTTTGTTTGGATCACAGTGTCATGGGAGGAGATGACAGAGGCAACCTAGAGGGGACTTCCCTCGAGATATCCTCTGTCAGCTCAGGTATGTCAGAACGCCATTTGTTTTTAGTGGCATAAAGCCTGTTGGTCATGGAATGGAGTCAAGATTTGTAATATGTAAAAACAAGTTTGGTATGGGAAGAATCAGTCCATAGATGTTCTAGAGGAGAAAGTTGAACATCTATATTTCAGAGACTGAACTGTGTTGCAGCAGTATGACATATCTGCAGGTATTGGAAATAGGCTGCGTGGGGGAGACCAAAGTCCCTACGAAATTCCGCGAAGAAGAGGAACATGTTATCTGAAAATAAGTGTGAGATTATTTTCACCCCCCTTTTAAACCATAATTCCCCATCCGTTCTATGGAAAAATTCTGGTAGACATGGGTATTTGGTGAGTATGTGGTGTGTGCATTGGGCAGTAACAGCTTAGAAAGCCTAAAAATCCATAGGGTCATTGCCAGGACATTCACCCCTTCTCTCCCCCTAAGTGATATTCGATGTATTAGTCTCTGGGGGAATTCGTAGGAGGTAGGGGTGGCTGCCTCCAGAGCAGTGGCCGCATTGTTAGCTTCAGGGTAAAACCACCAATGCGCTTGTGCCATATGCGAGGCGACATAGTAGGTTTGAAGACAAGGAAGTGCCAGACCCCCTTCCAGAGTGGGTAGTTGTAAGGTGTGTTTTGCAATCGGAACTGCTCTCCCCCTCCAGATAAAGTTGGTAAGTATTGAATCTATCTCCTTAAATTTGGCTTTTGTAACATATATATTGGTGAGTTACTCAAAATATATAAGTAAATAATTTTAAAGATGTTTATCCTACCTCGTAGTGTCAGGGGAAGATTGTTCCCATGTCTTCAGTGTGTGTGTCTCACTGATAAGAGGATCCAAATTAATCTTAGTATAAGAGGAGATGTTGTATCAAAACCCCTAGGTATTGAAAAGTGTGGACTATCTGTAGTGGGCACGAGGGAGGTAATACTGTCAATGCCGCCTGATATATCATGAATAAAAGAGATTTGTCCCAGTTGACCTGGAACCCTGAAAAGTGACCAAACCGCTGAATAATATCCAGCAGGGCAGGGAGAGATGACTGGGGGTCCTCTAAGTAGATCAGCATGTCATCAGCATAAAGGGATTGGATATAGATGCATTTACTCTTAATCTAGCAGTAGGTTTAAAATACAGCAGTTGCACCCATTTGATAAAGGGGTTGCCAAATCCAAACTTAGTCAGGACTAGTCGAGTCAAAGGCCTTGTGGGCATCTAGGGCCAAAATGGCCTGAGAGCCAACCGTGTCATGAACCGCCTGCATATTGGTAAAAAATCTGCGCAAATTAATGGAGGTTGATCGCCCACTGATGAATCCAGTCTGCTCTGCACCAAGAACAGTAGTAATGACTATTCAATTGTCGGGCAAGCACCTTGGCCAGAATCTTTACATCTGAGTTAATGAGCGAGATCGGTCGATACGATTTGCAGAGAAGATGGTCATTGTGGGGTTTAGGAATGAGGACAATCAGCGCCTCTGACATAGAGGGCGGTAGTTGTCCCGTCTTCAGGGCAAAGTTAAATACCCGAAGCAGGTGTGGGATCAGTGATTCCCTAAACTGCATGTACCACTGTATGGGGAATCCATCTAATCCCGACGTTTTATTTCTGGCAAATGACTGTATGGCCTCCCCTATTTCCTCAGTTGTTAAAAGAGTGTTAAGCAATAGGGCCTGATGATCCAGTAGTTTTGGAAGCCGGATGTCAGACAAATAGTCATCCAGTTCCACTAAAGTTTAGTGAGCTCTATAGTAGCATATAATGTGTAGTAAAATGTGACAAACGCTTCCATTATCTCTTTGTTTTGTTTGACTACTACGTCTTCTGAGTTCATGATTCTCGGGATGTTGCATGGCTGATAGTCAGGTCTAGCGAGATAGGCCAACAGGTGTCTATTTTTGTCGCCAAACTCAAAAAGCTGTTGGTTCTGATATAGACATTTTTTCTTGGTGCGTTCCAGGAGCACCAACTCTAGTTCTCTGGCCCTGTGTCGCCATTAGAGATGGACAAACTTCAGTCGGGACGTTTTATTAACGCGAACCGTGAATGCGGTCGAAAGTTTGCGAACCGCAAAGTTCATGGTGGGCCCCATTGACTTCAATGGCAGGCGAACTTTAAAAACCTACAGGTCATATTTCCAGCCACAAAATAATTACTAGCTGTGCACACATAGTCCCACCACATGGCCACTGACATAACACATGCATGAAGTGAATCTGGGATCGACAACTACAAGTATTCTTTTTTTATATGTGAAATTTTGACAATTCAGGACTCAGGAGCGCATGAAGGCAATGGAGGAGAGGAAAGGTCAGGGTAGGCTATATCGAGGGTGCAGGAGATGATCACCAGCACCTTGATATAGAGAATTGACACCAGCACCGTGATAGAGTGCACTGAAACCAGCACCGTGATATAGAGCACTGACACCAGAACCGTGATAGAGGGCACTGACACCAGCATTGTGATAGAGTGCACTGACACCAGCACCGTGATATATAGAGCACTGACACCGGCAACGTAAAATAGAGCACTGACACCGGCACCGTGATATAGAGCACTGACACCGGCACCGTGATATAGAGCACTGACACCGGCACCGTGATATAGAGCACTGACACCGGCACCGTGATAGAGTGCACTGACACCACACCAGCACCGTGATAGAGAGCACTGAGACCAGCACTGAGATAGAGTGCACTGACTCCAGAACCGTGATATAGAGCACTGACATCAGCACCGCAATATATAGAGCACTGACACCAGTACCGTGGTATAGAGCACTGACACCAGCACCGTGATAGAGTGCACTGACACCAGCACTGTGATAGAGTGCACTGACACCAGCAACGTGATATAGAGCACTGACACCAGCACCATGATATAGAGCACTGACACCAGTGCCGTGATAGAGTGCTCGGTGATGGCAGCTCATGTGCCTTCTTAAGGCGGTCATCCCTAGGTGAGTGTTGGGCTTACCGCGACTTATGCGTTGACTGCAAAAATTGCAGATGGCAACACTATTGTCATTAGCGGACACATTAAAAAAAGCCCACACCAGCACCGTGATATAGAGCACTGACACCAGCACCGTGATAGAGAGCACTGACACCAGCACTGTGATATAGAGCACTGACACCAGCACCATGATAGAGTGCACTGACACCAGCACCATGATAGAGTGCACTGACACCAGCACTGTGATATAGAGCACTGACACCAGCAACGTGATATAGAGCACTGACACCAGCACCGTGATATAGAGCACTGACACCAGCACCGTGATATAGAGCACTGACACCAGCACCGTGATATAGAGCACTGACACCAGCACCGTGATATAGAGCACTGACACCAGCACCGTGATATAGAGCACTGACACCAGCACCGTGATATAGAGCACTGACACCAGCACCGTGATATAGAGCACTGACACCAGCACCGTGATATAGAGCACTGACACCAGCACCGTGATATAGTGCACTGACACCACACCAGCACCGTGATAGAGAGTCAATTCGTTTTAGGGAAAAGGGAAAAAGAATGCAAATTTGTCCACTAATAAAGGGTTACTTTAATTCTACCCCTATTGAATCCTTAATTAAGGTATTGATACCGTAACCAAATAGCATATGGAAAGAAGGGGGAAGCGCAGTTCTATTAGCACGGACTGCAAAAGGGGTTACTTTGGGCACCAAAAAGTATTTCAAAATGAGGTTAATTCATACAAAAATTATATTTAATTTTTATGTTTTAAATATCATGATTAACCATAATTAAATTACTAAAAAACCAAGGGCAGTTCATAAAGAATACCCATATTCAAAATAGACAGCACATATATCGTGAAAGACAGACTACCGACAGGACATAAATAACACACACAACAAACACAGAAAATGACGCTGGTCCGGACCAATTGCTGCTAGTTGCCGTAAGTGATTATGGTAAACTAATTAGACCTGGAGAAATGCTCACAATGTCAATTAAACGTTTACCAGGCAATCAACAGCAAGCTAAGGGGAGAAACTAATATTGAATTACAGCTATTACTATCAGCCTGGTTACTAGCTGGATTTGTAACAGAGTGTTCATTTAGTAATTATAAATATAAAGTTCTTTCTCCAATGTTAGTATAAACAATTTCCGTGGATTTTCGGCTTAGGTCAAGCTACTTTGTTTCAAGAAAGTTTTTTCAAAGACAAATATCTGTTCCGGGAAACCACAACAGGCTAGTATATTACAAACTGACTGGGTTGTTTCAGACCCGGAGGCTGTTCTTTTTAATTATATCAATAGACGCTGCAGTATCCCAATAATTCAACAAATGGTTTTAAATATCCATGTATATATCGCATACATTACCACCCTGATAGAGAGCACTGACACCAGCACCGAGATAGAGAGCACTGACACCAGCACTGATACCAGTAACTCGCTGCTGGGCCCCAAAAATATGACACTGCTCAACCTCTTCAAACAGGAGGGTACGAGCATATAGTACGGTGTGCTTTTTTTGTACAAGGAAGTGAGCCAAATGTAGAAGAAAGGTCTGTGTGCTCGATTAAATCGTTTATAGAGATATACATGGTCTACTGGTTACATGTGTTGAATTCCTCCGAGATCCAGGCCTCATTCATTTTCAGAAATGTGAGGTAGTCAACACTGTCGTGAGCTAGGCGAGTGCGCTTATCGGTCACAATCCCCCCTGCTGCGCTGAACGTCCTTTCGGACAGGACACTGGACGAGGGGCAAGCCAACAGTTCCATTGCAAATTGGGCAAGCTCCGGCCAGAGGTCAAGCGTTCACATCGGCCGTTAACCCGATGTAGTCGGACACCTGTCGGTCTAGGCATTCCCTGATGCTGTATCCGGATGAGACCTGTCGATGGGTCGGCTGAAAGAATGACCTCATATCAGAAGTCACCAACACATCTTTAAACCGCCCTCTTCTTGCAGGCGCTGTTGGATTGGTACCCGCAACTCTTTCTCTGGGAGTGGGAATTGCTCCTCTGCCAGCGCACGCAAAAGCAGAATGCAGAATTTCTCGAAGCAAGGCCTGGAAGTGCTCCATTCTGACAGTCCTCTGTGACGTGGTAACATTTTCGCCATTTTGTGTTTGTACCGGGGTCTAAGTACGTTGCCACCCAGTACTGGTCCTTAACCCTTATGCTTTTTATACGGGGGTCCCTGTTAAAACACTGGAGCATGAAGGCCCCCATTTGCACTAAACTGGAAGCAGTGTGGTGGCCTGGCTCCTGCTCATCATCCAGGATAATGTCGTCCTCCTCGTTCTCTCCCCATCCACGCACAACAACAGGGATCCCAGAAAGGTTTAAAGCATGCTCTTCTTGCTCCTCCTCATCCACC
This sequence comes from Lithobates pipiens, assembly GCF_037356315.1. Lineage (NCBI taxonomy): Eukaryota > Metazoa > Chordata > Amphibia > Anura > Ranidae > Lithobates > Lithobates pipiens. The sequence continues at coordinate 331,859,011 of NW_027507764.1, read as the reverse complement.
CCGGCACCATCCTCCTCTGACTCCTCTTCAGACTCCTGTTGTTGACTTGTCTCAGATAGAGTAGCCCCCCCTGGAAATTCATCCAGCATTACGACTTCCTCATCTTCCCGCTCCTGCTCCTCCACGGCTTGATCAATGACACGACGCAATGCACGCTCCATAAAGAAGGCATAAGGTACCATGTCACTGATGGCACCATGGCTGCAACTGACCAGTTCGGTGATCTCATCAAATGGGCGCAGAAGTCTGCATGCGTCACGCATGAGCAGCCACTGGCGCGGTGAAAAAAACCCAGCTCCCCACAACCTGTTCTGCCACAGAGTTCATACAGGTAGACGTTAACTGCACGTTTCTGCTGGAGCAGCCTATCAAGCACATAGAAGGTTGAGTTCCATTGCGTCGGACAATCGCAAATAAGACGTCTGACCGGCAGATTGTGTCACTGCTGAATGTCAGCAAGGCGAGCGATGGCCGTGTAAGATCTTCTGAAATGGGCCGAGATTTTCCTTGCCTGCCGCAAGATGTCCTGGACCCCAGGGTATTTGACAACGAATCGCTGCATGACCAAGTTTAAGACGTGTGCCATGCATGGCACATGCATAATTTTGCCCTGTTTCAATGCGCTAAGCAGATTGGCACCGTTGTCACACACCACTTTACCAACTGTCAAATTGAGCGGTGTTAGCCACTGATCTGCCTGTGAGCACAAAGCTGAAAGGAGTGTCGGGCCAGTGTGGCTCTTGGCTTCCAGGCACATCAGACGCAGCACGACATGGCAACGTCTCACCTGGCATGTCGAATAGCTTTTGGGGAGCTTGGGCGGTGCAGCGGAAGAGACGCTAGCAGCGGAAAAGGAGGAATCAGCTGAGGAGGAGAGGGAGGAGGATGGAGTAGGAGGAGGAGGAGAAGAAGAGCCAGGCCTGCATGCAATCTCTGGCGGTAAAACCAAATCTACACGGGTGTCACGGGTTACATGCTTGACGGCCGTCAGAAGGTTCACCCAGTGGGCAGTAAAAGTGATATACCTTCCCTGCCCTTGTTTGCTAGACCATGTGTCTGTGGTCAGATGTATCTTGGCACCGACACTGTGCCAGAGATACATTCACTTGCCGCTGAACATAGCCATATAGCTCTGGGATGCCCTTCTGTGAGAAATACTTCCTTCCTGGGACCTTCCATTGTGGTGTTCCAATGGCCACAAATTTTCGAAAAGGCCTCCGAGTCCACCAGTTTATATGGCAGTAGTTGGCGGGCTATGAGTTCTGACAAGCCAGCCGTCAACTGTTGGGCAAGAGGGTTATCCGGCATCATCATTTTTTTACGCTCGAACATTTGGCCCACAAAGCCTGCCTTTTTTCAGAAAAACGTGAGCTTACCATGATGGAAGGTGGAGAGGAGGACAATTGTGAGGAGAGAGGAGAAGGAGAAGTAGAAGACGAGGCTGGACGGTGAGAGCCTGGAGTGTGGATTTGTGTGTTCCGTTGCTCCCACTGGGCTCGGTGATGGCAGCTCATGTGCCTTCTTAAGGCGGTCATCCCTAGGTGAGTGTTGGGCTTACCGCGACTTATGCGTTGACTGCAAAGATTGCAGATGGCAACACTATTGTCATTAGCGGACACGTTAAAAAAAGCCCACACTGCGGAGCCATGTGCCAGCGTCCTGGGAGCGCCAGATGTGACCGTACATGGTTGATGCCTTGCTCCTGATACATTTGCATTCTGCTTTGTCCCTCCTGTGCAATCTAAGTTCTTCCTGCTTCTCCTCCCTATCTACTGGTCCATATCTCCCTCTGAACTCCCCTCCTCTTCCTCTCTTGTGGGCACCCACGTGGCATCCCTAGACACGTCATCATCGACGTCACCTTCCCCACCGCTATAATTAGAGATCTCGGAGTAGGCAGCAACAGCGAGGACAAACCTCCTCCTTGGGCTGATCTGGGTACTGTCGTCAGACGGCTGAGCGGTGGTTGTTGCTACCTCCTCTTTTTGATCCAATGCCAAGAGTGGCTGCGCATCAGAAAGGTCTTGATATGGATCAGAAAATAATTCCTGTGACTCAAGTGGAAGGTATATGGTGGTGGTGTTGGTGGTAGTGAGAGTGAAGAAGAGGGTGCAGATCGAGAGGATGAGGAGGGTGCAGAAGAGTAAGGCTGAATGAGCCACTCAACCAAGTCTGGTGCGTCTTTGACGTAATTGCACGCACCTTCTGCAATTTGCCACTTTGGCTCAAGTCTGTTGCTCCTGCCCTACCCCTACCACCCCTGCGGAAGGGCCTGCCTCTTCCTCTGCCTGTCATTTTTTAAATGACCCTGTGACAAAAGTCTCTAGAGAAGTGCAGTATGTATGTGGAAGAAGGTATATAACACCCCGCTTCAATCTGTTGTTTTTGGGGGCCACTGGTCTATCACACCAGTTATAATACTTTTTTTTATTGCGTTTGTCGCTCTCTGTAGTATCGCTGCAGATCCGCTCAGCAGTCACAATGGTGCACAGTGGAAATGCACTATACTATGCTTTCTATATGTGCAAATATTTTATACGTGTATTACACACCTATATATTGCACACCAAATAGTACACCTATACCAGTCCTTACAAGGACCTTTGTGGACCAAGTAGCTAGTGATTTGCAGACTGTACCTCAGTCCCTACACTGATAAAGGACTGCTGCAGAATAGGGCAGCAATCTGCAGCAGTGCACCACAACCCTCCAAATTGTACACCTATACCAGTCCTTACAAGGACCTTTGTGGACCAAGTAGCTAATGATTTGCAGACTGTACCTCAGTCCTTACACTGATAAAGGACTGCTGCAGAATAGGGCAGACATCTGCAGCAGTGCACCACAACCCTATATACTGTACACCTATACCAGTCCTTACAAGGACCTTTGTGGACCAAGTAGCTAGTGATTTGCAGACTGTACTTCAGTCCCTACACTGATAAAGGACTACTGCAGAATAGGGCAGTAATCTGCAGCAGTGCACCACAACCCTATATATTGTACACCTATACTAGTCCTTACAAGGACCTTTGTGGACCAAGTAGCTAGTGATTTGCAGACTGTACCTCAGTCCCTACACTGATAAAGGACTGCTGAAGAATAGGGCAGAAATCTGCAGCAGTGCAACACAACTCTCCAAATAGTACACCTATACCAGTCCTTACAAGGCTTTTGTGGACCAAGTAGCTAGTGATTTGCAGACTGTACCTCATTCCCTACACTGATAAAGGACTGCTGCAGAATAGGGCAGCAATCCGCAGCAGTGCACCACAACCCTATATATTGTACACCTATACCAGTCCTTACAAGGACCTTTGTGGACCAAGTAGCTAGTGATTTGCAGACTGTACCTCAGTCCCTACACTGATAAAGGACTGCTGCAGAATAGGGCAGCAGTCAAGTATAATATTCTTTCTATATTTGGAAGAAAGTATATTATAAATATACAACCCTATATACTGTACACCTATACCAGTCCTTAAAAGGACCTTTGTGGACCTAATAGTAATAGCTAGCTAGTGATTAAACTGACTGTCCCTGCTGCACACAGCGTCCTGTCCCTCCCTGCACTGACAAAAGACAGGCTGCTGCAATCACCAGCACAGCAGTGCACTCAACCCTATATACTGTGCTACACCTATACCATACCAGTCCTTAAAAGGACTTTTGTGGACCTAATAGCTAGTGATTTGTGTCACTACAGTCTCTCCCTGCTCCACACAGCGCCCTGTCCCTACACTGAAATAAGACAGAATGTAAAATGGCCGCCAGATCAGGTCTATTTATAAGGTAGGGGGAATGTCCAATTGTCCATGTGCTGAAATGTCTCAATTGACTGTCCTGTACCCCATGATGGATGGGTCAAAGTTCTTTCACACTGTAAACACATATGTCCGCCGGGCGATAGTCCTCTGATCGGGCGAATCGCGAACACGCAAAATTTGCCGCAAAACGACTGCCGGGCAAACAGTTTGGCCATCCTTAGTTGCCATATAGCGTGTGTCTCAGGAGTAGGAGATGTAGAATAGGCGGTCTCCCCATTCCCTAAGTCCTCCTTCCGCGTCCACCAATCTGGACTGAGACGCCTTATGGGCCTGCCCAATAGCTGCAGCAAAGGAGCCACACGTGGTGGACTTAAAGCCATCCCAAACCACAGGGATGGAGGCACTCTGCCTGTTGGTTATCCAATAGGACTTCATGGAGGCCATACTCTGGTCCACAACAGCCTGGTCTGCTAGCCACAGCCAATCAATCTCCACACCCAATTAGAGGAGGGTGTGTCCAGGGCGATGTCCACCATCAAAGGGGAGTGGTTGGACATTGCCCTGGGGAGATATATAACTCCAGTCGCCATATTAAGCATATTTGACGAAACTAGACATAAATCTATATGTGACAGTGTGCCGTGAAAGTCAGACCGGCACAAGTACTCCCTCACATCCGCATGTATCTATCTCCAGGCCTCCACCAGGTCAAATTGGGTCAGGAAGGAACCTAGGTGTGTGTGGGATAATGTAGAACAGCGGAACCTATCAGTGGAGTTGTCAAGTACTGTATTATAATCATCATCTATCAGTAAAGGGCCCTTGGTAATTTCCAATATCGTTCCCATCACTCGCTCAAAGAATTGTTAGGTATAAGGTGGTGAAACATACAGACTAGTCACTGTGTAAGGTTTCCAAGGAGTTCAAGCACAAGAATTACAAAGCAGCCACTAGGATATAGTTTAAAGTGTTTGATAGGTGCTGATTTGGCTATAAGGATAGATGTACCCCGGACATACGTGGAGTGAAGGGCATATGCTATTTTAGCTCTTTTAAGGACCATAACCCAGGAACCTTGTTTGTAGATGGGTTTCCTGGAGGAGGATCACATTTGGATTATGTCGTGCCAGATACTCAAACAATATTGATTGTTTCACTTTGGAGTTAAGCTCCTTAACATTCCATTAAATTAGACATAGTTTAGTCATAAGTAAGCGTTAATCACAGTTATGGATGCCCAGTTCTCACAGTGCACCAGAGTCAAAGTCAAAGCGTGGAGTTCCATGCACCCTGAGGAGTAGGAGGGAGCATGAACAATTTATACATGTGAGAGAACAGTGTGCCTTCTACAGATAGTAACTGGATACCAAGATGGCCCACCAGCCCAGTAAGCATATGAACAAAAAGTAGGAGAGAAGAACTAAACAAAAAAAAGAGAAAAAATAAAAAATCTCAAAACATTCAAAACCACCCTAACCCTCCCGGCTCCCAAACCCAAACACATGAGAACTTTGTTCCCAGAACCAAAACTGCAAAGGACTGATATAGTCCCGCATCCAGCAAACCATGAGAAGCAGGGAGAAGTCTGTAGCAGTGAGCTGCCATCCGTGTCCGCACAAAACAATATATGATTAGTAACCCAGATTCTAGAGAAAACATTCCATAATTAGTAGAAGAATAGTACCAAATACAAACAGGGAAGTAGTAGGGACAGTCATCCAGAAAAAAATAAGGTCTATGCAACCTACATCAAAGTTTTGAAAAGTGTAACCAGCTTCTTGTGGGTAGGAGAAGATGGGATGATTGGGAGGGATGTGATATCCTGTCCTTCACTCTCCCCCGTTAACAGCAACTAAGCGGGGGGCTGCAAACAAGAGGTATATAGATGTGATACAGGATAGTTACATTCAGTGAGGAGGAGATCTCCGGTTCTGGTTCCTGTGATCCGGAGGCCCCAGGGTGTCCATCCAGTGTGCGGCATCCTTAGGATTCGTGAAAAAGTAGGCCTGCATGCTGTAAGGCAATTTTAGATCCCTCAGTCGCCTTTTGATGGCCAGGAATGTAGCCCTCTGTTTTTGTGTAGCTACTGAGAAATCCAGAAAAATTGTGATTTCATTACCATAAAAGGATACCCTGCCCTTTTCTCGGGTAGCCCTAAGAACCACTTCCCTGTAACTGAAGTGCAATAATTTAATGAGTATGGCACGTGGTGGTGCCCCAGAGGGCAAGGGATGCAGGGGGACTATGTGCTCGCTCAATGGCGAATAACAGTGAGAAGGTGGGGGCGCCAAAAGTGGATGTCAGCCATCGCTCCATGAAAGCCTCAGGAGCCCTGCCCTCTGAACCCTCTGGGAAAACCAGAAAGCCCAGATTATTACGCCTCAGGCAATCCTCCATGTCTGTCAGCAATATAATCCTGGGTCTGACGCAGCTCCCTGACAGAGCCCTGTAAGGGACGTGTCTCGTCTTCCAATGCCCGTATGCGTTGTTCAGCATTTTTTGTCCTGTGCCGAAGGTTTTGCACATCATGTTTTAGGAAGGATAGGTCAGTTTTGATAGAGTCCATTTGTGTGGTGAGGGAAGTATGGCTGTGCTGTATAGACAACATAATCTGTGCCAGAGTGGACTCTGCATGGCCTGTATTGGCATGTATACAGGGGAATCAGTGTCTTCAGGGGGGAGAATAAGAGGGGATCATCAGGGCTACAAGTGGATATGTTTTGTCACTCACCCTTCCCAGGCTGCGCAGTGGAGGAAGAGGATGGCTGGATGTACTTCTGTGCATGAGGCTGGCCTGCGCCATTTTGCTGCTACTGACATGGCGGTATCGGCGGTGTGAATCCTGGTGTGTCCTCCATAGCAGGGCCGTGGCAGCAGTACAGGAAGAAGTTTCCCGTACCAGCTGTCACTGTTTGAAAACAGTGTGGCCGTGCGGGGCTCCACCCACTCATGCATACACGCCACTTTGTGTGTGAATGAACTACAAGCCCCGACATCCTTGGCGGCTGTTGGCTTTTAGTTGTCAATGAACTACTAAGGAGCTGTGGTAGTTCACTGATTCTTCCTGTCAGTGAGTATCATCTTGCAGGCTTCTACTACAAAAAATAATAAATGCATTTTTTTTTTACTTGCAAAAAGATGGGCATTTATTATTTTTTTGTAGAAAAGGGAACTTATCGTTTAATTTTTAATGATCAGAGTTCAGTTCTTAAGCAGGTACTCTGCAAGCTCCTCCTCCACATATCCATCAATATAGTGCACTGCTTATTACTAAGATCCCTTTTACACTGAGGCCTTTTTCAGGTGCTTTTGGGCTAAAAAAAAATAGCACATTTAAAGCACCTGAATAACGGCTCCCCTGCAGTCTCAGTGTGAAAGCCTGAGTGCTTCCACACTGAGGCGATGCGCTGGCAGGACGTTAAAAAAAAACTCCTGCAAGCAGCATCTTTGGATCAATGAAGGAGCGGTGTAAACACCGCTCCTAAAGCGCCCCGGCACATTGAAATGAATAGGCAGCGCCGCTGCAGTGGCGTTTTGTAAATCGTTTTAACCCTTTTTCGACTGCTAGCGGGGTAGCCCGCTAGGGGCCACAAACCTCAGCAAAAATTACAGTAAAGTGCCGCAAAAAATAGAGGCGATTTACCGCCGAAGCCCCAGTGTGAAAGCAGCCAGTAAGAAAAGGACATATATTTAGAGCCAAAAGTCCAGAATCAAGGAATCTGGGAGCTCAGAAACATAAAGAGAGCTATGTGAAAGCACTTCTTAGTGACTATTTTTACTCATTTATGTTGCTCTTTTTTTTATCACTAAAGGTTAGCAAATTTTAGACAGATATTTGTTAAACCGTATTCAGTCTTGTAGTCACTTTTATATTTTGCCAGTCTACCTTGGTGAAGTCTGCCAAAGATCATTTTTAAACATATACAAGAAAGCATTGTAAACAAATATATGGGAGTATCATCAATATGTTTCCCCTATAAAGTCGTTGATTTTGCCAAGATCTTTTATTCTTCTTTTTCAGCAATAATATATTAGATCTTAGTCTTTTAAACTAGCTTTGTTTTCCATCATTTTGTATTTGAGCTATCTTGTAAAGACATCTGGTCGTTTACCCTTAATTTTACGTTCTCACTACAAGTTTTTTTCTCTTTCCGACACTAATATAGAGAGTTGTTAATGAATGTGCAGAACACTGGCTAATAATGACTATCACCACAGCCTAAGAAACCTTTAAATGCAGGCTAATAGTATCCTGTCGTGTTAGGACTGCGGCTCATTAACTTTCCCATGACTTTCACTAAACAAATGGAGAAACCAGGTCTTGTGAGCATTTAGGTGCTAATATCTTTGTCACAGTGTGAGTATATTCTACTACAAAAAAATAGCCTCTCATCTTTTCTGGGCCACTGTATCGGAGGGTCTTGATCTGTACTTTAACTTTGTGTGTATGTTCATTCAAAGTGAAGGCACTAGCTTTTTCTACAATTTACGGATACTTTTTCAAATGCTATATTAACCTTGAAACAATATCTAAACGGCATCATACTACACATGATTTGCAAACTAATCTCTAAAACAAACCTTGGACGTGTGATGTACTCCCTAAAACCCTAATCAATGTGTAACTACTTGGCACCCACGCTATAGCCGAAAGAGGGATACAGTGTGCCGCGCTCTGTAATTGCCGTGACCTTGGGATTCGGTTGATCACAGATCGGGTCCAGGGCCAATCACAGTGGACCCTTTACAACATGATCAGCTGCTAGCCAATGACAGCTGAGTATGGAAGTAAACAAAAGCTGGTTATCGGCTTTTTTTCTCCCCTCGCGCTTCAACGTGAAGAAAAAGGGAAAGCCATTAGCCGGCATCTGTTAGAGGGGAATCGGTCCCACACAATGCCCCCCAGTGCAGATAATCAGTGTCCATCATTACTGCTAATCAGTGCCATCAGTGCCTCTCAGTGCTGCCAATCAGTGCCTCATCATTAGTGTCACCTCTATCAGTGCCACCTAACAGTACCCAACAGTGCCACTTATCAGTGCCCATCAGTACCACCTATCAGTGTCCATCAGTGCCGCCTATCAGTGCCACTCATCAGTACAAAGGGATGCCCTTTGTTAAAGCAACCTTACAAGTAAAAAAAAAAAAATGAAAAGTAAAATCAATAAATGAATAATCTTCTATTTAACCCCTTTTTTGTTAAAGTGCTTGTAAAGCGCTGGGTTGTACTGATACCGATACTAAGCATTTGCACAAGTACTTTTACTCATGCAAATGCTCTGATGCTAAAACAGATACCTTCAAGTCTGCAGGCTGTAACCGTGGCCTTAAAACCCGGTACACATGTGCAAATTGGATACATATTAAATTTCATTTGATTTGCATGACATGTGAACCTGCAGCCTTTTCAATAGAGCTGGTTTTCATATGTGCATGCCAGCCACAGCGCGTTTTTTAACAGAGTCCAAAACTATTTTTAGCACTGTTCAGGTTGCTCCTGAGCCTCTCAACAAAGTTGCACCGGAGGGGGCTGAAATCCTGCTGTCAAAACCAAACCACACATATGTGAACCTGGTCTTTTGGAGAGAAACTGTCACGTGACACTAAAAATAAGTATTGTAATTGGCATTGGTGGGTACTTGAGAAAAAAATATCAGTACTCGTTCTTAAAGAAATTGTATCGGTGCATCTCTAGTAAAAGTAACCACCTCTTCTGGGGTTTCCCGGTGCTCTTGGTTCTTCCTTTTCTGTGTGCCACCATAGGAATCCAATTCCTATGGTGACCCACCTGTGGGCTTGCTCCTGAGCTAGGCTATGTCCACTGACACAAACAGTGTGGTTTGGCTCTGCCCCCCGCTCATAGTTTATGACAGAAACAAGAGACAATGGCTTCTGCTGCTGTCTCTGAGCCCGTGAGGAGAGAGAGAGACCAGCGCTGGATCGGGATAGGGCTCAGGTAAGTATTAAAGGAGGTGAGGGGACAGTACAATTAGTTGGACATTTTTTACCTTAATGCAGGGAATGCATTAAGGTAAAAATGTTTAGCCTTTAGAACCACTTTAACTTTGATCTTCCCTTATTATTTCCTCCCTCCCTCTTCTTCAATAGCTTCTCTGCTGATTTTTTAACTTTTTGATCATTTTGTTTATTTAACAAAAAAAAAAAAAATTATATATATATATATATATATATATATATATATATATATATATATATATATATATATATATATATATATATATATATATGCACTACTTAGTTATCTTAGCAAAAGCCAACATATTGCCACATAGGTTTGCCCATAGCAAACATGGAAAAAATGCTTTAATCCAGTAGTGACTAAAGCTACATGCAATCAGCTGAATAAACAATAAAAAAAATTATATATAGAGAGAGAGAGAGAGCGAGATGTAGATATAGATATATTGTCCAGTGCTAGTACATACTGAGTTTGATGCACCCTTGCCGAAGAACAAGCATATGTATTGACCTCCTCTTTAGAAGCACAGCTTATTCAATGACACATCCCCTGCCTGCTAACTGGACAATGAAAGAGCAGCTGCAAACGGAGGATTTATCATTCTGTTATCTCCAAGACCTCCATCTGCTGGCTTCATATAAAGAAACAAAATACCCATGTAATATTTTATCTAAAAAAATGTATATACACACAATATATGCAGTCCTGGCCATAATAAAGATATAAAACGCTGTGCCTTACCATATGGATTTAATACAGAAACTTCAGGCAAGCTGTTGAAGCCCAGGAGAGCAGTTTAAGTCTTGGTAAGGGTCTGTTAAAAGTAAGGTCATTCACTAATGACAAAAGCCATCAGAAATCGTACTAAGCAGTGGTGGCAAGACTCTATAATTGAAAAACATATTGTGGCTGAGTATTGTTCAGATTTATAGCTATTCCATATGAATGAGGATTTAAAGCCACCTGTAGTCTGCTTACACCCCTGCCAGAGAGCACAGCCACATGCCGGATCTGCTCTGTGGCAGCAGCACTGCTTGTTCAAGGAACTTAATAAAAAAAAAAAAAAAACCTGCTGATTTGACAATGAAGGAGGAGCGGTACACTTCTCTTTTCTCACTCTGCTTTTGCCTGCTATCCGCATGTTCCCTGTCAGCATATGTGTATAAATCAAAAAACATTGTCTACCAGTCCCAGACTGCTGCCGCAGTCTAGGTGATCACAGGAGGCTGACATTAAGACTAATTTAGATAATTGTTTGAAGAACTACACTTTTTTATTTTAAAGGATAATAATAATTTTTAGGGCTGTGGAAATTAAAGATTAATTCCTCGATTAATCGATACATTTTTTTGATTGATCAAAATTCTTTTGATCGGTACTTACCTCTCCGCCGGTTTCGGGTCTTCAGGGAGTTCCATCGGAGATCCGATGACGTCACGGGACATCGACGTCACTGGACTCCTCCCTCTTTCCCCAAGTGCCTCCGATTGCTAACGAAGGGAAGGGGGAGGAGTCCGGTGTCGAAGTTCTGATTGAACGTAATGCATAGGGGGGAGGAGCTATGCATGACGTCACCCGTTTCTGCCCTACGGAACTAACACGATTGTTGGCTTTACATGCTGTGTTTTTATCATCTTTATGTGAGTAGTTCGTGTTTGAACACAAAAATTAAATCTTATACTTAAGCGGTGAGCACTTAGATCTTTTCTTTCTACCCATGACCTGGCATCCTTGCTGAGATCTAAGGATACGTGAGAGAAGTTTATGGTCCATGTTAACCCTTTTGATACCTGCTTGCATGACCACCTGTTTGCACAGGGGTCCATGCCATAAGGTGATAGTGATTAGTTAGATCGGAGGTGGAGGGATTCTCACGCTACTGTGGAAAAAAATTACTTGCGTCATTACTACAGTTTGAATTTAAAACTTATTTGTGTGAACTGTGAAATTAAGACATGGATTGTGGAAAGTAACTAGTGTTGGGTGATTGTATATAGTGTATACCACATTTACCACTGACTAATGCAGAGTTGTAATGCAAGGAGATCAGCTAAAAGTAGATGGATCTGTATGTGCGTTATAATTAATCTAAATTAGTCGATTAATCTATTAAAAAAAAAAAGATTAATCGAACACGAAAATTTTAATCAGTAACAGCCCTAATAATTTTACTATTGTGATCCATGTAGCATTTTTCCAGATACAGTCCCCCACAACACATGGTAGTGTGTTACCGTGCATTTTGATGATGCTACAATGCATGTGGGTCTGAGATCTGTTGGGCTAGGGCATTGGGGTGGCAAAAAATAAAAAATAGCGCCCACCCCTTGCAGCTATAACAGCTTCAACTCTTCTGTGAAGGCTGTCTATAAGGTTTAGGAGTGTATCTATGGGAATGTTTGACCATTCTTCCAGAAGCACATTTGTGAGGTCAGGCACCGATGTGGATGAGAAGGCCTGGCTTGCAGTCTCCTCTCTAATTCATCCCAAAGGTGTTCTGTCGGGGTGAGGTCATGACGCTGTGCAGCCCAGTCAAGTTCCTCCACCCCAAACTTGCTCATCCATTTCTTTATGGACCTTGCTATGTGCACAGTCATGTTTGAACAGGAAGGGGCCATCCCCAAACTGTTCCTACAAAGTTGGGAGCATGAAATTGTCCAAAATGTTTTGGTATGCTGATGTCTTAAGAGTTCTCCTCATTGGAACTAAGGGGCTAAGCCAAAACCATGAAAAACAACCCCACACCATAATGTTTTTCAAATGATTTGAATCATTGCACAAAGCAAACTCTATAAAGATATGGATGAGCGAGTTTGGGGTGGAGGAACTTGACTGGTCTGCACAGAGTCCTGACCTCAACCCGATAGAATGCCTTTGGGATGAATTAGAGCACAGACTGCGAGCCAGGCCTTCTCGTCCACATCAGTGCCTGACCTCACAAATGCACCTCTGGAGGAATGATCAAACATTCCCATAGACACACACATAATCATTATACCATCTCTCTCTCATATATACATACATACATACATACATACATACATACATATTTAATTGGTATGCTAAATGCATAAACAAGTTTTCTTTTTGTTTTTTTTTGTTTTTAAAGACCTAAAACATCAAAAAGCTAGCAAAGAGCTGGAACAAAAAAAAAACACATTTTCATGTGTCAACTTAAATCAAAATGCATAAAAAAATTGCAGGTTGATCTGTTATTTAAATTCACACTTCATGGGATTCAAAGAATCAGTATGGTACATATTAGCATTACTAGATCACATAGCTACAGTGCCTTGCCAAAGTATTCACCCTTTTGCCTATATTGCCTATTTTGTTACATTGCAACCTTTAGTTCAATGTTTTTTTGAAATGAATTATATGTAATGGATCAGAACACAATAGTCTAATGCCGCGTACACACGGTCAAACTGTATGACGTACTTAGTCTGGCGGAAAAGTATGCCAGACTGTCCGTCGGAATTTCCGAACGGGCTACTTGCCCACACACGGCACTTTTTGAGCGGACTAATACGGCGTACTAAGTCCGCCATACTATCCGCCCTACTTTTGAAATGAACGGACTCGCCCACACACACGGAGGAAAGTCCGCTCATTTCGAGCGTGTCTCCAGGTAGGCGGGGCCCGCGAAGAAGACGTCGCTGCCCCCGCCGCCTGGTATGGACTTAAAGGGGAACCCCAACGCCAAAAAAAACGGCGTAGGGGTCCCCCCCAAGTCCACAACAGACCCTTGTCCGAGCACGCTAGCCGTACCAGGCCGCGTGCCCTCAACATGGGGGGGTGCCTTGGGGAAGGGGGGGCCGCGCGGCCCCCCCCACCCCAAAGCACCTTGTCCCCATGTTGATGAGGACAAGGGCCTCTTCCCGACAACCCTGGCCGTTGGTTGTCGGGGTCTGCGGGCGGGGGCTTATCGGAATCCGGGAGCCCCCTTTAATAAGGGGGCCCCCGATACCGGCCCCCCACCCTATGTGAATGAGTATGGGGTACAATGTACCCCTACCCATTCACCTGTAAAATAAAAATGTACAAAAAAAAACACAACACACGAGATAAAATACTTTATTGCACAGCTCCGGGGGTCTTCCGTCTTCGGGGGTCTTCTCGCCGGACTCCTCCGCTATCTTCTTGTAGCTCTTTTGCTAGCGGAGGAGTCTGGCTTTCTTCCTCGCCGCCGGCCTCTTCTCCCGACTTCGGGGGTCTTGTCCCCCTCTTCGGTTCTTCTGCCGGGCCACCGCGCCTTCTTATAGCTCTTTTACAGGCGGTGGCCCGGTCTTCTGTCGCCGCCGCCTTCCGTTCTCCTTCTTCTTCTTCTCCTTCTTCTCCAGGAGATGTTGACTCGACGATCTCTCCGGCCACAATGCCAGGGCCGCGCTGCGCGGCCACTTATATAGGGACAAGGGGCGGTGTCACATGGCTTTATGTCACATGGGTTGGTGTCACATGGTGACCCCGCCCCCTTACGATGTCATAGTCCCCATGTGACCAACCCATGTGACATAAAGCCATGTGACACCGCCCCTTGTCCCTATATAAGTGGCCGCGCAGCGCGGCCCTGGCATTGTGGCCGGAGAGAGCGTCGAGTCAATATCTCCTGGAGAAGAAGAAGAAGAAGAACGGAAGGCGGCGGCGGCGACAGAAGACCGGGCCACCGCCTGTAAAAGAGCAATAAGAAGGCGCGGTGGCCCGGCAGAAGAACCGAAGAGGGGGACAAGACCCCCGAAGTCGGGAGAAGAGGCCGGCGGTGAGGAAGAAAGCCGGACTCCTCCGCTAGCAAAAGAGCTACAAGAAGATAGCGGAGGAGTCCGGCGAGAAGACCCCCGAAGACGGAAGACCCCCGGAGCTGTGCAATAAAGTATTTTATCTTGTGTGTTGTGTTTTTTTTTTTGTACTTTTATTTTACAGGTGAATGGGTAGGGGTACATTGTACCCCATACTCATTCACATAGGGTGGGGGGCCGGTATCCGGGGGCCCCCTTATTAAAGGGGGCTCCCGGATTCCGATAAGCCCCCCGCCCGCAGACCCCGACAACCAACGGCCAGGGTTGTCTGGAAGAGGCCCTTGTCCTCATCAACATGGGGACAAGGTGCTTTGGTGTGAGGGGGCGCGCGCCCCCCCCCTTCCCCAAGGCACCCCCCCATGTTGAGAGCACGCGGCCTGGTACGGCTCAGGAGGGGGGCGCTCGCTCGCCCCCCTTTCCTGGCCGGCCGGGTAGCGTGCTCTGACAAGGGTCTGTTGTGGACTTGGGGGGGGGCCCTACGCCGATTTTTTTCGGCGTTGGGGTTCCACTTTAAGTCCATACCAGGCGGCGGGGCCAGCGACGTCTCCTTAGTGGGCCCCGCCTACCTGGATACCTGCTCGAAATGAGCGGACTTTTCTCCGGGCGGGAAAAGTCCGCTCATTTCAAAAGTACGGCGGACTGGCATACACACGGCCGGATTGTCCGCCGAAATGCGAGTACGATGGACAGAATTTAGAAAAAAACGAAATTCTTAGTACGCCGGACTGCACGCTGAAAAAGTCCGCTGAAGCCCACACACGAGCGGACTGTCCGTTGAAATGTGTTTCGGCGGACTAAGTAGGCCATACAGTCCGCTCGTGTGTACGCGGCATAAGTTGGTGAAGTAAAATTAGAAAAATATATACATAAAACTGTTTTTCAGAAATAAAAAACTGATAATTGGCATGTATTCACCCCCTTTGTTATGAAGCCCATAAAAAGCTCTGGTGCAACCAATTACCTTCAGAAGTCACATAATTAGGGAAATGATGTCCACCTGTGTGCAATCTAAGTGTCACATGATCTGTCATTACATATACACACGTTTTTGAAAGGCCCCAGAGGCTGCAACACCTAAGCAAGAGGCACCACTAACCAAACACTGCCATGATGACCAAGGAAGTCTCCAAACAAGCAAGGGACAATGATGTTGAGACGTACAAGTCAGGGTTAGGTTATAAAAAAAATCCAAATCTTTGATGATCCCTAGGAGCACCATCAAATCTATCATAACCAAATGGAAAAAACATGGCACAACAGCAAACCTGCCAAGAGACGGCCACACACAAAAATTCACAGGCAGGGCAAGGTGGGCTTTATTCAGAGAGGTAGCACAGAGACCTAAGGTAACCCTGGAGGAGCTACAGAGTTCCACAGCAGAGACTGGAGTATCTGTACATAGGACGACAATAAGCCATACCCTCTATAGAGTTGGGCTTTGGCAGAAAGGCCAGAGGAAAGCCATTACTTCCAGCAAAAATCAAAATGGCACATTTTGAGTTTGCAAAAAGGCATGTGGGAGACTTCGAAAATGTATGGAGGAAGGTGCTCTGGTCTGATGAGACAAAAATTTTACTTTTTGGCCATCAAAAAAACGCCATGTCTGGCACAAACCCAACACGTCACATCACCCAAAGAACACCATCCCCACAGTGAAACATGGTGGTGGCAGCATCATGCTGTGGGGATGTTTTTCAGCAGTCGGGACTGGGAAACTGGACAGAGTTGAGGGAAAGATGGATGGTGCTAAATACAGGGATATTCTTGAGCAAAACTTGTACCACTCTGTGTATAATTTGAGGCTAGACCGGAGGTTCACCTTCCAGCAGGACAATGACCCCAAACACACTGCTAAAGCAACACTTGAGTGGTTTAAAGGGAAACACGTAAATGTGTTGGAATGGCCTAGTCAAAGCCCAGACCTCAAGCGCAAACCAACTAACTTGAAGGAGATGGAGTCATTTTTCAAGGATGAATGGGCCCAGTGGTAAGATGTGGCAAGCCCATAGAGACTTATCCAAAGCAACTTGGAGCTGTGATAGCAGCAAAAGGTGGCTCTACAAAGTATTGACTTTAGGGGGGTGGATAGTTATGCACATTGACTTTTTCTGTTATTTTGTCCTATTTGTTGTTTGCTTCACAATAAAAAAAAACATCTTCAAAGTTGTGGGCACATTCTGTAAATTAAATGATGCAAATCCTCAAACAATCCATGTTAATTCCAGGTTGTGAGGCAAAAATGCCAAAGGGGTGAATACTTTTGTAAGGCACTGTATGATGGTTGAATATAAAGTAATGCCTCCATGTCTATTACTCATGAGTGGACGGGAATATTTTAATAAATCAAACACAGAAATAAGACAAAGATATGGTCACCAGACTGTATACATTTTTTTTTTACAATAATTAGCACATTTTTTTGAAACTGTCGTGGTAGTAAAAGCCACATTCTGTTTTCACAATCATGTCCTAGAAGTATTTCCTTCTTCGCTAAATGTTTGGTGATATTCATGGGGGTCTTCTTTCAATTTTGGAAAATGATGGAGGCCACAGGATGCCATTCTTGGACTGTATGGTGAATGTGGTAGGCGGGGTGTTGGGATCCAGTCTCTCAATTGCTTCCATAGTGGCAGACAAAGTGGCTGGCTTAGTGTTGTTTCCGGTAAGTAAACTGCAGTTTTACTTACCTTATCCCTCGCTCCAGCAGGCATCTCCCCCAGCTGCTTTACCAGTGCCCTGAAGCTTCTTCCCTTTACTGTTCCATTGGTCGCAAGCACTCTGATAATATCACATACAATGCAAAACCAGAAGTTTTGCATCGTAAGTGAGGATGCAGAGAGCCCACCCACAACCAAGAGAGTTGTAGAGAAGAGGAGCTAGAGGAGAGAGATATAAGGTAAGTAAAGATTCTGTTTATGTTCCATCTAAAAAACAAACATTTTAATTGTTTGTTAACCTAAAAAAAAAAGATTCTGTTCCCTTAAAGCATGTTACACAGCACAGTGCTTAATTTTGCTGCTAAAATGACTTTTATTGTCATCTATGATCCTCCTTGTCAGGTTCTCCTGTCTCTGTGTTTTATAAAAATAAAATGCCTCCTTTACCTCATTTCAGAGCATCTCTCGGCGCTTACGTTACCAGCTCTCTCTCCTCTCTTCCTGACTGATGACAGCGGGGGGAATCTCGGCCCTGCCCGCTGCAGCTGTCAGACTGGAAGAGGAGAAAGTCAGCCAGTCACAAAAGCGCCGGGAGATGCTCTGAAATTTAGGTAAAGAAGACATTTTCTTTTATAAAACACAGAGACAGGAGCTCCTGTCATTAGGAAACAAGGAGGTTATATGAAGTTGCCAAAATAGGTCAAAAACTACTTTAACCCTTATAGTGCAGGGGGAGCCCAACTGCAAGGTTACAGTGATAATAAACCCTCCGAAGTGACTAGCCTCAGATATACACAGTAATTATGGAAATCCTCTCACATAAGATGTACCTGTTTATCTGCAGCCATTTCTCCTCCACAGCCTTCCAAATTACACAGGTTATATTTTTTCTCAGCTTCCAGAAGGCAGGGGAAGGGGATCAGATGTTACACATTGCACAGAGCTGAGTGTAAAATTAAACCAGAGTGGAGGGAAAGGACACATCCTCTCGACACAACCTCACTGGAAAACATGCCTATTTGAAGCTGTGTACTGGGGGTATCACAATGGAATGCCTGGTGTTGAAGAAAACTGTCAAAAGTGACTCATGCAGATAGCTGAGTAAGGCCAGCCATAGATGGAGCGATTTTCCTGTGGTTTCAGGAAAGAAAACCGATCATCAACACAGAGGGCATGGGCGAGCCATCCCTGTGGGGAAAACACATAACAGCTGCTAGCAATATTCACATGTAAAATCCAACAGGCAGATTGTACCCACATTGATCGATACCATACATGGTTTGAATCGGTTCGGCAGGGACCGGCTGAGACTACAGCTGTCTATGGCTGGCTTAAGGATAGAGCCAGGATACAAACTAGGTGCTATGGATTAATGCAAAAAGACTTTATATGATAAGAAGCTTTGTTCATTTTTAATTTCAGAGCTTTACAACCACTTTCAATTTTTATTGTAACCAGTTTTAAGACAAGCCCTGTGAAGTTAATCAGATTCTGTCACAGGTTGACCACTCCTTTGACTTATTTAGGTCTAGGTATTTCCTTTAATTCAATCCCCTTGTATTTAAAAATGACACGGATACGTTTCATGCAGGGCAAAGTAACTATCTCTGCAAAGGGCCCCCTGACCCCTTCATTCTCACCTAGTCTTAGCTCCTTTACTGCTCCACTGTGCAAAAAGACAGTACTTCTTTAAAATATTGAAACCTTTTTTCCTATGATTAAAAAAATGCTGCTTCATGCTACATCATATGGTCTAAAACATTGGAAGTCTAAATTGAAGGATTCCGGCTACAGGTTTATCTGTAAATCATCAATATGAACAAAACAGAACCATTGTGTGAGCTTCTAAGCAAGCAGGAAGTGGAGGCTACATATGTAAAGAGCAAATATGGCTGCCCTCGCATAACTACACACTGTACATAGACACAAGGCTTTTAAAACATTACATTAGACTCAAATCAGTAAGCTATAAGGATCATACGTTGCTGAAATGAACAATTACTGTGGCAAATATCACACACATTATAGCTTACTGAATTGAGGCTATTGATAAGATTTGCATTTTTGATAACTTTCACCTGTATACTTAAAATAATCTCTTTTAGAGAAACTCCCTCCAAATAAATGTAATACAAAGATTTCAGTACCACAAGAGAAAACATGCCATGTGTTACAATCTCCTTTGTGTATTTGTCATTTTGTGCCTCTCATGTACAAAACTGACCTTGCTCCAGAATTCTTTTGAAGCAGGGCATGTATTGTACATGATGAGCACTCATTGATCTATGTACATAGAAAATAGTAATACTAGTACTTAGTGAGAAATTAATGCTTCAAACCCCTAGACTATATAGGTACGCCTAGTCAGTAAAATATGAAAGAAACTAGCAAAACATAAAAGTAATTAGCTTATTGGAACATAGTTTAACCTTTCTGCATAGGTTAATGGATATTGAAGAGTTTTTTTTTCCTTGTGCTGGCATTACAGAAATATTTAATATCACAAAGAAAAGGTTATGCCTTGATAAAGAAAGTAAAAATCTAAAGAGGAGGATGGTTCTTCAAGCTACCGATAAGAAATTGAACTGCTTTTTATACTCAGGGATATTTTAACTTCCAATAAAGTGCTAACAATCCATTGTACTGTTATAGAAATTAATGAAGGTATTACCATAACAAAAGAGACCTATCTCTAGAACTGCTCTTTCATTAGTTGGTGTCCATTGGAACAAAGAAAGAGAAAGTTTACAGTTATGTCAGTTCTTGTTTGAATAGCCTTTGACCTAGAGCTGATGTTTGTATCAGTTCTTCAGACTCCATAAAAAGTTTATAAGGCATTTACTGTAATACATTGCAGTGACCTCCTATTTGCCTCAATCTTTTAGGTTTTAGATGTCCAGCATTCTAAAGGATAAGGTTATTAAATCCCTCTGAAAGACTGATTGAATTCTAATTGTATATGGCAATAAAGTCAAAAGCCTTTTCTTTTCCAGAAAGTTGCAACAAATCCTTTACTATTATGTATAAAAGTGTAAACTATTACCCTCTAAAATGACACATGATGGATAATGAGTTAAACTCTATAACGTACAGTTATTACAATTTAAAGTAAATCTAAAACCAAAGCATTCAAATAAAAATTTTTGATTAGATTAGGGAAATGTTAGAACCTTTTTATATTTTCGTTGCAATGTTTTTTCACTTTACTGCATGACCCTTGGAAGCATGAGAAAACTTATTTAAATTGAGAAACATAACCCTCTTAGTTGTCACCAGAACAGGCTTCTCCCATTGCAAGCCTTCCCTTTTTTCCTTGTGATAACTTTCAGTTGTGCTGACAATAGTGTGGGCACAGACAGCATAAAAAAGTTTGCAGTGGATTATCTGGCGGACTTGGTGGTCCGTCGGACAATCCGCCCGTGTGTCGGCTCCGGCTGACTTTTTCTTCCCAAAAGTCCGGCGGACTTAGAAGTTTTGACTCAAAATTGTCCGCCGGACTATAATCCGCCTGTCTGTGTGCTAGTTCACCGGACTTTTGAAATGAACGGACTTGCCCACACACGGAGAAAAGTCAGTTCATTTTGAACATGGCTCCAGGTAGACGGGACTAGCGAAGGAAGTGAATGTTGCTGCCTCCATCGGTGAGATTGGCACCTTGTGAGCCCTGTCACATGGTATAGATTTAAAGGGGAAGCCCTACACCGAAAAAACAACGTGGGGGTCCCCCAAAGTCCATAGCAGACCCTTATCCGAGCACGCAGCCTGGCCGGTCAGTAAAGGGGGTGGGGACGAGCAAGCGCCCCCCCCCCTAAGCCGTACCAGTCTGCTTGCCCTCAACATGGGGGGGGGCTTTGGGGAAGGGGGGCCCTGCAGCCCCCCACCCCAAAGCACCTTGTCCCCATGTTGATGAGGACAAGGGCCTCTTCCCGACAACCCTGGTCGTTGGTTGTCGGGGTCTTTGGGCGGGGGGCTTATCAGAATCCAGGACCCCCTTTAATAAGGAGGGCCCCCAGATTCCGGCCCCCCACCCTATGTGAATGAGTATGGGGTACATTGTACCCCTACCCATTCACCTGTGGAAACAGTTCCGGAGGATGCTGGGAATGTGACATCATAAAGGACGGGGTCACCATGTGATCCGCCCCTTGTCCCTATATAAGTTGCCACACAACGTGTCCCCAGAATTATGGGCGGAGACAGCGTTGTGTCAACATCAGAAGAAGGAAGTAGCAGAAGGCGACGATGGCGGCAGCGACAGAAGACCGGGCCAACACTAGTAAAAGAGCTGGAACAAGAACGCGGAGGCCCGGTAAGAAGAACCAAAGAGCGGGACAAGACCCCCGAAGTCGGAAGAAGACCCCCGAGCAGCGGCGACAAAGGAGAAAGCCGGGCTTCTCCGCTAGTAAAAGCGCTAGCAGAAGATAGCGGAGGAGTCTGGCGAGAAGACCCCATCAAGATGAAAGAAGACCACCAGAGCTGTCTAATAAAGTATTTTAAAAACCTGTGTTGTGTTTTTTTATTTACACTTTTTTCCCCAGGCAAATGGGTAGGGGTACTCACCCATTTGGGGTGGGGGGTCGCAGCGCCACCCCTTCCGCAAAGCACCCCCATATGTTGAGGGCACGTGGCCTGATACGGCTCAGGAGGGGGGGGGCGCTCGCTCGTCCCCATCCCCTTTCCTGACCGGCCGAGTTGTGTGCTCGGATAAGGGTCCGATATGGACTTTAGGGGGACCCCCACGCCGTTTTTTCGGCATAGGGCTTCCCTTTTAAAGCCATACCATATCAAATTGGTCTGCATGACTGTCGCCCCAGAAAGAAGGCTTTTCTACAGATGATGCACGATAAAGCCAGCAAACAGTTTGCTGAAGACAAGCAGACTAAAGCCGCGTACACACGGGCGGACTGTCTGGCCTACTTAGTCCGCCGAAACACATTTCAGCGGACAGTCCGCTCGTGTGTGGGCTTCAGCTGACTTTTTCAGCGTGCAGTCTGGCGGACTAAGTATTTCGGAATTTCCGTAATACAGTCCGTCGGACTTGCATTTCGGCGGACAATCTGCCCGTGTGTGTGCCAGTCCGCCGTACTTTTGAAATGAGCGGACTTTTCCTGCCCGGAGAAAAGTCCGCTCATTTCGAGCGGGTATCCAGGTAGGCTGGGCCCGCGACGGAGACGTCGCTGGCCCCGCCGCCTGGTATGGACTTAAAGCGTTCGGCGTTGGGGTCCCCCCCAAGTCCACAACAGACCCTTGTCCGAGCACGCTACCCGGCCGGCCAGGAAAGGGGGGCGAGCGAGCACCCCCCCCTCCTGAGCCGTACCAGGCCGCGTGCCCTCAACATGGGGGGGTGCCTTGGGGAACGGGGGGCCACGCGGCCCCCCCACCCCAAAGCACCTTGTCCCCATGTTGATGAGGACAAGGGCCTCTTCCCCACAACCCTGGCCGTTGGTTGTCGGGGTCTGCGGGCGGGGGGCTTATCGGAATCCGGGAGCCCTCTTTAATAAGGGGGCCCCCGGATACCGGCCCCCCATCCTATGTGAATGAGTATGGGGTACAATGTACCCCTACCCATTCACCTGTGAAAAAAAGTACAAAAAAACACAACACAGGGTTAAAATATTTTATTGCACAGCTCCAGGGGTCTTCCGTCTTCGGGGGTCTTCTCGCCGGACTCCTCCGCTATCTTCTTGTAGCTCTTTTGCTAGCGGAGGAGTCCGGCTTTCTTCCTCGCCTCCGGCCTCTTCTCCCGACTTCGGGGGTCTTGTCCCCCTCTTCGGTTCTTCTGCCGCCGCCTTCCGTTCTTCTTCTTCTTTCTTCTTTCTTCTTTCTTCTTTCTTCTTTCTTCTTCTTTCTTCTTCTTCTTCAGATGTTGCCTCGACGATCTCTCCGGCCGGAATGCCAGGGACGCACTACGCGGCCACTTATATAGGGACAATGGGGCGGTGTCACATGGCTTTATGTCACATGGGTTGGTCACATGGTGACCCCGCCCCCTTACAATGTCATAGTCCCCATGTGACATCAACCCATGTGACCAACCCATGTGACATAAAGCCATGTGACACCGCCCCATTGTCCCTATATAAGTGGCCGCGCAGTGCGTCCCTGGCATTCCGGCCGGAGAGATCGTCGTTGCAACATCTCCTGGAGAAGAAGAAGAAGAACGGAAGGCGACGGCGGCGACATAAGACCGGGCCACCGCCTGTAAAAGAGCTATAAGAAGGTGCGGTGGCCCGGCAGAAGAACCGAAGAGGGGGACAAGACCCCCGAAGTCGGGAGAAGAGGCCGGCGGCGAGGAAGAAAGCCGGACTCCTCCGCTAGCAAAAGAGCTACAAGAAGATAGCGGAGGAGTCCGGCGAGAAGACCCCCGAAGACAGAAGACTCCCAGAGCTGTGCAATAAAATATTTTAACCCTGTGTTGTGTTTTTTTTTTGTACTGTTTTTCACAGGTGAATGGGTAGGGGTACATTGTACCCCATACTCATTCACATAGGGTGGGGGGCCGGTATCCGGGGGGCCCTTATTAAAGGGGGCTCCCGGATTCCGATAAGCCCCCCCGCCCGCGGACCCCGACAACCAACGGCCAGGGTTGTCGGGAAGAGGCCCTTGTCCTCATCAACATGGTGCTCGCTCGCCCCCCTTTTCTGGCCGGCCGGGTAGCGTGCTCGGACAAGGGTCTGTTGTGGACTTGGGGGGGACCCCCACGCCGATTTTTTTCGGCGTTGGGGTTCCCCTTTAAGTCCATACCAGGCGGCGGGGCCAGCGACGTCTCCTTCGCGGGCCCCGCCTACCTGGAGACGCGCTCGAAATGAGCGGACTTTCCTCCGCGTGTGGGCGAGTCCGTTCATTTCAAAAGTAGGGCGGATAGTATGGCGGACTTAGTCCGCCGTATTAGTCCGCTCAAAAAGTGCCGTGTGTGGGCAAGTCCGTTCATTCGAAAGTATGACGGACTGTCCGTCGGATTGTCTGACGGACTAAGTTGGCCAGACAGTCCGCCACGTGTGTACGCGGCTTAAGGACGTGGATTACTGGAACCATGTCCAGTGGTCTGATGGTGCCAAGCGTGTGTGGCCGCAACCAGTTGAGGAGTACAAAAACAAATGTGTCTTGCCTACAGTCAAGCATGGTGCCGGGAGTGTCATGGCCTGGGGCTGCATGAGTGCTGCCGACACTGGGAAGCTACAGTTCATGGAGGGAACCATGCATGCCAACATGTACTGTGACATACTGAAGCAGAGCATAAGCCCCCTCTTCTGAGACTGGGCCGCAGGGCAGTATTCCAACATAACGACCCCAAACACACCACTGCCTTGCTAAAGAAGCTGAGGGTAAACGTGATTGACTGGCCAAGCATGTCTCCAGACGTAAACCCTATTGAGAATCTGTGGGGCATCCTCAAATGAAAGGCGGAGGAGCGCAAGGTCTCTAACATCCAAGTTCTGTGATGTCGTCATGGAGAAGTGGAAGAGGACACCAGTGGCAACCTCTGAAACTCTGGTGAACTCCATGCCCAAGAAGGTTAAGGCAGTGCTGAAAAATAAAGGTGACCACACAAAATATTCATACTTTGGGCCCAATTTGGACATTTTAACTTAGGGGTGTACTCACCAGCGGTTTCGAAAATAATAGCTGTGTGTTGAGTTATTTTGAGGGGACAGCAAATTTACACTGTTATACAAGCTGTACATTCACTACTTTACATTGAAGCAAAGTGTCATTTCTTCAGTATTGTCACATGAAAAGATATAAAATATTTACAAAAATGTGAGGGGTGTACTCACTTTTGTGAGATACTGTGTGTGTGTGTGTGTATATATATATATATACATATAGAGAATAATTATTTGATTCCCTGCAGATTTTGTAAGTTTGCCCACTTACAAAGAAATAAGTGGTCTATCATTTTTATCATAGGTGTATTTTAAATAATAGAGAGAATACCAACCAAAAATCCAGAAAAAAACACATGATACAAATGTTATAAATTGAGTTGCAGCTCAGTGAGCAAAATAAGTATTCGATCCCCAAGCAAAACATGACTTAGTACTTGGTGGAGAAACCCTTGTTGACAAACACAGAGGTACGATGTTTCTTGTAGTTCATGACCAGGTTTTCACATATCTCAAGAGGGATTTTGGTCCACTCCTCTTTACAGATCTTCTCTAAATCCTTAAAGTTTCTTGGCTGTCACTTGGCAACTTGAAGTTTCAGCTCCCTCCATACATTTTCTATACTGGCTAGGCCACTCCATGACCTTAATGTGCTTCTTCTTGAGCAAAACCTTTGTTGCCTTGGAGGCATGTTTTGTGAAATTGTCATGCGGAAAGACCCATCCATGACCCATCTTCAGTGTTCTGGCTGAGGGAAGAATCACCCAAGATTTTAATTAGCCCCTCAATGCGACAAAGTTGGTCTGTACCTTTAGCAGAGAAACTGCCCCAAACCAATGTTTCCACCTCCGTGCTTGACTGTAAGGATGGTGTTCTTAGGGTCGTAGTCATGATTTTTCTTCCTCCAAACATGGCAATTCCTCCTCCTCAAGAAGGCACATGTACAGTTATGCCAATGATCATCTAAATGATTCAGAGAAGGATTGGGAGAAAGTGGTGCGCCTCCGTCAGATGAGACCAAAATTGAGCTCTTTGGCATTAACAGAGACAGATTGGGAGAAAGTGCTGTGCTGCCATCAGATAAGACCAAAATTGAGCTCTTTGGCATTAGCTTGACTCACCATGCTTGGAGGAAGAAAAATACTGACTATGACCCTAAGAACACCGTCCCTGCAGTCAAGCACGGACGGGGCCATGTATTGTAAAATCTTGGATGAGAACATTCTTCCCTCAGCCAGAACACTAAAGATGATTGGGAAAGGAAAAAGAGATTCGGACG
Source organism: Lithobates pipiens (assembly GCF_037356315.1). NCBI lineage: Eukaryota > Metazoa > Chordata > Amphibia > Anura > Ranidae > Lithobates > Lithobates pipiens. The sequence goes on along the minus strand of NW_027507764.1, from coordinate 331,832,925 downwards.
GCCGCACTCCAATGTCACATATTTTAATAGTGTCAGTCCATACAGCAAAGAATAAAAAAGAAACTGACGTGTTTCACACCGTGATTACAGGTGCTTACTCATAGCTGAAGATGAGTCGTGAATGGGTCTTCCAGCATGACCATGACCCAAAACATTCTGCCAAGGCAACCAAGGAGTGGTTCAAGAAGAAGCGCATTAAGGTTAAAGGGTGGCCTAGTCAGTCTCCAGACCTTAATCCTATAGGAAATTTATGGAGGGAGTTGAAACTTTGTTGCCAAGAAACCTTAAGGATTTAGAGAAGATCTGTAAAGAAGAGTGGACCAAATTCCCCCCTGAGATATGTGCAAACCTGGCCACTAACTAAACGTCTTACCTCTGTGTTTGCCAACAAGGGTTTCTCCACCAAGTACTATGTTGTGTTTTGCTTAGGGATCAAATACTTATTTTACTCACTGAACTGAAACTTCATTTATTCATTTGTTTTATGTGTTTTTTTTTTCTGCATTTTTGTTTGATATTCTGTCTATCATTTAAAATACACATATGATAACAATTATACACCCTTAATTTCTTTGTAAGTGGGCACACTTACAAAATCTGCAGGGTATCAAATAATTATTTTCCCCATTGTGTGTGTGCATATGTGTGTGTGTGTGTGTGTGTGTGTGTGTATATATGTATATATATATATATATATATATATATATATATATATATATATATATATATATATATATATATACACACACATACACTCACGGACACTTTTTTAGGTACACCTTGCTAGTACCGGGTTGGACCCCTTTTTGCCTTCAGAACTTCCTTAATTGTTTGTGGCAAATATTTTCAACAAGGTGTTGGAGACATTCCTCTGAGATTTTGGTCCATATTGACATGATAGCATCACGCAGTTGCTGCAGATTTGTCGGCTGCACGCCCATGATGTGTATGAATTTGGATTGAGATCTGGTGAATGTGGAGGGCATTGGAATACAGTGAACTCATTGTTATGTTCAAGAAACCAGTTTGAGATGATTTGAGCTTTGTGACATGGTGCATTACTGGAAGTAGCCATTATAAGATGGGTACACTGAGGTCAGCAATAATACTCAGGTTGTGACATTTGGTATTAAGGGGTCCAAAGTGTGCCAAAAAAATATCCCTGACACCATTACACCACCAGCACCAGTCTGAACTGTTGATACAAGGCAGGATGGATCCATGCTTTCATGTTGTTTATGCCAAATTCTGACCCTACCAGCTGAATGTAGCAGCTGAAATGGAGACACATCAGACCAGGCAACATTTTTCCAATCTTCTATAGTCCAGTTTTGGTGAGCCTATGTGAATTGTAGCCTCAGATTCCAGTTATTCGCTGACAGAAATAGCAACTGGTGTGGTCTTCTGCTGCTGTAGCCCATCTGCTTCAAGGTTTGATGTGTTGTGCATTCAGAGATGGTATTCTGCATACCTGGGTTGTAGCGAGTGTTTTTTTGAGTTACTGTTGCCTTTCTATCATCTCGAACCAGTCTGCCCATTCGTTTCATACCTCTTACATAAACAGGCCATTTTTGTCCACACAACTGCCGCTTACTAGATATTTTCTCTTTTTTTGGACTATTCTCTGTAAACCCTAGAGATGGTTGTGCATGGAAATCCCAGTAGATCAGCAGATTTCAAAATACTCAGACCAGCCTGTTTGACAAACAACCAAGCCAAGTTCAAAGTACTCAAATCCCCTTTCTTCCCCATTCTGATGCTCAGTTTGAACCTTAGCAAGTCATCTTCACCACGTCTGGATGTCTAAATGGATTGAGTTCCTGCCATGTGATTGGCTGATTAGCAATTGGTGTTACCAAGCATTTGAACAGGTAAACCTAATAAAGTGGTTGGTGAGTGTATACACATATTATAGGGTGCTGGCTTGCCAGTATTGTGAATGGTGTATATTTGTCACCTAGATTTCTCTCATATATGGTGAGGGTCTCCATAGCTTATGACCGATGAGGAGAAAATGGTAACAAAAACGATAAAGTAAACTTTTAGTTTTCTCAGAATCTTAGTTATGTTCTGGGTCCTGAAACCTTGAGACTTTGTAGAGCTTTGGGTGGGATAAAGCATAATATTCCTAGGTCCACATCTTAACAGATACTCAAACCTCATTAATTAATCTCAGCTGTTTAAAAGCCTTTGTATGCATCAGCTGTTACTCAGGGCTCTATCTCGCTTACTCTGTTTGTTGTGAGAGACTACTGCTGTGTGAAAAGGCTGGCTGTCAACAGAATACAAAAAAAAGGTACAAAAACTACCTGTTCATATTAGGATACTTATTAGGGAGAATCCAGGTAGTCAGAAACCTCAACATCAGAGCCTTGGAGAGAAAAAGAAAGTCTGTAGGATGTGGTAGATACACATGAAGAGGAATGGCTGATTCGGAGATGTATCACATAGTAGGTGATGTATTCTCCTTTACTCTAGAGGTATCCACATCACAATGCTCTACATGCCGTAGAATAAATGGTGGGTTTGTTATGTTGTTAGTCTGTCATCTGTTCCTGCATTTGGACTTGTTGTGAGGCTGCAGACCATACACATTAGCTGCAGGCTGAAGGCAGTCCTGTCAGGAACCATGAAACAGACAGAGACAGAAGTACAATCAAATCACACTTGTTTATTAATAAAAAATAAAGAGGTACATAGGAAAAAGCGTAGTCAAGCAAGCCAGAGTCCTGTAGCCATATCGGGTAGTCAGCCAGTCCAAAGTTCATGAACCCTATCGGGTAATCGGCCAGTCCAGGCGTCAGGGATCCAAGGAGAGCAACTGCAAGCAGGATGGAAGCCAGGAGGGATGTTAGCAAGCCAGTCTTGAAACTACAGCAGGAGATGGTTCCTAGTGATGTGACCAAACGTGAAGGCAAAGGAGAAATGAGCTGGAAGACTTTAAATAGGCAGGCCAGACGAGCATCATCAGGAACAGAGAGAGAAGAGAGCTGGCAATTAGCCGACAGCTGAGCGGCCAGCCCAGAGGAGGAAGGGCTAAGCCAGCCCTGACAAGTCCTTCTGGGAGTTCTGCAATCCTAGCAGAGTGCTGTCCTGTGTTGCAAGAGGAGTGCTACCACATCCTACAGACTTTCGTTTTTCCACTTTGATGAAGAGGGAAAACCTTGAAACTCGTTAGCCTACCTTGAGCATTTGCCCTTGTATGGGCATAATGTATTATTCGTTTTTAATGAATATCTTGTAACCAAATTTTATTGAATTCATAGTAATTTAGTTGTACTTATAATTTGCTTATGAATAAATCCTATCACTTTGATTCAAGCGTTATATCATGAGCCTTCCATCCTCTTTTTTTTGCTTCCTTCGGACCACACCTGGTCAGTCTAGGCATTGGGACATGCATGATCCTTCTATATTACTTACCATTCGGAATTACTACATATTTACACTAAGACCGCCTGCGCGAGCCCAGGAGAAATACTTTTTCTGTTTATATTATAAACGTCTGGTGCATGGTTTACAAATGCCACTATAAGTTGAGCCAGTCCCACTTATATATACTATATTGGAAATATGGTCAATGTAAAGGCAATGCAGTTCATATGGATAATATAAAATGTAAAGCACACCAGATGTGACATGCACACAATGATAACCTGTTTGGGCAAGTAAGATAATTCTAACAGATATATGGAAAATAGGTACAAGCAAGCAATTATTCCAAAGGAATTCATCACTTATTACGAATTGGATGGTATAAAATTAAATTACTGAGGAAAATTAGATAGATGGGAAACAGAGTAGCTCACATAATGTAAACAAATGCTCTTAATCAAAAACAGATGTAAATAATTAGTTTAAAATGTAATCATTAGGAATGTCTGTAAATAGACCATTAGATTACACAATGAAAGCGAAAAAGCTTTTACAATATTTATTGCTCTTGTCGAATATTATAGTGTAGCCTAAATATTTGGAAAACAGTGCACTCCCTGTGTAAGGGGATATCTTGTTTCGGCATCTGTTTAACTGTCATTGTGACAGCTGATTTGAAAATCTCTATGCTTAATTCAAACCAAAATTAAAAATAGAACGCAAGTAAAAAGAGAGTGAAATCACAGGAAAAAAATTGCTGTAAATCCACTTTTCCGTTCAACCTGGGGTGTTTTTGCTGCTCTCCTCCGAGGAGACAAAAGGGCATGTAGACTATTCCCCATTAAATCCTATATAAGTGTTCATACTGAAAGTGTCCTGCGCTTTGAAAAGTCCTGCATGCTACATCTTTGATGCAGTTTTTCAAAAGCACACCAAAAAGGCATCTTCCATTGTAATTCATTAGGATTGCATCAAAAGCGCATCAGTGTAAAAGGACCCTAAAGAAAGCTTTGTTGAAGCCAGCTTGCAGCTTGTTTAACCACTTGCCAACTGGCGCACGCCGATGTACGTCAGCAGAATGGTATGGATAGGCAAATGGCCATACAGGTACGTCCCTTTAAATTTTCCGCCATGCCATCGCGTGCACGCCGCCGGTCGGAACCTCCATGAGTGTGATCGCGGGTCCCACGGACTCGATTGCCGTGGAGATACCCGCGATCGTCTCATGGGGAGGAAGAATGGGGAGATGCTAATGTAAACAAGCATCTCCCCATTCTGCCTAGTGACAATGTCACTGATCTCTGCTCCCTGTCATTGGGAGCAAAGATGAGTGACGTATCACACACAGCCACGCCCCCCCCCACAGTTATAAACATGCCCCAGGACACACTTAACCCCTACACTGCCACCTAGTGGTTAATCCCTTCACTGCCATTGTCATTTACACAGGAATCAGTGCATTTGTATAGCACTGATTGCTGTATAAATGAGTGGTCCCAAAAATGTGTCAAAAATGTCCGATATGTCTGCCATAATGTCGCAGTAATGATAAAAATCCCTGATCGCATTACTAGTAAAAAAATGCCATAAAACTATCTCCTTTTTTGTAAACGCTATAACTTTTGCACAAACCAATCAATAAACGCTTATTGCGATTTTTTTTTTTTTTTTACGAAAAATATGTAGATGAATAAGTATTGGCCTAAACTGAGGGAAAACATTTTTTTTATATATTTTTGGGGGATATTTATTATAGCAAAATGTAAAAAAATATGCTTTTTGTTTATAGCGCAAAAAATTAAAACCGCAGGGGTGATCAAATACCACCAAAAGAAATCTCTATTTGTGGGGGAAAAAGGATGTCAATTTTGTTTGGGAGCCACGACGCATGACCGTGCAATTGTCAGTTAAAGTGACGCAGTGCCGAATCACACACGTGGTCTGGTCTTTAGCCAGCAAAATCGGCCGGGGCTTAAGTGGTTAAAGCAACAGCATTCCTAGGAAGATCTTTGTTTAACTTCACCAAACTAAAGCTAAATAGAATTTGAAAGGTTAACTTCACTTTCGTGGGGAAAAAATTATATAGTGTTACAATTGTGATACAAGTCATATTGTAATTGAATGTTATTAAAAATTACCTTTCCTTTTCAATCTGCAGCCGTTGTAATTTTCTGTAAATCCAATGCAATATGGCTACCTGGAGATGTTTTGTACACAGAATGTGTACTGACCACTCCCCAGAAACATAATTTCCTGCTTGTGTGATTGGCTCCCCAATTTTCCCAGAAGTCCACCTAAGATACAAGTCAGATTTCAGGCATTCCCTGCAACAAAAATCTCATTTTTGGTGAGATATTTCTAATAGAACACTTCTAAAATGGTGCAGGCCTAGCAGCTTTCCTCATTAGTGCCCTGCAGCTGCCACAGCTGACTGATAATTATGAAACCACTCCCATTAGACCCACTTAGAACAGAGGCACAGACAAACACACAGGGATTTCTTCAGAATAACAAAAGGTAGGAAGCTGCAACAAAGGTTGTTATAATCTTTGCAATTTGCATAAATCACCCGGGGGGAATGTTTTTTTTCTCAACAATGGAGTTATGCTTTAAGGGTTTTAACAAAGCCTACCAAAAAGTTTGCAAATGCTTGATGTACACACTGCTTCTATACAAGCTAAATGAAATCCTATGTGGACAAGGTTACCTTTTTATCTCAATTTGCACCCAGGGGCAACTTTTAAAAAGTAAGTCGCCATAAAGACGGCATGTTAGTCAAAGTAGTCAAGGCACATATGTATGTATAGTCCCAAATTCTTGATAAGTATCTTAGAAACAAACTCAGTTTACATAAATCCAGTCTGTGATTCATATGAACTGAGATTGTTTCCAAGATTCCTATTAAGAGCCCCCTCCTTGGAATATATGTGCCTTGACTACTTTGACTACCATGCTGTCTTTATGGTGACTTACTTACATTGGATCTGGATAGTTACCGATTGGGGTCAGTCCTTTTATTTTAAGAATTTTGTGTACAAGACCATTGGCTGTTTACTGAATGTACCTGAATTCTCCATCTTAGCCCTTATAAAATGTCTGAATGGACCGTGTTGTTGGATAATCCAACCATGTGTGGGCTCCATCGGACTGTTTCCATCAGAATATCCGACCGACAAAGTTTTAGAGCTGGGCTATAAAATTTTCCCACAACATGATCTGATCGGTCCGATCGTTACTTTGTCCGATCGTTTGTAGAGAATTCCGATCGGACAAAGTGCCATGCATGCTCAGATCAAATTCCTAGACCAAAGCTATTGGCTACTAGCCTGAATGTAGTCCCGTCGTAACTAAAAAACGTCATCACGTTACGAACGATCGGATTTTCCGAAACTTTGTCCGACCGTGTGTATACAACACCAGTTTCGGACAAAATCCGTCGGACAAAATCTGACGGATTTTGTTGTCGGAATGTCCGACGGTGTGTACAAGGGCCAAGAGGCAGTGGCTTCACCTTGGCTCACTCATTTTCACCTCTATCGGTAACATGCACATGCTATAAATTCCAGTCTACACTACTGGCTGTTATTACTTTTTTAAAGATTAGGAGTGGGTTCCAGTGTATTCCACTGATTTCAATGATTCTGTCATATGTGCTCCCGAAAAAGGATTCCTGAATTGAACTGTGAACTGTAATCAGACTCTTTGCATGTTGTGAATCCCTATGTGGAGTATAATTATTAATGTTTTTTTTAATAGATTTTAATAGATGGTACATAATAAAGTTGTTTTTATGATACTCCGTTTCTCTTCTAGATTTCTTACAGTTCTGCACTGGGATTCAAGTCAGATTTTAGATATTGCCTGCAATAGGAGTTTCATTTTTGATGAGATACTTTCTTAATGCTCATTCACTTCACTGGTTACAACACTGAGATTGCACCAGGTGGTTATAGTGAAGGCAATAATGTAACAAACAGCGCTGTCTTCCAAAATTTGCTGAAATCTGTGTGCCGTTTTATTTTTATTTTTATTTCAAAGTGACACTTCTAGTAATCACTTTAAAAATATCTTAAAATATGCACTGACTGAAATACACTATACTTTGGATTTAATGTTTACACTGTTTGTAAATTTTGAAAACTGACCCTAATTATTGTTTTTTTTTTTGTAAATGTTGTACTCGCTAACATACTTTTTATTTCTTGTTAACAGCATCAGTCATTATGTCATTGTGATGTCTATGACTATCTTCTTGATGCTTCTCAGTGGATTGGTTCAGTATCTTACTACAAAGAAAATAGAGACTGGGAAAAATAGAAAACACCATGCCTCCTGACACAGAGAAAAGATTTACTAAATGTGTACAGTTCTTAAGTCGTGGTCACTGTTTACATATGCCAATTTTACCTCATAGTATGGTATTTCATAACCAACTGTGGATGGAATGTTATGTATGGCACTACTTTGATACTAAGTGCACCATTCTTCCAATGAAGGCAAATCGACAGTTGTATCAGTTGTTATATTACTCTGTGCTCTCCAAACTCCTTGAAGTTAACCCATTTGGGATACAGTATGGAAAATGTATCTACTACCCATAAGTTTCTTGTATGATAGAAAATATCTTATTTACAGATTCCCCCCTTCCTCCTTGAAGATATGTGTTAGGGAAGACCTCTGATGTTTATTAATGTCTACCCAAAGTGAATTTGCTATTATCTATTGGATGTTGGTGTACTCTTACATTTATCCTTTGGCCTCAGACAAAGGATATTGGATTCCATTGTCTCTCTCCCTTATAACATCCATCGCTTCTCTTTATTAGTGTTAGGCGAAAGAAAGACAGTCATTATCCATGTGCTGAATTCTCCAATGCTATGTAGGTGTGATTCTGACTCCTTTTTTGACTATTTCTCAAAATGTTGGAGGTAGAAATTCAATAGGAATGTTATGTCACTTAGAGAAAAGTAGGCTTATTTACAAAGAAATAGGAATAAATAACTTGGACTAAAAAAAAAGAAATACTCAGAGAAACAAATGTTCTTTGAGTATGAATCTATTCCAGCAGTGACTATACAGTACTGAGAATATAAAATGTTCATCAATTTTCCAACACTAAAAAAGGTGAAACTCGTTAAAGACCAGAATCATACAGAAAGTTGCCATAGGAGATGTAGTGGATTTGAATTGGCTGATTTTTTTCAAGGGTAATACCTGAAAATTGTAAGTCCCACAAGCTATTATGTAGGTGAAAATAGGTGTTTAGGAAAGCAGGTTAAAATGCAGCCAAATAGCAAATCTTCACTTTGATAATAAGCAGCTGATATGAGATTCCACAACCTGGCATTCATCTAAGATTGTAATATCAGTTCTGGGTGAACTTGCCTGTAAATCAGGTGTTTGATGGTGGTGGTTCTTAAAAGTATTGCTCATACTTTGTGTATTTTTAAATAAAACAATATATATTTTTTTTTCATTGAAGTCGTGTGGCTTGATTTCTTAAAGGTGAGACATTCACTAAGCATTTTCTTAATTAAGGCTCTTGGTCCACTAGAAACACTGTTGGGCTTACTGAATGGAGAAATGCAAAAAGCAATTATAATGTGCAGTGTCCCATAGCAGCAATAAAGTTTTGCTTCAGTGAATCAGATCAATGGAAAATAAATTCTAATTGGTTGTTAAGGGTTAATTCAGTTTGTTTTTTGCTTTATGGAATTAACATAAATGACTGCTTTAAAATCTTTGAGAAAAATAAGTGAAATGTGTTTTTTTACTTATTGAGATAAATTAATCATAAATTCTGCTATGCTTTGAAATACTGCTGCTTGAAAAAATAATAATAAAGCTTATGCTGGTCATACACATATTGGGCATTGCTGACAATGTACCTGTCAAGATAGGAATATAGGAGTGGCCATCACTGACCTATTCATGAAGAAGCATGCTCCAGGGCTGTCATATATTATTTTTATATATTATATTATTGTATATTATTATTATTAGTCAGGAATTTCAACCGCGCTCACAATTACAAAAATCTAAAAAAATATATCTAAAACCTGTAACAGAATAATATGTATACACTATAACTAGTCAAAAATTATAATATAAAAACACAACTAAGTGAATAATAAAAATGTACTCTATAACTCATACAATAATCAAGTGTACAGAAAATATATATATATATATATATAGTGCTCAAAAATTATATATAAGCAACAGTTCCTCATAAAGACGTACTAATGAGCATAAGTGGTAAAGTGCACAGAATTTTTGTGAACAATCAGAAATATTATGAATAAAGTGCTCAAAAATTATATATAAGAAAACAGTTCTTCATCAAGATGTAATCGTGGGCATAACAGTCCAATAATCATAAGTGTTTCTTCTCAAGAAATCCTATGCGGGTACAAGAGAGAGAATTTCCTTCACCAACACCGTGCTGATAAATGGTAAAAATGTGCGCTTACCAAATCCCAGAATCAGAAAGGCATTTGATATCAGAAATCTTAGGGGTCATCACACAGGGACATCACCTCGTTTTCACGTGGTTGGACCATTCATAAAAGGCAAGCAAAGACTCCCATAGTGTAAAACCGTAAACCAAAATTTTTTATTCCATAATAAAAAACATACTCACAAACATAAAGGTCAAATCAGCATTAAGAAAAGCCGGCCGGCAAAGCGAACGCCCAAATGTCACGTGATTTGCGTCAAGCACGTCAAGACCACCCTACGTACGTTTCGCCATATGTGGCATCGTCTGGGGCAGTGGCATATGGCGAAACGTACGTAGGGTGGTCTTGACGTGCTTGACGCAAATCACGTGACATTTGGGCGTTCGCTTTGCCGGACGGCTTTTTTTAACGCTGATTTGACCTTTATGTTTGTGAGTATGTTTTTTATTAGGGAATAAAAGATTTTGGTTTACGGTTTTACGCTATGGGAGTCTTTGCTTGCCTTTTATGAATGGTCCAACCACGTGAAAACGAGGTGATGTCACTGTGTGATGACCCCTAAGATTTCTGATATCAAATGCCTTTCTGATTCTGGGATTTGGTAAGCGCGCATTGTTACCATTTATCAGCACGGTGTTGGTGAAGGAAATTCTCTCTCTCGTACCTGCATAGGATTTCTTGAGAAGAAACACTTATGATTATTGGACTATTATGCCCACGATTACATCTTGATGAAGAACTGTTTTCTTATATTTAATTTTTGCGCACTTTATTCATAATATTTCTGATTGTTCACAAAAATTCTGTGCACTTTACAACTTATGCTCATTACTACGTCTTTATGAGGAACTGTTGCTTATATATAATTTTTGAGCACTTTATATATATATTTTTTCTGTACACTTGATTATTGTATGAGTTATAGAGTACATTTTTATTATTCACTTAGTTGTGTTTTTATATTATAATTTTTGACTAGTTATAGTGTATACATATTATTCTGTTATAGGTTTTAGATATATTTTTTTAGATTTTTGTAATTGTGAGCGCGGTTGAAATTCCTGACTTATATGCTTTATAGGTGTGTATCACATCGTATCAATCGCAGCCTTTAGATATTTAGACTGATTGTTGAGAGATTTCTTTAGCACAGTATTTTTTTCCCAAATTTTTGTATTATTATTAGTGCATCTTTGACCTGGAAAAAGTGTGTCCTTGACAAGTATCCTCACACCTAATAGGGGTTTTCATGTTCTGCTAGTGACCCGCTAAATAGCAAAGCAAGGATGACCTATTTAAGATGCATATTTTCAATTCCAATAAAATTCAGAGTTTAGGTGCACACATACTGTCTGCATATTGGCCATATAGGAACTACTCAAATCTGATAATTACCTGGCATAAGGAATGAAGTCAAGTCCCGCCTTGAAATCAGCTCTTACAGTCATGCTCATAAGTTTACATACCCTGGCAGAATTTCTTGGCCTTTTTTCAAAGAATATGAATGATAACACAAAAACGTTTCTTTCACTCACGGTTAGTGTTACTCTTTTTCAATCATAATGGCAACAGAAACTGCCTAAATGACCCTGATCAAAAGTTTACACACCCCAGTTCTTAATACCGTGTATTGCCCCCTTTAACATCAATGACAGCTTGAAGTCTTTTGTGGTATTTGTGGATGAGGCTCTTTATCTACTCAGATGGTAAAGCTGCCCATTCCTCTTCTCACAAAGCCTCCAGTTCCTGTAAATTCTTAGGCTGTCTTGTATGAACTGCACTTTGGAGATCTCTCCACAGTGGCTCAATGATATTGAGGTCAGGAGACTGAGATGGCCACTCCAGAACTTTCACTTTATCCTACTGTAGCCAGTGACAGGTCGACTTGGCCTTGTGGTGTGGATCATTGTTGGAATGTCCAAGTACGTCACATGCGCAGCTTCCTGGCTGATGAATGCAAATGTTCTTCCAGTATTTTTTGATAACATACTGCCTTCATCTTGCCATCAATTTTGATCAAATTTCCTGTGGCTTTGTAGGTCACACATCCCCAAAACATCAGTGATCCACCTCCGTACCTTTCATCATAGGCCTTGTTGGCTCCTCTCCAAATGTAGCATTTATGGTTGTTGTCAAAAAGCTAAATTTTGGTTTCATCACTCCAAATGACTTTGTGCGAGAAGATTTGAGGCTTGTCTCTGTGCGAGATACTTTGTACCAATTGCATATTAATGACTTTCTTCTGGCGACTCGACCATGCAGTCCATCTTTCTTCAAGTGCCTCCTTATTGTGCATCTTCAAACAGCCACACCACATGTTTTCAGAGAGTCCTGTATTTCACCTAACGTTATTTGTGGGTTTTTGCATCCCAAACTATTTCCTGGCAGTTGTAGCTGAAATTTTAGTCGGTCTACCTGACCGTGGTTGGTTTCAACAGAACACCTAATTTTCCACTTCTCGATTAGAGTTTGAACGCTGCTGTCTGGCCAATCAGAACACATTTCAAAGGCATGGCCTCACCGCCTTTATCAGATGAAGGCGAGGCCGTGCCTTCGAAATGCATTCTGATTGGCCAATGTGTGGGCAGCTCCCCAGTTTGACAGCACTGGACCACTCCCATCCAGAGACACACAGCAAATGTCTCCATGAAGCTTATCGAGGCTCCAGCTGCAGCTAACACATGGCACTCGTGGATCCCTCAATAGAGTCTTTCAGGCGGTCCTCCTGTGACACTGCACGTGGAAGCGCCCACCTGCTCTAGCACTCTGCGAATGCACCAACATTTTTCACACAAGTTTTTAGTGTTGTTTTATACTTACAGTGCCAAAAGTATTCACCCCCCCCCCCCCCCCCCCCTTGGCTTTTACCTTATTTTGTTACATTACAGCCTTTAGTTCAATGTTTTTTTTTTAAATCTGATTTATATGTAATAGATCAGAACACAATAGTCTAAGTTGGTGAAGTAAAATTAGAAAAATATATACATAAAACTATTTTTCAGGAATAAAAAACTGATAATTGGCATGTGCGTATATATTCACCCCCTTTGTTATGAAGCCCATAAAAAGCTCTTGTGCAACCAATTACTTTCAGAAGTCACATAATTAGTGAATTGATGTGTGCAATCTAAGTGTCACATGATCTGTCATTACATATAAACACTTTTTTGAAAGGCCCCAGAGGCTACAACACCACTAACCAAACACTGCCATGAAGACCAAGGAACTCTCCAAACAAGTAAGGGACAATGTTGTTGAGAAGTACAAGTCCGGGTTAGATTATAAAAAAAATATCCAAATCTTTGATTATCCCTAGAAGCAACATAAAATCAATCATAACCAAATGGAATGAACATGGAAGAGCAGCAAACCTGGCAAGAAATGGCCGCACACCAAAACTCACGGACCAGGCAAGGTGGGCATTAATCAGAGAGGCAGCACAGAGACCTAAGGTAACCCTGGAGGAGCTGCAGCGTTCCACAGCAGAGACTGGAGTATCTGTACATAGGATAACAATAAGCCATGCGCTCCATAGAGTTCGGCTTTATGGCAGAGTGGCCAGAAGAAAGCCATTACTTTCAGCAAAAAACAAAATAGCACGTCTTGAGTTTATGAAAAGGCATGTGGGAGACTCCCAAAATGTATGGAGAAAGGTGCTCTGGTCTGATGAGACTGAAATCAAACTTTTTGGCCATCAAAGACAGCACTGTCTGGGACAAACCCAACACATCACATCACCCAAAGAACACCATCCCCACCAGTGGCGTAACTAGAACCTTCAGGGCCCCGATGCAGGAAACCTTGGAGGGCCCCCGACCTCCGGACAGGGCTCTTTTCTCCGAGCCTGATGGTGGAACACCAGGGCCCAGTCCCAAGTGGGTGGCCGCATATAAAGGAACCGATTTAAAAAACATCAATTAAAGCCACTGTGCCCATCAAACGCCACCACTGTACCATCAAGCGCCACCACTGTACCATCAAATGTCACCACTGTGCCCATCAAACTCTGCCGCTGTGCCCATCAAATGCCACCGCTGTGCCCATCAAATGCTGCCAGTGTACCCAACAAATGCTGCCACTGTGCCCATCAAATGCCGCCACTGTGCACATCAAATGCTGTTGGTGTGCCCATCAAATGCTGCCACTGTGAATCCCCACCACCTGGGTGTCTGGGTGGGGCAGCAGGTAACGGCCATGAGCGGGGTCCTCCATGCTTCTCCTGCCATCCTCATCTCCTGTCCTCTCCTCCTGATAGGCGTCCAATAGCTGCGCCTATCGTTTCAGCCAATCAGGTGATGGGTAACAGACCCGCACACCTGATTGGTGGAGAGGCGGTTCAGTGTTAGGAAAGTGAATATTAATTCACTTTTCTAACACACCTGGGTAGACTGTGAGCGTCAAGCAGTTCACCTATTTTGAAGCCTATTAGAGCCCATGGCTCTAATCAGGTGCTGCAAAAACACCCCCCGCCGCTGTAATTCAGGCGCCCGACACCCCAAAAGGGACCAGACACCTAAATATGGGGGTGCCAGCAGTGGCTATGGATAGATTCATGCTATGCTATGCATGAATCTATCCATTGGTCATAGAGGGTGTGGCTGGAGAGAGGGGGTGGCACCTGTGCACCCTTTTGGATGCACCGCCACTGATAAACACATGCACATTCACATACATACATATGCATAGATGCACACTCACATACATGCGCACACTCACATGCATACATACACATACATATATGAACACACACACACACACATACATGCTTACACACACACACACACACACATGCATGCTCACACACACATACATGCATGCTCACACACATGCATGCTCACACACACACACATACATGCATGCTCACACACACACGCATGCTCACACACACACACATACAAGCATGCTCACACACACACAGATACATGCATGCTCACACACGCACATACAAGCATGCTCACACACACACACACATACAAGCATGCTCACACACACACATACATGCATGCTCACACGCACACATACAAGCATGTTCACACACATACATACAAGCATGCTTGCTCACACGCACATACATACAAGCATGCTCACACACACACACGCACATACAAGCATGCTCACACACACGCACATACAAGCATGCTCACACACACACACACACACATACAAGCATGCTCACACACACACATACATGCATGCTCACACACGCACATACAAGCATGCTCACACACGCACATACAAGCATGCTCACACACACATACATACAAGCATGCTCACACATACAAGCATGCTCTCTCACACACACACACACACACACACACAAGCATGCTCACACACACACACATATAAACACAAATGCAGTAGCTAGTCTTAAAAAAAAAAACGGCAGACATTTACAGTACCTTGGCTCTTCCTGCCGGGTACTGCACTGTAGGGGGAGACAAAGAGCACACACTTTACCCTAATGTGAGGAGCTCCCGCACAGAGCCGATTTCAGTTCGGCTGATGATAGAGGAGCTCCTCTCAGCCTCCCCTCCTACGGAAGAGTACAGGGGGCCTGAGGGCCCCCTGCAGCAAGGGGCCCGGTCGCCACTGATCCCCACAGTGAAACATGGTGGTGGCAGCATCATGCTGTGGGAATATTTTCAGCAGTTGGGACTGGAAAACTGGTCAGAGTTGAGGGAAAGATGGATGGTGCTAAATACAGGGATATTCTTGAGCAATACCTGTGCCACTCTGTGTGTGATTTGAGGCTAGGACAGAGGTTCACCTTCCAGCAGGACAATGACCCCAAACACACTGCTAAAGCAACACTTGAGTGGTTTAAGGGGAAACATGTAAATGTGTTGGAATGGCCTTGTCAAAGCCCAGACCTCAATCCAATAGAAAATCTTTGGTCAGACTTAAAGAGTGCTTGCTGTTCACAAGCACAAACCATCCAACTTGAAGGAGGTGGAGCAGTTTTGCAAGGAGGAATGGGCAAAAATCCCAGTGGTAAGAGGTGGCAAGCTCATAGAGTCTTATCCAAAGCGACTTGGAGCTGTGATAGCCGCAAAAGGTGGCTCTAAAAAGTATTGACTTTAGCAGGGGTTAATAGTTATGCACATTGACTTTTTTTGTTATTTTGTCCTATTTGTTGTTAGCTTCACAATAAAAAAAAAATCTTCAAAGTTGTGGGCATGTTCTGTAAATTAAATGATGCAAATCCTCAAACAATCCAGGTTAATTCCAGGTTGTGAAGCAACAAAACACGAAAACTGCCAAGGGGGGTAAATACTTTTGCAAGGCACTGTATATACTGAATACATTCCTAAGCTGATTAAAGGATTGGCTTTGTGCTTTTCTCTCCTCCTTTTGCTTTCCTTTTGTTCACAGTGATCGAGTTCCCCAGCCCGCATCTGAAGCAGCCTCACTTCCTTTACAGCCTCCATTTAGAGACAGATTTTTAGGGGTTCATCCCCCAGAACATTCAATCCACTCACCATTCACATGGTTGCGCATTCATGTATCAGCATGCAGATGTATGCCGTTTAATTAAAATTTTAAACTTTAATCTTTTTAATCAGATGGTTTAGTGCTGAACATTATAACAATATTGTGTATGTGTTTCCTTCCTAATGTGGTTACCTTTAATAGCCATTTAAACCCCTTTGTGTCAACTTTATTAAAGAGGGGGGCAGGACTATAAATGAGACCATGAATTGATATCGTCAAATACCTCCATCCCTATATAAATTGTTTAAAAGGAAAGGGTCGGGACTTTAAATGAGGCATTGGCTGCTAGGGATGAGCCGAACACCCCCCGGTTCAGTTCACGGCAGAACATTCGAACTGACCAAAAATTTGTGCTAACACGCAACCCCCATTAAAGTCTATGGGACACAAATGTGAAAAATCAAAAGTGCGATTTTTAAAGGCTAATATGCAAGTTATTGTCCTAAAAAGGGTTTGGGGACCCGGGTTCTGCCCCAAGGGACCTGTATCAATGCAAAAAAAGTTTTAAAAATTTCAATTTTTTCGGGAGTAGTGATTTTAATAATGCTTAAAGTGAAAAAATAAAAGTGAAATATTCCTTTAAATATCTTACCTGGGGGTGTCTATAGTATGCCTATAAAGTTGCATGTGTTTAGAACAGTCCCTACACAAAATTACATTTCTAAAGGAAAAAAGGTCATTTAAAACTGCCTGCGACTGTAATGTAAAGTTACCCCTTCCCCCACCAGCCCATTAATGGGCCTTTGGGTCTGGTATGGATATTAAGGGGTACCCTGCACCCAAATCAAAAAGAAAAGGCTTGGGGCTCCCAGGCTCTATATACTCTGAACAGCAGTATACAGGCGGTTCCCGGGTTACAAAAAAGATAGGGACTGTAGGTTTGTTGTTAAGTTGAATTTGTTTGTAATTTGGAACAGGTACATTTTTTAAGTGTAGCCCCAACCCCAAAATCTATGTTTAAGCTTTTTGGATAATATAGGGCAGGGTTATCACCCCTGTAACATTTTTCTTTTGCCATCTGTGCCCTTGTTCAGAAGATTTCACCTCATTTTCTTTCCCAATGCCAATTGGATTTAGAAAATTTGGGGTTATTAGGGAAAGAAGGATTGGTGATAAAGCATCAGTGGAGACACATTTTTTTTTCTTACAAGAGAGATTTTTTTTTTCCTAGGGGTAGATTTCCTCTCACTTCCTGTTGTCTCCCTCCATTTGTAATTAGGAGTCGTTTGTAAGTCGAATGTTTGAAAATAGAGAACTGCCTGTTATATACTATACAGCCTGCCCTATACACTCTGCATAAAATTGGGCCTTAGGTGTTGGTGGTACCAGAACACTGTAAGCCCTTGTACACACGGTCGGAGAATCTGTCGGAATGAGTCTTATCGGACCATGTCGTCAGATAATCCGACTGTGTGTGGTATGCATCGGACTGATTCCATTCGAATCTCCATCCGACCCAATTTTCCAACATGTTGGAAATATTTCCCGACCAACTGGGCCGGACGGACCTAATCCGATCATGTGTAGAGCATTTTCATCGGATCAAGTGCCACGCATGCTCAGATCAAATTCCTACATCAAAGCTATTGGCTACTAGCCTGAATGTAGTCCCATCGTAACGAAATTACGTCATCACGTTCTGATTTTTCGCCAACTTGGCCCGGCCGTGTGTATGCAACAGTTTCGGACACAATCCGTCGGCAAAATCTCTGACCCTGTGTACGTGGGCTAAGCCCTCACAGTTACTCTTGTTGGGCGCAGGAACGGGCCCTGCTGTGAATTATTAGATCAAAAATTGTAATTACAATATAGTGCAGCCGTAGTGCAGTTGCTACTACTTTTCTGGTGGTGTACACAGTACACAATACAGTGTAGTGCGGTGTTGCAAAACAAAATATACATCATGTCCAGAAGGCCACCAAGGAGAGCCAGACGCTCACAGCAGGCCACTAAAAGAGGGCAAGCAGGCTCTGAGGTGCATCCTCTGTGGTGGCCGCGGGGCACACTTGTCCTTTTTTTTTTTTTTCTGCTGCTAGCCGTGTTATTGAGCCAAAACATGCAGAAGAGTTGGTGGAGTGAATAACAAACCCGTCCTCATCCTCTGTCACCCAGGCTCAGAGTAGTTCTCCTTCCTATGCAGCTGCCAAATGCGGCCTATTTCACCTGCTCCTTGTCCACAGTCACTCTTTCCATAGCCCAATCATCATGCATGGAGGAGTCCCCTGAACTATTCAACCACAGTGTCGGGTACATGCTGCTGGAGAATGCGCAGAGATTTGAAGGCTCCAATGTGTTGGTTCCCAGGTTAAGGAAGGGAGTAACGTGAGCCTAGAGAGAGGGAGTGCCCAAGAAGGCCAAGAAACTGGCAGTCAGCTGCAGCATAGTGCCAAGTTTTCTCCAGTGATGAGGAGGGAGGGGATGATAAGGTCACTGACTCTACTTGAGTTCCTTATAGAATAGAGGAGGAGGCACAACTCAGAGGCGGGGGCAGCTTAAGGGCAGCCACCCTACAGCATCACACTGCAGAGCTCCACAGGTGCAGGGCACTGCTGACTCCCCGCTGATTTTGAAAAGTTCCTTAGTGTGGGCCATTTTGGACACGTGTGCAGCAGATCTCACCATTGCTGTTTGAAACCTATGACTGAAGCGCATCAAATGTGGCCACAACAGCAGCCGCTTGGGCACCACATGCTTGACCAGACATGAGACAACCTCCCATGCAGTCTTTTTCCCCGTATACTATATTTGAGATTTAATATCTCTAAGATATGATTTGGGTTAAATTAGAATTATTTGACCATGAGTGAAAGCTTTAACACAATCACAAAATTTATTGGTGAGTAGTTGAAAGTCTAATCACAATCTAATCTAATGCACAACCATATATCTATAGTCTACAGCAAGGAAGAAAATATTAGGTTAAAATAAGAGAATTAAATGAAGGAATACAGAGTATATTCTTGAAAACATTAATCTGCATACATATTTAGTTACTTACAAGTAAAATGCAGACCTTTCCCATAATTACCCTTTGCACCAAGGTTCCATCCATTCTGATGTTTGCTCTCCCATAAAAGTGTGTGTATTTCATTACATACTGATGCCTCTTTGGTTGGCATAGTGTGGCTCTGATTGGTGTGTTTCCCTATTCCAGGTTAAGGACTGGCTACATCTCCAATCTCTATACTTTGCATAAGTCAGCCCCCTTTAATGTAAATCCTTGTGACTGTTCTGAGCAGGAGCTTAGCTTGAATTTTCCTGGGAAATTAGGTATTGATTACGAGTTGGTCTCCCTTCATTGCATATCCCAGCATGGGATCCTTTGAAGTGAGGTTTGGATTCCATTGTTTGTATATACAAGCCTAGGCACAACTTGTCTGGTCTACCAGAGATTTTGTTGAAGATAATATGTTCCGCCCTACATAGCTGCAAGCTAAATTAAATATAGTAATTAAATATACATTAAATATATGAATTAAATATAAATTAAATTAAATATATTCATAATATCCTACGGCAACAGCACTTTAAAAAACACACATCAGAGAAAAATGCAAACTTCTCCTCGCTCCTCATCTCCAACCCTACTCCAGTCCTCTGGAAAACATTAGTTACATAGTAGGTGAGGTTGAAAAAAGACACAAGTCCAACCTATGTGTGTGATTATATGTCAGTATTACATTGTATATGTGTTGCGGTCATTCGGGTGATTATCTAATGTTTTCTTGAAACTATCGATGCCCCCTGCTGAGACTGACCACCTCCTGTGGAAGGGAATTCCACATCCTTGCTGCTCTTACAGTAAAGAACCCTCTACGTAGTTTAAGGTTAAACCACTGCTTAGGGGACAGGAGACACTGGGGCAGAGATTCTGTCAGCTCTGCATGGGCAGGCTCAGAGGTGATTGACGCCACGCTAGCTTCAGCCAGGAATGGTTGTATGCGACAATGGCACCAACCTCCTCTCCGCCCTCCGGCAGGGACACTTGACCCATGTTCCATGTTTGGCACACATCCTGTATTTGGTGGGGCAGCGGTTCTTGAGCAGGTACCCAGGCATACAAGATCTCCCGAGGTAGGCCAGAAAAGTCTGTGGTCATTTCCAATGGTCGTACAATGCCAGTGCTCGGCTGGCTGACATTGAAAGGGAATGCAACCTGCCCACCAACCGCCTCATTTGTGACATGTCCACCAGGTGGAAGTCAACATTGGCAATGCTGCATCGGCTGTAGATGCAGCAGAGGGTCATCAATGAGTACCTGTGTGAGTATGGCACCAGGAAAGGGTCAGGGGAGCTTGGCTTATTTTTTCCACGCCAGTGGCTACTGATCAAGGATGCATCCACTGTTCTGTCACCATTTGATGAGGCCACGAGGATGGTGAGCACACTGAGCAGTGACAATGCATGCATCAGTGATACTGTCCCTCTTGTCTTCCTGTTGGAGCACACGCTTCATGGAATAATGGACAGGGCAGTTGAGGCAGAACCGTGTGAGGAAGAGGAGGACTTCCTTACCTCTCAAGGCCCCCTTTATCCAGATATTATTCCTGCAGGCCCACCAAACACACAGGAAGAAGCGGGGGAGGAGAATTGTGTCAGCATGGACGTGGCGGATAACACTCAGAAGCAGTCTTCAAGGGATGGTTTTCATTCTCCAGAAACCCAAGAAATTGTATGTGGCTCAGAGGAGGTTGTTAAGGATCATGTGATCCTTTTTTGAATCAAAAAGGTGTTTATTGAAGTTACAGGTATACAATAATTTCCAGTGCACATTTACATCCGCTTGATACACAATTGTCAATGTACAGACAGGCAATACATCAGCCCAGGGCTCCCTCCCTCCGCCCCATGATCGCACAAAGTTCCCCAGCAGGTATATCATTTCTGAACTAAGCATCCCTTGTCCGCCCTTTGCCACACGTCTTACAGTAATCTGGACAATATTAATTAGTTTGGGCTTAGCCCAGGTGTATCGAACCAATGTGACCACAGGCGCTCGAACGTTCCCGGGCATCCCCTGTGCTGATAGATGTATTTCTCTATGATAAGGATCCTGCCCATATGGGTTATCCAGGTCGCCACTGCTGGGGATTCCGCAGATTTCCAGCCCAGCAAAATAACTTTCCTAGCCTGGAATAGCGCCCTGTAGACCGCCACCCTGATTGGTTCCAAAGACACCACATCCTCCAGTACCCCTAGAATACAACATATGGGATCCAAAGGTATCTGCGTGTGAAACACCATATTGACAGTGTCCACTACCTCCTTCCAATATCTTTGGAGCTTCAGGCAGCACCACATGAGGTGGATAAGATCCCCCTCGCGTTGCCTGCACCTACCGCACAAGGGATCAGCCGTCCCACCCATCCTACACAACCTAACCAGTGTGTAATGCGCTCTCAGTATGATATAAAGTTGTGAGACTTTTTGCGCCACATTCAGTGAACAGTAGGTGATGGCCTGCATGGCCTCCTCCCACTGCTCATCCGTGAGTGTACCTACATCCTTTTCCCAAAGCGGCATTGCACGGGTGGTCACGCAGGTGCCGCGCCAGCAGCATCTGATAGCATTGTGAGATTATACCCTTCGTGCCTTCCGCAGAGTGCAGCGCATGGTACAACAGGGTGGGCGACAATACCCATTCTCCCGAGTCCCCCTGCGCGGCCACCGCGTGCCTTAGCTGCAAGTAGGGAAAGATCATAGCCTCGGTAAGGTAAAATTTACGCTGCATGGCTGCAAAGGAGAGAAGCTTTCCATCCTGAAATATATAGGACAGCATTTTCACGTTATGGGCACTCCATCGAGGGTCAGGCTGTATTTTAGCGATCTCTACATATGTATGATTACCCCATATTGGACTATATTCCGTGAATCCCTGCACCCCCTGCAGCTGTCTACTCTTGTTCCATATTTTTTGTATCATGGACAGCGTAGGGGTTAGTTTGTTGGAGCTCTTAAACATCTGGGCCTCCAGTCCCATAGGGATGGTCTCTGCCCCTGACGCATGAAGGAGCAGCCTGGCTGATGAGCCCGCCGGTTCATGCGACATGGAGCCCACCAAATGTTGCAACTGGGCCGCAACATAGTACAGCCAAGGGTTGGGTACCGCCAACCCTCCGCTGTCCTTGGAGCGCTGCAGCTGTTCCAACTTGATCCTAGGGGGCTTCGTGTTCCACAACAACTTCCGAAATAGCGTATTCACTACTCTGAAGATTTTTAAATGTATTACAACCGGTGAGTTGTGGAGGAAATAGAGCAATTGGGGCATTAAAATCATTTTTATAAGATTGTCCTTCCCGGCCAGGGACATCCTAAGGGTGTTCCATGTATTTATCCCGGAATCTCGACAGCAATGGGCATATATTCACTGAGCAGTAGTCCCCTACTTTGGACGTTATTTGTACCCCCAAGTATTTAAAACTAGTCACTACTGGCACTGGACAGGACTCTGGGACCGCCACCTCTCCTCCATCCAACATCAACATGGCCGACTTAGACCAGTTAATGGTCAAACCGGAGAACCCTCCAAACTTTTCTATTATGGTCATCACCTGTGGCAGGGACTGGCTGGGGTTGGCCAGGAAAAGCAGCATATCATCCGCATAGAGCATGATCTTTTCGTGAACAGCCCCATACTGAAATCCCTGTATTCCTACGCTGTCTCTTATAAGGGCAGCAAGAGGTTCTATCACGATTGCGAAAAGCGAGGGGGACAGCGGGCACCCTTGCCGCATCCCCCTGGCCAAGGCAAAATCGGCAGACATCCTGTCCGTCATCCTAATATTGGCCGTCGTGGAGGCGTACAGTAGTTTAACCCAGGCAATAAAGCGCTGTCCAAAGCCAAACTTACCTAACACCGCCCACAGGTACCTCCAGCCTATACTGTCAAACGCCTTGTTAGCGTCAAGGGACAGAAGGGCCCTACTCTCCCCATTATCTGCCTGCAGCTGCATGTTTAGAAATAATCTCCTAAGGTTGGTTGCCGTGGACTTATGTGGCATAAAGATAAAGCCAGCCTGATCTTGGTGAATAATAGTGGACACTATCCCGTTTACCCGGAGGGCCAAGACCTTGGCCAGGATCTTTACATCGCTTTGCAGCAAAGAGATGGGTCTATATGACCCCGGATCCACTGGATCCTTCCCCGGTTTAAGCAATAAAACAATATTAGCCTTTGACATACATTCGGGGAGAGCACCAACCTCCAAGCATGCATTAAACACCTTCAACAGTTCAGGCATAATATCCTCCCCGTACTGTACATATACCCCCATGGGAATACCATCTGCCCCAGGCGCTTTGCAGGTGGGGAAAGAGCCGGGATCATGTGATCCTTAGTGACCCAGAGGACTCGAATGCCTCTGGAAACTTTTGCAGGCTTTGCAGATTCCGGGAGGCAATGCAGTCTAAGGACCCTAGGATTTTTGGTATCAAAGAGAAGGAATCATTACTGCCTGGCAACCCTTTTTGATTCACATTACAAGGGTAAGGTTGCAGAACTCATCCAGCCTTCACAGAGGGAGCAGAGGATGAAACATCTTCAGGAGGCCTTGAAGAAAGGTTTTTGCAATGCATTTCCAGACCTTGTGAGGTTACAATTTCCTGGTGCTGGACAACGTGTTGCTGAGGCTTCTGTTGGGTCACCTGAGGCCAGATGACAGATGCGCACTGTTGGGGTCAGGAGTGCACCACAAAGGTAATGGACTCTATGGCTGACTGCTGCGGATGGGAGTCTAAGTGGTTAAAAAAGGCAGGTCTGCTGGAACACCAACACGGATCCCACAGGGGCGAGAGCGTAAGATTCCCCAGGGTGTGGAGTCTAAGAGCCAGCAGTGGATCACACGACAAGTAGAGGCGCAAAAGATCAGAAAATAATATACTCCGGAGGGCTGTCTGTATAAAGTTATATTGGACGATAATATGAATGAGAACTTTTAGTTCTCAAGTCCCGTGAAAGTGTCTTTCGTTCTTTGAGTGGGACTTTGGAATGCAGGGCTGCCACCACAGGGAGCTGAAACCAGGCTCCTAGACTGTTGCAGGAAAAGAGAAGAAGAAGGGGGCGCCTCTGGGTGTAGATTTTTAAAAGGCAATTTATTCACAGGTAAAACAAACAGATGATGCACTCACATTTTCCAATGCATAAAAAGGCATGTAGAATACAAGGGGGGCGGTTTTTTTCATCTGATTCGTTCGTCACATAGGATCCGATCCGCGGGTGTCATGTTGTCCTCTCCTGGCGTTACTACGAGTTTGTTGTTAAAAAATGCCGGCTTGGTGGACGCAGAGGATGTGTTTCCAAAGCGAGGCTTGGTTAGCGGTGACACGCGGGTCGCGGGGTTGTGACGTCACGGCGGGCGACCCGCGTGTCACCGCTAACCAAGCCTCGCTTTGGAAACACATCCTCTGCTTCCACCAAGCCGGCATTTTTTAACAACAAACTCGTGGTAACGCCAGGAGAGGACAACATGACACCCGCGGACCGGATCCTATGTGACGGACAAATCAGATGAAAAAACCGCCCCCCTTGTATTCTACATGCCTTTTTATGCCTTGGAAAATGTGAGTGCATCATCTGTTTGTTTTACCTGTGAATAAATTGCCTTTTAAAAATCTACACCCAGAGGCGCCCCCTTCTTCTTCTCTTTTCCTGCACCACCAGCAGTGGATCACCAGAGCCTCTAATCGTGAGGGCTACAACTGGCTCCAGATCGTGACATGGACACTATGCACAGCATAGGTGGTGAGTCTTATTGGGGCCCCCTATCCATGCTGCTGCATGCTAGGGGGGGTTACCAGCTTCCCTTCTGTGGATATGGTTCCAGCGGTGTTGTCATGTGCCTATGCATATCTTCCTGTGTTATCTCAAAAAGCCCTCCTAGTTCTTATCATAGACTACAACGTGACATGCCTTTGTGTTGTAGAGATCTAAGCCCTTGAACACACGGTCGGAGATTCCGACAACCAAATCCGTCGGAGTTATTCCAACGGATTAATTCCGGGCGAGGTCCAGAAGTGATGTTGCATACACACGGTCGGACCAAGTTGTCGGAATTTCCGGTTGCCAAGAACGCAATGACGTAAGCCGCGTACGGCCTCACTAGAAAAGGGAAGTTCAGCACCACGTCCGGCACCCTTTGGGCTCCTTCTGCTGATCTCGTGTGCATCGTGTGTTAGTAGAAGTTTGGTGAGAGACGATTCGCGCTTTCAGATTTGTGATTCAGTTCGCTACTGCTCTTCAGTTTCTGCTTGTCTTTGCGTATCTGATAATCAGTGCGTGTAGTCAGTAAGTATTTGTTTCTCATTGTGGACTATATCTTGGTATAGTACGCTTTGATTTGCATTGCTTATTGTCTGCTTGCTTCTGCTATTCAGTTTGTTCTTTCAGGCATTGCTGTTTATCGGTGCTTTCTGTTGTCCGTTCTGACCAGCCGACCGTTTTGAAACCATGTTTCGTCTACGTACTCGTCGTAGAGTTTGTGCTGTGCAAGGGCTTCATGTTGGGGTTCTTACTTTGACACAAGCCCGGTCCATGAACAGGGAGGGGAGGCGTTTGTGGACCAAGAATTGGTTGCGCCAGCCTGACCAGTTCTCGCACATGCCTTTGCTCCGTGAGATCCGGGAGAATAATCCTGATGATTTCAGGAATTATCTCCGGATGACGGACCCTGTTTTTCAACGTCTGCTGGCTTTGCTGACCCCTTATATCAGCAGGCAGGATACCTGCATGCGGCAAGCCATCATTCCGGAGCAGAGGCTCATCACCACGTTGCGCTACTTGGCGACTGGGAGAAGCCTTCAGGACCTCAAGTTCTCTACAGGCATCTCCCCCCAGGCTCTGGGGATCATTATTCCAGAGACCTGTTCTGCCATCATTCAGGTCCTACAGAAGGACTATATGAAGGTAAGTTTTATCCTTTAACATCACATTCTATGTATTTAATGATTGCTAATGTCTTGCATTTCTTTCCTCATTCCCTAATTACCATTATTGCAATATGCTCTAATTCATATACTCTGCCCCTTTGTCCTCATGCATATTTGCCTCACTAACTTCCCCACCATGCTCTTCTTGGCCCATAAAACTATAGTCTAGTCACTTACCAATGTCTTTTATCAGCTCAATAGTATTGCTTTCCCCTAAACACTCCCTGAACATTTTTTTTTTGGTTGTGCCAAACTCATTAGGAACCCCCCTCCCCCCAACTGCTAGCTAAGCTGCTAGCAATCCTCTATCTGCTAACTTTACCAAACCAAATACACACTATATCTACCTTTTTTATGGTCACATTTATGGATGAATTCACCAAAGCATGTAGTGCAAGGGCCTGCCTCAATACTTTCAAATGCTATCATTTTTTATTTTTTTTACCCTATTATTATCTTGCTATGTAATAGCAGAATGTCAAAATGTGCTTCCATTTTGTTTTCTTTTTGGCAATATGACGCTTATTACCTGTCCGGTGGGCTGCCAATAGTGTAAGTAAGGAGGGGCTTCCCAAAGTATCACACATTATTTAGGCATTCAGCTCTCAATCAAGTGGAGAGGGTTACCTGTCCAAAATATCCCTCCTTCATTTTTTAGCAAGGGCCCATCAGATAGGGGGGGGGGGGGGGTGATGACTCTGATAAGGGGACCTTATAGTTTGGGCTTTAAATACTCAGTTCCCAAAATGTTATACTAATCTTGGCCAAAAATGTTTGTGTCTAATCTGCAATGTTGATTTGTAAAATTACAAATTTTTGGTCTTGTTTCACTCCACAGTGTCCTTCAACGTCACAGGAATGGCAGACTGTGGCCTCCCACTTTGCCAGTCGTTGGGACTTTCCCAATTGTGGAGGTGCAATTGATGGGAAGCACGTCCGCATCGTCCCACCACCCAACTCGGGGTCATACTATTTTAACTACAAAGGGTTTCATAGTATCGTGATGTTGGCGGTGGTGTCTGCAACCTATGACTTTTTGTATGTGGACGTGGGGCAAAATGGACGGATGTCGGATGGTGGAGTGTTCTCACGGACGGAGTTCTACTGGCGTCTCCAGAGTGACAGTCTGGGCTTGCCACCCCCAGAGGAGAATCAGGAAGGACTCCCGTTCGTCTTCGTAGTGGATGAGGCGTTTGCCCTGGCGAACCATCTGATGCGGCCTTTCCCGATGAGGACCCTCACCTCGCACCAGAGGATTTTTAATTTCCGCCTGCCCAGAGCCCGAAGAGTGGTGAACACCTTTGGAATACTGGCCAGCCGGTTCCGCCTTTTTTTAATGCCTATCCACATGGCGGAATACAAACTAAATCACATTGTGCTGGCCTGCTGTGTTCTTCACAATTTCCTAAAAAGACATTCTGCAAACTATGCGGTCTCAGTTGTCCAAGAAGCAGACTTGCTGGAAAATGATAACCTCACGGGCCTTGAAGCTGCTCATCCTGGCTTGCCCCCCCCCAAAGTGCCCCTGAGGTTAGAACCCAATACATGGACTACTTTGTAGGTAGGGGGGCCATTGATATGCCAGACAATGTCTGAGCGGCATTTTATGAATACATTTTTCTTTGAAACTCCAATATTTGTTTACATTTACTGCTTAGCTTGGTTTTAGGTGTCTCCTAGGTAAATTTATGTTTTTTCTTGTTGTGCCTTTTTCACCAACAGTGCAAACCCAATTTCTGAGCGAGATGAGGGGACAGTCTCTTCTTCAGATTAATAAGATGTTATTATGTTGTGGGTCTGCTACACACACACCTTGTTTTTGGTAACTAATGTATGTAGTGCATTACTGACCAAAATCATGCTCATTTTCAGCACCAGGGCAGGAAAATGGCATGATTGTGAAAATTAACACATCACTGTGGGTGTTATTTACTAAAGGCACATCCACTATGCACTACAAGTGCACTGCAAAAGTGCACCTGAAACTGCACTTGGAGTGCAAAGTGGAGTTACCTTTAGTAAATAACACCCATTGCCACCGAAAACAACAGTTTTACTCCAAATACATCATTTGCGCAATGAAAAAGGAAGCCGCACATTGTTGATAATTTAAATTTTTAATCAAAGCACACTTCACATGTGCGTTTAGAAAATGGTTTTAAAACAAACCAACAAATTGGGTGTATCAAAAACATTATTTCAGGTAATTTTTGTTTACTTGGTGTTTTTGAGTAAACAGGCATGTATCAAAGAGTAACATACAGAACACAGGAACTTACAAAGTTCAACTTTGAAAAGTGCTCGCTCAGGAAAAGTGAAGACAATATCAGACATGAGTATGTACAAACTGGGCTGATATTGCCTTCATCACATGGGGTGTCACCCCTGGAAAATCCAAATTTGGAAGATGCACACAGTGTGTCAACATGTGCTATCTCCCATCATGGGGGATCAATGTACATGTTTTGGGGCTGCAACCCCTTCATCTCAAATTTTCTAAAAATACAAAAGTTGTGGTTTAAAAGCCAAAAAATAAAACCCTAGCTAGTTTGGGCTGTTTCACACTCTCCCCAAAACATCAATGATGTTCTTCATTTTATTTTTAACATCATTAATGTTTTGCTGTATATTTTCGAAATCTCGATTGCACCCCATTATCTCCCCAATCAGGATCTTGGCACTTTCACTGGTAAAATGGGATTCTTCTTCCACATCACCTACAAAAAAACACACCATGTATTATAAATATGGTGACATACATTGATGAGCTTACCGGAAGCTGTGTTCTCCGACACTCACCTGTTGTGGTGACAATTTGTCCAACTTCAACGATCTCTCCTTCCTCCTCCTCCTGCTCCTCTGCTTCTGGTTTTGGAATTTTGCCTTCTTTGGGAGGGGTGGGGTCCCTGGTGTCCTCATACTTGCCGAGTCTTCTCTCCCCTATGAGAATGTAAAAAAAGAATAATTAGCACACAGAGGGCAGAAATAGGAATATGAAACATTGCTTGGAAGTGTTGTACAATTGTGTTTTTTGGCCGAGTTCCAAGGTGAGAACATTATTGTGGACACTTTGTTAAGCTGGAATACTTACCTGCAGAACGATGTTTCTTACAAACTAATTAAACCATGAACTTGAAAGTGGCCATTTTAAAATGCACAACATGAAATCAAAGCACATGGAGCATGTATGCAAGCAAGAATAATCATATGAACACACGACAACTGCTTACTTTTTTGCAGAACACTCTTGATCCTTATGTACTGCTCGTGCTCCCTCAGTTTCAGGTCTGACCAGCGTTTTCTCAGTTGATCCATGGATCCGCGTACCCCAAAATTCTTCTGAAGACTAATCACAACTTTAGTCATGATCTTGGCCTTTCTGATATTTGGGTTTGGGTAAGGTCCATACTTCCCATCATAGTCGGTCTTGTTCAATATGTCCACCATCTCCAACATCTCTCCAAAAGACATATTTGAGGCCTTAAATCTTCTCTTCCTGGATCGGGAAGTTTCAGGCTCCGGGCTTTCCTCACCCTCCTCCTCGTTAGTGGAACTCTGATTGCGCACCTGCGTTCTCTCAGCCATGTGCTCTCCCCACTTCGCCGAAAGCGAAGGGGCGGGGAATAGTCTAGAAAGAATGTCAGGGGCGGGCGGAGTTTCACGCATGCGCACTGTATATAAAACGCAACACGCGCGTGTCGTCCGTACGATCTGTGAACAGAGGGAGAAGCTGAGGCGACGAACGTGCAAACGAAGGTAACATTTTGAACTTGGTACATCACTAGGTTATATTGCTTATATATGTATAGTAACAAACTAAAGAGGCAGGCAGCAATGGACAAACTGGTTGAGTTTGTGAAGCCGGTGGTCCCCAAGGCAGACGTCAACTATTTAAAAAAGAAAATCGGTGGCCTGAGGAGTACATATCTGAAGAAGAGGAAGAAGGTGCTGGACTCCATGCAATCTGGTGCTTCAGCAGATGACGTTTATGTCCCCAGGCTGTGGTATTATAACAGGATGCAGTTTCTGTCAGACCAGGCTGAGGCCAGAGAATCACTCTCTACTCTTCCATCCACGTGTCCTATGCTACATTCCACACCCACTGAGTCTTCCGACGCCCAACCTGGGCCTTCCACTCAGGAAGAACTGGGGGAGCCCAGCTTGAGCCAGGTATAGTATTGTTGTACATATTTTGGGAGTATAAATGAATGATGTTAACTTTATTTTTGCTCACTAATTGCTGATTTTAGAAAGTGTTCCACATATCAATAGACAGTAGTGGGCAAAACCTTGGGGACAAGAAAGAAAAATGCTGGGCTCAGAATGATAGTCTTTTCTATTGGTTAACAATTTGCAACAGTCTTGATGTGAAAATTTTGTGTGTTTGATGAACCAAAAACTAAAACTATGTCCCTTTTTCATACACAGGAAGACCTCAGCCAGGAACAGGAGGGTGTGGAATGCAGCAGCCAGGAGGTGGCTGTGGAAAGTGGCAGCCAGGAGGAGGCGGGGGTAAGCGGCAGCCAGGCGGTAGGCGGGCAAAGGAGCCTCACAGAATGCCAGGTCCCTCCCCTCCGCCTTCCACGCAAAAGGGCGAGAAAGGGGGGGAATGTGGAGGAGTCGGCCCTGAGGCTGATTGGGGAGGCATCAGCGGCCCTCCAAGCCAAACCCACCTATCAAGAGGCCTTTGCCGTCTTGGCTGCATGCAAGCTTGAGAAAATGGAGGAGGGGCAACAGCTCTTGTGTGAGGAGGTAATTATACACACCCTCAACAAGGGTCTGTTGGGCCAAATGACACAAACAACACACTTGTGTGATTTGGCCCATGCTCCTCCTCCTCCTGCCACACCTCCAGCACCACAGCCACAGCCTGGAAGGAAGCGTGGAAGGAAGATCAGAGTGTGATGACCTGGGTTCAGTCTGGTCTGACAGAAGATGCAGCCTGTTGTAGTACCACAGCCTGGGAACATAGATGTCATCTGCTGCTGTTCCGGGTTTCTTGGACTTCAGGACCAGACTTCTCTCCCTCAGATATGTACTCCTCAGGCCACCAAGATTTGCGTTTAAATAGTTGATGTGTGCCCTGGGGGCCAAAGGCTTCGCTAATCTCCCCAGTTTCTCCATCGCTGCCTCCCTCTTTATTTATTACTGACACCTAAATAAAGGTTTTTTTTGTTTGAAGAAATACTTGCGTATGTGTTTTACTTCAAAAAGGCCAGTTTATTTGTGAGCAGGCAGGTACATTTCAAAAATACAAAGTGAAATGAATAACAAGGGGTACCAACACTAAACAACCTCCTGTAGATTAAAAAAGAAAATATAAAAAATATAATAATGTTATTGTGGTAAGTTTACACACAAAACACACCCCAAAAAATGGAAAGATGCGCAAACTGACAAAAAAGGAGATGTTTATGAAAAAAAACAAACACAAAATTCACCCAAAACCCCCTCCCCCCCAAAAAAAAAATTGTGTAGATGTGACGATTTAAAAAATTGTATTGCTGAAATGAGTAAAAAAGAGTCAGGAAATACGTTCGGGAGAAGTGTGTGGGACTATGAGCATCAAAAGAAGTTCCTTCTTGCAGCATTGTAAAGAACAAGAGAATGCGCTTCATGAAAGAATTTTTAACATTGCAGCGTGACGAATGTGCTATATCGATTACGAGCAGTAGTTTTTCCTGAGCGAGCGCTTCTGTGTCCGAATTGGATTGTGAGCATGCGTGGCACCTTGTCCGTCGGAGTAGGCTACACATGATCGGAGTATGTCTGATCAGAGCATTTTGTCTGAAAATTTTTCCGGCAAGTTGGAAAAGTTGGTCCGTTGGATATTCCGACGGAAACAGTCCGATGCATACCACACACAGTCGGAATATCCGACAAAACGCTCCGAAACATTCCGACGGAATCTCCGACCGTGTGTACAAGGGCTAAGAGTGAGAGCTGGCAAGTAGTTTAGCAAAAGACATTAAGCAGGTCCGAAACACTCAGTCCACAAAAGTGCTGCGACTTGTCGGCTCACAAGTCTTCAGCACTGATTGCATTTCTGGCAGATCACCAGGTATTTTTCAGTACTTGCAGGGTCTTTAAAAAGCAAAAAACACAGGAAATATGCATGTAACCCAGAAATGTATTGCATATGTTTTTTGTATTTTTCCTAGACATGCTTTTTAATAATTAATTGTTCATTTAATAAACCACATAAGTGAGTATAAAGTGTGGTATTTTATACCAGGTTTAAAAAAAAACAAATGCAAGAATTTAAAGGTTGGATACATGGTTTTATGCAGTAAAGCACTTTTGAAAAACACATTTTTTGTAATATATATATATATATATATATATATATATATATATATATATATATATATTAGACCAGAATGAAAGCTGAGGAAGAAATTTGGACAGAAGGATTGGTTCCAAAAGAACAAGTCCCTCCAACTGAAGGACAGTCATCAGCTATGCATGTATAGGCATAAACATAAAAAGCCATTTAGTCTGGTGCGATTTTCTGATTGCATGCTGTGAGTTAAGGAGAGAAAATAAGGTACGTTAAATGAAATGCACACATCAGGCATGAGTAAACTGTGTTTGTTTATAATCAATGCACATTAGTGTAAGTACTCTACAGTACAAGTCAATGTAACAAGGTATACAACAATTGAAGCTAGCTGGAAGCTGTTACTCTACATATTGCCTCGATAAGGATAAACATGAGGATTTATAAAGTGCTGCCAATTAGCCGGAGGACTGGAGAGTTAATCCATCTGCTGTGGTAGAAACAATTTCTATAAATCGAAGTAGTTGTTTTAAGCATATAAAAAACAAATCCATAAAGGATGCATGGATTTCCATAAGCATTTCACATTTGCATGCTATCATTTTGTGTAGATGGCTTCATTATTCTATAACATTAAAGCAATGCATTGAATTTTAATCTTTTATGAAGGTCAGGTTACTTGTATTCCGAATATTACTAGGCAATTGAATGTATGCATGAAAGGGCATTTTAAAGATTGTATTTTAAAATGTTTATATCGGGTAATTTAGAGCAGAGATACCTGCTAATAAGAATTAGATATAGTCAGCTTTACATGCACACTATTTGCCTTCTAGACTAGATTAGACCTACACTTGCAGAGATAACCTTGCTTGCAGTGTTTAATTGGTATGATTTAAATATTAAAGATTGATTTGCAGCATTTACATTCAGTTTGCTAGCGTTCAGAGTTGAGTGCTGGGAAATCTGGTTAATGCACTTTCACGTAATCTGCACATCTCTTGCTGGTTATAAATGGATTGAATATTTTCCTTGTTTATGATATACCTGCCTTGGCAAGGCTGTCATCTCGCTATGTTGGTGTTTCAATAGACAAAAGTGGCACCACTTCTTGTTTGTGTGCAAGAGCCTCTGATGATGCTTCCTGGGTGGATCGAAATGCATAAGACAGGCAAGAATGTCTGGTGATGTCACATCCGGCATTTGAAGTGCAAATGGGAAACGCTGTGTTCCAAGGAGGCGTTTTACATGCTTATATACAAGACAAGTTCTTGAACCTGTGTGCCCTGCTGGAGTATAAGAAGGAAAAGAGAACCACCCATCTCTAATAATCTGAGGACTACTAGTCCCCTCACAAGCACTGTATTTATGGCAAGTTGGTGAGTGAGGGCACAGGAGGAGGGGAGCACAGCACTCCATTATCACCACTGGCACTTATATAACAGCACTTTGACAGACTTATTCCCTTACTCACTTGTTTGCACTGGTAACTGTCTTTATAATTAAAATCTGTTTATTTCTAAAATCATATATTTTTTATTTCTTTGATTTATATATTTTTTCTTTATTGCACTTGTGGTAAAAGTCTCAAGACGTTGAGAGTAAGATTATAGGATTGTAATGGTTTTTCTGTTTTTGACAGCGCTGGGTCTACACATCACAATCTGTAGTGTGCAAGTGTCACATATTTTTGCAAACATTTGCAAAAAAAAAAATCCTGTTTTATTATAACAAAAACAGGGTTTAGTTAGGTCCCATTAGCTGGCTAACAGGGTACATTTGTAACCAACAGGTTATTGTACAAACCATTATCCAGCCTATTCTAAAGGTGCCATTTGATTCCAGGCGAGCAAATCGGTACAAGGTCTATATGGGATGTTAAACTTACTGCATAAAGACCCAAAACTGACTGATTTTGGGTAAGAGACAAATTTCACATCTCAGATATTAGGTTGCTTTTTAAAACTATATTGTAATCAGAATATCGACTATTAGTCTATTCATGTCATGGACAATCTTAATAGTGAGACATAACGGGAACAAGCACAGTACCTTAAAACTCTCGATATTTTGGAGGTTACAGAAAGCTTTACATGGAGACATGTATTTTCCACTTTTACAGCCAAATTGGGATAACACCTACTTTCTATTTGTTACATGTTCTTTTTCGTATAACATTTTTATTTTTTTTGAAAACTGACATTTTATTGAATTTCCAATTTTCAACAAAGATACAGGGAAATTAAAGAAGACAATAAGTAATAATAGGATGTCACATGTAAAGTCACACAGTGTGGTTTGTGGTATATAACAAACAGTCCGCCTATACATCATTTCACCTGCAAAGAAATGTAGTCCCGGCTACAGGAGCCAGTGGATTGTGAAATAGGAACGGGGAGAGAAAAACAGAAACCAAAACATTACATAACCACAGATGCATGTTTAAGGTGAGAATCAAGACCAGAATGTTATCGCTGTTCCAAACATTAAATGATTATGTGACCGAGATTGACAGGGGAGGGGGGATTAGGGGAGAGTGGAGAAAGTAGGTAAGTACAAGAAAGCTGAAGGAAACAAAAACAAAACAAGAGCGAGAATAAGTAATATATAAAGGGTAAGAGAGTAAAGGACGCCCACCCGAGCCCCCGCACCACCCAGGAGGGGTATCTTCCCTGAGTCAGCTGGGTTTGGGAGCCTCCATCCTATCCCATAGTTCCCATATCCTGTTACGTTTGTCAAGAGTGTTATTTAGGGAGGATGTCAAGGATTCCATCCATTTGACATCCCTAATTCTGGTATGTAGTTCAAGCAGTGAGGGGGGTTCCCCCTTTTTCCATTTCACGGCTAATAAGCATCGCCCAGCCATCAGCACTTGGGCTAGGAGTTTTTTGGAGGGAGGCCCAGTAGGAACATTTTAGGATCTAGTGGTAATCACACATCAAAAACGGCTTGTAGAAGAGATTGAACTGTTTCCCAGTAAGGAACGATCTGTGGGCATGTCCAGTAGATATGATACAGTGTGCCCACCGCTCTGCGACAGCGCCAACAGCGAGAGTCGGCTGATGGCTATATTGAGTGGAGCAGTTCAGTTTGGTACCAGTGAAGCATGATCTTGTATTGGTTTTCTTTGTATAAGGTACATATGGAGCTCTTAGATGTACGTGACCAAATAAGCTGCCATGCCTTCAAAGGTATGCCCTCCCCAAAATCCCGCTCCCATTTGTCCATATAGGTGACATATCTGCTATAAAAATTTGGTAGGTGCGCGATATCATACCCTTGGGGGACAAGTCCTCCAAACATATTTTCTCGAACTCGGTTAAGGGGGAGAATTGTAGGTTTGGCGTGAAAGAATGTGCAAAGTGGCGAATTTGTAGGTAGCTAAAGAAAGCTTGTCTGGGCAGATCGAAAGTATCTTTCAGTTCTTGGAATGACCTTAATGTTCTGGTCCTAATGTCTACCAACTGACCATACCGTAACAGGGCCCTGTTGATCCAATGTTGGGACATCTGTGATGTCAAGCTGTCTGGGACATTGGGGGTAAACAAAAAGGAGGTGGCCAGGGATGCTGTGGAAGTGAGCGGATACATTGATTTGGTTTGCTGCCTCAATGTACGCATGAGCGCCATTGGTCCCAGCAGTTGGGACCCACCAGGATTTATATCCTTACTCCAGAGCATGGAGTTTCGGGTGGGTCGGAGCCAGGCACAGCTTTTTGATTTGGGTCCATCTATTTTAGGCATGGAGTGTGCACCAGGAGGCAATTGGGCTGCCAAATAATATTTGGCTATATTGGGGAAGGCATGTCCTCCTTGGTTCCGGGGGGGGGGGGGGTATATTATGGATCTGGCGATCCGATGCCTCTTGCAGTCCCAGAAGAATTTTATTAGATCTCCTTGGAGTGTCCTAAGGTGCGCTGCTGGGATTGGGATGGGGAGAGTCTCATCGAGATAAAGGAGTCTGGGAAGGATTGCCATCTTAATAGTCGCCAGATGACCGAAGAGGGATAACTTTAAAGTTTTCCATTTAGCAAGGGAGGCACTGATATCAGTATATAGCTATGGGAAGTTGGCCTTGTATAAGGTCTCAAAGGTAGGTGTAAGGTAAACCCCTAAGTATTTTAGAGAGGCTGTTTTCCATGTGTAGTTAAATGAATGGGAGTGGGCTGATAGTGTCCGTGGGGCCATATTAAGAGATAGGGCTTCCGTCTTGGAGCTATTGATTTTGTAGCCTGAGAGGGTACTGTATTGTTCCAGTTCTACATGTAAGTTGCAAGGAGATTTGTGGCTGAGTCAGGGTTAACAGGACATCATCCGCAAACAGGGATACCTTAAAGTCACTTGTACGGACCGGAATGCCATGGATGTTTGGGTTCTGTCTGATATGGACAGCAAGAGGTTCAATGCACATAGCATAGAGAAGGGGGGATAAGGGACAGCCCTGTCGAGTTCTGTTAGTTATAGGCAGTGTGGGAGAAAAGGCAAATTGAGTCCTTACTAGGTTAGAGGGGGACGAATATAGGTGAGCAATGGCTTGAAGAAAAGGACCCTTCACTCCGGCCCTCTGGTGGGTGGCGAACAGGAAGGGCCAGCCCATCCTATCAAAGGCCATTTCTGCATCCAAGCTGAGAAGCAGCGCCTCCGTCTTGTTCCTGTTCGCCACCTCCACAAGATCGACCACTCTCCTGGTGTTGCCCCCCACCTGCCGACAGGGGATGAGCCCCACTTGGTCCTTAAGTATCAATAGATGAATGAAATTATTTAACCTGATGTATAATATTTTTAACACCTTCACAACAGTGCTCCCGCCCAGCCGTCATTGTACTTATAGGTCGGGCGGGGGCGCTGTTGTTTTGGGAGAAAAGTCATATGACCTCCAACCAGAATGCCCCTCTCACATGGCCCCGGGGCCATGCAGAGGCGCAACCTATCACCGGCTATGTCCACCGTACACAGCCAATGGATAGTGTCCCTGATCACTACCACACCAGTTATATGATAACATTGTACTGCACTGGTGACAGTATGTAAAAAAAAAGATTGTGAAAATGTTTTTTTTTTTTTATTATTTCTTAATTTTACAAATAATTGTGACAAAAAATTACAATTTCAAAAAACCCACCATGCCTCCTACTAAATACCCTGGACTGTCTACTTTCCAAAAAGGGGTAATTTGGGGGGTATATATATATATATATATATATATATATATATATATATATATATATATATACCATAGTTTGTGAACTCTTTAACTTTCCTTCAGTATATACACTGATTTTGGGTTATTTTTACCAAAGAAATATCACAGAATAAATTTTGACCTAAATTTATGAAGAAAGATTATTTATTTGCAAAGTTTTATAACAGAAACTAAGAAAAATGTATTTTTTTAAAAAACTTTTTGGTCTTTTTTCATTTATTTAGCAAACAATAAAAACACAGTAATTAAATACCACCAAAATAAAGCTCTATTTGTGGGACAAAAATGATAAAAATGTGGGTACAGTGTTGACTGCGTAATTGTCATTTAACCACTTTCAGACCGGACCATTTTGCTGGTAAATGACCAGAGGTCTTTTTACAATTTGGCACTGCGCTGCTTTAACTGGTAATTGCGCGGTCATGCAATGTTGTACCCAAACAAAATTTGTGTCCTTTTCTTCCCACAAATAGAGCTTTCTTTTGATGGTATTTGATTGCCTCTGCGATTTTTATTTTTTGCGATATAAACGTAAAAAGACCGCAAATTTTGAAAAAAAATGATATTTTCTACTTTTTTTTATTAGAAAAATCCAATAAACTCAATTTTAGTCATACATTTAGGCCAAAATGTATTCAGCCACATGTCTTTGGTAAAAAAAAAGTCAATAATTGTATATTTATTGGTTTGCGCAAAAGTTGTCACATCTACAAACTAAGGTACGTTTTCTGGAATTTACGCAGCTTTTAGTTTACGACTGCCTATCTCATTTCTTGAGGTGCTAAAATGGCAGGACAGTACAAAACCCCCCCAAATGACCCCATTTTGGAAAGTAGACCCCCTAAGGAAATTGATAAGTGGCATGTTGAGCCCATTGAATATTTGATTTTTTTGCCTCAAGCGATTGAATAATGACAAAAAAAAAAATTTTTTTTTTTTTTACACAAAGTTGTCACTAAATGATATATTGCTCACGCATGCCATGGGCATATGTGAAATGACACCCCAAAATAAATTCTGCTGCTTCTCCTGAGTACGGGGATACCACATATGTGGGACTTTTTGGGAGCCTAGCCGCGTACGGGGCCCCTAAAACCAAGCACCGCCTTCAGGCTTTCTAAGGGCGTAAATTTTTGATTTCACTTCTCACTACCTATTACAGTTTTGAAGGCCATAAAATGCCAAGATGGCACAAAACCCCCACAAATGACCCCATTTTAGCAAGTAGACACCCCAAGCTATTTGCTGAGAGGCATGTTGAGTCCATGGAATATTTTATATTTTGCCACAAGTTGCGGGAAAATTACAAACTTTAATTTTTTTTTCACAAAGTTGTCACTAAATGATATATTGCTCACACATGCTATGGGCATATGTGAAATGACACCCCAAAATAAATTCTGCTGCTTCTCCTGAGTACGGGGATACCACATGTGTGGGATTTTTTGGGAGCCTAGCCGCGTACGGGGCCCCGAAAACCAAGAACCGCCTTCAGGTTTTCTAAGGGCGTAAATATTTGACTTCACTCCTCACTACCTATTACAGTTTTGAAGGCCATAAAATGCCAAGATGGCACAAAACCCCCACAAATGACCCCATTTTAGAAAGTAGACACCCCAAGCTATTTGCTGAGAGGCATGTTGAGTCCATGGAATATTTTATATTTTGCCACAAGTTGCGGGAAAATTACAAACTTTTTTTTTTTTTTTCACAAAGTTGTCACTAAATGATATATTGCTCATGCATGCCATGGGCATATGTGAAATGACACCCCAAAATAAATTCTGCTGCTTCTCCTGAGTACGAGGATACCACATATGTGGGACTTTTTGGGAGCCTAGCCGCGTACGGGGCCCCGAAAACCAAGCACCGCCTTCAGGCTTTCTAAGGGCGTTACAGTTTTGAAGGCCATAAAATGCCAAGATGGCACAAACCCCCCTCAAATGACCCCATTTTGGAAAGTAGACACCCCTAAATTTAGGGGTACACTAGTGAGACTAGGTAATAAATGGCGGGTGCCCTGAAACTATAAAAAAATAACTAACCAACCAGCGTCACCTGTAACAGTTATATGGTGATCACGGGTGAAAGGGTTAACTAGGGGGCAATCAGGGGGCTTTATGCGGTAGTATATGGGGGTCCCTGGCGCTATAAAAAGCTGTGGCGAACCTAAATACCTACCTGCCTAACTAGCGTCACCTGTGACACTAATACAGCGATCAGAAAAATTATCGCTTATTAGGCTGGGTTCACACTGGAGCGATGTGGGAACGCCACGAATGCGCGGCGGGTTCCCGCATCACATGCCTCCCGGCGGCAGTTCACACTGCCCTATGTGAACTGCTGGGAGGGTCAGTGAAATGTTAATGACACCCCCAGATCAGTTCGCATATCGCAGTGCGATCTGCAAACTCGGATCGCATGGTGTGAACACCCATGCGATCCGATTCTGCTGCGGACCAAAAAAAGGGTCCCGTGCGAGTTTGCGGCGTGTGCGACACGAATTCAGCCATACTATCTGTATGGCTGAACTCGAATCGCACAGAGATCGGATGTGATTTGCACTGCAGTGCGGTGCGAATCACATCCGTTCTCATAAACCGCTGCAATGTGAACCCAGCCTTAGTGACACTGGCGACGGGGGGTGATCACGGGGTTAAACCTTTATTGGGGGGGTTAGGGGGGTACCTTAGAACTAAAGGGGGCTAACCCTAACTGCCCTAACAGTTATTACAGTCACAAATGACACCCGCTGGGTGATCAGGGGGTTAAACCTTTATTAGGTAATAAATGGCGGGTGCCCTGAAACTATAAAAAAATAACTAACCAACCAGCGTCACCTGTAACAGTTATATGGTGATCACTGGTGAAAGGGTTAACTAGGGGGCAATCAGGGGGCTTTATGCGGTAGTATATGGGGGTCCCTGGAGCTATAAAAAGCTGCGGCAAACCTAAATACCTACCTGCCTAACTAGCGCCACCTGTGACACTAATACAGCGATCAGAAAAACGATCGCTTATTAGGCTGGGTTCACACTGGAGTGATGCGGGAACGCCACGAATCTGCGGCGGGTTCCCGCATCGCATGCCTCCCGGCGGCAGTTCACACTGCCCTATGCGAACTGCTGGGAGTGTCAGTGAAATGTTAATGACACCCCCAGATCAGTTCGCATATCGCAGTGCGATCTGCAAACTCGGATCGCATGGTGTGAACACCCATGCGATCCGATTCTGCTGCGGACCAAAAAAAGGGTCCCATGCGAATTTGCGGCGGGTGCGGCGGGTGCGGCGGGTGCGGCGAATGGCTGAACTCGAATCACACAGAGATCGGATGTGATTTGCACTGCAGTGCGGTGCGAATCACATCCGTTCTCATAAACCGCTGCAATGTGAACCCAGCCTTAGTGACACTGGCGACGGGGGGTGATCACGGGGTTAAACCTTTATTGGGGGGGTTAGGGGGGTACATTAGAACTTAAGGGGGCTAACCCTAACTGCACAACAGTTATTACAGTCACAAATGACACCAATGCAAAAAAAAAAAAAAAAATAACATTGGTGTCACTGTGACTGGGGGGCAGGGGTAATTGGGGGGGTGATCGGGGGGGTGTGAGTGTGCCTGGCATGTTCTACTGTGTAGTGTCGTGTTGGTGCAACTCACCGATCCTCTCTCCTCGGTGTCGGAGCGAAAAATACCGACACGGAGGAGAGATTACATCACTTCCTCTCCTGTGTTTACATTACAGGAGAGGAAGTGATGTCACGAAGACTTTCTATTCGTCGGGAGCGATCGCGAGGGGGTGGCCATGAATGAATGGCCGTCCCCTCGTCCGGGATCGCTCCCGAACGAATACCGACCGCCGCGGGCACCGGGCGGGAAGGCAGGGACGTACATGTACGCCCATATGCCTGCCCGTGCCATTCTGTCGACGTACATCGTCGTGCGGCGGTCGGGAAGTGGTTAAAATGTGACATCATTGAAAGCTGAGAATTGGCCTGGACAGGAAGGGGGTGAAAATGCCTGATACTGAAGTGGTTAAAAAATATTTGAAAAAAATTAAAAAGTGCTTCTTGCCATTTTAGATGCTCTTTTTTTTAAAACCCCACCCTTTATGTACTGTGTTGGCAAATCTCATTATCAGTTGTAAACCGTCCTAACAAAAGGTTAATCACTTACGGATCGCCCGCCGTCATTATACATCGGCACTTTAAAGAGGAATATTGTTGTTTTGGCAGCACATAGCTGACATAACCCCGGTATCCTCTTCTTCAGCGGATGGTCCTCTTTCAGATAAAAGTGGTCTTTGTGATGCCCCGTACACACGAGCGGACTTTTCGACATCCAAACTCCGACGGACTGAGTCCGGCGGACTATCCGATCGTGTGTGGGCTGCAACGGACTTTAGCGAAGCTAAAGTCTGACGGACTTTAGAAATGAAGCATGCTTTAAATTTTCCCGACGGAACTCCGCCGGACCCGGTCCCCTTTGAAAAATCCGCTCGTGTGTGTGCTACTCCGACGGACTAAAACCGACGCTAGGGCAGCTATTGGCTACTGTCTATGAACTTCCTACGTCGAATCCAGTCGTACGTCATCACGTTCGA
Organism: Lithobates pipiens; assembly: GCF_037356315.1. Taxonomy (NCBI): domain Eukaryota; kingdom Metazoa; phylum Chordata; class Amphibia; order Anura; family Ranidae; genus Lithobates; species Lithobates pipiens. The sequence continues at coordinate 331,790,587 of NW_027507764.1, read as the reverse complement.
CTCCGTCGGAGTTTGGTGTGATGGTGTGTGGTCAAGTCCGTTCGGTCGAAAAGTCCGCCAGAACTCCGTCGGAACTCCAGCGGAACTCCGGCGGAACTCCTTTGGAGGTCTGTCAGACTTAATTCCTCTCGTGTGTACGGGGCATGAGAGGTTCACCATGAGAGGGAGGGGAAGATGGCCTACACTTGGCTTCATAGCATTGACTGGTGGAAGCGATGTCAAATGTCACTTCTGCCCAGTGCTCTTAAAGGAGAAATGTATTTATATATATTTTTTTCAAATAAATTTTTTTTTTATTGCATTTTAGTGTAAGTATGAGGTCTTTTTGACCCCAGATCTCATATTTAAGAGGTCCTTGTAGGCTTTTTTCTATTACAAGGGATGTTTACATACTTTGTATTTTTTTTTTTTTAAATGACAATAAAGTAAAATAAATAAGAAAAAAAAATTGAAAGTGCCCTGTCCCAACGACCTTGCACGCAGAAGTGAACGCATATGTGAGTAGCGCCCGCATATGAAAATGATGTACAAACCACACATGTGAGGTATTGCCGTAATCGTTAGACCCCTTTCACACTGAGGCGTTTTTCATGCGCTTTAGCGTTAAAAAAAGCGCCTGAAAGAAGCCGCAACTGCAATCCCAATGTAAAAGCCCGAGTGCTTTCACACCGAGATTCCTTTCACACTGGGGCGTTTTTTAGGTGCTTTAGCGTTAAAAAAAGCACCTGAAAGAAGCTGCAACTGCAATCCCAATGTAAAAGCCCGAGTGCTTTCACACTGAGGCGCTGCGCTGGCAGGGCGTCAAAAAAAGTCCTGCAAGCAGCTTCTTTGCAGCGCTTTTGGAGCGGTGAATACAACGCTCCTAAAGCGCCCCTTCCCATTGAAATCAATGGGAAGCACCGGTAAAACGCCTGAAAAACGCTATTGGCAGCAGCGTTTTGTGGGGGCTTTTAACCCTTTATTTGGCCACTAGCAGGGGTTAAAAACGCCCCAATAACGCTTGAAAAATGCTGGTAAAACGCTGCTAGTTTAAGCGGCGCTTTACGAGCGTTTTTCAGGCGCTGACATTGTGAAAGGGCTCTTAAAGCACTTGGGCTTTCACATTGGGACTGCAGATGAGGCTTCTTTCAAGCGCTTTACAGGCGCTTTTTTTAACGCTAAAACGCCGGAAAAACGCCTAAAAAACGCCCCAGTGTGAAAGGGGTCTTAGAGTGAGAGCAATAATTTTAGTCCTAGACCTCCTTTGTAACTCAATACTGGTAACCTGTAGAAATGTTTAAACATCGCCTTTGGAGATTTTTAAGGGTAAAAGTTTGTCGCCATTCCATGAGCAGGCACAATTTAACCTTTTTTTCCCCACAAAAAAAAAGCTTTCTTTTGGTGGTATTTGCTCTCCTCTGTGGTTTTTATTTTTTGTGCTATAAACAAAAGAAGAGCTACAATTTTGAAAAAAAAAACACAATATCCTTTACTTTTTGCTATAATAAATATCTCAAATTTTTTATCAAAAAAACGAATTTATTATTATTATTTTTTTTTTACTAGTAATGGCGGCGATCTGCGATTTTTATTGGGACTGCAACATTGTAGCAGACACATTGGACACATTTGACACATTTTTGAAATCATTGACAATTATACAGCAATCAGTGCTATAAAAATGCACTGACTACTGTGTAAATGTCACTGGCAGATAAGGGGTTAACATTAGGGGGCGATCAAGGAGTTGACTATGTTCCCTATGTGTGTTTCTAACTGTGGGGGGATGGGACTGTTTAGGAGGAGAGAGAGATCAGTGTTCATACATAGTATGTACACACGATCTGTCACCTCTCCCCTGAAAGAACCGGAATCTGTGTGTTTACACACACAGATCCCAGTTCTTGCCCTGTCACGAACGATCGCGGGAGCCTGGCCGTCAGAACGCCTGCCGGGCACTCACATCGGCTTTGTGTACATGCCGTGGGCACACATGTTCCTAGTGGCCAAAAGGCGAAGCGACATAACATAACGTCGTTTTGCTGAGCCGTGCCATTCTGCTGCAGTAAAACTGCGGCGGCTGGTCGGCAAGAGGTTAAAAATAGGAATAACTTTTGTTCAAAGGAGATTAACTTGCACTCTGGAATTTGAATTGGAACCAATGGGCAAAACTTTTAAGTGAGAATGAGGTGAAATTTGTGACCACGCTAATGATACAGGGTATGTGCATTCTTTAACCCTAGCCAGCAGATTCAAAAAAAGCCAATAATGAGGGGGAAATGGAGCCCTCTCACTATAAAAGTGGGGGCTCAGAGCAGCTATAATGTCTGTATTTACCCCGATCAGTCGTAACTTTATGACCACCCACCTCATATTTAGTAGGTCCCTCTTTTGCTGCCAAAACAACTGTTAACCTATTATAGCATGGATGCCACTAGATCTCCGAATGTATGCTGTGGTACAGGCACCAAGCTGTCAGTAGCAATTTTATTCCTGTAAACTGCAAGGTGGAGCCTCCATGGATTAAACTTGTTTTCCAGCACATCCTGCAGATGCTCAATTAGATTGAGATCTGTAGATTTTGGAGGTCTATCAACACCTCAGACTCTCCATAGAAATGTGTGATATTGTCTCTGATGTGTCACATCTCTTAATATAATGAACAGTTAAAAAGGGGGTTTTGAATATATTCGTATGATCTCTATTCATTCTCTGGATGGATGGAGTGGATTAACCCCTTGCAGATATAAGTGCTACAGCTAAGTGGTGAAGTCTGTTTGTTAAATGAAAACAACCAGTATGGATCCCATCGGAATCTGGTGATGTCTGATACTCTTGGGGAGGCCACCTCAGCCTTGGTTTTAGGTCCCTTTCTCTTGGGCTATTTAGCAGTGAACTTTGCCATTCTTGTCTCCCTTTAGTGGACTCCAGAATTATTAAATGTGCCCCTCTCTCAGCTCCTGAGGAAGTGAATGCTATCCATGAAACACATCACGCCTATTGTCACTGGCATATAATTTTCATGTAAAAGAAAGGAGGTATTCTCCACCAAGTTTTATATATGCAACAGCTGTTTGTGTAATTGTTCTAAAAAAACAAGTGGAGGCTAGTGTTTGTCTTGATTTTTTTCTTTTATGGTTTAATGAAAAAAACCCTTTTTTTAAACTTTGTTATTAAAATTATTTGTATTTTATAAATATTTGTGTGCCTCAAAAATCCCACCTATATAAAGTGTTCCTCAAACCATTGTTGAACCATTTTTGCAGTCTGTCAGGGCACATTATCCTGCTGAAAGAGGTCACTGCCATCAGGGAATACTGTTTCTATGAAGGGGTGTACATGGTTAGCAACAATTTTTAGGAAGGTGGTACGTGTCAAAGTAACATCCACATGAAAGGCATTATGTATGTTTCCAAGCAGAACATTGCACAAAGCATCACAATGCCTTCACCGGTTTTCCTTTTTTCCATACTGCATCCTGATGCCATCTTCCCCAGGTAAGCAACACACATGCGCACATGCACCTGTCCATCCAAATGATGTAAAAGAAAATGTGACTCATGAGACCAGGCCACCTTCTACCATTGCTCTGTTGTCCAGTTCTGATGCTCACATAACCCATTGTAACGCTTTTGGCTGTGTACATGGGTCAGCATGGGCACACTGACTGGTCACAGCCCAATACACAACAAACTCCAATGCCAATTTTTTTCTGCTTTCAATACATCAGCTTCAGGGACAACATGTTTACTTGCTGCCTAATATATCCTACCAACTTTCAGATACCATTGTAACAATATAATCAATGTTATTCATGTAACCTGCCAGTGGCCATAAAGTTATGCCAGATCGGTAAAAGCTACTGCAGGTAGAACTGATAAACTGCATAAGGAGAGACTGTGGTCTGTTAGCAAGTACAGTGGTGGGTTACATTGTTTAGTGTGCCCTTTCTTGGTACACAGTTATTCACTTAAACGTCCTTGTTAGGACTACCTTTTTGTGCCAGCAACACATTTTTACCTGTCTTCAAGAATTTATAATAAAAATAAAAGCTAGGCATAGATCATAGAGGCCTGTACTTGCTGGTTCCATACTGTGCTGCTGCTGGCCAATTTGTACACATCTGTATCTGAGGCTGATTATGTTCCCTGATGAAGTCATATGGATGTGACGTAATGCATAGGGCATCCCAGGCCGGAGGTGATGTTTGGAGAGCATTTTCATGCTGAGTATATGATACCAAACGTGATTTTACAGTTTTTTTTAACGTTTGAGTTATTCATTTAACAAAAACTAATTTTATTAGCAATATTATACTATGAGAGGCTTCTTTGTTTCTTCCCTAACATATGGATAAGCGCATGTGTGGGAGTCTTAAAGGGACCACCACCATAGGATATCCAAATCAACTAAGAAGGACTACACGTGGGCTAGCATCGATAAAGGATGAAAAGGCTATTTGATTACTCATTAAGGTGAAAATACTGGGAGCACTGAGGTGTCACTATCAGGTGGAAGTACACCATTTGTCTTTATGTTGTCACACTGAAGACGTCTATACTGAAGAAAGAAAACTGGGCACCTTATTCATCATCTGATACTAACTAATATGCACTTTTTAACCCGTGCACTTTAAGAGTCCATTCACACAGGGGCAACACAACTTCCAGCGAGACTTTGGGAGGCAACTTGGACACGACTTGAGTATGAATCACAGCACGACTTAAGGCAACTTACAAGGCAACCTGAAGTTGCCTCCAGGACAGGGGATGTTGCCAGAGGCCAATCACATAATCAGCTCTGTGGGAGGGATTGGTTTGCCTAGAAAACTATTTTTACTTCCTGGAAAGTTGCTTCAGTTAAGACAGGGGATCAGACTTGGAGGCAACCTCCTTTGAAATCAGTGGGTACAAGTTGCCTAGAAGTCGGATTGAAATAGTACAGGAACCTTTTCTGAAGTATGAGCGACTTCAGTAGTGTACATTAAGATGGCTCTCGTTCACTTACATTGATTTTATCATGTTGCCGACTTGAGGCAACTTGGGACAACTTCAAGTTGGATCTAAAGTTGCCCCTGTGTGAATGGACTCTAATTGTATTACTTTTATGCACTGTTGTGTGAATTTATCTGTCTGATGATTTGAGGATACTGATTTTAAGTATAAATTTATTTTGGTTTGTTCAAGACATATTCATATTTATGTATCTGATGGCTGACACTTTTATTTATCAAAAGGAAAAAAAGCCTGTACTTTGTGTCTCTGATTTTAAGCCTGTTCTTATTGATGCCAAACTGTCCTGCAACTGGCACATTTACAAATCTGTAATGAGAGCTTCTTTATAAAAAAAAAAAACTTGTCTGTACTTTTTTGTCCTAATATTTTGGGCCTCCATTTGCTGATACACATGGTCCTGCCGCTTTCCAATTTCCAGGTGCTGCAAAAAAGAAAAAGATCTCACAAACAATGTCATCAAGCGAGTCAACTAGTCAATTTTTGTCCACCCATCCATGAAGGCTTTAGCTCGAATTTTTTAGGAAGAGACCTTCTAGTGGCTTCCTTCTCTGCATTAGGACTGTTGTGGCTGCTACTCCAACCATTCAGAGCGCCTAGTATTGCTTGATGTAAACTCATGTGTTGTTGCTAAAATTAGCTGAAAAAAAGCCTTATTTTTGTGCCAAATATTAGTGGTCTGGGTTGTTTCTGCTGTCCATAAGCAAAGATCATTTTCAGACTGTCCCTAAATATTGTGCAATTGAATTCCTTAACACGACAAAGCATCCCCCCAAGTCTGTAATTTTGATATTTAATATGTTTTTTGTATTTATTCATTGTTTAGCAATGGCACAGGTCCCCCATAGTATTACTCAGCTTCCCATTCTTTTTTTTTTTTAACAACTTTGTAGTAGGCCTATATGGCCAGAATTTACTGTCAAGACTCACCACCATTGACTTTAATGCAGTTCAGATTCACTGATCATTTTTCTTTTTAGGCAAAATGCGCTCATCACTATTTAATATCCTAGCAGGTTTTACATTATAGTCAATTTGTTCCAGATAAATACTGAATATGTCCAGAACGGTAATATTGCAGCGATGTATGTGATATAAAGCAAACCTTCATGTCCTAAAATAATGGTAACAGTGTGTATAGCAGTAATTGACTAACAATGGATAAAAGCTGATCTACAGGGAAACAAAGATTAACCATCGCACCAGAACCTGCGAACAGACCTAAACTTTGTGAAAACTTTAGAACCCTATTAAAGTCTATGAAACTCGAACGTTCAAAATCAAAAGTGCTAATTGTAAAGGCTTATATGCAAGTTATTGTCATAAAAAGTGTTTGGAGACCTGGGTCCTGCACCAGGGGACATATATGATTACAAAAAAAAAGTTTTAAAAATGGCCGTTTTTTTGGGAGCAGTGATTTTAATAATGCTTAAAGTGAAACAATAAAAGTATAATATTCCTTTAAATTTCGTACCTGGGGTGTGTATAGTATGCCTGTGAAGGGGCACATGTTTCCCATGCTTAGAACTGTCCCTGCACAAAGTGTCATTTCTGCAGGAAAAAAGTCATTTAAAATCACTTGCGGCTATAATGAATTGTCGGCTCCCCGTAATACAGAGAACAGTCATTGAAAGTCATTGATAGACAAAAAAAAGCATGGGGTTCCCCCAAATTCAAATACAAGGCCCTTCAGGTCTGGTATGGATATTAAGGGGAAAACCGCGTCAAATTAAAAAAAAAAATAACATGGGGTTCCCTCCAAATATCCATACCAGACCCTTCAGGTCCCCACATCATTTAAAAAAAAAATTGAAGCGGGGTTCCCCACGCTTTTTTTTTTTTCTATGAATTTCAATGACTGTTCTCTGTATTACGGGGAGCCGACAATTCATTATAACCACGAGTGATTTTAAATGACTTTTTTTCCTGCAGAAATTTCACTTTGTGCAGGGACAGTTCTAAGCACAGGAAACATGCACCCCTTTACAGGCATACTATACACACCCCCCAGGTACGAAATTTAAAGGAATATTATACTTTTATTGTTTCACTTTAAGCATTATTAAAATCACTGCTCCCGAAAAAACATACATTTTTAAAACTTTTTTTTGCATTTATACATGTCCCCTGGGGAGGAAACCCAGGTCCCCAAACACTTTTTATGACAATAACTTGCAATAACTTGCCTTTAAAATTAGCACTTTAGATTTATCCCAAAGACTTGTACAGAGTGTTCCGCGGCTTTTCGAATTTGCCGGAACACCCCAAATTGTTCGCTGTTCGGTGAACAGGCGAACAAGCAATGTTCGAGTCGAACATGAGTTCGACTCGAACTTGAAGCTCATCCGTACCTTGCAGTGAGAAAATGCATGCCAACTTATTTTGTCTAGGGTATTTCTTTATTCCTCACTCCCACAGGCTTCCTCCTCTATACGTGATTGGTCCCCCAAAGCCTCTTCCCTTTATCCCTCGTTCGCACTGTGTGAAATCAGCTGAGCCTGCACAATTTCAAACTGTCATTTCAGTGCAACTTTGGGAGCGATTTGACAGATATCTGTGCAGGTTCATGCACAGATGTCTATTGAAATCACCAAAAGTCGTGCAGAAGCGACTTTTGGGAATCAGTGCGGCGTCGGCTTTGCACCGGTTTGCAAAGTCAGCATCACACCGGTTCGGCAATAGGCTCCGATTTGGCATGCGATTTAAAAAAAAAAAAAAAAAAGACTAATGTACGGGCTGATTTGCTGGCAGGATCACTAGGTGAAAATAAAAGAAAGAAAGCCCAAAAAAGAATCTAAGATTTGGTAAGCTGCAATATATTGAATGTTTGGTTTTGGGTTTACTAAAACTTGGGTTTGCTTTGAAGTGTATTTCTTTTTTGCAGTCAAACTTGAAAAACCCTCACAATCTGTTTGTTATGCATTCCCATTTATACAATAACAAAAAATTATTTAACAATTGAATTCATATTGTATTGTTCAGAATAACTTGCAGTGTTTAGTTAAGACAGATTTAGGGACAGATTGGTTAAAAAGCGCATTAACATATAATGAACCTCACAAGTCTTGAGATATTTAACCCTGTGTTAGGAGAGACACATCTAGTTTACAACTGATAACGAAGATCTAGCAGCACAGTACAGACAGCGTTATGTTAAACAATACTCTTCAGCCCTCTCCTAAAAATATACGTGGGATTTTTCAGAAAGACATTTTTATATAATTGTAAAATTATGCTGTGTGAAAGGGAACATGTAACAAAGATAAATTAGGTGTTATCCCAATCTGTCTGCAAAAGTTGAAATACACCATATTGTAGTTCAAAGGGTAGTGATGTTCAGTAACCCATAGCATCCAATCATTTTTTTTTCACTTGGTGTAGGTTACTGCACTCTGCATATTCTTATTGGCCTTATTTAATCATCCTTGGAGTCTGCAAATTACTTGGGCTACAAGCTGTAATTTGTTGGGTGACCCATGAACACACAGCTCCAGGCTAATAATAGCGCATGTATTAAAATAGCAAATAATAAAAAAAAATAATATAACTTATACAATTGTGACTCAAGTCATATTGTAATTTAATTTTGTTAAAAATTACCTTTCCTTTTTAATCTGCAGCTCTGTCATTTTCTGTAAAATGCAATGCAATATGACACAGAATGCGTAAAGAACGCCCCCAGAAATGTAATTTCCTGCTTGCGTGATTGGCTTACTGATTTTCCCAGAAGTCTGCACTAAGATGCAAGTCAGATTTTGGACATCCAATGCAACAAAAATTTCATTTTTAGTGAGATACTCTCAAAGAGTAATCATATCTGAAAGGATGCAGCCCCTGTCACTTTCCTCATTTGAACCTTGCAAGTGCAGCAGCTGATTGATAACTATAAAGTCACTCTTATTCACATGGGCACAGACAAACAAACAGCTGTTTCTTCAAAATAACAAAAGGTGGGAATCCTTGCAATGTACATGAATCACGCAGAGGGGAATGCTTTTTTCTCAACAACATTGGAGTTGCGTTTTAATCATTTTGAAGCAGTTTCTGCACTTTGCAAATCAGAACCCCTCTGTGTGCTGTTTTAGTAAATACACTCATTAAATAAGTATTTGTGAGCATTAAAGTGGTAGTAAACCGAAAAAAAAAAACCTTCCCCTGCAAGGCAGTGTCATAATATGCTAGTGTGCATCACATACTAGCACATTATGAAAGACTTACCTTAAAACAAAGCCCTATAGTGGTGCTCTGTCATGGCTTACAGGGCTTTCATCTTCACCCGGTCTGCCTTCCGCGTTCGCAGCCTCCGGCTACATGAGTGGCCGGGGGGGTGCGATGATGTCACTCGCATGTGCTTGGGGACCGCCATTTACAGCACAGGCTCTGAAGGTTCAGACCACATGAGCCAATGTCTAAATTTACTTTGACTGTAACTGACAACTGTTGAGGTAGAATATCAGCCCTATAGGGACCACATTGTTTTCGATTGAGCTGGCCGACTTTTGTTGTATGAAGAAGTGATAAAGCACAACTATGTAGCGCTGCAAAACAGGAAGTAGTTCCTGCATATGTAATAAGCAAATATGGCTGCCCATGTACAAATTCACCAATCAGCCACAACACTGTGATCACTGACAGGAAAAGTGAATAACATTGATTATCTCAATACAATGGCATCTGAAAGTGAGTGGGATATGTTAGGCAGTAAGTGAACATGTTGTTCCTGAAGTTGATGTGTTGAAAGCAAAAAAAATTGTCAAGCATAAGGATTTGAGCAACTTTGACATAGGCCAAATTGTAATGGCTAGCAGCTTTCGTGGGATGTTCCTGGTCTGCAGTAGTCAGGACATACCTAAAGTGGTCCAAGGTCTTTGAGGCACGTGGAGAGCAAAGGCTGGCCCGTGTAGTCCAATCCAATAGAAGAGCTACTGTAGCTCACATTACTGAAAACGTGATTGCTGGTTCCAATAGAAGAGTGTCATAACACACAATGCATCAAAGTTTGTTATGTATGGAAGTGGTTCTCAACCTCAGTCCTCAAGTACCCCCAACAGGCCATGTTTTGGGAATTTCTCTTAGATAAAATAGCTGTCCAAAATACTAAACCATCGACTCTGATTTAAAGGAAAACCTGAAAATATGGCCTGTTGGGGGTACTTGAGGACCGAGGTTGAGAACCACTGGTGTATTGGAAGGTGGCGTAGCCACAAAATAGTCAGGGTGCCCATGTTGACCTGTGTCAAAAGAGCCTACAATGGGAAAGTGAGGGATGGGCAAACGGTTCGGGCCGAACGTTGGTTGTTTGGACGTTTGGTGAACAACGAACATTAGGCTGTTCACAGCAAATTTGAAAGCCGCGGAATCCCAATAAAGTCTATAAGACACTAACAGGAAAACCAAAAGTGCTCATTTTAAAGGCTTATATGTAAGTTTTTGTCATAAAAAGTGTTTGGGGACCTGGGTCCTGCCCCAGGGAACATGTATCAATGCAAAAAAAAGTTTTAAATCGGCTGTTTTTTCCAGAGTAGTGATTTTAATAATGCTTAAAGTGAAACAATAAAAATGAAATATTCCTTTAAATATCGTGCCCGGGGTCCCCTTAGTCTGCCTGTAAAGTGGCACATCTGTGCGATTTGTAGAACATGCAGCAGCAATAATGACATTTCTAAGGGAAAAAATTGGATTTTTATATACAGCTTACCTGTAAAATCCTTTTCTTGAGAGTACATCACGGGACACAGGAGCTTCATTACACAGTGGGTTATATAGGCACCTCTGGTGATTGGACACTGGTTGACCCCAATTAAGGAGAATTCCTCCCCTATATAACCCCTCCCATCTGGGAGGCACCTCAGTTTTGTAGCAAAGCAATAAGAAACCACGTAAAAACCCAAGAGGGGCGGGAGCTCTGTGTCCCGTGATGTACTCTCAAGAAAAGGATTTTACAGGTAAGCTGTATATAAAAATCCCATTTTCTTGATCATACATCACGGGACACAGGAGCTTCATTACATAGTGGGATGTCCCATAGCAATGCTCAGATTGAGGGGAGGGAGACACAGATCATAAATATAGACCGCCAGGGACCGGAGGACCTAAACTGCAGCCTGCAGTACACTGCGCCCGAAGGCAATATCCTCTTGCCCTCTGACATCCACCTGATAGAATCTGGTGAATGTGTGGACTGATGACCAAGTCACAGCCTTACAGATCTGAGCCAGGGAGGCCTGGTGATGCACTGCCCAAGAAGCACTAACAGCCCTAGTAGAGTGCGCTTTCACCCGAAAAGGAGGAATCTTCCCCTTTAAACCATAGGCCTGAGAAATAACTTGTCTGATCCACCTTGAGAGAGTGGATTTTGACGCCGCCTGGCCCTTTCTAGGGCCTTCCGGCAGAATAAATAAACAATCAGTTTTCCTTATCTGAGAAGTTGCTTGAAGATAAATACTGATTGCTCTAACCACATCCAAAGTGGGTAAAGATTCTTCTTCTGTGGACTGAGGGTCCGGAAAAAAGGATGGTAGGATTACATCCTGATTCAAATGGAAACCCGAAACCACCTTAGGTAGAAAGGACCTGTTGGGACGCATGACCACCCGGTCCTTATGGATAATTAAATACGGCTACTTACTGGAAAGAGCTGCCAACTCTGATACTCTTCTAGCCGTAGATATGGCTACTAAGAAGACCAGCTTTTTAGTCAGGAGAACTAAAGAAGCCAGATGCAAAGGTTCAAATGGTTGCCCCTGTAAGGCCGAGAGAACCAAATTCAGATCCCATGGGCATACCGGAGGTTTAATTGGCGGTTTTGTCCGCATAGCCCCCTGGATAAAAGCCTGTACTAGGGAATGTGATGCAAGCGGCTTTTGAAAAAATACTGACAGGGCTGAAATCTGCACTTTGATAGTGCTTATGGCCAAATTCATTTCTAGGCCTGACTGGAGAAAGGCCAAGATTCTGTTAATGACATACTTTCTAGGATGCCATTTCCTGAGTTCACACCAGGAAACATATGTCCTCCAGATCTTGTAATAAATAAGCCTGGAGGCCGGCTTTCTGGCATTGACCAGAGTAGAAAGGACTGGCCCCGAAAGGCCACGGTCTCTCAGAATGTGGGTCTCAGCAGCCAAACCGTCAAATTCAGACTGCGTTAGCAGGATGGTAGATTGGACCCTGTGAGAGCAGATCTGGCCGGAGAGGGAGGGTCCATGGCCTGCCTACTGCCAACTTCATGATTTCTGCGTACCATGGTCGCCTGGGCCAAGCCGAGGCCACCAAAAGGACCGACTTCGTCTCCCTCTTGACTCTTCCCAGGAACCGCGACAGAAGCGGGCTCGGGGGGGAAGGCATAGATCAGGTTGTACTGATCCCAGGGAACTGTCTGAGCATCTGACCCCTGAGCAAGTGCATCTCTTGTCCTTGATACAAACTTGTCCAGCTTCCTGTTGAACCTGAATGCCAACAGATCTATGTCTGGAGTACCCCACTTGTGACATATGTTCTGAAACACGTCGGGGTGCAGAGCCCATTCTCCTAGGCACAACTGCTGGCGGCTGAGAAAATCCGCCTGCCAATTCTCCACTCCTGGGATGAAGACTGCAGAAAGACACGGAACATGCTTTTCTGCCCAGACAAGTATGCGATTCGCCTCTTTTTGGGCCACCAGACTTCTGGTACCGCCCTGGTGATTGATATAAGCCACTGGCATTGTCGGACTGAACCCGAACCGGGAAACCTCGCAGTCTGTAAGGCCACTCTATGAGCGCCATGTAAACTGCCCGGATCTCCAAGATATTTATGGGCAGTAGACTCTCGGTCGCAGACCATTTCCCCTGCGAGCATGTTTCCTCCAATACAGCTCCCCAGCCTGTCAGGCTGGCATCTGTTGTGATAATCTTCCATGGGAGAGGAAGAAAAGTTTTGCCCTTCAGCAAATTCTTGGTTTGTAACCACCAGACAAGACTCTTGCGTGTCCCTGGGGATAGACGCATAGGAAGATCCAGAGATTGGGGCTTCCTGTTCTAAGCCGCAAGGATGCATCCTTGCAGAGGCCTTGAGTGGAACTGGGCGAATGGGACGGCCTCGAAAGAGGCGACCATCTTCCCTAACAGTCTCATACACAACCGAATGGAGGAAGATCTTCTGCCCAGAATCAGGCGCACCAGATCCCCAATGGCCAAGGCTTTAGCCTTGGAAGAAACACCCTGCCCTGAGCGGTGTCGATGATCATACCTAGGTATTCCAACCTGGTAGTCGGTTGTAGGGACGACTTTTCTAGGTTTATGATCCAACCTAGGCGTTCTAGGTGTTCTAGCGTTTTGGTGACGCTGTGACTTAGGAACGCTGCTGTTTTCTCCATGAGAAGCAAGTCGTCTAGATAAGCCATGACGGCTATGCCCTGAGCTCTTAGGTTTGCTAAGAGAGGGTCCAGAATCTTCGTGAAGACTCGAGGGGCTGTAGCAAGCCCGAACGGCAAGGCCACAAATTGAAAATGGCGCCGCTCTACCGCGAACCTTAGAAATTTTTGGTGTGCGGGAAAAATTGGCACATGGAGATATGCATCCTTGATATCTATTGATGCCATGAATTCTCCCCCTTGCAGGGAGGAGACCACAGTGCGGATTGACTGCATTCGGAAGGACCGGATGTGTAAAAAACGGTTCAGATCCTTCAGATCCAGGATAGGTCTGACACTTCCATTTGGTTTTGGAACGGTGAAGAGATTTGAGTAAAACCCCGAACCCTGATCTTTCGGGTTCACTTCTACTATCACACCCTGGGATAGTAACTGATCTAAGGCCAGAAATAGCGGTTTTTGCTTTACTGGACCCCTGGGGATCCTTGACCTTAGGAAACGAGAAGGTGGAATCTCCTGAAACTCTAGCTTGTAGCCCAGAGATATTGAAGGGATTACCCACTTGTCCTGGATCTCTTTCCGCCAGGCTCCTGCAAACTGCAGGAGCCTTCCCCCCACTCTGGAAGATCTTGGGCTTTGCTTGGCAGGCTTTCGCCCCCAAGTCTTTTCCTGCCCCTGGGCTCTGCCTTGAGCCTTTCTAGTAGAGGAGGGCTGAGAAGGCCGTCGCCACTGCTTAGAGCTTGATGCTTCGGGAGAGAGAGCACACCTGAATGATGGACGTTGGCTCTTTTTGATTGGAAGGAGAGTAGATTTTACCCCCTGAAATATTTTGGACGAATTTATCCAATTTTTCTCCAAACAAACTTTCCCTTTAAACGGGAACCCAATTAAATGCTTCTTGCATGACAGCTCAGCTGCCCAATTCTTTAGCCATAGGGCCCTTCGCATGTGTACCAACATGAGGGACAAACGTGATGCTTGTTGGACAGAATCCAAAATCGCATCAATCATAAAGCACAGAATATGAGGCAGTTCTGCATAATTTTCTACTTCCTCACTGGGAAGAATCCCAAGCATCTGCTTAACCTGTTCCTTGAGGAACTGACACAACCCCACGGCTGCGACTGTAGGTTGCACCACAGCGCCAGTCATGGAAAAGGAGGCTTTTTAATAAGGTTTCCAGCTTCTTATCAGTTGGATCCTTTAAATACCTGCGCAATATCCAAAGGACAAGTCAGGTTTCATTCACACAAGAAACAGCCGCATCAACAGATGGGACCCCCCACTTCTTGGTGAAACTTTCCTCCAGAGGATAATGCAAAGAAAACCTTTTTAGGAGGAGCAAAAAGTTTATTGGGATGTCCCCAATCCTTATACAACAATTCATCCATTAAGGGATGGATTGGAAAGGAATAGGCAGTCTGTGGGGCTTTCCTGACTCCCAGGGAAGAAACAGAGGATGTAGCGACTTCAGCGGCAGGCATTCTGAATGTGGTACGCACCAATTCAGTATAATACTGCACCTGCTTTCTGAGTGCCTGGGAGGAGGGGACTATCTCCTCTTCCTCTGACTCATCCGACTGCTCATGATCCCCATCCTAAGATAGGGATCTCTCCTCATTTTCAGAAAAATCATCTGAGAGAGGAATTTCAGCAGAGGGAGGGGATCTACCCCTTTTCTTGCTATATTTCAGGGAAGCAGAAATAAAATTCATTATTTTCTCTTCAAAACCCTCCAATGTAGCCCTAAGGGAGTATCTTAGTGACATAAACTGGGGCTGACACATTAGGAGAGGCTGCAAACCTGACAGGTGCACTGACTCGTCTTGAGAGGCTGGCTCCAGTCTTGCAGGGGGGGATGGTAACTTACAGGCACTCTTTTAGAACCCCTGGACCTAGGCGGTGATTTACCAGTGCCTTTGCTACCTCCCCCTGAAACCCTCATACGAGGAGACATAGTCCTAAGCTATAAAGCAGAGGTACAAGTGCAATCACTGTTGTGCTTAAAGTCTCACAATAATATATATGCTTAAACTGCACAACCTGATGCTGAGTAGGTGTCTAGGTTTGCCTGGATGCAATTCCACGGATGCTTACTGCCCACAGCTCCTGTGTCTCCACTTACAGCCCCCTGACGCTCTGGACTTTTTACAAACTGCCGCCTGGCGCCTGTGCATTACAGCGCTGTGCACACTAACGTGCATGGCTCACAACCACACTCCCCCCTCCTCCATTAGGCCGGGAACGCGCCCGATGCACGTGCACATGCCCGCGCGCGTGCACGAGGACTGCGGGATCCAGGGGGGGAAGGAGAACCCCAAACGGGGCTGCGTGGGACCCCCAAACTACGTGGGACCTCTGTTTACCTTGATGTGGCAGGGACTGTAATGGAGACGTGAGTCAGCTGGAGAACCAGGCTTCACTGAGCGTGTGTATTGAAAGGCATGTAAGTATGCATCAGGCTGCTCTTACTCCCTCTAGTGGTGGAAACCAGGTAAGACATACAACTACTCACAATGAAGAAATCCATTCATATATTTAAATATACAGGATGACTTCCTTTACCTGTCCTCGCCGCAGGAATTGCTGAACCAGACAAATTCCAGCCTTCACCCATCACGGCGGGTATTGTTAGCCAACCTTCAGGTTTATTTGGGGCTCCTTCTCGGAAGAACCTCCCACCTGGGCCATGTAGAAAGCTCTGCCAGAAACTTTCGTGCGCTCTGTATAAACAGTACACCAAGTCTGATTCTCCCAGAGCCCAGTCTTCCAATGGAGAGGACTTACAGGCAAAACCTCGCTTCTTCGGATGACGAGGCCCGGGTACCATACCATCTTGGGAGTCAAATATCGGCCCGAGGTATGGATCCGGTTTGTTGTAGCCCTTCGGCCCTCGCAGGGACCTGCATAGAGCTAACGTTTTTACGTGACCATCACCATAGACACTGGCGAAAAAACTGAGGTGCCTCCCAGATGGGAGGGGTTATATAGGGGAGGAATTCTCCTTAATTGGGGTCAACCAGTGACCAATCACCAGAGGTGCCTATATAACCCACTATGTAATGAAGCTCCTGTGTCCCGTGATGTATGATCAAGAAAATTTAATTTAAACTTGCTCCCGGCTGTATTGCATTTCCAGCTCCGGGAAATATAGATGAAAAATATAGGGGTGTCCTTAGTATGCCTGTAAAGTGGCACAGTTTTCCCATGTTTAGAACAGTACCATAGCAAAATGCAAAGGAGGGGTAGGGGCTCTCAGTGGATCAAAAAGTTCTAGTGTGGTGGTCTCATCCCTGATACATTTTGAACAAAAAAATCCCCCTATATATAAATGGGATTATAAGTGACCACCAACACCACACACAAATCAAAAACATAAATGTTTTATTAACAAATACAAAAGAGAAATACACATAGATACATTAAAACCAGAGGGACTACTAGACAAAAAGTGTCCCAATGGTATAGCAAAATGTTATAAACACGTAATTACATAAAAAACCCAACCAATAAGTATTAATTATACTCTAAGCTGATAACCCCACACCAACACGTTTCTAGTTGCTGAAAACTTTCCTCAGGGGTGAAGAGTAAGAAGCTGGGTGGTAAGTTGATACCGGTAATTCTGAAATATTAAATTTAAATCAAAAATAGATGTAGTGGGACCTTTATATATAAGAGCCTATCATTGCTTTGTATGGCTTTGTCCCGGACTGATATTTGGCCATGACTACTTCCTTTTTGGTCCGCCCTTCCCAATCTTCTGTGTAGAGAAAGAACGGGTTGCACAAATCTGTAGGTGCCTCAATTATCCTATACAAAAAGTTTTGCTCAGAGTAAGCAAAAAGCCTCAATAGGCTCAAGATTTGCAGAGAGGATGCACCCACAGAAGAGACTAAAGCCAGGGGCTCAGCAATGCGGCCCATAAAATCATTGACAAGTCACAGAGTGTTCCCATGTGTGTGTCAGAGGGATGTAGCCAGCAAAATGACATTTCTAAAGTAAAAAAAAGTCATTTAAAACTGATAGCGGCTATAATGAAGTGTCGGGTCTCGGCAATATAGATAAAACTCATTGAAAAAAATGGCATGCCCCCCCCATTCCATTAACAGGCCCTTTGGGTCTGGTATGAATATTAAGGAGAACCCCGAAGCAAAAAAAAATTGCATGGGGGTCCCCCCAAAATCCATACCAGGCCCTTCAGGTCTGGTATAGATATTAATGTGAACCCTGCACCAAATAAAAAAAGAAAATGGCATAGGGGTACCCCCCAAAATCCATACCAGACCTAGGTCTGGTATGGACTTTAAGGGGAACCCTGCACCAAAATGTAAAAAAATGGCGTGGGGGTCCCCCCAAAATCCATACCAGACCCTTATCCGAGCAAGCAGCCTGGGAGGCCACGGGAAAAGAGGGGGGATGAGAGAGTGCCCCTCTACTCAGTCGTACCACATTTCCCATTACCATGTTACAAGGTCGTTGTAATATTATGGCTGATTGGTGTACTCTACAAAGATGTAGTGTTATTTTATTTTTTTTAAGTTAACACACATTAATTAGAGATTATTAGCAACAAGCTAATCTCATTTTCCTGGCTGTGTATAAAAATCCTTGAAAAGACTTTGCATTCCCTTTGAGCTGTACTTTTACAATCATAAGTACTGTTGTAATTTGTCTGCAAATCTTGCCACACAGGAGTTACAAATGTAAAACAAGGATGAGCTATGCGTCTTGCTAATAGAGAAAGTCCTGTGCTGTGTGTTTGCCTAGCCTTTGTTTTATCCGATGCTACTGACAGATCATTTACATTTCTGCAGAGCCTCCAAATAAATTTCCAAGTATGGCAGTAACTGGTATTCATATTCGGAAAGTTGCGTGTGTTTGATGAGCGTTAGTTTTGCTTACTCTGCGGCTTTTCAAATGAGGACAGTTTCTGTGCCTCTTTGTACTTGTCACTGGTTTCATTTGATCACAGTTAAACACTCAACAGTACAAGGCAAACCTCTGTAATTCCCAAGGAACTGTGCATGCCGATATTATTTCCTTATGCATAAATTTAAATATAATGCATATTACACCTTACCTATCTCAGCACTTTGTTGCATTTTCCTTTTGCTACTTTTTGTAAAAAACAAAATAGTGAAGGTCAGTCATGAAACTTTTGCATTACCCAGATTTCTTATTTAGTTAAAGTGAATGTAAAGCTTTATTTTTTTTATTTTATTTTTTTATAAAATAACAAATATGTTATACTTATTGGCTCTGTGCAATGGTTTTGCACAGAGCACCCATGATTTTCTGGGGTTCCCTGCCATCTCCCAAACCAACCCCCCCCCCCCCACCACTGCACCACTGCAATTCCCCAGAAAAAGCTGCTTTCTATGAGAGCATTCATGCGGGCTCGCTCCTGAGCTACCCTGTCTGCATCCATTGACACTGGTAGCACAGCTACCTAGTCACAGAGTTTGATTGACAGCAGCAGGAGCCAATGATTCCTGCTCCTATCAGTCTGCCCAGTGAGGAGGAAGAGAAATGCACAGCACTGGATTGAAATCATACTCGGGTAAGTATAAGGGGGCTGAGGAGGGAAACAGAAGGATTTTTAGCTTAATGCATTAGAACCGCTTTAAGTCAATGGCAAAAAGCAATAGAGATGTGCACAGTACAGGAATGCCTTGCAGCCAATCTTTATGTGGTCAGATTAGTTATATTGTCCCCCCCCCCCCCCCCCCCACAAAAATAAAATTGCTTGCTGATAGAATTTCCAAACAGTACCTATGAAGAAAAAAATATGTTTTTCTACTTACTTTAACTCCTGTTTCGGCATTGTTATGCATGGCAATCACTACCTTCCAGGAAGCTTCCTGGGTACAATGAATAACCCAACTCTTGTGAGAAGACACTCCAAGCCAGTGGAAGAGCATCTTGTAGCAAAATTTGAGCTGTTATGTATTGCCCAGGAACTCACTGGATGATGTGTGACGTTATCCTCGCCTAGGACCATAGGTGGAAAAATAAGAATAAGTAAAAATCTAAACACATATCAAAGTTCTTCCCTTCCTAATCTTCAAACAAGCAGTTGTATAAATATCCGATTGAGAAAAAAAATACAGCGCTTGCAACAAGATTCAATTACATGCATAATCCCCTCTCTATATGCAAATCAAATACATATCAAATCAACAAAACAATACTCATCTCATGGTGATAAAGCCACAAGTTAATTCCGTGAAATAAATAGTACAAAAACATATGTGCAGAACCTCTTAAATCCCCTCCTGATGACGTCTGGTGTGACAAAACATGCTGGATTGTGCTAGGCACTGTAACATTGAGATACACATGGATGGCATCTGCCTACGCTTGTGATATGGCAGTTTTTGCAGTCATGCAGCACTTCAGAGACATTTACTACAGGTTGTTTATCCTGAGTGCTGGGTTAAAGTGTTAGTTCACCTTTACAGAAAAAAAAAAATAGATGAACTAACACCCTACACCAGCGATGGTGAACTTTGGCACCCCAGATGTTTTGGAACGACATTTC
Organism: Lithobates pipiens; assembly: GCF_037356315.1. Lineage (NCBI taxonomy): Eukaryota > Metazoa > Chordata > Amphibia > Anura > Ranidae > Lithobates > Lithobates pipiens. The sequence continues at coordinate 331,770,699 of NW_027507764.1, read as the reverse complement.
CTATGATGCTCAATTACACTGCCGAGTGCATGAGCATCATGGGAAATGTAGTTCCAAAACATCTGGGGTGCCAAGGTTCGCCATCATTGCCCTACACCCTTCCCATCCCCGTTGCACTTCCATGGGTGATTCAGTGTCAATGTCCTCACAGCCCCATGTAGCGGTCCTGGTTTTTGAAAGTGCGCTGTTCTTCCTCTTCTTTCCTAATGGACAATGGGGAGGGATCAGAAATGTTCTGATTGGGCAGCATGGTTACGTGTTGGCACTGACGGAGGAGGAAGGAGGGTGAATGGTGTTAGTTCACCTTTTCATTTTTGCTGAAAAAGGTAAAATAACACTTTAAGAACTTGCTTTGTGAGTACGATTTGTTTTGAACTTCTGCTTAATAAAGTTACATTGTTGTGCTATGAGCCCTTTTCTTTGTTATAGACATGATTTTGCACTATTTGTTTCAATAGTCACAATAATGGGAATTCACTCTCTCAATCAACATTGACTATGTTTTAATCCGTATGCTTCTAGCATTATTAAATTGATAAGAATTTATACCATATTTACTTGTTTTAACCTTTTTTTTTTTTTTTTTACTTTAACTGAATAACTTCAGTTATTTTTGGTTTCCAGGCCTAGGCAAATGTTGTCATACATCCCAGGAGTCTTCAGGAGGAGCCGAGGGGTTTTCTCAGCTAAACACACCCTCCTGCCTGCATGATCACAGGTGATAAAGAAGCTGGGGAGCTGGGGAGCATTGTGTTGTACTACAGGTGGTTTTCAGGATGGTTCCTGGACCTCGGAGGCTTCTGTCATCTTTTCCTGCAGTGTTGGTATCTCCAGCAGCAGCCATTGCTTCTCCCCAGCCTATGGCCATGGCGGAGAGTCAGACGTCCCTTGCACAGACTTCACATCAACTTCAGCATCCTGCTTCCCACCACACCCCATCTCTCATTGTTTGTGAGTGTAATATTTTATTGGTTTTCATTATTAACTCTTTCTCATGTGTGCTCTCCTTTTTTTCTTTTGTCTTGTTCCACATAGATTGCAGCGCTCCCCCATGCAGCCCATCAGCAGCAGCACTCCCAGTGTTCAGTTTCCTTAATAAGTACTCTACACTACCACTCATGTTTGGAGGGTGCACTTCCCTCTAGACTCCTTTAGCCACTTTGGGCTATGTACAATTTTTGTTTTTTATATGACAATTTTTGTTTTTGTGCATGACAATTTATTCAAACGGTGTTTTTTAAAAAAACATTTTCCTCCGAGTGAGACACATGGTTAATTGATTGTAATCAACACACATCCCCTATGTTTTCCTAATTTGATATGCGTTTTATATATTTTTTATTTATTTACATGTCTTGCGGGGGCTATGCATTCAATTGAATATTGCTGTGAATGCTGTATACCTATACATATCTAACTTTACATGTACATTCTAGCATCACTATCAACCAATGATTTTTTCAGGGGGTGGGGCCTGGCCTTTATAAGCCAGCCTTGCATTTTACTGTGAGATCAGCTTGAAGTGATTTCTGATTAGTTGTTCTGGGTCTCTGTGCCCTAGTCTATTCTAAATAATCTTTGTTGTGCTTCCTTCTACTAGCCAGTTTGTGACACGTCTGCACGGGCCACTGTAAATTATTTAGTGGATAATTTTGGAGTCGTCTTTTCAAAGCTTGTACTGGTAATTGGGGACGGTCCTGATGTTCGAGTCGAACAAATAAACATATGGAGCGCTCGCAGCAAGTTCACCCGCCAAGGAGCGCCCCATAGTTCAGCGTATATAGTGCAGTCCGTTTAATATATATTATTATTATTATTATTATTATTCAGGATTTATATAGCGCCAACAGTTTGCGCAGCGCTTTACAATATGAGGGCAGACAGTACACTTACAATACAAATCAATACAGGAGGGATCAGAGGGCCCTGCTCGTTAGAGCTTACAATCTAGAAGGGAGGGTCAAGTATATATTATAATATATTATATATAATATATATATATTAAAATATAATATAATATATATATATATATATATATATATATATATATATATATATATATATATTACAGTTCAGAGTATATATTGCAGTCAGTGTAGTATATATAATACAGTTCAGAATATATAGTGCAGTCCGTGTAGTATATATACTACAGTTCAGAGTATATAGTGCAGTCCGTGTAGTATATATAATTCAGTTCACGGTATATAGTTCAGTCCGTGTAGTATATATATAATACAGTTCAGAGTATATAGTGCAGTCAGTGTAGTATAAATAATACAGTTCAAAGTATATAGTTCAGACCGTGCAGTATATATATAATACAGTTCAGAGTATATAGTGCAGTACATATATAAATCAGTTCAGAGTATATAGTGCAGTCAGTGTAGTATATATAATACAGTGGAGAGTATATAGTGCCAGCTGTGTAGTAGATATAATACATTGCAGAGTATATAGTGCAGTCAGTGTAGTTTATATAATACAATGGAGAATATATAGTGCAGTCAGTGTAGTATATATAATACAGTGCAGGGTATATAATACAGTGCGTTGAAGTGGTTAAGGGGAACCCTATGACAGAATTAAGAAAAAAATGTTGTAGGGTGCCCCCAAAAATTCATACCAGGCCCTTTGGGTCTGGCATAGATTTTAAGGGGAGCTCCATGCCAAAATTTTTTAAAAAAAGGCGTGGGTTCCCCCCAAAATCCATACCAGACCCTTATCCAAGCATGCAGCCTGGCAGGCTAGGAAAGGGAGGCGACGAGTGAGTGCCCTCCCCCTTCCTGAACCGTACCATGTCGCTTTCCCTCAACATTGGGAGGGTGATTTGGGGGACCCCCAAAGCACCTTTTCCCCAGGTTGACGGGGACAAGGGCCTCTTCCCAACAACACTGGCTAGTGGTCAGATCCCGCCCCCCCATGTTAATTGTTATCGGGTACATTGTACCCCTACCTATTTACCAAAAAAAATTGTCAAAAAGTACAAACCACAAAAGATAGTTTTTGACAATTCCTTTATTAAAAAAAAAAAAAGGGTCCCATGATGTCCATCCATCTTCAATCACGCCGCCCGACGAACCTGAAAAATAGATTTTTTTTAAAAAGCTCCACCTTGATGGGAGGCCTCCCGGTGACTTTAAAAACTATAGTATAGGCAAGGGCGAGGCCACCTGGTAATGTAACCGAGTGACCCCTCCCCTTCTAATGTCATGTGACGACAGAGGGGGGAGGGTCATCAAGTTTCGTCAGAGGGTGGCCCCGCCCTTGCCTATATAAGATCTGTCAAAGCCAAAAGACAGCATTAGCCAGGGGGCCTCCCATGGAGGCAGAGTTTGAATGATTGACGATGGATTTACATCACAGGCCACTTTTTTCTTTTTTTCTTCATTGGCACACAGCCCCTCCCCTGCCCCAAAGCACCCACCCCCCATTGTTGAGGGCATGTGGCCTGGTATGGTTCAGGAGGGGGGAGCTCACTCCCTCCCATCCTGACTTCCAGGATGCGTGTTTGGATAAGGGTCTGGTATAAATTTTGGGGGGACCCCACGACAATTTTTTTTTTTACATGTTGCTGTGGACTTCACTTTAAAATCCATACCAGACCCGAAGGGTGGGGGGGGGGGGGGGTCCACACACGCCATTTTTTTCATAGATTTTTCATCTACATTCCCGGGAGCTGGCAATACAATACAGTACAGCCACAAGCAAGTTTAAATAATTTTTTTTCTTTTCCAAGAAATGTCATTATTGCTGCGCCATGTTCTACACATTGCACAGATGCACCACTTTACAGGCAGACTAAGGGGACCCCCGGGCACAATATTTAAAGGAACATTTCATTTTTATGGCATTTATGGTTTCACTTTAGGCATTATTAAAATCACGGCTCCTAAAAAAAGATTGTTTTAAAAACATTTTTTTGCTTTGATACATTGTACCTAGGGCAGTACCCGGGTCCTCATACACTTTTTATAGCAACAACTTGCATTTAAGCCTTTAAAATTATCACTTTTGCTTTTTTTATGTTTCTGTCCCATAAACTTTAATAGGGTTTGCATGTTTGTTAGAACTTTTTGCCTGTTCGAGGTGTTCTGGTGCAAACCAGGGGTGTTCGGCCCATCCCTACTGGTAATGAAATGGCAGAAGTGATACAGTAAGCAGCCAGATAGGGCAGTGGTCATCAACCCTGTCCTCAGGGCCCACTAACAGGCCAGGTTTTATGTATTACGTTGGAGAGATGTAGACTGCAATGACTGAGAAGCAAATTATATCACCTGTGTTGTATTTCAGTTATCTTGCAAACCTGGCCTGTTAGTGGGCCCTGAGGACAGGGTTGATGACCACTGAGATAGGGTATTAGTGGCATGCTGACTAATGATTTTTCAAGCTGAAGTTCAGCATTGACATTAATTTTGAGTTAACACCACCTGATAGCTGTAAGTATCTTATATGCTGTTCAAAGTGCAGATGACAATAAATGAATAAAAAATTTTTTTTTTATTGTATAGGTGCCATTTGTCCTGTTCCAGGCACTGAATTTTAGGTTGTCACATGCATCTACCTTTCCACACTCTTCATTGTGGCATTGCAACAGTTTTAAGGGTACAGGAAGCCTTCCAGGGTCTCTGTTTACATCATTAGACACAATTCCATGTTAAGTGTGTTATCTATTATGGAAAATAACAGAGTGCTTACAATACAATACTGAATGGTATTCAAAATGCTTTACATATTAAAAAGAAGAAGGATGACAGTTATCATCCATTCTCTGTTTTATGTTTGAGTGCAAAGGCAGAACCACTAAGTAGCTGGATGTACCAAGGATTACAAGAGCGTTGATAATACGAAACAGATTACAAAGAAGAACTTGTGCTGGAGCACTTTTTGCGATTCGGCACTGCAGCGCTTTAACTGACAATTGCGCGGTCGTGCGACATTACACCAAAACAAAATTGACGTCCTTTTTTTCCACAAACAAATTTTTTTTTGGTTGTATTTGATAACCTCTGTGGTTTTTATTTTTTGTGCTATAAACAAAAAAAGCGACAATTTTGAAAAAAACAAAACAATATTTTATACTTTTTGCTATAATAAATATCATCAAAAAATATATATAAAAAACAAATGTTTTCCTCAGTTTAGGACGATATGTATTCTACATATTTTTGTTAAAAAAAATCGCAATAAGTTTATATTGATTGGTTTGCGCAAAAGTTATAGCGTCTACAAAATAGGCGATAGATTTATGGCATTTTTATTATTATTTTTTTCATTAGTAATGGCCGTGATCTGCGACATTGTGGTGGACACATCGTACACTTTTGACACTATTTTGGGACCATTGTCATTTATACAGCGATCAGCACTGATTACTGTGTAAATGACACTGACAGGGAAGGGGTTAAACACTAGGCAATCAAGGGGTTAAGTGTGTTCTATGGAGTGATTCTAACTGTAGGGAGGATGGGCTCACTACAACATGACAGAGATCACTGCTCCCGATGACAGGGAGTAGTAGATCTCTGTCATGTTGCTAGGCAGAACAGGGAAATGCCTTGTTTACATCTCCCCATTCTGCCTCTCCGTGCCACTCCAGAAATTGAATTATTTTAGTAAATATAAAAATAGAAACAGTATTATGACTTCTATTGGTGTCTGGTTAAAGTGGTTGTATACCCTTTTTTTGTATTTTTACCTACAGGTAAGCCTATAGTAAGGCTTACCTGTAGGTAAAATGAATATCTCCTAAACCTGTACGATTTAGGAGATATTCACTTTGCATGAAGCCACTGACGTCAGCGGCGCACTGCCGGACGTTGCTGGAAAGAAGTCTCCCGCGCGACAGTGTGGCTCCGGCCACTCACAGTGCTGGAGGCGCGACCCCGGAAGACACGCCAAGGGCAAATGTCAGCTGTGACCAGGATCAGCTGCCGACGCCTCGTTCTAAGGTAAGTATTTCATAATGAGCTAGTATGTGGTGCATACTAGCTCATTATGCCTTTTGCCTTACAGGTTTTTTTAAAAAATAAAACATTTTTGTGTGGGTATACAACCGCTTTAAAGCTTATAGGAGTAGTGTCCATTCTCCTCTGACTGTCTTATGAGGTTGCAGGGCCCCTGACTGGACAGTGCTGGTTGGCCCTGTGCCGATCATATGCAGCCTCCCAAGAAAAAAAAAAGCATGTGCAGAATGTCTTCAAGGCTCTGCACTAACAGATGATGGATTGGGGACTATGGAAAAAGCAGAGGATCAGAGAAGACAGGACCAAAGAGCCTTTTTACACAATCCAGAAGGTTAACACCTTAGGTTCCACAGTGAGTATAGCTTTACTGCACATACAGACTGATTTTACTGTTGTGGGTTTAGTAACACTTTAAAGAACAAGACTGGAAAACTGTTTTCATCAGCTCTCTTCCATTCCCACCTGGCACATCACAGATCAGATCCCCTGTATAACAGTTATGGTAAGTCTTGTGAAAAAGCAAATGAATCAGCATCCAAGCATATAGGGAAAGCACAGGTACAGATGAGGGTATTAACTCTACTTCAAAATTCTGTGTCTCTTGAACTAGATAGAGAAGTAGCCCAGGATAACAATTATTCTCCTGCTGTCTTCTGAACTGTGCCCCTGAGACCAGATATTTGTCTTGGTCATGTAATTTTAGACATGAATGAGCAGTAAACATACATAAAGGGAAATATGAATAACATCAGTAGTTAGATCTTTACTATCCTGATGGGTGAAGATCGCTACACTAGGACTTTTTCTGCTTTCCAGAGAGCTTTGTGTATTGTTGCTGCCTACACCTCTCCATAGTGGCAGACTCTGCTATTCCGCCCCTGCCTGCAAAAGCCAAGAAAGAAGAGTAAAGAGAAGAAAAGACTGATAGTGAGTGACTGGAACAGGAGCACCAATAACTATTTTGATTTATAAGAGCCAGTGCACACAAGGGCGACCTGGGATCTGACTTCAAGTCGCCCCAAGTTGCGTGGTTGAGAAAATCAATGGAGGGGGCGTGGCCAGCGCACGAGCTGAATGGAAGCTCTGTGAGAGAGCTCCGTGACACGAATGGGCATATTAGCGACAATTTACAGCGAATATCGGTAAAAAAGATACTAACAGACGACGGAAGAGTTCCTGAATCCGAAGGTGATGTCGAAAAAGCGGAAAGACGAACGGAAAATAAAAAAACTAACGACATTCTCCTCTCAGTCAGCGGGAGGGAGAAAAAAAGATGGCACAGATCCTCTCACAGCTGCTGTACCAGCAACGGCCTCCTCAGGGAGAGCGCACTACACTGACATGCCTGATGCCGCTCTAGAAGAATCACCTCACAAAACACATCTGGAATCTCCTCATGAGGAAGATTACCTCAGCCCTACATGTCGCAGCCTGGCTAAAACTTGTATCAAACTGGATTTCACAGGCCAGGAGGTAAGCCATAAAATACATCATATTAGTCAAGATAACACAGTCATAACTCCTATAGCTTCGCCTATAGCCGCATTCCCCACTAATAACCAGCCTATTCTGGACACCCAATTAAAAGAAATGCTATTGACTTTACATACTTCGCTTCATACAGATAATTTACAACTCAGGCCGCGTACACACGCGCGGACTGTTCGCCCAACTTTGTCCGTCAAACAGTTTCGGCAAACAGTCCGCTCAAAATTAGCATGGACGGACATGGCCACACACGACGGACGAACAGTTTGCTGAAACCGTGCGCGATGACGTGAACGGCACGTACGACGGGACGAAAAATACGACGTCCTATACACTGCATTATAACTTTCGGCGTGTAAATCCTTTCTGAGCATGCGCGGAACTTAGTTTGACGAACAAGCCTACACACGAGCGGACTGTTCGCTGAAACAAGGTTTCAGCGGACAGTTTTTCGGAAATTCCGTAAAACCTTGTTCGTCAAACTGTCCGCTGAAACTGTCCGCTGAAAGCCCACACACGAGCGGACTGTCCGCCCAAACACTGTTCAGCGGACAAAGTTGGGCGAACAGTCCGCCCGTGTGTACGCGGCCTCACAAATCAATTCTCCAAAGCAGTGAACTCCTTAGGTAAAAGAGTACACACTATTGAGAACTCTATGGGAGACATGACCAATACTATTAATGACTTAATAGATGCTCATGAAGAAAATAAAGCTGAAAAAGAGTGGCTTAAATTTAAAATCGCAGATTTAGAAGACCGCTCAAGGAAGAACAATCTCAAAATCAGGGGTATCCCTGAAAATATACAGCAGTCTGATCTTAAAAAATATGCCACTAACTTATTCTCCAACTTGCTGCCAGCTATACCAGCCTTAGAGCTCACAATTGATCGTATCCATCGGATTCCGAAACCGTCATTTCTCCCTCCACAGATACCACGTGATGTACTACTTAGAGTACACTTCTACCATGTTAAAGAACAAATCCTATATAAAGTGCGACATCTAGGACAACTTCCACAACCATATAATACAATCCAGATTTATGCTGACTTGTCTAAACATACTCTAGATATGAGAAGACAACTTTCCACGATTACAAAAGCTCTGCGTAATCATAAAATTGAATACCGTTGGAAACAACCATCTAAACTACTGATACAGAAGAACGACACCTACCATACAATCACTTCTGTGGAACAAGGCATTAAGTTACTTCATGCATGGGGTATTATCCCCGAAACCAACTCCACCTATCGGAGCTAAGAAGAATCCGGAGAAACTTACGCCACAATGGCATTAGCTTTCATTGACTAGATCCGGTCAAAATACAATCCTATCTATAGGAAACCGATCTATCAGCTTACTCGCCGTGCCGTGCGATACTAAATCTTTGGAACAGCTGACCTTTGAACTAATTCCCCATTCTAATGTTGCAGTATACATTGAAAGGTTTAGCACTGCAAGTTAAGTTTAATGTTTGGTTATATTTTTGTTTGTGCTTTTACTTTTATTTTTTTCTTCCCAGTATCCTATACACAACTCATAGCATTCAAAGGGACAGGTATGTTGTGAACCTACAAAATTTGAATCAAAACTTTTCAGTCACTAAATTTTTGGACATTCATAGTAATTTCAGACTACAGATTGTTCACATGGAAGTAGAATTTAAAGCTATTATCAGGCTAGTATGTACTTACTTTTTCCATCTTATTAATATCCTTTTATGAGTATAAAGTTAATATCTTTAAATACTAATGGTCTAAACCATCCAGCAAAAAGAGCGTCGATGTGGCAAATGGCTAACACCCAGCGATGTCAAATATTGTGTATACAAGAAACCCATTTCAAAACAGGCGCTATTCCCACTTGCACCCATAAGAACTTTCCTCACATATTTACAGCATCAGGCCAACAGAAAAAAAGAGGAGTACTTATTGCCATACATCATTCAGTTAATTTTCAATTACATGAATCTATTGTAGATACCAATGGACGATACCTCATATTAATATGTACCATTGATAATACACTTACTACATTGGTAAATGTGTATGCGCCTAATAAAAGGCAATCCCATTTTCTGAATGGCCTGATGAGAAAAATAGGTAAATGCCGAAAAGGTGCCTTAATAATTTGTGGAGACTTCAACACAATACATGAACAAGAACTAGACACTTCTAGTCCCAAAACCAGAACCAACTGTGCACTTAAACATTTTTTGAATAAAAGCAATCTCTATGATGTATGGAGATGCCATCATCCTGGAGATCGTGAATACACATATCATTCCCTGGTACATAATACCTATACTCGTATCGATTATATTTTTACGGATAAGTGGTTATTGCAGCTGGTGAGGGAGTCTGACATTGCACCCATCACTTGGACTGATCATGCCCCAATTAGTATGACTATTCTACCTAAACACTCTCAAACGACCCATTTTCTATGGAGAACAAATGCATATCTTATCAAAATGCCTACCTATGCTACAGCTATACAAAACCAGATAACTGAATTCTTTAAATATAATGTGGGATTGGTGTCAGACTCCGCCACCCTATGGGGTGCTCATAAAGCATTTAGTAGGGGAATCCTAATGCAACTGAATGCTCAATTCAGGAAAAATAAAACGAAACTCATTGAGAAACTTACTGCTGACATTAAAACATTAGATTCCCAAAACCAATGTCACCCATCACAACAACTGAAAACTAAACTACAAATATTACGACAGGAACTCAGAACGACTTTATTGGATACATTTGAAAAACATACTAGAAAACGTAAAGCTAAATATTACCATACTAGCAACAAAGCAGGAAAAAACATGGCACTTCGGATCAAAGGCAGATATTCCAAATCAAAGATTCCATATCTATACCACCCTATTACTAGAGAAAAATTGCAAGACCCCCAAGACATAGCGAATGCATTTAGCTGTTATTATAGCTCCCTTTACAATCTTAAAGATGATTCTCAAACTCCCACACCTACCCCAAAGATACTATTAGTCTCCCATCATTAACTACTGATCAAATCTCTGATCTTAACGTCCTATTTTTAGTGGAAGAAATTGCTAGAACTATAGACTCCCTGCCCAACAATAAATCTCCGGGCCCAGACGGAATGATAGGAGAATACTATAAATTACTTTGAGATGTACTGGCTCCCCACTTATGCTCACTTTTTAATGAAGTGGCATCCAAATCAGAATTTCCGGCTGAGATGCTTCAGGCCTTGATCATAACACTGCCAAAACCAGGCAAAGATCCCAACGCTCCCCAAAATTTCAGACCGATTTCATTATTGAACATTGACATCAAAATATACGCCAAAGCAATAGCGAATCGACTGATGAACTACATACCAGACCTCATTCACAAAGATCAATCTGGCTTTACTAAAGGTCGACAATCTTCAGATGCAACAAGACGTCTGATTGATATTATACACTTCACTGAGAGACATCAAACGCCTTCTCTGCTCCTTTCTTTGGATGCAGAGAAGGCGTTTGATAGGGTCCATTGGGGCTATTTACAGTCAGTGCTTTTAAAATTCGGCTTTCATGGAAATATTTTATCGGCAATTTTTGCACTGTATAAGGGCCCCTCAGCGAGAGTATACACAAATGATATGATGTCTAGGCCCTTTGGCATCTCGAATGGAACACGACAAGGTTGCCCCTTATCTCCTTTAATATTTAATTTAGCCATCGAACATCTAGCAGAACGTATACGATCTGACACAAAACTATCTGGTATAAAAATTGGGCAAATAGATAATAAAATAAGTCTGTTCGCAGATGACATAGTGCTTATAGTGTCTGATCCTATTTAATCTCTCCCGAATCTCCAAAATATACTAACAACATTTGGAGCAGCATCATATTATAAAATCAATGAAATCAAGTCCCAGATTTTAGACCTAGGATTAGATAACACAACCAGGCAGTTATTGTCTAATAAATACCCCTACCACTGGAAAGACGAGGGGATTTCTTACTTAGGAATCACTCTCACTAACAAAACAAAACAGTTATTTAAAACAAACTTTTTACCATTTAAGAAACATTTTGAAACAGATCTGACAACACTTAGTAAATTTGAATTTACATGGGCTGGTCGCCTGGCAGCTTTCAAAATGATGACCTTACCAAAATTATTATATCAACTCAGGTCCCTTCCAATATGTATCCCTAAATACTACTTTAAATCCTTACAAAGCAGTTTTGGAAAATATCTATGGAATGGCAAAAAATCCCGTTGCGCATACCATATACTAATTAAACATAGAAATATAGGTGGTGCGACCGTACCTGATCTACAGGATTATTATGACGCAACTCTTTTGACCCAATTGCAAGAATGGTTCTTGCCTACTCCTAAAACATTATGGGGACAAATTGGGAAAGACATCACACGACAGCCTAATATGCAATTCTGGTTACTTAGTAGAAAAATTAAGTCCACAATTACAGCTCAATACCCACCAACGGTGAAAGCGACGCTATACTCTTGGCAGAGGATCATCACATACCAATGGGATAGAACTCCAATCACGGTGTTAAACCCTCCTCTAACAATCATACCAACATTAATTCTTGGCGTACAAATACACGACTGGAATTTGGGTCGGGATATCAAACTTGGTCCCTTCTTCCAACAGGGCTCATTAAAGTCTTTTTCTCAGTTAAGTAATGAATTACAGCTTCCGAATTCTGAGCGATCTACATATATTCAAATAGAAAAGTGTCTGCTACACAATCCACAACTCAGAGCTTCAATCCCCGTTAAAATATGGTCTTTCCTCAATAACCATGCCACCTCACAGAAAGGAGTAGCTACAATATACCTAATTCTAGGGGAAAAAAACATACCCAGCAAACTACCTTCCTTCCTTAAATGGGAACAAGATTTGGGGCAAGACTTTTCAATTAAACAATGGATGGCTTCCCTACGAAGCATATATAGGGCCACTGCATGTGTTACACTATGGGAATTGGCACAAAAAAATTGTTCAAAGACAATACCTGACTCCACATATCCTAGCAAAATTCAAGGGGAACTCGTCACCTAATTGCTGGAGAAATTGTACCCAATTGGGGACCCTATTTCATATTATGTGGGACTGCCCAAGCTTACATAACTACTGGCAGGCAATCTCCCATTTACTCACTTCCGTAACAGGTATTGTCCTTCAACTTTCACCAGAACTAGCCATTCTGAATATGAATTTACATACGATTCCCAAACAATATCGTAAAGTAGTAAAACATATACTTTTAGCTGCGAGACTATCCATAACTAGAAAATGGAAAACTGACTCTCTTCCTACTATGACAGAAGTTATAGAATTAACCCAACTTCACCACTCCTACGAATTGTTATTTCCTAATGACAAATCCCTATATATTAAGGAACAACAACTATGGGAACCTTGGAGTACATGGTACAAAAATTATACTTCCACAATTTAGATAATGCTGATTCTTTAATCATATAGAAGAAAGAACTCCTGTGCGTTTTAATATTTTTTGGATGGCTTTAAAAATAATTTCATAATAATGTGACAAATATATCACATGTCTGTTTATCTGAATTGAGCTGCGGAGTAAGAATAGATCTTTATTTTCCTTCATAAAAGATAACTACTGTGTTTGAATTTCCTTTAGGATGTTGGCCTAGGTACTCCAAGACACAGATATATCCCTGTGAGGGGTGTCTTGGGGTCCAGAAGTGGCCATTATCCATATCGCTATTTATAAATCTTACAATAATTATATAACGGACTTTATTATACAAGTTCTAAGAGACTTACTCTTGTTCGAGTCCCTTTATGACTATGAATATTAGATACTTGGGAATACTACTTTATTCTTTATTGTGGACTATTTGTTTCTATGCTATATTGTGCTGAGAAAACCCTGTCACTACATTATACTGTGTTATGTTACTTTTATTACTATATATTATTTTTTTTGTTTTGTAACCCTTGTTGTAACTAACTCTGCTAAAAATCTCAATAAAAACATTTGAAAAGAGAAAATCAATGGAAATGAAAAAATAAAAAATAAATGTAAAGTGCAACCCCCTCTCACTATATGATCCAAGCTGTGCTCACTGATAGGCCTACTACTTACATTTATGTTATCCTATGTAAGGATTGCACACTTAGATTCAATAGCTACCGTGTTTCCCCGAAAGTAAGACAGTGTCTTACTTTCTTTTTATCCCCAAAAGCCCCACTATGTCTTACTTTCGGGGTATGTCTTATATTGGAAAAAAATTGTCGAATTTTTTGTTTTAACCATAAAATTAACATTTATTAACAACCTGAACAGTATTGTATTCACCACAAAACAGTTTTATAAAAGGAAGTGCCAAGAATGTCTTGTTACAACATTGCATAACATGTAAAACAATGAAAAATGGTAAGAACGAACAGTGGAAAACATTACTGCTGCTCCCGCGGCCTCCACATCCCTCCGCTCATCCCGCTCTAACCGTCCGCATCCCGCAGTTAAAGGGGCACTGACAGCTAAAAAAACTGTGTAAAATGTGTTTTTTTAGTGTATATGCATTTTACCTTCTGTGACGGGCGGGGGGGGGGGGGGGGGAGAGGTTTCTTTGGAGTAGGGACGTGCCCGAGTAAATTTGCATACGGTAGGCGCGTCCTAAGCCGTCAAACAGCTCATGTGGGCACAGCAAAATGCAAACCTGTACCTACACCTGTATCTAACCCAGTGTGATACAGTACCACCTGCTGTATTTAATCCAGTGTGACACCTGCTGATACCCACTGGGTTACATACAGCAGATGATACCCCAGTATGCCAGTGTGTATGTTTTACTGATGTATGATTAATACTGTGTGCATTACCGTATTTTATGTAGGAGGTGGCAGTGACAAGTGCAGGGGACGGCGCGGTGACGTATGGAGAGGGGGACGGCTCAGGCGTGGGCAGGAGGCGGCGCTCATTAAGATTAGAGGAAAATGGCAGACGCGGCGACGTATGGAGAGGGGGACGGTGCGGACGTGGGCAGGAGGCGGCGCGCAGCTAGATGAGAGGGAGGCGGCAATACCCCCGTGTTTCCCCGAAAGTAAGACATATGTCTTACTTTCGGGGTACGGCTTATATTAGCCGACCCCTCTGAAACTCCCGATACGTCTTACAATCGGGGGTGTCTTACTATCTGGGAAACACGGTATATATGTATTGACTGGAAAAGATATAGTTTAAAACTAGGAATGAAAAAAAAAAAAACCCTATCTTCACCCTTATTATTGACTCAAATGCCTTTCTCCAATGTGGCAAAATTTTACCAAAATCTCCCAAATTATACCAAATTAAGGGAAATAAAGACTTTTAATTTAGCTTCATTCCCATACAGAACTACGTAGATGCCAACATACAGTTAAGAAGAAAGAAATAAAGTACGGTGCCTCCTTGATGCAGGGTCATCTTTGGTGAATCTCCAAGCCTGCAGTATTGCTATTTTTGAGATTTAGCCAAAGTAGAATTTGTTTGTTAATTACTCTTTGATGTCTCTAATTTAAATTTCAATATTGGTAAATGAAAAAAGCCTTTTCAATTTGTAGAGACTACGATACTCATAAAATGCAAAGTATAAAATAAATGTACAAATAAATTGCCGTTTATTTTAATCTGAAATGCTTTCACTGCAATGTGATCTGGCCAAAATTGCTCAATATCCATTATTTAGCAATTGAAGAACATTAGGTTCCCTTTGGTTGGAAATAAGAATTGTGCTGCTCCACTACAGACATGCTGACCTCACGTTCCTTGGCAAGTCTCCTAGTCTTTTTCCTTTCATCGTGTTCATAATAGAGGTCTCCCAGAATATGAAAATGCATTATGACATAAATAATGTTTTTACATTCGAGTCTCTGAGTGCTGAAGATTACAAGCAATGCTATTTATAGCTGTATGTAAATGAAAAAAAGTGTATAATAGATGCAGTCCCTTTCTTGCCAGTGGACGTTTAATATAAAAAGAAAACACAGTATATGGAGACATCAAGCTGTATAGTCAGTGTTTATCTGGCGCTTCCAAATGGAGTAATCTTTAGGTGTATAATCTGTGGCTGTAATAGCTGGATGGTGATGTATCCATAGGTTGGGTGGTTGGAAAAGAAAGGCGTATTAAGGGATGAAAAGGAAGGCAGCCATCCTTCAGAATGTGTCCAGAACTCTGTAAGATATGTAAGGAAAAAACAGGGAGGGGGAGGCACCGATCTGAGTGTAGTATTAAAATGATGACTTTAATAGTATAAGATTAAAAACACTTACAAGATAATAGAAGATGCATGCTTGTCAAAGTAAAGTGCAGTCCTGGCATTCCACATGGCTCTGCGGGTTCCACCGCTGTTCCGGATAGCTGAAAAGGATTAGGCAGCTGGCTGGATTGGATCAGAGTGTGTGGCCAATAGAAGGGCGCAGCCAGCTCCGAGCTCCGAGCGCTTAGTCTTCACCACAGCCCTGCCTGATAAGATTCCAGCCCTGCCTTGGTCCAATCAGACGCCGGTGACATCATTTCCTGTTCTACAGTCCATGCTGGTCAGTGTGGAGCTTCCTGGTTCCTAGCTCCTGGAGAAACACTGTGATCCATTCCAGCCAGCTGCCTAATCCTTTCCAGCTATGTGGAACAGGGGGAGGAAGCATTTTAAGATTAGTTAGCTGAAGTCTGTAATTCTACTTTAAAGGAGTTTTCCAGGGCAACTGAAAAAGTCACTCCTGCTTTTGTTCCTTTGTCCATAATCAGTCCAATAATATCAAGTAATGCTTCTGATTCGAGCATTTCTTAGACTGTGATTATCAATTGTTTTTAGCAGATGGTATAATTGCTTGTATTGCTCCACATCAGTCATTGTGAAAAAAATAAATCAAACATGTCCAAAATTCTCTTTGCAGCCATGTGTTGATCGTAAAGCAAAGGGACGAGAAAAAGATAGGGTAGGCAGATGTCCATCTGTGGTCAAACTAAAGAATACCTGTTCGTGCTTCCAAATGTTACAGCTGAGCTCAGTAGTGGATAATAGTATGGCTTCCCAGGGGCCCAGATTCCAGGAAGACCAATGGAAATGCTAACAAAAATTACTTCAGTAGTGACTACAGTAAATAACTGAAAGTTTCAGCTTTTCAATTCTTTTAGACACTTTGCTGGAACAGCTTTGCAGTGGCAGCCTTCTAATTTAAAATTAAAGCACTGTGTTCCAAATCCATTAGAAATGTTTCACAAACAGAGATTAGGAGCAAAATACCAATGTCTGCACAATTCCTTTAAACTGAGAAGAGGGGGACATGTATTAAACACTGAACCCAAAGTATGATTAGTCACTTCTGCTAGGTGACCTAAGTCTGATAGGTACAAATTGTGTAGGTAAAGTCTGAAATGTCAAAGTCCAGGGAAACTCGGGTGGTCTGGGACGGAGAACTGAGCAAAGGTTTAATTAGAATGGGACAGTGCTTGAACCAAATGAATTTGATTTGATGAGCACACATTTTGTATTCATAATGTTTATAGAGTTTACCCTAGGGGGCACTTGTCTTGCTTAATTAAGACTTCAAATGTATTAACCTTGAGATGTTAAATGCTTTATATTATAGCATTAAGCTCTCAGAAGAATCAAATAATACCACAAGATCTGAACACCCATATGAATGGCCTGGGGCATGTGTATGTCTCATGCATGATCCCAAAACAAGGACACAAATAGCAGAAAGGAGTCTTTATCATTTTAATGGAAAATTTGATGTATGAATTCTTCAGGGGGAAGTGTATTGCTTGTCCTGCAGTATATGTTAGCAAGCCATTCTTCACAGTTCTTTTTTTTTTTCATCTTGAAGGTAACTCGGTACACGTCTTGCATATGACAGTGGCTTCCAAACAAAATTGAAGTCTTTTTTCCCCACATATAGAGCTTTCTTTTGGTGGTATTTGATCACCTCTGCAGTTTTTATTTTTTGCACTATAAACAAAAAAATAGCGACAATTTTTCTATAATAAATATCCTCAAAAAATATATAAAAAATTTTTCCCACAGTTTCGGCTTATGCGTATTCTTCTACATATCAAAAAATCTCAATAAGCGTGTATTGATTGGTTTGCGCAAAAGTTATAGTGTAATGTAATAGTAATGGTCGTGATCAGCGTTTTTATTGTGACTGCGACATTTTGGCGGACAGATCGGACACTTTTGGCACGATTTTGGGACCATTCACATTTATACAGCAATCAGTGCATTTAAAAATGCATTGATTACTGTGTAAATGTGACTGGCAGTGAAGGGGTTAACCACTAGGTGAAGCTGTAGGGGTTAAGTGTGTCCTAGGGAGTGATTCTCACTGGGGGGGAGGGGCTACGTGTGACACTACACTGATCTCTGCTCCCGATTACAGGGAGCTGTGATCAGTGTCCTGTCACTAGGCAGAACGGGGAAATGCTTGTTTATATTAGCATTTACCCCATTCTTCCTCTCCGTGAGACGATTGTGGGTATCCCCACTGACATCGGGTTTGCGGGACCCACGATCACGCTCCTGAAGCTCCCAGAGGGTGCGCGCCCGCAGACCGCCTCAACGTACAGGTATGTGATTCGGCCAGTACGTGCCCTTCTGCCGCAGTATATCTGCGTGAGGCGGTCGGGAAGCCGTTAAAGGGCACCTTTATTTTTTTTTCTACAGCTTGGGGAAGGGGGGGCGGCGCCTGTGTACCCCCTATGGATGGGCTGCCCCTATCAATTGTGAAACTAGCTGTTTATAAGCATGTGAAAGGAGTGACATTTTGCTTTTGGACCTTTATAAATAGGTCCCATAGTATAAATCATTCCTTTTAGTCCAGCAGGTTATAAGGCCCTTTTTATAATATTTATTATAAGTATAGGATAGTCTTTTGGTTAGGATAGGATTTTTCAGTCTAGAGTCTGCGTTTTTTTTTAAAAATTAGTTAGGTTTCCATGTTCACATATACTATAGTAGGCCATGTATCAAATGTGTGCCTGCCTAGAATATCTAGTTGACCTAAATAGGCCATGTCATAATTGGAGACATGTACCATGACAGATGTTTTATTCAGCCTGTCACATCATGGGCTTTGTGACTGATAACAGCATTACTTCTTTATCTTTCTTGGTGGCAGGACCTCCGACTGATGCCCCTTTATGAAGGTTACATGTCACACTGCAGGTAGTATAAAGGTAAAGAGCTCAGCAGTGTATTTCTAATGGCTTTTTATAAAAATATATTCACTTCATTTATTGTTCCTCAATCACCTATTGTGACCTGAATTGGCATATAAAGAAAAGGAATTCAAGCAGTGTCTGGTATTAATGTTACAATACATTATATTATTCTTCATAGGCATCATTCACTATCAGAAGGACAGAGGTGACATTTTACATTAAATCAAACACATCCAAAGACCTCATACGATAAAATGCAGAGTAATATGTAAACGAACCCACAGGAATTAGAGTTTATATCTCATTGTTCATTAGCCTGAGAGAAAATAAATTCTTCTTGGCTTCTATGGGTGTCTATATACGGTATCTTGTGGCATTCTGAAACAACGAAAAAAAATAAAAAATTGAAAATTACATTCTGTATATGATGCTGTCTGCCAATAGCATTAAAGATTAAACACACCTTTTGCAAAAAATAAAGAAAGAAAATAACCAAAAAACAAAAAAAAAAACAACAACACATATTTCAGAAAAAATATGTGCATTTGTTTATTTAGTTATTTATTTTCAAATGAGCCTGCAAAGCATTGCAACAGTGGACACTTCAGCCCCTCTAATTTAGATAGCTGGAGGAATCTTCAATGGATTGCGAGTTTGGTGAGTGCAATTGTCAGTTAAAGCGATGCAGTGCCGAATCACAATAAATGCTCTGGTCTTTGGCCAGCCAAATGGTCCTGGGCTTAAGTGGTTAAGAGTGTCCGGGCGCCGGACATACAGCATTCTATAGGACGCGTCACAGCTTGCAATCAGCTGATTGCAAGCTGGGAGGCTGATTTGCCCATGTTTAGGGCGTGTGCAGGGCGCAAACAATGTGCCCACAAACACTCCCACACTACACTCATTTGTCCTGTACCCTTTCTGTATTTTAATTGGCGAGGATCGGAGGACAGCGAGCTGTGTTTGTTTCAGAGCACCAGCATCACTTCCGGTTTCCTAACTCACTGCAGTCTGGAGTGGACACAAATCGTCCTCTCAGTAGCAACAAGTAATGGTGTGGAAAGTCTTATAATTTGCTTTCTTAATAAAGCACCCATCTACAGACAAATAATAAAAGCCTGCTCTCTGTGTGGAAGCAGTGGTCTTGTAGCAGAGCTCCAATACCCCCCCACCGAGTCATTCCTGTATCTCTGCAATCAGCAACCTTCCTACTGATGGGAGAGCTCTGGATTTGACCCAGAAGGGGGCGTGTCTGAACGTTTGCACAGAAATCAGTGCTTCCCCATAAATAACAAGAGAGACCCACTCTACAGCATGCTGGCAGGACACAGGATTTTCTACGTAGGCTGTGGCTTATTTCTAAACAAAACACCATTGGCTGAGGTTCACCTGGAATGCATTTACCAAATTTTAACTAGTTGAATTGGCCTTTAAGTTCCTGACATGCCTGATTTGTGGGAAAGTCTGCTATTTATTACAATCTTGTGCACTTGTATCTGGGACCCAGGCTACAGGGCCTAGATAGTATGGGGCCAATCAGAGACTTCTCCCATAGGCCCCTTGTGCAGGGAAGCCATCCATTTTCCTCTTATTAATGATTCCCTGACCTTCATAAAAATATATACTAGTCGTTGGACAATGTAGTGTGCACTGAGATAAATAATGTAAAGCACCAGGAAAAATACTCAATACCGTATATTGAATACGCCATGAAAGAGGGTCTATAATACTGAAAACCATTGCCTCCTTCTACGTATGTTAGCAATTTGATTTATACATTGCCCTTTAGCACACAGGTAAGCGCACAGAAGAAATATATTAAAAGTTTCACTTTACAGTCTACAATGTAAATCAATCCAATATAAAAGACATTCAATAAAAGACATTCAGCCAATGTCCTTGTATATTTATCTCTTGAGTGTTTAGTGTACAGTAACGATTTATGCAAAATGATTTGAAGTTCGGAAAGTTTATGCAGTTTCTACTAAAGATTATTTAAAACTGTGATTTAAAAATGTCTGGGTATTGTAATTCAGATGAACTCTGTATATTAATCTTGGTTTATCTCACAATAGGCTTTCTCATTGTGTGAGAAGCTGTAAATACGTAGAAAACTGTTACTGGAAGTTCTGTTGCTGCAGGGAGGGGGGCACAGCAGAAATACAGCTTAAAGTGATTGTAAAGGCTTGTTTAAAAAGAAAAAATAAACATATAATACTTACCTCCTCTGTGCAGAGCAGCCCGGATCCTCCTCTTCTCGGGTCCCTCTTTGCTGCTCCTAGCCCCTCACTCCTTTGAGTGCCCCTCAGCCAGCAGTTTGTTACAGGGGGCACCCAAGCCAAAGCAGAGCGCTGTGTATCCATTCAGATATGGAGCCCAAACCTGGCCCCGCCCCCTCTCTCCCCGATTGGTTGACTGACTTTAATTGAGAGCTGCAGGAGCCAATGGTGCCTCTGCTCTGTCTCAACCAATCAGGAGGAGTGTCCAGGATGGCTAAAGGGGATTGTGGGGATCGTGGACATCGCTGGAGAGAGAAGGGGCTCAGGTAGGTAATTAGGGGATGTGCTGGGGGGGGGGGCTACTACACACAGAAGGTTTTTTATCTTAATGCATAGAATGCATTAAGATAAAAAAAAAAAAAACCTTCTGCCTTTACAACTCCTTTAACCACTTGTCGACTGCCACACACCGATATATATTGGCACAATGGCAGTGGTGGCAAATGGGCGTACAGGTACGTCCCCTTTCATTTGCAGGCTAGTGGGCACATACTGCGTGACCGTGCCCGCAGGTCCTGCGGACTCTATGCCCGCCGGTGTCCCGCGATCGTTTCACGGAGCGGCAGAACAAGGAGATGTCCAGTCAGGGGTCCTGCAGCCTCATAGGACAGTCAGAGGAGAATGGACACTCCTCCTACAAGCTTTAAAGCGGTCTTATACCCGCACGAAAATGTTTTCTTTTTTTTTACATCTGTAAGGCAAAAGGCTTAATGAGCTAGTATGCACCACATACTAGCTCATTATGAAATACTTACCTTAGAACGAGGCGCCAACAGCTGATCCCGGTCACAGCTGACATTTGCCCTCAGCGTGTCTTCCGAATTCGCGCCTCCAGTGCTGTGAGTGGCCGGAGCCGCAATGTTGCATGGGAGATTTCTTTCCGGCAAGGTCCGGCAGCGTCTGCCGGACCTTCAGCTGGACCTTTACAGAGCATGCGCCACTGACGTCAGCAGCTTCATGCAAAGTGAATATCTCCTAAACCATACAGGTTTAGGATATATTCATTTTACCTACAGGTAAGTCTTATTATACGCTTACCTGTAGGTAAAAATACAAAAAAAAGGGTATACAGCCACTTTAACCAGACACCAACAGAATTCATAATACTGTTTATATTTACTAAAAAAATTGCATTTCCAGAGTCCCACGATCGTGGCACGGAGAGGCAGAATGGAGAGATGACTATGTAAACAAGGCATTTTCCTGTTCTGCCTAGCAACATGACAGGGATCTACTGCTCCCTGTCATCGGGAGCAGTGATCTCTGTTATGTTGTAGTGAGCCCATCCCTCCTACAGTTAGAATCACACTAGACACACTTAACCCCTTGATCGCCCCTAGTATTTAACCCTTTCCATGCCAGTGTCACTTATGCCACATACACACGTAGCAAACTTTTCGGCGGACTTAGTCTGGCGGACTTTCCGCCGGACTTTCCGAACGAGCTACTTGCCCACACACAGTACTTTTTCAGCGGACTAATACGGCGTACTAAGACCGCCGGACTATCCGCCGTACTTTTGAAATGAACGGACTCGCCCATACACGCGGAGGAAAGTCCGCTCATTTTGAGCGTGTCTCCAGGTCACCGGGTAGGGACTTAAAGGGGAATCCCTACACCTGTTAAGTTACACCAAAGCAAAATTGACTTCCTTTTTTTCACACAAATAGAGTTTCTTTTGGTGGTATTTGATCACCTCTGCGGTTTTTATTTTTTGCGCTATAAACAAAAAAAGAGCAACAATTTTGAAAAAAATTCATTATTTTTGACTTTTTGCTATAATAAATATCCCCCAAACATATATAAAAAAAAAAATTTTTCCTCAGTTTAGGCCGATACATATTCTTCTACATATTTTTGGTAAAAATTTGCAATAAAGGATTATTGGTTTGTGCAAAAGTTATAGCGTTTACAAAATAGGGGATAGTTTATGGCATTTTTATTAAAATATATATATATATATATATATATATATATATATTTTAAATGGCGGCGATCAGCAATTTTTATCATGACTGCGACATTATGGCGGACACATCGACCATTTTTGACACATTTTTGGGACCATTTATTACGGTTCCAGTGACAACTCAAAATTTAGAATTTTCTTTTACTTTCGATGGTAACAGTAAATAGGACACATCAAGGAGGTGAATCTCCCTAATGAGGGGCACAGACAGCAATAAAAACTGGCATGTGTTCTAATTCCTCTCCATTCTATCTAAAACTAAAAAAAAGTTTTACATTTAGTACACTTTCACTACAACTTTTTATTTTGTTATGTCCTACCATTTACTTATTGCAAATTACAACTATTTGTACATGAGCTACGTATCCCTTTCTCTGCAAAGTGGCAGCAAATACAATCCCAGTCCATTGTTGTTGAAGGTGGAATATGGCAGACGAGCCAGGTTGGAAATCCATTTATACTCCATTATACTATCTATACTGAGCACTAGTATGGTTGTGCAAAACAGCATTAGTAGGAGGAAAATAGTGCACAGCCAAATACAAGTAACTTGTGCCATCTGAACAAGAGGCCAGTCAATAGCTAGTCTCTGGGTACAAGTGTACAGTGTTTGGACAACCCAGAAAAATCTATCCCAGTGAGCATCAGAAAATGTATAGTGCCATCCTTAGGAAAAAGGAAAAGCCTCTGTACTGCAGTTTTTCAATATGAGCCTTGTTTCTTTAAAAAAAAATCTGTGTGGAGGTTGGCTCAATGCGGCAAATCTTCACACATAGGTGCTACAGTGGTCATGTGATAACTACGATCTGTGACTACCCATTACCAATCTGGCTTGCCTTGACCTACTCCTTATATCCACCTGTAGTGACCCTGGCTTGCACTTGAACTATGCTTCTGTTTGCCTTCTGTTTTTAGCTTGAATCCCAACTATGCTTCTGTGCAGTGCTATCTTTAAGGCAGGGCAAAAGGGGCAGCTGCCCTGGGCCCTTTGATTGTTGTGGGACCCAAAGCAGCTGCCTCATACTTGCCAACTATCTCAGTTTAAATTCCCTTGTCTCTTGAAGTTTTAGTCCTGTGGTGTGTCCTGATATCTCAGTGTGAAGTGCTGGTACTAATGCTGCCCAGCTCTGCCTATTGTTGTGTACAGATGACTCACCTGCAGACCCTGTGTTTACATGTAAATAACAAGCAGTCATATGTAAATAGCGGTGGCAATACTAAGTAAATAGTTGCGGCCCGTGGCATTGGTATGTGAATAAAGGCGGCATTCATATGTATATCATGCTCCCCTGCAGTGAAGAGATGTGCTGTAACCTCTATCAACCAATCAGTGAGCAGTATTACTGTACAGTAATCTCTAGCAACCAATTAACAAGCAGAAATCATTTGCTGTAACCTCTAGCAACTAATCAGTGAGCCATAATGTGTGCTGTAACCTCTAGCAACCAGTCAGTAAGCAGTAATGATATGCTGTAACCCCTGGCAACCAATCACAATTGCTGCCTGATCTGATACAGTAAACTGATTTTAAGTCTAGCTGTTATTTATTGTATGTCTCAGAGCAGGTGGAGAGTGAAATTGCATTGGGGGGGCCCAATAATTTTTTTGCCCAGGGTCCAATCAATATTAAAGACAGCTCTGCTTCTGTGTACATGATATGATCAGTAGTTAGTGACCAGGTTTGCCTGACTTTAATCCACACCTCTGATTACCCCCTCTCCTGAACTGATCGCCCTTCATGTCTACGATTCCCTTCCCCATGCAACCCAGGCTCCTTATGTGCTCTGTTTCCCTAAAGCGCTGCTGGCTTCCTCTCCTCTCCAGTCTGTGGCTGTCAGCTGCTGCAGGCACACGGGGGATCATTTTAGGATGGTGAACAAGGAGTGGTAAATATGTAATATTTACCAGGCTCTTCCTTTTCTGAATGAGCACAGTGAACGATCGGTATCGTAAACTGTGTCTACTATGCTTTAGTTTGTGAATGAACAGAAAGCCTCTGTACAGAGAGCTTCCTGATCATTCATCTGCTGTGCAGCCAAGGCTGCAGAGAAAGTATTTGGGATCTGTGTCCTCAGTTCTTTTCTTTTTAGACCCCCTGATATTTCACACACACAGCGTTGTGTAAAAATAATAATAATAACAATAAAAATTAAAGCTCATTCACACAGGTTCTCTCCACTCAGTGTCACATGCGCGGGACACTCCACCAAACACCGACCAAGTGCGTGTGATGCCAACTCCATCCACCGCAATCCGCCAGCCGAAGCAAGTGCTGGATCCTTAGATAAGCCCGGGGGCACAAAACATCTCATCCAAAACAGCAGGCAAAAAATTATCTCCAAAAACCCACAGGGCTGATAAAGGATCACCAAATGGGATCCCAACTCCTGGAATCCAGGACAAGGGGACACAGAAAAAAACAAAAAAACAAGAACAAATGACATGGTTTCTTCTTAAGCAACCCCAATTTTTAAATAACAAATATAAAGAACAATCAATAGATATTACAACAAGAAATAATTACACAAGAAAAAATTACCCACACTTCCTTTATTATAATGACCATATTAACTCACTGTATTGTACCTATGAAGGAGCAGCGTGGTCATCTTAGGACAGGACTACAACTACAGAATACCCCTTCTTATTCACCATACACTCCACAGAGATAACCATGGTAGTGCTATTTAAAGTGGTTCTAAAGGCTGACAGTTTTTTACCTTCATGCATTCTAGGCACAAAGGCAGGGCCGGGTTGTAGCTCCATGTCTGAATGAAAACCCAGAGTAGCGGCTGAAGTGTGCACCTGCTTGGGTGCCCCCATTGCAAGCAGCTTGCTCTGGGGGCATGTGAAAGGAGGAAGGGGCTAGGAGCACTGGTGGGGGACCCAAGAAGAGGAGGATCCAGGTGGTCTGTGCAAAACCACTGCACAGAGCAGGTAAGTATAACATGTTTGGTTTCTTTTTTATATATATTTTGGCCTTTAACCACTTAACAACCGCCCTATAGCCGAATGCCGGCTACAGGGCGGTTTCTTAACTCTGGAAGGCCGTCATATGACGTCCTCCCAGAATTCCGCTCTCGCGCGCCCCCTGGGGCGCGCACTCGAGAGCATCCGTGACCGCCGGGTCCACAGGACCCGGCACATCACGGATCACGGTAAACGGCCGCTCATAGCGGCCGTTTACCACGTGATCGCTCCGTCAAATGATGGAGTGATCACTTGTAAACAAACCGGTTCCTCCCTCCCCCTCTCTGTACTGATCGGAACAGCGGAGGGGGAAGAGATCGGTGTCAGCAGCGATGTGGGCTGCATCTGCAGTGCCCACATCGCTGCTCACCGAAAATTAACCACTCAATTCCCTGCCACTACTCTGCAATACCCTGCCATTACTCTGCAATACTCTGCATTACACTGCAATACTCTGCATTACTCTGCAATACTCTGCAATACTCTGCATTACTCTGCATTACTCTGCAATACCCTGCAATACTCTGCATTACTCTGCAATACCCTGCAATACTCTGCATTACCCTGCAATACTCTGCAATACTCTGCAACACTCTGCAACACTCTGCAATACCCTGCAACGCTCTGCAATACTCTGCAATGCTCTGCAACACCCGCCAATACCCTGCAACACTCTGCAATGCTCTGCAACACTCTGCAATGCTCTGCAACACCCACCAATACCCTGCAATGCTCTGCAACACCCGCCAATACGGTGCAACACTCTGCAATGCTCTGCAACACCCTCCAATATCCTGCAATGCTCTGCAACGCAATACTCTGCAACGCCATACTCTGAGATACCCAGCCATACTCTGAGATACCCAGTCATACCCAGCCATAGTCGGTGATACCCTGCAATACCCAGCCATAGACACCCCCCCCCTCCCGCCGCCCTCCGGTGCTTCTACCGACTCACCAATACGATCAAATCCAGAATCTTTTTTTTTTTTCAGGCTTCCCAGCTTAGAGGTGAGATGCGGGGTCTTATTGACCTCATATCTCACTGTAAAGAGGACCTGTCATGCCATATTCCTATTACTAGGGATGTTTACATTCCTTGTAATAGGAATAAAAGTGATTAAAAAATTTATTTTTGGGGAAAAAAATGTCAAACTAAAATAAATAAAGTAAAATGAACAATAATTTTATATATTTTTTTAAAGTGCCCCTGTCCCCATGTGCTCGCATGCAGAAGCGAACGCATACGTAAGTCCCGCCCCACATATGAAAACGGTGTTCAAACCACACATGTGAGGTATCGCTGCGAACATTAGAGCGAGAGCAATAATTCTAGTCCTAGACCTCCTCTGTAACTCAAAACATATAACCAGTAAAAAAAATTAAATCGTCGCCTATGGGGATTTTTAAGTAGCGAAGTTTGGCGCCATTCCACGAGCCTGTGCAATTTTTAAGAGTGACATGTTAGGTATCTATTTACTCGGTGTAACTTCATCTTTCACATTATGCAAACATTGGGCTAACTTTACTGTGTTTTTTTTTTTAAGCACAAAACTGTTTTTTTTTCCAAATAAAAAGCATTCGAAAAATTGCTGCGCAAATACTGTGCGAGATAAAAAGTTGCAACGACCAGCATTCTATTCTCCAGGGTGTTTGCTAAAAAATCATATATAATGTTTTGGGATTCTATGTAATTTTCTAGCAAATAAATGATGATTTTTACATGTAGGAGAGAAATGTCAGAATTGTCCTGGGTGCCCCAGAACGCCTGATGGCGCTCCATGCATGTTGGGCCTCTGTATGTGGCCACGCTGTGTAAAAGTCTCACACATGTGGTATCGCCGTACTCGGGAGTAATAGCAGAATGTGTTTTGGGGTGTAATTTGTGGTATGCATATGCTGTAATTTGTGGTATGCATATGCTGTGTGAGAAATAAACTGATAATATGACAATTTTGTGAAAAATCTTGATTTTGCAAAGAATTGTGGGAAAAAATGACAACTTCAAAAAACTCATCATGCCTTTTACTAAATACCTTGGAATGTCTTCTTTCCAAAAAGGGGTCATTTGGGGGGTATTTGTACTTTTCTGGCATGTCAGGGTCTCAAGAATTGAAATAGGCCGTCAGTACTTCAGGTGTGATCAATTTTCAGATATTGGCACCATAGCTTGTGGACTCTATAACTTTCACAAAGACCAAATAATATCACCAATTTGTACTTATTTTTACCAAAGATATGTAGTAGTATAAATTTTGCCCAAAATTTATGAAGAAAAAATTACTAATCTGCTAAATTTTATAACAGAAACAAAGAAAAATTCATTGTATTTTTTCTTTTATAGCACAAAAAATAAAAAACCCAGCGGTGATTAAATACCACCAAAAGAAAGCTCCATTTGTGTGAAAAAAAGGACAAAGATTTCATATAGGTCCAGTGTTGGATGACTGAGTAATTGTCATTCAAAATGTGAGAGCACCGAAAGCTGAAAATTGGTCTGGTTATTAAGTGCCCAGTGGTCAAGTGGTTAATATAACTTTAAATTCCCTGGGATTTTTCTCCAGCAGAGGCACTGTGTGCGTCACTACAGGAAATAGGAGCTCAATGGATTTCTGGCAGCATCAACAGGTAATTTTGGACTATTCAAACAGATATAATAAAAAGAAAATTGATTGTATATTTAATATACCAAAAGGTGGCAAATAAAAAACGTCTTTGTTAGGACTGAAGCCCTGAACCCACTATAAGATTTTCTGCTGATTTTTTCCTTCAGATTTACCAAAAACCATGTAGTGCAAGGGCCTGCCTGATTGCATACAAATTGAAACTCCTAAGGTCTGACCTCATTATATGGTTTTGGTAAATCTGAAGGAAAAAATCGTCAGAAAATCTGACAGTGTGTATGGAGCTTTACATGCACATTCATAAAATTGACCCAAAACATCACAGTTTTCCTTTAAAACACTTATCCTGAACAAAATACCCCAATGGTATTATCACTATAATTATGTACTTACTGTCAAATATTTTCCCTGTCAGCTGCTCCCTGGAAACACTGTGTTTGCCAAGGAAAAAAAGCCTGTTGGCATTATAATACAAATTTGACACAAATCTGAGCTCAACTGTAGAACATAATATTGGGTTGTCATGTATGTTATAAAAATATTTTCATCAAAGACATTTTGGTTTGCTGTGTCCTTATGTATTTAAGAGACCATTGCAATTAAGTATAAACTTTCTATTTACACTAGAATGATGCAAGAACAGACACCATTCATCCTGCAATTAGCAAAACCAAAGTACAGACATACCCCACTTTTAAGTACACAATGGGGTTTATTTACTAAAGCTGGAAAGGGCAAAATCAGGCTCATTTCTACATAGAAACCAATCAGCTTCCAGGTTTTATTACCAAAGCTTAATTGAAAAAGCTGGAGTTAGAAGCTCATTAGTTTCTATGCAGAAGTGATCCTGATTTTGCACTTTCTGGCTTTAGTAAATAAACCCCATTGTGTACTTAAAAGTGGATTATGCCTGTAGTAATAGAATAAAAAAAAAAGTGAATTTACGATTACAATGTTATTTCCATTAAACATGGCGAGCTTGTCCATTGTTCTTTCTCAGTTATGTATGATGTTCCTTATTTTTTTCCGCTGTATGATATTGCCAAGAAGAATTTATGTAAGATGTGACCTAGTGCCATTTTGCTATTAAAATGACATGTAAATATTCAGCAAATCTATCTTCCTACAGCAGACCACTAAGAAAACCTGTTTATACCAGAGACTCGGTACACGTCAAATAAGTTCAGACTATCTATCAATCACTCTCAAGTGGCAGAACTATCTATAGGAACCCCTGACCGCTTTGTGCCACTGTCAGGATTGAGATTAATAATACAAGATGGACGCTGAGATTTGTAACTTTTTTTTTTCCCTTCTAGAAGCACTGATACAGCACGGCTCCGAGAGCCAGAACGCCAAGTTAAAGGGTAAACACTGCATTTTGACAGTCCAAAGTTCACCTTGTTGTTATGCCTCAGTGGACTTTTAAATTCAACCTCATTTCCTTTGTAGTGATTTTAACGTACATTTTTGAAAATGTCAGCATGCCCGATACAACTAAACAGGCGTATGTGTTTGACCTATATGTTCTGCTCTTGAGGGGAATTTCTATATAAAGCCTTCTCGTTTATTTGGCTTTCTGCAACAGTGACTATAACGCACCCACGTATCTGCGCTCTTCTCAAGGAGGCATGCTTTACATCTAACACGCAGTTGCAGGTGAATGACCTAACCACATTTTAACCTATTTTCTTCACAGGCTGTGAAACCTTCTGCAAATCTGCGATGTAGATCTATGTGCATAAATGCGCCAAAATCTCTGCAATTACAGAAGCCTGGAATATGAATGTACTAGTTCTGTCAGCAGTGCAGTGCCAGTATTTATTTTCTCATTTTCTACAGCTTTGTGAATATCAATGAGAGTTATTGATAGTCTTATTTTCTGTTCACCCTATCTGAAATCCAAAGAAGTAGAACAAATTATTACTGAATGTTTATTATATTGATTATAGATTTGCGTTCTTGTGTTTCTGGCATTCTTGGCTTTTATAGAAAAAATTATCCGCACTCTGGTTGTTGCTCTTAAAATGTCTTCATTTTATCAGATAGCCACAGTAAACAAACGCTGATTAAATCAGTTGACACGTTTCAGCTTTAATCATAACCATTCTTGGCTTTTATATCATTTTGTTATCAGTGACTCGAGATTTTAACCACTTGCTTACTGGGCACTTAAACACCCTTCCTGACCAGACCAAGAAAGCAGCATTTGGTTAGCTTTTCTAAAGTCTGCTGGGTGTCTAAGCAGTAGAACCCAGTTCTCTGCCTCATTTGGTATTAGATTTTATTTTGTCCTCAGAGCTTCTGCTGCAGTCCATCCACCACTGTGATATTAACTACCTCAAGTCCAGGCCAATTTCCAGCTTTCAGCGCTCTCACACTTTGAATGACAATTACTCAGTCATGCAACACTGTACCCAAATTAATTTTGTGTCCTTTTTTTCCCACAAATAGAGCTTTCTTTTGGTGGTATTTGATCACCTCTGGGGTTTTTATTTTTTGCGCTATAAATGAAAAAAGACCGAAAATTTTGAAAAAAAACGCATATTTCTTTGTTTCTGTGATAAAATTTTGCAAATTATAATGCTACATATCTTTGGTAAAAAATAACCCAAATTAGTGGATATTATTTGGTCTTTGTGAAAGTTAGAGAGTCTACAAGCTGTGGTGCGAATCGCACAAAATTGATCACACCTGATGTACTGGTGGCCTATCTCATTTCTTGCGACCCGAACAAGTCAGGAAAGTACAAATACCCCCCAAATGACCCCTTTTTTGAAAGTAGACATTCCAAGGTATTTACTAAGATGCATGGTGAGGTTTTTGATGTTGTCATCTTTTTCCCACAATTCTTTGCAAAATGAAGATTTTTTTTTTTTTTCTCACAAAATTTTCAATGTAATAAGTTATTTCTCTCACATGGCATGTGTATACCACAAATGACACCCCAAAATACGTTCTGCTACTCCTTCTGAGTATTACGATACCAAATGTGTGAGACTTTTACACAGCCTGGCCACATACAGAGGCCCAATATTGAAATAGCACCATCAGGCGTTCTAGGAGCATAAATTACACATTTCATTTCTCAACCACCTATTACATTTTTGAAGGCCCTGGAGCACCAGAACAATGGAAATGCCCACAAAGTGACCCCATTTTGGAAAGCTAACATCCCAACGTATAATCTATGAGGCATAATGAGTCGTTTGAATGGTTCATTTTTTTTCCAGAAGTTTTGGGAAAATGTGGAAAAAAAATGAAAACGCATTTTTTTTTACGCAAAGTTGTCCATTTATAAGATATTTCCAACACATAGCATGTACATAGCAAAAATGACACCCCAAAATACGTTCTACTACTCCTCCTGAGTATAACGATACCAAATGTGTGAGACTTTTACACAGCCTGACCACATACAGAGGCCCAATATTGAAATAGCACCATCAGGAGCATAAATTACACATCTTATTTCTCAACCACCTATTACATTTTTGAAGGCCCTGGAGCACCAGGACAATGGAAATGCCCACAAAGTGACCCCACATGGCACTGACGACACGTGGCACTGACAGATGGCACTGGAGGCAGATGGCACTGGAGGCAGATGGGGCTGACAGATGGGGCTGGCAGATGGGGCTGGCAGATGGGGCTGGGGCTGGCACTGGGGCTGGCACTGGCAGATGGCACTGGCAGATGGTGCTGGCTATTTGCTCTGGCTAATTGCTCTGGCAAATGGGGCTGGCAGATGGCACTGCGGCTGGCAGATGGCACTGGCGCTGGCAGGTGGCGCTGGCAGGTGGCACTGGCAGCACTGGGGCTGACGGCACTGGGGCTGACGGCACTGGGGCTGACGGATGGCACTGGCGCTGGCAGGTGGCACTGGCGCTGGCAGGTGGCACTGGCACTGGCAGGTGGCACTGGCACTTGCAGGTGGCACTGGCACGTGGCACTGGCACGTGGCACTGGCGGCACTGGGGCTGGCGGGAATGGGGGTGGTGGCACTGGGGCTGACGGATGGCACTGGCGCTGGCAGGTGGCACTGGCGCTGGCAGGTGGCACTGGCAGGTGGCAGGTGGCACTAGCAAGTGGCACTGGCGGCACTGGCACTGGCGGCACTGGTGGTGGCAGGTGGCACTGGCAGGTGGCACTGGCACTGGGGCTGACGGATGGCACTGGCGCTGGCAGGTGGCACTGGCACTGGCAGGTGGCACTGGCAGGTGGCACTGGCACTGGCGGCACTGACGGCACTGGGGCTGACGGCACTGGGGCTGACGGATGGCACTGGCGCTGGCAGGTGGCACTGGCAGGTGGCACTGGTGCTGGCAGGTGGCACTGGCAGGTGGCACTGGGGCTGACGGCACTGGCGGCACTGGGGCTGACGGCACTGACGGCACTGGGGCTGACGGGCGGCACTGGGGCTGGCAGGTGGCGCTGACAGGTGGCACTGGCGCTGGCAGGTGGCACTGGCAGGTGGCACTGACGCTGGCGGCACTGGGGCTGACGGCAGTGTGGCTGACGGCACTGGGGCTGACGGCACTGGGGCTGACGGCAGGCACTGGCGCTGGCAGGTGGCACTGGCGGCACTGGCACTACTGGCAGATGGCACTGGGCTGACAGATGGCACTGACACTGGGGCTGACAGATGGCACTGGGCTGACAGATGGCACTGGGCTGACACTGGCACTGGGCTGACAGATGGCACTGGGGCTGACACTGGCACTGGGGCTGACACTGGCACTGGGGCTGACACACAAATCGCTCTCCCTCCTCACACGCTGTCTCTGTGTGAGGAGGGAGAGACACGGCAATGGGATCATCTCCCATTGGCAGCTGCGATCGCGCTGTGAATGGCCGCTTTGATTGGCCGTTCACGGCGATCTGTATTTGCCTGTCTCCGGGAGACACGGCGAATACAATACTTCCGCGATGCGCGCCCCCGGCGGCGCCCATTGCGGAAGTAAACACCAGGCCGTCCAGGGACGGCCAGGCGAAGGAACCCGCCCGCTCTAAGGCCGTCATTCGGCTATAGGGCGGGCGGGAGGAGGTTAAAGCAGACTTATGCCCTGTACACACGGCCAGACATTTCCGACGACAAAATCCGTCTGATTTTTTCTGACGGATTTTGGCCCAAACTCATCTTGCATACACACGGTCACACAAACTTGTCAGAAAATCCGATAGTTTAGAATGAGGTGGAGTACAACACGTACGACAGGACTATAAAGAGGCCAGTAGCCAATAGCTTTCGTCTCATCATTTATTCTGAGCATGCATGGCACTTTGTGCGTCAGAATTGTCTACGCACAGTCGGAATTTAAACGATCGGGTTTTGTTGTCGGAAAATTTTAGATCCAGATCTCAAACTTTGTGTGTCGGAAATTCCGACGGAAAAAGTCAGATGGAGCCCACACATTATCGGAATTTCCGACAACACAGTCCGATCGTACATTTTCCGTCGGAAAGTCTGACCATTTGTACAGGGCATTAGAATCCTTTCTTTATGGTAAATGTATGCAGGCTTAGTAATGTGTAAATGTAACACTATAGGTTATAAGTTTTTATTTATTTTTTTACCAGGTCATGCCGGTACTTTGTATGGGCACCTAAGGCACAGGTAATGCCGCGTACACACGATCAAACAATCGGGTGGAAAAGTCAGGCAAACTTAAGTCCGCCGGACAATCCCCCCCGTGTGTAGCCTCCGGCATACTTTTTTGACCCGAAAGTACGGCAGACTTAGAAAGTAGTTTTGCACTCCAATCTTCCCGCCGGACTCGCATTTCGGTGGACAATCCGGCCGTGGGTATGCCAGTCCGCCATACTTTTGAAATGAATGGACTTTTCCCGCCCAGAGAAAAGTCTGCTAATTTCGAGCGGGTCTCCAGGTAGGCGGGGCCCGCGAAGGAGACGACGCTGGCCCGCCACCTGGTATGGACTTAAAGGGGAACCCCAACGCTGAAAAAATCGGCGTGGGGGTTCCCCCCAGGTCCACATCAGACCCTTGTCTGAGCACGCTACCTAGCCAGCCAGGAAAGGGGGGGACAAGCGAGCGCCCCCCCCCCCTCCTGAGCCGTACCAGGCTGCGTGCCCTCAACATGGAGGGTGCCTTGGGGAAGGGGGGCCGTACGGCCCCCCCACCCCAAAGCACCTTGTGCCCATGTTGATGAGGACAAGGGCCTCTTCCCGACAACCCTGGCTGTTGGTTGTCGGGGTCTGCGGGCGGGGGGCTTATCGGAATCCGGGAGCCCCCTTTAATAAGGGGGGCCCGGATACCGGCCCCCCACCCTATGTTAATGAGTATGGGGTACAATGTACCCCTACCCATTCACCTGGGAAAAAAAGTACAAAAAAAAACACAACACAGGGTAAAAATTGTTTATTGCACAGCTCCGGGGGTCTTCTGTCTTCGGGGGACTTCTCGCCGGACTCCTCCACAATCTTCTGCTAGCTCTTTTGCTAGCAGAGGAGCCCGGCTTTCTTCCTCGCCGCCGCCCTTCTTCCGACTTCTGGGGTCTCGTCCTCCCCTTTCCTGGCCGGCTGGGTAGCGTGCTCGGACAAGGGTCTGATGTGGACCTGGGGGTTCCCCTTTAAGTCCATACCAGGTGGCGGGGCCAGCAACGTCTCCTTCGCGGGCCCCGCCTACCTGGAGACCCGCTCGAAATGAGCGGACTTTCCTCCGCGTGTGTGGGCGAGTCCGTTCATTTCAAAAGTACGGCGGATAGTACGGCGGACTTAGTACGCCGTATTAGTCTGCTGAAAAAGTGCCGTGTGTGGGCAAGTAGCCCGTTCGGAAAGTCGGACGGACAGTCTGGCGGGAAGTCCGCCAGACTAAGTCTGTTGGATAGTCCGCTACGTGTGTACGCGGCATAACATGACTTTTCGCAGACACAGGTTCTGGCTGTATGGCAAGCAGGGCAAATGCCTTGTGTGCCACTTGAGGGGTTGGCTGCGCTATTCAGGGACAGTGGTGGTGTTTTCCCTTTTAGTTAAACAATGCCTCTTTGAGACCTCCCTTCACAGCAGACCCACAGCAACAAACAGCACAGGCGCTTGTCACATGTAAAGAAAGAGCCAGGGCAAGAGAAGTTACATTACTCCTTTCTTTTTCCCGCAATTGACTGATGACATCATCAAATACATTGAGCAGTATAAGCATTTCTCTGTCCTGGCTCTTTGTTTATATGTGACAGCAGCAACCAGATGAGCGGTTTATAACTACAGGACTTTGCTGATGGGAGGTCTGAAAGTGGAACAGCTTAGCCAAAGGGGTAAACATCTCTCCTTATTCCTGGGACTCGGGGGACTAATCGACTTGACTTGGTGTCACTGTAATCAATGGAGGTCTGAATAGGGCCAGGATCATTCTATTAGGGTACCAAAATATATTTGTTAGTACACTCCATATTTCATGCTGTATGTTCCTGATTCCATACCACCTCATTTGATATGCCATGCTGTATATTTCCTTTTCCCCATCGCCTAATTCCGTATGTCATGATACACATTGCTATTCCACACCACCTCCTTCTGAATACTATGCTGTAAGCTACCTATTCCACACCACCTCCTTCTGAATACTATGCTGTAAGCTACCTATTCCACACGACCTTATTTTGTATGCCATGAAGTATTTTCCCTATTCCACACCCCCTCTTTCTATTTGCCATGCTGTATGTTCCCTATTCCTTATTCCACACTCGTGCCATATGCCATACTTTATGTTTCCTATTCCACGCTGCCTCATTCCATATGCCATGCTTTATGTTACCTATTCCACACTGACTCATCCCAAATGCCATGCTTTATGATACCTATTCCACACTGCCTCATCCCAAATGCCATGCTTTATGATGCCTATTCCACACTGCCTCATTCCATATGCCATGCTTTATGTTACCTATTCCACACTGCCTCATTCCATATGCCATGCTTTATGATACCTATTCCACACTGCCTCATTCCATATGCCATGCTTTATGTTACCTATTCCACGCTGCCTCATTCCATATGCCATGCTTTATGTTACCTATTCCACGCTGCCTCATCCCAAATGCCATGCTTTATGATACCTATTCCACCCTGCCTCATTCCATATGCCATGCTTTATGATAAATATTCCACACTGCCTCATTCCATATGCCATGCTTTATGTTACCTATTCCACACTGCCTCATTCCATATGCCATGCTTTATGTTACCTATTCCACACTGCCTCATCCCAAATGCCGTGCTTTATGATACCTATTCCACACTGCCTCATTCCATATGCCATGCTTTATGATACCTATTCCACACTGCCTCATTCCATATGCCATGCTTTATGTTACCTATTCCACACTGCCTCATCCCAAATGCCATGCTTTATGACGCCTATTCCACACTGCCTCATCCCATATGCCATGCTTTATGTTACCTATTCTACACTGCCTCGTTTCATATGCCATGCTTTATGTTACCCATACCTCCCAACTTTCTGAGATTGGAATAAGGGACACCTATTAGCAAACGTATGTAGACATAGGACACCCCCTGCTACCCCCCCTTAAAGCAAAATTATAAAAAAAAGATTATTTATACCCACAAATGCTTTTTTTTTTTACCACTACTACTCCTTTATATTGGCTTTTGCAATTTACAAATGCAGTAATTTACAATTTGGATGAAAGGTTTAACACTGGGAAATGTAAAAATAAAAGTGCATTTTATATACAACTATATAGACCAAAATGAGGGACAACTGAGGAGGAAAAAGGGACAGAGGGACTTTGTTCCAAATCAGGGACAGTCCCTCGAAATCAGGGACAGTTGGGAGCTATGATGTTACCTATTCAACACTGCCTCATTCCATATGCCATGCTTTATATGCCCTATTCCACACTGCCTCTTTCCATATGCCATGCTATATGTTACCTATTCCACATCCCTCGTTCCATATGCCATGCTATATGTTAACTATTACACACATATTCCATGTGTCATGCTTTATGTTACCTATTCCATATTCCTTGTTCCAAATGCCATGCTATATGTTACCTATTTCACACATATTTCATATGCCATGCTTTATGTTACCTATTCCACACTGTCTCATTCCATATGCCATGCTTTATGTTACCTATTCCACATTGCCATGCTTTATGTTACCTATTCCACACTGCCTCATTCTATATGCCATGCTCATGTTACCTCTTCCACACTGTCTCATTCCATATGCCATGCTTTGCTTTTTCACACTACCTTATTCCATATGCCATGAAGTACACTTTATTTTCCGCTCATTTAATATGCCATGAGGTTCATTCTCTACTCCACACTGCCTCATTCTCTGGCCCTGCTGTCCATTTTCTATTCCACACTCCCTCATTCCATATGCCTTGCTTTACGTTCCCTATTTCACACAACCTTTTTTCACATGCCATGCTGTACACAGTTTATTTTCTACTTTGGCTCATTTAATATACTATGCTGTACATTCTGTACACCACACTACCTCACACCATGTGCCGTGTTGTATGTTTTCTATTGAACTCCACCTCATTCAGTATGCCAGACTGTATGTTCCCTATTCCTCCCTGCCTCTTTCATAGCCTTGTTGTTGTACAGGTTATATTCCTCATAGCTTCATTCTGTGCACCGTGCTGTGCAGTCTCAATTCTGCATCAGAATTACAGGCCCAACAGTTCTAGTGTGTATTTGTGTGCCTAGGTGGGCCAGAACAGGGTGTCAAATGTTTGGATAGGGGTGCAATTTCAGTTCTTGCTATTGGTGCTATCTATCATAGATACTCCACAAAGTGAGGTTGCTTGGGTGGGATAAAGCACCTCTAAATATTCTCCAGGTCCCAAACAGCATATGGCATTTTTATTTACATTCAAATGCAGTGAAATAGTGGGGATATGTCTCTGCAGTTAGACCTCAGAATAATTCCATGGCCACATTTTCCAACATCACTACTACTAGTTCCATCCTCCAGGTCAGCTCAGTCCGTTCTTAGCATACTGATATGCTCTTTGCCTCTCACTCTTAAGAGTGGATCTGTCTTTTGCCTGTCTCTGCAAAAGACTTTAGACTGTGGCGGAGGTTCACCTTGCAGCAGGACAATGACCCTAAATATACAACCAGACCTACAATGAAATGGTTTAGATCAAAGCATATTCATGTGTTAGAATGGTCCAGTCAAAGTCCAGACCTAAATCCAATTGAGACTCAGTGGCTAGACTTGAAAATTGTGGTTCACAGACACACTCCATCCAATCTGACAGAGCTTGAACTATTTTGCAAAGAAGAATGGGCAAAAACATCACTCTCCAGATGTGTAAAGTTGGTCGAGACATACCCAAAAAGACTTGCAGCTGTAATTGGAGAGGAAGGAGGTTCTACAGAGTATTGACTCAGGGGCACTGAATACAAATGCACACCACACTTTTTACATACTTATTTGTAAAAAAAAAACAATTTGAAAACCATTTATCATTTTCCTTCCACTTCACAATTATGTGCCACGTTGTGTTGATCTATTACATAAAATCCCAATGAATAAAATTTCCATTTTTGGTTATAACATACCAAAAATCTGGAAAATTTCAAGGGGTATGATTACTTTTTCAAGGCACTATATATATATAGTCTTACACAGGTAAGCCGCAACACCCCCAGCAGCACACCAGTACGGTAGTTATTCCTGGTGCTATTAGGCAGAAACCGTCTTAAGCACTTGGTTTGCTGTTTTATTGTTTGAATTTATCATTACAAATGTCAGCAGTTTTGGGCTCTTCTTCGGGCTACAATGTATTCATTAATTCAAGCCAGCAGTAAACTTAAATACAAGCCACCCCAGAAATTACATACACATTTATTTTTAACCCAACATGCCTTTTCTACATATAACATCTGGCTAACTTTTTGAGAAAAATATATAACTCCAATAGGCTGATTGTGACAAGATATAACATATACAGATGTTGACTGCTAAACATCTGTAAAGAAAAGCAGGCCAAACAACCATCACATAAAATATAATGATAACAAAAATACCAAAAACTCCACAACAGCAGATGTAAATAAAAACGTACTTTTAGACTATATGGCTAAATTGTATTAAAATCAAGTATCAATTTTACCTCTCTACATTTAAAGTTATTGTAAACCTCTGAAATGAAAAACGAACAAAGCATATTCTTCTATATTGTGCATTTGCCTCAATCCAAAGCACATAGTATGATTTCTAGCATGTCTCTCCTCTCTCTCTGCTTACTATTTAGGAGGGGCAGGGAGGGAGCTGAACATGATGTACATAAAGCAGTAAGGTAAAAAAACCTTAAGCCTTTACAAGGACTAACTCCTACTTACAAGCATACTTTTTACCAGACTAACACAGGCTGATAAGCATTTTTCTTATTACAAGAAATCTGTAATGCGATATTCTGCCTAAAAAGGTTATACTAAGAAATAATCAAAAAATGTATATGTTGAGTATAGCACCCTCTAGTGCAGTGATGGCGAACCTATGACACGCGTGTCAGTGCTGACACGGGTAGAAATTTGGGGTGACACGCGCAGGATTTCATGTGATTCATCCTCGGCTCCTGCACGGCCGCCGAGGATGAAAGAATCTGTGCTGGAGGAACAGGGGGGTCAGGACGTGTGATCTCCCCCGCCCACACTCACTTACTGTATCGCCGCCGCCGCCTGACAGTGAAGCACAGCCCCTTTCTGAGCGCAGGGGCTGCTGGTAAGGCGTGCGTGCCGTGCCCACACACATCATCAGCACGGCGAGGACGTTAGGGAGGACCCACAGGAGAGGAGCGCCGGCACAGAGAGTCTACTCCTGGGACTTCCGGTTACGACCGCACCACAGCAGGGAACAGTGGAGTGCCGGGGGGAACTGTGAGCACCATTAGCAGCAACTATTGGGGTGCCATGGACTTGTAATTGCCCACAATAACTGAGATAAGTGAGGGGGAGGTTGTGTTAGCCAATTAGGGGTTAACTAGCCTAACAAGCTATCTATAATTCTATCTGCTGTCACTGGCCCACTGATGTAGCACCCAAAAAATAAAAAACAAAGGTTAAGTAAAGGGAGTGGTAGTAGCAGTGGCCGACCCTTTCAAGAGACATGGAGCGAGATGTATGTCATTATAGAAAAAAATGGCAGATCATTTTGCGTTCTATGTACTGAAACGGTAGTAAGCAGAACGTGGAATATAAATAGACATTTTTAAACTAATCATTCCCAGCTCTTGGAAAAAAGTGAGGATGAAAGGAGGGAATACATTTCCAGGAAGCTACACCTTTATAAGAGCCAATCTAACTCCATCCTTAAATTTATAAAAGGCTCTACAAATTTAAACTCTGCAAGTTTGAGCATTGCTCACTCCATAGCTCAGCTTGCAAAAGCGCTTAATGAGGGAGAATTTATTAAAGAAACTCTCCTAAGATGTGCGCCAGTTCTTTTTCACGATATGCAGAATAAAGATGCAATTATTAAAAGAATATCTGAGTTACCACTCAGTAGAAATATCATAAAAGACCGAATAATGAGACTGAACACAAACGTACAACATCAATTAAAGAGAGACATAAGGAATTGTAAATATTTTTCCATCTCTCTTGATGAAACTACTGATGTCACATCGCATGCTCAGTTGGCCATTATTGGCCGATATTCTGATGGTCACACAATGAGAGAAGAGTTGATAAAGTTAGTATCAGTGCCAACAAGTACATCAGAAAGCGAAATATGTAAGGTTGTTATGCAAACATTCTGCTACCTAAGCATTGATATATCTAAAGTTGTGTCAGTGACGACAGATGGTGCCCCAAACATGGTGGGGAAAAAAGTTGGATTTGTGAAATTGTTTACAGAAGCTATTGGACATGCGATTGTGCCTTTTCATTGTATTATCCATCAGGAGGCTTTATGTGCCAAGGCAGGATTCACTGACTTAAATGAATGTCAGTTCTAACAAAAATAGTTAATTTAGGGGGCGTGGCTTGCCGGCTAGTGCGGATGGCTGACTGAATCCTCTGCTCTGCAGTAATCCAGCCACAGCGACAATATAATCGGCTCCAGAGAAGGCAAAAAACGATCCTAAGGCATCTGAAAGCCTCATACAGCAAGCGGTCATGCTTAAAAGGAGAAAGAGATCCTCTCTCCCTAAAAAACTGACAGACTATTTCCCCTCACCTGACGAGCAGGGCAGCCAAAATGGCGGCGGCGGCGGCCGTGATTCCTCAGCGCGGTCCTCTTCCTCACAGACATCTCAGAGCTCTCTGATGGCTTCGGGACCCCAGCGCTTCCACACCGCTCAGGGTGAGTGTTCTCCACCTACATCCCCTACAACATCCAGCCCTGCTAAGTCCAGGCTCAGGACGGAGGAGCCATTACATCCTCCCTCAGCTCCCAGCATGTACTCCCTCCCCCCACCGCAACAGGCCTCTGTGCTGGAGTCTTTCCCTGCCTCAGATCAACCTCTCTCAGAGAATACTATGAAGAGCATGCTGCTCTCACTGAGGCAGACACTGTACTCTGATCTGTCCTCAGCAGTCTCATCACTATCTATAGTAGTAAACCAACATGACACTGCTATTACCCGTATAGAGAATAAATTGGGAGACATGCTTTCTGCACATAATGATATGGTTGACGGATTTGCAGACCATGAAGACGAGCTCCAATTAATCAACCTTAAAATCGCAGATTTGGAAGATCGTTCCAGAAGGAACAATATTAAATTCCGCAATATCCCAGAATCGATCCAGCAACCCGAGCTCATACAATTTATACAAGCCCTGATGCAGGCTCTTTTACCTGACCTGACTACCCGTGATCTGGAAATTGACAGAGCACACAGAATTCCCAAGCCGTCGCACCTTCCTGCTTCCACTCCCAGGGATGTATTGGCGCGCATCCATTTTTTTTCTGTCAAAGACAGGATTCTAAACGCAGCCAAAAGAGCAACGACTCTCCCTGATCCCTTTACCAACATTGCATTGTATGCGGATCTCTCAAAAGCAACGATGGATAATCGCAGACAACTTGTCACCATAACAAAAGCGCTCCGAAATCATAATATTCCCTATAAATGGGGCTTCCCTACTAAGCTTCTTATCACGCATCAAAACAAAACTCATGCAGTGCGTACCCTCCCTATGGGGCTTTCTCTTCTGAAACAATGGCGTATCATTCCAGACGACTCGCTGACCCCTTCTGTCCAAATGCCGACCCTCATGGAAACCGGAGGAGATCCCTCTGATGGACATCCTGCGTAGACTTTATCCTTCTCTCCAAAGCCACTATGGCTGGCTAACTGCAGTATTCCTATCCAGCACTTGCTTGCCTGTTTAGAGATCCTTGTCCCACGTTGCGGACGTAAGATCTCTCTACCCCGCTTTCTTTTTTGCAGTAATTTCTGCACATTGAGCTCAGACCCTTTTTCGTTACTGAGCTCTCACTTTTTAATCCCTATCCCTCGTCCACACCCAGCTCCAGTTACTCTTCTTTCACTTCTTCTCCTACGCTGCATCAGGCATCTAGCACTATAACATATAGCGCACTTCTTTTAAAGTTGGACTAGCAAAACAGCCCTACATATATTACTACTCTGCTGATTCTACAGACGTCCATACCTTTATCCAATCCTGAGAATGGCTTTCAAACTAGTCTCTATTAATGCAAGGGGCTTAAACTCCCCTCAAAAACGATCTGCACTCGTTAAGGAGGCTACCAACCACAAAGCTGACATCCTCTTAGTACAAGAGACTCATTTTGCAGCTGCAAAATCCCCTACACT
This sequence comes from Lithobates pipiens, assembly GCF_037356315.1. Taxonomy (NCBI): domain Eukaryota; kingdom Metazoa; phylum Chordata; class Amphibia; order Anura; family Ranidae; genus Lithobates; species Lithobates pipiens. Next base: position 331,727,407 of record NW_027507764.1, on the reverse strand, counting down.
CAAGATAAACAACTATGACCATATTATATTAGCCTCAGGGCCGAAGAAAAGAAATGGGGTACTCACTGCTATACGAAACACTGTACAGTTTACGCTACATCAATCAATTGTCGATCCACAAGGCAGATTCCTAATTATAGTCTGCGACATTAACCAAACTACCTACACTCTGGTGAATGTATACGGTCCAAATACACATCAACTACGTTTCCTCAACCGACTATACAAAAAAGTCACGCAAATTCGAAAAGGGAGGCTCCTCATGGGTGGAGACTTTAACATTATTGGAGATTCCTCTCTAGACACTACTTCTAAACCTAAAACCCAACGGTCCGTACTGAATCCCTTTCTTCAGGCAAATGACCTCTATGATCCCTGGAGGTGCCAGCACAGCAATGAACGGGACTTCTCCTACTTCTCCTCATCACAACTTTCTTATTCCAGAATTGACTTCTTCGTTGTTGATAGACTTACTTTGCAAGATGTAACGAAATCTGAGATAGGCAGTATCACGTGGTCGGATCACGCACCTGTCTCCCTCTATGTGGGAAATTGCAGACTTAACACTGCCCGGTTGTGGAGACTTGACTCTTCTCTCCTCTCGGATCCCAAGGTTACTCAGCTTCTCACTGCTGAACACCAATTGTATTTCCAAACCAATGATCAACCGGGCACTGATAAGTTTGTACTTTGGTCAGCTTATAAAGCTTATATGCGTGGCATTCTAATTAAGTTACATAGTAATGTTAAATACCAGAGGTCGCAGCAAGTTGACGAGGTCCTCCGCCAAATTGCTCTCCTGGAACAGCAAAATAAACAGAAACCCTCCCAAAAATTGACTGCTGAGCTCCTAGAACAGAGACAGAAACTCCGATCTCTTTTACTTTCCAAATTTGAACATAATCTCAAATTGACCAAAGCCAAATACTACGCTTTGGGTAATAAAGCTGGGGCTCTACTAGCCAGACAGGTCAAAGCTCAACGCCTTAACCATAAGATAAGTTCCCTCAGACACCCTACCTCCGACACACTCTTGACAAATCCTCAGGATATAGCTAATGCCTTTAGCGACTATTACTCTTCGCTATACAACCTGGCTACAGACGCAGATACTCCTCAACCCAATGACCAAATTATCCAAAATTTTCTATCCTCCGTAGATCTTCCGACTATAACTAGCCCTCAACTAGAGGAGCTATCCCGTCCATTCTCCTTAAATGAAACCCTAAAGGCCATCAACTCCCTTCCGCTTCACAAATCTCCAGGTGAAGATGGATACACTAATGAATTCTATAAATCTTTCGCCGCCATTATTGCTCCCCATCTTACAGACCTCTTCAACTCTGCTGCCACCTCTGGTTCTCTACCGGTAGATATGCTGCGTTCCACTATCACCACTATTCCCAAACCGGAAAAAGACCACACCTCCACTAAAAATTACAGACCTATTTCTCTTCTAAACACCGATATAAAAATATTTGCTAAAATTATCGCTTCTAGACTTGTAAACTATCTTCCCGACCTTGTACACCCTGATCAAGTTGGCTTTATGCCAGCTAGGCAAGCTCCGGACGCCACTAGAAGGGTCCTTAACCTGATTCACCAGGCCACCCAAACTCGAACGCCTTCTCTGCTGTTGTCGCTAGATGCAGAGAAGGCGTTCGACAGGGTGCACTGGGGATTCCTCAAAGACATACTAACCAAATTTGGCATCACAGGATGGTTCCAAGCGGCCATACTCTCATTGTACTCGAATCCTTCAGCCAGAGTACTGACTAACGGTACTCTTTCTAATCCCTTTAAGATTTCTAATGGTACTCGCCAAGGCTGCCCGCTCTCCCCTCTCATCTTTGCCTTGATTATGGAACCCCTTGCGGCAAGGATTAGAGAGGATAAGCGTGTTTCAGGACTTATACACCACGGCACTGAACATAAAATCAGTTTATTTGCTGATGATGTCATCTTAATGATCACGAACCCAAATGTCTCTATACCTGCAATCCAAGACATCATTAGCCAATTTAGTGCGGCCTCCTACTACAAACTTAATTCTTCAAAATCCCTCATTCTTCCACTTAATCTCTCACATAGACAACAATCTCTCTTAGAAAGTACTCTCCCCTACTCTTGGACTAAAAGCTCTCTCCCATATCTTGGAATAAATTTAGCCCCTACCCTGTCCCAACTTTATGACCTCAACTATCGGGCCTTCCAAAAACGACTACCTCATTTACTGAATCAGCTGCGCACAACGGGTCTCTCCAAACTAGGTCGTATTGCATCTTTTAAAATGCTAATTCTTCCTAAGTTACTTTACCTTTTTAGGACTGTAATCTCACCGATACCTCACTCCTTCTTCACCTCCATTCAAAAACAAATCTCCAGATTTATATGGGACAATAAACCACCACGTTGTGCCCAATATATCCTAACTAGACATCACAGAAAAGGAGGGACCGGCCTTCCTAATATTCAGAATTATTATTACGCCTCCATTTTAGACCAACTATATTATTGGTGGCATCCAACTCCTACTAAGGCCTGGTCCATTTTAGAATCCTTATCACTCCATCCTAACACCCTACGGGAATTCCTGCTCGCTACTTCGGCAGGCTTCCCTTTCCCTTCAACTCATTATTCCCCGGCCATAATGGCCTCTTTAACAGTCTGGAAGACAGTCACCCTGCGGAACATCTTAGATCAACCGAGTCACCGATTACAAATTCCCCTTGGATCAATACTGTCACACTTACCTGACGTAAATTTAAACAATTGGTTGAAATGTAAAATATCTACTTTGTCAGATCTATACCACACTAACCACAACCTGAAAACCTTTCCTACTCTCCAAAACGAATTTGGCCTCCCCGACACTGAAACATTCTCATATATTAGGATCACACACCTTCTTCGCCATACCAACTTTTCCACAGTTCTGACTTTTCCTGAGAAATTCCACGATTTTTACACTAACTCAACATATCCGAAACGAGGTATTTCTTTGATGTACTCTATTCTAAATGATAATCGGCCTTACTCGCATATACCATCTTTATCTAGATGGGTTGACGAACTAAACACTCAGGTCACACCTGACATGTGGACACGTGCCTTTAGATTCACTTACACAGCCTCCCGCTGCTCTAATCATTGGGAATCTTACCAAAAAACACTCCATCGATGGTATCTCACGCCTTATCGTCTCTCTAAATTCTTCCCAGACCATCCTCCTACTTGTTGGAGATCATGTGGAAGTACCGGTACCATAGCGCACACCCTATGGTTTTGCAAATCTTTGAGTTCCTTCTGGAAACAAATTTTTGCCTTGATATCAAACCTGTCACAAATTCCTACACCTCCCGACCCTTCATTGGCTCTTTTACACTTAAGTATCGACAAATTTCCAACGCATACAAGAGTTGTGATCATACATCTACTTCTTGCAGCGAAACTGAACATAACTAAACTTTGGAAAACCTCTTCTTCTCCTTCTCTCCTACACACACTTGCAGACTTAAACTTTCAACGTGAGATGGAAAGGATAGTAGCTCGAAAACAATTAAGTATGAAAAAGTTTCTTTCTGACTGGCGTATTTGGCTTTCACACCCGAAATGTACGGTAACTACCTAATCTTAGTTCCTACTTGATATTCCTTATCAATAGTATTGTCCGACTAATGTACTCTCATATCTAACCATTCCCTCCTGATGTATTCATTGTGTTCCTAACTGGGGCTATCCCATCTATTCCCTTCCCCCCTTCCCAACGACTAGAGATATTACATATCTACTCTATTGTTCTAATATTTGTACCCAATATTATTTCACCTAGTTTGCATATTAGACTAGCTATGCGTTACGTTACTCTGATCTGTAGGATCTATATATGCTTCTCTAGTCGGAACCTCTGATAAGCTGTTATGAATTGTATATCTTGTTTTAAACTCTGAAATTCAATAAAGAAATATTGAAATCAAAAATAGTTAATTTAATAGCTGCTCGCCCCCTTCACAAGCGAGAATTTTCAGCACTTTTACAGGAGGTTGATTCCACCTACAGTGGACTGCTGATGTACAATAATGTAAGATGGCTGAGCCGAGGCAAGGTTCTTGAGCGCTTTGTGGAGTGCTTTGAAGAAATTAAGGTATTTCTTGAAGAGAAGGATTTGGGAAACTTTCCTCAGCTCAATGATGATAAGTGGGTCAACACCCTGATGTTTTTTACAGATCTCTCTGTTCATGTTAATGAACTGAACTTAAAGTTACAAGGTTTTGGCAAAAGTATTGATGTTATGTTTGGATACATAAAAGCTTTTGAAAGTAAAGTAAAAATTTTCAAGCGAGATGTAGAAACTAAAACGTAAAAGTATTTTCCTCAAGTACAAAAGCATTTTGAGAAGGCCAGGGCAGCTGTACGAAATTAAGTGGAACTCTTGCATATGAAGTGCCAGCATGTTTTAGACTCGTTACTTGACCAGTTTACTGATAGATTTAGTCAATTTAGAAGCCTAGAACAGACCATGAAAATAATTAAGTATCCTGATGTAGTAGTCTACAATAGTTTGGAATTAAATGGTTTCAAATGGATGCAAATAGATGATTTGGAGATGCAGCTTGCAGAATTTCAAGACAGCATCTGGGCTCAGGTGTTTGTCGACTTGAGGTCAAAGCTTGAGAATCTGGAAAGGGGCCGCTTGGATAATAAAGATGAGTGCCACTACGAACAGGAAATTTGGAGTGCCTGGAACAGACTACCAGACACTTTTAGCACCCTGACAAATATAGCAACAGCTTTACTCACAATTTTTCCTTCTACGTACTTTTGTGAGACCTTATTCTCAGCATTAAATAATATCAAAACCAACAAAAGAAACAGATTGACAGATGAGGTTAGTAGCGCTTTCTTGGGCCTGAAGTGTACAAAATACCAACCTTCAATTGAAGATTTAGCCAATGAAATTCAGCAACAAAAAAGTCACTAATAGGCAGGTTAGTTAAAGAATTCGCCCTCCCCCTCACTTATCTCAGTTCACGGCAGGGCTGTGGAGTCTGCTGCTTCCAGCTCCACGTCCTCATCAACATGCCGCTCCACGTCCTCATCAACATGCCGCTCCGGCCCGCCCCGCTATGAATATTCATAATCTTCGCCCTCGCGTCACAAGGAATATTCATAGAAGGGGCGGACTGGGGCATGTTGATGAGGATGTGGAGCAGGAAGCAGCCGACTCCACAGCCCTGGTTCACGGCACCCCAAACAAGTTCAATAATATTAAGGGCAACATACGAAATCGACTAATGAACAAAGAAGTTACTAAGCAGGTATGTTAAATAATTTGTTTTTGGTTTATTAAATACAATTATATATGCAATTATACATTTTTGTAGTTTAAACTATAAATTGCGCAAAATTATGTTTTTTTGTCGAAGTGACACACCACGCGAGTTATGCTCGATTTTTTGCCGATTTTTGACACACCACGCCAAAAAGGTTGCCCATCACTGCTCTAGTGTGTTACTATTGCCAGTCCAGGCAAATTTATGTTTATGGCTCATGGCAAGTTTTGTGAGTCAGACATTGGGTCAGGGTTACTGCAAGTCAGGCTGGATGGCTTTACAGAGGCAGGTACCTTCTCCTGGATCTATAAGCATGTAGAAGCTTCTGGAAGTTAGTGGGCGGAAGCCAGGAGGTCCTGATCTGCATAATTAGGTAAATCTGACCAATCCCCATGCAAAATGTCATGGCAGTTTGGATGGATCAGCCCTTAAATATGACAGAGCCTAGTCAGCAGGAGATCAGGTGGAAGATAGAGCGCTGGGAAAGCTTTCGGTTGCCTAGGAAAGGACCCCTGGTTCTGGGGGGGGGGGGGGGGCTGCCTCTGGGCTGGGCTCCAGCTTGCTTGCCTAAGGAGCAGCAGCTGGCAAAGAGGATAGACGAGTACATCGGCATACCCAGGGATTTTCAAGCGGGGAGACTGCCACATGTAGCAAGCTTTCAGAAGGACAGCTCTGTGCTTAACCCTTTCTATCCCTTGCCCTGGGAGATCTTTGGAGCAGCCAGGTGGGCTGGTAGACAAGAAGCCAGGAGCTGGGAGCAGTACACAAAGGATAGAAGATACTCCTGCATGCAGTTTACAACATATTGTGCTATTTTTGTAAAGGGGACTAGGAACTCCTAGTCCTCAAAGGACTTTTTGCTGCTGATTCTTAAGGACTGAGGGTGTATCTAAGCCCTTGTACACGCGATCGGAGATTCCGACGCAATGTGTCCGATCGGAGCATTATGTCGGATATTCCGACTGTGTGTGGTCTGCATCGGACTGTTTCCATCGGAATATCCGTCGGACCAACTTTTCCAACTTGCCGGAAATATTTTCCGACAAAATGCTCCGATCGGACATACTCCGATCAAGTGTAGAGAATTCCGATCAGACAAAGTGCCACGCATGCTCAGATCAAATTCCTACATCAAAGCTATTGGCTACTAGCCTGAATGTAGTCCCATACGTCATCACGTTCTGAAAGATCGGATTTTCCGACAACTTTGTCCGACCGTGTGTATGCAACAGTTTCGGACAAGATCCGTCGGACAAAACTCGACGGACAAAATCCGATGGATTTTGTTGTTGGAATCTCCGACCGTGTGTACAAGGGCCTAAGAACGAGAGCAGTCCAGAATCCTTACTTTGTACAGCGAAAGGAAGTTGTCACTATTCATTTTTCATCATGTTGGGCATCGCATAACCCCTCTACCCCATTCAAGTTATAAGCCCAGAGACTGACTTTTTGTGTCCGGGTGCAAGTGGAAAATGCATGGTGCCTGGCTGTGCAGAAATAGGGGAGACAGTTACCAGCAGCCCTTGCGGAGGTAATGCTACATGTCGAAAAATTGTGTTCTCTTAATTTACAGTTGAGCTACACATGCTGATGGTATCTAAGAAATATATGTCTGCACAGAATTACTGTAGCTCTCGGGCAATATACAATTCTATTACTATAAGTATCGGACTACAATTTTCTGTTAGTGTTAACATTAGTTTACTATTAACCTGTGTGTGTAACCAATAGTTTAATGTGCTGTTCATTATTTATGGCATTATAGAAGTTTACATTTTTTGTTTGGATTGCTTATCCCCAGTCATAAAACAGATGCTGTATTGTGTTTTATAGTTTTTCTTTTGTACCTGTTATATAATACTGATTATAAACTGAAGACTGTGGCAATAGACCAGCTGATGCTAATCCTTTAGTTCTGTAGAAAGGTATGAAATTCGAATTAACAGTGCATCTGTTTTTGCTCCTATGGATGAGCTCTGAAGGAAGCATTAATTACAATTTGTTTTGCAACACAATGACAGCCTGAGCAACATTCAGTTCTCTTCATTAAAATTGGGAACACCCAAATCTTCAAGAAGATTTTGCTGATAAATGTCTGTTATTATGATAGCCGATGGTGATGAATTTTTCATCTCATCTACGTCCTCCTCCCTGCAGTAATCATTTCACTCAATGATGGTATCATATGATTTAACAAATTGGTATTTTATATGATGAAACATCCAGGTATTGATATCTATTAGTGGTCATTGGAGAGGATTTCGGATGAGATAAATTAATGTTAATGGAATTGCATTGCATAATTATATGCAGATTTTAGATTTCGGAAGTAGGTCTAAAGCCTCATACACACGATAGGACTTTGTACAAATTTTCCCTTGGATTTTTGTACAAAGGGCGTCGGCCCTGAACTTGTGTTGCATACACACAGCAGGACTTTCTCAGCCAACCTTCACCAAATCACGTGGTTTTTCTGCTCTTTACCGCCACCTTTGGTCAACTTCTGTATTGTTGTCTGATCTTTTGCATTGGTTCTGAGCATGCCTGTTTGCACTTTGTACAAAAGTCCTATGGTTTTCTGTACACACGATCAGACTTTGCTCCATCGGACTTTTGTTGCCAGAAAGTTTGTCCGTTCGCACAGCCAACAAAAGTCTGATGAAAACCAAAAACGTTTGTCTGATGGAGCGTAAACACGGTCGGATGTTGCTTCAAAACAGCTAATTTGCATGTTTGTTGTCCAAAAGTCTGATCGTGTGTATGGGCCTTTATTTTGGTAACATAGCTTCCAACTGTTCCTTAAGGCCCATACACACAATCTGACTTTTTGACAACAAACATTCAAATTAGCTGTTTTAAGGCAATATCCGACCATGTGTACGCTCCATCGGACAATTTTTTTCAGTTTTCATCAGACAAAAGTTTGCTCTGCAAACAGAAAAACTTTTCGGCAACAAAAGTCCAATGGAGCAAAGTCTGATCGTGTGTACAGAAAACCATAGGACTTAAGTCCAAAGTACAAACACGCATGCTCAGAACCAATGCATAAGATAAAACAACAATACAGAAGTTGACCAAAGGGTGGCAGTAAAGAGCAGAAAAAACACTTGATTTGGTGAAAGTTGGCTGAAAAAAGTCCTGCCGTGTGTATGCTTAAAGGGGTTGTAAAGGTAAATGTTTTTTCACCTTAATGCATTCTATGCATTAAGGTGAAAAAACATCTGACCGTCCCGGCGCCCCCAGTCCCCCCCGTTTTACTTACCTCACCCCTCGAAAGTCCCGCGCTCGTCCCCCGTTTCCACCGTTCAGCCTGGCCGCTGATTGGCTGGAGTGGATGGATGTAAAGCAGCGCAGCCATTGGCTCTCGCTGCTGTCAATCACATCCACTGACGCGGAGCGTCGGGGGGCGGGGCCGTGTGATACAGCGAGCGGCTATAGCCACCAGCTGTATCACGGGAGCACGCCCGCAGATGCTTCTCACCATGCGAGGGAGCTCGCATAAATGTGAGAAGCACCTGCGGGAGGAAGCAGAGACAGCCGCTGAGGGACCCCAGAAGAGCAGGTTCGGGGCCACTCTGTGCAAAACGAGCTGCACAGTGGAGGTAAGTATAACATGTTTGTTATTTTTTAAAAATAAAAAAATTCACTTTACAATCCCTTTAACAAGTTCACGGCCAACGCCCTTTGTATAGAAATCCACGGGAAAGTTTGTTTAAGGTCCGATTGTGTGTATGAAGCTTTATAATGCACAAAGCCATCCATCCCACCTAAATGATCTCATTGGTTATTTTAAGTGTGGGTTTAACTAATCATTGTATCTGCGTTGTTTCTTCAAGCTGTAACTTGGGGCACAACAGGCACCTGCCCTTTCCCTATATACTTTATTTTTATGTAGGGAAAGATGTCTCTCCTTCTTATTTTACAAAGTTGGTAGGTATGTAGTACTTGTTCATCATCCTATTAGTTGTCGATCAGTATAGTACATATCAAATAAGTTCTTACCCCATTGTCAGGTCACCTTGAGGCCAGGTTACAGATGCACACCGTATGGATCAGGAGTGCACCGCAAGGTTGTGGACCCTACGGCTGACTGCTGTGGATGGGAGTCAAGGTGATAAGGAAGGCAGGGCTGCCGGAGCTTGAAACAAACTGGATTCAGTTTAGAAGTTATGGTGTACGGACCAATGAATCTTGGGGCAAGTTTGAGAGAAGGAACCCGGAGTTTGATGTTCCTGGTGGAGAGCCAGACGTTGTCTCCTGGCTGAAGAGAAGGCAGCTTACGCCTGCGACGGTCAGCAAAACTCTTGAATTTGTTGGCATCTTTTTGGATGGAATCATAAACGTGAGCCCACGTGGAATTGAATGATTTCTGAACAGTAGCCAAAGCTGGAATGTCAGAAGAACAAGTCATAGAAAGAGGGAGTTGAGGATGTCTTCCATAAACAGTGACAAAGGGTGTTTTCTGAGAACTGACGTTGACATGATTATTGTGGGAGAACTCAGCCCACGGTAATAGTGATGCCCAATCATCATGATGGGCCGAGACCAAGGTACGGAGAAAGACCTCCAACTCCTGATTAACCCTCTCAGTCTGGCCATTGGATTGGGGATGGTAAGAAGAGGTAAAATCTAAGGTAATGTCGAGGGATTTGCAAAAGGCTCTCCAAAAACGAGAAGTAAACTGTACACCCCTGTCCGAAACGACATGGGAAGGAACACCATGAAGGCGGAAAATCTCTCGTACAAAAATGGGAACCAAGGCAGGGGCAGAAGGGAGACCAGGAAGGGGAACAAAATGAGCCATCTTGGAGAACCGATCGATTACCACCCAAATGGCCGTATTATTCTCAGACAGTGGAATATCAGTGATAAAATCCATGGCGATATGAGACCAGGGCTCCTTAGGAATGGGCAAGGGCATGAGAAGACCAGCAGGGGCTTGAGTGGAAGATTTAGACCGAGCACAGATGTGACAAGCCTTAACGTAGCCTTTGACATCCGAGCGGAAATTAGGCCACCAGTAGTGACGACTGATGAGCAGGAAGGATCGGAGGAACCCAGCATAACCTGCCACCTTGAAATCATGTACCCAACGAAGGATCTTAGCTCTTAGCTCCGTGGAAATAAAGTTCTTGCCAGCAGGAATTTTTGATTCCAGGGTGGTAGAATGGGCAACAATGCATGAGGTAGGAATGATCGGCTCAGGACCAGAGGTGGACTCCTCGTCCAAAGTGTCAAATGACCTAGAGAGCGCATCAGCTCGACCGTTGCAGGAACCAGGTTTGTACGTAATCGTGAATTTAAAATGGGAAAAGAAGAGACTCCACCTGGCCTGTCTGGGGTTCAGGCGTTTAGCATTCTGTAGGTATCGTAGATTCTTGTGATCAGTAAAGATTGTTATGGAGTGAGGGGAACCTTCCAAGAGATGACGCCACTCCTCCAACACCAATTTAATTGCGAGAAGCTCCCAATCAACAATAGCATAATTTCTCTCTGCCTGAGAATTTTTTTTTCAAAGAACTGAAGAAGCACAGCTCCCACCCCCATCGAAGAAGCGCCAACTTCAATAAAAAAATGGGTCCCCAGGATTTGGTCTCCTCAAGAGAGGTCCAGAGACAAAGGCCTGTATCAGATCGTGAAAAGCAGAGACAGCCTCGGGAGGCCAGTCTTTGGCATTCACACCCTTCTTGGTCAAAACGATAATAGGCGTGGCAATGGAAGAGTAATTCCTTATGAACTGCCTATAATAATTTGTGAAGCCAAGAAAGCGCTGTGTGGCGTTGAGGCTAGCAGGAAGGGGCCAGTTGGTCCTTTCTGGGATCCATGCGGAGACCCGAACTAGAAACAAAACATCCCAGAAACAGGACCTCAGAACATTCAAAGGAACATTTCTCCAACTTGGCATAGAGATTGTTCTCTCTAAGGCGCTGAAGTACAGCGCCTTAGAGAGGACATGGTTTCTGTGAGCAGGCAGATTTTTGAAAAAGATGAGAATATCATCCAGATAGATGACACACGCCAGGTAACAGGAAGCCAAACACACAAAGGGTGATCAGCAGGGTCAGCCTGCAGTGCACAGGTTAATATAGAGTTCTCTGATAGGAGCTGGGGGGGAGCTTTGCCAGAGGATGGATTACAAAAGCAGTCATGTGAGAGTCAGCTGGTCTCTAGAGATGAACACATGGAGACAGGTAAGCAGACAAACAATGTTGCAAACTCTGTTGCATAACCATCACACCCATCAAGTTCTTTTCCCTTTCTTGTCTTTTTGCTTTATTTTTTTATTAAGAGAATTTTTTTCAATGCATCATAACAAATGTATTTGTAAACAATATGAGATTATATATCACGTCTTATTTTTGATATAAATAAATATATGTACTTGAACATTGTAGTTTTGTACCACTGGTGTTTCCCTGTGGAGCCTGGTGCAGTCTCTACATGGGAGGAAATGCCCCGCGTCATGAAAAAAAATAAAAATAAAAATAGAATATGATAGGTATGCCATGAGATTGCACTGTGGACAAAGGAAGTTGTCTTTGAGTATATAATTGTACAATGCATGACCAATATGATGGCATCCACACTGATGCAGCAGTGCTACCTAGGATCCTTGCATCTTTCGGTACCCTATGTTAACCCCTTCCCGCCGAGCGTACGCAGATCTGCGTACTCGGCTTCTGGGGGGTATACCGGGATGATGCCCGCACGTGCAGGCATCATCCCAGTACCGTTTTTTCCAGCGGGCGATTGGCTATCCAGCCATAACAACTGAAGCGGCTAAAAGCCGCTCGGCTGTTATGCCAGAGGAGCTGGAGGGGCCATCTCCCGCCACTGTTACCGGTGCTCCCGCTCGATCGGGAGCACTGATTCAAGATCCGATGCCTCCGGCTGCTGGGGAGGAACTGGAACGAAGCCGTAGTCGGCTTCGTTCCAGTATCCCAATAGTAAACACAGAAGCGATGTCATGACGTCACTTCCCGTTTACTCGGCTGCCAATGGCGCCGGTTTTAAAAAAATATACAGTTTTTGGCGATCTGAATACATTGAAGTGTAAAGGAGGGATGGGGGGTCTTTTAGACCCCCCATCCCTCCATAAAGAGTACCTGTCACCACCTATTACTGTCACAAGGGATGTTTACATTCCTTGTGACGGCAATAAAAGTGATCAGTTTAGTCATTTTAATATAAATAAAATAAATAAAAACAAAACCAACATTTTTTTAAAGCCCCCGCCGTCCCCGCGAGCTTGCAAAGCAAAGAAAACGCATACGGAAGTAGCGCCCGCATATGTAAACGGTGTTCAAATCACACATGTGAGGTATCGCTGCGATCGGCAGAGTGAGAGCAATAATTATAGTGGTAACCGTTTTTAAAGCGTCGCTTATTGAGATTTTTAGGTACCGTATTTTGTCGTCAATCCACGAGAGCGTGCAATTATAAAGTGTGACATGTTTGGTATCTATTTACTCGACGTAACATTATCTTTCACATTATGCAAAAAAATTGGGCTAATTTTACTGTTTCTTTTTTTTAATTCATGAAAGTGTCCCTTTTCCCAAAAAGTTGCGTTTAAAACACCGCTGCGCAAATACCGTTTGACATAAAATATTGCAACAATCGGCATTTTATTCTCTAGAGTCTCTGCTAAAAAAAATATATATAATGTTTGGGGGTTCCAAGTAATTTTCAACCTTCTTGGTGAAAAAAATATGGATTTTAACTTGTAAACACCAAATGCCAAAAATAGGCTTAGTCATGAAAGGGTTAAAGTAGTTCATACAATTTTTGTACTGCCATTTTAATTTATTTTTTATTTTTTTACTTTTTGCTGTTTTTTTTCCTTCTTTGTAAAAAATCATAAATTAACAACACAAATACACACAAAAAAAACAAATTCAACATTGTCACATGTAGTCACTTTGTGTATAAACAGGAAGTGGAGGACATTTAAAAATTTAAGAAAAAGCTTTAGCTATACCTTAACTCAACTATGCAAGTTTTCATTTATATTGATTTGCCAATAAAGTTAAAATATATTAGACTAAATTTACAGATGACTCCAACAATGGGCAAAGCATTATGTACTACATAGATACTAGATATATACTACTCCCCCCTAACATAATTTACTAGATAGGCATCTGGAATATTTAGATTCTTACAATAAAACATTTTTATTCAACTCCTACAATTGAACTGCCTGACTATTCTTTCACTCTTTATAAAAACATACCATAGGACAGCCACCAGAGGAAAATTACTGTTATCCAGGATTTATTTAAACATATAAATTGTATTAGATATAAATAAATCATACGCAAAGATCTGGGGAAAAGATTTCAGATTTGAAATATGAGCAGATATGTGGAATAAAATATTTAAAGCAGAGAATAAATTATCTTGTGTAAAGGTTATAGTTTATCTAAAACTTTTTTTTTGGATAGAATAGGGAATGATTAAAGTTCCTGTCAGTTTTATAGTTTTTCCCCAATAAATGATTTTTACTCCCTATCTGCCCCCACTCTTTCTCCTCTTCCCCCTCCCCTTTTTTAAAATTACACTTTTACAGCCGACTATAATATTCTGGCACTGCAGACTTACCCTGTCCTTTCTTAGCCCTTGTACACATGGTCAGAGAATCCGTCGGAATGTGTCCTATCGGACCGTGTTGTCGGATAATCCCACTGTGTGTGGTATGCATCGGACTGATTCCGTCGGACCAAATTTTCCAACTTGCTGGAAATATTTTCCGACAAACTGGTCCGATCAGACATACTCCGATCATGTGTAGCCTACTCCGATGGACAAGGTGCCACGCATGCTCGCATTCAAATTCCGACAAGGAAGCGCTCGTTCAGGTAAAACTACTGCTCGTAAGCGATATAGCACATCCGTCACGCTGCAATGTTAAAAATTCCTTCATCAAGCGCATTCTCTTGTTCTTTACAATGCTGCAAGAACAAACTTCTTTTGATGCTCATAGTCACACACACTTCTCCCAAACGTATTTCATTACTCTTTTTTTAACCATTTCAGCAATACAATTTTAGTTTGCGTCACATCTACACAATTTTAGATTTTGTTTATTCTTTTTTGGATGCTTTTTTTTTTTGGATTCCGTAAAAATCTCCTTTAAAGACAGTTTGCTCATTTATCCTTTTTTTGGGGTGTTTTGTGTGTGTAAACTTAACACAACATTATTGTATTTTTGAGATTTTGTTTTTATTTTTGAATCTACAGGAGGTTGTTTAGTGTTGGTACCCCTTGTTATTCATTTCACTTATTTTTTGGGAAATGTACCTGCCTGCTCACAAATAAACTGGCCTTTTGGAAGGAAAACACACACACAAGTATTTCATCAATCAAAAAAACCTTTATTTTGGTCGCAATAAACTAAAAAGAGGAATGCAGCACTGGAGAAACTTGTTACTTTGGTGCAGCCTTTGGCCCCCAGGGCAGACATGAACAAATTAGAATATCAAAAATTGGTGGCCTGAGGAGTACATATCTCAGGGAGAGAAGCCTGGTCCTGAAGTCCTAGAGAACAGGAAATTCAGATGCCATTTATGTCACCAGGTTGTGGATCTTCAAGAGGCTGCATCTTCTGGCAGACCAGACTGAACCCAGGCCATCACTCACTTGTCTTCCTTGGGCACTTCCCTCCAGGCATTCCTCGAGGCTGTGGCTGGGCTCCTGTAGTTGGGGCACGAGGAGGAGGGCGTTGGTTGACCTCCTGGCTGCCACTTGCCACAGCCTCCCCCTGACTGAGGTCTTCCTGTGTATGAAAAGGGGACATAGTTTTAGTTTTTTGATCTTCAATCACACCATTTTGTGCTCCTGGCTTTTGCAAATTGAATGTTACCAAATAGAACAGACTATCATTCTGAGCATTTTTCTTTCCCGTCCCAATAATTTTTGGTCACTACTGTCTCTTGATATGTAAACCACTTTGATAAATCACAACTTACTGATCAATAAGAACATCTAGTTAACATCATTAAATGTAACACAAGAAATATGTTCAACAATGCAATACCTGGCTCATGCTGGGCCCCACCCCATGTTGCTGCCTGGAAGGCCCAGGTTGGACATCAGAAGCCTCAGCTGGGGGTGAAGGATGCCTTGAAGGAAGACTGGAGAGTGGTGGCCTGAGTGGTGGCCTGGGTACCCCCTGGTCTACCAGAAAATGCAGCCTGTCAAAGTAAACCATCCTGGGGTAATAAACGGCATCTGTATCTCCTGCTCTCAAGGACTCCAGGTGCTTCTTTCTCTCCCTGAAATATGTAATCCTCATGGCCCTAATTTTCCTATTCAGATAGGCCATGTCTGCCGTGGGGACCATGATCCGCACCAAAGAAAGCAGTTTCTCCAGCGTTGCGTTCCTCTTTGTTATGTCAGCATAAAACTTGTTGTGGAAGTGCCACAGGCAGGGCATCTCCTTGTAGAGGTCTAGGAATAGCCCCATAAAATTTTCACTTTGGAATGGATCCATATTGTCTGCAAGACACAACACAAGACAAACCCTCAAATACTAATAATGCCATTAAAAACCCTCCTAATCTTGTCCCAACATCGGCCTATATAGAAACAGTCTAGTCTAGTGAAGCACCAAGTTAAAAATTTTACCTTCGTTTGCACGTTCGTCACGTCCGCGCCTCACTCTCTTCCCAGATCGTACGGACGATACACGCGTGTTGCGTTTTTCTCTGCCCGCCCCTGGCGTTCTTTCTAGACTATTCCCCGCCCCTTCGCAGTGGGGAGAGCACATGGCGGAGAGAACGCAGGTGTGCACTAATAATAGTTTCACTAACGAGGAGGAGGGCGAGGAAAGCCCGGAGCCTGAAACATCCCGATCCAGGAAGAGAAGATTTAAGGCCTCAAATATGTCTTTTGGAGAGATGTTGGAGATGGTCGACATACTGAACAGGACCGACTATGATGGGAAGTATGGACCTTACCAAAACCCAAATATCAGAAAGGCCAAGATCATGTCTAAAGTTGTGAAGAGTCTTCATAAGAAATTTGGGGTACGCCGATCCAAGGATCAACTGAGAAAACGCTGGTCAGACCTGAAACTGAGGGAGCACAAACAGTACCTAAGGATCAAGCGTGTTCTTAAAAAAAAGTAAGTAGTTGCCATGTGTTCATATGATTATTCTTGCTTGCATACTGCTCCATGTGCTTTGATTTCATGTTGTGCATTTTAAAATGGCCACTTTCAAGTTCATGGTACCAACAACAGGGGGGAGAGGGGGGAAGTAGGGGGAGGGAAGTTGGAGGCAGGGAATAGGTCTGTAACCGTGGGCAGGTCTGCTGTGGCCCCTGGGGCCCTGACATGAAGGGTTCCCCATGTCTCCCTCCACTTTTGGGGGGGTGGGACAATGGCCGGAAGACGCGGGGAAAAAGGAAGAGAAATTATAGAGGAACATGAGTAAACTAACATTTTTAACATATAATGTGCGAGGATTAAATTCCCCAGAGAAAAGACACATGGTATTACGAGAATTAGAAAGAAATGCAGCAGAAATAATATTTCTGCAAGGGACAATATTGCACAAGATACAAATGTCAAGTTATATTCAAGGAATATCCCAATATGGTATTATGGAGACTCCCCAATTAGGATGGCAAAAGGAGTAGCAATTGGCTTTGGGAAAAATGTTTGTTTTATAGTAGAAAAGAGAAAAGCTGACCCAGAGGGCCGCTTCCTTTTTCTGAGCAGGACCCTATAGGATATGAAATACACGCTTGCAAATGTATATTGCCCCAATAAGAACCCCAAAAAATATTTGGCAGCAATTTTGAACTACCTGATGGAATTCAAACAAGGCAAACTAATATTAGAGAATGGTAGATATCTGGGAAATCCAACACCCAAGTACAAAAGACTATACATTTCATTCTAGGCTGGATTACATCCTGGTTGAGCACAGAGCAGAGCACCGGAAGATGTAATGGAATCAACAATAGGAACAAAAACATTGTCGGATCACACCTCAGTTGCAATGAAGATGAAACTACAAGGAGAAACCTACAAGAAAGCCCCATGGAAAATAAATGAGGACCTAATAGATGATAAGGAAACAGAAAATATTATAAGAGAGGAGATTGACCAACATTTCCTGAAAAATTACACCAGAAGTAACAACAGCAACAATATGGGAAGCACATAAAATGGTCATAAGAGGAAAACTGATCTCTATTGGAGAAAGAAAAAAGGAGAGAGAAAACACCATTCATTAAATGATTGGGAGAAGGGGAATGGGGAAAATTGGGACTTTAAATTAGGTCATGGCCTGGTAAGGCGATGCACCTCCATCCCTATCGCTATTAAGCACAAATTAAAAACAAGGGTTTTCGGGACATTACATGAAGCGCAATGTTAAAGTAGAGTACAATCGTGGCTGTTTAAAAAGTTTATTTATCTGTAGAAACATGGTTACATGCATTTGATGCAGATACATAGACATACATATTATTATCATTATACATTTTTACAATGGTAATGACTGATAACAACTTGATTATAAATGCATACCTCAATTACATAAAGAAACCACCAACAGTAATGATGGAGTAAACAATTAGTATAGTATTACAACTGCATGACCTATGGCATTCTTTATCCTCACATTAAATAAGAAATGTATATCTAATACAATATATTAAAAAAATAGGTAATATTAAAGCTGGGGTACCAAGATACATGGCAATTGGTAGCTCGATGCGTTTCACGGCTCATCAGGAGCAAGCTCGTGACTGGTCTAAAAGTACAGGGTAATAGCCATTTAATCTTTGTGGTAAGTGAGACGGGAGGGGGATTGGAAAGCCCTCCTGACAATCACTTACATATGGCCATGCAGTCGTAGACGCGGTATCGGAGATCACCAGCCACCCCTAACATGGTACGGGAGCTGAGGAGGCACATCCAGCGGCAACAGTGTCCACAGGGTGCAACACAAGCGGACACTGGGGCAACCAGGGCGCTTCTAAAATGAAAACATGACAGTAATTAAGAGTTTGCCTAATTGAGAATGGGTATAAGTCAAATTAATTGTGAAGGCTAAGTGTGAGAATATAAGGTGAAAAATGAAAGGTGCAAGAGAGAGAAAAAATAAATATATATATATTAATTAATACAGACTGAAATAAACACCATGGTGAAAAGTATAAAATAAATATATGACCTGGAACAAAGGCATAAAAAACGAACGGAAGTAGAAACCCAAA
Source organism: Lithobates pipiens (assembly GCF_037356315.1). Taxonomy (NCBI): domain Eukaryota; kingdom Metazoa; phylum Chordata; class Amphibia; order Anura; family Ranidae; genus Lithobates; species Lithobates pipiens. The sequence continues at coordinate 331,708,841 of NW_027507764.1, read as the reverse complement.
TGACCCTAATTATAAAAAGAGACCAATTAAAAGATCTGATGGAACAGGAAACTAGGAAGGAGTTCAACAGGAGCACAAGAGAGATATAAATGGGGTAACAAGCCAAGGAAACACATTGCAAAAATCTTAAGGAGAAAGAAAACCTTAAATTATATTGAAAATATAAAAACAAAAGAGAAGAAATGGTAAACAAGACAACAGATATCATATTGGCCTTCCAATCATATTATAGTGCACTCTACGCAATAATAAATCAAGAGACACTGTAAGAAAAATAAATAAGGAAAAGAAACACACAAGATTATTTAATGAAGGCCAAATTAGCAAAAATACATTTTTAAGAACTTTTAGAGTTGGAAAAACCTATCATGCAAGACAAAATCAAATTGGCATTGAAAGAAACCCTCATAGGAAAACGAATAAATACTATAAAAAATTTAAAAACCAATTGGTCACAAAGGTGTGCGACTACCTGAATAAGTTAGGGGAAGAAACAAGACAAGAGTCACTACTAGCACATATCACAATAATACCTAAAGAGGGAAAGTATAAAAACATCTGCTCTAATTATAGGCCTATAGCCTTACTGAATGCTGACATGAAGTTATACGCAAAAATTCTGGCAACAAGATTGAAAAAAATGTATACCAATGTGGGTGGACAGAGACAATAGCATAAAAACAGTATTAATGTTACAAAAGGGAAAAAATAAGGGACCCCCAGTTCTACTCCTGTCAATAGATGCGGAAAAAGCATTTGACAGGGTAGACTGGGGATTGATGATGGATATCTCTTACATATGAGACTTGGACCTAAAATCATGCGATTGATTAAAAATCTGTACAATCGCCCAATGGCGATGGTTAAAATGAATGGGAAGTTGTCACCATCGTTCAAAATGTATAACGGAATGAGACAGGGGTGCCACTATGTATTGTCGATGGAGCCATTTTAAGCGACTTTAGGAAATAATTAAGATATAGGAGTGTGAATGAGTGAGAATGGGCCAAGAGGAATATAAAATTGTGGCATATGCGGATGATGTCCTGATGTATGTAACAATCCAAGAGTGACGCTCCCAAATATAATTAAATAAATAAAAAATATGGTGAACTTTCAAATTTTAAAATAAACCTCATTAAAACAGAAATACTAAACATAGGAGTAGGGAAAAATTAAGTACTTGCACTACAAAGGGAATTTCCATTTATATGGGTAAAAAGAGAGTTGCCATACCTAGGAATTAAATTGACATCTACTGTTGAAAAGCTATATCTGGCAAACTATATCCCATTACTGAATGAAATTAAAGTGGAACTAAAGAGGGGCTCATTACAATCGATCTCATGGATAGAAAGGATAAATATGTTTAAAATGGTGATCCTCCCTAAAATAATATACAAATTTCAAATGCTACCCATAGCTATACCACACAGTTTTTTTAGAATAATAAAAACAATGATGATAAAATATATACAACAAAATAAAAACCTGAGATGAAAATTTGCACTAATTACCAGAAAAAAAACAGAGGTTTAACAACCCCAGATATAAATAGATACTATAAGTCAATAATCATTTCACAGATGGTAGAATGGGTCAATGAAAAGAGTGAAAAAAGTGGATTAAGATTGAAAATATGTTAAGTAGAACAATATTGCAAATATCTAGGTACCACGTAATCACAGAACATTAGACTCGGGCGCACACGATTTGACCACAAATGTATTTAAAATTTGGGACACATTATACAAACAAACAAAATTGGATACACAATCACCATTAATAGCACTCAGCGGAAACAATTTTTTTTTGCCCAGGTAATGAGACACATTTAGGGGTAAAAATGGGGAATGCACAATCAAGACATATCGCTACACATGTAAAGATGAGAACACTATTAGAATTAAAGGAAATAAATAGATGGAAGATAAGGGGGTGGGAATATCTTCAATTAAAACACTTAAACACATTACCACAACCAATTAGAGGGAGAAAGAACTTAGAGCCATTGTAAAAACTCTGGAGTAGAAGCCCCATTGAAACATGGAATATCCAAAGTATATGGAGCATTGACAGAACTAGAAGCATTTGGGACACCTTCCTATATAGGGAAATGGGAAGAAGAAATAGGAATGAACCTAGAAGAACAAGTGGAGAGAATGATAGGATCAGTATATAGGTTCGCAAAAGACCCAAATACAGTAGAAATGAACTATAAATTGCTGGCGAGATGGTATTTGACCCCGGATAAAATCTATAAATATCAATTGGACAAGTCCCCACAGTGCTGGAGAGAATGTGGACAGAGAGCCACGAAGTCCCATATTTGGTGGTAATGCCTGAAAATCAAGTAATATTGGCAGGAAATCTTGGAATATGTAAAAGAGATAGCTGGAGAAAAGATAAACAATACATTGCAGACATGTCTATTTCATGAATCAAAAATCCCAAATAAACAATATGGAAAAACATTGACCCCAATACTGCTGAATGCTGCAACAGGATTAATTCCAAAGAAGTAAAAAAAAGCCGGACGCAAAGGAATCGTTTGAACTAATAGAATACTACAGCAGAATGGAATGGAAAGATATAATAGTATTTGGGGAAAATGGAAAACCTTTAAAACCTCTGAGAAATACAGAATGTAGTAGTGTCTGAGTAGAGATAAAAGTAAGAGGAGCAATCGGGAGCAAACCTGAAGGTGGGATATTTGGTAGTGAAAGAAGGAATTTTTTCTAGGAAGATAGATTAAAAGTAATGTTAGTGAACAAGTTTTTAATATTTACATTTTGGAAAACTTGAGTAAAGAAGGAATTAAAAATAAAATAATTTATGGCAAAAAATACCACAATGATGCGAAATTGAGAAGGAGACAGTTAAGGAACGAAAAGCTGAATAAGTCTCTCGAACAGTATTAGCTGATGTGAAAAAAATAAATAAAAGATAATCAATATGTCTAGCTTTAAACTTTCTTAAAACTCTGTAAGGTTATTCAATACTGTGCAGTGCTTAATGATTCTGTAGTGATCCTAGGGCTTCCAGTTTTACAGATTTTTAAATTAATTACTCATATGCTTACAGCTGCCAGATGTCATATCACAGTTAGATAGAAGCACAGTGTTTCTCCTCCCGTACAGATTTGATGTACAATAATGAGATACATTTCATAGAGAAAAAATACAGCAATAATATTTTTTATATGGAAAACTGGATTGCCAACATTATTCATTTATAAAGGATTTGTTTCACTTTTCCTCATTTCTGATACTTTAGTGTCATCTTCTTCAACCACTTAAGGACTTTGGATGCGGGAGATGTGCCCCAAAAAAACTTCAGAAATTTTGAAGGAGTATCTCTTGTGTCCTACTCCTCTCCCCCTTGACAGCCACCCCTCTGTTGTAAATTCCCACCATTCCTGGGCTGTCAAAAGTCAGGAGCTGCTGTCAAAATGCAAGCCCTTTTGTGCAAAATTAGGCTTGTATATAGTCTGCAAGTGACACTTAAGTAAATATAGTGTAACAATTAAATATGTTATTGTAGATCATCTCAGCCACTCCACTACAGAAGCCACACCCCTGCTCCACTGACTGAAAGATGAAGACTCTAAAGTGGCCCATGCTCCACTAGCAATAGTAGTACAAGAAACAGAAGGGGAACCACTCACCTTCCAAAATACATTCATTCATATAATGCAATACAGGAAAATTCACCTGCTCCCTTACAGGTTTCACTCCAGCTGGACCTTAGTCATAGAGTCTCTATGACTAAATCTGGCTGTAGATGGGTAAAATTTTGAATGAAAATTCTTAGGAAAATATTGTTCTAAGAAAGTTTGTTAATTTTTTCTAATCATTAGTGGGTCAAATCAATGTTCATTTTAATTGCATTGGTGAGAAAATTTCAAGGAGCAGGATCAAATTATTATTTTTTGAACAAACACATTTCTGATCTGAGTTCAATTTTTTTAGGAATACATGTATTTCTATTTAGCTCCTTATTAACCTGAGTTAACTCTGATCAGCCCTACTTAATTCCCTCCTACCTTTTTTCCCTTAGCTAATGATTTTCTGCTTATTTTTTTTTTTTTTTGTTTTTTTATCTATGAATATATAAACTATTGTTTTCCCTTTAAGGTAATATGAATACTCCAATAATATGATGATGAATAATAACAATTACCTTAGTGCTAAAAACACAGTTATGTATGTGCCTCTTTATGACTGTATAGTGTTGAATGTATTGTTAAATTTTGAATGTTAGGGTTTTTCTAGTATGACATGTATGAATAATACATATATTAATGAAATATGCAGCCTGACTTCATATGAAGTATCACAGGTTCACAAATCTCAATACCAAGGCCTTGAAGGACTGAAGCTTAAGCCAAGGACACTCAAAGCTGATGGACAACGGTAGATTGGATATTTAAACAGAAACAACCAGTTTTAGAACTTGGAAGATACAAAGTCTATTTATCCAGCTAATGAGGAACAACACTTTTTGTATGTTCATCATAATGCCAGAGACTCTCATTGTTTCTCTGTCGAGAACTGCTAACTAAGTTGGTACACAACTAATCGGATAGACCTCATGGACATAATTAGAATCTAGAAAAGAAAATACAAAGTGTTAAAACACTTTTAGATATACATAGGACATCATACTTGCTAACGGATTCAAGAATGACAAGAACTATGGTACCATGTATATGTATTATTATCTCAAAATAAGAAATAATGATATTTTCATAATTTGGAGTTTTCAGAAGTGAGATGGAAAATTATGATGTGATAATTATTCAGATGTCCTTAGAGGAATACTACCGGTAATTACTACCTTGAAATTGATCTCTGGATAAATCATGCATCTTTAACAAATGCCCCATGATTAAAATGATAGAACATCAAAAATTAAGATTACAAATAAAATCCACACCAGGGACCGCGTCCATTTCTGTTACTATAAAGATAATATATCTAGAATTAACCCAGGGATAAAAAAATAATGTCCCACCTTAGGTTAAGTTGAATAAATCAAAATTTTATTTACGTAAGATCTAAAATAGGAATTCCTAGTCATGGAGTGCCATCTGGTGAACATGTACATTCAACGCCTAAGCAAACATTAGGTAATGTATAGAAGTGCCTTCCAATCAGATTTGGGTAAAAATTCTGAACTACACCTTCTAGGCTAGTCTTTAGAAAAGGGCTTTTTAGAAATAAAAAGGAAAAGTTCAGAGAGGAAAGAGATTAGCACTCACTCTTCCAACAAGATCACTCTCTTAACATCAGACACACTTTCAAACATCAAGCTATCCCGGTCTAAGGCTCTATTGATCGATATCCTGAAAGCTCTCTGAACATTCTCTATGGGTCATCACATAAGTGGCCTTACGAATCCCCAGGTGTGGTTCCATCACAAATATCTTTGTTGGTAAGGTATAATTTAACCACTTCAGCCCCAGACCATTTTGCTGGTCAAAGACCAGACCACTTTTTGCAATCCGCCCCTGCGACACTTTAACTGACAATTGCACGGTCATGCGGCGTGGCTCCCAAACAAAATTGACGTCCTTTTTTTCCCATAAATAGAGCTTTCTTTTGGTGGTATTTGATCACCCCTGCAGTTTTTATTTATTGCGCTATAAACAAAAATAGAGCAACAATTTTGAAAAAAGCACATTATTTTTTACTTTTTGTTATAATAAATATCCCCCAAAAATATATAAAAAAAACATTTTTTCCCCTCGGTTTAGGCCAATACGTATTCTTCTACATATTTTTGGTAAAAAAAATCGCAATAAGCGATTATTGATTGGTTTGCGCAAAAGTTATAGCATTTACAAAATAGGGGATAGTTTTATGGCATTTTTATTAATATTTTTTTTTACTAATAATGACGGCAATCAGCGATTTTTATTGTGACTGCGACATTATGGTGGACACATTGGACATTTTTGACACATTTTTGGGACCATTGCCATTTATACAGCAATCACTGTTATATAAATGCAGTGATTCCTGTTTAAATGACACTGGCAGTGAAGGGGTTAACCAGTGGGTGGCAGTGTAGGGGTCAAGTGTTCCTAGGGGTGTGTTACTAACTGTTGTTCAGCCTCCCCGTGAGATGATCGCAGGTATGCCCACGGCGATCGAGTCCGCGGGACCCGCGACTGGACTCACAGGGGTCCCGACCAGCACACGAGCGCGCCGCCGGCGGTGTGCTCACGATGGCAGGGCAGCATTAAAGATTGGACGTACCTGTACACCAATATGCCTGCCCATGCCATTCTGCCGACGTACATCGGCGTGCGCTGGTCGGGAACCGGTTAATAACTGCCCTGAAATTTTTTCTCTAACTTGTAAATTTAACTGAATGCATATTTATTTATTTCGTGTGATTGATCCTTGGCAATATATCGTATTCTAAGGTATATTTTCCACCTCAGGAATCCAGTAATCAAGTTAGCAGTGGTAGCCGGTAGCATTGGCTTGATCCTCAGAGAATTTGAGTGGGAGAGCTGACCCGGGTGGACTTTATTGTCTGCTAGTTTAGTTGTAAATGCCTACATTCTGAGATGGTGGTGCTTACCTAATTCACCAGTTCCCAACCGACTCACGTACTTTTACTGCTGCAGAATGGCTTTCCTGGGCAAAATCCCATACGGTTATGGCTTTGCCCAGGAGAGCCACTAGTGGAGGCACCCTTGCATGCCCACTGCACAGCAGGGGACCCGATGCACATGGCCAGTGGTGATCATGCCCGTGAGAGCCAGCACAGGAATTTATGTATGTAAACACACAAATCCCTGTACTGTCAGGGGAGAGTAGACAGATCGTGTGCTCCTGCTAAGTAGGAACAATGATCTGTCTCCTCCGCTGTCAGTCCTATCCCCATACAGTTAGAACACGCTGTAGGAATACACATTTAACCCCTTGATCGCCCACTAGTGTTAACCCCTTCCCTGCCAGTGACATTTGCACAGTATTCAGTGCATATTTATAGCACTGATCGCTGTATAAATGTGAATGGTCCCAAAAAATGTGTCAAAAGTGTCCAATCTGTCCATCGCAATGTCGCAATACCACTAAAATTGCAGATCTTTGCCATTACTAGTAGAAAAAAATAAAATTCCATAAAAATGCCATAAATCTTTCCCATAGTTTGTAGATGCTATAACTTTTGCGCAAACCAATCAATATATGCTTATTGCGATTTTTTATACCAAAAATATGTAGAAGAATACATACATTGGCCTAAACTGATGAAGAAATGTGTTTTAAAAAAAAAAATTGGGGATATTTATTATAGAAAAAAATAAAAAATATATATAATTTTTCAAAATTGTTGCTCTTTTTTAAAAATCGCAGAGGTGATCAAATACCACCAAAAGAAAGCTCTATTTGTGGGAAAAAAAGGATGCAAATTTCGTTTGGGTAGAGCATTGCATGAGCACGCAATTGTCAATTAAAAGGACGCAGTGCCAAATTGTAAAAAGTGCTCTGGTCAGGAAGGGGGTAAAACCTTCCGGGGCTGAAGTGGTTAATGAAAAAAAAAGTTTATCCAGTTTTTATTAAGTTATTCTGCCCCAATCTACTGTATATATACAGTACTGTATATAGGTTAGGGTGATATTATGTTGCATGATAAATCAGACATATATATGTTTGTAGTGACTTAATGGTAAATAAATTATTATTTATTTTATCGTTATGTAGTCCATAATTTCATTGATAATTTTATTGTGCTAAAAAATCTCTCCACAGAGGTAAACTGACTCAGGAAATTAATCAAGTCAGTGTGGTTATAATTGTAAATGTATTTTATGCTAATCAGCACACCAGAAGGCTGAAGGTACTGTTATATCTTGATTAAGTAAATAATCAATATTGCTGTCTTGATTCACCGTTTACACTTCCTGGCAGAAACAGTGTGAAAAAAACAAATGCAATGATCAGTAAGGGTCCAGATATATCAGATATATGTGATATGAATGTGGCCCATGGGATGCCCATCGGCGTTTCTTTCTCTATATTCTGGAATTCATTTGGGCCTTGCCCAAACAAGGATGTGAGGTCAGTGGCATAAGCCAAGAGTGGCAGATGGAGCATATGAAGATCGGTGCCAAGAGTGGCAGATGGAGCATATCTGGAGTAGCAGCTGTGAACTGCATGAACCAGCTGGTGGGGTAGAGGAACAGGAATGCTTAGGAACAGAAGAGGCACGCTAGGACAGGCTTGGTAAACTCATGGGTCCCGGTGTTTTGTGGACAAACATTGCAAGGGCATCTGTACACGGAGCATGCCAGCCCTTTACTAATGTGGGCAAGTGGCTGCGGCTGCAACACCTGGGGTAAAATACAAAAGAGACCATGGCCATGAGCCATGGAAGATGCAGGGACAGTAAGTAGCAGATACAACAAGAATGATCACAGAAGGTTGAATAGTTAAATGCAAATTATATAATCCCTTATTTTCTCTGCATACAGTGAAATTTACTATGTACTCTGACTAATATAAGGAAAGTATAGAAATCAAGTGTAACCGTGGAATAGAGAATATTTGTGAAGAGGTGCCATGTCTTCTCTCAGTTACCTTCAGATGTGTTAAAAAGTGCCAAGGAGACAGAGGCAGGTCATACATCCAGTGTAGATGTAACAAATCAGTGGTTATAAATATATTTCCTAAATTCTTTTTTAAATGACTAGTTTCAAAAGTAGAAAAATACTGTTGTCACCAGGCATAGAGATTATTTTGACTCAACATTCATTAATACCCATGATTTTATGTGAAGACATGTCTGTGTTTGCAGATAACATGCGTGGCACAATACTAGCTTAATGCCGGCAGATTATTAACTGACACACCCGGTGGACTATAAACATTATATTTTTACTTGCACATGATGCGTTACATCAGTATGGCTACAAACAAGTAACATTGAACTTTTTCCTATAAGTCAGTGTTTGTAATACTGTCTCTATATAAGTATAACGGTTTTACTGTTCTTTAAACTCTTACAGACTTTGGGCATTCGAGCTACATCTTGAAAACACAAGAAGTAAATGGTATGCCCTGTCTCTTTACCCCTACTACCAATCCCCCTGCTGCTCTTTGTTGTTAAAAATCTTGAAAAATTTTGGTTTTTAAAATGCAAGCCAAGGCTTGCTCTCTGGGATGACAGTGACTGTAAAACAGAGCTTCTTGTTCGTGTTTGGAACACTGTCCAGAAGCTTCATTCGGAAATGAAGAATATAAACCTTGTTACATGGCAGGTATGCCATTTTATTCATCTGCAGATTAAAATGGTGACCTTAAGTAATAAAATGATTGCTGAATCAATAGTACCATATGTGAAATGCAAGGGCCTTTATTGACAAAAACAAAATCCCACCAACACGGGCCCCCATAAGGGATATAAAAGTGTGAGAGTTGAGTTTGTTCAAGCCTGCCAACTAGCCAAAATATTTGTTGATGCTGGATAGAAAGTTTAGAACCTTTGTCAAGTATTAATTGTTTGTATCCGTGTTGTGAAGATTATCTTTGCCTTCCTGTCTCCCTAGTTTTTAAGACAAGAGGTGGAAATGTAATATCTCCAATGCAGACATGAACAGCAATAAGTATTAGTAGAGTTGAGAAGGTTTACATTATTATTTCTGTCGATGTTTCAGGGGAGATTTCCCATGACTTTCCGTCCCACTAATACCATACATGTTGAAGTGGGACAGAGTGTTTTGTGAAGAGGAATGTATTGCCTGTAGATACCGGAAGTGGCCCTGTCCTCCTGCACAGACATTCTCTGCCATTGTCACTATCAGGACAGTTGCCCTAAGAAATGACATGCAGTCACTACTGGAGCTAGTGCATGTAGACAGGAAATGGCTATAAATGGCTATGAAATCAGCATCACTGATACAAAAAAGAATGAAAAAAGGGTAAAACAGTATCTTCTGAAGAAATAAAACATGGTGATTGTTATACACAATGCATTATCAAACTTAATGTTAGGGTTTAAACAGAATCGCCATGTCATTTCCTGAGAGTTTTCACCCATGAACCTAGGCCCATGCATGTTTCTCCTGTGCCCAAAAGTTCCAGGGCATTTTCAATGGGGAAAATGCAGATTACCATAAATCAAACCTTGATTTTTCAGAGGCACGTTACCTGTATGCATGGTCACTGTATAACTATGGGTCATACTTGCATACATCTATTGCTTCTCATTGCACCTCACATGGTGGTTACAGATATTGGGAACCTCAATTAGATTTCCTGATACTCTGACCACCTGGCTGCTCATAAGGAATGAGAAAAAAGTTTTGGTTCATGGGGCATTTGTTGAACCCACTGTAAAGTCCAAAAATTGCAAACTTAAAGTGGTTTTTAGGCCACTTGTTAATGTTTATACAATCCCTGCTCTGTCTGCTTGTGTCAGTGCCTGCCTCTTCCCCTCCTGCTATCGTAATTGTTATATGTTTATACAATCCCCTCTGTTTAATAACAATATGTACCCCAGTGTCTGTGCTAAATAAAAAAATGCAGATTTTTACCTTATTTTACAGTGCCTTCTCGGCTCTCTCCTCTCCTGGCTGACATCTACAGCAGGAGGGGCCGAGAACTTCTTTTGATGTCAGAGGGGGAGGAAGGGAGGAGAGAGCCGAGATGTTAGCCGGGGAGGAGAGGAGGAGAGAGCTGAGATGTCAGCCAGGGAGGAGGAGAGAACTGAAGACTCACGTGAGCATTGGGAGGCGCTTTAAAATAAGTTAGAAATCTGCATTTTTTTTTTATATAGCAAAGACACTGGGGTTACATATTGTTATTAAACAGAGGGAATTGTATAAACATATAACAATTATGATAGCAGCAGGAGGGGAAGGGGCAGGCACTGATGAGCAGACAGAGCAGGGCTGCGGATAACAGAGATACTTAAACTGACCACAGTGTCAGGAGTCAGCAGTCATGATAAATCGTGGTCAGTTTACAGGGGGGAGGGCAGAACCAGGCAGGATCAGCCAGGTATTTCAGGTGATACAGGGGACCATATTGCCCAGCACAAGCACTGTGCTGTTATTAATGCTTTAAGGAAAAAGGATCTGTTTATCCTTTTTTATTTTTACTTGAAAGAAAATAAATAAAGAGCTACATAAAATTTTTACCCTTAAAATAAAATAAAGCTAGACACAAACAAACATTTTCCCTGCATGCTTACCAGCTAGCCTGCAAAAGAACAAAATTAAGCATATAACAATATGCATTAAAAACAGAGGTTTTAGTTGCAAAACATTTGCAAATACACCTGAAAGCAGCACCACCTCATCAAGACCACAACCCTAAATCCCCTGAGCCCATACATATCCATATAACCCCAATTATAACCAAAATATTCTAAATATAGACTTCAGGTAAGTGTTTGGTCAAAATTGTTCAGCGTTAGGATCATATGTGAGCACTTGAATAGACAGCCAATGCAAGTAGCTCTACAGTGTGGGCCTTTTTTCCCCCCAAATAACTTTTTATTTAAAGTTTTGTAATTTTACAAAAAAATTTAAAAACAAAACAAAAAATGCAAAACAAATCACAATGTACAATAGAAGTCATACATTGTTTTAGTACAAATACATAGAGTAGCCAGCATTATACAAAAACAAATGGTAGGCTAAATAACCAAAGATCACTAAGACATTCAGATCAATAAAACTCTCTTCACAGTCTGAATGCATTGATAGCACCACTCAGAACTCTCTCCGCTTAAAAGATGCATATGGAAGCAATCGGGCAATACACGTTATTCAACATATGTAAGAATCTTAGCAGTACCACTGCTATGCCCTATTCCATTTACAAACATACCACTCATAAAACATGTCTACCCGTTATGTGCCTCAGTCACCCAACTTCACCTGTATCAGAATCCAGTCAAGCTCCCACCAACTACACCATTAGTAAAATTAACATTGCAAAATCTAAATCTGCAAAGACAGTAATGTAAAGGGGGATTATCCCAAAACCTGCAACCATGGATCCCATAGTTCGTTACATTTATAAGGAGTACCTCCTTAATGACTCTTACTTTAATGGTCTAAGGTTATCAGTGGTGTACCCCAAGGTTCCGTGTTGGGGCCCTTACTTTTTAATACCTTTATAAATGATATTGGGTCTGTACAATTTTTGTCTTTGCAGATGACACTAAACAATGCAGTGGAATAACGTCCTTACAGGATGTGTCCAATGTACAAGCTGACACCAATGTACTGTCTAATTGGGCAACTAAGTTGCAAATGAGTTTTAATGTTGATAAATGTAAAGTTATGCACTTGGGGGCTAAGAATATGCATGCATCATACATACTAGGGGAAGTACAATTGGGGGAAAAAATGGTGGAGAAGGATCTGGGTGTTTTGGTTGATCATAAGCTCAATAATAGCATGCAATGCCAAGCTGCAGTTTCCAAAGTGAGCAAAGTCCTTTCTTGTATTAAGAGAGGTATGGACTCCAGACAGAGAGATGTCATTTTGCCCCTGTACAAATCATTAGTAAGACCTCTGGAATATAAAGTTCAGTTTTGGGCACCAATTCTCAAAAATGATGTCAGGGAACTGCAGAGAAAGTACAGAGAAGGGCAATCAAACTGATAAGAGGCATGGAGGAACTCAGCTATGAGGAAAGATTCGAGGAACTGAATTTATTCGCTCTTGAGAAGAGGTGATTAAGGGGGATATGATCAACATGTACAAATACATAAGTGGTCCATATAGTGAACTTGGTGTTGAGTTATTCACTTTATGTTCATCACAGAGGACAAGGGGGCACTCTTTTCGTCTAGAGGAAAACATATTTCATCTCCAAATTACAGAGGTTTCTTCACAGTAAGAGCTCTAAAAATGTGTAATAGACTCCTCTAGAGGTGGTTCTGGCAAGCTCAGTAGATTGCTTTAAAAAAGGCCTGAATTCTTTTTTAAGTGTACATAATATAACTGGGTTTTAAGGTAAACCGGACCTCCACCACTAAAAGGCCAGCGTGGATACCTGCTCATTCTCGTACACATTGCACACGTGCTAATATTCATAAGCAAAGGACCAACATAATGCCCGCAATGCCAGTTCAATGCGCACGGTTATGTGCATGTGCGCACCGAGTGTGCATGTGCGCTCGTGTGTGCGCAGGTACGCGTGTACACACAACAATTAGCACTTGGCGTCCAGTGGCCTATTTAAACTGCTCTGTGACAGCAAACAAGTGCTGGGTGATCTTCAGCTCCTTCCTGACCCACCAAGTCCTGATCCGTTGCTCCTGTTTGTTTGTGTATGACTCGACTCGCCTTTGGACTTCCCCTCTGCTTGCTCCTTTACTCTGTTAGCTGGTATCCTGACTTTGGCCTGTTTATTGGATTAATCTGCCTGCTGACTTGGTACCACGTTGCCCGGCTGTTACCCGACCTTGGCCTGCCCTCTGGACTTGCTTTTGCCTGCTGATTCGGTACTCTGCTGCCCGGTTGTTGCTGACTACTGTTCTTCTTCTGGTTTCACTCCTGTCCACACTCTGGTGCCCAGCTGCTTCTACTTCCTGCTCCAAGGACCGTGACTGCCAGCTCTACCCACCTTCAGAGGGAACATCACCAGCCAGCTACTCGTAACACTCCTTGCCTTTACACTTTCTGTTCCCACCTTCAGGAGTGTAGGCGAGAGGAGCAAGGGAGGCCTCTATCACATTCCAGTCTCCAGCAGGTACGTGATATGGGTACTGACATTTATAGGTAAAGTTGATCCAGGCAAAATCGGATTGCCTCTCAGGGGATCAGGAACACATTTTTTCACCTGCTATATCAAATTGGATCAGGATTTGCTGGGGTTTTTTGCCTTCCTCTTGATCAACTGTGGGTACAGGATTGTGTATATGGGATTGTATTTATTTATTTTTTGGTTGAACTAGATGTCTTTTTTCAACCCCTAGGTTACTGCAAGAAACTATCTGCAAGCTCTAGGTTACTGAAGAAACTATCCTACAATGATCTGGGAAAAGGAAAAATTTGACCTTTTCTGTCTGTTGTAGAAGCTAACGGTAGTCAGCTTGGCCTTGGCCAAGAGGGCATGATGAAGCTGAGGGAACTAAAAAAAACTATCAGAGGGTATACCAAATTCCCACTGTAAATCTTGAAATGATTTTAGTTGTTCATTAGCATATAATTGATGAAGGAATTGGACTCCATTGGAATACCAGCCCTCAAAGCCCTGTAACTTCTGCAGCTCCCTCAGAGTGAGTGTACAGCTTGTATAATGGTATAAATTTGCTGTCCCCTCAAAATAACTCAACATACAGCCATTAATGTCTAAACCGCTGGTAACAAAAGTGAGTACACCTCTAAGTGAAAATATCCTAATTATGCCCAAAGTGTCAATATTTTGTGTGGCCATCATTATTTTCCAGCACTGCCTTAACCCTCTTGGGTATGGAGTTCACCAGAGCTTCACAGGTTGCCATTGGAGTCCTCTTCCACTCCCCCATGACAACATCACGGAGCTGGTACATGTTAGAGACCTTGTGCTCCTCCACCTTCCGTTTGAGGATGCCCCACAGATACTCAATAGGGTTTAGGTATGGAGATATGCTTGGCCAGTCCATCACCTTTACCCTCAGCTTCTTTAGCAAGCCAGTGGTCATCGTGTATGTGTTTTTGGGGTCATTATCATGTTGGAATACTGCCCTGTGGCCCAGTCTCTGAAGGGAGGGGATCATGCTCTGCTTCAGTATGTCACAGTACATATTGGCATTTATGGTTCCCTCAATGAACTATAGCTCTCCAGTTCCGGCAGCACTCATGCAGCCCCTGACCATGACACTTCCACCACCATGCTTGACTGTGGGCAAGACACACTTGCTTTTATACTCCTCACCTGGTTGTCGCCACACGCTTGACACCATCTGAATCAAATACGTTTCATCAGACCACAGGACATTGTTCCAGTAATCCATGTCCTTAGTCTGTTTGTTTTCAGCAAACTGTTTGCAGGCTTTCTTGTGCATCATCTTTTGATGAGGCTTCCTTCTGGGATGACGGCCATGTGCGGCGTATGGTCTGAGCAGGCTGAACCCCACCCCTTCAACCTCTGCAGCAATGCTGGCAGTACTCATACGTCTACTTCCGAAGACAACCTTTGGATATGATGCTGAGCATGTGCACTCAACTTCTTTGTTCGACCATGGCGAGGCCTGTTCTGAGTGGAACCTGTCTTGTTAAACCCCTGTAGTGTCTTGGCCACTGTGCTGCAGCTTAGTTTCAGGGTCTTGTCAATTTTCTTATAGCCTAGGCCATCTTTATGTAGAGCAACAATTCTTTTTTTCAGATCCTCAGAGAGTTCTTTGCCACGAGGTGCCATGTTGAACTTCCAGTGACCAGTATGAGAGAGTGAGAGCGATAACACCAAATTTAATACACCTGCTCCCCATTCACATCTAAGACCTTGTAACACTAACGAGTCACATGACACTGGGAAAAATGGCTAATTGGGCCCAATTTGGACATTTTCACTGAAGGGTGTACTCACTTATGTTACCAGCGGTTTAGACATTAATGGCTGTGTGTTGAGTTATTTTGAGGGGACAGCTAATTTCTTTAACTTGAAAAAAACTACTTTATTAATAAAAAAAGGACATATTACATTGCGTCCAGGTACAATTGTCAAAAAAGGTAAGTTGGCACATAGTGATTTTGGTGGTTTACATTGTACATATATCACATATAACAGGTTCATTTAAATACATTTACTAGTGATGTTGATACCTTCTGGTCCTTGGTTCAATTTAAGTATACAGAGGAGTTCCATATTCCTATATCCATTAAGACTGTACCTCTTAGGGATGCAATTTAGGATCCCAAGAAGCTTGGTACTATTTACAGTTTCACCATTAGGGATGAGCTTTGAGTTTGAGTCTAACTAATGTTTGACTCGAACATTGCCTGTTCGCCTGTTCACCAAACAGCGAACAATTTGTCCTCATCAACATGGGGACATGGTGCTTTGGGAGGGACCCCAAAGCATCCTCCCAATGTTGAGGGCATGTGCCCTGCTGCGGTTCAGGGGGGTCTCTGGTCCCCCCTCTTTTCCTGCGGCTTGCCAGGTTGCGTACTCGGATAAAGGGTCTTCTATGGATTTTTAGGGGGAACTCCACGCCATTTTTCTTTTAAAATTTGGTGTGGAGTTCCCCTTAAAATCCATACCAGACCTGAAGGGTCTGGTATGGATATTTGGGGGGAACTCCACGTAATTTTTTTTAATTTTACGCAGGTTTCCCCTTAATATCCATATCAGACCTGAAGGGCCTGGTAATTGAATTTGGGGGAACCCCACGCTTTTTTTTTTTTTTATCAATGACTTTCAATGACTGTTCTCTGTATTACGGGGAGCCGACAATTCATTATAGCCGCGACTTATTTTAAATGACTTTTGTTCCTGCAGAAATGACACTTTGTGCAGGGACAGTTATAAGCACGGGAAACATGTGCCCCTTTACAGGCTATACACACCCCCCAGGTACGAATCTGTGATACTTTACCCACCCGGGTCACTTAAACAGACCACTACTGGTAATCTGTCATCCAAGTGAGCTAGGTATAGTAATAGCTTCCCGGCTCTATCTCCCTGCTCATAGACCCGCTGCTTACAAAAGAATATACTTTGCTTAGCCTTTTCAGTATATATTTGTGTAACCATGTGGGTCTGGAGTTTGAGGTTTTCAGGAGTTGGGTGTGAGTTATATGTCATTTCTAGTTCCTGTAGCTTATCTGATGACAATTGTAATATGGTATTAGGAGTTTGGATATCTGTTTGAGTCTGTTTATTCTGGTAGATAGAATCCAACGGGCGTGCATTTTAAATCGATTCTATTGTGAGTTAAGCGTGGACGGGTCTTGAATCCTATCAAAAAAGACTTGCATTTCCCTCCACATTGCCTCATGATCCGTGAGGGCCGATAGCCAGTAGGGGTTGAGCCTCCATCCTTGTGTGGGTAATGCGACTCATAGGGATGCTGTCATCCAACAAGGGGAGTGGTCTGACAGAGCCCTGGGGGCAAATCCCGAGCCCGTGACCTTAGGTATTAAAGTTTTGGAGATCAGTATAAAGTCTATTCTAGACATAGTAATGTGGCTAGTGGAGTGGCATGTATATGCTCTGGTTGTGGGTTTATAATGCCTCCAAACATCAACTAAAGCAAATTCGGTCAGCGTGCAACACAACCTGGTCTGTAGTGTCTCTTCGGTTCAGGTCACTGTCTTTACCGGGCGATCTAACGATGGAATCATTGTTGTGTTAAAGTCCCCCAGCCATACTACTGGCACCATTAGGTATTGTGCTATTTATGCTAGACCCTCCATGACCACACCTGATCTATATGGGGGAGGGATATAGCTGGTTGAGAGTAATAAGGAAGCCCCTATAATCGCATGCATAAACAGGTATCTACCCTGCTGGTCCAACACCAATGACATCAACTCAAAAAGGGTAGACTTAGCAATCAGCATAGTAAAAATTATACATAAAGTTGCGCTAAATATATACGTGAAAATAGAAGTGAGAAACTTGATACAAATCACAAAAAAGATTACAAATCAAAAAAACATCCTGTGTGAAGTTCAATCAAGAAAAAAGGAGTCTTTGTAATCAGGGACTCTTAGTTCCAAAGAGAAGCCAATGAATAGGGAAATCAATCCTTTTTACGAATTCAGTGTAATCTTCCTGATTTGCCACTATCACATCCAGAACTGAAAAAGGTTTGACTCCTACCGCAATGGGTGGACTCCAAATCAGCGGAGTCGTTAGCGCGAGCAGACAGCCCTCTGCAAGGTTCTTTTGCGTGTATTCCGTTCCGGTGTACTACTGAGCGCATGGATAGATGTGGATCATTCGAAGGTAGCCAGCCTAGATCGAAAAGTTCCGGAAACCGTCGTACGTCCTACTTCTCCTCTCGGTCACCATAGAGAAAGGCAAAGTGGCTGTCCGATCTCCCTGTATGCCTGGAGTTATCTACAGCTCCCCAGCGAATTATCGGATGCCAAGGTTTTTCAATGCGCAAACCTGTAGTGAAACACAAGACACTCGGGCCTCCCGGCCACGAGCGAAGGGAAGGGGAAAACAAAAAGGACTCCGATCGTGAATGTACCGTTAAACAGTCGACAAATTTATTTAAAAAAAATGTAATATACAACAGACCAAAGGTTTGACCGAATAGGTCCGATTCTAACAAATAAAAAATATATGCATAAAAAAACGGTTAAAATTAAGAAGAAATATACACCTGTGCTAGGGAATATTCTAAGCGTGGTGGTATCAGCACAAACAGCCCAGTATAGTAACCTGCCTGGATTGGTTTGTATAGGTGCTATGGTAAGCCAACCTACCTAGGGGCATTTGAAAGCTGCTTTTAAGTAGCCAGTAACATGGGTTTCTACCAGCGCTTTTAGAAATGTTAGCACTGCAGTGAGTTTAATTTCATCTCTCAGTCTACGTACGTTCCATGTTAAAAAATTGCAGTTATGGTGCTTGTGAGTACATAGTAAATGTAAATGTAAAAGTAAATGTAAAGCCCTGAATATTGAACCCCTTTTCTCTCTAATTAAAACTTCTTACATGGTCCCGCCTACCTCTGGGGGTATGGGGGTCGCATTAACCTTATCAAAATGATTCTATTGCCCAAGGTGTTGTATGCCCTCTGGCATTCTCCAATATACCTCCCCCTAAAATATTTCAAAAAACTAGAAGCCCTTCTAGGTCCCTTTGTTTGGGGTAGGAATAGACATAAAATGGCGTGGCAAACGCTCAAGAACCGAACGGATAGGGGAGGCATGGCGTTACTGGACTTTAACCATTACTACATTGCAGCACAACTTTCCCAACTTTTCCATCTTGACAAAGCTGATGGTGATCGCTTCATGACCTTGATCTGCCCCAAATGGGCTCAACGAACGGGTGATCCACTATATGCTATCACTATGGGCACAAGCTGCAGGGGCTTAGGCGATGAAATCGCACCTATTCTACATCAATACAGACGTATTTGGGATATAGCCTCTGGTAGATTGGGAATCCCGACTTACAATGATTACACCCCACTGTGGAATAATAATCATATGAAGGAATTTGCTAACATACAAGGGCAGGAACTATGGAGCAAGTGTGAGGTGTTCTACCTACACCAATTCGTTTCTGGGAGCGTTCCCAAGCCCTTTAATCAACTGCAGGAAGAGTTTGCAATACCATACAACATGCACTTTCAATACATGCAGGTTAGGCATGCGGCTAATGCACAATTCCCTCGAGTGTACCCACATCCCACCCCAACCCCATTTTATCTGTGGCTAAGAGCGAGGATCCCAAGGGCCTTATTTTGTCATATTATGATATGTTATCTGCCCCAATTGCCTCCAAGGTCGCAAATGCCCCGAAGGTGAGATGGCAGAGGGACCTAGATCAAATGGCAGATGAAGAATGGGAAGAGGCGCTTGAGACGTGCAGGGAGGTGTCCCCCAAATTATCAGATAGAATGTCCCAAATTTATATACTGCATAGGGCTTACCTCCCCCCGATTAGAATAGCGAAATATAAACCTGAGTTTCCCCCTAGCTGTCCAATGTGCAAGGTGACCACAGGCACCTTTTTCCATCTCATATGGGCATGCGCTTTGTTACAAGGGTTCTGGATACAGGTGGTGAATTTTCTGCATGATAATATGGACACACCTGTTGGCCTAGACCCCAAACAATGCCTGTTGGGTGTATACCCGGGAGTACTCGACAGACATACTAAGTTATTCCTGCAGGAAACTGTTCGCTGCGAGAAAACTTATCGCCAGGAAATGGATGAGATCTACACCACCGACATTGGCGGAGTGGAAAGCTGACATTAACTTGACCCTGCCATACAAAAAGTGTATTTACATCAATAGAGGGGTGCCCACTTAAATATAATAAAGTGTGGGACCGCTGGCTGAATGACTCCGACACCTACATATAGCCAACGTTCGATCCCGCCACTTCCAATTGTATAATTCTGATGTTGGTTTGATATCTATGGTGTTAAATGCTAGAAGGGCATAATGTTTAGATACAAGTCCATACTCTATGCTGACTGTACTATAGAATGCAAAAAGTTATGTACTCTGCTGTAGACTCCTTCAATGAGTGTTTATTACTGTAAGCTATGTTTTTGATACCTGTGCTTTACTTCAATAAAACGTTGTTAATTGAAAAAAAGTAAATGTAAAGACCAGCAGAGCATCACCTATGCAGTATAAAGAATTCAGTTCCACCCCATATACACTCAAATAGAACATACAATATCCATGTGCTTTCTTGCATAATTTCCAAGTTATCAACATGTGCACAATGGTGCAATTCTTCCCAATGCTCTGATCTAAGGATCAAGCATTTTCCATCCCTCCCAGCTCCTCACCTCCCCAACTTGGCGGAAACATACAATACCCTGTAACCAAGGTTTGAACAGTCATCCAGCCTATTAAACCAACTGGAGGTACATATCTTGTAGCAGTCTTTTCAATAAGAACTGTGTAGAAAAATAGCATCATTAGTAAAGGGAGAGATTTTTCATTGTATAATGCATGGTAAGGCAGCAAACAAAGTCCGACTGTCTCTGAATCTTCGTCTATGTGAGACTCTTGCTGACTGGAAATCAGGTCATTATCATGTAAATGCGGTTGGGGTAACCAGCTCCACCATATCTAGAAGGGATGCTGGATGGTAGGTGTGGGGGAAGGGATGAGCTAGCGCCGTCCATATGGTCTTGGATCGATGGCATAAGATTCGGGTTCAATATGGTAAGATCTCAACCCCTCTCTTATAGTGTGCATTTTATGCCCCCAGTCTTCAACAGGGCCCTGGGGATTGAGGAGTCAAAATGCAGGGTATGTAGAGGGGGGGAGGGAAAGGGGTGAAACCCCCCGACAGAAGTTCCAGGTAGTTGTACTCACATGGATGTTTCATCTGTCAGGTTATACTGCCAGGCATCTTCGTTAATCAATCCATGTCCCAGCTGCCGCCGGATCTTCAAAAAACTGTACTCAGCCATCTTCCTCCACTCTAAGTCTGTCAGGAAATAAGATAGCATATTTGAGGTGCAACAACCGCAATCACCATTTGACATCTTGGAACTGGGATCTTTTCCACTGTACTCCATTAGAGAAGTCGGGGAACACCGCCACGTGTCCATTGCCTATCTGAATATTTCCTTGTTCCCTGGTCAGTCTTAGGATTTTATCTTTATCCTTAAAGGTAAGGAACTTGGCAAAAAAAGTTTGGGGGAGGGGGCTCCCGATGTTGGAGGCTTTTCTGGTATGCGGTGAGCTCTCTCCACCACAAACATAGCAGAAAAAGCCTCCCTGCCAAGAGATTTAATCAGGAGAGTCTCCAAATACTCAGCTGGGTTGTTGCCTTCTATTTTCTCCGGAAACCCAATGAACCAGAGATTGCAGTGTCTCATCCGATTTTCCATATCGTCTTGATATGCATGGAGTTGGTGTAGTTGCCTCTATATCTTCTGTAGCATGTCGCGTGGGGTGCAGGATGACTTCCGCCGCTCCAATACAGATCTCCACCTTGGTGACCCTGTCTTTAACTTTGGATAAATCTTGGCGTAGTAGAGATATGTTTATTTTTACCTCATCTATTTTCGTGGTCAGTGTCCCCTGGAGAGTAACTAGGGCATCCAATACCTTAGCTGTGTCCGCATGTTGTTGCTCAGCAGCTGAGCACATGTCGGCGCCATCTTTGGCCTGCTGGTCTTTCTCTTGGTGGCGGAATTTCGATAGTTTATCCATTGCATTCATAGTTCTTTTAGGCGGAGACATGTTCCCGACCTGCTCCCATGTTCAATACACGTCGTAAAGGTAAGTATACAGGCTAGTTTCCATCCAAGATATTAGAATAAACGGCAAGAGGAGCTCACTCTATCTGCATCCTACTCTATCACTCCCCAGGCCATGCCCCCTGAGGGGACAGAAAATTGACACTGTTATACAAGCTTTACACTCACTACTTTACACTGTAGCAAAGTGTAATTTCTTCAGTGTTGTCACATGAAAAGATATAATAAAATATTAACAAAAATGGGAGAGGTGTACTCACTTTTGTGAGATACTGTAGGTGCTGCTAATGCAACCTTTCCCTATAGGCTATTTATTTGAACTGTTCAGGGCCACATATCAGACATTTCGTTCAACTTCTAAATTGTCCTCCCTGCTACAAATAGGAAAATCTGGAGCATCTGCTGCCACCATTGAATAGTAGGCCCAAAACGACCCACGTTAGGGATTTTTAGCAACAAAGCTCTTTGCTGCATTTCCTGATGGTGGCTGTAGGCATAGCTGCAGGGGGAAGCCTATGGGCATAGCCTGCCTGCCATTCCACTATGGGGCTTCAGCAGTGGACACTTGTTGCTTTGCACAGACAAAGCAGCCTTTGTTTTCAGCACTTCACTGCATACTTTTTCTGTATAGTTGTGTGTACCGAAGCACTGTATGTTTATTCCCTTTATTATTATAGCTTCCATTACATTTTTGAGCTCCACTTTATTGAAAAACAAGATCAGGCAGACCTAAAGTGAGAGGCAGAAGTTCTGCATGTGGAGGTAGTGTAGTTTTTCCACTATTATTTGATATTTACAGATGTCGTTTTTTAAACAGATTTTTTTTTCTTTATTTTTTTTATCATTAAAAGAAGATTCTTGTCTTGTTGAAGCAAACACGAGAGGACAAATGCAACCTGCATACCATCTTTAAAGAGTCCTAGGTCTAAACACTACCTTGTTCCTATTTACAAAATGGTTTCCTTACAAGAGAAGACCACCAACTCAGACATTGGCCATCATCACCTCATTGCATCCTTGCTTTGCATCATTGCATTGCATCATTTTCTAATGGTTCTATCATATAAAACAGCTTTTACCTTTGGCCTCATCTGCATCCATAGACTCTTCTGAAAATGCAGATGGCAAAAACATAATGGAAAAGGTAGACAAAGGACTTGGATGACCCTAACACAATGAAAGAGAACAGGAAACAATGAGTAACACAAATAACAGAGGTGTAAAGCAGATCATTGAGCAGATTTGTCAAAGACATCAAATAAAAAGTATTTATCTAATATTAAATTAAAAATAAAATATTGTACAGTCGATAAATAAAAACTCAAATGATTATAAAATGGCAGTTGAAAAGAAAATGAGGGACTTAAAAGTTAGCTGAGGTAGAATTTGCAACATTGTAGAATGTCATGAAAATCGCATGAAGAGACTGACCTCCAGGTCTTCTGGTTTACGATCGCAAGCTTTGTCACGGGTGCGCACGATGTTGGCGCCAAACGGCCTATTTAAACCAGCCTCTTGCTAATGGTCTCTGCTGTCTGCTCTACAGCGTTATACCTGTGAGACCTGATCCGTAGTATTTGTTCCTGTTTGACCCGGCCTGCCTGTGACCCATCTGCTATCTGCCTGCACCCGACCCCGGCTTGTTGTGATGATTCTTCTGCCTGTTCCCTTGTACTTCACTTCCAGTCTGATATCTGACCCAGCTTGCTTTGACCATCCGTCTGCTAAAGGTGAACCTGCTTACATTGAACTGTGTCATCTGCTGCAAGTAACCTGCTTGTATTGAACTGTTCACCTGCTGCAAGTACCTGCTTATATTGCACTGTTCGTCTGCTACAAGTTACTTGTCTTACTGAACTGTTCACCTGCTGCAAGTACCTGCTTATATTGAACTGTGTCATCTGCTGCAAGTAGCCTGCTCATATTGAACTGTTCATCTGCTACAAGTTACCTGCTCCATTGAACCGTGTTATCTGCTATAAACTACCTGCTGATCCATTCGCTGTGATTACCTGCTCCACTGAACTTCACCTATCCATCCCTCTCATCTGTTGATCCTGCCAGGCACCTGTACCCCTCCTTACTCCTGTGTTCCCTGTTACATTGCCAGGAAACGGGTAGTGGGAGTTGTAAGGGAGGCCTCTGTCCGCAATCCGGGCTCGGTACTAGAAGGTACGTGACATAGAGTCAGATGATACAATGAAACTGTCATTAGCCATTGCCTTGCAGTAAAAAAAAAAAAATGACACTAAATTGGTAGCTGTCATGGCTACAAGGAATACCACTTTGTAGGTGAGGGTAGAGAGAGAAATGTTTCTCATGTGGGAAAAGGGCTGTTTATAAAATGGAGATACAACCAGATTGTGGTTTCTGCACATTGGAGAGGGTGGGACACTTGAAAGTAAAAAGTTGCAGAGCCCAAACATACACCAGACCTTTAGGCTGGGTTCACACATATGCAAATTGGATGCAGCTTATACCACATCCAATTCACAGAACATTTTAAAATCTATTAGTTTGAATCAGTCTGTTTCACATATGTGCGTTGCATTCACTCTCAGCATTGCCCAAAAAAGTGTGCATTTTCTAGGCATTGCGGTGCAAATTAGAGCCACATAATCTTCTATGGGAACGCATCTAATGTGCAGATGCGTTCCGTTCTGAACATTGAATTCTCTCCTCCTCACTAATCCTCCCCCTCTGCCTGCTCAGCTGATCCGCAGCTACAACGGAGAGGAATCGCTCAACAGCTGCTTTTTCTCTTCGCACAGAGAACGGAGCTGGAATTTGCACCGGATTAGTGTGAACCCAGCCTTACACTCAAGGAGTGATTGTCTTTACTGGTGGTTGTACTAGGGTGTTGCCCTCAGTGTCACATGTGCAGATGGCCACTGAGCAGGAATAGAGCCAGAGTGTGATACACAGTTGACAGGCAATATCAGAAATAGACAAAAAGTCAGGGTGGGTGGCAAACAAGCTTAGTCAAATACAAGCTAAAATCGATAAATGGAGAAACGGGAATGCACACAAAAACATGGACTTGGTCTGAACATAGCTAAATAGTGAGCTCCACCAACAGACTGAAAAATCTGTCCTGCAGCTGCTATATAATCCAGTATTTATAGATTGTACTTTTAGTCTTTTTTATTCGTTTTTTATTTTATTTTGGTCCTCGTAAGGCTGTTTCTGCCCTGTGTAAGCAAACATGGTGGGCATGGATGGTAAATGCATTTAGGCAATTATATCTTCTGAATTAAAGGTAGGACTGTCTTTTATTGCTACCACAGATGTGTAAACCAATGGAATGATCTTACTATGACTCAACATCAGTAGCAAGATATTACTCCTCAAACCAATTGAAACTGCACATCTAAAGAGTATTGATGTGGATGCCAAAGCAAAAGGTTTTCTATCCAGCCTACTTTTGGGTAACGACTGATGGAGGCAAAGCAAATCAGCTTGGGGTATTTCCTGACTGGCAGACAGAGATGAAGTTTGATGTGAATATTTGTATCTGTTTATACAGCTCATTGTGCTCAGGCTTAAAGTGTTACTAAACCCACAACAGTAAAATCAGTGTGTATATGCAGTAAAGCATGCTTGTTATACTCACTGTGGAACCTAAGGGGTTCATCTTCCGCATTGTGTAAAAAAGGGGCTGTTTGATCCTGTCTTCTCTGATCTGTCCCTTCTTTTACTGTCCCCAATCTATTTGCTGATAGCACAGAGCCCTAGGAGTTATGCTGCACATGCTCAGTTTGGTGTGCATTGCTAGAGTTTTTTTTGTTGGAGGTGCATGTGATCAGGACAAGGCCAATCAGCACTGTCCAGACAGAGGATCAGGGGTCATGCAGCCTCACAAGACAGTTAAAAAAGAATGAAAACTCCTCCTACAAGCTTTAACCAGTGCTTGGCCAGACACTGATAGAAGTCACAAGACTGCTATATACTGTTACAATTGTGCGCCTCTAAATCGTGCACACGTCTGATCAATGTATCTTTTCAATTCGCAAGGATGTAGCACCTTTCTTTTGTTTGTTTCAAAGTGGGAAATGTTTACACCAATCAGCAAGAGAGCTCCAGAACAGCTGCAATAACAAAGGAAGAGTGAAGCTGAGCAAAACTTAAATTGGAAGTCCAGCCTATTCCTAATTAAGCATTAAGCTGCTCTCACCATCTTTCTAAACCCCATTTTATCTAACCTGTGAAAGGAAGATGTGTATACTTACCTAATCTGAGAGTGATCTGGTCCGGTTACATGATTGCGCCAGTGGCTGACTTCAGTGAAGAGGAGAGATCGCCATACAGAGCCTGGGCACTGACATCACCCATAGGCATTTATTGTCGCTGTTCCTCCTCTACACAG
This sequence comes from Lithobates pipiens, assembly GCF_037356315.1. NCBI lineage: Eukaryota > Metazoa > Chordata > Amphibia > Anura > Ranidae > Lithobates > Lithobates pipiens. Next base: position 331,682,600 of record NW_027507764.1, on the reverse strand, counting down.
TGAGAGGAGGGGTGAATACCTGCAGCTATTCTCTGAAAAAAAAGCCCTTGTTGTCACCTATAACACAAAGGGAAGTGTCCAAACAAGGACCTTTAAATCAGTATCATCAGCTTTTAACACATATTTCACATTTTAGTGGATGGATTTACATCTACTTTATCAAAACAGTGATTGAGTTCTTTGAATTTTAGTGCTGGGGTACATTTTCTTATGTGACCTGCCTGTGTGCACATATCTGTACACTTCACAATCCTTGTTCTCTGTCCACAACAACTGATTGATAACCCCCACAGATACTGAAAAAATTAAAGTTATGCATACATCGGTTAGGCCTTTTATCTCTGATTAAAACTGTTCTGCTGCTCACCACATTTATAGTGCTGTATTTTCTGCAGTATATGATTTTTTTTCTTTATGCCATTACTAATAATGTCCTACCAGAACAAGAAAATGAAATAACTATTTATAACGCATGCCCAAATTAGTATGTTATTCAGTAGCTGCCTAAACTACTAATCACAGGACTCTATCTGGTCACTCACAGTACACAGAACTGGTACATTTTTACCCAGTAAACTTGATAATATGTCTCTATTTCTATGTAGAACACAACACAGTACTAGCTGGAGCTATTTTCTAGGAGCATTTTTTTCACTTTCAACCAGACAAGCCTGTTCTTTTTTCTCCAAATACACCAAAGCAGGAAGGAAGAGGACTGGTATATAAAGATGAATCTGACAGCCCTTTTCATGATCGTGACATTGAAGTGCACAGTTGTTGACATAACAGCTAGGGAAGCAATTTCTGCACTCACAGAAATGATTAAGCTATCATACCTATGCACAGCAACTAAACTAATGCATTATTTCTTTTCTGAAAGTATTTTGACGTAGTTGTGAAGAAATACAGGGCTATCAAATTGTTCTAGCTGCTAAATGCTACTTAAAACTGTAAAATTTGAATGTATTATATTCGTTGTCTGATATTACCAAAGAATTTTATAAGAAAATAATATATATATATATTTTTTTTAATTAAAGGTCTCAATATGCCTACAATGCTTACACCTTTTCACTGATCACCTTCAGTTTCCAGTCTGCTGCACTCATGTGATGGGACCCACAGAAGATGATACAGCTCATTCACTACCCCAATTCCTCAATCACAAAATATAAAAGTCAGCTGCAAGCAGATTCTACACACTTGGTGAGAGAGGGCAGGAAGGTAAAGAGCTTCTTTTTTGTTCTCTCCAAAAAAATTCCCCTTTCTGTGGTACTTCTGTGGTTAAAGTGTAAGTCTAGCCTATTACTAACTAAGCCTAAATCGCCTCCCACCCCCTTCTAAACCCTTTTCTATCCATCCTGTGAAAAGAAGGTTTCTATATGTACCTATTCTGGGAATGATCCAGTGTAGAGGAGGAGCAGCCGACAACGAATGCCTATGGGTGATGTCAGTGCCCAGGTAGCCGTTGTTGGCGATCTCTCCTCTTAGAGGATATATACACATGTTCCTTTCACAGGTTAAATAAAATAGGATTTAGAAAGAGGGTGGGAGCAGCTTTACACTAAGACCCCTTTCACACTGAGGTGGTTTACAGGCACTTTAGCGCTGCAAATAGCCTCTGCTAAGTGCCTGAAAACTGCCTCCCATTCATTCCAGTGTGACTTTTCACACTCGGGCGGTGTGCTTGCGGGACATTCCAAAAGGTCCTGCAAGCAGAATCTTTGGGGTGGGTTGAGAGCGCTGTATTTAGCGCTCCCAAAACGCTCTACCCATTGCAATGAATGGGCAGTGCTTTCAAAGCGCCTTCAAATTGCTGCAAAATGGGAGTTTTCTAAACCTTTTTTGGGGGTTAAAAGTTCCTCACTAGCGGGTGAAAAACCCTGCTAAAATGAGTGGCGCTTTAGCGCTAACAACCGCCGCTTTCACACTGAAAGCAGTCTTAGTTAGGAATAGGTTGGACTTCCAATTTAAGTTTTGCTCAGCTTCACTCGTCCTTTGTTGTTGCAATTGTTCTGTGGCTCTCTTGCTGATTGGTGTAAACATTTCCCACTTTGAAACAAAACAAAAGTAAGGTACTACATCCTTGGGAATTGAAAAGATACAATGAGCAGGCGGTTGCATGATTTACAGGTGCACAACTGTAAGCCTTTGTACACACGGTCGGACATTCTGCCAACCAAATCCGTTGGATTTTGTCCGACGGATTTTGTCCTACGGATTTAGTCCGAAACTGTTGCATACACACGGTCGGACCAAGTTGTTGGAATTTGCGGTTGCCAAGAACGCGGTGACGTAAGCCGCGTACGGTGGGACTAGAAAAGGGAAGTTCAGCACCACGTCCGGCACCCTTTGGGCTCCTTCTGCTGATCTCGTGTTAGTAGAAGTTTGGTGAGAGACGATTCGCGCTTTTCAGATTTGTGATTCAGATCGCTACTGCTGTTCGGTTTGTGCTTGTCTTTGCGTATATGATAATCAGTGCGTGCAGTCATTAAGTATTTGTTTCTCATTGTGGACTATATCTTCGTATAGTACGCTTTGAAAGGCATTTTTTATTGTCTGCTTGCTTCTGCTATTCAGGTCGTTCTTTCAGGCCTTGCTGTATATCGGTGCTTTCTGTTGTCCGTTCTGACCAGCCGACCGTTTTGAAACCATGTTTCGTCTACGTACTCGTCGTAGAGTTTGTGCTGTGCAGGGGCTTCGTGTTAGGGTTCTTACTTTGACACAAGCCCGGTCCATGAACAGGGAGGGGAGGCGTTTGTGAACCAAGAATTGGTTGCGTGAGATCCGCAAGAATAATCCTGATTATCTCCGGATGACGGACCCCGTTTTTCACCGTCTGCTGACTTTGCTGACCCCTTATATCACCAGGCAGGATACCTGCATGCGGCAAGCCATCACTCCGGAGCAGAGGCTCATCGCCACGTTGCGCTACTTGGCGACAGGGAGAAGCCTTCAGGACCTCAAGTTCTCTACAGGCATCTATCCCCAGGCTCTGGGGATCATTATTCCAGAGACCTGTTCTGCCATCATTCAGGTCCTGCAGAAGGACTATATGAAGCTAAGTTTTCTCCTTAAACATCACATTCTATGTATTTCATGATTGCTAATGTCTTGCATTTCTTTCCTCATTCCCTAATTACCATCATTGCAATATGCTCTAATTCATATGCTCTGCCCCTATTTGCCTCACTAACTTCCCTACCATGCTCTTCTTGGCCCATAAAACTATAGTCTAGTCACTTACCAATGTCTTTTGTCAGCTCCATAGTATTGCTTTTCCCTAAACACCCACTAAAATGTCTAAAAATGTGATGTGTGTGCTTCAATTCATGCAGAGTGACCTTTTTTAAATTTTTGGGGTTGTGCCAAACTCATTAGTAACCCCCCTCCCCCCAACTGCTAGCTCAGCTGATAGCAATCCTCTATCTGATGACTTTACCAAACCCAATACACACTATATCTACCTTTTTGATGATCACATTTATTTATCCAAAAATGTTGGTGTCTAATCTGCTTGCGATGTTGATTTGTCAAATTACTAATTTTTGTTCTTGTTTCACTACACAGTGTCCTTCAACGCCACAGGAATGGCAGACTGTGGCCTCCCACTTTGCCAGTTTTTTTCAAGTTGTGCCTTTTTCACCAACAGTGCAAACCCAAGTTCAGAGCGAGATGAGGGGACAGTCTCTTCTTCAGATAATGTTATTATGTTGTGGGTCTGCTACACACACACACCTTGTTTTTGTAACTAATGTATGTAGTGCATTACTGACCAAAATCATGCTCATTTTCTGCACCATGGCAGGAAAATGGCAAGATTGTCCAAATTGACACCTCAATGTGGGTGTTTTTTACTAAAGGCACATCCACTATGCACTACAAGTGCACTGCAAAAGTACACCTGAAACTGCACTTGGAGTGCAAAGTTGAGTTGCCTTTAGTAAATCACACTCCTTCTCAGCACAAACTAAAATTGTACTCCAAATACATTTTTTGCGCAATGAAAAAGGAAGCCACACATTGTTGATAATTAAACTTTTTAATACAAGCACATTCACATGTGCGTTTCGAAAAGGTTTTTACAACAAACCAAGAAATTGTGTGTATCAAAAACAGAGTTTAATCCAAATTTTGTTTACTTGGTGTTTTTGTGTAAACAGGCATGTATCAAACCGTAAAATACAGAACACAGGAACTTACAAAGTTCAACTTTGAAAAGGGAAGACAATATCAGACATGAGTATATACAAACTGGGCTGATATTGCCTTCATCACATGGGTTTTCACCCCTGAAAAATTCAAATTTGGAAGATGCACACAGTGTGTCAACATGTGCTATTTCCCATCATGGGGGGTCAATGTACATGCTTGGGGGCTGCAACCCCTTCATCTCAGACACTTTACACAAAACACGTACATTGATCCCCCATGATGGGAGATAGTACATGTTTACACACTCTGTGCATCTTCCAAATTTGTAATTTCGAGAAATACAACATTTTTTGTTTAAAATATCAAAAATAAAACCCTATGTAGGTTTTGTGTGTTTCACACTCTCCCCAAAACATCAATGATGTTCTTCATTTTATTTTTAACATCATTGATGTTTTGCTGTATATTTTCCAAATCCTGATTGCACCCCATTATCTCCCCAATCAGGATCTGGGCACTTTCACTGGTAAAACAGGAATCTTCTTCCACATCACCTACAAAACAAAGCAAAAAAGCACACCATGTAATAAAAATATGGTGACATACATTGATGAGCTTACCGGAAGCTGTGTTCTCCGACACTCATCTGTTGTGGTGACAATTTACCCAACCTTCACGATCTCTCCTTCCTCCTCCTCCTCCTCTTGCTCCTCTGTTTCTGCTTTTGGAAGTTGCCCTTCTTTGGGAGGGGTGTGGTCCCTGGTGTCCTTATACTTGCAGAGTCTTCTTTCCCCTATGAGAATGTAAACAAAGAATAATTAGCACACAGAGGGCAGAAATAGGAATATGAAACATTGCTTGGAAGTGTTGTACAATTGTGTTTTTTGGCCGAGTTCCAAGGTGAGAACATTATTGGGGACTCTTTGTTAAGCTGGAATACTTCCCTGCAGAACGATGTTTCTTACGAAAGGATGAAACCATGAACTTGAAAGTGGCCATGTTAAAATGCACAACATGAAATCAAAGCACATGGAGCAGTATGCAAGCAAGAATAATCCTATTAACACACGACAACTACTTACTTTTTTTAAGAACACGCTTGATCCTTAGGTACTGCTCGTGCTCCCTCAGTTTCAGGTCTGACCAGCGTTTTCTCAGTTGATCCTTGGATCGGTGTACCCCAAAATTCTTATGAAGACTCTTCACAACTTTAGACATGATCTTGGCCTTTCTGATATTTGGGTATGGGTAAGGGCCATACTTTCCATCATAGTCGGTCCTGTTCAGTATGTCGACCATCTCCAACATCTCTCCAAAAGACATATTTGAGGCCTTAAATCTTCTCTTCCTGGATCGGGACGTTTCAGGCTCCGGGCTTTCCTCACCCTCCTCCTCGTTAGTGGAACTATTATTAGTGCGCACCTGCGTTCTCTCCGCTATGTGCTCTCCCCACTGCGCCGGAAGCGAAGGGGCGGGGAATAGTCTAGAAAGAATGTCAGGGGCAGGCGGAGTTTCACGCATGCGCACTGTATATAAAACGCAACACGCGTGTATCGTCCGTACAATCTGGGAAGAGAGTGAGGCGCGGACGCGACGAACGTGCAAACGAAGGTAAAAATTTTAACTTGGTGCATCACTAGACTAGACTGCTTCTATCTAGGACAATGTTGGGACAAGATTAGGAGGGGTTTTAATGGCATTATTAGTATTTGAGGGTTTGTCTTGTGTTGTGTCTTGCAGACAATATGGATCCATTCAAAAACCCAAATTTTATGGGGCTATTCCTCGAACGCTACAAGGAGATGCCCTGCTTGTGGCAGTTCCACAACGAGTTTTATGCCGACGTAACAAAGAGGAATGCAGCGCTGGAGAAACTTCTTTCTTCGGTGCGGATCATGGTCCCCACGGCAGACATGGCCTATCTAAATGTGAAAATTGAGGCAATGAATATTACATATCTCAGGGAGAGAAAGAAGAACCTGGAGTCCTTGAGAGCAGGAGATCCAGATGCCGTTTATTACCCCAGGATGGTTTACTTTGAGAGGCTGCATTTTCTGGTAGACCAGGGGGTACCCAGGCAACCACTCAGGCCACCACTCTCCAGTCTTCCTTCAAGGCATCCTTCACCCCCAGCTGAGGCTTCCAACGCCCAACCTGGGCCTTCCAGGCAGCAACATGTGGTGGGGCCCAGCTTGAGACAGGTATTGCATTGTTGAACATATTTCTTGTGTTACATTTAATGATGTTAGCTAGATGTTCTTATTGATCAGTAAGTTGTGATTTATCAAAGTGGTTTACATATTAAGAGACAGTAGTGACCAAAAATGATTGGGACGGGAAAGAAAAATGCTGGGCTCAGAATGATAGTCTGTTCTATTTGGTAACATTCAATTTGCAAAAGCCAGGAGCACAAAATGGTGTGATTGATGAACAAAAAACTAAAACGATGTCCCCTTTTCATACACAGGAAGACCTCAGTCAGGGGAGGCTGTAGCAAGTGGCAGCCAGGAGGTCGACCAACGCCCTCCTTCTCCTCCTCCTGCCCCAACTACAGGAGTCCAGCCACAGCCTCGAAGGATGCCTGGTGAGAAGTGCCGAAGGAAGACGAGAGAGTGATGGCCTGGGTTCAGTCTGGTCTGCCAGAAGATGCAGCCTCTGGAAGATCCACATCCTGGGGACATAAATGGCATCTGAATTTCCTCTTCTTCGGGACCAGACTTCTCTCCCTGAGATATGTACTCCTCAGGCCACCAATCTTTCTTATTCGAATTTTGGTCATGTCTGCACTGGGGGCCAAAGGCTGCACCAAAGTAACAAGTTTTTCCAACGCTGCGTTCCTCTTTTTATTTTCTTTCGACCAAAATAACGTTTTTTTTTGTTTGATCAAATACTTGTGTATGTGTTTTCCTTCAAAAAGTACAGTTTATTTGTGAGCAGGCAGGTGCATTTCAAAAAAACAAAGTGAAATGAATAACAAGGGGTACCAACAATAAACAACCTCCTGTAGATTAAAAAAGAAAAACAAAATATCAAAAATACAATAATGTTGTTGTGGTAAGTTTACACACAAAAAACACCCCAAAAAAAGGAGAAATTAGCAAACTGTCTTTAAAGGAGATTTTTAGGAATTCCAAAAAAAAAAACATCCAAAAAAGAATAAACAAAATCTAAAATTGTGTAGATGTGACGCAAAATAAAATTATATTGCTGAAATGGTGAAAAAAGAGTATTGAAATACGTTTGGGAGAAGTGTGTGTGACTATGAGCATCAAAAGAAGTTCGTTCTTGCAGCATTGTAAAGAACAAGAGAATGCGCTTCATGAAAGAATTTTTAACATTGCAGCGTGACGAATGTGCTATATCGCTTACAAGCAGTAGTTTTACCTGAACGATCGCTTCCGTGTTGGAATTTGAATGTGAGCATGCGTGGCACCTTGTCCGTTGGAGTAGGCTACACATGATCGGAGTATGTCCGATCGGACCAGTTTGTCGGAAAATATTTCCAGCAAGTTGGAAAATTGGGTGCGACGGATATTCTGACGGAAACAGTCCGATGCATACCACACACAGTCGGATTATCCGACAAAACGGTCCGATAGGACACATTCCGTCTGAATCTCCGACCGTGTATACAAGGGCTAACAGTATAATCCAAATAGAAAGTCCACAACTCTGTGTGATGCTCTTAAAATCTTCCTTTATTCCTTTATTAACTACTTAAGCCTTAAAGTGGATGAATACCCACTCTCATCCTTTCTAAACTACTGCAATATTGGTTATCTAGAAGGATATACATGTCTCCTAGATGTATACTTATCTGTCAAATATCTCCCTTCTGTCTGCTATGAGACCCGAAAAACTGCAGATTTTGTGGGTGGGTCTGTTTTCTGAGGCTCAGTGGGTGGAGTTGTGATGTCATTAGACTCCCCGTCCATCTCTACACTCCCCTTATCAACATGCATTTTCTCCTGTGTATTTCTTAGCCCTTGTACACACGGTCGGAGAATCCATCGGAATGTGTCCTATCGGACCGTGTTATCGGATAATCTGACTGTGTGTGGTATGCATCGGACTGATTCCGTCGGAATATCAGTCGGACCAAGTTTTCCAACTTGCTGGAAATATTTTCCGACAAACTGGTCCGATCGGACATACTCCGATCATGTGTAGCCTACTCCGATGGACAAGGTGCCACGCATACTCACATTCAAATTCCAACACGAAAGCGCTTGTTCAGGTAAAACTACTGCTCGTAAGCGATATAGCACATTCGTTACGCTGCAATGCTAAAAATTCTTTCATCAAGCGCATTCTCTTGTTCTTTACAATGCTGCAAGAACAAACTTCTTTTGATGCTCATAGTCACACACACTTCTCCCGAACGTATTTCATTACTCTTTTTTTAAACCATTTCAGCAATACAATTTCAGTTTGCGTCACATCTACACAATTTTAGATTTTGTTTATTCTTTTTTGGATGCTTTTTTTTTTTGGATTCCCTAAAAATCTCCTTTAAAGATAGTTAGCTCATTTCTCCTTTTTTTGGGGTGTTTTGTTTGTGTAAACTTACCACAACATTATTGTATTTTTGAGATTTTGTTTTTATTTTTTAATCTACAGGAGGTTGTTTAGTGTTGGTACCCCTTGTTATTCATTTCACTTATTTTTTGGGAAATGTACCTGCCTGCTCACAAATAAACTGGCCTTTTGGAAGGAAAAAACACACACAAGTATTTCATCAATCAAAAAAACCTTTATTTTGGTCGCAATAAACTAAAAAGAGGAACGCAGCGCTGGAGAAACTTGTTACTTTGGTGCAGCCTTTGGCCCCCAGGGCAGACATGAACAAATTAGAATATAAAAAATTGGTGGCCTGAGGAGTACATATCTCAGGGAGAGAAGTCTGGTCCCGAAGTCCTAGAGAACAGGAAATTCAGATGCCATTTATGTCCCCAGGATGTGGTTCTTCAAGAGGCTGCATCTTCTGGCAGACCAGACTGAACCCAGGCCATCATTCTCTCGTCTTCCTTGGGCACTTCCCACCAGGCATCCTTCAAGGCTGTGGCTGGGCTCCTGTAGTTGGGGCAGGAGGAGGAGGGCATTGGTCGACCTCCTGGCTGCCACTTGCCACAGCCTCCCCCCGACTGAGGTCTTCCTGTGTATGAAAAGGGGACATAGTTTAAATTTTTTGATCATCAATCACACCATTTTGTGCTCCTGGCTTTTGTTAATTGAATGTTACCAAATAGAACAGACTATCATTCTGAGCCCAGCATTTTTCTTTCCCGTCCCAATCATATTTGGTCACTACTGTCTCTTGAGATGTAAACCAATTTGATAAAATACAAATTACTGATCAATACGAACATCTACAGTGGTGTGAAAAAGTGTTTGCCCCCTTCCTCATTTCCTGTTCCTTTGCATGTTTGTCACACTTAAGTGTTTCGGAACATCAAACCAATTTAAACAATAGTCAAGGACAACACAAGTAAACACAAAATGCAATTTGTAAATGAAGGTGTTTATTATTAAAGGTGAAAAAAAAATCCAAACCATCATGGCCCTGTGTGAAAAAGTGATTGCCCCCCTTGTTAAAACATACTATAACTGTGGTTGTCCACACCTGAGTTAAATTTCTCTAGCCACACCCAGGCCTGATTATTGCCACACCTGTTCACAATCAAGGCATCACTTAAATAGGAGCTGCTTGACACAGTAAGGTCCACCAGAAGATCCTTAAAAGCTACACATCATGCCGAGACCCAAAGAAATTCAGGAACAATTGAGAAAGAAAGTAATTGAGATCTATCAGTCTGGAAAGGGTTATAAAGCCATTTCCAAAGCTTTGGGAATCCAGCGAACCACAGTGAGAGCCATTATCCACAAATGGCGAAGACATGGAACAGTGGTGAACCTTCCCAGGAGTGGCCGGCCGCCCAAAATTACCCCAAGAGCGCAGCGATGACTCATCCAAGAGGTCACAAAAGACCCCACAACAACGTCCAAGGAACTGCAGGCCTCACTTGCCTCAGTTAAGGTCAGCGTTCATGCCTCCACCATCAGGAAAAGACTGGGCAAAAATGGCCTGCATGGCAGAGTTCCAAGGAGAAAACCACTGCTGAGCAAAAAGAACATCAAAGCTCGTCTCAATTTCTCCACAACACATCTCTGATCCCCAAGACTTTTGGGACAACATTCTGTGGACCGATGAGACAAAAGTGGAACTCTTTGGAAGGTGTGTGTCCAAGTATATCTGGCGTAGAAGGAACACTGCATTTCATAAAAACAACATTATACCAACAGTAAAATATGGTGGTGGTAGTGTGATGGTCTGGGGCTGTTTTGCTGCTTCAGGACCTGGAAGACTTGCCGTGATAAAAGGAACTATGAATTCTGCTGTCTACCAAGAGATCCTGAAGGAGAATGTCCGACCATGTACTCAAGCTGAAACGAACTTGGGTTCTGCAGCAGGACAATGATCCTAAACACACCAGCAAGTCCACCACCGAATGGCTGAAGAAAAACAAAATGAAGACTTTGGAGTGGCCTAGCCAAAGTCCTGACCTGAATCCTATTGAGATGTTGTGGTATGACCTTAAAAAGGCCGTTCATGCTCGAAAACCCTCTAATGTAACTGAATTAGGACAATTCTGCAAAGATGAGTGGGCCAAAATTCCTCCAGGACGCTGTAAAAGCCTCATTGCACGTTATCACAAACGCTTGGTTGCAGTTGTTGCTGCTAAGGGTGGCCCAACCAGTTATTAGGTTTAGGGGGCAATCACTTTTTCACACAGGGCCATGATGGTTTGGATTTTTTTTCACCTTTAATAATAAACACCTTCATTTACAAATTGCATTTTGTGTTTACTTGTGTTGTCCTTGACTATTGTTTAAATTGTTTTGATGTTCCGAAACACTTAAGTGTGACAAACATGCAAAGGAACAGGAAATGAGGAAGGGGGCAAACACTTTTTCACACCACTGTAGTTAACATCATTAAATGTAACTGTCAGGAATCCGTCCGTTCCGTGCGATCGGCTCTCCGTTCGCGCCGCGGGTCGTCGTGGGCACGAGCGTCTTCCGACGCGCGCGGGTGCACGTCGTTCGCGTGTGCGCGCGGTACACGCACGCACGGGCGAGCGTTAGTTCGTTTGGCGCCAGTGGCCCTTTTTAAAGGCACAGTTGCAGGGGTTCTGTGCTGTCTCGTCTGCAGCTTGTGCCTGAAGTTACCTGCTTACCTGCCTGCTACCTATCTGATACCTGACCCGGCTCCGTCTGACCTCGTTGACCTCTCCTGCTCCGACCCCGGCTTGTTTGACCCTTCTTGGACTGTCTTCCTGTTGCCGAACCTCTGCTTGTACCTGATACCTCTGCTGTCTCCTGCTTACTTCTGTGCCTGCTACCTTCGCATCCAGAGGATCCATCCATCCTGATCCCTCAGTCTGCGGCCTTCTCCCAGCTGCTGTCCTGCTACAGAGAGTTCCTGATCCAGAAGATTCTTACCTACCCTGCACCTGCTGCTGCACCTGGCTGGACTCTCCTACCCCGCTGCGCTCCGGTCTCCCTGTTCCCATTCCAGTGAGACCGGAACCAGAGCCGTAAGAGAGGTCCCCTTCCACTAAGTCAGACTCTTTACCTGAAGTCCCTAACAGTAACACAAGAAATATGTTCAACAATGCAATACCTGTCTCAAGCTGGGCCCCACCACATGTTGCTGCCTGGAAGGCCCAGGTTGGATGTTGGAAGCCTCAGCTGGGGGAGAAGGATGCCTTGAAGGAATACTGGAGAGTGGTGGCCTGAGTGGTTGCCTGGGTACCCCCTGGTCTACCAGAAAATGCAGCCTGTCAAAGTGAGCCATCCTGGGGTAATAAACGGCATCTGGATCTCCTGCTCTCAAGGACTCCAGGTGCTTCTTTCTCTCCCTGAAATATGTAATCCTCATGGCCCCAATTTTCCTATTCAGATAGGCCATGTCTGCCGTGGGGACCATGATCCGCACCAAAGAAAGCAGTTTCTCCAGCGCTGCGTTCCTCTTTGTTATGTCAGCATAAAACTCGTTGTGGAACTGCCACAAGCAGGGCATCTCCTTGTAGGGTTCTAGGAATAGCCCCATAAAATTTTGATTTTGGAATGGATCCATATTGTCTGCAAGACACAACACAAGACAAACCCTCAAATACTAATAATGCCATTAAAAACCCTCCTAATCTTGTCCCAACATCGGCCTATATAGAAGCAGTCTAGTCTAGTGAAGCACCAAGTTAAAAATGTTACCTTTGTTTGCACGTTCGTCACGTCCGCGCCTCACTCTCTTCCCAGATCGTACGGAAGATACACGCGTGTTGCGTTTTACATACAGTGCGCATGCGTGAAACTCCGCCCGCCCCTGACGTTCTTTCTAGACTATTCCCCGCCCCTTCGCTTCCGGCACAGTGGGGAGAGCACATGGCGGAGAGAACGCAGGTGCGCACTAAGAATAGTTCCACTAACAAGGAGGAGGGTGAGGAAAGCCCGGAGCCTGAAACGTCCCGTTCTAGGAAGAGAAGATTTAAGGCCTCAAATATGTCTTTTGGAGAGATGTTGGAGATGGTCGGCATGTTGAACAGGACCTACTATGATGGGAAGTATGGACCTTACCCAAACCCAAATATCAGAAAGGCCAAGATCATGTCTAAAGTTGTGAAGAGTCTTCATAAGAATTTTGGGGTACGCCGATCCAAGGATCAACTGAGAAAACGCTGGTCAGGCCTGAAACTGAGGGAGCAGGAGCAGTACCTAAGGATCAAGCGTGTTCTTAAAAAAAGTAAGTAGTTGTCGTGTGTTCATATGATTATTCTAGCTTGCATACTGCTCCATGTGCTTTGATTTCATGTTTTGCATTTTAAAATGGCCACTTTCAAGTTCATGGTTTCATTCGTTCGTAAGAAACATCGTTCTGCAGGTAAGTATTCCAGCTTAACAAAGTGTCCCCAATAATGTTCTCACCTTGGAACTCGGCCAAAAAACACAATTGTACAACACTTCCAAGCAATGTTTCAGATTCCTATTTCTGCCCTCTGTGTGCTAATTATTCTTTGTTTACATTCTCATAGGGGAAAGAAGACTCGGCAAGTATGAGGACACCAGGGACCACACCCCTCCCAAAGAAGGCCAAATTCAAAAAGCACAAACAGAGGAGCAGGAGCAGGAGGAGGAGGAGGAGGAAGGAGAGATCGTGGAGATTGGGCAAATTGTCACCACAACACGTGAGTGTTGGAGAACACAGCTTCCGGTAAGCTCATCAATGTATATCACCATATTTTTTTTACATGGTGTGTTTTTTTGCTTTGTTTTGTAGGTGATGTGGAAGAAGATTCCCGTTTTACCAGTGAAAGTGCCCAGATCTTGATCGGGGAGATAATGGGGTGCAATCGGGATTTGGAAAATATCCAGCAAAACATCAATGATGTTAAAAATAAAAGGAAGAACATCATTGATGTTTTGGGGAGAGTGTGAAACACCAAAAACTAGATAGGGTTTTATTTTTGCTATTTTAAAAACAAAATGTTGTATTTATCGAAATTACAAATTTGGAAGATGCACAGAGTGTGTAAACATGCGCTATCTCCCATCATGGGGGATCAATGTACGTGTTTTGTGTAAAGTGTCTGAGATGAAGGGGTTGCAGCCCCAAAGCATGTACATTGATCCTCCATGATGGGAGTTAGCACATGTTGACACACTGTGTGCATCTTCCAAATTAGTTTTTTTCAGGGGTGACACCCCATGTGATGAAGGCAATATCAGCCCAGTTTGTACATACTCATGTCTGATATTGTCTTCACTTTTCAAAGTTGAACTTTGTAAGTTCCTGTGTTCTGTATTTTACGGTTTGATACATGCCACATTTACACAAAAACAACAAGTAAACTAAATTCTGATTAAACTCTGTTTTGGATACACACAATTTCTTGGTTTGTTGTAAAAACCTTTTTGAAACGCACATGTGAATGTGCTTGTATTAAAAAGTTTAATTATCAACAATGTGTGGCTTACTTTTTCATTGCGCATAAAATGTATTTGTAGTCAAATTTTAGTTTGTGCTGAGAAGGAGTGTGATTTACTAAAGGAAACTCCACTTTGCACTCCAGGTGCAGTTTCAGGTGTACTTTTGCAGTGCACTTGTAGTGCATAGTGGATGTGCCTTTAGTAAAAAGCACCCACAGTGAGGTGTCAATTTGGACAATCATGCCATTTTCCTGCCATGATGCTGAAAATTAGCACGATTTTGGTCAGTAATGCACTACATACATTAGTTACAAAAACAAGGTGTGTGTGTAGCAGACCCACAACATTATTATATTATCTGAAGAAGAGACTGTCCCCTCATCTCGCTCTGAACTTGGGTTTGCACTGTTGGTAAAAAAGGCACAACTTAAAAAAAATGGCAAAGTGTGAGGCCACAGTCTGCCATTCCTGTGGCGTTGAAGGACACTGTGTAAGGAAACAAGAACAAAAATTAGTAATTTGACAAATCAACATTGCAAGCAGATTAGACACCCACATTTTTGGTCAAAATTAGTATAACATTTTGGGAACTGAGTATTTAAAGCCTAAAGTATAAGGTCCCCTTATGAGAGTCATCACCCCCCCCCCCCCATATGATGGGCCCTTGCAAAAAAATGATGGGGTATGTTTAGGACAGGTAACCCTCTCCACTTGATTGAGAGCTGTCCCTCCTTACTTACACTATTGGCAGCCCACCGGAGAGGTAAGAAGTGTCATAATACCAAAAAGAAAACAAAATGGAAGCACATTTTGACATTCTGCTATTACATATCAAGAAAATGAATCTGTTAAAAAAAATAGCTTTTGAAAGTATTGAGGCAGGCCCTTGCAATACATGCTTAGGTGAACTCGTCCATAAATGTGACCATCAAAAAGGTAGGTATAGTGTGTATTGGGTTTGGTCAAGTCATCAGATAGAGTATTGCTATCAGCTGAGCTAGCAGTTGGGGGGAGGGGGGTTACTAATGAGTTTGGCACAACCCAAAAAATTAAAAAAAGGTCACTCTGCATGAATTGAAGCACACACATCACATTTGTAGACATTTTAGGGGGTGTTTAGGGAAAAGCAATACTATGGAGCTGACAAAAAACATTGGTAAGTGACTAGACTATAGTTTTATGGGCCAAGACGAGCATGGTGGGGAAGTTAGTGAGGCAAATATGCATGGGGACAAAGGGGCAGAGCATATGAATTAGCGCATATTGCAATGATGGTAATTAGGGAATGAGGAAAGAAATGCAAGACATTAGCAATCATGAAATACATAGAATGTGATGTTTAAGGATAAAACTTAGCTTCATATATGCCTTCTGCAGGACCTGAATGATGGCAGGACAGGTCTCTGGAATAATGATCCCCAGAGCCTGGGGGGAGATGCCTGTAGAGAACTTGAGGTCCTGAAGGCTTCTCCCTGTCGCCAAGTAGCGCAAGGTGGCGATGAGCCTCTGCTCCGGAGTGATGGCTTGCCGCATGCAGGTATCCTGCCTGGTGATATAAGGGGTCAGCAAAGCCAGCAGACGGTGAAAAACGGGGTCCGTCATGCGGAGATAATTCCTGAAATGTTCAGGATTATTCTCGCGGATCTCACAGAGCAAAGGCATGTGCGAGAACTGGTCACGCTGGCGCAACTAATTCTTTGTCCACAAACGCCTCCCCTCCCTGTTCATGGACCGGGCTTGTGTCAAAGTAAGAACCCCAACACGAAGCCCCTGCACAGCACAAACTCTACGACGAGTACGTAGACGAAACATGGTTTGAAAACGGTCGGCTCGTCAGAACGGACACCAGAGAGCACCGATAAACAGCAAGGCCTGAAAGAATGACCTGAATAGCAGAAGCAAGCAGACAATAAAAAATGCCTTTCAAAGCGTACTATACCAAGATATTGTCCACAATGAGAAACAAATACTTAATGACTGCACGCACTGATTATCAGATATGCAAAGAGAAGCAGAAACCAAAGAGCAGTAGCGATCTGAATCACTAATGTGAAAAGAGCGAATCGTCTCTCCCCAAACTTCTACTAACACGAGATCAGCAGAAGGAGCCCAATGGGTGCTGGACGTGGTGCTGAACTTCACTTTTCTAGTCCCGCCATACACGGCTTACGTCACCGCGTTCTTGGCAACCGCAAAATCCAACAACTTGGTCCGACCGTGTGTATGCAACAGTTTCGGACACAATCCGTCGGACAAAATCCGTCGGACAAAATCCAATGGATTTGGTTGGCAGAATGTCCGACCGTGTGTACAAGGGCTTACACTGAACTTCTGCTAGGATCACTAACATCCAGTCAAAACCCAGAAAAGTCCCCACATGACTTCCGCATGCCAAATCATCCTGAGGTACAGAAAATCCAATCCTTGCAGAGCAGCAGAAGAAAGGAGTGGGAGGGAATTAAAAAATAATGCATGTCTCTTAGGCTAGTGCAAGAGATATTTAAATTAACTGTCACTCACAGCAAGGAGGAGGTTTTCTGTTTGTCAAGATTTATCTCACTGAAAAATAAAAGAAGATTGCTCAGAGCTGGATTAACTCTTTGTGGCAAGACTGGGCTCAAATGATAGGAAATCTACATTATGACATAAAAAAAAGGGTTTACATCCACTTTAATACAGAGAAGTTGACACATTTCAGCCTTAACTGGTCTTAGTGACTGTAATGGAAATTTGTAAGTTCTGTATATAATTGTATTCTATTTTATATGTATTGCAGAATGGCCTCACTGTGCACACGGCACTAATAATGTTTTCAGTACATGTTTTGCATTCTTTCGAGTCCTGATTAGAATTAGTCTGCCTATGTAATGCCCTCTTGTTACCATAAACATGCAATTGTAATATTAATGTGATACCTACGTAACCATGTGTATAAAATCTTTCAAATGCATCATAATAAAACAGAACAGTTATTTGGAAAGATGTTGAGCGTATCTTTTGTGTCTGTTCCCTACTGCAATAGTTATTATTAATTTGGAACAACTAATCAATATGAGGATAGGAGTTGCCTATCTATAAAATATCTAAGTCAGGTGGCGAGCTTTGCCTAGGAGGGATTTCCTGGTGACCCTGAGTATCCGAAACAAAGAGCTTGAGACGATCTGGGAATTTCTGATAATCAGCCGGCTGAGGTAAGCCTTTTGCATACATTTAAGTTATCAGGCTTCCTTGAACTATAAGGCATGTTGAACATCTCAGTTATAAGAAGTATCATACATTATGCATCAATTATCGCAAGCACAATGCTATTATATTTACCGCTGGAGAGTGAAATGAAAGACCTCGCAACCAGAAATTTTAAAAACCGTTGGATGATCCAGTGGACTCCATGGCTGTTCTGGCCTCTCCAAGAAAAGGAATATGGCCCAAAGGGCTTGCAAGAAACCACACTGTGAGACACCCCCCAGGGGAAGAAAAGGGGAAAGCGGCACCTGCAGCAAATGGGAATGATGAGATGACTGAACTTCTAACACTAATAAATGTCTAATTAGCGTTCATATCAAGATGTGCATCCACTATAAATATTCTTATCAATGCATGAGCTTGTTACATGGAAACTAGTGTTGTATAAGGAATAGAGTAATGTAATGATAATTATTTTATGATAAAATGGGTGATTTGTATAACAAAAGTACCGTATTTTTCAGACTATAAGGCGCAGTTTTTCCCCCCAGGAATATGGGGGAAAATGTGCCTGTGTCATATGGTGCGAATATACGATTGGCACCGCCTCCCGCCATGATCTTGAGCGTTCTGCGGCCTCGGCCTTAGGAAAGGCCGTGGCTTCGGCCTAGCTCTGGAGCGCCAGCCATCTTGGTACACCCACCGTTTGCAATGTGATCGCTCCGTCAAATGACGGAGTGATCACTTGTAAACAAACCGGTGTCATGATGACGCCGGTTCCTCTCTCCCCTCTATGTACAGATCTGTACAGTGGAGGGGAGAGATCGGATGGCAGCAGCACTGTGGGCTGCATCTGTAGTGCCCACAGTGCTGCTCTGTGACAAGTGCAGTCACAACCATCCCTTCATACCCTGCTAATACTCTACAATACTCTGCCATACACTGCAAATACTCTGCAATACCCTGCCAATACTCTACCGATACTCTGCCATACCCTGCCAATACTCTGCAATACCCTGCCAATACTCTGCCATACCCTGCCAATACTCTGACATACCCTGCCAATACTCTGCCATACCCTGCCAATACTCTGCCATACCCTGAAAATACTCTGAAATACAATGCCAATACTCTGCAATACCCTGCCAATACTCTGCAATACCCTGCCAATACTCTACAATACCCTGCCAATACTCAGCCACACCCAGCCAATACTCTGCAATACCCTGCTAATACTTTCTATGGTAATGGTCACTCTGCATTTTCTATGGTAATGGTCACTCTACATTTCATGGGCACTGGAAAATATTTTAATACACCATTTGGTTCAGAATATTTTTTTTCTTGTTTTCAACCTCTAAAACCTAGGTGCGTCTTATGGTCAGGTGCGTCTTATGGAGCGAAAAATACGGTAAGTGGTAAGTTACATATAGTAGGTGAGCAGGATGTGCAAGGTTGAACAGTGTAAATGGTAAACATATATTAAATATAGTGGTGATAAGTGGTGACACATTGTTGTGTGTAGGGGAAACAATAAATAAATAAATAAATAAAACACCATGGTAAGGGAAAAAAAAAAAACACACATTGTTTTGTTTTTTTGTCCCTTACGATTGTGTTTTATTTATTTATTTATTTTTGCTTGATAAGAATATGTATAGTGGATGCACATCTTGATATGAACACTAATTAGACATTTTATTAGTGTTAGAAGTCTCACAGTGTGGTTTCTTGCAAGCCCTTTGGGCCATATTCCTTCTCTTGGAGAGGCCAGGACAGCCATGGAGTCCACTGGATCATCCAACGTTTTTTTTTAATCTCTGCTTGCGAGGTCTTTCATTTCACTCTTCAGGGGTAAATATAATAGCATTGTGCTTGCGATAATCGATGCATGATGTATGATACTTCTTATAACTGAGATGTTCAACATATTTATATAGGAGTCAACCATTCCCCAGAAGAAGACCATGATATAATAGGTTGAAACTTTGGGATTCACATGCAGTTCAAACCACTTATGTTATGCTGTTTGAATATATGGTTGCTTGGCTGTATTATGGCATGATCATTGTATTCTTTCAACCAGAGTGTAACATTTTAACACTGACATGTATTTGTAACTTACTTAACCGGTTCCAGACCAGCGCACACCGATGTACGTCGGCGGAATGGCACGGGCAGGCATATTGGCGTACAGGTAGGTCCAATCTTCAATGCCGCCCTGCCATCGCGAGTGCGCCGCCGCCGGCGCGCTCGCGTGCCGGCCGGGACCCCCGTGAGTCTGGTCGTGGGTCCCGCGGACTCGATCGCCGCGGGTATACCCGCGATCGTCTCACGGGACGGCTGAATGGAGGAAATGCAGTGTAAACAGCATTTCTCCATTCTGCCTAGCAACTAGTGACGCTGATCTCTGCTCCATGTGATTGGAGCAGAGATCAGTGTTCACTAAATGAAAGCCCAACCCCCCCACAGTTAGTAACACACCCCTGGGAACATTTAACCCCTACACTGCCACCCCCTGGTTAACCCCTTCACTGCCAGTGTCATTTACACAGGAATCACTGCATTTATATAACAGTGATTGCTGTATAAATGGCAATGGTCCCAAAAATGTGTCAAAAATGTCCAATGTGTCCACCATAATGTCGCAGTCACAATAAAAATCGCTGATTGCCGTCATTATTAGTAAAAAAAAAAAAATATTAATAAAAATGCCATAAAACTATCCCCTATTTTGTAAACGCTATAACTTTTGCGCAAACCAATCAATAATCGCTTATTGCGATTTTTTTACCAAAAATATGTAGAAGAATACGTATCGGCCTAAACTGAGGGAAAAAAATATTTTTTTATATATTTTTGGGGGATATTTATTATAAAAAAAAGTAAAAAATAATGTGTTTTTTTCAAAATTGTCGCTCTATTTTTGTTTATAGCGCAAAAAATAAAAACCGCAGGGGTGATCAAATACCACCAAAAGAAAGCTCTATTTGTGGGAAAAAAAGAACGTTAATTTTGTTTGGGAGCCACATCGCACGACCGCGCAATTGTCAGTTAAAGCGACGCAGTGCCGAATCGCAAAAAGTGGTCTGGTCTTTGACCAGCAAAATGGTCCGGTCTGCAAGTGGTTAAGCAAGGAAATATTAAAAGAGTTAAAAGAAAGTGAGAGAATGATATGCATGTGTTGTGTACATATGGGAAAAATGTAAGTGATTTTAGAGAGATATTCATGCATGTTTGTGAATGCTGGAACCTTTATTTCTATCGCTTGTGTGTGTCATGTACGCAGATGTGACCCCCTCCTTTGCGCTCTCATGGAAGAATGTGGCTGGGATGAGAGGTCAGTGATAAGCTGGCAGGACACCATGCCAATTTCAGTTTATTAGACAAAACATTTATAACAAAATGTGCCTGGTTAACAAATCTAATGATAAACAATGTGATCACAATTATTTTTGAATCTGTTTTCCAAACATGGTAAAAGGAAGGTTAAATTTAACCGTGTCTTACACAAATTGAATACTCTTTGATAGTGGAAGCAGTGCATTTAAAAAAGGTAAAATTAAGTAATATTTCCCCCTTTAACCACGTGACCACTGGGCACTTAAACCCCCTTAATAACCAGACCAATTTTCAGCTTTTGGTGCTCCCACATTTTGAATGACAATTACTCATACAACACTGTACCTATTTGAAATTTGTGTGCTTTTTTTCACACAAATAGAGCTTTCTTTTGGTGGTATTTAATGACAGCTGGGCTTTTTATTTTTTGCGCTATAAAAGAAAAAAGACAGAAAAATTCTGCAAAAAATGAATTTTTCTTCGTTTCTGTTATAAAATTTTGAAAATTTGTAATTTTTCTTCATATATTTTGGCTAAAATGTATACCACTACATATGTTTGTTAAAAATAACCCAAATCGGTGTATATTATTTGGTCTTTGTGAAAGTTGTAGAGTCCACAAGCTATGGTACCAATCTCCTTTTGGAAGGTAGACAGACATTCCAAGATATTTAGTAAGAGGCAAGGTGAGTTTTTTGAAGTTGTAATTTTTTCCCACAATTCTTTGCAAAATCAAGATTTTCTATTCTTTTTTTCACAAAATTGTTATATTAGCAGGTTATTTCTCACACACAGCATATGCATACCACAAATTACACCCCAAAACACATTCTCCTACTCCTCATGAGTATGGCGATATCACATGTGTGAGACTTTTCCACAGTGTGGCCATATACAGAGGACCAACATGCAGGGAGCACCATCAGGTGTTCTAGGGACATAAGTTTCAAATCTAATTTAACTACCTATTACACTTTTGTGAGGCACTGTAGTGGCATGGATGTGGCATGGATGAGCATGAATGGGGATGGATGACCCGTAGATGGGGATGGCTGAGCATGAATGAGTATGGCTGGGTACGGCTGAGTTTGGCTGAGTATATATGGGATGGCTGGGTATGACTGAGCATGATTGAGGAAGGCTGGGTATGGCTGGGTCCGGCTGGGTATGGCTGTGTATGACTTAGTATGGCTGGGTACAGCTAATTATGAATGGGGGTGGATGGGATGGCTGAGCATGGATGGATGAATGGATTAGTATTGCTGAGGATGGATGGATGGATGGATGAGTATGCTGAGTATGGATGGGTGAGTATGGATGGATGGATGAGTATACTGAGTAAGGATGGGTATGTATGGATGGGTATGCAGAGTATGGATGGGTATGCAGAGTATGGATGGGTATGCAGCTTATGGATGGGTATGCAGAGTATGGATGGGTATGCAGAGTATGGCTGGGTATGCAGGGTATGGCTGGATATACAGAGTATGGCTGGGTATGCAGAGTATGGATGGGTATCCAGAGTATGGATGGGTATGCAGAGTATGGATGGGTGAGCATGGATGTATGGATCAATGGATCTGTCACTAAGCAGCGCTGTGGGCACTACACATGCAGCCCACAGCGCTGATGCCACCGATCTCTCCCCTCTCTGCTCATACTGGACGGAGAGGGGAGGGAGGAACCGGTTTGCTTACATGTCATTTCAAGGAGCGATCACATGGTAAACAGCCACGATCAGGGGCCGCTCACTACGATCCGTGATCACGGAAGTTCTCGGGTGCACGCCCCAGGGGGCGCACGAGAGCGGAATTCTGGGAGGACGTCATAGTACGCCCTCCCGAGGTAAAGCAACCGCCCTGTAGCCATCATACGGCTATGGGCCGTTTGCTAAGTGGTTAAGGACATTTATCTGTGCATATATATTAGTGTGTGATATATTCAAATTATCATATGAGTATTAATTTCTAATATGAGTTTAACAATTTTATTCAAAAATATAGATCAATTGAAACTGGTTTAGACAACCTTTGGTTAGAAATGAAATCCAGGTTAATGGGGAAATTAGTAAAAATGGGATTATTTTACATTAAGATAACAATTTTGTAGTTTTACATTTATTGAGTGGAAAGAAAAAAAGATTAAGATGAGTTTGTTATTTGGAATACAGCTGCCATAATGTTTAACAAAGCCAAGATGGATGGGATACATAAGAGGTTTTTCTAAAAAAATTAAATCTTGATCAAAAGAGAGGAGACAATGCCCTCACTGTGCACACAACACTAATAATGTTTTTGTGTCTGTATGGACATGTTTTCTGGATGTCCAGTGGCAAATGCTAATGCAAAGGCCACAGTAAAAAGTGTTCTCAGAAGTAGTTTGTAAGTACAGAGTGCAGAATCTACAGAGAGTAACAGAGGACATAATTTTTATATAGGAGTCCTTACTAGAAGTTTTGAGGTTTTATTTTTTACACCTCCTACTGTCTACAATGTAGCGGAAAAAGTAGAGTAAGAAACTAGAAATCTTTTCCCTGAATATTTTCTTATATTTTATCAAGCCCCTAAGGGGATGTTGGATTCTCTCCCTATGGGATTTGGTTTGGGAGTGTGTTACTCACTTGCTTATATTTTGTCTCAGCAGCTGAAGTCCTCCATTTGGATCTCACAGAGAATGTTGCTGATCTTTTAAGGTTTTTGACAAACGTATTTATGTGTTTTCTCCCCAATTCCAGATCCTAAAAGTTTGGAAGGATCTAAAACTAAAGCTAGGTGACTTGTGGATTGTTAAGAGACATTTATATATAAGGAAACAGAGCTCAAGTCCTGCGGGAATGCATGGGAACTGAGTTCCTGTACTTTTTCCACAACAGGAACCCAGTTCCCATTAGCAGCCATGTCCTGCAAGACTTTGAAGTAGTATGCGAGCTGTGTGGTAGGTGCTACACCAGCAGCCGCCGACACAGCTCGCAATAGTAAGTGCTGCACACCTGACCATTCAGGCATTGCCAGTAGGGGGCCCCATGACAGCTTCCGCTTCGATCTACCTGTCAATCACAGATAGCTGATTGGTAGATCAGGTCTAGGTCTAGCTGACGGGTAGATCAGCTATTCTGCTCACAGGACATGTAGGGAGAGAGGTGAGCTGAGGGAGGAACATAATTTTGGGTTGGTAAGTTGAGCATAATACCTGGAAAAGTTTAATACCAGGAGGGAAGTTTATGTGGAAATATGTGAAGGTTTGGAATAGCAGCGAGTGTGTGTTGGAGCCCTGCAGAGTTTGCAGCCCCCCAAGCTAACATACATCTCCTAAGCAGGAACACATCACTATCTCCCCAAGCATTCTGTCCAGATAATGTGCAGTTCATTTATGACCTTTCAATTTAAACCTGTGTTATCCAAACTTTGTTCAGTGAAAAGTGTAAACTCACCACATAAACACTCTATATATAAAATAAAATTCCCCAATAAAGATCAGAACATGATGTTCACATTTGCATGGAAGCACAATTCAATTAATGCTGATTATTCAGAGAATTACCGTATTTATGTTTCTTGAGGATTGTTTTTTTTATGTACTAACAGTTAAGCTTCATACACACAATACGAAAATTGGATGAAAAATACCACTTTTGAAGCATTCTTGCATATGAGCGTATCGTTTTTTTATTTTTTGGTGGGGGAGTGGATCTTGGGTGGGAGTTCCCACAATTTTTTCCCCAGGACTTGACCCCTGTAAGGGGACTTGACTCAATACATCATCTATTTCATGTACAGTTTTGCAAAACTTAAAGGAAAAGTCACCTGGATCCACACCAGACACTGCAAAAATTACAAAATTAAAGACATTTCTGTGTTTGATTTGTTTCCCTCTTGCGATCACAGGCTAGGGTACTTTTTGATTCAATTACTTTAATTGTAAGGGATATATTTGAAAAGTAGTTTGGCCATGTTAAAGTCATATTTGTCTTTTGTACCTCTTCCATTTTATGTAGAATTGTCTGTGTTTACATGTGCTGATAAGTCAGCATACCAACAATTAAGCTAGAAGGCCATTCTGGCCACAGGAGTGTATGGCCAGTACTCTGTAAATATGTCTTATCAATCATTTGTTTTTCACAATAAAAAGTCATTTTGTAATTAAAAAATCTGCTCAGCTATTATTTTCTCCACAATTGAGTTTTTGCCTCTTTGGCCAGGACTACCTCCACTTAAGCGTGTGGAGGTTCCAGGTTAAAGGTGACAGCAGGTATGGTTAGTGATCACAATATTGATCAAAAGAGAGGAGACTGTAATGGAAATTTGTAAGTTCTGTATATAATTGTATTCTATTTTATATGTATTGCACGTTGCCCTCACTGTGCACACGACACTAATAATGTTTTCAGTACATGTTTTGCATTCTTTCGAGTCCTGATTAGAATTAGTCTACCTATGTAACGCCCCTTGTTACCATAAATGTACAATTGTAATATTAATGTGATACCTACATAATCATGTGTATAAAAACTTTCAAATGCATCATAATAAAACAGAACAGTTATTTGGAAAGATGCTGAGAGTATCTTTTGTGTCTGTTCCCTACTGCAGTAGTTATTATTAATTTGGAACCACTAATCAATATGAGGATAGGAGTTGCCTATCTATAAAATATATAAGTCAGTGACTAAGGCCGATTAAGGTTGAAAGGCGTCAACTTCTCTGTATTAAGGCTATGCTTACTGTGGAATAGTTAATAAAGGAAGATTTTAAGAGCATCACATGGATTAGAGGA
This sequence comes from Lithobates pipiens, assembly GCF_037356315.1. Lineage (NCBI taxonomy): Eukaryota > Metazoa > Chordata > Amphibia > Anura > Ranidae > Lithobates > Lithobates pipiens. Next base: position 331,657,160 of record NW_027507764.1, on the reverse strand, counting down.
CATTTTATTCAGATTTTCCACTTTGAATCTTGCTTCCCTCTTCAGTACATCTGTGGCCTCCCCTAACCCGTGTCACAAACACCTCAACAGACCAGGCAGTGTAACTAGGTGGTGACGCAAGTATTATGGCACTGTAAATAGTGGACATGACTTATCTAAACTCAAAGTAACTTGATAGACATGGTGCAACCAGTGTATTTTAACTGTAATAACTAAAATAAAACTGAAAAATAGTCAGAATAAATAATAAATAAAAATAACTGAAAAACAGTCAGACCTGCTGGAAAATAAACTTGAATTAAGCAAGGGTGCAAAAGATAATAGAGAGGCTTACCAACAAAGATTTCAGAAAAGGTGCTCCCGGGTGTGCAGCCGTCCTGCATAGGCGTACAAATGTGCACCATTTAAACCCCCAACCCGGAAGCAGGCGTCCAATTATTAACCACTTGCCGACCGCCGCACGACGATGTACGTCGACAGAATGGCACGGGCAGGCATATGGGCGTACCTGTACGTCCCTGCCTTCCCGCGGGTGGGGGCCCCATCGGGCCCCCCCCCGGTGCCTGCGGAGGTCGGTATTCGTTCGGGAGCGATCCGGGATGAGGGGGCGGCCATTCATTCATGGCCACCCCCTCGCGATCGCTCCCGACGAATGAAAATGCTCTGTGACATCACTTCCTCTCCTGTAATGTAAACACAGGAGAGGAAGTGATGTAATCTCTCCTCCGTGTCGGTATTTTTCGTTCCGACACCGAGGAGAGAGGATCGGTGAGTTGCACCAACACGACACTACACAGTAGAACATGCCAGGCACACTCACACCCCCCCGATCACCCCCCCAATTACCCCTGCCCCCCAGTCACAGTGACACCAATGTCATTTTTTTTTTTTGCATTGGTGTCATTTGTGACTGTAATAACTGTTAGGGCAGTTAGGGTTAGCCCCCTTTAGTTCTAATGTACCCCCCTAACCCCTCCAATAAAGATTTAACCCCGTGATCACCCCCCGTCACCAGTGTCACTAAGGCTGGGTTCACATTGCAGCGGTTTATGAGAACGAATGTGATTCGCACCGCACTGCAGTGCAAATCACATCCGATCTCTGTGCGATTCGAGTTCAGCCATACAGATAGTATGGCTGAATTCGCGCCGCACCCACCGCAAATTCGCACGGGACCCTTTTTTTGGTCCGCAGCAGAATCGGATCGCATGGGTGTTCACACCATGCGATCCGAGTTTGCAGATCGCACTGCGATATGCGAACTGATCTGGGGGTGTCATTAACATTTCACTGACACTCCCAGCAGTTCGCATAGGGCAGTGTGAACTGCCGCCGGGAGGCATGCGATGCGGGAACCCGCCACGGATTCGTGGCGTTCCCGCATCGCTCCAGTGTGAACCCAGCCTAATAAGCGATCATTTTTCTGATCGCTGTATTAGTGTCTCAGGTGATGCTAGTTAGGCAGGTAGGTATTTAGGTTCGCCGCAGCTTTTTATAGCGCCAGGGACCCCCATATACTACCGCATAAAGCCCCCTGATTGCCCCCTAGTTAACCCTTTCACCAGCGATCACCATATAACTGTTACAGGTGACGCTGGTTGGTTAGTTATTTTATTATAGTTTCAGGGCACCCGCCATTTATTACCTAATAAAGGTTTAACCCCCTGATCACCCGGCGGGTGTCATTTGTGACTGTAATAACTGTTAGGGCAGTTAGGGTTAGCCCCCTTTAGTTCTAAGGTACCCCCCTAACCCCCCCAATAAAGGTTTAACCCCGTGATCACCCCCCGTCGCCAGTGTCACTAAGGCTGGGTTCACATTGCAGCGGTTTATGAGAACGGATGTGATTCGCACCGCACTGCAGTGCAAATCACATCCGATCTCTGTGCGATTCGAGTTCAGCCATACAGATAGTATGGCTGAATTCGCGCCGCACCCACCGCAAATTCGCACGGGACCCTTTTTTTGGTCCGCAGCAGAATCGGATCGCATGGGTGTTCACACCATGCGATCCGAGTTTGCAGATCGCACTGCGATATGCGAACTGATCTGGGGGTGTCATTAACATTTCACTGACACTCCCAGCAGTTCGCATAGGGCAGTGTGAACTGCCGCCGGGAGGCATGCGATGCGGGAACCCGCCACGGATTCGTGGCGTTCCCGCATCGCTCCAGTGTGAACCCAGCCTAATAAGCGATCATTTTTCTGATCGCTGTATTAGTGTCTCAGGTGATGCTAGTTAGGCAGGTAGGTATTTAGGTTCGCCGCAGCTTTTTATAGCGCCAGGGACCCCCATATACTACCGCATAAAGCCCCCTGATTGCCCCCTAGTTAACCCTTTCACCAGCGATCACCATATAACTGTTACAGGTGACGCTGGTTGGTTAGTTATTTTATTATAGTTTCAGGGCACCCGCCATTTATTACCTAATAAAGGTTTAACCCCCTGATCACCCGGCGGGTGTCATTTGTGACTGTAATAACTGTTAGGGCAGTTAGGGTTAGCCCCCTTTAGTTCTAAGGTACCCCCCTAACCCCCCCAATAAAGGTTTAACCCCGTGATCACCCCCCGTCGCCAGTGTCACTAAGGCTGGGTTCACATTGCAGCGGTTTATGAGAACGGATGTGATTCGCACCGCACTGCAGTGCAAATCACATCCGATCTCTGTGCGATTCGAGTTCAGCCATACAGATAGTATGGCTGAATTCGACCGCACCCGCCGCACCCGCCGCAAATTCGCATGGGACCCTTTTTTTGGTCCGCAGCAGAATCGGATCGCATGGGTGTTCACACCATGCGATCCGAGTTTGCAGATCGCACTGCGATATGCAAACTGATCTGGGGGTGTCATTAACATTTCACTGACACTCCCAGCAGTTCGCATAGGGCAGTGTGAACTGCCGCCGGGAGGCATGCGATGCGGGAACCCGCCGCGGATTCGTGGCGTTCCCGCATCGCTCCAGTGTGAACCCAGCCTAATAAGCGATCGTTTTTCTGATCGCTGTATTAGTGTCACAGGTGACGCTAGTTAGGCAGGTAGGTATTTAGGTTCGCCGCAGCTTTTTATAGCGCCAGGGACCCCCATATACTACCGCATAAAGCCCCCTGATTGCCCCCTAGTTAACCCTTTCACCAGTGATCACCATATAACTGTTACAGGTGACGCTGGTTGGTTAGTTATTTTTTTATAGTTTCAGGGCACCCGCCATTTATTACCTAGTCTCACTAGTGTACCCCTAAATTTAGGGGTGTCTACTTTCCAAAATGGGGTCATTTGGGGGGGTTTGTGCCATCTTGGCATTTTATGGCCTTCAAAACTGTAACGCCCTTAGAAAGCCTGAAGGCGGTGCTTGGTTTTCGGGGCCCCGTACGCGGCTAGGCTCCCAAAAAGTCCCACATATGTGGTATCCCCGTACTCAGGAGAAGCAGCAGAATTTATTTTGGGGTGTCATTTCACATATGCCCATGGCATGCGTGAGCAATATATCATTTAGTGACAACTTTGTGAAAAAAAAAAAAAAAGTTTGTAATTTTCCCGCAACTTGTGGCAAAATATAAAATATTCCATGGACTCAACATGCCTCTCAGCAAATAGCTTGGGGTGTCTACTTTCTAAAATGGGGTCATTTGTGGGGGTTTTGTGCCATCTTGGCATTTTATGGCCTTCAAAACTGTAATAGGTAGTGAGGAGTGAAGTCAAATATTTACGCCCTTAGAAAACCTGAAGGCGGTTCTTGGCTTTCGGGGCCCCGTACGCGGCTAGGCTCCCAAAAAATCCCACACATGTGGTATCCCCGTACTCAGGAGAAGCAGCAGAATTTATTTTGGGGTGTCATTTCACATTTGCCCATGGCATGTGTGAGCAATATATCATTTAGTGACAACTTTGTGAAAAAAAAATAAAAAAAAATTAAAGTTTGTAATTTTCCCGCAACTTGTGGCAAAATATAAAATATTCCATGGACTCAACATGCCTCTCAGCAAATAGCTTGGGGTGTCTACTTTCTAAAATGGGGTCATTTGTGGGGGTTTTGTGCCATCTTGGCATTTTATGGCCTTCAAAACTGTAATAGGTAGTGAGGAGTGAAATCAAAAATTTACGCCCTTAGAAAGCCTGAACGCGGTGCTTGGTTTTCGGGGGCCCCATACGCGGCTAGGCTCCCAAAAAGTCCCACATATGTGGTATCCCCGTACTCAGGAGAAGCAGCAGAATTTATTTTGGGGTGTCATTTCACATATGCCCATAGCATGTGTGAGCAATATATCATTTAGTGACAACTTTGTGTAAAAAAAATATATATATTTTTTTTTTGTGTCATTATTCAATCGCTTGAGGCAAAAAAATAAAATATTCAATGGGCTCAACATGCCACTTATCAATTTCCTTAGGGGGTCTACTTTCCAAAATGGGGTCATTTGGGGGGGTTTTGTACTGCCCTGCCATTTTAGCACCTCAAGAAATGAGATAGGCAGTCGTAAACTAAAAGCTGCGTAAATTCCAGAAAACGTACCTTAGTTTGTAGATGTGACAACTTTCGCGCAAATCAATAAATATACAGTTATTGACTTTTTTTTTACCAAAGACATGTGGCTGAATACATTTTGGCCTAAATGTATGACTAAAATTGAGTTTATTGGATTTTTCTAATAACAAAAAGTAGAAAATATCATTTTTTTTCAAAATTTGCGGTCTTTTTACGTTTATATCGCAAAAAATAAAAATCGCAGAGGCAATCAAATACCATCAAAAGAAAGCTCTATTTGTGGGAAGAAAAGGACGCAAATTTTGTTTGGGTACAACATTGCATGACCGCGCAATTACCAGTTAAAGCAGCGCAGTGCCAAATTGTAAAAAGACCTCTGGTCATTTACCAGCAAAATGGTCCGGTCTGAAAGTGGTTAATATACTTTTTATATACTTTTTTAAAATGTAATTATTTATTTTATGTAAAATTTCGAAATGTTTACACTGTCTCTTTAATTTTTTATTAACTTTATTAAATTCCTGTCACAGGGGATGAACAGCATTACAAGACAGTAATGGCTTGTTTGCATCCTGGTAAACCCGGAAGTGACAAAATATCTATCGCTTTTGGTTTCTTAAACCATAAAGATGATCAGAGACATTCTGGTCCTTGGTCATCTCTATGGTAAGCTGGCAGAACTGCCAGCTTCAGTGCCGAGCTCCCCGGTGGGACAGAAGAGCCTGGAATAGTGGCAAAAGGTGGTGGGAGGGGGGGGGGGCACCTTCTAACTGCATGTAAAAGCAATCCAGCAGCTATTTAGCTACTAGGATTTCTTTTCATCCTACTGGCGAGAAATGGTTAAATGAGAATTCAACAAATAGTACCATGCATCCTAAGAGATCTGCAATTAGAATCTTTCCACACACAGGTACCAACTTGAATTGAACAATCAATCTTTCACCATCAAATTTCTAGCAGATGATCACCAGTTGATGTAAAGCTAGGTGCAAGCTGTGGTAAAGCATAAGGTTAATCCCACTGCTGAGTATGGTCCTGTGATGACTGTCAGGTTAATGATCAAAAAGTAGCACACAACACCAATCCACAGAATGAATGAATCATGAACAGGGGGTTCCTTGCATTGCAGGACCTCTTGTGCAGCTCTTTCACTTGTCCCTCAGGAGAATGATGAACAGAACAGTACTGACATCATCAAACCTTATATATATATAGATATATATATATATATATATATATATATATATATATATACTGTATAAGGAGCACCATAGATAAAAACAAGCTGCCCAGCTCTGACTAAAGTTGAATGATACCCTTGCTATAAGTATAAGCATTTACATATCGCCCAAAACCTGACTGGAATACTCCCAGAACATTGCAAGGACATTACTGAGTGCTGCCCAGTCGTTACTGCTTACCTTCATCATCACAGGAGTAAGTTCTCAAATGCAGAGCTCAGAACTACTGCATCAGAGGAGAGAAAGGGCACGTGAGTTTGAATTGGAAAAAAACTCACTCCTGTGATGGTTGAGGTGAACACTAAGGACTAGCCTTCACTCAGTAACAACCTAGGAATGGCCTGGGAGTATTCCAGTCAGGCTCAAGGAGATATGTAAATGTCCTACACCTATAGCAAGTGCATTATTCAACTTTAGTCAGAGCTGCACAGTGTTTGTTTTGTTTTGTTTTTATTCACAGATACCCTTTACCTGCATAGCCAATTGTTTTTGTAAAGGTGAATAACCCTTTAAGCTGGCCATTTAGTGTACAATTTGATTGGGCAATCTCTGTACAATTTCCTTTAGATTTTCCAAAACCATGTAAAATGAGGACTTACATAAACAATCCATTCAATTGTATAAAATTAGACCCTTGAACTTTTGCCCTACATAGTTGAGGGTAGAACTAAAGGGAATTATACAATCAGATTTTAGTGTATAGTGACCCTTTATCTGATCTTACACTTTACAATCTGGTTGTATCTGTTGATCTCCTTTAGATACACCAAACAGCCATGTAATGCAAAAGCCTGCAAAATTGGAAAAAAAATTATTGAGTTCTTTAGATTGGTCATATTACATATGTAGGCAGGTGCAGTCTGCTTTCTCCACTGCTGGTGGTGCTTAACTGCAGCGGCATTGGGGGAGCTATTCAATTTATTGCTGGTGCCTCATGTGACTCCAGAGGCCATCTTGGGTCAGGTAGAGTCTATTTGAGACCCTGCTTTGTGGGCTTGGCGCATGTTTCACATGTGTGTAGAGGCAGGGGCAGGTCCCCCATCTGTCAGGGACAGTGGTTATCATTACAGAGAGGTTCCAGTTAAGTATGGAAAGTGCAAGGACACACCACCTTTCTTGAAAGCCTCCCCTCTTGGGTACAGACCTGCTAGGCCGCATTCCACCCCTCGAGACAAATGCTGTTGGCACACTGGGGACCTGTTGTTCCTACTCTATACTGTACATTCTGTGAGTGTATAATGTTAAGCAGGTGACATAACTGCAACTGAAAGACTTCTGATGACTTCTAGTATATGCTCAGATGCCATACTCAGACAGGATAAGTAAAACCACATTAGCAGACAAGTGTATACCTTATATACCCTGTATTGTAGGCATCTAAAGCAACACCCTCAGTTGCATTGTACTGGCCACACATACCTACATTTACATTTTTTTTTACATTAAGTTAGAATCCTTATTTATCTTAGCCCCTGTACACACGGTCGGAGATTTCGACAACCAAATCCGTCGGATTTTGTCCGTCGGATCTTGTCCGAAACTGTTGCATACACACGGTCGGACAAAGTTGTCGAAAAATCCAATCTTTCAGAACGTGATGACGTAATTTCGTTACAATGGGACTACATTCAGGCTAGTAGCCAATAGCTTTGATGTAGGAATTTGATCTGAGCATGCGTGGCACTTTGTCCGATCAAAATTCTCTACACATGATCGGAGTATGTCCTATCGGACCAGTTTGTCGGAAAATATTTCCAACAAGTTGGAAAATTGGGTCCGACGGATATTCCGATGCAATCAGTCCGATGCATACCGCACACAGTCGGATTATCCGACAACACGGTCCGATAGGACACATTCCGACGGATTCTCCGACTGTTTGTACAAGGGCTTAGAGAGTATTTTCTTTTGATGGCGCCACACATGTATTTATTTTATTAATAAATTGTTAACTTTCAATACATTTTAATTTGTTTTTAGATTCATCTGTCTTTGTATGAAAAAAACATCTCCTGTTCTGTAGGTTGTATAATCGACTGGCTGTCAACTGTTGCGATAATAAGCATATGGCGTTCTGCAGTCTTTAAATATGCAATGTCGGCAAGATATCTAAACTTATAATCCTTGACTGTGATTTATAAACACATTGCACATGGTTTATTAAAACCTGAGCTTTATTGAAACACCATATGCTAGGTAAAATAAATGTGCAATTCAAAATTCAACTTAAAGTGAACCTATGGGAACACTTAAACACACACACACACTAACGAAAAAAAAAAAAAAAAAAAAATATATATATATATATATATATATATATATATATATATATATATATATATATATATATATATATAGAAAAAAAGTGAGCGGCACTCATGGGTTTTGAAAGGTGAACGCACAATGGCGGTTTGTTTCGACGGATCACAAGCTCCTCTTTTTCAGGGCGAGCTTGTGTCTTCTTAAATTAAACCACCATTTGATCTGCACCCGAGCCCATTTTCTATCCCTGATTTGTGTGCGGTGACAACCATTGGACATTGACATGGACATTCACTGTATTGTTCATTTAAGCACAAGAGACTCCATTTTGTTCAGACTGTTTAAATGTGTTCTGTAACCTTCACCTAACACACAGACACATCTGCTGGAATCTCTCTCTCTCTGTCTTTACTCCCCCTCCCCTCTCAAGGTTTTACGTTTGCAATTGTTCTATTCACTAGCTTTTAATAATATATTTCTATTTGTTAGCTTTTAATAACATATTTCTATTTTTTAGTTTTTAATAAGATCTTACACCACCCCTTTCTTATCTATGTATAAAATAACATTTAATAATAAATGTTGGCATTGAACGGACATTTTAAATACAGTGATTGTGTCCTGTGAATCTGTTCCTGCAGCTGCAGTATTACTATTTGTCCCAATCAGAAATAATTCCATAACAGTTTTTGGGGAGTCGTGTCAGGAGTTTGGCAGAGTCGCCAAAAGAAACCGTGCTTTGAGCGGTATCATTGGGAACGCAGACCTCTAAATGCCAGCTAGGTAAGCTGTCCTTAAGCTTGCTATATTTCTGCCTTATATATGTATACAGTATCCCACAAAAGTGAGTACAGACCTCACATTTTTGAAAATATTTTATTATATCTTTTCATGTGACAACACTGAAGAAATTGATTACACTTTGCTACAATGTAAGGCTGTTCATAAGATTTAGGAGGTTGTCCATATTATGGACAAATGTATGCTCCCAACTTTGTGGGAACTATTTGGGGATGGCTTCTTCCTGTTCCAAGATGACTGCGCACCAGTGCACAAACAAGGTACATAAAGACATGGATGAGCAAGCTTGGGGTGGAGGAACTTGACAGGGCCTGCACAGAGTCCTGACCTCAACCCGATAGAACACCTTTGAGATTAATTAGACTGGAGACTGGGAGCCAGGCCTTCTCTTCCAACATCAGTGCCTGACTTGACAAATGCACTTCTGGAAGAATGGTCAAACTTTCCCATAGACACACTCTCAATAATTTTGACAATATAGTGTATATAAAGAGCGAGAGACAGAGAATTGTAAGAAAGTGTGCATGTGAGAATTGATGGGAAAATGCTGTACATCAGGATATCAGTGAGAAATATAGGCCCATGAGTGCAGTGCAATTATTTCCAATGTTCCAGCCATCAAAAATGAAAAAGGCCTATGTGGGAGTTAAGATAGCTCCAGCAAGAAAATTCAAATGAGGGCTGTTTCCGCTATTTTCTTGAATTTCCAAAAGGTTCACACAAGCTACCAGCATTTGGGAAAGTTAAGGGTAGGTATTGAGGAACAGAAGTCTCGTCTTTGCTGGTATATCCCAATACTGGTGTTATTGTCCCTGGCCATAATACGTTGACCTTCCTGCATTATAGACCCGCCCGGTGAATTTTTTTTTTTTGCTGTCATGCTGTTGATTCCAACACTAAGCATGGACTATTTTCAAAAATATGTTTGTCTTTTTTATCGTTTATATGCATTTATGTAAAATATGTTTTGTGGTTACCATTGGTTCTTTTGCCATGTCCACTGCCAGCTGCTGTTGGTGCTAGCATTCACTACTTCTATTAAAAATAATACATTGTATTGTGCTTGATTGAATTAAAGAAATAAACTGTATAATAAAATTATGTTAGAAAGAGATTCTTGCTCTACAAAAATCCCCCTGAAGCCCAATATAAGCCAATTTTGGTGAAATCTACAATTCTCACGGGCAGATCCCTGGGAAAGCTATATTTGTTTCTAATTTGCTTAGAATGGAAGCAGAGCAAATTTTGTTTGCTTGATTCATTTCTATACGTATTATCAAATCATATTCTTCATTTAACTTTCAAACCACCCCTGGAGAAATATTAGTTGGGATCAGAGTAGTTAATACAGTTAACACAGATCTTTAAAATGCTTTGAAATGGTCAGTTTGCAGTTCAATTGCATATGTTATGATATATTAAAGTATATTACATATTCAAAGAGATAAATACATTTACAATAATTACTATGAATGCATCATAACAAATTCATTGCAGAAGTCTCAGCTTTCTTGTTATACCACAGAGTAACCTTGCTAGAGAGACGCAAGCAAAACAGACGCCAACACAGGAGCAAGTGTATGCAGATAGGAAATGGCTGAAAAGGGCCTGGAGCTGAACAGCAGCACTGAGATGCAAAAAAGAATAAAAGGGTAAATAGGTTATTTTATGAAAAAAAAAAAAAACATGTTGATTGTTATAGTGCTTTGACAAAAGAAATGTCATCAGTTTAGATTTTTTATTTACTTTAAAGCCAAGTCTATTACTGGGATAATTTTCTTTATAGACAGTAACATACCAGTGCAGATTAGCAAGTTGTTGTTTTATAGCACTTTAATAGATGTATCTAAATATGCATATAGACCCATGTGTGCCTAAATTAGTTGCCAAATGCCATTGCAGGATAAATCTATTTTAATGCTACCTAGATGGAATGGGTCCCCTTTTCCATGGATGCCCATGGCAGTCACATAATCTTTGGCAGTTATGCCCTTGTCAGTCCTACCATAGGCATTACCTTGGATATTTAAAATCTTATTATACAGACAATCTGAGCATAATTTAGTTGTAGCACATATGTTGACTGTAGCAGGGCAGAGTGTTTTATGAGAATGTTTTCTAGCCATAAAAATGCAGGAGATAAATATATTTCTACAATAAAAGCTCCATAAAAGTGTTTTGAGTCTATATAAAGATTAGCAGCTGTTTTGCATGGTGAGCTGTTGAAATGGTAATTTGTCATTCTTCAGGTACAAAGCAGCAGCTTTTCTTTCAACGGTTGCTTTGGCACATGTAAATTGTTATAGCAGCATTATATGACTGCAGCCTGTTTTGAAAGCTGGGGAATAAGTTATATTAACTCTTTAAAAGAGATTTCCCCTTGCCCTTCAAATAATCACACTAATTTATTGATCCCTTGTTCCCTTAAAGTCTTAAAGTAAAAGTGAGGTGTTTAGTACCGACGTTTAAAAAACAAATTTGTGTATCATAAAGAACCACAGCTGTTATTGTTGGTAATGCACACTTAAGTTAACAGTTTATCATGTGCTGCATTGATATATTGATGTCCATTTATTCCTTTTTATATTCGTATAAGTAATAATAAATACAAAATGACCTTGGTTATTTTTGTGAACATTGAAACTACCCTTGGATGCTTACCCTAAAGATTAACTTCAGTAAAAAATTTCTGTATGTAAATCACTGATAGCAGAAAAAAAAATAAGATAATCCCATTGGGCCTCATTCATACAGGTATGACTATCCATACGTTCATGTGAAGGGCTTTCTTCAGCCCCCCAGGATGCGTTGCACAGGTGTTCCATGCAGGGCCCTGCAGACAGAGTGTTGAAATCAACGACAGGTTTCAACTGCATGGATTGCCATGCGCAACCTGGAGTGTATATCCATGCAGGTCCGTTACACAGATCACAATGTCATCAAAGTTTGGATTTAGAATCCGACTCCATTATGGGTGCTGAACATTTATTCACAGTAACTGACATTTTCTAAACTAAAATCCAAGCGAAAGGGCATGGGTAAAGGGGGGGGGGGGTTGGGCCCATTTGGAGCAGTTTAAAGGGCAACATATAAAACATGCAATACATTTTAATAACCTGCTCAAGAGATGCCTTAAAGCTGTACATGGAATCATAGAATTACAGAATATTGTGACTCAAGGTGAAAAGCATCAGCAACACTATATTGTGGCATGACATGAATTGCATATCTATTTATTTACTTTACTGTTACACAATTGCTTTGCTTACATACAGCAGCAGCAACCCAATATGATAGACTTGAACTTCCCAAAAAAATTGTAGTAGGTATTTTGAGCCCAAAACAATAATTTTCTTTGAGCATTAAAAGCAGCAGAAGCAACACAGCTGAAAGCTATCAACATCATATAAATATAAATTTGCAAATGGGGTCAAAACAAGTCACAAAGAATACCTTATTGTGATCTTCTATTCAGCAACACACTATATTGTGTTAAAACCACAATTCAAAAACCCACATTTCAGAGCTAGTTATGCTGAACAAGAAATCAATTGCAATGCCATGTTTCAGAAACCAATGCAAACATTTTCACACAGTAGCTGCAAGCAGTTTGGTAGGGGCCCAAGGGAACAAAGTAACAGAGACACAATTCAAAGAATTTAGGGTACAGTAGGTTATTACAAACATGGTAGCCCTAAATATTATAGAGACTCGCTGTCCATTAAGTAAGCAAATATACTTAGCCACTATGTCACAAGAAGAGATGGGGCAAATGTTTTTTAGATTTAAAAAAAAAAAACAGTTCATTATGTCACAGTCAAGAGCCAGAAATATTATCTGGACATGCAGCACACTACTTAAGTATTTTTACTAGGCTGCAATGCAAGATGGTGTAGCCTTATGAGTTTATGTGAAATCTCCATTAATACCTGTACAATATTGTAAATTAGAAATATATTTCAGTTAGAGGGAAATATATATTTAAAGTATTGAGTGTTGTGTTGGTGTTACTGTAATTAGTTCAACTTCAAAGCTTGGCCTTTTGTTTTCCCTGATAACATCTCACCTGGGAAGTAAACAACAGCTTTCTTTGACTCATCCAATCAGGCTGTTCCCAATATACATTTACTAGGTACAGTGACCAATTAGGGAGAATTATATTAGCCACACTACAGACAGTAGGGGGGGGGGGGTATAATGCTTTATGAGCAAGCTAACTCACTCTGGTGTGGGAACACACGGCAGTCACCATGGGCTGACCTGAAGTTAACAGGTAATCTAACTCTAAACTTGCACCTTATATTGTATTGTAAATATGGTTCTGTGAGTAATTTGTAAATATCATGTAAGCCAGGGGACCTACACTGTGCATTGTGTTGTAAATACGGTCTGGTGAGTAATTTGTATATATTATGTAACCCTATAAATAAATGTGTATTGCGGATTGAACTACCTCTTTTGTACAAGATCTCTCAGATCTAGATATGTATATGTCCATACTACTACAATGATTGAGGTGTATGCGCATAATCATAAATACTAGTCAACAATGGTGAGACTAGGCAGATTTGATCATCCTACAATTTAAATTAGAGCAACAAGCAGAAAAACTGAGCTGATTAGCAATTGGACAGTATGTACCCTTTTTTCCCCAGGATTCTAGATGGAGGTCCGACAAATCTAATCTGGGATAAACAACTAAAGCAATTGTTAAAATTTAACAAAGAAAAATTGCAGCACTCAGCACAATATCAAAAAAACCAAAACACCTGAAGTGTTGTGATAGTGAGTCCAACATTGAAAATATTCAAAAGGATCAAACATATAATAGTTCTTATGAAGAAGTATCAAGTGATATGATTCAGGTGATCTCCCTCCTCTAGTGTTTCACTCACCCAGTGCGACCTTCACCAATGTCATAAAAACACACTCACCAGTTATAGTTGCTGTCTAGACTAGAACTATTATATGTTTGATTCTTTTGAATATTTTCAATGTTGGACTCACTATTATAACACTTCAGGTGTTTTGTTTTTTTTGATATTGTGCAAAGCGCTGCAATTTTTCTTTGTTATTGTTATCACAGTATTTTGTATATCTACACATTTCTAGCAGCTATATACCTGTTTTTAATTGTACTAATTTGATGCAGATCTCTTGAAACCCTTTTTCCCATTATTCCAGATGTAGTGGGCAGATTACATGTAATAAAATGAAAAATTAGAGCTATTTTCTAAATCTGAAGACTCCATTATGTAAATGTTTTGAAGGACACCTTTTAAAACCTTTGCAGCACACTTATTAAGCTTTCATGGACAGGCTGCAATTTATAAGCAATTGAACAGGCAAAAAAACAAATAGGGTCTTCTTCACTGAAACTAACTTGGCAGTATGCTGTGGCTGTGGGAACATCATTGCCAATTGGTTATCTTGACTGAAGTCCCCTTAGGCTCCCTTTACTCTACTCGACAACCTCAGAGTCATCATCAGAGCCAGTCAATTGCTGCACACCCTCTTGCAGCAAGTGGTTGATGCTATGCTCAAATAATTCAGCTGACTTCTCTCTGCTGGTTGTGGTCATAATATGCCCTATAGATGACAGGTTCTCTTCATGAGACATCCAGGGTCTATTAGACCCTGAGTGTCTCCCCTGTACTCCACTGCAGTTGGCAGAACAAAGAATGTGTCCCATCAGCTGCTTAATTGGGCACCGGGCTTAACTGGGCATCCCAGTGATTGACAGCACAGGAGAGAAGCTCACACTCCCCATGACCTCGCCGGGCCTGCAGGTGGGACAGCGAAGCCCAGTAAACATGGCAGGGGGGTCAGGCAGTGGGGGCAGCACATTGCGGAAGTTGTGGAAGTGATCAGTCACTTTATAGCCGATTGAATCACTCCACATTGAAAGTCAACAAATCGGCTTTACTAAAGTACACACACTCTTGGCCAGTATAGCAGACAGGAGTGTTTTAAAAAAACTCATGTCTGCAGATTGGTTAAAAACCTGAAACCCCAGCAAGTGGCTGGGGATTCAGATTTTACCATTCCCACTATCCTGGTGCCATAAGGCAGCTGCTGAAGTGGCCTTATAGTTGCACTGGCCCTGCTGCCAAGCTCCCTCTCTCTCTTGGCCAGAGTTTCATTCTGGGTCTTAGGCATGCACCTCTTAAATGGGCCAAACCTATTTAGCTCTTTCATGACTCAGGTAAAACTAATCTTAATACCTGAACACAATTTAAAAACCTTTGACGTGCGTTAGTAAAACGCTACATATCATCACATCTACTTAGTGCTTCCAGGTGAATTATACTTTGTTTTATCAGGATAAATTGGGCTTTCATTTTGCGTTGAACAGTAATTGATATATACAATTTTTTTTATTATCAATGAAAACAGGCACAAAATAGCATTTTTTTTAAATGTAGCTGCATATTTCTTGCAATTATCATCACCTACCACCAAAAAAATAAAAAATAAAAAATTCTCCTACTCCTGCTGATAACAGAGATACTACATATGTGTATATTTTCTGTTGTTAGGTACCCATAGTAGGGCCCAGAAACAATAGTGAAGATTTAGCTTTTTTATCCTACCTCAAATACACCGACACTGATACTAAATTAACAAATCCTTTTTTCAATTCTACCTAAAATACACTGACCCTCACCTTGGACCCTGACTTTGACTCTGAACATGACCTTTAACCCTAACCTTAACCCTGACACTGACCTACATCAAACCCTGATACAGCTATTTTATCTTTTTTTTTTTACATTTTTTTGTTTACACTTTTCTCTTCTATTAAGAAGAAAAAGATACAATGATTCTCCTCCATTCACAAGGAGAAGAAAAATAAACACCAGCAGGCTGCACAGTGAATGATTACAATTACAGGCTATCACGGAACTCAAATGATCAGGAACCAGCCCTTCTGGTTCTCGATTGTTAGTACGAGACCTGGAGCTGTTGGTGAC
The DNA here is from genome assembly GCF_037356315.1 of Lithobates pipiens. Taxonomy (NCBI): domain Eukaryota; kingdom Metazoa; phylum Chordata; class Amphibia; order Anura; family Ranidae; genus Lithobates; species Lithobates pipiens. The sequence goes on along the minus strand of NW_027507764.1, from coordinate 331,641,397 downwards.
AGCTTGGTCTCTGCAATGACAGCACAATCTCAGCACAAACACAGTAGAACATATATGTGGCTCTATGGATAAAGACATAAAGACCCACCCCTGTGAGGCCGCATATATGTGTATGCTTGGCCTGAAGGGGTTAAAGGATTAGCTTCCACATCTTTAGTGCCTGAGCAATGCTCTAAACCCCTTTCCTGTACACTTGTTTCCTGCCTGTCTCTTCTTTGAACTGACTTCCATGTATCGACTTTGCCTCTTTCTTGGATTCATTTGATCACTGATTGTCCCAACTATTGCCATTTATTCTGGTTCTATTTTGTCTCCACCTTTCTCTCTCTTCCTCTGATGAGATCTGCAGACCAATTATTTGGTCCACAAAAATAAAGTTGTTTGTGCTTTACTTTCAGCTCATAGGTAGTGACAAGGGCTTTGCATTTCTGGCAAGAGCAACTGATATTTTCTATAAAAAATGTTCAGCCTAAAATAAAAAAGAAAACAAATGAAGTAACACATAAGGATAATTGATGGTAGACAGCAATATAATATATCTTTTTTGCAGGCTTTAAGTGATTTTGAGTTAAGTTGAACCTAAAAGCTAAACACAAGTTGTGTATTGTGTACATTATTAATAACAAATTAACAATTACAATTACAAAATTACAAAAATTACAAAATTATTGAATATATACTTTGTATTCTCTTTTTAAAAATGAACACTTTTGTTGCTAAAAAATGATTTTAACAACATTTGCTACAGATTTGCTACCTTTTAGTGTTGTGAAGAAATAGCTATTTGTTTTTCTTTCTAGCCTAATTCTTGAATGAGAGGGTCAGCCTTCATTATAATCATCTGAACAGATCTCAGTGTTCTAAAAGGTTAGTGTCAGCATCCCCTTTAGCAGACAAGCCTTGGGGAGTATCTCACCAAAATTAAATTCATATTCTAGGTGATGGACCAAATTTTACTTATATCTAAAGCTGGCCATACATGGATAGAAAATCAAAACAAAAAATAGTCCGTAGACTGATTTCTCAATTTTCATATTGCTAGTGTGCTTACTGCAACAGTTGATTTCCATCTCAAAATTGAAAATGAATGATCTAACATGTTGGAAAAAAATATTCTAAATTTTTGTAGGTCAAGTTGTAAAAAAGAAGAAAAATGTGAAATGTAGCAGTATAAATTGAAGTTAGCTGAAAAATGTCTGATACAATGACTGAACTATCATATGTTAGCTCAAAAGAACGTTTCCATTTTCAAGCTTCAGTGCAAACTTTTTGAAAAATCAACGAGCCAATCACAACAGAAGAACGTGACATCTATGGGGACTTTTCATACACCTCCAACTTTTCATAATGCATTTTTTTTGATCGTTTTAGAAAATTGCAGTTTTAGAAAATGACAGATTGAAATGGAAAGGTAATCTTTAATAACATTAAATTACAAAGTGGCTTGTGTAGCAATTTTTATGCTATGCTTTTTTTTTATTTTTGTTACCAAATGTAAAAAATTTTTTTTTACGTGTTTTACTGCTTCAACTTATAATTGAAAATTATACTTTATATCCTTAGTCAGTCTGGTGTAAAAATATGCTTTTTAACACAGAGGAAGGAACATAAAATTGCAGGCAGTCTTTTGTGAAACACTAATCTTCATTTTATCCTAATGATTCTGTCTTTGCATATGACGGGACTACGTAGAGGCTAGTAGCTAATAGCTTTGGTCTTGTAATTTGATTTGAGCATGCGTGGCACTTTGTCCATCAGAATTCTCTACAAACGATCAGATTTTTTTGTCGGAAAATTTTATATCCTGCTTTTACATTTTTTCCGGCGGAAAAGTCAGATAGAGCCCACACACGATTGGATTTTCCACCAATATAATTTGATCAGACCTTTTCCGTCAGAATTTCCGACCATGTGTACAGGGCATTAGACTATGTATGTTCTACCAGCATTAGCTCCCATTTCCAAAGTACATTACCCCAGATCTCTACACTTTTCTTGCCCAATTTTATGAGATGTCTACTTTAGCCAGTCTAACTTACCTCTGTTAAAAAACTTCCTTTGTGATGCCAACTGTTAAGGAAGTAGCTTATTTTGAAAGTAAACCTAGTCCTGTAAACATTCTGTATTGTGTAACAATCTTTTCTTCACCAAGTAAAACATATACACAACTCCTTCCTCTATTCACAGCGGCTGACATTTTCAGTCTTTATCTTGGTCCAATGTCATCCAGGTCTGTAACTGGGCAGCAACTGTGCCAGGAGTGTGGGCGCTCCTACTCTATCATAGCTGCTGGTTCCAGCATCCTGATTTTGGCTGTGGCATTCTCCTTGTCTGTCTGTCTACCTGCAAGGTGATTGATTGTTACCAGTCTCTGGGTGGAGATCAAACCTGATTTAAGCTTGCCTATCCTGCAGTCTCATGTTTGTGATATTGCATTTGTTACACATGTTCAAGCCGCCTTTTTGTCTGTCCTGCTCTGCTGTTTGGTTTCCCTTGTTGGCGACCTCGGGTTGGATATCGACTACTCTCTGAACTCTCCCTGCCTTGTACCCAGAATGTCATTGAACCACTCTACTTGTTTGCCAACCACAAGTACATGTTTGTTTTGCTCAATTTGCACATGCCCTGGCATGGTGGCCAAGCACTATAGCATTATGTATAAGTCCTGGGGGCAACCGAGTACCGGTAAGCCTGTTTGCCTTATGGTAGGCTGCTAAAGGTGAAGAACACAGAAGCCAGCTATACAGTAGTGTCTGACCAAGCGTGACACACTGGTGCTGGATATACTTTATTCCATTATCTGGCTTTATTATTTTAAATGCCAGAACTAGGCTTGGAGTGTGCACTGCATCGCACATGTGCCGCATGCAGTATATATTGATAAAAAAAATGTAAGAGCAAACAGATAAATCAGGTCCTTTTGGCAAAAAAGACTCAACATCTCTTCTACCAAAAAATTCAACCTGCTAATAATTCTTATTTTTATCTTTATTTGCACTTTAAGTACCTATAGATAATATGCACAAAAATACGCTTTTATTCTTAGTAATAAAACAGATCCTTCACTTTGCAAACATGTTTTATTATTGTATGTAAATTATTCCTATATTCTGACATGAAATCAGACCCTGATTGATCTAAAAAAAAATTTTTTTATAATGAGGAAGTCAGTAGACCAAAGTTAAAACAAGCATTAGTGGAATAATGGGCTGCAGGCACAGATGGAAACTTTGTAAGTATGACCAGCTAACCATTTTTCATACACTATTAAAAAAAAAAAAAGATGCATATTTTAAACTATCTACTCTAATTTTGGCAAACTTTGCATTAATACTCAACACTGGTATTTTCTATCGTATCTTATTATGTATGTTTCTTAAAAAGCATTATTATGCATTATTATGCATTGCAATTATTTATATTACAAAAATTGAAGGATGAGCGATACAGTAGTTCAAATAAATTACGGTATAAAATGGTGTCTACAGAATCAGGTGCATGAAGTTAATTGAAATTGTGTTAATAGCCTCAATTTACCTCACTCAACCTTGGGGTGGAACTTGCATTCATTGCTTTGATTAGAAAAATATTTTTAGACAAGATCGGGCGCTTTCAGGATGATGTGGCCGTAGGGGACGTGATGCGGATGTGACACGGGTGAGCGGGGGGAGGAGCCCATTGACGGCACCTGTGAGGGCGAGTGGAAAGGACGCCGATAGCGGTCTGTGAGCCAGCAGTCGTGGGAGGAGATCCGGGCTCTAGATGACCAGCAGATGGCGGCTCCGGTGCCTTTGAATTCGCCCACCTACGGTCAGAAAGCGGGAGCGGAGAACGGAGGATGGATGGACGGATCGGCGTAGGCAGGAGAGGTCAGCAGTGCCGGTGAGAGAGGTAGCTGTTAGCCTGCCTGTGTGAATAAATGGATGCTGGCAGAAAGAGACTGTGACCCTCTCCCCCACGGCCCTCTAGTATTGTGTGAGTCCTGTGTGAAGATTCTGAAAGGCGCTGAGGAGTTCAGATGAGACGCCTTACTATAAGGTAAAGGCAAGGGCTGGAAATAGGAGTAAGATCCTCTCACCCCTCCCTCTTGGCTCACCAGGTAAAATTTGTTATGGACGTGTCTCTCTGATTTGGCTTGTGGACATGGCTGAACTGGAATAATTTCTTTACATGTGATTTTTCTGAACTGATCAAGCTGCTTTATATGAAGTGTGTTGGAGCAACCTATGAGTAATTAATGAGAGTTGTTTGAGAGGATGGAAAATCTGATTAAGTGTGAGATCAAAAATGTTAGGATGGACTTGGGACACCTGCTGAGGAGGGTAGAGGAGGCAGAGGAAAAAACGGAAAAGCAAGCCCAAGAGATCAAAGAACTAAAGACACAAGTAAGGGAACTGCAAAGGAATGAGAGGGATTTTCTCTACAACAGGAAGAGCAAGAAAATCAACACAGACGTCAAAACTTATGAATAAGATCTCTACCAGAACAAAATGGAGAAAATTTGGAGGAAAAAATGAGAATAATATTCAATCCACTACTGGGTCGAGGAGAAGGGGAGGAGTTTAAGATCGACAGAGTACATAGGATAAGGAAACCCCCTGGTTTAAAAGAGGAGGTAGCCCGAGACGTCATTGTTAAATTTAATCAATATACAGATAAAGCTAAAATATGGAGTAATATGAGAGGAAAGCCTCCACTGAATTATGAACAAACGGCACTTCAGGTGTTTGCAGACCTATCAGCAGGGACACTAACAAGAAGAAGACAACTTAAGCCCCTATTGGAACAATTAAGGAGGGCTAATATTAAATATAGCTGGGGGTTCCCAGCAGCTTTATTAGTCCATAAAGAAGGAAGAATGGTGAGACTAAAATACATAGAGGAAATACAGGACTTCTGTAAAAAAGTAGGGATCTCAGTCCCAAACTTCCCTGGAAGACAAGACAGACAGGACAGAGAGGAAGGAACGACCAGCAAAGAAGAGAGATGGCAGAGAAAGTAAAAAGAAATGGATTAAGACTGGGGCTGAGGGAGAGAAGAGAAGAGAAGAGAGAAGAGACTGATCCAAAAATAATATAGAAACTCTCTTACAATTCACCTGATAAATGCGGAAAAGAACCTGATACCAAAAAAATGGAATCAAGTAGAAGCTCCGAAAGTAAGAGAATGGTTAGAGAAAATACACAAAAGATACAGATTGGAAGAACTAAGAGCAGCTGAAGAGGACTTAGGTAGAGAGTCACAGAATAAGTGGGGGGATTGGAAAAAATGTAAGGTCCCCATTCATATACTAGGGCCAATTTTTGACAGAAGCCAATTAACCTACCTGCATGTCTTTGGATTGTGGGAGGAAACTGGAGTATCTGGAGGAAACCCATGCAGGCACAGGGAGAACATGCAAACTCAAGCAGGTAGTGTCATGGTTGGGATTCAAACCAGCGACCCTTCTTACTGGTAGGTGAGAGTGCTAACCACTAAACCACTGTGCTGCCCTATAAATGGCATGATACAAAGCACAACACATGATATATATGTCAGGGCTGGCTTAGCCCTTCCTTCTCTGGGCTGACTGCTCAGCTGTCAGCTAATTGCCAGCTCTCATCTCTCTGCACAGTTACCCAGCTGTTCCTGATCCTGCTCGTCTGACCTGCCTACTTAAAGCTGTCCAGCTCACTTCATCTCTGCCTTTGGCTTGGTCACATCACAAGAAACAATCTCCTGCATACCTTGTTAAAGACTGGCTTGCTGACATCCCTTCTGGCTCCTTATCCTGCTTGCTGTTCCTCCACTTGGATCTCTGACTTCTGGCCTGGCTGATTACCCAATCTGGTGATTGAACTCTGGCCTGGCTGACTCCTCGATCCGGTTACTGAACTCTGTTTATGCTTTGACTACGTTTACTCTATTTACCTTTTTCTTTTTATTTAATAAACAAGTGTGATTTAATTGTACTTCGGTCTCGGTCTGATTCATGGTTTCTGACAATATACAATATATATATTGATATATTGTATATATATATATATATATATATATATATATATATATATATATATATATATATATGTGTGTAGCACATGCTCTTCAGGAGACGGTGCTATATATATATATATATATATATATATATATATATGTGTAGCAAGGTCTCCTGAAGAGCACATGCTATGTTTTTGAAATTTAGCGTTACACCTGAACTGCAGTTTGGTTTGGGTATAATTATTCTAAATTTTGACCTCAGCATCATTCTGACTGGACTATAGGGTGTTGAGCCTGGCCATAGGGGGCACTGTCTCTTCTGGCAGGCATGGAAACACAGTCTGCTTGGATGCTTTAAGGTTACTTTGTCTCGGAGCCAGCCCAGTGGGAGTGTCACTCTTCCTGTGCTTTCTGGGAGAGGGTACTTAAGATGTGGATGTCACGTGATTTGGGGTTCGGTGGGTGGTCCAGTGCCATCTCTGGTCTTGGAGAGGCCCCGCAACTTCGTAGCTATCCAGGGGAGGACTCTTCAGAAGAAGGCCGCATACGGGTTGGCTTCTTAGGAAGAGCCTGGTGAGGCTGAGGGACCTAAGTGAATCCAGTTTCGTGAGGTATTGCGGAACCGTCTGAAAGATACTGGTACCACACGAGTGTTCTACAAGTATTCAAGTTTACTTGTTCATGTTCTACAACATAGTCTGTGGCAGAGACTTATTCCTACATGTTCTACAACAAAGTCTGTGGCAGAGACTTGCTCCTGATTTAAGCACCCTGTTGGCTGCTAGGCCTTGTGAGAGAGGGACTATTCAACTAGAGTGAACATCCAGCTGTGAATGGCTATTCTCTGGATTTAGTCAAAGTAAGCAAGTTCTTTATTATTGATTTTGACACTAAGAGTACCTGGACTTTTCTCCTAACCCTCTGATCCTATACTGAGAGACTGTTCGTTAACTTTTTGTTACGTTTTTGCAAATAAAAATCCCTTTAAGCGGATCGGTCATCAGTCTCTAAAGTTTCTGGGCCATCTACCATGGGAACCCCTAGACACACAAATCGAGGTGAAGGAGGTAACGGTAAGCCCAATCAAACCAGCAGCTCCTTCGGGGGTTAGTTCTACATATATATATATATACAATATTGTATTATCACATTACACATTAATCCACATTACTAATCACTATGAGGATACAAGAAAAAAAGAAAGAAAAGCCATTCTTCAAGAAAAAGGGAATGAACAATAGGCATGCCAACCAATTGTATGTTTCTATGAGCACTATCCTTACAAACTCTTGTCCATACACGTACCACAAAACATGTAGTACACCATTCCCTATATATAGTGAGTTTACTGCCATGTTCAGGTTGATGTCCCCTACACCCCACCCTACCAACAACGTCTTATGATGTGGGCATTCTGACGGGATGATCCATCTCACTGATGTACTTCCAAACAAACCGGAAGTGACAACAACTCAGTCACACTACGTCCATCATAGAAGATTTTAAATATAATGCCTCTACAGTTTATCCAAACTGTCCATCCCATACTTAATGCTGCCTGGGGTGCAGAATGGACATAGCCATCACCCATAATGGGAAAGTAGAAGGGGGAGGCTAGAGGGACAAAGAAAAAAAAAATACTATAGAAAAAACATACTACTATCAAACTCCTATCTCTAGCAAAACCACTATAAACATCAGGGACCAGCAAACACATAATACAAAATCAAACATTGAACCAAAAAAAAGGGGACAAATACAAAAATGCATAAAATGTAATTCACCCAGATTAATGCCATACACCTAATAGGCAAAATGAGGATAGGGCATAAACTTCACCAGATTCTCTTAATTAAATAAACCAAGTAAAATGTATTTGCTCATTTACAGTAAGCCAGGTTTTACATGCAGTTAGATTATAAATACATCGGCTTTCTTTCTGTAAATTGACTTTCTCTTGGATGAGGTTATATTCTTTCTAGAAGTACAAAATACATGTGTGTGGTTCTGTATCCATGTTTTCTGGCAAAGTGGTGAGCCACCAGACTTACCAGATCACCATTACTGATGTATTTAACGTGATCATGGATGCGTTCCCACAATCTGTGCTTTATCTTGATCACATAAAAAGAGTTACAAGGAAATCTTATTATGTAGACCAGGGATATGCAATTAGCGGACCTCCAGCTGTTGCAAAACTACAAGTCCCATCATGCCTCTGCCTCTGGGTGTCATGCTTGTGGCTGTCAGAGTCTTGCTATGCCTCATGGGACTTGTAGTTCTGCAACAGCTGGAGGTCCGCTAATTGCATACCCCTGATGTAGACAATACCGACCATTTGACATGAAACAGAATGATGGAATAGCAATACATTTCCATTTGGTAAAATGTAGGGTGTGGTACTATCAATATACAGTAACCACAATCCCCACATGAAAATGTGCCCAAAGGGAGACCTCTACATGAGCCTCTCATAAAATTTGAATAAAAGTGACTGGAAACAATCATATCCTGAATCCAATCCGACTGATCATTAAAGGTGGTGATGAATCTTTAGAAGTGAGCACTATGGTTGAATGTCTATGGGGGTCTATTTGGATAGTTATTTGAACCTTGTGCATGTGTGTGTGTGTGTGTGTGTGTGTGTGTGTGTGTGTGTGTGTGTGTGTGTGTGTGTGTGTGTGTGTGTGTGTGTGTGTGTGTGTGTGTGTGTGTGTGTGGAGGGTAAGGGGCTTTAAACAACTGTGACAATTTTGAATTGACAAAGTTGTGTTGGGAATTTGTAATGTTTGTGGTGGGAGGGATTTTCTGGCTGGGGTCATATATGGTTTGTGCTAGAACAAGGGTTTGTGAGTTTATATGCTACCTTTCTGGATTTGTAGTAATGTGGAGGTCCCAGTATGTGAGATAGTTGAGTTTGGATAGGGCTAGGCTGTGTGAATATGGTACCAGCATGGAGTATATGATTGTGTGGCTGTATATGATTTGTGTGATGTGGGTGGGGGAGTTGCTGTATGCATGTGCTTTGTTATGGGAAGTAGGGTATGTGTATTGGATGGAATGGGTGTGTGGATGTTTTTTATGGATGCTTAGTGTACATTTGATACACATATATTTATATATATGTATATCTTTCCATTTTAGTATTGGGGATGTTGGAAATCATATCCGTTTTCCCAGAGGCGTAACTAGAACCTTCAGGGCCCCGGTGCAAGGAACCATGGCCTCTGGTCCCAGGCTCTTTCCAATGATCCTGGGGTCCTTTTCTCCCATCGTGGGGCCTTGGATTATGGTCCTGCAGAAGGACCCTTTCCTGATGTCTTGGGTAGGTTTGCCACCTTTTCTTCAAGCCAAACCCAAAGACTTTAACAGAAAATAATTTTTTTGTAGTATACACTATACATATATTTTGTGATTAAATAACAATTCTAATTGTATATATTTAACCACTTTCAGACCGGACCATTTTGCTGGCTTAAGACCAGACCACTTTTTGCGATTCAGCACTGCATCGCTTTAACTGACAATTGCGCAGTCATGCGACGTGGCTCCCAAACAAAATTGATGTCCTTTTTTTCCCACAAATAGAGCTTTGTTTTGGTGGTATTTGATCACCCCTGCATTTTTTATTTTTTGCGCTATAAACAAAAATAGAGCGACAATTTTGAAAAAAACACCTTATTTTTTACTTTTTGTTATAATAAATATCCCCCAAAAATATATAAAAAAAATGTTTTTCCCTCAGTTTAGGCTGGTACGTATTCTTCTACATATTTTTGGTAAAAAAAATCGCAATAAGCGATTATTGATTGGTTTGCGCAAAAGTTATAGCGTTTACAAAATAGGGGATAGTTTTATGGCATTTTTATTAATAATTTTTTTTTACTAGTAATGGCAGCGATCAGTGATTTTTATTGCGACTGCGATATTATGGCGGACACATCGGACATTTTTGACACATTTTTGGGACCATTGTCTTTTATACAGCAATCACTGCTATACAAATGCAGTGATTCCTGTATAAATGACACTGGCAGTGAAGGGGTTAACCAGTGGGTGGCAGTGTAGGGGTTATGTGTTCCTAGGGGCGTATTACTAACTGTAGGGGGCTGAGCTTTGTTTTAGTGAACGCTGATCTCTGCTCCAATCACATGGAGCAGAGATCAGCGTCACTTGTTGCTAGGCAGAACGGGGAGATGCTGTTTACAATGGCCTCTCCTCGTTCAGCCACCCCGTGAGACGATCACGGGTATGCCCGCGGCGATCGAGTCCACGGGACCCGTGACCGGACTCACGGGGGTCCCGACCGGCGCAACTGCTGCAATCGTGGTAGTTCCCCCACTGCATTTGCCTTCTCTGATGTGTGGTCCAATGTCCATCAGACTTGGCTCTGGAATTTATATTGTGGGCCAAACAGACACCTCACAGTCTCCCTCTTTCCGTCTACATCAGGAGGTCTAGGCACCTGTACTGTGGTTGAAGTTGGTGAGCATATTTTTCTATTTGTCCCAAGGGCTGGAATACTAGCCAATAGGGATGAGCCGAACACCCCCCCGGTTTGGTTCGCACCAGAACCTGCGAACGGACCGAAAATTTGTACAAACTTTAGAACCCTTTAGAACCCCATTAAAGTCTATGGGACGCGAATGTTCAAAATCAAAAGTGTTCATTTTAAAGACTTATATGCAAGATATTGTCCTAAAAAGGGTTTGGGGACCCGGCTCCTGCCCCAAGGGATATGTATCAATGCAAAAAAAAGTTTTAAAAACTGCAGTTTTTTTGGGAGCACTGATTTTAATGATGTTTAAAGTGAAACAAAGTGAAATATTCCTTTAAATATCATGCCTGGGGGGTGTCTATAGTATGCCTGTGAAGTGGCACGTGTTTCCCGTGTTTAGAACAGTCCCTGCACAAAATCACATTTCTAACGGAAAAAAAGTAATTTAAAACTGGTCCCGGCAATATGGATAAAAACCAGTGAGAAAAATGGCATGGGTACCTCCCTGCCAGCCCATTACCAGCCCCTTTGGGTCTTGTATGGATATTAAAGGAAACCCCATACCCAAATAAAAAAAAGGAAAGGCGTGGGGCCCCCAGGCCCTATATACTCAGAACAGCAGTATACAGGCAGTGCAAACAAGACAGGGACTGTGTAGGTTTGTTGTGTTAAGTAGAATCTGTTTGTAATTTTGAACTGTTACATTTTTAAAGTGTAGCTCCAGTCAAATAATCTATTTTTAAGCTTTTTGGAAAACATAGGGAAGGGTTATCACGCCTGTATAATTTTTTTGGCCGTCCTTTTTTCATCTCACTTACTGTTGTCTCCTTCTGTTTGCAAGTAGGAGACATTTGTAAGTTGGATGTTTGAAAGTAGGGGCCTGCCCTATATGCTCTGCAGAAATGTGGGCCTATGGTGTTGGTGTTGCCACAACACTGTAAGCCCTGGAAGGCGCTGGAATGCCCTCCTGTGAACTATTATATCAAGAATTGTAATTACATGCCATTGTTGAACAGTGGTAGAAAAATTGGGCCTTTGGTGGTTGTGGTGGTGCTGGTGCCACAACACTGTAAGTCCTCACAGTTACTCTCAGTGGGCACTGGAATGGGCCCTGCTGTGAAATATTATATCAAGAATTGTAATTACATGCATCTGTTAAACAGGGGCTGAAAAATTGGGCCTTAGGCACTGGTGCCACAACACTGCAACACCTCATAGAAACTCTAGTTGGATAGCAGGAATTAGCCGTGCTGCAAAGTATTGCATCAAAAATTGCTGCCTGTGGTATAGGACTAGAACAAAACGAGCAATTGGGGTAGCTTCAGGTGTACACTGTGCAGCTGGCACAATATACCGACTGTAACTTCTACAGCTGCCTGTGGTATAGGACTGGAACAACACCAGCAATTGGGGTAGCTTCAGGTGTACACTGTGCGGGTGGCACAATACGCCGACTGTAACTGCTGCAGCTGCCTGTGGTATAGGACTAGAACAACACGAGCAATTGTGTAGCTTCAGATGTATACTGTGCAGGTGGCAAAATACACCGACTGTAACTGCTACAGCTGCGTGTGGTATAGGACTAGAACAACACCAGCAATTGGGGTAGCTTCAGGTGTACACTGTGCAGGTGGCACAATACACCGACTGTAACTGCTACAGCTGCCTGTGGTATAGGACTAGAACAACACCAGCAATTGGTGTAGCTTCAGGTGTACACTGTGCAGGTGGCACAATACACCGACTGCAACTGTTGTAGCTGCCTGTGGTATAGGACTAGAACAACTCCCACATTTGGGGTAGCTTCGGGTGTACACTGTGCAGGTGGCACAATACACCGACTGCAACTGTTGTAGCTGCATGTGGTATAGGACTAGAACAACACAAGCAATTGGGGTAGCTTCAGGTGTACACTGTGCAGGTGGCACAATACACCGACTGTAACTGCTACAGCTGCTTGTGGTATAGGACTAGAACAACACCAGCAATTGGGGTAGCTTCAGGTGTACACTGTGCAGGTGACACAATACACTGACTGTAACTGCTGCAGATGCCTGTGGTATAGAACTAAAACAACACGAGAAATTGGGGTAGCTTCAGGTGTACACTCTGCAGGTGGTACAATACACTGACTGTAACTGCTACAGCTGCCTGTGGTATAGGACTAGAACAACATCAGCAATTGGTGTAGCTTCAGGTGTACACTGTGAAGGTGGCACAATACGCCAACTGTAACTGCTGTAGCTGCCTGTGGTATAGGACTAGAACAACACAACCAATTGTGTAGCTTCAGGTGTACACTGTGCAGGTGGCACAATACACCGACTGTAACTGCTACAGCTGCCTGTGATATAGGACTAGAACAACACCAGCAATTGGGGTAGCTTCAGGTGTACACTGTGCAGGTGGAACAATACACCAACTGTAGCTGCTACAGCTGCCTGTGGTATAGGACTAGAACAACACCCACAATTGGAGTTTCTTCAGGTGTACACTGTGCAGGTGGCACAATACACCGACTGTAACTGCTGCAGCTGCCTGTGGTATAGGACTAGAACAACACAAGCAATTGGGGTAGCTTTAGGTGTACCCTGTGCAGGTGGCACAATATACCGACTGTAACTGCTGCAGCTGCCTGTGGTATAGGACCAGAACAACACCAGCAATTGGGGTAGCTTCAGGTGTACACTGTGCAGGGGTCACAATACACCGACTGTAATTGCACTAGGTTCAAAAGAAATTTAGACACTGTCTCTGTCTATCTGTCTCTGAGCTGCCCACAACACACTATGCAATGCCGCCGTGCAAGCAGCCTTATATAGTGTGGGGCATGTATTAAACTCCCTGAGCCATAATTGGCCACAGGTATGGCTCTCCTCGCTGCCGGCGCTGTGATTGGCAAAGCATACGGGTCCCGCAGTGCATTACGGGCAATGAGCACCACTCGAATATGGCGCGAACGGTCCATAACATTCAGAATTCGCCGAACGGGCAAACAGTCGGTGTTCGACTCAAACACCCAGCTCATCCCTACTAGCCAAATATAGATATATAGTAGTGATGAAACATGTATTAATTGTTGAGTCTTTATTTCCCCCCTGACATAATAGGAGGTCTCTGGGGCTTTCTTTAGCTGTGTGGTACACATTTTTTTTAACAAACTTTTGCTATACTCTCTATCCAAAAAGCGATCCCTCATTTTGGAAGCTTCTTCCTCAAAGACAGAGGGATCAGAGCAATTCCTTGGAATTCTTGAGTATTGTCCCATTGCAATCCTCCTAATTGACAAAGATGAGCCCTCTGTGAATGAAGAAGTTCATTGCCTGCTGTATAGTAAGTTTAGTAGCTATTTTTCATATCCTCATCCTTATATATATAGATCCAAGAAAGGTAAAGTTGATTTAACTGATGTCATAGTGAAAAATAAATTGAAAGGATTACTATTGAGGGCTTTACCAAACTCTTCAAGCAGGCATACAGGACCAGTCCAGTAAAAAAATCAAAATATCATTGATGCCACAATTCCAGATGGCGGAGGCACATGGACATTTAATCACATGAAAAAGCCAGCATTTCCACTCATCCCAGGTACAAGTGGGCATACAAATGGGACATTTAGTCCCCAATGTAATGGTAGAATGTACTGGGCTTCCCAAAAGGGGCGACCATGTTGTTCAGAGGTCCTAAACAGCCACAGCAGTGATTCCTTGTACATCCCCCCCCCCCCAGGAAGGCATTTGATACAAGCCACAAACTTTGGGCTGTATACAAAACATTTCTTATATGTTCCTTGAGAGGACACATGCAGACCCTCGCTAGCCTGAATCCACATTTCAGTCTAGGTGTGCTCATAAAACCATCAAACTTTCAAGCTTGAGCAATCAGGAAAGCAAAGAGATATCCTGCCAGGTCATCCCCCATCTTAAATACCTTAGCTGGAGTCCTTAGCAATACACATTTCTGTTTGAAGAACCCAAAATTTCAGTGTATTTCATAACTTCTGAAATAATAACAGTACAACCGGAATAAGGACATCTTTCTATCAGTTAATTAGTAGCATTTTGAGCCCAAACACCGCTACCCTAGGAACTACCAGGAACAGAACCAGCCCAATTCCTCCCCTAAGTGAACTGGACATCTGAATCCTATCATATTTATATCCATTGAAAAGGTAATTGCACGCTGGACAAAAATATACAAGTTAGCAGACTGTAACATAGATATTCAAATAAATGAATACCTATAGAAAACTGGATCTCTGGCATAATCGTAAACACAGTGACATCCCATGGCCATGCCTCAGCTGCTTAATTGGTCAAGTCATTCTTGTCAACACTCCTCTCACAGACAAGAAAAGAGAGCCTGCCCTTGCAGTTGACAGCTCTCATTTAACATTAATCCAAGGAAAGCCTGTCAAGTCCTATGGTAGCCACTGTACCATATTGCTTAAATTACTGGACTCTGCAGAACCAGGACTTGATAAGCATTTTTCATTCTGTATGTCTGCTTGCTGTATGTATGCTTGTTTTCTTTGTAATATACTTTTTAATGTCAGTATTTTATATGCACCATTTTTACCTTTTCCCTATTAAACAATATTTTGGAAAGTGTTAAATTATCTCTAGTGCACTAACACAGAACCTAAAAAAACCCTATTTCTTGAAGAGCACTACTGTAGTGTAAATCTCTAGATATATCTGTCTCTGGTGACAGTGTGTGTTACAGACGTTTATTCTGAAGACTTTCTTGCTATTGCTTAACTTGTGAATGTTTACTATTTATTGATAAAAGTAGTTGGTGGCAGTAAAGAGCTAATTACTTAGTTAACCAAACCAACTGGAAAATCTTTGTGCAGGGTGAGACTGAAAGTGTCATTATCGCATATCACTGACAGCACAGTGTGAGGTTGACCAGCCATTTGTCACAAGTTGATGAAGTGGGCAGTGGTCTGATGCCACATTTGTCACACCCATCACTACTCACTGCACCTGAAGATAGTGGAAACTGCTGAAAACAAAAACATTGTGAGCTGATGATAAACTCCAACAAACTCAAAACAAACGTATTATATTCCTGCTGTTCTACGCTCCTCGCATTTAAAAAAAAACTCTGAATCACCTTAATACCTTTTTTATGGGGGATATTGGAATATAGAGGGATTCAACATCAGTAGATACTAGAATTGTATCTAATGTTAAGTGAATGCCATCCATAAATACATACATGGTTTCTTTTAAATATGATCATAATAACTCAATGTGTGGTCTCAAGTTTTCATCAAGTAATGAACTGGAGTTTTCTGTCAGACAGTTAATTCCTGACACGATTGGTCACTACACTTATATTCACCTTCAGGAATGCATAAAAGGTAAGTGTAATTGGATCATCAACTCTTACAAAGTCCCTCTGGTCCTTCATAATGACATCTTTTTCGTTTCCAAAATACAATTGTCAGCATTCTGATAGCAGGCCTTGTAGTTTAAAATCCTTTCACCCATTTCAATGTGCTGTGTATTTTGCATTATCACAATATCCACCCCTTATCGGAGGGTTTCACAATAATATCCTAAATCCTCTGTATGTTCACCAAGGCCTGATATTGTGAAGTAGACAGTAGACTTCATTCTCTCAAAGGGTAGCTCTTCAATTTCCTGTGTTACCATTTTGACAAAAAGATCAACTTTCTATTTAATGTGACTGGGCAAGTTTTTAGATTTCTTTTTACATTTCTTAATGTGATTAAGGTAATTTCTACTTCATCTTGTTCTACCTCATTCATCTTCTGTGAATTCAGGAGGCCATTGTCTCTGTTTGATTCTTCCTCCAGCTCAACCAGTATTTTAAGCATTTTGTAGACTTTCTTGTTAAACTCATGCCAATCCGTGTGCAGGCCACTTAAAGGGGTCCTTTTCTTTTTTATTTTTGGTCCCTCAGACTCATATTTAAAATTTAGTTTTCGGGCAAAGAGGGTTAAATCCTTAACCACCTGGACTTCGTCCATATTTTTGGTTGGACAGAAATTCAAGTCATATTGTAAGACTTTCTGTTCAGCTGGAGTGAGTTCATAATTGGAAATATTTATTATTTCTAAACCACCTTCTCTGCCTGCTTTACCCTTACCAAATATTGGTCCATTGTGGGTCCCTTCCACTCTTCCGACCCTCCTTTTTTTTATCTGAAGTGCAGTGTTTAACCTACTTTATGAAGTAAAGGTAGGTAATAACTAGAATTTTAAATCCTTTAACATCGGTAATGTGTAATTTGGGTATGTGTTTATGTTAATAGGGTAGCCATATTTGCTGATCACCTATATAAGATCTGCTTACTGGTACTCTTTACTCACATTGCATTTCAGAGTCTAGGGATGTCTGAAAGAAAACAATAGCCTCTAATGAAAAGTGATGCCTGCAATGTTCTCCGCAACCAAAGACCATGTGATCTGGGCCGCCTAGACTTTAGGTCACATAAGGAGCACATTAACAGTGCTTTTGATCAAGACAAGTAAGGGGTACCCTATTATACTCAAAATAATAATGTGATTTAGTAATGCTGAGATGTGCACTAACATATCAACCTAGGCAGGGAAATGCAAGCTTTAAATTACTGTTAGTCAGAAGATTTGTTGTTGTTATATACTACAATAAAAATATTTTTTGGATGATTTAGAGAAACTGTGCACATAGACAGGAGATGAATAATTTGAACTTGCAGTGTTTGAAGAGTTCATGACTTCACATATTCCATGGGATTTAGATATCATGTGGTTTTCATTTGGAAACGATTGCTATGGGAATATTTAACCCTCTTGAAATGAAAGCAATTAAGTCAGTTGGTCTCAAAGTTCAGTTTATAAAAAAAAAAAACTCATTTTTATTGAAGACCTTGACATATAAAGCAAACCTTTGACTGTGACAAATGTACTCTGCTGCACATGCCTTTCTTAAGGTGTTCAAAGGTCATATCATGCTTAAGAAATGGTTAGCTATACGTCTGTTCCTAAGTAAATATTCAGTAGATATAGTGCTCACTCCCTTTCTTTTTTGACACTTGATATTGCTTAAAATTGATTATTTTAATTTTAAAATGTCCAAGTCATTGATATAATGTGTAGAAATCATTCCTCTATGGCAACAAATATTCCATAATTGAAGAGGTTGGGTTTAAAAGTAATCTTTTTGAAAATGTTGATTTTTTTTCCAAGGTCAGTCTGGATAATCCTAGTAAGATGGCAGTCTCACAGCCTAAATACCTGCAACTACCAAGGTGAAGAAAGGGGGTGAAATTTTAAGCACTCCTAAAGCCTAACCTATATGTCCCTATCTCATAATTCAATCAAGTAGCTCTAAACTTGGGGTACGCATACTGTTCCTCTGTCTTCATTTCTGGGTAGTCTGAGAATCTCATGCAAATGTAGCAGATGAAGCAGTGCATAAGCGTTGACTATTTTGTACACGTGTGAATTCAAATTTTCTAAATATTGGGACACAAAAACTAAACATTTTAATATATTTGATTCTTCTGAAGACCTGCACTGTAAACTGTCACAATTGACTAGACAAATAGTCTAGCATTATATTAGTGTTAAATAAGACGATGTGGGTGTATGCAATAATGTGGTGGTACTGTTACCATACAAGTCTGGACATATGATATATGAATGCACTAAAACTGTGTTTATTCATGATTCCTTTTTCTTTTAGGTCTATGTAGGGACTTATGCACAAACACGTTCTTACAAAGTACTGGAGTTAATTCCCCATATCCACCTAACAAAATCAGTTTTAGAGCGGGAATGATACTAATCACTTTCTGATGACGGAGTATCTCAAGTAAGAACTCAATGATACATTAGACCCATGTAAACTAATTGATGGTGAATCTGAAAACAGGATTCACCAAAGTAGCTCTGGATGGCTATGTCTATAAAGAGTCCTACTTTTGAGACTTGTATATGTGTGTTTACACCAAGCCCTGAGGTAAAAGATGAAATGAAATGTAGATGCCCATAATGCCCATATAGATGCCCATAAAATGCTATGATGTATACAGATATAGAGTTGCCTGATTCTGAATAGTACCACAAGCAGAGTGAGATAAGGCCATACCAGTATACATTGGCATAATTGGCTGCCTTTTATTTATTTATTTTTACTTTTACTTTCCCTTTTTTACTCACAATCAGTGTCCTTTCCTCTATTTCTCTCCTTATTTTCACCCATAATTAAAAAAGAAGGAAACACATTTTATATTTAGCAAAATACCAGACAGCAACTGACAGCCAAGCACTACAGTGAACATAAGGGTACATTTATAATGTCAAGAGAACTACATATCTGAAAGCAGATAAAAAGTCGTACTTGTCAAACCTATAACGCAGCCTGACAGAAAATGCAATTTTAGCACTCTCTAGATAACTGTACAGGAAAAAAAAATGTTAATTCTAACTGTGGGATTTTAAAACTGTGAAATAAGATCTACAAAAAATATATTAAATTGTAAAGGGCCTTCTGCATCCCTAGTTCTTATTTACTTGTTTGTTTCTAATGCATTTGCTTTCCATGATTGCATTTTTTGTGTTTTTTGCAGAAAAGTCACCTTTATTGAAGATATTATACAGAGTATGTGAAACTGTTGAATAGTTTTATATGAATTACATATAAAAGTGATTCATATGAACATGTTTCCCTTGATTCCCTGTGTCAGTGGAACCTTGACGTTTTCCCAACCCGTTGATTTTGTTTTATATGATAACTTAATGCTTGTTGGAGTGGTGGCATAATTCCTTCACTAAGATTTACTTTCTTTTTTTTTTAACATGCTCCACATAGAAAATTGTCATGTACCTTATAATAGTATTAGTACAAGTCTGACTCAGATCATATTAGTTAGTAGAGTTTTCCACTGCATTGGCATCACAGGTGCTTTCATAGTGGGCTCCATTCTCTAAAGCAGATCGTATGCAGTATTTAGGTGTCCAGACACATTTTCTCTAAACATGGCATAGGATTCTGAAACTGTCAATTCACTATAACACTTGGTAAATATTGCATGAAAAGATGTTAAAGTCAATAAATTATTAATTAAATGCATGTGGTAACTAAGTAGTGGTCCAGGTATTCGGTATTTAACCACATGCCGACCTGGCCATAGCCGAAAGATGGCTACACCACGGTCGGCTTATTCTGGGTGGACGTCCGTGGGAAGTCCTCACAGAATCTTGCTCCCACATGTACCCTGGGGAGCGCACCTGGGAACATCCATGACCACGGGGACCGGAGGACCCGGTGCATCACTGATCACGGCTGATAGCGGCCGTTTTCCATGTGATCGCTCCGTCAAATGACGGAGCGATCACTTGTAAACAAACAGGTGTCACATCATGATGCCGGTTCCACCTTCCCCTCTGTGTACCTATCGGTAGACATGTGCACACTGAAATATTTTTTTTCGGAATTTAGTTTTCATCAAAAAATACATTTATTTAGTTACTCCCAAAGTTTGGGTCTTCTGAAATGATTCAGTGTGTGTGTCTCTCTCTGCTAGCAATCGTAAGTGAAAGTAAGTTGGCTGTATGTGTGTACTTAGTTCTAGCTATTTTACTGCTCCTCCTCTTTGGTTACAATCAGCCAATAACATTCATCATCATCATTATTTTTATGTTACTTCCCCCACCCAATTCCAGCAGCAATCTTTTCTCTCTATGTCAAATCTTTTCTCTCTACATCAAATCGTTTCTCTCTATGTAGAATAATCTTGGAATAAGAGAGTTAAGGTTAGGCACATTCGACCACAGGTTCGATAGACACAGATTGTTATTGTCAACGTCATGTCGAACCTCCTATCTATATCAAACTGTTGTCACAACGAAAACGAAAATAAAGCATTTGTTTATGTCGGATCTTTTGTTTTTCAGATTCTGCACTTTTTCGTTATCGTTTATTAAAACATTAACTAAAATACCTGAAATTCGGACGAAAACGAATGCACATGTCTACCGATTGGTACAGTGAGAGGGGAGAGGGGGAGAGATGGCAGCAGCACTGTGGGCTGGATGTGTAGTGCTCACAGCACTGCTCAGTGACAATACTCTGCCCATACTCTGCAACACTGTGCAATAATCTGCCAATACTCTGCAAAACTGTGCAATACTCTGCCAATACTATGCAATACTCTGCCAATACTATGCATCACTGTGCAATACTCTGCCAATACTGTGCAATACTGCAATACTCTGCCAATACTCACCAATACTCTGCCAATACTCGACAATACTTGCCAATACTCTGCCAATACTCACCAATACTCTGCAATACATTTTACATTTTGGTCACTGATAGGCGGCACAGATGGCCACTTATAAGTGGCATGGATGGGCATGGACAGGCACTGATAGGTGGTACTGTACACTAATAAAGGTTACTGATGGATGCCAATCAGTGTCAAACAATAATGCCTGCCAATCAGTCATGCCCATTGTGGGCATTCATTGACATCCATTGTGGGAACTGATTGGTATCCCTGGCGGTCTAGGGTGGCATACCTGGTGGTGACTAGTGGTGGCAACCCCAGGTGGACCCAGTGGTGTCCCTGGTGGTCCAGTGTGGGTATCCTCAGGTGGGCTGCGCTGATAATCGATCAGCACAGACCCTCCCTGTCAGAGGAGCAGCCGATCAGCTCTCCTCTACTCGTGTCTGACAGACGCGAGTAAAGAAAAGCCAATCAACGGCTCTTACTGTTTACACTGTGATCAGCCATGATTGGACACGGCTGATCACGTGGTAACGAGTCTCCCTCAGAGACTCTTTACCTAGATTGGTGTTGCTGGGTGTCAGGCGATGAGCACCCCCAGCTGCGCTCAGTGGCTTGATATCCTGCTGGACGACATATGATAGGATATTGAATCCACTTTGCCGCCGTCATTTTGCTATATGGCGGGCAACAACTTGGTTAAAAAAAGTACACATATACCCTTCTTCAACCAATAAATAAGACAATGTAGAAGAACAGTATTTATATATGTGTGTGATTTTTATACTATTTTCATTCAAAATTTGACATTTATAAAGTTATTTATTTTTAAAAATGTGTTGTTTTTGATACTCCACATGCCCGTGAAAGCAGGTTCCCTGGGACTGGTATTCTAGTCACCTTTTTTCTTTTGTATTAATACATATACTGCAGGGACCGCACTGACTTAGTGAGTAGCTGGCATATTTCTATGGTTTAAACCATTTTGCCTATTTATTAGTGTAAGGGATCTTCCCGGGGTAGGGTGTGTTTGGACACAGTTCACAGCAGACTTGGAATTTATAAAGCAGATCTTGGCGTTTATTCGTGGTACAAACAGTCCAGCAAACAAAATATACAGCAACACCGTGCTTTCTAAGTACAACAAAAATAAAAAGTCCTAGCCCGGCTGGGCGCTTACTAACAGATTCTGCTCACCTATCTGACACTTACAAACACAGCGTCTTTCGCCTGGATGTCGCAGGGTGAGTTTTAGCTCCAGCAGTGGCTGTGCTTGCAGCTTCCTTCAACACACAGATTGTTCATTCCCTGGCTTAGAGCAATCACCTGCAGACCCTACAGAGCCTTTAGCTTCCCAGGCTAATTAGGATCCAAGCTCACCTGATCCCAAACCCAGAACTGGATCGGGGGATGTGGAATGACAGGTCCCTCTACCAAACCTACCTGCCATTCCATATAAACCCAGGCCCGGCAAAATTAAATAACAACTCAGCAGCATATCGCTGCTGAGAAACTGATCCATCCTGGATTTACCATCTCACACTGTGTAGCAACCTAGGTGAGATGTACACCCCCTCGATCACTTCTCCAGTGACATGTCTACATATCCCCCCCCTCTTTTTCAGACCGGAGGGCTGAGCCTTTTGTCCCCACAGACAACTTACCCTCGACAATGCGTCAGCATTTGCCTGTAATTTCCCTGGCCTGTGTTCCACAGTGAAATTAAAGTTTTGTAGGGAGAGAAACCATCTAGTCACTCTTGCATTTCTCTCCTTGTTTGACTTCATCCATGTTAGGGGGGCATGGTCTGTCACCAACTTGAATTTCCTGCCTAGCAAGTAATACTTTAACGATTCTAGGGCCCACTTTACTGCCAAACACTCTCGCTCCACAATGGCATAATTTTTCTCGGCCGGGGTTAATTTTCTACTCAAGTACGTCACCGGATGCTCCTCACCATTCACTACTTGTGAGAGTACTGCACCTAAGCCTGTGTTAGAGGCATCTGTCTGGACCAGAAATTCTCGTTTGAAATCGGGGGTAACTAAGACAGGTGGTTGGCACAAGGCAGACTTAAGGCTTTGGAAAGCCTTCTCGGCCTCTGGGGTCCACGTGACCATTGCTGTCTTTCCGCCCTTTGTCAAGTCAGTTAGTGGAGCAGCAACTGAGGCAAAGTTCGGCACAAATCTACGGTAATACCCCGTAATACCCAGGAAAGCTCTAACCTGTTTCCTTGTCAGGGGTCTAGGCCAATTCTGTATTGCCTCAATTTTATTTAGCTGTGGCTTAATCAACCCTCTCCCAATAATGTAGCCTAGATATTTGGCCTCTTCTAGGGCTAGAGCACACTTCTCGGCATTTATGGTCAACCCCGCATCACTTATGGCATCCAACACGGCCTGTACCTTACAGAGGTGACTTTCCCAATCAGGGCTAAAAATGACCACATCATCGAGGTAGGCGGCTGAGTAATCACGATGTGGTCGCAGAATCAAGTCCATCAACCTCTGGAAAGTTGCAGGCGCTCCATGTAACCCGAACGGCATCACTACATACTGGAATAGCCCATCAGGGGTGGAGAAAGCAGTTTTCTCTTTAGCCTCGTCAGAAAGTGGAATCTGCCAATAGCCCTTTGTGAGATCGAGGGTGGTTATGTACCTGGCGTTACCCAACTTCTCAATCAACTCATCTACCCTGGGCATAGGATACGCATCGAACTTGGAGATCTCATTCAACTTTCTGAAATCGTTACAGAACCTCCAAGTTCCATTGGGCTTTGGGATTAGCACAATTGGGCTGGACCATTCACTCTGTGACACCTCAATTACCCCCAGAGCAAGCATACGTTTTACCTCGGCAGATACGGCTTCCCTACGTGCCTCGGGTATCCTATAGGGCTTAAGGTTTACTCTGCTTCTAGGCTCAGTTTCAATGTGATGATGGATGAAGTGTGTACGCCCTGGAAGGTCAGAGAACTTGTTTTTGTTTTTCTGTAAAAATTCATGAGCCTCCTGTTTCTGTGATACTGATAGAGTATCACCTACCTTGACTGGAGGGATTGGTTGTGACAAATTATTAACAGTATTTGTCGCCCCCAAGGATTCCCTGTCTTTCCAGGGCTTGATCAAGTTTATGTGATAAACTTGGAAAGGCTTCCTTCTACCTGGTTGGTGCACCTTGTAGTTCACCTCACTGATCTTTTCAACAATTTCATAAGGACCTTGCCACTTCGCCAAGAATTTACTCTCAACAGTGGGGACTAGTATAAGGACCCTATCGCCTGGGTTGAATGTCCTGATTCTTGCGGACCGGTTGTAAATTCTACTTTGGGCCTCTTGAGCTCTCTGGAGGTGTTCCCTTACCAGGGGCATTACAGTGGCTATACGGTCCTGCATTTGTGCTACATGCTCAATAACACTCTTGTATGGGGTGGACTCATTCTCCCATGTCTCTTTTGCAATGTCTAGTAGACCCCTAGGGTGATGACCATAGACCAACTCGAATGGTGAGAACCCTGTGGACGCTTGGGGCACCTCCCTAATAGCAAACATGAGGTAGGGTAATAAATGATCCCAGTCACGACCATCTTTTGCCACCACTTTCTTCAACATATGTTTCAAAGTTTTATTAAATCTCTCCACCAATCCGTCCGTCTGGGGGTGGTATACAGAGGTACGGATGTGTGAGATTTTAAATAGTTTGCATAACTCCTTCATTACTTTTGACATAAATGGCGTACCTTGGTCAGTTAGGATTTCTTTGGGGATCCCAGTCCTAGAGAACATATAAAACAACTCACGTGCAATTGTTTTAGATGCAGTGTTTCTTAAGGGTACCGCCTCAGGATAGCGGGTCGCATAATCCAGGACTACCAAAATATACTGGTGTCCTCTAGCTGACTTTACAATGGGACCCACTAAATCCATGGCAATACGCTCAAAAGGCACCTCTATAATAGGGAGCGAAACCAAAGGACTGCGAAAATGTGACACTGGGGCACTAACCTGACATGTGGGGCACGACTCACAGTATTTTTTAATGTCATCATATATGGCCGGCCAAAAAAACCTCTGGAGAACCCTCTCTCGCGTTTTGTCAGTCCCCAAGTGTCCCCCAAGAACATGGTTATGTGCCATGTCAAGCACCTGACGCCGGTACGGCTTAGGTACCAGAAGCTGTTCCACAATCTCATCCTTAACCTTATTAACCCTATAGAAAAGATCATTAGTCACCGAAAAATGTGGAAATCTTTTTTCAGCATCTGGTTCCTGAGGTACCCCATTCATTACAGCAACCTGCTCTCTCGCATTTTTGAGAGTGGGGTCCTGTAATTGTGCAGCCCCAAAATTATCTCTAGACACCTCTAAGTCTAGTATATTTTGCTCAGTGGGAGGAGCCTCCTCCTCCCCAGCCAGGACCTGTAAAGGAAAACAATCATTTTCATCCTGTACACTTTTATCATTCACAGTGGACAAAGCAACCACCTTAGAGGTATCCTCACTCCTTTTGGGGATTTTTCTTTTTTCCCAGAGAGCCCAGAATAAAGGAAAATCGCGCCCCAATATTACATTATGCATGAGGTTTTTAACCACACCCACTTCATATTGTACTGTGCCTTGTTCAGTCCCGACTTTAGCCAGCACTATAGGGTACACTTTTGTATCACCATGTATACACACAACGCTCATATGCTTTTTAGACTCTAAGTCCCCAGTCACCAGGCTAGCATGCACCAAGGTTACAAGGCTTCCTGAGTCCATTAACGCTTTAACAGGAAAGTCATTGATTGTAATATCGCAGATTTGCGGTTCAGTCTCTAGTCCAGGAACTGCAGCACAAGATGGTTCCGCAAATAGCGACTGACGCCGGCTAGCGTCACATTCCATGGGTTCAGAGGTAAGAGGGCAATGGGCAGACACGTGTCCCGCCTCATGGCATCTCCAACACTGGATAGGGCCTGGTCTCTTTGGCAAGGAGTCCTTTTCAGAGCCCCTTAGCCACCCGGGACCATCACCAGTCTTTTGTCCCTGAGACACCACTTGAGCCCTTTTCCCCCCATCAGCACCCCTCCACACTCCCCCAATAGATGGAAGTCTCTTACCAGCTGACGGCACAGATCTGGCGCTCCGGGGAGGTGAAGATGCTGCAGGAACATCACGGAGGTAGTCCTCAGTCGCCTGGAACCTCTCCACAAGGTTGACAAGTTCGTTTGCGTTCTTAGGATCACCTTGTCCCACCCAGCGTTGCAGGTCAGTAGGAAGCGCTCGGAGGTAGCGATCCATCACGACCTTCTCTAGGATTTGTGCAGGAGTAGAGGTGTCTGGCTCCAACCACTTTCTTGCCAAATGGATTAGGTCATACATCTGGGACCTCGCTGATTTGTCCAGACTGTAGCTCCAGTTGCGTACCCTCCGGGCACGGACTGCAGTAGTAACTCCTAGTCGGGCAAGTATCTCCTCTTTTAGCCGAGTATAGTCCTTAACCTCTTGCTCACTGAGGTCATAGTAGGCCTTTTGGGGTTCACCTGTTAAATAGGGCGCAATTACCTCTGCCCACTCAGCGGCTGGTAACTTCTCTCGCTCAGCCACGCGCTCAAATACTGTTAGAAAGGCCTCAACATCGTCCTCAGCAGTCATCTTTTGCAGCGCTTTCTGCACAGTCCTTCTCCCCAAAAAAATCTCTGGAGCGGCTCCCATCACTATGGGGGGATTAGTAACCACAGGCGCCTCACGATTTACTATCAGGTGCTCGATAAGTTGTTGTTGGCTTTGGCGCAAAACTTGCAACTCTTCCTTATGCATCTGCTGTTGTGCCGCCATGGACTGTTCATGTCGTTGCTGTTGTTGCAAACTCACTTGCATAAACTGCTTCAGCATCTCCTCCATGTTGCTGGACTGTTCCTGGAGTGTCATTGCAGCTTTCACCCAAGACATAAGCAGCTGTAGCCAAGTCTGTCCACACCGTTGCCCCTAGCAACCGACTTTGCCCGCATTCTCCACCAATTGTAAGGGATCTTCCCGGGGTAGGGTGTGTTTGGACACAGTTCACAGCAGACTTGGAATTTATAAAGCAGATCTTGGCGTTTATTCGTGGTACAAACAGTCCAGCAAACAAAATATACAGCAACACCGTGCTTTCTAAGTACAACAAAAATAAAAAGTCCTAGCCCGGCTGGGCGCTTACTAACAGGTTCTGCTCACCTATCTGACACTTACAAACACAGCGTCTTTCGCCTGGATGTCGCAGGGTGAGTTTTAGCTCCAGCAGTGGCTGTGCTTGCAGCTTCCTTCAACACACAGATTGTTCATTCCCTGGCTTAGAGCAATCACCTGCAGACCCTACAGAGCCTTTAGCTTCCCAGGCTAATTAGGATCCAAGCTCACCTGATCCCAAACCCAGAACTGGATCGGGGGATGTGGAATGACAGGTCCCTCTACCAAACCTACCTGCCATTCCATATAAACCCAGGCCCGGCAAAATTAAATAACAACTCAGCAGCATATCGCTGCTGAGAAACTGATCCATCCTGGATTTACCATCTCACACTGTGTAGCAACCTAGGTGAGATGTACACCCCCTCGATCACTTCTCCAGTGACATGTCTACATTAGCAATAAAAACTTCTCCATCCATCTCACTGGATATAGCATGAGATAAAATACCACAAAGTTTCATGAGATAAACACTGCATATTTTGGGAAAATACAGCATGTGGTATTTTTTGGAAGCTTTTTTTGTGAATGCCAAAAACACTATGCGCTACTTTGTGAATGGAGCCCAGTGTGAGGTATAGGCATAAAGAAATCTTACTAGAGAACCAGCAGCCAAACCAATTAAAGTGGGGTACCCCCTAAAAAAAAAAAATTAAAAGTCAGCAGCTACAAATACTGCAGCTGCTGGCTTTTAATAATCGGACACTTACCTGCCCCAGGGTCCAGCGATGCGGGGGAACGAAGCCCCCCCCTCGCTCCCCGCTCCGCTCGAGGCGCCGTCATGCATACTGTGGGCACCCGGCTGTGGCTTCACAGCCGGGCACCCACTGCGCATGCGCGAGCGGCGCAGGGCGCCGTGATACGCTGTACAGTCACCTGGGACACATGACAGGTCCCAGGTGAATGTGCGGCGCGAGGGGAAGTGATGTCACCAGCCCGGGCAATGAAGAAGGCAGACTACGAGGGACCCCCTAGCAACCGGTATTTAGAGGTGAGTAAAAATTATTTTTTTTGCCAATTATTTTTTTTTGATTTTTTTTACGAATT
The DNA here is from genome assembly GCF_037356315.1 of Lithobates pipiens. Lineage (NCBI taxonomy): Eukaryota > Metazoa > Chordata > Amphibia > Anura > Ranidae > Lithobates > Lithobates pipiens. The sequence goes on along the minus strand of NW_027507764.1, from coordinate 331,613,416 downwards.
TTAAGTAGTTTTATTTTTTTGGTGGCAACACCACTTTAAGTAAAGAAAGAAAACAGCAGATGTACTTTAAACTGGATCGTTACATAAAATCATTCCATAAAATGTGTGGCTGTCTAACAAGCATTCATTATCACAATGTATTAGTAAAAAGCAGATCAGTTAAAATGTACCATTATCATATAATTCTTCATTGGAAGCAGCAGAGCACATTCTTATATGTGATTTTGCCCTGGTACACTCTGTTCTTCAACTCCAACCAGTCTATCAGGAGTAGACTGCTTGTACTAATGCAGTGGGATAGTGTGAATGGGGCCTGGTAGCCTTATCAGGGTGTGGTTTCTAAGAACAGTAAAAACTGCACCACAGAGACACTATGCAATGGTTGAAAAATTGAACGGAGGCAAAATAAGAGCTTCAGAATGCCTACTGATTTATTTCACGCCATGAAAAATGTTGTTTGAGTCTAGATTTGTTTTACAAGAGAAGTATGTCCAAAGTTTGTTTGGCCAAACTTCTCATGTGAGTCACAGGAGTGCACTTATTTGCTCTCTGCTGTGACCCAGAATCAGCTAACAGCGGGCTAGAGTCTGCTAGTTTTAGAGAGCCACTCCAGTTTCTGGATGTATCCCAACAATAGTGTTGGGATCCACCCAGATGTCTGACTGGCAGCTGGCTCAGGCTCTCAGTGGTCCACAGAGAGCCCAACCCAACTACTCCCACTCCCAGCACAGCCCAGCACTTTAGTGAGTGCTGGAGAGGCATAGCAATGACTGACAGTCACTGCCCCTGAGACCCTAGAACTGAGTGAATAGCAGACACGTGATCATTCAGTTCTCAATCTTATGCCGCGTACACAAGACCGGACTTTTTGACAGCAAATGTCAGACGGAACGAGTCCGTCGGACAATTCTATCTTGTGTGGGCTCCATCGGACCTTTGCTTGCCAAAAATCCAGCGGACTTTAGAAATAGAACATGTGTCATTAACTTTTCACTGACACTCCCAGCAGTTCGCATAGGGCAGTGTGAACTGCTGCCGGGAGGCATGCGATGCGGGAACCCGCAGCGGATTCACAGCGTTCCCGCATCGCAGCAGTGTGAACCCAGCCTTAAGCAGGAGACTGTTGCTAAGACGTTCTGTCAAAATGTTTTTTTGTTTTTGTTTTTTTGTTTTTTCAGTGATGCAGCCCTAAAAAAAAGTGGCACCTAAAATACTTGTTTTACTATGTGAGGCACCATCAGCTTTCCTTAACTTCATTTTTAGACAGTATTACTGCTAACCATTAGGAATAAGCAAATTTATTGGGTTAAGTTGGCAAACTGTTTTGCAAATATTCTCTAAAGTTTAAGGTTTAAGAACTCTGCAGTCTTGATTATTTTTAAATTTTAGCCAGTTGTAAGCAAGACTGTTAAAATGCTTGAGAAGCTGGAACTGCCATGAGTGACATGTACCAATGACAAAAAGTAAAATATACAAACCAAAAAAAAAGAATATTTCTTTATACACATAATTGACAGCAATCCCTAATATTCCAACACATTGAAAATTTGGCTATTATAAGTCTTTAATTTAGTGGCTCTTGTGACTGCTGACCACAGGCAAAAGCTAAGTGATGATCCTTATTTCTGGTGGCAAACCTACAAAGTTTTTGGCCAAAAGTTGTCTATTTTCGAACTCTGTGAATCCTGGGGATTTGCTGCAAACTCATGATAGTAGCAGAACCTGAACCTCATTTTATTAACCATATAGGAATACATTTCTAAAGACACTCTATTTTGCCAAGGGCTATATGCATTTTGGGATGTATTATTTCACATGCAGATTAATTCAAATATTTTTTAATACACACTCTTGGCTAAACAAAGATACCGTTTGACTTTTATTATCACATATAAACTGTAAATTAAAATATTTCTGTTGTTTGTCCAGAGCATCAGCATTTTAGACCGATCAATGGCAGGTCAAACAGAGATCATTAATCACAAAAGCATTTGACCCCAGCTATATAATCTAATGTCTCTGTCTGTAAGTGATGATGCTATGTTTCACAAATAGATTTTTTTTTCTCGTAATTGATTATTTTTAAACTGACCCCAGTAAGTAAGTAAATTTATCTTTAATTCAACCAATTCAGCAATAGAGGTTTGTACATAAGCACTCACAGAAGTAATAAATGATCAATCTCTCTCAAAAATGATCTATACTATGGACAAACCCATATTAGGAACATAAATGGCATGCTATTTATCATTTTTTGGGGGGGTTTTATACCATCAATAAAACAAATCTATATAGTCTGATAAATAGAAGGAGGTCCTTTTCAAGCTATATATATTGTAAACTTTACATAAAAAACAATTGACAAAGCTTGTAGAGAAAATCAGTACAGCTAGTCAGTTATGAAGTGGGTTCAATATACATTACAATGATAGCTGATTGGTTTGCATTTAGCAAGGATAACACGATAATTTTGTGCTTGCTTACTGGGGTTTTTCTACTTTCAACAAGATAAAGAAGAATTGTTCTTGTTGCCTTTGAATGGATCCTGCATTTCTTTACTGTTTAAGGCCTCATGCATACTCACCTTTTGGCCATCTTTTCAAGACACCTTTCCCCCTGGCAGCAGAGTTTTGGCAGAAAAAACATTTGATGCTTGTAAATGTGTGTAAAGCATTTAGGCATGTTTATAAGTATCAAGCGATTGGACGTTAATTTATTTCATTGGCCAGATTAATAATTTATTCTGGCCATTAAAATGAATTAATGCTCCCTACTGACTGGTATATACTAAAGACTGACATTGTGGCACAGGGAACTTATATACCTAGCTTGAAGGTACTGAAGAAGAGAGAAGAGAGTCCAAAAAAGTGTTAAAGCTTGTTTAGCAACAGAAGTCTGCGCTGTGTGAATGGTTAGATTCCCACAATGTCACTGGGATTGAGGTGGCAATCATGGCTGTGCTGGGGGAGCGGGACACAGGCTCTGCGGTGTCCCCCCAGAAATGCTGCATTCATGAGGGAAGGAGAAGATGTGCAGTTACATGGGAAGAATGTTTACAGTTGAAGTGCTTAGTGTAAAAAGTGGAACTATTCAAGGCAAACGGCTCCCTTCTAATTTTGCTTTCATAATGCTGACTTTTGCATGCCTGTGTCCCGGGCACTAGCAAGCACATTTGCGAGGGTGTCCACATTGGGTGATAAGCCCCTCCTACACATAGGCTGCCTGTCCTTCCCAGATCTTCCTTTGAGGTCACACAAATCGGAAGGGCAGTCTGGAGAGGCTCTGAGGGTATTTATTCATAGTAGTCAGTAGTGAATCATGTTGGAGGTAATGAAGTGGCTAGCAAAGAATTCCTCCTCCTATTCCTCCTTTCCTTTGAGAAGCCACTTGACTGCAAGTACTGTTAATGAGCTAATTTCCTTTTCCTCCTCCAGAGCAGCCACATTTTTTTTTTTTACCATGATGCTCATGCGTCCTTTTCTCTTCTCCTTCTCAAGGGTGCAGAGCAGCTTCTTGCCTTTCTAAAGATGTTAATGCAGCATTTTCTACCCTTCCTCCCTCCCCTTCCCTTTCAGCTACCTCTGCAGTGTTGGTATTGGAGCGTAAGTAGGAAAATAATTTCTAAATCACCATCATGCCCAGAATCCTCATGCCAACTTTGCTGAACAACCCTTTTATGTGTGTTTATGGCCTGTGCTACTCAGGTACTTAGCTGTTGTTATTTAATTATTTAATGATGTCTATAGGCCAGACATCTTTCTGTGCAAGCCACATTGCACAGAAATCCATCCCAGCCTTACCATGGAATTCCATGGGGCAGAACAGTAATACGAAACTGACAGTTGGGGTACTGCTGGTGTGAAGAAGGAGGGTTGGGGTGCTGAGGCTCAAAAGAAGGAGGGTTGGGGTGCTGGGGCTCATAAGGAGGAGGTTTGGGGTGCTGGCACTGAGGAGGAGGATTGGAGTGCTCGTCTTAAGGAGGAAGAAAAAATTGGAGGAGGCTTCAAAGGGGACATTACACTTGACCCCTTCTTGATAAATGGAAGTCCTGAGACTCAACACCACCTTGTCCCTATGAAAATAATAAATAAATTAGGTTCCTTGAAAAAAAGGGCATCCACCTCAGATACTTGCCTCACAGAAGTAATTATGGCTACAAGGAATACCACCATGTTGGTTAGAATAAAGAAAACAATGGGGGTTATTTACGGAAGTAAAATCTACCTTGCACTGCAAGTGCACTTTAAAGTGCACTGAAAATGCACTTGGAACTAAAGTCGCTGCAGATCCGAGGTGGACATGCAAGGAAAATAAAAAAACAGCATTTTAGCTTGCACATGATTGGATGATAAAATCAGCAGAGCTTCCACTCATTTCAGCTCTACCCCTTAGATTTATAGTGACTGCACTTCTAAGTGCACTTTCAATGCACTTTCAAGTGCACTTGTAGTGCAAAGTGTATTTTCCTTTCGTAAATAACCCCCAATGTCTCTAATGCTTAAAACAAAGGTTGTTTGTAAAGTGCACAGAGAACCAGATTAGATCTTCCTAATCAAGGAGTGGAAGGCCATTGCTCTCTGAAACAAAATAGAAAGGGCACAAACATGACCCATGAAAGTGCTCAAAGGCTAATACTGGTTCAGTCCCAACTGTTATGCTCCTCTCCATAACTATGTTTATGTTTTTATTCTCTTTAAAAAATGTTTTAATGATTAAAATTTTCTGATCATTATTACTTTTTATAGTGGTTTATTTCCTAATTTTATTATTTTCCTAGTAAGTCTGTTCCTGCCCAGGTGAACTAAACACAGGCATGGAGAGTAGTGCAAACTGAATACTTCCTTCATTATTACTTTTTATAGTTGTTTATTTCTTCATTTTATTATTTTCCTTGTAAGTCTGTTCCTGCCCAGGTGAACTAAACACAGTCATGGATAGCAGTGCAAACTGAATCCTTTCTTCATAAAAAAAGGTCCTAGACCTAAACCCCACCGTGTTACTATGCAAAAAAAGGTTGCCCACCCTACTACAACACTGAAGGAAGAGATAGCAGCAGCAAATAGTTGGAGGAAATTTTATGGGCAAGGGAAAGGGCAGACATCAGCAAAAAGAAAAATGTAGAATCCTACAGTCATAGGCTGCCTATCCTTTCACAAATCTTTGGATTTGGGGATGAAACAAATTAGGCAGCCATTCATTTTATCAACTTATTTACACATTTGAAAAGTCTGTTTATACTTTCTATTGACATTTTTGATGTTTTCTTTACTCATAAGGCTGTCACTGCACCAGTGAAGCAAACAAGGGATGGCAAGGCAAAAGGGTACTAGCTGTACAAAAAATAGGGACAAGGTTGGGTTTCTAGGCCTAAACCCCACCTTGTCCATATGCAAACGTAAAAAAAGGCTGCCTCTCCTTCTGCAAAGCAGGAGAAAGGGCAGTTTGAAGTAAATGGAGGAGAAATTATATAGGCAGGGTGAAGGACAGGGAAAAGCATAGAATCATACAGCCATAGGCTGCCTGCCCTTCCTTAAATCTTTGGTTACAGTGGGAAACATATTTTAGAGACAGACTTTGGGGACTTGTAAGGCAATCCCTGCCATGGTAAAGTAAACATGGACAGGGACAGCAATGCAAACTAAGTACTAACTTTATAAAAACAAGAAGTCTTCGGCCTAAACTCCACCAGCTCAGACACTGGCCTTGCAGAGGGGATGGCCAAAAGGAATCCCACTTTGTAGATAAGAGTAGAGGGTGAGAGTAAGAGGCCAACTCAAATAAGACAGTAAGCGGCAAACCATGATATTTAACCACTTCAGCCCCAGAAGGTTTTCCCCGCTTTATGACCAGAGCATTTTTTGCGATACGGCACTGCATCGCTTTATCTGACAATTGTGCAGTCGTGCAGCGCTGTATCCAAACAAAATTGACGTCCTTTTTCCCCCACAAATAGAGCTTTCTTTTGGTGGTATTTTATCCCCTCTGCGCTTTTTATTGTTTGCGCTATAAACAAAAAAAGACCGCCAACTTTGAAAACAAAATATATATGTTTTTACTTTCTACTATAATACATATCCAAAAAAATATATAAAAAACTGATTTATTCATCAGTTTAGGCCGATATATATTATTTTACATATTGTTGGTTAAAAAAATTGCAATAGGCGTATATTGATTGGTTTGTGCAAAAGTTATAAAAGAAAAAGCTATAAAAATGCACTGATCAATGCAAAAATGACACTGGCAGTCACTCGGTTGTTATCTCAGAGGAGCAGGAGGGGACATCCCCCCTCCCTCTGCCTCCCGCGGCTCTTCCCGGGCCTCCCGGTGGCACCGGAGAGCTGATCGCCGATCCAGCTCTTCCGGAGGCTAGTGACAGACTGGAACAAAGCCGGAAACGGCTTTGTTCCAGTCTCCTTGATGTGAACACAGAAGCGACGTCATGACATCACTTCCTGTTTACTCGGCTGCCCATGGCGCCAGATTTTTAAAAATCTACAGTATTCAGATGCACAGTTTTCGGTGATCTGAATACTTTGAAGTGCAAAGGAGAGATTTGGGGTCTTTCAGACCCCCGATCCCCCCATGAAGAGTACCTGTCACCACCTATTACTGTCACAAGGGATGTTTATATTCCTTTTGACAGCAATAAAAGTGATACTTTTTTTTTATTTTAAAACACAATTTAATCATATAAAAATAAATAAAATAAATAGGAAAAACTTTTTTTCAAACCACCCCCATCACCGCAAGCTCGCGCAGCAAAGAAAGCACATACGGAAGTCGCGCTCGCATATGTAAACGGTGTTCAAATCACACATGTGAGGTATCGCTGTGATCATCAGAGTAAGACCAATAATTCTAGTACTAGACCTCCTCTGTAACTCTAACCTGGCAACCGTAAAAAAAATGTAAAGCGTTGCCTATGGAGATTTTTAAGTACCAAAGTTTGTCGCCATTCCACGAGTGTGTGCAATTTTAAAGTGTGACATGTTTAGTATCTATTTACTCGGTGTAACATCATCTTTCACATTATAAAAAAAATTGGGATAACTATACTGCTTTGTTTTTTAAAATTCATGAAAATGTCTAGTAGACATCCCGAGTATGATAAAGTTTGATAAACAAAATCCTAAATGAAAATATAATAAATAACTATAAATCATTATACCACATAATAATACAATAATAATATAAATTATTCAATAATGTAATCAAAAACACTGAAATTTGCTCAGTTGCAGAATTGTCACTGTCATTACTTTTCAGTATTTGATGACGGATCTCCCCACAAATCTCAATTCTGTGATTCTAATTTATTATCACTGTTTTCTAGCTGATCTAAAACCACTTTTGATGTAAAGAGACAGTTTTGGTTGCTATGGACAATGTCCAGTTTCCAGGCAGAAAGAACAATTTTATAATATAAAACTGCATGCAGGGCACTGGACAGACCACTAGGGACAAAAGGGATGTGAAATAATTACATACAGTAATGCGATCTGTAAGAATTGGGTGCCGTGCGTCGCAACGCTCGCAGGGAACGGAGCTCGGCTCCGTGATAGACAATGTAGAGGATGAGCCGCTCGCACTGTGGGGAGACATCGCTGGATCCAGGGGATAAGGTAAGCATACTCATCCTGGATCCTGCAATGCGATCTCGAGTCTGGCTCGGGGTTACCACTAATGGTTCTGAATTTTCTCCCCAAGCCAGACTCGGGAATACCATCCAGGGGGGTTAATAATGGATAATAGCATAACCGGTGTGTGCCTAAATGTTATTTTACCAATGGAGATAGGGGATTTACTAAATGTAAGAGATGTAAAGTGAGGTGATTTAGGTGCACACAATTCTTCATGATGTCATCAACTCACCTCTCCACCTTGACTAATCAAAGGAAACCTTATATTCATTGATAAAAATACTAGGCTTCTTATGAATGGCTAAACAGAGCTCAGCCTGACTCAGCAGACAGGAAGTCAACATACCTGCTGAAGGAATATAGCACTGCATACTGTATATAGTTGATGCTACACACAGTTTATACAACACTGACAGCAGGCACATCTACCCGTAAAATAAATATTTTGTTTGGGCCAGCTTTGCACAAAAAAAAAGTGAGAGTAAATATGGAGTTAGAAATAGAAATACCTAAAGCAGGAGAAGGTCTTATCATGCAATTTTGAGGGCAACATTAAAAATGCACAGTTTAAATACCATGCTCAGGGAATACACTGGTTGTGGATTTTTTTTCTACAATTAGCTTGGCAGAAGCACCTCAATCTTTTTTATTACAGTTTTAAAAAGGATTTTCTTTTCTTACACCAGGGTACACAGAGCCATAGTAATAACTATGTGGGTTATATCTGCTGGACACTGGCACTCCCCTTAAGGCATGAACTTCCCCCATATAACCCATCCCATTACTGGGAGTCCTCAGTTTTTTTGCCAGTGTCTAAGGTGTTGGGCACATGTAAGGATGTGTTTACTGAGCTCCGCGGGCAGTAATCCTTTGATGAGACCCAGCCATCCTGACCGAATCCGTTCTGATGTCTCTGTAATGGACTAAATGAACGGTACCCGGGCCTCGTCATCCGAAGACCCAAGGTTTTGCTTGCGAATGCTTTTAAAGCTGGGCCCTGGGATCCAGTACTTTTTGGTAGTAAAGCCAATAAAAGTTTACTGGCAGGGTCTTCTCGCAGGTCCAGGATTGCAGGATTACCTGAGTGTACCCCTGTTCCTGAAGGTTTCCTTTCAAGGTCTCGGAGCCCCCTGTGAAGGGCGAAGATTGTTTTTTTTTTATCTCTGATAAACCCTGCTGCAAGGAAAGGTAGGGGAGATTTTCTCAGGAATCTTTCCTTACATGTATCGTGTTGCTGGTCAGTAGGGATGAGCTTCGTGTTCGAGTCGAACATACGTTCGACTCGAACATTGGCTGTTCGCCCGTTCGGCGAATTCCAAACGTTATGGGCCGATCACGCCAAATTCGTGTGGCACTCACGGCCCACAATGCACTGCGTCATCGAAGTGCATTGCTGGCTCATGATTGGCCAAGCATGCACTGTGACCCCGCATGCTTGGCCAATCACAGCGCCAGCAGCGAGGAGAGCCATGATTGGCCACAGGCAGGATGCCTGTGGCCAATCATAGCTCAGGCTGTGTAGTACACGCCCCACACTATATAAGGCCGCCAGCGCGGCGGCCTTGTGTAGTGTGTTGGCGTCTGAAGCAGTTAGTGGGTGTTCTGTGTACCTTCAACACAGTATACACCGATCGTTATCGGCCGATTTTCGATCTTGCTCTTCTGTAGTGGTTGTTGTCTGTGTGCTCTGACCCGTATACACCGCTATATTCACCTCACGTATATAGCTAGTGATCTATCTTTTATAATAGAGCTTGCAGTCAGTAGTGTTAGGAGCTTGTGCGTGCTGTCTGCATGCTCTGTACCCTGTACACACCGCTATATCCACCTACATAGCTCTTCTCTATTTGAGCCCACTTGCCATCTGCAGGAGTTATTGGAAGTTGTGTGTGCCTCCAGCACAGCACAGTATACATCTGTATATACCCCTTTATCTCTGGTGTTCTATAAAAAAAGGCATCTGCAGGAGTTAGTGGGTGTTTTGTGCCTCCAGCACAATATACACCTGTATCTACCCTTTATTGCTGTTCTCTAATAGAGCCATCTGCAGGGCTTAGTGGGTGTTGTGTGACTCCACTACAGTATACTCCTTTATCTCTGGTGTTCTATAATAAAGGCATCTGCAGGGCTTAGTGGGTGTTGTGTGACTCCATTACAGTATACCCCTTTATCTCTGGTGTTCTATAATAAAGGCATCTGCAGGAGTTAGTGGGTGTTGTGTGCCTCCAGCACAATATACACTACCCAACTGCTGTTTTACCCAACTCCCTTCAGGCCATTACCATGTCTGGAAGGACAGCAAGGAGAGGCAGACAGGCGCGAGCCGATAAAAGAGGGCAAGCAGGCTCTGTGTCTAGAGACAACAGTGCTGGTCGTGGACGCGGTGCATTGTCATCAGCACGTGGCCATGGGACACGCTTGTCCTTCTTTTCGGCAGCTGGACATGTTGAACCGCAACATGCCAATGACTTGGTAGAGTGGATGACCAAGCCCTCTTCATCCTCCTCATCCTCTCTCACCCAGTCGCAGGGTACTAGAAAAGCAGCTGCCAATGCATCGTCTTCCCTCCTCTCAATGTCATCATCAGTGACTCCTTCCCTAGACCCACCACGTCCTCCTGAGGAGTCTCCTGAACTCTTTGAGCACAGTGTTGGGTACATGCTCCAGGAGGATGCCCAGTGTTTTGTAGCCTCTGATGATGACACTCAGCTAGAGGAAGGCAGTAGCGTGAATGCAGAGAGAAGGGATGCTCAAGAAGGACAGCAATCTGGCAGTCATGTTCCACAAGCTGCAGCATATTGCCAGGTTTGCTACAGCGATGAAGAGGGAGGGGATGATGAGGGCACTGACTCCACGTGGGTGCCTGGTAGGAGAGAGGAGGAGGAGGAGGAGGAGGAGGCACATGTCCAACGAGGCAGGATGCCCTCTGGGGGCCAGCTTAGGGGCAGCACACCGACTGAATCACACCGCAGAGCTCCGCCTGTGCAGGGCGCTGCCTCTGCACGTTATTCTAAAAGTTCTTTGGTGTGGGCCTTTTTTGAGACGAGTGCATCAGATTGCACCGCTGCTATTTGCAACATATGTCTCAAGCATATCTCGCGTGGCCAAAACATCAGCCGCTTGGGCACCACATGCTTGACCAGACATATGTTGACCTGCCATGCAGCTCGTTGGCAAGCGTACCTCAAAGACCAACACCAAAGAACAAAGCGGACCTCTCCTTGCTCCTCATCAGCTGGCATCTCCAACCCCACTAGACCTTCAGTCCTCTCTGAAACCTGCTCTGAGAGGAATGAAGGTGTAGAATTAGGTGTGTCACAGCCAAGTGCTTCCGGGCACTCTGCTAGCAGTACACCCACGTCCGATTATAGCAGGCAAATGTCCCTGCCCCAGCTGCTGGACCGGCGAAAGAAGTTCACTCCCAGCCATCCACATGCCCAGTGGTTGAATGCCAGCTTGGCTAAATTGCTAGCACTTCAACTGCTGCCTTTTCAGTTGGTAGACTCGGCCCCCTTCCGTGAGTTTGTACAATGTGCGGTTCCTCAGTGGCAGGTCCCCAAACGCCACTTTTACTCACGGAAGGCGATTCTGGCTCTCTACCGGCATGTGGAAGGCAATGTCCTTGCCTCGCTGGACAGGGCGGTCAGCGGTAAGGTGCATATTACCGCTGACTCATGGTCCAGCAGGCATGGACAGGGACGTTACCTGTCTTTCACGGCCCATTGGGTCACTCTTCTGGCAGCTGGGAAGGATGCAGGACAAGGTGCAGTAGTGTTGGAGGTTGTTCCGCCACCACGCCTCCAAAATGCTACTATTGGTTGTGACACACCTCTCTCCTCCACCCCCTCCTCTTCTTCTTCCTCCATGGCCTCTTCCAGTGCTCTGTCCTCAGAACCAGCGGTGCTCCGTAGGCGTTCCAGGGGCTACGCAAGTACGCAGGCAAAACGATGCCATGCCGTGCTTGCGCTGGTTTGTTTGGGGGACAGGAGCCACACTGGGGCGGATGTTTTGTCAGATCTGCAGGGGCAGGCCGAGAGGTGGTTGACGCCACGCCAGCTTAAGCCAGGAATGGTGGTTTGCGACAATGGCACCAACCTCCTCTCCGCCCTCCGACAGGGACAACTGACCCATGTGCCCTGTGTAGCTCACGTCTTTAACCTGGTGGTGCAGCGGTTCTTGGGCAGGTACCCCGGCTTACAGGATGTCCTGAAGCAGGACAGGAAAGTCTGTGTGCATTTCCGCCGATCATTTAATGCCTGTGCTCAGCTCCAAAAGCAGTTGAACCTGCCCAAGAACCGCCTTATATGTGACATGCCCACCAGGTGGAACTCAACGTTGGCCATGCTGCAGCGGCTGCACACACAGCAGAGGGCCATCAATGAGTACCCGTGCGACTACGGCACCAGGACAGGGTCAGGGGAGCTTGGTTTTTTCTCACCACGCCAGTGGGGCATGATCAGGGATGCATGCACTTTCCTGTCACCGTTTGAGGAGGCCACAAGGATGGTGAGCAGTGACAGTGCATGCATCAGTGACACTGTACCTCTTGTCCACCTCTTGGAGCATATGCTGCGTGGAATAATGGACAGGGCACTTGAGGCAGAACAGAGGCAGGAAGAGGAGGACTTCCTTGCCTCTCAAGGCCCCCTTTATCCAGACAGTGTTCCTGCTGTGCCACCCATCACACAGGAAGAGGATGAGGAGGAGGAAGAGGAGGAGGAAGAGGAGGAGGAGGATGATTGTGTCAGCATGGAGGTGGAGGCTGGCACTCAGCATCAGCAGCAGCAGTCTTGTAGGGTTGATTTACAGTCCCAAGAAACACGTGGACTTGTACGTGGCTGGGAGGAGGTAGCTGCGGATCATGTTGCCCTTAGTGACCCAGAGGACTCCGGACCGAATGCCTCAGCTAACCTATGCTGCATGGCCTCCCTGATCCTGCAATGATCCACGGTACAAGGGTAAGGTTGCCGACCTTATCTTGCCATCGCAGAGGGAGCAGAGGATGAGACATCTAAGGGAGGCCTTGCAGAAAGGTCTGTGCAACGTGTTCCCAGAGACTGGGAGGTTACAAACTCCTGGTCCTGGACAACGTGTTGCTGAGGCATCAGTCAGAAGGAGCGGTGGAGAAGGTGGCCGTCTGACTGATGCTTTCAGACAATTTTTTAGTCCGCAGCCCCAAGGTATGATCGGTTCCAGCAACCATCGCCAGCGTCTGATTTACATGGTGCAGGTATACCTAGGGGCAAGGTCAAACTTTCCCACTAAAAATCCTCTGGCTTACTGGGTCTTGAGGATGGATCACTGGCCAGAGCTTGCACAGTATGCAATTGAGCTACTGGCCTGTCCTGCATCCAGCGTTCTTTCGGAACGCACCTTCAGTGCTGCTGGTGGCTTTGTTATCGATCACAGGGTGCGCCTGTCCACCGAATCAGTTGATCGACTGATCTTCATCAAGATGAATCAGTCTTGGATCACCCACAGCTACCAAGCACCTGAAGCTGATGTAACCGAATAATTTTTTTTGAAATATCACATCCCTTCAAGACTGCCTATGCTGAGTGACTGTCCTGTTATGTTGATTGTCTATCCTCTTCCTGCTCCGCTGATATGTTGGAAGAACATTTCTGGCTCTGGGTGATGCCATCAGCCCAGTTTTTCTGCCCCTGTTTAACAGGGGCGTTTAATTACAATTTTTGATGCAATGCTTTGCAGCAGGGCTAATTCCTGCAAAAAACTAGAGTATATGGGAGAGGTTGCAGTTTGGTGGCACCAGCACCAGTGCCTAAGGCCCAATTTTTCTGCCCCTGTTTAACAGGGGCGTTCAATTACAATTTTTGCTGCAATGCTTTGCAGCAGGGCTAATTCCTGCAATAAAACTAGAGTATATGGGAGCGGTTGCAGTTTGGTGGCACCAGCACCAGTGCCTAAGGCCCAATTTTTCTGCCCCTGTTTAACAGGGACATGTAATTACAATTCTTGATATAATATTTCACAGGAGGGCCCGTTCCTGTGCCCACCCAGAGTAACTGTGAGGACTTATAGTGTTGTGGCACCAGCACCACAACCACCAAAGGTCAATTTTTCTACCACTGTTCAACAATGGCATGTAATTACAATTCTTGATATAATCGTTCACAGCAGGGTGCTCCAGCGCCCACCAAGAGTCACTTTGAGGGCTTACAATGTTGTGGCAAAACCAACACCTTGTTCCGCTATTTCTGCAGAGCATATAGGGCAGGCCCCTACTTTCAAACATCCAACTTACAAACATCTACTTGCAAACGGAAGGAGACAACAGCAAGTGAGATGAAAAAAGATGGATGACAAAAAAAATTATACAGGGGTGATAACCCTTCCCTATGTTTTCCAAAAAGCTTAAAAATAGTTTTTGTGACTGGAGCTACACTTTAAAAATGTACCAGTTGAAAATTACAAACAGATTCAACTTAACACAACAAACCTACACAGTCCCTGTCTTGTTTGCACCGCCTGTATACTGCTGTTCTGAGTATATAGGGCCTGGGGGCCACACGCATTTCCTTTTTTTAATATGGGTACTGGGTTCCCCTTAATATGCGTACAAGACCCAAAGGGGCAGGTAATAGGCAGGGAGGGCTACCCATGCCATTTTTCTCAATGATTTTCAACCATATTGCAGGAACCAGATATAACATTAAAACCGCAAGCAGTTTTAAATGGTGTTATTTCCGTTTAATGTCATTTTGTACAGGGACTGTTCTAAACACGGGAAACACGTGGCACTTCACAGGCATACTACAGACACCCCCCAGGCACCATATTTAAATGAATATTTCACTTTTTTTTTTCACTTTAATCGTCATTAAAATCAGTGCTCCCGCCAAAACGGCCATTTTTAAAAACATTTTAGGCATTGACCCATGTCCCCTGGGGCAGGAGCCAGGTCCCCAAACCCTTTTTAGGACAGTATCTTGCATATTAGCCGTTAAAATGAGCACTTTTAATTTCGAACGTTCGAGTCCCATAGACTTCAATGGGGTTCTAAAGTTCGTACGAATTTGGGGTCCGTTCTAAAGTTCTGGTGCGAACCGAACCGGGGGGTGTTCGGCTCATCCCTACTGGTCAGGTTTGGTGGCACAGGCATCCCCTTTTGTTGACAACATTGTACTGTATAGCTAGGACTAATAGCAGCTTTTGTACTGTACTATAGTCTAGCAAGTGTAACATTCTTTTGCTGGTACTGCCTCTGCTTGGTACTGTAAGCTATGAGTGACAAAGGGACCAGGAACTCCTCTAGGGGTTCTAAGGGGTTAATGGTATACAACAAACTAAAAAGCCTTCCAAAAGAATGTCTGTCTTCCTCCCCTGAGAGGTAAAAAGAAAAATACGGCCAGTCAGATGAGCCGTCAAGGGTAGAACACTTCTGTCCCTGTGTATTTCATACAAACAGGTTTTTTTCTTCTACCATTTAAAAGATTATTGCTATGATGTCTCTCCATAGTAGGACTAAACATAGCAGATTCCCATCTAGTCCTCTGGGGATCAGGTAGATCTTCCCAAATATTGGAAGATACTTATCTTTCCTCTTCAGAGGATCCTAACAGGGAGGAAGTAGCCGCACAAGTCAGGTGTTTGTCTACTCCCTTACTTAACCCTTTTCTTGCCTGCAGCACAGGCTCTTGAGGTATCTACCTCTAATAGGGTTCATTTGAACCTCCCCATGGGGATGTTTTTCCTATTCATGCATAGCTATGTATTCTGAATGGGAACATTTATATGAAAGAAATGGGGGGTTCCAGCTATTAATGCTGCAATCACCTCAGTGAGCAAAGTCTCACATGTCCAGTGGATAATGCACTGATATTAAAGGATCCAGCAAGTTAAGGTTGGATTTTCATTTTAAAGACAAGATGTCTTTTGCAGTTGTGGCTGCAATTGGAGTAGCTCAGTCCTTTATCCCTTTAACGTCTGATCCACTATTTTGCTGGAGCACATTTTGAGTCATGCCAGTGCATTGGAAAATGTGGACTCCAAGGGGTTAAGGAACAGGTTTGAGATACCTGAAAGTTCTGCCTGATCAGCAGGCCCGGCAAGGGACTGGTGTATTTGATGCACTGTGTCTCACAAATGCCTTAGTTCCAGGGGCAGCATCAGGATCTTGGGGGCAGAAAGCCCATAAAAGAGAATTCTAAGGACTTCTCTGGAAGGAGCACCACCACTCGTTCTGGTGAGGGGAAACAGAGAGGTAAGACCCATTCTAGATCTCTGAGATCTGAATCGGCACTTGAACATCTGATCCTTTCAAAATTCGTTCGGCTGTGTCCATCCTGCAAGGAGGGGAGTTGCATATCTCCATGTGCCAAAGTTTCCTGCTTACCAGAAATTTCTGTGGTTTGAAATCTAAAATTATTTTTTTCAATTGTGGCACTGCCATCTGGCTTAGCCACAGCACTACGAGTGTTCTGAAAGATTCTTGCACCTCCTTTAGCCAGGTTAAGGGCTCAAGGCATAATGGTCCTAGCCTATTAGAAGGATCTACTTTTAATAGATCATTCGGTCTCAGGTCTAAAAACAGAGTCTGATCTCAGCTGTAGATATCTGAAATCTCTAGGTTGGATTCTCAGCCTAGGAAGATTCTCCTTAAAACCATCAAGGAGGTTACTTGGGGGCTGGTTATAGATACCATACAGAAGAAGGTATTATTTCCCCAGACGTGAATCAGTTCCATTGTAGGACTAATTCAACTTATCAGGATAAAGAAAAATTCCTTCATTCGGTTGCAGGAGATTTTTAGGGGAAATGGTGGCCTCCTTCAGGACCATCCCTTACACGCAGTTTTATTCAAAGACTGTTTCAAGACACCATCCTGTGGAATACCGAGGATTCAGGCCTGTTTGTTTCCAATATGCTTGGCTCCCAACATAGGTCAGAGCCTAAATTGGTGGTTGTTATCCAGCAGGAGGGAAAATGTTTATCCTGCAAGTCTTAACAACAGATGCCAGCCTTCTAGGCTGGGGAGCAGCCCTGGAAGAAGATTCTGTCCAGGGGAGATGGTCCAGGTTAGAGGACCTTGACTATCAGCTTTGGAAGTTTCAGGCAGTACATCTGGCCATAGAATCTTGGCGGCCAGATTACGGGACTGTCCTGACAGGATTCAGTCTGACGGAGCCACGGCAGTGGCTTACGACGATCACCAGGGGAGGCATGAGAAGTCGTGCAGCCCAAAAAGAGGTGAATAATGTTCTAGCTTTGGCAGAACATGACACTCCTTGCCTATCAGCAATTTTAATATTTCAGGCGTACTACTTGAGATGCCAACAATTATTTCTGGGAGAATGATCTCTTTATCCTGACATCTTCCTAGCAATATGTCAGATGGGGTACTCCGGACATGGACCTATTCGCGTCCAGATTCATTAATAAGGTTGACAACTTTATGTCAAACAAGGTGTCCACTAGCAGGCGGAACAGACATATTGGTCTTCCCAGGGGATCAGTTCTCACTGATCTGTGCATTTTCTCCAGCTCTGCTGCTTCTGCGCCTTCTCCGCAGGATTAATCAGGAACAGAAGGAGGTGATTCTGGTGGCCCCAGCCGGGTCCCAGAAGATCTTAATTTATCAAGATCATAAAGAGGGCAGTAGAAGCCCTTTGGACTTGCACAAGGTCCGGTATTTCATCCTACTTTACGGACAAGGAGTTTAACAAGTTTGGCGGTTGAATCCCACTCTATAAAAGATTGTGGCTGATCTTCTTCAGTAGTGTCTACTTTGACTAATACCAGGAAGCCGGCTTCCAGAATCACTTACTATAAAAACTTGAAGGCATAGGTTTCTTGGTATGGATCCAGGGGTTGGCACCCCAGGAAGTATGTCAATAGGCAGGATTCCTTTATATGGGATCTGAAATGAAGCTGGCCTTGACTTTTATCAAGAGCCAGATCCAGGCTGTGTCGATGTCTTTTCCTATGGCCTCTTGCTTCCCACTCTTGGTGCGTAGCTTATTCAGGGGGTAACGTGGTTTATCCCCCTATCAAGGAACCTTTGAAACCTTAGGATTTAAATAGTTTTTTCTGGCTTTGCTGAATCAGCCATTTGAACCTTACAAGAAATTCTCTTGGTTCTTTGACAAGAAAGATAATATTTTTTGCTTGCCATTTCTTCTGCTAGAAGAGTATCGGAACTAACAGCTCTGTCTTGTAAGAGCCATAATTCATCATGCATAATGATGAGGTGATTTGATGTCCTCATCCTGAATTCTTACCAAAAGTCGTAACAGGTTTTCATTTAAACCAAGACATTATTGTTCCTTTTTTCTCCCCAGAAGCCTTAATCTGGGGAAGAGAAAGCACTACAGTCTCTTGATGTAGTAAGAGCGATCAGAATCCATTTAAAGGCGGCCGCTCAGGTTCGCAAAACACAAGTTTTGTTTGTACTGCCAGAGGGTCCAAGATATGGACAGGCAGCGTCAAGATCCACTATTTTCCAAATGGGTTTGTCAAGTGATTGATCAAGCTTCAGCTTAAAGAAGAAAATTCTTCCTTCTCATATTAAGAGCACACTCATCCAGGGTGATTAGTGCCTCTTGGGTGGTGCATCATCAGTCCTCTATGGCTCAGATCTGTAAGACCGCAACTTGGTCTTCGGTGCAGACGTTTATCCAATTTTATCAAATTGATTTTAAAGGTCATGAGGATATTGCCTTTGGGCACAGCATACACTGCAGGCTGCAGTATGAGTCCTCTGGCCTCCTGTTTCCTTGATTCTGCCCCCCCCCCCCCCCCCTTCGGTTATCATTGCTATGGGACATCCCACATAGTTATTACTATGGCTCTGTGTCCCCTGATGTAAGAAAAGAAAATAGGATTTTTAAAACAGCTTACCTGTAAAATCCTTTTCTTTTATATACATCAGGGGACACAGAGGGCCCTCCCTTCTTCTTCTTATACACTTTGATTGCTTGGCTACAAAACTGAGGACTCCCAGTAATGGCAGGGGTTATATGGGAGAAGTTCACGTCTTAAGGGGTGTGCCAGTGTCCAGCACCTGATACGCCGATATAACCCACATAGTTATTATTATGGCCCTGTGTCCCATGATGTACATCAAAGAAAAGGATTTTACAGGTAAGCTGTTTTAAAAATCCTATTTTTTTTTTCAGGTAGCTTGAGCAGTGACACATACTTATTCACCAATTGGTATTAAATCTGCTTTGACTGGTAGAAAGAAATTGGTCAGTAGTTAGCAGAGGCTGTCGCTGGTGCAAAACTGCCCTGCGGCTGGCCAATTTCTATTAAGTTCTTGTTAAGAATCAGACGATAGCAGATAAAACAGCAGTATAAAAAATTGCAAGACATTTTTAATAAGGTAGAATTGGCTAAAATGTGCCAGAGAAAAGAATGCAGATAAGAGTTTACTATGAGAATTAGGAGATTGCAGATGACTTAGGGCGTATAAATATTGACAAGCAGCAGGACAATTTTAAATAAATAGTTATGCCTAAATTTACTAGATTAGCAGAATTAAAGTTTCCTTTTTTAATGCAAACACTCTGAAATTCCTATTTAAAAATAGTACATCCCTCAGTTAGATGGGGATGACTGGAACGACCTTTGGGAAATTAATTTCACTAGATTGGCTAGAGGCCATTTTATTCAGTATAATTCCTGCATTGAATATACTATACTACAGCCAGAGTGGTTAGGATTTTCCCCTCCCAGTCGTCCTGTTGCTGGTGGTATGCATTTGGGAATGTGCAAATATACAGAAGTTTTGGCTGGAGGTAACCAAGTGCTTAGAGGAAGCAACTACACTCTGTGTCAGACCAAGAATAGGAAATCCCTTCTCCTGCGCTGCCATTGGACGACTGTTCTGTCCATTATAAGAGTGCGGGACTTTGTATTAAAGAGGCCGGCGAGAAAACAGATTCTCCTGTATGCAATCTGTTGGTGCTCGTCCCACCCGCTCCCTGTCCCCTCCGAGGCTGCAGATGGGCATGGATCAGGCTGCACTGACAGCAATGATGAGTCTTCATTTGTGGCAATGGGGGTGCTGCATTCATGTCAAAGGGGGTGCTGCATTCATGGCAATAGGGGTGCTGCATTCATGCCACTGGGGGTGCTGCATTCATGGCAATGGTGATGCTGCATTCATGGCAATGGTGAGTCTGCATTCATGGCAATGATGGGGCTGCAATTATGGCAATGTTGAGTCTGCATTCATGACAATGTTGAGTCTGCATTCATGACAATGTTGAGTCTGCTTTCATGGCTATGATGAGTCTGCATTCATGGCAGTGGTGGGGGCTGCATTCATGGCAGTGGTGGGGCTACATTCATGGCAACGGTGAGTCTGCATTCATGGCAATGGTGAATCTGTATTTATGGTAATGGTGAATCTGCATTCATGACACTTGTGAGGCTGCAGATGGGCTTTGATTAGGCTGCATTGATGGTCACTGACCCTTATTTTGCTTCACAGTTATTTATTTAAAATGTAACTTTTTTTTCCTGAAACTTCCCTCTTAATGTGAAGGTGCATGTTATAGGACAATAAATAGGGTATATAAAAATAACACGCCCAAGGTCATCTCTTCACCACACACAGCCACAAAGGCAAGAGAACTCTTGTTGGGCAGTGTATTAGTATTTGGCATACACACTTAGCGCAAATTTTAATGGTTCAAAGAATGTCAGGCAAAATGGCCGCCCCCACACACACCCCTGCTCTACTGTTTCTGACTAACTGGCACAATGTAAAACTCTTGGTACTTGCAATGTCCTATACATGTGGGGTCTGATATTGTTATATATATAGTGGGGAAAATAATTATTTGATCCCCTGCACATTTTGTAAGTTTTTTTTGTAAGTTTGCCCATTTACAAATAAATGAAGGGTCTATAATTTTTTTTTATCATAGGTGTATTTTAAATGATAGAGACAGAATATCAACCAAAAACCCAGAAAAAACACATGCTACTAATGTAATAAATTGAGTTGCAGTTCAGTGAGTAAAATAAGTATTTGATCATTACTTAATACTTGGTGGAGAAACCCTTGTTGGCAAGCACAAAGGTAAGATGTTTCTTATAGTTAGTGACCAGGTTTGCACACATCTCAGGAGGGATTTTGGTCCACTTTTACATATAGATCTTCTCTAAATCCTTAACGTTTCTTGGTTGTTCCATGGCTTCGGCTCACTCCATAAATTTTCTACAGGGTTAAGATCTGGAGACTGACTAGGCCACTCCATGACCTTAATGTGCTTCTTCTTAAACCACTCTTTTGTTGCCTTGGCTGTATTTTGTGGGTCATTGTCATGCTGAAAGATCCATCCATGACCCCAACAGAGAAACAGCCCTGATGAATAATTTTTCCACCTCTGTAGAGGTGACTGTAGAGATGGTGTTCTTAGGGTCATAGACAGCATTTTTCTTCCTCCAAACACGGTGAGTCCCCCTCCATAAGAGGGCACATGTACATTCATGCCAATGAACATCTAAATAATTTAGAGCAGGATTGTGAGAATGTGCTGTGGTCAGATGAGACCAAAATTGAGCTCTCTGGTTAGATATCTCCTTGTCATTTGTTTTTACAAATCAAAACAGACAGCCAGATTGAGAGGAGCAATCAGTCTTTTTAGTACTATGTATAGGAATGGGAGTTAGATTAGGTAAACATGATTTCCATGTACAAATATCAACTTTAGTAATGGTTTTCTCACTTCCTTTTGGGTTTCCTCTTTTCACTGTACTTATGGTATAGATGCACAATTTACCTCCCCCTTTTTGGGTATTGGTGCCTGATTTGCTTCTTCATCCCTGGTTAAAATGGTTGTAAGTCTAAAGACAAAAGTCAACTTTTTCTGATGCTCTGAATGATCTTTTACTTTTAATAGTGGCAGATCACTCTGGAATCTGCAGCTGTTTTTACATATACACAGTCCCAGCACTTTTATGAATGAACGATCATTTATTTTGAGCCAATGACATGTATGACAGCAGGTCAGCACTGATGATCACAGAGCTGGGTTGTGTATATGTAAAAGCAGATGCAAAATGATACACAATGACACAGGCAAATCCGTCTCCATTCTAACAGTATTGTTGGACAGTGGGGGACAAACTTACAACTCCAGCTACCTGTGCTCTGTACTCTGGGGGAATAAATTCAGTTTAAAAAGTTGTAATGAGATGCCTTCTTTAAGGAAAAGGGATGTTCTTTTGAGGGCAGTGAGGTGCACATTTTGGACAGGTAGAACAAATGGTTTGAAAGAGGTGTGAAAAAATTCCCTCAACGTTAAATTGGAACAAGCATCCCTGAACAGGGGTGAGGGTCCTTTGTCACTGCTGTCATTCACATATAATGCCATTCTAACATCTCTACCCTAGCAATTTGACAATTAACACCTTGAGTAATGTAAATTGGAGGAATAACACATATAAATACTTCCTGATGGATTATGGATGGTTCAACTTCCAAGGATGAGAATATGTAACATGAACCGGGGGATTCCACAACCTTCACATGTCCCATCCTGTTCTTGGACAATCAATATCATCTTGGCACATTTCATTGTGATAGGATAAAGGGTTCCTGCTCTATCTGCGTGGATATAAATGCTGAGGTATATTCCGGACATTCACTAGAACTGAAGATGTGGCTTGGATAAGCTACAAAATGTCTTTAACATCACAGAACAAGTCCAGTTAAATGTAACTAATAGGGATAAGTTGTTTTTTTTGTTTTGTTTTTAACCAGTAAAAGTTTTTATTCGATTCTGCAAAATATACAGACAAAAGTACAAAATTTGTCACGTGAATATAGCATCTCAGAAAAGCAAAGGCATAAGTTACAAAATAGGACAGGTGCAAGGTACAAAAACTGTACTGACTGTAAATACTCATCGAAGTATATAAAAGTTCTTGATCACAAACAGAAAGGAGAGATGAAAGGGGAGAGGAGGAAAAGAAAAAGAAAAGAAAAAGGGAATGTGAAGGGAAAGAAAGACAGTATAGTTAATAGATAAGTAACTTGGACCTCAAGACCTCCAAAACAACACAGCATAAATTGTGATTAAACAGTGATGCCCTGCACATCAACTCAACAACTCTAAATTTGATCAAATGTGTCAGGACAGTTCCTACTAGCATAATGGGAAAGGCCCAGTGGGATCTAGCAGAAAGGAAAGATTACCAGTGTCCACCACTCCTCTCCAGTAGTGTTGTAGCTTAGGGCAGATTAAAAACCATGAAAAAAAGTAGCAATATCTATCTCTCTTCTAAAGCAGGTGTCTAAAATTACCTGGTATATAATAGGCAAACATTGGGGAGTGTAAAATTTCAACTGGAGAAACCTGTCCCTGGAAGAGATCATAGGGAATATTGGCAAGCTATTTGTGATATAAGTTGGTCATTTTAGGTACTTTATAGTCAAGTCGAGGGACGAGTTTAAGGGGGTTTGAGCGACTTTCCAAAGGTGCAATTCCCCCTCTTCCTGAACTCTACTAGCCACAAGTCCTAAACATAGCGGGTACCCCCTGCAAAGTACCTTGTCCCTATGTTGATGAACACAAGGGGTGTGCGGGTATAGGGTTTATTAGAATATAAAAGCCTGCTTTAACATAAGGGGGTCCCCAGATACCAGCTCCCCATGAGCAAAAGTAAAAGGATACAGTGTACATTGTAATCCTACATTGTGGGATTAATTCGCAAAAAAAGTAAATAGCAAAAAACGCTCAAACAATTTTTGACAAATACTTTAATAGAAAAAAGATGCCCCATGATGTACATCAATCATCAATCACATGGACCAGCAATGTGCAGTATAATAACTTCAATCCCAAAAAAACAAACAAGGTTTCCTGGGTAAAGTCAATCATTTACCATATTTGGACATGACCATATTTGCTCAATTATATCACTGGGAAATGTAAAAGCTTGTAGCCCTCTTTGAAAGATATTGCACTAACTTGTAGGTAAATAAGAGAATCAGAACCTTAGCTAAGTGGAAGAGGTGGTTTGATAATAAAATTGGCAGTACAGACATGCTTCTGTTACCAGTCTTTAGATATATACAGTATATACAGTACTGTGCAAAAGTTTTAGGCAGGTGTGAAAAAATGCTGTAAACTAAAAATGCTTTCAGAAATAGAAGTGTCTATAGTTTATTTTTATCAATTAAAAAAAAAAACTTTTTTATTTTATGGAATTGGAAAGGGAGCTAAGAGTTTTTTTTTTTTTTTTTGCGGAGGAATAAGTTTGTATTGTAAATCCTGCGTATGGACTCATACATCTTCTGTTGTGAGTAAAATACAGGCATGAAATTATGATTAATTAAATTATTATGATGGTATCGCTGTCTTTGGATACTACACAAAATATTTCCAAATACATCAGACCAATATTGATGATGTCTGTCACATGTATGCAACATATATGGTGGAGTTGCCCTGTTTTGCGCCCATTTTGGGATAATGTCTTTAAAATATATAGTACCTTTGCCTCAGAGACAGTGCCCAAAACTTCCCAAATAGCACTATTATCTATATTTTCAGAATCTGTTTCAAAAGTTAAGAAGGGGATTTTTCGTTTCTTCTTAGTGGCTGCCAGGGCGATAATTCAGAGATATTGGAAATCTCAGCACACTCCTCCAATAATAGAATGGATAAACAAACTAAATAAGCTTATGAAAATGGAAGAATTATCAGCGCATCTACACGACTGATACTCTAATTTTCAGGATGTATGCCTTCCCTGGATATCTTTCATGCAAACCTCTGATTTTGCAACCGTATTACCCAATAATTCCCCTTACCTGACCTTTAAACTCATATTTATTTATTGGACATCTTGTTGACAGGCCCATGTTGTTTTTCTCTCTTTTTTCCTCCTGTCTTTTTTTACATTTAATCATAGTATTTATGGTTTAATTTTCAATGTACTCTTGCAATTCTATTTTTATATTTTTCATGGCAATCTTTGCTAAGATCCATGAGTCTACTTATGAGCTTTACTACATATTTTCATGTTGTTAATTGCGTTTCTTAATTTCTTAATTGTGTTTCTTATTGTGTTGCTACAGCCAAATATTTATTCTAGAGCACCTTCTGCCATTTTTCCACACCCCAGTTCCTGTAGTTTCATGCGTAGAGTCACTTAGCCTTGTTTCCAACTCAAAGGTATGCCTTTTTGGCTGCAATTCCTCCATGCAGACCATTTCTGGCTAGATCTCTCTGGACAATAGATGGGTGTACCTGAGTCCCACTGGTTTCCACCAGTTTTTTGCTGATGGCACTTCCAGAGATTTTCAGATATCGAAGGAAAGTAAGTTTTGTCTGCTGCATTAAGTTTCCTTGGCTGACTGCTGTGTCTATAGTCCTCAGTGTTGCCAATGTCTTTGTGCTTCTTCAAAAGAGCTTGAACAGCACATCTTGAAACCCCAGTCTGCTTTGAAATCTTTGCATGGGAGACACATTGCTGATGCAACATAACTACCTTGTGTCTTATTGCTGTGATCAGTGTGTATGACCTATGACATGAAACGGTCTTCCACAACCTCATCTTAGTAGCAGAGTGTGGCTGGTTCTCACCTAGTTTTAAGGCTCCTACATAGCTTTTTTTGTTTCAACCAGCATATGAAATTGACCATTAACACCTGCTTGTTATAATTGGTTAATCACACACCTGACTCTAATCCTACAAAATCCCCAAATTTGTGCAAGTGTACAAATTGTGAAAGTGTAAAAATCGATGCTGGTTTGAAGCCAAAGGGTAGTCATGCCAAATATTGTTTTGATTTTCGATTTTTCTTCTCTTCGCTCACTTTGCATTTTGTAAATTGATTAAAATAAACAATTCAAATAAATATTTTGGAAGCATGCTTACTTTACAGCATATCTTCACGCCTACCTAAAACTTTTACACAGTACTGTATATACTGTATAAACATTATTACAGACAGTAGAGGGCAGCAGATCCTTAGCATACTTCAATGGGGTTTGGATTTGGTGCTTGAACTTTACTCATATTCATTGAACCCTGCTTAAACTGAAATCCAGATGTGTTCAGCTGATCACTGGTGGCTAAGTAATACTAGAGAAACCAAGATCTGGATAACTGAGAACCTTCACAGACAGAGGAGGGCATGATTCATTTGTGAGTATGAACGTATTTCTCAGTTTCTCCCCACTAAAGGAGGTTCCCAGGTATCTCTCTGACCTAGAAATGTATGGAGTAGTGTTGGGCGAACGGTTTGGCCCGAGCAAGAGTTCGGGCCTAATATTTGCCTGTACTTGAATTTGCAGGGGGGTTTGCCCTGCCAAACACCCTGCAATGCACTGTGCACTACACAGTGCATTCTGCACCCTGATTGGACAAAACTTTGTCCAATCAGGGCGCAGTGTGAGCTGGTTGTTAAGGAACGGGGCTGGGAAGCTGGCCACAGCATCCTTACCAACTCAGTCATCAGCTGTCAATGGGTTTCCCCAGTGAGAGCTGAATAAAAAAAAAAAAAAAGTGCTGGTTAAAAAAAAAAACGAATTAGTCTACCTGTAAAATGGCACACCTGTAGCATATATATATAACATGCTGCAGAAAAAAAATACAATTTCTAAAGAAAAAAGGCGTCAAATCCCATTTAAATTGACTCGCAGTTGCAATTGCCAGCACCTGGCTATTAAAAAAATCAAAGAAAAAAATTGTGTGGGGTCCCTCCCAAAATCCATACCAGACCCTTATCGGGGCATGCAGCCTGGCAGGTCAAGAAAGGAAGGGGGGATGAACCATACCAGTCCACATGCCCTCAACATGGGGGGGTGCTTTGGAGCCAGGGGGGCTTTGGGGCCCAGGGTTATCAGGGTTTGCAGGCGGGGAACTTATCAGCGGGCATCATGATTGATGGTTGACAATGGCTTTACATCAAGGGACACTGTGTTTTTTTATTTTTTAATACAGGATTTGTCAAAAACTTGTCTCCTGTTTAAATTTTTTTGTAAACACTTTTTGGTGAATGGGTAGGGGTACTATGTACCCCATACCAATTCACATGGGGGGTGGGATCTGGGGCTTCCAAATTCCGATAATTCCCCTGCCCCCGAAAAAACACTGCTTAGGGTTGTTGGGAAGAGACCCTTGTCCTTATCAACATGGGGACAAGGTGCTGCCCCAGAGCACCCCCCATGTTGAGGGCATGTGGCCTGGAATGATTCAGGGGGGGCGCTTGCTCACCCCCCCTTTCCTAACCTGCCTGGCTGCATGCCCGGATAAGGGTCTGGTATGGATTTTGGGGGGGGCATGCCTTTTTTCTTTAATTTTGGCATGGAGTTCCCCCTAAAATCCCTTCTTTAATTTTTTAATATAGCCGGGTGTCAGCAATTCCAAAGTCATTCCGAGTTATTTTAAATGTGATATGACTAGTCTTTTTATTTTAGAAATACCATTTTTGCTGCAGCATGCTCTATATATGCTACAGATGCGCCAATTTACAGGCTGTGTAAGGGGACCTTCATTTTATTGTTGCACTTTAAGCATCATTAAAATTATTGTTTTTTAAAAAAAAATTTGCATTGATACATGTGCCTCAGGGCAGTACCTGGACCACCATACCCCTTTTATGGCCATTTACTTGCATATAAGCCTTCAAAATGAGCCATTTTGATTTTTCCTGTTCAGCTCCTATAGACGCCAATGGGGTTTGCCATTCAGGTTTGAATTTTTTTGCAGCAGAACTTCCTGACAGGGGGTCATTTTGCCCATCTTTAGTATGGAGGCCATCCATCAAAGTTCTCTTCCCTCAGTAGCCCATAAGGTAAAGGTGTTATGTGTGACGATGGTTTGCTTTGGATTAAAGGTATCTCCTGGAAAGGGGGGATCTCTTGTGAAAATGTTTGTTGACATTTTAGGAAGTTGATATGTTGGGATAACTGACTAGCAGTGATCCATTTAATGGAAAAAGCTTCTGTGAATGTGGAAGTGTATAATAAGTGGATCAGCTTAGTGCCTCATAGATGCTACACATAGAGCAATGTGTTCTTTACATTCCCAACCAAGTTAGCGGTTCGTCTGGGAAAGTTATCAATGTGTTGGAAGGCCTTGTCTAAGAAGGAAAATGTATTCATCACCTGATTTTGAAAAAATCTGCCATCGTATTAGCCCAAGTGGTGGTAAACCTGGCTTGCCCTTAATATTCCACTGGAGCCCTGGAATGACTTTATCGAGCTCCCATTTGGAAATGACTACATTCAATAATCCAGCACGTAAGAATCAGAGGGTTATGAAATATGTGACTATCTATTTATTGATCTATCTACCTATCTAGTTGACTTATATGTATGCTGAATCATTTCTTAATACACTTTATGAATGTAGCACAAGTGACATAAAGACAAAACTTATTTTGATAACTTTTCTTGATATCATTATGTATTGTAACTCACATTGACTCAATGAAAACTACATACACAGACTGCTGTTAAATTATTAGTTTTATTTGCTAGGTGAACAAAGGATTTTCTATTACAATCACTTTTATTATATTTCAGCTGGTGGCCTTACAGAACAGTCAGCCACTTCTGAATAATACTGTACTAAGCTACCAGTGGAACACCTAACCTTAAAATTAAGGTCTGATTTCAGTAAGCCACGTTGTGATTTCTCAAGGTTACTACATTATATATCATTTCTCTTTTCACCTCTTTTCTTGATAAACCCAATAATCACTTTAGTAATGAATGACTTTTGTTATGTTTACCACTTTGAAGCATTCTAAATGTTAGATTAAGAAATAACACGATTCAGAAAGTAAACATATGTGACCCATCCCTATGGGAACTCTAACATACAGAACTCTGAGGCTTATCTACAAAACCCGTATGAAATGAAGAATTGAGGTTTTGTCCACAGCAGCAAATAGAATCCAGTTGTAATTTTTTATGCAAAAAACAAATGCAGTATCTGACTAATTATTATGGACAATACCTCTACGAACATATGGCTGAAAGTTGCCATGGTTGAGACAGGCCCCAATCACATTTATTTGCATCAGACACAGCAAGATTATGCTAAACAAACATCTTTACTATATGTAGCATGAGCTAATGACAGCTACTTTCTAAGCAGTTTATAAGCAAAAACATTAGATCACGGTGCATTTTCTCTCTCCGGGGATCCTGTTTTCTGGGAAAATGTTCTTGGTGACACTACACAATGTTCCATATTTCCAGTGCCACCATGCAGTGCCTGTGAAGTGTATCTCATAGTTTCCCAGATGGCTTTCATTATTTTGTTGACAGGCCGCCAGCCAAACACTTTCTAGCCCAAAGAAACATCTCCAGAGAAGAAAACATCTGGATGAGACCTCTTAGCATGAAACGGTGGGATTTATCTGCTAAACTTAGGCTCTTCTGCAGTAGCAAATAAACATAAACTTAAAAAAAAACATATACTATGTATTGTCGGTAATGAATGAAGAAGAAAAGAAAACTCCCCATGGAACAGTATGTTTGGAAAGCTTTGCTATATTTTATGCTATAGAACTATACAGAGGATGTTCTTTGCATGAATACTAATAATCAGCCTGTTTATTTTAGCAAATCAAAAGCATATTAAACACACTTGTGATGTCTGTGCAAATCTATTATCTTAAATAAAACAAGTTAATTGGTGGACAACATTTATTACAGTCAAATGTTTTATTATTAGAAGGTATATGAACTAGGTTTAATAATACGTAGGATATAGAATATACTTTTTTTTTTGTTAAATTCAATTGTCATAATTGTACATGGTGGCCTACTTACAATAACTTCCGGAAAATAATACCGATCTGTCGTTCATATACTTTATTTTTGATTTAAGTGGAAAAGAGTACAACAGCTGGAGGTCATAAGTGTCAGGAGCATTTTCTATTGTAGAGCAAGATACATCATCATTTAGGAAAATACAGGAATGTAAGTAAGGGAATGAGGGATAGTTTCAATAAAACATATTGCTTTTAACATCACAGGTGCTATGGTAGTAGTATTTTTAGGGCAAAGCTTTTTTCATGCTTTTATGAACTTTTATGTATGGACTATGCAACCATTTTATTTGTCCTGGGAATATAAATAAGGCACAGCACATATGACCAATGAATAACTAGTTTCCACCATTGTCGTTTAATACATGAATAAATATTACATACAAAAAGAGGATAAAAGAGGATAAAATGGTAAAAAGCTGATTTGTAATGAATCCATATTAATGCATTTCATACATTACATAATTAAATATAGTGTTGACCATTCACAATTCAACTGGCAATACATGATTAAAACAAAAATTGCATCCATAAACTCAATGCATTTTGTGACTCTTTGTTCACTCTTCAGGAGTAGATGCATGTATAGTATTAATCAGCTAAAATAGATATGACAATATTTCCAAATGGTGATTGTCAGGGGAGTCTCACCCGGGAGCTGTGGAAGTAGAGGGGACAAACAGGAAGCAGATTCAACGAGGGTGAGCAAACAATGATGGCACCCAAAGTAGTTGCATGAATCAAGAGCTACGTGCTGAAATGTTTCTACTCAATGTCCTCATGGGTGCACCAGGCCACATTCTATTTTCTTTACCGGTATGTATGGACTAAGTGTTTAAGCATATCTAAAGTTGAAACCTTGTTTTCATGTTGGATTTTCATTGGTGATATTTCTCCCTGTGCCTGTGTGGGTATCCTCTGGGCACTGCTGTTTCCTCCCAAGCTCCAAAGACATGCTGGTAAAGTTAATTGTATCCTCTCTAAAGCTGTTCCTAGTATGTGTACTATATGATTTTGAGTTAGGGACCTTAGATTGTAAGCTCCTTGAGGGCAGGGGCTGATGTGAATGTGCAATGTATATGTAAAGCGCTGCATAAATTGACGGCGTTATATAAGTATCTGAAAAAAAAATCAATAAATAAAATATTTCCCTTTACTTCTCACCTTATAAACACATTAGTAAGTAGGGAAACGTGTCTTCACATACATTATATTCCCTCTCAAGCTCACCCTACAGATTTCAAATTGATTGTTTAATCTTATTTAACCACTTCAGCCCCTGAAGGATTTACCCCCTTCCTGACCAGAGCGTTTTTTGTGATTCGGCACTGCGTTGCTTTAACTGATAATGCGACTTAGCTCCCATACAAAATTGACGTCCTTTTTTTCCTACAAATAGAGTTTTCTTTTGGTGGTATTTGATCACCTCTGCGGTTTTTATTTTTTGTGCTATAAACAAAGAAAAGCTAAAATTTTGAAAAAAACACATTATTTTTTACTTTTTGCTATAATAAATATCCCCAAAAATATATAAAAAAAATGTTTTCCTCAGTTTAGGCCAATACGTATTCTTCTACATATTTTTTGTAAAAAAAATTGCAATAAGCGTTTATTGATTGGTTTGTGTAAAAGTCATTGTGTCTACAAAATAGGGGATAGTTTTATGGCATTTTTATTAATAATTGTTTTTTTTACTAGTAATAGTGGTGATCTGGAGGGTGGAAAGGGGTTAAGTGTGTCTTAGGGGTGTATTTTTAACTGTCTGGGGGCGTGGCTGTGTTTACATTGGCATCGCCCCGTTCTTGAGCTCCATGACACGATCTCAGGTCACGGATCTCACGGCCATTCTGCCGACGTATAAGTACAGGAGCCGGTCAGGAACCGGTTAAAACTGCCAGACACTATGTAGTACATGATCATGTCTAATTGGATACAAATAAGGTAGATCCTTAAGATAGGTCCTTCTAGTACATACTGTAGGTCTTATAAATCTATAGGGGGCAACTGTCACTTTAAGATTCTCCTCTATTCTCAAAAAGTTGTATTTCACTTTAAGTCACCAGGACAAAAAAAGAGGGTGACTATCCCAAGCAAGAACATAAAGCCCTGATACTTTACTTATTAACAACCTAAATAAAGCCTTGTGCATGCAGACATATATCTAGGCGTAAACAATGCCTTGTGCAAAAAGCACATTGTTTACCCTGATGCCGCACGACAGGACTTTCCAGCAGAAAAGGTCCGACAGTCTTCCTGACGGATTTCCGACCGAACGGACTTGCCCAAACACGAACGGACCAAAGTCCATTCGTTTTGAACGTGATGACGTACGACCAGACTAGAAAAGGAAGTTCAATAGCCAATAGCTGCCCTTGCATCATATTTGGTCCGTCGGACCAGCATACAGACGAATGTTTTTCCCAAAAGAAATTGATTCCGCTGGACAGATTTGAAACATGTTCTATTTCTAGGTCCGTCTGAATTTTTGAAGAAAAAAGTCAGATGAAGCCCATACACGATCATAATATCCGACAGAATGATTCCGTTGGACCTTTTCTGACGGAAAGTTCTGTCATGTGTACGCAGCATAAGGCCTATTTCACATGGGCGTCATTAAAAGGTGGCTGAGATACAGTTTGCTGCCCTCCTCTATGTAGGGCCTAACCAGAGTACCCAAAAATTTGCAGAAACCACCACACAGAGTTATTTGAAATATGTTTATATTGTAGAAATGAAAAAGGCAGAACCAAGGCAGGTATAAAAATGATACTAAATAGATTGCAGACCATATAGCTCTTCAGGTAGAGGAAGTAATGTTTATCAGAAAGGCAATTTTTCCAGTAGCATTATGATACACATTTACAGATCACAAAATGCCAGAGGAGCACTTTCCTTGGAGGAGCTATAGTGTTGTTGCATCACACTATGATCCCTCTGTGTACCTGCAGATATCTTGCTACTGGGTACTTTCAGGAACCTGACAAAGGAGACCCCCAGGCCAATTCTGACATTTCTGTCATGTAAAAATCTGCATTTTGGTTGCTAGAAAATTACTTAGAACCCCAAAACATTTTGTATATTTTTTAAACAGAGGCCCTAGAAAATAAAATGGTGGCATTTTTTATGTCACCCAGTATTTGTGCAGCAGTTTTTCAAATGCATTTTTTTGGTGAAAAATACAATTTAATGAATTATAGTGAATACAAACACAATATAGCTACCATTTTTTTGGGGAAAAATATAAAATACAATGGGGGTTATTTACAAATGTTTTGGAAAAAATACACTTTACTCATTTATATTGAACACAAACACAATATACAGTGAGGGAAAAAAGTATTTGATCCCCTGCTGATTTTGTACATTTGCCCACTGACAAAGAAATGATCAGTCTATAATTTTAATGACAAGCAGCAAAGATTCCTGAAAGCGCTTGAATCCACAATAATTATCTCATAGAAGCATGTAGTCAATGGTGAAGCCAACACTTATGTGAACCACACATAGTCATTATGATAAGCTTATTATTTATTGATAAGAATTAAAAGCTTGAACAGAACCAGTGCCAGAGGTGTGTATAGTGACTAACCTGCATGAACATTCCACTGAGAATGGTCTGGGATGTATTTCAGAAAGGTAGATCGTGGCGATGGTGAAAACAGCTGAACTGGGTGGTGACTACTGGGAGGAACTGATCTGCCTTGATGTGGGGACACATTGCAGGCGGGACCGGGAGGAAATGGCTGATGGCAAGCCATAACTCAAAGGAGAGGAAAGCGTCCTTGTCCGGCCTCTAGCGATGATGTCACTTGCTGAGCCAGAAGTGCTGAAAGAGGAAGCCGCTGTTGGACGGCACGCCTCACAGCGCCTGGACAGCAAGCTGGTTCCAAAGGTACTGTCACACTGATGACATGTTTCGCATGCCTGCGCCTTGTCAAGTCATGTGACAGGTTGGACCAAAGGGAGTTTAAAGCCTGGAGAATAGTAGACAGAACAGGTTACAGTTGATTTTTAATAGAGCTAGAATGTCCAAAGGTTCTTCCACACAAGGAGACTGAATGGAACCTAGCAGAGAATCTGCTAAAAAATCAACCTCACTCAATAAATATGAGGAAAGTGTTCCTCAGATTACAACACGCTAGGGAACACGAAAATATACAGTGGTGGGATCTTTCCTTTTTACAACAATATGTAGATCTAGGAATTACTCCCAGAGGTCTACGTATTAAAAAGCAATGCAATTTTCTAGACCCTGACCTTAAAAAAGATTGGGAATTGCTGGCTGAGTTTTGTACCACAAAGTGGATCATATAACTAAGGAAAAGAAAACTTAAAACAGCCCAAACACTGGTCCAGAATAGCGAAACAGAGATAAAGACAAATGTAATGCCTCTTGTCTTCATGGAATACGACGTGTTAAATAAAAATGCACAAAAAATTGAGGATAAAATAGTGGACAAAAAAAAATAAAAAAATTAGAGAGGGATATTGAGGATTATAAAAGAGGAGGGGTTTTTGACTGGAAGCATAACAACAATGATATCCCTAATAAATCTGATAGTAAAGGACCCCTTTCGAAACCCCAACATAATATCAATATCAATAATAATAAAAATTTTATTCAATACCACATATTCATCATACACATAATAATTCAAGAGATACCCCACCCCAATTAACATCATGGGTGATAAGCCATTACATAACAAGGCAATATCACCACTAGGGATGAGCCGAACACCCCCCGGTTCGGTTCGCACCAGAACTTTCGAACGGACCCCAAATTCAAACGAACGTTAGAACCCCATTGAAGTCTATGGGACTCGAACGTTTGAAATGAAAAGTGCTAATTTTAACGGCTAATATGCAAGATACTGTCCTAAAAAGGGTTTGGGGGCCTGGCTCCTGCCCCAGGGGACATGGGTCAATGCCTAAAATGTTTTTAAAAATGGCCGTTTTGGCGGGAGCACTGATTTTAATGACGATTAAAGTGAAAAAAAAGTGAAATATTCCTTTAAATATGGTGCCTGGGGGGTGTCTGTAGTATGCCTGTGAAGTGCCACGTGTTTCCCGTGTTTAGAACAGTCCCTGCACAAAATGACATTAAACGGAAATAACACCATTTAAAACTGCTTGCGGTTTTAATGTTATATCTGGTTCCTGCAATATGGTTGAAAATCATTGAGAAAAATGGCATGGGTAGCCCTCCCTGCCCATTACCAGCCTATTTGGGTCTTGTACGCATATTAAGGGGAACCCCGTACCCATATTAAAAAAAGGAAATGCGTGTGGCCCCCAGGCCCTATATACTCAGAACAGCAGTATACAGGCGGTGCAAACAAGACAGGGACTGTGTAGGTGTGTTGTGTTAAGTTGAATCTGTTTGTAATTTTCAAATGGTATATTTTTAAAGTGTAGCTCCAGTCAAAAAAACTATTTTAAAGCTTTTTGGAAAACATAGGGAAGGGTTATCACCCCTGTATAATTTGTTTTGTCGTCCATCTTTTTTCATCTCACTTGCTGTTGTCTCCTTCCGTTTGCAAGTAGGAGATGTTTGTAAATTGGATGTTTGAAAGTAGGGGCCTGCCCTATATGCTCTGCAGAAATGGCGGAACAAGGTGTTGGTTTTGCCACAACATTGTAAGCCCTCAAAGTGACTCTTGGTGGGCACTGGAGCGCCCTGCTGTGAACGATTATATCAAGAATTGTAATTACATACCATTGTTGAACAGTGGTAGAAAAATTGACCTTTGGTGGTTGTGGTGCTGGTGCCACAACACTATAAGTCCTCACCGTTACTCTGGGTGGGCACATGAAGGTGCCATCCTGTGAAATATTATATCAAGAATTGTAATTACATGTCCCTGTTAAACAGGGGCAGAAAAATTGGGCCTTAGGCACTACTGCTGGTGCCACCACACTGCAACCTCTTCCATATACTCTAGTTTTATTGCAGGAATTAGCCCTGCTGCAAAGCATTGCATCAAAAATTGTACTTAAACGCCCCTGTTAAACAGGGGCAGAAAAATTGGGCCTTAGGCACTGGTGCTGGTGCCACCACACTGCAACCTCTGCCATATACTCTAGTTTTATTGCAGGAATTAGCCCTGCTGCAAAGCATTGCATCAAAAATTGTACTTAAACGCCCCTGTTAAACAGGGGCAGAAAAATTGGGCCTTAGGCACTGGTGCTGGTGCCACCACACTGCAACCTCTCCCATATACTCTTGTTTGATTGCAGGAATTAGCCCTGCTGCAAAGCATTGCATCAAAAATTGTAATTAAACGCCCCTGTTAAACAGGGGCAGAAAAATTGGGCCTTAGGCACTGGTGCTGGTGCCACCACACTGCAACCTCTCCCATATACTCTTGTTTGATTGCAGGAATTAGCCCTGCTGCAAAGCATTGCATCAAAAATTGTACTTAAACGCCCCTGTTAAACAGGGGCAGAAAAATTGGGCTGATGGCATCAACCAGAACCAGAAATGTTCTTCCAACATATCAGCGGAGGAGGAAGAGGATAGACAATCAACATAACAGGACAGTCACTCAGCATCAGCATAGGCAGTCTTGAAGGGATGTGGTATTTCAAAAAAAATTATTCGGTTACATCAGCTTCAGGTGCTTGGTAGCTGTGGGTGATCCAAGACTGATTCATCTTGATGAAGGTCAGTCGATCAACTGATTCGGTGGACAGGCGCACCCTGTGATCGGTAACAAAGCCACCAGCAGCACTGAAGGTGCGTTCCGAAAGAACGCTGGATGCAGGACAGGCCAGTAGCTCAATTGCATACTGTGCAAGCTCTGGCCAGTGATCCATCCTCAAGACCCAGTAAGCCAGAGGATTTTCGGTGGGAAAGGTGTCCAAGTCTGACCTTGCCCCTAGGTATTCCTGCACCATGTAAATCAGACGCTGGCGATGGGTGCTGGAACCGATCATACCTTGGGGCTGCGGACTAAAAAATTGTCTGAAAGCATCAGTCAGACGGCCACCTTCTCCACCGCTCCTTCTGACCGATGCCTCAGCAACACGTTGTCCAGGACCAGGAGTTTGTAACCTCCCAGTCTCTGGGAACGCGTTGCACAGACCTTTCTGCAAGGCCTCCCGGAGATGTCTCATCCTCTGCTCCCTCTGCGATGGCAAGATAAGGTCGGCAACCTTACCCTTGTACCGTGGATCAAGGAGAGTGGCCAGCCAGTAATGGTCCCTCTCCTTGATCCGAAGAATACGAGGATCCTTCCGCAGGCTTTGCAGGATCAGGGAGGCCATGCAGCGTAGGTTAGCTGAGGCATTCGGTCCGGAGTCCTCTGGGTCACTAAGGACAACATGATCCGCAGCTACCTCCTCCCAGCCACGTACAAGTCCACGTGTTTCTTGGGACTGTAAATCATCCCTACAGGACTGCTGCTGCTGCTGCTGATGCTGAGTGCCAGCCTCCACCTCCATGCTGACACAATCATCCTCCTCCTCCTCTTCCTCCTCCTCATCCTCTTCCTGTGTGATGGGTGGCACAGCAGGAACACTTTCTGGATAAAGGGGGCCTTGAGAGGCAAGGAAGTCCTCCTCTTCCTGCCTCTGTTCTGCCTCAAGTGCCCTGTCCATTATTCCACGCAGCGTATGCTCCAAGAGGTGGACAAGAGGTACAGTGTCACTGATGCATGCACTGTCACTGCTCACCATCCTTGTGGCCTCCTCAAACGGTGACAGGACAGTGCATGCATCCCTGATCATGCCCCACTGGCGTGGTGAGAAAAAACCAAGCTCCCCTGACCCTGTCCTGGTGCCGTAGTCGCACAGGTACTCATTGATGGCCCTCTGCTGCGTGTGCAGCCGCTGCAGCATGGCCAATGTTGAGTTCCATCTGGTGGGCATGTCACATATAAGGCGGTTCTTGGGCAGGTTCAACTCCTTTTGGAGCTCAGCCAGCCGAGCACAGGCATTAAATGATCGTCGGAAATGCACACAGACTTTCCTGGCCTGCTTCAGGACATCCTGTAAGCCGGGGTACCTGCCCAAGAACCGCTGCACCACCAGGTTAAGGACGTGAGCTACACAGGGCACATGGGTCAGTTGTCCCTGTCGGAGGGCGGAGAGGAGGTTGGTACCATTGTCGCAAACCACCATTCCTGGCTTAAGCTGGCGTGGCGTCAACCACCTCTCGGCCTGCCCCTGCAGAGCTGACAAAACATCCGCCCCAGTGTGGCTCCTGTCCCCCAAACAAACCAGCGCAAGCACGGCATGGCATCGTTTTGCCTGCGTACTTGCGTAGCCCCTGGAACGCCTACTGAGCACCGCTGGTTCTGAGGACAGAGCACTGGAAGAGGCCATGGAGGAAGAAGAAGAGGAGGGGGTGGAGGAGAGAGGTGTGTCACAACCAATAGTAGCATTTTGGAGGTGTGGTGGCAGAACAACCTCCAACACTACTGCACCTTGTCCTGCATCCTTCCCAGCTGCCAGAAGAGTGACCCAATGGGCCGTGAAAGACAGGTAACGTCCCTGTCCATGCCTGCTGGACCATGAGTCAGCGGTAATATGCACCTTACCGCTGACCGCCCTGTCCAGCGAGGCAAGGACATTGCCTTCCACATGCCGGTAGAGAGCCGGAATCGCCTTCCGTGAGAAAAAGTGGCGTTTGGGGACCTGCCACTGAGGAACCGCACATTGTACAAACTCACAGAAGGGGGCCGAGTCTACCAACTGAAAAGGCAGCAGTTGAAGTGCTAGCAATTTAGCCAAGCTAGCATTCAACCGCTGGGCATGTGGATGGCTGGGAGTGAACTTCTTCCGCCGGTCCAGCAGCTGGGGCAGGGACATTTGCCTGCTATAATCGGACGTGGGTGTACCGCTAGCAGTTCCCGGAAGCACTTGGCTGTGACACACCTAATTTTACACCTTCATTCCTCTCAGAGCAGGTTTCAGAGAGGACTGAAGGTCTAGTGGGGTTGGAGATGCCAGCTGATGAGGAGCAAGGAGAGGTCCGCTTTGTTCTTTGGTGTGGGTCTTTGAGGTACGCTTGCCAACGAGCTGCATGGCAGGTCAACATATGTCTGGTCAAGCATGTGGTGCCCAAGCGGCTAATGTTTTGGCCACGTGAGATACGCTTGAGACATATGTTGCAAATAGCAGCGGTGCGATCTGATGCACTCGTCTCAAAAAAAGGCCCACACCAAAGAACTTTTAGAATAACGTGCAGAGGCAGCGCTCTGCACAGGCGGAGCTCTGCGGTGTGATTCAGTCGGTGTGCTGCCCCTAAGCTGGCCCCCGGAGGGCATCCTGTCTCGTTGGACATGTGCCTCCTCCTCCTCTTCCTCCTCCTCCTCTCTCCTTCCAGGCACCCACGTGGAGTCAGTGCCCTCATCATCCCCTCCCTCTTCATCGCTGTAGCAAACCTGGCAGTATGCTGCAGCTTGTGGAACATGACTGCCAGATTGCTGTCCTTCTTGAGCATCCCCTCTGTCTGTGCTCACGCTACTGCCTTCCTCTAGCTGAGTGTCATCATCAGAGCCCACAAAACACTGGGCATCCTCCTGGAGCATGTACCCAACACTGTGCTCAAAGAGTTCAGGAGACTCCTCAGGAGGACGTGGTGGGTCTAGGGAAGGAGTCACTGATGATGACATTGAGAGGAGGGAAGACGATGCGTTGGCAGCTGCTTTGCTACTACCCTGAGACTGGGTGAGAGAGGATGAGGAGGATGAAGAGGGCTTGGTCATCCACTCTACTAAGTCGTTGGCATGTTGCGGTTCAACATGTCCAGCTGCCGAAAAGAAGGACAAGCATGTCCCATGGCCACGTGCTGATGACAATGCACCGCGTCCACGACCAGCACTGTTGTCTCTAGACACAGAGCCTGCTTGCCCTCTTTTATCGGCTCGCGCCTGTCTGCCTCTCCTTGCTGGCCTTCCAGACATGGTAATGGCCTGAAGGGAGTTGGGTAAAACAGCAGTTGGGTAGTGTATATTGTGCTGGAGGCACAAAACACCCACTAACTCCTGCAGATGCCTTTATTATAGAACACCAGAGATAAAGGGGTATATACAGATGTATACTGTGCTGTGCTGGAGGCACACACAACTTACAATAACTCCTGCAGTTGGCAAGTGGGCTCAAATAGAGAAGAGCTATGTAGGTGGAGTTAGCGGTATGTACTGGGTACAGAGCACGCAGACAGCACGCACTATCTCCTAACACTAATGGGTACAGAGCACGCAGACAGCACGCACTATCTCCTAACACTACTGACTGCAAGCTCTATTATAAAAGATAGGTCACTACTACTAGCTATATAGGTGAGGTGAATATAGCGGTGTATACTGTGGTCAGGGCACGCAGACAATAACCAGAGAACACCAGAGATAAAGGGGTATATACAGATGTATACTGTGCTGTGCTGGAGGCACACACAACTTCCAATAACTCCTGCAGTTGGCAAGTGGGCTCAAATAGAGAAGAGCTATGTAGGTGGAGTTAGCGGTATGTACTGGGTACAGAGCACGCAGACAGCACGCACTATCTCCTAACACTGCTGGGTACAGAGCACGCAGACAGCACGCACTATCTCCTAACACTACTGACTGCAAGCTCTATTATAAATGATAGATCACTACTACTAGCTATATAGGTGAGGTGAATATAGCGGTGTATACTGCGGTCAGGGCACGCAGACAATAACCAGAGAACACCAGAGATAAAGGGGTATATACAGATGTATACTGTGCTGTGCTGGAGGCACACACAACTTCCAATAACTCCTGCAGATGGCAAGTGGGCTCAAATAGAGAAGAGCTATGTAGGTGGATATAGCGGTATGTACTGGGTACAGAGCACGCAGACAGCAAGCACTATCTCCTAACACTACTGACTGCAAGCTCTATTATAAAAGATAGATCACTAGCTATATAGGTGAGGTGAATATAGCGGTGTATACTGCGGTCAGGGCACGCAGACAATAACCACTACACAACAGCAAGATAGAAAATCGGCCGAAAACGATCGGTGTATACTGTGTTGAAGGTACACAGAACACCCACTGCTTCAGACGCCAACACACTACACGAGGCCGCCGCAATGGCGGCCTTATATAGTGTGGGGCGTGCACTACACAGCCTGAGCTATGATTGGCCACAGGCATCCTGCCTGTGGCCAATCATGGCTCTCCTCGCTGCTGGCGCTGCGATTGGCCAAGCATGCGGGGTCACAGTGCATGCTTGGCCAATCATGAGCCAGCAATGCACTGCGCCATCGCAGTGCATTGTGGGCCGTGAGCGCCACGCGAATTTGACGCGAACGGACCAAAATGTTTGGATTTCGCCGAACAGACGAACAGCCAATGTTCGAGTCGAACGTACGTTCGACTCGAACACGAAGCTCATCCCTAATCACCACCCCCAGTAGGTATAGTGCCAGATAATATACCTGTCAGGGCTGGCTTAGCCCTTCCTTCTCTGGGCTGGCCGCTCAGCTGTCGGCTAATTGCCAGCTCTCTTCTCTTTCCACAGTTACCAGCTGTTTCCGATGATGCTCGCCTGACCTGCCTATTTAAAGCCTTCCAGCTCACTCTTTCATTTGCCTTCACGTTGGTCACATCACTAGGGACCATCTCCTGCTGTTTGTTTCAAGACTGGCTTGCTGACATCCCTCCTGGCTTCTTTCCTGCTTGCAGTTGCTCTCCTTGGATCCCTGACGTCTGGACTGGCTGACTACCCGATCTGGTTTATGAACTTTGGACTGGCTGACTACCCGATCTGACTACTGGACTTTGGCTATGCTTGACTATGCTTTTTCCTATTTACCTTTTTATTTTTCTTAATAAACACGTGTGATTTGATTGTACTTCTGTCTCTGTCTGTTTCATGGTTCCTGACAATAAATTTCAATAATATAGTTCCAGAAAATACACCATTCAATAATTCTTTTCAACATTCCCAGGAATCTTTCAATAATGAGTCCCAGTTTCAAGATAAGTGACACTCTCCCCACCAAAACAAGTCTAGTCCTCTCACCATTGTTCAATATACCCATTTGTAACAGGTACAGCCCCTTAACACGAGACTTAGAAACCTTCACCAAAGGCTACTCCAACACAATTCCATTCACATTCGGTCAGCTACAATTCTCCAACATGCTTACCTCTGAAAATATTCTGGGATGTTTGAGAGGGAGAAGAGGAGGGAGAGTGGTTAAGATTAAACAACAAAAAAGAAAGGAAAGAGAGGAACTAAAAGTTTCAGAGAGCAATCAAAATTTTAAATCTGTCAGCCTATAGTCTCAATGGAGCGAAAATGTTCCTGCTTAAGAAAGGGCTAAGCTTTGTTCCTTCTACAGGTCACAATCTATTTGGACTGTTCAAAAAATTACACAATTGTATTTGTTTAATGACACTTAAACGTCACTTCGCCAAAACACAAAATGCTAGTGATACTAACAATACCCAGTCAGGAATAGCTAGCCCAGTGGGAACCTCTATTGGCACATTGGATAATCCAGAGGCCACAATTAATGATTCCCATTTGGGAGGAAATTTACACCAATACTCAACCAACAGATTGGTGTGTTGATCCTGATATCAGACATACTGGACTTAGACCTAAAAAGACTTTAACCCTTGTAGAACAAAAAGCTCTAAAAGATATAGAAGCAAATGGTAACATTATTATAAAATTATGTAAGGTCACCCGAGCCCAGGTGACAGATGCACCCCGTTGGGGTCTGGAGAGCACTGCAAAGGTAGTGGACCTACGGCTGACTGCTGCGGATGGAGCTCTAGGATATACAGGAGAGCAGGTACTCTGTAGTACCTACACAGATGACACTGGGAGCCAGCGGGTGTTCACCAGAAGCCCCTAGTGGTAGGGATGGATTTTGCTTCAGTCTGGCTCCAGGTCGCGACCCCTAGGGCCTCTCAGCTCATGCTAGACTACAGGGAGGTAGAGTGGAAGCGACAAACAAGGATAGTCAGGAGATAGCCAAAGGTCGGGGAAACAAGCAGGTAGGGATAGTCAGGAGATCCCCCGCCTGGGCCCAGGCTTAGAGGGAAACTTCAGTTGAAACCTCCTCAACAGATGAGGTGCAAAGACCTCAGATGCAGTGATCCAAGACCACTCCTCAGGACCAAAACCTTTGCACGAGGTACTGAAGAATGCCTCTACAGAGCTGGGAATTCAGAACTTGACTAACCTCGTACTCCTGATTATCTTCAGAGACTGGGGCCACGGTAGGTATTAGACAAGAGAACTTATTTAGGACTAAAGGCTTCAGAAGAGCAACATGGAAGGAGTTAGCGGTTTTGAGGCTTTTAGGGATCTGGAGTTTGAAAGAAACTGGATTCAGTTTAGAGGTTATAGTGTACGGACCAATGAATCTTGGGGCAAACTTCAGAGAAGGAACTCGGAGCTTGATCTTCCTAGTGGAGAGCCAGACTTTGTCCCCTGGCTGAAGAGAAGGCATTTTACTCCTGCGGCGGTCAGGAAAGCCTTTGAATTTGTCAGCAGCTGCCCGGAGAGAATCATGAATGTCACTCCAAATAGAATTGAAAGACTCCTGAGCCATAGCCAAAGCTGGATATCTTGAGAACAGGTCATTGGAAGAGACAGTTGTGTTTTCCATAAACCTCTTCCCCTACAATACCCACTCGCATAGAGCGCATAAAAACCTAGGGGTCTTAAATAGATGGCTGCCAGAGTCACATGGGCGATCACCATCTAATCGGATCATTGCCAGGGCTGGCGCCAGCATAAGGCAGCTAAGGCGGCCACCTGAGGGTGCCAGGAGAGAGAAGGGTGTTAAAGTAATGGGTCCCTCAAGTGCTAATGCTGGCGCCGCCCTACTAGGACATAAGACAGCAGATCCATGTCAGGCAGCACAGCACCGAGCGCTATGAATTTCAGCTGCTCCCTCCACACTTTCACTTTCACAGCCTCTCCTCCTCCCCTCTCCTTGATGAAAGGCAGACATCCGTCCCTCGCTGATTCTCTACAAAAGAATCCCCTCCCCAGGCACAGTAGCAGGAATGCCACAGATCCTCTGTTGAAGGTAGGGGCAAAGTGACTTATCATGTCTGACTGTCCTACACAGCCTGCTGCATGTACAGGTACATCACAGGATTCATCTAGAGACAGAGGAGTGATAGGGACAGAGAAAGGGAAATAATGACAGGGCAAGGGAAAAAGAGAGATGAGGTTAGTTAGAGAGTACATGGGGAGAGAGATCAGAGGAGAAGGGACAAAACAAAACATCAACTAAAAGTCCCCTTTCACACGGGACAGACTCTGCTTTGCTCAGCGGGAGATCTGTCTGCTGATCCCCGCTGAGGAGAGCTGGAAGATAACAAGTCTGCGTCCACTCTGTATGTGCAGAGCGGACAAAGACACATCCAGTCCGATTTTCTGCCTGAAAAAGGGACAGGTGGACCTGATTGGACCATTCATGGGAAAATGCCTAAAGTGCAATGTGATATATATTAAGAATATTTTTTTATACATACACATTCCAAATGTGCTGTGATAAATTTGTGCAAGCTGTTTGCTTCAACTTCAGTGTACCATCACCAAGACAAAGTACACACCATCTGCTTACCTCTTAAACATGCACTTGTCATCTGCTAAATATCTGCAGCCACTTCACTCAAATAGTGACAATGTATGTGTAGCGGTACCCTTGTGAGGGCTGCTGATTGACTCTATACCCCACTGTCTACCCCAACAATGCAGATCCTCTCTTACCTTTGACACCTTGGGTTTCATTCTGCAATGCGATGTCGGCAATGAGAAACTCATACAGTATCACTGAACCACTTAGAACAGTTTACTAAAACATGTAATGAAATACAATGAAGGACACGAATGAACAGTATGATTGGCAAGTGTTATCACTTAAGGCACATTGCTCTATAAATTAAAAAAGACTGAAAATGTTGAAAAAACAAATGCATTTTTCTTTGTTTCTGTGATAACATTTTGCAAATTATTATTTTTTTTCATTAATTTTGGCCACAATTTAAACTGCTACATATCTTTGGTAAAAATAACCCAAATTAGTGGATATTATTTGGTCTTTGCGAAAGTTATAGAGTCTACAAGTTGTGGTACAAATCATAAAAA
The DNA here is from genome assembly GCF_037356315.1 of Lithobates pipiens. NCBI lineage: Eukaryota > Metazoa > Chordata > Amphibia > Anura > Ranidae > Lithobates > Lithobates pipiens. The sequence goes on along the minus strand of NW_027507764.1, from coordinate 331,568,903 downwards.
ATGTATCACACCTGATGTACTGGTGGCCTATCTCATTTCTTGTGACCCGAACAAGCTAGGAAAGTACAAATACCCCCCAAATTACCCCTTTTTGGTAATAGACATTCCAAGGTATTTAGTAAGATGCATGGTGAGGTCTTTGGTGTTGTCATTTTTCCCCACAATTCTTTGCAAAATGAAGATTTTTTTTATTTTTTTTCCCACAAAATTGTCATTGTAATAGGTTATTTCTCTCACATGGCATGTGTATACCACAAATGACACCCCAAAATACATTCTGCTACTCCTCCTGAGTATTACGATACCACATGTGTGGGACTTTTTTACAGCCTGGCCACTTAGAGAGGCCCAACATGCAGGGAGCACCGTCACATGTTCTAGGAGCATAAATTACACATATAACTTGTTGACTACCTATTACACTTTTGAAGGCCCTGGAGCACCAGGACAATGACACATGACACTGACGTGGCACTGATGGCAGATGGCACTGATACGTGGCACTAATGGCACGTGACACTGATGACAGATGACATTAATACGTGGCACTGATGACACGTGACACCAATGACAGATGGAACTAATATGTGGCACTGATGACACATGACACTGATGTGGCACTGATGACAGATGGCACTAATACATGGCACTGATGACACCTGACACTGATGACAGATGGCACTGATGACACCTGACACTGATACGTGGCACTGATAACATGTGACACAGACATGTGGCACTGATATGTGGCACTGATGACACCTGACACTGACAGGTGGCACTGGGGACAGGTGGCACGTGGCACTGGGGACAGGTGGCATGTGGCACTGGGGACAGGTGGGTACTGATAGGTGGCACTGGGGACAGGTGGTACTGGGGAAAGAAGACACTGATAGGTGGCACTTGGGACAGGTGGCATTGATAGGTGGCACTGGGGACACATGGCACTGACAGGTGGCACTGGGGACAGATGGCACTGATAGGTGGCACTGGGGACAGGTGGCCCTGGGGACAGATGGCACTGATAGGTGGCACAGGGGATAGATGGCACTGATAGGTGGCACTGGGACAGGTGGGCATGTGTGTGTGTGTGTGTGTGTGTGTGTTTCACTGTGTGTGTGTTTTACTGTGTGTGTGTGTGTGTGCCCTCTCACCACAATGGACTCCAAAGGCTGTAAGGCTCCCTCCGGAATCCCCTCCTGGTGTCTTTGTCTGGTGAAGATGGCACCGCCATTCCGTGCTGAAACTCACAATGGGCTGAAGTGCAGGGCTTCCAGTTGCTCTGAAGTGCAGGCCAGTCTACTTGCTAGGATGGTAAGGCTGTACTCCGAGATCCCTGAGAGGCGGGCGATCCGGCTCTCCACTGTATTGGCCGCTGTCTCTCACTCTTAGTCACACACAGACCTCCTGCTGGCAGGTGTTGAATGGCGTCCAAAGAGGCTAAAAACAGGCTGCGCTGGTTCTTTTATCACTGCTCCCAGAAGGCAGTGCTGAGCACTTTGCATTGTCTGTATTGTAGTTCAGGGCTGATCCAGCTAACAGAGTCACTTCCTCCTCCAAACTACATCTCCCACAATACTTTGCTGCATTCCATTTTAAGGAATAAGGAAACAACCTAACAGAGCCCAGCAGCCACTAGAGGGAGCCAAACTCATTTGAAATAACAACAACTGTAATAACTATAGTAGCAAACCCTTGGCTACATATGTATAGTAGCTTTCTCCCAAGACCGGCCTTTCACCACCCCGTCCAGTTCAGTACCAACCACAGGAAACCCCATATATGCAAAGAATAAAGCATGCTGTAGTACATTACCATTACATACGGCACTGCTTTAATAAAGTAATGTACCATACTTACAGCAAACTTTCAAGGATAAAGCAACAAATAGTTTACTTGTCCTGGTATTGCACTATAGTGTGCATTATTCTTTGCATATACGGGGTTGCTTGTGATTGGTACCGAACCAAGCTACTATACCGCAGTGTTGCTTTTTCAGCAACGTTTTTGTAAATATCCAGCAGATGACAAGCGCATGTGACCTCATAAGTTTAGGAGGTCAAATTTTTGGTGATGGTACACTGAAACAGCTTGCAGTGGATCTGCACAAATTGATCACAGCACAGTTTTACTGGATTTGTTTGTGTGAAATGTATGTTTTATGCTTATTATTTATTGTACTAGCACTTTGGAATGTACATATGTAAGTGATTAATAATATCTATCACACTATAGCACATAAATGTGGTAGACAGGGGAACTGCTCCTGTAAATTTTGCTGCTTCACCTCAGCTCTGTTCTGCATATGCACAGTTCCAAAGTGGAACAGTTATTAGACAGCTGAGCTCCACCTGACTCGAGCAGTGTGGCGTGTACTGAAGGGTGCATGTGACATGCATTGTGCTTGGCACCTGTTTCCACTAGTTTGAAGAAGACGGGAGGGAGGGGGAGGAAGGACCAACAGCCTGCCTGAGCTCCAGCCAGCCTGCAGTTTCCTTCAGGCCACCTTCCCACAGTGCCCTACAGCCTGCATGCATGGAATGGGCAATGATGTACAAGGGAAGTGTGACTGTGGACCCTAAGGAAAGGGGGGAGTCAGGAGGACACTGATATAAGGGGGAACTCTGCAACCTCTGCTGTAAAGAGGAACTCTTATGTAAGGGGACTCAGAGCCCTTCTTCATCATAGGTCCTCCTTACAGTTTAAAGGGGAACTCTGCAGATACGCCTGATGAAAGAGCTCATTCGGACAGGCACTGATTCCTGTTCTCCATGCAAAAGCTGCAGTGTGTCCATCATCTTGGAGCTGCGTGCAGGCAGCCCATAGACGTGGATGTAGATGCATCGGCTGCTTTTAGATCTGTGCATCTGCTCCTGCCCACATGTCAAATTTTGACATGCAATTTTGTCTGTGCAAACACGGTGTCTGCACGCGGCTCCAAGGTGGATGTATATACAGCAGATAGCGGCTCAGTATGGAGGACTGATCTGAATGAGCCCTAAGGAAGAACTCTGTGAATTCTAATGTATGGGTGGAACTATGCAGACTGTGATGTATGGGGGAGAGCTGTGGACTCTCATTTAAAGGTGTTCTGGGAACCTTGATTGTAAGGAAAGAATGCAGGGGAACTGGTTTTTAAGGAGGGACTTTGATTTGGGGAAAAAATCTGTGCACTCTGATGTAAGGGGGGACACTAATGTACAAACAGAATGCTGGGGACTTCAATTTGAGGGGAGGGGCACTCTGTGGAATCTGATATGAAAGGGAGGCTCTGGTGTAAGGGGGGAAAACTGGAGACTCTGAGGTAGGGAGGGAATCTGGACACCCTGATGTATAGAGTAATGGTGGGGACTCTGATGTAAGAAGGGATTCTGATGTGCAAATAAAGTGTATGCCATATGGGGGTGGGGGGTTGCATTGTGAAGGGGGGGGGGGTGGCAGGAGGGCGGTGGGAAGGGGCACAAAAATGCACCTTTGCTTAAGTAGACAAATATTCTTGCACCAGCCCTGATTACCGCCCAGTGACTCAAGAAACCATAGAGGAACCCTGCTCCTTCTGATTTCCTGTCCCTCTGCATCATCACTGATGTTGAGTGCCACCTGCAGTGGACACAGCAGACTGCACCTGCCTACATACAGTAGTGAGTACACCCCTCACATTTTTGTAAATATTTTATTATATCTTTTCATGTGACTGAAGAAATTACACTTTGCTACAATGTAAAGTAGTAAGTGTACAGCTTGTATAACAGTGTAAATTTGCTGTCCCCTTATAATAACTCAACACACAGCCATTAATGTCTAAACCGCTGGCAACAAAAGTGAGTACACCCCTAAGTGAAAATTGACAATATTTTGTGTGGTCACCATTATTTTCCAGCACTGCCTTAACCCTCTTGGACATGGAGTTCACCAGAGCTTTACAGGTTGCCACTGGAGTCCTCTTCCACTCCTCCATGATGTCATCACGGAGCTGGTGGGTGTTATGCCTCATACACACGATCAAACAATCCGCCGGACAATCCCCCCGTGTGTAGGCTCCAGCTGACTTTTTTTTATCCAAAAGTCCGACGGACTAAGAAAGTAGTTTTGCACTCCAATCTGTCCGCTGGACTTGCATTTTGGCGGACAATCCGGCCGTGTGTGTGCCAGTCTGCCGTACTTTTGAAATGAACGGACTTTTCCCGCCCGGAGAAAAGTCCGCTCATTTTGAGCGCATCTCCAGGTAGCTGGGGCCCGCGAAGGAGGCGTCGCTGGCCCTGTCACCTTGTATGGACTTAAAGGGGAATCCCTACGCCAAAAAATCGGCGTGGGGGTCCCCTCCCTAGGTCCACATCAGACCCTTATCTGAGCACGCTACCCGGCCGGGCAGGAAAGGGGGTGGGGACGAGCAAGCGCCCCCCCGCCCCTGAGCCGTGCCAGGCCGCGTGCTCTCAACATGGGGGGGTGCCTTGGGGAAGGGGGGCTGCGCGGCCCCCCCCACCCCAAAGCACCTTGTCCCCATGTTGATGAGGACAAGAGCCTCTTCCCGACAACCCTGGCCGTTGGTTGTCGGGGTCTGCGGGCAGGGGGCTTATCGGAATCCACGAGCCCCCTTTAATAACTCGCTGTCGCCGTCTTCTGTTCTTCTCTTCAGATGTTGCCTTGTCGCTGCCTCCGCTCACAATGGCAGGGACGCGGCGCGCGGCGAGAAGAGAAGAACAGAAGACGGCGACAGCGGCAACAGAAAACCGGGCCACCGCCTGTAAAAGAGCTAGAAGAAGGAGCGGTGGCCCGGCAAGAAGAACCGAAGAGGGGGACAAGACCCCCGAAGAGGGGGACAAGACCCCCGAAGTCGGAAGAAGAGGGCGGCGGCGAAGAAAATAGCCGGACTCCTCCGCTAGTAAAAGAGCTAGCAGAAGATAGCGGAGGAGTCCGGCGAGAAGACCCCCGAAGACGGGCAGAAGACCCCCGGAGCTGTGCAATAAACTATTTTAATCCTTGTGTGTTGTGTTTTATTTTTATTTTTTCCACAGGTGAATGGGTAGGAGTACATTGTACCCCATACTCATTCACATAGGGTGGGGGGCCGGTATCCGGGGGCCCCCGCCCGCAGACCCCGACAACCAACGGCCAGGGTTGTTGGGAAGAGACCCTTGTCCTCATCAACTTGGGGACAAGGTGCTTTGGGGTGGGGGGGCCGCTCGCTCGTCCTCACCCCCTTTCCTGACCGGCCGGGTAGCGTGCTCGGATAAGGGTCTGATGTGGACCTAGGGGGAGACCCCACGCAGATTTTTCGGCGTAGGGATACCCCTTTAAGTCCATACCAGGTGACAGGGCCAGCGACGCCTCCTTCGCTGGCCCCGGCTACCTGGAGACGCGCTCAAAATTAGCGGACTTTCCTCCGCGAGTGTGGGCGGAGTCCGTTCATTTCAAAGGTACGGCGGATAGTCCGGCGGACTTAGTACGCCGTATTAGTCCGCTGAAAAAGTGCCGTGTGTGGGCAAGTAGCTCGTTCGAAAAGTCCGGCGGACAGTCCGGCAGGAAGTGCGCCAGACTAAGTCCGCTGGATAGTCTGCTATGTGTGTACGCGGCATTAGAGACCTTGCGCTCCTCCACCTTCCGTTTGAGGATGCCCCACAGATGCTCAATAGGGTTTAGGTCTGGAGACATGCTTGGCCAGTCCATCACCTTTACCCTCAGCTTCTTTAGCAAGGCTGTGGTCGTCTTGGAGGTGTCATGGAGGCTAAGCTACTAGCTCATTATGCCTTTGCCTTGCAGGGTCTATTTTTATTGTTATTAAGGCTTTACTTCCTCTTTAACCACTTGACAACTGGGCACTTAATCCCCCCTCCTGCCCAGACCAATTTTAAGCTTTTGGTGCTCTCACACTTTGAATGACAATTAGCTCAGTCATGTAATACTGCACCCAAATGAATTTTTTGTCCCTTTTTCTCACAAATGGAGCTTTCTTTTGGTGGTATTTGATCACCTCTGTGTTTTTCTTTTTTGCGCTATTAATGAAAAAAGACCAAAAATTTAGAAAAAAAAAACGCATTTTTCTTTGTTTCTGTGATAAAATGTTGCAAATTATTAATTTTTCTTCATAAATTTTGGCCACAATTTATGCTGCTACATATCTTTGGTAAAAATAACCCAAATTAGTGGATATTATTTGGTCTTTCTGAAAGTTAGAGAGTCTAAAGCTGTGGTGCAAATCATACAAAATTGATCACACCTGATCACACCTCATTTCTTGAGACCCGAACAAGCCAGGAAAGTAAAAATACCCCCAAAATGACCCCTTTTTGGAAAGTAGACATTCCAAGGTATTTAGTAAGGGGCATGGTGAGCTTTTTGATGTTGTCATTTTTTCCCACAATTCTTTGCAAAATGAAGATTTTTATTTTATTTTTTTCCCACAAAATTGTCATTGTAATAGGTTATTTCTCTCACATGGCATGTCTATATCACAAATGACACCCCAAAATAAATTCTGCTACTCCTCCTGAATATTATGATGCCACATGTGTGGGACTATTCCACAGCTTAACCACGTAGAGAGGCCCAACATGCAGGGAGCGCCATTAGGGGTTCTAGGAGCATAAATTACACATCTAACTTGTTGACTACCTATTACACTTTTGAAGACCTTGGAGCACCAGGACAATGACACGTGACACTGATGTGGCACTGATGGCAGATGGCACTGATATGTGGCACTAGTGACACGTGACACTGATGTGGCACTGATGACAGATGCCACTAATACGTGGCACTAATGACACATGACACTGATGACAGATGGCACTAGTATGTGGCACTGATGACAGATGGCACTTATACATGGTACTGATGACACATGGCACTAATACGTGGCACTGATGACAGATGGCACTAATACGTGGCACTGATGACAGATGGCACTAAGGACACGTGACACTGATGAAAGATGGCACTAATGACACGTGACACTGATGACACATGGCACTAATACATGGCACTGATGACAGATGGCACTAATACGTGATACTGATGACAGATGGCACTAATACGTGGCACTGATGACACGTGACACTGATGACAGATGGCCCTGATACCAGGCATTGATGACACGTGACACTGATAACAGATGGTACATGACACTGACAGGTGGCACTGATGACAGATGGCACTGATATGGCACTGATCACAGATGGCACTATGTGGCACTGATGACACATGGCACTGATGTGGCACTGATGACAGATGGCACTTATACGTGGCACTGGGGACAGATGGCACTGACAGGTGGCACTGGGGACAGATGGAAGTGGGGACAGTTGGCACTGGGGGCAGATGGCACTGACAGGTAGCAGTGGGGACAGATGACAGTGGGGACAGATGGGCACTTTATTTTCATTTTTTTTCACTAACTGCTGCATCTCTGACTAAGCTCTCCCTCCTCTCACTATGTCTCTGTGTGAGGAGGGAGAGCCGGCAATGAGAGATGATCTCATATGTTTACATATGAGATCATCTCTCATTGGACAAGCTGATCACGCTGTAAACGGCCGCTGTGATTGGCCATTTACAGCGATCTGTGACTGGCTGTGTCCAAGGGACATGGTCAGCACAGAACTAAAGTGTAACTAAACCCACAACAGTAAAATCAGTCTGTATATGCAGTGAAGCACGCTTGTTATACTCACGGTGGAACCTAAGGGGTTATTCCTCTGCATTGTGTAAAAAGGCTGTTTGATCCAGTCTTCTTTCAACCTCCTCTTCTTCCACTGCCCCCAATCTATCTGCTGATAAAACTAAGCCTTGGGGGCAAGCTGCACATGCTCAGTTTCGTGTGTATTGCTAGAGAGTTTTTTTCTTTGGAGAGCGTATGTGATCAACACAGGGCCAATCAGCACTGTCTAGACAGAGGGTCAGGGGTCCTGCAACCTCATAGGACAATCAGGGGAGAATGAAAACTCTTCCTACAAGCTTTAACCAGACACTGTTACAAATCACAAGACTGCTATATACTGCTGATGAAAAAAAGGTATTTTGGAGTTTATATTTACTAAAATTATTGCATGTCCATGTTTTGTGTACTGTGGGAGACCAGATATAGTGAATGCAGGTCCTGGGTTTAGTAAAACTTTAACCCTAACCCTAAGGCCGGGTTCAAATATGTGCGGCCACGGTTCCCTGCATGGGGTCCAGTGCGTCCCTGTTCACCAGTTCAAGTGCAAATCAGGTCCCAATTTTTGCCTGAATTCACTCTTGAACCTTACCCAAAAATGCACAAAACCCTTTTGGAAAGTGGACTGTGGCCAACCCCGGACCTGTGTGAACCGACTTCATTACGAGCTGGCACACTCACATTTAATGCGAATTAAATTCGGAGGAAATCCACATCCAATTTGCACGTCTGTGAACCAACCTCGACACGTGACTTTGGACACATAAGACCCCTTTCACACTGGGGCGCTTTGCAGGTGCTATAACGCTAAAAATAGCGCCTGCAAAGCCCCCTGAAGGAGCAGCTGCTGTCTCTCCAATGTGAAAGCCCTGAGGGCTTCCACACTGGAAAGGTGCGCTGGCAGGACGCTAAAAAAAGTCCTGCTAGCAACATCTTTGGATTGGTGAAGGAGCGATGTATACAATCAATGGGGCAGTGCGGCTTTACCACTGGCATAGTACTGCTGCAGCAGCGCTTTGCGGTGGTTTTAACCATTTTCTTGGCCGCTAGCGGGGGGTAAAAGTGCCTCGCTAGTGGCCGAATATTGCCGCGAAATTGACAAGAAAGCAACACTAAAAATAGCGACACTTTACCACCGACGCACCCACCGCCCCAGTGTGAAAGGGGCCTAAAGGTTCCTGCACTACTTTGATGCTACTTGAGTGCCAGGAAGTGTAACGTTGCATAACAGTCACATCAAAGTTGTACCCCATGAACAGAACTGTCATACTTTTGTTTGTTTTTTTGGTGTGGGCTAAGGATGAGCTCCGGCGTGTTCGCACACCCCACGTGCAGAGCCCGCCAGGAAGTTGGCGTAGCGCTGCGCTAATCACAGGCAGTGAGACATTGCCTCGATGCGCGGCTGCAGAGATCGGGCAATGTCTCACTGCCTGTGATTAGCGCAGAGCTGCACTGACTTCCTGGCGGGCTCTGTACGTGGAGTGTACCAACACGCTGGAGCTCATCCCTAGCCTATAGAAGTCTATTACACACAAGATGCAGTATGCTGCGGAAAAAAAAGTCCCTGATCCATTATCAAAAAAAAATAACGCACTGGCTCAAAACGCACAGATGTTAAATGGACTGTAGTGAGTAAGGATGAGCTCAGGCGTATTTGCATACTCCACGTGCAGAGCCCACCAGGAAGTCGGTGCAGCGCTGTGCTAATAACAGGCAGTGAGACATTGCCCCGATGTGCGGCTGCAGAGATCAGGAAATGTCTCACTGCCTGTGATTAACGCAGCACAGTGTCGACTTCCTGGCGGGCTCTGCAAGTGGAGTAGGGATGAGCTCAGGCGTGTTTGCATGATCCATGTGCAGAGCCCGCCAGGAAGTCAGCACAGCACTGCGTTAATCACAGGCAGTGTGACATTGCCCGATTTCTGCAGCCGCGCATTGGGGCAATGCCTCACTGCCTGTGATTAGCGCAGTGCTGCGCCGACTTCCTGGCGGGCTCTGCACATGGATCATGCGAACACACCTGAGTGCATCCTTAACATGGAGTATGCAAACACACCTGAGCTCATCCTTAACATGGAGTATGCGAACTCGCCTGAGCTCATCCTTAACGTGGAGTATGCAAACACGCCTGAGCTCATCCTTAACATGGAATGTGCGAACACGCCTGAGCTCATCCTTAACATGGAGTATGAGAACACGCCTGAGCTCATCCTTAACGTGGAGTATGCGAACACGCCTGAGCGCATCCTTAACGTGGAGTATGCGAACACGCCTGAGCTCATCCTTAACGTGGAGTATGCGAACACACCTGAGCGCATCCTTAACGTGGAGTATGCGGACACGCCTGAGCGCATCCTTAACGTGGAGTATGCGAACACACCTGAGCTCATCCTCAGTAGTGAGCTTGTACAAAATGCACTAAAAAACGCATAGGTGGGAACCAAAGCTTAGCAGTGTTTCATTTTTTGTTTTTCTCATATGTCACGGTTTACAGGACTCTCTTTTTAAATCTATTTTTTTTTTTATGTAATTTTTTTTTCTTTTTGTAATTTTTTTTTCTTTTTGTAACATGTCAGGACTGTATTCCTGAGGAGCTGAAGTTGCTGGAGGGTTGTAGTATAATGACCAGATGTAGCTAATAAAGTGGCCTCTGAGTATCCTGTGAGTAGCTAGTCAGTGTAGCTACAATATATCTGCTGTGTACATACAGAACAGGCGCACAGGGTTACATATGAATGACGTTTGTGCATTTGTACAAGAATTCTTTTTTTCTGGCTGTGTTTTTGGGTGTGGTTGATAATTCCATTCAGATTCCACCCACTTGTAGAAAAAGAAGTCTTTATGTAAACTGGGTCATCGCACAGAAAGGATCGCTTGTGGGAAAGGTAAGCTCCATCTACTTGTGTGTGCGGAGCCTGAAGCTGGCAGAAGTTCAGAAGAGGGGGGAAATCAAGCAACACCCCCTTCCTCTCCCTAATGTGGATGGTGAGAAGAAGGGATCAGCCCAGACACGAACAATCGGCTGCGAGCTGTCAGTGCGAGGAGTCCTGTCCAGCGGTGGGGAGCAGCAGGAGCACCCCCTCGCGATCAGGTGAGTGCCTTCTACTCCACATGTCATCCAGACGTCTAATGACCTAACATGGCACGATCGCCTCCCACACCGTGCCCAGGAAACACCATAGGAAGCAGCACATTTGCATGTCATGGGACTTGAAGCTCGTTACCTTTTTTTTTCTGGCTGCCAACAGGACCCTGTCTTGGGATTTGCAGCTGATTGTCTAACAGGCACTAATGGATATTTCCCTGCAGAGACTTGTAAGTCATTGGCATCTAGCAGCTGGCACCTTGTCACCTTGCAGGGACTGGCAGCCAGTTGCTTTATATACACTAGGACTCTTTGCAGTAGGAAAAAAAAAAAAGAAGCAGCAGATGTGATGTGTGCTGTTGTGTTCTTTTCTCCCCCTTGTATACAAATGATCACACTGTTACCCATCCAGGATCATCATAAGAAAAGTGGAGGAGATTTCTCCTAATCATCCTGATAGCCCCCCTCCTCTGCATTGTCACTAGTAGGTTATCATGGGCTCCTCTATTACATGCTCTTCAGATTGCCTGTCCCTTGGGCTGTCTGCTGCTCTACAATGCTACCTCTGCAGCAGAATCCTGAATGGGCTCCCTATGTGCTTCTCTGTGTTTGTATTCTACTCCCAGGAAATCCGTCTCCCATCCATAACACAATCTGTGTGCTTTTAAGTCACAGTCAGGTTTGCTAATGTTTGCTAATGGGCAGAGCTGGACATGGCAATTTTTTTTTTTTTAAAGGGGGCTGGGTTGTATAGGAAAAGTCCTTCACTTTGTGAAAGAGGGTGACTAGTAGGGAGGATGTTGTTGTGATTGGGTTTTGCTATCTGATTCCCTTCTGCAAGCAGAACAAAGCCCTGTTATTGCTTCCTGCTTGTCGCCTCCTGCCTGCACAAGCCCTGAATGCTAGCAGCTGATATCATCATGCAGGAGCTGGGGAACGCAAGCAGGTACTGTCCACTGGGGAGACCATGCCTTGGCACACAGAACCCTTTTATGGAATGCCCTTCTTAGATAAGCATCTTGCATGCCTACATTGCTGCTGCTGCATCATCTCTTAAGATGGGATCGTTTGGTGGGTTTGTTGGGAAAACAAAGGAAGCTCAGTGGTGGAGAAAGGCTCAGAGCCTTGTGTGTGCGTTCCTTTTTATGAGGCTGGATGTTTTACTTAAAACATGAGAGAGAGCGAGCGAGTCTGTGCATGATCTCATAGTGTAAGAATGTGGGATTTGGCTGGGAAATCGGAAAAAAAGGGCAATCTGGTGCTGTACACATCTGGAATACATCACCGTGCCTGTGTGCAATGGGTGAGATTATCTATTGCATTTTCTAGCTTCTGCATACAGAGGTGTGTATGAATAGCGCAGAAATTGAGTCAACGCGCTTTTTTATTGCGTTGCCTTAAGTTGGATCAGCTGGCCAACCTGTACATGGTAACCCAGGTTTTCAAATAGGCACATCTGATTCCATCTACAGCTGGCACAAGCCTCCTATGCCAAGGCAGACACCTTGGTATAGAGTGCAATTGGTTCTTCATGGCAGATACTCATGTAGACTGTGCTGAAACTGCAGTATAATAACTACTGTTTGGTTGGTTGTTTGTTTTTTGTTTGTTTTGTTTTTTGTAATCAATTGTTTAATGTATTTTTTTTTTAAGTACCTTGAGCCTATAAAAGTCCAGTACCAATCTTTGCAATATTCCAAAACTGCAGTCTAGCCTTTGTAGGAGAAAAAACAACAATAACAACAACAACAACAAAACAAACAAAAAAAAAGAATGCTTGTTTTAACAAATTCATTGAGTTGCAGGTCACGCCGCGTCAAGCGTTTATAAACAAATAAACAGCTTGCGATACTTCCAAAAATCTGAGTACGGTAGTGTGCCAACGGAGAATCGCTTCAACCAAAAATGAACTATTGTTCTCTTGGATTGAACTTCTTTTGTGTCGCCGTCGAAGCAGCGAACGTGCAAAATATGTATTTGCGGCGGAATCGTTAGCTACAGTCGACATACAGGTCTGCTTAATTGACAAGAGGGGATTATTTATTTGCTGCTGGCTCGTGAAATGGGATGTAGAAATGTGCAATTAATTTTGCTAAGTCAGCTGCAGAGACGCTCTTATGCAATATAAGCAGCCAGTTCTGATCTTAGGCCAGTCCAAAAAAGACCAAGGAGCAAGGCGAAGCTGGATTATTTATTAGCTTTTTCATTATGTATGCATCTGAGCGGTTACAGGTCCCCTCGTTTAGGAAGGCCATTGTGCACTTCTTGAAAAGCTGCTAGGACGTGTAGTGTAAGGAGAAGATCGGATTATGTCACATGCAAAAAGGAGAAGTTCTATTAAAGGAAGTTTGTATGCAGATAAAGATGAAGGCTGTCATTGCTGACCTGAAAATGCAGCTGCCTGGCTGTTGTGGCTTCACTACTTTCTAGCTCACCGACTGGGGAATTGAGCTCAGAACTCTCAGATCTGTATACTTGTTCAGGATCAGTGACAGTTTTTTTTTAAATCATTGCTATGACGGCCAGATAACAAGTGGTGTTTTTTTTTTTTTTTTTTTTTTTCCTTATAATAGGTCAGCAATGGCATGCCATATATTATCCTAGTACAAATTTTCATTAAATATCAGTGACTCAGCTACTGTTATTAGATTGCTGATTTTTCTTTTATCTCGTATGCATGTATTGTTCATTGTATGCTAGGGCACAGTAGAAGCTCCTAAACCTCTCTAATATGCAAACACAGGGGTGGATTCAGGATCCATGCACACTAGGAGCAGAAAAAAAAATGCAAGAACCTCTGGCATAAAAATGTTTTTAGTAGCTCGTATTGCACAAGAGTTTAGAACAGTTTCTGAGCTTTTGCTTTTATAATCTGTTTTTTTTCCCCCAAAACAATCCCCTCTGCTCAATTTTCCATGTACGCTCTAAAACGCTGGACACTCCGAAACGCCACTTTTAGGTGTGTGTGTGCACATGTTGTATATGTGTGTGTGTGTGTGTGTGTGTGTGTGTGTGTGTGTTTATGAGCATTTATTTCTGCCTTTAAACTCTCCTCTTGAAATATGCCTCTAATCCAGTTAGCAATTAGCAGACCTTCAGCTGTTGCAAAACTACAAGTCCCATCATGCCTCGGCCTCTGAGTGTCATGCTTGTGGCTGTTATGCCTCATGGAACATGTAGTTCTGCAACAGCTGGAGGTTTGCTAATTGCATATCCCTGCTCTAATCTAAATGCCCTAATGTGTAGGAACGCATAGGATAACATTGAGCTGTTTCTACAGGCAGGAGAGAGAAAAAAAAAAAAAAAAAAAAAAAAGCAAAACTCCTGTAGAAGCAGTGTTTTTTTTTTTTTTTTTAAGCCCAGTGTGCATAGAAAAGGCAAATAGATTGTACAGTTGCACTCCCTTTCCCCAGAGATTAGTGAATGTAGTGAAGCTTTGCTGAGCTCCATAAACCAATCATGCTGTTTTATTCTATTTTATTAACATTGGGCCTGATTGTCTGTCTGTTCTTTACAAATTGAAGACTTACCATATTCGTTAAGCTCTGGGGCAAATAAGTGCAACTGCACTTGCAAAGTGCACAGTCTTTTTGCCTTTAGTAAATTTAAGCCACTGACTTCAAGCTGGTGCTTGCCTCATCATCATCTGTGCATCCTAACTGGCTTAGCAATGTGATGGGTGGCCTTATCGGCCATTCTGATATTAGAGACCAAAAAGGATAAGGCAAATCACTGTTTAAAGTGGGCTTTGAATGTTAGATTGCCATTGGTGGCTTCGTTGGATGCTCTAGAACAGCCATTCTCAACCAGGGTTCCGTGGAACCCTGGGGTTCCTTCAGAGGTTGCTAGGGGTTCCTTGAGCTGTGGCTGATGAACCACCTATTTGATGATGCCTACAGAGTTCAAGGTTCAGCACCACTTAGCAAAGCCAGCAGCATGACACCAAATATCTTTTTAGCTGTCTTTTAAAGTGGTTGTAAACCCTTACAGACCACTTTGACCTACAGGTAAGCCTAGATTAAGGCTAACCTGTAGGTCCAAGAAATATCTCCTAAACCTACACACTTTAGGAGATATTTGCAAAAAGACTGGCACCGATGTCTACGGCGCATGCGCTGTAGACAGTGGTGCGCAGGCGCGCTGACCATGCCACTGCTAATGGGGATGTACCGTTAGAGGCAGGTCCCGTCATCGCTGCTTCAGCGCTTTGAGTGGCTGGAGCATCGATACCCGGAAGAAAATGGACGCTTCGTGCTACAGGGTGGCAGTGGTGACATCGCTGGCTCCTGAGTCATGTAAGTGACACATAATGGGCTACTATGCGATGCATAGTAGCCCATTATGCTTTACCTTTTGCAGGGAGACAAAGAGGAAGTAAACCCGTTAGGGTTTACTTCCTCTTTAAGGGTGGCATTCTAAACACCACTTTAAGAAGAACATTCTTCCTGTTGACAACTAATATAAGGAGCATTGTATCTATTGAGCCCTGATGATTTGGTTTATAGTAAGGGTTCCTTGAGACATGAAAATTTATTTTTGGGGTTCCTCTAGGGTTAAAAAGTTGAGAAGGCCTGCGCTCTAGAACTTGAGATTGTGTGCAGGCACAGGCCGTGGTGTTTTTTTTTTTTTTTCGCTAAGTGTTTGCTTTTAAACCCAACACCAGGAATTAGAAAAAAAAAATGCTTGTTATGGTTAGAGGTGCCGGAATACGGATAAGCGTCCAGCAGGGTCCCTCTAGCGGTGCGATTGTTCCCCTGCAGCTTCCTCTCCAAGATACTCCTGGCAATGGTTGCATGCTCGCTCCACACCATTTACAATACGGGGTAATGGTCCTGCATTGTATGTGATCACACTAAGGGACTGCCTGCAGATCGGAGCTTCAGGGAGAAGGGGGCAGTGCCGGAGCCTCCAGGAGTTGTGGAAAGGGTAATCCTGCCTGTTTCTGTACCCCTTATCTAGAACAAGCATCTAACCCTTGCAGTGCAGGGGCTCACGACTGCAAGTATCGGTTTCTTCTATTAATAGTTGGATTTTAAAGTAAACCATTCATGAGAGGCTCATAGGGCTGTCAATGAAAATGATAGTTGTTTGACTGGTGTGCCTACCCGCTCTCTTCCATGTTTTGAGCCACTGACCAGCAACAGGTATGAAGGTCAGGAGAGTTTGAGAATTGTTAGCCATATTTTTCTGTATTCCTTTTCTGTGTTAGTGACTAAGCAAGAGGGTCGTCATAATGGCCAGCCAATTTCAGAAGGAAAGGCCATCAATGTCAGCCTCCAATTCATTTTTTTTTTTTTTTGTGGGTTTCCTTTCAGGAATGCAAATGGAATAATCTGTAATTAAACTTGGCAACTAGATTTCCCAAGGGTCTTGTGTAGAGATCCCTACAGCATTCAATGGTGGTAAATTCTGAGGGCATAAGAGGATGTTTTTCTAAGACATATTCCCATACCCACCGTGAACAATGTGCAGTTCCATGGCTTTTACACCGTCGGGATAACTTTACAGCCGGCTAGGTATGTGATATACTCTACATATTGGCTTTTCACTCAAAGTACAAGATTTGGATGAATTACTAAATGTCATCATTGATTACCGGAACATGCCTCAATAATATTCGTGACACAGTAAATCGGGTGCTTGGGAAAGTGAGTACGGAGAGCTGGAACCATCTGTATATATTTTTTTTAATATCTATATTTTTTTGATGTTATTGTTGTTCAATAGTTTAAATGTAATATTGCCATACTATCTAAATATTGGATCTACACACCGAAGGGCTTCTACGGTGAGATGGAGTTGTGTTAGGGAGAAGTAAAATTTAGAATTATAGTCACACGTCATGATATACCAGTCCAAATCCAAGTTTATTTCAATGCTAGATTGCTTACAAAGCCAATGCATTTTGGGGGCTGTAGGACGACTCCCCTTCATCAGGGCTAAAACAAATATACAGTGCATGTGTTCTCTGAGACTGGTATATATTTGGATTGTGTTGGGAATTAACACGGCACCTGTCAGCGGCTGGTTCAAGTAGCTTTGAACCAGTAAATCAGGTGGCATGCTCCATGAGATGTAGGGTGTGCCTGAAAAGGTTAATGCATGGCATGCGTAGTTTCTTTAGACTGTCAGCTGTTTTGTGTAAACATTAAGCTTGGTACTTGGAAATCATTTTCTACAGAAAACTGTCAGTACATGTTGTGCTGTTTGAGCATTACTTAAATCTGTAAAGTTCCAATCACCTTTTTTTTTTTTTCCCCTAATATTTATCAGTTCTACTTTGACCGAGAAGAAGGGGTTAGACCCACCAATGCTTGTCCTGAAAATGTAACTGTTGGTACAAATGTATCGCGATTAACACAAAACTGTGTTCTGTTTGAGTACAATGCTATTTTAAGAATACACAAAGTTCCATTGACTGCAAGCCACAGAGCAACTTACTGACATGTACAACTGTCGATTCTGTTGGTGGATGTTCTTAGATTACGTTCTCAGGGGAGTCCTTCTGTAAAGATTGACATGTCTAGCCCCAGACACTAACCTAAGAATATCTTAGGTCAGATGATGGCAATGCAGAGCCTAATAAAACTCTCTTTCCACATGTCACTTTGGATATATTCATGCACCAGGCTTTTTTGTTCTTTAGAGTCGCTGTGCAGAGCCTAATAAAATGACGTAGAGCTTAATGTGATTCTAAAGGCAGAAGGTTTTTTCCCTAATGCATCTGCCGCATCGATGTCCCTCCCGGCTCTCTCAATCCTCATTTGCTCAGAGACAGCAATGGAAGCCATTGGCTTCCACTACTGTCAATCATAGCCAGTGAAAAGGGGGCGGGGCAGAGCTGCCCTTTGTGTGTCAATAGACACACAGCCAGCATAGGAGCGAGCCTGCACGAGTGCCCTCATAGAAAGCTGCTTGCTGTGGTGGGGCGGGAAGAGCCGAGAGCGCCAGCGGGGGATCCCAGAAGAGGAGGAGTGGGTCTACTCTGTGCAACACTATTGCAGGGAAGAAGTATAACATGTTTGTTACCGCACATTTGTCAGATAAAGTAATGCAGAGCCATATTGCAAACAATGGCCTAGTCAGAAAGGGGGTAAAACCTTCCCGGGGCAGAAGTGGTTAAGGGAAAAAAAACGTTAAGGTGAGTTTACTATCGCCTAAGAGGTTAATAAAATGCATCTGTGTAAATGAGTGTTGCAAAATAAGGATGTTAAAAGGCCAGTCCACCCCAGAGTGATAATTTATTTATAGGTAGAGGGCTAAGTTAGCCTCTGGCTTCTTGAGTGTCTTAGGTAGAGCCACACTACCTATCATGGTTCCCCAATCTCTTCCTGTCCAGATGGGGTGTTTTTTTTTTTTTTTTTTTTTTTTTTTTGTGCATTCCAACTCCCCTTTTTTTGATTATCAAAACCCAACATGGCATGTGCACGCTCATCAACTCACATGTAGATATCTAGCAATAGGGTTCCCAAGAGATCTAAGTTGGTTAAACTCGCTCTCCAGCATCTGTTTAAAGGTTTTTGATGGGTTTTGGCTAAACAAACCTAGATTTGGATAGTGTGAGGAAGGGACAGAACATCTGTAGTGATGTTGTATGTGTCCCCTTTTTCTGTGTTGAATGACACCCATCTAACAGCAGAAAACAAGGGATTTAACTTGGGCAGAAATCCAGAAAATTTTATGTTTACATAGGTTCTAAGCCTTATAAATGCTTTCCACAAGTGGAAATTTTAAGTCTTGGCCGGATTTGGGCTTTGAAATATGTCATTCACATAATAATGTACCGTACATAAATTATTAAAGTAAAAGAACAGTAACTCAGAACTTGGAGTGTGGACTTGAAAGGGAATACTACTATAGTCTGCTCTGAGTCTGCTGGGGCTGGTGACCACATCCAATATGACTTGGCCTGGCAGCAGTCTCAGGGCTTTCAGATGTTTACATGGAGGAGGTCTACAGTGGTAAATTATATGATTAAAATACGATAAATGCACATGTAGTCTTAAGTGAAGGTTGTTGAAATATATGGTCTGGCAACAGGATCTCCTTAAAGTGGTTATAAACCCTTACAAACCACTTTGACCTACAGGTAAGCCTAGATTAAGGCTTACCTGTAGGTCCAAGAAATATCTCCTAAACCTACACGGTTTAGGAGATATTTACTAAGACAGTCACGGCTGTCTACGGTGCATTTGCAATATGCCGTTAGTGGTGGCTCCCGTGTGATGTCATCGCTGCTCCGGTGCTGTGAGTGGCCGGAGCAGCGATACCCGGAAGAAGATGGACGCTCTGGACTACAGGGGACAGCGGTAACATCGTTGGCTCCTGTGTCCAATAAGTGACACATAATGGGCTACTATGCGATGCATATTGGCGTGAGAGTGCACCTTTTTGCTCTCGCACTAGTACACAACCTATGACTGATATCCTCAGCTCTGCATGTTCTCCGTGTACTTTGTGAGGGGCGGGGCCATGTTCCTTCCCTTCAATCAAAGCTCCCCCCACTGAGCTCTGCACTGTGAGATCTCAGATCCTTGCCCCCTGCTGTTGGAGCTGAGAAAGAATCCTTTCATCTGTGTGTTTCTTAGAATATCTACAGCAATTTCTCCTGTAGATCAAACAGCTACAACTAATTTAGGAGGATTTGTTTCATTTTTGTGCATTGCCTGAGGCTAGTCACTTCATTGGATATATATGAGGGTTTACAACCACTCTAAGAAGACTAGGTTATTCACTTAAATTTTCATTCAGCTTAGTGAATAAATCTGTTTTGTATTTTATATTGTATATTTTTTCTTTGAAAATGATGACTCTTAGTGCTTGCTGTGCCTGATATCAATAAATTCTCCTGAAGAAGCCAATTACCAAGGCAAAACATGTAGAGATGAAATCGGTCTGCACTTGTATCAGTACTGTAATATCAATGCTTACCTATTTGGATGTTTATTTAACAATGTTCTAATTTCTACTTTTTTTTTTTTTATTTTTTATTTTTTTACAAATGATTTTTTTATAACTGTCCACCCTAAAAATCCCAAAATACACCTTTTTGAAATTTCTATATACCAATATGGTTTGTTTTAGATTCCTGGTCTCTACCCAATATGATGTCACATGAGCATCAGGGCCCTCATGCAGTAATGTCTTCTGCTCTCACCCCTGTCGGCAAGCTCACATTGTCAGAATAACAGAACTGTACTATACAAGGACAGCATTATGACTGGATCACAGGGCCACACCTAGCTGTTTGGGTGATGGTATACAACACACTAAATCTATACATGTAATCCAGAATCCCATGCCCCACTATCCAAGGGCCACCAGAGGTGGTGAAGATGCCATAATAGAGATCCCTTTCATTACCTGTGCAAGGGGAATTTGGAGGGGTGTACTTGTGCAAGGGGAATTTGGGCATTGATAACATTTTACAAAACAAGATTGATGGGGCCCCCCCCCCCCCCCAATTTTAATAGGCATCTCAGTATGTAGCAGAGTAAAACTTTCTTGAGCAGGCCATACATGGAACAACTTTCAAAATAATTTTCTTACGAAACTCGTAACCAAGTATTTTCTTTCGAATTTCACATCATTTAGTGGGCTGTAGCCCACAAATTTGTGTGATCGGGCATGTTGGAAATTGAAGGCTTGGTTGGTCGAATTTCGAAATCAATGGTGGCACAATTGGATCGCAAAACGCGTGAAATGTCTGATTTTTCAAAAGAAAATTTAGTTGGGAATTTGACCCATGTATGGCCGGCTATTTGAAGGTGTCCTAGTGTTATTCTATCACACATTCCAAAAATAAGAGGATTCTTTCTCACTTCAGGGAAGTGGGCAGAGCCAGGGCCAGTACAAGGCATGGGCGGAAGGGGCTCCTGCTCTGAGCGCAGTGTCTCTGTGTAGAGGCAGGGGGTGCACTTGGAGCTCCAGCAGTTCCCCTTTTCTTTTTCTAACGTATGGAAATGAACCTTATCTCTGAACATAACAGAACGTTCTCTGCTCGGGCTCAGCCTTATTTAATACCAGGCTGACATCGGCATCTCGATCTCCTGGTCTGCTGTCACAGGCTGCCCCGGCGTTGCTATCTTCAGGTATCAGTGCACTGCTTGTGTTTCTGGACATGTCAGCGTAGACTGTAGCCGGGCAGTAAAAGGCTGAGCTTGAGTGTGTGGTGATCATTCACTTATCGGGTAAGGAGATTCCCACTTTACTACCCTGCATTTGTTTGGTTGGCTATACTTTTTTCTACTACTGTGTAGGTAGAGTTTAGAGGAGAAGGATCACTTCTTAAAACCAGGGCTAGTGCTCCATGCTTGTAGATTAGTTGCACCTACATTGAGGAAATTGTCTGTTTGGCTCTCCTTTGACTGCACTTTTTAGGTGGACTTGCATGATGGAATGAAGTATCACATGCGCCATGAAGACTTTAAATAAAAAGAGCGAAGGGTTGTCCAGGCCCTCTCCTAAACCATTCAATCCTCACCTAGACATCATGGTGTTTCTCAATATTGAAGATCAACCGGTATATTTTGAGGGCTCGTTCACATATGTGAAAGTGACTGTTGCACCTTGCTATGCTTGGATCACTTTTTCAGGACAGTTAAGTGGAAATTCAACTCGATAATTACCATACTACCGCCCCATAGTTGGTGGCTGTGACATGTGACCGGCTGGTAGCAGCTCTGTTTTGTGTTCAGGCAGTCAGGGGTGGGGTGCCCTGCGGATTCTTTCACACAGAGCGAAGCCCACTTCAATCAGCAGGGGATTCATGAGCAGATCCCTTGCTGAATCTGAGCTATAGAGCTAGTTTACAATTGTAATGGCCCTCTGAAAAGTGATTTGCATTGAATTGCTTTTCAGAGATTGTTTAAAAGACTGAGGCCGCGTACACACGCGCGGACTGTTCGCCCAACTTTGTCCGCTGAACAGTGTTTGGGCGGACAGTCCGCTCGTGTGTGGGCTTTCAGCGGACAGTTTCAGCGGACAGTTGGACGGACAAGGTTTTTCGGAAATTCCGAAAAACTGTCCGCTGAAACCTTGTTTGAGCGAACAGTCCGCCCGTGTGTAGGCTTGTTCGTCAAATAAAGTTGCGCGCATGCTCAGAAAGGATTTTCACGCCGAAAGCTATAATGCAGTGTATAGGACGTCGTATTTTTCGTCCCGTCGTACGTGCCGTTCACGTCATCGCGCACGGTTTCAGCAAACTGTTCGTTCGTCGTGTGTGGGCATGTCCGTCCATGCTAATTTTGAGCGGACTGTTTGCCGAAACTGTTGGACGGACAAAGTTGGGCGAACAGTCCGCGCGTGTGTACGCGGCCTGAGAGAAGGCATTATATTGCCTCCTCCAAACCTATTCTTAAGCATTGCATTGCATGGTGTTGCTGAGGGCCTGCAGCTCCGCCCCATTCACATGGATCATGTTCAGTAGGATCCCTGCCTGTCGAATGCGACAGACAATTTTTGCCGTGCATGTGTATTCCCCCTATGCAGCTTGTTTAGGGTGGGGATGGGGAGTGTGGGCAGTTGAAAGACCGTAAAAGCACATCTTAGCCACCTGATTTTAACACCCCCCCCACCAACACAAGCCTAAACAAGGCCCCTGTTGGGCTCCTTCACATGGGCAGGCCAAGGGATACAGCTGTTCTGTACACATGCCATGACCACAATGCTTTGTCCACAGCAAAAATGAAATGGGGGGGGGGGGGGGGCTGGAATCTCTAGTTCCATGCACCCCCCTGAGAGCCCACCTCCCTGGGACTTCATCCCACTGACCGCAATCCTCAGACTTACACTAGTGATACAGCACCATTTTTTTTTTCTCTTAGCAACACCACCAACACAGGGACATCATTTTTTTTTTTTTTTTCTCCACCACCACTGTCCCCCAGATTTGTGCTTCAGTTTTAAACTCTTTAGTTTGCTGTAGTGTACCACAACAATTGGTACTATTTTCAGTGCATGCCACAAACATTACATACATTTAGCCCCCTCCTCTCAGGTAAAGGGGGGGGGGGGCAGCTTGCCACCTTCAGCCTGGGTGCTGGATGACCTTGTACCAGCACTGGGCAGAGCCATGCAGTTCTTCTTTTTATTTATTTTTTAGTATGTCCCAAAGTATGATGTTTTTCCCATGATCTGCAGGTTGCTAGATTCTGTAGAGATCATCACTGCAGCGCTGCCCTGTCCTCCTCCTTTCTGAACCTACAGAACTGTGGGAGTTGACAGGTTTTGAGTAATCAAGTAAAGTTCCGGCACTACAACACAATTGCAGGTATAAAATGGGCTTACAGCACTTTTCACTCACCATACCTGACATCTAACTAAAACCTCCTCCCAACACCCAAATCCCATTGCAAATCAAAGAGAGAAAGGAGATTCGCAGTCCAAGGACCATGGCTATGGAACGCTCGACCGACTTACATCCGCATGGAAGAAAACCATCAGGCCTTCAGGAAAAAACTCTAGAAGACCTACCTCTTCTAAGAAGCTTGATAACACCGGACGAATCCAGCGCCTTGAGGCGATTCAGTTCGCATTGTAGCGCTTTACAAATCATTCATTCATTCGCACACAAGTCCTCCAAGGTAAGGTGAGTTTTAATAAAATCAATCTTACTAATGCACTATGATTAAGGCCCCGTGGGCTGAAAAACATGCCAGTTGGCTCCATTTTGGAACGCATGCGCTCATTGCATTCTGGATTGAATAAAGATTGATTTTTAGCAAAACTCACTGTGTTGCCGACTTCATCTTACCTCTGCTGGTAAACAGACGTTTAGGAGCAGTTGGGCATTTTTTTCAACTGCCCCTGAACCCTCCTCTGTTATCTTATCAGTACATGTACACAGGTTTGTTTATAGTCCTTTCTAGGCATTTGAGTTTAGAGGCCTTTTTTGGAAAGCGAAAAAGTTCAGATGCTGCATTTAGAAGCATTTGGTGCTTGAAATGCCTCTAAACGCAGTAACTCGCGTTTTGTTTATAGACGTTTTTTAAATTTTTAGTTATATAATATAATTTTTTTTTGAAACGCAAACGCGTCAAAATATTGCTAAATGCGGCATGTAAACGCGGCAAAACTGATGTTTTAAACGTGGGTTACTATCTTAAATCGATCAGGAGAGGTTGTAAAAACGTCCCGTGTACATTAAGCCTAATGCCGCGTACACACGTCTGGCAGAAAAGGACCGATGGTCTTCCCGACAGACTGTTGCAGGGTTCCGACTTTCGAACAAACGGACTTGCCCACATACGAACGGACTAAGTCAGTTTGAAAGTCCGTTCGTTTTGAACGTGATGATGTAAGATGGGACTAAAAAAGGAAGTTCAATAGCCAATAGCTTCCCTTGTGTTGTATTTGGTCCGTCGGACCAGCATGCAGAAGAACGGTTTTCCAGATAGGTATTGAGTCCGTCGGACAGATTTGAAACGTGTTCTATTTCTAGGTACACCAAAACGATCGGCTTGTCCGGACTGATTCCGTCGGACCTAGGCTGCCGGAAAGTCTGGTCGTGTGTAAGCGGCATAACTCTTACAGCACTAGATGTTCAGTAACAAGAGGAGGATAGGGCAGCCCTACAGTGAAAATCTTTACAAAATCCAGCAGCCTGCACGCTGACTTTTTTACAGGTAAGTTTTGCAACAGAAGCTGTGTTGTAGAGAACATAAATATTTGGTTGCTATGGGTTTTGTTTTGCATGTTAAAATATCAGTACAACCTCTTGCCACCCATTTATTGAATATGTGCGGTGACAAAGAAGGAACAGCACAGAAACAGCTGGGGTTTCTGTGCTGTGAGCGTGTCCTAGCACAGTGACTTAGCTGTTATAGACAGCTATCAGTCTGTAGTCATGATCGGTAGCTGACATGGCCGGCTCCTGATTATGTGAGCACAGTGCCAGCCAATCACAATGGTCACATTTATCTGGAAACAGGTTGCAGGAAAATTGCATAATCTATGGCCTGCTTTAGATGAAAGAACTGCAGGGCGCAGAAGCTTTAAACACTACATTATTGACTGCATCCGGTATTTTTCTAATGTTACATTTTATGTTATCCCAATATTTAATATTCTTGATAAGTACATGGTAAAACAGACACGTGTTTAAAATATCCTCTTTGTATTGCTTTTTATATATGAAAAACCTGGTGATTTTGACAGTCCCACTGCTTCCTATTTCAAACTTAGCTTGTTTGGCAGAGAAGCCCATCCTTCCCAGCGTGATCAGTTTATTTTTTTGGCTGTGCTGGGAGCTCTTGTGCTGATATGACTATGCCTATGCCTTTGCCCTCTCCCTCTTCACTGGGAAGATTAATTCATGCTCTCTCTGGTTCTTTCTGACACTCCCTCCTGCTGTCTCCACCCCCAGCTCTTTAAGCCCCCTGAAGTGAACAGAGGGTATGTGATCAAAAAAATGTTTATAGTTTATAGCTCATCCATATCTTCATGGACCTTGACTGGTCCAACATGACTGGTGCGCAGTCATGTTGGAACAGGAAGGGACCTTCCCCAAACTCTTCCCACAAAGTTGGGAACATGAAATTGGTCAAAATGTCTTGGTATGCTGATGCCTTAAGAGTTCCCTTCACTGGAACTAAGGGCCAAGCTCTGAAAAACAACCCCACACCATAATCCCCCCCTCCACCAAATGATTTGGACCAGTGCAAGGTCCATAAAGACATGGATGAGCGAGTTTAAAGTGGAGGAACTTGACTGGTCTGTACACAGTCCTGACCTCAACCTGATAGAACACCTTTGGAATAATTTAGAGCAGAGCCGGCGAGCCAGGCCTTCTTGTCCAACATCAGTGCCTGACCTCTCAAATGCGCTTTTGGAAGAATGGTCAAACATTCCCATAGACACACTCCTAAATCTTATGGACAGCCTTCCTAGGCGAATTGAATCTGTTCTAGCTGCAAAGGGTGGGCCAACTCAATATTAAACCCTACGGACTAAGACTGGGATGCCAGTAAAGGCAGGCGTTCCAATACTTTTGGTAATATAGTGTGTGTCATATACCAAAATGGTTCTTATCCATTGGGCTCATTCAGTGAAGCCCTGGGACTGAAGTGATCAAAAATGAATTCTAATCGAGTTGTAAAAATATAGATGCACATTTTTATGGGCCTTCATATCTATTACTAATGCCGTGTACACATGGCCGGACTTTTCGACATCAAAGGTCGAATCCGTCGGACAATTCGACCGTGTGTGGGCTTCATCGGACCTTTGCTGTCGGAAAATCAGACAGACTTTAGATTTAGAACACGTTTCAAATCTTTCTGACGGACTTGAGTCCGGTCGAAAAATCCGCTCGTCTGTATGCTAGTCCGGATGAAAACCGAGGCTAAGGCAGCTATTGGCTACTGACTATGAACTTCCTTCTTCTTTATTCTAGTCCATTCATATGTCATCACAGTCGTAGACAAGTCCAATTCGTTCAAAGTCCGGTTGTGTGTACACGGCATGAGTCTGGTGCTTGGTATTGCATCCCGGGAAGAATACAGGAAATATTAGATCGTAGGAAGGATGTGGTTTCATTACTGGATGGTTGTTGATGATGATATCTGATTAAATGCTGGGCACTGAAACCATAATCCTACAATTGTCTGTCTGATCCCCTGTTTTACAGCAGGTCCTCCGCCATCTGCTAAGATAGCATAACCTGATTGAGTGCAGCAAGTGGATGGAATGACACTGTAAGCAAATACATTTTTTAAGAAGATATAAAATAAAAATGAGTGCAGCTCTGTGATCTTTAATACATCATTAGATTAAATTTTGTAAATGTAAGTGTCTGAATTTAACTTGGAAATAGACTCTAGTAGTCCCTGTCCTGCAGAGTTCAGAGAGGGGGAGGGCTAAGCAGTGTGCTGCTTCTCCTTTTAATGTCCAGTCACTGTGTGTGTGGCAATAGAGAGACCACTAATAAGTAAAGCCTCATGTACATTAGACCTAAAAAAGCCTGTTTTTGTGTGTGTGTGTGTGTGTGTGTGTGTGTGTGTATTTTTATTTTATTAAAAATTTTTTCTGTCTTTAAGCACCCCTCCATGTTCGTCTATGTGTCCATGCACATCTAGGTGTATATCAGAGTTTAGAGGCAGAAAAAAACATCACTTGTGTGCTCGAGAGGAGTGTTTTGGCTGAATAACTGCCAAACCGCATGTAAACTCTCATAGGTGCGTTTAACGCTTGAATGTTTATTCATTTCAATAGCCAGCATAAATTAATATTCCAGCCAATGAAATTAATGCATGCCCAAGTGCTTCACTTGACAAAACTTTTTTTATTTTTTTTGTTTTTGTTTTTGTTTTTTAAGCTGCTTTTCTCCTGCCAGGAGAAAAGCATTTAGAAGAGCCCCAGTGAGTTGAAAATTCGGTTAAAAAAAAAAAAAAAATCGTTTTCTGTTAAAATGTATGGGCAGAAAACTGCAGAGTATGGGCACTGAGCAACGCTGTGGGCACTACAGATCCAGCCCACAGCGCTGCTACAAATGATCTCTCCCCTCGCACTGTACAGATCGCTACCAGCGGCCATTTACCATGATTCGTGA
Organism: Lithobates pipiens; assembly: GCF_037356315.1. Lineage (NCBI taxonomy): Eukaryota > Metazoa > Chordata > Amphibia > Anura > Ranidae > Lithobates > Lithobates pipiens. The sequence goes on along the minus strand of NW_027507764.1, from coordinate 331,541,615 downwards.
TGCGACAGGTCTTCCGGACCCGGCGGTCACGGATATTTCCAAGAGCACGCCCCAGGTGGTGCGCGAGAGCAACATTCTGGGAGGACATCCATGGACGCCCTCCCAGAATAAGTCGACCGTGCTGTAGCCGTCTTTCAGCTATGGCCCAGTCAGCAAGTGGTTTAAAGCTTTTGTTATGCCAACATTTCATATTCCTGATATCTACCTGCTGTACCATGTACTTCTATTAGAAAATATCCTGTTCTCTTTGTATTCCTCCTCTTGTGTGACATCCCTGGTGTTCCTGCCAGTCCCTCTGTTTTCCTATTAAAACTGACCACACTACGCAGGAGAGCACACCGTTATCTGTTCTTTAGCTATGCTGGGAACTCAGTGTGCTCTCCTCCAATGATCAGACTTGTCCTGACACGCCCCTGCTGCAAAGCCATTCACTGGTAAGCTCAGTGTGCTGCTTAATACCCCCCGCACGCATGCAGCTGAGAATGGAGGGAATGTAAGCACTTATAAAAGTGTGTGTGTGTGTTTTTTGTTTGTTTTTTATTTTTTTTTGCTATACAAAAATGTTTTGACTTTCATTTCTATTTTAAACTGAACGGGTTGTTTTACAAGGTGATTGTTTACAATCACTTTAAATCTTATAGTTATGGATAATCAGATCCAGGTTATGCTGTTTGTAAACATTTAATGGAGAATTTTAATTACCGTAAATGAGCGTGTTCTGTTTTTAAACCCACCGTTGTGTTACTTTTTTCCGATTCACGTAGTGTAATTTCCATACTTGCCAAGGTCGATATTCTTATAAAAAATATTTCTTTTCATGTTTGCAGTTACCCATGCTTATCTGTAGCTGCCAGTTGCTATACTATATTTTAATCCACAGGAGTCCCCCTTAACCTAAAGCTACTAGTCTGATCACATATTGCAGCCATGTCTCATCGGAATACAGCAGCAATTTATAAAGGCTCATAGGCCTGCCAAATGAAGCTAAAGTTGCTGAAGTGTGGCTGACCAGCCCTGGGGGCAGAAACATAACCAGGAATAGAGTGTACACACAAAGCTGGCCATACACATTTCAGGTTAATTGTACAATTCCGTTTTCGATTTACCAAAATAATGTTAAATGTTAAATAAGACTATTTAATTTGTATCTGATCAAGTAGGCCTTCGTCACTGATGGTAGTAGTCTTTTTCTGAATTCCTAAGCCATGCACCTTGGTTTAAGGTGGCCAAACATATTACAATCAATTTTTACAAAACCCTTTTAGATGTATCAACAACTACATAGTATAATGGCTTGTTTGTTTGAATAGAAATTAAATGCATTATTTAAGTAGGCATTTGTACTACATAGATGTCCTTAAATCTAAAAGAGATTGTATAATCATTATAATGTGCGTGGCCAGGTTTACTTTCCTTTCCTTTTATGAAAAAAAAAAAAGAAAAAAATTAACTTTGTTGTAGATTGATAAAGTTACCCTTATATGCCCATTTTACGATTTTAAAGTGTTACTAAACCCACAACAGTTAAATCAGTCTGTATGTGCAGTAAAGCATGCTTGTTATACTCACTGTGGAACCTAAGGGGTTAATCCTTTCATAGAACACTCTTCACATGCTCAGTTTGGTGTGTATTGCTAGAGATGCTTTTTAATTTTTTTCATGGGAGGGTGCATGTGATCGGCACAAGGCCTATCGGCACTGTCCAGACAGGAAGTCAGGGGTCCAGCAGACTCGTAGGACAGCCAGTGTAGAATTAAAAATTCTCCTGCAACCTTTAGCTAGACACTCATAGAAGTCATAAGACTGCTATATACTGCTCATTAAAAAAGGTATTTGGTAGTTTATATTTACTAAAATAATTGCATTTCCATGTTCTGTTTACTGTGGGAGACCAGGTATAGTGAATGCAGGTCTTGGGTTTAGTAATACTTTAAAGCAGTTGCATCACCCGCTTCATGATTGTTACCTACAGGTAAGCCTATAATAAGGCTTCACTGTAGGTAAAATGAATGTCTCCTAAACTTGTACGGTTTAGGAGATATTCACCCTAAGCCCAAGGGTTAGAAAAGAAACCTGTCACAAATATGGGCAAATAAATGAATAAGGTGTTCACAAGATATAGGCAGCTGAAGGTGAGTGCAAATCTTGACTCTACTAAAAAAGCTTTGCTTGATCCCACCTTCGTCTACTGTCCAGCCTTCCTATTGGCCAGCAAAGCTAAGCTGCCAATCTCATTAAAGGGTCAGTGTGATGATAATGCAGGGGATTGGGCCATACTTGACTTCCAATGGACAAGTCAAGTTTATAAGCTGTAGGCATATAATGTCAACTGCCTATATTCCTGAATCTATGGAACATTTTGACATACAATGTTCACTAAAGGTAAACTCTGCTTATTCCCCCCCCCCCCTTTTTTTCCCAATCCTATGCTTATTGGGAATTACTTATGTTTTAGACAAGGTCGTTTTTTAAAGACACTACCCTTTTTTATTTCTGAGACATTATTTGCTCCAATGGAAGTAATAATATGGTAACATGCAAGCACTTAAGCTCAGTACATTCTTTTAGTAAAGTGTATATAATCTCTCTTTATTGCAGAAATTCCAGTGAGATGAAATATTTATGTTAACAAACTCTAACAGTAAATGGAAGGAATATCTCTACTAAGCATTTCAGATTCACAACCTGAATCTGAAAATTAAAGCTGAACTGTAAAGAGAACAAAAATTCTCCCTTGCAGTGGGACTGCCCCTGCACTGCAAAGGCTAAATGCTCCTTTAGGTCTAGGGTACCGGAAAAAGCACTTTACTTACCTGATCCTCCATTCTTGCAGGATTACTCTGCTGGATCAAAGCCCAGTCTCCTTTACCCTATGCTCTGATGCTTGCAGGTCATCTGATGTCATCAAGGCCCATAGCCTTGCACTGGACATTAAGACCTCTGAGGGACTGTCCCTGCCTGGAGCATTGGGGTGTAGAGGACAGTTCTGGCTGATGTAGGTAAAACTGCTTTCTCTAGTCATCTTCCAGGACAGCACACCAGAGATGCGAGGCTCCTCCCCACAGGAAGCACAATTGACAGCTGTTTTGAGTCCCCACCCTTCCCCTTGATCCTCAGTTTTTGATTGTGTTTCTCCCTACACAGCGAAAAGGTTTTTTTTTTTTTTTTTTTTTTTTTTGTTTTTTTTTCCTTCTAACCAGATGACTGAGGATCAGATGGTAACCCTGTGGGGCAGGTATAGGCAGGACTGAGGCTGAAATATATCCTGCAGGCTCCGGCCTTCTCACTGGTGGCCCAGAAACTGTATGAGCAATCCGGCCACAGGGGTGTGAATCCGCCACTGTTATACACCGCTCAACATCTCTGCCTCTCAGGCTCCTTCTGTCGTCCGCAAAGCGGAGGACGATGGTGCAACCCTGGGAAAAGCTGGAGGAGGCTGAAAAGAGAGCCCAAAAAGGCACCAGTTCACTACGGTGGATAAGTGGTGCAGAGGAGCGAGTGTCTGCCTAAACCACCTCAGATGGGAAAGAGGTAGGTAAGGAATTGCCCCCCCCCCATGTATATACTAACTGTTGCAGTGCAGGACACAGCCTAACCTTGCAGGTCCCTATGATGGACAGCAGTTGGGGGGGGGGGGCACTTTGGCAGCTATCCTCCTTGGAAGTGGATCATAAGGATGGAAAATCTGCGTAGCTGTGGCAAAGGGGGGAGATGACAACGGTTAGTGTTTCCCTTTGCCAGATAATTTGAGCATTTGAGATAATCTCCCCTGGGGTCTGGATATAAATGGCCCAGAAGCTTCTGCTAAGACCACCAGCCACAGCTCTTTTACATCAGAGATGCTGTGGTTATCGCAACAGTAGGTTGCCAGCCTCTCCCCATAAGCTTGATTGTAGTACATTAGTAGGGGTGAATATAGTGCCAAGGGCGACCTGGTAGATAAAGAGCTACATATGTAAAATGGTAGTTGTTGACTGCACTCCTCCAGGGAGACACAGCATTGGGGACCCCTCACTTGTTCGACCTGAAAATTGCAAGTTTTTCCCTGTGATCTGTGTAATCTTGAGGTCTGTGGATCCAGAAAGCAGGGACTGCTTGGAGGCGCTGCGACCTGGAGTCGCACAGAGACTCTAGGGGTACCCATTGGAAGCCATGATGTATGACTTCTCATGCATCTTGCAGTCCCAAGTTGCAGGTTGGGTCGCACAGGTGTGGGGGCCTTAAGCTTATCTGTCCCTTCTGAGTGAGGTTTTGCTACACAACAGGAATACACATCATAGTTATTGCCTTATTTTGCGGTACACCAAAAAGATTGCATCTGTGAATTGCTGCACAGCCGAAATACTCAACATTAAAGCTTGTCGGGGCTTTCTGTTTCATATTTCCTTACCTTACTGCACTTCAGATAAACACTGCTGCAGGTTGCTTGTGTCCTTTTCTCAGTGTTGGTTCTATCTGACTGCACTACAGAACTCCATATTAGAAAAGATTGTCTTTGTGTTCAATATTTTACCCTGTGGCACAGCAAAAATGCACAACATGGGAGTTGGGGTGTTTATTTTTTTTTTTCATTTTTTTTTCTGTGTTCAGATTGATATTATACCTGTATTTGGTTGTTCGCCAGAAATAGACAACATTGAAGGTTGGGTCTTTCTGTCTTATATTTATTGCCTTATTTTGTTGTGCAATAAAACACCACAGTGAAGGGGGTTTCTGTAATTTCTGCATTTATATTGGTTATGACCTAGCTAGCTGCACTTCAGAAATAAGCAGCATTTAGGGTTTTCTTGTATCTTAATGTTTTTTTTTTTACATCTTGGCCGCATATCAGAAAATCAATCTGTGAAGACTGTTTGTCTACATTGAAGTTCAAATTTGGGTCTCTTACCATATTTTAAATGTTGATCAGATACACAACATTGTTGTCCTATGTTTGTGTCCCTTCTGTCTAAATCTAATCTATGCTGTGCCCACAATCTATGACCTTTATATTAATAATGCAGGTATCACCTTTTTATTTCAGACCTTTTCCGTGGCGGGCCGTTGGAGTTCTGGTTGCAGATGTCACATGTCAGAAAGCCCCAGCCCCTTACATTCAGGGATGCCAGAACCATTTCCTAGGGTTGAAGTCCAGTAGGGTTACAGGACACTGGAGGAAGGCGATAAAAAATCACCCTGTTTAGTAAGAATTTTGGAAGTTCTGTTCAAAGGAGTATTATAGTCTGAAGATGAAGTATAAGAACTTATCGAGAAATACAAAAAAAGGAAAACACTGCGCTATAGTTTGTAAAAAGATGGCCACAACGGCCACAACAGCAGCCAACACCAAAAACAAACGAAGTTCAACAGATAAGATAATAAAAACAGTGTAGCGCTTCGATAATAATAAATGTAAACAACATAAATTATAAAAATAAATATAACAAAAATCACATAGATGTAAGTGCCTGAAAATGAAAGTCCAACATTAGGCGTTCAATCCACTATGTTGATGGCATAAGAGTGACCAAACTGTCACAGAGAAGAGAAATGATGTACTAGACGAATGTATTCATGCTGGTATACTTGATTGTAAAACATCAGAGAAAAGTAGATAAATACTTCTTACCGGAACAGTTGGACTCACACAGTCATATGACGGTTGAGTCTAGAAGGCTTAAGGTCACAATCTGGGACCAAAGAGTGTAAGGAGAGAGGTCAGTTGAGCTGATGGAGGAGCTCCGGGCGGTTGTAGGCTCAATGATGGATCCCTCCAGATGGAACTTCAAGGTGTTCAAGCTCAAACGCAGCCCGCTGTACCAGTACTCCAACCTCCCCCAAATGAGAAGGGGGGGTGTTTGTGAGGTTTTAAACCAAAGCAATGAAAGAAAAGAAAAAGAGGCTCCACATGGTGCGGGTCAAACGATAAAAAGACGTTGATTTATTGAAGTCAAAAGTTAATAAATGACTTGGTGATCACATAAAAAAGCAAAAATAAAATTAGAAGCAATGTGGGGTGCCAACAGCTCGCCCGACGCGTTTCGACATATGTGTCTTCAACTGGGGCATGTTGGAACCCACCACATTGCTAACAGATATATAGAGAATGAGAGAAAGGTTCCACCTAACAGGAGGCGGGGAATCCAATCTCAGACAACCTCTTAAAGCTGCAGTGTACATTTTGGTCGAATCAGAGTATACTAATTCAAACATTGTAAACAAATACAAATAACATCTAAAGATATCACTCTTATAAACTGTTAAAATAGATATTGATGACAATAAAGTCTAAGGCATAAATAAAAAGTAAACCATCATGCTCACATGTGAATAGCACTAACCATATTAAATTAAATTGTTCATAACCTGATCTGATATATAGATACAGGGTGATTCAATTCAATTATAAATCATATACGGAGAACAGATCAAGCACTCATATAAAAAGATCAGACATGCGTTGTTAGCTATACATAAATAACATTATACTTTGGCCAGAATTTACCAGTTTACATTTCCATTATTCACAAACTCATCAGACTCATAAGATGCAGGAAGCCCCAATGCACATACAGAGCATATACAAAGAACACATCCAGTTCTAGTACCGAAACTCAAACATGCATTATCAATTCTGCAAAGGCTACATAGTACTAACCCAAAAACAAACTGGTTTATTTGTATTATATCATGGATGGAGATGTAAAAGACTCAGTAATAATGTCTGATAGAAATCTGTCAATATGTAATTAAAATGTCTCTTACTTGTTGTGCCAGCAGAGTATAACCTGGAAATGTGCATGAGTAACCATGGTGATAATTCATACATAATGATCAATGTTGTGAAATTCAGATCTAATGTTCTAAACTGTCATGACATACACACACACATGAAAGACTAAACCAATCACTCAGTCTGCATGTCATGTGACTAAATGTGGGAGTGATTGAAAGAAACTCACGTCAATAGGGTGGAGGTGTGTATGTTTATACATCATTGAGCAAGAGTGTAAGGAGGGGGTGTCATCCAAAACATGGCGCCAAATAATCCTTATTGTGCGCTCCACGTTGCGAATCAAAACAAGCAGCGTGAACGCTCATTGCGTACATGACAACGAAGTGGGGCGTGTGTATACAGGTGTCACATGTTGCATAATTATGCAAAAGTGTAAAGGGGGCGTGTAAGCGTGAGCGTCACGCTCTGTGTCTATGCACAGAAGTATGGAGGAGGAGGAGGCATCTAAACTTGGCGCCAATTTCGCACATGGAGAGCGTCACACGCCACGGGGCGTGGTCGGCAATGGAAGGGCCAATCCGAGGGTGTATCCCTCTACACGTGCGCCATGACAAGTGACGTAATTACGTCATGTCATGCGCAGTGGCGGATCAGGAGTAAATACTACAAGATGATCACGCGGAATAAAAAAGATGTGACAACATCACGTCACATCCAATAATAAAGCCCGACGTAACCAAGACAACCGGAGAAGCGTCATGGCATATACGATCAAAGAAATACCCCAAACAATAGGGACACATTTACAAAAGCAAAAGGAAAAAAGCAAAATATCACTCCATGTTCAGAGTATACATCTTACTCAGGAGATTTTATCACTAATAACCAAAGATTATGATAGAAATAAAAATAAGAATAAAAAATATAAAAAGAATAATAACGCAAGTCAGGTGCAATGCATGCAAATTATTCGCGTAATAACCTATTTTTATATTTTAGGGTGCCTGAAACCTAAAAAGGCCTAGGAATATGATGAATGTGGCATATTCTCAATGAAAAGTGAGACTAAACAATAGTGTAAAGGGAGTGTTTTAAAGGGATATCCGTCCAAAATCCCACGTGATCTAGAAAAAATGCATAAAAAACGCATATATGGTCTTTTTTCACAACTTTTTCCACACAACACAACGACATAAAGAGAATTATTAATAGGCACTGGAAGGTATTACAAAGTGATAAAGTTTTGAGTGGGATCATTCCAGATAAAGCTGGAACCATCTACAGGGGAGCCCGATCTATTCAAAACGATATCGCTCCCAATGTAATAGATATCCCCAAACCGATACAATTTTTCCCACAGAGTAAGGGTTACTTTCCCTGTAGAAAATGTAACGTCTGCCTACATAATATACTGGGTAAGGGGAAAAGTGACTCCTTTACATCTTCAACAACTGCGCGCAGATACTTTATGAAACACTTTACCACTTGTGTCACCAGATACATTGTATATTTGATTACCTGTCCTTGTAACCTACAATATGTTGGCCGCACTATTCGCAATTTCTCTATTAGAGTCAACGAACATCTCAGTAAAATCAAAAAAGGGTGTGATAAACACCCGGTTCCGAGACACTATCTTGAGAAACACAATAGAGACCCCACGGGTACCCGTTTTCAAATTATTGACAAATTCGTCCCAAACTGGAGAGGCGATTCATGCCTGAGGGGGGTCTCGCGCCTCGAGACATTTTGGATCTATGAATTGAGGTGCTACTCCCCCTTTGGCATGAACACAGACTGGGACATCAACAGCTTTATTAACCAGGCCTAAACTATTTCACTATGGTTTACTAGTGCCCCATACTATCTTTGTTATTCATTTGATTTATAGCTGCATTTTTCCATCTCTTCATTTCTTGGTTTCACACACCAATATAGTTCTACACCCATTTATATGGCACTCTAGTTATAATATCTTTCCTTATCTGTGTTTTCTGAGACACAGTGTCTCATTCACTATACACACTTTGTATTGCTATCATATTTCCCCTTTCACACATCCCCTTCTCCAATTTCAGTCCCCTGCCTGATTCTAGATATATGCGTTTTTTATGCATTTTTTCTAGATCACGTGGGATTTTGGACGGATATCCCTTTAAAACACTCCCTTTACACTATTGTTTAGTCTCACTTTTCATTGAGAATATGCCACATTCATCATATTCCTAGGCCTTTTTAGGTTTCAGGCACCCTAAAATATAAAAATAGGTTATTACGCGAATAATTTGCATGCATTGCACCTGACTTGCGTTATTATTCTTTTTATATTTTTTATTCTTATTTTTATTTCTATCATAATCTTTGGTTATTAGTGATAAAATCTCCTGAGTAAGATGTATACTCTGAACATGGAGTGATATTTTGCTTTTTTCCTTTTGCTTTTGTAAATGTGTCCCTATTGTTTGGGGTATTTCTTTGATCGTATATGCCATGACGCTTCTCCGGTTGTCTTGGTTACGTCGGGCTTTATTATTGGATGTGACGTGATGTTGTCACATCTTTTTTATTCCCCGTGATCATCTTGTAGTATTTACTCCTGATCCGCCACTGCGCATGACATGACGTAATTACGTCACTTGTCATGGCGCACGTGTAGAGGGATACACCCTCGGATTGGCCCTTCCATTGCCGACCACGCCCCGTGGCGTGTGACGCTCTCCATGTGCGAAATTGGCGCCAAGTTTAGATGCCTCCTCCTCCTCCATACTTCTGTGCATAGACACAGAGCGTGACGCTCACGCTTACACGCCCCCTTTACACTTTTGCATAATTATGCAACATGTGACACCTGTATACACACGCCCCACTTCGTTGTCATGTACGCAATGAGCGTTCACGCTGCTTGTTTTGATTCGCAACGTGGAGCGCACAATAAGGATTATTTGGCGCCATGTTTTGGATGACACCCCCTCCTTACACTCTTGCTCAATGATGTATAAACATACACACCTCCACCCTATTGACGTGAGTTTCTTTCAATCACTCCCACATTTAGTCACATGACATGCAGACTGAGTGATTGGTTTAGTCTTTCATGTGTGTGTGTATGTCATGACAGTTTAGAACATTAGATCTGAATTTCACAACATTGATCATTATGTATGAATTATCACCATGGTTACTCATGCACATTTCCAGGTTATACTCTGCTGGCACAACAAGTAAGAGACATTTTAATTACATATTGACAGATTTCTATCAGACATTATTACTGAGTCTTTTACATCTCCATCCATGATATAATACAAATAAACCAGTTTGTTTTTGGGTTAGTACTATGTAGCCTTTGCAGAATTGATAATGCATGTTTGAGTTTCGGTACTAGAACTGGATGTGTTCTTTGTATATGCTCTGTATGTGCATTGGGGCTTCCTGCATCTTATGAGTCTGATGAGTTTGTGAATAATGGAAATGTAAACTGGTAAATTCTGGCCAAAGTATAATGTTGTTTATGTATAGCTAACAACGCATGTCTGATCTTTTTATATGAGTGCTTGATCTGTTCTCCGTATATGATTTATAATTGAATTGAATCACCCTGTATCTATATATCAGATCAGGTTATGAACAATTTAATTTAATATGGTTAGTGCTATTCACATGTGAGCATGATGGTTTACTTTTTATTTATGCCTTAGACTTTATTGTCATCAATATCTATTTTAACAGTTTATAAGAGTGATATCTTTAGATGTTATTTGTATTTGTTTACAATGTTTGAATTAGTATACTCTGATTCGACCAAAATGTACACTGCAGCTTTAAGAGGTTGTCTGAGATTGGATTCCCCGCCTCCTGTTAGGTGGAACCTTTCTCTCATTCTCTATATATCTGTTAGCAATGTGGTGGGTTCCAACATGCCCCAGTTGAAGACACATATGTCGAAACGCGTCGGGCGAGCTGTTGGCACCCCACATTGCTTCTAATTTTATTTTTGCTTTTTTATGTGATCACCAAGTCATTTATTAACTTTTGACTTCAATAAATCAACGTCTTTTTATCGTTTGACCCGCACCATGTGGAGCCTCTTTTTCTTTTCTTTCATTGCTTTGGTTTAAAACCTCACAAACACCCCCCCTTCTCATTTGGGGGAGGTTGGAGTACTGGTACAGCGGGCTGCGTTTGAGCTTGAACACCTTGAAGTTCCATCTGGAGGGATCCATCATTGAGCCTACAACCGCCCGGAGCTCCTCCATCAGCTCAACTGACCTCTCTCCTTACACTCTTTGGTCCCAGATTGTGACCTTAAGCCTTCTAGACTCAACCGTCATATGACTGTGTGAGTCCAACTGTTCCGGTAAGAAGTATTTATCTACTTTTCTCTGATGTTTTACAATCAAGTATACCAGCATGAATACATTCGTCTAGTACATCATTTCTCTTCTCTGTGACAGTTTGGTCACTCTTATGCCATCAACATAGTGGATTGAACGCCTAATGTTGGACTTTCATTTTCAGGCACTTACATCTATGTGATTTTTGTTATATTTATTTTTATAATTTATGTTGTTTACATTTATTATTATCGAAGCTCTACACTGTTTTTATTATCTTATAAGAACTTATCACCTGACCTGTACACCCGACCGACTAGGTTTACGGTTTGGTATGTAGCCTTTTTTCACCCTCCTAGCAGAACTAGAAGTAGCAATATGAATGTTCTACTCCTGCTATGGACTTAGTCTCCTGAAGTAGGCAGTCAGGTGTAAGAAAAGCCACAGATTGGGCGTGCGTTCAAAACCCAGGGATCAAGCTTTGTTTGTTCTATTACCTTTTTTAAGTTGTCTTCCCTTTAGTCTTCTGACATCAGGATAAAAATAAACAAAAAAGGTTTTCTGTCAGGGACCCCCTTTTTGCAGATTTATTCCCCTGAACAGGGGAGTGTTAAGACAGGCCCTCTTATTGGTCAATGTAGTGTTTTTGTCTACCAAGACGGGTCTCTGATTAATCTTCTAAGTGGTTCTAAGTAGCACCTTCAGGCACAATAGGCCATGGTTGTTAGATGTGCGAGACAGGCAACATTGCTAACCTACAAGTTTAGCATGTTTTTTGATTCCATCTTTAAGTGCCCACTCCACCTAGATCCTGCAATCCGAAGTGGAGAAGGCAGGAACATTGGTGGAGCAAACCTGCAGATCAGCCACATGCTAAGATACCTTCATTGAGTGGAGGTAAAGCTCACTGCAGAACCGAAGTTCGCCAAGAGGCAATGGTCCCACCCTAAAGTAGGCCTGAGGTACTTGCTTATCCTCTCAGGTGTGCAGTCCTGGAAGATCACTAGAGAAAAGTACCAGTTACACTTACCAGTAACTACCTTTCTAGGAAATCTTCCAGGACAGCATACCAACTTCCTGCGCGTTGGAGGAGGGAAAATTGTAGAACACTAGAAGGTGAGTGCCTATGAAGAATGATTGGGTTCAGGAGTTACTTCTCTACAAACTGAGGAATCAGGGGAAGTGAAGACTTAAAGCAGCTGTCAATTTATAGTGTTTCCTGTGGGGAGGAGCCTCTCATCTCTCAGGTGTGCCGTCCTGGAAGATTTCCTAGAAAGGTAGTTACCGGTAAGTGTAACTGGTACTTTTATCCAGTAAGACATAAATGAGCATTTAACCCCTGCCATATGGGGGCCGCTCCACCGCAAAGGAAGATTTATACTTTCCTTGTAGATGGCATTACATGAGAATTATACTTCTTTTAGTGGTTCACTATTTATACTTTGTTAAAAATTTAGGAGGCTTTAAAATGTGGCATTTTATTTTATTTTTTGCTTTTCCGATGTGCACATGAATTGATCTGCTACGTAGATTGTTTTAATCTGATCTAATGCTGCGTACACATGACCGGACTTTCTGGCAGACTAGGTCAGACGGGATCAGTCTGTCGGAGACAATCCGATTGTGTGTGGGCTAGTCGTACAATCCGATCGTGTGTGAGCTAGTCCGATCGTTTTTTGAAAAAAAAAAATCAGACGGACCTAGAAATGGAACATGCTTCAAATATATCCAACGGACTCAATTTCCGATGGACTAAAAATTGAGAAAACCGTTCATCTGTGTGCTGGTCCGACAGACCAAATACGACGCAAGGGCAGCTATTGGCTACTGGCTATTGAACTTCCTTGTTTAGTCCAGTTTACGTCATCGCGTTCAAAACAAACAGACTTTCGAACGGACTTAGTCCGTTCGTGTGTGGCCAAGTCCGTTCGGAAAGTCCATCGGGAAGACCGTCAGAACTAGTCTGCCGGAAAGTCTGGTCGTGTGTACGCGGCATAAGTCATCTGACTAGGCTAGGGCTAAGCAGAAGATTTTATAGCTCAATTCTACTACTATATATAATTTTTTTTTTTTTTTTTTATGTGTCATTTTCTATATAACTGAAATGGGTTGTGCTATTCAAATTAAGCACAATGCATAAAATAAGAAAAGTTAAAGAATTCACCAAAATATCATAAGTATTTCAACATATAAATCAATAATATGTGCATGCTCCTAAAACCAGTCCAAATGAAATCCCTTTTATAGGCAGAAAAGTGTTCAGTGCAGAAGTCCGTAAATAGGTTCATATGTCACCAGATTCTAGTGATCCCATCTAAGTGAACACTGTTCATCCAGGTGCGCCACCCACTCACCGGCTGCTTACCAACAGATAAGACCTTAGATTGAACTCTGGCTGCACTTTGGAAGAAGACCAACAGGGATGGATGGATAATGTGATCCATGTCTCAAGTGAAAAACATCCAATTCACCAGGACAATCCACATATGGAACTCTGTATAAGGCAAAGGGAAGAAGGTGTCTCTTGGTGTAGTAGTTGTAAAATCCAGCATTTAATAAGGTTAAAAGTACTTACAAAAAACAGGCAGAAAAAAACGCAAGTAATTCCGATCAGCATCTCTGCGGATGGAGCGATGTCACTGCTGTAGTTCTTCTTGATGCGTTTCGTGCAATAGAACATCATCAATGGGGCAATGGAGTAATCATTTTCTATGCCTAGGGATTCATTAACCCCCCTGACGGTATTCCCGAGTGTGGCTCGGGGTGAGATTTTTGTACCATTAGCGGTAACCCCGTGCCACACTCGGGATTGCATCGCTGGATCCAGAAAGACATAACTTGCCTTGTCTCCGGGATCCTGCGATGTATCCCGCTGTGTATGGCGGTCGGATCTTCCGGACCTTCCGCCCAAAGCACTGTGTGCCCTGGCTTCCGTTCCCTGTGAGCGTAGCGACGCAGGGAGTTGGAACCAGTGCCAAATTCAAAAAGCATAAAGCACAAACACACTGATACATTGTAATCCTATTGGATTACATTACTAAATAAAATAAAATTGACCTTAGCTTGCCCCCATTGCTTTATCCAGTGCCCTTTCCTGCAGTTTTACTGTACTTTGTGTCTGGAAACTGCAGAGCGACCATGGCATCAAAAAAGCGCGCCTCTACCTCAAAAGCGGCATATGACCTGTTTGAAAACAGCAACAGCGGTACAGAATTGCTTACAGAAGTGAGTGATAGCGATTCATGGGGAAGTTCGTCATCAGGCACGGAAAGCGATTTTAGCAATGATCCTGCGACTTTGCCCAGTGATGTGCGGAATTGGTGCTCGATTGATTGCGATACGGAGCACGCAGCGCCCCCAAGATTTCCATTTACTGGAACACCTGGTATCAAAGTGGATGTGGATGACAACCCATTGGCATACCTCCAACTCTTTTTATCCGATGAGGTTATAGAAAAAATTGTTATGGAGACAAATCGGTACCACGAACAACAAGCTGCTACGCATCAGAGTTTTGCAAGGAGCAGAAAGTGGGAACCAGTAACCAAGGAGGACATCTGGAAGTTTCTGGGCCTCATAATTCTTCAGGGAGTGGTTGGGGAAACCCCTGCAGAAGTGGTACTGGACAACCAACAAATTGCTAGAAACTCCTTTTTTTTTTTTTTTTTTTTTTTTTTTGGCACCGTCATGTCCGAGTACAAATTTTCCCTTTTATGAAGTATTTACACTTTGAGATTAATGAGGAATTTGACGAGACTTCTCATCCAGCACCAAAACTCAAAAAAGATTTGGGGGCTATATCAAATGAGTCAGCAAAATTTCCAGAAGACCTATGTACCCGATAGAGACATCAGTATCGACGAAAGTCTGATGGCCTACAAAGGAAGACTCAGCTGGATACTGTTTATAGCACTGGTTACATATGAAATTCCATACTTTACACTGGGAAAGAAACCACGTTCAATGAAAGATTTGGTAACTATGGAATGGCTACCGCTTCCGTTCTTACTCTGATTGAACCACTGCTGAATCAGGGCTACTGTTACCACAGATAATGTTTACAGTTCTCCAGAACTCTATGAGCATAAGACAGATGCATATGGGACCATTAGATCTAACCGGTGTGACTTGCCACCAACTTTTGGCAATAAAAAGCTCAAAGCAGGAGAAATAGTTGCCTGGCAAAAAGGCAAAATGATGGCACTGAGATGGCGCGACAAAAAAGATGTCTGCCTAATGAGTACCATTCACAACACCTCTACTGTCATGGTGCAAAGAAAAGGTGAAAAAGACATAATGAAGCCCCAAGTCGTGATGGACTACAACCATACTATGGGAGGTGTTGACCGAGCTGACCAGCCATGAGGAAGCAACAGAAAAAATATTCTAAAAAAATCTTCAGGCACCTTCTGGAGCACTGCCTGTGGAATGCTTTCATTCTCCTAAAAAGAGTGACAAGCCTGTTGTTCATGCGGACTTTGTTTGGAAAGTTGCCGAACTTATATTCCTCAGGCACCAAACGCCAACGTCTGTAAATGGATCTGGCCGTCGTGCTGCTGGCGTTGTGAACCCAGAACGCCTGACTGGTCGGCACTTTATGGACCACATTCCACCAATGGAAAAGAAGGCAGCACCCACAAGGATGTGTGTCGTTTTCTGCTCTAAGCGTGACGACACTGGAAGGAAAATCAGAAAAGAAACCAGGTTCTACTGTCCTGAGTGTGATGTTGGACTTTGTGCTGTACCATGTTTTTTAAAATTTTCCATACCGGAGACATTTACTGAAGCAATATGGCTACCAATATTGCACCCTTGTTTGGCAAAAAAAAAGTCAGTGTTTTTTGATTATATTATTTACTAAAATGTATTGAATAAATAGTATGATTATTATATTTGTTATTTACAGTTATTTATTATATTATAATTTATGATTTTGTGTTTCAAACTTTATCCTACCCGGGATGTCTACTAGACTTTGGTTTGAACAGATTTCAGTGAGTTATTCCTAAGAATTACAGGCCTACAATATAAAATGCCAAATTTCCATGCAAAATAATGGTACCGCTTTCAGCACCTAAAATCCGAAATCATACCGCCAGGGAGGTTAAGCTATTCTAAATCTCCTGTGTAGTCTTTGCCTATTCAGGTAACTACCAGTAAGTGGTAAAATCTCTTGGGATGAGCCCTCTAGACCCTTTTCACATGGGCGGATACGATCAGGTTCAGCTGTCAGTTTTTTGGGTTGACCTGATCAGAAGCTTCATGTCAGTTTTTTGGCAGGTGTATATCGACGGATGTGCATATGCTTATATGCGACTACCTCAGAGTCGGTCCAGGTATGGGGGAAAAAAATTGAAAAGGTCTTTAGTCCTTTTCTGTTTTTCTGGCTCTAAACATGATGGATTGGAGGTAGTCTGATATAACCTGACACAAGTCTGTTTCTTCCAGCCACTTATAGATCCAACATGGGTCAGGAAACCTCTGGTTTGCAAATACAGAACAAGAAACTGAATGGCACAGATGTCACAAAAGTGTTACATTTTTAGCTGCTGTTATCTCATGTGTCTGAGAACTTGTCAGAAGTGACTCTGCTGATAACAGAGGAACAGAGCACCAGAGAGAAACGGCACTCAGAGCTTTGGAGAGAGATAAGTAAACACTACAGATATACGTGCTTCAGTCAAATTTTATGAATGGAGTTTACAACCACTTTAACACACATTGTTGCTAATAAATAGTTTTACACTATGGGAGACCCCTCCTTTCTACTTTTTTTTTTTTTTTTTTTTTTTTTTTTTTTTTTTTTTTAAATATCATTATCATAAGGTTCTGAGTGGATCTATTGGAGGCTATTTTTGGACCAGCTCAAGTGTTTTTAAAGTGATACCCCTTGCACAAGCTGATGGTTGGATAATGATGCAGGCTTCCTTCCATCCTTGATATATTCGTGTATGTTCACACCAGCAAGTGCATTTTGACTCTTGTGTAGTTCATTAGAGTCAATCTGTTTGAGTGTGCAGTGTTTGCACATGAGCATTGTGGAAAGGAGCACTAGTATATGCATATTTATTTTTCACAAGTGTGAAATAAGGACACTGTACACAGGATTGTAGTATATTTTCTTTATTGGACAATTATTTTTAGACTTTTGTGATATTAAAGGTTCAGCTTTTTAAAAACGGAAAAAGAAAACTGTTATACTTACCTGCTCTGTGCAATGGTTTTGCACAGAGCAGCCCCGGTTTTATTTATATATATATATATATATATATATATATATATATATATATATATATATATATATATATATATATATATATATATAATATATTTTTTATTTTTTTCCCTCCTCTCGGGGTCGCCTGCCAACAATCCCTTTGCTGAGTGCCCCAAGCAAAAGCTGCTTGGTCTGGGGACACTCGTGCGTGCTTGCTTCCATGCTGCATCTGTGTGTTGTCCATAAGTCACATGCCCCGCTCCTTCCTCACTGGCTGTGATTGACAGCAGTGGGAGTCAATCAGGAGGGGGAGCCCTGAAAGAATCTTAGCTCTTGTGCACATCACTGGCTCAGACTCGGGTATGTATTACAGAGGGCTGATATTTGGGTGTGGTTGGGGGGGGGGGGTTGCACATTGAAAGGATTTTATTGTCCTGCATATAGGTAAAAATTCTTCAGCCTTTAAAACCACTTTCAGTGCAAGCGCTGTTTTATTTAAGTTTGAGTATTCTGATTTAAACACGGTTTGGTGTTTTCAACACAGCAGCTGGGCTGTATATTAGAAATTGCTTGTAGAGGCGTGGGTGTCTCATTGAGTATTATGCATTGTCCTCGGTAATGATGCTCTGTAATTTGTGTTTTACTGTCCTTGTTTCTTATTTTAAATCTACCAGTCTGCTCAGGCTGATTGAAAACAATAAACTTGGGCTTATTTGATAAACTGTGCAATAAATTCTACCAACTAATCAGAATTCACAAAGGTTACATTAGTAAATTCTATAGCAAAATGTATTGTGTCCTAGAGATTGTTTCGTATGATACTTAATTAAAGCTTTAATGCACACTGTGCATCTGGTATCTGGACCTAACCACAGTTCAATTCTATGGTGTTAAGTTATAGTGAGTTGTAGGGAGTTTCTGGTAGAGAAAATCACAAAGTACTAAAATAGTCTGTTTCTATACTTTCTATACTACTTATGAAACTGCAGTCACTAAAAACCAATAGAGTATTAGAAGTCATAAAAGATGTTGTGGCCGAGCTAGTAGATTAATTAAATTAAAACTATGTCACTCGCTCCATATCTACACGCATTGATTAAGACAGAAGGTGTGTTTATTGGCGGGATCTTCAGGTGAAAATAAAGGGGGGGGGTGGGCGACTACCTAAAAAAATAAATAAACCACATCTCACATTTTTTTTGTTTTTGGGTTGAACAATGCTTTAAGCTGTCAATTGTATGTTTTGCTGATACAGTTCACTGGTTTGTACTTGCTTAGCAGCTATATAGACTTTTGCTGTACAAGCGCCATACTGTTATCACCTCTGTGAAGGAATGAAGTTGTCATTTGGATGTAGTGTACACAAATCCAGGAATAGATGTCAGCATTATTGTAGACTTCTGAACGCTAGGGTCTGTGCCTATGTTTGCTTAAGCCGGTTCTGTATTATGCAGATTTGTACCATATACAGTACTTTCAACTTTGCAATATTTGAATGGGGCTTATCTCTGCTAAGAGACTGGTGTAATAATATGCTGAAAACAGTATGAATTAACCAAACCTTTTAATGCCGCATACACACGATCAGAATTCTCATCAGAAAAAGCTCTGATGGTTTTCCCGACGGAATTCCGATGGCAAGACAGCTTGAGCGGAATTCCTACACACGGTCTCACCAAATTCCGATCGTGTAGAACACGCTGGCGTACAACACATACGACAGGACTAGAAAAAAAGTTCAGTAGCCAATAGCATCCATCTCGTAGTTTAATCTGAGCATGCGTGATTTTTGGCGCGTCGGAATTGCATACACGTGATCGGAATTTCCGATAGAAAGTTTTTCCGTTGGGAAGATTGAGAACATGCTATCAATTTTTGGCTGGCGGAAATTTGGACAGCTAAATTCTGCATACACACGGTCGGATTTTCCGATGAAAAACTCTCATCGGTCTCTTTCTGGCAGGAATTCCGATTGTGTGTACGCGGCATTAGAAATCTGTTTTTTCCCCTACCCACTTTGTGCAGCCACTAGCTATTGGTAGCCAGGGCTCATTCCCCTGCTATATGTAATACTTTATTAAATCATCTCAAACATACAATATTTTTCAGTTTTAAATAAAGGGAAAAGTATAGGCTTGGTTTTATTTCTGATTTGCTGAAACTTCTCTTTATTCCTTCCCCCCTTCTTTAATTATTTTTTTTATTTTTTTTTTTTTTTTTTTTATAATCCTTTTGACACCAGACAAAAATGAGAGCAATTGGGAATCACCGCAACAGCATTTAAAGCTTAATAAAGTTCTAACTGTTTTCACCCCTTTTCTTTTATAGTCTGGGTCTATATTGTAGATATGTCTGTCACTTCCTGTTCCACTGACTGTCTTTGAGCAGAAGGAAGTGTTTTTAATAGAGGGTGAATCTTTCCAGTGGGGACATAGACAGCAGTAAATACTGCAGATAGATTCTAACACTCCCACTTTATATATAATTGAAACGTGGCCGAAGTTGGAATATAAATGTGATATTGATCACAATAGAATTAATGAATTTCCATTTGTTTTAATGCAATGGTGACTATTATTGCCCATATTCCAGAATTTAAAAGCATAATGTTACATATGCACTAGGCTAACCAAAATGCTTATTCCATGTATTAGTGATCTCCCATTAAGTATATAAAGAAAAAGGAGAATGTTGGGACTTTATATGAGGCAACGACTAAATTAGTACATACGTCTCTATCCCTATTGTTTGTAAAGGAAGGGGAATTGGGAGAAAAGGGGGGTATTGGGACTTTGAATGAAACACATCACTAGGGTAGAATGAATCAATCAATTTTGGTAAATACAATATTTATTAGTACAGACGGGCATAGTGCAATGTAATGATATAAAAAAATAACATGCAGAATTATAGTATGATCGGTAAATCACATAATATAAACATATAGTAGCATAATGTAACCTTATTCCACATAATTCGTAATAAAATGGCAGTATACCCAAATATGTAATGAACATGATTGGTAATAAGTAATTGATTTGCAAAATAGAAAACCCATGGTACATGCATGATTGCTGTGACATAGCATCGGTATAGGCTTGATGCGTTTCGTGGATATTTTCCACTCCTCGAGCAGCTGTACACTGGATGTATCTATAATAAAATGTAGATTGATCATTAATAGTAGTAACTCGGGCAGGGAGGGAACACACAAACCTAAAGTTCCAACACTCTTACCTATGGGTGGAAACAAGGTAATAAAGCGTAGAGTGTTATAATCGATTGAAAGCACTATGGGAGAACCATCGCCCCGGGAGCTGCGGTGATAGCGCTGCGGCAACAGACCGGCAAAAAACATTGGTGGATAGACCTCTGAGGGGAAACCCCTATCAACTATGGTAGTGGACGCTAGTAGATAAGAGCCCATGGGGCTTCTGTGAAAAAATGATATACATATAGTGAAAACTGATGTGCCATTTGAAGTAACTGAGTAGCTAATGAAAAAATGGGGGGGGGGGGGGAAGCAGGGGAGGGGGGAGGAAGAAAAACCATGTGTAAAAAGCAGGGTGAACCAAAGGGGAAGAGTACAGGTGTGCAACGGAGAAATTGGATGTGTCACCAAGAGTATGTGAATGATACAAAGGAAAATTTGAATAACCAAGACAAAACCACTGCAATTGGATTACCTGGGACTGGAATTCAAGCATGGGGTCCAAGGTGGTGTATAGGTGTGCCAAGAAAGCGTAAGGGAACAGAGTGTGTACTCCAAGGAGTGGTGGTGGATGGCAGCCATCCCGCCAGCAGGGCCCAACCAACGTAACGATGCATGATGGTAGAGAGGAGGCTACCACGTCCGAGTGGCTTTTGCTCTTAAATAGGCCCCTTAAAACTCCCTCATGCTGCTCACAGATGGAAGAAATCATCATGTCAGCATGCGGAGTCAGGGATGACGTCACTCGCGCGGTGTGTGGGCATGGCATCTATGTGCAGCGAGTGCATGCCCAAATACCATCATCAATAAGGTCGGGGGAGTGGGGAAGAACACCGGTGCATGTTGCAACTCCCAGAATTGGATGAAATCAACCCCAGGTGCTAACCTCACAAAGGACCTGACAGGGCAGACTAACCCAATAGATAAAAAATAAAAACCTCCCTTTCTCTCCCCCCCCCCCCTTTTATTTATTTATTTATTTATTTATTTATTTTCCCATTAGATAGTCAGTTACTTCAAATGGCACATTAGTTTTCGTATATCATTTTTTCACAGAAGCCCCATGGGCTTATTAGATGTCCATTCACCCGTCGTTGCAGCACTATCACCTCAGCTCCTGGGGGGGGGGATGGTTCTCCCATAGTGCTTCCAATCGATAATGACATTCTCTACACTTTCTTACCTTGGTTCTACCCATAGGTAAGAGTGTTTGAACTTGGTGTATGTGTTCCCTCTCTTCCTGCCTGAGTTACTACTATTAATGGCCAATCTACATTGTATTATAGATACTTCCAGTGTACAGCTGCTCCTAATGAGTGGAAAATATCCACGAAATGCGTTGGTCTATACTGATGTCACAGCAGTTATGCATGTACCATGGGTTTTCTATTTTGTGAATCAATTACTTATTACCAATCCATGTTTATTACAGTCCTTGCCAAAATTGTTGGCACCCCAGAAATGTTTCCAGAAAATCAAGTATTTCTCACAGAAAGTATTGCAGTAACAGGTTTTGCTATACACATGTTTCTTTCCTTTGTGTGTATTGGGGAAAAAAATATAAAAAAAGGAGGAAAGAAAGCATAATGTCACACAAAATTCTAAACATGGGCTGGTAAAAATTCTTGGCACCCTTAACTTTATATTTGGTTGCACACCCTTTGGAAAAAATAACTGAAATCGGTTGCTTCCTATAACCATCAATAAGCTTCTTACACCTCTCACCTGGAATTTTGGACCACTCTTTCTTTGCAAACTGCTCCAGGTGTCTCTTATTGGAAGGGCGCCTTTTCCCAACAGCAATTTTTCTCCACTGGTGTTCAATGGGATTTAGATCTGGACTCATTGCTGACCACTTTAGAACTCTCCAGAGCTTTGTTGCCATCCATTTCTGGGTGCTTTTTGACATATGTTTGGAGTCATTGTCCGGCTAGACCCAAGATCTCGGACGCAAACCCAGCTTTCTGACACTGGGCTCTACAGTGTGACCCAAAATCCTTTGATAATCGTCAGATTTCATGATGCCTTGAAACACATTCAAGGCACCCAGTGCCAGAGGCAGCAAAACAACCCCAAAACATCATTGAACCTCCACCATGTTTCACTGTAGTTAATGTGTTCTTTTCTTTGTAGGCCTCATTCCGTTTTTGGTAAACAGTAGAATGATGTGCTTTACCAAAAAGCTCTATCTTGGTCTCATCTGTGCACAAGACTTTTTCCCAGAAGGATTTTGGCTTACTCAAGTACATTTTGGCCCAGGGTCCTCCTGGGTATCCTGCCATAGCGTTTTCATTTAAACGTCCACAGAGTTCGTGCTGAAACTGATGTTCCCTGAATCTGCAGGACAGCTTGAATTTCTTTGGAACTTGTTTGGGGCTGCTTATCCACCATCCGGACTATCTTGTGTTGCAACCTTTCATCAATTTTTGTCTTCTGTCCACGCCCAGAGAGATTGGCTACAGTGCCATGGGTTGCAAACTTCTTGATAGAGTTGTGCACTGTGGACAAAGGCAAATCTAGATCTCTGGAGATGGACTTGTAACCTTGAGATGTTGATATTTTTCCACAAATTTGGTATGCTACTATATGTTTATATTATGTGATTTACCAATCATGTTTACTTTAATTCTGCATGTTATTATTATTATTATTTTTTTATATCATATTGCCTTGCACTATGCCTATCTGTACTAATAAACATTGTATTTACCAAAATTGATTCATTTTACCCTAGTGATGTGTTTCATTCAAAGTCCCAATACCCCCCCCCCCCCCCTCCTTTTTCTCCCAATTTCCCTTCCTTCCCATTCAGTATAAGTGGAGGTATGTTTAGGCATGACTACAATAAAGCATTCATTTTATTCATGACTGTGTTTCTATTTGCATTGCAAAAACTGAATGACTATAGGAAAATGAGGATATGTTCATAGTATTTATACATAAAAAAAAAAAAAAAAAATCGATGGCATATTTACGTAAAAAATAATGTATTCCAGTCATTGAATACTTTGATTCAAAAGAATTTCTAAATATACATTACCTTAACTGTATTTTTATGTTTAGTGGCATTGACCCCATCCTTCATGAATGTGACAGCTGTTGACGATAGACCAATAAAAACACAATTATGTTGAACTACCGCTGCTTAGCTGTTCAGTGCATTCCTGGAAAAGAACGACATGGCTATGGTTTGAACTGCTGCTCTCTGCTATGTATATATACAGTGCCTTGAAAATGTATTCATACCCCTTGAAATTTTCCACATTTTCTCATGTTACAACCAAAAACGTAAATGTATTTTATTGGAATTTTATGTTATAGACCAACCCAAAGTGGCACATAATTGTGAAGTGGAAGGAAAATGATAAATGGTTTTCAAAACTTTTTACAAACATGTGAAAAGTGTGGCGTGCATTTGTATTCAGTCTCCCTGAGTCATACTTTTAGAACTATCTTTCACTACAATTACAGCTGTAAGTCTTTTTGGGTATGTCTCTACCAGCTTTGCACATCTAGAATGAAATCTTTGCCCATTCTTTGAAAAATAGTTCAAGCGCTGTCGGATTGGAGAGCATCTGCAAAACTATTTTCAATTCTTGCCACAGATTTTTAATTATATTTAGGTCTGGACTTTGACTGGGCCATTCTAACACATTCATAAGCTTTGGTCCAAACCATTCCATTGTAGCTCTGGCTGTATGTTTAAAATTGTTCTGCTGGAAGGTGAACCTCAGCCCAATCTCAAGTCTTTTGCAGACTCTAACAGGTTTTCTTCTAAGATTGCCCTTTATTTAACTCCATCTATCTTCCCATCAACTCTGACCAGCTTCCCTGTCTCTGTTGAAGAAAACCATCCCCACAGCATGATGCTGCTTCCACAATGTTACGTGGTGGGGGTGGTGTGTTCAGGGTGATGTGCATTGCTGGTTTTCTGCCACATATAGCATTTTGCTTTTAGGCCAAAAAGTTACATTTTGGTCTCGTCTGACCAGAGCACCTTCTTCTAAATGTTTGTGTCCCCCACATGGCTTCTCGCAAACTGCAAACAGGATTTCTTTCAACAATGGATTTCTTCTTGTCACTGTTCCATAAAGACTAGATTTGTGGAGTGCACAACTACCGTATTTATCCGCGTATAACATGCACCCCAAGTTTAGGAGGGAATTTTAAGGAAAAAAACTTTTAGGAGGGAAGTTTAAGGGGAAAAAAAACCTTACATTTATATGCCCATCAGTGTCATCTGCAGCCTTGTCCACCATTGCAGCCTTGTCCACCATTGCAGCCTTGTCCACCATTGCATTCTTATGCAGCCTTGTCCACCATTGCAGCCTTATGCAGCCTTGTCCACCATTGCAGCCTTATGCAGCCTTGTCCACCATTGCAGCCTTATGCAGCCTTGTCCCCCATTGCAGCCTTGTCCCCCATTGCAGTCCTGTCTATTTATTTTGCTATTTGTTGTTTTATTTTATTAAAAATGCCACAATGTGGTACAGATGTATCTCGGCGGGCCTCCGGCGCCTTTGGCTCTTCTCGCCAGCCTTCGGCCATTCCCTGCAGCTTTCGGCCGCCGAGAAGGGCCGAAGGCGGCCGAAAGTTGCCGAGAAGGGCCGAAGGCGGCTGAAAGCCGCCCAGAGGCTCAGAATTTCTGGGGATTGGCGTATAACAAGCACCCACGATTTTCCCCTGCTTTTAAGGGGGGAAAAAAGTGCGTGTTATACGCCGATAAATATGGTAATAGTTGTCCCGTGGACAGATTCTCCCACCTGAACTGTGGATCTCTGCAGCCCCTCTAGAGTTATCTAGAGTTATCATGGGCCTCTTGGCTGCTTCCCCGATTAATGCTTTCCTTGCCCGGCTTGTCAGTTTAGAAGGATGGCCATGTATTGGTAGGTTTACAGTTGTGCCGTGCTCTTTCCATTTCCGGATGATGGCTTGAATAGTGCTCAGTGAGCTGTTCAAAGATTGGGATTTTTTTCTGTAACCTAACTGTGCTTCAAACTTCTCCAATTCTCTATCTTTGACTGGTCTGGTGCATTCCTTGGCATTCACGATGCTGTTCACTAAGGTTCTCTAACAAACCTCGGAGGGCTTCACAGAACATACTGAGATTAAATTACATACAGGTGGACTCTATTTACTAATTAGGTGACTTCTGAAGGCAATTGGTTCCACTAGATTTTAGTTGGGGATATCAGAGTAAAGGGGGCTGAATGCAAATGCACACCACACTTTTCACATATTTATTTGTTAAAAAAAAAATTGAAAACCATTTATCATTTTCCTTCAACTTCACAATTATGTGCCACTTTGTGTTGGTCTTTCACATAAAATTCCAATAAAATAAATTTTTAAGTTTTTGGATGTAACGTGACAAAATGCGGAAAATTCAAGGGGTGATTCAATGATTTCAAGTGTGTGTGTGTGTGTGTGTGTGTGTGTGTGTGTGTGTAAAATTATATATATAATATAATATTCTCAACAGGGGTACCAGAGACTGCAACTACTATTGCCCATAAAATCCTGAATGTCTTCAATGTTTATTTTTTTAACTTTTATTGCTTTCACAAGGAATGTAAACATCCCTTGTGATGGCAGTAGGCAGTGACAGGTACTCTTTGATGAGCTCTGGCGTCTATTAGACCCCAGATGTCAACCCTGCCCTTAAAAGCATCTAATCATACCAAGATAAATGTGATGAGATGCCTTTAATTTAGAAATGTGGCTGTTTACATTTGGGGAACCCTTTATATTACTAAATACTAGTTGCTTCCAATTTCCTATACTATAGAGCTGATCTAGAACTTTCTGGTCCTCAATCAGCTCTCTGGTAAGCCAGCGGGCTTGCTGGTGGGATGGTAGAGCCTGGAGAGGCGACTCCACCCACTGCTTGCAAAAAGCAATCCAGTGGCTAATTAGCTGCCCATCGGCTAAAAAAAACAAAACCAGGATGATGTCTGTAGCTGCAGGCAGGCATCGCAGTATACCACTTGAAATTGCTGACCATCAATGTATGTTAGGCTGTGATCAAGTGGTTTTTTGGATTATGCATAGGTGTCAATATACACAGACATTTGTGTGTTGTTTTGCTGGTGTGGGTTTTGTGAAACATTTTTGCTGAATTTTTAAAATTCAGTGCTTAAGATTTAAGTTTAAATATATTGGTCAGATAATATTAAAACAATGCTTCCAGGCACAGCAAATGCTTGCATATCTTTATTGAGAACAATAAAAAAGCTGCCATTGCTAATCGCCTGAAAATGTAAACCCTTGCAATACTGAAAATAAGTTACTATGCACTGAAATGAAGAATAATCTATCAAGTAAACCTTGGTTTACTTTTTACATGGAGATTCAGAGCCGTTTTTTATTACTCCTGCAAATTAGATTTTTGCCATGGGAGACTGATGGGGTTTTCACTTGGGATATTCCAACTTGCCAAACGTATCTAACAAAGCAGCTTTGCATATATAAATACTATTGAGCTGTCAAGTCATGCAACCTAAACTGTGCTGTAATATTATTCTAGGGATGTCTTTGTCTCCATTTTGATAACATTCAAAGGGTAAGTGCACTTTAAGATAGTTTGTTCTTCTTGCCTGGTAACTGATCTAAACATCCGACACAGATGCCACAGATACATACCTACCAGAATTATACACTCCCAGCCTTCCGCACTGCTTTTATTTTGGCTGAAATACTCCATGCCTCTGGTCATGCCATGGATCCTTTATGGGTCTGTCTTTCAAAGATAAAGATGCTCAGTAGGTAGTTCCAAAGAAGTCCTGCTTTCTCTTTAAGAAATCTCTTAGCACTGAAACGTTCAGCCTTAGTCCATTAATAAAAAATGTTGATTAGTCCTTATTCTAAAGTGCAGTCAATAAGAATTTAAAATGATTGTCAACAATCGCCTTGTAAAACGACCCATTCAGCATAAAATTGAAATGAAAGGCAAACCATTTGTATATTGATCTGAAAAAAACCCATTTATATAATATTATTATTATTATTATTATTATTATTATTATTATTATTATTATTATTAATAATTTTTTTTTTTTGTGATCTCACAGCATAGCTAGAGAACTGACCATGGTGTGCTTTCCTGCTTAGTGTGGCCAGTTTTTAATGGGAAAGCAAAGGGACTGGCAGGAACACTAGGAATTTCATACAAAAGAAGCAATACACAAAGAACAGGATACACTTTTTTTTTTTTTTTTTTTCTTTTTTTTTTTTGTATACAATTACATGGTACAGCAGCCACATATCAGGGATATGAAATGCTGGGGTAACAGTTTTATCTCTTTTAAAGTCAGACGAAATGTATTTTTATTGGTTATTATACTTAATTATTAACACCACCTAATCAGGTCAACGGATAACAAACAAAACGCAATACTGGCATTATAGACTGGTGTAAAACAAGCTATGCCTGGGGTCCTTTGGGTACTTTCACTAGCTATTTAAATCATCTGAAAACAACGTGTAGTCTCGTTGGATATAACTTTTTGTTTCATCTTGGGCTTTTTTTAGGTTTATCTTGGACAGGATTAGTGTAAACTTTCTTAGAGTGTACCATTCTTGGTTTTTCTTACTTTCACTATGACGTTCTCCAGACTACCCAATCTACTACGCATCCACACGTTGGTAAACCTTAAAACAGAAGTGAAAATCCATTATTGATTTGATTTTAATAGCAATGTACTGACCAAGCTATTCTCAGTATGGTTTTAGTTCTCCATTTTTAGTTGGGCTGTTTTGTCTGACTAGCCTTGTGTTAAAAGCACATTTCTGTCGCCGAGAAAGATGCTTTAAAAAATTACTGTTACTTTGACCATTAGTCTATGTTGTGCTTCCTCTTCTTCTTGGACACACAATGGACACACCTTATGTACTGTATGTTCTCTGTTGTGTTGAGTGAGGCTTTTTGTGTGATAAAGGAAATGTATTTTCCAAAAAGGACTTCTTAGTGTTGGTCCGCTGGTCTTTATAGTTCCACAGCCGCGGACATCTTGCTTAGGTATTTAAGCTGCTCTCCTCCCAAGAGCAATAGGCCAGTAGAAGGCGCTGTGAGCTCCGGGCGCGTAGCCTGTACCTTCAAGCATTACAAATCTTCAGCCTGGATGCCCACCCTGCTGTGGGGACGTCGCTTCCATATTCCAGACTGGTCAACGTGGAGCTTCCTGTTTAGTTGAGATTGCACAGAAGCCTGTGACTGAAATCAACACCTCCCACAGCCGAGGGATTGATAACGGAGCCTGCAGAGCGGAATCTGAGAACCCCAGGATGTTATTATCTTTGATAGGCAACTCCACCCCATGGACCTGTACATTTTATACCTTACACATAATACACTAAAACCAGTAGGATTTATTAAGGTGGTGCCCACCCCCCCCCCCCCCACACACACTTCCCAAACTTGTGTACACAGGCGCTGGACACCCTCTGAGGATGACTGTCTCCTTTTTTTATATTAGAGCTTACTATTGATCTGAAAAAATTGCTATTAAAGCTACTACTATACTTTTTTATTAAAACAAAGGGCATCACTCTATTTGGAGCGCTGGATTTCTTCCCTTTCATAGACACCCAGTGTGCATGTTGCCTTTTATGCAACCACTGCAACTCCCCCTAAGGCCAATCAGGATTGCTAGTGGGGGGTAAAGAAACACTGTTTTTTACAGCATCACCTTGCTTGAGGTAACCAAGGCACTGCTCAATTGCTGGCTGAAATGCTGCAGAACCTTCCTCGATAGAGCTGCCTCTCTTGCAGCCGGTGGGGTAGGGACACAATTTAAACAGGTCAATGATTTTAGTGGCTTTAATAGGAATTCTGTTTCTGACAAGCCTTCACCAGTGATAGGATCGCTAGTGTGACAGGGGCCTAAATTTTGACTGACACCAAATAATTTTCATGAATCTTGCTCTTAGATGTGTGTTAATGTAATGTTCCCAGAGTTAGCCCTTCGCAAGCTTTGTGTCTTCATGTTACACAAAGCGGAGAACTCTTTTCACTGGCTTTAAAATGAGTCACAATCTTCCTATAGTTGGAATTACTCTGTAGTTTTCTTCCCAGTATTGGTTAATTCTATTAAAGTGGGGCAAAGAGAAATTTAAATATAAGCTGTTGGCAGGGCTTCAATTAAAATGAACTTGTCGCTTTGCCCGGTGTGGAGAAAACAGTTTTTTACTTTTTAAAGCCTAAGTGCAGTCAACATAAAAACACAAACAACCCAAGGGGTATAACTTACAGTCAGTAGGATGTGTTTCTCTTGGTGATGCTTCTTCTGTTAGGCTTAATCTTCCTCCATCGATGCCTAGAGACACATCCTCCTGACTGTGTTATGATGTTTTTTTCTGTTGAGGTATGAAGCCCAGCCAAACAACC
The DNA here is from genome assembly GCF_037356315.1 of Lithobates pipiens. NCBI lineage: Eukaryota > Metazoa > Chordata > Amphibia > Anura > Ranidae > Lithobates > Lithobates pipiens. The sequence continues at coordinate 331,511,753 of NW_027507764.1, read as the reverse complement.
CTAAATTTGCAGCTATTGGAACACATATGCATACCTGCACTAGAAAAAGTGAGTACAAAAGCTCTCCAAGGAGAGGAGCTTAGTTGATCTACTTATGTGCAAGATTTGAAAAGCTGGCTGTCAGGTACAGATCTTGCCAGTCCTTGGCAATCCTGTGAATGACAATGGAAGATTAGGAAGCGAGAATCCCTATGGATGCACAACAAAATGTATATATCAAATGTACAATGTTTAATCCGGCAAACTCCCAGAATATAACTGGCAAGAACAGACATGATTTAGAAAAGAGAAGGGAAATATCTAGACTTCTACATTTTAAACCTTTGATAGCTGCAACTTTGGGGTCCCGTTGACATTAACATACATTCAGTGAGTGAAACTCTTCCACCTCACTTAAAAATGTATTTATTTTCCATTTCACAAGAGGCTTGTCCTTAATCTCTCCATTAAGCGTAAATTCATTCTTTTACCACGTGGTCTTTTAACTGTAAACCTGAACCCAAGGTGAATTCAAGTGTTCAGCCATTATGTTATTAGGCAAAGGGAAATGTTCAAGTTCAGTAGCCTACGACCAATTTACAATTTTTTTTATCATGGTTTTGACTGCTACAAATTGAGAAAAAGTTGTAATCTGTTGTTTTCGGTCAATGCATATTGTATCCAGTTAAGTAAGCCTGATATGCAATAAAATCTCTTCCCCATTGTTAATGCAGTGTACTTAAGCATAAGAAGCTTTGTTTTTTTCCTAGTTTGTGAAATGTTCTGTAAAAAATTATGAAAATATTGTAGGAGCGTCAATATTTTTAACGCCTACTATGAGAAATACATTCAGTGAACCTGTGCCCAGGTCATTAAAGTATGTATTTTATTTTTATTTTTTTAATTTTTTTTTTAAATTAAAGTATATAACAAATACTTTGATGTGTTTACAAATATATATACAAGAAGAGAAACGCACAAGAGCAACGTATCTAGACATTAAATTAATACTCATCAGTTGTGATCAGTAAGGATGTTAACCTAAGTACTAAATTATAGGTACAATCCAGTCTTATTGACCCCAATGAGACCACACTGTCAATAGGAATTGTCCTTTATCATATGGGGGGGGGGGGGGATAGAAAACAGAAGGTAGAAATCTATCAAAGCTACTTTCATAATTCAACATGTAAAGACAATTATTTAACGCTTGTTGAAATCTTTCAGATATGTTGAGGCTCTGGGATGTATTAACCAAGCTTGCCAGATCTTTTTGAATTTTGTGGTGGTAAAGTTTTTGTGAGCTAGCATTAGTTCATAGTGGGCTTGTATATTTAGCCTCAAAATTACCTCAGAGAGGTTGAAAAGTACAAATGTGGGAATTTAGGAGAATTGTCCCAAGCAAAATGGGACTCTTGGATACATAGTATGTTACTATTGGTTTTTATTGCATCGTTCCAGAGGGCTTCTCTTTTTTTATAAGGGCCATTGAGACCCTTCATATTAAGAGGTTTTTAAGTTGCATCATTTTAGGTGAAGTTATTGATCGGGTACAGTGTTCCTTTTGGTTGAAAAAGATGCAAAGTGTTGGTCAGTGTACCAAGGTACTGTAGCTGACAAGGTGTTGGATAGGGAAGAAGCCTTAAACAATTTCAGATAAACCATAATCTGTTAAAAAAAAAAAAGAGAGAGAGAATTGCCATGCAACTCATGGGTGCAGTACACTCTGCACTATTAACGTGGAGGTAAAGGCAATGAGCCATCAACAGAGGAGGGCCCCTAAAAGGATGTGTGCCCAGAGGGAGTCTGTTCTTGTACAAAAAAAAAGTAGACAAGATCTGGAAAAGTTAGTTGGTTTCAGAAGCCATAGATCTTGGTCAACCAGGGCTGTTGTGCCATTTTTTGGAGTTCTTCTCAGGAGGAGATTTTATGTGTGGTATTGGCTTCATCTGGCAGTAATCCCCAGGCTTTGGTTTTTTTTTTTTTTTTTAGGCCATCTTCAATGGAGTAGCTTGTATAAGAGATGTTGTTCCATTCAATCATTAGTTTAGTAGGGGAAACCCCATTTAAAAAGCTTTTGGTTGCGGAGTATCTTGGTAATGGAGTTTAGATTCTTGCGTGCCAGTATAGTTGCTTGAGAGTGATCTGAATAAAGTGATGCCCTCATATTGGTCTGGGAGTGGGGAATACTGCGGAGCAAATTGCATTAATTGGTCTGTTATGTAATAGAAATAGATTTTTGCAATCACATCGCATGGATTTTTCTGGTATGTGAGAGGGCTTTGGAAGCCTGTGAGCTCTGTATATTACCAGTTCCTGGTGTGGTACTGCAGGAAGCAGGAAGCATTTGACACAGGAATTGCTTTAAATCCCCGTTCTTGATATATTCTGAAATGCCCCAGAATTTAATATTATTGTGCCTGGACCTATCTTCTAGGTCGGCAGCCTTTTAATTTTAGTTGTTTGAGTTCGTCTTCTGATTCAAAGTGATCATCTACTAAGTCATTGGGTGCTTCAGTGAAGTCATCCATTTTTGTTTCAATATAATCCACTAATTTCCATTTTTAGATTTAATTTAATTTTTTTTCATGAATTCTGTCATGTTGGATTGCACCTTTTTTTTTTTTTTGTGACAGTAACATCTCTTTTATGTCGGTGTCTATGACTGGCTGGCCTGAGGTAGGGAATGAATGTAGTTTATCCTCATGTGGATTACTTATAAGAATATGTTCAGTGTCGGAAAGAATTTTCATTTAGATGGCCTCTTGCAGAAGAAATAGTTCTTTTCTGCTTTACTGGGCTAATCACATCAGGCATATTGGACTCATCATGGCTGGAATGCAGTCCTTCCCATCTCTTTCATCTCTGCTCCTGTGTGTCTGTGTGAGGAGGAGGAGCCAGCATCATCTTGTTTTCTAGGAGTCCCGGCCGGGCTGATAAAGGTACTTAATTTGCAGGGGTCTTCCTGTGATTTGCATTTCCCCGAGTTCCTCCACATGTTCCCCTGGTCCTCCGGTGCTTGTGGTTACCCTTGGGTCCACTTTTAGTTGCTGCCAGCCATGGTATAGAGCAGTGATGGCGAACCTTGGCACTCCAGATGTTTTGAAACTACATTTCCCATGATGCTCAGCTATACTGCAGAGTGCATGAGCATCATGGGAAATGTAGTTCCAAAACATCTGGGGTGCCAAGGTTCGCCATCACTGGTATAGAGCCTCTGTAGTCTGGAGCTCAGCTAGTGTGCTACCATCGAGCTCCGCTGCCTGTTACACCCCCCCCCCCCCCCCCAGTATGTGCAAGTTTAAAGACTTGGTTTCTAACAACTTGAGGACACTTGCGTGTTCTAATTGTTCCTGGCAGCCTTTCAAGATCCTGCTACAATAAAGGGGTAACCTTTCTGTGCTTCTATTGTGAAAGTTGAAGATTACATTCTCCACAATGCCTATTGCTTCTGAGGTTACGTTTTTAAGTGCTTTAAGAAGCATCCCAATATGTAAGTACTTTAATGTTCAAAGTCTATGCACAAGTTCACTTTAATGAACCATGCCAGCAAACACAAATGATGGCCAAGGCTATCTAGAAAACATTGGCATTATTTAAAGTAAAAGTAAAAAAGGTTTACTGAACTTTTTTTGGGGGTGCTTAACTGGCACATCTGGGATTGAGATAGTTTAAAGGCAAAGCATTTTTTATTTTGGAGAAGGGGTAAAGCCCTTTTTGTCAAATATTTTTTGCTGTGTCCCCACTGGTGAGATTCACTCTACCACGTGTCTTGGTTTTTATTGTCCCTAAAATGAAATGGAAGAGAAATTCCAAAATTTTCATTTTTTTTTTTTTTTTTTTTTTTTTTTTTATATGAAGGGTGGGGCAGTTCACATTTGTGTGGGCCCAGCAGCTCATTTGTTTGAATGGGCTGCTGTACCTTCATTTCCCACAGGAATAAAGTCCCTGACCCCCTTTTTTTTTTTTTTTTTTTTTTTTTTTTTTTTTTTAAAGGCAGTCACATGGAACCTCATGGTGCTTTGGCACCATATGCATTCATGCACCCGAAAACACACTGCTTCTTAATGACACCGCCGCGCATCTGCAAAAGGTCAGCTTGTTTGGCTGTGAGTGCAGGAACACGTGATTTATGCCTAGTCCCATAACAGTGTAAACCTAGCCATAGACTAAATTCTCCAATAGAGATACCTCCTCAAGAGACTGTTGCATAAAGGGGCAATTTTCCTAACTTTAGGGAGGTTTCTTTACAGTGGCACCTCTGGGACCCTCTGAAGGGAGAAACGCCCAAACATGACACCTATGTCAAAAAAAATATCCCAGCAGGGTAATCTACCTTCCTTACAATAATAAGTGTGTGTGTGTGTGTGTGTGTGTGTGTGTGTGTGTGTGTGTGTGTGTGTGTGTGTGTACATATATAGCTCTATCAGTTTTCTTTCTGTGCTGGGAGAACAGGCTACCTGTCCTCCAATGGCCAAGACTTCTGTTGACAACCACCATCCCCTGCACAGCCAGTCACTAGGAAGATTTGTGTACTGCTGTTTTGCCACCCTTAAGCCCTACAAGCTACTAAGAACAGAGATTATCACATATAAAGGAAAAAAAAGATAGATAAATGTTTGGCTTTGCATTTCTGCTTTTTAACTGAATGGGTTATTTTACAAAGTAAGGGTTCACATATACTTTAACTTCTCTCCTCCAGTCAATACAAAACATGTTGGTGCAGTGATGTAACTGAATGGGTTGTTTTACAAGGTAAGATTGCATATTGGTGGAGTGATGTTTCCAAGTGCGTGTGTAAAGGGGAAATAAAATTTTATATTTCACACCACTGAGCTAACAGAGGAGGCTTTTTGAATTTTATATTTATATGGTGTAGTACGGTCTCCAAAGATACCTAATACAGAGGAAAACACAGGACCCTTTGTTGCATCACTGCATAGCCCTAGTAGTGTTAGTGCGTGTTCTTTTTTTTGTGTAAGGTATACACCATCTTGATGGAAGCTATGCCATTTGAGCACCCCTGTCACTGATGCTGATGTCTTGGTATGTGGTTGTGGCCAAAATCCTTAATTAAAGCTATGAAAAATAAAAATGAAAGATAAAAATTGTAGATGTGCTAAATAGGACAGTCCTAAGCATTTGTTTTTCTACTTCCTCTCCTATCCCAGCAGTTTCACCACAGCATAAACTTGCCCGCAACAGTGCTGTCCTGGGATCTTCACTGTTTGCCCATCTGGTGCCATACAACCTTTTGACTAAAATCTTCATAAATTCCAAATACTGTTCTGGATCATGTCTATTAGTGTCTGTACTCTCTTCAATGAAAAATATTGAGCAATATGCCCATACAAACCACAGATTTGTCAAGCAGCTGCCCAATTTTGAGGGTTGAAGCCTATCATTTTGGGGGTGGTGTCTGTCTTTATTTTTATAGTTCCTCTAATGCCTGTGAATGGGGCAGGCCCACTTGCTTTGGATTACACCTGTGGTTAATCGCTGGACTGGGTGTAAGATGAGTCAGATAAAATATATCTGACTTCTCTGGCCTTCTCAGTCTTTTTTTAAAAATATGGGTGCTTTGCTTAAATGGTCTTTATAATTCTGCATACTTGCATCATGCTATCTTCATGATTTGCTTTTGGTTATGCTATTCTAATCTTGATGTGCGTGTTTTGTATCGGTTTTGTAATGTTTGACTGTATTGGATAGTACCGTATATACTCGAGTATAGGCCGACCCGAATATAAGCCGAGGCCCCCAATTTACCCCCAAAAAAACTGGCAAACTTATTGACTCGTGTATAAGCCGAGGGTGAGACATGCCTGTCCATCCCTGTGTGTGTGTCCGTCCATCCCTGTGTGTCCGTCCATCCCTGTGTGTCCGTCCATCCCTGTGTGTCCGTCCATCCATCCCTGTGTGTGTGTGTGTCCATCCATCCGTCCATCCCTGTGTGTGTGTGTCTCCATCCATCCATCCATCCATCCCTGTGTGTGTGTGTCTCCATCCATCCATCCATCCATCCCTGTGTGTGTGTGTCTCCATCCATCCATCCATCCATCCCTGTGTGTGTCTCCATCCATGTGTGTGTGTGTGTGTGTGTGTGTGTGTGTGTGTGTGTGTCCAGCCTACCTTTGTCCCGAGCCTCCGTCCCGTGCCTTGCCTCCTTGCCGCCGTGCCTTGCCTCCTTGCATCCGTCCCGTGTCGTGCCTTGCCTTGCCCCCGTCCCGTCCCGTCCCGTGCCGTGCCGTGCCTTGCCTTGCCTCCGTCCCGTGCCCTCTTCGTCGGCGGCCATTGCAAAATTCAAAAGCTGCGCCGCCGCCTTCGCCTGTGATAGGCGGAACACTGAATTTCCCAGCAGCCTGTGTTCCGCCTATCACAGACGTCGTATCATCCTCGTCCGTAGTACGAGGATGATACGATGTCCGTGATAGGCGGAACACAGGCTGCTGGGAAATTCAGTGTTCCGCCTATCACAGGCGAAGGCGGAGCCGGAGGCGCGGCTTTTGAATAGAATGGCCGCTGTCTGTCTGCTCGACACGCTGATCGAGCGGGCAGACAGCGATGACTCGAGTATAAGCCGAGGGGGGCACTTTCAGCCTCAAAAAAGAGGCTGAAAATCTCGGCTTATACTCGAGTATATGCGGTATTTGAAGTTGACCTGCTGCCTATAAATTCTCCCAACCAGTTAATTAAATTAGAAATTGTATTCGAATAGTCAATGATCAAACAAGTTTATTCTAGTATGGAAATTAGTTTTCCAGTTTTAAAGATTTAGTCATAGGGCCTGGAAAGTTTTTTTTTTTTTTTTTTTTTTTTTATTGCACGCTGACTGCTCAATAGAAAATATTACTGTGAAGTAATTGATCCTCTTCCTGGCAGGACAGTGACCGTATTGGATGACAGCAAGCATAACTTTTTAAATAAAGTTTTTGTCTGTAAAGAAAAAGCTATAGTGCTATAATATATTATAAAGAGAGATATATATATATATATATATATATATATATATATCAGTGTGCACAAAAGGGAAAATTACTAAAATATTTGGTTATTTTAATCACTATGCTAAATTGTTAAAGGATAACTGTAATATAAGGCTTCATGTACACTGACAGCTCTTAAACTGTTTTGTCAAAGCTCCTAAACTCCATAAGGCTGCATTAACACTTGGGAGTTTTGAATCACCGGCAGATTTGCCACAATTCTGCCCACACTTTCAAAACCCAGGTGTGAATGACAAAATCTCACATTTTAGTTGCCATTCATTTGCATGGCACCTAAAACTGCAGTGTGTTTCTGTGTCGCAAAAGCTCCTGAACTTTTTTCGGCAACCAGATTCATGCGATGCAGTTTGCCACAATTGCAGCACAATTTATTGTAGGACAATTGTGGTAAAACCTCACCGTGATTTGCCATTCAAATAAATGGCATCTGAAATGCGCATTGTTACATTTTTCATTCATACCTGGGCGTTTTTGAAATTGCGGGCAGAATCACAGCAAATCTGCCCACGATTCAAAATGGCTGGGTGTGAATGCAGCCTAAAAGCCTATGTGTCAATGTAGCCATAGGCTTTTTTATGGAGGTTTAAGAGTAGCTGCAGTTAGGGGAGCTTCAACCTCCCTCTCCTGAATGCGGAATAATCTCGTTCAAGATAGGAACGTTTTGACTTGCAGCCGCAGGAAACCACAAACCGTGGCAAAAATCGTGGCACGATTTTGCCACGTTTTGCATTTTCCCAGGGCCAGCGGTCAAAGTAGACAGTGTGTACATGAAGCCTTAGTACAGTTTTCCTTTAAGTAAACCTCTAACTCCAGAATCCTTCAAATCCTACATTTATCTGTTAGATCGTTTTTTGTTTTTTGTTTTGTTTTTTAAAGTGAGCAGCTACAAATACTGCAGCTGCTGACTTTTAAAATAAGGACACTTACCTGTCCAGGTTGCCCCTAATGTCGGCACCCGAGGGCGAACCGTCCCTCTGTCCTTGGATGTTGCTGCTGCCATCTTCGGTAATGGAATCGGGAAATTAAGCCTTGCGGCTTCACTTCCCGGTTCTATACTGCACACGCGCGAGTTGTGCTGTGCAATCTGAATGGTCCGTGCTGTCTCTGGGACCCGTGTGTCCCAGTAGACAGCGTGGTGGGACGGGAAAAGGTGTAGACTCCCGTGGGAGTCTATACTCAGAAGTGGGTGCAAATACCTGTCTTAGACAGGTATCTGCACCCCCCCCCCCCTTCCCACTGAAAGGTGCCAAATGTGACACCGGAGGAGGGGAGGGTTCCGAAAAGTGGAGGTTCAATTTTTGTGTGAACCTCCGCTTTAAGATGGAGCAGCAAACCTCTTTACAAAGGACTGCACAGTAGGTTCCCCTTTAATTTCAATGAAAAGGCTGTCAATTAGAATAATAGTGGACTGGTTTTCCATAGAGATGCTGTTTAGACATTGCTATAGTTATATTAAAACTGAACTAAGAGTAGTATTTGCTTCATCCCACTCTCTTTTTAATGTGCTGCCTTCTATTTTTACATCGTTAGGTGCAACCCTTGACCACCGAGTTAGAGTGTGTGCTAGAACATAGCGGGTGGGGGAGACCTTTTTTTTTTTTTTTTTTTTTTTTTTTTTTTTACTTGAAGGAATACATTCCAGTTCATCTTTGCAAGGGAGGCAGTTGGAAGAATCCTCCCTGCTCTGCCTTTGTATTATTACAGTGGAACTCCTCCTCTGTCAGAATACACGATCAGTGGCTGCAGCTAACTATAGACTTCTGTCAAGTGAGAATGACCACACATGGATTGAAAATTGGTTGGTCAGCAGGGACTGGCTGAATTTCAAGCCATTTATGGCCAGCTTAAGAATTGAGTAACAAGAATGTGATGGAATTCAGAATTCCTCTGTACATAGGTGCAGAATTGTTTTCTTCATTTTTAATTTAATCCAATAGGTTCTATTTTATATATTTTTGCTTCTCAACGCATAAAACAAAAACCAAATACACATTTTAGATCTTCCATATTACCATCAGTGACCTCTCCATTAGAACATTGTAAACTGTATAGAGGTTTCAGCTTAACGTGATTCTAAAAGCAGAAGTTTTTTTTTATCTTCATACATACTCTGCATTAATGTGCAGCAGCCCCCCAAATACTTACCTGATCCCCATCTCGATCCAGCAACGTAGCACAAGAGACTCTGCTGTCCGGGACTCTCTCCTTAGTGGCTGAGACACAGCAGGTGCCATTGGCTCCCACTGCTCTTAATCAAAGTCAGTGAGCCAATGAGAAGAGAGGTCAGTGGTAGCCCATCCCCCCGTATAGTTAGAACACGTCCCTAGGACACACTTAACCCCTTGATCTCCCCCTAGTGTTTAACCCCTTCCCTGCCAGTGTAATTTACACAGTAATCAGTGCATTTTTATAGCACTGATCGCTGTATAAATGACATTGATCCCAAAATGGTGTCAAAAGTATCCGATGTGTCCGCCATAATGTCGCAGTCACAATAAAAATCGCAGATCGCTGCCATTACTAATAAATAAAATAATAATATAAATGCCATAAATCTATCCCCTAATTTGTAGACGCTATAACTTTTGCCCAAACCAATAAATATATGCTTATTGCTATAATTTTTTTTATTTCTATTTTACCAAAAATATGTAGAAGAAAACATATCGGCCTAAACTGATAAAGAAATCTTTATGTATGTATGAGAGAGAGAGAGAGTGTGTGTGTGCATATATAATATATTTTTGGGGGATATTCTAGCAAAAAGGAAGCGCAGTACAGGGTGGACGCTATCTGCGACGGGGGGACAGTATTCAACACAACACCGGAAGTGAAAGGACATCTCAGCTTAGAAAGTGCAGCCTGATGGTAGATGGCACACTCTTTTGTTCTTGTGACAACTGTCAAAGTTTAGATTTTTCGATCACTTTTTATGCCAGTGAGAGTGGTCCAAAACTTAAAAAAAAAAAATTGCTATACAAACATTTTTAGCTTCGTGTGATAACAGTGTATCAAAGGCTGGCACAGACATAACTGTGATAGATTTAAGTCGGGGACTGGATGGGAGTGGTGGGCAAAAACATCACTTTCCTGTAATTGAGAATTGCCTTTCTGAGCTCTAATTTATTGTAAACACATAATCTAAAATTGAGATAAAGATGTTCAGATTCGTACGAGAGACAAATGTTTCTGCCTTACAGGATGTGCAAGTAAACCATACCGCAGATGTTTCCTGTATATCCCTGATTGTGTTATGACACATAGCTACAGATCGGTTCGACTGATTTCCTTTTGTGCTTATAGAGCCACTAAACTGCAAACAAAGAGAGTTTGACTGCAGGGTGCTTGTGTATATATTGTAGTTACTCAAATGTGTGGGAAAAAAAATTACACCACTAAAGAATAACTTAATCTTGAACATACAGAGCCTGCTGGTATTGTCTTCCATTTTGGCCTGGGAGCTAAAAGGCATTCTGAATTTGCCTGTCTTGCTTGCTGCCCCAAACTAAAAAAGTTAGGTTAATTTTAATAGTTTATCTTAGCTGGAGGGAGACAGGTTAGGGGCAGTAAAGCTATTATCACTTCCCATAGAGCAGTGATGGTGAACCTTGGCACCCCAGATGTTTTGGAACTACAGTTCCCATGATGCTCATGCACTCTGCATTGTAGTTGAGCATCATGAGAAATGTAGTTCCAAAACATCTGGGGTGCCAAGGTTCGCCATCTGCCATAAAGCTTTAAAAACTGATTCCCATAGTGCTCCAGTTCTGGGTAACTTGTACTTAAAGCAGAACTCCAGCCTTGCTGAATGGCAAACTTGGGGAAGGTAGGAGATCATGTTCTTCTGTGCTCTGTAGTTCCTCTGTAATAGGCTGCTGAGCTTGCTGAAAAACCGTTGTTGCCTGCTGACTTCCTGTCTGTAAGGCCGCTGGCTTCTATCCCTCTCTTAGGCTCAGCCAGCAGTCTGACATGCCCCCTTGTAGTCCTCAGAAAGAACAGGGAGGAAGCAGACATGTTGTGGGCAGAAGGGGTCTCACAGCCCCTGGTTTGTGCTGCCCAAGAAGGTGTCCTCCTCCTCCTCTCTCCTCCCTCCCTCCTCTGCTCCTATCAGCAATCCGCCCCCACTCCACCTCCACTCTGTCCCCCCCAGCACCGCCTGCTATCTCCGCACAGAGCAGGCATTATCAGTAATTACTTGTATGACACAGCAGGGATCTCCCACTGTGTCAGGTATTGTTATATGAGAACACCGATTGCTGATCTCACGCCCCCTCACCATTATAGGAACAGTTCGCTGTCAATAATAACGGGGGGCGGGGCATCAGCGATTGGTGTTCTCACATACAATACCTGACCCAGCGGGAGATCCCCCGCTGTGTGTTAAACAAGTAATTATTGATAATAATCCTGGCTTTACACTGGTGGTCCTTGACATGGAGGTCCCTGACATTCGGGAACCTGTTGGTCCCTGACAAGCGACACTGGTGGTCCCTGACATGGTGGTCCCTGACAAGCAGCATTGGTGGACACTGATAAGCTGCAATGGTTTGCATTTATATTAAATGCATTCACTGTATTTAAATGTATTTATTAAATGCATTAAATATTGTATTAATATGCATTTATATGAAAATGCTTTGCATTTTATAAGGCTGTAACCTATCATACCGTGTGTTATTCATGGCTTATGTATGAGTTTACATTTACAAGTCTAGTGTACCTCCCACATTCATTCCCATCCCAAGTATTCATGGGAAATGTAGGCTGATTACAGTTAGAGAGAGAAGAGGCATTTTTTGAATCACAAAGTTGACTTATTGAAAATTCAATCAGGCAAATCTCTTAAACTGTAAGAAATTTCACAAATGTGATAACTTTTTATTGTTTTGTGTGGGGGGTGTACTAAGGTGAGATTTTTTTTTTTTTAAATCCCGGAGTTCTGCTTTAAGCAAATTCTGGGTTGCTTTGGCCCCCACAATGCATGCAGAGTTGCTGTGGATCGTATCACCAAACATGCTGACTTTACTCTACCCTGTTTGTGACCTTTGCTATTCATCACTGTGCTACATTGACTGGCAATTTCATGGCCATGCAACGCTGTACGCAAATATATATATATATATATATATATATATATATATATATATATATATATATATTATATTATATTTATAGTTTAATTTGTGTACAGTGTCACGTGGCCATGAAATTGCCAGTCAAAGTGTGTGTAATATAGATGGATAGATAGTGTGTGTGTGTGTGTGTGTGTGTGTGTGTGTGTGTATATTCACAAATGGAGCTTTATGTTGGTGGTATTTGATGACCGCTGGGTGTTTTACCAAAAATTTCGAAAAAAATAATTTTATTTCTGTTATAAAACCATATCCAATAAAATCAAATGTCTTCAAAAATCTAGGCCAAAATGTATTCTGCTACAGGTTTTTGATAAAAACCAAACTGCGTTTTTGAGGACACTATACTATTGGGGATGCTAGTATAGTTCTGGTTGTGATCAAGATACTGATCCATACAGACATTATACTAGTAATGGTGGGGATCAGAAACCTCTAGTGTGATTGTGATGATGTGGCGAACAATCTAGCGCTAACTGACACTGGCTGTGGGGATGGATGCTCAATGACACTGGTGTCGCTAGTGACACTAATACAGTCATTAGTGATAACACTGTACTAATGGCACTGGATAGGAAGGGATTAATATCCAGGAGCAATCAAGGGGTTAACTGTGCCAAGCAAGTCTAATGTGTGCCGTTTTTACTAACAGATCTGTCTACATTTTCTCCTTTTTAACTCGGATTTGATTTTGGGGAGAAGAAACATAAAAATTGCTTCTGTTTGTCAACACCAAGCTCTGTACTGTGGCCAATCAGGAGGTGTATAGCCATAAGCATTGGCTGAACCTACTAACAAATAATCAGGGGGTGCGCGCATTGCACACTAGGAAGTACACTGCGTCATATGGCCTGGCTGTGCTTCTCGCTCGCAGTATATCTACTGTGAGTGTGTCAACCAAAGGTTAAATTACTTTCATTTGTAGTGTTGAGGTGTGTGTGTGTGTGTGTGTGTGTGTGTGTGTGTGTGTGTTTTGTTTTTTTTAGATTGTCTAGTTCCAGACCTTAGATCCTATAATCGGCATATTTATCTTAACACATTGGCACAATATCGCACAATAGCATTCCCCGGTCAACCATTTTGTTAAATTTTTACCCCAACATTTGCAGTTTACAACTATCAATGCTTCCGGCTCCTACTCTCTGCTGCTTCCCTGAACTTCTGGTCTCCACAGGAAAGAGTTAACAGTGCATTTTAAATTGGTCTGTTAGCTTAGAGAAGGGAGTGGGGAGCAGGGGAGTCCTTTTTCTATCATAAGGCTGCATGTTTCTATTGATGCACAGAGCATAGGGAGAAACAGATCTAATCCCTACATCAGGGATATGCAATTAGCGGACCTCCAGCTGTTGCAGAACTACAAGTCTCATGAGGCATAGCAAGACTCTGACAGCCACAGTCATGACACCCAAGGCAGATGGGACAACAGCTGGAGGCCCACTAATTGCATATCCCTGCCCTACATGTATGAAAGGGTGACTCCACAGGATGCTGACGAGAAAGGCGCCACCCTAAAATATGAAACCTGGGGCAGCAGACTTGGCACCAGCTTAAACGGGAACATAGGCAAAAATGAAAAGAAAGCTACATTCTCAGTAAGTGTTTACATTAGCTGCTGAAAGTGCTTACAAAGTTGAGGGTTTAATATCACGTAAAGCTGCTGCAAAATACATACAAATGAATCCATCTTCAGGGTGAGTGCAAGTGAACCACATTATACGCATTATGTTAATTATGTATCTAATTTGACTGATGACCCAGAGTATATAATCTCATCATTTAAAGTTTACTTCTAGGTAAAGTATAACCCATGTTATAATGCGTGTTCCTGGCAGCCAAAGTAATAATTCATTGCCCCTATTACTGTGGGTTTCTCAGCTAATTGCTGTTTAATGTTAGCAGTGTTTGACAAGGGAGGCAACATCCAACACAGGAGGAGGATGGGGCTAAAATGGGTAAAATGAGTATGAAGGATGTCACTCTTAGCAATCTAGGTTTGTTCATCTACCTAGAATTCTGCTTTTAATTTACTTTTGGTATTTTTGCAAAAAAAAAAAAAACAGAACTGATCAATCAGAATCCTCAGATATTCTGAGTTACCGTTAAATATATACCTGCAGCAAAATTATAACGTTCCTCTGTTTCTTTTTTGTTTTTTTTTCTTCTAGGTTCTGAAGATTTTGAATGTATTCATATCTGATACTTTTACATAAGTGCTAAGTGGCTTAGTGAATTAGCAAACTGCACTGCTTTTACTTGAGCATACGAAACCAAGGAATTAAGCCAAGTCTCTGTCATGGAAACTCTGTCCCAGGATTCTCTATTAGAGTGCCAAATTTGTTTCAATTATTACAGTCCTCGAAGAAGGCCAAAATTACTTGATTGCAAGCACACGTGCTGTTCGGTTTGCCTGCAGCAAATGAGGGCTAGCCAGAAAGACCTTAGATGCCCTTGGTGCCGAGGTGTTACAAGGTTACCTCCTGGATATTCTGTATCCCAGCTACCTGACGATCCAGATGTAGTGGCAGTCATTGCAATTCCTCACACTTCAGAAAACACCCCGGTCTTCATTAAATTACCAAGCAATGGATGCTATATGTGGCCACTTCCTGTCACCAAAGAAAGGGCTCTGTTGCCTGGTGATATAGGTTGCAGATTACTACCAGGAAATCAGCAAAAACCAGTCACCCTGGTGACCATGCCAATGGAACAGCAACCTCTACAAGATACTATGGCACAGGATATTGCAGAGGAGGAACATGAGAGAAGGGGTGTTGTGAAAAGTTCAACCTGGTCTGGAGTTTGCACTGTCATTTTGGTAGCATGTGTTTTGGTCTTCCTACTTGGAATTGTCCTGCACAACATGTCCTGTATCTCTAAGCGCTTCACTGTCATTTCATGTGGTTGAAATGGATTCTTCCTATACTCTTTACCACATGTATGTTAAAATAAAAGCATATACAGAAGCATTGTATTATGAAACAAATATCAACTGCAAAAGGGTGGGAACTTGTTAACTTCTGGAGTTCTGGGGCACAAGAGAGAGACGTCCCAGCTTTCCCCTCTAACAGATTGGTTAGAGTTAATGAAGATTGCATGCACAGTCATCATTCCTTCTTAAACGGGACACGTATGGTACATTTGACTGTAGGGTAGTACGATGACTTCTTAGCTCATTGTGGTATGGCCATATCCACCAGACATTGATTAAGCAACTTTTTCCTTGAGATTTAGTTTAACATGAGTATAATTAGCAGATCTCTGGTAAATGTGATGGATGGAGAAAAGTCAATAGAGGGAACGCTCAGTCATTATAACAGAAACCAAGCAGATATCAAAACAAGCCGTTCTTTTCCTTAGTGAGTACATCAATAATCTGTATCTGCATACATCTCAGGTCTCCTTTTACTGACATGGCTGTTATAGGAACATAATGTTTTGTGGTACATTAAACATTGTACTGCCTTCAATTGATTGTCACATATTATCAATATCCTGCATTTTTTCAGGTGCCTATAAAACAGATGAGGCTGAATGTACTATATGTAGGGTTAAGGTTTCAGGCTTATCTGTGTATCTGTGTGGTGCAAGTAAAACACGGCGGTACATGTCTTGCACGTGATGATCAGGGATGACACAAACTCCTCTTCTTGCAATACAGATGATATTAACGATATACTGAAATATAATACTTGGTGGACCTTGGCACTTCTTAATTATTGCCAACAAGTGTTATGTGGAGCAAGGCTTTGTTTATTAAATATAGAATCCATATTCAATCAGAATGATGTAACATATTGTAAAACTTTTTTTGCATTCCAAAAAAAACGAATACTTTTATTTTGTCAAATGTCAAATTTCTAAGCCGATCTGTATGTAATAAAAAAATGTTGGGTGTCTTTTGGTTCTCTGACTTAACTTAAAAACCCATCTTGACAACTAAAAGGGATGTGTGATGAGTATCAAAGGTCATGTTTCTGCAATTTTAGCAACAAAGCAAGAGAATGTAATGATAGTTTATGGATGGATGAGTAGTAATTATTATGCTATTATTCGTATGGCATTGTCTTTGTGAAGCTGGCCCATCGATAAATATGATTAAAGTTGTGGGTTATAAAAATAGATGAACTGTCAACATTACAATTTCCATTTTTGTAATATTTTCTGCCACATTTTTATTGCAGACTATTTACAGCTGTAAAACAAATATGTGACCGATCCTTTTCATGTGTTTTTTTTTTTTTCTTTTTTTTTTTTTTCCCTTCTGCATTTTTTTTCCAGTTATATCTCCTGTATATACTTAAGATTATAGAATAATTAAACATACATTTGCATATTTATTTGCCTGTATGGAGTACCGTACATAAAAGTGTAAATACAGTATTACATTTTCTTACAATAAAATCTGCAAAAATTGCTACGAAGCTTAAATAAATGGAAAATTTCCGGGGCTGTGTTTTTATAAGCATTCTGTGAAAGCAAGGAAAACTTTGTTTTTTTGAGGCTATTGTGTATGTAGTGCAAAAGAGAGTGAAGTAGAATACATGAAGGCTCAGAGCAGATGAAAATTCCAATACAGGAGGCATTTTTAAACTAAGCCTGCTCCTTGTCTATACTGGGGACAGGAACAGGTTCACTTTACATAGTAGGTGAGGTTGAAAAAAGACACAAGTCCATCAAGTCCAACCTATGTGTGTGATTATAAGTCAGTATTACCTTGTATATCCCTGTATGTTTTGGTCGTTCAGGTGCTTATCTAATAGTTTTTTTTAAAACTATCGACGCCCCTCCGCTAAGACCACCGCTTGTGGAAGGGAATTCCACATCCTGGCCGCTCTTACAGTAAAGAACCCTCTATGTAGTTTATGGTTAAACCTCTTTTCTTCAAAATTTAATGAGTGACCACGTATTTTGTTAAACTCTCTTCTGTGAAAAAGTTGTATCCCTATTGTGGGGTCACTAGTAGGGTATTTGTAAATTTTAAACCATATCCCTTTTTAAGCATCTATTCTTGAGAGAGAGAGTAAGTTCAGTGCTCGCAACCTTTCTTCATAACTAATATCCTCCAGACCCTTTATTAGCTTTGTTGCCCTTCTTTGTACTCACTCCATTTCCAGTACATCCTTCCTGAGGACTGGTGCCCAGAACTGGACAGCATACCCCCTAGGTGTGGCCAGACCAGAGTCTTGTAGAATGGGAAAATTATCACTTTATCCCTGGAGTTAATCCTTTTTTTTTTAATGCATGCCAATATTCTGTTTGCTTTGTTAGCAGCAGCTTGGTATTGCATGCCTTTGAGCCTATCATCTACTAGGACCCACAGGTCCTTTTCCATCCTAGATTCCCCCAGAGGTTCTCCCCCTAGTGTATAGATTGCCTTCATATTTTTGCCACCCAAATGCATTATTTTAAATTTTTCTACATGAAACGTAATTTGCCATGTAGTTGCCCACCCCATTAATTTGTTCAAATCTTCTTGCAAGGTTTCCACATCCTGCGGAGAAGTTATTGCCCTGCTTAGCTTAGTATCATCCGCAAATACAGAGATTGAACTGTTTAGCCCATCCTCCAGGTCGTTTAAGACTAGATTAAATAGTATTGGTCCCAGCATAGAACCCTGTGGGACCCCACTACCCACTCCTGACCATTCCGAGTATTCCCCATTTATCACCACCCTCTGAACTCACCCTTGTTGCCAGGTTTCAATCCATGTACTCACCCTATGGTCCATGCCAACAGACCTTATTTTGTACAGTAAATGTTTATGGGGAACTGCGTCAAATGCTTTTGCAAAATCCAGATGCACCATGTCTATGGGCCTTCCTTTTATCTAGATGGCAACACACTTTCTCTCAGAAGGTTAATAGATTGGTTGGCAAGAATGATTTTTCATGAATTCATGCGGATTACTGCTAATGATACCAGTTTCATTACTAAAATCTTGTATATAGTTCCTTGCTTGCATAATCTTGATGTTAGGCTAACTGGTCTGCAATTCCCAGGGATGTATTTTGGGCCCTTTTTAAATATTGATGCTACATTGGCTTTTCTCCAATCCGCTAGTACCATTTCAGTCAGTAGACTGTCAGGGAACTCATTGTTCCTAATTTTTACTAAGTACCCTTGGGTGCAAGCCATCCAGTCTTGGTGATTTATTAATGTTAATTTTCCCAAGTCTAGATCTAATTATGTCCTCTGTTAGCCATATGGGTGCTTCATGTGCAGTTTTGGTTACTAAAGCTCCCTGATTTCCTTGTGAAGACCGAGGAGAAAAAAAAATGAAATACCTTCGCCATCTCCCCATCTTTGTAACCGGATGTCCTTCCTCATTCTTTATGGGGCCAATATGGTCCTTTTTTTTTTTTTTCTGCTCTCCTCCCACTATGTCTCTTGCCCTAATTGCACCCCTACATTTCTTGTTGCATTCTTTATAAAGTCTGAATGCTGATGATGATCCCTCAACCTTTTTTTAAAGGCCTTCTCCTTTGCTTTAATATGCATTGTAGTTAAGCCATTAATTACTTTTGTTTGCTCTTTTATATTTATTACCCAATGGGATGCACTGGCTAATGCCCATATTTAATATGCTTTTAAAGCAAACCCATCTTTCCTTCGTGTTATTTGTTCCTAAGATTTTATGCCTTCTAGCAAGGTTTGTAGTTTAGGCTAGTTGGCTCTTTTGAAATTCAGTGTCTTTGTATTCCCCTTATGTATCCTAGTTGTGTGATTTATACTGAAGTCTATTGACCCGTGATCGTTTCCTAAAGTGCCCCGTATTTCCACATCCATGATCAGGTCTTTATTGTTGGTAATCAGTAGATCTAGTAACGCTTTATTTCTAGTTGGTGCGTCTACCATCTGACCCATGAAATTGTCTGCAAGACATTTAGGAACTGGCGAGCCTTAGGCAAATGCGTTGTTCCCTCCACCCAGTCTGTCTGGATAATTAAAATCCCCAATTATGCTGACACTTCCTATACTTGCTGCTTATCCAAATTGTGGTAGGAGGTGCCTATAGCATACTCTCAGTAGTATTTTCCCCTTAGCTTTGTCCTTTCGGAGCTCTACCCATAAGGATTCCATCTCTTCCCTAGCTCTCTTAGGGATGTCATCTCTCACATTCACTTGTACATTATTCTTGATAGATAGAGATAGATAGATAGATAGATAGATAGATATAGATATCTATCTAATTCCCACAAAATGCAATTCCTTCACTTACAACAGTATCTCTAGTTCACTCATCTTGTCTGCCAGGCTCCTGGCATTGGTGAACATGCCACATAGTTTAGACCGGTTGTATACTATCCTCTTATTGGGTGTTCCAAGATTGCAACTACAACTTGTTACTATACTTGCCTTGGATTTATGTGCTTTAGTCAACTTACCACTAATTCCCCCAATACTACCCTCTGGAATATGTTCCACGCTAACTATTTCTACCTTTTGGACCCTCCCTGTCACCTAGTTTAAAAACCCCTTTAAATTTTTGACCATGTTTACTCCGAAATGATCTGCACCCTCCTGAGTCAGCCCAGTCCTCAAGGAACCCAAACCCCTCCTTACTACACGAGCTCCTCAGCCACTTGTTTACCTCCCAAATCTCCCTCTGCCTTTCGGTTGTGGCTCGAGGTACCGGTAGTATTACTCAGAATATTACCTATTTGGAGGTCCTTTTCCTCAATTTAGCTCCCAAGTCCCTAAAATCGTTCTTTAGGAAACTCCATCTGCCTCTGATTTTGTCATTGGTGCCAATGTTGCCCAGCACAAATTCATCCCATACACAGGGCTGTGAATCCAGTGTAAAGATGGCCATACATGGATCCAAATTTGGTGAAGCTGAATTTTGATTCATGCATTGCCACTGGGGTTGAACAACTTTTGGATAAAAGCAATAGGCAGCAGTGCTGATCTGTGTATTCTGACAGCAGGGAAGTCTCCTTGTTGTCAGAATACAATAGCACAGTAGGCCGGATTCGCCCATCCACTTTGAATGTGTGTGTGATGGGGGAATCGGATCAGTTTTTTTTGTTCAACCCAGTGGTTAAATGAAAAATATTTCCCATGTATGGATAGCTATTTATATCCCTTTTGTAGAGTGAAACTTTTCTGCCAGAACGAGAGAGAATTATTTACCACAAAGAGTCCTGTTTAGGCTAGGTAGGATACATTTCACTCCCTGTAGACAGTCCGGGTGCCACTTTATTTCTGGGAACAATAGCGATGGAACACAGCTTTCTAAACTGTCAAATAATTTTGTCTTCTGAGAATTGTCTGGCATTGCAGCCAAAAGTGACTTCATCTAGAGCAGTGTTTCTCAACTCCAATCCTCCAGGTGCCCCGACAGGTCATGTTTTCAGGATTTCCCCCAGATGAAATGGCTGTGGTAATTACTAAGGCAGTAAAACTGATCAAATGACCTGTGAAAAGTAATGGAGAGCCTGAAAACATGACCTATTGGGGCACCTTGAGGACCGGAGTTGAGAAACACTGATCTAGAGTATCATAAACTATCTAGGGACATTTAGATTACACTCAAAAAAGTGCCCTTTTCAAACATATTAATACATATTAACAACTTGTACCTTGGTGAATTTAAACTGAAAGTGGTCCTACACTGAGGCCTAGAGCACTCCAGGAGCAATGTTGAAACATCTCTGCACAAGAGTTTTAGTAGTTGCAGTCATCCTAAAGGGAACCCATTAGAGTAGAAATTTGACAGCTATTGGTGACTTGATCCTGAAGGTGTATGCCAGTAGTCTCCAAACTTTTCAAAGGGCCAGTTTACTGTCCTTCTGACTTTGGGGGGTGGGGGCAGATTGTGGCCAGTGGGGGTAGTAAATGTCTCAGGCCATCAGCATGGCCTTGGGCTTTGTCAGTAGGAGGAGTAGTGCCCTAACAGTGGTATTATTTGGAGGAATGGTACCCCATCATTGGTCTCAGTGAAAAGAATAGTGCCCCATCATTTCATATTAGTGGGGGGAATAATGCCCCATCAATGATATTAGTGGGAGGAATAATGCCCCTTCAATAATGTCAGTGGCAGGATTTATTCCCTACAGTAGGTGTCAGTGGGAGGAATAGTACCTCATCATTGGAAGAAATAGTGTCCCAAGGGCCAGATAAAGACTAGCGAAGTGCCGCATCCAGCCCTCAGGCCACAGTTTGGAGACCACTGGTGGTCTATTATATTACTTTGCTTTACTATTCATATATTACTGACCTTGTGTAAGCTTCCATATTTCTATCCAACAGGTTCCTGCTGCTAAACCATTATTGCTAGTCATAATATATACTTGTAGATTACAATCCAGATTTATGTTTGCATAACACTTCGTTAAATCTGTGAAGAATATTTTAGAGCTTGGTGTTGATTTAGTAAAGGCAAATAGGCTGTTCATTTTGCAAGTGTATTTTATCTAAAGCTTAATGACTGTGGTGGCGTTTCACCTCACAAAAAAGCATCAATCGTATGCAAAGAAGAGAAAAATAAATAAATAAATCTTTGCTTGTACATGATTGGATGATGTAGGTCAGCACAGCTTCACCTCATTCACTAAGCTCTGGGCATAATTCCCTTGCAAAGCATATTTACCTTTCGCAAATCCATCCCTTTTGTCTCCATTTTAAAAACTGAACTATGAGGCCTATTGGTAAAGAAATGTATTAATGTGTCCTGCCAATCTTCATTGTCTTGAGATAATCTTGCTAAAAAAAATCTTCTGTATCCAGCATGTCTGGGAGTGCTAGATATCTGGTTTCCACTCTGTGGTTTCATCTGCCATACCCAACATTACTACAGAGCACAGTAGTGACGTAGGAACCGGCATCACAGTGCTGAAAGGGGAGCCAGGCATCTTTGACTCCTGGAAATGTGTCAGACGCTAAAGATTCTTCTTTATGATTTCTTCAAGACCACAAAGATCAGCGGTTTAAGCAGTGGGACAGTAACAGTTCTTTTTTTTACACGTAGGCCACTTTCTTGGCTGGTGTGTTTTTTTTTTTGTTTGTTTGTTTTTTTACCGTATCAGCGTCTCTTAATTAAAATGTAAAAAAGGGTTCTGTATTGATTTTGGAAATAAGAGATGTGACTCAGGTAAGAATTTACAAACTGTCATCATAGCCAATCAAAAAGTATCTCTTCCATCCATAAAGCAGGCTTCTGTATATTTGTTTACGCTCTTCAAAACTTCTTGATGTGAAATAAAACCCTTTCAGTTTAATCCATTTATTGTGTTATAGCCTCTACTCTGTAAGAAGAGTGCATTATCCGGAGGAATTAACACGCATGATCTAGTGCAAACTGCAAGGCAAAAATTGTACACATTGTGCAATGCTATACAGTTTGCTCTATAGCACGTGTTCATTTTTCAATCGTTGTGCTAGAGGCTGACTTTTTTCAAACTACAGATATAAATCTGTTTCCTTTAATTACGCATGTAGAGCTTTTGTATATGTTTCAGGGTATGCACAGATAAAAAATTGTTTTGTTCACCTGTTATTTGTTATTAAATTCTTCCATTTAGCTTGTATTTCTTGTTTGTTTATTTATAATGCTTAGTAAATGAAACAAGTAAAACTGTTCATAATTCAGGTCATGCATGCAACCATCTGCTGCATATCTCAAATGGAATCAGAATAAAGTAGCAGGGCCTCTGGGCTTCAGCTGCTCTCCAAATGATTCCCAGAGAGATTCCCAGTACAAAAATGGAACTTAAAATTAATGTGAAATCCAGATATGTGTCAAGATTTCACCAAATTGCACACAAAAGGAGAGAGAACAATATTTGGCTGCACATAAAAAAAAAAACAAAAAAACAAAAGTGTTGGAAGTATGGAAAATGGGGTCAGTGCATGCTGTAATTCTTTTAAATGACCCAGGGCCTTTGGTATTCTTTCACGTGACTTTAAGGCCTGTTTCACACGGGCTTCATCTTTTACAAATGCAATGAACAGCAAGCTTTAAAAAAAACATTTTCAGAGCTTTCAATAAGCGTTGTTGATCCTTTTAAAGTGACAATCAACACTCCCATTAAGATCTGCGTATAACATTTCCAAACAGGAGTTAAATGGGGTTTTTTAACCTCACTGGTGGTATGATTATGTCAGATTTTTGCATCTCAAAGTGGTACAATTATTTTGTATAGAATTGTGGCGTTTTATATTGTAGGTCTGTAATTCTTAGCAATAACACACTTAAATGTGTCCAAAAAAGAGTCTAAGGCTGCGTACACACGACCGGACTTTTCGGACAATTCGATCATGTGTGTCTCCATGCCCTGCGTGCAGGGCATTTGACAAAGCACCGGAGACAAAAAGGATGTGAAATAAATTCATACAGTAATGTAAGATTACAGTGTACTGTATGTATTATGATCTTTCACTTTTTTGAGTTTGCCACCGGGCTCCACCCCCATGTGTTGCGACGCTCACAAGGAATGGACCCCTGCACAGAGAGGCATCGGGCGGAGGATAAAGCCCACAGACACAGTGGGTGGCCATCCCAGGATCCTTGGGACAAGCTAAGTATACCGCACCAGGATCCTGCAATGCAATCCCGAGTGTGGCTCGAGGTTACCACTAATGATGCTGAAATTTAACCTCAAGCCACACTTGAGAAAACTGCAAGGGAGGTTAAAGGCTTAGAGAGAGCTGCTCAAAGTTTGCTGAAAGTTTCATAAAAGTTTTGTCATTCACACTGCTTAAAAATTAACTGAAGCTTATGTGAAGAAGAAGTCAATGATAAATATATATTTAAAAACCCATGAACATATCAAGGAATACCAAGAACATTTTCAGATATCACACCTTCCTTCTTTTTTTTTTTCTCTTGTACTTTAAGCATACTTTCCAACAGTCCCGAATTGTGTGGGACTGTCCCTTATTCTAACCTGAATCTTGTAGCCCCATGTACAGAAGCTGTGTGCTCCTCCTTACCTTCTAAGTGCTAATCATTCATTCAGCCAATGCGCATTAACATTTACCACAAATGATATAACCGGCAGTAATGTTGACTGTATGTAATCAATTACATTTAGGATATATGTGGCATATCATATATTATTTTAGTACATTTTGAATAGCCTCATAATACTGCCTGGAGGTGAAGAAAGGGCAAGCTTTGTAATGTGAAGGGTAAAAAAAATTGTGCCAGAGGAACACATGCATGGGGCACAGGTCAAGTCACAGTCAGGACATTCCATGAATGATAATTATTACAAGTTATTGTGCTTTAAACAACCTGTCAAACCATCAATTGGCTGGTGTAATAACTGATCACAAATGCAGCACCAAGGCAACTGCAGGTCAAGCAGAAGCTAACAGGGCAACTTCCTTGTTTGTAAAGGTGAGCAGGGTTTAATTCTGCTTTAAGGTGTAATATTAGATTGATGTAAGCACAGCTTACACAATTTAAAGCTCTGTAAAACAAACCTTTTAACACCTTCTCTCTTGGCCTTTAGCAGAATGACGAACGGGCGGGGGCTCCATTGTCCAGACTGGATGTCATATGACGTCTTTCAGAACAAGCCACTGTGTGCGCCTTGGGGGAGTTTGCAGAGCGGCAATCAGTGGTGCTATTTGTCACCTGGAAACACAGTATCTCTGATTACGGTAAAAAGCCTATGACATAGGCTTTTTACCACAGGATCAGCTGTGTCCAAACACAGCTGATTAAAGTGTAAATAAGAAGTGCCACTTATCGGCATTCTTCTATTCACTGCTGACAGGGCATGAGTAGGGGAAAGCTGATAAGCTGCTCTCCTGACGGGGGGTTGATGCCAATCAGTGCCCATTATTTATGCCAATCAGTGCTGCCTGTCAGTTTGTATCAGTAATGTCTATCAGTGCCGCCCATCATTGCCCACTATTGCCCATAAAGGCTGTCCATCAGTGCCGCCTATCAGTGCCCATCAGTGCTTCATATTTGTGCCTCCTCATCAGTGCACATCAGTGAAGGAGAAGAAAAACTTTTGAAGTATATAAACTTTAGTCATGTTTTGCAAACCTGCCTCAAAATGAACCTAGGTACGTTTGACTCATGGATTAATTTTTTACTATTGTGCAAAACAAGTGACCATGGTGCAGTTACTAACAGTGTTCATAATGTTTCAGGTTCAGCAGATAATGCTGTTTTATTTCCTTTTTAAATTATTTAGAGAATCAGTTCCATACCCTTATTATTTGCTTTTGGGGTATGCATACCCCCGACTGTGAACCATTGCTATAAAAATTATTGCCAACACCAAATGTAGCCTCACATCTGTCCAATTCTCAGATCTGGTTTAGCTGGTGTAGCTTGCAGTCACAAAATACTGCTATCTAGGAGAGGTGGTAATACAGCCCATAAGGTAGCACTGGGAATTTACTTTCAAAATGTTTTTGAAAACTATTGCCATGGAATTATGACTAAGTAAAGACTTATACTGGTATACTGTATACTAGTGACAGCCCAATGGCAATCATGAGGACCTTACCAGTTCAGACCACTAAACATAACTTAACTTTACCTGCAAACCCTCATAATGCAGGATATTGTCAGTTTGTTAAAAACAAGTGTGTTTACGTGTCAGCATCAGTTCAGCTCCCATTGTACTTCCTGGCCGATACAGATATAAGCTCTGGAGGTCTTCTAGATCCCAGCACTGTGGTTTTGTCTCCACCACCCTCTCTTCCGGTATATTGAAAAAGCAAACTGCCCTTGTTTTTTTGAATGGCCAAGAATGGGGGGGGGGGGGGGCGGGGTAGAGACAGCTAGTTTATAACATGCCGAATAGAGCCTGTATTATGGTGGCTTGCAGCTAAGGTTAAAGCATGTTACTGCTCTGAACTTGCTAAGGTCCTCATTTCCAAAGTAAGGCTTTAAGCATAAGACATTCACTCATAATGTTGTCATAGTTAATGGTTTACTTATACAATTGCCTAATGTAGATAAATTGCTATTTTAGCTACAGTTTGACTAATAATATGTGTTCGTAGTGTATACTATGAGATCTCTGCAAGACATACCTACCACTATAGAATACTAATAGCTCTCATTGCAGTCTTCTGTATGGTTTTGTATGCATAGCCAATTTATCTCAAAGGCTCAGCACGCCCAAATTTGATATTACAGTTAAAAAGAAAAGAAAATCAAAATAGCGCTACCACAGAGGGTCCAATATAAACATCAATTTACTTTTACCAAAATATAATTAACTCACAGTCATAAAGTTAAAAACACCTCTTTATTACATACAAAATAAATAAAATAAAAGCACACCATGGTACTAATCAATTCCTCTAAAACATAACACTTTGGGGTTGATTTACCAAAGGCACTTTGCAACATTCAGTTGCTACAGAGCTTAGTAAGCGAGGTACAGCTTCACTTTGCAAAGAATACCAAATCACATGCAAGGAAAAAAAACAAAAAAAAAAACAGCTATTATGCTTGCACATGATTGGAGGATGGAAGTCAGCAGAGCATCTGCTCATTTTATTAAGTTCTGGAGCAACTGTTCTAGCAGTTTTGAGTCACCACGTATTGGGGTTTGTAGGGGTTGACATTTTTGTTTTATATAGTTTTGAGTCGCCAATTATTAAATAAAGCGATTTGTAGGCCCTTCCAGATATTCTTGATTGTGTACTATTACTGTTCTTTTCTGAATGTTTATGGCAGCCTTCCTTAACCAGGGTAATGTCTTCTGTAGAGAAAGGAGAAGTGCGCCAGACCTAAGTGCAGTATGTATAAAAAGCTTTTATTGAAATAAAATCACACAGCCAAATGGCATTTTACAAGAAACTGGTGGTAATCAGGCATATCTATTAAGTACAGGGAGAGGTATCCAGAGTCACTAGTCCAACTGAGAGGCAGAGATGATACATCGCTGATGAAGAGAAAAGGAGTATGCCAGTATAGTCTCCACAGCAGTTTTTAAATTTGCCGCCTTGCAGATGCTGTAGTAGTGGTGGTTTGTGTTGCATTCAGCGTCCGGTGTTCTGAAAAAACGGAACCGGAAGTGCGCCTCAGCGTGGAACGCACGCTCCGTAGACAGGAAGTGACGTAACGACCAATCCGACCAATCAGAAGATGTGTTTCACAATATCCATTGTTTCATTGTTTACAGCATCTGCAAGGCGGCAAATTTAAAAACTGCTATAGAGACTATACTGGCATACGCCTTTTCTCTTCACTAGTGATTTATCATCTCTTCCACTCCGTTGGACTAGTGACTCTGGATACTTCTCCCTGTACTTAATAGATATGCCTGATTACCACCAGTTTCTTGTGAGTAGCCATTTGGCTGTGTGATTTTATTTCATTAAACGCTTTTTATACATACTGCACTTAGGTCTGGCGCACTTCTCTTTTCTCTGCATTATATTTTTTAGAGAGTGGTGCTTCTCCTCTCAAGATTCTTGCTGCTACTGGTGCATTGAACTTGAACTTTTTAGTGACTATTAGTATATATATATATATATATATATATATATATACCGTATTTTCCGGCGTATAAGACGACCTTTTACACTTAAAAAAACTGAGCAAAAAGGAGGGGTCGTCTTATACGCCGGGTCAGCTGCTGGGATGCCTTCTAGATGTCCGGTAATACTGTATGTAGCTTCGGCTACATACAGTATATACCACTGAACCAATCCCAGTGAGCGATGTATTCAAATGAATACAGAGCCTGCTCGGATTGGAGCAGCAATCTCTGCCAATCCGAGCAGGCTACACACAGTAGCCTGCTCCGATTGGCTTTGAGAGTGAGGCGCGGGCTGATGATGTAACAGCCTCCGCCAATCCCAGCAGGCTTTGTATTCATTAATAGAATACATTGCTCGCCGTGATTGGCTCCAGCACCAGAAGGAAGAAGGAAATGGCTCCAGCAAGAACGAAGAAGAAGAGGGATATGAAGCGTCGGAAGCCTCGGAATCGGGGGTCGTCTTAAACGGTGAGTACGGGCAAAACATTTTAACTGTGCAGGTTTTTAGGGGGTCGTCTTATATGCCGGGTCGTCTTATACGCCGGCAAATACGGTATATATATATATTTATTTTTTTGGAAAATTTTCTTTTTTAACCCTTCATCTCCCCCCTTCTTCTGCCCCCCCCCCCCGCTCTAGTGATAAAGAGAGTTGCCGCGGCATTCTGGTTGAAAAGGCTGTCAGATCCGTCTGAACACCTGCTCTGCCAAATGTCAGCATAGCAGGAGCTTGGTAAGTACCGGGCAGTGAAGAGCAGTGGAAGAGGGGAGGTGGCTTTCTGAGTCCTGAGTCCCTACAGAACAGTACCTGGCATACTTGAAAGGCTATGTACTGTCTGTGTGTATGCAGAATCGACAGTGGGCAGAGGGGATACATCCTACTAAGTACCCCTGATTCTGACCCTGCATCTGGCTGCTGATCCAGAGCTACACTAGCAGCCATTCATACTGTATGTCCCTTGCAGTTCACTATCTTGGCCACATTTTTACTCACTGGGTCAGCATCCCCCACAGCCAGGTGGATTGTAATGGAAAAATGGTCCTGCCCTGAGGCTCTGGTGAAAGGAAAGCAGGGCATAGAGGGGATCAAAAGGGAGGGTGAGTGTTGGCTTGCATTGGTTAGCAAAGAGGGTAGGGTACAAAGGTGTGCCAACAGAGCATTTTTGCATACAGAGGTGACCAGAGAGGGGGCTTTAAAGTACAGAGAAAAGCAGATAGGGGGTTTTGGGTACAGAGGAGAGCAGAGATGAGCTTTTGGGGTACAGAGGTGAGCTGAGAGGGGGTTTGGAGTGTGGATGGGAGAAGAGAAGTGGCTTGAGGTTGAACAGTTAGGTGCTCTCCCGACCGGGAGGGTGGAAGTTAATTCTCATTCTGGATCCTCTGTCTTTTTGTCCGGTTCTGTTCAGGGTCCGACCCACTTGTCCTGTGTCATATAAATTTGAACAGCCATCTGGAGCAAGAGTGTGGTTAGTTTTCCCGTGAGACAGTTGAGGAAAAGAGAATCCCCAGATAGTTGAGCACAGTGAGACCTGTAAGGTAGGGAGACGGACGAAGAGACCTGTATGAGTAGGAAAATGTTGCTTGTTATGGCCTGCATACAGAGATTTTAGCTTGGGGTTCATCCTGAAGACACCAGTGCTGGAGAAAAATGCCTCTGAAGGACTATGATTACTGGAATACACTTTTACAGGTATGGCAGGCAGTGCACAAGCCTGTAGTTCTGAGTAGGAATGTAGGAATAACCTTGCATTTATATGTTGGACCATGAAATGTGTATTTTTGCACCTTTCCAAGTAAAGTAATGAAATGTTGTCCTTTTCTAGTCTCAAGTCATCAAAGAGGTGTTTCGTAAGTAACTGGCACACACACAGTTAACGAGTGGGTCTTAGAACATTGTGATATGAAGACATCAGTGTAGAGTAATGTGAAGGCACATGTGCGTAACGGAAGTGTAACAAACAGCCTGTCAATAGCGTGTACCTGTTAAAGGTGGCGTGGTCTCTAGCAGCGAGGGACATGTTGTCGGCACTCCTTCTGCCAGCGGTCTGCCTCCCATAGCAATGTGAGCGAATTGCACTGCAGAGGCTTTCAATCATGTACACAGGTCAGAAGGTCAATTGTTAAGTTAAGTGCACATGTGGAGCTCGCGCGGATTGCATTGGTGGGGCCCACTCAGCTACTTGGGGGTATGTGTAAAGTGCGGCTCTCGCATTACCACTTTAAATAGTGTTGCTTGACAGCTGCAAACACAGATTAGTAAATTTGTGACTAAACAAAGTAGTAAATAATAAAGAATGATGTTACGCTGACAAGTCACAATCTGTACTATATGGGAGTAAACATCCAATAAAATATAAAAATGAACAATTCAAAAAAACTATTATCATCAGCAGCATATGTGCAGTGATCTACAAATATAGTCCAAGGGAAAACACATCAGTGTCAAATGAAATGATGAAGAATGGTGGCCTTCCACTTCCAACCTATAAAAAAATGACATATAAATTAAAATGAAAAAGTTCAAAAAACACAGTGTCAAATAAAGTGACTGAAGTAGGTGCACTATAATTTCCAAAGGTAAGTGACTGGTGTCTATTCTTGGTAGTGATTTATGAGACCTATGTGCTCCCTAGCAGCTGACCTTACTGCTGTAAGATAACAGCACTGGATTAGACAAATCTTGCTCCGGGTGTCCTGATGTCTCAACCTGCCTCCATTTATGTATGTCAGTGAAAACCACAGCTAGTGGATCATATTTCAAATAGAAGTAAGCTAAAACACGGCTCTCCATGGTAAGTATGGTGGAATGTGATCCAGCATCAGGATAAACCCAGTTTGGGTGGGCCAGTGTGCAGCAGGAGATTTCAGAGAAGATGTGCATTGTCACAGGAAACCGAGAGTTAACTGGAGAACAGTTGCAGTATCAGTGTAGATGGTGTACGTTCATCTCTGACAGTAGGGGGCCACCTTAAGGTTGAGTATTACCCCATGGCAACCGTAGCCTTGTCTTAGGGCATTGATGGTGACATGGGAATTTATAGATAGGCATCCTCATATTGATTAGTGGTTCCAAATTAATAATAACTACCGCAGTAGGGAACAGACACAAAAGATCAACTCAGCTTTCCAAATAAGTGTTCTGCTTTATTATGACACAATTGAAGGTTTTTATACACATGATTACACAGATATCGCATTAATATTACAATTGTTCGTTTATGGTAACAAGGGGCGTAACATAGACAGACAAATTCTAATCAGGACTTTAAAGAATGCAAACATGTAATCAAAATATTAGTGCTGTGTGCACAGTGAGGGCAGTGTGCAATACACACAAAATAGAATACAATTATATACAGAACTTACACATTTCCTTTACATATTTTGATCACTAACCATACCTGCTATCACCTTTAACCTGGAACCTTCAAACGCTTAGGTGGAGGTAGTCCTGGCCAAAGAGGCAAAATTCCATTGTGGAGAATATAATAGCTGAGCAGATTTTTTCAATACAAAATGACTTTTCATTGTGAAAAACAAATGATTGATAAGACGTATTAAAAATCTATAAATGGTGTTGTGCTCCAAATAAATAAATAATGCTACTAAATAGTAGAGCAATCACAATAAACGTGTCTATAAACAGACTTAAAATATATAAGTGCAAAATTGTGCTATGAAATTTTATAATAACTACTTCAATATATAAAGCTTCTAAAGTGCATCCATGCCTAACAACTTTCCAATATTCAATAAAGTGCAGTACAAAAATTAAATAAGTAGATACAGCACATTTGTTCCAGCATAAATAACATAAAGTGCATCAGTGACAACTAAAAAAAGTCCAGTAAAAAGTCAATGTGTTTAAATCCACAACACCAAACCATCTGTATTAGATCATGCAATCTGTGAGTCCACACAGTGCCATAAAGCTAAACAACTCCGTGAGCAGAGAGGTGATTCAAAAGGTGATCTTGCAATTCCTCAAAGTGTTCACACACTGGGTGCAGTGGCCACCTTACCTCACTGCTGTAAGGTAAACAGTATTTATTATTATTATCCCTGATGAAGTCACATGACTAGTGACGATACGCGTGGGAATACAGGAACGTAACAGAGATAGGAGGACACCAGAAGTGATGTCTGGAGTACGAGCGAGGCGCTCGTTTTGTTTTTTGTCCATGATTTGTGTTGCTAAATGTGAGTACCCAGGACTATGTCCTTTTTATAAATAAAGTGGAAATATTTTTACATACTTCACTATTGGAGCTCCTCTATCTTCTATGGTAACCAACCTATGACTGAGCATCTAGTGGGAAACATCTGCAGCACCTACATCAATCGGCAGCAATACCTATCGTTTTGGGAATAATAAATGCTGTTTACCTTACAGCAGTGAGGTAAGGTGGCCACTGCACCCAGTGTGTGAACACTTTGAGGAATTGCGAGATCACCTTTTGAATCGCCTCTCTGCTCACGGAGTTGTTTATCTTTATGACACTGTGTGGACTCACAGATTGCATGATCTAATACAGATGGTTTGGTGTTGTGGATTTAAAGTGGTTGTAAACCCTTACAAACCACTTTGACCTACAGGTAAGCCTAGATTAAGGCTTACCTGTAGGTCCAAGAAATATCTCCCAAACCTATACGGTTTAGGAGATATTTGCCCAAAGACGGGCACTGCTATCTACGGCGCATGCGCCGTAGACAGCGGCGCGCAGGCGCACTGAGCGGGGCATCATCGATGACGGCAATGCCGCGAGTCTCGGCTCCCGTGCGCATGCGCGGGAGTGACGTCATCGCTGCTCCGGCGAATCACAGCGCCGGAGCAGCGAGACCCACGGAGACCCACCAAGAGGATGGACGCTCGGAACTACAGGGGACAGCGGTGACTTCACTGGCTCCTGTGTCAGGTAAGTGACACATAATGGACTACTATGCGATGCATAGTAGTCCATTATGCTTTGCCTTTGCAGGGAATGAAAGAGGAAGTAACGCCCATCAGGGTTTACTTCCTCTTTAAACACATTGCATGTTTACTGGACTTTTTTAGTTGTCACTAATGCACTTTATTTTATTTATGCTGGAACAAATGTGCTGTATCTACTTATTTAATTTTTGCACTGCACTTTATTGAATATTGGAAAGTTTTTAGGCACGGATGCACTTTAGAAGCTTTATATATTAAAGTAGTTATTATTAAATTTCATAGCACAATTTTGCACTTATATATGTTAAGAAGTCTGTTTATAGACACGTTTATTGTGATTGCTCTACTATTTAGTAGTGTTATTTATTTATTTGGAGCGCAACACCATTTATTGATTTTTAATACACTTATTTGGGGAGGGTTTGCACCCCTGCCGGTGATTTGCTGCAACCATAGTTCCACTTTATTTCGTTTCATATATATATTGTGGCGCGAGAATATCTTATAACTATTACATTGATAAGACGTATTTACAGAGTACTGGCTGTACACCCCTGTAGCCAGAATGGCCTTCTAGCTTAATTACTGGCATGCTGACTTAGCATATGTAAACACAGACAATTCTACATAAAATTGAAGATGTACAATAGATAAATATGGCTTCAACGTGGCTAAACTACTTTTAAAATCACATTTTATATATATATATATATATATATATATATATATATATATATATATATATATATCCCTTACAATTAGCATTTGAATAAATAGTACCCTAGACTGTGATTCCAAGAGGGAAACAAATCAAACACAGATATTTATTTATTTTAGTAATTTTTGCAGTGTCTGGTGTTGATCCAGCTGACTTTTCCTCAACTTATGCACAACTGTACATGAAATAGATGCTGTACTGAGTCTCCAAACATTTCCTTATATATAAATGTCTCTTAACAATCCACAAGTCACCTGGTTTTAGTTTTAGATCTTTCCAAACTTTTAGCATCTGGAACTGGGGAGAAAACACGAGTTTGTCAAAAACCTTAAAAGATCAGCAACATTCTCTGTGAGATGCAAATGGAGGACTTCAGCTGCTGAGACAAAATAGCAAGTGAGTAACACACTCCCAGACAAAATCTCGTAGGGAGAGAGTCCAACACCCCCTTAGGGGCTTAATAAATATAACAAAACATTCAGGCAAAAGTTCTCTAGTTTCTTACTCTACTTTTTCTGCTACATTGTAGACAGTAGGGGGTATAAAAATAAAACCTCAAAACTTCTAGTAAGCACTCTCCTATAAAAATGATTTCCTCTGTTACTCTGTAGATTCTGCAGTCTGTACCTACAAACTACTTCTGATAACACTTTTTACTGTTGCCTTTGCAGCATAATTTGCCACTGGACATCCAGAAAACATGCCCATACAGACAAAATGCATACTCATAAGATCCTCACTTGGGCATCTGGAGATATATTTTTTGTAATCTCTTGAAGGTGTATTCAGCTTTTGTTAACACCTTTGGAAACAGGTAAAACAAGAAATGGTATGGTATAAAAAAAAAAAACTGTGGAAAACTCTGGCTCTATCCCATGCTTATTTACTAAGACAGGCATAACTGCTTGTGACTGATGATACATAGATGGTCCATCTGTTAAGCTGGAGGGAAAAGAGTGACTGGCAATCATAAAAGATCACATTTCTTGATCCTTCATCACGGGACACAGAGCCTTCATTACATAGTGGGTTAGACAGGCACCTTCGGTGATTGGACACTGGTTAAGCCCAATTAAGGAGAATTGCTATATAACCCCTCCCATATGGGGAGCACCTCAGTTTTTCCGCGTGTGTCTTAGGTGGTTGGTCACATAAAACATGTACTATGAAGAAAGCTCTATTCGGGTCCCTGTGGGGGCTTAAGGTCTATGCTGACTGGATTCATATCTTGGGCTGATATTTTGATTCCCAAGATGGTATAGTACACGGACCTCATCATCCGAAAAAACAAGGTTTTGCCTGTAAGTCTCTCCTTGGAGGACTGGTCTGTGAGAAAGCCAGGCTTGGTGTACTATTAAGACAGTGGCACAAAAGTTCTGCAGAGTCTTTTACAGGTCCAGGTAAGAGGTTCCTCTGAGTAGAGAACCCAAAAAACCCTGAAGGTTGGCACAAACACTACCCGCCGTGATGGGTGAAGGCTGGAAACTGTTCTCTGCAGTACCTGTGGTGGGGAAAGGTAAGAAAAGTTAATCCTATATATATTACATATTATGGATTTCTTCAGAGAGTAGTTGTATGTCTTACCTCGTTTCCACCACTAGAGGGAGTAAAGAGCAACCTGGTGTTTACTTAGATGCCTTTCCAGGATACACACTCAGTGAAGCCAGTCTCCAGACCGCTCACCTCCCCCGCTGCAGGCTCTGCCACAGGTGATAATTATAACGGGGTCCCACGTAGTCTGAGGGTCCAGCGGGCTCTCTATGATGGTCCTCTTCCCCCTCATTCTCGGCCGCCGGCATGGCGGTCCTAGGTACGCATGTGCGGGGGGCATGCTTTTACAGCCTCAGGCAGAGAACAGAAGGGTGGCGTGGTTGCGGATTCCACAGGCAGCTAATTTGAAAAGCCCAGTCCGTCAGAGATCTGTAAACAGGTGGACACAGAGTTGTGGGCAATAAGCATCCTAAGTGGTCGGATCCAGGCTAACCTAAGACACCTACTCGGCATCAGGTTGTGCAGTATTAAGCATATATGTGTATTGTAAGACTTTTAGCTCAACAGTGATTGCATATGTACTAGTACCTCTGCTTTGTAGATTGGGACTATGTCTCCTCATAAGAGGGTCTCAGAGGGAGGTAACAAAGGCACAAAGAAATCACTGCCTACATCTAGTGGTCCTAATGCCTGTAGATTACCATCCCCCCCTGCAAGACTGGAGCCAGCCTCACAGGATGAGTCATTGCTCCTGTCAGGTTTTGCAGCCTCTCCCAATGTTGCAGCCCCAGTGTATGTCACAGTAGATTCCCTTAAGGCTACATTGGAGGGTTTTGAGGGAAGGATTATGAATTTTATTTCAGCTTCCCTAAAAGATAGCAGGGAAAGGGGTAGAGCAGGGAAAGGGGGTCCCCTCCCTCTTCTGCAATTTCTCTTTCAGATTATTCTTCTGACAATGAGGAGAGATCCCTATCCAGGGATAGGGATCAAGAGCAGTCGAATGAATCAGAGGAAGAGGAGAAAATTTCTCACAGGCACTCATGAGGCAGGTTCAGTATTACACTGAGTTGGTGCGTACCACATTCAGAATGCCCTCTGCTGAAGCTGCCACATCCTCTGTTTCTTCCTTGGGGGTCAGAAAAATCCCACAGACTGCCTTTTCCTTTCCAATTCATCCTTTGATGGATTAATTGTTGTATGAGGACTGGGGACATCCCGATAAACAGTTTTCTCCTCCTAAAAGGTTTTCTATGCTTTATCCTCTGGAGGAAAGCTTCACCAAGAAGTGGGAGGTCCCATCCGTGGATGCATCCTGTCTCTTGTGTGAACAAAAACCTGACCTGTCCTCTGGACAATTACATAGTTAAATAGTTAATTACATAGTTAGTAAGGTTGAATAAAGGCACCAGCCCATCCAGTTCAACAATGCTTAGATGTTTAAGGATCCAACTGATAAGAAGTTGGAAACTTTATTAAACGCCTCCTTTTCCATGGCTGGTGCTGTAGTCCAACCTACAGTTGCAACTGTTGGTTTGTGTCAATTCCTCAAGGAACAAGTTAAGCTTAATTTCCTTCCCAGTGAGGAAGTGGAGAACTATGCATACCTTCCTCAGGTGTTGTGCTTTATGATTGATGCCATTCTGGATTCTGTCCAGCAGGCATCTCGTTTGTCTCTCCTGTTGGTACACATGCGCAGGTCCCTTTGGCTTAAGCATTCAAAGGGGAGCGATTATTTGACCTAGATAAATTACCTAGACCTAGATAAATTCATCCAAAGAATTACTGGTGGTCAATCTACAATTCTACCAATCAAAAAGAGTAAATGTCTATCATTTAAACATTCTCTTTCTCCATTCCCTGGAGCATCAGGCTCTAAGCAGTGGCGATGGCCCTCCCAATCTACTTCCAGAGGAAAGGCCCAAGGTCACGCCCAAGGGCAGAAGAAGACTTGGGGTTGAAAGTCTGCCAAGCAAAGCCCTAAAGCATCCCTATGAAGAGGCGCCCCCACTCGGCCGAGTAGGGGGAAGGCTCCTGCAGTTTGCAGGAGCCTGGCGGGAAGAGGTTCAGGACAGATGGGTAGTCTCCTCAGTATCTCTGGGCTACAAGCTAGAGTTCCAGGAGCTTCCACCATCTCATTTCCTAAGGTCAAGGGTCTCCAAGGATCCAGTAAAGCGAAAACCGCTACTTCTGGCCTTAGATCGCTTACTATCCCAGGGGGTGATAGTAGAAGTGACCCAAAAGATCAGGGTTCAGGGTTCTATTAAAATCTCTTCACCATTCCAAAACCAAATGGGGATGTCATACCTATCCTAGATCTAAAAGATCTGAATCAATTTCTGCACATTCGATCCTTCCAAATGCAGTCAATCCATTCTGTGGTCTCCACCCTTCAAGGGGGAGAATTTATGGCATCAATAGATATCAAGGATGCATATCTTCATGTGCCGATATTTCCCGCTCACCAAAAATATCTAAGGTTCACGGTAGTTCAGTGCCATTTTCAATTTGGGGCCCTTCCTTTCGGTCTCGCCACAGCAAAATCTTTACAAAGATTCTAGACCCTCTCTTAGGGAATCTAATAGCTCAGGGCATAACCGCGGTAGCTTATCTAGACGATATGGAGCCCAGATGACGTCTTGATGACGAAACGTGTAGGGCATGGCCATAGGACGTACATTCTCTCTCGGTTAGAGCTGTGGAAATCAAATAAAAAGGTAACGGCACATGTGGAGTTGTATGGTGGTTCATCCACTCCCGGGGAGGACGAGCT
The DNA here is from genome assembly GCF_037356315.1 of Lithobates pipiens. Classification (NCBI taxonomy): domain Eukaryota; kingdom Metazoa; phylum Chordata; class Amphibia; order Anura; family Ranidae; genus Lithobates; species Lithobates pipiens. The sequence goes on along the minus strand of NW_027507764.1, from coordinate 331,474,260 downwards.
GCAATCAGGAGAAGAGACGGTCACTGGTTCCAGCTACGCTGGTGGCTAGGGAAGTTTCGTCATCAAGACGTCACCTGGGCTCCAATTCCTAGACATTTAAATAAGTTTTTCGCTGTTTGATATCCTGCTGCTGGGGGTGAGAGATTTTCTGTCTGCCATCCTGAGTGTCAATCCTGAGGATTAATCCATGCGTTTTTAGGTCCCAAACAATAGGGACCTAAGGTTCTGGTAAGCTGCCAGAGTTATCATTGGTGGTGGCATCCTCTATACTTCATAGTAATTTTTCAAGGGGTGTTCTGTTTGATTCCACACTGAGTTCCTGTTGATCCGCATGAATTTCTCCAGTTCTTGATGGGACATTATGGACTAATAATTTTACACTTTTTTATATCAATTACTATTATCAAATTAATAATTTTTATTTATTTATTATTATTTATTGTAATTTCATCAATTTATTTCCTCATTAATTTATGTATTCATTTTTGAGCACATTTATGATATTTATTTCATTACAATATCTGGAATATATATTGTATTGTTTAATGTATTTTTTTTGTTATTCACAAAAAATTTCTGTTCAATATTGTGTGCACTTCTCATTTTGACCAGATTAGTATTTAAAAATATTTTGTGGTGATCACAATTATTGACATTATATACAAAATTTTTTTTTTTTAGAGCAGCTCCTTATATTTTTTCTTTTTGATGTATTTATAGAAATGTAAGAACCCCCTGAAGAAGACCACAACGTCTAAGGTCGAAATGCATTGGGGCATTTTATCATCGGATAGTATAATTATAATTCATCAATACTGTGAGGGAGTACCCTCTGATGTATATTGTTTATCAGTTATATCACATGATACTATCTACTGTTTGCTTCCCCTTCTTAGTCCAAACTGTCTCGCATTGTGTACACCAGAGCTCATATTTTAACTTTTATATCATATTGATGTCCAATTGTCTCTTATGAATAAAATTAATATATTTTTTATGGAAAAAATATTTTTTGACTCCAATTTGCTGCTAAAAAGCCCCATGGGGAATTCTTCACTTTGTTCAAATATCTGCGGTCTTGATCCCAGGGGTGGAAAATTGGCAAGAGGATTTTTTTAAGCCGCCAGCAAATATGCCCAGGAGAATGATCTCTACACCCCAACATATTTCAGATCATATGTCACAAGTGGGGTACCCCGGATGTAGATCTGTTCACGTCCAGATTCAACAAGAAACTGGACAAATTTGTGTCAAGAACAAAGGATGTACTTGCTGACAATTCCATGGGATCAGTACAATCTAATCTATGCCTTCCCTCCAAATCCGCTTCTTCTGCGGTTCCTGGGGAGAGTCAAAAGGGAAGCAAAGTTGGTCCTTTTAGTAGCCCCGGCTTGGCCCAGATGACCTTGGTATGCAGAGATCATAAAGATGGCAGTAGGCAGGCCTTGGATCCTCCCACTCTGACCAGATCTACTCTTACAAGGTCCAATTTACCATCCTGCTTTACCAAGTCTAAATTTGACAGTTTGGCTGCTGAGACCCACATTCTAAAAGACCATGGGATCTCGGATTCAGTCCTTTCCACTCTGGTCAATGCCAGAAAGCTGGCCTCCAGGCTTATTTACTACAGCATCTGGAAGGCATATGTTTCCTGATGTGAACCCAGGGGATGACATCCTAGAAAGTATGTCATTAGCAGGATCCTGGCCTTTCTCCAGTCAGGCCTAGAGATGAAATTGGCCTTGAACATGATCAAAGTCCAAATTTCGGCTTTGTCAGTATTTTTTCAGAAGCCACTTGCTTCACATTCCCTTGTCTGGGCCTTTGTTCAGGGGGCACTGCCATTAAATTTGCCAGTCAAACCTCCAGTATGCCCATGGGATCTGAATTTGGTGTTGTCTGCATTACAGGGACAACCCTTTGAACCATTGAACCATGCTCCTTTAGCACTTCTGACTAAGAAATTAGTCTTCTTGATAGCCACCCTCTGCTAGGAGAGTATTAGAGTTGGCAGCTCTTTCTTACAAAGAGCCGTGTTTGATTATTCACAAGGACAGAGTAGTGATGTGTCCACATCGGTTGTTCTTACCCAAGGTGGTTTCAGAATTCCATTTGAATCAAGATGTGATCCTACCATCCTTTTTTCCAGATCCGCAGTCCGCGGAAGAAGATTCTTTGCACACTCTCGATGTGGTAAGAGCAATCAGTATCTACCTGCAGGCAACCACTCAGATATGGAAAACTGATTGTTTATTCATCCTGCCAGAAGGCTCTAAAAAAGGCCAGGCAGCGTCAAAATCCACTCTTTCTAGATGGATTAGACAGGTTATTTTTTCAGGCTTATGATATAAAGAGGAAGACTCCTCCTTTTCAAGTGAAAGCGCACTCAACTAGGGCTGTTAGTGCTTCTTGGGCAGTGCATCACCAGGCCTCCATGGATCAGTTCTGCAAGGCTGCAACTTGGTCTTCAGTCCATACATTCACCAGATTCTATCAGGTGGCTGTAAGAGGGCAAGCGGATGCCTCCTTCGGGCGCAGTGTTCTGCAGGCTGCAATTTAGTTCCTCTGGTCCATTTGCGGTCGATAATTATGATCTGTGTCTCCTTCCCCTCAAATTGAGCATTGCTTTGTAATGAAGGCTCTGTGTCCTGTGATGTTTTATCAAGAAAATAGCATTTTTGAATACAGCTTACCTGTAAAATGCTTCTCTTGAGAATACATCACGGGACACAGAGCTCCCGCCCTTGTATGGGTTTTATGTGGTTACCTATTGCTTTTCTAAAAAAACTGAGGTGCTCCCCATATGGGATGGGTTATATAGGGGAGGAATTCTCTTTAATTGGGGTTAACCAGTGTCCAATCACCGAAGGTGCCTATCTAACCAACTATGTAATGAAGGCGCTGTGTCCCTTAATGTAATCTCAAGAAAAGGATTTTACAGGTAAGCTGTATTCAAAAATCCTATTTTTTTCCAAAGTCCTGTTTCATAAGAAGTTGCCCCCTGTGGACCACTTTTTCTTCTCGTTCTGGGGTCCTTAAAGTTGAATTATTAATCCCAGCTATAATGGGCCAGAACTAGGGTGGAATCTGTGAGTTGCACAGACCCAGCAAGTGTTCAGGGCTGTAAATGCAGTCCTTAGTCACCTGGTCTGCTTCCATATGTGAAAATTTAATGTTAGTATGGCTACCTCAGCAAGAAACTGGAAGGCTGAAAACAGCCAATCAAATTAACTTAGCATGCTTGATTGGTTTATTTGCCGAAGTAAAAACAAACTTCTGGCCCTTCAAGTGATACCAAAAGCTCTCTATATCTTGACTATCTATATAAATATATACTATTTTTATAGCTCACAGGCTTTGCTAAAACATGGAGCTCTGCTTCTTAAGCTGGGGGAAAAGGATTGAATGACTCTGAATACACAGTATCCTTCTGGGTGATAAACTGCATACTCAGTATAAAACCAGGAATAACTACAAAAAATGAAATATCTGGGTCTTCAGGGAGTGTGTCCTGTGCTCACAGCAGCTGATTCCTACGTCATCAATTTAACACATGTGGCTTTCCTTTGTCTACAGCCTCCTCCAATAGAGGCAATAAGGTGGCTGAAGTCAAATGTACACATTTTTCATTGTTAGATTTGTACAAAAACAAACAAAACAAATTCATATTTTGAACCTTTCATTAGACAAATTAAAAATAAATATTTGACCAAAATAATGTCTAACTTTGTCTAATAGCACCTTTGCATAAAGCTACAGTTCTAATATATCAGGGTGAACCCTTTATTACTGGGTCCAGCTTGCGTAAATATATTACAATGGCTTGTTTTCTATCATGCTGTTTTTGTAAGAACTCCAGTTTCATGTTTCAAAAAGACAACTTTTTCCTGGCAATATTATAATTTTTCATTGTTTGTTCTGTTAGTTTTAGCTAGATAACTCAAGTCCTTAGTTTCCATCTGACATTATTGTTCTGATGTCATAACATAATAAATTATAACAATACCCTGCAGAAATGTTCAATAAAGCCAAAGTATTCTTCTGCTTATACCACTGCACTTACAAGAAAAATGGGCCCATCATTTCACAATCCACACATTCTGCTTTGGATTTCAAAAATAAATATAAACAAAAGGATCAACAAGATGTATATGACAGAACAGAATGCTCTCAGCCAGATCAAAAACTATACAACTGGCTGCAGGAGGGATCTATCCTAACAGGGTTTCCAGACTAGATGTGATGGGTCTGTTGTATTTAAATGTAATTTATTATTACTCTCACATCATGGACTGCACATCAAGTTATTATCAGTCCTTTATATTTCATTTTTGTAGAAAAACATCTTATGTATCCCATCCATCTTGGCTTTGTTAATATTATGCCAGCTGTATTCCAATTAACAACCTCATCTTATTATTATTTTTTTCTCTCAATAAAAGTAAAAATACAAAATTGTTATCTTAATCTAAACTAATCCCATTTTAGCCCTTGTACACACGGTCGGACATTCCGACAACCAAATCCGTTAGATTTTGTCCGACGGATTTTGTTAGACGGATTTTGTCCGATGGATTTTGTCCGACGGATTTTGTTTGAAACTGTTGCGTACACACAGTCGGACAAAGTTGTCAGAAAATCCGATTGTACTTAACGTGATGACGTTATTTCGTTAGGACGGGACTACATTCAGGCTAGTAGCCAGTAGCTTTGGTCTAGGAATTTGATCTGAGCATGCGTGGCACTTTGTCCAATCTGAATTCTCTACACATGATCGGACAAAGTCCGATCGGATCATCTTGTCGGAAAATTTTATAGCCCAGCTGGAAAACTTGGTCCGTCGGATACTCCGATGGAAACAGTCCGATGGAGCCCACACACTGATTATCCGACAACACGGTCCTATCGGAATGTCCGACCGTGTGTACAAGGGCTTACACATTTCTCCAATAAATTGGATTTCATTTCCAACCAAAGGTTGTTTAAACCAGTTACAATATATTTATATTATTAATAAAATTGTTAAACTCATATCAGAAATGAATACTCAAGTGATAATCTCAATATCACACCCTAATTCTAATATATATCCAGAGATATACTTAATTTTTTTAACTTAATTATTTTTTTATTAATTTATATAATAATTTTACACCAAAAACATGACAATAACAGAAATTACAGTATAAAAAAGTAGCAAGTATGGAAAATATTTTCTTCACAACATAAATGCTACAATATTCTAAATTATATCGAATAACAGTACTATTTCCTCAGCAACCCAAACCCTCCCACCCTATTTCTAACTTCCCCCCCCTCCCTGCACCATATAAGTGTGCTTATATCAACTAATTGTACAAAGAAAAAGAGAAAAAATAAAAATTTACAAAAGAAGAAAAAATAAAGACGAAAGAAAGAGAGAAGAAAAATGGGGAAAAATAGGAATATGTCTCAATCCCCCCTTAGCCAGGGTCTCCACATTCTAATAAATTTCCCATAATTGCCCTGTCGAGTATACATCACTCTCTCATTACCCACTACTAAATTAACTGTATCAACCCAACTCTGCAGCAGCGGGGGGTGGTATGTGTCTGAAAAGGCATCTCAAAACTGGCTCCAGAGTTTCTTTCGGGGCTCTGCCCCTTTCCACACTTCCCAGTAAGCAAATCTTAAAGCCGTTGGTTCCAGGGTGACATTAAAGATTTTATTTATACTATCTACTACTTCAATCCAATACTTGAATAGCTTCAGACATCTCCAAAGCATGTGGATGAAATCCCCTGATGCACCGCATCTAGGGCAATGATCATCTTGTTTCCATCCAAGACTAAACATTTTTGCTGGAGTGTGGTATACTCTATGAAGCAGAAATAGGTGCGACACCTTCTGTGAGGGAGAGATTGAGACCAACCTTCCTCTTTGCAGGATTTCTCCCCAATCCTCTGTTGTTATTGCCCCTAGGTCTCTTTCCCATTTAGCTCTACTCTTAGAGAGTCCTGTTCTGCTTATTGTTCTAGCTTCCAAACTGGTATATATTTTAGAGATTAGGCCTTTAGATACATCTGAATTGATTATACTAGTCAAGATCGGAAGCTGGGTCCATTCGATTATTTGTGACCTGAACTGGGTTTGAATCACGTGCCTAAGTTGTAAGCACTTGATATATTAAATTCTTGTTTTAAATCTGAAAAAGCTTTCAAGGTACTACCATCATATAGCTGTCCTAAACGTCTGATACCCTGCCGTTCCCATTCAACTGGTTTCTCTCAATCCTTAGTTCTGGCAGTTTATTGTTGTTCCATAAAGGAACATATTCTGATATCCCCTTATACCTCAGCAAAAGCTTCGCTGTCTGCCAGACTTTTTTAATCAATTTAAATGTCGGGCACTTATGGGAGAATGACTCTGCCTCCAAGTAGAGAGTTATGTGTTGACCCCATTAACATTAAACTCCTATTGGGATTTCCACCCTCATAATCTCCACAACCCCCCAAGTGTTGGAGCTGGGATGCAAGAAAATATGTCCTGGGATGTGGAACCGCCACTCCCCCCTCTTTTAATGGTAACTGCATAGTTTGTAAGCTGATCCTAGCCTGACCCTTCTTCCATATCATATCTCTAAACAGAGATTCTATTTGTTTAAACCATTTATGGTCTATCCAGACTGGGGAGTTATGGAAAAGATATAAAATCTGAGGTAACCAAATCATCTTTATTAGGTTACATCGCCCGGCTACTGACAGAGGGAGACAGCTCCAAGTGTCTCCTTTTTGCTTCCATTTAAGCAACAATGGACTTATGTTGTCTCTGAGGTATTGGTTTAAGTCCATGTCAATCCAGACGCCCAAATACTTTAATTTTCCCACTATTTTTAATTTGGGGATGTCTACACAGCACTGGTTGCCAAGAGGATCAACCGGCAATAAGGCGGATTTTTCCCAATTGACAACCAGACCAGAAGCCCGTTCAAATATATATACTTCATTAAATGAGGACATCTATCAAAGGATATTAAATTTGTATAATACACGGTTAAATGTAACCTTCATTTTACCATGTTTGAAAAACAGATTCAAAAGAATTGCGATCACATTATTTATCATTCGATATAATTGTTATAAATGTTTTGTCTAAAAAACTGAAATGGCATGGTTTCCTTCCAGCTTATCACTGATCCCTCATCCCAGCTACATTCTTTAATGAGAGTGCGAGGTTTGCGGCAAATGGGAAAGCTACTGGCACACCATTAAAGTCTATGGGACACTAACATGAAAAATCAAAAGTGCTAATTTTAAAGGCTTATATGCAAGTTATTGTCATAAAAAGTGTTTGGGGACCTGGGTCCTGCCCCAGAGGACATGTATCAATGCAATTTTGTTTTTAAAAATGTCCATTTCGATTTAATGCTAAAAGTGAAACAATAAAAATGAAATATTCTGTTAAATTTTGTGCCTGGGGGGTGTCTATAGTATGCCTGTAAAGTGGCACATTTTCCCGTGTTTAGAACAGTACCACAGCAAAATGAAATTTCTAAAGGAAAATTTGTCATTTAAAACTGATTGCGGCTGTAATGAATTGTCAGGTCTCGGCAATATAGATAAAACTCATTGAAAAAAAGAGCATGGGATTCCCCCCCCCCCCCCAGTACATTACCAGGCCCTTTGGGTCTGGTATAAATATTAAGGGGGAACCCTGAACCAAAAAGTTTGTCTGAATGTTGGGAATGCACAAAATTTTGCGTGTGTTCCCCGACATGCAATAGTGTGAACCAAGCCTTAACTGGGATGCCACAAGACTGAAAATACTTTTCAAGGGAGCCCTAACTGAAAAAAGGTTGAGAAGCTTTGGTTCATGGTTTGAATCACCCAAAGGCTTCTTATAATCATGAAAGATTCCAGAGGCTACATCTTCCTACTGACTCTCCCAACTGTGAGCCTGTTGATTTCCTTGCAAATTCATACACAACACCTCCTACTCGGTATTGTAAAATATATATGAAGAATCCAATAGTGAGTAATTATAGGTGGACAACAAAGGTCTCATTGCTAGCGTTTGCAAGAGTTAAAGGAAGACTAAAATTGAAATACTGTAGCTTCCGATGGACTACATTTTTAACTAAGTTGTATATACACAAACTGTTTATTCCAAGAAAAATGGTTGTGCAGCCACAGTATTGTACTACAGGGCTCAATAATATCTGCTATACAGTAGTTGTTGAAATAAACAGCTGTAAACCCTAATCTTAATATGAATGTTCTCATTTGTTGGACCAAAGCAAAAGAAAACAATAGCACAACAAGATGCAGAAGCTTAGCAATTTCTAAAGATATAGAGTAAATCAATTTTTTTTATTTTCCAGAAGACATTTTCAAGCCCTAGTTGATATTGGAGCATTGTCAAAGTACAGCTAAATCGTTTTTCTTTATTTTGGACAGAGTGGAAAGGAATTCATATGTCTGTCAGGTTTTTATTGGTGTCTGTGCACTGTTAGTGAGAGTCACCCTCTCTGTTTGTCCTGTTTATCGTTGTCATCAAAAGTGAGAGTAAAAAGAAAATCCTAGATTTTGGGTTGTACCCAGAACAGTAATAGAGGGGAAATCTTCCAAATGGGAAATTGGTTCTTTTGATCATGGTGATTCCCCTGAGATTATCTTAATTTCTGTTTTGTCTATGGGAGAGTAGCTGAAAGAAAAGCTCCCCCATGGGATACGGCAACAAAACCTGACAGGGGTTATTATAACCCTCCCTTCCTCCCATTCTATCCAAAATTTAAAAAAAATAAAGTTTTGCCTTTAATTCTATTTTAAAAGATGCTAAGTAGTAAAAACAAGGAAATCAATTATAAAGATGTTATACTGTTTGTAAAAAAATAATTAAAATAGTTTATATTGTATGACAGTATCCATACACTACACTGATTTTTAACATGTAAGTATAAAAGACATACATGTAAAATTAATGGTAAGTTTATAATGTTGATAAAATATATACGTTGCACTACCTGTAATTAGTGTGATACACACTCTATCAGTGTAGAGATCAAAAAGCATACACGACTATTATATAAAAATTCCTTAAATAATCTATGAATATATACTGAATAACTAAAAACTTGACAAGGATAACTAATTAAATGGATAAAAAGTGTTATAAAAAAATATTAAATGCACAACTTAATCCAAAGTGCTCCTATGCAAAGTGGTGTTGTAAATTTCTTCTAGAGTACACAATTTGATCCAAAGTGCTCCTATGCAAAGTGGTGTACAAAACATAAAAATATGTGAATTAATCATGAAAAAAGTGCTCATGTGCATATGTGATCAACAATTATGTCAATGGCGATCCATAAATCTCAAACTGTGGTATCCAAATGCATCATTAATGGTCATGGTGTAGAAAAGCAATATAAATCAAGCAATTCAAAAAGGTGGTTCAATTATGCTATGGTGTCATCACTCAGGTGCTCCCGGTAATGAACGCTCACCTTAGAGTGTGCGACTCAGCAGTTAAGCTCAGTCAGTGCACGCTTATGAACCAGCTCTGGGTTCTTTAATGGTACCGGGATTCTGGTCTCCTCAATGCGACTCTCCCCAGTATATGTAAATTAGAGAACTTGATAGTGCAATACATTTTTTAAAGCTTTATTAAACAACATAAAATCCCCCTCTGGAGTACTCACACAGAACAGGTGCCCCAGTGCACCACTCTCTGACAAGCCCGAGTGGGTATATAACAGACCGATATCGGGAAACGATACAGGGATTACGTATCTTCTTTAGGGGGAAAGTATGGGGAAATTGAATTAATTACACTTGTGACCTTTTTAGTTATTCAGTATATATTCATAGATTATTTAAGGAATTTTTATATAATAGTTGTGTATGCTTTTTGATCCCTACACTAATAGAATGTGTATCACACTAATTACAAGTAGTGCAGCGTATATATTTTATCTATTTATCCTTGCACGATTTATGCAACATGTTTAATGCTAGCAGCTTCCCTGTCATCTATTTATTTACTATTTTTTTAGCATCTGGTTATTGGTGGCTTGCAGCATCCTTTATTATCAAGTTTATAATGTTATTGTAAATTGTGTGTCCACACTGTTAAGGATTGTAATATTTCCTTCAAATATTAGATAACTCTTTTTTTTTCACACATTTGTGGTTAAGTTAGATTACGAGTTGTTCTGGTAAGGCTTCCAATAAACTCCAGGATTATAGCTGCATTTAACATTCTTTCAGGGATTACACGAAAATACTGTTATGTATTTATGTTACACTTCATATACCGTATTTATCGGCGTATAACACACGCCAGCATATAACACGCACCCCAAGTTTAGGAGGGAATTTTAAGGAAAAAAACTTTTAGGAGGAAAGTTTAAGGAAAAGAAAATTCAATTTAAATGCCCATCAATGCAGCCTTATCAGTGTCCATATGCAGCCTTGTCAGTGTCACTTACAGCCTTGTCATGCAGCCTGTCTATCATTGCACCCTTGTCAGTGTCATATGCAGCTTTTTCATGCAGCCTTGTCCATCATTGCCGCCTTGTCATGCAGCCTGTCCATCATTGCAGCCTTGTCATGCAGCCTTGTCCATCATTGCAGCCTTGTCATGCAGCCTTGTACATCATTGCAGCCTTGTCCATCATTGCAGCCTTGTCATGCAGCCTTGTCCATCATTGCAGCCTTGTCCATCACTGCAGCCTTGTCATGCAGCCTTGTCCATCATTGCAGCCTTGTCATGCAGCCTTGTCCATCATTGCAGCTTTGTCATACAGCCTTGTCCATCATTGCAGCCTTGTCATGCAGCCTTGTCCATCATTGCAGCTTTATCATGCAGCCTTGTCCATCATTGCAGCCTTGTCATGCAGCCTTGTCCATCATTGTACCCTTGTCAGTGTCAATTTAAACCTTGTCAGTTTTATTTGCAGCTTTTACTTTTAAAAATGGTGCCGCCGAGATACAGAGCCAGATGTCCTATCTCGGCAGTGCTCGGTAGTTCTCGGCCGCCTTTGGCCGTTCTCGTTGGCTTTCACCCGCCTTTGGCCCTTCTCGTCAGCTTTCTCCGGCTCACTGCCGTTTTCGGCAGTTTTCGGCCGCCGAGAAGGGCCAAAGGCGGCTGAAAGCCGCCCAGAGGCTCCAAAATGGTGGAGGATCGGCGTATAACATGCACCTGTGATTTTAAGGGGAAAAAAGTGTGTGTTATAGGCCGATAAATATGGTATGTTTCACCTTGTCTAGAAGACTGAAGCCCTGTACACACGATCGGACTTTTCGACAGCAAAACCATGCAATTTTGTCCGAAGGGTGTTGGCTCAAGCTTGTCTTGCAAACACACAGTCACACAAATGTTGGCCAACAATTATGAATGTAGTGACGTACTAGACATAACACGTGGTTTTTCAGCTCTTTAGCGCCACCCTTTGGGTTCCTTCTGCTAATTTTGTGTTTGTAGAAGCTTGGTGAGTGTTGATTCGCGCTTTTCTTTTCACGTTTTTCATTTATCGCTTTTCATTTCGTGCTTTTCAGTTATTTTCTGAATGGCCGTTTGTCAACCAGACATGTTGCGGAATCGGAGGAGATAACATATTATTGGCCTTGGAGTTATTGCTTTGATACTATGGTAAATTTTCTATATTTTTGGATGCATAGAATGCACTTTTTGGTTATTTTCTATTGGCAGATAGCATGTCTATTTTTTTTTTTTTTTTTTAATGCACAATAAAAAAATTGTGTAGAATAATACTAGGCTATGTGTTTTACTTAAAATGACAGTTTGGGAGTAGGCAGCTACAGTTAAAAAAATACAATGTAAAATTGACAAGGGACACCAACATAGTTGTATCTTTGTTCTTAAAAACTGCGGGATGATGGTGTTGTGGTAACTTGCACAAATAATAATAATAATAATAATAAATAATAATAATAATATTATTCTTGATATCACTAGAAAAAAAAGCTTTTGAAAATGTGTTTGCAAAAACTTCATCAGTATCACCACCAAAGCAGCTTCATTATTATCCCATTAAAGAAGCAGAGAATTGTGCGCTACATTTGGAGACTTCATAATCTGCCATAATTTGAATATTAATTCTCCATTACGAATGCTAGTTTACAAGTCCGGCCGCTTCTGTTTCCAAGCATGTGTGTTTGTACTTTGGACTTTTGTCCAACAGACTTGTGTACACACGATCGGAAAGTCTAACAACAGATATTTGTTGGTGGAAAATTCTAGAACATGCTAGCCAACATTTGTTGGCAGAAAGTCTGACAACAAATGTCCGATGGAGCATACACACGATCAGACTTACCGCCAACAAGCTCACATCCAACATTGCCGTCGGAAAATCCGATTGTGTGTACTCGGCATTACACTGTTGAAAGCTTGATAGAAATTATAAATTTAATGTAAAATATTTTGACATTTGTTTTATTGTTTTTTTTTTCTTTAGAGTTATAAAAATTCAGAAATTCAATTTGAATGTTCGTTTCACTGGAAAGGTCCCCTTATATTTACCTTCCAGAGCAGGGATAGGCAACCCACGGCATTGGTGCGGCAAGCAGCACGCAAAGCCTCTTTTGCCGACCTTCAACTCCCTCCCCATCAGCAGAGTAGCACAGGGAAGTGTTAGTGAGACACTATGCATTCCAATTTCACAATTTCGCATGCCGCTCCTGCACTGAGGGTTAGGCACTGTAAAAGATGGGAAACATTGTTTGGTTCTCTAACTTTGCTGTAGTTGTGATCGTCGGCTTTTGTGATGAGGAAGAGAGTGGGTGCAGTTCTGCTAGAGGGGGGCGGTCCCTGTTTCCAGGAGAAGGAGGACTGTCTTGGCCACTGCTAAAGCCAATCACAGCCCTGCTAGCCCCCTCTACCATCTGGAGGAAGATGATTTGCTTGGTTGGCACTACCAATCTCAGAAAGAAGGGATTTCACTGTGATTCAGTGGCAGTTTGTGGAATTACTATTGAGCTTCTGGGAACTTTGTTGAAATTATTCCTGATACTTTGCATCAATTACCACTGAACCTCTGCACTCTGTGTCCCTTTAAGCCAGAGCCTGTATTCAGCGCAATGAAAATCACACCCAACCACTTTTTCTCAGCTGCAGGGGCCCAACTTATGATCCTGCACACAGGCCCACTGCTTTCAGAAAATGCCCCTGACCTGAACTCATCATTGCGCATCCATTCCATATGCTTGTATGTGACATCACATACAAGCACGTGGGGTGGATGCGAGAGGTGGATCAGCAGGATAAGTGTGCAGGACAGGTAGATGTGTCTCATCTCTGCTTCCTTTTACCACTCTGCATATCACACATATCACAGATGAGAAGAGGGTACAGCTGTGGAGCAGATGAGCAGGAGGGTACAGCGGTGGAGCAGATGAGCAGGAGGGTACAGCAGTGGTGAAATGAGTAGGAGGGGTTCATAGATGGGACAGAAGAGCAGGGGGGTACAACGGTGGGGCAGATGTGCAGAGAGGTATAGTGGTGGACGATATGAGAAGGGGGTTCAGCAGTGGGACAGAAGAGTAGGGGGGTACAGCGTTGGGCCAGATGAGCAGGGGTGTTCAGTGTTGGGGCAGAAAAGCAGGGGTGTAGAGCAGCGGGGCAGATGTGAAAAAAGGTGCATTGGTGGGGCAGATGTGCAGGGAGTTACAGTGGTGGGGCAGGAGAGCAGGGGGAACAGTGGTGGGGCAGAAGAGCAGGGGGGTACAGAGGTCAGACTAATGTGCAGTAGGTACATTGGTGGGGCAGATGAGAAAGCGGGTTACAGTGGTGCGGCAGATGAGCAGATGGGTTCAGTGTTAGGACAGATGAGAAGGTGATTCAGTAGTGAGACAGAAGAGCATGGGGACACAGTAGTGGAGCAGATGTGCAGGGAGGTACAGTGGTGGGGCAGATGAGAAAAGGGGTACATTTATGGGGCAGATGTGCAGGGGGGTTACAGTGGTGGGACAGAAAGGCAGGGGGGTACAGTGATGGGGCAGATGAGCAGAGGGTTACAGGACAGATGAGCAGGGGGATTCAGTGTTGGGCCAGATGAGAATGGGTTACAGTGGTGGGAAAGATGAACAGGGGGGTTCAGTGTTGGGGCAGAGGAGAAAGGAGGTACATTGGTGGGAAAGATGAGCAGGGGGTTACAGCGGTAGGGCAGAGGAGCAGGGGGTACAGAGGTGGGGGAGATGTGCAGATGGGTGCAGATGAGAAAGGAGGTACATCAGTGGAACACACAAGCAGGGGGTTAGAGTGGTGGGGCAGAAGAGCAGGGGGAACAGGGGTGGGACAGATTGTCAGGAGGTACAGCCATGGGGCAGATGAGAAAGGGGGTTACAGTGGTGGGGCACATGAACAGATAAGCCCAGTGTTAGGACAGATGAGAAGATGGTTTAGTGGTGGAGCAGATGTGCATGGAGGTACAGTGGTGGGGCAGATGAGAAAGGGGGGAACATTGGTGTGGCAGATGTACAGGGGGTTACAGTGGTGGGACAGATGAGCAGGGGGGTGCAGAGGTGGGGCAGATGTGCAGGGTAGTACAGTGGTGGGGCAGATGTGCAGGGGGTTACAGTGGTGTGGCAGATGTTCAGGGTGTTACAGTGGTGGGGAAGATAAGAAAGGGGGTACATTGGTGGGGCAGATGAGCAGGGTGGTACAGTGGTGGGGCAGATGGGCAGGGTAATACATTGGTGGGACAGATGTGCAGGGTAGTACAGTGGTGGGACAGTTGTGCAGGGTAGTATAGTGATGGGGCAGATGTACAGTGGTGGGGCAGATGTGCAGGGGGTTACAGTGGTGGTGCAGATGAGCAGGGGGGTACAGTGGTGTGGCAGATGTGCAGGGCAGTGCAGTGGTGGGGATGATGTTCAGGGGGTAAGTGGTGGGACAGATGAGCAGGGGGGTACAGTGGTGAAACCAATTTGCAGGAGGGACAGTGATCTGAGGTGTGAAGGTGCATGAATTGGGGCTCATCTGAAGTGTGGAGTTGCAGGAACTGGAGCTGATCTGAGGCGTGAGAGTGCATGATGTTAATTTCTCACTACTAAATTAGTTTACAGCATTTACTTTATATAAAATCCTTTCCGTGATTGAGAGTGAGAAGTTGACATTTTTTTGTTATAAAATTGGCACATTCAATTTAATTGACAACATTTTTTGGCACACTGTGCTCAAAAGGTTGCCTACCCTGTTCCAGAGTATTGAGCATTTGGAGCATAATTCATTAGTAATAAAAATGTTTGCAGTCCTATACTGACTGTACTATATGTTTTTACTGTATTTTCCACACCATAAGACACGCTTTTTTCCCCCAGAAATGTAGGGGATATGTCTCTACGTCTTATGGAGCGAATGCATGCTAGGCACCCCCCCCCCGCCGCCGATGGCAACGCCCCCCCTGCCGCCGATGGAAACCCCCCCGCCGCCACCGCCATAAGAGGGGCAGGAGAGCGGATGACAGACATCTGAAGCCCCTGCAAGCAGGGCCTGACTGTCCTACCGACTGCAGCGCTTTCCTCCCTCTGTCCTCGTATGTCATGGAGCTGGGTCTGTGTGCAAGGTCCTGCCCCCTAGACATGTGTGATAATAGAATGAATCAGAGCCGGTCTAGAGGAGGGGGGGGGACCTTGCACACAGACTCAGCTCCATGGCATATGAGTGCTGGAGGACAGAGGGAGGAGAGCGCTGTGTTATCCAGAGGCTGACATTAGTGGGCACAGAGGCTGCAATGGGCACAGAGGCTGCAATTGGTGGGAAAAGATGCTGCAGTGGTGGGCACATAGAGGCTGCAATTGGTGGGCAGAGAGGCTGCAGTGGTGGGCAAAGAAAGGCTGCATTTATGTGCAATGGTCAGGTTGCATTTATGCCAATGGTCAGGCTGCATTTCATGGGCACTGGTAAATATTTTAGTACACCATTTGGTTCAGAATATTTTTTTCTTGTTTTCCTCCTCTAAAACCTAGGTGCATCTAAAGCCCCGTACACACTATCAGATTGTCTGCTGAGTTTTTCCTTCAGATTTACCAAAACCATGTAGTAGAAGGGCCTGCCTAATTGCATACACATTGAAACTCCTAAGGTTTGACCTCATATTATATGGTTTTGGTAAATCTGAAGAAAAAACTCAGCAGACAATCTGATAGTGTGTACGGGGCTTTATGGTCAGGTGCGTCTTATGTAGCGAAAAATTGTTGTGTTTATTAAAAAAAGAGGAAAGCCCCCATTTTTTATTTCCCCAGGCATACAATTTTTCGAAATGGTGTTTTTTCATGTTTTAATGACTACTGCATGAGCTGGTGTCACTACGTTGAGGGGTCTGAATATTTTTTTCTCATAGGAGTCTCAATTAAACTCTACAGTGATTCTGGTTGCAGTAACAAAAGGAAAATATTATTTTTCTATAACTTTTCAAAATGTTTAACAGAATACAAAGCTATACTAATCAACTGCAAACATGCAGTGAGTACTGTTTGTGAGTAATACAAATAAAAGTACTAGAGACGTTATAATCCATCCAAATATTTTTCTTTTGAATGGAGTAAGGGTAACTGTTATGCCGTGTACACACGGCTGGACTTTTTCGACAGCAAAGGTCCAACGGAACAAATCCGCCGGACAATTCGACTGTGTGTGGGCTTCATCGGACCTTTGCTGTCTAAAAATCAGACAGACTTTAGATTTAGAACATGTTTGAAATCTTTCCGGTGGACTCGAGTCCGGTCGAAAAATCTGTTCGTCTGTATGCTAGTCTGACGGATGAAAACTGACACTAGTACAGCTATTGGCTACTGGCTATGAACTTCCTTATTCTAGTCTGGTTGTACGTCATCACCTTCAAATCCGTCGGACTGGTGTGATTGTGTGTGGTCAAGTCTGTTCATTAGGAAAGTCCGTCAGAAGTACGCCGAAAGTCCGTCAGGAAGACCGTCGGACCTAGTCTGCCGGAAAGTCCGGTCGTGTTTACACGGCATAAGATCTTCTGCCCTTTTTTATTGCTGTTTGTGCCTCAGTTGGTGAGATTTTCCCTTTATCCTGTCCTGGTGGTGACAATATTGACACTGCCAGAGGAAGTGAGGGAAAATCTCACATCAGAATACAGACAGCAGTAAAAAAGGTTGTGGAAGTTTTATCCTTCCTCTCTCCTAAAAAGTGTTTATGGCTGCTACCAAACAAGCTGCTGACAATGCCTGTGCTTGTAGTCACACTGGAAGAAATAACATTAAATGTCCAGGCCACTTCTAGTCTTTTCACACTGTTTTCAATCAAGTCCTGATGAAGGGGCCATTTTCTGACCTCTGAAACGTGTTAGCTACTCTTTGGATTGTCTCCATAGTTTTTGAATTGGGACTCTTCTATTTCCATTTTTGTTCCATTATTGTTAAAGTGGACTTCCAGATTACAATAAGCCCTCCACTCGCAGACCACCACAACCATCAGACAAAGGATACTTTGAGGACAAAGTGCTTTTCCAGGGGAGCCCAGGGAATGGGGCCTGGTATGGTTTAAGAGGGGAAGCATGCACTCTCTTTGATGCCAGGCTTGGAAAAGGCTCTTTTATGAATTTCTAAAGATTTTATGATTTGGTATGATTCTGGTATAGATGAAAGGAATCTCCAGCTGATTTGTTTACAAACCAAACAAAGCAGCTAGGAGCTGTCATTTTTCTGGCACTCTTTTTTCTTTGTAAATTTCAGTGTTGCTGTATTTGCTGTATAAACTGCACAGATGCTCCCCTTCAGAGACAGGGTAAGGGCATTTCTCCACACATGCTATTTAATGGAGTTCTGCAGTTTTAACCACTTCAGCCCCAGATGATTTGGCTGCTTAATGACCAGAGCACTTTTTACAATTTGGCACTGCGCTGATTTACCTGGTAATTGCACGGTCATGCAATGTTGTACCCAAATTAAATTTGCATCCCTTTTTCCCACAAATAGAGCTTTCTTTTGATGGTATTTGATTGCATCTGCCATTTTTACTTTTTGCAACATAAACGTAAAAAGACCGAAAATTTAAAAATATATATATATATTTTCTACTTTTTGTTATAAAAAAAAATAATAATAAACTCAATTTTAGTCATACATTTAGGCCAAATTTATTTAGCCACGTGTCTTTGGTAAAAAAAAATGTCAATAAGCGTATATATATTGGTTTGCGCAAAAGTTATAGCGTCTACAAACTAGGGTACATTTTCTGGAATTTACACAGCTTTTAGTTTATGACTACCATCTCATTTTTTTGGGGTGCTAAAATGGCAGAGCAGTACAACCCCCCCCCAATGACCCCTTTTACAAAGTAGACACCCCAAGGAAATTGCTGAGAGGCATGTTGAGCCCATTGAATATTTTTTTTTTTTGTCACAAGTGATTGAAAAAATAACAAAAAAAAAATTACACAAAGTTGTCACTAAATGATATATTGCTTATCTGCTGCTTCTCCTGAGTACGGGGATACCCCATGTGTGAGACTTTTTGGGAGCCTAGCCACGTACAGGACCCGGAAAATCAAGCACCACCTTCAGGATTTCTAAGGGCGTAATTTTTTATTTCACTCCTCACTACCTATCATAGTTTTGAAGGCCAGAAAATACCAAGATAGCATAAAACCCCCCTCAAATGACCCAATTTTGGAAAGTAGACAGCCCAAGCTATTTGCTGATAGGCATGTCCATAGAATATTTTATATTTTACCACAAGTTGTGGGAAATTAAAAAGGTTTTTTTTTAATAACAAGCAAGAATTGTAACAATTCATGTACAGATCAGTATGGATATTGACAGTTTTGAAACAGTACAATCTTACAGGTGTAGTAAACCCTCGTCTATGAGAGTACTCTAAAGCGCTAACATGATAGCAAAACGTATGGAACATAAGACACCCTTTTTTATTTTTTTATTTTTCTACACAAAGTTGTCACTAAATGATATATTGTTCAAACATGGCATGATTATATGTGGAATTAAACCCCAAAATACATTATGAAAAAATTGGGGTCTATTAGACCCTAGATCTCTCCTCTGCCTTCATAGCATCTGACCACACCAAGATTGGTGTGATAAAATCCTTTGCCAATTTCCCAATGGCGCTGTTTATATCCGGCAAAACTTAAGTCATGAAATGCTCGTAGCTTCTGGTTTCTTAGGCCATAGAGATGATTGGAGCCCTTTTGGTCTCAGATCTGCTCTATGGTCAGCTGGTGGAACCAGCTGCAATCGTGGGTTCCCTGTTGGGACAGGAAAGCCTGAGGAAACCATGAAAGACGGTGGGTGGGGGGGGCAGGCATTCCCTCCCACTGCTTATAAAAGCAGTCTGGAGGCTAATTAGCTGCTAGGATTGCTTTTACATGAAAGCCGACCGCTGTATGAAAAGAATGATACCAAGATGATACCTAAACTTGCAGTCATCATTCTAGTATAACCACTCAAAGTCCAGCAACATACCAGTACATTACTGGTCCTTGTTGGGCATACATTGTAATGTTCTTTTTTTCTTGCAGCCCGTGGGCTGAACAAAAAAAAAAGAGATTGATTGATAGGTGGGTATGCCCACCATTAGAATACCATCCTTCATCCACCCACTACTAATGATGGGCATACATGCACCATTTTTTTTAACTGTCATGGTGAAATCACCTCCGACAGCGGTGGAGTCATGACTTTATGTACCATACCTGCAAAGCAAATACAATAAAACATAGTAAAAATAAAACAGAGAGAGAACGATAGATATAGAACAATAGTGAGCGAACAGTAGAGCTGACAGTAGAGTGCGAACATAAGTGAGAGAACAATAGCGGGTGTCATGCCTATATCCACACTTTCTACAGGCACAACATCTTCTTTGGGGATTTCTTTGGGTTGGGGTAACAGAGAGGAAAGGCGGAAAATGCCTCTCATGCAGTTGGCTTAGTGCATTTGGATTGGGAAGTTAGGCCAAAGCACTGTCTGGAAATAGAAGGGCTCTGATGATCTCTTCCTGGAATTTAAGGAAGAATCCAGTTTATCCTGAAGCTTTGTATAGCACAAAAGCATTCAGAAAAGCCAATTGAAATAAACAGACACTTTTTTGTACCAGTGTCTGGCCTTACAGGCAATTAGGTACGGCACCAACAACTGGTCATTGAGGTCCACCCCTCCCATGTTAAGGTTTTGTGGACCGTGGACACAAATTTGTGGACACAGAGAGGTTTCTTCACAACACCAGTCGCTATAGGAATTTGGACCGTCGTGTCTGCGTGAAGGGAGGACAGAACAAAAGCATTCTTATTATCCCTCCACTTCACAGCAAGCAAATTATTACATCTCAAGCAGGCTCTCTCTCCCAGCCTATGATGGTAATCTACAAGCCGCTGGGGAAAGCCCCAGCAATTAGATCGCACAGTGGCACATGCCCCAATTTGATGATCAAACAAGTGACTAAAAAGTGGCACGCTTGTCTAATAATTGTCCACATACAAGTGGTAAACCTTTCCGAATAAGGGTGACACCAAGTCTCACACAATCTTGCCAGCACTCCCTATGTAGCCAGGGCAGCTCCGGCTCTACGTATCTATCTCTTTCCTTGTAAACCATAAAACTATATGTATAGCCTGTGGCCCTATCACAGAGCTTATACATCTTGAATCTGGTACTCTTGCTGGGAATATACTGTTTGAATGATAAGTGGCCAGAAAACTAAATCAATGACTCATCAATGCAGACAACTTGATGGTGAGAAAGCAAAGCTGCAAAATGTTGGTTGAGGTGGTTTATGAAAGGCCGAATTTTGTAGAGCCGATCAAATTCAGGGTCACCACGAGGACAACAGAGTTTATTATCGTTGAAATGCATGAACCACAAGATCTGTTTGTATCATGTCCTGGTCATTGAGGCAGAGAACACAGGCATATGTTAATTGGTTCAGTGGACCAATATGACCGCAACCCACTCTTTTGGTTATGCCCATGAGGAGGGATAGGCCCAGGAAGGTCTTAAATTCGGAAACCGTAATTGGTTTCCATTCTCTGGCAAGGGTCAGCTGGGGATTAGCGGCGATGAATTGACCAGCATATAAATTGCTTTGGTCCACAATAGATCTATAGAGATTTTTGGTGAAAAACAGCCAATACTCTCCCCATACTGTGCAATATTCTGCCAATACTGCGCAATACACTGCCAATACTCTGCAACACTGTGCAACACTCTGCCAATACTCTGCAACACTGTGCAATACTTTGCAGTACTCTGCAACACTGTGCAATACTCTGCAGTACTCTCCCAATATTCTGCCAATACTCACCAATACTCTGCCAATACTGTGCCAATACTCACCAATACTCTGCCAATACTCTGCCAATACTCACCAATAATCTGCAATAAATGTTAACAGAAACAAAGAATTTTTTTTTTTTTTTTTTATAAATTTTCAGCCTTTTTTGATTTATAGCGCAAAAAATAAAAAAACACAGCGGTGATTAAATACCACCAAAAGAGAGCTCTATTTGTGTGAATAAAAGGACAACATTTTCATATAGGGACAGTGTTGCATGACTTAGTAATTGTCATTCAAAATGTGAGAGCACCGAAAGCTGAATATTGGTCTGGTTAGGAAGGGGGTTTAAGTGCCCAGTGGTCAAGTTATGTTTACAGGGATCAGGCCTGACTCTGCGAACGCTGCGGGTGGGCTGGGCTGGGCGGAGGGGCTAAACTCAGGTGCTAGCAGGTATCTGGGCTGATCCCGCTAACACTGCATTTTTGGGAACCCTAAACTGCTGGGGACGCTAATATAGTTCTGATCAGATCAGATATCGATCCATTCATACACTATACTACTAAAGGGAGGTGTAGGGTGTGTGCAAGGGTGTTAGTGGTACTGGCACTAATCTGGTGCTGCCTGGGGCAACGCAGACACTATCTGACGCTAAAACCTAACTTTGATCACCCACTGGGTTAAACCTTTATGGGGGGGGGGGGGTTAGGGGGGATCCCCAGACCTATCTGGGCCTAAGACTAATTACCCTAACGCAGATTGGTGTCACTAATGACACCAGTACAGCAATAAAGAAAAATCTGAATGCTGTACTGGGTGACACAGTGACAGGTGGTGAAGGGGGGGGGGGGGGGGTGATCGTGGTGTGAATTGTGTGCCTACGTGACCTGGTGTCAGTTTAGTGATGGTACAACTCACTTTTAGATGTTATCTCTCCTCGGTCCGGAACGGAAAAGACTGACAGAAGGAGAGATGACATCACTTCCCCTGTCAGTGTTTACAGTTACACAACAGGGGAAGGATTTTGCCCGGCGTAACATATCACAGATTTGCCTGCCCATGCCATTCTGCTGCAGTACAACTGGGGCGGCTGGTTGGGAACAAGTTAATGTTTCACTTCAAGGATTACTAACATCTCTGTTCTCGGCTAAATAATATTTAACAAAAAAAAAAAATTTGAAGCTTTGTTACATGTTATCCATAGCAGTCCCCTATGCCATTTGTTTGTGTCATGTACCTGGCTAAAGGCCTATCTGATGAGAGGGCTTCCTCGGCAGCTGAGCACCAAGAACCCGTGGAGGTAAGAATAGAGAGTGCTAGGCTCAAAGGAGCACGGGTGCCATTTAGGTTGATGTGCTGGAAGTGGCTTCTAGTGAAGTTCGCGGGGTAGCTGTCAGCTGGACTGACAGGATAAAGATCAGGAACTCTGTTGTCCCCTGGAAATGTAGTGGGACCAAGGAAGTGACCACAAGCGAGGTGACACTTGATGAAGAAGCAAGGTCAAACTACCAGGATCAGCCTAAAGAAGCATAGTCTGGATGGTAACCGAGGACATGACAGGAAGATAAGCCAGGGAGTAGGCAGAAGCATGGTCAAGGAGGGAACTTAGGTAATACGCAGAAACCGCCAATGCGCGTACCCACGCTGATGCGCAAATGTGCATTTTTTTTTTAAATGTCTCTTAATTGAAATTTTTTATTTTGCAGTAAAAAACAGGGCCTTTGGGGCGTACCCCGGCCAACGGGTGCATTGTCATGTGCATAACATTACTACTAACCGATTATATAAAAGCAACATAACTAAACACCACACATTCGATGCTCAGGTAACACATGTTAGGACTTTGCAGTGAGATATTGTTTCTTGGGGGACTGACTCTCCGTTTTAGTTATTGGCCTTGGACTCTATAAGGGCATTTGAGTACAGACGCATTTCTGTGCAAATGAGCATGGCCATGTACAGTATTGCAATTATGCCAGGTCTTTACTTGTATATAACTTTACTAGCACATGTATATATTTGTTCTGCCGTCTCCTTCTCAGTATATGCTCATGTTTATTCCAAATAGCGCCCTGACAGTTTGTCAATCCCTTACCTATTAGCCTAGAAAATGTCCAGAAATGTTTTTGGCTGGAGTTTCAGATTGGGCACCCTAATTTTAGTCATGTTCATTGAACCCTGCTTGAACTAAACCCAGTCGTGTTTGACTTATCACTACTACAGATGCTATGGAGTAATTTATTCTCAAAGACCACAAGAGAAGCTCTAGAGTCTTCAAATCATGTCTCAGCCTTCTGCTTTCTTTTCTGTACACCTGCTCATTGTTTACATTAGAATTAAGAAGGCTGGCAGCAGTCAAGTTATTGCTGGGATGTGGGACCAGGGTAAAATTAGTTTCCAAAATTAAAGTGAATGCACTTTCTGCTTAAGGGCCAATTCAAACCAGAATGAGGTGCAGGAAATGCGCTGTTGAAAGGCAACATGTTTTAATATCATATTTATGGATTTTTAGTTCCTGGTTGTTGAAGAACCATCTGGCCGGCTGTAATTTGTCTTGGAATGGCAGGAGAATCAGATTACACAGCAGGGTGCCTGTAACAAAATATTGCATACCAGAATCCTGCCCTTGAAAGAGAATTCATGAATATCCCCTAGCAGTGGGGCATGGAGATAGGAAAGTCTAATCTCAGACCTCCTGAGATTAAAATGGCTGATTTACAGGCCTGCAATGAGATCAAAGGAACCGGATGTGGACTGGAATGTTGAACTGGGTTAAGGCATGTGCTTGCAAGGTACCAATGCCACTTAGTGGAGGACAGCAACATATGTCCTTGAGGATGTAATACCAAACATCCTAGTGATTAGAAAGGACAGCCCTTTATTTCTTATGGATTGTAGCTCATTGGACCCCAAACTATAAAGGATGATGATATACAATATCTCACAAAAGTGAGTACACCCCTCACATTTTTATAAATATTTTATTATATCTTCATGTGACAACACTGAAGAAATAACACTTTGCTACAACGTAAGTAGTAGACATAAAGTAG
This sequence comes from Lithobates pipiens, assembly GCF_037356315.1. NCBI lineage: Eukaryota > Metazoa > Chordata > Amphibia > Anura > Ranidae > Lithobates > Lithobates pipiens. The sequence continues at coordinate 331,449,950 of NW_027507764.1, read as the reverse complement.
TGAGTGTACAGCCTGCATAACAATGTAAATTTGCTGTCTCCTCAAAATAACTCAACACACAGCCATTAATGTCTAAACCGCTGGCAACAAAAGTGAGTACACCCCTAAGTGAAAATGTCCAAATTGGGCCCCCGTTAGTTATCCCCCCCCCCCGATATCATGTGACTCATTAGTGTTAAAAGGTCTCAAGTGTGAATGAGGAGCAGGTGTGTTAAATTTGGTGTTATTGCTCTCACTCTCTCATATTGGTCATACTGAAAGTTCAACATGGCGCCTCATGGCAAAGAACTCTCTGAGGATCATAAAAAAAGAATTGTTGCGCTACATAAAGATTGCCTATGCTATAGGAAGATTGAAACTGAGCTGCAGCATGGTGGCCATACAGCTGTTTATTAGGACAGGTTCCACTTCACTCAGCTGTGTTAGAAAAGTGAATGAATATTTACCAGTGTTCAGGACCCAATGTTCGCCGGGCACCCGCGATTGTAGAGCAGGACCGTGGATCTGTGTGTGTAAACACACAGATCCACGTCCTGTCAGGTGAGGAGACCGATCCGTGTGTTCCCATTAGAGAAGAACACCGATCGGTCTCCTCCCCTTGTGAGTACCCTCCCCCCACAGTTAGAATCACTCCTAGGACACACAGTTAACCCTTTGATCACCCCCTAGTGGTTAACCCATTCCCTGCCAGTGACATTTATACAGTAATCAATGCATTTTATAGCACAGATCGCTGTATAAATGTCACTGGTCCCAAAATAGTGTCAAAAGTGTCTGATATGTCCGCTGCAATATTGCAGTCACAATAAAAATTGCAGATCGCCGCCATTACTAGTAACAAAAAAAAATGACATAATTCTATCTCCTGTTTTGTTGACGCTATAACTTTTGCACAATCCAATCAATATATATGCTTATTGCGATTTTTTTTAACCAAAAATATGTAGAAGAATAAAAAAAATTGGGATATTTATTATAGCAAAAAGTAATACAGTGCCTTGCGAAAGTATTCGGCCCCCTTGAACTTTTCAACCTTTTGCCACATTTCAGGCTTCAAACATAAAGATATAAAATTTTTATTTTTTGTGAAGAATCACCAACAAGTGGGACACAATTGTGAAGTAGAACGAAATCTATTGGATTTTTGAAACTTTTTTAACTAATAAAAAGTGGGGCGTGCAAAATTATTTGGCCCCCTTGCGTTAATACTTTGTAGAGCCTTTTGCTGCGATTACAGCTGCAAGTCGCTTGGGGTATGTCTCTATCAGTTTTGCACATTGAGAGACTGAAATTCTTGCCCATTCTTCCTTGCAAAACAGCTCGAGCTCAGTGAGGTTGGATGGAGCACAGCAGTTTTCAGCTCTTTCCACAGATTCTCGATTGGATTCAGGTCTGGACTTTGACTTGGCCATTCTAACACCTGGATACGTTTATTTGTGAACCATTCCTTTGTAGATTTTGCTGTATGTTTGGGATCATTGTCTTGTTGGAAGATAAATCTCCTTCCCAGTTTCAGGTCTTTTGCAGACTCCAACAGGTTTTCATCCAGAATGGTCCTGTATTTGGCTGCATCCATCTTCCCCTCAATTTTAACCATCTTCCCTGTCCCTGCTGAAGAAAAGCAGGCCCAAACCATGATGCTGCCACCACCATGTTTGACAGTGGGGATTGTGTGTTGAGGGTGATGAGCTGTGTTGCTATTACGCCAAACGTATAGTTTTGCATTGTGGGCAAAAAGTTCGATTTTGGTTTCATCTGACCAGAGCACCTTCTTCCACATGTTTGGTGTGTCTCCCAGGTGGCTTGTGGCAAACTTTAGACGAGACTTTTTACGGATATCTTTGAGAAATGGCTTTCTTCTTGCCACTCTTCCATAAAGACAAGATTTGTGCAGTGTACGACTGATTGTTGTCCTATGGACAGACTCTCCCACCTCAGCTGTAGTTCTCTGCAGTTCATCCATGGGCCTCTTGGCTGCATCTCTGATCAGTCTTCTTCTTGTCTGAGCTGAAAGTTTAGAGGGATGGCCAGATCTTGGTAGATTTGCAGTGGTCTGATAGTCCTTCCATTTCAAAATGATTGCTTGCACAGTGCTCCTTGGGATGTTTAAAGCTTGGGAAATCTTTTTGTATCCAAATCCGGCTTTAAACTTCTCCAAAACAGTATTACGGACCTGCCTGGTGTTCCTTGGTCTTCATGATTCTCTCTGCGCTTTCAACAGAACCCTGAGACTATCACAGAGCAGGTGCATTTATACAGAGACTTGATTACACACAGGTGGATTCTATTTATCACCATCAGTCATTTAGGACAACATTGGATCATTCAGAGTTTGCTGCACTGAAAGTAAAGGGGCGGAATAATTTTGCACGCACCACTTTTCAGTTTTTTATTTGCTAAAAAAGTTTAAATCATCCAATAGATTTTGTTCCACTTCACAATTGTGTCCCACTTGTTGGTGATTCTTCACAAAAAATTTAAATTTTATATCTTTATGTTTGAAGCCTGAAATGTGGCAAAAGGTTGAAAAGTTCAAGGGGGCCGAAATGTTGTGTTTTTTTTCAAAATTGTTGCTTTTTTTTGTTTATAGCGCAAAAAATAAAAACCACAGAGGTGATCAAATACCACCAAAAGAAAGCTCTATTTGTGGGGAAAAAATTAAATTAATTTGGGTACAACGTCGCATGATTGCACAATTCTCATTCAAAATGTGACAGCGCTGAAAGCTGAAAATTGGCCTGGGCAGGAAGGGGGTAAAAATGCCCTGTAAAGAAGTAGTTAATGACACCCCAAATGCAGGTCACAATTTTCATGCATGGGAATACATGGTACAGTAGTTCCATGTGACCTGGCTGCTGTGCACTTTTTAAAGTAGTGCACTACTTTTGGTGCGGTCCAGCGCAATTTCAGCCCATTCAAAACAGTGTGTTCTTGTGGGGTTCATGGTGTGAAACAGCCTTTAAACCAGGAATCTTCAAGCTATTGCCCTCCAGCTTTTGCGGAAACTACACATCCCATTAGGCATTGTAAAACTTTGACATTCACAGACATGCCTAGACATAATTGGAATTGTAGTACCTGAACAACTGGAGGGCCGTAGTTTGAAGATCCCTGCTTTAAACCTTTGAGGATGAATGAATTGCTGCACAGTGTCTGCATCTACAGAGGTTTGTAATGACTTGTTTTATTTGATGATTGTTTACTCCTTGTTTCAAATGTGTAAATGTTCGAATGTCCATAGTTCTTTAAATTGCGATACAGATTTGCAGTTATTTAGCACACATTTGTAATTCAGTGGGCAGAAGGTGCATACAATATTATACAATGGCTTCACCTTCAAGGAAAATGAAATAGGAACGTATATCCTGCATTATTTAATAACCCTTAGCAAAGCTCTTAAAATGTCATGCTTTGCTGATTCTACCTTTCAGGATTATGTTTCAGGCCCCAGTGGCTCCAGAAGGGGAATGTTTGTTGATAAATTTACAGGCAGAGTAATACAAGCAGTGGGAGAATGAGATGCAGTGTTGAAATGGATCATGGTGGATCACAGTGGGACAACACAGGTAAAATGACACGAGCCTTACTTCTCTTGTCACCACAGCCTGGATAGTGGAGGATAATACTTGTTGAATGTTAACTTGCTGTTTCTGATTTATTTTAGGAATTATAATGTACTCATGAAAACATAAAAAGTGGAATGCAAGACAAATAATGGGATATAGGTCACTAGCTATATCTGAATTTTAGGGATCCTACTGATTAGGGGGAAAAAGCCCAAAAATACAACAGAAAAAGTATAAAATATTATATACAATTATATAGATACAGGTATTACGGTATATATAAATATATAAAGATATGTGCTTAAAAGAAAACCTAAAAATTTTTAACTGTGAAGATTTGAACTGTGTTTACCAACAAGAAACTTGCATTGAAATATCATATAAATTATACATTGAAGTGCTGCATCAAAACATGCACCTAAATAATTGAACATTCCTGCTGTATAACAGTACTCTTATAGCACAGCTTTCACAGATTAAAGATGATCATGCTCTACCTTTTACAGCTGGAAATATCTTTAAGGCAAGTACAAAATACACTCCAAACAAATAAACTTTATAAATAATTCAAAAACAGTAATACCCAATATTTTCTTAGCAACCAAAGATTTTTAAACAACCCATAACACACATCTGAAATAGTTAAAGCGTAACTCCACTTTTGTTAAGAAAAAAAAAATCCCCTCTGGGTGATCTATGTACGTTGCAAGGATTATAACAACCTTTGTTGCAGATTCCTACCTTTTGTTATTCTGAATAATCCATGTTTGTTTGTCTGTGCCTCTGGGCTAAGTGGGTCTAAAGGGAGTGGTTTCATAATTAACTGTCAGGTGTGCAGCTGCAGGGCACTAATGAGGAAATCTGCTAGGTCTGCATCCCTTTAGATGTGCTCCTGTTGAAAGTAGACATGTGCGATTCGTTTCTTACGAATCTCAAATTCGTACGAATTTCTAAAAATTCGTACGTTCGGGGGGATCCGAAATACGAATTGCCGCGCGTCCGAATTCTGTACGGAATACGAACTTTTGTTTACGAATTCCGGATTCAGACGACGACTCAGTCATTATGCTTATTATGACTTGCAAAAGACTTCTGTGATAGAAGTCAATGTAAGTTGCCTGAAGACATCAGTGAAGGACTTTCATCCTCTCTGGGCAGGCTGCCAAGAAAAGAACAAAGTGATACAATGTTTCTTCTTCAATGGGCTGAACTCTGTGTGTAGAAGTTCTCAGTTTAACCATTTAAAGACTAAATCTTTTCTGACACTTGTTGCTTACAAGTAAAAATCCAGTATTTTCTGCTAGAAAATCAATCAGAAGGCCCAAAAATTATATATATATTTTTTATCAGAGACCCTAGGGAATAAAATAGCAGTTGTTGCAATATTTTATGTGACGCAGTATTTGCGCAGAGGTCTTTCAAATGCAAGTTAGCCCTTTTTTTTCGGTCGACCTCTAGAGAGCACTGACATTAGCAGCGTGACATACAGCAATGACACCTGCACCGTGATAGAGTGGTCTGACACCAGCACCGTAATAGAGAGCACTGACATCAGCAGCGTGACATACAGCAATGACACCTGCACCATGATAGAGTGATCTGACACCAGCACCGTGATAGAGAGCACTGACATCAGCAGCGTGACATAAAGCACTGACACCAGCACCGTGATATACAGCACTGATACCAGCACCGTGATATACAGCACGGACACCTGCACCGTAAGCAGCCCCAGGAGGAAGTCAGCATAGCACAGGGATGGTGGGAGCCCCTCATAATAAGCAGCCCCAGGAGGAAGTCAGCACAGCACAGGGATGGTGAACTTTACAAACCTACAGGTCATATTTGCAGCCACAAAATAATTACTAGCTGTGCACACATAGTCCTACCACATGGCCAATGACATAACACATGTATGAGGGGAATCTGGGATCGACAACTACAAGCATTCTTTTTTTATATGTGAAATTGTGAAAATTCAGGAATCTTGAGACAATGGAGGCGAGGGAAGGTGAGGGTAGGCAAAGAAGAGGGTGCAGGAGATGATCACCAGCACCAGCACCGTGATATAGAGCACTGACACCTGCACCGTGATAGAGTGATCTGACACCAGCACCGTGACATAACACATGTATGAGGTGCATCTGGGATTGACAACTACAAGCATTCTTTTTTTATATGTGAAATTCTGAAAATTCAGGAATCTTGAGATAATGGAGGTGAGGGAAGGTGAGGGTAGGCAAAGAAAAGGGTGCAGGAGATGATCACCAGCACCAGCACCGTGATATAGAGCACTGACACCTGCACCGTGATAGAGTGATCTGACACCAGCACCATGACATAACACATGTATGAGGTGAATCTGGGATCGACAACTACAAGCATTCTTTTTTTACATGTGAAATTCTAAAAATTCAGGAATCTTGAGATAATGGAGGTGAGGGAAGGTCAGGGTAGGCAAAAAAGAGGGTGCAGGAGATGATCACCAGCACCGTGATATAGAGCACTGACACCTGCACCGTGATAGAGTGATCTGACACCAGCACAGTGACATAACACATGTATGAGGTGAATCTGGGATCGACAAATACAAGCATTCTTTTTTTATATGTGAAATTCTGAAAATTCTGGAATCTTGAGACAATGGAGGCGAGGGAAGGTGAGGGTAGGCAAAGAAGAGGGTGCAGGAGATGATCACCAGCCCCAGCACCGTGATATAGAGCACTGACACCTGCACCGTGATAGAGTGATCTGACACAAGCACCGTGACATAACACATGTATGAGGTGAATCTGGGATCGACAACTACAAGCATTCTTTTTTTATATGTGAAATTCTGAAAATTCTGGAATCTTGAGATAATGGAGGCGAGGGAAGGTCAGGGTAGGCAAAGAAGAGGGTGCAGGAGATGATCACCAGCACCGTGATATAGAGCACTGACACCTGCACCGTGATAGAGTGATCTGACACCAGAACCGTGACATAACACATGTATGAGGTGAATCTGGGATCGACAAATATAAATATTCTTTTTTTATATGTGAAATTCTGAAAATTCAGGAATCTTGAGACAATGGAGGCGAGGGAAGGTGAGGGTAGGCAAAGAAGAGGGTGCAGGAGATGATCACCAGCACCGTGATATAGAGCACTGACACCTGCACCGTGATAGAGTGATCTGACACCAGCACCGTGACATAACACATGTATGAGGTGAATCTGGGATCGACAACTACAAGCATTCTTTTTTTATATGTGAAATTCTGAAAATTCAGGAATCTTGAGATAATGGAGGCGAGGGAAGGTCAGTGTAGGCAAAGAAGAGGGTGCAGGAGATGATCACCAGCACCAGCACCATGATATGGAGCACTGACACCTGCACCGTGATAGAGTGATCTGACACCAGCACCGTGACATAACACATGTATGAGGTGAATCTGGGATCGACAACTACAAGCATTCTTTTTTTATATGTGAAATTCTGAAAATTCAGGAATCTTGAGATAATGGAGGCGAGGAAAAGTCAGTGTAGGCAAAGAAGAGGGTGCAGGAGATGATCACCAGCACCGTGATATAGAGCACTGACACCTGCACCGTGATAGAGTGATCTGACACCAGCACCGTGACATAACACATGTATGAGGTGAATCTGGGAATGACAACTACAAGCATTCTTTTTTTATATGTGAAATTCTGAAAATTCAGGAATCTTGAGACAATGGAGGCGAGGGAAGGTGAGGGTAGGAAAAGAAGAGGGTGCAGGAGATGATCACCAGCACCGTGATATAGAGCACTGACACCTGCACCGTGATCATGCTCATTATGAGGGGCTCCCACCATCCCTGTGCTGTGCTGACTTCCTCCTGGGGCTGCTTATTATGAGGGGCTCCCACCATCCCTGTGCTATGCTGACTTCCTCCTGGGGCTGCTTACGATGCAGGTGTCCGTGCTGTATATCACGGTGCTGGTGTCAGTGCTGTATATCACGGTGCTGGTGTCAGTGCTTTATGTCACGCTGCTGATGTCAGTGCTCTCTATCATGGTGCTGGTGTCAGATCACTCTATCACGGTGCAGGTGTCAGTGCTGTATATCACGATGCTGGTGTCATTGCTGTATGTCACACTGCTGATGTCAGTGCTCTCTATCACGGTGCTGGTGTCAGATCACTCTATCACGGTGCAGGTGTCATTGCTGTATGTCACGCTGCTAATGTCAGTGCTCTCTAGAGGTCGACCGAAAAAAAAGGGCTAACTTGCGCTTGAAAGACCTCTGCGCAAATACCGCGTCACATAAAATATTGCAACAACCGCTATTTTATTCCCTAGGGTCTCTGCTAAAAAAATATATATAATTTTTGGGGCTTCTGAGTGATTTTCTAGCAGAAAATACTGGATTTTTACTTGTAAGCAACAAGTGTCAGAAAAGATTTAGTCTTTAAATGGTTAAACTGAGAACTTCTACACACAGAGTTCAGCCCATCAAAGAAGAAACATTGTATCACTTTGTTCTTTTCTTGGCAGCCTGTCCAGAGAGGAGGAAAGTCCTTCACTGATGTCTTCAGGCAACTTACATTGACTTCTATCACAGAAGTCTTTTGCAAGTTATAATAAGCATAATGAGCAATGTTTTTGCCTTTAAATTCATCGTAAAGAACGTTCGTACACGTTAACGAACCTAACAACAATTCGTATTTCGTACGAAACAGAACGGAATTTCGGACACGAAATACGAAGTATGAATTCATTTTATTACGAATCGAAACGGAACAGAACGAAACTAATTTATTGACGGCGCCCATGTCTAGTTGAAAGTATCTCTCTAAAAATAACATTTTCGTTGGAGGGGATGCCTGAAATCTGACTTGAATCTAAAGACTCGTACACACTATAAAAAACTGGGGTGAACATTTTCGTCCACAGAATTTTTGTACGATTTTCGTATAGTATGTACACAACTTGCGACAGCCGATTCCTGAATTTCCATATGAAAATTCCTGAAGGGACAAACTCCAAAATTTTTCTCGTATGGGAACAGAACGAACAATTTTTGTTTAATGTGTACTGTTTTTGTATGGTTTTCGTACAAGAAAAATCAGAAAAGAAAGACTGCACATGATCAGAAACAACAAAAAAGCCTTTTTCGTACGAAAATATTCATAAGAATTTACTTTCATCGGTTCTGATTTGCTGTGAAATATTGATAAGAATCGGATGTACGTTCTCCAAATTTTTCCTATAGTGTGTACCCCACTTTAGGTAGACTTCTGGGAAAATTTGTGAGCCAATTACAAAAGCAGGAAATTATGTTTCTGGGGAGTGGTCAGTACACATTCTGTGTATAGAACAACTCCAGGGAGCCATATTGCAATGCATTCTCAGAAAATTACAGCGGCTGCAGATTGAAAAGGAAAGGTCATTTTTAATAACTTTCAATTGCAATATGATTAGTGTCACAATTATATGTGCTATATTATTTTTTCTTTATTTGCAAATTTTTCTTTTCCCACAAAAGTGGAGTTACCCTTTAACTAGTTTTAGAGAAGTCAGTGTTTCAATTAGCTTTGGAATAATAGCCGAACTGTAGCCTTAAAAGGTAACCTACATTTACTTTGAATTATATTTTTTGGATTATTTAGTATTTAGGACAGATGTTTTTCATGCATTGGTTGTTAACCCTTTCATGACAAGAGTTTATTGAAGCCATAATAGCCATCATGCCCAGGACAAGGTTAGCAGCTGCAGTATGTGTCCTTTTGCAGTACTTGAAAATAACTCCTTGACATCATTTTTGATGTTATATATATATATATATATATATATATATATATATATATATATATATATATATATATATATATATATATATATAGTATATATGATATGTAAGCAGGGGTCAAGGGCTGGGGAAAAAAGTGTGGGAACTCTCACCCAAGATCCACTCCCCCACCAAACAAAAAATAAAAATAAATAAAGGTACGCTCATATGCATATATATTTCACAGAAAATACAGTACATTTATTGTAAAGTGCCAGTTTACAAATACAAAATAAGTTAACTTGTCAAATAGAATAATCAACACAATGGGTGATGATCTTTCCCTCGCAGGGAATTTCTAACACAAATACACCCTGTTCCAAATTCAAATACAGCAAATTAGAAAATATCACACAAACTGGAATAACGTTGCCCTTGCCGTGCAAGATTATCGGCAACGGATCAAAAAACTCACGGATCGGATCATTACTTGGATCTGAGTCACAGATCGGATCTTTTTTCGGATCAGCAAATAATAATTGAATTTGCAAAAACCTGTGAAAAATGTCACCACCATATAGTCCCCACTGCAATATACATCTCCCCTACTGTAATATCCACGTCATCTCCCCCAATAATATTTTGGCTGAGCATGGATGGGTATGGCTGGGTATTAGCAGAATATGTATTGGCAGGGTAAGTATTGGCAGGGTATTGCAGAATATTGGCAGGATAAGTATTGGCAGGGTATTGCAGAGTATTGGCAGGGTATTGCAGATTATTGGCAGGGCATTGCAGGGTAAGTATTGCAGAGTCTTGGCAGGGTAAGTATTGCAGAGTAAGTATCGGCAGGGTATGTATTGCAGAGTATTGGCAGGGTATAGCAGAGTATTGGTGGAGTAATGCAGAGTATTGGCGGAGTATTGGTGGAGTAATGCAGAGTATTGGTGGAGTAATGCAGAGTATTGGTGGAGTAATGCAGAGTATTGGTGGAGTAATGCAGAGTATTGGCGGAGTAATGCGGAGTAATGCAGAGTATTGGTGGAGTAATGCAGAGTATTGGCAGAGTAATTCAGAGTATTGGCAGAGTAATTCAGAGTATTGGCGGAGGGGTAATGCAGAGTATTGGCGGAGGGGTAATGCAGAGTATTGGCGGAGGGGTAATGCAGAGTATTGGCGGGGTAATGCAGAGTATTGGCGGGGTAATGCAGAGTATTGGTGGAGTAATGCAGAGTATTGGTGGAGTAATGCAGAGTATTGGTGGAGTAATGCAGAGTATTGGTAGAGTAATGCAGAGTATTGGTGGAGTAATGCAGAGTATTGGTGGAGTAATGCAGAGTATGGGCGGAGTAATGCAGAGTATGGGCGGAGTAATGCAGAGTATTGGCAGAGTAATGCAGAGTATTGGCAGAGTAATTCAGAGTATTGGCAGAGTAATTCAGAGTATTGGCGGAGGGGTAATGCAGAGTATTGGCGGAGGGGTAATGCAGAGTATTGGCAGGGTAATGCAGAGTATTGGAGGGGTAATGCAGAGTATTGGCGGGGTAATGCAGAGTATTGGTGGAGTAATGCAGAGTATTGGCGGGGTATTGCAGAGTATTGAGTAATGCAGAGTATTGGCGGAGTAATGCAGAGTATTGGCAGAGTAATGCAGAGTATTGGCGGAGTAATGCAGAGTATTGGCGGAGTAATGCAGAGTATTGGTGGAGTAATGCAGAGTATTGGTAGAGTAATGCAGAGTATTGGTGGAGTAATGCAGAGTATTGGTGGAGTAATGCAGAGTATTGGTGGAGTAATGCAGAGTATGGGCGGAGTAATGCAGAGTATTGGCGGAGTAATGCAGAGTATTGGCAGAGTAATGCAGAGTATTGGCAGAGTAATGCAGAGTATTGGCAGAGTAATTCAGAGTATTGGCGGAGGGGTAATGCAGAGTATTGGCGGAGGGGTAATGCAGAGTATTGGCGGGGTAATGCAGAGTATTGGCGGGGTAATGCAGAGTATTTGCGGGGTAATGCAGAGTATTGGTGGAGTAATGCAGAGTATTGGCGGGGTATTGCAGAGTATTGAGTAATGCAGAGTATTGGTGGAGTAATGCAGAGTATTGGCAGAGTAATTCAGAGTATTGGCGGAGTAATGCAGAGTATTGGCGGAGTAATGCAGAGTATTGGTGGAGTAATGCAGAGTATTGGCGGGGTATTGCAGAGTATTGAGTAATGCAGAGTATTGGCGGAGTAATGCAGAGTATTGGCAGAGTAATGCAGAGTATTGGCGGAGTAATGCAGAGTATTGGCGGAGTAATGCAGAGTATTGGCAGAGTAATTCAGAGTATTGGCAGAGTAATTCAGAGTATTGGCAGAGTAATTCAGAGTATTGGCGGAGGGGTAATGCAGAGTATTGGCGGGGTAATGCAAAGTATTTGCGGGGTAATGCAGAGTATTGGTGGAGTAATGCAGAGTATTGGCGGTGTATTGCAGAGTATTGAGTAATGCAGAGTATTGGCAGGGTAATGCAGAGTGCTAGTGACTAACCTGGTTTACTTCTCGCTCGGGAGAGAACTGGGTAGAGGGGAGGTAGGAGACAGTCCGTATGCCAGCGGCGTGTGTCTGCCGCTGGCTGAGCTGGAGGCCGCATGCGCACTGCCCACTGACTCCGTGGGTGCCCACGTGTACGGCCGATGTCATGTGACCGGTTGCTAGACGCGGAGCGGCCCTAGCCTAGCAACCAGTCACTGACTCGGGCGGCAGAGGAGCGGCGGGCTACTCGGGCTGCTAATGGGAACGGCGTTCCCGTTGTGGAAATAGTACGGGAACGCCGTTCCCATGCGTTCCCGCAGGACTCGAGCCCTGTATGTAAGGTTTTTTTTATTTTATAAACTATTTAATACATTTTATTTTTCAATGACAAATACTATTTTTTCCTATTTTGAATTTATTTGATTTAATACTAAACACAGTAGGGCTGAGCAGCACTCAGCCTTTCACAGGGAACTTTGTGTTCTATGAATAAATGAATCTGGTGCTGCATGCAGCCCTCAAATCAAATTTTGCCACCACTTGACTCAGCAGAGCAATGCAGGGAAGTGCCAGTGAGACACTAATGCATTCCAATTTCAGAATTCCCCATGCTGTACCTGCACTGAGGGGGAGGCACTGTGCCCCTCACACATTTTAAAAGATGGAAACATTGGGGGTTATTTACAAAAGCCAAATCCACTTCGCACTACAAGTGCACTAAAAGAGCACTTGGAAGTGCAGTCACTGTAGATCTGAGGGGTAGATCTGAAATGAGGGGAAGCTCTGCTGATTTTATCATCCAATCTTGTGCAAGCTAAAATGTTATTTTTTTATTTTCCTTGCATGTCCCCCACGGATCTACAGCGACTGCACTTCCAAGTGCTCTTTTAGTGCACTTGTAGTGCAAAGTGGATTTGCCTTTTGTAAATAACCCCCATTGCTTGGTACTCTAAGTTTGCTGTAGTTGCAATCATCAGATTTTGTGTTGGGGAAGAGACTGGATGCAGTTCCGCTGCGCGGGGGGTCCCTGTTTCCAGGAGGAGGAGGACTGTCTTGGCCACTGCTAAAGACAATCACAGTCCTGCTAGCTCTGTCCACCATCTGGAGGAAGATGACTCGCTTGGTTGCCACTACCAATCTCAGACAGAAGGGATTTCACTGTGATTGAGAAAACCACAATCTGGTGACAGTTTGTGGAATTACTGTTGAGCTTCTGGGAACTTTGTTGAAATTATTGCTGAAGCTTTGTGTCATTTACTACTGAACCCCCTGCACTCTGTCCCTTTAAGCCACAGCCAGTATTCAGCGCAATGAAAAATCACACCCCACTACTTTTTCTCAGCTGCGGGGGCCCAAACTATGATCCTGCACACAGGCCTACTGCTCTCAGAAAATGCCCCTGACCTAAGCTCATCATTGCACATCCATTCCAGATGCTTATATGTGACATCCCATACATACCCATGTATCACTACTCTCTGAACTCTCCCCTCTTCATACACTGGGGGGTAACTCCCAACCGCCCCAAACTTTTGCTGGGCTTTTTTATTTATATGGCCCCTGCTACCATCAGGCACACTGGGTCCTGTAATATATTTTGCCTTCAATGATATTGGCATCTCTCCTGGCTCAAACTACATCTCCTAACATTCAGTGTTCCAGGATTAAAAGGATTCACAAGTTCTTTGTCTGTCTTGTGATGACAAAAGTGAAATACATTCAGGAAGTGTTCACTTTAACAATGCATTATAAGGCCTATACATTCCAGTAACAGTGGTTCTGGTTACCATAAAGTGTATCTAAACTCTAATGCCCCGTACACACGGTCGGATTTTCCGATGGAAAATGTTCGATGGGAGCTTTTTGTCGGAAATTCCGACCATGTGTAGGCTCCATCGGACATTTTCCATTGGAATTTCTGTCACACAAAATTTGAGATCTGGATCTCAAATTTTCTGACAACAAAATCCGTTGTCGGAAATTCTGATCGTGTGTACACAATTCCGACACACAAAGTTACATGCGTGCTCGGAATCAAGCAGAAGAGCCGCACTTAATTTTTCTCGGCTCGTCGTACGTGTTGTACGACATCCTGCCAGCCCCTGATTTCCTTATTTAAACTAGCTACACCAGGCATGGTAATCTATAAAAGAACAAAGACAGAGGGCACACCCGCCTTGTGTATTATCTTTGTAACACAGTGATTTATTAAAAATACAATGATATACTCACAAACAAATATTGGGGTGATTTACTAAGAAGAAGTCACTGCACCAGTTCATACATTAATTGGTGTGCCGGAAAAGTAATTAATTGAACGTACGAAGCACATTGAAAAGCAAATAACAAATACCCACATATGTAAACTGCAACTGGCACTAGGATAACTGCAGTTTTCTCATTGATAATAGCGCACGCCCTATACAATTGGTTAATTTCATCTCATTGGCTGTGTCTTGTTAGGCAGTTAGTAGGTGTTCTCAGTTAATTAACCCTTTTGATGCTAATCTCATTCTTATCACTTCTAATATATCTTTGAAATTAGATTTTTTCTTTTTTTACCCAAATCTTTTAATACATTACAAAGAACAGAGAAGTGTTTCTAAACCCAATAAATGTATATTTTCAGATCTTGATCTTTAACCACCTCCTGACCGGCTCACGCTGATATACGTGAGCAGAAGGGCACGTACAGGCAGATTAACGTACCTGTACGTTGCCCTTTAACCACTTTCAGACCGGACCATTTTGCTGGTAAATGACCAGAGGTCTTTTTACACTTTGGCACTGCGCTGCTTTAACTGGTAATTGCGCGGTCATGCAATGTTGTACCCAAACAAAATTTGCGTCCTTTTCTTCCCACAAATAGAGCTTTCTTTTGATGGTATTTGATTGCCTCTGCGATTTTTATTTTTTGCGATATAAACGTAAAAAGACCGCAAATTTTGAAAAAAAATGATATTTTCTACTTTTTGTTATTAGAAAAATCCAATAAACTCAATTTTAGTCATACATTTAGGCCAAAATGTATTCAGCCACATGTCTTTGGTAAAAAAAAAGTCAATGATTGTATATTTATTGGTTTGCGCAAAAGTTGTCACATCTACAAACTAAGGTACGTTTTCTGGAATTTACGCAGCTTTTAGTTTACGACTGCCTATCTCATTTCTTGAGGTGCTAAAATGGCAGGGCAGTACAAAACCCCCCCAAATGACCCCATTTTGGAAAGTAGACCCCCTAAGGAAATTGATAAGAGGCATGTTGAGCCCATTGAATATTTTATTTTTTTGCCTCAAGCGATTGAATAATGACAAAAAAAAAATTTTTTTTTTTTTTTTACACAAAGTTGTCACTAAATGATATATTGCTCACACATGCTATGGGCGTATGTGAAATGACACCCCAAAATAAATTCTGCTGCTTCTCCTGAGTATGGGGATACCACATATGTGGGACTTTTTGGGAGCCTAGCCGCGTACGGGGCCCCGAAAACCAAGCACCGCCTTCAGGCTTTCTAAGGGCGTAAATTTTTGAGTTCTCTTCTCACTACCTATTACAGTTTTGAAGGCCATAAAATGCCAAGATGGCACAAAACCCCCACAAATGACCCCATTTTAGAAAGTAGACACCCCAAGCTATTTGCTGAGAGGCATGTTGAGTTCATGGAATATTTTATATTTTGCCACAAGTTGCGGGAAAATTACAAACTTTTTTTTTTTTTTTTTTTTTTTAACAAAGTTGTCACTAAATGATATATTGCTCATGCATGCCATGGGCATATGTGAAATGACACCCCAAAATAAATTCTGCTGCTTCTCCTGAGTACGGGGATACCACATATGTGGGACTTTTTGGGAGCCTAGCCGCGTACGGGGCCCCGAAAACCAAGCACCGCCTTCAGGCTTTCTAAGGGCGTAATTTTTTGATTTCACTCCTCACTACCTATTACAGTTTTGAAGGCCATAAAATGCCAAGATGGCACAAAACCCCCACAAATGACCCCATTTTAGAAAGTAGACACCCCAAGCTATTTGCTGAGAGGCATGTTGAGTCCATGGAATATTTTATATTTTGCCACAAGTTGCGGGAAAATTACAAACTTTTTTTTTTTTTTTTTTTTTTCACAAAGTTGTCACTAAATGATATATTGCTCACGCATGCCATGGGCATATGTGAAATGACACCCCAAAATAAATTCTGCTGCTTCTCCTGAGTATGGGGATACCACATATGTGGGACTTTTTGGGAGCCTAGCCGCGTACGGGGCCCCGAAAACCAAGCACCGCCTTCAGGCTTTCTAAGGGCGTTACAGTTTTGAAGGCCATAAAATGCCAAGATGGCACAAACCCCCCCCAAATGACCCCATTTTGGAAAGTAGACACCCCTAAATTTAGGGGTACACTAGTGAGACTAGGTAATAAATGGCGGGTGCCCTGAAACTATAAAAAAATAACTAACCAACCAGCGTCACCTGTAACAGTTATATGGTGATCACTGGTGAAAGGGTTAACTAGGGGGCAATTAGGGGGCTTTATGCGGTAGTATATGGGGGTCCCTGGCGCTATAAAAAGCTGCAGCGAACCTAAATACCTACCTGCCTAACTAGCGTCACCTGTGACACTAATACAGCGATCAGAAAAACGATCGCTTATTAGGCTGGGTTCACACTGGAGCGATGCGGGAACGCCACGAATGCGCGGCGGGTTCCCGCATCGCATGCCTCCCGGCGGCAGTTCACACTGCCCTATGCGAACTGCTGGGAGTGTCAGTGAAATGTTACTGACACCCCCAGATCAGTTCGCATATCGCAGTGCGATCTGCAAACTCGGATCGCATGGTGTGAACACCCATGCGATCCGATTCTGCTGCGGGCCAAAAAAAGGGTCCCGTGCGAATTTGCGGCGGGTGCGGCGAATGGCTGAACTCGAATCGCACAGAGATCGGATGTGATTTGCACTGCAGTGCGGTGCGAATCACATCCGTTCTCATAAACCGCTGCAATGTGAACCCAGCCTTAGTGACACTGGCGACGGGGGGTGATCACGGGGTTAAACCTTTATTGGGGGGGTTA
Source organism: Lithobates pipiens (assembly GCF_037356315.1). Classification (NCBI taxonomy): domain Eukaryota; kingdom Metazoa; phylum Chordata; class Amphibia; order Anura; family Ranidae; genus Lithobates; species Lithobates pipiens. Next base: position 331,433,048 of record NW_027507764.1, on the reverse strand, counting down.
GGGGGGTACCTTAGAACTAAAGGGGGCTAACCCTAACTGCCCTAACAGTTATTAGTCACAAATGACACCCGCCGGGTGATCAGGGGGTTAAACCTTTATTAGGTAATAAATGGCGGGTGCCCTGAAACTATAAAAAAATAACTAACCAACCAGCGTCACCTGTAACAGTTATATGGTGATCACTGGTGAAAGGGTTAACTAGGGGGCAATCAGGGGGCTTTATGCGGTAGTATATGGGGGTCCCTGGCGCTATAAAAAGCTGCGGCGAACCTAAATACCTACCTGCCTAACTAGCGTCACCTGTGACACTAATACGGCGATCAGAAAAATGATCGCTTATTAGGCTGGGTTCACACTGGAGCGATGCGGAAACGCCGCGAATCCGCGGCGGGTTCCCGCATCGCATGCCTCCCGGCGGCAGTTCACACTGCCCTATGCGAACTGCTGGGAGTGTCAGTGAAATGTTACTGACACCCCCAGATCAGTTCGCATATCGCAGTGCGATCTGCAAACTCGGATCGCATGGTGTGAACACCCATGCGATCCGATTCTGCTGCGGGCCAAAAAAAGGGTCCCGTGCGAATTTGCGGCGGGTGCGGCGGGTGTGGCGGGTGCGGCGGGTGCGGCGAATGGCTGAACTCGAATCGCACAGAGATCGGATGTGATTTGCACTGCAGTGCGGTGCGAATCACATTCGTTCTCATAAACCGCTGCAATGTGAACCCAGCCTTAGTGACACTGGCGACGGGGGGTGATCACGGGGTTAAACCTTTATTGGGGGGGTTAGGGGGGTACATTAGAACTAAAGGGGGCTAACTCTAACTGCCCTAACAGTTATTACAGTCACAAATGACACCAATGCAAAAAAAAAAAAAAAAAAATGACATTGGTGTCACTGTGACTGGGGGGCAGGGGTAATTGGGGGGGTGAACGGGGGGTAAAGGGGGGGTGTGAGTGTGCCTGGCATGTTCTACTGTGTGTGTAGAGTGTTGGTGCAACTTACTGATCCGCTCTCCTCCGTGTCGGAACGAAAAATACCGACACGGAGGAGAGAATACATCACTTCCTCTCCTGTGTTTACATTACAGGAGAGGAAGTGATGTCACCGGGGATTTCTATTCGTCGGGAGCGATCGCGAGGGGGTGGCCATGAATGAATGGCCGTCCCCTCGTCCGGGATCGCTCCCGAACGAATACCGACCGCCGCAGGCACCGGGCGGGGGCCCGATCGGGCCCCCGACCCGCGGGAGGCAAGGGACGTACATGTATGTCCTTATGCCTGCCCGTGCCATTGTACCGACGTACATCGGCGTGCGGCAGTCGGCAACTGGTTAAGAGGTGGCTCGTGGGCGTGCGTGCCACTGGCAGCGTATGCCCACCGGGGAAGTCCGTGTCCATGATTGCAGGTCCCACAGACCTGATGTACGCGGAGATACCCGTGATCGTCTCATGATGAGGAAAATGGGAGATGCTAATGTAAACAAGCATTTCCCCTTTCTGCCTATTGACACTGTCATTGATCAGCTCTTCCTGTAATCGGGAGTGCTGATCAGTGACGTGTCACACACAGCCCCTCCCCCCCACAGCTAGAATCCCTCCCTAGGACAAACTTAACCCACACAACGCCACCTAGTGGTAATCCCTTTCACTGGCAGTGACATTTTTATAGTAATCAATACAATTTTTTAGCATTGATCGCTGTATTAATGCCAATTGTCCCAAAAATGTGCCAAAATTGTCTGATGTGTCTGCCATAATGTCGCAGTCATGATAAAAATCTATCTATATATATCTATATATAAATATCTCTATCTATATATATATACACACACACACACACTGAAGCAGGAATCAATATACATTGGCCCACAAGTGAATCTGCACACAAGATGTAGGTGTGTGTTTTGAGGAAATTTAGACATACACACATGACCCACACAAACACCACCCCGTGTAAAAATAAACAAAAAATTTTCTTAATTTACAAATAAGGATCATGGTGATGGGAAGGAATTAGCAGCAGTACAAGCAACTTCCTATAGGGGCGTGATGTCATCCCTGTGTGCTCTCCACTGCTTTCGGGAACCAGATATGTGCGACGGGTTCATACCTCACAGCAACTGAGCCTCTCACATACACAGCGGCCGTGCCTCTAGATGTATTTGGCACATCTAGATGCAGGAACAGAATTTTTATGGAAATTAATAGTAAAGCAGATGCAGATTTACAGGACTGGACTAAGAAAGGTTTATAGGGAAAGGCAACTGGTGTTTTCTATTAAACAAGGTCTAAATAGACCTGATCTGGTGGCCATTTTACATTCTGTCTTATGTCAGTGTAGGGACAGGACGCTGTGTGGAGCAGGGATTGACTGTAGTGACACAAATCACTAGCTATTAGGTCCACAAAAGTCCTTTTAAGGACTGGTATATGTGTACAGTATATAGGGTTCTGGCGCACTGCTGTGCTGGTGATTGCTGAGTGCATTGCTGACTGATTCTGCAGTTGTCTTTTGTCAGTGTAGGGGCCGGATGCTGTGTAGAGCAGGGACAGTCAGTTTAATTACTAGCTATTACTATTAGGTCCACAAAGGTCCTTTTAAGGACTGGTATAGGTGTACAGTATATAGGGTGCTGGTGATTGCTGAGTGCACTGCTGCCCGAATATGCAGCTGCCTTTTGTCAGTGTAGGGACTAAGGGACAGTCTGCAAATCACTAGCTACTAGGTCCACAAAGGTCCTTTTAAGGACTGGTATAGGTGTACAGTATATAGGGTTGCACACATATAATCTACTTTCTTTCAAATATAGAAAGAATATTATACTTGACTGCTGCCCGATTCTGCAGCTGTCTTTTATCAGTGTAGGGACTGAGGGACAGTCTGCAAATCACTAGCTACTAGGTCCACAAAGGTCCTTTTAAGGACTGGTATTGGTGTACATTATATAGGGTTCTGGTGCACTGCTGTGCTGGTGATTGCTGAGTGCACTGCTGACTGATTCTGCAGCTGTCTTTTGTCAGTGTAGGGACAGGACGCTGTGTGGAGCAGGGACAGTCAGTTTAATCACTAGCTATTACTATTAGGTCCACAAAGGTCCTTTTAAGGACTGGTATAGGTGTACAGTATATAAGGTTGTACACGTATCATCTACTTTCTTTCAAATATAGAAAGAATATTATACTTGACTGTTGCCCGATTCTGCAGCTGTCTTTTATCAGTGTAGGGACTGAGGGACAGTCTCTATCATGGTGCTGGTGCTCTCTATCATGGTGTTGGTGTCAGTGCTCTCTATCACGGTGCTGGTGTCAGTGCTCTCTATAATGGTGCTGGTGTCAGTGCTCTCTATCACTGTGCTGGTGTCAGTGCTCTCTATCACGGTGCTGGTGTGGTGTCAGTGCTCTCTATCTCGGTGCTGGTGTCAGTGCTCTCTATCACTGTGCTGGTGTCAGTGCTCTCTATCACAGTTTGAGTGATCATCTCCTGCACCATCTTCATAGCCGGCCCTGACCTTTCCTCTCCTCCATGGCCTTCATGCGCTCCTGAATTGTCAAAATTTCACAGATAAAAAATGAATGCTTGCCGGTGTCGAACCCAGATTCACTTAATACTTTTGTTATGTCAGTGTCCATGTGGTGGGACTATGTGTGCACATCTAGTAAGTATTTTGTGGCTGAAAATATGACCTGTAGGTTTTTAAGGTTCGCCTGCCATTAAAGTCAATGGGGCCCGCCACAAACTTTGCGGTTCGTGAACTTTTGGCTGCGTTCGCGTTCGCGAATCATCCCGTCGGAAGTTCGTCCATCACTAGTTCTCAACCCTGTCATCAAGTACCCCCAACAGGCCATGTTTGCAGGTTTACCTTCATCTTCCACAGGTGCTTTAAATCAGAGTCAATGGCTTGTTATTTTGAAAAGCTATTTAGCTAAGATACAATCCCAAAACATGTCCTGTTGGGGGTACTTGAGGACTGATGCTGAGAACCACTGTGCTAAAATGGAAAATTGAATACTTACCTCTCTGTAATTTTCCTTTCCTGGTGCCTATCAATGGCAGCATACTCTCAATCCATGCATATGCTACCATGAAGGCACCAGGAAATAAGTAACTTTTAGACAAATCTCACCTTTTCCTGTTTTGCCATGCCAATCAGCCTAGTTAAGCTGCAGCTGGGAAATCTGTTGCATGAAAATTGTTTGGGGGGGGGGGGGGGGGGGGGCTGTAAAATTCATTACTTGGATTGAGCATGCATCTGCAAAACAAATTATTAATAAAACACATAAAACATAACAATTTGCTACAAATTGTATTGGTCAACAAAACAAGACTTGGAAAAGAGCAAGGGAAGCAAAAAACACATGTATGTTAATTTGAGACACTAACAGAATATGGTATTGAGGTCTGAACATTTTGCAGAGGAAATTAACAGGAGTTAAAAGGACTGCGCCCACAAACAGTCTCTTAAAGATTTACAGCTTGAGGAAGATTTTGCAAAAGAATGCAGCACAGACAATTAAATCAAACTGAAACTAACAACCTACTAACAACACAGAATCCCCCCCCCCCCCAAAAAAAAACAAAAGTAAGAAATACTTGCTCTAAAACACATCTGTTTTGCAAAAACATAACAAAACGAAAATACATCTGTAAGGCCCCTTTCCCGCTTTGCAGGCGCTAAAGTGCTAAAAACAGCGCCTGCAAAGCACCCTGAAAGAGCCACTCAGTGCACTCCAATGTGAAAGCTCTGAGGGCTTTCACACTGGAGCAGTGCGCTTGCAGGACGAAAAAAAAGTCAAAAAAGGTCAAAAAAGCCCTGTAAGCCGCATCATTGGAGCGCTGTAGGAGCGGTGTATTTACCGCTCCTAAAGCTCCCTTACCAATTGAAAACAATGGGGCAGCGCTCCAAACCCACTTGCAAAGCGCTGCTGCAGCGGCACTTTACGGGAGGTTTTAACCCTTTTTTGGCTGCTAGCGTGGGGGTTAAAACTGTCCCGCTAGCAGTCGATCAGCACGGCTAACACGATGGTAAAGCGGCGCTAAATATAGTGCCGCTTTACCGCCAGAGCGCTGAGCGCCCCAGTGTGAAAGTAGCCTTACAGACTCTAAAAGGACACCCAAATGTACTCTCATGCCTGACACACATACACACACTTTACTAAGAATTTGGCCTCGCAGTGAACAAACGCATGTGAATGAGCACAACAACCACTGCTTACATTGATCTCACGCAGTTCTAAAAGTACTTGCAGGCACAGCAGGCTTTCTCTGAAAAATTTACTTTCTCATTCCATTTTGGGCATATTTGTTACTTGGGCAGTTGTTACTAAACTTCCTCACATCACTCCATAATATTGGCACCTCCATCTTCTCTCAATATTGATTTGGAGATGCCATGCGCCATGTCCATTGCGGCGCACAGATTGCATACTCCCGTGTGCCAAGATTGCTATAGTAAATGAGGTATTCACACTCTGTTACCATTTTGTAAACATAAAAATGCACCTCACCGTGCGCTTCTACTAATGGCGCACGACTTTCGGAAATCACCCCCATTGTGTTCAAGCAATAAAAAGTTCAACAAGTGCATAATCCAGCAGGATCCACTGGCCAGTTAACTGGGGTGAGATGAGAGTCCAAAAAGAGCTGGCACATTGTAAGGGGTATCCCCTCTTCCTTTTTTCTTTCTGTACTTATCAAGAATTGATCGCATCAGGGTCAGTTTTCTCACTGTGCTGGGAGCACAGCCTTCCTGTCCTCCAATGATCAGACTTGTGCTGACACTCTATACTGCACTTATTTCAAACTTAGACTGCACATACACGAAACCTTTACTGCATTATACCTAACCTTTACCGCATCTAAACCACATCTACTTTGCACTTGTGGCAAGACTATATTGTACCTATAATGTGCCTATATTGCATGCAGGTTACTGGGACTGGTCTATCGGTGACATGGTGCAGCAGTTATCAGAGTGGCAGGGAAAGTGATGTTCCTCTGGATGCCTCCACCTCCACATATAGATTAGATCAAAAGTCTGTATCTAATCCACAAATGTAGATTGGACTCTGCCCGTGCCATTCAATCGGTCTCTAGAGGGGTCAGGAGCTGTATTAAAGTCCCAAACTAACAAAAAGGGGCCAGTAGTGAATTCCGAGATCTGGAGTAAAATTTTATGTAAGACCTTGCAACCTTGCAATTCGTAGTAAAGGTAGAATGAATCTTCCCTTTTGAGTCAGTTTTTACCTGGAGGACCTCAGTGGACAGTGACTTTGCTATGAGAATAGTAACACCTTGGGATTAAGCATTGTGGGTAGCATGGAAAGCTCTAACAACCCAGGGCTTCTTAAGGGGCAAAACTTTAGAGCCCGCTAAATGAGTCTCCTGGAGGCAGATTATGTGTGGTTTATATTTTTTAAGGAAGGAGAAAACAAGAGACCACTTGTGTGGCGAATTCTAATGCCTTATATTTCAGGAAATAATCATTAAAGTAAAAGACATATAGAAGGAGGGTATATCCAGATATAGCCTGCATATAAGGTACTAGCACCAGAGTCCCATAACTGCACTAGCCAAGTCAGTGAAAACAACATATTGGAAGGGACGACCAATCTAGGCTGAAAAAAAAAACCCATCCCACCTGACTGTTCCATCCCAACTATAGAGAGCTTAAATATCCAGAAAAATAAATGTAGCAAGGTCTCTGGTCTTGTCCAGTCTAATGCGAACTTTCCAGGCCAAAGATAGCTGACATCCTTCTGTTTGTGGTGGGTTGTGAGGCATAGTGGGTGCAAGGTGGACAGAGTTATTGGACACCAGACATTTATTGGATGTAAAAGAGGTTTTATTTCTCTTAACAGTCCTTTTTGTATTTTTGGGGTAAAGAGGGTTAGGGCCAGGACACCCTTAAGTAGCTGTAAATTCAATTGGCAGACTCCGAGACTTCAATATCAGGACAGCCGTGCAGGGAAAGGCCCCAGCAAGGTGCCACATCTGCACATGCAGGAATGCTGTCTGCTATGGCAACAGTCTTTAACAGTTTCCAACTCAAACGTAACAGCTCCTTCAGCTTCATTACAGCTGCCTCTTGTAGTTATTCAACACTGAGCTCCCGGTTTGTCACTAGACCCTCTGATTCACTGACTCTGAATTCCTTGAGCTCCTACAATCTTTGCGGTGGTATCTCCGATCATGTGTAGAGAATTTTGATCGGACCAAGTGCCACGCATGCTCAGATCAAATTCCTACATCAAAGCTATTGGCTACTAGCCTGAATGTAGTCCCATCATAACGAAATTACGTCATCACGTTCTGAAAGATCGGATTTTTCGACAACTTTGTCCGACCGTGTGTATGCAACAGTTTCGGACAAGATCCGACGGACAAAATCCGACGGATTTGGTTGTCGAAATCTCCGACCGTGTGTACAGGGGCTTAGAGGGGCTGAGGTTCTTGAAAAAGTTGAGTCAGAGAACTGATCCATGCTAACCATTGACTGCTATAGGGGTAGTGCTACATTAGCCATGATTAAGGCCCTGATAGGCTTAAACAAATGTTACCTAGGCCTTAATAAACAGATGCATTACTGCAGAGATTATCATATTGCTGGCTCTGCCATTTGGATGTTTTAATGCCAAGCCCACTGAAGTCAAGAAGATGCAAATCTTGAAATTCAATTTGCTCAATTTTCAAGGCTAATAGGCAAGGGATTGACAAAGATACTAATGCAAAAAAATACAAAAGTTATTGTTTGGTGGGGAGCAGTTCTTTTAATAAAGCTTAAAAATGCACAATTCATTAAAATAACATTTATGGGGATTCCTTAAACGTGCCTGTGATGTGGCACATCTGAAGGGTATAATAAAGCAAAAGGGACATTTAGAAAGTAAATAAACATTACCGTATTTAACCACTTAACAACTGGCCCATAGCTGATTAACGGCTACAGGGCGGTTGTCTAACTCTGAAAGGCTGTTAATTAACGGCCTCCCAGAATTCCACTCTCGCACGCTCCCTGGGGCGCGCACTCGAGAGCACCCATGATGGATCACGATAAATGGCCGCTCATTGTGGCCTATTTACCACGTGATCGCTCCGTCATGTTATGTTATGACGCCGGTTCCTCCCTCCCCTCTCTGTACCGATCGGTACAGCGGAGGGGGAAGAGATCGGTGTCAGCAGCAATGTGGGCTGCATCTGCAGTGCCCACATCGCTGCTCACCGACATTTAACCCCTTAATTCCCTGCCAATACTCTGCAATACCCTGCCAATACTCTGCAATACCCAATACCCTGCCAATACTCTGCAATACTCTGCCATACCCTGCCAATACCCTGCAATACCCTGCCAATACTCTGCAATACCCAATACTCTGCAATACCCTGCCAATGCTCTGCAATACCCAATAGTCTGCAATACACTGCCAATACTCTGCAATACACGCCAATACTCTGCAATACCCAATACCCTGCCAATACTCTGCAATACCCGCCAATACCCTGCCAATGCTCTGCAATACCCAATAGTCTGCAATACACTGCCAATACTCTGCAATACACGCCAATACTCTGCAATACTCTGCTATACTCTGCCATACCCTGCCAATACTCTGCCATACCCTGCCAATACTCTGCAATACCCTGCCAATACTCTGCAATACTCTGCAATACCCTGCCAATACTCTGCAATACACGCCAATACTCTGCAATACCCAATACCCTGCCAATACTCTGCAATACCCGCCAATACTCTGCAATACCCTGCCAATACTCTGCAATACTCTGCCATACTCTGCCAATACTCTGCAATACTCTGCCATACCCTGCCAATACTCTGCAATACCCTGCCAATACTCTGCTATACTCTGCCATACCCTGCCAATACTCTGCCATACCCTGCCAATACTCTGCAATACCCAATACCCTGCCAATACTCTGCCATACCCCGCCAATACTCTGCAATACCCTGCCAATACCCTGCAAATACCCTGCCATTTTTTTAAATTTATTTTTTATTTCAGGCTTCCCAGCCTAGAGGTTAGATGTGGGGTCTTATTGACCCCATATCTCACTGTAAAGAGGAGCTGTCATGTCTATTCCTATTACAAGGGATGTTTATATTCCTTGTAATAGGAATAAAAGTGATCAAAAAAATTATTTTTGGGGAAAAAAATGTCAAACTAAAATAAATAAAGTAAAATGAACAATAAAAACATTTTTTTTTTTAAGCGCCCCTGTCCCTATGTGCTCGCATGCAGAAGTGAACGCATACGTAAGTCCAGCCCACATATGAAAACGGTGCTCAAACCACACATGTGAGGTATCGCTGCGAACGTTAGAGCGAGAGAAATAACTTTGGCTCTAGACCTCCTCTGTAACTCAAAACATGTAACCAGTAAAAAAAAATGTAAAGCATCGCCTATGGAGATTTTTAAGTAGCGACGTTTGGTGCCATTCCATGAGCGTGTGCAATTTTGAAGGGTGACATGCTAGGTATCTATTTACTCAGAGTAACTTCATCTTTCATATTATGCAAAACCATTGGGTTAACTTTACTGTTTTTTTTTTAAGCACAAAACTGTTTTTTTTTTTCAAAAACAACGCGTTCAAAAAATTGCTGCACAAATACAGTGCGTGATAAAAAGTTGCAATGACCACCATTGTATTCTCTAGGGTCTTCGCTAAAAAAACATATATAATGTTTTGGGGTTCTATGTAATTTTCTAGCAAATAAATGATGATTTTTACATGTAGGGGAGAAATGTCAGAATTGGACTGTGTGCTCCAGAACGCCTGATGGTGCTCACTGCATGTTGGGCCTCTGTATGTGGCCACGCTTTGTAAAAGTCTCACACATGTGGTATAGCCATACTCGGGAGTAATAGCAGAATGTGTTTTGGGGTCTAATTTGTGGTATGCATATGCTGTGTGAGAGAAATAACCTGATAATATGACAATTTTGTGAAAAAAAAAAAAGTAAACAAAATCTTGAATTTGCAAAGAATTGTAGGAAAATATTACAACTTCAAAAACCTGCCCATGCCTCTTACTAAATACCTTGGAATGTCTCCTCTCCAAAAAGGGGTCATTTGGGGGGTATTTGTACTTTTCTGGCATGTTGGGGTCTCAAGAAATGAGATAAGCCGTCAGTCCTTCGAGTGTGATCAATTTTCAGATATTGGCACCATAGCTTGTGGACTCTATAACTTTCACAAAAACCAAATAATATCCACCAATTTGTACTTATTTTTACCAAAGATATGTAATAGTATAAATTTGGGCCAAAATTTATGAAGAAAAATTACCAATCTGCTAAATTTTATAACAGAAACGAAGAAAAATTCATTTTTTTTTACAGAATTTTCTGTCTTTTTTCTTTTATAGCACAAAAAATAAAAAATAAAACAGCGGTGATTAAATACCACCAAAAGAAAGCTCTATTTGTGTGAAAAAAGGATAAACATTTCATATGGATACAGTGTTGCATGACTGAGTAATTGTCATTCAAAATGTGAGAGCACTAAAAGCTGAAAATTGGTCTGGTTATTAAGGGTGTTTAAGTGCCCAGTGGTCAAGTGGTTAAATTGCCAGCTACTAATGACAATTCCCTACCACTTTGTAGTGTCTGTAAACAAAGCAGACAAAATGCAACATCCATACCAGAGACTTATCCTAAATGAGGGTCTGTTAGAATTTTAAGGGGAAACCTCATACAGAAAAATAAAATGCCAGCCGCCCAAAAAAAAGGGGCTTAGATACTAGCCTTCATGAATGCGTAATATATAGTACCCCTGGTCACTTATTTACCCCCAAAAAATTGAAAAGCAAACACACACACCCACCTTCAAAAGAAGTCCTTCACTAGTAAAAAATACAAACATTGATGATAAAGTCCTTTATTAAAAAAAAATAGTCCCATTATGTAAACCCATCATCAATCCCATTGCCTATCAAAGTCGATACCCAACTATCACAGAGAATGATACCTGCCAGCCTACTCATATGTCCCCTCCTGACAACTGCTTCCTGCAAGTGACATTTCCTTAGTTAACAGCCCAGGTGACATCATTGACCAAATGAGGACATGACCATATTTGATCAATGACAACACCCAGGACCCCCCCCCCCCCCCCCCCAAGGCATCATTGATCTAATTTGGTAATGTCCATATTTGGTCAATGATGTCACCTGGGATAGCCCATCCCTTTATTTACATTCAGGTGTGGGCTCGGAAGCAGTCTTCAGAACAGATGGGTGTATGTTTTCAAATGTGTAGTGCATGTATTTGCATATAACTTCTTTTTTTTTTTTTTTTTTTATTACTCATTCTACTGGGGGGGGGGGGGGGGGATGGGGGGCTGGTATTTGGAAGCAATTTCATCATTAAAGGAAACATAACATGAGGGTATTTACAAGTATCAGCTTGTTTATGCCTTTTTACCTGTTAAGTGTTGCCATAAAAATCATACAATATGCATACACGAAAGCCACCCTGATCCTAGGGGTAAAGTGCCTGGGTGGGGTGAAAAAGTGGTTAAGCAATGGCAAAGAAGGCTATTTATTATTGGGCTAAATATAAAAATGATTGAAAAAATATCAAAAAAAGGGTAAAACCACATATCAATATTACTCTACTAGTACTGTACACAGTGCTGTCTCACCACAATCCCACCACCAAGGTGAATAAAACCAATATCATTGAATAAACGTCCGGACATCTAGTGATATATGTGTCAGAGATTTCCAGCATGGACAACTCTCGCATATGTTAGAGTAAACATGAATTGTAAAGCTGGAACCTATGACACATGTTAGCCCCGGGGCTCTATTGCTGCCTCATCAAAGGTAATAATGTTACAGATCATACATCCCCCATAGAACTGTTGTTGTAGGGAAGGCAATATTAGCTCATAAACCATAGCCTCCATAATGTTGACTACCATTGAAATGGGCAGCAACTAGCGGCAGTATCTAGTGATATATGTGCCAGAGATTTCCAGTGTGGACAACTTCCGCATATGTTAGAGTAAACATGAATTGTAAAGCTGGAACCTATGACACGTTAGCCCTGGGGCTCTATTGCTACCTTATCAAAGGTAATAATGTTATAGATCATACATCCCCCATAGAACTGTTGTTGTAGGGAAGGCTATATTAGCTCATAAACCATAGCCTCCATAATGTTGAGCACCATTGAAATGGGCAGCAACTAGCGACAGTATCTAGTGATATATGGGTCAGAGATTTCCAGCGTGAACAACTCCCGCATATGTTAGAGTAAACATGAATTGTAAAGCTGGAACCTATCACACATGTTAGCCCTGGGGCTCTATTGCTGCCTCATCAAAGGTAATAATGTTATGGATCATACATCCCCCATAGAACTGTTGTTGTAGGGAAGGCTATATTAGCTCATAAACCATAGCCTCCATAATGTTGACTACCATTGAAATGGGCAACAACTAGCGGCAGGTACGAAGATGAATCTATTGTGTTTGATGTTGGTACAAAGCAAATTATGCAAGCGGTTCAATTGCCATGTGTGGTGTACCTGCTAATGTGCCTTGAGACCTGAATTATATTTTCTACTTTTTGTTATAAAAAAATCCAATAAACTCAATTTTAGTCCCGCCTCCCCCTCACTGCATTCTAAATTGTATGATGGAATGTGTCCTATCGGACCGTTTTGTCGGATAATCCGACTGTGTGTGGTATGCATCGGACTGTTTCCGTCGGAATATCCGTCGGACCCAATTTTCCAACTTGTTGGAAATATTTTCCGACAAACTGGTCAGATTGGACCTTGTCCGATCATGTGTAGAGAATTCCGATCGGACAAAGTGCCACGCATGCTCAGATCAAATTCCTACACCAAAGCAATTGGCTACTAGCGTGAACGTAGTCCCGTCGTAACGAAATAACGTCATCACGTTCTGAACGATCGGATTTTCCGACAACTTGGTCCGACCGTGTGTATGCAACAGTTTCAGACACAATCCGTCAGACAAAATCCGTCGGACAAAATCCAACGGATTTGGTTGGCAGAATGTCCGACCGTGTGTACAGGGGCTAAGATGTAGTAGACAGGCTGTGGGATTCTGGTCAAGTGTTAGGCCAGTAAGATCCTTAATTATAATACATATATTTTGCCAGTAGAGGCAAATTTAAGGAAGTCCAGAATACATGGAAGAACATTCCCCTATCTTTTCCACAATGCCAGCAGGTAGGGCCTGCATTTGAAAACATACAATGCAGTTTCTCTGGTGATCTATACCACCTAGTCATCAAATGATACTCTGATTCATGTATTCTAGAGGTTATGGATGATTTATGTATAAAATAGAACATAAAATCTCGGAGACTGTTGTGTTTAACCACTTAAGCTCCGGACCATTTGGCTGACCAAAGGCCAGAGCACTTTTTGTGATTCGGCACTGCGTCGCTTTAACTGACAATTGCACAGTTGTGCGACGTGGCTCCAAAACAAAATTGACGTCCTTTTTTCCTACATATAGAGCTTTCTTTTGGTGATATTTGATTACCTCTGCGCTTTTTATTTTTTGCGCTATAAACAAAAAAATAGTGACAATTTTGAAAAAAACACATTACTTTTTACTTTTTGCTATGATAAATATCCCCCAAAAATATATAAATAAAACTTTTTTTTTCCTCAGTTTATGCTGATACGTATTCTTCTACATATTTTTGGTAAAAATAAAGGCAATAAGCATATATTGATTGGTTTGTGCAAAAGTTATAGAGTCTACAAAATAGTGGATAGATTTATGGCATTTTTATTATTTTTTTTTTTACTAGTAATAGCAGCGATCTGTGATTTTTATCAGGACTGCGAATTGCGGTGGACAGATCGAACACTTTTGACACATTTTTGGGACCAGTGACATTTATACAACTATCAGTTCTATAAATAGGCACTGATTACTGTATAAATATCACTGGCAGGGAAGGGGTTAACACTAGGGGCGATGACGGGGTTAAATGTGTTCCCTAACTGTGAGTTCTAACTGTGGGGGATCGGACTCACTTGGGGAGGAGACTGATCGTTGTTCCTATATACTAAGAACACACAAACTGTCTCCTCTCCCCTGGCAGGATGGAGATTTGTGCGGGTGCCCAGTGGAGATCGTGGCTGCCGGGCATGACCATCATCTCCTTAGAACCTCCAGCGCCGTGCACGCCCCCTATATACATTAAAGCATTCACCGTACAGCTATGACGATTTGCGCAGGCGTGCCATACTGACGGCGGGCAGTCGGCAAGTGGTTAAGTCTCTTTCCCATGTTGCAATATAAGGCGGGTAGGGACTCGAACATCGGCTGTTCACCCGTTCGGCGAATTCCGAACGTTATGGGCCAAATTCGTGTGGCGCTCATGGCCCACAATGCACTGCGTCATCGCAGTGTATTGCTGGCTCATGATTGGCCAAGCATGCACTGTAACCCCGCATGCTTGGCCAATCACAGCGCCAGCAGCAGGATGCCTGTGGCCAATCATAGCTCAGGCTGTGTAGTACACGCCCCACACTATATAAGGCCGCCAGCGCGGCGGCCTTGTGTAGTGTGTTGGCGTCTGAAGCAGTTAGTGGGTGTTCTGTGTACCTTCAACACAGTATACACCGATCATTATCGGCCGATTTTCAATCTTGCTCTTCTGTAGTGGTTGTTGTCTGCGTGCCCTGACCGCAGTATACACCGCTATATTCACCTCACCTATATAGCTAGTGATCTATCTTTTATAATAGAGCTTGTAGTCAGTAGTGTTAGGAGCTTGTGCGTGCTGTCTGCGTGCTCTGTACCCAGTACACACCGCTATATCCACCTACATAGCTCTTCTCTATTTGAGCCCACTTGCCATCTGCAGGAGTTATTGGAAGTTGTGTGTGCCTCCAGCACAGCACAGTATACATCTGTATATACCCCTTTATCTCTGGTGTTCTATAATAAAGGCATCTGCAGGAGTTAGTGGGTGTTTTGTGCCTCCAGCACAATATACCCCTGTATCTACCCTTTATTGCTGTTCTCTAATAGAGCCATCTGCAGGGCTTAGTGGGTGTTGTGTGACTCCATTACAGTATACCCCTTTATCTCTGGTGTTCTATAATAAAGGCATCTGCAGGAGTTAGTGGGTGTTGTGTGCCTCCAGCACAATATACACCTGTATCTACCCTTTATTGCTGTTCTCCAATAGAGCCATCTGCAGGGCTTAGTGGGTGTTGTGTGACTCCATTACAGTATACCCCTTTATCTCTGGTGTTCTATAATAAAGGCATCTGCAGGAGTTAGTGGGTGTTGTGTGCCTCCAGCACAATATACACAACCCAACTGCTGTTTTACCCAACTCCCTTCAGGCCATTACCATGTCTGGAAGGCCAGCAAGGAGAGGCAGACAGCCGATAAAAGAGGGCAAGCAGGCTCTGTGTCTAGAGACAACAGTTCTGGTCGTGGACGCGGTGCATTGTCATCAGCACGTGGCCATGGGACACGCTTGTCCTTCTTTTCGGCAGCTGGGCATGTTGAACCGCAACATGCCAACAACTTGGTAGAGTGGATGACCAAGCCCTCTTCATCCTCCTCATCCTCTCTCACCCAGTCTCAGGGTACTAGCAAAGCAGCTGCCAACGCATCGTCTTCCCTCGTCTTAATGTCATCATCAGTGACTCCTTCCCTAGACCCACCACGTCCTCCTGAGGAGTCTCCTGAACTCTTTGAGCACAGTGTTGGGTACATGCTCCAGGAGGATGCCCAGTGTTTTGTAGGCTCTGATGATGACACTCAGGTAGAGGAAGGCAGTAGCGTGAATGCAGAGAGAGGGGATGCTCAAGAAGGACAGCAATCTGGCAGTCATGTTCCACAAGCTGCAGCATATTGCCAGGTTTGCTACAGCAATGAAGAGGGAGGGGATGATGAGGGCACTGACTCCACGTGGGTGCCTGGTAGGAGAGAGGAGGAGGAGGAGGCACATGTCCAAAGAGGCAGGATGCCCTCCGGGGGCCAGCTTAGGGGCAGCACACCGACTGAATCACACCGCAGAGCTCCGCCTGTGCAGGGCGCTGCCTCTGTGCGTTATTCTAAAAGTTCTTTGGTGGGGGCCTTTTTTGAGACGAGTGCATCAGATCGCACCGCTGCTATTTGCAACATATGTCTCAAGCGTATCTCGCGTGGCCAAAACATCAGCCGCTTGGGCACCACATGCTTGACCAGACATATGTTGACCTGCCATGCAGCTCATTGGCAAGCGTACCTCAAAGACCCACACCAAAGAACAAAGCGGACCTCTCCTTGCTCCTCATCAGCTGGCATCTCCAACCCCACTAGACCTTTAGTCCTCTCTGAAACCTGCTCTGAGAGGAATGAAGGTGTAGAATTAGGTGTGTCATAGCCAAGTGCTTCCGGGCACTCTTCTAGCAGTACACCCACATCCGATTATAGCAGGCAAATGTCCCTGCCCCAGCTGCTGGACCAGCGAAAGAAGTTCACTCCCAGCCATCCACATGCCCAGCGGTTGAATGCTAGCTTGGCTAAATTGCTAGCACTTCAACTGCTGCCTTTTCAGTTGGTATACTCGGCCCCCTTCCGTGAGTTTGTACAATGTGCGGTTCCTCAGTGGCAGGTCCCCAAACGCCACTTTTTCTCACGGAAGGCGATTCCGGCTCTCTACCGGCATGTGGAAGGCAATGTCCTTGCCTCGCTGGACAGGGCAGTTAGCGGTAAGGTGCATATTACCGCTGACTCATGGTCCAGCAGGCATGGACAGGGACGTTACCTGTCTTTCACGGCCCATTGGGTCACTCTTCTGGCAGCTGGGAAGGATGCAGGACAAGGTGCAGTAGTGTTGGAGGTTGTTCCACCACTACGCCTCCAAAATGCTACTATTGGTTGTGACACACCTCTCTCCTCCACCCCCTCCTCTTCTTCTTCCTCCATGGCCTCTTCCAGTGCTCTGTCCTCAGAACCAGTGGTGCTCCGTAGGCGTTCCAGGGGCTACGCAAGTACGCAGACAAAACGATGCCATGCCGTGCTTGCGCTGGTTTGTTTGGGGGACAGGAGCCACACTGGGGCGGATGTTTTGTCAGCTCTGCAGGGGCAGGCCGAGAGGTGGTTGACGCCATGCCAGCTTAAGCCAGGAATGGTGGTTTGCGACAATGGCACCAACCTCCTCTCCGCCCTCCGACAGGGACAACTGACCCATGTGCCCTGTGTAGCTCACGTCCTTAACCTGGTGGTGCAGCGGTTCTTGGGCAGGTACCCCGGCTTACATTATGTCCTGAAGCAGGCCAGGAAAGTCTGTGTGCATTTCCCCCGATCATTTAATGCCTGTGCTCGGCTGGCTGAGCTCCAAAAGGAGTTGAACCTGCCCAAGAACCGCCTTATATGTGACATGCCCACCAGGTGGAACTCAACGTTGGCCATGCTGCAGCGGCTGCACACGCAGCAGAGGGCCATCAATGAGTACCTGTGTGACTACGGCACCAGGACAGGGTCAGGGGAGCTCGGTTTTTTCTCACCACGCTAGTGGGGCATGATCAGGGATGCATGCACTGTCCTGTCACCATTTGAGGAGGCCACAAGGATGGTGAGCAGTGACAGTGCATGCATCAGTGACACTGTACCTCTTGTCCACCTCTTGGAGCATACGCGGCGTGGAATAATGGACAGGACACTTGAGGCAGAACAGAGGCAGGAAGAAGAGGACTTCCTTGCCTCTCAAGGCCCCCTTTATCCAGACAGTGTTCCTGCTGTGCCACCCATCACACAGGAAGAGGATGAGGAGGAGGAAGAGGAGGAGGAGGATGATTGTGTCAGCATGGAGGTGGAGGCTGGCACTCAGCATCAGCAGCAGCAGCAGTCTTGTAGGGATGATTTACAGTCCCAAGAAACACGTGGACTTGTACGTGGCTGGGAGGAGGTAGCTGCGAATCATGTTGTCCTTAGTGATCCAGAGGAATCCGGACCGAATGCCTCAGCTAACCTACGCTGCATGGCCTCCCTGATCCTGCAAAGCCTGCGGAAGGATCCTCGTATTCTTCGGATCAAGGAGAGGGACCATTACTGGCTGGCCACTCTCCTTGATCCACGGTACAAGGGTAAGGTTGCCGACCTTATCTTGCCATCGCAGAGGGAGCAGAGGATGAGACATCTCTGGGAGGCCTTGCAGAAAGGTCTGTGCAATGCGTTCCCAGAGACTAGGAGGTTACAAACTCCTGTTCCTGGACAACGTGTTGCTGAGGCATCGGTCAGAAGGAGCGGTGGAGAAGGTGGCCGTCTGACTGATGCTTTCAGACAATTTTTTAGTCCGCAGCCCCAAGGTATGATCGGTTCCAGCACCCATCGCCAGCGTCTGATTTACATGGTGCAGGAATACCTAGGGGCAAGGTCAGACTTGGACACCTTTCCCACCGAAAATCCTCTGGCTTACTGGGTCTTGAGGATGGATCACTGGCCAGAGCTTGCACAGTATGCAATTGAGCTACTGGCCTGTCCTGCATCCAGCGTTCTTTCGAACGCACCTTCAGTGCTGCTGGTGGCTTTGTTACCGATCACAGGGTGCGCCTGTCCACCGAATCAGTTGATTGACTGACCTTCATCAAGATGAATCAGTCTTGGATCACCCACAGCTACCAAGCACCTGAAGCTGATGTAACCAAATAATTTTTTTTTAAATATCACATCCCTTCAAGACTGCCTATGCTGATGCTGAGTGACTGTCCTGTTATGTTGATTGTCTATCCTCTTCCTCCTCCGCTGATATGTTGGAAGAACATTTCTGGTTCTGGGTGATGCCATCAGCCCAATTTTTCTGCCCCTGTTTAACAGGGGCGTTTAATTAAAAATTTTGATGCAATGCTTTGCAGCAGGGCTAATTCCTGCAATAAAACTAGAGTATATGGGAGAGGTTGCAGTGTGGTGGCACCAGCACCAGTGCCTAAGGCCCAATTTTTCTGCCCCTGTTTAACAGGGACATGTAACTACAATTCTTGATATAATATTTCACAGGAGGGCCCGTTCCTGTGCCCACCCAGAGTAACTGTGAGGACTTATAGTGTTGTGGCACCAGCACCACAACCACCAAAGGCCAATTTTTCTACCACTGTTCAACAATGGCATGTAATTACAATTCTTGATATAATTTTTTTGACTGGAGCTACACTTTAAAAATGTACCAGTTGAAAATTACAAAACAGATTCAACTTAACACAACAAACCTACACAGTCCCTGTCTTGTTTGCACCGCCTGTATACTGCTGTTCTGAGTATATAGGGCCTGGGGGCCACACGCATTTCCTTTTTTTAATATGGGTACTGGGTTTCCCTTAATATGCGAACAAGACCCAAAGGGGCTGGTAATGGGCAGGGAGGGCTACCCATGTAATTTTTCTCAATGATTTTCAACCATATTGCAGGAACCAGATATAATATTAAAACCGCAAGCAGTTTTAAATGATGTTATTTCCATTTAATGTCATTTTGTGCAGGGACTGTTCTAAACATGGGAAACACGTGGCACTTCACAGGCATACTACAGACACCCCCCATGCACCATATTTAAAGGAATATTTCACATTTTTTTTCACTTTAATCGTCATTAAAATCAGTGCTCCCGCCAAAACTGCCATTTTTAAAAACATTTTAGGCATTGACCCATGTCCCCTGGGGCAGGAGCCAGGTCCCCAAACCCTTTTTAGGACAGTATCTTGCATATTAGCCGTTAAAATTAGCACTTTTAATTTCGAACGTTCGAGTCCCATAGACTTCAATGGGGTTCTAAAGCTCGTACGAATTTGGGGTCTTTACGAAAGTTCTGGTGCGAACAGAACCGGGGGTGTTCGGCGCATCCCTAAAGGTGGGGTATAATTTCCTGAAGATGCAGTCAATTCTGCATATGCCCTGGAGAGACACAGCCTACCAGTTTGTCCAGACCTACATAGTTGCTCAAAAGTAGTGGGCGCGTCTGCTGTCTTTGAGTCAAATGATAGTGACCTAAGGTATTGTCTTATTTGGATTGCCTGCAATAGTGAAAAGGCTGGTGTAAGCATTAATTGGATATCATGATTTAAGAGAAGTGACCTGCCGCAGTACCAAGTAGCAATGGCATGCTTCCATCCCGGGTAAATTGTATAAAAAGAAAAGGGGGACAAGTGGGACTTTAAAGGAAGCATGTCAATTGAAAATAACAATGTATGAATACATGTGAATAAAATAATTTAGAATTAATTTATAATCAATGACCCCTAGGGGTTGTCCATGATCTGAATGCATACAATGGTAGTACAGTAATATAAATATAGATATACACTCAATATATTTTCATAATAGTAATCAGAGAATCTGGAGTATAGACAAATCAATGGACATACATGGATGCAGTTCATAACAGAAATACATAAATTACTAATCAAAAATCATAAAATCACATGAATGAGTACAAACTCTATAGGACAAAAGTTGATATTATCAAGGATTAAAATAAGCTTAAGTAGGCATCATTAGTTTGAGAACCCAACGCGTTTCTTGGCTTCTTGCCAGTCATCAGGGGTGGGATGCATGTTTTTACTAAAAACGCAAATAAATATGACAAATGTTAATATAGGTGGAACCTCAGTTAAATAGAGAGAGTATCAAATTGGTCCACTTAATTGATAAAGTGACTTACAAAATAGCCCAAGAATTGGGCAGAACTTCCAGCAATGGGAACTGTTAGAGCTGAGATATAACCGTCTCATCCGGGGTTGAGGCAGGGTTCAGACCATCCCCCAACAATGTCAGGGGGCAGGCCAGGGGGAACCAAAACAGACATCCTCAACACAGGTCCACTAGGTACTAAATGTATATGTGTGTTACCCAAATCTGCGAAAAAGAAAAAAGAAAAGTGTGATGGGTCACCAAAAAAAACAAAACCCAAAAGCAGGACACTGAGTGTTGGATTGAACGTGTTGAATGAATATAGCTAATTACTGAAAAGTGTGTGTGAATGAGATATACACAAATGATTGGGAAATAGGAGAAGACTAAATGTGTGTTGAATAAGTGGGAATGGATGATGGGGGAAATACAAAATCATCCAATTCAAATGTGTAAAAAAATATGTGCAGTGCTCTGAATGAAACAATGTATGTGCAAAAAGGAGAGAAGAAAAACGAAACAAAAAAAAACGAATAAAACTCTATTACCCATATGTAGAGTTAAGGAGTGATCTCTTCCTAGTGGAGCGCAGTGGAGGAGTGAACTGTCTGTCTGTCCCAGCTCATATACCCCAGGCCCTGGGCGGATCCCCGCCAGCGTCATGCATGATGTCTTTTGCAGCTGTGAGAAGATGAGGGAACACTCACAGCTGAGGATAATCCATACCTCAGTGGGTGCCCATCCATCTTAGCTGCAGCATCAGGTGGAAAGACAGAGCAAAAAATAGAAAAAAAAAAAAAACACAAAAAAACACAAAAACAAACAATAGACTCCTACCTTGCAGTGTCTGTTGACACCACTCGAGGGGCCCATTTATGCATGGCGCCGATGCGCTGAGATTGAACCCCACCACCCCTTGTGAACCACAAAGGGGGGTAGGAAGGGAGCTGAGCGCATCGCAACCCCGGAAAAATGACTGCAACATACCCAGCAAAAACAGCCCATATGTTCAATTGATTGATGGATAAATTCCAGGAAAAACAAAACTGGAAAAAATAATATTAAAAAAGTTCTCAATAACTGATGGAAACACATATATAAATAGTTTCAAGCTGCAGGTTTATGAACCCGAAACTGGGATTATAAATGAATAGGGATATACATACAAACGAATATTTACTAAGGATAAGGATAATGAATAATTGTGCAGCATGGTCACCAAAGGAGCAGGTGTCTTCCACCCAAATTATATAGATTTAAGAGAAGTGACCTGCCGCAGTACCAAGTAGCAATGGCATGCTTCTATCCCGGGTAAACTGTATAAAAAGAAAAGGGGGAAAAGTGGGACTTTAAATGAAGCATGTCAATTGAAAATAACAATGTATGAATACATGTGAATAAAATAATTTAGATTTAATTTATAATCAATGACCCCTAGGGGTTGTCCATGATCTGAATGCATACAATGGTAGTACAGTAATATAAATATACATATACACTCAATATATTTTCATAATAGTAATCAGAGAATCTGGAGTATAGACAAATCAATGGACATACATGGATGCAGTTCATAACAGAGATACATAAATTACTAATCAAAAATCATAAAATCACATGAATGAGTACAAACTCTATAGGACAAAAGTTGATATTATCAAGGATTAAAATAAGCTTAAGTAGGCATCATTAGTTTGAGAACCCAACGCGTTTCTTGGCTTCTTGCCAGTCATCAGGGGTGGGATGCATGTTTTTACTAAAAAAGCAAATAAATATGACAAATATTAATATAGGTGGAACCTCAGTTAAATAGAGAGAGTATCAAATTGGTCCACTTAATTGATAAAGTGACTTACAAAATAGCCCAAGAATTGGGCAGAACTTCCAGCAATGGGAACTGTTAGAGCTGAGATATAACCGTCTCATCCGGGGTTGAGGCAGGGTTCAGACCATCCCCCAACAATGTCAGGGGGCAGGCCAGGGGGAACCGAAACAGACATCCTCAACACAGGTCCACTAGGTACTAAATGTATATGTGTGTTACCCAAATCTGCGAAAAAGAAAAGTGTGATGGGTCACCAAAAAAAAAAAAAAGCAGGACACTAAGTGTTGGATTGAACGTGTTGAATGAATATAGCTAATTACTGAAAAGTGTGTGTGAATGAGATATACACAAATGATTGGGAAATAGGAGAAGACTAAATGTGTGTTGAATAAGTGGGAATGGATGATGGGGGAAATACAAAATCATCCAATTCAAATGTGTAAAAAAATATGTGCAGTGCTCTGAATGAAACAATGTATGTGCAAAAAGGAGAGAAGAAAAACGAAACAAAAAAAAACATGAATAAAACTCTATTACCCATATGTAGAGTTAAGGAGTGATCTCTTCCTAGTGGAGCGCAGTGGAGGAGTGAACTGTCTGTCTGTCCCAGCTCATATACCCCAGGCCCTGGGCGGATCCCCGCCAGCGTCATGCATGATGTCTTTTGCAGCTGTGAGAAGATGAGGGAACACTCACAGCTGAGGATAATCCATACCTCAGTGGGTGCCCATCCATCTTAGCTGCAGCATCAGGTGGAAAGACAGAACAAAAAAAAGAAGAAAAAAAAAAACACAAAAAAACACAAAAACAAACAATAGACTCCTACCTTGCAGTGTCTGTTGACACCACTCGAGGGGCCCATTTATGCATGGCGCCGATGCGCTGAGATCAAACCCCACCACCCCTTGTGAACCACAAAGGGAGGTAGGGAGGGAGCTGAGCGCATCGCAACCCCGGAAAAATGACTGCAACATACCCAGCAAAAACAGCCCATATGTTCAATTGATTGATGGATAAATTCCAGGAAAAACAAAACTGGAAAAAATAATATTAAAAAAGTTCTCAATAACTGATGGAAACACATATATAAATAGTTTCAAGCCGCAGGTTTATGAACCCGAAACTGGGATTATAAATGAATAGGGATATACATACAAACGAATATTTACTAAGGATAAGGATAATGAATAATTGTGCAGCATGGTCACCAAAGGAGCAGGTGTCTTCCACCCAAATTATATAGATTTAAGAGAAGTGACCTGCCGCAGTACCAAGTAGCAATGGCATGCTTCCATCCCGGGTAAATTGTATAAAAAGAAAAGGGGGACAAGTGGGACTTTAAATGAAGCATGTCAATTGAAAATAACAATGTATGAATACATGTGAATAAAATAATTTAGATTTAATTTATAATCAATGACCCCTAGGGGTTGTCCATGATCTGAATGCATACAATGGTAGTACAGTAATATAAATATAGATATACACTCAATATATTTTCATAATAGTAATCAGAGAATCTGGAGTATAGACAAATCAATGGACATACATGGATGCAGTTCATAACAGAAATACATAAATTACTAATCAAAAATCATAAAATCACATGAATGAGTACAAACTCTATAGGACAAAAGTTGATATTATCAAGGATTAAAATAAGCTTAAGTAGGCATCATTAGTTTGAGAACCCAACGCGTTTCTTGGCTTCTTGCCAGTCATCAGGGGTGGGATGCATGTTTTTACTAAAAACGCAAATAAATATGACAAATGTTAATATAGGTGGAACCTCAGTTAAATAGAGAGAGTATCAAATTGGTCCACTTAATTGATAAAGTGACTTACAAAATAGCCCAAGAATTGGGCAGAACTTCCAGCAATGGGAACTGTTAGAGCTGAGATATAACCGTCTCATCCGGGGTTGAGGCAGGGTTCAGACCATCCCCCAACAATGTCAGGGGGCAGGCCAGGGGGAACCGAAACAGACATCCTCAACACAGGTCCACTAGGTACTAAATGTATATGTGTGTTACCCAAATCTGCGAAAAAGAAAAAAGAAAAGTGTGATGGGTCACCAAAAAGTTCTGCCCAATTCTTGGGCTATTTTGTAAGTCACTTTATCAATTAAGTGGACCAATTTGATACTCTCTCTATTTAACTGAGGTTCCACCTATATTAATATTTGTCATATTTATTTGCGTTTTTAGTAAAAACATGCATCCCACCCCTGATGACTGGCAAGAAGCCAAGAAACGCGTCGGGTTCTCAAACTAAGGATGCCTACTTAAGCTTATTTTAATCCTTGATAATATCAACTTTTGTCCTATAGAGTTTGTACTCATTCATGTGATTTTATGATTTTTGATTAGTAATTTATGTATTTCTGTTATGAACTGCATCCATGTATGTCCATTGATTTGTCTATACTCCAGATTCTCTGATTACTATTATGAAAATATATTGAGTGTATATCTATATTTATATTACTGTACTACCATTGTATGCATTCAGATCATGGACAACCCCTAGGGGATATTGATTATAAATTAAATCTAAATTATTTTATTCACATGTATTCATACATTGTTATTTTCAATTGACATGCTTCATTTAAAGTCCCACTTGTCCCCCTTTTCTTTTTATTAATTGGATATCAGTTATAAATTTCCATCCTCCTGGGTCACTAAAGTCTTGTATTCAAAACTTGTTAATTGTAATAAATTGGAGGAGTTTAGGATTTGATATCCCTGGTAGAAAATCTGTGTTCCCAATCACTGGTGTCATATTTGTCATCTATAGATAATTTATTATTCTCGGTTTGATCGAACAGGCAATTTTATATGTAGTGCCTACAATAGGATGTTTCTTTACTTGGTTTGGACAATTTTTGCTCAACCACGGGATGGCATTGAGGGGGATGGGCATGATAGATTGCTATGTACCAAGTTCTTTACTCTCGTAAGATTACAACAAATCAGAATTCTGGATAGATGTACTGTCTGGTAGTATCAAATTGGGCCTGGAAATCCTATACTCCCACTTTTTTGACATGATGAGTATATCTGCCTTGATCCTAGGTGGGCAATCAGCCCATAGAAATTGTATGAACTCTCTCCTAGTTTGTCTTAAAAAATTGATTGGGGCTGTCACCTGAAGAGTTTGGAAAAGATACAGTAACCGGGGCAGTACATTCATTTTTAGAATATAACTTTTCCCCACCCACGTAAGTGTCAAGTTTCGCAATCGCCTAAGGTCATTCCTAATATTAGCAAGCAATTGGGGAAAATTTTATTGGAACATGTTTGTTATAGAGCCTGTGAAGTATATTCCCAGATACTTAAGTCTTTCTGTTGCCCATTTAAACTGGAAATTAAGTTCTAAAACAGAAATTCTAGCTTCTGGTAGTGTTAGATTCATTGCCTCAGATTTTGCTAGATTCATTTTATAGTTTGATATTTGTGTAACAAACTGGAAACCCCTCAATACTTGGGATTATCTGAGCAACTATGATAAGAGATAGGGTATCTTGCTTTTTATATTAAGAGGCATCTAGTAGAGGTAAAGTGCGTTTCTTGAAGAAACACAATGTGCACCCTCATCCGCCACATTCCCTGAGAACTCACCCCTAGGGTTGAGCAGTCACTTGGATGTTTGGGTTCAACGGGTTCGGCCGAACTTCGCAAAAAAGTTTGATTTCGGGGCCCGAACTTGACCCAAACTTGACCCCTATCCTGAACTCCATTGAAGTCAATGGGGACCCGAACTTTTGAGGACTAAAATGGCTCTAAAAATGTAATGGGAAGGGCTAGAGGGCTGCAAATGGCAGCAAAATGTTGTTAAGAGCATTGGCTCTTGGATAGATAAATAACTTAAAATAACATAAAATACATAATAATAAAAAATAATATGCTGGAGGCCCCCTTATCAGAAGAAGAGGTACAGGAAGTCATTAAGAACCTCAAATCAGGTTCTGCTCCAGGCCCCGATGGTCTCCCTAACCCCTATTACAAGACATTTACCACCACCCTGACTCCACATTTGACACAATTTTTTCACACAAAGACACAGGGAACCCCACATGATCCTCACCTAAACGCAGCCTACATTGCAGTAATACCAAAACCGGATAAAAACCCGAAAGAAGTCAGTAATTATAGACCCATCTCCCTCATAAATAGCGACTTAAAAATCCTTACCAAAACCCCTTGCAAATCGTCTAGCTTCCTTCATTAACCATTATTAACCATTATGTTCATAAGGATCAAGTGGGGTTCATCGCAGGCAGACAGGGCCCTGATCAGATCAGAAGACCCATAGACATGGTCTCCATCCTTCAGACAAATTGGCCAGGAGGTCCAAAACAATCAGGCATGCTTTTATCAGTGGACCTTCAAAAGGCCTTCGATTCGGTCATCTTCACAATCCTTGAACATTGGGGCTTTGGCGACAAGTTTATGGGCCTGATCCGAGCTCTTTATTCAAATCCTAAAGCCTATATAAGGCTTCAAGGCCACTACTCCAAACCCATACATATAGCCAATGGCACTAGACAAGGCTGTCCTTTATCTCCTCTGATCTTTGCAATAGCAATTGAGACACTCACCATCTCCATTCACCGGGACCCAAAAATACAAGGAGTTCAATGTGGCTCTCAGGTTCACAAATGTGGCCTGTTTGCAGACAACAAACACTGATGCCTAGTCACGGATTCCTATCTTAGGGAAAAAGACACATGGTCATTTCCGTCCCTCTCCTTACATTCATTCCTAGGGGTCGGTGGTTAAGTTCCTCCTCTCGGGCACAGCTAGCTCCCATTGGGGGTGTCCAGGGGGGAGGTACACCTCCGACCATTAACAGGAATACCAATCCTTCACTCTAAGCCCTTGTACACACGGTCGGAGAATCCGTCGGAATGTGTCCTATCGGACCGTGTCGTCGGATAATCCGACTGTGTGTGGTATGCATCGGACTGATTCCGTCGGAATATCCGTCGGACCCAATTTTCCACCATGTTGGAAATATTTCCCGACCAACTGGTTCGATCGGACATACTCCGATCATGTGTAGAGAATTTTGATCGGACCAAGTGCCACGCATGCTCAGATCAAATTCCTACATCAAAGCTATTGGCTACTAGCCTGAACGTAGTCTCATCATAACAAAATTACGTCATCACGTTCTGAATGATCGGATTTTTCGACAAATTAGTCCGACCTTGTGTATGCAACAGTTTCGGACAAGATCCGACGGACAAAATCCGACGGACAAAATCCGACGAATTTGGTTGTCGAAATCTCCGACCGTGTGTACAGGGGCTTACACTACTATGTCTGTCTAAAATGATTTTAAATTTTATATCTATGACGTGTTACACTTGATTCATCTTGTTGAGCTGCCTGTAACCTTTCTATGTTTTGACTGAATCGATATTCTGAATGTCACGTTCAAATGTATTATTCTTGTGATACAAAATAAAATACTTTGAAATAAAAAAAATAAAAAATAATAATCTTGACCCAGGAGGATGAGGTCCATATGGAGTAGGAGGCTGAGGTGACGGTGTAGGTGGAAGTGGAGGAGGATGAGGTAGCCAACACTGGTTTTTGTTTTTAATAAAAAAAAATTAAAATTAGGGTACACCCCAAAAGAGTAAAAAAGATCAAAAATACAACAATGGCTGGGTAAGGTCCTGTGGGATCCATGCCTGGTTCATTTTAATAAAGTGAGCTTGTCCACATTGGCTCTGGACAGGCGGCTGCGCTTGTCTGTGATAACGCCCCCTGCCGTGCTAAATACATGATCAGACAATACACTGGCTGCAGGGCAGGCTAGCACCTCCAAGGTGTAAAGGGCAAGCTCAGACCATGTGCCCAATTTGGAGACCCAGAAGTTGAAAGGGGAAGAACCTTCATTCAGTACGTGCAGGCGTGTGCACACATACTACTCCACCATGTTGGTGAAATGCTGCCTCCTGCTAAGACGTTCAATATCAGCTGGTGGTGCTGGTTCTTGTGGCATGCTGACAAAGCTTTTCCACATTTCGGCCATGCTAACCCTGCCTTCTGAGGTGCTGGCGGTGCCCCAGCTGCGTTGGCGACCTCTTCCTCCTCCTCTGCCTTCGCCTGTGCTTCCACTGTACCCCTGCTGTCAGATGGAAATGCCACCAGCAGCGTGTCTACCAGCGTGCGCTTGTACTCACATCTTATGAGCATGCTCCAGTGAGGGAATTAAGGACGGTACGTTGTCCTTGTAATGGGGATCCAGCAGTGTGGCCACCCAGTAAGCAGCACCAGTTAAAATGTGGGAAACTCAGCGGTCGTTGCGGAGACTCTGCAGCATATAATCGCTCATGTGTGCCAGGCTGCCCAGAGGCAGCGAAAAACTGTCCTCTGTGGGAAGTGTATCATCTGTGTCCCCTGTATCCCCCCAGCCATGCACCAGTGATGGCCATGAGCTGGTCTGGGTGCCACCCTGCTGTGAACATGGTTCTCCCTCCTCCATCTCCTCCTCCTCATCCTCCACCTCGTTATCCTCCAGAACTGTGCCCTTGCTGGACAATTGTGTACCTGGTGTTTGTTGGTGCAGGAAACCACCCTCGGAGGCACTTGTGAATGACTGCCCTGAAATCCTTGGAAATTATCCCTCTTCCTCCTCCTCCTCCTCCTGTGCCACATCCTCTTCCATCATCACCCAAAGCGTTTTTTCAAGGAGGCATAGAACTGGGATAGTAACGCTGAGAACGGCATCGTCGGCATCGACATGTTGGTGGAGTACTCAAAACAGCGCAACAAGGCACATAGGTCTCGCATGGAGGCCCAGTTATTGGTGGTGAAGTGGTGCTGTTCTGCAGAGGGACTCACGCGTGCATACTGCAGCTGAAGCTCTATCGCATGTGTTATACCTGAAGGGTTCCACATGTACTGCCACTTTAAGGCTGGCTCCACCCAGGAGTGATGACAAGGGTCAAGGGGCATAGTAGCCATCTTAGAGCACATGTAAGCAGCATAATAAGATGTACTGTCCTGAGATTCATGTTGCAGTGTACAGTGAGTACTGAAATAAACATCCATTGTTCCAGACCAGAGTCTTGTGTCTCTCACAACTCAGAGGATATAACAACATGCTGCTGCTCGCACAGTCTGGCCAGCATGTTCCACCTTGTGGCCCCGTCACATATGAGGCGGTGAGCGGGAAGGCCAAAGTTACGCTGCAGTGCTGACAGGCGAGCAGCAGCAGGGAACGCTGAAAGTGCGCACAGACAGCCCACACTTTCTGCAGCAGCTCTGGCATATGGGGGTGATTTTTAAGGAACCTCTGGACCACCAAGTTCAGCACATATGCCAGGCAAGGGATGTGCGTCAAACCGGATAGGCCCAGAGCCTCTACGAGATTTCGCCCATTATCGCACACCACCAGGCCGGGCTTGAGGCTCACTGCCACCAACCACTCATCGATCTGTTGTTCAATGACCCTCCACAACTCCTGCACGTGTGGGGTTTTTCCCCCAAACAGGAAAGTTTTAAAACTGGCTGCTGTCGTTTACCCCTGGCTGTGCTGAAGTTGGTGGTGAAGGTGTTATGCTGACCGGATGAGGAGGCGGTAGAGGATGAGGAAGTGGAGCAGGAGGAGTTAGCAACAGAAGGCAAACTGAAGCTCCCTGCAACCCTCGGTGGTGGAAGGACATGCGCCAAACTGCTGTCCACCTCAGGCCCAGCTGCCACTGCATTTACCTGGTGTGCTGTTAGGGAGATATAACATCCTTGACCGTGCTTACTGGTCCACGTATCCATAGTTAGGTGGACCTTGCCACAGATGGCGATGCGCAGTGCACACCTGATTTTGTCCCCCAATTGGTTGTGCAGGGAAGGGATGTCTCACCTGGAAAAGTAGTGACGGCTGGGAACGATGTTTCCACCAGACGGAATGACAGCATTTCAAAGGCCAAGAATTTTGAAATGCAGGCATTCAGGGCCATGGATCACAGGTGAGTAGGGGGGTACTTCCTCTTCCGCTCCAGTGTTTGGGAGATAGAGAGCTGAACGCTTCCATGGGACATTGTAGAGATGGTCGGTGACCCAGGTGGTAGTGTTGCTGGCAGATCCTCTGTTTGCGGGTTGGCAGGTGCCACTGTCACTACAGAGGTGGATGAAGAGGCAGAGACTGCAGCAGAAGAGGAAGCAGCAGGAGCCAGAGACCTTTCTTGGTTTTTGAGGTGTCTACTCCACTGCAGCTCGTGCTTTGCATTTAGATGCCTGGTTATGCAGGTTGTGCTCAGGTTGAGAACATTTATGCCTCGCTTCAGGCTCTGATTGCACAGCGTGCAAACCACTCGTGTCTTGTCATAAGCACATTGTCTGAAGAACTGTCGCGCTAGGGAACTTCTTGGACCTGGCTTTGGTGGGCTTGGCCCCTTGCTGCATTGGGCAGTAGCAGGAGTACTGTTTAGGCTCTGTGCGACCATCGCCTCTGCCTCCAAACTACAAGGTCACCTGCATGACATTGATTCCATGTGGGGTCGAGGACCTTATCGTCCTCCACATCATCTTTCACCCACTCTTCACCCCTGTCCTCCTTGTTGGTCTGCACAATTGCGAAAGCAGCAGCAGTTGGTACCTGTGTTTTGTCATCATCCGAGATGTGCTGTGATGGTCCTGCCACGTACTCATCTTCAAACATTAGTGATTGGGCATTGGTGCACTCAATCTCTTCCACTTCTGGGGCAGGGCTAGGTGGATGGCCCTGGGAAATCCTGCTAACAGAGTCATCAAAAAGCAGAAGAGACTGCTGCATGATTTGGGGCTCAGACTGCTTGGCTGATTTGCAAGGGGGTGAGGTGAAAGACTGATGGACATTGGCTGCAGGTTCCAACTCTGATCTTTCAGCAGGAGACTGGGTGGGAGACAATGTGAAGGAACTGGAGGCACTGTCAGCAACCCAATCTACTATCGCCTGTACTTGCCCTGACCTCAACATTCGTAGAGCCGCATTCGGCCTGACCAAATACCGTAAATGTACAGATATGCAGGAAACACTGCAAAATATTTGTTTTTGCCCTAAATGGGTGTTTTTAGAATAGCAGAATAGAGCAACAGTATCTAAACGGTGTATCTCACACGTACAGATATGCAGAAAACGCACCAAAAAAATATTTTTGCCCTAAATAATTTTTTGGGGAATAGCAGAATAGAAGAACAGTATCTCCAGTGTGTGTCTCACACATACAGATATGCAGGAAACACTGCAAAATATATTTTTTTGCCCTAAATATGTGTTTTTAGAATAGCAGAATAGAGCAACAGTATCTAAATGGTGTATCTCACACATACAGATATGCAGAAAATGCTATTCAAAAAACATTTTTTTGCCCTAAATTATTATTTTTTTGAATAGCACAATAGAAGAACAGTATCTAAAGTGTGTATCTCACATGTAAAGATATGCAGGAAACACTGTAAAATATATATTTTTTACCCTAAATGGGTGTTTTTAGAATAGCAGAATAGAGCAACAGTATCTAAACGGAGTATCTCACAGTAACATATGCAGTGCTGGTGCACTGAGCTTGCATAAAATGCCCGCCGACGCCAACCTAACTAACAGACGGATAAAAGTTATATTTTCTCTGGCACTGGGCAGGGTAAAAAGATTTTGCACTGCACCTACACAACAAAATCAAGGTAGATTGCAGAGTAATTAGATTTCTGAAGCAGGACTCCTATCTAATTCTCTCCCTCAAAACAGCAGCAGCAACCTTTCCCTACACTATCTATCTTTTCTCTGGCACTGGGCTCAGGGCAGTGTAAAAAGATTGTGCACTGCACCCACACAAGAAAATCAAGGTAGATTGCTGAGTAGTTAGATTTCTGAATCAGGGTTCCTTAAAAATCACCCCCATACGCCAGAGCTGCTGCAGAAAGTGTGGGCTGTCTGTGCGCACTTTCAGTGTCCCCTGCTGCTGCTCGCCTGTCAGTGCTGCAGCATAACTTTGGCCTTCCCGCACACCGCCTCATATGTGACGTGGCCACAAGGTGGAACTCCACCTTGCACATGCTGGCCAGACTGTGCGAGCAGCAGCATGCTGTTATATCCTCTGAGTTGTGAGAGACACAAGACTCTGGTCTGGAACAATGGATGTTTATTTCAGTACTCACTGTACACTGCAACATGCATCTCAGGACAGTACATCTTATTATGCTGCTTACATGTGCTCTAAGATGGCTACTATGCCCCTTGACCCTTGTCATCACTCCTAGGTGGAGCCAGCCTTAAAGTGGCAGTACATGTGGAACCCTTCAGGTATAACACCTTCCATCCATCCCTAAAAAAAAAAAAAAAACGAGAAAAGGCACAAAACATTAACTAATAACTGCCCAATTACAGTCCTCCAAACACAGGAGATGCACAGGACTTTTCCTGCATCCAGATGTGAGAGCAAGAATCCAGGGACAGTTGCGGCGATACAATGTCATTGGATTACTTTCGGCGGCCCCGTCGAAAGTCTCGTCAGCGATTCATATTAATATTTTTTTAAAGCAAAGGCTCTACATGTTGCAAATTTATTTTTCACACCGTATTTGCACAGCGATTATTCAAACGCAATTTTTTGGGAAAAAAAACACTTTTTTTTTTTATGCAAATATTTGGTAAAATGTAAGAGATATGGCCTTCCAGTTAGTTACTATAAAACAATCACTGAAGATCTCATACCAAGGTTCTTAGAGACCTTTAATTCCCTAGATACCCTCTCAGATAAAAATGAAGATCTTTTACTAGCCCATATAGTTATGATACCAAAAAAAAATAAAGATTCATCTATAGTTTCTAACTACAGGCCCATTTCTTTAATAAATGTCGATGTGAAACTTTATGCAAAAATTTTAGCTAATCGTATACTTCCTCCTCCTTTGTCTGGACCAAGTGGGATTTGTCCCAGGCAGAGAAGCTAGGGACAATACCTTGAAGGCACTCAATGTTCATCATTGGCTGACATCTTCCAACACCCCTGCGTTTTTCCTTTCCCTCGATGCAGAGAAAGCGTTCGACAGAGTTGCCTGGGACTATATGATGGAAGTCTTACGCAAAATTGGTTTCAAGGAACGCATGATGAACTATATCTTAACCTTATATTGGTCCCCAACAGCAAAAAGTTAATGGTCTTCTGTCAGACACTTTCTCCGTGTTGAATGGAACTAGACAGGGTTGTCCCATATCCCCCCTTATATTTATATTAACCATGGAACCTATTCTAACTTATTGAAGGATTTTGACCTTTTCAAAAAAATCTCCAACCTCCAAATAAGTTTATCCAAATCGAAAGCACTCAACATTTCTCTGTCAGATTCCATTGTATCACAATGTCAGTCCAATTTCCCGTTTGGCTGGGATGCATTAGCCATAACCTACCTAGGGATACAATTACCATCAAAACTACCTGATCTTTACAATAATGTTTCAATAATAAATTTCGCCCCCATTTTAAAAACCATACAGAAGAACCTTCAAGACTGGAACAAAGCAATTTTTCCTGGTTTGGTAGGGCAGCGATTATAAAAATGAATGTACTCCCTAGACTCTTATATTTACTCCAAACAATTCCTATAAAACTACCGACAGCTTTCTTCTCCACATACAAAAGATTATGTTTAAAATGTATCTGGGCAGAGAAACCATCACTGGTCAAATGGGGTAAGCTAGTGTCCCCAAAATTGAAGGGGGGAATAGGTCTTCCGGATATTCAAAAGTATTACTGGGCTTGTCATCTGACTAGAATATTAGACAAAGGCCTGGATAGGTATCGAAGAAGCTGTCCTCCATTTACCAATGTTTTATTTACCATGGATCAATCCACAAAAATTAACACATGAGTTCAGATCACATCCTCTAATAGCTCCCACGTTACAAATCTTCCATTCGGTTCGCAAGAAGCTACACATTGCCTCAGTTCCGGGCCCACTAACCCCAATTGACCAGAATTTGGACTTCCCTCCTGGTATTTCGCCTAAATCCGATGCTGACATATCTGCAGTGGAACCCATGAGAGCTAAATCCTTCTATCACAATGGTCAGATATGATCTTTTCAAGAAATTTTAGCTTGTTTCCCTGGAATGAAGATTCCTTTCTTTAAATACCTTCAAATAAGAAATTTTTTGCAAAGCTCTAACTCCCAATCTCTGTGGTATAGAGACCACACGTTCGAAAACTTATGCTCCAAAACAGACCCTCAAAGACACCTCATTTCATTTACCTATTCTTTAATGTTCCTAGATGCTTCTTTCTCAAATGACACCACATGTAAGAAATAGGTTAGAGAACTGTCCTTGGATTTAACACACGAGGACTGGCAAAACATATATACACACATACATTCAGGCTCCCTAAATGTTACCGCTCAAGAAAATTGATAAAATTATACTCTAGATGGTATAGAACGCCTGACCGAATTCACAAATTCCATTCTACTACTCCCACATGTTGGAGATGTAATCTAGCGCACGGTTCTCTTCTCCACATATGGTGGGATTGTCCTTTAATCCAACCATATTGGAAGGAAGTCCATAAGCTCATCACTAAAATCACAACCTACACCCCAGACTACACGCCAGCTCAATACCTCCTGCATCATACAGCTATTCCGCAATCGACTTATAAAAGATCCCTCACATTACATCTTATAAATGCAGCAAAGCTTTGAGTCCCCTTTCATTGGCGTTCTTCCTCTCCCCCCACTATTTCTGAATGGCTCCGCAGAATAGAGAAAATAGCTGAAATGGAGGGCTTGATCTCTCAAGCGAAAGATACCCATATTAAATTTCATAAAACGTGGTCATGTTGGTCACATTTTAAGTGCTCGACTACATATAACACCCTAATATCTGTCCCTGTTTAGCTTGACCTGGGGACCCCAACTTAATATAATAGAATAAATTAAATTTCACTGCTTTTATATAGCAGCTTGTACTCAATTCTGGATACTAATCCCTTATAAGGTAGACAACCATGTTGGTTGTAGCTCAGATTAAAGCCATACAGACCACTACCTTATATATAGTCTGATGTTAGGACTCAAATTATTTTCGCGCACAGTTTGATCCCATTAGGGGTGCGTGAGATAATATGGAATTTACAGATTCATTGTTACTCTAGTTTGTTACACCTTTTTTTGGTTTCTTATGAGATGTAGGTATGCGACAAATATGACTCCATATATACGCATGTGTTGTTTAAATCAATTTTATCCAGCTTGGAGTAATTTCATCTATATGATAGATATTTACAAGTGTGTTTTTTTTTGTTTAATTTTTATTTTATTGATCTATGCATTTCTATCTTATGCCAAGTATCAATTCATATTGTTGCTTTATTTTCAAATTCTGTATTTCATAATTACAATGATATTCAGATTTATGTTTTACTATGTGTATGCAACATGCAATTTTTGTTTTATCAATAATAATTAATAAAAACATTGAAACAAAATATAAGAGATGATCTGATGCCCAGTACATAGATAACAAACGAGACATGCTTCAAAATTGCACACAACCGTGCAGTGGCGACAAACTACATAAATTTTTAAAAGCCTTTAACCACTTCCCAACTGGCCTTCGCTGATGTACGTCGGCAGAATGGCACGGACAGGCAACTGGCTGTACCTGTACGTCCCTTTAAATTTGCTGGCGTGCCATCGTGCGTGCCGCCGGTCGGGACCTCTGTGAGTCGGATCGTGGGTCCCGCGGACTCGATTGCCACGGTGATACCTGCGATCGTCTTACGGGGAGGAAGAATGGGGAGATGCTGATGTAAACAAGCATCTCCCCATCTGCCTATTGACAGTGTCACTGATCTCTGCTCCCTGTCATCGGGAGCAGAGATCATTGATGTGTCACACACAGCCACGCCCCCCCCCACAGTTAAAGGCACATCCCAGGACACACTTAACCCCTGCCCTGCCACCTAGTGGTTAACCCCTTCGCTGCCAGCATCATTTACACAGGATCCACTGCATTTGTATAGCACTGATTGCTGTATAAATGACAATGGTCCCAAAAATGTGTCAAAAATGTCTGATGTGTCCGCCATAATCTCACAGTCATGATAAAAATCGCTGATCGCCGCCATTACTAGTAAAAAAATATATATTAATAAAAATGGCGTCCATTCTAATTTCTAAATACGCTGACTTCCAACAGTCTGACTCTTTAATAGACCCGGAAGGTAGATACCTCTTTCTTAAAGGTACCTATGCTTCCAGACCTATCACGCTTGCCAATATATATTGCCCCAACGCACACCAAGTTTCCTTTTTTAGGAAGGTGTGTGACCTTCTGTCCACGTTTCAGGAGAGTATGGTCTTACTGGGCGGAGATTTCAATACCCCACTGAACTCCACAATCGATACCTCCACAGGCACATCCGTGCTACCCTACAGGGCGCTCCGACAGATTAAATTGCAATTACAAGGCCTCTCTCTCCATGACACCTGACGTACTATGTTCCCAAATGACAGAGACTATACCTTTTATTCACCACCACACCTGAAATATTCCAGAATAGATTACTTCTTTCTGACGCAAACAGACCTTCCCCTCCTCACACAAGCCTCAATTGAACCAATGTTCCTATCGGATCATCACCCCATTACAGTGACTCTCTCTCCCTGACTCGACGCAAACGACAAAGACCTGGAGACTGAATCCCTCCCTGCTGAAAGACCCAGTCACGCTACAGCAGATTCGATCCCAAATCCAGCTGTAGTTTGTGGAAAACTGTACTCCTGACGTCTCCCCTGTCACAATATGGGAAGCCCACAAATGTGTTATACGAGGGGAACTTATCTCTTTAGCAACAAAAGCCAAAAGGGCGCACCAGGAACACATTAAAGCACTGATTGATACCATTAGTAGACTAGAAATCTCCCACAAACAATCATCCTCACAAGCCACACTTCAAGAACTCATACTCACACGATCCACACTGCTAGATGAGTTAGGGAAACAAATGAGGAGACGCTACATCCTCAGGCAAAAAGTGTTCTACGAACACGGCAACAAAAGTGGGAGACTCTTGGCACGCACGATTCAGGCCGTTAAGGCTTCGTCCACAATCTACCACATACAAGACAAACAAGGCACTCCCCTCTCCAAGAATGAGGATATAGCCAAACAGTTTGAATCATTCTATTCCGATCAGTTTGCCGGCAGTCCACCCTGACCTTAACCCCTCGAATGCCCACACTGCCCAAATACGAGACTTTTTAGCACAGTTCTGCCCAAAACCTATTACCAGCCAGCAAGCTGAAGGCCTGCACAGCCCACTTACTGCAGAGGAGCTGAGCACGGCCATCAGTCAAATGAAAGTAGGGAAAAGCCTGGGACCAGATGGCCTGCCACTGCAATAATACAAGTCCTTCCTAGAGGTCCTATCACCTAGAATAATGGCAACTTTTAACTCCCTTGCCCTCCCCCAGACTTCCCCAGGCAGGCTGCTGGAGGCCCATATAGCGGTCATCCCGAAGGAAGGCAAGGACCCCTACGTCAGTTTCTAATTACAGACCCATCTCACTGTTGAACATAGACGTCAAATGATATGCCAAAATGTTAGCCAACAGACTGTTGCCTCTCATACCCAGCCTCATATCCTCCGACTAAGTGGGTTTTATTCCAAGTAGGGAGGCGAGAGATAATACCACACGTACCTTAAATCTACATCATTGGCTCACCTCCTCAAAAACCCAGGGATTTCTTCTATCCCTGGATGCGGAAAAGGCGTTCGACAGGGTGGCCTGGGACTACATGCGGGAAGTGCTGAAGGGTATAGGCCTTCGGCCCCAAATGTGCTCCTACATAGTTGCACTATACTCCAACCCCTCGGCGAGGGTGAAAGTGAATGGCCACCTGTCGAACGCCTTTACCATTAGCAACGGGACACGTCAGGGATGTCCCCTCTCGCCCCTCATTTTTGTCCTGACATTAGAGCCCCTATTAATCAAGCTCAGGGCGAATTCCGATATCAAAGGGATAGCCACACCACATAGAGAATTTAAAATAGCAGCGTTTGCTGACGACATGCTACTATTGCTTCAAACACCTTAGTGATTTGTCGAATCTCAAAATTAATCTCTCTAAATCTTATGCCCTGAATATCTCACTCCCCCATTCTGAAGTACTACACTGCCAAGAATCTTTCCCATTCATATGGAAACAGGACTCCATTTCATATTTGGGTATACACATACCCAAGAGACTACCTGAGCTCTACCACCGCAACTTTGTACCCATGTTATCTAAGATTCACTCAAACCTGAAGGACTGGGCCAGCCTTAACGTCTCCTGGTTTGGGCGCTCAGCCCTAGTAAAAATGATAATTCTCCCACGTCTACTCTACTTAATGCAGACAATTCCCATTCACCTTCCCCCGTCCTTTTTTTCATCATATAAAAAATCGTGCACTGCATTCATATGGAAAAACAGCACTGCACGTATTAGTTACCTTCGGCTCACACGCGCCAAAAGCAAAGGCGGGATCGGATTACCCGATGTACATAAGTGCTATTTAGCTTGTCATTTGACCAGGTTGGTGGACTGGAAAGCCCACAAACATGAGAAGCCATGGGTCGTTTTGGAGAACTCTTTCACGGATACATTATTACATTTAATCCCTTGGACGAAACCCTCTCTATGGCCCCGAGACTTGGTGACGCACCTCTTTATCTACCCTACATTAATGACCTTTCGGAAGACCATGGTACCCTTTCAACTGTCCTCATACCCAGGCCCGTTGGCCCCTCTGCGGGGGAATCCTGACTTCCTCCAAAGGGAATGGCCGCATGAGGAAGTACTGGCGCACCAGTTTTTCCACAAGGGACGTCTACGTTCCTATGAAGATTTGGTATCCTCATCACGTACTAAACATTCCCCTTTTGGACCTATAGACAGCTGAGACACTTCTTCATGTCACCAGATCCATCCACACAGTGGAGCAGACAGCTTACTGCTTTCGAATCCCTACACACACGCACAATCCCTCAAAGGCACCTAATATCATACATATACACCCTACTTCTGGGGAACTGTTCCACCCCCAGCGGGGATGCTTCACAACTGTCCTGGGAAAGGGACCTCCAGGTGACCCTTACGGATGACAATTGGGAGGACATATGTGAGTACATTCATAAAGGCTCATTAAACGTAGCAATCCAAGAAAATTGCTACAAGATCGCAACCACATGGTACAGGATCCCTGCTCTCCTGCACCAATTCTCTCCCACAATCTGGAGCTGGAGATGCAAGAAGGCGGTGGGCTCGATGCTCCATGTCTGGTGGGAGTGTACTTCAATTCAACAGTTTTGGAGAGAGGTACATGCCCTAACAACACAAGTTACTACACCCCCCCTAGAGTTTAGCCCAGCGCAATACCTCCTACATCACTCGACTAAGAGACACTATTCTAAATCACTTGCCATGCATATGGTCAATGCTGCTAGGCTCTGCATTCCGGTGCATTGGCGATCGACAGACATACCATCTATTAGGGAATGGCTAATGAGGATCTCTAAGATCGAGGAAATGGAGGAATTGATTCATATCTCCCAAGAACGTCTACAAAGCTTCACGGCCACCTGGGCATGTTGGACCCATTTTAAAACGACTGAGAACTATAAGTCTTATTTTACACCCCTTGCTACGGTATCCAGAACAAACCAGTAGGACACCCCGTCCACAAGCCCTCAGTGGGGGCCGAGATGGAGAGCGGTCCCTATTCTTTTCCTTTCTCCTACCCCTTCAGCCCCTCCCTTTCCTTACCTTTCACTACTTTTCTTGCTTCCCCCTCTTACCCATCCCTTCCCCTGTATCATTGCTCGTGACTAGACCCCACAACACTAGCACGTTCTCTCACGACCCATGATGCGAGATAGAGGCTAACCCCTCCGGAAACCAAATCTCCCATTGCTTGGGCCTGTCAGCAATGGTCTCATTGACACTGTTTAAATCGCCCTTGGGGGTTGGCTTTGAACAGCGGTACACACTGAGAGGACTCCTTATTGCTATGTGTTAATACAAGACTAGTTGCCTTAAACAATATCAAGTATTCTCTCTATGTTATGAATAGTTATGTAACCCACTGCAAAATGCTATGTTGACTGTACTGTATTGCACATTGACCTTGTAACTTTTTCAATAAAATAAAACATTTTGAGGAAAAAAAAATGGCATAAAACGATCCCCTTTTTTGTAAACGCTTTTGCGCAAACCAATCAATAAATGCTTATTGTGATTTTTTTTTACCAAAAATATGTAGAAGAATACGTATCAGCCTGAGGAAAAAAATGTT
This sequence comes from Lithobates pipiens, assembly GCF_037356315.1. Lineage (NCBI taxonomy): Eukaryota > Metazoa > Chordata > Amphibia > Anura > Ranidae > Lithobates > Lithobates pipiens. Next base: position 331,392,256 of record NW_027507764.1, on the reverse strand, counting down.
TTTTTAAATATTTTTGGGGGATATTTATTATAGCAAAATGTAAAAAATAATACATTTTTTCCCAAATTGTCACTCTTTTTTTGTTTCTAGCGCAAAAAATAAAAAGATCGGTGTGATAAATTGCTTTCCAAATTTCCCGATGGTGCTGTTTATATCCATTGAAAATGAAGTCATGAAATGCTCGCAGCTTCCAGTTTCTTAGCCCATAGAGATGATTGGAGCAATTCTGGCCTTCAATCAGCTCTACGGTCAGCTGGCTGCATTCTCAGGTTCCCTAGTGGGACAGGAGAGCCAGAGAAAACCATGGAAGATGGTGGGAGGGTGGGTGACATTCCCTCCAACTGCTTGTAAAAGCAGTCTAGCAGCTAATTAGCCCCTAGGATAGCTTTTATTTGAAAGCCGACAGCTGGCTGAAAAGAACAATACCAAGATGATATCTAAACCTGCAGACATCATTCTGGTATAACCACTCAAAGTCCAGCAAAATACCATTGCGTTGCTGGTCCTTGTTGGGCATATATTGTAATGTTCTTTTTTTTCATGCAGCCTGTGGGCTGCATGAAAAAAAAGATTGATCAGTGGGTATGCCCACCATTAGAATACCGCCCTGCATCCACCCACTTTTAATGATGGGCATACCCGCACCAATTTTTTTAACTGTGGTGGTGAAATCAGATCATACAGCGCTGGAGTAGCTGATTTATGTATCGTGGGAGCAAACACTGTTGCTGTCAAGATAAATAAATCAGCGCTGCAGCTGAAAGGCGTACCTGAAAAGCAATGGTAACAATAAAACATTAACTCAAAAAAAAACACCAATTTGGGTCACCAGCCCCAGAGTACCTGTCACCAGCCCCAGAGTACCCGTCATCAGCATCAGAGTAAATGTCACAAGCCCCAGAGTACCTGTCTCCCGCCCACCTGAGTACCCGAGTACCTGTAACAAGCCCACCCGAGTACCTGTCACCAGCTCATCAGTGTACTCAAGTACCTGTCACCAGCCCATCGGAGTATATGAGCACCTGTCACCAGCCCATCACAGTACCCGAGTACGTGTCACCCACCCATCAGAGTACCTGTCACCAGCCCATCAAAATACCCGAGTACCTATCACCAGCCCATCAGAGTACCCAAGTACCTATCACTGGCCCATTAGAGTACTCTAATTTCTGCTCCTAGAATGCCTGACAGTGCTCCCTGCATGAAAAAGTCTCACAGATGTGGTATCATCATACTCAGGAGGAGTAGCAGAATTTATTTTGGGTTGTAATTGGAAGCATGCTTATGCTGTGTGTAAGAAATGACTTGTTATTATGACAATATTGTGTAAAAAAACAAAAAAATTTTGCCAAGAATTGTGGGAAAAAAATTACACCTTCAAAAAACGGCATCATAGCTTGTAGACTCTATAACTTTCATACAGACCAAATAATACACACTCATTTTGGTTATTTTTACCAAAGATATGTAGCAGTATAAATTGTGGCCCAGCCTTATGAACAAAAATTACTTATTTGCCCAATTTTATAACAGAAACAAAAAAAAAAAAACCAGTGGTGATTAAATACCACCAAAAGAAAGCTCTATTTTTTGAAAAAAATTATAAAAATGTTGTTTGGGTACAGTTATGCATGACTGAGTAATTGTCATTCAAAGTGTGAGAGCACTGAAAGCTGGGAATTGGTCTGGGCAGGAAGGGGGTATAAGTGCCCTGTATTGAAGTGGTTAATCATCAATACTCTATTGGCATGTTAAGAAATGAAAAAAGTTTACAATGTGGATTAATACGTACAATTTTTTGGTGTCTTTTCTTCAAAAATAATTGGAAATTGGGGGGACGGAGAAAGTTCCCCAAACTGATCTTCACTAAGGAAGAAAGGACTATCTCGGTACCAATGCATATTTACGTACCCCCTATATATATATATATATATATATATATATATTGTGGCAGCAGGCAGGTAAAGTCACCTGGTTGTATCCAGGATGGGAAATATGTGTGCCCTAGATTCAGGCTTTATGCAGACTTGTACAACTAGAGGGGAAGAGTTAATGAGCCCAGCTGAAGTAAGTGGGCTCATTAAGACCTCTACAAAAAACCCCAGCATGCTTAGGGAGATTCTCCATCCTGGAACCAGTTTTGTGTTGTATAGACTGGGGAGTGTGACACCTGTTCTGTTCTGTGCGGTGAGTTAACGCCTGTGTGGCAAACCTCTACAACAGAGACAGGGACTGGTGCAGCACAAGGCTGCACTCAGTTGTTAGACAGGGAATCTAAGTGTGTAATTAGAGGTCAAGCTGACCAGGATTTATTTTCATGTTTTATTTTTGTTTGGCTGTTATATGTTTCACTGCATGTAGCATAAATAAACTGCATCTTTTGTTTTTTTTGCACCTACAACGCTGTCTGCTGTGCCTGATTTTGTGTTGTGAACCCATCCAGGGGGTCACACACACCCGCTGCCGAGCTAACCCCTCACAGTTGGTGGAGAATTTTGGCAGTTTTTTTTTATTTTTTTGTTAAGGCCAGCATGGAGGAGATACTGAGACAGCTGGCTCTAGCAAATGCAAATCAGCAGCAAAAAAATGCGAGTTTACAAAAGAGCCTTGCAGCTCAACAACAGAGCCTTGCAGCCCAGCAGCAGACAAATGCAACTTTGCAGCAGAGTCTGGAAGCTCAGCAGAAAGCTCACCTGCAGAGTCTGGAAGCTCAGCAACAAGCCCAGCAGCAATCTGAAGCCCGCTTCATAGACCTGTTGCAGAAGCAAGAGCAGAGTTTTCAACAGCAAATAGAGACATTAATACAGCAACGTCCGCAGACCAATGAGGCAAGTGGTTACAATAATACCGCATCCTTTGGTGTGAGCCGTTTACTGACAAAAATGACTGGAGAGGATGATCTGGAGGTGTTTTTGACCGCATTTGAAAGGACTGCTGAAAGGGAAAAGTGGCCTAAGGAGCAGTGGGCTGGACTGGTGGCCCCTCTGTTAACTGGGGAATCGCAGAAAGCTTATTATGACCTAGAGCCTGACCAAGCAAAAGACTATGTGGTACTAAAAACAGAAATATTGGCACGGCTGGGTGTTACCCTGGCCGTCCGGGCTCAGCGTGTGCATAATTGGACTTTTCAGGTTGGAAAACCCCCCAGGTCTCAAATGTATGATCTCATTCACCTGAGCAGGAAGTGGCTGCAGCCAGAGATTTTGACCGCACCAAACATTGTGGAACGTGTTGTTATGGATCGTTTCCTGAGAGCTCTTCCTACTGCCATCCAAAAATGGGTAAGCCATGGAGATCCAGAAAATGCAGATAAACTTGTGGATCTGGTTGAGAGGTACTTGGCTACAGAGAACCTGACCACCTCTTCCAGGAACTCACGGACTTTCCACCCTAAGACCAGATCATTCCCAGTGGCGGGTAAGATGACTCCAAGGGGTGAGGGTGGAGAGAGAGAGAGAGAGTGGGAGTTCTACCTAAGGTCTGGCGGGAGCAGCCCGGGAAGCCCAGGCTGCAAGAGGCAGCGAAAAAGATTATTTGCTACCGCTGCCGCCAAGAGGGACATATTGCAGCCAATTGCCCAGTTGTGGATGAGCCTATGCAATGTGACTTTATAAGGGAGAGACGTCAGTCGCTGTTTGCGACAGTTGCATGCACTGCCATTCGGGGACCTGAGAAACATTTATGTAAAATGTGTATTAATGGTAGAAATGTTGATGTGTTGCTGGATTCAGGTAGCCTGGTAACATTGATAAAAGCTGAATTAGTTACTACAAAGTTCTCTGGGAAGAACAAGGTGGCTGTTATTTGTGTGCATGGGGACACCCGAGAGTATCCTGTAACTTCAGTGTTTTTTGAGACTCCCAAAGGTAACCTCTCTCATCAGGTGGGGGTAGTGTCTCACTTACCACATGATGCTATTGTGGGAAGGGATTTTCCAAAATTCTGGGAACTCTGGGATTGTCCTGAGCCCCCCACTGGTGCCCCTATAAAGGAAGATGACCAGAATTCCTCTGGGAGTGGTGAGGACTCTCCTGAATTTCCCTTGTCGGTATTGGCGGGGGAAACTCGAGAAACTGGGGAGGAGCCAACATCCTCAGATGAAAACATGCAGTCTGTGGAGTTTTCGGATCTTGAGGTTCACAGGGAAAATTTTGCCACAGAACAGTTAAAAGACCCCACCCTAATAAAGGCACGGGAAAATGTGGTGAAAATTGATGGCGAGTTAGTGAACCCAGATAAGACTTGTACTTATCCTTACTTCACTATGGAAAGGGACCTGCTGTATCGAGTGGCTCAAAGGGCAGAAGAAACCATTGAGCAACTTGTAGTGCCCAAACCTTACAGGAAGTTGGTGTTAGAATTGGCCCACGGGCACATTCTGGGAGGTCATCTGGGGGCCGAGAAAACCAGAGAGAGGGTATTGCAGAGATTCTATTGGCCTGGGGTCATGAAGGAAACAGAAAATTATTGTTCCTCCTGCCCTGTGTGTCAGAAGTCGGCACCTATGCCACATTTCCGTAACCCGCTGGTACCTCTTCCTATCATTGAGGTCCCCTTTGAGAGGATCGCAATGGATTTGGTAGGTCCGATAATGAAGTCTGCTAGGGGGCATCAGTACATTTTGGTTATATTGGACTATGCCACCCGTTATCCGGAAGCAATTCCTCTTCGAAATACCTCGGCCAAAACCATAGCCAAAGAGCTATCTCTTGTTTTTAGCCGCGTGGGTATTTGTAAGGAACTGCTTACGGGCCAAGGTACACCCTTTATGTCCAGGTTTATGAAAGAATTATGCAAGTTGTACAAAGTGACACAATTGCGTACATCTGTGTATCACCCCCAAACAGATGGGTTGGTTGAAAGATTCAACAAAACCCTAAAACAAATGTTAAAGAAGGTGGTGGATAGAGATGGAAAGAATTGGGACTGTCTAATACCCTATCTGATGTTTGCCATTAGGGAGGTACCCCAATCCTCTACGGGTTTCTCACCCTTGGAGTTGCTCTATGGGAGACACCCAAGAGGGCTGCTGGATATCGCCAAGGAAACTTGGGAAAATGAGAGTTCTCCTCACAGGAGCGTGATTGAGCATGTCGCCCTGATGCAAGATAGAATTGCACAGGTAATGCCAATCGTAAAGGAACATTTGACCCAAGCGCAGTTAGCACAGCAGAGAGTGTACAACCGTGGGGCCAAGACCCGTACTTTTTCCCCGGGGGATAGGGTCTTGGTGCTAGTCCCTACGGTTGAAAGCAAATTTCTGGCCAAATGGCAAGGTCCATACGAAGTAATTGAAAGAATTAGTGAGGTGAACTACAGGGTTAGACAGCCAGGAAGGCGAAAGCCGGAGCAGATCTATCACATCAATCTGCTGAAAGCCTGGAGGGATAGGGAATCCCTAGTCGCAGAGACTTTGTCACAAGCACAGCCTGATTGCTTAGTTCCTGAGGTTGGAATAGCAGACACCTTATCGAAAGCCCAACAACAGGAGGTTAAAGAGTTTGTACTTCGTAAGAAAGAGATTTTCTCTGAGCTGCTGGGACAAACATCTGGCGTAGAGCATGACATTATCACCCCGCCAGGAGAAAGGGTAAAACTAAAACCTTATAGAATACCAGAGGCCCGACGGGAGGCAATATGTGGGGAGGTTCAAAGGATGCTGGAATTGGGTGTGATAGAGGAGTCCCAGAGTGACTGGTCCAGTCCTATCGTACTAGTGCCCAAACCTGATGGGAGCTGGCGGTTTTGTAACGATTTTCGACAATTGAATAAAGTTACAAAATTTGACACCTACCCCATGCCGCGTATGAATGAGTTGATTGACCGGCTGGGAACAGCCCGATATATGACAACTCTTGATCTCACCAAAGGGTATTGGCAAATTCCCCTGGCCGAGTCGGCCAAGGAGAAAACTGCGTTTGTAACCCCAGATGGGGCATTCCAATATAAGAGAATGCCGTTTGGGTTACAGAATGCACCGGCAACATTCCAGCGGAAAATGGATAAGATTCTGAGGCCCCATCAGAAATATGCTGCAGCTTACCTGGATGATGTGATTATCCATAGCACAGACTGGGTCTCACATTTGCCAAAAGTACAAGCAGTCCTAGACTCTATCCGGGAAGCTGGGTTTACGGCCAATCCAAAGAAGTGTACCATTGGACAGGAGGAGGCCAAATATCTTGGGTACACTATTGGGAGGGGGGTGATAAAACCCCAAGTCAATAAAGTCGAGGCCATACAGAGTTGGCCACGTCCCAACAGCAAGAAACAGGTACGAGCCTTTCTGGGAATCGCTGGCTATTATCGACGATTCATTCCTCATTTTGCTTCTCAGGCTGTGCCCCTCACCAACCTGACAAAAGGGAAAGAGTCTGTCATGGTTAAATGGTCCCCAGAGGCTGAAGAAGCATTTCAGTCCTTAAAAACCGCCTTATGTAGCCAGCCAGTGTTGTACTCACCAGACTTCTCTAAGGACTTCGTTGTACAAACTGATGCATCAGATGTTGGGTTAGGAGCAGTGTTATCCCAGGTCTGGAACGGGGAAGAGCACCCAGTCATTTACCTCAGCAGGAAGTTGAAGTCCCATGAGGTAAATTACGCCACAATTGAGAAGGAATGTTTAGCAGTGAAGTGGGCTCTAGATTCCCTTCGGTACTATCTGCTAGGTAGGCACTTTGACCTGGTGACTGATCACGCTCCTTTAAAGTGGATGGCTCAAAACAAGGAGACCAATAGAAGGGTAAATAGGTGGTTCCTGGCCCTACAGGAATTTAACTTTACAGTTAAGCATCGCCCTGGTGTTAAAATGGGGAATGTGGATGCTTTGTCTCGGATACATGCGTGTCTGACTGCTTGTGTTACAACCCCAAGGTTGAAACAAGAGGGGGGGGTATGTGGCAGCAGGCAGGTAAAGTCACCTGGTTGTATCCAGAATGGGAAATATGTGTGCCCTAGATTCAGGCTTTATGCAGACTTGTACAACTAGAGGGGAAGAGTTAATGAGCCCAGCTGAAGTAAGTGGGCTCATTAAGACCTCTACAAAAAACCCCAGCATGCTTAGGGAGATGCTCCATCCTGGAACCAGTTTTGTGTTGTATAGACTGGGGAGTGTGACACCTGTTCTGTTCTGTGCGGTGAGTTAACGCCTGTGTGGCAAACCTCTACAACAGAGACAGGGACTGGTGCAGCACAAGGCTGCACTCAGTTGTTACACAGGGAATCTAAGTGTGTAATTAGAGGTCAAGCTGACCAGGATTTATTTTCATGTTTTATTTTTGTTTGGCTGTTATATGTTTCACTGCATGTAGCATAAATAAACTGCATCTTTTGTTTTTTTGCACCTACAACGCTGTCTGCTGTGCCTGATTTTGTGTTGTGAACCCATCCAGGGGGTCACACACACCCGCTGCCGAGCTAACCCCTCACAATATATATATATATATATATATATATATATATATATATATATATATATATATCTTATTTAGTTACTGCAGAAGATTTGTCATCCGCCTTCATACATCCCCCATATCCACTGTAGGGGAACCCTGCAGTGTTTTGGCTGTGCTTTTGCATTTGGACTCCTGGGTGCATCCACCCTTTTTGTATTCCTCCCCATGTTATCAAATGTATTTCACATTTAATATATATATGTGTGTGTGTGGTTTCACTACTTTTATATACAATGATTCTCTCTGTTATTTTGACCTGTTCTGTATAATCTGTTATCTCTATTGTAGATATTATCCTCCTGATGAAATGGTTATAGACCGCAAAACATGTAGAGGACCACATGTCCCGTGAGGCCCTACTATACGCTTGACTCCATTTTTGGAGCACATTAAGTATCTACATAACTGTAGTCCTCTCCCCCAATTTCCAATTCACTAGGATGATGCTACCTCCCTTTACCCCCCCCCCCTTCTTTTTTTTTAAATCATAATGCTTTGAGGCAAAATACAATCTATGCACTGAAATGGTTGTATTTCCAATTTAATCAAATGTACACAATTTGTTCAGCAAACTGCCAGTTTCAATCAACCTGGAGAATAAAAAAAATGCTTTCAAAAGCAACCAGTGATGTATTTGCATCATGATAAAATACTTTTAGCCTCAGGTCATTCAAAACTATGGTTTGATTTAATGCAATCAAATAGTCTGCATATTGAGAACTCTATTAAAATAACTGCATGTTAAGAGCCAGAAATTACAAGATTTTTGTTTTAGCTACACATGCTCTACACCCCTGCTATTGTTCTTTCCACAGTATTTTTCCATGATTCTTTCCACAGTATTTTTCCATGCTTTTCTGTCGGGACATAAGTAAAATACTTATTTCTTTTAATTTTGTTCTAAATCATCTCGAACAGCTAACTACAGAACAAACAAAACAAATACATTAAGCTGCACTATTTATTTTTGACCACTGTGTGGAAAGGGTAGATATGTCAAAGAGACTATGCAGGTGGCCACCCATGGCACACTAATAGCAAGTAATGTAGCAAATTAGAGCATCTATTATGTAACAAAAAACAAAACAACCAATCAGAATTCACCTTATTGAAGTCCAGTAGAAGATGGACACTATATGGTTGCTGAGAGCTACTGCACTTAAAGCTGGACCCTCCACCCCACCCCTCCCCCTGTTTTTTTTTATTAAACCTTACCTACCTGGTGGTGAGTTCTGCTAATTTTTGATACTCACCCACATAGCAGATCCAGCGCTGTCCAGCTGAGAGTTTCTTCTTAACTGGCAGTGTTTGGTCACGTGCCGCCATGTTTCCCTGGGACTTCATCTTTAGGCTGCTGGCTGTTCCTGGTTTATCCAGCAGGCCTCCCGATGATGTGTGGACAGCCCCTTCCTCCATTCCTCACTTAAAGCCTTTAGCTCTTGGGGATTGTGACTTTCATAACCCAGGAGTCACAGCAAGCCTTGTGTGCGTCATTCACCTAGGATGAATGATGTGCACAGGAAAGCATGACAGACTTCATATAAAAAATTATCAACAAAAGCCCTACCAGAGGACAGGAGAAGGGATGGAAAGGTGGGATCATCCTAGGGAGGCTAAAGGTCCACTCTAAGAACTGTCACTTAAAATAAAGCAAACCTTTCCTTAGAGAAATATAGAGGCTGCTATTGCTATTCCTGGAGCAAGTATGGAAAGAAAGATGTCTGATTTTACAGATATGCATACATGTTCCAGGTCAATGTTTTGAAAGGGTAGGGTGGTGAGTTGGTTGTCACGTTTGTAATGCTTCCCTCTTCATTGGGCACCAAGGAAGGGTCACATGGGAGGTTTACCCTGGGGTAGGTTCTTCTGGGCTATGCTAGGCACCTTCTATGTTTAGATTTGTTCTGTATTCATCAATGCCCTGGGACAAGACTGAAGCTGCAGTGGGGGAATACTAAATATTAAGGTGGGCCTCTAATCTTAGAAGTGAAAGTACACCATGTAAAATTGCACCATAACTGTTCTCCACTTAACTCTCAGGTACCTGTGACAATGTACATCTTCTCCATAACTTGCGTTTTGGAAGGACACACTGAACCTTGTCAGCGATCCCCTGTGGACAACTGCACTCCTGGAACCACAGGTTCTTCCTTTCTTTTACCTCCTGTCTGTGCTTCCTGGATAGTGAATATGGCATTCCTGGGGCAGCCACATACCAGTAGGCTAGGGTTTTGTAGAGGCTACCATGACAGTGCATTGGCTTTGATACAATTGGTTGATTTAGGTGATGCACAAGATACAATATCTGGTAGATAATAAGTCCAGGCTGTGGAAAAGTCTCACACATGTGGTATCACCATACTCAGAAAGAGTAGCAGAATGTGTTTTGAGGTGTAATGCTAAGTATGTCCATGCTGTATGTGAGAAAAAGATTCATAAATTGACAACTTTGTGTAAAAATGTTTTATTTAAAGCGGAGGGCAGTTTACAAAAAAAAAAAAGTAAGCAGCTGCAAACACTGCAGCTGCTGACTTAATCAGCCCACTTACCTGTCCAGGGCGCCCGCGATGTCGGCCGCCCTCGGCTCTCGGGTCCCGGCGCCGCCATTCCTTGTAAGGGAAACAGGCAGTGGAGCCTTACGGCTTCACTGCCCGTTTCCTACTGCGCATGCGCGAGTCACGCAGTGCTTTGTGAATGGGACGCGCTGTGTTCTGGAACACACAGTTCCCAGAAGACAGCGCGACCCATTACCCAGAAGACACCGCATGGAGGAGAGAAGAAAAAAGATCTCCGCGGAGGAGGAAGAGGAAGATTAGGATTATGTGCCTAGCAACAGGCACTTCTGCACTTCTTTTATTTTTTTTTAGATTTTTTTGTAATTTTTTATATATTTTTTTTCAGGGTGGCCCTCCACTTTAATTTTCATTTCGCATTTTCCAAAGACTTGTCGCAAAAAATCAAGTCTTTAAAAGAAGACTTTGTGGTGACACAAAATGTAATCATATTATGGGTGTTTCCACTGTCCTGGTGCTCCAGGGGCTCCAAAAATGTGAGAGATAGTCAGGAAATTACATGCATAAGCTAGGAGCCCTTAGAAAGCCTGAAGGTGCTTTAGATTTTGGGCTCCTCTGTGTGGCAAGGCTCACATATGTGGTATCCTCATACTTGGGAGGAGTGGCAAAATGAGGTGTAATTCTAAGTATGGCTATGATGTGTGTTAGAAAAATCTTAATTACTTGATAACTTTGTGTAAAAAACATTTTGATTTTCTTTCCTGCATTTTTCCAAAACTTGTGGCAAAAAAACTCATCATGCCTCTTAGAAAATACTTTAGAGTGTTTTCTATCCAAATTGGGTCATTTTCACTGTTCTTGTGCTCCAGGGCCTCAAAGTATGTGATAAGTATTCAGGAAATTAGATAGATAATATACATGTATTTTATGCTCCTTGAAAGCCCCAAGGTGCTTTTGAGATTGTGAGCCCCTCTACGTGGCTAGGCTGTGAAAAAGCCTCACACATGTGGTATCCTCATACTCGAGAGGCTTAGCAGAATGTGTTTTGGGCTGTAATTGTAAGTATGCCTGTGATGTGTTTGAGACAAAACTTGTTAAAAATGAAAAAGACAAATGTCACTTAATTTCTTAATTTTCCAAAACATTGGGGAGCTACAGTTCATTGAGGGAACCATTAATGCCAACATGTACTTTGGCATACTGAAGAAGGGCATGATCCCCTCCCTTTGATACTGGACTGCAGGGCAGTATTCCAACATGATAATGACCCCAAATACACTTCCAAGATGACCACTGCCTTGCTAAAGAAGCTGCGGGTAAAGGTTATGGACTGGCCAAGCATGTCTCCAGAACTAAACCCCATCGAGCATCTGTGGGGAATCCTCAAACAGAAGATGGAGGAGTGCAAGGTCTCTGACATCCACCAGCTCCGTGATGTCGTCATAGAGGAACGGAAGAGGACTCCAGTGGCAACCAGTGAAGCTCTGGTGAACTCCATGCCCAAGAGGGTTAAGGCAGTGCTGGAAAATAATGGTGGCCACACAAAATATTGCCACTTTGAGCCCAATTTGGACATTTTCACTTAGGGGTGTACTAACTTTTGTTGCCAGTGGTTTAGACATTAATAGCTGTGTGTTGAGTTATTTTGAGGGGACAGCAAATTGGCACTGTTATACAAGCTGTACACTCATTACTTTACAATTGTAGCAAAGTGTAATTTCTTCAGTGTTCTCACATAAAAATATATAATACACTTTTTTTAAAAATGTGAGGGGTGTACTCACTTTAGTGAGATACTGTATAAAATGAAAGAAAATGAAACAGTCAAGTTCTGCTAATTATTATTTTAAATGTAACTGGAATTGTCAAGCCAATGATCTGAGGGACCCTTTTCCACAGTGGGTAGAGCGAATAGTTTACACAGACTTAAAAATATACACTGATTTGGGATATTTTTGCCAAATAAATGTAGCAGAATACAGTTTGACCGAAATCTATGAAGAAAGAAAATTTTCGGTACCAAAAAAAGAAAGTTATATCTGTCTCAAAAAAAAAGATAAAAATAAAAGTTGGGTATAGTGTTGACTGAGTAATTATATTCAAAAGATTGAATTCATTCTACAGGATAATCAAAAAGCCGTTAGCATGTCAACTGATATACAGTGCATTGAAAAAGTATTCACACCCCTTGATATTTTCTAAATTTTGTCATGTAATGCCGCGTACACACGACCGGACTTTTCAACATCAAAGGTCCGACGGAACAATTCCGGCAGACTATTCGATCGTGTGTGGGCTGCAGCGGACTTTTGATTTGCAAAAGTCTGACAGACTTTAGAAATGAAACATGTTCAAATTTTTCCGCCAGAACTCCGCCGGACCCAGTTCCTACCGAGAAATCCGCTCGTCTGTATGCTAGTCCGACGGACAAAAACTGACGCTAGGGCAGCTATTGGCTACTGGCTATGAACTTCCTTATTCTAGTCCGGTCGTACGTCATCACGTTCAAATCCGTCGGACTTTGGTGTGATTGTGTGTGGCCAAGTCCGTTCATTCGGAAAGTCCTTCAGAACTCTGTCAGAACTCCGTCAGAACTCCGTCAGAACTCTGTCGAAAGTCTGTCGGACCTAAGTCCGGTCGTGTGTACACGGCATTACAAATACAACCGTAAATGTATTTTTTATTGAGATTTTATGTGATAGAGCAACACAAAGTGCCACATAATTGTGAAGTGGAAGGAAAATGATAAATGGTTTTTAATTTTTTTTACAAATAAGTCAATACTTTGTAGAACCACCTTTCGCTACAATTACAGCTTCAAGTCACTCTTTCTGTGTATATCTCTACCAATTTTGGACATCTAGAGAGTGAACTTTTTGCCCATTCTTCTTTGCAAAATAGCTCAAGCTCTGTCAGATTTAATGGAGAGGGTCTATGAACAGCAATTTTCAAGTTTTGCCACATATTCTCAATTTAGGTCTGGACTTTGACTGGGCCACTCTAACACTTGAATATGCTTTCACCTTGGATTTCACCTGAATCCAAGCAGGTGTTGTATTCATTAAAATAATACACCGCTCACCATACTTCCCTGGGTAAATTCATTCACTGATCTCCTACTACTGTACATCCTGCTGTTTGCCTTTGAGGTTCCAGGCACCGAAGAGGGACAGGTAAATCTGGGACATATGACAGGGGGTTTATTAAATGCATTTTGGTGGACAATTCCCATAGAATGTAACCCAAAAGTGGTATAGGTTTGGTTAGTGAAAAATTCTATTTTCCAGAGTTGTGGCATTCAATAGACCTCTGTTTGTGTTATTATTGTTTGATTTACTTTATGACATATCACAGCATGGCGGATGAATAGTTGGCATTCTTGCTTTGTGTTTTTTAATGGTTCTAATGTTTTTTTTAAATGGTGTTGCCTCAGAAGGGGGGTAGTCTTATACCGCGAGTATTGCCCAAAACCTATGTTTTCACTTGAAAAATAGGGAGTCGTCTTATACGCCCAGTCGCCTTATACGCCGGCAAATACGGTAAGTGACTTTTGAAGGCAATTGGTTCCACTAGATTTTAGTTAGGGATATCAGAGCAAAGGGGTCTGAATACAAATGTACCGTATATACTCGAGTATAGGCCGACCCGAATATAAGCCGAGGCCCCCAATTTACCCCAAAAAAACTGGGAAACTTATTGACTCGTGTATAAGCCGAGGGTGAGACATGCCTGTCCATCCCTGTGTGTCCGTCCATCCCTGTGTGTCCGTCCATCCCTGTGTGTCCGTCCATCCCTGTGTGTGTGTCCGTCCATCCCTGTGTGTGTGTCCATCCATCCCTGTGTGTGTGTCCATCCATCCCTGTGTGTGTGTCCATCCATCTCTGTGTGTGCAGCCTTGTGTGTCCAGCCTACCTGTGTCCCGAGCCTGCGTCCCGAGCCTGCGTCCCGCCTCCGTCCCGAGCCTGTGTGCTTCTGCCATGCCAGGATCGCCGCTCTTCTCGTCTGACAGACGGCGTCGGCACCTCGGCGGCCATTCCACTGTTCAAAAGCCGCGCCTCCGTCTGTGATAGGCGGAACACTCAATTTCCCAGCAGTCTGTGTTCCGCCTATCACGGACATCCTCTCATCCTCGTCCGTAGTATGAGGATGAGCGGATGTCCGTGATAGGCGGACCACTGACTGCTGGGAAATTGAGTGTGTCGCCTATCACAGACAGGGAGGCGCGGCTTTTGAATAGTAGAATGGCCGCTGTCTGTCTGCTCGACACGCTGATCGGGCAGGCAGACGGCGATGACTCGAGTATAAGCCGAGGGGGGCACTTTCAGCCTCAAAAAAGAGGCTGAAAATCTCGGCTTATACTCGAGGTACGCCACAATTTTCATATATTTATTTGTAAAAAAAGTTGAAAGCCATTGATCATTTTCCTTCCATTTCACAATTATGTGCCACTTTCTGTTGGTCTTTCACATAGAATCCCAATAAAATACATTTACATTTTTGGTTGTAACATGACAAAATTTGGAAAATTTCAAGGGGTATGAATACTTTTTCAAGGCACTGTAGATTGATAAAAGAAATTGGTAGCAAAGTGCAGGTCTAAATTATTATGTTTAAATCAATAGATAATGTAGGCAAATATGTAAAACCAAAAAAAATATAACCATTACCAGTCCCCAACTGAATCCATGTATTCACTTTGTACTATATTGAGGATTTCTTATGTGGAATTATTTCACTTGGGGACTGTTAATGACTGAGTAATTGTGACAATGCAGAAAACTTAAAAATGGCCTGGGTAGGAAGGGATGAAAGTGTGCGGTATAGAGATGGCTAGAGCAGGAGTGCAGTGGTTATCAATTCTGTTTATTGCTTGACAAGAATCCCTAGTTACAGCAGGCAGGCAAACCCAGTGGGGAAACTTTCTGTGCACCTGTAAACCAGTCCTTTACAAAGTGTTCTGGTAGGTCTTTTCAATTTAATGTCTTAATATGGAAGCATATAGAAGGCAATGCATTGTTAGAAAAATATTTTCCTTAATCTGAAGGAGGTAATCTCTGCATCTGCTTCTTCAAGAAATCCCATGTGGAATATATCTCAAATCCAATTATCCACCATATGAAGAAGAAACCAATTTACATATATTAATTACAACAATTAGAATGGAAATTAGCTTTATCTTCATGGAAGTATTGTTTCTAATTGTTCCATCATTTTATTGTTATAATTATTATTGTTGCTATTTATATACTGCCCAAGAGGATATTTTATAAAGATTAAGCTTTCCTTTTACATAGGAAAAATAAATAAAAATAATATATATATATATATATATATATATATACAGTTAGCAAGTTTCTTACTTTTTCTCAAATCTAAGTTAATCTAGAATAAAACAGAACAAAAGGCTAGTGAGGCAATTGTCAAATTTTACCTGAAATGGATTTATGTTAACCCCATCAAAATCAGATTGACGCACTGCCAATATCTATGTTAGAATTTATGCATTTGCTATTGCAATAGCTGCTAGCAATCATCATTGTGTTCACCCTGCCACCCCGCCGAGAGAAAACAATAGCTGTGGAAGGAATTCCCCAACCCTGCCACCCCGCCGAGAGAAAACAATAGCTCTGTGGAAGGAATTCCCCCATCAACACTGGTTTTGTTTATGGGGAAATCAAGCAATTTTCTTTCCTGCAACCGGTGGTCGCAGGAAAGAAAATCGCACCATGGCTAGCCTAATTGGAATACAACTGACAAAAAATGGGTAGGCTAGACAATTGGAAATGCTGTAACAATAAGTGAGACGGTAGTTAAAAGAGAAAACAAAATCTAGAGAAGCACTCTATTATTATATCTATTATGCCTCCCAGACTACAGGACACAACACTATTGGTAACAAGGATGTCTGTTCTATCTCTGCCACAGCATAAACCTTTTCTTCTACACCTTAGTGAACCTGAAATGCCTTTTACTGCTTGGGTCTGCATGTTTGGGAATGACATACTTGCTATTAATTAAGAGAACTTATCTACTGTGAGAAAGTGTGTTTTATTATTCACTGCCTGGAAGCAGAAGGACATATATTATCTATACTCTACCTGTACCAGATGACATTATGATTTACTCTCACTGCTTAAAAAACGAATTTGTGCCTAAAGTAAACAAGGCTGCTGAATGACTTAAATTTCGGCAAAGTGGCCAGCATAATGGTGAGTCCACAGTACAGTTTATATAACAGTGTTTTAGAGAGTTTGTTGTTACCTGTGAGTTTGGCACTCTAAGCCCTTGTACACACGGTTGGATTTTGTCCGACGGATTTTGTGTGAAACTGGTGTTGCATACACACGGTCGGACAAAGTTGTCAGAAAATCCAATCGTTCGTAATCTGATGACGTAATTTAGTTATGACGGGACTACGTTCAGGCTAGTAGCCAATAGCTTTGGTCTAGGAATTTGATCTGAGCATGCGTGGCACTTTGTCCGATTGGAATTCTCTACAAACGATCGGACAAAGTCTTATCGGATCATGTTGTCGGAAAATTTTATAGCCCAGCTCTAAAACTTTGTCGGTCAGATATTCAGACGGAAACAGTCCGATGGAGCCCACACACAGTCGGATTATCCGACAACACTGTCCGATCAGACATTTTCCATCGGAATGTCTGACCGTGTGTACAAGGGCTAACAGGAAAATGAATGAAAGGATATGAGACCAACTAGCAGAAAAATCATTTCACATTAGAGAAAGATTCCAAAGAACATGAGATAGATAACGTGCAGTGATAATTACAATGTCAACTGCAAGTGAAACTATTACAGCTGATGAAAAAAAAAAAAAAATCACCATCTGCGTTACCCTCATAAGGCAGAATTGGTACAGCAAGACTGAAAGGCAGAATTGTTCATTCACAGAACAAGGTGTGGTTCAACGTGCCAACTATGCTGAAGAATGCACATAGTGCCATAAATGTAAGAAAAATGCAAGAAAAAGGGAATGCTTTGAAAAAAAAAGAAATTACATTGTTCTGGTTTTTCTGGTTTGTGAAATTACTGCCCTGGAGATTGCCATCTTAAATCTGAACTTCAGCTCCAACTCTTTGTCTCCCTCTAGAAGGCATGGCCTAACGTAGATTTAAATTTATATTTTTCAATTAGAGCAATATTCCTCTTCTTCTGCCCTCATCGCAGGGCTCTAAAAAAATCTATGCATCAAAGCAATAATATGCGAGGCATCCTACATCATTTCCTAAGTGGGTCTTGGGATTGGAGGAGCTGTTGGATGGGTGTGTAGCAAAGAAATCCCCTGTAATAAAGCTGACCACACTAGGCATGGAAGAACATCTATCCCAGGGTGGTCAATTTCCTGACTGGGCTGGGAGCACAGCCAGTCTGTTTTCTAATGGTCAGAATGGTGTTGACATAATCACTGGGAAGATCTGTGCAATACTGTTTCTCTGCCCCATGCTGACTTGCTTCTTACTCTTTACACATATATATTGAATATTCACCTCAGTCCCTGCACTCAAGGAGCTTAAAATCTAAGGTCACTAACTCACATTCATGCGTACTCATTCTAAAACCAATTTACCCACTAGCATGTATTTGGAGTGTGGGAGGAAACCCACACCAGCCAAGGAGAACATGCACACTCCAGGCACGTAGTGCCATGGTTAGGAATCAAACCAATGACCCTAGTGCTGCTAGGTGGAAGTGCTAATAACTAGCATTTATAATTTAAACTGAATGGTTTGTAAATACTCCGAAAACGATGGCTCTTAATAACTCTGCCCCCTCGATGGAATGGAAATTATGAACTACCTATTACTTTCAATGGGCATCAAACTCCCTTCCATATCTAGGCATCCAACTGACAGCTTTGATTAACACTCTGTATCGGGCTAACTATCCTCCACTTTTTCGCTGACCCCAGAAAGATCTTCAACGATGGGCAGACTATCCCTTATCTTGATTCGATAGAATTAATTCTATTAAAAGGACATTTCTACCCAGGATACTTTATTATTTTAGAGCTTTACCAATTGCAGTTCCAAGGGGAGATCTGCACTGACTATAATCGGATGTTCTCCATTTTATTTGAGGTAATAAAAAACCTTGCATGAACAAACTGACATTATGGGGTTTATTTACTAACGGGAAAGCCACTTTGCACTGCAAGTGCACTTGAAAGTGCATTTGCTGTAGATCTGAGGGGAAGATCTAAAATGAGAGGATCTCTGCTGATTTAATCATCCAATCATGTGCAAGATAAAATTCATTTTTTTTTTTTTGCTTGCATGTCCTCCTCAGATCCAAGTGCACTTATAGTGAGAAGTGTATTTGCCTTTTGTAAATAACCCCTATATGTATCAAAAGCATGTGGTGGGCTTGACCTCCCTAATTTACAAGCTTACTATCAAGCAGCTCAAATAACACAGCTCTCTTAAACACCGGCCAAGGGGTCTACACCCCTCTGGGTCTCTATTGAGGATCTTTTATGCCACCCTTCTACCCTAATGTGGCTTCTGAACCGTTTTCTCCCCCCTACTTTGTGCCCCACCCTGTCTCACTCCCTAGCAGTTTAGGACAGGGTGCGACATCGTAGATCCCTATCGTCTCCACATACCCCACCAGCCCCTTTGTTTTGTAATCCTGAATTCTCTCCTGGCCTGACTCCATTGTTATTTCAATGGTAGCTCAATAAGGGACTTCTTAGTATAGAAGGCTATTTTGATGGAGATCAACCTTACTCTTTGCAATATTTTAAACATACATTACAGATGCCCTCTACTGAATTGTTTAGGTACAATCAGCTTATTTCTTTTGTACGTTCTAAACTTAATTTGTTAGATGGACCTCGTACACTTACACATTTTGAATTATCTTGCCAAACGAAAGGCCTCCTACGAGGACGAGTATCTATGGTATATGCCACTCTTACTGACCCGAATACTGAATTCCCTCACATGATTTAATGAAAATGGAACTTAAATAGCACTTTTGAATTATCTGACTGCCAAGATATTGCTTATGCTTTATCTAAAGTATCCATTAATACAACACTAATTAAAGCTAATTATAAAACCCTCCTTCGCTGGTATTTAGTACCAACCAGGGTCGCTAGCATGCATCCATCTGCATCCCCCATTTGCTTTAGATGGTCTGGCCAGGAGAGTACAATGTATCACGTTTGGTGGCAGTGTCCTACTATCACTAGATTTTGAATTTGTGTATTCAACCTGGTATACTTTGTGACATGCACTAATATCCATAGATCCCCGGAAGCGGTGCTTTTCCAAAAGCTTCCAGAGGAGGTCATTAAAAATCGATGAAGCTAATTTTATACATATTTTTTGCCTGCCAGAATAACAATTGCTAAATATTGGAAGCATTCGATGGTTCCTCTTCTTTCTGTGAAGAATAAGCTTAACTGGATCATGGTTAATGATAGACTCACCTGTATTCTTCGCAACACAACTAAGAAATTTGATATGATATGGGATCCGTGGATACGATATATATCTTCATTTTAAAACACCTCTGACTGACCCTCCTTTTTTCTTTTCTTCTTTTTCTTCTTTCTTCTTCCTTGCTCATCTCTTTAATATTTACTGTTTATCAGATTTTCTTATAGATATAGGATAACTTGATAGCACATATTATTCCATGTTGTTGATACTTACGGGAAGGGGTACAAGGGAACCTTGGTCCCCCCTTTTTTCCCTTCTCCTTCCCCACCCCCTCCTTTGGTTCCTACACTTTTCCTTTTCCCTGTGCTATAGCCGTTCCCAGTAGTACAGGTCTAAGTGACTCATTGGGAGTCTACGTAGTTTGTCCCTAATGAATCAGAAACATGTTTCATGACCTGATCAGTAACGTCTTATATCTTTCTATATTTTTTTTCTTGCCAACCTCACCCATATTTCCACCAAATACATTTCTCAGTTTAATGTTTTGAGATGTTGTATTTCTGCATATCCTGATGGAAGGACATTCAGATGCTTATGCTTAATTTCACATTTATAAGCTTTATTGTTCATTGAATGTACTTTCTATGACATTGTCTTGTTACTTGAATAATAATAAAAAAAATATTGAAAGTTAAACTGAATGGGTTATTTTACAAAGCAAGGGTTCACATATATTTTAATATGTGCTGAATATATCAAATAAAGTTCATGATATAAAACAATTATAATACAAAGTTTGATCAATAAGATCTGGAGCTTGTCTAATCCCCAACATTTAGAGTAAACCAAGTTATACAGTACAGTGATACAAGTCCAATGAATTCATGTATACACACACACAAATTTAACACAGTAATGCCCAATATGTCTGAAGCCTCAGTGATCCATATCATTGATAGTAAGTCGATACAAAACAATAAAAAGCAACCATGCTATAAGGAATTTATATAAATACCCATGGAACCTAATATCGAATAGAGTGGGAGGAACAAATGCAAATTATCTAGACATGACAAACCACATGCAGCTCACAGTCAAGTACTCTACATGTGGCAGCTCTAGTGGGTAAATACTAGATGGCAAAATAAACATAAATCAATAAATACTGAGACAACAGCCTGTTTATAAGAGAAATATACTAATAAAAATTTTAACAAATCAAAAATGAATATTTATAACAGCCAAAGACTGGAAATATAAAATGAAAATAAAATAAAATATTTATTTTGTATTTAATAATGAAAATAAAAATAGAAAAATAATAATAATAAAAAAAAGTTTTTTAAAAATATTTAAAAATGTAATTGTAGAATAAAAGCATCTCAGAGGATACTATACAGCCACAATGATGTTAAGAATAAAGAAAAAGATTCTGAGAGTTAATCTGATTAGAATCTATTAATAACAAAAATCTTACTGAGTGGAAAAAAAAAAGAGGATACTATACAGTAAAGAGTTAATAACATCAGCCAATGTTAATGTGCCAAAAATCACAAATAGTGCAACAAAATCACAATCAGGGATGGTACTAAATCATAGCCTTTAGTTATTATTAATAAAACAATTTATGTCCCAATCGATGTTAAATGGGTTGTAAAGTCAGTTTTTTTTTTAAATCTTAATGCATCCTATGTGTTTAATCATTTCATTGATTAAAGTGAATCCACGTACACATTTACACATCTTTATTACACTTGTTAATAAGCACGCCCATTCCCCTCATCATGTCTGGGAGGACAGCAAGGAGAAGCAGACGTTCCCATGGCACTGTGAGGGGGCCACCACAGTCAACAGGCAAAGGTGGCCGTGGTCAGTCCTGAAGCAGGGTATCATTTCCCCTGTTTAATGATGTTGCCTGTGCTATCCAGCCACAGCATGTAGAGAAGGTGGTGGATTGGCTTACTAAACCGTCCTCAGGAGCTGCTCAGTATCAGTGCAGAGACATCATGTGCCAGGGTGAATCATGAATGATGTCTCTGCACTGATCCTGAGCAGCTCTGTGCCATTTGGAAGACTGGGATTTCTAGGAGGAGAGTTGGATGGTAGTCAGCTATCAAGGAAAACTGCCCCAGACTTTCAGCGAATCCTTGAGACAGGATGAATCTGCAGACACTGCAGAGGGCTATATCTGCAGGCACTCGTGACCTCTGCAAAAGGAGGTCCACTTCTTCCAGTAAGAGTCCCCACTTATTGAATGATCATCACATGGAGATCATGACATCATCATCAGACATTTTCCTTGGTGGTGGTGAAAGTCCTGGAACATTTAATTTTGCTAGACCTTTCTTATTTGTGAACATTGGTGCACTTTATATTACCTTCAACTTTCAGAGAAGTTTACATTTGTATAATTTATTTTTTCATACACTTGTGCAATTGACTATTCATATATATTCACCTATTGTGGTTTCACACTCTTTGATTGCAATTTCTTGATTCTTGTGAAAGAAGTGGGAACCTTGCGCCACACAATAATCAATTACTACCTTCTACAAAAAGCTGCTCCCCAAAACAGTGAACAGATCACAGTGCAATAGAATAAAAAAGGGGTGATAGGGGGCGCTGAGTGAAAAAAAGAAAAAAAACACTCATATGACCATATGACATGGAAATAAAGTGGACATGTGTATAAAAGTGCAACAAATAAACTTTGCAACAAGGATTAAAGTGAAATTGTGCTTGTAGTGTAATAAATAAAGTTTATATATAGTAAAAAAAAAGAAGATCAAAAGTTAATTAATAAAATTTGATGAAACTATATAACGCTGTATCTTGATTGTTGGACTCAAACCCAAAACAAAAAGGAATTCCTTCACCATATGTCTTAGGGACCACCCAATATGCTAAGAATTAAGAACTGCTCACTAGATGACTGTGGCCTCTTTAATTAAAAAAAGGTCTAATGTGCTTTTGAGGAAATCCTGGAATTGGATATCCTAGGTTATCAGATGGATCTTCAGTAGTAGGACCTTCTCTCCACCAATGTTCCTATGTGGAAAGACAAAGGACATTACATAGCGCAATACTGCATTTAATTTTTTATGAATCAAATCCTTTTTATTATTTTATATGAAAACAACATTGACACAATACGGACAAAACCACAAAAATAGAGATCACATTATACCAAAACCCCCCAGAGGAAAAAAAATTAATATATATATATATATATATATATATATATATATATATATATATATATATATATATGCCCCAGACCACCACCCTTCAACACCCACAGACTATATATAACACACACAAAAAAAAGAATGACAATATCCAGTATTACAAAATACACAGTACCCATTGGTTTACATGATATCTAAGTCATAGATTGAAGCCATCTAGACCAGATAAAAATCTAACTTATTCAGGGAGTTCCTTAGGGAATATGTATGCTTTTCAAAAAGAATGATCCTATTGAAATCTACAATCTAAATGGACACAGTCGGTGGATGTGGAGAGGTCCACTTAAGAGCAATCTGTCTACAGGCAACAAAAAGTATGTGCCTTATAGTATTACCAATAGGGGAGGTATAGATAGAGGTATCACAGTAACCCAATATACATATTAGTGGTTCAACCGGAATATTAATATCCAAGATCCTATTTAAGATACCAATCACCTCTACCCAGTATCTTTGAAGTTTTGGATATCACCACAAAAGATGTATTAATGTACCTGTGTTACCGCTTCTAGCACAGGCTGGCTCAGATTTCAGTCCAATTGCACAGAGAAACTGCGGAGTTCTATAGACCCTATGGAGAATAAAAATCTGGGTCAGTCTATGTGATGGAGAAAGAGACACCCTAGATGGCAACCGGAGGACATCGTCCCAAATCTCCTCAGAGATGGGACCAATATCCTTCTCCCAGCCAGCCCGAGAACGGATAGGGAAGTTCAATAGAAACCTATCTGACAATACCCTATGAGTAACAAAGGTAAGACCTTTTGTTGACCCTGCCTGTACTATTTTATCTAAGACAGGGATAGAGGGAAAACTGGGCATATAGAGCATGTCTTAATTGAAGAAATTGATAAAACCAGCTGGATTCTACAGAGAACTCTCCCCTCAGATCTTCAAAAGATTTACGTATACCATTCTGATATAGAAAAATGTGTGTATATACTCCGCTAAACAATAAGCATAAAAATAAAAAAGCAGCTGCTAGAGGTATGATACAAACAGTAGAAACAAGGAAAATATATGTAGCAGCGCTAAAAAATATATTAAGTGCCAATTAATAAATTAAGAATTTTTCACACCATATAGAAATTGATTATAGTGACATGATATCATTAAAATATAAAAATCTAGAGAAGTGAATCCATGCATAAAAATAGTGATTAAAGTAAGTATATAAATAAAGTCTTTAGTGAATATAAACTCTGAAGAGGAATTGATGACGGATTCTTCCCTTCGTGAAAATCATACACAAAAAGGCACACAGTGATTCCAAGTGAGATCCATCACCACAAGAATTGGAGGCTTACCAACTCGCAAGCACAAAAAGCATGTCAAAGGAAGGTAACCAATGGATGCCAATCACATAGCTCAGTCCCAAAACCAGATAGATACTTCTAAGGGTCCAGACTCCACCAAACACGGAGGATACCTCAGCAGGCTTTCATATAGCAGATTGTTTCGGAATAGATAACATAAAGCCCAGAAAAGAGAAGCCATCCATAGTGAAATAATGTTTACATTTTATTAAAATGCAAAAGGTAACACACTTACAATTTCCAGAAAAAAACAAGCATCAGTTAGCCGGCTGGCTGTGTGTGGATGCCTGTCCACTAAAACTCAGTACGCAATGACATCAGTCAAACAGTTAATCCTCATTTTGCCCATCTCTGAAAACCTCTAAGAGCCGAAATTTGAGAAAGTCTATCATTTTCCCATATGGGGGTGTATCTAGTGGGATATGAGACACCTAGCATTTTTTTTAACTGTATCCCATACTTTACAGATTAACATACAAGTAGGCATATCAGTAAGCGAGACACCCCCTCTTGCACCATCGAGGACAAAGGAGACCGACCCTTAGATGCAAAAGAGAATAGTCTTTGAGCAGGAAAGGATATCTGTTCATACTCCCATCCAGCAAAATGCTGTAATTAGGAGACAAGAAAATATAGCCTTGGATTAGGAACTGCAAGCCCGCCAGCATTTGTGGGATGCTGTAAAGTCTCCAGTTTGATACGAGGGGTTTTGTTCCACCATATTAATCGCCTTAATATAGTGTTTATCTTAATAAAGATCCGGATAGGTATCCAAATCGGGGCGTTATATAAAAAATAGAGGAGCTGAGGCATCCATATAATTTTTATTAAATTGATACGACCTATTGGCGATAAAGGGAGCTTAGTCCAGGTTTTACTCTGATTTTGAAATCTAGTAAGTAATGGAAATATATTATCCACAATATATGACTGTGGGGAGTCCGACATAGTTATACCCAAGTATTTTATAGATGATACAACCTTAAAATGAGAAAGTATAGGTGGTAGTGGATCCGGGAGGGGGTCTAAAGGCATCAACATGCATTTCTACCAGTTTATGCCTAAACCGGAAAACCTTCCAAACTCCTTTACATGTTCCATTACTACTGGCAGGGATGAACAGACATTAGACATAAAAAAGAGAAGATCATTCGCATATAGTGATATCCTTTCCTCCATGTTTCCCTTAATCAAGCCAGTAACATCAGGAGAGGCCCATATAAGATATGCCAAAGGCTCTATGGCCAGGGCAAAAGGCATGGGAGACAACGGACACCCCTGCCTAGTGCCCCGGAAAAGTCTGAAACTAGGAGATTGAAAGCCATTCATCCTAACCAATCCCCCCCGGGGTGGTGTATAACAACCGGGTCCACTTTCAAAAACCAGCGCCAATCCCGAATTTATCAAGAATGGCCCACAGATATGGCCATTCGACACATTCAAAGGCTTTGATTGCTTCTATTGCTAAAAAAGCATGATTTGAATGGCCCGGGGCTGGAACCTGCACATTTAAATATGCACGTCTGATATTAAGTGTGGTTGATTTGTTGGACATAAATCCTACCTCATCTGGATGAATAATACTGTTAATAACCTTATTTAGTCTAGTTGGAAGTAGGAAGTATCTTCGCAAGAATTTTAATGTCTGTAGATAATAAAGAAATTGGTTTATAGGATTCAGGGTGTAGCAAATTTGTATCCTTTTTGGGTATGACTACTATTACGGATTGTCCCATAGAATCTGGGAGCTGACCTGTATGAAAAACCTCATTTAGTGTGCTAAGAAGAGCGGTAAGCAATTCTTTATTATATTTTTTATAGATCTCAATAGGGAGGCCATCGGTCCCTGGGGCCTTGGCATTGGGAAAACTAGCCACCGCATTTTCTACTTCCATTAAAGTGAGTGGGGCATTGAGAATTTCTCTCTCTTTTATTGAAATAGCCAAGATCAATACTAGCCATGTAACTAGATAGCTCTGCAAGCGTGAAATCTGCCCTGGAAGTATATAAATCTTGATAATAGGGCTTAAAGATAGATATAATTGAACTAGTCTGGTTACAAACATCCCCCTCTACATTCATCAAAGCTTAAACATGTGTAGGGTTAGATTAGGATCTTACTATCTGAGCCAATAATCTACCGTTCGCTTCTCCCTCCGCCCAGCTAAGTCTCTTCTGAAAAAAGAGTTTATTCCTGGCCCTAGATTACAATAGTTAGTTCAGCCTATTTTGAGATGAAAGCCATTCCTGTTGGATATCCGGAGAGAGATTTTGGATGTATAATGTTTCCGCCGCAGAGGTGTAAGCCTTCAGCAGCTCGAGCTCTCTACGGGAAGCACTTTTGATAATACTTATATTCTGGATTAACAATCCCCGAAGATAGGCCTTTAGCGCATCCCATACAACTTGTACAGAAGTGGAGCCTAAGTTGAGGGACCAAACATCCAGGATATGGTTAGGAATGACATCCTCCTTAGAAAATAACTCCAACCAAAAGGGATTCAGCCGCCAAGACATATTAGACGCCTGACGCCCTCATGTTAGAGTAACTAACAGAGGAGAATGGTCTGAGACACCTCGAGATTCGATACTCACATTCAACACATATGGTATAAAATCAGCCAAGCACAGAGCCAAATCTATTCTTGATAGTGTGTTATGTGTTTTAGAATAGCATGTATAGGCATTTTCTTCAGGGTGTAGCTTCATCCACATATCATACAATCCTACTTCCCGAAATAATCGTCCAAATGGGGAGAGATGCCCATTGGTCATTGACCTTAGAGCTGGGCATCTGTCCCACCTCATATCAACAACACTATTGAAATCCCCAGGTACCAATAATGGTATCTGAGAAGAGACCCCTGCAAAGAAAATAAGCTGACAAATTATTTCTGAATTATATGGGGGAGGTATATATTTATAGCGGCAAAAATCAACTCAAGATCATCCAGATTGCATTGTAAAAAAATATATTTGCCATCATTGTCTACTATAGTCCTACTGCAGGAGAATATTAACCTGTCACTGAGGATAGCCTGCTAGACATGTGCATGATGAAAAAATTTGTTTTGTTTCGTTTTGATTCATTATTTAACCACTTAAGGACCGCCGCATGCCAATGTACGTCATCACAATGGCATGTACAGGCACAAGCACGTACATGTACGTGCTTGCCATCCAGCGGGTGGGGGGTCCGATCGGACCCCCTCCCGCTGGATGCGGTGGTCCGTTTCTCTGCAGGAGCGATCCGGGATGAGGGGATGGCCGTTGGTTCCTGCCCATCCCCTCTCGATCGCTCCTGGCGAATGAGAAGCTTCCTCCCACTGTGTATAGTAAACACAGGCAGGGAGGAAGTGATGTCATTCTCCTCGGGGCGGTCTTTTTGACCGGACTACGAGGAGAAGTGAAAGTAAGTGTGCACCAACACTACACTAACACGTAGGCACACACAGGCACACAAACCCCCCCGATCGCCCCCCCCCCCTCCCAGTCACAGTGTCACTGATTGCAGTGATCATTTATTTACTGATCACTGCATTCAGTGTCAGTTGTGACAGTAAAAACTGTCAGGGCAGTTAGTGTTAGGTCCAGGGTAGCCCCCTACCACCCCCCAATAAATGTTTAACCCCCTGACTGCCCCTAGAGTTAACCCTTTCACCCCCTTTTGCCAGTGTCACTAAGCGATCATTTTTCTGATCGCTGCATTAGTGTCGCTAGGTAGCTAGTTATTTTTTTAGGTTCACCGCCAGGTTTTTATAGTGCTAGGTACCCCAATATACTACCCAATAATGGTTTTAACCCCTGATTGCCCCTAGTTAACCCTTTCACCCCCTTTTGCCAGTGTCACTAAGCGGTCATTTTTCTGATCGCTGCATTAGTGTCGCTAGTGTCGCTAGGTAGCTAGTTATTTTTTTAGGTTCACCGCCAGGTTTTTATAGCGCTAGGTACCCCAATATACTACCCAATAATGGTTTTAACCCCCTGATTGCCCCTAGTTAACCCTTTCACCCTCTTTTGCCAGTGTCACTAAGCGATCGTTTTTCTGATCGCTGCATTAGTGTCACTGGTGGCGCTAAGTAGCTAGTTATTTTTTTAGGTTCACCGCCAGGTTTTTATAGCGCTAGGTACCCCCATATACTACCCAATAATGGTTTTAACCCCCTGATTGCCCCTAGTTAACCCTTTCACCCCCTTTTGCCAGTACCACTAAGCAATCGTTTTTCTGATCGCTGCATTAGTGTCACTGATGCCGCTAGGTAGCTAGTTATTTTTTTAGGTTCACCGCCAGGTTTTTATAGCGCTAGGTACCCCGATATACTACCCAATAATGGTTTTAACCCCCTGATTGCCCCTAGTTAACCCTTTCACCCCCTTTTGCCAGTGTCACTAAGCGATCATTTTTCTGATCGCTGCATTAGTGTCACTAGTGTCGCTGGGTAGCTAGTTATTTTTTTAGGTTCACCGCCAGGTTTTTATAGTGCTAGGTACCCCCATATACTATCCAATAATGGTTTTAACCCTCTGATTGCCCCTAGTTAACCCTTTCACCAGCGATCACAGTATAAGTGTCACTGGTGACGCCGGTTAGCCAGTTAGTTATTTAGGTTCCCTGTCAGGTTTTTATATAGTGCCAGGGACCCCCATATACTACCTAATAAAAATTTGAACCCCCTGATTGCCCCTAGTTAACCCTTTCACCAGTGATCACCGTATAAGTGTTACGGGTGACTCTGGTTAGTTTGCTTTTTAAAGCATCAGGGCACCCACCATTTATTACCCAATAAAGGTTTAACCCCCAGATCACCCCGCGGGTGATATCAATTAGGTTTTAGGGTCAGGGTCTGCGTCACCCCAGGCAGCGCTAGGTTAGTGCCAGTACCGCTAACACCCACGCACAAAGCATAAACCTCCCGTAGTGGTATAGAATCTGAACAGATCAATATCTGATCGGATCAGATCTATACTAGCGTCCCCAGCAGTTTAGGGCTCCAAAAAAACTCATTGTTAGCAGGATCAGCCCAGATACCTGCTAGCACCTGCGTTTTGCCCCTCCACCCAGCCCGCCCAAGTGCAGTATCGATCGATCACTGTCACTTACAAAACACTAAACACATAACTGCAGCGATCGCAGAGTCAGGCCTGATCCCTGCGATCGCTAACAGTTTTTTTTGGTAGAGTTTTATATTTAAATCCGAAAGGCAGTGCTTGATTCTCGGGGTCCCGTACGTGGCTAGGCTCCCAAAAAGTCCCCCACATGTGGTATCCCCGTACTCGGGAGAAGCAGCAGAATTTATTTTGGGGTGTAATTTGACTTATGCCCATAGCATGTGTGAGCAATATATAATTTAGTGATAACTTTGTGCAAAAAAAAAAAAAAAATTAATATTCCTGCAACTTGTGGCAAAATATAAAATATTTCATGGACTCAACATGCCTCTCAGTAAATAGCTTGGGGTGTCTACTTTCCAAAATGGGGTCATTTGGGGGGGGGTTTGTGTTATTTTGGCATTTTATGGCCTTCGAAACTGTGATAGGTAGTGAGGAGTGAAATCAAAAATTTGCACCCTTAGAAATCCTGAAGGCAGTGATTGGTTTTCAGGTGCCGTACGCAGCTAGACTCCCAAAAAGTCCCACATATGTGGTATCCCCGTACTCAGGAGAAGCAGCAGAATATATTTTGGGGTAAAATTCTACATATAACTATGGCATGTGTGAGCAATATATCATTTAGTGACAACTTTTTGTAAACTTTTTTTTTTTTGTGTCATTATTCAATCTCTTGGGACAAAAAAAAAATATTCAATGGGCTCAACATGCCCCTCAGCAATTTCCTTGGGGTGTCTACTTTCCAAAATGGGGTCATTTGGGGGGGGGGGGGGTTTGTACTGCCCTGCCATTTTAGCACCTCAAGAAATGAGGTAGGCAGTCGTAAATTAAAAGCTGTGTAAATTCCAGAAAATGTACTCTAGTTTGTAGATGCTATAACTTTTGCGCAAACAAATAAATATACGCTTATTGACATTTTTTTTACTAAAGACATGTGACTGAATAAATTTTGCCCTAAATGTATGACTAAAATTGAGTTTATTCGATTTTTCTTATAACAAAAAGTAGAAAATATATTTTTTTCTCAAAATTTTCGGTCTTTTTCCATTTATATCGCAAAAAATAAAAATCGCAGAAGCAATCAAATACCATCAAAAGAAAGCTCTATTTGTGGGAAGAAAAGGACGCAAATTTCGTTTGGGTACAACATTGCATAACCGCGCAATTACCAGTTAAAGCAGTGCAGTGCGAAATTGTAAAAAGACCTCTGGTCCTTAGGCTGAAAATTGGTCCGGGGCTAAAGTGGTTAACTAAATTTGTTTAGTTAAATGTGTTGCATTCGTTACATTCGTTTTTGGGATTCGTTTCGTTTCGTATTTGAGTTTGAAAAAATTCAACTGCATTCGAAAAAAATCTACCGCATTCGAAAAAAATCTACCGAATTCGAATAAAACTACCAAATTCTAAATAATTCTACCTCATTCGAAAAAATTTGACCGAATGTGAAAAAGTAAACTATATATAACCATTTTCCAACATTCATATAGAATGAAATCGAATTTGAACAAGTGGGACACAATTGTGAAGTGGATCGAAATCTATTAGATTTTTGAAACTTTTTTAACTAACAAAAAAATGGGGCGTGCAAAATTATTCGACCCCCTTGCGTTAATACTTTGTAGAGCCACCTTTTGCTGCGATTACAGCTGCAAGTCGCTTGGGGTATGTCTCTATCAGTTTTGCACATCGAGAGACTGAAATTCTTGCCAATTCTTCCTTGCAAAACAGCTCAAGCTCAGTGAGGTTGGATGGAGAGCGTTTGTGAACAGCGGTTTTCAGCTCTTTCCACAGATTCTCGATTGGATTCAGGTCTGGACTTTGACTTGGCCATTCTAACATCTGAATACGTTTATTTGTGAACCATTCCTTTGTAGATTTTGCTATATGTTTGGGATCATTGTCTTGTTGGAAGATAAATCTCCATCCCAGTTTCAGGTCTTTTGCAGACTCCAACAGGTTTTCATCCAGAATGGTCCTGTATTTGGCTGCATCCATCTTCCCCTCAATTTTAACCATCTTCCCTGTCCCTGCTGAAGAAAAGCAGGCCCAAACCATGATGCTGCCACCACCATGTTTGACAGTGGGGATGGTGTGTTGAGGGTGATGAGCTGTGTTGCTTTTACGCCAAACATATCGTTTTGCATTGTGGGCAAAAAGTTCGATTTTGGTTTCATCTGACCAAAGCACCTTCTTCCACATGTTTGGTGTGTCTCCCAGGTGGCTTGTGGCAAACTTTAGACAAGACTTTTTATGGATATCTTTGAGAAATGGCTTTCTTCTTGCCACACTTGTAAGGAGATTCCATAATACTGTTAGGTAGCCCGACTTTTCCTTGTGGCCTAGGCTCTTGGAGATGGCTCAGTGGAAGTCCTCGCCGGCGAGATAACCAATGACTCATACACAATTGTGATGCTGAAATGGTTACAATCTTTAATTCTGGTTTTGCCGTTTTTATACTATTTTTACAAGACTCTGCCCCAATTTTTGGGGACCAATCAAAATTATACACATTAGCTCACATTATTCATTAGCTCATTATTCTGTAATGTCTTGTGACCTTAACCTTAACCTCTGTATTTCAAAGCTTATCCCAGTTCAATATTTCCTTACTTTTTGTCACCGTCTGCTGATCAGCCACAACTTCCTAAAAACCAAATCTAGCCTCAGTAACAGTGTACAGAGAGGAAAACCACAAACAGATGCTTTAAGATGAAGACATTTTAACAGAAATAGATCATGAGATAATTCAGTATTAAGCAATACTATCATGAGATAACTTCTTGAATTGTATTAAGAAAAGTTTCTTTAAAATCACTTAAGCAGACAAGCATAAAAGCAATAATCAGAATCAACAATCCATAATACATTGCATTATTGATTGTTGATTCTGATTATTGCTTTTATGCTTGTCTGCTTAAGTGATTTTAAAGAAACTTTTCTTAATACAATTCAAGAAGTTATCTCATGATAGTATTGCTTAATACTGAATTATCTCATGATCTATTTCTGTTAAAATGTCTTCATCTTAAAGCATCTGTTTGTGGTTTTCCTCTCTGTACACTGTTACTGAGGCTAGATTTGGTTTTTAGGAAGTTGTGGCTGATCAGCAGACGGTGACAAAAAGTAAGGAAATATTGAACTGGGATAAGCTTTGAAATACAGAGGTTAAGGTTAAGGTCACAAGACATTACAGAATAATGAGCTAATGAATAATGTGAGCTAATGTGTATAATTTTGATTGGTCCCCAAAAATTGGGGCAGAGTCTTGTAAAAATAGTATAAAAACGGCAAAACCAGAATTAAAGATTGTAACCATTTCAGCATCACAATTGTGTATGAGTCATTGGTTATCTCGCCGGCGAGGACCTCCACTGAGCCATCTCCAAGAGCCTAGGCCACAAGGAAAAGTCGGGCTACCTAACAGTTTTGGTACCAGAAGTGGGGTCTTGCGTTTGTTTGAACAGGTAAGGCACATTCTGCTCCTTTTTACCTATTTTTTGGTAACTGGTGTTGGTGCTTACCTTGTTCAAATAACCTTGTATATCCACCCACTTACATAACTGTGCCTTCGCAACGGGCTAGGCTGGCCCCTTGGGAGGTTAGAGGGGCTCGCAGGTATTTTGGGTTTTTTGAGTAGTCTGACTAGGCTGGTCTGACTGTATTGTATTGAGTATGTTAGGTAGAGGTAGAGGTATATATAATAAGTGTGTTTAAAACTCGGGAAGTATAGGATACGCCCGCAGTATAAGGAGTGGCTGAGTGGACGCCCAATTTTTTTTTGGGGGAAATATTGTGCACTTATAATGACATGTTGATGTAATGAACTTTATTTGGCCATTGTATATATATATATAAGATTTTGCTTGTTTTTCTTTTAGGTGCCACCGTAAGTATTTAGGGTGTATAGAGAATTAGAGATAAGTGTATGGTATATATATATGTATGACAACTGAATGTAAAGTATTGTATTGATTTGAAGGGTTTAATTAAGGCATTACACATATATGCACTAAATGAACAACATAAATCAGGAACCCGATTGTAGTGAGATAGCGCCCGCCTGCCCACGTTGCACCTTTGGTTTACTGTTCCTTAGTGTTGACAGGACGTGGATCCTGCTAACTACTAGACCAACTGGGTTCTCACACCGACTTGGTGCAAGGGGAGTATATCCTACCACGAGGAGGGGGTTCCTATACCGAGTACTGAGGGTTAACCTTCATAGCTATATCAGCCCCACAGCAATAACAGACGAGGGGACATATTCACAAGTCAGGGAACAAATTATAGCCCAAACAGGTTGCTTTCATCTGTGTCCCTGTACTAGACACACCCTACCAAGGTTATTGGATGGGGAATTCTGCAGCAACCCAGACCATGGCCAACCCATCCCCCTATGAGTATGTTAAAAACACACTACCGGGGCCACAGGTAGAACCTTTTTGGACACAAGTCAGAGAACGGTGCCAACAGCTGGGAATACATGACCCAGGACCACTAGGTCCCTGTTCAGAGGATGAATGGAAAGAGGTGAGCAAGGTGTGTCAGGTGCACAAGCACTCTTATCCACCTGGGAAATGGGAAGACACCCAGTACATGAAAGATTGTTACAAAACATGGAATAAATGCTTAGCCAAGTATAAAACAAAGTATGTAACTAAAGTCCCCACAGTAAAGCCTGTAAACTCACCCACCCTATCTCAGCAACCTGAGGCACCACCACCCCCCCCTTATGTGATGGTTAAACAGGAAGATGGAACATTGGGTCCATGTCTTCAGCTGTATCCATCTTTAGACTCAGCAGTGTTGGCCACCATAGTATATGGGGCAGCTGACCAGGCACAAGTTACACGATGGGAAAACGAAAGTAGAAGCAGGAAAGAGGAAGTCCGGGCAGAAGGTATAGAAAGTAGGGAAGAAGAGAGGATTAGAAAAATGGAAAGGGAATTAGAAGAGAAGTTAAAAGAGCTTAGAGAAAGAAAGGAGGAAATAGAGCAGAAAATGTCTAGGAGGGAGAAAGAGCTGGAAGAGTATAAAAGAGAGCTGGATAAGAGGGAAGGTGAGATGAGAGAATATTCTGCGATAACTAAGGAAGAAAGGGATGGAAAGACCCTGAAAGAGGGGGAAGAGGAAGGAGTCAGGAAGTTAAGCCCCAGGGAAAAGGAATGGGAGGAGAAACAGAAAGAATTTAATAAGAGACAGCAGGTAGAGGAAGAAAGGATACAGAGGAAAAGGGAAGATTTAGAGGCATACGAAAGGATACTAGATCACGAGAAACATCAGGGGTATTTGAGCAGAAGGGTGGCATTTTTCCCTCCCTGACACCAACCCAGACTCCGCCCACCCACATAATGACAATGCAACCTTATCCACCAATGCAATCTTATCCCCCAGATCAGGCTTACCCACCAGACCAGGGATGCTTTAACTGTGGGGAACTGGGACACTGGAAGTCCCAATGTCCCTACAGAATTAGAACAAACGCTCAGAGAGGAAGAGGTAGGAATCTAAACACCACCCCACAACGCCTTCAGGATATCAGGTATCCTCACCCACCACAACCCCAATACCAGCCTCAGCCTCATAGACCACCCCCACGCATCCCGATGCAGTGGCCATCCGCTCGGCGGACCCCACAATAGGGATGCCAAGAGAATGTCCCGTCCCTCAGCCTTGTGTGTTATAATCCATCGTGGAAAAGTCTTCCGCAGGTACTATTGCGGGTAGACAATCACCTGATATGTCTATTATTAGATTCAGGGGCTACATTCAGTAGTTTGAATGATACCATATATGACACACCGCACTGTACTGAGGGAAACTCTATTGGCATAAATGGGACATCAATTACCCACCCCATCACTCCACCATTGCCCGTGGCTACTCCAGAAGGGCAGGTACTATGTACCCAGAGTTTTGCTGTCCTTATGGATTGTCCAGTATCTTTAATGGGGAGGGACCTACTCTCAAAACTGAATATCACCATTAAATTTGACAGAGGGGGCT
Organism: Lithobates pipiens; assembly: GCF_037356315.1. NCBI lineage: Eukaryota > Metazoa > Chordata > Amphibia > Anura > Ranidae > Lithobates > Lithobates pipiens. The sequence goes on along the minus strand of NW_027507764.1, from coordinate 331,357,203 downwards.
CCCTCACTGCCAGCTCACCATTTTGCGATTTACATGCTCCAAAGAGACACACTTACAGGGGACTCTTTGCATCATTACCACCCACTCTAGAAACACATGCCATATGGGCAGAAAACAAAGGGAGTGTGGGTTTTATTAACTGTACACCTTACACACCACAAATGCGTCCAGACGCCAAAGTACAATATCACAAGCAATACCCCCTGCCACTCGAAAAAATTGAAGGCATCACACCATTAATTGATGATTACATAGCAAAAGGGATTCTGAAACACATTATAAGCCCCTGGAATACACCAATCTACCCTGTGAAAAAGGCGAATGGGGAGTGGAGGCTTGTACAGGACCTAAGGGCCGTCAACAAGCAGGTTATACCTCTGCCACCTTTGGTGGCAGATATTTCTTTCATTTTTTTGAAAATACCTGCTGATTCCCTTTGCTACACAGTAGTGGACCTGGCAAATGCATTTTTTAGCATCCCGATCGATGAAGGGGTATTGCCCATGTTCTCGTTCTCATGGCAATGGGGAAAAAAGGCTCAGCAGTTGACCTGGTCAAGATTACCTCAGGGGTATGTGGACAGTCCGGCAGCCTTCTCCATGGTCCTTAATGAGACAGTTAAGTCATGGACTGCTGAGCGCGGGTCGGTACTAATACAGTATGTGGACGACTTGCTCCTGTGCAGTCGATCTGCTGAAGATTGTGCGGTCGATTCCACATCTCTGTTACATCACCTGGCCAGGTCTGGCCACCTAGCATCGCGGAAGAAGATACAATGGTGTCAAAGTCAGGTAGAATACCTGGGATGCATTTTGAAGGAGGGAACCAGGCTAGTATCCCCCAAACGTGCCGCAGCCCTGCAGGCTCTCAGTCCTCCGAGAGACAAAGCAACCTTGCTGTCATTCTTGGGCGCAATCGTATATTGCCGCCAATGGATCCCAGATTGTTCATATTATGATGGCATTCTGAGGGAGGCTACCTTATCCACCGCCCCAAAGACAATAGATTGGACAACAGAAAGGCTCCATGCTTTTCAGGCCTTGTTAAAAAGTCTGACTCAGGCCCCCGCCCTGGGATTGGTAGAATATGGCAAACCTTTTCAATTATACTGTGTGGTGTCGAGAAATTCTTTTGCTGCGGTTTTGACACAGCAACATGGAACCGGGTACCGGCCAGTCTCCTATCTCTCAAAAAAGTTGCCTACCCAAGTACAAGGGATGCCATCTTGTTTACAAAACCTTGCTGCTTGTGCAATGGCAGTTCAAGAAGCTAACAAATCAGTATTAGGCCATGAGCTGACTCTCTACACTACTCATTCAGTGACTCACCTCCTGCAAAACATGAACACGCAGCATATGACAACACAAAGGCTTAGTGGGTATGAGATCACACTTCTGAATACTGATAACCTCACTCTCAAACACGCACCACCAAGTAATCCCACTGTCCGCCTTTTGCATTCTTTGCTCAGGCTGCCACGAGACCCTGATCAAAAGCACAATTGTGTTGAACAAGTTGCAGCAATAACCAGCCCTCGCCCAGATCTCACTGACATTCCCCTACCAGGAGTACAGGACGTTTTCATAGATGGCAGCTGCTCCCGCCCCTCTGATGCAACATTCCTGACAGGGTACGCCATTGTCCAACTTCCTGATGTGGTGTTGGAAGCAAAAGCTTTACCACCTTCCTCGGCACAGGTAGCAGAATTGGAGGCGCTCACAAGAGCTTGCATACTTTTCTCAGATCAGGAGGTAAACATCTACACAGATAGTAGGTACGCTTTTGGGGTCACGCATGACTATGGCGTAATATGGGCAAATAGAGGATTTAGAACTGCTGACAACAAGCCAATTGCTAACTCTACGCAAATTAAAGCACTCTTGCAGGCGATTCTTCTCCCAAAGCGGATAGCGGTCATCAAGGTAAAGGCACATTCATCAAATAACAGCAGAATTTCCAAAGGAAACGCGCTGGCAGACAGGGAAGCAAAAAAGGCCGCTGCCCAATACATTGGTCAGCCAGCCCCCACAACAATGTTCTTCAAAGAACATTTTACATCACCCAATTTTAAAACCATTGTGGCACAAATACAGGGATTAGCTACAGGGGAGGATGTTTCTTTTTGGGTCAAGGATGGCTTGACCAAGGACCAAGAAGGTCTTTGGTCAAAAGAGGGGAAGATATTGGGCATACCAGAAGCAAGCAGTGTTCTCATACTTTCCTATCTCCATGGTCCAGGACATATAGGTACCACCGCCCTAACGAACATATACACAAAGTCTTTCTGTACAAACAACTTAGATCAAAACACTGACATTAACATCTATTCCCAACAGGAAATGTACGTGAAAAATCTGGTAAGTATGCTACAGGAAATGAACGAACATGTCTCTGTCACCTTTTCTCCTCTTTCCACAGAGCCGACACACCCCTTCATCCCAGGAGATCAAGTGCTAGTCAAGCAACTGGCCCACAAAAAGAGGATCGGACCAATCTACTCTGGACCTTGGAAGATAGAGAAGGTTTCCAGAACTGCTGTACTGACCGATCTAGGAAACACCTGGATCCACGCCAGCCGGCTAAAGAAGTGTCCACAGCAACCCCAGACCCCAGACCCGCCTCCAGCACCCCAGGACTCCTCTGACCAGGAACAGCAACCAGACTTGAAGGACGTTCAAGAAGGCATAAAGCAAATCTCTCTGAACGAGACAAATCCCACACCTACAGGAAGAAACGAGTAACAGAACTTTGTACACAGAACCTGACAAAAATGATTTCCACTTTTGTGTCAGGAAAAACATTATGCTTCTGGACATGTCTGATTCTGATAGTATTCATACCTGTTTGGTTGATAGCAAATTGTGTGTACCATCCAGAAGATTCAGGGCTACTAGAAGGCATATGTGGGAAAGCACAGACAGCCAATGCCCCCCCCTAGTTTAAAATATAAAAGAAGTATACACCCCACTGAACCCCCTTCAGGTTTCACCGACAGAATGTTGTTGTTAAAGTTTAAGTACAGTTATGCACAAAAGTCTGGTTTTAAGAAATGTTGGATATGCAGCAAACTCCACCCTAGTACAGCCAGAATCCCATTAATGGCCATTCCCTTAAACATCACTCCTTTCCTGAATGGAACACCCCTATTGTTCTTGTATGCATGCTTCATGTTACTCAAACGCCTCTGCAGGAAGGGTAGCGAAGCACGTTCTGAAACCATGAAGCTGACTCCCATTCCCAGAGATCCCACTGTATGGTACGAGAGTCAGGAACATGAGGCCGGAGGATATGAATTCATGAGGCCTAAAAACAGAAAGGTAGAGAATGACCATTTCGATAATATCGAATGGTCAAAGGGAGGATTGTAAGGAGATTCCATAATACATTGCATTATTGATTGTTGATTCTGATTATTGCTTTTATGCTTGTCTGCTTAAGTGATTTTAAAGAAACTTTTCTTAATACAATTCAAGAAGTTATCTCATGATAGTATTGCTTAATACTGAATTATCTCATGATCTATTTCTGTTAAAATGTCTTCATCTTAAAGCATCTGTTTGTGGTTTTCCTCTCTGTACACTGTTACTGAGGCTAGATTTGGTTTTTAGGAAGTTGTGGCTGATCAGCAGACGGTGACAAAAAGTAAGGAAATATTGAACTGGGATAAGCTTTGAAATACAGAGGTTAAGGTTAAGGTCACAAGACATTACAGAATAATGAGCTAATGAATAATGTGAGCTAATGTGTATAATTTTGATTGGTCCCCAAAAATTGGGGCAGAGTCTTGTAAAAATAGTATAAAAACGGCAAAACCAGAATTAAAGATTGTAACCATTTCAGCATCACAATTGTGTATGAGTCATTGGTTATCTCGCCGGCGAGGACCTCCACTGAGCCATCTCCAAGAGCCTAGGCCACAAGGAAAAGTCGGGCTACCTAACAACACTGATTGTTGTCCTATGGACAGACTCTCCCACCTCAGCTGTAGTTCTCTGCAGTTCATCCAGAGTGATCATGGGCCTCTTGGCTGCATCTCTGATCAGTCTTCTCCTTGTCTGAGCTGAAAATTTAGAGGGATGGCCAGGTCTTGGTAGATTTGCAGTGGTCTGATACTCCTTCCATTTCAAAATGATCGCTTGCACAGTGCTCCTTGGGATGTTTAAAACTTGGGAAATCTTTTTGTATCCAAATCCGGCTTTAAACTTCTCCACAACAGTGTTACGGACCTGCCTGGTGTGTTCCTTGGTCTTCATGATGCTCTCTGCGCTTTCAACAGAACCCTGAGACTATAACAGTGCAGGTACATTTATACAGAGACTTGATTACACACAGGTGGATTCTATTTATCACCATCAGTCATTTAGGACAACATTGGATCATTCAGAGACCCTCGCTGAACTTCTAGAGTGAGTTTGCTGCACTGAAAGTAAAGGGGCCGAATAATTTTGCACGCGCCACTTTTCAGTTCTTTATTTGCTAAAAAAGTTTAAATTATCCAATAGATTTTGTTCAACTTCACAATTGTGTCCCACTTGTTGGTGATTCTTCACAAAGAATTATTAAAATTTTATATCTTTATGTTTGAAGCCTGAAATGTGGCAAAAGGTTGAAACGCTCAAGGGGGCCGAATACTTTCGCAAGGCACTGTATATATATATATATATATATATATATATATATATATATATATATATATATATATATATATATATATAATATATAATATATAAAATATAATATTTTTTTCTATCCTGTTCTATTGTTTTTTCTATTCTAGTCTTTTAGTCTATTAGAATTTGATTTCATTCTAATATATATATATATATATATAAAAAATATATAAAATATAATATTTTTTTCTATCCTGTTCTATTGTTTGCACATATAGATATATATATATATATATATGTAAGAAGGCCAGTGTGGTGGCCTGAATTTATGGGAGGAGCCCGGAGGGTATTTAACCAGCCCGCTCGCCTGTGGTCTTTGTCGGTTTCCGGTGCGCGGCACTACGTCACTAGGCCGACGGCTCGTGTTTCGTTTCCATTCGGACAAAACGTCTCTCTCGTGGTTTTCTTTCCCGTTCGTTTGTACAACGTCGCCGGCTCTGTACAATGTCGCCAGCTCGACTGCCGCAGGTAAGGGTCTCGATTGACCTTCCTGTACTATTTTTAGTGTCGTTAAAACCTGAAATATCGAATCGTTTGTTGTGATACCGGTTGTTATCACTCAATACGCTCCAATTTCGCAGCGCCCTTCATTTCACGGGCGTCATTTCGGTAGATATTGCTGGTAGGAAAAATTGCTCTGTTTTAGTACTTGTTATAGTCTCGTTACCGTGTTCCACAGTCAAAATCGTTGCCAGTCGCGTCTCACGGCACAACGACTCCTACCTCTGCCATGGCTGGCTCACGTAGGTCATTTCATCATTTCACTCATTTTGTTACGCACGGCGCTCCGATTCGAATCCAGTCGCATCCGCTAAATGCGCAGATTCATTCCGGTGTGCCCCTAACTGCTTGGCCACATTTCAGTACATGCTCCAGAGCTCGTTCGTGGCTAATCGATCGGGTCTCTGTCATGGGAATTCATTTCACTGTCACCTAGTACGTTCGAATCGAAACCAGTCGCAGTTCTCGAACGCACAGGTTCGATCGACGTGTCCCAGTTACGTTGGCCTCATTTCGGTACATGCTCCAGAGCTCGTTCGTGGCTAATCGATCGGGTCTCTGTCATGGGAATCATTTCACTGTCACCTAGTACGTTCGAGTCGAAACCAGTCACATTTCTCAAGAAAACGCACAGGTTCGATCGACGTGTCCCAGTTACGTTGGCCTCATTTCGGTACATGCTCCAGAGCTCGCTCGTGGCTAATCGATCGGGTCTCTGTCATGGGAATCATTTCACTGTCACCTAGTACGTTCGAGTCGAAACCAGTCGCATTTCTCAGGAAAACGCACAGGTTCGATCGACGGGTCCCAGTTGTGTTGGCCTCATTTCGGTACATGCTCCAGAGCCCGCTCGTTGCTAAGCGATCGGGTCTCTGTCATGGGATCATTTCACTGTCACATATCACGTTCCGATACGAATCCAGTCGCGTCTACGATGCACCGATTCGTCCCGGCGTGCCCCAGGTATTTTCGGCCTCATTTCTGTACATGCTCCGGAGTCCCGTTCGTTGTCAGTCGCAATCGCGGCACGACCGATTCGGGCCTCTGTCATGGCATACTTTTGTCACTCATTTCACTGTCACTTACCGCGCTCCGATTCGAATCTAGTCGCATCTGTGATGCACCGATTCGTTTCGGTGTGCCCCAGTTGGTTACGGCCTCATTTCAGTACATGCTCCAGAGTCAGGATTCATTGTTGGTTGCAGGTTTCGGTTCTCTGATTCATGACTCTGTCATGGGAAATCAATTTCACTGTCACGTAGGACGTCCGATACGAATCCAGTCGCATCTACGACGCACCGATTCGTCCCGGCGCCCCAGGTATTTCAGCCACATTCCAGTACTTGCTTTACAGCATGCACGATTAACGGATAGTCGCAACAGCGGCACGACCAACTCATGCCTCTGTCATGGCAATCAAATAAATTTCACCGCCACGTACCGCACTCCGTTTCGAATCCAGTTGCATACATGCACCGATTTTTTACGGTGTGCCCCAGTGCTTTAGCCTCATTTCAGTGCATGCTCCAGAGTCCGGTTCATCATCAGTCACAATCACGGCATGACCGGCTTATGCCTCTGTCATAACAGGTTTTCATTAAATGGACCGTAGTATACAGTGCCCCGTTTCGAGTCGGTCGCATCTGACATGCAAACACATCTCCAGGCACAGATTTCTGGCAATCGTTGCAAGCACGCATTCAAGCATAGACTTCTTGCAATCTTTGCATACACGCATCCAAGCATGGACGCACACAAGCGTAGACTTCTTGCGATCGTTGCAAACACGCATCCAAGCGTAGACTTCTAGCAATCGTTGCAAGCACGCATCCTAGCATAGACCTCTTGCAATCATTGCTAGTACGCAGTCAAGCATGGACGTCTTGCGGTTGGTGCGAGTACGCATACAAGCCTGGATTTCTCGCAAGCGTTGCAAGCTCGCATTCAAGTGTAGACTTCTTGCAACCGTTGCGAGCACGCATTCAAGCATGGACGTCGTACAGTCGTTGCAAGTTCGCATTCAAGCGTAGACTTTTTGCAATCGTTGCAAGCACGAATCCAAGCATAGACTTCTTGCAAATCATTGCAAGCATGCATCAAGCATAAATCTTCGTGCTATCGTTGCGAGCACGCATTCAAGCATGGAAATCTGGCAGTCGTTGCAAGCACGCATACAAGAATAGACTTCTTGCAATCATTGCAAACACGCATCCATGCGTAGACTTCTTGCAGTCATTGCAAGCATGCATCCAAGCGTAGATTTCTTGCAATCGTTGCAGGCACGCATCCAAACATAGACTTCTTGCAATCATTGCAAGCACACATTCAGGCATAGACCTCTGGCAAATCATTGCTAGCACGCATTCGAGCATAAGACCTCTTGCAATCATTGCGAGCAGATGTCCAGGCAGAAACTTGTTGCAATCATTGCTAGCAGGCAGTTCCGGCTGGCTCAATAGATTGCTTTGGGAAAAACCTGGATACCTTCCTAAATGTACATTGTAACGGGGTACTTATTTTATAGGTAAAGTTGATCCAGGGAAAATCCGATTGCCTCTCGGGGGATCAGGAAGGAATTTTTTCCCTGCTGTAGCAAATTGGGCCATGCTCTGCTGGGGTTTTTTGCCTTCCTCTGGATCAGCTGTGGGTGTAGAATTGGGTGTGTCGGGTTGTGCGATATTTATTTGTTTGATTTGTGGTTAGGACTGGATGGACTTCTGTCTTTTCCGACCTGGCTACCCATGTATCTTACCATAACTTCTTGCAATCGTTGCAGGCACGCATCCTGGCATAACTCCTTGAAATCGTTGCAGGCACGCATCCTGGCATAACTTCTTGCAATCATTGCACACACGCATCCTAGCATAACATCTTGCAATCATGGCAAGCACGCATCCTGGTGTAACTCCTTGCAATCGTTGCAGGCACGCATCCTAGCATAACATCTTGCAATCGTTGCAAGCACGCATCTTGGCATAACATCTTGCAATCGTTGCAAGCACGCACCCAAACACATGTCCAAGCACAGCTCCTGCAGTCTTCGCAAAGCACATGCGATAACACGAATTTCTCACAGTCACTATGAACACATTTCCAGTGACAAACTCCCACGCAATTGTCGCAAGCACACGTTTAAACACTACTTTTGCAATCGTGCCAAGGCTCGCGACTTAGCATAACGTCTTGCAATCATTCTTTTGCAAGCACACATTCTCAGTGGCACACAAACTGGCTACACGTCGTTTTCAGCAGCACTTAGTTGGCCACTTGTCTCCTGTGGCTTTTCTTACAAGCCGCTCACCGTTTCCTGTCTGTCGGTCTCTCCCTTAGGATAGTTGAGTTCAACTTCCATCCAGCACCTGGATCGTGTTGACACACGCAACTGGCTTCTTCCTGTAACACGCTCAGGCTATACCTAGCCAGCGCTCAGCATTTCTCATCCTTACAGGGCCCGGAGAGCCACCTGTCTTTATGGCTTATACAGCAAGATCCCCACTTCGAGGCATCCAGAGGCATCACCCATAGCCAACGGAAAACGCTCGCCCATCACAACTGCCATCTTTAGGGACATGAAATCCTCGCATATTCTCCAGTCTAGTCATCCAAGCGGCCATCTACCTGGCCCTTTGTGGTTTTCCATGGCCTAGCCAATTTATTGTTGGTAGCACTGGCAGCCAGGTTCTACACAGACACTACTTGACGAATGTTCAAATCTGCAATACGGGCCATTCCCCAGGATCGATCTTTATGTCACGCCTCCTAGTCCTCCTCTCACGGACACAGGACCCTTCTTAGATCCTTAATTTGGATGCCGTGGCAATAGCAGACCTGTCAATGTCGGAAGGTTCCTTACTGCATGGATTGATGTATCGGTGTTTAGACCGTCTACGATGCCCCTGTCGCCCCTGGTAGTGACAGATGCCACAGCCTACACAGGCTTCGCGGAAATTTTTGGCCACCACTGGTTTACAGGACCATGGCATCAGGGATACTCCTAAACCCCGGTCTACCTGGACTTCCTCCCTCTTCAGGCTATACCCGGTCATGACAGCCTCTCGTATTTGGGGTCATGTCAGGACAGGACAGGCTGTGGCTTTCACCACCGACAACTGGGCCGAGGCTCATCTTGTTATTGAAGCCAGGTCTGGACCGCTCTCGGTTGTGTCCTTCCTGTGCAGACCGCTGCAGTTAGCCCGGTGGCACCAGTTTAATGTCCATTGTATGTTCATTCCAGGCCTTCAGCAATCCCGCAGGCCAAGTTCTGCATAGTCGTTACTTGGCTCGCTACCAACTTCATTTCATCCTCCTCCTTGCAGTGTCTAAAACCCAGAAATCTGACTCCAGGATGGACGCCCATTTCTATAGAGAAGCAGGGCTTGGTATCAAGTAACCGTACTTGACTACCTACTGTCACTCCTACCGGAACGCGTAGACTCTAGTTCCCTATTGCTTTCGTGCCAACACTTGTGTACCTGCCAGTTTCCCAAACACATGGGGTTCTTCTACACAGCCTACACCTCGTCCCCGGTCCATACCGTGGACACTCTTTAGTATTTGAGCACCCTTGGCAGCATGTTGGCGTGGGTCCCAAGTCACGTCATTGAAAGACTAAGCAGTTGGGACCCTGCCTACCTCGCCCGGTACATTCCCAATTCCCGGGTGGAAATGGCACAAGCGTTCACCAAACTCGCTCAACTAATTAAGCTAAAACTAATAAAACTGCACCCCTACCTGAATGTTTTGCCCCCTTATTTTGGTATACCGACCATCAGACCAGGGCACACTTCAGGTCCATTTCATGTGGTTAATCTTATGGTAGAGGCTACTTGATCATATCCGTATCGGCCATAGGGCTTTGACCATAAGTAAGAAGGCCAGTGTGGTGGCCTGAATTTATGGGAGGAGCCCGGAGGGTATTTAACCAGCCCGCTCGCCTGTGGTCTTTGTCGGTTTCCGGTGCGCGGCACCCACCCTCCCTTCCCCTTTTCAGGGCATTTCTCAAATTCATTTCTCTTCACATACATTAATTTCTAATCTAGGGTATGCCCCCTTATTTTGGTATACCGACCATCAGACCAGGGCACACTTCAGGTCCATTTCATGTGGTTAATCTTATGGTAGAGGCTACTTGATCATATCCGTATCGGCCATAGGGCTTTGACCATAAATATATATATATATATAGATATATATATATATATATATATATATATATATATATATATATATATATATATAAACCATTTTCCAAAATTTGCATTTTGAATTTCATATAGAATGAATTAGAATAGAATAGAAAATAATAGAAAAGATTAGACCAGAATCTAATCTTTTCTATTCTAATTTGATTTTATTCTATACGAAATTAGAATTTTGGAAAATGGTTATATCGTTTATATATAGTTTATATATAGTTAACTTTTTCAAATTTGGTCAAATTTTTTGGAATGTGGTAGAATTTTTTTGAATTTTATATTTTTTTGTAATCCGGTAGATTTTTTTTTGAATTTGATCAAATTTTTGAAATTTGATGGACTTTTTTCGAATTAGGTCAAAATTTTTTCAAATTCAAAATGAATCTATTCTAATCTTTTCTATTCAAATTCGACTTTATACTATAAGAAATTTAAATTTCGTATAGAATGAATTCAATTTCGAATAGAAAAGATTAGAATAGAATAGAAAAGAAGAGAAATAAATAGAACAGAATAGAAAAAAATATAATATATATTATATTTTATTCTATTCTGTTCTATTGTTTTTCAATTCTTTTCTATTTTAGTTTCAATTGTTTTGAATTCTATTCTCAAATTCAAGTTTATACTATTCGGAATTCGAATTTCGGAAGACGGTCATGTTCTATTTTATTACATTCTATTAAATTCTATTCTATTCTTTACTATTCTTTTATTTTTATTATATTGCTTTATTGCTTTATACTCTATTTTATTGTATTTTTTAGAAAATCGATTTCTATTTTTTTAATTTGTTCGCTTTTTTCGATTTGAATCGTTATTCCGGATTCGTTTAAATTGGTTACTTTTGTAATTCAGAAATTTGGATGTATCAGAATTTCCGAATAATGAAAAATTTGTCCAAATTTCGATTGGGAATGAAATGAAATGCACATGTTTATAGCCTGCCAAACTGTATGACGCAACTGCTTGCCGCTGGTCTCACGTCCTGTGCTGGTGTGCGTTCCACTCGTAGATAAGGAGAAACCGGAAGCTGGGAAATGGAAGTGATGTGACTGGAAGCACCTCGACGTAGGTTTCATAGTTAATATGTCATCAGGAAGCGTGACTTTATTTCCATGTCATATGGTCATATAAGGGTTTTTCGTTTTTTCACTCAGCATTCCCCATCACCTCTCTTTTATTTCTTGATTCTTATTCTTTTTAGTAGTTTAACAAGCACAATCTTTTTCTGTTTTTATTACCTTCTGTTTGCATGATTATATCTCATGTTTTAGTGTCACTGCCATATACACATTTTGATCTATTAGTGCGGTATACCACTTCCATTTGAACATGGCGCCAGCCATTTGCTCCAGGAAGATGCACAGCCATTACTTGATTCAGATGTTGGTTCTGAGGTTGAGAAATGCAGGAACATGAGCCTACAGAGAGGGGAGAACACTGGTACACAAATTGGCATTCATGTTCCTCCAGCTGCAGCGTATTGCCACGTTGTCTCCAGTGGTAATGAGGATGGAGGAGATGATGATGATGAGATCACTGACTCGACTTGGGTGCTGGATAAAGAAGAGGAGGAAAGTGAGGGTGAGGCACAAACCCAATGAGGCAGCCATCATGGAAGAGTAGAGAGCAGCCACCCTATTCCATCACCTTGTGGAGCTGTTATCCCCCGGCCCACTTCCCACAGCTCAGCTGTCTGGACCTTTTTTAGTTCATGTGCCGCCGATTGCACTGTTGCGATTTGCAAACTTTGTCTCAAGCACATCAAGCGTGGAAAAAACACCAACTATTTGGATACCACATGCTTGGAGAGGAATTTAACCTTCCACCACTGTTGGCAGGAGCACCTAAAAGCCACACAAAAGGGGCACAAATCTGTCGCTCCTCCTTACCCACCTCAGTCTGTCTCTATACCTGCTATACCTCATGACCTCTCAGCATCCTCCACTGACAGGGATGATGGTACAGCGCAGGCTGTCCCAGGTCCTTGCAGCACACCTGCTGGCAGCTCATCACCAGCTGTAGACTATAGGCAGTAAATTTCTCTGCCCCATCTGCTGCAGCAGAAAAAAGCTGTTGGCTCTACAACTTCTGCCTTTTGCCTGGTGGATTCTGCCCCCTTCTGTGAATTTGCAGAATGTACTGTACCACAATGGCAGGTTCCCAGTTGCTATTAATTTTCACGTAAAGCCATTCTAGCTCTCTATCATAATGTGACAGGCAATGTTGTGGCATCAGCAAGCATGGGCAGGGATGATATATTTAGTTCACAGCACACTGAGTAACTCTGCTTGCAACTCGTAAGGATGCAGGACATGGCTCAGTGCTGCAGCTTGTTTTTTTATTTTTTTTTCCAATATAATTTTATTAGGTAATTTCAGTAACAAAAACCATTGCAATAAATCAGTACGATTAACATGTTTTGAGATTACATTTGTGTACATACATTAAACATATCACAATAGTACTCTGTATATTGCCATCATAACCTTAAACACTGTGTAAAAGTGAGAGACCTAAAGAAAATAAAATAATAGCCAATCCTATAATATTGTTCTAATAAACCCTCATACTGCTGTCCTATCGAAGAGGACTGAAGCTTATTAATAAATACCTGAAGGCAAAAACTAATACTGTTTGGAACGTGTAGTATAACTATAGAATGTAAGTCTTCCTATGTAAAAGTGCATAGTCAAATATTCCCAACTCAACCTCTGCACCCCTTACGGGAGCTTGCTGTACAGAAGGAGCTGAGAAACAGCTAATCGAGTTATATGTCACGGTCTAAATTATAGTACGAGTTCCTACATGCTCACAAACGTTAAGGGCACGCACACTTTCCTCCCAGAGCCTTCGCCTGCTATAGAAGTTCCCCTAGGTGCTCGGATACATACAGTCAAACCCTAAGAAATACAGTCCGGAACTGATAAACAAAAATGTATGTCCCATTGTATTTCATTTCAAAACGTTGAAAAAGTTATACCCTAATGGGAGATGTAGATTAGAGAAAGCTCAAATCGTTTGGATATGGTCATGGAATCGCGGGGAGGTTCTAAAGTGTATCCAACACATCCATAGTGTGGTATATTTAGAAGGGGTGTCGTTAGCCTGATGAATTAATTGTTACATCTCAGAAATTTTTTCTACTCGTGTAACCCAGTCTGTCACCGTTGGAGGTGTTGTGGACCTCCAGAGTATTGGGATACATTGTTTAGCTGCATTTAACAAATGAGGTACGATTGTGTTCTTGAAACTTGTGCATGGTGTGGAAGTATAATTTAGTAGAAATTGTGTCGGCTTAAAGTCGAATGGTCTCGAAGACATTTCTGAGATTATTTTGTGAATTTTTTCCCAAAAAGATTTAATTAGCGTACACTCCCACCAAATGAGCAGAAATGTTCCTGGTTCTTGGCCACATCGCCAACACAATGGAGAAACTGAGGGAAAGAATTTATGTAAGATGTCCGGTGTTCGGTACCATCTCGTATAAATTTTAAAAGAGTTTTCTTGAGCAGATACATTAACCGAGCTCTTATGGATATTACGAAAGATCACTTCCCACTCCCCGGTCAAGAGATCCATGTTTAGATCTCTTTCCCAATGGCGAACTGCCAGCAGGTCTTTGGGGTTGTGGTCTCTAAACAGTAGTGAGTATACCTCTGAAATGAAATGCCGAAGGGGTGGCGTACCCATACACAAAGTTTCGAATGGAGTCAGATTTCTACTCCAATGCGATAAGTGATGAGCACTATAAAAGAAGTGTCTAAGTTGCAAAAATTTAAAGAATGGGATAGTATGGTCAGGGAGGGACTCACACATCTCTCGAAATGAGAGGATGTTGCCGTTTTTAACTAACAGTGAGGCTCTCATGATCTGCCTAGATGAATCTCCCAATGTATTTCTCAGAGAGAGCCCTGGTGGGAAATCCGGGTTGTCAGTCAATGGGGTCATCGGACCCGGGGATGGATTCCATTGCAGCTGTGTAGCTACATCTCTAAACACTCACATAGATGCTCCCATCAGTGGGTGCGTGGAGTAGGCTTTTGGAATGTTTCCTACTGAGATCCAAGGCAAGTGTACTATTGGCGTCGAGTCAAAAGAGCCCTCTAAATTTATCCAATCTTTCGAATCTTTGTGTACGTGATAGTCGATAATTCTTGTGAGATGGCATGCCGAGTAATATTTACGAATGTCTGGTAAACTAAGACCCCCTAGAGCTTAAGGCAGCACCAGTGTAGCCCAACTTATTCTTGGGGATTTCGAGGCCCAAATAAAATTCCTGCATAGCCTTTTGAACGCTGTGAAAAATGATGCAGGAAGTTTAATCGGCACAGTCTGCATTATGTATAGAATGCGAGGTAAAATATTCATTTTTATAATGGCTATACGGCCAAACCAGGAAAACTTGCCAGTTGTCCAATTGTTTTTTTTTAATTCTTTATTTATCTTTTTAATACAGTATTCAAACATGTTTTTACAATTCTTGCGGATGAGAATATTTTATAATATCTTTCACAGACCATAAACTACTTCCGCCTCTCCTTTTAAGAAATACATTTAAAACCCCCAAACCCCCCTCCTCCCCCCTTGGGCAAAAAAAAAAAAAAAAGGAGGAGAAGTGCCCCCCCATCTCCTCCTATATCCTTCGTCCTCCTCCTTGTCACCTTCTCCCACTAATCAGACATGGCAGTTCCCACTCTCTAAGAATGTCAGCCATTTTTGCCACTTTCCTTGGATTTCATTTTCTATCTCCTGGGTTTTATTGATCGAATCTTCAATCCGCCTAATCTGCTCCACCCTCTTCACCCACTCCAGGATTGTCGGCTCCTGCGGGTCTCCCCAATGATTTGGTATTAAGGCTTTGGCTGCATTCAAAAGGTAAGGGACAAGTGTAGCTTTGTACTGCCTTACTCCCATGTCTGTGTCGTGGAACAGACAAGCCCATGGACATGTCCTAATCCTCCTTCCGGTTATCAGAAAAATATTTTGAATTATCTTATCCCAGAACGGTCTTATTTTCGGGCAATCCCACCATATATGTTTAAACGATCCTTGTTCCTTACATTCCCTCCAACACATCGCTTCCTCTCCGATTCCTAGCTTCTGCATTCTAGTGGGTGTCATATACCATCTTGCTATTAATTTATATGCCATTTCATGGGTTTGTGCGTCTTTCGCTAGTGCATATGTCATTTTCAATATTTTCCTTCTGTGTTCATCATTTCTAAGTGTCCCTAATTACCCTTCCCATTTCCTTACATATTCCGGTAACTCCCCCTCCCCCTCACCTCGTAATATTTTATATAATTTGGAAACCCTTTTCACTATACAATAGTGCATCTTTAAATAATTTTTCTAATGGCCTTAACTCCTTCATTCCTCGTAGAGGCTGTGGGAGCCCTTGTGTAAAATGTACTATTTGAGAATATCTCCATCTGTCTAATGTTCTATGTCCCCATTCTTGTGTGATTTCCCTAAACGTTACAATCCTATTCCCTTTAATCACCTCTCCTAATGTGATTTCTACTTTCTGTACCCATCTACTATAATACAGCCGCTCTTCCAATCCTGGTAGAAAGTATTTTGTGTCAAGTAGTGACATAAGTGGAGAATTATATGTCCAGTTGTGTAACTTATTTATTTTATCCCATATTCTAAGTGTGTGTCTTGTGATTATACTAGTACCTGTTCCTAAGTTCCGCACCTGAGCCGGTATCCAAATCATTTTAGCTAAATCCGTCCCACTTAATCTTGTTTCAAGCTCCGCCCAGCTCTTCTCCTTTAGATCATGGATCCAATCTGCTATCCTAGATAGCATTGTGGCTTCATAATATTTGTTGAAGTCTGGGAGACCCACTCCTCCTTCTTCCTTTTCCCTTGCAAGGACCTTGTATGCAATACGTGCTTTTTTTGGGTGCCATATATATGTGAGGACTAAAGATTTTAATTTTCTAAGAAAACTTCCTGGGAGGGGGATGGGGATCATTTGGAATGTGTATAGTACTGTAGGTAATATAAACATTTTTATTACATTCACTCTTCCTATCCAGGATATTCCTTTGTGTTTCATGTTTTTCAATTGGGCTTTAATTTTATTGAGCAGGGGAATATAGTTAGCTTCAAATAAATTCGCTCTTTTTGCTGTTAATTTTATCCCCAGATAGCTCAGTTCCCCTCCACTCCATCTAAAAGGTAAACTAGCAGCCAAGTCTCTTTGCTCCACTTCCAATATGTTTAGATTTAATATTTCTGTTTTGGATAAGTTAACTTTGAAATTTGATAGTCGACCGTACTGTTCCATTTCCTTCACTGCCGCCGGGATCGATATTCTGGGGTACGTGATATATAATAGTAGATCTCTGCGAATGCAGAGACCTTATATTCTCTTCCTCCCACCTCAATTCCCCGTAAATCCTGATTTCCCCGGATCGCTGCCAGTAACGGCTCCAAGGCAATCACGAAGAGAATCGGGGATAGAGGGCATCCCTGTCTCGTCCCGTTGAACAATTCAAGGGGGCGGGACAGGGAGCCATTCACCTCAATCTTTGCTGTCGGTTTATTGTAAAGCGCTTTAACCCACTTCATCATTCTATTGCCCAAGTCCATGTGTTCTAAGGTCTCATTTATAAACTCCCAATCTGTTCTGTCAAAGGCTTTCTCAGCATCTACCGACAATAACAGAGTGGGAGTCTCTCTTCTAGATGTTTCTTGTATCAACATAATTGATTTCAAAGAGTTGTCTCTCCCTTCTCGTCCCTGAACGAATCCCACCTGATCGGTGTGAATCCTCTCAGGGAGGAGGGTTTTCAGTCGCTCTGCCAAAATTTTCGCCTAGATTTTCACGTACGTATTCAACAATGATATCGGCCTATAGCTTTCCACTGCTGCGGGGTCTTTACCTTCCTTTAAAATCAATGTGATATGGGCGAGCAGGGCCTCTTCACGAAAGGCCCCCCGTCCCCTACCTCATTGAAATATTCACATAGTTTAGGTGCCAAAACATTTTGAAATTTCTTGTAATATAAAATAGAGTATCCGTCGGGGCCCGGGCTTCCCCCTAAAGCTGTATCTTTGATTGCCTTTTCCACTTCCATACCTGAAATCGGGGCCTCTAATTCCTGCCTCTCGTCCCATGTGATTTTTGGAAGGTCGAGCCT
This sequence comes from Lithobates pipiens, assembly GCF_037356315.1. NCBI lineage: Eukaryota > Metazoa > Chordata > Amphibia > Anura > Ranidae > Lithobates > Lithobates pipiens. Next base: position 331,339,677 of record NW_027507764.1, on the reverse strand, counting down.
TTCTAGATATTCCCTGATTGCTTCTTTCCTCTTCCCCCCTTCCTCCGTTCTTACACCTATATTGTATAGGGCGCTGAAATATAAGTGGAAGTTCTCTGCAATCTCCGGTGTAGTGAATCTCATCTCACCCTTTTTGTCTCTGATCTCCGGTATATAGGTCCTATTTTTCTGTTCTTTTATTCTTCTTGCTAACCACTTACTTGACCTATTCCCCCATAGGTGTCTCTCTCTATTTATTTTATGGAAAGCCGTTCTCCTCTCTTGCTCTAATACTTCTTCTAGCTCTCTTTTTTTCTTCGATAATTCCTGGGTGTCTTGAAGCCCTCTAGGTCTAGTCATTTGTTCGAGATCCTCTATTTCTTTGTAAAGCTGGGCCTTCTCCTTTTCCCTAACTCTCTTCTTCCCTGCGCCAATTCCTATTAACATCCCTCTGATGACTGCCTTATGTGTCTCCCAGATAGTAGCCTTTGAATATTCTCCCGTGTCATTTACTTCATAAAAATCCTTTAATTCCTGCAGAATTTTTTTACTAACTTCCTGGTCTTGAATGAGAGAATCGTTCAATTTCCAGGCACTTCCTGTCCCCATATGGCCCTGTATTTCTAGTTGAATTTTCACCGGGGCATGGTCGGAAAGGGTGATTGATTTAATTTCTGTTTTTTTTATATTAGCCATTAGTTGTTGTCCTACGAATATGTAATCCAATCTTGTGAAGGTTTTATGGACCGAGGAGAAGTGGGTGTAATCCCGTTCTTTCTGATGGTTAACTCTCCAAACATCTTGGAGCTGGGCGTTACTCAGTGCTTTGTTTATTTTTCTATACCGCTGTTCAGCCCCCCGTGTACCCCCTCCCGAGGAGTCCAACTTCGGGTCTAAACACCAGTTTAGGTCGCCTGCTAGAATTACCATACCCTTTCTAAATTCCTCCAGTTTATTTAATACTCTCAATAATAATTTCTCTTGGTTTCTATTTGGTGCATATACATTAACAATGGTACATTGCATATTTCCCAGGTTACCCTTTAGAAATAAATATCTCCCCTCTGGGTCCGTCAGTCGTTCCTCTATTTCAAATCTTACTGATTTGTTAAAACCAATGGCTACCCCTCTGGAGTGCGCAGAGGGAGAGTCTCCATAGAACCACATTGAGAATTGGGATGATGACATTTTTATCCCTGAGTTACTAGTAATATATTTTTCTTGAAGGCAAATGATATTTCCCCCCATAAATTGGAGTTCTTTATTAATTTTGTATCTTTTTTCAGTGGTGTTTAGTCCCCTCACGTTATATGTTACCACATTAATTAAGACCATTAAGAACTATTCTGTTGTTTAACGCATGTCGACCCAGAGGGGGCTTTCCCATTCGGGTGACCAAGGAGGGTGCGAAGGACGTACCAAAAAAAATAAATAAAATAAAATAAAAAAGACCCCAAGAAAAACAAGAAAAACAACCCCCCCCTCCCTCCCACCCTCCCCCCCAACTCTGCAACTGCAGACGTTGGCCGGGGACTCCCCCGTTTTGTGGGTATATGAAGCCGACCTTTATCTCTCTGATACTGTCTATATTTCATATTTACCCGGGGGTTCACACCTGGTGGCGCCTACCCAGCAGCGACGACTCCCTCTTGCCGTCTCCCTCTCCCCCTCTCCCTCCCCATCCCCACCTGACCTTCAGCTTTGCTGCCCCCTATATCTGTTATCTCCTTCCCCACCATTCATCTCTCTATTTCTCCTTCTCTGCCATCTTAACTTACTTTGGGGGGCATGAGTGTCTATTTCTTCCTGCCAACCTGGAAGGGAAGGGGGGGGTGATCCCTAAGCTCTCACAGAACCTTCTTAGGTCCTCCGGAAAGCGCAGAACCTCTGAGCGTCCGTCTCTTCGCCCCCTCAAGCACGCTGGGAAGCCCCATTGATCGGGGATTCTCGCAGCGTTCATAGCTTCCGTTAGAGGTTTCAAGAGCCTCCTTCTCCTCAGTGTTTCCGGGGCTAAGTCTGAGAACACTCGCAGCTCTGCACCCTCAAAGGAGATCTCCGGTTCTGCCCTAAGTTTCTCCATTATTTGCCCTTTCTCCTCTGCGTAATGGGACCTAGCTATCACATCACGTATGGCATCCTTACTTACTTCCCCCCTAATTGCAATCCTATGGACCCTGTCAAATTTTATACTTTCAGTGGGCTCCTTTTGTAACAACGGGTTAAAGACCTGCTGTACTATTTTGCCCAACTCCGTGGCACCGTATTTTTCGGGGATACCTTTAATGCGTACATTCTTCCTCCTACTCCTATTTTCTTGGTCTTCTAATTTGTATAGGAGGGACCTATTTGTTCTCTGGATATTCTGTACCTGTTCTGCTATCTCGTCTATCCTAAGCTCCTGGTTGTCAATTCTATCTTCAATCTCTTCTACCCTCTCCAATACACGACCTATATCTGCACGCACTCCCGCTATTTCTGTCTTTAGGGCCACCTCCATTTTTGCGAACATTTCCCCCAGCATCTCTTTTATCAGAGTGGTTTCCACTTGGGGACTTGATCGCAAAGTCCCTTCCTCGGACGCAGGCTCTCCTATTGCTCTCTCCTCCTCTTCATCCCTTTGGCCTCTGGCAGAGCTTTGTATTGTGGGGCTTGTCCCTTTCATCCCCCCACTTTTAGTCCCATCCGTTTTGGCTCCTTTACCTTCCTCTCCCAACTTCTGTCTACTCGGGCCTGACCTCCTTCCCACTCCTTGCTTTGGGCTTTCCTGTCCCACCTCTAGCGTACTGGAGTTGGTGATATTACTTGCCATGTATCTCTGAATCCCTCCGGGGCTAGATACAGGAGGGGCACTTTTACCCGCTTTTGCCTTCCCCCTCATTTTTTCCCCCTACTTTTCTTTCCAACACTATTTCTACGACTGTCCCCCCTTTCTGTAACCTAGACGTCCCTTCAGCGGGACACGTATAGACCCCTGGCATCCACCCGTGTCCCCTTTACACATACATGTACAGCAATACAAATATAAACCTTCGATGTACTCATTAGGTAAATTAAAGATAAGGGAGTGTAAGACCCTCCTAGGCAGTCAATCAGTGTGTAGACAAATATCTCCTGAAGAGGTCAGGGGGCCAAAGTGAATCGTCTATTCTAGGGTATGTTGGTACATCAGGGTCTTCAAAATGTCTTCAGCTGCCAGTCATGTACTCTCCTGTCGCCTTCGTGTTTCCCTCCTCCTAGGCTAGAAATTGTTTGTTGTCCCTACCCTCAGTGCCTCTGCCTTTGGCTCAGTAGGTAAAATAGAGTCCTTCTATAATGTGGGCACGACTCCTTCCCAGGTCTCCACTTTAATCCTACTACTTCTTGGGAGGGACACAGGTGTTTAAATACTCTCCCCAAACAGAATTATGGGGGGAAACAGAAAAAAAAAAACAAAAAAAAAAACAAAGAGATAGAGAAAAAATCCTCTAAGTCCAGGCCTAGGAATGCGATGTTAGGGGGGCCCTCTAATCCACGAAGGGCCAGGAAGAATGTAGGTGCTCTGACTCCCCACTTTAATGGACCCAGGGGCCGTTTCCTTGTAATTGCCACAGTCCTTCTTTCTCTCACCTCTCAAACATATGGAACATATGGAAACATATGGAGTACCCTTACTCTTGGGGTTAAGTCCAGTCGGAGTGTAATTTGAACCCTTCTAGGTGCGTAAACAGAGGCTAGTATACGCTGGTATACCCCCGGAACGGCCTATATATTATCAGGGCTAGCCACAGTCTTTGACTTTATTGCTTATTGCTTAATATATCCGGCCCGCATAGGCATGTGGGAAATAGCAGTATACTAAATACAATAATACCTTCCAGCAGCCTGTGGGGGATATGACACCTTCTCCCTTCTTGCTAGCTTTCTTAAATCAGTCAATTTGGCTATAGTCCATCAGCGTTCCCAATCGCCTTCTCTGTGACAATCATCCATTTGTTATAGCCCTTTTTAGACAGTCTATTCACTTCATGCGCCTAGCCATTCATCCCTTCCCCGTCCGGTACCTTTCCTCTGCAGTGTTGTCCTCTGCAGCTTGGCTCCACTGGCTCCTGGCTCCGCTCCGCCGCCGCCGCTCTTCTAATCACTCAGCGGAACTTCCATTCACGTCTGAGTCCCAGCGGGTTGCAAGCTGCCGTTCAAATATGGTGTTCGCGCCGTTCTCCGGGCGGCTGGCTCCTGTGTCGCTCACTCCTTCGCCCGTCCGCCGGGCTGTTCCGTACTCTCCGCCCCCCTCCACCGACCGGTGGATCTGGGGATGTTGTTGCTGGCTCCCGCAGAGTGTGCTACTGCTGGGTCCTTCCGAGCGTCTCAGCCTCGGTCTCGATCTCGGCGCCGGCTACGCTCATCGCGTTCTCCCCCGCTCGTCATGGGGCTGCGATGTTGCGCGGGGATCCTGACGGCTAGAGGGGAGGGAGTCGTCCTCAGCACACGCCTACCTCATGGTGCTCCACCCCATCCTTGTGAGTCCAGTTGTCCAATTGTTAAGATCACTTTGTAGGGACTGTAGGATCGGTTTGTAGTTAAAGTCGTAAAGATTATCCAAAGAGGAAGGTAGTTGGATTCCTAGGTATGTGAGTGCTTTGGGTTCCCAGCTAAATGGAAAATTCAGTTTACATTGTTCTACTGTGGACAAGGGGAGAGCCTTTGATTTTGAAAAAGTCAAGATAAGCAAATTCACAAGTACCTTAACTGAACCATCACCTGGGCCGCATGCTATATGTAACATCCTTGTAAAATTATAAGGCTGTTTTTGGTTTTATCTAAATTGTTGTCATAATAAAATTAAAAGATATTTTTTATACTTTTTCTAAAAATATTTTTTTTGTCTTCTTTGCTAGTTAAAATATTGCACTGTAAGGGCCGGTTCACACTGCAGGCGCGGCGAGGCGTCTCCGACTTGCCTCGCCGCGGCCTGCGGCGGCCTCGGCGGCGACTTGCAGATGACTTCTGTATAGAAGTCAATGCAAGTCGCCCCCGAAGTCACCCAGAAGTAGTACAGGAACCTTTTTTCTGAGTCGGAGCGACTCGAGTCGCTCCTCTCAGAACGGTTCCATTGTACAGAACGGGGGCGACTTGCGGGAGCGAGGCGAGGCGAGTCGTGTCGCCTCGCATCGCCCGCTGTGTGAACCGGCCCTTAATGTCCCATTCCTCCTCCATTGGGGTTCTGTTTCCCAAAAATTTAGAATAAGGTGTCCGTTTAGTAAACTTTGATAAGCTGAGATCAGGATGATCTCTGCTTATCTCAGAGCATTGCAGGTTTAATATACCGAGATGAGTGCTGGAGAACTATTTTTTCTCTTCTCATCTCAGAACACAGAACGGCTGCATTGACTGCAACAGAAACGGCATGTTTAGTAAACAGAGATGCCACTTTTTCTCTGTGATTCTCTTTCAAGTTCTCCTTTCTGGCTTCTCCAGCCCAGAGGTGGAGATATCAGGATGAAAAAAAAAATGAAAGTAAAAACTTTCTTAACTGCAGTGAAAAATACACCAACAGCAGGTTACAAATACAATAACTATACAATTACACACAGAGATTATATATATATGTATATATATATATATATATATATATATATATATATATATATATATATATATATATATATATATATATATATATATATATATGTATATATAAGAGGGCCAGTATGGTGGCCCGTAATTATGGGAGGAGCCCGGAGGGTATATAATCAGACCACCCACAACGGTCTGTGTCGGTTCCAGTGCAAGGTACTGCACATCAAGGGGCTGACTCTTCTCAGCTCCCTCACGGTCGTCTATCTGTGTGTCCAATCGTAGGTGCACTTCGGCTTCTTCATTCGTGGTCTTCGTCGGCGGTTCCCGCTCATGGTCGCAGATAAGTAGTATCCGAATCTTTTCATATCATGTGCAAACTTGCGGCTTATCATCCTTACTATCCTGCACCCCTTTTGCAAAACCTACCTCTGAGTTGTTGACACTCATGTCCCGACGTTGTTCGGCACAGCCGAGTCGCTATCAGTTGTTCCTCGTTATCACTCGCCATAGGCTTCACTGGTTATAAAATTCACTGTTCTCATCCTTTTTTGAGATAAACAGGTATTGTTTGTATGGGTTTCTGTGGCTGATTGAGGTGTAATTAAACCCACCTGATGTCTTACCTGCACTTGACTAGCCTGGGGGGATGGGTGGTTGATAGGTGTTTGGTTTCACAGTAAGGAAGGGCATACACTCTACAACCAATTCGTATCAGATACTCCTTACTGCCAATTTATATCAGATTCATCTCATACATTTTTGAGCTGATTCGTGTCAAATGCATTGCAGAGGCTGACTCTGCCAACTCACTGCATGTCCACGTAGTTGTACCTTCGAGATCGGTCGTATATCTTCATTGATTGTCCCACGCTCGGACCGCTACACACTCGCTGTCGCAGGTAGGACTTTGTTGTTACCGCTCTTCTAAACTCCAATAGTTACCTTATCATGTTCGTTTTGCAAAGTCGCACTTACGCCACCGTAAGTCTATGTCATCTTTCATGTATTTCATCCTTTCTACCCAACGCGGGTTTACTCGAGCCGATCACTTCACGGTCGATGCGGTCAAATCCGACATTCAAGCCCCTTACTCACCTCGCATCTACGGCCGATTCGAAATCTAGTCGCAACTTCGCTTCTATGTTTCGGATCCTCGGCAATCACAAGCCCCTTCAACCGTCATCACCATTTAGTTGATTCGAACCCAGCCATATCATCGGCAATACGGTCAGATCTGTTATACGAGCCCCGTAGTCACCTCATATCTACTGCCGATTTGAAATCTAGTCGCAACTTCGCTTCTATGTTTCGGATCCTTGGCAGTCACAAGCCCCTTCAACCGCCATCACCATTTAGTCGATTCAAACCCAGCCATATCATCTGCAACACGGGCAGATCTGTCATACGAGCCCTATAGTCACCTCGCATCTACGGCCGTTTCGAATCTAGTCGCAACTTCGCTTCTATGTTTCGGATCATTGACAATCCCCAGCCCCTTCAACCACCATCACAATTCAATCAATCCGAACCCAGCCATATCCTCAGCGATACGGTCGGATCCCATATACGAGCCTCTCAGTCGCATCTATGGAGGATTCGAGTTTAGTCGCAGCGTCGGCGCAACGATTCCAGTCCTTGCCAAACGCAACTCTAACAACCAAGCCGAATCCTGTTGCATCACCGACTCATTTGAGTCGAATCTTTCGCAGACTATTCCATAGCTATAGCCCAGTTCAAACTAGTCACATCGACTGTACGAATTCAGCAGTACTTACATTTGACCTTCTCAGTCTATCATACATGATCGTACACAATTCTCTCCACCAATTTGCTCAGTATTGCGCACGGTCATTCCTACATAATCACATTTCCTCTATAACCTTTCTTTCGCCTTTCAACAAAGCTGCGTTCTTGCAATCGCTGCAAGTCTTTCTGCATTTGGCTCAAAACTGCCAATCGTCTCCAGTAGCAACACTGCTGTTCACCTCATACCTACACACTTATAAATCCGCAAAACATTGCTTTCACCTTTCAAATCTCATCTCTAGTAGAAAAACGGCTGCTCTCCTCATTCCTACACACTTATAATTAAATTTATAGATTCAAATAAAGCTGCTTTCTTGCAAATCGCTGCAAGCATCTCTGCAATAGCTTAATACGGCCACTCATCGTCTCCAGTAGCAACACAGCTGTTCACCTCATTCGTTCATTCATTCATTCATTCTCACCTCATAATTCAATTTATAATTCAAATAAGGCCGCTTCCTTGCAATCGCTGCAAGCATTTCAGCGAATGGCTCAAACTGCCACTCATCGTCTCCAGTAGCAACATGGCTGCTCATCGTTTTCTCTGTCGCTTTCCCCTTTTAGGCCAGTTAGAACACCAGTTAGTCCACCCTGCACCAGGTTTGGACAGTATCTCCCCAAAAAAAAAAAAAAAAAAAAAAAAAAAAAAACCCATTGTCGAGGGCTTGCATCTTCACCAGGGGGCCAGCTTTGCCCCAAACAGCTCTTTGCAATCCCCATCGTCAAAACGAAATTCTCATGTCACCTTACTACAGGCTCCCGGTCAACTCAGTTCTCGACCACCAACCAGTCGACTTCACAACTAGGGCATAAAGTCAGGTGTGTAGTTCAATGGGATTCCCCCTTTCTCTTAAACACTCTTTCACTACATATTTTTACTTCACATACAGAATTTGACCTGCTCCTGAGGCGTTAGCAACTGTCACATACTTCTGTGCACTTCACTCTGTTTTCGAAGCACAAGCCTTCAATACGCAGACAAGGTCGCCTAATCTCCATACTTGCTGGCAGTGCAAGCATTAGTAGACCGAACCCACGTCAATTAACTACAGATCGCAACATTCCTACTTAGTATACCAGACTTCAGCTACCCACCCCAGTCCGCCATGGGGCGCTCTGGTTCATTAGTCTGTGCCGAGCACAGACTGACACCCGAGCTATCGGTTACCTAGCCAGTCACCTCCTGGCTCACCTCGGTTGTTACGCATTCTTTTGAGTTTTCTAAAGTCACACTCAACAGCGCTCGAGCGCAAACCAACTGTCACTATGGCTGTCGTTCCTTGTCCTATTCTTCTTGTTTCCTTCCGCCTTTCATCTTATCTACCCAACGCAACTATCCGCTCCTACCTTTGCAACTTACCTCAAACATACCCCCCCTTGCTTTTAGTTGATGCCATGTCGCAGGCAGACAGTGAGGACTTTGCCTCAGCCCTGCCATCACCCTTTACGGGCTCAGCAAGCGGCGGTTTAGTCTCACAAGAGCTTGGACCAATAAAAAACTAATAAACAAAACAAAAAACAAAAAAACAAAAAAAAAAATAAAAAAAAAATATAAACTCATAACAGAACGGTGTCACGGGAGTAAATCCTACCCTGCTGCAGCCAGGAAACCAAGCCTTTAGGCTACTGTTTCCACCACCAGTGGCAGCACTTCCAGGCACCACTACAGTCTATCTTCTTTGCGACTACTCAGCTGCACTCCTGGGTAACCACACTGTCAGCAGCAGTCCCTGAAGTCCAAGCAGAGTGACAGCCCTGGAGGTACGCCCAGCCATGCCCCTACCAGCTCCAGTCACCACCGTCATTCCCGTACCTTCACTTACAGATGCACCATTGTCTTCCCTGCACACCTTGTCCTAGCAGGGCATCTAGGAGGACATCTTGGATGACAACGACGTTAACTTAGCATCCCTCCTCATAGCAGTACACAACTTGGCCTAGAACAAATCATATTCGCAGGGAGATGTCTCCGTCATCCTGAAGACCAGAGACCCTTTACTTAATCGCAAGCTCACTGTCACAGAGTTTGTGCGGGCCTTGGGGACAGTCAGAGACATGCTAGGCAGAGCAACCCCAACAGGAGGGTAGAATTGGACCTGTATCTGCACGCAGCAGGTCACAAGTACGCAGGGTGCCCATCCTTTGACTATCACTGCTCATTTTCAGCCAAGGCAGCAGCCAGACTCAAGGGGATCTTTTACCTCCCATCTTTTAGTGTTTCTCTTCCAGGCAAAGACCCTGACTAAATCCTTAAATTAAGATGTGCCAGCTATAGCAGATCTGCCCATGAGAGTCGAATTTCTCACAAATTGGAATGGCATGCCAATGTGTATTCCTTCAGCATCTCTCTCTTCATCTCAGGTAGTCATGGTCACCGCAGCCTCCACAGGTCCTCGCCTCAATTTTGGTCAAATTGGGTTTATAGGGCCATGGCCGTCAGAAATCCTCTTGATTCCTGGGTTCAGTTAGTCCTCCTCTTTGTTCGACCTCTACCCCATTGTCGCAGCAGCTCAAGTCTGGTGCAACAACTGGGCAGGACAAACAGTGGCGTTCGCCACAGACAACCAAGCCAATAAACCAATAAAGGAGGTCCTAGTAGCTGGCCATCGTGGCCTTCCTGTGCAGGCTGGTGCCACTATCCCCACAGCACCAATCTAACGTCCTATGCGTCCACATCCCAGACAAATGTAATAATCTCGCCGACGCACTACCCGTTAACTTTGCTTCGTTATTTTTTGCAGGAACCTGGAACCGACCCGACCATGTCTCTTATCCCACACTGGTCATAGCTAACCTCGGATTCAAACAACACTTTCACGACGCTACCTGCCTTATTAATCTTTCACTATCTCACAACACCCTGAAGGCCTACCGGGCAGCCTAGAGGTTCTATGTCAGGTTACTAGCCTCAAACCCCAGAGCAATACCAAGAGTTCTCCATCACATCCCGGTCTTCATATTATGCCACCGCACACAGTTGGCATTGTCACACAATACCTTAGATCCCACTCAGCTGACATCCAGTATTTTATCCCCTTATGAGATCCTAACAAACCGTCTTGTTCGCTGCCCATACGGTCAAGACCATGTTGTGTGGTATTCACAGGCAATGACCCCAAATCAGTATCAAACGGCTACCCGTCACCAGCGCCATATTCCGAGACATGTCTTTCATCCTGTCACATTCCCCTTTTGGCTAAATGCAGCCTGGTCCTTCAAGCAGCCATCTACCTGGCTTTCTACGGCTTCTTACGCCCCAGTGAATACTGTCACCATCCCAGTTGTAAAGTGTTACATAGACACCACCTCACACGCCATCAGACTTCATCTTGCTCCTCAGCGTGTCCAAAACACAATAGTCCGGTCCAGGGGTTGACCTAAAACCTTTCCAAACTCTCAAAGCCTGGTGCCCCGTGTCCATCCTAGATCAATTTTTGGCCCATATGTTTGATCCCTCGCAGGACAGCCCATTACTACCGTTCTCGATTAGTACCCCAGGCAGCAACTAGTTCATTAGTCACGTCAGGTTCCTTTTGAGCACATTAGGCCAGGACCTTGGTCATTTTCTTGGACATTCTTTCGCATTGGAGCAGCATCAGCAGCCTCACGAAACGGGGTCCCAGTCCACGCGATCAAAGATGGGCAGGCGGGAATCCACCTGCTTTACTCGATACATCTCCAATCCACAAGTGGAAATGTCCTGAGCCTTCAGAAACTTTGCCCCGTAGTGTCTTGCTGTACATAAATTAATAATTACCTCCCTACACCAAATCTTTTGCGGCCTTCTCTTGGCATATCGCCCAGCAGAGCAGGGCTCACCGCCCAGCTCACCAGGGCTTACCTTACAGCAGACCAAGGGCACAATTCAGGTCTATTTTATGTTGTTAGTCTTGTGACGTGTTTATGTGTTCTTTCATATCTCTTACAGCGGAGGGCTCCAACCATAAATAAGAGGGCCAGTATGGTGGCCCGTAATTATGGGAGGAGCCCGGAGGGTATATAATCAGACCACCCACAACGGTCTGTGTCGGTTCCAGTGCAAGGTACCCACCCACCCATTTCCCTTCTTAGAGTACTTCACTTAAAACACGTTTCTCTACAGAAACATCCATTTACTTTCTTAAGGTATGCGGCCTTCTCTTGGCATATCGCCCAGCAGAGCAGGGCTCACCGCCCAGCTCACCAGGGCTTACCTTACAGCAGACCAAGGGCACAATTCAGGTCTATTTTATGTTGTTAGTCTTGTGACGTGTTTATGTGTTCTTTCATATCTCTTACAGCGGAGGGCTCCAACCATAAATATATATATATATATATATATATATATATATATGTATATATATATATATATATATATATATATATATATATATATATATATATATATGTATATATATATATGTATATATATATGTATATATATATATATATGTATATATATATATATATATATATATATATATATATATATATATATATATATATATATATATATATATATATATATATATATATGTATATATATATATATATATATATATATATATATATATATATATATATATATATATATATGTATATATATATGTATATATATATATATATATATATATATATATATATATATATATACACACATATACATATATTTATATGTGTATATATATATATACATACATATATATATATATATATATCTGTGTGTGTATATATTTATATTTGTGTGTGTATATATATTTTCAAAAAACTCACGGAACGGATCGTTCCTGGGATCAGAGTCACGGATTGGATCATTTTTCGGATCAGCAAATAATAATTGGCTGAGCATGACTGGGTATCGCTGAGTATGGCTGGGTATTACCGAGTATGGCTGGGTATTGGCAAGTATTGGCACGGTATTGGCAGAGTATTGGCACGGTATTGGCACGGTATTGGCAGAGTATTGACACGGTATTGGCAGAGTATTGACACGGTATTGGCAGAGTATTGGCACGTTATTGGCAGGGTATTGCAGAGTATTGGCAGGGTATTGGCACGGTATGGCAGTATTGGCAGGGTATGGCAGAGTATTGACAGGGTATGGCAGAGTATTGGCACGGTATGGCAGAGTATTGGCAGAGTATTGGCAGAGTATTGGCACGTTATTGGCAGGGTATTGGCAGGGTATGGCAGTATTGGCATGGTATGGCAGAGTATTGACAGGGTATGGCGGACTATTGGCATGGTATGGCAGAGTATTGGCAGAGTATTGGCACGTTATTGGCAGGGTATTGGCAGGGTATGGCAGTATTGGCAGGGTATGGCAGAGTATTGGCACGGTATTGGCAGAGTATTGGCACGGTATTGGCAGAGTATTGACACGGTATTGGCAGAGTATTGGCACGTTATTGGCAGGGCATGGCAGGGCATTGCAGAGTATTGGCAGGGTATTGGCACGGTATAGCACTATTGGCAGGGTATGGCAGAGTATTGACAGGGTATGGCAGACTATTGACACAGTATTGGCAGGGAATTGCAGAGTATTGGCAGAGTATGGAGGGATGACTGTGACTGCAATTGTTACAGAGCAGCGCTGTGGACACTACAGATCCAGCCCACAGTGCTGCTTCTATCCGATCTCTCCCCTCCACTTTACAGAAGGGAGAGAGGAACCGACGTTTGTTTACAAGTGATCGCTCCATCATTTGACAGAGTGATCAAATCGTAAACGGCTGATGGGTGCACCAAGATAGCTGCCGCTCCAGAGCTAGGCCGAAGCCACGACCTTTCCTAAGGCCGAGACCGCGGATCGCTGCGTGTGCCGATCCGAACAGGGTGACCCATTCGAATCACGGATCAGTGACGATCTGTTGCACCCCTAATATATATATATATATATATATATATATATATATATATATATATATATACATACACACACACACACACACATACACTCACACAGATATACACATATATATAGGCATATATATAAAGGCAGTGTTGTGGCTACAGAAGTACAACTGATGCTGTAATTTTGACAGCTGCGCAGATGATGCATCGCTGATAACGCAAGGTGGCTGTAAAATTCAGAGCATCAGATGAGTCCAGTACACACTGCGTTTGCATAAGTGTATATGTTAATACGCCGGTATTATTTATTTTTTATATTTATTATTATTATGTATTTATTTATTATTATTTTAATTGTTAATTTAATATTTTTAATATTAATTAATATTAATATAAATTAATTATATAATATTAATTAATTAATATTTTTATTGTTATGCTTTTTTAAAATTACTTTGAACTATTTAATATATATATTTATTGTTTTTATATGAATGGTGCATATCTGCATGACAAATAGGGTACTATCATTTCAGAATACACCATTCGCATAAATATGCACATATGTTATGTATTAATTAGAATGTTTTACAGTTATGGGGTGTCTGTTTATTGGGTAGGGGGATTATATCTTTATTATTAACTTAATATGTGCAGTGCTTCGTATTTCACTTTGGGATTCTGATACTGAAATCTCCTGAGCTATTGTGAGATTACAGAAACAGAAGCCGTTCAGGGTTCTCAGAGCGTTTGTAGATCACTTCTATTCTCAGTGGGAGAAGTGATCTACATGATATATTAAACTGCCACAAGGGTGAGAACAAATATCTCTGAGAAGAGCAGAGAACTCCAGAGATGTAAAATATCAAAATATACTAAACGGACACCTATGATCTGTATATGTTTTCAAGTATAAACGACAAATCTAATAGCGCTGCAAAGGTTGTAAACTAGTGAAAGCTGTCCTTCAAACCGGGTAACGACTCATTGGGTAGTCGTAGTGTGAGTTGGAGATTCCGAGTGGCTGCCGCCCCAAGGTAGATGTGCAGCTCGTGGTAGGTTCTAAAGGTAGCCAGTTATTGAGATAACGAACTCGTCGTAAGAATCATCTCGAGTTAACTCACATGAGGGATATCAGCGGCCACACAGAATCTCTTAACTATGAAGTCAGCATCCAATTTCAATACTGTAGATTCTATCCAGAAATGCTAAGAGCTGTCATATGATGACCTACTTACAGTTACCCTCAGTAGCAGTGCTGAACGGCTTCCTATCATTTAACAAAACACATTGACCATATCACTCTAGAAAGTCTATATAACCTATAAACAAGTTCAATGTAGAGGGGTTGTCAATACCAACAAACAGGATGACAAACCGGGTGGCGTGTGGGTGACTTCGTAAAGGTTGTTCAAATATGTGTTGCGATGATTCTCGGCCTCCGAACCTCTCGGGGACGGGACGAAAGGCAAGTCCATTTAGCCTGCATGCAAACTTAAGGAAAGTCTGTGAAACTTGCATTGAATCCAATTCTGTATGTCGGGCAGAGGAGCATCAGATTAATGTTCAAAAGGTCATCAGCGTTTCCATGGTATGTCATTCAGTAGGCCATTTGGGTACGGAGGGGTAGGGCTTGCAGGAGACGATGAATCTACTGTCGTTATTGTGATAGCGATCTACTAAACGGTTATTGTTGCCATGTATCTATTCCCGAAAGTCGAGTAGAACTGTTAGTAAACTTTAGGCAAACAAACCAGCCATAGAAAGTGAAACGTTCCCGCTTTTAACTAGCGATACAAACCAGAGTAGGACAAAAAGAACCTGAGAACTCCATTTGGTGGCACAAGTTCAAAAGAATCTAAACCTGGCCCCTGGAATATGTGCCGTCAGATTTCAGATCAGTAGTCCCTACGAGCTCTTTGAGAATGTGGGGATTCTTCTGGACTATAACCAGTCCTGTCCCTGTGGCGAGAGGAGCAGGTGACGTTACCCGAAGTTGATCGCCATCTACGAGGTCTCGGTTCCGGCACGTCCATTTGTTCTTCTGGTGGTGGTGGTGATCTTCTTGCCGAATATATGCGGAAGTCTGCGTACCAATTAGGTACCTCCACTAATGGAATGTCCAGCGTACGGCAAAATTGCCATAAGTCTTCGGGCAATCGCAGTATCGCTGATTTCCCCCTATGTGTGGCAGAAAGTCCAAAGGGGAATTTCCATCTATACTGTATGCCATGTGTACGTAGGACTTCCAACAGGGGTTTCAGATCTCTGCGATTTTGTAGGGTAATGGCAGATAGATCCTGGAAGATCTGAATAGGTACACCTCCGTGTTGTATTTGTGGTTGGCCCCTTGCTTGTCGTAGGATCTCCTCTTTCAGCCTGTAGTCAACAATACAGCAAATTATATCTCTACGAGGGTCGGTCTCCTTGCCTTTGGGGCGTAAGACCCTATGTATTCTTTACATTTCGATACGAGTTTCTCTAGGCCTGTTCAGTAGGGAGTTACAGAGAGCCGTTACCTCCTGTTCTAAGATGTCCGGGTCAAACCTTTCGGGTAATCCTCTGATTCTAATGTTGTGGCGGCGGCCACGATTGTCGAGGTCCTCTATGTGGCGTTGAGTCTCCCACAGTTGCAGTGTGTGGTGATTGATCTTTCTGGTGGCTTTGCGGAGCACGTTGTCATGTTGTGCAGAGACTTTTTCCACTTCAGGACTCTATCCGTGAGCGCATGGATGTCGACACGGAGGTCTGCTATGGCGGCCGACAGCGTGTCCTTAATGTCCGCCGCTATGCACCTCAGATCTTGTATGCTAACCGGTTGTTGTGTGGACAACTCTCGATTGACGGAGATCGTCTGTGAAGTCTCTCGTGAAACTAGGATCGCATCCGGCCGAGGCGCTGAATCTGGCTGGGAGGGGACATGGCGGGAAGGCGCCATATTTCCTCTCTGTGAGGATGGGAACATTTCGGGGATATTTTGAGTATTTCCACCCGAATGTCCTCGCAGCGACCAGGATCTCGATGTTGAGGTGTTCCGGGATGCTGTCCCCATCGTTCTGGCCGGGAATTGTTGTGTAATCTCACCGATAAAGCTGATAAAAGAGAGTCAGCGGCAGGAGCGGTACTCTCACGCATCCATCTCTGTGTTCAGCCAGGCCACGCCCCCAGTGCTGCAGCTTGTTGTGCCCCCACGTCTCTATACAGATGGTGATGATGTGAGATTTGTCATCTCTACTCCCTCCTCCTTCTCCTCCTCCGTGCCCTCCTCTGCTGAATTATCCTAAGAACCTCAAGTACCCCCTAAGCGTTCAAAGGGCTATTCAACGAGGCAGGCTAAAGGGTGCCATGCAGTGCTTCAGCTGGTGTGTCTAGAGGACAGGAACCACACTGGAGCAGTGATTCTTGCAGCTCTGCAGGGACAGGCCCAGAGGTGGTTCACACCACACCAGCTGGAGCCAGGAATGGTGGTGTGTGTTAATGGCACAAACCTCCTGTCCGCCCTCAGACAGGGAAAGTTGGCACATGTGCCATGCCTGGCACATGTCCTCAGTTTGGTGGTGCAGCATTTCCTAAATAGGTTCCCAGGGTTGGAAGTTCTACTAAGGTAGGCCAGAAGAGTATGTAGCCATTTTAGGCGGTCATACACAGCCATTGCTCAGTTGGCTTAAATCCAGCAGGAATATCCCCAGCCCATAAACCGCCTGATTTGTGACATGCCCACCAGGTGGAACTCAACTTTGGCAATGCTGCAGCGGCTGCACATGCAGCAGAGGGCCATCAACGAGTACCTGTGTGAATATGGCACAACGACAGGCTCAGGCCGTCTCATCTTTTTTTTCCCATGCCATTGGCTGCTCATAAAGGATGCGTGCACTGTACTGTCACCATTTGAGGAGGCCAAAAGGATGGTAAGCCATGACAATGCATGCACCAGTGACACAATTCCTGTTGTTTTCCTGCTGTAGCAGACTCTGTGTGACATTATGGAAAGGGCACTCGAGGCAGAGCAGCGTGTCGAAGAGGAGGACTTCCTTTCCTCTCGAGGCCCACTTTATGCAGACACCATTGTTCCTATGCCACAGAACACACAAGAGGAGAGAGGATAAGGAGGAGGATTCTGGCAGTTTTGGAGGCATTGAAGCAGAGGAAGACATACGTCAAACAGTAATGCCACGTGCACACGACTGGACTTTCAGGCAGACTAGGTCAGACGGAATCAGTCCGTCGGACAATCCGATCGTGTGTGGGCTAATCCGATAGTTTTTCATAAAAAAAATCAGACGGACCTAGAAATAGAACATGTTTCAAATCTGTCCGATGGACTCAATTCCTATCGGGAAAATCGTCCATCTGTATGCTGGTCCGATGGACCAAATACGACGCAAGTGAAGCTATTGGCTACTGGCTATTGAACTTCCTTTTTAGTATCACGTTCAAAAGGAACGGACTTTCGAACGGACTTAGTTCATTCATGTGTGTAACTCCGCCAAAAGTCTGTCAGGAAGACAGTCGGACCTAGTCTGCCGGAATGTCCGGTCATGTGTGCACAGCATAAGAGATGGTTTTCCATCCCCAGAACCCTTGGGAGTAGGGGCTGGGAGGAGGCAGTTTCAGATACTGTAATCCTCAGGAGTCTGCTTCTCATGCCTCCGCAAATTTGCAGTAAATGGGCTCCCTCATGTTTCAAAGCCTGCAAAAGGTTCCAAGAATACGTGGCATAAAGGAGAAGGATTATTATTGGTTGGTCAACCCTCCTTGACCACCGTTGTAAGAGGAATGTCTCAGAATTCATCCCATCCCATAAGGGGGATGGGACACCTTAAAGAGGAGTTTATCAAGTGCTTTTCCTAAGTCTGGTAGGTTACAGTGTTGTGGAAAACTTAGTTTTGAGGCTTCTGTTGGTGAAGAGAGGAGCGGAGAAGGCAGCCGCCTAAGTGATGCATTTCTGAATTTGCTTAGTCCTTGCCACCCAGGGCTATCAGCTTCCATATGGGATTGCCAGCGTCTGCCTCACATGGTGGACAATTATCTAGGGGGGAAACGGAAATGGAGAGCTTTCCAGTCGACGATCCACTGGCTTACTGGGTCATGAGAATAGACCACTGGCCAGAACTTTCCCAGTATGCTATTGAGTTGCTGGGCTGCCCTGCATCCAGTGTGCTTTCCAAACAGGCATTCAGTAATGCTGGAGGACTTCTTGGACCGTCTGACTTTTATCAAAATTAATCAGTCCTGGATTACCAGCAGCTATGAAGCCCCTGATGTTGATGTCACCAATTAAGTATTTTTGGGATGTGGAATCTCTGCAGGACTTTCAGGCTGCCTAGTGTTGTAAGTGTTGACTTCATCTGGAAGAATGTTTTTGGTGTAGGTTTCATGGTCACAATGAACACCCAAAGACCAATTTTTCCGCACCTGTTTGGCATATCATTGCAATTTTTGACAAGGCCAATTCTTGCTTTCATCAAGAGTACTTCTATAGGGTTACAGTGTGAAGGCGCCACCAACACCCAAAGAACAATTTTTCCGCACCTGTTTGACAGGTGCTTCTTATTAAAATTTTTGACAGCAAGGCCAATTCTTGCTTTCATCAAGAGTACCTCTATTGTCTTATGTTGTGAAGGTGCCACCGACACCCAAAGAATAATTTTTCCGCACCTATTTCACAGGTGCATATCAATACAATATTTTTCAGCAAGGCCAATTCTTGCTTTTATCAAGAGTACCTCTATAGGGTTACAGTGTGAAAGTGCCACGACACCCAAAGAACATTTTTTCTGCACCTGTTTGGCAGCTGCATATCATTGCAATTTTTGACAGCAAGGCCAATTATTACGTTCATCAAGAGTACCTCTATAGGGTTACCATGTAAAGGCGCCTCCGACACCCAAAGAACAATTATTCTACACCCGTTTGATAGCTGCATATCATTGCAATTTTTGACAGAAAGACCAATTCTTGCTTTCATCAAGAGACACCAGATTTTATCCAAAAAATCTCTAATCTTGTTCCAAGTGCACTAAATTGTGGCCTCATCATACAAACTGGCTTCCCAAGCTGTTGTGTACAAAATGAATAAAGCTTGCAGGGAAAATTACATTTTCTTGGGCTTTATAAATGTCATTATTGTTGCAGGAGGTTTTATACACAGTAAAGATGTGCCACTTTACACGTAGACTAAGGGGACACCCCCCCCCCCCCCCCCATGCACTATATTGAAAGGGATTTTTCATTTTAATGCTTTCAGTTTAAGCATCAATAAATGACTGATCATTTAAAATTGAAGTTTTTTACTTTTTTTTTCATTGATACGTGCCCCCCAGGGAAATACCTGGACCCCCATAACCATTGTATGCCCAATTACTAGCATATAAACCTTTAAAATGGGCACGTTTGGGTCCCATAGACTTCAATGGGGTTCATTATTCGGTTCTGAACTTTCACAATGTTCAAAAGTTCTGGTGCAAACTAAACAGGGGGTCATTTGGCCCATCCCTAATTAGTTCCACTTCATTCCAATGTTTTACTGAACAAAAAGTGAGAGGAACTCTTCAACAGCATCCCAAACAGAAATAAAATGTTTGCCTTTAGTAGGGCAGTGACTGCTCCCTTATGAGACAGTTACATTACAGGTTTAAATCAGACAAAAATAACTGCAAACAAACTGCTCAATTGTATGTTATTTTGACAACCTTTAGCACTCTGAAAACTCTTTGTATTAAAGTACATGTAAAGCTATACTTTTTTTTAGTTTTAGATAAAGTAGGAAAGGGTTAAAACCACTCTCATGCTATTTTTTGCTGCCTGTGTTACACTGATTCCCATGGATATATTAAAAAAAAATAAAAAAAATAACACTTTTAAGAATATCACTAAACTAATAAAAACCATTATACTTTTATTTGAAGATATTCAACTAAGGGTATGCAAAATACCTGCATAATTCTTGTGCTTATTACAGAAGCATTATTTTTAGATGCACAATATGTGTAATTGTAGAGCTAACAATTCTTTGTTTAGAGTTTTTGCTAGTTGTTGAACAATCCTTCCTACTGAAGATAGTGTCTTATGCCTTTGGGTAGTGTAGGGATATCACATTGTTTTACTTTGTCAGTTTCTCCCAAAACTTGCAGGGCTGTAGGTATGCGTGATGGGGCTTTGTAGAAAAACCATTAAGGCGTTGTTCTACCTCTTCATTCCCCATTTCAAAGGAAATGTATAGACTACTGTAGAGCTGTAAAGACTTTAGTCTTAACTCTTCCGCTGGCTAGTTTTGAAGCCCAGTTGTACAGTTGGTGCACATGAACTGTAACACACCTGGTAAAGGAACCCAAAGTCTAGAGGCCTCTAATACAACTCTGGCTCAGGAGCCCTGGTAGTGTATGCCAAGGGAATGCCAATGGAATGCCAAGGCACAGAGTGGAACGAGTGCCTGATAAGACTTCTGCTGAAGAGTGCTGATGTGCATCTGGAAGTGCAGGAGCAGCTAGCCGGTAGCACACTGGCAGAAGAGCAGGAACTAATAACAGGCACAGCTATGGTTGGATCAGGTGCAGGGAGATGATCCAAGGCATGGTCAGATGGTGCAGGCAGAGCTCAGGCAAAGTCAGGAACCGATTGGGTTGGCAATGGGTGAGCAATACAGGAATGGATGCAAAGATGCTTCAGAAACATAGTAGACCAAATGGCACTGACACAGGGCACTAGTGCAGTTTAAAAATCCCACCTGGTGCACACGCACCAGCTAATTTGCCACGAACAGGGCTTACAGGCACATGCATGCGCCCTCCCTGACATGAACACAGTCCCAGTCACACCTGCAGGCAGAAAATAGGGCTACTACATGACTGTATGATCAGTTCCCAAAGTGCTCAGTCTTTCTCTAGCAGCAGATAGTAAATCCCCACAGTAGTAGCTCACCAGATGTAGCGATATTGCAGATCACCATCCAGTCACATTGTAAGGGAATACCAGTACAGCGACTTGCGCATAGATATGCGCATATGCAAAGCATCGCTAATAGAAATGAGCATAAGCACATTGCTAATAGAAATGCACGTGGACGCATTGCCCATGGTTTCTGGTGTCAGACGGACTATTCAAGGAATGACTTTACTCATTGTTAGTCCTGAGTGCATCCTTTATCTGACTTCTGTTCATGGTGTTATGGATCTTCAATAAATGTATTGCTTTTAATCTCTGAATGTGCCACCTTTCCTCTTTGCTTTCCATGACTTCTGTTGATGACTCGGCTTGTTACTGACTTGATACTGGATTCTGCTTGTACCTTTGCCACTCCATTCCTGACCTCGCTTCTGTACCTCGTTGCCCGCATGCTACTGACCTCAGCAACCTCTGTGACATCCTTTCTGCTTCTGACTAGGCTTCAAGCTGCTTCTGAGTGCCTGCTTTGGCTGCTCTTCATACTCGCTCCAGTCAATGCAGTGTGTTCCTACATAAAGGTCCGCTAGGAACTTTGACAAGCCACACTTCCAGAACCTACAATACTTGCAGAGTGCCCCTTTAACCTTGGCTGGTCCAGCATGCATCACATCTGCTCCTGGCCTGATGTCCTGCATGACTTCTCAAGCCTGCACCTCCTGCTGCAGATTCTGCTATCAACACCTGCCGGCACTCGTGTTCCTCCTGTCCCTTGGCACCATCTGTTCCACCTTCAGTGGGGCCTAGTGTGGAGATACAAGAGAAGCCAACCTTCAATTCAATCTCCTACCAGGTACGTGACACACACGCAGTGATTAGTCTACTCTGTGCTCTGTTCCCATAGTGCATTGCTGCCTAATTCAATCTATTCCTGTTCAGAAGCTTCCTCCTCCCATTGATACAGCTGTTAACCAGTTCAGCACTGCAGGACAGTAACTACAGACAGCTCCTACAGTCAGTGTTTCTCTCACTCTCTGCTGTTTTTCTGGGTCCCTTAGCAAATGTATGGTCTGTTACTGCTATTTTAACATCATTTTTATAAATAGCCTAACTATACTGAATATAATTATAATATTACTAATACAACGCATTTCCCACATAGGCTCAATTTAGGCATCCTGTAAGGGCTCAAGCATATGGATGCATTTGCCCATACAGTGTAAACCAATAGGCATATTTTAATGCATGATGCTGGTTACAGTCACCCATAGATACGCATAGGGGAAGGCCACTGTATGCAGCTCTGTACTGCTACTTCTGGAAACTGATACATGGGCATACTTTATGCAAGTTGCATTTACTGTATACAGCACAAAGTACACCTGGGCACTAAAATCTGCTTATTTGTTTATGCTGCCTCTATAGTACTAATGTATAATATCACACTCAAATTAATTTAGAATGAAAAAGTAACATTTTACTTAATTGCAACTGATGAGTCACAAAAATATCAGTCTAATGTGGGATACACACCATAAGCTAAAAAATCTCTGTACTAACAAGAAATGTTAGTACTGCAATCTCCCCCATTGTGCCATTGTGTTTTGATAGGGGGGCCGCCCCCCCCCCCCCCCGGTAGAACACACTGATCAGCACTTGAAGCCATTGGCTGAGTGTGCTGATTGGATGTCGGTCAGCTGGTTTTCCAGCATGGCCGTTTGACAGAAGCCGAATGATAGACAGGCTTGTATCGGACAGTCTGCTATGCACACTGGTCGAATGTTAGCTGGTTTATTTTGAACTGGCCGATATTCGGCTCGTGCGTACCATCCTTTAACCCAGTACATTTCTCTGCAATCCCCTCTCATGTCCTTGTGTTTGGTTGACGATGATGGCATCTTAGAGGCCCCAGTCAGGAAAGTTTTGGTCCCAGCTATTTGCTCCAAAAACTTAGAACCTTGTCAGTGTACCTTCTAAATTTGGGAGGAATCCTAGAAGCTTATTATATCACTGAGTTGTCAACTGAGCAGCTAAAGACACTGCTGACTACATCTCTCTCTAAGCAGTTACTCTGTGAATTCTATTTCTGGTTATAGTGCAGTCTAAGATTATCATTTGAGATGAAAATTATTAAGGCTGGATTCACACCTAGGTGTTTTTTCTTCTGATGAGCTTTTCCATATGAAGCAACGGAAACACATCAAAACGCTCATTTCAGTGAACTGTATTTAATGTCAGCGCATGTCAGAAAGAAACATCAATGTGCATTGACATAGGTCATGATGCATTGATGTGAGCCAAGGTTCTTGTGGATGTGTCTTTTGACATGTATTTTGATTATAAAAATTATAATTTATTATAGAATTTATAAATTTATTATAAAAATGACATTTCAGGTTAAACATTACATGAACTAGTGTATGTTCAGCTCCACATGTGATAACAGTAACTAACACACATTTGCTTATGTTTTCTAGCTAGTATTATACAATATTGTTCATTAACTGTGTTAAGAGTGTTTGTGTATTTTTGTATTTGAGGTTTCTTATTAACTAACAGTTAACATTTCTTTCTAAGCAAAGAAAAACACACTCTCATACACCATACTTAAATGCTAAATGTACCTCTGAGCACGGGTATACATAAATAGCTTAAGTCCATAATCAAAGTCATTGAGCAAATGCTGTAAAACTAATTGCCGTGAATGTGTCCCTCATACAGTAAGTCACTGCAGCAATTATTTGTGACAGGACTTCATCTTGTAACAATGTCTGCATTAACACAGGGGAGAAATTGTGCTTACACCATTGTAATTCTCAAAGAAAGCCAAGTAAATCATTAATTTACTATGTAACAGGCGCTGGCTTATAAAGACTAGCTGCAAATAAATATTATAGAACCACCTCTAGTTGATAGCTGAAAAATACAATACATTGCTAAGGACTCAATGAGTACAATTCCCGCTTTATACAAGATTAGTGTGCATGATTTTCTATTTATCAACATCTATTTATGGGGACATAAATAAAATTGCCCACCATGACAAAGTGGCCAATCAAGCTTATTCCAACTCAAGTGTTGAGCATAATAAAAGACCCCAGTGGCATGATGAGTGTATTTTCCTTTTAGTTACAGAGCTAAAGGGAATTTATATATATATATATATATATATATATGTATATATATATGTATATATATGTATATATATATATATATATATATATATATATATATATATATATATATATATGCATATATATATATAGTGCTTTATGTTTAGTACTATGACATATTTTTGTAAATTTTTTTTCCAAAAGACATATATGACATATTTATTTCAAAATAATATTTTACATTAAGCCTTGCAGCTAGCGGGAATTAAGGCAATTTCTGTAGCTGTTTTGTTAATAATAAGCCTGAATATGAAAAGAGACTAGATTGCAACAACTACTGTATACTTTTAATGATCCCTCCATTTTCCATCTTTTGAAATGCTCTTTCTCTGTATTAGTGGAAGAGGGAATTAATAGTCAATTTACACATGTTGTTCATAAGCATGCAGGAAGTGCTGGGAATTTTGTATGAGAAAAATCAGTATACTGTGCAGACTTATGCCGCGTACACATGATCAGACTATCCGGCGGACTTAGTCTGGCGAACAAACCGCCGTAAAGTCCGCCGGACTGTCCGAACGAGCGGACCTGCCCACACACAGGACTTTTCCGCCGGACTATCCGCCGTACTTTTGAAATAAACGGACTTGCCCACACACATGGAGGAAAGTCCGTTCATTTCAAAAGTACGGCGGACTAGCACACACATGGCCGTATTGTCCGCCGGACTACGAGTCCAGCGGACATATTTTGGTGAAAAACGACTTTCTTAGTCCGCCAGACTTTTGGGTAAAAAAAGTCCGCCAGACTTCACACACGGGGATTGTCCTTTTCCACCGGATTGTTTGATCATGTGTACGCGGCATAAGTGACATGGATGCACCCTGTAATATATGTTATTTGCAGAATTAAGAGTTTATACTAATAATTAAAGCTGAATCTGGGAATTTTACTGGATTACTATGTAAGTTAAGTCCTAGCATCATTTCTGTCAGAGCTCTGGGAATGTAGTGATAGATGTACTCCAAAATCTCAGTCATATATAACCTAAAGAGCTAAGTCCACAAGGTGGAATGCGCCTCTCTGGACTTAACTTTTAGTAAACCAACACATTTTACAAAGTGACTGAGTTCCTTTTGTTCAGCATTAAAACTCAATTCCAGGTAGCTAAAAAGCTTCCCCAACACCCTCCATTGGAAGGGTTAATTGTTCACTTTGTTTACGGGTAGAGGAACAAGCAGCTATACTTACCTTGTTCCTCGCTCCTAGAGGCTTCCTCTGCCCCCTTGAAGCTGCTTCTCTTTGCCACTCCACCAGTTGCAGACTTTCCACTGTGATCCCCTACAATGGGAAGTAATGACATAGAGGGTCCGCCCACATCCCAGAGAAGAGGAGAGGGCCAGCTGCCAAGGAAATGAAGAATACACTAAGTATAGCTGCTTATTCTGCTCCCCATAGACAAAATAAGTATTTATCCTTACAGTGTGTATTTGTATAGGGAGAAACCACTGCAAAGGTAATTTTTTTAACCTAAATCATAGTCCAGCTTTAAAGTTTCCCAAAAACATTTATTAGTAAACGGACATGCCTCACAAAACTTAAAACTAAATTGGCCTAAGATAATGATAGTTTTTTTTTTAATAGGGAAGATGAACAATAGTTAAAGAATGTACCAATGAGGTGATGACAAACAGAAGGCTTTCCCATCAACTCCACCTTACAGAGAAGTTAGTGGAACTCACTTCAAGTAACCACAGCTGTTATATTGTACCCTGTACATATCTACTGTATGTCATCATCTTTCTGAATTAATGTGATCCTTTCCACTTGAAAGGTAGAGATTAGGGATGAGCCGAACACCCCCCGGTTCGGTTCGCACCAGAACTTGCGAACGACCCCCGCGTTCGGTACGAACGTTAGAACCCCATTGAAGTCTATGGGACTCGAACGTTCGAATTGGAAAGTGCTAATTTTAACGGCTAATATGCAAGATAGTGTCCTAAAAAGGGTTTGGCGACCTGCCTCCTGCCTCAGGGGACATGGGTCACTGCAAAAAAAAGTTTTAAAAACTACCGTTTTGGTGGGAGCACTGATTTTAATGACGATTAAAGTGAAAAAAAAAAAGTGAAATATTCCTTTAAATATGGTGCCTGGTGGGTGTCTGTAGTATGCCTGTGAAGTGCCACGTGTTTCCCGTGTTTAGAACAGTCCCTGCACAAAATGACATTAAGCGGAAATAACACCATTTAAAACTGCTTGCGGTTTTAATGTTATATCTGGTTCCTGCAATATGGTTGAAAATCATTCAGAAAAATGGCATGGGTAGCCCTCCCTGCCCATTACCAGCCTATTTGGGTCTTGTACGCATATTAAGGGGAACCCTGTACCCATATTAAAAAAAGGAAATGCGTGTGGCCCACAGGCCCTATATACTCAGAACAGCAGTATACAGGCGGTGCAAACAAGACTGGGACTGTGTAGGTTTGTTGTGTTAAGTTGAATCTGTTTGTAATTTTCAACTGGTACATTTTTAAAGTGTAGCTCCAGTCAAAAAAAATATTTTTAAGCTTTTTGGAAAACATAGGGAAGGGTTATCACCCCTGTATAATTTGTTTTGTCGTCCATCTTTTTTCATCTCACTTGCTGTTGTCTCCTTCCGTTTGCAAGTAGGAGATGTTTGTAAATTGGATGTTTGAAAGTAGGGGCCTGCCCTATATGCTCTGCAGAAATGGCGGAACAAGGTGTTGGTTTTGCAACAACATTGTAAGCCCTCAAAGTGACTCTTGGTGGGCGCTGGAGCGCCCTGCTGTGAACGATTATATCAAGAATTGTAATTACATGCCATTGTTGAACAGTGGTAGAAAAATTGACCTTTGGTGGTTGTGGTGCTGGTGCCACAACACTATAAGTCCTCACAGTTACTCTGGGTGGGCACAGGAAGGGGCCCTCCTGTGAAATATTATATCAAGAATTGTAATTACATGTCCCTGTTAAACAGGGGCAGAAAAATTGGGCCTTAGGCACTGGTGCCATCACACTGCAACCTCTGCCATACACTCTAGTTTTATTGCAGGAATTAGCCCTGCTGCAAAGCATTGCATCAAAAATTGTACTTAAACGCCCCTGTTAAACAGGGGCAGAAAAATTGGGCCTTAGGCACTGGTGCCATCACACTGCAACCTCTGCCATACACTCTAGTTTTTTGCAGGAATTAGCCCTGCTGCAAAGCATTGCATCAAAAATTGTACTTAAACGCCCCTGTTAAACAGGGGCAGAAAAATTGGGCCTTAGGCACTGGTGCCATCACACTGCAACCTCTGCCATACACTCTAGTTTTTTTGCAGGAATTAGCCCTGCTGCAAAGCATTGCATCAAAAATTGTACTTAAACGCCCCTGTTAAACAGGGGCAGAAAAATTGGGCTGCTGGCATCACCCAGAACCAAAAATGTTCTTCCAACATATCAGCGGAGGAGGAAGAGGATAGACAATCAACATAACAGGACAGTCACTCAGCATCAGCATAGGCAGTCTTGAAGGGATGTGGTATTTCAAAAAAAATTATTCGGTTACATCAGCTTCAGGTGCTTGGTAGCTGTGGGTGATCCAAGACTGATTCATCTTGATGAAGGTCAGTCGATCAACTGATTCGGTGGACAGGCGCACCCTGTGATCGGTAACGAAGCCACCAGCAGCACTGAAGGTGCGTTCCGAAAGAACGCTGGATGCAGGACAGGCCAGTAGCTCAATTGCATACTGTGCAAGCTCTGGCCAGTGATCCATCCTCAAGACCCAGTAAGCCAGAGGATTTTCAGTGGGAAAGGTGTCCAAGTCTGACCTTGCCCCTAGGTATTCCTGCACCATGTAAATTAGACGCTGGCGATGGGTGCTGGAACCAATCATACCTTGGGGCTGCGGACTAAAAAATTGTCTGAAAGCATCAGTCAGACGGCCACCTTCTCCACCGCTCCTTCTGAATGATGCCTCAGCAACACGTTGTCCAGGACCAGGAGTTTGTGACCTCCCAGTCTCTGGGAACGCGTTGCACAGAGCTTTCTGCAAGGCCTCCCGGAGATGTCTCATCCTCTGCTCCCTCTGCGATGGCAAGATAAGGTCGGCAACCTTACCCTTGTACCGTGGATCAAGGAGAGTGGCCAGCCAGTAATGGTCCCTCTCCTTGATCCGAAGAATACGAGGATCCTTCCGCAGGCTTTGCAGGATCAGGGAGGCCATGCAGCGTAGGTTAGCTGAGGCATTCGGTCCGGAGTCCTCTGGGTCACTAAGGACAACATGATCCGCAGCTACCTCCTCCCAGCCACGTACAAGTCCACGTGTTTCTTGGGACTGTAAATCATCCCTATAAGACTGCTGCTGCTGCTGCTGATGCTGAGTGCCAGCCTCCACCTCCATGCTGACACAATCATCCTCCTCCTCCTCTTCCTCCTCCTCACCCTCTTCCTGTGTGATGGGTGGCACAGCAGGAACACTGTCTGGATAAAGGGGGCCTTGAGAGGCAAGGAAGTCCTCCTCTTCCTGCCTCTGTTCTGCCTCAAGTGCCCTGTCCATTATTCCACGCAGCGTATGCTCCAAGAGGTGGACAAGAGGTATAGTGTCACTGATACATGCACTGCCACTGCTCACCATCCTTGTGGCCTCCTCAAACGGTGACAGGACAGTGCATGCATCCCTGATCATGCCCCACTGGCGTGGTGAGAAAAAACCAACCTATCCTGACCCTGTCCTGGTGCCGTAGTCGCACAGGTACTCATTGATGGCCCTCTGCTGCGTGTGCAGCCGCTGCAGCATGGCCAATGTTGAGTTCCATCTGGTGGGCATGTCACATATAAGGCGGTTCTTGGGCAGGTTCAACTCCTTTTGGAGCTCAGCCAGCCGAGCACAGGCATTAAATGATCGGCGGAAATGCACACAGACTCTCCTGGCCTGTTTCAGGACATCCTGTAAGCCGGGGTACCTGCCCAAGAACCGCTGCACCACCAGGTTAAGGACGTGAGCTACACAGGGCACATGGGTCAGTTGTCCCTGTCGGAGGGCGGAGAGGAGGTTGGTGCCATTGTCGCAAACCACCATTCCTGGCATCGTTTTGCCTGCATACTTGCGTAGCCCCTGCAACGCCTACGGAGCACCGCTGGTTCTGAGGACAGAGCACTGGAAGAGGCCATGGAGGAAGAAGAAGAGGAGGGGGTGGAGGAGAGAGGTGTGTCACAACCAATAGTAGCATTTTGGAGGCGTGGTGGCGGAACAACCTCCAATACTACTGCACCTTGTCCTGCATCCTTCCCAGCAGCCAGAAGAGTGACCCAATGGGCCGTGAAAGACAGGTAACGTCCCTGTCCATGCCTGCTGGACCATGAGTCAGCGGTAATATGCACCTTACCACTGACCGCCCTGTCCAGCGAGGCAAGGACATTGCCTTCCACATGCCGGTAGAGAGCCGGAATTGCCTTCCGTGAGAAAAAGTGGCGTTTGGGGACCTGCCACTGAGGAACCGCACATTGTACAAACTCACGGAAGGGGGCCGAGTCTACCAACTGAAAAGGCAGCAGTTGAAGTGCTAGCAATTTAGCCAAGCTAGCATTCAACCGCTGGGCATGTGGATGGCTGGGAGTAAATTTCTTCCGCCGGTCCAGCAGCTGGGGCAGGGACATTTGTCTGCTATAATCGGACGTGGATGTACCACTAGCAGAGTTCCCGGAAGCACTTGGCTGTGACACACCTAATTCTACACCTTCATTCCTCTCAGAGCAGGTTTCAGAGAGGACTGAAGGTCTAGTGGGGTTGGAGATGCCAGCTGATGAGGAGCAAGGAGAGGTCCGCTTTGTTCTTTGGTGTGGGTCTTTGAGGTATGCTTGCCAACGAGCTGCATGGCAGGTCAACATATGTCTGGTCAAGCATGTGGTGCCCAAGCGGCTGATGTTTTGGCCACGTGAGATACGCTTGAGACATATGTTGCAAATAGCAGCGGTGCGATCTGATGCACTCGTCTCAAAAAAGGCCCACACCAAAGAACTTTTAGAATAACGCGCAGAGGAAGCGCTCTGCGCAGAGGAAGCGCTCTGCGCAGGCGGAGCTCTGCGGTGTGATTCAGTCGGTGTGCTGCCCCTAAGCTGGCCCCCGGAGGGCATCCTGCCTCGTTGGACATGTGCCTCCTCCTCCTCCTCCTCCTCCTCCCTCCTTCCAGGCACCCACGTGGAGTCAGTGCCCTCATCATCCCCTCCCTCTTCATCGCTGTAGCAAACCTGGCAGTATGCTGCAGCTTGTGGAACATGACTGCCAGATTGCTGTCCTTCTTGAGCATCCCCTCTCTCTGTGCTCACGCTACTGCCTTCCTCTAGCTGAGTGTCATCATCAGAGCCCACCAAACACTGGGCATCCTCCTGGAGCATGTACCCAACACTGTGCTCAAAGAGTTCAGGAGACTCCTCAGGAGGACGTGGTGGGTCTAGGGAAGGAGTCACTGATGATGACATTGAGAGGAGGGACGACGATGTGTTGGCAGCTGCTTTTCTACTACCCTGAGACTGGGTGAGAGAGGATGAGGAGGATGAAGAGGGCTTGGTCATCCACTCTACCAAGTCGTTGGCATGTTGCGGTTCAACATGTCCAGCTGCAGAAAAGAAGGACAAGCATGTCCCATGGCCACGTGCTGATGACAATGCACCACGTCCACGACCAGCACTGTTGTCTCTAGACACAGAGCCTGCTTGCCCTCTTTTATCGGCTCGCGCCTGTCTGCCTCTCCTTGCTGGCCTTCCAGACATGGTAATGGCCTGAAGGGAGTTGGGTAAAACAGTAGTTGGGTAGTTTATATTGTTCTGGAGGCACACAACACCCACTAACTCCTGCAGATGCCTTTTTTATAGAACAGCAGAGTTAAAGGGGTATATACAGATGTATACTGTGCTGTGCTGGAAGCACACACAACTTCCAATAACTCCAGCAGATGTCAATCGGGCCCAAATAGAGAACAGCTATGTAGGTGGATAATAGCGGTATGTACTGGGTACAGAGCAGGCACACAGCACGCACTATCTCCTGAGTGACACTACTGACTGCAAGCTCTATTGTTAAAGATGGACCACTAGCTATATAGGTGAGGTGAATATCACGGTGTATACTGCGGTCAGGGCACGCAGACAATAACAAGAAAACAGCAGAGTTAAAGGGGTATATACAGATGTATACTGTGCTGTGCTGGAAGCACACACAACTTCCAATAACTCCAGCAGATGTCAATCGGGCCCAAATAGAGAACAGCTATGTAGGTGGATAATAGCGGTATGTACTGGGTACAGAGCAGGCACACAGCACGCACTATCTCCTGAGTGACACTACTGACTGCAAGCTCTATTGTTAAAGATGGACCACTAGCTATATAGGTAAGGTGAATATCACGGTGTATACTGCGGTCAGGGCACGCAGATAATAACCAGAAAACAGCAGAGTTAAAGGGGTATATACAGATGTATACTGTGCTGTGCTGGAGGCACACACAACTTCCAATAACTCCAGCAGATGCCAATCGGGCCCAAATAGAGAACAGCTATGTAGGTGGATAATAGCGGTATGTACTGGGTACAGAGCAGGCACACAGCATGCACTATCTCCTGAGTGACACTACTGACTGCAAGCTCTATTGTTAAAGATGGACCACTAGCTATATAGGTGAGGTGAATATCACGGTGTATACTGCGGTCAGGGCACGCAGATAATAACCAGAAAACAGCAGAGTTAAAGGGGTATATACAGATGTATACTGTGCTGTGCTGGAGGCACACACAACTTCCAATAACTCCAGCAAATGACAATCGGGCTCAAATAGAGAACAGCTATGTAGGTGTATATAGTGGTATGTACTGGGTACAGAGCACGCAGACAGCACGCACTAACACTACTGACTGCAAGCTCTATTATTAAAGCTAGATCACTAGCTATATAGGTGAGGTGAATATAGTGGTGTATACTGTGGTCAGGGCACAGACAGTAACCACTACACAAGAGCAAAATAGTAAATCAGCCAAAAACGATTGGTGTGTAACTGTGTTGAAGGTACACAGAACACCCACTGCTTCAGATGCTAACAAACACTACACGAGGCCGCCTGAAAGGCGGCTTTATATAGTGTGGGGCGTGCACTACACAGTCTGAGCTATGATTGGCCACAGGCAGGATGCCTGTGGCCAACCATTGCTCTCCTCGCTACTGGCGCTGCGATTGGCCAAGCATGCAGGGTCACAGTGCATGCTTGGCCAATCGTGAGACAGCAATGCATTGCGCCATCGCAGTGCATTGTGGGCCACGCGAATTTTGCCGCGAACGGCCCAAACGTTCGGAATTCGGCGAACGCACGAACGACCGATGTTCGAGTCGAACATGCGTTCGACTCGAACACGAAGCTCATCCCTAGTAGAGATGATTTTTAGCTCTTCGGTTGTATCACTCAATTCATTCACTCACTGTGGAAAAGGGTCCCTCAGATCATTGGCTTGACAATTCCCCTTACATTTTAAGTAATAATTAGCAGAACTTGAATGTTTCATTTTATTTCACTTTAAACAGTATCTCACAAAAGTGAGTACACCCCTCACATTTTTGAAAAAAGTGTATTATATCAGTGTATTAAAAGTGTATATAGTGTATAACGAGTTACTTGACACCGGGGAGGGAAAATGGCTAATTGGGCCCAATTTGGACATTTTCACTTAGGGGTGTACTCACTTTTGTTGCCAGCAATTTCAACATTAATGGCTGTGTGTTGAGTTATTTTGAGGGGGCAGCAAATTTAAACTGTTATACAAGCTGTACACTCACTACTTTACATTGTAGCAAAGTGTCATTTCTTCAGTGTTGTCACATGAAAAGATATATTTAAATATTTACAAAAATGCGAGGAGTATACTTACTGTTGTGAGATACTGTATACCCAGGAAAGAAAAATTAAATAATTTTTTTTTTTACATTTATCCGGTATTGGGCAGCACAGTGGCTACCCATGGTTCTTGGTTCAAATTCAAACCAGGACACTACCTGTTCTGTGTAGTTTGAGATGGATGTAGTGCCAGCAGGAGAGTCTGTGGTGTCATGGGCAGTGAAGTCGGGCAGCTGCAGCTAGCACTAAATAATTTCCTGTTTTTGTTGTTACACTAAAGGGGCCCACGGTCCCTGCCTGCAAATGGCAGTTGCTAAGGCCTGACAGAGTCAGAGTTGGGCCTAACCATGTGCTAGCTGTACCAGGAACCAAATATTGTACAGGAGAGAGAGGAACAGTCTATAAATAAGTATTGTGCTGGAGAAGACTGGAACTCTAGAAGTTTAAATAGAGGTTCCAACTGATCACCTTATTGATTCCATTATTGATTCTGGGCATCCCATAATTTTCCTTACCCTATCCAAGTTCAAAATTCCTCCATAAAATACAAAACAATCATACAGACTGTTCATTGTCTCAAGAGTGTCTGGGAAGTGAATGCCGGGATGGGGCAGGGTGACAGGTGGACCACAATATCCAGCAGCTTCTACGGGGGTACCGATACACTCAAGTTATTCGAGAAATAATTGAGTACTATCCGTGATACTTTTATTTGCACAAACATACATTTTTCCTGAAAAATTGTATGTTAATGCAAATAAAAAAAGTATCATTGTGCAAATAAAAAAATATATTTCTGTCACAAGTGCACTAATACAGCAACAATCACCTCAAGTTATGAGAGAATTTATTATCTGAAAGCTTTTTATTTTTGGCATGCTCTAGGTATCAGATATACAGTATGCATCAGCTGTATACAGACAATGTTATTATAAGGTACCCTGTACTTCAAAATGTGTATGGCCTCCTGAAGAATTTAGGCATGCCTTAGTAGCCTAGTCCACAGTAACATTGCAGCAGAACCCATTGCTATCTCTGCTTTTTCAAACTGGTACTAAAAAAGAGACTTACCTCCCAATTATATGGGGTCCTTCACAAAATACAAATGCAAACTTGCATACCAGCAAAAGAAGCATGGGAAAAGGACCTGGGTCCTGTATCAGAAGAGTTGTGGAAACAGGCCTTAAGTACACTTAAAGTTGCATGCTTATCTCCTACTTACACAGCTATTCATATTGCATTGGACATATCACGCACCGGCTAAGGTATTTCAGTGGTACCTTAGGGCTGACCCAAATTGTCCTATATGTGACAGAATATCATCTATGCCAGGGATATGCAATTAGCGGACCTCCAACTGTTGCAAAACTACAAATCCCATCATGTCTCTGCCTCTGCTTGTGGCTGTCAGAGTCTTGCTATGTCTCATGGGACTTGTAGTTCTGCAACAGCTGGAGGTCCACTAATTGCATATCCCTGATCTATGCATTAAGATAAAAAGTCTTCTGTGTGCAGCAACCCCCCTCAGCCCCCCTAACGCTTACCTGAGGTCCCTCTCTGTCCAGCGATGTCCATGAGTGTCTCAGCCATCTGAGATTCTCCCTCCTGATTGGCTGAGACACAGCAGCGGCGCCCTTGGCTATCACTGCTGTCAATCAAAGTCAGCTAGCCAATCGGGGGGGCGGGGCCGGGTTGGGGCTCCTTGTCTGAATGGACACAGGGAGCTGTGACTTTGGCTCGGGTGCCCCCGTAGCAAGCTGCTTGCTGTGGGGGCACTGAACAGGAGGGAGGTGCCAGAAACACAAAAGAGGGACCTGAGAAGAGGAGTTGCCGGGCTGCTCTGTGAAAAACCATTGCAACAGAGGAGTTAAATATAACATGTTTGTTATTTTTTATGGGGAAAAAAAGAGACTTTATAATCACTTTAATACATATCTTTTGGAGATTCCCCAAACTCCATCAGTATTGGTGTGCCTTTGTAACTTTTATTTCCTCCATCTTTCAAGTAACTGTATCACTTGACCTTAAAGGGGTTGAAAACCCTTGTGTTTCTCCACCTTAATGCATCCTATGTGACCGGCCCCTCAGCCCCCCCCCTTTTACTTACCTGAGCCCCATATTTCTATCGCCGGAGATGCACTCTCCCTCTCTTAACGGGGTCCCAGCTCTTGATTGGATAGATTGATAGCAGCGCAGCCATTGGCTCCCTCTGCCATCATTCAAATCCAATGACGCGAGTGCCGGGGGCAGGGCTGAGTCTGTCATTCGTGTCTATGGATGCAAATGCTGGATTCAGGAGCACGCACGTAAGGTAACCCCTGGGAGAGTGGTTCTCCTAGGGAATTATCTGATGTGGGGAGGAGCCGCGAGAGCCGCTGGGGGACCCCAGAAGAGTAGGTTCAGGGCTACTCTGTGCAAAACAAGCTGCA
The DNA here is from genome assembly GCF_037356315.1 of Lithobates pipiens. NCBI lineage: Eukaryota > Metazoa > Chordata > Amphibia > Anura > Ranidae > Lithobates > Lithobates pipiens. The sequence goes on along the minus strand of NW_027507764.1, from coordinate 331,304,196 downwards.
CAGTGGAGGTAAGTATGACATGTTTGTTATAAAAAAAAAAATCTAACCCTTACAGTCATTTTATATGATATGTTTGTTGACTAATAATAGTAACATGGGCTTCTAGTATTTCTGTAGAGGACCGTGTTCCTAATATTAATCTGCTTTATATGTGCGTATGATGAAAGCTCAAAAATTTGTATCTCTGAGCCCACCAATATTTTGATGAGTGGAAAAATCTGGATAACACTACTATTTCCTGGGATAAATTTGTATTGTAACACAGAAATTGTCAACAAAAATGGCCTCACTGGTAACTCAGGTTGTTTTCTTTACTACCCTGATTAAGAGTGCCTGAAATACTGTATACATGTTTTTTATACTTATTAAGGCATATGAAATTTGAATAATGTATACTACAGTTTTGTGACTTTTCATTGCACATATGAATGACAAAAGGCTATTTTGATGTTTTTGTTTTTTGTTATTGAAACAAGTGGTCAATATTGCATAAATACAGATGAATGTTCATTGGTTTGTTACAAGGCAGATTCACTAGATTGTTTCTACTCGTACAATGCGTTTGTACAATGTCACTATGTTGTACAGGAATGACCTTTTTTTAAGCATGTAGCTGTATCATGGCACCTGCACTATTGTTTTGTTTTTTTTGTATGTTTAGTAAAAAAAAAAAATACACATCCAGTGTAAGCAAAACTCTATAAAAAAATCTGATTAAAAAAAAAAATATTTGCGGAGGCAGAGCCAGCGTCTGACATGTAAACAGCGGTGTGAAGGAGCTCCAGCCGGGGCAAAATCTCCTGTTATCTTCCTAAGTGTCAGAGACATGGATCCTACACTACACCGGACACCTAACCTGTTATGCCCCTTACACACTATCAGATTTTCTGCTGATTTTTTCCTTCAGATTTACCAAAACCATTTAGTGCAAGGGCCTGCCTGTTTGCATACACATTGAAACTCCTAAGGTTTGACCTCATATTATATGGTTTTGGTAAATCTGAAGGAAAACTCAGCAGAAAAACTGATCGTGTGTATGGGGCTTTACTGTTACATACCTGTCGGATGAGCCTAACATGCAGTGGGAAGGCTTTCTCGTACAACCCCGCCTCAAGGGCCACCGGTGTTGCAACAGTGGCCACAAGAGCCTGGCAGTGTATGGGTGCCTAGTTTGTCTTCGATCTTGTCAGTTCAGCTGGTGCAGCAGGAAAAAGGAGTCAGGCTGGTAGGTGCAGGGCTGGGGAGACACTGAATACGTAGTCAGACAAGCCGGGTTTGGTAACAGACGATTAGATGTAGATATAGACAACAGGCAGAGAATGGTCAGGATACAGGCAAAGTTCGGCAACAGGATATCAAGCAGTGTAGAGGGGATCGTGGTTACAAGGCAGAATAACAGAGATCAATCATAGTCAAACAAGCCGGGTCAAACACAGGAAACAGATCGGATCACAGGAACAGGAAGTCACAGGAACAGGAATGAGCTGCAGATCAGACAGCAAAGACACAGTGCTGCTGAGGTGTATAAATAAGGCAGCCTGTTGCCGATCACTGAAATCAGTCTGCACTATTTTAACCCCTAGGTGGCAGAACCTTGACCCCTAAAGAGCTGGCAGAGCTGACTACCATGGTGAAATACAGGCCCATGCCCATGGAATCTGCCGTGGAACATCTGTCCTGCTTTGCCTGGGGATTCCAAGATGGCGGCAACCACGAAGAGGAGGCCCAGGGAGCATGCATGCAGAGGAATGGAGCTGACTGCTCACCCATGGACCCTGGCAAGGTAAGCTTTTCACTGGACAGACTGTCCCACAGAGACCCAGTTGACATAGCCCTGTTCGTGGGTGACCCAGAACCCTTTCTTAAACAAATTATGGAGGCCATACACACCTGCCAATCTACCCTGACCGAGCATATAGATGGTATGAGGGCTGAAATGTCTTTCCTAAAGCAAAATGTGCAGAATATTAGGGAAAGGGCCACAGAAGCAGAACAGAGAAGCAGTTACCTGGAAGATGTAGTCCACCCATTAGAGGGCATGGTGCAAACTATACAAAGAGAAGTTACTGCCCACGCTGACAAATTTGGAGATATGGAAGACTGCCAGAGATGGAACAACGTCTGTAGGATTCCCTGAAGGGCCAGGGGGTACACAACCTAAAGATTTTCTGAAACTTTGGCTTAAAGACAATATGGTGAATACTATTTTCTCCCGCTTGTTTTCTACTGAAAGGGCACATCGGATCCCCTCTAAACCTAAACCTCCCAGGTCACACCCACACCCGATGATTGCACGCATCCTACATTTTAGAGATCGAGAAAATATCCTCCTTGCAGCACGGTCTCTGTGGGCCTTACAGTATAATGGCAACCACATTTATATATACCCCGATTTCTCTGCAGCAACACAGCGGCAGCTTGCCAGTTTTGTTCATGTGAAAGAAAGGCTCCGGGAGTTACAATTAGCATACAGTATGCTTTACCCTGCAAAATTGAGAGTGGTGGATTGAGGCAAACTTTATTTCTTCAACACCCCTTTGGATGCCTCACACTGGTTGGATGCTAGAGGGTGCTCTAGCTCTGATGAACACCATTGATTGCTCTGAGACTCTTATGCTACACATTAATTTTCTACAACCTGAACCCCTACAGAGCTCTACTGTTAATATGTGGAACAATTGCAGAGTGGCTAACATTGGTTTTCAGTCCAATAGTTGTGACTTATGTTTGCTCCACTGACCACCTACAAGACATAATGTTTCCTCGCTTTGGGTTTCAGGGAACTGCACTCATGAGGTCCAGTGCCCCTCTTACAGGCCTGTCTTTGGTTACACATCACGCCTCACACAAAACTCCTACGTTTATTTCCTGACACTACATTCTCCTATGCGCTCTCTCTGATCTACAAGCTGACTAAGTCACCCTATTGCATCTTTAATAACTTTTCTTTCGTTGCTTTCTTCAGTTCCTGGTTGGACTTACTATACATTGTTTACCACCTTCACTTTTTTTTTTCCCAGAGGTGCATCTTTTACAGTATTCTCATATCCCAGTGTCAGCAGGAGTGGAAGGACTGCTATAATACCAGATGCTACTTAGCTCTTACTGGGGACATTTCTCGCTGACATGCAGCTGCTACCTTTTTTTTCTAAGGACCTTAGACCCCCCAAAGTCATTTACACTTTCAGTTATGGGGTTGTGTGCAGGGTGGGGATGGATGGGTTTTCATTCATTATTGTTTTGTGATGTGTGCTGTTATATTTTTCTGCTCAGATCTTCACAAGATGGACAAACAGTCATGTGATCGCTCAGGTACTATTTACCCAGTAATCCTGTACTTATGTTTTCTTTGTATATATGGCTAGCAAAATAAGCTTACTGTCCTGGAAAGTGAGAGGTCTAAACTCGAAGGTGAAGAGATCACTGGTCTTTGACTATATTAAGAGGTACAAACCCCATATTATCCTATTGCAGGAAACCCATTTAAAGGATTCTAATGTTCTGGCCTTAAAAAAAGACAATATTATGAAGGTTTTTCATGCAGAATACTCCCCTTACTCCAGAGGACTGGTTATTCTGGTACTAAAAAGGCGGCAGCTCATATTTTACATATCAAGCTTGACCCCAAGGGTAGATATGCAATCTTGGTATGTAAAATGTTTAATGTGTGCCTCACATTGGTATGTGTGTATATTCCCCCTCCGTTCTCCTTTCTGGTGTTAGAGGAAATCCTAATGGTGGCTGTGCTGTGCAGGGCCCACTACTGTTATTGGGAGATTTCAAAGTCGTGTTGGATGTGGCTCTAGACAGACATGGCTCCCACTACATTAGTTCCTCCTGGTTGGAGAGCTACACTCTCACTGACGTATGATGTCTCAAACATCCTGGAGTCAGAGAATACTCCTGTCACTCTGGGACTCTTAAAACACTGTTCAGAATAGACCTGCTACTCTCCTCTGTAGACGGTCTTCCACTAATATCCAATGTCAGATATCTATCCAGGGCTCTATTGGATCACTCACCGATGAAGGTCATGTTTGACTTGAATGTTCCCCAGGGAAAAAGGCACTGGCGTATGAATGTCCATTGGTTACTTGAAGAACTCATTACCTTAAAATGCAAAACTGCTATAGATCATTATTGGAGGGAAAATGGTGCAGATACTCCGGTCCATAACCAGTGGGAGGCATTTATGGTGAACCTCAGGGGAGTCTTTATTAAGGAAGTGAAGGACTTTTCTAGAGCTTTGAGCTCTGACGTATTGCAAACAGAACATAGAGCTACTCTAGCCGAGCAGACATACATACAAGATCCGGCCCCTAACAATTACAAACTATGGCAAGAACAGACAAGGCAGTACAGATTACTCTTGACTGAACAAAATTTAAAAAAGCAACTACACCAGGCCCGAAATATTTTTGAGTTTGGTGATAAATGTGGATGCCTGTTAGTTTTTCTGGTGAAACCTACATATGCCCCAATAACAGTGAAGCAACTTAGAAACCCAGAGGGTAATATTGTCCAGGACTCTCAGGGAATTCTGAACACGTTCCTAGAGTTTCATGAGATCCTGTACCAGTCCCAGACCTGACAAACAGATCAGGTAATCACATTCTATATGGAAGACTTGACCTTGGCTTCATTAAATGTAGAAGATAATAATAGCTTGTCACGCTCCATAACGCAGGAGGAGATATGTGGTGCCATTCCCTCTTTCAAACCCGGTAAGTCACCAAGACTTGACAGTTTTCCAGCTGACTGGTACCAGCTACATAAATAGAATATGCTCCCATATTTACAAAAGGTTTTCATAGCGGCGGAAAAAAGATGGTATACTCCTGGACTCCATGAGAGAGGTCTTGACTGTGGTGATACCCAAGCTAGGGAAAGATCCCCTAGAATGTGAATCCTACCAGCCAATATCTTTAATAAACTCTGATGTCAAAATACTAGCCAAAATTGTAGCTAATAGGTTATAATTGGTAATTCTCAAACTAATAAACTCTGACCAGACGGGCTTTATACCTGGACGTAGTACCCAAATGAACCTTAGAAGACTGTATGTTAACTTACAGATCCAGCATACTAATGTGGGCAATAGGGTAATAGCATCTTTGGACACTAAAAAAGCATTCGACTCGGTTGAATGGGTAACTTTTCTCCCTTCTAACTAGGTTAGGATTCTGGCCAAAATTTATATCCTCGGTTAAAGTACTGTATAATGACCCTAGGGCCAGTATTAGAGTGAATGAACTTATATCAAACACTTTCCAGATATATGGTGGAACGAGACAGGGGTGCCCCCTGTCTCCTCTTCTATTTGCACTTGCTAACCAAGTCACTGGCTGCTAAACTTAGAACTCATGATGGCATTAGAGGCCTGGTAGTTGGAGGGTTGGAGGAACATGTAGCATTATATGTGGATGACATGCTTTTATGTCTGGGAGACCCTACTACATCCCTATCCACTGCATTGATACAGGAATTTGGGAATTTCTCAGGCTTCCACATCAATTGGTCCAAGTCAACACTGTTTTCCCTAGATCCACAAACAAATGTAATACCCACCCAATACCCCCTCGCTGTCACATCCCAGTTTAAGTATTTGGGGATAAACATCCAGCTGCCGGTGACATAAATCTGTGGCCCATAATTAGAACTTTTAGTGACAAAGTGCAAAAATGAAAAGATTTACCACTCACACTGTTAGGTAGGGCTAACCTATTCAAAAGGATTTTCTTAACTAAGTTCTTATATGTGCTCTCCAATGCCCCGATCTACATTCCAATTTTTTTTTTTCTATATTGATTCACTGCTGAGCTCCTTTCTGTGGGGTCCCAAGGTGGCCAGAGTCTCCTTGGAGATCTTTCAAGTACCGGTGGGAAGAGGAGGACCGGCGCTACCTGACCTTTGCCTCTACTATCTTGCATCACAGCTGGTGCATATACATTGGCGAATGTTTCCACAATTAAACAATGCGGCCGTGGCGCTGGAAGTGGCGGTTGTTACTTAATATGAAACCTTGTTAAACTTTTTCTTTTGATGGGAGGTCCCTATAGAGGGAGGCAGGGTGATGCTCAAATCTGCTAAACGTATCCTAGGGATCTGTCTGAAACATATAGCAGTTCAACCTGTGTCTAAAAAAAATGTTCCATCTGGAAGATGGCTATAAATGGTCTAAATTTGGACTCACGTACCTCAACCAACTATATGATGTGATAGACCCCTGACCACAATAAATGAATATCTAGTAGTATAGTCTATTATAGGCAAAGAGAACCCAAAATAGAAGAACATTAGGGAAAGATGGACCAATGTTATACCTGAGCTAATGCAGGAACAGTGGGAGGCAGCATTGGCCTCATATACGCCCACAGTTATCTCGGCCAGAGACAAAATGATACAACTCAGGTACTTTACTTGGTGTGTGATTGTAACAGGATTCGTCCTCTCTGGTCACAGGTGACCCAATTTATTGCTGATACATTTGATCTCCCAAATATTTGTAACCCATTATTGGGACTTCTGGGCATTATTGAGGATGAAGTTATGAGTAACAATATGAGAACTTTGCTGCCATTTCTATTCTTCTATGTCCATAAGCTGACTGTCATCAATTGGATTAAGAGAGACCATCTCACGTTAACCTCCTGGCAGGGCCTGGTTAATTCTAATGTAAGATTATATAAAATGACTTATGAAGCCAGAGGATGCTCAAAAAAAATTCAATAAAGTTTGAAGTAAATGGCTCAATTCTGGAGATACTGTACAAACTGACACTTAAGATGTTTCCTTTGAAATATGTATGCTCTGAGATCTGAATGCATCGTAATTTAAAAATATGATTTATAGATACTGGATGAATAACAGCACACATCTTGAGAGTTTACGGATGAATTTACCTCTGGATTCATTTTATTTCTTCTTTACATGACTATGTTACAAGTTATACATAGCATGGTAACAAAAACAAAACAGAAAAAGTACTATCTGTGCTATTGGCTATAGTGAGTTCAGAAATATGGATGCCTAATGCCCTGTACACACGGTCGGATTTTCCGATGGAAAAGGTCTGATTAGATTATGTTGTTGGAAAATGCGATCATGTGTAGGCTCTATAGGACTTTTTCCATGGAAATCCCAACGGAAAAAGTTTGAGAGCTGAATCTAAAATTTTCCGACAACAAAATCAGATTGGACTTTTTCTGATCGTGTGTAGAGAATTCCGATGGACAAAGTGTCACGCATGCTCAGATTAAATTACAAGACCAAAGCTATTGGCTACAAGCCTCTACGTAGTCCCGTCGTACGCAAAACAAACGTCACCTCGTTCCGTACGATTGGATTTTCCGACAACTTTGTCCGATCGTGTGTATGCAAGACAAGTTTGGCACAAAATCCATTGGAAAAAATCTGATGGATTTTGTGGTCGGAATGTCCGACCGTATGTACAAGGCATAAGACTTCATAAAGAAAATGATGTGATATTACGTACACTTACAAATGTAACCTGCCTTCATTTTTCCTACTATGTATGCACACTTGACAAATAAAATCTTAAAAATAAAAAATAAAATAAAAAATGTTGTTTGCATTAGTGCAGTGCTATAAAATACCTGTAATAATTATAACAATTTATTCTTACCCTGAACCTGTAAAGGCTTGTGTCAATCATAGCCTTTCCTATTGGAATGCTATACTGCTTAGACTTATGCAATCAAATATACAGTAGAGCGTTTGGCAAGAAAAGGCTGCATCCATGTTTTGGATCCTAATCACTTTTTGCTAGGTTGTGGTCTCCTCTTAGAGAAAGAACCCACTGCATCTGAAGAACCACAATACAATACCAAGAAGATCAAATGAACCCTCTGAAACCTTTTTTCAAAGGCATGTGAAAAGCAGAGAAACAAAGGCAGTGTGCACAACACCTAAAGCAGTTGTAAGTTTGAAGGCATTCTGATAGTGAAGCTTACCTGTACTGCACTTTTTAATGCATGTGTATACTTATATGGATACTATACTATAGGATTATAGATTAATATGTTTTATTGGGGGACCAATGTAAAGCCATCTTAGCAATCACTCGGTCTATGATAATACCAAGCAGTGTATCATTGACCATAATGGGGCCTCTGTTTGTAAAAGCTGTTTTTAACTAAAACAGGCTGTTTTTTTTTTAAACTACAACAGGTCAATATGTATAAAGTGTGGTTAATCAATCTGGGTCCATTATGACACCCATGGGCTCTCCGTGGCGTAACATGTTTTAGTACAATAGATAAATGTACCAATGTCCCTGTGCTATACATATACCTCCACCCTTGATTTGTTCCCACAAACCCATAGCACCTTTACTGCTTCCTCAGTTAAGATTTACTTTAGATTTAATATTCTTTCACACATAATGAAAAGGGAAAGAATGTGACTTACAGCATTATGAAAGATTATACGGTATTTGCTACTTCCTCCTACCAAATCATAATGTCATTTTAGAAAGCACCGTTTGATATGGAAGAAAATTAACAATACTGATCCCAATCAACTTAAAGTTCATATCAGGTGACAGGTTACAGAGATTTTCTGCTTCACCGATTGTGCCATTAGATGATATCAGAGGCATATTTATCTGGGTTCTGGTGCTAATAGCACACAGATTATTATATTTCTATTTATCTGAGTTCTGGTGCTAATAGTACATAGATTATATTTGCTATCTGTGTCAGATATATTATACATAGGAATGCTATAAGAGAACATTTCACATTTTCTATTGTTTGGAAAACATCTATATGTATATAGATTGTGGAGCTATTTATGAACAAGAATATCATCTAAAAGAAGAGAATACAGTATTTGTGTATTGTTCACTGTTCAGATGCAAAATATACCTAATAAAAGTACAGCAAAGTTTTGGATACCTAAGAGTTAACAATGTCAGGAGAGACTGCACCTCCATTTACCATGTTTTTATTTGTTTTTACAGGTCCCATACGTCTGCATGTAATTGTTTTCATGCACCCAGACCAAAAGTATATTTATTTTTAATGCCCCTTTTTAGTATATATATATATATATATATATATATATATATATATATATATATATATATATATACACACACACACACACACACACTATATTACCAAAAGGAGGGGGTGCCCTTAGTATGCCTGTAAAGAGGCACAGCTTTCCCATGTTTACAACAGTACCACAGCAAAATGACATTACTAAAGGAAAAAAGTCATTTGAAACTGATCACAGCTGTAATGAATTGTCAGGGTCTTGGCAAAATAGATAAAACTCATTGGAAAAAATGGCATGTGTCCCCGCCCCCCCCCCCAGTCCATTACCAGGCCCTTTGGGTCTGATATGAATATTAAGGGGAACCCCAAACCAAAAATGTTCTAAAAAATTGTGTGGGGGTCCCCCCAAAATCCATACCAGGCCCTGAATGGATTTTGGTGGGGACCCCTACGCCATTTAAAAAAAAAATTGGCACAGGGTTCACCTTAATATTCATACCAGACCTTTCTGGCTTCAGAAAACATAACTTATCTAGACATTATGCAAAGTACCACAATAGGAATATTAAGGGCATACTCTCTCTTTATTGGATTAGATAAGGTATTACCCCATTGGATAGGGACCAATATGGTTAGGTCAATTTCCCGGTTGGAAACTTGATGGGTATTTGACATGAAATCTTACGTACTGTTCAGCTTGAATGTTGATTGGAGCATTGTTTCATAAATGACGCTTATATATATATATATATATATATATATATATATATATATATATATATATATATATATATTATTTATTTATTTATTTTTTTCAGTATCCCCTATTGTGGGAATTTGTGTCCCTTTTGACATTAGGTTGATGAAGAATTAGATCATTGTATTATTCCTCTATTAAGATCAATGTTATATTGTCAATTTTTTTGACAGTAGTTGTAATGGCGCTGCCGCCCTTTAGTTAGTGCTGTCTATTGTCCAGCGGCCAGCAGTTAAGATGGCACTGCGGGCTATATAACTGATAGACGTGATGACATGCTTACCTGGCCAATCCCCAGACGGCGTCCTGTAGTGACAAAACGCGTAGGGTGGGGCCTACGATGGTGACGTCATCATGCTACACCTCCCAGGAGGTTGACGGACAATCAAATCAGGAAGTGGAGTGAAGCTCACAGGGACACCGTGGTTCTACTGCAGAGACATGCTGTTTTGATGACTCCATCTTGTAATTGTTTTGTACCATTACATTTGGATTTTTAAAGTACTGCATTATGGGAGCATTTCTTTCTTTTTTTACATTTCTGAGTTCCATCTGCAAAGCGGGGATTCTGGCCATTACTAAAGGTTCCTGGGAAGACCTATTTCCCTGTGTTTGGTGATACCATTCATAGTGGTCACGGGAAGCTGGTAAGCAGGATTACTTACTCTCACCTGGGTGTGGAGCAGGATCTATCTTGTGTGAAGGATCATCACCTTTCCCCTTACATGTGACTTTTCTTATTTATATGAAGCACAGATTTTGGTTTTTGGTTTCTCCATTATACATGGACTGTGCATTTGGGACTCCTCATTAGTTTTCCTTTTTCAGTCTTTTTTCACATATACAATTTTTATTGTATGAGCGCTGCACTTTATTTTATAGTTTGTGAACAGGTGATAGAACTGGGGGGGGGGGGGGTGGGAACAGGTGATAGAGCTGTGGAGGAGGGATTTGTAAACAGTGGGGGGAGCTGGGGAGGGGGGATTTGTGAATAGGTAAGATAGCTGGGGAGGGGAAGGGGGGTTTTGTGAACATGTGAGAGAGCTGGGGAGGGGGGAGATTTGTGAACATGTGAGAGAGCTGGGGAGGGGGGAGATTTGTGAACATGTGAGAGAGCTGGGGAGAGGGGAGATTTGTGAACATGTGAGAGAGCTGGGGGGATTTGTGAACAGGTGAGGGAGCTGGGGAGGGGGGGATTTGTGAACAGGTGAGAGATCTGGCGGGGGGGGGGGGATTTGTTAACAGGTGAAAGAGCTGGGGAGGGGGCGATTTGTGAACAGGTGAGGGAGCTGGGCGGGAATTGTGAACAGGTGAGAGAGCTGGGGAAGGATTTGTTAACAGATGAGAGAGCTGGGGAGGGGGGATTTTTGAACAGGTGAGAGAGCTGGGAAGGGGGGATTTGCAGCACCTATTCTCTGAGAAAAAAAGCCCTGCTGGGAAATGCTGCAGTTTGACAGTAAGGCTGGGAATCTGTTGTCAATCATTAGAGGAGGGATGGATGGGGCACTTGGCTGCAAACTGAGTACAAAGGATACAGACACAGCATGCCTGTAAGACAAAACAGAAGTGAAGCCCCATACACACTATCAGATTTTCTTCTGACAAACCTTAGGAGTTTCAATGTGTATGCAATCAGGCAGGCCCTTCTACTACATGGTTCTGAGTGTGTATGGGGCTTAAAAACTGACCACTCTGGCATGACTTGGTCACAGCAAGGTCAGTTTATCCAGGAAGAGGGTAACTGGCAAAACTAACTAGGTATTACATAACAAGAACAGAAAAAAATAACATAATTATATATATAAAAAAAATCTTACAGAGACAGACTATTAAAATGAAAATCTGTAAGGTTACAAATATTTACGCAAGCAAAACCAATACACTGTATTATATTACAAAAAAAGAAAATACAAAAAAAAACTTCTATATAGATCAAGCAACACTAAGAAGATATGTCTATTTCACAGTGTGTGATTTTATGAAACAAGCTAAGTGTTTTGTCAGCGTTTCTAAAAATAAGTACTCTTTTGCATCTTAAATCGAGCATGAGCCTATAAATTTGCGTTTATGCCAATAATGAATCAGTCTGTATGCAATATTTACAGCCTAGAGCAAAACATTACATTCGTCAGTAGCTGCTACATAGGGTACATGCACAACATATACAAATCTTAGTTTTATTCTGTTAATAGAAGAATGCATCATTCCTGAGACTATGGCTCCACCATCAGATTAAAAATTCAGCAAGCTTTGACTGCAGTTTAGTGTTTTCCTAAACGTAGCCATGAAATTAACATAATGATCGGATAAAATAAAGGTCATGTGTTTAAAAAATGATTACCCTAGTTGACATATTTTTAGAAAATGTATATGCTCCTGCAATTAGTAAATAATAGAGATAAGTGAAATTGAGGTTCTTTGCTTTGCAAAAATGAAAAAGAAAATCAGCACATTTTGACAAAATGTTGCTATTGAATGAGATGTATTAAAGTCAGTGAACAAGACAAAATCAAAGTGTTTTGAGTCATTTGAGGAGTGCATTGGGCTTTAAATGGCTTGTGAGGTTTAAGGAAAATGATTTCCACTATGCTGCATGTCAAAACTATGTTCTTGTTCGAAAAAACCATCAGCCATCATTTGCTAAGGACATGACACCAGATATTGTAACAAATGTGGTGTATTGTAAGGAGCTTTTGACTGTTCACCATGTGTTGTAATGGTTGCTGATTTCTTGCCAATGTATCTTCACTAATGTCCACTTGCTTCCTATGCAGTATCAAAATAATACAATTTTGCCCAGTGGTATCATGATTGCCAATTTGTCACCTGCGCATTGTAATGATTGCCTGTTTGTTCCAAAACCATGCAAAAAAACCTGTACGTGCAACTAAGAATTATGCTATATGTGAACAGTCTGCTTTCCCTTAACAAGTGTTTCATACCCACATATGTACAAAATTAAGATTAAAAGTGCGACACTATCCATAATATCAGTAATAATATGACAACACTGAAAATATATATATCATCTTATCTCAACACTTTCAATTAAAAAAAAAGAAATAAAAATATATGTGCCATGCAGTTCATCAAAATAATCCAGTGCAAAACTAATAGTGCAGTCCAAAGCCACAAAGAGTAATTCAAAAGCTTGCAAATCTGTTTTAAAGATTCCTATTGCCGCGTAAACAATGTCCGATTTTCCGATGGAAAATGTTCAATGGGAGCTTCTTGTCAGAAATTCTGACCATGTGTAAGCTCCATCAGACATTTTCCATCAGAATTTTGAGATCTGGATCTCAAATTTTACAACAACAAAATCCGTTGTTGGAAATTGCAATCATGTGTACACAATTCCGAAGCACAAAATTCTACGCATGCTCGGAATCAAGCAGAAGAGCTGCACTGGCTATTGAACTTCAATTTTCTCGGCTCGTCGTACGTCACCGCGTTCTTGACGTTCGGAATTTCTGACAACATTGTGTGACTGCGTGTATGCAAGACAAGTTTGAGCCAACATCCCATGGATATTGTTGTTGGAATGTCTGATCATGTGTACGCGGCATAAGTGTTCTTCTTAATACAATCTTCTTGTGTCAAAACCAAGTACTCTCCCCACTCCACCCTGTAACAATCAAACTGCTCACCTTAAAGGCTAGGTTCACTTTCTTCTAAATTTCAGCTTCCCTATGTATCAATATACAATTAATGAACTCTGTTGCCCTTTATTTTAGGGAAGATATTAACTCAGCCTCTGCTTCTTTTAACTCTTCTTTTTAAACTCCTAAATGATTTCCTGGTATACAACCTATAGGAAATGAAAACTGTTAGTAAAAAGAGGAAGTGCTTCAGCTGCTGACCTCAATAAAACACACCCTGTACATGCCCTCCCCCTCAAGGAGATTGCACCCGAGCTCCTCTGTACTTACAAGCTTCTCCAATGCAATGATAGTCAGTGAGCACTAAACTCATAGCCAGTGTTTTCCTCTGCTGAGCTATCTTTTTGTATCTCTCATTCTCACTGCAAAGATTGTTCATACCCCATACAACAGTCCTCTCCAAAGGCCTCACATTCTGCCCAACCACCAAATTGGATAATTTACAGGTATGGTCAGATATGGAGGAATTCTTTAGGAGACTAAGGCTCAAAGAATTTTTTCACAGTAATGAAAGGAATCCTAAGACAATAGGAAGTGACAAAAAGAAAAAGAACAGCAATTTTACACCCCCACAAGGACGCAACCCCAAACTGGATACCTATATTGACAGCTTCAGGCTACGAGTTACATCCCTGCTATCCACCCAGCAAAAGAAAATATTATACAACCTTTCACCACTGGAGCGAAGAGCTGTACATGATCTGCGCAATAATCAGGCCATAACCATCAAACCAGCAGATAAAGGGGGAGCAGTCGTTGTGATGGATACAGACAAATATATACAAGAGGACCAGAGGCAGCTGGCAAATACTACTTACTACAAAAAACTGGATTATGATCCGACCCAGGATTTTACTAAGCAATTAAAGGATCTCATTGCGACAATACCAAGCCACCTACATTCAGAACTCATCAATGCAATTCCGGATAATCCAGAAATTGGAGACTTCTACATGCTGCCCAAGATTCACAAGCCAGGAAACCCAGGCAGACCCATTATAACAGGTATGAATACACTTACCGAGCATATCTCAGGCCTTGTAGAAAACATGTTAAAACCTTTAGTCATGAACACTGCGAGTTTCCTACAAGACACCACTGATTTTCTGAACAAGCTTAACAATATACAACAATTACCATCAAATACACTTCTAGTCACCATGGATGTAGAATCTCTGTACAGTAACATCCCTCACAAGGATGGGTTGTCGGCATGTCACAGATTCTTATCATCCTCACCAAACCAGAAATACACTGCTGAGGATGTGACACAGCTCATCGAATTCATTCTTACACACAACTACTTCACTTTCAATAATGACATCTATCTCCAGTGTATGGGTACTGCCATGGGTAGCAAAATGGCACCCCAATATGCAAACTTATTTATGGCTGACCTGGAGGACAAATTTCTGAACAGCATACAACAAAAGCCATACAGATATTATCGCTATATTGATGATATCTTCATGATATGGACTGAAGGTGAAGAAAATCTAAACCAATTCTTCTCATTGATCAACACTTTTCACCCATCTATTAAACTAAAAATGGAGTATTCAAACACACATGTCAACTTCCTAGACACTACAGTATACATCAGGGACCACAAGCTTCACACTTCGATATACAGAAAACCGACTGACCGATGTAGCTATCTTCACAGTTCCAGTTTTCACCCGCAACACACTAAACGGGCCATCATACACAGCCAGGCCATCAGATACCACCGAATTTGTTCAGACCCAGAAGACAGAGATAAACATCTCAGAACACTGGCAGACTCCTTCCACAAGAAAGGTTACAAAGAGAAAACCATCAACAACAGCATAAACACAGCCTTGAAAACCCAAAGAGAAAATCTCCTCCAATACACAGAGAAAAAAACAAATAACCGAGTACCTCTAGTCACCACATACAACCCAACACTAGAAGGGATCAAAAAGATAATCAAAGATTTACAACCCATTATAACAGAGGATGACACTCTGAAAGGAATATTCCAACAACCCCCATTATTGGCTTTCAGACAACCACCCAACCTCAGACACAAACTAATCAGCAGGAAACTTCACTCTGATTATGATGACACAAATAATGGAAGCAAACCCTGCAATAAAAAGCGCTGCAAACTATGCAACCAGATCAATCCATCCAAAAGTGTCACACACACAAATGGGACCTTCAATATCATGGGATCTTACAACTGTACCTCCAGCAATGTTGTATACCTCATCCAATGCAAAAGGTGCAGCAAAGGATCTTATGTTGGTGAAACAGGACAGAAGTTGCAAACGAGGATGAATTTACACAGACACACCATCAAAGAACATAAAGAAGACAGTTTATGTACACCTGTTGGACATCACTTCTCACAACCGGACCACACTATAGAAGACCTCAATGTTTTAGTTCTTAAAGGGAATTTCAGAACTATCCAGGAAAGGAAAACCTTTGAACTAAGAATGATAATTCTTTTTGACAAAAAAAATAATGGCCTGAATTTAGATATAGGTTTCCTTACTCATTATACTAAAGTTTTACAACCACCTCTGTGACTAGCAACCCCCCCTCCATTCCATAGCTCTCCCTCTGTCTTATCTCACTAACTCTTCTCTTATCTTTATTGCCCCATTGATTTGTATGTGTTTTTTTTTTCTTTTTTTTTTTTTGTTTTCTCTCTTCTTTCCCTCAGAGGTGTTTTTTTTTTGTTTTGTTTTGGTTTTACATTCTGCTTAAAAATTTGTAAATCAGTACTGCTTGGACCTTGAAGAAGGGGACATACCCGAAAGCTTGTCCTGAAAAATTGTATGTTAGTGCAAATAAAAAAAGTATCACGGACAGTACTCAATTTTCTCTTCATACCCCTTGAAATTTTGCACATTTTATCATGTAACAACTAGAAACGTAAATGTATTTTATTGGGATTTTGGGATTTTATGTGATAGACCAACACAAAGTGGCATATAATTGTGAAGTGGAAGGAAAATGATATATGGTTTTCCAATTTTTTTACAAATATATATGTGAAAAGTGAGTTGTGCATTTGTTTTTTATCCCTAACTAAACCAATTGCCTTCAGAAGTCATCTAATTAGTAATTAGAGCCCACCTCTCTGTAATTTAATCTCAGTATAAATACAGCTGTTCTGTGAAGCCCTCACAGGTTTTCTAGAGAACCTTAGTGAGAAAACAGCATCATGAAGGCCAAGGAACACACCAGACAGGTCAGGGATAAAGTTGTGGAGAAGTTTAAAGCAGGGTTAGGTAATATAAAAATATCCCAAGCTTTGAACATCTCATGGAGAACTATTCAATCCATCATCGGAAAATGGAAAGAGTATGGCACAATTGCAAACTTACTAAGACATGGCTGTCCACCTTAACTGACAGGCTGGGCAAGGAGAGCATTAATCATGAAAGCAGCCAAGAGGCCCATGGTAACTCTGGAGGAGCTTCAGAGATCCACAGCTCAGGTGAAAAAATCTGTCCACAGGACAACTATTAGCACTCCACAAAAGAAGAAAGCCATTGTTGAAAGAAAGCCATAAGAAGTCCCATTTGCAGTTTATAAGATGCCATGTGGGGGACACAGCAAACATGTGGAAGAAGGTGCTCTGGTCCTGTGGTGGCTCGTGTTTTTGTGTTGGTTTGTTGGGGGGTGTCAAAAACCACCCCCCAGCAGCACCCCAAAACACCACCCCCCCACTCGCTGTCAGCCGGTCAGTCCACTTTCCCCATCTAGGCGGTGAGCATCGGGCAGCGGTGCGGATCGGGCAGTGGTGGACATCAAGGAGCGATGGGGATTGGGGCATCGGCAGACACCAGGCTGCAGTGGGCATTGGGTAGCGGCTCCTGTGTTTTTTTTCTCCTCCCTCCTCCTTGCTTCTGCCATGCATCTCCTCCCCTCCTCCCAGGCATCCAATAGGATAGCCTGTTCTTTCAGCCAATCAGGTGATGGGTATCAGACCCACTTCCCAATTGGCCGGGAGGAGGATCAGTGTTGCAACAGCGAATATTTATTCGCTGTTGTAATACCTGGATAGGCTCATAGCGCAATGCTCTGCGCCACAAGCCCACCCTATTTTGAAGCCTATAGTAGAGCCTCTGGCTTTAATCAAGCACTTCAAAAAAACACCCCCACTGCTGTAATTCAGGCACCCGGCATCCTGAAAGGGGTCGGACACATACATAGGGGCTGGTGGCGGCAATGGATAGAGCATCGCATCACCGCATCACTAGAAGGTGGAGGGGATGGAGGCCATGAATTGAGGGGGTGGTGCACGGGTGCCCCTAATGGACAGGCCACCACTACTCTGATCAGCTGACACCAAAATTGAACTTTTTGACCTAAAAACAAAACACTATGGGTGGTGGAAATCTAACACCGAACATCACCCTGAACACTCCATTTTCTTCAGCAGGGACATGGAAGCTGGTCAGAGTTGATGGGAAGATGGATGGAGCCAAATACAGGCCAATCTTAGAAGAAAACCTGTTAGAGTCTGCAAAAGACTTGAGACTGGGGCAGAGGTTCACCTTCCAGCAGGACAAAGACCCTAAACATACAGCTAGAGCTACAATGGAATGGTTTAGATCAAAGCATATTCATGTGAATGGCCCAGTCAAAGTCCAGGCCTAAATCCAATTGAGAATCTATGGCAAGACTTGAAAATTACTATTCACAGATGCTCTCCATCCAATATGACAGAGCTTGAGCTATTTTGCTATTTTTGTTGGGCAAAAATGTAACTCTCTAGATGTGCAAAGCTGGTAGAGACAGCCCCAAAAAGACTTATCATTTTCCTTCCACTTTACAATTATGTGCCACTTTGTGTTGGTCTATCACATAAAATCCCAATAAAATACATTTACGTTTTTGTTTGTAACATGACAAAATGTGGAAAATGTCAAGGGGTATGAATACTTTTTTCTTATTCAAACATTTTATTGAGAAATGTAATACCGATTACAGGGTTAAAGGGAGGGTCATTCCCAAATTGCAAAGAGAGGTAGCAATACTGTATATTAAAATATCAATGGAGAAAATCGGGGGATGCAGCCCATATGTTTAACAAAGATTTGAGACTCAGCCATATAGATGAGAACCAATATCCTGATACATAGAAAATCAGGAACCTAAAGGTACACAATGAAAGGTTATATGTAATGGTCAGGTAGATGAGGACCCGCGTTGGTAGGAGTCTGCCCGTCAGGTATGTCATGAGACGCTGGGGTGCAGAGCCCACTAAGATGTCAATGATCTGGGGCACATAATTGTCTGTATCACAGATCAGTGTAGCTAGGCAAACGGACATGCCCGAATGGGGAGACCGATCCAAAAAAGGATCTAGGAGAAGAGAAGAGGGGATAGGGAAAGAGAGGGAGGAGGGGCAAGGGGGAGATAAGAAAAGAGGACAGGGAAAAGTTGGAATGTTGCCAAGGGGAAGGGGGGAATAAAGGGGGGAGACAGAACTAGTGCCTATGGGGGTAGGTTAGGCCTTTGTGATTGTTTGCTTTGCAGCAGTGGCAACCTGTAGGAGTAGTTTGAATTGAAGCTGAGTGATCTCAGGGGGTTTATGGTTAATTAGGGCTACTGCAGGGTCGGGATCTAGAGTATTTCTGACTAAGGCTGGGTTCACACTGAAGCGATGCGGGAACGCCTCAAATCCGCGGCTGGTTCCCGCATCGCATGCCTCCCGACGGCAGTTCACACTGCCCTATGCGGACTGATGGGAGTGTCAGTGAAACCTTAATGACACCCCCAGATCAGTTCACATATCGCAGTGCGATCTGCAAACTCGGACAGGAATCGGATCGCATGGTGTGAACACCCATGCGATCCGATTCTGCTGTGGACCAAAAAAAGGGTCCTGTGCGAGTTTGCGGCGGGTGCGATGCGAATTCAGCCATACGATCTGTATGGCTGAACTCGCATCGCACAGAGATCGGATGTGATTTGCACTGCAGTGCGGTGCGAATCACATCCGGGTCTCCCAGCCGCAGCGGTGTGAACCCAGCCTAAAGTGGAGAGAATACCAAATATTTCACACCAGAAAGATTGGGCAATGGGGCAATTCCAACAAATGTGGAGGTGGGTGCCATTGTCTGAACACCCTCGGAAACAGTTGGGAGGGTAGGATGGGAGGAATTTAGAGATCTGGGAAGGGACCAAGTACCAGCGGATTAGAACCTTTAGTAGTTAGATTCGGAGGCCACTACGTTCTGAGAGGCTGATTTAGTGGCTATCCGAATATCTGACCAATTCTTGTCTTCCAGATGTAGGCCCAGGTTAGATTCCCACTTTGCTACATAACGAAGGAATTAGAAGGGAGGAGGATTTAATAGTTGTGTATAAAGAAGTGAAATTAATCATCTTGAATGGGGATCACTTTACCAAATGTGTTCAAATGTAGCCAGATCAGATCTTAAATGTGTTGGGGGTTGTGAATTGGTGTGAACAGATGATGTTAGATGAAGGCCATTTATGAAAGGAGGTAGGAGAGAACCAAGCAGGGTAGAAGGCGGGTTTACAAAGGTAGGACACAAGAGGGTTATGGGGAGACAGAAATCTTAATTTAGTTCTATTATACCATAGATGTAAGGAATGGCAGGTGACGGGGTTCTGTAGGGACCTGCGGTCCCCAGGGGGCAAAGCCATAGCAAGTTGGCCACCGAGAGGGGGTCGCAATCGATTGATTCAATTGCTACCCATAGAGGCACTTCTTGAGAGGTGTGATATTTTGGCAGTTGGGCCAAATGTGGCACTTGGTAAAATTTGGTAAAGTGTGGGAGGGGTATGAGTACTTTTTCAAGGCACTGTTTGTTGTGGGAAAAACAAGCCAAAACACTTGTACTCCCACTTTGATATGTGTGAATGGGGTCTGAAAGTGAAATGGATGAGCTGGAGCTGGATTGCAAGAACATTGACAGCTGAATGTCTCTTTCCCATGTACTTGTATAAAGCTGGCAATACATTATGCAATCTGATTGTAAAACCTCTGAACAACTTTCTTTAGATTTAGCAAAACTAGGATAACCCACCTAAACAATCCATATAAAATCAGGCAGGCCCTTGCACTCCTCTAAAGAAGATTGTACGATCAGGTTATACAATTGATGGCCAGCTTAAAAGAAGAAAGTGGGTGGAAATAAAAAATAAAAGAGCTGGCATAGTAATAGTAGTAGAGGGAGCTTTGGTTCAGAGAAGTAAAACACACTCTATTCTTTGATGTAAGAAGGCAGTGCATGATGGGATATGAGGTTTATTGGATGGTCACATGATGCTACAGACTGCTTCTTTTTGAAATTTTTAACTGAAAGGTGCAGATTCAAAAGTGCCATGGACTAGGTAAGTGGGATGGGATGGCTTGAGCAGCAAAGACATTAGAAAAGGCATCTATTTATTATGAAAAGTGAAATTCTGCCTGAAAAGGTGAACTTAGCCTTTAAGCAAAGACCCTTTATAATATAGGAGGTCTAGTAGCATTTGATTAATGTAAGGATTAAAACCTTCCACAGCAAAACTCAGATGTAATGAAGCACAGTTGCAGCAAAGGTTAAACCTCAAGCCACTCCAGGGATCAAGCTGTTCATAAAAGACAGCAAAAACCACAAAATAGTGCTCACTGCCAGTCTTTATCATCGCTGCTATAGTGCAATATGGGACACTATCACACTATCAGATATTCTGCTGATTTTTGTCTTCAGATTTACCAAAACCATGTAGTGCAAGGGAATGCCTGATTGCATACAAATTGAAACTCCTAAGGTTTGACCTCATATTATATGGTTTTGGTAAATCTGAATGAAAAAAATCAGCAGAAAATCTGATAGTGTGTATGGAGCTTTAGCCCTTGTACACACGGTCGGAGATTCCGACGGAATGTGTCCTATCGGACCGTTTTGACGGATATTGCGACTGTGTGTGGTCTCCATCGGACTGTTTCCGTCGGAATATCCAACGAACCAAGTTTTACAACTTGTCGGTAAAATTTTCTGACAAAATGCTCCTATCAGACATACTCCGATCATGTGGTAGCCTACTCCGACGGACAAAGTGCCACGCATGCTCAGATCAAATTCCTAGACCAAAGCTATTGGCTACTAGCCTGAATGTAGTCCCGTCGTAACGAAATAACGTCATCACGTTATGTACAATCGGATTTTCCGACAACTTAGTCCGACCGTGTGTATGCAACATCACTTCCGGACCTCTTCCGGAATTAATCCGTCGGAATTACTCCGACGGATTTGGTTGTCGGAATCTCCAACCGTGTGTACAAGGGCTTACACAATAAACATCATGCAACGTGATCAAGCCCAATGAACAGAAGAGACCAGCTTTATACTCCAGTATGTGTTGTGTGATTTTTAGCTCCTCTCTGCCTGTTTGTTGCCTGCATATTATCGTGATTACCTACTTGTTTCACCTCCTTGTTACTTTGTTTTTCTGTTGTCTGCATATTGTTACAATTTGCCTGTTTATTGCTCACATACTGTCAAGATTGCCTGTTTGTTGCACCCGTATTATTCACTACAACAAATAACCAAGAACACTGAACATCCAAACAGTGCCCATTCAACTGAAGTCTGACAATAAATGTCTTCACAACTATTTAGGTCCACATATACATACCATAGTAACACTGTACTACTCAGGGGAAGGGATCTGGATTTTTCTTTTTTTTACACACTATGATTGCTTAAAACTGTGCATTTTACAGTTACATGCAACTGTTTTTTACTGAACGAAAGATACTAATTTGGTGTTTATTATTGTCATTAGCTATGATTGGTCACAGCTATTCACATGGTACAGAAGAGCTGTGATTGACCCTGTCAATCACAGCTCATCTATGGATACTCCAATAAAACGTTCATATGGGTACAATGTTGCAAGACCGCACAATTGTTATTTAAAGTGTAAGAGCTCTGAAAGCTGAAAATTGGCCTGGGCAGGAAAGGGGGAAAGGCAGGAAAGGTGGTAAAAGTGTCCAGTATTGAAGCAGATTTAAAATCGCTGAATGTCTCTTTCACTAAACATGTACTGGTGGTGAACCAATCATGTAAAAAGAAAAATTGAAAACACATGCAGCTGTAAGTTTTACCTGCAGTGAATATTTGGTAAAATATTATGTAGCACAAACCCAGAACTGTATGACCCCAGGTTTCTATTCCCTGATAGGCACATAACAGCCAGGCACCCAGTATTTTACAGTCACTCAAGTCAGAGAACAGGCTTCACATGCCTTTTTGTGGTTTTTATTTTGAACTGGGGTAGGATGAGGGTGAACCTATGGATGCTCCAATAAACGTCAATAACATGCAGTAGAGGACACAAAATCTAAACTATTAGTTCAGGCTGAAGGAACCCACTTTAAAATGAAGGTGAACTGGTACTAAAACAGAATAAAGTGTAATTTCTCCAAATCAAGCTAAAGAAAGCTGCTAAATAATGAAAAGCTGCCTGCAGTGTCAATTGGTTTATGTATGGTTTGCCTGTGTCCTGGATCCTTAGATGAGCTCTCTGGAATGTTCATGAGGCTAGTCCACATATACCCCAGCCAAAGTAGAAGCAGGGACCCCCAAAATAATTCTTTCACTGCAGGTAGACTCCCAGGGATGCCACAGCACTCAAGCTGCCCCCCCCCCCCCCCCCAGGAAAAAGAGATCTCTGTTCTGGATCCTAGCCCATTTATACCTCTCTCAGCCCCTTACTGGTCATTCATTCCCCTGACAAGGGATTGGCTAGATAAATATTAATAGGCAGGCCAGGGTCTAGGTTCTATCACCCACTATATCCCATAGTTCAGTGGGATGCAGGGGAAAGAAACTGAGCTTGCACGAACAGGACCCAGAACAGACATTATCAATAGATCATTGCTCTCCCTGGCTACAGTGAGGACAATCAAAAAAATAGAATTTAAACTCTAGTAGCCTACTGTGGTGCTACAGTTACTACAGCAACACATGTGAGTTACAGTTTTTACAATACAAATCCTATTTCCACTAATCATAGGGTCAAGAAACTGACTCTATGATTCGTGGCAATAGGATGTGTATAGTATATAATATAAATCATATGCATTGCTGTTATATTATATATCTATTGGATGGAAATGTATTATGGTTTTATTTATGATGTTTTACAAAGCCTGAGGAAGTGGGATATTTGGAACAACATGAAACGCGACGTGGAATGAGAGTTGAGATAGAACAATAGAAAAGTGACGGGAGAAAAAATAATTAATCGAGTCTATTAATTATTTTTTTGTTTTTGTTTTTTCGAATACCCTTTTTGTTTGGCCCAAGCACGTTTGAAGCCATTTACTGTTGACTGTCTCACTACCTCTGGTGGTAGTTTATTCCAAGCATTAACTACCCTTTCCGTAAAATAATACTTTCTATGATTTGTTTTGAACTTTTCTCTAGTTAGTTTGAGTTCATGTTCCTGTGTTCTTGATTTTGTTTTTTTTATATTGAAAAAAATTACCATTCTGAACCTTGTTCACTCCCTTGATGTATTTAAAAGTTTCACTAATGTTTTCCCTTTCCCTTCTTTCCTCCAGACTGTACATATTAAGTTCCTGAAGTGGCTCTTGTTATGTTTTATCCCCCAAACCTTTCACCACTTTTGTAACCCGTCTTTGGACTCGTTATATTTTATCAATATTTTTTATCCAGAACTCAACACAGTATTCTAAATGAGGTCTCACTAAAGATCGATATAGGGGAATCAGAACCTCCTTCCTCCTGGTCCTTCTGGTGATCCCGATGCATCTCAAGATGCCCCTGCTATTGTAAATTCCAAATCCTTGAAATCACTTGGGTGCATGAAAGTGAAGATCCTAGGAGGCTGATTCCGGTTCTCCCCACTAAAGCTGAAATACAAGAAATGCTGGGTAATTTGACAGGGGCTCTGAGAGAGGACATAGCGGACCTATGTACCGCCACACAAGCGATTGAAAGGGAACTACAGACCCTGGAGGCTCTGCATACCACCTCTGTATCCTGCATTGACTCTCTCTCGAGGCCATGGTCCGCAAGAACCAACAGCACCTCATCTCCTTACAATTTAAAATCAAAACAGGCGTGAGAATATTCAGCTGTGGGCATTCCTGAAGCTACCGCTGATCCAGACCTGAGATCCTCAGTGACCCCCTGCTATTTAACCTGCTACTGGGCACCCCACAGGACACTGCCATTGAGATAGACATAGTTCACCAAGTCCATGCCTCACACAATTCATCACAAACAGCACCTTGTGATGTCCTATGCCAGGTGCAATTTTTCACAGTGAAAGAGGATATTATGCAGGCAGCATGGCAGTGGGTACTGCTGGACTTACACAGGGCTTTGATACAGCTCTTCCCTGATCTCTGTCGCATGACTCTCTACTGTACCGCCACAGGTCAACCTCTCTGACCTTCCCTCCCCATCTGAAGCTCATCATCTCCCACCTGTCTATAGATCACCCTCTCCCCCATCCACAGCTCACCTTCCTTCCCCATCAACAGCCCACCTTCCCTCCCCATCTGAAGCTCACCGTCTCCCCCCAGCTACAACTCAGCTTAACTCCCCATCCACAGCTCACCCTCTTCCCCGTCCACAACTCACCCCCACAGCTCACCCTCTCCCCCACAGCTTACCCTATCCCCTTCATCCACAGATCACTCCCCACATATCCCCCACCGACAGCTCACCCTCTTCCCCTCCTACAGCTCACCCTCTCCACCCCCATCCACAGCTCACCTCACCACGCCACCCCACAGCTCAACCCCCCCTTCTCTCCCCCACATTCAACAGTTTAACTTAGTGTGTGCCCTCCCCCCATCCACAACTCACTTTTATACCCTCTGTCAACATGTCACCTCTGCACCCCCATCCACAGATTATCTCTCTGCCCCTCCACATTTCACTTCTGCACCTCTGGCTACAGCTCCCCTTAATCCATAGCTCTCAAACTCCAGTATTTCACCTCTGCACCCCAAGATCCCTACACAGCTCTTACTGTGCACAATCAAATATCCCCCCTTCCAAATCCCCAGCTCTGCAGAACAACCTCACCATCTCCACAGCTGTCTCTCTGCATGACTACCCCTCCACCCTTCCCCCTTTTCCTTCGCAGCTCTCTCACCTCTTCATAGTTTACAGCTCAGTTTATCTTCACAGGATTAGAACGGTGCAGTCGACTGTGTTCTACAAGGTAGAACAGGCTTTTTTTTCTCAGCCTACTGTGCAGTCTCCTCTATGCAGCATCACCTGTCAGATCATCAGTGTACAGAGAGTCGAGGAGGACTCTCAGAGCGTTTCACTCAGCTCGGTACTAGACTGATCTGACAGGCAGCAGGAGCAGACAGAAGCTGCCTCTGGAAGCCGCAGATTCAAAAACTCCTTACAGTTGCAGCGTCTGGATCCAAAGCACCTATCATCAGGTGTGGGGATGGTGCCATGGGTGCAGGCGCTAGCACACAGCCGGGGGAGGAAGTATAATAGAGAACTTACTTCCCTGGCTTCAGTGTTGAGTTACAGCCTGGAAAGGAGAGGGCTGCCAGAGGTGGCAGAATGCCGTTCTTCCTCGTTCCGGCTGAAAAAAGCCCTGGTTGTAAGGCACTATAGTGCCTTAACCGAAGAGGAGTATAGGTTTTCTTTCAATCCATTGAGCACAACAGCTATATATTTATACACCCTGATCAGCAAACCAGTTCAGTTACATTCCTCAAATAGTGTATTGTTAGTGTTAACATATTTTTGCTCTTCTGCAAAGAGGCCTTTAAGAGTCATATATGACACACCTCATTGCACTGACCTGGCTTTCTGCTTCCCCCACTGTACATGCTTCTCTCCCACTAGGAGGTCAGAATCATGACACCACATTTTCTTTTTTACCTGACAGGATCTATGTTTTGTGGCCTGTCAGTACCTGCCTCTTTCCTTTCTAGGCCCTATCTTTTAGAAGAGCTTCCCTTTCCCCCTTTTCACTTCTTTCCCACTTCCTCTCTTCCAAATTAAGGAACCCTACCCCCACCACTGTCTTTCCCTTTTATTTCCTTCTCCCCACCTCTACTCCCCCCCCCCCCCTGTTCCCCCCTTTCAGATTTTCTTTGGCTTGAGCCCTGTTACGCATTCCACCATTTTTGCAAACTGTATGAGCCAACCCGGACACCAAGGGTATCATGACCAAGAATGAAGAGCACAAGCAAGTTGCTTACGGAACTTATGTTTTAATATTTTTTGTTACCTCCCCCACATTATGCTCCCATCTCATCTTTCTTTGACCTCATCTTTATGCTGTCCACTCTCCCCAATTATTTTATTAACCCTTTTTGTGAACTATATGCTCCAACTCGGATATCAAGGGTATCATGACCAAGAATGGAGAACACAAGCTCTTTGCCCACTAGACAATTTCATATTTTTCATGACCTCCCTCCACATTACGCTCCTGTCTCAAATCGGATCTCCAAAAGTGGAATAGAGAGACTTTCACATGGTTTGGTCAAGCCAACATTCTAAAAAATGAACGTGATGCCCAGACTTATCTACCTATTTCAAACTTTACCAATTAAGCTCATGATCCCTGACTTATAGGTAGATAAATAGATAGGTAGATAAGTCCAGACTTATCTAGCTATTTCAAACATTACCAATTAAGCTTCCACAAGGTTTTTTATGAGACATACATGCTAGATTTCTCAATTTTATTTGGGCTGCCAGCAAGAATCCGCAGTTCCATACTATCCCCACCAAAAGAAAATTGGGTTTCCGGAACCTGTGAAATACTATGAAGCTTTAATGCTTTTTAGAGGTGTAGACTGGTGCTCCACACAAGATGGTAAACTGTGGGTATATTTGGAACAAGCCACATTGTGGCCATTGTTAGCTGGGTTTCCATGGGCCCCCTACCCCTTGTGGTCTTTAGCAGTCAAACATCACCCAACAGTAGGTGCTACTCTTAGAATCATCAAATCCCTTTTCAAAATCTCTACTCTTTCCCTGCATGTGAACACTCTACTTCCGATAATGGGCTCTGTCTTTTCAACCAAGCCTGGGAGACCCTCAGTTTGATGTGTTCCTACAGTGGCACCCCTACAGGCCTATCCATTTATCTCTGATTCAGCCTGCATGACCAGTGAAAGGTGTTTTAGCTCTGATTTTCTTTATAATACCAGCTTATGGGGTGCCCCCCCCCCTTCTTCTCCACACACCTTCACCAACTGAAGAGACTATGGACCCGCAGATATAAACTTGCTGCCACCTGGATCATTGCTGCCACCTAGTCAAGATAGGACTTCCCAGAGTGATGGCTGAGAGTGAGTATGACCTTGTTCATTTGGGCATTATATGGCTTTGGACTTTACCTTACTGAGCTGGTGTCTACCTTACTTAACAATTACATATTACACTATATTCAGCTTGCTCTCTGTGGAGAAGTAGCTTATGAGGATTATATTGCCATCTGGGATGTATACTATGCTAACAATGGGCAATCATTAGGCACTTCCTCCCATAGATTCTTCTAGCATCAACAATCTGTGCTTGCCATAGCCCATTCTGGATGTGTGTATACAGCATTTGGTCTCATGGAGGTTCTATTCAAAGATTTATCTCACAGACTTTGTGTGCACCATCCATTGTGAGAATTGATTCACTTTCTGATATATTGGTATAGTGTCTTCTCTGTACATGAGGAGATTTGACATTTGTTAGGGGGAGGTTTATAATATTTTTCTCCCTGTTATTGTTGATAATTGGCCAATTTTGATTTTACAGGTGAGGTAGTTGTTTTTTGTATGTTTTAGGTATATGTATAATAAAGGATTGTTTTTTTTATATATACATATGCTGCATGCATGTGTTGAGTTTTCTTCTGGGCTTCCCACATAGGGGTTAATTACTTATTATTATTTTTGGATACATGAGATTGAGCCATAGCCAGTTTTTTTATTATTTTTGTTCTGCGTATCCACTTTTCCAATAATCGTCACCTCATGTCGAGTTGGGACATTGAATCTCATTTTTTCTCCAAGCTGAACTTTCCCTGATGTACCCAATTATTCTCACACTTATGGGCTCTTTCAGTGTCAGATATTCTGAAAACTCACCTAATTTAAACAAATGTGCTGCTCCTTTCCCGTCCCCTCTTTCAGTTCTACAGTCCACTACTCGGCTCTGACAGAGCTTCCCTTTCTGCAACAGTGGGAACGTGACCTTCACAACTCTTTTTCACAAGCCCAGCGAGAATGGATCTTTCACTTTGCACATAAGGCATCTTTAGCAAGCATTCATCAGGAAGAGGGATATAGACTTCTCATATGGTGGTACAGGACTCTAGCTAAACTACAATAAATGTTTCTTGCTGCAGATGCCAAGAACATGAAGGAAATCTCATACATATCTTTTGGGAGTACCCAAAACTAGCTGGTTTCTGGAATGAAATAGAGAAAACAATGCATACCCTGACAGGAGTCCTTTCACAAAAAACCTGGCTGCATACCCTTTGAACGACACCCCATTATCCAACAAGAAATGTAAACATTCTCCACTTAAACATTTGATCACAGCAGCTAGGTCCTGTATACTGGCATTGTGGAAAAGTACAAACCCCCCCCACAACATTCCATTGGCAGGCAAGAGTCGCTGAAAACCAGGAAATGGAAAGCCTTATTATGATCTTGAGAGAACAGAAGGACACATTTTGGATGACTTGGACCCCCTATTTCTTTCATAGGGACCAGACTCCATTGGCCTCTCAGTCTTAATTTGCCCTCCTGCAGGTAATCAGGGCGACAGACTATGGTTGGAACCATCTGAGAGGGGGATAGTTATCATCCCCTAACCCCCCTTCATCCCTATTCTCTCACCGCCCCTCCCTCCCCCTCCTAACTCTCCATCTTTCCACTCCCCCCTTCCAATTTTTTTACATCACCTTTGCCCCCACTCTTCTAGCCTTATTATCTTCTCTCATCTCTGCTCACTACCCTTTTCTGTGTTTTATACACTATTGCATGTGTATTGTTGTTTCTTGAAAAATTAACAAAATGTGGTGGAATTTGACATTTTTTTCTAGTTTCCGGCATCTCTTTGCTGAGTCATACAGCATATTGCATTTACTGAGACATACATTGTTTGGGTAAGTTGAGGGTGCCCATCTGATTCTGGAGATATATATCTACAGGATTTACTGTATAAAAATGTCCCATATGTATTTTCCTTTTCCTTTCTACTGATGTCAAAAGGAATATGATATTTTTTCTATTGGAATTAAATTTTAAACTTGTGATTACTTTATGTTAGGTTGGTGAGTTATTTGGAATGAGCATATTTATGATGACAATATTAAGCATTAAAAATCAGTGAAATTAAAATTATTGTTCATTATTTAAACACAGATATTAACATTATCGTTAGCACATTCTATAATGTGTATTGCCTGCACATTAAAATGTATTCAAAATGAGTGATTAGAACTGCAGTCCGTGGTCATATATTTTATTTAACTGAACTATAAATGTCTCTTCAGCTCCAATCCACATTTAATTACCGTAGATGTTCAGTGATGAACGTCACTTCTTTAAGATATTGCCATACAAAAGCTATAATAGCAGTTTTAAACCTTTACTAAAGTAAATATTTAAAACACATTGTTAATGAGAAAGAGACAATTAATGATTTAGTGTGTTTAATTTTGTGTAAGGATTTGTTTTTTACTTTTCTTCAAGTCTTACCAGTGGTGAAGCTTTCACCCGGGCGAAGACTCAGTTCACTGACCCCTCCTCCTTCCCCCTTCCCGAAGAGGATGGGGTCAGTACGGCAGAGGATGGTGTCAGTAGTTTTTTTATTTTTTACAATTTCATTATTTTTTAAGAAGAGTCTTACAAGAATGTATAAACTCCAGCACAATCAAAAAATAAAATAAAAATACAACTCTGCCATTACACATGATTTTGCGTACACTGAAAATAGTAATATATAGCAATAGCAGTAATTATAGCACTAGAACTCCTCTGTAACTCTAAACATGTTACCAGTAACATTTTTTACAACTTTGCCTATGGAGATTTTTAAACCGGAGTTCCACCCAAAAGTGGAACTTCTGCTTTAAGTATTCCTTGCCCCCTTACATGCTACATTTGGCATGTAATTTTTTTTGAGGGGGGAGTGGGTGACTAGTTTTGAGGGGGACTTCCTGTCTCATGTCCTACTTCCGACTACGGGCCACCTAGGCAACTCCTTCTCTCCCCTAGGCGGCCTCTCCCCCTCGGCAATCTTCTGGGACACGTCACAGGTCCCAGAAGATTGCCTGTCTACTCAGAGAGCGCAACATCACTCGTGCATGCGCAGTGCATGCCCGGCTGTGAAGCCTCAAGCTGTCATGGCCGGGTGCCCACAGTTTCAATGGAGGCGCTGAGGAGAGGAGGGGGGGGGGGGGTGAGGCTCCATGCGGCCACATCTTTTTGTAGCTGCTAACTTTTAACGAAAAAAAGTCTGGAACTCCACTTTAAGTACTGAAGTTTGGCACCATTCCACAAGTGTGCACAATTTTAAAGTGTGACATGTTAGGTATCTATTTTATTTTTCTATTTATCTTCTTTCACATTATACAAAAAAACAACTTTTTTTTTTATTCATGAAACAGTTTCTTTCCAAAAAAAAGCGTTTGAAAAGTTGCTGCGCAAATACCGTGTGACATAAAAAGTTGCAACGACCACCATTTTATTCTCTAGGGTGTCTGCTAAGATATATATATATATATATATATATATACACAGTATCTCACAAAAGTGAGTACACCCCTCATATTTGTGAGTACTTTCCTAATGGCACGTACACATGACCGGTCTTTCCGGCAGAAAAGGTCTGACGGTCTTCCCGACGGACTTTCGTCTGAGTTATGACAGACTTCCGAACAAACGGACCTGCCCCCACACGAACGGACTAAAGTCAGTTCGAAAGTCCATTCGTTTTAAACGTGATGACATATGATGACATATGACGGGACTAGGAAGGAAGGAAGTTCAATAGCCAGTAGCCAATAACTTCCTTTACATCATATTTGGTCCGTCGGACCAGCATACAGACAAATGGTTTTCGTGATAGGAATTGAGTCCGTTGGACAGATTTGAAACGTTCTATTTCTAGGTCCATCTGAATTTTTTTGAAGAAAAACGATTGGATTATCCCACACATGATTGGATTATCCGACGGAATGATTCCGTCTTACCTATTCTGCCGGAAAGTCCGGTCATTAGTGAAAATGTCCAAATTGGGCCCGATTAGCAATTTTCCCTCTCCGGTGTCATGCGACTCTAGTGTTACAAGGTCTCAGGTGTGAATGGGGAGCATGGCAAAGAACTCTATAAAGATCTGAAAAAAAGAATTATTGCTCTACATAAAGATGGCCTAGGCTAAAATAAGATTGCCAAGACCCTGAAACAGAGTTGCAGCACGGTGGTCAAGACCATACAGTGATTTAACAGGACAGGTTCCACTCAGAACAGGCCTTGCCATAGTTGACCAAAGAAGTTGAGTGCACATGCTCAGCATCATATCCAGAGGTTATCTTTGGGAAATAGATGTATGAGTGCTGCCAGCATTGCTGCAGAGGCTGAAGGGATGGGGGGTCAGCCTGTCAGTGCTCAGACCATACGCCGCACACTGCATCAAGTTGGTCTGCGTGGCTGTTGTCCCAGAAGGAAGCCTCTTCTAAAGATTATGCACAAGAAAGCTTTCAAACAGTTTGCTGAAGACAAGCAGACTAAAGTGTTCTGATGAGACCAAGATAAACTCATTTGGTTCAGATGGTGTCAAGCGTGTGTGGCTGCAACCAGGTGATGAGTACAAAGACAAGTGTGTCTTGTCTACAGCATGATGGAGTGGCTGTCACAGTCTGTGGCTGCATAAATTCTGCCAGCACTGAGGAGCTACAGTTCACTGAGGGAACCATGAATGCCAACATGTACTGTGACATACTGAAGCAGAGCATGATCTCCTCCCTTCGGAGACTGGGCCGCAGGAGAGTATTCGAACATAACGACCCCAAATACACCTCCAAGACCACCACTGCCTTGCTAAAGAGCTGAGGGTAAAGGTGATGGACTGGCCAAGCATGTCTCTAGACCTAAACCCTATTGAGCATCTGTGGAGCATCCTCAAGCGTAAGGTGGAGGAGCGCAAAGTTTCTAACATCCACCAGGTCCGTGATTTCATCATGGAGGAGTGGAAGAGGACTCCAGTGGCAACCTGTGAAGCTCTGGTGTACTCCAGGCCCAAGAGGGTTTAAAGCAGTGGCGGAAAATAATGGTGGCCACACAAAATATTGACACTTTGGGCTCAATTTGGAAATTTTCACTTAGGGGTGTACTCACTTTTGTTGCCAGCGGTTTATACATTAATGGCTGTGTGCTGAGTTATTGTGAGGGGACAGCAAATTTACACTGTTATACAAGCTGTACACTCACTACTTTACATTGTAGCAAAGTGTAATTTCTTCAGTGTTGTCACATGAAAATATATAACTAAATATTTACAAAAATGTGAGGGTTGTACTCACTTTTGTTAGATACTGTATATACAGTATATATATATATATATATATATATATATATATATTAACAATATTAATTATATATTGTTTTAAGGTCATTTACTATATTTTCAAAAACTGTACTCAAGCAGGTGGCTTAACGGACAAATTACTGAAGTTTATAGTCATAATTTCCAATCAGTCATTTCACAGTAAATAGATAAATAATAAATAATTATGTTATAACTTATAGCATATAAATATATGATTTAGCTTGATTTAAACAGTGCCTTGTCAACAGCAGCAGATTTTCATTCTCCCTCTTAACTGTGTGAGAAAAACGTGGTCTTATACCCATAAACACATATTTTTTCCTTACAGTTAAGAGGGCTGGGCTGGAAGGGAGCATGTGTCTTTTAGAGACATGCCTCCTTCTATGACACTGCAGTGATAGGCGTGCTTCCACTGCAGCATTTTTATTGGACAGCTTGAGTCAATGGTACTTTACCATTGGTCCAAGACTCCAAGATGTCCATTGAGCTCAGTGCCTCTAACAAGACACATTTTCACCAGTGGTGGAGTAGGAATTCAGCTACCTACCCAGAGGTCACCAAGCTACGACCCTTGAAGCTCGATAGTTTTTTTTGTTTTATGTTCATGGCAGGTGAGGCTCTGCTTCACCTGTCTTCCCTGACTGTACGTCCCTCGTGAATAGCATAGGAATCTGTAATTTACAATATAGAGTATATAGCACAGGAGTCTGTTAACCTGGCCATAGATGGTTAGTTTATTCTCCCTCCCCCCCAGCCCAGTTCACACAACCCCCCATACCATCTTAGTCTACAATGTTGGGGCAATGAACACTTTGGTGAGATGCTCAGTATGTAATGTTAGTCTGCACAGTTCCCCCTAGCACAGTCTGCACAGCCCCCCCATATTAGTCTGCACAAGCCCCCATTTTAGTCCCCCATATTAGTCTGCAAAGCCCCCACCCCAGCTCAGTCTGCCCCGCCCTCCATCTTAGTCTGCACAGTCCCCCATCTTAGTCTGCACAGTCCCCCCATCTTAGCGTGCACAGCACCCCCATCTTAGTCTACACAGCCTCTCAGCTCAGTCTGTACCCCCCCCCCCCCCCCGAAGCAATTCCCAGGCTTTCTGACTCTTGCAGGAGTCCCTGTAAGCACTGCAGTTGCAATGCCATACCAATGCATGGCATCCCTCCAGAGGTGCCCTAGTTTGCCAAATCCCTGGCATTCCTCCAGACGGGCCATGCTGGGCACAAGAGTAGCAATACCACTGTCACTATTTCCTTCAGAGGTGGCACCCCTCTGAGTGTGGACCCCAGGGCACATGCCCCCCACCCCCGGCAATGCTGGTAGAGCTAGCTCAAAACTTCTGGGGAAGAGGGTGGGGAAGCCCATATGTCTTAAAACTTAATTAAAGATTTTCTATTTCTTACTGTAAAGACTGAAAACAACATATTTAAAGAGGTTGTAAAGTACATTTTTTTCTCCTAAAATAAAAAAACATGTTATACTTACCTACTCTGTGCAATGGTATTTCATGGAGTTGCACTGAACCTCCTCTTCTGGGGTCCCCTGCTGGTGCTCTAGGCTCCACCTTGTCTGTGCCACCAAAGGAATGGACTTGTCATAACCTAACTCATAACCGAGTTAGGTCATGATACACACAGTACGGCTCGAGCCTGCCCCTCCTCACTGGATTTGACTGATAGAGGGAGGAACCAATGGCACCCTCTGCTCTCAGCCAAGCTTGTGGGAGAGCGGAGAGAGGAGAGAAGACCTGCAGATGAGCATAGGCATTAAAAGGTTTTATACCCTAATGCATTCTATGCATCTTATGACTTTAGAACCACTTAAACATGTTTCATTCCATTACATAACCCAGTGGTCTCCAAACTTTTCAGTACAAGGGCCACATTGTGAATTTTACAAATATTTGCTGGCCAAACAAACTGTTTTATATAGAGTCCTCTCTTATATCCAGAAGTGCCCCTGAGAGTCCCCCATTGCATCTATGAGTGCCCGTCAAAGTCCCCCTTCTTACATCCAAGAGTGCCCATCAAGCCGCGTACACACGTAGCCGTCTGTCTGACGTACTTAGTCTGGCGGACGTCCGCCAAACTGTCCGTCGGAATTTTCGAACGGGCTACTTGCCCACACACGGCACTTTTTCAGCGTACTAACACGGCGTACTAAGGCCGCCGTACTAAGTCCACCGTACTTTCGAAATGAACGGACTCGCCCACACACGCGGAGGAAAGTCCGCTCATTTCGAGCGGGTCTCCAGGTAGGCGGGGCCCGCGAAGGAGACGTCGCTGGCCCCGCCGCCTGGTATGGACTTAAAGGGGAACCCCCAACGCCGAAAAAAATCGGCGTGGGGGTCCCCCCCAAGTCCACAACAGACCCTTGTCCGAGCACGCTACCCGGCCGGCCAGGAAAGGGGGGCGAGCGCCCCCCCTCCTGAGCCGTACCAGGCCACGTGCCCTCAACATGGGGGGTGCCTTGGGGAAGGGGGGGCCGCGCGGCCCCCCACCCCAAAGCACCTTGTCCCCATGTTGATGAGGACAAGGGCCTCTTCCCGACAACCCTGGCCGTTGGTTGTCGGGGTCTGCGGGCGGGGGGCTTATTGGAATCCGGGAGCCCCCTTTAATAAGGGGACCCCGGATACCGGTCCCCCACCCTATGTGAATGAGTATGGGGTACAATGTACCCCTACCCATTCACCTGTAAAAAAAAAGTACAAAAAAAAACACAACACACGAGATAAAATACTTTATTGCACAGCTCCGGGGGTCTTCCGTCTTCGGGGGTCTTCTCGCCGGACTCCTCCGCTATCTTCTTGTAGCTCTTTTGCTAGCGGAGGAGTCCGGCTTTCTTCCTCGCCGCCGGCCTCTTCTCCCGACTTCGGGCGTCTTGTCCCCCTCTTCGGTTCTTCTGCCGGGCCACCGCGCCTTCTTATAGCTCTTTTACAGGCGGTGGCCCGGTCTTCTGTCGCCACTGCCGCCTTCCGTTCTTCTTCTTCTTCTTCTTCTCCTTCTTCTCCTCCTGGAGATGTTGACTCGACGCTCTCTCCGGCCACAATGCCAGGGACGCGCTGCGCGGCCACTTATATAGGGACAAGGGGCGGTGTCACATGGCTTTATGTCACATGGGTTGGTCACATGGGTTGATGTCACATGGGGACTGTGACATCGTAAGGGGACGGGGTCACCATGTGACACCAACCCATGTGACATAAAGCCATGTGACACCGCCCCTTGTCCCTATATAAGTGGCCGCGCAGCGCGTCCCTGGCATTGTGGCCGGAGAGAGCGTCGAGTCAACATCTCCAGGAGAAGAAGGAGAAGAAGAAGAAGAAGAAGAAGAAGAAGAAGAACGGAAGGCGGCAGCGGCGACAGCGGCGACAGAAGACCGGGCCACCGCCTGTAAAAGAGCTATAAGAAGGCGCGGTGGCCCGGCAGAAGAACCGAAGAGGGGGACAAGACCCCCGAAGTCGGGAGAAGAGGCCGGCGGCGAGGAAGAAAGCCGGACTCCTCCACTAGCAAAAGAGCTACAAGAAGATAGTGGAGGAGTCCGGCGAGAAGACCCCCGAAGACGGAAGACCCCCGGAGCTGTGCAATAAAGTATTTTATCTCGTGTGTTGTGTTTTTTTTTTGTACTTTTTTTTTACAGGTGAATGGGTAGTGGTACATTGTACCCCATACTCATTCACATAGGGTGGGGGACCGGTATCCGGGGTCCCCTTATTAAAGGGGGCTCCCGATTTCCGATAAGCCCCCCGCCCGCAGACCCCGACAACCAACGGCCAGGGTTGTCGGGAAGAGGCCCTTGTCCTCATCAACATGGGGACAAGGTGCTTTGGGGTGGGGGGGCCGCACGGCCCCCCCTTCCCCAAGGCACCCCCCATGTTGAGGGCACGCGGCCTGGTACGGCTAAGGAGGGGGGGCTCGCTCGCCCCCCTTTCCTGGCCGGCCGGGTAGCGTGCTCAGACAAGGGTCTGTTGTGGACTTGGTGGGAACCCCCACGCCGATTTTTTTCGGCGTTGGGGGTTCCCCTTTAAGTCCATACCAGGCAGCGGGGCCAGCGACGTCTCCTTCGCGGGCCCCGCCTACCTGGAGACCCGCTCGAAATGAGCGGACTTTTCTCCGGGCGGGAAAAGTCCGCTCATTTCAAAAGTACGGCGGACTTGCATACACACGGCCAGATTGTCCGCCGAAATGTGAGTACGGCGTGCAAATTTTTGTGCAAACCGAAATTCTAAGTCCGCCGTACTGTCGGGTCAAAAAAGTATGCCGGAGGCTACACACAGGGGGATTGTTTGGCGGACTTGAGTTTGCTGGACTTTTCCACCGGATTGTTTGATCGTGTGTACGCGGCATCAGAGTAACTTGTACATCCATGAGTAACCATTAGTGTCCCCACTAACATCCTGGAGTACCCAGCAGAGAATTCCATCTTACATCCAGGAGTGCTCATCAGATTTCCACCTTACATCCAGGAGGCTGGCTGATGTGCCAGTCTCTGTATTATAATACGCAAACCAGCACATCCACTGCCAGCCATCCAGGGTATTTTCATGAACATTTGCTGTGGGCCAGATTAAATCATGTAGTGGGCCACATGTGGCTCATGGGCTATAGTTTGGAGACTCATGACATATTCTAAACATAAGAGTGTTATTGCCCTATTTAGGACAGTGGGCAGAGCCATGGAAATCATTGCTTTTTGTTCTTCTAGCCAGATGCACTTTCAGAACTGCTGCTGTATAGTGCAAATATAGCCCAATATTATATGGCAATTTATTCCAAATTGCATACAGCTATTCGGGCTATTTTTCCATCATCAGTGCTGGAGCGTGGGACCACCGCTCTCATGCAGAGGCCTGATTCTCCAGCAGTCCAACACTCCACCCTGCAATCAACAGATTGCTAACTCCAGCTTTAAATTTTTAAAATTCCCTTTCCTCTTGCCGTGTGTAAAAAAATGTTAAAATCCAATACATACCTTCTCAATGCTCCCGTGAGTTTTCCTCTGATCCTGGTTGCCACCCCACTTCCGGTATCATCTAATTCCTTCCTGCTAGACCAACCTTTCTCGAACACATAACTTGGGCTACTGTCACCAAGTGACCTGGGATGTGAATACTATGCTACACAGTACTGAAGACTGTCCACTGCTAGCACTTGAGATGCAGAAAAGATCTGTGCTCATTACATCACCAACTGAAATACTGCTGGAATGGCGGTATGTATGCATTCATTTACCAAAAATGTAACTTTATGGAGCGATACAAGGCAAAACTGGAGGGATATTGAGCTGCATTTGTTTTTTATCTTTTCAATTGCTTCATAAAGGTAAAATACTAGATATACGACATGTAAAATGTAAATGTAAAGTAATGTTACTTTCTAGGGGGAGAACTTCTGGGGGAATCCAGGATGGAGAAAGATCTGGACGTCCTAGTAGAAGATTGAGCAATAGCATGCAAAGTCAAGCTGCAGCAAGCAAAAAAAGCAGGCATTAAAAAGGGAATTTACTAAAGAGATAAAACTATAATTCTGACACTTTGTAAAACACTGGTTCAGCCACATCTAGAGTATTCAGTCCAGTTCTGGTCAACAGTCCTCAGAAAGGATGTGTTGGAACTCAAGAGAGTCCAGAGAATGGCAAAAAAATGAATAAGGAGACTGGAGGATGGGGATGAGCTTTGTGTTCGAGTCGAACATATGTTCGACTCGAACATCGGCTGTTCGCCCGTTCGGCGAATTCCGAACGTTATGGGCCATTCGCGCCAAATTCGTGTGGCGCTCACGGCCCACAATGCACTGCGATGGCTCAGTGCATTGCTGGCTCATGATTGGCCAAGCATGCACTGTGACCCCGCATGCTTGGCCAATCACAGCGCCGGCAGCAGGATGCCTGTGGCCAATCATAGCTCAGGCTGTGTAGTACACGCCCCACACTATATAAGGCCACCAGCGCGGTAGCCTTGTGTAGTGTGTTGGCGTCTGTAGCAGTTAGTGGGTGTTCTGTGTTCAACACAGTATACACCGATCGTTATTGGCCGATTTTTCGTTCTTGCTCTTCTGTAGTGGTTGTTGTCTGCGTACACCGCTATATTCACCTATATAGCTAGCGATATATCTTTCTTTTACAATAGAGCTTGCAGTCAGCGTTAGGAGATTGTGCGTGCTGTCTGCGTGCTCTGAACCCAGGTATACACCGCTATATCCACCTATATAGCTAACTATCTTGCTCGTTTTAAATAGAGCTGTCAGTCAGTGTTAGGAGATTGTGCATGCTGTCTGCGTGCTCTGAACGCAGTATACACCGCTATATCCACCTATATAGCTAACTATCTTGCTCGTTTTAAATAGAGCTTGCAGTCAGCGGTAGCAGATTGTGCATGCTGTCTGCGTGCTCTGAACGCAGTATACACCGCTATATCCACCTATATAGCTAACTATCTTGCTCGTTTTAAATAGAGCTTTCAGTCAGTGTTAGGAGATTGTGCATGCTGTCTGTGTGCTCTGAACGCAGTATACACCGCTATATCCACCTATATAGCTAACTATCTTGCTCGTTTTAAATAGAGCTTTCAGTCAGTGTTAGGAGATTGTGCATGCTGTCTGCGTGCTCTGAACGCAGTATACACTGCTATATCCACCTATATAGCTAACTATCTTGCTCGTTTTAAATAGAGCTTTCAGTCAGTGTTAGGAGATTGTGCATGCTGTCTGCGTGCTCTGAACGCAGTATACACTGCTATATCCACCTATATAGCTAACTATCTTGCTCATTTAAATAGAGCTTGCAGTCAGCGGTAGGAGATTGTGCGTGCTGTCTGCGTGCTCTGAACCCTGTATACACCACTATATCCACCTATATAGCTAACTATCTTGCTCGTTTTAAATAGAGCTTGCAGTCAGCGGTAGGAGATTGTGCGTGCTGTCTGCGTGCTCTGAACCCAGTATACACCGCTATATCCACCTACATAGCTCTTCTTTATTTGAGCCATCTGCCATCTGCAGGAGTTAGTGGAAGTTCTGTGTGCCTCCAGCACAATATACACTACCCAATTGCTGGTTTTCCCAACTCTCTTCAGGCCATTACCATGTCTGGAAGGCCAGCAAGGAGAGGCAGACAGGCGCGAGCCGATAAAAGAGGGCAAGCAGGCTCTGTGTCTAGAGACAACAGTGCTGGTCGTGGACGCGGTGCATCGTCATCATCAGCACGTGGCCATGGGACACGCTTGTCCTCCTTTTCAGCAGCTGGACATGTTGAGCCGCAACATGCCAACGACTTGGTAGAGTGGATGATCATGCCCTCTTCATCTTCCTCATCCTCTCTCACCCAGGCTCAGGGTACTAGCAAAAGCAGCTGCCAATGCATCGTCTTCCCTCCTCTCAATGTCATCATCAGTGACTCCTTCCCTAGACCCACCACGTCCTCCTGAGGAGTCTCCTGAACTCTTTGAGCACAGTGTTGGGTACATGCTCCAGGAGGATGCTCAGTGTTTTGTAGGCTCTGATGATGATACTCAGCTAGAGGAAGGCAGTAGCATGAATGCAGAGAGAGGGGATGCTCAAGAAGGACAGCAATCTGGCAGTCATGTTCCACAAGCTGCAGCATACTGCCAGGTTTGCTCCAGCGATGAAGAGGGAGGGGATGATGAGTGCACTGACTCTACGTGGGTGCCTGGTAGGAGAGAGGAGGAGGAGGAGGAGGCACATGTCCAATGAGGCAGGATGCCCTCCGGGGGCCAGCTTAGGGGCAGCACACCGACTGAATCATACCACAGAGCTCCGCCTGTGCAGGGCGCTGCCTCTGCGCGTTATTCTAAAAGTTCTTTGGTGTGGGCCTTTTTTGAGACAAGTGCATCAGATCGCACCGCTGCTATTTGCAACATATGTCTCAAGCGTATCTCGCGTGGCCAAAACATCAGCCGCTTGGGCACCACATGCTTGACCAGACATATGTTGACCTGCCATGCAGCTCGTTGGCAAGCGTACCTCAAAGTCCCACACCAAAGAACAAAGCGGACCTCTCCTTGCTCCTCATCAGCTGGGATCTCCAACCCCACTAGACCTTCAGTCCTCTCTGAAACCTGCTCTGAGAGGAATGAAGGTGTAGAATTAGGTGTGTCACAGCCAAGTGCTTCCGGGCACTCTGCTAGCAGTACACCCACGTCCGATTATAGCAGGCAAATGTCCCTGCCCCAGCTGCTGGACCGGCGAAAGAAGTTCACTCCCAGCCATCCACATGCCCAGCGGTTGAATGCTAGCTTGGCTAAATTGCTAGCACTTCAACTGCTGCCTTTTCAGTTGGTAGACTCGGCCCCTTCCGTGAGTTTGTACAATGTGTGGTTCCTCAGTGGCAGGTCCCCAAACACCACTTTTTCTCACGGAAGGCGATTCCGGCTCTCTACCGGCATGTGGAAGGCAATGTCCTTGCCTCGCTGGACAGGGCGGTCAGCGGTAAGGTGCATATTACCGCTGACTCATGGTCCAGCAGGCATGGACAGGGACGTTACCTGTCTTTCACGGCCCATTAGGTCACTCTTCTGGCAGCTGGGAAGGATGCAGGACAAGGTGCAGTAGTGTTGGAGGTTGTTCCGCCACCACACCTCCAAAATGCTACTATTGATTGTGACACACCTCTCTCCTCCACCCCCTCCTCTTCTTCTTCCTCCATGGCCTCTTCCAGTGCTCTGTCCTCAGAACCAGCGGTGCTCCATAGGCGTTCCAGGGGCTACGCAAGTACGCAGGCAAAACGATGCCATGCCGTGCTTGCGCTGGTTTGTTTGGGGGACAGGAGCCACACTGGGGCGGGTGTTTTGACAGCTCTGCAGGGGCAGGCCGAGAGGTGGTTGACGCCATGCCATCTTAAGTCAGGAATGGTGGTTTGCGACAATGGCACCAACCTCCTCTCCGCCCTCTGACAGGGACAACTGACCCATGTGCCCTGTGTGGCTCACGTCCTTAACTTGGTGGTGCAGCGGTTTTTGGGCAGGTACCCGGGCTCACAGGATGTCCTGAAGCAGGCCAGGAAAGTCTGTGTGCATTTCCGCCGATCATTTAAAGCCTGTGCTCGGCTGGCTGAGCTCCAAAAGGAGTTGAACCTGCCCAAGAACCGCCTTATATGTTACATGCCCACCAGGTGGAACTCAACGTTGGCCATGCTGCAGCGGCTGCACATGCAGCAGAGGGCCATCAATGAGTACCTGTGCGACTACGGCACCAGGACAGGGTCAGGGGAGCTCGGTTTTTTCTCACCACGCCAGTGGGGCATGATCAGGGATGCATGCACTGTCCTATCACCCTTTGAGGAGGTCACAAGGATGGTGAGCAGTGACAGTGCATGCATCAGTGACACTGTACCTCTTGTCCACCTCTTGGAGCATACGCTGCGTGGAATAATGGACAGGCCACTTGAGGCAGAACAGAGGCAGGAAGAGGAGGACTTCCATGCCTCTCAAGGCCCCATTTATCCAGACAGTGTTCCTGCTGTCCCACCCATCACACAGGAAGAGGATGAGGAGGAGGAAGAGGAGGAGGAGGATGATTGTGTCAGCATGGAGGTGGAGGCTGGCACTCAGCATCAGCAGCAGCAGCAGTCTTGTAGGGATGATTTACAGTCCCAAGAAACACGTGGACTTGTACGTGGCTGGGAGGAGGTAGCTGCGGATCATGTTGTCCTTAGTGACCCAGAGGACTCCGGACCGAATGCCTCAGCTAACCTACGCTGCATGGCCTCCCTGATCCTGCAAAGCCTGCGGAAGGATCCTCGTATTCTTCGGATCAAGGAGAGGGACCATTACTGGCTGGCCACTCTCCTTGATCCACGGTACAAGGGTTAGGTTGCCGACCTTATCTTGCCATCGCAGAGGAAGCAGAGGATGAGACATCTCCGGGAGGCCTTGCAGAAAGGTCTGTGCAACGCATTCCCAGAGACTGGGAGGTTACAAACTCCTGTTCCTGGACAACGTGTTGCTGAGGCATCGGTCAGAAGGAGCGGTGGAGAAGGTGGCCGTCTGACTGATGCTTTCAGACAATTTTTTAGTCCACAGCCCCAAGGTATGATCGGTTCCAGCAACCATCGCCAGCGTCTGATTTACATGGTGCAGGAATACCTAGGGGCAAGGTCAGACTTGGACACCTTTCCCACCAAAAATCCTCTGGCTTACTGGGTCTTGAGGATGGATCACTGGCCAGAGCTTGCACAGTATGCAATTGAGCTACTGGCCTGTCCTGCATCCAGCGTTCTTTCGGAACGCACCTTCAGTGCTGCTGGTGGCTTTGTTACCGATCACAGGGTGCGCCTGTCCACCGAATCAGTTGATCGACTGACCTTCATCAAGATGAATCAGTCTTGGATCACCCACAGTTACCAAGCACCTGAAGCTGATGTAACCAAATAATTTTTTTTGAAATATCACATCCCTTCAAGACTGCCTATGCTGATGCTGAGTGACTGTCCTGTTATGTTGATTGTCTATCCTCTTCCTCCTCCGCTGATATGTTGGAAGAACATTTCTGGTTCTGGGAGATGCCATCAGCCCAATTTTTCTGCCCCTGTTTAACAGGGGCGTTTAATTAAAATTTTTGATGCAATTCTTTGCAGCAGGGCTAATTCCTGCACTACAACTAGAGTATATGGGAGAGGTTGCAGTGTCGTGGCACCAGCACCAGTGCCTAAGGCCCAATTTTTCTGCCCCTGTTTAACAGGAGCGTTTAATTACTAATTTTTGATGCAATGCTTTGCAGCAGGGCTAATTGCTGCACTAAAACTAGAGTATATGGGAGAGGTTGCAGTGTCGTGGCACCAGCACCAGTGCCTAAGGCCCAATTTTTCTGCCCCTGTTTAACAGGGACATGTAATTACAATTCTTGATATAATATTACCACAGGAGGGCCCGTTCCTGTGCCCACCCAGAGTAACTGTGAGGACTTATAGTGTTGTGGCACCAGCACCTGTCAGGAAAGGTTCCCTCCGCTGGTAATATCAATCATTTGGCATGCAGTACTGCGATCCACCAGCAGGTGTCTCCTGCTGGAATTATGTCATCTTTTTTTTTTAATTTATATAATCTTTATTTATTTTCCATAATAATTTTTCCATTCATAAACTTTATACAGTTAAACACTCCGTTTTCCACATTAACATTTCCCTCCCCCTCTCCCCCCCCCCCCTCACGTACATAACAGGAAGAAGCAGTGGGCCCCTCATACCCAAACTATGACCGTGTTACTCTCTATACCACTAACTTCTTATCACCTATACCACATATTCTCTCTCTCCTTCTTCCCTCCAGACGTCATTCTCTCCAGTTCTTTATACTGTGTAACCCAACTTGTCTAACCATGGTTTCCACATTTTATTAAATTCCCTAAAATTCCCTCTCCTTACATATACTACTTTTTCCTTCCAGATCGTCTCTGTTATTAGTTGTCTCCACTCCGCTACCGATGGGGAGTTTTTTGCCTGCCACCTTTGCGCTATTAACTTCCTTGCCTGGAACATACATCTCATTACTGCTTTATTTATACAGGCCGGCCCTCCTATTCCTTCATTCAGGCCCAATAGGCACATTCTGGGGTTCCCATCAACCGACACTCCAAATGTTTCATTCAAGTCAGCAATAACTTCTGACCAGTAACGGAACAGTTTAGGGCACCTCCAGAACATGTGCATCAAATCCCCTGTCGCCTGACATCTCGGGCAGCCATCATCTTCCCTTCGCCTAAACCTGTATAGCCTCTTCGGTGTATAATAGGCTCTATGTAGCAGCATTAGATGTGACACCCTCTGGGCTGGTGAGACAGATATCAAGTGTCCTCCCTCCAGTATCCTCATCCACTGCTCATCTGAGAATGTTCCTACTTCCTCCTCCC
Source organism: Lithobates pipiens (assembly GCF_037356315.1). Classification (NCBI taxonomy): domain Eukaryota; kingdom Metazoa; phylum Chordata; class Amphibia; order Anura; family Ranidae; genus Lithobates; species Lithobates pipiens. Next base: position 331,259,313 of record NW_027507764.1, on the reverse strand, counting down.
ATTTTATTTTACTTTTAAGTTTATCTGGAGTTTCTATGCTCCCTTCACAAATATATGGATACATTTCTGCTATAAACCCTTTTGCACTATCTTCAGATTTTAATCTATTATAGATGGGGGATTTGCTCCACACTGGCCCCGGTGCACCAAATTGTTTCGATAATGCGTGTCTGATTTGTAAATATTTATAAAATGAGTGTTTTGGTAGATCATATTCCATTCTCAGTGTATTAAATGTTTTTATTATACTTCCTTCATACAACTGGGCCAGTCTGTCAATCCCCCTACTTTCCCAATCTTTGTGCCTCTCTATCATTCCCATTTCCTGTAGGTTCTGATTTTTCCATAATGGGGTTTCTTTGTTCATCCCTTCTAGACCCTTTATCGCTTTTACTGCCTTCCATACTTTTAGAGCGAGTTTTATTGTGGGCGTTCTATAGGGAAATGAGTTTGCCTCCAAGGCCTCTACTATGGTTTTATGAGGTGTCCCAGTAATCATTAACTTCCTATTTATATCTCCACTAAGCTCATTGCTCGTCCCCAGATGTTGCAATTGTGCAGCTAAAAAGTAGCTTCTTGGGTGAGGTACTGCCATTCCTCCTTTCCTTGTCGGTAATTGCAGAATTTGTAGGCCTATTCTTGAGGTACCTCCTCTCCATATAAGTTCTCTAAATAGTGTTTCTATTTTTTTAAACCACTTTATATCTATCCATAACGGCACATTATGCAACAGATACAATAACTGTGGCATCCATAGCATTTTGATAAGATTGCATCTCCCTGCAACCGAAAGAGGGAGTTTCTTCCAGATTTCGATTTTATTTTTAAATTTAACTAATAAGGGGGCGATATTGTCACTTATATACCTTTTTGCATCACTTTGTATGTATATTCCTAAATATTTTATTTTCTCCACTACTTCTAACTGCGGGATTGTCGATATAGTTTGACTCTCCAGTGTATCTACAGGCATCAGAGATGATTTTTCCCAATTTATTGTTAATCCCGAGAAGCTGCTAAAATCCCCGAGGACTTTCATCCCCTGCCTGGTTGACTTCTCCACGTCCCCCAGATAGAGGAGAATATCATCGGCGTATAGCGCGATCTTTTCTTCCCTCGCTTTTCTTTTAAAGCCTTCCATATCAGCATTAGATCTTATTGCAATGGCTAATGGTTCCATTGCAAGGGCAAAGATCAGGGGTGACAAAGGGCACCCCTGTCTTGTACCTCTTTCTAATAATATCTTATCTGAATACTCGTTGTTAACCCTAATTCTAGCACTAGGACCATTGTATAAGATTTTTATCCATTCAATGAATGAGGAGCCAAAGCCAAATTCTCTCAGAACTCGCCAGATGTATCTCCATTCAAGACTATCAAAGGCTTTGACTACATCCAAAGCCATAATTGCCCTTTTCCCTATGTTTTCCATTGGTATCTGTAAATTAAGGTATAGTCTTCTAATATTCATGCTAGTTGATCTACCGGGGATAAATCCTGTCTGATCAGGATGTATTAATCTGGAAATAATTTTATTCAGTCTGGCCGCCAGTACCTTAGCTAGTATTTTTGCGTCCGTGCACAAAAGTGAGATAGGTCGGTAAGATTTAGTTTCCAACGGATCCTTCCCCTCCTTGTGCAGAACGATTATCGTTGTCTCCGTCATCGAGGTAGGCAATCTCCCTTCCTCCTTTACCCTATTTAACACTCTGAGAAACTCTGGAAGCAGTACTTTCCCATAGTATTTATAGGTTTCCAATGGAAGACCGTCTGGTCCTGGAGACTTCTGGTTAGCCATTGCTGTCACTGCAGATTGAATTTCTTCTAATGTTAATGGGGCTTCCATTGTCTCTCTCTCCTCCTCGGTAAGGGAAGGGACTTTAATATTTCCAAAAAACTTTTCCATCTCCTCGTCTCCCCTCATCCCCTGCGATCTGTACAGTTTTGCATAGTATGATCTAAAAGTATCTATAATCACTGAATTCTGAGTTGAGATTTCTCCCTTCTCTGTTCTGATCGCGGGGACGATGGATGGCGAGGAGTTGGTCTTCACTAGGTGTGCCAGCATCTTCCCGACACTTTCCCCCTCCCCAAACGCCACTTGTTTCTGGAATAGTCTTTTGTTCTCAGCTTTCCTGATAATCATTGCTTTATACTTCTGCTGTGTATCTAACCATACCTTTCGTTTCTCTGGGGAGGGATTTACTATATATTCTCTTTCTGCTCCTACTAACTCACTTTTAACGGTATTCTCCCATTCTCTAGATATTTTCTTAATTTTTGCCACCTGTTGAATAAGGATACCTCTGAGGTAGGCCTTTAATGCGTCCCATATTACTCCACTTGCAGCGGTATCCTTATTGAGCTCTATGAACTCTTCTAGCTGGGATAGTACTTTGCTTGCATCCCCAATAATCTCAAGCCATACTGGGTTCAGTTTCCATACTTTCGGGGGACTTCTCCCCTCTAAGTTAACCGATACCGTCACCAATGAGTGATCCGACACCCCCCTGGGTTGGTATACTATTTCCCTTACCACTTGGTTAGCTTCTTCGTTCCCCAACACTAAATCTATTCTTGAGAGTGAAGAGTAAGAACTTGAAAAACACGAATATTGTAGGAGGTCCGGATTCCGAACTCTCCACAAATCAAATAGTCCCCCTTCTTGCATAAACCTGGATAACCGACTCTCACCCTCTCTCTGCAAATTTGTCCCTGATGGGAACCTATCCTGATTTTTATTTATAACCTCGTTGAAATCTCCCACTGCTACTACTGGGATCCCAAATTTACCTACTATAAATTCCATTAGATTATATAAAACATCCAGTTTAAACGGGGGTGGAATATAAATATTTGCAATGACATACTCCCGATTTTCAATTACACAATGCAAAAATACATATCTCCCTTCTTTATCGATGCTGGTCTGCCGACAGTTAAACGCTACTTCTTTTCTTATCAACACAGCCACCCCTCTTGAATAAGAGGTGTGGACTGAGTGAAACTGAGTGGGAAATTTCCTGCTGTAGTTCTCCAACTTGGAGTTCTCAGTTAGATGCGTTTCCTGTAAGCAGACCAACCCGATATCACATTTTTCGAGGGCATCAAACACCGCTGCTTTTTTAACTGATGTACCCATCCCTCTAACGTTCCAGGAGCCAATATTCATAACTCTATCCTGCATACCTTTCCAGAAAACAGTAAAAAATGACAGGAAAAAGGGATTGTCTCAATATTATAATTGATCTCATAGGGATGTTCTCTATGCCCCCTCTGAAAAAAAATTGCGAGATGTGAGGGAACAAAAGGAGAGAAAAAAAGCCTACTCAAACTAAAATTCCTAATAACCTTGTGTATCCTTTTGAATATTGTGATACCATTCTGTCCCAAACTTCCCTTTAGTGAAAGAGAAAAGATAAACTTTTCATATATTCCCAATGTTATTTTTAATTTATCCTCTATTACTGTGCAATCTTTGCCCTTTTCCTGTCTAATATTTCCCTTTTTATTCCTTGTTCCTACTCCCCACCCCTCCCCATACCCTTCTGGGTTACCCCTAGGGGCTTTTCCTGTGACCGTTACAACCTCACCCATACCTTCAAACTCCCTTCTCTTCCCCACCCATTCACATACTACCTTATCCCCCCTCCCCCCCTCCCTTACCCAACTTCCCTTAAACCCAACCTGTGCCTCATTTTTTTTTTTTACCCTTCCTAATTTCATTCATGTAATCCTTTATACTGTGGGTGTCCCACCTCCCACCGTTGCATGTGTATATACATTGTGCCCGTAATTCAGGTGCATTGTACCCACTATATCTCCCCGTCCGAACCCACCCCATCCCCCCCAACGATATCTGTCAGGGGTGAGGGGAAGAGAGAGCAGGAGGGAGCAAGGAGAGTAAAGGGATGGACAAACCAACAAAAAAAAAGCAGACTAGACAAAAAAAAAAAAAAAAAAAGAGAAAAAAAAAAAAAGGAAAAACAGAGAAAAGGAGGAAGGGGGGAAGAGGCTTTCCTTCCTCCCCCCTAACCCTTCACCTCCTTATCAACCGATCCCCCTTTTCCTCCACCCAAGCTGACACACCAGCAGGAGAATCAAAAAATAAAGTCTCTCCCAAGGCTGCAACTCGTAACCGGGCTGGGTACAGCAGAGCATATGTAACATCTAATTTCTGAAGTCTGCGCTTGGTTTCAGCGAACTCTGCTCTGCGCTTCTGTAAGTCCGGGGAAAAATCAGAATAAAAGGAAACTTTGGCCCCTTTATAAGTGATACTACCCATTTCTCTGGCCTTTCGGAGCACAGCCGCTTTATCTTTATAATTCAAGAATTTCAGTAAGATGGATCTGGGTTGGCCCCCTCGGTTCAGGATTCTAGCCGGGACTCTATGCGCCCTTTCGATTGCGAATTATGTCATCTTTGGTCCGCAGTACTGGTGTCCACCAGCGGAGGGATCCTGGCAGTATGGATCAGGTATTGCCTTCTGCAGTCAGGCGTCACATGACTGACAGCAGCCATTATAAATACCCGGCAGGTGCACACACACCTCGCCTTGGTATTGTTCCTTGTGCCCTGACCTGCTGCTTGTGATCCTGTTTCTGTACCTATTCCTGTGCCCTGAACCTGTGACCCGTGGTTCTTATCCTGTTTCCCTGTCCTGGTCCCTACCCTGTCCCACCTGTTACCATAATCCCTGTCCTGCAGTCTGATCCGTCCATCCTCTCCCTGTCCTGTGTTCCTTACCCCATTTGCTGATCTCCCGTGTATGACCTTGGCCTGGCTTGTGACTCTGATTCTGGACTGCCCTTGTTTATCTGCTGATCTCCCTGTGTATGACCCTGCCTGCCTATCGTTTACGGTCCTTGCATTTCCCATTTATTGTACATATCTGTCTGTTGTTGTTTGGGGGTCTTTGTTGGTTGGTTTATTGCACTGTGTGGTTGTATTTATATTATTCACTTTCTTTAATAAATCATATTTCACTTATACACGTTTGGGTTTCCTCTGTTGCAGTCCACACAGTTCTGGTCTTATCTGATACTTAACAGAATACCAAGGCCATCCCTGACCAGAAGTGGCTACACAGAGGAACCATCCTGGTTCAGGTTGCTTACAGAAATTAATTTAGATGTGATTCGTTATTATGCTTTGTTGGCGTCTGAGAGTGGTGACTATCTCCGCCAGACACTGAAAGAGTGGACCAGTGATCAGCTGTTGGAAACCATTCGTTTAGCTCACTCCTGGGTTGATCAGGGCTGTATGCTATTTGGGGATATTTAGCCGTTAATTCAAATCTGCACAGAGCTGGCCCTGCCCTGCATCCCAGGGGGCCAGGATGATTTTTCTCCCCCTTTCAGTATTAATCAAGTCACATCACTGGTATGGCTTCTGGAAGATGATTCCCCTTACTTTTTTGAGCATTACACAGCCTGTTCCCAACAGATGATAATAGAATGTGTTGATTCCGTACAATCCCTTGTCAGACAGGCAGTATGTAACCCGCAGTTTGTGCAACCACTACTTTTAGCATGGTCTGGTATTTTGCAATCAGCCACAGCCAGCCCACAACAAACCATCTCTGCTACCAAACACCTGCCTGCCCAAGAGTCTCTTCCTCCATCACCTATGGCAACCTCAGTTTCAGCCCAATATACTCTACTCCCCACCAAATATCAATACCCTGTTTCTTCCTGCTGCACATATCCTGCCTTTAATCCAACTGCCTCTTTCCCATGGCCCACTATCCCTCAAGAACTTTCCCCAGCCACTGTTACCTCTTCCCTGCCATATTCCAACCCTTCTCTCCAGTTTGCTTCATCCCCTACCTATAGATCTGCAGCTACCTGCAGGCCTTCAGTAGCTAAATCTAAAAAGAGACGGAAGTTCTTTCCTACCCATTTGATCCTGCCAGTAACGCAACCTGCCTCCACATCAACCAACCTGCTCCAGCCAGACGCCTTCCAGCCTGATGTCCCGGCCTTCCAGCCAGACGCCTTCCAGCCAGACGCCTTCCAGCCTGATGTCCCGGCCTTCCAGCCAGACGCCTTCCAGCCAGACGCCTTCCAGCCTGATGTCCCGGCCTTCCAGCCAGACGCCTTCCAGCCTGATGTCCCGGCCTTCCAGCCAGACGCCTTCCAGCCTGATGTCCCGGCCTTCCAGCCAGACGCCTTCCAGCCTGATGTCCCGGCCTTCCAGCCAGACGCCTTCCAGCCTGATGTCCCGGTCTTCCAGCCAGACGCCTTCCAGCCTGATGTCCCAGCCTTCCAGCCAGACGCCTTCCAGCCTGATGTCCCGGCCTTCCAGCCAGACACCTTCCAGTCTGATGTCTTGCAGTCTGATGTCCCGGCCTTCCAGTCTGATGTCTTGCAGTCTGATGTCCCGGCCTTCCAGTCTGATGTCTTGCAGTCTGATGTCCCGGCCTTCCAATCTGATGTCTTGCAGTCTGATGTCCCGGCCTTCCAGTCTGATGTCTTGCAGTCTGATGTCCCGGCCTTCCAGTCTGATGTCTTGCAGTCTGATGTCCCGGCCTTCCAGTCTGATGTCTTGCAGTCTGATGTCCCGGCCGTCCAGTCTGATGTCTTGCAGTCTGATGTCCCGGCCTTCCAGTCTGATGTCTTGCAGTCTGATGTCCCGGCCTTCCAGTCTGATGTCTTGCAGTCTGATGTCCCGGCCTTCCAGTCTGATGTCTTGCAGTCTGATGTCCCGGCCTTCCAGTCTGATGTCTTGCAGTCTGATGTCCCGGCCTTCCAGTCTGATGTCTTGCAGTCTGATGTCCCGGCCTTCCAGTCTGATGTCTTGCAGTCTGATGTCCCGGCCTTCCAGTCTGATGTCTTGCAGTCTGATGTCCCGGCCTTCCAGTCTGATGTCTTGCAGTCTGATGTCCCGGCCTTCCAGTCTGATGTCTTGCAGTCTGATGTCCCGGCCTTCCAGTCTGATGTCTTGCAGTCTGATGTCCCGGCCTTCCAGTCTGATGTCTTGCAGTCTGATGTCCCGGCCTTCCAGTCCGATGTCTTGCAGTCTGATGTCCCGGCCTTCCAGTCCGATGTCTTGCAGTCTGATGCCCCGGCCTTCCAGTCTGATGTCCCGGCCTTCCAGTCTGATGTCTTGCAGTCTGATGTCCCGGCCTTCCAGTCTGATGTCTTGCAGTCTGATGTCCCGGCCTTCCAGTCTGATGTCTTGCAGTCTGATGTCCCGGCCTTCCAGTCTGATGTCCCGGCCTTCCAGTCTGATGTCCCGGCCTTCCAGTGTGATGTCTTGCAGTCTGATGTCCCGGCCTTCCAGTCTGATGTCTTGCAGTCTGATGTCCCGGCCTTCCAGTCTGATGTCTTGCAGTCTGATGTCCCGGCCTTCCAGTCTGATGTCCCGGCCTTCCAGTGTGATGCCTTCCAGTCTGATTTTAGGCATTGACCCATGTCCCCTGGGGCAGGAGCCAGGTCCCCAAACCCTTTTTAGGACAGTATCTTGCATATTAGCCGTTAAAATTAGAACTTTTAATTTCGAACGTTCGAGTCCCATAGACTTCAATGGGGTTCTAAAGTTCGTACGAATTTGGGGTCCGTTCGAAAGTTCTGGTGTGAACCGAATCGGGGGGTGTTCGGCTCATCCCTACTGGAGGACCTAATTTAAGTTTTAGCGCTAGAAATAGCCTCTGCAAGGTGCACGAAAACAGCCTCCCATTCATTCCAGTGTGTCTTTTCACACTGGGGTGGTGTGCTTTCTGGGCTTTCCGAAAAGTCCTGCAAGCAGGATCTTTGGGGTGGATTGGGAGAGCTGTATTTAGCGCTCCCAAAACACCCTGCCCATTGGAGTGAATGGGCAGAGATTTAAAAGTGCCTTAAAAGCGATTTGAAAGCGCCGCAAAAAAGGCCAGTGCTTTCACTGTGAAAGTAGCTTTGAGGAAAGAGGTTCAAGGGGCTTTTCATAAATAGGACATATGTGTACTGTCAAAGGGCCTGAAGTATTCCTTTACCAGTCCAGAGGATTGATTCAACTGTTCTCTGTTCGAAGAGCTACAAAGGTTGAACATCCATATCCAGATGAAGAGGCTCACGTAACACTGTTCCTCGGTCAATCAATAATACATATTTTCCATATTAACATATAGAAGAATGGCTTTACTAATTAGTACCTATCTTTCTGTGAAAAGACTTGCATGACATAAACAGCCCTGGAGGACCGAAACTGAAAAATACTGATTATAAACATCAATGATTAACACAAGATGACCAAATAGTCTATAAGCACAGGTTCATAATTACATGACTTTGTGTACAGAAAAGTAAGTGAAAAGTGGGACACTTTACTAAACTGGTATTTTGTGCAATCAGCATATTTTAAGGTGCGCAGAAAGAAACTGTTGTATTGCAATTCAGACAGTACAAATAAAGAACACATTCCCTGCACTGGTAATTGTCCTAGACAACTGCAGTTAATTGATATAGACAAGACAGTTATTTGTAGAATCATTGCTCACTTAGTAAATATTTGTCGCACAATTCAGCAAATCACCAAAATGAGACCATAATCAGCACAAGAATGTATTGTGAAGAGGAGAGGAGAAAGCATGTATGGCAGGCAGACTTTATACTGTAAGTTCAGGCAACTGGTCCATTTAACAAACCCAATGATACAAGGGATCGTTGAAAATTGCTGGCATTACATGGCTCATATTTCAAAATTCGATCTGTCGGTGGCCCTGTCAACATGACCCACTTGACAAAGTTCAATATGAAATTGAAGGATCCCTATCAAGAAAACTCCTGGTAGAACAATTTGGGTATGGCTACAGTCAGTGGAGTATTTAGGTTTTGTGCTGTTCTAGACCTGACTAAACTCACGCACCCCCTAATTTTAATATGACCCACCGCTTCCTGTCAAGACCACACCCCTTCCTGTTTAAGACCCACCCTGTCAGTGCAGCCTCTTTAGTGCAGCCGCATCAGTGCAACTTATCAGGGGCCACCAATGCAGCCTATCAGTGCCCATCAGTTAAGCATATCAGTGCTGCCTTATCAGTGCAGCCCCATCAGGGCAGCTTATCAGTGCTGCCTTATCAGTGGCCATCAGTGCAGACTATTAGTGCCCATCAGTGCAGCCTATTAGTGCTGCCTTATCAGTGCAGCCCCATCAGTGTCGCTTATCAGTGTCACCTCATCAGTAGCCATCAGTGCCCATCAGTGCAGTCTTATCAATGCCAATCAGTGTAGCTTTATCAGTGACCATCAGTTCAGCCTTATGCCACTGGAATAGTAAGATTACTCCTATCTTGTAAGATATTTGGACTTGTGTTTGCTGCCACTGGTTGTAATCATAGGATTATTTCATTTATTTGTATAATGATTAGGATGTTCCTAGTCATTATACAAATACATGAAATAATCAGTGGCAGCAAACACAAGTCCAAATTATAAGATGGGAGTAATCTTTTTAATCCAGTCTGCCCCATAAGACTGTAGCTACACTATAAGGGGCTCTTTTTGTGCCGGAGCGGGGAGGATGCTGTTTCTTTCATGCGGGGTGGGGGGGCAAGATACAATGCTTCTCCCAAGGATACTGTGGAGGAGGGTAGGGTAGAGCATTAGGCTGCAGTGACACACTTCATTTTGGCAGCTGCTAGACCAGTTGCATCAAGTGCGGCTGCCGTTCTGTCCATGTGTCCTCACCGACCGATATTATCATATGGACAGGTGGCAGTGCAGCCGCTTTATGGGGGTTCCAGACTGAATTGCCTGCTGGACCCTGCCCCCCCGGCCCAGTCTGCCCCATAAAACTGGTGGCTTTTTGACGCCCTCCTGCAAAGTGCCACCCTAAGCCTGGGTCTTGCCAGCCTAGGCCAAGATACAGTGCTGGCTACAGTAGCATCATCTGTCAAAATACAATAGCTGGTAGGGAAGATTGCTCCATCTATGCTGTTAAGTGTGGATGGGGGAATCTAGCCATTGGTCTTGTTACATAATTACATAGTAGGTGAGGTTGAAAAAAGACACAAGTCCATCAAGTCCAACCTATGTGTGTGATTATATGTCAGTATTACATTGTATATCCCTGTATGTTGTGGTCCTTCAGGTGCTTATCTAATAGTTTTTTGAAACAATCAATGCTCCCCGCTGAAACCACTGCATGTGGAAGGGAATTTCACACCATTGCCGCTCTTACAGTAAAGAACCCTCTACACTGTTTAAGGTTAAACCTCTTTTCTTCTCATTTTAATGAGTGGTCATGAGTCTTATTAAACTCCCTTCCGCAGAAAATTTGCATCCCCATTGTGGGGTCACCAGTACGGTATTTGTAAATTAAAATCATATCTCTTCTCTTCTGCATCGAGGATAAGTTCAGTGCTCGCAACCTTTCTTCATAACTAATATCCTCCAGACCCTTTATTAGCTGTGTTGCCCTTCTCTGTACTCACTCCATTTTCAGTACATCCATCCTGAGGACTGGTGCCCATAACTGGACTAAGTCTTGTAGCGTGGGAGAATTATCGCTTTATCTCTGGAGTTAATCCCCTCTTTAATGCATGCCAATATTCTGTTTGCTTTGTTAGCAGCAGCTTGGCATTGCATGCCATTGCTGAGCCTATCATCTACTAGGACCTCCAGGTCCTTTTCCATCCTAGATTCTTTCATATTGTAGGTTCTCCCCCTAGTGAGTAAACCTGGATGAATGAGATACATTTTATCATGTATGGCTAGCTTAAAAATGTAGCAGTGCAGATAAAATATGATCATCTTGTCCAGTTACCATAAACATTTCACACCTTTCCAATAAAGTTAATAAATAGGTTATACCAAAAAAATCTAACCACCAGGACTCCACTTTACAAAGAAAATAACTGATAGCTTTCTGGAGAGGTAATAAAAGTGAGCATGGCAGCATAGAACAGCAAGACAGGACCAGGGCCGGTGTAAGGATTATGTCTACACAGGCAAATGTGCATTTTACCATGCACCCTGGTGCCCTAAGTTGCCTGTCTAAGCAGCTTTATGCTGGCACCATCCCTGCCCTTTGGACTGCTGCAAATTGTCACAACTTGTAATAAAAGTCTGTGGTTGGGCATCAATGTGGGGTCCCTCGGCTGATCCCTGCGGCCAAATCCTTCCTGCAAAAATAAAAAAATAAAAATGCTCCCCCTTCCCTTTGATTTTGTACACACGATCGGATTTTCAGCAGGGAATTGTGTAATGACAGACTGTTAGCCTAAAATCTGACCATTAGTACGCTCCATCAGACAATTGTTGTCCAACATTCCGCCAACAAATGCTGGATGGCAGGCTAGTAAATTTTTGGTGGACAACGGTCTGTTGTCAGATTTTCCTAGCATGTGTACACAAGTCCGTCACACAAAAATCCAAAGTACAAACATGCATGCTCGGAATCAATGCTCAACAAACACGACATTAGCAGAAGGTGCCCCAAGGGTGGTGCTGAAGAGCTGAAATTCCACGTAGTACGTGACTATGTTTGTGTTTGTTGGCCGACAATTGTGTACCATTTGTATGCAAGACAAGTTCCTTCAATACTTCATTAAAAAAGGTACAAAACCAGCAAGTTGTAACTTTTAGGGTATATAAGGAAGGGTACTGATTGCATAGGGTCGGAGGGTTGCAATAGCTCTTTCAAGGCAATTACACATGTAAACCACAAATCTTTTTTTTTTCTTTTTTTTTGGCACAAATCTGTCCACCTGTCTCACAAGCCTCTCCACCATCCAAATAAGCATTATATTAGTCTTTTTTTCATTTTTTTTCAGATGTAGATAGTTTACCAGATTCAATCCACAATTGAAGACTTCTGCCTTTATTTTGATTCGCTAGCTTTTTTTTCCATGGTATACCAAACTTCTCTGTCAAATCCTCAAAGAATGTTACATTAGTTCTTTGAAATCTTTACATTTTCAAAGAACATTACATTATGCCCCATACACACGATCGGAAATTTTGGGAGCAAAAGACCTATGAGAGCTTTTGGTCGTGAAAATGCGATCGTGTGTATGCTCCATTGGACTTTTGCTGGGTGAATTTTGGCCAGCAAAAGATTGAGAGCATGTTCTCAATTTTTCGGTCGGAAAAAGTTCCTATCCGAAAATGCGCTTGTGTGTATGGAATTCCGACGCACAAAAACTCAGATTCAACTACGAGACGGAACCCATTGGCTACTTGGCTATTGAACTTCCTTTTTATAGTCCCGTCGTACGTGTTGTACGTCACCGCGTTCTTGAAGGTCAGAATTTGGGGTGACTGTGTGTATGCAAGACAGCTTGATCGAAATCCCGTCGGAATTCAGTTGGGAAAACAATCAGAGCTTTTTCCGACCAAAATTCCGATCACGTGTATGTGGCATTAAAGTGGAGAAGACTTGTTAGATTTTTTCATTCTTGTCTGTGTCACTGTATTTAGCAGAACAGTTAGTGAAAATATTCAAAATTTTACAGTTAACAAAGCATTCTAAGCACATCTGAGTCTAGATGGTAGACCACATCAATTTGATGAAGCCGTAGTGTTTTCAGTTTTACATCATAATGGAGGGAAAAATGCTTTTTCTATACATACTTTCTAAAGATGCTGAAATAAATTTCATTTTTTTTTCAATCTGAGTAGATACCGGTAAAAAATAGTAACATATTATTTGTTTATACACAACATACTTTTCAAGATATTTTACATGTTTTCTAAATAATATTTTAATATTTGCAAATATGTATACACAATTAGGTTGATAGAGGCTTTCTCTCAAGGGGATCATGCCATATATGCTAATGTATTTTTTTTTTAATTACCCGCACATATTTTTTTAAAATGTATTGAAATAGATCAATTACTATTGATCTTCACCCTCTACATAAAAGCAGCCTGAATAAAATTTAAGTTGACTATCCATTCAGTGATAACTGTGGGTTGTGTGTTTTCTAAGCATCAGTATTAAATAAGAAAATATATTTTGCATTGTTCACACATATTTACTGATAATGAATGCTAAAGCTTTAATTCCCAAGGAGAACAGTGTTGATGGGCCTCTGCTGGATGCCTCTTTTTATTAATTTATATTATTATTTTTTATGGAAGAATTGTGTGTATTTATTGCTATTCATGGGCTTAATTTGAGTGGTATCCTCTTGTTTAATTAAGCTTTGACAATTTAGGCCAGGTACATTGGGAGCACATTTTGTGTGTTGTGTATAAATCAATGGTTCCCTATGAGAGCCATCTTAACTGGTCCAACACAAGTTGTTTGACTCTGAAAAGGGTTCCTGAGCTATTTTGGTCTGACCTTAATCCTAAAGCCCACTGAAGTCGGATCAAAATCGGATCATCTTAACTGATCCGACTTTGCCATGCAACTTGTGCTCTGAGGATCTTGAAGGGGAACCCCATGCCAAAATACAAAAAAAGCAGCAAAGGTTTCCCCCTCTAAGGCCATACCAGGCCCTCTGGTGGAAGACAGTGGAAAGAGGAGAAATGGCAGAGGGAGAAGACAGCGGAGATAGGAGAATTGGCAGTGGAAGAAGACATCAGCAAAGGGAGAAGAACTGAACAAGAGGAAGCCATCAGTGGAGGGAGAAGAACCAGAGGATGAAGACATCACTGGAGGGAGAAGAAGAGAAGCCGGAGCTGCTTTAAAATGTGTTACTTTGTCAAAAACTACTACTATTTTTTATTTTTTACACTTTTTTAGGTGAAGGGGTAGGGGTACAATGTACCCCATGCTCATTCATATAGGGTGGGGGGGGGGCGGGATCTGAGTTAAAAAGGGCTTCCAGATTCCGATAAGCCACCCTCCCGCAGAACCCCACAACCATTGGGAAGAGGCCCTTGTCCCTATCAACATGGGATGACATTTGTAGAGGAGGAATCAATAAACACGTGGAAGTAGGAGAGGTGGTCACCTCCTTTTGTTTTTTATATATACACATAAACTGAATAGACACCATGGCCACCAGTGGCCTCCTTGGAAGTAGGTAGGTATTTTTCTGTTCGGACTTCAAGTCGCAGGGCAAAGTCAGATACACAGTCGTACGACTGTTGTGTTGTACCAGTGTGAACCCAGCCTTTAACCTAGAAGGTGATTGGTTACTAAGAACAGCTTCACCAGATTCTGTGTGCACCAGTTTTAGTAAATCCCCAGTTTTAGTAATTCTCCCCAATGTTTTCACTAGACAGGATTAAAGGGTCAATCTCCAACAGCAACACAGACAGAATTGAAATATTTTGTTTTATTACAGTAAAAGAAGGCTTGAACCCTTTTCAACTATATATTACCGTTTGTGTCCCTGTTGCAGACTTCTTTACTTTTTATCTGGTAAAACTGAAATATGTGAGGCCTCAAACCCTTCCTAGAAAAAATAAGGTATATTAGACACATGTTCCTGGACCAAACCCATACTTATATTTCCAGTATTACAGTCATAAAAAAACTTGTATGTAAACACAATACTGTTCTGAAAAGATCGATTCACCAAGTCTCTTTAAGGCTACATTCACTCGGGTCACTAGCCCTGTTGCGAAAGACAGCTGGAATCTGCTGATTTCTATGGCTGTTTTTGCTACATGTGAGAGGCTAGCTACACCCCCAAGCCCTGTAAACCTCAATGAAAGGTCTGTGGCATCTGTAGCTATCCGTTGCTGTTTGCACAGGCAGCGATTACCCTACAATGATCACTGCTTGACCCACACAAAACGCCTCCAGCAGCGATCACCGCAGCTAATCACTGGCTGTGTGGACAGCCAGGGATTGCTGTAGCTGCTGACAACCTATCATTGAAGTATACAGGGATCAGCGGCTACAGCTAGCTCCTCATAGGTGGCAAAAACAGCTTCAGGAATTAGCAGATTCCTTGTGATTTGTATCAAGGCTATTCACTCCTGCATGTATCCTAATACTTTTTATATATTGTATAGGAGATTTCTATTTCTTTAGGCTCAACACTGCTGTATATATACAATACATCATTTGTTGTCTGCAAGCATGAATGTAATTTAATTTAACCATTGCATTGTATTTGTGAGCCGCCATAATTATCATGATGGAATATGGTAAAGCTTAATGTAAAAGGCATCTTGCATAACAGTTTTGCATAAATCATAAAGACTGTGATTATAATTATGTAACAAAAGATTTCCATTCAGTGAGTGTGTGCTTAAATAGCTGGTTGTGCTCAGCCCATGCTGTGATTTACTAAAACTAAAACATCACGCTATGTGCTTAATGTGTAAGATTAAAGCTAGGAAAGGTAAAACGCTACAAGATTTTCTGCAGAACAGAAAAGACAACTTTTATGAATATGATCCTGAGATGTGTGATCCACTCCAGCCAATCAGCAGCCAGGCTGAGCGACGAAGAGGATGTCGGGGACAAGCGCGGGACTTTCGAGGGTCAGGTAAGTAAAATGGGGGCTGGGGGCGAAGAAATAGAATAAACTGAGTGGGGATAATGTCCTCAACCCTAGTGGACGTTCAGAGGAACAGATCTTGAAGTTGATTATTGAAGTAGTCTATATATATATACATGGATATTATGAATTCAATATTATATCATTGATTTTAGTTTAAATTTAAACAAATATTCTAAAAAAGGGATAAAGAACAAATATATACGGTATATATTTTATATTCATTGTCTCACCTAATAAAGCCAGCTTGTACCAGATACCCTAGGGTAGTTACTATTAACTGATACAGACGGTAGCATCCAGAACAACCAGGTATAGGCTAAATCAGTTTGGGAAAACCTCCCACTATAAGGGAGCCAAGAGTCCAGAAAATAATAAATGGTCCCTGATAGGTATCTGTTTAAGGAGATATAAAAGGGGAGAAAAATCTCTTTTCAGTGTATATAGTCAGAGAACTATCTCTGACTATTAGGCTTAAGGTGATTCAGGAGTGGCATCTACAGCATAAAGAAACTAGCTTGAACATTGGTGTTTCCTGGAGCTCCCCGCTCAGATGACAGCGCTGCACATTCAAGGCAGCTGTGAGAGACGCCAGCCCAGAGAGTCTCTTTGTACACCCGTCCTGGTAGTGATGTCAGTCCGTTTGGCTGGAAATGGCATTCACACACCCGGCCAGACTCCAATGCGCATGTGCCCAACCTCCTGGAGCTAAAAGCGTCACTGACAGATGATTGGCTGCATCCAGGCGGCACATAGTACACTGCATCACCGCACCCACTTGAAAAGAGATAACATTTTTGTTCAAAAGATTAAGAATTTTATAATAGAAAAAAAAGACAATAAACGAGGGGGGAAAAAGGAGGGAAAAGAGAGAAGGAATGAGGAAATAAGACAAAACAGAAAAGGTAAAGGAAATATCCCCAAAGAGAAAAAAAGGTCAGGAAACCATGGGAGGGGGCAGTAAAACAACCAGCTCACAGAGGGCAACATCAAAATTACATATTTAATAATTACATTACTAGGAACACATTAAAATTATAATTACCAACTAAAAATAATTAATACATGGCTGCCCAATTAAATCAGAGCTGCACTAGTTTATAATCTTAGAGAACTAGTAGTAAAAAGGGAAGGAGAATAGAGAAGAAGGGGATCAATATGAAAACTAATTTTATGTATGAGTTTTTTCATTTTATTTTTGTAATAAATATTGAAATATTTTACAAACTTTGTTGTATTATGCCTACAAAGTCCATCATCCAAAAAACATTTTTCAACAATACCAGGACAGTAGAAACTCACAAAATTACCACATATTGGAGACTAAACACCTCAAGTTATTTTTTAAGAGGCATGGTAAAACATATTAGGATTTTTTTTGCCCCAAGTTTCGAAAAAGGCAGTTTCCGTTACATCAGCGGGGGTGGAGTTTATTTTTGGCACGGGGGTTCCCCTTAATATCCATACCAGACCCAAAGGTCCTGGTATGGAATTTCGGGGGACCCCCACGCATTTTTTTTTCTTAATTTTTTTTTCTTAATGCTAATGCTAACATGACCTGTGTGCAATGCAAATAGCCTTAAAAAAAAACCCATAGAAGACGTACAACATTAAAATCCTATTATAGCTTATAGTCTAAATATTCGACCGGGAATGTATGATTGCAGCATCATACAGTGAGTTTCGATGCTCCGTCGAATCCTCTTTAAACATTCGACAGACACCATAAGCCTTCAATGACAGATTCAACCTTAATTCATTTGGATTTTCGGACAAATGCAATTTTTTAACGAAAAACAAAATAAATAAAAACAAATTTCGGGAGTAACTAAATAAATTTATTTTTCGGATGAAAACGAAATTCCGAAACAAAATATTTCAGTCTGCACATGTCTAGTAGAGAAGAGATGTTGTTATTACAACTGTGGGTGAATTTACAATAGCTGTTAGCGAACCAGACCTTTCATTGTGGTATCATGTAGGTGTAATGATTACTGAATCTTTTTGTAAAGAGCACCTGTCACTATGTCCTCATGCAAGTATGTTAACGACATTTTGTAGATGTAGCAGTGACATAAGCTAAAACTACTACTAAAGATTAGCTCAAAAACATCATTTTAAAACCCATACTTTTACATTTATTTTACACATGCACTGAAACTGCACTTTACAAAACCTCAGATCTTTTTGTTTCAGCAGAAATGTTAGAATGAGCTCTAAAACAGTTACATTTACTATTGTTATACACTTTGTTTATATAGTAGTGAATAACAGGCTATACGGTAATTGGAACCCAACTTAATAGTTGAGAGAGAAAACTAAAGTAGATGCAAACTCTAATAATGTTGTTTAGTTTGCTAAAGCATTATTTTTTATTTTATTTTTAATGAACCATTTGTTTTTCAGCTTTTTTTATTTTATTTACCCTTTGTTGCATTTTGTGTTGAAGTTCCACTTCCTGTCTACATGCTTGCAGTCCAGCAATAGTTGACTGCACGTCATTTCTCAGGGTAGGTTTCCTGATTGTGTCCACTGTGGACTGCATAATGTGCACTGAAATTTCCATCAGAGACTAGGTGACAGGGTAACAATACAGGAGTACAATTGGGAGACTGAGGCACAGCATTATCACATCATGTATAACTCCCAACCTTCTGAGATGGGAAAAAGGGACACCTATTAGCAAAAGTATGTAGGCATAGGACACACACCCCCTTAAAGTAGAATTGTACAAAAAAATGTTTGGTTAAAACCATAAGTTCTTTTTTTACCACTATATTGGCTTATGGAATTTACAGATGCGCCAAAGTAGAAATTGGAATTTTTTAAAACTGTGGGCAATTCGGCATCTGATTAATGTGTTCTTGGTGGCAGATTGGCCACAGGATCACTTTTATAGACAGCAGGAGCGGTGCCCCTGCCCCCCTAGCCACTTTTCCCTGTCATTTCTCGCTTACTGGAGAGATCGGTAAAGGTGGAAACGATCCGATCTCCTGGAGTGATGGGCAAGAAGTCGAGTGAGGACAATATGGCCCCCACTCGGGTCTATGCCCTTGGAGGACCAGAGCAACATCTGACGTCACTTCTGTCTAACAGGCTTAAAGGCACATTTTTTTCCCCGGTAAATGTAAAATTCCATTAAAAAAATAGAATAAAATATTTTAAGTGTAAATATGAGATCTGAGGTCTTTTTGACCCCAGATCTAGCATTAAAAAGGACCTGTCATGCTTATTTCTATTACAAGGGATGTTTACTTTCCTTGTAATAGGAATAAAAGTGATGAAAATGTTTTTTTTCAAAGGGAGAGTGTAAAAAAACAAAAAACAAAAAGTAAAATAAATAAGAAAAAAAATAAAATTAAGTTCCCCGTTCCTTTGAGCTTGCACACAGAAGTGAAGGCATACGTAAGTTGCGCCCACGTATGTAAATGGCGTTCAAACTACACATGTGCGGTATCGCCACGATCGTTAGAACGAGAGCAATAATTCTAGCTCTCTACCTCTAAACAGGTAACCTGTAAAATGTTTTAAAGCATCACCTATGGAGATTTTTAAGTACTGTAGTTTGTCGCCATTCTATGAGCGTGCCTAATTTTGAAGCATGACATGTTAGGTGAATATTTACTCTACGTAACATCATCTTTCACATTATACAAAAAAAAAATTGGGCTAGCTTTATTATTTTTATTTTTTTAATTCCTGAAAGTGTATTTTTTCCCCCTAAAAAAGCATTTGAAAAACTGCGGCGCAAATACAGTGTCACATAAAATATTGCAATGACTGCCATTGTATTCTCTAGGGTCTCTACTATATATATATATATATATATATATATATATATATATATATATATATATATATATATATATATAGTAGAGACCCTAGAGAATACAATGGCAGTCATATATATATATATATATATATATATATATATAAAAAATTTGGGGGGGGGGGGGTTCTGAGTGATTTTCTTTCAAAAAATAATGATTTAAACTTGTAAACAAGTGTCAGAAAAAGGCCTGGCCCTTAAGTGGTTAATAGGTTAAAGCTAAGCATTTACATATGATTTGAGGAACTTCGGGAATAAACACCAGCCACTGCAACACCCTGTCAAATTAAAATATTAAAGAGTATATGAGATTTTAGTGATTCGATGAACATTTACAATGATTAAAAGACAGATCGCTTAGGCTCTTTGATATACTTTCTATAATATATACTAGACATCTAGTGCCCCCTAGTGCTTTTTTCTGTCCAAAGAATATTTCAAACACCAGAAATTACTTACCAATACGCATTTTACATATAGTACAATTTTTATGCCAGCAAAAAAGATTGCAGGATTACCAAAGTGTGTAGTGTAGTCAATTGTAGGGTTTATCAAGACATTTAATGCCTTTTCTCCTCTTGCACATTTTTGTTATCATTATTACTATGTTACCTATCCAATTTAAATTGCAATCCATTGCAATAAACCACCAGACTCCAGAAGAGTGTATTCCCCTGCCATGCAGATTGATTAGTGCCAGGTTTGCAGGGGATAAAGTGGGGGTGCAGAGTCTCCAGGAGTATGGCTTTCAGTTCCATGTCTTAGCCCATTTTGGAGACAACACAGTCGAAAATTATACTTGAACCATCAATTTTTTTGCTGGCAGATATTGCAATTGCAATTTGAGGATTCTATAAAGTCTTGTACAGTGTCCTACATACTGTACAGTATTATAAGTTAAATGAATGGCTCAGTAGTGTATGAAAGCAACAAGATACCATCGTCCCGAATTGGTAATAACAAAAAAAGGGGGGAAAGCTCAACAAAACGGAATAACTCTAGAAAAATCCTGTGAGCCTAAAGAGTATAGGGACTATTGCGGTATCAACTAATTAACAGACCATTTAAAAAAAAAAAATTTTTAGTTAGAATTTTATTTTCAAAAAAGATATAAAGAAGACATATAGTTGCACAAAACTACAAACATTGACCGACTGGACATATTGATAGCAATAAATAATCAATATAAAAACAACAATAATATACAAAAACAACTAGACACCCGTGCCAGGGGGTTTTTACATAAATGTAGAGTGGGCGTGTCGTTCGACCGGTTTCGCGGTGAATAACCGCTTCATCGGGAAAAACGTCACCTACAATAGCTAGCACATACAAAAATAAGAAAAAGTTATTTTACAATGATAATCACAAATATAGATAGTTACAGAGTCATACTTTGATAAATAATTACAGTAAAAATTATTCTGAGAGTTTAGGTATCCAAAGTTGGTAAATAAGCAAAAAACATAAAACGAGCGACAAGAAAAATATATGACTCACCCCGGGGTTTATTACTGGCCTCGCATCAAAGAGACAGCAGAATTTGAGACACCCCTGCATTGGGGTCCCCCCTGGGAGCGAACATGGGGGGCAGTAAGTGGAGGGACACACTGGTTACACTATGGATGTGAGGCAATAAAGAAGCAAAATACATAATCATTTCTGCTGCCTAATACAGGATTAGGAACCATGGACAATGTAGAAGGAAAAGGGGGCAAAGGCAGATAAGAGCTTAGAACCGTCCCAAGATAGACTATATACACCCGTGGTCCATTAAAAAAAAAAATGGTCTGTTAATTAGTCGATACCGCAATAGTCCCTATACTCTTTAGGCTCACAGGATTTTTCTAGAGTTATTCCGTTTTGTTGAGCTTTCCCCCTTTTTTTAGTATTATAAGTAAAAACACGTACACTTATGTATATGCAAACTAAAAAAAAAACTAGGCGATAGCCTTATGAAATAAAGGATGAATCACAGTGAATATTATAACACCATAAACATTTTAACATGAATAAAAAAAATGAAAAATAATAAAAATGTGCAAATTTAATGATGAAGCCCAAACTAAAATCAACAAGCGCTGCCAATCACTGTGTCCATAAAAAAGAAGAAAAAGTGACAGCTTCTACTTTGGGATCCAATATGCTCCACCACGTGCAGATAAATAATACACTCACCAGATCAATATGGTCAACAATGCAGACTACAAATGCTCCAAACTTGGATCTAGACTCCCCAAAGACCTTCAGTCAATTTTATTTTAAGAATCCATGGTTTCTCATTCAGTAAATATGAATCATAAAAAAGCCCAGAAAATGTAAAGTATATAGTGTAGTATATTTATTGAACTCCAATGGATAAAGGCCATAAAATGCACTCACATGAGAGAAAGGCACCAACATAAACATCTCACTCTCCCACCAGGATGGGAAACGTACTGCCGCCCACAAGCTACCACATACACTTATGCATCCTTTGGGCCTGGGCAGAGGGGATTTTATTAAAAACGTACTCTTGTAAACACTATACACATGTATTTGTGTATAAAGGCGCATGCAATGCATGACTTTTAGCAAATTGTTATGGAGTGATTTCCTGTCAGCAGTTTCTGCATGTGGATGATCTTATTTAAACACCCCGTATGCATGAGCCCTAGTAGCTTTAATAGCTACTCTTCTGTTTTCCTGCACCCCCCCACCCCTTGTGTATTTTTTTTTCCTGATACCTTCAGTTTGGTCACATAACACACAGGTTACTCTTCTTCTTTGACTATTCTCCAGATGGCCTTCAATGATGCAAGTTTGTGATACAAGGGCACTATGATAACACCCTCCTACACACGGCTCATAATGTCCTGTTTATTATAGGGAATGGGACAGAGGCGGCTCTCTAATTAGGCAAATTAGGCAGTCGCCTAAGGCCTCGCGCTCACAGGTGCCTTGTGACTGTCTAATTTGCCTTACAATGGGAAAGGAGAGGAGCCCAGCATCAGAAAGGATTGTGCTGCCTATGGATGGGCAGGACCGATCTAGAACACCGGGATGGCACTGTCTGCCAACACCCTCCCCCGCTGCCTTCTCATCTCTTTTACTGGCTCGGGCAGCACCGTGGAGGGGAGTCACTGGCCCCCGTGCCGCTATGATTCCTGTAAAAAGTAGCCCCACCAGTGATCATAGGGGAGGTGAGCAGTGTCAGCTCAGCCTCTATGATTGTCCATGAGGATGCTGGAATCAGCTCACACATCGCCCCACGGAAAATGCTCTGTCCTCTACACATCCTGCAAATAGGTGTGCTGGAGCGATGAGAGGAGGGGGTGACCAGCGGAGGCAAAACATCTCACTGCTCGCCGTGTTCAGTCTGGAGACTAATGAGCTGCAGACTGCGGGGTTGACTGCTTGGTGAAGCCCCACCCCCCACGTGTGTTGTGGATTCACCCCAGCAATGCAGAGGCTGCTCAGAGTGCCTGAGTGCTGGTAGTCTGATAAGTTCGGGGATTGTGATGAGTCCGATGACAGGGACGATCTGTTTTTCTGCACACTGATACATGACAGCTCTGTTCATCACCCAGCAAACCACAACCCTACCAACCACTATCCCTCTCTCTCTCTCTCTCTCTCTTCCGCCTCTCTCTCCCTCCTCTCCTCTTTCCCCCCTCTTCATCCCCATCCCTCTCTCTCTCTCCCCCCTCTTCTGCCTTTCTCTCTCTCTCTCCTCCCCTCTCTCCTCCTCTTCATCCCCATCCCTCTCTCTTCCCCGCATCTCTCTCTCCCCCCTCTTCATCTCCATCCCTCTCTCTCCTCTCTTCCCTACCCTCTCCTCTCTTCTCTTCCCCTCTCCTCACTCTCTCTCTCCTCTCCCCCTCCTCTCCCCCCTCTCCCACTCCTCCCCCCCTCTCTCTCTCCTCCTCTCTCTCCCCACCTCTCTCCCCATCCTCTCTCTCTCCTCCCTCCCTCTCCCCTCTCCTTCTCTTTTCCTCTCTCTCTCCTCTCTCCCCTCTCCCCTCTCTCTTCTCCCCTCTCACCCCTCTCCCCCTCTTCCCCTCTCTCCTCCTCTAACCCCCTCTCCTTTTATCTCCCCCCCTTCATCCTCATCCCTCTCACTCCCCTCTCTCCCCCTCCTCTCTCTCCCCACCTATTTTCTCCCCTCCTCTCTCTCCCCCTCTTTTCTCCCCACTCTCTTCTCCCTCTCCTCTCTTCCCCACCCCCTCTCCTCTCTTCCTTTCCCCCCTTCTCTCTTCCCTTCCCCTCACCTCTCTTCCTTTCCCCTCTCTCCTCTCTCCCCCTCCTCTCTCTTTCCCCCCTCTCCTCCTCTTCCCCTTTCTCCCTCTCTCTCTCACCAATCTTTCCCCTCTCCCTCCTCCTCTTCCCCCTCTCTCCCTCTCTCTCTCCCCTCCTCTCCTCCCCTCTCTCTCTCCTCTCTCCCCCTCCCCCCTCCCTCTTCATCCTCATCCCTCTCAATTCCCTCTCTCTCCCCTCTTCCCCCTCTTCCTTCTTCCCCCTCTCTCTGTCCCCAACTCTGTCCCCCTCTATCCCCTCTCTCCGCCTCTCTCTCTCCACTATCTCTCTCTCTCTCTCTCTCTCTCTCTCTCCACACCTCTCTCTCTCCTCCCCTCCCTCTCTTCTCCCCTTTCTCTTTCCTCTCCACTTCTCACTCACCCCTCTCTTTGTCTCTCAACCCCACACTATTTTGTTCCCCTTTTCACTCTTTCTTCCCACCTCTGTCCCAACCCCCCTCCCCCCACTCTCTCACATATTTCCCTACTTCTCTCTTTCTTTCCTCTCTCTTCTTCCCTTTCACCTTCCTTGTTCACCCCTTTTGCTCCCCCCTCTCTTTCTCCGGCTCCCTCCTCTCATCCTTCGCCCTCTCTTGGCAGGGAAGAGGGAGAGTGGGAGGTAGGCCAAGTTGCTGCACCATGGGCCCCTGGGTTCTACTTGCACCCCGGGCCATAAGATTGCAGTCGGCCCCTGCTTTCATATTTCTCTACACTAGTTTGCCTTTTCCTGACACTGCAGTACAAAGAAATTCAGCAGGTGCTTTTCTGTATTCAGGTTCACTGACCATAGTAAATGCATTGTCTGTGTCCACAGCAGGTATGGGGCTTCTGACTTAAAGGGTACTATATACTGTAAGTATGGTTTTAAGCAATGTAGAGGGATGGTAAAGATAAAGTTTGCAATTTAAAGCCTAACACCAGGTTTTGCGTTACATTACATAGTTCATTAGGCCAAGTTGGCCCAAACAACCTATTTCCATAACTAATAAATGTGCCTGCTGTCAGTGTTGTATAAACTGTGTGCAGCTTCAGCATACAGGGTTGTGTTCTGGCAGTGGTACAAGGACTTCCTCTTCTGTTTTCAGAACAAAACCAAGTCTGGTGAAATGCTTTTCAGCCAGTAACAGGAAGCCTTGTATTTTTACGAATGAATACAAGGCTTTCCTGACTGACTGAGGTGGAGAAGCAAAATATGATGTCACAATCTACACCTCAGCCAATCAGAGGAAGCCTTGTATTCATTCATAAAAATAAATGAGTTTATGTGAATGGCTGAGCAGTGCTCAGTCTGACTTGATTTTGTTTCAAGAACAGAACATGAAGTCCGCATTCCACTGCCAGAAAACAGCACTCTATACTGTATGTAGGTGAAGCTACATACAGTTTATACAGCATGCACTGTATTAGTAAAGAAAATAGTTTGTTTGGGCCAGTTAGGCCATTTAACCACTTCAATACTGACCCCTTTACCCACTTCCTGCCCAGACCAATTTTCAGCTTTTAGTGCTCTCTCACTTTGAATGACAATTGTGAGATCATGCAACTATGTACCCAAATTAAATTTGTATATATTTTTTGAGACAGATTTTTATTGGTGGTATATAATCACCACTGTTTATTTTTTTATTTTTTGACAAACAAACGAAAATAGACCAAAAATGTTGTATAAAAAAAAGTTATAAAATTTTGCAAATAAGTAATTTTTCTTCTTCACTGATATGTGCTGATGAGACTTCATTGATGGGCACTGATAGGCTGCACTGATGAGGCCACACTGATGTTCACTCATGAGGCTGCACTGATGGGTACTGATGGGCACTAATGAGGCGGTACTGATGGGTATTGATGGAAACTGATGAGGTGGCACTAATAAGGCTGCAGTGATGAGAAGGCACTGATGGGCTCTGATAGGTGACACTGATGGGCACTGAAAGGCAGCAGGAAAGACAAAACCAGAGAACATTCCCAGCTCAACTGACCAACCAGTCTGCTGACCAACCAAATTAATCTGTCCATCAGTCTATGTTAAAAACAGGGGTTTAGTTAGCATGCATTTGCATGCGTAAGCTGCAAGGCCTGTTTACGGCACCCTGTGTATTGCTTTCAGTCTTAACACTACTGAATTTATGAGCATCTCCACAGTGGAAGCACTGAATTCTAATGGATAGATGAAGGGCAGGTGGGCCTGGAGGTAGCCCAGTCCTCCTTAAAGGCACAGGGGGGACAGTGGACACCCAGCACATAGCACAATAGCAGAAAATGTGTCCAGTGACCTCACCTGAGTGAGTATCATGGGAACATTGAAGGGAAAACCAGAGAATATTCCCAGCTCAAGTCACCAACCAGTCTCCTGACCAAACGAATTAACCTGTCCAACAGTTTGCATTAAAAACAGGGGTTTAGTTAGCTGCACTGTGCTACACTGATGGACACTAATAAGCTGCACTGATCAGCACTGATGGGGCTGCACTGAAGATCAGTGCCGATTATCAGTATAAACAACATACTGACAGTTTTGCCTGTTAATGGCTTTTCTTTTCTCCCACAGACACAACGCTGTAATTGGCTCTTCACCATAATCTGTGATCAGATGTGTCAGAAGGGCATAGTGATCACAGAGAGTGGTGTATGCATGCCCGAGGGGGGTGCAAGGGAGCCAAGCTTCTAGGATGACGTCCATGAACACTCTCTCAAAACTGGAAGCCTGTGTTGTAGCCATGTTTTGGTTATGGTGCAGAGCTATTCCAGATTGGCTGCTGTTACAGCTGAGGAAAATCCCCCTCAATCCTGGAAAGAAGGACTTTGGTTGTCTGGAAATGTTAATCCCTGCCCACTGTCATTATGGGGTGAGTAGGGACCTATGTGGGGTATGGTGCATCTGTCAGGACCAGTGGTGAGAAAAGTGTGCCCAGGAAGTGTGGGGAAGTGACCCCCATGGTGGGCTATGTGTGCTCTGAGGGTGTACTATGAACCGGGTTATAGTGTGGCTCAAGGAGAAGGACAGTCACCTGGGGGCTCAGGGATAGTTCTCAGTAAATCCATTATTGGAATTGCCTAATTCATGTGACAGCTAGGGAAGAGAAACAAATGTGAGGTGCTGTTGTAGCTTGTTTGTTCTACAGCTGTATGCTGGTAAGACCAGGGCCACATGCAATGAGGTATGATATGAACTTCTGCTGCACTAGGATCCCAAAGGCCTGCTAGGAACTGTTTTCTGCATGTGCTGCTGCTACAGAGGGATAAAGGCCAAAGGAGAAAAGCAGTGATCCTGTTTCTAGTGTTCCAGGTATTCTGTCATACAGTGTACCATTCATAACTACCTGGTACAGTTGCCATAAGCTAGCGTGAATGGGGGTGTGGGGGAATTTCGCTGGCCCCCAGGGAACTTCTATAAACAAGGACCCATGTCTTCACAGTGGTGCATATGTATTACTTCTTTAACTTTACTGTTTCCTTTTCTTTTAATTCATTGAAATGTATTTTTTCCCCAAAAATTGCATTTGAAAAACCACTGAGCAAACACAGTGTGACATAAAATATTGCAACGACTGCCATTTTATTCTCTAGGATCTCTGCTACAAAAATATATATAATATTTGTGGGTTCTAAGTCATTTTCTAGCAAAAAAATACTAATTTTAACATGTAAGCAACAAGTGTCAGAAAAAGGCTTAAGCCGCGTACACACGTAGCCGTCTGTCCGACGTACTTAGTCTGGCGGACGTCCGCCAAACTGTCCGTCTGAATTTTCGAATGGGCTACTTGCCCACACACGGCACTTTTTCAGCGGACTAATACGGCGTACTAAGTCCGCCGTACTAAGTCCGCTGTACTTTCGAAATGAACGGACTCGCCCACACACGCGGAGGAAAGTCCGCTCATTTCGAGCGCGTCTCCAGGTAGGCGGGGCCCGCGAAGGAGACGTCGCGGGCCCCGCCGCCTGGTATGGACTCAAAGGGGAACCCCCAACGCCGAAAAAAATGGGCGTGGGGGTCCCCCCCAAGTCCACAACAGACCCTTGTCCGAGCACGCTACCCGGCCGGCCAGGAAAGGGGGGCGAGCGAGCGCCCCCCTCCTGAGCCGTACCAGGCCGCGTGCCCTCAACATGGGGGGTGCCTTGGGGAAGGGGGGGCCGCGCAGCCCCCCCACCCCAAAGCACCTTGTCCCCATGTTGATGAGGACAAGGGCCTCTTCCTGACAACCTTGGACGTTGGTTGTCGGGGTCTGCGGGTGGGGGGCTTATCGGAATCCGGGAGCCCCCTTTAATAAGGGGGCCCCCGGATACCGGCCCCCCACCCTATGTGAATGAGTATGGGGTACAATGTACCCCTACCCATTCACCTGTAAAATAAAAGTACAAAAAAAACACAACACACGAGATAAAATACTTTATTGCACAGCTCCAGTGGTCTTCCGTTTTCGGGGGTCTTCTCGCCGGATCCCTCCGCTATCTTCTTGTAGCTCTTTTGCTAGCGGAGGAGTCCGGCTTTCTTCCTCGCCGCCGGCCTCTTCTCCCGACTTCGGGGGTCTTGTCCCCCTCTTCGGTTCTTCTGCCGGGCCACCGCGCCTTCTTATAGCTCTTTTACAGGCGGTGGCCCTGTCTTCTGTCGCCGCTGCCGCCTTCCGTTCTTCTTCTTCTTCTTCTTCTTCTTCTCCTGGAGATGTTGACTCGACGCTCTCTCCGGCCACAATGCCAGGGATGCGCTGCGCGGCCACTTATATAGGGACAAGGGGCGGTGTCACATGGCTTTATGCCACATGGGTTGGTCACATGGGTTGATGTCACATGGGGACTGTGACATCGTAAGGGGTCGGGGTCACCATGTGACACCAACCCATGTGACATAAAGCCATGTGACACCGCCCCTTGTCCCTATATAAGTGGCCGCGCAGCGCATCCCTGGCATTCTGGCCGGAGAGAGCGTCGAGTCAACATCTCCAGGAGAAGAAGGAGAAGAAGAAGAAGAACGGAAGGCGGCAGCGGCGACAGAAGACCGGGCCACCGCCTGTAAAAGAGCTATAAGAAGGCGCGGTGGCCCGGCAGAAGAACCGAAGAGGGGGGCAAGACCACCGAAGTCAGGAGAAGAGGCCGGCGGCGAGGAAGAAAGCCGGACTCCTCCGCTAGCAAAAGAGCTACAAGAAGATAGCGGAGGAGTCTGGCGAGAAGACCCCCGAAAACGGAAGACCCCCGGAGCTGTGCAATAAAGTATTTTATCTCGTGTGTTGTGTTTTTTTTTGTACTTTTATTTTACAGGTGAATGGGTAGGGGTACATTGTACCCCATACATATTCACATAGGGTGGGGGGCCGGTATCCGGGGGCCCCCTTATTAAAGGGGGCTCCCGGATTCCGATAACCCCCCGCCCGCAGACCCTGGTCGTTGGTTGTCGGGAAGAGGCCCTTGTCCTCATCAACATGGGGACAAGGTGCTTTGGGGTGGGGGGCCGCGCGGCCCCCCCTTCCCCAAGGCACCCCCCATGTTGAGGGCACGCGGCCTGGTACGGCTCAGGAGGGGGGGGGGCGCTCGCTCGCCCCCTTTCCTGGCCGGCCGGGTAGCGTGCTCGCACAAGGGTCTGTTGTGGACTTGGGGGGGACACCCACGCCGATTTTTTTCGGTGTTGGGGGTTCCCCTTTAAGTCCATACCAGGCAGCGGGGCCAGCGACGTCTCCTTTGCGGGCCCCGCCTACCTGCAGACCCGCTCGAAATGAGTGGACTTTCCTCCGGGCGGGAAAAGTCCGCTCATTTCAAAAGTACGGCGGACTGGCATACACACGGCCGGATTGTTCGCCGAAATGCGAGTACGGCGTGCAGATTGTTGTGCAAACCCAAATTCTAAGTCCGCCGTACTGTTGGGTCAAAAAAGTATGCCGGAGGCTACACACGGGGGGATTGTTTGGCAGACTTGAGTTTGCCGGACTTTTCCACCGGATTGTTTGATCGTGTGTACGCAGCATTAGTCTTTAAGTAGTTAAATTGCTCTAATTTACAGACCGAAGTTCATCCCTTTGATCTAAAAGAATTAAACAATACTTTGTATCTTTTCTCTATCTCTCAGGGCTGAGGAATGTTGATAAACATTTGCCATCTTGGCTCTGCACTGTTTACATACTGTAGAATCGCGGTAATAGCTGATTAGGATTGTGAGGGGGGAATGAATCGAGATTGTGATTTTTTTTAACGATTAAATGTGCAGCTGTAATGGGCATACACTTTAGTGCGCTCCATGTGAACGAGGCCTTAAGACTGACCTAGTTGTTGAACAGATAAAAAGTGCTATGATGTAAATGAAGCATGCTCTTACTGATTAATCCATAGCAAATTGCAAGCCCAGGAGAAAAATGAGCAAACAAAAAAAAAAAAAGAATATGGCATATACAATTTTCTGTAAAATTCAATGAAACAGGGCAACCTGAAGGCTTTCTTTAAACAGTTGATAGAGTTGTGGCGAATGATTTGGGCTGAGCAAAAGTTTGGCCCAAACGTTGCCGTTCAGTGAATAGCAGGTTATTAGAGAGCGGGGAAGCTGGCTGCATTGTCCTTAACAACCGATGAGTCATCAGCTGTCACTGGGCTTCCCTGCTGACAGCTAAATAAAAATTTAAAAATTAAAAAAAAAAGTAAACCCAGTCGATAGCAGGTCTGGTATAGAGTTTAAGAACGGAGTGGGGATCCCCTCCCAAAATTCCTACCAGACCCTTATCCTAGCAGGCAGCCTGGTAGGCCAGGAAAGGGGTTGGGGGGTGAGTGAGCGCCCTCCCCCCTCCGGAACCATACTAGGTAACATGCCCTCATCATGAGGGAGTGTCCCCATGTACCTTGTTGATGGGAACAGGGGCCTCATCCTCACATCCCTGGACTGTGGTTGTTGGGGTCTGTGAGCAGGGGGCTTATCGGAATCTGGGAGCCCCCTTTAACAAGGGGGCACCTAGATCCTGCCCACCATGTTAATGAGCAGGGGGTACATGGTACCCATACCCATTCACAAAATAAGTGTCAAAAAGTAATTAAAACACAGAGACAGTTTTTGACAAATCTTTATTAAAAAAATAAATAAACAGTGTCTCCAATGAAGAATCCACCACGACACTGCCACCATTGCAGGATCTAAAAAAGAAAAAAAAATGCCTTTCTGTCAACTAAGGCAAACTGCTGAATGCCTGGCTTGCCGTTTGACAATTCTTATATAGGTAAGGGGTGGGGCTACCCAGTGACATCACCTGGAGGCACCGCCCCCGTGTGACATCACGGCCCAGTTCATGCTGGGTCAGTCACATCACAAGGGGGGGAAGTGCCACCAGGTGACGTCACCAGGTAGCCCTGCCCTAACCTACAGTATCTCACAAAATTGAGTACACCCCTCTCATTTTTGTAAATTTGCTGTCCCCTTAAAATAACTCAACACACAGCCATTAATGTCTAAACTGCTTGCAACAAAAGTGAGTACACCCCTAAATGAAAATGTCCAAATTGGGTCCAATTAGCCATTTTCCCTCCCCGGTATCATGTGACTCATTAGTGTTACAAGGTCTCAGGTGTGAATGGAGAGCAGGTGTGTTAAATTTGGTGTTATCCCTCTCTCTCTCTCATATTGGTCACTGGAAGTTCAACATGCAACCTCATGGCAAAAAACTCTCTGAGGATCTGAAAAACAGAATTGTTGCTCTACATAAAGATGGCCTAGGCTATAAGAAGATTGACAAGAACCTGAAATTGAGCTGCAGCCAAGACCATACAGCGGTTTAACTGGACAGGTTCCACCTAGAACAGACCTTGCCATGTTAACTAAAGAAGTTGAGTGCACGTGCCTAGTGTTATATCCAGAGGTTGTCTTTGGGAAATAGGTGTATGAGTGCTGCCAGCATTGCTGCAGAGGTTGAAGGGGTGGGGGGGTCAGCCTGTCAGTGCTCAGACCATACGCTGCCCACTGCATCAAATTGGTCTGCATGGCTGTCATCCCAGAAGGAAGCCTCTTCTAAAGATGATGCACAAGACAGCCTGTAAACAGTTTGCTGAAGACAGGCAGACTAAGGACATGGATTACTGGAACCATGTCCTGTGGTCTGATGAGACCAAGATAAACGTATTTGGTTCAGATGGAGTCAAACGTGTGTGGCGGCAACCAGGGGAGGAGGAGTACAAAGACAAGTGTGTCTTGTCTGCAGTCAAGCATGGTGGTGGGAGTGTCATGGTCTGGAGCTGCATGATTGCTGCCAGCTACAGTTCATTGAGGGAACCATGAATGCCAACATGTACTGTGACATACTGAAGCAGAGCATGATCCCCTTCCTTCGGATACTGGGCCGCAGGGCAGTATTCCAACATGTTAACGACCCCAAACACATCTCCAAGATGACCGCTGCCTTGCAAAAGAAGGGTAAAGGTGATAGACTGGCCAAGCATGTCTTCAGACCTAATCTCTATTGAGAATCTGTGGGGCATCCTCAAACGGAAGGTTGAGGATCGCAAGGTCTCTAACATCCATGATGTCATTATGGAGGAGTGGAAGAGGACTCCAGTGGCAACCTGTGAAGCTCTGGTGACCTCCATGCCCAAAAAGGGTTAAGGCAGTGCTGGAAAATAATGGCGGCCACACAAAATATTGTCACTTTGTGCCCAATTTGGACATTTTCACTTAGGGGTGTTGCCAGTGGTTTAGACATTAATGGCTGTGTGCTAAGTTATTTTGAGAGGACAGCAAATTTACACTGTTATACAAGCTGTACACTCACATCTTTACATTGTAGCAAAGTGTCATTTCTTCAGTGTTGTCACATGAAAAGATATAATAAAATATTTACAAAAATGTGAGGGATGTACTCACTTTTATGAGATACTGTATATAAGAACTGTCAAATGGCAAGCCAGGCATTCAGCGATTTGCATTAGTTGACAGTGGAGCAAATTTTTTTTTGCTGTTTAAGGTCGGTGTACCCCATACTCATTCGCATGGGGGAATGGTATTTGGGGGGACCCCTTTTTAAAGGGGACTTCCATTTTTGATAAGCCATCTGACCGCAGACCCTCACAACCACAGCTTGGGGTTGTGGGGAAAAGACCCTTGTCTCCATCAACATGGGGACAAGGTGCTTTGGGGTGGGGGAGGCAGAGCCCCCTCCCCAAAGCTCCCACCCCCCATGTTGAGGGAGGTTGAGTCAGTAGCAGCAACAGCAGGAGCGTAAATCTGTTGGTGTCACCACAACTGCCATTTGTTTGCAGCGGAGCACTACGGTTTACAGTGCACCCAAGCATCAACCCCCCCCCCCCCCCAACATACTGTATAGTTACAGTATATCATATCTCTGCAAATATACATAATAATTTATTTAATGTTAGACCTGCCTGCGTTTTCTCTGCAAAACAGCAGCCTCTCCAAAAAGGGTACAAAAGCTCTGCAAGCAAATCATTTCATTTTTCCATTTTCAGTGAGGAAAAAATAATAATTGTAAGGCATGATCTGCTTGCTCCCTCTCACTAATAGTGGAGATTCTGAAAAGGTTTACAAAGATTTGCATCAAATCTATAAAATGTGTCCTTGCGCTATGAAAAAAAGGAAACAATGAAGGCTTCAAAGTTGCATTGCAAAAATGTGTGCTGTTTCCATCTTTAGTGACAAAAATAAAAGCACTTATATTCAATTTCCTTGCGTAAAATGCCGGCCCACACTATCCCTCCAAATTTGCGAACTGTCCATATGTATTTGTTAGCTGTGTTGCTAAGCTGTATGCTCTTTATTCTTCAGTGGGCAAAAAAAAAAAAAACACACTAATATTTTATTCCCTGATGCCAAATGACTGCTTAATTACACTAGTTACTGCCTGTCCAAGCAGGCTTTTTAGTTTAGGTGCAAACAAAAATTAAAAAATAAAAGCAAACATGTTTTTATGAATGCTAAATGCCCATTCAATCTCTTAAGCCGCATACACACGGGCGGACTGTCTGGCCTACTTAGTCCGCCGAAACACATTTCAGCGGACAGTCCGCTCGTGTGTGGGCTTCAGCTGACTTTTTCAGCGTGCAGTCTGGCGGACTAAGTATTTCGGAATGTTGGAAATACTGTCCGCTGGACTCACATTTCGGCGGACAATCCGCCCGTGTGTGTGCCAGTCCGCCGTACTTTTGAAATGAGCGGACTTTTCCCGCCCGGATAAAAGTCCGCTCATTTCGAGCGGGTCTCCAGGTAGGCGGGGGCCCGCGAAGGAGACGTCGCTGGCCCCGCTGCCTGGTATGGACTTAAAGGGGAACCCCCAACACCGAAAAAAATCGGCGTGGGTGTCCCCCCCAAGTCCACAACAGACCCTTGTGCGAGCACGCTACCCGGCCGGCCAGGAAAGGGGGGCGAGCGAGCGCCCCCCCCTCCTGAGCCGTACCAGGCCGCGTGCCCTCAACATGGGGGGTGCCTTGTCCCCATGTTGATGAGGACAAGGGCCTCTTCCCGACAACCCTGGCCGTTGGTTGTCGGGGTCTGCGGGCGGGGGGCTTATCGGAATCCGGGAGCCCCCTTTAATAAGGGGGCCCCCGGATACCGGCCCCCCACCCTATGTGAATGAGTATGGGGTACAATGTACCCCTACCCATTCACCTGTGAAAAACAGCTTCGGGGGTCTTCCGTCTTCGGGGGTCTTCTCGCCGGACTCCTCCGCTATCTTCTTGTAGCTCTTTTGCTAGCGGAGGAGTCCGGCTTTCTTCCTCGCCGCCGGCCTCTTCTCCCGACTTCGGGGGTCTTGTCCCCCTGTTCGGTTCTTCTGCCGGGCCACCGCGCCTTCTTATAGCTCTTTTACAGGCGGTGGCCTGGTCTTCTGTCGCCGCCGTCGCCGCCGCCTTCCGTTCTTCTTCTTCTTCTTCTTCTTCTCCAGGAGATGTTGCCTCGACGATCTCTCCGGCCGGAATGCCAGGGACGCGCTCCGCTGCCACTTATATAGGGACAATGGGGCGGTGTCACATGGCTTTATGTCACATGGGTTGGTCACATGGTGATCCCGCCCCCTTACGATGTCATAGTCCCCATGTGACATCAACCCATGTGACCAACCCATGTGACATAAAGCCATGTGACACCACAAAGGCGGCGGCGACGGCGGCGACAGAAGACCGGGCCACCGCCTGTAAAAGAGCTATAAGAAGGCGCGGTGGCCCGGCAGAAGAACCGAAGGGGGGGACAAGACCCCCGAAGTCGGGAGAAGAGGCCGGCGGCGAGGAAGAAAGCTGGACTCCTCCGCTAGCAAAAGAGCTACAAGAAGATAGCGGAGGAGTCCGGCGAGAAGACCCCCGAAGACGGAAGACCCCCGGAGCTGTGCAATAAAATATTTTAACCCTGTGTTGTGTTTTTTTTGTACTTTCTTTCACAGGTGAATGGGTAGGGGTACATTGTACCCCATACTCATTCACATAGGGTGGGGGGCCGGTATCCGGGGGCCCCCTTATTAAAGGTGGCTCCCGGATTCCGATAAGCCCCCCGCCCGCAGACCCCGACAACCAACGGCCAGGGTTGTTGGGAAGAGGCCCTTGTCCTCATCAACATGGGGACAAGGTGCTTTGGGGTGGGGGGCTGCGCTCGACTCGCCCCCCTTTCCTGGCCGGCCGGGTAGCGTGCTCGGACAAGGGTCTGTTGTGGACTTGGGGGGGACCCCCACGCTGATTTTTTTCGGCGTTGGGGTTCCCCTTTAAGTCCATACCAGGCGGCGGGGTCAGCGACGTCTCCTTCGCGGGCCCCGCCTACCTGGAGACGCGCTCGAAATGAGCGGACTTTCCTCCGCGTGTGTGGGCGAGTCCGTTCATTTCAAAAGTAGGGCGGATAGTATGGCGGACTTAGTCCGCCGTATTAGTCCGCTCAAAAAGTGCCGTGTGTGGGCAAGTCCGTTCATTTGAAAGTATGACGGACTGTCCGTCGGATTGTCTGACGGACTAAGTTGGCCAGACAGTCCGCCACGTGTGTACGTGGCTTTAGAAATTGCAGCCTGTGGAAAAAGACTTTCTAGCTGTGATACAAACCTGTATGCCTTTTCTCTTGACAGTGTCCCAAGAAAGATACTATGTTACATATGCTAAATACCTGCTCAATTACTCAGAAATTGCAGTCTGTCCAAGCAGGCTTTTTTAGCTGTGGTGCAAACTTGTATGGTATTTCTATCTTTAGTGTCCACAAAAGGACAATAATATTTTTATTTTTATTAAGGAATGATAAATGCCTGTTCAAAATGGCCCGTTCAAAAATACTTTTTATGGAATGCATATGGTTTAGAATATGTACTGTTTTTCTCTAGTTATGAACCGTCTGACTGCTTCCTTAGGGATGATTCTATGATCATGGGGTTGGTGGTCTTGCCTCCAACCAGGACAGAGTTTGCTCCCATTAGGGGTGTCCAGGTACCTTGGGGTTGCATTGCTGTCCCCATTAGGCTCTTAAAAGCTCTAGTTTTTTATCCCTTATACAAAAATTATTTAATATTGTTACATTGTTATGTTCTTTTATGTCTTACACCATGTAGTCTTTATTTTTGTGTACTTCTTTATTCTAACAGAAGTTGCATAGTGTCATGATTTGGTGTATGCACCTTTTTCTGATAACTCTCAATAAAAATATGGTTTAAAAACAAAAAAACAAAAAGACTTTCTAACTGTGGTACAAACCTGTATGCTATTTCCATCATCAGCTTCTGGAAAAGGATACAATTATTTTTTTAGTATGGATGCTAAATGCCTGCTCAATCTCTCAAAAATTGTGGCCTGTTCAAAAAGCTTTCAAGCTATGGCACTAACCTGTAAGCTGTTTCTATTGAGTGCCAAAAAAGCAACATTATTTTATTGATGCAAAATGCTTGCTCAATTTCTCATAAATTATTCAAACAGGCTTTTTAGCTTTCTATCTTCACATTCTATCCCAATGCTAAAACTGGAAGTGAAAGGAAATCCCTCCAAATTAAGAAAAGCCATTTTATCAGTAAAGTCAATCATTAGAAATGCAATGTATGTGTTGCCAGAATATGGTTTCATTGATGCATTTCCCAAGAGTCATAGTGTTCTTGTACAGATTTAAGGCATCCAACAAGCATGTTATTTAAAAGAACTGCATACTTATTGGAGTTGATTTACTAAAACTGGAGAGTGCAAAATCTGCACAGTCATGCAGCTGTGCATGGTAACCAATCAGCTTCTAACTTCAGCTTGTTCAATTAAGCTTTGACAAAAAAAGCTGATTGGTTTCTATACAGATGTGCACCAGATTGTGCACTCTTCAGTTTTAGTAAATCAACTCTATTGAATTGCCATTTGACTTGCTTTAAAATGGCCTGCCTCCACAAAATGTTAATATCATATTTGTAATACATGTTCTCCAGGTCAGTGCCCACCCCCCATGTCCTTTCTTTGTCAATACCTAGAATTTAGGTAAGAAAATAGCCATTACTGAAAGAAATGAACTTTAAGAACCCAATGATTTCAATGGGATTTGGATTTTGGATGCAAACTTTGATATTAGTTGTCGAATGTTCAGCAAACCAAACCCGGGTATGTTTAGCTCATCATTAATTGACGGAAAGGAGATTACATAATCGCATTGTAACGCTGTTGACCACATTCATATTCTTGGGCATTCCTGCAACAAAGTCACACACGTCTGACTTTTTGTGAAGTAATTAATTCTGCATGTAAATTACAGATAAAATAGATTGGCCTGAGCATACTCTCTGCTTAGCCAACAATTTGAGTCCATACACCTTGAATTGAACTACAAGCAGGCTAAGCCAACAGATGTCTTTACTCTTCTGGCAAGGAATGAAAAATTACATTGGCTGGCATCAGTTAAAATAAAAAAGTAGCTCTAGCAGCAGTACTCATCAAACCTCCAGTGCTGTCCCCTGCAGATTACCTGATCCAGTGCCAATGGTGTGAACCTACTTCCCGTGAGCCCAGGGTTTCATAGTCTTCCCCACTCACAGGAGAATGCTGCAGAGATTGGACCCATGTTATTACATGCCAACATTTGGGATCCACTCTCAATCTAAGGAAAAGTGGATATAAGTGACCTGTGTCATCACTGAAGACACCTAAAAGAAAAATTGTGCTAAAAGTGGAATAGTATTGTGAAGGCAGATGGACATTCATTTTAAATAGGATACCAATTACATTATCAGTGGAGCAAACATACACAACAAAGCATAAGAGATATCTTTAAGTACAACTTTTTATTAAAGAAGTGCTAAAGTACTGGCCGTTCAGTACATCATATTTCATTACCAAAATTATTGACAAATATACAAAATGTGGTTTACTTTTCTGGGATTCCACAATTGTTCATCAAGTACAGGGCTGTCCAACTGGTAAGCTAAAAGCAGCCCTCCAAAGCTCTTTGGAGCTCCCAGTTTCCCTGAAAAAATTTGCTTGATTACATATTCACTTAATTCATTAGTAACAGGCCCACATACTAATACTAATTACAGAAATGTGGGCCCCATAATGGAAATACTTGGACAGCTCTGATGTAAACATTTGTTCGGTTAAATAACATAAAGAAAGCCGTTTAAAATGCTGGTAGTGTACATACACCTTCAAGATGAAAGTCAGCCATGTTAAAATTGTGGATCTTGTTTTTAATCTTTACCTACTTTGTTTTACTGGTGAAGCAGAGATGATGCAATACAAAGTTCTCCAGCACACAACACAAATCATTATGTGTATTCTTCCTTCATTGCTACATAGAGCAGGAACACAGAAAAAAATCTCCCTTGCAAGAAGAGAATGTAAACGGGATCCAGATAAGATTTTCTTCTAGGTTTATACCTGCTCCGCTATGACGTGAACAGGAAGAGTGGCAACACACAAAAAAAATCAGCTCTCTTCAAATGTCCATGTGGGTGCATGGTGACATCATGAGGGTTATTTTCCACAGAAAAGAACATTTTATTGGGGTTGTGTTAGAAACTAATGTTCCCTATTGGGGTCCTCTTAAATTATGTATTTGGCTTTCATGTATAAAATGTAATAACAACATTTGGCACAAGGCAGTGACACAGGATGTGCAAGCACAAACAGTTTAACATTTTTATCTCAGCAAGTGCCACCATAAAGTTGAAAAGGAAAAAAAATTCATAAAACTGAAAACAAAAATGTTAGTATTATTACGTTTGATCGGATACTACATATACAACATAAGATTCCAGTGCTTATACAGAAATGAATATGAGATCAAACTGGTCATAGAAATAGATTAAACAGTGTTATTAATTTTAGTTTTTACACATATTTGATATTTTCTGTAGAGAGCATTTATAAATTAAGAATAAAACAATATTTTCCTTTGCTTATTTGTCATTTCATGTATTTGACAGCAAGTGTAAATGTTGATGCTGTATAAAAATATATGCCATAACACTCCAGGATGTAAAGGTCCTTTGAATCCAAGAAATATTTAATCTTCCATGGATGATAAAAATTATCCAGTATGTTTTTGTACATGTAGACCAAATAAAGCTGATCCAGAGCAAGGTTAGGTAATCATAAGCTATCATCCATGTTTAGTGACTCCACCATTTATGGTTTTCCATTTATGTAACGTTCAATTGAAATCCCAAAGTAAATGGATCCAGATTAAGTGGGGCTCAATGCCCTGCATAAAATGACTCAAATCTCCTTTTTGCCATCACAAAGATGAAGTGCTATCCTTGGTTCCGTACATCTCAGCAAGCTTTTTGAACCGTGGACCCCAGTCAGTGAGATAATCATAGCTCTGGTCAGAGTCTGTACTGAAAGATTGTAGTGAGCTTAGTGAATGAGCCACTGAGCCATCTCCCTCGAACATATACGTTTGAAGAGAGTCAAAAGGAGGAGCACAAATGTCTGTGTCTGCTTCATACAACTTAGCCAACATATAGCTGTGAACATTGTTGTCCACCATACATGTCTGAGGCACATAACGGGACAAGCTTTCAATCTCTGGTTGCATGTCCTGCCTATTTTTTCCAACATGGACCTCCCTTGGATTCCAGAAAGCTGCAATGTCAAATGCCTCTGTGTCTTCTTCTCCTCCCCCTTCATCATCATATCTAACAATGTTTTCATGGACATTGTCTTCTTCATCAATAGTGTACGGTTGCTTTCTGTGTCTTCTCATTGATAAAATAAGAAGCACCAACACTGCAAGAGAACAATAGCCTCATAAGTAATAGTTTATTTTTAGTGAGAAGAACCATTCACAACAAACAGGTTAATTTCTAACCACAGCATACTTTCACATTCTATATTATTTGGAACTGAAGCTCAGCTGAAGTTATATAAGGAGTAAAGTTATGTACTGAAGGAGGTGTGGGTTGACAATGCTGACCTCTAGTTCTGAAAATGATTGTTTCCTGGCTTTAATTGTGATTTTCTAGCTTCACTGACCCAGGCTAAGTGTGCTGATTGGGAGTTCTGACTTGACTTAATTTCACTCTTGTTCAATGACTCAGTATATACTGACATAAGACAACTAGCATTTTTAGAAG
This sequence comes from Lithobates pipiens, assembly GCF_037356315.1. Classification (NCBI taxonomy): domain Eukaryota; kingdom Metazoa; phylum Chordata; class Amphibia; order Anura; family Ranidae; genus Lithobates; species Lithobates pipiens. The sequence continues at coordinate 331,219,347 of NW_027507764.1, read as the reverse complement.
GTCAGCAATTGCCGCCCATCTTTCCCTGATTGCTGGTTTACTTTAAAGTTTTTGGTTTTAAGTACACTTTAACTTTGTTTAAGGAATAAAACAAACAGTGCTTTTCTAGTGTAGCAGTGTTTTACACACCTATATATTTAATTATGAATAAAATGAAATAATATTTAAATGACATTACTGGGTAATTAATCATTAATGGGCCTATTTCAGACATTACTAATCATTAATGGGTAATGCAGAAAGATGTTTTTCAACCATAAGTGTGCAGATCATTGCTGATTGATAGAGTATTCTAAAAGTCTGTGATCATACTACCATGTCATTCTTTGGAGCTCTTCACAGAGATACAGTATGTATGGGGAGACAGCAGAGATGTGATACATTCATTACATTCAAAACAACTGAATATTTTCTGTTCGGGCCTCTGTTATCTTGAGGGTCCTGTCACTTTGTTCACTAAAACTAAAATCAGCTTCAAACTAAGGAACGGGGTTTCTGCACAAAATGCTGTTGTTATTTCACTGCTGATGTGCAACTGACAGTTGTATTAGACTGTTCTGATTAAAGTTACATGCTGGACTTATGGGTTTTAACAGCGGGAGCCTTATTTTAAGAGGCCTATAATTTAAATTATATTTTACAGTACATATAACTAAGGATGGAAAATAACTAATGTAGTGAGGGACCTTTACAAATATGAACAGGTGATTGAAGGGAAACCTATGATGTTGATGGAGCTTTGAAGGTAGAAATACTGGTCTGGGGGTTGTGGGCTCATATGAAAAGTTAATTGACACATACGGAAGTGTAGAATGAACCCTGGAGAATATTGAGAGATGTATGCATGACATGTTTATCAAAGTTCATTTGCAGGAAAATTATTGCCATCTTTGCTTTGGGTGTCAGAGGACTTTGCCCCTCCAATGATCTGAAGACTAAACAGAGTGTCATTGTATTGAAAATAACTATTGATGTAGGGGGGATGCAAAATGACTGATAGAGAGCATAGTGTCTAACAAAAATCTCAGAAACCTTGAAGGAAAGTCAATTTCATTAATACGTTATTTCAGAGGCCTAAAGAAAGAGATCCTTTTGATCTTGGTGAACATAGTCATGGTAAAAAAAAAGGGAAAGGCAATGTGCAAAGTGCAGCTACTCATTAGCAACAAATGAGCTGTGAGCTTTCATTATTCTAATGGCTAAAAATGCATTGCAGGTTTTAGCACTTTATACATAATCCGTGTTATTGCTCAGCATGCCATGATTTAACCACTTAAGGACCACTTGTTTTTGACACTCGTTTAAGTTTAAGTTTAAATATTTAGTTTTTTGCTAGAAAATTACATAGAACCCCCAAACACATACAGGCATACCCCACGTTTAAGTACGCAATGGGGTTTATTTACTAAAGCTAGAAAATGCTAAATCAGGCTCACTTCTGCATAGAAACCAATCAGCTTCCAGGTTTTATTACCAAACTTTAATTGAACAAGCTGAGGTTAGAAGCTGATTGGTTTCCATGCAGAAGTGAGCCTCATTTTGCACTTTCCAGCTTTAGTTAATAAACCCCATTGTGTACTTAAAAGCAGGGTATGCCTATATATATATATATATATATATATATATATATATATTTATATATATATATATATATATATATATATAATTTTTTTTTTTTTTCATATACCTTAGAGAAAAAAAAAATGGTGGTCATTGCAATACTTTATGTCACACCATATTTGGGCAGTGGTCTTACAAACGCATTTTGTTTTGGAAAATTTAAACTTTTTTTACTTAAAAAACAAGACAACAGTAAAGTTAGCCCATTTATTTTTATATTGTTAAAGATAATGTTACACCTAGTAAATTGATGCCCAACATGTCAATGCTTCAAAATCGCACCCGCTTGTGGAATGGCGCCAAACTTTTAAAAACAAATCTCCATAGGCAATGTTTAAAAATGTCTACAGGTTACATGCTTAAAGTTACAGAGGAGTTCTAGTGCTAGAATTGTTGCTCTTGCTCTAATGATAGTGGCGATACCTCACATGTGTGGTTTTAATATGCGAGCATGACTTGTAAACATCCCTTGTAATACAAAAAAAAAGCATGACAGAATCTCTTAAATGTGAGATCTTGGGTCAAAAAGACCTCAGATCTAACATTTACACTAAATGCAATAAAAAAATTCAAAATTCAAAAATTTTGCAAAAAAAATAAAATAATTTCCCCTTTAAGACCATTGGGCGGAAGTGATGTTTGGACATCGCTTCTGCCCTCCAATGCTATGGAACCGATTGGGGGCCATCTTCCCCTCACTCGGCATTCAGGCGGTGAGGGGAGTAGACGCGATCGTCTCTGCCTCTACCGATGGCTCTGGTAAGCTGCGGAGATGGCCGGAGTGCGGTGGGAGGGGGGATCTCTCCTGCCTCTGATAAAAGTGATCTTGCGGCGCATCCACTGCTGAGACCACTTTTATTTGAAAGCGAACCACGGACCGTTTCTGAAAATACCGGTGTTATGGCGGCTAGCTGCTGCCATAACAATGGTATTTTGCATCAAAGTACTGACTTACAGCTATGGCGATTTGCGTGAAGTGGTTAAGCACCTATGGCTACAGAGATCTGAAGAAAAAGTAAACATTTTATGAGGGATTAGAATTAAAGTTGACTGTATGCTTTATATATGATTTATATAAAATATTTCTATATGTTCTTTGTACAATAAAGTTAGGTCTCTCATATATGACCTGATATTTTCAAGTGTTTCAATTCAGAGTAATATTTTGTTACAGTATCTTACCTAATAACACAAATATGCAGGCAAGAATTGCAATTAATGCCCCTCTGCTGAGGCTTATGGGTAATGTATATGGTTCAGCGCTGCAGGACATTATGTCACCATCTTCATCACAGCTGCAAACTTGTATTGTTAGAGTACCAGTACTGCTCAGCATGGGCCTCCCATTGTCTAATACTAAGACGGGGATGTAAAACATGCTCTGTTCAGACTGTTTGAAGCCAGATTTCCTGGTTAAGATCCAAGCAGTGTTATCTGTGCAGATAAAAAGACACATTTTTTAGCAGTTGAAACCTAGTTGTTTATTGTATAATGCTTAATTACAAAGAAACAATAGTTACAAATTTTACTAAAGTATTAACACAAATGAATAAACAATGAATAGATTATTATTATTATACAGGATTTATATAGTGCCAATAGTTTATGCAGAGCTTTACAATATAAAAGGGAGACAATACAGTTATAATAAAATAAGAGAGTTTATAATACAATACAACAATACAATATATATATATATATATATATATATATATATATATATATATATATATATATATATATATATATACACACATACACACACACACACACGTATATAAACACACACATTTATATAAATGCACACACACATACATACAGTATCTCACAAAAGTGAGTACACCCTTCACATTTTTATAAATATTTTATTCTATCTTTTTTTATGTGACAACACTGAAGAAATGGAACTTTGCTATAATGTAAAGTAGTGAGTGTACAGCTTGTATAACAGTGTACATTTCCTGTCCCCTCAAAATAACTCAACACACAGCCATTAATATCTAAACCACTGGCAACAAAATTGAGTACACCCCTAAGTGAAAATATCCAAATTGGGCCCAATTAGCCATTTTCCCAGCCAGGTTTCATGTGACTCATTACAAGGTCTCAGGTGTGAATGGGGAGCAGGTGTGTTACATTTGGTGTTATCGCTCTCACTCTCTCATACTGGTCACTGGAAGTTCAACATGGCACCTCTTGGCAAAGAACTCTCTGAGGATATGAAAAAAAGAAGTGTTGCTCTACCTAAAGTTGGCCTAGGCTATAAGAAGATTGCCAAGACCCTCAAACTGAGCTGCATGGTGGCCAAGACCATACAGAGGTTTTACAGGACAGGTTCCATTCAGAACAGGCCTCACCATGAGCAAAGCTAAATTCACATGCTTAGGGTCATATGCAGAGGTTGTCATCGGGAAATAAATATATAGGATTGGAGGTTGAGGTTGAAGGGGTGGGGGGTATCAGCCTGTCAGTGGTCAGACCACTCGCCGCACATTGCACCAAATTGGTCTGCACGGCTGTCATCCCAGAAGGAGACAAAAGACAATGCACAAGAAAGCCTGCAGTTTGTTGAAGACAAGCAGACTAAGGACATGGATTACATGGATAGAACCTGAGCAGGACCAGGGACATCACAGCTATTCCTCTAGCAGCACTGCCAGGGATTTCTGTCTTCCCAAGCTGTCCACCAGGTATGTATAATGCATCATTAAAACAACTCACAAGTAGTAAGTGAATAAAAGCAGACATCGAGGCATATAGGCATAAATCTGGCCTGACCCCCGGTAAACTAAAAGCACTGTGTACACAGGAATTATCATCCTGCTCGCTGTGTGTGTACTGGGACTACTGGAAGCTGGCTCAGAGTACTCCAAGTACTTCTGCCCACACTGTCACTCTGCCTCAATGTGATTTGTCTCTATGGCGACTACATCAAGAGGATTACAGTAGTTTTTAAAAAATTACTTAAATAATTTTAATAAATGAATTAAATAAATGTTATACACTATGTGAGAATTTTATTTCTGTGGACCAATCATCCGCTTTTGGAGTTTGGAACAGCCATCCACATAGGCAGAAAATGAGTCCTTGATTGACAGCTCTATTGAGGAGGGGAGACACTGCAGTCTGGAGTCCCAAGCAGCCATCTATGCTGACAGAGGAGGATTCCTTATGAGACAGCTTGAGCTTGTTTGCCTTCTCTTTTTACTCTGGTGAGTAAAGATCTGAGCTATGAAAGATTGAAGTGGGCACTTTGTTCATATCTTTATTTAACATTTTGTATCACTATAGGATTCAGTTATGTATCTAAGTAAAGGGCACCAATGTATTGTTTTTCTTTTTTTGATTGTTGGTGTTGGTCACGTATTTTTATAATTTAGTTCATTAGTTGTTGATATATATATATATATATATATATATATATATATATATATTTGTATTCATATTCATTCATAGGCACACAGTGGGTATTGTTTTATTTTTTTATTTTTTATGTCTTGGATATGATAAAAAAAAACTCCCCGTAGCACAGAAATATAATTACAGATACACAGGTACAACTTTTTGTTGGCCACACAGATCATAGATGCTTTGCCTGCTATGCTGTTAGCCAACTTCAACAGGCTTTTATAAAGCTTGAATAATACTTCAAACAAGTTAAAAGCCTGAAGAAGGCCACAGCTTGTTTAGTCCTTTTAAGATCAGTGTTCAACAGTGTTCAACATCCCTGGAAAACTTCAAGAAAATAGCTTGAAGCTTGTTGAAAGCTTTGCACATGCTTTGTAAAAACTTGCTGTACATGCTTTTCTTATACAAGCTGAAAACTGTATGTACATGGCCCTAGACGACGAAGGTGAAAACGGTAACAGAAATAATATATGGTTTGTTTTGATAGTATACTGGGACCATGGTAACTGGCAAGCTTTTTATATGTTTAGTTAGCTACCCCACACAAATAGGCTTTTTTTCATTTAAAAAGTAAGATCACATTCCTAGCTTCAACTACTTTTCCATGCCCTGATGACAAAATAAAGAAAAAGAACATACTCACCAGTGAGTGAGTCCAGCTTCCTGGCAAACAAAATTGTCCCTGGACGCTCTGCTCCTGTGCCACCATCTTGGGACAAGATCCCGTGCATGCTAGGGTTGCCACTTCATCTCTTTAAAACTAAACACATATTAATTACATAGGTTCTGAGGCTAATTTAATTCACATAAGGCATTACGTGCATTTAATTACCATCTTAATCAGCCACAGAACATGTGTAATGAATATGTGTTCGACTTGAAAGGGATGAGCTGGCAACCCTAGTGCATTTGCAGACAAACCACAGGTCCAATAGATTTGCAGGGACCTGTGGCTTTCTGCGCGTGTGTGCGAGTGTGCGTGTGTGTGTGTGTGTGTGTGTGTGGGGGGGGGGGGGGGCGGTCATGCATGTGTGCAGACATGTCACAGGTCTCTGCCCTATTCCATAGACCTGCCAGAGACCTATGAACTATGCCACAGGTGTCCCTCCAGCTGTTGTAGAACTACAAGTCCCATGAGGCATTGCAAGGCTGACAGTTAAAAGCATGACTTCCACAGGCAGAGGCATGATGGGACTGGTAGTTTCGCAACAGCTGAAGGGCCTTCAGTTTGACACCCCTGGTCTACGCCATTCTCTTCTGGGCAATGGTTCAGGAATCTAAATAGTACAGAAGTTAAAAGAAAAGTATATATGATTTTAAAAAGGGAGACATGCTATGTATGGGTGAATGTATCCTTTAGCTCAAAAGAGGAGTGTACTTTAAAGGACTGCTGCCAATTTCCTGTTTCTTGACTTGTCAGAAAAATACAAAGTCTGTTATAAAGAAGGATGCGGAAAAGCAACCCTACATGCTGCCTCTCTAAAGCAAATGTAAAAGATTTAAAGCTTGTAAACTAAATATATCTAGCCAGTAAATAACATCAGCTAAACATTACATTTTAAGTTGTATGATGCTTTTCTACACCAACTTTGACTAGTAACAGCAGCTGTTTACAAGTCTCTACTTATGTCTGATGGGGGAGGTTACTATAGGGCAGTGAAGGCGAACCTTGGCACCCCAGATGTTTTGGAACCTCATTTCCCATGATGCTCATGCACTCTGTAGTGTAATTGAGAATCGTAGGAAATGTAGTTCCAAAACATTTAGGGTGCCAAGGTTCACCATCACTGCTATAGGGCATTTCATTCCCAGTTTTTTGATTTGCAGACATGTGCTAACATGTTACTTGTATAACAGAATATATAATCAGCCAATTAATCAGACAGGGAGTAACTTGCAGTTTACTAAACAGGTACAAAGTTGGAAACAATAATGCAAAACAGGTTCAGGATGCCAAAGAACATGCATACACAGCAGAATATTACAACACATTGTCTGAGTATGAAAATTCACAAACACTGAATCTTCACAACAATGTCTCTGTGGCTCAGTCAGGGTAACATGTGGCTGTGTAGCTGAGTGCTCATTTACTCACTATAATCAAATGCAGGCATGAATCCCTTTAACTCTACTTCCTACAACTCCTGGGGTTCCTGGACACACCCAGGTAGGATAGGTTCCTCATATTCCCTCTCTCTGCAGCTCAGAGAGGCCACACCCGGTTAGTCATATTTGTGGCCCTCCACTGTCAGAACTGGCATGCAGCCAACCTGACAGAAACCTAATAGCATACAGCTTCTCTGAAAGACCCAGCTACTGTGGGGAATAATGTTTCAATTTCTACCAAGTACTCCTGTTCACAACAAAATAGGGAATCATTAGAGAGGCAGGTTCACCTGAACTGAAAAATCCAAGTACAGTATTTCAGTAAAAGTGCCAAATAAAAATCATTGCATATATGATATGATGGGCACAGTGGCTGCATATGATGGGCACAGTGGCTGCGTTTGATGGGCACAGTGGCTGCATTTGATGGACACAGTGAGGCTGCAATTGATGGGCACAGTGAGGCTGCAATTGATGGGGGGGTTTCAGTATTTTTCAGTTTGTTTGCACCCCCAAAAATTTTTAAGCACAAGCTGCCACTGGGACAGTCGGCCATCACATCTTTAGTTCTTAAATGGGAAGTCATTTCCTCTTGCTGCCCCAATACTTGCCTCCTAATAATGGAACATACTAGTTTAACAGGTTCTTTACAATTTGGGCAACTGTGGCAGTCCGATTATGGCCCAACTCTTCACAACTCCAGCACCAGGATCAGGACTTCAAGGAAGTGTTTGCCTTTTCCATGAGGGGGCATATTGTACTTGCCCCTCAGAGCAGTATTCTTTCTCCTTTTATAAATCAATGTTATCATTAAAAACTTTAGACTCCTGAATGTTTGTTTGACACCCTCATTGGACTGTATATATGTGGATTCTCAACTCTGGGTTCTTTCCCTGTTACTAAGGGATGCCCCCGTTTTGTGAAGTGCTGCCAAAGCATAGACAACGTGCTCAGTTACGGTTTCAGTGGCTCTTTAAAATCTGAATCCAATACCCTGTTTGTTCCTAGTTCTTGTGTTTAGGTTTTTATTGCTATCTGTGTCCCCAGGATGGAAATTTCCTCTCACTTTCACTCCCAGTAACCAAAAATGTTTGGAAATCTTTCCATTGGAGACAGAGACGACAATTAAACCGGGAAGGGAAACCTATGACAATGTTTTTATGGTTGTTTGTGCCCCTCTGTTATGTGACACCCCTCATTTCTCGTATTGGTGTCACATGGATAAAAGATGAGGGGATCAAACTTTCCTCATTAAGGTCTCCAACGTCAATAGAAATCTGATATGAATTCCAACCCTTGACCAATCAAACTAAAATTTTAAAATGCTTAGTACAATGCAGTCTAGTGCAAATGTGTTGGTTTTATAATCTTAATAAGGACAATCCTACACATAAATCCAGTCTTTAGTATAGATACCTTGGTTATCCCTTAATGTAAAATTTGGGTTGCTGGCTCCCTCTGGAGGCAGGCTGTAGGATATATGTTGGCCTTCTTGAGGATCATCTTGGTCTATTGCACTCAAAGTCTGAATCAGCTGAAATGTAAATGAAGAATAGAACAGGTGAAATTACTGATAACTGAACTCTATTAAATGCCTTTGTTAAAGAAGCTTAAGCTGTTTGAAGTATATAATACATAACAGACAGTCACAATTCAAAGGAAAATTAACTGTCATTCAGTAAAACGTTGGAAGGTCATAGGAAAACATCAACATTACATTTGAGTAACTCAATTAAGCTTTAATTTTATGGGAGTTTATGAATCATTTATTCTACCACTGATGAAGGGTTGCTTCATTTAGAAATCCAGAAGATTCTAACATAAGAGAAAAAAGGCTTCATTTTATAAAAGGTGTAGTGCAAAATCTAAACTTTCATATTTGTCGTTACAGCTCGTGATTTTTATTGTAATCAAACTTTACTGTAATTTTTCATGTAATCAAATATGTTTCTATTAAACTTGTTTGCCTTTTATCTTCTTTTCATGTTTGTGTTACCACGCTATCGGCCTTTGGCAAAACAACCTTTGGGTAATGCAGTCATAGAGTATATGGGGGGTTAGGCTGTGACTAAAAACCATTCCTATGGCTAAAGCATGCAATACAGGATGCTAAATCTGAATATTATTATTATCTACTGTACTGTATGTGAATAAAAATAGGGGATGTGGCACCAATTAAATACCAGTCTGTGTACCAGTGCTGCTCTTGAAATTAGTGTAAACTAAAACTAATAAACCATGAAAAAAAGTGTATAAAGGGTGCTAACTGGACAATTAAACCATAACATAAATAAATAAATAAAACCATAAATGGGTCAATTAATAGACAATGAAACAATACCGTGAATAAATAAACAGTACAATGAATAAATACATCGATATATAATCAAATGTGCATAAATAATCAATATTCATAAAAAACATAAAAGTTCATGTATTGCTGTGATTAATCATTCTTCAATTTGATTTCCAACACATTGCTCTTGAATTAATAAGTGCTCCAATACTCCAAAAACAATAGTGCTCAGGACAGCAATAAAGGACAGAAATAAAAACCTGACAGTGGTTTTTGCTCCTTAGTTATACTTTAAATTTTCTTTTGCAGCTATTAAGTAATTCTGCTCACACTTGGTACATATGCTTATTCTATTAATTCTTAGTGTCATTTTTTAAATGAAATAATGAAACAGTGGCTAATTACAAACTATTACAAACTCTTAGACTAGAAAAAAAGGGTATTGGCTAAAAAGTGTAGGACCCATGGATTTCGAATTGTCTTGGGGAAATTCTCATTGACTCTGTATGGACACTCTAATTCACTGAAACATACATGTGGGGTCGTTTATCCTGTGCGTGGGAGACCAGCCTGGCCAAAATCTTTAGTCTTTAAATAGATCTTTCTATTAATTTGCATGTCTTTTTATTTTCTTGACAACACTTATTTAATGTCAAAATATTCGCCCTTTCACAAAATGCACTTTCTGTGTTGTCTACATTCTCCGGTGCATGGAGCAGAGGTATGCTTTTTGGGTAGGCCTACTTTTTCACTCACTTTACTAAGATGCATAGTCTTATGTACATATGAGTTGAGTATATCTTTAACCGATTACCCTCAACCACTTTTTGTTTTCAAACTAATGTGTTTGTACTATACTGTTATAAAGTAAGCATTCCCTTATGGAACAATATATGTGGAATTCGACAGTGAATTGTATTCTGTATCAGTTGCTTAGTAAAAACTAAAAAAAAAAGAGGATTGGCATTTTAAAATTACCAAAGTATTTTTGATTCTGTCCAATCATGCTAATAATACATTCACTTCACTAGTCACACTCACTAGTCAGTAAGATTATGTTCTGCTACTTCCTGGGTCAACTTTACTGTCATGGGTCAACTTACTGATTATTGTACAGAGTTGATGATGCTGATTAACTGTCAAATGAGACAGAAGAAAGAAGAAAGGTGAAGAAAGGCATTGCTGAACTAGCAATGAATTATCAAACCAAAAAATAAGAATATCACCCGTTTAATTGTGTAGTGTGAAGAATACGTGTAAATAAGATTATATATACATAATTATTTAGAAAAAGAGCAAACAGCAAACTTATATGTATTTCAACAGTGTATTTAATGGTTCATACAGCATTTCCTTTTACTTCTTTGATGGCCAGCACCATAAATTACTAAAAGGACTAATCACATTTTCATTTTTATTGCTTTACTTTATGCAAGTTAACCACTTGGGATCCGCGCTATTGCCGAATGACGGCATTAGCGCGGACCTAGATTGCCGGGACTACGTCTATTGACGTAGTCCCGGTTACGAGCGGCCTGCGCGCCCCCTGAGGGGCGCGCGCGGCGCGCTCTGTGATCGGCGAGTCCGTGAGACTCGCCTGATCACCGATCCGTGTAAGGGGTCGATCCCGACCCCTTATCACGTGATCAGCTGTCAGCCAATGACAGCTGATCATGTGATAAAACGGAGCCGGTAATCGGCTAGTATTCCTCCTCGCGCTGACAGCGCGAGGAGAAAAAAAAAAAGCTGATCGCCGGCGGCCGTGTTCGGGACATCAGTCCCGATCACGGCCAGCAATTCAAGCGGACACCTGCCCCCTGCCAGTGCCCACCTGCCACCCGCAGTGCCATCCTGAAATAAAGTAAGTGCCCCCCTGTCAGTGCCACCCAGCAGTGCCCATAATGCCCACAGTGCCACCCAGCAGTGCCCACAGTGCCACCCAGCAGTGCCCACAGTGCCACCCACAGTGCCACCCACAGTGCCACCCACAGTGCCACCCAAAATCTGCCTCAAAGGTGCTGCACCCCAGTGCCGCCCATCAGTGCCCAGCAGTGCCGCCCATCAGTGCCCAGCAGTGCCGCCCATCAGTGCCCAGCAGTGCCACCTATCAGAGCCACCTATCAGTGCCACCTATCAGTGCCCATCAGTCCCATCTATCTGTGGTACCTATCAGTGCCCATCCGTGCCACCCATCCGTGCCACTTATCCGTGCCACCCATCCGTGCCATCTTATCTGTGCCCATCTTTGCCCATCAGTGCCGCCTTATCTGTGCCCATCGGTGCTGCCTTATCTGTGCCTATTAGTGCCGCCTTAACTATGCCTATCAGTGCCCACCAGTGCAGCCTATCAGTGCCCACCAATGCAGCCCATCAGTGCCCACCAATGCAGCCCATCAGTGCCCACCAATGCAGCCTATCAGTGCCGCCTAATCAGCGCACTTCAATGAAGGAGAAAAATGACCCGTTTGCAAAATTTTATAACAAACTATTAAAACATGATTTTTTTTTTTGCATCTTTTTTTGTTTGTTTAGCAAAAAATAAAACTCCGAGCTGTAACTAAATACCACCAAAAGAAAGCTCTATTTGTGGGAAAAAAATGATAAAAATTTCATTTGGGTACAGTGTTGTATGACCGCGTAATTGTCACTCAAAGTGCATCAGCGCTGAAAGCTGAAAATTGGTCTGGGACTGAGGGGGGTTTAAGTGCCCAGTAAGCAAGTGGTTAAATGGCATGCTATCTAGGTATCCACCTACCCACTCTTTTTCCACTATATTACAAGACCCTGCAAAAATCATCTCTATAGTTTGGTATTCCATTGTAATTTGTGACTAGGTTGCTTTAGTAACCTGTTACATAGTATATACATAATAGTACAAATTATATGGGTTTAATGAGCTGATTAAATGCACACACATATCCTTGTACACATATGGGCTTGTATACAAGTACTGCTCGGATGTGCATACCGTAGCTGCATACTACTGCTGCATATTTCAGCCTGTCATTCATTTTGGCTTCTGACAATGGACTGTACCCGCCCACCCACGAGACCAGCCCCCCGTCCCCTTTTTTTTTTACCATGTGTCCGTTTGCATGAGCCCTTAAAGTGATTGTAAAGTCTATTTTTTTTAAAATAAAAAACATGTAAGCCCTTGTGCACACGGTCAGACATTCCGACAACAAAATCTGTTGGATTTAGTCCGATGGATTTCGTCCGAAACTTGTGTTGCATACACACGGTCGGACAACGTTGTCGGAAAATCCGATCGTACGTAACGTGATGACGTTATTTCATTATGACGGGACTACGTTCAGGCTAGTAGCCAATAGTTTTAGTCTAGGAATTTGATCTGAGCATGCGTGGCACTTTGTCCGATCGGAAATTCTTTACACACAATCGGACAAAGTCTGATCGGATCATGTTGTTGGAAAGTTTTATAGCCCAGCTCTAAAACTTTGTCCGTCGGATATTCCGACGGAAACAGTCCGATGGAGCCCACACACAGATAGATTATCCGAAAACATGGTCCGATCGGACACTCTCCATCTGAATGTCTGACCGTGTGTATAAGGGCTTACACTTACCTGTTCTATGCAGTTGGTTTTGCACAGAGCAGTCTGGTTCCTCCTCCTTTCTGGTGCCTATTTGCTGCTCCTGGCCCTTCTCTCCTGTTGCAATGGGGGCACCCGAGCCGAGCTGAAGCTCTGTGTGTCCATTCAGTCACAGAGCTTTTGTTTGGCCCGCTCTCTCTCTCTCTCTCTCTCCTCTGATTGGCTAACTGACTTTGATTGACAGCCAATGGTGACGCTGCTGGGTCTCAGCCAATCAAGAGGGAGAGTTCTGAATGGCTGAGGGATTCGTGGACATCGCTGGATAGAGAGGGGCTCAGGTAAGTATTAGGGGGAGCTGAAGGGGGCTGATACAAACAAGCCTTTTATCTTAATGCATAGAATGCATTAAAATAAAAAACCTTCTGCCTTTACAAGTCCTTTAATAATTGTCAGTGGGAAAAGTACAAGTGCAAATTCTCAAACCTGAAAGGAGAAACTTGTCTAATATATAATAGAAGACAAATCATATACTGGGGAAGTAAAGATTAATCATAATCACTGTTTCTGCCCGTCAACTCCATCAATTTATTCAGGCAGTGTTAATAAGAACATAACGTGCTTCATTATATTGATCTGTGAACACCTGAAGCAACTATAAGATGCTTTAAGCAGGCAGTAGGCAGTAATGAGTCTGTTATAATCAATACTGATTGTGCACAAGCTGACCCCTCTGTTTCAAACAAGGCCTGAGTTGAGGGCAGTGGAAATAGGTCGTAATGGCAAGAAATCTATCAAACTTAAAAGATTTTTTTTTAATGGCAAAATTCTAAAAAATAACTTACAGGCTACCATTTTTAACTGATGACCTCAACTATTGCAGAAATAAATTTTCACAGGGCCAAAACCACCAATATTACCCAGTGAAAATTGAAGTCACACAGCATAGCTAGGTCCCTGACAGTTCTGTCCATCGGAGATTTATACTGACTATTTGTACCTGTGTTGTTAAAATTACATGAAAAGTGTGTAATTTACATAGGACAATCATAAGTGGTGTGCAGGCTCCATCTAGCGTTCCTTTTTGGTATTGCTGCAGTTGTTCTGTTCATTTAGAGTTACTATGTGTAGTTAAGGAAGGGAATTCTGGGTAGAATTCCGAATTTTCACAGGAAGTGAACCAGTTACCATTTTTACAAGACATTGCAGGAAGCAAGACATGTCTTTCTCAATCCATCACCATCACCCCTTAGAGAACTTAAAAATTATGTTTTTACTATCTGATCCTATATTGTATAGCATTGTTTCTGCAATGTATGCTGTATTGTATGCAATATTGTACTTATTGAGGTCTATTTCTGTTATTTTGTAGTTTCACCTGGCTTGTTCTAATAAAACTAAGATCAAAGAAATATGGTATCTGAAGTTATTGGGACAAGAAGGTTTAGCTTTCTGCTCCTAGAGACAGAACACTGATCTATCCCTGATTATTCACTTTAGTTAAAGCTCTGATGAGAGCTAACCAAAACATTGTATAGTTTATTGGAAGAAACAGCAGCTTCAATTGGTCCATGCATTAAAATGAAAGGTCGTGTTCTAAAAATACAAAAATAAAAGCTAGTTTATACACATATAAAAAAAAAATTAGGAGCAGAATGTGGAAAATACTCAAATCAAACCCAGACTTCTGGCATGCTCACCTAAGCCAAGATAATGTAACTCATCTTGCTCACTGGATCTTGGGGAGATTGAGGAACCCAAATATTGCTAGAATGTGCTGCAATAGAGATTCATTCTAAAGGTTTCATAATAGATATGTAACTGGATAAAGTGGGACTCTTTCACATCTGCTGCTTACAGTTTAGCTTTAACAATGCAACAATATATGAAGTGGATAACAGCTGTGTTACTTTGAGTAATATCCCAATAATATCTACTTTCTTTGGTCCATACAGTTTGTAGTGAGCTTTTTTCAACCCAGCTGATGTTGGGTTAAAAAACAATTCTTACCTGTCCAACTTTAGCATTTTCACACATAAAGGTTTCATAGAATTTTGTGAATACTGGAGCATTATCATTGACATCTAGTACTTTTATTGTAACCGGAACACTTCCAATCTGTGCTGGATTATCTGAAAGAATGAAAAAATCTGAATGTAAATGATGTCCTTAGCTCTGTGCAATAAATGCAAGTAAATCACAGATTTGTAATGTAAATTACAATTTAGATGTTAGAAAAAAAATCTCCTAAAAATTTTCATGGTGGGTTTTTAGAAAAATGACAATGTATGGATAACATCAAAAATGAGTGATTAGCACAAAATGGACTGTTTGATATTTGCAGAGACAATTGGCATGGGTTTTTGTTGTTATTCGTTTGGTTAGTTTTAAAGGGGCACGAACATTGTTGTTGGTATAATTTTTATAGTTCTTACAGCTTTTTAAATATAGCATTGATATTTTAACTCAAGGATTAGGGTTAGCTTTAGGAATTTCCTTCCATTCCATGGGTAGCACAGTGGCTAAGTGGTTAGTATTTCCAACTGGCAGCACTGGGGTTGTTAGATCGAATTCCAAATACAGCACTACCTGTCTAGAGTTTGCTTGTTCTCCCTGTGCCAGTATGGGTTTCCTCCGGGTACTCTGGTTTCCTCCCACACCACAAAGACATGCTGGTAGGTTAGTTGACTCCTGTCTAAATTGGCCTTAGTATGTATATATATGAATGTGAGTTAGGGAACTCATATTCTAAGCCCCTTAAGGGCAGGGACTGATGTGCATGTACAAAAAATATGTAAAGTGCTGTGTAAATTGATGGTGCTATACAAGTACCTGTAATAAATTATATGATAGGTCGGAATTAAAATGGATCTTTTGTCTTTTGGGGCCCCAGGTGCTTTTGTCATAATGTGAAAATATGCACAGAATATTTGCTCATTATGTGTACTCCCAAAAGGCTTCCTGCAACATGGCATCTATGTTCCCCCTTTCTCTTCATTGTTGCTGCTGCCATCTTATGGTCTTCTTCAAATGTCTACTTTCTTCTTATTGGTCAGCTAAAGATGACGTAATGTCAACACATGTGCATGGGAGTTACTTCTTCCCAGCATCTTTGAAATGCCATCACTGTACACTGCGCTGAGCATACATAGCTGTCTTCAACCTACTTGTCAACAATTTTTGTAAAAAACGTGGATAACTTTAAGGTTAAAGGTTAATACGTGGGTCATACGTTTGTTGATGTGATGAGTGTATAACACATGAAATAAAATTACTTTAGCCAGAAATTCATGTGCTGAGATTTTTGGTGCCAAAAGTTCAGAGCTAAACGCAACCAGACAAGTTTTGAGAATCTGAAAATTAATGTTCCATAAAATGTAAACAAATTAAAACACAACTTCAGCCAAAACAGTTTTTAGTTTATTATAGACTTGGAAAGAGTAAAAAGCATTTTACACATAATATACTTACTCATTTCCATTGCTAAAATTGTGATATTATGCCATGCCAGTTCTTCCCTATCCAAAGGCCTTGCTGTCATCAATGCTCCTGTAGTAATGTCAACATAGAAATATCTCCCAGGATCACTGTTTCTGTCAATAGAATATCTGTAAAAAGTATTAAAATCTGTTACATATAGTCCACATTATTTAATTTTAGCTTACAAGAGCCAATATTTTGTTTTGTTTCTTAATGCAAAATATTACAATAATTTTACACAAAATTTTAAGTAACAACAAATAAATAAATAAATGCATGATTTTAATTGCAAGCAGTGCAATCATCTGCAATTGACTTGGTATCAAAATCTGGGACAGGGAGGCAGCACAAGCAGCTGGCCATTTGTGCTGCAGTGCTCATAAATCCAAGGTACATGCTCTTAGGAGAAGATAGTAGAGTGAAGAGAGATGAGCACACCCATCTCATATTTCTACTTTTACTGCCACAGGCTGGTGGAGAGACAAGACCTGTAAGTGTTCCTTAACTAAAGAAAAAATACTCAGGTCTTTTGCCCCACCATACAAGGCTGTGCTGTATGGCGGCCCAGTGTAGGTCATAGAAATGGAGGGACAGAAATATAAATCTTTTGGCGGGTAAAAGAGGTCTCTTATATGTATTTCATCTGTGTATTTAACTGTTTGCCTGGAGTTCAACTTTACAGAAATGCATTGTTCAGCCAAAGTTGGCAGCGATCAAGTCACGGAAGCAGGCTGCTCGAAGATGCCAGCAGCTGGGCAATACTGGGATGCCGCATTGCTGGAGCCAAGGTGTATATAGTTCTGCTTTAAAATACATTTTTTACTATGGCAGTTATTTTCCAATCTTACCAACTGACTTATATGGTACTTCTGCTTTGCTTTATTTGAAATGACAAGACAGTCGTTATTGAGCTCCTCCACTAATTGTACAGGGACTTACACTTGTAAATATTTTTTTTCAGCACATTCTAATTTCATGATATTTGAAGGTCGACCTAGTATTGTGATTATGATTATTATGCTATATTATTAAATAATGTCAAGCTGTAGAAGCAATACATTTCTTATAAATTCCCTATTTTTCTCTCTTAATAACCAGACCTTGAATTTAGATTATGTTTCTTCTGCAAACCACAGAAGAATCATCATTATATTCTAATTCAATATTAAACTTACCAGTGTAGGAATGCAAAGTCCACAGTCCAAGACACACAGGTTGTTTCATAACTGTAATTCACTATTGCTTTTTAATAAGCTGTGTATTTCCATTAATTAAAGCTACTCCTGCATACTGTGGATAGGTGATCTGGTGGATTGCTATATGGCTGACTGATCTTGGGACAAGAACTGATCGCCAAGATTGCATTTGGCAATTGATCAGTACTGTTACTGTTACTGTTGTGTTAACACTTATGCCAGAGATGTCTGCCTACTACATAAATATGAATTTTCACTTGAGAATGCATTTCTATGCCAGTCTTGTGACCACTATTTCAAGTTTACGGAAACTTTCAACTGCCAAATTATGCACACATAAGTAAATTACATTTACATTTCTACCACCTATTCATAATCTTTTAGTTTAAACATAGAAGAAAAAACATAATAAAAAAAAAACCCTTCTAAAGCGATATTTGCTCATCTAACTCTGATATTCGTGCCTCCCACCAGCCCTGCTTATGGAAGCTGGGGGGTGGTGATCCAGCACTGCAGTCTCTACCCAGCTTTGCAATCTTCTGGAACCTGAGAGGACATGGAGGACATGGTGCAGGACAGCCAATTAGAAAAATTGCATTCCACCCAGGCAGCAACAGGGACAGACTTAGGACCCAATACATTATGTTTCTATGGATTTAGGTGAATATTTTAGACTTTTAGGTAGGTTTTTTTCAGCCAGTTAGAGAGAGATGGGTAGGGGTAGGTGGGGTAGGTTATGTATCTGTTGGATTTAGGTGAATATTTTAGACTTTTAGGTAGGTTTTTTCAGCCAGTTAGTTAGAGAGAGATGGGTAGGAGTAGGTTGGGTAGGTTATGTATCTGTTGGATTTAGGTGAATATTTTATTCTTTTAGGTAGCTTTTTTTCAGCCAGTTAGTTATAGAGTGATGGGTAGGGGTAGGTGGGGTAGGTTATGTATCTGTTGGGGGAAAGAGAAATCTGCCTAAAGAACAACTTTAAAATAAATCAGTCTTAAACAAATCTGAGTTATTCTAACTAACATACGATGGGAATGCTTGAGCTGAGGTTACATTCAGAGGAAACTGCGTGTACAAAATCATCAGCACACAGTTATATGCAGCTGAAGTTATATGCAAATCTTGATAAATGCTGTAAAAGTAACATGTTGACCTTTTTTGTTTTGGGTGGCCTCAATGAATGGTAGGAAGCACTGTGAGGCAGAAGAAACATAGCCAAACTTGACTTTTACTGTCAAGGTTGATATCTGATATAACATGACATACATTTCTCAAAGAAGGGTATTTCCACTTAGGTCCTTTTCTCTTGAGCAGTACTTCACACCAGTGAGTTGATTATGAGTCAAGATTCTGATCTCTAGGGCCTGATTTAATAAAACTGGAGCGTGCAAACTCTGGTGCCTCACTGCATAGAAACCAATCAGCTTCCAGTTTTTTTCATCAAAGCTTAATTGAACAAGCTGAAGTTAGAAACTAATTGGCTACCATGGACAGATGTGCCAGATTTTGCACTTTCCAGTTTTAGTAAATCAACCCCTAGGGATCAGAATCATGACTCCTTGCTGGTTTGTTGTACATCTACACAAATGCCTTGGTTGATCACCAGTGACTGCAACACCTATAATGCGTCTCAAAACATGTAACCAGTTATTAACTTCTTGTGTTTTAGTATGCAATATTGCAGACATTGCTCTAAAGATAAAAAAAGATGGAAACAGTATTTTATAAAAAAAAAAAAAAAAAAAAAAAAAAAAAAAAGGCCCGTGGTCTTTGCAGACACAGTGAAGATAAAATGTTACCCAGTTTGGGTTTACATTCACTATAAGGGCATGTTCACATTATATGCAGTGACTGGCGTTCTTCTGCATCACCATTCAATGCAAACACACATAGAAAAGATTATACTGCAGAAAGGAAACAGCTCCGCACTTTATTTTTCTCACTTTTTTGGTAAAGAAAATCTGCTCTTTCAATTGATGGGTATTAGTTCTCAGGTTCCTCAACAGATGGTGTTGCCTGTTTAGAATGTTGGATGGAAGAACAAGGCAGCTTCAAGATTAAAAATTCACCCTGCTTTATAAAAAAAGATATTTCGGTATGCTAACAGTGCTGAATCGCACACAAAAAAAGTACAGTTATTAGTTTGCTAGAAGTTAGTAAAACTGGAGATGCCTCATTATTACTGTAAGCCCTTCAATTGTTTTTGTTGTCCTTGTTCATAATGCAATGTTGGTGTGATGTGAGGTGATGAAAAGTGCTTAATTTTTTTGCTGTGAATTTGGACAGTGTCACATGTCACCGCAGTGCAATGGAACATGCTGCACTGCAGAGACTTGTGTATAGTGTAACTTTGTGCACTCCCATTAAAGTAAAAACATGTAAACAGTGTGATATACTGAATCAGAGCATTGCATCACCCCCTCACCACCTGTAAAAAAGAGGCACCAGCCCGCATGCTAGGATGAAAAGTTTTAGAATGCAGCTAGTGTAAACAGGATCTAATGCTGCGTACACACGGTCGGATTTTCCGACAGGAAATGTTGGATGTGAGCTTGTTGTCAAAATTGTCGTGTATGCTCCATTAAACATTCGCTGTCGGACCTTCCGCCAACAAATTTTTGATAGCAGGTTCTCAAATTTTCCGCAAACAAAACTTTGTTGTCGGAATTTCCGATCGTGTGTACACAAGTCCGACGCACAAAAGTTCACACATGCTCGAAATCAAGCAGAAGGAGCCGCACTGGCTATTGAACTTCCTTTATATCGGCTTGTCGAATGCCTTGTAGTTCACCATGTTCCCACGTTCGTAATTGTTGGGCAACATTTGTGTGACCGTGTGAATGCAAGACAAGTTTGAGCCAACATCCTTTGAAAAAAAATCCACGGTTTTGTTGGCGGAAAGTCTGATCGTGTGTACAGGGCATAATATGTATCTTAAGCTTACCTCTAGGGTACTCTCAAGTAGATAATTTGCTTTAAAGGACAAGTTCACCTTTGCAATGTGATTGTGAAAATTAAAATAAAATAATCAATATAATAGCCTACTAATAGGCTTTATGTGATTGCTGCCCACACCACTTAGAGTGTATCCACTTGTGAGTCTGAATAGGTGATAAACAAAATATGATAAATATAGTGTAGAGCAATGAAAAACTCATAAATCAAGTCCAAATATTGAAAAAAAAAGTATAATTCCTCACTGTGCCCAACATTGCAGCCTCACCGTGTCCAACATTGCAGCTTCACTGTGCCCAACATTGCAGCCTCACTGTGCCAACATTGCAGCCTCATCATGCTCCCATTGCAGGTTCACTATGCCCCTTACAGCCTCACTGTGCCCCCATTGCAGCCTCACTGTGCCCCTTTTCCAGCCTTAGTGTGCCCATTGCAGGCTCACTGTGCCAACATTGCAGCCTCACCATGCCCCCATTTCAGGCTCACTGTGCCCCTTGCAGTCTAACTTTGCCCCCATTGCAGCCTCATCATGCCCCCATTGCAACCTCACTGTGCCCCAATTGCAGCCACACTGTGCCCCTTGCAGCCTCATTGTGCCCCCATTGCAGACTCACTGTGCCCACCATTGCGGCCTCACTGTGCCCAACATTGCAGCCTCACTGTGCCCAATGTTGCAGCCTCACTGTGCCCCTTGCAGCCTCACTGTGCCAACATTGCAGCCTTCCTGTGCCCCCATTGCAGCCTCACTGTGCCCCTTGCAGCCTCACCATGCCCCCATTGTAGCCTCACTGTGCCCCTTGCAGACTCACTGTGCCCCTTGCAGACTCACTGTGCCCCTTGCAGACTCACAGTGCCCCTTGCAGACTCACTGTGCCCCCATTGCAGACTCGCTGGGCCCCTTGCAGCCTCACTGTGCCCCCATTGCAGACTCACTGTGGAAGAGGAAGGAAGAGGAGAGCCTGAGATCACAGAGAAGATAGCACGCTGTTACAGTTTATATGAACTTGCCTCCGCTCTGTTCACATCACACACAGCCCCACCTCCTCCTAACTCCATGTCTGTGATAGACAGAACACATCCCAGCATTGGACCCACATTCTGCCTATCACAGGCGCGGGGTTAGGAGGAGGCGGAGCTGTGTGTGTTTGTGTGACGGTGAGCAGAGCGGAGGCAATTCCAATAGCTTCGCTGTAGTTCTGATCGGCCCTGATGGAGCCCCATGTGCATCTGGGGGCCCTGGGCTATGCCGACGTGTGCCCACTCAGAAAGACAGCCCTGCTCTCAAAATGTCTCGGGGAAACCCTTTCTCCTCCTGGTGTTCCTGGACAAGACAGACCTCCTCCTAGGTTCTCACGGTATGGACCCCACTACAGAGTCACACATGGCTGGTGAACTATCTCTCAGAATACCTCTGGAACACAAGTCCTCATCACAGTGCATCTAGACAGCTCAGACCTCCTCCCGGGATCTCATTCAGTCATGTGTAGCCATATAAAACAAAGGCAAACCATAGGGCTCTCTGCTAATAACATTTAATAAAACTTAACTCAGTGATAAAATACTCACATACAAATGTGAAAAACATTAATATTGATGAAAATGGAGAAAAACGTCCTGAATGGCGGCACCTCGCACCTATAAGTGTTACGCTCTGTAATGAGCTTCTTTAGCAGGTCAGGAATTACTACAAGCATGTGTGACTCTGTAGTGGGGTTAACATTCAGAGGTGAGCAGGCACGGGGCTGGTGCAAAGATTTTTGACACCCTAGGCGAAACCTAATTTTGTCACCCTCCTGGATCCACTCCTGACTCCAGCCCCTTTGCCCTGCCCATGTATACCCCTCATTTTTAATGAAGCACCCATCAAATGCAGCCCACCAGCGCCCATCAAATGCAGTCTCACCAGCACCCATCAATGCAGCCTCACCAGCACCCATCAATGCAGTCTCACCAGCGCCCATCAAATGCAGCCAAACAGCGCCCATCAAATGCAGCCTACCAGCGCCCATAAATGCAGCCTACCAGCGCCCATCAATGCAGCCTGCCAGTGCCCATCAATGAATGTTTACTTGCTTTCATTCATTCTGGAGTTGGAACACAGACACAGTCCTCTGTCACTTTTCAAATACAACATGGCGGTCGGGGCTCCGCCTACACTGCCACTTCAATTATTCACAGATTCCTGTCAATAAATAAACTTCATGTACCATCTTACACCACTGCATGAAGTTTATTTATTGACAGGAATCTGTGAATAATTGATGTATTTGATGCTGTATTTGAAAAGTGACAGTGACAGTGGGGATCAGAGGGGGGGGGGAGAGCAGGCAGGAGCTTGAACATGTTACATGTTCTACCCTAAATACAGGTGCAACATGTAACATCATCCGAAGGTGAACGTATCCATTAAAAAGTCAAATCACACTCTCTGACTGCCTAGCACACTTTTGATCGCTGTTCTCTGCTTTGCATTGTTTTTACTGTTGCATATATAGAAATCAATGGAGATATACTTTTTTTCCTAAGCATGATGAATTGCAGAATACAGGAACTGTAAAGGCAGCAGGAGTCCACTATTACTATACTACTATAGCTTTTAGAACAGTTTATATATTGGCGGGTAAATGTAACTTACAATTTGCCCTTTCCATCGTATTAAACCCAAAATTTCAAATACTGTATTGCAGCTTACCAATCATTAGCTGTAGCTTAGTGCTGGGTGTCATCCTTGACCCTGACGTCTTCTTCAGCACCCACATCCAATCACTGTCTAAATCCTGCCACCTTCACCTCCGCAACAACTCCAGAATTCAACCCTTCCTGACTAATGACACCACAAGGCAACTTATTCAATCCTTGATTATTTCCCGCATTGACTACTGCAACTCTCTCCTTAATGGCCTACCCTTTATGTAGACTATCCCCCCTTCAGTCTATTAATAATGCTGCTACTAGACTAATACACTAACCGATCCATGACTGCTGCCTCTCTCTGCCAATCCCTTCACTGGCTTCCCCTACCCCACTGTATAAAATTCAAAATGCTAACCACAACATACAAGGCCATCCACAACATCGCACCAGCTACATCACCAACCTCATCTGCAGATATCGCCCAAATTGTCCTCTCCGCTCCTCCCAGGACCTCCTGCTCTATAGCTCCCTTGTAACCTCCTCTCATGCTCGACTTCAGGACTTCTCCAGAGCCTCTCCCATCCTCTGGAATTCCCTGCCCCAGTATATCAGATCAGCCCCTAACCTGTCCTCCTTTAGGAGATCCCTGAAAACTCACTTATTCAGGGAAGCCTATCCCACACCCAACTAACAACCCCATCAAATCATCTCCCGCATCTATTACCTTTTGTACCCCCAACCACTCCCTTTATAATGTAAGCTCTACCAGCAGCCCTCCTGCCCCTTCTGTATTGTACTATAATTGTGCTGCCATCCCCTCTACATTGTAAAGCGATGCGTAAACTGCCACAATATAAATCATGAATTATAATAATAATAATAATTAGATGTAGCTTACCAATCATTAGATGTGGTGACTGTATTTGTTTTCTTTTTTTTAAAGCTTTTTTCCCTCTGTTTTCACTTGAAGATCTATCCAGTAAAACACTCCTGTATTAAAGTGCCCCCACTCTAAATGAAGCAGCACAGCGGGCAGCCTTGGACAGCAACATTGTCAGTCTCAGGGGAGGGGAGTGTTCGATGTACTAGCATATTTAAATACGCTAACAAATGCTAGCTAATACTTTATAATCTAAAAAGATATAAAATACTGCACTGCCTGCTGTTCAACCACAACATTAAAGTGAAGGTGATATAGTGAAACAATGTTGCTACAATAGTATCAATGTTACATAGGCCACCTATGACAATAAATCGATACATGAAAAAACCAACAAAGGAAAATAATACTAAACAAAAGTCCAAAATGTATGGTGCACCCTAATAAATGGTGATATTGACAAACTCAAGTGTTTTAATGTCCAAATAAAGTTCCAAACTATGGTGCAGTATTGGAAATGATGGATTGGTATCACTAAAGTGTTGCAACATTCCCACGAGCAAGAAAAATTTAAATAGCCTCATACCAGAAACTCATGATCTCCAAATTATGAGAGGTCATAAAAAGCGTAGAACACATAGGGCTCCCTTCAGATAACACATTCATTTTCAGCAGCAGTCCATCCCGGATCTGATGTTATGGGGTATAGCCATCCAGCCTCCACCCAGGAAAACCCAAATGTACACACTCCAAGATGATGCATGGCCAAAGCATTTTCTTTAATTTTGACAGAATAAGAACTCCAGTTGTATTTTATTGCTGTCTGTATGTCTGTGGGTGAAATTTCCTCTCACTTCTTATCCCAGGTTGAATTCATTTGTAAGGAGGGCTAAAAACTGTGGTTAGATGTTTTGTTTTCTGTTTGTCCTTTGGGGAGCTTTCCTCTAACTTTGCTGCCTAAATTTCACCAGTCACTAGGACAGAAAGGAGGGGCTTTCAATTTTAGTCCTGACTACATCAGGAAAATATATACCTGCATACAACACTATTAAATAACCTGTTATAATAAATTATTATTCTAACATTCTATAGTTAGTTACAATGGAACTTCAGTCATTTTTTCATATTTCCATCTATTAAATCCTCTGCCCTTGTTGTTTTAACTTTGGATAGTAAAACATTTTTTTTTGTCTGCCAGTAAATACCTTACACAGTCCACTTCCTGTTTCTTGTCTGCTCATTACCCGAGGCTTGCATGCACAACTCTTTCTCTCTCATTCTAGTGAGAGTTTTCCAGGAGGGGGGTGAGTCATAAGAGGGCCAACGAGACCTGCATAGCTGGAGGTGTGCTTCTGTGTGTCTGTAAATCCAGGAAGTGAACAGGCAGTAGCTTTAGCTGCCCACAGTTAAAATGGTTGCAGCCAGACTCAGTGGAAAGAGATTTCTGCAGCATATTTGGCAAGTACAGAATGACAGTATACATAAAATAATATGCAAAGTGATTGGAGGGAAGCTTCAGAATGGCAAAGATGTTTTTATCACACATTATGTGAGCAGAATCCAGTTCCTCTTTAATATTACCTGTTTCTTTATGGCATGAAACCTACAAAATAATGCACACTCCCCACACAACTAATTATACATTTTACAAAGGGAACAGAAATAATAATGCACGTAGGAGCCTATTATTCTATGTAGTCAATATGCTATTAGGTGTACACAGTGATATCATACCAGTGTGTAAAAATAATCAATGTTCCAAGCCAATCAATACTTTTCTATTAATACATACAATGCACGATCCCATAAGAATGCAATAAATCAAAAGTGCACTTAGTTACCAACCTGACTGAGTTGTTTGTTGCATCTGGGTCCTTTGCAGCAACAATTTGTATTGTTGTCCCGATATCAACATTTTCTGAGACTTCTACGAAATAATGACGTGACTCAAACACTGGTGGTTCATCGACATCTTCTATAGTAATGTGTACAGTAGTGGTATCACGAAATGGTCCTAAGTTAAAAAAGCGCACTTCGATGTGTGGGTTGGAACCTTCAATCTTTAGTGTGTAGCTTTTCTTGCTTTCAAAATCTAGCGGCTGAAAAGAAAAGTTACATTGTAAATATTATAGTTTTTTAGAAAGTGAATTAAAAGGTGCTCTTGAAAAACATTTGTTCATTCAAATAATTGGGTGCTACACTCAACACACATCAAGCCTAAATAAGTCTCTAGGTAACCAATCATTGAGTGCCATGCATTTTAGGTGTAAATATTCCCCAGTGCCTACGTTTTAATCATCCAGTCGCATGCAAGTTTAGGTGTAAATATGTTTCAGTGCATAGGTTTCATTATAAAATGCTGTACACATTCAGATCTATGTGGTTTATTGTTATTTGAAGTGGAACTGAACTGATAAAGTAAAGATTTGGTATGTTATAAGGAACATCTGAAAATGTTGCACCTAAGAAGTACTCTGAAAAATTTAGCTTTTGTCTGGAATTTCTCCTTAAAAATAGCAGTACACTTCCTGGTATGTGAGGGTGCCTAGGCCCAGCCTACAGCCTCATAGGTGTTTACCTGCAGTGTGAGATCTAATGCCGTGTACATACGATCGGAATTTCGGCCAGCAAAAGACCGATGAGAGCTTTTCATTGGAAAATGCAACTGTTTGTATGCTAAATCAGAATTTAGCTGGCTGAATTCCGGCCAGCAAAAAATTGATAGCATGTTCTCAATTTTCCGATGGAAAAACTTTCTATCGGAAATCCCGATCGTGTTTGTACAATTCTGACGCGCGAAAACTCACGCATGCTCAGATTCAACTATGAGATGGAAGCTATTGGCTACTAGGTATTGAACTTCCTTTTTCTAGTTCCGTCGTACCTGTTGTACGCCACCGTGTTCTTGGCGTTCGGAATTTGGTGTGACTGTGCGTATGCAAGACAATTTGAGCGGAATTCCATTGGAATTCCGACGGGAAAACCATCAGAGCTTTTTCTGATGAGAATTCCGATTGTGTGTACACTGCATTAGACATGAATGCTAGTTGTAAGAAACTTGGAATGAGATTTGGCAAGAACACCACTGTACTGCTCACTGTTCTCCTTACTGGAGGCTCTGACATGATGAAGCATAACCCTGCCTCTATGAAGATGGTCACTTTATCACAGAAATACAATGCAGAACAAGGCATGGTAGACCAGTAATAGACACAAGTCAGCTGCAGTGAGACCACAAGCAGTGTCCTGTAGTACTGTTCTATAATAAGAATGCTGTTTCTCCATAGGTCAGTATGGTAAGTAATGGTTGTTACCCCCAGAAAGTTAGTCAATGACTGGCAGGATTTATAAGGGAAAAATAATGGAAAAAAAAAACTGGTAATGATTGCTAAGCTACAATATATTATTTGTTCTAGTGTTTAGATATGCTTTATTTCTTCTTTGGTGGTACTGGAAACCTAAATGGTTAGATGTCCAAATTACATAACTTGGTCTCAAAATTATACAACACAATAACAAAACAAAAAAAGGGACTAAACTTGGCTTCATCCAGGCCATCATCAAATTTCCCCTGAGTTTAAAGGAGAAGTATATTAGTATATTAGAGGTATATAGCTATTTTGGCTATACTTCTCCTGGGGATCACAGGCGTGCAGTTGGTTCTGCACTTCTATGACCCGTTTATAGCTGACAGCGGGCTAAAGTCCGCTGTTGGCGGATGTCACTTAGCCGGGCCAGGCTTTTTACAGTCGGGATCCACCCACATACCTGGATGGGTAGCTGGCTCAGCCTCTCAGCGAGCAGCAAAGAGCCTGAGTCAGCTGCACCCGCCTCCTCCACAGCCCAGCGCTCTAGTGAGGAGGGGCAAGGCAGTGCTAACTGAAGGCTGAGAACCGTGTGACCTCCTTTTTTTTTGATCGCTTAGTTTGCAGTCTTAGAGCCAAACCATGCTGCATCACAAGCCATACTTTTTTTTTTAAAGTAGAAATCCATGTTTAATTTGCTTTTAAATAGTTTGTTTCAGCCAAGTTGGCCCAAATTAATTTTTTCTATAACATAAATATGTGGTCACTGTGTGTGCTATATTATTCTGTAGTATCATTAACTGTGTTCCATAGCAGTACAGCAGCAGATGAGAAGCCACTTGTACTGCTGCCGAAACACAGCTCTGCCTACTGTACAGTATGTAGCTAATGCTACCAGGGCTGTCTTTTAGGCAGGGCAAAAAGGGAAGCTGCCCTGGGCCCCATAATTGTTGTAGGTCCCAAATGAGCTGCCTCATACTTGCCAACTATCCCAGTTTAAATTTCCTTGTGCCTTGAAGTTTTAGTCCAGTGCTGTGTCCTGATATCTCAGTGTGAAGTTATGTTACTAATGCTGTCCAGCTCTGCCCTATTGTGGTGTACAGATGACTCAGCTGCAGACCCTGTGTAATATGTAATTAACCAGCATTGATATGTATCTTATATATTGATAAATGTCTCAGTTACATTGGTTATCAGTGTAAATCTTCTCATTACATTGGGGCTTGGTGTAAAATCCTTTAATGTACACTAGTGGACAGTGTGAAGATCCCCTTTACATTGTTGTCAGTGTAAATCCCTCCTTCATTGGTGGTTACTGTGAATGCTCCTATCACACTAGTGGTCAGTATAAATTCCATTACATTGGTGGTCAGTGTAGAAAGTCCTCTTTATAATGGTAATTGGTAAAAAAAAAATTCAAACTTGGATTTGTGGTTGAATCCTCCTGTAAATCACATTGGTGGTCATTGTAAATTCCCTATTACATTGGTGGTCAGTGTAGAATCCCCCATTATATACTTGCCAAAGATTCCCAGCTTTGCTCTACATGATTCAAAATTTGTCACGGTGTACTGCCTCCTAACTAATCCCATCCCCCCACCACTGCCACTGATCCCATCAACCCCCCAGCATTGCCACTGATCACACCCCCCTCCCCTAGCATTGCCACTGATCCCAGGACTGCTCACTGTTCTCCTTACTGGAGGCTCTGACATGATGAAGCATAACCCTGCCTCTATGAAGATGGTCACTTTATCACAGAAATACAATGCAGAACAAGGCATGGTAGACCAGTAATAGACACAAGTCAGCTGCAGTGAGACCACAAGCAGTGTCCTGTAGTACTGTTCTATAATAAGAATGCTGTTTCTCCATAGGTCAGTATGGTAAGTAATGGTTGTTACCCCCAGAAAGTTAGTCAATGACTGGCAGGATTTATAAGGGAAAAATAATGGAAAAAAAAACTGGTAATGATTGCTAAGCTACAATATATTATTTGTTCTAGTGTTTAGATATGCTTTATTTCTTCTTTGGTGGTACTGGAAACCTAAATGGTTAGATGTCCAAATTACATAACTTGGTCTCAAAATTATACAACACAATAACAAAACAAAAAAAGGGACTAAACTTGGCTTCATCCAGGCCATCATCAAATTTCCCCTGAGTTTAAAGGAGAAGTATATTAGTATATTAGAGGTATATAGCTATTTTGGCTATACTTCTCCTGGGGATCACAGGCGTGCAGTTGGTTCTGCACTTCTATGACCCGTTTATAGCTGACAGCGGGCTAAAGTCCGCTGTTGGCGGATGTCACTTAGCCGGGCCAGGCTTTTTACAGTCGGGATCCACCCACATACCTGGATGGGTAGCTGGCTCAGCCTCTCAGCGAGCAGCAAAGAGCCTGAGTCAGCTGCACCCGCCTCCTCCACAGCCCAGCGCTCTAGTGAGGAGGGGCAAGGCAGTGCTAACTGAAGGCTGAGAACCGTGTGACCTCCTTTTTTTTTGATCGCTTAGTTTGCAGTCTTAGAGCCAAACCATGCTGCATCACAAGCCATACTTTTTTTTTTTTAAAGTAGAAATCCATGTTTAATTTGCTTTTAAATAGTTTGTTTCAGCCAAGTTGGCCCAAATTAATTTTTTCTATAACATAAATATGTGGTCACTGTGTGTGCTATATTATTCTGTAGTATCATTAACTGTGTTCCATAGCAGTACAGCAGCAGATGAGAAGCCACTTGTACTGCTGCCGAAACACAGCTCTGCCTACTGTACAGTATGTAGCTAATGCTACCAGGGCTGTCTTTTAGGCAGGGCAAAAAGGGAAGCTGCCCTGGGCCCCATAATTGTTGTAGGTCCCAAATGAGCTGCCTCATACTTGCCAACTATCCCAGTTTAAATTTCCTTGTGCCTTGAAGTTTTAGTCCAGTGCTGTGTCCTGATATCTCAGTGTGAAGTTATGTTACTAATGCTGTCCAGCTCTGCCCTATTGTGGTGTACAGATGACTCAGCTGCAGACCCTGTGTAATATGTAATTAACCAGCATTGATATGTATCTTATATATTGATAAATGTCTCAGTTACATTGGTTATCAGTGTAAATCTTCTCATTACATTGGGGCTTGGTGTAAAATCCTTTAATGTACACTAGTGGACAGTGTGAAGATCCCCTTTACATTGTTGTCAGTGTAAATCCCTCCTTCATTGGTGGTTACTGTGAATGCTCCTATCACACTAGTGGTCAGTATAAATTCCATTACATTGGTGGTCAGTGTAGAAAGTCCTCTTTATAATGGTAATTGGTAAAAAAAAAATTCAAACTTGGATTTGTGGTTGAATCCTCCTGTAAATCACATTGGTGGTCATTGTAAATTCCCTATTACATTGGTGGTCAGTGTAGAATCCCCCATTATATACTTGCCAAAGATTCCCAGCTTTGCTCTACATGATTCAAAATTTGTCACGGTGTACTGCCTCCTAACTAATCCCATCCCCCCACCACTGCCACTGATCCCATCAACCCCCCAGCATTGCCACTGATCACACCCCCCTCCCCTAGCATTGCCACTGATCCCAGGACTGCTCACTGTTCTCCTTACTGGAGGCTCTGACATGATGAAGCATAACCCTGCCTCTATGAAGATGGTCACTTTATCACAGAAATACAATGCAGAACAAGGCATGGTAGACCAGTAATAGACACAAGTCAGCTGCAGTGAGACCACAAGCAGTGTCCTGTAGTACTGTTCTATAATAAGAATGCTGTTTCTCCATAGGTCAGTATGGTAAGTAATGGTTGTTACCCCCAGAAAGTTAGTCAATGACTGGCAGGATTTATAAGGGAAAAATAATGGAAAAAAAAAACTGGTAATGATTGCTAAGCTACAATATATTATTTGTTCTAGTGTTTAGATATGCTTTATTTCTTCTTTGGTGGTACTGGAAACCTAAATGGTTAGATGTCCAAATTACATAACTTGGTCTCAAAATTATACAACACAATAACAAAACAAAAAAAGGGACTAAACTTGGCTTCATCCAGGCCATCATCAAATTTCCCCTGAGTTTAAAGGAGAAGTATATTAGTATATTAGAGGTATATAGCTATTTTGGCTATACTTCTCCTGGGGATCACAGGCGTGCAGTTGGTTCTGCACTTCTATGACCCGTTTATAGCTGACAGCGGGCTAAAGTCCGCTGTTGGCGGATGTCACTTAGCCGGGCCAGGCTTTTTACAGTCGGGATCCACCCACATACCTGGATGGGTAGCTGGCTCAGCCTCTCAGCGAGCAGCAAAGAGCCTGAGTCAGCTGCACCCGCCTCCTCCACAGCCCAGCGCTCTAGTGAGGAGGGGCAAGGCAGTGCTAACTGAAGGCTGAGAACCGTGTGACCTCCTTTTTTTTTGATCGCTTAGTTTGCAGTCTTAGAGCCAAACCATGCTGCATCACAAGCCATACTTTTTTTTTTTAAAGTAGAAATCCATGTTTAATTTGCTTTTAAATAGTTTGTTTCAGCCAAGTTGGCCCAAATTAATTTTTTCTATAACATAAATATGTGGTCACTGTGTGTGCTATATTATTCTGTAGTATCATTAACTGTGTTCCATAGCAGTACAGCAGCAGATGAGAAGCCACTTGTACTGCTGCCGAAACACAGCTCTGCCTACTGTACAGTATGTAGCTAATGCTACCAGGGCTGTCTTTTAGGCAGGGCAAAAAGGGAAGCTGCCCTGGGCCCCATAATTGTTGTAGGTCCCAAATGAGCTGCCTCATACTTGCCAACTATCCCAGTTTAAATTTCCTTGTGCCTTGAAGTTTTAGTCCAGTGCTGTGTCCTGATATCTCAGTGTGAAGTTATGTTACTAATGCTGTCCAGCTCTGCCCTATTGTGGTGTACAGATGACTCAGCTGCAGACCCTGTGTAATATGTAATTAACCAGCATTGATATGTAAATAGCAGCAGCAGCAGCATTAATATGTAAATAGCTGTGGAGTAGCTGCATTGATATGTAAATAGAGGCAGCAGAAGTTTTCTGCAAAGATAAGCAGATTGGAGGTGGAACCATTTTTCAAAATTACATGGTACCACAGCACCCTGAATTTTGGTGCATGTACATCTCAACAGATGCTTGAAGGTGTCATTAAAGGGGTTGTAAACCCTCATGTTTTTTCACCTTAATGCATCCTATGCATTAAGTTGAAAAAACTTCTGTTACTGACCGGCCCCCCAGTTCCCCCCCATTTTACTCAGCTGAGTCCTGTATTTCCCTCTCTGGAGATGAGCTCTTCCCCTCTGCTCATTATCTCAGCTCTTGATTGGATAGATTGATAGCAGTGCAGCCATTAGCTCCCGCTGCTGTCAATCACATCCAACGATGCATGTGCCAGGGGCGGGGCCGAGTCCGGCATTCTGCATCTATGGATGCAAGTGCTGGACTCAGAAGTACGCCCGCAAGGTAACCCCCCAGGAGAGCGCTTCTCCTATGGGGGTTATACGATGCAGGGAGGAGCTACCAGCTCCCAGCTCCACCAGGGGACCCCAGAAGTCGATAATTGGGGCCACACTGTGCAAAACAATCTGCACAGTGGAGGTAAGTAGGACATGTTTGTTATTTAAAGAAAAAAAAACGTAGCTTTACAATCACTTTGACTATGAATGGCACTTCTGTGTATCTGTGAAAGGGCAGCATGTTTACGTGGTGTCAGGAAAGCGATTTTGCATGCGTTCCTGACACAAATGTGAACGCAGGATAAATGTCTCAGTTACATTGGTTATCAATGTAAATCTTCTCATTACATTGGGGCTTGGTGTAAAATCCTTTAATGTACACTAGTGGACAGTGTGAAGATCCCCTTTACATTGTTGTCAGTGTAAATCCCTCCTTCATTGGTGGTTACTGTGAATGCTCCTATCACACTAGTGGTCAGTATAAATTCCATTACATTGGTGGTCAGTGTAGAAAGTCCTCTTTATAATGGTAATTGGTAAAAAAAAAATTCAAACTTGGATTTGTGGTTGAATCCTCCTGTAAATCACATTGGTGGTCATTGTAAATTCCCTATTACATTGGTGGTCAGTGTAGAATCCCCCATTATATACTTGCCAAAGATTCCCAGCTTTGCTCTACATGATTCAAAATTTGTCACGGTGTACTGCCTCCTAACTAATCCCATCCCCCCACCACTGCCACTGATCCCATCAACCCCCCAGCATTGCCACTGATCACACCCCCCTCCCCTAGCATTGCCACTGATCCCAGGAGTCCTAGGATCCCTAGGAGTTTTCTGTCTATCGATGGGTCCTCTCACCTCCCTGTCCATCATGTGCAGGCAATGAGGTGATGATGTGCTATAACCTTTAGCAATCAATCAGTGAGCAGTAATGATGTGTATTAACCTCTTGCCACCAATAATTGAGCAGTAAGGGTATGCAGTAACCTCTAGCAACCAATCAGTGAGAAGTAATGATGTGCAATAACATCTAGCAACCAATTAGTGAGTGATAAGGATGTCCAGTAACCTCTAGCAACCAAGCAACCAATCAGTGAGCAGTATTGATGTACAGTAATCTCTAGCAACCAATCAACAAGCAGAAGTCATTTGCTGTAACCTCTCCCAAATAATCAATGAGGCATAATGTGTGCTGTAACCTCTAGCAGGCATTCAGTGAACGGTAATGATATACTTTGACCCCTGGCAGCCAATCACAATTGCTGCCTGATCTAAATCAGTAAACTGATTTTGAGTCTAGCCGCATACAGTTTAGTCTCAGAGAAGGTGGAGAGCGAAATTGCATGGGGGGCCAATAATATGTTTGCCTAGGGTCCAATCAATATTAAAGATGGTCCTGAATGCTACTATGATATAATACAGCTGCTTCATAGTTATGTAATAAAATTAGTTTGTTTGGGCCAGCTTGACCTTAACACCTCAAACATTTGAACTACATTTTACTTTTAAATAATTATTCAGTGGCTTGACATCTGTAATATACCACTTCAAGATTTTACTGTTTGATCAAGAATTGTAATGTACATGTCTTTGGTTTTACTGCTGGCTAAATAAGCACAATTTATATTTGACACTAGAGTGATAATATTATCTCATATAATACTTTAGTTACATTCACACTCTGTGCAGAAGCAATTCTCCATCTGCCTTATCGAAGCAAGTTTCTTCTTACCATAATTAGCATTCAGAGCTCCAATTAAAAAAGCATGGGTTTTACTGGTTTATAAATAATCCATGCTCTTTTTTTTATTACTGTTTATAGAAGACTAGAGTAAAAACTGTGTGTTAAGCAAAGGCAAGTATTGATAAAATCAGTCTAACAGTAGACAGTTAATCCGTCCTGTATCTCTAAAACATATAAACACCAATCAAAGAGCTCTCCTACTTTCCTACTGGAAACAACATGTTTACAGACTCACTATTTCCAATTACAGAGAAACTAGCTCTGATGTCCTAGGCAAATATACAACAAATTATAAAATATGAATTATATATCAAATTGAGGAAATACATTATGCAACCTTAAATGATTGGGTAAATCAGGACTCTCTTTAACCACTTTCAGACCGGACCATTTTGCTGGTCAATGACCAGAGGTCTTTTTACAATTTGGCACTGCGCTGCTTTAACTGGTAATTGCGCAGTCATGCAATGTTGTACCCAAACAAAATTTGCGTCCTTTTCTTCCCACAAATAGAGCTTTCTTTTGATGGTATTTGATTGCTTGTGCGATTTTTATTTTTTGAGATATAAACGTAAAAAGACCGCAAATTTTGAAAAAAATGATATTTTCTACTTTTTGTTATTAGAAAAATCCAATAAACTCAATTTTAGTCATACATTTAGGCCAAAATGTATTCAGCCACATGTCTTTGGTAAAAAAAAAGTCAATAACTGTATATTTATTGGTTTGCGCAAAAGTTGTCACATCTACAAACTAAGGTACATTTTCTGGAATTTACGCAGCTTTTAGTTTACGACTGCCTATCTCATTTCTTGAGGTGCTAAAATGGCAGGGCAGTACAAAACCCCCCCAAATGACCCCATTTTGGAAAGTAGACCCCCTAAGGAAATTGATAAGTGGCATGTTGAGCCCATTCAATATTTTATTTTTTTGCCTCAAGCGATTGAATAATGACTTTTTTTACACAAAGTTGTCACTAAATGATATATTGCTCACACATGCTATGGGCATATGTGAAATGACACCCCAAAATAAATTCTGCTGCTTCTCCTGAGTACGGGGATACCACATATGTGGGACTTTTTGGGAGCCTAGCCGCGTACAGGGCCCCGATATCCAAGCACCGCCATCAGGCTTTCTAAGGGTGTAAATTTTTGATTTCACTTCTCACTACCTATTACAGTTTTGAAGGCCATAAAATGCCAAGATGGCACAAAACCCCCACAAATGACCCCATTTTAGAAAGTAGACACCCCAAGCTATTTGCTGAGAGGCATGTTGAGTCCATGGAATATTTTATATTTTGCCACAAGTTGCGGGAAAATTACAAACTTTTTATTTTTATTTTATTTTTTCACAAAGTCGTCACTAAATGATATATTGCTCACGCATGCCATGGGCATATGTGAAATGACACTCCAAAATAAATTCTGCTGCTTCTCCTGAGTACGGGGATACCACATATGTGGGACTTTTGGGAGCCTAGCCGCGTACGGGGCCCCGAAAACCAAGCACCGCCTTCAGGCTTTCTAAGGGCGTTACAGTTTTGAAGGCCATAAAATGCCAAGATGGCACACACCCCCCCCCCAAATGACCCCATTTTGGAAAGTAGACACCCCTAAATTTAGGGGTACACTAGTGAGACTAGGTAATAAATGGCGGGTGCCCTGAAACTATAAAAAAATAACTAACCAACCAGCGTCACTTGTAACAGTTATATGGTGATCACTGGTGAAAGGGTTAACTAGGGGGCAATCAGGGGGCTTTATGCGGTAGTATATGGGGGTCCCTGGCGCTATAAAAAGCTGCGGCGAACCTAAATACTTACCTGCCTAACTAGCGTCACCTGTGACACTAATACAGCGATCAGAAAAACGATCGCTTATTAGGCTGGGTTCACACTGGAGCGATGCGGGAACGCCACGAATCCGCGGCGGGTTCCCGCATCGCATGCCTCCCGGCGGCAGTTCACACTGCCCTATGCGAACTGCTGGGAGTGTCAGTGAAATGTTAATGACACCCCCAGATCAGTTCGCATATCGCAGTGCGATCTGCAAACTCAGATCGCATGGTGTGAACACCCATGCGATCCGATTCTGCTGCGGACCAAAAAAAGGGTCCCGTGCGAATTTGCGGCGGGTGCGGCGGGTGCGACCCAAATTCAGCCATACTATCTGTATGGCTGAACTCGAATCGCACAGAGATCGGATGTGATTTGCACTGCAGTGCGGTGCGAATCACATCCGTTCTCATAAACTGCTGCAATGTGAACCCAGCCTTAGTGACACTGGCGACGGGGGGTGATCACGGGGTTAAACCTTTATTGGGGGGGTTAGGGGGGTACCTTAGAACTAAAGGGGGCTAACCCTAACTGCCCTAACAGTTATTACAGTCACAAATGACACCCGCCGGGTGATCAGGGGGTTAAACCTTTATTAGGTAATAAATGGCGGGTGCCCTGAAACTATAAAAAAATAACTAACCAACCAGCGTCACCTGTAACAGTTATATGGTGATCACTGGTGAAAGGGTTAACTAGGGGGCAATCAGGGGGCTTTATGCGGTAGTATATGGGGGTCCCGGGCGCTATAAAAAGCTGCGGCGAAACTAAATACCTACCTGCCTAACTAGCGTCACCTGTGACACTAATACAGCGATCAGAAAAATGATCGCTTATTAGGCTGGGTTCACACTGGAGCGATGCAGGAATGCCACGAATCCACGGCGGGTTCCCGCATCGCATGCCTCCCGGCGGCAGTTCACACTGCCCTATGCGAACTGCTGGGAGTGTCAGTGAAATGTTAATGACACCCCCAGATCAGTTCGCATATCGCAGTGCGATCTGCAAACTCGGATCGCATGGTGTGAACACCCATGCGATCCGATTCTGCTGCGGACCAAAAAAAGGGTCCCGTGCAAATTTGCGGCGGGTGCGGCGGGTGCGGCGAATGGCTGAACTCGAATGGCACAGAGATCGGATGTGATTTGCACTGCAGTGCGGTGCGAATCACATCCGTTCTCATAAACCGCTGCAATGTGAACCCAGCCTTAGTGACACTGGCGACGGGGGGTGATCACGGGGTTAAACCTTTATTGGGGGGTTAGGGGGGTATATTAGAACTAAAGGGGGCTAACCCTAACTGCCCTAACAGTTATTACAGTCACAAATGACACCAATGCAAAAAAAAAAATGCAATTGGTGTCACTGTGACTGGGGGGGCAGGGGTAATTGGGGGGTGATCGGGGGGTAAAGGGGGGTGTGAGTGTGCCTGGCATGTTCTACTGTGAAGTGTCGTGTTGGTGCAACTCACCGATCCTCTCTCCTCGGTGCCGGAACGAAAAATACCGACACGGAGGAGAGATTACATCACTTCCTCTCCTGTGTTTACATTACAGGAGAGGAAGTGATGCGATGCTTCACTCCCATTCGTCAGGAGCGATCGCGAGGGGGTGGCCATGAATGAATGGCCGCCCCCTCATCCCGGATCGCTCCTGCACGGATACCGACCGCCCGATCGGGCCCCCCACCCGCGGGAAGGCAGGGACGTACAGGTACGCCCATATGCCTGCCCGTGCCATTCTGTCGACGTACATCGTCGTGCGGCGGTCGGCAAGTGGTTAAACAATATTATTTGTGAAATGAATATGTTTTAAGTCTTAACTGTTAACTAAGATGAAATTCAAATTGCCCAGTTCTACTGGGGACCTGTTTTTTTTAAATATAATATACAGTATATTCTTAACTAAAAAAGCAAAAATGTAACACTGTGCTCACATATCTGCCTTTATTTTGTATTAAAGTATATCTAAAGCCAAACTTTTTCTTAGTTAGTTTTGAATAGAGTGTTTTTTATCACTATCTATGTCCTCTCACAGAGTTTCACTCTGTTCTGGTGACCAATGTCAGTGAGACCAATAGTGAGAGAAAATTCAAAGTTTTGAGTTATTATAAGAACGGGACTATTGTAAAAATCTTCCAATCTTCCAAACCTTCCAACTTTTTTGGTAGTAACTGTGAGAGAGAATTTGCTTTATGTTGCTTTATGTTGTCTCTCAAATGTCACATACATGGGTTTTAACCATTCCCCATGCAAAATAAAATAAATTCAGTTATACTTTAACCACTTGCTGACCACCACCTACCACATATTTACAGTAGCAAGTTGCCTCTATTGCGCAAAATCACGTACCTGCACATCAATTCGTGTAATGGAAACTGGGGGGGGGGGGGGGGGCGCATACACACTGGCAGAAGCGCGACCACACACTTATTAGACACAGGGGATGCAAATCAGCAGGTCCGCCGGCCATCTGCGATCATTCCTGGGAGAGGCAGAACTGCAATCTGCCTATGTAAACAAGGCAGATCGCCATTCTGACAGGGGAGAATATGTAGATCTTGTGTTCCTGCTAAGTAGAAACACAGATCTCTGTCTTCACCCAGTCAGAGATGCCCCCACACAGTTAGCATTTGTACACCATTAGACCAGTACCATTAGACAAGCTTTGGAATCCAACCATACGTTTGGCAGGTCTATTGGAGAGAAAGCTGGGACAAATAAGAAGCCCCTTTTTCATATAATGCCTTTAATATAATGAATAGTTAATGCAACAGAGGTAGGGGTGGGAGAAAGACGTTTCTCCATACAGTTGTAATAGGGCTGAAGAGGTTCTGCTGTGTAATGTACACTCATTTTTAGGTTCACCTGTTCAATTGCTTGGTAACACAAATTGCTAATCAGCCAATCACATGGCAGCAACTCAATGCATTTAGGCATACAGATGTGGTGAAGACGGCTTGATGAAGTTGAAATCGAGCATCAAAATGGGTAAGAAAGGGGATTTAAGTGACTTTGAATGTGTCATGGTTGTTGGAGCCAGATGGGCTGGTCTGAGTATTTCAAAAACCTGCTGATCTATGGGGATTTTCATGTACAACCATCTCTAAGGCCGCGTACACACGGGCGGACTGTTCGTCCAACTTTGTCCGCTGAACAGTGTTTCAGCGGACAGTCCGCTCGTGTGTGGGCTTCAGCGGACAGTTTCAGCGGACAGTCTGACGAACAAAGTTTTTCGGAATTTCCGTAAGACTGTCCGCTGAAACTTGGTTTGAGCGAACAGTCCGCTCATGTGTAGGCTTGTTCGGCAAACTAAGTCTCGCGCATGCTCAGAAAGAATTTACACGGCGAAGGTTGCATTGCAGTGTATCGGACGCCGAATTTCTCATCCCGTCGTACGTGCCGTTCACGTCATCGCGCAAGTTTTCAGCGGACTGTTCGTTCGTCGTGTGTGGTCAAGTCCGCTCATGCAAATTTTGAACGGACTGTTTGTCAAACTGTTTGACGAACCTAGTTGGGCGGACAGTCCGCCCGTGTGTACGCGGCCTAAGAGTTTACAGAGGATGGTCCGAAAAAGAGAAAATACACAGTGAGCGGCAGTTGTGTGGGCAAATATGCCTTGTTGATGTCAGAAGAGAATGGGCAGACTGGTTAGAGATAATAGAAAGGCAACAGTAACTCAAATAATCACTCATTACAACCAAGATATGCAGAATACCATCTCTGAATACACAACACATTGAGTCTTGAAGCAGATGGGCTAAAGCAGCAGAAGAATAAACCAGGTGTCACTCCTGTCAGCTAAGACCAGGAAACTGAGGCTACAATTTGCACAATAAAACAATAATAGTGTGGTGCTCCAAAGAGTAATAATAATGAAATCCACAGTGAAATAAACAATGGAGATATAGACCAACAATATTGTGTGGTAAATGGTTATGGAATAAATTAATAAAAGTTCAAAAATAAATAAAAGTTCAAAAACAAAGTTAAGATATAATACAAAAGGAATCAAAATATTCTGGTGAACAGTGCAACATAAAAAATAAAATAACTCCTGTGCATGGAAGAAAGTCTCTCACACTACTGACGGTGATAACAATCTTGACCAAACATGTGCAAAAACAAAAGCAAGGCTGGCACGCTTACCAGATGAGGTGGACCGTATACCGTAAAGCATAGGGGTCAATAAGGCATGGATGAGGAAAAACCTCAACGGGGTATAACTTGTGTGATGGGTGTTCTGAGGTAGACTCCCTACAATTTGCACAGGCTCAATTTCAGCTGTGGCATTCAGATAGTAGGATCAGAATTTGACATAAAGAACATGAAAGCATGGATTCATCTTGCCTTGCATCAACATTTCAAGCTGGTGGGGGTGTAATGGTATGGTGGATATTTTCTTGGCACACTTTGGGGCCCTTAGTACCAAATGAGCATTGTTTAAATGGCACAGCCTACCTGAGTATTGTTGCTGACCATGTCCATCCTTTTATGACTACAGTGCACCCATCTTCTGATGGCTACTTAAAGCAGGATAATACACCATGTCTCAAAGCTCAAATCATCTCAAACTGGTTTCTTGAACTAGACAATGAGTTCACTGTACGCCAATGGCCTTCACAGTTACCAGATCTCAATCCAATAGAGCACATTTGGGATGTGGTGGACTGGGATATTTGCATCATGGATGTGCAACTGACAAATCTGCAGCAACTGCGTGATGCTATCATCTGGCTCAAAATATCTGAGGAATGTCTCCAACACCTTGTTGAATCTAAGCTACGAAGAATAAATGCAGTTCTGAAGGCAAAAGGGGGTCCAACCTAGTACTAGCAAGGTGTAACTAATGAAGTGGCTGGTGAGTGTATATTTCCATAGGTGACCAAGGGTCTCTCAAAGGCAAAAAATACCTCATTTGTGGCCTCTGAGGAGCTGACAGCCTATTTCCACTGTTGGTTTAATAAGAATGTTGGTGGGGTGATTTTTGGATATAAAACCTGGCAGCTGTAACTGGAGCAAATGCTTAATTTTCTGCTCATCTCTAGTTGAGAACATCATTGTCTTTGTTATACAGTGGCATGTTAGTAGTTACACGCTAATAGTCTCATCTGTATGCCTAAAATGAATGTATTTCCTAAAAGAGAAGATCTCTGTTCACTACTAGAGCAGATAGCAGCATACATTATTTTTATAGTAACCTAAATGTAGTTTCTGGCATTTAGAAAAGGAATTACATATTTGATTTAATAGCATTAAATAATTTATCTTTAAATAAGCATTTGTGACAGGAGATTCCTCTCTTGGGTCCTGGTTAGCATTTTACTCTCATTCCTATTAAATTTATACCCTCCATATGGAGGATGCTGTCAATCATAGCAAAGGTGCTAAAATAAAAAAAGAACAAGCTGCCAGATTTAATTAGTCTCTCAGTTACTCTGTAGACCAACAGACCAAACGGCAAGTGCCATTTCCTATGCTAGATTCAGGCACAACTAACAACAT
Source organism: Lithobates pipiens (assembly GCF_037356315.1). Taxonomy (NCBI): domain Eukaryota; kingdom Metazoa; phylum Chordata; class Amphibia; order Anura; family Ranidae; genus Lithobates; species Lithobates pipiens. The sequence continues at coordinate 331,177,384 of NW_027507764.1, read as the reverse complement.
GGAAAATGGATGACGTAGTTGTTAGTTTATTTGTTTTTCATTTTAAACATACTTGTTTATTTATGATCTTTATTTTTAAGCCATATTTATGCTAGAATTCATTACTCTAGCTCTACCACAACTTCTGTAAATTAATGATATATATATATATTTTATTATGTTTTTATCTATCATAAGCTGTAAGTATGGTATCATGATTGTGTGAGCATCATGCACATATAGGGGTTGATTTACTAAAGGAAAATGGGCTGTCCAGTTTGAAAGGGAAATTGCATTTTGAAAGGAAATTTCCCCCAGGGCTTAGTGAATATGGTAAAGCTTTGCTGAATTACTGCTTCCAATCATGTGCAAGCAAAAATGCTTTATTTTTTATTTTTCCTTGCACATGACTGGGTATTCTAGCAAAATTAAGTTTTACCATTCATTAAGCTTTGGGGACAATTCCCTTTTAAAGTGGATAGCCTATTTGCTTTTAGTAAATCAACCTCAAAGTAATTACTATGAGAATATGCTAGGGATGTTTAACTTAGTCTTCAGGGCCATCAATGTGACAGTAAACATGAATATTATTTAGTAACTTTGAATAATCAGTATAAAAGCCTCCCAGTAGGGCCGTGTAGGTCACTGATTATAGTTCCCCCCATGTTTATGCCCTCCGGGGCCTTCCTCCCTCCCGATATGTGCTTTCTCTCCTTTCCAGGAGTGTGATGCACCACATCCCCCCACCCAGTGGCAGCCCGTTGTCACGGTCCCTACCGTGCCATACAGATGGCCAGGCGTGGTCACGCCCCAAGGTGATCAAGGAGGTATTGAACCCATGACTTTCTTTCTTTACTGCTCCTGTTGCTTTGCATCTGAGCCACACCTCAGTTCATTATTCAGCCTGGTTTCCAGCTATGCCTTGTCCTGCATGCAGCACTGAGGGCTATACTCTGGATCTTGCTTTGCAATTAGCATCCGTCACTCCTGGTTTAGCTAAGGCAGTTTATCTAATCAGCTGGGTATAAAACGCTGCCTCACTCTGAGGGCTTGGTCAGTTTTAATGTCTCTTATATTGCCAAAGGTTCCGGTTTTCCTGTGTTCTTATTGTCACGTTTCAGTGTTCCAAGACTGACCCCGGCTTCTGACCCTGGCTCTGTTCATCATTATTTCTGACTTCTGGAATCCCTGACTATGGCTTTACCTTGAAAATCCTTTGGTAAATTCCATTGCCAAGCCCCCCTGCTCAGATTCACAGCCCAGGTAGCCTTTTACTTTGGTACCGTGGGCTGTGTGTATATGCAAAGGTGCAAAAAAAGACCTGTTTAGGCTCTGAAGAAAGGGGTTCTCCCCTGAAACCCGTCAGCCATCTTGAGGTATCGTTTGATCCACTCAACGTTAGGTCCTGGCTTGTCAATGTTCAAAATAGTGAATTTGGTTTTATTGATTATGCCTTCTATTAGTACTAGTTTGTGAGTATATACTTTGCTGTTTTGAATAAAGCTTTAATAGTGGTAATGCACTAGGTTGGTGTGCCCTCCTTCTTTTCTTTATTTGGAACGGTGAGCATACATCTCTGCACTCCTCCCCGTCCATTAGGGGAGTCCGGCTGATGCCACCCCCTCCTCTCTATCCCCTATATGCAGTGGATATATTTATGCATAGCATAAATCCATCCCCAGCTGCCATGGCTGCCCCTTAGTCATGTGTCTGGCCCCTTTCAGGGCACCGGGCACATGAATTACAGCGACCAGGTTTTTTTTAAACGCCTGATTTGAGCCATAGGCTCTAATAGGCTTTTAAAAAGCATGGGCTCAGGTCACAGAGCATGCGACCTGGAGCCCACCCAGGTGTGTTACAACAGCGAATTAATACTCGCTGTTGCAACACTGATCGTCCTCCCGGACAATCAAGAAGCAGGTATGAAACTTGTTTCCCGATTAGCGAAAATAGCAGGCGATCCTATTGGATAGGAGGAGCAGAGAGGAGACATACTGTGGAGAGGACTCCAGGAGAGGACACCATAGCCCGCCACAGCAGCTCTGAGCGCTGCGCTCACCACCCGCATCCACATGGAGGGGGGGTGTTAGTGCCATGCCACGTGGGGGGTAGCTGGCAGTTGTGTTAGTGCCACTCCACCAGTGGCCTGGGGGGGTTATTTGCCACCCCCCCAAAAAAAATATACCAGCCACCACTGCCCCACCCCCTCCCTTTTTTCCTTCTTTTTACTCTTCTCCTGAAAGATTATTATTATTTTTATTACAGGATTTATATAGCTAAATACAGATTCAAAAAGTAAAAGTCCTGGTTTCAGAGATTCAAGAATACAGAAACAGCATTTCAGTAAGTGCATGATCCCACTACCAATAAATGGGTTGCTTCGCTCACCTCAAGAAGTTGACCCCTGTATCCACAGAAGGTCAAACATCACCTTTCTCCCACTAAACTGGGGAATGGGTGTAAGCAGATGTAAACTGGTCTCAGCTGATAAAAAGCTCAATCGACATCCAAATGCAATGAAGGACATAAAGAAAGAATCGAAGTGCTCTCTCTATGGTTATAAACTAGCGCTTTAATAGATTAAAACTTACAAGATACCACCAAAGCGGCTAAGAGGATGGACATGGTCCAATTGGATAGCAGCAGGTGATGTAAAAAATGTGGCTCTTCCTCTTGTATGCGTTACGTCCTATGGGAGGCTGTGGCCTCATCACTAAGCATTTTCCAATAAGCTGCGCTACAATATGTGAGTGACTATATAATATCTAACTCATATAGTGTAATATAAATAAATTAATAAATAAATTAATTAATTACATGTGAATACACCTTATTCAATTACCATATAATACTAACCCATGTGACATGAATTAAATACATAATGGTGAAAAGTGCATACAAATGCAAATTTAATAAAAACATAAACCACAACCATTAGGGTAAAAATATTGTCTCTAAAAATACTGTGTGAAGAGTTAATTAGTCCACTTTTCAAGTTAGACAATGTTTTATAGAGTCTCCACTGTGATGTTAAACCCAACACCCACGAAGAAGTGCCACAGGAAAGAACAAGGATTCTCCATCAATGACAATACTGCCTTTACCAGCTGCTTTGATCCCTTGTGAGAGATCAGATGTCGCCAGTGGCTTATCACCCAGCCAGGGTCTATGTAAAAAGCACACACAATAAAATTCAAGCTGGCCAGCTACACTGTTGCTGCCCATCGCTTCCGGCAACGCGGATTCGTGGTGACGTCAGCACGCCACTTCTCCCTACACTGTTTTGTCAAAAGTGACGTTGTCCAGTGCCCCTGGAAAACTTCACTTTTGACGAAACAGCGTAGGGAGGAGTGGAGTGCTGACTTTACCACAAATCTGCGCTGGTCCTGGAAGGAATGGGCAGCAACAGTGTAGCCGGCCAGCTTGAATTTTATAGTGTGCACTTATATATTTAAAGACATGTAAGTGCAATATGGCTATCTTTTTATTGAAGTAATTTACAGTATTACGCTATGGTGGTTCCTTTCTCTTGTATATGGGAAATGAGCAGTGTGCGCATAGGAGAATAATTATTGCCTGAGTGGAGCATTGGAAAACGGGGCCTGCTTTCTCTGATACATAGACCCTGGCTGGGTGATAAGCCACTGGCGATATCTAATCTCTCACAAGGGATCAAAGCAGCTGGTAAGCCGCAGTATTGTCATTGATATTATTGTGTGTATCTCACATTTGAGTTGCAGCTTTTATTTTATTTAACGTCTCACCTCAGTGGTCTTATTTTATTCAGTTTTCAAGTCACGGTTTATTCCAAATTTTGTATTTTATTGTTTATGATATACAATAGACAGCACTGTATTGCCCTTTTTTACTTTCATCACTAAGCATGGCCACACAGATAAGACCACTTTCCCTGCTACAGTTAAAAAAGACTGTGGTGTTCTCTCTCTGCTCTTAAGTTGCTCACTAGAAAGTAAAGGAGCAGCAACAGGTTGACAGGGTTATCTCTCTGCTCACTCACAAGGAGGTGGGAGATGTGTCATCCCCCGGAGGCAGGGCCATCAGGACCAGGCAGACAGTAGAATTCATTGGCAATAATCTTTATTATGGGTATTGGAGAAATTAATCGGAGAAGTGTAATTGATCCCAATAAAACCATCTGGTCTTATGTTCCTCCGACTTATTTCGCAGAACAGAGGTCAAATCTTCCATTTGCTCTATATCATTCACCCTTGCAAACCACTGAACCACCGTTGGCATGGATAGCTGTTTCCATACAGGTGGGATGCATGCTCATGCAGCATTAAGAAGAGGTTTGAGAAGGGACTTATGATAAAGTTTCCTTGATAAAGGGGTAAGGTTTAGTAGGACCGTGGCTGGGTCCTGTAGGGAAATGTCTGTGAATTTATATATGAGTTTGAGGACTGGTTTCCAAAAGGTTTTGAGCAAAGGTCATTCCCAGAAGATGTGCAAGATAGTTCCCCGATGAAGACCACAGCACCAACAGCAAACCGTTTGATTGGGCAATATCTTTGCCAAGACTGGTGGGGTTCTATACCAGCGTGTAGTTTTTTTATATGTGGTTTCCTGATATAATGCTACATAACCACTAAGTTAAAATATTTTTTTTGCTATAAAATTACTTAGAACCCCCAAACATTATATATTTTTTTTTTTATAATTTCTTTTCTAACACCCTCGGGAATAAAATGGCGGTCGTTGCAATACTTTCTGTCCGTATTTGCGCAGCGGTCTTACAAGTGCACTTTTATGGGAAAAAATACACTTTTTTGAATTAAAAAATAAGACAACAGTAAAGTTAGCCCAGTTATTTTTATATATTGAAAGATAATGTTACGCCGAGTAAATTGATACTCAACATGTCACACTGCAAAATTGAGCCCGCTCATGGAATGACAACAAACTATTACCCTTAAAAATCTCCATAGGCGATGTTTAAAAAGTTCTACAGGTTACCAGTTTTGAGTTACAGAAGAGGTCTAGGGCTAGAATTATTACACCCACTCTAACGATTACAGTGATACCTCACATTTGTGGTTTGAACACCATTTTCATATGCAGGCACTACTCATGCATGTGTTCGCTTCTGTGCGTGAGCTCGTCTGGACTTTTTATTTTGACACAGTTTTTTTTTTTTAAACAAGTTTTTGTCACTTTTATTCCTATTACAAGGAATGTAAACGTCCCTTTTAAAAAAATGCATGACATACAGTGGTGTGAAAAAGTGTTTGCCCCCTTCCTCATTTCCTGTTCCTTTGCATGTTTGTCACACTTAAGTGTTTCGGAACATCAAACCAATTTAAACAATAGTCAAGGACAACACAAGTAAACACAAAATGCAATTTGTAAATGAAGGTGTTTATTATTAAAGGTGAAAAAAAATCCAAACCATCATGGCCCTGTGTGAAAAAGTGATTGCCCCCTAAACCTAATAACTGGTTGGGCCACCCTTAGCAGCAACAACTGCAACCAAGCGTTTGGGATAACGTGCAATGAGGCTTTTACAGCGTCCTGGAGGAATTTTGGCCCACTCATCTTTGCAGAATTGTCCTAATTCAGTTACATTGGAGGGTTTTCGAGCATGAACGGCCTTTTTAAGGTCATACCACAACATCTCAATAGGATTCAGGTCAGGACTTTGGCTAGGCCACTCCAAAGTCTTCATTTTGTTTTTCTTCAGCCATTCGGTGGTGGACTTGCTGGTGTGTTTAGGATCATTGTCCTGCTGCAGAACCCAAGTTCGTTTCAGCTTGAGTACACGAACAGATGGTCGGACATCTCTCCTTCAGGATCTCTTGGTAGACAGCAGAATTCATAGTTCCTTTTATCACGGCAAGTCTTCCAGGTCCTGAAGCAGCAAAACAGCCCCAGACCATCACACTACCACCACCATATTTTACTGTTGGTATAATGTTCTTTTTATGAAATGCAGTGTTCCTTCTACGCCAGATATACTTGGACAAACACCTTCCAAAGAGTTCCACTTTTGTCTCATCGGTCCACAGAATGTTGTCCCAAAAGTCTTGGGGATCATCAATATGTGTTGTGGAGAAATTGAGACGAGCTTTGATGTTCTTTTTGCTCAGCAGTGGTTTTCTCCTTGGAACTCTGCCATGCAGGCCATTTTTGCCCAGTCTTTTCCTGATGGTGGAGGCATGAACGCTGACCTTAACTGAGGCAAGTGAGGCCTGCAGTTCCTTGGACGTTGTTGTGGGGTCTTTTGTGACCTCTTGGATGAGTCGTTGCTGCGCTCTTGGGGTAATTTTGGGCGGCTGGCCACTCCTGGGAAGGTTCACCACTGTTCCATGTCTTCGCCATTTGTGGATAATGGCTCTCACTGTGGTTCGCTGGATTCCCAAAGCTTTGGAAATGGCTTTATAACCCTTTCCAGACTGATAGATCTCAATTACTTTCTTTCTCAATTGTTCCTGAATTTCTTTGGGTCTCGGCATGATGTGTAGCTTTTAAGGATCTTCTGGTGGACCTTACTGTGTCAAGCAGCTCCTATTTAAGTGATGCCTTGATTGTGAACAGGTGTGGCAATAATCAGGCCTGGGTGTGGCTATAGAAATTGAACTCAGGTGTGGACAACCACAGTTATAGTATGTTTTAACAAGGGGGGCAATCACTTTTTCACACAGGGCCATGATGGTTTGGATTTTTTTTCACCTTTAATAATAAACACCTTCATTTACAAATTGCATTTTGTGTTTACTTGTGTTGTCCTTGACTATTGTTTAAATTGGTTTGATGTTCTGAAACACTTAAGTGTGACAAACATGCAAAGGAACAGGAAATGAGGAAGGGGGCAAACACTTTTTCACACCACTGTAACCTCTTAAATATGAGATCTGGGGTCAAAAAGACCTCAGATCTCATATTTACACTAAAATGCAATAAAATAAATAGATAAATAAAATTCTCCTTTAAGAGCTGTGGGCGGAAGTGACTTTGACTTCCACCCTCCCGTGTCATGGAGCCGAGCAGGGACCATCTTTCACTCAGTCGGCAGCCAGGCATCCACGGGAGAGGACGCGATCGTCTCCACCGCTACCGGCGGGTTCAGTAAGCAGCGAAAATCTTGCGCCAAATCTGCCACATAGACCACTTTTATCCTAAAGAGAAACGCACGCAGTTCCCGAAAATACCAGGGTTATGGCAACTATCTGCTAACATAACCCCGGTATTTACCGTCAAAATACCGACGTACGGGTACGGCGATTTCCATGAAGTGGATATAGAAAACTTCTGTGAAAAGAGATTTTGCGTTCTTTTTGGGGTTCTGATAATGTAACTCTCAAGTCTCTCTCTCATTTTGCCAGGTACAGGGGATCCTCAGCAGTATGAAGTTCCAACAAATATTTGTAGGAGGCAGAAAGGGAACCCCGAATCCGGCCCTCCCCCAAACATAGTTCCTCAAAAGAGTGAAGTTTTCGAGTGAATAGCACTGGTTTAGGCAATGAGCTAAGAAAGTGTGAGAACTGAATAGTCCTCCGTTATCTAGTATTAGAGGAGCTCGTCCAGAGAGCACAGTTTCCGCAGGGAACCAGCTGGAAGACTGCAAAAACTGGGAAGCCCTCAGGAGTCCCGTGGGGCTTGCGAATGAAAAATTGGATCAGTAAGACCGGGTGTGAACCCTGGGTGACCGACAAGTGGTGTCATTGGGGAGGGAAAATTTATCAGCGAGGATAGATGAAAAAACCTGTCCATTTCTGCAAGAGTAGGGCCAATCAACGGGTGAGCTGTCAGATAAGTAGTGTGAGTTTTCTCTACCCACGGTAAGCCAACGAGTGGGGCATGGGCAGTTTCCTGTTCCAGTGCTACACACAAGACTGGGATATTTTGATAGGCAGTGCTTGTAATAAGTACAGAAGTCTGGGCATTGCATTCATCTTAAGGACAGGCTGAGTGTCAGTTATGGCAGTTGCGAATTCCTCAGAAGTAATGGGATGAGATAGAGCCTCCCACTCTTCTACCGTTAGTGTGGGCAGATTGGTTTCCTCAAGATAAGCTTGGATGTTGGAGGAGGTAAGGGATGTTGAGCCTGGTAGAAGGTAAGGATTCAATTCCGGAGTGGAGAGCTACTGCCACCTGGGCAGAGTATTCCTAGAGTGGAGAGTGGTCACAGTTAGGTACAGAGCCCCAACCATTGGAGCCCCGAAGCTATTTTAATTATGTGTGAAGGCACCAGTGGTGCTTGGCAAGGTTTAACTGGAGAGCCAAAAGGTGAAAAAGCATATCCCTGTTAAGTAAACAAGGTAGAAACCCCCAGGAGGAGGGTTAGTGTCAGTGCGTAAGACTTAAAACATGTCGACAATATAGTCTCAACTAGATCATGGAGATATACATCCACTGATGTGCCTCAGTGCCTCAGGAAAGGGGTGCGACTGCCTAGGTGGCAGATCAACACTGACACTAAGGACACAAAAGTGTAATGATTTCGGACCAATAACGGTAATATTTAGAGAAATATCAACCTGCAAACTAACCAAAAGGAACAAACAACATATAAAGCATACTGACATCACATTAGGTAAATGTAGCATGAAAAAACAAAACAAAAAAAACCCTGCATTTCAGTTAATCAAGGTAGGCAGGAGATTGGTGTAAATGTACCCAGGCCTATAAGTCACTCATATAACATTCTGGGTACGCTCCCATAAATGATGAAAAGGATAGTCAGTTCATGTGAATTTAATCTGGAACATAAGGATGCTGAGTCGCAGATACATTGGATGACTGTATAGGTAGTTTCAACTGGCCGCCTCTTCATTCAAAACTTGATGCTGGGAGTTCCCTGCTGAGCAAGCCTGTGAGAGACCCCCACGGTAGCGACAGTTGTTTCGAGCCCTTTGCGGTCTGCCCAGGGGGGGGGCTGATGTTGAGGATCCCTGGGGATGATCACTGTGAGCCAATTGGGAATTAGAACTGGATCCATATAAAGACAAACAGGTCCGGAAGCTCTGCTGGATGGCGTAGGGGGAAGGTATCTGGTCCCTTGCGAACTATGAGATGAAATCGGTGCCCCCTTTGTAAGTAAGCCCTTTCTCGCCAAGACCATCCAGAAGAGGTTTAAGTGCCACATCAGAAAGTCTTTCTGGAAATGTCCGCCAAAAGGTGGATGGTAGCACCATCAAACTCCAAGACACCCACTTGCCAAGCTCGCCGTAATATTTTCTCTTTGAGAATAAAAGAGTGCAAACAGCAGAGGGCATCTCTGGGTCTGTCAGATGGGCCAGATCTCTAGCCCTGGGTTTTGTGCACCCTATCAAAAATTATTTATGTATCCAGTGGGCGGTCCAGATTAAGGTTAAAGATATTAGACACTGTTGTGCGTAATTCTGATTGTGGGACAGATTCTGGGATCCCTCTCAGCCTGATGTTTTGTGGTCGGCTGCGATTCTCTAAATCATCAAGATGCAGTCATTTGGTCATTGAGGTAAAAATGAGAGGACTGAAAGACCTGCATAGTCTGTGTCACTGTCTGCTGTTTGTGTTCAAGGATAGTAACATGAGAGTCCAGAACAGACACCTCTTGCTTAAGGTTTTGCACTCCCCCCTTTAAGGCTGTCTCCATTCTATGGACCATTGTGTCCAGATCATCACTTGTGGGCAGCTGTTGTAGAAATGCCCACAACCTTTGCACTGAGTCGGCATTTAGGGGGATTCCCTGTGATTGGGGTGGGTTGTATGGCGGGCCGGCACCATCTTGGAAATTGCGGGCATGAAGGCTGCGTGTTGTTGCGGCTGCAAATAATGGTCCATGCTCTATGGGGTAGCGGTGGTGTAACGGTCTGTCTTTCTGGACATTTAAGGGTCTGATAGGCACCTGTAGTGTGCTGTAATTTGGCTCAGTAAAGCTGCGAGAGAGCTGCTGGCTGGGAGCTGTCAGAGAACGTCCTCACACCGCCATGCCTAGACCATGGCCCCAGAGGTCAGGTTTAAGCTCCCATTCACAGATAGAAATGGGATTTTTAGATCCCTGAAACTTTGTTTTTTCCTCCTCCTCTCTTTTCACCATGGTCTGGCTCAGCTTTCCTTTTCATTACTCTATGTGGGTACTGAATTCTTGTATGAATTTCTTAACATCAGTTCGCATACGTTTTAAGTGCAGCTTGTTGCACCCATATGCATGCATGTTCTTCTGCTAAGCAAATATCTTTGTTGTATGCTTGATTTTAGATGACATGCTTGGATATCTGTACCTGTTGTATAATTGTATGTATAGGCCTAATACAGACTTATTTGCTAAAGCAGTTTGGCTATGTGGTATGCTTTCTCTATATATTAAAAATTAAAACGTCCCATTTACACCTGAAGCTCCTAAATGCTTAACATACAAAATACCCTGTTTTCAACTGGGCCTGTTTACACCAGAGTATACTGCTTGAAGCTTGTAGCTCAAAAAAGCACTTTTATTGGCCCCAATAGACTTCAGTGGGAGCGCCTGAAAAAAAATGCTTGCATGTGTGTGCAAAAAAAAAAAAAATTTAAAAAACACCTTACTGCACAGATTTATTCCCTATTAGTTATTAATGAGCAAAAACACCTGTACAAACTCTAAACAAAAAGTCTGCAAAACAACCAAAGATGCTTAACGTCAAAGTGCTCAAGTGTGAATACAGCCTAAGTAATTAATGCAAAGTTCTCTTAACTTTTTGCTTACTTACTGCTCCTTATTACATGAGGACAAGTATACAGGTGTGAGGATTCTAACTGTGGTGGCAATTTGTCTTTATAATAAATGTCTAGGATCCTTACTAAACATCTGCAGAGTCAACATAATAAGCAACCTAAAAAATGTATCTACTTATCAATCAGCTTGAACAGACTGACTGATTTGCATTTGAGAGAGAGGAACGTTGAAGCACAATTACTGTGCGCAGTACTCCATGGGAGAAAGGAATCCTGTATATTTAATAAGTAAGTCTAGCTACTACATTCACACATACATTTAAAAAAAAATTAACTTTTTTTTCAATTATTAGGAGTCATCAGTAAGATTTGTAACATTAGGCTGATCAATGTTTACTCTCTTTATATCTGCAGCCCCACCACTCTTCATATCAGTTGTCACCCTTTCAAAAATTTTTTACATTTTACAGTGAATATAAACAATGAAAAAAAAATCATATAATACAAAGAAATAATAAAAAACTCTTTAAGGGCTCATTCACACCAGCGTTAGTCTCTGAAAAGAAGCAGGGAGATTGCATAGAGGCCCCATTCACTTAATGGTCAACGGGTGCTATGCCCACCAAAAGTGACAGGGGGTATAATTTATTCCTCTACAGCTAAAGAAGACAGCAGTTTTGGGGGTGGTAAAAGTGTGGTTCAAATGTGGGGTTCTTCTGCTCCCCCTTCCCAACCGCTAGTGTGAATACGCCCAAATTGAGATAAAATTACAAACTCTCAATGATTGCAAAGACTTACAGTGAGTGGCTTGTAAAACATTAAGTACAATGACCATGATTATACAAGAAGGGGATGTGGATACAGAAAGGGTGTTCTTATACTGTATTCAATGCTTGTTTTTTTTTTTTTTTTTTTTTTTTTCTTGTGATTAATACGTACAGTATCTCACAAAAGTGAGTACACCCCGCATATTTTTGTAAATATTTAATTATATCTTTTCATGTGACAACACTGAAGAAATGACACTTTACTACAGTGAAAAGTAGTGAATGTACAGCTTGTATAACAATGTAAATTTGCTGTTCCCTCAAAATTACTCAACACACAGCCATTAATGTCTAAACCGCTGGCAACAAAAGTGAGTACACCCCTAAGTGAAAATGTCCAAATTGGGCCCAATTAGCCATTTTCCCTTCCCGGTGTCATGTGACTCGTTAGTATTGCAAGGTCTAAGATGTGAATGGGGAGCAGGTGTGTTCAATTTGGTGTTGTCGCTCTCACTCTCTCACACTGGTCACCGGAAGTTCAACATGGCACATCATGGCAAGAACTCTCTGAGGATCTGAAAAAAGAATTGTTGCTCTACATAAAGATGGCATAGGCTCTGAGAAGATTGCCAAGTTCCTGAAACTGAGCTGCAGCATGGTGGCCAAGACCATACAGCAGTTTAACAGGACAGGTTCCACTCAGAACAGGCCTCACCATGGTGCTCAGCCTCATAGCCAGAGGTTGTCTTTGGGAAATAGACATATGAGTGCTGCCAGCAATGCTGCAGAGGTTGAAGGGATGGAGGTCACCTTTTTAGTGCTTAGACCATACGCCACACACTGCATCAAATTGGTCTGCATGACCAGAAGGAAGCGTCTTCTAAAGATGATGCACAAGAAAGCCATGAAACAGTTTGCTGAAGACAAGCAGACTATGGACATGGATTACTGGAACCATGTCCTGTGGTCTGATGAGACCAAGATAAACGTATTTGGTTCAAATGGTGTCAAGCGTGTGTGGTGCCAACCAGGTGTGGAGTACAAAGACAAGTGTGTCTTACCTACAATCAAGCATTGTGGTGGGAGTGTCATGGTGTGGGGCTGCATGAGTACTGCTGACACTGGGGAGACACAGTTCATTGAGGGAACCATGAATACCAACATGTACTGTGACATACTGAAGCAGAGCATGATCCCCTCCTTTCAGGGACTGGGCCACAGGGCAATATTCCAACATGATAATGACCCGAAACACACCTCCAAGAGGACCACTTCCTTGCTAAAAAAGCTGAGGGTAAAGGTGATGGACTAGCCAAGCATGTCTTCAGACCTAAACCCTATTGAGCATCTTTTGGGGGCATCCTCAAATGGAAAGTGGAGGAGTGCAAGGTCTCTAACATGTACCAGCTCCATGATGTCATCATGGAGGAGTGGAATAGGACTCCAGTGGCAACCTGTGAAGCTCTGGTGAACTCCTTGCCCAAGAGGGTTAGGGCAGTGCTGGAAAATAATGGTGGTCACATAAAATACTGACACTTTGGGTCCCAATTTGGACATTTTCACTTAGGGGTGTAATCACATTTGTTGTCAATGGTTTAGACATGAATGGCTGTGTATTGAGTTATTTTGAGTAGACAGCAAATTTACACTGCTATACAAACTGTACACTCACTACTTTACATTGTAGAAAAATGTCATTTCTGCAGTGTTATCACATGAAAAGATGTAATAAAATATATACAAAAATGGGTATACTCACTTTTGTGAGATAATGTATATATACACGAGCTGTTCCTAGATGGGCATAGCAAACAGTAAGACTGGCCCCACTTTTGTGGCTTGCTATAACAAATGTTTCCTTTGTGACGTACTTTTATGAAGCGCATTTTTTGTTTACTGTATATAAGAGAAAAAGTTAACTGGAAGTTCAATATGCACATAGGACAATGCTGCAAGAATGTTGTTCATAAAATGAAAAAAATATAGGGCTCACTGGGGAACAACATTCAGTTAAACACATGAATCTATAACTTACATTTACTAAAACACATAGAATAATATGTGACATTGTTATATTTAAAGCCATTGTTTCCATTAGATTTACATTTTGATGATGTACAAAATATGAAAGACTAATGCTGTGTACACACAAGCGGAATGTCCGACAGAAAAAGTCAGACGGAAGCTTTTCATCATATATTCCAATCGTGTGTATGCCTCATTGGACTTTTTTTTTCCGAAAATTCTGACGGACCTAGAAATAGAACATGTTCTATTCCTATTCCTATCAGCAAAACCACACGTCTGTATGCTGTTCCGATGTACCAAAAATGATGCATGCTCTGAAGCACGTACAAGGCGGAAGCTATTGGCTACTGGCTATTGAACTTCCTTTTTCTAGTCCCATCGTACGCGCTGTATGTCACCGCGTTCTTGACAATCGGACTTTGGTGTTATCGCATGTACACAAGACAGTTTCAGCGGAATTCCGTCGCAACTCTGTCTAGAAAACCTTCAGAGTTAATTTCAACGGGAAAACCGTTGAAATTAACGGGAAAACCTTTAATGCCCTGTGAACAGGGCATTAAAGGTGTGACTGAGAATCGCAAGAATAGGACGTGGAAAAATAAAGTGAATTGTATATTTAAAGTATGTACTGTATATAGAGACATATGCCTTGTTCTAAGAAAAAATATGTTTACCTTTTTTACTGTGATAACTCCCACTTGGTACGTAGCATCTGTTGCGACATCAAACATCTCAGGTCCATCACCATCTATGATGGTATACTTCATTTCTGCATTCACTCCTTCATCCTGGTCCATTGCTAGAACCCTTCCAACTGTAGAATTAACAGGGGCTGATTCTAAAACATTCATTTGGTAGTGTTCTGATGGAGATCAAATGAAAGGATATTAACATACACATAAGGCACATACAAAACAGAAATGGTGACTTCCAAAGAAATAAACCTTTAAAAGTGTTTGTTTCCCCAACACTTCATATTCCTGATATGTGCCTGCTGTACTTCTATTAGAAAATCTCCTGTTCTCTTTGTATTGCTTCCTTTGTGTAACATCCCTGGTGTTCCTAGTCCCTCTGCTGTCCTTTTAAAAACTGACCACACTAAGCAGGAGAAAAAAACATGGTCAATGCTCTAGTACTTAAAGCAGACCTTCAGTCATGTTTTCAACTTTCCATCTATTAAATCTTCTGCCCTTGTTGTTTTAACTTTGGATAGTAAAACATTTTTTTCTGCCAGTAAATATCTTATACAGCCCACTTCCTGTTTCTTGGCTGGCAAAAAGTCTAGGCTTATGACATTGTGCACAGCTCTCTTTCTCACTCTCGTGAGAGTTTGCCAGAAAGGGAGGGGGTGAGTCATAAGATGGCCAATAAGAGCTGCATGGCTGCAGAGCTGGAGGTGTGCCTCTTTGTGTCTGTATAAATCCAGGAAGTAAACAGGCAGCAGCTTCAGCTGCCCACAGTTAACATGGATGCAGCCAGACTCAGTGGAAGGAGATTTCAGCAGCATATTTGGCAAGTACATAATCACAGTATATATACAAAAAAATATATAAAGTGGTTGAAGAGAACCTTCAGAATGGCAAAGATGTTTTTATTACAAATTATGTGAGCAGACTGCGGTTCCTCTTTAATGTACTCTAATCCAATGATCAGACTTGTCCTGACATTCCCTGACATGGGTTGATTTACAAGGTGATTGTTTACAGTTATGCATAATGTGGTGCCATTAAGATGTTATGAATGTGGGGAAGTGGGTAATTTCAAGGCACAATGTCCCAACGGGGAGAATGTGGCCAACTTTGCAGCAGAAGTTGTGAAAGTGTTAAAGAAGTTGTTCCTGGAGAAGCCTTCCGGGGGCCCCAGTGAAAGAGCCAATCAGGTGTCCTTCTACAGTAGCTAGCTCCAAAACAAACGACATGAAGAGACAGGAGTGGAAGCCCTGTCAACCCTTGCAGTGGACTCCCGCTATTGTCCCAGAGCAACCCAGTATCTTGCCCCTTCTGACACGAGGTTCCCGACAGGGGAGGGCCCCAAGGAATCAGCCGAGACCCCCAGGCGGGTCAGAATTCTTGTAAGAAAGGAGTGCGAGTACAGGCCACCGAATAGGTCAAAGCCATCACGCCCTATTAGTTTCCTGCTAGACTAGTGGGACCTCCTCCTGTGGTTCCCATTCAGGTAGAGGGAATCTACACCAAAGTCCTCCTAGACACTGGAGCTCAGGTAACCTTCCTCTACAGAGATTTCTATGTTACGCATCTTAATTACCTGCCCTTACAGAAGTTTAAAGCATTGCAGATATGGGGCATTGGGACTCAGAAATCCCCTTATGATGGCTATCTACCAGTCAAGCTGACATTTGACCCTTCTGTGGCAAGTAAAGCAGAGACCTTTGTCACGCTGGCACTAGTTTGCCCTGGCCCACCAGGGGCCGGAAAGATTTGCATGATCATAGGGACCAACACGGATCTTGTTCAAAGATTGTTGACACCTCTTGTCCTGGAGTCTGGTACTCCAACTACTAGTGTATACCATATGCTGAGACAAGCCTACCAGCACCTAGCACAAGAGCAGAAGGCCCCAGCTGAGGGATTGGGGAAGATGTGGTGCCTGGACCAGCAAGGGAAGGTGTTACAGCCTGGTGAAATGGCTTACTTACAAGCAATTATCAAGCTCCACTGTAAGCAACCAGGTCTTTTTTTCGTCCTAGAAGCAGAAGACCAGGGGGTAGATACAGGTGTAGAGATAATCCCAGAAGTGATTTCAACCAAGGCATTACAAAGAAGTCATGGGAAGATTTTGGTCAGTGCCTGCAACGTAATGCCCTCCCGAGTGAAGATGTCAGCTCGAATGTTGGTGGGACAAATGAAATTGGCCACCCCAGTCTCACTGTTTAATCTGGTGGGCAGAGCGAAGGAGGCAATCTCTGTCAAGGAGGTTTACCTGAAGAATACTCCTCTTTCTCCAGAGTGGAAGGAAATGGTAAAGACCCAGCTGCTTAGAAGGCAGGCTGCATTCTCCAAGAGTGAGTTCAATGTAGGGTGCGCAAAAAGTGCCAAAGATCGCATTCATCTCCAAGAAGATAAGCCGTTTAGAGAAAGAATCAGACAGATTCTCTGGTGGGGGGAGTGTGTAGTGGTAGCTATGCATCTTCATTACATTGCCAAGCTAGATGTGACTCTGAATGAACATAGATACAGCTTGTCAGTTTTACACGAGGGACCCCCCCCCCCCCCCTTTTCTTCTCACAGACTTGTTCACAGGCAAAACAGCCCACTCTGCCCTTTCACCTAGTTTCCCATAGGCAGAGGTTAGTGGGTCAATCAAAGGAGGACTAGAAGAGATGCAAAGAACTCTGAGAGATGGAGTTCCCAGTACAGACTGCTTGATTGAAATCAACATGTAGAGAACTACATCTTCCAAGAAGCACTGCTGTATGGGAGAAGTTTTTTACCCTGGAGGCTTTCTGAGAGAAAGGGCAGAGCTACCATGAGGCTGGGAAGAGTCTAGATGTGTGGACAGGAGGCTGCAGATTTTAGACCTGGGGGATCAAGTCTGCCACAGCCAGGAAGTCGGTGGCAGACATATGGGAATAAAAGAGGACTCCGCGTGTGTCCCCAGGCATTCCAATCTGCGTACGATACCCCTGTGAGGAGGCATCAATTGGACACTTGCAAGGACCGGGACTACAGTAATTTTACCTGTGGCCTTTGGACACAGGAGTTGGTCATCGGGCTTTCACCCAAATACTTCATGAGCCAGAACTCTGATTTATCCTTGATGCCCTGCCTCCCTTAGTTACATTGAACCATGATGCTGTTACACGCTGCCTGGCAGTGAAAACACTTGCTTACTACCCCATAGGATAACAATACTGGTTGCTTGTCCAAACCTTTGGATGTATCGAGTTTACCTCACTGCAGGATATCAACCAGTGCACCATCGTAAAGTAGCTCAAAATCTTAAGGGCCTTATCTGAGTTCAAGACACTAGTCAATTACAGGTGGATCCACATTGGGGGTTGATTCAGTGCACTGGGTCAGTTATTGAAGTTAAGCAGGCCTGCTGGGACTGTGATGCTGGGGTGAAGAAGGGAGAGGATTGAAAAAGATTAGGTCATTCTTTTACCCTCCTTCTGCCTGGATATAGCCCAATTTGTTTGTGGTTGTCAGATGCTTTATTGAAATTCATTTTACATTTTCTTACATTTTCTTGACTTATTTTCATGTGTTTAGCAGACGAATTTGACCTTGTTGATTTTCCTGTAACTTTTGTCTTGTCATATCTCATCACACCTGCTTACTGCTTTATATTGCTGTGACTGTTTGTTTTGTCCTCTTTTAAGCAAGCACACAGTAAAAGTTACTTTCTGATTTCACTATAACCTGTGTCTCTTACTGTGACATTTACACTACACTACAGCCATGTGTGTCAGTGGCATTGAGCCTGTTCTTGAAGTTCAGAAAGCAGAGTAAAAAAACAATATTCAAGTGGCTCATGCGGGGGTATTGCTACATTTAGAAGAGCATTAAATGTAGAGGCTGCATTTGTTTATTTTTTTAGGCTTTTTGTATCTTTTATTTTTTTTTAACCTGGTGATCCCACTAGTAGCATACTTCCTATCTTGGGGTGTCTCCATTCTGAATGGAAGAGCAAAAGAGACACCTTTGGGCAGCAGCATTGTCAGCCTGGCAAGAGGGTAATAGATTTTTGGACTTGTTAGAAATTCTGTATATAGCCCTACAGAACAGACAGACAGTGCACAGTCCACAAGGGCTTTACTGCTTAACTGCAGAAAAGAAACAGGCACTTTATTATCAGAGAAAGGACAATAGAGTATACAGTACCATAGCTCCAGCAACAACCATATAACCACTGCCATCTACTGGCTAAAGAATATAGCTGTAGTTGTTGTACAAAATTACATGAACCATGCAGTCCAACAACTTGACTAACAAATTAAGATTGAACTCAGCTAACACTTTATATACAGTTAAGGCAATTTTTAAATTTTTCTTTAGAGATAAAGGAGTTACATAAATGAATAAAAGTTGACCATTGTAAGCACCCCTTTCAGTGGTAAATGGTTTGCCTCAATGTTCTAACTACCACTTTTGCTGCGCAGCTTGGTTTGTTAACCGCTTGCTGACCGCCTCACGCTGATATACGTCACCAGAAGGGTTTGTACAGGCAAACAAACGCACCTGTACGTTGCCCTTTAAGAGCTAGCCAGCGAGCACATGCTCGGCAAGTTCCATGAATTGGGTCGTGGGTCCCGCTGTCAATCGCCATGGGGATACCCGCGTTCGTCTCACGGAGAGGAAGAACGGGGAGAAGCTAATGTAAACAAGCATCTCCCCATTCTGCCTAGTGACAGTGTCACTGATTTCTGCCCCCCCCCCACAGTTAGAATCACTCCCCAGGACATACATACCCCTACACTGTCCCCTAGTGGTCAACCCCTTCACTGCCAGTGTCATTTATACAGGAATCAGTGCATTTGTATAGCACAGTTTGCTGTATAAATAACAATGGTCCCAAAAATGTGTCAAAAATGTCCGATGTGTCTGCCATAATGTTGCAGTCATGATAAAAAATCACTGATTGCCACCATTACTAGTAAAAAATAATAAAAATATTAATAAAAATGCCAAAAAACTATCCCCTATTTTGTAAACGCTATAACTTTTGCGCAAATGAATCAATAAACTCGATTTTTTTTTTTTACCAAAAATATGTAGAAGTATACGTATTAGTAAACTGAGGAAAAAAAAAGTTTTCTACATATTTTTGGGGGATATTTATTATAGCAAAATGTAAAAAATAATGTGTTTTTTTCAAAATTGTCACTCTTTTTTGTTTATAGCGCAAAAATAAAAAACGCAGGGGTGATCAAATACCACCAAAAGAAAGCTCTATTTGTGGGAAAAAAAGGACGTTACTTTTGTTTGGGAGCCACGTCGCACGACTACGCCATTGTCAGTTAAAGCGCAGAATTCGCAAAAAGTGCTCTGGTCAGGAAGGGGGTAAATTCTTCCAGAGCTGCAGTGGTTAAAGGAAGATGAAAAACTTGCTGACCAGTACATAAGGGGAAAATATACAAATTAAAAAAAAAAAGTAATTGAATAGTCACCGCATTTAAGAATTGGTAAGCTGCAATATTATAAAAAAATATATAAAATAAAATAATATATAAAAACAAAATAATAATAAATAATAATAAAACTATAATATAATATAAAAATACATTTTTGGGTTTAATACCACATTAATTTGATGCTTGCAGCCTGAGAGAAATGAGAACAAAGCAATACACAGAACTTTCATGATGATGACAATGCACTCACTTACTTTGAGGAAATCTTGGAGGATTGTCATTCACATCGCTGAGGGTGATATTAACAGTAGTTGTTCCAGCTAATCCTCCCAGCTGTCCTCCCATATCTTTGGCCTGGATAATGACTTCATAATATTCTCTTGCTTCTCGATCCATATTTGTTAACGCCGTTCTGATTATGCCTGGAGGAGAGAAACAATGTCACAACTTGCCTTGCATAATGGCATAAGAAAAAATGAATTTAACTTTTAAATGAAAGAGTGTCTTTTGTTAGGAGTGAAGGAGGAGAAGGAGGTAGAAGTTGGCAAAACTGCAAGAAATATCCTGCAGAAATACTCTTGATATCTTTCCATATGGCATTAAGCATGCCATTTAGAGAGCCAGATGTAATTGGCCAGATGCTAAATCTACACTATCAATATAATTTCTTCACTGCATGTTCAATTAAGCAGCTCAAAGTACTGTATATTTAAGTATTCTGCAATACATTCATGTGGACATTTCACGTCATAAGCTGAAAAATATCTATCAGTTCACAAACTGCATGCTCTGCACAAATGAGTGCAACTTTCACAAATAAATACATTTTATTGTAGATTTTTTATTTTTATTTTTTGCAGAATTACCAAGTGCTACCAAAAGATGGCAGCAGTGCTTCTTGTAAGATTTTCTTTGCTTTATATCATTAGTGCAGACTGACTGAGTTTCTTGATATGCACTGAAACTGCAAAGAAATATTTGCTCTTCCTGAGAAGACTATCATGAGCCTGACCTCTTCATAGGATATTTCCCCAAAGATCAAGATTTTTTGGAACGTCTACTTTCGTTTTGTACAAGCACATGAAACTAGTTTCTGCACTGACATCCTGGGCTGTGGAGAATTTCAATTAGTTTTCATCATGATGTGATAAGAGCAGAATGTCTGAGTGGTGAAGTGCATTTGTCTGTAAAATGTGAATGCTTAAAGGACAAAAGCTAATAAAAAATAACATGATTGTATACATGTATTGAAGAAAATAATCATAGCAGCAATATTAGTTCATCAGACATACAGTATGTATGTAAGAGAAACTCCAATAAAAACATTTTTTTTTCTTGATTTACATATATGTATTTTTGTTGTGGTGTGTTTTTTTTTTTCGTTGAAATCAATAGAATAGAAATAGAAATCAATAGAAATGCATGAAAAAGCACAAGTTAACACTTGTTGCCATGTACTTTTTATATTTATTAATTTATTCTTTAATGCAGGGCCCTCTTAATCCTCTTGTATTTTATTGTATTATAACTGTATTGTCTCCTTTTTATATTGTAAAGCACTGCATAAACTGTTGGCGCTATATAAATCCTGAATAATAATAATAATAATGTCTATGTGCATATATTTTCATCGTTCATCTTTGCTTGGAATATAGCTTTAATCTAACATACACACATACATTCTTGTTATTATACAGGATTTATAAAGTGGCAACAGTTTGCGCAGTGCTTAACAAAATGAAAGCAGACAGTTACAATACAATTTGGTACAAGAGGAATCAGAGGGCCTTGCTAAAAGAGTAAAATAGATCCCCTTCAGCCAGCAACAATACATCCCCCTAACAACACTGTACCACCCACAACAAAATCACCCCCCCCCCCCCCCCAGGCTCCCAGCAGCATCAACAGATCTCCACACAGCCAGCATTAATAAACTCTTTGGCAGCCATCAACAATAGACCCCTTCCCCAATAGTAGATCCCCTTGCCATTACATACAGTAAGTCCAGGAGGTGCGTTCCCCCGTGTCCCCGCTGAAAAAAAAGCCCTGAATGCAAGTTAGAATAAGTGTCTTTGTACTTTAAAATGGTTGTAAACTCACCATTTTAAAGTACAAATACTGTGAAATACTCACCTGAGCCCAATCCAGTGACATGCACAAGAGTAGGAGTTCTCCTGGGTCTCGCCCTCCTCATTGGCTGAGACACAGCTCTTACTGCTGTCAATCACAGCCAGTGAGGGGGAGCCAGTGGTGGGGTTGAGCCATGCTTTGTGTGTCCCATAGAAACACAGAGGTGGCTTGGGAGGCAAGCAGCTTGCTATGGTGGCACTCAGCAGAGGGAGAAGCCAGGAGCACCGGTGGGGGCAAGGATCAAGGGGAGAAGAATCAAGGCTACTCTGTGAAAAACGATTGCACAGAGCAGGTAAGTATAGAATATAAGTTATTTTGATTCATCATTTAGATACATTGTAGGAATAGAAGATGGGTACACTGTAGTCATATAGGGATGGACATGGTCAGCAACAATACTCAGGTAGGCCATGGCATTTAGACAATGCTCAATTGGTACTAAGGAGCCCAAAGTGTGCCAAGAAAATATCCCCCACACCATTACATTACCACCACCACTAGTGTGAACCATAGATACAAGGCAGGATGGATCCATTCTGACCCTACCATCTGAATGTCGCAGCTGAAATCTAGGCTCATCAGACCGGGAAATGTTTTTATAATCCTCTATTGTCCAACTTTGGTGAGCTTTTACGAATTGTAGCCTCAGTTTCCTGTTCCTAGCTGACAGGAGTGGCACTGGGTATGGTCATCTGCTATTGTAGCCCATCTGCATACCTTGGTTGTAACGATTGGTTATTTGAGTTACTGTTGCCTTTCTATCAATTCAAACCAGTCTGCCCATTCTCCTCTGACCTCTGACATCACAAGGCATTATGCTCCACACAACTCGCATTCTCTGGATATTTTCTTTTTTTCTGACCATTCTCTGTAAACCCTAGAAATGGTAATCCCAGTAGATCAGCAGTTTTTGAAATACTCAGACCAGCCCTTCTGACACCAACAGCCATGCCACTTTAAATTTCACTTAAATCTCCTTTCTTCCCCATTCTAACGCTCAGTTTGGACTTCAGAAAGCCACCTTCACCATGTCTAGGTGCCTAAATGCATGCTGCCATGTGATTGGCTGATTAGCAAATTGTTACCAAGCAACTGAACAGGTCTATCTATTAAAGTGGCTGGTGAGTGTATATACACCTAGTTTTTTTGTTTATTTGTCTTATGCTCCATACACACAGTTGGATATTCCGACCACAAAATCCGTCTGATTTTTTCCGACGGATTTTGTCCGAAACTTGTCTTGCATACACACGGTCGCACAAAGTTGTCGGAAAATTTGATCGTTTGGAACGAGGTGACATACAAAACATACAACGGGACTATATAGAGGCCAGTAGCCAATATCTTTCGTCTCCAAATTTTTTTTGAGCATGCACGGCACTTTGTGCGTTGGAATTCTCTACACGCGATAGGAAAAAGTCAGATCGGATTTTGTTGTCGCAAAATGTTATATCCAGCTCTCAAACTTTTTTCGTCAGAAATTCCGACAGAAAAAGTATAATAGAGCCCACACAAGATTGGATTTTCCGACAACATAATCTTATCAGACTTTTTCCATCTGACCGTGTGTATGGGGCAGTACACAACATTGTTTTGAATCCCGCATCTTGAGGGTTGAGCATTATATTTGATTCAGGGAGCATGGAGGTTATTCTACTATATATAAGTATAACATGTTTGTTATTTAAAGATAGAAAAACTGAACCTAAAGCTCGCATGAAAAAAAGGAGTGCTTAGGCTTACTTATCTAAAAGCCAAGCTTGGCAGCAGTTACCATAAGGTGTTCACTCTAATTTTAACTGTGATCTCACACTGGAGTTTTAGAGAGAGGCCTGGTATTCCTGGGTATGTGGGAGCTAGAGACACACATACCCAAAATTCAGAAATTAATGTTGATTGTCAAGCCTGAAAGTGGGGGTGAGGAAGATTTAGCTTGGTCTCTCATACTTATGTCATTAGTTCGAAAAGGAAATCAGGGGCATCTCACAGTAGATTGGGGCAGCAGTGTGAACACAAAAAAACAAAACAAAACACTTTCACTTAATGATTTACTTTGAATTTGCTTTAGTGAAGGGCTTTTTGGTCACTTTGGCCTAGTTATATAAGAGCTGACTGCAAAAAAAAGATTTTAATAGCAATACTTTTGAATTAATTAAATCATCTCCTGAACCCCACATCACACAGGATCCACTAAATTATGCAAATATTCAAAATCAACAAACTCCTGAAGATATTTATGTAAAATTGATTGTAAATTGAAAAATTGATGATTAGTACACAAATACAGAAGCACTTTAGGCATCTAACAAACAATTACTTTACCACTCTGCAATTTGTGTTCAAGCTGCTGAATTAGCAACAGGATCTGCTGGTAAATTAGCTTTGTCTGTTGGTATTTCAAGTAGTGTGTTTCTGTGTGAATTGTACTGTTAGAATTATTTGTTTTCTCTGTAAAAGTTAACCAATGTATTCTTCAAGTTTGTGAGTTTTTGCATCACATTTTTTAGCACAAGTAAAATGAACAAAGAGATAACATAGCTAATATGTTAAATTCTCAATTTTACATCTGAAAATTCAATTGGAAAACAGAATTGACAGTGAAAAAAGTTACATAGTGGTAGTACCAAGACCTTTATAGGATTGTGGACCATTAAACAAGGTGTATAGGTCAGTTCTTTGTTAGAATCAGGTGGAAACTGGTGCAATGCGTTTGCCCTTTTGCAGCCACCCATGCGTTTTTTAAACATTCGCTGGTACTCGAGTGCCACCCGGACCCAAAATGTTGGATTATCTGGGCTAGAAAAGATGGCATAGTTTAAGAGAGCTGCCTGAGATTGTTGACATAAGTAACTAAAGCCAAACATTAAAAACCTGAGCATGGATATGAGTTCTAGTCAGGCACAGTAAAGGTGAACAGAGATGATGTGCTATTGAGTACAGGGCTAGTAAAAAGTCTGATCCAGAAAGTCTAGACCACATATGTGAAAAATAGGGCCGTGGGCTGAATGAGTACCTCCAGGCCTTGTCACGTGGCCCTCACACCCAGTTTTGCAGCCAGAACTCCATCCCGCCACCTCCGGCTCTCACCCTCTGCTCGCACACCCACTGTCACTTAAATAAAGAAGCCTTTTGTGTTTACTAGGGACAACTTTGCCCTCAGCGGCTCCCAGATCTAATAAATTCCTGGACACACACGGTGGGTCACACATCTCCAGAATCTAAGAGAAAGAACGATCTCTCTGAAAATACACAAGTAGTAAAATCTCCTACACAGGGAGGTAGTAGAGCCAAGCCAGGTAGGTGACAGAGATGCGAAGAAGCTTTGTGGTGGGGGGTTTGGGGTTACAAACTCAGTGCACTCCTAAGCCCTGCACTCTGTACACAGCATACCCCTGAATGCTGCAGTCTGTGCATAATGCACCCCTGGACCCTGTACTCTGCATGTAATGCCTGCCTGAACTCTGCACATAACGCCCTCCTAAACTGTGAACTTTGCACACAATGCACCCTGTACATAGCATAGTTCTGAACATTGCACTCTGTACATAGTGCAAAACAAATACAGACGGCCTTTTGAGGGCAACCATACTGCTGATGCGGCCCGCAAAAAAATTGAGTTTGACACCCCTGGTCTAGAAGGCTATAGATTAGATGTAAGCAGGTTCATGGGGATCAGGTGCAGAAAAGGAACAGAGTCTAAGTAGATTGGTAATAGACATCAGCAGGGGGTCAGATTTTAGAATATAGGAACATGAACTTTATAATCACATAGTAAACCAGAAACATCCTGGGGACAGATTCATGAAATACAGAAATAAGAAGCAGGTACAAAACCACATGGAGGTACATTCCAGTGCTCTTTAAGGAGAGTAAAAAACACTTAAGCTCCATACACACTATCAGTTTTTCTGCTGAGTTTTTCCTTCAGATTTACCAAAACCATATAATATGAGGTCAAACCTTAGGCGTTTCAATTTGTATGCAATCAGGCAGGCCCTTGTACTACATGGTTTTGGTAAACCTGAAGAAAAAACAGAAAAATAGATAGTCTGTATGGGGCTTAGTTTTCAGCAACCATCAGACAGCTTTCTTAAAGCATTTGTAGAACCTTTCAACTCCATTTTAAGGATGTTTAAGGTCATGATAAGAGTACAGGATTTCACTTTTATTAATGTACTAGCAAGCTCTAGTAGGCATTTGGCAAGCACACGTTGAATAAGGCTAAGCAGAAGCTTTCTGAAAGCCAGATCGCTGTTTTTTTTTTAAAGTAGCAGTCAGCACTCACATTATGGTGCTATATTATCGGTGCTAACATACCAAAACTAGAGTTGAATAGTGCTTAAAAGGCTTTTAAAAAATTCAAAATTATGCTATAAGCTCTGCAAATACCTTGTAAATTGTTGCTGTACACACTGTTCTTCTGCAAGTTAAAGCCCATGTGTAAGAGGCATAATAAGACAGTCATGTTCATGTTGTGGCGCAGAAAGGGTTGCCTGAGTGTAGGAAAAGCTAGAGAGGATTTAAGGAGAGGGTGCTCTTAAAGAAGCAACAACAGACAGCAAGAGTTCCAAATGACAAAAGTAAACCAAATAGGAGACAGCAAGAAATGGCCACCACCAGCCAAATAACTGGTAGCAATTGTGCCACAGATTGAGTGGAAGGCTACTGTTTACTGCAAAACAGTATGATAACTATGTGGGTGCAGCTCCTACTTGAATCTGGTTTCAAACTCAAAATTTTGCGACACAATGAAATAGACAATTGTAAATAAAATGCAATTTTCTGCATAAATTTAGTAGTGGTTGAATATTGAATTTAAGAGAAATGGTTAATGCAAACTGAGCAACAAGTCCAATAATTAGTGGAATCACAGTTTTAGGACAACAGCAAATGTAATATAACAGCTGACTATAAGGTTCAGGTCACACTGCATGCCGATGCGGCTCACAGCAGGGGTCCTGTGCGTCCTGTCTCACCTCTTCAGGTCTATTCTCAGCCCGAATTTTGGGCTGAATTCAGACCTGAAATGGACCAAAAGATGCAGAGCGCTCCTGTGCAGATTCGCACCAGTGCCACATCCGAGATATGTAAACCAGCTCCATAGAGAGCCGGTCATATTCTCCTGCTATTGCGAATTGGATGCGGGTTCTCCGTATCCAAATCATAATAGCGTGAACCCAGCCTTAAGGTTTTAAACTTGTCAAATGTCTGTGTTGAGGACCTGAGCAACAGCACCATAGTAGATTCCTTTTCAAGGTAACAAAGTAGCAACTACGATATCTTCCCTGGATCTCCAAGGAACATATAACCCCCTCGATCTCGACACATCCTCTTATTGGCCCCACACTAGAAACCTTCAGCAAGACATGTGCCAAATTTTCTCCCTGCAAAAATGTGTCCAATTACCCCATTGCGCAACAACCCAGACTTTCTCCCGGGAATGACAAGAACCTTTGTAGAGACAGAAACGCAGAAATGCTAGCTAAACATTATTTTTATAGAGGCTATTTCCTACACCCCACTGATCTCACAGAACGTTCCAAAACAGGCGCATTCCCGCTCTGGCCCTATATTCAGCTCAAACACTTCCTAGACGACCCAGCATGTAGGGGAGGCTTTACCGCGAATCCCACGATTTTGGAGTCACTCTGTTCAAGCGCTCCCCCACAGAGGCATGTTATCTCCATGCTCTATGCTTTTCTCTACGAACAAGCACTAGAAAGCTTGCGCTTGGAGCGGGACTACTGGGAGTCGGTTCTCGACAGAAACATAGAGGATAAAAGTTGGGACAAGATTAACTTCTATCTTCTATCTCCACAAAGGTTCTTTAAACGTAGAGAACATGTTGGTACAGAACACCAGACTTAATACACAAATTTTCACCCACTGTGTCGGAGCAATGTTGGAGATGTGGCAAGGAAATAGGTACATTCATTCACATTTGGTGGAGCTGTAAGTCTTTACAACCGTTCTGACGGAAAGTGCATGAGGTGACAGTGAAGGTATCCTCTATCCCATTAGAGTACACCCTGGCTCAATATCTTCTGCATCTAGCGGAGATCCCCAAAAAACGTTACTATAAATCAGTCACATTATCCGAATAGACTCTCCGGTTTAACCGCATTGCGGAAATGGAGAAGTTAATATATACTGCACTCGACAAAATCTCTGCTTATACTTTGACTTGGGGTGCATGGTCATCCTTTAGAGCTTCTAATGCCGTGTACACACGTAGTCAACTATGCGGCGGACTTAGTCTGACGGACTTCCCGCCGGACTGTCCGCCGGACTTTCCGAACGAGCTACTTACCCACACACGGCACTTTTTCAGCAGACTAATACAGCGTACTAAGTCCGCCGGACTATCCCCCGTACTTTTGAAATGAATGAACTCGCCCACACACGCGGAGGAAAGTCCGCTCATTTTGAACGCGTATCCAGGTAGCCGGGGCCAGCGAAGGAGGCGTCGCTGGCCCCATCACCTGGTATGGACTTAAAGGGGAATCCCTACGCTGAAAAATCGGCGTGGGGGTCCCCCCCTAGGTCCACATCAGACCCTTGTCCAAGCACGCTATCCGGCCGGCCAGGAAAGGGGGTGGGGACAAGCGAGTGCCCCCCCTCCTGAGCCGTATCAGGCCACATGCCTTCAACATGGGGGGGTGCCTTGGGGAAGGGGGGGCCCAAGGCCCCCCACCCCAAAGCACCTTGTCCCCATGTTGATGAGGACAAGGGCCTCTTCCCGACAACCCTGGCCGTTGGTTGTCGGGGTCTGAGGGCGGGGGGCTTATCGGAATCTGGGAGCCCCCGGATACCGGCCCCCCACCCTATGTGAATGAGTATGGGGTACAATGTACCCCTACCCATTCACCTGTGGAAAAAAGTAAAAGTAAAACACAACACAAAAGGGTTAAAATAGTTTATTGCACAGCTCCGGGGGTTTTCTGTCTGTCTTCGAGGGTCTTCTCGCCGGACTCCGCCGCCCTCTTCTTCCGCGCGGGAAAAGTCCGCTCATTTCAAAAGTACGGTGGACTAGCACACACACGGGCGTACTGTCCGCCGAAAAGCGAGTCCGGCGGACAGATTGGAGTGCAAAAATACTTTCTTAGTCCGCCGTACTTTTGGGTAAAAAAAGTCCGCTGGAGGCTACACACGGGCGGATTGTCTGGCGGACTTGAGTTTGCCGGACTTTTCTACTGGATTGTTTGATCATGTGTATGCAGCATAAGGCTTACCTGGAACTTATTGAAGGCTGACCTGGTTCCATACAAAAGGTGATCCACTCTCTGAGTCTCCCCCCCAAAAAATACGGGCAGAAGAGGGGGCAGCTGGTGATAACCTCACCCCCTCTTCCTTCCTTTTCAGCGTTTTTAGTGGGGGTTCAACCAGGAGGTCCTTCCTCCTCCTCCCCCTACCCTATCCCCACCGCCTCTTTCTTCTTTCTTCCATCCCCATTGCCCCTCCCCCTCCTTTTTTGTCCCTCCCCTATGACTCTGCCCCCGGTAAATTAAATGGGGAATTGCCTAACCGGTGGCAGGCTTGAACTTTATCCAACTGCGGGTCTAGGCGTAAGAATGATAAGTTCATAGATAGAGTGAGACACACTTAGTATGTGCGGGTGTAAACTTATAACTCCTGTACTGTTTTCTGTCTTTTTGTTTTTATTGTTTTTGTATGCAATGGATTTGGATTCGTACAATTTGCTCCTTTTTGTACTCTTTACATATGTTTAATAAATAAACTGTTTGTGGAAAAAAGAAATAAATAAAGTAGCAACTAATGTACTGTTTGTTTTAGATAACACATACTGTAGATATAACCTGCTTCCCAGACTTTCTGTAGAACTGTCCTCTCTCTAATGCCCCATCCACCTCTAGGCTAGCACGCCTCTTTCTGTAGCTATCCAAATTAAATAAATTGTGGGGTTCTCTAGTGCCAGTCTTTGTGAAATAGTAAACAATTGCTGCCACATAACAAGTGAAAATGTCAGCCATGCAAAGTGAATTAGTTCTGCAATGCATGCACAAAACAGGTAGCATAGCAAATGTGTATGAAATAGTTCAAGGATGTACCGTTATAAATGACATTCATTTAGCAGATATTTCTCCATGACACACGTGAGTTGCCAATTGTCTGATTTGTACAATATATATATATATATATATTTGTTTTTCACGTGTACACTGAGATGAGCGTCATTTTCCTTGTTTTCATTGCTCAACTTGGAACCTGCTTCAGGTCCTCTGTAGAAGCTGCCATTCCTGTTAGACTATTTCCTTCCTTTTTCATCATCTCCTATGGACTTTCTCCATTTGTGAACTTTTTTTACATATTTGGACTAATGAGCAACAACTCTGATCTTATAAATAAATAGTCGCACTGCTTATATTTGTGTTGCTTCCCAAAAGATCATTGGCCTTGCGCCTTACCCCTGTGTGTAGAAGAAACAAGGTGCCTAAGTTAATTGTACCAGCAACAGGAAGGATGCACAATGAGATAAAAAACAATATTCTTCCTTTATTAAACTAGCCAGCAGCAACAGGTTCTATTCTGACATATTTTACTCTAGGCACATCACATTCTGAAAGAAGTCTAAGTTGTCTTAGATATGTGTAACAGATGACATTTTGGACAAAATGTCATATGCAGGTAAATTTTGTTTTTGCCTCAGAACAGTAGGGGTTCTGAGGATTAATTGTGTAGGTAGACCTTAACACCAGTCTGGCCAGGCTGTGTTTGGAAGTTCTGCCTGGTCATGTGAATAGTGAGGTGCACATGACAGGCCAGAACTAGGTTTGGTTGGATGTTTAGGTATTAGCGTTCTCGTAACCAATCAGTGGGAGCACCGGGGGCCCAATGAGGAGTCTGGGAAGGGGTACTTAAGAGGTGTGGGTGACGTGTTCGGAGGAGAGGAGTTTGCGAGACCCATGGGGTCTGTTCTGGTTCTAGGACTGGAGTAGCCCCGTGAGGGGTCCCAGTCATGGGGTGTTCGACATCCCGCAACATGTTCCTGTTGGAGGCCCCTGATAGACCTGCCTGGTCTCGGGTAGGGATCCATCTGTTCCCGAGTCTCAGAACCTACTGGTCCGAGGCGCAGTAACTGAGGGAGGATTCAAGGTGTCCGGGTGTGCTCTTGGCTTGGAGAGGTACCACAGCTCATGGAAGTAACTGGGGGGAGGATTCTTCGGAGGAGGGCCGGCAAGTGGCATCCTGGGAAGTGCCTGGTTAGTTGGGAAGGACATCGACAAATTCATGTTTTTTCTAGTACCATTGAGGAGACGGGAAACGTTCCAGGTACTGAGGAAAAAGGTTCCTGTTCACCCTTAGTTACAACTTGTCCAAATTCATAGGATTGTTCAAATTTGAGTCAATGTGCTGACTGCCATGATCTCTGGCTAGAGGTCTGTTCAGCTTTGAAGTACCCAGCTGCGAGTGGCTACTCTCTGGGTGAAAGTAGAGACATTGCTAGACCTGAGTTCTTCACCCATGCTCTCTGTTCCCTAAGAGACTGTGTTGTTTGGAAGTTATTATTGCAAAATAAAACCCTTTGAAGAGGACTTCATCTGTGTCAGCATTCAAGTTGTTGGGTACCCTGGGAACCCCTAGACGTGGAAGAGCAGGCCAACTGATAAGCCCAATAAGTCAAGGTCGCCCTGCAAGGGTTATGGCCGCTACATATGGAAGGGAATTTCAGTAAGAAAGTGACAATCATTGAATGTCTTGGGGTATGGAGACATACTTTAGTTAAATACAATAGGTGAATTTATTAAAGAGTACCTTATTAGAATACCTCCACCTAGATTTTTCTAAATGTTATGCACCAACACTCCTTATGATAAAAGGAAATACTGCATTTATTGGCATATAACACGTACATTTTTCACCCTAAAAATAGGGTGCAAATAGTGTGTGTGTGTTATACGCAAATACTGCAATTTGGGCTGCCTTGGAGGAAACGGGGAGGGGGAGGGACGTGCGCCATCAGATTACATACCGCAAGAATCTCCTGTTTACTCAGCGGCCTCTGTAATAGGAAGCCCCACTCCTTGGCTGGCACTGGACCAGTGTTCAGTCTATCATAGAAGCCAGCCCAGGAGGCGGGACTTTGTATTAAAGAGGTCACCAAGTTAACCCTAGATTTTCACTGCATGTAATCTGACAGCGTTGTGAGGCTGTAGATGGGCATTGATCAGGTTGCATTGATGGGCAATTGTGAAGCTGCAGATGACCATTGATCAAGCTGCATTGATGGGCAATTTTGAGCCTGTAGATGGGCATTGATCAAGCTGCATTGATGGGCAATTGTGAGGCTGTAGATGGGCATTGATCAGGTTGCATTGATGGGCAATTGCGAGGCTGCAGATGGGCATTGATCAAGCTGCATTGATGGGCAATTTTAAGACTGCATATGGCCATTGATCAAGCTGCATTGATGGGCAATTGTGAGGCTGTAGGTGGGCATTGATCAAGCTGCATTGATGGGCAATTGTGAGGCTGTAGATGGACATTGATGGGCAATTGTGAGGCTGCAGATCGGCATTGATCAAGCTGCATTGATGGGCAATTGTGGGGCTGCAGGTGGCATTTATCTGGCTGCAGATGGCATTTATCTGGCTGCAGATGGCATTGATCAGGCTGCAGATGGGCAATGGTGAAACTGCAGATGGGCAATGGTGAGGCTGCATTGATGGGCACTGACCCTTATTTTGCTTCAAAGTTCTTTATTTAAAATTTCAGTTTAGTTTTTTTCCTGAAACTTCCCTCCTAAAATAAAGGTGTGTGTTATACGCTTGTGCATGTTATATGCCGATAAATACAGTAATTCATTTCAAACTATAAATAATTATAGTGCAAATGTCTTCAGTTCATCAATTAAGAATATGGTTTTATTGAGCCGGTTTGCACAATAAAAGCAGGATTACACAATCCACCCTTTTATTATACTTATCTAACTTCATCATTCTATGAGGAGGGAATTATGAAACATGGTGTGTTTTCACTTAAATATGACTTGTTTTAGGTAGAGAATTAAAGTATTAATTTTAGCTCAAAATGTTGGAAATTTTCATGACTGCATCAGTATATAGTATGGTTATCTAAAGGTGAAAATCAACAATGACAAGGGTCACACTACTCATATCGATTTTTCAGTTCCCTGGGAAATCTTTACCACTCATTAAGAATACTTTTCTTCCAACAAAAAAGGTAATAGCCAGTTTACTATGTCAAAAATGTTTTTGTTAGTAGTTCAGTCTAGGTTTGAAATGATCATTAAAATAGACACGTGGAAATAGACAGTTGGGTCAGTTTAACAGCCTTAATGAAATACAACGTGGTCGGGGTAGTTAACTAGATGGCCTAGCTTGGCCATCAATGTATATCATGAAACTGTATTGTATTATTGCTGCTTTTCACACAGGTCACATTCACTTTCAGTCAAAATTGAAAAGATATGTAAACCGTATTCACTAATCTTGACATGCATCTACTTTTATCAGTTTGACAAAGAGAAAGCTTTGTTTCCATGGTACCAGAGAACAAAGAGTGTTAATTCTCTATATGTACACACAATAACATTGCAGTGTAACCACACAAGAGAGTTGTATTCCCTGAATGCTCTTGTGAATTTATTAATGGAATGATCTTATTAAATTCCGTTGCATAAATACAATTAAATAATTGCAGAAATCCCCAATTATGCAATCATATGGCCTAGCCAATATTTACACTCTAATATTTAATTTAATCTGTAAAAATGCTAAATGCCATTTTTCTCTAAGGACTGAAGTCATCACAACTGCATGAAATTATTAAAGCAAACCATGGGCTTTATATGGTGTTTTGAATAAGCAGGCACAATTTACCTGTGAAAAGATCTTTCCATATTTATTTTTGCTTGATTTTTATGAATATGCGGGGGGACAGGATTGGTTGCGGTTAGGAAGACATCCATGACACTAACTTCTTTTAGTGGCAAATGCTAGATATTATTTGGAGGCATCGTTAATGCACCACCTTGAGGTGTGTTTGCTTCACAAATACTTATCGGAGCCCTCTCTCGATCCAACGCTATGCCCATCTGCATGTTTCTTGCTGCTCTCAGAAAGTGGAAGGTAGACTGAAGCCCCATACACACTATCAGATTTTCTACTGAGTTTTTCCTTCAGATTTACCAAAACCATATAATATGAGGTCAAACCTTAGGAGTTTCAATTTGTATGCAATCAGGCAGGCCCTTGCACTACATGGTTTTGGTAAATCTGAAGACAAAAATCAGCAGAAAATCTGATAGTGTGTATGGGGCTTAATAGCAATGGGAGCCATTGGCTCCTGTAGCTGTCAATCAAATCCAGTTAGGAAGAAGTGGGGTGGGGGGGGCGTGAAGGAGCATAGATGTGTGTATCTATAGAGACGTACACAGCCCACCCTTACGTGTGCCCCAATAGCACATGGCTTGCTATTGGGGTACACTCAAGACAGAAGGAATGCATAGTGCTGGCTGGGGACCCCAGAAGAGGGGGTAAGGGGCTGCTCTGTCCAAGAATATTGCAGGTAAGTATGAACCTCTTTTTTTCATGTGAGGTAAAAAAAAGAACCTAAAACATCTTTTAACCACTTCCCGACCGATGCACGATGATGTACATCGGCAGAATGACACGGACAGTCAAATTGGCATACAGGAAAGTCCATTTAAAATTGCCGCCGTGCCATTGCGTGCGCACCGCCGGCGGCATGGGCGAGTGCCGGTCAGAACCCCTGTGAGTCCAGTCTCGGGTCCCACGTTTGTCTCACAGGGAGGCTGAACGGGGAGATGCAGAAGTAAACAGCATCTCCCCGTTCTGCCTAGCAACAAGTTACACTGATCTCTGCTCCCTGTGATTGGAGCAGAGATCAGTGTTCACTAACACACAGCCACGCCCCCCACAGTTAGTAACACACCCCTAGGACACACTTAACCCCTACACTACCCCCCGGTTAACCCCTTCACTGCCAGTGTCATTTACAAAGGAATCATTGCATTTGCATACCACTGATTGCTGTATAAATGACAATGGTCCCAAAAATGTGTAAAAAATGTCTGATGTGTCCGCCATAATGTCGCAGTCACAATAAAAATTACTGATCGTCGCCATTACTAGTAAAAAAAAAAATTATAATAAAAATGCCATAAAACCATCCCCTATTTTGTAAACGCTATAAATTTTGCGCAAACCAATCAATAATCGCTTATTGCGATTTTTTTTGCCAAAGATATGTAGAAGAATACGTATTGGCCTAAACTGAGGAAAAAAAAAATGTTTTTTTTATATATTTTTGGGGGATATTTATTATAGCAAAAAGTAAAAAATAATGCTTTTTTTTCAAAATTGTCGCTCTTTTTATGTTTATAGCGCAAAAAATAAAAACGCAGGGGTGATCAAATACCACTGTAAGAAAGCTCTATTTGTGGGAAAAAAATGACGTAAATTTTGTGTGGGAGCCACGTCGCATGACCGCGCAATTGTCAGTTAAAGCGACGCAGTGGCAAATCGCAAAAAGTGGTCTGGTCTTAAGCCAGCAAAATGGTCCGGTCTGAAAGGGGTTAAGATCAGATTACCAGGAGACTTTTTAGAGAAGCTGCAGTGTGCCCTTACATGTATGATTGTTTCCAACCAGATTGGGCAATGTTTATTTGGTATCATTAGCATTTTGACAGTCTGAGTCTTGTACTTGCTACCTTTGTTATTCTAAGGCCGCGTACACACGCGCGGACTGTTTGCCCGACCTTGTTCGTCAAACAGTTTCGGCAAACAGTCCGCTCAAAATTTGCATGAGCGGACTTGCCCACACACGAGCGGACTGTTTCAGCGAACTGTTTGCCAAACAGTCCGCTCAACTTTTGAAATGAACGGACTCGCCCACGTAAGGCGGAGGCAAATCCGCCCATTTCGAGCGCGTGTACAGGTAGGCGGGGCCCGCGAAGGAGACGTCGCGGGCTCCGCCGCCTGGAATGGGCTTAAAGGGGAACCCCAACGCCGAAAAAAATCGGCGTGGGGGTTCCCCCAAAGTCCACACCAGACCCTTGTCCGAGCACGCTACCCGGCCGGCCAGGAAAGGGGGGCGAGCGAGCGTGCCCCCCCTCCTGAGCCTTACCAGGCCGCGTGCCCTCAACATGGGGGGTGCCTTGGGGAAGGGGGGGCCGCGCGGCCCCCCCACCCCAAAGCACCTTGTCCCCATGTTGATGAGGACAAGGGCCTCTTCCCGACAACCCTGGCCGTTGGTTGTCGGGGTCTGCGGGCGGGGGGCTTATCGGAATCCGGGAGCCCCCTTTAAGAAGGGGGCCTCCGGATACCGGCCCCCCACCCTATGTGAATGAGTATGGGGTACAATGTACCCCTACCCATTCACCTGTGAAATAAAGTACAAAAAAAAACACAACACAGGGAAAAAATATTTTATTGCACAGCTCCGGGGGTCTTCCGTCTTCGGGGGTCTTCTCGCCGGACTCCTCCGCTATCTGTGTGTAGCTCTTTTACTAGCGGAGGAGTCCGGCTTTCTTCCTCCCCGCCGCCGGCCTCTTCTCCCGACTTCGGGGGTCTTGTCCCCCTCTTCGGTTCTTCTGCCGGGCCACCGCGCCTTCTTGTAGCTCTTTTGCAGGCGGTGGCCCGGTCTTCTGTCGCCGCTGCCTTCCGTTCTTCTGTCGCCACCTTCGGTTCTTCTGCCGGGCCACCGCGCCTTCTTGTAGCTCTTTTACAAGCGGTGGTCCGGTCTTCTGTCGCCGCTGTCGCTGTCGCCGTCGCCGCCTTCCGTTCTTGTTCTTCTTCTTGTTCTTCTTCTTCTTCTCCTGGAGATGTTGACTCGACGAGCTCTCCGGCCGGAATGCCAGGGACACGCTCCGCTGCCACTTATATAGTGACAATGGGGCGGTGTCACATGGTATATGTCACATGGGTTGGTCACATGGTGACCCCGCCCCCTTACGATGTCATAGTCCCCATGTGACATCAACCCATGTGACCAACCCATGTGACATATACCATGTGACACCGCCCCATTGTCACTATATAAGTGACCGCACAGCGCGGCTCTGGCATTCTGGCCGGAGAGAGCGACGTGTCAACATCTCCTGGAGAAGAACAAGAAGAACAAGAAGAAGAACAAGAACGGAAGGCGGCGACGGCGACAGCGACGGCGACAGCGACAGCGGCGACAGAAGACCGGGCCACCGCCTGTAAAAGAGCTACAAGAAGGCGCGGTGGCCCGGCAGAAGAACCGAAGGCGGCGACAGAAGAACGGAAGGCAGCGGCGACAGAAGACCGGGCCACCGCCTGCAAAAGAGCTACAAGAAGGCGCGGTGGCCCGGCAGAAGAACCGAAGAGGGGGACAAGACCCCCGAAGTCGGGAGAAGAGGCCGGCGGCGGGGAGGAAGAAAGCCGGACTCCTCCGCTAGTAAAAGAGCTACACACAGATAGCGGAGGAGTCCGGCGAGAAGACCCCCGAAGACGGAAGACCCCCGGAGCTGTGCAATAAAATATTTTTTCCCTGTGTTGTGTTTTTTTTTGTACTTTATTTCACAGGTGAATGGGTAGGGGTACATTGTACCCCATACTCATTCACATAGGGTGGGGGGCCGGTATCCGGGGGCCCCCTTCTTAAAGGGGGCTCCCGGATTCCGATAAGCCCCCCGCCCGCAGACCCCGACAACCAACGGCCAGGGTTGTCGGGAAGAGGCCCTTGTCCTCATCAACATGGGGACAAGGTGCTTTGGGGTGGGGGGGCCGCGCGGCCCCCCCTTCCCCAAGGCACCCCCCATGTTGAGGGCACGCGGCCTGGTACGGCTCAGGAGGGGGGGCGCGCTCGCTCGCCCCCATTTCCTGGCCGGCCGGGTAGCGTGCTCGGACAAGGGTCTGGTGTGGACTTTGGGGGAACCCCCACGCCGATTTTTTTCGGCGTTGGGGTTCCCCTTTAAGCCCATTCCAGGCGGCGGAGCCCGCAACGTCTCCTTCGCGGGCCCCGCCTACCTGTACACGCGCTCGAAATGGGCGGACTTTCCGAGCGGGAACAGTTTGCTCATTTCGAAAGTAGCCTACACACGGGCGGACTGTTCGCTCAAACACAGTTTCAGCGGACAGTTTTTCGGAATTTCCGAAAGACTTTGTCCGTCCAACTGTCCGCTGAAACTGTCCGCTGAAAGCCCACACACGGGCGGACTGTCCGCCCAAACACTGTTCAGCGGACAAGGTTGGGCGAACAGTCCGCCCGTGTGTACGCGGCCTAACAGTAATGATAAACTGCAGTTTTAGGTTTTGTTTGCAGGGGGTGCTGTATCAAAAGCAATGTATTAGCTGTCAAGGGTTAGCCAAAAAAAAACAAACAAAAATGAAATAAAAAAATAAAAAAACTGAAGAATTTTAAACCATGGTACTATTGAAGATGAACTATATATGAGTATGCAAATGAATGCAATCACATCAATGACTCCCAGACAAGAATGAAGTTTCATAGTTGATTTTTTGAAGTTTATTGTCAAAGTACCATTTTTCAGACTTCCTGAAAAATAAGTCTTCCTCTCAATGGAAAAGAGGAAAAATCTTCAGAATTGTACTTTGCAAAAGGATCATTTTCATCTGTTTAAAAAATGTCAAGTAGCATTTTATGCTACAGAGAAAAGGCGCACTGCATGAAATAATAAGGGTCAGGGAGTATCTTGACACACGTTCTGGCCATTTATCAAATCATTACACATTTCTAGTCACTCCAAAGTAAGATCTGTTATTGCCTGGATTCTAGAAACATTAAAACATTTCCCCAATTTAAAATACCGGTACTGTAAGTATTCTAAATGACAGTCTTTCTTAATAACAGTATTTGGTGGTGGCGGCATCTTCCTTGCATCTGCCCCCTTTTTGTTTTTCGCTATTCCACATCGATCATATTGTTTTTGCTATACTCTGTAGGGGCTACTGAACCAGTGAACATGGCATCAGAAACATTTTAATGGTAAATTAATACATGTTAAAAAAGAATTCCAAGCAGTGGCGGGCCATCCATAGGGGGTGCAGGTGCGCGGACCCCCCCAGCAGTCACAAAAAAAGCACTATGTTCGGGCGCCAGACGGTGCATAGTCCACGTCTATGCAATCACGAGATTGCAGACGAGACGCTTCATTTGCGGTGTTTTGAATGGGCTTGTGGCGCAGTCCATTGCCTCGGACAATCCACGGCCGGGTGCTTTATATCACTACAGTGGGCTACAAAAAGATGGCTGCCATGAGGACTAATCTCCTTGTGTTCAGTGGAGAGGGGAGACCCCTCTCCACTGCAGACACAGAGAAAGCCAGGAATTGAATAGCTGCCGCTGAAGGGGACAGACGCGGCATGAAGGAGGGGATCCACTGCCGAAGACACATGTGTGGAGGACTCTACTGATGGGGACACTGAGATGTGAGGAGGACTCTGCTGGTGGGGACACTGAGATGTGAGTAAGACTCTGCTGCTGGGGACACATGTGAGGAGGACTCTGCTGTTGGGGACACTGAGATGTGAGGAGGACTCTGCTGATGGGGACACTGATATAAGGAGGGGTTCTGATGATGGGGACACAGATGTAAGTGGACTCCGCTGATGGGGCACAGATGTAAGGAGGGGCTCTGCTGATGTGGACACAGATGTAAGGAGGGGCTCTGCTGATGTGGACACAGATGTAAGGAGGGGCTCTGCTGATGTGGACACAGATGTAAGGAGGGGCTCTGCTGATGTGGACACAGATGTAAGGAGGGGCTCTGCTGATGGGGACACAGATGTAAGGAGGACTCTGCTGATGAAGACACACATGTGAGGAGGACTCTGCTGATGGAGACACACATGTGAGGAGGACTCCGCTGATGGGGACACTGATGTAAGGAGAGGCTCTGCTGATGGGGACACAGATGTAAGGAGGATTCCGCTGATGGGGAAACAGATGTGAGGAGGGGCTCTGCTGATGGGGACACAGATGTAAGGACGACTCCCCTGATGGGGACACAGATGTAAGGAGGGGCTCTGCTGATGATAATTATAATATGGGTGTGGATTATGAGAAGTGGGATGGGACAAAAAGAAAGG
Source organism: Lithobates pipiens (assembly GCF_037356315.1). Lineage (NCBI taxonomy): Eukaryota > Metazoa > Chordata > Amphibia > Anura > Ranidae > Lithobates > Lithobates pipiens. The sequence continues at coordinate 331,137,653 of NW_027507764.1, read as the reverse complement.
GTGGGTCGGGCGCCCCCCCCATCGTAAAACGTCACCAGCTGCCACTGATTCCAAGTGTGGATGTTTGTACATGGTTACATCAGTTCAGCTTGGACTGATGTAACTATGCATATTCCATACCTGTGGGATCCCTTTGTAAGCTCAAAATCCCTGTGGTAGACACCCTTACTCCAGTGATCTCCGCTAGCTTCTGGGTCTCTTTCTGAACAGCTGCCCTGTTGCATTGTGAACACAGGAGATTGCCCGCTTGGTACAGGCATCATTCAGAGATTGCTTTGCATTTTCTCAATGAATTTAAAGCGGAGGTCCACCCTAAAGTGGACCTTCCGCTCATTGGAATCCTCCCCCCCCTCCGGCGCCACAATTGCCACCTTTCAGGGGGGAGGGGGTGCAGGTACCTGTACAGTACAGGTATCTGCACCCACTTCCGGGATAGCTCTCTGCGGAAAGGGGCGTAGATTACGCCCCTTTCCGAAAGTCCCCCGCTGCCTGCTGGGAAACACACAGATCCCAGAGGCAGCGGGTCCATCCTTATTGTGCAGCGCGACTCGCTCATGCGCAGTAGGGAACCGGGAAATGAAGCCGAAAGGCTCCACTTCCTGATTCCCATACCCAAGATGGCGGCGGCAGCACCCGAGAGATGATCGAGACATCGGCTTCGGGTGCCGACATCGCGGGCGCGCTGGACAGGTAAGTGTCACTATTTTAAAAGTCAGCAGCTGCAGTATTTGTAGCTGCTGGCTTTAAAAAAAAAAAAAAACGCGGACTCCCGGCGGACTCCCTCTTTAACATGTTTTATGACTGGATGAGGTGGAGGGTAATGATGCAAAGCATTTGCTGAATGGCACCCGTGCCAAACAGATGACCTTTTCTGTTAACTAAACAACCACTTGGCATGGAACCCAGACACTAATGCATTAGTATATGCATACTTACATTAGTCCAAGTTGGACCGGTGTAACTATGTAAAAATATCCATGCAGGGAATGAAACCCAAAACCAAAAATGTAATATATGGTGGTGGCTGCATTTGTTTACTTTTCCCCTGTTTTCACCTGGCGCAACACACCGCCTGAATCTGAGTGCCCCCACTCTGGATGAATGTGCACAGGGGGCACCTTAGAACAACAGCATTGCCAGTCTGGGGGAGGAGAGAGTTAGATGTACTAGCCGAATTAAGTACACTAACATATTTAGAACAATCTCCAGCTAATACTCTATAAGCAGTTACAACAAACAGTTTTCTCCCTTCTGGGATAAAGATTTTACATAAATTAATAAAAGTCGATCATCGTAAGCACTCCTGCTTGTGTTAAATGGTTTGTCCCATCTCTATAACTGATACATTCTGCTAGAGAGCTTGTTCTTTTGAAAAATATCTTACTGGCTGGATCATCAGGTGAAAATAGTAGAAAGAAAGCCTAAAAAAGTAAATGAATGCAGCCATCACCTCTAAGAAATGGTAAGCTGCAATTTATGAGGGGTCTTCAAAATGTTCCGCACTTTTATGTATTTAATAGAGTTAAAAATAGTGCAGAAACTTTTTGAAGAACACTCGTAATAAATAGTTGCTTTTGGGTTTAATACCACTTTAGGTAATGTGTAAATGCAAAACTTTAACTGGCAAAGATCATCCCTGTGCTACATTTTCTGATCATTAAGGGAGGAAACAGAGAAAATACTTGCTCCCTTCTATCGAAGACTGATGGCCCCAACTCTATGCAAAGTCACTTTACTAGAGTTCAGTGACTGATTTTGAATGATAAAAAGCTACAGCATTTTTAAAAATTTATACTGTTGCTGTATATTGTGACATGTTAGGACTTTATTAAGGCAGACTAAAGTTACTAAAAATTTCAATGCTTCAGCAGAATAGGGTTCCAATAAAGTATTTAAAGCAATATATGGCACATGATTATTTTTCACAAGAATAATAAATTAATGAAAACATGTTGATTATAAAGTAATGTAAAACATGTTGATTATAAAGTAATGTAAAACATGTTGATTAAAGTCTCAGATGCTTAGGGGAGCTCCCCGAAGTCATTGCCTTCCCTATACTTTGGTCAAGTTTTAAATAATGATCTTATTATGATACTATAATATATATATATACACACACACACACACACACACACACACACACACACACACACACACACACACACACACACATACACACGGTACATCTCTGCAACACATGTACATTTCTCTGTGTTTTTTTCATGCAACTACAGAAAAGGTGCAGAAAAATGATCCCAGCTCTTAATTTTCCACTGTGGGCTAGCAACACGCAGACTTTTTATAGACTGAGTGGTGTCCGCCGTAATGCCGCGTACACACGCCCAGACTTTCCGGCAGACTAGGTCCGGCGGACCTTCCGAACGAACGGACTTGCCCACACACGAACGGACTAATTACATTCGAAAGTCCGTTCGTTAGTAACATGATGACGTAAGATGGGATTAAAAAAGGAAGTTCAATAGCCAGTAGCCAATAGCTTCCCTTGCGTTGTATTTGGTCCGTCGGACCAGCATACAGACAAACGGTTTTCCTGATAGGAATTGAGTCTGTCGGACAGATTTCAAACATGTTCTATATCTAGGTCCATCAGATTATTTTTATGAAAAATTATAGGATTAACCCACATACGATCGGATTTACAACCTCTCCTGAATGATTTAACTTGACTTATAGTAACCCACGTTTAAAATGTCAGTTTTGCCACATTTACATGCCGTGTTTGCATTTAGTTTTTTAAATAGTCAAAAATGAAAAATGCCTATAAAAAAAATGTGAAATGACCGCGTTAAGGGCCAGTTAACACCATGGAAACGCAGTCTGGATGCGCTCCAGATGCTTTTTTGCATGTGCGTTTTTGATGTGTTCCAGTGCGTTTTTGATGTAGTACAGTGCATTTTCCCCCTTTTTTTCCCTTAACCTTAAATAACAGCATGGGTATTCCAGTGTGTTTTGGTGCATTTAGGAGCGTTCCTGTGCGTTTGGATGCTTTTTACAGTGTTCCAGTACATTCCAGTGCAGGAAAAATGCAGCATGTTCTACTTTTTTTTCTGGAACTGGAACGCACTGGAACTGCAAGTTCTGGTGTGAATTATGCCGTTAAAAACCATATTACCTACTTTATATTCGATTTTGTTGCAGAAAAAAAATGCACTGGACTGCATGTGGTGTGAACTGGCCCCTTAGCCAAGTTTAGAAGTGTTTGGTGCTTGAAATGCCTCTAAAATCAGCGTCTGAACTCATTTATTTGCTTTCCAAAAAAGGCCTCTAAACTCAACTGCCTAAAAACGACATTAAACGAACCTGTGTACATGTACTGATAAGATAACATTGGATGAGTTCCGGGGTAGCTGAAAAAAGCAGCCACCTGCCTCTAAACATCCGTTTACCAGCAACATGTTACTGAAACGTATTGATTTATTGACGAGCATCCCCAACTAACTTGATGGAACACAAGGAAAATAAAAAATCTTCAAGTAAGGAAGAACACACAGGTAGTATCTTCTAACTTTAAAGAGTTAGGTAGTTAACTCTCATTACCCAACCGGTAATCTTGTTTAAGGAAAGTTTCTCTGTAACTGTTAATTATAATCATAACTCAGGGGAGATACAGGACCAACTAGCGCAAGCGGTAACAGTGGGCACACAAAGGTTTGGATAGTCATTGTTTAACCCATAAGTCTTATATCCTGCTGTCACAGTGATAAAGGGGTGTATGTGGAATTCTAATGCGCTGCAGTGATTTCAGATGGAATGGCTTAGGAGTCACCAAAGATTAGCGTTAGTGACTCGGTTATTAGCATTAGAATTTTAAGCCATGGTCACCAGGTGGCGACCCAGCCTGGTCACCAGGTGGCGACCCAGCCTTTCTCTATCCTCCATCTCCCCTCTACTCTTCCAGGTGGATCTACGCCTGGAAGAGTAGAGGGGAGATGGAGGCTAGAAGAGAAAGGCTTGAGAAGGGGAAAGAGGAGAGAAAGAAGAAAGAAAAAAAAAAAAGAAAAGAGGGGGGATCAGAAGGCAGGAGAATTGGTGTGATAGATAGTGAGGGAGGGGTGGGTGCTCTTCCCACCATCTCCCCTAGGTCTTGTTATGGTCAAATTCATATAGGATTCAAGGCCTGTGTGTATTCAGCTGATTCAACAAAATGGAACCAGCATGTCCAGGTCTTCGCAAACTTAGCGGGTGTCTCCCTGGCCTGGTAGGCAGGTTCCTCCATTTCAGCTAATTTCCCAACTCAGCAGATCTAGTCGTAGTAATGCCCCGTACACATGGTCGGATTTTGCAACGGAAAATGTTCGATGGGAGCTTGTTGTCGGAAATTCCGACCGTGTGTAGGCTCCATTGGACATTTTCTATCGGAATTTGCGACACACAAAATTTGAGATCTGGATCTCAAATTTTCCGACAACAAAATCTGTTGTCGGGAATTCCAATCGTGTGTACACAATTCTGATGCACAAAGTTCCACGCATGCTCGGAATCAAGAAAAAGATCCGCACTGGCTATTGAACTTCAATTTTCTCGGCTCGTCGTACTTCACCGCATTCTTGACGTTCGGAATTTCCGACAACATTGAGTGACCATGTGTATGCAAGACAAGTTTGAGCCAACATCCGTCTGAAAAAATCCCATGGATTTTGTTGTCGGAATGTGCGATTGTATGTATGCGACATTACAGTATACTTTTAATGGTATATTTAACTGACAAATATGTAACAAATAAGAAAAGTTAATTGTCAGGGTTTACATACACTTTAAGTCCCAGCATCTAAAGTCTCAAAGTCTTATGTCCCCACACAGTCACTCTCCAGTTTGAACAGGAACCAGTTAATATGACATAATAGTTTCATATCAATGTGTTCTACTGAAGTTTATTTGGGGAATGTTAATGAGCTCTTTGAAGTCATATCTACTAAAAAATTGAATTTATCAGAAAAGTGAACAGTTGTGTTTGATATATTTACATTCGTTGGAGGTTAATGACAGTGCAACTCTGCTTGGTTATATAATAAGACTATAGACTAAAAGACGAATTGCAAGAGGGACAGAGGGACTTGGATAATTACAGATGCCGGACTGCCAGTAGAATGTATTGCCAGGAAAGTAATTAGAGAAAGAGGAAGAAAACAATAGTGAAGAGCAGCAGCGTAAATGATATGGAAGACTTTGATGATAATAGGAGAAACAGTATTATATGAAGAGTGGGCTGCGTATCATATAGAAAGCCTTTTTTGTTCTGGACAAAGAAATAGCCACAAACAAGCAGACCAGATAAAGCGCATAATGGGCTAGAATTAAATCATCATTTAGAGAACGTTGTAGTAAAGAAGGCTAAAAGGAACCTGAACAATAGCCTCTGGAGGTAAGACATAGACTTGTATAACATGGAACCTTTTAAATTATATGCTAGATGAGCATCATAAAGGGAAACTAGCTTTGTGCACCAATAACATGAGCATACAAAGACGTCAGATGCGTCTATGAATTCAAGTATCTCTCCTGGTCCAGAGCAACTATGTTATACTGTATATTCCTATAACCTGCTGAATGCAGTAATCCATGGTAACCAATCATCAATGGTCTTTCACAGATCTAATTTCATTAAGAAAAAAAATGCTACTTTGCATATCATAATTGCTTTTACATCATTTTATTGAGTGCAATTCCATTTTCTTCTAAAATGTGCTGTGTGTGTAGACATATGTTCTGTTGTAAAGGTAATATGACAGTATGCCTTATATACACGGTCGGTCATTCCGACAACCAAAATCCATCGGATTTTTTCCAACTAATTTTGTGCCAAACTTGTCTTGTCTTGCATACACATCGATCGTTCGGAACGAGGTGACGTTCATTGCATACGACTACGTAGAGGCTAGTAGCCAATAGCTTTGGTCTAATAATTTAATCTGAGCATGCGTGGCACTTTGTCCATTGGAATTCTCTACAAACGATCGGAAAAAGTCCAATCAGACTTTGTTGTGGGAAAGTTTTAGATCCAGCTCTCGAACTTTTTCCGTTGCGATTTCCAATGGAAAAAGTCCGATAGAGCCCACACACGATCAGATTTCTGACAACATAGTCCGATCGGACCTTTTCCATCGGAAAATCCAACTGTCTGTACAGGGCATTAAGGTTCATGTACAGAATCCAGATTTGAATGGGTAGTAGTCGGGGCATTCACTCACAAGCTATCTAAGGTAGCACAGCTTCTGCCATCTGCTTGTGCTGACAGAGACTGACATATATTGGAGTCTGTCAAAGCCATATATGTTCTCAGTCTCTGCTCACTTGTCAGTCGCCAGAATACATTGGTTGCTATAGTTTAGACAGAATACAGGAATTAGTGAGCATTGGCTGGCCAGGAAGCAAATTCTAAACTTTTGGCAAGTAAACAGATATAATAAAGATAGAGTGACTCTATGATTATGCACTTCATAGTATAAAATGCGTTGGAGTAGTCTTACCTCTACTGCTGCATTTTATTTGTTCCTTTGTATGCATTATAATAAAGAGGTTAACAATAATAATTATATATATATATATATATATATATATATATATATATATATATATATATATATATATATTTATATATATATATATATTTATATATTTATATTTATTTATTAAATATAATTTTATATATATATTTATTTATTAAATTCAGTTCAGTTTGCAGCAGAACTCCCGGACAGGGGAAAAGTTCTAACCCGAACGGCAAACCCCATTACAGTCTATGGAAGCTGAACAAGATAAATCAAAAATATTTGCTAATTTTACTCACTTCCATATACACTTAACCTTTTCTTTTTACTTTATACTTTCTTTTCTTTTTTTTTCTCTTTCACCTGCACCTATTAAATGGTCATAAAAGGGGTATGGGGTCTGGGTACTACCCTGGGGAACATGTATCAATGCAAATTTTCTTTTTAAAACAATCGTTTTATAAAAACGGTTGCAACTGCCAGCACCCAGCTGTAAAAAATAAATAAATAATTAAACAGCCAAAATTACAAAAAGAAAAACTGCATGGGGTCCCTTCCAAAATCCATACCAGACCCTTATCCGGGCATGCAGCCTGGCAGGTCAGGAAAGGGGGGGGGAGAGTGAGCCCCCCCCCTCCTGAACCATACCAGGCCACATGCCGTCAACATGTGGGTGTGTGTGTTAAAAAGTAATAAAAACACACACAGTTTTTGACAATTTCTTTATTAAAAAAATAAAAAAATTGTGTCCCCTGTGGTAAATCCATCATTAATCACGCTGCACCAAACACCCAAAGAATAAAGTAATAAATAACGCTTCCTCGGACATAAAGGCTGGCTGTCTACTGCAGGCTAAGCTATTTGACAGTTCTTATATAGGTAAGGGGTGGGGTCACCTGGCTACATCACCTGGTGGCACCACCCCTTTCTGACATCACAGACTGGTGGATGCTGTGTCGGCAAGGTCACAAGGAGGCTGTGCCACCAGGTGACGTAGCCAAGTTACTCCACCCCTTAACTCTATAAGAACGGTCAAACTGTGAAATCTGCAGCAGGCAGCCAGCCTTCATGTCAGCGGGAGTGGTTTTTATTTTTCAGGTGTGGCGTGATTGACAATGGATTGTCGGGGGGGGGCACATTATTTTTGTATTTTTTTAACAAAGGAATTGCCAAAAAACTGTGTGTATGTTTTTGTTACTTTTTGAAACTTTTTTGGTGAATGAGTAAGGGTACTACGTAACCCATACTCTGGGTAAGGGTAAGGGTACTACGTAACCCATACTCCTTCTCATAGAGATCTGGGGGCCCCCTTGTTAAAGGCGGCTTTCAGATTTTGATAAGCACCCATGTTAAGGGCATGTTGCCTGGTATTATTCAGGAGGGGGTGGGGCTCACTCAATCGCTCCCCTGCTTACCTGACCAGCCATGCTGCTTGCTCGGATAAGGGTCTGGTATGAATTTTGGGAGGACCCCGTGGCATTTTTTTTATTTTGCCACTTTCTTTTTTTTTAAACCAGCAATTTTTTTTTATTCCATTGTTAGCGGGGAAGCCCATTGACAGCTGATGACTTATTGGTTGTTAACCACTTAAGCCCTGGACCATTTGGCTGGTCAAAGACCAAAGCACTTTGCGATTCTGCACTGCGTCGCTTTAACTGACAATTGTGCGGTCATGCGACGTGGCTCCCAAACAAAATTGACGTCCTTTTTTTAACACAAATAGAGCTTTCTCTTGGTGGTATTTGCTCACTTCTGCAGTTTTTATTTTTTGCGCTATAAACAAAAAAACTGAGAATTTTGAAAAAAAACATTATTTTTTACTTTTTGCTATAATAAATATCCCCAAAAAATATATAAAAAATGTTTTTCCCCCAGTTTAGGCCGATATGTATTCTTCTACATATTTTCTGTAAAACAAATCGCAATAAGCGTTTATTGATTGGTTTGTGCAAAAGTTATAGCATTTACAAAATAGGGGATAGTTTATGGCATTTATATTAATAATCTTTTTTCATTAGTAATGGTGGCAATTTTTATCATGACTGCAACATTAGGGTGGACACACTTTTGGCACGATCTTGGGACCATTCACATTTATACAGCGATCAGTGCAATTAAAAATGCATTGATTACTATGTAAATGTGACTGGCAGTGACGGGGTTAACCAGTATGTGGCACTGTAGGGGTTAAGTGCGTCCTAGGGAGTGATTCTAACTGTGGGGGGAGGGGCAATGTGTGACACAACACTGATCACCGCTCCCGATTACAGGGAGCAGTGATCAGTGACAGTGTCACTAGGCAGAACAGGGAAATGCTTGTTTACATTAACATTTCCCTGTTCTTCCTCTCCGTGAGACAATCGCAGATATCCCCACGGACATAGAGTCCAATCACGCTCATGAAGCTCCTGGGGGCTGAACGCCCGCAAGATACAGGTACATGATTCTGCCTGTATGTGCCCTTCTGCCTCAGTATATCTACGCGAGGAGGTCAGGAAGCGGTTAAAGATGCTGCAGCCGACTTCTCAGCCCCTCTCCTTCCCAAACAGCTTATACTGTGCACTGACTGGGCAAAGCTTTGCCCAATAAGGGCGCAAAATGCACTGTGCAACAACCACCGAACACCTTGCAATTTCGTGTGTTGGACAAATGGGCAAACGGGCTGAACAACCAATGTTCAACCCAAACTCATGCTGGGGCTGAACTGTTCGCCTAACACTAGTCTGATGTATAAATACTGTGAGGGATTAGCTTAGTAGCAGGTTGTACATGACTTGTTGCATGAGTCATGGAATGGTGAAAAGGCACAGCAAAACAGCCTGATCACACAGAATAAAATAGTCCATAGTCACACAAACTTAATCTCACCATACAATCAAATGGTTGCTCCCCATTCTGTCCTTGAGTCTGGTTCCAGTGTGGAGCATCCTCCTTAAGCAGCCCGGGAGCTTAAGACTGGGTTCACACTATTGTGAATTGGATGTGGGTTTCCACGTATCCAATTTGCATGTCAGGAGATTGTGACTGGCTCTCTATGGAGCCGGTTCATACATCTCTGGTGTGGCTCTGGTGCAAATTTTACTGGAGTTCTGTGCGTCTTCTGGTCCATTTCAGGTCCACATTCAGCAAAGCATTTTGTATACAACATGAATCTGGGACAAATATATCCCCCATCCTGGACACAACCCATCGTTTTTTTTTTTTTTTTGGCTTTGTGTCACAATACAAAAACTGAAAAACTAGATTTGTATACAAAATAAATACAAAAAAACTGCTGCAGAGATCAAAGAGGTCAATAACCTAAAAGTAGAGCAGTAGAGCAAGGAGGAAAATTTTGTCTCTGTGCATTTCTTGAAGCAATGATCTACTAGTTACTTTCAGTGTTGGGGGGAAATTTGCCATAAAGGCATTACTTTGAAGTGAGGTGAAGCCCTGATAGGTACAATGAGGTTGCAATTTTGACCTTAAAGAGGGATTCCACCAAAAAAAAAAATATTAAAAGCCAGCAGCTATAAATACTACAGCTGCTGACTTTTAATAAATGGACACTCACCTGTCCCGGGTTCCAGCGATGCCGGCAACCGAGGCCGATCGATCGCTCGGCTCTCGGCTGCTGTAGTCACCATTCTAGGTGAGGGAATCAGGAAGTGAAGCGAATCGGCTTCACTTCCCGGTTCCCTACTGTGCATGCGCAAGCCGCGCTGCGCAATAGGAAATCTCCGCGCTGTCACTGGGACCCGTGTGTGTCCCAGCAGACAGCGCGGCAGGGCAGGAAGTGGCGTAGACTCCCATGGGAGTCTATGCCCGGAAGTAGGTGAAAATACCTGTCTTTGACAGATATCTCCACCCCCCTCCCCCCTGAAAGGTGTCAATTGTGACACCGGAGGGGGGGAGGGATCCGATCAGCGGAGGTTCCACTTTAGGGTGGAATCCTGCTTTAAGCCTTGAAAAGTTACAGCAGATGCACTCACAACTGGGGATGAGCTTAACCTCCCTGGCAGTATGATTATGTCAGATTTTTGATGCTCAAAGCGGTACAATGTTTTGCATGGAAATTGCAGGCCTGTAATTCTTAGTCTAGTAGACATCTCAGGTATGATAAATTTTGAAAACAAAATCATAAATTATAATATAATAAATAACTATACATAATTATAGCAAATAATAATATAATAATAATAAAACATTTTCAATAATGTAATCAAATCAAAAACAAAATTTGCTCAGTTGCAGAATTGTCGCTGTGATTACTTTCAGTGTTTGATGATGAATTTCCCCAAAAATCACTATCGCTCAATTCTGCAAGTGATTCTAATTTATTATCGCTGTTTTCTAGCTGGTCTAAAACAGTTTTTGACGTAAAGGGACACTTTTTGGTTGCTATGGACAATCTCCAGTTTCCAGGCAGAATGAACAGTATTTATAATATAAAACTGCATGCAGGGCACTGGACAGACCATTAGGGACAAAAGGGAGGTGAAATAATGCGATACAGTATGTAAGATTATAGTGTACTGTATGCGTATTGTGTTTTTAACTTTTTGAATTTGGCGCTGTGCTCCGTCCCCGTGCGTCGCAGCACTTGCAGAGAACGGAGCCCGGCGCTGTGATAGATCCTTCAGAAATGCGGCTTGCACAGCGGGGAGACATTGCAGGATCCTGGGGACAAAGTGAGTAACTTTGCCTGGATCCTGCAATGCAATTCAGAGTGTGGCTCGGGGTTACCACCCCAAGCCACACTCGGGAATACCGACAGGGAGGTTAAAGTGGAAGTAAATCCTCCTATTGTTTTCAGACAAGAAGCTGCCATCTTGGCCCCTGATTAATCTTCAACTGCCATGATGCTGCACATGTGATCATTTATGACACCAGCCTTTGGATGGTTTAACAGTTTGTTTGAGAGCACAACCAATGTGACAGCGGGAATTTAACTGTTTTTTGAAACTGTTAAAACGATGGGTTTACTTCAGCTTTACTTCAGCTGTTGGGCGTATTGGAGGTCACCCAAACATTTGCCTGCTCAGTGGGAAATGAATGTCAGTAATATCAGTGGTATTACTTCTGCTATTATACATGACAGATTCCCGCGGTAATAGTTTTTAAGGAAGCCAGCGGGGCAGGCACTGCCTAGTCCTTAACAACCAGTGATGCCACCGACCCTATTCACACACATAGAAATCCCTGGGCATATAAGCAATTAAGTTTGGATAGTTAAGAAAAGTTGTGGGGTTTCCCCCATAATTCATACCAGGCGCTTTAGGAACCATAAAGCTGGTATGAATTTCAAGGAGGAACCCGTGGAAAAAAAAAACTCCACTCCAAATGTTGTGGTCTTGGGCTGTTTTTTTTTTTTTTTTTAGCGGAGTACCCTTTAAAAATTAATTTCAGACCTGAAGGGTCTAGTATGAATTAAGGAGAAACCCAATGCCCTTTGTTTTGTGTGTGGGGGTCCCCATTAACATTTATACCAAACCCTCATCTAGAATAAATGTCTGGTAGAGACAAACAGAATGAAGCAGCCCAGAGCTGTTACTTAAACTAGGTTCACACTGGGCCACGTTTGCATGGGTAGGCAGCCCATTAAAATGGATTCAAATGAATGGGTTGCTGTGCCTGCATTTCCGCAAAAAAAGGGAGCATAAGCCTTTTTAAAAACGTGGCCACAGGTGAATTGCACGTTCAAACATGCTGAGATACGTGGGGGTGCCAATCAGAATGAATGCCAGCTCTGTGTGTCTCCTTAAAGCAGCACAATTTGGCTGCAGGTGGTTGCGGGGGCGGGTACAGATGTGATTCCCACACCTGCAGCCATACGCAGAGGTGTGCGTGTGTGACAATTTAAACACACATTTCTCTTTGTAAGTGTCAGTGTTACTGTAGTAGGTTGTATTGCACAGATGTGCCACAGGCAGGGTCAGGGAACCCCCCAGGCATGTTATTTAATGGAGTTTTAACTTTTAACATTTCACTTTAACCACTTGCTGACCAGCTCACACCAATATACGTCGGCAAAGTGGCCAGGGTGCGCAAAACAGTACACCTGTACGTCGCGGCGCCATCCGCGGCTAGCTGCCACGCACAGGCCCATCGAATGCTGCGGGAGCATGTCTGCGGATCCCGCGGACTCGATGTCTACCGGTGGGCCACGAACGTGGCTCAGAGAGATAGAACGGGGAGATGCCTATGTAAACAAATCATTTCCCTGTTCTGTCTAGCAACATGACAGGGATCTACTGCTCCCAGTGATCGGGAGCAGTGATCTCCATCATGTTCTAATAAGCCCATCCCCCCTACAGTTAGAACATGCTGAGGGAACACAGTTAACCCCTTGATAATAAATCACCGCCATTACTAATAAAATAAAAAGATAATAATAAAAATGCCATAAATCTATTCCCTATTTTGTTTTTTTATTTTGACGCAATAACTTTTGCGCAAACCAACCAATATACGCTTATTGAGATTTTGTAGAAGAATATATATTGGCCTAAACTGAGTTTTTTTTATATAATTTTGGGGGACATTTATTATAGCAAAAAGAAAAATTTTAAATTTTTTTCAAAATTGTGGCTCTTTTTTAGTTTATAGCACAAAAAATAAAAACCGCAGAGGTCATCAAATACCACCAAAGGAAATCTCTATTTGTGGGAAAAAAAAGACTTAGATTTTGTTTGGGTACAATGTTGCACGACCACGCACTTGTCAGTTAAGGCGACGCAGTGCCGAATCGCAAAAAGTGCTTTGGTCAGGAAGGGGGTAAATTCTTCCTGGGCTGAAGTGGTTAAGAATTGATAAAATAATTTCCCACAGATAAATAAAATAATATTTTTTTTGTTTTGGTACAATTTACCCATGGTGGTGCTCGCATCCCATGCCATTTGTTTGACAACCACTTGCCTATTAGCCTAGAACAGCTTTTTTCAACCAGGGTGCCCAAGCACTCTGGGCTGCCTTGAGGTTTCTTCAGGGGTGCCTTGGGAAGGTGGATCATGCCTGCCTTTTAGTTACACAAAGCCACAGGTTTTTATTGTGGACCATTTCAACCTTACAGCACCCAGCATCCTAAACAACCAGGGATGTCATCAGTGTTGATAAGAAGGGTGTTGTTCCCCTGCACAGCATCCTTGTTTAACCCTCCCCTGCCCCTCTCTGTCAGCACTGGGGGTCACATTAGCTGAGTGAGGGAGAGAAACTGAGGGAGAGGAGAAACACTGGAATACTAGTCGGTACCAGTGTCCAAAAGTGTATTTGCTTTGGAAGATCACCTCTAATGTTGGGGGTCTTACATGTGTCAATGCTGTTAGAATAGTTTTTTTACATTTTAGAATGGGGTGCCCTGAGACTGTCAATAGTTTTAAAGGGTGCCTTGAGATTGTCCACAGTTTTAAAGGGTGCCTTGAGATTGTCCATAGGTTTACAGGGTGCCTTGAGATTGTCCATAGTTTTAAAGGGTGCCTTGAGATTGTCAATAGTTTTAAAGGGTGCCTTGAGATTGCCTATAGTTTTAAAGGGTGCCTTGAGATTGTCCATAGTTTTAAAGGGTGCCTTGTGATTGTCCATAGTTTTAAAGGGTGCCTTGTGATTGTCCATAGTTTTAAAGGGTGCCTTGTGATTGTCCATAGTTTTAAAGGGTGCCTTGTGATTGTCCATAGTTTTAAAGGGTGCCTTGACTGAAAAAAGGTTGAGAAACACTGGCCTAGAAAATGGCCAGAACTCTTTTTTTTTGCCTTCGGCTCACTTCAATGGGGTTCAGATTTAGCACCCAAATCACTGATGTAAATAAACGTTTAGGTATTATTACTGGAAAAATCAAAACGTAAATAGGTATTTCATATTTTACAGTTCAGATACGGATTTAACAACAAAAAACCCTCTACCCTGTACCCTCTGCTGAACCAGACAATAAAAGAAAATTGCATACATACCTGTCTTGGAGTCCACAGAGAAGTATGGCTGCCCTTGGAGAATACTGTACAACACCCTTGCACTACTTCCATAGGTAGGATCATCTGCATCTGTTGCTGACACTTGGATAATAGAGGTACCTAACAAAAATAGAAAACAGTGACCTTTTTAAATTAGGAGCTGAAAATCTCATTTAGATTCTCCAATAATAAAAAAAAAGCTTTCAAAGTTTGCATAATGACAGCAACACTAACTGTTTAACCACCTGTCAGTGGAAGATTAATTGCCAGGCACATCTTCCATTCCACTAATGTATCCCAACAATATAATGAAGAAACAATTCTAAGAGATAAGCAGCACAGGGCTATTAATGTTTCCTTGTCCCTTTACATATTGGATTTACTATTCATAGCCAATATGATCACTGTTTTAGCCACCTGTTCTCTATGCTAAGAATCCCTTTAATTTCACTGCATTACTCTCTGTCTGGTTGTGGTATGAATGTAAATAGTCTTTTATTGTTATTATAATGAAGCTTTCTGCCACATGTCCTATCCTTGAGATACCGGTGACAACTTTACAGCTTCACGTGATGAAATGTATGCTAGATGGACCTGCTATTCAGATACGACAATGAATAAAAATTCCTTAAATTCTCTAAAGTTGTTGCATTGTGACTTGTTTAATGTTATGCTTTTAATTTCTCATGGCTAAAGTCGATTTTTAGGACTTTAATTTAAAAAAATTGCAGTACTATCCAATGAGATTAGGTATAGTGGCGCAATGTGGGAAAAAAGCCTTGAATCCTTAAAGTGATTTAAACGATCACCTTGTAACGCAACCCATTACGTTTAAAATAGAAATTAAAGGCAAAACATTTTTGTATAGAGATAAAAAATACATTATTAAATACATTTTTCCCTTCTTTATAACTGCTCACATTCCCTCTGTTCTCAGTTGCATAAGAGCTGGGGGGAGGAGAAGCAGCAGCACACTGAGCTTGCCGAAGAATGGCTGTGCAGCAGGGGCGTGTCAGGACAAGTCTGATCATTTGAAGAGAGCACACAGAGTTCCCAGCATAGCTAGAGAAATGACCACGCTGTGCTCTCTTGCTTAGTGGTCAGTTTTTGATAGGAAAGGAAGTGGGCTGGCAGGAACACCAGGGATTTCATATAAAGGAAGTAATACAAAGAGAACAGGAGGCTTTCTCAAATACAAATACATGGTAAAGCAGGCACAGATTAGGTATATGAAATGTTGGGGTAACAAACGCCTTAAAGAGGAAGTAAACCTGATAGGTCCACTTCCTCTTTGTCTCCCTGCAAAGGTAAAGCATAATGGGCTAGTATGCATCACATAGTAGCCCATTATGTGTCACTTACATGACACAGGAGCCAGCGATGTCACCGCTGTCCCCTGTAGCACAGAACGTCCATCTTCTTCTGGGTATCGCTGCTCCGGCCACTCACAGCGCCGGAGCATCGATGACATCACTCCTGTGCATGAGCACGGGAGCCGGCACTAACAGCATATCTCCGTTAGCAGCGGCATGCCCAGTGCGCCTGAGCTCCGCTGTCTATGGCGCATGCGTCGTAGACAGCGGTGCTTGTCTTTTTGTAAATACTTTAAGTTTGACCCTATTTACAAAGATTCCGAGAGGCTTTGATTTATTGATATTCTGTTGAAATTTTCCAATTAACAAAGTTTCAAAACTGAAATTTACACAAACATGCATGGGCGTTGTTGTAAAAATAAGGGAGGAAGTTATAATATATTTCACTGAACCTGATAGGTGATACCTATAATTTATTTACAAATCATTTATAAATATTTTTTTGTCTAGCATTATTTGCCAACCATTCACTGTCTTTTTTATTACCACTCAATACCCATTGCTATAAGTTGATAATTTTTTAAGTCAAGTTGCTGAACATATGTACAGTATGTGCTTTAAAGTGGTTCTAAAGTCAATATCGTTTTTTTTTTTTACCTTATCAAATCCCATCTATAAACATTTACCTGACTCCTCTCCTGATCCAATGCTGTTCTGATTCCAGCACACCTCTGCTCTCTCTTTTCATGGTCACACAGGAGGCACTGAGAGCAGCAGAAACCATAGGCTCCTACTGCTATCAGTCAACCTCCTGTGAAGAAGGAGTGGAGCATGGCTTACCTGCACTGTGGGGTTGATTTACTAAAAGTGGAGAGTGCAAAATCTGGTGGAGTTGTGCATGGTAGCCAAATGGCTTCTAACTTCAACTTGTTCACTTAAGCTTTGACAAAAAAAAAAACTTGGAAGCTGATTGGTTTCTTTGCAGAGCTGTACCAGATTGTGTAAATCAACCACCGTGTGTCTCTATGGACACACAAGCCTGAATCAGGAACACACGCATGAGGGTGCCCCATAACACATTGCTTTCAAAAGGGGCACTCAGAAAAAGAAGGAGCAGACAGTGCAACAGGGGACCGAATAGGGATCGCATAAAAGCAGGTATGGGATTGCTGTTTGGAATAGTTTGTTGCACAGAGAAAGTAACTATAATCTCTTTTTCGTTTAAGGACAAAATAAAATTTAACTTTGCATATTAAATTTAAAATTTAATATGCATAAACTTCACTTTTATAATAGTGCATCATTATACATGTGGTACATCAAAATAGAAAACAAAATCAAATACAGTGCAAACAATACCATCAAAAATAATCATGAAAAAGATCAAAAAGAAAAAAAAGAAAGAAAAAAAAGTCCATTGCATGATGCAAATAATACTGTGAAACATTAAACGTGAGAAATATCAGTCTTCAATTCCCAGGTTGTAGAAATCAATAAACGTGCAAACCAAGGGTTCTCACTGTGAAAATCGACACCACCGGTGTAATACAAATCAGTTCTTACCAGAAGGCAATGCCCCCCAAAAGAGTGGTCATCTAGGCACATATTTAGGCACATATTTAGATGGTGGTGTTGTGGTTGATCTTTGGTGGTAGGTTATGGTAATAGTAGGAAATATACAAATACTGTACAGTATATATTTAAAAAAAAAGATTGGTTACTGTTTTGGGCTAGTTGCCCTTCGATAAAAAAAAAAAAAAAAATCAGGAGATATCCATTACCTTTTACCACCAAATGAAAGCCCAATTTGTCCTGAACAAAACAAGGTATAATTTTCCTGGATACACTAAGTAGTTGTGATGATTATGTACAGCATAGGCATGCATACAGGGTGTGCCTGGGCACACCCTAATCATTCCATGTGCATTAGCATTATCCAGGGGCGGCGCAAGGTGGGTGGCTGGGGTGACGGTGGGCAGTGTAAATGCCCCCATTACTTAGGATTTGTTTTACCCCCCCATTATGAAGGGGTTATAGCTTACAGTAAAATTATTGTGTACGCAATGAACCATTAAAAGTGTTCTTGTTAAATAATGGCTATATTATATTGGAAGACAGGTGAAAAGTATTATTCTTCTCCAAATAACACATAACTAGCTTATTCTGTAGGTGAGGTTGATGCTTATTTCCTGATGTTGCTAATCATCTTATCATCCTAGGATATGGCTTTTAATTACTTTCCCATAAATCCAGCTAGGAATGCTAATTAAAATCAATATATTCCCAGCAATTAATAAATGATGCTACAGCTACAATTAGAGATTGCAAAGAGACTAATGTGCACACTTTCCCGCTATGCTGTTCTGGCACTTTCTACACCACAGTATCTGGGATGGAATCACTCCAAAGGGTTGACTTACCAAAGGAGCATTTTGTCTTATCTCAGCCAGCCTTTGTTTATTTGAAACATCCAATCAATTGCAGGACAATTATGAAATTACATTTCTATTCTAGTAATATGATTTTTAAAACAAATATTTTTCGAGAGTTTACACAGTATGAAACTTGCTACTTCAAACCCAGAGGGTCTGCATTTTTTAGAGATCAGTCTGCAGTTTTTGGTAGATGTTGGGGAGATCAACTACCTAGTGGTTATTGGAGGAGTTAAAAAGCTATGGCCAGTTTTAGGACCCATTACATTTCTGCAAATTCTTATTTTTGATGTATGTATATATATATTTTTTCAGACAGTGCACCTTGGTATGCAGCTGTGGTATAGTACTACTACTGAAATGGAAGCAATGCATACAGTTCAACCCAAGCTGTATCTTAATAGGAAGATACACCATAAAAAGCTTTTTTACACTTTTGATTCAGCTAAACATCATTTACTCTATTATACTCGAATAAAAGCTATTATACTCAAATAAAAGTGAGAGGTAGTTTATATGAATCTGATTCTTTAGTTAGAGTGCACACATTTCAAATGCTTATTAGAAAAGAAATTATATTTAGGAACCAGACACTAAAAGATGTTGAAATGTTGTAAAAAATAAACCCAGGACAGCTTTGGGAATATGGAAGTCTTTTTAGAATTAATATTTCATGTACCCAGGTGCTTGACTAATGCCGCGTACAGGCGATCAGACATTCCGAAAACAAAATCCTGGATTTATTCCCAATGGATGTTGGCTAAAACTTGACTTGCATATGCACGGTTGCACAAATGTTGTCGGAAATGCCCAACGTAAAGAACGCGATGACGTACAACACGTGCGACGAGTCCAGAAAAATGAAGTTCAATAGCCAGTGTGGCTCTTCTGCTTACTTCTGAGCATGCAGTGAATTTTGTGTGCGTAGGAATTGTGTACACACGATTGGAATTTACGACAACGGATTTTGCACTCAAATTTTGTTTGTCAGAAATACCGACAAAAAATGTCCGATGGAGCCTACACATGGACGAGAATTTCTGGCCACAAGCTCAGATCAAAGATTTGTTGTCGGAAATTCCAACCATGTGTACGCGGCATTAGATTGGAGAGTGAGAGAAACACTGGCTGCAGCTGCTCTCTGTAGCTGCTGCCCTGTGGTGCTAAAGCGGCCAACAGCTGTATCAGCAAGAGAAGGGAGCTGCTGAGCAGGAAGAGTTCAATAGATTGAGTCAGGCAGCACTGCACTGTGGGAACTGTAGGCCAGAGAGGGAGAGACTCTACTGTAATCAAGAGCTTTTCAACTGCATTTCCCAGAGGGGGATTGCTAAACGGAGGGGAAAGAGCTGCATTTTCTCAATCTGTACACATGTGTGCACCATTAATGCTGCATGTCAGCGGCCTCTGGAGCACTGAGTTTGGAAGTGCTGGCAGCCAGAGTCCCCTGGGTTACAGCGCAGAGAATGGACTGATCTCTGTGTATGGCTGGATGGATGGTGAACTGCAAAGTCACTGGGACTGGTGTGCTGCTGCTGTTGGGATTTACAACCTGCTGATGGAGAGAATCCTTAAGGAAATGACCATACAGCCATATAGCATTCTTATAGCTGCCTGCAGGCTTGACTGGGACAATTCTCATGTGCACTAATGATAAAACTGGGCCTCAGTGCTAGTTGGCTGAAGAGTTAGGACTAAAGACTTTCCTTGTACAGCTTCTACACAGAGACTTTCACCTATTGCTTATGCTAAGACATTTCACCATACCTTAGCCATTCTCCTAGGGTGCATTCTAGACTAGTTAAAGGTGTTATTATTCACACTGCAGTTAATGCTTATATGCACTGTTTATTGCTGATTATTCTGCTTCAAGAGTTATTCTCAGTCTACTGGTACAGCACTCTTATCTAAGTTACATTGACATAGTAATTATACTGTGTCTGAACTACATTATGTGTATTCATTTATGCTGAAACCATCATTTATTCTTTTTTTCTTATTCATTTATTCTAACCCGTACCAATACATTCAGCTCATTCACCACTAAATGGTCTTATGTCTATTTGCTGGTGCTAAATCACCGGCGATATAAATATATCTATACAGTAAGACCCCTGATTGCGAGTAACATGGTTTACGAGTGTCTCCGAGCATCTCCGAGTGGTCTTCGAGTGTTTCCACGTGTCTCCGGTGCCCCTCCACCTCTGGCCACATGCGGTACTGCATACACTAGCAGTGACACTGGAACGAATTATCTGAGTTTCCATTGCTTCCTATGAGGAAACTCGCTTTGATACTGTATGACTGCTTTGGATTACAAGCATGCTTATGCTTATGCATGTACTACTGTACTCCTGTTTTTTTAAGTGCTTGCAGTAACTTTCATTCAACCAGGTGTGTCCCAGGGGCTGAGGTTGTTCTTGGAGATGAGGTACATAATAGACAATCCAAATTACTGAGTGGCTCTTGTGGGGGTAGCAATATATTTACATAAAGTAAACTAGAAAAAATTGATTTAATTTGGCTTTAAACAAAGCAATATAGTAATATAGCAATATAGTACTATTTTGAAGAGTTTATACAATGATTACACATTGGGGTAAACTATTGTTTATGTACTATATGGATGAAAGCGGTAACCTTTTAAAAATTTCTTCTTACATATTGGCTATAACTAGACTTCGAGGTAATGTCTTCAATTTATCTCAAAAGGATCATATTGGTAGAGAAAATATTTGCTGGTACATTCATTGTAGTTGATATAATCAGCAGATTCCACTATAAACATGACAGTTTTTTTCTTTTTTACAAAGCCCCCCTCCCTCTCCTCCAGCAGCACTGGATCCAGGAACTCTGCACCCTGTTGCTCAGGCCTCAGACTATTTATGGACTCTCTTACCACCAACTGGGCTACACCTTCCCAGGGATTGGCTAGAGTCCCATAAATATATTAACAATAATACCAAGAGTACCAAAGGGGTACAGCTCTAAGAAGAAGTTTCTGAATACACCCAGGGGGAGGGGCGAAACATGTCAAGCGGCTCAAGAACAGTGACATCAATACGAGAGTTGGAACGCATGCCACAGCGGTGATCCCTAACCACATACATGCTTGAACGTTTCTACATTTTTGTAAGTGTATTAGCTTTTAACATTTTAATAAATTAAAACAGTATCACGCTATGAATATCTCTCTTTTTATTGGACCATACACCATCAACATACTGAAGGCCTGTTAACCGAAGGATAAAGAAGGAGACATAATCATTCATTTGCTAAGGACACACATTATGCTGTTTTCAATCATATTGCTGGTGAGTGGGGGATTCAGAAGGTGAGCACGGAGTGGCACCTTGGATTTTCACCACACAGAGCCTTCTAAACCAGGGGTAGGGAACCTATGGTTCGCAAGCCAGATGTGGCTCTTTTGATGGCTGCATCTGGCTCTCACCTCTCAATCCACGGATTGCGTGGTGTGCCGATCCGTGGATTGAGCCCATAGGAAAGGTCGCAGCTTCAACCTAGCTCTGGAGCTGCAGCCATCTTGGTACACCCGGCGGCGGCCTAGGTGAGCTGTCATCATCACCCGCCTCAACTGCTCGTGGATCTGGCTGCCTGTGTAGTGGTGAGCAAGCAGCAACAATCATAGCCGAGATGTGGATATTACAGTTATAATTGAAATTAGTTGATTAAAAAAAAATAGTTTTAAACATATTGTATGTTTACATTTTAAAATATGTGGCGTTCATGGCTCTCTCAGCCAAAAAGATTCCCTACCCCTGTTCTAAACTATCACTTTGTTTGCACTGATGGGCTTTCTTTGTATTATTGAATGCACTAGCACTTTTTATGTATAGATGTACATAACTTAAATAAAGTGTTTAATATGGAAGCAGCTCTGAGTTTAATTAAATGTTTGTGTATATCCATTTAATAGCCATATATATATATATATATATATATATATATATATATATATATATATATATATATATATATATATATATATATATATATATATATATATAAACAGAATCAGCCATTCAGACAATACCAATGTTAATTAATTCATATAGGTCAAAAGCTTGGCAGATGGATGGAAAATGGCAGACAGATAAACAGTTCATATAGCACAGTGAAAACGCAGCATAGTAGAAAGTTAATGCCTGAACGTAACAGCATATGTTCCATCTGTCCCAACAGTCCCAATTGTTAGGACAAAAGAAGGGAATCCTCATATGCACACTATATCACTGTCTAAAGGTTCTCACCACTCCAGCACTAGTGTATCCTGTCTCATTTGTGTTTCCTCCTTCCACTTCATAGCCATCTGCTATCCATAGTTTAGTCGAGGGCTTTCCGTTTCAATCCATTCATGCTTTGCTTTGCCTAGGCCAGTGATGGCGAACCTTGGCACTCCAGATGTTTTGGAACTACAATTCCCAAGATGCTCTACTACACTGCGGTGTAGTGGAGCATCATGGGAAACGTGGTTCCAAAACATCTGGGGTGCCAAGGTTCGCCATCACTGGTCTAGGCTAATCCTCCATAGGGTACAGGGTCAGCAGGGCAACTAGATGGAAGTTTCTGATGCGCATGGGGCCCTGACTCGTTGATGCTGAATATATCAATATGTTTCGCTCACGTGACCGTGAGCTTTAGCAGGACTGGATGTGCACTCTATGGCTTTTAATGGGACAGAAGACCCAAATCATCATACTGGCCAGCAAACAGACATCAGAACAAACTTAAAGCATATTGAAAATAGAAAGTGTGTCTAGCCTCCTCAATAACCCCACAAAGGGGATAATATTATTGTGTACAGTGGACCTATCTTTTAATCATAATCATTCTTACTTTACATGTCAGAGCTGGATAGCTTAGCACCACATGAGATATTTACACATAGCCGAATATGGCGACCGGCATTTAACAAGTTGCCCAAAATGTATTAGGGGGTTCAAGGTTCCTGGAAAACTTTTAAGCCGCGTACCCCCTGGCGGACTGTCTGGCCAACTTAGTCAGTCGAAACACATTTCAGCGGACAGTCCGCTCGTGTGTGGGCTTCAGCTGACTTTTTCAGCGTGCAGTCTGGCGGACTAAGTATTTTGGAATTTCCGTAATATTGTCCGTCGTACTTTGGTTTTAGCGGACAATCCGCTCGTGAGTAGGCTAAGTATGGCGCATGCTCAGAAAGTATTTACACGGCGAAAGGTTGCATTGCTGTGTATTGGACTTCCTATTTCTAGTCCCGTCGTACGTGCTGTACACGTCATCGCGCAAACTTTCGACGGACTGTTTGTGCATCCGTGTGTGGTCAAGTCCGTTCATTCGAAAGTAGGACGGACTGTCCGTCGGATTGTCTGACGGACTAAGTTGGCCATACAGTCCGCCCGTGTGTACGCGGCTTTAGGCTTATCTCTGTATTAATCCCTTTGGGAGTCTCATAAATATTCAGGATGTCCACTGTTCTTCCTCCCACTAAAATTCTAGAATCCTCTGGAATACAGGAAGAAGTAATCAAAGCAGCGGCTGCGAGACACTAAGCTGCCCTAAAAAATTAACCCCTGCTCCTCTGATTACAGAAGAGCTAACTAAATTTACCTAACAGTCAACCCTACTCTAGGAGGGAGCTACATTTATATTATAGCTTTGTATAGTTTTAAGAGTTTTTCTGCTTTTTAATGTTGGCAGAAATTGCTTGGGTTCTTACCACTCTTGTATTTGTTAGGTTTTTGAAGGGTGTTAAAGCAGTACTCCATAAACTTTAAGGTGTAAGGAATCCAATTTTTTTATTTGTCAAAAAATAAGTACGAACTTTCAACATGTTTTAGGGTTTTAGGTGAACCCTCTTCTTTATAGCCACAGAAGTATACCAAGAATAAAAAAAATGATGGGACATGCCTGAAATATTGTAAGTAAGTACAGAGAAAACTGTTCTCTGACCTAGAGTTTCAACCAACTTTATGTAAAAAGTGAGAACATTTCCATAAAAAAAAGCCTGATTATATAGTCTCCATAGTCATCTATACATTGTTTACATGTATCGTATACATTGTGTGCAATAAGAAATTATGAATTGGGATGTATTGGTTGTAAATGTTAAGTTCGTTGGAAAAATAAGTATAATGTTCCTAAACCCACATTCAGTCTTTTATGCATCCATATATCCACCATTCACATATATGTAAGTATGACACCTACTAGGACCCAAGCTACATTTGAAAAAGACTGTGGGGTTGATACGCTATTCATTGTCCAAGGGAAATTACTGAATGCGGTGAAGTTTAACTTTGCACACAACAGTGTAATTAAAAAAAAAAATAACACTTTGCTTGCACATGATGAGTTGATGGAAGTCAACAGAGCTTCACCTCATTCACTAAACTCTGGAGCAAATTTCCTTGCCAATTACTACTTCCCCTGAAAAGTGAACAGCCTATTTGCCTTTAGTAAATCAACCCCTTTATCTATTACACTCCCTTAAGAATTGAGCAGATGAAGAAAATAACTCCTGCACAAAAGGTTCCATCTTTGAAACCCAAATCTATATACCCCTAGTACAGACATTATAAAATTGTTAAATCTGTGGCTAAAACATGAAGAAGTTGTAAAAATATTTATAAGTATAAGTACTGTATAATATATATAAAGAAGCTAATTGTTTATATACATACCAACTGGGGACATTTCTGGTACAGAAGCTGTGTATGGTCCATCAAGGAATTTGGGTTCATTGTCATTAATATCTTGAATTTTAATGATAAATTCTGATTCTGGCTCCATAGGCCTTTCAGTCCTTCTGTCCAGAGCCTGGGCTCTGAGAGTATATTGGGCCCTCTCTTCCCGATCCAGTCGCTGTATTGCATGAATGTCACCTGTAGTGTCATCAATAGTAAACATGGTTCCTGCCCCATCACCAGTCAGAATATATTTTATTGAGCCATCACCTTCATCCATGTCTGAGTGAAGCTAAAAAAAAAGAAAAGTTCAGTCAACTTAAAGCATACCTGTATTTTTCCCAGACTAGGCAATATACTATTCATTTTACAGGAGGAATTATAAGCATCCTTTACTTCCAATACTTAGAGAAGTACTTCTAGGTAAGGAATAAAATGTAAAATATCCCCTGGCTCCCTACAATGCTTTGTTTAGGGCTTAAACAGCTATTTTCCAGGGCTAAGTGCTGTCATATGGCAGCAGTGGGGTAGAGTGAATATCTTTCTATATTTTTCACCTTCAGAAACTATAAAGTTAAAACTTACACAAGACTTTAGAACTCTCTTCTAGATGGTAAGGTTAGTGGAAGAACATGGGAATGGTGTGTGTGCTATTTGCTCCCTTAAAGCTGACATTTTAGTGTGCTTAGTATAGGAAAAATAAAAGTGAAGAACATTACATACTTTTCATTGTCTATAAAGATTATAGGATTTCAAGGTCAAATTATAGCAAACCACATAAACACCAGTTGTCTAAGTGGCCATAGATATTCTGTGGTGACTAGACACCAGAAAAAAATTTGACTGCAGTGATCTTGTCACATACACCCAGAAAAGTGTTCCGTAAATATTCGGTAAATAATGCATTTTAGTAAAAATGTTGTTAAAAAATATACAAAGATCCTTCAAATTATGTACTTGACTCTAATTAGTTACCCAGCAATACAGTGGCTATACAAAGAGGAGAGGAAGCAGTGGTAACTGCATAGAGAAGGTCTTCTTGGGGCTATCTGCCTGTTTTTTTTGGGGGGGAGGGTTGCTATGGGGGAGTGATTCAAACTAAATATGTAAACCTTGAAATGTATAATTTAATTAACTTTAATTAAAGTAGTATTAAACCCCAAACCAAAAATTTTATATATTGTAGCTTACAAATCATTAGAAATGGTGGGTGCATTTTTTTTCTTTTTCTTTTTTTAGTTTTTTTCCCCCTCTATATTCACCTGGTGATCTGACACAATACACTAACAAATTGAAGCCCATTCCCAGCTAACAAAGCAGTTACAGTTTTGTCCTTTTGGGATACAGGATTTACATAAATAAATAAAAACGGATCCTTGTAAGCAGTAGACATGTGCACACTGAAATATTTTGTTTCGGAATTTCGTTTTCGCCCGAAAAATAAATTTATTTAATTACTCCCAAAATTCGTTTTTATTTATTTAGTTTCGTTAAAAAATGCATTTGTCCGAAAATCCGAAATAATTAAGGTCGAATCTGTCATTGAAGGCTTATGGTGTCTGTCGATTGTTCTAAGAAGATTCGACGGAGCAGCTAAATTTTATGATGCCGCAATCGTACATTTCTGGTCAAATGTTCCGCCTAGAAGCTATAGTAGAATTCTAATGTTGTATGACAATAGTAATAATTATATTTATTAAATATTATTACTAGTCAACCAACATTAGAATTCTTCTATAGCCTATGGGCAGAGAATTTGACCATAAATGTCCGCTTGTGGCGACTGCTTCGTCGAATCTTCATGTCCAATCTTTTCTCTCTATGTCGAATAATCTTGGACTAATAGAGTTAGGTTAGGCACATTCAACCTTTTTTTGCTATTGTCTCTATAATGTCGAATCTTTTCTATCTATGTCAAATCTTTTCTCTCTGTGTCAAATCTTTTCTCTCTATGTAGAATAATCGTCAACTAATAGAGCTAAGGTTAGGCACATTCGACCACTGGTTCGATGGACACAGATTGCTATTGTCAGCATCATGTCAAGTATCTTATCTATATCGAAATGTTGCAACGAAAACAAAAATAAAGCATTTGTTTATGTCGGATCTTTCGGTTTTTGGATTCTGCACGAACAAAAATACCCGAAATTCGGACGAAAATGCATTCAGACGAAAACAAATGCACATGTCTAGTAAGCAGCCCTGTCAGTGGTAAATGGCCTGTTGCATCTCTGTAATCTAAGTAACTGATACATTCTGCATCCTAAATCCTAATGCAGCCATCACATATAAGCCCTTGTACACACGGTCAGACATTCCGATGGATTTTGTCAAACGGATTTTGTCTGAAACTTGTGTTGCATACACACGGTTGGACAAAGTTGTCAGAAAATCTGATCGTACATAACGTGATGACGTTATTTAGTTATGACGGGACTACGTTCAGGCTAGTAGCCAATAGATTTGGTCTAGGAATTTGATCAGAGCATGCGTGGCACTTTGTCCGATCGGAATTCTCTACACACAATCGGACAAAGTCCGATCGGATCATGTTGTCGGAAAGTTTTATAGCCCAGCTCTAAAACTTTGTAGGTCGGATATTGCGACGCAAACAGTCCGATGGAGCCCACACACAGTCGGATTATCCGACAACACGGTCCGATCGGACATTTTCCGTCGGAATGTCGGACCGTGTGTACAAGGGCTAAGAGTTGGTAAGTTGCAATATAATAAATGTTTGCTTTTGGGTTTAATACTGCTTTAAATTTAGCATTGAAGATTGTTGATTTTTTTTTTTATTGTGATATAAACATACATTGTTAGGTGTTTGTCTAGATGGGTAAATCATGTTCTACTTGTCATACACTTATTTATTCTGACTTTTAAAGTACATGTTTTTGGAGAAGATTTACCTGTGTAAAAAATCAGGGATTATCCAGGCACTTCTAAATGCTCATCCAACAGCAGCAGTATTCAAAATACGATTTATGAAATTAGGCTTGCACAGAAAGAGCTCCTATATTGTTTTTGCACTAAAAAGGAGCAGCAGGTGCAAAGATGAGGCCTACGGTATTTTTCTTAATTCACTCTAAGTAGTCACTTGAAAATACACAGTGAACAATGTTCCCTTGTGTGGTGTGTGGCTTATTAAGTGATGGTTTTAATTAGTCTGTTGTAATGATTAAGATCCAATTCTAAACAAGTCAGTAAGAAACAAATAGAATTCCATCATTAATTTATGCACTAAGAAAAAAAAAAAAAAATCACAGCTTTCTCAATGAAAGCTAACAAATAAATCCTTCTCTGCAGGAATAACCTTCATTATTACAAGAGGAAGTACACTGCCACTTCACCAGTTTGAAATTAGCATGATAGTAATTAGAAACTGTCACAAGCAAATAGCCTGGAACTATACTGACTGCATACCATAACATAACATACAAGCTCATAGTACAATGACATCAGTGCCCCGTTGGAGCAAAACTAACTATATATTTTGCTTGGTTAACCGATTAAGCCCCAAACCATTTGGCTGGCCAAAGACCAGACCACTTTTTGCGATTCGGCACTGTGTCATTTTAACTGACAATTGCGCGGTCGTGTGACGTGGCTCCCAAACAAAATGGACGACATTTTTTTCCCACAAATAGAGCTTTCTTTTGGTGGTATTTAATCACCTCTGCGGTTTTAATTTTTTTTGCGCTATAAACAAAAAAAGCGTCAATTTAAAAAAAAAAACTTTTACCTTTTGCTATAATAAATATCCCCCAAAAATATATAAAAAAACATTTTTTTTCCTCAATTTAGGCTGATATGTATTCTTCTACATATTTTTAGTAAAAAAAATCACAATAAGTGTACCGTATATTGATTGGTTTGCGCAAAAAATATAGCATCTACAAAAAAGGGTATCGTTTTATGGCATTTTTATTAATCTTTTTTTTTTTACTAGTAATGGCGGCGATCAGCAATTTTTTACTGCGACATTATTGCGACACATTGGACAATTTTGATACATTTTTGGAACCATTGGCATTCATACAGCGATCAGTGAGATTAATATTGCATTGATTACTGTAAAAATGTCACTAGCAGTGAAGGGGTTAAAACTAGGGGGCACTGAAGGGGGTAATGTGTGTCCTATTGTGTGTTCTAACTGAAGGGGGGATGGGACTGTGCAGGGAAACTAACAGATTGTTCATACAGAGGTTCTGTCAGTTTACACACACAGCTCCCGGTTCTCCTTGTGCCCCGAGCGATTGCGGGAGTCCGCATAAGCGCCTCCTAGTGGCCGTTTATGTTAACATAACAGCGATTCGCTCAGCCGAGCCATGTTACCGCAGTATAACTGCGGCGGCTGGTCGGCATGCGGTTAAAGGAGAACGACAGACAAAACCAATTTCTAATAGTACAGTATGTAAGCCATAAATATAGCTTCTTACCTGTGTCTGCATTTGTCTTTCAATTCAGTTGCTGACATAAAAACTAATAAACAATATCACATTTTGGTTTTCTATAAATCCAATGGCAGGCTTGTAACGCTTGGATCACAGCCTGTGCTTAGGATCCCACTACTGTTGTCCTGGTGTCCTGGACAAGCAGATACTTCAAAATCAGGAAAATCAGTGAGCCAATCACACAAGCAGGAAATTATGTTTCTGGGGAGTGGTCAGTACACATTCTGTGTACAGAACACCTCCAGGTAGCCATACTGCATTGAATTTTACTGAAAATTGCAGAGCTGCAGGTTGAAAAGGAAAGGTAATTTTTAATAACATTCAATTAAAATATGGCTTGTGTTGCAATATTGGTGATTAAAGGGTTAAGTGTGTCCCTAGGGGGTGCTTTCTAACTGTGGGGGAGTTGCTTTGACTGGACAAAGACAGAGATCCTTGTTCCTGCTTAGAAGGAACAAGAGATCTCTATCTTCGGTTCTCACAGAACGGCGATCTGCCTTGTTTACATAGGCAGAGGGCCGTTCTGTCTCTCCTCACAACGATCGGCGAGTCTCCATGGATATCGTGTCCCCCAGACCCGCTGATTTGCTCCTGTCCAATCACAGTGGGAGTGGGCCGCCACCGATGTGCGGGTCCCAGATTCCGTGCACAAAATCACGTATAGGTACATGATTTCATGCAGGAGGGCCGCCCTGCCGCAGTATATCTGCGTGGGGCAGCCCTTAAGTGGTTAAACAAAGATGCTGAAAAAAAATATAACAAGATGTTAGTTTAATTGATGGTGTTTTAAAACTGAATTCCAGGAATTCAGACACTTTGTAATATGTAACTCAAAAAAACTAAATACATCCAAATGTATATGACTTAGCGCGTAACCTCCGTGATCCAATGACCATCAAATTAATTAAATAAATTACTGTAAATAATAAAAGCTAATAAAGTGCTTGAACAATAAAGTGCATTAACAGCACTGCATATAATAATCAAATACAATATCTGTTGTATAAAGTGCACTCCTAGTGATCACACTGTGATGCATTCAATATGCATTCAACATAGTCCAGTGATATAGAGTGTTATTTAAAGTGCATGAAGTGCACTCACTGTGGAAATAATAAGGTGCTACCAATTGTGCAAAATACAAATAAAGTGCAGCAAATTGTCAAAAGTCCAAAGGTCTGTGTCCATTCACTCCCAATTCTGACTGACCTATAATCACGGCACCTCATGGTGAAGAACTCTCTGAGGATCTGAAAAAAAGAATTATTGCTCTACATAAAGATGGTCTTGTCTATAAGAAGATTGCCAAGATCCTGAAACGGAGCTGCAGCACGGTGGCAAAGACAATACAGTGGTTTAACAGGACAGGTTCCAGTCAGAACAGGCCTCTCCATGGTCGACCAAAGAAGTTGAGTGCATGTGCTCAGCATCACATCCAGAGGTTGTCCTTTGGAAATAGACGTATAAGTGCTGCCAGCATTGCTGCAGAGGTTGAAGGGGTGGGGGGTCAGCCTGTCAGTGCTCAGACCATACTCTGTACATTGCATCAAATTGGTCTGCATGGCTGTCGTCCCAGAAGGAAGCCTCTTCTAAAGATGATGCACAAGAAAAGCCTGCAAACAGTTTGCTGAAGACAGGTAGACTAAGGACATGGATTACTGGAACCTGTCCTGTGGTCTAATGAGACCAAGATAAACTTATTTGGTTCAGATGGTGTCAAGATTGTGTGGCGGCAACCAGGTGATGAGTACAAAGATAAGTGTGTCTTGCCTACAGTCAAGCATGGTGGTCAGAGTGTCATGGTCTGGGGCTGCATGAGTGCTGCTGCCATTGGGGAGCTACATTTCATTGAGGGAACCATTAATGCCAACATGTCCTGAAGAGAGCATGATCCCCTCTCCCCTCTCTTCAGGGACTGGGCCGCAGGGCAGTATTCCAACATGAAAACAACCCCAAACACACCTCCAAGATGACTACTGCCTTGCTAAAGAAGGGTGATGGACTGGCCAAGCATGTCTCCAGACCTAAACCCTATTAAACATCTGTGGGGCATCCTTAAAGGGAAGGTGGAGGAGCGCAAGGTCTCTAACATCCACCAGCTCTGTGATGTTGTCATGGAGGAGTGGAAATGGACTCCAGTGGCAACCTGTGAAGCTCTTGTGAACTCTATGCCCAAGAGGGTTAACTTAAGGCAGTGCTAGAAAAAAATGGTGGTGCCACACAAAATATTGACACTTTGGGCCCAATTTGGACATTTTCACTTGGGGTGTACTCACTTTTGTTGAGAACGGTTTAGACATTAATGGCTGTGTATTAAGTTATTTTGAGGGGGCAGCAAAATATACACTGTTATACAAGCTGTACAATTACTACTTTACATTGTTGCAAAGTGTCATTTCTTCAGGGTTGCCACATGAAAAGATATAATAAAATATTTACAAAAATGTGAGGCGTGTACTCACTTTTGTGAGATACTGTATGTTATATACAGTTGTACTCATAAGTTTACATACCCTGGCAGAATTTATGACTTCTTGGCCATTTTTCAGAGAATGAATGATAACACAAAACTTTTCTTTCACTTATGGTTAGTGTTTGGCTGAATCCATTTATTATCAATCAACTGTGTTTACTCTTGTAAAATTATAATTAAAACAGAAACTACCCAAATAACCCTGATCAAAAGTTTACATACTCCAGTTCTTAATACCGTGTATTGCCACTTTTAACATCAATGACCGCTTGAAGTCTTTTGTGTTATTTGTGGATGAGGCTGTTTATCTTCTCAGATGGTAAAGCTGCCCATTCCTCTTGGCAAAAAGCCTCCAGTTCCTGTAAATTCTTGGGCTGTCTTGCATGAACTGCACGTTTGAGATCTCCCCACAGTGGCTCGATGATATTGAGGTCAGGAGACTGAGATGGCCACTTTAGAACCTTCACTTTATTCTGCTATAGCCATAGACAGGTCAACTTGGCCTTGTGTTTTGGATTTCTGTCATGAATGTCCAAGTACGTCCCATGCACAGCTTCCTGGCTGATGAATGCAAATGTTCCTCCAGTATTTTTTGATAACATACTGCATTCACCTTGCCACCAGTTTTGTCCAAATTTCCTGTGCCTTTGTAGCTCACACATCCCCAAAACATCAGCGATCCACCTCCGTGTTTCACAGTAGGAATGGTGTACCTTTCATCATAGGCCTTGTTGACTCCAAATAAAGCGTTTATAGTTGTGGCCAAAAAGCTCAATTTTGGTCTCATCACTCCAAATGACTTTGTGCCAGAAGGTTTGAGGCTTGTCTCTGTGCTGTTTGGAGTATTGTAAGAGGGATACTTTGTGGTATTTGTGTAGTAATGGCTTTCTTGTGGCGACTCGACCATGCAGCCCATATTTCTTCAAGTGCCTCCTTATTGTGCCTCTTGAAACAGCCATACCACATGTCTTCAGAGAGTCATGTATTTCATCTGAAGTTATTTGTGGATTTTTCTTTGCATCCCGAACAATTTTTCTGGCAGTTGTGGCTGAAATTTTAGTTGGTCTACTTGACCGTGGTTTGGTTTCAACAGAACCCCTCATTTTCCACTTGTTGATTAGAGTTTGAACACTGCTGATTGGCATTCTCAATTCCTTGGATATCTTTTTATAGCCCTTTCCTGTTTTATACAGTTCAACTCCCTTTTCCTGCAGATCATTTGACAATTCTTTTGCTTTCCCCATGACTCAGAATCCAAAAAAAGGCCGGTGCAGCACTGGATGAAAGATGCAAGGGTCTGTCTGGATTCCAGAAACTCATTGACCTTTTATGCATACACACTAATTACAAGCAAACAGATCGCAGGAGAGGAAGGTTAATTTTAATAGCCATTCAAACCCCTTTGTGTCAACTTGTATGCATGTTATCAGGCAAAATCACCAGGGTATGTAAACTTTTGATCAGGGTCATTTGGGTAGTTTCTGTTGTGATTATTATTTAAAAAGAGTAAACACAGTTGATTGATAATATATGACTTCAACCAAGCACTACAAATGAGTGAAAGAAATGTTTTTGTGTTATCATTCATATTCTCTGAAAAATGGTCAATAAATTCTGCCAGGGTATGTAAACATATGAGCACAACTGTATATTCATTGACACCGTCCCCTGCTCTACTGACACCGTCCACTGTCCTACTGACACCAATCTCTGCCCTTCTAACACCATCCACTGTTCTACTGAATGACACCATCCACTTCCCCACTGACACTGTCCACTGCTCTACTGACACTGTCCACTGCTTTATTGACACCATTCACTGCTCTACTGACACTGTCCATTGCCCTACTGATACTTTCCACTGCTCTACTGACATTTGTTTTATTATATTTTTCCTTAAGTTTTCCTTACAAATTAATTAGACCTTACTAGTTGATAGTTGATCTCGTTCAGGTAGCTCTTCCCCTCTCAATGGTTGCCTACCCCTGGTCTATAGAGTGTAGTGTTGGATGGACTAGTAAATTTAAAGTACATGGGCTTTTCATAAATGACTAACAAATGAAAGCCCAAATTCAGCTAACCCTTTTTTAAGCAGTTACAGAAATAGTCTTTTTACCTCTTGGGATAAAATTTTAACTAAATGAGTGAAAGTTGACCAGACTTAGTACCCCTGGAATTTTGTCTTAACCCCCTAACTTTTACTTTTGCTGTACAGATTGGTCTGAAAAAAAAAGAAATAAAACATCAGGATCACCAGGTCAAAAAACTAAGTTACGGGGGACTAAAGAAAAAACCCGAAAGCAAATATTGCTTTGTTAATGCAAGTGACAGCCTGCATCACATGTCTGTCCCTGGTTCCTTAGGAGGAACCAGGGACAGAGTAAAAAAAAGAGGTACAAGCAGTGGCGGCTGGTCCGTAGGGGCGTCTGGGCGCCGCCCCCAAGGCCCTTTAAAAAAAAAGGTCCTTAAGTGCACTGAGTTTGGGCGCTGGACACAGTGCACTATGGGAAGCGCCACGTCTATGAAATCACAGTGCGGTCGAGGCACTTTATTTGCGGGGTTTGAAGCTGCTTTGTGGTGCACTCCATCGCACCAGATAGCTTGCGCCCGATGCCGTAGTGTATCACTACGGCCGGGTGCTTTGTTCACAGTGTGAGACTAGACAAAAAGATGGTCGCTGCTGAAGGCCCCTCCCCTCTCCACTGAACACACGGAGAAAGCCGGGAACTAGCTGCCTCTGAAGGGGACAGACACAGACGCGGCATGCAGGAGGGCTGTGCTGCCGGGGACACATGTGAGGAGGACTCTGCTGCTGATGGGGACACATGTGAGGAGGACTCTGCTGCTGATGGGGACACATGTGAGGAGAAATCTGCTGCTGATGGGACACTGATGTAAGGAGGGACTCCGCTGATGGCGACACTGATGTAAGGAGGGACTCCGCTGATGGGGACACAGATGTAAGGTGGGACTCCACTGATAGGGACACAGATGTGAGGAGGACTCCGCTTCTGGGGACACAGATATGAGGGGGGCTCCCCTGCTGGGGGAACCTTATGTAAGGAGGGACTCCGCTGGGGACACTGATGTAAGGAGGGACTCTGCTGGGAGTACCCGATGTAAGGAGGAAATCTGCTGGGGGCACCTGATGTAAGGAGAGACTCTGCTGGGGGCACCTGATGTAAGGATGGACTCGGCTGGGGGCACCTGATGTAAGGATGGACTCTGCTGGGGGCACCTGATGGCATCTGGTGGCAGGTGACATGCTCAGGGCTCCCACTGATTCTGCATTATGGTGAGTGAATGAATTTATTTTATATTGCAATGTAATAATAGAAATAATATGATTCAATCATCCTGACACCATAAAAACCATGGTGCCATGATGATTGAAGCACTAACACCAGGTGTTTGAAGTATCTTTATCTGCTGATTGTTAATCTTTCTGGAATACACATATTTCTATTGCTGTGTAGGATCTGGGCCTGCTGTTCCTCCATCTCTCTCTCCCTCCCTCCCTCTCCCTCCATCCCTCGTTCATCTCAGACGCTAACCACATTCTCGTAGAGCCACACCCATTCAAGTCACGCCCATTTTCACCAAGTGGGGGGGTCAAAAAGGAAGAGCAGGGTCTGGCGCCCTCCCATCCTAAAACTTCACCAATCGCCACTGGGCACAAGATTACCATTTATCACTCACAACTGGTTATCACAAAAGAAATTAAGGTGGCATGCTCTGACTGTAATACTTCAAAAGTAATGTTCAGAGCCCA
This sequence comes from Lithobates pipiens, assembly GCF_037356315.1. NCBI lineage: Eukaryota > Metazoa > Chordata > Amphibia > Anura > Ranidae > Lithobates > Lithobates pipiens. The sequence goes on along the minus strand of NW_027507764.1, from coordinate 331,102,092 downwards.
GAGAGGAGAAGTCTTTAAGCTATACACCACTGTCTTAACATTACCCATGTCCCTTCATTACCATTGGGGCAAAAATTGGAGATTCTCTGTCCATAGCTCAGGTTTGCTTTAAATCATACAGACTGCAGGATTTAAGGTAGGTGTATAGCAGGGGTGCTCAACCTGTGGCTCTCCAGCTGTTGCAAAACTACAAGTCCCATCATGCCTCTGCCTCTGGGTGTCATGCTTGTGGCTGTCGGAGTCTTGCTATGCCTCATGGGACTTGTAGTTCCGCAATAGCTGGAGAGCCACAGGTTGAGCACCCCTGGTGTATAGTATACAAAAAGCTGTACCTGCTTGTTTGCTGCTTTTTGATCCTTGTAGTAAGCATTCAGGATCAAATGACCACATGTATACAGTATGTGTGTAATATATAGAATAACACACCCTGAAATTTTCATTACTTTGTAGTTGAGCAAATTCTCTGATTCCACTGGTACCCTATTTATGCTAAAATCAACCCGTCAGAACCACTTTTATCAGGAAGCTAGCATAAAAATAGCATATTGGCCAACAATTTCCAACCTGGCCAGTAGACATTTTCCCTGACTAAAGTTTTGTCAGATCTTGTGTTATGTTTGCCGTAGATGGTTCGTTCAAATCCCACTGAACCAGCCAACATTCGAACCATGCATGGGCAAGCTAATTGTCTATCAACTTGGATACAACCAGTCTTTCAGATTCTACTTGTGATTATTGCTAGCAGCTGATATAGCCGCTGGCAATAATCACTGTCTTCTCCCAAAGGGGAAGGCTTCCTTCCGCCCTCCTACAATGGCTGGGCAGGAGGGATTCTCCTGTCAACACTGCCTGTGTTGACAGGAGAGTCGAGCATATTTCTTTCCTGCAACCCATGGTTGCAGGAAAGAAATTCACATCATGTATGGCCTGCCTAAGGCCCCTTTCACACATGTGGACAGTATGTCCGTATTTCATCCATCCGTTTGCGGATGAAATACGGACATACATGCATTCCTATGAACATCCACAGACACCTGATATCATCCGCCTCCGCTATTGTCCGATTCTGCAGATGGAGGAAAATCCTACTTTTCTATCCATCTGCAGAGCGGATCGGATGAACACAGACAGACGCCCCACAGAGGAGAGCGGAGAGCTGACAGGGCGGTCCCTGCACAGTGTGCAGGGACCGCCCTGTTATTCGCCGGCTCAGCAGGGACAAACAGAGCGATCCTCGCTGAGCAAGTGGATCCTCACGGGACGGATCATTACTGATCCGTTCCGTGTGAAAGGGGCCTAAGCCCTTGTACACACGGTCGGAGATTCCATCGGAATGTGTCCGATTGGAGCGTTCGATCCATCGGAATATCTGCCGGACCAACTTTTCCAACTTGCCGGAAATATTTTCCGACAAAATGCTCCGATCGGACATACTCCGATCACGTGTAGAGAATTCCGATCGGACAAAGTGCCACACATGCTCAGATCAAATTCCTACACCAAAGCTATTGGCTACTAGCGTGAACATAGTCCCGTTGTAACGAAATAACGTCATCACGTCGGATTTTCTGACAACTTTGTCCGACCGTGTGTATACAACAGTTTCGGACAAAATCCGTCGGACAAAACTCGACGGACAAAATCCGACGGATTTGGTTGTCGGAATCTCCGACTGTGTGTACAAGGGCTTAGAGTGCATAAGTTCTTCTACAGTAACATACTGGTATTGAATACTGCATGCTAATTCTCCTTTTGAGGCTGTTTCTTGCTTCTGCTTACATTTCAAACAAATTCACTTCTGAATAGCAAAGAACAGTCACATAATATTTAGCAATGTGCCATATCAATTTATACACAGGGTGGAAAAATAGAACAGTAATAGAACAGTAACTTTAGATGGCTATTCAGCTATTTAGTAGTAACCATGGGTTTTTCAATGTTGAATTAACATGAGAAATTCCCCTTACACAAAATTACAGTTGTCATTGTTTCATGTAAGTAAATTATTATAGAGATCCGTGTTACTGCAATAGCTAGACCTACTATTTACTATGCTGGGTATAAAACGACAAAATATATTACAATGTGATATTAAAGTGTATTTCCAGCCAAAACATTTTCTAGTTTTTAATAGTGTAGGAAAAAGATTCAACCACTGTCATGTTTTTATCCCTGTATTTATTCATGCTGGGGAGATTCGCTCTCCATGTTTGCCCTTGTACCTATTGTAACTAGGCCATAAAATTATGGAGAATCCAAAATTTGTGACAAGGCGAGGTGAGACAGTCTATAAGTTTCCCTTTACTTTGGAGAGATATCCACTTAATTCTGTAGTGTTGTTGGAATTGAAAGTAAAGGTTCTAAACTTTCAATATTCTATCTACAAATAAAAAAGTTGCCCTAAAGTTTAGACCAATATTTACTATGCAAGGCATATGAATATATTGATATTGTAAGGTACTTCAAATAATGTTTTAATCTGTAGCCAAAACTTTCTTTTGTAGTTATGGTTTACATAAGGATTGGATGTAAGATTTTTATGGCTACTTGTTCCCCCAATGGATGGGGTTCACCTTCTGCATTTGTTTTGTTGACCACTGTCATTAAGAACAAGAGTAATAAGAAATCTAAAATTTAGTTGTCACTGGAATATGAGATGGGTACACCTGTTACAATGACAACAGTGACAGAGGGGGTTTCCTTCACTTTGGAAAGATTTCCATTCATTTCTTTGTGTCTCAGGAAGGGGAAATTTCCCTAATAGGTTACAGATACTAGTACAAACTTGATATTTTAATTTTTTTTCTGTTTCTTGTCCATTTTTATATTGCCTATTTCACATAATTTACTTCTCATGCTATTTTGTGCATCTTACCTTGCCAACATACAGCGGGTCTGTTCCTGTATACTCTTCCAGAACAAAGAACTGGTTCCATACCCAGCTTCTTTTCAGTCGGTGATGTGGGAATGGCTTGTTTTCTGATTTTTCATCCATTTGTTTCATCAGCTGACTTGGAATACCAAACCCAGCTGCAAAGTCCAGCAGCACCATGTAGTAGATATACAACCCTTGCTGGGCACAGTTCTTCAAATGTCGCATATTTTAAAAGTAATTTTTTTAATTATTTATAAAAAAAAAGAAGAAAAGCAATCCTTGGTGTAAAATAAATAGAAGAAGTAGTAAAAAAGATCTTTGATGTTGATTTAGTCTTTGATAGTCGTCTTAACAGCAGATTCCTACACAGTTGAGTAAAGAACAGAAAGTTAATATGGTATTTTCAGTTGGAATAATAATATTTTCTGCTACAAAATATAGAGCTTTTTGCAAGGGCAGCATGATATTAAAATATGAACAGTGTGTTTAGGAACAAAGGGATCTCTTATCTTCTTATATAGAACAAAGTAGCTATGGACGCAGACACATTGGGGGTTGTAGTTAGTGGGGAGGGTTACTTCACTTTGGCTACTTTGATTACAACAGGGTTCCACTATATTATTGATTTGCTGTAGTTAACAGCACGCTCTCAAAAATACAGTATTTATGATCTGAGAAGCCTTTTGAAACTGCTGAATATAAGCATTGCCTTCCAGAAAATAGAATACCTACCAAGCAATTTCCAAGGACAGATGCTTTTTTTCTTTTTCTAAATATATATTTGTTGCCACACAGTTGCACACAACAGTTTGTTTTTTTAAAGTGGATCTGTATTATTACTGACCTTAACTATTATTTTATGCAGGCTGGGGCATTCAATTGCCATGGTTCTTTTGCATTTTTTTTAGAAAAGCATAGAGGTGCTGCTAATGTGACATAGACAAAGATTTCAATGGTCAGTTAATCATTATGTGATCCACATGGGATATTGGGGGTTTGATAGTCACATGCCATTGTGTGATATGTGTGCCGGTCAGACGAACAGATTGTCTTTCTTCAAGCTGAACGTTCAGTTTAGGTAAAGGAATGTCGACATCCAGTGGAGGGAGCTTTCTCATCAGTCAAGTGGCTTTTGTTGTCATCAAGTCAGATTAGCTGGTGACCTCACTCTGTGCTATTGAACACAAAAACTTTCTCTTTCACAGTTTTGTGGGGCTTAATGAGGTGGCATTGCACTCAAGTTACTCTGTCAAAACACTCAGAACATCTTTTATAACATTAGGTCTCAAGCTGCTCTGTTTAAAGACCCTCTTCCTCGATTTGCCTTTCTCTCTTATCCTCTTTCCATCTGGCTCCCATAGGCAATTACAGCACCGTTTATTTGTGATTTGGAAACTCTAGGACAATACATTTTGTAGCAGCTTTCCACCCTAAATTTATGGTAGCTAGTGAACAGCTGCCTGTCTCCAACATCATGTATACAATTTTCTTTTCCTTTCAGTCCTTAAGCATTCAACAGAGCGATAAAAAACAGAGCATACTAAAGTACAAGTAGGTAAAGCCTTATTTGTTCGATGAAAAGAATCAACACCAGACCCCAAAATGAGAGTGTTAACGACTACAAAATTATATATAAACAATATGATAAAATGACTAATGCAAAAAATAAAAACCTTAATCATCTATCCATCAACATACCGTCTCAATGTTTTTTCTGCACTGGTACTAAAGAAATCCAATGTGATTGGTTTACTAAAGGAATAAAGATTGTTAACTTTGCAAAGTGTATTTTGACATTGCAAAGTGAATGCCCCTTTAATTTTAGTGTGAGGTAAAACTGCATTTACCTCAATATTGAAAAAGCTTACTGTCCTGTCGTTTAGTGGTCATCAACCCTGTCCTCAGGGCCCACCAACAGGCCAGGTTTGCAAGATAACTGAAATACATGACAGGTGATATCATTTGCTGCTCAGTGATTGCAGTATTCTAGTCTGCATCTCCCCAAGGTAATACATAAAACCTGGCCTGTTAGTGGGCCCTGAGGACAGGGTTGATGACCACTGCTGTAGTTCATGCAAAGCTGCATACATACAGTCTGCAACCCTTTACATAGTTCTTGTTTTTTGTTTTCCTGTTGGATTTATATGCCGAACTAGCATTGATTCACTGTACTCATAATTAAACAGGAATATGTACTGTGGTAACTTGATATGTTGTATTGTCATAATAAAATAATAATGAAAAAAATAAAATTGTAAAAGCATTTTTTTTTTTTTTACATTTCCCTTGCTCATGATTGGACACTCAGAGTGTTGAGTGTATTTACTAAACTATATGAACATACAATATGCAAAATGGACATTCACTTAGCTAAATGAACAGCCTCCAACCTTTTAGTAAAGAACCGTAATGGTTCCACTGACATTTCTGGCCTTTAAACATAAAACATATATTACAGGCATTTAAAGATTACGTGCAGTACAGTGGCTAGGTGGCTAGCACTTCCTTCTAGCAGCCCTGGTGTTGCCCGTTTCTAATCCAAATATGACACTACTATGGAGTTTGCATGTTCTCCCTGTGCCTGCATGTTTTTTTTTCCGGATACTACGGCTTTCTTCCACACTCCAAAGACATGCTGGTAGGTTAATTGGATTCTGTTAAAATTGGCACTAGTATGTGTATGAATGTACAGGCATACCACACTGGGTTTTATTTACTAAAGCTGGACAGTGCAAAATCAGGCTCCTATCTGCATAGAGACCAATGAGCTTCTAACCCCAGCTTGTTCAGCTAAGGTTTGGTAATAAAACCTGGAAGCTCATTGGTTTCTATGCAGACAGGAGCCTGATTTTGCACTTTCCAGCTTTAGTAAATAAACCCCATTGTGTACTTAAAAGTGGGGTATTAGGCACCTAAGATTGTAAGCTCCTTGAAGGTAGGGACTGATATTAATGTGCAGTATACATGTGAAGCACAGCGTAAATTGAAGGTGCTATATATAAGTACCCGTGATAATAATTATGTTTTGTGAGGCGATGCTTATAACAGCATCTGTGGGTGCTTCAAGAAGGGAGCCCAGAAAAATGTACATCCATCTTGATATACTGGTGCCCAGTGTTGAATGGAGTTCTTGCACATCAATAGTGGCTTTGGAGGTGGTAGAGTTAAGGCAAAGGACATATACGGTATGCAACATACCAGCCTCTCATTAAGTTGCAACCCCCTTTTGGGTCCTTTGGCCACCTTGCTAGTTCAACACAGCACATTATATGCTTAAAAATAGACAAACATGTTGGGAATTTGTATTAACATTTTTCTACATTCTAAACTATTCTAATCGTTCTTGTTTAATGCTTTCATTTAAATGGACCCCATTACTCTTTCACAGCATCCAAGTATAATGTGGCAAAGTTCAACTGAAAGGATGCTTGGACATTTTCACCATTATGTTCATACAAATGAAGCAGTGTTTGGACAACATATAATAGCACAGAACTTGGCTTTCAGTGCAGTGACTTTAAAAATGACCTACTGCATGGAGCTATGCCTTTGATTTAAATGGGCAATCAACTTATTTGCATGTGACAGTGCTGGGACGGGGAATGCATTGTACTGTGAATCTTATCTATTAGTGACTTCTTGTACAGTTCAGCTACTCAGTTCCCACCCACACGCTGAGTCTTCCTTATACATAGACCTATTGTGTGTGGCTGCAGCTCCAAGAGCCCATTCATGACCCCCATATGTCTGAACTGTGTGTTTTATATCAGTGTGTTTTATATCAGTGAAGCAGGAAGAGTGCTATAAACTGTAGCCTCCAATTCTAGATCTCTAGTAATTCATTTTTTATCTTAATGCATAGAATGCATTAAGATAAAAAAAAAACTTTTGCCTTTAGAACCACTTTAATGTGTATGTCAGGGTAGGAAAAAAAATACACATTACACCCACGCAATACATTCTGCAATGTTTTTCATGCTGTCTCTGCTGCACTGAAAGCTAAATCAGTGAGGTCGATTTACTAAAACTGGAGAGTGCAAGATCTGGTGCAGCTGTGCATAGTAGCCAATCAGCTTCTAACTTCAGCTTGTTCAATTAGGCTTTGACAATAGAACCTGGAAGCTGATTGGTTTCTTTGCAGAGCTGCACCAGATTTTGCCCTCTCCAGTTTTAGTAAATCAAGCCCATAGCTGTCAGCCTTGTCCAATGACCTTTGTGGACTACAGAACACTCTCTCCCCTATTTGATGAAAATGTAGAAAGGACTTCTGTAGTTCAAATATGAAGTACGTAGCCTAGAATGACAGTGCTGCTTCTCCGCTGATACAGTGCAGTGAGTAAGCGTTGCCATCCTAGGACAGGGACAGTGTTACTAGCAAGGTCACCAGGTGAAAACAAAGGATAAAAGCCTAAGAAAAGAACACAAATACATTTATTACATCTAAGGACTGGTAAGTAGTGTAGTGCAGTGTAGGTTTTCTAGGATTGCAGATAAAATTTGCCTATATTATTTTTGCTAGCTGACTGGTAAGTTTACTAGAAAATAAAAAAACAGTTTGTTTGCTCTGTGCAAAGCCCTTATATGTGCAGCTTTCTCTAAAAGCTAGCTATAAGTGGGGGTGGTTGCCATTTTAGTTTAAAATTTTCATGCATCTATTTTAAAATATTAATAATGTGCAAAGTCAACTTTCAGCTGTAGTAGAACAAGGTAAAAATCCTTGTCTATTAATTTTTTGCTGTCTGTATCCCTTTGGGAAGGCGTTCCTTCACTTCCAGTCCACGTGTAACATGACATGAAAGGAAATGTCTACAAAGTGAGGGTAGTATAGATTATATAATAACAAAGACCGCACACACACGCTCTCAGAATTTTGTCCAGCTTTCAACCACTGCTGTCCTTTCACCATGATACACATAAGTGGAAGGATGAACGCAAATCTAGGTTGACGTACATTGGGATGTCCTGGGAAATAAAAGTTGGATGGAGTTTAAACTTGCTGGTGTCTACCAAGAAGCTGTAATATACTTATAGTGTAGATGATTAAACTATCAAATTAGAGATTTGGTTGGTCCGGTATAAATGTTTTTGGATTGGCAATTTTCCTTATAATGTTTCACAAAAACAGTTTGGAAACACAATTTGGAAAATGTCTGTTATACAATCCAACCAGGTGAAACAGTGAGATTGCATTGGTTTTGCATCGTAGATAGCTGACATAAGCAAAGGTGGCACATAGTTGAATGTTCACATTGCCTAGTAAAGCTGTATTCACTCAACTTATCCATTCACGTGCAAAGGAGAATCTTGCTTCATTATTTAAAATTCCCCTACACATGAATGGGATAATTGAACATACTCTTCCTTTAGTAAATCATCCCCACAGAGATCATTCATGAAATCAATATCAAATTACACTGTTCTAGTTACATGTAATTAACAAGGAATAATTAACTGGTTGTTTATGTTGGTTGCATTTGGGAAAAAAGTCACACTTAAGTAAATCCAATGTGCGCCTAATAAAAGATGACAGGCAATACCACAGGCGTTATACATTTTTCTGGGCTCATTGTTATTCACTTAAAGACAATTAAGTGATATTCAGGACAAGATCTAAAAAAACCTCAAAACTTGCTTTTGTTGTGCAAATGTGGCCAGTGGATATAGATAATAATGGTGTGGATTCGTTTATTGTGCAATCTTTTAAAAAACTGAGAACATGTTCTGGTGTTCATTGAACCCTTGACCTTATCTGGAGGGCTGAATAGAACATATTATTCCTCCCAACACAATGTCGTGTTTATAGTAAACCAGTGGGTGTTGAGGTCTGTCTATTTCTTTATAGGCATTACTTTATAAAATTTGGAGAAACAAAAAATAAATAAATCACTTAGATCAAAAACTTTGCACTTTTTAAGAGTCTGATTTTCAACACCCATTGCTTGATATACACCACAGGAAAATTAGTAAGGGCAAAGTAAACAAAAAAATAGAATTGAGAGCATTCATTGTGGTTTTTAAAAGTTAAAAGGTAGGGAACCTAGTAACAGTCAAGCAAAGATGCATAGAATATCTTTATGACAGTAATTAACAATGAAAAAAGATTTTTAAAACATTTGGAAAACTAGTTAGAGCAAATGAAAGAGAGAATGTGTTAATGTGCATTTGGTGGGTAAATTTTCCAAACTGCATGTTCAGGCTGCAAAGTAAATATTAGTGGATAAGGTAAAGCTGTAATCAGTTCAGAAAAAATGGAACTTCCGCTTTAAGTGATGGTGACCCCTTGACGTGCCACATTTGGCATGTCATTTTTTGTGGAGGAGGGGAGCAGATACCCTCTTTTTAGAGGCATCCAGCTCCCACTTCCTCCCGGGGCTCCGCAGCGCCGGAAGGAAGTTCACATCTCCCCTCTCCATCCCTGCAATCTTCTGGGACACGTCACAGGTCCCAGAAGAGACCCTCCCTCCCCCATTCTGCACAGCAAAATGATTTTTAGTAATAATCTTAAAATGAGAACAAAGCAAGCTAGAATGTGAATGTAGATATTACAAATTGTAGTGTCCAGTCTCTTTACACTGGTGGTTGGTTCAAGAGTTGCCAACCTAAATCCATAGCCACTAGCAGAAGGCTCCCCTTACACTCGGGATCAATGGTAAGAGACATGCTTCTTACAGTACAATTCAAAGGAAGGAATGCGCCATTACAACTGCTGTGTAAAGAATGCCACCTGTACAGTCAACTAAAAAATAATTGGTGTCAGTGGTTACTTACGTAAGAGGAAAAGCTTCACTGGTTCCATGCGACTATCTCAGCCCTACTAACCTCTGGATAAGTTCCAGGGTTCCATGTGTGCACTAAAATTTCAACTTTAATACTGGTCATGCATCCTACTAGAAACAATCATAAGTTTGGTTGTTACGAATGGTCTTTGGTTAAAATGAATCATTTAACACAGTAAAGAAAGACTTAGATTTGGTCAATTAGGTTAGATTTCACATCACACTTTTTTACTGCAGTGTGTGTTTTGCTGCACAAAATTTATTCCCCTGTGTGTAAGTGTACTGCTAAAGATCAGATTGAAAAAAAAAAAAGATTATGCATACAAATTTAAACAAATAAGAAAATTACATTATATTGCCCTTATATTATTATAGGCTTTCATTTGCAAAATTATGCAACTGAGACTTATTTACTGTATATATGCAGTATTCTTTTAGAATTAGGTTTCTAAATGTGTATTTTCCTATGTGAGAGCACAGGTTCCCTGATTAGCAGTTCATTTTTAGATATTATTAATCTCATGCCTATATACTGTATTTTCCTTCTATTAAATTCATAACTTTCATTATGCTTACATATTTTTATAAGTTTCAAATGATACTGGTTTTGTTAAATAAAATGGCCATATTTACCATTCACATTCATCTGTCATTTTAGTCTCATCTTGTCACTCTGTCACCTTGTTTTAAAGTATTCTTCTCAGTTCCCATTTTTTCAAAAAGTGATGCCAGATTTAAACTACAGATGGCGGTACCTCTGTATGTGGGTAGATGCAGCGTGGTGCAGCGGCAGAAAACACACAGGGTCCTAGTGCAGTGAAACAGAATTATATTGTAACTGAAGTTTAGCAATACAGAACAGGTCCAGCGGGAAGACCAGACGCGACCAGGAGAACTAACACCATATAACAGTGGTGTGTCAGTAGAAGCAGGCCTCAGGTGTGTCGACAGCATCTATCTCAAAAGGGGGAAAGCAGCCTGACCAGTCTAAGCCCAAGTGAGGAGGCTTTCAGAAGAATGGTTCCTGTGCTTTCCTTACTCCTCTAGAACCTCTCCCTGACTCTATGCACTTTCCCTGTGAGATGGGTAACCTGTCCCTTCTGTAGCCACATGCAAAATGTGTGCCAAACCTGGGAGCCAGGGTCTTAAATAGACTCTGCCTGACCAATATGGCTGCCAAAATCACATGTGGTGCAAGCCCCTAATCAGATGCTACCTCTCTGTGACCGATGAAACCATAGCAGAACAAGGGTCCACTCAATTCCCTCCTCTACCTGCATTGCTGCTGCAAATAAGCACAACTTGCAGTGGAGAAAATAGATTGTACCTGCCTACAATCCACCACTTTACACAGTAAAGAACAACATGAACCAAAATAAACATGGTTAAGGCAAGGACAATAACATTTCAAACAACATAATCAGAGTACTTTTCAGGAAGCTGCCCGCAGTTAGACTGTATGGCGCGGCAGGTTTAAGTGTCTTCTTTGAAGTCATCTTCTGTTGGTGTTTCTGGAGACTTGGGTAGATTAGGATCATTAGGGCCAATCACACCTCCTTCACCCAGGCTCAGGGCTGACTTCTTGGAAGAGTCTAGACAATCAGTTGGGTCCATAGGGGCTTCTGGTCTGTCCACAGACACTGCACTGGGGCTTCCTTCTTCTGAGTCTGCAGGAGCTGGAGGATCCAGCATGAGAGGTTCTGGTGGAAACCGGTTCCGGTGGAGAAATCTCCTGATAGGGTTGTGACTCTCCGAGATCATGTCATATACTGGATTTGGGGGAAAGGGCTGCTTCTCAGCCTGATAGGGGGTGTGCTTCCACTTAGGATCCAATTTATTGCCTCTTTCACTTTTGGTATTCTTCACCAACACCCAGTTTTTCACCAGTGTTTGATATGATTCTCAAAGGTTTTGGAGAGAATGAAAATTATGATATAGTCCAAGTAGACTAACACAGTCTCAGAGTTGAAATCTCACAGACATCTCTCCATCAAGTGCTGAAATATGCTGGGGGCATTACCTGAAGGCCAGGAGATTTAATTCAAACAGTTCCAGAAGTATGATAATGGCAGTCTTTTCACAGTCTTGGTCTCTCACTGAGACTTGCCAATAGCCATCTCCTGGGATTGCTTTGTATCGGCATAGACTGTCAGAAGGCTCATGCAGATAGCAGAGGAATGAGAGAGGAGGCATAAATTGTACTAGGTGCTTTGGATAGAGTCAATAGCATACTATAGAAGGATATGCTATAGTGGCAGGGGCAAACCATCCTTATGGAAGCCTCCTCACTTGGGTACAGACTGGCTAGGCTGCATTACACCTCTCAAGACAGATGCTGTCGGCACACCTGAGGCCTACTTTTACTGACACACTGCTGTTATATGCTGCTAGTTCTCCTGGTTGATTTGCCTTCCCACTGGGCCTGTTCTGTATTGCCGAATTTCAGTTATAATATAATTTGGTTTCTCTGTACTGGGACTAGCTTTCCAAGTCAAGGGTGGAGAAATACTTGGCTTTGCCCAGTGCAGTGTGTGACTCCTCCAACCGGATTAATAGGTAGGCATCCCAGTGGGCACTGGGCACAGGCATTTATTTTGTGGCAGTCCACACAAAATCTCGGACTTCACAGGTGCAGTGTGGTATGGCAGGAGAAAACAATCAGTCCCAGGGCAGAGAAACAGAATTATATTGTAAATGAAGTTTGGCCATACAGAACAGATGTCACAGGACTGCAACCTGACTGGGAGAACTCACAGCATATAACAGCGGTGTGTAAGTAGAAGAACAGCATCTGTCTCGAGGGGTGGAATGCAGCCTAGCTAGTCTGTACCCAAGTGAGGAGGCTTCCAGAAGGATGGCATGCCCCTGTGCTTTCCCTACTCTCCTTGATGCTACGCACTTTAACTGCTAGATGGATAACTTGTCCCTACTCTAACCACACGCCAGGATCTTAAATAGACTATGCCTGACCCAAGACTGCATGAAACTATTGAAATTACATGTGAGACCACTCTGGGGTTTAGGGCTTTAGTCTTAAAGGTATGTGCAAGCACCTCTAACACTGGCACTTTAGACTTTAGAATGGTAGATAGTTTATAAAGACTTGGGAACTCACCAGTTTTCTTTCAGCCAATTATAATAAATTAGTTTAGGTCCAGATATTACCCACTGTGTGTGTTCTCCCTCTTTATGCACAACAAGCCACTTTTACAACATGTTTGCAATGAATACCGTACATTAAATATTTTAAGATGAAGAAGTGAAGAGAAAAGGGTGTAGCTTTTAATATGTATATGCTTATACAGAGAAACTGTTTAAAAAAATAATTTAACAAGGGACCCTGTCACTCCCCTTAGGTGGTCGTTCCTCAAACTCATAACTGCATGAAGCCCAATTATTTTAAAATTGTTTTTCTATTGAAACAATAGACTCTCCACTGTTCTGAAAACAACTAACTGTGAATTGAGACTAATATTTTGACAGCCATACAGTAGCTACTCTCAAGTTTTCATTTGATATGTCTAATAAATTTAACTGAGAAAAAAACAAACTAATTATACGGCTCTTTTAATGACACAGACATATACAATACTTAAAGTGGAAGTTCACCCTAATACTAAACTCTCTAAATCTACTGGCATCCACAATCTTAACCCTGTAAAGTAGAAATCACTATACATATCTTTTCTGAAGCCGCTCTGGTACGTTCAGTAGCAGAAGTTCTGTGCAGGACACCAGATGTGAAATGCCTGGGAATTGACATCACCCATAGAGTTACTATGGGGCTGTCTCTGCACCCGCCTCCACAGCGAAGCCACCACTGACAGCTCAGCATGCGACCGGACCGGATCGGCTTCAGAAAAGGTATGCACTGTATAGTGATTTCTTCTATACAGGGCTCGATAGGGTAGTCTTAGATTGTGGATGCCATTAGATGTAGAGCTTTTAGTATTAGGGTGGACTTCTACTTTAAGTATTATCAAGATCCTAAGGTTCATCAACACCTCCATTTAATGGTGTGTGTACCTTTTGCTTCAAATTGTCACCTTTTTTTTAGCCAAGACTGGTATGAATTGGTATCAAAGTATTGGTATGGTAAGGTACATATCCATCTGATAGTTCAGATGTGGTGAGAATAGTTTTTGCGGTTACCTCGGTTAAGGGTAGCTAATGATTAAAGCGAAGTGATTATAGTTTTGGGTCCAATTTATTCCATTTTTATACATTTGAAACCCATGTTTTACAACTCTATTTACAATATCTCTCCCTCATTTCAGGTGGATTGGTTTGCTAAAAGATAATGGGATTGATTTAAAATGTAATAAAGGCAAATAGGCTGTTCACTTTTCAAGGTAATTTGCCACTGAGCTTAGTAGATGTGTTGATGGTTCACTTTGCAAAAAATACCATACCACGTGCCAGAAAAACAAAACAAAAAAAACACAGCATTTTCAATTGTACGTGATTGTATGATAGAAGTTAGCTAAGCTTTATTCACCTAGCTCTGGGGCAAATTCTCTTGCAAAGTGCAACTTCCCTTGCAAAGCAACAGCCTTTTTGTCTTTAGTAAATCAGTACCAAGGCTGAATTATTTAACAGTGCCCGCAGCTATGGAGGTAAGTTATGGTTTGTTCTAAAGTCCATTTACAGTTTGTTAAGAATAGGTAAACATTTGAGTGTCTGTAACCTGGCCAACAAATTCATTGTGAGCTCCTTCTACAGGCTCAAAAATGTAATGTAAAATATTCATATGCAGTATGTATTGTTTCATATTTTTTGACTTGTAATAAAAAATACATTTTATTTTTAGTTCTGAAAGATGTACAAAAGTATTTTTTCTTTTTTTTCGATGTACAAAACTACTTTGTTGTGTTTCAAAACAGAATTTCAAAACATTGGATAAAACAGCTCAGGAGGAAGCACAGATATCCATGCAATTTTATGTTTGTTTACAACCATGCTGGAGCATTCTGTATTCAGTGTCTAAGCTGCTTATAATGTGACTTGTCATTTAAGAAATATAGATGTAAATGGGCCAGTTACCGGTTCATTATCCAATAGAAATCAAGTGGCAGATGTAATTTCTTTCACGCTGAAAGATGAACTTTTTAGTCTCTGTGTTATGTGGTTAACATGATTGCCATAATTTTTGCAAAAAATGTATAAGGCAATGTCAGAAGCAATATAGTTATTATGCATGAATGTCTTTTAAAACTTACAAAGGCAAGGACTCAAAGGGTTTGAAATACAAATAAGGACCACATTTAAAAAATACTTTGTACTATACATTACCATTCTATTAGTGTATTTAAAAATAGATGCAATTAAACATGTCCTACAGCTTCAGGCCTTATTTTACTGCGGTTGCACCCATTCTGATGATTTCCTAAGTTTTTAAGAGCAAATTGCTTTAAACATTACTTAATCTTGTTATAGAGGACTATATAATAATTAAATACATTGGATATCGAAGTGGCTGTAAACCCTCACATTTCCCCAGGGAAGTGAATGGCCTCAGGTGATACACAGAGATAAAATACATCCCCCTACATAAGTTGTAAATGTATAACTGATGTCTTCTCTTCTCTACAGCCATTCAAAGTGCTGAATTTTAAAGCTTGCCAGAAAGTTCAGAAAAAAAGGGGATGGAAAGCTTAAAGTGCAGTCTGCAGAGCTCAGTAAGGAGAGCTCTGACAGCTAATTGGAGGGAAAGGACACAGCCCCTTCACACAGCATACAGGAACAAAGCTGAGGCCGTCAATCAGCTGGAGGCCCTTCCCCATCACCATGTTTCTCTTGTTGTCAGGAGGACTTGTCAGAAGTAATTCATGTCAGCAAGAGGAATTGTGCCCCATCGCTGATGTTAGTGGGAGGAATTGTGCACCATCACTGGTCCCGATTGTTGGTGTCTTTGGGAGTAATTTTGCCCCCATTGTTGATGTCATTGGGAGGAATTGTGCCCCATTGTTGGTGCCTTTGGGAGGAATCGTGCCCCCATTGTTGATGTCATTGGGAGGAATTGTGCCCTGTTGTTGGTGCCTTTGGGAGGAATCGTGCCCCCATTGTTGATGTCGTTGGGAGGAATTGTGCCCCATTGTTGGTCCCAATTTTTGGTGTCTTTGAGAGGAATTGTGCCTCTATTGTTGATGTCATTGGGAGGAATTGTGCCCCATCGTTGGTGTCATCGGGCCCAATTGTTGGTGTCATTGGGAGGAATTGTGTCCCATCTTTGGTGTTACGAGGGAGGAATTATGCCCCAACGGCTGGATAAAAACAAGCAGTGAGCTTCCTAAACTTTAAAGGATTGTTCTATAGAAGAATGCTACAAAAGTGAATATAAACACTAGGCTTCCACATAGTGTTTACATCAGGAGTGTCGTGATGTCACCGCACTTCCTGTCAGTATGTAGTCTTGGATTCCAGCTTCTCCCCATAGCAGATCACTGCTATAGTGATCTATTGCTGGGTGATCGGGAGCAGTGATCTCTGTCATGTTTCAGTAAGCCCACCCCCCTACAGTTAGAACATGTTGAGGAAACACACTTAACCCGTTGATGACTTCCTAGTGTTAACCCCCTCCCTGCCAGTGTAATTTTTGCATTGAACAGTGCATTTTTAAAGCATCAATCTAATAATGTCACTGGCCCCCAAAACATGTCATTCAGGGTCAGATTTGTCCGCCCCAATGCCGCAGTCCCGTTAAAAATAGCAAAGATCGCCTCCAAAACAAAAATGGTCTTTTTTAGTTACCCTCTTCCTTTCTCAGTCAAAGTTACTTGTTAAAGTGTGTCATCACATGGTTAAAGGCCCTGGTAGGACCAACTCTATGTTTATTTTCTATAGATTGGCAAGTACATGGGTTAAGGTGATGTGAACAGTAGTGGCTATATATAAACCGATATGTACAGTGGTGTGAAAAAGTGTTTGCCCCCTTCCTCATTTCCTGTTCCTTTGCATGTTTGTCACACTTAAGTGTTTCGGAAACATCAAACCAATTTAAACAATAGTCAAGGACAACACAAGTAAACACAAAATGCAATTTGTAAATGAAGATGTTTATTATTAAAGGTGAAAAAAAATCCAAACCATCATGGCCCTGTGTGAAAAAGTGATTGCCCCCTAAACCTAATAACTGGTTGGGCCACCCTTAGCAGCAACAACTGCAACCAAGCATTTGCGATAACGTGCAATGAGGCTTTTACAGCGTCCTGGAGGAATTTTGGCCCACTCATCTTTGCAGAATTGTCCTAATTCAGTTACATTAGAGGGTTTTCGAGCATGGACGGCCTTTTTAAGGTCATACCACAACATCTCAATAGGATTCAGGTCAGGACTTTGGCTAGGCCACTCCAAAGTCTTCATTTTGTTTTTCTTCAGCCATTCGGTGGTGGACTTGCTGGTGTGTTTAGGATCATTGTCCTGCTGCAGAACCCAAGTTCGTTTCAGCTTGAGTACACGAACAGATGGTCGGACATTCTCCTTCAGGATCTCTTGGTAGACAGCAGAATTCATAGTTCCTTTTATCACGGCAAGTCTTCCAGGTCCTGAAGCAGCAAAACAGCCCCAGACCATCACACTACCACCACCATATTTTACTGTTGGTATAATGTTCTTTTTATGAAATGCAGTGTTCCTTCTACGCCAGATATACTTGGACACACACCTTCCAAAGAGTTCCACTTTTGTCTCATCGGTCCACAGAATGTTGTCCCAAAAGTCTTGGGGATCATCAAGATGTGTTGTGGAGAAATTGAGACGAGCTTTGATGTTCTTTTTGCTCAGCAGTGGTTTTCTCCTTGGAACTCTGCCATGCAGGCCATTTTTGCCCAGTCTTTTCCTGATGGTGGAGGCATGAACGCTGACCTTAACTGAGGCAAGTGAGGCCTGCAGTTCCTTGGACGTTGTTGTGGGGTCTTTTGTGACCTCTTAGATGAGTCGTCGCTGCGCTCTTGGGGTCATTTTGGGCGGCCGGCCACTCCTGGGAAGGTTCACCACTGTTCCATGTCTTCGCCATTTGTGGATAATGGCTCTCACTGTGGTTCGCTGGATTCCCAAAGCTTTGGAAATGGCTTTATAACCCTTTCCAGACTGATAGATCTCAATTACTTTCTTTCTCAATTGTTCCTGAATTTCTTTGGGTCTCGGCATGATGTGTAGCTTTTAAGGATCTTCTGGTGGACCTTACTGTGTCAAGCAGCTCCTATTTAAGTGATGCCTTGATTGTGAACAGGTGTGGCAATAATCAGGCCTGGGTGTGGCTAGAGAAATTGAACTCAGGTGTGGACAACCACAGTTATAGTATGTTTTAACAAGGGGGGCAATCACTTTTTCAGACAGGGCCATGATGGTTTGGATTTTTTTTCACCTTTAATAATAAACACCTTCATTTACAAATTGCATTTTGTGTTTACTTGTGTTGTCCTTGACTATTGTTTAAATTGGTTTGATGTTCCGAAACACTTAAGTGTGACAAACATGCAAAGGAACAGGAAATGAGGAAGGGGGCAAATACTTTTTCACACCACTGTAAGTATGGGACCTAGTATTATAGCTTATCCAAACTCTAATTGAAGTATTTATTAATACTTATTTAAATACTCTTTACATTCAGTTACCTTGTACATCTCCACATCCCAACACATGTGCCTATTTTGTGGCTTTCACCCAGCACCAGTGTCCCCGGTTATCACCTCCATTTGGAGGGTGCCTTTTTGTAGTCACAATCTCACTGGCATAGGTGAGTGTTGAAATTCTTTGATCAAACACTATATTATTGGTGAGTTCATGTATACACATGCACGCGTTTACCTCAATACTTAGAATTTGTACTGTATTCTAAATAAAATATGTCTTTCTAACTAGAAATATTGAAGCTCCTGAAGAAGCGACAGTTCAGGTCACGAAACGTGTAGAGCAAGCAATTATTTTTAATCTATGAGGATTGTGGGAACAACCCAGATGAATACATACACCTCAGTGTGGGCATTTTCTCAGCATTGCCCCACAGGAAATATATGACTTAAGTATATCCTCCAGGACAAACCACTGTGTCCCATAACTTTTTATAATCAATGTGTTGTATATGTATGAATTTTATGTGACCTATTAAAATGTGTTATTATTTTTATACGTGCCTACAAAGTCCATTATTCCCAAATTTCAGCCTTTATAGATTATGTAGGATGTGGCACATTTATACCAAAGGTGTATGATTACCACCTGTGGGGAATGCAATCAATTGCATTTCATCATTAACCCCTTCCCGCCAAGCATACGCAGGTGTGTGTACTCGGGTTTCGGGGGTTATACCGGGATGATGCCCACAATTGCAGGCATCATCCCAGTACTGTTTTTCAGAGCGGGCGATCGGCTTTCCAGCCATAATGACCGATGTGGCTAAAAGCCGCTTGGCTGTTATGCCGGAGGAGCGGGAGGGGACTTCCTCCCCTCCCGCCGCCTCCCGCCGCTCTTACCGGGGCTCCCGTTCAACCGGTAGCCCCGATCCACAAACCACCGCTTCTGGCGGCTAGGGACAGACTGGAATGAAGCCATAAGCTGATATAAACACGGAAGCCACGTCATGATGTCACTTCCCGTTTACTCGGCTGCCAATGGAGCCGGATTTAAAAAAAACACAGTATTCAGAATCGCCGAAAACGGTGATCTGAATACTTTGAAGTGTAAAGGAGTCCTCCATAAAGAGTACCTGTCACCACCTATTACTGTCACAAGGGATGTTTACATTCCTTGTGACAGCAATAAAGGTGATAAGAACAATTTATTAATTTTAAATTAAATTAAATAAATAATAAAAACATTTTTTAAAGCGCCCCCATCGTCGCAAGCTTGCATAGCAAAGAAAACGCATACGGAAGTCGCGCCTGCATATGGAAACGGTGTTCAAATCACACATGTGAGGTATCGCCGCAATCATCAGAGCGAGAGCAATAATTCTTGCACTAGACCTCCTCTGTAACTCTAAGCTGGTAACCGGAATTTTTTTTTAAATCGTCGCCTATTGAGATTTTTAGTTTGTCGTCATTCCACAAGTGCATGCAATTATAAAGTGTGACATGTTTTGGTATCTATTTACTCGGCGCAACATTATCTTTCACATTATGCAAAAAAATTGGGCTAATTTTACTGTTTCGTTTTTTTTAAATTCATGAAAGTGTCCCTTTTCCCAAAAAGTTGCATTTAAAACACCGCTGTGCAAATACCGTGTGACATAAAATATTGCAACAATCGCTATTTTATTCTCTAGAGTCTCTGCTAAAAAATATATATAATGTTTGGGGGTTCCAAGTAATTTTCTAGCAAAAAATATGGATTTTAACTTGTAAACACCAAATGTCAAAAATAGGCTTAGCCATGAAAGGGTTTAATATGTGGCTTGTTTTATTCTGGATGGGGAGTGCGGACAGACTTCTTTGCCAGCACCTGGAGAATCCACAGTAAAGGAGAGGCTTTGGTCTTTAGAATGTTCCTCAGCTTAGAATGCTTAACAGAATGTTCCAGTATTGTCACACTATCAGATGCACACCTGGTGAAAATTACAAGCAGCCATACCAACACTCAATGCTTATGCATAGTTTATTATCAGAGGAGCAATGATGCGCAGCCTGTGCTGGAATAAGTACATGTAGACAGGAAGTGGGTGAAAATGCAGGAGGGGATCAGCAGTGCAATAAAGTTCATTGAGCAGGTGCCACTTGGACACTACAAACTTTCTGTTCAAAGTTTAGAAAACAATATTTAACATTAACCCTCATACAGAGTTTTATTCATCTCTCAGCCTAAACTTTGTAGTGTTATACCATCAAACTGTAATATATCACTGATATTTAAGTCATTTCAGGAACCATTGACAGTATTAGCATTAACTTATAAACAAGCATACAGTCAGAACCCTGTATAATCAATGCAACAAATGTAGACCAGTAGATAATTACGGCCCTGCATGTGATAGCATATATTATTAAAAAGCCGTAGTTCACAAGAACTGCTGTCTTAGCATCTGTATGTCATTTGACAGTGGTGACAAGTACAGAGAACCAGGCAATCTGCTGATCAATAATATTTTGCATTTTTCTTTTTTTGTCGCATCAACTCCCTTGAATACATTTTCAGCTCTTGATGCTCTGGCTTACCTGCTGATACCAAGCCTCGCATCTCAGTATGGTGCATCCTGTGCTATTGCTGACTGTGGTAGAAGCAATCAATTGTGATTTAAAATGTTTAAAATAGTATTGTGCTGTTGAATTCTGTTTCATAACTTACTCTGTAGCATGATACAAAAATGTTAAAGCTCGCAGTTGGCCTCATTTATCAATGTGTGCCTATCTGTGTTGCCCCATGGCAAACAGTGAGATTCCAACTTGTACTGAAAAATCACAGTTGGAGAGTGAACAACTAAATATAATCAGTGGTTATGTACAGCAATTATTAAGCACAAGATGATATGTGTGTTTTTACCATATAACATTTGAACATGAATTAATTTGCAATTGTTGTGTTTACACCTCGGTCTGTCTCTGTAAGATGCCTCTATTTACTGCTGCTACATGTACAATAGGGAAGCCCTGCTAGAACCCACCTCTGGGGTTCAAAGAGGTTATTTACATGTTTCTTTACACATTTGCTAATTTTGTTTAGTTGAACAGCTCATTTTTTTAGTAGTTGAACAGTAGAACATAGGATTTCCTTTTTCTGTTGGCGTACCCCAAGGCTCTATCCTATTCTCTCTCTATACCAATTCTCTGGGCCAGTTGATAACCTCCCATGGCATCCAAAACCACCTCTATGGGGACAACACCCAGATCTATCTCTCCACTGCTCAACTTACCCACTCAATCTCCTCACGTATCACAAACTTACTGAGCAACATAGGAGTCTGGATGTCACACCACTTCCTCAAACTCAGTCTTTCTAAAACTGAGCTTGTAATATTTCCTCTAACCGAATCCCCCCCATGACTTTACCAGTGAGATCAAACGGCACATCCATTGGTCCCTTCACACATGCCAAGGAGGTTCTGGGTGTAATCCTAGACTCTGACCTTGCCATCAGCCCCTACATCAAGTCACTGGCTACATCTTGCTGCCTTAACCTCCGCAACATTTCCAGAATTTGCCTCTACCTGACTAACAACACCACTAAACAACTAAGCCCTTGTACACACGGTCAGACATTCCGACAACAGATTTTGGCCAAAACTGGTGTTGCATACACATGGTCGGAAAAAGTTGTCGGAAAATCCGATTGTTCGTAACGTCATGACGTTATTCCGTTACGATGGGACTACGTTCAGGCTAGTAGCCAATAGCTTGGTCTCGTAATTTGATCTGAGCATGCGTGGCACTTTGTCCGATCGGAATTCTCTACAAATGATCGGACAAAGTCCGATCGGATCACGTTGTCGGAAAATTTTATAGCCTAGCTCTAAAATGTTGTCGGTCGGTCGGAGCCCACACACGGTCAGATTATCCGACAACACGGTCCAATCGGACATTTTCCGTTGGAATGTCAGACCGTGTGTACAAGGGCTTACTGTATTAACATCTTGGTTATTTCCCACCTTGACTACTGCAACTTTCTGGCCTACCTTCACACAGGCTATGCCTTCTTCAGTCTATTATGAATGCCCTTCAGTCTATTATGAATGCTGCTGCTAGACTAAAGCCTCATACACATGATCGGATTTTCCACAGATAAAACTTCTGACTTTTGTCCGAATGCGTGTGCCTGGATTTTGTCTTGCGTACAAACGGCAAGGATTTGTCGGCCAACAAACACAAACGTACTGACGTAGTACGTGTTTTTTCAGCTCTTTAGCGCCACCCTTTGGGCTCCTTCTATTAATTTCGTATTAGTAGAAGTTTGGTGAGTGTTGATTCACGCTTTTCATTTCACACTTTTCATTTTGCGCTTTTCAGTTTGCGCTTTTCAGTTTGCCCTTTTAATTTTGTGCTTTTCAGTTCATTTTTGAACACCGTTCGTCAACCAGACATGTTGCGGAATCGGAGGAGTTAACGTGTTATTTATTATTGGCCAATTATGTCATATGCCATTGCTCCGGGAGCTCCAGGAGCATAATCCAGATGATTTTCATAATTATCGTCGGATGGCGGACCCCTGCTTTCACCATCTCTTGGCATTGTTGACCCCCTATATTAAGAAGCAGGACACATGCTTGGGGCTTTTATTTTAATTTTTGGTTGAATAATAATGATTTGATTTGGTATATTTTCGATGTTTTTGGATGCATAGAATGCACTTTTTGGTTAAGTTGTAAAATTGACAAGTGACACCAACATAGTTGTATCTTTGATCTTAAAAACTACGGGATAATGGTGTTGTGGTAACATGCCCAAATAAAAAAAAGCATAATAATATTATTCTTGATATCACTAGAAAAAAAAAGCCTTTGAAAATGTGTTTGCAATAACTCCATCAGTATCACCAGCAAAGCAGCTTCATTATTATTTGATTAAATTTCATAATTTTCCACGTCACTAATGTTACCGTATATACTCGAGTATAGGCCGACCCGAATATAAGCCGAGGCCCCCAATTTACCCCCAAAAAAACTGGCAAACTTATTGACTCGTGTATAAGCCGAGGGTGAGACATGCCTGTCCATCCCTGTGTGTGTGTCCGTCCATCCCTGTGTGTCCGTCCATCCCTGTGTGTCCGTCCATCCCTGTGTGTCCGTCCATCCCTGTGTGTCCGTCCATCCATCCCTGTGTGTGTGTGTGTCCATCCATCCATCCATCCCTGTGTGTGTGTGTCTCCATCCATCCATCCATCCATCCCTGTGTGTGTGTGTGTCTCCATCCATCCATCCATCCATCCCTGTGTGTGTGTGTGTCTCCATCCATCCATCCATCCCTGTGTGTGTCTCCATCCGTGTGTGTGTGTGTGTGTGTGTGTGTGTGTGTGTGTGTGTGTGTGTGTCCAGCCTACCTTTGTCCCGAGCCTCCGTCCCGTGCCTTGCCTCCTTGCCTCCGTCCCGTGCCGTGACTTGCCTCCTTGCATCCGTCCCGTGTCGTGCCTTGCCTTGCCTTGCCGCCGCCGTCCCGTCCCATCCCGTGCCGTGCCTTCCCTTGCCTCCGTCCCGTGCCCTCTTCGTCGGCGGCCATTGTAAAGTTCAAAAGCTGCGCCGCCGCCTTCGCCTGTGATAGGCGGAACACTGAATTTCCCAGCAGCCTGTGTTCCGCCTATCACAGACGTCGTATCATCCTCGTCCGTAGTACGAGGATGATACGATGTCCGTGATAGGCGGAACACAGGCTGCTGGGAAATTCAGTGTTCCGCCTATCACAGGCGAAGGCGGAGCCGGAGGCGCGGCTTTTGAATAGAATGGCCGCTGTCTGTCTGCTCGACACGCTGATCGAGCGGGCAGACAGCGATGACTCGAGTATAAGCCGAGGGGGGCACTTTCAGCCTCAAAAAAGAGGCTGAAAATCTCGGCTTATACTCGAGTATATACGGTAATTCTTCATTACGAACGAACGCTAGTTTACAAGGACAACCACTTCTGGCTCGTCCTTGCTTCCGAGCATGCGTGTGCTTTTGTACTTTTGTCTGACAGACTTGTGTACACGCGCTTGGAAAATTCGACAACAGACATTTGTCCACGCAAAATTGTAAAACCTGCTATCCAACATTTGTCAATGACACAACAAAGCTCTTAATTCACTCGCTGTTCATCTCTCGCCTTGACTACTGCAACTCCCTTCTCATTGGCTTACCTCTACATAGTCTACCAACTCTTCAATCAATCATGAATGCTGCTGCCAGATTCATCCACCTTACCAATCGCTCGGTGTCTGCTACCCCTCTCTGTCAATCCCTCCACTGGCTTCTGCTCGGCCAAAGAATTAAATTCAAAATACTGACAACCACATACAAAGCCATCCACAATTTCGCCCCCAGCTACATCACTAGCTTAGTCTCTAAATACCAACCTACTCATTCTCTTCATTCCTCTCAAGACCTCCTGCTCTCTAGCTCCCTCATCACCTCCTCCCATGCTCACCTCCAGGACTTTTCCAAAGCCTCTCCAATTCTATGGAATGCCCTACCCCAATCTGTCTGCCTATCTCCTACTTTATTAGCTTTTAGACGATCCCTGAAACCCCTTCTCTTCAGAGAAGCCTACCCTACCCACATCTAACAACTGTATTTTCATTTTCTCCATCAGCTCATCCCCCACAGTTATTACTTTTTGTTTCAACTTGACCCTCCCTTCTAGCTTGCAAGCTCTAATGAGCAGGGCCCTCTAGTCCCTCCTGTATTGATTTGTATTGCAAGTGTACTGTCTGCACTCATGTTGTAAAGCGCTGCACACACTGTTGGCACTATATAAATCCTGTATAATAATAATACTAATAATAATAATAATAATTTGTCTGCAGAAAATCCAACAACAATTGTCTAATGGAGCATACAAACGGTCGGATTTTCTACCAACAGCCTGTCATCACACATTTCCCATTGGAAAATCCAATTGTGTCAGGGCCGTTTTTAAGGCAGGGCAGAAGGGGCAGCTGCCCTGGGCCTTGTCATTGTTGTGGGGCCCAAAGCTGCTGCCTCATACTTGGCAACTATCCCAGTTTAAATTCCCTTGTTCCTTGAGGTTTTAGTCCTGTGCTGTTTCCTGATATCTCAGTGTGAAGTTATATTACTAATGCTGCCCAGCTCTGCCCTATTGTTGTGTACAGATGACTCACCTGCAGACCCTGTGTTTATATGTAAACACCAACATTGATATTTAAATACTGATGACATTCATATGAAATAGAGGCAGACTGGCAGTATTCATATGTAAATAGAGCCGGTATTCATATCTATATCATGCCCCCCTGAGGTCATATCCACCATCACCTATACTGAATGCTGCCCACTGTGGAGGTGAAGGGGCATGCTTCGACGTCCTGCATACAACTGTGGTCATTAAGCCTATCATCAGCCTGTTCTGCAAAGGTAAGCAAATTAGTGTGTGTGTGTGTGTGTGTGGGGGGGGGGGGGGGGTAGTGTGGGGTGTGCAGAGGTAGGCAGAGAAGGAATTAAAGTTTGGGTGCACAGATGAGCAAGGAGGGAATGTTGGGTATAAAGATGAGCAGAGGAGGCAGGTAGAGTTAAAGGGGAGGGGGATTGGAGTGGAGAGGAAGTGGGAGGTTTGGGGTGCAGAGGTTAGCATGGGTTTAAGGATGCAAAGGTGTACTGACAAGGTGGATAAGGATGTAGGTCATGTGTAGGGCAGCTCATTCATTTCAATGGGCTGCTCTATGTGCTAGAAATCCTAGGAGTCCTCAGATCCCTAGGAGTTTAATGTCTATTAATGGCCCCCCTCATCTCCCTAGTCCATGGTGTGCAGGTAGTGAGGAGATGATGTGCTGTAACCTCTAGAAACCTCTAGAAACCAGTCAGTGAGTGGTAATAATACACTGTAACCTCTGGCAATGAAACACAATCGCTGTCTGATCTGATTCAGTAAGCTGATTTTGAGTCTTGCTGCTTTTTATTATATGTCTCAAAGCAGGTGGAGAGCAAAACTGAATGGAGGGGGCCACAAATTTTTTTTTGCCCAGGGTCCAATCAATATTAAAGATGGCCCTGGATTGTGTGTACAAGGCTTTACACACCTTACTAACGGATCCATGACTGCTGCTCCTCTCTGCCAGTCCCTTCACTGGATTCCCCTACCCGACTGTATAAAGTTCAAAATAATAATCACAACATTCAAGGCTATCCACAACATCACCCCAAGCTACATCAACAACCTCATCTGCAGATATTGCCCAAATCAGC
The DNA here is from genome assembly GCF_037356315.1 of Lithobates pipiens. Lineage (NCBI taxonomy): Eukaryota > Metazoa > Chordata > Amphibia > Anura > Ranidae > Lithobates > Lithobates pipiens. The sequence goes on along the minus strand of NW_027507764.1, from coordinate 331,075,626 downwards.
CTCTCTGCTCCTCCCAAGACCTCCTGCTCTCTCGCTCCCTTGTTACCTCATCCCATGCTCGCCTCCAGGTCTTGTTTAGAGTCTCTCCCATCCTCTGGAACTCCCTGCCCCAATATGTCTGGTCAGCCCCTAACCTGTATACCTTTAGGTGATCCCTGAAAACTCATTTGTTCAGGAAGGCCTAACCCACCTTCACCTAAGAACTGTACTCGAGTCACCTCCAGCAGATCATCCCTACAGCTATTACCTTTTGTACCACCTCCCCCTCCCTTTAGACTGTAAGCTTCATGAGCAGGGCCCTTCTATTCCTACCGCATTAAACTTTATTGCAATTGTACTGTCTCCCTTCTACATTGTAAAGCACTGCACAAACAATTGCGCTATATAAACCCTAATATATAAAAACAACCACGCTTAGGCGAAAAAGGGCAATAGGTATGCAGCCTACCCTGCTAGGCCTCCCCAAAGGGACTAGAATGTAAAAGAATATATAAAAAAGAGTATTCCAGTGCTCCCTATATAGTGAGAAACGACAGCCCTATCAATTAAATATAGTAAATAGTTATGTGGCTAAACCAAATACATGTCATAGACAAAAAGTCTGAAAAGCGACAAAGAAAATACTAAGTCACCTTACAGAGTGCTAAACTCCTTAGTTGCTACAATGTGCATGTGTCATAAGTGTACCATGTGACATACCAAATATTAGCAATGTGATAATAAGCCGTGATATTCATACAGTGCCAGAAGTAACGCCAATAAATGGCATAGTAAATAAAAATATTGCATGAAAAAAGAGTAGATAAAATATAAAAATGATATGCAATTGTGAGATAAATAAACTAACCAAGTCCAGATTATAACGTTCAAAACCATACAATGCTAGCAAAACCAAAACCAACGTCTTTGGTGATTATAAAGTGCTCAGTGACTTCCTATTGCAGTGAACACAGGAAAATATCCAGGTGACCTTCAGTGCTCCCCCTTGAGGTTCCCCACTCACCAGCTGCCCTAACCCCTGCAGGGGTATTACGCACGTAAGGAGGGTTGGTGCCCAGATGATGTTATAATCCTAAGCATCCAATATTCAGCTTTTATAGATCATCCAAAGGTATCTCGCTCCTGGATCCCTTAGGATACACCTGATGTTCTCAGGGGGCAGATCACCCAGCTGTAGTAGTATCCAACTCCTTGCTCTCACCACTCTCCGATGCAGCCAAGGGTATGCATACGAGAAGAAATAAGGGCTCCCATAGTGTAGTAAAAGGTTTTAGGAAAAAATATTTATTATAAAAAGTATATATTATATAAAAAGCCTTAACAAAAATCGTAAAAAAATCTATGAAAAAAACTGGTAAAAAGCAGGTTTTCCACAAATAAAGGTAAAAAGTCCTCAAAAACCCAATCTACATCTACGGGACATGCATAGGTGGCTTCTAGGGTTGTGAAGTAACACTAACTGCGTACGTTTCAGCTGCGCTCCACAAACACCCACAGCCGCTATCGTCCCCGGAAGTGATGTCAGTATGTGGTAACGCCTTACATATGTTTAATTCATGAACGTCTTCTGAGGCGGTACCAGGCATCTGACGTGTACGTCATATACAGGCCAGCGCTAGGTAGGAACCACCCATCAAATCACTGAAAAGCAGATTAATGATGCAAACACAAACACATGCGGGGAAAGCCATCAAACAAAGGGATTGCCTCTCCGCTGGCCCCCATAGAGGAAAAGTGCTTAAGATTCAACATACAATGCATATAACACTTCATACATATAAAATAAATGTAATAATGCATACTTGATAACACAATACATCCAGGAGGATCTGATAAGCTGCAAAAGCAGCCTCAGCATCCCTAATAAGAAGTTACCTGGATATTATAGAGCCCAGCATGAATACACATTAACAATTATAAATAAGAGTTATGTCCTGTACACATGGCCAGACATTCCGGCGGAAAATGTGCGATCGGCTCGTGTTGTCGGAAAATCCGATCGTGTGTGGGCTCCATCAGACTTTTTCTGTCTGAATTTTCGACACACAAAGTTTAAGAGCTCAATATAAAATTTTCTGACAACAAAATCCGATTGTTTAAATTCCGATCGCGTGTAGACAATTCCAAACGACAAAGTGACACGCATTCTCAGAATAAATTACGAGACGAAAGCTATTCTACTGGCATGCTTATAGTCCCGTTGTACGTGTTTTACGTCACCGCATTCAGAACGTTTGAATTTTCCGACAACTTTGTGCGACCGTGTGTATGCTAGACAAGTTTGGGTCAAAATCCGTCATAAAAAATCTGATGAATTTTGTATTCGGAAAGTCCAACCGTGTGTACACCGCATAAGAATTAAAATCATGCTCCCCCTTGTGGGGAGGGGAAAAAACAAAGAAAATGGGGTAGAATCAGATATTACCTTGTAAAACCTACCAATTTGCCTAAGTAGGGTATAAAAAAAGTGTACATGTGTATACATACCAGATGGTATACCCTCACATGTAAACTTAATATCAGAATAAGCTAACTGCATAAACAAGGGGGTAAGTGGAATTAGTGAACAAAGAATGGAAAAATTAAAGAGCAAATTGCAAGTGTACTATTACTCAGTCCAGTGTATCCCCACCCTCAGATCATCATTAGCCAAAAGAGGATAGAGCCTAAAGAGTAAGTAGCTATATGATGTTGAAGCCATATATATTCCCCATAAAATAATCTTATCAGGGGTTAGCCAGAAAGCAGTTCCAATTTATATCTAAATTCAGGCCCCTGGGGGCAAGGGAGCCCACACGATAGGTCCAGCTGGTTTCATTCTGTGAAATAAGGGTCGTTTAATTGCCACCCCTCCAATGAGCTTTAATAATATCAATTCCATAAAATATAAGACCAGAAGGGTCTCTCTGGTGCACTTGATCAAAATGTTGGGAAAGATTGTGTTTCGGAAATCCTTTTTTAATATTATTAATATGCTCCCTAATTTGCACATATAGGGGGCAAGTGGTTCTGCGAACATATTGGAGGTGGCATGGACATTCGATCACATAGGTCACATGCATGCTGTGGTATGTAATTAACTCTTTTATCTTGTACTCTTTGTGGTCAGTCCTAGATTTAAATTTCTCTTTACCTTGCTTGTTTTTTACTGACTTTACAAGGTAGGCACTTTTGACACTTGTAGAAATCTTTCAGTTCTGGACATATTTTTATTGATTTTGGGGGATCAATCACATTATGAACAAGATGGTTCAGTAAGGTTCTATATATGAAACTCGGTTTAGGGGGAAACATTTCAGACAGGGCCCGGTCCTCCTTCAAGATAGGCCAATATTTCTTCATGATCTTCTCAAAAATGTCATATTGATTATTGAATCCAGTAATGAAGGCCACATCATTGCGATTCTCTTTTTTTGCTATGTTTTTTTATAAAAGAGATTCTCCCTATCCATTATCAATATTTCCGATTTTATTTTATGTAGATTCTCCTGTAGGTAGCCTTTCTCTATAAATAATAATACAAATATGGGAAGAAGCTCCTTGCATCGACAAAACCTCTGGTATTTGCATTCACACTGCTGTCCAGTAATATATTGTAAGAACCTAAAGAACTATTTTAGCACAATATAAACCCCACTCAGGAGGCAACAATTGAAGCGTGCCAAACACTATTCAATAGAGATACAATACCAAAGTGTACCATCTACACTTTGTCATCATTCATGAAGCAAATGCAGAACAGGCCTCTTAAAACTTTTTTTTTTTCAATTGTATTTTTAATGAGAATTTTTCAAAAACAATACAAACAGAATAAATTTCATAACATATATAATACGATTATGGGAAGAATTGTCATATTGCGGTACATAAACAAAAATGATATGGAAAATATCATAAACCATATCAGGGTAGTAACCCACAGAGCAGGCTTACGAAAAAAAAAAAATGAAACCATCACAAAAAGCAAATTATGGCTCAAGGGGTATATCTGTGAAAGGGTTACTGAATGTGTCAGTAAAAAAAACTGTAAAAAAAAAGTTAAACATGTGTAATCGGGGGAGGGGGTTACACCATGGTAGAAAGGAGGGGCGTGAAATAGAAAATGGACATATTATATTGCAATACAAAAAGGTAGATAAAGAAACAGTAATTAATCGGACATACTGATTCTGGATTAAGTTCAGAGTTGTCCCAAAAATCCCAAATTTGTGAAAATTGGGTTAGAGAGTCATGAACCACAGCAGTGAGATGTTCCATTCTATGGATATCGGTTAGAGCTTGTAGCATTTGAGATGTGGGGGTAGAAGTGGACAACCATTCTAAAGGAATAACTTGTTTAGCTGCTAACAGAATAAAGGAGCTCAGTTTCCAGATGTGCTTGGGGATACCAGGGATAGGCAGACCTAGGAGAAAATGAAGTGGTGAACTGATAGTCCAAGTAAAGTTTGAATGAAAGAGTGAACGGGGGACCAAAATGGTTGGATACTAGGGCATTCCCAAAATATGTGAAAATGTGAGCCCACAGCTCCATAGCACCTCCAGCACCACCAAGAAACCTCAGAATTTTACATGTGAAGGACCTCTGGAGTTCTATACCAAAATAACAAAATCTTATACGCAGTCTCTTTCTGTTCCACATATCTCGAGGCTCTAGATATGAAGTCCCATATTTTTTGCCATTGTGGGAGAGTAATTGACCTCTGCAGAATTTGGGACCATTTGTTCATATAAGAATGGGACGTATTATGTAGTGGATGGGCGTCGTGAAGGTATTGGTAAATGGATGAAATAAGATGAGCCTGATTGGGGCCTAGGGCACATAATAGTTCAAACGGAGTGGATTTCTCCAGAGTTAGAGGATTTGGAAGAGAAGTAGTGTTGGAACTAGAGGTATGTATAAAAAAGCTGCTTAGGGATCTGGAATTTATGTTGTAACTCAGCAAAAGAATAAAGTCTACGGGTAAGTGGGTGCACTAAATTTCAGAGTTGGAAAATACCAGCTTGTGACCAAGGGTACATCCGGCTATAGGACAAGCTATCAGAAATGTCCAGATTGAAAAGCATGTTCAATAGGGGCAGACAAGGAGAAGAGAGAGAGAAAGGTGTAAGCTTTTCTTCTATATAGAAAGGGTTCAAACATAAGCTTCTCAGTAATGTAATGTAATGGATGTACTTAAGGTTGACCATAGCATAGCACAGGGATGAACTGGGCAAGTGACGCTTATATTTCGATCTTGGACCATGTGCTAGATGCCATTCTATTTGACCATGAAACAATCGCTCTAAGGTGAGTAGCATAATAATATTTAATGAGATTCGAGCCCCCAAACCTCCTCGAGAGCGGGGAGCGAGCACCACTGAGCTAGCTATATAGTGTGATTTGTTGTGCCAAATAAAATTAAGACAAGATAAAACTTTTTAGTTCCTTACTTCCCTTATGTGATCTTATGCCCCTGACCTCTCCATCATGAATAGCTGCTTCTGCCCTGCTTACATTGCCTTACTGAGGAAGAGGAGGAACTAGTGATACTATTCCTCATTTAACATAGAACCAAAGGCAAAACTTTTATGATTTATTTATTTATTTGATTTTTTAAAAATTTTGTATATAGTAAGGAATGGTTATAACCCCTATCCATTTTTTTCATTTGTGTTCCATTTTCTTTTACTTCCTGCTCCATAGCCAAAACAGTAAGAGAGAGGGAATCCTTCCAAAATAAGGCAATTCAAGGTTGTCACCAAGGTCAACAGAACTAGTGTCCCAATTGGAAGATATCCTTTCTCTCTGCTCAAAATTAGGGAATTTCTTTCTCTTTTACTGTCAGTGATAACAGTGAAAAAGATAAATAAGGAGGTTGAATCAACTAAACAGCGGCACAAACAGCAATAAGAACCTGACAGATGTTCTGATCCCTTTCCACTGAAAGTAAACAAAGTTTTTCCTTACGTTATACTTTAAGATTAATGTACAGTGACTTACGCATGAATCCTTTATACCACTATGGCTGACCTTTGTCTGTATGAAAACCACTTAGCTCATGGCTTATTAAAACAACGTATTTTTCTGGTTTTGTTTAAAAACGGAAACCTATATACAAAAGCCCTGATTTAGCTTCCCATACAAGAGTCGCACTTTACAAGTTCCCCTTTACAAATGAGCCTCTTTTGTGCAGAGCAGCAGAAAAATGGTACATATGGGACACATATCGTGAATATGTAAATATTTGAAATGCAAAAAGAGCTGCTACTGACTGGAAGGTTATTTGGGTATAACAGGATTGAGATCAAAGACAAATTAGGGCAGTAAAAAGGTTAATCCCACCACATGTCAGTCCCAGTCTTTACTCTGAATGAGCTGGAATCTGTACTTCATACTTTTCACTGAGTTATGTTTTTCTTTTATCATTCATTATTTTAAGATCAAATGATGAGTTTCTAAAGAGAAGTTGATCAAAAGGAAGAAAGATCAAATGCAGAAGTCAGAGGGTGAACTGTTAAAAATGCTGCAGCATGCAAAACAATACTGGGGTTGCAATGAAGGAACTTAAATGTGATTTTTTTTTACTTGGAAGAGCGTTCTTAATAATTTAAGTAACTCTAAAGCCCAAACTTTTATTTTTATTTTGGCTGGAGTGGGGAATGGTTGAAACCCTTTTTGGTGTCACTTTCTTTAGACATAGGACGTAAGAATAATTCCTCTCTTAGACAGTTGTCACCAGAAGAGTGTCCTCACTGGATGATTTCAACCCTGTTGCTGTTTTCATGGTCATTCAAAATTTTGGATTTCCCTTCACTTCAGTGACTATGGTCACCAAGACAAATAGAGTGAATCTCTATAATAGGGACAAAGGCAGAAATAAGAAAACTTAACAGGGGTTCTAACACCTCAAGATTCTATGCAAAGCAGAACAAAATGGTTGGGCTTTAGGTAAGCCACATGCAAAGGTGTAAATGTAGCCTAAATGTGATGGGCAGTTTAACTGACCAACAAGAAGGCAATGAAACTAAGAAGAGCCAAAATTACCTATTAACTACAGGAATAGGTGAGAATTGCATGCAATTTTATTTGCTTAATCATTATACCTGTGACAAGTTTAGAAGTGTATTTTACTGAAAGTAACCTCCTCTTTTTCATGTGTAAACATGCTCAGTTTGAATTTCCCAATTTGTAACATGTTTACTTACTTTCACACTCCAGATTCTGCCTTCTTTGTAAATACCAGTAAATGCCAGTTTATAATACTTGACCTGGCCATGTGTGTCTCATAGCCAGGTCCATCCAGCACATGCCTAGGAGCTTAGAGGCACCAGAGTAGAAAAACACAGCACAAACCCAGAGTAGATGGGCAGTGTACTGACATTTTCAAATTTAATGTCTGGAAGTATGGGGATGGTGATGGTAAATCTTATTTATGGCCTCAAAAGTAAGGCTGGGCTCACATATGTGCAAATTGGATGTGGGTTTCCCCACGGCAATGGAGCCAGTTCACCCAGGTCCGAGGCAGCCGAAGTCTGCATTCCAAAGGGGGTCTGTGTGTCTTTGGGTCCAATTCAGGTGCAAATTCAGGCAAAAATTCAGACCTGATGCACTGGACCCCATGCTGTGACCTACGACCGCACCTTGCCTAAGGTTCACATATGGCTATTTACCCCCTTATTTTACCACCATGGGGATGCACAGGTGTTCTGTGCATCCCTATGTTGACAGACCCTTTGCTGTTTATGGGACACAGCCACAGCACTCCCAATGAGACATCCCTGTGGTAGAGGTTTATTGCATCATATATTAAGTTTACATTGATATATAATCTCAAGATACTTGCACTGGAATCTTAAAGTCAGTACCCAGCATAATTGCCAGATTCATGTAACTAGCCACAGCAACAGTGGTGACTGGAGGGTTATTTTTGGGGGGGGGGGGGCAAACAAACAACACCTCCCTGGAGGCACAGCACTGAGACAGCAAACCCAGTGGGCAGTCTGTCACTTACCCAATCATGTAGCGGGGCTGTGGTGTCCTCTCCTCAAGCTTCCTCTGGCGTGTGTCTCCTCTTCCGCCAAAACTCTAGGCATCCAATAAGATCGCCTGAATCTTTGGCCAATTGGGAAATAGGTCTCACTACCTTCCTCCCGATTGGCAGGGTGGAACTTTAGTGTGAAAATAGAAACAATGAATTCGCTATCGACACACAACTGGGTGGGATCAGAGCGCAATGCTCTGCGCTCCGACCCCACCCCTTTTTGAAGCCTATTAGAGTCTCTGGCTCTAATCAGGTGCTTCAAAAAAACACCCACCCCACATTGGAATCCATAGTTCAGTTCCCTGATATGTAGATCAGGGGTCTGGATGTATGGATAGGTGAGGCGGCACCAATGCACCGTCTATGGATGGGCCACCACTGCCCAGCAATATACTTTTCCACAGCTGTTTTTCATCTGTTTTAGCACCCAGTGTACTTACTTCTGAACTCACTGAAACTATATGGATCTGATTTGCAAAATGTGGAGCAAATGTAGAGCTGTTACTCACAGCACCTACCGGTACTTGAATTTCATCTTTTAATTAAAGCACAGAATCTGATTAGTATTATATATAGAAGTGAGAATAAAAGCCCTGGAACAGAGGCTCAGCACTAGCTGGGCATAGAACATCCTGAAATATAGAAGTGTGTTCTCCAATCTTCGAAGTCTATGGCCATTTTTTTAATGCATACAGTATGTTATTAGATCTGCTTACTTACTTATATCTCATAGTTCAAGCAGATAGGACAATGTATTTAATTATCTGTAGAGACCTTTTTTGTTCAGGCATACTTTAAGATAGTAACAGATCTAACTTCCACATGATAGCATATCAATGATTACAAATGTAGTCTTGTCTTGAGTTATCTTTTAATAATAATTGCTTATTGCAAGTCTGCTTGCTTATTTTTACCAATTTATTCAGTATATTACCTTCAATTATACTTGCGCAACCAAAATGCAGTGACAGAATGAATTCTGTAGTAATATGTCAGTCATTACCACATGTCTGTCATTCTGCCATATGATTATATCGGTGGGAAACAATGAACACAGATACAAAACCAGGCAACCATTACCAAAAACGACCAGAACCTCCTCTTAAAGACAGCGAGAAATTCTGTGTTAGGGAGGCTTTAAGACAAATTACTGCTTTTCAATTTAACTGTCAGGACAAACCCCAATCTCACGGTAGTACTTTAAAAGTGAATAGAACTGTCTCAATCAGTACAAATGTGGCTTTTGGCTCCTTAAGGCAGCATGGAGACCTCTGTGATCTCAGTGAGGCTGGTGGTCTCTGTAACCAAGCTATGCATTTTTCCATACCACACATTGGCAATCATTAATCATTAGGTTTTCTCTGTAGAAGAAATTTATATAAAAAGAAGTATTATATATATATAATACGATGTGTCATTTAAGGGTGAGAATGCAAGGAACTTTCTGAAAGAAGGAAAGAAGGATGAAAACAAAACTTGGAGAGGGTGCCCATAACAACCTTTCATTTTAAGCCTGCTCTGGAAATAAGATGACATTTGACTGGTAGCAATAGCCAACATGTTCTCCAGAATAACATGCCATCATATATTGATCAAACCAGATAAACCTATGGTATTTTTTAAAAATATTTTCAGGTTAAATATTCATATGTTTAATAAAGTGAACTTCCTGAAAATAAGTGAAAAATAACAATATAAATCTGCTTTTGCATTATAATTCGGGATTTATAAGTAGAAATGGGAAAAGCTGGTAGAACCCATACTGTGATTATTTAAGTACACTACTTCACTTATTAAACAAAGGTGCTGTTTTGTCAGCAGTACTGCATTTACATTATAAAAATAGTCCATATGATGGGTTTTGGTTTTATTGCTGTTTCAAGTATTTTGATAAGAGGATTATGGTTAATAAAACCAAGATAAGTGTTAAACTGGGACAATTAACTGTATTTTAACCATGCCTTTACAAGAGCCACATTCATAATCCTCAATAAAACTGCATAAAGTGGCTTACAAAGGAATTATCTCTTCTGAGATGAATACCCAGCACTGGATTATGGGTTTGCTAATAGGATGCTACCTATATTGCAAATCCAAGACGCGCAAAATGTTGCAGTATTTTATTTTTAATGAATACAAAGTATTCACATTTATGTATCAATATAGTCACTTAGAACCGCGAACTTACCTATAGCAAACTCCCATAATTCTTTCCACTTAGGGAGCACACATTAGGATTATTGTTGTCAAACATGTGCTGGTAGACTGGCAGTTTTACCATTAGCATAAAAATGTTAACATTGAATGTTTTAGGGGGCTAATCAGAGTCCAATTCTGAATAAAAAATGTGAAGTGTTCTGTTTTATAGGCCAGCACTTCATTGTAAAAGCAGTCTGGTCTATCACTGTATTGCATAGAGTACATCTGACTTTTTTTGCTCTGTATATTCCCTATCGTATATTAACCCTACAATTGCTCCTCCCCCCCCATCTTAAAGGATCCTGCAGGTCCAGAAAGGAAGGAAGACTGTGTTCACATAGAATTTAGCTTCAAAAAGAGCAATGTGTACTGTATGCTTTTACAGCATGTTTGCAATGTTCTTAGCCAACATCAAGAAGTTTCTTTAATACACCTTTCAGTTTCGGTTTGAATATGTTAACACACATTTTAATAGCAGCACTGGCTGACACTTTAAACAGGCTTTCAACAAGCTTCAAGCCTGCTAAAGCCTGCTAGCTACTTGTTTAAAGTGACAGACAAAACTCTCATTAAGATGACTGTCAACATCCTCAAATTGGAACTAGAGGATACTATAAAGGCTTCAAAAAGCTTTTTATAGCTTGCAACTAGCTTTAAAAAGCTAGTTGCAAATGCTTTATAAAAACACTCTTTCTCAGATTAGCATGGTTTTAACAAGACCTAATAACTTTTTGTTTTCTTTAACAAAAAGAAGTGGCTAAGTGGTGGGCAGCACAGTGGATAAGTGATTGACACTCCTACCTGGCAGCACTAGGTTTGTTGGTTCAAATGCCAACCATGGCACTACCTGACTGTGGGTTTCCTCCAGTACTGCGGTTCCTCCCACACTCCAAAGACAGGCTGGTAGGTTAATTGTCCCTAGTATGTGTATGAATGTAAGTTAGGGACCTTAGATTGTAAGCCCCTTGCAGGCAGGGACTGAGGTCAACGTACAATATATATGTAGTGTAGTGTAGTGTGTAAGTGCTGCATAAATTGACAGCACTATATAAGTATCTGTAATTAACCCAAAACACTATTGCTCCCACAATCATGAATGTAATAAACTGCAAAAAAAAAAAAATCTTCACTTTGCAAGTTAAAGCAGAGTTCCACCCAAAAATGGAACTTCCGATTTTTGGATTCCTCCCTCCTTTGGTGTCACATTTGGCACCTGTCAGGGGGGTGGGGGGAGCAGATACCTGTATACTCCAGGTATTTACTCCCAATTCCTGGCATAGATCACAGCAGTATCCGCGGCAATCTATGCCATGTCCGGCCCCTCCACTGTCCCCTTGCTGTCTTCTGGGAGACACACAGGTCCCAGAAGACAGCAGGGACCAGTGAGATCACGCAGCACAACTCACGCATGTGCAGTAGCAAGGCTTCACTTCCTGATTACCTTACCAAAAATGCTGGCACCCCCACCCGGGAGCCAAGGAACAGATTGACTTCAGGTCAGGACATTGTGGGTGCCCTGGACAGGTAAGTGTTCTAATATTAAAAGTCAGCAGCTGCAGCATTTGTAGCTGCTGACTTTTGAATCTTTTTTTTGGGCAGAACTCTGATTTAAGAGCATAATGTGCTAGTATGCACTGCATACTAGCAAATTATGAAAGACCTATCCTAAAACTAAGCCCTCCAGAGGTGTGCTGCCACTGCTGACAGGGCTTCCAATATTACCTGGTTACCTACCTGGTCTCTTGCCAGCTCCAACCATGTGAATGGCCAAGCCGCAAAGATATAAGCATATGATAGTCACGGCTGTGGTACAACTCTCTCAATAGATGGCATGCTGCCCATTGAGAGTGCACCGCATATTCGCTGGTAACAACACCGGCTGATACCAAATAAATACTGTATCTCCTAAACGGTGCACATTTAGAATTTATTTACTGTAGCTACAGGTAAGCCTTATTATAGGCTTACCTGTAGGTATAAATAAACAAGCATACTTTACTGTGTACAGTATAATGATTACTTGTATACACTACATGTCCATGTTGGAGAAACAGTTGCAACAGAAATCATTTATGACATCAGTCAACATATTTTACCATCGACACATAAAATTTTCATACATATTTAATTTGTTTTCTACTCTTGAGACAGACATAGGCCAAAAAGCATACTTCCAAATGCAAGCACCAATGATGTACAACTCGCTAAAGGCTTCACAAGTGCCAGATGCCAACATAATCTCTTGCTGGTCCCATTGTTTCCTAACAACTAGTTTGGTCGTCTAGATGAACTCATAATGAACATTACAGCAAAGCATTCTGGGAGTCTAAACATAAGGTTTTGGATTGACATGTTGCCTTCATAAGATGTGAAAGAAACATAATGCATCTTTACTAAGAACTCACAGATATAGGGTGAAAAATCATACAAGGTGAAATTTTCTTTTTTTTCAAAATACACAAACTTAATATGAAGAACAAATAAGTATTATTTTGACAAAGCTGGTGAAATATATGAATGACTGGGTCTCCTTATATTATTGATCTAGGGCAGTGAGTAGCTACCTGGCAAAACTCTAGAAAGTAGAATTAGGAGGAATGTGTGTAACTACTTTTATGCCGCGTACACACGATTGGAATTCTTGTCGGAAAAAGCTCTGATGGTTTTCCCGACGGAATTCCGACGGAATTCAGCTCAAGCTGTCTTGCCTACACACGGTCACACCAAATTACGATAGTTTATAATGCGGTGACGTACAACACGTACGAGGCGACTAGAAAAAGGAAGTTCAATAGCCAGTAGCCAATAGCTTCTGTCTCCTAATTGAATCTGAGCATGTCTGATTTTTGATGTGTCGGAATTGCATACACACGATCGGAATTACCGATAGAAAGTTTTTCCGTCGGGAAAATTGAGAACATGCTATCAATTTTTGGCTGGCGGGAATTCAGACAGCTAAATTCCGATGGAGCATACACACGGTCACATTTTCCGATGAAAAGCTCTCATCAGTCTTTTGCTGGCCGGAATTCCGATCGTTTGTATGCGGCATTAGAATAGCCTAGGCTAATCATGACAAGTAATGTGGTGTATGAAAAATGTAATTCAAAATAGATTAAAGGTTTATCGCATTTGCATTTTTACATTGCCAAATTTGAAATTCTGAATAAATGTGTGGAATAGTCTGTTTCTTTGTCCCAATATAGTAACACAAGGAACAGTCTTTTTCTTTTTCAAAATACCAGAGTTTCCAAAGTCTTTGTTCTGTAGGAAAAAGATGACTCTCTGAGTTGTGTGTGAGAGCTCAGCAGAGGCAGCAGTGTGTGAATGGGCACTTGGCATGGAAACTTGATGTGTTCCCCTCTATGCTAGGAGACTGTTTTAGAACAGTGAATCTGCTTCAAAGAGATGCTGTGACATGATCACCCTTTGCGAGTACCCATTCCTTCTCTATTCACCCAACCAACAGCTCTGCTGCTTTGTACTGTATTCAGCTGGGTCCTCTGCTTTTGTAAATTAAAAGGGACAACCTCATTGATACCTTGTTAGAGAGTGTGTGGGAAATACAAAACAGACACCCATCCCAATTTCCCTGCAGCTATTTGAAATGAATCCAATTAATAAACTGAATTTCTGCATAGGAGTGAAGAAACGGTTTCTCATTAATTTCTGCCTTGGAGCTTGGGTTCATAGTCAAAAGCACATATATACATAAAAGAAAGTAATGAAGTGCTTATTTGATTTAAGTACAGTATACACATAAAGAGCATTTCCGCTCTGCAATATTTGAATCGCCAAAGTAATACGGTGTAATGTAAGCGGGATGTCTGCTCTCTAACATTCCCTCTAGCAATGCAACATTTCTAATCCCAATTAGTATTTCAGGAGAAGTGTTTTCTCCCCTCTCAGCATAGTAAATCGACATTATGTGTACATGAATGGAAAACAATCAGCCTCATTATTCAGGCTTCGTAAAGATAGCTGAAATAACCTTTTCCATCATGCTGTCACAAAAGGTGAGAAGAAAATTAAACCCAGCGAAAAAAATGTGTCTCTTTAAAGTTCTATTAAATAAGGCAGGGATGCATAGTAATCTAGTTATTAATAAAATCAGTTTAGCATCATTTATCCACGGCTTACAAGCACATTATTTATTTTAAGTGGAAGTGCAGTTCCTCCACCGCTTTCTATTTTTAAGTCATACATCCAGCTTGAAAAGTTCTGCAGAAAGTTCTACAGAAGTTTTAGAGCCCTAAAGCCAACATGGACCATACAAACAGCTGTGGCAATATATAAAGTGCACTAACCCATCACAACCGGTCAGTTTTCAGTTTACTACAGCCAAGTCAGTGATCTATGTATCCTTATTAACTTTTCTTGGTAAGTATATTTTGACATTGACTTTGCAAAACATGTTTGTAGGTGTGGATATTAAGAAGGGAGTACAGATCTCTCTTCCAAGTGATAGAACATCCAATGTATGCCCATTCTTTATATGGCAGAACTAATCTGCTACTTTTTCTAATTATTATTTTGCAAATGACAAAAAACTTCACCATACAGTTCATTTTATACCACTATGGTTAAAGTATTCCACTGGGAAATATTGAAAAAGTTTGTAATCATTTTGCTAATGGATTATAGTAAACATAAATATTCATGACATCAGCTAATAAATCAGCCCGTACGTGGCAAGCATTACATTAGACAACTAAAAGACAAGCGACAGACATGTTATGGCTGTGATGTGACAAAAGTCTAGGTCCTTGGAGCTTTTTACCCTAAGGGGTATTGTTAAATATTGCACAGTTTTAATATAGCCAATTTTTGCTAATGATACAGGCATACCCCACTTTTAAGTACACAATGGGGTTTACTTACTAGAGCTGCAAAATGCAAAATTAGGCTCCCTTCTGCATAGGAACCAATGAGCTTCCAGGTTTTATTGCCAAAGCTTAATTGAACAAGCTGGGGTTAGAAGATATATATATAAAACCTGGAAGCTTATTGGTTTTTATGCAGAAGTGAGCCTGATTTTACACTTTCCAGCTTTAGTAAATAAACCCCATTGTGTACTTAAAAGTGGGGTATGCCTGTAATTTTAATCAGAAGCAACTTAACAGTATCTGCGTTATTAAATTATATACTTTTTTTTGTTTACTAAGCTAGCTTACATTTTAAACAACCTATGGGTCACAGCATTAAAAATAAATACATTCCAATATATATATATATATATATATATATATATATATATATATATATATATACAGATAGATCTATCTATCTATCTATATATATATATATCTATATATATATAGATATATATATAGAGAGAGAGAGAGAGAGAGAGGGAAAGAGAGCTATCCATCTGTCTGTCTATCTGTCTCTCTCTCTCTCTCTCTCTCTCTCTCTCTCTATATATATATATATATATATATATATATATATATATATATATATATGCATAAAAGATGTGTGCGTGTTTCAAATCACAAGACCGCTTTCTATTTTTCATCATTGGCATAAAAATGTTAACAGGGACCTACCTCTTTTTCTCCTTTGGTCCAGATTCTTTGATAAAGTGCTGTTCAGTCCACTTAGGATTCCAGTGATATAAACCTTGTAGTTACTGTAAAGCAACTGTGCTGCCTTTCACTCTCTTAAATTAGGAAAACTTGAATTGTCACTTGTGAGGGCAAGCAACTTTCACTGAGAACTGAACAAGAGAATTTCAAAAAGACACACCAATCAGCATCTGTGCTTCAATCTGCTATTCTCCCTCCTCTTGCATCCCACCCCCTCCAAGCTGAATCACTGAGCAAGCCCTCTGAGACTTATGTAAGAAGTCATTCACAAGTAAAAATCTCTGGATGCATTGACCGCGCTCTATTATGATAAAAAAAAAAAAGAAAAAAGAAAAAAAAACAACAACTCAATATTCTCATATTAAAATTAATTGTATATTGATCAAAGACCACGTTGTGTGTATTCTTGTTGAGTCTTAACATCAAATTAAAGAGAACCATTTACAAATTCTCTTTGGTGGGTCTTGCTGCAGGTAGCTTGTTTCATTAGGCTGGCAAACAACATGCATATAAGCTGTGATATAAGAGAGCCCTGTAACCTTTCTTTATATTTTCAAGATTAATTGGATGCTCTCTGTACCTAATTAGAAGCTCAAGCCTTTTAATGTCGCATATCCTTTTATGCAAATAAACAATGCATCTGGGCTGGCCTTTTAAATCATTATTAATTAGGAATTACAGTACTCTGGGAGAATGCTGTCGTTATTATCATCCGCTAGCTACATTTTTTGTTTGCTTTAGACTGCTGGCAGCCTACTAATTGTAGAGAGATTATATTGTACATAAATGTACATCCCTGCCATCTGAGCAGCAAGTTTTATCTGGGAAACTTATTGGATCTTTAATTCTGATGAGTCACAAGGACACAGGGTCTGCCTGTGCTATTCTTTACTGAAATTGGAGCTCCAGGGAAAAGAAACACGATGGTTTTGTTTGCTGTGCAGTATTTAATATACCAGCAATTAATTATATTTCTTAATTAGTGACTTCTCTTACACAAGAGGAATATATTTTCTTGCTCATCTTATGTCTATAAAGTAATCTGATACATAGATGATTCTGCAGTCTGCTGTTTGTTCTCAGGATTTTCATACAAATTTCTGATCTTAAAATAAACTTACATTAGATATAAAGGATATAAAGGATCATTAAATTTTTTTTTTATTATACAAACTAGCGAATATTGCCAATATAGAAAATTCAGAGATAGGCTTATGTTTACAGATTACAATATAGTTTGTAGACCAGCATGGACACCCGCCAGTTATGTGGGCAGAAATCCCTATCAGTAAGAGTCCAGCAAGCAAGTGACGCTCTGCCATGCTACCAGCTCTCATGCACTTCAGCAGGAGGGTAAATTTAAGAGGAGGGTAAATTTAAGAGGGGTCCCCAAAATAGCTACACTCTTTTAATAGTACTGACACCTGATCGTACACATAACCTTTTGACAGGGATGTGTTTACCCTAATGGCAAGTTGGACATTGCTTAGAACAAGAGGGTTTAGAGAGAAGACCTCGAAGATTCAAAATGTACACAGTATATTAAAGTGATGCTAAAGATTCTTTTTTTGTTAAAAATAATAAAAATGTTATACTTACCTGCTCTGTGCAGTTGGTTGTGCACAAAGCAGCCCAGATCCTCCTCTTATCGGGTCCCTCTTCAGTGCTTCTTGCTCCTGCCGCCTGTTGAGTGCCCCCACAGCAAGCAGATTGCTATGGCGCACCTGAACCCCCGCTCCCTGTGTCCATTCAGGCACGGAGCCCTGGGTTGGGCCCATCCCTTTTTCTCCTCATTGGCTGACTGACTTTGATTGACAGCAGAGGGAGCTACGCTGCTGTCTCATCCAATGAGGAGGGGAATCCTGGGCAGCCAAGACACTCCTGAAACATCGCTGGATCTAGATAGGCTTAGGTAAGTATTAGCGGGATGGAGACCTGCACATAGAAGGTTTTTTAATTTAATGCATAGAATGCACTAAGATAAAAATAAAACTTCTGCTTTTACAACCACTTTAATCTTTTCCATGTTTTGTTTTTCATTCTGTTGAGTTTGGAATATTTTGGCTCATCATCAAGAGAACAGTAGAGGAAGGTGTGTACAGGAAACCCAAAACTGTCTCTACTCTTTCATATTTGGTGGTTTGCAGAGCTGAAAAATAATCCTGAATATCACGTATACAGCATGGTGCCTCAATTAAAACATTCTAGTATTTGTTGCTATTAAAAAAAAGTTGCATCACACAAGAGGTGGAGCTTGTCTAATACAGTATTATTAAGCATGAGGATGAGGTGTGCATTGGCCACTACTAGGCGTTCACCGTGGATCTAGGCTGACTTCTTTGTAACCATAATGCACTCTGACCTTTGAAATTAGGTTAGCTGGCTTAGAAGGGTCAATAAGGCATCAGGCAGTTGTTGCTGATAGTCTATTCACTAGATAATTTATTTCTTAGCACCTTGGGTTAGCCTTGGAAAAAAATGTAAAACACTTTGCATCTAAAACACCACACCCTCACCCCAAGTACACCAGAACCTCCTGCTGTATCCCCATGTGCCCAATTTGTCAAAAATGCCATAGTAGGTATAGTCTTTTGGCATTGTTTGAGAAAAAAAAATTGGTCAGCAGCAGGACAGTATGTAAATGTAACCATATAGAAATGTAAATGTTTTATCACAGAGACAAAACATTTACTACCAGCAGGGCATTCTTTTTAGCAGATTGAAGAAGGAAAAGGGCTCAGAGATAAGGAATATGTTTTGCAATAGTAGGATACTGTTTCAAAGACACTTCAAGAAGCAAGATGGTAATTTAATGTATGTACAAACAGCGAATCCAAAACTTAAAATGTCTCTGACCCAAAAGTAAATACTCTATTTTTAGGTGGAAATTACTGGGTGATCCTGCCAGTTCATCAGAATTCTTTAGTGAAGCCACAAACTTCAATTTTCCTCCCCAGTTATTGCAACTGAGTGTAAAACAAAAACAAAAAAAGAAAATCTACAATCTTAAAAAAATAAAAATAAAAAACAAACACATGAAAGCAATTCTTGCTTCAATTAATTCAATATATATATATATAACATCTTTTAAAGTGGTTCTACAGTCTCACTACCTGTTGTTAGTGATTGACAGCGGAACACTTTCTCTTAACTTCCTTGTTTATCTTGACCACATGTGACTGAGGACATTGAGTAGTTGGAGCAAGCCAAACTGCGCTATGGAGTGCATTTGTTGCTCACACAACATGAAAATAAAGGGCAGTTTTGGACCTTATATCAGAACTTTTGAGGCCACTTATGTATTTCTATAAACCCTGCCACTGAGTCACCTTACTAGCCAGCTTACTAGCCAGCTTTTACCTGTACACTTTCTACTTCCACTCTAAGATGACTGATGCATGGGTCCTTGTAAAGTTGCTGCTTTCAGAACTTTTTCCCCTCCTGCAAATGCACCGCCCCAGTGTGAAAGCACTCAGGCTTTCACACTGGGGAGGCATGAGAAGCTCTTTTCAGGCACTTTACAGGTGCTATTTTTAGTACTAAAACCCCTGAAAAGAACCCCAATGTAAAAGTAGCCTAATGCCCTGTACACACGAGTGGATTTTCCCTGTCGGAAAAACCATCCCCGCTCAAGCTTGGCTTGCATACATACGGTCACACAAAAGTTCACTGAACTTTTGACCATCAAGAACGCGGTGACGTACAACACTACGACGAGCCAAGAAAATTAAGTTCAATGGTTCCGAGCATGCGTCGAATTGTTTCCGAGCATGCATAGGAATTTTGCACGACGGGATTTGTACAAACAATTGGAATTTCCAATCAGAACTTTTTCTGACCGAAAAATTGAGAACCGGCTCTCAATCTTTTGCTGGCCGAAATTCCGCCAGCAAAAGTCTGATGGCGCATACACACAATTGCATTTTCCAACCAAAAACTCTTATCAGACTTTTGCTGGCGGAATTTCCGATCGTGTGTAAGGGGCATAAGAGTAAAACAAATGTTAATGCCTAAGAACAATTTTGCAACTTTGACTTGTGTTAGGAAAACCGCACATATCATCACAACTACTTTTTACATCCAGGTGGATTATACCTTGTTTTTTTGTCTGGACAAATTGGGCTGTCATTTGGTGGTAAATGGTAATAGATATCTCCTGTGTTTTTATTATCACAGGAAAACTGGTCCAAAATAAAAAAATTTTTTTAATTTAGCTGTATATTTCTTGTTACTGCCATAACCTACCACCAAAGAACAACCCAAAACAAATTCTCCTGCTAATTGCAGCGACACCACAAATGTGTATGTTAATTGTACCGTAGTGCAGCCCAGAAACAATAGCGCATATTTTTCTTTTTTTTCTTTTTTTTTATCCTACCTAAAGCACACTAACATTAACTGACACTTATACTAATTTAAAAAAAGTTAACAAAAATAAATAAAATAATCCTGTCCAAAATAAACTGACCCTGACTTTAAACTTTGGCTCTTACTTGCCCCAAACACTAACCCTGGCACTGACCTACATCAAACCTTGATTTATGTATTTTTTCTTTATGTTTTCTTAAATGTTTTTATTATAATTATTTATATATTTATTTATTTTTTACACACAGTTGTTTCCTTCTCTCTGCAAGGAGAGAAAAAGATACAATGTATCTTTCCTCTCCATTTGCAGAGAGAGAGAAAGACAGGGGCGGACTTTACAGAGACTGATCACTGTAATAGCCAATGAGAGGCTATCACATGATCAGGTGACCTGGAACCGGGAGTTGTGGGTCCCAATCTTTAGTATGGGACCCAAGGCTCCTGCTGAGACCCCAAAGTGCTCCCAGCACAAAGACAGATATGCAGATACGCGGCCCCACAGAAAAAAAGAGAGTCCAGTGAGGCCACATATCTGTGTACTGTCAGCATCAAGGGGTTGAAATGCATATATGTGGCATTGTGGTTGTGAATAGGACACAAAGAAAACAATTGTCCTTGTGTTAATCTGCACTCTTACAGTGTTTAAAAATGAAGGTCAGCGCAGTATGTGTGAACAGGCCTAAAAGTCTTACTCTCTGTTTTGAAGCAGTGGCATTTCTCCAAAGGTCTGACAAGCCCCTTAATACACATGAGCTGGATCTCTTCAAACAGTAGGGAGTGTGAACTTGCTGATTGAAGATATCTAGCTCTGACTCAGCAGGGAGCATGTTAGACCTCTGCAGAGACACCACTGCTTCCATACAGAGAGCAATGGTTCTTTTCTACAGCATGCTGGCAGAGACAGATGTTATACTCATCCAGTTGTTGCTTTTGTTTAACCCCTTAGAGCTGGCACCTCCTGGCCCTTTATGAGGTTTCGAATTTTGGGAGGCGGGACAGGATTTATGATCATGTGACTGCCACGATTGGCTGTCTGGGTGGTCACATGATCAGAAAGCTGATGGGAGCTTTCTGTTAGCCCGCCAATAACTGTGTCTGGAGCGCCCGCTCAGGGCACAGCTGTATTCACACTAAATCACACATATTGGGCTGCTTGTCATCAAGGCCCACCCGCCAAGAGGCCACATATTTGCGTGCAGCCGGAGTCAAGGGGTTAAAGAGAATAGACTTTAAAAATCTTTTGTTTTAATGTAGCTGGATTGAATTTAGCTCATTAAAATGAAAAGTTCTGTTGAACTTAACAAAGCTTAATGCCTTCCTCTTTACCAATTGGATTTTTGAAAATAAATCTACCCGTGGACATCTGCTCGGAGGAAAACTATCTGGCCTTCAGGAAGAAGATCAAGACCCATCTCTTCTGAAAACCCAGATAGACACTGGCAGCAAAAGCGCCCTGAGGCAATTTAGTTTGCATATGTAGCGCCATACAAGTCATTCATTCATTCATAATACTTTTTTTATGTTAAGTTTAATGTACATGTTATTTTTTTCAATGTAACTATGTAACCATGAAGCTTGTTATTAATTGTAGTGTTTGTTTTGCTGTGCCATGATTTTTGTTACATCAGAAATAAATGTATATTTCTTCTGCCAGACAATGAATTGCTAATAACACATTTCAAAGCAATACATGATAAGTACATATGATTGGTTCTTCTTTAAACTCACAATAGTCCTATGGAATCATAATCTATGTTGGAAAAAAGAATAATGTTGCCCAAGGCCACAGAACATAGAGGGAAGGCAAAATGGGGGCATTGTCAGAAGCTATTTTGTCTCACTGTAACTGTTGAATGCTGTGGCGTTGCATGTCCCTGTAGCACTGAGGAGCATACCTTATAGTAAAAAGCTGTGGTCTATATACATTGACAGGCAATGGTGGGCTACAATAACAAAAATACAAGACACAACAAATAACCCCAGAGTTTCCATATACTGTATATCTTGAATGTTCTTTTGAAAAGATCAACACATTGTTTGTTCTTATGAATACAACCGTACAGAATACTCTGACAGTGTACTGGTTTAGTGAAAGTTTATAAAATTAGACAATGCAGTGTTTGGAATGTTAGTTTTCCAGGATATTGTACCTAATATTTGGGGCTCATAGGCACTTTTTTATATTATGGATTTTTTTTAGACATATAACATTCCCATGACTGTATAAAATAGATCTGTTGTGGACAAGCAACATAGGTTATAGCCTAGGTTGGTAGGGTTGTCAGGCTGGATACTTGGCGGCTTGATGGCCTGCAGGCAATATTTATTTTGCTCATACTGATAATTCCCTGCCTGCTTTCTGTTAAGTATGTCAGAGAAAGCAGCATTGTGGCCTCCAGAGCTCAACCTCTCCCCTATATGTTCAAGGAAATAATGTTATATCTTGCTGTAAGGGCACCACAAAAGAACTGAAGGGCTTATAAACCAGAGAACTTTGGTGGAACTTGACAAATTGGAATGTGACCAGTTTAGGAAGACTGGTACACACAGAATCTGGTGCAGCTGTGCATAGTACAGGCATACCCCACTTTTAAGTACACAATGGGGTTTATTTACTGAAGCTGGAAAGTGCAAAATCAGGCTCACTTCTGCATATAAACCAATCAGCTTCTAACCCCAGATTGTTCAATTAAGTTTTGGTAATAAAACCTGGAAGCTCATTGGTTTCTATGCAGAAGGGAGCCTGATTTTGCACTTTCCAGCTTTAGTAAATAAACCCCATTGTGTACTTAAAAGTGGGGTATGCGTGTAACTAATCAGTTTCTTATTTCAGCTTGTTCAATTAAAGTGTTTGTTACCCCAACACTTCATATTACTGTTATGTGCCTGTTGTACCATGTACTTGTATGATTAAGTATCCTGTTCGCTTTGTATTGCTTCCTTTATGTGAAATCCCTGGTGATCTTACCAGTCCCTCTGTTTTCTTATGAAAAAAACTGACCAAACTAAGCAGGAGAGCATAGCGTGGTCAAATCTCTATCTATGCTGGGAACTCAGCCTGCTCCCCTCCAATGATCAGACTTGTCCTGACAGACTCCTGTTGCTTCACCTCCTCCAGCTCTTATGCAGCTGAGAACAGAGGGTACGTGATCACCTATAAAAAAGGGGAGAAAATTACTCATAATGTTTTTTTATATCTATGCAAAAATGTTTTTACAAGGTGATAATTTACAATCACTTTAAAGAACTCCGAACTCCGGGCATGAACTATTTTTTATCTGACAGTATTTATGATGTCATTCCTTAGTGCAATGTGCTGCTTGTTTCTCTCCCTGCTGTGTAATCTTTGAGAAATCCAAGGTGCATTATTTGAATCCTAGCTTTAATCCCTCAGACATCCTCTTTGTAAGACCGGTGGCCGCTATGCGCTGTATCACCCTGACCACCAGTCTTGTCTTTGCTCCACTGTAGTTCTTTATAGTGAGCCGAGACGTAATTACATCCCTGCTCACTGTAGTGGGCGGACTCGGTAGTCTGAGACTCCTGGTCTGAGCCACCCAATGTGCATAACAAACACGGCCCTCAGCTTAAACTCTGCCCTCCACCATCCCTCCAGTTCTCTGTATATGCTTCCTTTTAGGGTAGTAGATATGGCTATCCATGCCACTCCTCCTCCAGTTCATGCACATAATAAGGGAGATTTACTAAAACTGTTGCACACAGAATCTGGTGCAGCTGTGCATGGTAGCCAATCAGCTTCTAACTTCAGCTTGTTCAATTTAGCATTGACAATAAAATCTGGAAGCTGATTGGTTGCTATGCAGAGTTGCACCAGATTTTGCACTCTCCTGCTTTAGTAAATCTCCCCCAATGACTAATTTCCTGCATTTCCCTTTGCATAGTGGGGAATATAGTTCCCATTGCCTGCTTGGATGTGATGCAGAGTGAGAGAGACAGTCCCCCTCCCGGCGTCAGGAGCGATCAATTTTTTCCTAAGAAACTGGGGCCGAAACGCATGGATTACAAGAAAAGTAAGAAACGATCATTAAAGCCTCATACACACTATCAGTTTTTCTGCTGAGTTTTTCCTTCAAATTTATGAAAACCATATAATATGAGGTCAAACCTTAGGAGTTGCAATTTGCATGCAATCAGGTAAGCCCTTCCACTACATGGTTTTTGGTAAATCTGAAGGAAAAAAATCAGCAGAAAATCTGATAGTGTATGGGGCATTACACTCTGTTAGCAGTTCAAGAGAACGTAGGGAGAGGATCGGTAATTTGCAAAAATTGTTAGATTCTGGAGTTCTGCTTTAAGCTAAAACCTAGAAACTGATTGGTTACTATGCACAGCTGCACCAGATTCTATGTGCATCCTTTTTAGTAAATTTCCCCCATTCTGTCTTTTTTTAACTTGTAGTCAAAATACCTTGCCAGTTCACAAGTAGACCAAAAAAAGTGAAGTAAAGCCTCATATTTTAAAAACATGCATGATTATTTCAGCTGAACTCCATGCAGCCATCTGAATACATATATGTGATCTATTTTACCTGCCAAAGTATTTTTATTAATATGCATGTAATAGTTGCATAACTAGGTTTTGTGCCTGCACCCAACCTACGAATGGACAGTGAAGAAAGGCAAAACTCTACTGCCAGCATGTTCCTTGTCAGCACATTTGCACTTGAACACACCTAGCTGGCTTCTAGCATTGCCCCTCCTTTTTGTAGTCTAAACGATACTGAGCAAGAAATGATAAGAGACTATTTCCAAGTCAAAATCAGCTACCTTTTCTAATTGTGTAAAAAAAAATGCATTTAATGATTTTTAAAAAAATATATATATATAACTCCCTTAATGAGCGTTGCTTTATTTCTGCCTGGAGTTATTCCCATCATTAAGCATGTCTGCCATACAGTAAATTAAGATATATCTTTAGACCCCATTCACACCTGAGCGTTTTGTAGCTTGAAGCCTGAAGCTACAAAACACTGGAGGGGAAAAAATGTATTATTCTCAATGGAGATGGTTCACATCTCCACTCCATGTCGCCTGAAGCCGAACACCTGGAGCTCAAACAAGTTCCGGACCCTTTTTTGTCGCTCGAATTGAGCAGATTTGGGCGTTTTTCTTCTTTTAACATTGGTGGCCTTTTGCCCTGCACAAAATCGCGGCAAATCACGGTAAAAACACAGCGATTTGTGGTTAAAAACGCCACAAAAAACGCTGCAAAATCGTGCGATTTTCTGCTTGAAAACGCTATGCTCAGGTGTGAATGCAGCCTTAGTGAGCAAAAGCAGTCACATAGATGGGGCATTTGTTTATAATGTCCTACTCTTGCTTCAATTAACCAATTGATATTGCTGTAGATTGCAAATAATCTATACAGAGATTAGTATTCTCTCCCTACTTCAGTAAGCACTGATACAAGCCAATCTCTTTAGTTTTCTGCACTTTTTTTTCAAGAAAATTTACAAAACTTTATACGGAATATTATATAGTCTAACCAGCAAGTAGTGCATTGGATGTTTTTCATATGTTCTACTTTGTCTCCTTGTCTTGTTTTTGTTTTTTAAAGCCTGCTCCTTCAGCACTTAATAGCTCAAGCTGCTATTTACACATTCGACATGGTACTCAGGGAACCCTTTACCATATATTAAATTTTAATTCATATATAAAAGGGGAAAAGCATGAGCAGAGAAGTCAAGCAAGCAGCACATCAACACACATTAGGCATCATACGGCTTTCAATATTCCCAAAACAAAATATATTTTAATTTTATGAATATTGAGAGTGCTGCATTGTTTCTTTAAATATTGCTCTTTATAACAGTTCCCTTGTCACTGAGGTTTGTTCTTTGTAGCTGCTGAGTTATGGACTACTGTCGTAGCTGCCCACAAGGCTGCTATGGAGCTTGAGGCAGAGGAGGACCCAGTCAGGCCCAGAAGATATGAGCTGTCCCTTGAAGTTTGTCCACTATCCTCATCCATTGTTCCATTAATTGCATGCAGTGCACCACAGTCACCAGTGCTTGTGCTTCTCAAGTATTCTCATTGTCAGTGTATGCCAGGACTAATAGGTGTGGAGTAATCTCTAGTTTATGCTCTGATGTGATTAGTCAGAACCAGCAAGTGCTGTGAGAGGAGGCAGTGCAGCGAGCCATGATCGCATCAAAGTTATTATTTACTTGTTGCCAGTTGTCAATAATAATGCTGAAGACGGTGGGGGGCAAGGGGGTTTATGCACAATACACACTAGCACCACCAGTGAATGTGGGGGCTTGTAATCATTAACACTGCCACCAATTTAGCTAGGCAAGTGGGGGTTATAATTACACAGCGTAATCCCCCCCCCCCCCCCTTCCCTTTCCCCAGCTTCATTGGTGGTAGTGTTTAAGTACAAGAAAAAGCTATAAAAAAAAAAAAAACCCTTTAAATGTTTTCTCCTCACTTATATTTGCTCCATACAGTTTCTAATAAATCTCATTGGACATACCTTTTTGAACCCTTTTGCCATTGAACACATTACTGCATAGTTCCAGCAAGTGTGTTTGTCTGTGCAGAAGGTAGACTTTAACTCTTTTAAAGCCAACAATGCTTTAACTCTATGGAGCCGGTGGGGTGACATTACTTCTCTACGGACTAGCAGCATTGTTGACCCTCCACAGACAGATGCACTCACCAAAGCTTGGAAAAGGATTCAAAATAGTATTTAATAGATTTATTAGAAACTGTGTGAAGAAAATATACTGTAATGTCAGCATTTCCTTTGAGGTTTATTAGAAATATCAGTAGGCAAGCAATGTTTTTTGGGTGTAGTGTAATGACTTTTTTTTAAATTTACTTTGGGAGGGGGCCCCACAAACATTTTGTTTTGGGGCCCTGTGATTTCTATTTAAGCTCCTGTCAGTAAATGCTCAGTTTTCACTAGTAATATGAGGACAGAGGTTGACAATTCTTGACATTTCGGTTTCCTAGTGGCCTAAGGTTACAATGATGAGCAAACTTCTAATTTTGCATTATGGCCCATATTATTGCCTTTTTTTTCCAATTGTATCAGCCACTGTAGCCGACATCAGTCTGAAATCAAAATTTATTTTTGCTTCTCTGGACATACATTACTTCTGAAATTACTAAAAAAGTTAAGAAAATGCATTTAGAAGAATGACTGTTCACATAGCTTAGGTGCAGCTGTGCTCCCTACAGTCTTCCAATTTTATTCAATCAAAATTTCTCTTTGTTTCAGTTCCTTTGCGCATGGGTGGTTCTTTTAAATGAATACAATGTCATCATATCTGTTAAGCTAGGATAACATTTGTGTTCTGAGAGAAAAGTCTACACTCCTTTAGTGAGAGCTAGGGCATGTTCCAACATTGTACAGAGCTCACCCTGAAAACAGGGATCCCCAACATTCAAATAAACACCCCCATCATTTAGATCCCCTCATTGAGTGTCTCTTAATAAGAAAATCTAGATTGGTTTTTATATTACGATCAGTAAAGCAGTATACATTGGAAAACACAAGCGAAGGGGCAGGTGTTTTTTTCTCTTTTTATTCCTGTGCATAGTTTGAATGAGTTATAAAACATTCAATGCCTTCCACAGAGGCATGTTTGAATTACTTTTAACAAGCCCATGAATAAATATTGCTGGTGTTCAAAATTTGAATTTAACAATAAGCGGCACATCATGTGCCAGTGGTCACGAAAATGAACAGGCACAAAAGTTAGTTGTCACTCAAGGCCAGCTATTTATTTCTTGTTTTTATTTTTACACAGTTCAGTACTCTTTCAATAATCCTCATGATACAGAGGTTCTGTCTTCCTTTTTCTTTTTTAGACTTTCTAAAGAAATAGTTTCACATTACTGAAACTGTCTTGCAAAAGACTCATCTCTCATTTGAGAAAAGCCTAAAAAACCCACCAGACCAAAGATGTTGTGATGAATTATGTGACCAGGTAGTCAAAACAGCTCATCCACATCACTTGTCAGATTCCATTTTACGTCTTTCAGTTTCTATATCTCTTTTTGTCCTCCACTAGGATTGTAATGGGCTGGTACCCCAGCCAATATGTCAATACATGCTTCGCTACACACACAGAAAAGAAGACTGCTTTTGTTTGGACCTTGGATGACTGGACGGTTTTATGCATCAGCAAGCAGAGGCTTCCCTCACAGTTGGAGCTGTGCAGTAATTGCCAGAACAAATTATACCAGGGCAGTCTGTTCTTTCTCCTTTAGTAAAGCAAGTAAAGAATGCGTGGAACTTAAAGACAACACCGATGTTGACTGCTTACAATGCAGCGTAGAAATAGATTTGATACAGTTAGAAAAGGATCAGGCTATGAACAAGGATACGCCGTTTTCATGGATGCTAAAATGCTTTTAGCTTGCAATGTTTTGTAGACTGACAATAGACAAAAACTATTTACGTCTTCCGATGTTGTGACACCAATTTCAAGACCTTGTTCATTGTTTAATCCAAGCCATACATACTAAGCGTATACTAATTAAATTCAAAGGTAGTGGTGCTCTTTGTACATCTGAGGCAGGAGAGCCTCTACTACAACTGAGCGTAACTCAATTTAAGCCTTATGTTTTCTTCACAAAACAACTTAAGTGGCTGAACTTCAATAAAACTGTAATCTAACCTTCATGGACATTGTAATTGCCTGATTCAACTGAACATGTTTTAGAATTATTCATTATATTCTCCATTCATAATAAATAAATACATTGCATGGTCAATTACGTATATGTGCAGCCAAATAATTTTGGTTTTATTTAGATATGGTAGGAAAACATTGTTAGTAAAATGGTTGCTGTCCATGTCCCAGTGGGGAGATTTCTGTCCCAGAGATTCAGAAAGAAGTAAAAGGAATTTCTAAAAAGTGCAGGGAATTATTTTCTGAGGCAGTTGTCACCAAAACTGGTGCCCTTCTCTAGACAATTTATCCTTACGTCTTGACCGGTGACAACTCAAAAATTTTGGATCTCTCTTCGCTCTCTGAGGTTGATTTACTAAAGGCAAATAGATGCACTTAGCAAAGTGCAGTGGCACTCTGCAAGTGTAGTTGCTCCAGAACTTCACTTTACAAAGAATACCCAATCACATGCAGGGGAGAAAAAAAACAGCATTCTTGCTTGCACATGATTGGATGATGGAAGTCAGTAGAACCTCTGCTCATTTACTAAGTTCTGTAACAACTGCTCTTGCAGAGTGGAACTGAACTTTGCAAAGTGCACAATCTATTGCCTTTAGTAAATCAACTCCTGCGTTTCATAATAGTGGTCATTGGGACAAAATACAGAGGATGAGTATCCCTTGGAGAAACACAGACAGTAATGCAAATCTTATAGGTGTTCTAACCCTTCCAAACTCTATCCAAAACTAAAAAGAAAGTTTGGGGTATATAGTAAATACACTTTATATAGCATTTCCAGACAACAAGGAAAGTCATCCAGTGTGTTAATAATCCAGTTAATAGTGCGACTATGCTAAAAAAAAAACAGTTTCAGTTCACTCACTATGGCTTAGTATGCCTTCATCTAAATTTCCGATTATGCATTACAGGCGGAATCCAGCAATCACTTCAAAGGGTAATTGATGGTGTATTTCCTGAAGTCTGTGCTATGCTATCCCTCTTGTATTGAATTATTTTGTAACTATACTCTCTCCCTTTACAATGTAAAGTTCTGCGCAAACTGTTGGCGCTATATAAATCCTGTATAATCATAATAAACAAAAAGTAACTTCCTCTCTGTGCTACCTTTATCATTGGGTTCAGTTAACTCTCACGGCATATTTTAATCTTGCTGTGAAATGGAAACATTTTTAGCACTTTTTTAAATCTGACTATTTGTTATTGTTAGTTCTACAGTGTGGTGGTGGTGGGGGCTTTACCATTATTGCCCCAGGGAAGCTTACAATTTAATGTCATTGTTGTATCTACAAGTGAAATTGATGGATTGTAGGTCCAATTATCATGGAATAGGAACAGTTACGTCTAAGTATTTGCACTGGAAAACGAAAACTGAGCACCCCGCCAACCTAGGAAATATTAGAACCTCAGCTATGACTGAATTTTGAATCCCAGTGCTACAATCTACAGGAATAGTCCCTTCTTTATGAAAGATGCACACATTGACATATATTCAGTTACTGTAATAACCCACCATTATACAACTGAATTCAGATGCTTAGCACTGTAGTAATGGCTTTTCATGCAATTTCCCTCGTTACATTACTTTAATTAAACATTACTGAGAGAAGTTCAGAATCACTAGTGATACATTTATTACAAACTATAGAATGTTATTCTGCTGTGTCACAAGTGGTAATGAACAAAAAACCCATACAAGAACCTTAATAACACGTTTCAGTTATTTTTAAATGTAATGCTAATCTATAGTGTGTGCGATTTAGACTTGTATGGGTTAGGGGCATAGCCTATGGTTTCCTCTTTGTCTAACATTTAACTAATACACTAATGCAAGCAGCATACTGGTGGGCACTAGCGCAGAAGATACCTACAAATCAGGCCCAGCAATTTATTGTCTTCTCTCAAATCTGAGACTTATGTAAGGACCAATTGACTGCGCTATGTTCACATGGATACAACAAACCAGCTTTTCTACACTTCCCATAAAACATTTGGTGTTTTATTGTCAAAAATGCCATCTAGGTACAATGTTTACCACACAAGCTAGTTTAAAGTAAAAAGAACTAACATAATGCCATTTAGCTTGCTAAAAGCATCATGTAAGACCCAGTTAAGCCAAAGCTCCGCTCAAAGGTCCACCAAGATCACCCAGTGATTCCAACCCTGCTGGGTGCAAGATTCCCAGGGGCTTATCTTGTTCAGTTTACAACTGCAAAAAAAAGAAAGACGCAAGCACACATCTGGAAGCCACTCGGCTTCCTGGTGTGCAATTTCATTTTTCTTTTTTCACACTGAGACACCAAGTTGCATAAACAAAAGCTATATTTGCTTTTACCTTTTTTTATTATTTGTTGCATTTCATAGCTGTTGATCACTTTCTGACTCTCTGCAGTCACTTTCTATCTCCATGCATGCACTACAGCAATGGTTGCATGGAAAATTTAATGTCATAACATTAGGCAATTAATGTGTAATGCGTGTTGAGACAGCCACTTGTAGTCTTTATCAGCAGTCTGTGTGACAAGATGACAAAGCAAGAGCATAACTGAGGGGTTAGAGCATTGTCACCTCATAATATAAAGTACAAGGGAATACATTTATATCTGAATCACTAGGTATTATTTTATTGAAAGCAGAGGATTTAAAACATTTTGAAAATTACTTTTCCCTTTCCAACTTCCCCCTGCAGACCCCCCCACCCCTTTGCAGTCAAACCTCCTCTTGGCAAGGTACCCTCCCAATGTTAAGGGCATGCCCCCACCTTTGCGTGCCTGGATAAGGGTGTTTTATTTTTTGGGTGGAAACCCCATGTAGTGTTATTTTTTCTCTTATAGCACAACATTAAAAAAATCAGTGTGGGGTACCCATAAAGATTCATAAAAGACTCTGTAGGTATGCAGTCTGGCTAGCAAGCACAGGAGGTGTTGGGTGATTAGCATGTGCTGAACCATACCAGGCCACATGCCACCAGCATTTGAAGAGTATCTTGCAAGGGGGATGGTGAAACCTCCCCCATTACAAGGCAGCTTACCCCCATGTTGATGGGGACAAGGGCCTAATGTCCACCTATTTGGTCAATGAAATTACCCAGGGATCATCAAGCTATTTGTTTACAAGCAAGCTGGTGGGGATTTATAATTAGG
This sequence comes from Lithobates pipiens, assembly GCF_037356315.1. Taxonomy (NCBI): domain Eukaryota; kingdom Metazoa; phylum Chordata; class Amphibia; order Anura; family Ranidae; genus Lithobates; species Lithobates pipiens. The sequence continues at coordinate 331,043,645 of NW_027507764.1, read as the reverse complement.
AAGTGGCAATGCTAGTGCTGCTAAATGACAGATCCACGGCCACTTCTTGAAAAAAAATGTAAATAAAAAGTTAAAGGAGTACTTCCTACTGACTTAAGGAATTCTCAAAGCATATTATTTGAAGGAAATGTGTATTTTAAAAAGTTGCCCTTTAAGCTCTTTAACCACCTGACACTCGCGCTATGGCTGAATGACGGCTACATTGCGGATGTGAATTCCCGGGAGGCCGTCATATGACGGCCTCCCCTGTGCATGCTCCCTGCACGTGGCGTGATTACCGAGTCACTGAGACTTGGGTGATCACTGATCTGAGTAAGGGGCCGGTCCCGACCCCTTACCATTTGAGTGATCAGCTGTCAGTCAATGACAGCTGATCACATGATCAAAACAAAAGCTTGGTGATCGTTTTTTTTTTCTCCTCACGCTGACAGCGGAGGAGAAAAAAAAGCTGATCACCGGCTCACCTTAAAGGGACATCGGTCCCGAAACGGAAGAGGCAATTATGCCTCATAATTGCAACCTGAAAGTGCCACCTATCAATGCCCACAAGTGCCACCTATCTATGCCTACAAGTGCCACCTATCAATGCCCACCAGTGGTGCCAATCAGTGCCACCTAGAAGTGCTACCTATCAATGTAACCGATCAGTGCCCATCACGGCTACCCATCAGTGCCCATCACTGCCGCCTCATCAGCGTACATAAATGACGGACAAAAATTACCCGTTTTAAAATTTTATAACAAAATAAAAAAATAAAAACATTTTTTTTTTATTCGGTCTTTTTACATTTTTTGAACAAAAAATAAAAATTGCACAGGTGATCAAATAGCACCAAAAGAAAGCTCTATTTGGGGGAAATTCATTCAAAGTGCAACAGTGCTTAAAGCTGAAAATTGGTCTGGATAGGAGGGGGGTTTAAGTGCCCAGTAAGCAAGTGGTTAAGCCACAATAAAAGATTCTCTCCTAGCAGTATTACTAAATATTATTTTTCTTTTTTGGCATTGGTGCCTATTCTGTGTGGCAATGGCTAGCTACCTGTGCCCTTAAAAAAAAAGTATGCAACACTGCCCTTTAAAAAGTAAAAAAAATAAAAATAAAATAATAATAATAACAAGATTCTGGTTCCATAGACTTTGATGGAGTACAGAGCTATGTTCTGATAAAGGCTTATGTTTGGATTGTGACCCCTTAAACTCAAGAGGGTCCACAACAGCATTATTTAGTACTGTCCTTCCAGGAAGCCTTTCAGCTCACCTCCTTCCACCTTCAGATGGAGCTTTTATGCACCACTACTTTACTATTCCTCCAATGCCATATTGGTTATACCAGGGAGTGCCCATCAGTGCCCCCTAATCAGCATCCATCAGCCCCACCTTATCAGTGGGACCTCATCAATGCAGCCTTATCAGTGCCCATCAGTGGATCTTCATCAGTGCACCTCATTACAACCTCACCAATGCTCATCAGTGCATCCTTATCAGTGCCCATCAGTGCAGCCTCATCAGTGCCCATCAGTGCAGTCTTATCAGTGTACATCAGTGAAGAAGAAAAATTACTTATTTGCAAAATTTTACCACAAAAGCTAGGAAAAACATTTTCTCATCCAAATTTTCGGTCTTTTTTTGTTTTTTTTGCAAAAAATAAAAAAAAACCCCAGTGGTGACTAAATACCACCCAAAAAAGTTCTATCTATCTAAAAAAAATGACCACGCACATGCCATTCAAAGTGCGATTGTGGGCAGGAAGGGGGTGAACTTGTCCAGGTTTGAAGTGGTTAAATGCCATCATCAAATATGGTTTTACTGTCCAAAATGGCTCCTTTTACACAAGTTTCATGATACTTTCATCAAGCACTCCACACGCCAGAAGTAACGCCAATTGGATGTGATGTCATGGTCAATAGCCCTGACCAACACATTTTGAATCAGTTTGATAAATGTTCACTTTATTCTTTTTTGTATAGATTTCTTGTAGCATTTTTTGTTACTTTTTTTGGTTAAAATTTGGTCAGGATAATACTTGCTGGTGATCATCTGACTGTACATATATTTAGTGTAGCACCTATTATTTTAATTGAAAGTGGCTGTAAATCCACTTGTAATATCTTCAATTCCCTCTGTTAGATAATGCAATGTTCCCCAGTGTGTGTGTGATTTAAAAAAAATAAAAGCCACTGTGCATCTTTTTCCATAGCACCTATCGCCGCTCACATGACTGCCAGGCTCTCTCCTCTCCCAGGCTGACAGCTACAGTGGGAGGGGCCAAGAACTCTCACTGACATCAGCCGGGAGCAGGAGAATAGAGGGGGAGAGAGAGCCAGGTGGTCATGTGAGCAGCGAACAGCACTATAAAATAAGGTACACAGTGGGTTTAAAAAAAAATCACACACACACTGGGGATTGGAGAGATTTTACACTGTTATTCTATCACCAGGAGGGGAGGACCGGGAGCTGACAGGCAAGGAGGGAGGAGGGAGAGGACAGAGGAGAGCTTGGGATGACAGAGGCACGTAAAATTACCACAATGTCAGGGCTCAGCAGCCATGATAGACCATGGTTAGTTCACAGGGGGAGGGCAGAACCAGGCAGGATCAGCCAGGTATTTCAGGTGATACAGGGGCCAAATTACACAGCACAAGCACTGTGCTGTATAACATTATTTAAAGGGACAGGATCTATTTTTTTTTCTTAGGGTTACAAACACTTTAAGGTATAAAAAGCTATTGTCAGGTGTAGTACTTTGATCTCCGTTAGCGGCAATACATGTTTAGAAGTGTTACACCCAATACTTAACATACATATACTTAACATGGAAAATTATATCTGATAATTACTCTGCTTCAATTCCTTTCTGTTCTGCCTATCAAATAATACATTTGGCCGAAAGGTGAAATTGTACTTTATTTATAACTTCTAGTTTGTTACTCACCCTGCATGTGAGACATTGAACATTGTCTAGGTAATTTTACCCCAAGCAGGATGTGAAAATGTATATTTTTCATACCCTCCCCCCTCCCCAAGAAAAACATAATATTTTTTTTTTCATATACTATCCTCACATCCTGACTTTATTTAATAATACTATTTATTTGCATTATATATCTTTTATTTATTACCTAAAATAACTTTTCCAGTTATAACAAGTTGGTCACATTTACTGCATTGTTAGTTACTGTAAAATTTATATGTGGATGTTATATAAACCTACCTTCTGAAACAAACATCTGGAAGGGTGCATGCCCTCAACCACCCAATGTTTTCTTATTTTGTATTTTGTCTGTTATGAACTATTGTAACAGGATTTGCATGATTACTTTTTCTTTCAGGTACCCTGTCAAAATTTATAAGCATTTGTAGTACAAGTATATGGAATATTTTTCTTTTTATTTAATCTTTTGCAAGATATGTCAACTTCAGCACGCTGGTGCCCACAGGGATTTTGGTTTCTGCTTCGAACATCACATACCAGTTACTTCTGCTTTTATCAACCCCCCAAAGCAAAGTGTATAACATTTGTTTAATTTAACCCTGCAGTATTCAGTGAATCTACCAGGCGGTTATTAGAAGCTAGTTCCAGATAATGAACTTAAGTCGAGAAAATTAGTAGGTCTATTATTTAACCATAAAGAGTCAGCAATATTTTAATGTTATTATAATAAAGGATTTCCTGAACTATATGTTTGTTTTAATATAATTGAAAATAGTAGTACAAAAATAATATTTCTGATAGTGCCTAATTAGTAATAATTACTATTACAAGGAAAGAGCAAATCTAAACTACACAGTGTAACGTCATCACATTGCTTAGTTTTGTTAAACCACCTAGCATAATCACTGGAGTCCCTCAAAATATCTGTACTCCTCTTATGTGTGGAAGGGAACACATTTGCCTTCATCCTATGTGACAGTGCAACTTATTGCCTGTCTCAATCACTGATACAGGAACTGTTTGTGTGTGAGGGCAGGGCCTAAGCCTATGCCCAAAGGGACATTTAAAAAGTTTGCTTTTGCATTAAAACTCCATTCTGGTTGGACTGTCATAATGTGAATGGGTTGTTATGTTATAGATTGGCACTTTATGATTCCTAACACAATTTCCAAAACACGCCTGGTTTCCTTATAAATAATGCATACCGCACAAGAGCTGATCCTCAATAAGTTCATACTTGTAATGCCGTCAGTTTAGAGCATCTTTTCCAAAATATGCGTGACAGGGTCAGAGTGTTTCCATTTAATTCCAGAGTGAAATGATGCAGTAATTAGTAGCTCAGTTTGACATTTACGGGGTCATTTTCAATTAAAAAACACTTACAGTATATGTTCTCATCTGACTTCATCCTAAATCATGGCATGAGCACACAAATATGCAGCTTTTGTAGGTATGCATTTCTTAAATTTGACGAAACACATTACCATCCATGAAATGTCCAAATGCTAATCTATAGCCAGAGCCCTTTGTATCAAATACATTTATGCAGAAAGTGCCTTTTATTTGTGAAGTAGCTAAGAGTGTCTATATTTGGGGCAGCACAGTAAAAAAAAGGAGGAGATACATGGCGGAAGCCATCGTGATGCAGAGGAGGAGGAGATGCAATGGAAGCTGCCACCCATAGGAGCACTGCCCGTCCACGACCTAGATGGGGTCAGTGTGGGGCTGGATGAGTGACCGCCTGCATAAAGAAAGCATGGGGATTGCTACTAAAAGGGGCAGTTTAGGCCACATGCACACCGGGCATCAAAAATGACACTTTTAAAGATGTTTGACATTTGTTTTCTGTCTCTAAACACTCAACACTTTTTAATCACTAGCTCATCAGGGATACAATGATGGTTATTCTCAGCCTAATTCTTCCTCTTTTTTTATGGCATCAGGGAAATGGTTGGAGAGGGAGCAGAACGTCGAGATGTGTTTTTTCATCCCCCACACAACTGAGGAAGAGGGAGAGGAGGACCAACTCAGACCTCATACAGAGAGGATGTACCATTACAAAAAGACAGAGAGGATGTAGGGCAGGGAAATTTAACCACTTCAATACAGGGCATTTATACACCCTTCCTTACCATACCAATTCTTAGCTTTCAGCGCTCTCACACTTTGAATGCCAGTTACTCAGTCATGCAACACTGTACCCAAACAAAATGTTTATCATTTTTTTCATACAAATAGAGATTTCTTTTGGTGGTATTTAACCACCCCTGGGTTTTTTATATTTTTTGCGACATAAGTGAAAAAAGAGCGAAAATTTGGAAAAAAAAAAAAAATTTTTAGTTTCTATCTACATTTTGCAACTAAGTCTTTTTTGTTCATAAATTTGGGCCAAAATTTATACTGCTACATCTATTTGGTAAAAATAACCCAAATTTGTGGATATTATATAGTCTCTTTGAAAGTTATAGAGTCTACAAGCTATGGTGCAAATCATTGAAAATTGATCACATCTGATCACACCTGATGCACTGACTGCCTATCTCATTTCTTGAGGCTCTGAAATGTCAGGAAAGTACAAATACCCTCCAAATGACCCCTTTTTCAAAAGTAGACAGTCCAAGGTATTTAGTAAGAGGCATGGTGAGTTTTTTGAAGTTGTAATTTTTTCCCACAATTCTTGGGAATAGAAGAATGATTTTTTTTTTTTTTTCAAAATTGTCATAATAACAAGTTATTTCTCATACACAGCATATGCATACTTCCAATTACACCCCAAAATACATTCTGCAAATCTTCCCGAGTATGGCAATACCACATGTGTGGGACTTTTACACAGGCTGGCCACACAGAGAGGTCCAACATGCAGGGAGCACCGTCAGGGGCTCTGGGAGCGTAAATTACACCTCTAATTTCCTAACGACCTATTACATTTGTGAAGGCCCTGGAGCACCAGGACAGTAGAATTACCCACAAAATTACCCCATTTTGGAAAGCAAACACCCCAACGTATATTCTATGAGGCATAATGAGTCTTTTGAACAGTTAATTTTTTTCCACAAGTATTCGGAAAACGTGGAAAGAAAATGAAAACATATTTATTTTTTACACAAAGTGGTCAGTTTAGAAGATATTTCTAACTCAAAGCATGTACATAGGAAAAATTACACCCCAAAATACATTTTGCTACTCATTCTGAATATGGCAATACCACATGTGTGTGACTTTTACACAGCCTGACCACATACAGAGGCCCAACATACAGGGAGCACCATCAGGCGTTCAAGGACCATAAATGACACCACTCATTTCCTTATAACCTATTACATTTGTGAAGGTCCTGGAACACCAGGACAATGGAATTACCCACGAAATTAACCCATTTTGGAAAATAAACACCCCAAAGTATATTCTGAATCATTATGAGTTTTTTGAACGGTTAATTTTTTTACACAAAATTTCAGAATACGTGGAAAGAAAATTAAAATCTTTTTTTTTTTTACACAAAGTTGTCCATTTATAAGATATTTCTAACACATAACATATAGCAAAACTTAAACCCCAAAACACATTCTGCTACTCCTCCTGAGTATTGCGATACCACATATGTGAGACTTTTACACAGCCTGGCCATATACAGAGGTCCAACATGGAAGTAGTACCTTCAGGCGTTCTAGGAGCATAACTTACACATCTCATTTCGTTCGTTTTGAAGGTCCTGGAGCACCAGGAAAATGGAATTACCCACAAAATGCATTTTGGAAAGCAAACACCCCAACGTATATTCTATGAGGCATGGTCTGCAAATAGGTACTCGGGTACTCTGACGGGCTGGTGACAGGTACTCGGATACTCAGACGGGCTGGTGACAGGTATTTGAGTACTCCGACGGGCTGGTGACAGGTACTCGGGTACTCTGACAGGCTGGTGACAGGTACTTGGGTACTCTGACAGGCTACTGACAGGTACTCGGGTACTCTGACGGGCTGGTGACAGGTATTCAGGTACTCAGATGGACTGTGATAGGTACTTGGGTACTCAGATGAACTGTGACAGGTACTCAGATAGACTGTGACAGGTACTCAGGTACTCAGATGAAGTGTGACAGGTACTCAGATATACTGTGACAGGCACTCAGGTACTCAGATGGGCTGTGAAAGGTACTCAGGTACTCGGGTATTTAGATGGGCTGTGACAGGTACTCAGGTACTCGGGTACTCAGATGGGCTGTGACAGGTACTCAGGTACTCGGGGACTCAGATGGGCTGTGACAGGTACTCAGGTACTCGGGTACTCAGATGGGCTGGGACAGGTACTCGGGTACTCAGATGGGCTGACAGGTGCTCAGGTACTCGGATACTCAGATGGGCTGTGACAGGTACTCAGGTACTCGGGTACTCAGATGGGCTGACAGGTACTCAGGTACTCGGGTACTCAGATGGGCTGACAGGTACTCAGGTACTCAGATGGGCTGGGACAGGTACTCAGGTACTCGGGTACTCAGATGAGCTGACAGGTGCTCAGGTACTCGGGTACTCAGATGGGCTGTGACGGGTACTCAGATGGGCTGTGACAGGTACTCAGGTACTCGGGTACTCAGATGGGCTGTGACAGGTACTCAGGTACTCGGGTACTCAGATGGGCTGTGACAGGTACTCGGGTACTCAGGTAGGCTGTGACAGGTACTCAGGCACTCGGGTACTCAGATGGGCTGACAGGTGCTCAGGTACTCGGGTACTCAGATGGGCAGTGACAGGTACTCAGGTTACGGTACTCGGGTACTTAGATTGGCTGTGACAGGTACTCAGGTACATGGGTACTTAGATGGGCTGGGACAGGTACTCGGGTACTCAGATGGGCTGGGACAGGTACTCGGGTACTCAGATGGACTGACAGGTACTCGGGTACTCAGATGGGCTGACAGGTACTCGGGTACTCAGATGGGCTGACAGGTACTCAGGTACTCAGATGGGCTGTGATGGGTGATGACAGGTACTTTGATGGGTGGTGACAGGTCCTCTTTATCAGGGGGTAATCAGTGTGTGATTGGTGTACACTAAGTGGTAACGAGATGTTACCAAAATCTCTATCTCACACGCGATCAGTGTGTGAGGAGGAGAACCCGGTAACATCTCGTTACCGCGGTTTGTTTACATTCTGTGACCGGCTGTGATTGGACACAGTCGGTCACATGGTAAAGAGCCAATTTCATTGGCTCTTTACTGCAATCATGGTTGGGCTGTGCCAGAGTGACAAGCCGCATCGTGCACGAGCGCTGTGACTGCACAGTACATGTGACCGGCTGTGATTGGACACGGTCGGTCACGTGTATCGGGGGGTGGATGGGGACAAAATCCTACAGATCGGGGATGGGCTGTGCTCAAAGGACACACCTCGTCCACGATCGCCACGTTGCGGGCCCCCGGGGGCCGCAGGAGTGCCGAAATACCAAGGCGTCATTTGACTATGGCCCGGTATTGAAGTGGTTAAACAGCACAAAAAAGAGGGACACTTGAATGAGGGGATATATAATCAGAGTAGTGTTACATTAAATCACAAGGAATTAAACATACTCAATTTGGGGCTTAAATGTGCCCCAAAGAAACCTTTTAATAAGTTTAGGGTGTACATAGATACACACAATTGTATGCGCAACTTAAATATGAAAAAATATTTCCTTAGTCATCCTGCATTGCCTATCAATAGATCAGCTCTGCTATCTGACCAGATTGATAGTGGATTACATAATAGGTCCATTTTTAATCCTCAAAATAATTACCAACATATGGAAGTATTTAAGAATTTTGTTTTAAAAGATATGGAGGGGTTACAATTCAAGAAAGAGATTAACCCTGAATATATTAGAGAAGCTATTAAATCATTGGAGGGAAGAAATAATGTTGTCATACGCCCGGCTGATATGGGGGGAGGTGTGTTAATATTAGAGAAAACATTTTATCACAATCAATTTATGGAAATGTTGAATGATAAGGAGATATACAAAAGACTCCACAGTGACCCAACAGAATTAAATAGTAAATAACTAGCTGAACTGGTTGATTTAATCTTTAAGATTAGAGCATTAAATAAAAAAGAGAAAAGGTATTTGGTCCCTAGTGGATGCAAGATTTTGGTGATTTATACACTATTGAAAATCCATAAAAATGCAACAGCACCGCCGGCACAACCATTTGTAAATGGTATAGGCTCGGTCACTCCTAGATTGGGTGAGTATTTGGATAAATTCCTTCAACCCAGTGTACAGGTGACTAAGGCCTATCTCAAAGACAAAGACTTGATGAAATTCATTTGGAGTTTGAGGAGTCATGTTTCTGGTTACTGTGGATGTATCATCACTATACACCATCATCCAACACGATGAGTAAGCAAGATGACATTCCGCATAACCGGAAATGTTTTTAAGGTAAAGCCATGGATTACTGTATTTCTCACAACTATTTTTGGTACCAGGGTTTTTTTTTCACCCAGTGGGTAGGTGTTGCTATGGGAGCAAAATTTACTCCCAGCATCGGCAACCTATTTATGGCTGAATGGGAAGATAGGTACATTTTCAATACCCATAGACCTAGACTACTGTTTTAGCATAGGTATATAGATGACATAATACTCATCTGGGTAGGCCCTAAATATACTGTTGAGGAGTTTCTCTCCTATTTGAACCAGAAAAATAGTAATATTAAATTAGATTTTCAGATTAGTGACATCAGTATTCGTTTTTTGGATGTCACTACTGAACAGTTGGGACCCAGGCTAGATAAAAAAAAAGTCTACTTTAAGCCTACAGATAGGAACAGCTATTTGTCTGTGAATAGTGATCACCATCAAATATGGATTAGAAATATTCCTAAGGGACAAATAATGAGAGTCAAGCATAATTGCAGTAAACATGAGGATTTTGTTTTACAATCAGGTATTCTAAAAGATAAATTTGTCCAAAAAGGATATAATGGTGAAGTTTTAGATCATTTGTGAAATAGGTGCGATTTCTAGGAGCCAATGCCTTTCTGATAAGGTTTATAAGAACGACAGTCATCCACAACAATGATTTATTTCAGATTTCTATTGTCAGTATAGGGATGTAGGGGATATCTTTAAAAGACACTGGCATATTTATTCTATGGATAGGCATTTAGGATCTCTGTTGCCGGATCAACCTAAGTTTATATATAGGAAAGAACCTAATTTTGGTGACCAAGTAGTCAAAAAGATTTTGGACAACAAAAAATACATATAGATTAAAAAGAATTTTCTCATGTAGAAAATGTATTACTTACAGGACAGTAAAAGGAAGTAACAGGGGCCGTACACATTTTACCAATCTGGAGGGCAGATCCTTTGCAATAAATGAATTCATCACATGTAATACAACACATGTGGTATACCTATTATGGTGTCCGTGCAGCCTGTTTTATATAGAAAGGACCAAAAGACTACTTAGGATCCATATAGCTGAACACCTAACTAACATTAGGAATGAGTTTAAGAAGCATAGTGTGTCTTTGCACAGAGAACAACATAATAGTGACCCATCCTTATTGCAGTTCTGTGGTATAGGCTGCGTGTTCCCATCTTGGACGGGCTCTAATAGAATGGGGGATTTGTCCCAGAGGGAGACGAAATGGATATTTCCTAAGAAATGTCTTACATCATTTGGCTTAAATATAGAGTTGGATCTAAACCGCTTTATAAACAATTTTTAACCTGCGCAATGTATTAATTTAATTTGACTTTTCTTAATGCAGTGATTGTATTTAATCTATACTCATTATGAATTTTATTTGGTTTGTGTAAATTGCTCAAATGTATCTTTGAAATTAGTTTGACTTCATTATGATCAATTATGTATATATATATATATATATATATATATATATATATATATATATATATACATACATATATACACATTCATAATGTGAATATAATATTATATATATATTTGTAAATATTATGAGGTTATATTTATTTATAATCTATTATTAAGTAGCTTTCATTGTAATGAAGAATTCCTATTTCCTATAATCCTATTCCTGGGATTATGGGTTTTATTGAATTGTATTGTTACTTATGCAGTATATATGAGTGTATACATGGTGAATGCTAGATATATCATCTGCTTGGTTACACAGAGCAGGTTGGTAATTGAATCCATGCTATTTGCATAAGTGGGAGTACTTAAATGTGGTTTCTGTGCCATACAGCCAATCGCAGGACGAAGTCGGTACGACGAAATGCATCGTCATCGACGTGGCTGTACGGCAACCAGAAGTGACGGTCATGTACCACCATAAGTGACGTTCCGAGTGTTTTGACGAGGAGGTTGGGTGAAATTTGAAGTTTTTTCTTATGCTCACCGCTAAGTTATATCTATGGCATAATAATCTCAGTGCATTATGGGGCGTTCTGCGTCACTCAAATTTGCTGCAAACTCTCACGCTCGACTGGAACCTTGGGCTCATCCCTGGACATCAGTGTGGTACAGATTTATGTTCACTATCTTCTTACTTAATAGGTTTGCAGAATACCCCACAAATTTAGCCCAGATACATTTGCTCGTTCACCCCTCTATCTGTCCTGGTGACCACTGTCACCGAGACAGACAGTGAGGGGATGAAAATTTGAAGAGGAAGATGTTAGGGGAAATCCTCAAAGGGGAACACCTGTTACTATAACAGCTCCCTAAGATGAGAGAGAGAGGCGGAAAAGGGCCTCTAAGAATATTGACCCTAGGATTAAAGCTTGTTCTCAAAAACTGCTCAATTGTATCAAATGCTGGAACAAACACCTTGTTTCTTTTCTAAGTGATATTTTACATTACTTATTTTTTGCAGAAGAATAAATTATTTTTCTATTTGCATATAAAGATTTGGTGTATTAGTTTCTCACAAAAAGTTATACAATGTTGTACATTGCAACAGTGAACTGCTGGGAATAGCCATTCCTTCACTTGAACTACAAGAACCACTAGATTTATATTTATGAAAACAATGACATACCATAAGGTGTCGTTTCTGGTATTTGATACAAGTAAGCAATTCTTAAGTTCAAGTTTTAACCCTGTCTGATCTGTAGTCAGTACTCCTATAGGTGCCTTTTCCCCCTTTTTCTCTTTACAAGTTTATCTATTTGTGAGGATTTAGTGAAAGCAGCGTTGGAGGAGCATTATACATTTACAGGGCATTGTCGATTTGTTGTGGTGGACATGTGGCTTCCCAGTAAAAGATACATTTGTGGACATTGTTGTAACTTTGGAATGAGATGGGAATGAGAAGAAAAGGGGGGACATGTATTAGGGCCTTCATGAGTCTGAGGCAGCTGGCAGATTAAAGCTCCTTACATATGACAACTGTTACACTTCTGGGGAACATGTGATCTCAAACTGTCCTTAACCTGTGAGCTAAACTCAAAGATTTTTCTGGAAGGGGTGTAAAGCCCCTTGTCAGCTGACCTAAAGGAACCTTCTGGAAGGGGTTTAAGTACCTATATAAGACCAGGTTTTGAGGGTCGGGGTCATCAGTTATCAAGGCAGTTTTCCATTTGTTAGCTCCAGAGCTACAAGATAAGCTATAATACTGAGCTGAGCTCATGGTGGAGTGTCTTCACTAGGGATGAGCTTCGTGTTCGAGTCGAACATACGTTCGACTCGAACATCGGCTGTTCGTCCATTCGGCGAAGTCCAAACATTTTGGTCCGTTCGCGCCAAATTCGTGTGGCACTCACGGCCCACAATGCACTGCGATGGCACAGTGCATTGCTGGCTTATGATTGGCCAAGCATGCACTGTGACCCAGCATGCTTGGCCAATCGCAGCGCCAGCAGCGAGGAGAGCCATGATTGGCCACAGGCAGGATGCCTGTGGCCAATCATAGCTCAGGCTGTGTAGTGCACGCCCCACACTATATAAGGCCGCCAGCGCGGCGGCCTTGTGTAGTGTGTTGGCGTCTGAAGCAGTGGGTGTTCTGTGTACCTTCAACACAGTACACACCGATCGTTTTCGGCCGATTTTCGACCTTGCTGTTGTGTAGTGGTTGTTGTCTGCATGCCCTGATCGCAGTATACACCTCTATATTCACCTCAGCTATATAGCTAGTGATCTATCTTTTATAATAGAGCTTGCAGTCAGTAGTGTTAGGAGCTAGTGCGTGCTGTCTGCGTGCTCTGTACCCAGTACATACCGCTATATCCACCTACATAGCTGTTCTCTATTTGAGCCCACTTGCCATCTGCAGGAGTTATTGGAAGTTGTGTGTGCCTCCAGCACAGCACAGTATACATCTGCATATACCCCTTTATCTCTGGTGTTCTATAATAAAGGCATCTGCAGGAGTTAGTGGGTGTTCTGTGTACCTTCAACACAGTACACACCGATCGTTTTCGGACGATTTTCGATCTTGCTGTTGTGTAGTGGTTGTTGTCTGCGTGCCCTGACCGCAGTATACACTGCTATATTCACCTCACCTATATAGCTAGTGATCTATCTTTTATAATAGAGCTTGCAGTCAGTAGTGTTAGGAGCTTGTGCGTGCTGTCTGTGTGCTCTGTACCCAGTACATACCGCTATATCCACCTACATAGCTCTTCTCTATTTGAGACCACTTGCCATCTGCAGGAGTTATTGGAAGTTGTGTGTGCCTCCAGCACAGCACAGTATACATCTGTATATACCCCTTTATCTCTGGTGTTCTATAATAAAGGCATCTGCAGGAGTTAGTGGGTGTTGTGTGCCTCTAGCACAATATACACTACCCAACTGCTTTTTTACCCAACTCCCTTCAGGCCATTACCATGTCTGGAAGGCCATCAAGGAGAGGCAGACAGGATAAAATAGGGCAAGCAGGCTCTGTGTCTAGAGACAACAGTGCTGGTCGTGGACGCGGTGCATTTTCATCAGCACGTGGCCATGGGAAACGCTTGTCCTTCTTTTCGGCAGCTGGACATGTTGAGCCGCAACATGCCAATGACTTGGTAGAGTGGATGACCAAGCCCTCTTCATCCTCCTCATCCTCTCTCACCCAGTCTCAGGGTACTAGCAAAGCAGCTGCCAACGCATCGTCTTCCCTCCTCTCAATGTCATCATCAGTGACTCCTTCCCTAGACCCACCAGGTCCTCCTGAGGAGTCTCCTGAACTCTTTGAGCACAGTGTTGGGTACATGCTCCAGGAGGATGCCCAGTGTTTTGTGGGCTCTGATGATGACACTCAGCTAGAGGAAGGCAGTAGCGTGAGCACAGAGAGAGGGGATGCTCAAGAAGGACAGCAATCTGGCAGTCATGTTCCACAAGCTGCAGCATACTGCCAGGTTTGCTACAGCGATGAAGAGGGAGGGGATGATGAGAGCACTGACTCCACGTGGGTGCCTGGAAGGAGAGAGGAGGAGGAGGAGGAGGAGGCACATGTCCAACGAGGTAGGATGCCCTCCGGGGGCCAGCTTAGGGGCAGCACACCGACTGAATCACACCGCAGAGCTCCGCCTGTGCAGGGCGCTGCCTCTGCGCGTTATTCTAAAAGTTCTTTGGTGTGGGCCTTTTTTGAGACGAGTGCATCAGATCGCACCGCTGCTATTTGCAACATATGTCTCAAGCGTATCTCGCGTGGCCAAAACATCAGCCGCTTGGGCACCACATGCTTGACCAGACATATGTTGACCTGCCATGCAGCTCGTTGGCAAGCGTACCTCAAAGACCCACACCAAAGAACAAAGCGGACCTCTCCTTGCTCCTCATCAGCTGGCATCTCCAACCCCACTAGACCTTCAGTCCTCTCTGAAACCTGCTCTGAGAGGAATGAAGGTGTAGAATTAGGTGTGTCACAGCCAAGTGCTTCCGGGAACTCTGCTAGCGGTACACCCACGTCCGATTATAGCAGGCAAATGTCCCTGCCCCAGCTGCTGGACCGGCGAAAGAAGTTCACTCCCAGCCATCCACATGCCCAGCGGTTGAATGCTAGCTTGGCTAAATTGCTAGCACTTCAACTGCTGCCTTTTCAGTTGGTAGACTCGGCCCCCTTCCGTGAGTTTGTACAATGTGCGGTTCCTCAGTGGCAGGTCCCCAAACGCCACTTTTTCTCACGGAAGGCGATTCCGGCTCTCTACCGGCATGTGGAAGGCAATGTCCTTGCCTCGCTGTACAGGGCGGTCAGCGGTAAGGTGCATATTACCGCTGACTCATGGTCCAGCAGGCATGGACAGGGACGTTACCTGTCTTTCACGGCCCATTGGGTCACTCTTCTGGCAGCTGGGAAGGATGCAGGACAAGGTGCAGTAGTGTTGGAGGTTGTTCCGCCACCACGCCTCCAAAATGCTACTATTGGTTGTGACACACCTCTCTCCTCCACCCCCTCCTCTTCTTCTTCCTCCATGGCCTCTTCCAGTGCTCTGTCCTCAGAACCAGCGGTGCTTCGTAGGCAATCCAGGGGCTACGCAGGTAAGCAGGCAAAACGATGCCATGCCGTGCTTGCACTGGTTTGTTTGGGGGACAGGAGCAACACTGGGGCGGATGTTTTGTCAGCTCTGCAGGGGCAGGCCGAGAGTTGGTTGACGCCACGCCAGCTTAAGCCAGGAATGGTGGTTTGTGACAATGGCACCAACCTCCTCTCCGCCCTCCGACAGGGACAACTGACCCATGTGAGGAGGACTTCCTTGCCTCTCAAGGCCCCCTTTATCCAGACAGTGTTCCTGCTGTGCCACCCATCACACAGGAAGAGGATGAGGAGGAGGAAGAGGAGGAGGAGGAGGATGATTGTGTCAGCATGGAGGTGGAGGCTGGCACTCAGCATCAGCAGCAGGAGCAGCAGCAGCAGCAGTCTTGTAGGGATGATTTACAGTCCCAAGAAACACGTGGACTTGTACGTGGCTGGGAGGAGGTAGCTGCGGATCATGTTGTCCTTAGTGACCCAGAGGACTCCGGACCGAATGCCTCAGCTAACATATGCTGCATGGCCTCCCTGATCCTGCAAAGCCTGCGGAAGGATCCTCGTATTCTTCGGATCAAGGAGAGGGACCATTACTGGCTGGCCACTCTCCTTGATCCACGGTACAAGGGTAAGGTTGCCGACCTTATCTTGCCATCGCAGAGGGAGCAGAGGATGAGACATCTCCGGGAGGCCTTGCAGAAAGCTCTGTGCAACGCGTTCCCAGAGACTGGGAGGTTACAAACTACTGGTCCTGGACAACGTGATGCTGAGGCATCGGTCAGAAGGAGCGGTGGAGAAGGTGGCCGTCTGACTGATGCTTTCAGACAATTTTTTAGTCCGCAGCCCCAAGGTATGATCGGTTCCAGCACCCATCGCCAGCGTCGGATTTACATGGTGCAGGAATACCTAGGGGCAAGGTCAGACTTGGACACCTTTCCCACCGAAAATCCTCTGGCTTACTGGGTCTTGAGGATGGATCACTGGCCAGAGCTTGCACAGTATGCAATTGAGCTACTGGCCTGTCCTGCATCCAGCGTTCTTTCGGAACGCACCTTCAGTGCTGCTGGTGGCTTTGTTACCGATCACAGGGTGCGCCTGTCCACCGAATCAGTTGATCGACTGTCCTTCATCAAGATGAATCAGTCTTGGATCACCCACAGCTACCAAGCACCTGAAGCTGATGTAACAGAATAATTTTTTTTGAAATATCACATCCCTTCAAGACTGCCTATGCTGATGCTGAGTGACTGTCCTGTTATGTTGATTGTCTATCCTCTTCCTCCTCCGCTGATATTTTGGAAGAACATTTCTGGTTCTGGTTGATGCCATCAGCCCAATTTTTCTGCCCCTGTTTAACAGGGGCGTTTAAGTACAATTTTTGATGCAATGCTTTGCAGCAGGGCTAATTCCTGCAATCAAACAAGAGTATATGGGAGAGGTTGCAGTGTGGTGGCACCAGTGCCTATGGCCCAATTTTTCTGCCCCTGTTTAACAGGGGCGTTTAATTACAATTTTTGATGCAATGCTTTGCAGCAGGGCTAATTCCTGCAATAAAACTAGAGTATATGGAAGAGGTTGCAGTGTGGTGGCACCAGCACCAGTGTCTAAGGCCCAATTTTTATGCCCCTGTTTAACAGGGGCGTTTAATTACAATTTTTGATGCAATGCTTTGCAGCAGGGCTAATTCCTGCAATAAAACTAGGGTATATGGCAGAGGTTGCAGTGTGGTGGCACCAGTACCAGTGCCTAAGGCCCAATTTTTCTGCCCCTGTTTAACAGGGGCGTTTAAGTACAATTTTTGATGCAATGCTTTGCAGCAGGGCTAATTCCTGCAATAGAACTAGAGTATATGGGAGAGGTTGCAGTGTGGTGGCACCAGCAGCAGTGCCTAAGGCCAAATTTTTCTGCCCCTGTTTAACAGGGACATGTAATTACAATTCTTGATATAATATTTCACAGGAGGGCCCCTTCCTGTGCCCACCCAGAGTAACGGTGAGGACTTATAGTGTTGTGGCACCAGCACCACAACCACCAAAGGTCAATTTTTCTACCACTGTTCAACAATGGCATGTAATTACAATTCTTGATATAATCGTTCACAGCAGGGCGCTCCAGCGCCCACCAAGAGTCACTTTGAGGGCTTACAATGTTGTGGCAAAACCAACACCTTGTTCCGCCATTTCTGCAGAGTATATAGGGCAGGCCCCTACTTTCAAACATCCAATTTACAAACATCTCCTACTTGCAAACGGAAGGAGACAACAGCAAGTGAGATGAAAAAAGATGGACGACAAAACAAATTATACAGGGGTGATAACCCTTCCCTATGTTTTCCAAAAAGCTTAAAAATAGTTTTTTTGACTGGAGCTACACTTTAAAAATGTACCAGTTGAAAATTACAAACAGATTCAACTTAACACAACAAACCTACACAGTCCCTGTCTTGTTTGCACCGCCTGTATACTGCTGTTCTGAGTATATAGGGCTTGGGGGCCACACGCATTTCCTTTTTTTAATATGGGTACAGGATTCCCCTTAATATGCGTACAAGACCCAAATAGGCTGGTAATGGGCAGGGAGGGCTACCCATGCCATTTTTCTCAATGATTTTCAACCATATTGCAGGAACCAGATATAACATTAAAACCGCAAGCAGTTTTAAATGGTGTTATTTCCGTTTAATGTCATTTTGTGCAGGGACTGTTCTAAACACAGGAAACACGTGGCACTTCACAGGCATACTACAGACACCCCCCAGGCACCATATTTAAAGGAATATTTCACTTTTTTTTCACTTTAATCGTCATTAAAATCAGTGCTCCCGCCATAACGGCCATTTTTAAAAACATTTTAGGCATTGACCCATGTCCCCTGGGGCAGGAGCCAGGTCCCCAAACCCTTTTTAGGACAGTATGTTGCATATTAGCCGTTAAAATTAACACTTTTAATTTCGAACGTTCGAGTCCCATAGACTTCAATGGGGTTCTAAAGTTCGTTCGAATTTGGGGTCCGTTCGAAAGTTCTGGTGCGAACCGAACCGGGGGGTGTTCGGCTCATCCCTAGTCTTCACAGGATGAACACCTTGATGCAGTAGCTTATAGAGAGAGCTGGAAAAGAAGAGGGTGAAGACTGGCTGCAGGAAAGGTCTCTCCCTAGCTCAGTCACCAAAACATCAGGATGTGAGGGAAGAACCTCTGGATTGGGAAGGTCAACATCACCCGATGCTGAGAGAGGTCTGCTATGAAGCTCCCTGCATTGCAGTAGTGATCCAGTGTCAGCAGCAGAACAGAAGTGCCCTATCAGTGAAGACTGACTCCAGGAAGAGGAAAATAAGGCAGACGCTCCCCTTCCAGAGAGGGGGGTCTGTGTTCATACATTTGGCTGGAAGGAGAAAGCAACACCTACTCCCCATCAATGTCCAGAGTAGTCTCTCCCTGCCAGCAGCCAGCGACAGGGGGTGGTGCCTCTGAAAACAGGAGCAGTGCTCCCAGTTTCCCTAAAAGGGTAGATAGGCCCCACCTACTGGATGTGAGATCACATCAGTTAGCAAGGCAATAGGAAATGCTGCTTTCTCTTAAAGGGGCCACACAGATTAACCCTCTAGATGCCAGCCTGCAATCTAGGTTCTTCTGCAAAAGCAGATAATCAGATCCAAGGGGGCAGTAAGGAGAAGACTTCCTCTGTGCAAGCAAGATCTGTAGTTCAAGAACCTTGTCAGATCCCTGTATTGTGATCTCAGCCTGCTGTACAGCCTGACCTTCAGACAAGAGGTGGGTCTTTTCAACTTGAACTCCTTCCTTGTCTAACTTTACTGACAATTTTACAGATATTGTCTGGAGAGAGCACACTAATCTGGTAAACAGAGAGTACAAAGGCATGGCTAAAATAGGAGCAACATGAGATTTTGCATTATAATCTGTTGCATCTTCAGGGCGGGAAGTGAACAGAAGTCTCTCCAGTGGGACACAGATTAGACCAGAGTAATGCTGCGTAATGCCACCTACACACGATCGGAAATATGGTTGGAAAAAGCTCTGATCTGTTTTCCCAACGGAATTCTGCTCAAGCTGTCTTGCCTACACATGGTCACACCAAATTCCAACCGTCAGAAAAATTGAGAACATGCTCTCAAATTTTTGCTGGTGGGAATTTGGCCAGCTAAATTCTGATGGAGCGTACACATGGTCGCACTTTCCAATGAAAAGCTCTCATCGGTCTTTTGCTGGCCAAAATTCTGATTGTGTGTACGCGGCATAAGTCTAGGATATGTAGCATCCTTTAGTTTTTTTTGTACAATTTATACTGAAACCTCAAGACAAAACACCACCATGTTCTCAATGCCAAACATTAGTTTCAAACAAACAGCATGCTAACTCTGTTGGAGCAGCTTTAGTGGGAACAATTAGACAGGAGAGTTAATGTATGTACTAATAATATTTTATACATGTACGTCCAATCTTCAATGCCGCCCTGCCATCGGGAGCACGCCGCCGGCGGCGCGCTCCCGCGCTGGTCGGGACCCCCGTGAGTCCGATCGTCTCACGGGACGGCTGAATGGAGGAAATGCCGTGTAAACAGCATTTCTCCATTCTGCCTAGCAACTAGTGACGCTGATCTCTGCTCCATGTGATTGGAGCAGAGATCAGTGTTCACTAAATGAAAGCCCAACCCCCCCACAGTTAGTAACACACCCCTAGGAACACTTAACCCCTACACTGCCACCCACTGGTTAACCCCTTCACTGCCAGTGTCATTTACACAGGAATCACTGCATTTATATAGCAGTAATTACTGTATAAATGACAATGCTCCCAAAAATGTGTCAAAAATGTCCGATGGGTCCCCCACAATGTCGCAGTCACAATAAAAATCGCTGATCGCCACCATTACTAGTAAAAAAAAAAATAATAAAAAATTATTAATAAAAATGCTATAAAACTATCCCTATTTTGTAAACGCTATAACTTTTGCGCAAACCAATCAATAATCGCTTATTGCGATTTTTTTACCAAAAATATGTAGAAGAATACGTATCGGCCTAAACTGGGGGATATTTATTATAACAAAAAGTAAAAAATAATGCGTTTTTTTCAAAATTGTCGCTCTATTTTTGTTTATAGCGCAAAAAATAAAAACCGCAGGGGTGATCAAATACCAAATACCAATTGTCAGTTAAAGCGACGCAGTGCCAAATCGCAAAAAGTGGTCTGGTCTTGGACCAGCAAAATGGTCCGGTCTGTAAGTGGTTAAAGACAGCTTCTTCCTTGCGCAGTTAAGGATTATGTTATTATTTAAAACTCTAGCAGGGGTCACAAATTATCTTCACTTCATTTAGATCCTACAGAGGAAAGGTTGTAAACACTTACTATGTCATTTACTTTTGACAGTCTTCATTCTCTTAACGTTGTTATTGATCTTGGTTAAGCACCCTTTTAGTGATAACCTAGAAAAGACATCTATCGGTATACAAGTGATTTGTTGTAGTTAATCCAATTAAATATTTTTCACACTTTCCTTCACCACTGATTACACATAAATAATTCATGCACAAAGATCCGGGTTCAAGATTACTTCTGTAAAGTGACATACTGTAATCGGTTGCATCAAACTTGAATGGGTTCTCATATGCATATAACTATTATTAGAAACCTAAGTTACAAAAAAGTCAAATAATCTGTTTTGTTTGATAGAGAAAACCTACAATGTGCAACTGTCCCACTTTAGTTTAATGTAAATCAACAAATGCAGTATAATGCCATGAATATACAGTACAACACATATACTAGAAATTAGCATAAAATTGTGATATCTATTGTGTGTCTTTTTTTAGTTGTCCTTGTTATGAAATAAATAGAAATAAAGTAACAGTTACAATGAGCAGGTATATGTTTTGTCACTCTGGGGAGGCTCTATGCAGGATAAATTGTATGAAGAAATTGCCATGTGATGACACACATTTTTTTTAATGCATTTTGTCATACTTTATTCAAACAGTAAGTACAGATAAAAATGAAACACTTGAACAAATGCCACAAAATTGACTTGGTGTATTTATTGTCATAATTTAAAGGAACAAAAATCTATTTTTCTCACCTGCAAATAGTAAGTACACTCTCACTTTTACCACTGTTTTAATTTCCCCTAAGGCTTCATGCACACTGGAGATTATATTAACGTTAAAAAAAAAAAACAGTAGCTTTGCAGTGAGTTTTTCAAAGTTTTTGCAATAGCAAATGTCCAAAAACTACACCTAGGTGAATACAGCAACGATCCCCCACCGCTTCTAAGACTGAGAATTGAGGGATCAAAGACCACCGATTGCTCAGTTCTCAGTCTTCAGTGAGCAGCTGCAGAGGGGGCAGGAGTGGCTGACTCCCAGTGGCTTGCTAAGAGGCTGAGCCAGCTATTAGTCCAGGAACCTTGGTTGATCCTGACTGTAAAGTGATGTCAGCTGTAACGCCTGCTGTCGGCTGAAAACAGGTCAGAGAGAACTTCATTCTTGTGATCTACAGGAGAAGTAGGGCCAAAAGAACTGTAAACCTCAAAACTTGGCGCCACTTGCCACCCGTCCTATAGCAAAATGACATTGGCAAAGTGGTTGTGTTATCCTGACTGGATGTCATATAACATGGTCAGGATAACAAGCCACTGTGTTCCCCCAGAGTCGCGCATTGCGGCGATCATTGTTGCGGCGTGTCAGTCTGACACACTTCAACTCCAACCTAGGTATAGAGTCTCTGACAGAGCCTCTTTATCACGTGATCAGCTGTGTCCAATCACAGCTGATCACAATGTAAACAGGAAGAGCCATTTATCGGCTTTTCCTCACTCACTTCTGACAGACACGAGTAGAGGAGAGCTGAACGGCTGCTCCTCTGACAGGGGGGTCTGCGCTGATTGTTTATATGCGCAGCCCCCCTATGGATGCCCACCTAGGACCATCAGAGATGCCACCAGGACCACCAGTGATGGCCACCATTGATGACCACCAGGGATTGCATCCCTGGTGGCCATGGGTGGCAATGTGTGCCCACACATGATGCCAATCAGTGCCCACCAGCAATACCTGCCAGTGCCCCCTAATCAGTGATGCCAATCAGTAACATCTATCAGTGTCAATAAGTGCCACCCATCGGTGTCCATCAGTGCCACCTATCAGTGCCCATCAGTGTCCACCTATCAGTGCCCATCAGTGCCACCCACAAGTACCCATCAGTACATCCTTTCTGTGCCCATCTGTACCGCCTATGAGTGCCCATCTGTGCTGCCTATGAATGGCATCAGTGCTGCAGATCAGTGCCACCTATCAGTGCCCATCGGTGCTGCCTATCAGTGCCACCTCATTCATGCTCATCAGTGCCACCTTCTCAGTGCCCAGCAGTGCAGCCTCATCAGTGCCTATCAGTGAAGGAGAAAATGTACTTATTTACAAAATTTTATAATAGAAACAAAGAAAATCTTTTTTTTTTTCCAAATTGTCTGTCTTTTTTTATTTGTTGATCAAATACCACCAAAAGAAAGCTCTGTTTGTGGGAAGAAAATTATAAAAATATTGTTTCAGTACAGTGTAGCATGACCGCAAAATTGTCATTTAAACAGCTGTTGCTGTGCTGAAAGCTGAAAATTGGCTTGGGCAGCAGTTGAACTGGTTAAGAATCACAGAAAAAAAGTTGTGGGTGTCCATGAGTCTTGTAATGGACTTAAAATGCCAAATTATTTGAAATAAATAATTTTACTGAGCAATAATTTACAAGTGACGTAGATTTCAAATGACTTCTAATTGCATCAGGACTACATGTACATGCATCTACAATCACAAAGGAATTGCACCAATTTAACTCGTGCAAGAGATTTGCCAAGAGAAAGCTTTTACTGTCCAAAAAGAACGTTAGGGTAAGACGAAAGTTTGCTATTGGAAGAATAGGTAAAAGACCAGGCATCCTGGAACACTGTGCTGTATACTGATTAATTAAAGACTGAGTTCTTTGGCACAGTAACAGAAACATTTTTGACACAAATTGAAGAAGGAAAAGTACTTCACTCAACTGACCTGATTTGAATCCCTCTGAAATGTCATGGTTAGGAAAGAAAAAAGCAGTTCAGGCAAGGAAACACACAAACACCTTGCAACTGAAGGGATTTTACATTATCCCACAAAAGACTGAAGGGCAGCTATGCAAAAATCACATACACAAAGTTATTTCTGATAAAGAAGGCAATGCCAGATTTTAAGACTAAGGCTGACCATACTTTATTCAATCTTTTTGTACAATTTTCCTATACAATATGAGGCCAAACCTAAACACTTTCAATTTGCACTTCCACTACATGGCTAAATCTAAATCAATTTGAAAAAGAAAATTATATAATGTATGGGCAGCCTAAGGGTATACTTACATATTTCACTGTACACCATTACATATATTGTTAATAAATGGTTGAAGTACTGTTATCTGTAGACATTGAATGAAGATCTACTGGTAACTCAATGCCTGATTGTTAATCTTCTGGTTCTTTGAAAATAAACTGCTTGTAAGCACATTGTTACACTTATGCAAATAGCAACAATCAGAAAGTCAATAAGTGCAAATCCTCTATTTAAGGGTTCTGCACAATGCTGAAAGGACATATATTACAGTACTTGCCATTTTCTGACAGGTGACATTGTCAGTTCTTTGATCCTGCTTGTATTTCAGTATGCCCCCCCCCCCCCCCCCCCCCCCCCCATACCGCAATGAAGTAGTATAAGGCACAATATTGAATGCCTGGCCTTTGATATTTAAATAAACAGTTAAGCAGTATAATATAGTTAGGAATTAAGTTGTGACTTTGTAAGGTATTTGCAAAAATAAAATAAAAATGCTTTCTGTGTCTTTTAAACATGTGAAGAGTTTTTTTCATGTAATTATATTATATGTATACGCACATATGTGATTTAATTACAAGAGACAGATTGAGTGTAATGGTTGTTCAAGCTTCCTCCAAATGTGGAAAACCCAAGGCTAAAAACAGAGCGTTCCGTATTCCCAACTAAACAATGAAGTGGACTAGCACTTCCACTTGACATACTAAGGTAACAAGCATGCAGACAAGGAGTATCATCCTTCTGGATGAAAAGATACCCTGGAGACTTGCCATTTCCAGCCTGGAAACTCACAGAACTTTTAAGATTCTTTGGCTACATAAAGTAACTTTTTTTACTTCATAGAATATATGCTTAGTAAAATTATTCAAACTGAGACTGTATTTTCTAGTGATCCTACATCCCAGGAGATGGCTAATTATGTAGTTAAATATCATTGTAAGCATGAGCAAAATTACATTTAATGCTGGAGTTCCCTCTCAATAAACATTGACTATTTTTAATCCTTATGCTGCTAACATTAGTAAATAGATAGATTTGTACAGACCTGACAGCGGAGGGGTATTACTGAAACTGACAGGCAAACTCCTGCCTGTTAGGTGAGAGCATTTGGGCGGCTCCGCTGTCGGCCGATCGCTCGCACAGACTCCCGGTACTGGCGCTCCTGCCCCATCGCTGTGTCCCGCCATGCTTCCTGGGCTCCGCTTGCCCATGGACGGGCCTGGGAGCACCATGGTGGGTGCCAGCAACTGGAGGGAAAGTAAAAGAGCAGACATATGCCCGCTTTCCTCCCCTTCTTTGTGTGACCTGGAAAGTGACGTCTCTGACGTCACTTCCGGGTCAAGCTCTCGGTGTCTCGCTCAGCCAGAAAATAGTGTTTTGCAATGCGATCTGCATGGCAAAACATTTAGTGAAGTGCAGGGGAGACATGCACGGTCTTTTAGACCCTGCATATCTCAATAAAGAGAACCTGTTACCAAAACAATATCACATAGAGGACTTTTTGTCCCCTATGTGATGAAAAAAAAAGCTAAAAAAAAAATGTACTTAACAATTTAACACTAAACTGATACTTATAGGGGGCTTTTGAAAGGTTGCCTATAGAAAATATAGGGTACTGAAGTTTGACACCATTTCACGGGCGCACAAAAATTTAAGGTTTTGCATGTTG
Source organism: Lithobates pipiens (assembly GCF_037356315.1). NCBI lineage: Eukaryota > Metazoa > Chordata > Amphibia > Anura > Ranidae > Lithobates > Lithobates pipiens. The sequence continues at coordinate 331,018,254 of NW_027507764.1, read as the reverse complement.
GGTATTGATTTACTCGGTGAAACCTCATCTTTTATATTTTAACATGAATTTGGGTAATTCATTGTGTTAGTTTTCCCTAAAATTCACAGTGGTTTGTTTTTTACTGAAATTTGGTGTTTCCTAGACCTTTGCGGTAATATCGTGTGACATAATAAATTATAACTACCACTATTTTATTCTCTGTGGTGTCTGCTTTCAGAAAATTTAAAATGGTTGTGAGTTTTGTGTAATCTTCAGGCCTAAAATTATTTTTTAAGCAGCAAAATATTTTATTTTTTTACATTTCTTCCTGGTTTCTTCCTGGTTTTCAGGTCTAGGAAAATTAAATCATACATTTTGGGAGTCTTCGGGGGGGGGGGGGCATTTTTTTTTAGCTAAGCACACCCTCCTGCCTGACTCAAAGTAATTTCTCAACAAAATAAAGCATGGAAACATTGGTGGATGGGCGAGTTTACTTTGAATATTAAACATGAATTAACTAGCATTTTTGGTTTGTGGTACTCAGATTAAGTGTAGTTCCGCTTTAAAAAGAACTCTATCACTGGCTATAGTCGGGTATATTTCTAAACATTAGTGAGGAGGATGAGATTCATCCTTCTGCCAATTGTCACATTACCAGATTTGCTGTCTTTTTAATGTGACTTTGGCAAAAAAAAAACAACATAGTCCTTATGAATTTTTCCACATGCTGATATTTCTAAAATAAGAACAGGCTGGCTTTTGTTCACATATTAAATCTTACACAGCACAGTTTTTCAAAAAACAGCAACATTTTTCTATAAACAACATATTGGGGTTGGTTTACTAAGGTCAAACACACTATACTTTGTACAGGAATTATCCTCACAGCTTAGAAATGAGGTGTTAGTGATGACTTCTATCATCCAATAATGTGCAAGCAAAAAATGCTCTGTTTTATTTTCCTTGCATGTGATTGGTTATACTTTGCACAGTGAATTTGCGCCAAACTTATTAAGCTTTAGGAGAAATTCCCTTGCAAAGTGCAACTTCTCTTTGCAAAGTGAACAGCTTATTTGCCTATAGTAAATCCACACCATTGTTTATAGCAGGGTTTTTTCAACTGTGGTGCCACAAAGAGTCCTCAGGGGTGCGGCAGCAAAATCACAAAAAAACACCCAACTAAGGTAGGCAGTTAAATAAAATATACTTTACTGCCGGCTCAAGCTTTTTTTTTTTTTATTAATCACTGTACTGGTCTTGTTGGTGTCTTTTAAACTTACATGCAACCTCCTGTGGGACTTTATGTGTGCTGTGTGAGCTTCCTGCCTGTGCCCTGCCATCAGTTGCTAAGGAGGCCATCAGGAGCCCACTCAGCGCCCTTGGTTTCTCCTCACTTGCCTCCATAGATGATAAGGAGGAACAGGTCAGAGGCGCTGTCTTCTAACTTCATATGCAACTTTTATCCCACAGCTTTTTCCCTTGCAGCCTGGGGTCTTGGGTGGGACCAGGGGTGTGTCCACCGCCTTCCCTCCTTGCACAGGTGGCTCCTATAGCTGATCCAGCAGAAGAGGAAGGAGCCAAGAAAACAGCAAGTCTCCCTTCATCTTCATCTTCAGAGGCTTCTCCAGCAGGAATTCCATGTTTTTGCACACTCACTGACACTACATACTGCTCATTGACTGACGCTACATACCGCTTACTCACTGACACTACATACCACTCACTAACCCATGCTACCATAGCGCTCACTCACTGCTGCTTGCATAACGCTTACTGACTGACGCTACCATACTGCTCCATACTGCTCAATGACTGATACTACCATACTGCTCACTGACCTACCACTGCATACTGCCCTGTCCTGCCAGTATACACTGCCCACATATTTCTACAGGTACAAGGCAACTCTGTGTCAAAACTAGGGATGAGCCGAACACCCCCCGGTTCGGTTCGCACCAGAACTTTCGAACGGACCCCACGTTCGTTATGAACGTTAGAACCCCATTGAAGTCTATGGGACTCGAACGTTCGAAATGGAAAGTGCTAATTTTAACGGCTAATATGCAAGATACTGACCTAAAAAGGGTTTGGGGACCTGGCTCCTGCCCCAGGGGACATGGGTCAATGCCTAAAATGTTTTTAAAAATGGCCGTTTTGGCGGGAGCACTGATTTAATGACGATTAAAGTGAAAAAAATGTGAAATATTCCTTTAAATATGGTGCCTGGGGGGTGTCTGTAGTATGCCTGTGAAGTGCCACATGTGTCCCGTGTTTAGAACAGTCCCTGCACAAAATGACATTAAACGGAAATAACACCATTTAAAACTGCTTGCGGTTTTAATGTTATATCTGGTTCCTGCAATATGGTTGAAAATCATTGATAAAAATGGCATGGGTAGCCCTCCCTGCCCATTACCAGCCTATTTGGGTCTTGTACGCATATTAAGGGGAACCCCGTACCCATATTAAAAAAAGGAAATGCGTGTGGCCCCCAGGCCCTATATACTCAGAACAGCAGTATACAGGCGGTGCAAACAAGACAGGGACTGTGTAGGTTTGTTGTGTTAAGTTGAATCTGTTTGTAATTTTCAACTGGTACATTTTTAAAGTGTAGCTCCAGTCAAAAAAACTATTTTTAAGCTTTTTGGAAAACATAGGGAAGGGTTATCACCCCTGTATAATTTGTTTTGTCGTCCATCTTTTTTCATCTCACTTGCTGTTGTCTCCTTCCGTTTGCAAGTAGGAGATGTTTGTAAATTGGATGTTTGAAAGTAGGGGCCTGCCCTATATGCTCTGCAGAAATGGCGGAACAAGGTGTTGGTTTTGCCACAACATTGTAAGCCCTCAAAGTGACTCTTGGTGGGCGCTGGAGCGCCCTGCTGTGAACGATTATATCAAGAATTGTAATTACATGCCATTGTTGAACAGTGGTAGAAAAATTGACCTTTGGTGGTTGTGGTGATGGTGCCACAACACTATAAGTCCTCACCGTTACTCTGGGTGGGCACAGGAAGGGGCCCTCCTGTGAAATATTATATCAAGAATTGTAATTACATGTCCCTGTTAAACAGGGGCAGAAAAATTGGGCCTTAGGCACTGGTGCCATCACACTGCAACCTCTGCCATATACTCTAGTTTTATTGCAGGAATTAGCCCTGCTGCAAAGCATTGCATCAAAAATTGTACTTAAACGCCCCTGTTAAACAGGGGCTGAAAAATTGGGCCTTAGGCACTGGTGCTGGTGCCATCACACTGCAACCTCTGCCATATACTCTAGTTTTATTGCAGGAATTAGCCCTGCTGCAAAGCATTGCATCAAAAATTGTACTTAAACGCCCCTGTTAAACAGGGGCAGAAAAATTGGGCCTTAGGCACTGGTGCTGGTGCCACCACACTCCAACCTCTGCCATATACTCTAGTTTTATTGCAGGAATTAGCCCTGCTGCAAAGCATTGCATCAAAAATTGTACTTAAACGCCCCTGTTAAACAGGGGCAAAAAAATTGGGCCTTAGGCACTGGTGCTGGTGCCACCACACTCCAACCTCTGCCATATACTCTAGTTTTATTGCAGGAATTAGCCCTGCTGCAAAGCATTGCATCAAAAATTTTAATTAAACGCCCCTGTTAAACAGGGGCAGAAAAATTGGGCTGCTGGCATCACCCAGAACCAAAAATGTTCTTCCAACATATCAGCGGAGGAGGAAGAGGATAGACAATCAACATATCAGGACAGTCACTCAGCATCAGCATAGGCAGTCTTGAAGGGATGTGGTATTTCAAAAAAAATTATTCGGTTACATCAGCTTCAGGTGCTTGGTAGCTGTGGGTGATCCAAGACTGATTCATCTTGATGAAGGTCAGTCGATCAACTGATTCGGTGGACAGGCGCACCCTGTGATCGGTAAAAAAGCCACCAGCAGCACTGAAGGTGCGTTCCGAAAGAACGCTGGATGCAGGACAGGCCAGTAGCTCAATTGCATACTGTGCAAGCTCTGGCCAGTGATCCATCCTCAAGACCCAGTAAGCCAGAGGATTTTCAGTGGGAAAGGTGTCCAAGTCTGACCTTGCCCCTAGGTATTCCTGCACCATGTAAATTAGACGCTGGCGATGGGTGCTGGAACCAATCATACCTTGGGGCTGCGGACTAAAAAATTGTCTGAAAGCATCAGTCAGACGGCCACCTTCTCCACCGCTCCTTCTGACTGATGCCTCAGCAACATGTTGTCCAGGACCAGGAGTTTGTGACCTCCCAGTCTCTGGGAACGCGTTGCACAGAGCTTTCTGCAAGGCCTCCCGGAGATGTCTCATCCTCTGCTCCCTCTGCGATGGCAAGATAAGGTCGGCAACCTTACCCTTGTACCGTGGATCAAGGTGAGTGGCCAGCCAGTAATGGTCCCTCTCCTTGATCCGAAGAATACGAGGATCCTTCCGCAGGCTTTGCAGTATCAGGGAGGCCATGCAGCGTAGGTTAGCTGAGGCATTCGGTCCGGAGTCCTCTGGGTCACTAAGGACAACATGATCCGCAGCTACCTCCTCCCAGCCACGTACAAGTCCACGTGTTTCTTGGGACTGTAAATCATCCCTATAAGACTGCTGCTGCTGATGCTGATGCTGAGTGCCAGCCTCCACCTCCATGCTGACACAATCATCCTCCTCCTCCTCTTCCTCTTCCTCACCCTCTTCCTGTGTGATGGGTGGCACAGCAGGAACACTGTCTGGATAAAGGGGGCCTTGAGAGGCAAGGAAGTCCTCCTCTTCCTGCCTCTGTTCTGCCTCAAGTGCCCTGTCCATTATTCCACGCAGCGTATGCTCCAAGAGGTGGACAAGAGGTACAGTGTCACTGATGCATGCACTGTCACTGCTCACCATCCTTGTGGCCTCCTCAAACGGTGACAGGACAGTGCATGCATCCCTGATCATGCCCCACTGGCGTGGTGAGAAAAAACCAAGCTCTCCTGACCCTGTCCTGGTGCCGTAGTCGCACAGGTACTCATTGATGGCCCTCTGCTGCGTGTGCAGCCGCTGCAGCATGGCCAATGTTGAGTTCCATCTGGTGGGCATGTCACATATAAGGCGGTTCTTGGGCAGGTTCAACTCCTTTTGGAGCTCAGCCAGCCGAGCACAGGCATTAAATGATCGGCGGAAATGCACACAGACTTTCCTGGCCTGCTTCAGGACATCATGTAAGCCGGGATACCTGCCCAAGAACCGCTGCACCACCAGGTTAAGGACGTGAGCTACACAGGGCACATGGGTCAGTTGTCCCTGTCGGAGGGCGGAGAGGAGGTTGGTGCCATTGTCGCAAACCACCATTCCTGGCTTAAGCTGGCGTGGCGTCAACCACCTCTCGGCCTGCCCCTGCAGAGCTGACAAAACATCCGCCCCAGTGTGGCTCCTGTCCCCCAAACAAACCAGAGCAAGCACGGCATGGCATCGTTTTGCCTGCGTACTTGCGTTGCCCCTGGAACGCCTACGGAGCACCGCTGGTTCTGAGGACAGAGCACTGGAAGAGGCCATGGAGGAAGAAGAAGAGGAGGGGGTGGAGGAGAGAGGTGTGTCACAACCAATAGTAGCATTTTGGAGGCGTGGTGGCGGAACAACCTCCAACACTACTGCACCTTGTCCTGCATCCTTCCCAGCAGCCAGAAGAGTGACCCAATGGGCCGTGAAAGACAGGTAACGTCCCTGTCCATGCCTGCTGGACCATGAGTCAGTGGTAATATGCACCTTACCGCTGACCGCCCTGTCCAGCGAGGCAAGGACATTGCCTTCCACATGCCGGTAGAGAGCCGTGAGAAAAAGTGGCGTTTGGGGACCTGCCACTGAGGAACCGCACATTGTACAAACTCACGGAAGGGGGCCGAGTCTACCAACTGAAAAGGCAGCAGTTGAAGTGCTAGCAATTTAGCCAAGCTAGCATTCAACCGCTGGGTATGTGGATGGCTGGTCCAGCAGCTGGGGCAGGGACATTTGCCTGCTATAATCGGATGTGGATGTACCACTAGCAGAGTTCCCGGAAGCACTTGGCTGTGACACCTTCATTCCTCTCAGAGCAGGTTTCAGAGAGGACTGAAGGTCTAGTGGGGTTGGAGATGCCAGCTGATGAGGAGCAAGGAGAGGTCCGCTTTGTTCTTTGGTGTGGGTCTTTGAGGTACGCTTGCCAACGAGCTGCATGGCAGGTCAACATATGTCTGGTCAAGCATGTGGTGCCCAAGCGGCTGATGTTTTGGCCACGTGAGATACGCTTGAGACATATGTTGCAAATAGCAGCGGTGCGATCTGATGCACTCGTCTCAAAAAAGGCCCACACCAAAGAACTTTTAGAATAACGCGCAGAGGAAGCGCTCTGCGCAGGCGGAGCTCTGCGGTGTGATTCAGTCGGTGTGCTGCCCCTAAGCTGGCCCCCGGAGGGCATCCTGCCTTGTTGGACATGTGCCTCCTCCTCCTCCTCCTCCTCCCTCCTTCCAGGCACCCACGTGGAGTCAGTGCCCTCATCATCCCCTCCCTCTTCATCGCTGTAGCAAACCTGGCAGTATGCTGCAGCTTGTGGAACATGACTGCCAGATTGCTGTCCTTCTTGAGCATCCCCTCTCTCTGCGCTCACGCTACTGCCTTCCTCTAGCTGAGTGTCATCATCAGAGCCCACCAAACACTGGGCATCCTCCTGGAGCATGTACCCAACACTGTGCTCAAAGAGTTCAGGAGACTCCTCAGGAGGACGTGGTGGGTCTAGGGAAGGAGTCACTGATGATGACATTGAGAGGAGGGAAGACGATGCATTGGCAGCTGCTTTGCTACTACCCTGAGACTGGGTGAGAGAGGATGAGGAGGATGAAGAGGGCTTGGTCATCCACTCTACCAAGTCGTTGGCATGTTGCGGTTCAACATGTCCAGCTGCAGAAAAGAAGGACAAGCATGTCCCATGGCCACGTGCTGATGACAATGCACCGCATCCACGACCAGCACTGTTGTCTCTAGACACAGAGCCTGCTTGCCCTCTTTTATCGGCTCGCGCCTGTCTGCCTCTCCTTGCTGGCCTTCCAGACATGGTAATGGCCTGAAGGGAGTTGGGTAAAACAGTAGTTGGGTAGTTTATATTGTGCTGGAGGCACACAACACCCACTAACTCCTGCAGATGCCTTTTTTTATAGAACAGCAGAGATAAACGGGTATATACAGATGTATACTGTGCTGTGCTGGAAGCACACACAACTTCCAATAACTCCTGCAGATGGCAATTGGGCTCAAATAGAGAACAGCTATGTAGGTGGATTATAGCGGTATGTACTGGGTACAGAGCACGCAGACAGCACGCACTATCTCCTGACACTACTGACTGCAAGCTCTATTATTAAAGATGGACCACTAGCTATAGAGGTGAGGTGAATATCACGGTGTATACTGCGGTCAGGGCACGCAGACAATAACCAGAAAACAGCAGAGTTAAAGGGGTATATACAGATGTATACTGTGCTGTGCTGGAAGCACACACAACTTCCAATAACTCCTGCAGATGACAATTGGGCCCAAATAGAGAACAGCTATGTAGGTGGATTATAGCGGTATGTACTGGGTACAGAGCACGCAGACAGCACGCACTATCTCCTGACACTACTGACTGCAAGCTCTATTATTAAAGATGGACCACTAGCTATATAGGTGAGGTGAATATCACGGTGTATACTGCGGTCAGGGCACGCAGACAATAACCAGAAAACAGCAGAGTTAAAGGGGTATATACAGATGTATACTGTGCTGTGCTGGAAGCACACACAACTTCCAATAACTCCTGCAGATGGCAATTGGGCTCAAATAGAGAACAGCTATGTAGGTGGATTATAGCGGTATGTACTGGGTACAGAGCACGCAGACAGCACGCACTATCTCCTAACACTACTGACTGCAAGCTCTATTATTAAAGCTAGATCACTAGCTATATAGGTGAGGTGAATATAGTGGTGTATACTGCGGTCAGGGCACAGACAATAACCACTACACAAGAGCAAGATAGGAAATCAGCCAAAAACGATTGGTGTGTAACTGTGTTGAAGGTACACAGAACACCCACTGCTTCAGATGCCAACACACTACACGAGGCCGCCTCAAAGGCGGCCTTATATAGTGTGGGGCGTGCACTACACAGCCTGAGCTATGATTGGCCACAGGCAGGATGCCTGTGGCCAATCATGGCTCTCCTCGCTGCTGGCGCTGCGATTGGCCAAGCATGCGGGGTCACAGTGCATGCTTGGCCAATCACGAGCCAGCAATGCACTGCGCCATCGCAGTGCATTGTGGGCCATGCGCGCCACACGAATTTTGACGCGAACAGACCAAGAGTTCAGATTTCGCCGAACGGACGAACAGCCAATGTTCGAGTCGAACGTACGTTCGACTCGAACACGAAGCTTATCCCTAGTCACAACCTACCACATCAAAGAACTCTGCTCCACATACTACATTTTAGGGCTTGATTTCAGGGCCTGTGCATGCCATGTGTGGTGCGGGAATGCATGAGAAATTACTTCTTTTCGCACACTGCACAAAAACGTGCTGCCTTTTGCAGATGCACGCAGGTGCCATTAATTCTTGTGACACCCCTATGAATCTAGCAAATGCACATGTGTTTGCACCCGCTAAAATGTATGGTACCCTCGTATAATGCTTCTTGGTGCATGGTGATTTTAGGAACTGTGCCATTTTTGCTTGTTTAACATGTATAGGGCAACCCATTGAAAAACACAATGCACAAAAAGTGTGCTTTTGCTTGGATGCACCTGCTGTGCCCCAGATTTTGCACCACCGTGTCATCCTTCCAATGCTCTAAGTTCAATGCACGCTCACCTTAATAATACAGATCTCATGCGTTTATATCAATCCTTATGTATCCACCTCTTGGACTTTTTCAAGTGCAGGGTCCCTTTAAGGGACCGAACCTCTCAGTTCCCAAACACAGGCTTAAAGAAAGATAGAAACTAATTTAGCATAATATTGTAAAACCAATGCCAACCTCTTTATTTAGCTAAAATGTACTCGCAAGAAACAAAGATCTGCAAGCAGTGCAGCAATATACAAAGTAGGATAGAGAAATGCCATTCTCATCGCACTTTCGGTTTTGCTGGTGCCTGGAAGTGAGGTCACCTAGCTCTGTCTGAGGAAGTCATGTGACTAGTGATGCAACATGTCAGGCGGAACCGGGTGGCGTAACATCTGGGCACCAGCAGGGAACTTTATATAAATTAGAGTACTTTGGTAGCAGTTTGGTAGGTGCTCCCCACAGTAGTTAGGTCTTCCAGTGAAGCTGTGTGCTATTAGTCTTCTACCTGGCTGTCTGCACGCTGGTTTATAAAGTAGAAAACTTCCCACCTAGCAGCAGATTCTTTGCTCGGCTATTACTGCCTTATCGGGAGTGGCCTCTCTGATATGCTGAAGGGGGGTAGCAGAGAAACCTATCTTCATTTGGATGGTGCAGGAGCCTTGAAAACTGTGGGAGAAGATAAAGGGGTCTGCATCTGAGATAGGTGAGTAAATAGACATTTAACACTACACCCTCACTTTCTGCTCAAGTGACAATAGTCACCAGGATATAGAAAATTTTAATATTTCCAGTGAGGATGCATGCAGCAGTTGAAACACCACAGAGGATTCATCTCTCCTCCACTCTAAAACTACAAAAAAAGTTTGGACTTTAGATATACTTTAAAACATGTGAAAATATGGCTGAAAAACAACAGCTAGTAAACTCCGCGCCACTTATAAAAATGTGAAAAAAAGAAATAAAATAATAATCAGTGAATCAAATATACCAAGTGAAAACACTAATAGCTGCTCCCTAGAAACAAGAAAAAAACTTGTAGTGCTGAAAATAGAGTGATAGTAGGGGCGCTGAAAAATTATAAATATAAACGTCAATTTACAAATGTGAAAATTAGTAATCATAAAACACCTCAAGTGATAGTCACTATCACCATGAATTAAAAAACAAATATTGACAACAAAATGAATAATAATATACAATATGAAAAATAAAGTCCCACTTAGATACTAGAAAAACAAAAATATATCCACAGTCCAAGACAGTGATTCATTCAGTGGAAAACTCCATCTAAATCCATATGCCAGAAGGCGGCTGAAATCTTCTACAAAGTTGTGACACGTCCCTTCACCAAACTTTTTTTGGACACAGAAAGACACCCCAACTGTGAAGATAAAGTTGTCTTCTTACCAGATGCTGTTGACTACTTTACTTAAAAAGATAGTCAAATAGGCTTATGCAGGTGAATTCCCTGCTCACATGGAATATGCTGGACCTCTTATGGAAAAAACCTTCTCCTCATAGATTCAGACAGGTCATAAAAAAAGGAGAGCAAACAGAATCCATAGTGTGACACCGTTTAATAATAAAATAAATTAAAAAACATAAGGCCAAATGGCTGCTTACATATGCCCGTGCCCGACCTGGCACTGGGGCTGCTCGCTTAAAATAATCGTTTCGTAATGGATGCGTAGTTCCTCGTTGTGTAGGGCGTGCGTTCCACCAAGAAACAGCCGACAACCAAAAACGTCTGGAACTGTACGTGTACGAACGTGACTAGGTACCGCCTCGACGTACATTTCGTTTGACACGTCATCAGGAAGCGCTTCCTGATGAATTCCCTGCTCATATTCCATGTGAGCAGGGAATTCACCTGCATAAGCCTATTTGACTATCTTTTTAAGTAAAGTAGTCAACAGCATCTGGTAAGAAGACAACTTTATCTTCACAGTTGGAGTGTCTTTCTGTATACTTTAAAACATACCTATGCTTTGCATGCAGGACAAAGTAACAAGTTCACTTTAAAGAAAATCTGTCACCTTGCCTATACCGTACAAAAACAACAGTGTCTTTACAATGACCACACACTCAGTTACACCCCTTTTCCCAGCTCTGCATTGCCAATCCTGACATGCACTGACCAACCTAACATGCACTGACCTACCTGACATACACTAACCTACCTAACATACACTGACCCACACTGGCACGCACTGACCTACCTGACCAGACTTCAGGTGACATAACCTTCTCCTGCAGTTCAGCCGTAGTGTGCAGTGCTCCCATCACAGTAGAGTAGACAGTGGACAGCAGGCACTCCAGGCAGCCAGAGCCAGAGCCATGACAGGACAGGACAGGACAAGAGAGCAGAGGAGAGCTGCCTGCCTTGGCACCAAGTGGGGATCTTCTCACAGTGACGCGATGGCCACATTGTAATTCCCACCTTCTGGAGCCTGCAGCGCCTATGATGGACGTCACACGTTGCGTGGTCTGGGAATTGGACCAGTGGGGCGTCCATCATAGGTGCTACAGGCTCCAGAAGGCGGAACCTGCTATGTCACTCGGCCGCGCTCGGGGCCAGGTCGGTCCCCGCTCAGTGGTGGCACTCGGGCTCAGGGCTAATAACAGAATTGCGCGTGTCTGAGACCCAGGGCTTTTTGGGGATCCACTCAGGGCTCCAGTCCCCCCTCCCGACGCCACTGATTTAGTGTAAGGGGCGTGCAAAGACGCAGCCTTTATAAGAATCTTGGGGACACACATTATAATTTCCATATTAGCTGAACTTTCATTGCAAGGAAAATAAGTTCCTATTGAAAGTAGTAACCTGCTTTAGTCTTTTATGATATAAATAAATGCATGCTTTACTGTACCTACAATTGCATTACAAAGCACATGGTGTCTTTTGACCTGCCAGTTCTCGATGATGTCAGATGGTAGCAATTAGAATGAGCAGTGGGTTTTATGAGGCCTCATAATTACAGTACATTAGAGATTAATCACAGTGTCAGCATTCTTTTTCATTATGACTAGTGATGGACGAACTTCCGACGGGACGTTTCGCGAACGCGAAACGCGAACGGACACAAACGTTCGCGAAAACGACCGTTCGCCGCGGGCTCCATTGACTTCAATGGGAGGCGAATTTCGCAAACCTTTAGGTCGAATTTGCGGCCACGGGGTAATTATTAGGGGGTAGCACGTAGTCCCACCACCTGGACAATAGCATAATACATGTATGAGGTGAATTTGGGATCGATAACTACAAGCATTTTTTTTTTATTTGGGAAATTGTTCTGACAATTCAGGACTATGGAGCTAATGAAGGCAATGGAGGAGAGGGAAGGTCAGGGACCAGGGTAGGCAAACAAGAGGGTGCAGGAGATACAGAGCACTGACAGCAGCACCGTAATACAGAGCACTGACATCAGCACCGTGACATACAGCGCTGACAGCAGCTCCGTGACATACAGCGCTGACAGCAGCTCCGTGACATACAGCGCTGACAGCAGCTCCGTGACATACAGCGCTGACAGCAGCTCCGTGACATACAGCGCTGACAGCAGCTCCGTGACATACAGCGCTGACAGCAGCACCGTGACATACAGCGCTGACAGCAGCTCCGTGACATACAGCGCTGACAGCAGCTCCGTGACATACAGCGCTGACAGCAGCTCCGTGACATACAGCACTGACAGCAGCTCCGTGACATACAGCGCTGACAGCAGCTCCGTGACATACAGCGCTGACAGCAGCACCGTGACATACAGCGCTGACAGCAGCTCCGTGACATACAGCGCTGACAGCAGCTCCGTGACATACAGCGCTGACAGCAGCTCCGTGACATACAGCGCTGACAGCAGCTCCGTGACATACAGCGCTGACAGCAGCTCCGTGACATACAGCGCTGACAGCAGCACCGTGACATACAGCGCTGACAGCAGCTCCGTGACATACAGCGCTGACAGCAGCTCCGTGACATACAGCGCTGACAGCAGCTCCGTGACATACAGCACTGACAGCAGCTCCGTGACATACAGCGCTGACAGCAGCTCCGTGACATACAGCGCTGACAGCAGCACCGTGACATACAGCGCTGACAGCAGCTCCGTGACATACAGCGCTGACAGCAGCTCCGTGACATACAGCGCTGACAGCAGCTCCGTGACATACAGCGCTGACAGCAGCTCCGTGACATACAGCGCTGACAGCAGCTCCGTGACATACAGCGCTGACAGCAGCTCCGTGACATACAGCGCTGACAGCAGCTCCGTGACATACAGCGCTGACAGCAGCTCCGTGACATACAGCGCTGACAGCAGCTCCGTGACATACAGCGCTGACAGCAGCTCCGTGACATACAGCGCTGACAGCAGCTCCGTGACATACAGCGCTGACAGCAGCTCCGTGACATACAGCGCTGACAGCAGCACCGTAAGCAGCCCCAGGAGGAAGTCAGCACAGCACAGGGATGGTGTGATCCCCTCATAATAAGAACCCCCAGGAGGAAGTCAGCACAGCACAGGGATGGTGGGAGCCCCTCATAATAAGAACACCCAGGAGGAAGTCAGCACAGCACAGGGATGGTGGGAACCCCTCATAATAAGCAGCCCCAGTAGAAATATGACACCGCTCAACCTCTTCAAAGAGGAGGGTAGGGGCATATAGTACGGTGTGCTTTTTTGGGTCAGGGAAGTGAGCCAAATGAATTAAGAAGGTCTGTGTGCTTGATTCCAAAAATTGTTTATAGACATATACATGGTCTACTGATCACATGTGTTGAATTCCTCCGAGATCCATGCCTCATTCATTTTTAGAAATGTGAGGTAGTTAACACTGTGGTGAGCTAGGCGAGTACGCTTATCGGTCACAATCCCCCCTGCTGCGCTGAACGTCCTTTCGGACAGGACACTGGATGAGGGGCAAGCCAACAGTTCGATTGCAAATTGGGCAAGCTCTGGCCAGAGGTCAAGCCTGCCCACCCAGTAGTCTAGGGGTTCATCACTCCTCAGAGCGTCCACATCGGCCGTTAACCCAATGTAGTCGGACACCTGACGGTCTAGGCGTTCCCTGATGCTGGATCCGGATGACACCTGTCGATGGGTCGGCTGAAAGAATGACCTCATATCCGAAGTCACCAACACATCTTCAAACCGGCCTCTTCTTGCAGGCGCTGTTGGATTGGTACCCGCAAATCCTTCTCTGGGAGTGGGAATTGCTCCTCTGCCAGCGCACGCAAAAGCAGAATGCAGCATTTCTCGAAGCAAGGCCTGGAAGTGCTGCATTCTGACAGCCCTCTGCGACGGCGGTAACATTTCCGCCATTTTGTGTTTGTACCGGGGGTCTAAGTACGTTGCCACCCAGTACTGGTCCTTGACCCTCATGCTTTTTATACGGGGGTCCCTATTAAAACACTGGAGCATGAAGGCCCCCATTTGCACTAAAGTGGAAGCGGTGTGGTGGCCTGGCTCCTGCTCATCATCCAGGATAATGTCGTCCTCTTCATTCTCCTCTCCCCATCCTCGCACAACAGGGATCCCAGAAAGGTTTAAAGCATGCTCTTCTTGCTCCTGCTCATCCGCCCCGGCACCATCCTCCTCTGACTCCTCATCAGACTCCTGTTGTTGACTTGTCTCAGATAGAGTAGCCCCCCCTGGGAATTCATCCAGCATTGCGACTTCCTCATCTTCCCGCTCCTGCTCCTCCACAGCCTGATCAATGACACGACGCAATGCACGCTCCAGAAAGAAGGCATAAGGTACCATGTCACTGATGGCGCCATGGCTGCGACTGACCAGTTTGGTGATCTCCTCAAATGGCCGCAGAAGTCTGCATGTGTCGCGCATGAGCAGCCACTGGCGCGGTGAAAAAAAACCCAGCTCCCCAGAACCGTTTCTTTCGCAGAGTTCATACAGGTAGACGTTAACTGCACGTTTCTGCTGGAGCAGCCTATCAAGCATATAGAAGGTTGAGTTCCATCGCGTCGGGCAATCGCAAATAAGACGTCTGACCGGCAGATGGTGTCGCCGCTGAATGTCAGCAAGGCGAGCCATGGCCGTGTAAGATCTTCTGAAATGGGCCGAGATTTTCCTTGCCTGCCGCAAGATGTCCTGGACCCCAGGGTATTTGACAAGGAATCGCTGCACGACCAAGTTTAAGACGTGTGCCATGCACGGCACGTGCGTGATTTTGCCCTGTTTCAATGCGCTAAGCAGATTGGCACCGTTGTCACACACCACTTTACCAACTGTCAAATTGAGCGGTGTTAGCCACTCATCTGCCTGTGAACGCAAAGCTGAAAGGAGTGCCGGGCCAGTGTGGCTCTTTGCTTCCAGGCACAACAGACGCAGCACGGCATGGCAACGTCTCACCTGGCATGTGGAATAGGTTCTGGGGAGCTTGGGCGGTGCAGTGGAAGAGACGCTAGCAGCGGAAAAGGAGGAGGCAGCTGAGGAGGAGAGGGAGGAGGATGGAGTAGGAGGAGGAGAAGAAGAGTCAGGCCTGCATGCAATCCGTGGCGGTAAAACCAAATCTACACGGGTGCCACGGGTTACATGCTTGACGGCCGTCAGAAGGTTCACCCAGTGGGCAGTAAAACTGATATACCTTCCCTGCCCGTGTTTGCTAGACCACGTGTCTGTGGTCAGATGTATCTTGGCACCGACACTGTGTGCCAGAGATACATTCACTTGCCGCTGAACATGGCCATATAGCTCTGGGATGCCCTTCTCTGAGAAATACTTCCTTCCTGGGACCTTCCATTGTGGTGTTCCAATGGCCACAAATTTGCGAAAGGCCTCCGAGTCCACCAGTTTATATGGCAGTAGTTGGCGGGCTATGAGTTCTGACAAGCCAGCCGCCAACCGTTGGGCAAGAGGGTTATCCGGCGTCATCATTTTTTTACGCTCAAACATTAGGCCCACGGAAGCCTGCCTTTTTGCAGAAAAATGTGAGCTTGGCGTGATGGAAGGTGGAGTGGAGGACAATTGTGAGGAGAGAGGAGAAGGAGAAGTAGAAGACGAGGCTGGACGGTGAGAGCCTGCAGTGTGGCTTTGTGTGTTCCGTTGCTCCCACTGGGCTCGGTGATGGCTGCTCATGTGCCTTCTTAAGGCGGTCGTCCCTAGGTGAGTATTGGGCTTACCGCGACTAACGCGTTGACTGCAAAGATTGCAGATGGCAACGCTATTGTCAGCAGCGGACACGTTAAAAAAAGCCCACACTGCGGAGCCATGTGCCGGTGTCCTGGGAGCGCCAGATGTGACCGTACATGGTCGATGACTCGCTCCTGATACATTTGCAGTCTGCTTTGTCCCTGCTGTGCAATGTAAGTCATTGCTGCTTCTCCTCCCTATCTGCTGGTCCATATCTCCCTCTGAACTCCCCTCCTCTTCCTCTCTTGTGGGCACCCACGTGACATCACTAGACACGTCATCATCAACGTCACCTTCCCCACCGCTATAAGTAGAGTAGGCAGCAACACCGGGGACCAACCTCCTCCTTGGGCTGATCTGGGTACTGGCGTCAGACTGCTGAGTAGCGCTTGTTGCTACCTCCTCTTCCTGATCCAATACCAAGAGTGGCTGCGCATCAGAAATGTCCTCTTGATATGGATCGGAAAATAATTCCAGTGACTCAAGCGGAAGGTATGTGGTGGTGGTGGTGGTGGTCGTGTTGTTGGTGGTAGTGTCTTTGGGGGTGCACATAGCAGAGAGTGAAGAAGAGGGTGCAGATCGAGAGGATGAGGAGGGTGCAGAAGAGTAAGGCTGAGCGAGCCACTCAACCAAGTCTGGTGCATCCTTTAAAGTAATTGAACGCACCTTCTGCAACTTCCCACTTTGGCTCAAGCCTGTTGCTCCTGCCCTACCCCTACCACCCCTGCGGAAGGGCCTGCCTCTTCCTCTGCATGTCATTTTTTAAATGACCCTGTGACAAAACTCTTAGTCCCTATACCGCTGAAGGACTGCTGCAGTATAGGTGAGCGGTCAGCAGTGGTGCACGTCAACCCTATCTATTGTGGACCTATAGCGGTCCTTACAGAACAGCAGACTGTACCGCACTCAAGCCTATGTACCGTAGCACCCTATACCAAGTTACCAGTCCTTATAAGAACTTTTGTGGACCAAGCAGGTTGTGTATTAGTGTTTAGCAGACTGTACGTCAGTCCCTATACCGCTGAAGGACTGCTGCAGTATAGGGCAGCGGTCAGCAGTGGTGCACGTCAACCCTATCTATTGTGGACCGATAGCGGTCCTTACAGAACAGCAGACTGTACCGCACTCAAGCCTATGTACCGTAGCACCCTATACCAAGTTACCAGTCCTTATAAGAACTTTTGTGGACCAAGCAGGTTGTGTATTAGTGTTTAGCAGACTGTACGTCAGTCCCTATACCGCTGAAGGACTGCTGCAGTATAGGGCAGCGGTCAGCAGTGGTGCACGTCAACCCTATCTATTGTGGACCGATAGCGGTCCTTACAGAACAGCAGACTGTACCGCACTCAAGCCTATGTACCGTAGCACCCTATACCAAGTTACCAGTCCTTATAAGAACTTTTGTGGAACAAGCAGGTTGTGTGTTAGTGATTAGCAGACTGTACGTCAGTCCCTATACCAATGAAGGACTGCTGCAGTATAGGGCAGCGGTCAGCAGTAGTGCACGGCAACCCTATGTATTGTGGACCGATAGCGGTCCTTACAGAACAGCAGACTGTACCGCACTCAAGCCTATGTACCGTAGCACCCTATACCAAGTTACCAGTCCTTATAAGAACTTTTGTGGACCAAGCAGGTTGTGTATTAGTGTTTAGCAGACTGTACGTCAGTCCCTATACCGCTGAAGGACTGCTGCAGTATAGGGCAGCGGTCAGCAGTGGTGCACGTCAACCCTATCTATTGTGGACCGATAGCGGTCCTTACAGAACAGCAGACTGTACCGCACTCAAGCCTATGTACCGTAGCACCCTATACCAAGTTACCAGTCCTTATAAGAACTTTTGTGGACCAAGCAGGTTGTGTATTAGTGTTTAGCAGACTGTACGTCAGTCCCTATACCGCTGAAGGACTGCTGCAGTATAGGGCAGCGGTCAGCAGTGGTGCACGTCAACCCTATCTATTGTGGACCGATAGCGGTCCTTACAGAACAGCAGACTGTACCGCACTCAAGCCTATGTACCGTAGCACCCTATACCAAGTTACCAGTCCTTATAAGAACTTTTGTGGAACAAGCAGGTTGTGTGTTAGTGATTAGCAGACTGTACGTCAGTCCCTATACCAATGAAGGACTGCTGCAGTATAGGGCAGCGGTCAGCAGTAGTGCACGGCAACCCTATGTATTGTGGACCGATAGCGGTCCTTACAGAACAGCAGACTGTACCGCACTCAAGCCTATGTACCGTAGCACCCTATACCAAGTTACCAGTCCTTATAAGAACTTTTGTGGACCAAGCAGGTTGTGTATTAGTGTTTAGCAGACTGTACGTCAGTCCCTATACCGCTGAAGGACTGCTGCAGTATAGGGCAGCGGTCAGCAGTGGTGCACGTCAACCCTATGTATTGTGGACCGATAGCGGTCCTTACAGAACAGCAGACTGTAACGCACTCAGGCCTATGTACCGTAGCACCCTATACCAAGTTACCAGTCCTTATAAGAACTTTTGTGGACCAAGCAGGTTGTGTGTTAGTGATTAGCAGACTGTACGTCAGTCCCTATACCAATGAAGGACTGCTGCAGTATAGGGCAGCGGTCAGCAGTAGTGCACGGCAACCCTATGTATTGTGGACCGATAGCGGTCCTTACAGAACAGCAGACTGTAACGCACTCAGGCCTATGTACCGTAGCACCCTATACCAAGTTACCAGTCCTTATAAAAACTTTTGTGGACCAAGCAGGTTGTGTGTTAGTGTTTAGCAGACTGTGCGTCAGTCCCTATACCGCTGAAGGACTGCTGCAGTATAGGGCAGCGGTCAGCAGTGGTGCACGTCAACCCTATCTATTGTGGACCGATAGCGGTCCTTACAGAACAGCAGACTGTACCGCACTCAAGCCTATGTACCGTAGCACCCTATACCAAGTTACCAGTCCTTATAAGAACTTTTGTGGACCAAGCAGGTTGTGTATTAGTGTTTAGCAGACTGTACGTCAGTCCCTATACCGCTGAAGGACTGCTGCAGTATAGGGCAGCGGTCAGCAGTGGTGCACGTCAACCCTATGTATTGTGGACCGATAGCGGTCCTTACAGAACAGCAGACTGTAACGCACTCAGGCCTATGTACCGTAGCACCCTATACCAAGTTACCAGTCCTTATAAGAACTTTTGTGGACCAAGCAGGTTGTGTGTTAGTGATTAGCAGACTGTACGTCAGTCCCTATACCAATGAAGGACTGCTGCAGTATAGGGCAGCGGTCAGCAGTAGTGCACGGCAACCCTATGTATTGTGGACCGATAGCGGTCCTTACAGAACAGCAGACTGTACTGCACTCAGGCCTATGTACCGTAGCACCCTATACCAAGTTACCAGTCCTTATAAAAACTTTTGTGGACCAAGCAGGTTGTGTGTTAGTGTTTAGCAGACTGTGCGTCAGTCCCTATACCGCTGAAGGACTGCTGCAGTATAGGGCAGCGGTCAGCAGTAGTGCACGGCAACCCTATGTATTGTGGACCGATAGCGGTCCTTACAGAACAGCAGACTGTAACGCACTCAGGCCTATGTACCGTAGCACCCTATACCAAGTTACCAGTCCTTATAAGAACTTTTGTGGACCAAGCAGGTTGTGTGTTAGTGATTAGCAGACTGTACGTCAGTCCCTATACCAATGAAGGACTGCTGCAGTATAGGGCAGCGGTCAGCAGTAGTGCACGGCAACCCTATGTATTGTGGACCGATAGCGGTCCTTACAGAACAGCAGACTGTACCGCACCCAAGCCTATGTACCGTAGCACCCTAGACAGACCAAGTTACCAGTCCTGATAAAGAGCTTTGTGGAACAAGTGAGTTGTGAATGATTAGCAGACTGCAGCAGAAGGGCAGCAGTCAAGTATAATATTCTTTCTATATTTGGAAGAAAGAATATTATACGTGTACAAGCCTATTACCGTACCACTGATACCAGTCCTGAAAAGAACCTTTGTGGAACTAATAGTAACAGCAAGTCTTTAAAATTATCCTCACTGCCTGACACACTGCTTCCTGCCTGTCCCTATACAAATTGGCAAAAAAGAGTAGGCTGGAACGATTAGCTGGAACAGCTCTTTTGTGGACCTGATAGTAACAGCTAATGATGATGATGATGATGATGATGAAGAAAGACTAATCTGGCTGAGCTGTCCCTAAAATAGCAGCATACAGCGCTCTGTCCCTTTATCTAAACTGACAAAAGAAACTCAGGCTGCTGACCTAACACCTATACCAGTCCTGAAAAGAACTTTTGTGTACCAAATAGCTAGCGTTTTCTCTGTCCCTACTCCACACAGGATCCTTTCCCTACAGTGACAGAAGAAAGAATGTAAAATGGCCACCGGATCGGGTGTATTTATAGGTTAGGGGGAATGTCCAAGTGTCCATGAGCTGTCATGTCTCAATTGGTTGTCCTGTAACACATGATAAACGTGTCACGAAAGGTTAAAGTTCTTGTATACATTAAACACGTAAGTCCGCCGGGGCGAACGACGGAAAAAGGCGTTCGAACCCGCGGACGGCGAAAGTCGGAAATTCGCCGCGAAACGACCGCCGGGCGAACCGTTCGGCCATCACTAATTATGACTGTTAAAATGCTTTACTGAAATAAATATACCCTCTTGTGAGATGACTGTGATGAAGACCATTGATTTAAAAGGCACAAACACAAATGTTTCGCTAAATTAATAACTATAACATTTGGGATTCAAACTATTAAATCATGGCTGGTTAATTAAAGATATCTGTAAGCATTCTGGTCTGTACGAGTATATATACACAACATTAAGTGAAAAATATTCAGTGATTTATCAGTAATGGTTCATTCCCACCACAGACATGCCCTACCATGAGTGAGAATTATTAATGGTAATCCAATGCATTGTATAACTTTGTGTTGGCATTTAATCACAATTGCACCCCAATCCCAATATAGCACCCTACTATGCAAAGGAGTGAATGCACTGTGCATTGCAGTGAGCTGCCTTGTCAAAAATAGGGCAGAACCTATTCTTATAGCATTGAGGTGCAGTAATAGCCCATTCAAAATGCACGCACACATGGGTGTTGATTTATAAAGCTGGAGAGTGCAAAATCTGGTACAGCTCTGCATAGAAACCAATCAGCTTCCAGTTTTTTTTTTGTCGAAGCGTAATATAACGAGATGATTGTGCTGGCTACCATGCACAGCTTTACCAGATTTTGCACTCTCCATTTTTAAAATCAACCCCATGGTGTCTATAAGCCCTAATAATTTGATGTACAATGTTTCACTCATTTCTCTCCTACTTTTTCTTAAAGGGTAACTCCACTTTCGTAGGCAAAAAAATAGCAAATAAAGAAAAAATAATATAGCATATGCAATTGTGACACAATTCATATTGTAGTTGAATGTTATTAAAAATATAAAAAATTACCGTTCCTTTTCAATGTGTAGCTCTTTAATTTTCTGAAAATACAATGCAATATGTCTACCTGGAGTTGTTCTGTACACAGAATGTGCACTGGCCACCCCTCAGAAATATAATTTCCTGCTTGTGTGATTGGCTCCCCGATTTTCCCAGAAGTCTGCACTAAGATACTTGTCAGATTTCAGGTACCCCCTGCTACAAAAATGTAATTTTTGGGGAGACACTCCCAGTTGGAAATCACCTCCAAATGGATGCAGACCCTGTAATTTTTCTCATTAGTGCCCTGCTAGTGCACAGCTGATTGATAATTCTGAAACCACTCCCATTAGACTCACTTTCCCACATGGGCACAGACAAACACACAGGGATTTTTTCGGAACAACAAAAGGTAGGAATCTGCAACACAGTTTGGTAAAATCCTTGTAATGTGCATAGATCACCCAGAGGGGAATGTTACTCTTTAAATTCCTATAAATTCTGATTCTATATATAAAAAAAAGCTTGTTGCCAGTAGTATAGTACAGTATCAAGCTCATCCTCTGGTTATTCTGAAAGACTACAAGACTCATCCAACTTTCAACAGTGGTATAGTGGTTAGCACTTTCACCTAGCAGCAAAAAGGGTCAATGGTTAAAATCCCGACCACAACACCATCTGCCTGGAGTTTGCATGCTCTCCCTTTGCCTGAATGGGTTTCCTCCCACGCTCTAAAGACATGCTGGTAGGTTAATTGGATCTTGTTTAAATTGGCCCTAGTATATGTATGAACGTGTGTTAGGCACCTTAGGTTGTAAGCTCCTAGAGGACAGGGACCGCTGCGTAAATAGACATTGCTATATAAATAAAATACATTTTCTTCCTATCTCATTTGCAGATGATCCCTGTTTTTGCAGATTTAAATTTCAAAGCAATCTGCGCTACTAAGGCTAATGCTCAATTCCTCTGTGCCTTCCCTTGCTTTTACACCAAGCAAACCAAATCACTCATTGAATCATGCAGCACAATGGCTAAGTGGTTAGCCGTTCTGCCTCACAGCACTGGGGTTGTCTGTACAAATCCCAACTGTAGCACAACCTGCCTGGAGTTTGCATGTTCGCCCTGTGTTTGTGTACTCTGGCTTCCTCACACATCCCAAAGATATGCCGGTAGCTTAATTGGCCCTAGTATGTGTATATGTGAGTTAGGGACCTTAGATTGTAAGCTCCTTTAGGGCAGGGACTGATGAGAATGTACAATATATACAGTACAGTGAAAGAGTTTTAGGCAGATGTAAAGAAATGCTGCAAAGTAAGAATGGCTTCAAACGTATACAGTATATGTTAATTGTTTATTTTAATCAATTTACAAAAATACAAAGTGAGTGAACAGAAAAAAAAAAAGTAAATCAAATCAATATTTGGTGTGACTACCTTTTGGTCTCAAATCAGCAGACAATCTTACACTTGCACATTTTGTACACTTGCACAAAGTCAGGGATTTTGTAGGATTAGAGTCAGAAGTACACTTAACCAATTATACCAAACAGGTGCTCATTAATTTCATATGTAAGCTGAAACACAGCCATTAACTAAACAGAAACTGGGCGAGGAACAGCCAAACTCTACTAAGGTTAGGATGTGAAAGACAGTTTCATCAGCTTCATGTCACAGGTCATACACAATGGCAATACTGAGCACAGCAGCAAGACACAAGGTTGCAAGGTAGGTACTGCATCAGCAAGGTCTCGCCCAGGTAAAGATTTCAAAGCAGACCAGGGTTTTAAGATGTGTTGTTCAAGTTATTTTGAATAAGCACAAAGACATTGCATGTGATTGGACCCAAATTTATTTTGCAGCAGCACAATGAGCCCAAACATGCATCCAATGTCATTAAGAAAGTCTTCAGTGTAAAGACAAACAAGGAGTCCTGGAAGTGATGGTTTGGCCCCCATAGAGCCCTGATCTCAACATCATTGCTTCTGGGATTACATGAAGAGACCGAAGGATTTGAGCCAGACTACATCTACAGAAGATCTGTGATTGGTTCTTCCAAGATGTTTGGAACAACCAACCTTCAAAAACTGTGTGCAAGTGTACCTAAAAGAACTGACACTGTTTTGAAGGCAAAGGATGGTCACACCAAATACCGATTTGATTTTGATCTCTCTTTTGTTACAGTTATTTACTTTCCATTTCGTTAACTGCTAAAAATAAACTATTAACACTTCTATTTCTGAAAGCATTCCTCATTTACACAGTTTTTTTCACACCTGACTAAAACTTTTGCACAGTAGTATACCTAAAATGGTATGTAGATTGTCAGTACTTTATAGGTACCTATAATACATTAATGTTAAATATACTGTATATATATATATATATATATATATATATATATATATATATATATATATATATATATATATATATATATATATATATATATATAAGCAAGTCCAATTCCTTCTTTTATCCAGTCACTTGCTCCCTGTACTTGACTTCCACTGGTTAGCATCTGTTCCTATACCATTTATTTTTCCTCTGTTCCTTTGTTGTGCTCTCTAATTCAAAGGAGTGTGGGAGTAGCATACTGTATTTAACCCCCTCCCCCCTGTGTTATAGCCGAAAGACGGCTACAGCGCAGGCCTTAATTGCCGGGAGGGTATCCATGTACATCCTCTTAAGAATGCGTCTCATGCAGTGCACTCTGTGATCAATGAGTCAATGAAACCCAGCTGATCGCAGATCAGAGTAAGGGGTCAATTCTGGCCCCTTGCCATGTGACCAGCTGTCATAGGTGTTCCTATTTGTAGGGATTCTTTCTAAAGGACATGCAAGCTGATAGTAACACACAATGGAATGGGAAAATTGGTTAATTTAATGTGTGCTAAAAGCATATCAAGCTGCTTAATATGCTATTCTTTTCTCATACATTAACAAATCAGGTGTGTTTAAGCTTATACTTAAATATTACATATGAAAGAAAAAGCAGATTTTCTGCACATCCAAGTGGGGACAAAAGTGGGTGTAGCTTACTGGATATATGTATGTTACATGGGTGGGGTCTAAGTCATAGTGGTTACTCAAGGTAAAACAGGTGATTATAGAATTAGAATTATGCCGCGTACACACGATCGGACTATCTGGCGGACAATTTGACTGTGTGTGGGCTCCGGCGGACTTTTTCTTCCCACTTTGAAAGTTGACTTGACCGCCGGACTCGGCTTTCCCACACATGGACTAAAGTCCATTCATTTTAAACGTGACTCCAGGTACGACGGGACTGGAGAAGGAAGTCAATCTTGCCGCCTCCATCTGCGAGACTGACACCTCGTGAGCCCCATCGCCTGGAATGGGTTTTAAGGGTAAACCCTATGCCAAAAAACGGCGTGGGGGTCCCCACCAAAGTCCATACCAGACCCTTATCCAAGCAAGCAGCCCAGCTGGTCAGGAAAGGGGGTGGGGACGAGCGAGCGCCCCCCCCCCCTCCTCAACCGTACCAAGCCTTGTGCCCTCAACATGGGGGGTGCTTTGGGGAAGGGGGGATCCTTTGACAGGGAAGAGGTTAACACTAAGGGGCGATCAAGAGGTTAAGTGTTCCCTAGGGAGGTGTTTCTAACTGTGGGGGAGTGTACTGACAGGGAGGAGAGAGAGATCACTGTTCCTGATTACTAGGAACAGCAGATCTCTCTCTACTTCCCTGACAGAACGGGGATCTGACATTGACAGACGTTGACAGATCCACATTCTATCTCTTTCTGGAGCAATCGTGGGTCGTGGTGGACATCACGACTGCCGGCCACACACATTGGCTCTAACACCGTGCTCGTGTGCCCCCTAGAGCTCTTAAAACGGCCGCCATACACCTACGGTGATTCACGCAGCCGTGCCAACTTGCCACAGTATAAAGACAGCGGCTGGTTGGCAAGTGGTAAAGGGGGAAGTCTTATAGTTAGCGCAGATACCCATCACCCTCTTTTTCTTACTAAAAAGTTTGAAGTGCATTCTTTGCATATTGTAGTTTATTGCACTGTGTGGTTATATTTTGGGCCCGTGATCTCAAGATTTTAAGGATATAGAAAGTCATTCTTTCTCTGTTTAATGCATGAGCCCATATGCTATCTTAGGGCCTGTGGGTTGGTTACACCGTGATATATTTGTATTGCGTATTTCTTTTGTGATTGATTGCCAATAACAGCGTTTACTGCCGATAACTACCTGCCTCAGTTATTACTATCTTTTTTACTACTAAGCCTGAATGTTTCTTTGACCTGCTACAGTCTGTTGTCCTATTACCTTATGTCTGCAGTAGAATTATTTAAGCCAGGTGTGCCAGAGGGGACTGTTCTTAGGGTTGAGGAGCAGAGCATAGAACTTAAAATGATCAAGCGGCTCCTGGGGGGGGGGGGGGGTGGCGCTGCAGTTATATAGTACTATAAAATTAGAGGGGCAAAGGATCAAAGGAGAGCAGCATGTTGGGTTTACAGGTAATTGGGCATGTTTTGCTTGCAGATTAGGAAAGGAGCAATGCAGAATGGTACTTGTTGCTTGGATAGAATAGCTAAGGCAAATGAAAACACCTCTTTCCCTTATGCTCATACAAATCTACCTTCTGAATGTACGCTCTATAGTTATGCATCCCTAAAATGACTTAAATTAATGTAATGCATTCCCAGAATGACTTCATTGAACGTAATGCATTCCCAAAATGACTTCATTAAATGCTGGTGAAATAATTTCTATTACTGATACCAGGGAACTAGGAAACACCCAAAATACTACTAGGCTTCTCTGGATTAAATATTTAATTCCAAAAATGTTAACACAAAATAAAATGTTGAGCCTTACCCTGACTCCAAACTTTAAATGAACCCAAAAAGGAAACCCTTACAGTGACACTAAATTCTGTTTAAAAAAAATACATGTAAATGCATATTATTAACTACCTTCTATTGCTATCAACCAAATCTCTCTTTCCAAACTTTCAAATTCCATTTTCGCTGCTGTGATCTGACTTCCCGTCGATGGTTGGTTATGTTTGTTTTCCAAAGTCCCACTGTGTGTACGAACATAGCCACCCTCTCTTGTCTGCTCCCGAGGTGGACTATGGACTATGCAGTATGGGATTTGTAGTATGCATAGAGCAGTGCACATGTCCACAACTAACATGCACTGCCTTTTCCAAACAAACAGAAGTGAGGGAAAAAAGAAAAGGCTGAGGAGCTCACAGAGGACATAAACACACAATAAAAAACAATTTCACATTTAGATTACAGGACCCTTAAAGTGTCAGTTGTGGATAAAGCAGAGAGAGATCAGAATGCTTGTCAGGTTTTACTGCTATTTGTACCCTCATTAGGGAGATTCACTTTCACGTTTGTCCTGCTTACCATTATCATCAAAATTAAAAAAATAAAAGAAAATCACAAATTTTGGGTTGACAATAGAACAGAAACAGAACGAAAATTTTCCAATAGGGACACAAATTCTGGTGACACCCCAGGATTTCCTCACTTATGTGGATTTCCTTTCACATCCTGTTTTGTCTATGAGGGAGAAATCTCCTCAATGGGACACAGATGGCAAAGCTGAAAGCTGAAGATTGTCCTGGGCAGGAAGGGGGGAAAGTGCCCTGTATTGAAGTGATCCAGTAGCGGATGTTCGTGGATTATTTGTGGAGGATATCATTCAGTGCCACTTTAAAGCTGAACTCTGGGATAAGCACAATTTGTCTAAAAGAGCCCCTAATTCTTAGCCTTAGCCAAAACATAAATACATACCTAACCTTGATTCCTAACTTGATGCTAAACAAAACATAATCCTTAAAGTCTATCAAACCCCATGAACCTAAACATTGCAATGAAAACAATTATCACGCCAGCTGCTGAGAGGATGGTCGCAAACTGTTAGAGCTCTGAGGTAAAAGGCTCCCTGTAGCTTAAATAAAGCTACAAAAATATCTCCGGAGGGCACAAGTAAAGACCAGAAGTGGCGGTGAAGATAGGGAATAGAAAAAATAAAGAAGGCCTCGCAAATTAGGCATATTAAGAAGCCAGGCTGGGACACTATATTAGAGAGTGATGTTGCACTGTTCAAAGGATACGTGAAAAGTATAAAAAAAGAAATGTGTCAAGATAGTTTAAGGTAAGCGGACTGAGGTAGTATATATAAAAAAATATTCAATAGTGCAATCAGTGGAAATAGTTAATACTCAAAATAAATTCTGAGAATAATAGCAATATGCATATGATGCAAAACAAAAATTACATTTGGTGCATACACCTACAAAATAATATTAAAGTGCACAGTGCAAAACATAACTTCTGTGCAAAAACATAAATATGAAACTTAAAATGGTTATATTCAAAAACGTGCAAAAAACTGCAAATAAAGTGCGTAGTATCACTATATAGTATACTAATATCATATACTCTGCATATCAAAAATGAATGTGCTAGAAAGTGCTCACATGCAACACCTGTGCAAACTGATTCACATGCGTGAGAAAAAAGTACATATCAACACAGTAAATAATTTGGTCAATCTGTTATCGTATAGTCCATACAAATCCACCAATCCGTACAGACAGGTGTGATTGTCAAAGGTACCAGTCTTTTACTACAAGATCTTCTGAATAAGGAATAGCATATATAACTTCTGATAACTACCATATATTAAGTATTTCCTATGTGCAAAACGGCATGAAAAGTGCAGGTGCTTCACTGTGAAAAATGATCTGATGTGCAAATATTCCAAATGTGCAAAAGTGTTTTTCCTCTTCGTGTCAATCCACACTAGTAAGTAATGGCCTCTTACCTTGCGGTAAAGAGGTAACTGCATATATTAAAGCACTGCCCATTTCACCTCCTTTTCCCCATATCCCAGGATCTGAGTAGGTAATATTTATGCCTGGACCCCTGGGTTTTCCTTAGAACGTCTTTGCCCCTCAGTAGTAGCGGGAGTAGCTCAAAAGAAGGCGAGTGCCATATACTGTAGTATTTTTTCAAAAGCCAACAGTGTGTTTATTAACCACTTCAGCACCGGACCATTTTGCTGGCCAAAGACCAGACCCCTTTTTGCGATTCGGCACTGCGTTGCTTTAACTGACAATTGTGCGGTCATGCGACATGTCTACCAAACAAAATTGACGTCCTTTTTTTCCCACAAATAGAGCTTTCTTTTGGTGGTATTTGATCACCCCTGCGGTTTTTATTTTTTGCGCTATAAACAAAAATAGAGTGACAATTTTGAAAGAAACGCATTATTTTTTACTTTTTGTTATAATATATATCCCCCAAAAATATATAAAAAAACATGTTTTTCTCCCAGTTTAGGCCGATACGTATTCTTCTACATATTTTTGGTAAAAAAAAATCGCAAGAAGCGATTATTGATTGGTTTGCGCAAAAGATATAGTGTTTACAAAATAGGGGACAGTTTTATGGCATTTTTATTAATATTTTTTTTTTACTAGTAATGGCGGCGATAACCGATTTTTATTGTGACTGCGACATTATGGCAGACACATCGGACATTTTTGACACATTTTTGGGACCATTGTCATTTATACAGCAATTACTGCTATATAAATGCAGTGATTCCTGTGTAAATGACACTGGCAGTGAAGGGGTTAACCAGTGGGTGGCAGTGTAGGGGTTAAGTGTTCCTAGGGGTGTGTTACTAACTGTTGGGGCTGGGCTTTCATTTAGTGAACACTGATCTCTGCTCCAATCACATGGAGTAGAGATCAGCGTCACTAGTTGCTAGGCAGAACGGGGAGATGCTGCTTACAACGGCATCTCTCCGTTCAGCCACCCCGTGAGACGATCGCGGGTATGCATGTGGCGATTGAGTCCGTGGGACCCACGACCGGACTCACGGGGGTCCCGACCAGCATGCCAGCGTGCCACCGGCAGCTCACGATGGCAGGGCGGCATTAAAGATTGGACGTACCTGTACGCCAATATGCCTGCCCGTGCCATTCTGCCGACATACATCGGCGTGCGCTGGTCGGGAACTGGTTAAATGAAATACAGGGTACTCACATTAAAAATTACAAAACCACACTTATCTCCTACGAGCGCCGAGCTTGTTTCCTTACATCAATTATTCCGTCCCTACTCATGATGTCACGACCACATGACTTCATCAGGGCGCTGGTCCATTCTCACCTCACAGCAGCACAAAGCAGCAGGATACTAGCACTGAAGGAGACATGGAGACACAACCTGGCTCACAGGGAAACAGTCTACAGCTCCAGGTTGACATTAACAGCCCCATAAAAAAGGAGGAGAAGAATTTCATTCTCTGAGGAAAATGTGAGTGAAACTCCAATTGCACATAATAGTACACTGGGAATTAACCCCTATAATCCAAAACGAAATGCAATACCTACCATTGGTCAACCCATATCAGATTCCACTATTAAAGACATTATAATGTCATTGAGGGGAGCTCTCCAGCTTGACATGATACATTTTATGAATCAGTCAAAGCAAGAAATTGATGTACTAGGTGACAGAGTGGAATATGTGGAAAACAAAATGAGTGACTTCACAGAAGCTCATAATGAATTATCAGATTTTGATGTGGAAAATCAAATCAGAAATCTAAAACCGAAGGTCTCAGACCTGGAAGATCAGAAGGAATAATATAAAATTCGGCGGAATTCCTGAAAATATTAAACCTGCTGACCTGAAAAGATTTCTAACAGAAATGATTTTTAAACTGCACCCTGCAACTCCCCAACAATAACCGACGATAGACCATGCACATAGACTTCCTAAACCATCACATATACCAGAAAGACTGCCTAGAGATGTCATAGCAAAAATGAATTTCTTCCAAGTAAAAGATCAACTGATGCAACTTGCGAGGCATAATTCATCACTTCCAGATCCTTATGCAGGAATAATACTTTATTCGGATCTGTCACAAGCAACAATCCTGGCATGCAAAAACGTTATTCAACAAAATCCTCAGAAACCACAGTATCCTCTATAAGTGGGGATTTCCTACAAAAATAATGATAGACAGAGAAGGAACTACATACAACATTACCAACATGGAAGATGGTATAAAAATTTTGAAAACCTGGGTATTATTACCAAAAGATGAAGAAATCTCACTTAACAAAACCACTCCTGGGAAAATCCCACAGCAATAGGAAAAAAGTCCTAGTCGATATGATTCTCCTTTCTTAAGAGATTTCCAAATTCCTCACAGTACACAGTGCTACTTGTTTATTAGCTTATTATATACAACAGCATACGATAGTTAATCGCCTCAGGTACCATATTGCTCAGGGAGCCCCCAATTGGCGAGAATTTTCTGTTCCAAGTTTAACTCTTCCCTCCCGTTATTACCCCCCACAGACAGTACAAATCTCTGTACACAGGAATTTACATATTTCCTCTTTTTATTATACTGTTTTAAATATGTTTTCTGGTTTAATTTTTTTTCTCCACTCAGTAGCATACAAGGTACAATACTTCCATCTACTGGATGAAAAGGGAACCAACTCCATAAGCACCAATGTCCCTTTACCTCATGCGAGGAATCTACTAATGATATTCATTAACAATGCTTACAAATGTAGCGCTGACATGCTTGTTTATTAATGTGTGTTTCCATGTAATAATCAAAAGTCTATGGATGTTTCTATGGCTTAGTATTTGGCGCCATCTAGCGGCCAAATACTGGTACGAACTTAAATGTTTACTGCTTTGAAGAAAGCACAAAAGACATATACAGGAAGTGACTCTTTTACCCAGGAGGCTTGATGACCTACCCATGAACGCTTTCTCTAGCAGTGCATGCTGGGTAGGACATAAAAGGACCTTGAGCGGCCATTTTAGCTCTCTTGGGATCGCATGGCCTGTGAGGATCTGTGTGAAGGCCCTCCCGGGAGACAGGGCCCACAGCCATTTGCGGAGCGTAACCTCGCTTGTTTGTGCGAGTGACCTGACGGTGCCAGAGAGACAGTGACGGGATTGGAGAGATCCGGAGACACTCATTTGAGTAGCGGAGGACCGGGCTCACCCAGCGGAGCTGGACAGAGGCCAGCTGACAGAGAAGCAAGCTGCAGTCATTGGACCAAAGCTACTACACAAAGCTCCCATCCAGTTGGTGAGCGGGTTACGGCCCAGAGTTTGTTAACTTTCACACGCAGTTAGACTCATACACAGGCCTCACTTGGATTTATAGTTCCACGGAGGGGGAGCAGAGCAACTGACACTGGGCAGGCTTGAGGCCTACCTACTCTAACATCCCAGCCTTGTAGTATAAGTACTGAAGTTATACCAGGAGCACCTTTACCTCAACTTAACTTACTTTAACCTGTGGATTACAAATTTCAAGGGATTACTTTAGCTAACGAAGACAAGAAGATCAAAGACCAAGTACTTTAAGTGAGATCTCACGCATAGCTTAAAAATTAAGGGGAGCTCCCGGGTATTTATCTATATGTATATTGTTTGATATTGTTTATAATTAATCCAATTGTACTGTCGTCCTATGTTGGGATGACAGCACAATTACTGTAATCACCTCTTTGAATATTTTCAAATTAAAATACACTGTTGTTTAAGCATCCAGTTGTGTGGCGTACTGTTTTCTTCCAGCAGGTGGAGCCAGTGGATCCTGAGGTTATAATACAGGTACCTTGCATTGTATTATATTGTACTGTATTGTATTGCACCACAGCTGTGTCAAGGGGATAGAGAGCCAAGTTAGTGGGGTGTTATTACCAGAGTGCAGGGCCAAATCAAACCAGCCGCTCCTTCGGGAGTCAGTGCTACACAAACATTTGCATGGGCCTTAAACTAATGTCACTCAATGCAAAAGGCCTCAACAGTCTATTTAAGTGGAAAGCTCTCGGGAATGACATATTAAAATTCCAAAGTGACATTGTATGCATTCAAGAATCGCATTTTTCTATGAACAAAGCACCAATATTCTCCCACCACTAATTCTCTCATATATTTGTATCCAACAACACTAAGAAAAAAAAGGAGTAATATTGGCATTAAAATATTCTGTTTCCTTCCAACCTCTAAACGTTAAGACTGATTCTCAAGGTCGATACATTATTCTGACCGCAACCATTTGAAAACACAAAAAATATTTATGCCCCAAACAAAAACCCAGGGCTCGAGTCCTGCGGGAACGCGTGGGAACGGCGTCCCCGCACTTTTTTCACAGCAGGAACGCCGTTCCCTTTGCAGGACCAGAGCCGCCCGAGGCTCTAACACAGTCTGCTAGCTGCTTTGTCTTCACAGAGCTGACATCGGAAGAGCAGCACAGTGATGCACGGAGGGCAGGGGCTGGCTCAGTTAACTGATTGGTTAATAGAACTGCTCTGCATTCTATCAACCAATCAGTTAACTGGAGCAGGTCCCGCCCTCTGTCTATCCCTTTGCTGCACTTCCAATGTCATCTGCTGTGTCCTGTGTAAGGTAAGACAGGGAAGAGGGCACTGTTATGAAGGAGGGAGGGGGAAAAGTATCAGAAACAGAAAGGAATGAGGAGGGGTGATATAAAAGGGAGGCAGGGCAGGAATGTGAAGGGGGGTTCTACAAAGGGGGTGAGGACAGGAATGTAAAGGAGGTGCCATAAAGGGGCTGAGGACATGTTTAAATTTTAAAACTAGCTACTTGGTCATCTTCTGTACTATGTCGCATTCGCAGTCTGATCATCTCCTGTAGTATGTCGCATTCACAGTCTGGTCATCTCCTGTAGTCGCATTCGCAGTCTGGTCATCTCCTGTAGTCGCATTCACAGTCTGGTCATCTCCTGTAGTCGCATTCGCAGTCTGATCATCTCCTGTAGTCGCATTCGCAGTCTGATCATCTCCTGTAGTCGCATTCGCAGTCTGGTCATCTCCTGTAGTCGCATTCGCAGTCTGGTCATCTCCTGTAGTCGCATTCGCAGTCTGATCATCTCCTGTAGTCGCATTCGCAGTCTGATCATCTCCTGTAGTCGCATTCGCAGTCTGGTCATCTCCTGTAGTCGCATTCGCACTATGGTTATCTCCTGTAGTCGCATTCGCAGTCTGATCATCTCCTGTAGTCGCATCCGCAGTCTAGTCATCTCCTGTACTATGTCGCATTCGCGGTCTGGTCATCTCCTGTAGTCACATTCGCAGTCTGGTCATCTCTTGTAGCATGTCGCATTTGCAGTCACTGTATTTTATGTGAAATATATATATGCATATGAGCGTATCTTTTTTTTTTTTTGGTAGGGGAGTGGATCTTGGGTGGGAGTTCCCACACTTTTTTCCCCAGGACTTGACCCCTGCAAAAACCCTCATCAATTTATTAAGAAAATTATAACAAAGGCATGTAAAATGCAAAAAGATCAACTCATAATTTGCGGAGACTTCAATGCACCGATGGATCCAGATATAGACACCTTCTATCAAGGACACATCAAAAAATGTGACTAAATAAGATATTTTCTAATGAAGATTTGTATGATCCCTGGGGGTGTCTGCACTCCAACGAAAGGGACTATACATTTTTATTCCCATGTTCACAAATCCTACTCAAGGATAGATTATTTTATCATGGACACATTTTTACTTCAGAACATATCTAAACCTTAAACATTTCTTGGTCTGATCATGCTCCGATAACAATAGAAATAAATACAGGATTTTCCCGCACCAACAACCAAGTATGGAGGAACAATACCAAGAAACATTTGTCTGTGATAAAAGAAAGAGAATTTTTTGCATTTAATGATACTGGTTTGATAACAAGTACCAGACTATGGTGTGCTCATAAAGCATTTGTTAGGGGTCTTTTAATAAAAATAGCAGCTAGGGGAAAAAAATAAATCCTTTGAATTAAATAAACTACTAAAAGACATTACTGAAACTGAAGAACAACACAAAAAATCCCCAAGGGATATGAAATTAGCACAACAACTCAACAATCTAAGAATGAAACTGAGATATAGGCTGATAGATAACCATGACAAATACATGAAACAAATGAAACTGAATCAATATTCACAAGGTAATAAAGCATGTAAACTTTTGGCTAACCAACTATGCCAACATCAAAATAAAAACTAAATTAACAAATTAATTAACCACAAATCAAA
The DNA here is from genome assembly GCF_037356315.1 of Lithobates pipiens. Lineage (NCBI taxonomy): Eukaryota > Metazoa > Chordata > Amphibia > Anura > Ranidae > Lithobates > Lithobates pipiens. The sequence goes on along the minus strand of NW_027507764.1, from coordinate 330,983,815 downwards.
TAAAGCAATTTAAAAAAGAAATAACTAATTCTTTCGCAGAATATTACGAATCTCTATTTAACCCTAAAGTAGATCAATGCACCCCATAACCTTTACCCCAAAATATAACTGACTATCTAAAAAATATCAACCTGTCAAAAATAGATCTGGAAGATCTACAACAAAACAACAACCCAATCTCACTACAAGAAACTCTCAAAGTTAAAAAATGCCTCTCTAAAAACAAAACCCCATAAAAATAGGACAATATGAACACAAACTGGGCCTTTTTGCAGATGACATCATCTTAACCTTGATGAACCCCAATATATCTCTTTATAATGTTCAGAAATTATTAAACCAATATAGTAATGTGTCTTTTTATGAAATGAATCAAAATAAATGTTATCTCCTACCCATGAACCTCCACAAAGACCACACGGAAAAACTTTCTGAGAAATACAGATATAATTGGGACAAGACAATGGTAATGCCTGTACTGCGCATCCGCGAGCGCAAATGCGCCATATTGGTGTTTGGAATCGAACTTCACCACGGAAGGTTTTGTATTACAGCATGCCAGTACTTAGAACATTACATCCGCCCTTATTGTTAACTCTAAGACCTATTGCATAATGAGCCGCTGTGCAATAGGTCTTAGAGTTAACAATAAGGGCGGATGTAATGTTCTAAGTACTGGCATGCTGTAATACAAATATGACACCAATATGGCGCATTTGCGCTCGCGCATGTGCAGTACAGGCATTACACCCTATATTAAGAGAGAGGTGCACCAAGATGGCCGCTCCAGACGACGTCCAATGACGAAACGCGTAGGGCGTGGCCTAACGTACACACTCTCTCTCACAAGGCGGCGGCAGGGGTTTGTGACACTTATGAACGAGTTTTACTCTGGGTTTATGTGAGTAGCCATCTGTATATATAATAAAGGCGCTAATTAAAAAAAAAACAATATTGCACTATGGATGTTTTATATTTTTTATAAAAACGAGGAAACAAGGAATTGAATACCAACTGGACCAGCTCCACACAGCGACACAGGGGCTCACACTGTGAATGCAAGTTAACCCCTGCAGGGGCAGGGGAGCTGGTGAGTGCGGCAATTTGCTTTAGGCACAGAAAAACGCACCGGTTGAGATCTAAAACACACCAGGCACTGAGCACAAGTTACTTCTGTTGAAGAAATCCTTTAAACAAACTTCTTTTAAATAAACTTCTTTTCGCACAAAAGTCATTTTTTGAAAAAAATTTCGTTCACTTTGTGGTTTCAATTTTTTTGCACTTGCGATTTTCAAAGAAATCTTCCAAATGTGTATATATTTTCTTTGACTATGAAATGTATAGGCTGTAAATGCACGTATTTTGCACTATAGCACGCAAGCACCTTTTTTGCACTTTTTTGCACAGCAATCAATTGTATCAATTTTATTAATTCTATTAGTTTTCAAATGTTTTTGCAAATGTTTTCTTTACATATTTCCATTATTTTAAATTGTGATTTAATATAGTAGAACATGCAACACTAGCACTTTAAGATAATATTCTAGTATGCGATTTCTTGCATAGCCATAGGAGAGCGCCATAACTATCACCTTGGGATTTATATGTTTCTCAGCTAAGCACACCCTCCTGCCTGCATGCCTGAGCTAAGGGCAGATGAATTCCAGGAAATAAATGCTACATGAATCATCTATCCTTACTCAAGATTACCAGAAATTCTAGGGGAGATTTCTTAGCAAAATAAAGCATGGAGACACAAATGGATGGGTGAATTTGCTTTAAATATTAAAAATGAATTAAATTGCGTTTTTGGTTTGTGGTGCTCATATGCAATGTACTGTAGTTCAACTTTAATGCAATGACAAAACATATGGAGGACGAAACATGTAAGAAAAGTGAACACCATATCAAAGTGACTGAAGGTAATCAATGCAATAGTAAATAAATATATACTCACTGAAATGATACCATGCACTTCTGTTAAAAATTCTATAGATTTTCTTTAATTTATTCTAATATATTGTTTGTGTTAGGCACTGAGGGTCTAGTCAGCACTAATTGAACAGTTTCACACTTGAGATGTGTTGAGTCTTTTAACAGCAGACTAAATCTAGCTTTAAGCTAAGGCAGTCAGAGTAGACCTGTGACATTTGACAGCCTCTTTTGAATGATTTACTCCTTAATCAAAACAATGTCATGGTTCATGCATGTATTATGCATTAGCTGAGATACATGAAATGCTTTATTAACATATAACTAGTTCTATTGACCTAAGAATTTTAAGGAAAATGTCTTACTGCGTACAGCTGTGAACATCTTTAAGAAGGTGATAGAGTCAAGATCTTTATTCATTTCACTAGATACAACAATAAGCCAAGTAAAACATAAGTTATATAATAGAAAAGGCTTTTATAACTGAAATCTTCAATGGAAAAAAACAACCAAAAAAACACCAGTTAATCTGTGTGGCGCACATGGTATAATAAAAGGTAAATTATCAATCCCAACTAAGGCAGAGAGAGAAAAAAATACATTCATAGCTCAAAAAAGTTCAAATTATTTGGAATTTGGAACTAAAGCCTAACGAGAAGCCAGTCACACAAACTGCAAGTATAGCATTCTTATTACACTATACAACTATAAACACAGTATATTGTATGTCCAACATGTTTTTACTGTAATTACTATAATTGCTGAAATGTATTTATTTTATTTACTGAAATCATACTATTTTGAATATATTAACATTTTATTGAGTCCTCATTCAAACAACAATACTTGAATAATGCACTTTAAATGCATGTGCACTGGCATGCATTTTTTATTTTTTTTGCAGCACAAGGTTTCATTTTTTTTGCATTTTGCATTTGTGTTTTTTGTTAATGCATTTCACTGTGTGGAGGTTTAATTTTCTTCACAACAGGAGCCAAAATAGTTGTGGTAAAAATGGTAATGCATTGAACATACATAGCCCCACTGCACAGCGTACCAGACAAAGAAGTTCACAAATATGGAGTGATTCAATTAGTAGTTGGCACCATTATCAGCAGAGGTAATACAGGGTGTTCTAAAAGTTGCCATACATAGGGAAAATAGGAAATTGTAGGTAAATGTACCTTTATTTACAAAATATTCATTACAACATGTTCTCTATGTGTTGGCCACCTTTTTCCACACACAAAAATTCTTCTCCCTCACTCATAGTGAAAACGTTCCAAGATATCTGTTGCTATGTGAGTAATTGCATTTTTAATGTGTTTCTTCAAATGATCCATGTTTCTAATCTTTTCCTTGTATACCGTGGCTTTTTAGTGGCCCCACAAATAAAAGTCGAGTGGGGAAAGATCAGGGGGAGTTGCAGGCCACTCCACAGGGTCGTGGCGACCAATCCACGTACATGAAACTCTTGATCCAACCATTTCCGTATGCTGATACCATAATGATGTGGTGTATGAGTGGTGTATGAGCCTGACTAATGCTTATGAAGGTGGTTTCACTTCAGGGGCAGTGCAGGCTGCTGACAATATATGGCAATAATATATTACTTCTCTTGTTATACAAGTCACAAAAATACAAGCTGTCCTGTTCTTTTCTAGCTAAACCAATGCAGCCTGTTGGTTTCATCTGGAACAATTGACAATAATGCTGTTTGGCGTGTTCTTGCATTGGAAGTGCATTGAGCAACACATCCCAGTCCAGTGGTGGGAACAAGCCCTTAACACTTTTGCTACTGGGGATGTTTTTGAATTTTTTTGCACGCATGTTTAAAAAATCATTTTAGATCTGACGATTAGATAAAATCCACAAAACATTCTCTATTTTCAGAAAGCAGACACCCTAGAGAATAAGACAGTGGAAGTACCATTTTTTTTTATCACACAGTATTAGCACAACGGTTTAGGAAAAGCTAAATTTCAGTAAAAAACACACTAAAGTTATTTTAGGGCATACAAACTCAATACACCACCCATTTTTTTGTAAAATAAAAGATGAGATTGAACCAAGTAAATAGATATCCAGCATGCCAAACTTTAAAACTGTGTGCAACTGTGAAATGCCAACAAATTTCAGTACACCATATTTTCCATCAGTGACACTTTAACCACTTGACCACTGGGCACTTAAACACCCTTAATAACCAGACCAATTTTCAGCTTTCGGTGCTCTCGCATTTTGAATGACAATTACTCAGTCATGCAACACTGAACCTATATGAAATTTTTGTCCTTTTTTTCACACAAATAGAGCTTTCTTTTGGTGGTATTTAATCACCGCTGGGTTTTTTATTTTTTGTGCTATAAAGGAAAAAATACCGAAAATTCTGTAAAAAAATGAATTTTTCTTTGTTTCTGTTAGAAAATTTAGCAGATTAGTAATTTTTTCTTCATAAATTTTGGCCAAAATTTATACTACTACATATCTTTGGTAAAAATAAGTACAAATTGGTGGATATTATTTGGTCTTTGTGAAAGTTATAGAGTCCACAAGCTATGGTGCCAATATCTGAAAATTGATCACACCTGAAGTACTGACGGCCTATTTCAATTCTTGAGACCCTAACATGCCAGAAAAGTACAAATACCCCCCAAATTACCCCTTTTTGGAAAGAAGACATTCCAAGGTATTTAGTAAGAGGCATGATGAGTTTTTTGAAGTTGTCATTTTTTCCCACAATTCTTTGCAAAATCAAGATTTTTTTTACTTTTTTTTTCTTTTCACAAAATTGTCATATTATCAGGTTATTTCTCACACACAGCATATGCATACCACAAATTACACCCCAAAACACATTCTGCTATTACTCCCGAGTATGGCGATACCACATGTGTGAGACTTTTACACAGTGTGGCCACATACAGAGGCCCAACATGCAGGGAGCGCCATCAGGTGTTCTGGAGCATCCAGGACAATTCTGACATTTCTCTCCTACATGTAAAAATCATCATTTATTTGCTAGAAAATTACATAGAACTCCAAAACATTATATATGTTTTTTTAGCAAACACCCTGGAGAATACAATGGTGGTCTTTGCAACTTTTTATCTCGCACGGTATTTGCGCAGTAATTTTTCGAATGCTTTTTTTTGGAAAAAAAAACAGTTTTGGGCTTAAAAAAAAAAAAAAACAGTAAAGTTAGCCCAATTTTTCCATAATGTGAAAGATGAAGTTACGCTGAGTAAATAGATACCTAATATGTCACTCTTCAAAATTGCACACGCTCGTGGAATGGCGCCAAACGTCGCTACTTAAAAATCCCCATAGGCGACAATTAAAATTTTTTTTTACTGGTTATATGTTTTGAGTTACAGAGGAGGTCTAGGGCTAGAATTATTGCTCTCGCTCTAACGTTCGCAGCGATACCTCACATGTGTGGTTTGAACACCGTTTTCATATGTGGGCGGGACTTACGTATGCGTTCGCTTCTGCATGCGAGCACATGGGGACAGGGGCGCTTTAAAAAAAAACATTTTTTTTTATTGTTCATTTTACTTTATTTATTTTAGTTTGACATTTTTTTCCCCAAAAATAATTTTTTTGATCACTTTTATTCCTATTACAAGGAATGTAAACATCCCTTGTAATAGGAATATGGCATGACAGGTCCTCTTTACAGTGAGATGTGGGGTCAATAAGACCCCGCATCTCACCTCTAAGCTGGGAAGCCTGAAAAAAAAAAAAAAAAAAAAAAAAAAAGATTGTCTTTGATCGTATTAGCGATTCGATAGAAGCACCGGAGGGCGGCGGGAGGGGGGGGTGTCTATGGCTGGGTATTGCAGGGTATCACCGACTATGGCTGGGTATCTCAGAGTATGGCGTTGCAGAGTATTGCATTGCAGGGTATTGGCGGGTGTTGCAGAGCATTGCAGAGTGTTGCAGAGTATTAGCGGGTGTTGCAGAGCATTGCAGAGTGTTGCAGGGTATTGGCGGGTGTTGCAGGGTATTGCAGAGTGTTGCAGGGTATTGCAGAGTGTTGCAGGGTATTGCAAAGCGTTGCAGAGTGTTGCAGAGTATTGCAGAGTGTTGCAGGGTATTGCAGAGTGTTGCAAGGTGTTGCGGAGTGTTGCAGGGCGTTGCGGAGTGTTGCAGGGCGTTGCGGAGTGTTGCAGGGCGTTGCGGAGTGCTGCAGGGCGTTGCGGAGTGCTGCAGGGCGTTGCGGAGTGTTGCAGGGCGTTGCGGAGTGTTGCAGGGTATTGCAGAGCGTTGCAGGGTATTGCAAGGTATTGCAGAGTGTTGCAGGGTATTGCAGAGTGTTGCAGGGTATTGCAGAGTGTTGCAAGGTGTTGCAGAGTGTTGCAGGGTATTGCGGAGTGTTGCAAGGTGTTGTGGAGTGTTGCAGGGTATTGCGGAGTGTTGCAAGGTGTTGCGGAGTGTTGCAGGGTATTGCAGAGTGTTGCAGGGTATTGCAGAGTGTTGCAGGGTATTGCGGAGTGTTGCAAGGTGTTGCGGAGTGTTGCAAGGTGTTGCGGAGCGTTGCAGGGCATTGCGGAGCGTTGCAGGGCATTGCGGAGTGTTGCAGGGCATTGCGGAGTGTTGCAGGGCAATGCAGAGTGTTGCAGGGCAATGCAGGGTAATGCAGAGTGTTGCAGGGTAATGCAGAGTGCTGCAGGGTAATGCAGAGTGCTGCAGGGTAATGCAGAGTGTTGCAGGGTAATGCAGAGTAATGGGGGTATTGCAGAGTAATGGGGGTATTGCAGAGTAATGCAGAGTAATGGGGGTATTGCAGAGTAATGGGGGTATTGCAGAGTAATGCAGAGTAATGGCAGGCTATTGCAGAGTGTTGGCAGGGAATTGAGGGGTTAAATTTCGGTGCGCAGCGATGTGGGCACTGCAGATGCAGCCCACATCGCTGCTGACACCGATCTCTTCCCCCTCCGCTGTACCGATCGGTACAGAGAGGGGGAGGGAGGACGCCGGGAGGACGCCGGAGTTATGACGCCGGTTTGTTTACAAGTGATCACTCCGTCATTTGACGGAGCGATCACGTGGTAAACGGCCGCGCTGAGCGGCCGTTTACCGTGATTCGTGATGCGCCGGGTCCTGCGGACCCGGCGGTCACGGATGCTCTCGAGTGCGCGCCCCAGGGGGCGCGCGAGAGCAGAATTCTGGGAGGCCGTTAATTAACGGCCTCTCAGAGTTAAACAACCGCCCTGAAGCCGTTAATCGGCAATGGGCGGTTGTTAAGTGGTTAAAAGCCCCTACAGATCATCATTTTAGAAGCAATCGTGAATAATGGGCCTAGAATTATTGATCTAACACTGTTGTGTGTGGCAATATGTAACATGTGTAGTGCAATTAACGTTTTCGTGCATCCGCATAAGCACCCCTGATATGTGCATTTTTTTTGTTCTTCACATAGGGGACAAAAATTGTGATGATTCTTTTGGTGACAGGTTCCCTTTAATGAGACGTTAGTAGTCCTACAATGAAGCGGATGGAACACACATCACGTTACATCAGCTTATTAAAGTGATACCAGGACCAGGACTCGGACATGACATTTTATACATTGCTTCCGAGTCAGTAACAGGACAGGAAGGCCAGAAAATGTCTGTTCACTGCTCTCCCTCTTCCTACCCCATGGCACCTTTCATGCCAGTCCCAGTCTGCAGATGGGAGCTTGGAAACATGGTGGGGGCACAGGGGCGCAGTAACGGGGTGTGATAATTGATCTGGTGTCCGAATAGCCACTGGATCTCTTTCATCTGACAGCCAGCAAAAAAAGCATAAAAGTGCATGCACATATCTGAACCTAGGCTAAAGGAATAGCAGGGGTAAAAAAAGTGCTTGTGGGTTTAACCAACCATCTTTGTGTTTTAATGCTCTGTGTAACAGGGAAATGTCAGGCATGTGTCTGTAAAGCCGAGTTCCACCCAAAAGTGGAACTTCCGCTTATTCGCTTTCTCCCTCTTCCGGTGTCACATTTGGCACCTTTCAGGGGGGAGGGGAGAACGGGGACCTGTTAATGACAGGTCCCCATGTTTGCCCCCCCCCTCCTCCTTCCCCCCGCCGCCGGGCCAATTGCAAAGCGCAGCGCACTGCAAGCATGTGCAGTAGGGAACCAAAAGGCTTCACTGCCTGGTCCTCTTACTAGGAATGGCGGCAGCAGAACCCGGAAGTCGATCCGAAGTTCGGCTGGGATGCCAACATCGTGGGCTCCCTGGACAGGTAAGTGTCCTAATATTAAAAGTCAGCAGCTGTAGTATTTGTAGCTGCTAACTTTTACAATTTTTTTTTTTGGCTGGACCTCCTCTTTAAGCTACATACATTTTGCTTATAGTTATCCCTAATCTCAGAAAGTTGGGAAGCATGATATGGCAGTAAAAAAAAAGAAGTGGTGGAATGCAGACTCTTTCTGGCTGCAAACAATCAATATAAAACATTCATGATCAATATTTCATATTGATCTGTCTAAAAAAACTCCTAAACATAACAGGAATTACTGGATAACCCTCACTAACTTGTGCATATATATATATATATATATATATATATATATATATATATATATATATATATACACATATATTTTTACATCTATTATATATAAAATATATTACAATGTTTTGAAGATGAGCAATTAGGTATCCATATGTACTTTTAACACTTATTGTTACCTCTTCACAAAACAAGATCTTAAGAAAATAAGCAACTAACAGCAAAAATGCTACCACTAATTACTGTAAAACGTATGCACCCACATATATAATGTTTTAGACTAACAATGGCATTCTGTACAGCAAAGTGGTAATTTTTATGTCTATTTTCACATATCAGGAAGTAATGAAAAGGACTAAATGTACTATACATATGAAAATATAATAGTTGGGTGAATTTGTTTCCATTTCAGTAATTTGCATCACTTATATTGTTAATTTTAGAATTCTCATGTTAATGCATTTCCAGTGACAAGGTAGTCATTATCTGTTATCAGCATTTTATACAGCAGAATATGTATATCCTTTTTAATAGGTATATGTCTGTCCATTATTTATGAAAACCAGACACATGTAATTTTAGTACTGCAAAACATCTATACATTTATACTGATCTTTACATATTTCACACACGCTAATATAAATACACTGAGAAAAATGATAAATGCAACACGTTTGTGTTTGCCCCTATTTCATGAGCTGAACTTAAAGATCTATGACTTTTTCTATGTACACAAAAGGCCTATTTCTCTCAAATATTGTTTACAAATCTGTCTAAATCTGTGTTAATGAGCACTTCTCCTTTGCCAAGATAAGCCATCCATCTCACAGGTGTGGCATATTAAGATGCTGATTATACAGTAAGATTATTGCACGGGTGTGCCTTAGGCTGGCCACAATAAAAGGCCACTCTAAAATGTTCAGTTTTATCACACGGCACAATGTCGCAGATGTCACAAGTTTTGGGGGAGTGTGCACTTGGCATGCTAACTGCAGGAATGTCCATCAGAGCTGGTACCCTTGAATTGAATGTTTCTTTCTCTACCATAAGCTGTCTCCAAAGGCGTTTCAGAGTACATCCAACCTGCCTCACAACCACAGACCAATGTGTAACCACACCAGCCCAGGACCTCCACATCCAGCATCTTCACCTCCAAGATAGTCTGAGACCAGCCACCTGGACAGCTGCTGCAAACATTGGTTTGGATAACCAAAGAATTCATGCACAAACTGTCAGAAACCATCTAAGGAAAGCTCATCTGCATGCTCGTCATCCTCATAGCGGTCTCGACCTGACTGCAGTTCCTCATCATAACCGTCTTGAGTGGGCAAATGCTCACATTCAATGGCATCTGGCACTTTGGAGAGGTGTTCTCTTCATGGATAAAAAAAATCAAAGGAAGAGGCGCCTCTTCCTTTGCTTTTTTTCACAGACTTTGGAACATGGTTTCTGTCCTTCACTGATGGCAGCCCTTGATATGGAGCTCCTGGTTTTAAATGCTTTCCTTTGTTCTACTGGACAGTAGCTTTTATATTTATAATCATATGGATCTTAACATAATATGGACACTCATTCATATAATTGGATTTTTGGTTTCAATTGGTGAGAGACTGGTGAACATTGGGAAACATCTTTGACCCTGTTTTTGCGCATTTACTTGTGTATAGTATTCTCTTTATGGATGAATCCTGTTTTTCACTGTACAGGGCAGACAGCTTGTACATTGTGTGGGTGAGCGGTTTGCTGATGTCAACATTCTGACCCATGGTGGCGGTTTGGTTATACTATGGTAGGTGTATGCTATGGACAACATTTTACTGATGCCATTTTGAATACACAGAGATACCGTGACAAGATTCTGAGGCCCATTGTTCTGCCATTCATCCATAACTATCACCTCACGTTGCAGCATGATAATGCACAGTTCCATGTTACAAGAATCTGTACATAAGGTACTGACTGGTTTTCGGACCCCCTCCAATCCTCACATATAGTAAAACTGTACATTTTAGAGTGGCCTTTTATTGTGGCCAGCCTAAAACATACCTGTGCAATAATCATGCAGTCTAATCAGCATCTTGATATGCCACACCTGTGAGGTGGATAGATTATCTTGGCAGTCATAGACCTTTGAGTTAAGCTCATGATAAATAGGGGCAAACACAAGTGTTGCGTTTATAATTTTGCTCATTGTAGCTACAGTAGATAGATAGATTTAACTTTAGATTTAACAAGATTTAACTTTAGAGTTCTTCATTTGGTAACAAAATTATAATAGTTACATTCAACATTCCTAATTGGGTGATCAAGCCTCCCTAGGAAAACTTTTCTGAGGAAGAATACCAGGACAGGGTGGTAAATATAGTGAATGTTGCTCCATATTTCTGCTTCTACATTTTAAAGAAGACTACCATCTCTTGACAGATTACATTGACATGACATGCTCTAATACCTCGTCTTTTATGTATTCATGTTTAATCATTGCAAATTCCCCATCTTAAGGCCCCTTTCACACTGGGGCGGTGCGGGCGTCGGCGGTAAAGCGCCGCTATTTTTAGCGGCGCTTTACCGTCGTTTTAGCGGCGGTCTGCGGGCGCTAGCGGGGTGATTTTAACCCCCGCTAGCGGCCGAAAAAGGGTTAAAACCGCCCGCAAAGCGCCGCAAAGCGGCGCTTTGCCGGCGGTATTGCCGCGCTGTCCCATTGATTTCAATGGGTAGGAGCGGTTTAGGAGCGGTGAATACACCGCTCCTTCACCGCTCCAAAGATGCGGCTAGCAGGACTTTTTTCACTGTCCTGCCAGCGCACCGCTCCAGTGTGAAAGCCCTCCGGCTTTCACACTGGAGTGAAAGGGGCCGGTTTTTTTCAGGCGCTACACAGGCGCTATTTTTAGCGCTGTAATGCCTGAATACCGCCCCAGTGTGAAAGCAGCCTAAGGGTAGTACAGGCAGTTAAGGATACACTGAAAATTAAGATTAGAGACTGCAGTGAACCAATGACTGAATTTACCAACAGATGCACAGATTCATAAATCATGAATAATGACAGTAACCCAGACAACAATGGCTCCTGTCACTGACTCTCCAATGCAACAACTTTAGCTGATAAATATAACTCAATCTATAACTTTCCAGTAGGATACAATATAAAACTATTTAAAGAAACATGCATTTTCAGTACATTTGTATATTCACTTTAGCATAATCCCTGGGCCAAAGACTGATTGCACCGTGATGGATATATATTTCTTTTTACATTTTAAACAGAAAACATAAGGTAATGAAACATATTTAAATTTTAGTCAATGTTTATGTTGACCTATTTATTTTAAAAATACATATGACCTGACCTACATGTAAAACATGTTGTCAAATTAAAGGATTGTGATTTATGGATTTAATGCAGTATACATGAATATATTTTAAGGATATTTGTGGCATAATAATCAATATAATATACACAAAGGTTTTATAACTACTATAACTCCTGCTGAGATTTATTAAAATAATTATTTGCTTTAAGAATATTTTTGTTGTATATAAACTGGATAGATTAATGTGCTTTCTTTGTTTTTTAATGTTTATACCTAAGCAATAAGATAAAAAAAAAAAAAATATATATATATATATATATATTACTATTTATATATGTTTTGCAATTAGACATTTAGTAAATGTGCACTTATTACACAAGATTTATGGAAAAATACAGATTTTTAAAACACCACCATACACTAAGTCATTAATTGGGAGTAAGAAGATTGTACATGGCAGAAGGAAAGGGTAAAACGTGGAATAACCACCACAATGACTCAAATCAAATCAAAAAATCAGCTTGAGCTATTAAGTATTGTGAATAGACTTTTTTTTCCCCAGAAAAGCAGATACTGTAAGATTAGTTGGGGAGCCCAAATGTCAAACTGCTAATAGGATATATAAAAAAAAAATGTTAAGCCTGCTTTTAAATAAAACAAATGCAGAAGGCCCATGTGAATGATGGCTAGGACAGAGTATCTTTTTATTGTTTATAAAACAGAAGTGTGAATTAAATTTTTTTTTACAGAATTACTTTTTTTACAGAATGTATTCACTATATAATAAATACTGTACTTGGGGCCTGTTTAACAGGCTGTAGGTCTGTGCACAGCATGTTTAGCTGGATGCAAATCATCAGACTGGGGGAAGAAGAAAGATGATTATGCGCCTCCCTGTTTTTCCACCTGGATCCTAGTCCTAAAGTCATTGGTCATAACAATTTTGCCTCCCTAGGTCCATTATAAGTCTGTCATACCACCATTGGATGCGGCAGGATTCTCTCTCTATTCACATATGTGCTATATGCAGTGTACACTATTAAACAACTTTTCCCTACAGAGACGGGAGCTGGGGCTTGTTCACTGCAGAGAGATAACCACCGCTTCAGGCCAATCCGCCAAGGCAAATACTTCTCTTCCAGACAGAGAGCCCCAGGTGCTGGCTAATACATGCACAAATGAGATGGAAAAAACTCTGGACAGCCGCACTCCGGAAAGAATACATTTTTTTGTGCTTTTTATTGCAAATAAAAGATCACATAACACAATCCACAGCAAAAGTGATACAGAACAAGGTGCTGACGCGTTTCACGCTATATGTATGAGTGTTGCCAACATTTCTGCAGAGGTTCAAGTCAAGGGGTGGGGTGGGGTCTGCCTGCCACTGCTCAGACCATAAGCCGCACACTGTATCAAACTGGTCTGCATGGCTGTCTTCACCGAAAAGGAAGCCTCTTCTAAAGATGATGCACAAGAAAGCCCACAAACAGTTTGCTGAAGACAAGCAGACTAAAGACATGGATTACTGAGACCAAGATAAACGTATTTGGTTCAGATGGTGTCAAGCGTGTGTGGCGGCAATCAGGTGAGGATTCCAAAGACAAGTGTGTCTTGCCTACAGTAAAGCATGGTGGTGGGAGTGTCTGGTCTGGGTCTGCATGAGTGCTGCCAGCACTAGGGAGCTACAGTTCATTGAGGGAACCATGAATGCCAACGTGTACTGTGACATATTGAAGCTGAGCATGATCTCCTCTCTTTGGAGACTGGGCTGCAGGGCAGTATTGTAACATGATAACGACCCCAAACACACCTCCAAGACAACTCTACCTTGCTAAAGAAACTAAGGGTAAAGGTGATGGTCTAGCCAAGCATGTCTCCAGACCTAAACTCTGTTGAGTTTCTGTGAGTCATCCTCAAATGGAAGGTGGAGTGCAAGGTCTCTAACATCCACCAGCTTCGTGATGTTGTCATGGAGGAGTAGAAGAGGACTTCAGTGGCCACCTGTGAAGTTCTGGTGAACTCCATACCCAAGTGGGTTAAGGCAGTGCTGCAAAATAATGGTGGCCACACAAAATATTGACACTTTAGGCCCGATTTGGACATTTTCAATTAGGGGTGTACTCACTTTTGTTGCCAGTGGTTTAGACATTAATGGCTGTGTGTTGAGTTATTTTGAGGTGACAGCACATTTACACTGTTATACAAGCTGTACACTCACTACTTTACATTGTAACAAAGTGTCATTTCTTCAGTGTTGTCACATGAAAAGATATAATAAAATATTTACAAAGATGTGAGGGGTGTAGTCACTTTTGTGAGATATATATACATACATATAAAGCCTATGCATTGTAAAGGAACTAGAGGTAAAAGTGTAACACAAAGCAATGTAGCCACCACACAAACTGCAGAATAAAGATGACTGGGTGCTTTTTTCAAACTCAGAGATGCCATAACCTTTGCTTCTGAAATCTTCTAGTCATAAATTAAAAGTGGCTGACATCTCCTATATAGCAGAGCAGTCAAAGAAGACACGGGCATTTGGCACTAGTTATTGGCTCAGTTCCTAATGGTGCTATTTAAGGTGAAGGCTTCTAACTCAGGTGTCAAGCATCATCAATTTTAAAACATTAGCAACTTAATGTACATATTTAAATGAGTCAATCAAAGATCTTTCATCTTAGAATTTGCACCAATTAAATCTCTGGTCTATTTTTTTCCCAAATTTAAAGTGGAAATTAATGACATTGACTAAGAAATTGAAGTTGTTTTAAAACCTGAAAACAAAACACTCTCATAACTGTATGTAATAAACCTATTACTAAGGTAAAGATAAGCAATGTTCATTATCTTAACGCTTACAAAACCACTTTCTTTTTTATTGAAAAATGCCTTCAAAGACATTTAAAATATGCTGTGGTATACTATTCAAACTGCCTAGTTTTAGATTCTATTTTTTGCTACAGAAAATGGAATATGATTTACAGATATACTTATGAATCTCAGATATCTCTTCCATGTTGCTGACTTGGTATCTAACACATTACATTTGGCAAAGCTCCAGATGCAGTTAACCTACAGCCAACAAACCGTCCATCATACTTCATACTGCAAAGTCGTGGGTGCATTAGAATAAGATCAGCTTTACTGGTATAACATGTAATCGTTCTTGTACATTTCATAGCCAATACATAAGAGCACATGTAGAAAAAATTAAATTCATTATTCTTGCTTATAGACCCCTGCTGAGAGTGTCTTCTGCTCTGATTCTATACCAGTTTGGTGGAAGATCTCCCACTCATGTTACCGCCCCTTACATATATTGATGTTGTCTCACAGGTAAACATAATTTTAAATGGGAATCTAATCACATCTCATTGAAGACTACATTCATAGTTTGCATGGAGTTTGGTTAGAACAGTAAAGAAACCTTGGTCCTAGATTGTGTTTTCTAACCACCCTAGCTCTTGATGCTGTCTATTTTAGTCAAAACGTGCATATCTAGCTATTTTTTTAAGTTCAGATTGAGGTGCTGACTACATAAAAGAGAACCAGCCACAACAGAATTTGAGCATGGATATTATTATAACCATGCAGGCTTTCTAATTAAAGTGGTTATAGACCTCTGACATCAAATATAGACAAAGAATACCCATCTAGACTGTGTATCTGTCTCAACCCAGAGCACTAAGTGTAATTTCTGCCTATCACCTTGTTCCTCTGCTGTCTGCATGAGTCAATTCTGATAAAGTTTTTCTGATACCAAGAATTTAGGAAAGGGAGCTCCAGTATACAACCTGTGATTGACAGCCTCAGCTCTGTTCCTAGGGCTGTGCAAAGGGAGGTGTCCCTTCCATCCAATCAGCTCTCAGAGCTCCCCTCACTGAGATCTGCAGAGTGTAACTTCCGATCCCCTCCCCCTGCTTTGTGAAAGCTCAGAGAAACTGTATAGATGCTGCACTTTAGACAGCTGTATATAAGAGACTGCTGCAGATAAACAGGTACAATTTAAGCAGGGGGATTTGTTTTTATTTAATCTCTGTATCACTCAAGCCTAGTCACTGCACTAGGTACATGTAAGGGTTTATGACCACCTTAACTGTTTTAATCCCCTTCTCCATTTAGCTTTATTTATTTTGTCTGGGCCTGACATTTATGTAGGAGTTTCAGGATGGTCAAAATTAAAGTTTCAGAACATTCCTGCTATACATGCATAATTTCCACATCTTTTATCCATTTAAAGACACTAGAAGTACAGAAAAATACCCCTTGTTGTGCCGAAAAAAAACACTCAGTTTCTAATTCATGTTTTCCTTTAGACCCCTTTCACACTGAGGCGCTTTACAGGCAATATAGCACTAAAAATAGCACCTGCATACCCCGAGGAGTTTCACACTGGATCGGTACACTGGCAGGACATTAAAAAAAGTCGTGCTAGCAGCATCTTTGGAGCGGAGAAGGAGCAATGTATACACCGCGCGTAAACCACTCCTGCTCATTGAACTGAATGGGCACTTTGTGCTACTTTGCGAATCATTTTAAACCTTTTTTGGTCGCTAGTGGGGGTAAAACTGCAAAAACGGCGGTATATCACCGCTAGCGGCACTTTACCGCCGATGGTGCTGACGTCCCAGTGTGAAAGGGGCCTTAATAAAGAGGAGCGTTTTTGTGAGTAGTGAGTGAGTTGCTTAAAGCACTGTCTTGTTGTCTTTTGCCAACCTATTCAAACCTTCCCCCCATCCTATTCCCTACAACAAAACTAATGACCTATAGTATAGGATAAAAAATTGGAGTACTAATTAGGCTCTTAAGATAAAACCAGAAGTGTGCACAAAACATAGGAAAGCTCTGAAAGCTCTGAAATTCTGACAGAAGGGTCAACGGTTAGTGTGGAATCAGTAAAAATGGGGAATTTCCTCACCCAGGAAATTTTACTAGCTAAGAATGTCAAGAACTTAAAAAAACTTTTATTTTTTGGGTTTTCCTCGAGAAGGGGAATATGCAAGGCTGTGAGAATTGTTAGAAAATAAAAATCACACATATGCACACCTAAGTTTACCTGAATGGACCTGTGTCTTTTTTCAACCATGTTCACTAAGTAACTATGTAACCTGAAGTTTGATGCCAATTGATGCCTGTTTATGATGAAAGGTTGTTTATATGCTAGCAACTGTTAGTCTACAGGTAAACTTTTACTATCGAATTGTTTCAGCAATGCTGATTACATATTTCTATTCTGGTAGGTTTCTATAAAGTTGACCATATAAAGCAGGCATTTTCAAACTACGGCCATCCTGTTGTTTAGGAACTACAATTCCCATCATGTCTAATATCTGTGAAATGTCAGAGTTTTACAATGCCTCATGGGATGTGTAGTTCCGCAGCAGCTGGAGGGCCGTAGTTTGAAGATTCCTGATATCAAGGTTGAATTTGGGGGTCACAATCTGTTCTTTTTACAAAACATAATTCAAGCTTGTTTTGTACAGACATATCACATTCATGCAATAGGCGTATATATAACTGTAAAACATGCCATTGTGGGTACCTATCAGTACAATTATCATTGCATGAAATGACCAAAATATGCTGTGCAGCAACATTAACTCTTAAGCCAGAAGAGTCTCTTTTGTGTGCCATTTTGTTTCAAGACTTCAAACTCATGGCTATGTTCCATCTCTCCAAAAAAATAGGTTGGGTGTTGCTATTGGACCATTTTGTAAGTTATAGAGCCCACTTTTTTTGAGAGAAGGTTCTCCTTTTAAAGGGTATCCTATATGTATAGATATGTTACTGATTTCATTTCAGAGTATTTTACTCCTGATGAATGGCGTGAGCCATGAAACGTGCATCGAGTACATTTTGAACTGATACTCAATTTTGGCTCACCAAGAGCAATTTCTTATGTTTATTATTAACCTCCCTGGTGGTATGATTATTTCGGATTTTAGGTGCTAAAAGCGTTACAATTATTTTGCATGAAAATTTGGCGTTTTATATTGTAGTCCTGCAATTCTTAGGAATAACTCTCTTAAATCTGTTCAAACCAGAGTCTAGCAGACATCCCGGGTACGATAAAGTTTGAAAAATGAAATCATAAATTATAATATAATAAATAACTATAAATAATTATATCAAATAATAATATAACAATAATAACAATTATTCAATAATGTAATCAAATCAAAAACACAGAAATTTGCTCAGTTGCAGAATTGTCACTGTCATTACTTTTCAATATTTGATGACGGATCTCCCCACAAATCTCTAACGCTCAATTCTGCGAGTGATTCCAATTTATTATCGCTGTTTTCTAGCTGGTCTAAAATCATTTTTGATGTAAAGTGACAGTTTTGGTTGCTATGGACAATCTCCAGTTTCCAGGCACAAAGAACAGTTTTTATTATATAAAACTGCATGCAGGACACTGGGCACACCACTAGGGACAAAGGGGATGCGAAATAATTACATACAGCAATGTAATCTGTAAGATTACATTATACTGTATGTATAGTGTGTGTTTTAATTTTTGAATTTGGCGCCGATCTCCTACCCCGTGCAAAACTTCCACCCCGAGCCAGACTCGGGAATACCGCCAGGGGGGTTAATGGATGAATGATCTATAAAATTGTATTGCTAATCATGTTGTATTTTACTTTGTATAATAATTGTATGTGTATACAAGTGAACTGTTATTTACATTATATCATGTCCTTTTACCAAAGATTACTGATACTTTTTAACTTGTTTTGAAATAATAAACAATTTAATGATCAATATAAACTAGATATTTATTCAGTGACATGCCTCATATAAGGACCCATTCTTTCCATTTACTTTTTTGTTTAAACATATATTATCGATAGAGGTTTGCCACTGCTTTGATTAGGTTGTGTAAGGTCACATTATTAACATGTATGTGCATCCCCAGTATTAGAAATAAAGTTGAATTATTAGAACCCCCTAAAAATGGGCAAAGCTTATATCAGATATTATGGCATACCATGCTATCACCAGTTTTTAGAAATAAAGAATTGCATTTTGCACATGCTTCTTTAAATTACATTTATTTAGATAAAATGATTATTTACTAATCCTCTTTGATTTGTGCTATCAAGCAACATTACATTGATAAAAAAAGAAGTTAAAACAAAAAAGCAGACAGATGTTTATTTAATTAGACATGCCCATTAACAATGCATAGTTACATAAAAACAATTTATGCCTTACATTAGGAAGAACAAAACAAAGTGATGTGTAAGAGTATATATTGCCTTCTATCTTTATCTCGTTAAACAGATGTACCTGATTTCTGGCCAGGCAAATTAAAACGTATCTCACAGATAACAAATGTGGTTACATTAACGTTTCCTTATAAAGTGCTGCATTTGCAAATGTTTAACAATTTATTGCTATGGTTTATATTATATGTAAAACTAAAATTGTTTCTCTTTCTACCTAAGATTCATGACCACTTTAATTAAACAATTAACTTATGTAAGGTTTCGGATCTATCTGTGTGTCTTCTTATTTATTTATTTATTTTAATTGAATCCTGGGCAGCATCCATACTTAGTTACAATGTGTGTTGGTAAAGCACAGCACTACAATATGTCTGCATTAAAATACATTACAAACTACCTTGTGCATCCAATTCTGTAATTTAAACATACAGATAAGGATTTGGGAACATAATAGAATGAGTTTTTTTAAATATTCTATATTGCACATTCCTTGCATAAATAAAAGTAATTATAATGATACAATAACATTAGCCTTGATTATAAAGAATTTGAAAAGTTAATACAGCCTATAAAAAAATTCTACTATGTTGCACCATGGGAGCATGAATTTGAAAAATGGGTTTCTCCTCCCTTATGTAACTTCTTTAGTTACTGCATTGCATAGGGAGTCTCGTTACTCATTGCACAGGACAAATCAGAAAAGTTGTAGTTTGATCCGCGCAGTGGAACTAGTACAGTACAGGAAAGAATTTAATCTGTGTTTATTGATAATTTTTTATTTTTTTTATAAGTTCAGCCAGAACTGCTGCCCCTACTTATCACTAACACCAAAAGGTGAAGCAAAGATAGAGAAAAGGAGTGTTGCAGTAGGTTTTGGCGCTGTTCCTATGGCCAATAATACTATGTTACACCCTCTGTAGGTTATAACCTTATATGTGGAAGAAGCCCCGAGATTGATTAAGACAAGTTCACTTGAACAACCCTAATGGGGCTCGGGATATATATCCCGTCTACCTGCCCCACCCTGTGGTGAGATACACTTTGGCCTATATACTTTTACATGTTTGAAACTCAGCCTGTGCTTAACTACTGTCTGTTAACTTTTTATGACTCTCTGGAGTATTTTCCTTGGTTAATTGGGCCTGGTGCCAACAAGATTTTTCACTCAGGTATATAAAAAAATATTTGTGAAATGAACCTGTGTTAGACCCTCTGGGTTTTTTTCTTTTTGGGCAAGTTAGTGAAAAAAAAATAATACAACAATATGAAGCTAAATTAATAATTATTTCCTGTGTTCTAGTGGAGGTGAAATATTGTGCCAATTAAGTGATTTATGCTCCTGGAATTCCAAATACCTCCAGAGAAAAAAAAAACAACATAAACCAAAATTACTGAGACAAAATTAATGAAAATAAATTAAAATAATTGCAACAATACTAATTAATCAGAGTGCTTGCAATAATGCTATATACACATGTGTGTACAAGAGGTAGACAGGTGTATACACCTATATATATATCTCCTGTGCAACCTTTTCTCCATATACATAAAGTGACTAGTGCTTAATATAGTGAACAAAGTGACTTCCATAGGAAAGAAAAAGCGACTGATGCTTAATATGATATACTCCATACACATATACCATACACAAAAAGTGACTAGAGTGCAATATAATAAATATGCAAAGTGAATTTGTGCTCTAAGGTAGTCCCATGATCAGACAACTTTTTTCAGGAAAAAATTCCTTCTCGTATGGATGGTACGTGGGACTGTGATTATTATCCATGCTCCTATTGCCAATACACTCAATACACAAATTTTTAACCTTTTTGACACTTTTTTTGTGAAATGGTAGGGGTACATTTTTACCCCATTACCAATTCACACAGGGGGAGGGCGGGATCTGGGGGTCCCCTTGGTCCCCTGTACCCATACGAGATTTTTGTAAGTTTTTTCATGAATACTGCTTTCTTTGGTGGTATTTAACCTCCCTGGCGGTATGATTCAGTCTGGAATAAGGTGCTGAAAGCGGTACAATTATTTTGCATGGAAATCTGGCGTTTTATTTTGTAGTCCTGTAATTCTTAGGAATAACGCTCTTAAATCTGTTCAAACCAGAGTCTAACAGACATCCCGGGTATGATAAAGTTTATAATATAATAAAGAATAATAAAAAATATTCAATAATGTAATCAAATCCTAAAACACTGAAAAAGGGACACTTTTTGGTTGCTATGGACAATCTCCAAATTTCAGGCAGAAAAAAACAGTATTTATAATATAAAAGTGCATGCAGGGCACTGCACAGACCACTAGGGACAAAGGGGGTGTGTATTTTGTAATACAGGTTGGCGCGGCGGACATCGCTGGATCCAGGGGACAAGGTGAGTAACTCTCCCTGTGTCCTCCCCTGCATCGAGCGAAGCGATCCCGAGTCTGGCTCGGGGTTACCGCTCCTGTAATTAAAATCCCAACCCGAGCCAGACTCGGGATTACCGCTAGGGGGGTTAATCACCACTGAGTTTATTTTTTTTTTTGCTTAATAAACAAAAGGTTTTTAAAAAAAAAAAAACTTTCTTTGTTTCTGTTATAAAATTTTGCAAATAAATATCCTTTCTTGATACATTTAGGTCAAATTGCATTCTGCTACATTTCGTTGATGAAAATAAACCAAGTTAGTGTTTGTTATTTAGTCTGAAAATCAATTAAGCCCGATGAACTGACGGCGTATCTAATTTCTTTAAGCCTGAAAACGGCCACTTTTTGGAAAGTAGGAAACCCAAGGTATTTGGTAAGAGGCATGGTGAGTTTTTTTTTATTTTTTGGAAAATGAAGAAATTGCATTTTTTTCCCCGCAATTTTTTACATACTGTCACCAGTGCAGTACAGCATCATCATATGACTGGTGTGGTCGTTATCATGGAAACTGACTGATGACAATATGTAAAAATAAATTATATATGTATTATATATATATATATATATATATATATATATATATATATATATATATATATATATATATATATATATATATATATATATATATATATATATATATATATATATATACATATATATATATATATATATATATATATATATATATATATATAGTAGTAACACTGTACTACTATGATGAGGTGATCAGGATTTTTTTTTTTTACAGTTATAAGCCACCATTTTTTTCTGAATGAAAGCTACTCATTCAGTGTTTACTATTGTTATTAGCTATGATTGCCACAGCTAATCACATGGTGCAGCTGGGCTGTGACTGGACCTCTCTGTACCATGTGATGACTGTGACCAATCATAGAGCTAATCACAATAGTACACAATGGAAGGCATGTAACAAAGCCTTTCATTGTGTACAACTGTCATCTGATCTGCTGTGATTAGCCACAGCAATCACATGGTACCGGCAGTGGGTCGGTGCAGTGATCTACCATCGGCCGTGTCTGGTAGCCATGGTGGGTGACAGATCACGCTGGAGCACAGCCCTCGGGGTGTGTGTGAGGCACAATCTTGGGAGGACATCATATGACTAGGGATGGCCTTGCGGTTCACCTGACGGTTGGTTCGCGGCAAATTTTCCGTGTTCGCGATTCGCCAAACCGGTGGACTTCTGGTGCTGTTCGCGTGGCGGACATATGTGTTTACATTGTGAAAGAACTTTGACCCATGATGACACTTCCATCATGGGGTACAGGACAGCCAATTGAGACATTTCAGCACATGGACAATTGGCCTTTCCTCTACCTTATAAATAAACCTGATCTGGCAGCCATTTTACATTCTGTCTTTTGTCAGTGTAGGGAGAGGTTGCTGTGTGGAGCAGGGACAGACTGTAGTGACACAAATCACTAGCTATTAGGTCCACAAAAGTCCCTTTAAGGACTGGTATAGGTGTACAGTATATATGGTTCTTGTGCACTGCTGCTGACTGCTGTGCTGCTGATTGCACTGCTGACCGATTCTGCAGCTGTCTTTTGTCAGTGTAGGGACAGGACGCTGTGTGGAGCAGGGACAGTCAGTTTAATCACTAGCTATTACTATTAGGTCCACACAGGTCCTTTTAAGGACTGGTATAGGTGTACAGTATATAGGGTTGTACACGTATAATATACTTTCTTTCAAAATAGAAAGTCTATTATACTTGACTGCAGAGCTGAGTGCTGACCGATTCTGCAGCTGTCTTTTATCAGTGTAGGGACTAAGGGACAGTCTGCAAATCACTAGCTACTAGGTCCACAAAGGTCCTTTTAAGGCCTGGTATAGGTGTACAGTATATAGGGTTGTACACGTATAATATACTTTCTTTCAAATGTGGTATGGTGTCAGTGCTCTCTATTTCGGTGCTGGTGTCAGTGCTCTCTATCACAGTGCTGGTGTCAGCGCTCTCTATCACGGTGCCGGTGTCAGTGTTCTCTATCTCGGTGCTGGTGTCAGTGCTCTCTATCACGGTGCTGGTGTCAGTGCTCTCTATCATGGTGCTGGTGTCAGTGCTCTCTATCTTGGTGCTGGTGTCAGTGCTCTCTATCTCGGTGCTGGTGTCAGTGCTCTCTATTTCGGTGCTGGTGTCAGTGCTCTCTATTTCGGTGCCGGTGTCAGTGCTCTCTATCACGGTGCTGGTGTTAGTGCTCAGTCTCTTTTACGGTGCTGGTGTCAGTGCTCTCTATCTCGGTGCTGTGTTCAGTGCTCTCTATCTCAGTGCTGGTGTCAGTGCTCTCTATCATGGTGCTGGTGTCAGTGCTCAGTCTTTATCGCGGTGCTGGTTTCAGACAGTGAGGGAGATAGCAGCGGAGAAGCCAATCAGCAGGCAGTGCCAGCACCATGGCTGAGGATCAGCACTGGACTGGCACCTCCGGACCACCGCAGTGGAGCCCTGCATAGGTGGGGGTAAGGGCCGGGCAGAGGGCGGGGCTCAAGCACAGGTTGGCACACTGGGACACTGGCACAGGACTGCGCTGCCCTGACTGTGGAACTGATCATCTCCTGCACCCCCTTCGTAGCCTGCCCTGACCTTGCCTCTCCTCCATGGCCTTCATGCGCTCCTGAATTGTCAAAATTTCACAGATAAAAAAAGAATGCTTGACGTTGTCAATCCCAGATTCACTTAATACTTTTGTTATGTCAGTGTCCATGTTGTGGGACTATGTGTGCACAGCTAGTAAGTATTTTGTGGCTGAAAATATGACCTGGAGGTTTTTAAGGTTCGCCTGCCATTAAAGTCAATGGGGTCTGCCGCGAACAACAGTGCTCCCGCCCGACCATCATTTTACAATAGGCTGGGACGGAAAAGGTTAAAAGCAATTCCCAAGTATGTTGTTTAGTTTATGATTGCTGTTTTTTCTATGCTGCAATTGAAGCTAGATTAAAAGGAGCCAGTTGACATTGTATGGTATTAAAACATTTTTTTTTTCTTTGTTAGATGTCCCCCTTGGCAGTATCTAGCTCAACATTCTTTGTTTTACAAGTTTTCCTATTAGCACAAAATCGGACAGAATTTAATAGCAGGATTCCCCCCCCCCCCCCCCCCAATTAATTTGGAATTACTGCAAATTTCAAGTTCACCATTTGATCATGGGCAGATTTCCCTACAACTAATTGTATTATCTGCATTTCACAAGGAATATCAGGATAATTCAAACTAGGCTAGCTGACAGATAGAAGTTGTGCAAGAAATAAGCAGTCTCCCAACATCCAAGCAATTTCATCACTATACCTGACATTTAAAAAAAAAAAATCATGTTTTAACACAGAACTTCATAAACCCACAAACACAGACATTTCTACTATATTAAAAACCAGCAGAAAAACTTAAAATATAAATGTATAGGGATACAAAAGGCTAATTCCCTGAAATTGAGGACAGGTAGCATCAACGGCAAGAAAACGACAGCATCTCATTAACTCAGCTGTATATGGCGTTGTCTCTAGTATGTTGCTTTGATCTTGTAGCATCAAATCAAAGTACATGGATGACAGAAATTTGGCATAATCTATGTAATCTTCTATACTAATATCTTTTAAATGGCTAAAATTGAAGTATGCCTCGTTGTCTTATTTTTTTTAAGGCATTGAATAAACAGAGATAATGTGAGAGCTGAAAGACTATAATGTGCAGCTCTTTTTCTTTTAAATGAAGAATGTTCACACACAATAGGCTTAACGCTTGGAGTATGTATTTACCGTCAGCTGTTATTAAATCTCATTGCATGTTTTATTGTGGCTGTGTGAATGCAATGAATTAATGCACACACACTGTTACATGAACAATACACTGTTCTGTACACTGGCTCTTTTCAGAAACTAGTGTTGAAGCTAATAATATGCTTCAATGTCTGCTCCAGTCATTTTAGATGAGCTCCCCTGTGTTCTAACATGCTTTATGCAATCTAAATTTACAGATGTATAGCAGCAAATCATAGCGTTAACACTCCTGTATATATGTAGTATTACAGTATAAAACAAGGCAAACTGTTATAAAAGTGTTTTCTTTGATGAGAACACTGCATACAATCCCGGCAAAAGAAGACCTACTTACCAACTATAGAGGTAAAATAGTGTTTATACTGTGGCCATGAAAAAAGATCACACAGTGCTAGCTAGAGTCAATGTTTGCTCTGGAAATACTGATAACTTGTCGTTGATATATTTTTCTTTGCAAGTGACCCTTTCATAGACAAATTTCAAAGTCATCACTTTTGAATCAAGGCAGCATTTTGTACTGCTTTATCCCTCAGACATCTGAGCTCTTCTGCAACACAGAATAATGTATCGCAAAGCAATAGCATCTAATGGCACAAAAGGCTAACAAAAATACAGACAGAAGACGCTTTTTTTCACTTCACCCTGATAGGTGCTTGAAAGCATATGTAGTAACAGGTCATGCATGGTTCATGAATTTTTTTTAAAGGACTAGCAGTTAGAAAGTTTCTTTAATCTAATATCTAATATACATCAATGAACAAATGTTAACAAATGAAAGAATAGATTAGATCTTTACAGAATAATTGAGTTGGATATATATATATATATATATATATATATATATATATATATATATATATATATATATATATATATATATATATATATATATATTTATATATAATATATCTTTTAGTTATGGAAAAAGTGAAATTATATACACTCTTTTAATCTCATAATTGTGTAAGTATACATAAGCTTCATAAACATTTCTATGGAAAGCCAACATGTGTTAGTAATTATTAGCTTGAGCTGGGTTCTTACCATCCTCCCAAAAGTTTCAATATTTTAGTTAAGATTTTAGGAAAATTTATTTTAACTACAATATTTCTTGATTAGGATATTAATAAGAACATTGTTTTTTAATGAATATGTAGCACACTACTCCCGTAGGAGCTGCTGAATTAGTTGTACAATCTGCCAATCACCCCTACAGCCATACACATCACAACCCATAGACTAGAGACAGTCCATATATGAATTTTATACTTGGTTTTATTTGCAGAACTTGAACATGGGTAGGAGAAGGATTGTTTGAGATGCTCTTTTGCTGCTTATCAATTCTTCCCTTGACTTCTTGTGCAAATTCTTAATGCAATACTGTGATGAAGAGTCACTCTGAATAACTCTTTACAGATAGACTTTGGTAGAATTATCCCTGAGAACACACAGGCCAGATAATAAAGAGTCACTCTGAATAACCCTTCACCTTTTCCTTTAGAACAATCCTGTGTCCCCTCCAGTCATACTTGCTGATCTACCTCCGCCAGTTGACCAATACTTCCGTTTGTACAGCACTCCCAAGTTAAACAAAAGGGCATTACTCTGAATAATTCCCTCCTGCCTGACTGATTAGATTTCCTTGGGTGTTGAACCTAAAGCCACAGGCCATTACCACCTATTTCCATGACTCACGTGCCAACATCCCTCAGTCTTTGGAAGTACTGTTATGTAATTTATACTATTGTTCATAGATTCACAGTATATAGCTCCATCCTCTCCTCCATTAGTTTCCCTGGGCTTCCACTCACTTGTCCTCCCGATCAACAGTCCATGTTTCACTCACAGAAAGGCGATCGCCCAGTCGTCTTCTTCCACTTTGCTCCTACTTCCTCCTAATGGCTCCTCCATCCCTCCTCTCCGCGTGGCACATTCCCCTTCCCGCACGGGGATGCCCAGGCTGCACCACCTACTTTATGCTGTCTTCCTCTCCTCCCAGACTTCTTCCCCAGAGCATGTGACCCCAGCTTATAAGGCAGGCTGCATGCAGAGGAATATATATTGGCCTAAACTGATGGAAAAATGTGTTTTTGAAAAAAAATTGGGGGAAATGTATTAATGCAAAAAGAAAAAAATATATTTTTTTTCACAATTGATGCTCTTTTTTTGTTTATAGTGCAAAAAATAAAACCGCAGAGGTGATCAAATGCCACCAAAAGAAAGCTCTATTTGTGGAAAAAAAAGGACACAAATTTCGTTTGGGTATAGCATCGAACAATCGTGCAGTTGTCAGTGAAAGCAATGCAGTGCCAAATTGTAAAAAGTGCTCTGGTCAGGAAGGGGGTAAAATCTTCCGGGGCTGAAGTTGTTAATACAGACTAGTTTCGATACCAACGGAACATGCCATCATGCCCCTGCGGATTCGTAATGTGCATTAGAACCATCAAGTGGTCTGATAATGGGGAGTCTCTAATAGATGACCTGGTAACCGATGGGGGGGCCAAGGCAGCAATATAAAACATGATCAATTCTCACGTAAGTTTGACGTGGTGCTGAAAAGTGGGTATAATCCTTTGAATGTGGCTTAAGCTCCCTCCAGATATCCACTAACCCGTGTGAGTTTATGAGATTAGCTATCTTACTACTTTGTTTAGGGGGGTGCAAAATTCGGGAACGGCAGTGCCCAGATTTGTCTAGCATTCGATCGTGTGCCACGTTAGAGTCCCCCCATTATCATGCTGCCCAGGGGGAAGACATTTTGGAGGTAAAGAATTGTGCTTGTCCTCTGTTAGGAGCATAATATGAAACCAAAGTGTAGTGATTGCCTGTTAGAGAACCTGAAATTAATATATATCTGCCCTCTGGATCTTTCATTTCCTGCGATACCTGATTGCCTTTTGAGCCAGTACTGGGAGAAGAGGTTTGAGTGACCTTCTTTGCTGAATGGTGAGCGGGGAGATGTCAGCAAAGATTTGGACCGAATAATCTCATAATGTCTTCCTTTACTTGGTAAAAGTGCAGCTTGACAATTTTTTGTCCCACAAATAGAGCTTTCTTTTGGTGGTATTTGATCACCTCTGTGGTTTTATTTGTTTGCACTATAAACAAAAAAAAGAGCGTCAATTTTGAAAAAAAAAATATTTTTTACTTTTTGCATTAATACATTTCCCCCAAATTTTTTTTCAAAAACAAATGTATTCATCAGTTTAGGCCAATATATATTCTTCTGCATATTTTTGGTAAAAAAGATTTATGGCATTTTTATTATTTTTTTTTTTACTAGTAATGGTGGTGATTTGCGATTTTGTGTGGTACTGCGACATTGTGACGGACAGATCGGAGACTTTTGACACAGCCACATATCAACATCATGTATTCCACACATATCAAGTGGCGCCCGCTTCTGTCATTAAGCATGGGCTGTGTGGACCATCCTGGGAAACCATGGTCACTGCTCCTGCGCAGCCCCAGTGGCATTGAGCATAACTCCGCTTGCACGCTTTGTTTACCAGTACATGACATTGGGGGTGGAGCAGCCGATCCTCCCGGGGGTATAAGTAGGAATCCAACTTGGCGGTGGCTCCCATTCACAGCTTTGTTTTGCTATCACAGCTGCACCTCCACGAGGGGAATATATATTTTTTTTTTTTACGGACTTCACCTCACGTAGGTAATCACTTAAATTACTTAGTGTAACCTATACTTTAGCCATTGACTTTATGTATTCCAACTCCCTGTGCACTTCATACACAACTTGTTAGACATCCTCCCACACCTCCAATGATAATTTTCTTGCCCCTTTGGTCTCCCAGTCCTTACCAGCGTTTACCTTATGCTGGTTTATGAATATTTACATGCATAATGTATTACTTATTAAGCATACCTGCATTAGTAGGGGCAGTTGACTGACATTCATACTCTTCTACTGTCTATAGTTATGTACCATGGATGAGATGACACTTCTAGGGACATCTGCACGCACCGCAGCCATGTTGGATCTCCAATTGTCCCCCTGCGGGGTTACCTGCTGCTATGCCTCCTCAGCTACCGAGCTGGATGCATGCATGTTTTGAGCTGCCGAGCTAGCAATTGATGGCCTGGCCCAAATCATGGGTGAGTATGGGACTTACAACTAGACCCATGTGACCACTCACCTTCCTGTCCAACTTTGTTTAGCATGTACTTCCTTGGTTCATTATTTGTATTGTGGGTACATTTAAGCATCTACCCCTGAAGAGCAAGCATGGTCTCATGAAACGTGTCAGGTAATACCGATGCTTACACATATTGTGATGTTTGTATACTTATTTTATATGCAATGTATCTACCTCTGCATGTGGAATGTTTATCCTTTCACACTGTATATACAATGTATCGCCAGTTCACCATTGCTGTTCGTGAACATATGCTCCATATGTGTGATTAGTTGCAATAAATTTATATTTATTTTTGTATATACTCATGGTATCTTTATTGGCTAACCACACTCACCTCATTTAAAGTCCCAGGGTGACCTTTTGAATATATATTTTTTGGGACCATTGGCATTTATACAGCGATCAGTGCTATAAAAATGCACTGATTACTGTATAAATGTCACTAGCAGGGAAGGGGTTAACACTAGGGGGCAATCAAGGGGTTAATTGTGTGTTCCCTCAGTGTTTTCTAACGGTGGGGGATAGGATTAACTAGGAGAGGAGCCATATCGTTTTTCCTACTTAGTAGAAACAAACAATATGGCTCCTCTTCCCTGACAGCACAGGGATTACACACAAAAATCCCTGTACAGACACACGTGCATGCAATTGTGCATAGCCAGCAGCCATTGTGCCCACCGGCCATGCGTGTCTCTGGTGGACGCTAAAAGGAATGGATGTACACATACAGGATTTTGCCCAATTCTGCCGCGGTATATATTAAGCAACCCGGTCCACTGCACAATGTTGGAAAAAGATAGAATACTTCCAGGTTAATGATGGTGCGATAGTCTCTCCTGACACGCTTTGGTCAGCCCATAAGGCTGTGATAAGGGGTGAGATCATCCAGCTAGCCTTTAAACTACAATGCAAATGATGTGCTGACATTAAAAAGGAACAGGATTTCCATAGACGAAACCTCACTTCTAAAACTCAAGCAGTTTAGCTTATACCTAAATTTGGCCCTTACTACTCAGGGCAGAAAAAGACGTTAGATGGTCTGGACTGGAGCTTGATTCTACCTTCATAAGGACAAAATAGGTCCCAGATTAGCTGCCAGACTGATGTCCTGCCACTATTCCATCTCTTTCCCAAAACTACGTTCATCCACAGGAGCACACAGAATCCACAAAAGATTATGGCTGAGTTCCATGGATTTTACTCCAAACTTTACAGGGCAAACAATGCAATTAATGCCTTGTACACACGGTCGGACATTCCAACCACAAAATCCGTCTGATTTTTCCTGACGGATTTTGTCCGAAACTGGTGTTGCATACACATGATCGGGCAAAGTTGTCAGAAAATACAATCGTTTGGAATGTGGTGACATTCGTTGTGTACGACGGGACTACGTAGAGACTAGTAGCCAATAGCTTTGGTCTTGTAATTTGATCTGAGCATGCGTGGCACTTTGTCTCTGTCGGAATTCTCTACAAACGATCGGAAATAGTCTGATTTTTTTGTCTGAAAATTTGAAATCCTGCTCTCAAATTTTTTCCGTTGGAGTTTCTGACGGAAAAAGTCCGATAGAGCCCACACATGATCAGATTTTCCAACAATCTAATCCGATCAGACCTTTTCCGTCGGAATTTCCGACCCTGTGTACAGGGCATAAGACCTTCAGATCCTCCCTCTCCACGTGTTCTTTAACTCTCAACTATAACAGGGAAAGATAGCTCAGAAGTTGGCAACTACCTTTCTTTGATCAACAATGACCTTTACATTTTGACAAAAATCTTGGCCATTAGGCTTTCCACTTTTATCAATGACTATATTCTTAAGGACCAAGTGGGCTTCATTCCCAGCAGACAGGGACTGGATCAAATGTTCAGAGAAGTGGATGTCATCTCACTTCTGAGAATGAATTGGGATGAAGGCAGTCCTCAGGAAGGTTATTTGCTGTCAGTGGACCTCCAGAAGGCCTTTGATACAGTAGAATGATTCTATCTATTTGAAATGCTAGACAGATGGGGCTTTGGACCACACTTCATTCAGACACTGAGGGTCCTATATTCCAATCCTAGTGCCCAAGTTAATATGCTAGGCCACTTCTCTGACCAATTTCCAATTTCCAAAGGAACGTGACAGGAGCTCCCCCTATCACCAATATTTTTTACCAGCACCATAGAAACCCTGGCCATAGCCATTAGATCTAATCCAAATATTCATGGAGTAAGATGTGGATCCAGGACCCACAAATGCATATTTGCGGATGACCTTCTTCTTTTTGTAACTTCACCCCTCATATCCACCCCGAATGTTCTTAATCACCTTAAGGACTTTGGCAAAAATCTCGGGACTCCAGGTGAACATGGCAAAATCTAAAGCACTAAATTTCACCATCCTGGATTCCCTCGTTGAACGTATTAAAAATAGCTTTTTGTTTATCGGAAGTTCCATCTCCATCCCATATCTGGGTGTCAATCTGACAGCTAGCATTGATCTGCTTTATGGAGCCAATTTTCCCCCACTTTACAAAAAGTTGACAAGTGACTTGTCTATCTGGTCGAAGAGAGAAATGTCCTGGCTAGGGAGGGCCCATAATATTAAAATGACTCTACTACCCGGAATATTGTATCTATTTCATTCCCTTTCCCGATTTATGTTAAAAAAAAACTCACCTCCAGAAATTCCAATCCAAGGTAATTAGCTTTATATGGATTCTGCTGTCCTAAAAGTGTCCTTTTTAGAAGTCATAATCAAGGGGGATTGGGAGTCCCACACCTTTGGAAATATTACCAGGCAGCCCAATTGGCCCAATTCTCTAACATATACTCACAAGGCCACAGCCCGGACTGGGTGGATATGGAGAGACAGTGGGTCCCTGGACACACTGTAGATTACCTGACTTGGGTTCCTTCCAAACAGAGATCCCCAATATTGACACCTACACTCTCCCATTCCTTAGCCCTATGCGACTCTCTCTATAAATCTATGAATCTATATATCACCCCCAGCTACATCACCAACCTCATCTGCAGATATTGTCCAAATCGTCCCCTCTGCTCCTCCCATGACCTCCTGCTCTCTAGCTCCCTTATTACCATCTCTCATGCTCTCATTCAGAACTTCTCCAGAGCCTCTTCCATCCTCTGAAATTCCCTGCCCCAGTATATCTGATCAGCCCCTAACCTGTCCACCTTTAGGAGATCCCTGAAAACTCACTTATTCAGGGAAGCCTATCCCACACCCACCTAACAACTGTCCTTGAGCCACCCCCCCCATCAAATCATTCCCTGCATCTATTACCTTTTGTACCACCACCCCCTTCCTTTAGAATGTAAGCTCTATGAGCAAGGCCCTCCTGTCCCTTCTGTATTGAACTGTACTGTAATTGTGCTGTCCCTCCTCTACATTGTAAAGCACTGTGTAAACTGTTGGTGCTATATAAATTGTGAATAATAATAATAATAAATCCAAGCCTCTAATATCTGACTTTAGACCACTAACTCATCTGTTTCACAATCCCCTCTTCCCTTCCGGACAAAATATTAAGGCTTTCCAATGGTGGACAAATAAGGGTCTATTTAGAATTTGGCACTTCCTAACTTCTATGGGCCCCCTTATTGCGTCCCATTGTATAAGCAGATTGGAGATGCCATAATCAGAAAGATTCAGACTACATCAAATCAGACACATCACCTTCTCACTATGGAGTTCCAAACCAAATCCCTGAAGGATTACAGCTTATGTGCAGTGTTGTTCTGGAGTCTTGGACCAAAGTGGTGGTATTTCTTTAATTTATGCAGTCTTGACAGAGACCTCAAAAAAATCCTTATATGCACTAAGCTGGGAAAGGGATATGGACTCTAGCTGGGAAGTCGACAAATGGTATAGCCTCTTCCGCAGATCATTCAAAGGCATGGTAAATATATCTCTAATGGAAGCGAGTGTGAAGATATTAACGAGATGGTATCACATCCCTTCTCGACAAGCAATAATTTTTATGGGCTCCTCTCCCCTTTGTTTCAGAGGACGTGGCCACTTTGGTAATCTATTCCACACTTGGGGGGAATGCCCACGCATTAGGGGATTTTGGAATAAAATCTTTTGTTTGCTGCACAAGGTCACCGGCCTGGTAATCTCTAAAACTCCAGAAATCGTCTTGCTAAATGGCAAGCCCCCTGAATGGTCAAAGGATCTCCTAAAACTCATTCACTTTATCCCACTAGGAACCAAAATGACTTTGGCCCAAGCATGGAAGCTACTGTCAGTGTCAGTGGAAAGAGCTGAAGAAAAGATTTAATGGATAGTGGGCCAGGAAAAGACATTCAACAATTATAAAACATTTGAGACAGTGTGGGAACAGTGGAGCACATATATACCTCAACCCCTATAACCCTCCACACCGCGGTCCAATCTGTGAAAATCCATAAAGCACACATTATCTTTGACTTGGTTGCCCTTCTTATTTGTTGTGAAGTTTGTAGTTAAGGTCATGTATTTGGATAACTAGGACAGGCTTATTTCCTACCTTTGTTAATCATACTAGGTTGATGATATAATTCTATCTCCAGAGGGTATTATACTCTGTAATAATGGATCCATTTAATGGCTTTCATATTTACACTATGCTAGAATTCTATCTCGAGATAGAACCTTTGTTTGTTATATTCTCAATATTTGTAGAGTGACATATGCAACGGTTAAATTGTTATTAAGTTTTAATGTCATTGTTCCTGCTGTAATGTACCTTATTGCATTCTCTTAGAATCTTATTTGATGACTTAAAAAAATAAAACTATTGAAAAGAAAGGTGCATGTTTTGTGGATGTGGTGGCAAACCAAAAATGTGTGACAGCGGTTCTGCGATTGGTTCCTAAAGAGGCCTTTGCTGACAGTTTCCAGAAGCTTTATGAACATTACCAAAAGTGTGTTAGCAAGCATGGCAATTATTTTGAATGTCATTAAAGGTAATTTGTTTTGTATCTTTAGTTTTTTTGTTTTTCTGAAACCATTCACCTAACTTTAGACACATCCCGTACTTTATCTCGGCAGAGCAGCTGGAGAAGAAGATTAGTTGCCATGGGTAACCAAGAGCTTGTGGGAATGTATAGCAGCCAGTAAATAAGCATTGTACTTTGTGTAAGTCACATGTCCTCTGGTAACAAGGGGGTCAGTGCTCTGACTAGCAGTTGGTTCCCCAAAAAGTGTCTGGGACAGAACGGAGACTTCATATACTGTACCTAGTCACATGGTATGGGAAAGAGGTACACTGGACTGGTGGAGACTGGTGGAGAGGGCATGGGTTCTGCAGTATCCCTTCTCAATGCAACAAACTTTGAGGAAGGTGTGTAGTAACATGGGACAGAGGCTTACTATACACCTCAATCGGGGAAGATAGCCAGAATGGGGCTATCCTGAGTAGGGTCATGTGTAGACTTGAACCTTGCTATCAGTTTCCACCACACACACCCCCATATCCAGCAGCATCCTTGACCACGCAGGTGTTCTTTCTGCAGCTCATCGCGGATGTAGAAATATGGGGCAACTTAGGAAACAGCAATCGCAGGTCAATTAGTTTCAGCATAAATCAAATAAATAAATAAATAAGAAGCATAAAGGGAATACAAAGACACTGAATTTCAAAAGAGTCAACTTCCAGAAACTACGCTCCTTGCAAGAAGATACTAAATGGGATAAATTCCTAGGAACAAAGAATGCGAAGGAGAAATGGGTGTGCTTTAGGAGCATATTAAATAAGGGTATTAGCCAGTACATTAACAGAGCTAATACAAGCCCTGGGTGGCTTAACACCAACATAAAAATTCATATAAAAGCAAAGGAGAAGGCCTTTAAAAAAATACAAGGCTGAGGGGTCATCATCAGAAATCTAACTGCAATAAGAAATGTAAGGGTGTAATCAGGGCGGCTAAGAAATAACATGAAAATCACATAGCGGAGGAGAGTAAAAAAAATCCTAAGAAATTGTTTAAGGACATAATAATAAAAGAGGGAGGACAGATCATATTGGCCTTATAGAGATTGATGAAGGGAATCTGGTTACAAAGGATGGTGAGATGGTGAAGGTTTTGAATATATTCTTCTCCTTCTCCTGTATGTCTTCACGAGGGAAACAGGGGGCCTCAGTAACCAAAGGTGCAAGGTTTTGACACGACACAGGAAGCACCCTCATGGTTAACAGAGGATAAAATTAGAAGCACACTTGAAAAACTTAAATAAATCACCAGGACCAGATGCTTTGCACCCGAGGGTCCTTAACCACTTCAGCCCCGGACCATTTTGCTGGCCAAAGACCAGACCACTTTTTGCGATTCGGCACTGCGTTGCTTTAACTGACAATTGTGCGGTCATGCGACGTGGCTCCCAAACAAAATTGACGTCCTTTTTTTCCCACAAATAGAGCTTTCTTTGGTGGTATTTGATCACCCCTGTGTTTTTTATTTTTTGCGCTATAAACAAAAATTTTGAAAAAAACGCATTATTTTTTACTTTTTGTTATAATAAACATTCCCCAAAAATATATAAAAAACAATTTTTTTCCCTCAGTTTAGGCCGATACGTATTCTTCTACATATTTTTCTACAATCTACAATAAGCGATTATTGATTGGTTTGCGCAAAAGTTATAGCATTTACAAAATAGGGATAGTTTTATGGCATTTTTATTAATATTTTTTTTTACTAGTAATGGCGGCGATCAGCGATTTTTATTGTGACTGCGACGTTATGGCGGACACATCGGACATTTTTGACACATTTTTGGGACCGTTGTCATTTATACAGCAACCACTGCTATATAAATGCACTGATTCCTGTGTAAATAACACTGGCAGTGAAGGTGTTAACCAGTGGGTGGCAGTGTAGGGGTTAAGTGTTCTTAGAGGTGTGTTACTAACTGTTGGGGGCTGGGCTTTCATTTAGTGAACACTGATCTCTGCTCCAATCACATGGAGCAGAGATCAGCCTCACTAGTTGCTAGGCAGAAAGGGGAGATGCTGTTTACAATGGCATCTCTCCGTTCAGCTACCCCGTGAGACGATCGCAGGTATGCCCGCGGCGATCGAGTCCGCGGGACCCGCGACTGGACTCACGGGGGTCCCGACCAGCATGCGAGCGCGCCACCGGTGGCGCGCTCCCGATGGCAGGGCGGCAATAAAGATTGGACGTACCTGTACGCCAATATGCCTGCCCGTGCCATTCTGCCGATGTACATTGGCGTGCGCTGGTCGGGAACTGGTTAAGGAACTCAGTTGAGTAATTGCCAGACCGTTATTCCTAATTTTTACAAACAGTCTATTGACTGGTATGGTACTAGCTGATTGGAGAAAAACTAATGTAGTGCCAAACATTAAAAAAGGACCAAGATATATCCCTGGGAACTACAGACCAGTTAGCCTAATATCAATAATATACAAGCTCGTGGAAGGGATGATAAAGGACTATATACAAGATTTTAGTAATGAAAATGGTATCATTAGCAGTAATAAGCATGGATTCATGAAAAAAACATTCTTGCCAAACAAATCTATTAATCTTCTATGAGGAGGTGAGCTGCCATCTAGATGAAGGAAGGCCCATAGACGTAGTGTATCTTGATTGTGCAAAGGCATTTGATACAGTTCCCCACAAACGTTTACTGTACAAACTAAGGTCTGTCAGCATGGACCAAAGGGTGAGTACCTGGATGGAAAACTGGCTACAAGTCCAAGTTCAGAGGGTAGGGATAAATAGGAAGTACTTGGAATGGTCTGGTGTGGAATGTAGGGTCCCCCAGGGTTCTGCCCTGGGACCAATCCTATTTAATTTATTCATAAATGATCTGGAGGATAGGATAAACAGCTCAATCTCAGTAAATGCGGACGATACTAATCTAAGCAGGGCAATAGCTTCTCTGCAGATGTGTAAACCTTGCAAGAAGATCTTAACAAATTAATGGGGTGGACGACTACATGGCAAATGAGGTTTAATGTAGAAAAAATTTAAATAATGCATTTAGGTGGCAAAAACATGAATGCAATCTACTAGGGGGAGAACCTCTGTGGGAATATATGATGGAAAAGGACCTGGGGGTCCTAGTAGGTGACAGGCTCAGCAATGACATGAAATGCCAAGCTACTGCAAGCAAAGCCAATAGCATATTGGCATGCATAACTCCAGAGATAAAACGATATTTCTCCCACTCTACAAGACTCTGGTCCGGCCACACCTGGAGTATGCCATCCAGATCTGGTCTCCAGTCCTCAGGAAAGGTGTGCTGGAAATGGAGAGAGTACAGAGAAGGGCAACAAAGATAATAAAGGGACTGGAGGATCTTAGTTATGAGGAAAGATTACAAGCACTGAACTTATTCTCTCTGGAGAAGAGGCGATTGAGAGGGGATATGATTTCAATGTACAAATACCGTACTGGTGACCCCACAATAGGGATAAAACTTTTCCATGAAATGGGATTTAACCACTTGAGGTCCAGGCCATAGCCGAATGATGGCTACAGCACAGACCTCAATTTCTGGGAGGCCATCATAGGACGTCCTCCCCTGTGCATGCTCCCTGTGCCCGCCCTGCAGGGTGCGTAAGGAGCAAGCTGTGATCACAGAGTCACTGAGACTCGGGTGATCACCGATACGAGTAAGGGGCCGGTCCCGGCCACTTACCATGTGATCAGCTGTCAGCCAATGACAGCTGATCACATAATGTAAACAAAAGCTCGGTAATATTTTTTTTGTTTCTTCACGGTGAGGAGAAAAATATCTGATCACGGCTTATGTTAAAGGCACATCGGTCCCAAAGAAGAAGGAACACAGCCACCTGTTATTGCCACCTGCCAGTGCCCACAGTGACCACCAGTTCCCCCTACATAAGTGCCACCTATCAATGCCCACAAGTGCCACCTATCAATGCTCACCAGTGGTGCCAATCAGTGCCACCTATCAGTGTAAGCAATCAGTGCCCATTATTGGCACCCATCTGTGCCCATGACTGCCACCCATCAGTGCCCATCACTGCCACTCATCAATGCCCATCACTGCCACCTATTGGTGCCCATCATTGCCGCCTCATCAGCGTACATCAATGAAGGAGAAAAATTACCTGTTTGCAAAATTTTATGACAGAAAATAAAAACATTTTTTTTTTAATTAGGTTTTTTTAATTAAAAAAAAAAACAAAAAATGCAGAGGTGATCAAATACCACCAAAAGAAAGCTCTATTTGTGGGGAAAACATGACAAAAATGTCATTTGGGTACAGTGTTGTATGGCCGCGCAGTTGTCATTCAAAGTGCATCAGCGCTGAAAGCTGAAAATTGGTCTGGACAGGAGGGGGGTTTAAGTGCCCAGTAAGCAAGTGGTTAAAAAGACTCACAGCCATTCACTAAAATTAGAAGAAAACTGCATAGAGGGTTCTTTATGGTAAAAGCGGTAAGGATGTGGAATTCTCTTCCACAAGGAGTGGTTTCAGCAAGGAGCATAGATCATTAAAAAAAATAACATACAGGGATATACAATGTAATATTGGCATAAAAACGCACACATACAGGTTGGACTTGATGGACTTGTGTCTTTTTTCAAACTTAACAACTATGTAGCTGCTGGAGGAAAATATGTCCCCTAATCACCTCCATACCCAGGGCCCCACTGCCAGCTTCCCAAAATGCTAACTTTGCAGCTTCTGTTGTTTCAGCTCATGGAGTTGGGCCCTTTCTGTGATTTATGTCCTCTGCTACACCACAGTGGCAGCTACCCATTCAATATTTTGCCCAGAAGGGCTTCTCCTGCCTCCACCAGCATGCGGAAGGTAATGTGTTGGCATGGACAGGAGCAATATATATCCTTCACCACACACTAGGCAAAGCTTTTGATGGCTGGGTAGGATACATGATGAAGCACACTGCTGGAGCTGGGGGAGTCACTGTGTGTCTTGTAACTTGGTGTTGGTGACAGTACACTCACCACTGCTTCCTTTTTCTTAATAGACTCATCCTTTGACTCCTCATAACAATCCTATGCAGTGACTCATGCACAATGCTGCCATGCTGTTTTGCAGCTGGTATTCCTTGGGGCCAGAATCCACACTGGGTCTAACAGCTCTTCAGGGCCAAACTAAGAGGAGGCTGGCCCTACTCCATTATGTGCCAGTCAAGGTTGTGCTACTGGCTGCCCTTTGACAGGAAAAGTTCACACACGTACTTTGCCATGTACTGAACCTGGTGGTGCAGCAGTTCCTCGTTAGTACCTTGGCTTCCATCATCAGGTCAGAGGACTGTGTGCCAACTTTAGGTGGCTATACTCTGCAAGTGTTTGCCTTTAGAAATGCAGTGGCAGAAAAACTGCCTGCCAATCATCCAATCTGTGACACCCCAACTAAATATTGGCCATGACTTCCCCTGCAGCAGTGGGCCATCAACAAACATCTGTGTTAGCACAGGAGGAAAACAAGCTCTGGGGAGATGGAGTTTTTTTCATCTCATAGTGTTTTTGAACAGGCTACAAGAATGGTGAGCCAAAATGGTGAGCCAAGATGAGGTGAGAATAAGCAACACAACTTCCAAGGCACCCCTAAAAGGCCCCCTGGATGAAAAAGACTGTTCTAAGACATTCTCTTATATACATTGAAACTTTTAGGTATTTCTTTTAATTCCTGATTTTGTTTTGATACGTGAATGCAAATGATTGATAGATTCCCATACATGCTCCAATTTAGTTGCATATTTATCTCTGGTAAAAGTAAGGATAACACTGAGTGTTTACTGTATGTTCTTTACTTTATAGTGATTATATGTCTCAGAATTCAGGAAAGTAAATGTGTAGGGATCTTCATTAAGTAATTTTACAAACTTAAAAAACAAACAGAATCTTGCAAGCTACCATGTGAAAATCCAAATGATAATTAGAGATGATTAAAGGA
This sequence comes from Lithobates pipiens, assembly GCF_037356315.1. Taxonomy (NCBI): domain Eukaryota; kingdom Metazoa; phylum Chordata; class Amphibia; order Anura; family Ranidae; genus Lithobates; species Lithobates pipiens. The sequence goes on along the minus strand of NW_027507764.1, from coordinate 330,943,549 downwards.
CAGCTGCTAGCATTGTTCACGTCCCATATACTCGTGCCAAAAAGTTTTGTATCAATATAATGCTGCACTATCCAAATGTAATCATACGGTAACCATACTAAATTATAATATTACTGGCTGCCGTTAAATAGTGGTGGTGAGATATTCTATTCTTATATAAAAAATCTAGTGAATATAATAATGCAATCTTATGTGATTATAAGTTGCAATCATGAACAATAAAAATTGCAGTCCTATTCGATCCTCCCAATGAAAACCTGTGTAGCATACACACTTCTATATATACACATGTAGCATTCATATGCAATAGAGAAATTTGCAACCCTGTGCAATAATTACAATACTGCAATAATTGCAGTGACAAGCTGTCATTTACATAAATCTACATAAAGTGCATTAATATACAATAATCAATATAGAAATAAAGTGAACCGTGTTTAAACTGCTCTTGTGTCAAACAAATTCATGCATTAATCCATAAAATTGCAGCATAAAGTCCATTCATACCTACTCCATTCTTCTGGTGCTCATGGCAGATGATAAAACAGATGATATAACAGTAAAGTGCTCATGTCCACTCTTGTGCTCCCCCTTTAGTGCATGCACTCACCTTAGAGAGTGTGACCTTGCACCTAAGCTTGGTCAAAACATGCTTTTAACTGCTTCCCAACCACCTCATGCCGATATACATCGGCAGAAGGGCACATACAGGCAGAATCACGTACCTGTACGTTGCCCTTTAAAAGGCGGCGGGGGCGCGAGCCGCTGGTGGTGTGCGTGCCTGCGGGAAGCTTGGTGAGTCGGGTCGCGGGTCCCACGGACTCAAAGCCGCGGGGATACCCGTGACAGCCTCACAGAGAAGAAGAGAGGGGAGATGCTAAAGTAAACAAGCATTGTAAACAAGCATCTCCCGTCCTGCCTAGCAACAGTGTCACTGATCTCTGCTCCCTGTGATTGGAGCAGAGATCAGTGATGTGTAAAACACAGCCACACCCCCCACAGTTAGCAACACGCCCCTAGGACACACTTAACCCCTACACTGCCATATAGTGGTTAACCCCTTCACTGCCATGCGTCATTTACACAGGAATAAGCGCATTTGTATAGCACTGATTGCTGTATAAATGACAATGGTCCCAAAAATGTGTCAAAAATGTCTGATGTGTCCGCCATAATGTCGCAGGCACGATAAAAATCGCTGGTCGCCACCATTTAAAAAATAAATTATTAAGAAAAATGCCATAAAACTATCCCCTATTTTGTAAATGCTATAATTTTTGCGCACACCAATCAATAATCGCTTATTGCGAATTTTTTGGCCAAAAATATGTAGAAGAATACGCATCGGCCTAAACTGAGGAAAAAAATATTTTTTTTGTATATTTTTGGGGGATATTTATTATAGCAAAAAGTAAAAAATAATGCTCTATTTGTGGGAAAAAAAGGACGTCAATTTTGTTTGGGAGCCACGTCGCACGACCGTGCAATTGTCAGTTAAAGCGAAGCAGTACCGAATCGCAAATAGTGTTCTGATCAGGAAGGGGGTAAATTCTTCCAGGCAGAAGTGGTTAAACCCCCTCTGGGTTTATGGTCAGCATTTAGATCCTTGGATGGTTGCTTGCAGCTAAATTCATATCGAAAACAGAGGTAACTGGATAGTGTATTACCGTTTTAATAGTTGTATTTAAAAGTTTTATTGAAAATGACAATATTCCCTATATTAGGGTACTCCGATTTAATAGGTGTTAATAGACCACCACTCTGTAGCAAGCCAAACAAATATAAAGGCACTGTGCTGATGTGTCCTTTCCCGCTCTGAGATCACTCCACTGTCCCACAAACCATCCTGTCTCCTCCCCAACATGTGTCAATACTGGGAAATGTTCCCCCTGAGGAAGATACAACATTTCCCGTATAACATACTATGACATATGAACTTTGTATTTATTATGTGAGAAATATACTGTACATATTCATGTTGGAAATATATTTACTAATTGCAATGTATCTCCCATTACCAAAAGGCTCTCCATGAGGAAGCTGTTGGCGAAACGCGCAGTGATCTATTGGTGTTGGTACTTTAATTCCATTGGCTGGTCTTAAAATAGAAGACTGCTATTAATACATGTATATTCATCACTTCAGAGGCCATCCATACAGGTTTCTCTGTCCAGCTATTGTTATACATGGGAGAATATTTACAATTTATATCTACACATTGGTCTTCATGACATGTTCTTATGATGTTGTTTAAACACATTTTGATATTTTTATATATCCTTGAGTACCTTTTCCCAATTTGGATTATAGTGGCAGCCGTTAAAGTCCACTCTTCATGCTTTCCTCTTTCTAGATGCTCTTGTCCTGATCAATATCCCCTGGCAAGATACTCTCCCAATGTTGAATGCATGTAGAATTATATGGTTCAGGAGCTCCTACTGTCCAATCCTTTCCTAGCCAGCCAGGCTTCATGCCCAGGTAAGGGTCTAGCCTAGTCGTTGTGTTTTTGCATGGGGTCCCCCATACAATTGTAGACCTGATTTTTTTATTTTTTTGGTTTAATATTAATATTACACTAAATGAATAAATTATTAAATTAATGAATGAATGCAGCAGCGAACAGATTGAGTATGGATTGAAATCATGTGTAACCTAAATCTAAAGCTCATCCATAATACTTACAGATGTTGATGGCCCAAATTAACTTGTAGGCTTGGTTTCATCAATGGGGACTGAGTGCGGAATTGGAGTCAGTGCCAGCTTATCACCAGAGCAACATAAGCAGTCAACAGGTTTTCTTACTTTGGAGACACCCACAGCCAGAGATTGTGGCCCAAATGATTAAATAACTGTCCCTTCATGACTATGTGTACCCTTAGTATTTAATACAAATCAATGCTTACCTAAAGCTTCTAGGTTATAATAAAATAGTACTGTTAAACATGGTATATTCTTTTGAACAGGTAAAAATTAGGATTCTATCCACAGTGGTTCAGTACAAACGTGCTCTATGCAGCTAAAGCACCTGTTCCCCAGATGTAGGACGATCCCTGCTTCAATAATTGTCTCTATGTTTGTCATTATAGTGGAACAATAAAAAGTAAAGAAGCAACGATAAAGAAAACTGAAGATTAATAGAAGGTAGTTTAATATTTGGGATGAGCAATTCCAAGTCTGTTTTTTTAACATAGAAATCCTGTACATTTTAATTATTTTGATTTGTATTCCTCAATCATTTCATCCTAAACCAACATAAAAGTGAGTATGCCCCCTAGATATTTAAATGTAATGCTTCAATCCAGGACTAATAGAACCATTACAAATATGAAAACAATAGTGTATCAATGTGAATAATTACAAAAAAAAAACACTTTATTTATATCATAAAGTTAATATTCTTTATAATTCATATTTCATGTTGAAAAAAACAGAAACGTAAATAATATCAAACATAAATAAATGTAAAAAGTCCAAACAGGAAAGACAAAAAATACTCCAAATCCTCAAAAAAGAATCCAGGTGCTCTATTAGTACATAGTGATGAACACCGACAAAATGGTGTTAAGGTGCTTAGAAGGTGATATCCCCATATTATCCCCAAATTATAGAAATCGAACTTGCTCTTGTAAAGGGAGCCACTGCTCTCATCCACAGATTTTGAAAACAAGGTATGATCCCGTCCGTGAATCCCAGTGCTCATGTTGTTCCAGAGGATACCTGTTACGGGGAAATGCATCAGGTGGAGCCACATCTGTAACATCATCATGTGCGGATCTGCTTTTACATGGTTTTACAAATGTATGTACATTATTTTTTTACAATAAGTCATTTTCCGATATACTACACTATGAAGTCACTTCTGTCTTCTGCTATGTGAGATTTGTATTTGGAGCTATTAATCTGGTTGTGTTGATTGGTCCATTGGATATATCCGGCGGCAACACCGGTGCTGGGATTCACTGACAGGATCATACCTTGTTTGTAAAACTTGTGGATAAGAGCAGTGGCTCCCTTTAAAAGAGCAAGTTAGATCTCTATGATTTGAGATCAATGCTATCTGGTAAGAGGCATGATTATGTATGGGAACCTACTGAGCACCTTAACACTGTTTTGTCTGGCTTCATCACTACGCACTAATACAGCACCTGGGTTAATATTTGAGGATTGGACTATTTTTTGTCTTTCCTGTTTGGACTTTTTACACTCATTTATGTTTGATATAATTTACTTTGGTGTTTTCTTCAACATCAAAATATGATTTATTAAGAAAATTAACTTTATGATATATATTGGTTATTCCTTTTTTGTAAATATTTGCATTGATACACTATTGATTCCACATTTTTAATGGTTCTTTTGTTCCTGGATTGAAGCATTACATTTAAATATCTAGGGACATACACACTTTTATGTTGGTTTTGGCTGTGAACAAAAAATCACTGTATGTTTTCCTTAAACTTTTTCACAATATCACATTTGTCATTGAAAAGAAAAGCATACACTCAGGAAAGAGTAACTTAGTGCTGTATTACTGTACATGGTAAAATAATCACTGTATTTATCGCTAGTAAAATTTGACTAAACTATAACACACATAGATCTGTATTTGCCTTGATTCATCCCATTCCAAAATTCAGGATTGAAGGTGGGTTAGTTTTTTTTAGTTTTTTTTTACATGTACATATTTCTACTAATAGGTTATAGCGGGATGTAATGATTTACTGTATCTAACATAAGTGAGTACACCCCTCACATTTTTGTAAATATTTTATTATATCTTTTCATGCGACAACACTGAAGAAATGACAATTCACTACAATGTAAAGTAGTGAGTGTACAGCTTGTATAACAGTGCACATTTTGCCCCTCAAAATAACTCAACACACAGTCATTAATGTCTAAACTGCTGGCAACAAAAATGAAAACACCCCTAAGTGAAAATGTCCACATTGGGTGCAATCAGCCATTTTCCCTCCCTGGTGTCATGTGACTCATTAGTGTTACAAGTTCCGAGGTGTGAATGGAGAGCAGGTGTGTTACATTTGGTTTTATCACTCTCACTCTCTCATACTGGTCGCTGGAAGTTCAACACGGCAGATCATGGCAAAGAACTCTCTGAGTATCTTAAAAAAAGAATGGTTGCTCTACATAAAGGTGGCCTAGGCTATAACAAGATTGCCAAGACCCTGAAACTGAGCTGCAGCCTGGTGGCCAAGACCATACAGAGGACAGGGTCCACTTAGAACAGCCCTTGTCATGGTCTACCAAAGAAATTGAGTACACATGCTCAGCGTCATATCCAGAGGTTGTCTTTGGGAAATAGATGTATGAGTGCTGTCAGCATTGCTGCAGAGGTTGAAGGGGTGGAGGTCAGCCTGTCAGTGTTCAGACCATATGCCACACACTGTATCAAATTGGTCTGCATTGCTGTCGCCCCAGAAGGAATCCTCTTCTAAAGCTGATGCATAAGAATGCCCACAAACAGTTTGCTGAAGACAAGCAGACTAAGGGCATGAATTACTGGAACTATGTCCTCTATTCCGATGAGACCAGGATCAATATATTTGTTTCAGATGGTGTCAAGTGTGTGTGGTGGCAATCAGGTGAGGAGTACAAAGACAAGTGTGTCTTGCCTACAGTCAAGCATGGTTGTGGGAGTGTCATGGGTTGGGGCTGCATGAGTACTGCCAGTACTGGGGAGATACAGTTCATTGAGAGAACCATGAATGCCAACATGTACTGTGACATACTGAAGCAGAGCTTGATCCCCTCCCTTCGGAGACTGGGCCTCAGGGCAGTATTCCAACATAATAGCAACCCCAGACACATCTCCAAGATGACCACTGCCTTGCTAAAGAAGCTGAGGGTAAAGGTGATGGACTGGCCAAGCATGTCTCCACACCTAAACCCTATTGAGCATCTGTGGGAAATGCTCAAATGGAAGGTGGAGGAGCGCAAGGTCTCTAACATCCACCAGCTCAGTGATGTCATCATGGAGGAGTGGAAGAGGACTGTGAAGCTCTGGTGAACTCCATGCCCAAGAGGGTTAAGGCAGTGCTGGAAAATAATGGTGGCCACACAAAATATTGACACTTTGGGCCCAATTTGGACATTTTAACTGAGGGATGTACTCACTTTTTTTACTTGCGGTTTAGACATTAATGGCTGTGTGTTGAGTTATTTTGAGGGGACAGAAAATTTACATGATTATACAAACTGTACACTCACTACTTTAGCAAAGTTTAATTTCTTCATTGCTGTCATATGAAAAGACAATAAAATATCTGCAAAAATTTGAGGGGTGTACTCACTTTTGTGAGACACTGTAAATCTTTAAATCCCGCTATAACCTATTAGTAGAAATATGTACATTAAAAAAAAAACGAACCCACCTTCAATCCTGAACTTTGGAATGGGATGAATCAAGGCGAATACTAATCTGTGTGTTATAGTTTGGTCAAATTTTGCTAGCGATAAATACAGTGATTATTTTACCATGTACAGTAATACAGCACTAAGTTACTCTTTCCTGAGTGAATGCTTTTCTTTTCAATGACAAATATGATATTGTGAAAAAGTTTAAGGAAAACATACAGTGATTTTTTTGTTCACAGCCTTGGGAAAGCATAACGTGGCAAGGTAGACTTTGAATTAAAGAATAAAAATTGGTATTTGGCTCCTTTACAATGTGATAAATTTTAATCTTCAAGAAAGCAGCAAGGACCTAGGATACTTTAATGAGATTCTTCAATTCTATTTCAGAGGACCAACACATTCAGTTTGCCAACCCTCTGTTTAAGTTTTCTGCTGGGAGGAGGGCAGTATCTAGCTTTTAAAGCTAAGAAGTGCACCGATAATGAAAAAAAAATGTGAGCTGCTTAATATTTTGATCATAGATTTCCCAGGTATCAGAAAACAAAGCGGAACAGCAAAACCTCTCTCTACATTGAAATACTGATTTTGAATTTAAAATGAAATGTTAACGTCTTTTCTAATGTTCATTTGACACTGCCATGGTCAATATTCTCTCAATTATATTTAATAAGTTCACTTCCTTTCTTTAATTAAATCTCAGCAGAAATACTTTGTGTGATTTCATGCCAAAGGATTTTTTTTATATAATCCTCTTGCCTAATGATTTCCTATTCAGGAATGGCATAAAGGTGATTTGATGTACCCTTGTGAAGGAGACCCTTTATCTATCTCTTGTAAGCATGATGGATGAGACAGGTTCTGTATACAATGGAGATGCATCTTTTCAAAAATTACTTGAATAATAAAACTCAGCCAGGCAAAAGGTTGATGCAAATGATAGGCACATATAAAATAGCCATTGGTTGTAAATCACTTCCAATAAATCCTTCAGTGAGCTTGAAAGTGCTTGTTGTATCTGACACAACATCCAGTGATTGTTAATAGGACACGTTTTACAGGAGTACAACATATGAGGTTACTCTAAAGGATATATTCAATGGTATGTTGAAAAAGTCAATAGCGTAAACCTCATAAGATAACTATGAGACAATATATTATCTGATAATTATTGAAATCAAGCAAAGATCAGATGTAATTTATCCACTGGGGAATTTGCATGGAGACAATATTCATCTGTCCTTCCTTACCTTCCTAACAAAACAAAAAGACAATGATTTCAACCCTCTATGCTCAACCTCAGTGTCATCAATGGTGGGGATTTAAGGAGATACCATTTTGAGCTGATTTATGTAGCCTTCATGTCAAGATTGTAGAGATGTTGATTTAATAAACTTTACATATTCTATATTGTGCAGGCGAACTAAAAAAAGTTTACATACGATTGGTAGGCTTGGTGGATGAGGATGGGGTTTGAAGCTACTATGGGTTTGAGACATATCCTATGGGTTTGCAGTCCCAGAATGTTTTAACCCCTAGAGATCCACGCTATAGCTGAATGACGGCTACAGCGCTGATCTACTTTGTCTCAATGCCCACCAGTGGTGCCAATCAAGGCCTCATCAGTGCCACATAGCAGTGCTGCCTATCAGTGTCACCTACCAGTGCCAATCTGTGCCCATCACTGCCACCCATCAGTGCCCATCACTGCCACCTATCAGTGCCCATCAGTGCCAGCTATCAGTGCCACCTTTTAGTACCCTTCAGTGCTACATATCAATGCCCATCAGTGCCACCTCTCAGTGCCCACCAATGCAAACTATCAGTGCCCACCAGTGCCACCTCATCAGTGCCCACCAGTGCTGCCTATTAGTGCCCATCAGTGCCGCCTATTAGTGCCCACAGCCTCATCAGCCTACATCAATGAACGAGAAAAATTACTAAAATTACTAAACTACTACTAAAATTATTAACAAAATATAGAACAGCTTTGTATTTTTTTATTAAAAAACTGTTTTTTTTTTTTTTTTTTTTTTAATTAAAAAAACTCAGAAGTGATTAAATACCACCAAAAGAAAGCTCTATTTGTGGGTAAGAAAAAACATAACATTTGGGAACAGTGTTTTATGGCCACGCAATTGTTGTTCAAAGAGTGACAGCTGAAAGCTAAAAAAAATGGTCTGGACAGGAGGGGGGTTTAGGTGCACAGTAAGCAATTGGTTAAAACAATAATGCTTTGCATGGCCTTAGAACTATAGTCAGCAGACTTAGAAGGGCCAATAATGTTCTTTTGGATAAGCCCCTCATTATAAATGGTGGGGGGGGGGGGCACAAACTGCATAGGGAGAGTTTCCTGTCAGTTAGGAAACACTTTAATTCTGATTGCTAGCTGGCTGTTTGTGCAAATGATCCCTTTGCTACTTTTTTTGTTCCTATTATCCTGGGGCTTTTTTGTCTGTTATTTATTTTTGTGGTTGATTTGAGGTCAGTATTAATTTTTTAGTTACTGTTTGGTCCATAGAAAATGTTTTTCTTTTTTCTTTTGCAAGGCTACTCTTTTTTTGAAAAATTGGCTTTTGTTTCAGGCCAGGTTTTTTTTTCAATATTCATTTCTATTGAGTATATTGTTATTTAAGTTTATGTTGGTAATGCCTCTATTTTAGGTTAAACTGCTTTGCAAGGCCACACAAAAAAAGTAGGCTTTTGTTTCAGCTTTGGGATTTTAGGCTTTTGAGGTTTTCATTTCTTTTATATATATTTTTTTTTTGTATTTCTATTTTATGTTGATAGGGTCTTTTTTAAAGGTTGGGGTGCTTAAAGTAGAGCATTCACTTAATAATGACCATCTGTTCTTTAACCCATCTTTTGTTCTCTAAACATTGCATCTCCATTTGAAAGGATAAAAAACATTGTGAACCTAAATCACCTCACGTTAAGTAACTCACATTCACTGCACCCCCAGTATATATACCAGTTAGGCCAGTTATCCCTATTTGAAACTGTACTGCTGCTGGACAATTTTACACTGCTGTATGCTCTGTAATATCTTAATTCCTGTAGTAAAGTCTCAGCTTGTGGTCTTTGTCTTTAGCAAACTTGGGCCTAGCTGTGATATTTAAAATTGTCCTACTACTGGCAATTTTACACTGCAGTATCATCTACAGGCTCTTGATTCTTTTAGTAAAATATCTACCCATGCTCTCTTTCTCTAGCTCATTTCAGCCAATTCCCCCTAATAAAAAATGCCCTGCTGCCTGCAAATTTTACATTGCAATCCTCTAATTCCTAATAAAATCTTGACAGATATTGGCCAGCAGCAGGACATTTAGACATCAACGAGAACAAGGAAAGACACAGCAAACTGCTATAGGTATTGGTGAGAATACTGGAGTGAGAGCAATAATTTTAGGGTCATCATTCATGGTTACCACAAAATTTATGATCTGTAAAGGCTTTTAAAACATTGCTTATGGACAATTTAGGCTACTGTAATTTTCATGGCCACTTCCAATTTTAAGGCCTGGCATGTTTGGTATTCATTTTCCTCATCTTTTATATTTTATCAAAAATTGGATGTTATTTTGAGTTTGCATGTCCTATAATTTAATTTAACCACTTACGGACTGCCGCACACCAATATACAGCCTTAATTTGAAGAGGAATATCGTTGTTATGGCAGCAGCTAGCTGCCATACCCCAGTATTATCTTCTTTGGCCGGCTGTCCATTTTCTGATAAGAGTGGTCTCTGTGGTGGATTCTCCACAAGATCACTTTTATCGGCAGTGGGAGAGGGGCCCCCCTCCCGCCACGCATTGTTTATAGGCGGTGGGAGAGGGGCACCCTTCCCACCGTGCTCTGGGGCCCTCCAGGGCAGAGGAGATTGGATGTTTTCCCTTGCTGGGTATGGAGTGATGGGAAGTGATGGGAATATGGCCTCCACCTACCTCCAAACCATTGCAGGGCGGAAGCCCATAGCTCTTAAAGGGATTGCATTTTTGTGTAAATATGAGATCTGAGATCTTATTGACCCCCGATCATATATTTAAGAGGCACTGTCATGTTTTTTTTCTATTACATGGATGTTTACATTCCTTGTAAGTGGAATAAAAGTGACACATTTTTTTAAAAAATAACATTGTAAAAATAAAAAATAAAAGTAAATAAATAAATAAAAAAAATTTAACGCACTCCGTCCCGCCGAGCTTGTGTGCATAAGCGAACATATACGTGAGTAGCGTCCCCATATGAAAACGGTGTTCAAACCACACATGTGAGGTATTGCCATGATCGGTAGAGCAAGAGCAATAATTCTAGCCCTAGAACTTCTCTGTAACTCAAAACATGCAACCTGTAGAATTTTTTAAACATCGCTAATGGAGATTTTTAAGGGAAAAAGTTTGTTGCCATTCAATGAACGGGTGAAGCATGACATGTTGGGTATCACTTTACTCGGCATAACATTATCTTTCACAATATAAAAAAAATTGGGCAAACTTTACTGTTGTCTTATTTTTTAATTCAAAAAAGTGTATTTTGTCCCACAAAAGTATGCTTGTAAGACCGTTGCGCAAATACGGTGTGACAAAAAGTATTGCAATGACCGCCATTTTAATCTGAAGGGGGTTAGAAAAAAAATGTATAATGTTTGGGGATTCTAAGTGTAGCGCTGACCCCTGAAGGAGCTGCTGTTTTTTTTATGGGCTTACCGTTACCTCACCTGCTTACTGTGTCCCTCTTAGGGGTCCCGTTGTAAAGTGGATTAAAGAATGTTAGCTCCGACACTTAGTCCCTTTTCCAAAGATTTATTTGAAATAAACATGAAGTTTTGCAATAAAGGGGATTATATAGGGATAGAGGGTTAAGGAGAGTTCAGGTACCTTGTAATTGCGGGTTAGTGGTAATTCCTTGATCCAGAGGACAAACAGCTTCCACAGGCTGGATCTAACAGCCACCGGATAGGCCTCTCTCACTGACCTAGCAGCCAGTGAGATGCTCGAACAAAGTCTCTGCCACAGACTTGTCAGTATAACAGAATCATTGTGCAATCCTCTGCCACAGGACAGCACAACCAGCAACTTGTTGAGAAATTAAAGAGTTGTCACACAGTACCAGTTTCTTTCAGCCAGTCCGGCGATACTGTGTGATAGGTAACCCGGGATGCATCCTCCAAATGAGTCTCCAGGCTCTTCCAGAGATACCAGCCTTGTTGCTCGGTTCTCTCCTGAAAAAGTCCTCCCCTGGATCCTCCAGTCACTTGGCTTCTCCCCACAGGCAAGACAGCACAGGACAACCCCTGGATCGGTAGGCCCCAAGACTTTTGGGATCACCCTTTCAGTTACAAAGCCAGCCCTGAGACATAGAGACAGGCAGCACACACCTCAGGCCAGGAGGGCCATGAGGTCAGGATAACGAACCCCAAAAATATGGTGCCTGTACCTTAAGTACCCCTACCCAGAATTCACAGCAGGTGAACCACTCCCACTGGGCTATTTCTGAGTAAAAGGGGTACCCAATGCATTCAGCCTGTTGCATTTCCAACACTTACCGGTGGTGACAGCGACACCCACGGCCAAGTGGAAACTATCACAACCCAGCTGAACTGGTACAGAAATCAGAACTTTGACATAATTAGTCTGAGCCAAACTGCAGCTTCAGGCAAACTTAAATTTACAAAAACAATAGCGTCTGCTCATTAGGAGCAGGGCGCTACATAAGTAATTTTCTAGCAAAAAAAATGTTTTTTAACTTGTAAATAACAAATCTCAAAAAGTGGCTCGGTCCTTAAGTGCTTAATGTATTTGTCACAGAAAATCTGTATTTAATAAAACAGTTTTGCTAATATTTTGTGACATAAAAAATTGCAAACACATTTTATTCTCCAGGTTCTATGCTTATAGAAAATGTATAAAGTGTTGGGCATTTTAAGTAATTCTCAGGCATAACATTTACATTTTAACATGTGTGCAAAAAATGGATCTGGCAGTGAAATGGGAAGGCATCCCTCCCTTGTATTTAAAGAATTGGTGTATTTTTAAGTTTGCTCCTAAAAGACCCTTACTATAAGGTATTTAATTGTTTTTTTTTGTTTTGTATCAGTGCATATCAATGCATAAGATTAACAAAAAGAGAAATAATAGTGAAAAATTATTTATTTAAAAAGAGGACAAGTGGTTATGTTAATGTATGTTTTTTTTTAAGCTAAAATATCATATAGGGCTTATTCCCTTTATTGATGACTTTTTGCAACAGTCCTATGAGAGTATGTGCTGATAGGTTCCCCCTGTCTTGCTATCTCACCAGTAAGTCTGTCCCCTTTACACACAATAGGATTTTCCGACAACAAAATCCATGGGATCCATGGGATTTTTTCCGATGGATGGCTCAACCTTGTCTTGCATACACACGGTCACCCAATGTTGGTCAGAAATTCCAAACGTCAAGAACGCAGTGACGTACAACACATAGGACATAGGAAAAATGAAGTTCAATAGCCAGTGCTGCTCTTTTGCTTGATTCCGACAACGGATTTTGTCGGAAAATTTGAAAGCCAGACCTAAAATTTTGTGTGACGGGAATTCCTATGGGAAATGTGTGATGGAGCTTACACACGGTCAGAATTTCTGACAATAAGGTCCTATCACACATTTTCCATTGGAAAATCCTATAGCGTGTATGGGGCATAACTCTTCCCCCACTCTATCCACAACTTAAAGGATTTCTACCTAGAAATACACTTTATATTTTGTAGAATTATTTGCTTATGGTTGCTTAAAAAACAGCATATATTATTTCAATGTTATAGTCAATGGAAAGAAATCTGTGGTTGGGTTTTAGGGTTTGTGTAATATGCCCACCACACTCTACATGCTTATGACAATATATATATATATATATATATATATATATATATATATATATATATAAAAAAAATATATATATATATATATATATATATATATATATATATATATATATATATATATATATATATATATATATATATATATATATATATATATTTATCAAGGGGCATATTTATAAAGACATGAATGTGACATTTACTGAATATTCACTACAGGTGAATTAATCATTATGCTTTAAAGAGGAAGTAAACCCTGATGGGTTTACTTCCTCTTTCATTCCCTGCAAAGGCAAAGCATAATGGACTACTATGCATCACATAGTAGCCCATTATGTGTCACTTACCTGACACAGGAGCCAGCGATGTCACCGCTGTCCCCTGTAGTCCGGCGCATCCATCTTTTCGGTGGGGTCTCGCAGCTCCGCCGCTGTCATTCAGCGGAGCCGCGATGACGTCACTCCCGCGCATGCACACGGGAGCCGACACGCACGGCAGCTCCGTTGTTGGAAATGCCGCGCTCAGTGCTCAGGTGCCTGTCTTCGGGCAAATATCTCCTAAACCGTATAGGTTTAGGAGCTATTTCTTGGATCTACAGGTAAGCCTTAATCTAGGCTTACCTGTAGGTCAAAGTGGTTTGTAAGGGTTTACAACCACTTTAAAGCACATGCACCAGGAAGATGCACCTAATGAATGTTTAGTGAATGTCACATTCACTGCGTTATAAATAAACCCCTAGGTCTTACATATAAACTTTAAGGTGTACATTGTCATTGTCTAGCTGATATATAGATAACAAAAACATTCTAGGTAAAATTCTATGTGGAATTGACGCAAATAGCAAAATAAGATAGATCCCTCTGGAAATGAGAATTTCTTATATTAGTTTATATTCATGAGTAATAAACGCTATAAATAATAAACATTACCAGAGGTGTCAGAGCTCCATAACGAAATCATTTTTTTGCCCCCTGGCTTTCTACTCTCCATCTTAAAGCAATCCCATTACTGAGGCATGTCATTCTAACACAAATAACTAGCAATGCAACATGGTGAATACTTTAGTTGCAAACTAACAGAGATTCTTAAAATACAGTTAAGAGAAAAAAAATGTCACTTTGTGAAACCATAATAATTTCCTGGTTTACTGTAAATATTAACAACAACAATAATAATCTTAAATATATACATCCTCCCTGATCCAAAGGTGCCAAACTTATTGTTCGACTGTCTACATATATTTTTGTTCTTTTTCCAAAGCTCAACAAACATATTGAAAGATAATAAAGTGGCTGGTGAGTGTAGACCAGCAAGTAAGTTCTGGCAATGCCTATACCTCCTAGGTCTTAAACAAACCAAATGCTAATTGATGCACAGGTGGCAGATCTGCTGTGACACAGATTAGGCCTTATTAAAAAGAGTGAGAATAAAGGGGCGCATGCGCGGCTTTCTGAGATGATGGACGCGTGACTCCTGAGTTCCGCTCCCGTCCGGTGATCCACGACCCCCGCACAGCCTCTAAAGCATACAAAAGCATCGGGGGTAAGACTCCACGACTCCCCCGGCACTGCATGCGCAAAATCAGAGATCAGCGGGACCACTATCTAGCCTCACGACAGCCGCGGTCCACATCCGCCATGGACTGCTTTCTGACTAGGCCGTCATCCACAGCCTCGATTTCGCAGGGAGTTCCGGAGGACTACGCCAGCACCCTGAAGGCGGAGGATGGATCGCAGTGGGCCTCTCACTCTCACCCTGCTAAACCACCCCAACAGGCCCTCACCCTGGAGATGATGGATCTCAAGCTCCAGGCCCTGGCTCAGCAGATGACACAGCTGACCATCTCACCCCCATAGGTTTTCTTCCTGTGACTGCTGTTTATCTGACACTTTGAGGAGGATTCAAAACAGTTAACATTGCAATTGGATCATCGGAGCGGGTGGTCACGAGTTCTTCACCATGTTGGTGGCAGCTATGCTCCCCTTTAGTTCCTCTGGCCGAGGCAGAGGACTCCTGTGTAGCCCTGGCTACTCAGGCCCTTTTTTGTATGTTTTTTCTTTTTTTGTTTTTTGGGCCATGCAGGCCTTCTTGTTTCTAAGCTATCCGATCTTTTATGATCCCCTTTTTTTGGATCACCTCAAGACTGATCTGGTCTTATTGCTTGATTTTTTCTTTTTTATGTTCTTTTGTTTTTATTTTTATCGTTCTTATTATTATTGTTTTCTCCTTTTCTTTTACCATATCAATGATCATCTCATCACTGGTGAACTCTTGGTCAGGCTTAGATCTTACCCATGGCTACTTAAACATGTCTCTACTGCAGGGCTGCTGCCCAATGTTTTAAATTTTTCTAAGCTAGATCATAATGCATATTTATGGCTTTATATCTTACAATGTGAAAGGTTTGAATTCTATAAAAAAAAGATGGATGGCTTTGAAGGAATTCAGGACCTCCAGGGCGGATGTAATCCTGATTCAGGAGATGCTCTTCCACGCCGGGGGATCCCTGAAATTTGCTTCCAGGCACTTCCCAGTGTCATACTTGGCCTCTGACTCATCTGGAAAGGCGGGAGTGGCGATTTTGATCAAATGTTCTTGTGCCCTCCAGATTAAATCCACCAACTTGGACCCTCGTGGTCATTATATCATTTTGGAAGGTGCCTATCTATCCAACCCTATAATGATCATGAACGTCTATGCCCCTAACACGGGCCAAGTTAAATTTCTCACTGAGACATTTGAACGGCTAAATAGAGTTTTACATGCCTTTATTATAATTGGAGGGGATTTTAATGCTGTTCTCTCACCCACTAGGGACAAGAAATCCTTGTTCCATACAGTGACCTCTTCCGCTCCACAATCTCTAGCCACTTCCTTTAGGAAATTGATCCAGAACTATCGCCTATTCGATGTCTGGCGAATTAAACATCACCTGGGTAGGCAGTACTCATTCCATTCCCCTCCCCACAAGATGTTTTCCAGGCTGGACTACTTTCTGATATCTGCCCCATTAATTTCCCACTCAGTAGGTTCCGATCTGGGTCCGATTACCTGGTCGGACCATGCCCCTCTGTCCTTGGACCTGTGTCTTTCCACTGCGTATTCCAGGAAATGCCATTGGAGGCTTAATGAATCCCTATTAAAGCAACCCGAAACTAAAACTGAACATCTTACTGCTTTAACAGAATACTTTCAGTTAAATACAGGTTCCGTGCCCAGTCGATCTGTCCTGTGGGAAGCCCATAAAGCTTTTTTTAGAGAACAATGCATCTCAATTGGATCTCGGAGGAAGAGGGACCCGGCCCTGTTGAGATCCTCTCTCATATCTGAACTAGCAAGAGCTGAACAATCTTTCATTTTAGCTCCCACGATGGATCGCCTGCGCACGGTAACCTCCTTGCGAAATCACATAAAGTCCTTGGACATGTCTAAAATTGATAAAAATCACTACTCTGGGCCAAACAAAAATTTCCTACGAATTTTCTAATAAACCACATAGAATGCTGGTCTCTAGGCTTAACCCTAGGCCCTTCCTCTCTTTTCCAGACCACTTAAAACGCGCTGACGGGACCCCCACTCACTGCCCGCAGACGATGACTCAAGTCTTTGGCGAATTTTACGATAAACTTTATAACTGCCTCACACCAGAACATCATCCCCCATTCGATCTGATGACTTTTGAAACATTTATGACCGATCTCCATCTCCCCAAACTCACCAAGACAGATGTACGGACATTGAATAATCCCATTACTGCGGAGGAGCTTGCCTCTACTGTCAAGTCCCTCCCGTCGCATAAATCCCCAGGCCCAGATGGCCTTCCCTACTCCTACTATAAGACATTCCTCCCGACCCTCTCCCCTCACCTGACTTCTCTTTATAATTCTATCCTCCAGGGTCTAAGTCCCCACCAACAATTTCTACACTCTTATATCACAGTAATACCTAAACCGGACAAAGACCCTTCACTCCCTGACAGCTACAGACCAATCGTACTTTTAAACTCAGACTATAAGCTCTTTACTAAAATTCTTGCAAATCGCCTTTCCCAATTCCTGATGAAATTGATAGACAGAGACCAAGTGGGTTTTGTCCCCTCTAGGCATGCTGGAGATAACACCAGACAAACTATCGACCTCATCGACATACTTAACAGGGTCAAACGCCCCGCCCTGATTCTTAGCCTGGACGCCCAAAAGGCTTTCGATAGACTAAGCTGGCCCTATATGTTTGCAACCCTTAATAAATTTGGATTTAGCGGCCCCTTTATCTCAGCTCTACGTGCCCTCTACTCTAACCCCTCTTCCCAATTCCAAATGTCATCTTTTACATCTCGTCCGTTCCCTATGTCCAATGGTACTAGGCAAGGATGCCCCCTTTCACCCCTTCTCTTTATCCTCTGCCTTGAGCCCTTAGCTGAAGCCATTAGATCTCACCCAGACATACGCGGGGTTCCCATGCGACAAAGGGAATATAAATTGTCTCTCTTTGCCGATGATGTGCTTTTGGCTCTTACTAACCTCCACACTTCACTCCCATCCCTACAAACTCTCCTCTCCCAATTTGGCTCCCTATCAGGATACAAAATGAATACATCAAAAACGGAAGCCTTACCCCTACATTTACCCCCTGCTGATCTCCTCTCGCTTAAAAACTCATATCCCCACCGTTGGTGCTCTTCTTCTCTTAAATATTTAGGGATTCAAACTACATCGGACTATTCTACCCTTCACTCAGCTAATTATGCCCTTATTTTGAAATCTATCAAATTGATGCTAAACCAATGGAATCCCCTCCCTATATCATGGATAGGCAGGATCAATGTGCTGAAAATTACGGTTATGCCAAAATTATTATACCTCTTTGAAATCCTCCCTGTGTTTATCCCTATGGCTCAACTAAAACTCCTCAAGCGATGGTTCCTGAACTTCATATGGAAGGATGGAGCTCACAGGGTGGCCAGCTCGGTCATTTTTTCGCCCAGAGGTCAGGGAGGTATGGGAGCCCCGGACATTTATAAGTACTACTTGGCTTCTCATCTCCGTGCGGTGGTAGCTTGGTCTAGTATGCGCCCCCCAAATAGATGGGCAGAGATAGAGATGGGTTCCTTGTTTCCGACCCATCCATGCTCCTTGATTTGGTCTCCTACCCTATCCTCGGATCCCAGGCTCCGTGACCTCTGTCTAGACCCCATGTTGTTTACGCTTAAAGTGCGGCGATCCTGTTGTATTAAGTTCTCTTTAGCCTCTTCCTGTCCCCCTCTTTCTAATGTTCTCTATAATCCCCTGCTCCCGGACAGCTTATCCCACTCTCGGATGTTTCCCTGGGCCAAGGCAGGTTCCAGTTCCAGCTCCGTCACTTTGTACACCCTGTCACTCGCAAATTCTACTCATTCTCGGACCTCCAATCCAAAAGTCAAATCCCAAATCAACTGTCCTTCTCGTACCTCCAAATATACCACTACCTAGGATCCCTTTCGCCTTCACTCACCCTAACTAAAACTACACATTTTGAGATTATCTGCTCTCAGGGACCATACCAAACGCGACAAATTTCCAAAATGTACCGAATATTAAAAGAAAATCTTCTGTTATCCATGGATCCCCATTCATACATGGTCAAATGGTCACACGCTACACAACAACAAATATCCCCCTCCCAATGGGCCAAAATTTGGACATCAACCTCTAAGATGTGTGGAGCAAAAAGAGACAGCATATAAGGTATTATTCTTTTGGTATAGGACACCTGAGGTTCTACATCGCTATGATCCCTCCCTTTCTCCTCTCTATTGGAGATGTGGTAAA
Source organism: Lithobates pipiens (assembly GCF_037356315.1). Lineage (NCBI taxonomy): Eukaryota > Metazoa > Chordata > Amphibia > Anura > Ranidae > Lithobates > Lithobates pipiens. The sequence continues at coordinate 330,924,510 of NW_027507764.1, read as the reverse complement.
CTTAGGGGCAATGTGAACTGATAGCTCCTTTTTGGTCCAAGGTGGTATCTTTGCTCCAACAGGTCTTCAGTACCTCCATCCCGCTGGACCCGATACATCTCCTTCTAGGTCTCCCAGTCCCCGGCTTGGAAAAAGCCTCAAATAAATTGGCCTAGTTTATATTATTAGCAGCCAAAAGAGCTATTCCTGCGTGTTGACTATCCACTTCCCCTCCGTCCCAGACCCAGCTGATACAAGGTATTAGTGACATCCGTAGAATGGAGCATATGTCAGCCTTGATGGAAGATGCCATTGATAGGTTTGATAAGATATGGGATCTCTGGGACAGCTCAATCTATGGCTCCTTTCAGTGATAGTACCCTAGACGCTTTGTAGCCATCTCTTACCATTGGAATACAGGCTCCTTATCCTGACCCCCTCAAAACTTAACTGGGGCCTCTCAATGACTCCCCCTCCCCCTCCGCCCCATCCCCCCTCTCCTTTTTTCCCACTCCCTTGGCTATGGAGACAGCCTTTCGTTATAAGGAAGCGATTTTTTGTTGGATAATCACCCCCTTTACAGTTATATAACTGCCTGATGCTTATTTAAATTTTTTTTCTTTTTTTTATCATTTCATGTTTTTTTTTGTTTCCCTTTTTATTTTATTATTTTTATATTATTCTTTCTGTTATGATCTGTGTGGTACCATTTCACATAGTATGACGTCTCAATTGATGTACCTAAAATACCATACAATTTGGACCGTTGTGTTTGTTTCTTGCACTTTAATAAAAATACAATGAAAAAAAAATAAAAATAAAAAAAGAGTGAGAACCCAACAGTCTTTTAAACAAAAATAGAGGGCAGAAACCTGAGCACTAATAGTACTGAGAGACAATTGTTGGCCAGATTCTTTATTTTTCCACCCACACAGGGGGCATGAACTTAAAAACTAGGTAAGTTAAATGCATACAGCTAGTCATATAGCCTGAATAAAAAAAGTCAGCATTTTTTTTTGCCACCACCAATGTTTATACCAATGGAATCATTTTGCTATGGCTCTGCATAAGTAGGAAAGATATTCCACTTAACTACTTCAATACCGGGCACTTATGCACCTTCCTGCCCAGACAAATTTTGAGCTTTCAGCACTGTCGCAATTTGAATGACAATTGTGCGGTCATGCTACACCGTACCCAAGCAAAATTTTTATCATTTTGTTCCCACAGATAGAGCTTTCTTTTGGTGGTATTTGATCACCTCTGGGATTTTTATTAACTGCTAAACAAATTAAAAAAGGCCGAAAATGTAAAAAAAAAAAATGTTTTTTGTTTCAGTTAAAAAACTTTGTAAATAAGTACGTTTTCTCCTTCACTGATGGGCACTGACGGGGCTGCAGTGACTGGCACTGATAAGGTGGCACTGATGAGCACCAATGATGTGGCATCAATGAAGTGGCACTGATAGGTGGCACTGATAGATGGCACTGATATGCGACACAGATAGACACTGATAGGTGGCACAAATAGGTACTGATAGGTGGCACGGATTGTCATGGATAGGTGGCATGGATTGGCATGGATGGGTGGCATGGATAGGTGGCATGGATGGGCATGCATAGGCGGCACGGATGGGCATGGATAGGCACTGATAAGCGGCATGGATGGGCACTGATAGGCGGCATGGATGGGCACTGATAGGCGGCATGGATGGGCATGGATGGGCACTGATAGGCAGCATAGATGGGCACTGATAGGTGGCATGGATGGGCACTGATAGGCGGCATGGATGGGCATTGTAGTGTACAGTATTGTATAGGGATGGATGCCAATCAGTGCCAAACAATAATTGGCATCTGATTGGCATCCATTATGGGCATTGATTGGCATCCATTGTGGGCACTGACTGGCATCCCTGGTGGTCTAGGGGGGCATACCTGTTGCTGGGCATCCCTGGTGGTCTGGTGGCGTCCCTGGTGGTCCAGTGAGGGCATCCTCTGGGGGGCTGTGCTGATAATCGATCAGCACAGACCCCCCCTGTCAGAGGAGCAGCCAACCGGCTCTCCTCTACTCGCGTCTGACAGACGCGAGTGAGGAAAAGCCGATCACCGGCTCTTCCTATTTACACTGTGATCAGCCATGATTGGACACGGCTGATCACATGGTAAAGAGTCTCCATCAGAGACTCTTTACCGAGATTGTAGTTGCGGAGTGTCAAACTGACACCCTGCAACAACGATCGGCGCGATGCAGCAGCTTAATATCCTGATCACATCATATGACGTCCGATCAGGATATTAAAACCACTTTGCCACCGTCATTTTTCTATATGGCGGGTGGCAAGTGGTTAAACCAAATAAAACTATATATATATATATAGGATTGTCATGGATGCCACAGCAAAATGGGGCGCTTTGATTGATTTTTTTAGACTACTGCCCCCCATACCCCCACTCTCCCCGATTTTTCCCCCTCTCTTTACCTTGGGACTGACCTGCTGAAAGGAGCTATTACACAACAATACCCATCAGCTTTCTCACAATATATACTGTATAGCACAAAGTACATATTCATTATGATTTCCTGCTCTTCCTCTCTCCTGGATCACCTAGGTTTGATGAGTCCCCAGTTCTGACCTCTGAATAAACTTTGAAAGCATTTTACATATTGTGCATTCTGAAGCTGTGATGTTTCTTGCTGAGTTTTCTTTATTTGCAAACCAATTAAGTAATTGAACTGACTGTTTTGTATCTTTATTCTTTATGATACCCTTTGTTTAAACTGTGATCCTCTTTTGCATTGTACCATTCTGCAGTGTAAATAACAAATTCATAAAAACAATCCAGTTAAAAATATATACATCTATGGCCGCGTACACACGGGCGGATTGTCTGCCCAACTAAGTTCGTCAGACAATCCGACAGACAGTCCGTCCAAATTTTGAATGAACGGACTTGACCACACACGATGAACAGACAGTCCGCTGAAAACTTGCGCGATGACGTGTACAGCACGTACGACGGGACTAGAAAAACGACGTCCAATACACTGCAATGCAACCTTCGGCCGTGTAAATCCTTTCTGAGCATGCACCATACTTAGTCCGTCCAACTTGCCTACACACGAGCGGACTGTCCGCTGAAACCAAGTTTGGACGGACAAAATTACAGAAATTCCGAAAGACAAAGTCCGTCAGACTGGCCGCTGAAAAAGTCAGCTGAAGCCCACACACGAGCGGATTGTCCGCTGAAACACGGTTCAGCAGACTAAGTTGGGCAGACAATCCGCCCGTGTGTACGCGGCCTAAGAGAGCATATGCAAAGCTGCTGATGCCAGTCACACCTTAGGCAAGCTCTTTTTGGGAGCCAGCAGCCTAGCAACTGTAGCCAGCCACATCCAGGTAACACATTACATATCCAAGAATTTCAGCGACATCACAATGAGCCCATTTTTCACTGTGGAACTCCCAACTCCCACTGAAACTGCTCAATCAAAAAATTGGGTCCCTGAAAATAAAGTGTGCATTTATAATTTTTTCCCACAGGTGTCTGCAAAGCATTGCACTCATGTCTGAGGATCGTGGGTACAATGTCAGGCTCCTGCAGACACATCCTCCAGCTTTCTGCCTGTACCTTTATATGGTTTTTCAGTTAGAAAACTGCATGAAGGGTCAGTGAACTACAAGTATGCTGATCAGCACACTCATAGTCCATTGAGAACTACAGGTGGTGGCAGACAAGACTTGTAATTTATTTATTCACAGATCTCTGTGAATGAATAGCAGAGCTGTACGGTGCAGCTCCACACAGCCAGACCTAATTTATATGTGACAGAGGCTGTGGAGGTGAGGAAACCCTACCCGCTCTCATAGGGGGATCTCAGGGGGTAAACAGAGAATGCTAGAATATGTTATGTGTCACACCCTTAAAACGGATGTAATGTAACATGTTCTAAAAATAAACGTATCCTTTAAACAAAACATGTTCTGACAGGAATCAGTGAAAGTAAGCATACGCATAATTCCTAAAACCAACATGGATGACTCTAATTGGTCAAACTATAGTCCAATTTCCTTGTTAAACATGGGCATGAAAATCCTAGCAAAAGTCATTGCAAATGTCTGAATACGGAATTAGGTGCATTATTACAAGGGACAAGGCGGGGTTCAGAACACTGATATAATGTCTGCAAAACATGCATCATGAACATAGCCTCTTTGCCAATGATGTCACATTTTTTATTTTTAATATAGTGACATCTTTGCTGAACCTCCATATCGCACTTAAACACTTTGCAATCTCAGTGCTACATGTAAACAGTGCTAAAGGAAAGGTAAGTACTGCAACTCTTCAAATGGTTTCAACAATCAAAGTCATTCATAGACCAACTATTTCTATCAATGAATCAGTTGTTCCAGTGTATTCAGGTGTCAATTTCCTGCAGTGTAAGAAAATCATTCTCTAGTTACTTTTTTCACTTTAGGAGAATTCTACTGCTGTGTTTTAAGGACTAATTAAAAGTGATTAAAGAGGACCACTGATAAAGGGCTAATGAAGCTCAGAGCACTGGAAAGTTTTACAACAGAATTTAAATTTCAGGTTTCTAAATTTTCTTTTTAAATTTTCAGGTTAAAGATAATTTACAAAGAGGAGTCAACACAGTCAGCACTGTTAATACCCTTCTAAGAATTTTGCATTGTACATCACCGCAAATGTATTGCATACACTCCTCCAATAGGTCAGCTACAAAACTTGTAATCATCCCTAACACTAGAAAATATTTGTGTTGATTAATTTGCAATATGAAAGGGAGCTTACTATTGAGGAAAACAGTTTTTCAAAAAATAAAAATGTTTTTGAAAATGACTCGAATCATGGGACACAATCAAAAAAAATATATATAAAAAATGAGAAAGGTCATCAGGTTACAAAGGATGGGAAGATGAAGAAGGTATTAAATGTATTTTTCTCCTCAGTCTTCATGAGGGAATCAGGGGGCTTCAGTAACCAAAACTGCAGTGTTTATCCTCATGACACATCACAGGAAGCACCTCCATGGTTAACAGAGGACAGAATTAAAATTAGACTTGGGAAACCTAACATTAATAAATCACTGGGACCAGATGGCTTGCGCCCGAGGGCACTTAGGGAACTCAGTCAAGTAATTGCCAGACCATTGTTCCTAATTTTTATTACTACTGACTGGAATTGTACCAGCTGATTGGAGAAAAGCCAATGTAGAACCAATATTTAAAAAGGGCCCAAAATACATCCCTGGGAATTACAGACCAGTTAGCCTAACATCAATAGTATGCAAGTTCTTGGAGGGGATGATAAGGGACTATATGCACAATTTTAGTATTGAGAATAGTATCATTGGCAGTAATCAGCATGGATTCATGAAGAATCATTCTTGCCAAAGCAATCTATTAACCTTCTATGAGGAGGTTCTTGCCATCTAGATAAAGGAAGGCCCATAGACCTGGTGTATCTGGATTTTTCAAAAGCATTTGACACAGTTCCCCATAAACGTTTACTGTACAAAATAAGGTCCATTGGCATGGACCATAGGGTGAGTACATGGATTGAAAACTGTCTACAAGGGTGAGTTCAGAGGGTGGTGATAAATGGGGAATACTCAAAATGGTCAGAGGTGGGTAGTGAGGTCCCTCAGGGTTCTGTGCTGGGACCAATCCTATTTAATTTATTCATAAACAACCTGGAGGATGGAGTAAACAGTTCAATATCTGTATTTGCTGACAATACTAAGCTAGTGCAAAAATCAGGCTCCCTTCTGCATAGAAACAAATGAGCTTCTAACCCCAGATTGTTAAATTAAGCTTTGGTAATAAAACCTGGAAGTTCATTGGGTTCTATGCAGAAGTGAGCCTGATTTTGCACTTTCGAGCTTTAGTAAACAAACTCCATTGTGTACTTAAAAGCAGGGTATGCCTGTACAATGTAATACTGACATATAATCACACACTGAGGCCGCGTACACACGCGGGGACTGTTCGCTCAACTTTGTCCGTCAACCAGTTTCAGCGGACAGTCCGCTCAAAATTAGCATGGACGGACTTGCCCACACACGACGAACGAACAGTCCGCTGAAACCGTGCGCGATGACGTGAACGGCACGTACGACGGGACTAGAAAACGACGTCCTATACACTGCAATGCAAACTTCGGCGTGTAAATCCTTTCTGAGCATGCGCGGAACTTAGTTTGACGAACAAGCCTACACACGAGGGGACTGTTCGCTGAAACAAAGTTTCAGCGGACAGTTTTTCGGAATTTCCGAAAAACTTTGTTCAGCAGACTGTCCGCTGAAACTGTCCGCTGAAAGCCCACACACGAGCGGACTGTCCGCCGAAACACTGTTCAGCGGACAAAGTTGAGCGAACAGTCCCCGCGTGTCTGCATTTAGGCTTCTTTCTCACTGGGGTGGTTTTCAGGCACTTTAGCGCTTGAAAAAGCCTCTGCTAAGCGCCTGAATGCCGCCTCCCATTTATTCCAGTGTGACTTTTCACACTCGGGCAGTGCGTTTGCTGTACGTTCCAAAAAGTCCTACAAACAGCATCTTTGGGGTGGGTTGAGAGAGCTGTATTTAGCGCTTCCAACTTGTCCCTGCCCATTGGAATTAATGGGCAGCATTTTGAAAGCAGTGCAAAACGGGAGTTTCTAACTCTTTTTTGGGGATTAAAAGCACCCTGCTAGCAAAATCATCGCTTTCGCGCTAATGGATGGTGCTTTTAGTGCTTAATAAAGGCCAGCCCAGTTAATTCAGGGGGGTAAGAAATAAGTCAAACTACTTACCTCATTTCTGACTACAGCCGTTTTCCTTCTTATTATTACACTGATCACACAAAGCCAGTCCTCTTCTTTCAGCGTGTGTTTATGGCCTTTCCAACATCAGCATGTACAACGCGTTTGCATTATATCTGAGGATTTTGTAGGTCCCACATACTGGAAATGGAGGACAGTGCCAGTTGCTGGGGGAGCGGGCAAGAAGGTAAGCATTCCTCTGCTTTAAACTCTCTAGATGTTAAACCCTTGATATCTATGTGGGGGGAACATTTTTTATGGTTGACTGGAGTTCAGCGTTAAGACTGTTTAGACTGTGCGGTAGGGCAGTAACTTTTGTTTATGATCACTTATCATTGCTACTCTCTTTCTAGAGCAGGTTGACTGGTCTTGTTACTAACCCCATTGCAGTTCCTACAAGGCCGCACTGAGGTGTGTATGCCAGCACTTCCAGCAGCAGAAAATAACTGCAAAGTACTGGGAAGGCGATGACATTACAGAGATTAAAGAATAAATTAGCTTGCCACAGGAGATACAGTATATAAAAACTCTGTTGTCATTCTTAACTTGCCTTATAGCAGTTTTACTGTTACAAGGCAGCCACTGTTTGATGGATTACCTATATCTATGTGACCCCACACTTTCAAGTAGCCACCGCTGGTGGCTCACTCCCTCTGCGATTATGCACAGTCCCACTGACTGTTCATTACAGAGGCAGAACGGCATGTAATCGAGGCAGACTGCCATACTGTCAGTACGGAAGGCATGAATCCTGTGTTCCTACAAAGCAGAGACAAGGATCTAGGTTTTCTTTTAGTAAAAGCACCTCCCAAACAGTACACAAACACTGGCTAGGCACACAGTTCACCCTTTGGTTCCCTACTCCGCATGTGTGATTTGCACTGCACAATCCGAATGGTCCCTGCTGTCTCTGGGACCCGTGTGTATCCCAGCAGACAGCGAGGGGGGCGGGAAGTAGCATAGACCCCCCTGCGGGAGTCTATGCCCAGAAGTGGGTGCAAATACCTGTATTATACAGGTATCTGCACCCCCCTCCACCCTGAAAGGTGCCAAATGTGAAATCGAAGGAGGGGTTCCGAAATGCGGAAGTTCCATTTTTGTGTGGAACTCCGCTTTAACCCCCTCCCAGCCAGTGTCATTAGTACACTGACGGTGCATATTTTTAGGACTGATCACTGTATTAGTATCACTTGTTCCCACAGTGTCAAAAGTGTCAGTTAGTGTCTGATTTGTCTGCAGGAATATCGCAGTCCCACTATAAGCCGCTTATTACTGTCATTACTAGTAAAATATTGTTTTTTTTTCAAAATTGTCGGTCTGTTTTTGTTTATAGCACAAAAACAAAACTCAGAGGTGATCAAATGCCACCAAAAGAAAGCTCTATTTATAGGGAACTACATGATAAAAATGTTTATTGGGTACAGTGTTGCATGATCGCACAATTGTCAGTTAAAATAATGCAGTGCCGTATCACAAAAAGTGGCCTGGTCATGATGGGAGCTAAATTGGTTAATGTACATGGGGGAGACAAATCTTTGGGGGGGCGGGGGGAGGTACATCCTGGAATTTAGCTTCCGATTTTTGTTTAATAAAGTGGAACTTTACTCTCTCAATCAACATTGATCATTTGTAATCCTCATTCTGCTAGCATTAGTAGATAGATAGGAAGGTATATCATATTTAAATTTTCCAATTTTTTTTTTTTTACATTTCTTCAGTTACTTCCTGTTTTTATGCCTAGGCAAATTATGTCATACATCCCAAGGGTCTTCAGGAGGGGAGGAGAGGAGGAGAAGTTTTCTCAGAAAGGCACACTCTCCTGCATGCTTGCCTGAGCTAAGAGCAGATGGATTCTAGGGCATAAATGCTGCATGAATCATCTGCCCTTACTCAAGACGGCATGACCAGAAATGCTAGGGGGTTGTTTTTCAAAGTGATTGCTCAACAAAATAAAGAAAACAGACATGGATGGATGGGGCTGTTTGCTTTGAATATTAAAAATGAATTGAATAGTATTTTTGATTTTTGAGATGCCGTGAACAACCACTTCAAATGAGTCATGCAACTCTAGACAAGCAACTGAAAGCACAGTCAGAATCTATATACAGTATATTACCTGTTTTAATTACTGGATATTTGTAATTCTAGTCAGCAAGCCTTGTCATTTATGCATCTCTGACTCACAACATAGACAAGCTGGTAATACACTTATTTCCCAGTTCATAAATGCATTTCCGTGGTTCAACATCACATATTTCTTTGCCACCTTTCCATTTTCATCAGTTTGTACATTGAATAAAGAATCAACCTCATCATCACCTCTGTTCAGCCCAGCAGGATGCTGGCCTAAGTAGTAGTAATTCTAAATCAGAGTCTAATGCATAGATTTTTCTTCTAACCGGCAGATGTGTAAAACACCATAGTCGCTGGCCAAATTGAAAAATCCTTTTGTAAGTAAACAGGAAATATGTATTTATTTAAAAAAAAAATGTAATTAGCTGTTTGCCTGGGCTTCCCAGCTGTCAAAACATTATTTTGGAGCATCACTGCTTAATACATGTACAGTATATCATTCTGTATGATGGACACTGATTTTGGATTATTTATATCTATTAATTTATATGTATAATATGTTTTGTTACATTTTATTGTAGCATGATATGTAGCCATTGTTGGTGGCTGATTTAAGAGCCACTATAGCCTGCACCTCCTTTCCAACACTAATAGGACAAGACACCAATAGAAGGAAAAGAGCAAGAGGAAATGAGGATAATGATTTACCTCACCACAGGAGGAAGTTATAGAGCCAGGGAAAGCCCAGAACAGAGGGAGCGTGGGGTTTCAGAGAATCACAGGACAGGAACCAGGAGTTGGGGACAGTTAGGCAGGCCTATGGCATTGAAGCCTGAACCCCCCCCCCCCCCAAGAGATGTGCCAACAGTGCAGAAACCAGCCAGGTTATCTGAATTTTAGGTAAATTTAGCTTTTGTACAGTATTCATCAAGAGGAAAAATGGAGATATGGTTTTATTATTCCATTTACATTTTAATAGTATCTGTATAAAAACTATTACACCCTTAGCAGTGCTTCTCTTATATCGTTAACCAGATGCCTACTGGGCACTTTTCCCTCCCCCTTGCTGCCCAGGCCAATTTTCAGCTTTCAGCAATGGTACACATTGAATGACAATTGCGCGATCATGCAAACATTTTTATAATTTTTTAGAAAGATGTTGGTATAGAAATGGATATTTAATTGCCACAGTATTTATTTATTTTTTGCTAAACAAACAAAAAAGACCAAAAACTTTAAAAAAAAATAAAAAGGTTTCTGTTAAATTGTTTTGTAAAAAAAGCAATCTTTTTCCTTTACTGGTGGGCACTGATAGGCAATATTGATGGCGCTGATAGGAATCCCTGATAGGCATTATTGATGGGCACTGTCAGGCAGCACTGGTGGGTACTGTTGGGGCTACACTGATAATCAGGACACTGATGATCAGGGCCCTGATCATCAGTGTAGATGTCCCCTGTGTGGATTTGCTGGTTATCAGCTCTCATCTCCTTTGGCACTGTCAGCATGAAGAGAGGTTTGCCGATAATGGGCAAATAGCTGGTCACGTGATAAAGAGCAGCTGTGATTGTCTCTTTACCCTGATCTGCGATTAGCTGTGTTCAAAGGAGATACGCGTCGCAGGGGGTGCATGGGAAGCACAGGCATGGGAGGAAGTCACTCATGAAGAGGTTAAATAGAACGGTGTTTATAGACATTCAAATATTTAAATTTTTCTTAAAGAGGAACTCTGAGCTTCAAGCCCCCTTCCACTCCTAATGTGAGACCATTTTTTAAAATTAAGAATTAGCCTGGAGCTGGGCCTTAATCAGCAGTAAGTATGCTTTAAAACAAGCCCCCATCAACATTTGCAGCTGCATGCACTATAGAGGAATCCATCTTTAAGGGTTACCAGACAAATATTTTCATTTTCTTTCAGTAGTTATTTTTGCTCCCTCTTGCTACTGTGAATTGGCAGTCCACTGGCCTTCTGATCTCTAATGTAAATGCAGAGCATGTTCACAGGAATAGGAGAATAAGCAGAATACAGAGGCTCAACTTGAAAGTCTTCATGAATTATTTGTGTACAGAGGTCAGTAAAGGCTTGTTTAACTAATGTTTGTTAAGAATGTGTAAATGTTTGAATGTCCATAGCCTACTTACAATTCTACTTTAACAATACATACTCTCGCCTAGAACTTTATAATGAACATTCTAGTTACAGTAAGTGTGCATGTGATAGGTCAAGGGCATTCATATTCCCATAGCAGATCATGCGAGTACACATTCATTTTAAATGCTGCTCTTAGTGCTGGCTAATTCAAATTTTCAGCCAATCTTAAAAAAAATGGTAGCAGCACCAATTATATTCCATGAAACAGGTTGAAGCTTATAGTATGCTTAACTTAGCAGGTAAAATGTATATTAGCTTTATCGTTACCTGATTGCCTTCAAATTGTTTGTTTCCTGCCGCTGACATTCACGTAAGGTCATAATTTACTGACTCGGCGACGTTCCAATAAATTAAGAGGTATTCAAAGTGTTGTTTATTTTTAATTTGTGAAAAGTAGGCACTACTCTGCTGCAAATTAGTTTCTCATTTATCAGCGTTGTGCATAGCAAAAGATGTGGTTTTCCCATCAGTCTAGCTCATGCTGAGCTATGCCAGCTACCATGCTGCTTTGACTCTGAAAATATATTCATAAAACCAGTCAGCTAGCAAGTTTCCAGTAGGGCAGATGATTTGATTAGTTATTTAGTAACTGTTTATTTGATAAGACATATGCAAGGTTTTGTGTCTACTCTTACAAATGTCAAGAAAGAAAACATTATTGTATACCATGATGATGGTAATATTAATATTTTTCTTTGTCCAATCTAATAATGATGGTATTATTTCCCTAAATATATGGGATTCCTCATTATTTCTAGTATCTATTTTCACATTCTGATGGTATGTAGCGAATGGTTAATACTATTTTTAGGTACAACACATCCTTTGTGATAACAAGCATCTTGGGACATTTTTGAAACCAACTCCCCCATTTTAATATAAAAATATACTTAGAATCACAAACATGACATGACCAAATAAGCTTGTTTAGATCCTCTGTAGTGTTTCTGTGCTGTCCAAGTCTAATGTTGTGATATCTGATTATCAACTACTCAAAAAAAAAATTTTTTTTAATTCATTGGAAACTGGGTTTTTGTAGATAATTCCCAAGAGATATGCTTTTCACTGTGCTAGACCAGCCTTTTTCAACCAGGGTGCCTAGGCATCCTGGGGAGCCTTGGCAAAATGCATCAAAAGTTGTATACAAGCCTGCAGGTGGATCAAGCCTGACTTTGCCTTTTTCATTACGCACCAGTACGACTTTCTAGACACTGGGATCCTAACAACCAATGATGCCATCAGTTGATAAGGAGATTGTTTGTCATGTCCACAGAATCCTTGTTTGACCCTCCTCTGCTTCTCTCCCTCAGCACTGGAGTCACATCAGCTGACTGATGGAGAGGGAAAAGAGAAACATTGGAATACTAGTCGGTACCAGTGTAACATAGTGTATTTGCTTTGGAAGAATAAATCAACCCTAATGTTGGGTGTCCTACTCCTATGTGTGTATGTAAAACTATTAAGCCGCGTACACACGGGCGGACTGTATGGCCTACTTAGTCCGTCGAAACACATTTCAGCGGACAGTCCGCTCGTGTGTGGGCTTCAGCGGACTTTTTCCGCGTGCAGTCTGGCGTACTAAGTATTTCGGATTTTTCGAAATACTGTCCGTCATACTTTGGTTTCAGCGGACAATCCGCTCGTCAGTAGGCTAGTTCGACGGACTAAGAATGGCGCATGCTCAGAAAGGATTTACACGGCGAAAGGTTGCATTGCTGTGTATTGGACTTCCTATTTCTAGTCCCGTCGTACGTGCTGTACACGTCATCACGCAAGCTTTCGACGGACTGTTTGTGCATCCGTGTGTGGTCAAGTCCGTTCATTCGAAAGTAGGACGGACTGTCCGTCGGATTGTATGACGGACTAAGTAGGCCATACAGTCCGCCCATGTGTACGCGGCTTTAGAATATTTTTTTTTAGAATGAGGTGCCTCCCCATTCAAAAAATGCGATCGTCTATAATTTAATGGATGGTTTGACTGAAAAAGGTTTAGAAATACTGTGCTAGGCAAACAAGTCAACAGTAAGGTAAAAGGTCACAGTGGTGATCTGCTACTGTAACTGGTGGGCTGTTAAATACCTCCTCTTCTACACTATGCTAACTTTACTAGACATGAGATATGATATATATATATATATATATATATATATATATATATATATATATATATATATTCATCTTGTATCAGATACAAACCTAAAAGCCTGAGAATCGAGATGATCTCATACTCTCATCTAATTCTCATTTTAAAAGGTTTAAGCGAAAAAAAAAGTGGTTTGCATAATTAGCAGAACAGAAGAAACCATCGACAGCAAGGTGTGCTAAAATACTTGACACATACATAGTAGTCTTGACTGTTTTATATTTTATTTAATAAAGAATTGAATTTATAAGGTTAACTGAACTTTGACAGAAAGTATATCATGCCTCCCCAAGGATTCTTAAAAAAAAGTAAAGTATATACTACAGACCTCAGGTTCAGACAGATGTGACAGCAGTGGCTTGCCCTTTAGATACTGGTTTGTCTGTTCCTCCTGCAGTGCCTAGTCATCCTGACTGCACATACACTTTTTTCTGATATAGTAGTGAATGAGGCTTTTTGCAGAGTGGATGAGTGGCTGTCAAGGTTTAGAAAGCATTGGCGGGGAACTTCTGCAAAGGATAGGCCTCAGCTGTCACATCTTTGCATATCTGGGCAGGTGAACCCCTATTTCTTTGTTCAGCTTTAAGTGTTCTCTCTACCTACAGTTTGTGCATTGGATAATGAATTAGTATTATCACATTGCTCCAATAAGAAGACAAAGGACACATGAAGCTGCATAGGTAAAATAGGAAATGGCAGTCATATTGCTGGCTATGCAGTTGGAGTGTTACTTGTGTCCTTACATGGCCTTTATCTGATATTAGAAATTAAATTATTCAGGTTAAGATATTGTGCAATTAAAAGAAATAATGATGGTGACAATTACTGTATTTTTTATTTTTGCAAGCATAAGGGTTTCTATTGACATTTTGAGCAGATTATAAAAGTGGTTAAATGTCTGGTGGTCCAAGTGTTATTGAAACCAATACAGAACCCATATTACAAGAAAGTTTTTTACTCTCTTAAAAAGGGGTATATGGTTATTAGTGATGGCCGAACAGTTCGCCCGGCGGTTGTTTTGCGGCGAATTTCGGCTGTTCGCGATTTGCCTTGATCGGCGGACTTCCGTGTTTTCTGTGTAAAAGAACTTTGACCTATGATGACACATCCATCATGGGGTACAGGACAGCCAATTGAGACATTACAGCACATGGACACTTGGACATTCCCCCTAACCTATAAATACACCCGATCCGGCAGCCATTTTACATTCTTTCTTCTGTCACTATAGGGAGAGGTTGCTGTGTGGAGCAGGGAGAGATTCCAGTGACCCAAATCACTAGCTATTTGGTCCACAAAAGTTATTTTCAGGACTGGTATAGGTGTTAGGTGTATATAGGTTTGCTGTGCTACTGATTGTTGCAGCAGCCTGAGTGTCTTTTTTCAGTTTAGAGAAAGGGACAGGATGGTGTGTGCTGCAGGGAGAGTCAGTTTAGTCATCATCATTAGCTGTTACTATCAGGTCCATAAAAGTGCTATTCCAGTTATTGTTCCAGTAGCCTCTGTTTTGTCAGTTTATATAGGGACAGGCAGGAAGCAGTGTGTCAGGCAGTGAGGGTCAGTTTAATCAGTAGCTGTTACTATTAGTTCCACAAAGGTTCTTTTCAGGACTGGTATGGTAATAGGCTTGTACACGTATAATATTATTTCTTCCAAATATAGAAAGAATATTATACTTGACTGCTGCCTTTCTGCTGCAGTTTGCTAATCATTCACAACCCACTTGTTCCACAAACCTCCTTATAAGGACTGTTAACTTGGTCTGTCTAGGGTGCTACAGTACATAGGGTTGAGTGAGGTACAGTCTGCTACTCTATAAGGACTGGTATAGGTCCACAATACATAGGGTTGAGGTGCACTACTGCTGACCGCTGCCCTATACTGCAGCAGTCCTTCATCGGTATAGGGACTGACGTACAGTCTGCTAATCACTCACACACAACCTACTTGGTCCACAAAAGTCCTTATAAGGACTGGTAAGGTATAGGGTACTACAGTACATAGGGTTGAGTGAGATACAGTCTGCCATTCTATAAGGACTGGTATCGGTCCACAATACATAGGGTTGAGGTGCACTACTGCTGACCGCTGCCCTATACTGCAGCAGTCCTTTAGGGTCATTTAAAAAATGACAGGTAGAGGAAGAGGCAGGCCCTTCCGCAGGGGTGGTAGGGGTAGGGCAGGAGCAACAGGCTTGAGCCAAAGTGGAAAGTTGCAGAAGGTGCGTTCAATTACTTTAAAGGACGCACCAGACTTGGTTGAGCGGCTCGCTCAGCCTTACTCTTCTGCACCCTCCTCATCCTCTCGATCTGCACCCTCTTCTTCACTCTCTGCTATGTGCACCCCCAAAGACACTACCACCAAAAACACCACCACCACCACCACATACCTTCCGCTTGAGTCACAGGAATTTTTTTCCGATCCATATCAAGAGGACATTTCTGATGCGCAGACACTCTTGGTATTGGATCAGGAAGAGGAGGTAGCAACAACCGCTACTCAGCAGTCTGACGACAGTACCCAGATCAGCCCAAGGAGGAGTTTGGTCCCTGGTGTTGCTGCCTACTCCGAGATCTCTACTTATAGCGGTGGGGAAAGTGACGTTGATGATGACGTGTCTAGTGATGTCAGGTGGGTGCCCACAAGAGAGGAAGAGGAGGGGAGTTCAGAGGGAGATATGGACCAGCAGATAGGGAGGAGAAGCAGCAATAACTTACATTGCACAGGAGGGACAAAGCAGACTGCAAATGTATCAGGAGCGAGTCCTCGACCATGTACGGTCACATCTGGCGCTCCCAGGACACCGGCACATGGCTCCGCAGTGTGGGCTTTTTTTAACGTGTCCGTTGCTGACAATAGCGTTGCCATCTGCAATCTTTGCAGTCAACGCATTAGTCGCGGTAAGCCCAACACTCACCTAGGGACGACCGCCTTAAGAAGGCACATGAGCAGCCATCACCGAGCCCAGTGGGAGCAACGGAACACACAAAGCCACACTGCAGGCTCTCACCGTTCAGCCTCGTCTTCTACTTCTCCTTCTCCTCTCTCCTCACAATTGTCCTCCTTTCCACCTTCCATCACGCCAAGCTCACGTTTTTCTGCAAAAAGGCAGGCTTCCGTGGGCCTAATGTTTGAGCGTAAAAAAATGATGACGCCGGATAACCCTCTTGCCCAACGGTTGACGGCTGGCTTGTCAGAACTCATAGCCCGCCAACTACTGCCATATAAACTGATGGACTCGGAGGCCTTTTGCAAATTTGTGGCCATTGGAACACCACAATGAAAGGTCCCAGGAAGGAAGTATTTCTCAGAGAAGGGCATCCCAGAACTATATGGCCATGTTCAGCGGCAAGTGAATGTATCTCTGGCACACAGTGTCGGTGCCAAGATACATCTGACCACAGACACGTGGTCTAGCAAACACAGGCAGGGAAGGTATATCACTTTTACTGCCCACTGGGTGAACCTTCTGACGGCCGCCAAGCATGTAACCCGTGGCACCCGTGTAGATTTGGTTTTACCGCCACGGATTACATGCAGGGCTGACTCTTCTTCTCCTCCTCCTCCTACTCCATCCTCCTCCCTCTCCTCCTCAGCTGACTCCTCCTTTTTCCGCTGCTAGCGTCTCTTCCGCTGTGCCGTCCAAGCTCCCCAGAACCTATTCGACATGCCAGGTGAGACGTTGCCATGCCGTGCTGCGTCTGTTGTGCTTGGAAGCCAAGAGCCACACTGGCCCGGCACTCCTTTCAGCTTTGCATTCACAGGCAGATCAGTGGCTAACACCGCTCAATTTGACAGTTGGTAAAGTGGTGTGTGACAACGGTGCCAATCTGCTTAGCACATTGAAACAGGGCAAAATCACGCACGTGCCATGCATGGCACACGTCTTAAACTTGGTCGTGCAGCGATTCCTTGTCAAATACCCTGGGGTCCAGGACATCTTGCGGCAGGCAAGGAAAATATCGGCCCATTTCAGAAGATCTTACACGGCCATGGCTCGCCTTGCTGACATTCAGCGGCGACACAATCTGCCGGTCAGACGTCTTATTTGCAATTGCCCGACGCGATGGAACTCAACCTTCTATATGCTTGATAGGCTGCTCCAGCAGAAACGTGCAGTTAACGTCTACCTGTATGAACTCTGCGGCAGAACCGATTCTGGGGAGCTGGGTTTTTTTTCACAGCGCCAGTGGCTGCTCATGCGCGACGCATGCAGACTTCTGCGGCCATTTGAGGAGATCACCAAACTGGTCAGTCGCAGCCATGGCGCCATCAGTGACATGGTACCTTATGCCTTCTTTATGGAGCGTGCATTGCGTCGTGTCATTGATCAAGCTGTGGAGGAGCAGGAGCGGGAAGATGAGGAAGTCGCAATGCTGGATGAATTCCCAGGGGGGGCTACTCTATCTTAGACAAGTCAACAACAGGAGTCTGAAGAGGAGTCAGAGGAGGATGGTGCCGGGGCGGATGAGGAGGAGCAAAAAGAGCATGCTTCAAACCTTTCTGGGATCCCTGTTGTGCGTGGATGTGGAGAGGAGAATGAAGAGGACGACATTATCCTGGATGATGAGCAGGAGCCAGGCCACCACACCGCTTCCACTTTAGTGCAAATGGGGGCCTTCATGCTCCAGTGTTTTAATAGGGACCCCCGTATAAAAAGCATAAGGGTCAAGGACCAGTACTGGGTGGCAACGTACTTAGACAAAATGGCAGAAATGTTACCATTGAAACAGGGCAAAATCACGCACGTGCCATGCATGGCACACGTCTTAAACTTGGTCGTGCAGCGATTCCTTGTCAAATACCCTGGGGTCCAGGACATCTTGCGGCAGGCAAGGAAAATATCGGCCCATTTCAGAAGATCTTACACGGCCATGGCTCGCCTTGCTGACATTCAGCGGCGACACAATCTGCCGGTCAGACGTCTTATTTGCAATTGCCCGACGCGATGGAACTCAACCTTCTATATGCTTGATAGGCTGCTCCAGCAGAAACGTGCAGTTAACGTCTACCTGTATGAACTCTGCGGCAGAACCGATTCTGGGGAGCTGGGTTTTTTTTCACCGCGCCAGTGGCTGCTCATGCGCGACGCATGCAGACTTCTGCGGCCATTTGAGGAGATCACCAAACTGGTCAGTCGCAGCCATGGCGCCATCAGTGACATGGTACCTTATGCCTTCTTTATGGAGCGTGCATTGCGTCATGTCATTGATCAAGCTGTGGAGGAGCAGGAGCGGGAAGATGAGGAAGTCGCAATGCTGGATGAATTCCCAGGGGGGGCTACTCTATCTTAGACAAGTCAACAACAGGAGTCTGAAGAGGAGTCAGAGGAGGATGGTGCCGGGGCGGATGAGGAGGAGCAAAAAGAGCATGCTTCAAACCTTTCTGGGATCCCTGTTGTGCGTGGATGTGGAGAGGAGAATGAAGAGGACGACATTATCCTGGATGATGAGCAGGAGCCAGGCCACCACACCGCTTCCACTTTAGTGCAAATGGGGGCCTTCATGCTCCAGTGTTTTAATAGGGACCCCCGTATAAAAAGCATAAGGGTCAAGGACCAGTACTGGGTGGCAACGTACTTAGACAAAATGGCAGAAATGTTACCGCCGTCACAGAGGGCTGGCAGAATGCAGCACTTCCAGGCCTTGCTTCGAGAAATGCTGCATTCTGCCTTTGCGTGCGCTGGCAGAGGAGCAATTCCCACTCCCAGAGAAGGAGTTACGGGTACCAATCCAACAGCGCCTGCAAGAAGAGGCCGGTTTGAAGATGTGTTGGTGACTTCGGATATGAGGTCATTCTTTCAGCCGACCCATCGACAGGTGTCATCCGGATCCAGCATCAGTGAACGCCTAGACCGTCAGGTGTCCGACTACATCGGGTTAACGGCCGATGTGGACGCTCTGAGGAGTGATGAACCCCTGGACTACTGGGTGGGCAGGCTTGACCTCTGGCCAGAGCTTGCCCAATTTGCAATCAAACTGTTGGCTTGCCCTCATCCAGTGTCCTGTCCGAAAGGACGTTCAGCGCAGCAGGGGGGATAGTGACCGATAAGCGTACTCGCCTAGCTCACGACAGTGTTAACTACCTCACATTTCTAAAAATGAATGAGGCATGGATCTCGGAGGAATTCAACACATGTGACCAGTAGACCATGTGTATGTCTATAAACAATTTTTTTAAACGAGCACAAAGACCTTCTTCATTTGGCTCACTTCCTTGTCCAAAAAAAGCACACCGTACTATATGCCCGTACCCTCCTGTTTGAAGAGGCTGAGCGGTGTCATATTTCTACTGGGGCTGCTTATTATGAGGGGCTCCCACCATCCCTGTGCTGTGCTGACTTCCTCCTGGAGCTGCTTATTATGAGGGGCTCCCACCATCCCTGTGCTGTGCTGACTTCCTCCTGGGGCTGTACCTCTGCTGTGCATATTTTGAGGTGCTCCCACCATCCCTGTGCTATGCTGACATCCTCCTGGGGCTGCTTATTATGAGGGGCTCCCACCATCCCTGTGCTATGCTCATTATGAGAGGCTCCCACCATCCCTGTGCTATGCTGACTTCCTCCTGGGGCTGCTTACGGTGCAGGTGTCATTGCTGTATGTCACGCTGCTGATGTCAGTGCTCTCTATCATGGTGCTGCTGTCAGTGCTGTATATCACGGTGCTGGTGTGAGTGCTTTATGTCACGCTGCTGATGTCAGTGCTCTCTATCACGGTGCTGTTTTCAGATGACTCTATCACGGTGCAGGTGTCATTGCTGTATGTCACGCTGCTGATGTCAGTGCTCTCTGTCACGGTGCTGCTGTCAGTGCTGTATATCACGGTGCTGGTGTGAGTGCTTTATGTCACGCTGCTGATGTCAGTGCTCTCTGTCACGGTGCTGTTGTCAGATCACTCTATCACGGTGCAGGTGTCATTGCTGTATGTCACGCTGCTGATGTCAGTGCTCTCTGTCACGGTGCTGCTGTCAGTGCTGTATATCACGGTGCTGGTGTGAGTGCTTTATGTCACTCTGCTTATGTCAGTGCTCTCTATCACGGTGCTGTTGTCAGATCACTCTATCACGGAGCAGGTGTCATTGCTGTATGTCACGCTGCTGATGTCAGTGCTCTCTATCACGGTGCTATTGTCAGATCACTCTATCACGGTACAGATGTCATTGCTGTATGTCACGCTGCTAGTGATCATCTCCTGCACCCTCTTCTTTGCCTACCCTGGTCCCTGACCTTCCCTCTCCTCCATTGCCTTCATGCGCTCCACAGTCCTGAATTGTCACAACATTTTCCCATATAAAAAAAGAATGCTTGTAGTTGTTGATCCCAGATTCACCTCATACATGTGTTATGTCATTGGCCATGTGGTGGGACTATGTTTGCACAGCTATTAATTATTTTGTGGCTGCAAATTTGACATGTAGGTTTGCGAAGTTCGCCTCCCATTGAAGTCAATGGGGCCCGCCGCGAACATTACGGTTTGCGGTCCGTGTTCGCGAAACGTCCCGTCGGAAGTTCGTCCATCACTAATGGTTATTACTGGGAATGACACATCTGAGTTTGTGGCATTTTGACTGAACATATTGAAAGTTGAGATGCAAAATCCAAACCCTGTTAGCTCTATTAGAGCTAAATCTGCCTAATAAATGTGACCAGTTTTTAAGGCTAAACAAACTTACTTGGGGGATGTCCTAAACCTGCCTGTGGTGCATCTATACCATGGAATCAAGGTAGTATAATACAGTACCTTTTAAAATGGAAAAAAAAGCCATTTAAAATATTGTTAATTTACCTTTCCCTGCAAGCTTCCTTTATTTTGTAAATTTTTAAATAGCAAGAAGCACATGGAAGGGCAACGTATGTCAAACAAAAACAAAGAAAAATCACCAGTTCAACTTACCAGTCAGCCTGCAACAAACCAAATTGAAAGTTCACGTTAAAAACAGGGGTAAACTACAGAAGCCAAGACAAGGCACTCTAGTATTATCTGCAGTCGTAACTCTATACATTTTGAGAGCCTTCATAGTAGGAGTATGTGATGGGAGTCACTTTGGGTGGGGGGGGGGGCTTGTAGAACCCAGCTTACCTTAGGGAGGTTGGGAAACTCCTTGTTCAGCTGCCCCAGCCCCTCCTATGTGTAAGTGACTTACACATAGGAGGGGCACCCTGTGATGTACTCTATTAGGGGCACAGGATGACAGAGAACCCCAGTTGCACTAACCAGATTCACTGTACAACCACACCGGACTCAGCATTTAATTTTACCCCTTTTATGCTGGGTCTTATATGTGTGGTTTTGTTGAAAGGATGAAGGGGCTCTTTCACTTGGGACAGTAATATTTCTGAACAATATCCCTCAATAAATATATTAAGATAAATGAATTCCACCCTTGGTTGCAACCTATTATGGGATGTATATTTCCCCGATGTACCCCGGTCATTCCCTGTGACAGTGACATTGGAAATAACACTGTTTTTACTGACCATACAGAAATTTGTTACTTAGATTTAAAGAGTGACTGCTGTCCCATGTTCCTAACTTACTGAGCAGTCACACTTTTCCCAGCCAGGCTTATGGAACTATTATAGGTCACCATTGTTACCACACCTGGCTCCTCTTTACTGTTTGCACCATGTGTTTCTAGAATGAAGACCGGGGGGCAGGGAGGAGGGGGGGAATTCCTCCAACCTGCTGATAAGACTTTCAACTGATGCAAAGTTTGAATGTACCTGTGTGTTTTATGTTACTGAATGTAGTTTACCCTGCCCTGTATCATTATGCAAAGAAGGGGGATTGTCCCTGTGTGTATATCTCTTTGTGCCTGTGTTTGAATAAACATTTTACTTTCAAAGATTTTTATTTTCAAAGTACAAAATACAGAAAAATACAAAAACACTTCAGGTGCCAACAGCAGAGCATGAGTAGAAACCATAGTAGTCACACTACTGAACATCTTCGATACAAACAAAAACCTTACGGTCCCCTGAGACATTAAGCAGCAGAAAATCTGTACTTATAACCAGTAATTACAGGGATAAGCATGTATTCGATCTATATAGTTATAAGTTAACATGAAAAAGGGGAACGCAGAGGGGCAGAAATCCGGGAACCAGGGAGATCAGCCCAACACCCCTAATGGGAGCTTGCTGTGTTGGACCGTCACCCCCTCGGATCCCCGCTAGTCCCCGTCCCCGCTGTAAATCTGGGAAAGGCACAGGGCGGCAAGGAATTATGAGGAGCTTCCCAAAGCTACCAGGGGAGGCCCACCAATTCAGATGAATAAAAAGTTGGTATTCATCCTGGGTCCCTTCCAGGACAACCGAGATGAATTGGCTCCGGTTTGGCACCATCATCACATACTCTTGTAAAAGCAGACAGAGAAGGAAAGAAATAAAGGAAGAGAGAGAGTTTGAGGATTTTAGATAGGGAAAACACAGAGGGGAGGAGGGGGGGAGACAGGGGGAGCCAGGGGGAGCAATTGCAGCTCGGGCAGTTCTGAAGTAATAGAGTTAACTGAAAAGACCGTCTTCGAGGGATGCAGACATTTCGACCCGCGGGGAGGGAGAGAAGGGAGGGAGAGGCATTGAGCCAGGTGAGAGGAGCAAAACTGGACTATGGTTACTTAGCTGGTCCTAGGCGGAGGGACTCCTACAATGAGGGAGATGCCCACGTGTTGGGCCCAAGGTTCCCAAATAGCCTCAAACTTCTCTTTGTAATTCAGTAACATACTCGTGACTTTTTCTTGTGTCATGATCCATGAAATCTTACGTTTAACAGCTTGGATCGAAACCTTGGGCTGTTTCCAAGCTTTCGCTATGGTGATCTTGGCCCCTAGCAACATATAGTGAATTAACAATCTAGTAGATTTGCCAGTCTGCGGGATAGGACCATTAAGAAGAGCTACCACCGGGGTTCTAGGCACTTGTATTCCCGTCACCTTATAGATTAAGTTGAACATCTGCTTCCAAAAGGACCTAAGCTTTACACATTCCCACCAAATGTGGGACATACCTCCCGTCAGCTCGCAGCCCCTGAAACAGAGGGGACTGGTTGAGGGGAACATGTGGGCCAATCTGGACGGTGTCAGATACCATCTAGTCATCACCTTAAGATTAGCTTCTATTAGTGATATATATCTAACCCCTTTATAGGCTTTGTCAAAAGAGGAGTACCAGGACTCCAGGTCCCATTGAAACGAGAGGTCCCTTTCCCATGCTTCCATAAAAGAGGACTTATTGTTGTTCTGAGCTAGAGCCTGGTAAATTACCGTGATTCCACCTCTTTGGTACGTGGCTTGTCCACACCATGCCTCATAATCAGTAAAGCGAGGGGGAGCCGGTTTTTCCTTCCAAAGCCCATGAAGGAAGTGTAGAATTTGAGAGAATCTAAAGAGTTCCGAGTTCGGAATCTCTAATTTCTTTTTGCAGTATGCTAGGGTGATGGGGCCTGAAGCTGTAAAAAAGTGGCCAATCCGGTACAGCCCCTTATCCAACCACCATTTAAATGCTTTAATGTCTGACCCAGGTGGGAAATCGCGGTTGTTAAAAATGTGAGCCAGGGGGTGGGAGTTTGAGACTAAGAAAGAGTTCCGTTTCAATCGGTCCCAGAGAGCTAGAGATTGAGATAGTATAGGAGAGAGGATGGGGGGTCGTTCCTTGTGAGGAATCCAGAGTAGATAATCTAGGGTATACGTAGGAACAGCCTGTCTCTCTATGTTCATCCAGTCAGGTTTTTCGAGTTTGGAGTATATTGTGGATAATTGAGCTAGTCTGGCCGCTTGGAAGTACCAAGACAGTTTAGGAACACCCAAACCTCCTTTTCTCCTAAGTCTATATAACGTATTACATGGCAGCCGGTGTCCCTTTTTGCCCCATATGAAGCGCATCATCTTTTTCTGGAGGGATTGCAGGTGATCCGACCGGACGTTGATCGGAACTGCCCTGAATAAATATAGCAGCCTGGGAAGAAATGTCATTTTGAGTGAGTGAATTTTACCCAACCAAGAGAGATTCCCCTGGGCCCATTTTTGCAAGTCTGCTTCTAATTTCTTGTAGGTAGGAGGAAAGTTGGCCGCGTAAAGTTGTTCTACCTTGGGAGTCAGTTTGATCCCCAGGTAATCTAAGAAATTGTCTTTCCACTCAAATTTAAAACTGCTTCGTAAGGTGGCAACCATGGACTGGGGAAGCGAGATATTGAGGGCGTGAGATTTTGAGTAATTAACCCTGAGGCCTGACGCCCTTGAAAAGGCGTCTAGGAGCTTGCATAGATTTGGTAGGGATGTGATAGGAGATGTAATAAAAAGGAGCACATCATCTGCGAATAGACCGCATTTATGTGTCTGAGACCCACAGAAAACCCCTTGTATGTTGGGGTTAGTGCGGATTCCTATGGCCAGAGTCTCAATAGCTATAGCAAATAACAATGGGGAGAGCGGGCACCCCTGTCTGGTGCCCCTCGCTATGCTTAGTGATTGGGAGTAGTGACCTAAGAGACGAATTGATGCCGAGGGTGTGGAATATAAGGAGTGTAGAATGCCCATAAACCTGTCACCGAACCCCCAACGTTCCATGAGTGCAAAAATATAAGGCCACTTTAAAGAATCGAAGGCTTTATGTAAGTCCATGGATAAAAGCATGCCCTCTTGCTTGGGATTCCCTTCCCAGTTGGATTGGAGGATCGAAACTATATCAATAGCTCTACGAGTTAGATCCGGCCCTTGACGGCCC
Source organism: Lithobates pipiens (assembly GCF_037356315.1). Classification (NCBI taxonomy): domain Eukaryota; kingdom Metazoa; phylum Chordata; class Amphibia; order Anura; family Ranidae; genus Lithobates; species Lithobates pipiens. The sequence goes on along the minus strand of NW_027507764.1, from coordinate 330,899,620 downwards.
GGGATGAATCCCACTTGGTCTTTATGTACATATCTGCTAATAAAGGAGGCTAGCCTATTGGAAAGGATTTTTGTGAGGATCTTTAGGTCATTATTGATTAGGGATATGGGTCTATAGTTCTCCACTTCTTCCCAGTTCTTATTCGGTTTAGGGATGACCGAGATGTATGCGGAATTCAACTGGGGGTCTAAGGGGGAGCCCTTGGTTAATGAATTGAAAAATTTAGCCAGATGCGGCACCAGGATGTCAGCAAAGGTCTTGTAGTATGGCGAGGAGAGACCATCAGGTCCTGGGGCTGACCCTGTTTTAAGAGATTTTATGACATCCTTAATCTCCTCCTCAGAGATTTCAGCTTCCATGAGATCTCTGTGGTCCTTTGAGAGAGCTGGGATGGGCAAGTCCCTCAGTAAGGTCTCACCTGCATCCCGGTCATCCCCTGAGGTCGAGCTGTAGAGCTTGGCATAGTAATCCTGAAACGCCTTAAGTATTTTAGTGGGGTTGGCAGAGGGGGCTTGTCCTGCAGTTCTAATTTTGGGGAAAGTATTAGTATGAGTCTTGGGCGTTAATTTGGCTGCCAGCATGGAGCCAATCTTATCCTTCTGGTTATGAAATTTGGCACTGCCCCACCGGATTTCCTTTTCGGTTCTGGCAGTCAAAGCTAAGTTTAACTCGAGTCTGGAGGCGTCCACCAAGTCTGCCAGGGCCCTTGACGGGTCTTGTTTGTGTTGGGATTGAAGTGTTTTGAATTTGGTTTCTAGGTTTTTGATGAAGAACGTACGTTCCCTCTTAATGCGTGAAGCTATGTCTATGATTTTACCCCTAATCACGACTTTGTGGGCAGCCCATAGAGTCTCTGGTGAGATTCCTCCCACTGCATTAAGAAGGAAGTATTCTCTCAAGGCGTCTTCAATGTCTTTTGATGAGCTAGGGTCGTTCAAAAGAGATTCATTAAGCCTCCAATGGAACCCCGCCACCCTCGTCACTACCTTGTGTATAGAGGCGCTAACTATTGAGTGGTCTGACCAGGAGACATCGATAATCGATGCTTTGTGTAATGAAGGGATCATCCCCGGCGGGACCAGGATATGATCAATTCTGGCATAAGATTGATGTGGGGAAGAATAGTGGGTGAAATCTCTCTTGGTTGGGTGCAACTCCCTCCAGGCGTCTATCAGGCCATATTCATGTAGTTTCCTAGCAATAGATAGGCTAGCCTTAGTGGGACGTGTAAGCTGAGATCCCTGCGGTCTGGATTTATCGAGCCCTTGATCAAACGCGACATTAGAGTCTCCCCCAAAAATTACCCTGCCCTCGGTGAGGGGCCGGAGAGTCCATAGAAGGTCTTGAAAAAATTTGGGTTGACCCTTGTTCGGGGCATAATATGAAACTATGGTGTATAGGACTCCCTCAATTAGACCCTTGACCAATATGTATCTGCCCTCGGGGTCTCTGACTGTGGAAGAATGCTCAAATCTACATGATTTAGCGAAAAGGACCCCCACCCCTCTGGTCTTATTCTCGGCATTCGCTAAGTAAAAATGTGGGTACCGTGAGTGGAGAAATTTGGGGCTGTACCGGATTGGGAAATGCGTTTCCTGTAGGAGGATAATATCTAAGTTAAGGGAGCGGTAATGTTCAAATGCTAGTTTCCTCTTACTGGGGGAGTTAAGGCCCTGTACATTGTGGGAGGCAATTCTAAGAGGCCTCTTAGTGTTATCTAAGTTTGTCATAGAACCTCGGTGGTAAAAGGCTGCAAAAGTGGAAATCTCTTACCCATAACGAGCTTCTTCCACGCAGGTCTGGCAAATGGCGATGGGGTGATCCTGTCTGAGAACTGGACCATCTGTCGTGAACATCCTGTCACCTGGCTCCAAAGGGGGAAGGGGAGGGAAAAGGGGAGAAAGAGAGAGATAAGAGCAAGAAAGTAAGACATCTTACAAGGAGAACTACGTAGCCCAGGGGAAAGTACCCCTAGGGTCCGCAGAGTAATAAACGTCGACGTCTGTATTCAAGAGCCGACTCCCTGACTCGTAGAGACAATGACCTGTCTCTGCGGTGAGGGTTGAGGCGCAGGGGGGTCACCTCTACCCCTTACTGAACTAACAACCGTTAATATAAAGAGAAAAAATCCCTCCGGGATAATCCCGGTACAGCACCAGAACTAAGTTAATCAGGACTGATAATGATCAAGTATATGCAAATAAGAGAATAATAAGACTGGTATTCATAGAGCTAAGACAATAAGTGGAAAGTAAACCAGTCCCATTCCCCCCTCCCCCTCAAGAGGAGGTGGAAGCGGGCCTGTAAGGATAAGCGGGGTTAAACTAGAAAACCCAAACATTACCACCAAAGAGAGCATGCGAACAACCCGGCTAAAGTCTCTCGCCAGGCATCAGGAATGAGTAAACATATGTAATCTAGTCAGGTGACCGAAGGGGGGGTGGTCCCCAGAAAAATAGGGGCCCCACCCCCCCTCCTCAATCAGCCTGCCACGCCCCCGAGCCCCCAACCATGAATGGCGAATACGTCACCATTCCCAGAGGCACTAAGTCTCGCAAAAAACTGTCCTGGGGGGAGCTCAAGGGAACGTAGCCACAAAAAAAATGTGATGCCTTAAAGTTTGCATATGGGTAAAAATAAAAAATAAACAAAATTAGGGGGTAAGCCTGACCCCAACTGCCGGGTAGCAAGTCAAATATAAAAGAGAAATAAACCTGAGGATGGGATCTCACTGGGGCAGGTTAACTAGAGGGGGTTCCCAACCTCCTCCTAGACGGGAAAACCTGACCCAGGCACTCGATCCAAAACAAATCCAGGAACAAACAGGTGGACCAAAAAATGAAGAGAATCACATTATGGGGGTCTTCCCTCTCTTGATTTCTTATTCTTTCCAGGGATCCAGACTGGAGAGACCGGGCTCGATGGTTGCGGACGCTTGGCAGATGCAGCAGGATTAGCTGTTACTTCCATGGGCGCCTCATGAGAGATGAGTTTGAGATGGAGAAGAAGCTTTTCACCTTCTGGGAGACTGGAGAAGGCGTAGGGATGCCCGTTGTAGTTGAATCTGACTGCAAAAGGAAAGGCCCAACGGTATTTGATCTCCTGATTAGAGAGGACTGTGAGAAGAGGCTTCAGGGCTCTCCTCTTCTGAATAGTAACCGGAGACAGGTCTGCGAAGATCTGGAGTTGGTGGCCCTGGAAGGCTATCTGTGGTTGCAGTCTGGACTGCTTCAGAATTTCCTCCTTCACAGCATAGAAGTGTGGTTTGACGAGAATGTCTCTCGGGGAACCATCTTTCCTCATGGAACCGAGGGTCCTGTGTGCCTTATCTAACTCCAGGCGATGGGACGGGATGTTCGGAATTAAGTCCTTAAAAAAATCCTGAATTGTTGCGGAAACATCCGTGTAGGACTCAGGTAGGCCTCGAATTCTGAGGTTATATCTTCTGGATCTATTTTCCAGGTCATCGATTCGGGATAGGGCCACATCTAATTGCTCCTGGAGGGTCTGGATATGGGCAGCATTTTGGTTAGTGCGGGAAACAGTAATGTCCAGTTTGTTCTCGATGGCTTCCATTCTGGAGCCTAAGTTTGCAAAGTCCGATTTCATATCTCCCGTGATCTGGGCTGCCGTATTAGCTAGGCCTCTTTCCAGGAGTGTGGAGAGTTTGTGGAACAGGTCTCCCTGCTGTGATAAGGAGTCCTGGTCAGGGAGATATGGAGAGTGGGCTTCTAGGAGATTTGGGGAGGTAGGCCCTAGAGGAGTCAGGGCACTGTCTGCCGCATGGTGGCCCAGGAGAGACTCTGTGGAGGCTGGGGAAGGCGTTTGGAGAAGGTGTTGGCCCCCCTGGGCTACCTGGGAGTATGAGAGAGTAGCCGGGGCGATCACCTGCCTGTGGTCCGGCTTCTTTTCTCCGGAGGCCGCGTGTGACTGTGTGCCAGCGTGTCCGGCGGCCATCTTGGTACACCCGTTCGCTCCGGCCCTGTGGAAGTCCGGTCCCAGGTCCCGTCTGGCGGCGGGGCCCGGCATCTAGGAACGGTCTCGCTATGTTCCCTTGTGCAGAGAAGGTGGAATCCGGTCAGTTTGAGTGGTGTGGCGGCGCTTAGGGCTATCGCGGGGTAGAGGTGATGCGGAGCACCTAGCTTAAGCAGCCATTACGGCGCGCCCGCGCATGCGCACCCCTGAATAAACATTTTAATGCTTCTTTCCATCCTACACTGATGCCTCAACAAGTGACTTTGTGGGCTAAGGGACCTTGGATTGTGCTGGTACCAGACAAGAGAAGCTTATACAGCGGGCATATGCTTCTTCAGTATGGGGGTCCATCACAGAGCACATATAATAATGGATAGATTGATGGCAGTTGTGCATGGAGGAAGCCCACTCCTTAAAGCCACAGGGGCGCACTGAGAGCTCTCACAATGTATTGATTGCAGGCTGGCTGGTAAATTGATCTAGGAATTTTTCCTTTCTCTTCCCCATAACCCTAACTTGATGGTTGCAGAGGTGTGGAGGGGGACTTATCAAAATCTGTAAGCACCCTTTAGGTTAAGGAGCCCTCAGATATCTGTCCCCAATGTGAATGAGTAAGGGGTACCCATGGGCGTTCTTAACAACGGCTGACAGCAAAGACTTGTCATGTATAATGCTATAGTGCTAGCAATACCTTTTTTTTGTATGGTATTTGACTCCAATGAACAGGTAGGTGTTCTGTGGTTCAACTGAATGCCCCAAAAGCCAAAGTTTGGTCTGAACTTGCATTGAACTTTAAGCTCATTCCTAGTTATTACATTTAAAATATAATGTGTGTTTTTGTTATTAACATTTATGCTTATATATAGGTATTAGGTGCTGGGGCACTAGTAATAGATATTGCGACTATCTCGGGAACGCTAAAGGACGCTGAGATTTCCATCCTTCATTTTCTTTCCTCTGTAAATTTTCCAAATCTTTTATGTGACCATAATACATTTTTGCATAAAGTAAAAAAAAAAAAAAAAAATTATGGAATCAAATATGTCACGATGATGTGGAATCGTGAAGAGACATAAATGAGCTGCAAGGTGAATCAAGTCTCCTGCATAAGGTCGCTGATGTGGCAAAAAAAAAAAAGTATGCTTGTTTGTTCCATAACCTAGTCCAGAGATGCAGACTGCACTGAAATTTTATTCTAAAGCCATCAAAAACCATTTCAGAACCTGGTTTCATAAGCAGGAACAGTATAGGACCATATCACTAGATTTAGAATCATATTGTAGTGCCTAACCTGATTTTCCGGGAGTCTGATGGTGACTACCGGGGGTAGGGATGGCTGACATACATCTTCAGGGTGCAGGTTTGTGGGCATGGTGGGTGATGCTTTAAACAATAGAGAAGTTTGTTTCTCAGAACAGGAAAAATGTGGGAGAGGGGATCGGGCACAGGAAGCTCTTAATAACGATCAGCAACAGGCAGAGTGGCAGTAACTCCTTAGACAAAAATAGGTGAGATGAGGCAGACAGCAGTACAGGAATAAGAGCCTTTAAGCTGATCCAGCACATTTGTTCTTTTTTGGGACAGGCTATCTCCTCTAGTAACTGAACTTTACTCACTGCTTCATGAACAGTTTCCCTTGGATGAGTTCTCTCTTGAAGTTCTTCCAACCACCTCAGCGATCCCTGGTCCATGAAGAGTCACCTCAGGTGCTTCCTTAGAACTCCATCCCTCTAGAATAATTTCCAGATCTTTGGCAGGCTTTTCTCTGCATAAACTTGAACACCCAGATATGCCTTGATTGGCCTAGTAGCTGGCAGCCATCTGGATAGGACTCAGGCTTCAAGCCTAGCAGCCAGGCACTGTACACACATCCACCGAGGGCTTAGTCTTGGGTGGGAACACTGACCCTGATCGCCTGACTTCTATCATTAAATAGCTTTTCCCAGCATGCATTGCAGAAGATATGAGAGTAAAGTATGTTTATCTATACTGTAGCTCATCATACTAATGTCAAAGGCCACAGTGCCACCTACTGACAAAAGGGAGAAGCCACAAACAAATGGAATTAGCACAGAAGTCATGTAATCACTAAACACTGCAAATTAGCCAGGCTGGTGTCCACACAGCACAACTAAATTTACCTGTAGCTTTAGTCTAGGGACAAGGTTGCTACAATATTATCAGAAAAAAAAATGAAACCCTGTTACCAGATCCAGAACTATGTTATTAGAAGTAAGAATAAGACCGTTACTAGACCTAGAACCTTGTTCACAAAGTTGAAGAATGAAACCATACTACCAACTTCATATCTAGGTTATCACAGCCAATAATCAGACTATTTTTACAGATCCATAGCCATTCTATTTAGTCAAGAATGGAAACAGATCACCAGACTTAGAACCATGATATCAGGGATAAAAACGGGATTATGTTAGCAAATCCAGAACCATCTTATCAGAGTTAACCGCTTCCTGACCGACGCACGATGATGCACGTCGGCAGAATGGCACGCACAGGCACATGGGTGTACAGGAACGTTCCTTTAAATGTGCTGCCATGCCATCACTCACACGCACGCTGGTCGGGACCTCCGTGAGTCTGATCGCGGGTCCCGTGGACTCGATCGCCGCGGGGATACCTGTGATCGTCTCATGGGGAGGAAGAACGGGGAGAGGCTAAAGTAAACAAGCATCTCCCCATTCTGCCTAGCAACAGTGACACTGATCTCTGCTCCCTATGATTGGAGCAGAGATCAGTGATGTGTAAAACACAGCCATGCCCCCCACAGTTAGCAACATGCCCCTAGGACACACTTAACCCTACACTGTCACCTCCTGGTTAACCCCTTTACTGCCAGTGTAATTTACACAGGAATCAGTGCATTTGTATAGCACTGATTGCTGTACAAATGACAATGGTCCCAAAAATGTTTCAAAAATGTCTGATGTGTCCGCCATAATGTCGCAGTCACAATAAAAATCACTGATCGCCACCATTACTAGTAAAAAAAATATTAATAAAAATGCCATAAAACTATCCCCTATTTTGTAAACGCTATAACTTTTGCGCAAACCAATCAATAATCGCTTATTGTGATTTTTTTTTACCAAAATATGTAGAATAATACATATCGGCCTAAACTGAGGAAATTTTTTTATAATACATTTTTGGGGGGTATTTATTATAGCAAAAAGTAAAAAATTATGTGTTTTTTTCAAAATTGTCGCTCTTTTTTTGTTTATAGCGCAAAAAATAAAAAACGCAGGAGTGATCAAATACCACCGAAAGAAAGCTCTATTTGTGGAAAAAAAAAAGATGTCCACTTTGTTTGGGAGCCACGTCGCACGACTGCGCAATTATCAGTTAAATCGTCGCAGTGCCGAATCGCAAAAAGTGGTCTGGTCTTAGGCCAGCGAAGTGGTCCAGTCTGAAAGTGGTTAAAATGGGACCATGTTACCATCCTCATATGTTTTTTTGTTCATCCTAAAATTACTCAATGACCATAAAACAGCCATATAGTAGCACCATTCTGTCCATGTTTCGGTTGCCCAGCAATTAGCATTGGAAAACATCCGGTTATTATACGTGACACCATGCACTCTGTGCCTTGATGCTGTAAAGACATAGATAGCATGACAGGGATGAAGTGTCTCAGCATTTGCGCAAAAGTCCCAAAAAATATCTATACCGTTTGTAATGTGTAATGTGTGTGAAATGTCAGTTTCTATTTGACACCTTTGCAAGATGAATGTAACATTTCCTAACATTCTAAACAAACAGACCATCAAAGAAAGCAATCTAATGCTAGAGGCTGAAAATTTGACCAAAAGAGGAAATATGAGGAGGACCTCCACATTGTAATATAAAAATTAACAATTTGCACAGCCATTCACTAAGTGAAAGTGCTCTATTCATTTCTTCTGTGCAAGAAAAAATAAAAAATGTAAAAACGCTTATATCTTGTGCTCTTTTAAAATAAATCATTAATTCAAAATGGAAAATACAACATTTGGCTACTAGATGGAGCTAATTATTAGTGGAGGACATTCTTGTGCTGACCACTGAAAGTGAAATAATTTAGCTACTGCAGAGAATGAAATAATATACAGAATTGATGCAATGGGGTTGATTTACTAAAACGAGTGCAGCTTTGCATTGTAGCCAATCAGCGTCTAACTTCAGCTTGTTCAATTAACCTTTGACACACACAAACAAAAAACTGATTGGTTTCTATGTAGAGCTGCACCGGATTTTGCACTCTCTAGTTTTAGTAAATCAACCTCAATGTTAAAGAGAAGTTATTCCATTGTTTATCATGTTTGTCAAGTTTACCAAGCTGAAACCCTTCACAAATGAGCAACGGACCTATAAACAACAGAGTTCTATCTCTGCAGCATTGTATGAATGGTATAAAACTTTCATTTATAAATATAATATACAACACTGGACTCATATTTTTGTGGATTTAACTGGCTGCAGTCTTTTATTATAGGTATATATAGTATATATATATTAACAGCATATGACCAAATACCGATATTAATATATCAACAACAACAACACATTTTAGCTTAGCTATTAAAGCTCAAGCTAAAACAATAGCTTAAAGTCCCTTTTCTAAAGAAAAGGACAAAAACCTCACAATGTGAGCTGTGACATGGGAGAGAGGTCGGAATGTACTTCCTTCTGCTAATCCCCACCGACTGCACTGCTAATGATGCATTTTTTTCTTTTTATAGATCCCTTTCTTGTGCCAGGACCACTGCAGACCTTATACACCAATCAAAGGTAAGTAATAACAACTGCCATAAACTAGTTTAAACTGAAATGTATTTCTCTACCAGCATCCCATATGTGGTGGGTGGGGACATTTCTTGCCCCACCCCCCACTTTTATGGCATGCTAGGCAGAACTTTTCGATAAAACTTTAATTTATAAATATAATATACACTGGACTTATATTTGTGTGGATTTAACTGTTCGCGGCCTTTTATTATAGTTATTTCCTTATATATATATATATATATATATATATATATATATATATATATATATATATATATAGATATATATATATATATATAGATATATATATATATATATATAGATATATATATATATATATATAGATATATATATATATATATAGATATATATATATATATATCTATATATATATATTAACAGCATATGATCAAATGCCCTGGTAACCCCCAGTATCCTCTTCTTCAGTGGGCAGTCCGCTTCAAGATAAAAGTGGTTTCTCTGCGGCGGATTCCCCACAAGATCAAGATCATTTTTATCAGCGTCGGGAGAGGGCCACCCTCTCGACGCTCTCTGGTGCCCTCCGCCGCTTACCGGAGCCTTCGGTAGCGATGGAGGCAATCGGTTCCTCTCCCTAGACTGACATGGAGATGAGTGAGGGGAAGATGGCCCCGATCTGTTGCCATATCATTGTGCCCAATGCTCTTTTTTTTAAATGACATTACATTTTTTTTTATTGCATTTTAGTGTAAGCATGAGACCTGAGGTCTTTTTGACCTCAGATCTCATATTTAGAAGTCCTGTTGTGCTTTTTTTCTAATACAAGGGATGTTTACATTCCTTGTAATAGGAATAAAAGTGACACTTTTTTTCAAAGAACAGTGTAAAAATCAAAAATAAAATGTAAAATAAATACAAATTAAAAAAAAAAAATGTTTTAAATGTGCCCCATCCCACGAGCTCGCTTGCAGAAGTGAACACATATGTGAGCAGCGCCCGCATATGAAAACGGTGTTCAAACCCCACGTGAAGTATCGCCATGATCGTTAGAGCGAGAGCGATAATTCTAGCCCTAGACCTCTGTAACTCAAAACATGCAATCTTCAGAATTTGTTAAACATCTCCTATGGAGATTTTTAAGGGTAAAAGTTTGTCGTCATTCCGCGAGCGGGCGCAACTTTGAAGCGTGACATGTCTGGTATCAATTTACTAGGTGTAACATCTTTCACAATATAAAAAAAAGGCCTAACTTTACAGTTGTCTTATTTTTTTATTTAAAAAAGTGTTTTTTTTCCAAAAAAAGTAAGACCGTTGCGCAAATACGATGTGACAAAAAGTATTGCAACGACCGCCACTTTTTTTTTGCAAGAGGTCTTCCACATATTATTTTCTATTTTTAAAGAATGCTCTTAGCCTATAGTATTAGACTATTTTCCCTATTGGTGAAATGTTCTGAAATTGTTCTGAAATTGAAAAAGAGAAATATAGATGAAGCGTCTTTTGTGGGTCACAATAGGACAATTAGCTTTGTCCTCCTGTGGCTCAGAGCTGATAGCAAGCTATTGTCAGCTGACAGGGCTGTGCCAGGCTCTGGAAGAATCTTGACAATACTGTTGCCTGATTGCATCGCATAGTAGTCCATTATGTGTCACTTACCTGACACAGGAGCAAGCGATGTCACCGCTGTCCCCTGTAGTCTGGCGCATCCATCTTCTCGGTGGGTCTTGCCGCTCCGCCGCTGTCATTCGGCGAAGACGCGATGACGTCACTCCCGCGCATGCGCACGGGAGCCGCCGCGCGCGGCATATCGCCGTTGAAGGCGGCGCACTCAGTGCGCCTGCTTGCCGCTATCTACGGTGCATGCGCCGTAGACAGCGGTGCCCGTCTTTCGGCAAATATCTCCTAAACTGTGTAGGTTTAGGAGATATTTCTTGGACCTACAGGTAAGCCTTAATCTAGGCTTACCTGTAGGTCAAAGTGTGTTGTAAGGGTTTACAACCACTTTAATCTTTATTTATTTATTTTTTGCAGATATGTCCTCTAGCAGGAGGAAAAGATACAATGCATCTTTTCCTAAAAGGAAAGTGTGTTGTTTAGCATCTTCACAGAAGAGAACAACACAGGGGTGAGCTGCAGATTGAATGGTCAACGTGATAACCAATCGGAGGCTATCACAGCAATCATGTAATCGGCATCTGGTTCCTTTGGGTCCTGATTGTTAGTAGAGACCCAGACTGTCACTGACAGCCCAGTCTCAGTGCTGGAAGCATGCAAACACATATACTGTAAACAGTGCCCAGGTTTAAAGCGCACTTCCACCACATATCTGTAAAGGGGTTAATGCTCATTGAGCAATTCTAGGGTATATTTCCACATTAAAGATATGTAAAGTCTGTGAGATATAAGTATTCTCTAATACAATTCAAACATGAAGTCATTTTTAATATTATTGTTATCTACAATCCCTAAATACTTTCTGTAAAAATCTTTAAACTGTACCGGAATTTAAACAATTCAGCTTTTGAATAACGTTGGTAACGTACCGTGTTATGCAGATAATAAAAGAAATGTTCTCAACAATACAGAAGCTTGCCTTTGATGGAAAAATGTCATGTACAGCTCACTAAAAAAGGGTAAAGTTTGACAGCACACAACAAATAGCTATACAGATCTTTGTTTTTCTACCATCTGTAATTATCACAGATCTCCCACACATGCTGAAACAATGGTTGCGGAGAATAATAAAAGATGCTGGCAGATTTGCAGAGAATCACAATGAATATCTAGAAATCCTTTGGTACAAGAAAAAAAAAGAATGAAATGTGTACAATAATTTTTAAACAATAATAATATCATAAGTGGTACCAATGGTAAAGGACAGAAATATGTATTGTCAGGAAGCCATGAAGCCTGTGACAACAGACTTCCATTTGTCACAAATAACTGTTTAAAGTAATCCCATCACAAGCCTAGGCAATACAAACTGAGGTTATGATAAAACTAAGCATAAACAGAGGCTGTCTTCGGTGAAGATGGTCAAAATACCCATCCATCCAATGTATATGCAAAACACAGTATTTTATGGAAGTTGATTTTAGACATATTTTATTCTACAGTAGGTCTAGTTTATCTACTAGTCAGAAGGGAGACCGGGATGTACTTAATTAGGTGCTGTTTTTTTTTTGTCTAGTACACGCAATGAGAAAACCGGATGAAAAGTACCAAGATCGTCCGTTAATCTTAGTACACAGCTTGGGAGAGCCGAACAGGACAGTTCATGCAAAAATATCTGAAGGGACAAGCATGACATTTTTTCTTGGACGATAAGAGAACATGCATGCTCAGAAACTAAAGATTACATTACAAAACAATACAATACATTACACCCCTTCCAAAAGTTTATACTGTGGTACAAGAATTTTCTTAACTTTAGTAACCTTTTGATTTTTGACATGAGACTAGCATGCAAAAAAAAAAAAAAAGGACAATTATTCATCCGGTATTTTTATGTGTACCAGGCATTTAAAAAAAGGAGTCATTCTACAACAGGCATATCATCAACCTAATTCCATACTTTATTTAAACATATACAGTATACGAGAGCTATAGTTATCATGTCAAAAGAAAAAAAAAACAGCAAGCACATAAACTGATTCCAAGGTTTTGCAAGGTGCAGATATTAACTATAAAAAAGCATTATTCTGCACAGTAAAGAAAGTGTGGAAAACACTAACATGCAAAAAAATAAATAATAATAATAACAACACCAACATGCATGAAAAAGGAGTATGCCCAAAACATTCATGGCCATACTTCTCTAGTGGGTGATAGGAATTCTTCTGCTCCCCTGTGACCCAGAATCAGCCTATAGTGTGCCAGTGAGTATAACATTTGTAGTAATAAAAGTAATGGAATCACTCCCCAAATAAAGTTTCAGTGATTATTTAAAAACACACAATGTGCTCAACCCAAGGCAGCATGGCTTTACTAAGAAAAGATCATGCCAGGCTCATGTGAATTGGGCAAAATATGTCTTTTTTTGACACAAGGTGTGCAATAAGGTTAATATTCCTGGACGTGTGTGCAACATGGAATATGATTTGGCATTGCTGAATAATTTGGGGGTGTCTATTTCAGAGGACTACAAAAAGAGAAAATAGTATGGCCAGGCAGTGGGGAAAGCAAGTAGAATCCTGGAGTGAGGGATGACTAAAAGGAGGAAGGAGGTCCTAGTTCCTTTATATAGGTCATTATTGCTCTTTTGGAGTATTGGAGGTTTACTAAAACTAGAGAGTGCAAAATCTGGTGCAGTTCTGAAAAGAAATCAATCAGTTTCCAGGTTTTATTGTCAAAGCTTAATTGAACAAGCTGAAGTTAGAAGTTGTTTAGCTACCATGCATAGCTGCACCAGATTTTGTACTCTCCAGTTTTAGTAAATCAAACCCATTGTGTCCAGTTCTGGCAACCACACTTACAAAAAGAAATTGATGAGATAGAACAAGTCCAGAGATGGGCAACAACAACAGTAAAAGGTCCAACGGATAAAACACATCAGGAGAGACTGCAGGTCTTAAAAGAGAAGTTTTGTAAAACAATATTCCAGTGCTGCATCTGCCCCCCCCCCCCCCCCCACCAGCTCTAAGCCCTTGTACACACGGTTGGAGATTCTGACGGAATGTGTCTGATTGGACCATTTTGTCGGATATTCCGACTGTGTATGGTCTACATCAAACTGTTTCCGTCGAGTATCCGACGGACCAAGTTTTCCAACTTGTTGGAAAAATTTTCAGACTAAATGCTCCGATCGGACATACTCCGATCATGTGTAGAGAATTCGGATCGGACAAAGTGGCACGCATGCTCAGATCAAATTCCTACACCAAAGCTATTGGCTACTAGCCTGAACGTAGTCCCGTCGTAACGAAATAACGTCATCACGTCGGATTTTCCGACAACTTTGTCCGACCGTGTGTATGCAACAGTTTCAGACAAAATCCGTCAGATTAGTTGTCGGAATCTCCGACCGTGTGTACAAGGGCTAAGACTGAGAACTGAGCTATATAAGACCATTGATCATTTGGTTCTCAGTGCTCAATGAGCAGAGAGCTGGTATCAGTCACCGCTGTCTGCTCTGCCCCCCACCCCCCATGATCACTGGAGCACTGTACTGTTGGCGGTAGTGGCTGGCATCTGGGTGGATCCTGGGCATATGTTCGCGATCTTATCTTTCCCCAGCCTGGACCGGCTCTGTGACGTCAGAGAGAACAAACTGCACAAATGAGCTTTGGCGGTACTTCTACTTTAACATAATATTAACAGTCTTGAGGAACATAATTGAATTCTTTAAAAATACTAAAGCTAGACATATACGCATAGATTTTTATAATCAAGCTGGTGGCCTGAAAGTAAAAAAATTTATGTATTCCCCCATTCACACAAGCGAGGTGAATGTAGGAATCCTCCATACTGCACTGCAGCTGATTGGTTGCAGCAGATGATTGACTGCACATATTTCAGCAGTCCTATTTGACTGATCAAATTCTGTTGGACGGGGAAGGTCACACACAGATCAAAATGTGGTCATCTGTAAAGAATTTTGATCCATGTGTACCTTGCTTAAAGGTTTGAACAAGGTTCAGGAGGGAAGTTTCTACAATACGAAGCTAATGTCAATAATGTGGGAACACGATCTCAAGTTGATACTTGCAACAGGCTTCCAGTAAAGGTAGTGAGCCACTCAACAGTAGGATAATTTAAACTAGCTTGGAACAAACACAGATATATAGATCTGTAAAAAAAAGGGGGCAGACTAGATGGACCACTTGTTCTGCTATTGTATGTGTTTATGTTTTTTCTATTACCAGTATATCAGTAAGCAATGCTTTCCAAATTGACAGCACACCTTTTCAATGTATTACACTATTTACTGTTTAATACTGAGATTGTATTGGGATGTACTGAACAATAAATGAAGGTGAGGTTGTTTCTGTATAAAATAGTATCTAAGTCTAAGAAGAGCTATGCCCACACCCATCAATATATCTTTCACACCTAGTTTTGTTACATAAGAGACTATTCATCCAAACCAATACTCATTTAAATGCTAATAGCATTATTACATCAGATGGTCATTGATGTTGTAATAACATCCTTTCAAAAGTCACTCTTTCATATCTTTAGGTCTCTAGACCTTGAAGGATCATTTCCTTTCTTCGTTCTCTTTTTCTTATTTAGGGACCAAATGTATTAAGCAACTGATGCACCATTGTCATAGTAGATGAGTGAATTTGTAGCACTTTACATTGCAGTAGCATTGAGCTTTATGATAATAGTGACCACTGCTGTGGCAGGCTAGGGGAATCTGCTATTTCTTGAGGTTAACATTTTGAAAGATTTTTAAAGCATCAGTAGTAACCTTAAATTTTCACCTTTCAGCCTAAACGTGGTTAAGTCACTAGTTCAAATTGCTTTTATCCCCTCTGGTTTAGGCAGATGTGGGGTTGATTTACTGAGGGCAAATAAACTGTGCACTTTGCAAAGCACATTTGCCCTCTGCAAGAGCAGATGCTCCTGAGTTTAGTAAATAAGCTGAAGCTCTGTTGACGTCCATCATCCTATCATGTGCAAACAAAAATTCAGTTTTTTTATTTCCCTTGATTGGGCATTCTTTGCAAAGTGAAGTTTTACCTCAATTACTAAGCTCTGGAGCCGCTGTACTTGCAGAATGGAACTGCACTTTGCAAGTTGCACAGTCTATTTCCCATTAATAAAATCAACCCCTATTTTTTTAAAAGATTATATTCCCAAATACCTTTTCCCACAGCTTCACTGTGGGGTCATGTGATTCCCCTCTGCTCTCCATCCACAATCTAAGAAGAGAAGTGGGAGGGGCTGAGATTCTGCCAGACAGCAGGAGACCACATGACCACACAGCCGAGCTGTGCATGAAGGTATTTAGAAATATAATTTTTTCTAAATTGACACACAGTACTTTTGATCTGCCTTAAATAGAGGGAATGTCAGTAATTGTATTACATTACTAATCAATTACAGGAACAGCCTGAGGAGGGGTTGGGTGGGCAGGAGATTGCTCTCACACACAGGCTTTGGAACTGATAGGTGGTGAGGGGGGGGGGAGAGGGAGAGATTCACAGCAGAGAGCAGAGAGTGGGAGGACAGGGCATATAAACTTACCACAGTATCATGGATCAGCACACAAGGGGGACATAAGAACAGGCATGATCAACCAGGTATTTTATATCATGCAATGGGACAAATTATATAGCACAAATACTGCATTTGTTTTAGGGTTACAACCACTTGAAGTAGTAATGGTCCCTAAACTATTCAATGATCAACTGTCAGTATGAAGTAGTGATGGTCACTAAACATAATCAAAACTTTAGCCTCTAACAAAATATGCATTGTTCATGAAAGGACAGTAATTATCACTGTAAATAGTATTAGGTATAGTATTTGTGTTGTTGCTTTATGTTCATAAAGGAATCATTTATTTTCTATAAAGGAAATAATCACCTATCTTGATAGTCTGACTACCACCAACTACCATCGAATATGAACATAGATACACTGTCATATAAATACAATTAGGCAGATAAACAGGGCTAACAGAAATGTTCAATCACGTTTTCTCCTTGCAAGATAAAATGTGTAGTGTTGTACTAAAAGAAAACAAGCAAGAGCCTTTGCGTTAGAAGTTAACTGTCATTTTTTAACTCATTTTTCTATCTTACATAAAATATTTCAGATGGCTAATTTAGAGCTAGGTTAACCACTTCCTGACCGCCTACCTTCGTTATACGTCGCTATTTTGAAGTTGAATACTATTGTTATGGCAGCAGATAGCTGCCATAACCCTGGTATTTTCTGAAATGGTGGGCGGTCCATTTTGAGATAAAAGTGGTCTCTGCAGCAGATTCGCTGTGCGATCACTTTTATCGGTGGTGGGAAAGGTGCCCACCCCCCTCCTGCCACATTACAGTCCTCTCCACTGCTTACCGGAGCTGTTGATAGCAGCTGAGACGATCCGATTCTTTCCCACAGATGAACTGTGTCAAGTGAGGGAATGATGACCCCCCCACTCGACTCAATGATATTGGATGACGGAAGCGACATCAGTCGTCACTTCCACCCAACAGCCTTAAAGGGACATTTATTTAAAAAAAAAATTTTTTTATTGCATTTACGTGTAAATGTGAGATCTGAGGGCTTTTGGACCCCAGATCTCACATTAAAGAGGTCCCGTCAAAGTGATCCAATTTTTCGCCATTGGAAATCGAATACCACTATAAACCTCTCTGATGTGACCAAAGCTGTACATAGGAACTATACCTTTGAACGTCTTATTGCACTTAAAGTGGTTGTAAACCCTTACAAACCACTTTGACCTACAGGTAAGCCTAGATTAAGGCTTACCTGTAGGTCCAAGAAATATCTCCCAAACCTATACGGTTTAGGAGATATTTGCCCGAAGACGGATGCGGCGTAGACAGCGGTGCGCAGGCGCACTGAGCGCAGTGAGCGTGGCATTCTCGATAACGAAGATGCCGCGTGTCTCGGCTCCCGTGCGCATGCTCGGGAGTGACGTCATCGCGGCTTCGCCGAATGACAGCGGCGGAGCTGCGAGACCCACTGAGAAGATGGATGCGCCGGACTACAGGGGACAGCAGTGACTTCGCTGGCTCCTGTGTCAGGTAAATGACACATAATGGGCTACTATGCGATGCATAGTAGTCCATTATGCTTTGCCTTTGCAGGGAATGAAAGAGGAAGTAAACTCATCAGGGTTTACTTCCTCGTTAACGCTATGCAAGGCCAGAAATTTGATGAACAATGGTCCATGTGGGCTAAGCACTACTCTCACTGATATTGAACTATATGGATAATATTACTAATCTCCTTCTGTTTTACTTGTAAACAATAATACACCTTCGGTATTAGTGTAAAACGTTATATTGTGTATGTCGAATACGACTTGCTTATATTTTCTCTTTTTCTCCTTTTTTTTTTCTTTCTCATTATACTGCTAATTATATTCTTGAAAAACCTTCAATAAACAATATTGAAAAAAAAAAGTGATCCAATTTTTTTTATAAAGGGATGGTGTAAAAAAATAATTAAAAGTAAAATAAATGAAAAAAAAAAGTGTCCCTGTTCCTCCGTGCTTGTGAGCAGAAGCGAACGCATACATATTTTGTGTCCACATATGTAAATGGTGTGAGGTATCGCCATGATTGTTAGAACAAGAACAATAATTCTTGCAAAAGACCTCTCCTGTACCTCAAAACTGGTAACCTGTATACATTTTTAAGCATTGCCTATGGAGATTTTTAAGGGTCAAAGTTTGGCGCCATTCCACAAGAGGGTGCAAGTTTGCAGCATGACATGTTGGGTATCAATTTACTCCGTGTAACATTATATTTTCCAATATTAAAACAAACGGGCTAACTTTACTATTTTCTTATTTTTGAATTTAAAAAGTGTATTTTTTCCAAAATAATTCTGTTTGTAAGACCGCTGTGCAAATATGGTGTGACATAAATTATTGCAACGACCGTCATTTTTATTCTCTAGGGTGTCTGAAAAAAAATATATAATGTTTGGGGGTTGATTTTAACTTGTAAACAAGTTTGAAAAATAGGCCTGATCTTAAGTGGATGGAAAGGTCTGTTACTGCTATTAATAAGCTGATTATAAAAAGATGTTCAACTCAAATCTCAGCTATGCTGTAAAAAACAGCGCTAGATGAATGGAATATGTTACAGTTAACATTCACATAGTAACCAGCTTGCTTCCAAAACTTATTTTCAAAGATTCAAGATTCTAAAAATGCTAACTGGAAGATGATTGGTTGCTATGAAACTGCATTCTACACCAAGAACACTAAAGTAATGCACACCTTACATTTTAGTAAATCGGGTTCACAGGCTCAAGAGTATGATGTGTTAAAAAAGAGAGAACAAGCAGCGCAAATCTATAATCCCGAAGAATACAAAATTGTGATAAACATAAATCCACTGCCTTAAAAATCTATTTCCATATGTACACTACATACATGCAATAAATTCAATGTAACAATTATATACAGTAGATATCAATAAAGTGCGTAACGGTCTGTATGAAAAATCCTATGAAAAAAATAAATCAATACCATAAAGTGCAAATGTTTAAGGCGAAAAAGTGCAAAATATGCAGACTTTCAATGTAGTAAAAAGTGCATAGTGCAAACAAAGTTAATATACTATCTCTTTCTCAGCAATAAAGTTCATATGCAAGCGCGATCCAAGCATGTGCGATGATGTCAGCGTCCTAGCCCCGCCCTATATGAGATCCCCCTACCTTGTAAAACAACCCACTCAGTTTAAATTAGAAATGAAAGGCAAAATAATTCTGTATACATATAAAAAAATACATTATTTAAATTATAAATAATAACATACCTTCTGTTCCCATCTTTATAAGGAGCTTAGAGAGCTTGGGGAGGACAAACAGCAGCACACTGGTCTTCCCAGTGAATGGCTGTGCCGGGGATGGGAGGGGGCATGTCAGCAGTCTGATCATTGAAGGAAAGCAAACTGAGTTCCTAGCACAGCCAACAAATTTACCACACTGTGCTCCCATGCCTAACGTGGTCAGTTTTAATAGGAAAGCAAAGGTATTGGTAGGAAAACCAGGTATTTCACAAAAAGGAAGCAATGCAAAGAAAAAGGGACAATGTTTCATAAAAGTACATGGTACAGCAGGCACATTTCAGGACTATGAAATGTTGGGTTAACAAATACTTTAATCTCCCTGGCAGTAATCCCGAGTGTGGCTCGGTGTTAAATTTAAGTACCATTAGCAGTAACCCCGAGCCACACTTGGGATTGTATCTCAGGATCCTGGTCCAGGTTACTTACCTTGTCATCAGGATCTTACGTTGTCGCCCCACTGTGTGTGCAGGCTGTGTCCTCCACTCGATGCCTCTGTATGCTGGAGCCCCGCTGCAAATTCAAAAAGTACAAAAAACATAACACATACAGTACACAGTAATCTTACAGATTACATTACTGTATCAAATCATTTCCCATTCCTTTTGTCACTAGTGCTTTGTCCAATGCCCTGCATGCCGTTTAATATTATATATACTGTTCTTTCTGCCTGGAGACTTGAGATTGTCCATGACATCCAAAAGGTGTCCCTTTACGTCAAAAAAGGGTTTAGACCAGCTAGAAAACAACAATAGTAAATTAGAATACTTGCAGAATTGAGCGATAGTGAATTATGGGGAAATGAATTTTATTATTATTATGTTATTATTTTTTATAATTATTTATAGTTATTTATTTAATTATAATTCAAGATTTAGTATTTCAAACTTTATTACACCTGGGATGTCTACTAGACTCTTGTTTGGACAGATTTAAGTGTGTTATTACTAAGAATTACATGCCTACCATATAAAACGCCAAATTTCTATGAAAAAACAATGTACCGCTTTGTGATGAAAAAATCTGACATACTCATACCGCCAGGGAGGCTACAGAATGTTTGGCTGGTAAATTTGAACCTCATTGAAGTTGATGGGACCCAAATGTATGAAAACAGTATTAGCCATTAGCCAAACAAATGGCATGGGGAGCAGTTGGACACCGCCCTGGAAACATCTACCAAAGAAAAATAAAAAATAAAATAATAAAATATGGTGAGGAGGAGCAATTTTATTCATGCTTTAAAGGCAACTAAACGCCCTGGACAGACAACTGTCAAATTTAGGCTGAATTCACACTGATTTGCGATAAAATCAGCAGTGTTTTCCCATATTTTTCCATCCATTTTATGTGCATTTTAACCACTTCAGCCTCGGACCAATAAACACCTTAAGGACCAGAGGTCTTTTTGCAATTTCGCACTGCGCTGCTTTAACTGGTAATTGCGCAGTCATGCAATATTGCACCCAAACGAAATTTGCGTCCTTTTCTTCCCACAAATAGAGCTTTCTTTTGATGGTATTTGATTGCCTCTGCGATTTTTTTTTTTTGCGATATAAATGGAAAAAGAGCGAAAATTTTGAAAAAAAAAGATATTTTCTTCTTTTTGTTATAAGAAAAATCGAATAAACTAAATTTTAGTCATACATTGAGGGCAAAATTTATTCAGCCACATGTCTTTAGTAAAAAAAATGTCAATAAGCGAATATTTTTTGGTTTGCGCAAAAGTTATAGCGTCTACAAACTAGAGTACATTTTCTGGAATTTACACAGCTTTTAATTTATGACTGCCGATCTCATTTCTTGAGGTGCTAAAATGGCAGGGCAGTACAAATCCCCCCCAAATGACCCCATTTTGGAAAGTAGACACCCCAAGGAAATTGCTGATGGGTATGTTGAGCCCATTGAATATTTATTTTTTTTGTCCTAAGGGATTGAATAATGACAAAAAAAAAAAAAAAAATTTTTTTTTACAAAAAGTTGTCACTAAATGATATATTGCTCACACATGCCATGGTTATATGTGGAATTGCACCCCAAAATACATTCTGCTGCTTCTCCCGAGTACGGGGATACCACATGTGTGGGACTTTTTGGGAGTCTAGTCGCGCACGGCACCCCGAAAACCAATCACCACCTTCAGGATTTCTAAGGGTGCAAATTTTTGATTTAACTCCTCACTACCTATCACAGTTTCGAAGGCCATAAAATGCCAAAATAGCACAAAACCCCCCCAAATGACCCCATTTTGGAAAGTAGACACCCCAAGCTATTTACTGAGAGGCATGTTGAGTCCATGGAATATTTTATATTTTGCCAAAAGTTGCGGGAATATTACAAACTTTTTTTTTTTTGCACAAAGTTGTCACTAAATGATATATTGCTCACACATGCTATGGGCAGAAGTCAAATTACACCCCAAAATAAATTCTGCTGCTTCTCCCGAGTATGGGGATACCACATGTGGGGGACTTTTTGGGAGCCTAGCCACGTACGGGACCCCGAAAACCAAGCACTGCCTTCCGGATTTGAATATAAAATGCTATAAAAAACAAACTAACCAGAGTCACCCGTAACACTTATACGGTGATCAGTGGTGAAAGGGTTAACTAGGGGCAATCAGGTGGTTCAAATTTTTATTAGGTAGTATATGGGGGTCCCTGGCGCTATATAAAAACCTGACGGGGAACCTAAATAACTAACTGGCTAACCAGCGTCACCAGTGACACTTATACTGTGATCGCTGGTGAAAGGGGGTGAAAGGGTTAACTAGCAGCAATCAGGGGGTTAAAACCATTATTGGGTAGTATATCGGGGTACCTAGCGCTATAAAAACCTGGCGGTGAACCTAAAAAAATAACTAGCTACCTAGCGACACTAGCGACACTGATGCAGCGTTCAGAAAAATTATCGCTTAGTGACACTGGCAAAAGGGGGTGAAAGGGTTAACTAGCGGAAATCAGGGGGTTAAAACCATTATTGGGTAGTATATCGGGGTACCTAGCGCTATAAAAACCTGGCGGTGAACCTAAAAAAATAACTAGCTACCTAGCGACTGTAGCGACACTAATGCAGCGATCAGAAAAACGATCGCTTAGTGACACTGGCAAAAGGGGGTGAAAGGGTTAACTAGCGGCAATCAGGGGGTTAAAAACATTATTGGGTAGTATATCGGGGTACCTAGCGATATAAAAACCTGGCGGTGAACCTAAAAAAATAACTAGCTACCTAGCGACACATGCAGCGATCAGAAAAATGATCGCTTAGTGACACTGGCAAAAGGGGGTGAAAGGGTTAACTAGCGGCAATCAGGGGGTTAAAAACATTATTGGGTAGTATATCGGGGTACCTAGCGCTATAAAAACCTGGCGGTGAACCTAAAAAAATAACTAGCTACCTAGCGACTGTAGCGACACTAATGCAGCGATCAGAAAAACGATCGCTTAGTGACACTGGCAAAAGGGGGTGAAAGGGTTAACTAGCGGCAATCAGGGGGTTAAAAACATTATTGGGTAGTATATCGGGGTACCTAGCGATATAAAAACCTGGCGGTGAACCTAAAAAAATAACTAGCTACCTAGCGACACTAGCGACACATGCAGCGATCAGAAAAATGATCGCTTAGTGACACTGGCAAAAGGGGGTGAAAGGGTTAACTCTAGGGGCAATCAGGGGGTTAAATCTTTATTGGGGGGTGATAGGGGGCTACCCTGGACCTAACACTAACTGTCCTGACAGTTTTTACTGTCACAACTGACACTGAATGCATTGATCAGTAAAGAAATGATCAATGCAATCAGTGACACTGTGACTGGGGGGGGAGGGGGGGCGGGGGGGGGGGTCGGGGGGCGATCGGGGGGGGATCGGGGGGGGTTTGTGTGCCTGTGTGTACCTACATGTCAGTGTAGTGTTGGTGCACACTTACTTTTACTGTTCTCCTCGTAGTCCGGTCAAAAAGACCGCCCCGAGGAGAATGACATCACTTCCTCCTTCCTGTGTAAACAATACACAGGGGAGGAAGCTTCTCATTGGCCAGGAGCGATCCAGAGGGGGTGGCCGAAAACCAACGGCCATCCCCTCATCACGGAGCGCTCCTGGACCGAATCGGACCGCCGTAACCAGCGGGAGGGGGTCCGATCGGACCCCCCACCCGCTGGAAGGCAATCACGTAGATGTACGTGATTATGCCTGCCTGTGCCATTGTGCTGACGTACAATGGCAATACGGCGGTCCTCAAGTGGTTAACGTGTGTTGGCTTGCATTAATACTTGTTTCTACATGCGTTGATGCACTTTTAAAGCAAGTTCTAATGCACCGTATTTTGCAGGATTTCCTGTGACATCACATCCTGTGGTTTAGAGAAGTGAAGTTAGTCCTTGTAATCCTTTTGCTGGGTGTCCTACAGGATTTTATATACTCGAACATGGGCTACAAAGTCATCAATGTCAATAAATCTTGACATGCTGACAGAAAGCACCTGCTCTGCACACACTCCTCTTTCCCTCACTCTCCAATCCCCCAAAGATGGCCCCTGGCATGGGACAAAGTAAATCCCAAAGCAAACTTTGTTACTCTTTTTATTTTTACTTGCTTTGCGTTGACCTGTGTTTTGCACATTTTGACCTGAGTTGCATTAAAGTGCATACATGTTGCATTTTAACGCAACACAGGTCAACAATTTTTTAGGTGTCCTTTGCGTTCACCTGTGTTTTACAGCTTAACGCCAATCAACGCACTGGTGTAAATTAGCCCTGAGCAGCAGTAGTAATGCCATGGCTAAAGGTTTCACTTTTTGCTTCATCCGGAGGATTGGCTCCGCCGAACATACATTTAGTTTGACCTTCACTGAACCACGAACAGCTGATTCCTATTCAAGGTAGATATAGCGTAGTGCAGTAATTATTTCAAGTTTCAATTGTCCATCCAGTTTGTACTGTATTTGTTGTAATAGATGGGAAAGTAATTGAGTTTTTTGGAGTGAGTGAATGTTTTAGATTAGTGAAGAAACCAATGCATTTAAATGAAGACCGGAGACCATAGATACACAGTATGTAGAATCCTTCATTCAAACCTAAAAAAACACATATTTTTACAGTTTGCTCGTGTTTTTTAATTTCTGCATCTGACCAGCAATAATAAAAGCCAAACTTTCACTAGTCATTTTCAGGTTGTAAATGAGCCATACTGGACTCACAAAGTAGTTTGCCAAGACAAAGGGACATATTTACAAAACACTAATTGACAAGTTCGTTGGCGTACATTTTCTAGCTAATTCACGAGGTGCACATTTGCTGACATTTGAAAAACATTTACCAATCACACTTGCTGTATTTGAACATGACATCTGGTTAACATTTGTCAAATGTTACTCCGAGATGCAAAAGCAATTTTAGCTGCAGTCATAGAATGTGCTGATTGGATCTCTCCATTGTGTAGAAACTAGGGTTTTACAGTTTCAGCATGAACTGAATTAATTTTAAAGATTTACTTTTTACCTTTATTTTATTGCAAAATCCCTTCTTCCCTTTGGGAATCTTGCACTGGTGGAGGTATGCCAGAAAATATTTTACAGGCATATCCCACTTTTAAGTACACAGTGGGGTTTATTTACTAAAGCTAGAAAGTGCAAAGTCAGGCTCACTTCTGCATAGAAACCAATGAGCTTCCAGGTTTTATTACCAAAGCTTAACTGAACAAGCTGGGGTTAGAAGCTCATTGGTTTCTATGCAGAAGTGAGCCTGATTTTTCACTTTCCAGCTTTAGTAACTAAACCCCACTGAGCACTTAAAAGTATGGTATGCATGTAGATGTATTTGGACCCTGAAAGGTATACTTTTAGTTAAAGTGTATGCAAAGCAAAACTTTTCTTTTAGTTTTGGTTTAAAAGAGAAGTATGGGTTTGGGTTTTTTCCATAAAAATACTTACCTAGGTGGATGCAGCATGGGTCTGATGCTGCATCTGTCCCCCGGCACCTCTGCACTGGGCACCTCGCGATTGAACCTCACTTCAGTCCGCTCTCTGTTGAATATGGATCACAGGAGTACATAACGAATTGCACTCCTGTGATCCACAGGAGAAGAGTAGCCAAACAAGGTTTGGCTGGACTACTCTTTTAAGTGGGGAAGGGTTAGACCCTCTGACATGTTTTTGGTCATGTTTAGTATTGCTGTATGTGCCCCACTAGGAAGATTCACCCTCTGTGTTTGTCATAGTGGCCATTGTCATTGAGACAAGGAAGTGATGGAAAATAAAAAATGTGGAGTTGTTTTCCAAAAGGGACATCCCTTCTGGTGACAACTGTCCAATCAGTAATTCTCCTCACTTAAGGGAAATTTACTCTTACTTACGATTGCATCTACAGAAAAGAAAATACGTCAGTGAAGTCATTGCATGCTTTGATTCAGGATTTTTTTTCTTGTGATTCCAGGGTTTTAAACAGCACTGTGATTGTGCATATTTTATAAGTGTTTAGTGTATATTTTAATTAACCGCTTCCCGACTGCCTCACACAGATATACTGCGGCAGAAGGGCATGTACAGGCAGATTAACGTATCTGTATGTTGCCCTTTCAGAGGCAGCTTGCGGGCGCCCGCCAGGAGCTTCATGAGCATTATCGCGGGTCCTGTGGCAACACCGCGATCGTTTCACGGAGAGAAAGAACAGGGAACTGCTTATGTAAACAAGCATTTCCCATTCTGCCTAATGACACTGACACTGATCACAGCTCCCTGTGTTTGGGAGCGGTGATCAGTGTCGTGTCACACACAGCCCTCCCCCACAGTTAGAATCACTCCCTATGACACACTTAACCCCTACCGTGCCACCTAGTGGTTAACCTTCTTCACTGCCGATCACATTTACACAGTAATCAGTGCATTTTTAATTGCACTGATCGCTGTATAAATGTGAATGGTCCCAAAACCAGGCCAAAAGTGTTCAATGTGTCCACCATAATGTCACAGTCCTGATAAAAATTGCTGATCTCCGCCATTACTAGTAAAAAAATTTTTTTTATAAAAATGCCATAAAACTATCCCCAATTTTGTAGACGCTATAACTTTTGCGCAAACCAATCAATACACGCTTATTGCAATTTTTTACCAAAAATATGTAGAAGAATACGTATCGGCCTAAACTGAGGAAAAAAAATTTTTTTAGATATTTTTTGGAGATGTTTATTATAGAAAAAAGTAAAAAATAATGTGTTTTTCAAAATTGTTGCTATTTTTTTGTTTATAGCACAAAAAATTTAAATACAGAGGTGATCAAATACCACCAAAAGAAAGCTCTATTTGTGGGGAAAAAGGGACGCCAATTTTGTTAGGGAGCCACATCGCACGACTGCGCAATTGTCAGTTAAAGCAATGCAGTGGCGAATAGCAAAAAGTGCTCTGGTCTCCGGCCAGCCAAATTGTCTAAGGCTTAAGTGGTTACGTTTTAGTGACGGTTTTACACTATGTGAGGATGCTTGATATTCTTTTACATATATCCATGAGATGGGAGGATGACCTTTGAAAGTTATGATCGTCCATATTGGTCTTTTCCCGGAGTGTATGGAGATCTTCAAATGGCTATAGGGCTGGATTGGAAATCACAACAGCCCATTCAAATTAAAGGATAACTCCACTTTCGTTAGGAAAAACAGCAAATAAAGAATAAATAATATAGCATATACAATTTCAACACAAGTCATATTTTAATGGAATGTTATTAAAAGTTATCTTTCATTTTCAGTCTGCAGCCGCTGTAATTTTCGGAAAATGCAATGCAATATGGATAGCTGGAGGTGTTCTGTACACAGAATGTGTACTGAATACACCCTAGAAACATAATCTCCTGCATGTGTGATTGGCTCACACATTTTCCCAGAAGTCTGTATTAAAGCGGGAGTCCACCGGGACTCCGCGTTTTTTTTTTTTTTTTTTAAAAGCCAGCAGCTACAAATACTGCAGCTGCTGACTTTTAAATAGTGACACTTACCTGTCCAGCGCGCCCGCGATGTCGGCACCCGAAGCCGATCGCTCGCTCGGCGGCCGGGTCCCGCCGCCATCTTGGGTATGGGAATCAGGAAATGGAGCCTTTCGGCTTCATTTCCCGGTTCCCTACTGCGCATGCGCGAGCCGCGCGGCGCAATCCGGACGGTCCCCGCTGCCTCTGGGAGCTGTGTGTTTCCCAGCAGGCAGCGGGGCACTTCCTGAAGGGGGCGGGCGCTTGCGGAACGGGGGCGTAACCTACGCTCGTTCCGCAGGCAGCTAGCCCGGAAGTGGGTGCAGTTACCTGGATTATCCAGGTAACTGCACCCCCCTCCCCCCTGAAAGGTGCCGATTGTGGCGCCGGAGGGGGGGAGGGATCAGATGAGCGGAGGTCCATTTTAGGGTGGACCTCCGCTTTAAGATACAAGTCAGATTTCAGGCATCCCCTGGAACAAAAATTTAATTTTTGGTCAGATACTCCCAATAGGAACATATCTAAAGGAATGCAGGCCGATAACTGAGCTGATAACTATGAAACCATTCCCATTAGACCCACTCAGCCCAGAGGCATAGAGGAACAAACAGTGATTTCTTCAGAATGACAAAATGTAGTAATCTGCAACAAAGGTTGTTATAATCCTTGCCATGTACATAGATCACCCAGGGGGAATGTTTTTTTCTCAACAAAAGTGTAGTTACACTTTAATACTTATGGTATATCAGTCCAACGAATGTTTACAACCACTTTAAACTAACAACTCTTTGGAGAGTGGAAACTCAAGTACAGATGTGTATGGAAACCAAGCAGATTTTGCACTCTACAGGCTTCATAAATCAACCTCTTAGTATTTTTACTCAAAACATTGGATTTGCATACACTGTAAAAGGATTAAAGCCCTTCTTCGGGAAACTTAAATCGTTCATTGTAGCACGACTGCACCCACGCTGCAAGGGTTACCTTCCCGTTAAGTCTAGGGTAGAGTTTTTGCTCCTTTATTTATTTGATCCTCTGCTTCCCGGCAGTTAGCACTCCCCTACACTTCGTCGGTGGACTGTCGCTTGGCATCAACAGGCAATGGAGCCTACATTGGTCTTGATGATGGCAAGACTTTAGACCAATGGAACATGAAGGAGAGGATGCTACAGGAACTGGTCTAGCAGAACATGAAAGCAGAGGAACTAGTAATGAGATCTCCTCTCCTAAACCTAAATGAGAAATTAACCCTTGCATTTGGGCGTTAGTGAGCTATTTTCATTGTATGTGTGTGTTACTGTTTTATTCTTCATTTCCACACACGCGATTAACTAATTCAGGGAAAGGGATGACCATATCTGCTTGCTATGATCAAGAGAAATTGGCATTTAAAGACTTCTTCAGAAATCATTACTTCTGGAAGGGTTGATTTCCAGATCCCCTGCTGCTATGGCTTCTCCCACCAATTGCTACATCACTACTATGTTCAGGATTATTTCATTTTGGATTTTAGCAACAGGATTGCTTTAAATATAGCCATATTTTTAGATTTTTTTATCCTATCCAGAAGAGTATGTTTTATGGGTTTATAGAATGGTTATATGATATCTACAACAGCATTATGTCTGTATGATTCATTTTGAAATCATGCATTCATTATATTAGTCTCATCCAGTTCTTCTAAATTTTTGCATGGCATATTCATGGACAGATGTGTTGTTTTTTGCTGAAAATAAATCTTAATACACCACATGATGCCTAGGAGACAAAATGACTACAGCCGAATTCTTTGACAAAGGTATTTATGACACTGCTGTTTGTGCAGCTGGTGCAATGTGTCACTATTAGATGGTATGCTAGGTATCCTTGAAGACAGATCATTGGAATGAATAACTACCTTTGGGCCATGATATCATCAGATTTCATTTTGATCATATCTTCATCAATGTAGCATGAAAAAGCTTGGGGCTAAATTCAGTCAACTTAAAATTAAAGAGAATGGCAAATCAATGGTGAAAGTAAGAATGTAATAGAGCTTTTTAAAAAAAACTAATAATAGTATTTGTTCCTATTTGTTTTAACCCTCTGAATGTTTAAATATAAGATGCAGAACTGTAGTTAATGGTATAACATTTACTTGGTGTGTTACTGTAGAGGGATATTGATCACGAGGTACATTGATGTAAAATGCAACGTTAACTAAAAGTAAAGAAATTAGGAGACATTACACAATCGCAAATGCAAATTAACAAGGCTCGTGAATGCTTTCATTTTCAGTAGGAAAGATAAATTGCCCAATGGGAATCCTCAAATGACTAAGAAGGGGGATAATGGATTTTAATTACTTTGAATTGCAGTGCTATAATTAGTATATACTGTAGCTGGTCAATACCCAAAAGGCTCTGTAAACATACTTGTCACTATTATTAAAAGGCATAAGTACTTTGTATTTTTAGACAACTCTGAAAATGTCTACAAATTAAGAAAAATCTTAGGGTTATTTTATATTTTAAAGTTGTGGTTTTGTCATATTAGGATATGAATAATAAAGGTACCAGGGCATGCCTATGCATATCCTCCTAACCCCATTTACGTCGTCAGTACACAGACATGCGGCATCACTGGACTGGGCTTTTGTCCATGGGGCCGCATATATGCGTACCTGTCTTTGTGCTGGGAGCATACTACACAGCGCACTCACTCCCAGCACATTATTATTATTATACAGGATTTATATAGCGCTAACAGTTTGCGCAGTGCTTTACAATATGAGGGCAGACAGTACACTTCCAATACAAATCAATACAGGAGGGATCAGAGGGCCCTGCTCGTTAGAGCTTACAATCTAGAAGGGAGGGTACCAGGGTCTCACCAAGAGCCGCAGAGGTCCCGTACTGATGATTGGGACCTAGAAATCCCGGTTCTGGGTCACCTGATTGCTGCAAATGCCTGTGATTGGTAATCACAGTGATCAGTCACTGTGCAACCTGCCCCTGTGTTTTTCTCTCTGTGAATGGAAAGGAAAGATACATTGTATCTTTCTCTCTCCTTGCAGAGAGAAAAAACATGTATATGAAAAAAAATACAAAAAAATAAAATAATAATGCAATAAAATAGAAAGAATACCTAGATCAATGTTTGAGCTAGATCAGTGCCAGGGTTAGTGTTTTGGTCAAGTAAGGGTCATAGGTCAATGGGAAAAGGTTGGGGTCAAAGGTCATGGTGAGTATATTTTGGGCAGGATTTTAAAAAGACAAAACAAAATCTAATATAGTATCAGTTTGAGTTGTGTTTAGGTAGGATAAAAAAAAGCAAAATGCACACTATTGTTTCTGGGCTGTACTACGGGTACAAGCAACAAATACCATACACATATGATATCACTGTGATCATCGGGAGCAGGAAAATTTATTTTGGGTTGTTTTTTGGTGGTAGGTTATGGTAGTAACAAAAAATATACACCTACATTGAACCTGTTCCCTGACTTATACAATTTCAATAAACAAATTTGACAGGAAAAAATATACACCTACATTAGAAAAAAAATTATTTTTTTTTTTTTACTATTTTGGGACAGTTTTCCTTTGATAATTAAAAAAAATCAGGAAATATCCATTACCCACCAAATGAAAGCCCAATTTTTCTTGAAAATACAAGGTATAATTCACCTGGGTGCACAAAGTAGCTGTGATGTTATGTACAGTTTTACTCAGGGCCGCTGATAGGGCAGTACAACCAGCCCTGTTGTACCGGGCCTGGCCAGCAGGGGGGGCCCGAGCAGCTTTTAACTTCTAGCTAAAAAAAAAAAAAAACGAAATAACTATATTAACCTGCACCCACTTGATTACTAACATATATAAGGAATATATATTCATTTCCTGGGCCCCATCAGGTTACCAGAGGGGCCCAGGAGGTGAAAGCAGAAGAGGGACTTTTTTTCTATTTTCGGGTGCAGGGATACAATGCTGTGCCGCATGCTGTTCTCAGTATACCTGCACAAACTAAAGTTCTTCCTGCTCACTGTATGCCTCTCCGGCGGATGGATATTACTGTTATACGGCTCCCTTCATCCAGTAAGTGCTGCAGCTTGAGGGACTTATCACTGGGACGGCTGAGACAGACAGAGCAGCAGGAGTAATCTGGACAATGGCAGTGGTGCACAGGCAAGCAGTCCCCTGCACACACACTGACAGGTCACACTATTGTAGCATGTGCAGTCCCCAGACTCTGTGTGCTCATGGTTATTATCATTATGATGATCAGGGCACAGTAGGTGCTGTATGGCTCTGTCAGTGTAACATGACTGTGTGGTGCTGACTTTCCTGATATATGACTGTACTGTGTGTTACAGACTATAACTCAGCACAGCCATAACAAAGTCAGCATCACACAGTCATGTTACACTGACAGAGCCACACAGCACCTGCTGTGCTCTGATCATCATAATGATAATGACCATGAGCACATAGTGAGATGCTACTTTTACACATGTGATGGGGGAAGGGACAGTAAAAATACATAGCCAAGCTGCATTTTTACCACCCCCAAACCACTCTCCTTTCATAACCTTTCACCCAAGCTTTGCAATTAGGTCCTTTTTCATGCAGACCTGATTGAAAGCTCCGTATGAAGACACAAACTGAATGGGCACAGATGTCAAAACACTGACATCTCTCCCATTCAGATGCAGTTATGATTGGTGGGGCGCTGTAAATGTTAAATGTTCCTGCTCCTGCCTCCTGCCCTGACAGCGTGGAGGCAGGGGTGGGGTTATGGGCGGAGCCATGATGGGTTGTGGGCGGGGTCAATGGGGCCCCGTCAGGTAGGCTGTATGGGGCCCCATGATTTCTAACAGCGGCCCTGGTTTTACTAACACGTGTCAAAGTTGCAAATTGCAAAATTGTGCTGAGGCATTAAGATTTGTTTTACCCTTAGGTGTGAAGGGGTTAATCTATTGTATCTTTATCTTTTAATGTCAATAATCTATATGGGGGGGGGGGGGGGGGGATTTTACTAAAACTGGAGCATACAAAATCTGGTGCAGTTTTGCATAGAAACAAATCAGTTTCCAGGTTTTATTGTCAAAGCTTAATTGAACAAGCTGAAGTTAGAAACCCATTGGCTACCATGCACAGCTGCACCAGATTATGAGTGTTCCAGTTTTAGTAAATCTCTCCCAATATGAGTTGGTTTTTTTTTTCTATGCTTTTTTTTTTCATACACATGGGCATTCTCTAACCTGCATTTACATGTGATCAGAGGACTTTCCAAACATACACTATATTACCAAAAGTATTGTGATGCCTGCCTTTACTGAAATTAACTTTTATTGAATCACTGTCTTAGTCCGTAGGGTTCAATATTGAGTTGGCCCACCCTATGACAGCTTCAACTCTTCTGGGAAGGCTGTCCACAGGGTTTAGGAGTGTGTCTATGGGAATGTTTGACCATTCTTCTATAAGCGCATTTGTGAGGTCCGACACTGATGTAGACGAGAAGTTCATTCAGGTTACTTTCATTTAGAGAAAAAAAAAAATCTGTGTGTCCATTGGCACTTTTGATACTCTGAATGTGTGTAAATCCATTGTGAACACAGGTGCATTGGGGGGATTTACGAAAACTGGTGCACATAGAATCTGGTGCAGCTATGCATAGTAACCAATCAGCTTCTAGGTTTTATTGTCAAAACATAATTGAACAAGCAGATGTTATAAGCTGATTGATTGCTATGCACAGCTGTACAAGATTCTGTGTGCACCAGTTGTAGTAAATTGAGACTACTTTCACGTTTAGTGTTTTGTGAACGCGCACTAAATTGTGCTGCATTTTTGAGCATTTGTGTGCATTTTTGTGGCACATGCATAGGGCAACTTATTGATTGATATCCACAGAGGATGATAAGTCACCAGTGGCGATACACTTTAGGGATGTAACCGGAAATTCAACTAGAGGATTAAATAGAGAATTAAGTGTATGGCCATTTACACACTTGAATTACCTGAGAGGAGGGGAGACTGGGGCAGGATACTGCCACAAAAGGAAGCAAAATTGATCGTTATATTGGATCTATGTCCCCAAAAGGGTTGAATGGTGATTTGTCACTACAATGCTTTCTGTGAAGTGGTGTGGCTGTCCCCTTGTGGATCTTCTACCCTTGAAATAATATAATAGATGAAAGACTATATTGCTTTGTGCACAGTATGGTCATGGTGGTCACAGTTTTTGGACAGTAAAATGTTAGAAGGATCATGTCACAAAAAAGGTATACCTGAGGATATGATGGTAACTGATGAATAGTAGTGATACCAAGGATGTATATATCCTGTACTTCAAAAACCCCTAACAAACTTGCGTTATGGTATCTCTACTCTTTCTTGTATATCCTATATTAACCACTTTCAGACCGGACCAATTTGCTGGTCAAAGACCAGACCACTTTTTGCGATTCGGCACTGCGTCGCTTTAACTGACAATTGCGCGGTCGTGCGACGTGGCTCCCAAACAAAATTAACGTCCTTTTTTTCCCACAAATAGAGCTTTCTTTTGGTGGTATTTGATCACCCCTGCGGTTTTTATTTTTTGCGCTATAAACAAAAATAGAGCGATAATTTTGAAAAAAACGCATTCTTTTTTACTTTTTGTAATAATAAATATCCCCCAAAAATATATAAAAAAACATTTTTTTCCCTCAGTTTAGGCCGATACGTATTCTTCTACATATTTTTGGTAAAAAAAATCGCAATAAGCGATTATTGATTGGTTTGCACAAAAGTTATAGCGTTTACAAAATAGGGATAGTTTTATAGCATTTTTATTAATAATTTTTTATTATTTTTTTTTTACTAGTAATGGCGGCGATCTGCGATTTTTATTGTGACTGCGACATTGTGGGGGACCCATTGGACATTTTTGACATATTTTTGGGACCACTGTCATTTATACAGTAATCACTGCTATATAAATGCAGTGATTCCTGTGTAAATGACACTGGCAGTGAAAGGGTTAACCAGTGGGTGGCAGTGTAGGGGTTAAGTGTTCCTAGGGGTGTGTTACTAACTGTGGGGGGGTTGGGCTTTCATTTAGTGTACACTGATCTCTGCTCCAATCACATGGAGCAGAGATCAGCGTCACTAGTTGCTAGGCAGAATGTAAAAATTTTGTTTATACAGCATTTCCTCCATTCGGAAGCTCCGTGAGACGATCGCGGGGATGCCCGCGGCTATCAAGTCCGCGGGTCCCGCGACCGGACTCACGGGGGTCCCGACCAGCGCGGGATCGCGCCGCCGGCGGCGCGCTCCCGATGGCACAGCGGCAACGAATATTGGACGTACATGTACGCCAATATGCCTGCCCGTGCCATTCTGTCGACGTACATCGTCGTGCGCTGGTCGGGAAGTGGTTAAAGTGGTAACTATCACTCTATTATTGAGGATTTGAGAGTGTGGCATCCACAGCTACACTGTAATGGGCTGTCTGTAGACTGTTGCATTGGTCACTTTAAGAGTATGAGGGTAGGTGGGGCTTAGCTCTGCACTTAACTCTGTGAATCCTGTCATTTAGTAGGTCCTGAGGAAGTTTCTGTGGGTGGAACTAAACATGTCATTGTTGGGATGGGCCAGCTATTCCCTGCACCACTGCATGGACTACTAGCACACAGCTGGATTTGCCTGTCTGAGCCGGGCTAAGGGATACCTGGAGCCACCATAGCCTCTCACCACACATGAGAAGTCTTTGAAAACTACAGCTGCAGAGTGAACTGTGGATGGCAGCTTGGAAGCCAATCTTATGCACCAGGGACTGTGAGTACCAGAGACCCCACTGTGTCTTGGACATTGGTCAAATTAGCTGTGTATACCTGTGTGTGGGGGTGTACCCATACAAATGGGACCACCCCACCTTCGCAGGCTGGACCACAGACACACATGGTAGTTCTATATTGTGTGCCTAGTCACAACATAAGGACATTGCTTTACACACTGCCTGTTTGCTTCCCTTGCACTCCCCTGATATGACACATGACTTCCTTTTGGTGAGGTCTATGGCAAGTGGACTACACACACCCACTTTATTATCTACTGCTCTTTGACCACCTCCATCTGAAAATTGGTACCTGGAGAGATCTGTCTATACTGTGATATTACCTCCCCCAGCATACCCAGCAGGTAATCTACCAGCCATGCATCCATCCATCCTACTACAGCATGCTCAGCACGTAATCTACCAGCCATGCATATATCCATCCATCTGACCATCTGATATATGTTCTGACCATTCCTTGGACACCAGATTTGCTGATGACTGGACTATTGCATGAGTATTCAAATGTAATAACATTGGGTGAGTAATACTGATTCCAGTACTGTCAGGTTTTGAGTTATGTGGTGTGGAACATCATTGTGTCTAGCCATGGATCGATCTGTGTACCTTATTCACCCAATGTGGTTCTAAGGTGAGGTGCCGACTGGACGGCAGCTCAGACAGGCCTGGCACAGCCAGAATAGTGCAGGGATAATAGGGGGTCTTGTAGGGGAAACCACTTCATTTTAGAACTAGATCTGAATGGGAAGGCTCATAGGTAGAGGGCAGAGTTGTAGAATGGAGGGAGTGTAACAGGGGGGGGGGGTGCTGTTTTTGTTGTGAGCTAGGGGGGATATGTTTTGTACATGACTAAAATTCTTAGGAAGTACCCCTGGGTGTGTACAGTTTTCTTTTTTTTCTTTGTTGAACATGATGTCTTGTGAATGGTATGGTAGGGGAGCACCACCTCTGAGTACTGGATAATTGCAGTGCTCCCACGAAGGTTAGCTTTTTGGAATGCTGCCCTACATAAGCCAAACATAGCAAAGTAGCTCATGCATCTTTTTGGGCATTAAGCTTTGTGTGTTTTTTAACAGTGTTTGGGATGCCATTAATAATAAATGGCTTTGCAAGCGGAAAGGGCATTTTTCGCACATTTCATAAATGTGTGCAAATTGCTTGTTTTTGCATGCTTTCGCAAAACGCTATATGTAAATGCAGCCTTAGGATATATGCAATATATGCATAGAAAGTAATATCATAAGTATAAACGAACTTCTCAGATCATTTTCTTCTGTGTTTTTAATGTATCAGTGTTTACTTGCATTTGTATGCGTTTGCACACATTCAGAGTATCTAATTTACCCTTGGATGCACAGATCTCTATTTTCTCTAAATGCTAGTAGCTTTAATGCACCTAAACACAGGTAAGTGCAGAGTGTGTATTATGCCATTTAAATTCATTACATCAATTTACATGCATTTAGGAAGACCCTATAAATGCTTTTTAAAACCTGTATGTCACTGCCAGAGTGAATGAGGCCTTAAATGCTGAAAAATAGTGATATGGGAATCATAACTTTTTAATACTTCTCGGATCAATTTCTCCACGTTTAAAAAAACAAATGCAGCAAGAAAGTGTGAATAAAGTCTCATATAGCCATAGTAGTTTTATTTTCCAGCTTAACCACTTTCAGACCGGACCATTTTGCTGGTAAATGACCAGAGGTCTTTTTACACTTTGGCACTGCGCTGCTTTAACTGGTAATTGCGCGGTCATGCAATGTTGTACCCAAACAAAATTTGCGTCCTTTTCTTCCCACAAATAGAGCTTTCTTTTGATGGTATTTGATTGCCTCTGCGATTTTTATTTTTTGCGATATAAACGTAAAAAGACCGCAAATTTTGAAAAAAAATGATATTTTCTACTTTTTGTTATTAGAAAAATCCAATAAACTCAATTTTAGTCATACATTTAGGCCAAAATGTATTCAGCCACATGTCTTTGGTAAAAAAAAAGTCAATAATTGTATATTTATTGGTTTGCGCAAAAGTTGTCACATCTACAAACTAAGGTACGTTTTCTGGAATTTACGCAGCTTTTAGTTTACGACTGCCTATCTCATTTCTTGAGGTGCTAAAATGGCAGGGCAGTACAAAACCCCCCCAAATGACCCCATTTTGGAAAGTAGACCCCCTAAGGAAATTGATAAGAGGCATGTTGAGCCCATTGAATATTTTATTTTTTTGCCTCAAGCGATTGAATAATGACAAAAAAAAAAATTTTTTTTTTTTTTTACACAAAGTTGTCACTAAATGATATATTGCTCACACATGCTATGGGCGTATGTGAAATGACACCCCAAAATAAATTCTGCTGCTTCTCCTGAGTATGGGGATACCACATATGTGGGACTTTTTGGGAGCCTAGCCGCGTACGGGGCCCCGAAAACCAAGCACCGCCTTCAGGCTTTCTAAGGGCGTAAATTTTTGAGTTCACTTCTCACTACCTATTACAGTTTTGAAGGCCATAAAATGCCAAGATGGCACAAAACCCCCACAAATGACCCCATTTTAGAAAGTAGACACCCCAAGCTATTTGCTGAGAGGCATGTTGAGTTCATGGAATATTTTATATTTTGCCACAAGTTGCGGGAAAATTACAAACTTTTTTTTTTTTTTTTTAACAAAGTTGTCACTAAATGATATATTGCTCATGCATGCCATGGGCATATGTGAAATGACACCCCAAAATAAATTCTGCTGCTTCTCCTGAGTACGGGGATACCACATATGTGGGACTTTTTGGGAGCCTAGCCGCGTACGGGGCCCCGAAAACCAAGCACCGCCTTCAGGCTTTCTAAGGGCGTAAATTTTTGAGTTCACTTCTCACTACCTATTACAGTTTTGAAGGCCATAAAATGCCAAGATGGCACAAAACCCCCACAAATGACCCCATTTTAGAAAGTAGACACCCCAAGCTATTTGCTGAGAGGCATGTTGAGTCCATGGAATATTTTATATTTTGCCACAAGTTGCGGGAAAATTACAAACTTTTTTTTTTTTTTTTTTTTTTCACAAAGTTGTCACTAAATGATATATTGCTCACGCATGCCATGGGCATATGTGAAATGACACCCCAAAATAAATTCTGCTGCTTCTCCTGAGTATGGGGATACCACATATGTGGGACTTTTTGGGAGCCTAGCCGCGTACGGGGCCCCGAAAACCAAGCACCGCCTTCAGGCTTTCTAAGGGCGTTACAGTTTTGAAGGCCATAAAATGCCAAGATGGCACAAACCCCCCCCCAAATGACCCCATTTTGGAAAGTAGACACCCCTAAATTTAGGGGTACACTAGTGAGACTAGGTAATAAATGGCGGGTGCCCTGAAACTATAAAAAAATAACTAACCAACCAGCGTCACCTGTAACAGTTATATGGTGATCACTGGTGAAAGGGTTAACTAGGGGGCAATTAGGGGGCTTTATGCGGTAGTATATGGGGGTCCCTGGCGCTATAAAAAGCTGCAGCGAACCTAAATACCTACCTGCCTAACTAGCGTCACCTGTGACACTAATACAGCGATCAGAAAAATGATCGCTTATTAGGCTGGGCTCACACTGGAGCGATGCGGGAACGCCACGAATGCGCGGCGGGTTCCCGCATCGCATGCCTCCCGGCGGCAGTTCACACTGCCCTATGCGAACTGCTGGGAGTGTCAGTGAAATGTTACTGACACCCCCAGATCAGTTCGCATATCGCAGTGCGATCTGCAAACTCGGATCGCATGGTGTGAACACCCATGCGATCCGATTCTGCTGCGGGCCAAAAAAAGGGTCCCGTGCGAATTTGCGGCGGGTGCGGCGGGTGCGGCGAATGGCTGAACTCAAATCGCACAGAGATCGGATGTGATTTGCACTGCAGTGCGGTGCGAATCACATCCGTTCTCATAAACCGCTGCAATGTGAACCCAGCCTTAGTGACACTGGCGACGGGGGGTGATCACGGGGTTAAACCTTTATTGGGGGGGTTAGGGGGGTACCTTAGAACTAAAGGGGGCTAACCCTAACTGCCCTAACAGTTATTAGTCACAAATGACACCCGCCGGGTGATCAGGGGGTTAAACCTTTATTAGGTAATAAATGGCGGGTGCCCTGAAACTATAAAAAAATAACTAACCAACCAGCGTCACCTGTAACAGTTATATGGTGATCACAGGTGAAAGGGTTAACTAGGGGGCAATCAGGGGGCTTTATGCGGTAGTATATGGGGGTCCCTGGCGCTATAAAAAGCTGCGGCGAACCTAAATACCTACCTGCCTAACTAGCGTCACCTGTGACACTAATACGGCGATCAGAAAAATGATCGCTTATTAGGCTGGGTTCACACTGGAGCGATGCGGAAACGCCGCGAATCCGCGGCGGGTTCCCGCATCGCATGCCTCCCGGCGGCAGTTCACACTGCCCTATGCGAACTGCTGGGAGTGTCAGTGAAATGTTACTGACACCCCCAGATCAGTTCGCATATCGCAGTGCGATCTGCAAACTCGGATCGCATGGTGTGAACACCCATGCGATCCGATTCTGCTGCGGGCCAAAAAAAGGGTCCCGTGCGAATTTGCGGCGGGTGCGGCGGGTGTGGCGGGTGCGGCGAATGGCTGAACTTGAATCGCACAGAGATCGGATGTGATTTGCACTGCAGTGCGGTGCGAATCACATTCGTTCTCATAAACCGCTGCAATGTGAACCCAGCCTTAGTGACACTGGCGACGGGGGGTGATCACGGGGTTAAACCTTTATTGGGGGGGTTAGGGGGGTACATTAGAACTAAAGGGGGCTAACCCTAACTGCCCTAACAGTTATTACAGTCACAAATGACACCAATGCAAAAAAAAAAAAAAAAAAATGACATTGGTGTCACTGTGACTGGGGGGCAGGGGTAATTGGGGGGGTGATCGGGGGGTAAAGAGGGGGTGTGAGTGTGCCTGGCATGTTCTACTGTGTGTGTAGAGTGTTGGTGCAACTTACTGATCCGCTCTCCTCCGTGTCGGAACGAAAAATACCGACACGGAGGAGAGAATACATCACTTCCTCTCCTGTGTTTACATTACAGGAGAGGAAGTGATGTCACCGGGGATTTCTATTCGTCGGGAGCGATCGCGAGGGGGTGGCCATGAATGAATGGCCGTCCCCTCGTCCGGGATCGCTCCCGAACGAATACCGACCGCCGCAGGCACCGGGCGGGGGCCCGATCGGGCCCCCGACCCGCGGGAGGCAAGGGACGTACATGTATGTCCTTATGCCTGCCCGTGCCATTGTACCGACGTACATCGGCGCGCGGCGGTCGGCAACTGGTTAAAGATACTTTTAAATAGCATGGAGTGTGCAATTTAATATTGTTTATATTTTTACTAAGAATGCATTACCTTTTCTATTGTCTATTTCTATTTATGTTGTCCCTCTAGTTTTGTTACTAAGCATTTCTATCAGTAAGGGCCGGTTCACACAGCGAGGCGCGGCGAGGCGTCTCCGACTTACCTCGCCGCGACCTGCGGGGAGCTCAGCGGCGACTTGCAGAGGACTTCTGTATAGAAGTCAATGCAAGTCGCCCCCGAAGTCGCCCCGAAGTAGTACAGGAAACTTTTTTCTGAGTCGGAGCGACTCGAGTCGCTCCTCTCAGAACGGTTCCATTGTACAGAACGGGGGCGACTTGCGGGAGCGAGGCGAGGCGAGCCGAGCCGTTTTTTAACTTAAAGATTTTTATTAGTTATCTTAGTGCAGTTATACATACTTACAAGCCAGATGTACAATAATGTCATTACATTTCATAGTAAGCTATACAATCACTTTTAGGTATCTTTGGTTCTTTATAGTAATGGTAGATTACTCAATCTTTACTGTAGTACCTGAGGAAGTATGTCAGAAAGGAATAGTTATCACGAAGAGCCTGTCACCCCGATCGGGAATAAACTGTGATCAGGCTATCTTGATATGATCTCAGGAACTGTGATTGCGGCCCAGCTCATGGCTGCAATCTAAAGTTGGTTAGAGGATATAAGGATATAAGGTGGCTTGTATACCTTATAGACATTCAAGTATAAACCAAAACAACCAAACAAACAAACATAACAGGTCATCAGTGTTGTGTCCAAGTCCTCTGCAATGGTGTTATTGTGTCACCAACAGATGCGATCAGTTATCCAATACTCCGATATTTCTTGTATTATGAATATCAACTCTAGAGGTTATGTTAAGATGATATCCAAATATCCCACAATTTATGAAAGGTGTCTGCTCTTCCTTCTTTATATGCTAATAATTTTTTCCATGAGATTTTGTGAGTTCACTCTAGTAATAACTTCTTTTATGCCTGGAGAAGTAGCAGATTTCCATTTGGCTGCTATTGATATACGAGCCGCATAAAGTATATTTACTACTACTTTCCTGTGTCTGTAGGGGAATGAATCTATCCCCAGGCTTAGTAATGCTAGTTCTGGGGAGGGGGTATACTGGAATTTAGTAGTTTCCGAAATAAGAGAGAAAACATCTTCCCAAAAAATTTTCAGAGCTTTACATGACGTGTAGTAGGTTGCCAGTGTGATGACATTCTCTCCAGCATAGTAGGGAAAGAGCACGGTTCATGGTGTGTAGACGTATGGGAGCTAGGTCCCACCTATGAAGGATCTTATGGTAGTTGTCCCAATGGTCTACACATGCTGAAGATATATTGTTGTATTTAATGTCTGACAAACATTGTGGTATAGTAAAGGACTTTTGCAATTCCGTTTCCCATTTGTGCATAGTTGGTAATTTGGAATGCATAGTGTGGAAGTTGGAAAATCTATAGCACAGTGATATGCCTTTAATATGAGGTTTACTTTTATTCCTCAGGAAATCCCATAATATTAATGGTATCGCTGTGGTAGTAATTGGATTTTTCTTAATGCTTAATTTGCTGTATCATAAGGGTGTCTAATGCTGTGGGATTCACTAAGTCATCAATGGTGTAGTGAATGCCCTTTTGTTTCCAGTAATGTGTGGAGAAGCTTTCTATGAGATATGCATATGTTGTTAGAGGTATATTTAGGGCAGGGGTGCCCAACCAGTGGCCTGGGGGCCACACGTGGCCCACGGAGCCCTCTGATGTGGCCCATGACCTCCTGCTCTGGGATGGCTGGTTGGCAAGCCCAGATCACTGGTTCCCGACCCAGCATCCCAGAGCATCAGTGTCGCGAATGAAGCCGGCGGTAGGGGAAGAAAGCGGTTGCGTAGCAGAGCCACATAAGACCATGCTTCCTGTATAGCGCCATGTCCTGTCACAGGCGGAGTGATACCAAATTCACTCTGCCTTACTACAACAACAGCTGGCGATACCAAAATTGAAGACTGTTATTAAAAGAATGTTTAATACTATAATCTGCAGTGGTTACTGGGCTGCTTTCAAACTGCACTGAGCCATAGACCTCTATTATTACCTACGGGTTTGGTGCGCTTTCAGAAAGTGCACAACACCTGCAGGATATAATAGAATTCTATGGCAAAGTGCAGCTAACCCCAAGAAAAGCCAGAGGTGCACTGCTCTGGGTAGACCACAGCACATCAGTGTGAAAGCAGCCTTAGGCCCCTTTCACATGATTGGTCCGACCCAATCAGACCCTCCATTCATCTCTATGGAGCGGAAAATGTAAACAGCCATTATCACTCTCTCACCATTTAATGTTTTTTAGATACTATGTAGAATATAGAGTGCTTGCTTTATTATTCTATTTTTCTTCTTTTTTGTTATGTACCGTATTTATCGACGTATAACACGCACTTTTTTCCCCTTAAAATCAGGGGAAAATCATGGGTGCGTGTTATACGCCAATCCCCCACCGATCTGCGCTGTCTGTGGAGCGCCGCTGACATTTACCGAGCCGAGCCGAGTGTACTGTGTACTCAGCTCCGCTCTCAGTCACGCCCAGTCCGGCCTCCTAGCATTTACGTTACGGGGCATTACTGCGAGCAGAGCCGAGTAGCCGAGTACACTCGGCTCGGCTCGGTCTATGTCGGGGGCGGGAGGAGCCGAAGATGTCGGCGACGGCGGGAGGAGCCGAAGATGTCGGCGGCGGCGGGAGGAGCCAAAGATGTCGGCGGCGGCGGGATGAGCAGAATATTCGGCGGCGGTAAATTTAAAACTAAACCATGCTGCAATTTTGGGGAAGGCTGCAGGGGGACAGTGCAAGGCTGCAGGAGGACAGTGCAAGGCTGCAGGGGGACAGTGGAAGGCTGCAGGGGGACAGTGGAAGGCTACATTGATGGGCATTTAAAATGTAAGGTTTTTTTTCCTTAAACTTCCTCCTAAACTTGGGGTGCGTGTTATACAACGGTGCGTGTTATACGCCAATAAATACGGTACATTTTTTGACTATGTGAATACATTTATATGTTTTACAATATTTTCTTCTTTATATTGTTGCCTTTATAATCCCACTCAATAGAGTTTTTTTGAATTTGTAGGTTTTTTTTAGTTAATAAGGACCAGGCTTTGAGTGTTGCTTGTACCGTTGGGTAAGCCGGCATTAGTGGTTTGTGGTGAATAGTGGCTGCCATTAGTAGTGCTGTTAGGTCATGGCCTGGTGTTACTTCTTGTTCTGTGCAGGACCATAGGTTGTAGGAACATTTGTTTGATTTTTAGTCTCTAAATGGAAGATGAATGGGTTTTCTCTGTGTTGAAAGAGACACAATCAAAGCAATATATTTCTACATTACATACAAGGGAATTTACATGATATAACTTACATGCATAGGTCAAGATGGGAAGGCTTCCCACACTCCATGTCAGGCGCTAGACTTTTGAAAAAAATTTATTTTCAGCTTTCCAATAGTAATACTACTGCAGAGTTATAGATGAAAAAAATCCTTTATAGAAGAAACCTTACAGAGTGTGGAATGTCCCGCAAGAGCATAAAGTGCAGTGAATGGTCAATTAGTAGACTCTGGCTGCTAGATGGCACCCAGGTCTGCAAGGAATTGTCTACAGCTGTTTTCCCTTTTAGCAAAGGGCTAGAGTTTGGACAAGAAGCTCCAGTACTGTGCAGAAGCCATTTATCAGTTTATTCCACCTCTAGGTTGCTGGACAGTCTTCCTTTAAATCGTATATGTTGCAAAAAGGCATATTAAAAAAGTCAGGGCGGTCCTAGTCAGTCAGACATGGAAAGAGCTAGTCTATAGCCAGGAGAAATGTAGCCTGTAGTACAATTATTTTTATTTTTTTAATTCCTCTGTTTATTAATTTTTTTCATTAAAATAACAAATTGTGAAACACACACACACAACATACAGAAATAAGCTCAACAATTTACAAATATCGAAATAAAAAAAAAGAGGGCAAAACAACCCTCTTTCATGAGCCCCACATATTGATCCTGTTACACCTACCAATATTTATATTTAGTTTATCTGTGTTAATTGATATGACTTAATCCCCTATATACTCATTTCTTTTTTCCTTTCTCCCTCTCCTGTCTTATTATTATTACTCTATTGTATAATTGCTAATATAATATAATTGTATAATTACTCTATTGTATAATTGCAGACACCTATTTATTTAGTAGTACAATTTAGATGCTTCCTGGAAGCCTGTGACTTTTCCCTCCACTGGAAGGCAGAATTAGGACATAAAATACATGGCATCAAAATATGTGCAAATATCTCTCAAGTAATCTGTATGTAATCAGAAAAGATAAAATAGGTGGATACCCAATATGAAAAACTAA
This sequence comes from Lithobates pipiens, assembly GCF_037356315.1. NCBI lineage: Eukaryota > Metazoa > Chordata > Amphibia > Anura > Ranidae > Lithobates > Lithobates pipiens. The sequence goes on along the minus strand of NW_027507764.1, from coordinate 330,854,883 downwards.
AGTTCATAAATGTAGTCCATACATGTGCTAAAAATGAAAGCAAAAAAAAAATACTTGGGATATATGACCACACAAATCCAATGATGCAGGCGCCGGGGCCGATTCCGGCATTCTGTGTCTATGCACGCAAATGCTAAACTCAGGAGATTTCCCACAAGGTAACCCCCGGGCTTCTCCCAGGGGGTTTACCGATGTGAGGAGGAACTGCGAGCGCTGGCGGGGGACCACAGAAGACGAGGTTCAGGGCCGCACTGTGCAAAACAAACTGCACAGTGGAGGTAAGTATATGTTTGTTATTTAAAAAAAAAAAAACAAGGGTTTACAATCACTTTAAGATGAATTTATAAAGCTGTAAAAAACAAACTTTCAGATGTACACTCAATTGTTCAGGGTGCTACCAGTGCACCACACTATGCCTCACATGTAATATACCTTAACCATACAGGGTCACCAATATACAATCCTCTTGCTTGTATAGTTTACCATACAGTCTCATTTGAAGAATGTTGTGACGCCATCAAGACCCTCCAGATTTAGAAGCTACATGTGAAAACCGTTGCTTTGGAAAGTATCTAGTTCTCTGAGGGGGACACAAGCCTACATAGATTGTATGTAAAAGTGAGTTCATATATCCTGGGTGAGAGGACATCTGGTGGAGGGAGCATAAGTCATGGAATCAATTTTGCAAGCAATCTTTATAATTGTATATAGCACATGTATATGAGAGTGTGTGGTGTGTGACCGATTCACCAAAATATCCACTGGATATTTTTGGGATATATTTACCATAGCTTTTGTCAAAGAATTTATTTTTATCGTATTCAAGTTTAAGACATGCAACATATTGGGGATGTCTGGATTATATGTGCTAAATGGCACAAGCCTTCCTCAACTTTATTTAATGTTACCAAGCAATTGGGCTGCCACAAAGTGTCAGTAAAGCATTATAAAAGAATGAGAATTCCCCATGGAACCCATGGCCCTAGGGTCAATAAACCACTGGATCCTGGACAAGCCAGACTAGATGCCTTCACTGGCTTCTAGAGATGAAATAGCCAGTGGAAGCTACCCCAGAAGCAGAGGCCCTGGAGGTCCCAGGCTAAAGGATTTATGTAGGCCATTGTGGCACCATCCACTGCCAGGCTCTAGGGGTTAAAAAATGTACATGTGCTTCCCTGCTACATAACATTAACATTTTGGTTAAAGTGAAAACTGAAACCTCCTATAACGATCCAGTGATTGGACATGATGACTTATCCCAAATCACTTTGCCCTCAGATTTCTTCTTTTATTTGATCATGGAAATACCCCACAGTGTATATTTAAGGGAAGTCTCTATATAATTCCTATTATCTTACACTTGCATCATAAACTATGTACAAGTGGAAAAGCTAACTAAATGCATTTTCAGAATGATGTCTTACTTGGCATACTCAGGCAGCTTGAGTGATTCCATCACCTTCTTTCTTACCTTGATTAAAATTCCCTTGTTTCTCCAAGTAAGGTTTTTGCTGTAGGGCTTTCCATAATTATTGCAGTTTCTCACTAGCTGTAAGACAATTTTCATTAACCTTCATCGGCTTATTATACACTAGTGTTATTTTTCCGAGCAGCACAGACTAAGCTGCTTCCCAGAACATGAAGCTATTATTTTGATGATCATTATTCAATACTTGGTATTCTAACAATCTGTTTAAAATTGTAGTTTATACTTATTGTTGTTTAACAGGGTTAAGATGCTTTCGTCTTCAGATAAATTCCAAATGGAATTTTGTGCCTACTTTTTACAGCCTTAATGGAGGAGTACAACATAATTACATATACAATATGCTCATGTTGTTGTAAGCTGCTTCCTTCATAACAGACAATAAGGGCGAATCAAAATAATCCTTCATACTGTTTTCCTAGCTGCTGGGAAAATTGTAAATCTATCAACGTTAAATAAATGTGTTGATAAAAAAGTGTTCAATAACATTTTCAGTAAATTGGAAATATTAGCGATTGTAATGTATTTAAAAAAAATAAAATAACAACATGTACTTTCATGCTCTGTGCAACGGAAGAGGAGGCTGTAAATTTCTAAGGTCCCCCCACCGGCGCTCCTTGCCCCTCCTCTCTTTCCAGGGCCCCCATGGGAAGCTGCTTCCCATGATGCCATTCGCTGCTGCATTCACTGCCTCAGACAGCGGGACTCGGCCCTGCACCCCACTCCCTCCTCACTAGCTTTAATTGTCAGTACTGGGAGTCAATTGCTGCTTGTGCCCCAGCTCAGCTAGTGAGCCCCGGGAGTGAGGGGAGAGAAGAACTGCAGACTTACACAGTGCTGGATCAAATGAGGGCTCAGGTAATTAACAGTGGGGTGAAGGGAATGCTGATGCCTAAACATTTTTTATTTTAATGCAAGAAATCCATTAAGGTAAAAAAAATTTAGAACCACTTTAGAGCTAAATTCCAGGTTTCTCTAAAATTTCACCTTTCAGTTCCTCATTGCTGAATTTCAAGGATTAAATGATTTTTTATCTAGGGGAAATAAGTGAATTATTTACCTTATTCATCGCTCTTGCAAGCCTCCTCCTTTCTGGATCTCCAAAGGTACTCCTGCCAAACGGGTCACAGCTCTCTGCAGTAGTCCTGCATTGTATGTGGGAATACCAAGGACCCACCCACATACTTGGACTTCAGAAAGTGGAGACTCCTGGCTTCCTGGTGATCAAGGAATAAGGTTTGTATTGTTGTGTATTCCTGTTCCCCTGGGTGAAACAAAACTTTCAGGCTGGAGAAGGGGCTAGAAATGGAATCTGCCAGGTGAAATACTATATTAGAGATACTTAAAGTTCAGAACATTCAGTGTCCCAATTTCCAATATATACACTGGCAAGGGCATGATACTCCACTGTTCAGACATGCCTATTATGTCTATGTGTTTATTCTATGGCATATACTTAGGCACGGGCATGACGCTCCATTATTTAGACATGGCTATTGTGTCTACATGAAAATTCCATGGCACATTTTCTAAATGGGGAGAGAAGCCACAGGAGAGCAGAGGCGGGAAACTAGAACCAACTTATCAAGCTGTAAACAGATTTTATAACCTGTCCACCTATTGTATAACTTGCCACTTATTTCTCTGGCTGTGATATCCCAAGACATAACATCTTCCCTAGATTCAACTATGGGTATCTTTAAAAAGACTATGTTACTTAGATGTCACTGCACATACCTGCAGCAGCTTCCTAACCAATCCTGTCATGGTTAAATTAGCCTATTCTAACAAGCAAAATTACCTCCTACCCATGTCTTTTGGCCAGTGAGGATGGCCATCATAGTGATGGGCCAATATGAATGGGTGGGAGCATGGGCTTAACAGCAGCAAGTGTTGGAGCTTTACCTGTCAAAATGGTCAAGCAATCCCCCATGACAGGATGGTCAGGGAGGCGAGGCTGCTGTAGGTATCTACATTATACTTGTAGCAGTCACCCCCCTTATATGCCTTATAGCATTTAATTGTTTAACAGGATTTGTTCAGTCATAGTCAAATATCAGGCTGGATTAGCACTATAGTATTATAAAACACAGCAGTTTGGCGTGCATCTTTAATGCACGTTTTTACCATATTTTGCTGCATTTTAGTACATATACTGCTATATGTGCATGCGTTTTGTCGCAAAGTAATAAGCACACACCAAAACACTTTACTAAGACTGCAGCAGACAGAATCTGAAGCAGCTATGCATAGCAAAATCAGCTTTTAGCTTATAGCGATTCTAAAGGCAGAAGGTATTTTATCTTAATGCATTCTATGAATTAAGATAAAAAACCTTCTGTGTGCAGCAGCCCCTCTCAGCCCCCCTAATACTTGCATACTTAATTTCTTCACTGCTGTCATATGAAAAGATATAATAAAATATTTCCAAAAGAGTGAGGGTGTGCTCACTCACTTTGAAATTCATAGTCAACGGGGCACTGCCTATAGGGTTAAGACAAAGATTAAAGGGTCAAGGGGGCAACCCTGATAGGTTCCACCCGATATGAAGCATGTGATCTTGGATGCCTTCCATCCTGTAGTCCCGGGCCACGCTATCAAATGCCTTTTCCACATCCAATGAGAGGAAGAACCCTGTTTGGTGGGAGGAAGAGAGCCAGTGATGTATGTTTCTAGCTGTTAGGGTGTTATCTATCGCTTCCCGTCCTGATATGAATCCTACTTAATCAAGAGATACTAGTTTAGAGAGTGGAGGGAGTAGATGATTGAAAAGGGGTTTCACAAATATGTTGATGTCTACATCCAATAACAACATTGGTCTGTAATAATGATTAGTGACCAAGGATGGATCTTTATCTGCCTTGGGAATTACGATAGTATGGGCCACTAATAGGTCTCAACAGAGAGGGGCTGGAGAGTTTTATATACATTATATATAAAGGTGATCACATAATCTCTATTACATAGCTTAGCTGCATAAGGGGCTTAGAGAGGTGGGGGTGGAGGGATACAGCCTTACTATCTATTTAATTTTGTTATAGTTCTTATCTATTTTGCTTCCAGTGAAGTTATTACCATTAAATGTAACATTACAGTTAATAAAAGGAAACATATATTGATTGTTATAGCAACCAGATTCTTCTTTTAATTTTATAATAACCATATTATAATAATTGGAGGATATAGGCCCTCCTGGATTATTATGGAACGCACAAATATATTTAAGCAGACCACATGGCTAAAAACAAACCGCTATCTCCAAGGAGCTGGCTACATATCCCCTTCAGAACACACTTTCTTATGTACCAAGGTGTGTAATCAGGGGTTTAAGTGGATTCTTGTTGATATTTTTGATGGATACTGTTTATTTCCTGATCCATCCACAAAAGATCCTATGTACAATTCTTAGTATTAATACTTACTGGCAATCCGCTTTACCACCACCTCATATTTACTACAGACCTTACATCCCTAATTGATGGTGCCTTCTCCAGGTGTGTGTACATGTTGCTTTTTCAGTGAAAAAGCCAGGTTTAGTTATATTTTACCTGGATGCACTAAAAAGGGCTGAGTATGTTAGCACATGCTAACTCAGCAGAAACCTTGTGCCCTGGCGATCTTATATTGGGTGGTTGCGTACAACCTAATTGTGTTTCCACAATGTGAATAAATAACAAAATTATATGTGTTGTTGCACCTATACCTTCACTATTATGTGCTATTTAATACCGTGCAAAAATGTTTGCCAAGAAATTCTTAAAGTGGTTTGTTAAGCCACTCTAAGCCCTTGTACACACGGTCGGAGAATCTGTCGGAATGAGTCTTATCGGACCGTGTCGTCAGATAATCCGACTGTGTGTGATATGCATCGGACTGATTCCGTCCGAATCTCCGTCCGACCCAATTTTCCAACATGTTGGAAATATTTCCCGACCAACTGGGCCAGACGGACCTAATCCGATCATGTGTAGAGCATTTTCATCGGACCAAGTGCCACTTTCAGATCAAATTCCTACATCAAAGCTATTGGTTACTAGCCTGAATGTAGTCCCATCGTAACGAAATTACGTCATCACGTTCTGAAAGATCGGATTTTTCGCCAACTTGGCCCGACCGTGTGTATGCAACAGTTTCGGACACAATCCGTCGGACTAAATCCGACGGGCAAAATCCGACGGATTTGGTTGCCAAAATCTCCGACCGTGTGTACGTGGGCTTACTTGTATACACCATCAGCACTGCCTCCTATTGTAGTATCCCCCTCTGTGTGTGATTTATAAAAATAAATGCTGCAAATACCTAATTTCACTGCTGAGATTGTGATCACATGACTGGCCTGCTTTCTCATAGTTACATAGTATGTAAGGTTGAAAAAGACACAAGTTCATCAAGTCCAACCTATTTGTGTGATTATATGTCAGTATTACATTGTATATCCCTGTATGTTGCGGTCGTTCAGGTTCTTATCTAATAGTTTCTTGAAACTATCAATGCCCTCCGCTGAGACCACTGCCTGTGGAAGGGAATTCCACATCCTTGCCACTCTTACAGTAAAGAACCCTCTATGTAGTTTAAGGTTAAACCTCTTTTCTTCTAATTTTAATGAGTGGCCACGAGTCTTGTTAAACGCCCTTCTGCGAAAAAGGTTTATCTCTCTCAAGCGTCTCTTCTCCAGAGAGAATAGTTCAGTGCTCGCAATCTTTCCTCATAACTAATATCCTCCAGACCCTCCATTAGCTTTGTAGCCCTTCATTGTACTCACTCCATTTTCAGTACATCCTTCCTGAGGACTGGTGCCCAGAACTGGACAGCATACTCTAGGTGCGGCTGGACCATAGTAGAGCGGGAGAATTATTGTTATATCTCTGGTGTTGATCCCCTTTTTAATGCATGGCAATATTCTGTTTGCTTTGTTAGCAGCGGCTTGGCATTGCCATCATTGCTGAAGCCTATCATCTGCTAGGACCCTCAAGTCCTTTTCCATCCTGGATTCCCCAAGAGGTTCTCCCCCAGTGTATAGATTGCATTCATATTTTTGCCATCCAAATGCATTATTTTACATTTTTCTATATTGAACCTCATTTGCCATGTAGTTGCCAACCCCAGTAATTTGGTCCACATCCTGCCGGGAAGTTATTGCCCTGCTTAGCTTAGCATTGTCCGCAAATAAGGAGATCAAAGTGTTTACCCCATCCTCCAGGTCATTTATGAAAAAAATTAATAGGATTGGTCCCAGCACAAAACCTGGGGGACTCCACTATCCACTCCTGACCATTCCGATTACTCCCCATTTATCACCACCCTCTGCTCTTGCCCTTGTAGACAGTTTTCAATCCATGTGCTTACCCTATGGTCCATGTCAACAGACCTTATCTTGTATAGTAAACGTTTACGGGGAACTGTGTCAAATGCTTTTGCAAAATCTAGATACACCACATCTACAGACCTTCCTTTATCTAGATGGCAACTCACCTCCTCATAGAAGGTTAATAGATTGGTTTGGCAGGATTTATTCTTCATGAATCCATGCTGATTACTTCTGATACTGTTCTCATTACTAAAATCTTGTATATAGTCCCTTATCATCCCCTCCAAGAGTTTATATACTATTGATGTTAGGCTAACTGGTCTGTAATTCCCAGGGATGTATTTTGGGCCCTTTTTAAATATTGGTGCTAGACTGGCTTTTCTCCAAACAGCTGGTACCATTCCAGTCAGTATACTGTCAGTAAAATTTAGAAACAATGGTCTGGCAATTACTTGACTGAGTTCCCTAAGTACACTCGGGTGCAAGCCATCTGGTCCCAGTGATTTATTAATGTTAAGTTTCTGAAGTCTAATTTTAATTCTGTCCTCCGTTAACACACTGCAGTTTTAGTTACTGAAGCCCCTCGATTCCCTTGTGAAGACTGAGGAGAAGAATAAATTCAATACCTTTGCCATTTCTCCATCCTTTATAACCAGATGTCCTTCCTCATTCTTTATGGGGCCAATATGGTCTGTCCTCCCTTTTTTACTGTTTACATACTTAAAGAATTTCTTGGGATTTTTTTTGCTCTCCTCTGCTATGTGTCTTTCATGTTCTATCTTAGCTGTCCTTACTGAACTCTTACATTTCTTGTTGCATTCTTTAAAAAGTCTGAATGCTGATGATGATCACTCAACCTTGTATTTTTTGAAGGCCTTCTCCTTTGTTTTTATATGCATTTTTATATTGGAATTAAGCCACCCAGGACTTTTGTTCACTCAAATATTACTCAATGGGATGCATTTGCCAATGCCCTTATTTAATATGCTCTTAAAGAAAACCCATCTCTCTTCCGTGTTCTTTGTTTCTAAGATTTTATCCCAATTTATGCCTTCTAGCAAGGTTTGTAGTTTAGGGAAGTTGGCTCTTTTGAAATTCAGTGTCTTTGTATTCCCCTTATGTTTCCTATTTGTGTGAATTATAGTGAAGCCAATTGACCTGTGATCGCTGTTACCCAAATTGCCCCATATTTCCACAAACCCATGATCAGGTCTGTATTGTTGGTAATCAGTTGATCGTGCAATGCTTTATTTATAGTTGGTGCGTCTACCATCTGACCCATAAAATTGTCCTGCAAAACATTTAGGAACTGGCGAGCCTTAGATGAATGCACTGTTCCCTCCGCCCAGTCTATGTATGGATAGTTAAAATCCCCCATTATGATAACACTTCTCATCCTTGCTGCTAATCCAAATTGTAATATGAGATCTGTCTCCCCTTCCTCCCTCAGGTTAGGGGGCCTATAGCATACTCCCAGTATTATTTTTTAGTGTCATCCCTTTGGAGCTCTACCCATGGATTCCACCTCCTCCCTAGCTCCCTTAGTGATGTCATCTCTCACATTCACTTGTATATTATTCTTGATATATAGGCATACCCCTCCTCCTTTTTTACGCTCTCTATCCTTACAGTAAAGGGTATAGCCTTGAATATTTGCCAGCCAATCATGAGAGCTGTTGAACCAGGCCTCTGAAATTCCCACAAAATCCAAATCCTCCTCGTACAACAGAAATGTCTAGTTCACCCATCTTATCCGCCAAGCTCCGGGCATTGGTAAACATGCCACATAGTTTAGACATGTCGCAAATTCTCCTTTTCTCCTATGAGAGATGCAACGGGTGGGGCTGAGATTCCTCAGCTGATGTCAGTCTTGAGGGGAGGAGGAGAGAGCTGGCTGGTCATGTGATCACAATCTCTGCTCTTAAATTAGGTATTTATTATTATTATTATTATTATTATTATTATTATTATACACAATTTATATAGCGCCAACGGTTTATGCAGCGCTTTACAATGTATAGGGAGGGACAACACAATTACAGTACAATACAAAAGGTACAGGAGGGCCCTGCTCATAGAGCTTACATTCTAAAGGGAGGGGGTGGTGGTACAAAAGTTAAAAAATAGAATATTTATTTTTAAATAAATAGCTGCAGAGAATGATTTGATAGGGGTGGCTCAGGGACAGATAGGTGGGTGTGGGATAGGCTTCCCTGCATAAATGTCCCTACCTAAAGGTGGACAGGGTAGGGACTGGTGGGACAGACTGGGGCAGGGAGTTCCAGGGGTTGGGAGAGGCTCTGGAGAAGTCTTGAAGCATGAGAGGAGGTGGCAAGGGGGCTAGAAAGCAGGAGATCCTGGGAGGAGCGGAGGGGATGATTTGGGTGATATCTGCAGATGCGGTTGGTAATGTAGATGGGGACGATGTTGTGGATGGCTTTGTATGTTATGGTTAGCATTTTGAATTTTACACGGTGGGGTAGGGGAAGCCAGTGAAGGGATTGACAGAGAGGGGCAGCACGGAATGATTAGTGAGGTGTATTAGTCTAGCAGCAGCTTTCATAATAGACTGAAGGGGGATAGCCTGCTTAAGGGCAGGCCATTAACCACTTTCAGACCGGACCATTTTGCTGGTAAATGACCAGAGGTCTTTTTACACTTTGGCACTGCGCTGCTTTAACTGGTAATTGCGCGGTCATGCAATGTTGTACCCAAACAAAATTTGCGTCCTTTTCTTCCCACAAATAGAGCTTTCTTTTGATGGTATTTGATTGCCTCTGCGATTTTTATTTTTTGCGATATAAACGTAAAAAGACCGCAAATTTTGAAAAAAAATGATATTTTCTACTTTTTGTTATTAGAAAAATCCAATAAACTCAATTTTAGTCATACATTTAGGCCAAAATGTATTCAGCCACATGTCTTTGGTAAAAAAAAAGTCAATAATTGTATATTTATTGGTTTGCGCAAAAGTTGTCACATCTACAAACTAAGGTACGTTTTCTGGAATTTACGCAGCTTTTAGTTTACGACTGTCTATCTCATTTCTTGAGGTGCTAAAATGACAGGGCAGTACAAAACCCCCCCAAATGACCCCATTTTGGAAAGTAGACCCCCTAAGGAAATTGATAAGAGGCATGTTGAGCCCATTGAATATTTTATTTTTTTGCCTCAAGCGATTGAATAATGACAAAAAAAAAATTTTTTTTTTTTTTTTACACAAAGTTGTCACTAAATGATATATTGCTCACACATGCTATGGGCGTATGTGAAATGACACCCCAAAATAAATTCTGCTGCTTCTCCTGAGTACGGGGATACCACATATGTGGGACTTTTTGGGAGCCTAGCCGCGTACAGGGCCCCGAAAACCAAGCACCGCCTTCAGGCTTTCTAAGGGCGTAAATTTTTGATTTCACGCCTCACTACCTATTACAGTTTTGAAGGCCATAAAATGCCAAGATGGCACAAAACCCCCACAAATGACCCCATTTTAGAAAGTAGACACCCCAAGCTATTTGCTGAGAGGCATGTTGAGTCCATGGAATATTTTATATTTTGCCACAAGTTGCGGGAAAATTACAAACTTTTTTTTTTTTTTTTTTTTTTCACAAAGTTGTCACTAAATGATATATTGCTCATGCATGCCATGGGCATATGTGAAATGACACCCCAAAATAAATTCTGCTGCTTCTCCTGAGTACGGGGATACCACATATGTGGGACTTTTTGGGAGCCTAGCCGCGTACGGGGCCCCGAAAACCAAGCACCGCCTTCAGGCTTTCTAAGGGCGTAATTTTTTGAGTTCACTTCTCACTACCTATTACAGTTTTGAAGGCCATAAAATGCCAAGATGGCACAAAACCCCCACAAATGACCCCATTTTAGAAAGTAGACACCCCAAGCTATTTGCTGAGAGGCATGTTGAGTCCATGGAATATTTTATATTTTGCCACAAGTTGCGGGAAAATTACAAACTTTTTTTTTTTTTCACAAAGTTGTCACTAAATGATATATTGCTCACGCATGCCATGGGCATATGTGAAATGACACCCCAAAATAAATTCTGCTGCTTCTCCTGAGTACGGGGATACCACATATGTGGGACTTTTTGGGAGCCTAGCCGCGTACGGGGCCCCAAAAACCAAGCACCGCCTTCAGGCTTTCTAAGGGCGTTACAGTTTTGAAGGTCATAAAATGCCAAGATGGCACAAACCCCCCCCCCCAAATGACCCCATTTTAGAAAGTAGACACCCCTAAATTTAGGGGTACACTAGTGAGACTAGGTAATAAATGGCGGGTGCCCTGAAACTATAAAAAAATAACTAACCAACCAGCGTCACCTGTAACAGTTATATGGTGATCACTGGTGAAAGGGTTAACTAGGGGGCAATCAGGGGGCTTTATGCGGTAGTATATGGGGGTCCCTGGCGCTATAAAAAGCTGCGGCGAACCTAAATACCTACCTGCCTAACTAGCGTCACCTGTGACACTAATACAGCGATCAGAAAAACGATCGCTTATTAGGCTGGGTTCACACTGGAGCGATGCGGGAACGCCACGAATGCGCGGCGGGTTCCCGCATCGCATGCCTCCCGGCGGCAGTTCACACTGCCCTATGCGAACTGCTGGGAGTGTCAGTGAAATGTTAATGACACCCCCAGATCAGTTCGCATATCGCAGTGCGATCTGCAAACTTGGATCGCATGGTGTGAACACCCATGCGATCCGATTCTGCTGCGGACCAAAAAAAGGGTCCCGTGCGAGTTTGCGGCGGGTGCGGCGGGTGCGACACGAATTCAGCCATACTATCTGTATAGCTGAACTCGAATCGCACAGAGATCGGATGTGATTTGCACTGCAGTGCGGTGCGAATCACATCCGTTCTCATAAACCGCTGCAATGTGAACCCAGCCTTAGTGACACTGGCGACGGGGGGTGATCACGGGGTTAAACCTTTATTGGGGGGGTTAGGGGGGTACCTTAGAACTAAAGGGGGCTAACCCTAACTGCCCTAACAGTTATTAGTCACAAATGACACCTGCCGGGTGATCAGGGGGTTAAACCTTTATTAGGTAATAAATGGCGGGTGCCCTGAAACTATAAAAAAATAACTAACCAACCAGCGTCACCTGTAACAGTTATATGGTGATCACTGGTGAAAGGGTTAACTAGGGGGCAATCAGGGGGCTTTATGCGGTAGTATATGGGGGTCCCTAGCGCTATAAAAAGCTGCGGCGAACCTAAATACCTACCTGCCTAACTAGCGTCACCTGTGACACTAATACGGCGATCAGAAAAATGATCGCTTATTAGGCTGGGTTCACACTGGAGCGATGCGGAAACGCCGCGAATCCGCGGCGGGTTCCCGCATCGCATGCCTCCCGGCGGCAGTTCACACTGCCCTATGCGAACTGCTGGGAGTGTCAGTGAAATGTTACTGACACCCCCAGATCAGTTCGCATATCGCAGTGCGATCTGCAAACTCGGATCGCATGGTGTGAACACCCATGCGATCCGATTCTGCTGCGGGCCAAAAAAAGGGTCCCGTGCGAATTTGCGGCGGGTGCGGCGGGTGTGGCGGGTGCGGCGGGTGCGGCGAATGGCTGAACTCGAATCGCACAGAGATCGGATGTGATTTGCACTGCAGTGCGGTGCGAATCACATTCGTTCTCATAAACCGCTGCAATGTGAACCCAGCCTTAGTGACACTGGCGACGGGGGGTGATCACGGGGTTAAACCTTTATTGGGGGGGTTAGGGGGGTACATTAGAACTAAAGGGGGCTAACCCTAACTGCCCTAACAGTTATTACAGTCACAAATGACACCAATGCAAAAAAAAAAAAAAAAAAAAAAAAAATGACATTGGTGTCACTGTGACTGGGGGGCAGGGGTAATTGGGGGGGTGATCGGGGGGTAAAGGGGGGGTGTGAGTGTGCCTGGCATGTTCTACTGTGTGTGGGATGTGTTGGTGCAACTCACTGATCCGCTCTCCTCCGTGTCGGAACGAAAAATACCGACACGGAGGAGAGAATACATCACTTCCTCTCCTGTGTTTACATTACAGGAGAGGAAGTGATGTCACCGGGGATTTCCATTCGTCGGGAGCGATCGCGAGGGGGTGGCCATGAATGAATGGCCGTCCCCTCGTCCGGGATCGCTCCCGAACGAAAACCGACCGCCGCAGGCACCGGGCGGGGGCCCGATCGGGCCCCCGACCCGCGGGAGGCAAAGCACGTACATGTACGTGCTTATGCCTGCCCGTGCCATTCTGCCGACGTACATCGGCGTGAGGCGGTCGGCAAGTGGTTAAGGAGAGAGTTGCAGTAGTTAAGGCAGGAAATAATCAAGGAGTGAATGAGTTGCTTTGTGGTGTCATTAGTCAGGAAGGGTCGAATTCTGGAGATGTTGCGGAGATGTTGCAGAGGTGAAGGCGGCAGGATTTAGCCAGTGATTGGATATGGAAGCCCGAAGGAGAGGTCAGGGTCAAGGATTACACCCAGGACCCTGGCATGTGTGGAGGGACCAATGGTTGTGTTGTTGATATTAACGGTGAAGTCACGGGGGGGGGGGGGGATCGTGAAGGAGGAAATATAACAAGCTCAGTTTTAGAAAGATTGAGTTTGAGGAAGTGGTGTGACATCCATACTGATATGTCATTCAGTAAGTTGGAGATCTGTGAGGAGATTGAGGGGGTGAGTCGAGGAGTGGAAAGATAGATTTGGGTCTCATCGGCATTGAGGTGGTATTGGAAACCATGGGAGGTTATCAACTGGCCCAGGGAAGCGGTATAGAGCGAGAATAAGGACAGAGCCTTGGGGTACCTCAACAGAAAGAGGAAGGGGGGTGGAGGAGATGGAGTTGTAAGTGACACTGAAAGTGCGCTAAGATACTTAGGAGGAAAACCAGGATAAAGCAGAATTGCAGAGACCAAGGGAGCGCAATTTGCTGAGGAGGAGCAGGTGGTCAACTGTGTCAAAGGCAGCAGAGAGGTCTAAAAGTATGAGTATGGCGTAGAGACTGTTGGTTTTAGCAGTTAGTAGGTCATTGGTGAGTTTTAGTAGGGCAGTTCAGCCAGAATGTAGGGGGTCGAGAAGGTTGTTGTCCATGAGGTAGCGACTCTCACGGTCATGGACAAGGCGTTCGATGAGCTTGGAGGCAAACGGGAGCAGGGAGATGGGTCTTAAGTTGTTCAAACAGGTGGGGTCTAGTGAGGGTATTTTGAGTATGGGGGTAACCAGTGCATGTTTGAGCAGGGAAGGAAAGGTGCTGGAGGAGAGGGAGAGGTTGAAGATGTGGGTTAGGGAGTTGAGGATAGAGTGGGAAGGTGGTCGCAGTAATTGTGAGGGGACAGGGTCCAGGGAACATGTAGTGAGGGTGGCATTCACAGAGTGGGATACTGCAATAGGAGGCAGTGCTGATGGTGTATACAGGTTAGTGTTATGAGAGTAGCAGAAGGGGGAGGGGCGGCTCACACACAGACAGAGAGGGGATGGGGAGGAGGATACAGGAGCAGAGAAGAGAGCAGATAGCAGGCTGATGATGACAGAGGCACGTAAACTGTGCCTGGTCTCAGCAGCCATGATACACCGTGGTCAGTTAACAGAGGGGTGGGAAAAAACTGTCAGGATCACACAGGTTTTTTAGGTGTTACAGGGGGCCAAATTACACAGGACAAGCACCGTGCCATATAACATGCTTTAACCACAAGCCGTCCAGCACACGATGATGTACATTGGCACAATGCCACGGCTGGGCAAATGGGCATACAGGTATGTCCCTTTTAAATCATGACATTGTGGGTGCATGGCCGTGTACTCCGTGACCGTGCCTGCAAGTCCCACGGACTCTATGTCCACCGGGACCCGCGATCGTGTTATGTAGAGGCATAATGGGGAGATGCCTATGTAAACAAGACATTTCCCTGTTCTTCCTAGTGAAATGACAGAGATCTACTGCTCCCTGTCATCAAGAGCAGTGATCGCTGTCATGTCAGTAGTAGCCCTTCCCCCCAAAGTTTAATCACTCCCTAGGACACACTTAATCCCTTGATCGCCCCCTGGTCTTCAACCCCTTCCCTGCCAGTGTCATTTACACAGTAATCAGTGCATTTGTATAGCACTGATCGCTGTATAAATGACAATGGTCTCAAAATAGTGTCAAAAGTGTCTGATATGTCCGCCATAATGTCACAGTCATGATAAAAATCGCAGATTGCCTCCATTACTAATAAAAAATAATAATAATAAAAATGCCATAAATCTATCCCCTATATTGTAGAACTTTTTTGCGCAACCCAATCAGAATACATTTATTGCAATTTGTTTTTTACCAAAAATATGTAGAAGAATACATATCGGCCTAAACTGAGAAATAAATTTGTTCTTTTATATATTTATTTATTAAAAAAGTAAAAAATATTGCTTTTTTTCAAAATTGTAATTTTTTTGTTTATAGCGCAAAAAATAAAAACTGCAGAGGTGATCAAATATCACCAAAAGAAATATCTATATGTGGAAAAAGGACATCAATTTTGTTTGGGTGCAACGTCATACCACAGCGCAATTGTCAGTAAAACTGACGCAGTGCCATATTGCAAAAAGTGCTCTGGTCAGGAAGGGGGTAAATCCTTCCCGGGCTGAGCAGAATCCATTTTTTTTTTTTTTGGGGGGGGGGTTAACAAATGCTTTGAAAGTCTTCAAACGTTGACAAAATATATATAACGTGATATCATGTAAATGCTACACATTATTGTGATATTACAACATGAGTAAATTAAATTAATAGTAAACAAAAAATAACAGCTCATCAAAAAATGTCCTTTAAATCAATAATTGTATTTCAGTGAATCCATGACAAATATGCCCCACAACAAAGTGCTGGTGCTTCAGTGACTCCAATA
Source organism: Lithobates pipiens (assembly GCF_037356315.1). Lineage (NCBI taxonomy): Eukaryota > Metazoa > Chordata > Amphibia > Anura > Ranidae > Lithobates > Lithobates pipiens. The sequence goes on along the minus strand of NW_027507764.1, from coordinate 330,839,186 downwards.
AAAACACATTCCACAATAAAAGTGCTAGTGCTTTGGTGAATCCCATCACCTTCCAAGGTATGTGCTCACCTCTTCTATTGACCTCTCTTACTACCCTGTTTCCCCCCCCAAAAAAGACCTAGCATGAGTGTCGGTGATGGCTGCAATATAAGCCCTACCCCCCAAATAAACCCCATCCTCTTTCCCCAAAAATAAGCCCTACCCTGAGAATAAGACATAGAAGGACTTTAACTAGGGCTTATTTGGGGGGTAGGGCTTATATTGCAGCCATCGTCGACAATCACGCTAGGTCTTATTTTAGGGGAAACAGGGTAGGTCAAGTCACACTTTCCCCTAAGCTGGGGCATGCAAAGTAGGGCCCCTTTATACTCCTCCTCCCCTGTTCCACTTGTTATCCTGATACACTATCCAAAGATTTGGTGTATGGCCCTTCCTTCATGTGAAGGCTCTGATGGTAAAGAAACTGGATCCTCCTCACTCATTCCTGCAAGTCTGCTATGTTTTCTGTTAGTCTCCCTCCTAGACTTGGCTTCCTCCCGTAACCGCTATTCCAGCAGGGGCTCCGTCTCTTCATACACACTCAGGCAAAGAGAGAATGCTGAAGGATATACAGTACATACACACACAACACAAGGTGATCACCATCTTGTGCAGCTCAGAGGAAATACAGCTCCAAAAAAGTCTCATAGTGTGAACACATCCTTGTGTTGTGTGTGTATGTACTGTATATTCTTCAGCTTTCTCTCCTTGCTTGAGTGGGTATGAAGATGCAGAGCCCCTACTGAAACAGCGGTATGAGGAAGAATTGTTTGGTAATCATATTTTGCACAGTATTAAATAACCCATAATAGTGAGCAGTGGCAGCCCGCCCATATGGGGTGTAGGGGCACCGCCCCTCCAAACCTACTCATCATAAAAAAAGACCCTTTAACTATGTACAGGGTACTGGACACACAGGTGTATGGGAAGCATGATGTGATGCAATCACCGAATATAAATGAATAAATAAATAATGGCCCTTTAAGTGTGTGCAGGGTGCCAAAAACACATCTGCTATGGGAAGCGTGTTTTGCAGAGCCTAGACCTTTTGTTATTGACCTGTATGCACTTGTAATTGTAATTGCAATGATATGTGCAGTTTTACTAACATGTCAAAGTTGCAAAACTGGGTTCAGGCATAAAGATGTGTTTTATCTTCTTCTGGATTGGGTTAAAGGAATCTGTCACTGTGTCATTGTGTGTATTTATGTACAAGGGTAAGTAGCATGAGTACAAAGTGTCTTGCAAGGGAGAAAAGGCTCTGCTGCTCCCTTACAAAATACCCTCCCAATGTTGAAAGGCACGTGGGATACAGGAAGGGGGGGGGGGGGGACATGCTCGATCTCCTTTTCCTGGCCACCCACACTGTATGTCTAGGTATTGACCTGGTATGAACTTTAAACAGCTCTTGTGTGAATGTATGCACACATGGACGTAAAACCCTGGATTCAGATTTAGATTCAAATTCAGATTCAGAATACTTTATTAATCCCAAAGGGAAATTATTGCAACACATCTCACACTCAACAAAGACAACACAAGATCATAACAATGAACAGAACAAGACACAAAGACATAACAAAATTCCCAACAACAGCCACTAGCACCAAATAAAACAAATTAAAGCTACACTCAAATACCATTCATACAATTAAAATACAACATAGAATAAATAAAAAAAATCATAAAATAACAGAAAATGCAACTACCAAAATTCAAATAATACACCACTTTCTCTAGCATGACCCCAGTTAATAGTTAACATAATATAAACATACTGTAAAAATGACATAACAATCTTGATCGTAAACCATATTTAAATTGGATGGAGACATATAGCAATTATTATGCAAGTAGCAACATATACCCGCCTGCAGCAGCATCCTGTATTTGCTTTCTAGACATGTGCACACCAAAATATTTTGTTTCGGAATTTCATTTGAAAAATACATTTAGTTACTCCTGAAATTCATTTTTATTTATTTTGTTTCATAAAAAAATGCATTCATACAAAAATCCAAATTAATTAAGGTCGAATCTGTCAATTGAATGCTTATGGTGTCTGTTGGATGTTCTAAGAAGATTCGACGAAGCAGCTAAACTGTACAACGCTGCGATCAGATATTTCTGGTCGAATGGTCCACCCACAAGCTATAGTAGAATTCTAATGTTGTTTGACTAGTAATAATTATAATGATTAATTATTATTACTAGTCAAACATTAGAATTCTTCTACAGCTTGCGGCGATCGTATGTTTTTAGCTGCTTTGTCGAACTTTCATGTCGAACAATATCAAGTTCAAACCTAACACAATAGCAGATTAATAACAGATGAAATGAAAAAGCTAAGTTGACCTATAGCTTGCTTCACTAGCTGTTCTGCTGCTGTGCTTTTTGCTTAATGATTCAGATTCTCTGTTAACAAACAAACGGACCAGCTAAGATTGTTAAGATTGCAATTATTCAGTGTGTCTCTCTGCTAGCATTGGTAAGTGAAAGTAAGTTGGCTGTACGTGTGTACTTAAGTTCTAGGCTATTTCACTGCTCTTTCTCCAATAACATTTAACATCATCACCATTTTACTTCCCCCGCCCATTCCAGCAGTGACCACTAACAGCTCTTTTACTATTATCTCTATAATGTCAAATATTTTCTCTCCCTGTTGAATAATCTTGGACTAACAGAGTTAGGCTAGGCACATGGGACCACAGGTTCCATAGACACAGATCGCTATTGTCACCGTCATGTTGAATCAGAGGCCTTGAAAGGGCTTTGCTGTCATGCTAAAATCAAATGGCCTCTTCTCTACATTATGTTCCCCAAAATGGATGTAGAGGTTTGTAGGGAGAGGCTTATCAGAATCTGAAGGCTCCCTTTATAATAAAGAGGCTCCCAGACCTTTAATCAGGGGAATGTGTACAGGGCACATGAGTAGCACCTATTATCATTTCCCAAAAAAACGTCAACAATAAAATAAGACACCCACACCATGAAAAAATCCTTTAATATATACTGTATATTTTTTAATTGTAAAAGGTTAAGCTTCCTCCCCCACTTGCAAGACATCCTGTTTAAATATTGACAAACAAGGACCTCTTCCCAACATGCTAGCCCCCAAAAGGGATGTGGGGATTTGTAGGGGGTGATCATAAAATATTCTGGAAGCCTCCATTAGAATAAGAGAAAAAGAAAAAACACCAACACCATAACTGTGCTTTAACCACTTGCCGCCCGCCATATAGCAAAATGATGGCGGCAAAGTGGTTTTAATATCCTGACCGGACGTCATATGACGTGATCAGGATATTAAGCCACTGTGCGCCCCCAGGAGCGGGCATCGCGGCCATCGTTTTTGCGGTGTGTCAGTCTGATACCCCGCAACTACGATCTCGGTAAAGAGTCTCCGATGGAGACTCTTTACCACATGATCAGCTGTGTCCATTCACGGCTGATCACAGTGTAAAGAAGGAAGAGCCGGTAATCGGCTTTTCCTCTCTCGTGTCTGTCAGACGCAAGTAGAGGAGAGCCGATCGGCTGCTCCTCTGACAGGGGGGTCTGTGCTGATCGACCACTGGACCACCAGGGATGCCACCAGACCACCAGGGGATGCCCAGCACCAGGTATGCCCCCCTAGACCACCAGGGATGCCAGCCAGTGCCCATAATGAATGCTAATCAGTGCCCATAATGGATGCCAATCAGTGCCCACAATGGGCATCACTGATTGGCATGCATTATTGTTTGGCACTGATTGGCATCCATCCCTACAATACTTTAAATTACAATGCCGCCTATCAGTGCCCATCCATGCCGCCTATTAGTGCCCATCCTAGCCGCCTATCAGTGCCCATCCATGCCCATCCTTGCCGCCTATCCATGCTCATCCGTGCCGCCCATCCATGCCGCCTATCCATGCCCATCCGTGCCGCCTATCCATGTCCATCCGTGCCGCCTATCCATACCCATTTGTGCCACCTATCCATGCCGCCCATCCATGCCAATCTGTGCCACCTATCCATGACAATCCGTGCCACCTATCAGTGCCTGTTTGTGCCACCTATCAATGTCTATCTGTGTAGCATATCAGTGCCACCTATCAGTGCCGCCTATCAGTGCCACTTCATTGGTGCCACCTCATCGGTGCCCATCAGTGCCACCTTATCAGTGCCCATCACTGCAGCCCCGTCAGTGTCCATCAGTGAAGGAGAAAACTTACTTATTTACAAAGTTTTGTAACTGAAACAAAAAAAACATGTTTTTTTTTTCAAGATTTCCGGTCTTTTTTTATTTGTTTAAATAGAAAAAATAAAAATCCCAGAGGTGATCAAATACCACCAAAAGAAAGCTCTATTTGTGTGAACAAAATGATAAAAATTTAGTTTGAGTACAATGTAGCACGACCACGCAATTGTCATTCAAAGTGCGACAGTGCTGAAAGCTCAAAATTGGTCTGGGCAGGAAGGTGTATAAGTGCCCTGTATTGAAGTGGTTAATTACTTTACAATAAAAAAAAAACAATGCTCTCTGATGCAAATTTAGCATTAATCCCCCCATCAAGTGATGTAGATTCATTGTCAAACATCACTACCAACTGCCTGGCAATGTTTACCCACTGCTACGATGACCCTACTGGTGAAAAACAGAACCCATGTAACATTATTGACCAAGTTTGAGAAAGAAAATAGGCCATTTAAATAAAGAGGGTTAGAACCTCAAAAAATATAAAAAAGTTTATTCAGTCACAAAATGCACAAATATGTGCTGAGATCTACCATATAAACAGTTTAAAAAAATAGACTTGCCCTTGTCTGCTGAAACTAACCAACTCAAATATCATACCTAATTCAAGATTTTTTTTGTTTACAAAGATTTTTATTAGGAAAGTAAAAAAATGAGGTACAATTGTACAAAAAATATTAAGTACAAATTAATAACTGAAATAGAGGATTTTTAGTAACTAAAACTAAAATCCTAAGTGAAGTTCACAGTAAGTACTCTTAAATAAGGATGAGCCGAACACCCCCCTGTTCGGTTCGCACCAGAACCTGCAAACAGGTCTAAACCTGCGTTACATCAGAGGGGGGCGGGGTCACCCATACATCATTGGGGTACCCCTGGCTTCCCTCAACAGCGTCAGAGGGGGCGGGGTCAGGTGACGGGCGGCCCCGCCCTCCTAATATAAGAAACGTCAGCGCTGGGATCCCCGCATTGTCTCCTCAGTGGAGACAGAAGACGGATGCATGGATGGACTGCGCTGGACTGAAAATCAGCCGTCGCTGGATCAGATCTGCTGTCGCTGGACCCCGGAGAGATGATCATCCGCCGCTGGATAGCAAGAGTGGATTATCACCGCTGGAATCTTTTTTTTATTTTTTTATTTTTAATAAAGGAATTTTTCAAAAGTGTGTTTGTCTTATTTAACATTTTTTTACACTTTCTTTGTGAAATGGTAGGGGTACTTTTGTACCCCCTTACCATTTCAAACAGGGGGGCCGGGATCTGGGGGTCCCCTTGTTAAAGGGGGCTTCCAGATTACGATAAGCCCCCCACCCACAGACCCCCACAACCACCAGCCAGGGTTGTGGGGATGAGGCCCTTGTCCCAATCAACATGGGGACATGGTGCTTTGAGGGGTCACAGACCCCCAAAGAATCCTCCCAATGTTGAGGGCATGTGGCCTGGTACAGTTCAGGAGGGGGGCGCTTTCTCGTCCCCCCTCTTTTCCTGCGGCCTGCCAGGTTGCATGCTCGGACAAAAGGTATGGTATGGATATTTAGGGGGACCCCCATGTAATTTTTTTTTATTTGATGCGGGGTTCCCCTTAATATCCATACCAGACCTGAAGGGCCTGGTAATTGAATTTAGGGGAACCCCACGCTTTTTTTTTTATCAATGAATGAATTGTCGGCTCCATAATACAGAGAACACTCATTGAGTGTTCTCTGTATTATGGGAGCCGACAATTCAAAGTGATTTTAAAAGACTTTTTTTCCTTGCGAAATTACACTTTGTGCAGGGACAGTTCATAAGCACAGGAAACATACACCCTTTCACAGGCATATTATAGACACCCCCCAGGTACGAAATTTAAAGGAATATTACACTTTTATTGTTTCACTTTAATCATTATTAAAATCACTGCTCCTGAAAAAATTACAGTTTTTAAAACTTTTTTTTGCATTGATCCATGTCCCCTGGGGCAGGACCCAGGTCCCCAAACACTTTTTAGGACAGTAACTTGCATATTAGCCTTTAAAATTAGCACTTTAGATTTCTCCCATAGACTTGTACAGGGTTTTCCGGCTTTTCGAATTTGCCGCGAACAGTCCATATTATTCACTGTTCGCTGAACATCCCTACTCTTAAAGCACCTAAACAATAAAATATGATCTTGCTAATGCAAATATAGTAAATATAGTAAGTAAATATAGTAAGAATGGTAAAATAAGTATGATGTTATGTAGATATCTCAAGTGAAGAAGTGAAAAATAATTGAGCATTTTGAGACAATGGTATATCCCAGTATGTCAATTTTTTGTTAAATATATGCAAACTGTTATGTAAAGTGTGGTATATACGTTCTGGTAACTTGCATCATTTCCATTCTTGATAATACCTGCGGCCAGAGGATGAAGAGCAGAAGTTTTAAGCTTTCATCCATTGGATGGAGCAGAAAATAAACACATTTGTGGTGTCATGTTAGTTGTGTGCTAGTTGTGGAATTTTTCTGGATGTCTGTCGCCATAAGGATTGGAGAAATTTACAGCTCCAAAGGATGTGTAGAAAGGAACCCTGAACAGAACATTCTCTATAACAGCAAGGGAAGAGTGAGGGGTAGAAGGAATATAACTTAAGAGGAGTCATATACTATCTGGTATGTAATTTCATAGCTGTTTCTCTGATGGATATTGAATGAGTACATTTGCGTAGATTAACACTCATGGTGTTCCATTCTTCAGATGTACAGTGGTGTGAAAAAGTGTTTGCCCCCTTCCTCATTTCCTGTTCCTTTGCATGTTTGTCACACTTAAGTGTTTCGGAACATCAAACCAATTTAAACAATAGTCAAGGACAACACAAGTAAACACAAAATGCAATTTGTAAATGAAGGTGTTTATTATTAAAGGTGAAAAAAAATCCAAACCATCATGGCCCTGTGTGAAAAAGTGATTGCCCCCTAAACCTAATAACTGGTTGGGCCACCCTTAGCAGCAACAACTGCAACCAAGCGTTTGCGATAACGTGCAATGAGGCTTTTACAGCGTCCTGGAGGAATTTTGGCCCACTCATCTTTGCAGAATTGTCCTAATTCAGTTACATTAGAGGGTTTTCGAGTATGAACGGCCTTTTTAAGGTCATACCACAACATCTCAATAGGATTCAGGTCAGGACTTTGGCTAGGCCACTCCAAAGTCTTAATTTTGTTTTTCTTCAGCCATTCGGTGGTGGACTTGCTGGTGTGTTTAGGATCATTGTCCTGCTGCAGAACCCAAGTTCGTTTCAGCTTGAGTAAACGAACAGATGGTCGGACATTCTCCTTCAGGATCTCTTGATAGACAGCAGAATTCATAGTTCCTTTTATCACGGCAAGTCTTCCAGGTCCTGAAGCAGCAAAACAGCCCCAGACCATCACACTACCACCACCATATTTTACTGTTGGTATAATGTTATTTTTATGAAATGCAGTGTTCCTTCTACGCCAGATATACTTGGACACACACCTTCCAAAGAGTTCCACTTTTGTCTCATCGGTCCACAGAATGTTGTCCCAAAAGTCTTGGGGATCATCAAGATGTGTTGTGGAGAAATTGAGACGAGCTTTGATGTTCTTTTTGCTCAGCAGTGGTTTTCTCCTTGGAACTCTGCCATGCAGGCCAATTTTGCCCAGTCTTTTCCTGATGGTGGAGGCATGAACGCTGACCTTAACTGAGGCAAGTGAGGCCTGCAGTTCCTTGGACGTTGTTGTGGGGTCTTTTGTGACCTCTTGGATGAGTCGTCGCTGCGCTCTTGGGGTAATTTTGGGCGGCCGGCCACTCCTGGGAAGGTTCACCACTGTTCCATGTCTTCGCCATTTGTGGATAATGGCTCTCACTGTGGTTCGCTGGATTCCCAAAGCTTTGGAAATGGCTTTATAACCCTTTCCAGACTGATAGATCTCAATTACTTTCTTTCTCAATTGTTCCTGAATTTCTTTGGGTCTCGGCATGATGTGTAGCTTTTAAGGATCTTCTGGTGGACCTTACTGTGTCAAGCAGCTCCTATTTAAGTGATGCCTTGATTGTGAACAGGTGTGGCACTAATCAGGCCTGGGTGTGGCTAGAGAAATTGAACTCAGGTGTGGACAACCACAGTTATAGTATGTTTTATCAAGGGGGGCAATCACTTTTTCACACAGGGCCATGATGGTTTGGATTTTTTTTCACCTTTAATAATAAACACCTTCATTTACAAATTGCATTTTGTGTTTACTTGTGTTGTCCTTGACTATTGTTTAAATTGATTTGATGTTCCGAAACACTTAAGTGTGACAAACATGCAAAGGAACAGAAAATGAGGAAGGGGGCAAACACTTTTTCACACCACTGTAAAATATCCAAATCTGCCTCCTATTGAAGCATTGGTTTGGATATATCTGAAGTTGGGTATAGTGCAAGTGCTCTATTGAGGGAAGTTAAATTTCGATTATAATTGGGCAAAATAAACAAATGTATTATCCTACATAAAGGATTTTAAATAAACACGATTGTGTGATATCCATACAGCAAAATGACTATTGTCCCTAAAGGCTGGGGTGAAACATGGATCACCTAAAAATGAGGCTGGGGGGGTAACAGATGCCAAGACGAATCTTTCTTTATATCGAAACCGCAAATGATTGGAGTGGTCTACTACTTTGTTTATTGCATATAATTTGCGAGGAAGGACCGACTTGGACCACAGTAGACCTTGTAGGTGGAATGGGAGGATAGAGTGCTCTTCAAAGGTTAGGAGAGCATATGGTTAGAGAAAACAATATTAGAGTATGATCCATAAATTAATTCTGAGGGTGAGTAGGGGGACAAACAAGCAGAGGTGAGGAGACTTAGCCTCTGTTTACACTGTATATTATACGTATATAAATGTGCATATATATACCAAGGGTTTACAAACTACAACCAAAAAATATATTTATCAAGCATAATAACTGATGAATAAGAAAGAGCAATGGGGGGGGGGGGGAGTGTCCATAGTCAAACTGTAATGTAATTATTCTATATAAACCTTTGCTCAGGAGAAAAAAAAAAAAAAAAGGGGTGTCTCCTTGTTACTCTTTGAGCTTAAGAATCGTTTCCAATCACAAGAGTTTCTTCATCATGCCTAATATGGAGAATATTTCTCTGGTTTCAGATAATATAATCAGGTGCTGGATAAATAGTGAACGAGGTATCATTTGACCAGATCTCTGAGTGACTGGTGTCTTCTTCTTTGGTCACATCTTGAGGATGGAGTGGCCCAGATAGGTGAAAGGCGAGGAGTAGATGAAGGTTGAGGAAGTGATTCTGGTTCCAGTGGACTCAATTTGATCAGGAGCTATTTGCCTTCTGCAACAGTCTTCAGATGGAGACTCTATACATAGTGCAATTGTGAAGTGTTAATTTAAAGGGAAATCCCCATTCATATCTGATGTGTGCAGATTGTAACACATATCTGATTTCTTTAATTTTGCGTCTTCTCTCTAGAGTAGCTGGAGAGATGTCTGGGAATATTTTAATTCTTATATCATCTAATTCTATGTTTAGGGTGTTTCTGGAGGCACGCAGGATCTCTTATTTGGTTAAATAGTCCTTCATACATAGAATGATGTCCTTAGATGGTTTATCTGGAGGTGGTTTAGGATGAAGGGCTCTGTGAATTCTGTCACATCTGAAGAATGTTAATGGTGTCTCAGGTAGTAGAGAGTGAAACAATTTGGACATTGCAGGCATGAGATAAGTTATAGATTCTGAAACATCATGAATCCACAAGTTATTACGGTGGTTTCGATTGTCCAAATCTTCCACCTGAGATTGTAAATTTGGAAAGTTTTCCGCTAAAATTTCATGATCCTTCCTGAGATCATTGTGAGCCAGAGACAACTCATCATGCTTGGTTTCTAAGATATCTGTGTGGCCGCCCAGTGCTGCTATTTTGTGAGTGCTTGTGGATTTGTGAAGCTCCACATGTATCATGTTTGCTCGTTGCTTGTATATTACCGACAAGCTAGCATCAAGATCAGCTTTAGTAAGCTCAGCAGTGTACTCAGTCACTCTCAGTGTTTGTGGTCACAGGCGGAGAGTCAGTGGAAGCTGCAGAGGTTTAAGGAAACCGGATGCCTTCTTGTGCCATCCTCGTTTTCTCCTTAATGCAGAGCAAATATGTGGTGAGATGCTGCTGTAAGTGACCACGAGTATGCAATCTCTTGCCTGACAGCCTGCACTGGACTGTTCCCCGGGGGTGTAGCAGGAGATCAGTTGAAAAATGTGAGGATTGACCCCAGGGTTTCGGCTTTTGTCTCCGTGTCTGGCGGAGCTTCTACAGAGAGCTGCTGTCCTCCATCGTGCCGCACAAGTCTCCCCTCATGCCGAATAAATAGTACAATGGCGTTTAAATGGGTCTTAGGAAATCATCCTATAGAAGTAAAGTTCACATGTCTCACTTGGCTGCTGTTGAGGCCAGTCATGTACGTATTTATATATGAATCCAGCATAGCAATTTCAATAGATAAAAATGCCCATCCAAGGAGAATCATTTAATGTATGCAGCCACCAAGACAAATGCGATAGTGTGAAGATAATGACAAACATTTATGTACTCAAAACATACATATGATGGCAGTAATGTCATACATCAAAGTATCCTATTATAGGTATGGTAACAACAGAAAGTTCATATATTTCATCTATATTAACAATGGTCTAAGTATCACAGTGGATATGGTGTGGTATCAGCTCAAAAATGTAAATAAATTGTAAGTTTGCACTAGAGGGGGTTCAGTGAATGAAAGATGAGGCTGGGGGGTAACAGATGCCAAGACGAATCTTTCTTTATATCGAAACCGCAAATGATTGGAGTGGTCTACTACTTTGTTTAATGCATATAATTTGCAAGGAAGGACCGACTTGGACCACAGTAGACCTTGTAGGTGGAATGGGAGGATAGAGTGCTCTTCAAAGGTTAGGAGAGCATATGGTTAGAGAAAACAATATTAGAGTATGATCCATAAATTAATTCTGAGGGTGAGTAGGGGGACAAACAAGCAGAGGCGGGGAGACTTAGCCTCTGTTTACACTGTATATTATACGTATATAAATGTGCATATATATACCGAGGGTTTACAAACTACAACCAAAAAATATATTTATCAAGCATGATAACTGATGAATAAGAAAGAGCAATGGGGGGGGGGGGGGTGGGGGGAGTGTCCATAGTCAAACTGTAATGTAATTATTCTATATAAACCTTTTCTCAGGAGAAAAAAAAAGAAAAAAAAGGGGTGTCTCCTTGTTACTCTTTGAGCTTAAGAATCGGTTCCAATCGCAAGAGTTTCTTCATCATGCCTAATATGGAGAATATTTCTCTGGTTTCAGATAATATAATCAGGTGCTGGATAAATAGTGAACGAGATATCATTCGACCAGATCTCTGAGTGACTGGTGTCTTCTTCTTTGGTCACATCTTGAGGATGGAGTGGCCCAGATAGGTGAAAGGTGAGGAGTAGATGAAGGTTGAGGAAGTGATTCTGGTTCCAGTGGACTCAATTTGATCAGGAGCTATTTGCCTTCTGCAACAGTCTTCAGATGGAGACTGTATACATAGTGCAATTGTGAAGTGTTAATTTAAAGGGAAATAAATTGTAAGTTTGCACTAGAGGGGGTTCAGTGAATGAAAGCACACTTAGCCTACGTACACACGGTCGGAGATGGTGGGATGCAGACTAGAATACTGCAATTACTGAGCAGCAGTGATCACCTTGATGTATTTCAGTTATCTTGCAAACCTGGCCTGTTAGTGAGCCCTGAGGACAGGGTTGATGACCACTGCCCTACGTGATGATTTTTTGGAGACAGGTTCTCTTTAATGAGACTCTTGATGTCTCACATGTCCTCCAAAAACATCTAATGTAGTGCAGATTGCCATGCCAGGTGGAGTGCCTGGGTAGCATAGTGGGGGCGCACGTGGTGGGTGGCTATTATCAGGGGTGTGTGGAAGTGATTGAGCGGCTGTAGACCCACCCAATAGATTTCATCTGACAGTCAGCAGTCATCTAAGAGTGTGTAACCCCCCCCCCCCCCCCCCCCACTGCAACAGATTCGTTTTTTTTTATGTCAGTGACAATAAAGGATTCAAATGTATGCAATATTTATAATTTATTGAATTGACCCTGTGCCTAAGATATTTGCATGATTTTGTTTTTTACTTTTAACACATTCTGGAAATTTACTCCATATTAACACCACTGGGGGGATAGTGGATATCTAGGAGCCTGTTCATTATAAAGGGGACATTGTGAAGGGGATTTCGTATAAGTCCTCCCCACACTCCCCACAAGGCAAAGGGGGCTTGGCCACCTCCCTTTGCAAGGTAGCCTCAGTATTGAAAGGTATGTGTCCTGGTCTGGTACAAGAAAGGGGGGGGGGGGGGTCTGGCAAATTGTATGACCCTCCCAGGCTCTATGCCCATATAAGGGTCTGTTTGGATTGTTTCCCCATTTTTTGGTAACTGTCACTATTAAAGGCCTGCATCATATTGTTCTGTAGCTTCAGGTGCAATTTTAATGCATCTACAAAGCATATTACATTTCTAAAGATTTATGTATTGATAGTGCTGACCTTTAAGCTGCAAGAGAAGACCCTCTTCCCACTGATTGGTATTTAATTTTTTTTGTACATGTACCCAGTGGTCGTTCCCAGATAGTTACATAGTAAGTGAGGTTGAAAAAAGACACAAGTCCATCAAGTCCAACCTATGTGTGTAATTATATGTCAGTATTATATTGTATATCCCTGTATGGTGTGGTCGTTCAGGTGTTTATCTAATAGTTTCTTGAATACCAGGTAAGTTTGTGGACTTACTGTTGGGTTCTCACTGAACCTTCTGCAAACCAAACTTTTCCCATTTTACTCATCTCTACTTCTAACAGTGCAACAGTTGGGAGCTATTAGACTCCCATTATTATTTCAAATGACTGAATATTTATATTTAATCAGTTGCATTAGTCAAGTGATTACATATAGCCCATCTGTACCTATGTATTTAATAGGGTAAGGCAAAAAGCAAAATTGTATGTAAAATGTACTTGCATTTGACCTTGTATCAGTATCTTGAATTATAGTGCTCAGACTGGAAAAGGCAGACATAGCACAAGCAGATAAGCATTGTGCTTCAGTGCTCACATGCTAACAAGGGATAAGCTGGATACACAATATACAACTTTTGTTGTTCGTTTTCCTTCAGATTTACCTTCAACCATATAGTGCAAGGGCCTGCCCGATTGCAATCAAATTTAAAGTGTTTAGATTTGACCTCATATGCTTTTGGTAAACCTAAAGGAACAAATCTAAAGAAAATCGTATAATGTGTATCCAGCTATATGCTGATAGGGAAAGTGAGCAGAGTAACAGAGAGATGAACTAATTTGTCTGCTTTTTTCTCTTTCTATGTCATGTCACAGGCTGGGAAAGAGACAAGACCAGTAAGTGTTACTTAATGGCAACAGAGAAATATCAGATCATCTATCCTGCCAGAGTTGTGCTGTGTGGCAGAGCTGTATAAATCACAGAACCAGGTGGACAGAAAATCAAATGCTTTGGCAGGTAAAACAGAGGCGTTGTTTACAGCAGGTGTATACAGCTTTAAGATATATCACAAGAAATGTATCTATAAATATCAACCTCAGTTTATCCTTTAGAGCAAAAATGTATAAGACTTTTAGTATATTTCTAATTTAGTTTCAGCTTCATCAGGGATCGCTAATGAATAACGTAATTACAGTTTATGCCAGGAGAGTATTAGACCACACCATTTGGGACACAGCTTTACCAAAGTGCTTTAATAACAGGATTTAAAGGGAATTTCTGTAAGCAGATCTGAAACAAAGCCAAAATTACAAAAGGAAATGTAATTTTTTCCAATGTGTAAAGATTTACAATTACACATAAACATTCACTCTAAAAGAATTACTATGAAATGCAAAATACCTAATTTGTAAGTTACAAAACAATATAAATGCAAGGAAACTACTGTGATGCTAAAGTTTTATATTACCTGATGCATTATCATTTAGAAACAACATCATTTAGCTTGCAAACTGAATTAGACGTCTAAATATAAATGTAGGTTTTTAGTAAAACTCTCTTCAAAATGTTTTGTTGAAGATGTGTTCCAAATCAAGCATGCTTCATTAAGTATATAAGGAGATATTTGTATAAAATGCAAAGAAATGCACAGATCATTGCACCGCTCTATTTTCTGCATTCAAATGTCATTATATATAGTATATAAAGATGGTAGAATAAATTCCTGTCTGGCGAAGGAACACATTACTTTGCTAGCAGGACCCCTAAAAGTGCACCTGTGCTTTTCTCATGAAGTTTAATTTAAAGCGGTTCTGCACCTTAAAAAAAAATATTAAAAGCCAGCAGCTACAAATATTGCAGCTGCTGACTTTTAATAAATGGACACTTACCTGTCCCAGGGTCCAGCGATGTCGGCGGCAGATGACGAGCGATTGCTCGTCTCTCTGCTGCCCCCGCCGCTATCCTCTGTCAGGGAATCGGGAAGTGAAGCGTTGCGGCTTCACTGCCCAGTTCCCTACTGCGCATGCGCGAGTTGCGCTGCACATCTCTGCTGGTCCTCTCTGTGTCCTGAGAACTGTGTGTTTCCCAGAACACAATGGGGGGGCGGGGCATCTGCGGCAGATACCTGGATTATCCAGGTAACTGCACCCCCTTCCCCCCTGAAAGGTGCCGATTGTGGGGGGGAGGGATCAGATGAGCGGAACTTCCACTTCAGGGTGGAGGACCGCTTTAAAGCCCAACTTTAGGATTTTTTGATAAAGGACACCAGGGGGTTGTTTAAGCACAAATTATATTAGGAGAAGGTACGAAGATTATGTGGACTTGGCATGGCTAAGTCAAGTTTCTAACTGGAAGACACCTAAAATTGTAAAGATAAAAACAAATAAAGTGAAAAAAAAAATCAGCTAAGAAGGACTCCATGAAGAAATGGAAGGAACGATTGGGGGGCAGAACCCAGATTTAGAATTTAAATGCCAACTCTCCAGCTGGTAATACTCACCTTCAAGTTGCTCCTCAATTACTCCACTCATTTCAGTAAAAGCCCTATGCAAGATCCAGTTAGCTCTTGTTAAATCTTACACAGGGATTGATAAAAGGCAGCTCAGGGACCCAATTCTAAATCCTGTGTGGAAGGGTAAAATCCTATTCTTTCTCCAAGCCTAGAAATTCTGGGTATTAATCTTTGCTCCTGGCAGTAGGAATTGGAGTTGGGGGCATTTAAAGGGTCACTCATTCCCCCAGGGTGATTTTAACTAACTTTGTTGCAGATTCCTACCGTTTGTTATTCTGAAGAAATGCCTGTGTGTTTGTCTGTGTCCATGTAGAAAGTTAATCTAATGGGAGTGGTTTTATAATTATCAATGAGCTGCTGCACCTGCAGGGCTCTAATTGGGAAAGTTGCAGGGTCTACATTCCTTTAGACATGATTTCATATGGAGTGTATTGCACCAAAAATGACAGTTGTGTTGCAAGGGATGCTCAAAATCTGACTTATATTTTAGTGCAGACTTCTGGGAAAATCAGTGAGCCAATCACACCAGCAAGAAATTATGTTTCTGAGAGGAGCTCTGTACACATTCTGTGTACAGAACACCTCCAGGTAGCCATATTGCATTGCATCTTATAGAAAACTTTTACAAAGCTGCAGATTGAAAAAGACAGATCATCTTTATTAACATTCATTAACAATATGACTTGTGTCGCAATTCTATACGCTGTATTATTATTTTTTTTATTTGTTATTTTTTTCCCATAAAATTGGAGTTATCCTTTAAGTGAACCAGCTGCTTTACTGTGCATGGAAAAAACACAAACAAGATTTGTCCAGCATAAATCCATCTCTATATATCCAGATAGAAAGTGAGGTGTACAGTGATTATCTTCATGGAGATTTAAAGAATAATGAAAAATGCTTGGTATGGCAAAGTAGGTGTACACTTAATGAATTTGACACTAGTAAAAGAGCCTAACGCTGTAACGTAGCACTGATATAATTTTTTTTAATTCAATTTCAGATCTCTTTTCCAGTGAGTGTGTCTCAAATTAAATAAAATCTTGCTTAGCTAAAACAGAAAATGGGCTACTGAGATTAATAACAAGAAATATAAAATAAACAGTTGAATTTTTTTTTCTAATTACATAACAATTTGCGTCTTCTGTAGTCAAATATATTGATCCTTAACTTTTTGTTATTGCATGGTTGACTCACTTGAAAACAAGGAAACTTGTAAGTAATTATATTTGCAGTTTATAGACTGCATATACATCGGAAAATGATTGCCTTTATAAAGATATGATATTTTTACTCTAAATTACTTTCCCACATTTGTGAAATATGCAGGACGTAGTCAGGCTGCAGCGAACCTAAATGTGTCCTTCATAGTGTGTGTCTATAAATACATTTGTAGCTCTACCCCTGAAGAAGCTGCTGAGAATTTCTTGCATTCACCCTATGTAGTATAGTAGCTACCAGTCACACATGCAACAGTCCATTCACTCGCTCCATTAAACAGTCTAGGGGATGTCTTATTGCAGAATTTGGATGTGTTATTGCAGAAATTTAACAGAAGATTGGTGAGGGGATATGGGATATGCCAAAATTCTTAACAATTAGCAGAGGACACTGTTCTTTTGATAAACATAGCACAGTCTAGCTCTCACAGCTGGGAACCAAAGAGTAGTTCACAAAATCTATTAGTACAGTCTATTTACTCAAAGCTGGGGACCATGAGGTAGCTCTATTGTAAAGTGTCATGGCTGGAGACCATGAGATAGCTCTAGAACAGGTAAAGTATCATTGCCAGGAACCATGAGATAGCTCCATAATAGTTAAAGTTTTATAGCTAGAGGTCTTGACATATGTCTCTGCAGGGGATCCAGTCCAGGTCAGTCCAGAGTTGCTTCAGGGACAAGCAGCCCCCTGAAGTTCACAAATCCAATACTTATGGGAAAAAAAGACTGTCTGCCCAGGGCTTCAGGCTATTTATCACCTCCCAGGCCATCTTCTTGGCACACCTACCTAGCGATTGGCCAGGGTATGGTAAATATTCAGGCCATTCATTTGAATTTCTGCCCTAAGCTTTGGATGCTTCTCCCAGAGGCAGGGGGAAACTGTGAAAAGGCAAATTATCACTGACCCTCTGATTACAGAGTAAGCTAAAACTAAATTTACCAAGCATCCTATAGTAGGAGGGTGCTACACATTAATTCATTGTTATAATTCATTCAGATCCACCATGTGATGCTATTGCAAAGAAAAAACTGACAAAATCAGCTTGGCCAAATAGCAAGAAAACCTATTTTCCCCTCAGATCTCGGTACTGAATGTTTTACATCTAGACATTTGCTTTTAAAAACTGAATTTAGATTGATATAAAAGGGTTAAGACCACTTTAACATGTTGTATTTTGTAATTTAATTAACTGATGATGGGATAGTTTTTCCATTTTCTAGGCTTATGTGCTGATTTTTTACATCTACAATGGTTGAATGAATGAAATATCACTCCAAATGTTATTTCTTACCAGGCCTAATTTCCTTCTGTCTGTCTTAAGTATTTGTATGTAATCTTTGTAAATCATTTACAGTACATGATCTAAAAGTAAAAAACTGGGCAAAATATTTTAATGCTTCAGAAATATCATAGTCATGTTTCCTCCAGATGCTACAGGCAATACTAAACTCTAATATATTAGAAGCCTATCGCAATGCAGCAATCTGTCTGATAAGTTTAAGAATGTTATGTGTTAAAAAGAACTAGACTTTCTCTGTCCAGAAAATCATTTTTTAAATCAATATGCTCCTGAACAAAACTTCAAAGTCTTTCCTGATTTTTGTTAGATTTTAGGAAGCTTTTAATACATATTGTCAGGTCATCTGAGACCAGGTGACAGCTGCACTCCGTAGGAGTCGGAAGTGCACCGCTAGGTAGTGGACCTTAGGACTGACTGCTGCGGATTATACCCAGGGAGATTCAAGACACAGGTCTAGAGGATCACTAACACAGATCCCAATGGGAGCTGGAGCATAGATTCCCCAGGTCGCGGAATCTAAGAGCCAGCGGGTGTTCACCAGAGCCTCCAGTGGTGAGGATGAACTTCGCTGCAGTCTGGCTCCAGGTCGCAGCCCCTAGGGTCTCACAGCTCACGCTCACAGTAGACTACAGGAGAAGGAAGTAGCAGGCTGGGACGACAAGGATAGTAAGGGGATAAGGCAGAGGTCAGGGCAACTAGCAGACAGGAACAACAGAATACACACCAAAGGTTCAGGATCACAGGCAGACAGGGATGGTCAGGGACATGCAAAAGGTCAAGGTCAAAAGCAGACAGGAATCGTTGAGAACACGCCAAGGTCGGTAACAGAGTCAAACATAGAGCACACGGCAAGCAGAACCCAGGAAGCCAAACACACAATGAATACACAATGGTTGATCAGCACTGTTGGCTTGCAGTGCACAGGTTAATATAGGGTTCCCTGATAGGGCCTGGGTCGGAGCCATGCTTAGAGGAGAGGTTATAAAAACCACCAGGTGGAAGTGGCTGACCTCTTAGTCAGAACACATGAGGGGAGGTAAGCAACCAGAGGAAGATCACTGCATAACCATGACACATATTGTGATATAATATGTTGTACCTGTTTCTGTGAAAGTTGCTTAAATAGGTATAACTGTTTAAAGGACCACAGAATAAAACATACAATATACTGGTGAACATATGCCTCAGTACCGCACTGATATTTAGTGGTTACCAATAATGTGAATACTATGTTAGCTATATTTACATGCAGGCTGAAGGCTTCATTCACAAAATAAGCCTTCAGCATACAGATGGCACTGCAGCCTAAAGGTGGCAGTGTACGCATCTTCTCAACATTTTTGCACATCATGGCAGACTTTATCCCTGTGTGCCTTTCTCCAGCAATGCAAGATTGTGCTCCCACTTACTGTCTATCTGTTGCTGCCTTTTTCTGTTGGTTTTCCTCCAGCCTGGAGGACAAATCAGTAATGGTTACTGGTAATGGGCTAATTTTGTCACAGTTCCAAAGCATATGAAGTAGATCTCCGGAATGCTTATGCCATTTGTGACACTCTGGCTTCTCTCTCTTACGCATCTGATAAAGTTGAAGTGGCATATAGTAAATCCTATGCAATACATATTTGGATTAGTCTATCTCTGGCAGAAAAAGTAGTAAGTGTAAGTGTGAAGAATCTCTTCCTAGTTTAATCTGAAAGGTCTGGGATATTGGTCAACCAGCAGGCCTTTAAAGTTTGCAAGATCGTAGATTTGCCCTGTATTAAGATCATATAGAAGGAGGAAATTAGCCTATAATGTTCAGGGTGTAACAAGATATTTTCCACTACAGAGTTACAATATCTTCCTGAGCCCTAGTTGAGCTCTGGTAGTATGTTTTAATTGGAGGTACCTGAAATGCCATAAATTCGGGATATTCAGTTATTGCAACTGAGAGAAGGATTTAAAATATCC
Organism: Lithobates pipiens; assembly: GCF_037356315.1. NCBI lineage: Eukaryota > Metazoa > Chordata > Amphibia > Anura > Ranidae > Lithobates > Lithobates pipiens. The sequence continues at coordinate 330,819,350 of NW_027507764.1, read as the reverse complement.
ACCATCATATAGCTGATGCACATATTTCAGACTTCTTAAGGCCTGGAGATATGCATCAGGCAAATTGAAAAAATGAGAAGAAGTAGGGTTAAACCATAGTGGTTCATTAGGAGAGATGGATTGAGAGACTCTGAAAGGATAAACAATATCCATATTTTTTTAATGATACTCTTAACATGTCTGTACCATCAGTTGATTGAAAAGATCTCCTTTAAATTAAATTAGTCAGTGCTTTGTTAGAAGAAACCAGAGCTGCTTCAGAGGTTTGTTAGAGAACCTTAGTGAACAAACAGCATCATGGAGGCCAATGAACACACCCGACAGGTCAGGGATAAGGTTATTGAGAAGTTTAAAGCAGGGTTAGGTTATAAAAAAATATCGCAAGCTTTGAACATTTCACGGAGCACTGTTCAATCCATCATACGAAAATGGAAGAGGGATGGCACAACTGCAAATTTACCAAGACATGGCCATCCACCTAAACTGACAGGCCGGGCAAGGAGAGAATTATTTAGAGAAGAAGCCATGAGGCCCATGGTAACACTGGAGGAGCTGCAGAGATCCACAGCTCAGATGGGAGAATTTGTCGTCAGGACAATTATTAGTTGTGCCCTCCACAAATCTAGCCTTTATGGAAAAGTGTCAAGAAAAAAGTAATTGTTGAAACAAAGCCATAAGAAGTCCCATTTGCAGTTTGCGAGAAGCCATGTGGGGAACACAGCAAACCTGAGGAAATAGATGCACTGGTCAGATGAGACCAAAATTTAAATATTGGCCAGAATTCCAATCGTGTGTACGCGGCATTAGCAGTTGTTTTTACATCAGGCTATAAATGACTTTTCTATAATTTGGGAGTCATATTTCTCCAGTAAGCCTCTTGCTGTGTCCTAAAGTTTGGGGAGTTAATTTGAAGAATTTGTATTTGGTGCAGCACAATTGTATGGTCTAATATTGTATAATTTGAAGTATTTGCATCACAGAGAGGGTGGTGGAGGGGGGAGGAATACACTGTTTTATCCTAAATCCTTCATAACTCCGGCCACATACCCCTCATCTCTCTTGATTGGGTCTGGCTCATTGATACTCTCCGGGTGGTCCAAGAAAAGATGTTGCAATTAACAACTGACAGATCTCAACTTTTTATTTAATCTATGCCAGATTGCTAAGATTTATTATGACCTCAATACATCAGATTGGACAGTGGATGTTACTCTGTTAGAATAAGTGACCATTTGAACTTTGTTACTTTCTCACACATTAAATGTTATATATTAAAAAAATAAAAAACTTTTGCACATGTAAAATAAGTAATTTTGCTGCTGCTGTCTATTTTATTGTATCTTTTCTGTATATATTTTCTTGCGATATTTTTTTCTTTTCATTAAAAGATATTTAAAAATTGTAAATGTTTTAAAACAAAATTTAAATAGTCTATGGCCTCTTTGAAGAAAGCTACAGGATTTTAAAACTCTATTTCTGTCTGGTGTAGCACTGGGTATTGTAGCCATTTTGTAAAGGTCAAAATAGCTATATCAGATACTGTGAACAATGCATGTTTTCAATAAAACACATGGTGGCAGCTATAGCTTGTATGGTTAAAGAATTAAGTGTGAGGACAACCTCCCACAGTAATGATCATTCCCAGGCTGCTGGCACTTATATTGTTGTTTCATAAGCTGGAAATTATCCGTGTAGGGAGAGGAAGAGACTGCCATTGTCGCAGTCCACTTTTTATATAGGAATTTGTGAGTAAACTGAGGTTCTTAGGCAGCCTGTAGATGGATCATTTGTTTTTCTTCAACCAGCAGGTTGAAGGAAAAAAACTGGACAGATTCCCCTATCCACACATTTGACATGGATAAGGAAATGGTCCCTGCTATTGTATTATGACAACGGGGAGGCTTTCCTGCCATCAGAATACACTTATCAGCAGACATGTGCATTTAGTTCGGAATCGAAATTGTCAGGGAAATAGCCGCAGTCTCATAAGATACGTCCGTGTTAACGCGCGTCGGCGCCTACGCAAGCGCAAAGTAGTTGCTAGACGTACGACCGACGCGACGCCTAACCGGGCGGGCTTACGCGGCGATGCCACGAATACGCAACGTACTAGGCGTAGACGTACGATCGCTCCGACGCGCCCGCGACGTGACCCGGTCAGGCTGCCTATTTAAACGTTCGCCTGACACTCCTGCATTGCTGGATTATCGTCAGCTCTCCTGTGAACCTGTACCTGTGCTTCCTGTTATCCGATCTTCTGTGTACCGACCCGGCCTGTTTGACCCGTTCCTGTTGTTCTCCTGGCTCCGACTCCTGGCTTGTACCTGACGCTCCAGATCTGCTTCCTGCACCCGACCTCGGCTTGTTTGACCATTCTCTGGATTTCCGCTGCCTACTCTCGGATCTCCTAAGCACAGTTGTCCATCCAGGCTTGTCCATCTGTTACCTGGTCTCTACTATTGCTACCTGGCAACCTGTGCTACTGTGGGCACTACATCCTTGTGTCAACTTCAGGGTTGTACTGCGCTCGGCCGCAAGGGGAGCCCTCTCAGCATTTCGGCCTCATCCTAGATCGTGACAGAAATTCAGGAAGAATTTTTCGATATTCATGAATTTCCAAATCACAAAAGAAGATGAGGGAGACGGGGAGCCAAATGTTCTTCTGGGTTGTAATTGTTTTTGCGATAATGTGCAATATTTCTCATGTGATGTTTTATTGTATGAAACCAGTACACATTACACAAACATCGTAAGTTCTGTTCAGTAACGAGAAAAATTATGCGGTTTTCTCCTTCAGTAATTTTCTTTTGTAAGGTCTGAATTGGCTGTTGAAATTTGTGTACACACTATATGAAAATCTTATGATTGTTTCAAAAAGTGAATTTTCCCTCTGATTATCATATAATTTGTAGGCCTCATTAGTGATTGCCAAATCGGTTACAGGGTAGATTTACCATTCCATAGATAGGGTCATACAAAGTTATGGACTATATTTTTCAAATTTGGGCAAAATGTGACATTTCCCACTCCATCAAACAAAAATTTGTTTTTCAGCCACAGGGGAGGGGACAATGTTAACTGACAGGGTTTTCTCAGCTTTTGTACGATCACCAAAAATTATTCTTTTTCTGGGAACATATCTGCATATGGCAAGAACCAACTATGATATTTTCTTTGTCCCACCCCCCCTCCCCCCAAACCTGTTCTAACAGCAGTGGATGGTGTGCACAAGTGAAGGGATAACATGCTTGTAATAACTATACTCAACTTAATTTTCATGCATGTGCATCTTAACCACTTCAGCCCCGGAAGATTTGGCTGCTGAATGACCTGGCCTTTTGTTGCGATTCTCCACTGCGTCACTTTAACTGACAATTGTGCTGTTGTGTGACGTTGCACCCAAACAAAATTAACGCCCTTTTTTTCCCCACAAATAGTTTTCTTTTGGTGGTATCTGATTGCGGTATTTATTTTTTGCACTATAAACAAAATAAGAGTGACAATTTAGAAAAAAAAAACGCATTATTGTTTGCTTTTTGCTATAATAAATATCCCCATTTTTTTAAAAGAAAAAGCTAATTTCTTCATCAGTTTAGGCCGCTATGCATTCTTCTACATGTTTTTGGAAAAAAAAATCACAATAAGTTATATTGATTGGTTTGCGCAAAAGTTATAGCATCTACAAAATAGGGGATAGATTTATAGCATTTTTTTTTTTTTTTTTACTAGTAATTGCAGCGATCTGCAATTTTTAGCGGGACTGTGACATTATGATGGAAAAATCGGACACTTTTGACACATTTTTGGGACCATTGGCATTTATACAGAGATCAGTGCTATAAAAATGCACTAATCACTGTAAAAATGTCACAGGCAGGGAAGGGGTTAACACTAGGGGGCGATCAAGGGGTTTACCGTGTTCCCTAGGTCTGTGTCCTGATTGGCCGAATCTTTCACTGCTTCAGCCAATCAGGGCTTGCAATGCATTGTTCAGTGCCGCAATGCATTGAGGTTGGTTCGGGGATGCTTCGGGGGTCTGAACAAATGGTCGAATGATCCATTTGTTCAGCTGTTTGGCAAACGACCAAACAACGAAAGTTCGGCCCGAACTTATGCTCGAGCTGAACCGTTTGCCCATCCCTAGTCAAAAGTGTCTGATCTGTCCACCGCTACAAATTGCAGATCACCGCCATTACTAGTAAAAAATTAAAATAATAATAAAAAATGCCATAAATCTTTCCTATAATTTGTAGACTCTATAACTTTTGCGCAAACCAATACGCTTATTGCGATTTATTCTACCAAAAATATTTAGAAAAATATATCAGCCTAAAGTGATGAAAAAATTGTTTTTTAAAAACATTTTGGGGATATTTATTATAGCAAAAAGTAAAAAATATTTTACAAAATTGTTTTCAAAATTGTCACTCATGTTTTGCTCGTGAGGTGATCAAATACCACCAAAAGAAAGCTCTATTTGTGGGGAAAAAAAGTATGTCAGTTTTGCTTGGGTACAACATTGCATGACCGCGCAATTGTCAGTTAAATTGATGCAGTGCTATATTGCAAAAGATGGCCTGGTAATTAAGCAGCCAAATGTTCCGGTTAGTAAGCGGTTAAAGAATGTTCAGGGTGACTGTCATAAAAAAAAAAAAACAATAATTAAAATTGGACTGTATTACTAATGTTAGCACTTGCAGACTACATTATATTATTTTATGGATATGCATTGAGACAGTTTTCTTTGGGCCAGCTTTTTACGAAGCCACCTATTGCTAGGTTGCAACATGTGCTTTAACTTGGACAAACTTGGAACAAACTGTGCAGTTAAAGTACTTTTTAATTTGCAGTACATTTAAAAAGTCAATGCAGGTTATAGATCAATAAAGCAGTGAACACTAGCTGTTTGTGCTTAAGTGAGGTCAGAAATGATGCATTCACCAATGTTCAGACATTAGATATGTGGGCAGCAGGACATTCTTGGAAGAAATTATCCTTTTACCTTATGAACCCATCGTTTACCCTAACTGTAAAATGAGACTGCAGATTGCATACATTAACAAGCCACAAGATCTAACACCCCTGATAATGTCTTTAACTGCTGATGTCTTGCTTTATTATCTAATGGACATAATAGATCAGTTGGATTCATTCTTTAACTACCAATGTGTGTAAATCATGGATAATCAATAAGCAAGGATTTATTAGTTGTCATTGAAAATTAATATGTCTTCTCCTCGGAAGCAATGAGATACACTGATACAGTCGTATAATTAATAAGAAAAAATGAACATTCTAGTTTCATTATGACTTGGATATAATCCATATTTAAAGGGTTGTTTGAACTTTTATCTGTAGTGAATATTAGTTCTGTCCAACACATTATTGCAAGGAATCACGTGCAGTCATCATTGCTTTGCACAAAAAGGGATTCACAGGCAAGGATATTGCTGCTTCTAAGATTATATCTAAATCAACCATTTATTGGATCATCAATAACTTCAAGGAGAGAGGTTCAATTGTTGTGAAGAAGGCTTCAGGGAAAGTCCAGCAAGTGCCAGGACTGTCTCCTACAGTTGAATCAGCTGCAGGATCAGGGCACTACCAGTGCAGAGTTGCTCAGGAATGGTAGCAGGCAGGTGTGAGTGCATCTGCACACACAGTGAAGCAAAGACTTTTGGAGGATGGCCTGGTGTCAAGAAGGGCAGCTAAGAAGCCACTGATAATCTGCCAAAGGTACAGGGATTGGATTGATGAGGACTGGAGTAAAGTCAAACACAGTCATGAATAAAGAACTGTACAAAAACCACCTCCAGGAGCAACTTCTCCCAACCATCCAAGAACAGTTTGGTGACAAACAATGCCTTTTCCAGCAAGATGGAGCACCTTGCCATAAGGCAAAAGTGATAACTAAGTGGCTTGGGGAACAAGACATCAACATTTTGGGTCCATGGCCAGGAAACTCCCCAGACCCTAATCCCATTGAGAACTTGTGGTCAATCCTCAAGAGGCGGTGAAAAAACCCCCCACAAATTCTGACAACAGCGCTGAACAAAATAAATTAAAATTAAATACTAAAATACTGCGGCTAGGGGATTCCCCTTAAAATCCATACCAGTCATAAGGGCCTGGTATGCCCCTGCAGGGGAACTCATGCCTGTTTTATTATTAGAGAGGTGACATTGTCGCTTATTTCTCGCGCTCGCTGCAATAGGAATATGTGACATTTTCCTATTGCAGCCAGTGCGACATGTACAGTATCCTGTCGCTGAGAACCAGCGCAATGGGAACGTGCTGGAAACATATACTCGTGGTACTGTAAATTGAAAACTATGGTTTAAGCTAATTTTTATTTTTGTACTTAGTATAAATTATACTGCGTGTCACTGTGGACTATATTATGATTTAGTGTGCATGGAGTGCTGTGGTGCAATAAAGAGGAGTCCTGGAGGGTGGGAGGTCATGTCTTTGATCTCTCTAAAGGGAAGATGAATTAGATGTTATTATTAGGGATAAGCTGAACACCCCCCAGTTTGGTTCGCAGCTGAACATGCGAACAGGCGAAAAATGTGTGAGAACACAGTCTATGGGATGTGAACTTGAAAAATCAAAAGTGCTCATATTAAATACTTATATGCATGTTATTGCCATAAAAAGTGTTTGGGGACTCGGGTTCTGCCCCAGGGAACATGTATCATTGCAAAAAAAAAAGTATTTTCAGGAGCCATGATCTAATAATGCTTAAAGTGAAATAAAAAATAAATATTTATTTAAATATCATGCCTGGGGAATCTCCTTAATCTGCCTGTAAAGCAGCACATCTTTCCCATGTTTGTAACAGTACCACAGCAAAATTACATTTGTAAAGGAACATTTCATTTAAAACTGCCCGCAGCTGTAGATAAAAATCATGGAAAAAAATGGCGTGAGTCCCCCCCTCTCCAGTCCAATACTAGGCCCTTTGGGTCTGGTATGAATATTAAGGGAAACCCCACGCCAAGTACCCCAAGCATTATATAATCTGAACAACAGTATATATACTATACGGCCTGCCCTATATACTCAGAAAAATTGGGTCTTAGGTTTTGGTGGTGCCAGAACACTGGGCGCAGGAACGGTCCCTGCTGTGAAATATTATATAAACAAATTGTAATTACATGACCCTGTTAAACAAGGGCAGAAAAATTGGGCCTTTGGTTGTGGTGGCGCCAGAAGCCTGTAACCCCTCACAGTTACTCTTGTTAGGCGCAGGAACGGGCCCTGCTTAACTATTAAATCCAAAAATTACAAATGTTAGTATTAAAAATGTTAATTACATGCCCCTGTTAAACACTGTATTATATACTGTGTACATCGCCCGAAGTGTATTAGAAACTATACACCACCGAATGCACTGTATATATAGGCTACACTGAATGCAGAGTATATATATATATATATATATATATATATATATATATATATATATATATATATATATATATATATATTAATACACTGCCTGCACTAACTGAATATAGAGTAAACACTGAATATAAAGTCTATGCTAAATGCAGAGTATAGCATGCAGGTCAGGTACATGCTTTGGCCAGTCATCATACAGCAATGCACTGCGATCTTGCAATGAATTATGGGGAGTTCCGCAGCACTCGAATTTCCCGCGAATGCCCCATATGTTTGGTTCATTTTAGAACAAACGAACACCACATGTTCGGGTCAAACTTACATTTGACTCAAACCACGGGCTCATCCCTAGTTTTTATATAGTCTGTGTGCAAATTCCCACAATCTGGAGAAATATGGAACTATTCGCTGTACTTCCCAGGGAAGGGGCGTAGGAGAAGGGGGGGGGGTGAGAGTCATTCAATTCATATCCAATTACACATGCCCTTGCGCAACATACACTATTTTTTGGTAAATATAAAGCAACGTGTAACCAGATTGTAACAAGTGTTTTTCATTTAGACTGGACAAATGCACAACTGAGATTGAGAGCAAATGAAAGATTTGACCACCCTAATTGGTTATTGAACTGTTAAAACCATGGCTGCCTTCATTTGGATTTGGTTAATACGTGGCACAGGTGCCATATAAGGACTATAAGTTTTTACATTAAATGGAGAACAATCAGTATAAAGTCACTCAGAAGTTATTGTCAGTCTAATAGACCAAAAAACGAGGAAAACATCAAGGGGTATGAATATTTTTTTAGGTACTGTATGTTTATAATGTACGTAAATACTATGGTTATTTTGATTTCAGCATTGTTTGTTCATAAATTTTTGTTGGTGTCAACTGGTATGATAACAAATACAACAGCTGCAGAGAGTCCTTGAAATGAACATGTTTAACAATAAGTATTTGTTGGGAATTTTAAGTGTTAATTCTTGCACAGTACCTGTATCTGAAGAGGTCCCAACCTTTGTGTTTCCCACTTTTGCTTGATGGCTTGACCTGCGTGTAAATAGGGAGAACATTGTAAATAAAAGTAACTGTTACTTTTGTGACAAACTGTTAAGATATCTAAGCACCTCCAAAATGTTAGCATATTTGTTTGGGTGGTATATGGGAAAAGTCATGAATTAACTCTGGACAAAAGGTCTACATGGCAAATAAATGACTTCATAATTCACCACTGTTCAAAAATATTTGCTTTTACCATCTATTTTCAGGTCATAAAATGTGCTTAACAAATGCTCAGTATACAGTATATAAGGGAACAGTCTACAAAGGAATCTTTGAAGGTAATTGTGGGAGGTGTGTAGGGTATATACAGTATGTCTATCATCATCTTTGCCTATTCATAATTGGTTAGCTGTTCCTGACCAGTCGCTCTTATCCATTCACTCATAGCTCTTTGGCCATCAAACTCCCATGCCACCCAGGTCAATTCTGACATTTCTCTCATACATGTAAAATATTTTTTTTATTACTTAGAACCTAAAAAATTGGAGTGGGTGTTGCAATTATTTATGTCATGTGGTATTTACGCAGTGGTTTTTCAAATGCAAATGGATAATTTAATCCACTGTAGTTTGTTGCCATTGCACATGCGTGTGCAATTTTAAAGTGTCACGTGTTTGGTTTCTATTTACTGAAATGGTCTTACTGAAAAAAAAAAGCACAACACTCACAGTGAAGAGAACTAAAGGAATATTTGGTAATCACAAATGACCATGACTAAAGGGGTTTTTAGGCCTAAAACCACCTTTTGCTTGCCCAAACAACTGTAATACAGCCAACTGATAGATGACCAAATACATTCCACTAATATCTTTAAAAAAGGGTAGTTATAGTTATAATTTATTTACCGAGGAGTGAAGAACATTTACCTCCCATGTTGACAATCAGCATAAAATCTCCTACTTTATGATTAAAAGAAACCTGGCATGAAAGTGCTGGGACCAATCCTGTTTAATTTGTTCCTAAATGACCTGGAGGATGGGGTAAACAGTTCAATCTCAGTATTTGCAGACGATGCTAAGCTAAGCAGGGCAATAACTTCTCTGCAGGATGTGGAAACCTTGCAAAAAGATCTGAATAAATTAATGGGGTGGGCAACTACGAGGCGAATGAGGTTCAATGTAGAAAAATTTAAAATAATGCATTTGGGTGGCAAAAATAGGAATGCAATCTATACATTGGTGGGAGAAATCTAGGATGGGAAAGGACCTGGAGGTCCTAGTAGGTGATAGGCTCGGCAATGGCAAGCTGCTGCTAACAAAGCAAACAGAATATTGGCATGCATTAAAAAGGGGATTCATTCCAGAGATAAAACGACAATTCTCCCGCTCTACAAGACTCTGGTCCGGCCACACCTAGAGTATGCTGTCCAGTGCTGGGCACCAGTCCTCAGGAAGGATGTACTGGAAATGGAGCAAGTACAAAGAAGGGCAACAAAGCTAATAAGGGGTCTGGAGGATATTAGTTATGAGGAAAGGTTGCAAGCACTGAACTTATTCTCTCTAGAGTAGAGAAGCTTGAGAGGGGATATGATTTCAATTTACAAATACCGTACTGGTAACCACACAATAGGGATACAACTTTTTTGCGGAAGGGAGTTTAACAAGACTCAGGGCCACTCATTAAAATTAGAAGAAAAGAGATTTAACCTTAAACTACGTAGAGGGTTCTTTACTGTAAGAGTGGCAAGGATGTGGAATTCCCTTCCACAGGGGGTGGTCTCAGGGGGGAGCATCAATAGTTTCTTGAAATGATTAGATAAGCACCTGAACAACCACAACATACAGGGATTGTTTCAGCCAGTCCTTTTAGACGCCAGGGATTTAATACCTAAATGTACCTGTATGTCAGTAAAGTGGCTTCAGGGAAACCAGAATTCAAATACCAACAAATTCAGATTAGCTCACAGCCTGTCATGCAAAATGGAGTCTCAACATCTCCATATAGTAAGCATGGCTTTCTAACACTTGCAAGTGAAGCAGTGGCCCTAAACTTCTGTACTGCTGCACCAGATACATCACCAATATGATAGCAGTAATTAGCCAGCCACAAATACTAGGCTGAAAATGGCTTTATGTCTACTGCTTCTGTTTCGAGGATTTTTTTTAGAATTCTAACAGATCTTTGCTTCAAGAGAAATGATAATGATGCATAGAAACCCAAGATCAGATCAATCGATCAGATGTCAACTGCCCCTAAAATGGCTTCAGGAAAGTCGATACTGGCTGGATCCTCTGGGTTACTGCACTCTGGACATTATAATTTCTTTGCAATGTCTTTTTTTAATAGGCCCATCAGTCATACTTCAGCCAACATAGGTTTTGATAGTCTTCAAACACAATTATTGATTGATTGATAACCCAATTTTCAAGTCATTAGCCTGCTTTGTGTGTGCTATGACTGAACTAGTTAAGGTCTGTCAGCTTAACTGGTGATTCGGAAAAGAGTACATTCCTCTCCATTACTAACATTTGAAAGCAATAGAGCACCAGCTAGGAGGCCAAATTGCTTAATATATTTGCTTTGCTGGCCAATTTTATATCATCTAAGTCACTTAGAGACTAAGCAGTGGTGTGTCACAAAGTGCAGGCCCACATTAAGGAGTAGCAGCTACAGACAGTAATTTGTTAGATGAAAAAACTTGCTTGTCAAGATGGTGAAATAGTTGTGAAATGCTTTGAGCCAAGTCAAATTCCTTTTACTGTACTAGAATGAATTTGAGCAAACCTCATTATTTAAATAGATAGATAGACAGATAGATAGATAGATAGATAGATAGATAGATAGATAGATAGATAGATAGATAGATAGATAGATAGATACAGCTTTTCTGTAGAGATAATCCATAGCAAGAGAAGCAATTTATCCTTTCTTTACATTTGACCTGTTAATGTTACATCAGTTGACGCAGGATGGCCACATCATGTTAGAGGGGCATTTGACATGTAATTTAATTTTCTTTTCTTTTTTTTGCTTTTATGTACTTATTATTATTCAATTGCGCTGTCAATGAACTCCACATGTTTTTCCAAACACAACACAAATATTATGTTTAAAAATACATGCATTAAAGTTTTAAGTCAAACAAAAAGCAAAGCAATGTTGCATAAAATTAGCAATCCATATAGAGTATTTCACAAAAGTGAGTACACCCCTCATATTTTTGTAAATATTTTATTATATCTTTTCATGTGACAACATTGAAGAAATTACACTTTGCTACAATGTAAAGTAGTGGGTGTACAGCTTGTATAAAAATGTAAATTTGCTGTCCCCTCAAAATAACTCAACACATATCCATTAATGTATAAACCGCTGGCAACAAAAGTGAGTATACCCCTAAGTGAAAATGTCCAAATTGGGCCCAATTAGCCATTTTCCCTCCCCAATGTCATGTGACTCGTTAGTGTTACAAGGTCTTAGGTGTGAATGGGGAGCAGATGTGTTAAATTTGATGTTATCGCTCTCACTCTCTTATACTGGTCACTGGAAGTTCAACATGGCAAAGAACTCTCTGAGGATCTAAAGTGTTAGGTTTATAATTTTGCTCAGTGTATATCCCATAGTTTGTAGATTCTATAACATGCACGTAAACCAATCAATATATGCTTATTGTTTTTTTGTTTTGTTTTTTACCAAAAACATGTAGAAGAATACTACATACTAAATGTATGAAGAAATTAAATTTTTTAAATACTTTTTTATTGGATGTGTTTTATAACAGAAAGTAAAATGTATTGTTTTTTTTGTTTTGTTTTTTCAGAATTGTCAGTCTATCGCATATCGTATATCGCAAAACACAAAAAAAATGCATTTGTGTGTATGTCACTACCATTTCCAATATTCCTGTATATTTTGCTCTCTAACATGCTCATTTACACAAAATTATAAACACAACACTTTTGTATTTTCCCCTATTTATTATGAGCTGAACTTAAAAGATCTATGACTTTTTCTATGTACACAAAAGGCCTATTTATCTCAAATATTGTTCACAAATCTGTTTAAATCTGTGTTAGTGAGCACTTCTCCTTTGCCGAGATAATCCATCTACCTCACAAGATGCTGATTAGACAGCATGATTATTGCACAGGTGTGCTTTAGGCTGGTTACAATAAAATGTTACTCTAAAATGTGCAATTTTATCACATAGCACAATGCCTACAGATGTCACAAGTTTTGAGGGAGCGTGCAATTGGTATGCTGACTGCAGGAATGTCCACCAGAGCTGTTGCCCTTGAATGTAATGTTAGCTTCTCTACCATAAGCCGTCTCCAAAGGTGTTTCAGAGAATTTGGAAGTACATCCAACCGGCCTCACAACCGCAAACCATGTGTAACCACACCCACCCAGGACCTCCACATCCGGCATCTTCACCTCCAAGATTGTCTGAGACCAGACACCTGGACAGCTGCTGCAACAAACTATTTGCATAACCAGAATTTCTGCACAAACTGTCAGAAACCGTCTCGGGGAAGCTCATCTGCATGCTCGTCTTCCTCATTGGGGTCATGACCTAACTGCAGTCTGTCATTGTAACCGACTTGAGTGGGCAATTGCTCACATTCCATGGTATCTGGCACTTTGGAGAGGTGTTCTCTTCAAGGATGAATCACAGTTTTAGCTGTACAGGGCAGATGGCAGACAGCATGTATAGTGTCGTCTGGGCGAGCGGTTTGCTGATGTCAACATTGTGGATCGAGTGGCCCATGGTGGCGGTGAGGTTATGGTATGGGCAGGCATATGTTACGGACAATGAACACAGGTGCATTTTATTGATGGCATTTGGAATGCACAGAGATACTGTAACGAGATCCTGAGGCCCATTGCTGTGCCATTCATCCACGACCATCACCTCATGTTGCAGCATGATAATGCACAGCCCTGTGTTGCAAGGATCTGTTCATAATTCCTGGAAGCTGAAAACATCCCAGTTCTTGCATGGCCAGCATACTCACCGGACATGTCACCCTTTGAGCATGTTTGGGATGCTCTGGATCAGTATATATATATGACAGCATGTTCCAGTTCCTGCCAATATCCAGCAACTTTGCGCGGTCTTTGAAGAGGAATGGATCAACATTCCACAGGCCACATTCAAAAACCTGATCAACTCTATGCGAAGGAGATGTGCTGCACTGAATGAGGCAAATGGTGCTCACACCAGATACTGACTGATTTTCGGATCTCCTCCGACCCCTCAATACATTTAAGGGTGGCCTTTTATTGTGGCCAGCCTAAGGCACACCTGTGCAATAATCATGCTGTCTAATCAGCATCTTGACATGCCACACCTATGAGGTGGATGGATTATCTCAGCAATTATCCAGCGGTAGTTTAAGGTAAATCAATTCTCATCAAACTTCACTGAGTGTCTTTTTAAAGTGGACCTTCACCCTCTTCCACTACTTTCCTCCGCTTAGGCGCGTTTAGCAGCTTTTAGCAGTCTTAAGCGCTTTTTCTGCCCAAATTCTGCTGCTGGATGGATGCACTGGCATATGCTAACATGGAGGGGTGTCTAGAGGCAGGGAAAAAATATTCCAGAAGCCCCTAGAAACAGCTGTAAAACCATTCAGTGTGCATGAGACCTAAACGGGGCTAGTTACAGCTGATAAGGGAAACATCCACAAATAAATGTTCTGTAACTAAATTGAATTGGTTGCATTTTTTAACTAGTTACAAAACCATTGACAAACATATCTGTAAGTGGCTAGTAAAAAAGTACATACTATTGTTTAATACTTTTTGTTGATATTTCAATTTAAATGTAGATCCACAATTAAAGAATTGGCTGAGAAAACTATAATTGTAACATTATCCAGTTGCAACTGTACAATAAAAGCTAATTAGTTCAGAATGATACATATTAAATGTTGAAGCACATTTCCAGCACAATTAACCACTAGCGGACCACCGCGCCCCAATATACGTCCTTAGGCTTCATGTACATTGGATGTTTTTACAACCTCTCCTGAATGATTTAACTTGTCAGATAGTAATTCACATTTAAAATGTCCATTTTGCCACGTTTAGCTGGGTTTTTTCCCGCGTTTTGCGGTGTTTGCGTTTAGAAGCTTTTCTAAAAAAAAAGTTTTTTTTGTTTTGTTTTTTTAAATGGCCAAAAATAAAAAAAGCCTATAAACATAATGTGGCTAATCACGGGTTACCGCGTTTAGATGCATTTGGCGTCTGAAATTTCAGAAACTTCGGCCTCTGAAATAATTTTTTGCCTTCAAAAAAAGGCCTATAAACGCAACTGCCTAAAAACGACAGTAAACGAACCTGTGTACATGTACACATAAGATAACATTGAATGAGTTCAGGGGCAGTTGAATAAACTGCCTCTGAACATCCTTTAAGCAGCAGCAGTGTACATGGGGCCTTACTTTGAAGGGGGATATCGTTGTTATGGCAGCAGCAAGCTGCCATAACCCTGTGGTATCCTCTTGTTCGGCTGGAGGTCCACTTCAAGATAACTATGATCATGGTGGGAGTGGGACTCCCCCTCCCGCTGCACTCCGGTGCCCTCCAGCGCTTACTGTAGCCGCCGGCAGTGGCGGAGGTGATCGGATGCTGTCACTAGCTGGGCATGGAGACGAGTGAGGGGAAGATTGCTCCCACCCATCTCCATGACATTGCAGGGTGGAAGTGACGTCAAAACGTCACTTCCACCCAAAGCTCTTAAAGGTCAATTTTTTTAATTTGTTTTTTTAAAGGACAATTTTTTTTTATTGCATTTTATTGTAAGTATGAGATCTGAGGTCTTTTTGGCCCCAGATCTCATATTTAAGAGGTCATGTCATGCTTGTTTTCCATTACAGGGGATATTTGCATTCCTTGCAATAGAAATAAAAATGACACTTTTTTTTTTCTAAAAACAGTGTAAAATTAAAAAATAAAAGGTAAAATAAATAAGAGAAAAAAATGTTTTAAAACGTGCCCCGTCCCACTGAGGTTGCATGCAGAATCAAATGCATACATGAGTAGCACCCACATATGAAATGGTGTTCAAACCACACATGTGAGGTATTGATGCGATCGGTAGAGTGAGAGAAATAATTATAGCCCTAGACCTCCTCTATAACTCAAAACATGCAACCTGTAAAATTTTGTCGCCATGCCATGAGCGGGTACAATTACTGTTGTCTTATTTTTTAAATGAAAAAAAGTGTATTTTTTCAAAAAAAAAGTGCGCTTGTAAGATCGCTGCGCAATTACAGTGTGACAGAAAGTATTGCAACGACTGCCATTTTATTCCCTAGGGTGTTAAAAAAAAAAGAATAATGTTTGGGGGTTCTAAGTCATTCTCTGGCAAAAAAAACAGTTTTTAACTTGTAAACAACACATCTAAAAAAAGAGGCTAGGTCCTTAAGTAGTTAATTATACAAGAAACTAGTTACAGCTGATAAGAGAAACATCCAAGAATAAATTACTGTAGTTAAATTGAATTGGTAGTATGTTTTAGACAGGTGGAAAACTGTTGGCAAACCTATCTTTAAGCGACCAGTAACAAATTACATACGACCATCTTATTACATTTTGTCAATAATTAGATTTAGATGTGGCTTCACAAATAAACAGTTGTCTAATTCACTCTTTAATGGAACAACCATTTTGAAAAAAGTACTGTACTATATTCTGAAAATTGTGTGAATTTTATAAATACAATGATAGTGTTTATTTTGTTCTTTTTTTTGAGTACCAAATGTTTAATAATCAGAAACAGCTTGCCATTTTCGGACAAATGCCATAATGTATATATTGATAGCTACGTTTTAAAGAAAGTCAGTGACAGAGGCAGCAAACAGAGGTTGCAAGCTTAGATAAAGTTATCAACGTATTTTTCTCTGAACATTTAAAGCACAAGGGACATTACTTACTAATAATTGAATATGTTCTTTGTGCTGCTCTCTCCTATATAAGTTAAAATCTTCCTCCTGTGCTTCCCCCTTACCTCTGCTGCTATACACTACCAGTGTGGTAGGGATTAATACAGCTGACGGGCCTTTGACAGGCACTCATCAAGAGTGCCATCTATGCTCGCCCTTTTCCACCCCCTTCATTCACAAAAGTTTGTACTATAGCTTCTATGAATGCAAAATTATCTATAAATGGATGAGGTAGACCTTTCTATCATCCATCCGTCCTCCATTCATAGATCTTTTTCATTCATAGAAGCTTTGGTACAGCTTCTATGAATGGAAGAGTGGAAGAGAGGGTGGACATATTTGGCATTCTTTATGAGTTTCTGTCAAAGGTCATATTTATTGACTCCTATCACACTTGAAGTTTACAGCAAGGAAGTGGTATCAGAGAAGTAATGCAAGAGCCAGAAGCACAAGGAACATATCAGGTTAATAGTAAGTACCGTATATACTCGAGTATAGGCCGACCCGAATATAAGCCGAGGCCCCCAATTTACCCCCAAAAAAACTGGCAAACTTATTGACTCGTGTATAAGCCGAGGGTGAGACATGCCTGTCCATCCCTGTGTGTGTGTCCGTCCATCCCTGTGTGTCCGTCCATCCCTGTGTGTCCGTCCATCCCTGTGTGTCCGT
The DNA here is from genome assembly GCF_037356315.1 of Lithobates pipiens. Classification (NCBI taxonomy): domain Eukaryota; kingdom Metazoa; phylum Chordata; class Amphibia; order Anura; family Ranidae; genus Lithobates; species Lithobates pipiens. The sequence goes on along the minus strand of NW_027507764.1, from coordinate 330,802,329 downwards.
CCATCCCTGTGTGTCCGTCCATCCATCCCTGTGTGTGTGTGTGTCCATCCATCCATCCATCCCTGTGTGTGTGTGTCTCCATCCATCCATCCATCCATCCCTGTGTGTGTGTGTCTCCATCCATCCATCCATCCATCCCTGTGTGTGTGTGTCTCCATCCATCCATCCCTGTGTGTGTCTCCATCCGTGTGTGTGTGTGTGTGTGTGTGTGTGTGTGTGTGTGTGTGTGTGTGTGTGTGTGTGTGTGTCCAGCCTACCTTTGTCCCGAGCCTCCGTCCCGTGCCTTGCCTCCTTGCCTCCGTCCCGTGCCGTGCCTTGCCTTGCCTCCTTGCATCCGTCCCGTGTCGTGCCTTGCCTTGCCTTGCCCCCGTCCCGTCCCGTCCCGTGCCGTCCCGTGCCCTCTTCGTCGGCGGCCATTGTAAAGTTCAAAAGCTGCGCCGCCGCCTTCGCCTGTGATAGGCGGAACACTGAATTTCCCAGCAGCCTGTGTTCCGCCTATCACAGACGTCGTATCATCCTCGTCCGTAGTACGAGGATGATACGACGTCCGTGATAGGCGGAACACAGGCTGCTGGGAAATTCAGTGTTCCGCCTATCACAGGCGAAGGCGGAGCCGGAGGCGCGGCTTTTGAATAGAATGGCCGCTGTCTGTCTGCTCGACACGCTGATCGAGCGGGCAGACAGCGATGACTCGAGTATAAGCCGAGGGGGGCACTTTCAGCCTCAAAAAAGAGGCTGAAAATCTCGGCTTATACTCGAGTATATACGGTAATGTCCCTTGTAATGATTTTAGTTTTTTTACTAAACTTTGGATTTTATTATTGAACTATGCATGCATGGAGATGACAGCCAGGTGTCCAACATTTTCAGAAGGTAATCATCAATATCCACCTTTAAATTTATCTTAAAGAGGGTTAAAGTTACCATTTAATAGTACCTATGTAAGCTCCTAATTTTAAGAGGTTATAACCCTAAAAAAAACTGTTTCTTTAAAGCAGGTTAAACAGCATAGTGCTTGTGCTGTCTAATTTGTCCCTTTCTATGCTGTAAAAAACCTGTTTGATCCTACTGGTTCCGGTGTGCCCCTAGGTCCGGAGTGTCAAACTGGTGTCCATCCAGCTGTTGCGGAACTATCATACTTCTGCCTGTGGGAGTCATGCTTTTAACTTTCAGCCTTGCAATGCCTTGCAATAGACTTGTAGTTCTGCAACAACTGGAGAGCCACCAGTTTGACACTTATGCCCTAGGTGAAATAACCTCGGCAATCATGGCTTCTGTGCCTCCGTTATCCTGCTGTGTTAGAGTTTCTCCTCTCTCCCCCTTCTCCCCCTCCCTGCCTGTCAGTTCCTAGTGTGTGAGTGATCTCTTGCCCGCCCCTCCCCTCCTGCTGCTGTTAGTAGTTGGCAGTAAAGTCAGAGAGTAGGATTACTGCCACCCTCTCTGTTCTAATAAGGTATACTACGCAGTGTAAATGTTTTTTTTAAATGTTGCTGCCAAAAAAATTATTTCTGATCGCCTCTGTGTGGTCATGTGACCTTGAGATGCTTTCAACCCCTGATCTAAGGAGTATGGCGGGATAGGCTAAGTGGACAACACAGTGGTCAAGTGACAGAGGTGATCTGAAATTAGGTATTTAGCAGCATCATTTTAAAAAAAAATACACTGTGTAGTATACATTATTAGAACAGAGGGGCTGGCAGTAATCCTACTCTCTGACTTTACAACCACTTTAACCTACTGTCCTGTCCCAACTCTCTAGCAATTACTAACTGCTGGGAAACATTGTCAAAGTTGAAAGCTGTTGCATCATCATTCATTTCCACGTTGGCTGGAATCATTCTTGTTTTATTGTCTTTTTTATTGATAGCCACCGGTGCTATGTTATGATAATAAATACTCAGTCAAAAGAGAAAAAAATCATTCTTACCAACCAGAAAAGGAGAGACCTCACAGTATCCAGGCAGAATTGCTAAACTGGAGATAATAGTAAGTAATTGGTACTGGACTTTATAGGCACTAAGGTACCTCAGTGCCTATAAAGTCCAGTACCAATTCCGTATTATTATCTCCAATCAAAGGGACATGGCACATACATAGACCATTTTGGTATCCACAGTGCCATCCTGTGGTGATACCACAAATCATGCCCTGTACACACGACCGGTTTTCCCGTCGGAATAAACTCTGAAGGTTTTTCCAATGGAGTTCCAACGGAATTCCGCTGAAACTGTCTTGCGTACACACGATCACACCAAAGTCCGATCGCCAAGAACGCGGTGTTGTACAACACATACGACGTGACTAGAAAAAGTAAGTTCAATAGCCAGTAGCCAATAGCTTCCGTCTCGTACTTGTTTCAGAGCATGCATCGTTTTTGGTCCGTCAGAACAGCATACAGATGAGCGGTTTTCCTGATAGGAATTGGTTCCGTCGGAAATATTTAAAACATGTTGTATTTCTAGGTCCGTCAGAATTTTCAAAAAAAAAGTCAGATGAGGCATACACATGATCAGAATATACGATGAAAAGCTTCCATCTGACTTTTTCTGTCGGACATTCTGCTCGTGTATACGCAGCATCCGTTTTTTGAGAATTGCTAAACACACTCTGTAATCTTGCATATCGAACTTATAAAATGAAAGTTGATCTTTACACAGAGTTTCACAGCTGCTAGCTAGGTATTGCTAGAAAGCTGTTGAAGTGCAATAGAAAGCTTACAACAGCCTATATGAAATGCTATAGCTAGATAAGATAGCATACTGGAATTGAGAAACACTGGTCTAGCTCATAAAGAAATGCAAAGCATTGAAGCATTTAAAGCAATAATAGTCTAAGTATCACTGTTATTGGAAAGCACTTTAACATAAAACAATTATTTCTACGTAGGACTAAATAGGTGGGTCCCTGAACATTTTCATTCACAAGTCACCACTACTAATATAGACAAATCAATACAGGACAAATAATTTGCTTGAATTCAGAATTAATTGTTACTGGTAGTTATTTGGGGTTTCCAGCATCATACTTTATGTCATTCTTACAATGTTAAAGCACTTATCTGCTTACCATTCCACTGTGTTAATTTTGAAATAGGATGGGAAGATTTAATCTTTGGATGAAATGAATAGGTTTTCATGCTGTCTTCATCTAGCATTCCTAACAACAATTCCTTTATTATGCAGGTTGTCATGTGCATGGACATTTTTAGTAGGTCATTCTGATATTTGTCACCACGACCACCATTTTTATACTTTTGATGCTGCAAATATGAATACATGCCTTTATTCCTGCCGATGAAAGGACTGTGGGTTTATTTTAAAAAAAAGACCATTTATCATGAAAAATCTCCTCCTCTAAAACAGGCAGTAGGCATAAAAAGTTCTGACTTTATTCATGCCTTAAAGCTCCCTTCTGTGTCTGCCTAAACCAACAAATACAGAAAAGCACCACATCAACATCCTTGTCAGAATGAATAATCTAAAATTAATGTGCACTTGTCTGCATGTATTACCGTTCCTGACAGGGAAAGCTTGCCTGCACTGGCTAGAAACCGACAATCCTTCACAAGCAGTTTTCTCACTGCCAAGGTCTCACAGAAAATAGAAAGCACAAAGGAGCCAAGCACTCTGATTCTAAATGATATGTACAATGATTCCTGACACATAAAACTATTAAGTGAATCCACTCAAGACCACAATGCAATCGTTTGTTTCAGGCTTTTATAGTTGACTGTTGCTGCCTTTCTTCGATTCAGGTTTACCCTCAGTGAAATTGTATGTAATCTGTTTAAATATCTGATAAGTAGCTATTGATTTCGGAATCAAACAGATAATGGTTGTATATGTCTTACTATAAACAATCTGATACATAGATAAGCCTCAGGGAATTACTTGTGTCCATCCACCCCAACTATAATAATAAATCCACCCTGTTATCTCTAGAGTACATTCAAATACCTACTTTATATAAGTGGACAATCTAAATTGCTATTAAATTATTATGAAGAAAAAGCTCAAAAATGGTATGTTTGCCTGTAAAACCTCTGCTCTTTCCATTTTCTCATATTTACTTGTTAGTATTTTCTTTTTATTATCTTGTTCTCCATGATTTTAATCTCTTGTGTTTCAGTGATATGAAACATTGCACATTGCATATGAAGAATACAAAAGAACACATGCAGTTACGTATATATTTTTTGTACATTTAATAAATAAATATAAAAAAAGGAACATACATTTCGCATTTACTCTACTTATCATATGCAGAGTAGTAAGCACCCATTTCCTATTACTGTGCTACTTAAAGTAGAAAAAAAAAACTTTGCGAATGATTGCATGCTACTGTTTCTTTATCTTTTAACATTGTGTCAGAGGTTTGGGTACATTCTTCTACCCACCGGACAAAACAAATAGACTCCCCAGGCATATGGGGAGGTTGTAAAGCAGTGTATTCATTGTAAGCTGCTGAATGAGTTGCTGAAAGCTTCAATGCCTCCTGACATAACCTATTGCTATGGCCGGTTGGGAGAAGAAAGGTGCTGTTGTAGAATTTATGTGAGGCTGAACTGAAAGGATTAAGAAAGGATTATAACTCCAGCTGGGATAAAAATTGCCAGTAAACTTACATAGCTTACGTGAGCCTCTTTAAATTGTGCAGTGCATATTGCTTCTGCTTAACGTTACTATCCAGCACTGGCTGAATAGATGATGAGAGTCATTGTTCGATCGAATAGAATTGTACGTAACGACCAGTTTGTTCTTTATATTCTTCATATCTTGGGTAGGCAGGATTATTTCTAAGACAAGTCTTAACCCCTGTTAATGGCCCCCAAAAAAGCTTTTTTTTAAGAAGTAAAAGTTATTTCTCTTTCAAAGAAAACAATCTTCTCACATTAGTTATTTGTAGGGGCTTTTATACAGTATATAAAGTATACATATATACAGGAATAACATTCAAAAGTTTAGTTTAAGTAAACACTTCAGCGGGATGCAGTCTGTTTTTCTAAACAACAAATCCTTAAAGCGGGGTTCCAACCTAAAGTGGAACGTGGAACTTCTGCTCATCGGAACCCTTCCCCCCTCCGGTGTCACAGTTGGCACCTTTCAGGGGGGTGCAGATATCTGTCTAAGACAGGTATTTGCACCCACATCCGGGCATAGACTCCCACGGGAGTGTATGCTGTTTCCTGTCCCAGTGCGCTGTCTACTGGGACACACACGGGTCCCAGAGACAGCGCGGACCATTCCTATTGCGCTGCGCGACTCGCGAATGCGCAGTAGGGAACTGGGAAGTGAAGCCGCAACGCTTACCTTCCGGATTCCCTAACCTAGAATGGCGGCGGCAGCAGCCGAGAGCCGAGCGATTGATCGGCCTCGGCTGCCGACATCGCTGGACCCTGGGACAGGTGAGTGTCCATTTATTAAAAGTCAGCAGCTGTAGTATTTATGGCTGCTGGCTTTTAATAAATATTTCTTTCAGTGAAATCCCTCTTTAACGTACAACGTACAACTAAAGGCATACTTTTTCACTTTGGCAATAATAAGGGAGGGTTATAACCCCTGATAGTTGTTTTTAGTCTCATAGGGGAGATTTCCATTCACTTCTTGTCACATAGCCAGAACAAGAAGTGAGAGGAAATCTCTCCAAAGTGGGGGGGGGGGGGGGGGCTGGGGTGGCACCAGGGTCACCAGAACTAGTATTCTCCCACTGGACAATTTATCCTCCATCACTGTTCTGGCATCAATTCAAAATTTGGATTTTCTTTTACTTTTACTTTCGATGATAACCCTTAACACAACAAATAGAACGAGTGAATTACCCGAAAAGGGGCATAGACAGCTATAAAAAATGACAGGTTTTCTAATCCATCTCCACTCTATCCAGAACTCCAAAAATGTGTTGCCTTTAGTTATGCTGTAATGATAAATCAATCCCAAAACTACAAAGACACCTCCCACCACCACCCCAAGTGATGACATCATGCAGTATGCACCATAAAAAGACTTAAAACAAAGTACAGCAACATTCAGCTAAAGCTAGTACATAACACAAGTAAACGCTATATCTGTGGGAGCCTAAAAACTGTTATTGAACAATTAGGGTTGAACAGTTTTTTTGTGATTGGTGGGAAGACCTTCCACCTGGAATCTTGTAGTAACCATTTATGGTGGTATGATGGGAAGTGGGGTACATATCAGATCTGCTAAACCGAAAACCTTGTGTTTAACTTTTCTCTCTGAACTTTCTGAATTTGTTCACTAACTGCTTTGTTGAATCTCCATTATAATTTTTTTTTATTTTATTATTTTATTGTGTGTTACCTCAGCAGGTGGAATGGCAATTCTGTGGTAGATTGTGGTTGTCCCCCAATTTTATAGCTAGCTTGATCCTCAACATAAGTTCAGTGAACACATGAGACCCATCCTTGTACTGCATAATGGAGTTATATTACCCCATGCAGCTCTAATATGAACATCTTCATAAGCACATTCCCATCTCTGTGAACAGTATGGAGTGTAGAGGGAAGCTAAAAGGAGGGTACACAGTAATTGTCATATAAATAGGCTTAAAAAATACAATGTAAAAAATTATGCTGAGAAGATACATTGGCAATCTCCTCTCCTTGCTCGTAATTTTCCTACCTGATATTGCATCTTTTACAGTTGTTAGAAAGGCATTCAGCTTTGAGATATTAGTGTATGGCTAAACATACCATAGGTTCACACAAACAATTAGAAATAATTTAATGAAAAGAATGGTGACCACAATTTGCTCAGACAGTCTCAACATAGTAATTCCTGCTTGTTTTGTGCATTCAGTTCCGGAGGCAATCATTTTTGCTTTCATTTGGTAAAATAGACTGGTTATACTGACATAGTACTAAAAAAATGTAATATTAAAAATGAAATGTTTTATACAACAGGAAAGAGCTGAAAGGGTTTATTAATTCTTCAAGTCTTCTTCCTATGTACCTCCTGAGTCCTGACCCTGGCATATCAACAGCCTTTCAGTATTTATTTATTGGAGAATGCTGGCTGTTAGATCACTGTATATTACATTCAACTCTAAATCATTGTTGATTCTAATTGATTATGAAGTCTGCTTCTTCTGCTCATCTTTACAAGTGCAGATCCATCTTTCTGTAAAGGATATATGGCAGCTCAGCAACAGATGACTTGTAAGTCCGGTATAATATTTCCAGATGAAACATCAGAGTGGTGTCAGTGAATTGTAAGTGTAACATGTGGTTTCTTGTCTTGTGAGCGTATTTTCAGTTTTTACTGTGTTGTAAAACATGACTGATTTGACTTATTCTCCTGTATCAAACTGCAAAGGAAATAAAGAGGACCTAAGATTACTATTTTATTATAATTATTTCCTAACATTCAAGGTGTAGAATCGGCAGAATTAGAACTGTGAGAATTTTAGTTAATAGCGTTAATGAGGTTGTGTACAAAGACAGTTACAACCATGTTTCACAACCAATAGCATAAATGTTAAAGCCCAATTGAAGTCACTGAAATAGAAAACCTGTTAGATGGACATAGTACTAATAATGTCCATTTTTATAGTCCTACTATTCCTTTCTTGTTAAAAAAATTGTGCAGAGTATTTAAATATGTTTGTAAACCCCAGTAGGTAGCAGGGTTAGGCACAGCACAGTCACGAAACAGAACTCAGTAAGAAACCTGCTAACGCCTCTGCGCTCCTCCTCAACAATACAAGTTTGTGTGAGGACCTTTTTTATTAGGACTGTGCCTGTTACTCGGCTATGGCAACACAGAGCACTAGAGTTGGATTAGTAGCATTTTTTTAAAACTGGCCATAGATGGATTGAAATTTGTCCGGTTCAGCAGGGACTGGCCTAATTTAAATCCATGTATGGCCATCCCTGTTGAAATGCTGAAAAACATTTCCTGATCATCTGAGAAAGTTCCGTTGTCAGAGTACAGAATCCCAATAGGGAGACTTCACTATACAGGGAGACTTCTCTATACATCTAAATTGTTTTTGTCATAGCATGGGTATGGCCAGCTTTAGTGAAAAAAGGTATTTCAGGGCATTTTAGAACAAAAATCATACCAAGAATACAGAACTAACAAGTGATAAAAAAATTGAGACTTTCATTGTGCATGTAGTGCAGTGTACAGCCAAACTTATCTCCAATAGTATACACTTTTTATAAAAAAGGGAAAGGGCACTTTTAGCAGTGGAGATGTGCAACAGCTTTTCTGCTAAAAATATCTATTACCTAACAATTACAAAAGAAAAACTAAAATGTCTGCTTTACTGTACTCAGATAGCAAGGTTATTTGAAGCTTCACATATATAAAGAATGCAATGACAATTAGAGTGGATAAATCCCTTCATATCATTACTTGCTTCCTCGGGTACCCCACTAAACTCAATTTATTGTTCCTACCTCACGTATTTACATCCAAAGGAAGTTGTGGGTGGGGGGCGGGGGTAAGGGTTAGCGATGTACCAAGTGATATTATGAATAAGCAAGTGGATTCATATGCAATAAAACAGTTTATCTCCACTTTGAAGAGAAAATAATATACAAGGAGCAACTTGGCACAGACATTTCAAATTGACAAGGTACAATGTCAAAGAGGGAGACCGAACTAGACCAGTTTATGTTGTAGATATAAAGTACCTGAGCCTGAGGCCAGATGGTGGGCCCAAACCTCAGGGAACTCCTATGATGGCTTGGTGGTCAGGTGACACCAGGACAGATGGAGGATGTTGGCAATGGCCCATTTGAAACTTCTGTGCCAGTTTCTCTGTGTATATGTTTTTTTTCTTTAAAGTGGAATAAACTGTTTTATTGCATATGAATCCACTGACTTGGATGTTTTATTGGGGGTTTCTCATTGGTCATATGAGTTTGGGTAGCAGCTGCCAATGTGATTCAAAACATCATCCACTTAAGTATTTATCTATGCGCCTGGAATTTTGTTTTTGTACATATATTTACACACTAGGAACATTTGAGCTTGGAAGGATACCAATTTACCCAAAAGTAACCTTTGGATTGTAGGAGAAAACTGGAGCACTCAGAAGAAATTCATACAAAATCATTGAGAATGGAAAATCTCCATGATGACAGTGCTCCAGGTTGAATTAAAAATTACAATCCAGAGCTGCAGGGGTGCTAAGAAATAAGCCCCTTGCTGTCCGTTTAACTTGAAGCTATCCATACAACTACAAGCTTAGCTGTCCAAGACTTCTTTATTTATGTGAAAGGCAGACCAACTAAGAATGGCCAGGTCAGACCATCCAAAATGTTGGCCAATATTAACAAATATGGGCAGTCCAGGAAAGAACTGATTAATAATATTTGAGGGACGATATATTTCTTTTTAAGTCGTCATTCTACTTCCAATTTGGCCTCATTCTGTATCTAATGAAGGCTTTCTGTTAATGCAACACAACCTCACTATGTGTCTGACAACCTAATTGAGATCCTAAAGAACCTCACTGGATGACATAGGGTTCAGCAAGTTCAGCATTAGGAGAAGATTACAGGCACAGTGAAGCCTGAAGTTTTGAATGCTTCTCTCCGATCCAATGAGGATAAAATGTACCTATGTTTCACTCACTAATGCTGTGTACACATGGTCGGAATTTCGGGCCAGCAAAAGATCGATGAGAGCTTTTCATTGGAAAATGCGACCGTGTGTATGCTCCATTGGAATTTTGCTGGCCAAATTTCCGGCATCAAAAGATTGATGCCACGTACACACGATCTGAATTTTGGTTGGAAAAAGCTCTGATGGTTTTCCAGACGGAATTCCGATGGGATTTTGCTCAAGCTGCCTTGCATACACACGGTCCCACCAAATTCAGACCGCTGAGAATGCAGAGACGTACAACACTTCTTCTGATCTCCGGTCATTCTGGACCAACCCTCCCCCCCACCCCACAAAGTTTGTTGAAAGACTCTATCTACAAACTTCTTGTCAGCACATGAATGGATTTTTTTTGGTACTGCTTCTTCCTCTCACATTCCAACCCTGCTCTACAGTGACTATGAGAGGGTGAGAACAGGTCAAATTCAAGCACATACATTAATTACACTGAAAAAATACATTTAACAATGTATTGTTGATTACAGTGTTGCATTAATGTGTGACGTTTATATATGCCTAGAGTTCAGCTCTAATTATCTAATTTAAGACAAAAGAAAAGCGGAAACCACTCTTCAGCAGAAAGACAATAAACTAACAATTACAGATTGCTGTAACCACTGATATTAGATGGCTACAGTATGCATTTAAAATTTAGCCTATACAAACTAACTTGTCAAAATAGAGGATTACAGAGGGGTTGGATATGTGCCATATATTCCTCCATTACTGACCCAGGTACTAAGCTTGCTTATATGGACCAATGGGAAAAAGACCTGAACCTCACCTTTGATTTGCCAGATTGGCAAGATATTTTTTTTTGAGCTATCCAAAATTTCTATTAATACCACCCTTATTGAGGCCAACTACAAAACGCTCTTACGCTGGTACCTGGTACCCACTAGAGTAGCTAAAATGCATCCTTCTACCTCACCTAACTGTTTCCGACGCTGCGGACAAATGGGGACATCTGGTGGCAATGCCAACTCGTAATCAGATTTTGGATACGGATCTTTAATTTAATCAATTTGGTGATGGGTGTAAACATCCGCAGGTCTCTGGAGAGTATGCTTTTTCATAAATTACCCAACGGAGTTCCCAAAAAATCAACAAGACTAATCAACTACATATTATTGGCAGCGAGAATCACGATTGCGAGAAACTGGAGACAGTCTAAGACTCCTTTTGATCTGGTTAAAAGTAAACTTAATTGGATTATGATCAATGATAAGCTCACTTATATTCTTAATAACAAAACGAAGATGTTTAATAAAATATGGGATCCATGGATCGACTACATTTCAATTCCAGGATGACCTCTTTTTCTCTTCTCTTCCTTCATTCCTTCTACCTCTCCCTTTCCTCTCTCCTCTTCTTTTCCCTTTTTTTAAATTTATTTATTATTTTATTTCTTGAAGTGTTTATGTACAACACAACTGCCATAGTAGGGGGTCATACGTTGTAGTGAGTCCTGGGACCATTCCTGCAACTGCGGTCGGGGGTTGCCTGGTATTCTGGGTCTCCTCTACCCCTATGATTAAAATACTTTGGATACAGTGGGACGCCATTAGGGTGTCGCACCAATACTATGCACACATTTTAAGGCTGTTTTGTTTGGTTGTTTTAACAGCTGCTGATGGGGTGCTATGGTGATTTTGTTTACCTTCTGAAGTGTTGTATGATGTTCGGGAAAAAATAATGTCAATATATCTAATTGTTTGGCTGTATGGAACTTGGATATTTGTTCTTTCTTTTACTAATAAACATATTGAAATATAAAATTTAGCCCATAGAACTATAGGATAAAACATGAACAAGACTGGGGCTATTATTTTATAACTGGCCATTACATTATTGTCAGTTGCAAACATGCTTAGCCAACTTCCTATAAGACAACCAAGGTCTTGATGCCATGCTGCATTTTATTTGTGTACAAATGTTATTCCCTTTAGCCTAAAATACTCTAGATTTGAAATAAATCCTTACTTGTTATATCTGTGTGATGACTGTACGTGTCCCTCTGTGCTGCATCATATGATTATATGTCCTATGCACGTTAATCGATCTGGGGACCAACTCATATGGCTGTATGTCTCATCTTTATCAATATGTGCTACTGCACTAACATACTCCTAATACTTCCACTATATCTATTTCTCACATATGTGGTGATGTAAAGTGCTTTGCATCTGAATACGTATGTTTGGTATTTTTAGACTAGTATTGGTCAAGACGATCGTGCTCTTCATACGGTCCCATGTCCATCAGACCAAGTTGTTGACTCTCTCTGATGCTGTGGTAGTTTTATTGTCAGTACCAAAAAGTTTTGGTGAGCACCCATATTAATTGTATAAATATTGTTAACATCGTAAAGAAATGTATTTGATGTTGATGCTAAGGTTATCTTTTGTAACTTTAACATTGTTATAGATGCATGTTGAGTTGCCCTGAGGAAGCAGATAATTAGTCTGGGAACTGCGTTGGATATCCGCATATACAAGTATCTTTTCAAGCCTTTTTTGGACTGAGTATCAAATGTGGTCAAATATGTATAGACCTAATGTTATTAATGCATAAATTTTGTATTTTGTAATAAATCTATATTTTACTAATATCTTTGTGGTTGTGCTTACCTCGATGACAGAAAAATATATCCATTAAAATCCCATTACTCTATGGTCGAGTGATACTCTCTCAAATTCTTTTTCTATTGACACTATATAACATTAGTGCAGTCTTTTGGGAAAGACATTATTGTCACAACAATTCAAATGAATTTTCCTGAGGTCATCTGGCTAACTTTTTTTCAATGATGTTTACTTTGGGAGTACAAAATAAAATAAAAGGAAAACTTCTGTATAAATTTTGCTTACTTAGCTCTCTTGTCCTTTTCAACACTTTTCCATTGCTAGCCTAACAGCATTGTCTAGTAGTAGAACTGAATTGGCTTACCCTGCTGCACTTTCAACTTATACCTGCTGTGTAGGTGCTTATAGAAAACAAATATGAACATATTCATGTATTAAGAATAACTGTTTTATACAATGTTTTATAAATTATAATGTTTTATACAATGAAATAACTATATTCAATGATTTAGCTTTTTAGAGTTTAGTTTTAACTTGATTAATTAAACAAATGCAGGTACTACTTACACTGCTTACATTTAACCACCTCAATACCAGGCACTTACACCCCCTTCCTGCCCAAGCCAATTTTCAGCTCTGTCGCTGTTTAAATGACAATTGCGCGGTCATGCTATATTCTACCCAAACAGAATTTTTATCATTTTGTTCCCACAAATAGAGCATTCTTTTGGTGGTATTTGAGCACCTCTGCATTTTTTATTTTTTGCTAAACAAATAAAAAAAAGACCTAAAATTTGGAAAAAAATAAGATTTTCTGTTTTTTCTGTATTAAAATTTTGTAAATAAGTAAGTTTTCTCCTTCACTGATGGGCACTGATAAGGCGGCACTGACAGGCACTAATAAGGAGGCACCGATGAGGTGGCACTGATGGGCACTGATGATGGGCACTGATAGGCGGCACTGGTGGGTGCACTGATATGCAGCACTGATGGGCATTGATAGGCGGCACTGATGGGCACTCATGGGTGACACTGCTGGGCACTGAAAGGCTGCACTGATGGGTACTTATGGGTAGCACTGATAGGCGGCACTGCTGGGCACTGATAGGCGGCACTGCTGGGCACTGATATGTAGCACTGATATGTGGCACTGATGGGCACTGATATGCGGCACTGATAGATGGCATTCATGGGCATCACTGATGGCACTGGCAGGCATTGGGGATGGGCTCTGATTGGCAGCTACCTGGGCATTAATTGGCATTTCCCTGGTGGTCTAGGGTGGCATACCTGGTGGTCCAGTGTGGATCCAATCCCTGGTGTACCTGGGTGGGCATCCGAGCGGGGGCTGCACTAATAAACCATCAGCACAGACCCCCCCTGTCAGGAGAGCAGCCGATCCTCTCTCCTCTACTCGTGTTTATCAGACGCGAGTGAGGAAAAGCCAATCAATGGCTCTTCCTGTTTACAATGTGATCAGCTGTGATTGGACATGGCTGATCACATGGTAAAGAGCCTATGTCATCTCTTTACTGAGACTGGTGTAGCGGTGTGTCTGACTGACACACCACCACACCAATCGCTGCGATGCATGCCCCCATGGGCATGTGAGAGCGGTCATTCTGGGTGGACGTCATATGACGGCTTCCCAGAATGAGAGCCCCACCACCTAGCCCTCATTTGATGGCCGGTGGGTGCGAGGTGGTTAATAAATACATTTAATGATGTATTATTGATTACAGAGCTACACTGATTTTTACGTCTTTTATGTCTGATGGAGGCTCAGCATTAAGGGAAAAAAATATATAAAATAAAATAAATATAAAAACAGAATTATCATTGGTTCATGACAGATAGACTGTGGCTAACAAACAGCATCTTACAGATAAGTTTAGGGTTTAGTTCAAGCTGAACCCAAGCAGGTTTGGGCAGGTTGCCCGCTTTCCCAAAGCTCTGGCTTCTGTGGTGGGAAGTTATTCTTTTAGTGACAGTGTTACTCCCAGAAAGGGATCTGTCATTTGCGGCAAGAGTCTGGTGGGAGAGGATCTTTGACACAGGTCATTGTGTTTGTGTCGGCAGGTCTGTGTGTTGTCATTAATTTTGACTGATGATAATCTACAGGTACATGGCTGGTTGACATGATTAGGGTTGGATTTATATAGTGGGACCTCTCTTTAAAAAACAAACAAAAAAAAACACTTTTTAAATAGTGTTTGTGTTTTTTTAACTTATCAATATTATTTTTGAATGAGTAACAAGGGGTACTATGTACCCTATACCAGATTCTGATAATTCCCCCCACAGACTCCCACATCCTCTGGGTGAGGAGTTTGGGGATCTATGGGGGGGTTATCAGATGGGCTCCCATCCCCCTTCACCTTCCCCATGTTGAGAGCATGTGGGATAGCATTGTTTAAAAGGGGAGGCACATCGTGTCCCTTCCTTTTCTGGCCAGACAAATTACATGCCTGGATAAGGGTCTGGTATGAATTTTGGGGAGCCTCATACCTATCTTTTACTTTTTGCATGAGGTACCCCTTAAAAATTCATACCAGACCCCTATCTACGATTTTTGGAGGGGCTATGCATTTTTTTTCTGCGTGGGCCACCCCTTGAAAATCCATTATAGACCCCTATCTAGCATACAGGTCTGGCATGGATTTAAAAATACACTGTTCCTTTAAACATGCTTGGGAGATATATGTTGCCATTTAAGCCTTATTTGCATCCCTGTTCCCAATGTGAATGCCCAGCTACCCATGTCCTTTTTTTTAACAAAAAATTTACAAACTGGCTTTGCAAAAGGTCAAAAAATATTACACGATTCAGCCTCCTAGACTTAAGTGAGGCTTGAGTGCTATATTAGGTATTTGTCAATTTCTAACACCAAACTGAACTGTTAAATTCACTCATCACTACTTTATAGCAACAAAAATGTGGATGCTGGAAATCATACTGGTGCAAAATATTTAGATTTTTGGAAACACATTTGATACTGTTTCTCATAACAGTCTGGTAAAGAATATGGAGAAACAAGATCTAGGAGAAAAACGTAATAATAATTGGTAATCAACACATCATCCAGAAATTATGTAGAGTTAGAAAACTGAGCATCATCGTGGTATATTACAGAGAGATGCAGGATAACTGGGATGTTAACTGGCCATTTAAATTCCATGTCCATAAATGTAAGGCTATGGATATACTATTGGTTGTGGAACATTAACCCAGCTACACTGAATGGGAAACTTAGGGGAAAAGACTTAGAAATAAAGGTTAGCAGTAATTTAAGCAGCAGCAGTAAATGGCAACCAACAACCACAGAACATTAAATCCATGGGAGCCAAACAAAATGATTCAACCAGAGTATTCATTTTGAAGCAGCATGGTTGCTAAGTGGTTAGCAATTTTGTTAACTTACAGCTGGATCCCTGGCTTGAACACTATCAGACACTGTTTCTGCATAAATGCTGTATGTTCTCCCTGCATCTTCATGGGATTCTCCTTGGCGCTCTACCTTCCTTCCAAGAATATAAAAGTACATAGGATATTGTACATCTGACCAAACTCACCCTAGTGTCTACACTGCATTTGTGGATACATTTTTGTGGAACATACAGAGAACCACTCGTTCTCTGTGTGGAAGCAACTGTCTTTCTGCAGACGTCTGAAAAACTGTTTGCAGAGTTAATCCTCATACACATTATCAGATTTTCTGATGATTTTTTCCTTCAGATTTACCAAAACCATATAATATAAGGTCAAACCTTAGGAGTTTCAATGTGTATGCAATCAAACAGGCCCTTGTACTACATGGTTTTGGTAAATCTGAAGACAAAAATCAGCAGAAAATCTGATAGTGTGTATGGGGCTTTAGACCTATAGATTCACAATCAGCAAAGACCATGCTCCCTTGCTAATTGGAGAGATCTGATTTTGATTAAGCAGTGGGTGTGCTGGACCTCTGCAAAGAGATAGCTGCTATCATGCAGAGAGCAAGGTGTTTTCTCTACAGAATGCTGGTAGGTGACAGGCTCTTTTACTCAGACTGTGGCAGCTTCCTAAGGAAAATAAACTATATGACTTTGCCTACTTGTTTTGATGGACTTTTATTCAGCTGATGTAACCTGAAAGTTAAATTGGGCTTTACGGTTGGGTTCACACTAGTGCAAACTTTTTTCCCCACATCCAAATTGCATGACAAGGGACTAACCGGCTCTCAATGGAGCAGATTCACATATCTCCGTGGCGGCTTGCAGAGCAGAATGTACAGGGGTCCTGTGCATCTTTGGCTCCATTTCAGATCCAAATTTCGAAAAAAAATTGGGCTTGATTTGTCTTTGAAATGGAGAACAGGGACACACTGAACCCCTGCTGCAAGCCTCCTCCGTATTAGGTGTGAAGCCAGCCTCAAAGTCAGCACTGCAGGGAATCCCATAACATAATATAAAGTCTCAATAACTTGCTGTGGCACACCCCAATTGCAATATAAGATAACCTGGGTTAAAGCATTAGTGTTGTAGTCTTATACTACTGGCATTTGTCTTTTGAGTGCTTCCAGCTGTGCCTTGCAGTACCACATAAACCAGCAAGTAATGTAAACTATAAATACACAGAGCCAAGTTTGCATTAATTTTATCTGTCCATAAACAGTGATATCAAGCATACCATTTGTAAAGTACATATTCTTTCCTATGTGTCTTATCTAATGCAGAATCATCATGCAATATAATAAAATATGAATAGCATTTTATAGATACCGTCAGATATACCTTTGAGCGGAAAATGTCAGTTGAAAATGTATGCTCATGCTACCCTGTGTGTGCCGGTCATGGATAATTATATTACATTATACTGGACGTGACCATTCAGAAGGAATATAGAGCTTAATGAGACATTTCTCCTCAGTCAAGTCTCTTAGCGAAGCAATGCCTAACCATTCCTTCTACCAGCAATACACTGATACCAATCTTATTAATAGTCATCATCAGATGGAATTTAGTTTGAAGCAAGTTAAAGTTAAAAAAAAAAACTATTATAGTATATTTTTTGTCACCTTCTTTTCAAATGTAGTCTGAAAGCAGCATTGCACATTCATTTAGGAAAAAAAATATTGATGCCATGCTGCATTTTATTTTTGTACAAATGTTATTCTCTTTAGCCTACAATACTCTAGATTTGAAATAAATCCTTACTTGTTCTATTTGACATGATATCCAAGCAAATCTGATTAAATTCAATTGGAAAAGAAAAAAAAATCTAATATCCTAGCACATGCTACAGCAGCTAGCATGTGCAGAGCATAGCATAGCAGATTAAACTAACAGATGGGAATCTAGCACAACTAAAGTGAATTTGCTTTTTTGTTAGCTTTCTGAATGATTTTCTGGCTGAGTGCTTAGTTGTTTATTTAATGGTCCAGTTCAATGTAACAAGCCATAAATACACTTATGTACCAAATATACTTATACTAAGCACCATTATGAGGGGATTATCATTGGAAGGGAGGAAGAATAGATGTGATGATCTATCATAATTTTCCAGTGTTTGGGTAATTTGTTTAAATACTTTTTTTTGTAATGTGTATAGCAATAACAATGTATAATGAAATGAAATATAATCATTTATAATAAAAGGAGGATACTATATTTTTCTTCAGACCTTCAATGAAAACACACTATTGCATTCCCATAGGATTTAAAGCACCTATCCCTAGTGGTAGGCATGGTGACATCACTTGCACCTCTTGAAGCATCAGTGAGGCCTGAGATACGTTTTCTCTTTTTTTTTTTTTTGGGGGGGGGGGTTGGTTTGTTCACCAATGGAATTTTTTTAAGTCATTTATATTGGAGTGGAGGTGAGGGGCAGAGGGCTGGCAAGACTTTCTGTTTTGATGAATGGGTTTAGTTGAGACTTTAATGACCAGATAACATTTTTCACTCTTGATATTCATATTGTGTACATATGTTTTTATTAGGTATTTTAGGATTTTACATTAAACATTGTAGGCATATGTGTGTGGACAGCAGATGGAAAAGAGCAGCTTCTCCTTTGTAGCAGCCAGATATTTTTATCATCAGCAGGATAACTGTGAGCATCTCTTATAAGATTTTTGAAACACTGAATCGACCAGATTAGGAGCAGAAAACAAGAAAATGTCCCTTGTAAAAATGGTGGTTCTAGCAAAGGTAGTTTGCTTTGCACACCAAAGGTTATAGGTGCCTAAAAACTCCAGTGCACTGTAATTCTTATTGAACTTGTTCTACTTATTAACGAGATACTGTATATGTCTGCTTTAGCCACTGTATACATATTTTGATAGGGCCTAAAAAGAAATTATTATTATTATTATAATACACAATTTATATAGTGCCAACAGTTTATGCAGCACTTTACAATGTAGAGGGGGGCAGCACAAGTACAGTATAGTTCAATACAGAAGGGACAGTAGGGCCCTGCTCGTAGAACTTACATTCTAAAGGGAGGGAGTGGTGGTATAAAAGGTAATAGATGCAGGGAATGATTTGATGGGGGTGGCTCATATGGTGTTCAAATGTTCAAATGGTGTTCATATTGTTTTTCGAAGGTGCATTTTTTGACACATTTAAATGCTTCCACAATGTCATAAAATGGTAGGTGGTTGCCACATTCCTGGAGGATAGAGACTAGAACAGCCTTTCTCAACCTTTTCAACACAGAGGAATCTTTGAAATAGTTCTCCAGTCCCATGCTAAAAATTTGAAATCTACAACTCATGAAACATTAGTGTGATGGTCAATGGGAAGAATGGTCCTTACGCTTATGGTCATTGGGAAGAATTACCTCCTTACAGATAGCTAAAATGATCAATGGTGTCGGTCGGAACTTATTCGAGAGGCAGAAATGGCCCAATGCTAAAGGAACCCCTAGCAACCTCTGGAGGAACCCTAGGGTTCCACGGAACCCTGGTTGAGGATCACTGGACTAGAAGATACCCTTTAAGTTGGGATTTTAATGGCAACAACACCACCAATTTGAGTAAAAGCAAAGGTTTATTAATACATGTTATAAGATCAATCACACATGATGATCTAGTAAAAACAGAGCAAAAACTAATTACATAATCATTGCAAGCACACAAGGTATATAGCATGTATAGGGTTACTCGCCATTGTCCAAAAACACTCTTCGGTACCCGACACATTTCAGATTCAAGCCTTCCATCAGGGGTACTTAATGGGAAAATGTATATTCAAATATTTCAGAATAAAATAGAGAATAAAACATCAGAATAAAATAGAGTAAATAGTTCTCCACAGGGCCTTTAGTAGTCCTTGGAAGAGCAGTCGTATAAATATGTGGCCTTACACTCTCACCCTAGATGTGTCCTTATGGAGTTTCCCTGTCAGAGCACCATCCTTCCTGGCAGTGCTGCCAGTGCTGTGCTCTGACAGGAAAACCACAGGATGAGGGTGTAAGGCCGCCTATTTAATGGAGAGTAACCCTATACATACTACAGTATAAATCTTGTATGTATATCATTTGTTTTTGCTCTGTTTTTACTAGATCATCACATGTGTGATTGAACACCATTACTTTATAGGCCCTATCAGTGGCTAAAGCAGACATATATAGTATCTTGTTAATTTGTTTCGGTTGTAAGCTACTAGCTCTAAAAATATTTGAAACATGGATCCTGAAGAAGCCCACATCTCAGGTAAAATGCGTAGATCCATAAACCTCCTTGGATTTTATCCCTATGTGGATTTATGTACTATATGTCGATGTATAAAACACAACATGTCTTTAAGATGATTTATACCTTTCTTGTTTTTAAGGCTGTATACAAATAAAATGTATTGATTTTATATGGAATGGTTTGCCAGTGCAAACTGCAGAAGCAGGAATCTTCTGTGCGGACAGCCACAGTTATTTGCAGCTTTTTGGACATGCCTGCAGGGGTGGCTGCTGGATGCACTTTGTGTGCATCCAGCAGCTATCACTGCAGTTCCTGACTGTGCAGATACCCTCAAATAACTGCGGCCAACGACCACCTGTCATTATAATGAATGGGGCCAGCAGCTGCACCAAGACAATGACAGAAACAGCAGGAATCAGAAGATTCCTGCTGGTGCAATTTGTACCACCCTAAATCCAAGGTGTGAATGCAACCTAAGCCCTTGTACACACCTGTCGGAAATTCCGACCGGAAAAGGACCAATCGGATTATATTGTCGAAAAATCCGATCATGTGTGGGCTCTATCAGACTTTTTCCGTCTGAGATTCTGACGGAAAAAATCTGAGAGCAGGATCTAAAATTTTCCGATAACAAAATCCGATCTGACTTTTTCCGATCGCTTGTAGAGAATTCTGATCGGACAAAGTGCCACGCTCAGATCAAAGTACAAGAGCTATTGGCTACTAGGCTGAATGTAGTCTTGTCGGAACGAACGAACGTCATCACGTTCCGAACAATCGGATTTTCCGACAACTTTGTTCGACTGTGTGTATGCAACACCAGTTTCGGACAAAATCTGTTGGAAAAAATCTGACGGATTTTGTGGTTGGAATTTCTGACCGTGTGTACAAGGGCTTGGTGTCTGTGTTTATTACTGCAAAGGGAAGATTCCATCCTAATATTAAATAATGATTTTGTAAAGCCATATTTGTTAACCATTTGCCTGTTAATCAACCCATATTGAAAAAGAACAGGTCTTAGTATTTTTTGAAAAACATTGTGCCATAAAAGCCTTAAAAATCATTAAAACATGTAAAAATTATTTACCTGTCAAAGTAACTGATGCATACTATTGCATTAAAGACCTCTAGTTATAAAAGGGGTAAATTCAGAGTTTGCTAGAAAAGTGTTCAGCTGTAATAGTGTCTAGAGGGTTGATTGAGAATAACTGTTGACAGTGAAACATTTCTAGTGTTTTATTGAGAAACCTTACTATAATAATGTATAATATTACCTAATACATAATTTTTTACTTCAAAATATAATAAACAGTAAACAATTGTGCTTCACAAATAATACACACTTTAGAAAAGAATTCACACGCTGCAGAGAAAATTATATAAAGTGTAAAAACGCAATAGTTGTTAGCCTGTATGAGTATTGTAAATATACGTTAATTATTTTTACAATGATTTTGGCATTACTGCTCTAGTGTGGCATGCTAAGCCTAGTTTAATAGACTCTGTGGGGTGCGGTCTTTACTGATTGCTAGATTTTTTTGCAAGGAGGATTTGGCTTATCCCTTTTAGTAAACATATAGTTGACAATGACAGTATCATTAGACAGACAGGTAAGCAAACATTTAGGGTAGTCGTACTAGCAACATTCAGAACAGTGATTTAATATTTCTAAAGCTTCCACCTTCAGACTTGGGACTTGGGAAATGGGATTAGACAAACAGGTGCATAATGAATGTATTTAGTTAATTGCATTATACTCGTTTATAAATCTGACCTCATACTCAAGAAATCTCAAGTGATCTCTAATATCCTAAGAAAATACAATTTAACAAAATGTTTATTTACATAGTGCTAAAAGCATTTAACCACTACAACACACCAGTTATTTCCATAACAGATACATAGGAATTGAGCATCTTTGATACTCTCTAAAATTACTCCATATGACACGTCAGATATACAGTATTCCAGAAAAATAAGTACACCCCTCACATTTTTGTAATATTTTATTACATCTTTTCATGTGGCAACACTGAAGAAATTACACTTTGCTACAAAAGTAAAGTATTGGGTGTACAGCTTGTATAACAGTGTAAATGTGCTGTCCCCTCAGAATAACTCAACACACAGCCATTAATGTCTAAACCACTGGCAACAAAAGTGAGTACACCCCTAAGTGAAAATGTCCAAATTTGGCCCAATTAGTAATTTTCCCTTCTCCATGCCATGTAACTCATTAGTGTTACAAAGTCCCAGGTGTGAATGGGGAGCAGGTGTGTTAAATTATGTGTTATCGCTCTCACTCTATCATACTGGTCACTGGAAGTTCAACATAGCACCTCATGGCAAAAAACTCTCTGAGAATCTGAAAAAGAGAATTGTTGCTCTACATAAAGATGGCCTAGGCTATAAGAAGATTTTTAAGACCCTAAAACTGAGCTGCAGCACAGTGGCCAAGACTATACAGCGGTTTAACAGGACAGGTTACACTCAGAACAGGCCTCACCATGGTCGACCGAAGAAGTTGAGTGCATGCGCTTAGCATCATATACAGAGGATATCTTTGGGAAATAGACGTATGAGTGCTGCCAGCATTGCAGCAGAGGTTGACGGGATGGGGGTCAGCCTGTCAGTGCTCAGACCATATGCCGTACACTGCATCAAATTGGTCTGCATGGCTGTCATCCCAGAAGGAAGACTCTTCTAAAGATGATGCAGAAGAAAGCCCACAGACAGTTTGCTGTAGACAAGCAGACTAAGGACATGGATGACTGGAACCATGTCCTGTGGTCTGATGAGATCAAGATAAACTTATTTGGTTATGGTGTCAAGCGTGTGTGGTGGCAACCAGGTGAGAAGTACAAAGACAAGTGTGTCTTACCTACAGTCAAGCATGGTGGTGGGAGTGTCATGGTCTGGGGCTGCATGAGTGCTGCCGGCATTGGGGAGCTACAGTTAATTGAGGGAACCATGAATGGCAACATATACTGTGACATACTGAAGCAGAGCATGATCCCCTCCCTTCGGAGACTGGGCCGCAGGGCAGTATTTCAACATGATAACAACCCCAGACACATCTCCAAGACAACCACTGCCTTTATAAAGAAGCTGAGGGTAAAGGTAATGGACTGGCCAAGCATGTCTCCAGACCTAAACCCTATTGAGCAACTGTGGGGTATCCTCAAATGGAGGGTGGAGGAGTGCAAGGTCTCCAACATCCACCAGCTCCGGGATGTCATCATGGAGGAGTGGAAGAGAACTCCAGTGGCAACCTATGAAGCGCTGGTGAACTCCATGCCCAAGAGGGTTAAGGCAGTGCAGGAAAATAATGGTGGCCACACAAAATATTGACATTTTGGGACAAATTTAGACATTTTCACTTAGGGGTGTACTCACTTTTGTTGACAACAGTTTAGACATCAATGGCTGTGCACTGAGTTATTTTGAGGGGACAGAAAATTTACACTGTTATACAAGCTGTACACTCACTACTTTACATTGTAGCAAAGTGTAATTTCTTCAGTGTTGTCAAATGAAAAGATATAACAAAATATTTACAAAAATGTGAGGGGTGTACTCACTTTTGTGAGATATATGTATGTACCTTTTGCAAAAGAAAAACAAAGAAATCATTGGGTAAAGCAGCTCAGTTTAGGGCCTATAAACAATGTATTTTACTACTTCATCATAGATAACTGTTAAACTGGTACTTTCATCCTTTTATTATTTGCTTGTTTTCTCCATTTAACATTTAGATTTTCCAACAATTAGCCCACAACCTAACACCCTAATCTATAACCTTAACTTGTAAACATGTGATTATGTGCAACTTAAGCTGGCCATAGATGAAGAGATTTTCTTTCCTGTAACCACTGGTTATGGAAATTAAAACTGCTTGATTCCCCTATTAGCACAGTCAGTGTTGATGGGGGAATCCCTCCTGTAGAGGGATTGTGTTCTCCTGGCAGGAGAAACTACAATAGTCGCTAGCTCTAATTGCATGTAAATTCCAACAGACTGGTTTTACCAAAGTTGTTAAATATTCAACTTGGGTACATTCAGCCTACACATACATGGTTCAAATCTAAGCCGATCCCTCCTTAGG
Source organism: Lithobates pipiens (assembly GCF_037356315.1). Taxonomy (NCBI): domain Eukaryota; kingdom Metazoa; phylum Chordata; class Amphibia; order Anura; family Ranidae; genus Lithobates; species Lithobates pipiens. The sequence goes on along the minus strand of NW_027507764.1, from coordinate 330,778,326 downwards.
TCAGCCTAACCTTCTATGGCTTCTAAGGAGGGCAGCAGTTAAGTGAGCCTGTCCTTTAATTAACTACACATAATCCTTCCTCTTGTCCCCCCATTCAGAGTTTATATAGGGCTGAGAATGTTCTTGCCAAACACCCAACCACATGTGATAATTTAAGGTGCCTGGGCAGAAAATTGCCAAGCCTCCAATGCGTCCTAATGGGAGGAAGAGAAGTGAGTTACATGCTTTTCTTTCTTTTTTCAGAGGCAAAGGGAATATGAGCTGCTGAAGGTTTAGAGAATTTGTTAATTTCCGACCTGAACACCAAGTTAACAAAATGTAACCCATAACCTAACACCTAACACTAAGATACCAACACCAGAGAGCTCATAATTAGCTAGGATCATGCCATATATTTGGCAGCTGGCTTTTTTTTTTTAAACCAAGACAGCTGCCAAATGTACTCCCAAAGCCAACATATATACAGTGTAAATATGAGTTATCTTGCACTAAAAGTGCCCCAGAAATCAATATTGCAGATGAAATCTAACAGCAGCACTCAACTATATAAAAACACACTTGGTGCGGGAGACTGAATGTGAATAGCATAGGAATCACACCGAATTCCTATGCAAATCACATGCGATTCTCTGCAGTGATTTTTGTATGGGCTCAATTCGCACAGCACTGCACGAAAAAGGTGCAGGTGTCTTTTTTTTTGCCACATGGAATCAGATCGCATGGGTGTTCACACCATGTGATCTGTTTCTTGCAAGCGCATTGAAAACTGGTTTGGGTTGTCATTAATTTACCATTGACACCAATGAAAGATCACATAAATGGATTTGAATGTGGTTTAGGAATCATTGCATTTTCTGCACTGCATATATGTGAACTGAGGCTTAAACTAAAAAAAGTGTTGCGTTGTCACTTTAAATTAAATTGACAAAACAATAAATATATCACATGCCAAAAAATAAATAAAAACTATAAAATGATCCCAAATATAAAGTCCAAAATAATAAGGTCCACTGTGAAGTAATTATTACTTCATAAGCCACACAACCATTGTGAACCAGCAACTGTGAAAACACACAACTGATTGCTAAAAAATTAAGACCTTAGGCTCAAAGAGGTCTAACAGTGCTCAAGGGACAGATTCCAAATGAATGGATGGCCATAGCATTAAATACAAAGTTCAGGTAAGGCTTGGCCCTCCAAACTTCCAGATAATACTGCTCGGATCTCCTCTGAATAAATAACTCACACATAATGAAGGCAATGTCACTCACACAAAGAGAAGAGCAAGAAGAGAGGCAAAAGTGAAGTACGGTATGTTTCAACCCAGTTTATTTAGAGATACAGTAATGTCATATACTCACAAACAGCAAAAAACATATCACATACACTTGCCGGTTCTCAAGGCAGGCTTGATGGTGTCAATGTTTAGCTCTACCCTATGCATTTCATCCAACGGGACATCTTCCAAGGGTCTACGGATTCACGTAGGATGAATTGCATAGGGTGGAGCTAAAGAGGTGCACAACATTCATGTGGCTCATGAAGAAATAATTTACCTCATGGTGGACCATATATACAATGTTGAAGCTGTATCACCCTAGCTAGGACCCTAGCTAACCTGTCCATCATTGCCTATATTTAGCAAGTATAATTCACTGCCTACCTTCTAAATAGGAAGAAGTTGCTAATATTTTTAGAAAAATTCCAGAAATGTCCCTTTTATGTGCTTTTTAGTAATGACCTCTACATCTATATTGGAGGTACTGTCATTTACCAACTACAACTTGTTTACCTTCATTTCACATTGGAATAATTTCAAACATTCACATTAGCAGTAAAATAAAAATTCATTAGCAACAGCTAGCTTGTCAACCATACAATAGCATGAACCTTGGATTTGATATAATATAGTGACAATTAAGTTTCATAACCTTTGGAAGCATGCTAAATGAAAAACAAATCTCCTGGGAAGTGAATATAAGAGGTAAGAGGTCCCCATCGTAATGTTCTACCATGCTAAGTTATTCATACTGTTTGCAACCTGCAACACTGATCATATAATGTAGGATAAGTGTTAAGTGTAACATGATTATCTCAATACTTATGACTAATACTCGCAATGTTTGATGAACAATGTTTAGAATCTGTCATTGGAGCTTTGTTTCCCAGCTTTAGAAAAGTGTAACTTCTTTGAAATTATACCCTGGATTCAAAATGATTGCTTTTAAGTTTTGTAAGAAGATCAAAGTATAACTAAAGGCATTTTGTTGGGGGGGGGGGGGGGGTAGCTTAAGAAGTAAAGCAACTGCCCTGTTTACCATTATCACCAAGAGTGAAAGTGAAAGAAAATCACCAAATTTTGGTTTGTAACCAGGACAGGAATGTAAATCTTTCAATGGGAACATTAGTTCTCGTGGCCCTGGTGACAACCATGGATTCCCTCATTTTGGAGTGATTTTGTCTCACTACAGGGGGTCCCTGGGTTACAAACCCATTAGGGACTTTCCTCCTGTTTGTAATCCGGGAATGTTTGTACGTCGGCCACGCATGCGTAGCACTTCAATTACGGACATTTCCGATGTTCCATCGTATGCCGTTCGGCGCATGCGTGGCAAATGACGGACATTTCCGACATTTTCCAAGGCTCCGTCTGGCTGTGCATGCGCAGAACGCCAATTACGGACATTTCCGATGTTCCAAATCAAATAAATGGTGTTGCGCTACCTTAGAGAATTTAAACTAAACTAAAGTGCTTAGTGCATAAGTATCTAATATAATTATTACAAAGCTAAATAGCAAAATAGCAACCCCTAATGTTAAATAAATATAGCAAATTCTCCCTAGACCAAACAGTTAAATAATTGTGCAAAGGGGTATGATCGAAGAATGTAGATACCCCAAACAAATTATACAAAAACAGCAAACAGTCCAATAAGTGCATAAAGTGTCTAGTGCTTAAATAACAACAAAAATCCAAAGAGTAGTAAAGTAACTGGTGCTTAAATATTCATAGACCCATTAGTCCATGATCGCATATGTAAAAGCCAAAACTTCCAATTGTGCAATAATAAAGTGCAACCAAATTTCTCATGAATAAATAAAATCAAGTACAATAAATGAAAAAATAAATCATTACAAATGCAAACGTGAATCACACAGTGCAAATAAGCAAGTAAACAATAAAGGGGGGATAGAGTCTCTATGTAAACATAAATGAGTAAAGTGACCAGTGACTCATTTAGTGCTTCTCCAAATAGAAAGTGCCAAAACCGGTGAGTATAACTCGTATGCCTCTTCAGTGCTCACAGCACAGCAGGTGGAGTGGCCCCTTACCTTACTGCTGTAAGGTAAACAGCAGAGCTAAAAAGGGCAAAAAATCCAGGAAATGTATCCCTACTCCTGGCAGGTTAATACTGTCCCCCACGGCTGGTGTTGGTAATTCAATAGTTTTCACAAGGGTAGTGCTGAAGGCAGCTTTTCTTCTTCCTCTCTCTCACACATGACCGGAGAGAGGAAGAAGAGAAGCTGCCTTCAGCACTACCCTTGTGAAAACTATCACAAGGGTAGAGAATTTGCTATATTTATTTAACATTAGGGGTTGCTATTTTGCTATTTAGCTTTGTAATAATTATATTAGACACTTATGCACTAGGCACTTTAGTTTAGTTTAAATTCTCTAAGGTAGCGCAACACCATTTATTTGATTTTTAACAATTTTTTGGTGGTAGGGCTTATACCTCTGTTGGTGGTTTGCTGCAACCTGCCCTTAGTGATAGTTTATGTCTTTATGATAGCACGGGGATACTCCAATTTATTCTATTTCCGTTTGGCGCATGCGCTGCAAATTACGAACATTTCCGACATTTTCCAAGGCTCCGTCTGGCCGCGCATGAGCAGAATGGCAGATGGTCCGCACAGAACGGCATAAGGTCCCCGCAGCACCCTGTTCGTAAGTAGGAGTGGTTGTAAGTCAGGCGTTCGTAAGTCGGGGACCCCCTGTACCTGTTTTGGCCATGAGACAGGAAGTAAAGGCACATCTCCCCAATGAAATACAGATGGCAAAAATAAAAAATAAACTGACGGTTACACCCCCACCCTTTATGGCCTTTATAAAAAAAAGGGTGTCTTTAGTTCTTTTTTAAGAATGACAATACGTATCATTGTTCTTAAAGTTTTTTCAAAGACTGCTATTTAACCACTTGAGATCCGCGCTATAGCCAAATGACGGCTACAGCGCGGATCTCCTTTTCCGGGACGACGTCAATAGACGTAGTCCCGTGTACGCGCGGCGCGCTCTGTGATCGGCGAGTCCATGAGACTCGCCTGATCACCGATCGGTGCAAGGAGTCGATCCCGACCCCTTATCACATGATCAGCTGTCAGCCAATGACAGCTGATCATGTGATATAACGGAGCCGGTAATCGGCTAGTATTCCTCCTCGCGCTGTCAGCGCGAGGAGAAAAAAAAAAGCCGATCACCGGCGGCCGTGATCGGGACATCAGTCCCGATCACGGCCAGCAATGCAAGCGCCCACCTGCCCCCTGCCAGTGCCCACCTGCCCCCTGCAGTGCCACCCTAATTAAAAGTAAGTGCCCCCCGTCAGTGCCACTCAGCAGTGCCCATAGTGCCACCCAGCAGTGCCCACAGTGCCACCCAGCAGTGCCCACAGTGCCACCCAGCAGTGCCACTCACAGCGCCACCCACAGTGCCCACAATCTGCCTCAAAGGTGCTGCACCCCAGTGCCGCCCATCAGTGCCCAGCAGTGCCGCCCACCAGTGCCCAGCAGTGCCGCCCATCAGTGCCCAGCAGTGCCACCTATCAGAGCCACCTATCAGTGCCACCTATCAGTGCCCATCAGTCCCATCTATCAGTGCCCATCCGTGCCACCCATCCATGCCACTTATCCGTGCCACCCATCCGTGCCATCTTATATGTGCCCATCTTTGCCCATCAGTGCCGCCTAATTTGTGCCCATCGGTGCCGCCTTATCTGTGCCTATTAGTGCCGCCTTAACTATGCCTATCAGTGCCCACCAATGCAGCCTATCAGTGCCCACCAATGCAGCCCATCAGTGCCCACCAATGCAGCCTATCAGTGCCACCTAATCAGCGCACTTCAATGAAGGAGAAAAATGACCCGTTTGCAAAATTTTATAACAAACTATTAAAACATGATTTTTTCTTTTTTTTTTTTTTGCATCTTTTTTTTTTTGTTTAGCAAAAAATAAAACTCCGAGCTGTAACTAAATACCACCAAAAGAAAGCTCTATTTGTGGGAAAAAAATGATAAAAATTTCATCTGGGTACAGTGTTGTATGCCTGCGCAATTGTCATTCAAAGTGCATCAGCGCTGAAAGCTGAAAATTGGTCTGGGGCTGAGGGGGGTTTAAGTGCCCAGTAAGCAAGTGGTTAATATTATTATTATATAGGATTTACCGCATATAGTGCCCACAGTTTGCGCAGCACTTTACAACTTGTGAGCAGACAGTAAAGTTACAATAAAATTCAATACAAGAGGAATCAGAGGTAAAATAATTGGTATTTTTTTTATCTTCCAGCGAAAATCTGAATTGGCATACTGGTTTGTATTGTTTCACTCCCAGCGCAATTACAAATGCAAGACTCCGCTATAAAATCTATGGTTTGTTTCATTAAAGAAAACCTTAGCTGAGAGAAATATGTGTCTTGCTATTGCTGACCTTCATCTAAAATGGTAGTTGCCTGTCCATGGATGTAACATTTTCCAAGTCACTGATCTGGAATGTGTATGCAGCTAGTAATGACAGAGTCAGGTCAGATCACCTTATTTGCTCATTAGGTCAGCCTCAGAGGCCTAAACATTGTTTAAGCCATTGGAGTTGATTTACTAGACTGTTCACTTTGAATTTAAAGTTCCACCTTTGGAAGGGGTGTTTTACACTTACGCTTTCAATGATAATAGTAAACAGGACTAATAGAGAGGGTGACTCACCTCAATGGGGACACAGACAGCAATACAAATTGACCGGTATTCCTATTCCTCTCGTCTCTATCTAAAACTAACAAAAATGTTTTGGCTTTAGTTATACTTTAAGGCAAATAGACTGTTCACTTTGAATGTAAAGTTCCACCTTTGGAAGGGGTGTTTTCCCAGAGCTTAGTGAACGCGGTACACGGAATATCCAATCATACCCCTTTACACAGAATACCCAATCATGTTGAAAGAAAATCAAAACAGTATTTTTTGTCACATGATTGGATAATGGAAGTCAGCATAGCTTCACCTCATTTCCTAAGCTCTGTGGAAACACCTCTTCCAAAGGTGGAACTTTACATTCCAAGTATAACTAAAGGCAAAACATGTTTGTTAGTTTTGGATAGAGGCGAGAGGGATTAGAATACCAGTCAATTTATATTGCTGTCTGTGTCCCCATTAGGGTGAGTCACCCTTTCTATTAGTCCTGTTTACTATTATCATTGAAAGTGAAGGTAAAAGAAAATCCCAACCTCTGGGTTGTCCCCAGAAAAGGGATAGAGGGAAAGTCTTCCAATGGGGACACTACTTGTGTGGACCTGGGGCTCCTTAACCATCCACCGCATATATACTGCGGCACGGCTGCATGAAATCACGTACCTGTACATGATTTCGTGCACAAGCTCTGGGGCATGCTTGCGTGCCGTGTGTGACCAATCACACAGTCTGATTGTGGGTCTGGTGGGTGCCAAGGCTGCCGGCCACCTGCAATCGTTCTGAGGAAGGGCAGAATAAACAAGGCAGACCGCCATTCACTGAGGGGGGAATATGGAGATCAGAAACACAGATCTCTGTTTTCCTTCAGTCACAGCATTCCCCCCACAGTTAGAACACACTCCTTAGGAGCACACTTAACCCTTTGATCTGCCCTGTTGTTAACCCCTTCCCTGCCAGTGTCATTTATACAGTGACACTGCATTTTATTTAGCACTGATTGGTATTGGTAATAAATGGGGAGGTGTAGATGTGGCGCTAATCCTCTAATTTATTAGAATTAATAATAGACGAATAAAAACTAGGTAGTACAATTAGTATTAAATGAGACCAGGTGATAGGAACCTGCATCTGCAGCAGAATCCTGTGACAGGATCTTGTTTAAAGTGAAGAAATGAAAAAAAAAAGTGCTAGTTCAAGTGCAGCTGTGTTACACCCTCTGTCTAGTGTGGGGTTACAGCAGAAAAAAGGGGGTGTTTGAATTGCTAAATGTTCCGCCAAATGCAATTCAATCTTGATAAAATAAAAGTGAAAAAATAATATATGAGACCAAAATAAATTACGTGCTGAAGTGTGTTACACCCTCAAAGTGTCAGAGGTGTATAGTGGTGTATTGTTGGCTTAGTGTTAAAGTTTGTGAGGTTATGAAGCCTCCACTTAACATGTAATATAATGATGGTAAGTCCTATTGTGTTCCAAACAACATGTGTGTTTGACTCTCTGCTATAAAAACTTACTGCATACCATACAGTCATTAGCAGGAAGCAAAATCAACTGATAAAATGAAAAATGTGAAATAAAAGTGACACCAAAATAAATTACATGCTGAAGTGTTTACACCTGCTATGTTATTCAAGGTGTCAGAAGTGTATTGTGGTGTGTTGTTGGCGTTGTGTTAATATGTGTGAGGTTATAAAGCCTCCAATTAGCATATAATACAATGATGGTAGGTCCCATTGTGTTCCGAACACCATGTGTGTTTGACCCTCTGCTGCAAAGATTTACTGCATACCTTACAGACATTAGCAGGAAGCAAAATCAGATAAACAAAATAATGTACCGCTGTGATAATTACAATTCTAAACAGTGTTAGAAATTTTAAAAGTACCGTATATACTCGAGTATAAGCCGAGATTTTCAGCCTCTTTTTTGAGGCTGAAAGTACCCCCCTCGGCTTATACTCGAGTCATCGCTGTCTGCCTGCTCGATCAGCGTGTCGAGCAGACAGACAGCGGCCATTCTATAATTCAAAAGCCGCGCCTCCGGCTCCGCCTTCGCCTGTGATAGGCGGAACACTGAATTTCCCAGCAGCCTGTGTTCCGCCTATCACGGACATCGTCTCATCCTCGTACTACGGACGAGGATGAAAGGATGTCCGTGATAGGCGGAACACAGACTGCTGGGAAATTGTGTTCCGCTTATCACAGACAGGGAGGCGCGGCATTTGAACAGGGGAATGGGCGCCGACGAAGAGCGGTGATCCTGGGACGGGACCGGACGGAGGCTCGGCTCGGGACGGGACGGGACCGGACGGAGTCTCGGGACGGGACGGGACCGGACGGAGGCTCGGGACGGGACGGGACCGGACGGAGGCTCGGCTCGGGACGGGACGGGACCGGACGGAGGCTCGGGACACAGGTAGGCTGGACACACAAGGCCACACACACACACACACACACACACACACACACACACACACACACACACACAGATGGATGGACACACACACAGGGATGGATGGATGGACACACACACACACACAGGGATGGATGGATGGATGGACACACACACAGGGATGGATGGATGGATGGACACACACACACACAGGGATGGATGGACACACACAGGGATGGATGGATGGATGGACACACACACAGGGATGGATGGATGGATGGATGGACACACACACAGGGATGGACGGACACACAGGGATGGACAGGCATATCTCACCCTCGGCTTATACACGAGTCAATAGGTTTCCCAGTTTTTTGGGGGTAAATTGGGGGCCTCGGCTTATACTCGGGTCGGCCTATACTCGAGTATATACGGTAAACAATAAATAAATGGTAGAATTAAATTGAGAAAAATAAATAGTAGAATTACTCCATTGATTAATTAATAAAGTGACTTGTGCTCAAAAACAGTGTCCAGTGCCTGATCAGAATGATGTTATTAATCCTTTAAGTGACAGTAGTGCCGGTGAACTTATCCATGCTGATAGTAGATTTGCACTCACCAGATGACCTTACCCCCCCCAGGAGTATTACACATTCACAATATAAGCGACTGTGTAGCTCTCTGGAACCAGCTGGGCACTCTGTTAATCACTTACTGGCGTCCCACTGAGTTTTTACATACAAAAGAGAGGGATGCCTATAGCGTAATATTGCTTTTAAACTTTATTTATTTGTGGGTAAAAAAGATAATGTACTCACAATTAGTTAAAAATATACATTTAGATGAAACAAACAATCGCAGCTGTGACTGGAAGTGATGGAAAGACATACTGTAACTCTACCCTACGCGTTTCGTCATTCAAGACGTCCTCTGGAGCGTCGTATTGGTGTCACTGGTCTCAAAAAAGTGTCACTTAGTGTCAAATTTGTGCATCGCAAAGCTGCAGTTCTGATAAAAATCGCTGATTGCCATCATTACTAGTAAAAACATTAACAAAAATAAAGTCTATAAAAAAATCTCATCGTTTGTAGACGCTATAACGTTTGTGTAAACCAATTAATATTCGCGTATTGCTATTTTTTTACCAAAAATATGTAGCAGAATACATATTGGCCTAACTTGATGAAGAAATTCGATTTTTTTTGGGTATGTTTTATAGCAGAATGTAAAAAATGTTATTTTTTTTCAAAATTGTCGGTTTTTTTGTTTATAGAGAAAAAATAAAAACCCTAGAGGTGATCAAATGCCACCAAAAGAAAGCTCTATTTGTGGGTAAAAAAAAAGAAATCTATTTTATTTGGGTACAGCGTTGCACGACCACGCAATTGTTACACAGTTAAAGCAACGCAGAGCTGTATCAGAAAAATGGCCTGGTCAGGAAGGGGCTGAAGTGGTTAATTAGCAGGGACTTTATCTAACTTCCTGTTTTGAGTATGAAACAGGAAGTGAAGGTAAATCTCCCTACAGGGGTTTTACTGTAAGTCTTCTTTATTCTATTCAAAAAGAAAAAAAAAGTTTTGGCTATAGTTTTACTTTAAGTAAATCAACCCTCTTGGATCAGACTGAGATCAAAGCAACCAGCATTTTCTGAAGAAAAGGTCACTAATGGTAACCTACGTATTTCTCTCAGGACAGGTTTCCATTAAATATATCTAAAGCTAAAAAATAAACTGGATACATTTGGAAAGCATTCAAGTTGGGAATATTCACCATTGTGTCGGAACACAAAGGGATGAAGAATCCAACATTTCACAGTAATTTTTTGGAACAAAGGGTAAGGGGAAATATTTAAACACCCTTTCCAATAATAATTGTCTATGAGGCTTTTTCCCCTCATTTGGTGAAATGTCCTTTTATTTCTTTTTGTGTCTTCACAACAGGAAGTTATGGGGAATTTCCCCAACTGGGGTACTGAGAAGAGTTTTAACTATTCCCTGGTCTATCTAATACTACAATTTATGTTAGCTTCATCACAGATACAGACTTAAGAAGACTTTGTCACCTTCCTCAATTAGGGCGAAGTGACAGTGTGTAAAGTGTTACCACTTACACCAGCTATACTCACCTTACCAGTGTTCTCACACTCACTTCTTCCTCCACTGCAGCCAACCCCAGGTATGGGGGGTATGCATGTAACCTCCTCACAAAAGACACAGCTTGGGTGTATTAGTCAATCCCTATCATTCTCATATAATTGAGGTAGTGATGTCACTGCTCCCCTTAGCATCCAAAGCCAGCTTCAATCTCAGTCCCAACTGCATTGCAGCAGCTGTCAGGGTTTGCTGGTAAGGTGAGTATAATTGGTGTGGGGAGAACCTTACAATTTGTAATATGCAGGGCCCAAGATCACCAGCCAGCCTCTTGTAAAAGTAAATAATCTTTATTGCACTTGCAAAACAGGCAAAAAAATGCTTCTTTCAGCTAAAATAAAGAGTCCATACTCTTGGTATAACAAAATCAAATGTTTGGCTCACTACCTCTCAGTTTGTCCCTTAACAGGGTTAGGTCCCCACCTGCCTCAGTGGTCTCAAAGAGAAAGTTTCCAACCAATAATCAGAGTCTCAGCCACAACTGCTCACTTACTCACCTTGCACTGCTATGCACACTGCTTCACAGATACCTGTTGATGGTTTCCTGTTCCTCTTTAGGCCTTTCTTGCAGGTGGCTTAACCCCGTTGAGACCAAAGTCCCTGTAATCAGGATTCGGAGGCTCTTTCTCAACCAAAGTCTCTCCAAGAGGACTAACCCTACATAGGTGAGAACTCCTTAATATTCAAAATTGCATACAAGTTATCCCCATTAAAGGGATCCCAATCCAAACAGCAGGGAAATACACCTACCATCCAGGACACAACCCTGGGTTCCCATGCAAAACACTGAATTGGTAAGGAGACAGAGCATTCCTTTAAATATGAATCGCTCCAAACATGTGCTGCTTGTTGGAACAGTGGAAAAAACAAGCATAGCACCTTCCGTGATTACTGACCAACCACACTATCCTTGGGAAAATGTCTTAAATCCAGGGATTCAGTATATTGCTGTGACTCTTAACCACAATTAGGTTTTTAAGGAATTTACAAATGAAAGTTTTCCAAGAATCGGTGCAAAACTTACAATGGAAAGGACTTTTGCTGTTTGTGCATGGTAACCTCTGATTGTCATACAGGTGCATGCCCACTGTATTTCACATGCCAAAGCACAGTGTTCAGGGTATCATGCAGGGTCTGTGTATGAACTTTGTCTGTCTAAGCCCTTGTACACACGGTAGGAAATTCCGACGGAAAATGTCCGATCGGACCGCATTGTCGGATAACCCGACCATGTGTGGACTCCATCTGACTTTTTCCAATCGGAATGTCTGACCAACAATGTTTGAGAGCTGGATGTAAAATTTTCCGACAACACTTTGTCTGATCGTTTGTAGAGAATTAAGATCGGACAAAGTGCCACGTAAGCTCAGATCAAATTACGAGACCAAAGCTATTGGCTACTAGCCGCAATGTAGTCTCATCGAAACAAACAAACGTCATCACGTTCTGAAGGTTCGGATTTTCCAACAACTTTGTCCTACCGTGTGTATGCAACACCAGTTTCGGACAAAATCCGTCGGAAAAAATCAGACGGATTTTGTTGTCGGAATGTCTGACCGTGTGTACAAGGGCTTAGTGTCTAGTGTACGCTCTAGGCAAACCTCTAAGCATGTTTAATTCTCTTACACTTCAAATTCATTAAACAAGGATATTCATTAAGCAAGGACATGCAGGGGTTACATTTCTTAGGGCAAATAAGCTGTTCAAATTTTCCCTTAGCTTAGTGAATGAGGTGAAGTTCTGCTGACTTCCACCATCCGATCATGTGCAATTAAAAAATACAGGTTTTTTTTTCCTTGTACAAATTTGAATATTTTTTGCAAAGTGATTTTCACCACATTCATTAAGCTAAGGGACAATTCTAAGGGACAATTTCCTTGCAAAGTGACAAATCACTTACATATTAAACAGCACATATGGTTAGTATTTCAACCCCATAGAAGTAAATTGTCCTCAAATTCACTAAGCTAAGGGATAATTCCCTTGCAAAGTGAACAGCCTATTTTCCTTTAGTAAATTAAAACCATACCGAAGTGTTAATTTTCCTTTCCATCTCTTATGTAATATGTTCCAGAAATGAAATATTGACTAGCATTGGTGCTGTAGTTGTAGATTAACCTCACTCAGTGAAACTCTAAGAATTTAAATAAGGCTGTCTGTTGAATAAAACATATTAACAAGCATTCAACAATTACAGGTGCTCGGTCCAAAAGCTAAGCATTTTTTTTCATCATATTATCATAGTGCAATCTAATAGACTTAAATGATTGTACTACTAAAATCAAAAGAATACTTTTTGATGTAATATAAAAAAAAACTCAAAACTTTGACTAATGCATATTTTATCACAGCGCACATATCTTATGTCATCTAAAGATTCTCAGCTGGTCTCTTGAGACTGAGGGACTGAGACATATCATCAGAGCTTCTTTAATGTTTTCTTTATATTGCTACCACTATTCTGATTGCAATTAATATCTTTTACAATGAAACATCAGTTAGCTGTCACCTTTTCATATAGGAGCAGTAAAGATCAATCAGTTTACTTAGTAATTCTTTCAAAGTTTGAAGGGCATACAGACTGCTGAATCAGCAGAGAGGTTTCTGAATTAAAATCCCCATTCTGTTGATTATAAAGCACTGGTGTCTCGTTTAAAGTGACTTTGTTGCTATAGTAATGATTTTAAATGAACACATACTTTTAGAAAAAGATGGTAAATACTCACTTTTTTCTCCTGCCAGCACTACTGAACTCCAATTCACCTGAAAAAACTTTTTCTGAAGTTTGCATGATAACAGACACAAGAGAGTCAATTTCCTGGGTATCCTGCAGTCCCTAACTGGATTGTCCCAGTCACCTCCATGTCACCATTGTGTCCTGTAAGGGGTGGAGGTCAGAGGATGGAACCAGTTCCAAAGTGTGGATTTATTATTGACTTCAGCAAAGGTTTTCTCAGTGTTTGAGTGATTGGCAATTTGGCCAGCAGGAAAGGTAAGTATGTATACACTTCTTTTACAGATGTGTCTTCGTATAAAATCCTCCATATGGTGACAAGGTTACTGTCACTACTGCTACTACGTAGAGGGTTCTTTACTGTAAGAGTGGCAAGGATGTGGCATTCCCTTCCACAGTCAGTGGTCTCAGCAGGGAGCATCAATAGTTTCAAGAAACTATCAGATAAGCACCTGAACGACCACAACATACAGGGATATACAAGGTAATACTGATATAAAATCCCACACGTAGGTTGGACTTGATGGACTTGTGTCTTTTTTTGACCTCACCTACTATGTAACTATGTTACTATGTAAAGTATCTTGTGGCCCATTGTGGAATGCCTGTTTTTAGCTTAAAACAATACATTTCTAAAGCATTATGTTTTGGGTGAAGGTTTTTCCGCCTGACCATTTTATTACCAAGAATTGTCCCCTCAATCTACACCCAAGGTGATTAAAAATGTCCTGTTGGATACAGTAATGGGTTGGATCACAGTGGATCAGTTTATCTGCCCTTCACCAGTACATACAATGTAACAGTCATACATAATGAGGTGCAAGGTTTCCATTGACTATGGATTCCAGTTACTTACTTAGGTTCATACTAGTGCCAATTGGAAACATGTACAAGCACAAAATATAATGGGGGTTATTTACGAATGGCAAATCCACTTTGCACTACAAGTGCAAACTACAAGTAAAAAGTGCACTTGAAATTGCACTGAAAGTGCACTTGGAGGTGCAGTCGCTGTAAATCTGAGGGGTAGATCTGAAATGAGGGGAAGCTCTGCTGATTTTATTATCCAATCATGTGCAAGCTAAAATGCTGTTTTTTATTTTCCTTGCATGTCCCCCTGAAATCTACAGCGATTTTGCACTCTCAGTGCAATTTCAAGTGCACTTTGCACTTGTAGTTTGCACTTGTAGTGCAAAGTGGATTTGTCTTTAGTAAATGACCCACAATGTTTCCCCCCACTTTTGCTTGTATTTTGGAAAATTTCTTTTTCTATTTTTTTTTCTTTAGTATATTCTCCTGCTGAACAGGTAGAACAAACCTTAATACTGGCATATGCCCTAGGCAGGTAGGCAGAACAGAACTCTGGATAGCCACACACTGGAAAAAGACTTGAAATCCTGTATTTAATTGAAAAATTGTAGGTCACATCACATCAGGTAATCCACAGCAAAAAGGAAAAGGGGGGTGAAATAAAACTGACGCGTTTCACACTGGAATCAGTGCTTACTCATAGCTAACTATCTTTCAAGCAAACATCAAATATATAGCTAAAAAAAGGGGGAAGGCATATCACATAATTGAAAGATTAGTGAAAATAATTACAAACAGCTGAACCACAGTTGTAATTGGATCTCAACATGTGCTGCCAAGCGATCAAATCACTCAGACGGAGACCAAAGACAGACCAAATATGTAAACCCAAATAAACGTGTAGACTATGTGGAACCGATGCAGGCATGTTAGACCATATAAATGCATCCATGCCTGCATACCGTTATTTTAGTGATTACATATGAAAAATTTGAAAAATCCTAAACTGTGCAGTTGGTGAAATATAAAAAAGGAGAGAAAAATAAAAATACATATATAAACCTACATGGGTTCCAAATGACGGGTGAGGAACCCGACAATAAAAAAAATGCAAACTAAATGCAGTATGTAGATAATATGTACGTGATTGTGTGTTGTATAACACGTGTAAAAATAACAACAGTGTGAGTGAAAGTTAAGAAACTTTGAAAAAATAATGAATGAGAATAAGTAGACGTAATTCCATATATGTGAATCAATATATAGTGTCTAAAAAAAGATGCACATCTGTAGATGTACCACGTATAATTATATGTTATTGCCAAAAAGATATAATAAAATGTGATGTGATGTATAGTATGTTGAAAAAGCTCAAAGAACATGCGTATAGATATACACACTCGCATATCCATAGTCTGTCTAATATAGCAATGGCAAGCACTTAAAAGTCCTCTAGACAACACACATCAAAATCCAACTTGCATATAGTTAAAGTTGCATATAGTTAGAATCAATTACTCTGTGTGGTAACAGTAAACTTCTAATGACACAAAAAGGACATACCGTATATACTCGAGTATAAGCCGAGATTTTCAGCCTCTTTTTTGAGGCTGAAAGTGCCCCCTCGGCTTATACTCGAGTCACCGCTGTCTGACTGCTCGATCAGCGTATCGAGCAGACAGACGGCGGACATTAAAATTCAAAAGCCGCGCCTCCTTCTCCGCCTCCGCCTGTGATAGGCGGAACACTGAATTTCCCAGCAGTCAGTGTTCCGCCTATCACGGACATCCGCTCATTCTCATACTACGGACGACGATGAGAGGATGTCCGTGATAGGCGGAACACAGGCTGCTGGGAAATTGAGTGTTCCGCCTATCACAGGCGGAGGCGGAGGCGCGGCTTTTGAATTGTAGAATGGCCGCCGAGAAGAGCGGCGATCCATCGGCACGACACGGGACGGAGGAGGCACGGGACGGAGGAGGCACGGGACGGAGGAGGCACGGGACGGAGGAGGCACGGGACGGAGGAGGCACGGGACGGAGGAGGCTCGGGACGGAGGTAGGCTGGACACACACACAAGGCTGCACGGACACACACACAGGGATGGATGGACACACACACACACACACACACACACACACACACAGGGATGGATGGATGGATGGATGGATACACACACACACACACACAGGGATGGATGGATGGATGGATGGATACACACACACACACACACACACACAGGGATGGATGGATGGACACACACACACACAGGGATGGATGGATGGATGGACACACACACAGGGATGGATGGATGGATGGACACACACACAGGGATGGATGGACGGACACACACACAGGGATGGATGGATGGATGGACACACACACAGGGATGGATGGACGGACACACACACAGGGATGGACGGACACACAGGGATGGACAGCCATGTCTCACCCTCGGCTTATACACGAGTCAATAAGTTTTCCAGTTTTTTGGGGGTAAATTGGGGGCCTCGGCTTATATTCGGGTCGGCCTATACTCGAGTATATACGGTACTCTAAGTGGTTGCTATATTAAAAATGAAATCTATGCATGTCCCCCTGAAATCTACAGCGACTTTACTTCCAAGTGCACTCTCAGTGCAATTTCAAGTGCACTTTGCACTTGTAGTTTGCACTTGTAGTGCAAAGTGGATTTGTCTTTAGTAAATAACCCACAATGTTTCACCCACTTTTGCTTGTATTTTGGAAAATTTAGTTTTCCATCTTTTTTTTTTTTTTTTTTTTTATGTATTTCAGTGGTAAGTCTATTAGTGGTGTTGTAGAGATCCATTTTTTTATTTCCTGAATTGTTCACATTTTTTTTCAAACTGCAAAGTAGTGCATAGCCTTTGAACTATGACCAGCCTGCTTTGAAGGGTCAATAAGAACATTTTCTTAAATAGTTTTTGAATATAAAAGGGGGAGGGTAAAGCATAGGAAAAGCTGACAAACTGCATAGGGAGAGATTAGGGTCAGTTAGGAAACTACTTTTCTGGCCCAAACTAATTTCTATGCCAGAATCATCGGACTGAAGAGGCTACTGTAATCAACAGTAATAGCATTAGCTACATACAGTAAGTGGCTGAGTTCAAACAGCAATATGAGGCACTCTGCTCCCGGGTATAAATTGTGTTGCTCTTAGAGAATCCTTGCCATTCAAGAGAAGCCTTGTAATTTATCAATGAATAGATTTCCTCTGATTGGCTAAGATGGAGAGGTGGGCAGAAGGCATCATAATCTCTACCTTGGCCAATCAAAGCAAGCTTTGCATGCACTGATAAAAATACAAGGCTTTTCTTGAATGGTGGAGATTAGTGATGAGCTGAACACTCCCCGGTTCGGATCGCACCAGAACTTGCGAACAGGCAAAAATTTGTGCGAACATGCAAACTCCATTAGAGTCTATGGGACAGGAACATGAATAATCAAAAGTGCTAATTTTAAAGGCTTATATGCAAGTTATTGTTAAGTTAAGTTTGTTGGGGATCCGGGTCCTGCCCCAAGGGACATGTATCAATGCCAAAAAAGTTTTAAAAGAGCTGTTTTTTCAGGGGCAGTGATTTTAATAATGCTTAAAGTGAAACAATAAAAATGAAATATTCCTTTAAATATCGTGCCTGGGGGTTGTCCTTAGTATGCCTGTAAAGTAGTGCACCTGTGTTTAGAACAGTACCACAGCAAGATAACATTTCTAAAGGAAAAAAATGGCATTTAAAACTGCCCGTGGTTGTAATGAATTGTCAGACCCCGACAATATAGATACAAATCATTGAAAAAAACATCATGGGTCCCCCTCCAGTCCATTACCAGGCCCTTTGGGTCTGGTACGAATATTAAGGGAAACACCTAAAATGTAAAAAAAAAAATTGTGTGGGGTTCCTCCAAAATCCATACCAGGCCCTTCAGGTCTGGCATGGATATTAAGGGGAACCATGCACCATTTTTTTTTAAACGGCGTGAGGTTCCCCCCAAAATCGATGCCAGGCCCTTCAGGTCTGTTATGGATTTTAAGGGGAGCCCCCGAGCCAAAATAAAAAGAAAGGGCGTAGGGGTCCGCCCAAAATCCGTACCAGACCCTTATGTGAGCATGCAATCTGGCAGGCTGCAGGAAAGGGGCGGTGAGAGTGCCCCCCTCCTGAAACGTACCAGGCCACATGCCCTCAACATTGGGAGGGTGCTTTGGGGTCCCCCCAAAGTACCTTGTCCAAATGTTGATGGGCCTCATCTCCACAATGCTTGACTGTTGGTTGTGGGGGTCCATGGGCTGGGGGCTTATCAGTATCTGGAAGCCCCCTTTAGCAAGGGGACCCCCAGATCCCAGCCCCACTATGTTAATGGGTATCGGGTACATTGTACCCCTACACATTCATCAAAAAAAGTGTCAAAATTGTAAGAATTGCAGGAGACAGCTTGGGACAAGTCCCTTATTAAAAAAAAAAAAGAAGTCACAGTGCCTGAGGGACTGAAAAAAAAACGGAAAAACTCTGCCTCGATGGGAGGAGGCCACGCAACTGCAGGCTTTTTGCTATGGCAGCTGTTATATAGCTGAGGGCGGGGCTCAGCTATGACATAAGCGGGTGACCCTGCCCCCTTCTGACATCATGTGACATCACGTAATGTCGGAGGGGGTGGGGTCCCCCTTAATATCCATACCAGACCCAAATGACAATTGCGCGGCCATACAACACTGTACCCAAATGAAATTTTTATCATTTTTTTTCCCACAAATAGAGCTTTCTTTTGGTGATATTTAATTACAGCTGGGAGTTTTATTTTTTGCTAAACAAACAAAAAATGCAAAAAAAAATCATGTTTAATAGTTTGTTATAAAATTTTGCAAACAGATAATTTTTCTCCTTCATTGAAATGCGCTGATGAGGTGGCACTGGTGGGCACTGATAGGCTGCACTGGTGGGCACTGATAGGCACTGTTAAGGCGGCACTAATAAGCACAGATAAGGTGGCACCGATAGGCACAGATAAGGCAGTACTGATGGGCACAGATAAGATGGCACTGATGGGTGGCACGGATGGGTGGCGCTAATGGGCACTGATAGGTACCACTGATAGATGGGACTGATGGGCACTGATAGGTGGCACTGCTGGGCACTGATGGGCGTCACTGATGGGCACTGGTAGATGACACTGATGGGCACGGATATGTGGCACTGAGGTGCAGCACTGTTGTTGAGGCAGATTGTGGGCACTGATAGGTGGCACTGTGGGCACTGATGGGTGGCACTGTGGGCACTGATGGGTGACACTGTGGGCACTGATGCCCACAGTATCTCACGGCCGTCGGTGATCGGCTTTTTTTTTTCTCCTCGCCCTAACAGCGCGAGGAGGAAAAATAGCCGATTACCGGCTCTGTTGTGTCAGATGATCAGCTGTCATTGGCTGACAGCTGATCACGTGGTAAGGGGTCGGAATCGACCCCTTGCTCTGATCTGTGATCAGGCGAGTCTCATAGACTCGCTGATCACAGAGCACGCCGCTCGTGCCCCTCAGGGGGTGCGCAGGCCGCTCGTGCCCCTCAGGGGGTGCGCAGGCCGCTCGTGCACAGGACAACGTCATTCGGCTATAGCGCGGATCTCAAGAGGTTAAACACCAGCTTCTCAAGCCATTTCTGACAATTCTGTCATGGATGTAAAAATCTGCATTTGTTTGTTAGAAAATTACCTAGAACCCCCGACTATTATATATTTTTTAAGTAGAGGCCCTAGAGAATAAAATTGTGGGTGTTGCAATTTCTATGTCACATGGTAGTCGCCCAGCAGTTTTTTAAATGCAAGTATTCTTGAAAAAATACACTTTAATGAATTTTAGTGAACACAAACACAATACCCAATTTTTGTTTCATAAAATATAAAATATGATGTTACTTTAAAATCACATGCCCGTGGAATGGTGACAAATTACGGTATTTTAACTTATCCATAGGCAACACTTTAAAAGTCTTTGTAGGGTTACCAATTTAAAGTTACACAGGAGGTCTGGCCTTATAATTATTGATCTCACTCTGATGTTTGCAGTGATACCTCACATGTGTGGTGTGATTACTGTTCACATATGTGGAATTGACATGTGCATTCACATTTGTGCATGAGCACAGGGGGACAGGGGCACATTAAAGAAAATAATATATATATATATATATATATATATATATATATATATATATATATATATATATATATATATATATACATATATATATTTTTTTTTGCTATCACAAGGGATAAACAACATCCCTTGTGATAGCATGGACCATGACAGGGCCACTTTATGAAGAGATCTGGGGTGTATTATACCCCAGGTTTCTCCTCTGACCTCCAAAGCAACAGATGATTAAGCCAAAATTGCTTTATTCTGCTGCTTCATAAGTAACTGTTTATTAACAAACTGAAACCGGACGTGACACAATAATCACTACTTACAGTTTCTGACATCACACAGTGAGAGGAATAACATCAGTTACTTTTACTGTGGTCAAGGGAGCCAATGCTGATTGTCACATTTATACTGGGCCCCCTGATTGGACAGGAAAGCCCAGGGAAGGTGGCGGGAAAGCCTAGGGGATTTGATACTGCTGGTCACATTTTTACTGGGCAGGCCAGGAAAGGGAGCAGTGGGAGGGGGGTGTCACCCCCTTCTGACATTTGTAAAAGTAATCCAGTAGCTGATATTGTGAATGTAAACCAAGATGTGGTGCCCTGTGGGTAGAAAATGAACAAAGATGTAGCTGCCCCTTATAAGTGAAGTTATCACTAGTGGTAAAGTGTATAGAATGAAAAGGGAAGGCACTGTGTTCATGTGTATAAAAATGAAAAAAGTAAACATGAATATAAAGTCTTGGTTATATGACATTACAATAAGTATCAATTGTGAATACAACATTTAACAAGCTGAGAGTCCATAAGTGACACTGGAATGTAAACATATATATAATAATTTTCTAGTTCTTCCACCAATAGTGCTCCAATAGTGCTCATTGGGAAGGTGGCAACTCATCAAAGGTGTTTGACCCCTTTTTACAGGATGGTCAAAAAGCACATTTTGAATACCAATTTGATTCCACTGCCAGCACCACCCCACTTCAATGGCCCCTCTGGATAAAGCTAGGATAGGAAAAATTACTCCACAACAGACATGGATGAAAGTTTCATAGTGTAGTTTTTTTAATAAGCTATAAAAGCAATAGTGTTACAAGTTGCACTCACATGTAAAAGTCCCTAACTTGGCACTGGGTGTGAACAGCGTGTGCAGAAATGGCTGATCCTACAGCGGTGGCGTGCCTCCGTGTTTCACTCTGGATATTAAAGCCTGTGTGGGGTACCAGAAATGGGCGGATCCACCGTTTCGATGCACGTTTCGCCGTGCTTAGCGTCTTTAGGAAGTGATGTCATGCCGCTTCCAGCTTGCTTAAATGTGGGTGAAATGATTTCTATTGGTAGAACTCCTCCAAAATGGAGGAGAGGACAAAAGAACAATGCAAAAACACTATCATGGTAACTGGATGGCAATGAATACCATAAACATGTCTGTATACATTGCCTAATAAGATTGGTAAAATACATATATCAAATTTTCAGAATGAGAAGCAATATAATAAATGAGTGGAAAAACTAGTTAATAAAAGAGGGAGTAGCGTAGTATAAAAAGGCTTACTGTCAGGGCTGGGCTCAGCCCTGAGCTGGCTGATCATCTGTCAGCTAGTTTCCAGCTCCTGTCTCTCCACAGTTACTCAACTGTTGATGATATCCTGCTCGTCAGTCCTACCTACTTAAGCCGTCCAGTCAAGAGGAGCTCTGCCTTCGCCTTGGTCAACATCACAGAAACTCCTGCGATCTGTTCTAGACTTGCTTTGCTTACATCCCTTCTGGCTCAAGTTCCTGCTTGCTGTTCCATTACATTGATCCCTGACTTCTGGCTTGGCTGACTATCCATTCCGGTTACTGAACTTTGGCTATGTTCTGACTACGTTTGTTCTTTTTACTTTTATTATTAAACAAGTGTGATTTAACTGTACTTCTGTCTCGCCTGATTTCATTGTTTCTGACACTTACACCATATTTTGGTGAGGCTAATATAAGAATGGTGGCTAAAAAACAGTGGTCTGTAATCAAACATTTGAGGTCAAAGTGTATATTTAATCCCATAGGTTGAAGTGATTCAAGTCTGTATATCCATTGAGTTTCCATATAGGATACTTTTTTTGTCATATCTGTGCCTCTCCAATGTTGCTGAATGCTATCAATGCTCCAACATCTGAGGAGAGAGGGATCCTTATTGTGTACCAACCTAAAGAGGTTGAATACGCTATGGTGTTTAAACCCTTTCTTTATGTTTTCCATGTGTCACCCACCTTTCTGACAATTGTTGTAGTGGTTCTGCCAACGTATTGGCAATTACATGGACACATTAAAAAGTAATTAACATATCCAGTGTCACAGGTGATGAACTGCTTGATGTCCTAGGCATCACCTGTTACAACCAAGGAAAATTTGGTAGCTCTTCTAGTTTTGTCCCGAGTGGTTCTACAAGCTTTAAATCTTTTAAATTGATAGAATCCTGTATGAGCCAAAAAAGTGGGAGGCCTCTTAGGGGGTTCGATGACACTTTTTGCTAGCATATTGTGTAGCTCTTGCACTCTCCTGTAGATAAACTTTGATTTAGCTGGGAGAATCTTTTAAGAGCAGGGTCTTTTTGTAATATAGACCAATGGGTTTTAATTATTTTCTCTACTTCTTTGTATTGAAGATGGAACCCTGAAATAAATGCAAGGTTAAACTGGCCCCCCTGTGTGTTTCTTAACTTTTGGTCTTAAAAGGGTGTGACGATCCAGTTTCCTGACTTTTTCTCTGGTGGATTCCAATTTTTGTTAGTTGTATTCCTGTTGTATAAATCTACAGATCAGCATATTGGTCTGGGCCATACAATCATCCTCTCTTGCACAATATTTTTTGATTCTAAGAAATTGGCGCTTTGGAATTGCTCTCATCCAATATGGGTGATGGCAACTACGAGTGCATATGCATCAATTACCATCAGTATCTTTATCTTGAGCAAGATTTTCTGAACCTTTGGTGTAATCACACCTGCACAGATTCCACCATCACTAATTGCCCCATGTTACTCTAGGCACACGCAACCTCAACATGGGCCTTCTATTTTTGTCATTTTAACTGACTTTTTGCAATCAGCTAAATGCTAACAGCATCTTTAGAGCAGCAGGTAAAATGCCTCTGGTCACCAATATTTTGTATTCACACTGTCAACAGTACAGCAGATTATGTCATGTTTGTGAGGATGTTTGGGGATGTGGAATCTATTTAGCCAGGGTAAGATATCTGACTATGTAAAGATAATTGAATGTAGACTTTAAAACAGAACAAAAAAACATTGTAAAATGTATAAAAATGTGCTATACCATGACCGCTATTGACCAATTTTTCCTTTAATGTAGACACTTCACAGTTCATCCACTAAAAGTGGTGTGCTATAAAGAAACTCACTGTTGATCTTTTAAAGCTGACTTGGACAATAAAGGTCCTCAAGCCATTTGAGATTTACCTTAATTCAAACCTAAAAGACCTGCATCTTCTGGTATACAGTATACACCTCCTCCCTATTGGTAAAAATAGTTGTGTCTTGTTGGAAATGATCTGTTACTCTTGAACAGTGCTCCTCTTTGGGTAACAATATTTCATGGATGTTGCCCTGATATAAGCTATATTAGTATTGCTTATTATTGTCCATTATTGTATACATTCTTACTCCACCTTCTCTGAAGAAAATTGACAAATCTTTGGTAGTGCAGATGTAATCTTTTTTTTGTCTCTTCTATACCATCAATAGTATTTTGTGAACTTTTACAAGTAAAAGACCTGCATAAGAACCACATCAGATATGTTAAGTTTATTTGCCACAAAAGCTTCTTCTGTGTGCCTCTTAACTTTTTCACTAAAACAAAAGTGCAACGAAAAAAGCATCATCTGCAAAGAAGACAATTCATGCTTATTACATCGACTGTAATATATCTTTAAATTCCAACAATTCTGGGTGTGTCAATTTCCAGGTCTCCTGTTGTGCTCGGTGGTTTGATGCACCAACCCCTATGTCACAGCTGCATTGCTAGCAGGAGAAGCCAGAAAACTGACACCTCTGGAAGAGTTGGATTCTAATTAATCTTGAGGCCGCGGCTTGTCTTCAACTGAGCAGAAATCCATTATGTGGACAACAGGAAAAGAGACTGCCTTTTTTGTCTTTACTGTCTTCCCCCAATATCTTCCTATTAAATTTCATGCTTCTGCTATACTTTGTTGTACTTGTTGGCTACCCTAATAAATACTTCTCTCCTCATTGTTTCAGTTCCATATTAGTCATGGAAACTTCACACTTTGAGATGGAAAAAAAACTAAGATGTCAAAAAAGAATACAGTTAAAAACATATCCATGCTGACCCCATGGACGCATAAGGCTAGATACAGAAATGAATAAGATGCAAGGTTTCTTCTATTGTGTCTAATACTGAACATCAATATTTAAATAAAGTAAAATGCTGAATATGCAATATTCTGCTTCTTAGATATATTAGCCTTTAATCTTTAGTTGATTTTGCTTATGGTTTTGAAGTTTAAAATCACAAGCTCCTTTTAATGTTATTCGCTGTATGCATTTGACTTAATATATTTTACATGTCTTTTGAATTTACTGTGAAGCTTAGCTTTACCAATTATAAAAAATACTTATCATTTTAGCAGTTCACGAAAGGTCAGTTCTGTAATGAATATGGAATCATCCATATTTAAATTCAAGTAAACAGAAAATTGCTCACTTAAAACAATGATGTGTATTGTTAATATGTGGAAATGTATTAGAACATGAAAATAGGAAAATATTAAAATTGTTAAATAGTTGTATATTTTAAAAATTATACACTGAACATCTTCCAGTGGTCGGTTTCATGTGGTTTATTCACTTTTTTATGTCTCTTCATGCCTTGGAGCTCTTGGTAAAAGACCTGTGGCATGCTCAGATTTAAACTTTAGTTGCATACTTTGTGCCCTAATATACTAATGGGGATTTCCCGCTTGAGCATACAAAGTTCACCTACTTCTTTGTAAATGCTGATATAACTGGATATTGGTAGGATAAATAGGCACTATGCCTTTATTTGCATTTTACATCTAAAATTACAGTTATTTTGTATTGCTGGAACAAAGACATGAAAGTAGATTAGTGATATGTTATTGGAAAGGGAGGGTATCAGCAGTAGTATAATAAATGAAGTGCAGGGTGTGGATCCTAAGTTTAAGAGACAGGGCCCATTTGTTTAGCCCCCAGTTCCATTTTTAAAACCAGTAGTATGTTTTCCATTTGAAATTCTTCTGATAACTCAGCAAAGAACTATTGATGGATAATGTTACTACAATGTATTTTCCAATATAATTAGGAGCTACCAAGTTTTAAAGGTAGTTTCATTCTAAAAAAATTATTAAAAGGATTTAAAGGGGAAAATATCCCCCCCCCCCCCTTACTGAAGGTATACCCAGCCTAGGAATGCATGTGGCAAGGATCTCTGGGACTGTTTCAAACATGGCCTCTCAGAGAGACCCCGGAGAGTGTGCAGACACCCAAGTGCTCAATCTAGAGGATATTATGGTGGCTACCGCTACTTGCCAGGCAGTCTTAATCAATAAGATTGAGAAGGTGCAGCTGGATATGGGTTTGATTCACCAAAATCTAAATAAAATCCTTTCCTGGCTCGATACCACGGAACTGCACTTCAGCCATGTTAAGGGTACCACCACTAAGCACACTAATTACCACCGAATATTGCAAATAAAGCTCCAGGCCCTGCAATACATGGCTGAAGATGCAGAAAACCACAACAGGAAAAACAACCTTTGCATAGTAGGGCTGGTGGAAGATGTGGAGGGAAAGAATCCAACAGTATTTGTGGAGCAACTGTTGTGCTCTCTGTTGCTCGATGCTCAGTTTTCTCCCTGCTTTACAGTGGAAAGAGAGAACCTTGTACCACCTAGACCTGGCCTGGTGGGTTCTTCACACCCCGAATCTTGATTTTACGATTACTGAATTTTAGAGATCTGAGTGAGGTGCTCAGAATTACACATTCTACTGGGATCAGAATGACAAGTTGCTCCTGTTTCCTGACTATTCTGACTATTCTGTGGAAACACAGAATTTGCAGAGGCCCTTTGACCAGGTGAAGGCATCCATGACATCCTAGAGTATTAAATTTAGTGTCATATTACCTACATAGCTGCAGACTCAGGATGAAGAAACTGTCCAGTTCTTTACTTCTCCTTGGGATGTCGCTGCCTATTTGGAATTACTCCCACAAAGATGAAAAAGGGATGACCTCTCAGGCTCCTTATATGTTGAAGTCAGCTATTTGGGCCCCCATGGATGGTCAAATTGTTGAACTGATTATTTATTTTTCACCACAATGCTGCTACTTATTGAAAGAACTTTCCAGGGCTCACTTCCTTCATTTAGTTGTTCTGATAGCAGCTGTTTTGAAGGCTTGTGTTCTTTAGGAGGTGCAGGGAGTCGCTGATCCTTGTTGGGTTCTTTTTTACATGGTATTCTGTATCTCTAATCTTTTGTGCTATGGCTTGGTCCTAGTTACTGTAGTTCTTACATGGTAATTGCTGTTGTGTCATATTATGTTCAATCTGGGTATTGGAAACCTGCTCTCTGGGTACCATTGTGATTTTCTCTTTTGCCCTTGTTAGCTGCCCATTGGACTCATATACATGGATGACAGTTATTATTATTTTTTTTACTCCATGATTCAGATCTTTGTGATCTCTTGAAATGTCTGGTAAATGAACTCAGAAGTAAGGAGATCTTCAGTGTTTAATTTTCTATGGAGGTATAATCCATTATATTTGCATCCTACAAGAGACCCACCTAAAGGGATCCTGGGTGGCAGTGGCGTATCATCCTTGGGTGCAGAGTGTTCACTTCACATGGGCCCCCGAAAGGGGGGGCACTGTCTCTCCCTCCCACTGCACCAATCATTTTAGGCGTTTCCCTGTGTTGTCCTCCTCTGCCCCATGCATGCTCCTCTGGCTGCTCCTACGGCCCTGTGTTTTTCTTCTCTGGCACCCTCCGTGTCCTCCTGCACCCCCATGTGCTCCTCCAGCCCCCTGTCCTCCTCCTACAGACACTCCTCCAGCTCTCCCTATGTCCTCCTCCAGCCCAGTGTCCTCTTCCTCTGCACCCTCTTGTCCCACTGCAGCTGGCTTTCCTCTCTTCCTCGCATCTTCCTCATCCCGGGGGGTGTTTCAGGATGGAGAGCAGAGGAAGGAGCCGGTAAATATGTAATTTACCGTCCCTTTCACTTTCTAAATTGGACACAGAGAGCGATCGCTACTGATCACTCCTGTGATCCTGTGTAACAGGATCCTCTGCCTCCTCTTAATTCATTTTCAATGCTGAGGCTGCTGAGAATGGGACTGGGGAATATCTGTCCTCAGTCCCTTTCTCTGTCTTAAAGGGGAGATGTCAGGGGCCTGTTTAGATCCCTGATATCTCACCAAAGCCAACCAACAGGGCTAATAAAAAAATGCAATAAATATTAAATTGTAAAGAAAAATGTAAAAAAAATATAAAGCAAAAAACTACTGACATCACACCCTAGCAACACTGTCCACTGCCCCAACCCCTTCCCCCCAAAAAGTATTGTACATTTTTTTTAAAGCAAATTAAATTGTAAAAAAAATCAATACGTAAAAATAGAAAAACTACTGACATCATTCACTGCCCTATTGACACTGTCCACTGTCCTACTGACATCGTCCACTGCCATATACCCAACCCCTTCCCCAGAAGCACTGGGAAAGGAACATTGAAAAAATTATAAACAAAAAAATAGACAACATTTTAAAATATAATAGATAAAATAATAAAAACAAAAAACTACTAACACTGTCCACGGCCCTACTGAAACTGTCCACTACATCCCCCACCCCCATTCACTGTAAAAAATAAAAAAAATACAAAAATAAAATTGTAAAAAATAATTTAAAAAAATAAAATTGTAAAAAAAAATAAAAACAATTCTGACACCGTCCACTGCCCTACTGACACCCAAGAAGCATTAAAAAAAACAAAAAAAACATAAAAATTGAATATAAAAAATAAAAATAAAAATAAAGAATTACTGACACTGTCCACTATTCTACTGACGCCATCCTGCACATGCTACCCACCACTGTACACTCCACACTCCTCAACTGTACATTATACCCACCTACATACACTCTTCACTCCTCTTCTGTACATAATACCCACCACCATAAACTCCATACACCTCTTCTGTACATACCACCCAACACCATACAATCCACACTTCTCTTATGCACATACTACCTACCCACTGTTGTACACTCCGCACTGTACATTCACTATTAAACATTACTACATTGTGCACCTATGTAAGTAATCTCAGACTATTAAACCACAACCATTTAAGCCACGCCCCAATATGCAGCGTGATTTAAGCCACGCCCACAGTTCACATTTTTGCCTAGGGTGCACTTTTTATCTTGCACACAGGCTCACTCATTTCATGATATGCCCCTGCTGGATGGGCTCACAGTATCACATAACCAACTCTAGTTATGCTTGAAGCGTTAACATCTTGCATAAATCTTTGCCATATAAACTATGGACTTCAAAGTGGACCTAGAGAGCAGGTATATTGTTTTGATCTACAATATCGCAATGGTAAATGTTGGTCTTTATTTTTCACCCTTGGCTGATCCCCAGGTGTTGTATACTGTACTTTGATGCAGATAGTGTTCACCTAAGATACTGAGGCTGTTTTTTTTTCTTTTGTTTTTTACGGAGGAATTAACCGTGGTTCTATGTCTGGATATACTCCACTCCTGTACATAGTTTCTATTAGATCTGTCCCAGTGGGCCTCCACTTTCAAACTAATGGATGTGTGGAGACACTCCCACTTCTCTAGTAGGCAGTACACTTGTTGCTCAGTCTCATATAGATCCCTATCTCGCATTGATTTAGCCTATGTTTCTCCCTCCCTATCCGTAGAGTGCTCTCTTTTCAGATTCTTTCTCATGGAATTTCTGATCACAATCTCCTGCTATTACAAATATCTGCTTCCCTTGCCCCTGGACAGAGGTTTTAGAAGCTGTTCAGACTCTGGGTTATGGACCAGAAACTGGATTATGGACCAGACCCGCCTCAGTACTGAGGAGCCGATATACACTTGTTGCAATTTTATTTTACCCAAAATATGTAGAAGATTGCATATCGACCTAAACTGAAGAAACATTTTTTTTTTTTTTTTAATGGGACATTTATTATAGCAAAAGGTGAAAAATATTGTGTTTTTTTCAAAATTTTCACTTTTTACCACCAAAAGAAAGCTCTATTTGTGGGGAAAAAAGGACATCAATTTTGTTTAGGTATAGCGTTGCACGACCGCGCAATTTTCAGTTAAAGTGACGCAGTGCCGTATCGCAAAAAAGGGCTGGTCAGGAAGGAGCTAAATCGTTACCGGGCTGAAGTGGTTAAACAAAAGTCTGCTAATTCTCTCATTTTACTTATGTTTTATGGAGGAGATGCGGCATCTGAAGGCGGTCTATGTGGAGACTCTGAACCAAGCTCATTATACAGCCTGGCAGCATGCTTTGAGGGAAGTTTCCTTTATTGAGAGTAGAACAAATTAAGAAATTTCAGGTGCATTCAGCACAGTGGGTGTTCAAATATGGGGACAAGAATTTAAAATGTTTGAACTGGCTGTGCTGTTACAGGGCAGTTTATCACCTCTCTGGATCAGATTAATACATATTCCATGGAATATTATTGAACTATATACCTATATATAGGGCTGAATATAGTGTGACTGAGCTAGAAACATATTTAGGCAGCATTACCTTTCCTTCGCTAGAGGCTTCAGCCTTGGACCGTTTAGAAATTGACATCACACTTGAAGAAGTACAGGGGGTGTTAGGTCAATTATGGGTTAGGTCAGTTATTGGGGGGGACCCCTGGGGTGTATGGGAACCCTACCAAATTTTTTTCCTAACATGTCGAGCTTCTAGCCCCTAGACTTACAGCTTTTTTGCCTAGTTTGCTTCCCAGAGTCTATGTCTGAGGCAATTATTGTCTTAGTTCCCAAGCCAGTTAAGGATCCAGAAGAATGTGTTTCCTATAGGCCGATATCTTTTTAGAGTAGAGTCCTTGCCTGCCTTGATGCTGAAAAGACATTTGATTTGGTGAAGTGGGTCTATCTCTGTGAGATCCTATGGAGGTTCAGTTGCAGACCTAATTTTTTATTATGGCTGAAGCTGGGGTTCGTACTAATGACAGACTGTTGAAGCCCTACCAACTTCAATCAAGGGTGTTCCTTTCGCCCTTGGTCCTTGAGCCTTTAGCAATTATGATTAAGAAGTCCCTGGGTCATAAAATAGGTGCTCTGGAGGAGAAACTGTCTCTTTATATGGATGATACCCCTCTATATTTACATGATGCCAGTCCCTCCTTTGAAGAAGCCCTGGATCTGTTTGATACCTTTGGAGTTTACTCTGGTATATGAATTAATTGGTCTAAGTCTGTTGTGCTCCATTTAGATCCCCAGGCTTGGACACTAGCACCTCCTTCTCTGTTGAGGTGGGTGGATACATTTTGATATCTGGGTATTTAGCTGAAATGGGACTTCCTTGTCCAATTACATCCTATCCCTTTGCTCCCATGGGAACAGTGCACCTCCCAGTTGTTTATACAATATACTAAATATCGTGATTCTTCCAATACTTAATTACATATTCCGTAATTGCCCTATCTGGATATAGGGCCCTTTTTAGAGGAAATTGACCACTGTCTGAGCACTTCATATGTAATGACACCCTACCCTGACTGGTGAAATGTATTATACATCTTCCACCCAGAAGGGGAGGCCTTGCCCTTCCTAACCTTCAAGTGTGTTACTGGGCAGCTATTTTGGTTACTGTTCAATAGTAGTTTGTCCACTCTCCTTATAATGCAGCGGTGTGCCTGGAAGCTGCCTTCTTGGTATCCCTTTCAGAACAATTTTGTATATAAGGAAGCCATAGTATAAGGAAATTCTGGGTCCTACCAGGACTACACTATAGGCATGGATGGTAGCTAGACAGAGATTTCTTAAACTCAATCACTGGTCTCCCAGCCAACCTTTGTGGGGGAATACTGCCCTAATGCATTTTTGTACTGTTATAGACCCCCCAATTATGGGCACGGTTTGATATTAAAATAATTTGTGACATCATGTCGGCTGGTACATTGCTCTTTTATCACAACTCTCCTCTACATATCACCTGCTTGGCTGGATGGTGTTTAAGTACTTTAATTAAGCCATGCAACTCAGTTCTGTTTCCAGATACGTTGGTCCTTTAAGCAGATTGGATTTAGAAACTATTGTCCCAAGAAGATGTTCAAAAGCCCCTATCCTTCCTATTTGTTGCTCTTCTTAGCATTGAATCTCCAAAGGTTGACTGCCTGTCGGACATCTAGAAGGTTAATATCCCAACCTTAGACCAGGATGGCTGGGAGGAGTGTGTCAAGGACTACCCTAAATTGTTAACCTCTTCCGGGGACAACTTATTTCAGACAAAATTCTTGTAGAGAGTATACTATACCCTTCTATTATTACATTACATGGAATATATCCTTATCACTCACCTTGTCCCCCCCCCCCCCCACTGCTTAGTGAATCTGGGCAAAACAAAACAAAAATTAGGGGAACTTGCTCTATTACTATAACTTCTGCCAAATCAGAACTTAAAGTCCTCAGCCAATAGTATAGGGTCCCATCAAGATTGACACATCTCTCATTCCTCATTTACTAATACATGCATTAGAGCTCACAAAAATGTTGGTAGCGTTTGGTGGAGTGGCTCCCTGCTCTATAGATTTTGGACCAAAGTGTTTCAAGTCCTACAAACATTTCTTCCCCAAGAGACCCCTGGTTCATGCTTAAACCTCAATGTAAGCTAACTAGCCACCAAGAAAACCATCACTAGCCTTGGAAGAAGCAATTTGCACAATTCCCGTAAGTTAGGCAACACATAGATACTTTTTTTTTTAAATCAATGAGAAACTCCCTTGTATACTTGTGGGCACCAACAAAAAAATCCCATTTTGTGGACCTTATGACTTTAATATGCCTGAACCTCACTTCTACCTGAAAACATCACATAGACTCATATTCTGGAGGGGATCACACAGGGGGCTCCACTATCTTTCCTTTCCTTTCCTTTCCTTTCCTCTCCTTTCCTTATTCTGCCCTTTTCCTCTCTTTTCTCTCTCTTTCTCATGATACCTATAGGCTTGTGAGCCCTTCATAACCAATAAAAGCATAAATTTACATGTGGACCTGTTGATGATATCCTTATTGTACTTTTATTGAAAATTAAATGTATGATTATATGGAGGTTTATCAAACAAATTTGTATACAGGAAGGTACCCTAAATTCTCTCCTTCTAGCACAATTAGTTTCCACAAAATTTAAAAAACTAACCATCCCAGTATCTTAGCTGCTCTAGCAGCTTGGAAATATTTCTCCAAGATAATATTTCCAAAGGAAGATGACCGAGTCATTCCTGTTCCTATAGAAACACTTAACTTCATCCTTCCTACAATATCTCTCAAATGATGGTCACATATCAAACTCCAACCGTTAACCTCATTAATGCAACACAATCAAACCATTACATTTGAAAACATACAAACCAGATATCAAGTACCTCCACAAGGTTATATACATATAGGCAAATAGCCTCATACTTACAAAAACACACAACTTTGGATGTCAAATTACCCCATAAAGCATGGTCCTTCTGGACTTCCAAATCCCCAAACACGAAAGGGATTACTATACTATACATTCTCCTTCAAAGTAAAACCACATTTGTTAAAACAGCAGAATTAAAGAGGTGGAAAAGAGATCTGCAAACATCCTTCTCTGACTCACAATGGCGAACAGCTATACTACATAATAACACAGTGTCAAAATGCGTTAACTACTGGGAATTGTCATAAAAAATCCTTCACAGATGGTACCTTACCCCCATTCAAATGTGTAAATTTGCAAACCTGAATGATGACCATTGTTAGAGGGGATGTTCACATTCAGGTTCACCAATACATATTTTCTGGGATTGCCCCCACATATATCCCTTCTGGAAAAAAATATTCTGTTTTATTTCGGACATTACAGGTATCTTAACCAAAACCCTCTCCTTCATTAGCTATTCTCAGCATAGGAATAGAATCTATTCCACACAACTTCAGAACCCTGGTCATGCAAATATTATTTGCCACTAGATTACTCATTATGCGTAAATGGAGAAGTTCATTAATCCCAAATATCTTCGATGTAAAGCTCCAACTAAATTAAGTTTCCCCTCTGAAAAACAACACTTATGTCAAATGAACCAGTGCGTGGAAACCCTGGCTACAAATTCCGAATGCACAATATTAATATACCCAAATGTATGTTTTGTACCAATCTCTGATGTTAAATTTTGATCTATGTATTCATCAAAATGGACCATTAGACTTTAACCATTGCTATTACTTTCTACACATTTGTTATTGTGTTAAAGCAATGTGTTTCTATTCCTTGTTGTTGCTTTTGAAATACGAAATAAAAGTATTAAATAATAAAGTGAAAAGTGAAGAATCAAAGCTTGGCAGGCTACTATTAGTGTTTTATGAATATGTGTGCACAGAGATTATGGCTTTATGCACAGTTCCAGCAATAAGCATTTACAATGCTAAGGTCTTTTTAATAAATGCATTTAATGACACCATTACAATGGCTTGTTGAGGTAGTTTTGACTTTTATAAATCAGCCCCATATTTGTGCATTTTGCAAGTATGTTCTAAAATAATTTTAACTGAAATTTCAAATATAAAAAAACTGTCCTATTGTGTAGGGATGCAATACTGTGCAAATTAGAATATATATATATATATATATATATATATATATATATATATATATATATATGAAAACTCATTTATTCAGGGAAGCCTATCCCACACCCACCTAACTGTCCACGAGCCACCCCCATCAAATCATTCTCTGCAGCTATTACCTTTTGTACCACCACCCCCTCCCTTTAGAATGTAAGCTCTACGACCAGGGCCCTCATGTACCTTTTGTATTGTACTGTAATTGTGTTGTCCCCATATAAATTGTAAAGCGCTGCGTAAAGTGTTGGCACTATATAAATTGTGAATAATAATATATATATATATATATATATATATATATATATATATATATATATATATATATATATATATATATATATATATATATATATATATATATATACACAATTCACCACTGGTGTTTTTAAGGTAAAAATGTTGGCAGGTTATTTGCATAATAGCTTGTCAGATATATAAATGTTTTTAATTTTTTTAAATTTTTTTATTTTAATCATAATTTTTCTCAGTAAATTACATATTTCTCTGATGTTGCTTCTTCTGAACAGCAGCACTGAGGAACCTGTCACACATTGCTGTGCTCTCCCAGTGCTTAGAGAGCCTTTAATGCTAAGTTCAGAAGATACTGTTGATCGCATTAACATCAACCCTGTTAGAGATAACTGTCTAACTGACAGCAGCACACATGCTTGTACGCACACTCAAATAGAGTTTATACTTTATTTTTCATTGTTAATTCATGTTACAAAAATTATAAACTATTTACAGAAAATTCCAATTTTGCAGTCAAGTATTTCAAAAGATGGAAAAGTGACTAATGTTTGAAACTCAAGGCCATATATAATGCAGAAGTGATAAGAGGCATGTGCTTATTTCAGATCTCAGAAGCAAGAGTGTTTTTTTGTCAGAATTAAATGTACTATACACACTGTTAAGGGTCAGCAATCTTTAAAATAACAGAGGTATGGTTTGCGCAATTATTTTCATGTTGTTCTTTATGACTGGTATAGTGCAGGGATGTGGATGAAGTATGCAAATACTGTCCAACCACCATTTCCCTGTTCAGCTGGTTTAAAGAAAAGCTTGAGCCACTTTCAGGATCCATTGACCTGCACCTTCTATTGACTTTGGAAGATATTGATCTTTAATTCTTTTTTTCTTCCACTCCACTGATCAGCTATGTGTGGCGTTGCTTAACAAAAATTTTGGAAGCACATTTTAAATGCAGTTCACCATGTTTTACTTCATAGATTTTATGACTAGACATAAGACCATTCTACTTGCATGATTGCAACTGTGTACATTAGATTAGTACTGGTTTCTTGTGTTCAAAACATTTGATTTTGGTACCAGAACCTAGGTGCTGGTTATTTTTAGTATTAAGATTTAGGCACTAAAAGAAACTAAAGTGTGTGCATTGTGCCCTCTAGCCTAATCAAAACACTTGACCTCTAATGCAGAGGTCTCCAAACATTCTAATCAAAGGGACAGTTTACTGTCCTTCAGACTTTGGAGGGCCAGACTGTAGCCAGTATGAGTGGAAAATGCCCTGGCATCAATATAAGTAAACAATGCTTTATCATTGGTAGTAGTATAAGGAATAGTGCCCCATTGGTATCAAGGAAAGACATATTTCCCCATCATTGGGTCTCTAGGAGGAATGTTGCTCCATTGCTGGTGTCAGTGACAGCAATTATGCCCCATAGTAGGTGTTAGTGGGAGGGATAGCGCCTTGTTTTTGTGGGAGGAATAATGCACCGATGGATAGATAAAGGCAAGCAAAGGGCAGCATCTGGCCCCTGGGCTGCAGTTTGTAGACCACTGTCCTAAGACATAATTTGATCCCTACATTTAATGCTTTCTACTTTACCTTTCTATTGCACAACATACAACCTATAGCATACAACAGGTAAACAGAGGGTAGGGGACAGTGATGTACTGGACATACTTATCTGTAACTGCTATCATTCTTATCTTGAACCCCATCTTAACTATGACATATGGACCCTGTTACAGTAACATGTTTTGGCCTTCTATGGTATCATGATACCAATACTGTAAAAACATTACCACATAATTGAATGACAAGAGGAAGCAACTGAATGTAGAACAATGAGGTGGGAAGGCCTACAGATTTTGGAACTTTTGCTGTGGCAAGCAATAAAATGTTGCATTTTTGGCTTTAGGCATCATCAAACCCTTGGGCTCTTGAAGTCATTCAGCTTTTGCAGCCTCTGCAGTTTTGCCGCTGCTTGAATTACACATACCGTATATACTCGAGTATAAGCCGAGATTTTCAGCCTCTTTTTTGAGGCTGAAAGTGCCCCCCTCGGCTTATACTCGAGTCATCGCTGTCTGCCTGCTCGATCAGCGTGTCGAGCAGACAGACAGCGGCCATTCTATAATTCAAAAGCCTCGCCTCCGGCTCCGCCTTCGCCTGTGATAGGCGGAACACTGAATTTCCCAGCAGCCTGTGTTCCGCCTATCACGGACATCGTCTCATCCTCGTACTACGGACGAGGATGAAAGGATGTCCGTGATAGGCGGAACACAGACTGCTGGGAAATTGTGTTCCGCCTATCACAGACAGGGAGGCGCGGCATTTGAACAGGGGAATGGGCGCCGACGAAGAGCGGTGATCCTGGGACGGGACCGGACGGAGGCTCGGCTCGGGACGGGACGGGACCGGACGGAGTCTCGGGACGGGACGGGACCGGACGGAGGCTCGGGACGGGACGGGACCAGACGGAGGCTCGGCTCGGGACGGGACCGGACGGAGGCTCGGGACACAGGTAGGCTGGACACACAAGGCCACACACACACACACACACACACACACACACACACACACACACACACACACAGATAGATGGACACACACACAGGGATGGATGGATGGACACACACACACACAGGGATGGATGGATGGATGGACACACACACAGGGATGGATGGATGGATGGACACACACACACACAGGGATGGATGGACACACACAGGGATGTATGGATGGATGGACACACACACAGGGATGGATGGATGGATGGACACACACACAGGGATGGACGGACACACAGGGATGGACAGGCATATCTCACCCTCGGCTTATACACGAGTCAATAGGTTTCCCAGTTTTTTGGGGGTAAATTGGGGGCCTCGGCTTATACTCGGGTCGGCCTATACTCGAGTATATACGGTATACTCTTGTAACATTGACATGCACATCATTTTCACTGAACTTTAAAGCTCTAGGCTAAATGTATATTTGTTATCTTGGGCTGAACTAACCCCTGGATATCTAAGTCTTTCTTTCTACAATATATTAGGGCTATATATAATATATATAATATAAGGACTAAGGTAGAAGAAATCATACTTTTCTTTTTTTTAGAACATTTAAAATAGATTGACTTGAAACTATTATTTGAACAGCATGACAAAATAATATACAGCAAATTTTTTTTTTATAATAATCAAACCTTTTGTTATTCCCATAGGAAGAGCAGCAAAATTGCAACTTGACCTGCCATACTGAGATGTGTGCATGCTTGTCATTAGGGCCCCTTTCTGTTTCACAAAAGCACCTAGAATTTCTTTATGTTTTAAAAAATGTGTCCTAAATCCAATGATCTTAAAGGCTACACTTGTTCAACATAATCTCATTATTCCAGGACTTACAGAATTATAGCCTAAAGCATTTGACACAGGTTTCCTTTTTTCTGCCTTAACAGTACTCTTTGGGGAATTCTAAGGTAAATTTCCCTTTGAAAATGCAATGCTGTGTTTGATGTATCCAAGAAAGGATATGAATATTAATGCATGTGACATTTTCTTTTCAGAATTCACAATATGTAATCCACAAATTGATGAGTTAAATAAAGGATTTTTAGCGGCTCATGCACTTGACTCAATTATAAAAGCGATATTCTTTTAAAGTTAAAATGGTAATAATATTATAAAAATGACAATAATATTAATTTCAATGTATGGAGCCTAAAAATAACTAATGTCTAGCAGGGAAAGCAAACAACTTCTTAAAATGATTTGCTTCATCCATTCCTCAGATCTATCTCACAAAAAAAGTCTGCCTAAATTCAGCAATTTTGCAACATTGGATTTTTGGTTTTCTGGAAAAACAGAGAAAAAATGGTTCCCCTTTGAGTTCCTAAATCCTGATTGGCACATATCCAAAAAGTTGTCCAGAAAAAATAAATAGGTCAGATATACTTTTGCTTTCATTAGAAGGATTCAGCATGCCCCAACTAGTGGGGATTGTTTTCATTGTTGTTTATGAGTCAGACAACTTAAATAGTGAAATATGTGATAAATTTTTGCTGCAATGTGTGCTTTTTATTTCTAGATGATGCCATTATTTATGATGAAATGTATTTTTGATTTTTAGCCGTAATATAGGTTTACAGCATTAGTTTGTGACATTTTGGTCAAAGTAATGATTAATATGATGAGCTGATTATGTTTTCCTAGAACTGGATGTGTGCTATTGGCAAAATAACTTGTTTGCAAACATCCAGAATAACGCGGTCTCCACATCTACGGATTGGCAACTTGTAATATATTAAATTTTTTGGGGGGAGGTTTAGGTACAAAAATTTCCTGAATTCACATCTGTTTTGAACATGTTTATGAGCTATTTAGCATAGTGAGACACCTCGTATCGCACTCCTGGGACTCTTGTGTAGGTTGACATAGATAGTAAAACACAAGGCATAAGGACTATAGAAATTTACCAATTTATTTCAGTACGGCAGGTGACTAAAATGGTGACAGATCAGGTAGCTTTTTATCCACCTCAGTTGGATCACTCTGCAGACATAGCTCCTCCGTATCTCAGGGCCAAAAAACTCAGAGAATCATCATGGCAGACACAGCTACGTTTATCCTTCAGCTGCCAGCAGCCCTGAAAAGTTACAGCCAAAGGTATCTTCAGAGCCACTGCATGTAAATGATATTGGAACTGTTAACTCTGTAAATTACACAAGAGAAATTATGGAACATATAGAGAGGACCCTTGGACCTAATCCAAGAGACTTAGGTGGGCAAGATTGCAGGAAACTTTCCATGAAAGCATGCTAAAGACACATCATGAAGGGATATGAAATGTCAGTTTGCAGCCAGCCTGAAGAGGAAGAGGTGGATCCACATTTAGACTTATTAGCTGACCCTCGGAAGTTGGTAGCAGACCTCAAGTTCAGTTCATACACAGGAAACACAGCTGCTGGAAGTGCTTATGGCACATCTTGACTGTTTCACAGAGAAGCCAAGGAGGCTATACCTTGCCGTCCACAGGTTATACACAGAGGCACAACTGCCTCTATCGTGTCTCAGTGAAGGTGCAGTCAGGCATGGAAGAGGAGATCATAGTGATGGTGCAGTTACGGGTCATGCATAAGTCTCACTGTGTCTGAGAGTCATTGGTAGTTTTGGTCCTTAACCTCCCTGGCGGTATGATTATTTCAAATTTTAGGTGCTGAAAGCGGTACCATTATTTTGCATGGAAATTTGGCGTTTTATATTGTAGGCCTGCAATTCTTAGGAATAACTCATCCCGGGTATGATAAAGTTTGAAACACAAAATCATAAATTATAATATAATAAATAACTATAAATAATTATAACAAATAATAATATAATAATAATAAAAATTATTCAATAATGTAATCAAGTGAAAAACACTGAAATTTGCTCAGTTGCAGAATTAGATTTAGTGTTATTAGATTTAGTGTTTTATGACGAATTTCCCCAGAAATCGCTATCGCTCAATTCTGCAAGTGATTCTAATTTATTATCGCTGTTTTCTAGCTGGTCTAAAACCACTTTTGACATAAAGGGACACTTTTTGGTTGCTATGGACAATCTCCAAATTCCAGGCAGAAAAAACTGTATTTATAATATAAAACTACATGCAGGGCACTGCACAGACCTCTAGGGAAAAAGGGATGCGTAATTTTTATTATACAGTACTGTAATCTTACAGATTACAGTACTGTATGTGTATTGTGTGTTTTTACATCGCAGGGAATGGAGCTCAGCGGCACTCGAGCACTGTGTGAATCGAGCGAGGAGACAGCTCGCACACACAGCGGGGAGATATCACAGGATCCAGGGGACAAGGGAAGTAACTCCCTGTATCCTGCAATGAGATCCCGAGTCTGGCTCGGGGTTACCGCTTATGGTACTGAAATTCCAATGAAAAGGAAAACACCGCGCTAATTCAAATGCAAAAATAGTGAAACTACAATATTCCTGTGGAAACCACAGCCAAGCCGCTAGCACACAAACAAACCAAGTTCAAATTAACATATATAAATCAGTGCAATGCTAAAAGGCATCTATCTCAATAAGTGAAAATGTATGTTTCAAGCAAACAGACAAATAGTAGTGATAAAAACTGAAATTCCACCCCAAGCCAGATTCGGAAATACTGCCAGGGGGGTTAAAAAGGATCAGACAACCAGGTTCTGCATTTTCCATCACTACATCAAATAATTACCCCATGCACAGGGTTAATTAATTCTGCCACCATCTAGCTAATAATCATGGAACTGAGCAGGGGGAACTGGCAAATTTCCATAGTTCCCAAAGGTCAGAAAAAATCAGCTTTCATGACACCATTTGCATGGTTCACATTTAGGCTATTTTGGGGATGAATAATGTGCTAGCCACCCTTCAGAGGGCTGGAATGACCTGCTAGAAGGACTTTGAGCTTTTGAAATCTCCTACCTGGATGACAATGCAGTGTTCAGCCATATTTGGGAAGAGTACCTTGCACAACTGTCACAAGTCATGGACAAACTTTTAGCAGCCAGTTCAACAGTTAAACTCAGTAAGTATCAGGTAGGCATGACAGATGTCCAGTACTTAGGACACCAGGTAGGAGGAGGCACTCTGATATCTAAGACAGGAAAAGTCAAGATCATCATGACCTGGCCTACTCCTCAAACCAAGAAATTAGTTATGTCATTCATAGGGTCATCCAGCTAATATAGGACATTTTTAATCATAGTGCATTAGATAACTCTCTGACTGAAATAATCAAGAAAAGGGCTGTCTAAGCTGGTGTCATGGATGCTAAGGTATAAGAAGGTCCTCTAGGCCTTGAAGTCCTGTGCTACAAGCTACAGATTTCACGCATTGGATTCTGAAAACAGATGCTTCTGAAAATGGATTAGATGTATTCCTGAGCCAGGTGGATAGTAAAGGGAGCAACATCCTATCCTTTATTTTAGAAAAAAAGCTACTCTCCAGTGAGGTAGCATATGCCACCATTGAGGAGAAGTGCCTTGTAATTGTGTGGGGCTGCAAACGCTGCAAGCCTACCTGTATGCTCACAACCTCTATATTATTGCATTCCATGTCCCAATGTGACTCTGAGTGCTACAGCCTGTTCCCAGCTCCTGTGACCCTGTGCACTTCAGAACAGTGCTCTCTACTTTTCACACAATGCATCTGTGTCCCCAAGCCTTTCCTTACCAGTTATCTCCTGTGCAGTCCACCGAGTATCCTGTTTTCCAACTTCTGCATGTTCCTTTGCACTCTTTATAGCACTCCTGCTTTTCTGTGAGTTATTGAATCCCACTGCTGCATTATACTCCTGCCTTCTTGCCATTCCAACTGATTGGTGCTTTTGCTTACCCAGCTCCAGCTTGGTCAGTCTCAATCTCCTGGTTCTTAGACTTTTGTTCTGAAAGGTGGGCAAGGCTAAGTGTGAAATA
Source organism: Lithobates pipiens (assembly GCF_037356315.1). Lineage (NCBI taxonomy): Eukaryota > Metazoa > Chordata > Amphibia > Anura > Ranidae > Lithobates > Lithobates pipiens. Next base: position 330,736,518 of record NW_027507764.1, on the reverse strand, counting down.
ATTACAGTATATAACACTTTGGTGCACATAACTTAAAGTATATCTAAAAAAACTAAACTTTTTTTAATTTTGTGTAGAGTAGAAGTGGTAAAACTTTTTTTTTGTCCATCTCTTTTTACTTTTCATTCTGTGGGCATAACAAAAAATGGGAGGAAAGATATCCATAGTAAGGGAAATCATCCCCTAAATCTTTTAAATTATTTTTTATTATTTTTCAACAAAACAGTTTATGCAGTGCGTATAATAATGGCTTACATGCAATTTGTAGAATAAAAATAATATAATTATCAACTGCCAATGATCACATACCAGCGTAGTTGTCTATAATAGTAGCATGGGCTGCGCCTCCTTGTTCGCAGTGTGGAAACTACAGACCCACCTATAGAAACCATAGCGGACAGGTAATATGTTTTTATTGTCTACAGTCCTGTGTATACCAGGCTGCACTTAAACCAGTAGGCTTACCATTGTATTAGTGGTTCAGTAACATTTGGAATCTAGACTAAAGAAAAATAATTAAGAAAAACAACAGATAAAAAAAGAAGGGAAAACAAATTTAACCATAATGAGTAAATAAAGACTGTACCATAAGTAAGGAGTGTACTTCTATCTGGTTTAGTACTATAATGTCTACTGTTACTTTTATACATATTCAGGAAATTTAGAAACCCAGGGTAACCATTGATTGTGGTAAGCCTGATTTGTGCCTGATCAAATGGCAAATAATTTTTCACAGGAGTAATGAGTTGATACTCTTTGGATGACTTCCCTAATGTTAGGGGCTAGGCTTGATTTCCATTTAGCTGCTATAGTTATTCAAGCTGCAATAGGAATATGGAATATTATACTTCTAAATTGGGTTGGTATTGTTTTTATAGTGAGGTTAGGAAGGGCCATTTGAGGGTTTGGTTTGATAAAGAAGCCTGTTACAGAGGATATTAACTTGAAAACTGAATTCCAAAAACTGCATATGCCCTTGCAGTCCCAAAATATGTGGCTTATACTTCCCTTGGCCCCACATTGTCTCCATCAAGCTTTTGTTTCTTTAGGGTGAATTAGAGATAATATAACCGTGTAAGGTAGGATCTGTGTAGAAGTTTCAACATATTCTCCCAGTGATTCGTACAGTGGGAGTATTTATAACATGTTTGAATGGCCTCTTTCCATTCAGTGTGGGAATGAATAGTACCCAAATCTTTTTCCCAGTTGGCCATGTGTGATGTTTTAGAGAATTTAGTTTTGTTTAGTAAAAGTGAGTAGAAACAAGATAAACCTTTAGATTTATTGTAATGAGATTGAATGAGAATGCTTCCTTGGGTAGGTCATAAGTTGCTGCTTGGTGAGTTTGTTGGAAATGTTGGAGTTGAGTAAGAGAGTATGCATGTGAAGGTGGTTTTGTTGTGAGTGCTTCTTGGATTGTTTTAATATTTTCCTGTAGCCAGGAAGTTAACTGAATCTCCGGAATTAGATGTTCATATATTTGGAAATTAGTTATGTGTTGGCATACTTTGGTTTCTGGGGCAATATTTGACTAAAGTTTTTCCCACACTGAAAGCGTTGCTTCTATTGATGGAATTGTAGGGCATTGTATAGGTAGCTTGGTGAGTTTAGCTAGGAGTAGAGAAGGCAAGTACTTATTTTTCTATTTTTACCTATTTTTTTAGTTTCGTGAACTCTGGATCGAACCATGCCCTCATTTGATATAGAATAGCTGCACTATAATAATTACGAATTCCAACTTTGAGTCTATGCCTTTGAATGGAGGAGTATTTTGGGCATTTTTCCTTGCCATATACATTTTTTCAACAGTTTGTCAACAAGATTAAAAAATGATTCTGGGATGCAAATAGGGATAGTTCTTAAAAAGTAAATAATTTTTGGTAGAAGAAGCATTTTTAGTGCAGCTATTCTTTCTAGCCAGGACAGCTCATAGGATGCAATGTGTGTTAAATCATTTTTAATAGATTTTCCTCTCAGGATAAAATCACCAGATACACGACAATTTGGGAAAATTGGCACAAATTCCGTAAATCACAGGAATTCCAACAGCTACTGGCTCGTAACGGGCGATGATAGCAGACACTAAAACCTAATAGCTTCACTAACTACACACTGAACTGTCACTAGCAAGGTGACGAGAGCTTAGTACATGGTAGACGGAGAGGACGGGGGGCTGAGTCCCTTCAACCCTCCCCCAAACGTTCCTGATCTTTCCTTTCCCACCTTTCCTGTCCCCCTTTCCCAATTTAACTTACCGAACTCCCCACCCCCTAATCATCTACGTTGGGCACTGACCAAGGGAGAGGTGCGGATCGTGGGGCCTAATGTGAGATGGACCTGCGGTTGGCATCCCCCCAAACAAGAAGTGTACAAATGAAGGTGGGGTTTTTCTAAGAGCCCACACTACTGTCTTTTACCTCACCAAGTTTACCCTACATATTATAGATTTTCCTTGTAGGAATAAGGGGCATACACATAAGGCCAAACGTAGTTCTGTTAAAATCACTTGTACATTTTGCTTGTACTCAGACCGAAGATGATGTACCATATTCTTTTCTGTAATGAAAACACTATATGCTTGACTGTTGCATTATTGTAAGGTATTATATATGTCTTGTTTACCATTATCTTTAATAAAAGAAAAAATTTTCATGGAAAAAAAAAAAAATCTTTTTTAATAGTTTCAATTAGGGAAGAGAAGTTTGCTTCATATGTGGAAGAAGTTGGGGAAGCTAATTTAATGCAAAGATATGGAATTGTCCTGGTCATCCACTGGAATGAGAATTGGCTCTTAAGTTGGGATATATATTTTCTAGAAAGGTTGATAGGCAATATACACGATTTAGTAATATTCAATTTATAGTAAGAGATTGCACCATATTCTTGTAACACATCATGAATTCTTGTCAGGGAAGAGGCCGGATTTGTAATTGTTAATATTACATCGTTGGCAAATAGGCTGATTTTTTGTGTGTCTCCCGCTATACTGATTCCTGAGATCTCATTCTCAGTCTTGATTGCCTCCGCCAAGTGTTCCATCATTGGATGAGAAAACTCTAGCCGAGGGTTTAGTGTACAGTGCAGATATCGCCGAGTGGCAAAGCCCTGAAGGCCACATTTTTGTAGGGTTGCTTTGAGGTATCCCCAATGGACCCTATCAAAGGCTATTTCTACGTCCAATGCCAATACTACAGCTGGGGCTTTCTTATATTCTATTGCATGTAAAAGGTTGAACAGTCTCCTCGTGCCATCAGGGGCCTGTCTTCCCTTGACAAACCCGACTTGATCCGCCTTGATCAAGTATGGGGTGATATTAGCTAGTCTATTCACTAAAATCTTGGAGTAAATTTAAATCAGTGTTCAGGCCGGAAATTTTGTGGGTTATCTGGCCTGTCCCTGGTTTTGGTAATGTAATAATAGTTGCTTGTAACATTTCTTCTGGAAAAAAGAGGAGGAGGCAGCGCTGTTGAACAATGTTCCCAAGTATGGGACCAGAGTCTGAGCAAAGGCTTTGTAATATTCTGAATAAAAACCATCAGTGCCTGGCGCTTTGTGTTTTGGTAATGCATGGATAGTGTCTAAGATTTCCTTATGTGATATTGGAGCATTGAGTGTTGTTAGTTGTTCTGCAGTCAATGAGGGAAGGGTGAGTTTGTTAAGAAATAAATCAATGGCCTGAGTAGTGGGTTGGGGAGTGTCCTTGTCTATGTGGAGATTGTATAAGTCTCTATAATACTTCATAAAGGCGTTGGCAATCTTTGTTGGGTGGTCTTCTAATTCACCTGCGTGTGGGTCTTTAATGTTAGTTAATTTTGCCCTTTGATGTCTTTTGTTAATGTAATTTGCAAGGAGTTTACTCGCTTTGTTGCCATGAGCATAGTATATTGCCTTATGTGTTCTAATGTATAATTGGTGGGTGGTGATCAGTAATAAACGGGCCTTGTGCCTACAGGAAAATAATTCATTCTCTAACATAGGGGAGGGATTACTTTTGTGCAGAGCTTCAGCTTTTTCAAAATCTTTGAGTGAGGTGTTCAACATGCTGACCTTCCTCTTCCTCTCCCGTGCAGCTGCTTGTATAAGTAGACCCCTGCAAAAAAAGCTTTGTGGGAGCACCACAAGGATGCAATATTAGTGCCCATGTTATCATTTAGCTGGAAGAATTCCTTAAGTTGTTCATGTATTTTGTTGGCAAATATAGGTTTTGTTAGGAGGTCTACAGTGTTCCTCCAAAGATAGGTCGGGGGGACTGAATTGTTTTCTTATGACACTGGGGCATGATCCGACCATGTCATGGGGTGGATCTTAACTGAAAGAGTTTTTTGTAGTAAGGTAAAGTCCAACAGGATGAGATTGATCCTTGAATATGCTTTGTGAGGGTATGAGTAGTGGGTATAGTCTTTTTCACTAGAGTTTATACATCTCCATGTATCGTATAAGTTGTTGTCCGACAAAAGGTGTTGGATCTCTTGTCTCCTGGTTGATTTTGGGTTACAATGGATACTCTCCATTTTTTTGAGTAAAGCTTTAAAAAATCACGTTTGTCTCTTATTTGGAGCATACAAGTTAACTAGGGTGTAGGTTGTATTATTCAAATCACAAATTACTATGATATACCTACCATTAGGATCACATATCACATTGTGTAATGTAAAGGTGACAGACTACTTAATAGCTATCAGTACTCCCCTTTTTTTTACAGGTGCGGTAGCATTGAAAATGTTGGGGAATGCCCTATGCGTGCATTTCGGCTGTTTGGTTGTCATAAAATGAGTCTCCTGCACACAGAGGACATCCCCCTTGATTCTGTCCATCTCTCTGCACATAGCATTCCTCTTGAAAGGGCTATAGAGTCTGTGAACATTCACAGAGACAATAGTCAATGGCATCTTTTCATTTTGAAAGAGTGCTCCATGTGTGTTGTTGAAATGATAAAAAATGGATGTGATAATCTATTGTTACCTGAAGGTGTCGCTGTTGAAGCAGAAATGGATGACCAGAACACTTCCAGGCAGTGGAAATCTTTTGAAGTAGACAGCCAGGATATAAGTAGAAAGTATCTTTCATAATGCTTCTTGAGTACAGTTAAAACAAAAAAAAAACAGATAAAGTCACGAATAGGAACATAAAAAGGTGAAAAACGTCACTAGGTGCGAATAAATTTGCAATGGTTTAGGAGGGGTAATGAGCTCCCTTCACCCTAAACCAGACCGATGCATCAAGGTAAATGGCATGAGGGCCTTAGTGGCACCTTGGTTATGTTCTGCGTCACTCCGGGGACAGTCTTGGTTGTGACAAATTGTGCGGTGTGAGGTCAGTACCTTCTGGTAGCAAGTTCCATTTCTGAGCCAGGGTCAAGCCATCAGCAAAATTGGTGATCGCATGCGTGCGATTATCTCTTGTAATAAGAAGCTTGGTAGGAAAGCCCCAGGAGTAAGTGATCTTATGGTTTTGAAGCAACTTTGTCATAGAAGACAAATTCTTGTGGGCTATCATGGTGTGTTGGGATAAGTCTGTGAAGACAGAGATACCAGAGTATGGGCCTGGAAGGGGTTGGTTTTTCCTGGAAAAATGCATTAGGTCATCCTTAACATGAAAGAAGTGGATGCGGGCAATGACATCTCTTGGTGTCTTTTCAGGTATAAATTTAGGCTTGGGAAGGCGGTGTGCTCTATCCACTATCACTTCCCTTTTAGGGGTGTAAGGGAAAATGTCCGCTATGAATTGTTGAACATTTTGTCTGAGTTCCGCTGGGGTTATTGTTTCTTCCACCCCTCGCAGTTTAATGTTGTTTCTTCTTGATCTGTCTTCTAAATGTGCGATTTTTTTCTCTCATTGCCTGCATGTCTCTGTCGGTGTCATTGTGTGCATCTACCAGTTTGTTATGTGCAACTGTAAACTCCCCCATCTTGTCTTCTACATGGCTTACTCTCTCCTTTATGCTTGAGATGTCTTAAGCTGGGTTACACAGAGCATCAATTCTTTGTGAAGTGACCCTCTGAGGGTTACTAACATGTCCCTCATTACTGTGTCACTTAGGGGTTGCCCAGTAGTTGGGAATTCATTAATTTGATCGAGAAAGTCCTTTGTGCTGTTTTGAGAATCACACATGTCAGGCTCACCTGCATATCTGTGGTTGGACGATCGTTTCTGGGCTGATTTTTGCGGGCTGTTGATAAGAGATGTGTCCAATGATGAACTGCCACTGGGGCTTTGTTGAGCTGAGCCCGTAGTGTGCTTAGTCGGGTCCGAGCATTCGCCATTGTGGTGCGGGCCTTGCCGACACGCCAAGGCCTCTGCGCCATCTTGCGGCTTAGGAGTGCTCACCAACGGATAGAAGTCCGTCAATTTCCTCGGGCCCTTGTCGTTTTTTTCTCTTCCCCATGGTGTCTAGACAGGTCCCCGGAGCTCCGCGTAGCTGGATGGTGCTCCAGTTGCTTTGGTAGTGGATGGGGCTAGATGTCTATGGGTTACACAGAGTTCCTCTCTCACAAAGCTATCCGCTCCGGGTGCTGGCCACGACCCCAATCCACCTAAATCACTATCATCAAAACAAGTTTTACATGGTGATATTTCCTATCTGATCTTCTGGTGACAATTAAACATTTTAGATTTTTCTTTTGCTTCAGTACCAGTGTCAATGGTCACCAGGACAAATATAATGAATTGATAACCCCAGTGGGCACACAAAACAATAAAAGACTTTCATAGGTTCTAACCCATTCATACTTCAACAGATTTATCAATAGTATGGTTCTGTCAATATGAAGCCAGGAATGGTATAGCTCATATAAAGCAGGGCAAAATGCCTACATTACTAATACAAACATAATAACTCTTTAATAGCTTTTTTTGTTTTGTTTTACAAATGGCAAAGCACACCTAAAATAGTTGCACTGGCTAGATCAGCCATTCTAATTGAGGAAAAACATTTAAACATATTTTTACATCTTAGGGGTCCCTTAAAATTACTATATCTACAACTCTGTGTATTAGAGAGATCAGTAAGGTATAGATATAATAAATAAAATAATAAAGTATGTGGTGCATTTAAAATATTTTAAACTTCTTGCAGATCTATTTTTGCAACTTCTTGCTCTATCGGATAAATTACTATCTTTAAATTAAACAAACAATAAGACTGGCCACAAAAGAAATGCACAAGGTCAAAATTGTTGTGCTCCTTTACATTAGTGGTCAGTGGGGGAAACCCCTTTTACACTCGTGGTCAGTATAATGCCCCCTTATATGGGTGGTTCAAAGAATACTGCCACCTTACATCTGTAGACAGTGAAAATTGCCCCCTTAAATTTTGGTCTCTGGATGATGAATCCCCTTACATTGGTGGTCAGGAAAGTAGGACCGTTATATTTTTAGTTAGTGAGAGATTTAGCCCTTTACATTGGTTGTCCGTGGGAGCATGGGCCCTTTACACTGGTGGTCAGTGGATGAAGGCTCCCCTTAAATTCATGGTCAATGGGAAGTGTGTTTTCCTCTTATAGGCAATTAAAAAAAGATCACTGGTGTCTGTAGTTGCTTCCCTTATAGACAAGAGGAGAGTCTCTAGTGCAGGGGTGCTCAACCTGTGGCTCTCCAGCTGTTGCGGAACTACAAGTCCCATGAGGCATAGCAAGACTCCGACAGCCACAAGCATGACACCCAGAGGCAGAGGCATGATGGGACTTGTAGTTTTGCAACAGCTGGAGAGCCACAGGTTGAGCACCCCTGCTCTAGTGGTTCCACTCTGCATGATGAGGCAGAACAGCACAATTGAGGATTTATTTTCAGTAACAGGGACTGGGGAAGCTTGCAGTGGACTAGAGGGAGCAGCTGTCCTAATGCATCTGGCAGCAGTGCTTCTCAGATACAGGCAACTACTATCCCTAGGGCCATCAACGGAGCTCTGCAGGGTGGACCTTTTTTAACATATCTTCTACCAACAGCACCATTTTTCCATAGTCTTTGCCTGCAGGGTATCAGCCATGGCAAATGTACCAAGCCATTTTGGGTATCATGTGCATAAGGAAACATGTGACTCACTTTCTCCACACCTCCCTTTTCTCTAAAGAATTCTCATGCGACATCCACTGAAGCATTTGTGGCCTCTAGTAACAAGAAGGGAAGTCTCACAAATGTTTCAGATGCTTTGGAAATGCCACAACAGGCAGGGAAAAAGATAGTGAGGCAATTCAGAGGAGGATCAAGCCAAAGCATTAACCTCTGAAAAATTATCTTATACCCAACCCACAATCTGTAGACGCATTCCTTTCCAAAACAGGTGCCTCTTCTGCTGGAACAGAAGAATAAAATGTCCCCAAATTACTTCTTTTCAAAGCATGTTAATGTCAGCTTGACAAAACTGCTGGCTTTGCATCTGCTCCCATCCCAGCCCGTGCAATCAACTACCTTCAGTTAGTTTATAACCTGTGATACACCATGGTGGCAGGTACATAGCTGCCAATATTTTGCCCCAAAGACATGACTATGGGAAACGTGGTCCACTAATCATGAACAGAGATGACATACAATTTTCTGGTGACTGGGGAGGATGCAGGAAAAGACACACTTCTGGAGATGGTGGTTAACCGAGTGTCTTGTCTCCTTCTCACTAGCCTCAGCCATTGGTAAACGTGAGAGAGACTTCTTGCACAGAATTCAATATTCATTTTCAGTCTAACATTTAATGTAATGATCAATAAGAATGGCTTAAAAGATCTACCGTGCATAAATGTTTCAGCTGTGTGTACTGGGGAACTTTGCCAACTTGGTTTCAAAATATTATGCACTGTCAGTGGCAGCAGGTTCTCAACAATCTCAGACAAGCATGATGGCAAAATTAAGCAAGTAAACTTCACATTATATTTTTTGCTAATATACTGTAAAATTAAGCTGGCTTGCTTCGAAAGTTTTAACAATATAATTGCAGTGAACCAAGCACACCATAAGAAGCCTAATTATACAAATTGTTAATTATAAAGCATTATATGTATTAGTGAAGATTTAGTCATTGTGAATAAGCATTTAACAAAGCTCATCAACATGAAATAACGAAAAACTGTACATTTGAAACTATTCATGAATATTTTTAGTGTCATGTTGCTTTCCATAAAAGGTTAGAAAATATAATAAAGAAGAGCTATGAGTAACTGATGTGGAATAATATCAATACATTATGTACTGTGTTCATTAGGAGTATCTTGAATAGGAAACACATTTGGTTCACATAGTAGAGAAGAGCTTGTGGATGTGAGATGCCTATTAATTTAACATCAAAGTATCCATTTGCATTCTTTGATATAGACACATGAGTTACTACCAAAATGGCTATGCTTGTTTCTTCAAAAATATTTTAATGTTCTGCTGTCTTTACACAAACTGCTTTAAGCTTCAAGTAGAAATTCATGAATATTAGTAATAATGTTGGCAAGAAATCTCATAGATATTGAAATGTAGTAAGATCCTATTTTTAAGGTCTACAGCAGAGGAATTTTTACTACCAATTTGATCATAAAGACTTTAATTAAATACACAAATATATGCTGTGGATTTTCTCATCTGAAACAAAATGATCAAAAAGTACGTAGACACTGCTAGAATTTTTTTGTGAATGAGTGTGTCAGTCAGATCGTTACAAATGTACATGATTTCATGCCTTGCTTTGACCTGGCAACTGGCAGGAATGTTCAAATATGCAACTTGCAACACAAATTTGAACTTGTTGTTAGCTTATTATTTATTAAAAATCACTTTTCCATAAAGCTGCTTAAAGGTGCTTGCTTACTTATATAATAAATAGCTATGCAATGAATTGCTTAGCCCCACTTTCTTGAATAAATACTGCATGGAAAACACTGGCTTAGCAAGGGGGGCCACAATGATCAAAGTAATAACTGTCCCCAAGAAGAAAAAAAACCTGATTTAAGGTTGACCATGGAAACAGATTTTTTTCATAGATGTCTTTTTGTCCACCTTGTGTTATTAAAAGGGCTCATTATGACAGCTGGTTCATGTTTAGGCCATTCAGAAGTACACACACACCTTTTTACTGCCTTGTGTTTTGGTGTCATACCCACCAGGTGATCATTATTTTCTAAGCATTGTTAAGAGAGGACTAAACTGATCTAACTAAAAACCCACATGAAGTTGTCTTATTTTTTTTTATAAACCTCTGCAAGGGTTAAATTTGTGGAAGCAACACTACAGAGCCAGTACAATGCAGCTGCTGAGGAATTTTCTTTTGAAAATCATTATAGTAATACTGGACCACGGCATCTTTACAGTTAACTTCCCATTCAATAGGAATATAGCAGTTACATTACAACCACATTACTAATTATTTAATAATAGGTAATTACTAAAACTTTATTTTATAAACAATGATGAAAAGGGGTTGTCCCCTCAGACTTTTCCATTATTTCAAATTCCACTTCTAATACAGTGATTGACAAAAGCAAATAACTGAAGTCATACAATAAATGCATGGGACTGCTACTGCCCCACAGTTAATAAATGGTGTTTTAGAAAAGATGGACTTCACCTGGTACAAGGACCAACTACAAACACACAGAGTGACCCACATTTGGGTAACTACTGTGACAGTGATAGAAAACCACAAGACCTAAGGATGGGCCAAAACTACACCCAGGGAATGTCAAACACTAGAACCAGGAATGAGATATCACTTAACCACTTGAGACCAGCGCTATAGCCGAATGACGGCCACAGCGCGGATCTCCTTTTCCGGGACTACGTCTATTGACGTAGTCCCGTGCACGAGCGGCCTCTCGTGTCTACGAGACTCGCCTGATCACCGATCCGTGCAAGGGGTCGATCCCGACCCCTTGTCACGTGATCAGCTGTCAGCCAATGACAGCTGATCATGTGATATAACGGAGCCGGTATTCGGCTATTATTCCTCCTCGCGCTGTCAGCGCGAGGAGAATAAAAAAAAGCCGATCACCGGCGGCCGTGATCGGGACATCAGTCCCGATCACGGCCAGCCCTGCTAGTGCCCACCTTCCCCCTGCCAGTGCCACATTAATAAAAAGTAAGTGCCCCCCGTCAGTGCCACCCAGCAGTGCCCATAGTGCCACCCAGCAGTGCCCACGGTGCCACCCAGCAGTGCCCACAGTGCCACCCAGCAGTGCCACCCAGCAGTGCCCACAGTGCCACCCAGCAGTGCCCACAATCTGCCTTAACAAATGTGCTGCACCCCAGTGCCACATATCCGTGCCCATCAGTGTCATCTACCAGTGCCCAGCAGTGCCGCCCATCAGTGCCCAGCAGTGCCACCTATCAGAGCCACCTATCAGTGCCACCTATCAGTGCCACCCATCCGTGCCATCTTATCTGTGCCCATCTTTGCCCATCAGTACCGCCTTATCTGTGCCCATCGGTGCCGCCTTATCTGTGCCTATTAGTGCCGCCTTAACTATGCCTATCAGTGCCCACCAGTGCAGCCTATCAGTGCCCACCAATGCAGCCTATCAGTCCCCACCAATGCAGCCCATCAGTGCCCACCAGTGCAGCCTATCAGTGCCACCTCATCAGCACACTTCAATGAAGGAGAAAAATGACCTGTTTGCAAAATTTTATAACAAACTATTAAACATGATTTTTTTTTTTTTGCATTTTTTTGTTGGTTTAGCAAAAAATAAAACTCCCAGCTGTAATTAAATACCACCAAAAGAAAGCTCTATTTGTGGGAAAAAAAATGATAAAAATTTCATTTGGGTACAGTGTTGTATGCCCGCGCAATTGTCATTCAAAGTGCATCAGCTCTGAAAGCTGAAAATTGGTCTGGGACTGAGGGGGGTTTAAGTGCCCAGTAAGCAAGTGGTTAAACTAAAGACTGATGATTATTTTCTTTGGCCACTACCACAGCCAGAAAATGACCACAAGGATTGACTACTGATATCACCAGGAACTGATAAAAGCTATAACAGGATGACCAATATTACAACCAGCTAGGTCCAGAGACTGAACAATGCTACAACCAGGAGTAAATACTGCTACAGTCAGGACAACCACTACTAAAGCCATGGAGGAACTGCAACAGATAATGATTCTGTTAAAGAATGAATATCACTATACCACTTCTACAGAATAATCATGACTACAGCTAGGCAACAGGTACTTTATAAATAACAATTATGCCAGGCCCTTCCTACCATCTCTATTAGTAGCTGCAGGATTAACAATACACTCGGGGAAACATAACTAACATTAGTAGACTCAGCTGGTGACCACTACAGTGTTACCACTATTTCTAGCAGAGATATCCCTCCATACTCCCGCCGTGTGGTATTTCATTAGAATTCAAGTGGGTGTTACCGGGGTGATGCCTGCAGCTGCAAACTTCACCCCAGTATGATTTTTTTAGAGCCTATGGTCGGCTCTCTTTTGCAATAGCAATCAGAGCAGCTAACCACTCGATTCTATTACAAGCAGCAGGAGGAGACATCCCACCCCCCTTCCGCCACGTTCCATGGCATGCTCAGGCTCTTCTGTCCCAATAAAAGTCCTGAGATACCAGCTGGCACATATGCTGGCTAGTCAGACCCCATTTATGGTTTACCCAGATGTGAACAGTGCCACTTTAAAAAAATCAAAAACACAGATCTTGCTGTTTTAATGCCTTCAAGGGCAAAGCAAGGATTTGGGGTCTTATAGAACCCAGATCCCACCATAAAGAGTATCTATCATGTTCCTATTGATGTCACAAAGGATATTAACATTCCTTGTGACAGCAATAAAAGTGATTAAACATAAATAAATAAACAGTGTAAAAATAAAATAAATTAATAATAATAAAAAATGAAAGTGCCCCCCTCCCCTGTGCTACAGTGCAAAGGCGAACGCATGCATCAATCCTGCATGCGCTCACGAATGCAAACAGCAATCGTTCCACACATGTGAGGCATTGTCAGAAAGGTCAGATCATGGGCAGTAATTCTAGCATGAGACCTCCTCTGTAAATATAAAGTGGTAACCTGTAAAAGCTTTTAAAGCATCGCCTATGCATAGTAAAATGTATGTCATTTGACACCATTGCACAGGCATGCACAATTTTAGACATTTTACATGTTTGGTATTTATTTACTTGGTGTAATATCATCTTTTATATTTTTTACAAAAAATGGGTTATGTATTGGGTTTTTGGCATTAGAATTTAAAAAAGTGTATTTTTTTCCAAAAATTGCGTTTGAAAAACCGCTGCGCAAATACCCTGTGATAAAAAGCTTAAAATCCCACCAATTTATTCTCATGAGCCACTGCCTGAAAAAAAATATATAATTTTTGGGAGTTCTAAGTGATTTTATAGCAAAAAAAAAACCCTGAATTGTTACATATAAACAAAAAGTGCCAGAAAAAGCCTGGTCTTCAAGGGGTTAAGTTGAATGCACACATTTAGGCACACTTTGTTTAAAAATATTTTTATATTAGGTGTTTATTTTATTAACAAATCAATAAAATAGTATTCGGAAGGTTTAGATAAAATGCTGTTGTTAGTAATAATCTGGACACATAATTTATCACTCTACCTAATGTACAGTAACCTTATTTTAGCTTTTTAACAGATGGCTATAGTTTCTTATAGCTAAGATTTTTGCTGAAAATTAAAAAGAGAATGCTTTTATATAGCAATCTATTTTTGTCGTATTATCATCTATGCAGCTCTTAAACACATCAACTCTTTTGTCTGAAAATCAGTAACAGTAAATGGATGTTTTTATACCTTGCAATTGCAACTTAAAAAGTGAAAGCTAAAAGATAAAAAAATGCCTCTAACAGGTAATGAGCATGTAAGGAGCAGGCGAAGGAGTGTAATGCGCTTGACATAATTTTTAGGATGATGTAAGTATGTCAACATTTTATATGATTTCCCATACATGTGACCAGTGCATTTCTTTAATGGAGAAACACCACAGTTCATCATTACAATGTAATGCATCTACATCTGCAGTCCATTTGCTGACAGTAGGTTAGCAATATAAGGGTGGGGTGCCAATGACTGAGCTTTAAAGAACTTCCAGGTGGGCATAGTATAGCAGCAATAAACCCAAAAATAAAATTGTAATATACTGCAGCTTACACATTCTTGGATATGCAATGGCTGCATTATTTCTCTTTTTTAGGCTTTCTTTCCTTTATTTCCACCTAGCGATCCTTCCAACAAGTGCTTTTTTCCCTAAACTTCCTTTCAAAGACAGATCTGACCAGCAAAAGTGACAATTAGAGGGTTGAGAGAAACTATTTAACACTGACAGGGATGCTTACAATAGTATGGATAGAGTATGGGAGGGTTATAACCCCTGTCATATTTTTTTTTCAACATCTGTGTCCCATTGCAGATATTTCCCTTCACTTCCTGTCCCATGGCCATGCAAAAAGAGAGAGAAAATACATGCAAATTAAGGGAATTGTTTGGGAACCCCTGAGTCATCAGAACTAGTGTCCCCATTGGAAGATCCCCCCCCCCCCATTACTTTTCTGGGGACAACCCAAAACTTAGGATTTTCTTCTACAGTACTTTCAATTTCGATGATAATGGTAAACAGGACAAATAGATAGGGTGAAACAGAGGCACAGACAGCAATAAAAACCTATAAGCGTTAATTGCTCTGCACTCTATCCAATGCTAAAAAAAAGTTTTACCTTTAGTTATACTTTAAGGATTGGTAAGCTGCAGTATATTACATTTACTGTATGTTCATAAATCATTTTGGTTTTTGGTTTAATACTGCTTTATGTAATAATGCAATCTGTTCTCCTCAAGGTTTGGGGAACCATGAATATCATATCATTATCATTATCATTATCATCATATCAATATCATACATTTGGTGGACTGCTAGACAATTTTTTTTAGATCATTTACTTATCCCAAGCCTTAGAGTGGTTGCAAACCCTTACACATACTCAGTAAAGTTATTGGCCTCGGGTGATATATGTTGATGAAACATATCCTCCTGCATTAATAAATAAACCCGACAGTCATGTAGGTGATAGCAGCCTCAGCTTAGCTCTATCCAGGCCATGTCCTCCAACATGTTTCTTCCCACCCACAGGGCTTAGTCACAGGACTAAGCCCTATGGATGGGGCAAAATGCTTCATGGGTGTGGCAGGGGCGGATCCAGAGTCTAGTCTCGGGAGGGGCACTTCTATAAAATATGTTTTTTTGGGGGCAATTTATATGGGAAATGGCTGGTATTTGCGCTTCAATCATTACGGCACCATGGTTGTTATGGTGTCAGGATGATTGAAGCGCATTATTTCTATTAATACATTGTAATATAAAATTAAATGGTTCATCTCACCATAATGCAGAATCAGTGGGAGCCCTGAGGATGTCACTTGCCATGTCGCCTGCCACCAAATGTGGATTGTCACTTGCCACGTCACCTGCCACACATTGCGGATTGTCACTTGCCACGTCACCTGCCACACATTGCGGATTGTCACTTGCCACGTCACCTGCCACACATTGCGGATTGTCACTTGCCACGTCGCCTGCCACCAGATGCGGATTGCCACGTAGCCTGCCACACATTGCGGATTGCCACTTGCCACGTCACCTGCCACACATTGCGGATTGTCACTTGCCACGTTGCCTGACACACATTGTGGATTGCCACTTGCCACGTCACCTGCCACACATTGGGGATTGTCACTTGCCACGTCACCTGCCACACATTGCGGATTGTCACTTGCCACGTTGCCTGCCACACATTGCGGATTGCCACTTGCCACGTCACCTGCCACACATTGCGGATTGCCACTTGCCACGTAGCCTGCCACACATTGCGGATTGTCACTTGCCACGTCACCTGCCACACATTGCGGATTGTCACTTGCCACGTCACCTGCCACACATTGCGGATTGTCACTTGCCACGTAGCCTGCCACACATTGCGGATTGTCACTTGCCACGTCACCTGCCACACATTGCGGATTGCCACTTGCCACGTCACCTGCCACACATTGCGGATTGTCGCTTGCCACGTCACCTGCCACACATTGCGGATTGTCACTTGCCACGTCACCTGCCACACATTGCGAATTGCCACTTGCCACGTAGTCTGCCACACATTGCGGATTGCCACTTGCCACGTAGTCTGCCACACATTGCGGATTGCCACTTGCCACGTAGTCTGCTACACATTGCGGATTGCCACTTGCCACGTAGTCTGCCACACATTGCGGATTGCCACTTGCCACGAAGCCTGCCACACATTGCGGATTGTCACCTACTGTGTCATTTTTCTGCTAAGGTGGTCTTTTGTTGGGTCCCAGAGTGAAGATAGGCAGCAGAGAGATGATGCAATCTCTCTGCTGCACACAGCTTCCTACACAGTGAGGGCAGGACTGGAGGGATGCAGGGCAGTGAGAGATGATGTCATCTCCCTGCTCCCCTGCCTGCTGGCTTCCTGATTGGCCAGCAGCCCTCCTAAGCTGCCCAGCTGCCCCCCCCCCCCTCACCCATCCACTCAGCGCGGGTACCCGCGGAACCGGCCGCGATTGGACCCGCGGAACCGGCCCGCTGGTACCCGCGGAACCGGCCGCGATTGGACCCGCGGAACCGGCCGCGATTGGACCCGCGGAACCGGCCGCGATTGGACCCGCGGAACCGGCCCGCTGGTACCCGCGGAACCGGCCGCGATTGGACCCGCGGAACCGGCCCGCGGGTACCCGCGGAACCGGCCGCGATTGGACCCGCGGAACCGGCTTTGCTGTCATCAGCTGCCAGTATTCTCGGAGGGGGCAATTGACCCGTTGCCCCCCCCCCTGGATCCGCCCCTGGGGTGTGGCCTGGATGGAGCTAGCCTGAGGCTACTATCAGCCACATGACTGCCGGGTTTGTTTGGGTGGTTTGGACTTCCTCTCCTTCCTTCAGTAAGCACATATCAGTTACTTAAATGTTTAACTTTACATTTGCAATTGTCACACTTTTACATAATCTTTCATATTTTTATTGTTATAATAAATAAAAAACATTGTAACCACAAAGTGACCAAACATTCTGAGGAGTTCACTTAAAAAGCAGTGGTATGGCTGCACATTTACAAAGCACAGTGATGCCCCATAAAGGCAGAGGAGCACAATAAAAATGAATAAACAATCGTTCTCCCCCAATCATGGAACTCTCTCTACTCCATCAGCCTCTGTAGGGCTTCACTGGCTAATATTTATCTATGTATGCAGAGATGCACAGTATAGTAGAAAGTGGATGGTGCTATACCCACTCTGTTGTAAATAGGGTTGCCCCAATGTATATACAATATATAATTACACACTTTTACACTGAAAATGTAGTAATATTGTATTAAAGGTTAGTTATTGCTTTGATGTATGCTGACAATTAGAGGTGGTTTTGGGCCACTACAACTGGTTTACTTCATCGGTTTCTCCCTCTGTCCTCCTCTCCTTTATAGTGTTAATTAGTTCAGTCCTAGCTAGACCCTCTCTGTTTCCTCCATGGTTCATCAGTCATTGTTAGTACTTTGCAGAAACAGGACTTAGAAAAGTCAGTGTGCCTGATTTACTAAAGGCAAATAGACTGTGTACTTTGCAAAGTGCAGTTGTACTCTGCAAGTGCAGTTGCTCCAGGGGCTTAGTAAATGGGATAAAGCTTCACTTTGCAAAGAATATTCAATCATGTTCAAGGAAGAAAAAAACTGCATTTTTGCTTACACATTATTGGATGAAGGAAGTCAGCAGAGCTGCTGCTCACTTACAAAGCTCTGGTGTAAGTGCACTTGCAGAGTACAACTGCACTTTGCAAAGTGCACAGTCTATTTGCTTTTAATAAATCAACTTCATTGTCTTCTTACACTTTAAAAGACTGGAAACACATTCTCTGTACTGCAATTAATGGAAGAAAAATATGTTGGGTTCAACTTCTTTTGTCTAAAGCCCAATACACACTATCCGATTTTCTGCTGAATTTTTCCTTCCGATTTACCAAAACCATGTAGTGTAAGGGCCTGCCTGGTTGCATACAAATTGAAACTCCTAAGGTTTGACCTCATATTATATGGGTTTGGTAAATCCAAAGGAAAAAATCATCAGAAAATCTGATAGTGTGTATGGGGCTTTCCTGAAGAGTTAAGCTGGCAGTGAATGGTGCCACGTCAGCACATGACCATACTCTCTAGACAGACTGGGTCTAAGGAGGTATGCCAATGAATAAAGCAGCATTTGAAACTGAACTTCATTGAAAATACTTTACTTTATGTTTAATATATTAGCTAGGGTTCCCTCACTCTTGCAGTGGAAAGTGTTGCAAAAGTTAAGTCTGAAGAGTGACCCTACAGATCCACATAATCAAGACACAAGTTTATTGAAAGTGGCTTTCATACAAAAACCACGAAGTGCGGAGTACATTAACCTCTACTATTTAGAAGTTCGTACTTCAGCTTTATCAGGAAGAGATTTCTGGCTGAAATGATTGCACTTTGGACAGGTTTCATGCTGCGTTACCAAGTAACTTGAAGCAGCCAAGGGTACTGTGTTTCTGTTTTGCCTTTAATCCCAACAAATTATGCTCCATCTGTACATCCAATGATGTGCTGGAATTAAACCATTTTGCAACGTTAAAAGACTAACACATAAGCTTCCAATCAGTACACAAATATAATTACGTAGTACAAACAGCAGTGATATTTTAACGGTTCCATGCTGTGAGAAAGTTTCTGTAAACTAAGCACACAAATATTTAAAAAGTTGGAAAGTGGTTGAGTTTAACCAGCACTTAATGAAACATAGCTGTTTTTAAGGATTAATAATGTTAAATTTTAAATGAAAGGGAAATAGCCGAAAACTCTTGAATGGTAGGGTATAATGTTAGAAAGTTTTGATTAAACAATTGAGAATTTAGAAGTACTAGTAGTGTACTTGCTGCGAAACAGTATGTGACATAAAGAACATTGGCCACACAGAGAGTTCTGTTAGGGATTATGTAGATTGCGCTTTGCCTGTGAAACAGCAGCTACCGTTTTTATACCACACCATTACAGTTTTATTAGAGAAGGTAAATCATAGCTAAAACAAATTGTTGGATTGGATAATATGTTGAATTGAGTACATCAAATGGAGGAAAGTGCACAATTATCCACATGTGCTCAGCTACTTTAGATTTCCTTCACAGCATAATGAATCAGAAATATGCTTTAAGTTTCAAAGTGTTCATTACCAAACAAGAAAAAAATTCAGACTGTGTCTTAAATGAAGGTTGCACCCATGGATATAGACAATTACATAGCATATAACCAAATTGGAAATTAGTAATACAGACTCTATATATGTTGAGAAATTATGAAGGTTGAGGGGGAATGGTTTAACCTTTTGCATGTCTTAAATGACCCACATCTTCATGAGCATTATATTAATTTCAGAAAGGATAATTTTAAAAGGAAGGTTGCTCTATAATAAATGAGCACTCAGCAGGAATTTGTTTTGTCCAGTTAGTAATTCATTTCTTTTTAAAATTATTTCTGTTTAAAGTGAATAACTCTCAATGCCTATGCTCTATATTGAAGTATTGGTATTATTAACTTCTTGCTTACTGGGCACTTAAACCCCCCTCTTGCCCAGACCAATTTTCAGCTTTCACACTTTTAATTTTTTTTCACAGAAATGGAGCTTTCTTTTGGTGGTATTTAATCACCATTTGGGTTTTTATTTTTTGCTAAACAAACAAAAAAAGATGGTAGGTGGTATTGATAGGCAGCACTGGTAATGACGCACTGATTGGTGATTTAGAGCAGCACTGTGGGCAGTGATAGGTGGCACTGTGGGCACTGATAGGTGGCACTGTGGGCACTGATAGGTGACACTGAGTGCACTGATAGGTGACACTGTGGGCACTGATGGGTGGTACTGTGGGCACTGGTAGGTGATGCTGGTGACACCTCATCTCCATGATTGGGACCAATGTCCCTCTCACAGCCACTGGTGATTAGCTTTTTTTTCCTTCTCACACTATCAGAGTTAGGAAGAAAAATAGCCGATTACCGACTCTATTTACATCAAATGATCAGCTATCATTGGCTGACAGTTGATCACATGGTAAGGGGTCGATCTGTGATTAGGCGAGTCTCATAGACTCGCTGATCACAGAGCGCCCTGAGCGTGCCCTGCAGGGGGTGCGCAGGCCACTCAAGCACGGGAGGATGTCCAGGGACACCTTCCCAGCAAATTAAGACCTGTAGCTTTCTTTCAGCTATATCAGCTATAAAAGCTCTGTTTGTTATTATTGGATAGCTGTGCATATGTTTCACACACTCTGCTCATCTGACATTTTATTACAGTTCTACTTAGTATAATTTCTCTGTATTACATTTCTCAGTTACTCTGTCAGCTTCTGTAATTGGAAAAGCAGACACCTTTGCCCTTTAGAGTGATGTCTATATGTGCATATGTCTATTAGTATGTATGAAGTAAAAGTACTTTCATATAACACTAGAGCAAAAAGTGAATAGGTTATGTGGAATAATTTACTTAAATGAAATACTGAAGTACATCCTACAGCATAACCAGCATACAACACTTTAGGGTTTAACCTTGATTTACAGATGTAAAATGAACAGAGGACAATAATCAAAGAGATCACTATGGGGAATGAATTGGGAAGGAGTTGAAACTGTCACCCCACCTAACAAGACATATCTGCACCTTTAAGCAGATGAATGATTCCTCATAGCTGTCACCTGTCATGAGATAATCATCTAGACTACCATTGATGACTTTTTCATTTAAGAATGACCCCTGTCTGGCTTTAATGTTGATGCTAAACCTTCAGTGCGGTGAACCACTGTTCTGGAACAAGTATAGAGATAAGGAGTTCTCATACGTCTCTAACACCCATTTACAACATCCCTGTTCAGGGTCGGTGATAGAATATATATGCCAGACACAGCAAGGCAACTCACATTTTCAGAAGGAAGCCACTAATGGTAGCCCCCATACTTTTCTTATGACAGGTGTTTGTTAACACATGTATATTTAACTGGAATATCTAAAATATGTAATACAGGCTTACCCCACTTTTAAGTACACAATGAGATTTATTTACTAAAGCTAAAGCTAGAGCTAAAGTGCAAAATCAGGCTCACTTCTGCATAGAAACCACAAAGCTTCTAACCCCAGCTTGTTCAATTAAGCTTTGGTAATAAAACCTGGAAGCTCATTGGTTTCTATGCAGAAATTACCCTGATTTTGCACTTTCTAGCTAGTAAATAAACCCCATTGCGTACTTAAAAGTGGGGTATGCCTGTATAGATTGTAAGGGAACATACCATCCTAACTACTTCCTGTTGCTTTTCCTACAATCATGTGCAGCCAATAATCAAGCCTAACTGGTTGGTGGGGAAGGGGGTGGGCAATATATATTAGGAAAGAAGTGGAAAATATTTTAAAGCAAGAGATCTGGCAGTCATAACCATTCTTGTTTCCCTCTCCTGGCCTAGATCATGCTTAAAGTGTATACAATCCCTAAAAATGTTTTTTATTTTACTGCTGGATATGGTAGGTGATTAAGACCCCCTAGGAAACCTGCCAGTTTTGTTTGGGGGATTTCCTTTTTTTCCTGCCCCAGAGATGCAGCAGAAAGTAGTGAGAGGATATCCACTTGTAGGCAGCTATCACCAGAACAAGTTTTCCCAGGGGATAGTTTCTCTTCACCTACTCTTTCTGTGACAACTCAAAAATGTTTGATTCTCTATTGCTTTCTTGATAAGAGAGACAATGGTCATTACCAGGATCAATAGAGAGGCTCCCTGTGGTCTGTGTCTCCCTAGTGGGGACACAGACTGCAATAACAATTTGACATAGGATCTAACCCTCTCTTTCTCCCTTTTTTGTACTGTGACTTTTAACCTCCCTGGTGGTATAATTATTTCAGATTTTAGGTGCTGAATTCAGTACCATTATTTTGCATGGAAATTTGGCGTTTTATATTGTAGGCCTGTAATTCTTTGGAATAACTCACTTAAATCTGTCCAAACCAGAGTCTAGTAGACATCTCAGGTATGATAAAGTTTGAACACAAAATCATAAATTATAATATAATAAATAACTATAAATAATAACAAATAATGATATAATAATAATAATACGTTTTATTCAATAAATGTTAGTAAATAATATAATCAAAAACACTGAAATTTTTTTTGGCCAAACAAGGGTGCAATATTAGTAGTCATATTGCTTAAGTAAACGTCCCGGGTATGGAAAATTTTAAAACATGGTACAGCACAAAGTCCGACGTCACAGTCAGGACAGTAGAACCTGGTTTCTTTTCTGATTTTCCTTCTAGTGTCATCACGCTTAGAGCAGCAAACCACACACATCCTTGTGGGTGCTGTCTTCTTTTCCATTGGTGGGGTGTGGTCCATAAAGTGACGACCAGTCAGGCGTTCCAGGTACACAACACCAGTAGCACGACATCCAGATCTATTTACAGTCGTTGGTGTTTGGTGCTTGAGAAATATAAGTTCGTCAACTTTCCAAACAAAGTCCGCATGAACCACAGGCTTGTCACTTTTTTTTAGAAGAATGAAAGCATTCCACAGGCACTGTTCAAGAAGATGCCTGATTTTTTTGTAATTTTTTTTTGTTGCTTTCTCATGGCTGGATAAAAAGTCATGGCCTGGACAGCTCTGTCAACACCTCCCATGGTGTGGTTGTAGTCCATCACGACTTGTGGTTTGATTACGTCTTTTCCACCTTTTGTGTGTACCATGACAGTAGAGGTGTTGTGAATAGTACTCATTAGGCACACATCTTTTTTGTTGCGCCATCTCAGTGCCATTATTTTGCCTTTCTGCTAGGTAACTATTTCTCCTGCCTTGAGATTTTTATTGCCAAAAGTTGGTGGCATGTCATGCCAGCTAGCTCTAACGGTCCCATATGCATCTGTCTTATGCAGTAGAAGGAACTCAGAGTTCTGGAGAAGTGTAAAAATTTGTGGTTACACAGTAGCCCTGATTCAGCAATGGTTCAATCAAAGTAAGAACAGAAGCGGTTGCCATTCCATAATTACTGAATCTTTCGTTGAACTTGGTTCCTTTCCCATGTAAAGGACCGAATTCCATATGTAATCAGTGCTGGATTCACATAGCATGAATTATTTTATGCCAAATCGCACTCTCTTAGACACGATATACTTTATCCAGTCTTCCTTTGTAGGCCATTAGACTTTCGTTGATACTGATGTCTCTATATGGTACATAGGTCTGCTGTAAATTTTTCTGAATAATTTGATATACCTCCAAAATCTTTTTTAGTTTTGCTGCTGGATGAGAAGTCTCATCAAATTCTTCATTATTTTGAAAGTGCAAATATTTCATTATGAGAGAAAATTTGTACTACAACATGACAGTGCGAAAAAAAGGAGTGGCTAGTAATTTGTTGGTTGTCCAATACCACTTCTGCAGGGGTTTCCCAACCACTCCCTGAAGAATTATGAGGCCCAGAAACTTCCAGATGTCCTCTTTGGTTACTGGTTCTTACCTTCTGCTCCTTGCAAACCTCTGATGCATAGCAGTTTGTTGTTTCTGGTACCGATTTGTCTCCGTAACAATATTTTCTATAACCTCATTGGTCAAAAAGAGTTGGAGGTATGCCAATGGGTTGTCATCTTCCACATCCACTTTGATACCAGGTGCTCCAGTAAATGAGAATCTTGGGGGTGCTGTGTACCGCAGTCAATTGAGCACCAAGTCCGCACATCACTGGGCACAGTCGAAGGATCATCGCTGAAATCATTTTCTGTGCCTGATGACGAACTTCCCCACGAATCTCTATCATTCAGTTCTGCAAGCGATTATGCATTGCTGTCTTCCAGCAGGTCATATGCCGCTTTTGACATAGAGGCGCGCTTTTTTGATGCCATGGTCGCTCTGCAGTTTCCAGACAGAAAGTACAGTAAAACTGCAGGCAAGTTCACTGGATAAAGCACTGGGGGCAAGCTTTATTTTATTTAGTAATGTAATCCAATAGAATTACAATGTATCAATGTGTTTGTGTTTTATAAAAACAAAAAAGGAGAGATGACTGCATTTATTTTCTATGCATTTATGTATCTTTAAAGGAGAAGTCCAGCCTAAGCTTGTTTGACTGGGCTTCTCCTATGGGATTTTGGCCCCTCCACAGCTCTGCACTGTGGGGGGGGGGCAGATCAGAGAGTTGCTGATTGACAGGCAGCAGCTCTCTGCTCAGGGAGCTGAGAGAACTGAGCCATCGGCAGTGTTTGATGGTTTTGGTGCTCAGTGCAGAATTAGTGGGGGACAGATGCAGAATCAGCCCGATGCTGCATCCAACTAGGTAAGTATGATGGTAAGAAAAACAAAAAGCATAATTCTCTTTTAACATCCACCAAATTGATGGGTTGATGGGTGATAGCTTCTCCAGGCAGGTCTTCAGAGGTCATAATGTCTATCACTAATTTGAGTTTGGGAATTTAAAGGAGAAGTATGGCCAAATATTTTTTGGTCCTATATCCCCTATTCATTCTGCACTCCTGTGACCATTTTCAGCCTCTCAGCTGTGCTTCTGGGACACCGAGGCAGCCCCTCCAGCCCCCGCTACAGCCCAGCACTCCAGTTAGCGCTGCAGGGCAGAACAGAGAGCTGGTGACTGACGGGCATGGGTCTCTGCTCAGAGTGGAGGGGAGAACTGAGCAATCAGTTCTCAGAACAGAGGCGAAGGACAGATGCAGCACCGGATTAATGCCGCATTTACCTAGGTTTTTTTTATATAACCCCATACTTTTCTTTTAAACAGGATTTATTAATTGCCCCAAATGTTTTCTTATCTCATATTCTACATAAAAATCTGCTCCCTACAAATTTATAACATAATATATTAGGTATATGCTAAAATATTTGCATCCTCTTTTTCTTATGTGTAATGCAAGTGTAAGCTAAGAGCACTGGCAAAAAAAAAAAAAAAAAACTGTGATCACAGCACAATGGAGGCATCAGTTATCTGTCTAACATCATGACAAATATGTATTATGCAATCTTCCAACAACACCCACAGACCTTATACTAAGAATGTTAATAGTTACAATTTTAATGTGGATTTGTAACCAATATCAACCAATCAAAAACATGTTTCCACTGTTTTGACTAAAGTGAACTTACAGGTGAAATCACATGCTAATCCGAATCTGATCTTTAAACTGCCTCTTTACATTGTTATGCTGAGATATACATTGAACTATTGCCAAGGATAGCTAAATTTGTTTTATATATGATAAATTAGTGATTTCATGACTGGCATTATGACCCACAAGCATACCACATGCCTAGGCACCTTATTTATTAATGTAATAATAACATTTTTGGAAAGTGATTGATCTGGTTGTTTGTTGACGAGAACATTCATATATAAAGTATATTAGCAGCTTGTTGGTACACAATGTAATACTATAATATACATAAAAATACTTTAATTCTTTACAAAACAGTAATGACTGTATCTTTCTTATACATTACACTAATATACACATTATGAATGAAAAAAATATTCTTACAAATCTGTTTCAACCCATTTAGATTAAAGGTATTCAGCTTATAAAGACTATGGGGTTGATTTACTAAAACTGGAGAGTGCAAAATCTAGTGCACATAAACCAATCAGCTTCCAGGTTTTATTGCCGAAGCTTAATTGAAAAGGCTGACGTTAGAAGCTGGTTGGCTACATTGTACAGCTGCACCAGATTTTGCACTCTCCAGTTTAAGGAAAATAAACCCTTTTTTCCTGGGCTTCCGTTGTTTTGATGCACCTTTGTGTAAAGTGCTGCCTCCAGGTGATCCAGCTCTCTATTTGTGCATTAATATATATGTTCCCATAGTTAGGAAACTCAGATAGTCCAAATATAAGGAGCACATTTATCAGAGAGGAATTGATCCTGCCGTGTGGCTTCCATATACAATACATTTGAAAATATCTAGATATTATATGGGTTTACCAATAAAATAATGTCACATTGCACTTAACCTGCCTAAGAGCTTGCCTTCCTCACCTTAAATGAACAAATCCGATGATTATACACATGATTATACACAGCTCTGGCATTCTGTATATTAATAACTTGCAAAGGCATTTGATGCATACAAAGTACATTTTTATCCATTGTGGCTATTGAGGGATAGATTTAAAGTTTGTGTGTCTGGAGTTCAGCCTTAGGCTGGGTTCACACTGCTGCGGGGGGAGAGTCGGATGTGATTCGCACCGCACTGCAGTGCAAATCACATCCGATCTCCGTAGCGATGCAAGTTCAGCCATACAGATAGTATGGCTGAATTCGCATCGCTCCCGCAGCAAACTCGCACGGGACCCTTTTTTTGGTCCGCAGCAGAATCGGATCGCATGGGTGTTCACACCATGCGATCCGATTCCTGTGCGAGTGTGCAGATCGCACTGCGATATGCTGACCGATCTGGGGGTGTCATTAACATATCATTGACACTCCCAGCCGTCCGCATAGGGCAGTGTGAACTGCCGGCGGGAGGTATGCGATGCAGGAAAACGCCGCGGATTCGCGGCGTTCCCGCATCGCTATAGTTTGAACCTAGCCTTAAGCAACATGTTCTGAGATTTAAATCCAGTCCTGAAGCCACAAACCTAGGATTCAGAGCATGTGGCAGAACATGTAATGCCTAGGTCAACTGATGCCACTATGTGTTAGGTTGTTATTTTGCAGTAGTGATTTTTTTAAACATTAGGTAACAATATAATGTGGTAGAAAGGCAGATTTCAACCTTGTAAATAGGATCACAGGAGTAGTTCAGGCACTTTGCCAGTGGAGCAACTTCTAAGAAGTTTGCAAATGTTCCCATGCTGCAGTTTTTAAAGCTGATTGCTCTCCCTCATGCAGCGCCTGAATACAGCTAGCGAATAGACAGGGTAATGTATGTAAATTTTAATTGTAGTGTAATAAAACCTACATTAACATTTAAGTTGCATTATATGATTTCTCAATCTCCTAAATCACCTCTACCCTCTTTTAGCATTGCTCTTCTGGCAAGCCCCTGCCTTTAATATTCTACAATATTTAGTTTCTTACACTGCTATACGCCAAATACTCTCAGCAAACACAGTCTGGATATCTAGGATAGATGAGAGAGAAAGATAGATAGATAGATAGATAGATAGATAGATAGATAGATAGACAATTGGACAGGCAGCCAGACAGACAGATAGAACATTAATGTAGTCTATGCACAGGAAAAGGTAAGGTATTAAAAGTATTGCAAAAGTATTGGCGGTAATCAGCAGCAAATAAAAATAAGCATGGCAGTAGCATGGCAATAGCAATTAGTGGGTTAACATTATTACATTTTTTTTTCTCCTGCAAAGTATAAAGCATAAAAAGAACACAAATTATCTTTCTACAGATGAAAGAACGCAATACTGAATTTTCTGTGTTTGAAATTAGTTACGTCTAGAATTCTAATGCGCACTTGTTATTCAAACTAAAACCATACTTTTACATTAAAACAACATACTTAGTATGAAAGACGCAATACATAAATGGACACATGGACATTTGGAGTCCTATCTGTAACCAGTATGTTATATTCATACTCCCCCTTGCTCCGGCTTTAATAATTCTGAGCTTTCCTGTCAATGCATAAAAGATGTATACAGGGCTAGCATTAGCCTGCAATTTTAAATACAATCCATTTATTTCTTCCTTTTAAAAACAGCAAGGCAAAGTCTGCATTAGGGATTTTCATTTCACTATTGAAATGAATAAATAAGTGTGCCATTTGTTTTTAGACAACAAATATAGATGAGAGATCTTAGCATATGCTTACATTGTGCTACTTAGCTATTATAAATAGAAACGACAGCATGTTTTATGAACCAAGTCAAAAATATAAAAGAAAGCATATATAAAGC
Source organism: Lithobates pipiens (assembly GCF_037356315.1). Lineage (NCBI taxonomy): Eukaryota > Metazoa > Chordata > Amphibia > Anura > Ranidae > Lithobates > Lithobates pipiens. The sequence continues at coordinate 330,708,602 of NW_027507764.1, read as the reverse complement.
TTTTCATGAATAGGACCTTTTTTTTTTTTTTTTTTTTTTTTTCTAGAGCAAATCAAGGATACTTGAGTGCATCTGTTAATGAATGTGACCATAAGTAAGAAGTACTCTAAAGGTGGTATTTAAGGTACCAATATATATAATTATATATATATATTAATCATTGATGTGCATTAATTGACAATTTGAATGTTTTTGACAGCAATTGACATATTTATAAACCTTTGATGACCATAATCAGATATATGATATTATAATGATACTGCCCATATAATATCTCAAATATATATACTGCAATGTCTAGCCCATATGTTACCTGGAAATGCCCATCTCTCATTTACCAGTGCAGAATTACGATTCACAACTCTATAAAACTACAACCCCAATTCCAAAAAAAGTGTAAAATCTACATAAAAGCAGAATGCAATGATTTGCAAATGTCGGAAATCCATAATAGAAAATAGAAAACATATCAAATGTTTAAACTGAGAAAATGTACCATTTTAAGGAAAAAAAGATATTTTAGAAATTGATGGCAGCAACACAGCTCAAAAAAGTTGGGACAGGGCAACGAAAAGCTGACACTAACAAGGCTAATTGGCAACAGGTCAGTACCTTGATTGAGTATAAAAAGTGTATCTTAGAGAGTCAGAGGGGTAGATTTACTAAAGCTGGAGCACTCAGAATCTGGTGCAGCTGTGCATGGTAGCCTATCAGCTTCTAACCTGAGCTGGTTCAGTTAGAGTTTGGCAATAAAACTTGGAAGCTGATTGGTTTCTATGCAGAAGTGAGCCTGATTTTGCACTCTCCAGCTTTAGTAAATAAACCCCAGAGTGTCTCAGAAGTAAAAACGGGCAGAGATTCACCAATATGTATGTCAGGACCTGGATCACCTGCTGGTAGAACTGTGGTTCCCAGAGCAGAAGATTATAGTTCCAATGTCCACCATCAGGTGTCTCTCGGCAGCCAGAAGATTCCAGTAACCCCTGGGAGGTTTTTAGTCCCTGCTCTACATTTCCATGTTCTTTCAGTGCTTTGCCTTGCTAGCCAGATACTGCTTGCTAATTTTTCCTGACCCTGCTCCCGATCCTGCTGCTTTGTACAGGCATACCCCACTTTTAAGTACACAATGGAGTTTATTTACTAAAGCTAGAAAGTGAAAAATCAGGCTTCACTTCTGCATAGAAACCAATGAGCTTCTAATCCCAGCTTGTTCAATTAAGCTTTGGTAATAAAACCTGGAAGCTCATTGCTTTCTATGCAGAAGTGAGACTGATTTTGCACTTTCTAGCTTTAGTAAATAAACCCCATTGTGTACTTAAAAGTGGGGTATGCCTGTACAGTATCTGCTCCCCTGATTCCAGTCGAAGTTCCCCCTTCTTTGCATCTTTGGTTTTACCCTGTTTTTCTGTGTTCCCCATTTTGCATATATTGTATAGTTAATTTGCTAGTTAGGCTTTCTGTTACTTAGGTTGCTTGTTAGGTATTTTGTTATTTGGGTGTGGTTCACTTGTATGTTCACATTTGCAGTGTATCCTGTTTGCTGGTGTTTGGATAGGCTTTGTTTTACTGGTAATATACTTGTTTAATCATATATAGTCCTGTCTTAGTTTCCCAAGTGTAGATTTGCAGATCTGGACATCCCTGCTGCTGGATGCCTCCAGTTGATATCCCTGACACTGTGACAAGCTGTGTCTAAAAATTGTAGAATAACTTCAGAATAATGTTCCTCAATGTAAAATTGTAAAGACTTTAAATATATCAAAGTCTACAGTGCATAATATCATCAAACGATTCAAACAATCTGGAGAAATCTCTGTGCACAAGGGACAAGGCAGAAATGCAATATTGGATGACCGTGATCTTCGTGCCCTCAGACGTCACTGCATTAAAAACAGCCATGATCCTGTGATGAACATCACTGCATGGGTTCAGGAATATTTCCAAAAATCACTATCTGTGAACACAGTTCACTATGGTATCCAAAAATGCAAGGTAAAGCTCTATCACGTAAAGAAGAAGCCATAGCTGAGCATTGCCTAGAAACACTGCCATCTTCTTTGGACCAAAACTAATTTTAAATGGTATGTTGCAAAGTGGAAAACTGTTCTGTGGTCAAACAAATTCAAATTTGACATCCATTTTAGTAACCATATGTGCCGCATCTTTTGGACTAAAGAGAAAAGGTACCTTGCAGCTTGTTTTCAGCACTCAAAAGCCTAAAACTCTTATGGTATTCTTGTGCATATGGAATGGGCACCTTGCACATCTGGAAAGGCACGGTCAATGCTGAAAGATATAGAATCAGGTTTTAAAGCAGTACATGGTCCAATGGTCTTTTTCGGGGAAGGCCTACATATTTCAGCAAGACAATGACATACCACATACTGCATTCATGACAACAGCATGGCTTCGTAGTAGAAGAGTTTGGGTGGTGAACTGGCCTGCCTGCAGTCCAGACCTTTCACTTACTGAAAATATTTGGCACATCTTCAAACAAAATATGTGACAAAGAAGACACTGAACTGTCAAGCAATTAGAATCTTATATGAACAATGTTACAACATTCCTCTCCCAAAACTCCAGCAACTAGTGTCCTCAGTTCCCAGAGTTTTTACAGAGTGTTTTAATTAAAGAAGAGGGGATGCTACACCATGATAAACATGGCCCTGTCCCAACTTTTTGAGATGTGCTTCTGTCACTAATTTCAAAATTACCTTCTTTTTTTCTTAAAAGTGTTTTCTCAGTTTAAACAATTGATACATTCTATATTTTCTATTGTAAATAAAATATGGGTATATGAGATTCTGTTTTCATATCGATTTTATACAGTGTCCCAACTTTTTTGAAATTGGGGTTGTATATAATTTTAAGATATAATTTAACAGTGATGATGCCAGGCTAGTTGGCTGGTATCACTGATAATATCAAAGTGGAAAAAAAAACGTATTACCTTCGCAGCTTGGTGTATTAAAGCATCAATACATCTAGAATGTCAATAAATAGACTTTTTGGAAGACCCAACAGGTTTTCAATGTAAAAGTATTTTGTTCTGCCCCTGCTTTTACAAGTCACAATATAGCTAACAACTTTCAGGTTCATAGACTACACACTTTGTACACACAGCTATACAGAAAAGTTATTAGAGTTGCTTAACTAAAGCAGTAAAGGCTGTTCACCTAGTAAAGTGACTGTTCACTTTGCACAATGTATGGTCAAATAGATCTTAGTATGAGTATCTGTGCAAACATTTGTATGAAAATTCTTATCAGTACATACAATAACTTGACAAATGTCATTTGAAAATACTTAGAAAACATTTGCTTTTAACATTCCTTTTTTAAGTGAATAGACTTTCCAAAACAATAGACTTTCCGACCACAGTCACTGTTAATAATTTATTAATTCAAGAAAAGATGTCCATCCTTCTCTTTTGAATTTTCCGGTCATGAAAATCATTTTGACCCTACTAATAATTAGAAAATTTAACATATGTGCTTAAAATTATCTTTTTAAAATAAATATGTACAAGAATATGTCTAGCTTAAAGTAGTTGTAAAGTCTGAAGGTTTTTTTACCTTAATGCATTCTCTGCATTAAGGTAAAAAACCTTCAATGACCATCCCCCGCCCCAGCCCCTCTTATATGTACCTGAGCCTGATCTCGATCCAGTGACGTACATGAGAGAAGCGGCTCACTTGGATCTCTCCCTGCTCATTGGCTAAGAGACAGAATAGGGTGCCATTGGCTCCCATTGCTTTAAATCACAGCCAGAGAGGAGGAGCAGGGGGCAGGGCTGAGCAGGGCTCTGTGTGGCAATGGGCTCCTGAGCTTGCCAGCATAACTGCCTCCATAGCAAGGGGACCCAAGAAGAGGAGGATTGGGACTGCTTTGTGCAAAATAATTGCACAGAGCAGGTAAGTATAATATGTTAGTTATTTAACCAGTTGCCAAGCGGCGCGCGCCGATGTATGTCGTCAGAATGGCTGCGCAAATGGGCATACCTGTATGTCCCTTTGAATTTGGCACCGTACCATCTCGTGCGCTCCACCGTCAATGTCCGGGATACCCACGATTGTCTCATGGAGAGGAAGAACGGGGGAGATGCTAATGTAAACAAGCATCTCCCCGTTCTGCCTAGTGACACTGTCACTGATCATAGCTTCCTGTGATCGGGAGCTATGATCAGTGATGTGTCACACATAGCCCAACTCCCCTACAGTTAGAAAACATCCCTAGGACACACTTAACCCCTACAGCATCACCTAATTTTAACCCCTTCATTGTCAGTCACATTTACACAGTAATCAATGCAATTTTAATCGCACTGATTGCTGTATAAATGTGAATGGTCCCAAAATTGCACCAAAATTGTCCAACGTATCTGCTATAATGTTGAAGTCAAAAAAATATTTAAAAAATATGAATAAAAATGCCATAAAACTATCCCCTATTTTGTAGACGATATAACTTTAGTGTAAACCAATCAATAAATGCTTATTGCTATTTTTTTAACAAAAATATGTGGAAGAACTGCTGAAAAAAAATTTTTTAGATAGATTTTTATTATAAACAAAAAGCAAAAAATATAGCTTTTTTTCAAAATGTACGCTTTATTTTTTGTTTATAGCACAAAAAATAAAAACCACAAGGTGATCAAATACCACCAAAAGAAAGCTCTATTTGTGCGAAAAAAAAGACATCAATTTTGTTTGGGAGCCACGTCGCAATAAACCGCGTAACTGTCAGTTAACCCCCCTAGCGGTAATCCCGAGTCTGGCTCGGGTTGGGAATTTACTAGCAGGAGCAGTAACCCCGAGCCAGACTCGGGATCACTTCGCTGGATGCAGGGGAGGACACAGTGAGTTACTTACCTTGTCCCCTGGATCCAGCGATGTCCGCCCCACTGTGTGATCGAGCTGTCCTCCGCTCGATTCACAGTGCCGAATGCCGCCGAGCTCCGTTCTCTGCGGCGTTACGGTGCGCGGGAGCGGAGAACGGCGGCAAATTCAAAAAAGTAAAAAGACACAAAACACACACAGCACTGTAATCTTACAGATTACAGTACTGTATTAAAAAAATAAAACGCCAGATTTCCATGCAAAATAATTGTACCGCTTTCAGCACCTAATTCCAGACTGAATCATACCGCCAGGGAGGTTAAAGCGACAGAGTGCCGGATTGCAAAAAAGTGTTCTGGTCTTTGGCCAGCAAAATGGCCCGGGGCTTAACCTCCCTGGCGGTATAATTCAGTCTGGAATAAGGTGCTGAAAGCGGTACAATTATTTTGCATGGAAATCTGTCTTTTATTTTGTAGTCCTGTAATTCTTAGGAATAACTTTCTTAAATCTGTTCAAACCAGAGTCTAGCAGACATCCCGAGTATGATAAAGTTTATAATATAATAAAGAATAATAAAAATTATTCAATAATGTAATCAAATTCTAAAACACTGAAAAAGGGACACTTTTTGGTTGCTATGGACAATCTCCAAATTTCAGGCAGAAAAAACAGTATTTATAATATAAAAGTGCATGCAGGGCACTGCACAGACCACTAGGGACAAAGGGGGTGTGTATTTTTTAATACAGCACTGTAATCTGTAAGATTACAGTGCTGAGTGTATTTTGTGTCTTTTTACTTTTTTGAATTTGCCGCCGCTCTCCGCTCCCGTGCGCCGTAACGCCGCAGGGAATGGAGCTCGGCGGCATTCGGCACTGTGAATCGAGTGAAGGACAGCTCAATCACACAGCGCGGCGGACATTGCTGGATCCAGGGGACAAGGTAAGTAAGTCTTCCTCCCCTGCATCGAGCGAAGCGATCCCGAGTCTGGCTTGGGGTTACCGCTCCTACTAGTAAATTCCTAACCCGAGCCAGACTCGGGATTACCGCCAGGGAGGTTAAGTGGTTAAAAAAAGTAAGTTTTACAATCACTTTAGGAAAAAACAGACACATAACTGCATTGTTAAAGCAAGCACATCTTTACTAATATTTATTCACTAAGTTCATTCACTAAGCTAATTTTACATTTTTCAAAGTAAACATATTCTTTTTCTTTAGAAAGGAAACCTTATTGTCTCTGAGCTCTCTAATCTTGGAGAAATCCTGTGACACTCTCAGTGCTTTCAAGACTAAATGATTACAAAAGAAAACCTTGACAGGCTGGAATGGCAATTCTGGTAAAATCTCTCAGATTTATTTTAGTTCTGAGCTCACTCAGTAAAATAGCGCCAATGCCACATGATAATACAAGTAGTAAAAGGATGATTGCCTTATAGAAAACAATGATTCGAATGGTTGTGGGGGTAGTGATCAGATGGGTTAGAGCATGGGTCTACAAAGGGCGGCCCATAAGCAACATGCTGCCTTTTGCCTTTAATTGGCCCTTTTGGCCACTAATTCCAATGACGGGGGGCACTATTTTTCCCATTGAAACCAATCAGTTGGGCACTCCAACTGACAACAATGATGGGGCATAGTTTCTCCCATGTTTGAGGACCTTTAAAAACAAAAATAGCATGAGATCATTCCAGAAGGTTTGATGAAATCATCACTTACAGCCGAGTTGATGTAACCCTTGTACATTGTTTTTAGCGAATTGACATACACGTCTGAAATGTATAGTATATATTTCTGTCAACTGCAAATCAAAATATGTTGCAAATAGACAAAACTACATACATATGTATTAAAATATAAATATAAATTAGATAGTACAACACATAGTCTAAAAAATAATATTTCTGGACAACATGGCTATAAAAACTGTAATGAAACACAAAATGCAACCGCGATAACTACAGAGATGCAACTTCTATTCAACTCTACAAGACTCTGTCTTTGTCTCTTTGCCTTTTGAGTAAACAGCCACCCTGCAGTGAGAAACCAAACATGTTGTTTTAACTCAGATGATAAGTGGTCTGGCTTCCTTCTGTGCTAGTCATGACAGTTTCCATGAATTCTGAACAAAGCCTTATGGGATGTCTGAAACTTGTATCATGAATAGATAGAAACATAATAGCTAGTGGGCACAACAGAATAGAAGCTGTATTTAAAAAAAAAATACACATTTCTCAAACTTCTGAAACCGACAAGTTTTTATCCCATTTTGTCTCCTGTTGAGAAATAACAATATATGGTTTATGGGGTATATTGCACCTGTATATGTGAATGTTTGTGTGCTCACATTGGCTTAAGCATGCCCTAAGATACTGAAAGGATGAGATATGTCGCCCGCACACAGGCAAGCTTGTTTCAAAGTGCAAAGCTCTTTATTCTTGTATGATCACATAGATACGCAATGTTCCAGACACGCGCAGGAACCCTTCCTCAAGCATAGGATAAACAAATAACAAAAAGTGCAAATATATAAAGGAATCATCCACCAATAGGAGAAAAGATCTCAGTGTCCATAACCCCATTTCTCCTTCAACATAGCAAAATATTATGTGTACACACTTTAAAAATATCAAATTTGTATTTGCAATAACAGTATATTAATCAGACATTCACAGTCAAAAATAAGTGGTTAATATCAAACCTAGTTTACATACAATATACAGTTCATGTCTGGAACAATGCACAAGTGTTTTAGCAATAAGCTAATGCATAGTAGCATTAACATTGCAGGGACACCAAATGTACTCTGTAATTCTTATCTAGAGACATGGTTTAGTGTATCAAGGTATTTATGCCATGTAATGTTCTATGTAACATTCCTAGGCAGCAGAACACAAGAATGGAGAGAATAGAGAAAAAAACAAAATAATTAAAAAAACAGGAAAGAGTAAAAAAAAAAGAATATTCACTAGAAACCTAACCCTATCCAACTCGAGTTATTGTAAACAAAAAGATTGCCCATCTGCATAGCCAGATTCCATCTAAAGAGTACATACTACATCTTTATCACATGCATGTACTGTGGCAATACCCAGTGGACAGAGCCCTGAATTATATATCAAGAACCAGGACATAACAAAAAGAATGTACACATCATAGCTGAGATGCAGACAGGACTGCTAGTGTCCTCGATATTAAACAGCAGTGAACAGTGAACAGTGAAACACAAGTATAAAAAGTAAAATATAATACAATTAGTTAGGATTCTTTCACACAGGCACTGAATTCTAAAGCAGCCTTAACCGATTGCCGACCAGCTCATGATGATATACGTCGGCAGAAAGGCTTGTACAGGCAGAATCACGTACCTGTACATTGCCCTTTAAGAGGCGGCCAGCGGCGCAGGCACGGCAAGCTCCGTGAGTCGGGTCGCGGGTCCTGCAGACTCGATCACTGAGGGGATACCCGCGATCGCCTCACGGGGAGGAAGAACGGGGAGATGCTAATGTAAACAAGCATCTCCCCGTTCTGCCCAGTGAAGGGGCTAACCACTAGGTGGCAGTGTGGGGGTTAAGTGTGTCCCGGGGCATGTTTCTAACTGTGGGGGGGCATGGCTGTGTGTGACACATCACTGATCTCTGCTCCAATCACAGGGAGCAGAGATCAGTGCAGAGATCAGTAAAGTGTCACACACAGGCATGCCCCCCCACATCTGAGTTTGTACACACTGTAAGTGGGCCAGGAGGTCCAGTAAGCATGTCTGTACATGCATCAGGTTTGGGCATTGCTAGGCAATCGGAGCAAACCAGTGACCTGAAGTAGTGTTGGCTGTTCGACCCGTTCGTCCAATACCTGCATTTGTGCGCAGCACAGTGAATTTTGTGCCCTGATTGAGCAAAACTTTGCCCTATTAGGGCACAGTATTAGCTGGTTGTTAAGGAATGGGACCGGGAAGCTGGCACTCACCCCTTCTTCTTCTGCCCACAGCTCACCTTGTTTTCCTCCATCCACAGCCCACCTCTTTTACCCCTATCCACAGCTCACCTCTGTACCCCTACCCAGAGATCAACTCTGCACCCCTGTCCACAATTCACTTTCCACCATCTACAACTCAATTTGTATTCCCCTGTCAACAAGTCACTTTCAAAGACACACAGATAGATATAGAAAATTTTTAAATGCAAAATTCATATTAGCAGTGATAATAACTCCTACAAGATATATCTTCTAAAACATAAGTCACTTTTACACAGTTTTTCTGAATTTGTGTTCCATGAGTTTGCATGCCTTTGTAGGAGAGATGGAGTAAAGATTATGCTCCCTGCTCAGAAAGAACCTTTACCGATTGTGATTGCAGGCTATCACTGCACAATAATACCCTTCTAATTCCATGAAGTGGGTGTCCCACCAGATTTTGAAAAATCAGGCATACTAGGGTGCTAAATATATATATACTATAAATATATGTAGGCCACTACTAATTTGTATATAGAACTAAAATAGTAATTGTTCTCAGTATGCTATAACGGTAGATATTTAAATTTAAGAGAAAATAGTTATACAATTGATGTATTTTTAAACATGGACCCATTGTTATTTTTACTACTAAAGGGAACATATAGTATAATTCTTTGTAAATGCCTATTTTGAGAGACATTTTAAAAATTGCCTTTCATATTTTTACATGCTTGCTTGGTATTTTTGGAACTGTATTAAATGCAAAGATTTACAGATTAGAGTTACAGGGAGCATTAGCCATTATGTACTCTTTATCTCTGTGTAACACCTGTTGAGATACTAGCCACATAGGCAGTGCATTGTTTTCAGTTAGTTGGAATACTCATAGACTTGTACTGAAAGAAGGTGCAGTAAAGAAAAACCATTGTCTAGCAAAGCAGGAACAGAATTTGCACAAAATATATGTATTAAGCATGAGCTGGGTTGGAAAAGTTAGACATGTCCAATGAGACTATATATCTCTTATATCTAAATTGGAAACGGTCTTACAAATACTACAAGAACATAAAAGCTTCTAATGGATTGAAAATATGGTGCTTAATTCATAATTATATGCTATATTTCAATCTCATGTTAAGCCAAATTGCAAGCATTCTATTAGACAGGAAGTGCAGTTTTCCGTTATTTCTTTAATCATTGTTTTACTGAGAAGAAAAAATAAAAAGAATACTGGAGGTTTTATAAAGTTCTATTGCAAAGTACTTTCCTGCTGAGTCGGGAGCTTATTTATTGATCAGTGACATGAGCGCAGAGTGGACTATCACAGGATCCACTATAAGAACTAAATAATTATTTTCTGAGAAGAAAAAGCTGTGCGTGTTCAAGCAAGGGCAATAGCATTTACCAACTATTGTATCATTAACATTGTCATGTACCTAAAGCCCAACTCCAAGATCAGGAATTAAACCCTTGCAGTGAAGTCCCTCCACTGTGGAAAGTTTACATGCACGTTAGGCCTAGGAGGAGCTGAACAGGATGTAATACTCACTAAACCCCCCTGCTACGACAGGCTCTGGTTCTGTCCTCTTCTCCCTGAAACTCCAGGCTGTGGGCAGGCCCTTAACGTCATCATATTTAATGTAGATAAATGCTCTCATTATTTAGACTGCTTGTATCATGATCTGTGAATGAGGGAGACAATCCTATGACTGATCAGACTCTCCTCCATTCACAGTTAGTTTTACAAGTAGTGTAACCAATGCATGTTCTCTCTGTGCCTGTGCGGGTTTCCTCTGGGTACTCCGGTTTCCTCCCCCACTCCAATGACATGCTAGTAGGTTCATCGGTTCCTGTCTAAATTGGCCGTAGTATGTGTATGTATGCATGTGAGTTAAGGACCCTCGATTGTAAGCTCCTTGAGGGCAGGGACTGATGTGAATGTACAATATACAGTGCCTGAAATAAATAGATAAACAGTGGAGGAAAGGGATAAGGTTTGCCTACCCCTTTTTGAACCATCTGAATTGTCCTTCAAGAAGACTTTGAACCTGTTAACCACCACAGTGGCATAATTTTGGAGACAGGAGAACAATCAACATTCCTGCAGTCAAAATGTTTCCAGGATCCTGTTGTCATGAGGGTGGGGGAGATAAAGGGGAGCGAGGCACGGGTGATACAATTATTTCTTTCTCCCCTTCACCTGGGAAACTCCACCACTGTCTGAAGTTCCTGATATGGGTCTTGCCTTTAAGATTCTTAAATACAATTCAGGACCAATAGTCCTGCATTGTAGTTGATGACGGCAGAGAGCTGCAACCAGTTAGGCCAATAGGAGGAGCTGCTTTAGAGGACCAGTCATAGAAATCGGAGGAAGACTGCAGGAGTGAGGAATAAGGTAAGTATTTCGCTCTATTCATCATTCCCTAGACAAAATAAGCATTTAGTACCTGTAGTGGAGGGGAAACCACTGGAAGTGTAACTTTTTTTCCATCCCAAAGTTCACCTTTAAGTGGAATTAGACAATTAATATAGTCATGCATTTCTCATGGACTTGAACAAAAAAAATATAAAAAGCACATAGAGGTATATAAGGTAAATGAACCTTTCTCATCCAGTTATAAAATAACTGCTGGACAATTTATTTGAAATGACTATTAACTACATCTCAGTGAGATAAGTCAGTTGGAAAGATACCAGCTTTCTGTTTCAGTTGCTTTGCCTCAGTCCCTAGTGAGGACTATGGTTCATTTAAGTGTGGCTGTGGGAATAATATATGTTATGGTTAAAGAAGTTAAGGTATGCTCATAAATTCAATGACACCTTGGAGCAGATAACTGGATCTAAATGCTCGCAGATTCTGCATTCCAGCCAGGTGTTTAGTAGTTCTACTTTCTAAAAGCTAACCATTTAGCCAGATGTCAAACAACATTTAGCTCTCATAAACAGCTGTAGACGGTGCCATCAAATGGAATTATAATTTTATTAATTCATCTTTAATTAGTTGATACAGCACAGAACATGCAGTAATTTAGTCATAATTGGCTTGACTAAGACACAGCACTTGAAGGGATAGATTCTGCCTGTGATACTTTATTACATGAATAATGATCATGAAAAATAATTATAAATGTGATAATGTTACTTTCTTTTTATGAATCTCTGACAGTAGCGTAGGAAAGGTAATACCTATCAAAAGGATTTCACCACACATCATATCACTAATGTAGCTTTCGCTTAATTGACATAATGTAGATGAGAGTGGCTATGCACCCAACATGGATTAATGGCAGCTGTGTAGAAATAATTTATTACACAAGTCAGTCTTAGTACAGTATACATTTGTTTTTATATATAATGGGCATTCTGTTATAGAATGCAAAAATTGCTGAGATATATTTTTTAAATTTGCTGAGATACAGTATATTTTTGGCTATATGGCGTACTGAAAAATGATAGCTGTAAAGAAAGATAAAGGCCAAGGTCAGGTTATGTATTCTTATATGTAAATGTAAAATATGTATTCATAATTCTGATTATGTCACCCATATTAGAATGCTAGAAATTAGGCTATTTTGATGGTTATCTTTACAGGAAACCTATTGCTTTTATGTACGCTGGTATGAACCAAGGTCAAAACATTCCTAACTATGGAGGAAAAAGGTTAAAGCTGCTTTACCTCACTGAAGACTGACATATTTATTGCTCTCTCAAGTAAAAACCAAGTGTTCAAGTAATCAAACAAGAAAAAGTCTTTAAATCTAAATAGGTAGTGATCATTGATGGATAATTTTATTGCAGCTAAAATCACTGAAAATTGACAGGTCTTGAGTTCATTTAGGTCCCTCACCTTTCATGGATTATTACCTGCAGTACATAATCTGCTAATTATCACTGCAGTTTTGAGGGCTTCAGTAACTTCATTGACCTTTGTTGGATCCTTTTAAATCCCCAGAGAGCACATTTTTGTTTTATCTTCACAACTCTAAATCAATTCATAGAGTCATATATAACGCTAGTTGTGTAGAAACAAGAGTTTAGTACCTAAAAAGAAATACTCACAAATGTGAGGAGTCTCTGTTTCAAAACTGTTCTGTGTCGTCGCTTCAATAGATGTAATTACAGTTATAATTATGATTTTTTGCATTTGTTCGCACTGCAATGGTCCTCAGTTTGTGTACATTTTACCCCCTAATTGTAAAGACAATTTTCATACGCATATAAAAAACAGCATTTTTTTGCTTGAAAATTTGTTAAAATCCCCAAACATTATACATATTCTGAAGGCAGAGACCCTGGAAAATAAAATGGTGGTTATTGCAATATTTTTATGTTGCATGATATTGACACAGCCATTTAACGATTTTAATTTATTATAGTGCATAAAAACGCAGCTTTTTTAGTAAAATGTAAAAGATAATGTTGTGCCAAGTATATACTGTAGATTACAAACATGTCAAGATTTAAAATTTTCCATGCATGTGAAATGGCAACAAACAACCTAAAAATCTCTAGACAGCGCTTTAAAAATCCTAAAGGTTACCAGTTTACAGTTAAATGTAAGCTAGTAGAATTATTGATCTCGTTCTGATGTTTGCAGTGGTACCTCACATGTATGGTGCAATTACTGTTTATGTAAAAAATTACTGTTTATTTATGTGTGCAGGGCATAAATGTGTGTTTGCATTTGCATGTGTGCACAGGGGGACAGGGGTGCTTTAATTTGTTTTTCTATTTTTCTATTTGTTTTTTTTCCATTCAACTTTATTGCTATCACAAGGGATGAACAGCATCCCTTGTGATAGCTTGGGCAGTGACAAGTATACTGTTTTAAGAGATTAGGGGTTTATTAGAACTCCTGATCCCTCATCTGCCCTCCAAAGCAGCTGATCAAACTAAGATCAGTTTAATTGGCTACTTCCCTGGCCAAGTAAACACAGAACTGAAACCAGAAGAGATCAAATCCTTGTCATGTCCAGCTTCCTAAGGAAAGCAATTGTTTAATTGTTAGAACAGCCTTTCTCAACAGGGGTGCTGCATAAAGTTCTCGGTGTTCTGCAGCAAAGGGATTAAAAACCAACTAAAGTAGGCAATTCAATCCAATCTTTTTTAATGTCAGATCAAGCCTTTTTTTTTTTACTGCTGGTGCTGGTCCAGTCCATTTTTAACCCCCATTAAATTCACATAACATACAGGGAGTCCCCGAGTTACGATCGCCCGACTTGCAAACGTCTCCTACTTACTAACGGCAGGTGGCGCCAGCGGGCACAACGGAAAACATTGGAAAGCATCGGAAAACAACGTCGGAAAACAGCGGAAAACACAGGAAAACACAGGAAAACAAAGAAAAACAACATTGGAAAACAGTGGAAAACATCAGAAGCGCTGTTCTGCATATCCGCATCCAGATTACTAACAAATCCGACTTCAGAACACACAGGCAGTCCCTAACCAGTTTGTAACTCGGGAACTGCCTGTAATAAGTTCATGTCATTGGTTTCCAAATACAGGTTGGTTGCCTGCATACCTTTCTGGGTTGCAGAGAGGAGTAGTGGCAGCGGCAGAGAGAAGGAGAGAGCCAGGAGGAGGTGTGAGTGAGGGGCAGTAATCAAACCCTGCACACACCCGATCTAAGAGCAATCCAGGGTTAACTCCTGTGTACAAACAGGAGGGATAGGAGCTGGGGGGGGAGGGGGCACAGCCTTCATTTCTTTCCAGGTCTCCCCCCCTCTTTGCTGCTGTTACTACTCATATATTCAGTTGCCATCTGTAAATTTTGGGAAGGAGGAATTGTATAGGTGACACAAAGTGTACCAGACAATTGTTTTGTGATAGGAGGGGGGAATTGGAAGGGGGGAGGGAACAGAGTTTGTGGTAGGAGGTGGGATTTGTGCTAGCGGGCAGGGATTTGAGGAGAGAGGATTTACAATCTACTGACCACTGAACTCTGCCTCACAAACTACATTTTAGGGTTTGTACGCATGAGGTGCACCGTTTCCCACACCACACACAAAAACACTGCCTTCTGCAGATGCACAGGGGTGCCATTAATTCACTCAACAGGTCTAACAAATAGACATTTGTTCACGTCAACTAAAATGCATGCATGTACTTTGGTGTGGCATCATTTTAAAACTAATTGGGGTGCCTTTTTTGTGTGTAAATAGAACAGCCCACAGAAAAACGCAATGTGCAGGAACATGCAAAAGAAGCATGTGCGCTGGATGCCCCTCCTGGTGTGAATGAGCCCTCATACTGGTGTGACCTGAGCTTGTGCACGATTCTAAAGGGAGCCTTGACTAAAAAGAGGTTTCGATGCACTGTGTTGGGGTTTTGGTAATTACTAAAGGTAAGCACTATAATTTTACTAAAACATGGGTTATCAAAAGGTGAAAGGTGAACATTAGGCAAATTCTGAAACAAATTATAACACAAATTCTTATTCTTTATTCTTTCTATTCTTAACCTTTAGTTTAAATCAACTAAATACATTCCAGGTGCATAACGATAACATATGTTTGATGTCTTCCAGTAGTAAAAACGAATAAGGGCCAAATAGAAAAGTGATGGTCTTACTTCAGACATCCAACACCCTCCTCTATTGAGTCAGACCCATAGATCTACAGTCAGGAATGCTAACACTGCCTGATAATTGGTTGCTCTGACTCAACAGAGGACATGTAAGACTTTTGCAACCTTTGGTTGTGGTGCACCTGGACTATAATGAGCTCATTTAAAATGAAATAGGCTTTAGACATTTATCAAAATGTTTGTATTTTTTAGTCTACAATATTTACCAGTAGATCTCTGAATTTTTAGGTCACACTACTTGGACAGCTGCTAACGATCAGTCACAAGAGATTCAACAAGGTGCCAATCTGACATCAATATTATGCCAACAGAAGCCATATGGATATTGCCTGGATGATTAAGACATCTGTGAGACATACCATGGAAAGAGTGGCAATTCCTCCACTGCTCTCTCTTTTTCAGAGATTTGTGTGAATATACAGTATTGTATCCCTAAATTCAATATGTTTATCTTTACATTAAATGTTAAATTGAGATATCTGCCCAATGGCATGGAAAAGAATGGGGATTAAGAATGACAAAAATACAACTGAAATATGAAAAGATTTATTTGAAACAAAAAAGAGCTGAAATGAAATAGAAGGATTTCTAAACCGCATAACACACTTTTTGCTACAGGTAAGCCTGTAATAAGGCTTACCTGTAGCTACCTTGGATATCTCCTAAACCTTAATGGTTTACGAGATATCCCCTGTATTTGCATGTGATGACGTCATCGGCACATGCGCCCTGAAGCAAACTGAAGCAATGCCACATACGTGCCATTGTTTCAGTGAGTGTGCCATTACCGGCGGCTCTCGTGCGCATTCATGGGAGTGATGTCATTGTGGCTTGGGCCAATCACAGTGCTGGAGCCCACGATACCCGGAAGTAACTCCAGGAGTGATGTTGGCAGCCGGAGCGGTGTACAAGGACAGGTGCACGGGCATCGATCTCAGGTAAGTAATTCATAATGAGCTAGTATGCTATGCATACTAGCTCATTATGCCTTTGTCTTGCAGGGGTTTTTTTGACCTAAGGTTTACAACCACTTTAAGGGGGTGGGAGGACAGAGCAAGGGTCATGAAAAATAGCAATTATAGAAAGACAGTATGTGAACAGAAAGAATTGAAGAGCTTAATGAGAATGGCAGAAGAACAAGTTAATACCTTTAGGACAGATATGTCTGTGCTCACATATTTTGATAGTGACAGAGAAAATATTTTACAAATACGCCTAACAAAAGAGTCTCAAACTTTCCACATGTTGGTTCAGACACTACTAGTTTTAAAACTATAGCTCCACTTTAATTGAAAACCTGTATTTAAAAACTAGCGCAAACCTATAGTATTATTTTTATTTAAATCTTCATGCAATCATTTTTGGAAAATTGTGCAAAGGCTTTAATATAAAAGCTTAAACAATCAACATGGACAGAACAGTGGATAAGTGGTTAGCACTGTTTCCTCTGGGTACTCTGGTTTCCTCCAACTAACACATGCTCCAAAAACGTGCTGGTAGGTTAATTGCTTCCTATCTAAATTGACCCTAGTATGTGTAAATATTAATGTATCTACTTGCTTGTGCATTAGCCAGCACCTGGGACTCCTTACCTGGAAATCAAGCTATTATCCTAGTGGATTGGCCTGGAGCGGTGGCTCTCTCTTCCTCTTATAAATAAATGTGAATTAGGGGCTATAGATTGTAAGCTCCTTGGGGGCAGGGAATGATGTGACTGTACAATATATATGTAAAGAGCTGTGTAAATTGACAGTTATAGAGCTTTATAGACATCCCATCAATACTGTTCTACATGACAATCTGGTGACTTAATTTCAGTTATCTGGCTTACAAAACACAAGTTTTTTCACAAATGAAAAAGGAGTCAATATTGGGACATTGTTACAATATTTTCTTCCTTACTTCTTGTCACAATCAATTTATTTAATTACCTGATCACAAGTTTTATGTCTTAGCGGGATGCTTTAAGATTGCTTATTCACACTATTCTTTTTGTTTAATCCCATATACTGTATGATATTTTATGACTATTTTATGCATATCTATGTAGAGGTACATTAGGGAGGGAGGGCAGTTCGACAAAGCTGCTGCACCACTTTTCTGGTGATTATTCCTCTTATTAATGTATTGCACCAAATTAATGAATCATTTAAGACACATTAGGTTCTGACAGCAATTCGTGCACCAAATTGAGGTAATTCTAAAATGAACCACTTTTACATTCTGTTGGATTGAATGCATCACCTTTACATTGTGTCACATTGAATGTGCCAAATGTAAACGTAGAGCTAAGAGCTACAGAGAGAAAAACTGGCTCAGACATATTTTGCAAAAGTGTCTCTCATGCACTCTAAAAGTGGATTAGCATGAGCCAAATCCAAGTACAAGTTCTAGACTGGTATATGAATTTGGCACTTTCCTCACCACTTTTAGAATGCATGAGAGACAGTTTTGTAAAATCAGACTGTGCCAGTCTTTATAAATTTCAGGGGTTTATTCTGGACACACGTTAGTTTGATATTATTTTCACTTCAGAAGGATGGTAAAAGTATATAATTAAGTATTTGTCACAGAAAATAGATGAACGCTACACCTTTTTGTTATATTTATTTTATTGTAATTTTATATTATGGTGTGAAAGGTATGAAACATACTTTGTGTGAGCAAGCTGCTCATTTAGTATTTGGTAAATTATTTCCTGGCTGCGCTGAGAAATTATTAACTTTCGTTAATCAAATTTCTTTAAAAAAAAAATCAGCTAGTATGTCTTTAGATTAACTTCTCCACATTAGATGGATAGCACTGGGAGTCAATCAGGCTCCTCTTATTTTCCCAATGCTAGTCTAACAGCATAATCATGCTTACAGATAAAATCACAGGTATGACCTTTTCAATGTACCTGTCTTTTATTGTCTGGATGATAGTCTGAAGGAGTAAAGGTAACTAAGGGAGGTTAATTTTAGCAATCAGTTTTCACTTTTTCTTTAACAATTAGCTTTGCTTACATACAGCAGCAGCACCCTAATCCGATTCATTTGAGCTTGAACAAAAGGATTGTTCAGGTGGCTTTAGAAGTAGCACATGTTTTTCCATCAAATGATAGTAAGCCAACTTTAACTGGCAAAACGGTATTGGTCAGTAGTTCGCTGTAGCTGCCCTTGTTCTCGCTGGTGCAAAACTGGCCTTCCACTAGCCAATTTCTATCAAGCTCCCATTAAAAATGAAAAGACTGTGGACGTTACACTAGGGTAAAATTCGCCAGCAGCAGGACATTTTTAATGAGGGAGAACTGGCTGAAATGTACTAGGGAAAAAGAGTACAGAGAGGTGTTTTACTATTAGAATTAAGAAACTGCAAATGATACAGCAGTGAACAATTGGCCATCAGAAGGACAATCTAAAATAGTAAGCCTAGGTCCAAATACACTAGATCCAGAGAGCACAGGCTGGATCCAGGGCTGCCAGCCGTCAATATTTTCATGGACAGTTTGTAAGCAACAGTCTGTTTTCTCCTGTCTCTTAAAATCTTTGAATGACAGACATTTACCATAAAAATACCCTGGCTGGTGGTGGATACACCATTCTCCAAGTTTGTGACTGTTTCCCAGACCCTAGAAATCTTCCATCACCATTAATCTCTACATAAAGAGGATAGAGGCTGTAGCTGCTCCCCCTTCCATTCTATTTCCTTTGTCCATACTACAACAACTGGCATGCAATGATATGATCTAGTAGATACTATGCTGTGCCTGTAAAGAGCTTGTGCAGACAGCAGATTTGGAATTTATAGTGGGCAACTGATGCTGGTTACTTGCTACCACTACCTGGGCCTGGGGTTAATCAATGCCTGACACTCGGGAGACCAGGTTTATTGATTGAACCTTGGCCCATGGGGGGCCATAATTGGTGAGTGAGCATTCTGTACACTGACCACCCTTTCTCCTTTCTCTTCCTCTCCCTTTTTCCTTCTCTCACTTGCTCTCCCTCCCTCTTTCTTTCTTCCTCTCCCCTTTTCCCCATCTATCCTCCTACTTCCTCTTTTCCTTCACTCTCTTCTCCTCCTCTTTCCCACCTCTTTGCATCTTCCACCTTCCTTCTCTCTCTCACTTCCTCTGTCTCACACTCCCTCACCTTACTCTCTCTCTCTATCTCTCATCTCTCTGCCTTCCCACTCTCCATTACACCTCTTCCTCCCTTTGCCATCTCTTTCTCTCTCTCCCTCTCAGCTACTTCTGGTTTTCTCTCTCTCCATCCCGTCCTCTTTACCCTCTCCCTCACCTCTCTCCTTCTGTTTTGCCTCTTTTCTTTCTTAGTTCTTTTTCTCTTTATCTCTCTCACTGCCTTACCACTCTCCCTTTCACCCCTCTCTCCCTTTGCTCTCTCTTTCTCTCTCTGTTACTTCTCGTTTTCTCCATGCTCCTCTCATCCTTTTTACTCACTCCCCCTCCCTTTTGTCTCTGTCCTTCTTACTTCTTTCTCTCTTTCTACCTTCCCTCTCTCCCTTCCTTTCCTCTCCCTTTTTGCCCTCTCCTAAGATGGGCACATACAAAGTGTGTGGACAAAAGTCTTAGTCCTGAGATTCTTACTGTATGTGAGACTGCCACTTGTAGCACACTAATTGGGAGTATTTTGTGGGTACAAGGTCTGTTGCATAGGTCTTAATTTCTAATATATGTTTCTGTCATATTTCATATTTCTATTTAAAAAAATGTGCTCTGACGGTAATTTTTTTTTTGTCAGTATAAAAAGTTGTGGGGGGTTCGCAACCCTGGCTGTGGCTTTACTAAAAAATAAGATGCTGCAAAGGATACAACAGTGTAAAACTGGCCTGCAGTAACAGGTGCACACTGTTTAAACAGATGGACAGTAACAAATGAATGCTCTACTTTAAGCACCCCAAGGTTAAAAGACCCTATCAAGATAAAAAAGAAATAAAATTAAAGCCCCAAAAGATGACCCCTGAGTAGGGATGGTACCCCCCCCCCCCAATTCGGTTTGCACCAGAACATACTGAACAGGCAAAAAATTTGGCTTAAAGGCTTATAGGACAAGTTATTGTCATAAAAAAATGTTTGGGGACCAGGGTCCTGCCCCAGGGGACATTTATCAATGCAAAAAAGATTTTAAAAACTGCCTTTTTTTCAGGAGCAGGGATTTTATTAATGCTTAAAGTGAAACAATAAAAGTGAAATATTCCTTTAAATTTTGTACCTGGGTGTGTCTATAGTTTGCCTGTAAAGTGGAGCATTTTGCCCGTGTTTAGAACAGTCTCTGCACAAAATGACATTTCTAAATGAAAAAAAGTAATTTAAAAGTACTCGTGGCTATAATGAATTGTCGGTCCCTGCAATACAGATAAATGGCTTTCCTGGGGTGTTAGAAGGGGGTGGGGTCACCTAGGAACATCACCGTGTGGCCCGGCCTCAGTTATATAAGAACTTTCAAAGCAAAGACGCATCATATGGCGGGTGCCTCCCATGGAAGCAGGTCGTCGCAGCTTTGTTTGTTTTTTTCTTTTTCGGTCTGTCGGCATATCGAGAGAAGATGAATGGACTTTGTGGGACATTTTTATATATATTTTTTTTAATAAAGGACTTGTCCCAAGCTGTGTCTTGTACCATTTTGACACTTTTTTGTGAAATGGTAGGGATGCATTTGTACTCCATTACCATTTCACACAGGGAGGAGGCCGAGATCTGGGGGTCCCCTTGTATGGATTTTGAGGTGGACCCTCATGCCATGTTTTTTTACATTTTGGTAGAGGGTTCCCATTAATATCCATACCAGACCTGAAGGGCCTGGTATGGAATTTGGGGGGACCCACACGCAATTTTTTTTTTCAATTTTGGTTCGGGGTTACAGTTAATATTCATACCAGACTCAAAGGGCCTGGTAATGGACTGGGGGGATCCCATGCCATTTTTTTCAATTACTTATAATTATTTTATCTGTATTGCCAGGACTGACAATTCATTATAGCCGCGAGTACTTTTAAATTACTTTTTTTTCTTTATAAATGTCATTTTGTGCAGGGACTGTTCTAAACACAGGAAAATGCACCACTTTACAGGCATACTATAGCCCCCCCCCCCCCCCGGGTATGTAATTTTAAAGGAATATTTCACTTTTATTGTTTCACTTTAAGCATTATTAAAATCACTGATCCTGAAAAAACTGTAGTTTTTAAAACTTTTTTTGCATTGATACATGTCTCCTGGGGCAGGACCCGGGTCCCCAAACACTTTTTATGACAATTTGCATATAAGCCTTTAAAATTAACACTTTTGATTTTTCATGTTAATGTCCCATAGACTTCAACAGTGTTCTGGTGGCTTTCGAATTTGCCCCAAACCCCGCATATTGTTCGGTGTTCGGCAGAACATTCGAACGACCAAAGTTCAGCCCGAACCAAAGCCCACTTGTTCCTTTTTTTTTTTTTTTAAAAGGGAAGACTTAAACCACAAAAAGGTTTGCTATGGATGGGACAGTCGTTTAAAGTGACTGCCAACCTCAGATTAACCATGAAGTAAAATGAAAGCTTAAAAACTCCAAATAATAAGAATAAAGTAAAAGGCCACAAAGTGGTTAATTGCTCAAAGAACTAGCAATCATATTTATAGTACAGTTTGCCCACTGACCCTAATCTCTCTCTATGTAGTTTGTAAGCTTTCCCTACAACAGCTTTTAGTACACTGACACTGGTCCCAAGATTTTTACTGGAGTCTTGAGTTAACTACTGAAATCTTTTGTGATAGTAATGCAGGGTAAGAAAGTCAAGTGAAACCAATGCAAAGATTATTAGCATTAAAAAATGTTATGAGTTAATTATCATAACTATACTTAGCTTAACTGCAGCTTTGTGCTGTTCCGGAGCAGCCCACAGGCCACTGTCACCTCCAATCAGTCAGCTTCCGGGTACCGATATCCAGCTATTTTAATTGGTCAGACCGAGGTGACATCACTTCTGCACATGCATGGGACTTCAACCATCTCGACATTGCTGAAATTGTGCACTGATTTACATATGCTCAGTGCACAGTGGTGGATAGGCAGGTAAGAAACTTTAATGCAGAAGAGACAGAGTATATCTCTTCTGCATTAAAAATTGTGCCTGTTTCCAAACATTTTATAAAAATGAAATTAAAGTTCCTAAGATATTATTATGCTATGTTGCTTCAATGTAACCAATGTAATATAATATTTACTACATTAACACAGTTGGATTTTAGGTTCTAATTTAAACCTTTTATAATACTGCATATATATATATATATATATATATATATATATATATATATATATATATATATATATATATATAAATACATACATTTATAATCAGAAAAATATTATTATACTTAGTTGCTTCAATGTCACGCAGTTGGGTTTTAGGTTTTATATATATATATATATATATATATATATATATATATATATATATATAGATATATATATATATATATATACATATATATATATATAGATATATATATATATATATATATATATATATATATATATATATATATATATATTCTATTATAAAACCACATTTACGGCAACTTAACAACACAAAATGTAATTTATGATCAGGAATATTTCTAACTAGTCTAGGTTTACTTCTAAATCTTGTGTTTAAAACTTAATTTTATTGAATTTTAAGGTGATGCATATACTGCCTGTTGGTAGGTTGAAGGACAAGTCATTTAAATACTTTAATGTACTGTAGCAGTGTCCCACTAGGCATACTTTGAAGTACCACATTATTAAGATCAAATGGAAATTACCAAGTAATGAAATTGAGAGTATATAAAATGTCCATATGGTTTAAGCAGGAGATAACACTGAAACAGAAAGTTAGGCAATGCGATTACCTCCTGCCTGTGTACATATGAATACATAGCATAGCGGATCATGAATGACATGTGGACCGTGTGAGTTAACATTACTGCAAAGCTTTTAACTTCCATTTAGCCATACTAAATTGCACCAATGAATACATAGATATATAAAAAATTATACAGCATGAGTGCAATAAAAAATAGCTTAATGGGGTATTATGTATTCATGCACATACACTTATAAACTGGCTAAATTAAATTGTTTCCATTTTACTTTTAAAAGGTTTATGGATTGAGTTAACATAAATGCACTGTGTTCCATTTTTCTTTTAGCCATTGTTTAGATGCTGAATGAAGACATTTTATTTTTGCTATCTAAGATTTGCAGGCATGAAATAGATATGCTGTAAATATGACAGAATATGTGATAATATCTTCTGGTCTTAGAAACCAAACGGACTAGGAATTGAACCAAGTTTTATTTATATTGCCATGTGTTACTTGTAGCTGGTGGCTATTTTTCACTGAAATAAAAAAAAAGTTTAAGGGACGCATTGCAGTTTCGAAACTTACACCATCGTTTCAATACAAACACCATAGGGGGAATTATTCTAGTGGGGAGAGACACTCAGTAAAAATCAGACAGGAAACCTAACCTTTTCTTACTTTATACAAAAATAAATAAAGTTGTGGCTGGAGAGGACTTTAATGGTCTGGCAATATTACGATGGTGCCAGTTGTGGCTTAAACACTGGCTGCAATATTTTTATGGCATTCGAATTTTTGCGGTCATTGACTAGCACTCAATACACTGATAAGATATAGCTATCCATTGTTAAAGTTGCTATATAATCATACACTCATTGCAACACTCCATATAATACAGATTTAAGTTTGAATGCATCTTAATAAATTTAAATCCTAGTCCTAATGGTTAGAATGAACAAGCTTATTTGGTTCTTAGTAATGACAAATCCAATAACTACAAAGCCTACCCCTATTCTTACTATTCATATAGTCCACTCATAAGACACATGTTCTCTCTCTCTCTCTCTCTCTCTCTCTCTCTCTCTCTCTCTCTCTCTCTCTCTCTCTAGTCTGCTGTGTATAGCAACCCAATTCTCTGAGAAAGAAAGGATGTTTTTATTAAATTCAGATTTGTTCACATATTTCACTTGGTAGAAGAAATATGTAGCTTGAAGGTTGTTGATCAACTAAAGATGCAACATAAATCAGTGTGCTCCTTTCTTTTCATCCATATTATTCCAGTTTATAAAAGTAGTATGAATTTTTCTACATTCTTCAGATGATAGTGACTTCTAATGTGATGACATTCTTATTCCTTTCGGTGACATGAAATAAATCAAAATACCTTCCCAGACACTGGAATCCCCTACTGTGATAAGGCATTGTCCCTTATACATACCCTGTGCTCCTTTACCATATACAGATGGGTGAATGTCTGGCAGTACAATATTATTATTTTTCCCATGTAATGGGACAAAGGTGTCTATTATCTGGATAGTAGGCCATCCTCTTTACACGGCTGTGGACTATGCTGGAAAAAAAGCTCCCCAGATTTATCAAACCTCACTCATGCTATGGGGTTGCATTACTAAAGGCAAATATGCTGTTCACTTCTGCAAGGGAAGTTGCATTGTGCAAGGGGATTTGTCCCAGAGCTCAGTAAATGAAGTGAAATTTCACTTTGCAAAGAATACCCAATTGCATGCAAGGAAAACAAAAAGAATGCATTTTTGCTTGCATGTGATTGGATTTGCCTCTAGTAAATAAACCCCTATGATCAAGCAATGTCAAACTGCAGTCATGCAAGAAGAAGGCATAATATATGTTTTTAAATATGGTAGGTATGTATTTTTAAATCCTTCTTGAATTGCCTCAAAATTGTCCTGCTTTGTAAATCACCCACCCTAAGTCATGTTCACTTCTCATAAAATGTTTGTTCCTCTGCTTCTAGTATTACACTGAATCAGAAAGAGGAAAGTAATAAACAGAGTGATCCATCAATTTTCTTTTTTCTCCACTGTTTGTAAAAAAATATCAGTTACTGACAACATGAATTGAAAAATATCCTGGTGAGAGGTTATGTCCCTGGCTGTACATCCTCTGTTACTAAAATCATTGATTGGCATGCTAACACCTTTACTTACTGCAGTTGAATAAACAGCTGCTATTGCTTTGTCAATCATCTGGATACACATCCCTTCACTAGCTAGCATTTTAACTTTTATTGTTAAAAAGAACCTGTCAAGATAGAAATATAAGGGTTTCCACTGTTGACTTGTTTTGAAGGAACAGGCTCTGGGGCAGTCATCATTATTTCTTTACAACTTGCTGAGTCTCTGACCTGGAACCAGCATGTATATATTTGATGTTGGAGCTCTTGGGATAATAGGTAACTTACACAAAAACACACACATACACACCAATGTTTTGTGATGATGAAGGTGATCAGCTATACCATTTATGTGTGACTATGCATATAGCTGGTCATACGCTGTGCAAATTTCATTTGGTTCCTGATGAGCAGGCAAATATTTGCCTAATGGATAGCCCTGTCAGCCCCTCCCTGCCCAACATCCTTCAGAATCAGTATGCAATATCCTGGCATGGAAGATTCTTCCGCCAACGCTGTTAGAGTTTATAGGGGAAACAGTTCAAATTCTATCAGTGAATGGGCAATTTAAAGCGTAGCTCCACCTAAAAGAGGAAGCTCTGCTTGTTTGCTTCCTCCTTTGCTCCACTGGCTAGCCATGAAGGCCCTCTGCCTCACTCACAAATGTACACAAGGAAAAGCCCCGCAATACCTCTGCGACAAAATAAAGCACTACATCCCAGGTCACACTCTCCGGTCAACTAACCAGAACCTCCTCCACATCCCCAAGACCCATTATAAATTAAAAGGCGAACAAAGGTTCACAGTCCAAGGACCACAGCTATGGAATGCTCTACCCACGGACATCCGCTCAGAATAAAACTACCTGGCCTTCAGGAAGAAGCTCAAGACCCATCTCTTCTGAAAACCCAGATGGACACTGGTGGCAAAAGCGCCCTGAGGTGATTTAGATTGCATATGTAGAGCTATACAAGTTATTCATTCATTCACTGCCACATTTGGCACCTTTCGGGGATCGAGAGGGAGCGGGTATCTATTTTTGGCCCCTCATCTCCTTCTACCGCTGATGGGCCATTCAGAAAGCACAGCGTGCTTCGTGCATGTGCAGTAGGGAAGCGGCTGTGAATTTGTTAAGGACTTGGCCCAAATGGTGTCATACAAAGTGATAGTTTATCTCTGACAGAATAAGGCCATGTGACAAAGGATGATGAAGGACACAGAAGCACTCAAAAACTTTTGTTGGATGAATGTCAAAAGTATTCTCAATGGGTGCTCTCCTTATCCTCATATTTTCTCCAATACAATGACACCCTAAGACAGTCAGGCCCATCTATTTGCCAAAATGCTATATATATTTTGATTGGGTATTTTAGTAATAGTTACAGCATTTTGGCCACTAGATGAAGCCGACTATAATAGGAAGTCATATTTTCAGAGAAAATGTGGGGAAAATTGGTGGAACCCTGGGAAATGCTTGTGACATTCATCCAACAAAAGTTTTATAAATAGACCCTAAGTTGCCAGGTCAACCACTTCTCGGGGACCTTACACCTTACACAGAGGCAGACTGGTGCAAGGTGCTGGGATGCTCTCTGCACCCTGCAATGAAATCAATCACATACTGTCAAACTAACCTGTCATGGTTCAATGTCACAATGGAGAGTAATTGATGTGGGAGCAGGTGATCAGGTAAGAAAACATTGAGTGAGGTTAAAAAAGACTTGTCACTGACCACCAAGGTGGCTTTTTAACAGCACCCTCCTGACAAGCAATCTGGGAATTAACAGCACTATCAATAATCAATGGGGGAGGGGGGCACTGCCCACCAATTTATCCACCCCTTCCCTGCCAGTGACATTTATACTGTAATCGGTGACTATTTTTAGCTCTGATCGCTGTATAAATGTCACTGGTCCCAAAAAAGTGTCATAATTGTCCGATCTGTTGCAGTCCTGCTAAAAATCGCCATTACTAGTAAATAAAAAATAAATAAACAATAAAAATGCCATGAATCTATACCCTATTTTGCTATTTTTTTACCAAAAATATGTAGAAGAATACATATTGGCCTAAACTAACGAAGATGTTTTTTTTGTTTTGGATATTTATTATCGCAAAATTGTCGCTCTTTTTTTGTTTATAGCGCAAAAAAATAAAAACCTGCAAAGGTGATCAAATACCATCAAAAGAAAGCTCTATTTGTGGGAAAAAAAGAAGGACATCAATTTTTTTTGGGTACAATGTCGCACGACCACACAATTGCTAGTTAAAGCGATGCAGTGCCGTATAGCACAAAATAGCCTGCTCATTAAGGGGGTAAATCATTCCGGTCTTTAAGTGGCTAATTATACGTGCCCCCATTTTTTTTTTTTTTTACATACAGTATCTTTCTTTTACTCAGTCAGCAGTCTCCTGACAGCACCAAACATACAGTGCCCGTTTTTCTAGTTCCAGCTGTAGTTCACTCACCACACTTATCACATGCTCAGCACCTTCTCCATTCATAAAATTCATTGCATTTTTTTCAATAAATACAAGGCACTCTGTGATTGGAAAAGGAGGTAGATGAACGACATAATCCTCCCTCCTCCTATCATAGATCGCCTTGGATTTTTTGAATGAAGAAGCTGTTTAGCAAGGGACCCATAGTAATCAGAGTATAGCAGATGGTACTACAAGTCTCAGCACTGGACATTTGAGGTAGATTTACTAAAATGGGTGCACTCAGAATCTGGTGCAGCTGTGCATGGTAGCCAATCAGGTTCTAAATTCAGCTTGTTCAATTAAACTTTGGCAATACAACCTGGAAGCTGATTGGTCTCTATGCAGAACTGCACCATATTTTGCCCTTTCCAATCTTAGTAAATAAACCCCTTGGTGCCAACAGGCAACTGCTGCCTGGATAACAGTGAGATATGTAACAAACACTACAGCAGCCAGACATGGGGAGCATTTCATTACAGCTAACTTATTTTTATTGTGCAAATGGCCAAGAATACTATTTGGACATACTTAAGCTTTAAGTCCATGGTGGTGTAATCAGCCACAACAACGACACTGCATAGCTAAGAGATTATTGCATATGTCTGGCTGCAATTCATCAGCTCAGCTTAAAGTGTCCCTGGAAATCATTTTATTTATACACCATATCTGTGTAGCGTTGATATATTGGAGTGCTTTGAAGAGTACATAGAAGAATTGACATCAGTCCCTGCCCCCAGAAAAGCTTAGGTCCCTACCACACTGATAAAAGAACACACTCTTTCCAGCTAGTTTGGTCAGAAGCCAATTAACCTACCAGTATGATTTTTGGATTATTTTTTTTTACACACTGGCAATACTAAACATACAGGCATAAAGAGAACTGTAGGGTTTTGGGTTAAGCATACAATTTATTTTGAGAGAAAACAGCAATTTATTCTCATCTCTTATCTGTAAAACTGTCACTTGCAGATGCTAAAGCTTTCTTAAAACGCAAAGTGTACATTTAAAAAAAAAAAAAATAGAAAAAAAATTAATTAGACTTGCTTAATATATAATATTATCATATCGTCTCTTAAATGTAATGAGCAATGGAAATGCACTGCTATTAATTTCAGCATTTTCTTGACAGTCCACATACAAAACACTACTGATGACAGAGTCCCCTATCAGAATAAACAATTAAGCGCATAATTATTCCAGTCAGATCCCATACAATGAAATCTTTATTCCGTGTTTACAGCAAGCTTTGGCAGAGATTGCCTGACAGTTTTTTTTTTTTTGTCAAACTGAGTCTAGCTGGACCCTTTGGCTTCCCTGAGAATCAGCTGCCTGCATTTTTTTTTTTTTTTTAAGCAGCGCCGTATTTCCCTGCCAATAATCTGTTTCGACTCTCTCTGTGGAGTAAAATGTTTAATGGTTAAAAAGTCCTATTCTATTCCATTCTATTACTGCATAGAGCATGTCTGATAACTGCTCTTAACAACTGGATTCAATTTCTCTTCTACTAGCAGACAATTTTTTCCCCTTTTATTCGCCCTGCTTGGTACCAATCTTTCAACATAATCAGAGATCTATTGCTTTTCTTATCAATCTCTCAGGAACAGGGTGACCTGGATATTACCACTCGGGGCTCTGCGGGAATATATTTCAGATGAAAAGTTAACAAGTACAAGTCAATAACTTACAGGTAATGGGAAAGAGTCGCAGGGAGTACAGCAAAGGTCGACATGCCCCTCTGCATAAAAAAGTAGATAAACCAATGCTCATTGGGAAGTTGAAGAAACTACTTTTCTGGGTATTATTGAAAAGTTGGGTATTTTATGTAATGGCATTTAGCTATCCAAACCATTACAGTATTGCAGCTTATCTGTCCTTAGATATCGTGGCTGCATTTGTTTTTTTTTCGTTTTTTTTTTATTTATGTCAACCCACTTCCTGTCCTATGGTGACAACCATGCTGAGCAGTCTTGTCACCTTAGGGCAGGGAGTGTGTCCGCACTATATAACACTGTGTTAGGACTACATAACGTTTACCTCCATATCATAGGGATGCGTTCTGTAGCGCACAGAAATAACAGAGTGTTGCTTATTTATAAGACGTTTTTATATTTCTTTCAACCTCATAATCTTGCCAATTATGTCAAGTTAAGTCAAGTTAAGC
The DNA here is from genome assembly GCF_037356315.1 of Lithobates pipiens. Taxonomy (NCBI): domain Eukaryota; kingdom Metazoa; phylum Chordata; class Amphibia; order Anura; family Ranidae; genus Lithobates; species Lithobates pipiens. The sequence goes on along the minus strand of NW_027507764.1, from coordinate 330,678,600 downwards.
TTTATTGTCATTCTAGTACACGTAAAAACATACAGTAGAACGAAATGTTGTATCTCGCAGGGCCACGGTGCTACATATAAATTAAACATAATTATAAATAAATATACAAAGAATAAAAACACACTTCTTATCCTAGGGTGACAACCATAATGGGCAGTCTTGTCACCTTAGGGCGGGGAGTGTGTCAACACTACATAACACTGTGTTAGGACTACATAACGTCTGCCCCATAATAGAGGGATGTGTTCTATAGTGCACAGAAATAACAGAGAGTGATGTTACTTTATAATGCTTTTTTTATATTTATTTCAACCTGGTAATCTTGCCAATGACACACTTTGTGACATAGGGTGACAACCATAATGAGCAGCGCTGTCACCCTAGTGCAGCGCTGGCACCCCCGGGTGTGTGTTAGCCCAAAATAACACTGTGCTAAGGCTAAATAACACCTCCCCCACTTCCTCTTAACAGGGGTGAGGTTTTAGCAGTCCACAGATATAGCAGGAAACAATGTTAATTGATAACACTTTTTTATTTATTTATTTCAACCTGGTGATCGTATCATTAACACACTTTGTGTCCTAGAGTGACAACCATACTGAGCAGCATTGTTATCCTAGCACAGGGAGTGCATTAGCACTATGTAACACTGTGTAAGGACTACATACCACCTGCCTCCATAATAGGGGGAGGTGTTTTGTAGTGTAGAGAGATAACAGAGAGTGATGAGAACTGATAACACGTTTTTATATTTATTTTAACCTGGTAATCTTGCCAATGCCACATTTCTTGTCCTAGGGTGACAACCATAACGAGCAGCGCTGTCACCATAGGGCATCGTTGGCACCCTAGAGCGTCTGTTAGCTCGACATAACACTGTGTTAAGGCTAATTAACACCTCCCTCACTTTTCCATAACAGGGGAGATGTTTTGTAGCCCACAGAGATAGCAGGGAGCAATCATAACACTTTAAAAAAAAAATGTATTCCAACTTGGTGATGGTGTCATTAACACACTTCTTGTCCTAGGGTGAAAACCGTGCAGAACAGCACCATCATCCTAGCACAGGGAGTGCGTTAGCACTACATAACATTGTGTTTGGAATACATAACATCTGCCTCCATAATAGGGGGATGTGTTCTGTAGTGCACAGAGATAACAGGGGGTGATGCTAACTGATAACACTTTTTTTAAATTTATTTGAACTTGGTGATTGTGCCATCAACACACTTCTACTCCTAGGGTGACAACCATACTGAGCAGCATCATCATCCTAGCACAGGCAGTGAGTTAGCACTACATAACACTGTGTTAGGACTACCTTCCACCTCCCTATTTTCTCCATAACAGGGGGAGTTGTTTTGCAGCATACTGAGATAGCAGGGGGCAATGCTAACTGATAACAGTTCAGAGGCACACAGCACAGGTTATCAACTTTGCAAGATTTCTGACAGCTACTTTTTTTTTTTTTTTGCACTTGTCCAACAGATATAATTAAATATTTAAGTGGTATATTTAACAAATATATATTATATATATTAGTATATATATAAATAAAATTGAACAAACAATAATAATAAAAATAAGAGTTTACATATAGGTTAAGCAAGAACGTAAAGCCCTATAGGAATGCCCGTGTCAGATGGGAGCTGTCCAGGGTGCTGAAGTCAACACCTTAAACTTGCCTGATGCATTTCAATCTACACATATTGTACATAACCCACACATTTAAAGAGGCTTCCCCCTTGTGTCTGATCATTATGTATTCCAATCCCAGATTCTATTGAACTAACATAAAGAGCTACCTAGCATTGCAATGCTTTGCCATCATGATACCTTAGTAGACCCCTGGCATTCCTATGTAACATAGCTTAAAAAGAGAAGGAATAAAAACTTATTTACCTGATGTCTGATGACTTCTTCCAGGGATTTTATGTCCTCCTGCTTGTCTGGGAAATGTTCGCAAGGATCCAGCAATGTACCTGTGACTGTGAGCTGCTTGTACAGAGCAAGCAGAGTGCTGCCTGTGCCCTGCCTGCTGCCCACTCCTCCAGGCTCCTTTGCAATCCTCTGTGTGTGTTCTCAATGTCTAGCGATGGCTGTGAAGGCTGCAGATCGATAGTGTACACTAGTTTGGTGCACGCACCCTGCTCACTCACATGCTCTCCCTCTCTCTTTCTCTCTAAGTGGATTCTGTCTGCTTGTGCCACAGCTTCTCATTCTCCTGCTCATGAATATTCTGACAGAGGTTAATGCTGCTCAAGTAAATTGAATTAGCCAATTGGTGCCAAGAGCTGCACTCCTTCCTTCTCAGGAGGTGTCTGGACCAGCACCAGATGGAAGTCATTAGTGTCCAGTTTTCAACCCCCCCCCCCCCTTTTGGCTCAGTCCCTGCAGGATTGTTTTATTGGACACCTCAGGGTGATCCCCAAGGGAGGGATGGAGCTTAAACATTGCCTTCACATTGCTCTAAGTAAGAAAGGCAGCTGCCTGTTACAGGGAAAGAGAAATTGTTCAAATGGCTTTCTCAGGAGGATGAGCAGACTCCCTTTCTTGTTACAGGATCACTTGCTCTATTGATTTTGCTTTGCGAGACATGACATTTTCATAGTTAAAACCATAACTACACGCAGACTCCTATGTCATTTACACAAGTCAATACCTAGCAAGTGTACATTGCAATCAAATACACTAAAGAAGCAGTTAAAGTCACTGTTTGTGACTGCATTGTATTATTTGGAATGTTATATATATGTGTGTGTGTATAGGCTTGCGCAGGGTGTGTGCCGGTGTGCCTGGGCACACCCTAATCACCCCGTGTGGCGCAGATTTCAGATTGATAGTTCACCAAAGCACCTAGACAGGGCTACTAAAAGCAATTGTAAAAAATAAAAAACAAAAATAGAAAACTACTGACACCATCCACTGCCCTACTGACAAGTCTCCTGCTCTGCTAACACTGTCCATGCTTTATTACATTTGAGGTGCACACCCTAATGCAATAGGATGTGCACACCTATGATATACAGTATATATATATATATATATATATATATATATATATATATATATATATATATCATAGGTGTGCACATCCTATTGCATTAGGGTGTGCACCTCAAATGTAATAAAGCATGGACAGTGTTAGCAGAGCAGGAGACTTGTCGGTAGGGTAGTGGATGGTGCCAGTAGGTTTTTATATATATATATATATATATATATATATATATATATATATATATATATATATATATATATAAGCAGGGCCCTCCTGTACCTTTTGTATCAAACTGTACTGTAATTGTGATCCCCCCCCCCCATTGTAAAGTGCTGCGTAAACTGTTGGCGCTATATAAATTGTGTATTATAATAAAAATAATATATGCACACACACATACATATAAATGAAGCTCAGAGCACTCACAGGTATTGGAAAGAGCATTATTAATCCAAGGATTTAGTTACTGACATTCTGGTGGGTCACAGCCCACTTTTATAAAGCCATTGATTATTGGATTATTTATGCTCTTTTAAATACTTGTGTGTCCCCTGACCTTCATGTTTATTTGGTGGATATCCCTTACACTTTGCACCCAGGACTTTATTAAACCAACACATGCAGGGATCAACTAATGTTCTAATTATTTTATAGGATTTATATTGCGCCCAGCAGTTTGCATAGTGCTTTACAATATAAAGGGAGTGCAGTTGTAATATAATGCAATACTCTTGAGTTCATAATTTAACAATTGTTACATATATATATATATATATATATATATATATATATATATATACAAATATATGCACAGACACATACATGAAATATTTGTGTCACATTTTTGTTTATCCTTCACAGTTTACTGAAGTCTCTTTCAGCCACTTTGTTTCTACATGGAGTTGCTCCAGCAATCTCTGTGTGACATTTATCAGGGTAGACTGATTGTGGCATTTATGGACAATGCTCTAATAACGTGTGAGGATACAGCCTCTTCTGCTCTCCATTAAAAGAGAAGTACATTTTTTTTAGTGTTTTTTTTTTAGATTCACACTAACCTAGCTGGATGCATCATCAGTCCGATGCTGCATCTGTCAACCGTCGGCTCTAACACTGAGAACCGAGCGATCAAACACCACTGATCTTTCGGTTCTAAGAGCTCCCTGAGCAGAGAACTTGTGACTGTCAGTCAGCAGCTCTCTGCTCTTCCCCAAACCCCACACCCACCCCACCCCAATGAAAAAGTGGGAAATGTGGGTCTCCTGCCAGAATCCTAAGTGATATATCCAGTCTGGAGACAAGTGACATTTGCTCCAAAGTAAGCCATTGTTGATGATAAAGTGGATGGCTCTATACACAAGGGAGCTCACTACTTCTTGGAATTTTAGGTTTTTCCAGGCCTGGAACAAATTATGAGTTTCTGAGCTTATGGCTTGAGTGGGGGATATGTCTATCCTCTAAAAGAGTTGTTTTAATACAGTCCAGGTTCTACCAATAGTGAAATGAGCTTTAAGTTCAGGAGGAATATTGTGAGGGCACTGTTGTAAGGTCAAGAGAGGGATGCTGGTCACCTACTGTTCAATGATTGTCTTTGCAACTGTTTAGTGATATTATGGGGCTTTTATAGTGCTATCTACTAGGTGAAAGATATCCAGGTACATACAGAAAATGTATTTTATGTACTGCAGCACACATTTCCTGAAAGCAAATATTGTTTCTAATGAGCTTGAAATTCTGTATATATTTGTGGCATTATTATGAATTGTAAAGCACGCTAATGATACCTACTTAGCTAAGTGGCTCTGTCACATGTAAAGCAAGATTATGGCATTGTGCACACGTACACCAACTAGAAATAGTTTTCATATTTTATGCTATAGATATTGACTGAACAGATTCACCAGGTTTGAAATTTGACCTATGGGGGTATAATTGGGCATTTTATGCAATTTCCGCTAAAAAGTTTTATGCATCTAGGGGATGTTCGTTGGACTCTTATTTGGTGCATTGTGTCTTCTCTCCCTGCACCTTCAGCCAGTCAAAAAGGATGTTTCATCAGTCACAAACTCCATTCTTTATTATTTAATTTTTACATATTTCCTATTTACCTATGATCACATTCGTCACAATGCACTGCAATGTTCACCATAGCAACTGTCACTCACTATAGAGTACAAAATCTGGTGCAGCTGTGCATGGTAGTCAGGTAGTCAATTCTAACTTCAGCTTGTTCAATTAGGATTTGACAAAAAAAAAAAACGGAAACTGGTTTCTCTGCAGAGCTGTACCACATTTATCACTCTCCAGTTTTAGTAAATGAGCCCCATTGTGTATTTACTTCTTGACGGTGTTCACTACACATTGTCACCAACTCCTTCTCCAACTCTGTGGCTCAGGTTTGATGATATTGTCCACTGTAAAACACACACACACACTGTATCATCAGGGGCAGCCCGTCCATTAATGGCGCATGATCGCAACCCCCTCTGTCACGCCATGCCCTATATGACAAATGGATAGATTCATGCATTGGATTGCATTGCATGAATCTATCCATGGCCACAGTAGCCAACCCCTATTCAGGTGTGCGGCCCATTTTCAGATGCCAGGCGCCTGAATTCCAGTGGCGGGGGTGTTTTTTTTAAAGCACCTGATTAGAGACATAGGCTCTAAAAGGCTTCAAAAAAGGTGGACTTGGAGCGCAGAGCATTGCACTCGCAGTCCACCCAAGCATGTTAGAAGCACAAATTAATATTTGCTTTTCTAACACTGAACCACCTCTCTGCCAGTCAGAAGGCGTGGGTCTAATACCGGTCACCTGATTGGCTAAAGGCAAAGGTGATCCCAATGGCCAGCTAGCAGAAGTGAAGAAGAGATGCTCGGAGGACACAGGAGCTATCGTCTGACCTGCGCTACCCGTCCCACAGCTCACCTCTGTCACCCGCTGCCTGACCCACCACCAAGATGGGGTAAGTCAGACAGTGAGCGGGCGGGGGGGCACTGTGGCTGCATATGATGGACACAGAGGCTGCAATTGATGGGGCACAGAGGCTGTATTTCATGGGCACAGAGGCTGCAACTGATGGGGCACAGAGGCTGCATTTCATGAGCACAGAGGCTGCAATTGATGGGGCACAGAGGCTGCATTTCATGGGCATGGAGGCTGCAATTGATTGGCACAGAGGTTGAATTTCATGGACGCAGAGAATGAAATTGATGGGGCACAAAGGCTGCATTTCATGGGCACGGAGGCTGCATATGATGGGCACATTAGCTGCAATTGATGGGCACAGTGGCTGCAATTGGTGGGCACTAAGGCTGCATTTCATGGTCACAGAGGCTGCTATGATGAGCACAGGAGCTGAAATTGATGGGGCACAGAGGCTGCGTTTCATGGGCACAGAGGCTGCATATGATGGGCACAGCAGCTGTAATTGATGGGCACAGTGGCTGCATTTGATGGGCACAGTGGCTGCAATTGATGGCACAATGGCTGCATTTGATGTTTTCGTTTCAATATTTTTCAGCATTTTTCAGTTTGTTTGCGCCCCCCCCCCCCCCCCAAAAAAATGTCAGCACCAGCCGCCACTAGTGATCACTCCTAAATAGTTATGAAGTCAGGATTCACTGCCATATTGTATTTATGGCAGATCTTTTGTGGTTTCATGGTTCTGCCAAATTTCTTATTTATGGCTGAAAGTGTATATCTGAGCCCACGATGCACTTCATAATGGCTGTTCCTTGTGGGTTCTAAGAGCCAATAATCTGAAGTAATAGGGAAACCAGGCCCCCACTATATCCATTTTGTGTTTGTAAATTGTATTTTTTTACTCAAAGGTAAGCCATTAAGTTCTATGTACATCCTTTATTTGAGTTTTTTTTTTGCAAAAAAATTTTATTGGAGATTTTTAACATACAATCATAGTATAGACTGCAACATCCAGTCTGGTAGGATAATACAGAGTGTCACAGGTTTAACAAAGTACGTGAAAACAATGCAATTTCCAGTTATAGCAGTCAGGGTGGGGATACCTGCACATTTTACTTAATGTGTCCACCTACATCAGAAACATATGTGTCCTCATGCCCATCGCTGCATGGGGTGAGTTGTCTCTGGTCTCTAGCGTTGAATTCCTGAGGGTAGGCCGGTGAGGTGTAATCTGTCCCTTTGGGGGGCCATCCTCCTTCCTGTCATGAAATTAGTACAGTAACGGGGTTGTATAGGTTGCTGGAGTAGTAAAGGAACATGTCGTTACAGGGCATTATGGACAGCTACCTCTAAGAAGTGGGATCTTCTGTCTCTGATTAGTTCTCCATTTCGGGAACACCATCGGATTTAGCTAGGGTCGCGAGGATGACCAATAAGGAAGCATGGGGGAGAAAGGGTCCAAATGTCTATGGGTACGGGTGAGGGAAAGAGGAGATGTGGAGAAAGTGGTGGGGGATCCCTATCAGCTCCGTACCCCAGTCCCCCCGGAGTGGGAAAGAATCTTGTATTCGGGGGTAGAGAGAAAATGAAACCAGCATGCCCAGGTTGAGGTGAATTTTTTTAGGTTGGTCATGGGCTTGATGAATTATATCCTCCATTTCTGCCGTTTTTCTGATTCTCTCCAGCCATTCTACAATGGATGGTGGTTCAGAAGCACGCCATTTGGTCAGGACACATAACTTTGCTGCGTTCCCCATGTGCATGGCGAGCGAGCGGAAGTACAGTTTTTACATCCTTTATATTGTAGCTTATAGGCTACAGTTACTTGAATAATAATAATAATAATAATAATTTGTATTATTATTATCATTAGGGATGAGCCGAACACCCCCCCCCCGGTTCGGTTCGCACCAGAACTTTCGAACAGACCCTAAATTCGTACGAACTTTAGAACCCCATTGAAGTCTATGGGACTCGAACGTTCGAAATTAAAAGTGCTAATTTTAACGGCTAATATGCAAGATACTGTCCTAAAAAGGGTTTGAGGGCCTGGCTCCTGCCCCAGGGGACATGGGTCAATGCCTAAAATGTTTTTAAAAATGGCCGTTTTGGCGGGAGCACTGATTTTAATGACGATTAAAGTGAAAAAAAAGTGAAATATTCCTTTAAATATGGTGCCTGGGGTGTGTCTGTAGTATGCCTGTGAAGTGCCACGTGTTTCCCGTGTTTAGAACAGTCCCTGCACAAAATGACATTAAACGGAAATAACACCATTTAAAACTGCTTTCGGTTTTAATGTTATATCTGGTTCCTGCAATATGGTTGAAAATCATTGAGAAAAATGGCATGGTTAGCCCTCCCTTCCCATTACCAGCCCCTTTGGGTCTTGTATGCATATTAAGGGGAACCCAGTACCCATATTAAAAAAAGGAAATGCGTGTGGCCCCCAGGCCCTATATACTCAGAACAGCAGTATACAGGGGGTGCAAACAAGACAGGGACTGTGTAGATTTGTTGTGTTAAGTTGAATATGTTTGTAATTTTCAACTGGTACATTTTTAAAGTGTAGCTCCAGTCAAAAAAACTATTTTTAAGCTTTTTGGAAAACATAGGGAAGGGTTATCACCCCTGTATAATTTGTTTTGTCGTCCATCTTTTTTCATCTCACTTGCTGTTGTCTCCTTCCGTTTGCAAGTAGGAGATGTTTGTAAGTTGGATGTTTGAAAGTAGGGGCCTGCCCTATATGCTCTGCAGAAATGGCGGAACAAGGTGTTGGTTTTGCCACAACATTGTAAGCCCTCAAAGTGACTCTTGGTGGGCGCTGGAGCTCCCTGCTGTGAACGATTATATCAAGAATTGTAATTACATGCCATTGTTGAACAGTGGTAGAAAAATTGACCTTTGGTGGTTTTGGTGCTGGTGCCACAACACTATAAGTCCTCACAGTTACTCTGGGTGGGCACAGGAATGGGCCCTCCTGTGAAATATTATATCAAGAATTGTAATTACATGTCCCTGTTAAACAGGGGCAGAAAAATTGGGCCTTAGGCACTGGTGCTGGTGCCACGACACTGCAACCTGTCCCATATACTCTTGTTTTATTGCAGGAATTAGCCCTGCTGCAAAGCATTGCATCAAAAATTGTAATTAAACGCCCCTGTTGAACAGTGGCAGAAAAATTGGGCCTTAGGCACTGGTGCTGGTGCCACCACACTGCAACCTCTCCCATATACTCTAGTTTTATTGCAGAAATTAGCCCTGCTGCAAAGCATTGCATCAAAAATTGTAATTAAACGCCCCTGTTAAACAGGGGCAGAAAAATTGGGACTTAGGCACTGGTGCTGGTGCCACCACACTGCAACCTCTCCCATATACTCTAGTTTTATTGCAGGAATTAGCCCTGCTGCAAAGCATTGCATCAAAAATTGTAATTAAACACCCCTGTTAAACAGGGGCAAAAAAATTGGGCCTTAGGCACTGGTGCTGGTGCCACGACACTGCAACCTCTCCCATATACTCTAGTTTTATTGCAGGAATTAGCCCTGCTGCAAAGCATTGCATCAAAAATTGTAATTAAATGCCCCTGTTAAACAGGGGCAGAAAAATTGGGCTGATGGCATCACCCAGAGCCAGAAATGTTCTTCCAACATATCAGCGGAGGAGGAAGAGGATAGACAATCAACATAACAGGACAGTCACTCAGCATCAGCATAGGCAGTCTTGAAGGGATGTGATATTTCAAAAAAAATTATTCGGTTACATCAGCTTCAGGTGCTTGGTAACTGTGGGTGATCCAAGACTGATTCATCTTGATGAAGGTCAGTCGATCAACTGATTCGGGGGACAGGCACAGCCTGTGATCGGTAACAAAGCCACCAGCAGCACTGAAGGTGCGTTCCCGAAAGAACGCTGGATGCAGGACAGGCCAGTAGCTCAATTGCATACTGTGCAAGCTCTGGCCAGTGATCCATCCTCAAGACCCAGTAAGCCAGAGGATTTTCGGTGGGAAAGGTGTCCAAGTCTGACCTTGCCCCTAGGTATTCCTGCACCATGTAAATCAGACGCTGGCGATGGTTGCTCGAACCGATCATACCTTGGGGCTGCGGACTAAAAAATTGTCTGAAAGCATCAGTCAGACGGCCACCTTCTCCACCGCTCCTTCTGACCGATGCCTCAGCAACACGTTGTCCAGGACCAGGAGTTTGTAACCTCCCAGTCTCTGGGAACGCGTTGCACAGACCTTTCTGCAAGGCCAGGATCCTTCCGCAGGCTTTGCAGGATCAGGGAGGCCATGCAGCGTAGGTTAGCTGAGGCATTCGGTCCGGAGTCCTCTGGGTCACTAAGGACAACATGATCTGCAGCTACCTCCTCCCAGCTACGTACAAGTCCACGTGTTTCTTGGGACTGTAAATCATCCCTACAAGACTGCTACTGCTGCTGCTGATGCTGAGTGTCAGCCTCCACCTCCATGCTGACACAATCATCCTCCTCCTCCTCTTCCTCCTCCTCATCCTCTTCCTGTGTGATGGGTGGCTCTTCCTGTGTGATGGGTGGCACAGCAGGAACACTGTCTGGATAAAGGGGGCCTTGAGAGGCAAGGAAGTCCTCCTCTTCCTGCCTCTGTTCTGCCTCAAGTGCCCTGTCCATTATTCCACGCAGCGTATGCTCCAAGAGGTGGACAAGAGGTACAGTGTCACTGATGCATGCACTGTCACTGCTCACCATCCTTGTGGCCTCCTCAAACGGTGACAGGACAGTGCATGCATCCCTGATCATGCCCCACTGGCGTGGTGAGAAAAAACTGAGCTCCCCTGACCCTGTCCTGGTGCCGTAGTCGCACAGGTACTCATTGATGGCCCTCTGCTGCATGTGCAGCCGCTGCAGCATGGCCAACGTTGAGTTCCACCTGGTGGGCATGTCACATATAAGGCGGTTCTTGGGCAGGTTCAACTCCTTTTGGAGCTCAGCCAGCCGAGCACAGGCATTAAATGATCAGCGGAAATGCACACAGACTTTCCTGGCCTGCTTCAGGACATCCTGTAAGCCCGGGTACCTGCCCAAGAACCGCTGCACCACCAGGTTAAGGACGTGAGCTACACAGGGCACATGGGTCAGTTGTCCCTGTCGGAGGGCGGAGAGGAGGTTGGTGCCATTGTCACAAACCACCATTCCTGGCTTAAGCTGGCGTGGCATCAACCACCTCTCGGCCTGCCCCTGCAGAGCTGACAAAACATCCGCCCCAGTGTGGCTCCTGTCCCCCAAACAAACCAGCGCAAGCACGGCATGGCATCATTTTGCCTGCGTATTTGCGTAGCCCCTGGAACGCCTACGGAGCACCGCTGGTTCTGAGGACAGAGCACTGGAAGAGGCCATGGAGGAAGAAGAAGAGGAGGGGTGGAGGAGAGAGGTGTGTCACAACCAATAGCAGCATTTTGGAGGCGTGGTGGCGGAACAACCTCCAACACTACTGCACATTGTCCTGCATCCTTCCCAGCTGCCAGAAAAGTGACCCAATGGGCCGTGAAAGACAGGTAACGTCCCTGTCCATGCCTGCTGGACCATGAGTCAGCGGTAATATGCACCTTACCACTGACCGCCCTGTCCAGCGAGGCAAGGACATTGCCTTCCACATGCTGGTAGAGAGCCGGAATCGCCTTCCGTGAGAAAAAGTGGCGTTTGGGGACCTGCCACTGAGGAACCGCACATTGTACAAACTCACGGAAGGGGGCCGAGTCTACCAACTGAAAAGGCAGCAGTTGAAGTGCTAGCAATTTAGCCAAGCTAGCATTCAACCGCTGGGCATGTGGATGGCTGGGAGTGAACTTCTTTCGCCGGTCCAGCAGCTGGGGCAGGGACATTTGCCTGCTATAATCGGACGTGGGTGTACGGCTAGCAGAGTGCCCGGAAACACTTGGCTGTGACACACCTAATTCTACACCTTCATTCCTCTCAGAGCAGGTTTCAGAGAGGACTGAAGGTCTAGTGGGGTTGGAGATGCCAGCTGATGAGGAGCAAGGAGAGGTCCGCTTTGTTCTTTGGTGTGGGTCTTTGAGGTACGCTTGCCAACGAGCTGCATGGTGCCCAAGCGGCTGATGTTTTGGCCACGCGAGATACGCTTGAGACATATGTTGCAAATAGCAGCGGTGCGATCTGATGCACTCGTCTCAAAAAAGGCCCACACCAAAGAACTTTTAGAATAACGCGCAGAGGCAGCGCCCTGCACAGGCGGAGCTCTGCAGTGTGATTCAGTCGGTGTGCTGCCCCTAAGCTGGCCCCCGGAGGGCATCCTGCCTCGTTGGACATGTGCCTCCTCCTCCTCCTCCTCCTCCTCCTCTCTCCTACCAGGCACCCACGTGGAGTCAGTGCCCTCATCATCCCCTCCCTCTTCATCGCTGTAGCAAACCTGGCAATATGCTGCAGCTTGTGGAACATGACTGCCAGATTGCTGTCCTTCTTGAGCATCCCCTCTCTCTGCATTCACGCTACTGCCTTCCTCTAGCTGAGTGTCATCATCAGAGGCTACAAAACACTGGGCATCCTCCTGGAGCATGTACCCAACACTGTGCTCAAAGAGTTCAGGAGACTCCTCAGGAGGACGTGGTAGGTCTAGGGAAGGAGTCACTGATGATGACATTGAGACGAGGGAAGACGATGCGTTGGCAGCTGCTTTTCTAGTACCCTGAGACTGGGTGAGAGAGGATGAGGAGGATGAAGAGGGCTTGGTCATCCACTCTACCAAGTCATTGGCATGTTGCGGTTCAACATGTCCAGCTGCCAAAAAGAAGGACAAGCGTGTCCCATGGCCACGTGCTGATGACAATGCACCGCGTCCACGACCAGCACTGTTGTCTCTAGACACAGAGCCTGCTTGCCCTCTTTTTTTTTTCAAATAACAATTTATTAAGTTTTCGTGGTCGCAGAACAAAAGTAGTAGTGCAGGCATACAGCAATAGTAACATGGCTTCCAAAACACAGGAGGCCCAACATGAGTGTGCAGTGCAGAAAAGTACAGTACCGGGAAATACAGCGGGATCAGACCAACTGGCCCAGGATGCATAGCAGGACGGAAGACACCAAAAGTCAGTTATCCGTGCTGGGGTCCGAAAGGCCACCCGGGGTCTGCTGCGTAACTTACATGCCAAACTTAAAACAAAATAAGGACCATCAGTAATGCGAACGAGAAGAGTGGAGGAGAAAAGAGGAGAGAGAAGGAAGGAAAGAGGGAAAGACAGAGAAAAAGAAATAGAGTGCCAACGGTCCACTTCACCATGTCCACACCGGTACACCATCAGTCCTCCAGCAGCCGCCACCTCCCCCAGACCAGGTCATGCTCTTCCAGCCTGTCCCTCACCCTGGCAGTCATCTTCTCCATGAGCTCGACGTCCTTGATCCTGGAGTAAAGGGCCTCCCTAGACGGGGGCAGTGGATTCTTCCAGTTAAGGGCTATCAGGCAGCGGGCCGCTGTCAAGATATGCCGCAGGAGCTTCCGGCTCGGCTTAGACAGAGCGGGTTGGGACAGGCCCATCAAGAAAAATTTGGGGGAGTGGGGTACAGGAACGTCGAATAGACGCTGGAGCAGCTCACGGGTCGTAAGCCAGTATGGGGCAATCAGGGGACAGGCCCAGTAGATATGGAACAGGGAGCCCCGCTCCCTCAGACACCGCCAGCAGCGATCCGAGGTAGAGGGGTATATCCTGTGGAGAACATCCGGGGTCTGGTACCAGAAGAAAAGAATTTTGTAGAAATTCTCCTTGTACAATGTGCACAGAGAGGATTTGGCTGCCTGGCGCCACACCGCCTGCCAGGTCTCAAGGGGGAGCTCCTCACCCAATTCCCCCTCCCAGCGTTTCATGTAGGAGTGCTTCCCCTTCGTTTGAAAGTGGTATGCGTTGAGGACGCGGTATATGTCTGAGATCAACCCTCTGCGATCCCGTCCTGCCAGGATTATCTGCTCAAAGGGGGAGGGTGGGGAGAACCGTAAGTGAGGGGCCCTAGATTGTGCAAAGTGCCTAATTTGTAGGTAGCTGTAGAACGTCTGACGGGGGAGGTCATGCTTAGCCTGAAGCTCCGAGAAGGACAACAGCCGTCGTGTTCTGGGGTCCACTAGGTGCCCTAAGTGGAACAGGTCACGCGAGGCCCAAGGCCAGGACATCTGGTGGGTCAAGCTGGTCGGGATAGTCGGGTTATAGAGGAAGGAGGTCAGTAGGGAGAACTCCGAGTGGAGGCTGTGGTCGCGGGAGAGCTTCTGCCAGAGGAGACGAAGCTGGGCCATCGGCCCCAGTAGTCGACCCGAGTCTATATCAGTCTTCGACCCCCCATAAGAAGCTGTTCGGATGTATAGGAGCTAGCCAGATCTTTTCAATCTCCGACCACCTATTATAAGACTTCTGCGGAAACCAGGAAGCTATGGCCCGCAGCTGAGTGGCCTGGTAGTAGCGGACTAGGTCAGGGAACGCCAGACCGCCGTCAGAGCGCGAGGCCGTCAGGACAGAGCTCGGGACCCGGTGTTTTCTGTAGTTCCATACGAATTTCAACAGGTCCTTCTGGAGCGCGCGTAACTGTGCGTATGGGACTGGGATCGGCAATGTCTGGAACAGATACAGGAGCTTGGGGAGGATCACCATTTTAATAGACGTGATCCGTCCTATGAGCGATATGTGGTGGGCCTTCCATTTACGTAGTAAATCCCTAATCGCCCGAAAAAGGGGGGGGAAATTAGCCTGATACAGGGAGTGGAATGATGGTGTAAGGAGGACCCCCAGGTATTTAAGGGAAGAGCTTTCCCATTTGTACGGGAAAGCGGAACGTAGGCTGGTCGTCTCTGACGCCCCCATGTTTAGGGGGAGGGCCACCGATTTGGACGGGTTAATTTTGTAGCCGGAGAGTTCCCCATAGCGGTCCAGCTCAGAGTGGAGGTTGGGGAGTGAGATCCCGGGCTGAGCCAAGGTAAGGATAACGTCATCTGCGAAGAGCGAAATCTTGAATTCCTTGCCTCTGACCGGGATCCCCCGAATATCGGGGTTGCTTCGAACGGCAGCCGCCAGAGGCTCCACACATAGAGCAAAAAGGAGAGGAGAGACCGGACAGCCCTGGCGGGTGACATTGGTGATAGTAAAAGTAGAGGACGTGGCGAAGGGGGTTTTAACCTGCGAGGAGGGGGTGGTGTAGAGGTGCCGTACCGCTCGCAGATACGGGCCCCGGAAGCCCATGCGGTGTAGCGTGGCCTCCATAAAAGGCCAGCTGAGGCGGTCAAACGCCTTCTCGGCGTCCAAACTGAGAACCAAAGATTCTAGGTTATCCCTATTCGCCACGTCAATAAGATCAATGATCTTTCTAGTGTTATCCCCTGCCTGTCTCAAGGGGACAAATCCCACCTGGTCCTTGTGTATTAGGGAAGGGAGGATTGTGTTAAGGCGGTTCGCTAGAAGCTTCGTAAAGATTTTCAAATCAGCGTTCAGCAGGGCTATAGGTCGATAACTAGCGCAAACCGTCGGGTCCTTGTCTGGCTTGGGAATAAGGGAGATAAACGAGCCTAGCATGTCGGTCGGGACCGGGGTCTGCTGGAGAAAGGAGTTAAAAAGCTTGGTCATGTATGGGCTTAAAAGGGGCATAAACGCCTTGTAGTATTGATAGGGGAGGCCGTCCGGTCCCGGGGACTTGTGGGCAGGGAGGGTCTTCACAGTCTCCAAGAGCTCCTCTTCAGTAACAGAGGCATTCAGTTCTCGGAGGTCTGCGGCTTGCAGTCGGGGTAGGACTATATTGTCCAAGTACTGGGTAATGCGGGCGGACTGGTCCGAGGTCGGGGGATTGTGGGGGATGTCCGGTCTGTTGTACAAGTCAGTATAATAGTCCGCGAACGCATCCACTATCGCCTGGGGGTGAGTCAAAAGGTCCCCCCCCTTGTTTTTAATTTGGGCCGGGGCAGAGGTCACCGTACGGTCCGCCAGTTTCCGAGCCAGCAGCGACTGTGCCTTGTTCCCCTTGTCATAGTACAGTTGTCGTAAGCGGACCAGAGCTTTCTCAACCGATCCCAACGCCAGGTCCCTAAGTGTCTGCCTAGTCTGGACGATTCGCTTAAGGGTGGGGACGGAGGGGGAGACCAAGAGACGGGCCTCGAGGGTCTTAAGTCGTTTTTCCGCCAGCAGCCTGGCGGTCCGTGCGTCCCGCTTCAAGGCTGAAGACAGAGCTATACAGCGCCCCCGGATGACAGCCTTATGGGCGGCCCAAAGGGTAGTAAGGGAAATGTCTGGGGTGTCGTTCTCGACAAAGTAGTGCCGGAGCGAAGACTCCAGCTCTGCCTTTGCCGGAGCATGCTGTAGGAGATAGTTATTCAGCCTCCAGGTGCAGGGCTTATAGAGGGGGGAGTCCAGCGCTAGAGTCAGAGTTATGGGGGCATGATCTGACCAGGAGATGGGGAGTATATTTGCAGATTGGACCGACCGCAGTGTCGTGTTATTAACAAAAAAGTGATCAATGCGCGAGTGCGTGCCGTGGGGAGCGGAGAAGAAGGTGTACTGGCGGTCTTGCGGGTGCAAGGCTCGCCAGGCGTCAAAAAGACCCCGCCGTCTGGTAATTTGGCGGAAGAGCCTGGAGTCTCTCAAAGTCCTAGTCTGAGGCGTCCGGAGGCCCACCACCAGGCGATCATGGAGTGCGGACTGAATAAGGTTGAAATCCCCCCCTATCACCAGGAGCCCGGGGGGCGTCTTAAACAAACGGGAAAACACCTTAGATAAGAAATTATGTTGATGGACATTGGGGGCGTAGAGAACGCATAAAGTCAGTGCCTGCGTGCGCCACAGACCACGGAGTATAATGTAGTGGCCCCGTGGATCTAGGTGCACAGAGGTACAAGTAAAGGGGACTCCCTGCCGGAAAAGAATGGCTACTCCTGCTCTCTTCCGCGGGTTGAAAGCCTGGTAAACCTGAGGGAAATGCCTGGAGGCAAACGCAAAGGAGTCTCCCTGGTTAAAATGCGTCTCCTGGACCATTACTATGTCCGCTCCCGCCTGTCGAAACTCCCTAAGTGCCAGGTGCCGTTTTTTGTTGGAGTTGAGGCCATGAACGTTAAGGGACAGGATCTTAGCCATGATCAAGTAGGGGTAGAGCACAGGGCATACTTAGCTCGGTCCGTTGGAGGCCCAGGTGCCTCGGGAGGAGCGACGACCACCGGAGGAGGGACGGCGACCGAGAGGACCACTGGCGAGGCACTCCTGAGGAAACAAAAACAGAGAAGAGCCTAGAGAGAGAGGAAAAAAGAGAGACAGAAACACAGCACAAGATAAAAGAAAACATTGTCAAGTAACAGGTCCGGAGGTCCTATAGGGACACCAGATCCGCACGGTTCCTTATCGGCTCCCCAACCCAAAAAAAAATAAAAGTCGGGTTAGGGAGGCACCAACAGTCCACTCCACCAAAGGAACCAACAAGTGGAAAACCACAGGGGGGGGCAGTAACCCGGGAGTCGATCCGGTTCGAGACTCAACCTAGGCCAGCCCGAGAAAAAAAAAACTGGGAAATCATGTAGCTCCGGCAATCGGGGGGAAAAAAGTAGCAAAACCCCTAAAAAACAGGGGAGAAGAAAAAACCGTAGAGGGGAGATGTCCGTTGGACAGGGCCAGTACTTCAGTCACGCTTGGGTGACCCGCGGTGGGGATCCGGGCCTTTGCGCCGTTTGGCCGAAGGGACTTTCTGCCAGATCACCGGCATCGGAGGGGGAGAGGCGACCAGATCCCAATCAGGCAGATGGGGGACAGGGATGTCAAGAGTGTCACAGAAGGGGACAAGATCTTCCGGGTAGCGGAGAGTTGCCGACTTTCCTTGGTGTCTTGCGGTCAGGCTGAAGGGGAAGCCCCATCTGTATAAAACGTGCTTATCTTGCAGGGCTCTGAGAAGAGGCTGCAGCAGCCTCCGTTTTTGGAGTGTGATCCAGGAGAGGTCCGGATAAAGCTGAATCGGTGAGTTATCGAAGGCCAGATTTCGGATGGTGCGGGACTTGCGCATAATGTCTTCCTTAAGCGGGAAGGAGTGAATTCTGCAGATGACGTCTCTGGGTTTGGAGGCCGGGCCTTTGGGTCTCAGGGCCCGATGGGCTCTATCCATTTCAATGTGCTTATCCGGGTCTTCCCCCAACATCTCGCTAAATAGCGTTTGCAGTGAAGACTGAAGGTCCTCGGCGCCCTCCGACTCAGGCAGGCCGCGAATGCGGATGTTGTTTCTGCGGCCTCTATTGTCGAGGTCTTCTACGTGGCGTTGCATATCCCGAAGCATGAGGCGGTGGTCCGAGGTCTCCACCTGAGCACGGTGGACTGCCAGCTTGGTCTCCTGGACCTCCTCTTCCACCATCTCCACACGGTCAGATAGATGTTTGAGGCCAGTGTGCAGGGACTGAATCTCAGCGCGGCAAGTGGCCTGTACCTCCGTAATAAGCTGTTTAAAGTCCTCTTTCGTTGGCATAGATTGCAGGTACAGCTGCCAGTCAGGGCGGGCTGCCTCATGGCATCGGGATGAAGACAAGGAGGGCTGAGAGTGGAGGGGCGGCCCACCCCGCTGCAGTTCCCGGGTGGGAGAAGGGGGCCACGATGGCATAGGTCCCCTGGGGTCAGCCCAGGAGGTAGCATGGGGGGGCAGGGTGAGGGGTCCAGTTGGGCAGTTCCTCGGAGGTGGCCAGGGGCCCGGGCCACCTGGGCATAGGAGGGGGTGACATCTGGGCGGATCCTGACTTCGCTAGAGTCCCGAGAACTGGGGGGCCTCTGCGCCTTAGGAGAGGCAGGCCGCGGCCATGTCCCCGGGGCCCCCCCCACAGCTACCAGGGGTGCTCCAGCATCCCCACTAGGGAGACAGTCCGAGCGCTCCCGAGAGTCCTCCAAAGTGCCCAGGGATGGGGGGGACAGGGATAAGCTGAGGGCCGGGCTCGGGAGAGGAGCTGAGCGTAGCAGGCGGGGGAAGGCCTCTGAACACTGGGTATCCAGCAGGAATGGTGGTGGATCCTCGGCTCGCTCCCCCCAGAGCACAGAGGGGGGGGTGGGGGATGGGGAGTCCTGGGTGGCCTCTCCTGAACAATGTCTGCCCTGCAAAGCGTCCTGGGAGAAGGCAGGCTGGGACAGGGGTTGAGCGGTTGCAGGCAGGGGAGAGGGCTGGCGTACCTGGGAGGACGTTGGGCGCCCGATCCGCGCCATCTTGTCACTGCGGCCTAGCGCGAGGAGTGGATCCCTGGCCGGCCCCTCCGGGGCCTCTCGGCAGTCCAGAGCAGGGTCCGAGGGGTGACAGAAGGCTTCCCGCTCCCCCGCGGGCTCCGGGGGGAGCGGGGGCTGATGTGCGGCATCCGTCCGGGGTGCAGAGGGGGCCGGAGGAGCCCGTCCATGAGGCTCCGCGCCATCCGGCGCCATCTTGCTTCCGCCGCCCGGCAAGGCCTCGGGCGGCTGGAAGTAGTTTTTGAAGGCCGCGGAGGGTCCCGGTGGAGGCTGAGGCGTTCCCCGGAGTGAGGAGGAACGAGTGGCCCGCGATCTCCCCATCAGGCGCAGGTAAGTCCCCGATTCAGTGCCTTGTAGCGGCGGGCTGGAGGAGAGCACTCAGGATGTGCGTCCTTCCAGGTCGGCTGCCGGACACGCCCCCCTGCTTGCCCTCTTTTATCGGCTCGCGCCTGTCTGCCTCTCCTTGCTGGCCTTCCAGACATGGTAATGACCTGATGGGAGTTGGGTAAAACAGCAGTTGGGTAGTGTATATTGTGCTGGAGGCACACAACACCCACTAACTCCTGCAGATGCCTTTATTATAGAACACCAGAGATAAAGGGGTATACTGTAATGGAGTCACACAACACCCACTAAGCTCTGCAGATGCCTTTATTATAGAACACCAGAGATAAAGGGGTATACTGTAATGGAGTCACACAACACCCACTAAGCCCTGCAGATGGCTTTTTTATAGAACACCAGAGATAAAGGGGTATATACAGATGTATACTGTGCTGTGCTGGAGGCACACACAACTTCCAATAACTCCTGCAGATGGCAAGTGGGCTCAAATAGAGAAGAGCTATGTAGGTGGATATAGCGGTGTGTACAGGGTACAGAGCATGCAGACAGCACGCACAAGCTCCTAACACTACTGACTGCAAACTCTATTATAAAAGATAGATCACTAGCTATATAGGTGAGGTGAATATAGCGGTGTATACTGCGGTCAGAGCACACAGACAACAACCACTACAGAAGAGCAAGATCGAAAATCGGCCGATAATAATCGGTGTATACTGTGTTGAAGGTACACAGAACACCCACTAACTGCTTCAGACGCCAACACACTACACAAGGCCGCCGCGCTGGCAGCCTTATATAGTGTGGGGCGTGTACTACACAGCCTGAGCTATGAGTGGCCAATCATGGCTCTCCTCGCTGCTGGCGCTGTGATTGGCCAAGCATGCGGGGTCACAGTGCATGCTTGGCCAATCATGAGCCAGCAATGCACTGCGATGACGCAGTGCATTGTGGGCCGTGAGCGCCACACGAATTTGGCGCGAACGGCCCATAAAGTTCGGAATTCGCCGAACGGGCGAACAGCCGATGTTCGAGTCGAACGTATGTTCGACTCGAACACAAAGCTCATCCCTAATTATCATTATTATTATATATTCAAGAGAATGAGTTTAGGCAATATGTGCTTCTTCTAGGGGCGTGTGTCTTCAAATGAATCTATGCAAAGGGTAAATAGATTTGGCAGTAGGGACAACTGCCACAAAATCTCCTACTCACTCCACTTTTTAATATAAAAAGCACTAACATTAATGCAATGGCAGACACACAAAAC
Organism: Lithobates pipiens; assembly: GCF_037356315.1. NCBI lineage: Eukaryota > Metazoa > Chordata > Amphibia > Anura > Ranidae > Lithobates > Lithobates pipiens. The sequence goes on along the minus strand of NW_027507764.1, from coordinate 330,657,868 downwards.
TGCTGACAATAGAGGTAACAACTGCAGCCTTGCAAATTAATTGACTTTTAAATACCCCTGGTAATAAAGGGAAAACAATGCAACCAAATGAATATTCTTGTTGTAACGTCTTCATACTTGAGTATTGCAAAAAGTGAGATTTATCTTAATGATCGTCTTAAATGTTTGGTGGGCATATTATTTCTCTTTAAAACTTTAATTTTTCAGTAGGATGAGTACATATCAGCAAATTATCATGAATGAATGGTGACATTTTGAGATCCTTAACATATTTTCTAAAAGTGTATTGCCAGACAAAATGGAGCCAGAATAGGAATTGACAAGAAATCCCTCTAAAGTTAGGGGAAATCTATTATTTAGGTATGACTGGAACGGGTATCCCAATTGGAAGAGTTCCTTTAACCTCCTGTTCCTGTGACAGCTGTGAAATTTTGGATGTTTTGTTATTTTCTGCCTCTGTGTTAATTGTCACCAACACAAAATGAAAGAATAACACCCCCCCCCCCCCCCACAGTAGGGTCACATATAGCGGTACAATCTTAACAGGGGTTCTGACCATTCACTAAAAAATTAGGTTAGGAGGATACACTTTACAATTTTACTGCTGATATAAGTGTTAGATGCAAGGAAAGTATTTGGGACCATTTCATGAGTGTGCATTCATTTTAGATTTTGCTTGGTGTTCCATTGCAGATGGAGTTTGTTTGTTTTCCACTCGTTTAATATTTTTCCTGCTACTTTGGAGATACATTCTGAACTTCCTTACTATTTTCATACATAGAACAACTTTAGATCTAACACCTATTCCATGTTATTATTGGAACATTTACTTTTCTTTTCAGTTTGATGGTTTATGGATTACAGATGACTGTTACGTATAATATATTTCCAAGCACTTGCAAACTCAAGGACATTGATAACAGTAGCCATGTGTTTCATTAATTTTAAATGTGTTACTAAAATACTGCATTAACAGGTCATGTATTATAATAACTGTTCATATGGTTTTTATAATCAAATGCAAAGTATAACACAAAAATGTTAAATCAGCTATGTTTTTTATTTTTTATTTTAAGTAGGACTAATAGGGAAAAAATAGGCTGCTATAGTGTAATAATGCATCTTTAGCAGCCTAAAAATTAATCTCACATCAGGTCCCTTTTGGTCTGTTAAACAATTGAAAGTACTTTGTTATATCTTTTTGATAGGTTTAATACTTGTCAATCTTTATAAAAGTCTTGTGAGCTAATAATTACATGTATCTTTGAATGGGGCCAGTTGCTCCAAGATGGAGTAAAGGTGCACAGAGACCAAGGAAGGTGGCATAATTATCATTTGGATAAGAAGAAGTAACAAATAACAAATGGAAGACATGAAAGTGGCACGTTGCTCACTCCACAGTTTCAAACAATATGGCCATGGAGTCCTAATATCACAGGATACCCATATACAACAGCTCTTAACAAGGTTGGAGGTACTTTACCACAGTTTATGCACAGAGAACACTTTTATAGGCTTACATTACTGGAGCAGCATCTGATGAAGGGGGCGGATGATAGGCAGAACACGGTTGCTGGTGTCTTTAGTAAAATGATAGTAAGGTCCTTGTCACACCTCTCTAAAGTTGCCAGATAGTGGAGCCAGGCATGGAATCCCTGCACTATCCCTCCTCGACCGAAACCTCTCCTTAGCACTAAATACATTGTCCCTATACTATCCACTTCATAAATGCACACCAAATGCAGTGGGGCAGTACAATTTATTAGCATTGCCCTTACTAAAGATGGCTGCGAAGGTCATTCATAGAGATGGACTGGACACCCCCTGGTTCAGTTCACACCAGAACTCTTGAACATCGTAAAAGTTCCAACCCAAAAGGCAAACCCCATTGAAGTCTAGGGGACCCAAATTTGAAAAATCAAAAGTCCCTATTTTGAAAGGTTTATATGCAAGTTATTAGCCTTAAAAAGGATACAGGGGCCCAGCTACTGCCCTGGGGGACATGTACCAATGCAAAAAAAAAAACTTCTAAAAAAAGATTGATTTTAAAGGAGCCAGGAGGATTGATTTTTAATGATGCTTAAAGTGAAACAATAAAAAAAAATCCTTTAAATATAGTGCCTGGGGGTCCTCTGATTCCGCGTACACATGATCAGACTATCCGGCAGACCTAGTCTGGCAGACAAACCGCCGTAAAGTCCGCCGGACTGTCCGAACGAGCGTGACCTGCCCACACATGTGACTTTTCCGGCGGACTAGGTGCGGCGGGTTATCCGCCGTACTTTTGAAATGAACAGACACACACGGAGGAAAGTCCGTTCATTTTGAGCGTGGCTCCAGGTAGCTGGGACCAGCGAATGAAGCGCCACCTGGTATGGACTTAAAGGGGAAGCCCTACGCCAAAAAAACTGCGTGGGGGTCCCCCCCAGGTCCATATCAGACCCTTATCCGAGCACGCAACCCGGCCGGTCAGGAAAGGGGGTGGGGACAAGCCAGCGCCCCCCCTCCTGAGCCATACCAGGCCGCGTTCCCTCAACATGGGGGGTGCTTTGGGGAAGGGGGGCTGCGCGGCCCACCCACCCCAAAGCACCTTGTCCCCATGTTGATGAGGACAAGAGCCTCTTCCCAACAACCCTGGCCATTGGTTGTCGGGGTCTGCGGGTAGGGGGCTTATCGGAATCCGGGAGCCCCCTTTAATAAGGGGGCCGCCAGATACTGGCCCCCCACCCTATGTGAATGAGTATGGGGTACAATGTACGCCTACTCATTCACCTGTGAAAAAAATTAAATACAACACAACACACAAGGGTTAAAAATAGTTTATTGCACAGCTCCGGGGGTCTTCGTCCATCTTGGAGGGTCTTCTCGCCGGACTCCTCCGCTATCTTCTGCTCTTTTGCTAGCTCTTTTACTAGCGGAGGAGCCCGGCTTTCTTCTTCGCCACCATCCGGGAGTCTTATTCCGACTTCGGGGGTCTTGTCCCCCTCTTCGGGGGTCTTGTCCCCCTCTTCGGTTCTTCTTGCCGGGCCTCCATGCCTTCTTCTTGCTCTTTTACAAGTAGTGGCCCGGTCTTCTGTCGCCGCCTTCTGTTCTTCTGTTCTTCTCTTCTTGAGCTGTTGCCTCGTTGCTGTCGCTGGTCACAATGACAGGCACACGGCGTGCGGTGACTTATATAGGGACATCGCCGGATGATGTCCCCGCCCATTATGATGTCACAGTCCCAGCATCCTAGGCTGTCTTGCAGAGATTTACGATCCAAATAACAAATCAGCGACATTGGCACCAGGGACTTGATAGCTTCTGCTAATGCAGGAGTGATTCATTTTGACAAATGTCAGCCAGTCAATGGAGTCTGTGGACAGATGGGCTTGTTTATCTATCACAAAACAGCAGCACTGAACACCCATTCAGAAAGCACACTGGATGCAGGGCAGCCCAGCAACTTAATATCATACTGGGCAAGTTCTGGCCAGTGGTCTATTCTCATGACCCAGAAACCCAGTGGATCATCTACTGGAAAGCTATCCATGTCTGTTTTAACCCCTAGATAATCTTACAACACATGATGCAGACTCTGCCAATGGGATCTTGAAACTGACAGCCCTGGTCACCGAGGATTAAAAAAAAAAAATGAAATGCATCACTGAGGCGGCTCCTCTTCTCTACCACTCCTCCTTTGACCAACAGAAGCCTTAAAACTAGCTTTTCCATGAGACTGCAACCTACCGAAGTCTGGAAAGGCTTTACATAAACTCCTCTTTAAGGTGTCCTTAAGGTATTTCATCCTGTGCTCCCTCTATGAGACTTTCCTTTTGTAATGGTGGTCAAAGAGCGTTGCCAACCAATAATGATCCTCATCCTTGATGCCACAAGAATAGTGTCTTCAAAAAGTGGATCTTGAGAGGAAAGGAAATCCTCCTCTTCCTCCTGCTGCTCTGCCTCGAGTGCCCTGTCCATAATGCCATGCAAAGTATGCTTCAGCAGAAACATAACAGGGATTGTGTCACTGATGCATGCATTGTGAGGGCTCACCATCCTTGTCACCTCCTCAAATGGTGGGAGTACAGTGCCTGCATCCTTTATCAGCAGGCATTGGCATGGGGAAAAAAGCCAAGCTGCCCTGAGCAGCTTCTACAGCATATCCAAAGTTGAGTTCTACCTGGTGGACATGTCACAAATCAGGTGGTTTACGGGCAGGTGGAATTCCCCCTGAATTTCAGTCAACCGAACACTGGCTGTGTATGACCTCTTGAAGTGGCTATAGACTCTTCTGGCCTGCTTTAGAGGATCTTGCAAACCTAGGTACCTGTTTAAGAAACACTGTAATACCAAATTGATAGTGTAATATAACTGATACAAATATTTATATAAGTCCAACAGTGAAGTGATGATCTTCCAATATAAAATATAATCCATAACTGGTGAATCCTTAAAGTGAAAGCGATTGAACACTCTTACTGGAGCAGGTGGATCCGGATGTCAGTGACACCATATCAGACAAGCCTGGATATCCAGATAGGTGGCTCTCCCAGATTATGGTGAGGACCCCGGATCTCAGATGGCGTCTACTCTTGGCTGGAATGACCTCAGTATCAATCAAACTGGAGGGGTGACTTGTCCAATAGGAACACCACAATAAGGTATCCAGATAGGTGGCTCTACCAGATGAAGGTGAGGACCCCGGATCTCAGATGATGTCTCCTCTTGGCTGGAATGACCTCAGCAGTATCGATCAAACTGGAGGGCGACTTGTCCAATAGGAAACCCACAACAACTCAGAAAGGATGGATCCCAGATTACAGGGATCAAACACGATTGATAGCAATGAAACCACGTGTGATTAGGGATGAGCCGAACACCCCCTGGTTCGGTTCGCACCAGAACTTTCGAACGGACCCCAAATTCGTACAAACGTTAGAACCCCATTGAAGTCTATGGGACTCGAACGTTCGAAATTAAAAGTGCTAATTTTAACGGCTAATATGCAAGATACTGTCCTAAAAAGGGTTTGGGGACCTGGCTCCTGCCCCAGGGGACATGGGCCAATGCAAAAAAAAGTTTTAAAAATGGCAGTTTTCGCGGGAGCACTGATTATAATGACGATTAAAGTGAAAAAAAAGTGAAATATTCCTTTAAATATGGTGCCTGGGGGGTGTCTATAGTATGCCTGTGAAGTGGCACGTGTTTCCCGTGTTTAGAACAGTCCCTGCACTTGCGGTTTTAATGTTATATCTGGTTCCAGCAATATGGTTGAAAATCATTGAGAAAAATGGCATGGGTAGCCCTCCCTGCCCATTACCAGCCCCTTTAGGTCTTGTACAGATATTAAGGGAAACCCCGTACCCATATTAAAAAAAGGAAATACGTGTGGCCCCCAGGCCCTATATACTCAGAACAGCAGTATACAGGGGGTGCAAACAAGACAGGGACTGTGTAGATTTGTTGTGTTAAGTTGAATCTGTTTGTAATTTTCAACTGGTACATTTTTAAAGTGTAGCTCCAGTCAAAAAAACTATTTTTAAGCTTTTTGGAAAACATAGGGAAGGGGTATCACCCCTGTATAATTAGTTTTGCCGTCCGTCTTTTTTCATCTCACTTGCTGTTGTCTCCTTCCATTTGCAGTAGGATATGTTTGTAAGTTGGATGTTTGAAAGTAGGGGCCTGCCCTATATGCTCTGCAGAAATGGCGGAACAAGGTGTTGGTTTTGCCACAACATTATAAGCCCTCAAAGTGACTCTTGGTGGGCGCTGGAGCGCCCTGCTGTGAACGATTATATCAAGAATTGTAATTACATGCCATTGTTGAACAGTGGTAGAAAAATTGACCTTTGGTGGTTGTGGTGCTGGTGCCACAACACTATAAGTCCTCACAGTTACTCTGGGTGGGCACAGGAATGGGCCCTCCTGTGAAATATTATATCAAGAATTGTAATTACATGTCCCTGTTAAACAGGGGCAGAAAAATTGGGCCTTAGGCACTAGTGCTGGTGCCACGACACTGCAACCTCTCCCATATACTCTAGTTTTAGTGCAGGAATTAGCCCTGCCGCAAAGCATTGCATCAAAAATTGTAATTAAACGCCCCTGTTAAACAGGGGCCGAAAAATTGGGCCTTAGGCACTGGTGCCACGACACTGCAACCTCTCCCATATACTCTAGTTTTAGTGCAGGAATTAGCCCTGACTGCAAGCTCTATTTAAAACGAGCAAGATAGCTAGCTATATAGATGGATATAGCAGTGTATACTGGGTTCAGAGCACGCAGACAGCACACACAATCTCCTACCACTGACTGTAAGCTATATTTAAAACGAGCAACATAGTTAGCTATATAGGTGGATATAGCGGTGTATACTGGGTTCAGAGCACGCAGACAGCACGCACAATCTCCTACCACTGACTGCAAGCTCTATTTAAAATGAGCAAGATAGTTAGCTATATAGGTAGATATAGCGGTGTATACTGGGTTCAGAGCACGCAGACAGCACGCACAATCTCCTAACACTGACTGCAAGCTCTATTTAAAATGAGCAAGATAGCTAGCTATATAGTTGGATATAGCGGTGTATACTGCGGTCAGGGCACGCAGACAACAACCACTGCAGAAGAGCAAGAACGAAAAATCGGCCGATAACGATCGGTGTATACTGTGTTGAAGGTACACAGAACACCCACTAACTCCTTCAGACGCCAACACACTACACAAGGCCGCCATGCTGACGGCCTTATATAGTGTGGGGCGTGTACTACACAGCCTGAGCTATGATTGGCCACAGGCATCCTGCCTGTGGCCAATCATGGCTCTCCTCGCTGCCGGCACTGTGATTGGCCAAGCTAATTATAATTTTTGTTCTACACATTCGTTTATTGCACTATGTTGGACACTGATATTTACCTTTGTGTATTAGAATGTTCCATTATTTTATATGTATCACTACTGCACTATTTGTCTTAATGCTACATTTTTACAATACCAAATTGATGACATGTGCCAGGCATGGCATGTGCTAACTTTCCCTGTGGGAGGGCAGACAGAAGGCTAGTGCCATTATCAAATGCCATTATTCCTGGCTCAAGCTTCCGTGGCATGAACCACCTGTGGGCCTGCCCCTGCACAACTGAAAGAATATCTGCTCTGGTGTGGCTCTTGTCCCATAGACGCCAGCTGAAGCGCTGCATGGCATCTTTTAGTATGACTCATTGAATGGCCCCTTGAATGCTTAGGAGGTACTGGTGGTTCACAGGACAATCTAGCAGAGGAAGGCATGGAGAAGGAGGAGTTGGAGCTGACAGATAATGCATCATCCCCACCAGCTGTATGGAGACCTGGCAGCAAGACAAGCTCTAGCACCGAGCCTTGTCCTGCATCCTTCCTAGTTGCAAGCAGCGTTGCCCAGTGTGCTGGGAACAAAATATATCCACCCTGATCATGCTTACTGGACCACATATCAACAGTAATGTGGACCCTGCGTCTGTAAGCCTTTCCCAATTATGCCAAAACATTGCCTTCCATGTGATGGTACAGAGCTTGAATGGTTTTACTTGCAAAGAAATAGCATCTGGGAACCTGCCATTGTGGTACAGCACATTCTGCAAATTCACTAAGGGGGCAGAATCCACCAGACCGAAAGGCAGGAGTTGTAAAACAGGCAATTTGGACAAGCTGGAATTTAGATGCTGGGCATGTGGGTGGCAGGGAGTGTATATTTTTTTTTGCTGCAGCAGCTGGGTCAGAGAAATTTGCCTGCTATACTCTACAGCTGGTGGTGTGCTGCTGGCAGGCATGTTGCAAGCACCTGTGACACCCTTTGCTATACATCATCCCTGTAAGTGGAGGCTGCTGACAGGTCATGAGATAGAGTGGAGGATATATTTTTCACAAAAAAGAATAAGAAAAAAAAAAGAAAAATATACTGTTGCACTATTAAAACGACATATGTAAAATAAATGTGCTCAATGGTGAATAAAGTCTCCAATTGCAATCAATCCCAAAAATAGTGATGAAAAAAAAAAAAAAAAAAATATATATATATATATATATATATATATATATATATATATATATATATATATATATATATATATATATAGTGAATAAAAAATTATGAAAAAAGATGAATTGGAGAATCTTGTAGCCAAGGGTCAGAGATGAAATTAATCACATTCCCGCCACTGCAGAAGTCGACCACCACCAAATCAGATAAGATATATTCTTACTAGAAAAACAGGATGCCCTATCAGGAGGGTCAAAGACATTTTGGGGTTATAATGCTAGTGAGCATGTTCCAGCAAGGATCTCAGATACAGCAGAAGTGTCATCTCCCAATGTGACCCACAGTGAGGACCACAAACTCACACAGAGCATATCCTGGCAGGTAAAATGGCATCCCACTCAACTTTTGGGTAGCACAATGACATAGACAAGTAACTCTGACCTACTCGTTTTGTCACTATAGGACTTCTTCTGGGGGTAGATATGACAGGTGAGGGGTGAGAAGGAGAAGAATTGTGTCCCTTGTGTGTGGTTTTCAGGTGCTCTTGCCAAGGGGCTGAGTGGTGGGAGGTTAAATACCTTGTCAATGTGGTACCCAAATTGTTAGTGTTTTTGCCACGTTTGATTTGCTTGCGGCCGAGATTGCAAATTGCAACAGTGCGATTGGCTGCACATGTGCTAAAAAAAAGGCCCACACTGCTGAGCTTATGGAGTAGGGTGGATGTTCTCTACTCTTCCATGATGGCTGCCTCTGGAGAACATCCTACCTCGTGGGGTTGTTGCTTCCCCTCACATTCCTCCTCTGCTCTATCTGCACCCAGATCGCAATAGTGTCCTCATCATCATCACCCCCTCCATCCTCATCATCACTTGAGCCAACTTGGTAATATGCTGTGACTGGGGGAACATGCCAATTTGATGTTTATCACTGTGATCGGATGTACTTTTTTGAATGAAAAGTGGTGATTGATGCACTTTAAATTGAGGACTGACACTGTATACAGCACTAACGCTTCACACACACTATCAGATTTTCTGCTGATTTTTTCCTTCAGATTTACCAAAACCATGAAGTACAAGGGTCCTGCTTGATTGCATACAAATTGAAACTCCTAAGGTTTGACCTCATATTATATGGTTTTGGTAAGTCTGAAGGAAAAAATCTGCAGAAAATCTGATAGTGTGTATGGGGTTTAAATGTTATTTCATGCTATGTTAAATTTACCACATTAACACAGTACACTATATTGACACACTATACTCACACACTACTAACACTACACTAACACTCAGAATCATTGAACACACTAACTTGCTAGTAGCAAACTAAGCCCTGCTCTATCTATCTCCACTCCAACACACTGAAAAAGCTTTCTATGAGAATTGACCTTTTATAGTGTGGGGTGGGACTATGAGCACTGAGTGGTGATTAGAGAAAGTAATCATCACTTTGTCCAATCTGGGCTCTGACAGTGCTAATTGGTGAAGTCTTGCACCTGACCAGCGGTCATGTGCAAAGCTTCATCTAATTAGGGCACTAAAGTTCACTAAAGCGTGCAGTGCATTGTGGGATGCTCGGCGGGTGAATATCCTCCCGAGCAACCTGTAAATTTGGGTGTTCGCTTAATGGGCAAACAGGCGATGTTCAACCTGAACTTTTGCTCAGCTCCAACTGTTCGCCCAACACTAGTCATTCAGTGCAACAGCATCCAGTCAGACAGCTGCTCCCCTGATGACACCTACGTAGGCTTTAGAGCAGAGGTATACAATTAGCGGACCTCCAGCTGTTGCATAACTACAAGTCCCATCATGCCTCTGCCTCTGGGGTTCATGCTTGTGGCTGTCAGAATCTTGCTATGCCTCATGGGACGTTCTGCAACAGCTGGAGGACCGCTAATTGCATATCCCTGCTTTATAGGAACAAAGCTTCTCTAAACCTCCATTCCCTCTGTACAACAGCTGCCAGAACAGTGCCACATACAGAGGGTAGGCTAATCTGCACCAACCTGCATGTGCTCTGCCTGTGCTGACTGTTATTAATTACATTGTAATGTTTCTGGCTATCTCTGAAGACAACAGAAGCATGCAAACCTAGGACTAGGTTCCATAGTCCAACCTTGGACTTGTTGTCTGAAAATACATGAATGAGGTTGCATTTCATACTAGGACTGGATGTTTGTTAGTAATGTGAAAATAAAGGAAAACAAATCCAGCCACTGCATCTAAGGACTGGTAAGCTACAATATATTACAGTTTTGTTTTTGGGTTTAGATACACTTTAAGTGAGTTATAAAGGACAGCTGGCAGGATATTGGGATCCAGAGGTTCCTGTGGGCTTAGGTCAACTTTAGTGTTCGAACTGATGGATGTCAGAGAAACTGAAGACCAGCACTGTAAACACAATGTTTACACATTGTATTTATAGAGGAAGTGCTGTGACATCATAGGTTGCATCTTCCTGTCAGTCTGATGTCTACAGCATAGCTAAGTTCTGTATTGCTTTCCCCTGTGGCAATATGTTACTCTGATTACTTGCTTGTTACAACTATAAACAGAATCCCTATCAGAACTCCTTCCCATGGGTGCTCAGCCCTCTGCAGAAGCCAGAGGCATTTTTTTTTTACTTTTTATTGCCACAGAGCCGCATGCACGCCATCCATAGAAAGTGAATAGACTTGGCATACATGCACGGTGACGTCAGATCATATGCTTCACCCAATCTGATGTCACATCCCTTGTGACAGTAATAGGTGGTGACAGGTACTCTTTATGGAGGGATCGGGGGTCTAAAAGACCTCCAACCCTTCCTTTGCACTTCAAAGTAATCAGATCGCTGAAAACGGCGATTCTGAACACTGTATTTTTTTTTTAAAACCGGTGCCATTGGCAGCCCAGTAAACCGGAATTGTCATTGTGATGTCACTTCCATGTTTACATTCAGGAGCCTGGAACAAAGCCTGTAAAGCTGGAAGTGGCGCATCGCAGATCGGAACTCCCGGTGGAATGGGAGGCCTGGTAAGAGCGGCGGGAGGTGGAGGGAGGGGGGGTTGTCCACTCCCACTCCTCCGGTATAACAGCCGAGCGGCTTTTACCCACATCGGTTGTTATACCTGGAAAGCCGATCTCTGGCTTTAAAAAACGGTACTGGGATGATGCCTGCAGCTGCAGGCATCATCCCGGGTATAACCCCAAAAAGCTGAGTACGCACATCTGCATACACTCGGCAGGAAGGGGTTAAATTATTGGATTAACTAATTATTTTCTTGATCTCACCTTCAGATTCTTGCTTAAGCCCAACAACAACTGGTTCTCTTTAATTCTTTTAAAGAAAGTATTGTAAAAATGATACCAATTTGTGGACCAATCCCATTGCTAATAAACAAATTCCCCTGCCTCAGGTATCCCTACTGACAGCTGTAACAAGTGTATTTGTCTGCTACAGTGATAGCAGCTTGTCTGAGATAATCTGCCAATAAACATAGTTCAGCGATTGCAGCTCTTTTTAATCAGTGTGTAGGGTTTGCAATGTTGCTTCCTGCAGTGAGATATCTGAAAACAGCATTCCTGTTTAGACAGAAGATGAAAGTTTGAAAGTTATGAGAAAGACACCTCTTGCCTTAGCACCATATTTCAATCATCCACCTCCAGACCAAATTTATTGTATCTTTCCTACATCTAAAAATCTCAGTAGCTGGACAGTGCCCAACACATTATATAAAGTAAATAAGTGTATATGTCATGTCACTGAAAAGAAAATGTTCCTTTGTTGCAGCACTGGAAACAGGTTTAATCCTATAAATCCTAATGGCTTTGTAGCATTGTAAACCTGCCTATCTCTAATGAAATAACCATGGACTATTAACCCTTGAAAAATAAGCAGAATCATCCTGAATTTATCTCTTCTATGTAACCCGATTGCCACTGTTGTTTTATTGGGCCTAAAAAGCATTAGAAACCAACTAGATTCAATTTCCAATGTAGCTTAAAGAGAACTTGTGGGGATAAATATATGACTTGCTTTAAAAAGCTCCAGTGTTGACATTCCCGTTCTTCTCTTCCTACTGACCTAGGTAAAGCATGCAGAGTTTAGTTAATATATAAATAAAGAAAGAATACTAAATAAAAAAAAAAGGAAAAAAAAAAGCATGCAGAGATGAATATCAATAAATAATAATCAGTAGCAATCAGCACAATTACTTAAATATAATGAATAATACATAATAAATCAATATAATGAAATAAATACATTAAAGCCACTAGTTGATGCCCCAACACCATTAGGTGATTTCACTCCACCACTCAGATATTCACTTTACCATTTATTATGTAGCACAATGTATACAAACAAGAAAGAATAAAAAATAAAAATTATATAAAGACACCAAAAGTGTACACAATTGTGGGGGCTTCAATGAAAGGCCACAACATTTTCAGTGTTTCAAACCACCGGTAAAATTGACATTTCCACTTATCTTTATACTACATATCACCTATGCACAGCATGTATTTCCCCTCCTATGAAAAGTATATATTCATCTCCAGTATTTCACCCCAATTGTAAATCAGGGCCAATACCACTTTTGCCCTCCCATGGGCTACACACCAGATGGCTCCTGAAGATGTTCCTCCTATTACCATCTCACCAAATGCAGGCAAAAAAATTGGGACCAATAATGCTCTCCATACATTTAAAACCATATATTATAAATCTCTAAAAATGACACTCACAAGAATGTGCACATAAAGACAAATAGGCTGTGCACTCTGTAAGAACAGTTGCCCCAGATCTCAGTAATAGAGCAACAGCTCCATCAGCCAATTTTGTGCAAGAAAAGAAAAAAAGATTTTTTTTTTTCCTTGCATGTGATTGGGTACTTTTTTCAAAGTGAAGCTTTACCCCGTTTACTAAGTGCTAGAGCAACTACACTTGCAGAGTTTTTGGTCTATTTGCCTTTAGTAAATCAACCCCAAAGTGCTATGCACAGCCCATACATAAATTTTGGCAACGTCCGTATGAGGTCACTGACGAAGTTCAGCCCCTATACGCATTATGCCCGATTCCCAGGCTTCCACCACAACCACAGGAAGCTTGTGGATTGGGGTAACACGTATAGGGTCGGAGCTACATGAATGACATCATACAGTGGCCATTTTTCGGCAGAGTCTGTGGTGAGAGGGATGAAGCCAAAAATTATATAATGTTCTGTACATGGCACTTTGCTTGCACATTCTTGTGAGTGTAATTTTTGGAGATTTGTTGCGCTACATCATAAATAGTAAAGATAATTGAATATCAGGATTTTGAGATTTAACTGACCTGAGTGAATCCAGTAAAGGCAAAAAAATCTGACCTTAAATTCCACATACTTGATCAAGGACAGTGACCCAATTTGCAGTAAAGATAAGGTCCAAAATATAACCAATGTCTGCCTCCTTAAAAAAGTAATTAATAGCAGCTTCCTTATTCTAGCTTCTTCGGTTCACTTCAAATCTTTCAGGCTGCTATGGCCATTAGCTCCCCTTCACTTTCCTACAGTTTTCATTAATCAGATTTTACTACGTCTTAAAGTGTATTTCTACTTTTGCAGCCAAATGGGGATAATACCTACTTTATATTTGTTACATGTTCTCATTGCCATAGCAGAACGTAAAATAAAATATTTTCAGCTAATCTTTTATGAAGGGACTTTGACATATTTAACCCTGTCTATACTGTACAGTCAGATCTTTATTATTGCTTATACATTGGTTTGAGCACTATACTGTATTAACATAAAATTGTGCTCACCCTCCTATAGATTAATTTTTTTTCCCTAAGCAGCCAAAATATATTATCCCCACGGATAATTAGTACAAAAATATAAATAAAAAAAAACCAGTCCTAACACCCTCTAAATATGTGACTATATGCAATCCAAATATATTAAAATAAATGAATGTATACAAAAAATCTGCATAAATAATAAAAATACATGCTCACAACCCTCACAATACCTATTAAGTATAAATGTAACTATATAAATGATGCTGTATACCTTAGTTTATTTAGTATATTTGGATTTTATATATTTATATATACAGTATATTTGGACGATGATAGCACAGGTTTTTTTTAATATACATTTGAACACTGTCTAACAAAGAGTGAAATGTTGAGAAGATGAGACTTGGCCAGAATCACTCTGACATTGTTCAAAAATCCTTGCAATCAGCCATGAAGCCTTCTCCTGAGAAACATCTAAAAGGTAATAAATATTAATATATATATATATATATATATATATATATATATATATATATATATATATATTTGTACATTGTGTTTCAAACACATAACAGACATATGGTGGGGTTTTCTCAAATTTAAGTGCAAAAGTAGAAATATACTTTAAGTATCAGAATAAACAAGCAATATAATTTATCCTCACAAGTAGAACATGACCTTTGATGGGCTTATGGTCTTTGTCTGCGGTCAAGCCATAAATGTTTTGCTGCGTAAAGAGTTACAAAGAAACATAATTGTAATTAACACGGTATCTTCATCTATTGACACAATAGCAAGCTGTAATTTAGTTTGTTAATCAAACCAGCCTTCTTATTAATGTGATGGATACTTTTTTTTTTTTTACCAGACCTCAGAATGGATAGCAAGTTCACATCTATAATTTTGTAATCTACTTGTTTTCATTGAACGGATCATTCACAACTTCCCCTGTATTACCATACTGACAATCATTGGAAAATAAAAAAAGTAAAAAACATTGATGTCGTTTTAGGTAGTTGGAATGCTCAGTACATATTTTATAATGCATATTTCTAATTTCTGATAAAATACAATCCGTCAATTACCATAAAATTGCATGCTGATATTTTATGTGTTTAAAAATGATTTAGCATTACAGAATACTGTATATTGTATTAACCACTTCAAGTTCAGAGTCAAACCGGTACATCACTAAATAGGAAGGGTGATATCTTGGTCATTGCTGCAGCTGCAGTGATGACCAAGATGTCATTTACAGTATCTCATAAAAGTGAGTACACCCTCACATTTTTGTAAATATTTTATTATACCTTCTCACGTGACAACATTGAAGAAATGACACGTTGCTATAATGTAAAGTAGTGAGTGTACAGCTTGTATAACAGTGTACATTTGCTGTCCACTCAAAATAACTCAACACACAGCCATTAATGTCTAAACCGTTGACAACAAAAGAGTACACCCCTAAGTGAAAATGTCCAAATTGGGCACCATTTTGTCAATATTTGGTGTGGGCACCATTATTTTCCAGCACTGCCTTAACCCTCTTGAGCATGGAGTTCACCAGAACTTCACAGGTTGTCACTGGAGTCCTCTTCCACTTCTCCATGATGACATCACAGAGCTGGTGGATGTAAGAGACCTTGCATTCCTCCACCTTCTGTTTGAGGATGCCCCACAGAAGCTCAATAGGGTTTAAGTCTGGGGACATGCTTGGCCAGTCCATCACATTTACCATCAGGTTCTTTAGCATGGCAGGGGTCATCTTGGAGGTGTGTTTGGGGTCATTATCATATTGGAATACTGCCCTGCAGCCCAGTCTCTGAAGGGATGAGATCATGCTCTGTTTCAGTATGTCACAGTACATTTTGGAATTCATGGTTCCCTCAATGAACTCTAGCTCCCCAGTGGCAGCAGCACTCATGCAGCCCCACACCATGACACTCCCACCACCATGCTTAACTGTAGGCAAGACACACTTTTCTTTCTACTCCTCGCCTGGTTGCCGCCATACATGCGTGATGCCATCTGAACCAAATACTGTAAGTTTACCTTGGTCTCATCAGACCACAGGACATGGTTCCAGTAATCCATGTCCTTAGCCTGCTTGTCTTCAGCAAACTGTTTGAGGGCCTTCTTGTGCATCATCTTTAGAAGAGGCTTCCTTCTGGGAAGACAGCCATGCAGACTAATTTGATGCAGTGTGTGGCATATGGTCTGAGCACTAACAGGCCGACCCCCCACCCCTTCAACCTCTGCAGCAATGCTGGTAGCACTCATACGTCTATTTCCCAAAGACAACCTCTGGATATGACGCTGAGCACATGCACTCAACTTCTTTGGTCGACCATGGCAAGGCCTGTTCTGAGTGGAACCTGTCCTGTTAAACCACTGTATGGTCTTGGCCACCCTGATGCAGCTCAATTTCAGGGTCTTTGCAATCTTCTTATGGGCTAGGCCATCTTTATGTACTGTAGAGCAAAATTTCTTTTTTTCAGACTGGGGAGGGAAAATGGCTAATGGGGCCCAATTTGGACATTTTCACTTATGGGTGTACTTACTTTTGTTGCCAGCGGTTTTAAAGATTAATGGCTGTGTGTTGAGTTATTGTAAGGGGACAGAAAATGTACACCGTTATTCAAGCTGTACACTCACTACTTTACATTGTAGAAAAGTGTAATTTCTTCAGTATTGTCACATGAAAAGATATAATAAAACATTTACAAAAATGTGAGGGGTTTACTCACTTTTGTGAGATACTGCATTTTTCACTGTAAACGTAATCCTAGTGGCCATAGTGCGGTTGCATTACCTTTACAGGTGGCGAAAGAGGGTCCTCCACCTCCTGCAGCAGCCTCCTTTACTGGGCTCTCCCGAATTATCAACAAGCCTGGTAAGGATGCGACTGGAGTTAACCAGTTCCTAGGACACAGTAAGAGGAACTGATGTTGTTCCCCCCACTGTGTGATGTCAGAAACTGGAAGCGAAGAGGATTTCATCACTTCCAGTTTCAGTTTGTTGTTTACAAACAGTTACTAACTTGTACAAGCATCTGATCAAACTGGATCTCTCCATAAAGAGAACCTGTCATGGCCATTGCTATCACAAGGGATGCTGTTTATCCCTTGGGATAACAATAAAAGTGATCCAAAAAAAATGAAAAAAAGTATATTTTTATTTTTTACATAAATAATAAAATAAAAAAAACATACATAGGTAAATGACGATCGCACTACACATGTGAGGTATTACCACGAACAAACCTCGTGGCTTAGTATCTTTTTTACTTGACATCACATAATCTTTTATATTTTACCATTAAATTGGGTATTATATTGTGCTTTTGTGCATTAAAATTCACTAAAGTGTATTTTTTCCAAACAATTTGCATTTGAAAAACCACTGTGCAAATATCGTATAAAAATATGAAACACCCACTATTTTATTCTCTAGAACCTCTGCTTAAAAATATATACTGTATAAACAAAAAAAGAAGAATGAGAGTAAAGTGTAACTACCTAAGTGTATCATTAATTAAAAAATTTTTATGAACTGAAAAACAATAAATACACACTCACATTTAAACTATATTAACCACTTCGGCCCCGGAAAAGAATTGGCTTCTCAATGACCAGGCCATTTTTGCAATATTGCATTGTGTCATTTTAACTGACAATTGCACAGTCATGCAATGCTGTACCCAATCAAAATTTATGTCCTTTTTTTTTCCCACAAATAGAACTTTCTTTTGGTGGTATTTGATCATTTCTGCGATTTTTATCTTTAGTGCTATAGAGAAAAAAAAAGCTACTATTTTGAAAAAACACAATATATTATGTACTTTTTGCTGTAATAAATAGCCCCATTTTTTTAAAAAAAGGCTATTTTATTCCTCAGTTTAGAGGTTGATATGTATTCTTTTACATATTTTTGATAATAAAAATCCTAAAAAGCGTATATTGATTGGTTTGCGCAAAAGTTATAGCGTCTACAAAATAGGGGATAGATTTATGGCATTTTTATTATTATTTTTTTTACTAGTAATGTAGGTGATCTGCATTTTTTTATCGAAACTGCGACAATATGGCAGACACTTTTGACACATTTTTGGGTCAACTGACAATTATACAGCGATCAGTGCTAAAAAAAATGCCCTGATTACTGTATAAATGTCACTGGCAGGGAAGGGGTTAAAACTAGGGGGCGATCAAGGGGTTAACTGTGTTCCCTATGTGTGTGTACTAACTGTGGGGGATGGGACTGACTATAGGAGATGAGAGATCGTGGTTCCCAGCTCGTAGGAACTCACAATCTCTCTCCTCATAGAACTGGGATGTGTGTGTTCACACATGTCCCTATTCTGCCTCTGATCGCTCGTGGCCGATGGACATCATGACCGCCGGTCACAAGAATTCAGCACTCCCGCTGTGCAGTGCACATGCCTGCTATTTGCTTAAAGGGACCAATGTATAGCGATGACGGGTCGCGGGATCATGCTGACCTGCTGCAGTGTAATGACGGCAGCTGGTCAGCAAGTGGTTAACCACTTGCTGACCACCTGATGCAGTTGTACTGCAGCAAGGTGGCACGGCTGCTCAAAACCAGGTACCTATGTGTAATTCCGTGCAATAGCTGGGGGGCGCATGCCCATTGACCACAGGGGTAGCCAATCAGCGGATCCAGTGGACATCAACCAATCATTCCCCTGAGAAACAGAACAAAAAAAAATTGAAATGTGTCAGTTAGGTGTCGGATCTATCCGCCGCAATGTCGCAGTCCCGCTAAAAATCACTGATCAATATACGCTTATGGATTATTTTTACCACAAATATGTAGCAGAATACATATTGGCCTAAACTGATGAAGAAATGGGATTTAAAAAAAAAAAAATATTGGATATGTTTTATAGCAGAAAGTTAAAAATATTGTTTTTTTTTTTATTTCAAATTTGTTCAAGCTCAATTTTATTTGGGTACAGCATCTCGCGACCATGAAATTTTCAGGTAAAGTAATGCAGTGCCATATTGCAAAAAATGGCCTGGTCATGAAGGTGGTAAACCCTCCAGACCTTAAGTAGTTAAAAAGCAAATCGATAAATCTCCAGCAGATGGCAACCTTCCAGGTAGTCAATGGTGAGCAAGTCCCTCTGGGTGGATGTGATGTAAGGTGCTTGGAACCAGGAAGTTAATCAGGGAAACACCAGGAAGAGCCAACAGAAGCAGCAAGCCGTCTGTGTATAATGCATGGATGAGAACCACTGTGGACAGCAAGGAAGTGTTTCAGGCCCACAAAATGGAAATGATTATGTCATGTGTTGTAAATGGGCATGGTTACACATTTTGGGGAGTGGCTTTTTTTTTCAACTGGAATGTCGCCATCTGCTGGAGATTGATGAATACACTTTTTAATATCCTGTAAATGTGAGAGCATAGTTAATGTTTTTAATTTCAGAAATATTCACTGCTACACTTAGATAGTGGCATGTTTATTTTCTTCTTCCTTTTGTTTATACATGGTTTGCTGGTGGGAGCCTCCTCAAATCCTGCTTGAGAGACTGCTGATGCTTATTCTGGAACACCTGTCGCCACTCAATTCTATCTTGGTTGTGGGCCGGACTGGAAGAAAGGGAGGTTGGTGGAATTATGTTCCAGGTCTTCAGCAGGTGCAAGCCTTTATCCAATGAGGTAGGAACATGAGTAGTGCCTTCTTTCTGTACAAGAAGTCTTGTTGAGGATCCCACCCATGGGTAATACCATGATTCCTTAGTGCTTTGATGATCGTATTACGTTTTTTCCGTAACTGCAATGTATTGCAACAGATCTGTGTATGACTGGAGATTGGTATATGGAGCAGGGAGTTGCTCTAACTGTACAATATGTGTTTTTTGCGTATCTGTTGCTCTTTGACATCGTAGAAGGGGATGCGGAGTAACACATGCCATAGAGCCTGTTCTGAAATGTGAGCAAGTCGGGGTAAGCGGTGATCTCTGTCATTGATTAGATCTGAGGGAGATAGGTCAGGCAGTAATAGAGAACATAGTAGAGGGACGCAATTCTGCTGCTTGCACTGGTTTTAGAATGTCCCTAATATTAATGTTATTGCATCTGGATCTATCTTTAAAATCTTCTAATTTCACTTTAAAGCAAAGGTGTTCCTCCTCATTTGTGTTGTATGCATCCACCAAAGCATTTATTGTGAAATAAAATGTCCCCATTTAATTCTTGACATGATCAACTCTGTCACCTAATGCAGTGATTACACAGCTACGTTATTTAATACATGACACCATATCTGCATGTAGTGTGCTTCTGAGGGTGATAAGCATATCTTTCAAGGTTGTATCCCACACAGGTTGACTGACAATGGGGAAAGAGTTAAAAGAGTCAGGGAGTTCTATGGGAGTTGAAGGCTAAGAGGCTGATAACAGTTGTGCCGACCACTGGGGGCATATCTGAACTCATATACAGGAGATCGAGTGGCTGCAGAGGGAGATGAGGAACCAGAACCATCTTACCTGTGCTGCTTATGTGGCTGGGAGAAGAAGACTGTGCGTTTTTCTGCCCGGTATTCATCTTTGTGCTTTCTGGTCATGTTGCCAATGATGTAGGGAAGTGGACCACTGTGGAATGTAGCACGATGTGTGCTTTGTGCGGCTGCTAAGAGCTGCTGATTCTCATCGACTGCCAGAGCCTCTGGTCTAAGTGTCCATCTTGGCTGAGTGCAAGCCAAGGCCCCTGTACACACAATGTTTCTTATTTTCATACACATTAGATGTTCTTGCATCTTGAATAATTACTGTAACTCAAACTGACTTTCATACAATATGTGTCTAGATTAGTTTATTCCTTAGCTAGACCCCTCACTTATTCTTTATTGTAGTTATTATCCAGCCTTAGGGTGTAGAAGATCATTGTCCATATATGCTTCAGTATGATGGCTGAATATCCATGTATTGCATTATACAAGTAAAACTATATTGGATTAAACACTCATGTCTTATTGGAGAGTTGAGATGTCTGTAGAGAAGCGCTGATTCATCAGGTGAGCCACACAGAGGTTTATGAAATGTATATCCGGGTATAAGGTGGTATAAGGTGGTATAGGGCCTAAAACAAAACACCACTATATAGAAAAATACCACAAAAAAGTCCTTACTGAATCTTTTTTATACAAATTATGATAGGTTGCTATGCCAAGTACAAAATTACTGATTTAACAAATAGCCACAGCAGTAAGTTTATTTGTGTCCCTTTTGTATAGCTATATTCAAGAGGAGCTCTACTATTGCATTTAGTCATTCAAGTTTGCAGCACACCTAGCTGCTACCCATAAGCAGTGGCAGCAGCCCTTCAATGGAGAGATCCAATAACCAACCCATTATAACACTGAACATCAGCAACACCACATACTCATGATGTACAAAAGCACTGTATTTCGCTAAAAGTCCTACAATTTGCATTAGGCCTAACCCTGGGTTGTTCTACTTTAATTTATTTAATCCCTTGAGAAACTTTACATTGCAGGGAAAATACACTTACGGTATGTGCTAAGCCACATAATATGAAAATTGCTGGCAAAAAGTAAAAAACAATTTACCTGGAACATTAGACACTAAAGGCTCAATTCACTAAGCTATACCAACTGTTATTTTCCAAACCATATGTTATTTTCAGCAATGAGAGAGAGAGATAGCAACAATAATGATCACAGATAATAGTTTGTAAGAAATAATTATAAATATGGTAGCACAGAAATTAAATTTGGTGTCACACAATTTATTTCAGTTAGAGTTATCTGCATGCCTCTTCCATGCCCATGTATATTATTTGCGTGCTCACTTATGTCTTTTGGCATTCTCATGTGAAAATGCTATATCTGTTATATAATGGCATATAGTGTTTTGTACTATCCTCAGATAAGGGGAATCTGTATTGTTCTAGAGAATTCATGATTAAAGGAAAGCTATTAGAGAAATGTGGACAGCTGACCTCTTCTTCTGAAAGGCTAGTTGTATATTTGTGATGCTGTTCTTCTTGCTTTTGAGTCACTGACCCAGAAAATTTATGCTGGGAAGAACTGCTAACATTTCTCTGATCTTCCTAATCTGTTTTTGTGTTCTAAATCAGTGGCGTAGAATGTTTTGAACAAAGTGCACTTATCATTCTTCCCCTACACTATGATAGTCTAGATAGCCTCTACCTCCCTTTGCTAGATGCATACTTACCTTGAAATTGTGCCCACAACCTTTATTTTTTTTTCATGTGGGTGCCGAACCTTAGGGCATCAGTCAAGCATGCGCAGCGGTTTTCTGAAACCATCTCCCACCTCTTGCCTAAATGTAAGCAAATAGTGGAGGTTTCAGGTATGAATACAATGTAAATGTGCATCTAGGAATAGGGAGAGGGCTAGGCTAGTATAGTGTGGTAGAGGACAAGTGCATTTTGTTTGAAAGTGGTCAACATAAAAGGTGGGCAACAAAAAATGTCAGAAGTATCACAGCAATGTAACAGAATGTAACAGGAATAGGCTTGTTTAATAAATGGTGAAAGACACAGACATGCCTTATAACTGTGATAAATATGGAGAAGCTCCTCCTAGATATGGGGATTAAGAACTCTTTGGTGAAACACTGAGAAAAGAGCCAGGACATTAGCATGTTTCACATTATCAGCATATATTTGCAGGATTGCTATTGTTGTAAAGCATCCAATAAAGCACTAAGCATTGTGTAGCTCCTTGCTTCCTCCTCCCTTGGCCATCAGGTGGGAATTCATTGTCACATATATCACTGTTTTTTATTTGCACAAATGCAGCACAAAAAATGCACAACCCATTCAGTTTTGTAACAAGCTTTTTGCTGCTTGTAGTTGCCTCACCAAATTCACATTAGGATGTGTTCACACCAACCGACACATGTTATGGTGCATATAATGCACACATGCTGGTTTGTGTTGGGCACCCATGCTGTGATGCACTATAACAGCACATGACATTGTTTATGTCTCCTTTTCTAAAGTTTATTGTAACATGCGGTACATTGCATAAAAATTAAGACATTTTGCACATATATTCAATGTATACTGACAGACTTGCATGGTGTGAACAGGGGACCTAGAGAACAATTGTTCTCTCATTGTCCATGCATTGAGCCTGCATTACTCTAGTTCAGTGATGGCAAACCTTGGCACCCCAGATGTTTTGGAACTACATTTCCCATGATGCTCAACTACACTGCAGAGTGCATGAGCATCATGGGATATGTAGTTACAAAACATCTCAGGCGCCTTGGTTCGCCATCACTGCTCTAATTGATCAAAGCAGCTCGACGCACATGGTGTGAATGAATCCTAAGTTTTAACATAAAACACAGTTACTGGCAATATTCTTAAAAATTTATGTTAAGGGCTCATTCATATTATAAAGTGTATGTGTTAGTGTGCTTAACAACTGGGTGATGTAGAAAAAACTAAAGGGGCAAATGAGATATCGGCAGAAACACTTGGTGGCATAGCAGTGGATATCTCAATATAATATTTTATAGAGGGGGTGCCATCATCCTTAATGAATATAGATCTTAGAAAAGGATGTATAGGGACTTTAGGACTTTAACATACATAATCAAAGAGTTAAAAACTTTACACAGTTTTTTGCATCTACATACATGGGTCTACATCAGCATTTACATCACAATTGAATATAGTGCAATCCTAAATATATGTATGTAATGGCTATTTATCAACCAAATACAAAAATGCATAGCATGTATAGTCACTATGGTGATGAGCTGGTGCAGCATCCCAAGGGAATGCCCGACATGTTTCGCGTTAAAATCACTTTTTATATCTTTGACCATATACTTGGTGCCTTTAAAGTCCTAAAGTCCCTATACATCATTTTCTAAGAACTGGGTGATGTAATTGTTTACTTTTTTATAACTATATTGAATTGTGACAAAATGACACTTCATTAGCTCTAAACACTGCACCACATTGCAATGCACTACAGTAACGTTCAATGCTGTGTTGCAGTGTGTAAAAATGCTGACATGCTGTATTTTTATGCAGTGCACAACAATGCATTTCAACAACATGCTTCTACCATGGGGGGGGGGGGGGGGTGTTTAAAATGGTTGTAAAGCCTTAAGGTTTTTTTCACCTTAATGTATTCTATGCATTAAGGTGAAACACCTTCTGTGCTGAAGCTCCCTCCCAGACCTTCCCTTTTTCTTACCTGAGCCCGATCTGTTACAGTTATGTGCATGAGCACAGGGGCTCCTGCCGATGTCACTCTCCTCATTAGACAGTCATTGGCTCCTTCTGTTGTCAATAAAAATCTGTGACACGGGATAAGGAGTGGGGCCAAGTCCTACTGTCTGTGTCAAGTGGATTTCTGTGGGGGCATCCAATGAAGAGTAGGGGCCTGGAGTTCCAACGAGGGGCCCCAGAAGAAAAGGATTGGGGCTGCTCTGTGCAAAAGCATTGCACGGAGCAGGTAAGTATAGGCATGTTTGCTATTATTATTATTTTTTTTTTATTATTGAACGTTTACAACCACTTTAAGAAAGATGGTCTCACTGTTTATTGCATCTCTTCACAGAGCTCATATTACAATTCACAGTTTATTAAACAGACTAGACACCACCATGATGAGCAGATAAAAGATAAACCATGATAATGCTACCATTATCATGGTTTATTAACTGCACACCTATATTTTAGGATCTATTCCACTATTGTCTCAAATGACAGTGACAGGTGTCCCCGAAAGAGGTTTCTGGGAGTCCAATCAAAAGTTTGTCATGGGGCCCCAAGAATTGTAGTTATTTCCCTGGTTGCAGCCTTAACTGAAAAAAAAAATCCATGAATTTAATTCTCTATAGTATCTAAGTTTTGGAGATACATTGGTTTGAGAGACAGGTATTGATTTTCATTTTCTTTAAAAGTACATATTTACATCTTTTAAACTGAGCTGTGTGATTTAAGGGGATTGGTTCACTTCAAGAGTAAACTGTATGTACGCTTTTTATGGTGCATACTCCATTTAAAAGGTTATGTTCACTTAGTTCACGGAGTGAATAAGAGTAAAATTGTGTTTTGTTGAAAAAATTATTTCTAGTTGCAAGGATTTCAGCAAACATTTTTGACTTTTATACCTTTCTCTGTTTTGTAGAATTTGCTGTGCTTTCCAAAACTGATTACCGAATGGGAGGGCGAGCCTTCCTTATAATTATTTGAGCGATCTCTATAAAATGAAAAAAGCTGCAGTGTGTTCATCCCTTTATAACCTTTACTGTAGGCCTCACCAAAAATGATAATCCAGTACAGGCTTTTTAGAAGTAGAAAATTCAATTTCTGAGTGTTTTCAGTGTAACAATTATGTACACAATACCTATAGCTATTACACGGAACTGATATTTGTTTCTTTAATGACAGTTTTAGGGAATTACTGGAGCTGTACATGGACGGACAATTTATAATAACATTCAATTACAAAATGTCATGCATAGCAATTATATGTTAAGAATAATTCTAGGCAAATGCAAAAGTTCAGTGTAATTATCAAATATTCAAGGTATTATGAGGTATAATATCTGCCATTTCGACAATTTGGAGCTTAAATATGAATTCCAGGTGTGGATGTATTTACATAGTCATATTGGTCTTGGACCTATGTAACTATGCATATACCACCACACCTGACTGAAACCCTGAAGACTGGAAAGCATTGTATTAGGAACTACAACTCCAGTGGCCTTCAACAGCTTCCAGGTCTCAATGCCGAGCAGCTGTCTTGCTGCATTGTAAACACAAGAGTGTGCCTGCTCGGCATGGGTGCTATTCAAAGAATGCTTTGAAAAATGTTCTCTGATTGGATGAGGTGGAGAGGTGTGGTGGTGACACCATGATCAGCACACAGAACAGAGAAGGCTTTGCATTTACTGAGAAAATGTAAAGTGTTCTCTGAATGATGCCCCTGCCAAGCAAGCAACCTACAGTGTTCAGTAAGCAGCAGGGCAACCACTTGACATAGCACCTGAAAGCTAGTGCAGATTACTGTAGTAGAGGTGCCCACTACAGCAATTTCTAGATTCCATATGGACCCCACTTGTATATACTGTATATGGACCAATGCAAGTATGTAAAAAAAATCTGTACCTGAAATTCATCTTTAAACAATGTCATGCTTCATCTATCAAAAATAGGTACAATTGAGTTAAGGCAGCCTTTAGTGTCTCTTAACATATTTTGTTGATTTTCCCAGTGAAAAAAAAGATGACATTCTCCTGAAACCTTTTGTTGCTGAATTTACAGCAGAAATATAATATATAAAAGCTGGAATTTGTTGAAGCATGATAAATTTGTCAGATACCACTTAGTAACACCTATAAATCAGAGCTTCCAAAGGTTTCTTGTAGCTTGCTAACATATGTTGCAGTCTTGCTGTAGGATGTATGTTATACTATCTGTCACCTCACCTGGTAGAGGCTAAGTTGACAAAAGGGCATCTCCTACACCTCCTGTCCAACACACTCTGGATTTAGTGACATGGCATAGCAGTATTAAGAGTGGCATGTGTCTGGATGCAGCGGATGATCTGGAGACAGTGGGGATGCTGCTGAAATGCTGGGGGGTTTATATTGGATTAGTACAGAATGCTGTTTCACAGGAACACACAAGAGCAGGACATAGAATTGAAGTCCACATGAGCCATAAAAAGCAACATCCAGGCATCAGAGGAACCAGTTTAGAAAATGGTCAAGGTCAAGGTCAGACAAGCAGCATAGGTACAAAGACAGCAGACATAAGGCAAAATCAGGGCATGAGACAAAGTCAGCAAAAGGAGATGTGAGTACAAATGGTGGCAAACAGTAAAACACAGGATCACAGAAGAAAGGGTCAGGTCACTGACCACTTAACAACTTACTAGGTAGTGTTGAACTTTAAATAAGGCATTTGGTGCCAACATCAGTGCCAGCTGTGCATTCACACAGATAAGTGTGCAGCCCTGACCCGAAGTGTTAGACCACAGACTGCACACACTGAGATCTTCAGGCATAGACACTTTTTTTTATTTCGGAAAAATTATTATCCACAGCAATCTTTTACAGTAGAGGATGTACAGCAAAATCATACAAAAAGAAAGGATGTACAATAATATATGCTTATACACCAGCACATGGACGTACAAGTGTTGAACCATGAACAGCAGGGTACAATCTATTAGCAACACATTTCAATAGAGAGTCAGCTAGAAGAATCTATCAATGACAAGGTCCATTGGTGATATGCCCGGTGTATCTAACCAGCAGTCACACAGCTTGTTAAATTTCACTGGACATCCATGATGTTGAAAAATAAGTTTCTCTAACTGCAGCATATAGCGAATGCAGGCAACCCATTCCTGGTATGTTAGAGGCTGGTCCACTTTCCAATGCTGCAGAATGAGATTCCTAGCCTGAAATAGTGCCCTTGAAATGGCCATCCTAGTAAGATCCGTTAACTTAAGACTGTCTAATATACAAAAAAGACATGGTTTAGGATCAAAAGGGATAATGACTTGAAATACAGTATTGACCATATTAAGGACATCTGTCAAATACTTATGGAACTTTGGGCGATGCCACAAATTAAGACTGCCCCTACTCCGACTGTGCTTATAACATATAGGAGTGTCTAAAAGGCCTACGGAATGCAACCTACTAGGGGTATAATGGGCAAATAAAAAATGTACAACTGTGAAAGCTTCTGAAAGGCATTTAGAGAGCTAAGGTGGACTGATTCCAAAACACTGTTCCACTGTTCTTCCTCAAATGTACCCACATCACCCTCCCATTTTTTCATAACCTTACAGGGATAGCCCTCTAGATATTCTAGGAGGAGCATCCTATAACACTGCAAAATGAGACCTTTGGTAGAAGGTATAGTTTGAATAAGGTATAAAATGGGCATGGGAGACAGAAAGACAGAAGCCAGTCCCAAAAATGGCCTTGGGCAGCCACTGCATGCTCAAGTTGTATATAATAGAAGAGCATACACTTAGGAAGCTGAAACCTAGTCTGTAGCTCTGGGAAGGAGATTAATGTGCCCGCTTGAAATATATGGCATAGATGAGTAAGGCCTCTAGCTTGCCAATGAGGTGCTTGCTGAAGCTTAGCTAATTCTGGGATTGAGACGATGTACCAAATGGGAATACAGCTAGTAAAACCTTGGACTCTCTCCAATTGCTTAACCTTACACCAGACTTTGTGCATCAACACATATGTCAGGAAGAGTTTATTAGGCCTGTGAAGCGAAGGAAGTTAGTAAAAGACAGAACTATGTCAAGGGAGGAGTCTTTGGAAAAGGAAGGGTCAGACATTGCAGCTGTCAGAAATTGGCTCAACTGCTGGTGAAACTGTGACTCCCAGAACTATATGTTGTAGTTCCAGTGTCCACCAGTGGGTGTCTCTTAGCAGCCAGCAGTTTCTAGCAATTAGTTATCAGCTGACTGTTGGGAGCATATTTAGTCCCTCTTCTGCTATTCCATCTTGCCTTGGTGTTTTGCTGTGTGCCCCTGATCTGTGTGCCTCGTGACCTGCTACCCTGTTCCTCTTCCTGTTCCTGATGCTGATCCTTCACCTGCAAGCTTGTTCCTGTGTACCCGTTCCCTGTCCTGGTTTGTTCCCTGCTCCTTCTGCCTGATCTACTGCGTATGACCTTGGCTCTGATACTGACCACTCCTTTAGTCTTACCCTGCCATCTTTATATAGTAAGCTTGGTTATCTGACTTTATTTATTGTGATCTCTCTCACCCATTAGTCTACACTGGTTTGGGTTCTTGAGGTTTTGTTAATCTTGGTGTATGTGTGTTATATTGTTGCTTTACTGACATTATTCTTTAATAAACCACATTATTTTATATGATATTTGTGCCTGCTGTTCTCTGTGCAAGTTCACACATTTCTGGTCACACCTGTTTCACAGGATACCAGCACTCTGTATCTGTGAAAGTGGCCTTTGTGAAGGTGCTGTAACTGGGCAGCCACATAGTATAGCCAGGGATTGGGTAGTGCAATACCACGAGTATCTTTGGACCTCTTTAGTTACTGTCAAATTCTGGATGAGCCATCCCTCTAAAGTAGGGCACCAAAAATGGAGTTGACTATGCAAAAATGATTTAAAGGGATAATCATAGGCAGCACTCCTATGATTATCCCTTTAAATCGTTTTAAATAAATATAGTAGCTGGGGCATAAGAATCATTTTTATTATTAGTCCTATCAATAAGGGACAGCCACAGCTTCACCCAGATTTTCACCTTGTCTTGGGATCTAGATAATAGGGGTAGGATATTAAGTTTACAATTGTCAGTCAAGGTAGGCATAATAAACACCCCAATGTATTAAAACATTATAGTAATTTGCACTGGGCAAAAAGAGGATATAGAAGGATCAACGGGGCCATTCAAGGGAAGTAAGGCCAATTTGGACCAATAATAGTAAAGCCTGAGTGGGTACCAAAAGTGGTAATAGCGGACATGGCTGTATGCAGGGAGGACCCAGTGTCACCCAGAAGAAGAAGAATATTATCTGCATATTGCAATATTTTATCATTTAAAGGACCATATTAAAAACCTGTAATGTCATCAGCTGACCTAATGAGGGCAGCTAAAGGTTCAATGGATAGGGAAAATAGAAGGGGGCAATGGCCAACCCTGCCTAATGCCCCGCTCCAATTGGAAAGGCATCTGAAATTCTACCTCCCTCCCTGATTGCAGCACAAGGGCCACATTTTGATGACTTCACCCAAGAAATACAGAAAGTCGAACTCCAAATCCAAAGCGTTCAAGGGTTTTCTATAGATATAGCCACTCAATGCTGTCAAATGCTTTTTTGGCATCAAGTGACAGTAAAGCACGGCTGCCCATATCATCACCTGGGGTCTGCATATTAAGAAATAGGCAATTAATCACAGTCAACTTTTGTGGCATAAAACCTGATTGATTCAGATGGATAATAGTGGAAATTACCTTATTCAACATGTTAGCTAACATCTTAGCAAATATTTTAACAAAATGGGCCAATACAAACCTGGATCAGTAGGAGGCTTGCCAGATTTCAATAGAAGGACAATGTGTGCTACATGGAAGGGGAAAGACCTCAATTTTCTATGAAACACTTTAAGCAGGTATGGGAGTACAACCTTGGCATACTGCTTTGTGTAGCTCCTGCTACTGTGCTAGAATAGGAATTGTTTTTTTTTTTTATTAGTGTAGGTAAAATGTTTAGGCTTGGCAGCCAAGCCTGTGTTTTAATCTGGGTTGGGTGAGTGATCCAGGGAGGGCTGGTAGAACTCATCAGGCAGCACCTCTGGTACCTCCCCCCTCCCCCCTACTTCTGTAACTTCCAGAAGAATGGGGGGCAGGTTAGGAGGAGCTGTCTAATCCCCAACAGATGGGTTGGCAGGGGGCAGTCTCCCTCACATACTCTGGGTTAGTTCAGCTGGGCAGAACAGTTTGGGTGGAAGTTGGAATGCTAGGAGGCTGTCGGTGGTCCCTTGAGGGTAATCTCCTAGGGTAACCCCCTTGTCTGGTGGGGAGTGACCTCGGGTCTGGGAGCTCGAATGCAGGAGAGATCCTCTAAAGCCCATAAAGGTATCCTGTCCAGTGGTATTGAAGCAGGTGTGAGGTCAGCAGGAGCCAGAGAGCATATTCAGGAGTAGGGATGAGCCGAACACCCCCCGGTTCGGTTCGCACCAGAACTTTCGAACGGACCCCACGTTCGTTACGAACGTTAGAACCCCATTGAAGTCTATGGGACTCGAACGTTCGAAATGGAAAGTGCTAATTTTAATGGCTAATATGCAAGATACTGTCCTAAAAAGGGTTTGGGGGCCTGACTCCTGCCTCAGGGGACATGGGTCAATGCAAAAAAAAGTTTTAAAAACGGCCGTTTTGGCGGGAGCACTGATTTTAATGACGATTAAAGTGAAAAAAAAAGTGAAATATTCCTTTAAGTATGGTGCCTGGGGGGTGTCTGTAGTATGCCTGTGAAGTGCCACGTGTTTCCCGTGTTTAGAACAGTCCCTGCACAAAATGACATTAAACGGAAATAACACCATTTAAAACTGCTTGCGGTTTTAATGTTATATCTGGTTCCTGCAATATGGTTGAAAATCATTGAGAAAAATGGCATGGGTAGCCCTCCCTGCCCATTACCAGCCCCTTTGGGTCTTGTACGCATATTAAGGGGAACCCTGTACCCATATTAAAAAAAGGAAATGCGTGTGGCCCCCAGGCCCTATATACTCAGAACAGCAGTATACAGGCGGTGCAAACAAGACAGGGACTGTGTAGGTTTGTTGTGTTAAGTTGAATCTGTTTGTAATTTTCAACTGGTACATTTTTAAAGTGTAGCTCCAGTCAAAAAAACTATTTTTAAGCTTTTTGGAAAACATAGGGAAGGGTTATCACCCCTGTATAATTTGTTTTGTCGTCCATCTTTTTTCATCTCACTTGCTGCTGTCTGATGTTTGTAAGTTGGATGTTTGAAAGTAGGGGCCTGCCCTATATGCTCTGCAGAAATGGCGGAACAAGGTGTTGGTTTTGCCACAACATTGTAAGCCCTCAAAGTGACTCTTGGTGGGCGCTGGAGCGCCCTGCTGTGAACGATTATATCAAGAATTGTAATTACATGCCATTGTTGAACAGTGGTAGAAAAATTGACCTTTGGTGGTTGTGGTGCTGGTGCCACAACACTATAAGTCCTCACCGTTACTCTGGGTGGGCACAGGAAGGGGCCCTCCTGTGAAATATTATATCAAGAATTGTAATTACATGTCCCTGTTAAACAGGGGCAGAAAAATTTGGCCTTAGGCACTGCTGCTGGTGCCACCACATTGCAACCTCTTCCATATACTCTAGTTTTTTTGCTGGAATTAGCCCTGCTGCAAAGCATTGCATCAAAAATTGTACTTAACCACTTCAATACAGGGCACTTTCGCCCCCTTCCTTCCCAGCCCAATTTTCAGCTTTCAGCGCTCTAGCGCTTTCAGTGACAATTGCGCGGTCATGCTACACTGTACCCAAATGAAATTTTTATCATTTTGTTCGCACAAATAGAGCTTTATTTTGGTGGTATTTATTCACGACTCTGTTTTTTATTTTTTGCGATATAAGCGCAAAAAAGCGGAAATTTGGAAAAAAAAAACTATTTTCTTTTTTCTACTTCAATAAAAATCCAATAAAATCAAATTTTGTCATAAATTTAAGCCAAAATGTATTCTGCTACATGTTTTTGGTAAAAAAAAATCCGTTAAGTGTATAATAATTGGTTTGTGTGATCACGGACATATGTACGCAAATGATCATGTACATATGTGTGCAGGTGATCACGTACATATGTGTGCAGATAATCATTGGGACATGTGATTTTAGTGGGACATATGTGGGGGGCATGTTTTTATTATTAGGGACATGTGTTTTTATTATTTGGGGACATGTATGTTTTGGGGACATGTGTGGGGACATTGTGTTTATACTGTGTGATGTGTTTACTGTGTGGTGTGTTTACTGTGTACACTAGACTGGTGATCAGTGAGTAAAAAGCTGTAAAAAGCAGCCCATACTCACTGATCAGCAGCCGGCTGCAGCGATCTGCTCTCCTCTCCACAGCGATGACTTCTGTGTGAGGAGAGGAGGAGCCGATTGCCTAGCAACCGGCTGTTTGTTTACATCACATGACGGCCGTGATTGGACACGGCCGTCATGTGATCAGGAGGGCCAATCACAGAGCCCTCCTGCCGATCTGAGATGCGCCGTGTCCGGGTGACACGGGCGCATCGGGATCGCGCCGCTGCGCGGGCGCGCGCGCGCGCGATCCCGCTACTCCTGAATGACGTTCCTGAACGTCATATCAGGAGTAGGCGGCTCCCACCCGGCCGTATATGTGCATTGGCCGGGTGGGAAGTGGTTAAACGCCCCTGTTAAACAGGGGCAGAAAAATTGGGCCTTAGGCTGAGGTGAATATCGCGGTGTATACTGCGGTCAGGGCACGCAGACAATAACCAGAAAACAGCAGAGATAAAGGGGTATATACAGATGTATACTGTGCTGTGCTGGAGGCACACACAACTTCCAATAACTCCTGCAGATGGCAATTGGGCTCAAATAGAGAACAGCTATGTAGGTGGCTTATAGCGGTATGTACTGGGTACAGAGCACGCAAACAGCACGCACTATCTCCTAACACTACTGACTGCAAGCTCTATTATTAAAGATGGATCACTAGCTATATAGGTGAGGTGAATATCACGGTGTATACTGCGGTCAGGGCACGCAGACAATAACCAGAAAACAGCAGAGATAAAGGGGTATACAGTGGTGTGAAAAAGTGTTTGCCCCCTTCCTCATTTCCTCTTCCTTTGCATGTTTGTCACACTTAAGTGTTTCGGAACATCAAACCAATTTAAACAATAGTCAAGGACAACACAAGTAAACACAAAATGCAATTTGTAAATGAAGGTGTTTATTATTAAAGGTGAAAAAAAATCCAAACCATCATGGCCCTGTGTGAAAAAGTGATTGCCCCCTAAACCTAATAACTGGTTGGGCCACCCTTAGCAGCAACAACTGCAACCAAGCGTTTGCGATAACGTGCAATGAGGCTTTTACAGCGTCCTGGAGGAATTTTGGCCCACTCATCTTTGCAGAATTGTCCTAATTCAGTTACATTAGAGGGTTTTCGAGCATGAACGGCCTTTTTAAGGTCATACCACAACATCTCAATAGGATTCAGGTCAGGACTTTGGCTAGGCCACTCCAAAGTCTTCATTTTGTTTTTCTTCAGCCATTCGGTGGTGGACTTGCTGGTGTGTTTAGGATCATTGTCCTGCTGCAGAACCCAAGTTCGTTTCAGCTTGAGTACACGAACAGATGGTCGGACATTCTCCTTCAGGATCTCTTGGTAGACAGCAGAATTCATAGTTCCTTTTATCACGGCAAGTCTTCCAGGTCCTGAAGCAGCAAAACAGCCCCAGACCATCACACTACCACCACAATATTTTACTGTTGGTATAATGTTCTTTTTATGAAATGCAGTGTTCCTTCTACGCCAGATATACTTGGACACACACCTTCCAAAGAGTTCCACTTTTGTCTCATCGGTCCACAGAATGTTGTCCCAAAAGTCTTGGGGATCATCAAGATGTGTTGTGGAGAAATTGAGACGAGCTTTGATGTTCTTTTTGCTCAGCAGTGGTTTTCTCCTTGGAACTCTGCCATGCAGGCCATTTTTGCCCAGTCTTTTCCTGATGGTGGAGGCATGAACGCTGACCTTAACTGAGGCAAGTGAGGCCTGCAGTTCCTTGGACGTTGTTGTGGGGTCTTTTGTGACCTCTTGGATGAGTCGTCGCTGCGCTCTTGGGGTAATTTTGGGCGGCCGCCCACTCCTGGGAAGGTTCACCACTGTTCCATGTCTTCGCCATTTGTGGATAATGGCTCTCACTGTGGTTCGCTGGATTCTCAAAGCTTTGGAAATGGCTTTATAACCCTTTCCAGACTGATAGATCTCAATTACTTTCTTTCTCAATTGTTCCTGAATTTCTTTGGGTCTCGGCATGATGTGTAGCTTTTAAGGATCTTCTGGTGGACCTTACTGTGTCAAGCAGCTCCTATTTAAGTGATGCCTTGATTGTGAACAGGTGTGGCAATAATCAGGCCTGGGTGTGGCTAGAGAAATTGAACTCAGGTGTGGACAACCACAGTTATAGTATGTTTTAACAAGGGGGGCAATCACTTTTTCACACAGGGCCATGATGGTTTGGATTTTTTTTCACCTTTAATAATAAACACCTTCATTTACAAATTGCATTTTGTGTTTACTTGTGTTGTCCTTGACTATTGTTTAAATTGGTTTGATGTTCCGAAACACTTAAGTGTGACAAACATGCAAAGGAACAGGAAATGAGGAAGGGGGCAAAAACTTTTTCACACCACTGTATACAGATGTATACTGTGCTGTGCTGGAGGCACACACAACTTCCAATAACTCCTGCAGATGGCAATTGGGCTCAAATAGAGAACAGCTATGTAGGTGGATTATAGCGGTATGTACTGGGTACAGAGCACGCAGACCGCACACACTATCTCCTAACACTACTGACTGCAAGCTCTATTATTAAAGATAGATCACTAGCTATATAGGTGAGGTGAATATAGTGGTGTATACTGCGGTCAGGGCACAGACAATAACCACTACACAAGAGCAAGATAGGAAATCAGCCAAAAACGATCGGTGTGTAACTGTGTTGAAGGTACACAGAACACCCACTGCTTCAGATGCCAACACACTTCACGAGGCCGCCTTAAAGGCGGCCTTATATAGTGTGGGGCGTGCACTACACAGCCTGAGGTATGATTGGCCACAGGCATCCTGCCTGTGGCCAATCATGGCTCTCCTCGCTGCTGGCGCTGCGATTAGCCAAGCATGCGGGGTCACAGTGCATGCTTGGCCAATCATGAGCCAGCAATGCACTGCGCCATCGCAGTGCATTGTGGGCCGTGCGCGCCACACGAATTTTGACGCGAACGGACCAAGAGTTCGGATTTCGCCGAACGGACGAACAGCCAATGTTCGAGTCGAACGTACGTTCGACTCGAACACAAAGCTCATCCCTATTCAGGAGATCTCCAAGTTGAAGACAATCAGGTGGCCCGGTGAGTGTTACAGTCAGGGAGGACTGAGAGGCAGCCTGAGAGGACTGGGTGAGAGTAGTCTGAGATGGATGCACAGTCAGTCTGGGATTACTGCAGAAGTTTAGCCAAAGGGGTTGGAGAAAAGGGCAGCTGCAGCCAGGTGGACTGGCAGTGTCTGAGGAGGTGGTGTTTTGATCAGAAGTAGTCCCTGGGAAGTTCTGCTAAATTCAAGTGGGCATCCCATAATATCCATAACCCCATCCAAGGTCAATACCCTTAATTAAAACATAAAAACAAAGCTGCAAGGACTGTTTTATGACTCTAGAGTGCTGTGGAAAACCCTGTGTGCCTGGCTGTGTAGGATGAGGGATCCCTTATTCACCAGTGGCTCCTGTGGGGGTAGTGCTACATTTGTATAACTCATTATGTACACTATCTGCCACCTGGGTGTTAAAGTAGGGAAGGAATTAGTCATCTTCTGTAACTCCTCCACAGTAATAGGACATTCTAATAAATGCACTTGAGAAGGTGTGAGAGTAGGTAGGTCAATGTAATTCAGATACAAACAAACCTAAGGATAAACCGAGGAAAAAACCAAGCTTTACTTACCACCAGCCCACAGTCAACTAAATAACCTGTCTAACAGTATGCATTAAAAACAGGGGTTTAGTCTGCACACATTTGCAAATGCATGCATAAGCCACAGAGCCCGCCAAGGCACCCCAGTATCTGTGGTACTGAACACTAACTTATAAGTGTCCCCACAGTGGAGGCACATGCATTCTAATGGATAGGTGAGAGCAGGTGGACTGAAGGGGAGCCACCCCTTCTTAAAGGTACAGGAGCACACTGAACACCCAGCACAATGGCAAAACAGGTGTCAGTGAGATGCCTGACCAAAAAACACAACAGTGATGCAAAAAGACGCCACCTGCTTACACCTATAGCTGGCTATCGCAGTAAGAAGCTTGGAAGGCTAACAACAGATACAAACAAACCCAAGGATAAACCGAGGAAAAAAACAAGCTTTACTTACCACCAGCCCACAGTCAACCAAATATCCTGTCTAACAGTATGTGTTAAAAACAGGGGTTTAGTCTGCACACATTTGCAAATGCATGCGTAAGCCACAGAGCCCCACCAAGGCACCCCAGTATCTGTGGTACCTAACACTAACTTATAAGTGTCCCCACAGTGGAGGCACATGCATTCTAATGGATAGGTGAGAGCAGGTGGACTGAAGGGGAGCCACTCCTTCTTAAAGGTACAGGAGCACACTGAACACCCAGCACAATGGCAACAACGTTTTCAGTGAGATGCCTGACCAAAAAACACAACAGTGATACAAAAAGACGGCACCTGCTCACACCTATAGCTGGAATTCAGATACTGCAGAAGGTTAGCCTTAGAATGACAGACCTTTTTTTTTTAAATCATAAATTCTGCCAAGGTATTGGCTAACTGTACACCCTACCTGTATATGTGTCATATTTAAAAGTATGGGTAAAACATCAGGGTTATAGCCAAGTCATGGCTATATGGGTTATTTTTGAACCTTTGTATTTAAGATTTTTGATTTTATTTGGTTATAATGCTTTTGACGGTACCAGGAAAATGCTTTTGTCCCCTCCCTATTGCCTATGGTCTAGAATTTACCATTTCCGGATGTAGGTACCTTTTCGATAAATCACATATTGGTAAGAGCATTAATATATTTCCACAGAAGCTGGTAGGCAGAAGGCGCGGCGGCATGTCCCGACAGAAGGCGGAACTGCTCAACCCCTCAAGTTTACAAGCCAGTGATTTGTGGCTAGGAGGTGGGGCAGTACAAGCAACCAATCTGCCGGTTAACAGTAGGAGAAGTTATAAGGTCCCGCCCTCCGTCCAAACATGCCGCTCCATCTGCCCACCAACTGCCGTGTAAGGTAAGATTATAAAGGTTGGAGCAGGGCTATGATTGGAAGGGGGAAGTGTGATGTAAGAGGCAGGGTGCTTTCATGTAAAGGGGACTGGGGAATGTAAGGAAGGGTCGGCTGTGAAAGGAACTGGGCAACAAGAAATGGGGGGGGGGGACTGCGAAGGGGACTAGTATACGGGGGGGGGGGGCTAGTATAAAAGAAAGGTGGTGAAGGCAGCTATAAAGGGGACTGAGATATAAGAAAATGAGGGATTGTGAAGTTGTGAAGGGGACGGAGATACATAATGGGGGGGGGGGGGGGGACTGTGAAGGCAACTAGAAAGGGAAGTGTTGTGAAGAGGACTAGGAAGTTGTAAAGGGGGTGCTGTAATGTAAAAGCTGTTCTGTAATGTAAAGGGAGGCTATTTTGTAAAGGGGGTGCTGTAAAGAGGATTGCTGTGATGTAAAGAGGGTGTTGTGTTGTAAAGAGGGGCAATGTAATGCAAAGTGGGTGCTGTAATCTAAAAACAGGGCTGTATTGTAAAGCAAGGGGTGCTGGGATGTCAAGAGGGCCACTGATGTAAATAAGGGGTTCAACAATGGAAAAGGGGGCACTGTAGTGTAAAGGGGAGGCTATGATGTAAAAGGGGAGGACTGATGACACTGATGTAAAAGGGGAAACTGCAATGTACGGAGGAGCTGTGATATGAAAGATCTGGGTCATAGCATAAATATGAGACTTAGACCCCTGCTGGAATTTTTTTTATCTACCGGACCCCTGTACATTTTAATTCCATACCCCATTTACTTCCTTTAATCCATTTGCCCTTGGATCAGGCAGGAGGGTGTGCTTAGCCAAGAAAGCCCCTCCTTCAGATAAGAAAATAATTTTGTCCCATGCCAGAAATACAGAAGCAATTGAAAAAAAAAAAAAAAAGGAATAGAATATACCTTCCTATTGATGTAATAATGCTAGCAGCTTATTGATTAAAAATAAAATAGTTAATACTGACTGACAGAGTTTAGCTCTATTTTAATTAGGCTTCTGGCTGATAATTACCTAAACTGATCAACGTTCTGTCCACTACTGATGTCTCAAGGATACCTGTTGTAATAGTTTATGCTACATACACTGCAATATCCTATTATACCATGCTAGAGCAATTAATCAATAGGCACATTTTAAACTGTATCACATCAATATGTTCTACTATAAAGAAATTGTTAATATATAAGGAAATGGTGCTCATCTACACTCAGTACCAGCACACCGTGAACTCAGCAAACCAAATAAGCGTAAATAGCTTCAGCTTTCATTCCGCATCCATAGAGAGATCCCCTAAAACATTTTGCCCATGTGTAGCTTTGTTGTTGAGTACTCTTCACACTTACTTGGTTCACTGATTAGTACAGTGTGCCATAATGAGTGCAGACGGGCACCATTTTCCTATAGTCAAATCAGATTTTGATGACCTAGTGTCTTTACCGACCAGCACAAGCCATCAATGTAGCCAGGTAGGTGGAGATACTATTACGAGGCATCTGAGCAGTACCGTTTTTTATGTTTTGGTCGCTTGTTGATATACGTTGGTAAGCTGTGTGCAAGTCTGTATGGGGGGGCAGGTGAACTTTAAAGTGAATTTTTTTTTTTTTTCATCAAACATTTTATTTAGTCATAATTATTTCTTAATACAACACTGGCAGCATAAGTATACAAATAAACTACTTCAGGGAATAACACAGGTTCTGTTAAATATACAATAATTAAACGTTGCAATAAAATACTAATATTTTGGTAGAGAAAAAAAAAATATGTCACAGGTTTTTATGTAAAAAAAAAAAATGGAATGACAAGAGTAGTACATAGTAAGCTGAAGCGTAAGTGGTGAAAATGAACCACCTTCATACATCAATCTTTGTGGACACTGGGATCTTTAGATTTACAAAAGCCTAGTAAAAGGTAATATGGCAGGTTCTTAGTGCTCAGCAGTTGCACTGTCCTGCTCATTGTCACCATTGTTTGGGGAAGCTTCTCCAGGTATTAGACACTGCACTTCCTCTGCATTTAGAGCCACTTTCTCTGGCTGAATCCATCGCTTCAAATGTTCTAGCGTGTTGCTATCAACATCACTAATTCCAACATAAGCTTCAGGTTCATATGTCTCTTGTAGAAATCGATCCCAACATTCCTTCTTTGCCTGGCCTAAAGAATGTAACATTTCTTTGGAGGTCACTTCATGAGTCTGACCTTTAATTTTCTGCAACCTACGTTCTAGAGATGCCAAGTATACTTCAGAGTCTTGTAATGGAGCCCACGGTTTTTCACTACAATTGTGACAGTTAAGTTCAGATTCACTTCTGTTATTGTCAGGGTTGAGTTCATCAGTAATCGGGCCCAGAAAGGAGTCTGAAAAGGTTTCTTCAGGACTTAGTTCCTGTGTTTCAGGAGCACATGGACAAATCTCAGACCACATATCCTGGCCAGACACAGTAGCGCTGCAGTCTAGGCTCTCCAACATCCTCATTGAGACAAAATAATCTCTTTTCCCTTGCTGTGGCTACTA
The DNA here is from genome assembly GCF_037356315.1 of Lithobates pipiens. Lineage (NCBI taxonomy): Eukaryota > Metazoa > Chordata > Amphibia > Anura > Ranidae > Lithobates > Lithobates pipiens. The sequence continues at coordinate 330,617,979 of NW_027507764.1, read as the reverse complement.
CAATTCCGCCCTTCTATTAGAATGACAGACCTTAGATTGGTTTAAACCCATATAAAACCATTCACTAAAGTGCCAGTGGTAGTTGTTACAACCACAATCATGAGATGTAGGTTGAGTAAAGGCTATTTTAGCCAGGAGGTGGCCAGTCTGCTCCCCCTCCTCATAGAACGCCTGCTTCAGAAAGTAACGCCTTTGCTCTGCGTCTACATCTTGGGATGGCATCCACACACCTACGGTGGCCTCAGAGAGGGCAGACACATAATATTTCTCCAGTTTTTATACATGCAGGGCTAACCGAGATTCCTGTTCCCCAGTGGTGTGCTTAACCCATGGGATTCCATAGATAAAGACCCCCACAGGAAGCACGCAAAGGCCTCCCAGGTACCAAGCACATCATGGGACACATCATTCAAAGTAAAGAACTCTGCAATACGGGCTTGGTTGGACTCATGAGTGTTAAAGAGATAAAGCCAAAAGGCGTTCAATTACCAAGGGTCCTTGGATAACATAGTGGGCGATTTAGCAGCAAGCCCTGCCACTAGGGGGGAATGATCACAAACTCCACTAACGTTATAGCAAACTTTTTTAATCACAAGGATACCAGTAGAATTGGTTAAATCAGTTCTAGACAGGGACATTTAGATTTAGAGAAACAGGAAAACTGCAGGTGTCTATGTCTCCAGGCATCCATCCACCCAACCACCTGAATACATTTTGAGAGGGTAGTGCCACGAGGGTGAGACCCAATGGGAGAATGTGGGTGTTTATCCAATTGGGGACATATTTAACTATTAAAGTCGCCCAGGAACAACAGGGGGACATCAGGCTTAACCACCAAAAAGGAGAGAAGTTGCCTTAAAATTACCATGGAAAAGGGCAGAGGTATGTACACCACAACCAACACACGTTTGAGCATTAAATGTGACAATACCAAAAAAAAAACAATCCTCAGACTCTATAGTTGAAGCATAGGCATGTATCAGAACACTTACGCCCCTGGAATAGAAGGTGTGAGTGGAATGATACTCCAACCCAACCAGAGTAACGCAAGCTACTCAGCATGTCCTTAGTGAGATTTGTTTCTTGTAATTCACAGATGGCAGGATGGTACTTGCAAAGGGTGGACATAATCATAGTTCTTTTCAAGGGGTCATGCAGGCCCCTCGCATTACAGGAAATCACAGAAACGTCTGCCATGTGAAAGTGAAACAAAGAAATAACACGATAACAAGGGTAACGGTGGAACTGGCAAAGTTCCACAGGTGCCACCAACTGTTCCATAGTCGGCACATCAGCTGAAGAGGAAAAAAAAAAGTGTGCTCTGGGATGACTAAAAAATGAGAAAGAGTACAAAAAGGCAACAGTATTAAATTTCCAACAGGGGAAACAACATGCTGAACTTCAGGTACACTGGTCGTCTGGAGCATTTACAAAAAAACATAGGGGGCCCCTATTAGGAGACCTCTCCAGGAGTAGTAGCAGTGTAAAGTAGGAAATAATTATAGTGAATGTCTTGTTGATTCTGAGCAAGGCATAGTATAATTTCTCCGTTGCAATAATTCATGTTAGCAGAGGCCTGAGATGAATACATGCAGGTAATGGATGAGTCAAGACCCTGTGGGCCCGTTCTATGGCAAAGAGAGGTGTGATGGAGTCTTTGCCAAAAATCTCTAGTAGACGTTTTTCAACTAAGTCTGTGGGGTTCCTACCTCTGACTTCTCAGGAACATACACAATGATTATTTCGGTGTAGCTGATTTTCAAGGTCTTTATTAAGCTAATCATTAGCCTTTGCTAGCCTCATAGCAGACCGCTTGTCTTGAATAGGAGGAAAAATCTTGTTCTCAATCTCACTAACCCTGCCCTTCATGGCTGCCATCCTCTCCCTTATCTTCTGTATATCCTGAAGGATTAACAGGACTTCCTCCTTAAGACCCCCTAGCTACTTCTGCATGACATGATCATGGCAGTGCAGGTATGGACTGCCTTGAGTATTTTACTGTGAGTGGGTTATTCAGAGGCCTCAGGTTGCACAGGGTCTCCCTCAAACTACTCATTAGGGATGAGCTTCAAGTTCGAGTCAAACTCATGTTCGACTCTAACATTGCCTGTTCGCCTGTTCAGCGAACAGTGAACAATTTGGGCTGTTCGCGGCAAATTCGAAAAGCCAGAACACCCTGTACAAGTCTATGGGAGAAATCTAAAGTGCTTATTTTAAAGGCTAATATGCAAGTTACTGTCCTAAAAAGTGTTTGGGGACCTGAGTCCTGCCCCAGGGGACATGGGTCAATGCAAAAAAAAGTTTTAAAAACTGCAGTTTTTTCAGGAGCAGTGATTTTAATAATGATTAAAGTGAAACAATAAAAGTGTAATATTCCTTTACATTTCGTACCTGGGGGGAGTCTATAGTATGCCTGTGAAGGGGCGCCTGTTTCCCATGCTTAGAACTGTCCCTGCACAAAGTGTCATTTCTGCAGGAAAAAAAATCTTTTAAATCACTTGTGGAGTAATACAGAGAACACTCAATGAGTTTTCTCTGTATTACGTGAGCCGACAATTCATTCATTGATAAGAAAAAAAAACAGCGTGGGGCTCCCCTAAATTCAATTACCAGGCCCTTCAGGTCTGGTATGGATATTAAGGGGAACCCCGCGTCAAATAAAAAAAAAAAATTACGTGGGGGTCCCCCTAAATATCCATACCAGACCCTTTATCCAAGCACGCAACCTGGCAGGCTGCAGGAAAAGAGGGGGGACAGGGGAGCGCCCCTCCTGAACTGTACCAGGCCACATGCCCTCAACATTGGGAGGATGCTTTGGGTGTCTGTGACCCCTCAAAGCACCATGTCCCCATGTTGATGGGGACAAGGGCCTCATCCCCACAATCCTGGCCAGTGGTTGTGGGGGTCTGCGGGCAGGGGTGTTATCAGAATCTGGAAGCCCCCTTTAACAAGGGGACCCCAGATCCTGATCCCCCATTTGAAATGGTAAGGGGGTACAAAAGTACCCCTACCATTTCACAAAGAAAGTGTAAAAAAATGGTTAAATAAGACAAACACACTTTTGAAAAATTCCTTTATTAAAAATAAAAAAAATTAAAAAAAGATTCCAGCGGTGGTAATCCACTCTTGCTATCCAGCGACGGATGATCATCTCTCCGGGGTCCAGCGATGGCTGATCTGATCCAGCGACGGGTGACTTTCAGTCCAGTGCAGTCCATCCATGAATCCTCTGTCTCCACTGTCGGAGACACTGCGGGGATCCCAGCGCCTGACGTTTCTTATATTAGGAGGGCGGGGCCACCCGTCACCTGACCCCGCCCCCCTCTGATGGCAGCTGTGTGAGACACATCCACTTACATTCCTGATCCAGCCTGCCCCTCAGGCTCTTTCTGACATTATGACTTTATGAAGGCACCTAAAAGTTTTCTCAGGTTATCTTGCATGAACTGCTTGTTTGAAATGTAACTGTGGATTTTCAAGCGTGGGGACTGGGAAGGCCTTTTCTAAATATTGATCCCTCGTTTCTTAAAATAATCATGGTCATTTTGAGTTGTTCTATGTGTGGGCGGCATGGAACAGGTTTTTTCTTTGGGAATTCCTCCGAGATGTAAGCCCACAGGGTTCTTGGGCTATGCCAGGCAGTGGGGGTGGGTTCACTCACCCAGCATGCGTGGGTACCGTTTAATGCAGAGCACACTCATCATTGCCTTGGACCAGGCAGAGAATGTGGTCATGTGAAGAATCTAACATTAAGGCAGTTCCCCGACTTAGAGATGAGCCTTTACTGTGTGCAAAAATTAAAGTGGAGGTCCACCCTAAAAACAAAACAAAAAATAAAATAAAAAGGCTCCTAAAAATGTGTAAAAAAAGAAAAAAAAATGTTTTACTTACTAGAAATGGCTGTTGCTAGGCAGATCGTCCTAATCTGCCACTTCCTATTTCGCAGTAGTCTTCATTCTTCTCCTCGTGTTGTCTTCTGGGGAATGGGGCGCGCTGTCTTCTGGGACCTGTGTGTGTCCCAGAACACAGCCGGACATTCACAAAGCGCCGCACAACTCGCACATGCACAGTTGGAAATGGGCAGTGAAGCCACAAGGCTCCACTGCCTGTTTCCCTTAGTTCGAATGGTGGCGCCGGGACCTGATCCGATGGACGTATCGGCCTCAGGTGGCCAACATCGTGGGTACCCTGGACAGGTAAGTGTGCTTATTAAAAGTCAGCAGCTACAGTGTTTGTGTTTAGCTGTAACACCGCTTTAAAGAACAGATTAATTATTTTACTTCCTGTACCTCATGACCAATCCATAGATCTCTGTAATGTAGCTTTGGATCCGGTTGCTATGGGATGCTGACTACTAGGGAGGGAGTGAGAACATTGACCCCCCTGCTAATAGAGGACCTGTCACCTTTTCCATATACCATACCTAATGACTGGTTTCTTTGTGTCTTGAACTTGTACTCAGTTACCCTCTAACAATGGCTTCACTCCTTCTTGCCTTGCTGAGTTAACCCCTGGCAACTGACCTGCTTCATTCCCTGTATGTGCATTACTGACCCAAAGTAGTGTAGTGTATCTGCTCATGAACCTCATTAGTGACTTCAGACAAGGCTCAGAAAACAGTTAACATACTTTACTGAAAGTTCTGCAGCATAACACGTTAAGTGCAAACACAGTTCAATGCATCCATGCCTTACTAGCTACTCTGGAGTGTGACTGCCCAGGCATACCTTGCAAAGGTGAGAGTCCATTACTTGGTACCAGTCCATGCTGTGGCAGGAGAGCCCCAATCAGGTCCTGGGTGGCTGCTGGCTGTAAAGGATTACACCTTCTTCTTCTGCTTAGAGGCTCTTGCTTCTGTTACCATGTGGCTGGAGCTGGAGCAGAGTCCTCTCTGTAAAGCAGCTGAAGATTACATCTTTATGGCTTGTCTCTGTCTTTTTCCCATGCAAACTCCATGTGAGCAGAGCTCGTTCCTCTTTTATAACAGCACAGGGAGAGAGGCAGAGTACAGAAAGAGCAGAAACTGCAGAACCAGCATTAAACCTTCCCTAATCTAGGCAGACTAGCTATTTTACTAACATGGTCAAATTTCCTGTGTAAGCAGTTGCCTACAGCCTGTCTATATATGCATCATTGACCTTCACTGTTTCTTCACTGATATGGGGCATTAGCCTTCTAGATTTGTTAACATACACTGAAAGCTATTTTTTTTTTTTTTTTGCTATCTGCACATTATTTCTAGTTGCACAGCTTACCATTTAAGCCTAAAAAAACAGAAGACCAATCAAATATTTTATATTGTGGTAGTGCCAAGAACTTTATGGAAAAATACACTCTGCCCACATCCCTAATTGAAGTACAAAATGGGAAATGTTTTCCTCTGTGGGGCTTTAAAAGGCAGAGAGTCTTGAAAACAGTGAAATTATGTCAAATTTTATATTTATTAGAATAAGATAAAATGTGATAAATAAAAAAAATTGGTTGCATATACACAAAAAGGTAGGTGAAAATAATTACAATGATACAATAACAGTACTTTATTCTGTCCTGACAATTGCGGTCAGAATCCATTACATATAGATAAATTACATATGAGTAAAATTGACAGTATAGAAGAATAACATAGTATATGCTATTTTTAAGCATTGTGATTACTGTCAACTTTACTCACATGTAATTGATTCTGACCGCTTACTGCTGTTTTTTGTTAAAATTCTAGATAACAATGTACTCCACCACTAGCCCCTGAAGAAGAGGTTTCATCATTTTCAACCTTGAAGCGTGTTGGGATTTTTTTGTCCTAGTCCAATTGTCAGGACAGAGTAAAGTGGTGTTGTTGTATCGTTGTAATTATTTCTTGTTATTTTCACTTAACTTTTTGTTTATAGGCATCCGATTTTTTTATTTATCACATTTTCTTGTATTTTAATAAATATAAAATTTGATAAAATGTCACTGCTTTCAAGACTCTCTGCTTTTTAAAACCCCACAGAGGGAAAAAAAAATCCCATTTTGTAATCCAATATTTTAAAGTTGGGAAGATATTCTTCTTTTGAAATCCAGTCATATTTTTGACAAGTGTTAATCTTGTCAACAGTTCCTCTTAAAGGCTAAGTTCATCTTTACATTTATTATTTTTTAAAACAAGAGCCTGGAAAGCATTGCACCAGCATCTTATTGGGGGTGTAATATCAGGCTCCTGCACACACTGCCTACAGCTCTGTTGCCCATATTTGTGTACATGCTCATTGCAGAGCTGTTGGCCACATTGGTTGACACTACTTGACACAGAAAATTGTAAATTAATGATGTGGCTGTGTAGGCTGAGCCCCTTGTAGCTGGGCTACTTTTAAAAAGTGACAACAGGCGCAGGGAGAGGAACCCCTGCCCACTCTGTACTCTCAAATAAGGGTGAATGTATCCTTTAAACTGCACAGGATGAATTATGGGCAATGATGAACAAGCCAAAATGTGTGGGTGGCCCTATCTGCCCTTCCAGCCCAACATTCCTTGACAGAAAAATTTAAAAGATGGAAGAAAATGTTTGGATAAACAGCAGCAGCAACTGCAGCTGCTACTTTGGGTATTTTAACAGCTGTTAGGGCTGCCTGTCAAAATAGCTGCAGTGGGAATTTCCTTCTTATGTGCTATTTTGCATGCTCAAAGAAGTCCATTGCATGCTGAATAAAAGAAAATATCTATATGGTAAGCTTTAAAGTGAACCATACATAAAATAAAAATAAATAAATAAAAATGCAGGGTCAACTTGGTGACAGCATAAAAAATACAATAAAACCTTTAAAAAAAACTTTTTTTTTTATACTTACCTTGGTCTTCAAGGTAAAAAAGACATTGAGGAGTCTCTGTCTAAAATCTGTACTAAAGATGAGACTTTTTTACTTCCTCTGAGAGCAAAAATTGAATAAATTGTATCCCCACTAACACCAACTTATATTAATTACACTGACACCAATAATGGGGATTATTTTATTCCCACTGACAATAACAATGGATTTTTTTTGCCCCCATTGATACAATTTGGCGGAGATAAGGATGATACAGTAGCTGTATGCAGAGTCCATGAGGGATAGAGCTTTCTTTAAGTGGATTATTCCTGTTATTTAGATGTCTTTTCTATAATATAATATATCTTCTTATGCCCCTGGCTTTTTCCACCATGGTAACTTCATACAGAATTGAGGGGATTATAGTGGATATGTTGTTTTAGATGTGGGCTCTGTTAGTACAAATGTGTTCTATGAACATTTTAAGACACTGTCATTTTCAGACTCTTTACTGATCTTAGATGATTGACAGGTCATGTTTTTTTCCACTAGACATATTACCCAATGAAAAAGAATTCTAAAAAACAAAAAATAGGACAAAAGTCTCTCTGCTGCCTCTCACTACTGGGAAAAGAAGAAAAAATTGCCTCACTCCAAAGATTTCTAAATGTAAACAAATTGAATCCATCAAGTGCAGAGAGGATTCACTGTGTATTTCATAAATTAGGGCTCAAGTACACTGATGCTTCTAAGCATGATTTTGGGATGTTTTGGCTTTTTTTTTTTAAAGTCCCTGAACTCAACTTAATAAAAGGTATGTGTTCATGTACACATAGGCTTTTATTAGATTTTAAGAGAAGCAGAGTTTAGGGGCAGTTAAACGTCCCTCTACTGAATGCCAAAGAATCGTGTTTAGGAGATGAACATTTTGTCAAAAAATTAAAATGCTACAAAATCATGGCAATCTCAGTACCGCTTTTTTGCCATGTGTAACATTTTACTGCTGCCAGGAGAGTTACGTTTAGCGGTGGCCAGCGTACATGTAGCCTTAAACTCAACTACATTTGGAATTGTTTTAAGGGTGGTCAATTTTTCTTCTTTGTTAGAAGTATAATATGGTTGGGTAAATTGCTTAATTATGTAAGTTAGGATCTGGGTAAACATACAATGTTTACACACCATCGTATATATTTACCCAGATCCTCCTAGCACACACTTACATAATTAAGGAATTTACGCAACCATAGAATACTTCTTACAAAAAAGAAACATGGACCACCCTTAAAACAATTCCAAATGTAGTTGAGTTTAAGGCTACATGTACACTGGCCACCCCTAAGCATACCTCTCCTATCAGCAAAAAAAGTTAAACTTGGCAAAAAAGCGGTACTGTGATTTTGCCATGAATAGCCTGGATAATCAAATAGCATTCCAGGATATTCAGGAAAATCTGTCCATCAATCCTGGTGTCAAAAAAACAAGAAAAAGGATGGGAGAGAGGGGGTAAGTAAAAAAATGGATACGAAGTCCTAAATATACAAATGGTCAAGAAAAAGCACCAAGGAAACTTTAAATGTACCCAAACATATTATATAAAACATAGAATTATTATTATGTACACGTCATTAAAACATAGATAAAATTACAGCACAAATATTCATTAAACGAAATATATGGAGCTCATCTAGAGATTGTGTCATATCCCCAAGTGTAGATAACTGCATAAGCAATCAGTATCCATCTGTGATAGTATTTATACTGAAATATTAATAATATTACAATATCGAACTGGGAGTGGGACTGACCCTCAACTCAATCTAATTTTGCCTCTTCAGGGGTATGGATAAGATGTACAAGATTGAGCATATTTAAAAATACAGTTATAGTGAACATATCAAAGGTAAAGAATAAAGATGACTGCTCCCCCACCACCACTCCTTCTCATACACGCAGGAGTATATATTTACCCTGCCTGTGTCTGCAACTGGTGATGAGGAAGCACTCATCATGATTCTTTACCTTTGATATGCTCACTATAATTGTGTTTTTTTTAAATATATATATATATATATATATATATATATATATATATTCTCACCCTATCTTAAGCTGGATATACGCTTTCAGCTTTTTTTATTCCCTTCAACCTGTAGGTTGAACAACAAAAACCTGTCAGATCGCTGCATCAACACAAGCGATGTGTGATGTAGCGATCTTCCCTGTTGAACATTGTATTCTGACAGGGAGACTGCCCCCCCCCCCTCCCCCAGAGAATAAAATGATCAGAGCTCACAGCCATTGGCTATAAATGCTGATCAAATTCAGATTTTTCAGCATGCCTGTTCAACAGAAGCCAGTTGTTACAACAGACAGATTTACACATAGACTGGAAGTCAGCTGGTTCCTGCTGAACAGGCTGTTTTTTGGACTGGACATTAGATTGTACATCTCATCCGTACTCCTGAGGAACTAGATTCTGCGAAATGCTTTGAGTTGAGGCCTAGTCCCAACCGCAGTTTGATATATAATAGTGTTGCTACTTCAATATAAATTACTATCATGGATGGATACTGATTGTTTATGTAATTACCGTATCTTCCCTGAGGGTGAGACACACTCTTTGGGTGAGTTCTATATAATTCCTTTGACGAATATTCGTGCTGTAGTTTTATCTATGTCTTAATGATGATAATACCAATTATATGCTTTAATAACACATTGGTTTGGGTACCTTAAAAGTCTGCCTTGTGCTTTTTCTTGCCCGTTATATCATCAGTTCTGACTCGGAACTCAAACCCCATCCCTTATCTCTTACTGGCAGTTACTGTTGCAACTGCCTTAAAATAGTTTTTTTGTTATTATTATTATTCATATTTTATATGTATGTATTTGTTTATTTTGACTGAAATTTCTTTTCAATCTAAACAGCAGGAGCTGGTTTTAAAAAGACCAACTTAAAAAGCTTAAAAAAACAAAACAGAACAAAATAATAAGGTAGCGGTGAACCCAAACCTCATGCCTATGTAAAAGTTTATAGTGGTGAAACTATTTTATTTTTAAGCTTTTAGAGTTTGCTTTTTCAAAACCAACTCCTGCTGTTTGAAATTAAAGGAAATGTCAGTCAAAATAAATAACTATGTGCATGTAAACTTGTTTGTCCGAGGTTCACGGTACCAAAGAATTCATGCGGGAATTCGCCAGACCAAATACCTTTTAACCATAATGTTCGGCTGAATTTAAGTCAGCTAAATTAGAAAAACCAATAAGGGGGCTTTTGGATAAATCAGCCATATTGACAATGTGTTTTAGCTGTGATAGGGGAAGCATAGAGAGTGCTACTGACAAACCGTATTGGGGGGGGGGGGGTAGGGAGAGATTATTGTGGGGCTTGTAGTCACTGGCTTGTTGTTGGCTGCAATTGTTTTTTACAGGCCTTTTTTTAATTGGTGACAACATAGTTTCTTTGCATGTGTTGGTGGTCTTTCATAGTCCCACCTAGGGGGTTTTCTTGGTCTTTGTGGGGGACAGGGGTATAGCTTTGTCATCCCATTATAGGAAGTTCTCAAACAAGGACCTTCATATCAGTATCACCAGCTGGTACTTTCATTATAGCTAGTGATTTAAAACAAAATGCCTAAGTAACGTGATCATTTTAAGCTTATTTTAGCGGTTTGGATTAAATCTATTTATAACAAACTACAGTATGCTATTGGTTCTTTAAAATGCAATGCTATGGTATGTTTTCCTACTGTATGTGCCCTGACTGTGTGCACAGATGTATATGCCAAAAAACGAAAAATTAATGACCAATATCTGTCTGCAGCAATTGATTGATAACCAGTGTTTTAATTTTAATATCAGCTCATTTTATCTATTAAAGGATGTATTTTCCCACTTTTTTTGATTATAAATTTTAGCTTGGGGTTATTGGAGTGCCGTGTGAAGTTTCTTCTGATGATCTGATCAAGGGCTGCCTTTTTTCACAACAGCTTGCTGCATACATTAAAAAAAGACATGAGAAAAAACACTGCACACTCAAAACATCACACACCTCAATCCAGGTGCGCTGCAGCGTCATGCTGTATTCCCATGCACCCAATTAAAAAAAAAAATACCAGAGCTGTAGCCCCTGAGCGTGGTTTGGTAAAAATGTGCCTGTTTTAGGATGGTATTGGAACGTGACCAGATAGAATAGGCTAAAATGAGGAAACACAAACACGTCAAGTTTTGCCACACTGGAAATTCAAGCGCATAATTTCACAGACAAGGAAAAATCTGACCAGTAGCAGGGGAATTTTGTAAGCAATGAATTAATGATCATATCTAGGTAGAAGAGTTCAAATTGTGGAGAAACAAAGCAAGTGTATTTTCTACAATAAAAATAAAAAAAGTATATTGAATACACTTGTGGCAAAAAATGAAACAGAGGCAGGTAGGTAAACTGCTCAAATAGGCCAAAATGTGAAAACAGAAGGTAGTTTTTTTTTACCAAGAAAATATATCAATCTGGGTGTACCCAAAAGCAGCAACCTGACGTCGACAGTCGTTTTGTAGCAAAGTTCCCCAGCTTCACAGGGTGGTTTGTGAATTCCAGGCAGCACCTTAGACTTTGCACCCTGGGGACTTGGCCACTAGCATCAGATGCCAGGTCTGATTTGCTTCATTAAAAGTCAGCCTCTCTAGTCACAATTCCCCTTTTCTGTGCTGAAGGCCTCCTCTAAAATGCAGCAGGGCAAGCTAGCACCTTCAGCACATATTTGCCCATTCATAGCTAATGGCACATCCTAACATCCAGTAGTGGATGTTATGATTGCTTGCAAGTGTTTTAGTTAGAGCCCTTTAGTTAGAGTATGTGTGCACTCCCTGTCTCTGGAAGGCTGAGTTAAAAAAACAACAACACAAAATCGGATTGGTGAGAGACATGTCCATGGGATAGTTGTTTCTGAACCCAGACCAGGGATTACTAAACACGTGCTCCTATGGTTAAAGGTTTACTACTGTTGCCCATAGCTAGGTCTGAGCTACTGTATGTATGTTTATTGCAATTGAGATTATATACAGCGCTTGTTGGAGGTTCTGTTGTAAAACAGATTAGAAAATTTTAGAGACTAAGACGCAGAGTAGATAGGCTAACTCTGAGTTCCAGTGCCACACAACCATTTCTGCTAGTGAGAATCTGCATTCCAGGCTGGCTGGACAATGGTTGGAGGATCTCCCTATCACTGCTGATCTTGTCTTCGGGTCTCTGACATAAAGACAACACCAAATCACTATCATCCTCAGGGGGCCCTGAAATTGAACCTTGCCGCAACATTACACTGTGTGCACAATTATTAGGCAAGTTGTATTTTTGAGGATTTATTACATTTTGAACAACTACAGTGCTCTCCATCAATCCAAAATGTTAATAAACCTCAAACCTAAATATTTAAGAAAGTAAAAGTGAGTTTTTAAGCTTTCTTAGGAGAACACATTTATGCACATTTATTGGGCATCTATTAGTGTGCACAATTATTATGCAACTAAATGAAAAACAAAAAAATTCCCAACATTTCTGACATTAAAAAATACCGTATATACTCGAGTATAAGCCGAGATTTTCAGCCTCTTTTTTGAGGCTGAAAGTGCCCCCCTCGGCTTATACTCGAGTCATCGCTGTCTGCCTGCTCGATCAGCGTATCGAGCAGACAGACAGCGGCCATTCTAACATTCAAACGCCGCGCCTCCGCCTCCGCCTTCGCCTGTGATAGGCGGAACACTGAATTTCCCAGCAGCCTGTGTTCCGCCTATCACGGACATCGTCTCATCCTCGTACTACGGACGAGGATGAGACGATGCCCGTGATAGGCGGAACACAGGCTGCTGGGAAATTGAGTGTTCCGCCTATCACGGACATCCGATAGGCGGAACAGCAGTCAGTGGGAAATTGAGTGTTCCGCCTATCACCGACGGAGGCGCGGCTTTTGAATCCTAGAATGGCCGCCGACGAAGAGCTGAAGGACGGAGGCTCGGCTCGGGACGGGACGGGCCGGGCCGGGACGGGACGCAGGCTGGACGGGACGCAGGCTGGACGGGACGCAGGCTGGACGGGACGCAGGCTGGACGGACACAGGCTGGACGGACACAGGCAGGCTGGACACAGGTAGGCTGCACGGACACACACACACACACACACACACACACACACACACACACACACACACACACACACGGATGCATGGACACACACACACACACACACACACACGGATGCATGGACACACACACACACACACACACGGATGCATGGACACACACACAGGGATGGATGGACCCACAGGGATGGACGGACACACAGGGATGGACAGGCATGTCTCACCCTCGGCTTATACACGAGTCAATAATTTTTTCCAGTTTTTTGGGGGTAAATTGGGGGCCTCGGCTTATATTCGGGTCGGCCTATACTCGAGTATATACGGTAATTGCAAATCAGTAATCAATATAGCCACTCTTCTTTTCATTAAACCTTACATTTATGGTTTCTGTCAGTTTCTTTATCTGTTGACGATCAACTTTTTGTGCAGCAGCAAACACAGACTCACAGACACTGTTCAGAGAAATGTACTGTTTTCCTTCACCATAATTCTCCCATTTGAGAAGTGCTCACAAGTTCTCTATAGGGTTTAGGTCAGGTAAGGAAGGGGAGCCACGTCATTATTCTTTCATCTTTAAGGCCTTTACTGAGATAATAGCCATGCAGTGGAGTATTTTGATGTATGCGATGGTGCATTGTTCTGCATAAATATATTGGTCTTCTTGAAAGATGCAGAAAGATACAGAATTTTTCCTGTACCACTGCTTGAAGAAAGTGTCATATAAAAACCGGCAGCAGGTTTGGGAGTTGATTTTGAGTCCATCTTCAACCTGAAATGGTCTAACTACCTCAACTTTAATAATACCAGCCCATACCAGTACCCCACCTCCACCTTGCTGGTGTCTGAGTAGAAGTGGAGCTCTGTGCCTGTTACTGATCCAGCCACAGGCCCATCCATCTGGTCCATCAAGAGTCACTCTCATGTCATCAGTCCATAAAACCATTTAAAAATTTGTCTTCCAATATTTCTTGACCCAGTCTTGACGTTTCAACTTATGTATCTTGTTCAGTGGTGGTCGGGTTTCAGCCTCCCTTACCTTGGCCTGAGCACTGAACACCTTGTACTTTTGGGTACTCCAGGTAGGTTGCAGTTCTGGAATATGACAGTACTGGAGGATAATGGGTTTCTGGTAGCTTCATGGTTAATTCTTCTCAAATATTTGGCAGCTAATTTGCATCTTTTTTTTCTAAACACGTTTCTTGCAACCCTGTTGACTATTTTCAACAAAACATTTGATGGTTCTTTGATCATGCCCCAATATCTTAGCAATTTCAAGAGTGCTGCATCCCTCTGGATGACTTTTTAATTTTTTTTAATTTTTAGAGTTGGTTAAAGCGGTTATATACCCGCTGACACTTTTTTTATACCTCTGTAAGGCAAAAGGCATAATGAGCTAGTATACTAGCATACTAGCTCATTATGAAATACTTACCTTAGAACGAGGCACCGGCATCTCACCCGATGACATGCTCCCTCGGTGTGTCTTCCGTGTATCGCGACTCCGGCGCAGTGAGTGGCCGGAGCCGCAATGTCGTCTCTCCCACGCATGCGCATGGGAGACTTCTTTCTGACAAGGTGTCTGCCGTCTTTCAGTCGAGAATCCCCTGTGTGCGTGAGCCGCTGCAGTCAGGTTTAGGAGATTTTTTTTTACGTACAGGTAATCCTTATTATAGGCTTACCTGTAGGTAAAAGTTACAAATTTTACTATACAACCACTTTAAATCCCTTTTTGGCCTATTTTGCCTAATAATTATGCGGACCTTGGTATAGGGTGTTGATCTTCTTAGGCCACACCCTCATCACACGAATATTCATCACTTGATATGCTTAAATACAATAAGCGTTCAAGTTTATACAGCTTGGAGTTGGACAATATGCATAAAAATGATGATTTGGTCAAAATACTCACTTGATTGTTTTCAGAGTATAATCTGGGGTTATTTTTATTAATAAGTAGAGATGGGCCAAACACCCCCTTGTTCAGTTTGCACCAAAACTCCCAAATAGGGAAACAGTGCGGCCCCAAACTGCAAACTCCATTGAAGTCTATGAGAGCCGAACATGAAAAATCAAAAGTCCCCATTTTGAAGGCTTATATGCAAGGCATTGACCTTAAAAAGGGTATGGGGGCCCAGGTACTGCCCTGGGGGACATGTATGAATGCATATAATGATGCTTATAATGATGCCGCACGACGATATATGTCGACAGAATGGCACGGGCAGGCATATGGGCGTATATATACGTCCCTGCCTTCCCGCGGGTGGGGGGCCCGATCGGGCCCCCCCCAGTGCCTGCGGCGGTCGGTATTCGTTCGGGAGCGATCCGGGATGAGGGGGCG
This sequence comes from Lithobates pipiens, assembly GCF_037356315.1. Classification (NCBI taxonomy): domain Eukaryota; kingdom Metazoa; phylum Chordata; class Amphibia; order Anura; family Ranidae; genus Lithobates; species Lithobates pipiens. The sequence goes on along the minus strand of NW_027507764.1, from coordinate 330,602,719 downwards.
GCCATTCATTCATGGCCACCCCCTCGCGATCGCTCCCGACGAATAGAAATGCTCCGTGACATCACTTCCTCTCCTGTAATGTAAACACAGGAGAGGAAGTGATGTAATCTCTCCTCCGTGTCGGTATTTTTCGTTCCGGCACCGAGGAGAGAGGATCGGTGAGTTGCACCAACACGACACTACACAGTAGAACATGCCAGGCACACTCACACCCCCCCTTCACCCCCGATCACCCCCCCAATTACCCCTGCCCCCCCAGTCACAGTGACACCAATTGAATTTTTTATTTTTTTTTGCATTGGTGTCATTTGTGACTGTAATAACTGTTAGGGCAGTTAGGGTTAGCCCCCTTTAGTTCTAATGTACCCCCCTAACCCCCCCAATAAAGGTTTAACCCCGTGATCACCCCCCGTCGCCAGTGTCACTAAGGCTGGGTTCACATTGCAGCGGTTTATGAGAACGAATGTGATTCGCACCGCACTGCAGTGCAAATCACATCCGATCTCTGTGCGATTCGAGTTCAGCCATACAGATAGTATGGCTGAATTCGCGCCGCACCCGCCGCACCCGCCGCACCCGCCGCAAATTCGCACGGGACCCTTTTTTTGGTCCGCAGCAGAATCGGATCGCATGGGTGTTCACACCATGCGATCCGAGTTTGCAGATCGCACTGCGATATGCGAACTGATCTGGGGGTGTCATTAACATTTCACTGACACTCCCAGCAGTTCGCATAGGGCAGTGTGAACTGCCGCCGGGAGGCATGCGATGCGGGAACCCGCCGCGGATTCGTGGCGTTCCCGCATCGCTCCAGTGTGAACCCAGCCTAATAAGCGATCATTTTTCTGATCGCTGTATTAGTGTCACAGGTGACGCTAGTTAGGCAGGTAGGTATTTAGGTTCGCCGCAACTTTTTATAGCGCCAGGGACCCCCATATACTACCGCATAAAGCCCCCTGATTGCCCCCTAGTTAACCCTTTCACCAGTGATCACCATATAACTGTTACAGGTGACGCTGGTTGGTTAGTTATTTTTTTATAGTTTCAGGGCACCCGCCATTTATTACCTAATAAAGGTTTAACCCCCTGATCACCCGGCGGGTGTCATTTGTGACTGTAATAACTGTTAGGGCAGTTAGGGTTAGCCCCCTTTAGTTCTAAGGTACCCCCCTAACCCCCCCAATAAAGGTTTAACCCCCGTGATCACCCCCCGTCGCCAGTGTCACTAAGGCTGGGTTCACATTGCAGCGGTTTATGAGAACGGATGTGATTCGCACCGCACTGCATTGCAAATCACATCTGATCTCTGTGCGATTCAAGTTCAGCCATACAGATAGTATGGCTGAATTCGTGTCACACCCGCCGCACCCGCCGCAAACTCGCACGGGACCCTTTTTTGGTCCGCAGCAGAATCGGATCACATGGGTGTTCACACCATGCGATCCGAGTTTGCAGATCGCACTGCGATATGCGAACTGATCTGGGGGTGTCATTAACATTTCACTGACACTCCCAGCAGTTCGCATAGGGCAGTGTGAACTGCCGCCGGGAGGCATGCGATGCGGGAACCCGCCGCGGATTCGTGGCGTTCCTGCATCGCTCCAGTGTGAACCCAGCCTAATAAGCGATAGTTTTTCTGATCGCTGTATTAGTGTCACAGGTGACGCTAGTTAGGCAGGTAGGTATTTAGGTTCGCCGAAGCTTTTTATAGCGCCAGGGACCCCCATATACTACCGCATAAAGCCCCCTGATTGCCCCCTAGTTAACCCTTTCACCAGTGATCACCATATAACTGTTACAGGTGACGCTGGTTGGTTAGTTATTTTTTTATAGTTTCAGGGCACCCGCCATTTATTACCTAGTCTCACTAGTGTACCCCTAAATTTAGGGGTGTCTACTTTCCAAAATTGGGTCATTTGGGGGGGGGGGTTTGTGCCATCTTGGCATTTTATGGCCTTCAAAACTGTAACGCCCTTAGAAAGCCTGAAGGCGGTGCTTGGTTTTTAATTTTCCCGCAACTTGTGACAAAATATAAAATATTCCATGGACTCAACATGCCTCTCAGCAAATAGCTTGGGGTGTCTACTTTCTAAAATGGGGTCATTTGTGGGGGTTTTGTGCCATCTTGGCATTTTATGGCCTTCAAAACTGTAATAGGTAGTGAGGAGTGAAGTCAAATATTTACGCCCTTAGAAAACCTGAAGGCGGTTCTTGGCTTTCGGGGCCCCGTACGCGGCTAGGCTCCCAAAAAATCCCACACATGTGGTATCCCCGTACTCAGGAGAAGCAGCAAAATTTATTTTGGGGTGTCATTTCACATATGCCCATGGCATGTGTGAGCAATATATCATTTAGTGACAACTTTGTGAAAAAAAAAAAAAAAAAATTAAAGTTTGTAATTTTCCCGCAACTTGTGGCAAAATATTAAATATTCCATGGACTCAACATGCCTCTCAGCAAATAGCTTGGGGTGTCTACTTTCTAAAATGGGGTCATTTGTGGGGGTTTTGTGCCATCTTGGCATTTTATGGCCTTCAAAACTGTAATAGGTAGTGAGAAGTGAAATCAAAAATTTACGCCCTTAGAAAGCCTGAAGGCGGTGCTTGGTTTTCGGGGCCCCGTACGCGGCTAGGCTCCCAAAAAGTCCCACATATGTGGTATCCCTGTACTCAGGAGAAGCAGCAAAATTTATTTTGGGGTGTCATTTCACATATGCCCATAGCATGTGTGAGCAATATATCATTTAGTGACAACTTTGTGTAAAAAAAAAAAAATTTTTTTTTTGTCATTATTCAATCGCTTGAGGCAAAAAAATAAAATATTCAATGGGCTCAACATGCCACTTATCAATTTCCTTAGGGGGGTCTACTTTCCAAAATGGGGTCATTTGGGGGGGTTTTGTACTGCCCTGCCATTTTAGCACCTCAAGAAATGAGACAGTCGTAAACTAAAAGCTGCGTAAATTCCAGAAAACGTACCTTAGTTTGTAGATGTGACAACTTTTGCGCAAACCAATAAATATACAGTTATTGACTTTTTTTTTTACCAAAGACATGTGGCTGAATACATTTTGGCCTAAATGTATGACTAAAATTGAGTTTATTGGATTTTTCTAATAACAAAAAGTAGAAAATATCATTTTTTTTCAAAATTTGCGGTCTTTTTACGTTTATATCGCAAAAAATAAAAATCGCAGAAGCAATCAAATACCATCAAAAGAAAGCTCTATTTGTGGGAAGAAAAGGACACAAATTTTGTTTGGGTACAACATTGCATGACCGCGCAATTACCAGTTAAAGCAGCGCAGTGCCAAATTGTAAAAAGACCTCTGGTCATTGACCAGCAAAATGGTCCGGTCTGAAAGTGGTTAAAATGAAACAATACAAATTAAAAATGTATTTAAATATAGTGCCTGGGAGGTCCTCTTAGTCTGCCTGTAAAGTGGCACATCTGTAGCATGTATAGAACCTGCTGCAGCAAAAATGACATTTCTAAAGAAAAAAAAGTCAAATAATATTTAATTTGACTTTTGGTTTCAATTGCCAACCAGCAATATAAAAAAAAAGAAAACAATGTTTAGGGGTCCCCCCAGTCTATACCAGGCCCTTTGGGTCTGTATGGATTTTACCAGTTGACCCCGTTGCTTACCTATGTAAGGACTGTCGCCCAGCGGATGAGGTGTTCAGCAGTCAGCCTTCCTCATGGGCAGAATTTTTATTTTTTTCAGGTCCAGCAGGCATTGTGATTGACAATGGATCTACATCAGGGGACATTTTTTATAACTATATATATTATTATTATTTTTTTTTTAATAAAGGACCTGTCAGAAACCTGTCTAGTGTTTTTTGGCTGCAATGTACCCCTACTCATTCACATAGAGTGGGGCTGGAATCTGGGGGCCGCCTTTTTAAATGGGGCTTCCAGGTTCCGATAAGCCTACTGCCCACCGACCCCCACAACCACAACCACCACCCAGGGTTGTCAGTAAAAGGTCCTTGTCCCCATCAACATGGAGACAAGGCGCTTTGGGTTGGGGGCAGAGCCCCCGCCAAAAGCACTCACCCCGGCATGTTGGGAACATATGGCTTGGTATGTTTCAAGAGGGGGGCACTTGTCCCCCCTTTTCTGGCCTGCTAGGCTGCGTGCTTGGATAAGGGTCTGGTATGGATTCCGTGGGGGAGCCCCACACATTTTTATTTTTTTATATATTGCTGGCAGTTGTAACTGCAAGTTAATTTAAAGTGGTTGTAAACTGTCCCCCACAACTTTGTCCCATGTAAATCAGTATAAAAAAAAATCCTAATGAACACTGCGTGTAGATATCTCCTTACTTGCTTAGTATTGTTGTAATCCTTTTTGCTCTTTAGAATGACGTCACTGATCATGCCCATATCTACCCTGATTTACAGCACACTCTGTGTGCTTGTCTGTCTATTATCAGGACTTCCTACGGCACAACACTAAAATCCCACAAGACTGCATAATCACTCAGAGCTTGCTACTACACCCCATGTGACCATATGACATCACATGGAGTGTAAACCTAGGGAATCGGACAGCATTACTGCAGTCTTATCAACTGAAGCTGATAAGACTGATATAGGCAAACACTAGCTAATCGTCACAAGTAAATACTATGACATAAAACAAGTTAGCTATGAGTAGGGAAGCAGGGTTGCCATAGAAATGTTGGATTGAGAAGGAGGCTTGGTTAACAGTACAGGAAGTACTCAATGTAAGGGCAGAAATACACTCTACTGTGGACTCAGAAAACAATAATTAAGATGGTGCTGCCTTACCCCTGGAAACAAGTTTTTTTAAAGTTTCTTTAAACAGTAATTAATATGCGATTTGGGCTGGATTACAGTGGCTATAGTTTTATAATTACTTATTATAATGGACTAAATGAAAAGAAGCATCAGAGTGGGAGAGTTTATTTTCTCTTTAAATGTGATTTTTTTTCCTTTAGAAATGTAATTTCTGCTGTGGCAGGTTCTTTACATTCTACAGTTGTGCCACTTTACAGGCAGACTAAGGGGACCTCCCAGGTACTATATTTGAAAGCTATTTGATTTTTTGTTTTTATTGTTTCCATTTAAGCATCATTAAAATCACTGCTCCTTTAAAAGCAATCTTTTTTAAAACTTTTTTTGCATTGATACACGTCCCCCAGGGCAGTACCTAGGCCCCCATACCCTTTTTATGTCTAATAACTTGCATATAAGCAGGTTCTATACATGCTACAGATGCACCACTTCACAGGCAGACTAAGCCCCCCCCCCACACCAGGGACTATATTTAAAGGAATTTTTCATTTTTATTGTTTCAGTTTAATTACAGCACTTGACCTAGGGTATTTTAGGAACATTGTTTTCTTCTGCTCCAGGAGCTAAGCTGCAAAGGATGCTTCTGGAGACAGCTGGCTAGGTGTAGGAGGATATCCTAAGTGTGTGTGTGTGTGTTTGGGGAGGGGATGTTGACGCAGAAAATGACTTGTCTCATTGGGGTACTGCTTCTGCTGAGCTTTGTGGTGCAGGGGCATGTGATTCCTCATGAATGCGGTATCAAAATGGTTGGATTGCACAGCTGTCAAGACACAGACCACAGCAGTTCTGTTGGCAGTAGGGATGAGCCGAACACCCTCCTGTTCGCTTCGCAGCAGAACATGCGAACATTCAAAAAATTTGGCAGAACACACAAACACTGTTAAAGTCTATGGGGCATGAACATGAATAATCAAAATTGCTAATTTTAAAGGCTTATATGCAAGTTATTGTCATAAAATGGATGTTTTTTCAGGAGCAGTGATTTTTTTTTTAATGCTTAAACTGAAACAATAAAAATGAAATATTCCTTTAAATATCGTGCCTGGGGGGTGTCTATAGTATTCCTGTAAAGTGGCACACAGGGGGGAGGCCGGGATCTAAGGGTCCCCTTGTTAAAGGGGACTTTCAGATTCTGATAACCCCCCCGCCCACAGACCCCCACAACCACCGGGCAAGAGTTGTGGGGATAAGGCCCGTGTCCACATCAATATGGGCACAAGGTGCTTTGGGGGCTACCCCAAAGCACCCTCCCCATGTTGAGGGCATGTGACCTAGTACAGTTCAGGAGAGGGGGCGTGCTCTCAATCCCCCCTCTTTTCCTGCGGCCTGCCAGGTTGCATGCTTTTAATAGGGTCTGGTATGGATTTTGGGAGGGGACTCCTATGACATTTTTTTTTACATTTTGGTACAGGGTTCCCCTTAAAATCCATACCAGACCTGAAGGGCCTGGTATGGATTTTAGGGGGACCCCCACGTAATAGAGGGGGATCACATGCTCTTTTTAAAAATTATCTGTATCTATATTGCCGAGACCTGACAATACGTTACAGCCATGATCAGTTTTAAATGACAATATTTCCTTTAGAAATGTAATTTTGCTGTGGTACTGTTCTAAACAGGGAAAAATGCACCACTTTACAGGCATGCTATAGACACTCCCCAGGCCCGATATTTAAAGGAATATTTCATTTTTATTTTTTCACTTTAAGCATTAAAAAAAAAATCACTGTTCCCGAAAAAAAGTCAGTTTAAAAAAAATAATAATTACATTGATACATATCCCCTGGGACGGGACTTAGGTCCCCAAACAGTTTTTATGACAATAATTTGCATATAAGCCTTTTAAAATTTGTGTCCCATAGATTTTAACGGTGTTCTGGCAGATTACGAATTTGCTGCGAACACCACATATTGTTCGCTGTTTGATGCGAACAGCCAAACACCTAATGTTCAAGTCGAACTTAAGTTTGACTCAATCATCGGCCTCATCCCTAATTGGCAGCAGATATGTTTAAACCTGCCTTATCTCCAGTGGACCAGCACTGGAGACAGCAGCGGTCTGTACCTGTGGAGCAGTTTCGCCAGATGGGAAAAGACAGTTGCTTCCTTCAGTCATTTACAAGCTTCAACAATAGGTTTATCATCAACCTTCCTCCTCTCTAATCAGTGGCACACACAAATGTTCTGCCATCTCATTATCCACCCCTTCCTCATCACTTTGCAGTAAGCCTCAACTGCTGGAACATTACTTCCTCTGGCTGCTCCCTGGCTGATGTCCACTTCCTTTATGGTAATGGAGCTACCATGCTCATCCTTAATATCTGAAAGGAAGAATACTTGCTCTTGACCAAGACCATCCTTTTGCAGCAAGTCAGTGTTTATTTGGTAAAGTATTTGTGCTTACTCATTATCAACAGTTTATAGGGCTATTGCAGGATTAGCAAAAGAGGAGAAGGAGGAGGAAGAAGAAGGTGCATTAGCAGCACTTCCAGACAGCTGACTGCTCCACCTGGGTGGAGGAATACGAGGAAGGCTTTGACAGCCACTCAACTACTCTCCTGTGTATTCTGTGTCTGTAAAGTTGGACCCATTTTTTGGGGGGGGGGGGGCAGATATGCTCTACCTTTAGATGGTGAAGCCAATACTTTGCCCTTCAGTACCTGCTTGTCAAAAAAATAAACCCTGAACCTCTAAACGGCAGCACATTTTTTATCCTAGTGTAGCACCCTTGTCCCTAGAACAGGGCTACAGGTGCATTTAGTTATGCTTGGTGATAGTCAGCCTGGATAATGTGTAGTATTTAGTAATTACATGACTTCTCTTAATTCCATTCTAAATGTGGCTTCTCCCTTCTGTCAGTAGGTGATGCTGTTTCCTTTGACATTAGAATGATGAGTTGCAGAATACTTAAGTTATGGATAAGCATACTTTTATTTAATGTAATGAAGTCAGATGATCGGACAGAGTGTTCCTGCCCAGGGCTATGGCCTGGGTGGATGGTGTATGTAGAGTTCCTGGCTGTTAGGCCTGAAGCCTGGGACACATCCAGGTGGCTTTAGGCTGCTAGGCCTAACCGAGGCCTATCCAGGTGTTCAAGAGTATGCAGAGGAAAGCCTGCCAAAGATCCGGAAATGATTCTAGAGGGATATGTGTTTGTGTATGCCTCTGTACTGAGTGGGTTTAATGGGAGTGGTTTCATAATTATCAGTCAGCTGTGGCAGCTGAAGAGCACTAATGAGGAAAGCTGCTAGGCCTACATCCCTTTAGATGTGTTCCTATTGTAAATATCTCACCAAAAATTGCATTTTTGTTGCAGCGGATGACTAAAATATAGAGGGTTTCTTAGGCAGACTTCTGGGAAAACAGTACACCAAAAATTGTTTTCAAAAGGAACTGTGTGCCCCTGGCTGCAGAGCTGGGCGGTTCAAAGGGAAAAAGTTCTGCAGGAAGAGTGCGATCTCCCATGGTAACCAGAGAAAAAGTGTCATCTGGATGGTGGATCTGCTATGAGGAGGTAGCTCACTGTTCCCACAAAGAGGGCTGGGATGCCCAAAAATCTGTTGCTTCATCCTGCGATTGCATAGGGAAAGGCACCAGAAAAGCTCTACTGGCAGAATGGAGTCTCCCATAGCAATCAATGAAAATGTTTTTGGTAAAGTGCCTGCCATTACTGTTGGCAACAGGAAACCTGTTTGGCCTGCAATGTTGCCCTGGAACCAGATGGGGGCATTGGCCTGTGAGAGCACAACCAAGGAGGGATGATGCTTTCAATTGAAGGTTCAGACACCTGTCAACTGGATTGGTAAGACTATTCCTGTTTTTTTTCTTGAGAAATGTAGAACTGACAAGAGCAGTGTTTCAGATGCTGCTGAGTCTCTTGGTCTGTCTAGGTCTCATTGGGATGATGTAGTCCAACAGAGCAATACAGAGCAATTGGTCAAGAGACTAATATAAATGCTGGAAGAAGCTTTTACAGCTAAAAGAGTAGTGGACGCTATGGCTGCTGTGCCAGGAGAGGTGTCTGCAGAACAGCATATAGGCCAAGGTGCACGGGTTGTTGCAAAGATTAATCCTCTCATGACTGAAGGTCTGAGTGAATGTAAACGAAAATGTCCAAGAAAATGTGTATTTTGTGACAGGCATGCTTAATTAAATGTTAGCATCATGGAGTGTACAGCCAATGTATACTCTGCTGTCCTTTCCTACATTTGGATAACTTGTACCACAGGGTACAGCTGATTGGAGCTGCATATTGCAGGCTGTACTGTGCAGAAATCGCAAATGCTTGAATCATTTAATGCAATGTTTGGTGTTAATGTGGAAAGTTGTCTCAAAGTGTGCTGGATTGCTTCATACAAAGCTTGGATATGAGAGGCACTCATATCCAAGAAGTTGGTAGCCAAGGGTAACCACACAGGTATTAGCGAACCTGGAAAACATATAGTGCTAGTTGAAGTTGAGCCAGGTATTCAGAGAAGTCAGTTCCTGACAGTGGGTGTAGAAGGAGGTCCCCTGCAGCCCTGGGGGAGTAGGTCTGGGGGGAGGTGAAAAGATTAGACAGAGGTGCATGTGGAAGTACACCCAGAAAAAGATGAGGGTGGAGTGCCCCTTTAGGAATAAGGGTTTTGTATTTCTCCCTCCGGTGCTAAACGGGGGGGGGGGGGGGGAGATAGAGAGAGAGAGAGAGACCCAATATCAGTGTATATTAGCATCTTCAGCCTGGTTTTTGCAAAGACAAGCATGATGATTGCACACCTGTGGGCTAGGTTTATGGTCCCCTCAGGAAGAGAGCTCAGGGCTCACACTTAGGAAGAGCTCCTCCCTCCAGCCAGGTGGCCTGGTGTAGGAGTTGGGAGGGCCTTTAGGTGGAGACAGCTCCACAAAAGAGATACAGGTGGTCTCTAGGAGTCTGAGCGTGTATGTTTGCAGGACCAAGCAGCACGCAGCTGAGCAAGTAAGCTCCAGGAGGGAGTTTGACTAAGAAAGAGTGAGTGAGCCAGGACACTGACATTTTCTGTTATAAAATGAAGGTGGAACCCCTGTGAGGGAAGACTTTCTGTGAATTTTGTTTTGTTTAATTAAAATTGGGCTGCCACACCCTTAAAAATAAAGTTTGGACTGACCGGTGTTCCTGAAAACGCATACACCACTTGAGCATAATCACCTCAGATCGTTACAGGTATTTAAACATTTTATTTTCTTGCTTTGTTAAATATCCCCCATGGCAGTGTCCAGCTAATTCAGTTTTTTTTGACAATAACTTGTCTGTTAGCATTGAAAGTGGCCAAAATATTGTATGATGATCACCCTGCCTCCAATGGACTTCAGTAAAATTCACTGCAAAGTTTGGGCTTCTCAAATATTATATAGAATTCTATAAACCTTAGACAGTCTGACTTTTCTTGTGTGAAAAGGGGAAAATAAATTAATATAAATATGGAGCAGAACTGGAAACTCAGATCCACTTACTTTGTGACATGTTTGCAAACAAAAACTTCAATTCACAAAAACACACGCTCGATAAAAAACACACAATGGAGTTGCTTTACTAAAGGCACATAGGCTGTTTATTTTGCAAGGGAAGTTGCACCGTGCAAGGAAATCTTGCCCAGAGCTTTGTGAATGTGGTGCAATTTTACCTTGCAATAAATACCCGAACATGTACAAGGAAAATAAAAAAAAACTGTATTTTTTCTTGCACATAATTGAATGATGGAAGTCAGCAGAGTTTAACATCATTTACCAAGTCATTGTGAAAATTCCCTTCTAAAGTGCAACTTCTCTTCCAGAAGTGAACATAATTTTTGCCTTTAGTAAATTAACCCCAGTGTGTGTAAATCAGCAGCACATTCTTTTCATAAATGTCTCCCTAATCTTAGATTAAAAAACATTTGGCTTTGTTGCTGAAACAAATACTCTTACAATGCTAAACACCATTTTAGCTTTGTCATTTAGGTTATTTAATTGTACTGTGTATAGTATAAAATTAAAATGCTAATTGTCACAATTCAGTGATTCTGATCCAAGCAAATAGCATATTAATAGAAACTTATTGATTAAGTTCAGTGATGCTCCACTGAAAACCACAGGACTTCTTAAGCTAAAAATCAGGAAGACTTACAGAAAATCAATGGCGGTTGGCAGGTGTGACCATGGAGAGCTGTTCACATTCCTCAAAGCTTATGAATCACTTCTGAACTACTGTGATCTTAATATGTGTATGCTGCATACAGTATATACCTTTATGTAAAGATTCATATGTGACCACATCTATGAACACTGCCAATCTTTTGTAAATAATAAATCAGGAGCTTTTAAATGCAAAATATCTCCTGTAGTAAATTCTGATAATAAGAGGTAATTATCAAAAGGTATTTTCTTTACCTGATCCTGTCGGGTCGACTTACTAATGGAGTATAGACTGGGATGTGCTGAAATACTACTTCACAAAAGGAAAAAGTACAGACACAGGTGTGTGAAATACTGGTGCTATATGAAAGCAGTTTTCAAATTCTCAAATGCATGCTTATGATTATCGTATTCTGGCACATTTCCTGGTGGAAGCAAGCGACCACTGATGAACAGTTCAGGATGAATTGTAAATTAACATTTGAAATTCCAAGTAAAAACTATAAGACCTAAGGACATAAATACATAATTTCTTTAAAGGATAAGTTCACCTTTTTGGGCAGAGCTTCACTTTTCATAATAAATAGAAGCGCTTTCCAATGCCATTTCTGGCCCAGCCATCCCAATGTGCTTTTCTCCCACTTACGTTTTCCAGAGGATGTTTAAAATCTTGTCAGTTTATTTGAATTTTAAAATGATTCCATTACTTCCCGTAGGTCATCTCTTCCTTTTTGCACCACAGAAGAAGGCGTAACATGGTATTTTCACCACTCTGGACCACACCTCCCTCATTGTAATATCACCTTCCACCTACTTCCTATGCAATCTGATTATACAATCTCCTTTAGATCTCCAATCAGTTATGTAGTACAAGGGCCTCCCTGATTTGATACAAATTGAATGGATTGTTTAGATGTGTCTTCCTATTCCATAATTCTGGTAAATTTCAAGGAAATTGTACAGAGATCTTTGGGAATCTTTACACAAGTACATAGAAGGGAAGGTATGGAGACACTCAGTTAACAGGCCTCATTCACATCTCCACGTAGCGAAAACTTCAACATGTATAAAATCCTTAGGTTTATTTGAATGAAAATTTTCACTTACAGCAACAAAAACCTGAAGTTTAGCATGTCGGCCAGGACATACCAAACAACCTGTCTGTTGGGACATGTCAGCACGTCGCTCCTACCCTATGCGCTTCATCACAAATGACATCATCCTGGGAACATTTGTGAAGAAACGCATAGGGTAGAGCGATGTGCTGGTGTCACCACCTCTTTCGTGTCCCGGCGGATGAGTTGTTTGGTATGTGTCAGTCGACATGCCAAACTTCAGGCTTTTATTGCTGTATGCAAGAATTTTCATTTAAATAAATCTAAGGATTTTACACTATATGGAGCCTCTGGTTTCTTTCCAGTGTCCATTTCCTACCGAATCCCTTGAGTACCATTGGGAGAAGTGGAGTGACCCCATGATGTGGAGAAAGGCCCCAGCTGGGTTTTAAGTCGACCCCTGTAATAGGGGGTCAACTGGAGCTGGTAAGCAGTTTCTACAGCTGATGGTGGATTCACTGTGATACTATTGGTGAGGTATGATGGACACTAACATGAAATTATTCACTTTATCACATTAAATATAGACTCTTTGTACATTTGAATCATTCATTTGGTCACATATATGTAAATGGGGCCTCATTATAAACACACAAATTTCACTTCCAGGCCCCATTCACACCTAAACCAGTGGGATTGCATGTTTTTTGGCTTTTCCAGAGACACACATAGGGCAGTCCATGGAATTCAATGAGCTGCACTACACGTGGCAAAGTAGCTCATGGGACATTTTTGAGAGTTGTATGTTTTTTACTGTGTTTTTTGCTGCCTTTGTCACCCATTTTTTCATGTGGCAAAATGATTGTTTGCGTCTGTGTTCATTGTGTCGTTAACAATTATTGACACTGAAAGTGCAACTAGGTTATTTTAGGTGTATAAATGTGGCCATACACTATACAATCTAATTGTACAATCTCTGTACAATCTCCTTTAAATGTACCAAAAACTATATAATAGGAGGAAATATTATATCCTAAAAAAGGAAAAAAAGGGGAGCAGGGGATTTTTATACGGTACAATTTATAGAGAAACAGAGATTTCTTTTAAAAGAATTCATAACTTTTTTATTTGGAAATGTATTAAAAATATGTTTTGTCGAGACAATAACAGCAAATACACTCATTGTACAAAAAATGCATAGCTATAGAATATAGGGGATCCTGAAAGTGTTAGTTGCTGAGACTGATCGTACTTCCTCCCTGAGGGAGGAAGTACGATCAGTCTCAGCAACTAACACTTTCAGGATCCCCTATATTCTATAGCTATGCATTTTTTGTACAATGAGTGTATTTGCTGTTATTGTCTCGACAAAACATATTTTTAATACATTTCCAAATAAAAAAGTTATGAATTCTTTTAAAAGAAATCTCTGTTTCTCTATAAATTGTACCGTATAAAAATCCCCTGCTCCCCTTTTTTTCCTTTTTTAGGATATAATATTTGCAGAATCATTAGGGGATGAGGTACCTATAATAGTAATGTGTTTCTGGGATAGTGTGGACCAACTTATTTCTATTATATAATAGGAGGACTCCCCATCTATCCAATCACTATGTATCAAATCAGGCACTGTATCAGGGGTGTTCCATGGGCTGCATGCAACCCCAGGGAGTTTAGCCTGTGGCTTGAGCCCACTTGGAGAGATGGTTTGGAAGCCAGGCAAATGCACAGATGGAGAAATTTCAGGGATGCGTGCAAAGATAGTTGAGGGTGAAGGGTGTGTGTGCTAAAGAGGACAGTTGGTCCTCTTCTGTGTCTTACTGGTTTCTCCACCCCAAATCTACATACCAACAAGTGATGAAGCTTTCTAAGAAATCTAGCAAGGGCTGACAAAGTAAGGCCTTGTTCTCAAAATAAAAGAATGCTTGTATTTTTCTGCAACAGAGGTACATTAATGGTATATTGGTACATAGAGGAGCTGTTTTTTAGAGAGAAAAAAAAGTGAACTTAGCCTATTATATATTGTGAACATTCATTGTGAATGTTTCTAAACACATTTTGTTATTCCATCTGTCTTGAGCATGCTTCCACTGTCTATGAACAAAAAGGTTCACAGCCATTGTTATGAATATTTAACCACTCAGCCAATCACTTTGTGTCTGTGCTAGGTGGTAGAAGCTGGAGAGGTATTAATCACCTCAGCCCCGGAAGGATTTACCCCCTTCCTGTGTTATGGCAATTTTTATATCTCACTTAAATGATTAACGATACAAGAAATAAGTGATTAAACCTTTGTCTACATAAGAATAAAAATGAACGATAACAGTGCGAAAAGATAAACAATTATCTTTATTTATACAGAAAAGAAACTTTAGAATAATTAGAACTTATCATATAACTCAAGTGATGTTACAAGTACAGCGTTGCTTAGGCTGCCAAGATGATTTAGGTCATATGGTTACAACAGACATACACTTTCAATATATATATCAATATTTCAAGATAAGTCCTAAGAAAGAAATAATTTGATATAGAAAAGAGACGAAAGAAAGAAAGAAAGAAAGAAAGAAAGAAAGAGAGATACGTTACACGGATTTCCGGTCGCCCTCCATGGTCTAGAAATCAAGAGAGATATCAGCTAATTCTTGCCCTATTTTATATGCATTCTCGGCCAATCAGAAGATGGAACGCACCCATTGGCTCTGAGTTTGCATCAACCGCTGATTGGCCGATTCTCAAGTCTACATGCTGATTGGTTCAGGATGGCCCACACTCTGATTGGTTATAATTTCAAGCCCAGTTAAGCATCAAACTTCCGATGCCTTTATGAGCAACTTCCTTTGATCTCTGACTCTGCCAGTTCCGACTTAAGACCGGTTTAATTATCTCTGGATTTACAACCGTCAGCCCTCTTTGATACAACATAAATTAGCATTTCAAGGACTTGTGGCACAGGAAGAGGCACTATATCTGAAATGGCCATCTCTGTGAACAATAGGGTAACTTAAATACTATACAAACAGCAGACCAACAGGTTTGTGTGTTTGAGATACCAAGAACAGTAAATATTCTAGTATACATGTTACACATATATATATATCCAAAACAGGGCATAGTAAGTTAATTGGTCCTCACAATGGCTTTCTTTTAAGCTCTTTGATATAAATATTATATTTCAAAATCGCCACCACAGTTCCCCCGGAAGTTCATTCTTTAACTGATATCCTCCTTCAGTGATTTTGTACCCATCCACAACAGCCCAGAAGCCCCAATCCTTGCCCACCACCACGGCCTCCTCTTTCTTTCTTGAACACGCCGGAACTCCTCCATGTTGGCTTGAAACAGCCAAAAGGAATCCTGGTGCCCTTGAGACTTCACATCCAAACCATGAGTGTCTGTACTGCAATGTTTCATCACCCCTCTGCCTTGGACGAGCGGAACTCCAACATTGAGAGCGGGATCCTGACATATCTGGTCCTGTAACGGTTGCTCCAATTGGATCGGACCAAGAGACAGCACTTTTCAGCATGGTGAAGGGCAGTTCAGGAGAGTCCTATTTGTTGCACATTTGTCTCAAGAGATGACTTGTCTCAAGGTTGTCTTCCGGTGGTGGTTGGGCGAGCCTCTGGACAGTCGTGCATGAATGCAAAAAAACAACAAAAAAAAGGTAGAATGTCAGTGTACAGATAGTGGAGGAATGCCAGACAGGAGCAGCGGGTTGGCCATTGAGACTTAATACTTATAAGGGGTGCAATGTGGACGAGTATAGTGGGCTCCCCACAGGGAACAGAGTCCAAGCAACAGCCAGTATCATCCATGGCCCTTGATGGTAGGGATAGTCAACACTGCCTGTTATTGCCAGGTCCCTGGGTTCACCACACCTGCTCGCAGGGCTTCAGGTTAAAGCAGGAAGTAGAATTACATTAAGTAAGGCAGAAATGGTAAAGCCTTCCAATTCACAGCTCATCTCTGCTATTCAAACAAGAGTTCCAGAAGACTAATACATTTACTTTTAAAGATATAGAAGAACATTATCAGCTAATTGACTGGTACCATCACTGAAAGTAATTAAAGATAAGAATATGAAATAAAGAAAGTAGGAACAAGAAAGAAGAGGAAAAAAAATAAAATAAG
Organism: Lithobates pipiens; assembly: GCF_037356315.1. Taxonomy (NCBI): domain Eukaryota; kingdom Metazoa; phylum Chordata; class Amphibia; order Anura; family Ranidae; genus Lithobates; species Lithobates pipiens. Next base: position 330,586,575 of record NW_027507764.1, on the reverse strand, counting down.
AAAAAAGAATAAAAAAAAAACACATACAGGTTTAATGCTACTTCAACCCAGATGTCAAAGAACATTGAATCTGCATTCATAAAAAAACAAACAAACAATATATAACTGACCTGAAAAATTATTACAAAGTGCCCTGAAAAATGATACATTGCCACTGTTACCACAGCAACTTAGCAAAAAATTAAAAAGAGGAACAAAAGAATAAAAATAGGTGACTCCTCTCCCATATTAGTGATCAACAGGTGAACCGGATCACTGTCACAAAAAATTTACAAGTCAGGTACAAAAAAATATATATAAAAAAAAGAGAGAATAAAACAATGGTTGCCAAAAAACTTTTAGAATTTAGTCAAACCCGACTGCACTTTGTTGCTCAAATTTTCTTAGAGGCTTTCCCAAAATAACAAAAAAGAAAAAAATATAGTTCAAGGGTCCTCTTTTAAATGCGCACAGTACTCTACATCAGTCTCTTAATAGCTACCCCCATCAGGACAGCAACAGGGTGGAGTTTACTAAAAGCTGTGGCCCTAATAAACTTTTCCCATTAAGAAACCTTAGTTGGATATATTTAGATTCACCTCTTTTGATTGTGAGCTCACCCAAATCATCCACTTCACTCCTAAGACATCCTGATTTCCATCTCTCTTGTTACCTCCTCCCATGCTCAACATCAAGATCGCTCCAGAACCTCTGGAACTCCACCATCCCCGTATGTCCAGTCAGCTCCTACCCTGAGCACCACTAGGTGATCCCTCAAAAAAAACTTTTATTACGGGAAGCCTACCCCGCCTCCACCTAAAATGTTACCTCAGCCAGCACCCTATTCCCAGCCGCTATTATTTTTTTGTACCACCCTCTTCTCCTTAGATCATAAACCCCTTGATCAGGGCCCTTCTATTTACGCCCTACACAGACTGTTGGCACTATCTAAATTCTGTTGCCCAAACTACCCAACTACCCAACTTTTAACTCCTCCCGAATCCCAATGGAAGTTTCAATAGGGATGTCAGGATTTTTTTAATAAATCCTTTTCTCTGGGGTAATAGGGGTCCACCCTTGTGTCCCTGCTATATCTATTACCAGAACAGGGGAAGATGTGCAATAGACTCCCTGAGGTAGTGTACCATGCTGAGAACAGTTCAACCCGTATAGCAGCATATAGGGCATCACTGGACATTCAATACCAGCACCAATACCCTTGTCTCAGGTCTCGATTATTTTTAACTTTGTTTAGGACCAGTTGGGACACTACCCCGGCCTCCATTGGACCTGATCCCCCTCCTGTGCCAGTATTGTTGTCTTTTCCCATAGCACAACACCTTCCTTTCTCCAGCACTCATCAGTACCAGTCATCTGAGGCTGTCCAGACTCAAACCATCAGAACAAGATGGACTCCAGGGTGTAACACAGTAGAGTCTGATAGGATAGCACCCAGATTGACCACAATATCTGCACAACGTTCCATCCCTGCCATTAGGGATGCGAACAGTGCAAGTTAGATTTTTTTTTCATGATCCTGGAACGGAGTCATCAACCAATCTATTACGACTCATAGGCAACCTGGATACTACCCCCTGCCTGCCTATCCTTGCAAAGTGATGCTGGACAAAGCAAGTTGGTTTACTAACCCCTTCCCTGATATGTAGCACAAGACCTCCCAATGTGGTCCAGAGTATCTCCAGCTCCGTAGTGTTATAAGGTACCCAGTGCCCCACCTCCAACTCCGAAGGCAGTCTCCCTTAACCCTCTCTTTTATCCTAAGTATGGGAAATGTTCTGAGTACCCGAATTGAAACCACCTGCCAACAGGTACACCTTCTCCCTCCTTTATCAATTTGGTAATCAGACCATGTTATCCTTCACTGATACAAAACAAACTGTCCACACTCTTTAGACCGGACTCCCATGAATGACAGTGGCACAGTGCAACATTGGGGCACTGTTCTTCTTGGCACGCAGGCCATAGACCACTAGTTAAGGTACACTAGGACAGGGAGGACACTGATAGGTATTAACTGATGAGAATACAGCATGCCCACACATATATCCAAAGTGAGGGTCCTTGGAACAGCCAAGAGCACCCCATACAAACTTCCAGCACAACTTTTCTCCAGACTCAACCCAAACTATACAATATGGGGCCAGACCTATACACTTTCAACTTGTATGCAATCTGGCATACAGTATGCAAACTACACTTCTGTGGTTAAATCGCATGCAAGGAAATTGGAAAATAAAAATTGCATAATGTATATCCAGCTCGAGGAACTGTTGCTACCCGACACAACTGGCCAACAGGCAAAGAAAATCCCTTCCAGGACTAAGGCACTGAGATCACTGAACAGTAGTAGGTACACGAGCCGACCGGTGTGCCTTGAAACACACCAATATTCATTAGGTAATTGATAACAAATAGCCACATAAAAGCAGACAAACAGGAAACTCTAGGAAAAAATAGGATTGCATGGTGACACAGAAGGAAACAGTTGTGAACTACACTTGGGGACACCCAGATAGCTAGGCACATGAACATACTGTAGCCTAAGGCAAAGAGCTACGCTTGCAAGGAAAGCACTGGCTGGGTGTGTAACTAATTACAATGACAGCAGGGGGGTGAAGAAGTCTTTAACACAAGTCTTGTGAGATAACATCTAATTGCCGACCCTTACCAGTTAAATCCATGGAACTACAAGTATCAACATGGCTAATCAGTGGTGCAAAGAAACTCGTTCATACCAGAGCTTCATACATGTTGGATCAGAACATACCACACACACTCAGGTAGTCCGAGACACAGCTGATTGGGCTAACAAATAGAAGCACCCACTAGATATCGGTGCTGAAACCAGGAAAAAGAAAAAAATTGTCTATGGTGATGGTGATATTCTTTCTTCTGTAAGCCAGGAAACCCAATTATTGAATCTGAGGGATAAAAACACCAATAAAATTTAGTAATAAACATTACATTTTTCTCGCCTGAAAAAAACTGGTTATATACCTGTGATAAGAGATTAGCATGTGAAACCAATATACATCACATTACATTACAAAAATAGTGCACTTTTTTAAAATACCCAAAAAATTGTTGAGCTCAACTCATTAATATGTATTACTTAGTACATATTAATACCACGTGGATTTTTGTTTTATGGTATACCAATAATTCCCCCCAAAAAAATGTATTCACCATGGTGAGAGAGAAAAAAATTTGCAACTTGTAATAAACCTTTTCAGGGCACCATTTCGTCTCGCCGAACTGTCTTTTCTGGAAAAACAAACACAATTTAGTAAATGCACCTTTTCAATTCATTAGTACAAGTGGCTCAGGTCATTTGCATGCCAATACAGTTTGCTTTACATTCTCACTGACCTGGTCAGAAAGAAGGGGGGTCATTTGGGTGGGCTGAGAACAAACTTCACAGGACACAATCTATATTGCATACTCCACACCCACACTCACACAATTAGGTCAAAGACGTCCTCTAGATATCACACTTATTAACATGTTTTCTATCATAACGTGTACTTCTTATTAAACCCATAACATCTGTTTGGTAAGTTTAAAATTCTTTCAGAGATCCATCCCATTTCATTCGCCCCTTCTCCACCTGTATGGGGGCAATAAAAACTCTTACCTTCCCGGGATTTATTCTTGCAGAAACACCAGGGATGGAACATTGTTGGTACATACCTTAAGTGTGGAGGATGTCCCCCTGAATTCAGACATACCCAAATCCTTCGCTCCATTATCTCCTGGGCAGCTGAAGTCCTATGGCCGTGTCATCTTAGTGCGATGAGCACGGTACAGATCTTCCTGTACATTAAGTTTCTTACAATACCTCTTTACAGTCCAACGATCCCAATCTTGCATATATAACCCAAGGCCCATATTTATCTATCCTCTCTTCCTTTGGGGTCACGTGGTAGGGTTTCTCGGGCTCTGCGTACAGAGAACCCGGCGCTTTACCTTCAGAGCGGTTATAGTTTGCTCCTTTATCACTATAACCAGCCCCGCATCTCCGATTATTGTACACGGCCTGTGCGGGCTGCTAGCGTACTACTCCGAATGTACCCACGGTTAGACACCCTCTTTGAAGTGATTTGATTACCCATCCTTTATGGACGATGGACCTTGATTCCCCCAACCTTTTTACAGGTTGTCTTTACCCCAGAGGTAGCTACTCTCTGGCCAAGAATTGGGTTGACAGGCCCCGCCCCTGTCACCGTTGCTGCTTTTTTTTTCACTACTTGTCAGAACAGTTTGGTTTTTTTCTCGGGCTCTGCGTACAGAGAACCCGGCGCTTTACTTACTGGAGTGGTTATGGCTTGCGCCTTTATCACTATAACCGGCCCCGCATCTCCGATTATTGTACACGGCTTGTGCGGGCTGCTAGCGTACTACTCCGAATGTTCCCTGTTCTGACTATAGTCCTTCAAAAAAATTAGCCTGGAGATTATCCAAACTATAATAGTTCAATCTCCCTCGTGGACTTTTCTGAAGTATTCTAAAAGAAATGCTTAATGAAGGGCTAGTACTTCTGTTATAAACTTGGATACTCAGAACCCTGATGATGCTTGTAGTACAGGAGGCCGTCCACTGAGGCACACCTAATTTCAATATGAATTGTAGCATTTACAATGTTTACAGGTCTAATTACAAAGCTCACCATCCACAGTTAGCAGTTTACAAAAAGACAGATTCATACTAGGGCTGAAACAACTAATCGACAACCAATCGGCCATGAAATCAATTGACCACTACCTTCACAAATCGATCAATCGGCCAGTAACTTAATGGGGTTAAAGAAACAAAATGAGCCCTCTATTGTACAACACTTTCACAGTTCTACAGTAAAAATTAACCCCTTATAGTAGTGACTATCTGCTCCTCCTGCACCACAAAGGGCCGGCCCTAGCCTTCTCAACACCATTATGTTAACAAATGTCCTAGACCTGGCTCACACCCATGTCCCCTGTCCCTCTGGTGCTTCCTGCAGAAAAGCACCACCGTTCACCTACATGGCTTCCCATGAGACACATTCACATCTATGCTCTCTTCAGCCGCAGTATACCTGGAAAGGGTCAGGGAATCCTCCCTCAACGCAAAAAGGTGCCTTTTTGGTTCAACACACTTTAATGGAGAGGCTGCCGAAAAGCATGCAATGCGCCCCTGCAGCAAGCCATGTCCTCCAATCGGACCTACAACAAACTGGCCAAAAGAAAATGCAAATCGCAGCAAAATCACATGCATGAAAATCAAAAACGCACAGCAAAAAGCACTGCAGAAACAGATCAAAAGCAAACTGCATAGGCCTGCACCAAGCTCCATGCTGGCCACACATATCAACTCTCAGACGAGTAAAACATTGACGAAAAAACCATGTACATTCGCTGAATGTTTGAAATGTAACTTGTTTTTAACATCCTGTTTTTAAAATCAACGTAATTTCTGAACGAAAACCACACACACAGCCAAAAAATTCCTTTGACCAAGAAGTTCCCTATTCTCTCCAAATCTTCCCATCACTGTAGTTGAAAACAAACATTGATCCGACCCCATCAACGGTCAAAACAAATTAACCGAACGCTCCCAAAATGACATCCTTCTTGAAGGAAGAATAAAAACAGTTCACACAGTAAACACAGCATACATCCTCTGTCTGCCACTCTGTTCCCTAACCATATAGATGGTTATTTACATTCACCACTGCATAGAAATATTTAAGAACAAACCGCCTCTTTCTCCAAACCCCACATATTAACCAAATCATACACCATGCTTTCCCCCAAGGCTATCAACCAATTAATCGAAAAAAGAATCGCCCAACCAATCGATTATGAAAACAATCGTCAGTTGAAGCCCCAATTTATACACACAAGATCATTCCGTGCGACTTAGGCTCTGTTTCCACTAATGCACCTTGTCATGCGACTTTGGACACAAAGTCACATTACAAGTCGCAGCCCATTGATTTCAATAGCACCAGTCCCAATTTATGCGACCCAAAGCTGCAATGACTATGAAAAGGTACCTGCACCACTCCTATGCGACTCCAACCCAGAGTGTAAATTTGGATCAAAGTCGCATTCAAAGCCACACCAAAGTCACCCTGCACAGTCACACTCTAAATCATGAGACTTTGGAGTTGCACAAGTGGAAACACAGTTCTATGCCCACCGGTGTGTGTCTCCATTACAACGGTTGGCCTAATCTCATTCAAAGGGTCAACTGAAATTGCTTTCTGGCAGAGACACATATCCTTTTCTCAAATATTCAAAATTTCACCATTATTCGCACTTACAATTTCATTTTAAATATCCACATTATTCAAAATCAGTCTCATTAAAGTATTAGTACAGACACAAGGTTATATAAATATAAACAATGTTCAAAAGAAGCTTGTTAGTTTGATGGTCCTACAGGGAAGACAGACATACAATGACATCAAATTCTTACCGTTTCTGGAGTTTGTCTTGTCCTCCACATACAAACGTTAAGCTTCCTCACACAGGGGGCACCATTTGTTATGGCAATTTTTATGTCTCACTTAAATGATTAACGATACAAGAAATAAGTGATTAAACCTTTGTCTACATAAGAATAAAAATGAACGATAACAGTGCGAAAAGATAAACAATTACCTTTATTTATACAGAAAAGAAACTTTAGAATAATTAGAACTTATCATATAACTCAAGTGATGTTACAAGTACAGCGTTGCTTAGGCTGCCAAGATGATTTAGGTCATATGGTTACAACAGACATACACTTTCAATATATATATCAATATTTCAAGATAAGTCCTAAGAAAGAAATAATTTGATATAGAAAAGAGACGAAAGAAAGAAAGAAAGAAAGAAAGAAAGAAAGAGAGATACGTTACACGGATTTCCGGTCGCCCTCCATGGTCTAGAAATCAAGAGAGATATCAGCTAATTCTTGCCCTATTTTATATGCATTCTCGGCCAATCAGAAGATGGAACGCACCCATTGGCTCTGAGTTTGCATCAACCGCTGATTGGCCGATTCTCAAGTCTACATGCTGATTGGTTCAGGATGGCCCACACTCTGATTGGTTATAATTTCAAGCCCAGTTAAGCATCAAACTTCTGATGCCTTTATGAGCAACTTCCTTTGATCTCTGACTCTGCCAGTTCCGACTTAAGACCGGTTTAATTATCTCTGGATTTACAACCGTCAGCCCTCTTTGATACAACATAAATTAGCATTTCAAGGACTTGTGGCACAGGAAGAGGCACTATATCTGAAATGGCCATCTCTGTGAACAATAGGGTAACTTAAATACTATACAAACAGCAGACCAACAGGTTTGTGTGTTTGAGATACCAAGAACAGTAAATATTCTAGTATACATGTTACACATATATATATATCCAAAACAGGGCATAGTAAGTTAATTGGTCCTCACAATGGCTTTCTTTTAAGCTCTTTGATATAAATATTATATTTCAAAATCGCCACCACAGTTCCCCCGGAAGTTCATTCTTTAACTGATATCCTCCTTCAGTGATTTTGTACCCATCCACAACAGCCCAGAAGCCCCAATCCTTGCCCACCACCACGGCCTCCTCTTTCTTTCTTGAACACGCCGGAACTCCTCCATGTTGGCTTGAAACAGCCAAAAGGAATCCTGGTGCCCTTGAGACTTCACATCCAAACCATGAGTGTCTGTACTGCAATGTTTCATCACCCCTCTGCCTTGGACGAGCGGAACTCCAACATTGAGAGCGGGATCCTGACATATCTGGTCCTGTAACGGTTGCTCCAAGAGACAGCACTTTTCAGCATGGTGAAGGGCAGTTCAGGAGAGTCCTATTTGTTGCACATTTGTCTCAAGAGATGACTTGTCTCAAGGTTGTCTTCCGGTGGTGGTTGGGCGAGCCTCTGGACAGTCGTGCATGAATGCAAAAAAACAACAAAAAAAAGGTAGAATGTCAGTGTACAGATAGTGGAGGAATGCCAGACAGGAGCAGCGGGTTGGCCATTGAGACTTAATACTTATAAGGGGTGCAATGTGGACGAGTATAGTGGGCTCCCCACAGGGAACAGAGTCCAAGCAACAGCCAGTATCATCCATGGCCCTTGATGGTAGGGATAGTCAACACTGCCTGTTATTGCCAGGTCCCTGGGTTCACCACACCTGCTCGCAGGGCTTCAGGTTAAAGCAGGAAGTAGAATTACATTAAGTAAGGCAGAAATGGTAAAGCCTTCCAATTCACAGCTCATCTCTGCTATTCAAACAAGAGTTCCAGAAGACTAATACATTTACTTTTAAAGATATAGAAGAACATTATCAGCTAATTGACTGGTACCATCACTGAAAGTAATTAAAGATAAGAATATGAAATAAAGAAAGTAGGAACAAGAAAGAAGAGGAAAAAAAATAAAATAAGAAAAAAGAATAAAAAAAAAACACATACAGGTTTAATGCTACTTCAACCCAGATGTCAAAGAACATTGAATCTGCATTCATAAAAAAACAAACAAACAATATATAACTGACCTGAAAAATTATTACAAAGTGCCCTGAAAAATGATACATTGCCACTGTTACCACAGCAACTTAGAAAAAAATTAAAAAGAGGAACAAAAGAATAAAAATAGGTGACTCCTCTCCCATATTAGTGATCAACAGGTGAACCGGATCACTGTCACAAAAAATTTACAAGTCAGGTACAAAAAAATATATATAAAAAAAAGAGAGAATAAAACAATGGTTGCCAAAAAACTTTTAGAATTTAGTCAAACCCGACTGCACTTTGTTGCTCAAATTTTCTTAGAGGCTTTCCCAAAATAACAAAAAAGAAAAAAATATAGTTCAAGGGTCCTCTTTTAAATGCGCACAGTACTCTACATCAGTCTCTTAATAGCTACCCCCATCAGGACAGCAACAGGGTGGAGTTTACTAAAAGCTGTGGCCCTAATAAACTTTTCCCATTAAGAAACCTTAGTTGGATATATTTAGATTCACCTCTTTTGATTGTGAGCTCACCCAAATCATCCACTTCACTCCTAAGACATCCTGATTTCCATCTCTCTTGTTACCTCCTCCCATGCTCAACATCAAGATCGCTCCAGAACCTCTGGAACTCCACCATCCCCGTATGTCCAGTCAGCTCCTACCCTGAGCACCACTAGGTGATCCCTCAAAAAAAACTTTTATTACGGGAAGCCTACCCCGCCTCCACCTAAAATGTTACCTCAGCCAGCACCCTATTCCCAGCCGCTATTATTTTTTTGTACCACCCTCTTCTCCTTAGATCATAAACCCCTTGATCAGGGCCCTTCTATTTACGCCCTACACAGACTGTTGGCACTATCTAAATTCTGTTGCCCAAACTACCCAACTACCCAACTTTTAACTCCTCCCGAATCCCAATGGAAGTTTCAATAGGGATGTCAGGATTTTTTTAATAAATCCTTTTCTCTGGGGTAATAGGGGTCCACCCTTGTGTCCCTGCTATATCTATTACCAGAACAGGGGAAGATGTGCAATAGACTCCCTGAGGTAGTGTACCATGCTGAGAACAGTTCAACCCGTATAGCAGCATATAGGGCATCACTGGACATTCAATACCAGCACCAATACCCTTGTCTCAGGTCTCGATTATTTTTAACTTTGTTTAGGACCAGTTGGGACACTACCCCGGCCTCCATTGGACCTGATCCCCCTCCTGTGCCAGTATTGTTGTCTTTTCCCATAGCACAACACCTTCCTTTCTCCAGCACTCATCAGTACCAGTCATCTGAGGCTGTCCAGACTCAAACCATCAGAACAAGATGGACTCCAGGGTGTAACACAGTAGAGTCTGATAGGATAGCACCCAGATTGACCACAATATCTGCACAACGTTCCATCCCTGCCATTAGGGATGCGAACAGTGCAAGTTAGATTTTTTTTTCATGATCCTGGAACGGAGTCATCAACCAATCTATTACGACTCATAGGCAACCTGGATACTACCCCCTGCCTGCCTATCCTTGCAAAGTGATGCTGGACAAAGCAAGTTGGTTTACTAACCCCTTCCCTGATATGTAGCACAAGACCTCCCAATGTGGTCCAGAGTATCTCCAGCTCCGTAGTGTTATAAGGTACCCAGTGCCCCACCTCCAACTCCGAAGGCAGTCTCCCTTAACCCTCTCTTTTATCCTAAGTATGGGAAATGTTCTGAGTACCCGAATTGAAACCACCTGCCAACAGGTACACCTTCTCCCTCCTTTATCAATTTGGTAATCAGACCATGTTATCCTTCACTGATACAAAACAAACTGTCCACACTCTTTAGACCGGACTCCCATGAATGACAGTGGCACAGTGCAACATTGGGGCACTGTTCTTCTTGGCACGCAGGCCATAGACCACTAGTTAAGGTACACTAGGACAGGGAGGACACTGATAGGTATTAACTGATGAGAATACAGCATGCCCACACATATATCCAAAGTGAGGGTCCTTGGAACAGCCAAGAGCACCCCATACAAACTTCCAGCACAACTTTTCTCCAGACTCAACCCAAACTATACAATATGGGGCCAGACCTATACACTTTCAACTTGTATGCAATCTGGCATACAGTATGCAAACTACACTTCTGTGGTTAAATCGCATGCAAGGAAATTGGAAAATAAAAATTGCATAATGTATATCCAGCTCGAGGAACTGTTGCTACCCGACACAACTGGCCAACAGGCAAAGAAAATCCCTTCCAGGACTAAGGCACTGAGATCACTGAACAGTAGTAGGTACACGAGCCGACCGGTGTGCCTTGAAACACACCAATATTCATTAGGTAATTGATAACAAATAGCCACATAAAAGCAGACAAACAGGAAACTCTAGGAAAAAAATAGGATTGCATGGTGACACAGAAGGAAACAGTTGTGAACTACACTTGGGGACACCCAGATAGCTAGGCACATGAACATACTGTAGCCTAAGGCAAAGAGCTACGCTTGCAAGGAAAGCACTGGCTGGGTGTGTAACTAATTACAATGACAGCAGGGGGGTGAAGAAGTCTTTAACACAAGTCTTGTGAGATAACATCTAATTGCCGACCCTTACCAGTTAAATCCATGGAACTACAAGTATCAACATGGCTAATCAGTGGTGCAAAGAAACTCGTTCATACCAGAGCTTCATACATGTTGGATCAGAACATACCACACACACTCAGGTAGTCCGAGACACAGCTGATTGGGCTAACAAATAGAAGCACCCACTAGATATCGGTGCTGAAACCAGGAAAAAGAAAAAAATTGTCTATGGTGATGGTGATATTCTTTCTTCTGTAAGCCAGGAAACCCAATTATTGAATCTGAGGGATAAAAACACCAATAAAATTTAGTAATAAACATTACATTTTTCTCGCCTGAAAAAAACTGGTTATATACCTGTGATAAGAGATTAGCATGTGAAACCAATATACATCACATTACATTACAAAAATAGTGCACTTTTTTAAAATACCCAAAAAATTGTTGAGCTCAACTCATTAATATGTATTACTTAGTACATATTAATACCACGTGGATTTTTGTTTTATGGTATACCAATAATTCCCCCCAAAAAAATGTATTCACCATGGTGAGAGAGAAAAAAATTTGCAACTTGTAATAAACCTTTTCAGGGCACCATTTCGTCTCGCCGAACTGTCTTTTCTGGAAAAACAAACACAATTTAGTAAATGCACCTTTTCAATTCATTAGTACAAGTGGCTCAGGTCATTTGCATGCCAATACAGTTTGCTTTACATTCTCACTGACCTGGTCAGAAAGAAGGGGGGTCATTTGGGTGGGCTGAGAACAAACTTCACAGGACACAATCTATATTGCATACTCCACACCCACACTCACACAATTAGGTCAAAGACGTCCTCTAGATATCACACTTATTAACATGTTTTCTATCATAACGTGTACTTCTTATTAAACCCATAACATCTGTTTGGTAAGTTTGAAATTCTTTCAGAGATCCATCCCATTTCATTCGCCCCTTCTCCACCTGTATGGGGGCAATAAAAACTCTTACCTTCCCGGGATTTATTCTTGCAGAAACACCAGGGATGGAACATTGTTGGTACATACCTTAAGTGTGGAGGATGTCCCCCTGAATTCAGACATACCCAAATCCTTCGCTCCATTATCTCCTGGGCAGCTGAAGTCCTATGGCCGTGTCATCTTAGTGCGATGAGCACGGTACAGATCTTCCTGTACATTAAGTTTCTTACAATACCTCTTTACAGTCCAACGATCCCAATCTTGCATATATAACCCAAGGCCCATATTTATCTATCCTCTCTTCCTTTGGGGTCACGTGGTAGGGTTTCTCGGGCTCTGCGTACAGAGAACCCGGCGCTTTACCTTCAGAGCGGTTATAGTTTGCTCCTTTATCACTATAACCAGCCCCGCATCTCCGATTATTGTACACGGCCTGTGCGGGCTGCTAGCGTACTACTCCGAATGTACCCACGGTTAGACACCCTCTTTGAAGTGATTTGATTACCCATCCTTTATGGACGATGGACCTTGATTCCCCCAACCTTTTTACAGGTTGTCTTTACCCCAGAGGTAGCTACTCTCTGGCCAAGAATTGGGTTGACAGGCCCCGCCCCTGTCACCGTTGCTGCTTTTTTTTTCACTACTTGTCAGAACAGTTTGGTTTTTTTCTCGGGCTCTGCGTACAGAGAACCCGGCGCTTTACTTACTGGAGTGGTTATGGCTTGCGCCTTTATCACTATAACCGGCCCCGCATCTCCGATTATTGTACACGGCTTGTGCGGGCTGCTAGCGTACTACTCCGAATGTTCCCTGTTCTGACTATAGTCCTTCAAAAAAATTAGCCTGGAGATTATCCAAACTATAATAGTTCAATCTCCCTCGTGGACTTTTCTGAAGTATTCTAAAAGAAATGCTTAATGAAGGGCTAGTACTTCTGTTATAAACTTGGATACTCAGAACCCTGATGATGCTTGTAGTACAGGAGGCCGTCCACTGAGGCACACCTAATTTCAATATGAATTGTAGCATTTACAATGTTTACAGGTCTAATTACAAAGCTCACCATCCACAGTTAGCAGTTTACAAAAAGACAGATTCATACTAGGGCTGAAACAACTAATCGACAACCAATCGGCCATGAAATCAATTGACCACTACCTTCACAAATCGATCAATCGGCCAGTAACTTAATGGGGTTAAAGAAACAAAATGAGCCCTCTATTGTACAACACTTTCACAGTTCTACAGTAAAAATTAACCCCTTATAGTAGTGACTATCTGCTCCTCCTGCACCACAAAGGGCCGTCCCTAGCCTTCTCAACACCATTATGTTAACAAATGTCCTAGACCTGGCTCACACCCATGTCCCCTGTCCCTCTGGTGCTTCCTGCAGAAAAGCACCACCGTTCACCTACATGGCTTCCCATGAGACACATTCACATCTATGCTCTCTTCAGCCGCAGTATACCTGGAAAGGGTCAGGGAATCCTCCCTCAACGCAAAAAGGTGCCTTTTTGGTTCAACACACTTTAATGGAGAGGCTGCCGAAAAGCATGCAATGCGCCCCTGCAGCAAGCCATGTCCTCCAATCGGACCTACAACAAACTGGCCAAAAGAAAATGCAAATCGCAGCAAAATCACATGCATGAAAATCAAAAACGCACAGCAAAAAGCACTGCAGAAACAGATCAAAAGCAAACTGCATAGGCCTGCACCAAGCTCCATGCTGGCCACACATATCAACTCTCAGACGAGTAAAACATTGACGAAAAAACCATGTACATTCGCTGAATGTTTGAAATGTAACTTGTTTTTAACATCCTGTTTTTAAAATCAACGTAATTTCTGAACGAAAACCACACACACAGCCAAAAAATTCCTTTGACCAAGAAGTTCCCTATTCTCTCCAAATCTTCCCATCACTGTAGTTGAAAACAAACATTGATCCGACCCCATCAACGGTCAAAACAAATTAACCGAACGCTCCCAAAATGACATCCTTCTTGAAGGAAGAATAAAAACAGTTCACACAGTAAACACAGCATACATCCTCTGTCTGCCACTCTGTTCCCTAACCATATAGATGGTTATTTACATTCACCACTGCATAGAAATATTTAAGAACAAACCGCCTCTTTCTCCAAACCCCACATATTAACCAAATCATACACCATGCTTTCCCCCAAGGCTATCAACCAATTAATCGAAAAAAGAATCGCCCAACCAATCGATTATGAAAACAATCGTCAGTTGAAGCCCCAATTTATACACACAAGATCATTCCGTGCGACTTAGGCTCTGTTTCCACTAATACACCTTGTCATGCGACTTTGGACACAAAGTCACATTACAAGTCGCAGCCCATTGATTTCAATAGCACCAGTCCCAATTTATGCGACCCAAAGCTGCAATGACTATGAAAAGGTACCTGCACCACTCCTATGCGACTCCAACCCAGAGTGTAAATTTGGATCAAAGTCGCATTCAAAGCCACACCAAAGTCACCCTGCACAGTCACACTCTAAATCATGAGACTTTGGAGTTGCACAAGTGGAAACACAGTTCTATGCCCACCGGTGTGTGTCTCCATTACAACGGTTGGCCTAATCTCATTCAAAGGGTCAACTGAAATTGCTTTCTGGCAGAGACACATATCCTTTTCTCAAATATTCAAAATTTCACCATTATTCGCACTTACAATTTCATTTTAAATATCCACATTATTCAAAATCAGTCTCATTAAAGTATTAGTACAGACACAAGGTTATATAAATATAAACAATGTTCAAAAGAAGCTTGTTAGTTTGATGGTCCTACAGGGAAGACAGACATACAATGACATCAAATTCTTACCGTTTCTGGAGTTTGTCTTGTCCTCCACATACAAACGTTAAGCTTCCTCACACAGGGGGCACCATTTGTTATGGCAATTTTTATGTCTCACTTAAATGATTAACGATACAAGAAATAAGTGATTAAACCTTTGTCTACATAAGAATAAAAATGAACGATAACAGTGCGAAAAGATAAACAATTACCTTTATTTATACAGAAAAGAAACTTTAGAATAATTAGAACTTATCATATAACTCAAGTGATGTTACAAGTACAGCGTTGCTTAGGCTGCCAAGATGATTTAGGTCATATGGTTACAACAGACATACACTTTCAATATATATATCAATATTTCAAGATAAGTCCTAAGAAAGAAATAATTTGATATAGAAAAGAGACGAAAGAAAGAAAGAAAGAAAGAAAGAAAGAAAGAGAGATACGTTACACGGATTTCCGGTCGCCCTCCATGGTCTAGAAATCAAGAGAGATATCAGCTAATTCTTGCCCTATTTTATATGCATTCTCGGCCAATCAGAAGATGGAACGCACCCATTGGCTCTGAGTTTGCATCAACCGCTGATTGGCCGATTCTCAAGTCTACATGCTGATTGGTTCAGGATGGCCCACACTCTGATTGGTTATAATTTCAAGCCCAGTTAAGCATCAAACTTCTGATGCCTTTATGAGCAACTTCCTTTGATCTCTGACTCTGCCAGTTCCGACTTAAGACCGGTTTAATTATCTCTGGATTTACAACCGTCAGCCCTCTTTGATACAACATAAATTAGCATTTCAAGGACTTGTGGCACAGGAAGAGGCACTATATCTGAAATGGCCATCTCTGTGAACAATAGGGTAACTTAAATACTATACAAACAGCAGACCAACAGGTTTGTGTGTTTGAGATACCAAGAACAGTAAATATTCTAGTATACATGTTACACATATATATATATCCAAAACAGGGCATAGTAAGTTAATTGGTCCTCACAATGGCTTTCTTTTAAGCTCTTTGATATAAATATTATATTTCAAAATCGCCACCACAGTTCCCCCGGAAGTTCATTCTTTAACTGATATCCTCCTTCAGTGATTTTGTACCCATCCACAACAGCCCAGAAGCCCCAATCCTTGCCCACCACCACGGCCTCCTCTTTCTTTCTTGAACACGCCGGAACTCCTCCATGTTGGCTTGAAACAGCCAAAAGGAATCCTGGTGCCCTTGAGACTTCACATCCAAACCATGAGTGTCTGTACTGCAATGTTTCATCACCCCTCTGCCTTGGACGAGCGGAACTCCAACATTGAGAGCGGGATCCTGACATATCTGGTCCTGTAACGGTTGCTCCAAGAGACAGCACTTTTCAGCATGGTGAAGGGCAGTTCAGGAGAGTCCTATTTGTTGCACATTTGTCTCAAGAGATGACTTGTCTCAAGGTTGTCTTCCGGTGGTGGTTGGGCGAGCCTCTGGACAGTCGTGCATGAATGCAAAAAAACAACAAAAAAAAGGTAGAATGTCAGTGTACAGATAGTGGAGGAATGCCAGACAGGAGCAGCGGGTTGGCCATTGAGACTTAATACTTATAAGGGGTGCAATGTGGACGAGTATAGTGGGCTCCCCACAGGGAACAGAGTCCAAGCAACAGCCAGTATCATCCATGGCCCTTGATGGTAGGGATAGTCAACACTGCCTGTTATTGCCAGGTCCCTGGGTTCACCACACCTGCTCGCAGGGCTTCAGGTTAAAGCAGGAAGTAGAATTACATTAAGTAAGGCAGAAATGGTAAAGCCTTCCAATTCACAGCTCATCTCTGCTATTCAAACAAGAGTTCCAGAAGACTAATACATTTACTTTTAAAGATATAGAAGAACATTATCAGCTAATTGACTGGTACCATCACTGAAAGTAATTAAAGATAAGAATATGAAATAAAGAAAGTAGGAACAAGAAAGAAGAGGAAAAAAAATAAAATAAGAAAAAAGAATAAAAAAAAAACACATACAGGTTTAATGCTACTTCAACCCAGATGTCAAAGAACATTGAATCTGCATTCATAAAAAAACAAACAAACAATATATAACTGACCTGAAAAATTATTACAAAGTGCCCTGAAAAATGATACATTGCCACTGTTACCACAGCAACTTAGAAAAAAATTAAAAAGAGGAACAAAAGAATAAAAATAGGTGACTCCTCTCCCATATTAGTGATCAACAGGTGAACCGGATCACTGTCACAAAAAATTTACAAGTCAGGTACAAAAAAATATATATAAAAAAAAGAGAGAATAAAACAATGGTTGCCAAAAAACTTTTAGAATTTAGTCAAACCCGACTGCACTTTGTTGCTCAAATTTTCTTAGAGGCTTTCCCAAAATAACAAAAAAGAAAAAAATATAGTTCAAGGGTCCTCTTTTAAATGCGCACAGTACTCTACATCAGTCTCTTAATAGCTACCCCCATCAGGACAGCAACAGGGTGGAGTTTACTAAAAGCTGTGGCCCTAATAAACTTTTCCCATTAAGAAACCTTAGTTGGATATATTTAGATTCACCTCTTTTGATTGTGAGCTCACCCAAATCATCCACTTCACTCCTAAGACATCCTGATTTCCATCTCTCTTGTTACCTCCTCCCATGCTCAACATCAAGATCGCTCCAGAACCTCTGGAACTCCACCATCCCCGTATGTCCAGTCAGCTCCTACCCTGAGCACCACTAGGTGATCCCTCAAAAAAAACTTTTATTACGGGAAGCCTACCCCGCCTCCACCTAAAATGTTACCTCAGCCAGCACCCTATTCCCAGCCGCTATTATTTTTTTGTACCACCCTCTTCTCCTTAGATCATAAACCCCTTGATCAGGGCCCTTCTATTTACGCCCTACACAGACTGTTGGCACTATCTAAATTCTGTTGCCCAAACTACCCAACTACCCAACTTTTAACTCCTCCCGAATCCCAATGGAAGTTTCAATAGGGATGTCAGGATTTTTTTAATAAATCCTTTTCTCTGGGGTAATAGGGGTCCACCCTTGTGTCCCTGCTATATCTATTACCAGAACAGGGGAAGATGTGCAATAGACTCCCTGAGGTAGTGTACCATGCTGAGAACAGTTCAACCCGTATAGCAGCATATAGGGCATCACTGGACATTCAATACCAGCACCAATACCCTTGTCTCAGGTCTCGATTATTTTTAACTTTGTTTAGGACCAGTTGGGACACTACCCCGGCCTCCATTGGACCTGATCCCCCTCCTGTGCCAGTATTGTTGTCTTTTCCCATAGCACAACACCTTCCTTTCTCCAGCACTCATCAGTACCAGTCATCTGAGGCTGTCCAGACTCAAACCATCAGAACAAGATGGACTCCAGGGTGTAACACAGTAGAGTCTGATAGGATAGCACCCAGATTGACCACAATATCTGCACAACGTTCCATCCCTGCCATTAGGGATGCGAACAGTGCAAGTTAGATTTTTTTTTCATGATCCTGGAACGGAGTCATCAACCAATCTATTACGACTCATAGGCAACCTGGATACTACCCCCTGCCTGCCTATCCTTGCAAAGTGATGCTGGACAAAGCAAGTTGGTTTACTAACCCCTTCCCTGATATGTAGCACAAGACCTCCCAATGTGGTCCAGAGTATCTCCAGCTCCGTAGTGTTATAAGGTACCCAGTGCCCCACCTCCAACTCCGAAGGCAGTCTCCCTTAACCCTCTCTTTTATCCTAAGTATGGGAAATGTTCTGAGTACCCGAATTGAAACCACCTGCCAACAGGTACACCTTCTCCCTCCTTTATCAATTTGGTAATCAGACCATGTTATCCTTCACTGATACAAAACAAACTGTCCACACTCTTTAGACCGGACTCCCATGAATGACAGTGGCACAGTGCAACATTGGGGCACTGTTCTTCTTGGCACGCAGGCCATAGACCACTAGTTAAGGTACACTAGGACAGGGAGGACACTGATAGGTATTAACTGATGAGAATACAGCATGCCCACACATATATCCAAAGTGAGGGTCCTTGGAACAGCCAAGAGCACCCCATACAAACTTCCAGCACAACTTTTCTCCAGACTCAACCCAAACTATACAATATGGGGCCAGACCTATACACTTTCAACTTGTATGCAATCTGGCATACAGTATGCAAACTACACTTCTGTGGTTAAATCGCATGCAAGGAAATTGGAAAATAAAAATTGCATAATGTATATCCAGCTCGAGGAACTGTTGCTACCCGACACAACTGGCCAACAGGCAAAGAAAATCCCTTCCAGGACTAAGGCACTGAGATCACTGAACAGTAGTAGGTACACGAGCCGACCGGTGTGCCTTGAAACACACCAATATTCATTAGGTAATTGATAACAAATAGCCACATAAAAGCAGACAAACAGGAAACTCTAGGAAAAAAATAGGATTGCATGGTGACACAGAAGGAAACAGTTGTGAACTACACTTGGGGACACCCAGATAGCTAGGCACATGAACATACTGTAGCCTAAGGCAAAGAGCTACGCTTGCAAGGAAAGCACTGGCTGGGTGTGTAACTAATTACAATGACAGCAGGGGGGTGAAGAAGTCTTTAACACAAGTCTTGTGAGATAACATCTAATTGCCGACCCTTACCAGTTAAATCCATGGAACTACAAGTATCAACATGGCTAATCAGTGGTGCAAAGAAACTCGTTCATACCAGAGCTTCATACATGTTGGATCAGAACATACCACACACACTCAGGTAGTCCGAGACACAGCTGATTGGGCTAACAAATAGAAGCACCCACTAGATATCGGTGCTGAAACCAGGAAAAAGAAAAAAATTGTCTATGGTGATGGTGATATTCTTTCTTCTGTAAGCCAGGAAACCCAATTATTGAATCTGAGGGATAAAAACACCAATAAAATTTAGTAATAAACATTACATTTTTCTCGCCTGAAAAAAACTGGTTATATACCTGTGATAAGAGATTAGCATGTGAAACCAATATACATCACATTACATTACAAAAATAGTGCACTTTTTTAAAATACCCAAAAAATTGTTGAGCTCAACTCATTAATATGTATTACTTAGTACATATTAATACCACGTGGATTTTTGTTTTATGGTATACCAATAATTCCCCCCAAAAAAATGTATTCACCATGGTGAGAGAGAAAAAAATTTGCAACTTGTAATAAACCTTTTCAGGGCACCATTTCGTCTCGCCGAACTGTCTTTTCTGGAAAAACAAACACAATTTAGTAAATGCACCTTTTCAATTCATTAGTACAAGTGGCTCAGGTCATTTGCATGCCAATACAGTTTGCTTTACATTCTCACTGACCTGGTCAGAAAGAAGGGGGGTCATTTGGGTGGGCTGAGAACAAACTTCACAGGACACAATCTATATTGCATACTCCACACCCACACTCACACAATTAGGTCAAAGACGTCCTCTAGATATCACACTTATTAACATGTTTTCTATCATAACGTGTACTTCTTATTAAACCCATAACATCTGTTTGGTAAGTTTGAAATTCTTTCAGAGATCCATCCCATTTCATTCGCCCCTTCTCCACCTGTATGGGGGCAATAAAAACTCTTACCTTCCCGGGATTTATTCTTGCAGAAACACCAGGGATGGAACATTGTTGGTACATACCTTAAGTGTGGAGGATGTCCCCCTGAATTCAGACATACCCAAATCCTTCGCTCCATTATCTCCTGGGCAGCTGAAGTCCTATGGCCGTGTCATCTTAGTGCGATGAGCACGGTACAGATCTTCCTGTACATTAAGTTTCTTACAATACCTCTTTACAGTCCAACGATCCCAATCTTGCATATATAACCCAAGGCCCATATTTATCTATCCTCTCTTCCTTTGGGGTCACGTGGTAGGGTTTCTCGGGCTCTGCGTACAGAGAACCCGGCGCTTTACCTTCAGAGCGGTTATAGTTTGCTCCTTTATCACTATAACCAGCCCCGCATCTCCGATTATTGTACACGGCCTGTGCGGGCTGCTAGCGTACTACTCCGAATGTACCCACGGTTAGACACCCTCTTTGAAGTGATTTGATTACCCATCCTTTATGGACGATGGACCTTGATTCCCCCAACCTTTTTACAGGTTGTCTTTACCCCAGAGGTAGCTACTCTCTGGCCAAGAATTGGGTTGACAGGCCCCGCCCCTGTCACCGTTGCTGCTTTTTTTTTCACTACTTGTCAGAACAGTTTGGTTTTTTTCTCGGGCTCTGCGTACAGAGAACCCGGCGCTTTACTTACTGGAGTGGTTATGGCTTGCGCCTTTATCACTATAACCGGCCCCGCATCTCCGATTATTGTACACGGCTTGTGCGGGCTGCTAGCGTACTACTCCGAATGTTCCCTGTTCTGACTATAGTCCTTCAAAAAAATTAGCCTGGAGATTATCCAAACTATAATAGTTCAATCTCCCTCGTGGACTTTTCTGAAGTATTCTAAAAGAAATGCTTAATGAAGGGCTAGTACTTCTGTTATAAACTTGGATACTCAGAACCCTGATGATGCTTGTAGTACAGGAGGCCGTCCACTGAGGCACACCTAATTTCAATATGAATTGTAGCATTTACAATGTTTACAGGTCTAATTACAAAGCTCACCATCCACAGTTAGCAGTTTACAAAAAGACAGATTCATACTAGGGCTGAAACAACTAATCGACAACCAATCGGCCATGAAATCAATTGACCACTACCTTCACAAATCGATCAATCGGCCAGTAACTTAATGGGGTTAAAGAAACAAAATGAGCCCTCTATTGTACAACACTTTCACAGTTCTACAGTAAAAATTAACCCCTTATAGTAGTGACTATCTGCTCCTCCTGCACCACAAAGGGCCGTCCCTAGCCTTCTCAACACCATTATGTTAACAAATGTCCTAGACCTGGCTCACACCCATGTCCCCTGTCCCTCTGGTGCTTCCTGCAGAAAAGCACCACCGTTCACCTACATGGCTTCCCATGAGACACATTCACATCTATGCTCTCTTCAGCCGCAGTATACCTGGAAAGGGTCAGGGAATCCTCCCTCAACGCAAAAAGGTGCCTTTTTGGTTCAACACACTTTAATGGAGAGGCTGCCGAAAAGCATGCAATGCGCCCCTGCAGCAAGCCATGTCCTCCAATCGGACCTACAACAAACTGGCCAAAAGAAAATGCAAATCGCAGCAAAATCACATGCATGAAAATCAAAAACGCACAGCAAAAAGCACTGCAGAAACAGATCAAAAGCAAACTGCATAGGCCTGCACCAAGCTCCATGCTGGCCACACATATCAACTCTCAGACGAGTAAAACATTGACGAAAAAACCATGTACATTCGCTGAATGTTTGAAATGTAACTTGTTTTTAACATCCTGTTTTTAAAATCAACGTAATTTCTGAACGAAAACCACACACACAGCCAAAAAATTCCTTTGACCAAGAAGTTCCCTATTCTCTCCAAATCTTCCCATCACTGTAGTTGAAAACAAACATTGATCCGACCCCATCAACGGTCAAAACAAATTAACCGAACGCTCCCAAAATGACATCCTTCTTGAAGGAAGAATAAAAACAGTTCACACAGTAAACACAGCATACATCCTCTGTCTGCCACTCTGTTCCCTAACCATATAGATGGTTATTTACATTCACCACTGCATAGAAATATTTAAGAACAAACCGCCTCTTTCTCCAAACCCCACATATTAACCAAATCATACACCATGCTTTCCCCCAAGGCTATCAACCAATTAATCGAAAAAAGAATCGCCCAACCAATCGATTATGAAAACAATCGTCAGTTGAAGCCCCAATTTATACACACAAGATCATTCCGTGCGACTTAGGCTCTGTTTCCACTAATACACCTTGTCATGCGACTTTGGACACAAAGTCACATTACAAGTCGCAGCCCATTGATTTCAATAGCACCAGTCCCAATTTATGCGACCCAAAGCTGCAATGACTATGAAAAGGTACCTGCACCACTCCTATGCGACTCCAACCCAGAGTGTAAATTTGGATCAAAGTCGCATTCAAAGCCACACCAAAGTCACCCTGCACAGTCACACTCTAAATCATGAGACTTTGGAGTTGCACAAGTGGAAACACAGTTCTATGCCCACCGGTGTGTGTCTCCATTACAACGGTTGGCCTAATCTCATTCAAAGGGTCAACTGAAATTGCTTTCTGGCAGAGACACATATCCTTTTCTCAAATATTCAAAATTTCACCATTATTCGCACTTACAATTTCATTTTAAATATCCACATTATTCAAAATCAGTCTCATTAAAGTATTAGTACAGACACAAGGTTATATAAATATAAACAATGTTCAAAAGAAGCTTGTTAGTTTGATGGTCCTACAGGGAAGACAGACATACAATGACATCAAATTCTTACCGTTTCTGGAGTTTGTCTTGTCCTCCACATACAAACGTTAAGCTTCCTCACACAGGGGGCACCATTTGTTATGGCAATTTTTATGTCTCACTTAAATGATTAACGATACAAGAAATAAGTGATTAAACCTTTGTCTACATAAGAATAAAAATGAACGATAACAGTGCGAAAAGATAAACAATTACCTTTATTTATACAGAAAAGAAACTTTAGAATAATTAGAACTTATCATATAACTCAAGTGATGTTACAAGTACAGCGTTGCTTAGGCTGCCAAGATGATTTAGGTCATATGGTTACAACAGACATACACTTTCAATATATATATCAATATTTCAAGATAAGTCCTAAGAAAGAAATAATTTGATATAGAAAAGAGACGAAAGAAAGAAAGAAAGAAAGAAAGAAAGAGAGATACGTTACACGGATTTCCGGTCGCCCTCCATGGTCTAGAAATCAAGAGAGATATCAGCTAATTCTTGCCCTATTTTATATGCATTCTCGGCCAATCAGAAGATGGAACGCACCCATTGGCTCTGAGTTTGCATCAACCGCTGATTGGCCGATTCTCAAGTCTACATGCTGATTGGTTCAGAATGGCTCACACTCTGATTGGTTATAATTTCAAGCCCAGTTAAGCATCAAACTTCCGATGCCTTTATGAGCAACTTCCTTTGATCTCTGACCCTGCCAGTTCTGACATAAGACCGGTTTAATTATCTCTGGATTTACAACCGTCAGCCCTCTTTGATACAACATAAATTAGCATTTCAAGGACTTGTGGCACAGGAAGAGGCACTATATCTGAAATGGCCATCTCTGTGAACAATAGGGTAACTTAGATACTATACAAACAGCAGACCAACAGGTTTGTGTGTTTGAGATACCAAGAACAGTAAATATTCTAGTATACATGTTACACATATATATATATATCCAAAACAGGGCATAGTAAGTTAATTGGTCCTCACAATGGCTTTCTTTTAAGCTCTTTGATATAAATATTATATTTCAAAGTCACCACCACACCTGACCGGAACATTTTTTGCGATACGGCACTGCGTCGCTTTAACTGACAATTGCGCAGTCGTGTTTTCTTTTGGTGGTATTTGATCACCTCTGTTTTTTATTTTTGCGCTATAAACAAAATAAATATCCCCAGTGCTATAAAAATGCACTGATTACTGTGTAAATGTCAGTGGCAGGGAAGGGGTTAACATTGAGGGGCGCTCAAGGGGTTAAATGTGTTCCCTAGGTGTGTTTCTAACTGTGAGGGGATGGGACTGATGAGGAGCCAGATTGTTGCTCCTACTTAGGAACAGACAATCTGTCTCTCCTCCCCTGTCAGAAAAGGCATGTGTGTGTTTACACACACAAATCCCCATTATGGCTCTCGTGCCCATGATCGTGGGTGGCTGGTGGCAATCACGCCCACCGGCCACGCGCATTGGGTCCCCCGCTGTGCAGGGGGTGCACTCACCTACTACAGCTCTTAAAGGAACCGCTATATGGGTATGGCAGTTTGCGCAGAAGTGCCAATTTGCTGATGTATATCAGCCTGAGCCGGTTGGCAAGGGGTTAAATATCTGGGATACTCCTTGTCGTGTGGTTCAGTCTCTCCTGGGCTTAGACAGAGAGAGGATTGTGCTGGGAGCTGTCTCTCTTCCCTAACATCAGAGCCTTGAGAATGGATGCTGTAGGAAACTCCCCATTTGGGAGGTTCTTTCAATATGCCAGTTTCTGGGAGATAATGTGTCTGTCTTGGAGGAAATTACTCTCCCACAAGATAGGGGAGTGACTAATTAAATCAGTAGTTAAAGCGGGTTCCCACTTAAAACATTTTTTTTAAGTCAGCAGCTACAAATACTGCAGCTGTTGACTTTTAATAATTGGACGCTTACCTGTCCCAGGGCCCCGCTCATCCCCCCTCCACTTGGCGGCGACGGCATTTTAACTGTGGGCGCCCGGCCGTGGCTTCACAGCCATACACCTGCTGCGCATGCATCATCTGGGACCGGTCACGTGTCCCAGATGATTGACAAGAGGGAGGGGGAGAGGTGATCTCCCTTCCTGCACCGAGGAAAGTGATGCCAGGAGCCCAGGCGCCGAAGTAGGCAGACTATGAGGGACCTCCTTGCAACAGGCATTTAGAGGTGAGTAAAAAAAAAAAAGAAATTCTCAAATTTTTTTTTTTTTTTAAGCACATTACTATTTTTTTTTTTTTTGGGGTGGAACTCCACTTTAAATTAAAACTTTTACTCCCTTCCAAATCAGGCCAATTTTTTGCTTTCAGCGATGTCACAATTTGAATGACAATTGTGCGGTCATGCAGTGCTGTACCCTAACAAAATTGTTATAATTTCTT
Source organism: Lithobates pipiens (assembly GCF_037356315.1). Classification (NCBI taxonomy): domain Eukaryota; kingdom Metazoa; phylum Chordata; class Amphibia; order Anura; family Ranidae; genus Lithobates; species Lithobates pipiens. Next base: position 330,560,924 of record NW_027507764.1, on the reverse strand, counting down.
TCACACAAATAGAGCTTTTTTTGGTGGTATTTAACCACCGACGGACAAAATACGACGCAAAGGAAGCTATTGGCTACTGGCTATTGAATTTCTTTTTTTAGTCCCGTCTTACGTCATCACGTTCGAAGCGAACGGACTTTCGAACGGACTTCGTTCGTATGTGGCCAAGTCCGTTCATTCGGAAGTCTGTCGGAACTCAGCTGAAAAGTCCGTCAGGAAAACCGTCGGACCTAGTCTGCCGGAAAGTCCAGTCGTTCTATCATCAGGGCAAACAGTAGTGGCAATAGAGGGCAATCCTGTCCGGTACCTCGTGTTGTAGGGAAAGAGTCAGATATATAATTGTTCCCCCTCAGTCTAGCCCTTGGTTTATAGTATAGTATTCAAACCCAGCGAAGAAATGTGTCACTGAGAGCAATGCATGTTAATTGCAGAAATGTTCACTGCTCTATGCACACTACAAATCCTATAGTCCATCTTGGGAGCAAGCAAGAGAGGGTGGGAAGTCAGTTCACAGCAGAAAAACAAAAAAATTATAATTTAGAGATTCAGAGGAGGCTGAGAACAATCAACATTGCTTTTTGTGCTAAGAATACAAAAGTTTATTGCCACTTTATCATTAGTTGATTGCTACAATTTTATTGTAAAAATATCATGGTGAAACATGCATTCAATAAAATGTAGTAATTGCCCTTAACAGCTTCCTGGTGCACGATGATGTACATCAGCAGAATGTCACGGACAGGCATATGGGCGTACAGGTACGTTCCTTTAAGAATGCTGCTGTACCATTGCATGCCGGTCGGGACCCCGTGAGTCCGGTCGTGGGTCCCACGGACTCAATTGCCACGGGGATACCCGTGATCGTCTCACAGGGAGGCTGAACAGGGAGATGCCGATGTAAACAGCATCTCCCCATTCTGCCTGACACTGATCTCTGCTCCCTGTGATTGGAGCAGAGATCAGTTTTAAATAACACACAGCCACGCCCCCCACATTTAGTAACACGCCCCTAGGACACACTTAACCCCTACACTGCCACCCCCTGGTTAACCCCTTCACTGCCAGTGTCATTTACACAGGAATCAGTGCATTTGTATAGCACTGATTGTTGTATAAATGACAATGGTCCCAAAAATGTGTCAAAAATGTCCGATGTGTCTGCCATAACGTCGCAGTCCCAATAAAAATCGCTGATCGCCACCATTACTAGTAAAAAAAAATATTAATAAAAATGCCATAAAACTATCCCTTATTTTGTAAACACTATAAATTTTGTGCAAACCAATCAATAATCGATTATTGCAATTTTTTTACCAAAGATATGTAGAAGATTACGTATCAGACTAAACTGAGGAAAAAAAAAAAAATTTTTATATATTTTTGGGGGATATTTTTATAGCAAAAAGTAAAAAATAATGTGTTTTTTCAAAATTGTCGCTCTTTTTTTGTTTATAGCGCAAAAAATAAAAACCGCAAGGGTGATCAAATACCACCAAAAGAAATCTCTATTTGTGGGAAAAAAAGGATGCCAATTTTGTTTGGGAGCCACGTCGCATGCGCTATTGTCAGTTAAAGCGACGCAGTGCCAAATTGCAAAAAGTGGTCTGGTCTTAAGCCAGCAAAATGGTCCGGTCTGAAAGTGGTTAAAGTAAGGACAGAAAAAAAAGAATGAAATATACTTGAAACTTCAATCCAGTCAGACATGAGCAGTTGAAATTTTAAGCTTTTGAGTACATTCACATTTCCTCATATTATTTCTCGGTAAAAATAACTGATGATGCTGCCAGAAATACAGTGAACAATCATTGCCCAATAAATGCCCATTAGTACCGCCTCATCAGCGCACATCAGTGAAGGAGAAAAATTACCTGTTTGCAAAATTGTATAACGAACTGTGAAAATGTTTTTTTTTTTTTTAAACTTTCGGCCTTTATTAGTTCATGTTGCAAAAAAATAACCCAGTGGTGATTAGATATCACCAAACGAAAGCTATATTTTTGTAGAAAAAATGATAAAAATGAAATTTGGGTACAGTGTGGCATGACCGCACAATTTACATTTAAAGTGTGTCAATGCTGAAAGCTGAAAATTTGCTTGGTCGGGAATGGGGTAAAAGTGCACAGTAGGCAAGTGGTTAACTGGTAATTGCACATTCACGCAACACTGTCAGGGCTTCTGTTAGAAATTATGGGACCCTGTACAGCCTACCTGATGGGGCCCACTTTAACTCCACCCTCGACCCTACCCCTGGCCCCGTCTCAAAGCAAAATATAGGTTTTTCACCATTTACATATACGCATGGGACCATCATGAGTGTTCACAATTGTGCATGAACAAAGGGGAAGGGGGGCTTTAAAAAAAAAAAATCTATTTTGTTATTTATTTTATTAATTGTGGTTACACTGTATCTTTACATTATTCTTTAATCTCTTTTATTGCTATCGGAAGGAATGAACAACATCCCCTGTAGTAGCATAGGCCATGATAGATCCTCTTTATGGAGAGATGTGGGCTCTATTAGGCCTCATGTCTATCCTCTGGCCTCCAAAGCATTTGATCAAACCAAAATCGGTTTGATCAGATGCTTGTTCAAATCACTCATGGCTTGTTTACATAAGAGTTATATCCCTTTGTCAAGGGCACTTGCCAAGAAGAGAGTCATACTGTATAACAAGGATTAAAAAATACATTAATGAGAAATACAAATAGATAATGAGAAGGGGTTAACTTCTCGGGTAATCACTCACGCTCATGCCCTAAACCTGGAAACAGGCAGTGACATACTAGTACATTGTTGTGTCAGTACTGGCTGTTCACAGTACATTTCTCCCAGAGCTTAGTGAAAGTAACAAAATTTCTCATTGCAAAGAATAGCCAATCACATGCAAGTAAAATTTAAAAAAATATGTATTTTTGCTTGTATATGATTGGATGATGGAAGACAGCAGAGCTTCAACCCATTTATTAAGTTCTGGGGAAAATTCCCTTGCAACATAAACAATCTATTTGCTTTAGTAAATCAAAGCCTATGTCTACCTGCCGAGTAACTGTAATTTTGAACTTTACCTTTAAAGCGGGAGTCCACCGGGACTCCGCGTTTTTTTTTTTTTTTAAAAGCCAGCAGCTACAAATACTGCAGCTGCTGACTTTTAAATAGTGACACTTACCTGTCCAGCGCGCCCGCGATGTCGGCACCCGAAGCCGATCGCTCGCTCGTGCCACCGCCATCTTGGGTATGGGAATCAGGAAATGGAGCCTTTCGGCTTCATTTCCCGGTTCCCTACTGCGCATGCGCGAGCCGCGCGGCGCAATCCGGACGGTCCCCGCTGCCTCTGGGAGCTGTGTGTTTCCCAGCAGGCAGCGGGGCACTTGCTGAAGGGGGCGGGCGCTTGCGGAAAGGGGCGTAACGTACGCCCCTTTCCGCAGAGAGCTAGCCCGGAAGTGGGTGCAGTTACCTGGATTATCCAGGTAACTGCACCCCCCTCCCCCCTGAAAGGTGCCGATTGTGGCGCCGGAGGGGGGGGGGATTCCGATGAGCGGAGGTCCATTTTAGGGTGGACCTCCGCTTTAAGTTTGTGCAACTGCCCTCCACCATAAATCTCTATGCTTGCTGGTTTCTTAATTTTTTTTTATGGAATTCCAGGCTAGATCTAACTAAGCTTTAAACAGCACGCGCCCCCTGTAGAAGGAAGGTGCTTATACTTACCTATTCTCAGATATCTCTAGTCAGGTCACATGATCTCCCCAGCGGCCAGCTTCAGGGGAGGGGGGGACAGCTAAAATGGATGGAATGTGACTTAAAGAGGGTTTCCGCCCAAAAAAAAATATTAAAAGCCAGCAGCTATAAATACTACAGCTGCTGACTTTTAATAAATGGACACTCACCTGTCCCGGGTTCCAGCGATGCCGGCAGCCGAGGCCGATCGACCGCTCGGGCCTCGGCTGCTGCCCCCGCCATTCGAGGTGAGGGAATCAGGAAGTAAAGCGAATCGGTTTCACTTCCCGGTTCCCTACTGCGCATGCACGAGCTGCGCCGCGCAATAGGAAATCTCTGCGCTGTCACTGGGACCCGTGTGTGTCCCAGCAGACAGCACGGCAGGGCAGGAAATGGCGTAGACTCCCGTGGGAGTCTATGCCCGGAAGTGGGTGAAAATACCTGTCTTTGACAGGTATCTCCACCCCCCTCCCCCCTGAAAGGTGTCAATTGTGACACCGGAGGGGGGGGGGGGGGTTCCGATCAGCGGAGGTTCCACTTTAGGGTGGAATCCCGCTTTCACCCATAGGCATTGTAATATATGGGGCATCCATTCTCAGCTGTCCCCTCACTAACCTGAAGCTGGCCACTGGGAGCTGTTCACCTGGCTAAACCAATGAGATGTTTAGGCTTAGTTAGATTTAGCCTGGAATTACAATTTAACCTTTTCAGCTCCGAAAAGTTTACCCCCCCTTCATGACCAGGCCATTTTTTCCAATACAGTTACTTTAACTGACATTTGCGAGGTTGTGCGATGTTGTAACCAAAACAGAGCTTTCTTTTCATGCTATTTGATCACCTGTGTGTTTTTTGTTTTTTACGCTATAAACAAAAATTTTGAAAAAAAAAACAATATTTTTTCATTTCTGCTATAAAACATTCCCAATAAAAAAAATGTAAAAAAATCTAATTTCGGGGCGTGGTCTGGTCCTGGTCCCAGATGGCCACTTAATTCTTAAGCTCCGACACCCCAAGTTCCAGCTATCTCTCCAATGCAGATTTTAATCAGCCACCAGATCCAGATCACCCTGAGCGCAGGGAACACAACTAAGCGGGAACATTCCAGAGCTTTTCCGCACCCAGCAACAAAGACGCCATGTCTGCCTCTCAGACTGCCTCCCGAAGATCCTACTCCCCTAGTAGAAGATTGCTCAGAGCACAGGAAAGATGCTCCGTTCCCCTGAGCTCCAGAAAGACACAAGCCCTTAAAATGAATGACCTCCATGAGATCACTGCCAACATCAACAGTATTCTGTCAGCAGCTATCTTAGATCTATGAGAAGACATCCATGCCAACAACTTTAGAGTGGAAGAAGAAGAGAGAACCACAGCCCGCCATGATGCCTCTCTCTGCCAAGTTCAGCAAGTCACTGAATCACATGCTATCCACCTAAGAGAACTTCACCATCACCTAGACGATCTCTACAATCGTGGAAGGTGCCACAACCTAAGAGGCCTGCCTGAAACCATTGAACCCAACAGGCTCACCCAAACCACATTAGCTGTGTTCAATGACATTCTAGAAAGGCCCCAATATGCTCCAATAGAGATAGAGCTCCTACACAGAGCACTCAGACCATGAGGCAGAGACCCTGACCCTCCAAGGGATGTAGTCGGCTGTCTAGTCAGCTTTCCCCAAAAAGAGCAGAAATAGAGGCTGCCTACTGCCGCCTAATGTCACACGGTGCAGAAGTGAAAATGTATCAAACATCACTTTGCAACGCAGAAAAGGGTCCCCTCTTGGCAGGGCCGGATTAACATAGGGGCTATTGGAGCTGCAGCTCCAGGCCCCTTTCTCAAGATAGGCCCATTTGCCCAGAAAAAAAAAAATCAAAAAAAAAAAAAGATCGACTTCGAGGATTGTAGCTCGGCGATCAGGAGTCACAGAGACTCCATATTTGGTGGGTAGGTAGCTAAAGACCCACCCCAGCACTGGTTAAAATATGGGGCTGCCATCATATATGGTTCCGGAGATACAAGTCTCCTTGCGCAGCCTGTCAGAAGCTACATACAGAGCGGCAGTATAAATACAAGCTGGAACACTCTGCTGCAGACGGAGAGGATGACCTCACAGAGCTTATAATAATTATTTGTATATTACTTATGATAATTAACCCCTTGCCACCAAGGCCCATTCTGAGACTTCTCTCCTACATGTAAAAATCATCATTTTTTTATGCTAGAAAATTACTCACAACCCTCAAGCATTATATATTGTTTTAGCCGACACCCTATGGAATAAAATGGTGGTATTTGCAACTTTTTATGTTTGAAAGAAACTGTTTCATTCATAAAAAAAAAACACTAAAGTTATCACGATTTTTTGTTGTGTACTAAGCGATGCTTTACATTTTTTTACAGGTTACATGTTTAGAGTTACAGAGGAGGTCTAGTGCTAGAATTATTGCTCTCGCTCTAATGATCTTGGCGTATGTAACCTGTGTGTATCTGGCTCTGATACTAACCAGTACCTACCCAGGGACTGACTAGTATCTCTCCCCAGCCTGTCCCCACACACCCTCTCACCTGCTGACCTGTGAATGGGGCGATCACTCCCGCAGTGTTATTGTGTTCTGCCAGTGAATACAATGATCAGTGTTGCTAACTATAGCTGGCAGTACTGATTGTTTTGGGGAAAACCTGACAGGCTGGTTGCACTCAAGTCGCTTAATAGGTTGACTTGCATAAAACCAGCTAGCCCATACATAGATCGACTATGGCTGGTCTCTGCTTAATTGGTGTAATTTGAATCCATGTCTGGCCCGCTTAACCACTACGCAAGTCCCTAAACATCCTTCCACAAACCTTTACATTTTTTCTTCCCAGATTACTTCATCCTCCTCTCTTATATATAGTGCACACTGTCATACTCTCCACACTTCTCTCCTATACATAGTGCCCACTGTCATACTCTCCACACTTCTCTCCTATACATAGTGCCCACTGTCATACCCTCCACACTTCTCTCCTATACATAACGCCCGCTGTCATATCCTACACTCTCCTCACCTGTACATAGTGCCCGCTGTCATACACTTCTCTCCTGTACATAGTGTCCACTGTCGTACCCTTCACACTCCTCTCCTATACAGTGCCCACCGACATACCCTCCATACTCCTCTCCTATACATAGTGCCCACCGCCATACCCTCCATACTCCTCTCCTATACATAGTGCCCACCGCTATACCCTCCATACTCCTCTCCTGTACATACTACTCACTGTCATACCCTCCACACTCCTCTCCTATACATAGTGCCCACTGTCATACCTCCAACACTTCTCTCCTATACATAGTGCCCACTGCCATACCTCCAACACTTCTCTCCTATACATAGTGCCCACTGTCATACCCTCCACACTCCTCTCCTGTACATACTACTCACTATCATACCCTCCATACTCCTCTCATACATACATAGTGCCCACTGTCATACACTTCTCTCCTATACATAGTGCCCACCACTATACCCTCCATACTCCTCTCCTGTACATACTACTCACTGTCATACCCTCCACACTCCTCTCTTATACATAGTGCCCACTGTCATACCTCCAACACTTATCTCCTATACATAGTGCCCACTGCCATACCTCCAACACTTCTCTCCTATACATAGTGCCCACTGTCATACCCTCCACCTCTGTACATACTACTAACTTTCATACCCTCCATACTCCTCTCCTATACATAGTGTCCACCGTCTTACCCTCCCTCCACACTCCTCTCCTGTGATTACTGCTTACTGTCCTACTCTCCTGTACATAGTGCCCACTGTCATACCCTCCACACTCTTCTCTTATACATAGTGCCAAATTTCATACCCTCTACACTCCTCTGCTGTGCATACTGCCCACTGTCTTACCCTTCACACTCCTCTCCTGTACATTTTGCCTTCTGCCATACCCTCTGCACTCCTCTCATGTACATAGTGCCCACTGTTAGACCCTCCACATTCCTCTCCCTCACCTGCACATACTTCACACTTTTATACCATCCACACTCCTCCCCTATGCCTCTTACCCACAAAAACTGTTCTTTAAAATTATATGTTAAAATTATATGTTCCTCAATGTTACCAGCTCTAGAATGGGCACGTTTGTCAGTTCAACTAAAGGAAATCTCACAGTTCTCATATTTGTTCTGCCCCATTATTAGTACTTATTTTATTTTGTAATTACTATTGTGATGTATAGAGGAACACGGGAGATGTCAGCTACTCTAAATATAGCACTTGTAAAAAAAGCGTCCCTAAAATATATTTGAAATGTTGACAACCATGTACTTAGGCACTGCCCAAGGGCCACAGGGTCAGTAGGGGCCCCATGAGAGGCTCCGGTGATAGTGAAGCGGTAGTAAACTTTTCTAACATTACTACTTTTTAGAGGCCCTTGGGGAGGTTATGCCATAATGTACAAGTGTGCCCAGCATATTAGCACATTAGGGTACACTTACCTGTCAGACATCCAGTGCTGTGCTGTGATCAGTCCGGCGGGGCCGGGCACTTCATCTTCACCCGGTCTTCCTTCTGGGTTCTGTGCCTTCCGTCATTTGCCTTGGCCAGGCTGCGTTGATGTCATTCCCTCTTTCTCCCATCCCCCCCTTTCTCTCTCATCCTCCCTCACTTACCCCTCACACCTCTTTCATCCCCTTTCTCTCTCTCTCTTCCTCCCTCTCTCTCTTTAATTTAATTTGTTATAACAAAAAATAGTTTGCATTTTTATTTATTTATTGTTTATAAAAGGCCCCATCAAAATCCTCAGCACCAGGCCCACGATGTTCTTAATCTGGCCCTGCCTCTTGGACCTCTTACACCCCAGAACCATCAACTACCGATGGAAATTTCCTTTCTGCCTTTCTGCAACAAATCAAGGGTGCAGAGCTAATTTAAGCATTCCAGAGGACCTGGAACACTTCTGTAATGTTTTGGAGATTCCAAGGATTAATTTATTTGACTGGTACAGTGACTTTTGCCTACCGCTTTCAAGACAAGCCACTTCAAAGGACATTCACAAAGCGGGCCACCGCGGCCCAGGGTGCCAATGCTCATTCACAACTGAATACCCTCTTCCAGCCACTCAAGACACTTGGAGGAATGACAGCCCAATGACAGCCCAGCAGCATCACCAGCTCACCGAAGGGCTCGCCTCTCTGCTTAAAGTTGACACCTACTAAACCCAGAACACATGCCATGGATTAAGGTCTGTAAACCATCTTCATTATCTGTCCTCTCAATACCAGCTGTTGAGTGATCCCCTCTCTCCCTCATCCCCATCCCCATATGTCTAAACTACCCAAAACACTGCCTCTAAATCCCACCATCTCACAGACTTATTCCTCTCCCCCTAAGAGAGAAGAAATTGGTGACATATCAAATCCTCTAGCAAGCTTCGCTCATGGTGCTAAATATTTATATATACCATCGGTAGCTACAACACCACCATGGCTTCACTCCCCCTATAGGGCCGTCTCTTCTATTATTTCGCAATCCTGGAACTTTTTATATGCAGTCTCTTATTTTAAAGGGTCTAAAGTGGATCATACAAAACCTCTAACCATCAAACTACAACAGCTCCTTCACTGCATCAAGTTCACTAGACTTTGGAAAATCTACCAATCGAGATCCTAATACCTTATCACCCATAACCCCCCAAGCCAAGAAGCGCAAGGAGAACAATCACTCAAAATTCACAAAACACCTTATGATGATGCCTATCCACTTCTGCAGGAACTCCTCCACCACCTATCTCCTTTTCACTCCCTTCCTTACCAGTGTTGCCAACCTACCAGACTGAAATTCACTGATACGACACTCAAAATTTACTGGCACAACCAAGTTTTTACTAGCATTTTCTAAAAGTTACAAAATTACAGTGTGAGGATCAAGTTATAAGAATAAAAATGGTTGACAGTATATTTCTTTTAATGCTTATCTCGTCTGTTTTCAGTATTTTTAAAGACATCATTCTTAAAGGCCGGATGGGTGCAGTCACATCCAGTCACGTACACACAAAGAGGAAGCCAGGTCATAAGGGTCAACTAATGCATCAGCTCTAAGAGCAGAAGACATTGCCTTTTATAGAAGTTGTTTTGTTTCAACATTTTTAACGTCTGTCTTTCCTTTGTGTATATAAGAGCTGTGTGATAATAAAGAAGTCTCAGAGTAAGCAAGTGCGACCGTCTGAGTAGATATACTGAGAAGTTTTTCCGTGTCTCCTTGCTTAGATAAGACTCTAATAATAATTGGGAAACGGTAACATAACTTGTGAATAGGTGACTTGCAGTAGTCACACCTAACTTTTTTGGCGCACGAACAAGGGACTTCGCTAAAGAAACTACAAGAGGCGAACGAACATAAGGACGGAACAAAGAGGTCGGGCATATCAGGAACCACAGACAAATCCTGCGCAGGTAAGAAAAGCTTTATTTTCTTATAAACTCTGTGCTTCTTAGATTTGTGCCCACCCGATCTGTCTGTATTGTTCTTCAGGTAAAACCAACCTCTGTAGTAAGCGGGTCTTGAATTTAATATTTGACTTATGTTACCGTTGTTTCTTGTCTGTCTCCTTGTCATCTGTCTGTTGTGACTGAGATAAGCCCTGTTTGTATGGTGTGAATTGAAACATATATCATCCCAATGGGTAACGGAATGCGCCCTTAACTCGTAAGAGTACTTGGGGGTCCGACACTTAAGTTTGATATACGCTTTTTGATTCATGAGCCTAAAAACGGGTTGAAAGTATAAGTCCTGACTGCCTCAATAAAGCAGGAATAAGAAACGAATGCTGAGAGATTCCATGGTAATGGGAAGGGAATAAGGTCTCCACAAAGCCCGGAGATCTAGTTATATGTGTTTGGCCACCAAAGGGAATGCTTGTATATGTTGTAGCTGTCAGTCTGGTCATAATATTTGTCAGTTGGCTAGCATATAAAGTAATTCGATTTCAGAAATCTCATCCAGGAGAGGTTTTTAGTATTTTGGCACCCTAGGAGGAGAAGGCAACGAGACACTTAGTAAGTGATCCAAACGCCACCTAGGCAGGACTGTCAAAATGGGCCAGACACATGGTAAACCCCAGGAGGAATCTCAGAAATGTTATGCTGTTAAAGACATAATTACAATGTTGTATGGGAAGGACAAGGCACAGGGCACGAATAGGGTTCTCAAGAAATTTGGAATGGATGGAGAAAATGGGCTAAGTGTAGAAGGTTGGGAGAATATAAAGAGAGACAGACAGGGGGAGGTCCTGCAGAACAGATGGGTATCACAAATACAATGTTTAATTAAGGTTTCCAACAGGGCTAAAGAGGAGGGATGGAAGTATTGTCATGAACAGGGTGGATGGGATATGAAGGTCCGACGCAAGAGTCTCCCTTCTGCTCCCGAGGATGGAGTAAAAACGGAAGGTACTCCACCTCCTTATACCACTACCACACCAGGTAGCGAAAGACCAAAACTTTATCCTTCCTTAAGAGGAAGAGGATGGGTATGCCGAGTATGCGGTACCCAGAATACAGACTGGGCACAGGAATGTGTACATTGCGGAGCTCAAAGACCAGAGTCCGTAGCTCCAGTCCACAGTCGGACTAGGGTAATACAAGTAAATAATCCAAATGCGGGTCAAGCAGGACAGCCACCTACAGTGACTCGACAAGTCGTTCTGAGGACATGGACACCTTGGTCGGCTGACACTCTTATGGCATTAATACAGAATGCTCCTGATCCCGTAGCAAAACCTGCCGCATTCTGTAGATTCGTGACACAATTACTAGACACACATGAAGCAACTTGGCAAGATGGGGAAGATTTGTGTAGACATAAAATGACACTAACGATGTTTAATCAATTTATGAATGAAATTGCTCCACATAGACCACAAGGGGATCCAGCGGCAGATCCACCAGGAATACACCCCCGTCATATAGACTCTAGACCCCTGTTTATTAATCAGTTACGAGAATTTTGCCAAGGGAAACAGCAGGAAAGGGATTCGACAGCGCCCATAAAACAGGCCCCAGGTCAGACTGTTACAGAATTTTACCTCAACATGGAAAGCATGATGGCTGACGAAGGTCTAGATTTAGCCTTACCCGTCACCATTAGGGCTTTCAATCGACAGTTTATGGAAGGACTAGTACCCCAAATAGGTGACAAACTGAAGGCATGTACTCCCGAATGGAGAGCCATACGGGACAGAGGAACATTGTTGCAGAAAGCACAAGGCATAGAGGCTGATTTAGCAGAAACTAAACCCAGAAGGACACCGGGAGTTAACACTGTTGCCCGGGTCAATGAAGGAGGGAATTCCTCCCGTAAACCTCTTACCTGTTATTACTGCAACAAGGTGGGACATATAAAAAGAGACTGTAGGAAAAGAATAAAAGACGAACAGGAAGGAAACACGGACAGAGACACGAGGGACTACAGACAGAGGCGTACCAATGATAGGGACGATCCGACCGCATGACTTGCCCCAGTCCTAGCTGAATCAGAGAATAAAATGCTCCACATATTGATGAAGGTGGAAGGTAAACATGTTCCTTGTTTAGTTGACACAGGAGCATCACGCAGCTTATTATCTGATTCAGTAGTCCCTCCACACATGACATCCCGTGACACCATACCCATAAGTGGTTATGACGGTCTTTTGTCCGATGCCCCACTGACTAAACCTTTAAAAGTAAAAATAGGGAATCACATGTTTTTGTCACGCTTTTTGATTTCCAGAGGAGCCCCTACTAATTTATTAGGAGCAGATATTCTTCAGAAAATAGGAGCGAACATTACTTATCATCCAGATGGTATGGTCACCTTAGCAATAGGAGACGACCCAGAGGGTATAGAAATCTGTAATAAAATACAATGTTTGGAAATAGAACCAGAACTGTCCAATACACCCTCGCCGGAAATAGATCAAATTCTGTCTAGCCTTCCGGAAGGGCTATGGGAAACACATCCAGCAGACGTTGGACTTTTGCCCATACCCCCGGTTACTCTACAGCTGATTCCAGGAGCAGTTCTCCCCCAGCAGAAACAGTACCCACTCAGTGCGCCCCAGGAAGCAGCTATAGAACTACAAGTGGAGGCTCTACTCAAAAGTGGAGCATTAAAAGAAATACAGTCACCAGCCAATACCCCATTGTATCCGGTCAAGAAAAAGACATTGGGGGATGGCCCAGTAAAGTATAGAATGGTACAAGACCTAAGGGCGGTAAACAAAATATTGGTCCCAATAACGCCACTAGTACCAAACCCGCATACTTTACTTTCAGAAGTACCATCAGATAGCTCCTCATTTACTGTTATAGACTTGGCTAATGCTTTCTTTTCTGTACCCCTGGCGGAGGAATGTCAACCGTGGTTTGCGTTCCGTCTCAAAAACCGCCAGTTGACCTGGACACGCCTACCGCAAGGAATGGCGCATTCGCCAACTCTATACTCGCAAGCCCTACAGACAGTGTTGGGGGAATGGCAACCACCTGACACTTGTGTATTGTTGCAATATGTAGATGACCTATTGTTATGTTGTCCGGATAACGATACTTGTTTAAAAGCCACTCTATCATTGTTACAATTCCTGGCCGAAAAAGTGTGCAAAGTGAATAGAACTAAGTTACAGGTATGCCAGAAAAAGGTTGTCTTTTTGGGCCACTGTATATCCCAGGGTACTCGACACCTCACTGAAGAACGAGTCCAGGCCATAAGACAAATGAATGTCCCACGCAACTTTAAGCAACTTCGTATGTTTCTGGGAATGGTATCATATTGTAGACAATGGATACCACATGCCAGTTCTCTGATGCAGCCATTATATGATTGCTTGAAAATAGTACCCTATGTACTCACAGAAGCAGGTCATAAGTCTTTTAGCACCTTAAGAAAGTTACTAATTTTGGCACCTGCGATCGGGATCCCTGACTATACCAAAACATTTCATTTGTACATTGCTGAAATCACGGGACACGCAACAGGGGTGTTGACACAACAACACATCAAACAAAGGCCGGTAGCATATTTCTCCTCGGCTCTCGATCCTGTCTCTAGAGGATCACCGTCCTGTGTACGAGCAGTCGCAGCAGTGTCAATTATCATTGACAAATCCTCAGAAATCGTCTTAGACAATCCTGTAGTGGTACATACCACACATGACATACACGCCATCTTGTCACAAGTTCAGCCAAAGCACATATCAATGGCGAGGCAGCTGCGTCTGCAATGCACCTTGCTCCTACCTCCCAATGTTACCTTCCAGCGATGCACTTCCTTTAACTTAGCACAACTTCTACCCTTACAGACAGATTTGACAGGGGGGAGTAATGGTGAAGGCACAGCACAAGAAACTCAGGATTCTGACACACTTTCATTTCATGACATAACATCTGATGAACACGATTGTTTTCAACTTATGGAACAAGAGATCACGGGGTTCCCACATGTTACAGACACACCCATTGCAAATGCAGAACACACACTGTACATAGATGGTAGTAGATTTGCCGATGACAAAGGTAAATATCACACAGGTTATGCTGTGGTAACGGACACACAGGTAATTGAGGCAAAGTCATTACCAGCACACATGTCGGCACAAGAAGCGGAACTAACGGCCTTAGAAAAAGCCTTAGAACACTTAGAGGGACAAGAAGGGAACATTTACACTGACTCTGCCTATGCTTATGGTGTTGCACATGATTATGGCCACATATGGAAAGCTAGAGGTTACCTTACAGCAGCAGGCACACCTGTTAAACATGGTGAAGGAATCAAAAGAGTCCTGAACAATCTTCAAAAAGTTAGAAGAGTAGCCATTATGAAGATAGCGGCACACACGAGCGCAAAAACAATTGAGGCAAAAGGAAATGCATTTGCAGATTTAACTGCAAAACAAGCAGCTCTAGGGGAAGTAAGCCCTGAGACCTTAGCTACGGTAAAGGTGAGCATCCCAGAACCGACATGGCAACAGATGAGTAAACTACAGGAGCAAGCAGGAGAGAGCGAGAAAGATAGATGGGTAAAAATGGGAGCAGCACCAGGCCTTGACAATATATGGAGGGAAGGAGGCAGAATATGCCTACCTGCCTCTCTATACCCCGCAATGGCAGCGGCTGTCCACTTGCCCACTCATGTCAGCTCCAATTCTATGTATAGGATTGTAAGCCAAGGATGGCTAGCTCCTGGATTCAGTAGTACTGCAAGGAACTACTGTGCTGCATGCCAAATCTGTCTGTTAAATAACCCAGGACAGAGAGTGAAAACCCCACGTAAACATCAGGTTCGGGCCCAGTATCCCTTTCAGAGACTGCAAATTGACTATATCCAAATGCCTAAGAGCGGCCCATTTGAATTTTGTCTCGTGTGCATCTGCTTATTTTCAGGCTGGCCAGAAAGTTATCCAGTGAAATCAGCTACAGCGAAAGCCACAGCGAAGAAACTGATCACAGAGTTAATACCTAGGTTTGGTCTTCCTGAAACCATAGAATCAGATAGGGGAACACACTTTACAGGAGAAATCATGCAGAATGTAATGGCTATGTTAGGGGTTCAACAAAGTTTCCACACCCCTTACCACCCACAGAGTTCAGGATCAGTAGAAAGAGTAAATGGGACAATAAAGTTAAAAATACAAAAAGCTATGCAAGAGTTAAATAAACCTTGGCCAGAATGTCTGCCTTTAGCTTTGTTCTCCATAAGGTATACTCCAACGGGAAAAACAGGGTTATCCCCATATGAAATACTTTTTGGGAATGCACCCAGACTAGGTTTATACTTTCCACAGAGTATGCAATTGCAATGTGATAGTTTGACTGCATATGTGATACAATTACAACAGCATCTAACTAAGATCCACAAAAGTGTGTATTCTTCTCTTCCAGACCCTAACTCAATAGCAGGCACTCATTCACTGAGCCCCGGAGATTGGGTCTATGTAAAGAAACATACCAGAAAAGCTTTAGAGCCACGGTTTGAAGGACCATATCAAGTACTGCTGACCACTCCCACATCGGTCAAGTTGGAGGGTAAAGCAGCCTGGATCCACGCTTCACACTGTAAAAAGGAGCCAGTTGGCAAATGACAACATGTATCTTTTTATTCTTTTTGTTTCAGTAATCCTGACCAATAGTTTGGTTACCTCACAGAATGAAATTCACAAGGATGAAGGATTTTCTAAAAAAATGTTATTACTGAAGTTTAAATATGCTTATGCTCGGAAGTCAGGATATGAGAAATGTTGGATTTGCAGTAAATTACACCCCAGTACAGCAAATATACCACTGATGGCAGTTCCTATAAATTATACTGACCTTGCTAACAGTAGCATTAACATAACTGAAACAAATACCAGCAAGACAGTAATGTTTAAATCAAATGGTCTCGCCTTTCCCCCTGCCTGGTGTTTCAACTTAGGGAACACAACGGGAGGAAATAGAGAATGCCAAGACAGCAAGTTTAATTTGTCCATTGTCGTATTAAATGGAAGCTTCTATCCCAGTAATTCCAGCACACACCAGACATTATCTGACTTCCTCACTAACATTGTGGATAATAATGTTAGGTGGTTAGTATCCAACTTATCCCTCTATGGATACACCTCTCGTTATAGACATAATATCAGTTCAAGTCCAGTAGCCTTAGGAAACAATATATACATCTGTTGTGGGGATAAGTGTTATACCTGGATACCTAGAAGGGCTCAGGGATGGTGCTACCTCGCAAGTTTGGTACCAGTAATGGGAGTAGTGGGTGATGAACGAGGTGATCACCTACTAGAAGCTAGTATGCACCCCAGATATCCCCTCAGATATCGTAGCAAGAGAGAAATATTCTTAGAGCAGGACATGGCATGGGCTTGGTTCCCGTCCTGGACAGGATGGGGTATAGACTTAATGAAGCGACTAAATAACTATACTGGAATAATTAATGATATTTTGGAGAAAAACTCTGATGACATTACTAAGTTAAATCTAGAGACCAGAGCCATCACAAAACAAATAGAATTACATGAGTTAGCGATTGAAAGTATGAGTGCAGCATTAACAGGACTCTGTGAGACCACAGAAGACTATGAATGTTGTACTTGGATACATAACACCAGCATCGAAGTACCCGATTATTATGACATCATTGCACAACACCGCACGGAAGTAAAGGATCTACAGGAGAAGGCCCGTAATATTGGCCGTGACTGGGATCCTTTTGGTGGAACTTTTAGTTTCTCAGGGTTATTTTCTTGGTTCAAGAAGGCAGCAATGATGATTATAGTAGTGCTTATATTCATATTTCTCATTTATTTGTGTTTTAAGTTGTTTATGTGCTTTTGCAAGAAAGCCAAGGTAAATGCTGTAGAAAAGATGGAACTTTTGTAAGTTGATAAGTTGGATAAGATAGGTGGATTTAGTTTCTTGACATCACCCATCTGTCAGAAAAGCCACTCTTCCTGAATTTTAGATGTTGGTACTATCCAGGGGGATGGGTGTATACCCCTCTGACAACTCGCGGTCAGGGAGAGTACTTTGGACATAGGCCGACTAGAACTTGTTCAGGTGGACCCAGGGTAAGAGGGAGGGGTGATGTCAAAGGGGGAAGTTGTGAGGATCAAGTTATAAGAATAAAAATGGTTGACAGTATATTTCTTTTAATGCTTATCTCGTCTGTTTTCAGTATTTTTAAAGACATCATTCTTAAAGGCCGGATGGGTGCAGTCACATCCAGTCACGTACACACAAAGAGGAAGCCAGGTCATAAGGGTCAACTAATGCATCAGCTCTAAGAGCAGAAGACATTGCCTTTTATAGAAGTTGTTTTGTTTCAATATTTTTAACGTCTGTCTTTCCTTTGTGTATATAAGAGCTGTGTGATAATAAAGAAGTCTCAGCGTAAGCAAGTGCGACTGTCTGAGCAGATATACTGAGAAGTTTTTCCGTGTCTCCTTGCTTAGATAAGACTCTAATAATAATTGGGAAACGGTAACATAACTTGTGAATAGGTGACTTGCAGTAGTCACACCTAACAACAGTTTGCAGTGAAAATGTTAGTACTTAGACCCCTTTCACACCACACCGCCCATAGCGTGGGTGGTAAACGCCGCTATTTTTTATTGCAGCGCATTTAGTCCGCTAGCAGGTCGCTTTTACCCCCCGCTATGCAGCCGAGAAAGGGTTAAAGCCCTCGGGCTTTCACACTACAAACAATGGTGCCGATTTTTTAGGGCTGATTGCAGGCGCTATTTCTAATGCTATAGCGCCTGCAAAATGCCCTGGTGTGAAAGGGGTCTTAATGCAGTCTGTTGACATAAATTGTAATAAAAACGTCTTTGCCATTCTGAGGCTTCCCTCCAACCACTTTGCATATTATTTTTTATACACTGTGCCCCCTGTCCCCATCTCTCCTTCACCCCCTGTCTCCATCCCTCCTTCATTTCCTGTTTCCATCCCTCCTATACTTCCTGTCTCTATCACCTCCCATCTCCATCCCATCTTCACCTCCTGTCTCCATCACCTCCTGTCGCCATCACTCCATACCTCCTTCACCACCTGTCTCCATCCATATTTAACCTCCTGTCTCCATCCCTCCTGCGCCTCCTGTCCCCATCCATTTTTTACCTCCTGTCTCCATCACCTCCCTCACTTCCTGTCTCCATTCTGCATTTACCCAATGTCTCTATCCCTCCTTCACCCCCTGTCTTCATCCCTCCATTATCTCCTGTCTCCATCCCTCCTTCATTTCCTGTCTCCATCCCTTCTTCATTTCCTGTCTCCATCCCCCCTTACAAGCCTGTCTCTATCACTATCACCTCCTTTCTCAATCACTCAATCCCTCCCGTCTCCACCCATCCATGAAAGTAAACAGCTTGTAGATCAATCGTAGAGTGATGTCTCTTGGTAGGATGATGACTGCATGAGTCGAAACGCGTTGGTTGGACCTACCAAGAGACATCGCTCTACGATTGATTTACAATCTGTTTACTTTCTATGGAAATGTGAGTAGAAAATATATTTTATATTAAAAAGCTCTTTTAAACGGGGTTATGCTATCTGAGTTTTTTTCAATTTTTTGGGAATATATGTGAAACTTCATACATTTACCCCCATTCTGATGTTCGGGAAACATATGTTGCCATGTTTTGAAGATTGTGAGATGAAAATATATCTGATAGATTCATCCCAGTGATAAAGCTTGATTTGACCAGGGCGGCATACCCTCCGCCATGTTCAAACCATCTGGTAAGCCTCATCCCTATCACTGTGACGGCGGTGGTGTCTGTTTTCGTTTTGAGGAATCACGTTGTGGATATTTTTCTATAGACATTTATATATGTCTTCCTATCACAGAAAATTATTTGGATTTGATTAACCTTATGCACTTTTAACCATAAGCACACAAGGACTTTGTTTTGATCACTTTTTCTGTATAATAATATTTACACGTTTTTGATTTTGGGTGCTTTATATATGTCTCCATTTCGCCTTCTCCCCCTGTCCCCATCTCTCCTTCACCCCCTGTCTCCATCCCTCCTTCATTTCCTGTTTCCATCCCTCCTATACTTCCTGTCTCTATCACCTCCCGTCTCGATCCCATCTTCACCTTCTGTCTCCATCACCTCCTGTCGCCATCACTCCATACCTCCTTCACCACCTGTCTCCATCCATATTTAACCTCCTGTCTCCATCCCTCCTGCGCCTCCTGTCCCCATCCATTTTTTACCCCCTGTCTCCATCACCTCCCTCACTTCCTGTCTCCATTCTGCATTTACCCAATGTCTCCATCCCTCCTTCACCCCCTGTTTTCATCCCTCCATTATCTCCTGTCTCCATCCCTCCTTCATTTCCTGTCTCCATCCCTCCTTCATTTCCTGTCTCCATCCCTCCTTCATTTCCTGTCGCCATCCCCCCTTACAAGCCTGTCTCTATCACTATCACCTCCTTTCTCAATCACTCCATCCCTCCTGTCTCCACCCTTCCATGAAAGTAAACAGCTTGTAGATCAATCGTAGAGTGATGTCTCTTGGTAGGATGATGACTGCATGAGTCGAAACGCGTTGGTTGGACCTACCAAGAGACATCGCTCTACGATTGATTTACAATCTGTTTACTTTCTATGGAAATGTGAGTAGAAAATATATTTTATATTAAAAAGCTCTTTTAAACGGGGTTACGCTATCTGAGTTTTTTTAAAAATTTTGGGAATATATGTGAAACTCCATACATTTACCCCCCATTCTGATGTTCGGGAAACATATGTTGCCATGTTTTGAAGATTGTGAGATGAAAATATATCTGATAGATTCATCCCAGTGATAAAGCTTGATTTGACCTGGGCGGCATACGCCCCGCCATGTTCAAACCATCTGGTAAGCCTCCTCCCTATCACGGTGACGGTGGTGGTGTCTGTTTTCGTTTTGAGGAATCACGTTGTGGATATTTTTCTATAGACATTTATATATGTCTTCCTATCACAGAAAATTATTTGGATTTGATTAACCTTATGCACTTTTAACCATAAGCACACAAGGACTTTGTTTCGATCACTTTTTCTGTATAATAATATTTACATGTTTTTGATTTTGGGTGCTTTATATATTTTTTTATAGGACATATGTATTAATTTTAAACTATATATTATATATGCTCATGTTTATATTATTAGATGCAATTTTTCACTAGAGTCAGACTGATTTTGTGATAATTTTTGTAATATAGCGCTACACATTTTTTTACATATTGTCTTTGAAGCTTTTGGTCTATAGCAATGTTGGCGGCTTTATTGCACATTTTTATTTGGTTTGCTGTGCGGTACTTTTTTTCTTTTCACCTCCTGTCTCCTTCCCTTCTTCACCTCCTGTCTCCATCCCTCTTTTACCTCCTGTCTCCATCACCTCCTGTTTCCATCACTCCATCACTTCCTATCCCCATCACTTCCTGTCTCCACCCCTACATCATCTCTTGTCTGCATCCCCTCCTGTCTCCATCCCTCCATCACCTTCTGACTCTATCCTTTTTTAACCTTCTGTCTCCATCCCTCTTTTACCTCATGTCTCTATCCCTCCTTCACCCCCTGTCTCCATCCCTCCTTTACCTGCTGTCTCTATCCCTCCTTCACCTCCTGTCTCCATCCCTCCTTACCTCCTGTCTCCATCACCTCCTGTCTCTATCCCTCTTTCACCTCCTGTCTCCATTGCCTCCTGTCTTCATCACACCATCCCTCCTTTCTCCATCCTTGGTTCACCTCCTGTATCCATCCCTCCTTCACCTCCTGTATCTATCCCTCATGACCTCCTGTCTCCATTCCTCATTCACCTCCTGTCTTCGTCCCTCCTTCATCGCCTGTCTCCATCCCTCCATCCCTTCTTCACCGCCTGTCTCCATCCCTCCTTCACCTCCTGTCCCCATCACCTTCTGTCTCCATCATCTCCATTCCTCCTTCACCTCCTGTAACCATCACCTCCTGTGTCCATCACTCCATCCCTCCTGTCTCCATCCCTCCTTCACCTCCTGTCTACATCCCTTCTTTACCTCTTGTCTCCATCCCTCTTTTACCTCCTGTATCCATCCCTCTTTTACCTCCTGTATCCATCCCTCTTTTATCTCTTGTCTCCATCCCTCCTCTCTCTATCCCTCCTTCATCTCCTGTCTCCATCCCTCCTGTCTCTATCCTTCCTTCACCTCCTGTCTCCATCCCTCCTTCATCTCCTATCTCCATCCCTGTTTCCCCTTATGTCTCCATCCCTTTGTTGCAGGTCCCTCAACCTCTTCACTCTCCATCACTTTCATCCCTCTGTTACTCTATCCCTCCCTTCTTTCATATTTCCATAACTCCATCACACTATCCTTTTATCTCTTGCTCCATCCCTCCCTCCATCATACTGTTCATCCAACAATCCTTGTGCCCTATATCCCTCCACCCTTTCTATCCGCTATCACTTTCATCCCTCTATTATTCTGTCTCTCCATCTATCTTTCCATAACTCCATCCCCCTCATCACCCCATCCCTCTATCCTTTGCTCCATCACTCCATTTCTCTGTCTCTCTCACCATCCCTCCATCTATCTGTCACACAATCTATACTTCTATCCTTTACGCACTCCTCACTCTTTCCATTTCTCTGTCCATCTCCCTCCCCCATCACTTCACCACTCTGTCATTCCATTATAAACAAATAAAAATACAATACAAATAAAAATACTTTATAGCGCTACCACACCAAATGTGCTCACTACTTACTAAAAAAATATGAACAATAAACACCTTAAGACCATTAAGCACAATAAAGAATCAAATATATAATGACCATACAGTATATACACACTATACAACACCAGCACTTTCATCTACATAATCAGCCTGATCTATGATATTGCTGCTTCCTCCCCGCTTCTGGCATGCTGGGATTTTTAGTGCCCCAGCCTGAAACATGAGGTGGTCATGCAAGAGAGGAGGCTGTGCCTGTGTATTGGACTGGTGAACAGGCAAAGGGTATGGACTCTAGCAGGCCCGGACTGGGACAAAATAATAGGCCCGGGCATTTTGCATTGAGCAGCCCATGACATGTTAACCGGCCCCTTCCCCACTGTCCTCCCTGACAGATCCCCTGAGAGGGGGAGGGGGTGAGGTGGGACCCGGAAAGAGCATGGAGGGATGGCGGAGAGCATGGGGGGATGGCGGAGAGCATGGGGGGAGGTGGAGAGCATGGGGGGAGGTGGAGAGTAAGGGGTTATGGCAGAGAGCATGGGGGAAGGTGGAGAGTATGGGGGGATGGCGGAGAGCATGAGGGGAGGTGGAGAGCATGGGGGGAGGTGCAGAGTATGTGGGGAGGTACAGAGTATGGGGGGTGGCAGAGAGCATGGGGGGGTGGCAGAGAGCATGGGGGAGGTGGAGAGTATGGGGGGATGGCAGAGAGCATGGGGGGAGGTGGAGAGTATGGGGGGATGGCGGAGAGCATGGGGGGAGGTGGAGAGCATGGGGGTGGCAGAGAGCATGGGGGTGGCAGAGAGCACGGGGGTGGCAGAGAGCATGGGGGTGGCAGAGAGCATGGGGGTTGGCAGAGAGCATGGGGGGGAGGCGGAGGGCGTGGGGGGGAAATGGATGGCGTGGGGGGGAGGCGGAGGGCGTGGGGGGA
Organism: Lithobates pipiens; assembly: GCF_037356315.1. NCBI lineage: Eukaryota > Metazoa > Chordata > Amphibia > Anura > Ranidae > Lithobates > Lithobates pipiens. Next base: position 330,538,054 of record NW_027507764.1, on the reverse strand, counting down.
GGTGGAGTGCGTGGGGGGTGGCGGAGAGCGTGGGGGGGTGGCCGAGAGCATGGGGGTGGCGGAGAGCATGGTGGGAGGTGGAGAGTATGGGGGGATGGTGGAGAGCATGGGGGGAGGTGCAGAGTATGGGGGGTGGCAGAGAGCATGGGGGGTGGAAGAGAGAATGGGGGGTGGCAGAAAGCATGGGGGAGGCAGAGAGCATGGGGGGGAGGCAGAGAGCATGGGGGGATGGCAGAGAGCATGGGGGGAGGCGGAGAGCATGGGGGAGGTTGAGACGATGGGGGGATGGCGGAGAGCATGGGGGGAGGTGGAGAGTATGGGGGATGGCGGAGAGCATGGGGGAGGGGAAGAGCATGGGGGGAGGTGGAGAGCATGGGGGGTGGCAGAGAGCATGGGGGTGGCAGAGAGCATGGGGGGTGGCAGAGAACATGGGGGGTGGCAGAGAACATGGGGGTGGCAGAGAGCATGGGGGGGAGGTGGAGAGCATGGGGGGAGGTGGAGAGCATGGGGTGTGGCAGAGAGCATGGGGGGAGGTCGAGAGCATGGGGGGTGGCAGAGAGCATGGGGGGGGCAGAGAGCATGGGGGGGCAGAGAGCATGGGGGGGGTGGCAGAGAGCGTGGGGGGAGGTGGAGAATATGGGGGGATGGCAGAGAGTATGGGTGCCTTGGAGAACATGGGGGGAGGTGCAGAGTATGGGGGTGGCAGAGAGCATGGGATGGGGGTGGCGGAGAGCATGGGGGGGGTGGCAGAGAGCATGGGGGGTGGCAGAGAGCATGGGGGGATGGCAGAGAGTATGGGGGGAGGTGGAGAGTATGGGGGGATGGCGGAGAGTATGGGCGGATGGCGGAGAGCATGGGGGGAGGTGGAGAGCATGGGGGGAGGTGGAGAGCATGGGGGCAGGTGGAGAGTATGGGGGGTGGCAGAGAGCATGGGGGGGAGGCGGAGAGCAGGGGGGAGGCGGAGAGCATGGGGGGGTGGCAGAGAGCATGGGGGGAGAGCATGGGGGGTGGCAGAGAGCATGGGGGGAGGTGGAGAGCATGGGGGTGGAAGAGAGCATGGGGGAGGTGGAGAGCATGGGGGGTGGCGGAGAGCATGAGTGGAGGTGGAGAGCATGGGGGGTGGCAGAGAGCATGGGGGGTGGCAGAGAGCATGGGGGGGGGGTGGCAGAGAGCATGGGGGTGGGAGAGAGCATGGGGGGTGGCAGAGAGCATGGGGGGAGGTGGAGCGTATGGGGGGGTGGCCGAGAGCATGGGGGATGGCCGAGAGCATGGGGGATGGCCGAGAGCATGGGGGGGGTGACAGAGAGCATGGGGGGGTGGAGAGTATGGGGGGAGGTGGAGAGCATGGGGTGGCAGAGAGCATGGGGGTTGGCAGAGAGCATGGGGGGGAGGCGGAGGGCGTGGGGGGGAAATGGATGGCGTGGGGGGGAGGCGGAGGGCGTGGGGGGAGGTGGAGTGCGTGGGGGGTGGCGGAGAGCGTGGGGGGGTGGCCGAGAGCATGGGGGTGGCGGAGAGCATGGTGGGAGGTGGAGAGTATGGGGGGATGGTGGAGAGCATGGGGGGAGGTGCAGAGTATGGGGGGTGGCAGAGAGCATGGGGGGTGGAAGAGAGAATGGGGGGTGGCAGAAAGCATGGGGGAGGCAGAGAGCATGGGGGGGAGGCAGAGAGCATGGGGGGATGGCAGAGAGCATGGGGGGAGGCGGAGAGCATGGGGGAGGTTGAGACGATGGGGGGATGGCGGAGAGCATGGGGGGAGGTGGAGAGTATGGGGGATGGCGGAGAGCATGGGGGAGGGGAAGAGCATGGGGGGAGGTGGAGAGCATGGGGGGTGGCAGAGAGCATGGGGGTGGCAGAGAGCATGGGGGGTGGCAGAGAACATGGGGGGTGGCAGAGAACATGGGGGTGGCAGAGAGCATGGGGGGGAGGTGGAGAGCATGGGGGGAGGTGGAGAGCATGGGGTGTGGCAGAGAGCATGGGGGGAGGTCGAGAGCATGGGGGGTGGCAGAGAGCATGGGGGGGGCAGAGAGCATGGGGGGGCAGAGAGCATGGGGGGGGTGGCAGAGAGCGTGGGGGGAGGTGGAGAATATGGGGGGATGGCAGAGAGTATGGGTGCCTTGGAGAACATGGGGGGAGGTGCAGAGTATGGGGGTGGCGGAGAGCATGGGATGGGGGTGGCGGAGAGCATGGGGGGGGTGGCAGAGAGCATGGGGGGTGGCAGAGAGCATGGGGGGATGGCAGAGAGTATGGGGGGAGGTGGAGAGTATGGGGGGATGGCGGAGAGTATGGGCGGATGGCGGAGAGCATGGGGGGAGGTGGAGAGCATGGGGGGAGGTGGAGAGCATGGGGGCAGGTGGAGAGTATGGGGGGTGGCAGAGAGCATGGGGGGGAGGCGGAGAGCAGGGGGGAGGCGGAGAGCATGGGGGGGTGGCAGAGAGCATGGGGGGAGAGCATGGGGGGTGGCAGAGAGCATGGGGGGAGGTGGAGAGCATGGGGGTGGAAGAGAGCATGGGGGAGGTGGAGAGCATGGGGGGTGGCGGAGAGCATGAGTGGAGGTGGAGAGCATGGGGGGTGGCAGAGAGCATGGGGGGTGGCAGAGAGCATGGGGGGGGGGGGGTGGCAGAGAGCATGGGGGTGGGAGAGAGCATGGGGGGTGGCAGAGAGCATGGGGGGAGGTGGAGCGTATGGGGGGGTGGCCGAGAGCATGGGGGGTGGCCGAGAGCATGGGGGGGGTGACAGAGAGCATGGGGGGGTGGAGAGTATGGGGGGAGGTGGAGAGCATGGGGTGGCAGAGAGCATGGGGGGGGTGGAGAGTATGGGGGGTGGCCGAGAGCATGGGGGGTGGCCGAGAGCATGGGGGGTGGCAGAGAGCATGGGGGGGTGGAGAATATGGGGGGATGGCAGAGAGTATGGGTGCCTTGGAGAACATGGGGGATGGCAGAGAGTATGGGTGTGGTGGAGAGCCCAGGGGGGTGCAGCAGAGAGAAGCAGGATAGGAGGAGGGGTGGGGTCGGCTGCATATAGAGGAATAATTCTCTCCATCCTCCTCCTGCAGTCTCTGATTGCTTCTCCCCTCCCTCTCGCAGGCATTCCGCTACTGCAGGAGGAAGATGGAGAGAATTATTCTTCTATATGCAGCCGCCCCCAGCCCTCCTCCTATACAGTTTACGGGGGGGGGGGGGCTGAACTCACATTTTCACCGGTGTTCTGCCGTATAGTGTCCGGCCATCATATAGCATCCGTCCCATACTGCGCATGCGCAGTACGGAGCAGACGAAGCTTCGGAAAACTTCCGAAGCTGAACGGCGCCTGCGCCGTGAGTGGAGGTGGTAGCCCCACCATCCAAGCGGACATAGGATTGTGAGTATTAAAGGGCCCCTCGCGGGCGAGCTTCGCTCGCCACGCTTCGGGCTCGGCCTCGCTGCGCTCGGCTCTTTTTTATTCCTACTCTATGTCCACTTGGATAGTGGGGATAGAACCTGGACTCACGGCGCAGGCGCCGTTCATCCTCTGCAATTTTCGGAATCTGTGTTGCTGTGTACTGCGCATGCGCAGTACACAGCGGACACTATCCGATGGAGGACGTTATTAGACAAGACACCGGCTCCAAGGTGTCTGCTCTGGCTCCTCCTCCCGGCACCGACGGCTGACCTGTACAGGCGGCCGCGCAGCCGTGCAGAGGCCGAAGGAGTCTCATCTAGCTCCTCCCCCCGGCGCCGATGGCTAAGCAGCCGGGCGGCCGAGGAGAGGCTGGATGAACGGCGCCAGCTCAAGCCCAGCAAGGCCTTGCAGACTTGCAGCCTGGCGGCAAATTTCCGAAGCTGAACAGCGCCTGCGCCGTGAGTGGAGCTGGTAGCCCCACCATCCAAGCGGATATAGGGTTGTGAGTATTAAAGGGCCCCTCGCGGGCGAGCTTCGCTCGCCACGCTTCGGGCTTGGCCTCTCTGCGCTCGGCTCTTTTTTATTCCTACTCTATGTCCACTTGGATAGTGGGGATAGAACCTGGACTCACGGCGCAGGCGCCGTTCATCCTCGGCAATTTTCGAAATCTGTGTTGCTGTGTACTGCGCATGCGCAGTACACAGCGGACACTATCCGATGGAGGACGTTATTAGACAAGACACCGGCTCCAAGGTGTCTGCTCTGGCTCCTCCTCCCGGCACCGATGGCTGACCTGTACAGGCGGCCACGCAGCCGTGCAGAGGCCGAAGGAGTCTCATCTAGCTCCTCCCCCCGGCGCCGATGGCTAAGCAGCCGGGCGGCCGAGGAGAGGCTGGATGAACGGCGCCAGCTCAAGCCCAGCAAGGACTTGCAGCCTGGCGGCCCCCGGCGGCCGTGGCCCACCGGGCGAGTACCCGGTTCACCCTATGGCCAATCCGGGCCTGGACTCTAGGGAGGGGGTAATAGAGATTGGGGGAAAGCTCAGAAAACATACTTCCTTCAGAAGTGGTGCAGATCCCACACACACAAAAAACAATCTACTATAACAGTGCGACACAGGAGTCTGCTACACAGAGCCCATCCTCTCCCCCCTCCTCCTGCCCACTAAGATAAACCACCAACAGGACTCCAAGTTGTTTAGCTTAGCGAGTTTACCTTATGCTAAGCTGAAGTCCATCCTCCACTGCAGGCTCCACTCCTCCCCGTCCCAGCATCTCCTGTGCTGAACTCAAATAAGGCGCGCTGGAAAGGGGTGGGTACAAGTAGCAGCACTCAGAGTCAGATCATCAGAGAATCTCATTCAGCTCTGGCCCGGGAACTGCACACTCGCAGTTGTGTGGAGGGCGTCACTGGCTGAAAGCATTTTTTTTTACTTTCAGGCTTTTCGCCTTACAGGCAACACGGGCAGATGGCAACACTGCTCCTTACCCCTCCTTCCCCCATAACCTACTCGATGGCCTAAAGATTGAATAAACAAAAAAAATATATATCCATCAGTAAGTATATTATGTGTGATCCGCTAAAAAAACATATAATATGTGAATGTCCAAAGACCAAAAAAAACAAATACAAAAAAAAATTCAACAGTTAGTGAAAAAAGATTGCTTGTGAATAAGCTTGGTGATACACTTCAAACAGTTCTTTATCCAGATATGGAAGGTATCAGGACATGTAGTGACCCACAGTGGAACTTAAACCTCCTTTTTAAGGGAAAATAATCCACCACTCTGTGCAATGTAGCAAAACTTTGTGGTGAACTATCCACCACCAGTATACAGTGCACTCAGCAGAAACTGGATATAAACCAGCCTTGCATGGGTATCCTGTGTCCAAACGATGGTGCCCAATAGATGTAAGTTTTCTCAGTCAGCATCCAGGTGGACATGGAATCAGAAAGTTAATCCATCCTCAATACTCCCAGTAGAGTGAGTACTGTGTAAAAAAGCTCACCGGGAGCCGAGGAGAAGCTAATATGGTGTAGCATTTATTGGAATCCAAAAGTAGTACACGTACAAAATGGCCAGTAAAAACAAACACAAAAACATGTGCTTCTCCTAGGGCTCCTGATGAGCTTGTTAATGCAGTACTCACCCCACCGGGGGTATTGAGGTTATATTAACTTCCTGATTACATGTCCACCTGGATGCTGACTGAGGATACTCACAGTAGACAGTAGAATACCAAGATCTCGCCACTACAAACATTCCACAGAAAATTTACCACTGTAATCCCCCAACATAAACTACCCCAAGACCAGCTCTAAAACCGACAACTTTCATTAAATATACCTAAAATCAAAATGATCTTCCCCCAACAAATCCCAATTCAAAACATTCAACTACCCCTTACCCATTCCCACGGAGGGAGAGAGAGACGGTAACCCATCCTCTCTGTCCCCCTCGCCTATCCCCCTTCAACCATTCCACATCCCCACACCCTTCCTTTCACTAAGCCCCCTTACCTTCTTTTTCTAACTACCCCCAACCCCACCTTTTGTTACAGCCCTGGACCCTGCTCAGCTCTATATTACACAGAAACTTGTTCCCTTACTTAGATGTATGCTCTATACAACAAGCAACGTTTATTCTTGACGCCCCAGCCCGGTTAGGCAAAACTTTATGATGATATACGATGTAATATACTAGAAAGGGAAATAAATATTGGTTGCTAAAGATGCCCTCTATGGAAGGGGGAGTAAAAAGATACATATTCCAACAAAATGGGAACAAATGGATGAATCAATAACTTACTGCGCGGCCTCAAAGCTGGGCCCGGTGTTTGCACAGGAGAGTGGGGATACCGGATATAATATCTACAAACTAATATAGGGATGGAGGCATGCCATATTTGTTAAGCGAGTGTGCTAGGTCACATTCAATTCACAACCAATATCTATTTCCCTTTCTAGTATATCACATCATTACACTCCTGATGAATGTCTGAAATGCCAAGACACGCATTGAATGCCACTAGATGCCTGGTCTCATTATATATTTTTATCCTTTCATGTATATTTTTCATATCTATTCATCAATTGTATTGCATGCTATGAGCAGCATATTTTATTGTAAGTACCTGGTATGAATTTTTAGTTTGCAATTAGGCCCCTTTCACACTGGGGTGGGAGGTGCGTCGGTGGGAAAGGGCTGCTATTTTTAGCATCACTTTACCGTCGGATTTGCGGCACTATTTGCCTGGTAGCGGGGTGGCTTTATCCCCCTCTAGTGGCCAAGAAAGGGTTAAAACCACCACAAAGCGCCTCTGCGGAGATGCTTTGCCGGCGGTATAGCCGCGGTGCCCTATTTATTTCAATGGGGGACAGGAGCGGTGGAGGGCCAGCCCTTGGGGCTTTCACATTGGAGACAAACAGCGCCTGTTTCAGGGCGCTTTGCAGGCACTATTTTTAGCACTGTAGCGCCTGCAAAGCACGCCAGTGTGAAAGGGGTCTAATAAATCATATATTGTAATTCCATTCATGTATTGATTTTGTCTCTATTTTGACATAGCGGCCTCACTCAAAGTCCCAACTAGCTCTCCTTTTCTAAAAACAAATATAGGGATGGAGGCACACAATGTGTTTTAACCACTAGAGATCCGCGCTATAGCCAAATGACGGCTACAGCGCGGACCTCCTTTGCCGGGACTACATCTATTGACGACGTCCCGTGCACGAGCGGCCTGCGCGCCCCCTGAGGGGCGCGCGCTGCGCGCTCTGTGATCGGCAAGTCTATGAGAATGGCCTGATCACGGATCCGAGCAAGGGGTCGATCCCGACCCCTTACCATGTGATCAGCTGTCAGCCAATGACAGCTGATCATGTGATACAACGGAGCCAGTAATCGGCTATTATTCCTCCTCGCGCTGTCGCGAGGAGAAAAAAAAAGAGCCGATAACCGGCGGCCGTGATCGGGACATCAGTCCCGATCACGGCCAGCCCTGCCAGTGCCCACCTGCCCCCTGCCAGTGCCACCTCATTAATAAGTGCCCCCATCAGTGCCACCCAGCAGTGCCCATAGTGCCACCCGGCAGTGCCCATAGTGCCACCAAGCAGTGCCCACAGTGCCACCCATCAGTGCCCACAATCTGCCTCAACAACGGTGCTGCACCCCAGTGCCACATATCCGTGCCCATCAGTGTCATCTACCAGTGCCCATCAGTGCCCATCAGTGCCGCCCATCAGTGCTCAGCAGTGCCACCTATCAGAGCCAGCTATCAGTGCCACCTATCAGTGCCCATCAGTCCCATCTATCAGTGGTACCTATCAGTGCCCCTTAGTGCCACCCATCCGTGCCACCGATCCGTGCCATCTTATCTGTGCCCATCTTTGCCCATCAGTGCCGCCTTATCTGTGCCCATCAGTACTGCCTTATCTGTGCCTATCGTTGCTACCTTATCTGTGCCTATTTGTGCCGCCTTAACTATGCCTATCAGTGCCCACCAGTGCAGCCTATCAGTGCCGCCTCATCAGCGCACTTCAATGAAGGAGAAAAATTACCTGTTTGCAAAATTTTATAACAAACTATTAAACAGGATTTTTTTTTTTTTTTTTTTTGCATCTTTTTTTGTTTGTTTAGCAAAAAATAAAACTCCCAGCTGTAATTAAATACCACCAAAATAAAGCTCTATTTTTGTGGGAAAAAAATGATAGAAATTTCATTTGGGTACAGTGTTGTATGGCCACGAAATTGTCATTCAAAGTGCATCAGCGCTGAAAGCTGAAAATTGGTCTGGGCAGGAGGGGGGTTTAAGTGCCCAGTAAGCAAGTGGTTAAGCAAGTGTTCCATGTCACATCCAATTAACTGTCTGACCCTTTTGAAATTTTTTGGGGACCAGGGACACTAATACAGTGATCAGTGCTAAAAAAATATGCACTGTTACTGTACTAATGACACTGCCAGGGAAGGGATTAACATCAGGGGTGATCGAAGGGTTAAATGTGTTATCTGGGAGTGATTACTAACTATGGGGGGTGTTTTGACTGGGGGAATGTCAAGATTCGTGTTCCTGCTTGTTTACATAGGCAGACCACCATCCTGTCTTTCTCCTGAACGATTGGCGGTGTCCATTGGACCTGCTGATTGGCTCCTGCTGTGTCCATTCACAGTGGGAGCAGGTTGCTGACGGCACGCGTGTGCACGCACCAGACCCAGAGGTGTCAGATCACGTACCAGGTACGTGATTTGGCGAAGAGCCGCCGCCCTGCCACAGTATATCTAAGGTGGGCGGGCGCTAGGAGGTCAATGATAATGAACTGGCCTTTTAAAATTGTGGTCCCATTTCAAAGCCAATTGCTTTTATTTTAAATACGCAAAAGCAGTCACATGAGATGAAGCTGTAGTCAGATCCAGAAACACTGTTATAATGCTTGTTGAATCAGTCTGAAACTGATCATAAAAAACTCATATCAAAAAGAAACCGTGTGGAAATTTCATCTTTTGCATAATTACATTGTTTTCTGCATAGCTTTGTCAATGTATTGATTTTACTCTATAGCCTAATGTGCTGTGCCCATGTCAGCACTTTTGTTAGGAATTGTGCTTCTTAGCATTGTTTCTATGTAAAATATGTATGTTCTATGTAAAATACTATGCTATGTTCACCTAAATCCAAAACTTAAAGACATGGCTTTTCTAGTCAATCATTTTTGTCAGCTTGCATTATTAGCCATGTCACTATGACAGGTCATTTGAACCAGAGCATTTGATCCAAGAGCATTTATATACCTTTCAGTACACATTTTTTTATGGCAAACAAATGCACATCAGGGTTCACATTGTGTGAGCATGCCAGAAAGAGTTATGTACCCTGCAAGGCACAGATCTTAATGCCCAGTAATTTGAGCCACATGAGACGCAAATCTGTAAAAAGTGCCTGCTTGATTGGCAGGGCTCTTTTTGTGCTCTCAAATTTACATGAACATAAAATAACCTCAGAGGTAATATTTGAGCATTTATGAGGCAGCGTTTGCAGTTTTATGGCATTTAGGTGTTTGATTACCAAGGAAATAAACAATTTGATTCCTTTGGGTGAAGTCAGACCCCATTAGTTCTTTTAGAGAATGCTTTTTTGTCCTTATCTCTTAGAAAATAAATAAAATCAGGCTCTGTAATTCAGCAATGAGTGCACAAAGGGGTGTAATACTGTTAGCAAGATTTGAAGAGAAAGGGTTGTAAACAGACTACAAGAACAAAAGTAAAATACATTTAAGGAGCTTTACTTTAATGTTAACTCTAGATGGCTTAAAGGTAAACCATCAATACTACAGAGGATTTGATAGTCAATGAGATAAAAGGTTAATGTACTAAAGGTCAATATGCTGTTCACCTTGCAAATTCCAGTTTGCAAGAGAATTTTCCCCAGAGCTAAGCGAGTGTAGTGAAATTTCACTTTGCAAAGAATCACCAGCTAGGAAAATAAAAAAAATAATTATTACGGTATTATGTTCCTCTAAATATTCTGGCTGTTTGCTGCATGTGTTGGGTTGTGCATTACTTTTTCTCTGTAAAAATATTTCAGTCAAGATCAGGAGTGTATCAAAAGAACAATAACTTTGAGGGTAAGACCAAGCAACCCTAAAGCCTAACGCCTTGCCTACCGGGCAATTTCACCCCTTCCTGCCCAGTAGGGATGAGCCGAACACCCCCCCGGTTCGGTTCGCACCAGAACCTGCGAACAGCCCGAAAATTTGCGCAAACTTTAGAACCCCGTTAAAGTCTATGGGACTTGAATGTTCAAAATCAAAAGTGCTCATTTTAAAGGCTAATATGCAAGTTATTGTCCTAAAAAGGGTTTGGGGACCCGGGTCCTGCCCCAGGGGACATGTATTAATGCAAAAAAAAGTTTTAAAAATTTACGTTTTTTTGGGAGCACTGATTTTAACCCCACTAGCGGTAATCTCGAGTCTGGCTCGGGTTAGGAATTTACTGATAGAAGCGGTAACCCCGAGCCAGACTCGGGATCGCTTCGCTCGATTCAGGGGAGGACACAGGGAGACTTACTTACCTTGTCCCCTGGATCCAGCGATGTCCTCCACACTGTGTGATCGAGCTGTCCTCCGCTCGATTCACAGTGCCGAATGCCGCCGAGCTCCGTTCCCTGCGGCGTTACGGCGCACGGGAGTGGAGAACGGCGGCAAATTTAAAAATTTAAAAAGACACAAAACACACACAGCACTGTAGTCTTACAGATTACAGTGCTGTATTAAAAATTACACACCCCATTTGTCCCTAGTGGTCGGTGCAGTGCCCTGCATGCACTTTTATATTATAAATACTATTTTTTCTGCCTGGAATTTGGAGATTGTCCATAGCAACCAAAACGTGCCCCTTTTTCAGTGTTTTAGGATTTGATTACATTATTGAATCATTTTTATTATTTTTTATTATATTATAAACTTTATCATACCCGGGATGTCTGCTAGACTCTGGTTTGAAGAGATTTAAGAGCGTTATTCCTAAGAATTACAGGACTACAAAATAAAACGCCAGATTTCCATGCAAAATAATTGTACCACTTTCAGCACCTAATTCCAGACTGAATCATACCGCCAGGGAGGTTAATGAGACTTAAAGTGAAAAAAAGTGAAATATTCCTTTAAATATAGTGCCTGGGGGTGTCTATAGTATGCCTGTGAAGTGGCACGTGTTTCCCATGTTTAGAACAGTCCCTGCACAAAATGACATTTCTAATGGAAAAAAAGTCACTTAAAACTGCTTGAGGTTTTAATGTAATGTCTGGTCCCGGCAATATGGATGAAAATGGCATGGGTACTCCCCCCTGTCCATTACCAGCCCCTTTGGGTCTTGTACGGATATTAAGGGTAACCACGTACCCAAATAAAAAAAAAAAAAAGGTGTGTGCGGTGCAAACAAGACAGGGACTGTGTAGGTTTGTTGTTAAGTAGAATCTGTTTGTAATTTTGAACTGGTATATATATATATATATATATATATATATATATTTTTTTTTTTTTTTCAAATAACTGTTTTATTTAGTACTTTGCATTACACTTAAGAAGCGTCGATTCAGAATCATGAGGATGCAGCATACAATCATTGCATCATAGCTAACAGGTTAAAGATAACTACATCAAGTGTAAACCATATTAAACAATCCTGTCTGTAGACATTAAATTCTCCTCTGGAGCCAGGTACTCAAATCCTCAATCAACAGTTTCCAGCAAGAGAGCCTGTATCTAGGCAACATAAAGTAGTCTGCAAATATGTTTGCATGGGGGAGGAAGTTGCAAAAGTACTCTCAGAAAAAAAGGAGAAAGGAAAGAAAAGAGGGGAAGAAAAGGGGGAAGAGAGGTAGGGGTGGGTGGTCACCAGGGTGGTCCTACACATCTGTTCAGGTCCGGTCCTCCCAGAGGTTCCAGGGATTCCACACTACATCATGTGCTTCCAACCTATCTTGCATCCTGGCGGTCATCTTCTCAATCAGCTCCACGTCCCTGATTCTAGCATGAAGAGCACCAGGGGTAGGAGGTTGTGTCTTTTTCCAATGTAGGGCAATGAGACAACGTGCGGCCGTTAGGACATGTCAGGAAATTTTTTTTGAGCTCTCGAGATTTGAGTATGAGGAATACCTAGCAAAAAGGTTTTGGGGGTCAGGGTGAGTTGCTTGTCTAGGAGACGGGCTAGAAGTTGCTGAACCTCTGTCCAAAAAGGAACTATCCGGGGGCACTGCCAAAAAATGTGGAAGAGAGTGCCCTTGGACGCCATACATCGCCAGCAGCTGTTAGGGGTTGAGGGGTAGATGGTGTGGAGGACGTCAGGGGTCATATACCAAAAAAAGAGGATTTTGTATTAATTTTCCCTGTATAGGGTGCATATGCAGCTTTTGGTGACCTGTGACCATATCACCCGCCATTGTTCCATAGTAATTTCCTCATCAAGAGCTTCTTCCCATTTGAGCATATACGCATATCTACCGATTCTATAGGGAATGCATTAATTATTTTGTAGATATCTGAAATCATTCCTCTTTGGGCCATGCGCGCCAGGATTACATTTTTAAAAGAAGAAAGTGGAGAAAATTGAAGGTTGGGTGAGATGGTCTGGGCAAAATGGCGTATTTGTAAATAACTGTAGAATGCCTGATGGGAAAGATCGAACTTGGTCTAGAATTCAGTGTAGAGCAGTAGCTTCCGTGATCTGGGGTCCACCAGGGTCTCCAGATGGAAGAGGTTTCGTGAGGTCCAGAGATAGACTGTCTGGCACCTTGGGATTGCAGATGAATGAGGTCAGGAGCGACTTTTCAGATGACAACTTATGTATCTTGGAGAGCTTGCACCAAAGGCATTGCAGCAGGGACATAGGTCCCAGTAAATGTGTAGGGGGGACCAACGCCCCCCACACTCCAGAGCATGCTGTTAGGGTGGATTGGGGCCAGCAATAGTTTTTCAATTTCCGACCACCTGTTATAAGACCTCTGGGTAAACCAGGAGGCCACCGCATGCAACTGGACCACTTGGTAATATTTAATGAGGTCAGGGAACGCAAGGCCTCTCTGTCTGCACGCGATGCAGTCATTACCGATCGGGGTATTCTATGGCATTTATGATTCCAAGAAGATCTGCTTGTAGCCGTCTCAGGTGGTTGTAGGGTACGGGAATGGGGAGCGTTTGGAAAAGATAAAGAAGTTTTGGGAGGATCGTCATCTTCACCGAGGCTATCCTAACGAGGAGGGATATTTGGTGATTCCGCCATTGTGAGAGCAGGAGCCTAATTGTCCCAAAAAGGGGAGGGAAGTTCACCTGATAGAGGGAGGTAAAGGTTGGGGTGATGTTGATCCCCAAGTACTTTAAAGAGGTGGACTTCCAGTTATAGGGGAAGTTGGATTGCAGATGGTCTACCTCTGGGGGTGGAATATTAGCTGTGAGGGCCTCTGACTTGGACGCATTTATTTTGTAACCTGAAAGGGCGCTACATCGGTCCAATTCCTTGTGTAGGTTGGGCAGAGAGAACCTCGGTTGCGTCAGGGTAAGGATAATACCGTCCACGAATAGCGATATCTTGAATTCCTTGCCCCTAATCGGTATGCCCCTTATGGCCTGATTTTGTCGGATAGACACCGCCAAGGGCTCTACACAGAGGGCAAATAGTAAAGGTGACAGGGGGCAGCCTTGTCAGGTGCCATTGGAAACAGAAAAGGTTGAAGAAATTGCAAATGGAGTCCTAACTTGGGAAGATGGGTTAGAGTAGAGGTGTCGTATGGCCCGCAGGAATGGTCCTCCCAATTCCTATGTGCTTCAGGGTGGTGAACATGAAGGGCCAACCCAGCCTAACAAAGGCTTTTTCAGCATTCAGACTAAGAAGCAAGGACGGCATGCCCTCCCTGTTCACCACGTAAATCAGGTCTATCACCTTCCTGGTGTTATCTCCAGCTTAGCCCACCTGATCTTTATGAATGAGGGAGGGAAGGACCATATTGAGTCGCATGGACAACAGTTTTGTGAAGATTTTTAAATCCGAGTTCAGTAGTGCTATGGGCCTATAGTTGGCGCAGAGAATGGGGTCTTTATCAGGCTTGGGAATAAGGGTAATAAAGGAGCGTTGCATGTCCGAGGGAATGGGAGAGTCTTGTAAGAAAGCATTAAATAGTTTAATCATGTATGGGAGTAGGAGGGGAAGGAAGGCTTTATAGTATTCGTAGGGCAGGCCATCTGGACCTGGGGATATATGTGCCGGTAAAGATTTAATGGTCTGTTCTAGCTCTTACTCCGTAATTGGTGTGATTAAAGATGCTAAGTCCATTTCCTAGATTTGGGGGATACTACTCTCCGACAGATATTTCTGCATACGCTGTGAAAGGTCTAGAGGTAAGGGGTCACTAGGAATGTCAGGGTTGTTATAAATTTCTGCATAGAAGTCCGCAAACGTATTAGCAATATCAGTAGGGTGGGATATAATGTTGTTGAGTTTATTCTTGATCTGGTGCGGGGTGGACAGGTGGGAGCTATCTCTAAGTTTCCTCTGTCATATTGCCTCTGTCATAATATGTCTGTTTTATCCTAAGAAGGGCCTTTTCTACCTTGCAGAGTGCTAAGTCATAGTCAAGTCAAGTCAAGCGTCATACGGAGATTTATTTTCTTAAGGAGTGTCAGGGAAGGGGAGGATTGTAGTTTTAGTTCCAGCTTTCTAAGTTCTCTTTCAGTATTTAGTTTGGTAGCCGCGACGTCCTTCTTCATGGCCAAGGACAGCGCTATACATTTACCGCGTATAACAGCTTTATGGGCCTCCCAAAGAGTAGGGAGGGTAACGTCCGGGGTGCTGTTTTCTGTAAAATAATGTTTTGGAGTGGAGACTAGTTCTGACTGGGAGGGGAGATGTTGTAGGAGAAAGATATTTAGTCTCCAATTAAAGGGTCGGACGATAGGGGTACCCAAGTCCAGGGTAAGTGAGAGTGGGGTATGGTCTGACCAGGAGATTGGGGAAATTTGGACTCTGCATGCAACCCTAAGTATAGAGTTATTTAACAAAAAAATAATCGATGCGAGAGTGCATCTGGTGGGGGGCTGAGAAGTATGTGTACTGCCGGTCCCCAGGGTGGAGAGCCCACCAGGCGTCACAGAGTGCATATCGTCTGGTAAGTTGACAAAAGAGCTTCGAGTCTCTGAGGGCTTTAGCTGAAGGCATCTGGGGGGCCACCACCAAGTGGTCCGCAGTAGCCGAGTGAGCTAGATCAAAATCCCCTCCCACCACTAAGTAGCTGTGTTCAGTCTTGAAAAGGCGAGTCAGGACCCTAGAGAGAAATCTGTGCTGTTGGATTTTCAGCGCGTACAGGGTACAGAGAGTTATTGGCTGAGTTTGCCATGTACCCTTAAGGACAAGGAACCCCCCAGGGATCGCTGTAGTGGTCAAGGTAGGTGAATGGAGCCCCATGATTAATTGGGATAGCTACACCCGCTCACTTATGAGAACCGGAGGATAGGTAGGTTAATGGGAAGTGTCTGGAGGCAAAGGCAAAGGACCCCCCTTTATCAAAGTGTGTCTCCTCAACAAAGATAATGTCGGCTCCCGACTGTCTGAACTCCCTTAGTGCCAGATGTCATTTCCTGTTTAAGTTTAAGCCATGGACATTCTGGGATATAATCTTAGCCATGATGTCAAGTCGGGGGGGGGGGGGGGATTCTTACCTGATGCTGATATCCCGCGACGGCCGCGAGGAGCCAGATGTGCGCCTGCCTCAATGGGAGGACCAGATGTACACATCCCGAGACCCCACAGTCTTCCCCATGGTGACGGAGGGAGAGAAAGAGGGGGGATGGATAAAAAGAAAAGGAGAGAGTTAGAGCAGCAAGAGGAAAAACATTTACAAGTCACTGAACAGCGAAACATTGAGGTACAAAACTTTAGTTGACCTTGAGTGGGTAAAATGCCCAGGTCTAAATGGATTACCAGGGGGTCACCAAACCCAGAGCCCGAGGGCCAGGTCGGGCGACCGCATGGGAGTCCAGTCCCCCTCATAGGGGACTGAAAAAGGAATGAGAAAAAATAAACAAAAGCAAAAAAAATTAGCAACAAAAAACAAAAATTAGAACCCAGTACACAATAATAGTATAACCGGGGGGGGGGGGATGAGAACTAGGGGGAACCCACTCTCTCGAGTCTCCCATGGAACCAGCCCAATTTCAAAAGATTAGAATTAAGGCACCGGGGGGAGGGGACTAGTAGCTAAGCAATGTCCAGGCACCAGTCCACATGTCAGCAAAAGGTCCGACCTTTCTCCAATTGACCACTAGGGTAGAGAAGAGAAAAAAGGGAAAAAGAGAAGGATGGCAGAAGCAGGATGTATCATCCATGTCCTTGTCTGGTGCTCTTTTTTCTTTCTTCTCTGTTTCGGGGTCGTTGCTGTGGTGGAACCTTCTGCCACAATGTAGGGGGTGTAAGCGGAGTGGCCACGAGATCCCAGTCAGGTAGTTGGGGAGGGTGTACTCCCAGTTCGTCACAGAAAGCGCGCAGGTCTTCCGGGTATCTCATAGAGGCCGACTTGCCCTGGTGCTTGGCGGTAAGGCAGAAGGGGAATCCCCAGTGATAGGGAATGTTTTCGTCCTGTAGGGTGCGGAGTAGGGGCTGGAGAAGTCTGCATTTTTGCAGGGTGATCCAGGACAGGTCCGGGAAAAGTTGCACTTGGGAATCCCTGAAAATCACCTTGCGGGCCAGGCGAGCCTGCCGCATGATGTCCTCCTTGAGGGGAAATGAGTTGATATTACAGATAATGTCTCTGGGGCTGGAGGTGGTGTTTTTAGGTCGCAGGGTCCTGTGAGCCCTGTCCATTTCAATGAACTTAGTAGTTGGTTCTCCCAGGAGGTTATTAAATACCTCCTGCAGGATAATCTGTATATCCTCCGGTCCGTCAGTTCTTCCTGCGCCCCCTGTTGTCCAGATCTTCCATGTGACGTTGCATGTCCCGCAATAACATACGATGGTCAGCCTCTTGTATTTGGGTCCTGTGAACCGCAAACTTGGTTTCTTGAATCTCCTCCTCAGCCATCTCCACCCTGTCTGCTAGATGTTTGAGGCCGGATTGAAGCATTTGTATTTCTGATCTGCATGTGGACTTGACGTCTTCAATTAATTGCTTAAAGTCATCTTTGCTGGGGAACGCTTGCAGGTATTAGTGCCACTGAGGGTCCAGAGGCGAGGCATAGGTCACCACAGAGTCCTGCTGTGCTTGGTGTAGGTGAGGTGGCAAAGGCTGGGGACACAGGGGCCGTTCACTGTAGGCTGAGGGAGTGGGCCTAGGCAGCGAGTCCCATGCGCCTGCCCACGTAGATGTGTGGGCCGAAGTTGGTAGATGGCCCTGTCCCCCCACTGCCCGAGGAGACAGGGGTGGGGGACACACTTGTGTGCATAAGAGGCCTGGACACTGCCTCAGTCCTGTGGGGGACTAGGGGCCTGTGGAAGAGCCAGCCTTTGGGCCTTGGGTGGTGGCGGCATAGTGTCTGCATTATGGTGGGGCCTGCTCATCACCCCAGACTCCCGAGATGTTCAATCCAGCGGATCCCCAGGGGGGGGGAGGCAGGGAAGTCCATGGGGTCCGGGGAAGCCGGTGACCCCAAGTCAGCAGTGGTGATACATGGGTCCGAGGCCGTCCGGAGCAGCCGGGGAATGCCTCTGAGCACTGCGTGCCCTGTGGGAGAGGGGAGTCCTGCATGGGGCAGTCTGGACCTAGTTGTGCGGGCCCCTGGCATATTGCATCCCCTTGGGGATCCCCCAGGCCGGATGAGAAGTCCGTTTCTTGTGGAGAGGGGGTCTGCCTGTCCAATTGCGGCGGGTGTGAGCCCTCTGGAATGTGGGGCTGATGCGTCCCCTGAGAGCAAGCAGTTTGGTGTTGCAGGGGAGAGAGGGGTCGGCATGGCAGGCTTCAGGCCTATCTGTGTGGCATGGAGAGAGGCAGGGGCATGGAGCTGACTCACCGTACCGGAGATAGTGGGTACCGAGGATGTCCCCTGGGTGGTCCTGTAGTCCTCAGGGCCATACTGACAGGTGGGAGACTGGCTGTAGGCCGGAGACTGTGCCTGGGATGATGCGGTGGCAGCATCCAGCACCATTTTGGAGGATCCGCCGGCCGGGAGCTCCATTGGCGGAAAGAAAGAGCGGAGGTCCGTGGCTGAGCCTAACAGGGGTGCGGGTGGTCCCTGGGCTGTGGACGAGCGGGTGGCCTTGGATTTACCCATCGGATGTGTGCGGATTGTCCCCGTAGGTGCAGTATAGTGGTGGCTGGTGGGAGAGCGGAGAGTCTAGGTGTCCATCAGGGTCGGCTTCCGGTCACGCCCCCGAACGGGTATATTTTTAAAGTGTAGCTCCAGTCAACAAATACATGTTTAAGCTTTTTCTAAAACATAGGGAAGGGTTATCAGGGACATAGGGAAGGGTTATGAACATGGCCATGTAGCTCTGGTATGCCCTTCTGTGAGAAATACTTCCTTCCTGGGATCTTCCATTGTGGTGTTCCAATGGCCACAAATTTTCGAAAGGCCTCCGAGTCCACCAGTTTATATGGTAGTAGCTGTCAGGCTATCAGTTCTGACAAGTCAGCCATCAACCGCTGGGCAAGAGGGTTATCCGGCGTCATCATTTTTTTACGCTCAAACATTTGGCCCACGGAAGCCTGCCTTTTTGCAGAAAAATGTGAGGATGGCATGATGGAAGGTGGAGTGGAGGACAATTGTGAGGAGAGAGGAGAAGGAGAAGTAGAAGACGAGGCTGGACAGTGGGAGCCTGGAGTGTGGCTTTGTGGTTTCCGTTGCTCCCACTGGGCTCGGTGATGGCAGCTCATGTGCCTTCTTAAGGCGGTCGTCCCTAGGTGAGTGTTGGACTTACCGCAACTTATGCGTTGACTGCAAAGATTGCATATGGCAACACTATTGTCAGCAGCGGACACGTTAAAAAAAGACCATACTGCGGAGCCATGTGCCAGCGTCCTGGGAGCGCCAGATGTGACCGTACATGGTTGATTCCTCACTCCTGATACATTACATTGTCCCTCCTGTGCAATCTAAGTTCCGCCTGCTTCTCCTCCCTATCTGCTGGTCCATATCTCCCTCTGAACTCCCCTCCTCTTCCTCTCTTGTGGGCCCCCACGTGACATCACTAGACATGTCATCATTGACGTCACCTTCCCCACCGCTATAATTAGAGATCTCAGAGTAGGAAGCAACAGCGGGGACCACCCTCCTTGGGCTGATCTGGGTACTGTCGTCAGACTGCTGAGTGGCGGTTGTTGCTACCTCCTCTTTCTGATCCAATGCCAAGAATGGCTGTGCATCGGAAATGTCTTGTGATGGATCGGAAAATAATTCCTGTGCCTCAAGCGGAAGGTATATAGTGGTGGTGGTGGAGGTGTTGGTGGTAATGTCTTTGGGGGTGCACACAGCAGAGAATGAAGAGGGTGCAGATTGAGAAGATGAGGAGGGTGCAGAAGAGTAAGGCTGAGTGAGCCACTCAACCAAGTCTGGTGAGTTCTTTCACGCACCTTCTGCAAATTGCCACTTTGGCTCAAGCCTGTTGCTCCTGCCCTACCCCTATCACCCCTGCGGAAGGGCCTGCCTCTTCCTCTGCCTGTCATTTTTTAAATGACCCTGTGACAAAAGTCTCTAGAGAAGTGCAGTATGTATTTGGAAGAAGGTATATAACACCCCGCTTCAATCTGTCATTTTTGGGGGCCACTGGTCTATCACACCAGTTATAATACTTTTTTTTAAATTGCGTTTGTCACTCTTTGTAGTATCGCTGCAGAACCGCTCAGCAGTCACAATGCTCCTTCCTAAAGAGATCTAAAATACATGGATTGTGGGCACGTTGAGAACCAGAGTTCAGTAATCCCCAACCTGTACAGTTCAGTAATTTGTCCCTGCTGAAACCAGCTGTATATAATCTACGGCCTGTATAGTGTGGAGTAGGAGTGGAATGTATAGCTGATGGGTTTTTTATAACTAAGAGAACTTGGTGAGTAGTTCCCCTTCCACCACGTGGATTCTGTTTACGTGACCCACACTCTGTGCTATCCTCCAATTTGCTTGAAATTGAGGGTTGGTGAACTGGCAGACTTTATCTACCATCCCAATTTGTTTCAGAAAATGACAACCTGCAAGCAGCTTTCTTTAGTTTCTGGCATGCATGGGAAATCTGTAAACCCGGGTGCATAGCTTGCTGCGAGGAGCCGTGTGAGTCTGATGATTGGGAAACACCTGGAAGATCGGGACAATCTCTGGCATCTTAAATATATATATATATATATATATATATATATATATATATATATACAGTGCCTACAAGTAGTATTCAACCCCCTGCAGATTTAGCAGGTTTACACATTCGGAATTAACTTGGCATTGTGACATTTGGACTGTAGATCAGCCTGGAAGTGTGAAATGCACTGCAGCAAAAAAGAATGTTATTTCTTTGTTTAATTTTTTTTTAAATAGTGAAAAG
Organism: Lithobates pipiens; assembly: GCF_037356315.1. Lineage (NCBI taxonomy): Eukaryota > Metazoa > Chordata > Amphibia > Anura > Ranidae > Lithobates > Lithobates pipiens. Next base: position 330,517,676 of record NW_027507764.1, on the reverse strand, counting down.
TTTATTCAGAGGGTCAATTATTATTCAACCCCTCAATTCAACAGAATTCTGTTTGGTTCCCCTAAAGTATTAAGAAGTAGTTCAGGCACAAAGAACAATGAGCTTCACATGTTTGGATTAATTATCTGTTTTTCCAGCCTTTTCTGACTATTTAAGACCCTCCCCAAACTTGTGAACAGCACTCATACATGGTCAACATGGGAAAGACAAAGGAGCATTCCAAGGCCATCAGAGACAAGATCGTGGAGGGTCACAAGGCTGGCAAGGGGTACAAAACCCTTTCCAAGGAGTTGGGCCTACCTATCTCCACTGTTGGGAGCATCATCCGGAAGTGGAAGGCTTATGGAACTACTGTTAGCCTTCCACGGGCTGGACAGCCTTTGAAAGTTTCCTCCCGTGCCGAGGCCAGGCTTGTCCGAAGAGTCAAGGCTAACCCAAGGACAACAAGGAAGGAGCTCCGGGAAGATCTCATGGCAGTGGGGACATTGGTTTCAGTCAATACCATAAGTAACGTACTCCACCGCAATGGTCTCCGTTCCAGACGAGCCCGTAAGGTACCTTTACTTTCAAAGCGTCATGTCAAGGCTCGTCTACAGTTTGCTCATGATCACTTGGAGGACTCTGAGACAGACTGGTTCAAGGTTCTCTGGTCTGATGAGACCAAGATCGAGATCTTTGGTGCCAACCACACGCGTGACGTTTGGAGACTGGATGGCACTGCATACGACTCAAAGAATACCATCCCTACAGTCAAGCATGGTGGTGGCAGCATCATGCTGTGGGGCTGCTTCTCAGCCAAGGGGCCTGGCCATCTGGTCCGCATCCATGGGAAGATGGATAGCACGGCCTACCTGGAGATTTTGGCCAAGAACCTCCGCTCCTCCATCAAGGACCTTAAGATGGGTCGTCATTTCATCTTCCAACAAGACAACGACCCAAAGCACACAGCCAAGAAAACCAAGGCCTGGTTCAAGAGGGAAAAAATCAAGGTGTTGCAGTGGCCTAGTCAGTCTCCTGACCTTAACCCAATTGAAAACTTGTGGAAGGAGCTCAAGATTAAAGTCCACATAAGACACCCAAAGAACCTAGATAACTTGGAGAAGATCTGCATGGAGGAGTGGGCCAAGATAACTCCAGAGACCTGTGCCGGCCTGATCAGGTCTTATAAAAGACGATTATTAGCTGTAATTGCAAACAAGGGTTATTCCACAAAATATTAAACCTAGGGGTTGAATAATAATTGACCCACACTTTTATGTTTAAAATTTATTAAAATTTAACTGAGCAACATAACTTTTTGGTTTGTAAGATTTATGCATCTGTTAATAAATCCTGCACTTGTTTAAAGTTTGAAGGCTCTAACTTATTTGCATCTTATCAAACCTGCTAAATCTGCAGGGGGTTGAATACTACTTGTAGGCACTGTATATATATATATATATATATATATATATATATTTATAATTTTTTATATATATTTTTCTAAACACTTGATATATTCCTATATGAACTTTATTTTTATTTTTTTAGTATTATATAATTTTTATTACTTATTTAATATCGTTATTAATTTGGTGTTGTACATATATGTCATCATATTTGTGCATTGATTTTCACACGTTTTTTGTTTAGCACTTTTGCACTTTAATTATTGCAATTTTTTTAGTAATATTTACAGGTTAGGCGCTGCACTTTTTTTCTTTTTTATATTGTTATTGTGCCCAGTATCTGGGTTATGGTGTTCAGCTGCTGACTTTTTTATTGAGTTTTGCCAAGTGCGGATTTTTTCTATTTAATTATGACCATATGCTATCTCTAAAATCGACTACCAGGAAAATCAACTGAGAAAACTCCATATGAACTGGGGAATGGGAAAGCCTTGCATTTCAACCATCTAAAACATTTTTGAAGAAAACACTATGGGGGTTATTTACTAAAGCAAATTCACTTTGCACTGCAAGTGCACTTGAAAGTGCACTTGAAAGTGAACTTGGAAGTGCAGTCACTATAGATCCGAGGGGGACATGCAAGGAAAATAAAAAAACAGCATTTTAGCTTGCACATGATTGGATGATAAAATCAGCAGAGCTTCCCCTTAGATTTAGAGTCACTGCACTTCCAAGTTCAGTGCAATTTCAAGTGCATTTGCAGTGCAAAGTGGATTTACCTTTCGTAAATAACCGCCTATGTGCACATTCCAAAAGAAAAACATACAAAATAGGATGCCTGTGCAAAGTAAGGAGTCCTTATGGGGTACAGTGAATCTCAAAGGGATACAGAATTCTACACCAAGGCACAAAGTAACCTTTAGTAGAAGTGTAATTGTTGATGAAACTTCAGTGTGTCCCAAAATTGTGAAAAGACAAACGCTTAAACTGGGGGAAATTCCATATCAATGTCACATGAAGATAAGCAACAAAGTGACAGACAAAAAAAAATGAATGCAGACAATCCAAATGTTGTAAAAGAATAAACCAATCCACAAGAGGCTTCAATCAGGTAATCCACCAGATTAAGGCATCCTAACCAAAAGTCAGTCTTATGCCGCGTACACATGGGCGGACTGTATGGCGTACTTAGTCTGTCGAAACACATTTCAGCGGACAGTCCGCTCGTGTGTGGGCTTCAGCGGACTTTTTCAGCGTGCAGTCTGGCGTACTAAGTATTTCGGATTTTTCGAAATTCTGTCCGTCATACTTTGGTTTCAGCGGACAATCCGCTCGTCAGTAGGCTAGTTCGACGGACTAAGAATGGCGCATGCCCAGAAAGGATTTACACGGCGGAAGGGTGCTTTGCTGTGTATTGGACTTCCTATTTCTAGTCCTGTCGTACGCGGTGTACATGTCATCGCGCAAGCTTTCGACGGACTGTTTGTGCATCCGTGTGTGGTCAAGTCCATTCAGTCGAAAGTAGGACGGACTGTCCGTCGGATTGTATGACAGACTAAGTACGCCATACAGTCCGCTCGTGTGTACGCGGCATTACAGTACTTTGTTCATATAGCATTAAAACCAGAGCCAGCTTCATGGGTTGAGATGCAAAAACTTCCAACACATAAGAAACACAAGTGGATCATAAGCTTTGACAAAACCGCTTTCAAGAAACAGATTTATAGAACTGAGATCAGAAATAGGACTAATAATAATACTACTAATAAGGAGTAGTTGTTGAGTGGAGTTTTAGGAATACATTGTTCGTGGTACATTTTGTGAAACAATGACATCAGCCAGTAGATGGCAGTGTTTATAAGATTGTAGCTGCTCTATGGTAAACTGTGTCTTTTCTCTGTATATTACAAAAATCATGACCCTGTCTGCAGTTAAGCAGCAAAGCCCATTTGGTCTGTTCTGTAGAGCTATATACAGAATTTCTAACAAATTCTATACTCATTTGGTAGACTGTGCTCTGTACCTTCATACCCTGTTCTTTAATGTGTAACTTCAGGATTCAAACAGTTTCTTTACATTTAGCCCCTTTGTAATACAGTACAGGTTATTGGTGGATTAAGACACCAGTAGTGTACCAACCGAATAACATAAGCTTCTGCTATGTGGGGGAACGGGGGATAATAATAACAATAAAGTACTTTATCATGTCTGAGCATATTCACGCTTTACAAATATCATATGCAGTCCCTAAGACCCCTTTCACACCAGCGCGTTTTGCAGGCGCTATAGCGTTAGAAATAGCGCCTGCAATCCGCCCTAAAGAAGCTGCACCATTGTTTGTAGTGTGAAAGCCCTGAGGGCTTTCACACTACAGCGGTGCGCTGGCAGGACGTCAGAAAAAAGTCCTGCCAGCAGCTTCTTTGGAGCGGTGAAGGAGCGGTGTGTTTACCGCTCCTCCACCGCTGCTGCCCATTGAAATCAATGGGGCAGCGATGTAATGCCGCCGGCAAAATGGCGCTATTGCGGCGTATTGCCGGCGGTTTTAACTCTTTTGCGGCCGCTAGCGGGGATAAAAGCGCCCCGCTAGCAGCCGAAATGCACCGCAAATCCGCCGCAAATCCGGCGGTAAAACGCTGCTAAAAATAGCGGCGTTTTACCGCCGACGCAATGTGCGGTGTGGTGTGAAAGGGGTCTTATGGAATATATATATGTGTTTATATATATACACACATATATATATATATATATATATACAGCACCATTTTATGTACCATGTTGAAGGGGGCAGCACATAAATTGCACCTACTGGTCAATGGTCATTAGACCAAAATACAGAAAGATATGGGCTTCATATCTAGCAGGTTGTATCTCTAGCACTAACACATGCAATCCAGTCTAAATATTAATGTTTGTGTCGGACCTATATCATCCAACTCTGTTACTTTGGTTATGAGAAAGAAAAGTCTCTCTCTCTCTCTCTCTCTCTCTCTCTCTCTCTCTCTCTCTCTCTCTCTCTATATATATATATATATATATATATATATATATATATATATATATATATAAATATATATAGCGAGAGAGAGAGAGAGAGATAGAGAGAGAAGAAAAAAGAATTTGGTAGAATGACAGGTGGAGCAAACTATCAAAGCAGTTTAGTTATTACCACTGCTATAGCTGAAGATGTCTTTAAAGTACAAGCTTGACAGGCTTATGAACACCCAGCATCTTTCTGTTATTACAGAGGAAATGTGTTTGACACAGCAGCATTTTACTACTGAGCTACAGCTCAAGTTCACTTAGTCACTCGTAATAAATGTAGGGCAAAAGATCAAAGCTGTGCAGTTTGTTGGATATAATGTGACATTTTGCAAAAATGGGCAATTTCACCAACGTGAAAAAATAAATAAATATCTTGCAACATAGAGCCATTATCTGCAGTGAGATCACTACATGGTCTCACAGTGTTTACGAAATATAAATAAATTCTTTGATGGAGACAATATAGTTCTACCTGATTCCTGTTTTATACAAAACCACAAACAAGTGAATCGATGTTACTTCAAAGGTATGTGAAAATATGACCTAAAAAGTTATAAATTATTTATATACACTACAATGAAAAAGTTTTAGGTAGGTTTAAAAAAATATTGTAAATTAAGAATGCTTTTAGAAATAAAAGTGCTAATAGTTCATTTTTTATCAATTAATGAAAAATGACCACCCTTTGCCTTCAAAAACGCATCAATTCTTCTAGGTACACAGTTTTTGAAAAAACACAGCAGGTAGGTTGTTCCAAACATCTTAGCCCTTGTACACACGGTCGGAGATTCTGACGGAATGTTTCCTATCGGAGCGTTTTGTCGGATATTCCGACTGTGTGTGGTCTGCATCGGACTGTTTCCATCGGAATATCCGACGGACCAACTTTTCCAACTTGCCGGTAAAATTTTCCGACCAAATGCTCCGATCGGACATACTCCGATCATGTGTAGCCTACTCCGACGGACAAAGTGCCACGCATGCTCACAATCAAATTCCGACACGGAATCACTCGCTCAGGTAAAACTACTGCTTGTAATCGATATATAGCACATTCGTCACGCTGCAATGTTAAATATTCTTTCATGAAGCGCATTCTCTTGTTCTTTACAATGCTGCAAGAAGGAACTTCTTTTGATGCTCATAGTCACACACACTTCTCCCGAACGTATTTCCTGACTCTTTTTTACTAATTTCAGCAATACAATTTTTGAATTCGTCACATCTACACAATTTTTTTTTTTTTTATTGTTTTTTGGCTGAATTTTGTGTTTGTTTTTTTTCATAAACATCTCCTTTTTTGACAGTTTGCTCATCTTTCCATTTTTTGGGGTGTGTTTTGTGTGTAAACTTACCACAACAACATTCTTATCTTTTTTATATTTTTTTATTTTTATTTTTTAATCTACAGGTTGTTTAGTGTTGGTACCCCTTGTTATTAATTTCACTTTGTTTTTTTTAAATGTACCTGCCTGCTCACAAATAAACTGTCCTTTTTGAAGTAAAACACATACGCAAGTATTTCTTCAAACCAAAAAAAAAACGTTATTTAGGTCTCAAACAACTAAAAAGAGGAAGGCAGCGCTGGATAAACTTGTCAATTTGGCGAAGCCTTTGGCCCCCAGGGCAGACATGAACTAATTAGAACAAGAAAAATTGGTGGCCTGAGGAGTACATATCTCAGGGAGAGAAGTCTGGTCCAGAAGTCCTAGATATCAGGAAAAGCAGATGCCATCTATGTCCCCAGGATGTGGTTCTTCAAGAGGCTGCATCTTCTGTCAGACCAGACTGAACTCAGGCCTTCACTCTCTCGTCTTCCTTAGGCACTTCCCACCAGGCGTCCTTCCAGGCTGTGGCTGGGCTCCTGTAGTTGTGGCAGGAGGAGGAGAAGGAGGGCGTTGGTCGACCTCCTGGCTGCCACTTGCCACAGCCTCCCCCCGGCTGAGGTCTTCCTGTGGATGAAAATGGGACATAGGTTTCGTTTTTTGCTCATCAATCACACCATTTTTAGCTCATGACTGTTGCAAATTGAATGTTACCAAATAGACCAGACTATCATTCTGAATCATTTTTGGTCACTACTGTCTATTGATATGTAAACCACTTTGTTAAATCACAACTTACTGATCAATAAGAACATCTAGTTAACATCATTAAATGTACGACAAGAAATATGTTCAACAATGCAATACCTGTCTCATATTGCAGCCTGGAAGGCCCAGATTGGACGTTGGAACCCTCAGCTGGGGGTGAAGGAAGCCTTGAAGGAAGACTGGAGAGTGGTGGCCTGGGTTCCCCTTGGTCTACCAGAAAATGCAGCCTCTCAAAGTAAACCATCCTGGGGTAATAAATGGCATCTGGATCTCCTGATCTCAGGGACTCCAGGTGCTTCTTTCTCTCCCTGAGATATGTAATCTTCATGACACCAATTTTCCTCTTCACATAGGCCACGTCTGCCGTGGGGACCATGATCCACACCAAAGAAAGACGTTTCTCCAGTGCTGCGTTCCTCTTTCTTCTGTCGTGATAAAACGGGTTGTTGATCTGCCACAGGCAGGGCAGCTCCCTGTAAACTTCCAGGAATAGACCCATAAAATTGGGGTTTTGGAATGGATCCATCTTGTCTGCAAGACACAACACAAGACAAACCCTAAAATACTAATAATGCCATGATAAACCCTCCTAATCTTATCCCAACATCGGCCTAGATAGAAGCAGTCTAGTCTAGTGATGTACCAAGTTCAAAATTTTACCTTCATTTGCACGATCGTCGTGTCAGCTCCTCACTCTGTTCACAGATCGTACAGATGACACACGCGTGTTGCGTTTTATATATACAGTGTGCATGTGTGAAAATCCGCCCGCCCCTGACGTTCTTTCTAGACTATTCCCCGCCCCTTCGCTTTCAGCGCAGTAGGGAGAGCACATGGCGGAGACAACGCAGGTGTGCAATCAGAGTTCCACTAACGAGGAGGAGGGTGAGGAAAGCCCGGAGCCTGAAATGTCCCGATCCAGGAAGAGAAGATTTAAGGCCTCAAATATGTCTTTTGGAGAGATGTTGGAGATGGTGGACATATTGAACAGGACCGACTAAAGTTGTGAAGAGTCTTCAGAAGAATTTTGGGGTACGCCGATCCAAGGATCAACTGAGAAAACGCTGGTCAGACCTGAAACTGAAGGAGCACGATCAGTACAGAAGGATCAAGCGTGTTCTTCAAAAAAGTAAGTAATTGTCGTGTGTTCACATGATTATTATTCTTGCTTGCATACTGCTCCATGTGCTTTGATTTCATGTTGTGCAGTTTAAAATGGCCACTTTCAATTTCATGGTTTCATTCGTTCGTAAGAAACATCGTTCTGCAGGTAAGTATTCCAGCTTAACCAAGTGTCCACAATAATGTTCTCACTGTTGAACTCGGCCAAAAAACACAATTGTACAACACTTCCAAGCAATGTTTCATATTCCTATTTCTGCCCTCTGTGTGCTAATTATTCCTTTTTTACATTCTCATAGGGGAGAGAAGACTCGGGAAGTCTGAGGACACCAGGGACCACACCCCTCCCAAAGAAGGCAAAATACCAAAACCAGAAGCAGAGGAGCAGGAGGAGGAGGAGAAAGGAGAGATCGTTGAAGTTGGAAAATTGTCACCACAACAGGTGAGTGTCGGAGAACACAGCTTCCGGTAAGCTCATCAATGTATGTCACCATATTTATAATACATGGTGTGTTTTTTGCTTTGTTTTGTAGGTGATGTGGAAGAAGAATCCCATTTTACCAGTGAAAGTGCCCAGATCCTGATTGGGGAGATAATGGGGTGCAATCTGGATTTAGAAAATATACAGTAAAACATCAATGATGTTAAAAATAAAATGAAGAACATCATTGATGTTTTGGGGAGAGTGTGAAACAGCCCAAACTAGCTAGGGTTTTATTTTTTTGCTTTTAAAACACAACTTTTGTATTTAAAAAAAATCCAAATTTGGAAGATGCACAGAGTATGTCAACATGCACTATCTCCCATCATGGGGGATCAATGTACGTGTTTTGTGGAAAGTGGCTGAGATGAAGGGGTTGCAGGCCCAAAACATGTACATTGATCCCCCATGATGGGAGACAGCACATGTTGACACATTGTGTGCATCTTCCAAATTTGGCTTTTCCAGGGGTGTCTGATATTGTCTTCACTTTTCAAAGTTGAACTTTGTAAATTCCTGTGTTCTGCATGTTACGCTTTGATTACACAAAAACACCAATTAAAAAAAATTACCTGAAATAATGTTTTTGATACACCCAATTTGTTGGTTTGTTGTAAAACCCTTTTCTATGTGAATGTGCTTTGATTAAAAAGTAAAATTATCAACAATGTGTGGCTTCCTTTTTCATTGCGCAAAAGATGTATTTGGAGTAAAATTGTTGTTTTCAGTGACAATGGGTGATATTTACTAAAGGCAACTCCACTTTGCACTCCAAGTGCAGTTTCAGGTGTACTTTTGCAGTGCACTTGTAGTGCATAGTGGATGTGCCTTTAGTAAATAACACGCACAGTGATGTGTTAATTTTCACAATCATGCCATTTTCCTGCCATGGCGCTGAAAATTAGCACGATTTTGGTCAGTAATGCACTACATACATTAGTTAACAAAAACAAGGTGTGTGTGTAGCAGACCAACAACATAATAAGATTATCTGAAGAAGAGACTGTCCCCTCATCTCGCTCATAACTTGGGTTTGCACTGTTGTGGAAAAAGGCACATCAAGAAAAAACATAAATTTACCTAGGAGACAACTAAAACCAAGCCAAGCAGTAAATGAAAACAAATATTGGAGTTTCAAAGAAAAATGAATCCCTAAAATGCCGCTCAGACATTGTCTGGCATATCAATGGCCCCCCCTACCCACAAAGTATTCCATGTATTGGTTTCTAACCTCACCGGCGCTTTGGGGGGGGGCAAGCCAGGACGAGCAGCTTCAAGGCCCATGAGGTTCTCATTTTCCAGCAAGTCTGCTTCTTGGCCAACTGAGATCGCATAGTTTGCAGAATGTCTTTTTAGGAAATTGTGAAGAACACAGCAGGCCAGCACAATGTGATTTATTTTGTATTTCGCCATGTGGATAGGCGTCAAAAAAAGGCGTAACCGGCTGGCCAGTATACCAAAAGTGTTCTCCACCACTGTTCGGGCTCTGGACAGGCGGAAATTAAAAATCCTCTGGTCCGGGGTGAGGGTCCTCATCGGGAAAGGAAGCATCAGGTGGTTTGCAAGGGCAAATGCCTCATCCGCGACGAAGACGAACGGGAGTCCTTCCTGATTCTCTTCTGGGGGTGGCAAGCCCAGACTGCCACTCTGGAGATGCCAGTAGAACTCCGTCCGTGCGAACACTCCACCATCCGACATCCGTCCATTTTGCCCCACGTCCACATACAAGAAGTCATAGGTCGCAGACACCACGGCCAACATCACAATACTATGAAACCCCTTGTAGTTAAAATAGTACGACCCCGAGTTGGGTGGTGGGACAATGCAGATGTGTTTCCCACCAATTGCACCTCCACAATTGGGAAAGTCCCAACGACTGGCAAAGTGGGAGGCCACAGTCTTCCATTCCTGTGTCGTTGAAGGACACTAGAAACAAGACCAAAAATTAGTAATTTTGCAAACAAACATTGCAAGAAGATTAGACACCAACATTTTTGGCCAAGATCAGTATAACATTTTGGGAAATTAGTATTTAAAGCCTAAAGTATAAGGTCCCCTTATCAGAGTCATCACCCCCCCATCCCCCCATCCCCCCCCATCTGATGGGCCCTTGCTAAAAAAATGAGGGGGGGATGTTTTGGACAGGTAACCCTCTCCACTTGATTGAGAGCTGAATGCCTAAATAATGTGTGATACTTTGGGAAGCCCCTCCTTACTTACACTATTGGCAGCCCACCTGACAGGTAATAAGTGTCATAATAACAAATAGAAAACAAAATGGAAGCACATTTTGACATTCTGCTATTACATATCAAGATAATAATAGGGGAAAAAAAACATATATAGCATTTGAAAGTATTGAGGCAGGCCCTTGCACTACATGATTTGGTGAACTCGTCCATAAATGTGACCATCAAAAGGGTAGATATAGTGTGTATTGGGTTTGGTAAAGTCAGCAGATAGAGGATTGCTATCAGCTGAGCTAGCAGTTGGGGGGAGGGGGGTTCCTAATGAGTTTGGCACAACCAAAAAAAAAATGTCACTCTTGAAATGGATATTTTGATGATAGGCAACTCCTATCCTCATATTGATTAGTGGTTCCAAATTAATAACTACTGCAGTAGGGAACAGACACAAAAGATACGCTCAGCATCTTTCCAAATAACCGTTCACCTTTATTATGACGCATTTGAAGGCTTTTATACACATGATTACGTAGGTATCACATTAATATTACAATTGTACATTTATGGTAACAAGGGGCGTTACATAGGCTAATTCTAATCAGGACTTGAAAGAATGCAAAACATGTACTGAAAACATTGTTAGTGCTGTGTGCACAGTGAGGGCATTGTGCAATACAATTATATACAGAACCTACAAATTTCCATTACAGTCTCCTCTCTTCTGATCAATATTTTGATAACTAACCATACCATGTATCTCGGGGTCACCTGGTGCTAGACACTTCAAATTTGGATATGTTGTAGTGCTAGTATTATTGTGTTTGCATACCAATACCATTTGGGGTTTCTAGCTATAAGTGACCCCGAGATATGTGGCCCCAAAATCGGGTCGCAAAATGTCATTCTCTGCTCTAATAACTAATAACATTTTGCGACCCGATTTTGGGGCCACATATCTCGGGGTCACTTATAGCTAGAAACCCCAAATTTGTTATGCAAGCACAATAATACTAGCAATACAACATATCCAAATTTGACCCCGAGATACATGGCCCTAAAGTCGGGTCACAAAATATTTTTGAATGCGGTTGAAATAATGTTGAATCATGTTGAAATAATTTCGAATGCGGTTGAAATAATTTCGAATCATGTCGAATTCATTGGAATTCATTCGTTATATTTCTTTCGTATTCGTTGTAATTTGTTATTTTTTTATTCGGACATTCGGATGCATCCGAATGTCCGAAAGATGCAAAATTCGGCCGAATTTCGATTCGTTACGAAACGAATTGCACAAGCCTAGCACAGACCCAGCAAGTGTCCGGGGCTGTAAATGCAGCATCCTTAGAGTCGCCTGGTCTGCTTCCATATGTGAGTTTTACTGTTAGTATGGCTACCTCAGCAAGAACCTGGAAGGCTGAAAACAGCCGATAAAATTAACTTGGCATGCTTGATTGGTTTACTCGCCGAAGTAAAAACAAACTTCTGGCCCTTCAAATGGAGCCAAAAGCTCTCTATATCTCGACTATCTATATAAATATATACTCTTTTTATAGCTCACGGGCTTTACTTAAACATGGAGCTCTGCTTCTTGAGCTGGGGAAAAAGGATCCAATGACTCTGAATACAGGGAATCCTTCTGGGTGATAAACCTTATCCTCGGTATAAAACCAGGAATAACACTACAAAAAAGTAAATACTCAGGTCTTCAGGGAGTGTGTCCTGCACTGGGCTCACAGCAGCTGATTCCTACGTCATCAGTTTAACACATGTGCTTTTTCTTTGTCTCCAGCCTCCAATAAAGGCAATAAGGTGGCTGGATTCAAATGTACACATTTTTCATTGTTAGATTTGTACATAAACACACAAAACAAATTCATATTTTGAACCTTTCATTAGACAAACATTTAGTTAGCTATACATTTGCTGTGCAGAATGTCTGACTATTAAAAATTAAATATTCAACCAAAATAATATCTGTAACTTTGTCTAATAGCAACTTTGCATAAAGCTACAGCTCTGATCTATTGGGGTGAACCCTTCATTACTGGGTCCAGCTTGCATAACTATAACAATGGCTTGTTTTACATCATGCTGTTTGTGTAAGAACACCAGTTTCATGTTTCAAAAAGACAACTTTTTCCTGACAATATTATAATAAATGATAAGAATACCCTGCAGTCATGCAGAGATGTCCATAAATCCAAAATATTCTTCTACTTATACCCACTGTACTTACAAGGAAAAGGGGCACATCATTTCACAATCCACACATTCTGCTTTGGATTTCAAAAATAAAAATACATAAAAACAAAAGGACCAACAATATGATGGACCAGAAAGCACTCGGCCATCAAAAACTATAAACCAACTGGCTGCAGGCAGCAGCTATCCTAACAGGATGTATGGACTTGATGTGATGGGTCTGTTATATTTACATGTTATTATTACTCTCACATCATGGACCGCACATTAAGTTATTATCAGACTTTAAGATTTCATTTCTGTAGAAAAACGTCCTTATGTATCCCATCCATCTTGGCTTTGTTAAACATTATTGCAGCTGTATTCAAATTAACAACCTCATCTTAATCTTTTTTTTCTTTCCACTCAATAAATGTAAAATTACAAAATTGTTATCTTAATCTAAACTAATTCCATTTTTACCAATTTCCCCATTAACCTGGATTTCATTTCCAACCAAAGGTTGTCTAAACCAGTTTCAATATATCTATATTTATTAATAAAATTGTTAAACTCATATTAGAAATTAATACTCATATGATAATTTCAATATCACACACTAATATATATGCACAGATAAATGTCCTTAAAGGGGGACATATTACTTAATTTTACTCAATTTTTCTCTTTTTTTTTTTTAATGCACTGTTTCCACTATCACAGGATATTAAATTTGTGTAAGACACGGTTAATTTGTAACCTTCATTTTACCATGTTTGGAAAACAGATTCAAAAATAATTGTGATCACATTGTTTATCATTAGATTCGTTAACCCGGCACATTTTGTTATAAATGTTTTGTCGAAAAAAATGAAATTGGCATGGTGTCCTTGCAGCTTATCACCAATCTCTCATGTCAGCCACATTCTTTCAGGAGAGCACAAAGGAGGGGGTCACATCTGCGTACATGACACAAGCGATAGAACTAAAGGTTCCAGCATTCACAAACATACTCAAATATATCTCTAAAATCGCTTACATTATTCCCATTTGTAGACAACACATGCCTATCATTCTCTCACTTTCTTTTAACGCTTTTTAATACTTTCTTGCTTAACCACTTGAGACCCGCGCTATAGCCGAATGACGGCTACAGCGTGGATCATTTTTTCCGAGCGGCCTGTGTGTCCCCTGAGGGGCGCCCGCGGCACGCTCTGTGATCGGCGAGTCTATGAGACTCGCCTGATCACCGATCAGAGTAAGGGGTCGATCCCGACCCCTTATCACGTGATCAGCTGTCAGCCAATGACAGCTGATCATGTGATATAACGGAGCCGGTAATCGGCTATTATTCCTCCTCGCGCTGACAGCGCGAGGAGAAAAAAAAAGATCCGATCACCGGCGGCCGTGATCGGGACATCAGTCCCGATCACGGCCAGCCCTGCCAGTGTCCACCTGCCCCCTGCCAGTGCCCACCTGCCCCCTCATCAATAAAGATGATTCAAAAATAAGTGCCCCCCGTCAGTGCCACCCAGCAGTGCCCATAGTGCCACCCAGTAGTGCCCACAGTGCCACCCAGCAGTGCCCACAGTGCCACCCAGCAGTGCCCACAATCTGCCTTAACAAAGGTGCTGCACCCCAGTGCCACATATCCGTGCCCATCAGTGTCATCTACCAGTGCCCATCAGTGCCCAGCAGTGCCGCCCATCAGTGCCCAGCAGTGCCACCTATCAGAGCCACCAATCAGTGCCACCTATCAGTGCCCATCAGTCCCATCTATCAGTGGTACCTATCAGTGCCCCTTAGTGCCACCCATCCGTGCCACCCATCTGTGCCACCCATCCGTGCCATCTTATCTGTGCCCATCTTTGCCCATCAGTGCCACCTTATCTGTGCCCATCGGTGCCGCCTTATCTGTGCCTATTAGTGCCGCCTTAACTATGCCTATCAATGCCCACCAGTGCAGCCTATCAGTGCCCACCAATGCAGCCTATCAGTGCCCACCAATACAGCCTATCAGTGCCCACCAGTGATTTATTTTTATTTTTTTTGCATCTTTTTTTGTTTGTTTAGCAAAAAATAAAACTCCCAGCTGTAATTAAATACCACCAAAAGAAAGCTCTATTTGTGGGAAAAAAATTATAAAAATTTCATTTGGGTACAGTGTTGTATGCCCGCGCAATTGTCATTCAAAGTGCATCAGCGCTGAAAGCTGAAAATTGGCCTGGGACTGAGGGGGGTTTAAGTGCCCAGTGGTTAAATTTCTGCTTTCTTTATTTTGTTCTGATTTCCTTTGCATCCAATGTATTGTAATTCCATACTTCACATACTGTACCTTCTATGATCAGACGGGCAGCTATAGTGCTCATCCCATCTTCCCTCTCTGACAACATATAAAGCATTCTGTTTTAATTCTCATTACTGTTTCTTGACTTTACTAGTTGTAGTGCCTGACCCCAAATTCATCCCACAACTTAACATCAAAAAGTCCCTTTCTGTCTAGTGTTTATGTCACTCTTGATCCACCCTGCTCACATAAATAGCTGTTTCTCTAGCTGTATACTCTGCATGATTCTTTGTCCTTGTGGACTTTGGTGGTAACCCAGTTACACTTTGTGGATCCCTGTCCACTTTAACCATTAATCTAGGGGCTCAGTATAGGCGGAACCGCACCTTCGGTTCATATATAGCGCTCCTCTTGCGCTGGGCATTTTTGAGGGTCTCTTACCCTTCATTCCCTTACTTAATTTAATGCCCATAATGACTGGCCAGTCTTCTCTACGTGTGCCTATACCCTTTTGCCTCTAAACTACTTTATCTAGCAGATGTACTACATATACCTGTGAACAGCACTATTCTTCCCTTTCTCTGTAACACTCCGATGGACAGTAGACAGTGACAACATAACATATAACCACTAATCAATACAGTTCGATTAAGGGGAGTAAAATAGGTACCCTTTGTCCCGAAAATGCCTTACCGATCAAGGAAGTCTGATAACTCAAATGTAAGCAAAAGTCTTACCTCAGCCGGCTGATTATCAGAAATTCCCGGATCGTCCCAAGCTCCTTGTTTCGGATACTCAGGGTCATCTGATAACCCCTCCTGGCTGGCTTCGCCAACTGAAATGGATATTTTGATGATAGGCAACTCCTATCCTCATATTGATTAGTGGTTCCAAATTAATAACTACTGCAGTAGGTAACAGACACAAAAGATACGCTCAGCATCTTTCCAAATAACCGTTCACCTTTATTATGACGCATTTGAAGGCTTTTATACACATGATTACGTAGGTATCACATTAATATTACAATTGTACGTTTATAGTAACAAGGGGCGTTACATAGGCAGGCTAATTCTAATCAGGACTTGAAAGAATGCAAAACATGTACTGAAAACATTGTTAGTGCCGTGTGCACAGTGAGGGCATTCTATATATATATAGAATATATAAAATAGAATACAATGACAAAAGACATTGATAAGTGACTAGGCTATAGTTTTATGGGCCAAGAAGAGCATGGTGGGGAAGTTAGTGAGGCAAATATGCATGAGGACAAAGGGGCAGAGCATATGAATTAGAGCACATTGCAATGATGGTAATTAGGGAATGAGGAAAGAAATGCAATACATTAGCAAGCATTAAATACATAGAATGTGATGTTAAAGGATAAAACTTACCTTCATATAGTCCTTCTGCAGGACCTGAATAATGGCAGAACAGGTCTCTGGAATAATGATCCCCAGAGCCTGGGGAGAGATGCCTGTAGAGAACTTGAGGTCCTGAAGGCTTCTCCCTGTCGCCAAGTAGCGCAACGTGGCGAGGAGCCTCTGCTCCGGAGTGATGGCTTGCCGCATGCAGGTATCCTGCCTGCTGATATAAGGGGTCAGCAAAGCCAGCAGACGGTGAAAAACGGGGTCCGTCATCCGGAGATAATTCCTGAAATCATCAGGATTATTCTCGCGGATCTCACGGAGCAAAGACATGTGCAAGAACTGGTCACGCTGGAGAAACTAATTCTTGGTGCACAAACGCCTCCCCTCCCTGTTCATGGACTGGGCTTGTGTCAAAGTAAGAACCCCAACACGAAGCCCCTGCACAGCACAAACTCTACGACGAGTACGTAGACGAAACATGGTTTGAAAATGGTCGGCTGGTCAGAATGGACAACAGAAAGCACTGATAAACAGCAATGCCTGAAAGAACAACCTGAATAGCAGAAGCAAGCAGACAATAAGCAATGCAAATCAAAGCGTACTATACCAAGATATAGTCCACAATGAGAAACAAATACTTACTGACTACACACACTGAGTATCAGATACGCAAAGACAAGCAGAAACTGAAGAGCAGTAGCGAACTGAATCACAAATCTGAAAAACGCGAATCGTCTCTCACCAAACTTCTACTAACACGCGATACACACGAGATCAGCTGAAGGAGCCCAAAGGGTGCCAGACGTGGTGCTGAACTTCCCTTTTCTAGTCCCGCCGTACGCGGCTTACGTCACCGTGTTCTTGGCAACTGGAAATTCCGACAACCTGGTCCGACCGTGTGTATGCAACATCACTTCCGGACCTCGTCCGGAATTAATCCGTCTGAATAACTCCAATGGATTTGGTTGTCGGAATCTCCGACCACGTGTACAAGGGCTTAGAGAATGAATTACAGATCCTCTGTGACGGTAGGCTGCCTCAAATCCTTTTGTCTCTTTATGTAATCCCAGACAGACCTAGGCACACCCTAATCACTCTGTGCTGTGCCGATCCCCCTACTGCTCAGGCTTCCACTCGTGTTGTGCCCCCCCCCCCCACTGCAGTGCTCCTGGCTTTACTCTCCTCTCCCTGTAGGGTATGTTTCAGGATGGAGAGTGGGGGAAGGGACTACTCTATGTCATTTACCAGTCCCTTCCTTTTTTTAAGTGAAGACAGTGAACACACTCACTCACTGTGTTCAATCATAACTGAAGCACAGTAAATATTGTTTACAGGCATACCCCACTTTTAACCACCTCGCGCCCGCCCTATAGCCGAATGACGGCCGTAGAGCAGGCGTGTTCGTCCGGGAGGCCATCCCTGGACATCCTAATGTTTACTTCCGCAATGCGCGCTGCCGCGGGCGCGCATCACGGAAGTTCTGTGTTCGCCGTGTCCCCCGGGGACAGGCAAACACAGATCGCTGTAAACGGTCAATCACAGCGGCCGTTTACAGCGTGATCGGCGTGTCCAATGGGAGATGATCTCATATGTAAACATATGAGATCATCTCTCAGCGCCGCTCTCCCTCCTCACACAGACAGTGTGAGAGGGGAGAGATGAACGGCTGCAGCGGCAGCCGTTCTGCCTTGAGTTGAAAAAAAAAAAAGTAAAAAAAAAAAAGTGCCATCCTCCCCCAGCAGTGCCATCCTCCCCCAGCAGTGCCATCTTCCCCCAGCAGTGCCATCCGCCCCAGTGCCATCTGCCCCAGTGCCATCCACCCCAGTGCTACCTGCCCCCAGTGCCATCCACCCCAGTGCTACCTGCCCCCAGTGCCATCCACCCTGGTGCTACCTGCCCCCAGTGCCATCCACCCCGGGGCTACCTGCCCCCAGTGCCACCTGCCCCCAGTGCCACCTGTTGTCAGTGCCATTTGTCCCCAGTGCCATCTGTCATCAGTGCCACGTATAAGTGCCATCTGTCATCAGTGCCACGTGTCATCAGTGCCACATAGTGCCATCTGTCATCAGTGCCACGTATTAGTGCCATCTGTCATCAGTGCCACGTATCAGTGCCATTTGTCATCAGTGCCACCTGTCAGTGTCACGTGCCATCTGTTGTCAGTGTCACGTGTCATCAATGCCACTTATCAGTGCCATCTGTCATCAGTGTCACGCGTCATCGGTGCCATGTATTAGTGCCATCTGTCATCGGTGGCACGTATTAGTGCCACGTATTAGTGCCATCTGTCATCAGTGCCACGTATTAGTGCCACGTGTCTTCAGTGCCATGTATTAGTGCCACGTGTCATCAGTGCCACGTATAAGTGCCACGTGTCATCAGTGCCACATATTAGTGCCATCTGTCATCAGTTCCCACATATTAGTGCCATCTGTCATCAGTGCCACGTGTCATCAGTGCCACGTATAAGTGTCATCATTGCCACGTATCAGTGCCATCTGTCATCAGTGTCACGTGTCATTTTCCTGGTGCTTCAAAAGTATAATAAATAGTCAACAAGTTAGATGTGTAATTTATGTTCCTAGAACACATGATGGCGCTACCTGCATGTTGGGCCTCTCTATGTGGCCAGGCTGTGAAAAAGTCACACACATGTGGTATTGTAATACTCAGGAGGAGTAGCAGAATTTTTTGAGGGGTGTCATTTGTGGTATACACATGCCACGTGAGAGAAATAACCTATTACAATGACAATTTTGAGGAGAAAAAAAAATGAAAAATCGTAATTTTACAAAGAATTGTGGGAAAAAATGACAACATCAAAAAGCTCACTATGCCTCTTACTAAATACCTTGGAATGTCTACTTTCCAAAAAGGGGTCATTTGGGGGGTATTTGTACTTTCCTGACTTGTTCGGGTCACAAGAAGCGAGATAGACCACCAGTACATCAGATGTGATCAATTTTGTGCGATTCGCACCACAGCTTGTAGACTCTCTAACTTTCACAAAGACCAAATAATATCCACTAATTTGGGTTATTTTTACCAAAGATATGTAGCAGTATAAATTGTGGCCAAAATTTATGAAGAAAAATTTATAATTTTCATAATTCTGTCACAGAAACAAAGAAATATGCGTTTTTTTTCAAAATTTTCAGTCTTTTTTCATTTATAGCGCAAAAAATAAAAACCCCAGAGGTGATCAAATACCACCAAAAGAAAGCTCTGTTTGTGGGAAAAAAAAGGACAAAAAATTCATTTGGGTACAGTGTTGCATGACTGAGTAATTGTCATTCAAAGTGTGAGAGCACCGAAAGCTGAAAATTGGTCTGGGCAGGAAGGGTGTTTAAGTGCCCAGTAAGCAAGTGGTTAAGTACACAATGGGGTTTATTTACTAAGACTGAAAAGTGCAAAATCAGGTGCACTTCTACATAGAAACCAATGAGCTTCCAGGTTTTATTACCAAAGCTTATTTGAACAAGCTGGTGTTAGAAGCTCATTGGTTTCTATGCAGAAGTGAGCCTGATGTTTCACTTTCCAGCTTTAGTAAATAAACCCCATTGTGTACTTAAACGTGGGGTATGCCTGTACTATGCTTCAGTTTGTAAATGAACAGGAAGCTGCTCAGCACAGAGTACTTCCCATCCATTCACTGTCCAGTGCAGTTGAAGCTGCGGAGAAAGGCATGCTTGTCTCAGCTGAGGTGCACACCCTAATGCAATGGGCTACGCACACCTTTGCATCCAGGACACCTTGTTCTTCTTTACTCTGAAGATAGTCCATACTGACATTGGCTGTATGTTTGGGGTTGTTGTCCTGCAGAATTTTTTTTTAGACCAGTCACATACCTCCCTAATGGTATGGCATGATGGATACGTATCTTCTTGTTTTTCTCAATATTGATGACATCATTAATCCTGACCAAATCTCCACCTCCATTTGCAGAAACGCAGCCCCAAACTTGCAAGGAACCTCCACCATGCTTCACTGTTGCCTGCAGATACTCATTATTGTACCATTCTCCAGCAATTCAGTGAACAAACTGCCTCCTGTTACAGCCAAATATTTTACATTTTGACTCATCAGTCCAGAGCATTTCTTACCATTTTTCTGCACCCCAGTTCCTAGGTTTTCATGCATAGTTGAGTCACTTAACTTTTCTTTCATTTCATAGGTATGGCCTTTTGGCTGCAAGTCTTCTATTAAAACCACGTCTGGCCAGACTTCTCTAAACAGTAGATGGATCTACCTGGTTCCCACTGGTTTCCACCAGTTCTGTGCTGATGGGACTGGTGGACATTTTCCGATGTCAAAAGGAAGTAAGTATGATGTGTCTTTCATCTATTACATTAAGTTTCTCTGGCTGACCACTGCATCTACAGTCCATAACATTGCCTGTTTCTTTGTCCTTCTTCAAAATAACTTGAACAGAACATATTGGAACCCCAGTTTGTTTTGAAATCATTGCCTGTGAAAGACATTGCTGATGCAGTATAACTACCTTCTGTCTGGTTGGTGTGCTCAGTCTTGCTATGGTGTAAGACCTGTGACATGCAATCTCACCTTAGTAGCAGAGGTTTGGCTGTTCATTGCCCAGTTTTAAGCCTTCTATACAGCCAGGGCTGAAAGTAGAGTTGGGCCAGGGGGGAACGTGCCCTGGGCGTGGCATTGACGGTGTGCTGCAGCCATACAAATGGTCCGGCATCTGCTTCCCCACCTCTACCTCCTGCTAGCGGACCACCCCCCCCCCCCCGATTCTCTGGTCCCCTCTGCAGCGCTCACCTCCTCTCCTGGATAGCTGTGCAGCAAGCGGACTGGCTGAATAAAGACATGATCCTCCACACTGAGAAGCTGATCATATGATCCGGAAAGACAGACCCTTATAACATAACCTTTCTCTGCACTCATTCATTCTCCTGCTCTTTACTTCCCCCGCTCTCCATCTAGAGTCTCCATGGCAACAGACAGGATGGAGAGCGGGGGCAGGAAAGAGCAGGAGAAAGAGTGTCAAGGAAGGTTATGTTGTAACGATCTGTGCCTACCTGTCTTCCTGATTGTGTGATCAGCCTCTCAGTGTGGAGGATCATGTCTTTACTTAGCCCGTCCACATACTGCACAGCTATCCAGGGGAAGAGGTGGTGAGCGCTACTAGGGACCAGAGAAGTGGGGAGCAGAGGAGAAGTGGGGACCAGAGGAGTAGGGGGCAGAGGAGCATATGGGGGACCAGAGGAGCATGTGGGGGACCAGAGGAACCACAGGGGGACCAGAGGAGAATGTTTGGGACCAAAGGAGCATGTGGGGGACCAGAGGAACATGGGGGAACAGGAGCATATGGGGAAGCAGAGGAGCACAGGGAAGACCAGAAGGGCATGTGGGGACCAGAGCAGCACAGAGGGAACATAGAAGCATGTGGGAGGCCAGAGAAGCATGTGGGGGACCAGAGGCACACAGGGGGACCAGAGGAGCATGTGGGGGATCATAGGAGTACGGGGATCAAAGGAGCAGGGGGGACCCGAGGAGCACAAGAGGGACCAGAGGAGCATGTGGGGACCAGAGGAGCAAGGAAGACCAAGGAGAAGGGGGGAACAGAGGAGCAGGGGGACCATAGGAGCATGTGGGGAACCAGAGGAGCATAAGGAACATGTGGGATACTAGAAAATCATGTGGGAAGGCAGAGGAGCATGATGAGCATGTGTGGGACCAGTGGAGCATGGGAGAACAGAGGAGCACGGGGGAACAGAGGAGCATGGGGGGACCAGAGGAGCATGTGAGGGGCCAGAGGAGCATGAGGGGGACCAGAGGAGCATGTGGGGGACCAGAGAAGCACAGGGAATATGGGAGCACAGGGGGGACCAGAGGAGCATGTGGGGGAGCAGAGGAACACAGGGGGACCAGAAGAGCATGTGGGGGAACCAGAGGAGCATGATGAGCATGTGTGGGACTGGAGGAGCATGTGGGCAACCGGAGGTACAGAACAGCATGGGGGACTTGAGGAGCACAGGGTACAGATGAGCATGGGGGAATAGAGGAGCAGAGAGGAACAGAGAAGCATGTGGGGGACCAGAGAAACACAGGGACCAGAGCAGTATGTGTGGTACCAGAGGAGCGGAGGGGGGGGTACTAGAGGAGCAGGGGGAAACCAGAGGAGCATGGGGGAACAGAAGAGGAGTAAGGGAAACAGAGGAGCATGGTGGGAAGAGGAACAGGGCAAAACAGGAGCATGTGGGGGAGGAGAGGAGCATGGGGGGACCAGAGGAGCATATGTGGTACCAGAGGAGCGAGGGGATACCAGAGGAGCACAGGGGTACAGAGAAGCAGGGGAGGACCAGAGGAGCATGGGGGATAGAAGAACAGGCGAAAACTGAGGAGCATGTGAGGGAGGAAAGGAGCACGGGGGACCAGATGAGCATGGGGTGAACCAGAGGAGCATGGGGGTACCAGAGGAGCATGGGGGAACAGAGGAGCAGGGGGGATCAGAAGAGCATGGGGGAGGGGACAGACAGCTGATCCAACAGCTATAGCCAGGGAGTTTCTCACTTTCCAGGTGAAAGAATGTCTAGCTTCGTATACAGCTGTTTCTGTTTCAGTTAATGACTGTGTTTCAACCTACATATGAAATTGAGGATCATTAGCACCTGTATGATTAATCATACACCTGACTCTAATCCTACAAATTCCCTGATTGCAAATGAAATAAACAGTGATAAATACATGAGAACATCTACAATATTAATGTTCAAATCGGTGAGGAAATCATTCATATATAAAGTTCTTAAATATTCATGTCTCAGTGATGACAAATGATTGAACACCAAGTGCACCTTCCACCATGAAAAAAAAAGGCTGTGCCCTTACCAGATGACTAGATTCCATATTATAGTAAAGTGTGGATGAGTGTAATACATACGATCCATCGTTTGAATATAAATCGGATGAAAGCATCAACACAGCATCAACACAGGTGGCTGCTCTCTCAGTTTCTGGTTTCCAAGTACGAAAAAAGAAAGAAGAAGAATGCCTACATAGCACAAAACCATGATGGTTTATTGAGGTAGCATAAGTCCAAACAGACAAGGATAAAACAGTTTCCAAGGTAAAAATGGTCTTCAGATCACATAGGAATTAGCATGGTGAGAATTAGCAAAGACTCTACCCTACTAGTTTAGTCATAACTGACATCGGGGGTGTGAAGTCCATGCCAGAAACCATGCTATTTAACAAGTCCACAGCGGAAAGTACACAGCTGATTGGATGCTCAGCTTAATTCACAGCACATGACCACTATTGGTCAGAAAGAAAAAATAACAGGTGAAAACAGCCACTCATAAAAGCAATAGAGTGGATGAACGCACATTGTTAGAGGGCATTAATTCCAGAGTAGATGCATGCCAAGCTTTCATTTGAGTTTGGCAAAGAGTCACCCAAGCCTCATTGTCAATCCAACAGGACAATAGAATACATATATAATAGATTGAGATCTATGAGGCAGGAAGTAACCAAGCCTCTTTTTCAATCCACCACAACAGCAGAGTTAAATACACACGCCTCATTCACATAAAGGAACCCATCAGAGTCACGCCAGAGGGAACATGTCACAGTAGGTGATCTCATGTAAATTGTAAAAAAATAAATAAAAATCTAATAAATTATGTAAATTAAAAAATATATACATGAATTGTAAAAAAATATGTGTGCGCAAAGAAAAATAAAAAATAAAAAATTAAACTACATACAAAAAAAAATACAAAAATACAATATAAAACAATCAATGATGAATTAAAAGAAGAAACTATGATATTTCCGAAATGGACCAACAAAATATTTCCGCAATGGACCAACAAAATTAATTATTAGTACATTGATACAACAATAAATCTAGCAGTAAATTAATAGAGGGGTATAAAACAAGGCATCAAGAATTAATAATTAAAGCATTGATGTCCGAATAAACATTAATACCTAAACATACAATTTTAATTCACAAATCCACCTAACTTCCAGTTGGGAGACGCCTCTTTTGATAATCCCTGTTCTCCAAGGTGGCATATATTTGTCAATTGCCACAAAAGAGGTGACAGTGTGAACTCTGTTATGGCATTGTGCAAAATGTTTAAGAACTGCATGTTCTTTTTGGTCCTTTCTGATTTTTTTTATATTATTATATATATGTGTTCATTAACCTGTATAGAAAAGGTCCTAACTTTTCATCTCACATACTGCTTACCAGACAAACAAATGATAAGGTAAACAATATTCATTGTGGTACAGGTGATAAAATGCTTGACTGGATAAATCTTACCAGTAATGGTCGAAGAAAAAGTAAGTGTTTTATTCCTTCCATTGGCATTAATTCTACACACAGCACACTTTTTACACGTACAAAAAACCCACTAAGTTTTAAAAAAACACTGTACATTTCGATGGGTCTAAAATTGTGGGTGCCACACTAAGCTGTAAGGAAGGCAGCCCCCTAAAAAAAAACCCTGTTTTATCAGGGAGTAGGGAGCCTAAACTCTGCCATTTTTTAGTACATCCAATATTTTTTAAAAATCTTTTTGAGTTTATAATGTTGTCCTTTAAAAAGTTGTAAAAAATGGCCATTTTAATTAAACATAAATATTGTAACCCTTCTCCACAAATTTACCTTTAAAAAGAAAGCCAGAGTATCAAAATTCTCTATCATAGTACAATTTCATTTGAGTTTCACAAATTGACTATGAGGCACGGATTTAAGCCATGTTTCATGATGGCAGCTATCAGTGGGTATATAAGAGTTATGGTCTGTATTTTTAAAAAATATACTAGTGATTAGTAGACATGTGCAAAAGGAAAAAATTTGTTTAGTTTCTTTTCGTTTTAATTCGTTAATTAATTAATTAATTCATTTCGTTTAGTTATATTCGTTAAATTAGTTAAATTCGTTTTCGGATTTCATTTAGTTTTCTGCCGAATTCCAAAAATTGGTCACATTAGAAAATATTTCAACCAAATTCGAAAATATTTCTACCGAATTCGAAATGATTTCAACATGATTCGAAATTATTTCAACCACATTCGAAACAATTTCAACCGGATTCGAAAATATTTTGCGACCCGACTTTAGGGCCATGTATCTCGGGGTCACTTGGTGCTAGAAACGCAAATTTGTATATGTTGTAGTGCTAGTTCTATTGTGTTTGCATACCAAATTTGGTGTTTCTAGCTATAAGTGACCCCGAGATATGTGGCCCCAAATTCGGGTTTCAAAATATCATTCTCTGCTGCAGAAAAGTACTTTCATATTGCCCATATCTGGGGTCATTTGGTGGCAGGTGACGTGGCAAGTGGACAATCCACAACTTGGTCACATGGCACTCGTGGCCAGCCATGTGGCACTCGTGGCCAGCCACGTGGCACTCGTGTCAGGTCACGTGGCACTCGTGGCTGGTCACGTGGCACTCGTGTCAGGTCACGTGGCACTCGTGGCCGGTCACGTGGCACTCGTGTGAGGCCACGTGGCACTCGTGGCTGGCCACGTGGCACTCGTGGCAGGCCACGTGGCACTCGTGGCAGGTCACGTGGCACTCGTGGCAGGTGTCGTGGCAAGTGGACAATACACAACTTGTGGCAGGTGACATGAAAAGTGGACAATACACAACTTGTGGCAGGTGACGTGGCAAGTGGACAAATACAATACACAACTTTTGGCCATTGGACAATGACATACAGCATATGCACTTGCCTTGCGATCGACATCTGTGACTTCTTCAATCAGGCATGCTGACAACTTCATTGATACCATAAATATAAATGAAATAAGATATGTGTGTGTTTTTTTGCACTGGTACACTGCAAGTATGAAAAGTTGATGTGACAGATATATATAAGTAAGTATAAGTAACTAACCATCTTCCAAAATTTCTAATTCAAATAGAAAAGATTAGAACAGAATAGAAAAAAAAATATTTAATAGAATAAAATAGAAAGAATATACAACCATCTTCTGAAATTCAAATTTGAATAGAATAAATTTGAATTTCGAATAGTATGAATTCAAATTTTTAAATGAATTCATTTTAAATTTGTATAGAAAAGATTATAATAAAATAGAAAATAGACTAGAAAAACGATAGAACAGAACAGAATAGAATATGTTATATTTTATTCTGTTCTGTTCTATTGTTTTTCTAGTCTATTCTTTTATATTCTATTAAAATCAAAATCATTATATACTAAATTCGAATTTTGGAAGATGGATATATATAAATATATTTCCGACATTTGAATTCCGTATAGAATGAATTCGAATTTGAATAGAAAAGATTAGAATAGAAATAGAGAATAGACTAGAACAATAGAACAGAATAGAATATAGATACTATCTATTTCATGTTTAATTTTTTTGCAGATTACCATTTGTTTTAATAAGATCTCCTGCAGACTATTAGCATCTATTTCATTTTTTGCACATCTCCTGCAGACTATTAGTATCTATTTCGTTTTTTCACCAGATCTCCTGCAGACTATTAGTATCTATTTCTTTTTTAGCAGATCTCATGTAGACTATTAACAGCCATTTAACTTCTTTTTTTGCAGATCTCCTGCAGACTGTTAGAATCAATTTCATTTTTCTTTTTTTTGCAGATTACTATTTATTTCCATCAGATCTCCTGCAGTATATTAACATCTATTTCATTTTTTTGCAGATCTCCTGCAGACTATTAGCATCTATTTCATTTTCATTTTTTTTGCATTAGAACAGCCATTTCCTTTAGATATAGATGCTAATAGTCTGCAGGAGATCTGCAAACAATGAAATATATGTTATTATACTGCAGGAAATCTGATGGAAATAAATAGTAATCTCCAAAAAAAATGAAGTTGATTGTAACAGTCTGCAGGAGATCTGCAGAAAAAAAAGAAGTGAAATGGCTGTTAATAGTCTACAGGAGATCTGCTAAAAAAATAGATGCTAATGGTCTGCAGGAGATCTGGTTAGAAAACAAAATAGATACTAATAGTCTGCAGGCGATCTGCAAAAAAATTAAATAGATGCTAATAGTCTGCAGGAGATCTTATGGAAACAAATAGTAATCTGCAAAAGAAATTAACAATGAAATAGATAGTATCTATATAAAATTCTGTTCTATTGTTTTTCTAGTATATTCTCGATTTCCATTCTAATCTTTTCTATTCAAATTCGAATTCATTCTATGCGAAATTTGAATGTCGGAAAGAAAAAAAAAAAAAATATATTATATATATATATATATATATATTATAAAATCACCATCTTCCGAAATTCGAATTTAGTATATAATGATTTTGATTTTAATAGAAAAGATTTTAATAGAATATAAAAGAATAGACTAGAAAAACAATAGAACAGAACAGAATAAATATAATATATTCTATTCTGTTCTGTTCTATCATTTTTCTAGTCTATTTTCTATTTTATTATAATCTTTTCTATCCAAATTTTAAATTAATTAATTAAAAATTTTGAATTCATACTATTCGAAATTCTAATTTATTCTATTTGGAATTTGAATTTCAGAAGATGGTTGTATATTCTTTCTATTTTATTCTATTCAATTATATTTTTTTCTAATCTTTTCTATTTGAATTAGAAATTTTGGAAGATGGTTACTTACTTATATACATCTGTCACATCAACTTCTCATACTTGCAGTGTACAGTGCAAAAACACAAACATCTTATTTCATTTATATTACTTTTCTGCAGAAGAGAATGACATTTTGTGACACGACTTTGGGGCCACGTATCTCGGGGCCCCAAAGTCGGGTCGCAAAATATCAAGCACTTTTCTGCAGCAGAGAATGAGATTTTGCGACCCGACTTTGGGGCCCCATAACTTGGGGTCACTTGGTGCTAGAAACCCCAAATGTGGATATGTTGTAGTGCTAGTTCTACTGTGTTTGCATACCAAATTGGGGTACCTATCTATAAGTGGCCCCGAGATACATGGCCCCAAAGTCGGGTCGCAAAATGTCATTTTTCAAAGTTGATTCGAATTTCGTTTGAATTCGTTAGCATTGTAATTCGGTAATTTGGATGCATCCGAATGTCCGAATAATGAAAATTCGTCCGAATTTCGATTCAGAACGAAACGAAATGTACATGTCTAGTGATTCGTTTATTATCCACTGCTCGGATCTCGAAATCTAAAAAGTAACTAATTTCAGAGTGGGCCTCATAGGTAAGGGCTATACCACGATCGTTGGAATTCAAAAGATTTATAAATTGATCCAGAGAATCGTGGTCACCCCTCCATAAGAGGAGGATGTCATCTATATATATGGCATTTGCATTTTGGTTTTATCACTTACTATTTTTTATGCACAAATGTTCTGTTGTGTAATTGCCAACTGCTGTTTTGATTATTTAGTATTTCACCTGTGCAAGTTCTAGCCACATTTTTACACTAGAACAGATGCTGGTTTGAAGCCAAAGGGTAGCCACACTAAATATTGATTTTATTTAGAATTTTCTTCTGTTCTCCCACTTTGCATTTTGTAAATTGATAAAATAAACAAATAAATACAGTATATATTTTTTAGGGGGCATGTGGCGAGAAGCATAGACCCAGAGCTATGCCCTATACCAGGGAACCAGCAGCCACATCACAGCCCAGGGCTTCTCCAGCTGCGCTCCGCTCAGCTTCCTGGCGCTCACACACCCTGCTGAACTTCTGAATATGCAGAGGTGCCACCAAGACCTGCTGCAAGTACAGAAATTGACGTATTTCTTTCTGCCCATGCAGTGTTGGCTCCAGCAAAATGGCAGCAGGAGTCATAGTGCACCGCTGGTTGCCAAACCTCTAGAACTTGCCTCCACAGCACAAGTGAGCACAGGCTCAGAAGATGCTGACTAGGGATGAGCTTCGAGTTCGAGTCGAACTCATGTTCGACTCGAACATTGCCTGTTCGCCTGTTCAGCGAACAGTGGACAATATGGGCTGTTCGCAGCAAATTCGAAAAGCCGGAACACCCTATACAAGTCTATGAGAGAAATCTAAAGTGCTAATTTTAAAGGGTAATATGCAGGTTACTGTCCTAAAAAGTGTTTGGGGACCCGGGTCCTGCCCCAGGGGACATGGATCAATGCAAAAAAAAGTTTTAAAAACTGACGTTTTTTCAGGAGCAGTGATTTTAATAATGATTAAAGTGAAACAATAAAAGTGTAATATTCCTTTAAATTTCGTAGCTGGGGGTATCTATAGTATGCCTGTGAAGGGGTGCATGTTTCTGGTGCTTAG
This sequence comes from Lithobates pipiens, assembly GCF_037356315.1. Lineage (NCBI taxonomy): Eukaryota > Metazoa > Chordata > Amphibia > Anura > Ranidae > Lithobates > Lithobates pipiens. The sequence continues at coordinate 330,488,262 of NW_027507764.1, read as the reverse complement.
AACCGTCTCTGCACAAAGTGTCATTTGTGCAGGAAAAAAAGTATTTTAAAATCACTGACGGCTATATTGTCGGCTCCCCGTAATACAGAGAACACTCAATGAGTGTACTCTGTATTAGCCGACAATTCATTCATTCATTGATATAAAAAAAAAAAAAGCGTGGGGGTTCACCTAAATTCAATTACCAGGCCCTTCAGGTCTGACATGGATATTAAGGGGAACCCCGTGTCAAATTGAAAAAAAAAATTGACGTGGGGGTCCCCCTAAATATCCATACCAGACCCTTTATCCGAGCACGCAACCTGGCAGGCCGCAGGAAAAGAGGGGGGACGAGAGATCAGCCCCCCCTCCCTCCTGAACCATACCAGGCCACGTACCCTCAACATTGGGAGGATGCTTTGGGGGTCTGTGACCCCTCAAAGCACCTTGTCCCCATGTTGATGAGGACAAGGGCCTCATCCTCACAACCCTGGCCGGTGGTTGTGAGGGTCTGTGGGCGGGGGGCTTATCAGAATCTGGAAGCCCCCTTTAACAAGGGGACCCCCAGATCCCGCCCCCCCTGTTTGAAATGGTAAGGGGGTACAAAAGTACCCCTACCATTTCACAAAGAATATGTAAAAATGGTTAAATAAGACAAACACACTTTTGAAAAATTCCTTTATTAAAAAAAAAAAAAAAAAAAAAGATTCCAGCGGTGCTAATCCACTCTTGCTATCCAGCGACGAATCTCCGGGGTCCAGCGATGGACGATCATATCCAGTGACGGGGGATCTCTCAGTCCAGCGCTGTCCATACATCCGTCTTCTGTCTCCACTGCAGAGACACTGCGGAGATCCCAGCGCTGAAGTTTCTTATATTAGGAGGGCGGGGCCACCCGTCACCTGACCCCGCCCCCTCTGACGCTGGTAAGGAGAGCCAGGGGTTCCCCAGTGATGTATGGGTGACCCCGCCCCCTCTGATGTAACGGAAACCTGCGCTGGAGATCATCCATCGCTGGACCCCGGAGATTCGTCGCTGGATAGCAAGAGTGGATTAGCACCGCTGGAATCTTTTTTTTAATTTTTTTTATTTTTAATAAAGGAATTTTTCAAAAGTGTGTTTGTCTTATTTAACCATTTTTACACTTTCTTTGTGAAATGGTAGGGGTACTTTTGTACCCCCTTACCATTTCAAACAGGGGGGGCGGGATCTGGGGGTCCCCTTGTTAAAGGGGGCTTCCAGATTCTGATAAGCCCCCCGCCCGCAGACCCTCACAACCACCGGCCAGGGTTGTGAGGATGAGGCCCTTGTCCTCATCAACATGGGGACAAGGTGCTTTGAGGGGTCACAGACCCCCAAAGCATCCTCCCAATGTTGAGGGTATGTGGCCTGGTACGGTTCAGGAGGGAGGGGGGGGCGCTCTCTCGTCTCCCCCTCTTTTCCTGCGGCCTGCCAGGTTGCGTGCTCAGATAAAGGGTCTGTATGGATTTTTAGGGGGACCCCCACTTCAATTTTTTTATTATTTGATGTGGGGTTCTCCTTAATATCCATATCAGACCTGAAGGGTCTGATATGGATTTTTTTGTGTTTTGTGTTTTTTTTCTTCTGTAAATAAAAAATATACATTGCATACATTTTTACTTATTTCTTTAACTAACAGAGAAACAAAGTAAAAAAAATATATAATGTTATTTTAAAATGTTGTCTTGTTTGAACAGATATTCAAATAAAAAACAAAAAAAAATATTTAATTGTGTGCATTCTTGTTTTATGATACAGAAAACAGTAACAAGTAAAAAGCATTTGCAGAGCTTTCAGCAAGTTTTCTTGAAACTTTTAAAGTACCGTTCAGCTCCATCAAGCTTTGCTGAAGCTTTTAAAATAGTAACCAGTTCTAAAGAGGAAAGTGTTGACTGTTTAGTTAGAGAAGGTATGTTAACTGGGAAAGATATCTGCAGTGTGGAGGCATGCTCACGTATCACATCAATCTTATTTTTGAAGTGATTGACAACTTCTTGGGCAGTAAGTTAGGGGTTAGAGAGGGTGGGGTCAAAGCAGACAATTAAAGCTTGAGAATAACTGACAAGGACTGGATGACAAGGGATTAGCAAGCCAGTTCACCCTGTGACAATGATATTGGCATGCTCGACATGTTTTGTGGGTAATTCACAGCTTCTTCAGGAGAAGACAAAGACATTGTATCATACTACAAAAAAAGGAAGAAAATGATATTAATCATAAATAAAAACAAAAAATGTCACATTACTTAATTAGTTAACAACATTGTAATGACAAGTGTGATGGCGTCCCCTCTCCCTTTTTCCATATATGCTGGAATTGCCCTTACCCAGAGCAGCAGCATAGGCCACAGTCCAAAAAAATGGTTCCGCCATGGTGGGTGTGGGAGCCCCCGCAGACAAAAGAAGATGTGAGGTAATCTATTAGGTGTCATTATGCATTGTTCAATAAACATGAAAATGGGTGTTTCATATTACTGGTCATTTAACCATTAAAAATGAAGGGAACTCATACCAAGGGTATAACTTTATGTTATGTATGAGTTCGGATATTGAAGACCATCATACACTCTAAAATAAAGGAAAACAACAACCATGTCTCTCATTCTCACGGATACACAGATTTACAGACAGACTCAAATTTGAACAGCATCAGCAAAACTACAACAAAGCCTTTACCTTAAATCATGTCCATGGAGTAAATATGTTTTTAAGTATAGAACAGAAAATGTATGTACATTCATACAGGAAGCATAAGTAATTCTTCCTAGCTGTGTCACTTGGCAAGTGAAACAAGCAGGTGAGTCCTAGGCTGAGTGAGGCACAAGCCACACAATCCCGTCAAAATATATAAGGTGCATAAAGCACTCATCAATATAGGCGAAATTGGGACAAAATGATTAATATATGTAAAATCTAGGTCTACAGGACACATAAGGTGCACATAGCACCTACACATTTCTGCAGAAATGTATAAGATGTACAAAGCATCCATCAATATAAACAACACAAAGACATACGTAATGCAGGTAACGTTGAAACCTGCAACACCAAAAAGTCCTGTAAAATGTATATGGGGGCCATAATTACCAAAAATTGTCCTGTAGACATCTATAAAATACACAGTACACACATAGCGTCCAACGATATAGATACTGAAATATGGGTAGTATGAAAGATATTAGAACCAGCAGGACTCACCTTAGAAAAGGCAAGATAAGCTGTTGAAATTATGTTACAGGCAGGATCAATAGATGGCCGTTACATCCATGGAGGGTCCCTAAGATAAGGGGTACAGATGAAAATCATGATACCAGGGCTTACATTGAGCATAATGGAATGCGCAAAGAAAACTCACCATCCACAAGAGGGGAAAGCGACATGAAGAGTCACAGCAGCATGCTACTGTGTTCTTCACAGCCCTCTCTTATCTGTGTGGGGGTCCTGCCCATTGCCACCCACTGGCCAATCGGCATGTGACATCACTGGCCCCGCAGAGCGCATGCTCAAATAAGGGCGCATGCGCAGTGACCTAGAATGGGCATCCACACAAACACGGATATTATCCGTGCAGTGTGTTGGCACCAAGACAGCAAGAGCAGAGGCTGCGATCCCGCAACCCCATCCTCTCTGCGGAGCTGCACACCCACAGAGACAGGCCAAAACAGGGACCACAGCCCAGGAGGTTGCACTGAGAATTGGCAGAGTCCATGGCAGCCATGTTGAAAACTGGCATATCTGGCTGGATATGCCGATGGTGAAACCTAGTGGCTGACATGGTGATGTCTCTAGGTCAGTGTTTCTCAACTTCAGTCCTCAAGGCATGCCAACAGGTCATGTTTTCATTGTTTCTATTATTTTGCACAGGTGATTTAATCAGTTTCACTGCCTTAGTATTTAAAACAGCCATTTCACCTGAGGGGAATACTGAAAACATGACCTGTTGAGGATTGGAGTTGAGAAACACTGCTCTAGGTGACATTCCTAGTGTAGAATAAGGTATTGATCCAGTAAAGCATATATGCTGGAAAAAGGCACCACACAAGTCATACGATAGCAAATAACATGTTATACATACATTGAAGATTATTAACCAAATCATAAAAATAAACAAACAAATGATTATAACATGGAATATAGACTGCTGTATGGCTAGATCATACAGCAGTCAAGACCCTCGCAGGTCACTAGAACAAAGATGGAATACTTTCCCATTCCTTTTTCCCAAGAGGTAAGTTGGAATAGGAAAAGGGGAACATAAGGAAATGGAGACTAAGGCCGCGTACACACGGGCGGACTGTTCGCCCAACTTAGTTCGTCAGACAATCCGACAAACAGTCCGCTCAAAATTTGCATGAACGGACTTGACCACACATGATGAGCAGACAGTCCGCTGAAAGCGTGCGCGATGACATGAACGGCACGTACGACGGGACGATAAATTCGACGTCCAATACACTGCAATGCAACCTTCGCCGTGTAAATCCTTTCTGAGCATGCGCGAAACTTAGTCTGTCGAACGAGCCTACACACGAGCGGACTGTCCGCTGAAACCAAGTTTGGGCGGACAGTCTTACGGAAATTCCGAAAAACTTTGTTCGTCAGAATGTCCGCTGAAACAGTCCGCTGAAGCCCACACACGAGCGGACTGTCCGCTGAAACACTGTTCAGCGGACAAAGTTGGGCGAACAGTCCGCCCGTGTGTACGCGGCCTAAGAGTTCAATATAAGTTAAAATTAATTAAAAGAGACCAGGGACAGACTATGAATACTCATGGACAGGCGTGCATAGAGTAAATGCATGTATGAACACGTGCATCCATAAAATCCAGAAAGTTCAAAGAAAGGGTCTGTATGAATTAACTTTGTTTAGGCCCAGAGGGATCATGATATCAAGGCGTTCGATCCATAGAGTTTCACATTGAAGTATGTGTTTATCCCAATTTCCTCCTCTAGGATCCAGAGGGATAACCCCCAAAACAATGAAGGAAATAATTTCTGCATTAGACATGTGCACACTGAAATATTTTGTTTCGGAATTTAGTTTTCGTCTGAAAAATACATTTATTTAGTTACTCCTGAAATTCGTTTTTATTTATTTTGTTTAATTAAAAAATGCATTCGCCTTAAATTCCAAAATAATTAAGGTTGAATCTGTCATTTAGGGCTCATGGTGTCTGTCGAATGTTATAAGAAAATTTGACAGAGCAGCTAAACTGTACGACGCCACAATCATACATTTCCGGTCGAATGTTCCACTTACAAGCGATAGAAGAATTCTAATGTTGTATGACAATAGTAATAATTATGTTTATTAATTATTATTATTAGTCAACCAACATTAGAATTCTTCTATAGCCTATGGGCGGAGCATTTGACCATAAATGTTCACTCGCGGCAACTGCTTCGTCGAATCTTCATGTTGAATCTTTTCTCTCTATGTCAAATAATCTTGGACTAATAGAGTTAGGTTAGGCACAGTCAATCTTTTTTGCTATTGTCTCTATAATGTTGAATCTTTTCTCTCTATGTAGAATAATCTTGGACTAATACAGCTAAGATTAGGCACATTCCACCACAGGTTTGATGGACACAGATCACTATTGTCAGCGTCATGTCAAATCTTCTATCCACATCGAACTGTTGTCGCAATGAAAACAAAAATAAAGCATTTGTTTATATTGGATCTTTCAGTTTTCGGATTCTGCATGTTCGTTATCGTTTGTTAAAAAGATAAAAAAAAATACCCGAAATTCGGACAAAACTGCATTAAAACGAAAACAAATGCACATGTGTATTCTGTATGGTATTTATGGTGGAGACCAACATGTCTTGTAACGTGTAATAATTTTCCCCAATCTGAGTAATAGGTGTAATCACCAATCCTCTGGCCAAACTGGCGCTTAGTTTTCCCAATATAAAACACTCAACACCTGCAGTTCATAATATATATGATCCCCTGTGTGGAGCAATTTGAAAGTGTTATATACTTGTGCCCTTGACCCTCCCGTACCCAGGGGAAGCGCAAGCAGTTGCCACAGCGGAAAGTACTGTGTGGCAGGGGACTAGTATTTTTGTGAGGAACATAATGATTAGAGGCAAGTTGGTCTCTGAGCGCGGTTGCTCATCTGAAGATCGAGTCTGGTGTCTGTTTAACATACTTCAAGATAGTATAATCCTCTGAAAGGAAATGCCAGTTTTGGCTAATGAGTGATCATAATTGAGACTCATTCGTAGAGTAACGTGTGACAAAACTAGTGGTTTTCTCACTCTGCTTTGATTTAGTCCTAAAGTAGGGAGGCTCTGGATCTATCCTTAGCTTAGAATGTCTCAACATGGTACTAGTGTAACCCTTTGCTAAGAGTCTTTATTGCAAAATATCAGCTTGTGTCTTAAATTGTCATTACAATGTTATTACCCAATTATGTTATGTGACGTTTTTTGTCTTTTTTCATGATTAATATGATTTTCTTCTCTTTTTTGCAGTATGATACAATGGGGGTTATTTACAGAAGGCAAATCCACTTTGCACTGCAAGTGCACTTGAAAATGCACTTGGAAGTGAATTCGCTCTCAATCTAAGGGGTAGATCTGAAATGAGTGGAAGCTCTGCTCATTTTATCATCCAATCATGTGCAAGCTAAAATGCTGTTTTTTATTTTCCTTGGATGTCCCCCTCGGATCTAGAGAGACTTTACTTCCAAGTGCACTTTCAAGTGCTTTTGCAGTGCAAAGTGGATTTTCCTTTAGTAAATAACCCCCAATGTCTCTGTTTAAAAAACAAAAAAATCAAACATCATATATATGTGAACAAATCTCCTGAAGAAGCTGAGAATTACCTGTGAAACATGTTGAGCATGCCAAAATAATTGTCACAGGGTGAACTGGTATTATCATCTATCCCAGATGCACCTTATATGAATGAATTTGCTTAACGGTTTAAGAATTTGTATATTTTAACATGTTGATCTTAATTCAATAAAACTCTATTTGTTTTATCTATGTGTGTATCCCAAGTGTTATGGTACCATTAAATTCCACTATAGCCTCAAACCACAAATGCTCTCTATATTGATAGGACATAGGTATCACCTTTTTTTCGAATATTATTAAATGTTATAGGCACTCCATTTACAGGTATTAATAAGAGTGACAAAGTAGGGTTGTTTAGCAGCTTGGAGTCAGGAATTACATTTTAGCAAGGTAGATTTGTATACGGTGAAGTCCTGTAGGGATTTGGTTTTATGCCACAGTCGCTCAAGAGCATGGCTTGGTGATTTAGGATCACTGGAGCACTGCATTATTTGTTTGCATGCATTCAAGAAGTGAACATAAGAGCAATTTAATGAGATTCATGATATGGACACTGTATCAAGAGCATATAGCCTGAATTTGCAGGAGATATCTGCACTGCTGCAATTTTTATTAAATTTTGATAAGGGGTAGGAAGGACTCAGTGGGGATAGAAGGAATACAACTCCACCTCCTTTCCATCCACTGGATATAGGTGAGTCCAGTGGAGGCCACCACAAAAGTCAGAATCTTGAAGTCACGTTTCAGTAAAAGCAAGGAGGCTAAAGCAATGGGAGATACAAAGGTCTTGCACAGATGTGAGCTTGTGTCAAGGATACTGAGTGGTGATATCCTGTGAAACAGGTGTTACCAGAAATGTGTGGACTTGCACAGAGAACACCAGGCACAAGTATTATGAAAAATAATGTAATTTATTATGAATAAAGTGAATAACAAAAATATAAAAACACCTTCAATATTCCAGAACTGCATAAACCAAAACCAGTGAAAAAATAATGAGCAACCACCTAAACTAAATATACAGTATACAGACAGCAGGATATGAGAAGCATAGTCAGAGTCAGGGTAATACATAGAGGATCAGGCAGAAGATGCGGGGAGCAAGCCAATACAGAGAGAGGGTATACAGAAGTAGAAACAGGCAGGCAAGTAAGAAATCAGGATGCAGCGTCAGGACCAGGATCATGATGAAAGATACAGGATCAGAATGCAGAAACACAGGTCAGAGGCACATGGACAAACACCAAGGCAAAGGGAAGTCACACAGAAAGAGCTTAAAGATGAACTGCTGTCTGCTCACATAATTTATAATAAAACATCTTTGCCATTCTAAAGCTTCCTTCCAACCACTTTGCATATTATTCTATATATACTTTGCTTAAGTACTTGCCAAATATGCTGCAGAAATCTCCCTCCACAGAGTCTGGCTTCAATCATTTTAACTGTGGGCAGCTGAAGCTGCTGCCTGTTCACTTCCTGGATTTACACAGACACACAGAGGCACACCTCCAACTCTGCAGCTCTCATTGGTCCTCATATGACTAATCCCCCCTCCCTGCCTGACAAACTCCCTGGAGAGTGAGAGAGAGTAGTGCATGATGTCATTACCCTAGGACTTTTACCAGACAAGAACAGGAAGTGGACTGTATAAGGTATTTACTGACAGAAAAAAAATGTTTTTACGATCCAAAGTTAAAGGAACAAGGGCAGAAGATTTAATATAGGGATTTGGTTCGGTTTGCACCAGAACATACAAACAGACAACAAAATTGTGCGAAAAAGCAAACACTGTTAAAGTCTATGGGACACGAACATGAACAATCAAAAATGTTAATTTTAAAGGCTTGATAGTTGCTGATCCAGGACTGATTCATTTTTATAAGTGAGAGCTTATCGATGGAGTCTGTGGACAGGCACACTCTTTGATCCATTACAAACCCTCCAGCAGCACTGTATGGGCATTCAGAAAGCACACTGGATGCAGGAAAAAACATCCCTTGAAGACTGCTGCGTGTAATCCCCTACATCCGTGCTGACACAATCCTTCGCCTCCTCCTCCTCCTCTTCTTCTTGTGTGTTTGGCAGCCCCGCATGAATGCTGTCTGTATAAAGAGGGCCTTAAGAGGAAAGGAAGTCCTCCTCTTCCTCCCAATGTTCTGCCTCAAGTGCTCTCTCCATGATTCCATGAAGCCTGTGCTCCAGCAGGAAGACTAGAGGGACAGTGTCACTGATGCATGCATTGTCACTGCTCACCATCCTTGTGGTCTCCACAAATGGTGACAGGACAGTGCATGCATCCTTGATCAGTAGCCACTGGTGTGGCAAAAAGAAGCCAAGCTCCCCTGTCCTGGTGCCATACTCACACAGCTACTCATTGCTGGCCCTCTGCTGTGTGTGTGCAGCCACTGCAGCATTGCCAATGTTGAGTTCCACCTGGTGGGCATGTCACAAATTAGGCATTTGGTGGGCAGGTTGCATGTTCGTTAAATGTCAGACAGTGGAGCACTGGCATTGTATGACTAGCAGAAATGACCACAGACTTTTCTGGCCTGCCTCAGGAAATCTTGTAAGCCTGGGTACCTGGTCAAGGAATGCTGTGCCACCAAATTAAGGACATGTGCCAAACATGGAACATGGGTCAAGTGTCCCTATCGGAGGGCAGAGAGAAGGTTGATGCCATTGTCGCATACGACCATTCCTGGCTCACACCTCTGAGCCTGCCCCTGCACAGCTGACAGAATCTCTGCCCCAGTGTGGCTGCTATACCCTAGGCAGACCAACTGATGCACTGCATGGCATCTTATAGCCTGACTTCTTGCATAGCCCCTTGAACGCTTATGGATCACTGCTGGTTTAGAGGACAATTCTGCAGAAGAGGCTATAAAGGAAAAAGAAGAGGAGAGGGTGGAGCAGAGATCTGTAACAGCTTTTTGGAGGTGTGGTGACGGAACAAGCTCCAACCACATTGAACCCTGTCATGCATCCTTTCCAGCTGCCAGCAGAGTTACCCCATGCGCCATGAAGGAAAGGTAACGGCCCTGCCCATGCCTGCTGGACCATGAGTCAGCGGTAATATGAACCTTGCTGCTGACCGCTCTGTCCAGTGAGGCCAAACCATTGCCTGCCACATGATGGTAGAGAGCCAGAATGGCCTTATGTGAAAAGAAATGGTGTTTTGGAACCTGCCACTGTACAGCATATTCCACAAATTCACGAAAGAGGCCAGAGTCTACCGGCTGAAAAGGCAGCAGTTGCAATGCTAGCAATTTGGCCAAGCTAGCATTTAGATGCTGAGCATGTATATGGCTGGGAGATAATTTCTTTTTACGGTTCAGCAACTGGGGTAGCGAAACTTGCCTGATGAAATCAGCTGATGTTGTACTGCTAGCAGATTGTCTGCAAGTACTTGTGGCACCTATTGCCATACCTTCATTCCTCTCAGTGCAGGTTTTTGAGAGGACTGGAAGTATAGTAGGGTTTGAGATCCCAGGTGAGGAACACGGAGAAGTCCGCCTTTTTCTAAGATGTGGGTCTTTCAGGGGCTGTTGCCAACAGACTGCATGGCAGGTCATCACATCTGGTCAAGCATGTGGTGCCCTAACGGCTGCTGTTCTGGCCACGCTTGATCCGCTTCAGACATAGGTTGCAAACAGCAATGGCATGACACGTGTGAAAAAAGCCCACACCAAGGAACTTTTGTAAGTCAGCAGGGAGTCAGCAGCACCCTGCACCTGCAGAGCTCTGTGGTGTGATGCAATAAGTTGGCTTCCCTTAGAGCCGGTTCACACAGGGGTGACTCAGATCCAACTTCAGGTCGCCCCTAGTCGCCTCAGGTCGGACAACATTTAAAAATCAATGTAAGTGGGGGGCGTGGCTTGAGCGCGCACAGCGATGGACGCTTAGACAGTGAGCTCCGCTATCCAGACCGGACAAATAGTGACTACCGGACGATCGCTCTGCCGCCATCAGCTCCAAAAGCTCCTACACATCTCTCCCGAACCTCCGCCACAGCGATGTCTCGCAAGCGGTACCAGGAAAGAGGCCCGAAACGCCTGGAGTCCTTCTCCTTTCAGCCGCGCAACAAGGCCCAAGATGGCGGCGCCGGCACAGCACGGGCAGCCCTGAGTTACACGGACCTCCCAGACGACCATCCTCAGGACATTTCCCCAGACCTGCAAACGCCCTATCCTCCTGATTCATCTCCTTCAACCCCGGCATCACAGAGCCCAGTGAAGTCAAAGATGCGGATGGATCCTCACAACCAGGCCTCAGGCGCAGTGAGTACCGGCCTACATAACGAATCTGCTATATCTGACTTACAATCATCCATTGCTCAATTCCCAACTACTGGTCAACCGGTTCTTGACACAACTATGAAAGATATGCTTTTATCTTTACAATCGTCCCTTATGTCCAATCTTTCATCCCTGATCAATACTTTCTCCCTAGAGCTGAAACATATGGACAATAGAATGCAGTGCTTAGAGACCAAGATGGGGGAATGTACTGACACGGTCAATGAATTGGTTGACGCATATTCTGAGCAAAGAGATGACGCTCTTTGGATCAAAGCTAAAATCGCGGACCTCGAGGACCGCTCACGGAGAAATAATATAAAAATATGCGGTATTCCAGAATCTATTCAACCCACAGAACTGCACAACTTTGCATCCACAATGTTTTCAAGCATAGTACCTGAGCTCACACCTATTGAACTCACTATTGATAGAATTCACAGACTGCCAAAACCACGCCATCTTGAGGCGGATATACCCCGAGACGTGCTCCTCAGGGTACACTTCTTTCAGGCGAAGGAACAAATACTTCAGAAGGCTAGAGAGCTATCTCCATTACCTGCGCCATACTCCAATATCCAACTATACGCAGACCTGTCTCAGTATACACTGCAATTGAGGAGGCAATTACGTACCATAACTAAAGCCCTGAACAACCATAAGATAGCCTACAAATGGCGTCACCCAGCGACCATCCTGACCAGCCATAATGGTATTCCACACACTATCTCTACACTAGAGGGTGGATTGAAGCTCCTCCACGCATGGGGTATCCTAATAGACCCCCCTCGCCCTCAACAGGGTCCTGATGGTCAACCCAATCTATTTGTCTTTGGCCCCTCTCGGGAGAAACCCAAAACTACATGACGGTGAATGACATATCCGCCCTACTATGTTCCACGACTATCATAGTCCGGTCTGGAGCTGCGGCTATACACCTGATTGTTGAACTCTTCCCCACAAAATAGTCAGTTGCTCACGAGAGCGGTTGGATACTGACATCCTTGTATTTTCTTTTGTTTTTATTGTGTTTTATTTTTCTTCACTTGTTCATAGTCCAGTGTTTTCTTCTCCTCTGGTACACTTTTTATCATTTTGCAACTGCCGATTTAGAATGTCCTCCATGAGTGTCTGACACACACACTCCAAACCTACGGCCTGCTATTATCCTGCAACCCTACCTAGTATTTTCATTTTCATTACAATTGTACTGCCGTTCTCTTCCATCTCATCTCACTAGGACTTCCTGAATCTGCTCCTAACAGATCCGCTAGTACCGGCTACTACCCTGGACTGGGAGCCGCTACACCCGTCTACTGTAAGTACTCAAGCTGACAACACACATCCCTCCAACATACCATGGGCATCACCATCCTTTCTCTTAACGCTAACGGACTCAACCACCCTGTGAAATGTAACTCTCTTTGGAAATCAGCTTTGGCACACAACTGTGATATTTTATGTGTCCAGGAAACCCATTTTGCCGCAGACGCCACACCTAAATGTCAACACAGACTGTTCCCACATGTCTTCCACTCCTCTTCCTCACAGAAGAAGCGGGGAGTATTGATAGCCATAAAGAACACGGTATTATTCACAGTGCATGATTACATTGCTGACACGGATGGGAGATATATTATATTGAACTGTACAATCAATAATGTACCCTATACTCTTGTTACGATTTACGCTCCTAACCAGGGTCAAATGACCTTTCTTAGGAAAACATTGAAAAAAGTGAGAAAAGTACAAAAAGGTCTTTTACTACTCTGCGGGGACTTTAATCTAGTCCCAAATAACTTAATGGACTCGACAACGGGGTCCAAACGGTATGCCTCCCCTTTGGAGTCTTTTATTGTTTCTAATGACTTGTATGATGTTTGGAGGTGTTGTCATGCGAGCGAGAGAGATTTTACATTCCTCTCGCCGCGTCACAACACCTACTCACGTATTGATTTGTTTTTAGCAGATAAACGAGTTCTCCAGAGAACTTTGGGTTCCAGCATCCACACCACCACCTGGTCGGAGCATGCCCCCGTCAGCATTGACATCTCGGATGACTCCTATCATTCAGATTCTTTTACGGTATATGGAGAGCAAACAATTACCTCCTTACTTCACCACAATTCTCCGTTCAACTCAAGCAAAGTTTAGAGGAATACTTTCTGATTAATCAACCCTCAGTTTCCGACCCGGGGGTGGTGTGGAATGCTCACAAAGCGGTCATGAGAGGTGTGTTCCTCCAATTGGGGGCACAAGCCAAAAAACAAAGGACCCAGAGGTTAGATAAACTCACAAATGACATTGCCTCCGCTGAATACCTAAACAAAACCAACCCCTCCCAAGCACTCGAAGCTAAAATATTTACGTTACGTAACGAACTTCGGTCACTATTACTGGAAAGACAGGTAAAAACGTACAAATTACTTAAGGCCACATCCTACAATACAAGTAATAAAGCAGGTAAAATAATGTCACTAAAAATCAAAGGGCATAGAGATAAAACGAAAATCCCGTATCTTTACCATCCACAACGAAAAGCTACTTAAACCTAAATCCATAGCCGATGCATTTAGCACATACTACCAAGACCTTTATAACCTTAGCGAAGACTCAAGCAGCAAACAACCTACCCCTGAGTTAATTCAATCATTCCTGAAATACTTGTCCCTTCCGACCGTGTCTCCAGAACAACTCTCAGAATTAAACTCGCCCTTTTCGATCACTGAGATCATAGCAGTGATAAATAAGCTTCCTTGTTCCAAATCCCCGGGTCCGGACGGCTTCACGGGGGAATATTACAAACAATTCAAAGACATACTAGCCCCTGCTCTGTCCCAAACACTCAACCTAGCAGCCAAGTCCGCATCCTTCCCAAAAGAAATGCTTACTGCCATGATAGTGACCTTGCCCAAGCCAGGGAAAGAACCTACATCTCCTAAGAACTTCCGTCCCATCTCATTACTAAATATTGACTTAAAAATCGACGCAAAAATGATAGCCAATAGACTAGAAGACATCCTACCCTCCCTAATCTCCCTAGATCAATCTGGATTCACCAAGGGACGCCAAACGTCGGACGCCACAAGACGATTACTCAATATCATACACCACGCAGAATCCTCTAAACTCCCCTCCATTCTCCTATCCCTTGACGCCGAAAAGGCATTTGACAGGGTCCATTGGGGTTACTTAGCAGCAGTACTAACCAAGTTTGGAATTGTTGGCCCAATACAAGATGCTATACTGGCTTTATATTCTTCTCCCTCGGCCCGAGTATTCTCTGCAGATGTCCTTTCAGCACCTTTTCAAATTTCTAATGGCACAAGGCAGGGCTGCCCACTCTCACCTATCATTTTTAACCTAGTTATGGAACCTCTTGCCGAAAGAATTTGAGCGAATACTGAAATTACTGGCATTCCCCTCGCTGGAATGGTCCATAAAATTAACCTGTTTGCGGACGACGTGATCCTTATAGTAACTAACCCTGAACGATCCCTCCCGGCCATCCAAAAGACGCTCGCCTGGTTTAGTGCTGTTTCATATTACAAGGTAAACGAATCCAAATCGTCTATCTTGGACTTAGGTCTAGACCCTTCCATTAGCGCCCGTATCAAAGCATCCTTCCCTTTCACCTGGGCAGAAAAAAGCATAACATACTTAGGTATCCAGTTAACCAAAACTACGAAATCTCTATTTGCTGCCAATTATATACCGCTCCGAACCAAACTACAATCAGATCTCACCAGATTAGCGACCCATGAATTTTCTTGGACAGGGCGCCTAGCGGCGTTCAAAATGTTGCACCTTCCTCAAATTCTTTATTTATTCTGCACCTTACCCATCCCACTTCCTCTTAGCTATTTTAGATCTCTCCAATCACTACTATCCAAATATGTCTGGCAAGGCAAACGTGCCAGATGTGGACACTCCCAACTAATCAAACACCGCCTAGCTGGAGGCACAGGCTACATAGACTTCCAGGACTACTACATGGCCTCTATCCTTACGCAAACCAAAGCATGGTCCCCACTCTCTCCTAGCTCCTCCCTATGGGGAAAAATTGAAGCTTCTCTAATTCCAGGAGGCAACCTATCCTTGTGGCTATTCGCCACAAGATTAGGGGCCAAAACCCCTAGCAAAATCTCTCTGCTAGTGATGGCCGAACGGTTCGCCCGGCGGTCGTTTCGCGGCGAATTTCCGACTTTCGCCGTCCGCGGGTTCGAACGCCTTTTTCCGTCGTTCGCCCCGGCGGACTTACGTGTTTAATGTATACAAGAACTTTAACCTTTCGTGACACGTTTATCATGTGTTACAGGACAACCAATTGAGACATGACAGCTCATGGACACTTGGACATTCCCCCTAACCTATAAATACACCCGATCCGGTGGCCATTTTACATTCTTTCTTCTGTCACTGTAGGGAAAGGATCCTGTGTGGAGTAGGGACAGAGAAAACGCTAGCTATTTGGTACACAAAAGTTCTTTTCAGGACTGGTATAGGTGTTAGGTCAGCAGCCTGAGTTTCTTTTGTCAGTTTAGATAAAGGGACAGAGCGCTGTATGCTGCTATTTTAGGGACAGCTCAGCCAGATTAGTCTTTCTTCATCATCATCATCATCATCATCATTAGCTGTTACTATCAGGTCCACAAAAGAGCTGTTCCAGCTAATCGTTCCAGCCTACTCTTTTTTGCCAATTTGTATAGGGACAGGCAGGAAGCAGTGTGTCAGGCAGTGAGGATAATTTTAAAGACTTGCTGTTACTATTAGTTCCACAAAGGTTCTTTTCAGGACTGGTATCAGTGGTACGGTAATAGGCTTGTACACGTATAATATTCTTTCTTCCAAATATAGAAAGAATATTATACTTGACTGCTGCCCTTCTGCTGCAGTCTGCTAATCATTCACAACTCACTTGTTCCACAAAGCTCTTTATCAGGACTGGTAACTTGGTCTGTCTAGGGTGCTACGGTACATAGGCTTGGGTGCGGTACAGTCTGCTGTTCTGTAAGGACCGCTATCGGTCCACAATACATAGGGTTGCCGTGCACTACTGCTGACCGCTGCCCTATACTGCAGCAGTCCTTCATTGGTATAGGGACTGACGTACAGTCTGCTAATCACTAACACACAACCTGCTTGGTCCACAAAAGTTCTTATAAGGACTGGTAACTTGGTATAGGGTGCTACGGTACATAGGCCTGAGTGCGTTACAGTCTGCTGTTCTGTAAGGACCGCTATCGGTCCACAATACATAGGGTTGCCGTGCACTACTGCTGACCGCTGCCCTATACTGCAGCAGTCCTTCAGCGGTATAGGGACTGACGCACAGTCTGCTAAACACTAACACACAACCTGCTTGGTCCACAAAAGTTTTTATAAGGACTGGTAACTTGGTATAGGGTGCTACGGTACATAGGCCTGAGTGCAGTACAGTCTGCTGTTCTGTAAGGACCGCTATCGGTCCACAATACATAGGGTTGCCGTGCACTACTGCTGACCGCTGCCCTATACTGCAGCAGTCCTTCATTGGTATAGGGACTGACGTACAGTCTGCTAATCACTAACACACAACCTGCTTGGTCCACAAAAGTTCTTATAAGGACTGGTAACTTGGTATAGGGTGCTACGGTACATAGGCCTGAGTGCGTTACAGTCTGCTGTTCTGTAAGGACCGCTATCGGTCCACAATACATAGGGTTGCCGTGCACTACTGCTGACCGCTGCCCTATACTGCAGCAGTCCTTCATTGGTATAGGGACTGACGTACAGTCTGCTAATCACTAACACACAACCTGCTTGTTCCACAAAAGTTCTTATAAGGACTGGTAACTTGGTATAGGGTGCTACGGTACATAGGCCTGAGTGCGTTACAGTCTGCTGTTCTGTAAGGACCGCTATCGGTCCACAATACATAGGGTTGCCGTGCACTACTGCTGACCGCTGCCCTATACTGCAGCAGTCCTTCATTGGTATAGGGACTGACGTACAGTCTGCTAATCACTAACACACAACCTGCTTGGTCCACAAAAGTTCTTATAAGGACTGGTAACTTGGTATAGGGTGCTACGGTACATAGGCCTGAGTGCGTTACAGTCTGCTGTTCTGTAAGGACCGCTATCGGTCCACAATACATAGGGTTGCCGTGCACTACTGCTGACCGCTGCCCTATACTGCAGCAGTCCTTCAGCGGTATAGGGACTGACGCACAGTCTGCTAAACACTAACACACAACCTGCTTGGTCCACAAAAGTTTTTATAAGGACTGGTAACTTGGTATAGGGTGCTACGGTACATAGGCCTGAGTGCGTTACAGTCTGCTGTTCTGTAAGGACCGCTATCGGTCCACAATACATAGGGTTGCCGTGCACTACTGCTGACCGCTGCCCTATACTGCAGCAGTCCTTCATTGGTATAGGGACTGACGTACAGTCTGCTAATCACTAACACACAACCTGCTTGGTCCACAAAAGTTCTTATAAGGACTGGTAACTTGGTATAGGGTGCTACGGTACATAGGCCTGAGTGCAGTACAGTCTGCTGTTCTGTAAGGACCGCTATCGGTCCACAATACATAGGGTTGCCGTGCACTACTGCTGACCGCTGCCCTATACTGCAGCAGTCCTTCAGCGGTATAGGGACTGACGCACAGTCTGCTAAACACTAACACACAACCTGCTTGGTCCACAAAAGTTTTTATAAGGACTGGTAACTTGGTATAGGGTGCTACGGTACATAGGCCTGAGTGCAGTACAGTCTGCTGTTCTGTAAGGACCGCTATCGGTCCACAATACATAGGGTTGCCGTGCACTACTGCTGACCGCTGCCCTATACTGCAGCAGTCCTTCATTGGTATAGGGACTGACGTACAGTCTGCTAATCACTAACACACAACCTGCTTGTTCCACAAAAGTTCTTATAAGGACTGGTAACTTGGTATAGGGTGCTACGGTACATAGGCTTGAGTGCGGTACAGTCTGCTGTTCTGTAAGGACCGCTATCGGTCCACAATAGATAGGGTTGACGTGCACCACTGCTGACCGCTGCCCTATACTGCAGCAGTCCTTCAGCGGTATAGGGACTGACGCACAGTCTGCTAAACACTAACACACAACCTGCTTGGTCCACAAAAGTTTTTATAAGGACTGGTAACTTGGTATAGGGTGCTACGGTACATAGGCCTGAGTGCGTTACAGTCTGCTGTTCTGTAAGGACCGCTATCGGTCCACAATACATAGGGTTGCCGTGCACTACTGCTGACCGCTGCCCTATACTGCAGCAGTCCTTCATTGGTATAGGGACTGACGTACAGTCTGCTAATCACTAACACACAACCTGCTTGGTCCACAAAAGTTCTTATAAGGACTGGTAACTTGGTATAGGGTGCTACGGTACATAGGCCTGAGTGCGTTACAGTCTGCTGTTCTGTAAGGACCGCTATCGGTCCACAATACATAGGGTTGCCGTGCACTACTGCTGACCGCTGCCCTATACTGCAGCAGTCCTTCAGCGGTATAGGGACTGACGCACAGTCTGCTAAACACTAACACACAACCTGCTTGGTCCACAAAAGTTCTTATAAGGACTGGTAACTTGGTATAGGGTGCTACGGTACATAGGCTTGAGTGCGGTACAGTCTGCTGTTCTGTAAGGACCGCTATCGGTCCACAATAGATAGGGTTGACGTGCACCACTGCTGACCGCTGCCCTATACTGCAGCAGTCCTTCAGCGGTATAGGGACTGACGTACAGTCTGCTAAACACTAATACACAACCTGCTTGGTCCACAAAAGTTCTTATAAGGACTGGTAACTTGGTATAGGGTGCTACGGTACATAGGCTTGAGTGCGGTACAGTCTGCTGTTCTGTAAGGACCGCTATAGGTCCACAATAGATAGGGTTGACGTGCACCACTGCTGACCGCTCACCTATACTGCAGCAGTCCTTCAGCGGTATAGGGACTAAGAGTTTTGTCACAGGGTCATTTAAAAAATGACATGCAGAGGAAGAGGCAGGCCCTTCCGCAGGGGTGGTAGGGGTAGGGCAGGAGCAACAGGCTTGAGCCAAAGTGGGAAGTTGCAGAAGGTGCGTTCAATTACTTTAAAGGATGCACCAGACTTGGTTGAGTGGCTCGCTCAGCCTTACTCTTCTGCACCCTCCTCATCCTCTCGATCTGCACCCTCTTCTTCACTCTCTGCTATGTGCACCCCCAAAGACACTACCACCAACAACACGACCACCACCACCACCACCACATACCTTCCGCTTGAGTCACTGGAATTATTTTCCGATCCATATCAAGAGGACATTTCTGATGCGCAGCCACTCTTGGTATTGGATCAGGAAGAGGAGGTAGCAACAAGCGCTACTCAGCAGTCTGACGCCAGTACCCAGATCAGCCCAAGGAGGAGGTTGGTCCCCGGTGTTGCTGCCTACTCTACTTATAGCGGTGGGGAAGGTGACGTTGATGATGACGTGTCTAGTGATGTCACGTGGGTGCCCACAAGAGAGGAAGAGGAGGGGAGTTCAGAGGGAGATATGGACCAGCAGATAGGGAGGAGAAGCAGCAATGACTTACATTGCACAGCAGGGACAAAGCAGACTGCAAATGTATCAGGAGCGAGTCATCGACCATGTACGGTCACATCTGGCGCTCCCAGGACACCGGCACATGGCTCCGCAGTGTGGGCTTTTTTTAACGTGTCCGCTGCTGACAATAGCGTTGCCATCTGCAATCTTTGCAGTCAACGCGTTAGTCGCGGTAAGCCCAATACTCACCTAGGGACGACCGCCTTAAGAAGGCACATGAGCAGCCATCACCGAGCCCAGTGGGAGCAACGGAACACACAAAGCCACACTGCAGGCTCTCACCGTCCAGCCTCGTCTTCTACTTCTCCTTCTCCTCTCTCCTCACAATTGTCCTCCACTCCACCTTCCATCACGCCAAGCTCACATTTTTCTGCAAAAAGGCAGGCTTCCGTGGGCCTAATGTTTGAGCGTAAAAAAATGATGACGCCGGATAACCCTCTTGCCCAACGGTTGGCGGCTGGCTTGTCAGAACTCATAGCCCGCCAACTACTGCCATATAAACTGGTGGACTCGGAGGCCTTTCGCAAATTTGTGGCCATTGGAACACCACAATGGAAGGTCCCAGGAAGGAAGTATTTCTCAGAGAAGGGCATCCCAGAGCTATATGGCCATGTTCAGCGGCAAGTGAATGTATCTCTGGCACACAGTGTCGGTGCCAAGATACATCTGACCACAGACACGTGGTCTAGCAAACACGGGCAGGGAAGGTATATCAGTTTTACTGCCCACTGGGTGAACCTTCTGACGGCCGTCAAGCATGTAACCCGTGGCACCCGTGTAGATTTGGTTTTACCGCCACGGATTGCATGCAGGCCTGACTCTTCTTCTCCTCCTCCTACTCCATCCTCCTCCCTCTCCTCCTCAGCTGCCTCCTCCTTTTCCGCTGCTAGCGTCTCTTCCACTGCACCGCCCAAGCTCCCCAGAACCTATTCCACATGCCAGGTGAGACGTTGCCATGCCGTGCTGCGTCTGTTGTGCCTGGAAGCAAAGAGCCACACTGGCCCGGCACTCCTTTCAGCTTTGCGTTCACAGGCAGATGAGTGGCTAACACCGCTCAATTTGACAGTTGGTAAAGTGGTGTGTGACAACGGTGCCAATCTGCTTAGCGCATTGAAACAGGGCAAAATCACGCACGTGCCGTGCATGGCACACGTCTTAAACTTGGTCGTGCAGCGATTCCTTGTCAAATACCCTGGGGTCCAGGACATCTTGCGGCAGGCAAGGAAAATCTCGGCCCATTTCAGAAGATCTTACACGGCCATGGCTCGCCTTGCTGACATTCAGCGGCGACACCATCTGCCGGTCAGACGTCTTATTTGCGATTGCCCGACGCGATGGAACTCAACCTTCTATATGCTTGATAGGCTGCTCCAGCAGAAACGTGCAGTTAACGTCTACCTGTATGAACTCTGCGAAAGAAACGGTTCTGGGGAGCTGGGTTTTTTTTCACCGCGCCAGTGGCTGCTCATGCGCGACACATGCAGACTTCTGCGGCCATTTGAGGAGATCACCAAACTGGTCAGTCGCAGCCATGGCGCCATCAGTGACATGGTACCTTATGCCTTCTTTCTGGAGCGTGCATTGCGTCGTGTCATTGATCAGGCTGTGGAGGAGCAGGAGCGGGAAGATGAGGAAGTCGCAATGCTGGATGAATTCCCAGGGGGGGCTACTCTATCTGAGACAAGTCAACAACAGGAGTCTGATGAGGAGTCAGAGGAGGATGGTGCCGGGGCGGATGAGCAGGAGCAAGAAGAGCATGCTTTAAACCTTTCTGGGATCCCTGTTGTGCGAGGATGGGGAGAGGAGAATGAAGAGGACGACATTATCCTGGATGATGAGCAGGAGCCAGGCCACCACACCGCTTCCACTTTAGTGCAAATGGGGGCCTTCATGCTCCAGTGTTTTAATAGGGACCCCCGTATAAAAAGCATGAGGGTCAAGGACCAGTACTGGGTGGCAACGTACTTAGACCCCCGGTACAAACACAAAATGGCGGAAATGTTACCGCCGTCGCAGAGGGCTGTCAGAATGCAGCACTTCCAGGCCTTGCTTCGAGAAATGCTGCATTCTGCTTTTGCGTGCGCTGGCAGAGGAGCAATTCCCACTCCCAGAGAAGGATTTGCGGGTACCAATCCAACAGCGCCTGCAAGAAGAGGCCGGTTTGAAGATGTGTTGGTGACTTCGGATATGAGGTCATTCTTTCAGCCGACCCATCGACAGGTGTCATCCGGATCCAGCATCAGGGAACGCCTAGACCGTCAGGTGTCCGACTACATTGGGTTAACGGCCGATGTGGACGCTCTGAGGAGTGATGAACCCCTAGACTACTGGGTGGGCAGGCTTGACCTCTGGCCAGAGCTTGCCCAATTTGCAATCGAACTGTTGGCTTGCCCCTCATCCAGTGTCCTGTCCGAAAGGACGTTCAGCGCAGCAGGGGGGATTGTGACCGATAAGCGTACTCGCCTAGCTCACCACAGTGTTAACTACCTCACATTTCTAAAAATGAATGAGGCATGGATCTCGGAGGAATTCAACACATGTGATCAGTAGACCATGTATATGTCTATAAACAATTTTTGGAATCAAGCACACAGACCTTCTTAATTCATTTGGCTCACTTCCCTGACCCAAAAAAGCACACCGTACTATATGCCCCTACCCTCCTCTTTGAAGAGGTTGAGCGGTGTCATATTTCTACTGGGGCTGCTTATTATGAGGGGTTCCCACCATCCCTGTGCTGTGCTGACTTCCTCCTGGGTGTTCTTATTATGAGGGGCTCCCACCATCCCTGTGCTGTGCTGACTTCCTCCTGGGGGTTCTTATTATGAGGGGATCACACCATCCCTGTGCTGTGCTGACTTCCTCCTGGGGCTGCTTACGGTGCTGCTGTCAGCGCTGTATGTCACGGAGCTGCTGTCAGCGCTGTATGTCACGGAGCTGCTGTCAGCGCTGTATGTCACGGAGCTGCTGTCAGCGCTGTATGTCACGGAGCTGCTGTCAGCGCTGTATGTCACGGAGCTGCTGTCAGCGCTGTATGTCACGGAGCTGCTGTCAGCGCTGTATGTCACGGAGCTGCTGTCAGCGCTGTATGTCACGGAGCTGCTGTCAGCGCTGTATGTCACGGAGCTGCTGTCAGCGCTGTATGTCACGGAGCTGCTGTCAGCGCTGTATGTCACGGTGCTGCTGTCAGCGCTGTATGTCACGGAGCTGCTGTCAGCGCTGTATGTCACGGAGCTGCTGTCAGTGCTGTATGTCACGGAGCTGCTGTCAGCGCTGTATGTCACGGAGCTGCTGTCAGCGCTGTATGTCACGGAGCTGCTGTCAGCGCTGTATGTCACGGTGCTGCTGTCAGCGCTGTATGTCACGGAGCTGCTGTCAGCGCTGTATGTCACGGAGCTGCTGTCAGCGCTGTATGTCACGGAGCTGCTGTCAGCGCTGTATGTCACGGAGCTGCTGTCAGCGCTGTATGTCACGGAGCTGCTGTCAGCGCTGTATGTCACGGTGCTGATGTCAGTGCTCTGTATTACGGTGCTGCTGTCAGTGCTCTGTATCTCCTGCACCCTCTTGTTTGCCTACCCTGGTCCCTGACCTTCCCTCTCCTCCATTGCCTTCATTAGCTCCATAGTCCTGAATTGTCAGAACAATTTCCCAAATAAAAAAAAAATGCTTGTAGTTATCGATCCCAAATTCACCTCATACATGTATTATGCTATTGTCCAGGTGGTGGGACTACGTGCTACCCCCTAATAATTACCCCGTGGCCGCAAATTCGACCTAAAGGTTTGCGAAATTCGCCTCCCATTGAAGTCAATGGAGCCCGCGGCGAACGGTCGTTTTCGCGAACGTTTGTGTCCGTTCGCGTTTCGCGTTCGCGAAACGTCCCGTCGGAAGTTCGTCCATCACTACTCTCTGCCCATGGTAGCAACGTTTAAAACATGGATAAGATTTACCCAATCAGCTATGTCTCACTCCACAGGGGTCAAAGTTCATATCCCTATAGAGACCCTGCATCTACTGATGCAATCGACATCCTATGAGTGCTGGAAGTCCAAAGGTATAACCTCTCTAACAGACCTTATCGACAACAAAACTATAAAATCATTCCCGACGTTACAAAAAGAATTCCGCCTCCCAAACTTTGATATCTTTCTGTATTTGCGCACCAAACATTGCCTCGCATCACTTAAAACATGGGAATGTACGCTACCCCGTGCAGTATGGCTTTTCTACAAATCCACCATGGTACGTACCAAAGGTATCTCCCTCTTTTACAAATTACTCCACCAGAAAACTACTTTTATTAAATCAGCGGCACTACTACACTGGGAAAAAATTCTAGACCGCACATTTACACTGGAACAATGGGAGATAGCCTGCCAATCCACCTATGAAGCCACATGTTGCGCCTCCCTATGGGAATTGGCATATAAACTGAACTACGGTTGGTATTTGACAACTGACAAACTCTCTAAGTTCGACTCGACCAATGATGGGACGTGTTGGCGGAAATGTGGTCACTATGGGAACTTAATTCATACCTTTTGGAGCTGCCCCAAACTCCAGGGCTTCTGGCACTCAGTATTCAACCTCATCTATGTAGTCACCAAACAATCTGTAACAGAATCTCCCTATCTAGCCCTCTTATCCTTGACTATTGATCAATTCTCTAACCCGACAAGAAATATCATAATTCATATACTGTTAGCGGCGCGGTTAACTATTGCTCGAAAATGGAGGAACATTGATCCTCCCACACTACTGGAGGTAATTCAAACTACCCAGTCACATTACTCACATGAAACTGTACTAGCACTTAAACAAAGTCAGGTAAAATTATTTCCAGATGGCAACAGTGGAAGGACTGGGTCAGCTCCTCTGACCTAACTTCTCTATTTCAATCCTAAATCTTTGAAATGACTTTCGAAAGTGAACATAAGCAGAGGGGCAGGTGGCCTCGCTCGGGCACAGCATAGATCCCTCAGGGGGTGCCCGGGCGAACATCTTCCTTCTCTCAGGTAATAGCCGATTTTCACCGCTTTCCTGACCCAGTCTACCACTGTCCTAGATTCCAACTAGCTCATTAACACTTCTTTGTATCTCAGGGGTGATACCTACCCCACTGTATGTGTCCCATATTCTTATTACTATCCTAGTTAACGGACTAGAAAACACCTGTTATGTCTCTCTAGCGTTTTCTCAACAATGAAGATGTTTTAGTTTTTTTTTTTTTTGTTCTCTTTCTTTTAGCTGTGTTCAACAGTTCCATTTCTTTAGAACAACTAATCTTATTTCTCATTGTATAACTGCATTTGGGTTATATGGTTATCAGATACCATAGATATATCGCTTATGATGTTGTGACTTACCACATGTATTACTGTTTTGGTTAAACATAAATGTATATCCACTGTCACCGACTCATTGTATTATGAAAAATTGAATAAAAACTTTTGAGATAAAAAAAATCAATGTAAGTGAATGAGAGCCGTCTTAATGCACGCTACTGAAGTCGCTCCGACTTCAGAAAAGGTTCCTGTACTACTTCAATCCGACCTGTAGGCGACTGGTACCCATTGATTTCAATGGAGGTCGCCTCCAAGTCGGATCGGAGGCGACTCTGACAGAATTATTAGCTCTGAAGTGGGAACTCCACGCTAAATTTATGAAAAAAAATTGGCGTGGGTTCCCCCTCCGAGAGCATACCAGGCCCTTAGATCTGGTATGGATTCTAATGGGAACCCCCTACCCTGAAAAAACGGCGTGGGGGTCCCCCCCAGATCCATACCAGACCCTTATCCGAGCACGCTACCCGGCCGTCCAGGAAAGGGGATGGGGACAAGCGAGCGCCCCCCCCTCCTGAGCCGTACCAGGCCGCATGCCCTCAACATGGGGGGGTGCCTTGGGGAAGGGGTGGCGTGTGGCCCCCCACCCCAAAGCACCTCGTCCCCAAGTTGATGAGGACAAGGGCCTCTTCCCTGGCCGTTGGTTGTCGGGGTCTGCGGGTGGGGGGCTTATTGGAATCCGGGAGCCCCCTTTAATAAGGGGGCCCCCGGATACCGGCCCCCCAGCCTATGTGAATGAGTATGGGGTACAATGTACCCCTACCCATTCATCTGTGAAAAAAAGTAAAAAAAAACACAACACAGGGTTAAAATAGTTTATTGCACAGCTCTGGGGGTCTTCCGTCTTCGGGGGTCTTCTCGCCGGACTCCTCCGCTATCTTCTGCTAGCTTTTTTACTAGCAGAGGAGCCCAGCTTTCTTCTTCGCCGCCACCCTCTTCTTCGGACTTCGGGGGTCTTGTCCCACTCTTCGGTTCTTCTTGCCGGGCCACTGCTTCTTCTTCCAGCTCTTTTACTAGCGGTGGCCCGGTCTTCTGTCGCTGCCGTCGCCGCCGCCTTCCGTTCTTCTTCTTCTGGAGATGTTGACTCGACGCTCTCTCCGGCCTCAATGCCAGGGACGCGGTGCGCGGTGACTTATATAGGGACAAGGGGCGAGGTCACCGGTTCATGTCACATGGTGATCCCGCCCCCTTACGATGTCACAGTCCCAGCATCCTCCGGGACTGTGACATCGTAAGAGGGCGGGGTCACCATGTGACATCAACCGGTGACCCCGCCCCTTGTCCCTATATAAGTCGCTGTGCACCGCGTCCCTGGCATTGGGGCCGAAGAGAGCGTCGAGTCAACATCTCCAGAAGAAGAAGAAGAAGAAGAACGGAAGGCGGCAGCGGAACCGAAGAGGGGGACAAGACCCCCGAAGTCGGAAGAAGAGGGCGGCGGCGAAGAAGAAAGCTGGGCTCCTCCGCTAGTAAAAAAGCTAGCAGAAGATAGCGGAGGAGTCCGGCGAGAAGACCCCCGAAGACGGAAGACCCCCAGAGCTGTGCAATAAACTATTTTAACCCTGTGCTGTGTTTTTTTTTACTTTTTTTCACAGATGAATGGGTAGGGGTACATTGTACCCCATACTCATTCACAAAGGGTGGGGGGCCGTTATCAGGGGGCAGACCCCAAAAACCAACGGCCAGGGTTGTCGGGAAGAGGCCCCTGTCCTCATCAACATGGGGACAAGGTGCTTTGGGGTGGGGGGGCCGCACGCCCCCCTTCCCCAAGACACCCCCCCATGTTGAGGGCATGCGGCCTGGTACTGCTCAGGAGGGGGGGTGCTCGCTCGTCCCCACCCCCTTTCCTGGCCGGCCGGGTAGCATGCTCGGATAAGGGTCTCTAATTTGGCGTGGAGTTCCCCCTTCAGAGCTCATTCTCTGATTGGCCACGGCAAAAGTCGCCTGGCCTGGGGCGACTTAAAGTCGTGTTGTAAGTCGCCCCAGGTCGTGTCTAAGTCGTGTTCAAGTCGTCTCCAAGTTGCCTCACAAAGTCGTCCTGAAGTCGTGTCGCCCCTGTGTAAACCGGCTCTTAAGCTGCTTCCTGGAGGACATCCTGCCTCATTGGAATTGTGCCTCCTCCTCACTTTCCTCCTCTCTTCTCTCAGGCACCCAAGTACAGTCAGTGACCTCATCATTCCCTCCCTCGTCCCTGGAGCAAACGTGGAAGTATGCTGCAGCTGGGGTAACATGACTGCCAACTTCTTGTCCTTCTGTGTTAGCCTCTCCCTCTAGGCTCACGTTACTCCCTTCCTCAACCTGGGAACCAGCATCAGAGCCTTCAAATTGCTAAACATCATCCAGTAGCATATAACCGACACTATGGTCAGATAATTCTGGTGACTCCTCCATACATAATGGTGGGGCTACCGAAGGAGTAACTGTAGACAAGGAGCCAGTGGAATAGGCCGCTTTGGAAGCTACGTTGGAAGGCAAACTACTATGGGCCTGGGTGACAGAGGATGAGGACGGCTTTGTTATCCACTCCACCAACTCTTCTGCATGTTGTGACTCCATAACACGGCCAGCAGCAGGAAAAAGGGACAAGCGTGCCCCACGACCACCTGCAGAGGATGCACCATGTTCATGACCACAGCTGTTCACTGTAGACACAGAGGCTGCTTGCACTCTTTTAATGGCCTGTGAGTGTCTTCCTCTCCTTGGTGATCTTCTGGACATGATTTTTTTTTAACACCACACTACACTGTTTTATATACTGTGTAAACCATCTGCACTGTATTAGAAACTCTACACTGGCTGCACTGTATTATATACTGTGTACACTGTCTGAAGTGTATTAGAAACTGTACACACTGTATTATATACATATTTTTTGATATCTTTAAGTGTCTGTTTTAGAAATATGGCTACACTCTGATTTCTATAAACAAAAAAAGAGTGAAAATTTTGAAAAAAAAACATAATATTTTTTACTTTTTTGCTATAATAAATATCCTCCAAAAATATATTAAAAAAATATTTTTCCTCAATTTTGGCTGATATGTATTCTGCTACATATTTTTGGTAAAAAAAAATTAGCAATAAGCATTAATTGATTGGTTTCCGCAAAAATTATAGCGTCTATAAAATAGGGGATAGTTTTATGCCATTTTATAATTAATTTTGTTTTATTAGTAATGGTGGTGATCTATGATTTTTATCATGACTGTGACATTATGGAGGACACATCGGACACTTTTGATACTATTTTGGGACCATTGTCATTTATACAGCGATCAGCGCTAAAAAATGCACTGATTACTGTGTAAATGACACTGGCAGGGAAGGGGTTAACCACTAGGGGGTGATGAAGGGATTAAGTGTGTCCTAGGGAGTGATACAACAACTCATATGACAGAGATCACTGCTCCCGATGACAGAGAGCAGTGATCTCTGTCATGACACAAGGCAGAACGGGGAAATGCCTTGTTTACTTCCCCGTTCTGCGGCTCCGTGACACGATCGCTGGGAGGCTGGCGGACATCGAGTCCGCCCGTCCCACAGGCATGGCCACCCAGTACGCGGGGGGCACGCATGTCCGCTAGCCCCACCAATTAAAGGGGACATACAGGTACGCCCATTTGCCCACCACTGCCATTGTGTCAACATATATCGGCGTTCAGCGGTCAGCAAGCAGTTAATGTGCTTCTTTTTGAGCCACTTCTTTGTTGCCTTGGCATTATGTTTCTGGCCGTTGCCATGCTAAAAGGCCCATCTATGACCCATCTTCATTGTTCTGACTGAGGAAAGAAGGTTCTCATCCAAGATTTTACAATACATGGCCCCATCCATTCATAGTTGATAATGCATACCTAAATAATTTAACAAACAAACAAACTTGGGGCTTTATACAAACTTCCCATCTTAAAGTACCCACTTTCTATAGTTGGCCTAAGATTCATAAAAATAAGAAGAATCCCCCGGGAAGACCCATAATGTCCGGCTGTGGTGGAATAACAGAAAATCTAAGCAAGTTCATTGATGAACAAATCAGACCCTATGTGATATCTCTTATATCAGAGATACCATGCATCTCCTCTAAAATGACTGTCCTCCGATGCCCTTCTATTGGCAGTTGAGGTTGAAGCTTTATATAGCTCCATCCCCCACCAGTTGGGCATTGGAGCAATTGCACATGTAATATCTCAATTGCATAGGGACAATTGGCCCTTCAATAAGTTTATACTCGCCGCTCTGGAATACATACTCACACATAATGTTTTTACCTTTGATGGCTCCCACTACCTCCAGGTGCAGGGTGTGGCTATGGGGACTTACTGTGCCCCATCTTACACCAACCTGTACCTGGGGGAGTGGGAGCAGTTTTTTCTGCCACAAGAAAATCTGTCATATTTGACAGAAAACATTCTAGGCTGGTATAGTTTTATAGACTTCTTTTTGATCGTTTGGAGGGGATCGATTGAGTTATTATATCAATGCATTGCAGCTATGAATAAGAATGCATGCAATTTAAACTTCACTATGTCATATAGCTTAGAAAAAATGATTTTCTGGATTTACCATATCAAATCAGGAAGATGGCACACTAGCCAGTTCATTATATCGGAAAGATACGGCGGATAACACAATACTCAATGCCAGCTGTGCTCATCCACAGCCCCTAATTAAGTCTATCCCGTTATCTGAGGTTACAACGCAACTGTTCAGATGAGAATACATTTCAATTAGAGGCTAAAAAATCTTAAGGAGATACTATTGCTTTGAGGCTATTGTCTAAAAAAGGCATTCAATAAAGGATTATCACATGGTACAACAAACAGCATAACAAAATTAAAGCAATTATATCCAAATATAAACATCTATTACTCATTGATCCCTCTTTAAGCCCATTTATTTCACAAGATCCATCTATAGCCTACTGTAGAACTAGGTCTCTTAGGGATGCTCTTGTACAGAGTGAATTCACAGGTAATTTCCGTAAAGGTCCCTGCAAGCGTCCAAGCACTTTTAAGTGCAGCGGCTGCAGATATTGTCAAAGCATGCACACAGGTAGCAATATCAGACTCCCCAATGGTAAAATATTTAAACTTAACCATTATGCCAACTGCAAAACAATTGGAGTGGTCTATATGCTATCATGTCAGTGCAGATCCTTTTATATAGGAAAGACCAAACAGGAATTTCATAAAAGGGCATATAGGCATATTCTAGGCATGCAGAAGTCCAATCCTGACCTTCTATTAGGTAGGCATGTCAGAGATAACCATGGGGGTACATTTCCACAGATAAAGTTCCTCATTCTTGATCGAGTGCATGCAAATAACAGAAGTGGAGACTGGAACCGAGTGTCGCTCCAGCATGAGACACACTAGATAGTATACTTCGATTCCACTTTGCCCCCAGGCTTAAATTGTATAGTGAGCTACAATCCTTTTTTAGAGGGGTTTCTCATCAGGGGGGTGGGAAGACTAGGTGTTACTCTGGATTTGATGGTGGTCTGGACCTCCCTTTTGGGATCTTAATTAATATCTTTCCTTTTCTCTCTCTTTTTTTTCCACTTCTCTTTCCACTTTTTTTTTTTTTTTTTTAATTAGTTATTGACTAGACGTATCCTCTGATCCATTATGGTTATTCTATTATACATATGTCCTTTTAATTGGCTTTTCTGTGTACTTTTGTGGAATTATTCTAGGTAAGGTTATGCCCCATTTTTTAGGTGTCTTGGCCCCCTTCTTTTTCCCATTTATCTTCATCTATGACCATGCAATCTCCTCCAGGCTGGTGATGCCTCACCCGGTGCACTAGGGGGGTTCTCCGTGCTGTTTCAGCGCAAGCGTTGGAGCGCAGGAAGCCTTTACATTTTGTTGTGGAGTGGCGCCGTGCGCTCTTAGGAATTTGCAGTGACCTTCTGGCCCGCGCATGTGCGTGACCTATTGGTCCGCGCATGCGTGATACACACGGGGCCACCACACATGTGCGGGCTTCCCAACATGTATAAGGCTTCTGTCATGGCTGGTCATTGACAGGGCTGTGGTGGAACAGGACATCAGACGTAAACATGATCAACTCACAGGAGGTAAGATGGTGCTACACATCATAACTCCCTTGTTGCGCTGACCCAATTTTGTTTTGATTTAATGGCACTCCTCTCCATACCTCCCCCTCTTTGGTCTAGCACAGGCATTTCTCCTGAGTAGATGGACCTATTGGAACTTCCCCTACTATTTTGTCAGACCTCTCTTCTATTTTGTATTCTTATGTACATACCAACACACACCCATTTGGTATAATTAGGAAGACAAATGGACTATCACCCTAGATTGTACTGGCTCTGTGATTATTATTTGGATCTTTGCTGAGATATCGCCCCTGCCTGCGAGGGATCTATCTGTTCAATCTCTCTGTTCTTCTTGGAGGGGGTCCCTCTAGGTCTCTCCCCCCTTTTATTCTCTATACAAACAATTTATACTATTGGTATGCATTTAACACTCTTGTCAAAATTTGCCTGCAGTTATTTGTCTCAACCTGGGTTTACTGTTTTTTAATAATGCATATGCTTTTTAAATAGACATTTACTCTCTGTTTGTTATTAACCCATGAAGAAAGGCATTGAGCCAGAAACATTGGGTCTTCAGAGATGAAAGCAATGTCTGTATATGTATCAACTGTGTATTTCATACTTTATGTCCAGTGTGACAATTTTTTATCATGTTTAGATTTATACAATAAATTATATTTTTTTGCCATTACTTGGTGTATTGGTCACTTTCAAAGTCCCACTTCCTAAGGGGGTTCTTTCTTTTAATGACCCCATCCATTGGCCCCTCAAAGTGGCAAAGTGGGTCTGTACTTTTAGCAGAGAAACAGCCCCAAAGCATAATGTTTCCACCGCCATGCTTAAATTTAGGGATGGTGTTCTTAGGGTCATAGTCAGCATTTTTGTTCTTCCAAACAAAGGGAGTCACCCTCCTCAAGAAGGAACATGTACAGCAATGTTAATAAACACCTAAATGATTCAGAAAAGGATTAGGAAAAAGTGCTGCGGTCAGATGAGACCAAAATTTAGCTCATTGGCATTACCTCCACTCACTGTTTGGAGGAAGAAAAATGCTAAAAAATTCCAGCTATTTGTTTATATAATTTTTTTTCCACTTGGCGCAGACTATTGGTCAGTAGTTATCAGGGCTTTTTATATCTGGTGCATGACTTTTTGAAGGGCCATACTGCCAGAAAAGTGATGCCAATGCTTTATTAAATCCCCCTGAATGTATGTCACCTGTTTGACTGTGCAGCATAGAACATGTGTGCACATCACAAGATCAGATAAAACGGTAATTGTACATGTATTTCCTGCTATGTGTTTAGCTGTTTGCATGAAATGTATCCATTTATATAGGAAAGTTGATTTTTTTTCTTAAAGGGAAGCTTCACTTACAGCCAACCCTTTAGGCGGAGGTAGTAACACTTATCTTCATGCACTCTATAGGCTGGTCTAAAGGCATAATCTGTGCATTTCAGTGATACTTGCTTAAGGCTCAGTTCACACAGGGGGCGACACGACTTGCCGCGCCGCGACCTTCCGCGACCTCAGCGGCGACTTGCAAATGACTTCTGTATAGAAGTCAATGCAAGTCGCCCGAGGTCGCCCAAAAGTAGTACAGGAACCTTTTTTCTAAGTCGGAGCGACTCGAGTCGCTCCTTTTAGAACGGTTCCGTAGTACAGAACGGGGGCGACTTGTCAGGTCGCGGCGCGGCAAGTCGTGCCGCCTCCTGTGTGAACCGAGCCTTATGCATTCTTAAGACTCAGGCATTGAAACAGTAACGTCTATAGGAACTTTCTGATACACAGACCAAAATTGTTCCTGTTTTTGAAAAATGTGGCCAAGTTAAAGTGCTCTTTGCCTTCTTTCAACTGTCAGGGAGTTTGATAGTAAGATCTATGTGTTTGCATTTCCAAGTCTGCCCACTTGTCATAGCCATTACATGGAAAGGTGACAATGTGATGCTAAAGATTCATAGAAATATTGGTAATATAAAGGACAAAGCCAGTATGTGGCCAACTGTTGTTAAATAAAAATGTTTGGAGAGATTGCTCTGTAGAAATGTTATTGACTGTATTATTATTTACAGCATTTTGTTATGGTGAAGTGGTGTTAAATAAGATAGCATGCAAGTAAAAGTGTCTTTGACCCTTTACATCTTTATGCCTTTCATCAATATCAGTGTGATGTTTGTGTTGTTGTTATTCCAAACCATTAATGATTAGCTCCTCTGGAACATGCTGTTTCAGAGAGATCAAAAAGAACAGAAATTAAGAAAACAGGAATAACAGAAAATGCATGAAAATAAAAAAAATGCACAGATAATTAATTCACTTTCAACTGTCACATATACACACGCCGTTCTGTGAAAAATTATTTTAAAAATACATTTACCAAAATAATATCGGTATTGCTATATTGCAAAGTACACCAACCACTTAATTTTTTTTTTAGTTCTGTGTTCATACATTTCACATTTTCCCTGCAACTAATAATATAACCTTATGCACCCCTCTGTCTTGGAAGAACAGAAAGAGTGGAAGCTACTATTAAAAATTGGCTCATGGCGTGATATATGTGCTATATTTACAGTATATTTTACAAAAAATTAAAAAAATAAAATAAAAGCCTCCCAATGACAATAAGGCTGATGTCAAACAAGAAAATATTATGGTATTCAAAACTCATTAAATTAGAAATTTTGCATTTAGGCGAATTATAAATGATAACATCTATAGCTGTCGGCACTGAAATTGTGATACTCAATTTAAAAAACAAAAAGGATAACAGTGCAACACTAAGCAAGTGAAAATGCCATAAGAAAAAAGGTTGATATTGTAAGTATTTAAACAGCAAGCCCACAATATAAGTCAATGTATATCATTGTGTTTGCTGGAGGCAAAAATGATAATACACTTCACTGCTTGCAATGAATCAATAAGTATATATAATTATGGATGTGTATACACCCATATATACTACTGCATTAAGGAATAAGTGTAGATTACCATTAACCAAATAAGTGCAGAATTTAGGTTGCCGCTCTTATAAGGTGATTGTGCCTTTAAATTGTGAAGATATGTATCAAATATGTATACACCATTCAACTTTCTAAAACTAATCACTAGATGGGGATATGAACACAGATTCATTTTAGAAGGTTAAATGGTGTATACATATTTGATTTTGTAATTGTTTTGTTATATTCTAATTATCTTATTTACATACTACACTCATTGTTAATAATAAAGCTCTGAAAAATATAATATGATTAACCAATCTAGATAGACCATATTATCAATTGCACAATCCTTAACCACTTTCAGACCGGACCATTTTGCTGGTAAATGACCAGAGGTCTTTTTACAATTTGGCACTGCGCTGCTTTAACTGGTAATTGCGCGGTCATGCAATGTTGTACCCAAACAAAATTTGCGTCCTTTTCTTCCCACAAATAGAGCTTTCTTTTGATGGTATTTGATTGCCTCTGAGATTTTTATTTTTTGCGATATAAATGGAAAAAGACCGCAAATTTTGAAAAAAAATGATATTTTCTACTTTTTGTTATTAGAAAAATCCAATAAATTCAATTTTAGTCATACATTTAGGCCAAAATGTATTCAGCCACATGTCTTTGGTAAAAAAAAAGTCAATAACTGTATATTTATTGGTTTGCGCAAAAGTTGTCACATCTACAAACTAAGGTACGTTTTCTGGAATTTACGCAGCTTTTAGGTGCTTGAGGTGCTAAAATGGCAGGGCAGTACAAAACCCCCCCAAATGACCCCATTTTGGAAAGTAGACCCCCTAAGGAAATTGATAAGTGGCATGTTGAGCCCATCGAATATTTAATTTTTTTGCCTCAAGCGATTGAATAATGACAAAAAAATAATTTTTTTTTTTTTTACACAAAGTTGTCACTAAATGATATATTGCTCACACATGCTATGGGCATATGTGAAATGACACCCCAAAATAAATTCTGCTGCTTCTCCTGAGTACGGGGATACCACACGTGTGGGATTTTTTGGGAGCCTAGCCGCGTACGGGGCCCCGAAAGCCAAGAACCGCCTTCAGGTTTTCTAAGGGCGTAAATATTTGACTTCACTCCTCACTACCTATTACAGTTTTGAAGGCCATAAAATGCCAAGATGGCACAAAACCCCCACAAATGACCCCATTTTAGAAAGTAGACACCCCAAGCTATTTGCTGAGAGGCATTTTGAGTCCATGGAATATTTTATATTTTGCCACAAGTTGCGGGAAAATTACAAACTTTAATTTTTTTTTATTTTTTTTTCACAAAGTTGTCACTAAATGATATATTGCTCACACATGCTATGGGCATATGTGAAATGACACCCCAAAATAAATTCTGCTGCTTCTCCTGAGTACGGGGATACCACATATGTGGGACTTTTTGGGAGCCTAGCCACGTACGGGGCCCCGAAACCAAGAACCGCCTTCAGGTTTTCTAAGGGCGTAAATATTTGACTTCACTCCTCACTACCTATTACAGTTTTGAAGGCCATAAAATGCCAAGATGGCACAAAACCCCCACAAATGACCCCATTTTAGAAAGTAGACACCCCAAGTTATTTGCTGAGAGGCATGTTGAGTCCATGGAATATTTTATATTTTGCCACAAGTTGCGGGAAAATTACAAACTTTTTTTTTTTTTCACAAAGTTGTCACTAAATGATATATTGCTCACGCATGCCATGGGCATATGTGAAATGACACCCCAAAATAAATTCTGCTGCTTCTCCTGAGTACGGGGATACCACATATGTGGGACTTTTTGGGAGCCTAGCCGCGTACGGGGCCCCGAAAACCAAGCACCGCCTTCAGGCTTTCTAAGGGCGTTACAGTTTTGAAGGCCATAAAATGCCAAGATGGCACAAACCCCCCCAAATGACCCCATTTTGGAAAGTAGCCACCCCTAAATTTAGGGGTACACTAGTGAGACTAGGTAATAAATGGCGGGTGCCCTGAAACTATAAAAAAAATAACTAACCAACCAGCGTCACCTGTAACAGTTATATGGTGATCACTGGTGAAAGGGTTAACTAGGGGGCAATCAGGGGCTTTATGCGGTAGTATATGGGGGTCCCTGGCGCTATAAAAAGCTGCGGCGAACCTAAATACCTACCTGCCTAACTAGCGTCACCTGTGACACTAATACAGTGATCAGAAAAACGATCGCTTATTAGGCTGGGTTCACACTGGAGCGATGTGGGAACGCCACGAATGCGCGGCGGGTTCCCGCATCACATGCCTCCCGGCGGCAGTTCACACTGCCCTATGCGAACTGCTGGGAGTGTCAGTGAAATGTTAATGACACCCCCAGATCAGTTCGCATATCGCAGTGCGATCTGCAAACTCGGATCGCATGGTGTGAACACCCATGCGATCCGATTCTGCTGCGGACCAAAAAAAGGGTCCCGTGCGAGTTTGCGGCGGGTGCGGCGGGTGCGACACAAATTCAGCCATACTATCTGTATGGCTGAACTCGAATCGCACAGAGATCGGATGTGATTTGCACTGCAGTGCGGTGCGAATCACATCCGTTCTCATAAACCGCTGCAATGTGAACCCAGCCTTAGTGACACTGGCGACGGGGGGTGATCACGGGGTTAAACCTTTATTGGGGGGGTTAGGGGGGTACCTTAGAACTAAAGGAGGCTAACCCTAACTGCCCTAACAGTTATTACAGTCACAAATGACACCCGCCGGGTGATCAGGGGGTTAAACCTTTATTAGGTAATAAATGGCGGGTGCCCTGAAACTATAAAAAAATAACTAACCAACCAGCGTCACCTGTAACAGTTATATGGTGATCACTGGTGAAAGGGTTAACTAGGGGGCAATCAGGGGGCTTTATGCGGTAGTATATGGGGGTCCCTGGCGCTATAAAAAGTTGCGGCGAACCTAAATACCTACCTGCCTAACTAGCGTCACCTGTGACACTAATACAGCGATCAGAAAAATGATCGCTTATTAGGCTGGGTTCACACTGGAGCAATGCGGGAACGCCACGAATCCGCGGCGGGTTCCCGCATCGCATGCCTCCCGGCGGCAGTTCACACTGCCCTATGCGAACTGCTGGGAGTGTCAGTGAAATAATGACACCCCCAGATCAGTTCGCATATCGCAGTGCGATCTGCAAACTCGGATCGCATGGTGTGAACACCCATGCGATCCGATTCTGCTGCGGACCAAAAAAAGGGTCCCGTGCGAGTTTGCGGCGGGTGCGGCGGGTGCGACACGAATTCAGCCATACTATCTGTATGGCTGAACTCGAATCGCACAGAGATCGGATGTGATTTGCACTGCAGTGCGGTGCGAATCACATCCGTTCTCATAAACCGCTGCAATGTGAACCCAGCCTTAGTGACACTGGCGACGGGGGGTGATCACGGGGTTAAACCTTTATTGGGGGGGTTAGGGGGGTAGATTAGAACTAAAGGGGGCTAACCCTAACTGCCCTAACAGTTATTACAGTCACAAATGACACCAATGCAAAAAAAAAAAAAAAAAGCAATTGGTGTCACTGTGACTGGGGGGGCAGGGGTAATTGGGGGGGTGATCGGGGGGTAAAGGGGGGGGTGTGAGTGTGCCTGGCATGTTCTACTGTATGTGTGGTGTGTTGGTGCAACTCACCGAACCTCTCTCCTCGGTGCCGGAACGAAAAATACCGACACGGAGGAGAGAATACATCACTTCCTCTCCTGTGTTTACATTGCAGGAGAGGAAGTGATGTCACGGAGGATTTCCATTCGTCGAGAGCGATCGGGCCCCCCACCCGCGGGCAGGCAGGGACTTATATATACGCCCATATGCCTGCCCGTGCCATTCTGCCGACGTATATCGTCGTGCGGCGGTCAGCAAGTGGTTAAGCAGAACAAAAGGTCTAGGGTGTACCAAGATGGAGGACTATATATGAGGTGAGGCTTGGTACACCCTTTAGAAATGTACATAGGAAGAGGATATGACATCATCAAAAAGGTATCCAATGCTAATTAAAACTAGGTGTGCGAGGGAGGATTCATACTATATATCAAAGGGATATCCTTTGATAACGTCTCTAGTGGTGACGTCATTTCCGGCTGTTAAGACGCAAGTCTATGCACAGTTCAGGCTTGCTGTTTTTAGTGTGATTTAACATGTGAGTGGATATTATATGTTTAATTGTATTAAATAAATTGAGTTACGCTATATTCCTTCTTTTCTGCCATTTAATAACACACATATTAGCGTATATTGAGGACAACTAGAGAAACAGCCAGAAGAACAATAAAGCCCAGCCATCCATGATGTAGTTATAAGAGTTTAATACACAGTGAATTTTGTTATTTGGTAGCGCTCTTACACTGATCTTCACACTTACCAGATTTTTTTTTTTTACTCTAATTGTGAGTGGTCAAATAGCGCCTCACATTAGTTAACTTCTTCAACCCTGGAGGATTTGGCTGCTCAATGACCAGAGCACTTTTTACAATTTGGCACTGCACTGCTTTAACTGGTAATTGCACGGTCATTCAATGCAGTACCCAAACTAAATTTGCATCCTTTTTTCCTCTTTTTTTCCCCGCAATTTTTATTTCTTGCGATATAAAAGGAAAAAGACCCCAAAATTTTGAAAAAAAAAAAAGATATTTTCTATTTTTGTTATAAATGTTTTTTAACAAACTCAATGTCATACATTTAGGCCAAAATGTATTCAGCCACATGTCTTTGGTAAAAAAAATGCCAATAAGCGTATATTTATTGGTTTGCGCAAAAGATATAGCGTCTGCAAGCTAGGGTACATTTTCTGGAATTTACGCAGCTTTTAGTTTATGACTACCTATCTCATTTCTTGAGGTGCTAAAATGGCAGGGCAGTACAACCCCCCCCCCCCCCCCATGACTCCATTTTGGAAAGTAGGCACCCCAAGGAAATTGCTGAGAGGCATGTTGAGCCCATTGAATATTTTATTTTTTTGTCACAATAGATTGAAAAATGACAAAAAAAAAAATTACACAAAGTTGTCACTAAATGATATATTGCTCACACATGCTGTGGTTATATGTGGCATTACACCCCAAAATACATTCTGTTGCTTCTCCTGAGTATGGGAATACCTCATGTGTGAGACTTTTTTGGATCCTAGCCACGTATAGGACACCGAAAACCAAGCACCGTACAAACTCCCCCCAAATGACCCCATTTTGGAAAGAAAAAAGTTCAAGCTATTTGCTGAGAGACATGTTGAGTCCATGGAATATTTTATATTTTGCCACATGTTTTGGGAAAATTTTAATTTTTATCTTTTTATTTTACACAAAGTTGTAACTAAATGATATATTGTTCAAACATGGCATGGTTATATGTAGAAATACACCCCAAAATACATTCTGCTGCTTCTCCTGAATATGGGGATACTACATGTGTGGGACTTTTTGGCAGTCTAACCACGTACAGGACCCCAAAAACCAATCACCACCTTCAGGCTGTCTAAGGGCGTACATTTTTGATTTACCTCCTCACTGCCTATCACAGTTTCAGGGGCGATGAAATGCCCAGATAGCACCC
Organism: Lithobates pipiens; assembly: GCF_037356315.1. Classification (NCBI taxonomy): domain Eukaryota; kingdom Metazoa; phylum Chordata; class Amphibia; order Anura; family Ranidae; genus Lithobates; species Lithobates pipiens. Next base: position 330,448,610 of record NW_027507764.1, on the reverse strand, counting down.
CCCCCCCCACAAAATTACCCAATTTTGGAAAGTAGACACCCCAAGCTATTTGTTGAGAGGAATGTTGAGGATTTTACAGATCTCACTTTTTGTCAAAAAGTTTTGAAAATTGAAAAAAAGTAAAAAACATTTCTTTCCTTTCTTCATTTTCAAAAATAAATGAGATCTGCAAAATACTCACCATGCCTCTTCACAAATACCTTGGGGTGTCTACTTTCCTAAATTGGGTCATTTTGGGGGGTTTTTGTGCTATCTGGACATTTCAGGGCCTCTGTAACTGTGATAGGTAGTGAGCAGTAAAATCACAATTTTATTCCTTTAGAAAACCTGAAGGGGTGCTTGGTATTTAGGATCCTGTAACATGGCTAGGCTCCCAAAAAGTCTCACACATCCGTTATCCCCATACACAGGAGAAGCAGCAGAATGTATTTTGGGGTGTAATTCCACATATAATCATGCCATGTTTGAACAATATATAATTTATTGACAACTTGTGTAAAAAAAAACAAAAAAAAACTAAAAGAAATTGTAAATTTCCCAAAATTGTGGAAAAATATTAAATATTCCATAGACACGGCATGTCTCTCAGGAAAAAGCTTAAAGTGTCTTCTTTCCAAAATGGGTCGTTTGTGGAGGTTTTGTACTATCTTGGCATTTTATGGCCTTCAAAACCATGATTAGAAAGCCTAAAGGCGGTGAATGGTTTGTTGGTGTCCTGTACGTGGCTAGGCTCCCAAAAAGTCTCACACATGACGTAACCCTGTACACAGGAGAAGCAGAATAATGCATTTTGGAGTGTAATTCCACATATTACCATGCCATGTTTGAACAATATATGATTAAGTGACAACTTTGTGCAAAAAAAAAAGTGTAATTTTCCCGAAACTTTTGGCAAAATATAAAATATTTCATTTTTTTCACACAGTATTTGCACAGTGATATTTCAAACAAATTTTTTGGGGAAAAAACACACTTTTTAAATTTTAACGCACTAAAACACACTATATTGGCCAAATGTTTAATGAAATAAAAAGGATGATCGTATGCCAAGTACATGGATACCAAACACGACATGATTTAAAATTGCGCACAAACGTGCAGTGGCGACAAACTACATATATTTTTAAAAGCCTTTAAAAGCCTTTACATGTTACCATTTTTGATTTACAGAGGATGTCTACTGCTAAAATTACTGCCCTCGATCTGACCTTTGCGGTGATACCTCCCATGCATGGTGCAATTGCTGTTTACATATGACACCAGACAGACACTTGCATTCTCCTTTGCACATGAGCACTGGGGGACATGGGGTAATTTTTTTTTTTTATTATTTATTTTACCTTTTTTTTTTTTCATATGAAATTTTTATTATAAATATAACAAAAATACAGCATCTTTGTACAGACAATATGAATATGAGCAATACAATATTATGCAAATGTTATGATGATATAAAGAACTATCGGTAGTCAACATACTCCATTGGAATGTAGGAGGAGACCTCCTACTTCGAGACTTTCATTTAAACTGATATGGGTGAGTAGCCCGTTGCAGAACAGTTTCCTATATTTATCATTCAAATCAGTTGGGTGATGGTATTGTCCTGAACACTTCACACGGGAGATGCCTAAAGTGGGGGTTGTTTTATTTTGTCCAGGGGGCATGTCTTGTTCGGGGGTGTGTCAGTCGTCCTATTTAGACTTATTTGTGTGCATGGTATGAGACCATCCGAATTGTGGTGAAATGTTGGGTATTCAGTCTGTTTCCTAATGAGATGTGATGTGTTTAGGTCGTGGTTAGGTAAAAGTAGGATAAACAAGGAAAGGGAGGGGGTAGGGTTGAGAAGAGAAAGGTCTTCTCTCTGGTATCCGCCGTTCACGGATAGTGATGGCCGAACGGTTCGCCAGGCGGTCGTTTCGCTGCGAATTTCGGCTGTTCGCGATTCGCCCGATCGGTGAACTATTGCCGCAGTTCGCCCGGCGGACTTCCGTGTTTACTGTGTAAAAGAACTTTGACCTATGATGACACATCCATCATGGGGTACAGGACAGCCAATTGAGACATTACAGCACATGGACACTTGGACATTCCCCCTAACTTATAAATACACCTGATCCGGCGGCCATTTTACATTCTTTCTTCTGTCACTATAGGGAGAGGTTGCTGTGTGGAGCAGGGAGAGATTGCAGTGACCCAAATCGCTAGCTATTTGGTACACAAAAGTTCTTTTCAGCACTGGTATAGATGTTAGGTGTAGTTCAGGATATAGGTTTGAGGCACTGCTGTGCTACTGATTGTTGCAGCAGCCTGAGTGTCTTTTGTCAGTTTAGAGAAAGGGACAGGACAGTGTGTGCTGCAGGGACAGTCAGTTTAGTCATTAGCTGTTACCATCAGGTCCAAAAAAGTGCTATTCCAGTTATTGTTCCAGTAGCCTCTGTTTTGTCAGTTTATATAGGGACAGGCAGGAAGCTGTGTGTGAGGCAGTGAGGGTCAGTTTAATCAGTAGCTGTTACTATATTAGGTCCACAAAGGTTATTTTCAGGACTGGTATCAGTGGTATGGAAATAGGCTTGTACACGTATAATATTCTTTCTTCCAAATATAGAAAGAATATTATACTTGACTGCTGCCCTTCTGCTGCAGTCTGCTAATCAGTCACAACCTACTTGTTCCACAAAGGTCCTTATAAGGACTGGTAACCTGGTGTAGGGTGCTACAGTACATAGGGTTGAGTGAGGTACAGTCTGCTATTCCATAAGGACTGGTATAGGTCCACAATACATAGGGTTGAGGTGCACTACTGCTGACCGCTGACCTATACTGCAGCAGTCCTTCATCAGTATAGGGACTGACATACAGTCTGCTAATCAGTCACACACAACCTACTTGTTCCACAAAGGTCCTTATAAGGACTGGTAACCTGGTGTAGGGTGCTACAGTACATAGGGTTGAGTGAGGTACAGTCTGCTATTCTGTAAGGACAGGTATAGGTCCACAATACATAGGGTTGAGGTGCACTACTGCTGACCGCTGCCCTATACTGCAGCAGTCCTTCATCAGTATAGGGACTGATGTACAGTCTGCTAATCAGTCACACACAACCTACTTGTTCCACAAAGGTCCTTATAAGGACTGGTAACCTGGTGTAGGGTGCTACAGTACATAGGGTTGAGTGAGGTACAGTCTGCTATTCCGTAAGGACTGGTATAGGCCCACAATACATAGGGTTGAGGTGCACTATTGCTGACCGCTGCCCTATACTGCAGCAGTCCTTCATCAGTATAGGGACTGACGTACAGTCTGCTAATCAGTCACACACAACCTACTTGTTCCACAAAGGTCCTTATAAGGACTGGTAACCTGGTGTAGGGTGCTACAGTACATAGGGTTGAGTGAGGTACAGTCTGCTATTCCGTAAGGACTGGTATAGGTCCACAATACATGGGGTTGAGGTGCACTACTGCTGACCGCTGACCTATACTGCAGCAGTCCTTCATCAGTATAGGGACTGACGTACAGTCTGCTAATCAGTCACACACAACCTACTTGTTCCACAAAGGTCCTTATAAGGACTGGTAACCTAGTGTAGGGTGCTACAGTACATAGGGTTGAGTGAGGTACAGTCTGCTATTCTGTAAGGACAGGTATAGGTCCACAATACATAGGGTTGAGGTGCACTACTGCTGACCGCTGCCCTATACTGCTGCAGTCCTTCATCAGTATAGGGACTGACGTACAGTCTGCTAATCAGTCACACACAACCTATTTGTTCCACAAAGGTCCTTATAAGGACTGGTAACCTGGTGTAGGGTGCTACAGTACATAGGGTTGAGTGAGGTACAGTCTGCTATTCTGTAAGGACAGGTATAGGTCCACAATACATAGGGTTGAGGTGCACTACTGCTGATCGCTGCCCTATACTGCAGCAGTCCTTCATCAGTATAGGGACTGAGAGTTTTGTCACAGGGTCATTTAAAAAATGACAGGCAGAGGAAGAGGCAGGCCCTTCTGCAGGGGTGGTAGGGGTAGGGCAGGAGCAACAGCCTTGAGCAAAAGTGGGAAGTTGCAGAAGGTGCGTTCAATTACTTTAAAAGACGCACCAGACTTGGTTGAGTGGCTCACTCAGCCTTATTCTTCTGCACCCTCCTCATCTTCTCGATCTGCACCCTCTTCTTCACTCTCTGCTATGTGCACCCCCAAAGACACTACCACCAACAACACCACCACCACCACATACCTTCCGCTTGAGTCACAGGAATTATTTTCCGATCCATATCAAGACATTTCTGATGCGCAGCCACTCTTGGTATTGGATCAGGAAGAGGAGGTAGCAACAACCGCTACTCAGCAGTCTGGCGACAGTACCCAGATCAGCCCAAGGAGGAGGTTGGTCCCCGCTGTTGCTGCCTACTCCGAGATCTCTACTTAAAGCGGTGGGGAAGGTGACGTCGATGATGACGTGTCTAGTGATGTCACGTGGGTGCCCACAAGAGAGGAAGAGGAGGGGAGTTCAGAGGGAGATATGGACCAGCAGATAGGGAGGAGAAGCAGGAATAACTTACATTGCACAGGAGGGACAAAGCAGACTGCAAATGTATCAGGAGCGAGTCATCGACCATGTACAATCACATCTGGCGCTCCCAGGACACCGGCACATGGCTCCGCAGTGTGGGCTTTTTTTAACATGTCCGCTGCTGACAATAGCGTTGCCATATGCAATCTTTGCAGTCAACGCATTAGTCGCGGTAAGCCCAACACTCACCTAGGGACGACCGCCTTAAGAAGGCACATGAGCAGCCATCACCGAGCCCAGTAGGAGCAATGGAACACACAAAGCCACACTCCAGGCTCTCACCGTCCAGCCTCGTCTTCTACTTCTCCTTCTCCTCTCTCCTCACAATTGTCCTCCACTCCACCTTCCATCACGCCAAGCTCACGTTTTTCTGCAAAAAGGAAGGCTTCCGTGGGACTAATGTTCGAGCGTAAAAAAATGATGACGCCGGATAACCCTCTTGCCCAACGGTTGACGGCTGGCTTGTCAGAACTCATAGCCCGCCAACTACTGCCATATAAACTAGTGGACTCGGAGGCCTTTCGCAAATTTGTGGCCATTGGAACACCACAATGGAAGGTCCCAGGAAGGAAGTATTTCTCAGAGAAGGGAATCCCAGAGCTATATGGCCATGTTCAGCGGCAAGTGAATGTATCTCTGGCACACAGTGTCGGTGCGAAGATACATCTGACCACAGACACGTGGTCTAGCAAACACGGGCAGGGAAGGTATATCACTTTTACTGCCCACTGGGTGAACCTTTTGACGGCCGTCAAGCATGTAACCCTGGGCACCCGTGTAGATTTGGTTTTACCACCACGGATTGCATGCAGGCCTGGCTCTTCTTCTCCTCCTCCTCCTACTCCATCCTCCTCCCTCTCCTCCTCAGCTGACTCCTCCTTTTCCGCTGCTAGCGTCTCTTCCGCTGCGCTGCCCAAGCTCCCCAGAACCTATTCGACATGCCAGGTGAGACGTTGCCATGCCATGCTGCATCTGTTGTGCCTGGAAGCCAAGAGCCACACTGGCCCGGCACTCCTTTCAGCTTTGCGTTCACAGGCAGATCAGTGGCTAACACCGCTCAATTTGACAGTTGGTAAAGTGGTGTGTGGCAACGGTGCCAATCTGCTTAGCGCATTGAAACAGGGCAAAATCACGCACGTGCCATGCATGGCACACGTCTTAAACTTGGTCGTGCAGCGATTCCTTGTCAAATACCCTGGGGTCCAGGACATCTTGCGGCAGGCAAGGAAAATCTCGGCCTATTTCAGAAGATCTTACACGGCCATGGCTCGCCTTGCTGACATTCAGCGGCGACACAATGTGCCGGTCAGACGTCTTATTTGCGATTGCCCGACGCGATGGAACTCAACCTTCTATATGCTTGATAGGCTGCTCCAGCAGAAACGTGCAGTTAACGTCTACCTGTATGAACTCTGTGGCAGAACAGGTTCTGGGGAGCTGTTTTTTTTTCACCGCGCCAGTGGCTGCTCATGCGCGACGCATCCAGACTTCTGCGTCCATTTGAGGAGATCACCAAACTGGTCAGTCGCAGCCATGGCGCCATCAGTGACATGGTACCTTATGCCTTCTTTATGGAGCGTGCATTGCGTCGTGTCATTGATCAAGCTGTGGAGGAGCAGGAGCGGGAAGATGAGGAAGTTGCAATGATGGATGAATTCCCAGGGGGGGCTACTCTATCTGAGACAAGTCAACAACAGGAGTCTGAAGAGGAGTCAGAGGAGGATGATGCCGGGGCGGATGAGGAGGAGCAAGAAGAGCATGCTTTAAACCTTTCTGGGACCCCTGTTGTTGTGCGTGGATGGGGAGAGGATGTGTTTTAATAGGGACCCCTGTATAAAAAGCATAAGGGTCAAGGACCAGTACTGGGTGGCAACGCACTTAGACCCCCGGTACAAACACAAAATGGCGAAAATGCTACCCCCGTCACAGAGGGCTGTCAGAATGCAGCACTTCCAGGCCTTGCTTCGAGAAATGCTGCATTCTGCTTTTGCGTGCGCTGGCAGAGGAGCAATTCCCGCTCCCAGAGAAGGAGTTGCGGGTACCAATCCAACAGCGCCTGCAAGAAGAGGCCGGTTTGAAGATGTGTTGGTGACTTCGGATATGAGGTAATTCTTTCAGCCGACCTATCGACAGGTGTCATCCGGATCCAGCATCAGGGAACGCCTAGACCGCCAGGTGTCCGACTACATCGGGTTAATGGCCGATGTGGATGCTCTGAGGAGTGATGAACCCCTGGACTACTGGGTGGGCAGGCTTGACCTCTGGCCAGAGCTTGCCCAATTTGCAATTGAACTGTTGGCTTGCCCCTCGTCCAGTGTCCTGTCCGAAAGGACGTTCAGCGCAGCAGGGGGGATCGTGACCGATAAGCGTACTCGCCTAGCTCACGACAGTGTTAACTACCTCACATTTCTAAAAATGAATGAGGCATGGATCTCGGAGGAATTCAACACATGTGACCAGTAGACCATGTATATGTCTATGAACATTTTTTTATATCGAGCACACAGACCTTCTTTCTTCATTTGGCTCACTTCCTTGTCCAAAAAAAGCACACCGTACTATATGCCCGTACCCTCCTGTTTTAAGAGGTTGAGCGGTCATATTTCTACTGGGGCTGCTTATTATGAGGGGCTCCCACCATCCCTGTGCTGTGCTGACTTCCTCCTGGGGCTGCTTATTATGAGGGGCTCCCACCATCCCTGTGCTGTGCTGACTTCCTCCTGGGGCTGTACCTCTGCTGTGCATATTATGAGGGGCTCCCACCATCCCTGTGCTATGCTTATTATGAGGGGCTCCCATCATCCCTGTGCTGTGCTGACTTCCTCCTGGGGCTGCTTATTATGAGGGGCTCCCACCATCCCTGTGCTGTGCTGACTTTCTCCTGGGGCTGCTTATTATGAGGGGCTCCCACCATCCCTGTGCTGTGCTGACTTCCTCCTGGGGCTGTACCTCTGCTGTGCATATTATGAGGGGCTCCCACCATCCCTGTGCTATGCTTATTATGAGGGGCTCCCACCATCCCTGTGCTGTGCTGACTTCCTCCTGGGGCTGCTTATTATGTGGGGCTCCCACCATCCCTGTGCTATGCTGACTTCCTCTTGGGGTTGCTTACGGTGTAGGTGTCAGTGCTGTATATCACGGTGCTGATGTCAGTACTCTCTATCACGGTGCTGCTGTCAGTGCTGTATATCACGCTGCTGATGTCAGTGCTCTCTATCATGGTGCTGGTGTCAGATGACTCTATCACGGTGCAGGTGTTATTGCTGTATGTCACGCTGCTGATGTCAGTGCTCTCTATCACCGTGCTGCTGTCAGTGCTGTATATCACGGTGCTGGTGTTAGTGCTTTATGTCACGCTGCTGATGTCAGTGCTCTCTATCACGGTGCTGGTGTCAGATGACTCTATCACGGTGCAGGTGTCAATGCTGTATATCACGGTGCTGATGTCAGTACTCTCTATCACGGTGCTGCTGTCAGTGCTGTATATCACGGTGCTGGTGTTAGTGCTTTATGTCACGCTGCTGATGTCAGTGCTCTCTATCACGGTGCTGGTGTCAGATGACTCTATCACGGTGCAGGTGTCATTGCTGTATGTAACGCTGCTGATGTCAGTGCTCTCTATCACGGTGCTGCTGTCAGTGCTGTATATCACGGTGCTGGTGTTAGGGCTTTATGTCATGCTGCTGATGTCAGTGCTCTCTATCACGGTGCTGGTGTCAGATGACTCTATCACAGTGCAGGTGTCATTGCTGTATGTCACGCTGCTGGTGTTCATCTCCTGCACCCTCTTCTTTGCCTACCCTGACCTTCCCTCTCCTCCATTGCCTTCATGCGCTCCACAGTCCTGAATTGTCACAACAATTTCCCATATAAAAAAAGAATGCTTGTAGTTGTCGATCCCAGATTCACCTCATGCATGTGTTATGTCATTGGCCATGTGGTGGGACTATGTTTGCACAGCTATTAATTATTTTGTGGCTGCAAATTTGACCTGTAGGTTTGCAAAGTTCGTCTCCCATTGAAGTCAATGGGGCCCGCCGCGAACGTTCCGGTTCGCGAACTATCGGCCGCGTTCACGGTCCGCGTTCGCGAAACGTCCCGTCGGAAGTTCGTCCATCACTAATCGCGGAGGCTGGGCCCAGCAGGCCTGAGTCTCTTGATTTTGGTGAATGGGGAGTTTAAAGTACTTTCCTACTTCCGCTCTAGGTGTGATGGAGGTCGCTATCATTATGTTTCTCTATTAATTTACGGCACTCATGATCGAATCATATCTTTCTGAGGCTCGGAAGTTGTTCCAGTTCTCCCATGGTTGGGCATATTTGTGGGGGGAATCTTTTGTAATGTGGATTAATTCTTCCATTTCCGCTATTTTCTCAATGCGCTTTATCCATTCTGATAAAGATAGAGTATCTGGGGTACCCCAATGTGCTGGTATGCATAATTTAGCTGCATTGAGCATATGCAAACAGAGAGATTTCTTGTAGACTTGGGCTGGTGTGTCAGAGTGATGGAGGATGAAACGGGCAGGCGAAAATTCAAGCTAGTCAGCCATGACTTGGGATATAATGTTGTGTACTTGTGACCAAAAAGTCTGCAATCTGGGGCAAGACCACTAAACATGCAGAAATGTGCCTATTTCTGTGTTGCATCTCCAGCATTTGTCCAGTATCTCTTTGTTGTATTTGTTTATTAAATCAGGTGTTCGGTACCAATGGGATAGTGTTTTATAGTTATTTTCCTGTGTTGTGACATTGAGGGTCCCTTTGTGTGCAATTATGATTATTCTCTCCCAGTTCTCCTCTAAGAGTTCCATCTGCAAGTCTCTCTCCCAGACCCTGAACGCCTTCCCATCTTTAGACGATATAGAGGAGAAAAGCAGTGAATAGGTACTTGAGATTAAGTGCTGTTGTGGCGAGGTTTGGGAGCAGAGACTCTCAAATTGGGTGAGGTTGCGAGCAAAGGAAGAGTCAGCATTTGTTTTCTGGAGAAGTGCCGGATCTGAAAATATATCCAATAAGGGATAGGTTCTGATTCGGGGATCTTAGGAACTGCGCTGTGATCTAATATTTTACCCTTTTGGTAGAAATGGTGGGCTTGTATGTCTTTGAACGGCCTTGAGGAAGTTGTTGGCTATTCCTGTCTGAAAGGCTGGATTGTGTCGTATAGGGGTAAGGGGCCCTGGGTTTGAGGAAAGATTACTTTCTTTGTTTGTTTCTCTGAAACTGCGTAAAGTGGCGTCTATAAGTGGATGTTCCTTCAGCGTTTTAGGGATAAGGTGCGGGAATATCCAAGGGGTACTTTTGATTGAAAGCTCTGATAAGGAGTCTTCTAGTTTCACCCATTCTTTAGTGTTGCCGTGAACCGCCGAATCCACTACTCTGCATAGGTGGCAAGCTTGTGAGTATTTTCTGAGATCTGGTAATCCAATGCCCCCCTTTGATTTTGGTTTGGAGAGTTGGGCGTAACTTATTCTAGGGCGCTTGTGTTTCCATAAAAATTGCAGAGCCAGCCTCTTCATGGCTTGGAAAAAAGAGTGTGGAAGTCTAATGGTATTGTTTGAAGGAGATAAAGGACACGGGGGAGGACATTCATTTTTAATATGGCTGCGCGGCCAAACCATGAGAAATGCGATTTGTCCCAACTGCGTAAGTCTGTTGCTATGGATTGAGCAAGTGGTGTGAAATTTTTTGCGTAGAGGTCAGAGAGGTGTGTGGGAAGTTTTATCACTAAATATGGTATTGTATTATGTTTCCAAATAAATGGGAAGTTGTCATGACATAAATCAATTACGTCCTGCGGAAGGGATATATTAAGAGCGTGGGATTTAAAAAAAATGATTTTTAAGTTTGAGATATGGTGGAATAGGTCAAATTCTTTCAGTAAATCAAGGGATCCCTAAGGAATTGTAGGATATCGTCTGCAAAAGCCGCTAGCTTGTAGGTGTGACCAGCTATGGGGATTCCTTTGATGTTGTCGTTGGCCCATATGCTACATAGGAGTGGTTCGAGTGTGAGAATGAAAAGGACAGGGGACAGAGGGCAGCCCTGTCTCGTTCCATTCTGGACGGGGAAGGCGTCCGACAGGTGGCCGTTAACTCTTATTCTTGCGGACGGAGAAGAATAAAGAGACATGATAAAGTTTAGCATCTTGTTTGGGAAACCCAGGTGACGTAACGTTGCCTCTAGGTTATTTTACCTTTTTATTATATTTTTAAACTGTTCCTTGCATTTTTTTTTTGATCATTTTTACTGTTATCTCAGGAAATGTAAATATCCCCTATGATAGCAATAGGTAGTGACAGGTACTCTTTTTTGAAAAAAAATGGGGTCTATTAGACCCTAGATCTCTCCTCTGCCCTCAAGGTATCTGACCACACCAAGATCGGTGTGATAAAAGGCTTTGCCAATTTCCCAATGGTGCTGTTTATATGTGGCATATATAAGTCATGAAATGCTCGTAGCTTCCCAGTTTCTTGAGCCATAGAGATGATTGGAGCCATTTTGGTCTCTGATCAGCTCTATGGTCAGCTGGCAGAACCACCAGCTGCATTCTCGGGGGCCCTGTTGGGACAGGAGTGCCCAAGAAAACCATGGAAGACGGTGGGAGGGGGGACATTCACTCCCACTGCTTGTAAAAGCTGTCCAGAGGCTAAATAGCCACTAGGATTGCTTTCACACGAAAGCCAACCGCTGGCTGAAAAGAATGACACCAAACTGATACCTAAACCTGCAGGCATCATTCTGGTATAACCAAGTCCAGCAACATACCAGTATGTCGCTGGTCCTTGTTGTGCATACATTGTAATGTTCTTTTTTTCATGCAGTCTGTGGGCTGCCCACCATTAGAATACCACTCTTCATCCACCCACTTCTAATAATGGGCATACATGCACCATTTGTTTTTAAACTATGGAGGTGAAATCACCTTCTACAGCACTGGATTCGCTGATTTATGTATCGTGGGAGCAAACACTGTTGCTGTCAAGATATTTAAATCAGTGCTGTAGCTGAATAGCGTATTTGCTAAGCAAATGATGGTTAACAATAAAACAAAGTAACATTACAGTATAACAGTAAGCCCCTGTACACACGGTCGGAGATTCCGACAACAAAATTCGTCGGAGTTATTCCGACGGATTAATTCCGGGCGAGGTCCGGAAGTGATGTTGCATACACACTGTCGGACCAAGTTGTCTGAATTTTCGGTTGCCAAGAATGCGGTGACGTAAGCAGCGTACGGCGGGACTAGAAAAGGGAAGTTCAGCACAACGTCCGGCACCCTTTGGGCTCATTCTGCTGATCTCGTGTGTATCGCGTGTTAGTAGAAGTTTGGTGAGAGACGATTCGCGCTTTTCAGATTAGTGATTCAGTTCGCTACTGCTCTTCAGTTTCTGCTTGTCTTTGCGTATCTGATAATCAGTGCGTGTAGTCAGTAAGTATTTGTTTCTCATTGTGGACTATATCTTGGTATAGTACGCTTTGATTTGCATTGCTTATTGTCTGCTTGCTTCTGCTATTCAGGTTGTTCTTTCAGGCATTGCTGTTTATCGGTGCTTTCTGTTGTCCGTTCTGACCAGCCGACCGTTTTCAAACCATGTTTCGTCTACGTACTCGTCGTAGAGTTTGTGCTGTGCAGGGGCTTCGTGTTGGGGTTCTTACTTTGACACAAGCCCGGTCCATGAACAGAGAGGGGAGGCGTTTGTGGACCAAGAATTGGTTGCTCCAGCGTGACCAGTTCTTGCACATGCCTTTGCTCCGTGAGATCCGCGAGAATAATCCTGTTGATTTCAGGAATTATCTCCGGATGATGGACCCCGTTTTTCACCATCTGCTGGCTTTGCTGACCCCTTATATCAGCAGGCAGGATACCTGCATGCGGCAAGCCATCACTCCAGAGCAGAGGCTCATCGCCCAGTTGCACTACTTGGCGACTGGGGAAGCCTTCATGACCTCAAGTTCTCTACAGGCATCTCCCCCCCAGGCTCTGGGGATCATTATTCCAGAGACCTGTTCTGCCATCATTCAGGTCCTGCAGAAGGACTATATGAAGGTAAGTTTTATCCTTTAACATCACATTCTATGTATTTCATGATTGCTAATGTCTTGCATTTCTTTCCTCATTCCCTAATTACCATCATTGCAATATGCTCTAATTCATATACTTTGCCCCTGATTTTCCTGATCTCTAGGACTTCTGGACCAGACTTCTCTCCCTGAGATATGCACTCCTCAGGCCACCAATTTTTATTTTTCTAATTATTTCATGTCTGCCCTGGGGGCCAAAGGCTGCACCAAAGTAACACGTTTCTCCAGCGCTGCCTTCCTCTTTTTAGTTGTTTGAGACCTAAATAAAGGTTTTTTTTTTGTTTGAAGAAATACTTGCGTATGTGTTTTCCTTCCAAAAGGACCGTTTATTTGTGAGCAGGCAGGTACATTTCAAAAATACAAAGTGAAATGAATAACAAGGGGCACCAACACTAAACAACCTCCTGTAGATTAAAAAAGAAAATATAAAAAAGATAATAATGTTGTTGTGGTAAGTTTACACAAAAAACACACCCCAAAAAATGGAAAGATGAGCAAACTGACAAAAAAGGAGATGTTTATGAAAAAATTTTTTGTAGATGTGACGAATTCAAAAATTGTATTGTTGAAATGAGTAAAAAAGAGTCAGGAAATACGTTCGGGAGAAGTGTGTGTGACTATGAGCATCAAAAGAAGTTCCTTCTTGCAGCATTGTAAAGAACAAGAGAATGCGCTTCATTAAAGAATTTTTAACATTGCAGCGTGACAAATGTGCTATATCGATTACGAGCAGTAGTTTTACCTGAGCGAGCGCTTCTGTGTCCGAATTTGATTGTGAGCATGCGTGGCACCTTGTCCGTCCGAGTAGGCTACACATGATCGGATTATGTCCGATCGGAGCATTTTGTCGGAAAATATTTCCAGCAAGTTGGAAAAGTTGGTCCATCGGATATTCCGACGGAAACAGTCCGATGCAGACCACACACGGTTGGAGTATCCGACAAAACGGTCCGATAGGAAACATTCCGACGGAATCTCCGACCGTGTGTACAAGGGCTAAGACTTATCATACTTGCAAGCAAATACAATAAAAAATAGTAAAAATAAAACCTTTTTTTAACTAAATCTGTTCCTAAAAAATATATGCCGAAGCATGGGGTATTTCGCCCCTAATGTTAGGAGCAAATTGCTCCTCCCCCCCTGCCCCCATGCTTGGGCATATATGCTCTTTTTTTAACTGTGTTGGTGAAATCCCCTCAGACAGCTCTGGAATCGCTGATTTACGTATCGTGGGAGCAAACGCTGTTGCAGTCAACAAAAAAAGGGTTAACAATAAAACACAGTAAAGTATAAAAGAATTACATGATAAAACATAGTAACAATAAAACATTTCATTGTAGAATACAGTAAAAAAGAGCAGAACAATAGAGAGAGACTAGAGAGAGAGAGAATAATAAAACGACAACTATATATATTTTTTTTTTATTATTTTTGTTTGTTTTTTAACTTTTTTTTTTTTACACTTTTATTTGTAACTGTAAGGGTTCTGTTCCAGGTTCAGGTCTCCCAAAATGCAATAGCATCTTTGGAGACCCTGTGTAAGTGTATCCTAGTCTGTGCAGTGCTGTACCCTACGCTAATACTCCACTAGTGTGTGGTAGTGTTCAAATCATTCACCAATGCAAAGACCAGGATGGTCAGGACAGGAGGGACAATAAAAGCTGGTGTCACGCCTATAATCGCACTTTCTACAGATGCAACATTTTCTTTTGGGGGCTCGTTGGGTAGGGGTACCAGGGAGGACATAAAAAAATGCCTCTCATGCAGCTGTCTGCATTTGGATTGGGAAGTTGAGCACAGTACCATCTGGAAACAGCAAATACAGTGATCAATCACTGGAGACAGGGTGTGAAAGGGTTAATTGGGGGTCAATCAAGGGGTTAAACCTTTATTAGGGGGGTTTAGGGGGTAAACTAGACCTAACTGGTGCTACTACTAACTGCCCTAACACTTATTTCAGTCACAAATGACACCAATGCAGTGATCAGTGAAAAATCTGAAAACTGCAATTGGTGACAGAGATTGAAGGGGTTAACTAGGGGGGCCATCAGGGGGGGATCGGGAAGGGTGGCAAGTGTCCCTATGTGTACTGGTGTTAGTGTAGTGTTGTGTCTCCCTTCCTCTCACTGGAATCGAACATACCCCACGAGGAGAGATGGCATCACTTCCTCCTGTCTGTGTTTACACTTACACAGACAGGGGAAGGTTTCCATTCGTTAGGAGCGATCACTAGGTCCAGATCATAAATCATTGGTCTGGCCCTGGGGACTGATCATTCCCCTAACAAATCTGACCGCCGCAGGCATGGGGGGGAGGGACGTACAGGTATGCCCATTTGCCCACCCTTGCCATTCTGCCGAAGTACATTGGCGTGTGTTGGTCAGAAACTGGTTAAATGATTTTCATGAATCTCCAGAATTATGATTCACCATTAAAAGCTCTCATAAGAATCCAGGACCCAAAAAACAATTATGTAAAACAAAACATCACACATTGTGTAATACGTGTAAAAAAAATAAAAAAAAATAAAAAAAATTCTCACTTGCATGTGAGAAGACAATTGTAATCATGCACCCATTGTTAGGTGACACTGCAACTAGTGTATACAATTCTGCCCATTTTGAAGGAAAATACACCAAGAAGGATGATTGTGTGCTAGCCGTATCACTTTTCAGCCCTAACAAATGTCTAAAGCATATATTATTGATACTTTTTTATAATTTGCTCATCCAGAAATGTGTCAGGGCTGGGCTCAGCCCTTCCTTCTCTGAGCTGGCCGCTTAGCTGTCTGGTGATTGCCAGATCCTATCTCCCCACAGTTACTCAACTGTTGTTGATATCCTGCTCGTCAGTCCTGCCTACTTAAGCTGTCCAGTCCAGAGGAGCTCTGCCTTCACCTTGGTCACATCCTGCAATCCTGTCTTGCTTTGCTGACATCCCTTCTGGCTCCAGATCCTGCTTGGTGCTTCACTACATTGATCCCTGACTTCTGGTTATCCCTGACTATCCGTTCCGGGCACTGAACTTTGGCTATGTTGTGACTACGTTTTGACTACGTTTGTTCTTTTTACTTTTATTATTAAACAAGTGTGATTTAACTGTACTTCTGTCTCGGCCTGATTTCATGGTTTCTGACAGTCGGCGAAGGCCATGAATTTAGAAGATGCAGTCAATGCACTTGTTGGTAATATTTTTTTCAGATTGGATGAACTAGATTCTCATCTTTTTCCATCAAGGATGAAATAGCAGTCCGAGATATAACCACTGAGCTAGAGAAGTTGATCACATTTGCCATCCTCATTGACTACAGAGAAAGTTTGTCTGTAGTTCCACCCATGCCTCCCTCACCTCCCATGCCTCCTGGTATCGAGTCAGTCAGTGAAGGTGAACCCTTGCACTTGGTTTTCACATGTCCCTCTGCAGATGAGAGAGCCGTTAAGAGGAGGGAGAGATTGTTACCTGTATGAGGTGACCAGTGTATGTGTTGCAGTGAAATCTCACTGTTGGAGCTTTGTACAATTCAGTGAAGGAATGGAGGCATAGTTCTTCAGCAACAAAACAGGAAATTGCAGTTTCCCTTTACTATATGAGAGTATATAAATGAGTCTAAGAAATAATTCCATGTAGATGGTGACCTTGGTGGGAATCAAACCAAGGGCCCCTGCACTTCAAGACAACAGAGCTAATCACCTTCCTTTCCAAAGGACATAATGCATAGGTTACCCAAAATAAAATTAAATGAAAATAATTAAATGCTTGTTTAATACACACTTAACATTTTTGTTTTCAGCAAATAAATATTCTACTTAGTCAAAAGTTAAATATAGCTAGCATGGCAAAGTTTCCAGTTGTTTGACATAATAAATACTAATTACAATCATTTGTTTTTATGAATACACTCTAAAGTTTAATAAAAATGTGTATTGTAATATGGGGGGGGGGGGGGGGGGGGATGTCTAGCTCAGTGGTACAGTAGTAGTTTTCAGTGAGTTCACAGCCAACCGGAACTTCTTTTAGGGCATGGTAGCCTACTTTTATTAAAGATAACAAAATTAACGTTCATACACAGGGGTTCTTCTTCAGCAGAAATACGATAAATTAAAAATGCCAAGCCACCTGGCTCTTAAGGCTCACTCAGCCTTGGCCACAGTACCATGCTTCACAGGCTCACTCCTGGCCTCTAAGAAGGGGTTCTCCTGAAACTCCAGGCTTCATCATTCCTCTGAGACTCACGGTTTCCTCTGGTCCCCTGGACTGTCTCTACCAGTTGTCACAGCTATGGTCTCCCAGACTATCTTAGCTGGCCCAAATCTCTCTGTCCACTGACCTGGAAACTCTCCCACATGGAGTGCTGTCTCAAGGATATTGCCTCAGTTCCTAAACAGGAGCACACTTCTCTTCTGGCTGCAGCAACTGCTCCAACGCCACCCCCCCTGAGCTATGCTCAGATCTGCCTTATAATGAATGTGTGCACCTGGACACACACACACACAACCAGCAGACTTTCTGTAAAGCCTGCACACAACACTGAAGACTCCATCCCACCCAATGCTCTTTTGAGTCTTCAAGTCTCCAGCCCGATGCAGACTTATCAAATCCAGAGGAAAGTGAAACATTTTCTCCGCTCACAAAGCTTCTGCTGGAGCTGACAAACTGACTGACAAACTGAGAGTCCTATGTCCTTTTTTTAATTTTTTTACTGTTTGTTTTTAAAATACATATAAAAAACATACATTCAGACTCTATTTTGAACTCACGCAGGAGCTTCTACATATACTTTATTATATCCACATTTGCACACAATAGTCTCATTCTCCCTCAATCAACTCATACCTTGATGTCGTTCGTATACCCCCTCGCTTTCTTATCTTAAATTGCTTCATATTATTGCTCTCTAGACTTCCCATGTGTTCACTCCCATCTATCTTCCCTACCTTATTCCTATTTCTTTTTTTTTTTTTTTTCCGTAAATAATTTCTTTTTATTGAAGATACTGCAAAACATAACAGAGGTAAATGAACATATAATACAATGGTTTTGGCCCTATTGTTACAGTGGCCAGAAGCAACAATTACACAATAAACACAAGAGTTTGTGCTGTCATTTGTTTTCATCTAGACCTTAAGTCTATATCAGCAAAGTTGAATTGATCGTCTGCGTCTAGTAGCCTACTGCACTTAAGCCAAGGAGTGCCAATTGTTTGTGAGTCAGACCCTCATAATGGACAGTTCTCGCTGCAGTTTGGGTCTGTAGAGAGTCGTGCCCCACCACGTCTGATTTCTATGCATCGGAGGAAGGTGGACCGGGGTTCCACCTAAAGGACAACCCCGAGCACCACCTCCCCCTGTAATTCCCAGCCGAAGAGAAAAGGGGACAACATAGAAAAAGCAAAAAATAAAGAGAAGGAAAAAAAAAAAGGGGGGGGGGGAACACAGGAGAGGGAAGACGGGGAGGGGAAAGAGGAAGGGGAGGAGAAGGACAAGGGGGAAAGTATCAGGGGAGGAGGGGACAAGCTTTCCAGTTTTAGGGAGGGGGTGGGGACACCACCAACTGCCCTCCCTACCAGAATATCTTCGCTCCTCTGGTCTTGCATGTACCCTCCTTTGGCCGTATGCCTGCCTGATACACCATATTAGCAGTTAGATTATTGGCCGTCGTCTCTCAATAAATTTTGATAATCTGGTGACCTACGGAACTTGAACCACGTCTCCCAGATCGCTGAGAAACTGGCAATTCTGTCTTTAGTAGCGAAAATCAACTCCTCAATCCCTGCAATGTGGTCAATGCGTGAGGTCCATTCTTTCATAGATGGAATCCCAGTGGATTTCCAGTGAACTGGTAGGCAGAGCCTCGCGGCATTGATCATATGCATTGCAACTGATTTGAAATATTTTTTCTTCGAAATTTGTGAGTGGTGTAAAAGGTACTGTGCTGGAGAATATTCTAAGGGAAGCGAAGAGATCAAAGTCGTTGTTTCATGTACCTTCCGCCAGTATGGTTGGATCCGAGGGCATTCCCACCATATATGTAAAAAGTCACCGAGCCCCTGCCCACATCTCCAACAGCGATCGGAGACTGAGGGTATAAACTTATGCAATATCTCCGGTGTTTTGTACCACCGAGATTTGATTTTGTACCCGTTCTCTTGTGTGTGTACATTCAATGACCCTTTGTGAATATACAAGTGGATGCGCTCCCAGTTTGTATGGGTCAGTTCTATGTTCAATTGTCTTTCCCAAAAGTCGTGTTCTTTTCGCAGGATGGGATCAGCGTCTGGAAACATGGAAGTATATATTATTGAAATGACATGACGCTGAGGTGAGTGACTGGAGCACAAGGTTTCAAAAACCGTAGGGGCTTTAGTGAGTTTATCTTTGAATGTCAGCCTGTCTAGGTAATGTTTAAGTTGGATATATTCCCAGAAAGGGAAGATTTTGTCTGCGACAAGGAAGCCAGTTGCCTCTGACTAAGGAGCTTGCCTCTGGAAAAGAAGTCCTTGGCCAATATCTCTGTACGTGGTCATTCTGCGGCCAGGTAAGACCTCGCTAAACCTGGTGTAAAATCTGGATTTCCCCGAATGGGAGTGAGGGCACCTACTTTGTCCGAGATTTCGTAAACTTTACATGCTCTATCGAAGGTCTCTAGAGTAGCACTTATAAATGGGTGGGAATGAGCGACCGCGGGCACATGTCTCTTGGTCAGCCAAGGAAGAGAACCCAGACTAGTTACAACTATCGATTGTTCTAAGAGAACCCATCCCTTGCATTGCTTATGAACCTTCCAGTCCACTATCCGAGCTAGCTGGGAGGCCCAGTAATACCTCTGAAGGTCAGGGAGCCCGACCCCCCCCTTAGCTTTTGGTAACATTAGCTTTGTCCATTGAATTCTCACCCCTCTGCCTCCCCAAAGAAATGTTCTACACATTTTTTTGTAGGCCGCAAAAAAGGAGGGAGGGAGAACAATTGGTATGGTCTGCATTTTATAAAGGATACGGGGGAGAACCGTCATCTTTATAATGGCGGCTCCTCCAAACCAGGAAATAGTAGGGGATTCCCACCTAACAAGGCTATTTCTTTTTTTTTAGTCTAGACGTAACTGTCACAATCATGCCTATGACTCCTGCCCAGAACATGACGATAGCTGTGCAGGTCCAGAATACATGAATAAAATCTCCTGAAACCTTCCTCATCTCCAGCAGTTCTGAGAATGTGATGGACTTATTTTATGTAGTCCATATGGTGTATTACAAGCTCTATGTGTTATCTTAAATTGTATGAGTTTATCTCATAAAAAGACAAATGTCTGAAAGGGAAATCCCCATATATCTTCCCAATCTTCGTCCTCTAACTTTGAGATATCCCTCTCCCATCTTGACCGGAGCTCCCTCATATCTGATAGAGATACTGCCAAAAGGTGGGTATATAGGGCTGATATGGGTTTCTTTATTGATTTTGTTCTAACTACCTGCTCTAGCCTGGACTCTATAAGTTGGGGGAGACCTTGTGGTAACTGAGCAGAAAGGGCGTGAGAAAGTTGCATATAGCAGAAAAAATAACTATTTGAAATATCCCACTGTTCCATTAATCTAACAAAGGTTTTCACATTTCCTCCCTGCACTACCTGGTCTATAGTTTTATCCTTAAATTTAGCCCAGGCACCTGGATCTTGAATGGAGCTCAATTGAAGTTACTGGGGATTCCCTCACAAGTGGGTATTTGGGGACATAGTCATTCTGGGATATTTTTCACAAGCTAGCCCAATTCTCCATGCCCTAATAGTTGTTACCATTAAAGGAGTCAAATTTTTACGGGGCTCTCAAGCCTTGAAACAACAGTGCTTGAAGTACCACTGCCGCCTCAAACATTGTAGAAGGATTATATTTATCTGGATTAAGCCATCCTACTGCCATTACCAGCTGTGCTGCCAAATAATATTTATGAAAATCTGGAAAGGACAATCCCCCTTGCTCCAAGGGGTGCATAAGTGTGGTTAGTTTATATCTAGGTGACTGGTTCCTCCAAAGAAATTAAGTAAAGATACTATGAAGTTGTTTAAAAAAAGATTTTTGCAACAACTGTGGACAATTTCAAAATATATATAAAAATTTTGGAAGGATCTTAATTTTTATTAAATGTATCTGCGCTAGTAAAGACAAAGGTAGGATCTCCCATGATTTAAATTTTTTCCTAACCTCCTGAACTATTGGGGTTAGATTAAGTGGCACAAAATCACAAATCTGTTGTGAAATTACTATCCCTAAATATTTAAATTCCATCACCCATTTTAATAGCAAATTCAAATATGCCGGTGTCTGTGCCCCTAAATCAATAGCAAACAGCAAAGATTTATTCCAATTCACCTTAAGCCCTGTAACCCCTGAATAAGTATTCATCAGGTCCAAGGTTCGTTGTAATGATGAACCAACATCATTCAGGAATAGCAGCATATCGTCTGCATACATGGCTACCTTCTCCTCTAACCAGGGGCACTGGGAGGGGTTGGCTAGGGGGGGCTGAAGCCCCGAATGTGACTCCAAAAAGCCCCGGGTATATGGAATGCTGCATTCCATTGTAAGCCCCGAACGCTGGCCGCCGGGACCGATCTCTTTGTGAGTGTGGCTGAAAGCAGGCGAAAGTTGCCGATAGCGGCCGAAAGCGGCTGATAGCGGCCGAAAGTGTCCGAGTGCGGCTGAGTGCCCATGGTCCTGCCTTCTGGAGCCTGCAGCGCCAATGCCAGGACCACGGGACGTGTGACGTGATGTCCATCTTAGCCTGCAGGCTCCAGAAGGCGGGAACGCTACATCCCGCTCAGTCGGGCGGCTCGACTCGGCTCTCCTCTCCTCCTTGGCTCCTCTCCTCTCTGGCGGTGAAGAAACAATCAGTAACATCGGTTACATCTGGTGACTTTACAAGGTAAAGAACTGCAAACCCATCACATTGCAATCCCAGCTGTGATGCATTATACAACAAACTGCATACAAAAGTAGGAATTATTCTTTATTTTTTGAAGTATAAATCCAGCTTCAAGAAAAAAAACAGCCTTTGCTGCCATTCTCTCCTTCAACCTGGAGGTGTGCCCTTCAGAAACTCTTTTCCACCAATAAATGTATCCAGTCTTCCCTGTTGAACAAAGGCCAGCATCATTCATCAGGGCCACTGATAAGGCAATACAGACAGCCTTTAAGAGAGACTGACTGCCTGCTGTGACTGCAAACCACGGCTGAGGTGGGTCAGATACAGAGTGTATGTAGGTCAGTGGTCAGTGTATGTAGGTCAGTGGCCATTGTATGTAGGTCAGTGGTCAGTGTATGTAGGTTAGTGGTCAGTGTATGCAGGTCAGTGTATGTAGGTCAGTGGTCAGTGTATGTAGGTCAGTGGTCAGTGTATGTAGGTCAGTGGTCAGTGTATGCAGGTCAGTGGTCAATGTATGCAGGTCAGTGGTCAGTGTCAGGCAGGTGAGTTTACTTGGTAAGTCACACAACCCCACCACCCAGCCCAAAGAAAAGCCGCCCCCGGTTCTTGGACTTCGGGCTGAAGCCCCTGGTCTTTTTGCCACCTAGCAATGCCCCTGCCTTCAACCCCCCAAATTCAAAGTCCCTGAATATCTGGAGAAGTCCAAAGAGCCTCTGCCACTGCCTCTATTGCTATCGAAAATAAGTAAAGTGGCAGATCTGTACCATGTCTAGAATCTTAATGCAGCAATAATTGCATTTATAAAGCCAAAACAATGACATTTTTCCTGCAAGCTGCCTTTCTTTTACCCAGCAAGAGCTGGGGAGTCAGTGTGTATGATGAAGCCACAATGTAGTGCACTGAGAACAAGATTAGAGATTTTTTGGATACATTCTGGTGTCATTTTGACTTTGGATACAAGTAACAGGTGCGTAAAAATTGTTCTCTGGGTGCCGTGGCGCCTTCCCACTGTAACTGTATAATCTTGATGAAAGCAAGAATTGGCCTTGCTTTAAAAAATTGCAATGATATGCACCTGTCGAACAGGTGCAGAAAAATTGGTCTTTGAGTGTTGGTGGAGCCTTCCCATCGTAACCCTATTGAAAGGGGGAGGTGCTTAAGTGTAAGAATAAGCAAATGTAAAGAAGAATTTGAAATCTGTACATAGATGCACTTTCATCTAAGTACTCACACTACACGGATACACTGTAATATACTGCAATATCATGCGCCAAATGTACAGTGACACACAGAACTATATGGCATTAAACTGGCAGTAGCGCACACACAAAACTATATGGGCATTAAACTGGCAGTAACACACACAGAACTATATGGCATTAAACTGGCAGTAATGCACACAAGACTATATGGGCATTAAACTGGCAGTAATGCACATAAAACTATATGGCAGTAAACTGGCAGTAACACAAACAAAACTATATGGGCATTAAACTGACATTAACACACACAAAACTATATGGCGTTAAACTGGCAGTAACACACACAAAACTATATGGGCATTAAACTAGCAGTAACTCACACAGAACTATATGGCGTTAAAGTGACAGCAATGCACACAGTACTATATATATATATATATATATATATATATATATATATATATATATATATATATATATTAAATTGGCGGTAACACACAAAGAACTGTTTGGTGTTACATTGGCAGTAACACACACAGAACTATATGGCATTAAACTGGCAGTAACATCCACAGAAGTAAACGGCGTTAAAATGGCAGTACCACATAAAACTATATGGTGTTAAACTGGCAGTAACGCACACAGAACCATATGGCGTTAAACTTGCAGTAACGCACACAAAACTATATGGTGTTAAAGTGGTTGTAAACCCTTACAACACACTTTGACCTACAGGTAAGCCTAGATTAAGGCTTACCTGTAGGTCCAAGAAATATCTCCTAAACCTACACGGTTTAGGAGATATTTGCTGAAAGACAGGCACCGCTGTGGCGTGCGCCATAGACAGTGGTGCGCAGGCACACTGAGCGCACCTCGGCGGCGGCTCCCATGCGCGGGAGTGACGTCATCGCAGCTTCGCCGAATGACAGCGGCGGAGCGGCGAGACCCACCGGGAAGATGGATGCCCCGGACTACAGGAGACAGCAGTGACTTCGCTGGCTCCTGTGTCAGGTAAGTGACACATAATGGACTACTATGCGATGCATAGTAGTCCATTATGCTTTACCTTTGCAGGGAATGAAAGAGGAAGTAAACTCATCAGGGTTTACTTCCTCTTTAAACTGGCAGTAACGCACACAGAAGCAAATGACGTTAAACTGGCAGTAATGCAATCAAATAGACGGTGTTCAACTGTCACTGCACTGACGCTATCTGAACTGTCCCCACTCTAGCTACTCTAGCTATACAGTAATGTAAAGATTACTAACACAGTCTCACTACACTACACTGAAAATATATGAGCTGTCCCTACTCTACACTAATGTATGTATGAATGGCACGGTCTCACTAGACTACAAAGCAGAATGATGGCCTTCCTCACTATACTCACACTATCCCTAGACTGACACTAAACTAATATTCTGCAAAATAGTCCAGTATAGCACACTAAGTAACTAATAGCACTGAACAGAGCCCTGTTCTATCTCTCTCCACACCAAAGTCACACTGAGAATTGCTGCCATTGAAAGAATACTTTTATACTGTGGGCGGGAATGAGCCATGATTGCATAAAGTCATGATGACAGTGTCCAATCATGACTCTGAGAGTGCTCTGTGCCCTGATTGGCTGAAACTTTCACTGCTTCTGACAATCAGGGCTTGCAATGCACTGTTCAGCACCACAATGCATTGTGGTTGGTTCACAACAAACCACTGAATGACCCGTTTGGATGTTTGCCAAACGACCAAACAACAAAAGTTTGGTCGAACGACCGAACAACGAAATTTGGCCCGAACTTATGCTCGGGCCAAACCGTTCACCCATCCCTACTAGTAACCCCGTTGTATATACCACTGCCAATTTTCGAGCTAAAATATCTCCATACTTTTTATACAGTTCAATAGGGTGTCCATCCGGACCCAGAGTCTTTCCACTCAGAAAAGTATTCATAGCCTTCTCTTCACTAGTAATAGGTCTCTCTCTACCCAACAGCCATCCTATCGCTATCTGATCCAAAAGGATGGACAGCTCCCCTGGATGGAGGTCAGGGGGGAGAGTAGAGGTATATAAAGAGCTATAGAACTGCATAAAAGTCTCTAATATTTACACTGGGTTAGAAACCATTTTCCCCTCAGGAGTTCTGACTTCAGATACAAGTGCAGCTGGATAATCCTGTTGTGCTAACATTGCTAAGAACATTCCATTTCCAGTGGTTGGTTGCTTCTCTGGTGGGTGCTCCCTACCATTGCGCAACCCTACTGGCCGCGAGACCTAGTAGTCTCGGTATCCGACTTTTCCTTCGGTGTGGGAACTCTCTCCCACACGCTACCACATTTAGCATTAATGTTGTTTCTCAGACCTATGTTAGAGGCTGGGATTGTTTTTTCAAATGTTAATTTTCTTTCTCTATGTTTTTTGGTTTTCTCCCATATGGGTCGATCATTTTTCAAATCCTATGATCCTGCAACAGCATATGTTTCTTTTATACTCAGGTTCTATGATCTCATTTCACTCTTGGCGTTACTGTATTGTACCTTATTTCCGAGGAGTCTGGGAGACGCTGTGAGGGTTCCCCTGATACTCTTGGACTTGATGGACGAGTGTTCCTTGGTGACTTCCCCCTCCCCCCCCTCCACCAGATTTGATCCCCCAATTATCTATGTTTTTTCTCATACACCATGGCAATAACATGTATCTCACATAACGTTAAAGGATTTAACTCCCCTTCCAAACGGCGCAAAGCCTTTACCTTTTATAAACAACTTGGAGCTAAAATCCTTCTTCTCCAAGAAACACATTTCTCCCGCTCCTCCCATCCCAAATTTTTCAATAAAGATTTCCCTCAAGCCTTTTACTCGCTCCACTCGTCCAAGACCAGGGGTGCCGCCATACTCCTCCACTCTTCCCTCCCGATGGAGGTTAAGCAAATATTCAGGGACCCTGAAAGTCGTTTTATGATTGTGAAGGGCATTGTCCATAACAGGGAACTTACCATTGCCAGTATTTACGCACCCAATGAAGGCTCAGCAGCCTTTTTTAGGTTATTCTTTGAGAAATTGGCACAACATCACTCCCCTCATATGATCATAGGTGGCGATTTTAACTCAGTAGCCAACACCACTCTAGACCGCTCGTCGACTACGGTCGCTTCTAGAGCTTTCCCGAAATCTCTCACTGTAGGCCTTTGGGATCTGCAACTCACTGATACCTGGAGGGCGCATAATATAGGCTGCAGAGAGTACACCTTTTTCTCCCACCCTCATAACAGTTATGCAAGATTAGACTACATATACGCCTCCCCAATCATACTTGCTAACTCTTTAGCAGCCTCCATCCACCCCTGTGTATGGTCAGACCATCAGGTTACCTCCTTCACTACAGGATTTATTAGGCTCCCCCCCACGCCCCATTCTTGGAGATTGAATGAGTCCATTCTCTCTGACGCAGCGGTGGATTCCCAAGTGGCTCAGTCTCTGGAAGAATATTTTTCTCTGAATGCTCGCCCAGATATGCAGCCCTCACTTCTCTGGATGGCGCATAAAGCCGTCATCAGAGGGAAACTTATCAGTATTTTTGCTGCTCCTCATCACGCAGTTGTTGCGTTATCTCAGGAAGATAATCAGGAAAAAAGCAATTTTGCATTTTTGTATTGCAAATTTGTCTTCAATCGGGCTGTTGTTAAAATATGATCTCTGTACCTATAGTTCAACAAGCGGAGAAAGAAGGGACGTGGAAAGGCCCCAGGTTTAGGGGATTGAATGGAATCCACAAAAGTGCCTGGCATATCTGTAAGCCCCAGGACATTTATTAGCAGCATTTCTGCAAACTCCACTGGTTTAACCCCTTCTGCTTGTTCTGGCAAGCCTATAATACAGATGTTATTCCTCCTCATTCTACTTTCTGTATCCATGGCCCTTTCCTGCAAAGCATGGATTTATTCTTTTAAATTTTGCAGTTCTTTATTATCTGTTCTCACTGTGTCTTCCACAGATTCGTACTTCAGCATCTGATATCCTTCATTTAACCTTATCAAATTCATGCCTCATGATGTTGATATCAATTGCCAATGAATACATTTTTGCTGTAAGGGTCTCACTGCATGCCTTAATAGCTGTCATGATATCCAAGCTGGAGGGAACAGACTCCACCCCCTTATCTACAACTGTCTGTGTGCTTGCAGGTATTTTCGCCTGGGGGGATTTTTCAACTGGTTTGTTCTGTACCCAACTCCTGATGAATGACATATAGCCATGAAACGTGTCAAGTTTCTTTGGGGTGCTCAGTCAAGTCTAGCTCATGATATAGTTACTGGCCCTTATAAACCTTTTATACATTCATAATTCATTGAGTACTATGTAACTATTTATGTCTGTGTGTATCTCTTCTTGTTTCTACAGCAGCTCTGTTGCATATTGTATTGTATGCACAATTAATCATGCTCAAAATTGATGTTTTTCACCTTATTGCCAAATGCCATCTCTATGACATGTTACAATACTTCCCATGTGTTGCCAAGCTGAAACCTATGTATCCATCATGTTCATGCCATGTGTGCATGTGTATGTATATATATATGAAAATACTTTTTTACTTGTTTCATACTATTGTTACAAATAAACAATGTTTACCAAACATTCTACCTCCACAAGTCAATTGCCTCATTTAAAGTCCTACACTCCTTTCTTATTTATCTGGTTTGTTTTGTTGTTTAAACAGCTGATGAGAAGGTAGAGGAACATGGAATATCAGTTTGTACTCTGGTTTGTACTCTGATAGAGTGTGGCTTACCTGGGGCCATCCAGGACCACTGTTATGGAAGCACTACATTTTATCAGTCCGTCACCAGCTGTTTCTGATAGTCACACCTGTGTGTTTCTGTCCTTCTCTCCACTTCCTCTCTCAGCTTTCTGAAGCCCTCAGACTGTTCCAGAGACTTGTAGCTCTGATCTATCCATACAGAAGATCTATGCATCTGGAATCTGGAAGTTTTATGGAACTCTCAGCTTCAACCATTTGGCTCCTCTGTCTCCTAATCACCACTTGGAGGGGATCAGCTGGCTCCTCTATCGCTCCTTGGAAGCCTCACCAAATCCAAGCATTGACTCACAACTTCCAAACACTCTCACATCCTGTCATGCCCTGTGTCTATTTTAAACTAATTTTCATCGAGACAGGGCTCTCACAGTTATTATATATTATAAAATTATTTTACAAAGCTCTTTGTGCTAAATACAATACACACACTAAAAGTAGGGACACTATGGAAGAGCCCTGGGGCCATCAAAAAAAAATTCTGAATTCTGAGTTTGAAAGTCAGAATTCTGAGATTCAAAGTCAGAATTCTGAGATTCAAAGTCAGAATTCTGAGTTTGAAAGTCAGAATTCAGAATTTTTTTTTTGATGGCCCCAGGGCTCTTCCATAGTGTCCCTACTTTTAGTGTGTGTATTGTATTTAGCACAAAGAGCTTTGTAAAATAATTGTATAATATATAATAACTGTGAGAGCCCTGTTTCGAAGAAAATTAGTTTAAAATAGACACAGGGCATGACAGGATGTGAGAGTGTTTGGAAGTTGTGAGTCAATGCTTGGATTTGGTGAGGCTTCCAAGGAGTGATAGAGGAGCCAGCTGAAAGTCAGAATTCTGAGATTGAAAGTCAGAATTCTGAGATTGAAAGTCAGAATTCTGAGATTCAAAGTCAGAATTCTGAGATCCAAAGTCAGAATTCTGAGTTTATAAATATAGTAGTCTCTATTAAGAAGATTTTACGACCAATGATCATCATTCTGCAGACATACATGTCTTCTGCTCTATATATGGATATGTAAATGTATCTTAGTTACAGCACACAGTATAGGGAAGCTGGGTTCTCTGGTTCCTCTACTGCATTAATAGTTTCCTCTTTTTGCTGTCTTATCCTTCTTCTCTGTCATCTGCTTCAACAAGAAGAGCCATGCTGAAAATGTGTGTATTGTGTGTGAGTGGGGGGGGACACAGCTTCCATAGATAACAAAACACAATGGCCAGCACAGCTCTGCACCCCAACTTGTAGGAAACATTGCACTATTGTCCCTACATGAGGGAATTGTGAATGGCTAGAAGGCAACAGGACAATGTGTTTTATGGTCATAACGGATTAATAATGGCAATTACTTGTCTGAACTAACAAAGTTGCTTCACCAACAATTAACCTCATATTAAACATAAAAGTATGCTCAATGAGCTGAGAGTTAGTAGAGTGGTTAGAGCAGCAGGTTTATATAGGTGATATCAAGGGTTCTAAGCCAAGTGACAGTGTTTGTATTTATATATTTTTTTAAATCTGAGATAGTGAGGGCTTAAATTGTATTTTATCAATATATCAAAATTGATTTCAAGGTATATTAACAAAGACACACTGATATATGGAGCACACAAAGTTGTAGTATATGCTGGCTACTATAAATCAGAGAGTAGAGATTTAAAAGAAAAAAGCTGTGTATATATTAGGGTGATCAGATGGGAGTATCAGGGGGTCATCTTCAGTTTCCTCCAGGGGCAGGTCAAAATTTCAGAACAGATCAATCATAGCAATTACCGGTACTTGTCTGGACTAGTACAGTGGTTTCACTGAGAATTAATCTCATATGAAACATAAAAAGCACTAGCTGAGAATCTATAAGTGATAGTATAGTAGTTAGAGTTACAGGCTCATATTGTTTAAGCTGTGGGTTCTAGTCCAGTTCAGACCACATTTTATAGTTATATATATATTTTCAATATGTTAAACTTATTTTAAAGTATGAGTTAGTGAGGGCTTACATTGTATATCTAAAAATAGCAGTGTTTTACCGCCGACACACTCACCTCCCCAGTGTGAAAGGGGCTTAAATTAGAGAGTAGGGATTTTTTTACAAATCTGTGTATATATTAGGATGATTTTTATTGACATGGGGCCAGTTCTCAATTTCAGAAGACTGTCCCTGGAAGCTGCATGATAACCACCATGTCTCACGACTCTGGGCTCTGCACTATAAAGGTAATATGTGTGTGTGTGTACTACAATGTACATGCACGCGCCGATATCTCCCCTTCACTGATTGGCTGTAGTTTATCCCCACTGACACTGAGGCAGCGCCATTTTCCTCTTAGCTACACCGTTGACCCAGATAAATTTTTTCTAGCTAATGACACCACCGATACAGGGTAATTTTTTCCATCCAGTGACACCACCGATGCAGGGTCATTTTTTCCATCCAGTGACACCACCTATGCAGGGTCATTTTCACACAGCTGCTGCTCACCTTCCATTGGCTGACCTGGCTTCCTAACTTTCTCTGAGCTGGACTGGCAGAGGGCGGGCGCTCAGTGATTGGGGGAGCTGGGGGGTTACGAGAGGAGGGCAGAGTAACAGTCTGGGACACATGGGAAGTCACCGTACTGCACCTGCTTTCGTACAATCGATCCTTATAGCGAAGCTGCTGCCACCCCTGGCCCGGAGGAGGGGGTGGCTCGGGCTGCTGTGGTTGACAGCCGGGAGATCATGGCGCACTCGTGGATGTCCGTCAGCCCGCCGTCAAATGCAGGAGACTTGGGATGTCTGCATTGCCATCATATAATGCTGATTGAACAGAAATGCTATAACACACTGCTCACTACCCTGTCACTACATTGTGTTTAATGACTGCCCTGACACTGCCAGTACATACAGCTCATGACCTGCTCTGCACTGCCACTACCAGGGCTGTCTCTACTATTCATTGGACCCTGGGCAAACATTTTCTTGGGGCCCCCCACCTAAGAAATACAATGGATAGCAGCTAGACTCAAGAATCCGTTTACTGCAGCAGATCAGGTAGCTATTGTGATTGGTTGCCAGAGGTTGCAGCACATCATTGCCACTGATTAAATGGTTACTAGAGGTTGCTGCACATAATTTCTGCTTGCTGAGTGGTTGCTAGAGGTTACTGCACATCCTTAATGCTCACTGATTGGTTGCTAGAGGTTAGTGCACATCAGTATTGCTAGAGATTACAGCAGATCATTACTAAATTAACACAAATCTATAAAAACAGATTAAAGCAGCGCTAATTACAAATAACTGCCACGCAATTATTTTAACATCAGTCCCTTTTTTGTAATCCGTGCTCTGTGTTGCTAAATATATAGTCCATATATCAGATCATGGGAATCACTATCAGATGCTGTATAAAAAAAATCTATTGCAGACAGTGATGTAAGTAACGGAATTAAAGTAAACGGCATTACTTAACGCCATTACTTTAGAGGGCAACGAGTAATCTAACTGATTACTCTTCCCCTCGTGATAACGCCGTTCCCATTACTTGGGTGGCGTTACCGCAATTAGATCTACCGCCACTAGGGGCGCAACGGATCGTCACACATGCCGATCCATTGCGATCTGCGGCCTCTGCCTTAGCTCCGAAGTGGCGGCCATCTTGGTGCACCCGTCTGCCGTTTACAATGTGATTGCTCCTTCAAATGACGGAGCGATCACTTGTAAACAAACCGGCACCATGATGATGCCGGTTCCTCACTCCCCTCCGTGTACAGATCTGTACAGTGGAGGGGAGAAATCGTATGGCAGCAGCGCTGTGGGCTGGATCTGTAGTGCCCACAGGGCTGCTCTGACAATTGTAGTCACACAGCCATCCCTCAATACCCTGCCAATACTTTGCCAATACCCTGCCAATACTCTGCAATTCCCTGTCATTACTTTGCAATTCCCTGCCAATACTCTACAATTCCCTGCCAATACTCTACAATTCCCTGCCAATACTCTACAATACCCTGCCAATACTCTACAATACCCTGCCAATACTCTACAATACCCAGCTAATAACCTGCCAATACCCTGCTAATATCCTGCAATACTCTGCAAATTTTGACAATTCAGGACTCAGGAGAGCATGAAGGCAATGGAGGAGAGGAAAGGTCAGGTTAGGCTATGAAGAGGGTGCAGGAGATGATCACCAGCACCGTAATATAGAGCACTGACACCAGCACCATGATAGAGTGCACTGACACCAGAACCATGATATAGAGCACTGACACCAGCACCGTGATATAAAGCACTGACACCAGCACTGTGATATAGAGCACTGACACCAGGACCGTGATATAGAGCACTGACACCAGCACCGTGATATAGAGCACTGACACCAGCACCATGATAGAGTGCACTGACAGCAGCACTGATACCAGCAACTCACTGCTGGGCCCCAAAAAATATGACACCACTCAACCTCTTCAAACAGGAGGGTATGGGCATATAGTACGGTGTGCTTTTTTTGTACAAGGAAGTGAGCCAAATGTAGCAAAAAGGTCTGTGTGCTCGATTAAATAAATCGTTTATAGAGATATACATGGTCTACTGGTCACATGTGTTGAATTCCTCCGAGATCCATGCCTCATTAATTTTTAGAAATGTGAGGTAGTCAATAGTGATGGACGAACTTCCGACGGGACGTTTCGCGAACGCGAAACGCGAACGGACACAAACGTTCGCGAAAACGACCGTTCGCCGCGGGCTCCATTGACTTCAATGGGAGGCGAATTTCGCAAACCTTTAGGTCGAATTTGCGGCCACGGGGTAATTATTAGGGGGTAGCACGTAGTCCCACCACCTGGACAATAGCATAATACATGTATGAGGTGAATTTGGGATCGATAACTACAAGCATTTTTTTTTTATTTGGGAAATTGTTCTGACAATTCAGGACTATGGAGCTAATGAAGGCAATGGAGGAGAGGGAAGGTCAGGGACCAGGGTAGGCAAACAAGAGGGTGCAGGAGATACAGAGCACTGACAGCAGCACCGTAATACAGAGCACTGACATCAGCACCGTGACATACAGCGCTGACAGCAGCTCCGTGACATACAGCGCTGACAGCAGCTCCGTGACATACAGCGCTGACAGCAGCTCCGTGACATACAGCGCTGACAGCAGCTCCGTGACATACAGCGCTGACAGCAGCTCCGTGACATACAGCGCTGACAGCAGCACCGTGACATACAGCGCTGACAGCAGCTCCGTGACATACAGCGCTGACAGCAGCTCCGTGACATACAGCGCTGACAGCAGCTCCGTGACATACAGCACTGACAGCAGCTCCGTGACATACAGCGCTGACAGCAGCTCCGTGACATACAGCGCTGACAGCAGCACCGTGACATACAGCGCTGACAGCAGCTCCGTGACATACAGCGCTGACAGCAGCTCCGTGACATACAGCGCTGACAGCAGCTCCGTGACATACAGCGCTGACAGCAGCTCCGTGACATACAGCGCTGACAGCAGCTCCGTGACATACAGCGCTGACAGCAGCTCCGTGACATACAGCGCTGACAGCAGCTCCGTGACATACAGCGCTGACAGCAGCTCCGTGACATACAGCGCTGACAGCAGCACCGTAAGCAGCCCCAGGAGGAAGTCAGCACAGCACAGGGATGGTGTGATCCCCTCATAATAAGAACCCCCAGGAGGAAGTCAGCACAGCACAGGGATGGTGGGAGCCCCTCATAATAAGAACACCCAGGAGGAAGTCAGCACAGCACAGGGATGGTGGGAACCCCTCATAATAAGCAGCCCCAGTAGAAATATGACACCGCTCAACCTCTTCAAAGAGGAGGGTAGGGGCATATAGTACGGTGTGCTTTTTTGGGTCAGGGAAGTGAGCCAAATGAATTAAGAAGGTCTGTGTGCTTGATTCCAAAAATTGTTTATAGACATATACATGGTCTACTGATCACATGTGTTGAATTCCTCCGAGATCCATGCCTCATTCATTTTTAGAAATGTGAGGTAGTTAACACTGTCGTGAGCTAGGCGAGTACGCTTATCGGTCACAATCCCCCCTGCTGCGCTGAACGTCCTTTCGGACAGGACACTGGATGAGGGGCAAGCCAACAGTTCGATTGCAAATTGGGCAAGCTCTGGCCAGAGGTCAAGCCTGCCCACCCAGTAGTCTAGGGGTTCATCACTCCTCAGAGCGTCCACATCGGCCGTTAACCCAATGTAGTCGGACACCTGACGGTCTAGGCGTTCCCTGATGCTGGATCCGGATGACACCTGTCGATGGGTCGGCTGAAAGAATGACCTCATATCCGAAGTCACCAACACATCTTCAAACCGGCCTCTTCTTGCAGGCGCTGTTGGATTGGTACCCGCAAATCCTTCTCTGGGAGTGGGAATTGCTCCTCTGCCAGCGCACGCAAAAGCAGAATGCAGCATTTCTCGAAGCAAGGCCTGGAAGTGCTGCATTCTGACAGCCCTCTGCGACGGCGGTAACATTTCCGCCATTTTGTGTTTGTACCGGGGATCTAAGTACGTTGCCACCCAGTACTGGTCCTTGACCCTCATGCTTTTTATACGGGGGTCCCTATTAAAACACTGGAGCATGAAGGCCCCCATTTGCACTCAAGCGGAAGGTATGTGGTGGTGGTGGTGTTGTTGGTGGTAGTGTCTTTGGGGGTGCACATAGCAGAGAGTGAAGAAGAGGGTGCAGATCGAGAGGATGAGGAGGGTGCAGAAGAATAAGGCTGAGTGAGCCACTCAACCAAGTCTGGTGCGTCCTTTAAAGTAATTGAACGCACCTTCTGCAACTTCCCACTTTGGCTCAAGGCTGTTGCTCCTGCCCTACCCCTACCACCCCTGCGGAAGGGCCTGCCTCTTCCTCTGCCTGTCATTTTTTAAATCACCCTGTGACAAAACTCTTAGTCCCTATACCGCTGAAGGACTGCTGCAGTATAGGGCAGCGGTCAGCAGTAGTGCACGTCAACCCTATGTATTGTGGACCGATAGCGGTCCTTACAGAACAGCAGACTGTACTGCACTCAGGCCTATGTACCGTAGCACCCTATACCAAGTTACCAGTCCTTATAAAAACTTTTGTGGACCAAGCAGGTTGTGTGTTAGTGTTTAGCAGACTGTGCGTCAGTCCCTATACCGCTGAAGGACTGCTGCAGTATAGGGCAGCGGTCAGCAGTAGTGCACGTCAACCCTATGTATTGTGGACCGATAGCGGTCCTTACAGAACAGCAGACTGTACTGCACTCAGGCCTATGTACCGTAGCACCCTATACCAAGTTACCAGTCCTTATAAAAACTTTTGTGGACCAAGCAGGTTGTGTGTTAGTGTTTAGCAGACTGTGCGTCAGTCCCTATACCGCTGAAGGACTGCTGCAGTATAGGGCAGCGGTCAGCAGTAGTGCACGGCAACCCTATGTATTGTGGACCGATAGCGGTCCTTACAGAACAGCAGACTGTACTGCACTCAGGCCTATGTACCGTAGCACCCTATACCAAGTTACCAGTCCTTATAAGAACTTTTGTGGACCAAGCAGGTTGTGTATTAGTGTTTAGCAGACTGTGCGTCAGTCCCTATACCGCTGAAGGACTGCTGCAGTATAGGGCAGCGGTCAGCAGTAGTGCACGGCAACCCTATGTATTGTGGACCGATAGCGGTCCTTACAGAACAGCAGACTGTACTGCACTCAGGCCTATGTACCGTAGCACCCTATACCAAGTTACCAGTCCTTATAAAAACTTTTGTGGACCAAGCAGGTTGTGTGTTAGTGTTTAGCAGACTGTGCGTCAGTCCCTATACCGCTGAAGGACTGCTGCAGTATAGGGCAGCGGTCAGCAGTAGTGCACGGCAACCCTATGTATTGTGGACCGATAGCGGTCCTTACAGAACAGCAGACTGTAACGCACTCAGGCCTATGTACCGTAGCACCCTATACCAAGTTACCAGTCCTTATAAAAACTTTTGTGGACCAAGCAGGTTGTGTGTTAGTGTTTAGCAGACTGTGCGTCAGTCCCTATACCGCTGAAGGACTGCTGCAGTATAGGGCAGCGGTCAGCAGTAGTGCACGTCAACCCTATGTATTGTGGACCGATAGCGGTCCTTACAGAACAGCAGACTGTAACGCACTCAGGCCTATGTACCGTAGCACCCTATACCAAGTTACCAGTCCTTATAAGAACTTTTGTGGACCAAGCAGGTTGTGTGTTAGTGATTAGCAGACTGTACGTCAGTCCCTATACCAATGAAGGACTGCTGCAGTATAGGGCAGCGGTCAGCAGTAGTGCACGGCAACCCTATGTATTGTGGACCGATAGCGGTCCTTACAGAACAGCAGACTGTACTGCACTCAGGCCTATGTACCGTAGCACCCTATACCAAGTTACCAGTCCTTATAAGAACTTTTGTGGACCAAGCAGGTTGTGTATTAGTGTTTAGCAGACTGTGCGTCAGTCCCTATACCGCTGAAGGACTGCTGCAGTATAGGGCAGCGGTCAGCAGTAGTGCACGTCAACCCTATGTATTGTGGACCGATAGCGGTCCTTACAGAACAGCAGACTGTAACGCACTCAGGCCTATGTACCGTAGCACCCTATACCAAGTTACCAGTCCTTATAAGAACTTTTGTGGACCAAGCAGGTTGTGTATTAGTGTTTAGCAGACTGTGCGTCAGTCCCTATACCGCTGAAGGACTGCTGCAGTATAGGGCAGCGGTCAGCAGTAGTGCACGGCAACCCTATGTATTGTGGACCGATAGCGGTCCTTACAGAACAGCAGACTGTACCGCACCCAAGCCTATGTACCGTAGCACCCTAGACAGACCAAGTTACCAGTCCTGATAAAGAGCTTTGTGGAACAAGTGAGTTGTGAATGATTAGCAGACTGCAGCAGAAGGGCAGCAGTCAAGTATAATATTCTTTCTATATTTGGAAGAAAGAATATTATACGTGTACAAGCCTATTACCGTACCACTGATACCAGTCCTGAAAAGAACCTTTGTGGAACTAATAGTAACAGCAAGTCTTTAAAATTATCCTCACTGCCTGACACACTGCTTCCTGCCTGTCCCTATACAAATTGGCAAAAAAGAGTAGGCTGGAACGATTAGCTGGAATAGCTCTTTTGTGGACCTGATAGTAACAGCTAATGATGATGATGATGATGATGATGAAGAAAGACTAATCTGGCTGAGCTGTCCCTAAAATAGCAGCATACAGCGCTCTGTCCCTTTATCTAAACTGACAAAAGAAACTCAGGCTGCTGACCTAACACCTATACCAGTCCTGAAAAGAACTTTTGTGTACCAAATAGCTAGCGTTTTCTCTGTCCCTACTCCACACAGGATCCTTTCCCTACAGTGACAGAAGAAAGAATGTAAAATGGCCACCGGATCGGGTGTATTTATAGGTTAGGGGGAATGTCCAAGTGTCCATGAGCTGTCATGTCTCAATTGGTTGTCCTGTAACACATGATAAACGTGTCACGAAAGGTTAAAGTTCTTGTATACATTAAACACGTAAGTCCGCCGGGGCGAACGACGGAAAAAGGCGTTCGAACCCGCGGACGGCGAAAGTCGGAAATTCGCCGCGAAACGACCGCCGGGCGAAACGTTCGTCCATCACTAGTAGTCAACACTGTCGTGAGCTAGGCGAGTGCGCTTATCGGTCACGATCCCCCCTGCTGCGCTGAACGTCCTTTCGGACAGGACACTGGACGAGGGGCAAGGAAACAGTTCGATTGCAAATTGGGCAAGCTCTGGCCAGCGGTCAAGCCTGCCCACCCAGTAGTCATGGGGTTCATCACTCCTCAGAGCGTCCACATCGGCCGTTAACCCGATGTAGTCGGACACCTGACGGTCTAGGCGTTCCCTGATGCTGGATCCAGATGACACCTGTCGATGGGTCGGCTGAAAGAATGACCTCATATCAGAAGTCACCAACACATCTTCAAACCGGCCTCTTCTTGCAGGCGCTGTTGGTTTGGTACCCACAACTCTTTCTCTGGGAGTGGGAATTGCTCCTCTGCCAGCGCACACAAAAGCAGAATGCAGCATTTCTCGAAGCAAGGCCTGGAAGTGCTCCATTCTGACAGCCCTCTGTGACGGGGGTAACATTTCCACCATTTTGTGTTTGTACCTGGGGTCTAAGTACGTTGCCACCCAGTACTGGTCCTTGACCCTTATGTTTTTTATATGGGGGTCCCTGCTAAAACACTGGCCCCCATTTGCACTAAACTGGAAGCGGTGTGGTGGCCTGGCTCCTGCTCATCATCCAGGATAATGTCGCCCTCCTCGTTCTCCTCTCCCCATCCACGCACAACAACAGGGATCCCAGAAAGGTTTAAAGCATGCTCTTCTTGCTCCTCCTCATCCGCCCCGACACCATCCTCCTCTGACTCCTCTTCAGACTCCTGCTGTTGACTTGTCTCAGATAGAGCAGGCCCCCCTGGGAATTCATCCAGCATTGCGACTTCCTCATCTTCCCGCTCCTGCTCCTCCATGGCTTGATCAATGACACGATGCAATGCACGCTCCATAAAGAAGGCATAAGGTACCATGTCACTGATGGCGCCATGGCTGCGACTGACCAGTTTGGTGATCTCATCAAATGGCCGCAGAAGTCTACATGCGTTGCGCATAAGCAGCCACTGGCGCGGTGAAAAAAAACCCAGCTCCCCAGAACCTGTTCTGCCGCAGAGTTCATACAGGTAGACGTTAACTGCACGTTTCTGCTGGAGCAGCCTATCAAGCATATAGAAGGTTGAGTTCCATCGTGTCAGGCAATCGCAAATAAGACGTCTGACCGGCACATTGTGTCACCGCTGAATGTCAGCAAGGCGAGCCATGGCCGTGTAAGATCTTCTGAAATGGGCTGAGATTTTCCTTGCCTGCCACAAGATGTCCTGGACCCCAGGGTATTTGACAAGGAATCGCTGCACGACCAAGTTTAAGACGTGTGCCATGCATGGCACGTGCGTGATTTTGCCCTGTTTCAATGCGCTAAGCAGATTGGCACCGCTGTCACACACCACTTTACCAACTGTCAAATTGAGCGGTGTTAGCCACTGATCTGCCTGTGAATGCAAAGCTGAAAGGAGTGCCGGGCCAGTGTGGCTCTTGGCTTCCAGGCACAACAGACGCAGCACGGTGTGCCAACGTCTCACCAGGCATGTCGAATAGGTTCTGGGGAGCTTGGGCGGCGCAGCGGAAGAGACGCTAGCAGCGGAAAAGGAGGAGTCAGCCGAGGAGGAGAAAGAGGGGGATGGAGTAGGAGGAGGAGGAGAAGAAGAGCCAGGCCTGCATGCAATCCGCGGCGGTAAAACCAAATCTACACGGGTGCCAGGGGTTACATGCTTGACGGCCGTCAGAAGGTTCACCCAGTGGGCAGTAAAAGTGATATACCTTCCCTGCCCGTGTTTGCTAGACCACGTGTCTGTGGTCAGATGTATCTTGGCACTGACACTGTGTGCCAGAGATACATTCACTTGCCGCTGAACATGGCCATATAGCTCTGGGATGCCCTTCTGTGAGAAATACTTCCTTCCTGGGACCTTCCATTGTGGGGTTCCAATGGCCACAAATTTTCGAAAGGCCTCTGAGTCCCCCAGTTTATATGGCAGTAGTTGGCGGGCTATCAGTTCTGACAAGCCAGCTGTCAACCGTTGAGCAAGACGGTTATCCGGTGTCATCATTTTTTTACGCTCGAACATTTGGCCCACGGAAGCCTGCCTTTTTGCAGAAAAACTTGAGCTTGGCGTGATGGAAGGTGGAGTGGAGGACAATTGTGAGGAGAGAGGAGAAGTAGAAGAAGAGGCTGGACGGTGAGAGCCTGGAGTGTAGCTTTGTGGGTTCCGTTGCTCCCACTGGGCTCGGTGATGGCAGCTCATGTGCCTTCTTAAGGCGGTCGTCCCTAGGTGAGTGTTGGCCTTACCGCGACTTATGCGTTGACTGCAAAGATTGCAGATGGCAACATTATTGTCAACAGCGGACACGTTAAAAAAAGCCCACACCGCGGAGCCTTGTGCCGGCATCCTGGGAGTACCAGATGTGACCGTACATGGTTGATGCCTCACTCCTGATACAGTCGCAGTCTGCATTGTCCCTCCTGTGCAATCTAAGTTCTTCCTGCTTCTCCTCCCTATCTGCTGGTCCATATCTCCCTCTGAACTCCCCTCCTCTTCCTCTCTTGTGGGCACCCACGTGACATCACTAGACACGTCATCATTGACGTC
Organism: Lithobates pipiens; assembly: GCF_037356315.1. Lineage (NCBI taxonomy): Eukaryota > Metazoa > Chordata > Amphibia > Anura > Ranidae > Lithobates > Lithobates pipiens. Next base: position 330,408,802 of record NW_027507764.1, on the reverse strand, counting down.
ACCTTCCCCACCCCTATAGTTAGAGATCTCGGAGTAGGCAGCAACAGCGGGGGCCAACCTCCTCCTTGAGTGGCTGTGCATCGGAAATGTCTTGATATGGATTGAAAAATAATTCCTGTGACTCAAGCGGAAGGTATATGGTGGTGGTGGTGTTGGTGGTAGTGTCTTTGGGGGTGCACATAGCAGAGAGTGAAGAAGAGGGTGCAGATCGAGAGGATGAGGAGGGTGCAGAAGAGTAAGGCTGAGTGAGCCACTCAACCAAGTCTGGTGCGTCCTTTGACGTAATCGCACGCACCTTCTGCAATTTGCCACTTTGGCTCAAGCCTGTTGCTCCTGCCCTACCACCCCTGCGGAAGGGCCTGCCTCTTCCTCTGCCTGTCATTTTTTTTTTTTTTTTTTTTTTCTTTTTTTTTTTTTCCATAATGTTTTATTGAGAGAACAAATAATAAAAAAAACAAGCGATCAGGTTTACAACACCTTAGTTATATAGACAAAAGCAATATAAAAATATCACAGAAGCGCTGGGTTGAGATAATCAGCAATATCAGAAGTAGGATATTATCTAGTACATGTTATTACTAGTCAAACAAGTCGAAGGCCTGAAGTTGTCGATGGTCTAGTAAACACTTAGATCCATCAGTTTCATAGAACTGTTTGTAGATAGGCAGTTACGTGGATCTGATTGGACAATTGCTGGATCTGAGAGTATAAGCCAACTTTGACTAGGTAATTGTATCTAGGGGCTAAGTAGTCAAAGTCGGTTACTTGACTGTGCTTGGGAGCAGGGAGTTTTGTCAGATGAGGGCGAAAGTTTGTGATGTAAACTCAGATGGGGGGGAGATACAGAGGGGGGTAGAGCAGGAGAGAGGGGGAGGAGTAAAGAGAGGAAAAAAAAAAAAAAAAAAAAAAGGGGGGGAGGGGGGTGGGAAAATAATCAGGGGGGGCTGGCTGAAGTTTGGGGTACCTCACAGTCTCCGCCACCGGTCCCGGGGGATTGAGATAACGTAGGTAGAGGGATCTAGTCTGGAGATACTTGGATGTACTTATAGATAATTTGACAAGGGTCCTCCCTCTGTCTCCCCTTGTTCAGGTGAGGGAGGTCACTTGTCTCGTGTTTTGTTATGGATACTGTCTAGAGAAGGTGAGGAAATCATTGGGGGTCGTCATCATTCTGGGATGTGTCATTGGAAGTGGTTTGGCTTGTCAGTAGTTTGTATTGGTCAGTAGTACGGAAATGGGTCCAACAGGCCCATGTGCGGGAAAATTTAGTTGGACAGTCCTTGGCTATGGAGATTAATTCCTCCATTTCCGCAATTTTCCCCACACGTTTGAGCCATTCATGGATGGTTGGGGTATGCGTTGTCCCCCAATGCAGCGGGATACATAGCTTGGCTGCATTCAGTAGTGGAGGAATCAGTGTTTTACGATAGTGGTGTGTCGGTATATCTGAATGGTGCAAAAGAAGTTGTGCTGGGGTGTGTTCTAGAGTGTATGAAGAGATTGTAGACGTCAGTTCCCGTACTTGAGTCCAGAATGGTTGGATAAGAGTACAGGACCACCAGATGTGTTCTAAAGTACCTGTAGTTCTGGCGCATCTCCAGCATTTCTCCGAATGGTTAGGGTTGTATTTGTTGAGAATTTCTGGGGTTCTGTACCAGCGCATTAGCAGTTTATAGTTGTTTTCTTGGATTGAGACATTTAGGGAGCCTTTATGTGTAATCTGGGAAATGCGTTCCCATTGTGCTTCTGTCATTTCTATGTGCATATCCCGTTCCCAGCTAAGAAAGGCTTTGTTCGATTTCATAAGATTATCAGAGGCGAGAATGTGGTATATATTGGAAATCATATGTTGCTGGGGTGCAGATTGGGAACATAGCTGCTCGAATGGTGTCAGTGCTCGAGAGACAGAGGCTACGCGGTCAGTACTCTTAAGAAAATGTCTGATCTGGAAATATGTCCAAAGTGGAAGGGCATTATTGTCTGTGTTGATTGGCAGAGAAGAACGTTCTAAGAATGAACCCAAACGGAAAAAATGGTGGGCTAGCACCTCTGTGTGTTGCCAGGTTTCTGTAAGGAAGTTGGCAGCCATGCCAGGTGAGAAAGCTGGATTAAATTTTACAGGTGTAAGGGGCCCAGGATTGGAAGAAATGTGTAACTTTCGGCACGTTTCCCTGAAACAGCGGAGCGTCGGGGCAATTAGGGGGTGGTCAGTTAGGTGCTTCGGAATGTGTTTAGGTGCGATCCAAGGAAGGGATCGCAGGGGTAGGGGGGATAACGAATGCTCTAGAGTCACCCAATCTTTGTAGGGGCCATGCACTGACCAGTCAATAATTCTGGAAAGGTGGCATGCCCAGTAATATTTCTTTAAGTCTGGCAGACCGATGCCTCCCTTCATTTTAGGTTTCGTCAGTTGCTCGTACGCTATCCTAGGTCTCTTCTGTCTCCACAGGAACCTAGTAGTCATTCTTTGGTAAAGTTGAAAGAAGGTCGGGGGAAGTTTGATGGGTATGGTTTGTAAGAGATATAAAATACGGGGGAGGATATTCATCTTTAAAATTGCTGCCCTTCCAAACCAGGAAAAATGGGGGTTATTCCATTTGGTGAGATCGTCGGTAATGGTTTTGAGGATGGGTTGAAAATTTTTTGAGAAGATATCTGATAGGTTTGACGTTAGATATATTCCAAGATATTTAATGTGGTCGTGTTTCCATTGAAAGGGGAAGTTGTTTTTGCATTGTGCTACTATTTCTTGTGGGAGGGAGATATTCAGGGCCTGGGACTTTGCATAATTAATCTTAAAATTGGAAATATTAAGGAAGTGATTCAAATCTTTTAGTAGATTTGGGATCGAAATGTGTGGATCCTTCAGGAATAGCAATATGTCATCGGCGAACGCAGCCATCTTATAGCTACGATCGCCGATGAGAAAGCCTTTGATACTGTTGTTGTCTCTGAGACATTGAAGGAAGGGTTCGAGGGTAAGGATGAAGAGGATTGGGGATAGTGGGCATCCTTGTCTTGTCCCGTTAGTGATGGAGAAGGCGTTCGACAGGTGGCCGTTCACACGTACTCTAGCGGTTGGGGTTGTATAAAGGGACATAATGGCATTAAACATACGATCTTGTAGCCCGATATGCCTAAGGACTGCGCTCAGGTAGTCCCATGCCAGCCTGTCGAACGCCTTCTCTGCATCTAGTGATAGAAAGAATCCCTCTTGTTTGCGAGTCGTAATCCAATGGTGAATATTCAAAGCTTTTATGGTATTATCCCTGGCTTCTCTTCCAGGTATAAAGCCTACTTGGTCTGTCCCTATCAAGGACGGCAGAAAAGTTAACAGACGGGAAGCTAAAATTTTGGCGTATATCTTTATGTCGACATTTAATAGGGATATTGGCCTATAATTAGTCACTACTGTAGGGTCTTTTTCTTCTTTTGGGATCACTGTGATGTGGGCTTCTAGTAGCCTATGAAAGGGGAGAGTGGATGATGTTAAGGAGTTAAAGGTCTTAATCATATGCGGGGCTAGTACGTCTGTAAAGGTTTTGAAATAGGCAGCCGTAAGCCCTGCCTGTCATTTTTTAAATGACCCTGTGACAAAAGTCTCTAGAGAAGTGCAGTATGTATGTGGAAGAGGGTATATAACACCCCGCTTCAATCTGTCGTTTTGGGGGCCACTAGTCTATCACACCAGTTATAATACTTTTTTTTAATTGCCTTTGTCACTCTTTGTAGTATCGCTGCAGAACCGCTCAGCAGTCACAATGCTGCACAGTGGAAATGCACTATACTATGCTTTCTATATGTGCAAGTATTTTATACGTGTATTACACACCTATATACTGCACAGCAAATAGTACACCTATACCAGTCCTTAAAAGGACCTTTGTGGACCTAGAAGCTAGTGATTTGCAGACTGTCCCTCAGTCTCTACACTGATAAAGGACTGCTGCAGAATAGGGCAGTAATCTGCAGCAATGCACCACAACCCTATAAATTGTACACCTATACCAGTCCTTACAAGGACCTTTGTGGACCTAGTAGCTAGTGATTTGCAGACTGTCCCTCAGTCCCTACACTGATAAAAGACAGCTGCAGAATCGGGCAGCAGTCAAGTATAATATTCTTTCTATATTTGGAAGAAAGTATATTATACGTGTACAACCCTATATACTGTAAACCTATGCCAGTCCTTAAAAGGACCTTTGTGGACCTAATAGTAATAGCTAGTGATTAAACTGACTGTCCCTTCTCCACACAGCGTCCTGTCCCTACACTGACAAAAGACAGCTGCAGAATCAGTCAGCAGTGTACTCAGCAATCACCAGCACAGCAGTGCACCAGAACCCTATATCCTGTACACTTATACCAGTCCTTAAAAGGACCTTTGTGGACCTAATAGTAATAGCTAGTGATTAAACTGACTGTCCCTGCTGCACACAGCGTCCTGTCCCTCCCTACACTGACAAAAGACAGGCTGCTGCAATCACCAGCACAGCAGTGCACTGAACCCTATATACTGTACTACACCTATACCAGCCCTTAAAAGGACTTTTGTGGACCTAATAGCTAGCGATTTGTTTCACTACAGTCTCTCCCTGCTCCACACAGCGTCCTGTCCCTAAACTGACATAAGACAGAATGTAAAATGGCCGCCAGATCAGGTCTATTTATAAGGTAGGGGGAATGTCCAATTGTCCATGTGCTGAAATGTCTCAATTGGCTGTCCTGTACCCCATGATGGATGTGTCATCATGGGTCAAAGTTCTTTCACACTCTAAACACATATGTCTGCCGGGCGAACAGCGGCAATAGTCCGCCGATCGGGCGAATCACGAACATGCAAAATTAGCCGCGAACCGACCGCCGGGCGAACATTTCGGCCATCCCTACTAACTGCCTCCCCAGTTGCACAATCTCTGCATACTATTCTGCATAGAGACTACATATTGGGGCTGCATAGCACACACATTAGCACCAACAGTAACACTGAGCGGGGAAGGGGGGTTGTTAGGTACACGACATGGGATCCTATGATTTTGAAAGACAGCTCTGTCTCTAGAAATGACCAATATAGTTCTCCAAGACTCTAGCAGTGAGTCCCAAAAATGTATCCGTGAAGATGACTATAGCCTACTGTCTCCTCAGTCTCCCCAGCTGAGATAGGACAAGGTCATCCAGTACCCAACTGTGCCTGCTCCCCCCTCTTAGGTGGGGATTTTGTGAAAATAGTGGCATGCAAAGCAAAATACTGTACCTGTATATGCATATACTGTATATTTGCAATATGTAAGAGTTTAAAACTGGTGCACACATAAGGGACTAACAGTAGTAAAGAAGAAAAATAACCCTGCATTGGTGGTGTCACTGGATGGAAAAAATGACCCTGCATCGGTGGTGTCACTGGATGGAAAAAAATTACCCTGCATTGGTGGTGTCACTGGATGGAAAAAATATGACCCTGCATTGGTGGTGTCATTTGATGGAAAAAATGACCCTGCATCGGTGGTGTCACTGGATGGAAAAAATATGACCCTGCATCGGTGGTGTCACTGGATGGAAAAAATGACCCTGCATCGGTGTCACAATATGTGCTTGTAACTCTAACCACTATACTATCACTTATAGATTCTCAACTAGTGCTTTTTATGTTTCATATGAGATTAATTCTCAGTGAAACCACTGTACTAGTCCAGACAAGTAATTGCTATGATCGATCTGTTCTGAAATTTCGACCTGCCCCTGGAGGAAACTGAAGATGACCCCCTGATACTCCCATCTGATCACCCTAATATATACACAGATTTTTTCTTCTAAATCTCTACTCTCTAATTTATAGTAGCCAGCATATACTACAACTTTGTGTGCTCCATATATCAGTGTGTCTTTGTTAATATACCTTGAAATCAATTTTGATATATTGATAAAATACAATTTAATCACTTGCCGCCCGCCCTATAGCAAATAGACGGCGGCAAAGTGGTTTCATAATCCTGACCGGACGTCATATGACGTGATCAGAATTATGAGCCGCTGCGCTCCCCCGGGGGCGCGCATTGCGGCGATCGTTGTTTCGGGGTGTCAGTCTGACACCCGGCAACTACGATCTCGGTAAAGAGTCTCCGACGGAGACTCTTTACCACGTGATCAGCCGTGTCCAATCACGGCTGATCACAGTGTAAATAGGAAAAGCCGGTGATCGGCTTTTCCTCACTCGCGTCTGTCAGACGCGAGTAGAGGAGAGCCGATCGGCTGCTCCTCTGACAGGGGGGGTCTGTGCTGATCGATTATCAGCACAGCCCCCCCGAGGATGCCCACACTGGACCACCAGGGACACCACCAGACCACCAGGGATGCCAAGGACAAGGTATGCCACCCTAGACCACCAGGGATTGCAGTCAGTGCCACAATGGATGCCAATCAGTGCCCATAATGGATGCCAATCAGTGCCCACAATGGGCATCACTGATTGGCATGCATTATTGATTGGCACTGATTGGCATCCATTAGTACAATATATTATAATACAATGCCGCCTATCAGTTCCCATCTGTGCCGCCTATCAGTGCCTACCCATGCCCACCTGTGCCGCCTACCCATGCCCACCTGTGCCACCTACCCATGCCCACCTGTGCCGCCTACCCATGCCCACCTGTGCCACCTAACCCATGCCCACCTGTGCCACCTATCCATGCCCATCCATGCCAATCCGTGCCAATTTGTGCCACCTATCAGTGCCCATACGTGTCGCCCATCAGTGCCACCCATCAGTGCCGCCTATCAGTGCCACATATCGGTGTCCATCAATGCCACCTCATCAGTGCCACTTCATTGGTGCCACCTCATCGGTGCCCATCAGTGCCGCCTTATCATTGCCCATCAGTGCCCATCAGTGAAGGAGAAAACTTACTTATTTGCAAAGTTTTGAAACTGAAACAAAAAAAAACATTTTTTTTTTCAACATTTTCGTTTTTTTTTAAATTGTTTAGCAAAAAATAAAAACCGCAGAGGTGATCAAATACCACCAAAAGAAAGCTCTATTTGTGGGAAAAAAAATTATAAAAATTTCATTTGGGTACAGTGTAGCATGACCGCGCAATTGTCATTCAAAGTGCGACAGCGCTGAAAGCTCAAAATTGGTCTGGGCAGGAAGGTGTTTAAGTGCCCGGTACTGAAGTGGTTAAGCCCTCGCTATCTCATATTTAAAAAAATATAAATACAAACACTGTCACTTGGATTAGAACCCTTGATTTCACCTATATAAGCCTGCTGCTCTAACCACTATACTAACTCTCAGCTTGTTGAGTATACTTTTATGTTTAATATGAGGTTAATTGTTGGTGAAGTAACTTTGTTAGTTCAGACAAGTAATTGCTATTATCAATCCGTTATGACCATAAAACACATTGTCCTGTTGCCTTCTAGCCATTCACAATTCCCTCATGTAGGGACAATAGTGCAATGTTTCCTACAAGTTGGGGTGCAGAGCTGTGCTGGCCATTGTGTTTTGTTATCTATGGAAGCTGTGCCCCCCCCACTCACACACAATACACACATTTTCAGCATGGCTCTTCTTGTTGAAGCAGATGACAGAGAAGAAGGATAAGACAGCAAAAAGAGGAAACTATTAATGCAGTAGAGGAACCAGAGAACCCAGCTTCCCTATACTGTGTGCTGTAACTAAGATACATTTACATATCCATATATAGAGCAGAAGACATGTATGTCTGCAGAATGATGATCTGTGGGTGTTACTACATTATTGCTCATTGGTCGTAAAATCTTCTTAATAGAGACTACTATATTTATAAACTCAGAATTGTGACTTTAAATCTCAGAATTCTGACTTTGAATCTCAGAATTGTGACTTTCAAACTCAGAATTGTGACTTTCAATCTCAGAATTGTGACTTTCAAACTCAGAATTGTGACTTTCAATCTCAGAATTTTGACTTTCAATCTCAGAATTGTGACTTTGAAACTCAGAATTGTGACTTTCAATCTCAGAATTGTGACTTTCAAACTCAGAATTGTGACTTTCAATCTCAGAATTGTGACTTTCAAACTCAGAATTGTGACTTTCAATCTCAGAATTTTGACTTTCAATCTCAGAATTGTGACTTTGAAACTCAGAATTGTGACTTTGAAACTCAGAATTCTGACTTTGAATCTCAGAATTCTGACTTTGAAACTCAGAATTCTGACTTTCAATCTCAGAATTCTGACTTTCAAACTCAGAATTCTGACTTTGAATCTCAGAATTCTGACTTTCAAACTCAGAATTCTGACTTTTAAACTCAGAATTCTGTAAAAAAAAAAAAAATTTTAAACTTACAATTCTGACTTTGAATCTCAGAATTATGACTTTCAAACTCAGAATTATGACTTTCAAACTCAGAATTCAGAATTTTTTTTTTCAAAAACATAATTCTGTATTTTTTTTTTTTTTTTTGATGGCCCCAGGGCTCTTCCATAGGACACAACCGTCCTAAACAAAGCCAAAGAACTATTAGATCCCCAGCTGCTACGCTCATTGACCTCTTGATATATACTATACACAATCTCACAAACGAAGCACTTTATAAGTAAACAAAGCAAAACACCCACCTCCAACTGTGATATAAAATACATAGCCTAAAAACCAAATAAGAAGACCAAATTTAAAAAGTTATAGTTTAAAATGCATAACATATATTAATATACATAAACGTAATAACAGTCCTTTGAAGCAAAATTGCTCCCAGTCTAGCCAACATATTAACAGCAGAATGGGAAGAGCAGGTACATTTTTTTCCAGCAGGAAACCTGAACTAATCTCCTATAAACGTTTTAAGTAAGGATTTATAGTAATGATGGTACAGGAATGATTGAAAGAATGTCTATGCTTATTTGCAGATGAGACTAATAATAATGATACAAATGTTAGTCTCCTACCAGTATAATTTTTTGATGCCAACATCTTTATAAAAAAATAATATAGGTGTTTTATTATAATGTAAAGTTAATTTTAATAAAACTGATTAGAATAGTTACCTACCACTTGCAACTAACAAGTTACCATCATCCTATATCCCATGGTGTCAATTAATATGAATAAAAATAAATTGCATGAAAATATTTTTTTTGCAAGAATCTGTCCACAAGACAACTTTTAGTTGTGCACTCCACACATCTGACCTTTATGGAAGAGTAGCAAGAAGAAAGTCATTGTTGAAAGAAAGCCATAAGAAGTCACATTTGCAGTTTGGGATAAGCCAAGTGGGAAACACAACAAACATGTGGAAGAAGGTACTCTGGTCAGATGAGACCAAAATGTTACTTTTTGGCCTAAAAGAAAAACGCTATGTGTGGTGGAAAACTAACACTGCACATCACCCTTCGCCCGCCGTGAAACATAGTGGTGGCCGCATCATGTTGTGGGGATGCTTTTCTTCAGCAGGGACGGGGAAGCTAGTCAGAGTTAATGGGAAGATGGAGCCAAATACAGGGCAATTTTAGAAGAAAACCTGATAGTGTCTGCAAAAGACTTGAGACTGGACAGCAACCCTAAACATACAGCCAGAGCTACAATGGAAAGGCTTAGATCAAAGCATATCCATGTGTTAGAATGGTCCAGTCAAAGTCCAGACCTAAATCCAATTGAGAATCTGTGGCAAGACTTGAAAATTGCTGTTCACAGACACTCTCCATCCAATATGACAGACATTGAGCTATTTTGCAAAGAAGAATGGGCAAAAATGTCACTCTCTAGATGTGCAAATCTGGTAGAGACATACCCAAAAAGACTTGTAGCTGTAATTGCAGTCAAAGGTGGCACTACAAAGTATTGACTCGGGGTGGCTGAATATATGCCACACTTTTCACATATTTATTTGTAAAATCACATAAAATCCCAATAAAATACATTTTTGTTTTTGGTTGTAACATAAAAAATGTGGAACATTTCAAGGGGTGTGAATACATTTTCAAGGCACTGGGTATGGTATAAGAACATCCAGAGGGGTGATTTTACATATTAAAATGAATATAGAGAAAATAGGAAGGAAACGCAAATTACTTTTAACACTTATTTTAATGTACAATATAGAAGTAATTCATTTTTTAAAACATTGTAGACATTGTAAATGCAAGGCATTGAATAGCAAAAAGAGGAGAAAAATGTTACATCAGTGGTCATGGGAGAAGAGTGTAACATAAAAAGGTTTGTATCTTGTTAGCCACTCATGTAATTTATATGCTTCAATGTCTTATGACTTACAGTACATAAGCAGGACTAAACAATTGTTAAAAGATAAGTATGGCCAGAGCTTTTTGACCATAATTTATTTTTGTGTCACAGTGTGCACTTACTTTTTCACTCCTGTGACCCAAAGTTATCTGACAGCAGGCTAATGCCTGTTATCAGCTGACTTGACTGAGCCGCTCCAGGCTCTAGAAGTAGCCAAACAATATTTTGGGGATTGACACAGCTGCCTGATTGACAGCTGGCTCAACTTCTCAGTGCCAGCATGAGAGCTGGAGTCAGCAGGCACCCACCCCTCCCCAGCTCGGTGCTCCTGTGAGCGCTGGAGGGGCAGAGTGGAAAGCGGTGGCTGATAGTCTCTGGTCTCTGCTCAGAGCTGATCAAGAACTGAATGATCAGCAATAATGTGATTGTTTGGTTCTCTGTCTTAGAGCCAGCAGAGGTCAGCTGCAGCATCACACTGATTTTGCAGCATGGAGGCGAATATGTGAGTTTGTTTTCACATCAGTTGCGCTGGCTGTTGGCTGAGCTGAACATGCGTTTTTGGTAGTTGTACTTTGTATTTATTCAATGTAAGGCACTATTTACCTTTTATTTTTATTTATTTTTTTATTTTTTACTGGATGCAGGCATGTTGCCTTGCAAAGATATTCTCCACAGCTGTCGTCTGTATTTCAATGTGAAAAGGGAATATAGAAAACAATTGTCTTCTATGTAACCTTGCAAACACTAGAATTTTTCTCTGCATAAATTTGAACAAGTCCTAACGAAAAGGCTTGCAGAATGCATTTAAAACATTTATATTGGTTATTAAAACCATTGTGTTTCACTACATTTCAAAAAGTACCACAGTAGAGATTCAAAATGTTTGCAGTTTTGTGGGATTGATAGGGTCATATGTCTTTGGAGGGAAAGTAATATGGTAAGGGAGCTATTTAAAAGAGAGACAAGTGGATTTTTGATGCAGATTGCCTACATGCAAAAAGGTTAAATGTAGAAAGAAATATCAATTGTTTTATTAGTAACAACTAGATGTTAGATGCATATTTATTTTAATTACCAGTGGGAATTGGTAGGGGGGTAATTTAATAGGGAAGGTTAAAAACAATATGAAAATAAGGTATAGTAAAAATATAGCATAAAACCTGTGTTTTGTGGATATATGTACTGTATATAGAAGATCCTATGGTATTTATTAATGATTTAGTACAGGGGTTTCCTAACTCTAAACTAAAGCAATGAATAATAATTAAATTCATGTTTTACTTGTGTATTTATTTTTTATTTTTTAAGCATGATATGATTCAGAATGAAAGAGAAAGAACTTCAGTAAAACATTTCTCCCCTACATTAGAGTCCCAATAAGAGCCAAAGTTACACCAGGGTCCGAATCAGTGCCCCCTTACATCAAGGTCCCCTCCCCATCAGAGCCCCCCTACATCAGGGTCCCCATCATAGCCTCCCTTACATCAAGGTTCCCATCAAAGCCCCCCCCCCCACATCAGAATCCAACTTAGGAGTCCTTCCTTGCATCAGAATCCCTATTGAAGCCCCCTTTACATTATAGTCTACATCAGAGCCCCCATTACAGTAGGGTTCCCATCAGTGCTCATCATTGTACCGATCAGAGCCTCCTTACATCAGTGTCGCAACACAGCCCCCTTAGATCAAAGTTCAGCTTAGGAGTCCCCCTTAAATCAGATTCCCCAGGGAAGTCCCCTTTATATCAGGGTTCCCATCAGAGCCTACGCTTACATCAAATTATCTCCCTTACATCTGATTTCCTGTGAGTGGCCCACCTTACCTTTCATTAGGTCTGGCTATAGTTAGTGTAGCACCCGGGTGGGAGGTAGCAGGTATGGACAAAGCTGTCCTCCTGCTGGGAAAATCACATTATTGGTTGCTAGTCCTAACAATGAAGTGTCGACATGATCATATTCAGCAGAGGGAACATCTGAATCTAGGTGCATACCAGATGCAATTTTGTAGTGGGCCCAATTTGGCCTGTAAATTGTTGTTCGGAACTTCCTTGTTTAGTTAATATATTGATTATATCTTATGCTCTATTATTGCAGGTTTTATAGGTATGTTGAAATGTAATTGGCTAGAGTGCGTACTTTTTTATTTGATTGGGTCTTCTATACTCAATAGATCAGTATATTTATTTATCTTAACCTCTGGTTTATTACTGAATATAACTGCTTTATCATTTTTAATAGAGGATAATATTAATTATACTCAGATTTGTTGTTTACTTTTAGTTTGTAACCTAATCTGTTCTTATATTTAATATATGTGTTGTATATGATTTACAGTGTATTGTTTTAATTAATATATACTGCATATTATATCACTTGATAAAGTTCTCTATATCTTTGATGGATAGACATAGAGATGGAGGCCAAATGCAGATATTAGTAGAACAAGCGATAGAGACACTGGCATCAGGGTTACATAGTGATGAGGTGTATAAAGAGGGAAATTCATGACCAGGCTAAACCTTTGAAAAAGTGAGACAAAATGTTTTTGGTGGAGCCTGAGTCAGATGTCAGAGAAGAGATGGTGCTTTAAAACAGAGATCAAGGGGGCTTTTATCTTGATCTGGGTTGCACATTTTGAACGAGGGTATTTTTTTTAAATTATTATATTTAATACATTATTTTATTCTGGCCTCTGCCTCTTTTTGGTCTTTATCAATATTTAGAACCGGGGAAAGTGCAATTTAGGGTAGAGCAATAGTTAACTAAAGGAGTACTGCCATGCACTATAAATGTGTGATTTACCTTTTCTTAAAATATAAAAGTAAAAAAGTCTAGTTTCAGTTTTAGGTGGATGGTGTGCAATTATGAAGATATCCTTTAACTTTGTTTATATATGAATTTATTGTTATGAATTTTACATTGGAACATTTACAATAAGTTTGGTTTTACAATTTTAAGTCTTTTAGGTTATGCACCTGTCCCATGATGTACAGTAAATTGATCATCAAACACATTGTTAACAAATGCAGATCCTCGTCAATCACAATAAACTATGCCTGTAGACTGGCGAAAGAAAATAAATGAAGACTGACAAACATGTCTGATTTTGTCAATATGTTTGTGTTGAATAACATCTTCCAGCTCATTAAATATAAACAAAGGGGTGGAATGATATTATTGCTTAAATATGACTCTGTGGCCATATTTTTTTCAGTAATGCTAGCCTGCGCCTTTGTTTACTTTGTATTGATTCCCTGTCAGTAAATGCATATTTTTTTTATCGACTTATAAGTGCAACCCTTTTTATAATTAATCCAATTTTGTAGCTTTTACACAATGGAAGCCTTATCTCTATTGGGGTCCTTCTATGATTGGGTTCTCCCTTGAGTGGCGACTCCCTTGGACGAACAGAGGCCTTGGCTGTGTATAATAGCCACAAGTGGGAAAGACCTTCCATAATTGGAAGTCATAAGGAGCTGGTAAGGTGGCCAATTCATTAGGTGGAGGCTTTTGTTTGGAAATCATAAACTATTCTGGAGAGTAGTAGTGCACCGTGGGACTGTTTTCTTCATCACTGTCTGGACTCTTTGATTGCAGCTTGTTTTGCTGTCTTCCTTGTCTTTTTTTCTAAACGTTATTTTTGGACAATAAATGAATAGGGCCAGGTGACATAACTGGTTGCTAAGAATAGGGTGGGTGCCATCATCCCCTGCTTCCTTAAAAGTCTTTGAAAGGTTGCGGTCATGTATAGTAGCAGTAGAACTACTGCTACTATACATGATGTTTGACTCGCTTTGAACTAGCAAAACGTCATGCATTTGGATGACTTCCCAAACAGCCATAATTCATTCTAAACCTATATTTGAAATGAACGTTGAGCTCATTGCTAGTGGTGGGTGTGTTGCTTTGTTTATACACAAAGCACTACATTTGTGGGAAATTGTATATTCATCTTATAATATAAATCTCTGTGGTAGATTTTTGGCACTTCCCAGGTTAAACATGCAGAATTAGTACTTTAACCACTTTCAGCCCAAGGACGTCATATGATGTCTTTGAATTTTAGTGGGGATATCTGAATGGTGCCTTCAGCTACAGGCATCATTCAGATATCATCTTTTAGAGTCAGCAATTCTGTGCACTAGGGATGAGCTTCGTGTTCGAGTCGAACATACGTTCGACTCGAACATCGGCTGTTCGCCCGTTCGGCGAATTCATTATGGGCCGTTCGCGCCAAATTCGCGTGGCGCTCACGGCCCACAATGCACTGCGTCATCGCAGTGCATTGCTGGCTCATGATTGGCCAAGCATGCACTGTGACCCCGCATGCTTGGCCAATCACAGCGCCAGCAGCGAGGAGAGACATGATTGGCCACAGGCAGGATGCCTGTGGCCAATCATAGCTCAGGCTGTGTAGTACACGCCCCACGCTATATAAGGCCGCCAGCGCGGTGGCCTTGTGTAGTGTGTTGGCGTCTGAAGCAGTTAGTGGGTGTTCTGTGTACCTTCAACACAGTACACACCGATCGTTATCGGCCGATTTTCGATCTTGCTCTTCTGTAGTGGTTGTTGTCTGCTTGCCCTGACCGCAGTATACACCGCTATATTCACCTCTCCTATATAACTAGTGATCTATCTTTTATAATAGAGCTTGCAGTCAGTAGTGTTAGGAGCGTGTGCGTGCTGTCTGCGTGCTCTGTACCCAGTACACACCGCTATATCCACCTACATAGCTCTTCTCTATTTGAGCCCACTTGCCATCTGCAGGAGTTATTGGAAGTTGTGTGTGCCTCCAGCATAGCACAGTATACATCTGTATATACCCCTTTATCTCTGGTATTCTATAAAAAAGGCATCTACAGGAGTTAGTGGGTGTTTTGTGCCTCCGGCACAATATACACCTGTATGTACCCTTTATTGCTGTTCTCTAATAGAGCCATCTGCAGGGCTTAGTGGGTGTTGTGTGACTCCATTACAGTATACCCCTTTATCTCTGGTGTTCTATAATAAAGGCATCGGCAGGAGTTAGTGGGTGTTGTGTGCCTCCAGCACAATATGCACTACCCAACTGCTGTTTTACCCAACTCCCTTCAGGCCATTACCATGTCTGGAAGGCCAGCAAGGAGAGGCAGACAGGCGCGAGCCAATAAAAGAGGGCAAGCAGGCTCTGTGTCTAGAGACAACAGTGCTGGTCGTGGACGCGGTGCATTGTCATCAGCACGTGGCCATGGGACACGCTTGTCCTTCTTTTCGGCAGCTGGACATGTTGAACCGCAACATGCCAATGACTTGGTAGAGTGGATGACCAAGCCCTCTTCATCCTCCTCATCCTCTCTCACCCAGTCTCAGGGTACTAGCAAAGCAGCTGCCAACGCATCATCTTCCCTCGTCTCAATGTCATCATCGGTGACTCCTTCCCTAGACCCACCACGTCCTCCTGAGGAGTCTCCTGAACTCTTTGAGCACAGTGTTGGGTACATGCTCCAGGAGGATGCCCAGTGTTTTGTAGCCTCTGATGATGACACTCAGCTAGAGGAAGGCAGTAGCGTGAATGCAGAGAGAGGAGATGCTCAAGAAGGACAGCAATCTGGCAGTCATGTTCCACAAGCTGCAGCATATTGCCAGGTTTTCTACAGCGATGAAGAGGGAGGGGATGATGAGGGCACTGACTCCACGTGGGTGCCTGGTAGGAGAGAGGAGGAGGAGGCACATGTCCAACGAGGCAGGATGCCCTCCGGGGGCCAGCTTAGGGGCAGCACACCGACTGAATCACACCGCAGAGCTCCGCCTGTGCAGGGCGCTACCTCTGCGCGTTATTCTAAAAGTTCTTTGGTGTGGGCCTTTTTTGAGACGAGTGCATCAGATCGCACCGCTGCTATTTGCAACATATGTCTCAAGCGTATCTCGCGTGGCCAAAACATCAGCCGCTTGGGCACCACATGCTTGACCAGACATATGTTGACCTGCCATGCAGCTCGTTGGCAAGCGTACCTCAAAGACCCACACCAAAGAACAAAGCGGACCTCTCCTTGCTCCTCATCAGCTGGCATCTCCAACCCCACTAGACCTTCAGTCCTCTCTGAAACCTGCTCTGAGAGGAATGAAGGTGTAGAATTAGGTGTGTCACAGCCAAGTGCTTCCAGGCACTCTGCTAGCAGTACACCCACGTCCGATTATAGCAGGCAAATGTCCCTGCCCCAGCTGCTGGACCGGCGAAAGAAGTTCACTCCCAGCCATCCACATCCCCAGCGGTTGAATGCTAGCTTGGCTAAATTGCTAGCACTTCAACTGCTGCCTTTTCAGTTGGTAGACTCGGCCCCCTTCCGTGAGTTTGTACAATGTGCGGTTCCTCAGTGGCAGGTCCCCAAACGCCACTTTTTCTCACGGAAGGCGATTCCGGCTCTCTACCGGCATGTGGAAGGCAATGTCCTTGCCTCGCTGGACAGGGCGGTCAGCGGTAAGGTGCATATTACCGCTGACTCATGGTCCAGCAGGCATGGACAGGGACGTTACCTGTCTTTCACGGCCCATTGGGTCACTCTTCTGGCAGCTGGGAAGGATGCAGGACAAGGTGCAGTAGTGTTGGAGTTTGTTCTGCCACCACGCCTCCAAAATGCTACTATTGGTTGTGACACACCTCTCTCCTGCACCCCCTCCTCTTCTTCTTCCTCCATGGCCTCTTCCAGTGCTCTGTCCTCAGAACCAGCGGTGCTCCGTAGGCGTTCCAGGGGCTACGCAAGTACGCAGGCAAAACAATGCCATGCCGTGCTTGCGCTGGTTTGTTTGGGGGACAGGAGCCACACTGGGGCGGATGTTTTGTCATCTCTGCAGGGGCAGGCCGAGAGGTGGTTGACGCCACGCCAGCTTAAGCCAGGAATGGTGGTTTGCGACAATGGCACCAGCCTCCTCTCTGCCCTTTGACAGGGACAACTGACCCATGTGCCCTGTGTAGCTCACGTCCTTAACCTGGTGGTGCAGCGGTTCTTGGGCAGGTACCCCGGCTTACAGGATGTCCTGAAGCAGGCCAGGAAAGTCTCCGCCGATCATTTAATGCACCAGGACAGGGTCAGGGGAGCTCAGTTTTTTCTCACCACGCCAGTGGGGCATGATCAGGGATGCATGCACTGTCCTGTCACGGTTTGAGGAGGCCACATGATGGTGAGTAGTGACATTGCATGCATCAGTGACACTGTACCTCTTGTCCACCTCTTGGAGCATACGCTGCGTGGAATAATGGACAGGGCACTTGAGGCAGAACAGAGGCAGGAAGAGGAGGACTTCCTTGCCTCTCAAGGTCCCCTTTATCCAGACAGTGTTCCTGCTGTGCCACCCATCACACAGGAAGAGGATGAGGAGGAGGAAGAGGAGGAGGAGGATGATTGTGTCAGCATGGAGGTGGAGGCTGGCACTCAGCATCATCAGCAGCAGTCTTGTAGGGATGATTTACAGTCCCAAGAAACACGTGGACTTGTACGTGGCTGGGAGGAGGTAGCTGCGGATCATGTTGTCTTTAGTGACCCAGAGGATTCCGGACCGAATGCCTCAGCTAACCTACGCTGCATGGCCTCCCTGATCCTGCAAAGCCTGCGGAAGCATCCTCGTATTCTTCGGGTCAAGGAGAGGGACCATTACGACTCTCCTTGATCCACGGTACATGGGTAAGGTTGCCGACCTTATCTTGCCATCGCAGAGGGAGCAGAAGATGAGACATCTCTGGGAGGCCTTGCAGAAAGGTCTGTGCAACGCGTTCCCAGAGACTGGGAGGTTACAAACTCCTGGTCCTGGACAACGTGTTGCTGAGGCATCGGTCAGAAGGAGCGATGGAGAAGGTGGCCGTCTGACTGATGCTTTCAGACAATTTTTTAGTCCGCAGCCCCAAGGTATGATCGGTTCCAGCAACCATCGCCAGCGTCTGATTTACATGGTGCAGGAATACCTAGGGGCAAGGTCAGACTTGGACACCTTTCCCACCGAAAATCCTCTGGCTTACTGGGTCTTGAGAATGGATCACTGGCCAGAGCTTGCACAGTATGCAATTGAGCTACTGGCCTGTCCTGCATCCAGCGTTCTTTCGGAACGCACCTTCAGTGCTGCTGGTGGCTTTGTTACCGATCACAGGGTGCGCCTGTCCACCGAATCAGTTGATCGACTGACCTTCATCAAGATGAATCAGTCTTGGATCACCCACAGCTACCAAGCACCTGAAGCTAATGTAACCAAATAATTTTTTTTGAAATATCACATCCCTTCAAGACTGCCTATGCTGATGCTGAGTGACTGTCCTGTTATGTTGATTGTCTATCCTCTTCCTCCTCCGCTGATATGTTGGAAGAACATTTCTGGTTCTGGGTGATGCCATCAGCCCAATTTTTCTGCCCCTGTTTAACAGGGGCGTTTAATTACAATTTTTGATGCAATACTTTGCAGCAGGGCTAATTCCTGCAATAAAACAAGAGTATATGGGAGAGGTTGCAGTGTGGTGGCCCCAGCACCAGTGCCTAAGGCCCAATTTTTCTGCCCCTGTTTAACAGGGGCGTTTAATTACAATTTTTTATGCAATGCTTTGCAGCAGGGCTAATTCCTGCAATAAAACAAGAGTATATGGGAGAGGTTGCAGTGTGGTGGCACCAGCACCAGTGCCTAAGGCCCAATTTTTCTGCCCCTGTTTAACAGGGGCTTTTAATTACAATTTTTGATGCAATGCTTTGCAGCAGGGCTAATTCCTGCAATAAAACAAGAGTATATGGGAGAGGTTGCAGTGTGGTGGCACCAGCACCAGTGCCTAAGGCCCGATTTTTCTGCCCCTGTTTAACAGGGGCGTTTAATTACAATTTTTGATGCAATACTTTGCAGCAGGGCTAATTCCTGCAATAAAACAAGAGTATATGGGAGAGGTTGCAGTGTGGTGGCCCCAGCACCAGTGCCTAAGGCCCAATTTTTCTGCCCCTGTTTAACAGGGGCGTTTAATTACAATTTTTTATGCAATGCTTTGCAGCAGGGCTAATTCCTGCAATAAAACAAGAGTATATGGGAGAGGTTGCAGTGTGGTGGCACCAGCACCAGTGCCTAAGGCCCAATTTTTCTGCCCCTGTTTAACAGGGGCTTTTAATTACAATTTTTGATGCAATGCTTTGCAGCAGGGCTAATTCCTGCAATAAAACAAGAGTATATGGGAGAGGTTGCAGTGTGGTGGCACCAGCACCAGTGCCTAAGGCCCGATTTTTCTGCCCCTGTTTAACAGGGACATGTAATTACAATTCTTGATATAATATTTCACAGGAGGGCCCGTTTCTGTGCCCACCCAGAGTAACTGTGAGGACTTATAGTGTTGTGGCACCAGCACCACAACCACCAAAGGTCAATTTTTCTACCACTGTTCAACAATGGCATGTAATTACAATTTATGATATAATCATTCACAGCAGGGCGCACCAGCACCCACCAAGAGTCACTTTGAGGGCTTACAATGTTGTGGCAAAACCAACACCTTGTTCCGCCATTTCTGCAGAGAATATAGGGCAGGCCCCTACTTTCAAACATCCAACTTACAAACATCTCCTACTTGCAAACGGGAGGAGACAACAGCAAGTGAGATGAAAAAAGATGTACGACAAAACAAATTATACAGGGGTGATAACCCTTCCCTATGTTTTCTAAAAAGCTTAAAAATCGTTTTTTTGACTGGAGCTACACTTTAAAAATGTACCAGTTGAAAATTACAAACAGATTCAACTTAACACAACAAACCTACACAGTCCCTGTCTTTTTTGCACCGCCTGTATACTGCTGTTCTGAGTATATAGGGCCTGGGGGCCACACGCATTTCCTTTTTTTAATATGGGTACGGGGTTCCCCTTAATATGCGTACAAGACCCAAAGAGGCTGGGAATGGGCAGGGAGGGCTACCCATGCCATTTTTCTCAATGATTTTCAACCATATTGCAGGAACCAGATATAACATTAAAACCACAAGCAGTTTTAAATGATGTTATTTCCATTTAATGTCATTTTGTGCAGGGACTGTTCTAAACACGGGAAACACGTGGCACTTCACAGGCATACTACAGACACCCCCCAGGCACCATATTTAAAGGAATATTTCACTTTTTTTTTCACTTTAATCGTCATTAAAATCAGTGCTCCCGCCAAAACGGCCATTTTTAAAAACATTTTAGGCATTGACCCATGTCCCCTGGGGCAGGAGCCAGGTCCCCAAACCCTTTTTAGGACAGTATCTTGCATATTAGCCTTTAAAATTAGCACTTTTAATTTCGAACGCTCGAGTCCCATAGACTTCAATGGGGTTCTAAAGTTCGTACGAATTTGGGGTCCGTTCGAAAGTTCTGGTGCGAACCGAACCGGGGGGTTTTCGGCTCATCCCTACTGTGCACCATAACAATGATCATAGTGGCAGTTCTGTCACTTGACTCCTTCTGCCCTCTGGATGAAAAGCATAGAGATTTACAGGGACCAAATGGTCACCAGTCATCTCCATCAGGACAAAGTTATGCCATCACATCCAGGCCGCAGTTGTAAACAAAGCCGCATTCTCAGCTGGAAAGCATGGAATCATAATTTTTTTTTTTGATCTGATGCTTTCCAGCCTGGAGGAGAGATATAGACCCAATATCTCTCCATAAAGAGGACCTGCCATGTACCATTCCTATTAGGGATGTTTACATTCCTTGTAATAGGAATAAAAGTAATATTTTTATTTTTTAAAGAGAAAGTGTATAAATAAAAAAAGTAAGTAAAAGAAACAATAATAATATATATATATTTTTTTAAAGCACCCTTTTCCCCGTCTGCTCGCACACAGAAGCGAACGCACATGTAAGTCCCGCTGTTCAAACCACACATGTGAGGTATCGCCACGTGCGTTAGTGTGAGAGAAACAATTCTAGCACTAGACTTCTGACCTGTACAAATGGTCGGACATTCCGACAACAAAATTCGTCAGATTTTTTCTGTTGGATTTTGGCCCAAACTTGTCTTTCATACACACGGTCACACAGAGTTGTCGGAATTTCCAATCGTTAAGAATGTGATGACGTAGAACTCATACGACAGGACTATAAAGAGGGCAGTATCCAATAGCTTTTGTCTCATAATTTATTGTGCGCATGCATGGCACTTTGTCCGTCAGAATTGTCTACACACGATTGAAATTTGTTGTCGGAAAATTTTAGATCCTTTGTGTGTCAGAAATTCAGACGGAAAAAGTCAGATGGAGCCCAAACACAATCGGATTTTCCGACAACAAGATCGGATCGCACATTTTACGTCGGAAAGTCCGACTGTGTGAACAGGGCATTTCTCTGTAACTCTAAACTGGTAACCTCTAAAAAAAAATTAAAGCGTAGGCTATGGAGTTTTTAAAGTACCAACATTTGGCACCATTCCACGAGCAACTTTAAGACATGACATATTGGGTCTCTATTTACTAGGCAGAACATCATCATTCACATTATACAAAATACTTGGGCTAACTTTACTGTTTTTTTATTTTTTAATTTCTGAAACTGTTTTTTTTCCCCAAAACAACTCATTTGAAAAATTGTTGCACAAATATCATGTGACAAAAACGTTGCAATGACTGCCATTTTATTATTTTATTCCCAAGGGTTTCTGCTAAAAAAGAATATATAAGATTTGGGGGTTCTGAGGAATTTTCTAGCAAAGAAATTATGAGTTTTACATGTAGGAGAGGAGTGCCAAAATAGGCCCGGTCTGGAAGTGGTTAAAACTACATTCTGCAAGTATAATGATTAGACAAAAAGCATCACACCAACATGGTGTATATGATGATACATTATAATTAACAATTTATTCTAATTTTTAACTGTAATTAAAATTGCAATTTCCCTTTTGTTTTGAGCACCCTGCCAGGTGATTACAGTGATAAGTAAAATGCTTTAAAAACACATTTACACAAATCTAGTTAAGGAGAGCCTGATGTTCTTGTGTTCACATCCAAGCTCCAGCACAAAACATGCTGGCTCATATTTCTACTTCATCCTCCTGCAGTATCATCTCATAGCGGCCGTTATTATTTAATCTGGCTTTATAGTCAAGCTTTGCAACCTGAATGTTCCATTTTTTATTCCCTCAGAGCGTTAAACTACCAATAAACCTAAAGCATAAGTTATTTGATGAAACTAAGCTACAATTTACATTCAAAATAAGCCCACAGAAATGTGTGTTTTACATTAGCAAAAAGTTTTTTGAAATGTCTTCCGTTTTTTTTATCTTCATACATCAGTAAATGGTGTTAAACATTTTATAAAAATAACTATGTGATACAGGAACTTTAATGAAGAACTAATGTCCCCACTGGAAGACTTTCCTTCTTTTCCTTTTCTGGTGACAGCAATTAAAAACCTGACAGGTATTCTAATCCCTCCCTACTCTAATATTATTATTATTATTATAATTGATATACAGGATGTATACAGTGCCAACAGTTTGCACAGCACCGTACAATATAAAGGGTGACAGTACAATTACAATACAGTTCAATATGAGAAAAGAAAAGGAATTCTGGGACTTTAAATGAGGCAGGAACCAAAGAGGCAACTGCCTCCATCCCCATCATTGATCAAAATTGAGAGAAAATGGCGGGACTTTGTATGAAGCACACAGCAGCACAAAAGGAAGTCAAGTGACTGGGAAATACTATTTATTCATGCTGTATAATCTAACATACAACTTAATGAGTATATAACCTCCAAAAGCATTTGATCATTTACAACATAAGTTACATAGTAGTCCACAATCATTGAGACAGTTGTAGAACAGACAATGGATATGTATTATAAACATAGGTAAGTTAAAAATAATACTAAATATATTGAAAGTTTGGGAGAAAAGGGGAGACAAAATGAAAAAGAAATAAACATAATTTATATAATGAATGATTATAAGCATGAATAAAACTGTAGAGAATATAAATTGGTCCATGGTAGAATGATAGTAAAGTATAAGATTTAACACCGCTCATCAGAAGCATAAACTATGAAAAATATCTAAAAACAAAAAATATTAGTTCTAAATGGTCTCAAAGGATAATTGATTTTAGTTGAGGTAGAGGTAAAAAAAACATTAAAAAAAAAAAAGCAAATAAATAGGAAAAAATGGTATATGAAGGTTTGTTACCATGCTGCATATAAAACTTACATCTGCGCAGTGGCAGTGTGGCATTGAAAGTCACCAAAAATAGCAGTGTCTCATCACCGGGAACCACGGTTGCCAAAGGGGCGATAACAAACAGCACAGACAATTCGTAGGCCGTGTGTGTGAGTGGACAGCCCTTGTGATGGGTAAAAGCAGTGTGCCTGATGGGAAACCTTAGATACAAGGTTAAATGCATGAGAAAAGAGTGACTGTTAACTGTAAATAGGTTATAAAGGTGAAGATCATGAGTGAGGATTAACGGTGAGTGGTAAGGGGTGTAAAAAAAAAAAAAAATACAGATGTAAGTTTAAGATGCAGCCCGGTAACAAACATTCATATATAATTTTTCCTATTTATTTGTTTTGTTTTTTTATGTTTTCTTACCCCTACCTCAACTAAAATCAATTATCATTTGAGACCATTTAGAACTAATATTTTTTGTTTTTAGATATTTTCCATGGTTTATGCTTCTGAGGAGTGGTGACAAGGCCATGAAACACGTCAAGCCTTACACTATACCATCATTCTACCATGGACCAATTCATATTCTCTATGGTTTTATTCATGCTTATAATCATTCATTATATGAATTATGTTTATTTATTTTTAATTTTTTCTCCCCTCTTCTCCCAAACTTCCAATATATTTAGTATTGTTTTTAACTTACCTATGTTTATAATACGTATCCATTGTCTGTTCTACAACTGTCTCAATGATTGTGGACTACTATGTAACTTATGTTGTAAATGATCAAATTCTTTTGGAGGTTATATACCCATTAAGTTGTATGATAGATTATACAACATGAATAAACAGTATTTCCCAATCACTTGACTTCCTTTTGTGCTGCTGTGTGCTTCATACAAAGTCCTGACATTTTCTCTCAATTTTAATACAGTTCAATTTAGAAAGAATAGGAGGGCCCTGCACTATCCAAATCTAAAATAATGTTGTGCTCTTAATCATAATTTAAGTAAAACTTTGCTTTGCTCATGCGAGGCCGAGCAACCTGTTCACTGAGTCTGCATTCACACCTGAGCATACCATCTTTGAGCATTTTTCTGGTGTTTTTTAAGTACCACTTGCACGTTTTTATACAGTGTTTTTGAGTTTTGCCATTTTTTTAATTAGCCAATAGAGAAAACTATCATCTGACGCATCATTTGTTGCTAGGCATTTACACCCTTTTAGCTATTTCATTAGCTTTTATTTTTTATATTATTATTCATTTATTATTATTTTTTTTGTTAGGGTAAGGGAAGTTAGGGTTAGGGTTAGGATTAGGGGTTATGATTGTATATCATTTATTAAATTTTTGTTAGGGTGTAAATAATACTACTACTAATAATACTCATAGGATTAATAATATAATAATAAATAAATGTAAAATAAATACACAAAAAAATTTCATAATCATAGATAATTAATAATAAATAAATTCAATAATTGAATACTAAGTAATAATAAAGCTTAAACCTATAACCCTTAATAAAATAAAATATAATAATAATAATAATAATAATAATAATAATAATAATAATAATAAATAGCTAAACACCCTAACCCTAACACAAAATAAATAAATAATGACATTATTATTATTATTATAATTATTATTGTAGTAAAAGTTATGTATTATTGTTAATAATAATAATAATAATAATAATAATGTATTTCTATATTTTTTAAGGTTAGGGGTTTATTATTATTTATGTATTATTACTTATTATTCACGTATTTTATTTATTTATTATTTATGTTCATTTTTGTTATTTCTGTATTTATTTTACATTTATTTATTCATATATTATTATAATTTTATTTTTCATTTTTTTTTATGTTTGAGCAGAAAACCGCGCAAACACGCATGACAAAATTCACAAATGTGTGCAACAAAACACGCAAATGTGAACAAAAATGCGCAAATTACGTGTTTCCATTGATTTCTAAGGGAATAAAAAATGTTCCAAAAATTTTCAAATCTGCCTGATTCGAGATACAAAAAAAGCTCCAGAACTTTTTGAGCTTCAGGCAACTTGGAGTAGAGATGTGAACCATCTCCATAGATAATCATTGAATGTTTTCTTCTCCAGCGTATGTGAGCTTCAAGCTACAAAACGCTGAGGTGTGAATGGAGCCTTAAAGTTAATCTTGTTTACACAGGTTTTAGGATTCTTTCCTTATCCCCATGTCACAGTGCCTTGGACTTGGCAATTGGCTGCTGAGGTTCCAAGCACTGCATTTTGGGTAAACAGGCAGAGTCATAGGCTCATTCATACCCATATTGTATTTTTCACTGATAGGTGAACAGTAAAAATGTGTAGAGGTTCAGTGTAAAGGATTTGCAAAACAAAAAGGCCACTACAGATAAGGAGCATTTGTAAATAGAAACAAACTGTGCTGCTCTGACTAAAGTTGAATATTGCCCTTGATATAGGTGTAGGCCAGTGATGGCGAACCTTGGCACCCCAGATGTTTTGGAACTACATTTTCCATGATGCTCATGCACTCTGCAGTGTAGTTGAGTAGCATGGGAAATGTAGCTCCAGAACATCTGGCCAAGGTTCACCATCACTGGTGTAGGCCATTTACATACTTCATTAAACCCGACTGTAATACTCCCAGGATGTTGCTAGGATTTTGCTTAGTGAGGCCTAGTTGTTAATCACAGGGGTGAGCTTTTTCCCTGATTTAAACTCCCTCACATGTTTTTTTTCTCTCTCTTGATGCAGTAGCTCTGAGCTCAGAATTTGAGCGCTCACCCCTGTGAAGGTGAGGGTGTGCAATAACAACTCAGCCTCACTTAACCACGTAAGGACCCAACCTCTTTTTCAGATTTTGTGTTTACATGTTTAAAAAAGAACCCCCCAAACATTATATATATTTCTTTCTAACACCCTAGAGAATAAAATGGCGGTCATTGCAATACTTTTTTTCCACACCGTATTTGTGCAGTGGTTTTACAAGCGCACTTTTTTTGGAAAAAAAATACTTGTTTGAATAAAAAAATAAGACAACAGTAAAATTAGCCCAATTTTTTATATTGTGAAAGATAATGTTACGCCAAGTAAATTGATACCCAACATGTCACGCTGCAAAATTGCGCCCGCTTCTGGAATGGCGTCAAACTTTTACCCTCAAAAATCTCCATAAGCGACATTTAAAAAAGTTCTACAGGTTGCAAGTTTTGCGTTACAGAGGAGGTCTAGGGCTAGAATTATTGCTTTCACTTTACCGATCATGGCGATACCTCACATGTGTGGTTTAGCTACTGTACCTTTTTCATATGCGGGAGCTACTCACGTTTGCGTTCGCTTCTGCACGCAAGCTCGTTGGGACGGGGTGTTTTAAGAATTTTTTTTTTCTTATTTATTTTACTTGATTTTATTTCTTTTTACACTGTTAAAAAAAAAATGGATTACTTTTATTCCTATTACAAGAAATTTAAACATTCCTTGTAATAGAAAAAAGCATGGCAGGTCTTCTTAAATATGAGATCTGGGGTCAAAAAGGCCTCAGATCTCATATTTGGACTTAAATGCAATAAAAAAAAAAATGTCATTTGAAAAAATACCTGAAGAGATGGATATTTCGGTTGTGACAGAAGCTGCTGCCGTTACCAGTATATCCCTCTTAAAAAAATGGACGTACATCGTCGTGCGCCGGTCGTAAAGTGGTTAATAACGTACTACCAACATCTTAGGGATATTCCACTTAGGCTTCAAGAGGTACGTAAATGGCCTATACCTAAAGCAAAGGTATTATTCAACTTTAGCTAAAGCTGCACAAATTGTATAATCTACAGGCGCCCCTTATCTGCATAGGCAGTTTTTAGGGAAAGGTGAACTAACCCTTTAGGGAGATCTCAACACTTAAAGCCCAACTTAATTTCCCAGTGAAGGGATACAACTCCTGGCAGGTTCTTTTTACTCTGGTCTGTGACCCAATAGTAGAGATTTCCCCTGACTTTTGGTCAGGAGAGGAAAAGATAAGCATCTACAGTTGGGACCCAGACTGCAACTAAAAAAACATTTTCAATAAAATAGGTGAGAGTTAGAACATTTGTCAGGTTATATATTGCTGTTTCTGTGTCTTCTTGTGCTGGTGACAACTGCTCCACTTATTTCTTGTTGCTCTGACAGAGGATAATAAAATGAACTGAAATATACCCAATAAGGTCACTGATAGCCGGAAGGCAGAGGAGAAATCTCCATGTGAGCTGAGGAGATCCCACAGCAGGTAACCCCATAGGTGCTGGCCCAGCTCACCACAGCAACAAACAAGGAAACTTGGAATAGATAGTCACACACCGCAACAGGATACCAATAAAAACATCTTTTTTGTAAGGTAGACAGATGCAGTTACAGGAATGAAGGGAAGGTTAACATGTTGCAGACATCTTATGCTTAGTCATAAGTTATGACTTCAGCATAAGCTGTCTGAAACATGTTAACCTTCCCTTCATTCCTGTGACTGCATCTGTCTACATTATAATAAGTACGTTTTTATTAGTTTCCCATTGCAGTGTGTAGCTGCCTATTTCAGGTTTCCAAGGTCACTAACAGCAATAAAATTGTGACAGAAGTATCTCCATCTACATTAGATCCAATTATACAATGCATTTCAGGAAGTGGAATTAGCCTTTTTGTGCATTATCCCATCCCAAACCCCATTACTTTTACTTGGCCTTTTTTATTTATCAAAGTGTCTTCACTGGCCTAAAACAACCCAGCAGAAATGGAACAAGAGCAAGAATATGATTAGCTGTTATGACTGCACAAATCATTTTTTCTTTCAGGCACTTTAATGCTTAAGACCCACTGGGACGTATAATAGAAACAGAAGCCAAATACTTTCATCTGCCTAAATATAATTTCAGTTGTACTTTATTGACACATATGTTGAAAGCAAATATACGACCAGCTGTTACTTTTTATTTAAGAAAGAATGACATTGTAAGGGAATTAACTACAGCAAAACATACTAGTTGGTTATAGGGGAAAGGTTATAAACTTAGCTGCTGCCTGTGTCCTTGTTTGGGACATTTCACCTAATTTCCTTTTCTGGTTTTCAAACAGGAAGGGAGAGAATTTATTTTATTGGGCTACTTCTGGGAGGATGTAGACAGTGGTCGTGAGGAACAATGAGTAAGTGATATGGTAGTACAATCTTGGGATTACCCCTGAGGAATTTTCACCTTTCCAGACACAATAGAATATTGTATTCATCAGCGTATAACATGCACAGGCATATAATAAGAAGGAATACGGAAGTAAAATAAGGATCAGTGCCCAACTGCAGCCGACCATTGCCATCAATGCAGCCTGATCAATGCCAATCTGCAGCCTCACAAGTGCCATCAATGCAGCCTCATCAGTCAACATCAATGCAGTCTCACCATTGCCATCAATGCAGCAGCCTCACCATAGCCATATATGCAGCAGCCTCACCATTACCTTCAATGCAGCAGCTTCAACAATACCATCAGTGCAGCCTGATCGACGCCAATCTGCAGCCTAGAGGGGACAGGAAGGGGGGTGGGACAAGTGCCGACAGTTACATACAGTGAGAATCTCCTATGATAGACAGAACAGTGGTCCAATGGTGGCCCAGGAGACTGGACTTCCTATTACAGAGGCTGGCAAGTAAACAGGAAATTCTCACTGTATGTAATCTGACGGCGGTCATCCCGCCCTCCCTACCTGCCCCCTCTGAGGCAGCTAAAATTTAAGTATTGGCGTATAACAAGCACAAACTATTTGCACTCGATTTTTAGTGCATGTTATATGCCATTAAATACAGTAATTTGGATATACATATGTATTCGATCTCTATACTATCTTGGTGTTGTTTTCCATAGGCCGGTAGCTGCATAGCTATATCCGGAACTTGACAGCATATATGCACATGTATATACTATCTACATTTCATGTTTTTATCACAAATATTCAAGTGTGTGCTACACACATTTATTGGAGTCACATATAATAATGATTTGCTAGTATGGTTTTGAAGAAGTGAAAATTCACAAAACGCATCACCAAATCAAGCATATTCAGGAAATATACAGTTATGTGACTGTAAAGTTTCGTATGTTAAAATACACCTTCCCCCACACATACAGAAAGGATGAGGGAGGCACTTTGAGCTCCCCATCGACTAGAGCCAAGACACCTAGGTCTACTCTAGTCCATCCCTAGTGCATGGCAGAGCCCAGAGAAAAGACCCCCCCGGATCCTCCACTCTCCCTTTCCACCCTCTTCCCTTCCTTTCTTCTTCTACTCCCCCCTTTAGTATTACCCTCTTCTTGACCCGATCCTGACTCGATTACATCACATATCATTTTGACACAGACAACTAGACAGACTACCCAACAGACCATCACAATTCAGATGGCCTTGTGCCACCCCCACTTGTAAGACCACATATGACGGTAGAAACACCCCTAGGCGAGACTTCAACTTACCTAACGGGTGACATAACATGACTCCCATTCCAGGCATCTATCATAGGAAGTGTCCAAGGTAATCTCATCACCCAATCATTTTGAGAGACATTCGCATGTAACCACCCCAAAAATGGCCCTTCATATCAGCCCAGACAGAAGGTCTCAGAGCAGGGGGATTCACTCTATATCTTGAATGAATATGATGACTACTGAAAAATCTTTAAAGCATAAAGCGAAATTGTAAATTTCTACACTGCTCACATGCAAAATTTAGAAATATGACAGATATTATTTTCCTTCCCCAATTTGTCCTAAACTTCAAAAAGTTGTGATTGGAGTTAAATTAAACCACGTACTTGTAAAACCATAAACCAGTCACAAGATTTAACCTACTTTATAATTGGACTCTTAGATGATCTTCAAAGCTTTGTAGCTTTGTCCATTGTCAGTGCTTGTTGTTGTTTAAATGATCTTTATATTCATATGTTGTCACTGATATTTCAGGCAACAAAATTAAATAGGTTTATGCTTTTGCACTTACGTATTTGACATAAACCTTGAAGTTAAAGGTAATTGGGATCAAATACATTTTTAGTCTGAGATTCTGTAAAATGGTATACACAATGGACACAGTGTCTGTATATTTTGTATACTTTGATTTCATTCATTTGATACGGTAAAAAAATCCTTAGTGGTTGAATCTGTAGCTCTTATTAACAGTTCTTTGTATTGCTGCATGTTAAATATAAAGACACAAATATAGACATCTTGGATAACATGAATTCTGATCAGTAAATCCTTGAACGAACAAGATTCTGCAAAATCTCAAATGGACTGTAAAATGTGTATTGTATATTGATTTTCTTAGAAAATAACATTTCACAAGGCTGCATAAAAAACTCTAAACTTTATACAAACTTGTCTTCTGTTTCCCTATGCTCTATAGTATATAAAGCTTGTTTAATATCCGTTAAGAATAAATACTCTGCATAAATGCATCTTTACAGATGTGTAAGTAAAAACATCTAAAAAATGTCTTAAAAGTCTAAAAGCCCTTGAGACAGAATATTGCTAGGGCTATGCTAGTTATCTCATTAGCATCACACTGATGTCAGTGTATTAACTGTGTGGCCCTAGCCTTAACAATTACTGATAAATTACCTAAAAAGAGATTTCAAAAATGGACATATGGTTTAAAATTTAAGGCATGAATTACATTTCCATTTTTTTATCTTTTAAACTTTATTTAAAAAATTAGAACCTAAATTATTTATAAGTGAAAGGAAATTAAAATTACCAGTAAATTCTATAACACAAACTTCATTTTAAATTTTAACCATCTGTCTCCAAAACTGATCTCTTAAACAGTTGCAAATGGATACAGTTTAATTGTGTTGTGAAAACCTTCTGTGATTAATCACATTCATATATTTTGTTAGGAAAGCTTGTTAACAACTGATTCATGAAATTGAATCTGTTAGATATTTTTTTCTTTTCATATTACCTCTACAATAATGTTATTTTTCTATCTATTTTTTTTCTCTTGCTTTATCCTTAACCGTATATACACATCAGATTTTTTTAAACATTTAAGTCTGATTTACATCATTGAGTTACGACTATCTACACATTGTCGCACTGCATGTTAAGTGCATTAATGCATTGCTATGCTATTCATTTTGAATAGCACTACAATGTGCTAAGGCAACACACATGCGACACAACATGCTGCAATGCATGGCAATACGCCATTATGCATTGCAGAGAAAAAATATGTGACATTTTCAATAATGGGACTTTTTTCTGTGTTGGCAGTCTATTGATGAAACAATGTACGGTCGTTGCATGTGTTTTAATGTACTGCACACTTGTAAATGGGCCTTAAATCAAGCTGACCAAACCAGAAAAAGCAGATAGGCCATTTCGAATAATTTTACTCTTGTGCTTGGTTTCTGCATATTTCATTTATTTTGGTATTTTTTTTAATAATATCACTTTAAAAATTCTTATCTCCCATAACATATTGGTTTGAAAGGCACCATGTCATTAAAAGCTATCTTTTCATGGGTAAAACATTGATTTTTTTTAAATTTGTTTGAAAAACCAGAACAACTGAGAAATATGTTGTGCGAAATGCCAGCTGTGTCAGTTGAAGTGGCTTATATCAAATGTGAACATGTTGCAGAAAATCAATAAACCAATCATTCAAAATAAAGAAAGAAATCATGATCAATGATCTTCTTGGCCACCTGCATTTTCCTGCTGTGCACATCTGATGACCAGATAGTGAATATATCCTTGGGCAAAACATGTTCATACTAGAAAATGTGAATTTATCCATAGACTCTTCTAAGCTGCCAGTCTGGAAGTAACTCAAACACATTTCATTTACTCATGCTGTGGCAAACATCCAATACAAAAATCTATAAAAAAAACAACACAGCACATGTAGATATTGATTCCTCAATACACATTTCTATGAAGAAATATGTTGTCGTTGAAAAGTAGATTATGCACCAACTCTTATGAAAGCTAACGATGAATATAGAAATACTGTAGAAATGAAAATGTATCCAAATCCAAATCTTTTTTTATTTCGATTTGAAAAGAGTGGTAAAGGTTAGGACTTTTGGCAGTTTTTATTTTGTCAAACATCCTGGGGATCACTGTCACTGGGACTGAAATCCAAAACGTTAAAGTAGTATTAAACCCAAAGCCAAAAATGTAATATTTTGCAGCTTACCAAGTCTCAGATGCGGTGGCATTAGTTTTCTTTTTTTAGGAATTTTTTTCTCCCTGTTGTCACCTGATGATCTGGCCAGTAAAACACCTCCTGTATTAGGGTACCTCCGCTCTGGATGATGGAGCATCAGAAACACCTTTGAACAGCAGCATTGTTAGTCTAGGGGAAGGGTATTGTGAATCTGGCCAGACATGGATTGAAATTTAGCCTGTTCAGCAGGGTCCAGCCAAATTTGGATCCACGTGTGGCAGCTGTGGTTTAATAGAAGTCAATCAATTGCCCTGTCTGTATATTCTATTGCACTACAGGTAATAGGCTACAGCATTGATCAGTGTATTCTGATGGGGGGGGGGGGTTTCCCCACTGTCAAAATACAATGTCATAATAGAGAAGATTCCCATCCACATTGGGGGTGTTGGGTCAGTTTTTTCTGACCCATGTATGGCCAAGTTTAGATGTACAAGCAGATTTAGATACACTAACTAACACTTTTTAAACAGGTACAGCAAGCAGTTTTGTTCCTTTTGGGATAAAGGTTTTATCCAAATAAATAAAAGCTGATCATTGTAAGCACCCCGTCTGTGAGATAATTTTGCTCCACTTCCAAGTTGGAGTCGGTTCCGGTTCCTGTGATTCCTCCTGATCGTATTCTTGCTACAGTTCGCACCATTCACTTCCCCTTTGGGTGACAAAATTCTTGCTGCTTAGGTCCATGATCCTTCTGAGAAACCTTGTGACCGCTGCTTTGTCCCAGAAAGTCTCTGTACTGCCGTGCTCCAGACTTACCATTCTCCCAAGGCAGCTGGTCACCCTTGGAAGAATCAATGCATTTGGGCCATTTCCCAACAATTATGGTGGCATAGTCTACGTGCTGATGTAATGGCCTTCATAGCTGCCTGTTCCATGTGTGCTCAGTAAGACTCCAAGACACCTTCCAGGCCCATTGTCTATGGATTTCATTGTGGAGTTACTCAATTCTCAAGGCAAAACTGTTATTCTTATGGCCGTTGATCAGTTCTCAAAGATGTGTCATTGTATTCCACTTAAGAAGTTGCCCACTTCCAAGGAACTGGCTTCCTTTTTTGCTCGGGAGATCTTTCGCTTACATGGGCTACCCAAGGTGATTGTCTCGAACAGGGGAAGTCAGTTTGTGTCCTGGTTCTGGCAAGCCTTGTATGCACAGTTGGGAATTCAGCTTGCTTTCTTCTCTGTGAATCATCCGCAGTCTAATGGGGCCACAGAATGAGCCAATCAGTCTTTGGAGCAATTCCTACATTGCTATATATCTGACCATCATAACAACTGGTCAGACCTATTACTGTGGGAAGAGTTTGCTCACAACAGTGCCTTGAATTCTGCTTCCCGATTGTCCCCATTTATGGCGAATTATGGTTTCCAAACTTCCATGTTGCCTGACTCGTTTGTTCCACAGTGTATTCCTGCATTAGAGGAGCAGCTCCGTGGTCTTCGTTCCACTTGGGCACAAGTCCAGGAGACTTTGCATCATGCTAATCATAGATACAGACTCCATGCTGACTGCAGACGCCTGCCTGCACCTTTCTACCAGGTTGGGGGCAGGGTCTGGCTGTCCCCAACCTAGTAGGAAGGTACAGGCAACCTCCAACTTCGTGTTCCCTCACTGAAGTTCGCACCTTGGTTTATTGGGCCTTTCTGTATTCTTCACAGAATTAACCCAGTGACTTACAGTGTCTCATGTCTCCTTATTAAAACCTTTGGTCTGCAACCGCTTTACCTCATCAGTGCCATGTCTTCACCCTGTACAGGTTGAGAACCATGAGGAGTATGAAGTACAGCCCATTGTTGTCTTCCAAAGGTTCAGTGGGCGCATACAGTACCTGGTGCATTGGAAAGGGTACGGCTCGGAGGAACACACTTGGGTCTCATCCTCTGACCTACATGCCTCTGTCCTCCTCTGTGATTTCCATAGATGTTTTCCCCTCAAGCCTGGTGGTCCTCCGAGGGGGAGGGGTTGTTGAAAAGGGGGTACTGCCAGGGCTGAGCTCAGCCCTTCCTTCTTTGAGCTGGGCGCTCAGCTGTCAGCTAATTGCCAGGTCCCATCTCTCTCCACAGTTACTCAGCTGTTGATGATCCTGTTCATCAGTCCTGCCTACTTAAGTCCAGAAGAGCTCTGCCTTCGCCTTGGTCACATCACAAGAAACTATCTCCTGCGTTCCTGTTTAAAGGCTGGCTTTTTTGACATCCCTTCTGGCTCCAGATGCTGCTTGCTGTTCCACTACTTTGATCCCTGACTTCTGGCTTGTCTGCCTATCCGTTACGGTTACTGAACTTTGGCTATGTTTTGACTATGTTTGTTCTTTTTACTTTTATTATTAAACAAGTGTGATTTAACTGTACTTCTGTCTTGGTCTGATTTCATGGTTTCTGACATGTGTCAATTTTCCCGAATAGGACACAGGTGGCATAAAATAACTCACAGGATGTTAACAAACTTCCTACTTTATTAAATATATATATATATATATATATTTGGGTTTAGATATATCACATTCCTATGCAACCCATTTTACACTTTAATGTTGCTAAAGGAAAAAAAAATGTCAATTTCATCCCTTGGTTCCTGTACTAGGTCCACTACTTACTCCAAAAACATGCATCATACTGCTGGCAGCCTCCAGTAGTGAATGTGACAACGCTGATGCCTTGCTTTAATATTTGTTAAATTATTTGCTCACCATTCAGCATTTTTATTACAATATTGGTCCTGATCATGGAAAAGGCAAACTTTCCTGGAAAGTGTATTGGGAAAGCCATTTAAATAGCCACAGAACAGAAGCAAATATGGATCTGCAACACATCTCCTTTGACATAAAAGAGATTTTTTTTTTCACAAACTTAGATTTCACTTTAACCACTTGCTTACTGGGCACTTAAATCCCCCTCCTGTCCAGACCAATTTTCAGCTTTCAGCACTATTCCACTTTGAATGACAATTGCGTAGTCATACAACACTGTACCCAAATAAAATTTTTGTCATTTTTTTCCCACAAATAGAACTTTCTTTTGGTGGTATTTGATCACCTCGGTGGTTTTTATTTTTTGTTAAAAAAATTCAAATGACCAAATAACAAAAAATATACTTTTTTATATTTTGTTATAAAATTTTGCAGGTGATTTTTATCCTTCATTGATGTACACTGATGAAGCTGCACTGATGGGCACCGATGGGCTGCACTGATGGGCACTGATAGGGTGGCACTGGTGGGCCTTGATAGGCGACACTGGTGGGCCTTGATAGGCGGCACTGGTGTGCACTGAGAGGTGGCACTGATGGGTGGTACTGAATGGCATTTATAGGTTTAATTGGTGGGCATTGAGAAGTGGCATTAATAGGTGGCACTGATAGGTGACAGTGATGGGCACTGATAGGTAGCAGTGATGGGCACTGATAGGTGGCAGTGATGGGCACTGATAGGTAGCAGTGATGGGCACTGATGGGTGGCAGTGATGGGCACTGATCGGCACTTGTAGGTAACACTGAAAGGCACCACTACTAGGTGGCACTGATGAGGTACTGATTGGCACCACTGGTGAGCATTTATAGGTGGCACTTGTGGGCATTGGTAGGTGGCACTCATGGGCTCTGGCAGGTGGAAATGGCCAATGGCACTGGAAGGCACAAAGAAGGCAGAGGAGGAGGCAGATGTGCCTCCTTCCTCTTTGGGACTGATGTCCCTTGAGCATAAGCCGGTGATTGGCTTTTTTTCTCCTCATGCTGTCAGCGTGAGGAGAAAAGGAAAGCGATTAACAACCTTTTGTTTACACACATGATCAGCTGTCATTGGCTGACAGCTGTTCACGTGGTAAGGGACCGATCCTGGCCCCTTACTCGGATCGGTGATAACCTGAGTCTCGGTGACTTGTGATCACAACACGCGCCGCACAGGGGAGGACGTCCTATGATGGGCTCCCGGAAATTCAGGTCCACGCTGTAGCCGTCATTCAGCTATAGCGCGGACGCCAAGTGGTTAAAGAGAAATACAGTGAAGATGTGATCTGTGTAAACTATCAAAAGATTTGTATGACTGCTATTCCAGTCTTGAAATTGTTACAGTTCTACCACACATGCCACCAGCCTTGCAATCTGACTCTGCTGCAGTTAAAGAGGAGCTCCAGGCTCCTTCAGAAAAAAATTAAAAGTCAGCAGCCACAAATACTATAGCTGCTGACTTTTAATATTAGGACACTTATTTGTCCAGGATTCTAACAGTGTCATACCAGATCCTTTTCGGGGCTGCCACCATCATTTTCACTAAGGGAAACTAATAGTGAAGCCTTACAAATTAATAGCCAGTTTCCTACTGCACATGTACGAAAAGTGCTGTGCTTTGTGAATGGGCCAGCTGTGGGGGAAAGAGGGGACCGAACTTCTGTCTGAGTTTGCCAGAAGTGGGAGCGGGTACCTGTTAAGTGGGAGAGGGTACCTTTCAACACCAAGTACCCACTCCCCTCCCCCCATCAAAGGTGCCAAATGTGGTAGTGGGTGGGGGGGGGGGGGGCAGAAGGCAGACAAGTGGATCTGCCTCTTTTGGGTGGAGCTCTGCTTTAAACAACAAACCTTTCCCCCCAAACTTTTTGATCAAATTAATATTACTAAACAAATGCACAGATAAAATTAAAATAACAACTCTGTTGGCAATACTTACCCCAACCCTGGTACTATCCCTAGCAGTAATTTTTGCACTGCTAGATATTTTCAGTCTTCTGGATTTAATGAGCGTTCAACCTACTTGCTTTGAGACAAACGTGTTATGGACACCCTCCCTGGGGGGTGGAG
Organism: Lithobates pipiens; assembly: GCF_037356315.1. Classification (NCBI taxonomy): domain Eukaryota; kingdom Metazoa; phylum Chordata; class Amphibia; order Anura; family Ranidae; genus Lithobates; species Lithobates pipiens. The sequence continues at coordinate 330,371,402 of NW_027507764.1, read as the reverse complement.
CTTGGGCTCAAAGGGAAATGCAGAATTCAGTATCCACCCACCACATAGGACAGAAAAGGAGGAAGAGAACCTGTTATGTCATGTGACTGGACTAAATACCCACAGAAAGGTATACACATTGCTCCAGGGAGGCTTAGAGGCTGAATTGGGGTGAGGGGGGTAAACGTGGGCTGTGCTTCAAATAAGAAAGCTGGATCATCCCCCTACCTAAAGTCAGTGACTAAAGCTGTCCATAGATGGGCAGAATTTCAAAAGAAAATTCTTTGAAGAAAGTCTTAAGAAACTTTGTACAAAAATTCTCAGAACTGTTGTTTGAAAGATTCATTTGCTTTTAATATTTGATTTTGGAATAAACAGAACTTACTAAACAAAAACCACATACGCTGCTAGAAATTCCTTTGAGAAAAAATTTCCGTCCTGCTCCTTTCTAATTTTCCCCTCTATTTTCTCTTTCTAAAATAAACAGCAATTTGACCCATTAATGATTAGAAAAATGAACAAACTTCTTTAGAAAATGCTTCTCTTTATTCTACCCCTCTATGGCCAAGTTAGACAGAAACAGCCCATTCCTTTATCACACTGATCTCTTCTTCTGTCAGCATGTTCCTTGTCAATACAGCCTAATGGATTTCTGTGTCCTTATACACTAGGGTGAAAATACAAAGGCCATTTGCCCTCCGGTTAAACCGACAAGCTAATTTGCAGTATCTGTTCCTATTTTAAAACTTTAATAAATCAGGCCCACCGCATGCAGCTGTGACAGTATTATGTCTCATCAACTCTGAGCACACTGGAGAGATGTTTAAACACTTTTTGAACTGCTCAGAGACAGGTCATCAGGTTTTAGTGGGCAGAGTTGTAACTCAAAAGTAAATCACTGTAGCTTTCAAAGAAAATAGACTGACAGAGCTAAGCACTGAAAAATAAATTAGACAAAAGCCATTAAAACTGTTTTCAACAGCATTATTATTTCTGACAGTATTTTTTTTCAGTGAACTAGTATATAGCCTGCCCATGACAGTATGAAAGTTTCCATCAGAGGTTTCTGAGACAGGTGTTCAGCTTTGCCAGAGGTTCTTTTTATTCTAATTTCTTTGATAAAAAGAATTGATATGTTTTTCTCATTGGGGAAAAATTTGTAAGTACGACAGATATTTTTAGCAAAATACAACTAAAGTCAATAGATTCATCCAGAATGTGGCAAAAATTGTTTTTATTATTTGACAATCTCTCCATTGGTAAACATGATAAGTAATGAACAAGAGTCATACAGACATCCAAGCTACAGCTGAGCGAGACCACAGCACAATGTCAATATTCAATTAGGATAGAATAAATGGTTGTAATGTTCACAGCGGCAACAGATACACATAACTACAAGTAAGTAGATAACGTCATTGGCACTCAAAGAAAATATTTCTAAATTCCTTGTTGCATAAGGAAAAACAATGTACATAAAGTACACACGGATGGTAATGAATCTTGCTGTTGTTTAATATTATAAGACCACAATGTTTAATGAAATACTCTCTACACATGCATTTCTATAGTGTAGTATTGGATCAGTAATTCAATATACCATAAGATCAGGATCAAGGTTTGGACTCGTGATCAAACAGCAGTATGAACTAAAATTCTGGAATTTGATCCAAATGATTGAATTCCAAATGAATTTTGTGCCAATCCATAAAGCCTCGTTCATTGCAATTTAACCATTCAGTCCTGGAAGATTTGGCTACTCGATGACCAGGCCTTTTTTTTGTGATATGGCACTGGTTGTCTTTAAAGGGGTTGTAAAGGTTTGTTTTTTATTTTCTAAATAGGTTCCTTTAAGCTAGTGCATTGTTGGTTCACTTACCTTTTCCTTCGATTTCCCTTCTAAATGTTTTTTTTTCTTTGTTTTCTTTGTCTGAATTTCTCACTTCCTGTTCCTCCTCAGTAAGCTGTTCAGTAAGCTGTTCTGACTGACTAAACATCGCTCGAATAATGGTGTGGAGTTTACTGGGGAGAAACAGGAAGTGAGAAATTCAGACAAAGAAAATAAAAATTTAGAAGGAAAATCGAAGGAAAAGGTAAGTAAACCAACAATGCACTAGCTTAAAGGAACCTATTTAGAAAATAAAAAACAAAGCTTTACAACCCCTTTAACTTGTGCAACGTTGCACCCAAACAAAATTTATGTCCTTTTCTTTCCCACAAAAAGAGCTTTCTTTTGGTGGTATTTGGTCATCTCTGCATTTTTTTTTGCGCTATAAACAAAAAAAGAGCGACAATTTTGAGAAAACACAATGGTGGTTATTTTATGAAAGGTAAATCCACTTTGCGCCACAAGTGCACTTGAAAGTGCACTGAAAGTGCACTTGGAAGTGCAGTCGCTCTAAATCTAAGGGGTAGATCTGAAATGAGGGGAAACTCTGCTGACTTTATCATCCAATCATGTGCAAGCTAAAATGCTGTTTTTTTTATCTTCCTTGCATATCCCCTTCAGATCTACAGCGACTTTACTTTCAAGTGCACTTGCAGTGCAAAGTGAATTTGCCTTTTGTAAATAAACCCCGATATGTTGCACTTTTTGCTATAATAAATATCCATTTTTTTTTTTAAACAAGTGAATATTTTCCTCAGTTTAGGCAGATGTATATTTTTCTACCTATTTTGGTAATAAAAATTGCAATAAGCGTAAATTGATTGGTTTGCACAAAAGTTATAGCGTCTGTAAAATAGGGGAAAGATTTATGGCATTTTTAGTGTTATTTTTTTTTTTACTAGTAATGGCGGTGATCAGCAATTTTTATCATGGCTGCAACATTATGGCAGACAGATCGGACACTTTTGACACATTTTTGGGACCATTGGCATTTACACAGCGATCAGTGCTGTTTGGCCCACCAATGTTTTCTGGTTGTTTTTGGGGGATGGAGAGCAGGAATTATTAAATGAATCCATTATTGAAGAAAGGCGAGAGCGCACCAAAGCCAACAGCATTCCATTCTTTACCTTGATTATCACTGGGATTGGTAATCACAGCAATCACATGCCACGGAAACGCTGCTCTCTGCTGTGATGTGACAGTGGGAGAAGCAGCTTTCTGTGCACACACAAAGTAAATATAAAAGGATACACGGGTATGTCCAACCATCCTTGTAGGGGCGATGCTCAGCTTTTGTTACTAAATGCCTAGAGGAAAGATAATTAATGGTTATATAAGATTTTCATTTTTGGGTTTAAATACAATTTATCTGTGGTAATCAAGAAAAACTTTTAAAATGTACTTTGGTGTGCTATACTAGGGAAACGCACATATACTTTTGCAGACTTTTCTCCAGACATATGTCCAATGTGCAGAAAGTGGTTATTGAAGGGAAGGTACAGTTAGGTCCATATCTATTTGGACACAGGCACAATTTTTATACTTTTGGCTCTGTATGAAACCAAAATAAAATTAAAATGAAACAATCCAAATTAATTTGAAGTGCAGCCTTTCAGCTTTAATTCAAGGGGTTGAACATAAATATCAAGTACACATTTTAGAAACTGCAACCATTTTTATACACAGACTCCCCATTTTCAGGGGCTCAAATGTAATTGGACAAATAAATATAATCATAAATAAAATGTAATTTTTTTATATTTTTTGAGAATCCCTGGCAATGACTGCTTGAAGTCTGGAACAAATGGACATTACTAAAGACTGGGTTTCCTCCTTTTTGATCGTTTGCCAGGCTCTAATTTCAGCCGTCTTCAGTTGTTCTTTGGTTGTGGGTGCTGTGAAATAAAAATGTAATAAAATCACTTTAAAAAATATATTTTTAAATACTTCTTTACCCCTAGTCAGGAAGCTGCCAAGAGACTACTGATGGTAATTATGGTCTTTTATTTTTATGTACATAATTTAATTATTATTAATCCTTTGACTGCCAAGAACATATACTCTATTCCATTAGCAAAAGGATCTAGCAAACTTGTGGCTGCAACAGCAGCATTGAGCTTGTTTTAAAGTAAGCTAGACATTTTTAGAAAATGGCTAAATCCTACATGGAGTACTTAAAGTCTATTTTTATTTAGCATATTCCTCATCATTTAAAAATATACCGTAGTATAATATTATATCATAGATAATTTACTTATTTTTTCTGAAACTACAATTAACAGGAACTCTTAATAGAACAAACTGAACACACTATCTCTAAAGTAAAGCAGGGCTTACTTTGGTAATAACACATTAAATATGCTAACATCCTTTAGTTGCCCTTTATGTCTAAATATCTAGGAGCGAATTACCATTGTTCTGCATGGTGTATTTCGATGTATTCTTCTGACATACAGTATAGCTCAATTTAAAATGGTGTACAAGTTTAGAATCTTGATGAGCCATCAAAGTGCTTCATAGAAAGTTTCATGCAAGTGCAGTGAAATTGTATTATTTTATGTAATATAGTGATTTCCATGAAAACAAACACATTTTCTTATTTATCCTGTTATCATTAGTTTAAAAAAAATGGCATATATTTATATGATCATTAATTTCTAATAATCATAATCATACTAGTCCAGTACTACAGCTATTAACAGTAGTATTTCATTTTAAAGTTTTTAAGTCAGAGCATTCTAAGGTGTCTATTTGTTAACCATTTTTGTGTGCGAATTTTGCAACAAAATGCACAAATAATGCCCTTACAAAATATTGGATTTTTTGTGAAAAATGGCAGGTAAATGTACAATTAGCAGAGTGTTTGTTACATAAAATTTAACTATGTTCAGTCTAGTACAATGTTGAAGTACATTTGATTTGACAAGATAAGTCAACTATCTAGCATTATTTATCAGGGAAACCCATACTAAGGTTATAGCACTGTTTTCCCTGTTGAATGCTGTGGATAGTTTACTTAATTTGGCTCACTCCTGTCATACTGAATGTACTTCAAATGTATTAACTAATATACTGGTTGGTATGCTAATTTCCCTGTTGAATTTTCCAGGATAACAGTCTTTGGATTTGATCTATGCTGTTTGCAAAGTAGAGTCAAAAGACCTGTGTAGTTGAATTTTGTATTCTTTTATTTGGGCAATTTTACTTCTTGATAAAAATGTTTATGCAATGTATTTTTGCAGGCAGTTAAGCATGATGCATGTGTTAAATCTGATCTGAAGTATAATCTGAAGTCTTCTCTGAGGAGTAGCATGAATACAGCAATATGGTGCAGTCAATCTTTATACTTTCTGAGTGCTGAAGTGATGCCTCAGTGGTGTCCATAACCAAATCATATATAACATGTATCACTGGCATATAATTTTCTCCTGTTTAAATTGCACTTATTTGTCACAGAGATAAAACAACTTTTTAGATCTTTACACAAGCTCCTTCACCAGGCAACAGTGACCACAGTCATCAGATACCATCATGGTATCTCTGTTATGAATAGATACAATTCAAATAGGAGTGGATGATATGACATGTTATCATCTAAGACAGGGGTCTCAAACTGGCGGCCCTCCAGCTTTTGCAAAACTACAAATCCCATCATGCCTGTGCCTGTGGGAGTCATGCTTGTAACTGTCAGAGTTGCAATGCCTCATGGCACTTGTAGTTCCGCAACAGCTGGATTGCCACCAGTTTGAGACCCCTAAACTAAGAGGTTCAGTCATCAAAGCATACTGTACATGCTATTGTGTCTCATGCATACATCCTTAATGCTAAAGTACAATGAAAGTGGTGAACAGAATACAAGACATTCAGTGAATGGACAGAGAGAGGGGGGCTGAAAAAATGACAAGATCATAGCTTCAGTGCCAGAATTAAAACGCTGGCTGTAGTATCTGGTGTAGACTAATAAAGGAGTTACACAAAAAATAAAGACAATCTGAAAAATTTGACAATCTATCACAAAAGGTAACTTTTGCCTTGAGAATTTATATAAATATTTGTGGCTGGAGTTTTGCTATAAGCAACATTTGTGCATTTGGTCAAGCACTGGCCTATCACTGAGAGTTGTGTGAATGTCACAAAATAGAGTGGAAAACTGTTGTTAGTATTTAGTTAGTTAGTAGTTTTTAGTATTTGTCTGTTAGCCCTAAATTGAATCTTGCTCTCATTCTTTTTGGCTACATGGCGATTGCTCTTCATTTCTATTTTTAAACAATGCCTGTATAGGTCTCTTGTGTGTTGAATGCTATTTGCTGAAATAAAAAATAGAAAAAAACACTCACGTTTAACAGGTTAAATCTTAATGATCTGTAATTCCACTTATAAAGTTAAGATTCAGGTTGAAACAGAAACTTCATTGATAGGGGTGAACTTTTTCCAGATCATGACACACACCTTCTTCTTTCAGTGCTGTCCTGTGAGATGAGTTCAGGCGCTTGTGACCTCTACATCCCCTGCCACCGCCACCTTCACTGCCGATTCTTCTGCTTCCTGGTCTTCGGTCATGAGCACAGAAGTAACATTGTCCCTGGAATCTTACATATGCTGGGAACTGGGCCACCATTAGAAATCCTGGACCCCATATAGCCTTCCTGATGGGGTCCCACATCCTTGCCACTAGGATCAAGGGGGAAGTGTTAACTACTGACTGAACTATCTGCACTGAACACAGCAGGAAGATAGTTACTAGCAACATTCTATACAGAGAGGGGATATTCCAGGATGTACATTTCACTTCCGATTCTAAACTGTCCTTCATACTGCAAAGCAAGGCAGCATCTATACTGCAACACATTTATACTATACTGCAATACAGGTAGCATCTACTGTGCGTGCTGGCTTTTCAGCATGAGTGCCACACCCAGGTCCCTTAGGGTAGGCATGCAAGCTATAATCTGACTATTGTAAAGCTTAGGGGGTCAGTAATCCCAAGCACAGCCATATAATAACAGAAACAGACTTAATTTGTCTTAATAAAGAAAGCAATGTTTATAGAAGCAAATGGAAAATGCCCCTTTTTCGGCAAAACAACAAAACAAATTGTGCTTGTCTTCAACATTATAATATAAAATAATATTCCATTAAATTTGAGGATATAACATACATGAAAGGTATTTCAGTCCCAGAACTTCTTAATATTTCTTAGCAGAGAGAAGGGCCCCATCAAAGCTCAGCAACAACAAATCAAACTGAACACCTATTTACCCACTACTGCCTTTTAAAGCGTAACTAAACCCTACTATTGTTTTCAGCCAGGGAAGCTGCCATCATAGCCTCTGTTTGGTCTTCAACTGCCATGATGCTGCACAGTGATCAGTTATGACAACAGCCATTTGATGGTTTGACAGTTTGGTTGAGAGCACAAGCAAATGGGACAGTTATATTCCCTGCATGTGCCGGAATGTAACTTTTTTTTAGAAACTGCTAGAACGGTTCTAAAGGCTGAAGGCTTTTTACCTTCATGCATTCTATGCATAAAAATAAAAAAAAACCTCTAATGACCCATAAAAGTGTCCAGCAGTCCCCCCAGACCCCCCTCCCATTACTTACCTGAGTTCCCTTTCGATCCAGCAATATGCACAAGTGCCTCAGCTCTCCAGGGACTCTCCCTACTCATTGGTTGAGAAAGCAATCACAGCCAGTGAGCCAATGAGGAGAGAGAGGGGGTGGGAACAAGCAGAACAGTGGCTCGGGAGCGTGCCTGTGCCCCTATTGCAAGTTGCTTGTGCTGGAGGCACTTAACAAGAAGGAGGGGCCAGGAGCACTGGCGGGGAACCCAAGAAGAGAAGGATCGGGACTAATCTGTGCAAAATCACTGCATAAAGCAAGTAAGTATAACATTTTTGTTATTAGTAGAGAAAAGATATTGCCTTTAAAATCACTTTAAATCAATGGGTTTAGTTCAGCTTTAATGGGAATATAACCAAAATGAAAGAGAGATAAAGGGCTCATAGAGGACCCATCTTCGTACAATAATTTTTACATTTACCAAAACTATGGTCAGCTATGTGGGTATTCCAATAATATCTAATTAATTTTGTAAGTAGTTAAGCCTTTGCACTGCATAGATGTTAGTGCTAAAGAAGATTGTAACATGAGTGGTAAGCTTAACACTATCATTACCTGATTAAGGATGAGCCGAACACCCCCTGGTTTGGTTCGCACCAGAACTTGCAAACAGACAAAAAGTTTGTGTGAACATGCGAACACCGTTAAAGTCTATGGGACACAAATGTGAAGAATCAAAAGTGCTAATTTTAAAGGCTTATATGCAAGTTATTGCCATAAAAAGTGTTTTGGGACTGGATACTGCCCCAGGGGACATGTATCAATGCAAAAAAAAGTTTTTAAAATGGCAGTTTTTTCAGGAGCAGTGCTTAAAGTGAAACAATAAAAATGAAATATTCCTTTATTTTTTTTTCTTAATTATGTCATAAGGCCCCCCTTAACCACTTTAATACACTATATTATATATGGTACACTGCACTGTATACCCTGCACTGTAGTATATCTACTACACTGAGTGCACTATATACTCTGAACTGCAGTATATATACTATACGGGCTGCACTATACACTCTGCTGAAAAAATTTACTTGGTGTTGGTGGTGGCAGAACACGGTAACCCCTCACAGTTACTCTTGTTGGGCACAGACATGGTCCCTGCTGTTAAATATTATTAAATATTATTTAAAAATTGTAATTACATGCCCCTGTTAAACGGGGGCAGAAACATTGGGCCTTAGGTGTCGGTGGTGGCAGAACACTGTAACCCCTCACAGTTATTCTTGTTGGGTGCAGGAACAGTCCCTGCTGTTAAATATTATTTCAGAGGCTGCTTGCCCCCTTTTAATGGCCTGTGAGCGTCTGCCTCTCCCTGGAGGCCTTCCAGACATGATTTTTTTTTCACACCGTACTACACTTTATTATATACTGTGTACACCGCCTGAAGTGTATTTGAAACTGTACACACTGTATTATATACTGTGCACACCACCTGCACTGTATTATAAACTGTACACCGCCAAATGCACTGTATATATAGGCCACGCTGAATGCAGAATATATATATATATATATATATATATATATATATATATATATATATATATATATATATGTAGCGCCCTGCTCCAGACACTATTGTTTTTTTTGCAAATTTAAGTTGTCTGAAGCTGCAGTTTGGCTCAGACTAATTATTTCAAAGTTCTGGTTTCTGTACCAGTTCAGCTGGGTTGTGCTAGTTTCCACTTGGCTGTCACCACCGGTAAGTTTTGGAAATGCAACAGGCTGAATGCATTGAATAACCCTTTTACTCGGAAATAGCCCGCTGGGAGTGGTTAACCTGCTGTGCATTCTGGGTGGGGGTATTTAAGGTACTGACGCCATTTTGAGGGGTCTCTTTTCCGGGGTTCATTATCCCAACCTTATGGCCCTCCTGGCCTGGGGTGTGTGCTGCCTGTTCCTGTGTCTCGGGGCCGGCTGGCCCGAGGCTTTGTAACTGAAATGGTAGGCCCAAAAGTCTTGGAGCCTACCGATCCAGGGGTGGTCCTGTGCTGTCTTGCCTGCGGGGAGAAGCCAAGCGACTGGATGATCCAGGGAAGGACTTTTTCAGGAGAGGACAGAGCAGCAAGGCTGATATCTCTGGAAGAGCCTGGAGACTCAGTTGGAGGACACATCCTGGGTCAACTACCACACAGTATCGCCGGATCAGATGAAGGAAACTGGTACTGTGTGACAATTCTTTAATTTCTTATCAAGTTGCTGGTTGTGCTTTCCTGTGACAGAGGATTGTACAAAGATTTCATTTAAATTGACAAGTCTGTGGCAGAGACTTTGTTTGAGCATCCCACAGGCTGCTAGGTTAGTGATAAATACCTCCAATTACAAGGTACCTGAACTCCCCTTAACCCTCTATCCCTCTAAAACTTTATGTTTATCTCAAATAAATCTTTGGAAAAAAGAACTAAGTGTCAGAGCTAACATTCTTTAATTTACTCTAATTTACTCTACAATGGGACCCCTGAGACGGGCCCAGTGAACAGGTGAGGTAACGGTAAGCCCAATAAAAATTCTAATATATTCAATATATTGGTCTATATATATATATATATATATATATATATATATATATATATATATATATATATATATATATATAGTCTGACTATATATATCAAATACACTGCCTAATCTAGCTAAATTTCTCTATCTCCGTCCACTTGAACACACTATACGGGCGCTGTGTAAACAGCCTTATATAGTGTGGGGTGTAGACTTAGTCCCCCTGAGCCATGATTGGCCAAAGGAATCCTGCCTTTGGCTAATTATGGCTCTCACTGAGGAGCAGGCTGTGATTGGCCAAAGCATGCAGGTCAGGTGTAAACTTTGACCAATCATCATATAACAATGCACTGCAATCTTACAGTGCATTATGGGGAACTCGAATTTGCTGCGAACGCCATACAATTTACTGTTTAGCGAACGGGCGAACACCCGGTGTTTGAACCAAAGCTCATCCCTAGACCTGATTCAGTTTAAGTCATCAGACAAATAAGAGTTGCTGCAATGTCTCAGTTCTGCTTAGATAATCCCTCTTTTCCTTCCTTGCAAGTGGTAGGAGTGCTCTCTAGAACGGTTTGATCGCACAGGCATCCAAATTGCAATTTTTACCCTCCATGGAGAAAGTTTCCAGTCTCTGAGACAAGGTCCTGCTTGATGAGCAACCTCCTTGCTTCTCTGCGGTCTCTCCCAATTGTGGTCAGCTATGGCAGGGTTCTGTTTAGTTAGCAGCCGAGTCTCTTTTTTGATACCTCTCCTAGCTTTATCACTGTTCCCTCTTTTCTTGACACTCCTCTTAGATTTATCACTGTCCCTTTCCCTCTTAGCAGCCTCCAGACACACTTCCCCTTCTTTATTGCATCAGCCAATCACCATCCTCCAGGATCAATCCAGGCTCAGCCAAGATGGATGCCCTTTGCACTGGAGACACTCCATAGATGCTCATTGCAAAGTAGTTTCCCTCTGCTATACTTCTTCATTAATGAATATTCAGTACCGTATATACTCGAGTATAAGCCGAGATTTTCAGCCTCTTTTTTGAGGCTGAAAGTGCCCCCCTCGGCTTATACTCGAGTCATCGCCGTCTGCCTGTCCGATCAGCGTGTCGAGCAGACAGACGGCGGCCATTCTACTATTCAAAAGCCGCGCCTCCCTGTCTGTGATAGGCGGAACACTCAATTTCCCAGCAGTCAGTGGTCCGCCTATCACGGACATCCGCTCATCCTCATACTACGGACGAGGATGAGAGGATGTCCGTGATAGGCGGAACACAGACTGCTGGGAAATTGAGTGTTCCGCCTATCACAGACGGAGGCGCGGCTTTTGAACAGTGGAATGGCCGCCGAGGCGCCGACGCCGTCTGTCAGACGAGAAGAGCGGCGATCCTGGCATGGCAGAAGCACACAGGCTCGGGATGCAGGCTCAGGACGCAGGCTCGGGACACAGGTAGGCTGCACACACAGGGATGGACGGACACACAGGGATGGACGGACACACAGGGATGGACGGACACACAGGGATGGACGGACGCACAGGGATGGACGGACACACAGGGATGGACGGACACACAGGGATGGACGGACACACAGGGATGGATGGACACACAGGGCTGGACACACAGGGATGGACGGACACACAGGGATGGACGGACACACAGGGATGGACAGGCATGTCTCACCCTCGGCTTATACACGAGTCAATAAGTTTCTCAGTTTTTTTGTGGTAAATTGGGGGCCTCAGCTTATATTCGGGTCGGCCTATACTCGAGTATATACGGTATAACCCTGTCCACGTTGCATAAGGATAATACAGCAGCAGAAGTTATCAGCTACTGTCCAGGTTACAATTGAATACATGTCAGAATGAGGTACGGGTGCATACATGCTCAAAACAAATGCAGCTGCCACATGACCCTCAATGCACAGCAACATATGCAAAGAACATCATGTGTTGCACTTGAAAAACATAAGTCACGTGGATAAGAAAACGTAATTCACATTGGTTTCAATGTAAGTAAAACATATCCTTACAATGGATAATTGCCTGTCTTAAAATCCAGTGAGAAATTCAGTGTACTGAGTTTATTATGTGCAAAGACATATGGCGATAAGGTTTTGTATTACAGTCTAAAATATAAAGGTTACATGGCACATGTAACATGTACTTACCAGTTGCAGATGAGGAGGAGGACGACTCATCTTGACCCCAACGTAGCTTGGTTTAGCTGGTTTTTGCAAACCAACTTCAGAATTAGACATTGCATGGCCTTGCCAAAACTAGAAAAAATTCCCACACATGAAATGATGCTACCAACCTGGACAGTTGAAGATATTGTTTTTCTACTTCTCCTCAATTGCAGCCATTAGCTTAGCCTCAGATAGGAGTAGGGAGTCCTCTCTCTAACCAAACTGAGCCATACACCATTTATATATGATTGCACTACGACATAGAAGGAGAATAGACAGTTTACAGAATTGCACTTCTATTATAATATGCATATAATGCATATAATAACTTGAACAACTCCTAAAAGTTTGATAAATACATTGTGAAATTCAAATATAGCATGTTGAACTAGATTTTACAAAAGTAACTACATGTAGCTTTGAGTTGATCTTCTAACATACAGGTGAAACATAGCATCTAACATGGCATTACTAAGAAGGAAACTTCAGAAGATGTAAATAATTTGGGCCCTACTGGTTGCTAATACATTTTCGGAAAATTTTACTCTCACATGAACTTTTTTCTGATACTTCTCAAAAAACATTTCACAACATTAAATCCCTCAAAAGAAAAAATTTTTTTGTATAAAAATATCATGATAAAATATAAATAGCCATGTGAGTAACATATCTGTATCAATTATTTGTACTTACTTGCTTGATATGCACAAAGAGTTAGCTTAAAAGATAAGTGTTAAATGAAAAGGTTATGGCGCTAAACCCGATTGGTGATGTATTGAATTATCCTATCGCCACAGATTAGTGTTATGAGAAAGTGCTATATGCAATTAAAGTGCAAATGCTTCCTAAAAAATGCAATCAATATTAAATCATCATATGTATCCCATCATAATTAAATCCAAAACCATGAAACTATGATCAATATTGAATCATCATATACGTGTCATCATACTACTTATTGCAGGTATGAAAAATGATAAAAATTCTTTCAGACAGCCTAAGAAATACTACTGATATCCTTCAGTGTCCTTATTCAGAATAAAAATAAATAAAAATGAACTGTGCAAATAAGTGCAGAAAAAAAGTGCAAAAAAAGTGCAAAAAAAGTGCAAAAAATGCAAAAAGGCTAAGGATCAGAAACCAAGTTCAGCCAATAATCGCATAAAGACGCATGTGCGTCCAAAATGTGTCCAATGTTAATATTTGGCTGATAATATTGTCACCGCAGACCACTGTTGTAATTGGTGCATGAAATCAATAAGGAACGTTTCATCCACTAGTGCAAAACAGTACTGGTCTTCAATTTGAAACCTTCATCCCCGGTGCGCCACTCAGTGCTGTAATATGTAAATGCTCTCACCAGAATTTATGCCCCTTATGGGGCTAGATGGACCTTCACAATGTAAGCCACTGTGTCACTCTCTGGCTGCTGCTGGTGCACTGGGTGAAGTTTCACTGTTCCGTTCGTATAGTCTCCAACGTTAGTTATGCATGAGGAAAGACATATCCATAGTGTAATACATTCATAACCAAATCGTTCGTTTATTTGCATTTAAAAACTACTCACATTTAATATTAAAAGCAAATGCGTTTAAAAAGTCTGCCGTTCGTCTCTGTCCGTTCAGATGGGTGCACGCAACATGGCCACGCCCTACGCGTTTAGTCACTCTGACGTCCTCTGGAGCGCTCCAGATAACCTAAGTGAATGTTTATTATATATTTTGTTTTCACTTATAGTATGATGACACGTATATGATGATTCAATATTGATCGTAGTTTCATGGTTTTGGATTTAATTATGATGCGATACATATGATGATTTAATATTGATTGCATTTTTTAGGAAGCATTTGCACTTTAATTGCATATAGCACTTTCTCATAACACTAATCTGTGGCGATAGGATAATTCAATACATCACCAATCGGGTTTAGCGCCATAACCTTTTCATTTAACACTCTCAAATTTCCCTCCCCTCCCGGATAAGGAAGTGAGGGCTTCAGGTATAGGCAGCTGTAACCCTGTAAACTTGTTTTCACATTTTTTTCACAATTTTTTTCACATTTTTTATCACATTGAGGTTTGTTTTGTTTTCACCTAATTAGGGTTTCTTTCCATAGCGCGACTTTACTTATTCATTTATAGCTTAAAAGATAAGTATGGGTTTCGTTTTTTCAATTTATTTATACTCACTTACTAAGTGATGTCAGTGAGTGTCAGTATCAGTCCAGGCACCATGTAGATCCAGGCTTTATTGTCACAATGACGTGGTGCCTGGACTGATATTAGTGACATCAGCAGAGAGCGGGCTTCAGCCCCGCTCTCTGCTGAAAACGGGTCACTGGAGTGCAAAACGAACTGCACTCCTGTGATCCATAGAAGTACAGCCAAACAAGCTTTGGCTATACTTCTACTTCAAGATAGTCAGTGCTGGGACAGGGTCCTTTACCATTCAAGAGCAAAAGTCCAAAGTACTCCTCCCCATGAGCTGTGAATTACTTCAGCAGCATAGGTTTCAGGTCCTGCCATTTATGTTGCTTCCTTCTGTTGACATGCCAAAGACATGTTCTTCTGTCTACATCTGGATCCAGCCCTAAAGTTTACTTGGAAAAGGAAATTGAAATACCAAGATTCAATTTTTCTAGGGAGCAACATATTGTAATTATAATATATAATTATAATTAATTATATTCATATGAGTACAAATGCAGAAGAATATTACTTACCACTTAAGCTAATTGATACCGCTTGTGGGTATTGAACTGGGTCCCCTCACCACACAGATCCATTTAGTTGGGCAAAGTTGCCTCTTGAACCTGTCACTCAATCTGGGTCCAGGTGAGGTTTTTCTTTTTTCTTTTTACTGGACCATGACACCATTCCCATTCTCCACCTAATCTCTGCACCTGGCTCAGAAAGGGATGAACCTTGAACAACATTAGACTTTTCTCTTTTCTTCAACACCAGCAACAAAGCATTCGCTGGCCATGGTTCAGTGAAAGTAAACAGAAAGTTGGTAAACTGTTCAATTCTGATTGGTCTTTATCATTCACCCAAAACACAAATTAACCAGTGATTAAAATGTTCTAACAACATTTGCAGACATAGGCACATTATAGCCTATAGCAATACTGGATGTGAACTCTTGAAAGAATATTTGATCCAAAAGCTAAAACTTGTTTAAGAACTTCAAACCAGAGCAAAAAACTATTTGAAAAAACTCAATCCTAATAGAAAAATCGGTTTAAGAACATTGAGTCATTTTAGCAAAATACAGTAACAGCTACAAAAACATTCATGCACGCTATCACACACATGATTTGTCATCATTCAGGCATTCCACAATAGAAAAATCAATGAATAGTACTGTACAAGAACATTCTATCATAATACACTGAAATAGAAGATGAGTATTCAAGATATTCCAAGTACGTTCCATGTTGGAATTAGCAGACATCCTCCACAATATTTCTGTTTATGCAGACAATGGTACATAAAGCAGATACACTATGCAATCTTTCAAATCTGTAAGTGCAAGTATGCAAGTAAGTAGATTTCTCATTTAATGTGATATAAGAACTAAAGAACACCATAAATGTTACTGTTTCACCATAATTTTTTCTGAAATAAACTTAAGATTTAACAAAATTATATAATATGAGGACCTACCTAAACAATCCAATCAGTCTGTAACCAATCACGAAGACCCTTGCACTACATAGTTATTGGTACATTTAAATAAGATTGCACAATCAGATTTTAAAGTATGTGGTGCACTTTACATTACCCATCCAAACAATCTGTATCCAGTCAGGAAGACAACTGTACTCCATATTGTGTGTAGATGTCATAAGATTAAACAGCAACATATTGAGCTTACAAACATTCTGTCAAAAACATATTAATTACACCTCAGCTATAAATACATGACAGAAACTGAATTCAATGGTATGTAGAACTAGATATACTTTTCCAATCATACCTTACCAAAGCCAACATCTCTCAATGATTGTTAAACATCTAATCACATATAGAACAGGGGCTCAGTCAGGAATTGCCACTGTAATATACTGTACGTGACTTGCTGTTGCTAACTTAAAAAAAAAAAATACAAATAGCAAAAACATCATAATTATAGTCTAAGCCCTTGTACACACGGTCGGACATTCCGACAACCCAATCCGTCTGAAAATGGTGTTGCATACACACGGTCGGACAAAGTTGTCGGAAAATCCGATCGTTCAGAACGTGATGACGTTATTTCGTTACGACGCAAGTATGTTCAGGCTAGTAGCCAATAGCTTTGGTCTGAGCATGTGTGGCACTTTGTCCGATCGGAATTCTCTACAAACGTTCAGAAAAAGTCAGATCGGATCATGTTGTCGGAAAATTTTATAGCCCAGCTCTAAAACTTGGTCGGTCGGATATTCCGACGGAAAAAGTCCGATGGAGCCCACACACTGTAGGATTATCCGACAACACGGTCCGATCAGACATTCTCCATCGGAATGTCCGACCGTGTGTACAAGGGCTAATGTTTGTCAGGTGCCACATCCCTGATAATAGTTACAGAAAAATACAAGACATGGACTGGAATTTTTAAAGCAACAATTGAGCATCAGTATTAGGGATGAGCCGAAGACCCCCCGGTTCGGTTCGCACCAGAACTTGCGAACGGCCCCCACGTTCGTTACGAACGTTAGAACCCCATTGAAGTCTATGGGACTCAAACGTTCGAAATGGAAAGTGCTAATTTTAACGGCTAATATGCAAGATACTGTCCTAAAAAGGGTTTGGGGACCTGCCTCCTGCCTCAGGGGACATGGGTCAATGCAAAAAAAAGTTTTAAAAACGGCCGTTTTGGCGGGAGCACTGATTTTAATGACGATTAAAGTGAAAAAAAAAAGTGAAATATTCCTTTAAATATGGTGCCTGGGGGGTGTCTGTAGTATGCCTGTGAAGTGCCACGTGTTTCCCGTGTTTAGAACAGTCCCTGCACAAAATGACATTAAACGGAAATAACACCATTTAAAACTGCTTGCGGTTTTAATGTTATATCTGGTTCCTGCAATATGGTTGAAAATCATTGAGAAAAATGGCATGGGTAGCCCTCCCTGCCCATTACCAGCCTATTTGGGTCTTGTACGCATATTAAGGGGAACCCTGTACCCATATTAAAAAAAGGAAATGCGTGTGGCCCCCAGGCCCTATATACTCAGAACAGCAGTATACAGGCGGTGCAAACAAGACAGGGACTGTGTAAGTTTGTTGTGTTAAGTTGAATCTGTTTGTAATTTTCAACTGGTACATTTTTGAAGTGTAGCTCCAGTCAAAAAAACTATTTTTAAGCTTTTTGGAAAACATAGGGAAGGGTTGTCACCCCTGTATAATTTGTTTTGTCGTCCGTCTTTTTTCATCTCACTTGCTGCTGTCTCCTTGCGTTTGCAAGTAGGAGATGTTTGTAAGTTGGATGTTTGAAAGTAGGGGCCTGCCCTATATTATAGCGGTATGTACTGGGTACAGAGCACGCAGACAGCACGCACTATCTCCTAACACTACTGACTGCAAGCTCTATTATTAACCACTTGACCACTGGGCACTTAAACACCCTTAATAACCAGACCAATTTTCAGCTTTTGGTGCTCTCACATTTTGAATGACAATTACTCAGTCATGCAACACTGGACCTATATGAAATGTTTGTCCTTTTTTTCACACAAATAGAGCTTTCTTTTGGTGGTATTTAATCACCTCTCAGTTTTTTATTTTTTGTGCTATAAAAGAAAAAAGATCGGAAATTCTGCGAAAAAATGAATTTTTCTTTGTTTCTGTTATAAAATTTAGCAGATTAGTAATTTTTTCTTCATAATTTTTTTTTTTACTGGTTACATGTTTTGAGTTGCAGAGGAGGTCTAGGACTAGAATTATTGCTCTCGCTCTAACGTTCTCGGCGATACCTCACATGTGTGGTTTGAACACCGTTTTCATATGTGGGCGGGGCTTACGCATGCGTTCGCTTCTGCATGCGAGCACATGAGGACATGGGCGCTTTAATTTTATTTATTTTTTTTAATTGTTCATTTTACTTTATTTATTTTAGTTTGACATTTTTTTCCCCCAAAAATATATTTTTGATCACTTTTATTCCTATTACAAGGAATGTAAACATCCCTTGTAATAGGAATATGGGGTGACAGGTCCTCTTTACAGTGAAATCTGGGGGTCAATATGACCCCACATCTCACCTCTAGGCTGGGAAGCCTGAAATAAAAAATAAAAAAAATATTCTGGCTTTGATCGTACTGGCGAGTTGGTAGAAGCACCGGAGGGCGGTGAGGGGTGGGGGGCGTCTATGGCTGGGTATTTCAGGGTATCACCGAGTATGGCTGGGTATCTCCAAGTATGGCTGGGTATGGCAATTTATTGCAGGGTATTGCAGAGTATTGGCGGGGTATTGGCGGGGTACTACAGAGTAATAGCAGGGTACTGCAGAGTATTGGGGAGTACTACAGTGTAATGGCAGGGTACTGCAGAGTAATGGGGGTTACTGCAGAGTAATGGGGGGTACTGCAGAGTAATGGCAGGGTACTGCAGAGTAATGGGGGTTACTGCAGAGTAATGGGGGGTACTGCAGAGTAATGGCAGGGTACTGCAGAGTAATGGCAGGGTACTGCAGAGAAATGGGGGGTACTGCAGAGTAATGGCAGGGTACTGCAGAGTATGCACTGGTATTGCAGAGTATTGGCAGGGAATTGAGGGGTTAAATTCGGTGAGCAGCGATGTGGGCACTGCAGATGCAGCCCACATCACTGCTGACACCGATCTCTTTCCCCTCTGCTGTACCGATCGGTACAGAGAGGGGAGGGAGGAACCGGCGTCATAACATGACGCCGGTTTGTTTACAAGTGATCACTCCGTCATTTGACGGAGCGATCACGTGGTAAACGGCCGCGACGAGCGGCCGTTTACCGTGATCCGTGATTCGCCGGTCACGGATGCTCTCGAGTGCGCGCCCCAGGGGGCGCGCGAGAGCAGAATTCTGGGAGGCCGTTAATTAACGGCCTCTCAGAGTTAAACAACCGCCCTGAAGCCGTTAATCGGCAATGGGCGGTTGTTAAGTGGTTAAAGATAGATCACTAGCTAGCTATATAGGTGAGGTGAATATAGTGTAGTGGTGTATACTGCGGTCAGGGCACAGACAATAACCAATACACAACAGCAAGATAGGAAATCAGCCAAAAACGATTGGTGTGTACTGTGTTGAAGGTACACAGAACACCCACTGCTTCAGATGCCAACACACTACACGAGGCCGCCTCAAAGGCGGCCTTATATAGTGTGGGGCGTGCACTACACAGCCTGAGCTATGATTGGCCACAGGCAGGATGCCTGTGGCCAATCATGGCTCTCCTCGCTGCTGGCGCTGCGATTGGCCAAGCATGCGGGGTCACAGTGCATGCTTGGCCAATCATGAGCCAGCAATGCACTGCGCCACCGCAGTGCATTGTGGTCCGCACGCGCCACACGAATTTTGACGCGAACGGACCAAGAGTTCGGATTTCGTCGAACGGACGAACAGCCAATGTTCGAGTCGAACGTACGTTCGACTCGAACACGAAGCTCATCCCTAATCAGTATATAAGAATAGTTTCTTATTTTTATTGATAAATAGATATTTTTCCATAAAAACATTTTGGTTGATAGGTCTTTATGCCATAATTGGCCTTATACACATACTACATACTTACTGTGTATTAAATGTGTAGTAATCATTTATATGTACACAACTTCTATTAGAATGCATCAACAGACTTATATGAGACTCTGCAATGTGAGAGGCCAGTGAGCACAAAAAGTTGTTAAGGTAAACAATAAAAGGCAGTAACTGGCACCCTACTACGCTAGTATGGAACAGATCTGTCTTTCCTGTCTGTGCAAAAATGATGATGGCAGCTTAAAACATACCCTCAAATGTATTTGATTTATTTTAGGATTTGGCTTATGAAATCCAGAGCCCCTTTTGTTTTGATATAATGGCCATTTAATGGCACTTTTGAGCTTGAAATTGTGCCGTGCAAACCATCCAAAGTAACAGAGACTAACAGTTGTGTTACATGTGGGTGGAAAGCTCCAAATGGTGGACATGGAATTGTTCAATTTGTACTCTCAAGGACTGGTTCTCTCTTGTGACATAAAAGAGGCAGACAGTAGAGCTTATAGGACCTGATATTTCAATACCTAGGGTAGGTTTGTACTCTTAATGTTAAGATTGATGTGATGAAAAGAGAGGATAGGTACATAATCTTGGTCATTTGGTGGGCACCCATCTTCATTGGTGTTTTGTTGATTAACTATGTCTACTAAAGGTTAAAATGTGAAACCAGGCATCCCAGATAAAATTCCCCTGTTTTCATACCCTTCTATCTCATATTACAGTCCAGTTGTGGCATTTCACTTTACTTTCAAAAGTTTTTATTATTATTTTAGAAACGACAGCAATACATTTGTAAATATACGGGACAGTATCTCAAACAGTAAACAATTGTAAGGTAATAGTAAAGGTGACACAATTATTAAGCCAGGGTATGAGCAGATATGGTCTATTCCCGGAATTGAATCCTGGGATAGACTCAATTTTCGGCTGATTGAAAGGAAGCTTGAGGCGAAGATTGAACTGTTCAATGTCAACCCCTGTCCCCTCCAACACCCCCAAGGGGATCAAGCTGTGCCAGGGCGGACCGGCGCCAACCATGGCTATTAGCGATCAGCTCCTTTATTACAAGTATTTGCAGTCACTTCCAGGCACTAGGCATCAAGCCGACCGCCCTGCGATCAGCTGTTTAGGATCTGGCCACTTTTACCTGAGCAGATCAATAACACCTTTCAACTCAATATGAACCTTGAGACACAATAACCTAAACTGAGTCCTTGATGGACTAACATAGGTAAGGAGATAGAAAAGAAATGCAGTCAGAGATATAGAAAGGGAGAGAAAGAAGGGGGGGAGAAGGAAAGGGGGAGGAGCACCACTATCTAGTCAAGTTAAATTTCAGGTATATGGTATGATGGGGAAATTAGATATACCCATCAGACGAGCCCACGGTTCCCAGGTGGCTTTTAACTTGTTAGAGGAGTCCAGTAGTAAACTGGTGAGTTTTTCCTGAGACATTACCCACAATATTTTCCTTTTTGCCATTGGAAGGGAAACACCCGATTTTTTCCAGGGGTTTTGCCCATGGGGGTTATCGGTGACAAGGTGAACTAAGGTACCGGGTTCCAGCACATACTAGGTATTGGCCATAGCAATATACATCATTCTTGTTTATCCCTTCCACCACTTTTTTTGAGCATTAAAAAGAAAAGGGGAAGGCTTTTGGTCTCCAAACACACAAAGAGAAGATTAGGATGTGGTGGTGGGCGTAAGCACAAAAAAGGAAAGAAAGTCAATAGGGAATGTGTTTTTTAATTTGACCACTGATGAACTAAGAGTGCTTGATAAGGGAATAAAGTTTGCCCCTAAAAAACTTAACAAGCTTCAAACCTATATAGGTATCCAAAATATGTTTCCATCTAAACTTGTGACACAAGTTATTAAATAGTTGCCATTGAGCACTTTTACCCCCTTCCTGCCCAGGCCAATTTTCAGCTTTTAGCGCTGTTGCACTTTGAATGGCAATTGCACGGTCATGCAACACTGTACCCAAACAGCATTTTTATAATTTGTTGTAGACGGATAGAGCTTTCTTTTGGTGGTATTTAATCACCACTGGGTTTTTTTATTTGTTGCATAAAAAACGAATAAAGACAATTTTGGGAAAAAAAGTTTTTCTTAATTTCTGTTATAAAATTTTGTAAATAAGTAATTTTTATCCTTCACTGATGTGCACTGTTAAGGCTTCACTGGTAGGGCACTGATAAGGCAGGTTTGATGGGCACTGATGTGATGTTGCTATAGGGCACTGATGAGGAGGCACTAATATGCAGCACTGATGGACACTGATAAGTGCCAATGATATACAGCATTGATGAGACCTGATTATCTGTGCAGATCTCCCCTGGAAGGAAATGCTGCTGATCGGCTTTCCTATCCTTACACACTGTTAATCTGAGGAAAAGAATGCTGATAACCGGCATTTCCTTGTTTACATGTGATTAGCTATGATTGGACACAGCTGATCACATTGGTAAAGAGCCTCGTCATTGGCTTTTTACTGTGATCAGTGATGCGCTGAGTCCCAGGGATAGAGCGCACCACCAATCACCGCGCCACGCACCCCAGCAGGTATGCAAGCGCAGTGAGAGTGGGACAATGTCATATGACATTGTCCCAGAACAAGAGAGCCTCCGCCCGCCCTTTGACAATACGGTGGGCTGGAGGTGGTTAATAAAAGTGAACATGAAGGAAACACTAAACACACTAAATTAGCTAATACATTGGTGTACAATCCAACAATAAGTGGTACCAAATTTTATGAAGTTTTTAAATATATAGTTCTAGATGATCTAAACTAATTAAAAAAGAAAACAAACAAGGTGACCCAGATTTTATTACAAATTTTATTAATGGAGAAGTACAGCAAACCTTGTTCATTCTGCACTCCTGTGACCCGTTTTCAGCAGACAGCAGGCTGAAGTCCATTGTCTGCTGATGTCACAGACCTGATCCAGGCTCAAGCAAGATCGCGACAATAGAGTTGGGATCTGCCCACATGCCTGGACCATAACCCAGCTCAACCTCTCAGTGAGAGGGGCAGAGCAGGGAGCTGCTGACTGACAGTCAGCAGCTCTCTGCTTGGGGAGCTCTGAGAACTGAGCAATCGGCAGTGTTGATCGCTCAGTCTTAGCCCCTGTACACACGGTCGGACATTCTGCCAACCAAATCCGTTGGATTTTGTCCGACGGATTGTGTCCGAAACTGTTGCATACACACAGTCGGACCAAGTTGTCGGAAAATCAGATCGTTCAGAGCGTGATGACGTTATTTCGTTACGACGGGACTACGTTCACGCTAGTAGCCAATAGCTTTGGTGTAGGAATTTGATCTGAGCATGCGTGGCACTTTGTCTGATCGGAATTCTCTACACATGATCGGAGTATGTCCGATCGGACCAGTTAGTCGGAAAATATTTCCAACAAGTTGGAAAATTGGGTCCGACGGATATTCAGACGGAATCAGTCCGATGCATACAACACACAGTCGGATTATCCGACAACACGGTCCGATAGGACACATTCCGACGGATTCTCTGACCGTATGTACAAGGGCTTAGAGGTGCTGGGGGACAGATGCAGCATGACTGATGCTGCATCCACCTGGGTAATTATGATTACCGTATATACTCGAGTATAAGCCGAGATTTTCAGCCTCTTTTTTGAGGCTGAAAGTGCCCCCCTCGGCTTATACTCGAGTCATCGCTGTCTGCCTGCTCGATCAGCGTATCGAGCAGACAGACAGCGGACATTCTACCCTTCAAACGCCGCGCCTCCGCCTCCGCCTTCGCCTGTGATAGGCGGAACACTGAATTTCCCAGCAGCCTGTGTTCCGCCTATCACGGACATCGTCTCATCCTCGTAC
Source organism: Lithobates pipiens (assembly GCF_037356315.1). NCBI lineage: Eukaryota > Metazoa > Chordata > Amphibia > Anura > Ranidae > Lithobates > Lithobates pipiens. The sequence goes on along the minus strand of NW_027507764.1, from coordinate 330,347,656 downwards.
TACGGACGAGGATGAGACGATGTCCGTGATAGGCGGAACACAGGCTGCTGGGAAATTCAGTGTTCCGCCTATCACAGGCGAAGGCGGAGGCGCGGCTTTTGAATTTTAGAATGGCCGCCGAGGCGCCGACGAAGAGCGGCGATCCTGGCAAGGCACGGGACGGAGGCAAGGCAAGGCACGGCACGGGACGGGACGGAGGCAAGGCACGACACGGGACGGAGGCAAGGCACGGCACGGGACGGAGGCAAGGAGGCAAGGCACGGGACGGAGGCAAGGAGGCAAGGCACGGGACGGAGGCTCGGAACACAGGCTCGGGACACAGGTAGGCTGGACACACACACACACACACACACACACACACACACACACATGGACACACACACATAGGGATGGATGGATGGAGACACACACACACAGGGATGGATGGATACACACACACACAGGGATGGATGGATGGATGGAGACACACACACACAGGGATGGATGGATGGAGACACACACACACAGGGATGGATGGATGGATGGAGACACACACACACAGGGATGGATGGATGGATGGACACACACACACACAGGGATGGATGGATGGATGGACACACACACACACAGGGATGGATGGATGGATGGACACACACACACACAGGGATGGATGGACGGACACACAGGGATGGACGGACACACAGGGATGGACGGACACACAGGGATGGACGGACACACACACAGGGATGGACAGGCATGTCTCACCCTCGGCTTATACACGAGTCAATAAGTTTGCCAGTTTTTTTGGGGGTAAATTGGGGGCCTCGGCTTATATTCGGGTCGGCCTATACTCGAGTATATACGGTATTACATTAAAAATAAACATACTTCTCTTTTAACACATTGGAGCAGAAGAAGAATGTAGTAGTGAGGCCTGCTGATAAGGATGGTGCCATTGTGGCTTTAGATACGGCAGACTATAAGAAAGAAATGGACATATTATTGTCAGATTGTAAAACTTAAGCCCCATACACAATATCAGATTTTCTGCATATTTTTTCCTTCAGATTTACCAAAACCATATAATATGAGGTCAAACCTTAGGAGTTTCAATTTGTATGCAATCAGGCAGGCCCTTACAGTACAGGGTTTTGATAAATCTGAAGACAAAAATCTGCAGAAAATCTGATAGTTTGTATGGGGCTTTACTTTAACCACTTCCCGCCCGGTCAATAGCAGATTGACATCCAGGAAGTGGTTATGTTATTCTGACTGGGCATCATATGACGTCCTTCAGGATAACATGCCGCTGGGGGAGCGCATCACGGCGATCAGTGGTGCGGTGTGTCAGTCTGACATATCGCTACACCGATCTCGGTAAAGAGCCTCCAGTGTAGGCTCTATACCACATGATCAGCCATGTCCAATCACGGCTGATCACGATGTAAATAGGAAAAGCCGTTGATCGGCTTTTCCTCACTAGCGTCTGATATACGCAAATAGAGGAGAGCCGATCGGTGGCTCTCCTGACAGGGGGGGGGGTCTACCCTGATTGTTTATCAGCACAGCCCCCCTTGGATGCCCACACTGGGCCACCAGGGAAGCCCCCAGCAGCACCAGGGATGTGGGCAACATGTGGATGGCCAGGTATGTAATCAATGGCCATCCACATGTGCCCAATCTGTGCCAATCAATGCCCACAAATGGGCACTGACTGGAACCATCATGTACAAAATAAAATCAGTGATGCCCAGTAATGCCACCCATCAGTGTCCTCAGTGCCACCCATCAGTGTCCAGCAGTGCCATCTATCAGTGCTCATCTGTGCCCATCAGTTCTTACCAATCAGTGGCCATCAGTGCCCATCCGTGCCACCTATCAGTGCCACCCATAAGTACCCATTAGTGCCACACATAAGTACCCATTAGTGCCACCCATAAGTAACCATCAGTGCCACCTATAAGTGCCCATCAGTGCCGCCTATGAGTGCCCATCAGTGCTTCATACCAGTACCACTTATCAGCGCCTATAAGTGCCACCTATCAGTGCCCACCAGTGCCAGCCGTCAGTGCCACCTCATCAATACCACCTCATTGGTGCCACCTCATCGGTGCCCATCAGTGCCACCTTATCAATGCCTGTCGGTGCAGCCATATCAGTGCCATTGACGTCATTGAAGAAGAAAACAAAAATGTAACAGAATGAAAGAAAATCTTGTTTTGTTGCTCAAAAAATAAAAATCTCAGAGGTAATCAAATACCACCAAATGAAAGCTCTATTTGTGGGAACAAAATGATAAAAAATTTGTTTGAGTACAAATTGTTATTCAAATTGCTACAGCGCTGAAAGCTGAAAATTGGCTTGGGCAGGAAGGTGTCTAAGTGTCTGGTATTGAAGTGGCTAAAGAAGACTCCTGTTCGGGAGTATAAGAAAAAAGGGAGGATAAAAGAAAGGGGATATTAAACACAAAAGAAAGTAGGAACTCGGTTCCTTCTGAATGTATAGTACCTATTATACACCACCTACCAAAGATGCATAAGAATGGGATAATCCACCCAGATGTACAATTGTCAAAGGAATTGACTCATTGATTGCACGCATGTGTGAACATATTGATATATCCTTACAGCCATTGGAGCAGGCCATGGAATCTTATAGTAAGGACACCAAGCATGTTTTGAAAATCGTCGAAAACCGCTTTCTCATAAAAGCGGTTTGAGTGGCTCATTAGCTGCTGGATAACTTTTAAAAACCACGGGAGGGGACTCCTCCCATCATTCTCTGGTGTTTCTAGAACTTACCATTTTCACCAGCGCGCCCATGAAATGATCCAACAGGGAGACTGGCTGGTCACAGGGGCGGACAGAAACCAGATCATCTTTGATCATCTCGATGGTCTTGGAGGACTGGTGCAACGTCATTAAGTCACTTCCAGTCTAAGATGAAAGTAAACAATTTTTTTTTTTAAAGCAAAAGATCAATTTTTATTGATCTTCAGCTTTTCAAGGTAAAGAATAGATTTGGGATCTTTTTGACCCCAGATCTCTCCATAAAGAGGACCTGTCATCCTTATTCCTATTGCAAGGGATGTTTACATTCCTTGTAATAGGAATAAAAGTGATAAAACATGAAATGGACAGTTTAAAATAAATAAATAAATTAGAAAAATAAATGAACGTTCCATCCCTCTGTGCATGCATTGTGTATTTTTGTCAGGCAGTGGTTTATAAAACTTCCTTACTTGGAGATGCTGCTGGTGAAGAAACATTTCCAGAAGCAGCAGAAAGATCTACTTGCACTTTCATTATGGTCCTCATCATTTCATTTAGAAATGAATGTCTTTAGGGCACCTCTGGCATGCAAGGGTGTTTTTTTTTTCATCATTGCAGCATTTGGAAAATAATATTTTCTCTCACAATATTTGCAAATTGCAGCTTGTTCAACAGAAATTGCACTTTGGAAATGTTTCCAAACTCTAGATGTTGATGTCACCATTTTACTGAGAGAAAGAAAACTGACTGACCAGACTATAGGTAAACATTATGTTGTGATGGTGGAGAAAATAATATGAATCGTTTAAAGATTAAAAAAGATACACTCATTTGTCAGTTACAGGTGTAACTTCTTACCTGTCAATTAACCACTTGCTGACTGCACATAGCCGAAAAACGGCTACAGGGCGGTCGGATAACTCTGGGAGGGTGTACTATAATGTTTTCCCAGAATTACGCTCCCTTGCGTCTGGATCTTGGTATAGGGCTGATGGCAGCATCCCTTTACCACGTGATCGCTCCATCAAATGAAGGATTATTGGCGCATGCCGGGTTCATCTCTCCCCTCTTCATACAGATCGGTACAGTGTGAGAGAAGAGGGGCAGAAATCAGATTGGCACAGTGGTGTAGTGGTAAGCACTCTCACCTAGCAGTAAGAAGGGTCGCTGGTTTGAATCCCAACCACAACTCTACCTGCCAGGAGTTTGCATGTTCTCCCTGTGCCTGTGTGGGTTTACTCTGGCTTCCTCCCACACTTCAAAGACATGCAGGTAGGTTAATTGGCTTCTGTATATAATTGGCCCTAGTATATGAATGGGGACATTTGATTGTGAGCTCCTTCAGGGTAGGGACCAATGTGAGTGTGCTATGTACAGGGATAGGGACAATTGTAGACACTCTCTGAGGGTGAACTGGATGGACTGGTGCCTTTATTCAACCTTACTAACTATGTAGCTCCACGGGCTGGATCTCTGGTGCCCACAGCGCTGCTCTGTGCCATTCCTGCACTCATCCCTATCCATGCTCAGCCATCCCATCCATACCCACCCACAAGCCTGGTTTTATCAGCTCTTAATTGAATAACACACACCATCTCTGTATAAATGTAGTTAATTTCTTGGGATGACTGGCCAGGGTTTGGGCTGTCCACTCTTTGCACAAAGTGTCACTCCGGCGACAAGTGTTTGGCACTTGTACACGGGCACGTTGACTAAGGCACTGCTAGAAAAAAGTAAGTACAGATATTAGTGCTCCACACCTATTTTACACGAAGTTCCCCTTTTATCCTCTAACTTTACTCAGCCTTCCTTCTATTCCCATATCCCCACCCTCCAACATGCACACACTAATCTTTGCTATAACGTCCTCTCTCCTCAAAGTCTCATGTCTTTAACCCCCCTCTCCCGCCCACATTATCTTCCTCTCTTCTGCCCACTCAATATTACTGCACTTATCACTTCCTGCTCATTTTAAGCCCACACAGTATCACCACTTCCACTACACTGCCCTCCTATAAATCCCACTCCAGCCTTACTACCCTCACCCTCCTGCTACTCCTAATGTCTGGGGACATTGCACCAAACCTCGGCCCACACCCAATTCCCAACCCCAAAATTGGCTGTCTACCTCCTCCAACAGTAGTCATAACTCCCACCTTCTCATCCCAATTCCCCTGATTCCACAAGTCAGCCCCCCTCTTTCATGTGCCCTCTGGAATGCCCACTCGGCCGTCAACAAACTAGCTTCTGTCAATGACCTTTTCCTCTCCAAATCCCTTAATCTATTTGCTATTACTGAAATCTGGCTCCAGGAATTCGACACTACCTCTCCAGCTGCCCTGTCCCACAGTGGCCTCCTCTGAACTCACTCCACCAGACCCAGTGGACAAAAGGGAGCTGGTGTCGGACTTCTCCATTCCCCACAATGCACCTTCCAGGTTCTTCCCACACCTCCCTCTCTTCCCCCTGCTCTCTCAAAGTGCACTGTGTTTGTCTTTTCTCTCAAGCTTGATTGAGGGTCGCAGTCAATTTTCAGCCTCCTGGACCAGTATCAGGCTTTCTAGATGACTTCTCTGCATGACTATCCTACTTTCTCTCCTCTGAAGTACTTGCCATCATCCTATGTGACTTTAACATGCCAATCAATGTGAATACTGCAATCACGGCTCAACTGCTCAACCTAACCTCCTCTTTTAACTTAACACAATGGACACAAACCACCACTCATTCCAATGGCAATACTCTCAACCTCATATTCTCCCATCGCTGCACCCCCTGCAACCTCTCTAATGCCCCTTTTCCTCTCCCTGATCACAACCTTATCCGTTTCATACTCTCCTTGTCTCCTACCTCCCATGCTACCAACTCACAAACCACTACCCGTAGAAACCTTTGCAACCTCAACTCTTCCCTTCTTCATTCTGCTATTGATGGCCTTTACAACAAAATCGCACCGCTGTCCTGTCCAGACCTAACCACTTCCATCTACAATAACACGCTGTCATCCTCCCTAGACGTACTTGCTCCTCTCTCTAAACGCAGAACCATGCCTTATCTGCCACAACCCTAGCAAACAGACGACACCAGAAGTCTAAAGAGACACACCTATGCTTTTGAGTGAGCATGGCATAAATCTAAGTCCCTGCAAGACTTTACCCTTTATAAATCTACCCTTCTCAAATACAGCTCCTGCCTCCACACAGCTAAACAAACCTACGACAACACTCTCATCCAAACCTTGTCAACTATTTTTTTCCCTTAATTCCTTACTCCACCCCCCACTACCCCCACCCACCAACTTGCTTACTGCTCAACAGATTGCAAAACATTCAACATTCAAAAGCAAAATCGACACCATTTGCAAGGAGATATCCAGCATTCAACTTCCTCCTTTACCCAACACATCAGGTCCAATACCACACTCAATACTCTCCTCCTTCTACCCAGTTACCACCGATGAAGTTGCTAAACTCCTCTCCATGGCCCACCTCACCACCTGTCCCCTGGACCCTGTCCCCTCACAATTACTGCGACCACCTTCCCACTATATCCTATACTCCCTAACCCACATCTTTAACCTCTCCCTCTCCTCCGGCACCTTTCCTTCCCTGCTCAAACATGCACTGGTTACCCCCATACTTAAAAAACCCTCACTAGACCCAACCTGTTTGAATAACTTAAGACCAATCTCCCTGCTTCCAATTGCCTCCAAGCTCATCAAACGCCTTGCCCATGACCAAATGAGTCGTTACCTCACGAACAACAACCTTCTCGACCCCTGTCCACAACATTCTACTGAAACTGCCCTACTACAACTCACCAATGACCTACTAAATGCTAAAACCAATGGCCATTACTCCATCTACCTATCTCAGCACACTTTCAGTGTCACTTACAACTCCATCTCCTCTACTCCTCTTCCTTTGTCTGTAGGGGTACCCCAAGGCTCTGGCCTTGGACCCTTCCTATTCTCACTCTATAACTCTTTCCTGGGCCAGTTGATAACCTCCCATGGCTTTTAATATCACCTCTACACCAATGACACCCAGATCTATCTCTCCATTCCTCAACTCACCCCCTCGATCTCCTCATGGATCTCAAACTTACTGAATGACATCTAGGTATGGATGTCACACCACTTTCTCAAACTCAATCTTTCAAAAACTGAGATTGTAATATTTCCTCCTTCCTGGTTCCCCCACCATGACTTTACCATTAAGATCAACAGCACAACCATTGGTCCCTCCACACATGCCAGGGTGTCATCCTTGACTCTGTCCTCTCCTTCAGCCCCCACATCCAATCACTGGCTAAATCCTGCCGCCTTAACCTCCGCAACATCTCCAGAACTTGACACTTCCTGACTAATGACACCACAAAGCAACTTGTTTACTCCTTGATTATTTCCCGCCTTGACTACTGCAACTCTCTCCTTAATGGCCTACCCTTACGCAGGCTATCCCCCTTCAGTCTATTATGAATGCTGCTGCTAGACTAATACATCTCACTAATCGATCTGTGACTTCTGCCCCTCTCTGCCAATCCCTTCACTGGCTTCCCCTACCCCACCGTATAAAATTCAAAATGCTAACCACAACATACAAGCCATCTACAACATCGCCCCCAGCTATATCACCAACCTCATCTGCAGATATCGCCCTAATCGCCCCCTCCACTCCTCCCAGGACCTCCTTCTCTCTAGCTCCCTTGTTACCTCCTCTCATGCTCGTCTTTAGGACTTTTCCAGAGCCTCTCCCATCCCCTGGAATTCCCTGCCCCCATATTTCTGATCAGCCCCTAACCTGTCCACCTTTAGGAGATCCCTGAAAACTCACTTATTCAGGGCAGCCTATTCCACACCTGCCTAACAACCCCATCAAATCATTCCCTGCATCTATTAGCTTTTGTACCACCACCCCCTCCCTTTAGAATGTAAGCTTTATAGAGCAGGGTGCTCCTGTCCCTTCTGTATTGCCCTGTAATTGTGCTTTCCCCCTCTACATTGTAAATCACTGCATAAACTGTTGGCGCTATATAAATCATTATTAATAATAATAATAATAATAATAATAATAATAATCCCATCCATGCTCAGCCATTTCCATCCATGCTCAGCCATCCCCACCCATCCCCACCCATACTCAGCCATCCCCACCCATACTCAGCCCTCCTCATCCATGGCTCATCCACCTCAATCCACGGCTCATCCATCCACATCCACAGCTCATCCATGCCTTATCCACACCACATCAGTTCTCATCTGTACCACATCCATGCCGCTACAGTGACCATCCGTGCCCACTAAAGTGCCTCGCAATAGTGTAATAGTTTCCCTAGAACACCTGATGGTGCCCCCTGCATGTATGTGGCCAGGCTGTGTAAAATTTCTCACACATGTGGTATTGTTATACGTGGGAGGAATAGCAGAATATGTTTTGGGGTGTAATTTTGTACATGCTATGTGTTAGAAATATTGTATAAATGGACAACTTTGCGTAAAAACAAATGTGTTTTCATTTTCTTTCCACATTTTCTATAAACTTGTGGAAAAAAATGACATGTTCAAATGACTCATTATGCCTCATAGAATATATGTTGCTTGCCAAAATGGGTTCTTTTTTTGTTGGGTTTTCATTGTTCTGGTGCTCCAGGGCATTCAAAGTAGAGGTAGTCTAGACATTGTATGTGTAATTCATGTCCCTAGGGTGTAATTTGTGGTATGGATATGCTGTGTGTGAGAAATAACCTGTTAATATGACAATTTTGTCTGGAAAAAAATAAATAAAAAAATATTAATTTTGCAAAGAATTGTGGAAAAAACTACAACTTCAAAAAACTCACTATGCCACTTACTAAATACTTTGGAATGTCTACTTTCCAAAAAGGGGTCATTTGGGGGGTATGTGTACTTTCCTGGCTTGTTAGGGTCTCAAGAATTTAGATAGGCCATCAGTGCATCAGGTGTTATCAATTTTCAAACATAGATTGTAGACTCTATAACTTTCACAAAGACTAAATAATATACACAGATGTGGGTAATTCTTGTCAAAGATATGTAGAAGTATAAATTTTAGCCACCTAAAGAAAGCTCTATTTATGTGGAAAAAAAGGACTGTGTTGCATGACTGAGTAATTGTCATTCAAAATGTGAGAGCACCAAAAGCTGAAAATTGGTCTGGTTAGGAAGGGGGTTTAAGTGCCTAGTGGGCAAGTGGTTAAGGCCTGGGAGGACAGAAACTATCATTCACTCTATCTTAACAATTGCCCATCTGTAGGAGATACAAGATGGAGCCCACAAACAAACTAAACTGGAGCCTTTCCCCTGCAATGCCTCCTAGTGGCAGAATGCATATTTCTCTTGTTTGAGAAGTGCATTGAGAAGTACAGTGTTACTTGAACTGTATTGCAGGATTTGTTTGTCTTCAGCAAAGAGAACTTGCAATAATTTAAGACATTAAATAAAGTTTCATTAAGGTCTTCAGGATATAAAATTAGATCAAAATTTAAATATCATTGTAAAAGAATATATTCCACATGCATTTTTTTTGAAAACTTTCAGGAAAAAAAACAGCTTTATAAAAAAACAGAAAAAACCCCCTCAGAAAAAACATTTTTTTTCCCAATTTTTTTTTTTCCAGGCCTTCCCATCTCTAGTTCTGCAAGGTCAGTTTTTAAGAATGAAAATAAATAATCATGATTATATACAGCAAACACAACTTTTGAAAATTAGGTTTGCTGAAAAAAGCTTAAGAGGACTATCTGGACAGAAAGATCAAATTGGTACAAGATAAGTGTAGTTGTAAGCTTTTAAAAAATAATTAAAAAAACAGAAGGGTGGTTTAGTCCTAATTTTTGATTATAGAACCTGGTGGAAAAAATTGTATGCAAATATTTTAATACTCTTAAGCAATACAGAATTTAGCAACAATTCTTCCTAATAAACCTTGTTTTATTTATAAGAAAGCACCCACTTTGAGGTCTAGGATAGCTAGGATTGTGATTGATCCACCCAGAAGTATTAATAAATGTGGTAATTGTTTGGACACAAAAGGTTTCTATATGTGTGGAAAGTGTCACTAGTGCAGAACTGTGGTGAGTACTCTCAAAAGAAGGGATTTTATGATGCATTTTAAAAACAAGAGGATTGCTCTCATTGATTTTATATCATGTGATAAGAAATGTGCAATTTATGCCTTAGAGTGCCCTTGTGGGTTACAATATATTGGACAACTCCTAATTAGGCAACTCGTTCTAGAGAACATATATATAAAATGTCAAAACATGTTTTAAGGGGCACTCTGAGTTTAAACATTTCACAGCCCATCATGGAAGGAACGCAAAGGGTTTACAGTTCTGAGGTATTAAGAAAATTAAAAAACTTTGGAGAGGGGTAATTGGAAAAGACGGTTGTCTAAAATAGAGACGTGGTGCATCTATGAGGCGGACACCATGATCCCTAGAGGGCTGAATGCTGACATTGACTTGAATTGTTTTATTAGTGATATGTAAACAGCAGAGAGAGGATATCCAGTATCTGATTCATAATTTCAAGTGAGAATCATTTTAGTGATATTCCACAATTAGTCCAGTCTTTCATATCCCTGAGAAGGTTTTAAAGATACATAATAATTTACATCTTACTCCTCATAAAGTGAGCCCTTGACATATTTTATCAGTGTTTTATTTAACTAGTTGGGGATGTATTGATAGTAGGAATATATTGAGTAGTATAGTACCTCCTTTAGGAATGAGGGAACACATGAAGTAACATAGTTTACTTGTTCCACTGGATAACATATCTGGCTGCTGTATCTACTTGTATTACCAATCCCTGAAAGTGGGGGCACATCTGACAGCTCTTTTCTTAATTATGATTGGGCGAGTGGTGGATAAAAGCAAGTCTTGTCTCTGCACCAAGGTTCCCTGAAGAAGTTGATGGCGTAACAGGTAGGGCAGAGAGCCAAGACCTGTCAACTTGCTAGTAATAGGGGAGTGCGGAGAAAGTGCAGCAACAGCCACTGTTCTGCTGACTCAAGTTCCTGAGCGGCAATCTTTGTGAGCAGTGACTCGGTGAGCAGTGGTAGCTGCCCTTGCTGTCATGCACATTCAGAGATAAATGTTATTTTGTTTTTACATTGTGAGTGCAATTTTAATAAAAGTCTTGGGGGTTTCTTTACATAAATAGAGAGCACTACGGATGTTTTATTTTGTTTTGAGCTTTTGAGATTTTCTACATATGATCCTGGGTTAACCATTTGGTGAAAAATATCATCCTTGGGTACAGCCTGTACCGGCCTTAAAGGAGACTGTGTTTTTGATCTTTTTTACTCAAAGGTCCTGCTATTAAGGTAAGCGTTGATCCACATGACAAAAGGTTGAAGTTTGTACATGGTTTGCCACTTGGAAATATTTTTAAGTGAAGAATTGTGGCAGTGGATTTATTTGCTTTTAATGAATTATCGGATATTCTTCACAAACACTTTTTATTCATCTGCACTGTTTTGTCATATATTCTTTCTGGACTATTGTACATTTTTTCACACTTTTATTTACTCATACTGCTTGATTATATTGCTTTCGAAGTTTGTACAATTGAGCATGTTTTGGCTGACTCCTGAATGTCTCTGACCAGTACTCTGAATATGATTTTGTACCTATCTGCTTGGCTGCCACTGAACTCAACTTATGACCTGACTTTTCGCTTATGCTCATTCAAGTTCAGCATCTCCAAGTACAATTTTGCTGCACTAACTCCCTTGCACTAGCACCCTTCAGCTGCCCTAGAAGTCCTCACCTCCACCAACAGGGGTGCTTGGTTGGGAACTGTGCAAGAGGCCACCCACATCAGCTCGAGCTCCAGTAACAGGTATATGACATTCTGATTGACTGAAGAGGGGGATCATTAATAATCCACCCACCTCCCCACCTAGAGAATTGAGGAATATTTAACTAAAGGTGACTATAACTAAAGAAAACTATGCAACGTAGCAAAATTTAACAAAATAATTAGAAATCAAACCAAAAATGCTTGACAGTATTCCTAGAGATAAAAAATAAATTACAGAATATAGTCAATAAAGCACTTTTCAGCTCACCTTTTATTTGTTTTTTTTGTCATCTGCACTGTTGTGGTGCAATCACATTCACAGAAGGTGCAACAGAGGCTGTAGGCACAGCTGTTCACAAACCCAAACTTGCAGCAGCTTGCGATATGAATGGGACATGTTGACATAGCAGTGAATTTGACACTTACTCAACACCGAATGCAGGGGAAGCTTCCTGATGCATGGGTTTTAAATTATATTGATTGTTTGCTAAAAGTCACATTTGTCCAAGTCAAATTGTTAGTTCCCAAGTGATTGAATTATGTATTTAATATGCACACTTCTTGAGATATGTTATTTGTGGACATTTTCAAAAAGAATTGAAAGATTTTTTTTCCAAAGAGCAGAAATCAAACAATAGGTAATTTTCCTGATGCATTTGTTTGAAATAAAATCGATTGATTGCCACCAGTCATTGCTTGCTGAAAGTCACATATGTCAAAGTCAAATTGTTAGTTTCCATATGATGGGGCAATATAATTCATGTGTTCACTTGTTCAGCAGTTGTATTTAAAATTACAAAGATTGTTTTTATTTTCAATGTTCCAAAGAGTAGAAATTAGAAAAAAGTAATATTTGTGTTATATACACATATAAAGTTAACTTATGGGAACAGGCCTTGCTAATATAAACACTGTGAAATGATTATATTATTTTGTTTATGCAATGCTTGCCCCCAAAAAAGATGCTGTTTCTTGGGTTCCCTGTTTCTGGTGCCCACATGCAAGTAGCACACACACCCTGACACACCTGGACTGAAGGTGGAGAATAAGAGTAACTCCTAAACAGTATACTAGAGGCAATCCTATCTAATAATGATGTAGTGGGGGGGGGGGGGGCAGGAATGCAGAGGATGCCGAGGAGAAATCACAGCTGTACCACCAAAGAGGTGATATCACATTCAACCAAAGCTTGACATTTATCCATGTCAGGACAATGTGAATTCACTGGGTAGAAATATTCCCAGATTTTCCCAGTGGGCACTATCAACATTATTTTCATCTGCTAAATCTTCGAAATCTCTGATTGCACAGTGCTCTCTAACAGAAACAGTAGAGGAACCAACATGCCCAGCAAGCTAATCCATGTCTGAGTTACCTGTCAAACCTGTATCATTACTGTCAGAAAAATAATGTTTTTTGATGGTAATATTTCTCACAAATGTATTTATGTCCAAGACTGTATCAAACAAATGAAAATGTTTCTGCAGGCAAAAATTAAGACCTTTAGAAAGCAAAGAAAATTTGTCGTCAGTTAGAAACTTATCTGAGATGCTAGGTACATTCACAGTCAGTTTTTAAGGGCTAGACAGATTTGCAGCAGTGATTATATATTTGAGAGAGAAGCATCCAACCTGTATTGGAGATTTCTGAATAGAGGTTATCCGCGGTGGATGCTTGATATAACCCATTCCATTGCCAAAGCCCGACAATAACAGAAATGTATGTAACAATCATTTAACTATTTTCACCCCTTTAGTTTAGAATTCAGCCAGATTAAAGGTATTTTTTAGTAGACATTTGCCTATTTTGTTTGATTATTCCGTTTGTACAGACCTTTTGGCAGATGGTGTTAATATTGTACCACGCTGGGCTCCTACTTTAGGCAACTATCTTTCTCCCAGTTTTTTTACCCCAAAGAAACATAGTCTACAACTTGATTACATTTTAAGAGCAATTATTGTTGTGGTAGTTCTAATTGCTCTTTTTGCCCATACATCCTTGGGGTGGACCGCATACACTCCACAACTAGGGATAAATAATGTTTTCAATTGTAATATTCATTATGCCATTTATTTAGCCACTTGCAGACTGTGCCATAAACAATATGTAGGAAAAACGATCAGGTGCCTTAGGAACCGCTTTCAGGAACACCTTTACAGTATCAAGCGACACTCTACTAATGTGGCAACTGGCAAGACAATTGAACAACTATCATGCTGGGGACTTGTCAGTGGTCTCAGTAAAAGTAGTGGAGGAAGTAATGTTCCTAAAAGAGGTGGAGATAATTTTCATCTTTTTTGCAGGAGGGGAGTATATTGGATCTTCCAGTCACAGACCTATTTCCCCTTAGGACTCAACTTTGAGTGCGATGTCACTCATTTTTATGAGTGAAATGGGTCTTATGTCTATCTTCCCACCTGCACAGAGTACAGAGTACAATCTCTTTTTAATTATCTTTACACTCTATATTATCGTGAAGCTCTGTATGGGTGAACCATGGGTGTGCGCTGCCTATTGCATTAGCGTGTGCACCCCAAAGCTCAAACACACATGCGTGTGTGTATCTATCTATATCTATCTATCTATCTATCTATCTATCTATCTATCTATATATATATATATATATATATATATATATATATATATATATATATATATATATATATATGGCCCTGGCACATTGATTTCCCAATGCCACACAGAGCAATAATGCTAATGCGCAGTGATTAGGCACATGCAGCACACCCTGTGCGCACGCCTATGGGGTGAACATTGTTGTCATTAGTTATCCCTTGTCTTTATGTTTTTTTAGACAGAATGAGAGCCTTTTAGGTTGTTTCCCTTCCTTTTTTCCTGAACTGATTATTGTCTTTTAACACATTTATGTCTCTGCCTGGTGTTTATTAGGGAGGAGCCGAACACCCCCCCCCCCCCCCGGTTTGGTTTGCAGCAGCACGTGCAAACAGGCAAAAAATCTGTGAAAACACGCGAACACCGTTGAGTGGATAGATATTAAGGGAAACCCTGCACCAAGATTTAAAAAATAATGGCGTGGCGGTCCCCCCAAAATCCATGCCAGGCCCTTCAGGTCTGGTATGAATTGTAAGGGTAAATATGCTCCAAAATGAAAAAAAAATGGCATGGGGGGTCCCCCAAAATCCATACTGAACCCTTATCTGAGCATGCAACCTGGCAGGCCACAGGAAGAGAGGGGAGACGAGAGAACACCCTTCTGAACCGTACCAGACAACATGCCCTCAACACGGGGCGGGTGCTTTGGGATCCCCATGGTGTGCCTCTTCTCTACAATTTCCCAGTGGTTGTGGGGGTCTGTTGGTGGGGGGCTTATAGGAATCTGGAACCCCCTTTTAACAAGGAGGCCCCCAGATCCCATCCCCCATGTGAATGTGTATCGGCTACATTGTACCCCTACACTTTCACCCAAAAAAGTGTCAAAAAGTAAAAATGACAGGAGACAGTTTTTGACAATGTCCATGTTGAGGGAGAGGGGGGTGCTCTCTCGCCCCCCTTTTCCTGTGGCCTGTCAGGTTGCGTGCTTGGATAAGGGCCTGGTATGGATTTTAGGGGGCCCCCATGTCATTTTTTTTAAAAGTTTGGTGCAGGGTTTTCCTTAATAACCATACCAGACCCAAAGGGCCTGGTAATGGACTGGGGGGGGGAGGCTCACGTAATTTTTTTCAATGATTTGTATGTATATTACTGGGATCTGGCAATACATTACAGCTGCGAGCAGTTTTAAATTACATTTTTCCTTTAGAAATGTCATTTTGCTGCTCTCATTCATTTCACTATGTAGGGCCGCTATGTAAGCAGCCTTACATAGTGTGGGGTGTAGAATTAGCCCACTGAGCCATGACTGGCCAAAAGCACCCTGCCTTTGGCCAATCATGGTTCTCACAGCAGAGTGTGCTGTGATTGGCCAAAGCATGCAGGTCAGGTGTATGCTTTGGCCAATCAGGAAACATCAATGCACTGCAATCTTGCAGGGTATTGACCGTCTCATAGTGCATTATGGGGTGTTCCGCAGGCACTCAAATTTTCCGCAAACGGCCCACAATGTTCTAAGTTCGGCAAATGGGCGAACACCCAGTATCCCATTTCGTTGTGCAGCTGCCTATTCCAAGTTTCCTTGTCTGTCATGGGGCAAAGGGAGGTTGGCCAGTGGCCTCATCTGCTCCTGTGGCAACAGATGATCTCTCTCTATTCCTCCATCAGTAGCTCAATAAAGTCAGTGTCTGTGGCATTCTCCCCAACAATCAAATAGAGATGAGCCAAAGACCCCCACCCAGTTTTCACCAGGACCCAAAATTGAAAAATCAAAAGTGTCAATTTTATGGTGCAAGGTATTGGGCATAAAAAGGGTAGTCCGGGTACTGCCTGGGTGACACGTATCAATGAAAAAAAGTTTGTAAAAGACATTATTTTTAAATGAGCAGTAATTTACTGATCCTTAAAGTGAAACAATAAAAATGAAAAATGTATTTAAATATAGTGCCTGGGGGCCCCCTTAGCCTGCCTGTAAAATGGTGCATCTGTACCATGCATAGAACCTGCTACAGCAAAAATTACATTTGTAAAGAAAAAACAGACATTTAAATTGATTTTCCCTGCAAGCCTTCTTTATTTGGACAAGCTGGAATTTAGACGCTGGGCATGTGGGTATTTTTGTATTTTTAATTTTTATTTTTTTAATTTTATTTTTTATTTTTTGCTAAACCAGCTGGGGAAGAAAAAGTTGCCTGCTATAGTCTATAGCTGGTGGTGTGCTGCTGGCAGACATGTTGCAAGGACCTGTGACACCCTTTGCTATACCATCATCCCAGTCAGCGGAGGCTGTTGAGAGGTCATTAGATATAGCGGGGGTAGACCTGAAAGGTATGGAATGAGGAGGAGCAGAGTTGCATGCCCTTTGTGTGGCTTTCAGGTGCTCTTGCCAATGGACTGAATGGTGGAGGGTTAAATAACTTGTCAAGTATGCAGTACCCAAATGGCTGGTGTTTTTGCCATGCTTGATCGGCTTGAGGCAAAGTTTGCAAATTGCAACAGTGCAATCGGCTGCAAATGTGCTAAAAAAGGCCCACATAGCTGAGATGTGGGAAGTGGGCTAGGAGATATCAGCTCCACAATGTGATGGAATAGGGTGACTGCTCTCTATTCGTCCTTGATTGTTATCTCATTGTGGTTGTGTACTACCGCACTTTAATATACTGCTGTAAAAGTGCACTAATGCACTTCAATATACTGCAATAAAAGTGCCCTGACACACTATTATACTATTATACTGAAGCAAAACTGCCCTGATACTCTACACTAACCCACCTCAATATACTGCAGTGAATCTGCCTTGAAACACTAAACTGACACTATGGTAAAAATGAGCAGTCACACTACACTCACACTGCACTATCACTATATTCACACTAAACTGATACTAAAGTAAAATTGAATGGTCACTCTACACTCACGATGCATTATCACTATATTCAAACTTCACTTAAACTCTACACTCACAATAGAATCACAATAGAACACTATAGTACACTAACTCGCTGGTAGCAATGAACAGAGGCTTGTTTTAACTATCTCCACGCCAATGTTACACTGCAAATGGCTGCTCGGGGAAGGAATCTTTTATAGTGTGGGGTCTATGAGCAATGAGCCATGATTGGGCACAGTCTTCTTGACTTTCTCCAATGGCTCTGACAGTGTTCTTTGCCCAATTGGTCAAATCCTTCATTGCTTCAGCCAATCAGGGCTTCCAATGCACTGTGCGGCACACAGTGCATTGTGGGGGACTAATCTAGCAAACAGTTAGAACTCCCTGACAATTCGGGTGTTCGCCAAATGGGCTAAAAGGCAATGTTCAGCCAGAATTTAGGCTCAGGCCGAACCGTTCACCAAACACTACAATTAGACAGTGGATTCAGTCAGTGTCAGCAAGAGTATAAACAGAAAAGTCAGTGCTACTACCCATAAATCACATAGATAGCAGAGCAGGTGCTCAATCCACAGTCACTGAGTAGAGTAATGTGGAAAAAATGATCCGCACTCCGGTTGTTGCTCTTAAAATTTCTTCATTTTATTGAATAGCCACAGTGAACAAACGAAGATTAAGTCAGTTGACGCTTTCAGCCTGAATGCCTTAGTCATAACCCAGTGTCAGCAGGATTCTCCAGCACTAGTAACAATATTTAGGTGTACTTGTGCACTTCAAGTTGAGCTGTATAGTAAGTATGTGGAATAGAACTGCGCAACAACCAAAAAAGTGTACTCACACACTATGGGGGTTATTTTCTAAAACTGCAGAGTACACAATCAAGTACAGCTCTACATAGAAGCCAATAATTTTCCAGGTTTTATTGCCAAAGCTTAATTGAGCAAGCTGAAGTTAGAAGCTGTTTGGATACCATGCACCTCTGCACCAGTTTCTGGGTGCTCCAGTTTTAGTAAATCAACCCCTATCTAATACCAAATTATTAACATGTACCTAAATGGTGAGCTGTTCCTGTAAAGGATTGTATAACAAAGCATATTTGACCACATTTTAAGGATTGTATAACAAAGCACATTTGACCTATATTTTTATAGGTCAATGACTGAGGTGAGCAAGCACTGCGCTTAGTGGTGGAATGGTGGTGCACTGGAGTATTTGGCACTGAAGCACACTTATTTTCTCACCATTCAAGATTTATGCACTTTGGGGTTTATTTATGAAAGGCAAATCTACTTTGCACTGCAATTGCACTTGAAAGTGCACTTTCAAGTACAGTCGCCCTCAATCTAAGGGGTAGATCTGAAATGAGGGGAAGCTCTGCTGATTTTATCCTCCATTCATATGCAAGTTAAAATGCTGTTTTTTATTTTCCTTGCATGTCCCCCTCGGATCTACAGCAACTTTCATTTCAAGTGAACTTGCAGTGCAAAGTGGATTTGCCTTTAGTAAATAAGCCCCTTTATGTCACAAAGTGCACATTTATCTGTTATGGACATTTGATCCTTTACTTAGAGATGTTTATTTATATGGGTGCCAACGAGCATTTAGTACAATCATATGTGTTGTTTTATTTATATCTTTAGATGGTGTTTAATGCACAATCCTAGTAAATTATATAATTTATATTTTTGAATGTTTTTTTTTTGTTCACAATCAATGTCGGTGTAGGAAGGTGATCACTTTATATGTGTATATAAACACACATATCATGGTTGATTTATATTTAACGGAGCAGCACACCATTTAAGTACACATTAATCATGCTTCAATACTAGGCAATGTCTGCTGCTGTCCCAGATGCGGTGGTAAACAGGCTCTCGGAATGGCATCTTCTCATCCCTCTCTCTGCCTGGGAACAATCCTCCCTCCCTTTCCTTCAGACTCCCATTGCCTCTTGAGTCTGTAGTTCTTTCCCCAGTCTACGCAGAGGGCTTAGTCTGTATGGGAACTAAATTCTCCATTCGTCTCAACATTCCCAGCAGTCCACATCCTCTTCCTTTTTTAAATTATCCTGGGTAGTGGGTGGCTTAAAATGGGCTGCATACAGCTCTGCAATGACAGTGTCCCTTCACAGTTGTGCCTGTCCCCCTGTCAGCTATGATTCTTACACACTGAACAATTAACTATAGCTTTGACTTTGATATGATCCTTAGTATACTTGACTCGCTGGTGGCCTTTCACACAAGTCCCACCAAGACTTTCCGTGCACTTCACACAGTAACTATTAGCTTTGACATTGTCCTTGCAGCTGGAGCATCTGTGAGTAGTTTCTGCTGCTTGATAAGATGCAGGATCCATTAAAAAATTTGTAAATGTCAACTAGGTCCTTCTGTAAGGAAAAGCAGGGACAACAGCAGAAACAATGAAACTGACAGTGAACTCCATGCAGGCTGCTCCTCTTCTGTCAGCGCATGGACTGCGACTACATTTTTAAAGCCAAATAGTAATATTAGTCAAGTACATCTGACAAAGTAAATTAGTCAAAAGGTTATTCAGGCTGAAGGTAAGAGCATTCACCAAACTTACAAATGTTCATGTCCGCTTATGAATGGCCAGAGCAATAATGGAGACAATACGTTCGCCTCAACACATAAAATTCACATATACATGATTTTATCCTGGTTTTCACAGTGGATTGTATGTTTGATACATGGGGGGATTTCTAATAGTTGCATTTAGTACTTAAGAAGAGTACCTATTAATTTTAAGCTGCAATGAACATTCAATGGTCAGTTGATGTACAAAGATAATGTAGTTCATTATTTATGTAGCACAAATGTCTTCATAGATTTAGTTGTGATGATGCTACAACATTCACAAGGCTTGTCATTATTTTGAACTAAACCACCTTTTCCTTTGGATTAGTCACATGACCCTGATGGCAAGTTAAAGTGTTTGTTACCCCAACACTTTATATTCCTGACATGTACCTGCTGCGCCATGTACTTGTATGATAAAATATCCTGTTCTCTTTAAATTGCTTCCTTTATGTGAAATCCCTGGTGTTCCTGCCAGTTCCCTCTGCTTTCCTATTGAAAAATAACCACACTAAGCAGTGGAGCACAGCATGGTCAATTCTCTAGCTATGCTGGGAACTTAGTGTGCTCTCCCTCAATGATCAGACATCTTCTGACATGCCCCTGGGGCATAGCCATTCACTGGGAAGCTCAGTGTGCTGTTACTTCTCCTTCCCCAGCTTTTATGCAGCGGGAGAGAACAGAGGGAATGTGATCACTTTTAAATAAAAGGGGAAAAAAGGTATTTATTATGGGTTTTTTTTAATATCTATACAAAAATGTTTTGGCATTCGTTTCTATTTTAAACTTTGTCCAGAATTCTCTACAAACGATCGGAAAAAGTCAAATCGGATTTTGTTGTTGGAAAATTTTAGATCCAGCTCTCAAACTTTTTCTGTCGGAATTTCCGACGGAAAAAGTCCGATAGAGCCCACACACGATCAGATTTTCCCACAACATAATCCGATCGGACCTTTTCCATCTGATTTTCCGACCGTGTGTACAGGGCATGACACTCATTTTCTGTTTGCAGATAAGCCAGTATTGTCATATATCCATGTAATGCAAATGTTCGATTTTGTGACATTCAACCCTAAACGGACACTCATATTCCACCAACAACATACAATTTGGTAGCATTCATACAACAGCAACGTCCTCATTCGACTCGAGAACATTCAATCAATGTTATAGCTCCCCGGGATTTACAAATATAGCTTGCAAATGTTGCTTAATTCGCACAGAATGAAAATACAATCACTTTCTTGGACAAATTACAATCTCTTATTTGACACTATACAATTTCACATCAGTATTAATATAGCTGAATAATATGTCAGGGATAAAATAGGGTTTTTCATTACATTTAGGAAATGTGTTTAATAACACAGTGTAGGTAAAACAATCAAGGAAAGCAGCCAGACGTGAAAAATATATGAATGAAAAAATAAATGTTGCATAAAAATGCTACAAAAATCTAAGAAACCAGGTATTAGGGATTTTTCTTCTATTATTTTTTAACTGTCCACACACAAAGCTGTTCTTTTTATTATTATTTTTTTTATTTGCATCTTTTTTACTGTTGTTTTAAAAATGCACATCATAAAAAAAAAAAACATTTGGGAGCTCACAGCAGGCAGGTATGTCCGTAGTGAGCCAGAGTCAATCCTCAGTGGGGATCCTGGTAGATCTGTTTGTGTTTTAGAAACATTTCAGTGACTTTGGCAGTAATGAAACAACCTCTCACATCTAAATCCTTTTTGTGTCAGAACAAGGACAGGCAAGAAAGAATCTGGATAGTAAACTGTGCCAATTTTGTTTGCATGTCCAGTTTTGATGCCCAAAATTCCATGGAGTCTGCACCAAGGTACAGACCATAAACTACAAATATAACTTTGAGATGCTACATATAGTCATTTACAGTATGTGTGAGTCAGTGATAGCTGTAAACAAAATTCCGTAATGTTCAGTAAGCTGTACCTCTGTTTCCTTTGCCTGTATTAGAAGAAACAGAAATACCAGAAGTAGTAGCGCAACCATGAGTAAGCAAATACAATTTCTACAGTGATTCTATATCAATGTCCCAAAAAGCATAATATATATATATATATATATATATATATATATATATATATATATATATATATTACCAAAAGTATTGGGACACCTGCTTGTATACGCACATGACATTTAATTGCATCCCAGTCTTAGTCCGTAGGGTTAAATATTGAGTTGTACCAACCTTTGCCGCTATAACAGCTTCAACTCTTCCAGGAAGGCTGTCCACAGGGTTTAAGCCCTTGTACACATGTATGTGTGAATCAGTGATAGCTGTAAACAAAATTCCGTAATGTTCAGTAAGCTGTATCTCTGTTTCCTTTGCCTGTATTAGAAGAAACAGAAATACCAGAAGTAGTAGCGCAACCATGAGTAAGCAAATACAATTTCTACAGTGATTCTATATCAATGTCCCAAAAAGCATAATATATATATATATATATATATATATATATATATATATATATATATATATATATATATATATATATATATATATTACCAAAAGTATTGGGACACCTGCTTGTATACGCACATGACATTTAATTGCATCCAAGTCTTAGTCCGTAGGGTTAAATATTGAGTTGTCCACAGGGTTTAAGCCCTTGTACACATGGTCGGAGATTCCGACAACCAAATCCGGCGGAGTAATTCCGACAGATTAATTCCGGAAGAGGTTTGGTCTAGGAATTTGATCTGAGCATGCGTGGCACTTTGCCCGTCGGAGTAGGCTACACATGATCGGAGTATGTCCGATCGGAGCATTTTGGCATAAAATTTTACCGGCAAGTTGGAAAAGTTGGTCCATCGGATATTCCGATGGAAACAGTCCGATGCAGACCACACACAGTCGGAAGACGGTCCGATAGGAAACATTCTGTCGGAATCTCTGACCGTGTGTACAAGGGCTTAGAGTGTGTCTATGGGAATGTTTGACCATTCTTTCAGAAGCGCATTTCTGAGGTCAGGCACTGATGTTGGACTAGAACACTCTAGTTCATCCCAAAGGTGTTCTATCAGGTTGAGGTCAGGACTCTGCTCAGGCAAGTCAAGTTCCTCCCCCCCAAACCCACTCATCCATGTCTTTATGGACCTTTCTTTGTGAACTGGTGCACAGTCATGTTGCAACAGGAAGGGTCATCCCCAAACTGTTACCACAAAGTTGGAAGCATGAAATATCCGAAACATCTTGGTAGGCAGACACCTTAAAAGTTTCCTTCACTGGAACTAAGGGGCCAAGCCCAACCCCTGTAAAACTACCCCAAACCATAATCCCCCCTGCACCAAACTTTACACTTGACACAATGCAGTCATGCAAGTACCGCCCCCCTGGCAACCACCAAACCCAGACACATCAATCGTTTTGCCAGACAGAGAAGCATGATTCATCACTTCAGAGAACACGTCTCCACTGCTGAGTCCAGTGGCGGTGTGCTTTACACCCCTGCATCCAATGCTTTGTATTGCACTTGGTGATGTAAGGCTTGGATGCAGCTGCTCAGCCATGAAAGCCTATTCCATGAAGCTCTCTACACACTGTTAATGTGCTAATCTGAAGGCCACACAAAGTTTGGAGGTCTGTAGCTATTGACTCTGCAGACAGTTTGTGACTTCTGCGCACTGTGAGCTTTAGCATGTACTGACTCTGCTCTGTCATTTTACATGGCCTACCACTTTATGGCTGAGTTGCTGTTCTTCCCAGTTGCTTCCACTTTGTTATAGTACCACTAACGGTTGACTGTGGAATATTTGTTAGCAAGGAAATAGACATAGTGCAGAGGCGGCAACCTATCACGGTACGACACTTGAATTCACTGAGCTACTTTTGGCAATATAGTGTATTATATATATATAAATATATATATATATATATATATATATATATATATATATATATATATATATATATATATATATATATGTATTTTTTTTTTTTACACACATTCACACACACACAAATGTGAAAATATTCAATGGGCTCAGCATGCCTCTCTATAGCTTGGGGTGTCTTCTTTCTAAAATGGGATAATTTTGGGGGGTTTGTACTGCCCTGCCATTTTAGTACATCAAGAAATGAGATAGGTTGTCAAACTAAAAGCTGCGTCAATTCCAGAAAATGTACCCTAGTTTGTAGACGCTATAACTTTTGCACAAACAAATATATATACGCTTATTTACTTTTTTTTACCAAAGAGATGTGGCTGAATACATTTTGGCCTAAATGTATGACTAAAATTGAGATTATTCATTTTTTTAATAACAAACAGTAGAACATGTCTTTTTTTTTCTAAATTTTATGTCTTTTTCCATTTATATTGCAAAAAATAAAAATCGCAGATGCAATCAAATAATCAAATATCAAAAATAGGACACAAATTTTGTTTGGGTACAGCATTGCACGACTGTGTAATTACCAGCTAAAACAGCACAGTGCCAAATTGTAAAAAGTGATCTGGTCATTGAGCAGCCAAATCCTATCGGGCTGAAGTGGTTAATTCTCAGTTTTGAGAACCCCAACCATATAGGATTATTATCATTACACTATAAATCGTTTTTGTTTCTTTACAGCTTAGCAACTCTGCAAGTCACATTATTACACAATAAAGACTGCCTCCAGATTTGATCTCTCGGAAAAGGTATACACCTGGCTGCTAATTGCTCATGTTCCTATTTCCAGCTATTTTCCTTCTCCTTGCCTCCTATTTGATCTGTCATTTTTTTTTGACAACACGTCTCTTTTTGATTTTGTCCTGCTGTTTTTCTACTGTGACTGTTGTGACCCGCGGATCCACCAGGAGGCATTGCGTGTGTCCCCTGTGGAGTCCTTTGCTTTCATCCACCTGGCATGTAGGCTCCACACATCTGTGGCTGGTGTACGCCACTGGCAGTATCTACGTCCTGATGTCCTCATGGTTGATTAGCGGGGAGGAGCGTCTACCCATCCCCGCTGCATCATCTGATGCTGCAGGAGAAATCCACACGCCGGTGATGTTCTGGCGCATGACGTCATCCCGTCCCCCCCATGGGCAGGGCCACACTGTGTGCCTCCATGTCAGAGAATCATCTTGTCCCTTCCTTGGCGGGGTTTTTGATATCAGAGAACCAGCACCTCCCCTCTTTCGGGTTATTGGCTAAGTGATACTTCCTATAAATAAACAGTCACATCTGGCAGGTATGTTTCTGACTGACCACTGCCTCCATGGTGGGATGTCTGTATTGGTGTGTTAAAGGTATTGTACTCTGTGCTAAAGGAACATGATACTTTGTTCTCCTACCTTACTTTCATGCAATATTCTTTGCCTGTTCACGATGCATGAATGGAATTAGGTGCTAAAATGCTCCTTCATTTCCCTCTTTTTGCTTTAGACACCAATACCGTCTTTGCTGGACCAGCCTACAAGGCCTTTATTGTGGATGTTTGCAGGTCGCTCATCTAGGATTACACCCATCCACATGTTGTTCTGTGGATTGCATCAGTCACTGCAGAATTTTCTATTGATTTTACTTTTTGTGTTTTTCCTCTGTTTTTTATATTGTGGATCATCAAGTGAGTATCGAAAAATGGCTACAATGTGCATTACAAGTTTATACTTCAGCATTATTTGTTTTACTTGCATTGTATATTATAATGTGATCATCCTTATATTCCAGAAAGAAACTAAAAGTAACCCAAACATAACTTACCCTGATGAAGGAATACACATTGTTCATTCTGAAGCATATTGGATTACGTGCAAGAAATCCCTACTGATTGACCACAGTTCGTTTCTGACAGCAAAGGGCACACTTGCTTTTTGTTGGGTTTGACCTAATGTTTTGATGTACTATTTTCTCTCATATGTATTGTGTTTTTTATACAACTTTGCCTAAACAGGCCATGTTTACATTTTAGCCCTTGTACACACGATCGGAGACTCCGACGGAATGTGTCCTATCGGACCCTTTTGTCGGATAATCCGACTGTGTGTGGTATGCATCGGACTGTTTCCGTCGGAATATCCGTCGGACCCAATTTTCCAACTTGTTGGAAATATTTTCCGACAAACTGGTCTGATCGGACATACTCCGATCATGTGTAGAGAATTTTGATCGGACAAAGTGCCACGCATGCTCAGATCAAATTCCTACATCAAAGCTATTGGCTACTAGCGTGAACGTAGTCCCGTCATAACGAAATAACGTCATCACGTTCTGAATGATCGGATTTTCCGACAACTTGGTCCGACCGTGTGTATGCAACAGTTTCAGACACAATCCTTCGGACAAAATCCGTCGGACAAAATCCAACGGATTTGGTTGGCAGACCGCGTGTACAAGGGCTTTGATGTTTTGTATATAACAAAAGTGGCATATATTGACTTTTACTATAATTACTACTTTTACAACTTTCAAAAAAATATGTTAAAATTTTTGACTTTGAATTTTTTTCAGCAATTTACAGACTGCAAAGTGATAGAATAGATGTAAAATCTAAATCAAATCAACATTTAATGGGACTACCATTTGGCTTCAAACCAGCATCAATTCTTACACTTGCAAACTTTGTACTGTACACTTGCATGAATTCAGGGATTTTTGTAGAATTAGAGTCAGATGTATGTTTCATCAAATATACTAAGCAGGTGCTATTGATCAGTTTATATGTGTCTTGAAACACAGGAATTAACTGAAACAGAAAAATCTATGTAGGAGGCTAAAAACTGAGGGAGCAACAGCCAAACTTTGCTACTAAGGTGGGGTTATGGAAGACAGTTTCATGTCACAGGTTATACACTATGACAAGAATAACCACAGAAACAAGACACAATGTAGTTATACTGCATTAGCAAGGTCTCTCCCAGGCAAAGATTTTATAGCAGGGGGTTTTAAAAAAGCCTGTTTTTTGAAGAAGCACAAGGAATTGGGTAACATTAAGGTTCATAAACACATTGGTTGGCCAAGGAAACCTATTTTTTTTTCCACTTCCACAAAATTTCCCGAGAGACTTATTTCAACTTTGTAGTTAAATTTTGTCCCTTCTCGTTTTCACATCATTATTCTGCAATATCTTATTTAATTATTATAACGAATACATTTTTAATAACATATAAAAAGACAAAATTTCAATATATAATATTTTTCTATTTCTTACCACCCCTACCCGCTGCCCCTCCCTCCCTTTCCTCCCCCCCCCCTGGTTTGTTTTATTCTAGATCCCTTCTTTTCGTAGCTCACAGTCCTCTTTCTTCCATCATCTTCTCCAGGTATTTATCTAAGGATTTACATTTTTCCCAACTTTCCCAGGTGCTGATGTAGTTCCCATATCTTCCTTTATCTCTGCTACCCAGGCATTCCATTTTATTATAATACTCTATTTGATCAAACCATTCTCTTATACCTGTTTTTTTGCCATTTAGCCATTTTTTTGGGATCAACCCCTTTGCTGCATTTAAAAGTTTTGGGATCATTGTTTTCATATTATTGTTTCTTTGGCATTTTGAAACAAGCACACCTGTATATTATTTTATATTTTCTCATCGGTTATCTCCTTTATTATGCTCACTATTTCTTGCCAATACTCTTTTATTTTTGGGCATTTCCACCATATGTGTGCCATTGTTGCCCTTTGTTTGCAATTTCTCCAGCATAATGGTGATCTCTCCAATTGATATTTATGGGTTCTCTCTGGGGTCTGATACCATCTTGCTAGAGGTTTGTAATTCATTTCTATGGTATTCATATCTCAGGCATTGTTACATCCAGCTCCTATTATCTTCTCTACTTGCAGATCATCTAATTTTAAGTCCAATTCTTTTTCCCATTGTTCTATGTAGGCCGGTCTTCTTTGTCCTTCTAAATCTGTCAGTATTCCACAATTTTTTTATATTCAATTTTTTAATGGCATTTGTGTGAAGCAGAGTCTTTCCAAGGGGTTCAAATCTCCTCCATCCCGAATCGGGTGTGAGAGTGTGTTTTCTAAGTGTTTTAACTGGAAAAAATTCCATTCACTTATCTTCCACCCTTTGGTCTCTATTAATTCTTGTCAGGGTTTCATCTTTCCCTTTGTGATAATATCTCTCAGTTGTGGATTTCCAATTTCATGTGCGGTGAAAAGCTCTTTCCCTGGCATAAAAAAAAGTTTGTTCTCGTGAGGGCCATTAAAGATGAATTATACTCCCATTTTTTTTCACCGTGAACTATAGCCCAAATTTTGAAAACATTTTTAGTGAAATCATGTGTTTCCAGAGCTAATACCCTAAACTTTCATGGTATCCATATATTTTTGTGTAATGTGGTTCTACTTATTGTGTTTCCTATCTCTAGACACATTGGTTGGCCAAGGAAACTTATTGAAGCAGATGAAGACAGACAACCCTTTAGGGTAATAGAAAGAGACACTGGGGTTGATTTACTAAAACTGGAGAGTGCAAAATCTGGTGCAGCTGTGTGTGTTAACCAATCAACTTCCAACTTCATCTTGTTCAATGAAGCTGTGACAATAAAACTTGGAAGCTGATTGGTTTCTATGCAGAGCTGTTCTGGATTTTGCACTCTACAGTTTTAGTAAAATGTCCCCACTGTGTGGATGATTTTTAGAAGAAAAAGCCACTTGCAGGTAATCGAATACACACCTTTAGACATACCAAATATGTATGGTGCTGTATCCCAACCCCAAATATGCTAAACTTTAGATTAAAAGTGCTAGGCAAATTCCCACAAAGAGCTCACAAAACTATTTTGCAATCAAAAACTATGTTAGTATCTTTGTTTAAGGACATTTAAATAACTAATTTTACTATTTCACATTGCACAGAATAAATGCTTGGAACTTTGACCTCAAAGTCACTTTTCTATTGACACATTCCCATTGATTTACTAAAGGAAAAAAGAATGTTCACTTTTCAAGAGGAATTTCACATAGGTTAGTGAATGTGGTGAAAATTCACTTTGCAAAGAATGCCCACTCATATACAAGGGAAAACATGGCTTTGCTTGCACATTTTAACAGAAACTTTCCTTGCAAAGATAACAGATTATTTGCTTTTAGTAGATCAACCTTATTAGATCTCAGTAGTAGCAGACCCTCTGCATCATCATGAAAAAAAGTAAAAAATGTTTAGTCTTATAAATCAATGCAGTCTTTATAGGATCCCTGCT
Organism: Lithobates pipiens; assembly: GCF_037356315.1. Lineage (NCBI taxonomy): Eukaryota > Metazoa > Chordata > Amphibia > Anura > Ranidae > Lithobates > Lithobates pipiens. Next base: position 330,318,853 of record NW_027507764.1, on the reverse strand, counting down.
CTTAGTTGAATCCTTAACCTATTAAATTGGTTCACTCATCTATATTTGTATGATTTACTTGGTATTAACATGGGATTTTCATAGAATATAAGAGATAAAGATCTTTAAAAGTTTTAGATTCTAGGCAATTACAGCAGAAGTGTGGGATGTAAAACATTACATTTAAAACATGGAAACGTAGATGTCAATCTTACAGGAATAATTCCTGCCAGGGAGCTTTAAATTATTGAACAGATAAGAACAGAGCATCATTAGGAATTCACAACAATATTACTAAATGAATTACATAGACAGGTTTGCTAGTTTTAATGGTAGGAATCATAATCCAGCAGCATAAATAAAATTGGAGATTCTGCGCCAACTGTTGCAATACAATATGCCAGTGCTGCTCCTAAATTAGTATGTTCTAATAAATCATGAAAAAAAAAATTATATATATATATATATATATATATATATATATAGGCACCCTTTTATAATCCAGCAGCGTAGCTAGAAATTTACATTTCCATAACTGGGGAATCTGTATATTAATAAACAATACCAATTTGTTATTGAGAGATTTCGGATCATCAGCGAACATCTTCTTAGAAGCTCTTCATCTCTAAGAAAAGCACACTGAATATACAGTTTTAATTTCAAAGATCACTGGAAACTCCCAGCCAAATATAGTACATAATTTAGATTGTAATTCATACATATGGGCATTCTTTAGTTTAGTAGTTTGGAAATGTTAGTCTAAATGCATAAGATTATGCATGCTCATACTTATTATATTATCTTATTGTTATTAACACATTTTAAACAGCTTTGTTGATGCCCTTATAGCTCCCATCATCTCTTCTCTCAGAGTACTTACTAAAGAGTTGATAAGAAGTGTGGCATATAGCTTCAAACATGTTTTTAGCAGGGTTCAGCAGTTTTTTTAATAAGTGATTATTTATGTGATCATATTAAACCAGATTTATTTATACTCTTTTTGCTTTTAACATTAATATTACAATGTGAAATATTAGACAATTCATAAAATAGTGTTATAATCATTGTACTATAGACTGTATATATGTATGGCATCAGAGGGCAACAGCTTCTTTGGCTCATTTGAAAAATTGTGTGGGCCCCCCAAGGAAACGTCTTTCTGTGGCAACCGGCAGTGTCAACTGTGACAATGCAGCCTCTGATCTTAAAATAAACAATGTCTAAATTAGGGCTGTGGAAATTAAAGATTAATTCCTTGATTCATTTTTTTGATCGATCAAAATTCTTTTGATCGGTACTCACCTCTGTCGGCTTCTGGGTCTTCAGGGAGTTCCGTCAGAGATCCGGTGACATCACCGACATTGATGTCACTGGACTCCTCCCCCTTCCCCAAGTGCCTCAGTCTGCTAACGAAGGGAAGGGGGGAGGAGTCCAGTGATGTTGAAGTTCTGATTGAACGGGGGAGGAGCTATGAATGCCGTCACCCGCTGCTGCCCTACGGAACTAACACGATTGTCGGCTTTACATGCTGTGTTTTTGTCATCTTTATGTAAGTAGTTTGTGGTTGAACACAAAAATGTAATCTTATACTTAAGTGGTGAGCACTTAGATCTTTTCTTTCTACCCATGACCTGGCGTCCTTGCTGAGGTCTAAGGAAACGTGAGAGAAGTTTACGGTCCATGTAAACCCTATTGAAACCCGCTTGCATGACCACCTGTTTGCACAGGGGTCCATGCCATAAGGTGAGAGTGATTAGTTAGACCGGAGGTGGAGGGATTGTCATGCTACTGTAGAAAAAAAATTACTTACGTCAGTGCTACAGTTTGCGTTTAAAACGTATTTGTGTGAACTGTGAAGTTAAGTCATGGATTGTGGAAACTAACTAGTGTCGGGTGTTTGTATATAGTGTATATCACATTTACCACTGACTAATGCAGAGTTGAAATGCAAGGAGATCAGCTAAAAGTAGTTGGATCTGTATGTGCATTATAATTAATTGAAATTAGTCGATTAAAAAAAAAAAAAAAATCGATGAATCAAACACGAAAATTTTACTCAGTAACAGCCCTAGTCTAAATATATTATGTGGAATATAGAATGTCCAGCAAACCATACAGCATGACACAGTGTGAAATAGAGAATGCACAGTGCATTTTTCAAAAAAGACAAAAGGTGGGGCTTCTGGACTTTTTAGGCACCATGTATACAATAACAATCATAGAATAAAAATCAACATTTTATTAAGAAAATATTATTTTTTCATTGTACTAGACAACAGAGATTGCTAAAAAAGCATCTAATCCCAGCAGGACTCATATCCTCCATAATATACAGACTATACCGCCATTTCACATTTTCACTTTAGAAAATAGATAGTAAACATTTAATACATAATCTTCAGAAATATGATTATTCTACTCGCGGTATTAAGTGTACTGCTTGAGAAGGAGAAAGCTCTACATGTTTCGTGTGTTTTAACACGCTTCTTCTGGAGCGAGAGGTTTGTGTGACTAGTAAACTAACAAAGAAACAAAAAAAAACAAAAAAAAAAAATTATCATTAATTAATCATACAAAAATATTAGATTATACAACATCATATCCCTAACAGAATAGGAACTAAACAACATAAGTCAACATATGATGTATTGCAGATTAATAACAGGAATAGGGATCACACTGTCAAAACCAGGGGGAGGGCAGCAGCGTATATATAGGTCACCATGGGGACATGTAAAAGATAATAATAACTAGATTTCAATAGTAACAAGAGGTAAAAAAAAGAGAAAGACAAAAAACTCACTCAAAAAAGTGGGTTCAAAACGAGGGACCCCAAAAGGCTGGTTCCCAATCCTATAGAAGACTGCTGCAGTTTCAATGTTCAAATGGTTGATAGCACCTAAACGCACGCATCAATGCCTCCAGTTCAGGGGAAAGGTTTTTTATTTTATCTTGTTTTACTTTTTGGTCACAATATCCTAAGAGTAAGAGAGCCACCAATTATTTAGTAGGTTGCAAGGGCAATCATAATAGAAAAAAATATAAATAAAATATGTTATATTAGGAGCACTCACCACACCATAATGTATGGCCTCTCCTGCAAACATGTAGTGTTTGTAAGCCTGAAATCAGGAGACTGTATAAATCAACAGTTGTCTCAAACCGTGTGGAACATCCGATTTGGACAAGAAAGTTTCCCTGTGTAGTTGCACCAGAGCCAGTAATCTGTAACAGTGGTGTAATAAGGTTAAAAACTTGGAGGCTCTCTCCACGTATTAAAGAAAAAAATAGAGATGTGGCCAGACGCTTACCTCTGCAGTCCTCTAAAGGTTTCAGCCTAGTGTTTGTTTCCCAGATCAGCTGTGCAAAGTAAGTGCAGAGCATGTTGGTTAATAAACTGTTTTAATTATCTCATCATTCGACAGCTGTGCCGAGCTTTTCACAAGGCTTGCTGGTAAGAATACATGCCCCACCTTGTGGTCAACAATCGAATCTCATTCGACGTGACGTCATTCAAGTCGGCCGAATGGACACTGTGCAGATCTGCCGCCCGCGTCGCGTACAAGCGCACAACATGTTAGGTCGAAAAATCCGCCGAGCGTCCTATGATTGGCCGGCGAAGAGACACAGGAGTCCGCTCCCCCTCCCCGCAGGCCCGCGGAAGCCTAGGCAACGCACCTTCCCCAGCGTGTAGTACACATCGGGGAGCCAGGCAACCATAGCCGAACAGGGCAAACGGGGGACCAGAGTCCAACGCATCCCCTCAGACAATCAAAGCGCCGTGGCTGGCACGGGAACAATTTTTACCCAGTCAGTCACGGCGCAAGCGGCCGCATGGTGCCAAAACGCTGTGTCCCCACCCCAAGTCGGACAGCGATCCCCAACCCCGACTCTCTGCAATCACCATGAACCAAAAAAAGGAAAGAAAGTATATAACATAACAATATCATAATTATAAGATCTAAATCAATCATCAAATCAATACTCCTGAATGGAATATTAATACTAACCCTAAGCTACTAGGGTATTCAAATCAAATTTGATTGTTGTTTTTTATTATTTTTATTTTCACTTTTACTGAATTAACATTACAGTAGGTAGTAATGTTCATGTATGGACAGTTGGGAAATGGGTAATGTCAGAAGATTTTACATCTCTTTATAGTTATTATTCAAATGGCAAAAATAGGTTTTACTTGCTCAGAAATATTCTTATCTTGCAAAGATCGTTGTCGATCCTCATCAAATGCAAATTTATAAGTCAAATTTCGGGAAAACAGGTAAAGATCTTTTATGACGTCATATTTGTCCATCTCCATTGATGGACAGAAACTGAAGCCTAGCCAGAGGACATTGATCTCATCCTTATTTAAAGTGTATGGTGTGAGGTTGATAACATCTCGATCAGATCTTATGTTGGAAGGGGAGTGTTGGAGGGTGTGTGAAAATTTAGGGTAGAAGTAGATCAGCAGCGAACAATATGTGCATCTAAAGTGCTCTGACATGTACAAGATTGTAATTGAGAAGATGGAGTGGCATTGCCAAGTGAATTACCCGTGGGTATATGATCACTCATGATTGAGCCTGCATTTGTTGGAATCAGCCGATTCCCACTATTTTCTATTGAAGTGTTTGAAACTAGTGAAGTGTGGGTTTGTGTTTGTGTATTCAAAATTTGGATAGCTTGCAGGGCAGTAGCCCCCAAATATTTGCCCTGTGGGCCAGTGGTGCCACCTTGTGGCTGTTGGTGGTCTTGTGAAAGTCTGTGTGATATGAGAGTGATGTCTGTAATCGGGGGACGTCTCTTGAAGGGAGTATGGGAACCCCCTCCAAAATCCCGTTTACGTGCGCCAGTGTAATTATGATGTCCTTGCAGGTTCCCTTTCCGGGATGTAGTCTGTGAAGGAGATAATATCGAATCTGACTCTGTGTCCTCATCTGTAGTAAAATAAACATTGCTTCTAACTCTAAATTACGAGCATTTAGTCTAGGGTAGCTAGATTGATTAGTAGGATGCCACCTGTAGGCACAGTTCTCAGTAAAGGCCAGTCTGTCTTTAATCAATTTCTATTGTTTTTTTAAAATAATATCCTTAGTAATTTTTGTCACAAAGTCTTTCACCTCTTGCCACCTTTTTAGATAGAGTGCGTGGGTTTGTATTCTTTCATTCGTTGATTGTAATAACAGAATATCCTGATCCAACGAGTTTAATTCTCGTTGATAGTGTGAGAATAATAGTGTCATTAGATTTAAGCTACAGGATGTAAGGATACTTTCCCACGCAGCCCTAAATTCAGGTGTAACATTTTGAAACGAGGGGTAGACCTGTAACCTTAAGCCCAAAGGGCTAATGTTTTCCTGAACATATTTATTTAGAAACTCTATATGCCAATATAAGTTTGCTTTCTTTTTTAATAACAGCTTCATTTTTGCCATATACTGATTGATATCAGAATCTTGCTCTGAGTCAACATTGCAAGCAGTCTGTATTTCTGACATGTAACCCGTCCAGGCTGTCCCTACAAAATCCATCATTACCACCAAAAAACAGTAAACTCAATAAACTGATGATTGATGTACAATTATAGATCTACTCTAAGAAAAAAATAGTAAACAATTATAACAACCACTAATATGTCCATTTGGACAAATGCCCAGGTGCTTTGGTGACGTCACGGACATTGATGTCACTGGACTCCTCCCCCCTTCCCCAAGTGCCTCAGTCTGCTAACGAAGGGGAGGGGGAAGGAGTCCAGTGATGTTGAAGTTCTGATTGAACGGGGGAGGAGCTATTAATGATGTCACCCGCTGCTGCCCTACGGAACTAACACGATTGTCGTCTTTACATGCTGTGTTTTTGTCATCTTTATGGAAGTAGTTTGTGGTTGAACACAAAAATGTAGTCTTATACTTAAGCGGTGAGCACTTAGATCTTTTCTTTCTACCTATGACCTGGCATCCTTGCTGAGGTCTAAGGAAACGTGAGAGAAGTTTACGGTCCATGTAAACCCTATTGATACCCGCTTGTATGACCACCTGTTTGCACAGGGGTCCATGCCATAAGGTGAGAGTGATTAGTTAGACCGGAGGTGGAGGGATTGTCATGCTACTATAGAAAAAAAATTACTTACGTCAGTGCTACAGTTTGCGTTTAAAACGTATTTGTGTGAACTGTGAAGTTAAGTCATGGATTGTGGAAACTAACTAGTGTCGGGTGTTTGTATATAGTGTATATCACATTTACCACTGACTAATGCAGAGTTGAAATGCAAGGAGATCAGCTAAAAGTAGTTGGATCTGTATGTGCATTATAATTAATCGAAATTAGTCGATTAAAAAAAATTGATTAATCAAACACGAAGATTTTAATCAGTAACAGCCCTAGTCTAAATATATTATGTGGAATATAGAATGTCCAGCAAACCATACAGCATGACACAGTGTGAAATAGAGAATGCATAGTGCAGTCTAAGCAATGAGATGGTATGACATTGGAAATGTACAGGACAGCCTACAGTATTAAATAAGGAATGCACAGTGCAGTCTACAGAATGAGGTATAACAAGGAATAGGGAATTCACAACTCTGCCCACAGAATGGGATATGGAATAGGGAATGTACAACACTGCGGCAGTGTGGAAAATTGAATGTTCAGCACAGTGTACAGAATGAAGCGTTGTGGAAAAGGGAATGTTCAGTACAGTATACAAAATAAGGTGGTGTGGAATAAGGGAATGCTCAGCACAGTGTAAAGAATGGGGCAGTACAGATTAAGGTTTCATGTACACTAGCATTTCCTAAACTTGAGTTCAGGAGTTATTGGCCTACAGTATGTGTACACTGTACAATGTACACATAGGCTTTTAGCAGAGTTTAGGAGCTGCTGTGGTCAGGTGAGTTTCAACCTCCCTCAACTTCCCTCTCCTGAATATGGAAAAACTGTTTTCAGGATAGAAACATTTTGCCAGCTGGTCGTGGTTAAATGCAAAACATGGCAAAACCAAGTTTAGCATTTTCCTATGGCCACAGTATATGATGGCCAAGTGTACATGAAGCCTAAGGAATATACAGCATGGGATACAGAATGAGACAGTGTGGATTAGGAAAGGTGTAGTACAGCATCCAGAATGAGGCAGTGTGTAATAGGGAATGCACAGAGAGAGCACAGTGTACAAAATATGTCCGGGTGGAATAGTAAATATACACCACAGTTTGCAGAATGAGGCAGTGTGTAACAGGAAACATGTAGCACAGTGTACAAAATGAGCGACGTGGATTAGGGAATGTATCACACAGTGTAAAAAATGAGTCTGTGTGGATTAAGGAATTTACAGCACAGAACACTAAATGAGGTGGTGCAGAATAGAAAATATACAGCACAGCATACAAAATAGGATATAATGGAATAAAGAAAGTATAGCAGAGTTCTTACATACATCTGATTTCTCCATATTGTGCCCTACATAGCGAGGTATGTTGGTTGAACTGGATGGACTTGTGTCCTGTCTCCATAGACAGAACAGAGTTTGTAAGAGTTTGGGGCAGGATCCCAGTGTGCTAGTCACAGCAATAGGAAACAGGTCACAGCTGCAGTGCCTGAGGTCGGACAGTATTCAGTGGCATTACTAAAGGCAGGGGGAATAGCACAGCATGGCTAAGCTCCATGCTGCTGCCCTTCAGAATAGAATGCTCCTCCTGGTCTCTTGTCTGTTCCTCTACCTAGGCCCCATATCATATGTGTGGGTGGCTATGACAGTAGTCCTACCACTGAAGGCAATAAGGTCACATATCATGCAAAGGAACAGTGCTCATAAGACTAGAGGATGCATTTTTATAAAGGCACTGTGCAGAGACACAGAGCAAGAGACCAAATACACATCTCTCCTGTATATTTGACTAACCATTGGGATGTAGGTGCCTCAGCAGTGTAGTCAATGTAACCAGGCTGGTAAATTAAGCTAAATGCATAGGTGTTAGGAATGACTGAATCCTCAAATTCTATGAAAAGTCATAAAAATCTCAACTCAAGGTCAAGTCCCATCGCGATCTTGACGCGACAGTCGTACGACTGTGGATCTGACTTTTCCCTGCAACTTGCTGTCCGATATCTGTTTGACTTCAATGAACAGGGATCCGACTTTGATTCCCCCACAATACCAGGCACTGTCTGGAATGAATCTTTAGAGGGAACTCCGCACACAATGTAATAAAAAAACAAAATGGCATGGGTTCTCCATCCAAGAGCATACCAGGCCCTTTGGTCTAGTATGGATTTCCAGGGGAACCCACACTCCAAAAACAATTGCGTGAGGGTCCCCCCCAAAAATCCACACCAGATCCTTATCTGAGCACACAGCCTGGCAGGTCAGGAAAGGCGGTGGGGACGAAAAAGTGCCCCCCCCTGAACCGTACCAGGCCTCATGCCCTAAACATGGACAGGTTGGGTGCTTTGGGGTGGTGGGCACAGGGCTCCCCCTCCTCTCCCTCTGTTCTTCTTCTGGTGTTGACTCAACGCTCTCTCCCACTCTAATGCTGGTGTGCCACTACTTGTATTGGCATGGGGCAGGGTCATGGAGGCCCACCCCTTATGATGTCACTGCCTAGGGCATGATGGGTGGTGACATCTTAAGGGGTGGGCCTCCAGTGACCCCACCCAATGCCAATATAAGTGGTAGCACACCATGCAACCAGCATTGGAGCGGGAGAGAGCGTTGAGTCATCATCCAAAGAAGAACAGAGGGTGAAGACAGTGGAGAAGACCCAGCAGAAGACACAGAGAGGGCTAGAAGACCTCAGTGGAGAGTGGAGAAGACCTGGAGAGGGGAAGAGAACCAGCAGAGGCAGAAGACATCAGTGGAGGAAGCAGAAGAACCAGAGAGGGGAGAAGCAGTCAGAAGAGACGCCGGAGCTGCCTTAATAACTTACTTTAAAAACCTTGTAAAAGGGGACTTTCAGATTCCGATAAGCTCCCCACCTGCAGACCCCGACAATCAACGGCCAGGGTTGTCGGGAAGAGGCCCTTGTCCTTATTAACATGGGGATCAGGTGCTTTGGGGCAGTGGGGCAGTTGGGCATAGGGCGCCCCTGCCTCAAAGCACCCACCTCCCGTTGAGGGCATGCAGCCTGGTATGTCTCAGGAGGGGGCGCTCGTTCGTCCCCACCCCCTTTCCTGACCTGCCGGGCTGTGTGCTCGATTAAGGGTCTGGTAAAATCCATACCAGACCGAAGGGCCTGGTATGCTCCTGGAGGACAAACCCATGCCTTTTTTTTCATTTGGCGTGGAGTTCCCCTTCAAGATCATCAGAGTACAAGTCTCATGCCAGAATCAGTTAAGACGACGATCCGGCTTTGATCTGACTTCAGTGATATTCAATGGGCTGAAGTAGGATCAAAGTCAGACCAAAGTAGTGCAGGGACTATTGTGAAGTCAGCATGACTTGAAGTCGTACTAATATGAATGGTTGTCATTGGAAAGTATGGAGAACGACTTGTCATGTGACTTTGCAGTCCCAAGTCGCAGGACAAGTCGTACAAGTGTGAAAGGGGCCTTAGGGAAATCCTGAGAATCAATTTTAGCTATTTTCAGGACTAATAGGTAAGGAATTGTTAAAAAGGGGTATGGAGAGCTGGACATTGCCATGGGGGAGATTTAGCTGCTGGCACCAGCCCCTTATTATTCATCTAGGGTTCCTGGGCCATTTTTGCCATTTTCCTATTTTTTTGCTATTTTTCACTTACAGATTTGAAGGTTAGTAAAGACCCGCCAAACCATTTATTTTCTGAACGCAAAGGACCTGCGGAATTAAAATACAGTGCTACTGAAATCTTACTTCCCGTAAAAATTGTGCAAGTATTTTCAATAAATATATACTACAATTGCTATCATCACACAGAGATACAACATAACTTTCAAAATTCTTAGTCTAAAAGATAAAACCGTATTAATGTTAACAAACAACACATATTTGTAGGCTTTAAATCTCACCTTTTTGAAAAAAAAATTAAGAAATGCTGGAAATAAGCGATTTAAAAGGGTGTATTTATAATAACAATTTGCATAGCTAGTCATCCTGTGAAACTATATGTACATTTGTTCTGTGTAAATGAGAGTAAAATTCTCTCGTGGTCGAGGGAAATAAACGCTTTATGTATTATGATACTAAACTCCACCTAGTGGCCATAATGCAGTATTTTTCTGGTTTACTCTTATTCTGAAGGCTAGAAAAATAGCCTAATAAGATTTTTTTCCCCCTTATTTACATTATATTTAACCTTAGGAAGTATCTCTACAAAATCTACACTCTTATTACAGGGAGTACCTTGTATATTGCTGCAGACTCCTGCGTCAATCACCACACAAGCAGACATTGTTATTTCTGGAGATGCAGCAACAGTGTACAGAGTATGTTTTACCCATCACTCCATGAGATCAGCATTAACAGAGAGCTGGTCTCATCACTGGGATGTGAAAGCTGCAGCAAACAGAGAGCAACAGCACAGTGGGGGTGTAAAAAACATTTTTAATGGATGTGATTGGAGGCTTGTTACAGTAGCTACCAAACACATCCTTTCATCAATAAAGGTATTCATGGACATGATATGGCTGTAAGCCTCTGGTCGCTAAAGCAACCATAAACTGTAAAAATGCAGAAGACATAAGGACATAAAGTCATCCTGCTACAAGCAGTTCTGTTTCCTTACATCCATTGCAGTAAATAGGTAAATTACAAGCTTGGGAGAAGCCTTTAATCCTGTCCCTGTCACTGGCATACAATCATAGATTGCGCACAATTAGCTGCTTACCAGGCCAGCACAGCCTGAGAATGACAACTCTAAACCAGGAAGTCACTACCTGGTTCATTCACTGGCACCCATCATAATTGTCTTGGGCCTGTTTGTGGGACAACAGAGAAAGGGATGCATGATAGGATGATGGAGGAGGGGGGTGACACTACTGCAACCTGTGATCAGGTAGCTTTACAGTAGGCCAAATCACGTAATGGAGAAATTTGACAGTCAGCTTAATGAGTACACATACACTCCTGGGAGTTGCTGTGTGTGTAAAAGGGGTCACTGCAACTACTGAACGCCACATACTGGCAGCATTGAAAAGCTAATGCCAAACACCTATTTACAGTGTGCGAGTCTGTGGCCAGTGCTTCACCACAGTGACAGGTACCTATTATTTTGACCAAAGGCCATCTCCCAGCTTCCATTATTTTGCACCTGCCTTCCACCAGCATGTAGAATTAAATGACGTGGCAGGGGAGAGGGGAAGAATATAAGGAGGGGTGTTGGGGTGCTGGTAAAAAGGAGGAAGAGGGTTGCAGTGCCGACAGTGAAGAGGGGGAATATTGGGGTGCTTACTGTGGGGAGGAGGAAAATATATTCCACAACAAAGGGGGAAGAATGGGCAGCAGCAGATGGATGGGGAACCCTATAGCCAGGGGGAAGAGAATGCAGCAGCAAAAATGTAGTGCAGAATCCTATAGACATAGGCTTCCTCTCGCCAATCAGGTTATTTTTTCAGGGAAGATACACTTCTTTATTTTTTTTTCTAGGGGTGCAAACTGCAAAGGGTAAACTTGTTCCTGGCATAGGCAAAATTGTCCTTGTTTACAATACGTCACTGCATGCTTGTGCAGTAAAAAAAATACTATATTTATCCCCTTTATTGCCATATCCCCTACTAATCACTTCAGCCCCGGAACAATATACCACCTTAATGACCAGAGCACTTTTTACAAGTTGGCACTGCGCTGATTTAACTGATAATTGCTCCATGCAATGTTGTACTCAAACAAAATTTGCGTCCTTGACAAAGAGAGCTTTCTTTTGGTGGTATTTTATCAGCTCTGGGATTTAAATTTTTTGGGCTATAAACGAAAAAAAAAGAAGAAAAAAAGTTTTAAAAAAAAAGATATTTTCTACTTTTTGTTGTAAATGAATTCCAATAAACTCAATTTTAGTCATACGTTAAGGTCAAAATGTATTCAGCCACATGACTTGGGTAAAAAAATAAATAAATTCAATAAGTGTATATTTATTGGTATGCGTAAAAGTTAGCTTGGAGTGTCTACTTTCCTAAAATAGGTCATGGGGGGGAGGTTCTGAACTGTTCTGGCATTTTATGCACAACATTAGAAGCTTATGCCACACATCACCCAATCTTCTAACCACTTGAACCACTTGAACCGTCCTTTCTGACACTTTTTGTTTACATTACATTTTTTTGCTTAAAAAACAACTTTGAACCCCCAAACATTATATATATATATATATATATATATATATATATATATATATATATATATATATATATATATATATATATATATATATATATATATATATATTTTTTTTTTTTATTTTTTTTTTTTTTTTTTTTTAAAGCAGATGCCCTACTAAAATGATGGGTGTTACAATTTTGTTTTTCACAAAGTATTTGCACAGTGATTTTTAAATGCATTTTTTGAAAAAAAAAACACTTTTTTGAATTGTAATGCACAAAAACACACTATATTGCCCAAATGTTTGGTGAAATATAAAATATGATCTTATGCCAATTACATAGATACCAAACACAAACATGCTTTAATATTACGCACACTGATGCAGCATCAACATCTATATACATTTTCAAAAGCCTTTATAGGTTACCACTTTAGATTTGCAGAGGAGTTCTACTGTTAAAATTACTGCCCTCCATCTGACGTTCACGGTAATACCTGACATGCATGGTGCAATTGCTGTCTACATATGACACGAGACTGACGCTTGTGTTCACAACTATCCCTTTCATTTTTTTAAATCATTTTATTGTTATCACAGGGAATGTAAATATCCCAATTTGTAGTGACAGGTACTCTTTTTGGAAAAATTGGGGTCTGTTAGACTCTAGATTTCTCCTCAGCCCTTAAAGGATCTGACCACATCAAGATCAGTGTGATAAGATGCTTTCCCGATTTCCCAGTGGCGCTGTTTATATCCGGCGAAATGCTTGTAGCTTCCGGTTCCTTAGGCCATAGAGACGATTGGAGCCATTCTAGTCTTTGATCAGCTCTATGGTCAGCTAGCGGAACCACCAGCTACATTCTCGGGTTCCCCAGTGGGACAGGAGAGCCCAAGAAAACGATGGAAGACGGTGGGGGGGGGGGGGGGGACATTCCCTCTCACTGCTTGTAAAAGCAGACTAATGGCTAATTAGCTGCTAGGATTACTTTTACATGAAAGCCGACCCCCAGATGAAATATAATAATGCCAACATGATACCTAACCTGCAGGCATCATTCTGGTATAACCACTCAAAGTCCAGCAACATACCAATACATCGCTGGTCCTTGTTGGGCATATATTGTAATGTTCTTTTTTTCATGCAGCCTGCAGGTTAAATGAAAAAAGAGAGGTGGTATGCCCACCATTAGAATACCGCCCTGCATCCACCCACTTCTAATGATGGGCATACATGAACCATGCTTTTTTTTTTCGTTCATCGATTGATGTGGATGAAGAAATCTCTGACAAGAAAAGTAAATAAAAATATATGCCAAAGCATAGGGGCAATCCTCCCCTAATGTCCACCACTGCCCCCATGCATATATGCTCTTGAAATCACCTCCTACAGAGCTGGAGTCAAGGATTTACATATCGTGAGAGCAAACCCTGTTGCTGTCAAAGTAAATAAACCTATGCTGCAGCTGAATGGCGTACCTGCAAAGCAAATAAGGGTTAACAATATAACACAGTAACATTACAATATAACAGTAGGAAATACCTGCAAAGCAAACATGATAAAACACAGTAACAATAAAACATTACAGTTAATCATAAAATACAGTAAAACAGAGCAGAACAATAGAGAGAGAACAATAGACAGAGAAGAAAAATAAAACAAGAACTATTTTGGCCTTTTTATTTATTTATTTTTATTTTTTATGGGTTTTTTTGGTCCACAATAGATCTGTACAGCTCCTCCATGAAAAACACAGCTTGTAACAGTCAAGGGTAAAAAAAAAAAAAATTAACTGTTAGCGCTAGCAGGGATCAGTTCAATGACTGTGCTAAAGCTGCAGTTTTGTGTGCTGTGTTTTGTAAGTAACAGTGATCTATTGATACTGCACTTGCGTGGGCTGGGCTGGACGTAGGGGCTAAATGCAGATGCTGGCAGGTTGATTCTGCTAACGCTGTGTTTTTGGGAACACTATACTATTAGGGATACTAGTATAGATCTGATCAGATCAAACATATTAATCCATTCAAACACTATTCTAGTAAGGGAGGTGTATGGTGTGTGCTACTGGCAATCAAAGGGTTCAAATCTGTCTGGGATTGACGCTGACTGACGCTGACACCTAACTGATGCTAACTAGCTAACCCGTGACAGTGATCAGAAAAAAAATCTGTACACTATACTAATGCCGCAGTGAAAGTGAGTGAAAGGGTTAACTGGGGATGATCAAGGGGTTAAACCTTTATTAGGGACTATAGGGTGAATATAGGGTGAATACCCTAAACCTATCTGGAACTACCGCTAGCTGCCCTAATGCTGTTTAGAGTCAAAAGTGAAACTAATATGGTGATATTACAGGGATTAATACAGGGAGTGAAATGATTAACTGGGAGGGGGGGGGGGGGGGGGGGGGCGCGATCAGGCCATTCAAAAGTGTGCCTACATGTACTGGTGTTAGTGTAGTGTTGGTGTACTTCATTCATGTCTTCTCCTCTCGTCCTGGAACTGAAAAGAGCTCCATGAGGGGAGATTACATAATTTCCTCTAACTGTGTTTACATTACACAAGCAGAAGACAGTCTGCCATTTGCCAGAACCGATCAGCAGGTCCAGGCCAAAAATTATTGGCCTGGGTCTGTAGATCGATCGGTTCTGTAGCAAATGCAACCGCCAACCTGCATGCACGACTAACGTACCCCTACGACAAAACGCATTATAAGGGAATTCCAAAACTTTTACAAATCAATTTACAGTGGGGATAACCACCCGTCTCAGCACACGGTGGACCAGTTTCTTGACAACATACAGATTCCCCGTTTGGAAGACAAACACCACCCAAAATTAAAAGCCCCTATCTCATCGCAGGAAGTAAGCGCAGTTATCAAAAACTTAAAGTCACAATCTGCCCCTGGCCCGGGCGGATTTTATGCCCCTTTTTACAAAACCTTTTCCACAACACTTGCTCCCTAGATGGCCTGTTTCTTTAACGCTCTGCGACAGGGAGACCCTCTAGATAATTTGATTAACGTGACTTATATTACAGTTCTCCCCAAATCAGGCAAGGATCCTTGATAAGCAATTATAGACCGATTTCACTCATAAACAATGATTTGAAGATTCTGACTAAAATCCTTATATATATATATCAACAAGGATCAAGTGGGCTTCATTCCTGGGAGACAGGGTCCAGATCAAATCCATTGCACGATTGACATCATTTCCCTTCTCAAGGCAAACTGGGATAATAGTTCTCCTCTGCAGGGCTGTCTCCTCTCACTAGACCTCCAAAAAGGCATTGACTCTGTCCACTGGCCCTATATTTTCTCCACCCTGAAATTCTGGGGATTTGGAGACTCCTTCATCAATATAATGCGTGCTCTGTATTCCACCCCCACAGCTCAGGTGCAGTGGCAGAGATTTAACTCAGAATCTTTTCATATATCTAGGAGCACCAGGCAAGGATGCCCGCTCTTGCTTCTGATCTTTGCCATTGCAATTGGGACGCTAGCGGTATCCATTAGAAACAACTCGGACATTCACAGCATTCATTGTGGATACCGGTGCCACAAATGCACCTTGTTTGCTGAAAACATATTTCTTTTCATCTCATCCTTGTTCATTTCGCTCCCTAACTGTCTGATATGGGTACTCACTGAGGACAAGATGCTAAGAGCGGTAACCTCTTGCAACTAAGCGCACTCCACTCCTGGAGATGGTACAGGGGGTGAAGGGCACAAAGAGGCACGAGTCACCAGCAGGCAGGGCAGGTCTTGCATGAAGGTCATCGGAAAGGAGACAGCTGTGCAAGGCTGAAATATGCTGAAGCTCAGGGAGGTAGATGAACAGCTAGTCCAACAACAGGCCAGTGTAAAACACCAATAACTGGCAAGAGTCTCTTAGATAGGGAGAACAGCCTTGTACTGGAGACTGAAAGCAGGTTTGTAAACAGGCTGATGATTAAATGCTGAAGACTGATAGGAAGTCCGTGAAACAGGTCGAGGGTCAAATACAGATAACTGGAGGCAAAGTCTGTGAGCAAACCAGGGGTCAATCACTGGAAACAAATAGCAGAGTCTGGGAGTAGGCCGAGGGTCAATCACTGGAGACAGGAAGCAATATCCGTAGACAGGCCGAGGGTCAAACACAGGAGGCAAGTAGCGAGGTCCGAGAGGCAAGCCGAAGGTCAGATGCAGGAAGAGATTAGCGTAAGTCAAGGTCAATCAGGATCACAACGAGTAATCAAGAATCAGGATACAAGCAGGAAAACACACAGGAAGCTGAAACACAAGCCAGCAACTTGGCCATGACACAGAGTGGCTTTTATAGGCGGTGGGAGGCTCAGGTTGTGTGTGCACTATTGCGTATGCGCATTCACCGTTCCGCTGAATTGTGCCCAGGGATGCGCCAGAGTGTGGCTCTACCGTGCATGTACATAGGAACGCGGCGATATTGGCGACGCTAGTACTTGCTTCTTTCCTGACACTATTTGCCAGCTCTTGGATGACTTCAGGAAAATCTCGGGGCTCCTGGTCAACTTTAATAAATCCCAAGCACTCAACATTAACATCCCGGATTGTTTGCTCACAAGGCTTAGAGAGGATTTCCGATTCACCTGGAGCGATTCGTCAAAAAAGTACCTGGGGATTAAGCTAACCTCCAAGGTTGAACTCCTTTATCAGGCCAACTACCCCCAGCTATTCAAAAAACTAGCAGATGATTTATCCAGGTGGTCTCAGCACTCTTGTTGGGAAAAATCAATACGATAAAAATGACACTACTCCCTCGCATTTTATACTACTTCAGAGCACTCCCTATCCCCTTAGTCAAGGCCCATCTAAAACAATTTCAAACCAAAATTATTAAATTTGTCTGGGGAGGGGGGGACACAGTCCTTTTCCGGCCAAGGGAGGAGGAGGGCCTGGGTCTTCTAAACTTATTTTGGTATTTTCAAGCAGCACAACTAGCTCAGATCTCGGCAGTCTACTCCCACTGGGAACTACCTGACTGTATACATATCGAATGTTAGGCGGTCCCACTCCACACCCTAGACTATCTCTTAAGGTGCCCAAAAAAAATTGAGACCCCAATATTATCCCCGACACTCTAACGCTTGTTTACCCTCTGGGACAGCCTGAAGGGTAACAACCAATTAACCCCCCCCCATCGAACCGCTAAAACACCTCTTCCAAAACCCGGCATTTCCACCAGGGTTAAACATAAAAGCCTTCAGGTGGTAGCTTGAAAAAGGGCTATATAGAATAGGGCACTTCCTTAGACCCATGGGCCCATTTTCCAAAGCATACTGCATCAATAATCTGCATATGCCACCTTCTGAGCTTTTCCTCTACACTCAGATCGCCAACTTTCTCCACAAACTAAGGAGAGCACAACCTAACAGTCCCCAAATCACTACCTATGAAAAATGGTGTGGTCAGGCCTATGAGCGGGGGGGGGGGGGGAGGGAATCAAGGTGATCTACAGGGCACTGTCCTCCGCTTGCGCCAAGACTTTCTACATGTTAGCCTGGGAAGAAGATCTCTCTCAACAAAGGAAACTAGAAACTTAGAACAGAAATTTATTTCAATCATACAAGGGTGTCCTTAACTCAAGCCTAACAGAAGCAAGTATAAAAGTA
This sequence comes from Lithobates pipiens, assembly GCF_037356315.1. Lineage (NCBI taxonomy): Eukaryota > Metazoa > Chordata > Amphibia > Anura > Ranidae > Lithobates > Lithobates pipiens. The sequence goes on along the minus strand of NW_027507764.1, from coordinate 330,301,012 downwards.
ATTTCCAGATGGTACCTAGTCCCATCGAGACTGGCCAAACTATACCCAACGTCATCCCCCTATGCTTTCGGGGGTGTGACCTCAGAGGTGATATGATTCATGTGTGGTGGGTATGCCCCAGAATAAAGAGTTTCTGGAACAAAGTCTTCTCCCGGATATGTAAGGTGACCAAGATCCCCCATTCTAATGTCACCCCTAGTTGCCTTTCTCAACTTTCAAAGCCTCCAGGAGTACACAACGCCTGATTTTCCTCATCCTCTTGGGAGCCAAACTTACTCTAGCCAAAGCCCGGAAAAAAGCCGACTGTCTCAACGCTAATAGCTAAAAGAAAAATGTCCTGGATTATGGCACAAGAGAAAATGGCAAGTGAACTCCTGGACAGCACCAAGAAATTGGAAAAAGTTTGGGAACCCTCGGCAACCTTTATAGGTGTTCCCTTACACCCCGGACCTCAAATCGACCACTTTCTCTCCCACTCTCCCCTAGTCAGCCCTTCTTCTTCTCTTCTCATTCAACCCTTCTTCTTCCTTCTCCTCTTTCCTTTGGTAACGGGCTTCGGCCCTCACCTTTTTAGGTGACCTAGTTAAATCAAATGTCTGGTCTAATTTTAGCAAATGGCACACTTCACCCATCACTGCTCTCTTGTTGCTTGATAGTTTGATGTTTATCCCATCTCTACTCATCATTTGATTAGTACTATATGTCATGATATAACATCTGAGTTCATTTCCATGTTCTGGAATCGCTGAAAAACAACTAGGTACCCTCCAGGTGTTCTGACCAGGAGCTGAAGAGCACCGGCCACTGTAAGATCCCATTTGGGGTGGTAGGTCAGCTCTCTCCCCAGGCCCAACACTCTCATTATGGCCAGTTGTTTAGCATCATTATAATCTACCAAACCTATATTCAATGATATTTGTGGCTGTTACATGTTCATGTTATTAATTTTATGTGCCTTTCATTTTACCGTACTCCTGCTGTTATTCAGGCCATGTTGGCTAATACAGGACAAATGGTCCTACATATACTTCTGTACTTTGTATTTTACATTGAATAAAATTTATTGAAACTACAATTTAAGCAATCCTATTTTTATATAACTATTTTCAGAATTACATGTTTTATTTTTGTTTTTTTCTCATAAGACCGTTACCTCCCTGGTTAAGCAAACACTGCCAGGGATAGTAATGAAAACTGAGTAATGCCTTAGGCAAAAAGGAGTCCTAGACCTCAAACTACTTTGTCCACATACAAAAAACAAAAAAGGATTCTTACAAGATAACGCCACAAGCTCGCATAATCATCTTGTAATCATCTCAGATAATCACCTTGCAGAGATAACAGCTAACACCACCCTTTAGGTGAGTGTAGAGAGAGGAATTTACCCAATTGGTTTTAAAAAAAAGCCAATTTTTGAAGTGCAGAGAGAACCAGATTAGGTTTTACTTAAGTAAAAACAAACAAAAGAGGGAGCCTCCATCTAATGCCGCGTACACACGAGCGGCTTGTATGGCGTACTTAGTCCGTCATACAATCCGACGGACAGTCCGTCGTACTTTCCACTGAACGGACTTGACCACACACGGATACCCAAACAGTCCGACGAAAGCTTGCGCGATGACGTACAGCACGTACGACGGGACTAGAAATAGGAAGTCCAAGACACAGCAAAGCCCTGTAAATCCTTTCTGGGCATGCGCCATTCTTAGTCCATCCGACTAGCATACTGACGACCGTATTGTCCGCTGAAACCAAAGTACGACGGACAGAATTTCGGAAAAATCTGAAATTCTTAGTACTCCGGACTGCACGCTGAAAAAGTCCGCTGAAGCCCACATACGAGCGGATTGTCCGCTGAAATGTGTTTCGACGGACTAAGTACGCCATACAATCCGCTCGTGTGTACGCGGCATAAATGTAAACCATGAACACAAGAGCCATAATGGATAAATAAAAAATATTGCACTCACTAAATGTAAGTAGGTAGAAAGCATGTCATCCTAGAGAACATGGGCATCGGAGGAACTGCAGAGATTGGCAGGCAAATGGCTGGTGATTGCAAAGTTACTCTAGGAAGCTGCTGGGTGTCAATTTGTCTGACTGAGGTGCGGCTGCTTCTGGGTCCACTCTGCCCACTCAGCATGGATCCGTTAGGCTCAGATCTCCTCAGGGATGAAATCACTATGTACAGGGGATGTGGCCAGGTTTTACTCATCGATTCTGAGACCTATCAGTTCTGAAACAAGATAGAAAGGGCAGGAACCTGACCTTTAATAAAGGAAAGACATGCTGGTTCAGACCCAGCCAGTCACCTGCCATTACTATGTTTTTAACGTTTAGCTTTTAAAAATTATTTACGGATTTACATATTTTTTTTTACAATTGTTTCATTGTTTTTATTTGTATTGTTCTATTTTAAGGACATCTCTTCTCTGGTCAAACAAACACAGGCAGGAACAACAAGGAAAAGCTGGGAACTCTTCGTAGGAAGAAAGACAAAGTAGAGATGTTAGGGTTATTTCCGAAAAGCAAATCCACTTTTCACTACAAGTGCAAGCTACAAGTGCAAAGTGCACTTGAAATTGCACTGAAAGTGCACTTGGAAGTGCAGTCGCTGTAAATCTGAGGGGTAGATCTGAAATGAGGGGAAGCTCTGCTGATTTTATAATCCAATCATGTGCAAGCTAAAATGTTTTTTTTTTTTTTTTTCCTTGCATGTCCCCCTCCGATCTACAGTGACTGCACTTCCAAGTGCACTTTGCACTTGTAGTTTGCACTTGTAGGGCAAAGCGGATTTGCCTTTAGTAAATAACCCCCACTGTTTCCAGTTTGTTAATATTTGGTCTTCATTTACCCATACAAAAGAGATTATGCTTTTTTTTTTTCATTTTTATTTGAATATGGTGAAGCTTGGTCTTCCTAGTATCAGTTCTTAAAATACAGCATGTTACATTATAGTACAGTACTGTACAGTATAGTACATTTTTTGACACTAGCGGTATATGTTATAATATCATAAGACCATGGGCTATATGTACACAAACATGGTATATATGTACACATTAGAACTTACTTTTGTGAAACATAATTCTGCTGTTCATTTTATATGGCACTGTGATATTCCTGGTGGACAAGTATTGATCTGTAAATAATTAAATGGTTATCTATAATAAAAAAAAAAAACCTGTTTTATCTTAGATCCCAAGAGAGACTGTATGTCATGCTTCACACTTGATTAATTTTGTTTATCTTTGTATCCATATTTAAACAAAAGTTATTACATTTTGCAGTCGACCAACCAACACATTCTTTGTTAGGTAAGAAGATTGTATAAGACTACTAGACACAAAGATAGAGTTTCATTTTTAATCAACAAGATTGTTTACTTACAAAGAATATAGTTTATATCTGATATGTCACAGGGTTTTATAAACTGATACCTCTTCTGTATCTGCTTTGGCTTACTTTTAAGTGAAATTCCAGGCTAAATTCAGTGGAAATACCTACGTATATGTTTACTGTTTTAGTTTTCTGAAATATTTGTACAGTCAATTTTGATTATGATTTTTACACTGCACATTAGACATTGATTTACTTATTATTTATTTATTTTCTGGTTAAACTATGCAACTTCATCTTGTCACCTCTCTACCTCCAGCCTGCTCATTGGGACAATATTCAGCATCATCATGTCTATACAGTAGTGTGGAAAATTACCCTGTAAAGTAGTCAGGAAAGCTAAACAGTGACAGTGCCTCCTGAAAGCCCACCCAAGAAATAGCCACCTTCCTTCCATTAACTCACTGCCAATTTCTTGTTCTAATATAACAAGGTTTTCAGGTATGGGAGAACATGTGACAATGGTTTACCATACTTGGAGCCATAATATTATACACCACTTGTGTAAGCTAACAGACACCATCAGCCACTTGCTCTTATCTGCGGTGGACTCCTGCAGCTGGGAAGCAGTGATGGAGTGTGGATTGCTAAGTAGACCTTGCTGAGGTAGGTAGGGTATCCAGAAGCACTGCACATTTGCAGAAAAAACATTACTAACCCTCTGGCAGGCAACACAGTAAACAAGTATGTAAACAGTGTATGTCACAGTTTATTCAGAGTTCCTCTTTAATATAGAGCACACAAAGTGTCAATGTATCTGTGTTTTCATACATGATTCACTCAAAGTGCACTCAATATTCTCAAATTTTTCTAATTACTTCTGAAAAAATATGCAAATATTTGGTAAAAGTTGGGGGTTACACATTGATAAATAGATTTAAAATGGAAATTCAAGCCTAACGATTCTTAAAAATGTTCCCTTCCCCCTCCTCCTGCCTACCCTGTGTAAAAAAGTTCTGTATATTTACCTATTTTTAATCAGGTACAGTCACGAGATCCTACAGATGAACACTTCAGCTTCCCTCTGTCAGTGAACGGTGGCTGCAGGAAAGAAGTGGGAGTGCTTGGCCATGGGAGCCTATGGGTGACATCATGATTCCCAGAATTCCCAGCTGTGGTCGACCGCACCATGACACAGGGGAGCTGGAAAGGCAGGATCATGTGACCAAAACAGACTAAAAAAGGTAAGTATATAAAATGCTTTTTTTCACAGGGTAGGCAAGATTGGTAAGAGGAAGGGTAGGGAACATTTTAAGAATAGTTATTGCTATCCTTGAATTCCACTTTAAGTTGTAATTGGTATTATTTTGCAATAAATAATGGCAAGCTATGTAACTAGAATGCCCTGCGTAGTAATAATAATTTTTAAAACTAAACTCTGGGTGAATTACCTACCTTATTTCTTGCCCTTGCAGGCTTCCTTTCTCTTCACAAGTCCAGTAACCTGAAGGTTTTCCTCTTCCCTGCCTGACTGGTTGCAGCTCTCCAACATCTTTGTGTACAATGCAGGACCATTGATTCTACATTGTATGGGATGTCAAGGGCTTATCCACAACCCTGGAGTGTAGAAGAGAGACAGAGAGTGCTGGCTGCTGGAGAAGCAAGGAGTAAGGCAAGTAATTAATCTTATATTATTATTATTATTATTATTATTATTATTATCATCCCCTACAAGCCTTTAACCTTCCCAGTGCAAAGTGGGCCCCAGCACAAGGGTATTTTTATTTTTTTTACATGTCAGAGATTAGCTGTAAAATTAAAATGTAAAAGTTTCATGCCGCGTACACACGAGCGGACTGTATGGCGTACTTAGTCCGTCATACAATCCGACGGACAGTCCGTCATACTTTCCACTGAACGGACTTGACCACACACGGATACCCAAACAGCCCGACGAAAGCTTGCGCGATGACGTGTACAGCACGTACGACGGGACTAGAAATAGGAAGTCCAATACACAGCAAAGCACCCTTCCGCCGTGTAAATCCTTTCTGGGCATGCGCCATTCTTAGTCCGTCGAACTAGCATACTGACGAGCGGATTGTCTGCTGAAACCAAAGTACGACGGACAGAATTTTGAAAAATCCGAAATTCTTAGTACGCCGGACTGCACGCTGAAAAAGTCCGCTGAAGCCCACACACGAGCAGACTGTCCGCTGAAATGTGTTTCGACGGACTAAGTACGCCATACAGTCCGCCCGTGTGTACGCGGCATAAGTAAATATGTGAATCCATCCAATGGTTCCAAATAGTATAACACCACCACAGTTTGAAAAAAAATATACATTTTTACAACAGCTCATTAGAGTAAGAATTCATTTAAATACACAAAAAAGGTCTATTTTCTACTGCAGACCTTGGTTTCATCTGTGCAGCCTTCTTTGAATTGGAATAATAATAATAATAAGTGCAATAATATTGTTCAGGACTTTTTGGTCAAACGGTGAGCCAACTTTTAATACAGACCACAGGCTTCATTAAACAGCGCAGATATTTTTACGGAATGTAACATCTACTTCCATATATTATACTAATGTAGATATGATTAATCTACAATCTACCAGACTATTGAGGATTTAGGAGTACATACAAGTATGGTTTTATATTATTGATTTAATGGATTTAAGTGTGGTATTCTAAAAAAAAATAAACATGCATACTCAACACCATGCTGCTGTTGTCCCAGCTGGCTCAGAGCCAGAGAACTGAGGGATCATATGACTGCATCACTCAGTTCTCAAACTGCTCTGAGCAGAGAGTGGTGACGGTTAGTCAGTCGGTGACTGCTATGCCCTTCTAGTGCTCCCTGGAGCACTGGGGTGAGGTGGGGATGAAAGCAGCTGGCTCAGGCTCTCAGTGGTGCTCTGAGAGGTGGAACCACCTGCTGATCAGGCATCTGGCTGGATCCTGACATTATTGTCTAGTCTTTGAGACTGTGTTATGGGTTGCAACAGGAATCTCAGTAAGCTAAGGCTTTGGACATTAGGTAGGTTTGTGATCTGGAAGATAATTGTGCCAAAAAATGAGGGAGTTTAAGATAAATGTTGTTACCTGAGGTGATAACTAGAGCTGAACATTAAAATAAGGATACTTAGGCCTTGTATACACTACTGTTTTTTATGGGGTGGTTGAACAAAAAAAACTGACAGCTCAGGTCAGAGCTGCTTTACTAACAACCGCCAGAACACACAGGTCGGAGCTGCTTTACTAACAACTGCCAGAACACCCAGCAATTGGCTGAAAGTGCCGATTGGGAGAGGCTCAGCAGACCTTTTTCAGTCATGACCCTTCGACAGAAGCCAACCAAATGGCCAGCTTCTGTCAGACTGGCTGCTGTACACATGTGCTGAATGTTGTCTGGTTCAATAGAAACTGTCCGATGCCACACACATTCGGCCCATGTGTAGGCTTTAGGCTTTGAAAGGCTTTAGAAGGAATCAGGTTAGTTCAACTGAGGTCATAGGTCATAACTGGCAATGCATCAAATAAAGTCAATCTGAAAACAACAGAAAGGCCAAGGAAATACACCAAAGAAAACTACAGCAGGGGGAGCGATATCAATATTATCTGTGGAACAAGTCATCAAGTATTCATTTACAGCTAAACACTCATCCCTTGATGTTCAATTATGCTCTAGATGATTAACCATGTCATAGGTGACTGTCAATCACCTGCTTGGTTTAACACAGAGCAGATACATTTATGATCATAGTTATGTGATTCTCCACTTCTTCAAAGCTGAAAAAAACAGTATTGTATTTATATTACTTGGTCCTTATATATTTAACATGTCTTATTTGTATCAAATTAATCAATGTAATCATAAAATATAAATGTCTGGTCTATATACAGTCAATATACTGTGTGTTCAATAAATGAAAGGATCAGAAAAGTTACAATCACTCAAGAAAAACATAATATCCTAAAGAAATAACTGAAGTACTGGAAATGTATCTCTGTATTTGGCCCACCGACTTTGGAAAAAAAGCCTCCTAGCCTTGATTCCAATTGCCCCATAAATATATGCCTACATCTCTGGAAGATCTCTAGATTTTGTTTACATATTTTAATCTTTATAAATCTTTATAAATCTAAGAGTTTACATTTTTGTGCCTTTTTTGGATTCTGATATACAGTATACTACAGCAGAAAGTTGATAATTATTTCTGTATCCCAATGACTTTAAAAAGTTATGTGCTAATGGATGCACATAAAAAGTTCAACTGCACTAGAGAAATAATGTAATTTAAGTAGGAGTCTTAAAATGTGGATCAGTTTAAGAAATACCATCAACCCAGATTAGAACAACCCAAGGAAGTCTGCATTGTACACTGATGAAGCATGTCAGTAGTTTGTCTGAGCTGTCATATAGCTTAGGATACATATTCTTGTATTTTTGATATTTTTGAAGAGGTGGTACTGACTCACTTCTAGTATACAAGTAGATTTATGATACTATGATTAAGCATCATAAAATGCATCAATAGGATTCATTGGGGTTCCTTGTGATGTTATCTAACAATATGATGATTTTAAAAGTTTGATTAAAGATGATGTGAAATTGGTGTGCGGTCATCCAAGTTCTCTTCCTTTGTAAGTTTCTTAGTATGATCATAAAGTAACTCATTCCTGTCATGGCTGTTATTGATGTGAGGGTAGCCTGTCCAAGAAAGGTGGTTCTTGACAAAGTGCCAGATTTTCCGTTTGATGTTCACCTAAGTGTGATATATGGAAATGTTGCTGCTACAATGGAATTATGTATTTTGGTCATTACAACTCCCCTGCTATTAGAAAACATTTATTCCTACCACTCAACAAAGAAAAAGACATTAAATGAAATTCCTGTATATATGCCATTTTATTCAACATCATGTTATCGAAAGAAATTGTCATCAATGTGAGGAAGGATTGAATGAGGTCATTGGATGAGTTAAAAGGTCTTGAAAGAGGCGAATCACAATTGACAGCTGATATGAAGTGTCTGCCAATTGAGTCTAGAGGTGATACCCTGAAAAGTCCTAATTCCTGCAATTTAATTGTGTCTGAACTATAATATCCCTCAGTGCGCAGGCAGGGTAAAGTAATGACCTCTGTTTCCATAATGTACTGTACTGTCTATGCAGTCTTCTCAGTTTTCCCTATTACATGGTTATAAAAATCTGCAGTTTAAAAATTATCCATTGACTTTAATAAACATGTCTAAACACAACATGTAATCAAACATTATTTTAGTATTCTGAAAAAGATGCATTTTATTTTATATGAAGAAATCCCTTCAGGCAAGCTTCAGTTTTGATTAATAATCATCCACACATATTGATTTGGAATTTCAATCCTGTTTGCATATACCCCACATCAAATAAATTGCAGTAGTAGAAACTGGTTTCTCTATTAGCAGCTGTTAGTTGAATATGATTTTTGAAGATGGATTAACTATTTAAGGAAGGCTTCCTACCATGTTTTTTGTCACTTTTATTATTAGGATCAAACCATATGTAAAAAAAAAGACATTAGTAAGAGTGACAGAGAGTAAAAGGATAGTCAGAAAGATAGATAGATAGATAGATAGATAGATAGATAGATAGATAGATAGATAGATAGATAGATAGATAGATAGATAGATAGATAGATAAATCTATATAAATAGATTTATATATAGATTAGCTAGTGCATGCTAAACCTAAAGGACAACTCATTTTAAAATATTAGGAAAATAGGAAAATTGTTTTAGACAAATCTTCAGCGTTATTTTCAGAGATTTACAAAAGTATCTATTTTCTATTGTAAAGCCTGAAATTGTTGAAGACTGAATGAAGCTGAAGCCTGTTAAGTTGGAGTGGGGTGTCACCTTCTAAGTACCTTCTAATGATCTCTCAGTCATCTGAATGCAGGAGGTAAATATCTTATTGAAAATGCTTGGGGGGCACACGCGCAAAAAAAAGGCAATCACAAAGCAGCAAGGCTTGACCTACTGAAGCAAGATAAAACAATGCATCTGAAGCTTCTCCAGACTTATAGCATATTTTTAGGCATGTGACTCTGGTTAGGCATCAGCATGGATTCTAAGTGAACCCAACCTGTTTGTGGTTTGTGAATCTGGCAACTTCATCTCCATTTGTGTAATTTTACCTCCTTGGCATTCAACTACCAATAATGTGCCTCTGGCCTTTGAATCTGACTAATGCCCCGTACACACGAGCGGACTTTTCGACATCCAAACTCCGACGGACTGAGTCCGTCAGACTATCCGATCGTGTGTGGGCTGCAACGGACTTTAGCTTCGCTAAAGTCTGACGGACTTTAGAAATGAAGCATGCTTCAAATTTTCCCGACGGAACTCCGCCGGACCCGGTCCCCTTCGAAAAATTCGCTCGTGTGTGTGCTACTCCGACGGACTAAAACCGACGCTAGGGCAGCTATTGGCTACTGTCTATGAACTTCCTACGTCGAATCCAGTCGTACGTCATCACGTTCGACTCCGTCAGGGTTTGGTGTGATGGTGTGTGGTCAAGTCCGTTCGGTCGAAAAGTCCGCCAGAACTCCGTCGGAACTCCGGCGGAACTCCTTTGGAGGTCTGTCAGACTTAATCCCTCTCGTGTGTACGGGGCATTAGAAGTGCAAAAAAGGGAGTGTTTGAATAAGCTAATAGCCTATAAGCCTATAAAAGGCTAGGTACTTTGGGAACAGGATGAGGGGTGGAAGGGTTATTTACAGTACCTCTTATTGCTGCTGATATCTTGTAACTTCTTTATAGCCTGTCCACATTCCCTACAATCAAAGAAGGCTGCATATGTTTTTCACAGGGCTTATCTTCTGTTTGTTACTGGTTTCTAGTGTTTTTTTTTCACAGCCTGTCCCTGCCTGCATGCACTACAGCCATAGAAGACTGCATGCGTTTATCATAGGGCAAAATTTTACTGGCTGTAATTGATTTTTATACCACTGTCCCTTTCAATATGTCCTACAGTCATAACAGGATGTGTTTTTACACAGGGTATATATCCTAATTGTTGCTGGCTGCAGTTTATTATTCCCCCTCCCTACACCCATATACACTACAGTAATAATGGGCTGCATTTGTTTTTTACAAGGTAAATTTCCTAATTGTTACTGGTTGCAATTGATTTTTTCACAGCCTGTCACTGTCCACATGCATTATACCAAGAACAGACTACATGTGTTTTGTCCCAGGGCATATTTCCTAATTAATGTTGGCTGCATCAGCGCAGAAGTTTATTTTTTCCTTTGAGTATCTTAAAAGGACAGAGCATTGTCACCCCACAACACAAAGTGCCCAAATAAAGGACCTTTATATCAGTATAACCAGCTATAAATGCTACCATGAGATTTTAATAGTTGTGTTTACATCTATTTGTACGAACTATGCTTGAGCTCCTTGAATTTCAGTGCTGGAACACATTTATTTTTTGTGCCCTGTTTGTGTGCATACAGCTGTACACCCAAATTAATTGTAAGAACTAATGTGTCTGCAACAACTGACTGATAGATAGCACAATTGTTAGCACCTTAGCTACTTTTTTCCATTTATTGTATTGCTTTTTTAATAACTCAAGAATAGTGTGCAGCTAAGCCACCTATGATTACACCAATCAAATACACTGCACTCTCCTGTCTGCGTAGATGAGATAACAAGGCATATAGTTCAACTGTTAGGTCTATTATCCCTCATTAAAACTGCTGTTGGAATATTTTACACTGCTGTATCCTCTTATTTTTTTTAGCAAAGCCCCAGCCTTGGCTTTTTTGTTCTGGTAATTTACACATAGTCCTGCTATTTAAAATTGTCCTGCTGCTGGTCAATTTTATACAGTTGTGCCATTCTTTTAATAAAACACCTGCTCATGCTCTTTGTTTCTAGTGTATTTTGGCACCAAATTTCTATTACCATTGTTTTGCTGCTGGTCAGTTTTTCACTGCTGTATGTGCCAATGTGTTAATCTTTACTACAGTTGCAACAAACATTCACACAGCATTTTTTTTTTACATGGACTCCTTAGTCTCTAGTACATTTTGGACAATCATTCTATTGCTAGCCATTTTTTTTTTTTTTTTTTTTTTTTTTAAGATTAGCACTTTTAGCTTGGTGTGCTTAAAGCACATCAGGCAGTTGTTACTAGAGTTGGGCTGAAAAGCTCAGACCTGAACCGCAAGCCCTATTAAAGTCTATGGGACCTGAACTTGAAAAATCAAACGTGGGGGGCGTGGCCGGCAGCCGTGGAGTATGGCCACGTAGTTGGAGAGCTCCGTCCACCGCAGCATTCCGGAGCTTAACACCGCACACCTGGGCATCGTTTTACAGCGATTTTTACCTCTCCGGGGTCGGGCGAACGAGGAGATCATGTCCCGCCGCAGAAAAGAGGCAAAACGGCTGAGCAGGATGATGGACTTCTACCGCCAGCCCCGCAGTGTACAGGCCCAAGATGGTGCCGGTAAGCAGCATGTCAGGGAACGTGGCAAGCAGGCAGAGGAGCATTCCCCCAACACTGAGTATAGGCAGCCCCGCTCAGGATCTTCCCCGGGGGATAAGCTCGTTTCACCAACGGCATCCTCCACCTCCAGCCCAGTGAAAGCGAAACAGCCACATATGCAGGAGAGGGAGGAGGAGGATTTTGGTAATGTTTCCCTGAACGATACCAGAGAACTCCAGGACTCCATATTAGAATTTCCCACCAGTAATCAACCTGTGATTGACACCACACTAAAGGATATGCTGGTATCTCTTCGCAGCACGCTTCACGCTGACATACTGTCTCTTGCAAGCAGTTTTAAAGCAGAGGTCAAGGCAGTGGGAGACAGGGTCTCTCATATAGAACACAAAATGAGCGAATTTGCAGGAACTATTAATGAAGTTATCGATGCTCATAACGAGAGAGATGATGAGCTTATTTTGATGAAAGAAAAACTGGCCGACCTTGAAGACCGCTCAAGGAGAAATAATATAAAGATTCGCGGGATCCCAGAATCGGTCAAACCAGCAGATTTGCAAGCTCACTTCCAAAAAATTCTGCAGGACGCTTTACCGGAAGCCTCTGTAAATGATCTTGCTATTGATCGGATCCACAGGCTACCTAAACCCAGACATATCCCGGATCACTTGCCAAGAGATACGATTGCCAGAATTCACTTTTTTCAGACCAAGGACAAATTTCTTTTGCAAGTAAGGAACCCTGAAAACCTACCAGAATCAGCACACGGTTTGTCCTTCTTCCCTGACCTGTCTGCTTTCACAATGCAAAGGCGACGAAACATGGCGACTATTACGAAACCCTTACGGAATCATCGCATTCCCTACAAATGGGCATACCCGGCTAAACTTCTGGTTTCCAATGAGGGGAAAACTTTCACAATCAAAACAGTGGAAGAAGGCATTTGTCTCCTGAGCGACTGACATATTTTTCCAAGGGAAGAGGATGCCCATTCTTCGGGTTCGTCCCCACGTCCAGGTTCCCCCACCTGGTCCAGGCCCAGTACAAAGTGATTACCCAGGTACTCATTATAGTATTTTAATATAGAGCTCCGGAACTTGGTGGAATTTCTAGCTCTCTATAAGCCCTCCGTTGTTTAAGGGTATTTCTCCCTACAGATTCTTTGAATCGCCTGTTTTTATTCCTGTTTTTTTTCCTGTTTTTGTTACTTTTTTATTGATTGTTTTTGATTACGCACTCTCTAGTGCGCAGAGTGTGGACCATTATTACGCGACGCCTCTATAGTAGGCCAACGGACTATTCATACAACTATATGCAGTACTACTCCTGGGGACCACATACCCTGACGGGTTATCTTTCATTTATTTTGTTTTGTTTTTCTGTTTGTTTTTTCCTTGTTGGGTGCAAATTCCTTGGCTCAGACCAATAATAATTTAGTGAGGTTTGGTATTTTTGGTATTGGTTGTTGTTAATCCGACCCGTTGAGCAGACTCCTACCCCGGAGCTTTGCACGATGGGCTTCAAGATTACCTCATTCAATGTCAGGGGGCTGAACAGCCCGCAGAAAAGTGGGCTACTTTGGAGAGAGGCAAAGACATTGCGGAGTGACATCTTGTGTTTACAGGAAACTCACTTCCGCAGTTCCAAGCATCCGCAACTCCAGAATACCCACTATCCTATAGCTTATTATTCTAACGCACAAAAGAAACATAGAGGAGTGGCTATTTTGATAAGAAATTCAATCTCATTTAAATGTATCCATGTTGAAACTGACCAGTCTGGTAGATATATTATTTTGATAGGGGAAATCAATAACATAGTCTATACCTTTATCAATGTGTACCTGCCTAACACCAGGCAACTCTCTTTTTTACATAAGGTGTGGAAAAAGGTGAATGCAGTGCGCAAGGGGTATCTGATTTTGTGCAGGGATTTCAATGCCATCCCCAATCAATCTTTAGATGTTTCTCCGAGCCCTCCTAGAGCAAGAGACAGGATTACCCTTGCGTGCTTCATGGCCTCGGAAAGTTTGTTCGATGTGTGGAGGTGCCAGCACTTCAAAAAGTCAGTTCATCATCTATCCATAATATCACGTGGTCGGACCATGCCCCGATATCCATTGTGGTGGAGGGGTGGCGCACAGAAACGAGGGCAAATAGATGGAAAAACTACACATTTTTATTTTCTCACCCGAAATTTAAGGCAGAAATAGCAGCTGAACTGAGTAGTTTTTTCGAGCTCAATGCCCCGTCGGTGTCAGAACCTTTCATCCTATGGAACTCTCACAAGGCTTTTGTGAGGGGCATCCTCATTAAAATGAGTAGCTCGGCCAGAAAACAATCTAACTTGAAGGTGCAATCACTTATCTCCCAAATAGAGCAATTGGACTCAGTGAACAAACAAACCCCAGATCCCTCTATAAGCACCCAACTAGATAATTTGAGACACGTCTATTGTTGATTTCACGACAGAATCGGTCACTTGCAAATTGGAAAGCTAGGTTTTATCAACAGGGCAATCGTGCGGGAAAACTTCTAGCCAGACAAATAAAAGAGAGATCGGTACAACAGAAAATCCCCTTTATTTACCACCCTATCACTGGTTCTAAATTGTCCAATCCTAAGGATATTGCGAATGCATTTAGAGACTACTACAACGCCCTCTACAATTTAAAGGACGATTCGTCCATTTCTCAACCTTCCCCTGCTGTGATACAAGAATTCTTGGAGAAAATTTCTCTCCCTAAGATAACCCAGCCACAACTGGATGCGTTAAATGAACCTATTTCCTTGAGTGAGCTATCTAAAACGATTCTGGCCATGCCTTTAAATAAATCCCCAGGCCCTGACAGATTCTCGGTGGAATATTATAGGGCATTTTACCCAATTCTGGGTAGGTACCTTCTTGACACCTTTAGGAAAGCCACCGTAGACTCCTCATTCCCGTCGGAAATGCTATCCGCCACAATTGTGACACTCCCAAAACCTGGTAAACCTTTAGATAAACTTCAGAACTTCAGGCCTATATCTTTGTTAAATGTGGACCTGAAGGTCTTTGCAAAAATTTTGGCAAATCGGCTATCGAGTATTCTATCCTCACTGATAAGAAATGATCAGGTTGGTTTTATCCCGGGGCGCCAAGCGCCGGATGCAACCAGGAGGATCCTTAATTTAATCCATGCAGCCGAAACGTCTGGTGTCCCTTCTCTGCTTCTAACATTAGATGCAGAGAAGGCTTTTGATAGGGTCCACTGGGGTTACTTGGGTCAGGTGCTTGACAAATTTGGTATCATGGGAACTATCAATTCAGCCATCTCTGCTTTATACTCAACTCCCTCAGCCATGGTCTATACTGAAGGCATGTTTTCCGACTCATTTCACATCACTAATGGCACTCGTCAGGGGTGTCCGTTGTCACCCCTGATCTTTGCCCTTCTGATGGAACCCCTGGCAGAAACGATCCGCACGCATCCCCAAATAGCAGGTATTACGACACCCAAACATACACATTCTATCACGTTATTTGCAGACGGCGTCATTTTAACCCTAAAACACCCTTCTTCCTCACTACAAGCAGTACATGATACTCTTGAACAATTTAATAAAATATCATATTACAAGGTGAATTCCTCAAAATCTAATATTTTAGCTATCAATGTTACTGAGCAAACTAAATCACTTCTGGCGACACGATTCCCATACCCATGGTCTGTTGACCCCATCCAATACCTGGGAATACATTTAATATCGCCTAGTACTAACACTTTTAAGGTCAATTTTCTGCCCCTTATATCATCTATACAACAGGAACTCATAAGGCTGAAAAAGTTCTACTTATCATGGATGGGCAGATGGTCGGCCTATAAAATGCTAATTCTTCCAAAGTTACTGTACTACTTTAGGGCCTTGCCAATTGCTATCCCTATGTCGTTCTTTACTTCAGCCCAAACGCAGCTACATAAATTCGTTTGGGGGGACAAAAAACCCAGATGTTCATATTCTTATCTACTCAGGAAGAAAGATATTGGTGGTATGGGTTTGCCTATTTTAAGAGACTATTATGTGGCGAGCTTATTAGACCAAATGAAATTTTGGATATGCCCTCCGGTGGAGAAGCAGTGGGCCTCGATTGAGGGCTCTTGGCTTCTGCCCGGTACGCCATACTCCACTCTACTGGCTTCCTCCTTTACCAACAAGTCTTTTAAGTCGGCTTTCCCCATAGTGCAACTCGTAGTGGACACTTGGAGAGGCTTTGTGAAAGATGGGGCGTTACTCCACCCTTCGAGTGACATCTCTATTCCCCTCACATCCATATGCACTTACGTCCGGGATTTGGATTTGGGGGTTTGGGAGAAGTCCGGTATTACATTGGTCTCAGATTTGTTGGACTATGGCAATCCCCTTTCTTTTGAGTCACTTATGCATAAATTTGAACTCCCTGGGTCGGAATATTTTACTTATTTACGATTAGTCGTTCCTATCTTAGCATCAGGGTTCCTTCATTTCAATTCCTCACCAAGCGTGGGCGTTCTGGTCTGATGTGTCTAAAGTTAAAGGGGGAATTTCTTTATTTTATAATTTACTGCAAAATAAGAGCTGCTTTGTGAAATCCTCCCCCCTTCATAAATGGGAAAACAAACTCTCTGTGAAGTTCACGGACGATCAGTGGAGGAAGGCCATTAAAAGTAACGGCAGATACATCAGATCGGTAACGCACTGGGAAGTCTCCCAAAAAATCCTACTTAGGTGGTATTATACCCCTTTTATCACGGCAAAATTTACCCAGGGCAGTTCAAACACTTGCTGGAGAGGATGTGGTAGGGTGGGCACTTTGTGCCACATGCTTTGGGAATGCCCCCACATCAGAGGTTTTTGGAGAGAGGTGTTCTCCTTGGTTTCCAAAGTGACTGGCATCCTCAGAGTGGGATCCCCAGAGTTGGCGTTGTTGAGTTTAACTATTGATCAATATCCACCTTCCTTGAGATTGATAGTAGTCCAGATACTTTCTACAGCTAGACTATTGGTAGCAAAGTATTGGAAAACCCCCTGCCCCTCTGGCAGGGGGGAACTGGTCAGAAGAATTGATGAAACGTATAAACATGAGCAGCTACTGGCTAGTATGGAAGGAAAATACTCAAATTTCTGTTTTCAATGGTCCCCATGGACTAACATAAGGAAAATTGCTTGACTTGATATATTATTTCTCTGTTGTTTCCAATTAAGGTGTTTAAAAATCACTGTTACTTACCTGTTTTTTTTTTGTATAATTTGAAATTGCGAATATAGTTATAAAAAAGGGCCTTGTTACCCTCTGGCGTCCAGTGGGTCACAGTGTACAATTCTATTAGTATGATGTAGACTGTAAATTGACACATGTATGTTTGCCATTGTTACCAGATGTCTGCTTTATCTGTACACCATGCAAGCCTTTCAATAAAAAACATATTTAAAAAAAAAAAAAAAAAATCAAAAGTGCACATTTTGAGGCCTTATATGCAAGTTATTAGACATTAAAAGGGTATGGTGCCCTGGGGGACAGATATCAATGCAAAAAAAAAAAAAAGAGTTTTTAGAGGAGCAGTGATTTTGATGATGCTTAAAGTGAAACAATACAAGCGAAAAATGCCTTTAAATATTATATACCTTGCCTTTTAAGTGGCACATCTGTACTGTGTATAGAACCCCCCCCCCCCCATCAATAACAGGCCCTTTGGCAATTTAGTTACAGTAATGTCATCTGTGTCCATATTTGCCTGACTAGGACTGGGGCAGCCAGAGAAATAAATAAAACTGATAAAAGTAAAAAAAAAAAATTGAATCTGAAAATTACAATTATTATAAATTAATGTAAGAAAAAAAATAGGAAAATTGTTGGATCTTGACCAGTGTTTGGCTCTCAGCAGTATCAAAAGTCATATTTCTTTCTATTTTTGTAATATATTGCAGCTTATCAATCATCAGATGTACCGTATTTATCGGCATATAACACGCACATGCGTATAACATGCACCTTCATTTTAGGAGGGACGTTTCAGGATTATTTTTTTTAAATGAAGAACTTTGACGCAAAATAAGGGTTATGCCCATCAATGCAGCCTCACCATTGCCCATCTGTAGCCTGATCAATGCCATCTGCAGTCTCACAATTGCCCATCAATGCAGCTTGATCAATGCCCATCTGCAGCCTCACAATTGCCCATTAATGCAGCTTGATCAATGCCCATCTACAGCCTCACAATAATTCATCATTGCAGCTTGATCAATGCCCATATGCAGCCTCACCTTTGCCATGAATGCAGCCTGATCAGTGCCCATCTGCAGCCTCACCTCAGATTACTGCTGCTTTGATGGGGGCGGGACGAGCGCCGTCAGATTACATACAGTGCGATGATAGGCAGAATCCTGGTCCAATTCTGGCCCAGGAGATGGGTCTTCCTATTGGAGAGGCTGCTGAGTAAACAGGAGATTCTAGCTGTATGTAATCTGACGGCTCTTGTCCCGTCACCCTCCCCATTCCCTCCTAGGCAACCCAAATTTCAGTATCGTCGTATAACACTCACACACTATTTGCACCTGATTTTCAAGGGGAAAAAGTGAGTGTTATACGCCAATAAATACAGTAGTTTTCATTTCTTAGGCTTTTTCTCTCTCTTTTATCCTGATGATGTGGCCATTAACACATCTCCTGTAGTAGAGTGCCCTCTGGATGAAGGAGCATAGAGGGCACCTTTGGACAGCAGCTGTGTCATTCTGGGGGAGATGAATGTTAGATAGACTAGCAGATTTAAATACATTAAAAAATACTCCAGTTAACAGTTTATAAGCAGATACAGCAAACAGTTTTTTCGTTCCTTTTGGGATAAAGGTTTTACATAATTAAATACAAGCTGATCATTTTAAACACCACTGTAATGCCACGTACACACGACCGGACTTTCCGGCAGACTAGGTCAGACGGTCCTCCCGACCGAATTTCGACAGAGTTCCGACTGACTTTCTCAACGAACAGACTTGGCCACACACAAGCACACCAAAGTCCGACGGATTCAAACGTGATGACGTACGACCGGACTAGAATAAGGAAGTTCATAGCCAGTAGCCAATAGCTGCCCTAGCATCGGTTTTCATTCGTTGAACTAGCATACAGACGAACAGATTTTTTGACCGGACTCGAGTCTGTCGGAAAGATTTGAAACATGTTGCAAATCTAAAGTCCATCTGATTTTTAGACAGCAAAGGTCCAATGAAGCGCACACACGATCGAATCGTCCGGCAGATTCGTTCCGTCGGACCTTTGCTGTCGAAAAGTCTGGTCGTGTGTATGTGGCATAACTTACATATTCTGCTGGAGAGCTTATTATTTTGGTTAAAAAAAGACCAATGCTCTGTACACATGGTCGGAATTTCCGACAGAAAAAATCCAAGGGGAGTTTTTCATCGTATATTCCGACCGTGTGTATGCCCCATCGGACTTTTTACGTTGAAAATTCTGAAAAAAATAAAGAAAGAAACACACTCCTTATTTGGGGGGGGGGGGGGGCAGCCTGAGGGTGGAACACAGGGGCAACTTCAGATCAGCAATTTATGGATCAAAGAAAGCTTTTGCCTTTTCAGGGTTGACAACCATAGTGTCAAAGTTTTAGTGTACTTTTTCATGCTATGTTGTGACGTAAGAACTAAATCTTCCATTTTGTTTGTTTATTCTACTGTATTGAGTAGGGATGAGCTTCGTGTTCGAGTCGAACATACGTTCGACTCGAACATCGGCTGTTCGCCTGTTCGGCGAATTCCGAACATTATGGGCCGTTCGCGCCAAATTCGTGTGGCGCTCACAGCCCACAATGCACTGCGATGGCGCAGTGCATTGCTGGCTCATGACTGGCCAAGCATGCACTGTGACCCCGCATGCTTGGCCAATCACAGCGCCGGCAGCGAGAAGAGCCATGATTGGCCACAGGCAGGATGCCTGTGGCCAATCATAGCTCAGGCTGTGTAGTACACGCCCCACACTATATAAGGCCGCCAGCGCTGCGGCCTTGTGTAGTGTGTTGGCGTCTGAAGCAGTTAGTGGGTGTTCTGTGTACCTTCAACACAGTATACACCGATCGTTATCGGACGATTTTTCAATCTTGCTCTTCTGTAGTGGTTGTTGTCTGCATGCCCTGACCGCAGTATACACCGCTATATTCACCTCACCTATATAGCTAGCGATATATCTATCTTTTATAATAGAGCTTGCAGTCAGTGTTAGGAGCTTGTGCGTGCTGTCTGCGTGCTCTGTACCCAGTACACACCGCTATATCCACCTACATAGCTCTTCTCTATTTGAGCCATCTGCCATCTGCAGGAGTTATTGGAAGTTGTGTGTGCCTCCACCACAGCACAGTATACATCTGTATTTACCCTTTATTGCTGGTGTTCTATAATAAAGGCATCTGCAGGAGTTAGTGGGTGCTGTGTGCCTCCAGCACAATATACACCTGTATCTACCCTTTATTGCTGTTCTCTAATAGAGCCATCTGCAGGGCTTAGTGGGTGTTGTGTGCCTCCAGTACAGTATACCCCTTTATCTCTGGTGTTCTATAATAACGGCATCTGCAGGAGTTAGTGGGTGTTGTGTGCCTCCAGCACAATATACACCTGTATCTACCCTTTATTGCTGTTCTCTAATAGAGCCATCTGCAGGGCTTACTGGGTGTTGTGTGCCTCCAGTACAGTATACTCTTTAATCTCTGGTGTTCTATAATAAAGGCATCTGCAGGAGTTAGTGGGTGTTTTGTGCCTCCACCACAATATACACCTGTATCTACCCTTTATTGCTGGTGTTCTATAATAAAGGCATCTGCAGGAGTTAGTGGGTGTTGTGTGCCTCCAGCACAATATACACCTGTATCTACCCTTTATTGCTGTTCTCTAATAGAGCCATCTGCAGGGCTTAGTGGGTGTTGTGTGCCTCCAGTACAGTATACCCCTTTATCTCTGGTGTTCTATAATAACGGCATCTGCAGGAGTTAGTGGGTGTTGTGTGCCTCCAGCACAATATACACCTGTATCTACCCTTTATTGCTGTTCTCTAATAGAGCCATCTGCAGGGCTTAGTGGGTGTTGTGTGCCTCCAGTACAGTATACCCCTTTATCTCTGGTGTTCTATAATAACGGCATCTGCAGGAGTTAGTGGGTGTTGTGTGCCTCCACCACAATATACACCTGTATCTACCCTTTATTGCTGTTCTCTAATAGAGCCATCTGCAGGGCTTAGTGGGTGTTGTGTGCCTCCAGTACAGTATACTCTTTAATCTCTGGTGTTCTATAATAAAGGCATCTGCAGGAGTTAGTGGGTGTTGTGTCCCTCCACCACAATATACACCTGTATCTACCCTTTATTGCTGTTCTCTAATAGAGCCATCTGCAGGGCTTAGTGGGTGTTGTGTGCCTCCAGTACAGTATACCCCTTTATCTCTGGTGTTCTATAATAACGGCATCTGCAGGAGTTAGTGGGTGTTGTGTGCCTCCAGCACAATATACACCTGTATCTACCCTTTATTGCTGTTCTCTAATAGAGCCATCTGCAGGGCTTAGTGGGTGTTGTGTGCCTCCAGTACAGTATACCCCTTTATCTCTGGTGTTCTATAATAACGGCATCTGCAGGAGTTAGTGGGTGTTGTCTGCCTCCAGCACAATATACACCTGTATCTACCCTTTATTGCTGTTCTCTAATAGAGCCATCTGCAGGGCTTAGTGGGTGTTGTGTGCCTCCAGTACAGTATACTCTTTAATCGCTGGTGTTCTATAATAAAGGCATCTGCAGGAGTTAGTGGGTGTTTTGTGCCTCCACCACAATATACACCTGTATCTACCCTTTATTGCTGGTGTTCTATAATAAAGGCATCTGCAGGAGTTAGTGGGTGTTGTGTGCCTCCAGCACAATATACACCTGTATCTACCCTTTATTGCTGTTCTCTAATAGAGCCATCTGCAGGGCTTAGTGGGTGTTGTGTGCCTCCAGTACAGTATACCCCTTTATCTCTGGTGTTCTATAATAACGGCATCTGCAGGAGTTAGTGGGTGTTGTGTGCCTCCAGCACAATATACACCTGTATCTACCCTTTATTGCTGTTCTCTAATAGAGCCATCTGCAGGGCTTAGTGGGTGTTGTGTGCCTCCAGTACAGTATACCCCTTTATCTCTGGTGTTCTATAATAACGGCATCTGCAGGAGTTAGTGGGTGTTGTGTGCCTCCACCACAATATACACCTGTATCTACCCTTTATTGCTGTTCTCTAATAGAGCCATCTGCAGGGCTTAGTGGGTGTTGTGTGCCTCCAGTACAGTATACTCTTTAATCTCTGGTGTTCTATAATAAAGGCATCTGCAGGAGTTAGTGGGTGTTGTGTCCCTCCACCACAATATACACCTGTATCTACCCTTTATTGCTGTTCTCTAATAGAGCCATCTGCAGGGCTTATTGGGTGTTGTGTGCCTCCAGTACAGTATACCCCTTTATCTACCCTTTATTGCTGGTGTTCTATAATAAAGGCATCTGCAGGAGTTAGTGGGTGTTGTGTGCCTCCAGCACAATATACACTACCCAACTGCTGTTTTAACCAACTCCCTTCAGGCCATTACCATGTCTCGAAGGCCAGCAAGGAGAGGCAGACAGGCGCAAGCTGATAAAAGAGGGCAAGCAGGCTCTGTGTCTAGAGACAACAGTGCTGGTCGTGGACGCGGTGCATTGTCATCAGCACGTGGCCATGGGACACGCTTGTCCTTCTTTTCGGCAGCTGGACATGTTGAGCTGCAACATGCCAAGGACTTGGTAGAGTGGATGACCAAGCCCTCTTCATCCTCCTCATCCTCTCTCACCCAGTCTCAGGGTACTAGCAAAGCAGCTGCCAACGCATCGTCTTCCCTCGTCTCAATGTCATCATCAGTGACTCCTTACCTAGACCCACCACGTCCTCCTGAGGAGTCTCTTGAACTCTTTGAGCACAGTGTTGGGTACATGCTCCAGGAGGATGCCCAGTGTTTTGTAGGCTCTGATGATGACACTCAACTAGAGGAAGGCAGTAGCGTGAATGCAGAGAGAGGGGATGCTCAAGAAGGACAGCAATCTGGCAGTCATGTTCCGCAAGCTGCAGCATACTGCCAGGTTTGCTACAGCGATGAAGAGGGAGGGGATGATGAGGGCACTGACTCCACGTGGGTGCCTGGTAGGAGAGAGGAGGAGGAGGAGGCACATGTCCAATGAGGCTGGATGCCCTCCGGGGGCCAGCTTAGGGGCAGCACACCGACTGAATCACACCGCAGAGCTCCGCCTGTGCAGGGCGCTGCCTCTGCGCGTTATTCTAAAAGTTCTTTGGTGTGGGCCTTTTTTGAGACGAGTGCATCAGATCGCACTGCTGCTATTTGCAACATATGTCTCCAGCGTATCTCGCGTGGCCAAAACATCAGCCGCTTGGGCACCACATGCTTGACCAGACATATGTTGACCTGCCATGCAGCTCGTTGGCAAGCATACATCAAAGACCCACACCAAACAACAAAGCGTACCTCTCCTTGCTCCTCATCAGCTGGCATCTCCAACCCCACTAGACCTTCAGTCCTCTCTGAAACCTGCTCTGAGAGGAATGAAGGTGTAGAATTAGGTGTGTCACAGCCAAGTGCTTCCGGGCACTCTGCTAGCAGTACACCCATGTCCGATCATAGCAGGCAAATGTCCCTGCCCCAGCTGCTGGACCGGCGAAAGAAGTTCACTCCCAGCCATCTACATGCCCAGCGGTTGAATGCTAGCTTGGCTAAATTGCTAACACTTCAACTGCTGCCTTTTCAGTTGGTAGAATCGGCCCCCTTCCGTGAGTTTGTACAATGTGCGGTTCCTCAGTGGCAGGTCACCAAACGCCACTTTTTCTCACGGAAAGGCGATTCCGGCTCTCTACAAGGCAATGTCCTTGCCTTGCTGGACAGGGCGGTCAGCGGTAAGGTGCCTATTACCGCTGACTCATGGTCCAGCAGGCATGGACAGGGACGTTACCTGTCTTTCACGGCCCATTGGGTCACTCTTCTGGCAGCTGGGAAGGATGCAGGACAAGGTGCAGTAGTGTTGGCGGTTGTTCCGCCACCATGCCTCCAAAATGCTACTATTGCTTGTGACACACCTCTCTCCTCCACCCCCTCCTCTTCTTCTTCCTCCATGGTCTCTTCCAGTGCTCTGTCCTCAGAACCAGCGGTGCTCCGTAGGCGTTCCAGGGGCTACGCAAGTACGCAGGCAAAATGATGCCATGCCGTGCTTGCGCTGGTCTGTTTGGGGGACAGGAGCCACACTGGGGCGAATGTTTTGTCAGCTCTGCAGGGGCAGGCCGAGAGGTGGTTGACGCCACGCCAGCTTAAGCCAGGAATGGTGGTTTGCGACAATGGCACCAACCTCCTCTCCGCCCTCCGACAGGGACAACTGACCCATGTGTCCTGCGTAGCTCACGTCCTGGTGGTGCAGCGGTTCTTGGGCAGGTACCCGGGCTTACAGGATGTCCTGAAGCAGGCCAGGAAAGTCTGTGTGCATTTCCGCCGATCATTTAATGCCTGTGCTCGGCTGGCTGAGCTCCAAAAGGAGTTGAACCTGCCCAAGAACCGCCTTATATGTGACATGCCCACCAGGTGGAACTCAATGTTGGCCATTCTGCAGCGGCTGCGCACGCAGCAGAGGGCCATCAATGAGTACCTGTGTGACTACGGCACCAGGACAGGGTCAGGGGAGCTCGGTTTTTTCTCACCACGCTAGTGTGGCATGATCAGGGATGCATGCACTGTCCTGTCACCGTTTGAGGAGGCCACAAGGATGGTGAGCAGTGACAGTGCATGTATCAGTGACACTGTACCTCTTGCCCACCTCTTGGAGCATACGCTGCGTGGAATAATGGACAGGGCACTTGAGGCAGAACAGAGGCAGGAAGAGGAGGAATTCCTTGCCTCTCAAGGCCCCCTTTATCCAGACAGTGTTCCTGCTGTGCCACCCATCACACAGGAAGAGGATGAGGAAGAGGAGGAGGAGGATGATTGTGTCAGCATGGAGGTGGAGGCTGGCACTCAGCATCAGCAGCAGCAGCAGCAGTCTTGTAGGGATGATTTACAGCCCCAAGAAACACGTGGACTTGTACGTGGCTGGGAGGAGGTAGCTGCGGATCATGTTGTCCTTAGTGACCCAGAGGACTCCGGACCGAATGCCTCAGCTAACCTATGCTGCATGGCCTCCCTGATCCTGCAAAGCCTGCGGAAGGATCCTCGTATTCTTCGGATCAAGGAGAGGGACCATTACTGGCTGGCCACTCTCCTTGATCCATGGTACAAGGGTAAGGTTGCCGACCTTATCTTGCCATCACAGAGGGAGCAGAGGATGAGACATCTCCGGGAGGCCTTGCAGAAAGGTCTGTGCAATGCGTTCCCAGAGACTGGGAGGTTACAAACTCCTGGCCCTGGACAACGTGTTGCTGAGGCATCGGTCAGAAGGAGCGGTGGAGAAGGTGGCCGTCTGACTGATGCTTTCAGACAATTTTTTAGTCCGCAGCCCCAAGGTATGATCGGTTCCAGCAACCATCGCCAGCGTCTGATTTACATGGTGCAGGAATACCTAGGGGCAAGGTCAGACTTGGACACCTTTCCCACCGAAAATCCTCTGGCTTACTGGGTCTTGAGGATGGATCACTGGCCAGAGCTTGCACAGTATGTAATTGAGCTACTGGCCTGTCCTGCATCCAGCGTTCTTTCGGAACGCACCTTCAGTGCTGCTGGTGGCTTTGTTACTGATCACAGGGTGCGCCTGTCCACCGAATCAGTTGATCAACTGACCTTCATCAAGATGAATCAGTCTTGGATCACCCACAGCTACCAAGCACCTGAAGCTGATGTAACCGAATAATTTTTTTTGAAATATCACATCCCTTCAAGACTGCCTATGCTGATGCTGAGTGACTGTCCTGTTAGGTTGATTGTCTATCCTCTTCCTCCTCCGCTGATATGTTGGAAGAACATTTCTGGTTCTGGGTGATGCCCTCAGCCCAATTTGTCTGCCCCTGTTTAACAGGGGGGTTTAATTACAATTTTTGATGCAATGCTTTGCAGCAGGGCTAATTCCTGCAATAAAACTAGAGTATATGGGAGAGGTTGCAGTGTGGTGGCACCAGCACCAGTGCCTAAGGCCCAATTTTTCTGCCCCTGTTTAACAGGGGCGTTTAATTACAATTTTTGATGCAATGCTTTGCAGCAGGGCTAATTCCTGCAATAAAACTAGAGTATATGGGAGAGGTTGCAGTGTGGTGGCACCAGCACCAGTGCCTAAGGCCCAATTTTTCTGCCCCTGTTTAACAGGGGCGTTTAATTACAATTTTTGATGCAATGCTTTGCAGCAGGACTAATTCCTGCAATAAAACTAGAGTATATGGGAGAGGTTGCAGTGTCGTGGCACCAGCACCAGTGCCTAAGGCCCAATTTTTCTGCCCCTGTTTAACAGGGACATGTAATTACAATTCTTGATATAATATTTCACAGGAGGGCCCGTTCCTGTGCCCACCCAGAGTAACTGTGAGGACTTATAGTGTTGTGGCACCAGCACCACAACCACCAAAGGTCAATTTTTCTACCACTGTTCAACAATGGCATGTAATTACAATTCTTGATATAATCGTTCACAGCAGGGCGCTCCAGCGCCCACCAAGAGTCGTTTTCAGGGCTTACAATGTTGTGGCAAAACCAACACCTTCTTCCGCCATTTCTGCAGAGTATATAGGGCAGGCCCCTACTTTCAAACATCCAACTTACAAACATCTCCTACTTGCAAACGGAAGGAGACAACAGCAAGTGAGATGAAAAAAGATGGACGACAAAACTAATTATACAGGGGTGATAACCCTTCCCTTTGTTTTCCAAAAAGCTTAAAAATAGTTTTTTTTGACTGGAGCTACACTTTAAAAATGTACCAGTTGAAAATTACAAACAGATTCAACTTAACACAACAAACCTACACAGTCCCTATCTTGTTTGCACCGCCTGTATACTGCTGTTCTGAGTATATAGGGCCTGGGGGCCACACACATTTCCTTTTTTTAATATGGGTACGGGGTTCCCCTTAATATGCGTACAAGACCCAAAAGGGCTGGTAATGGGCAGGGAGGGCTACCCATGCCATTTTTCTCAATGATTTTCAACCATATTGCAGGAACCAGATATAACATTAAAAACGCAAGCAGTTTTAAGTGATGTTATTTCCGTTTAATGTCATTTTGTGCAGGGACTGTTCTAAACACGGGAAACACGTGGCACTTCACAGACATACTACAGACACCCCCCCAGGCACCATATTTAAAGGAATATTTCACTTTTTTTTTACTCTAATCGTCATTAAAATCAGTGTTCCCGCCAAAACGGCCATTATTAAAAACATTTCAGGCATTGACCCATGTCCCCTGGGGCAGGAGCCAGGTCCCCAAAACCTTTTTAGGACAGTATCTTGCATATTAGCCGTTAAAATTAGCACTTTTAATTTCGAACGTTCGATTCCCATAGACTTCAATGGGGTTCTAAAGTTCGTACGAATTTGGGGTCCGTTCGAAAGTTCTGGTGCGAACTGAACCGGGCCGTGTTCGGCTCATCCCTAGCCACGAACACCCCAAATTGTTCACTGTTCGCCGAACAGGCGAACAGGCAATGTTCGAGTCGAACATGAGTTTGTCTCGAACTCGAAGCTCATCCCTAGTAGTCAACAAGTTAGATGTGTAATTTATGCTCCTTGAACACCTGATGGTGCTCCCTGCATGTTGGGCCTCTGTATGTGGCCAGGCAGTGAAAAAATCCCACGCATGTGGTATTGTAATTCCCAGGAAGAGTAGCAGAATGTATTTTGGGGTGTAATTTGTGGTATTCACATGCCGTGTGAGAGTAATAAGCTATTACAATGACAATTTTGTAAAAAACAAAATAAAAATAAAATAAAATCGTAATTTTGCAAAGAATTGTGGGAAAAAATGACAACTTCAAATAACTCACCATACTTCTTACTAAATACCTTGAAATGTCTACTTTCCAAAAAGGAGTCATTTGGGGGTCATTTGTACTTTCCTGGCTTGTTAGGGTCTCAAGAAATGAGATGTGATCAATTTTTTTATGATTTGACCCATAGCTTGTAGACGCTATAACTTTTACACAGACCACACCATATCCACTAATTTGGGCTATTTTTCACCAAAGATATGTAGCAGTAGAAATTGTGGCCAACATTTATGAAGGATGCTGGGACTGTGACATCATAAGGGGGCGGGTTCATCACGTGACATCACCTGGTGACCCCGCCCCGTGTCCCTATATAAGTCACCGCACGACACGTCCTTGTCATTGCGGCCAGAGAGAGCGTCGAGTCAACATCTCAAGCAAGAAGAAGAAGAAGAGAAGGTGGCGGCAACAGAAGACCGGGCCACCGCTAGTAAAAGAGCTGGAAGAAGAAAGCGGATGCCCAGCAAGAAGAAACGAAGAGGGAGACAAGACCCCTGAAGAGGGGGACGAGACCCCCGAAGTTGGAAGAAGAGAAGAAGGTGACAGAAGACCGGGCCACCGCTGGTAAAAGAGCTATAAGAAGATAGCGGAGGCCCGGCAAGAAGAACCGAAGAGGGGGACAAGACCCCTGAAGTTGCAAGAAGACCCCCAGACGGCAGTGGCGATGACAAAGAAGAAAGCCGGGCTCCTCTGCTAGTAAAAGAGCTAGCAGAAGATAGCGGAGGAGTCCGGCGAGAAGACCCCCCAAGATGGAAGACCACCGGAGCTGTCCAATAAATTATTTTAAAAACGTGTTGTGTTTTTTTCTTTACACTTTTTTCACCAGGTGAATGGGTAGGGGTACATGGTACCCCAATACTCATTCACATAGTGTGGGGGGCCGGTACCTGGGGTCCCCCTTATTAAAGGGGGCTCCCGGATTCCGATAAGCCCCCGCCCGCAGACCCCAACAACCAACAGTCAGGGTTGTCGGAAGAGGCCCTTGTCCTCATCAACATGGGGACAAGGTGCTTTGGGGTGGGGGGCCGCAGGGCCCCCCCTTCCCCAAAGCACCCCCCTATGTTTAAGGCATGCGGCCTGGTACAGCTCAGGAGGGGGGCGCTCGCTCGTCCCCACCCCCTTTCCTGACCGGCCAGGCTGCGTGCTCAGATAAGGGTCTGATATGGACTTGGGGGGACCCTCACACCGTTTTTTTGGTGTAGGGCTTCCCCTTTAAGCCCATACCAGGTGACGGGGCCAGCGAGGTGTCAATCTCGCCGATGGAGGCGGTGACATTGACTTCCTTCGCTAGTCCTGTCTACCTGGAGCCGCGTTCAAAATGAACAGACTTTTATTCATGTGTGGGCAAGTCCGTTCATTTCAAAAGTCTGGCGGACTCCCTCCATAGTTCGGCGGTTTGTCCGCCGGAAAAGTCCGGTCATGTGTGGGCAGGTCCGCTTGTTTGGAAAGTCTGGCGGACCTCCTCTGCTAAGTCCGGCGGTTTGTCTGCTGGACTAAGTCCGCCGCATAGTCTGATCGTGTGTACGTGGCATAAGTCTTCGCAAAGAGCAGCTTCCGTTGAATGGAACCGAACACAGACTGTGCTTAGAAGCCTTATCGACCGTCCAATGTTTCAACCATTAGGCTCTGCGGGCTGTCACGGAATGAGCCATTATCTTTGCTCTCATCTTGACCTGGTCGACAGCCACTTCAGCCGCAAATTTATTAAAGGGGGAAGTTAGGGAGGGACAATTGGAAACATAGGGGGAATAAAGGGATGGGAGAAGAAAAGAGACTCCACTCCATCTACAACCCCTTCAGAGGCGGCAACCAAAAGAAAACAACACACCATCATGCATTGGGCGCTACAGTTTTAGTCAAAGAAAACATCAATGTACTGAGAAGTGTGAGTAAAGACTGACCATGGCAACCAGGTATCTCTAAATTGATCCTCTCTTCCATGAAGAGAAGCTGTCAGTGTCAGAAACTATGAATCAGACTGAGGCAGAAGGACAGTTAAATCACACGTGTTTAATAATAATAAAAAGGGTAGATGTAGTCAAAACATAGCCAGAGTTCATTAACGGATAGTCAGACAAGCCAAAATGTCAGGGAGCCAGAGATGAACATAGTAGAACAACAAGCAGGATCTGGAGCCAGAAGGAATGTCAACCAAGCAAGTCTTTTATAGGAACACAGGAGAGCGTCTCTAGAGATGTGACCAAGGCGAAGGCAGAAGTCATCTGGACTGGGCGGCTTAAATAAGCAGGACTGATGAGCAGAATTTTACCAACAGGTGAGTCACTGTGGAGAGATAGGAGCTGGCAATTAGCAGACAGCTGAGCAGCCAGCTTTGAGAAGGAAGGCCTGAGCCCAGCCCTGACAGTCAGGCTCTCCATCGATCTGAGTTCATCTAGTCTAGAAAGACCATGTTTTAAAATCGTGAATTCAGCAAATGCACCTTTTGTAACAGTATAAAAGCACCAAGTTTAGATATAAAGGATACTCCAGGGGGTCCATGCCAAGGTCCACTGATGCCAGTTGTTTAAAATGTAACTCCACTTTTGTAAAAAAAATAAAAAATAATAATAATATAGCATATACAATTGCGAATCAACTCATATTGTAATTGAATGTTATTAAAAATTACCTTTCCTTTTCAATCTGCAGCTCTGTAATTTTCTGTAAAATGCAATGCAATATTTCAGGCACTGACAGCAGGAGAAGATCTTTAGGACCCAGCATCTGTCAGGGCACCAACAACAGCAGCAGCACATCACATCGGCCTTTATAAGGAAGTGGATCAGTGCTTGAAGTTGCTGACTGATCTCAGCTTGTTGTTACCTGTGTTCCTGTGATTCCTTGCTACTGTGTTCCCCAGTTTCCCAGTTTGTGTTCCCCAGTTTCTGACCCAGCTTGTTCCTAACCTGTCTGCCTATCTTGAGTTCCTGACCCTATAGAAGTTTTCCCCTTAAAAAAGGTGGGAATTTTTGGGCATAGACTGTGACACCAATTGATTTGGTAAAAATATATAAAAAAATAATTTTATTTCAACATAAACAAAGAATAATATATTAACATACATTTCCGAACAGGAGAAAGGGACACATTACTTCCTCCATGTGCATATATTTATAGAACCAGAAAACTTTTGCTTCCTACATCTTATTCAAAAGGAACAGACTTCTATGACATTGTATATAGGCGTATTCAAAGCAAAGGTCAAATTGCGTTAATATTGTGCATCCAATGTAACCTACGTGTTACGGAGTTATCTTACTCCTTCTTCAGGGATGATCCATTTTAGCACACTTAAATTTACAAAATAGTAGAATCTATAAAAAACATAAGACATAATTAGATATACGTACAATTTCAAAAAAAATAAAATAAATAAATTGTACGTATATATAATTATGTCTTATGTTTTTTATAGATTCTACTAATTTGTAAATTTAAGTGTGCTAAAATGGATCATTCCTGAAGAAGATGTAGGAAGCAAAAATTTTATGGTTCTATAAATATATGCACATGGAGGAAGTAATGTGTCCCTTTCTCCTGTTCGGAAATGTATGTTAATATATTATTCTTTGTTTATGTTGAAATACAATTATTTTTTTATATATTTTTACCAAATCAATTGGTGTCACAGTCTATGACTAAAAAGTCCTGCCTTTTTTAAGGGGAATTAAGGGGAAAACTTCTATAGTTGGGATGTTGGCTACTATTAAGCGGATCTTAATTTATACCTCGCACAATTTTGATTTTTATCTTTTTGGGCAGCAAATGCCAATCCCTTCCCCGGATAATTGAGGTATACCGCTTATAATATATTTTTTGTAACACAAAATTATAATTTAATTCTTGAGTTATATATTATAAGAAATATTAAGCCCCTATTTTTGGGCTATATGCATAGATTTTTTAACGCAAGGAGGAGATAGAGGGTAGGAGGGATAGAATTATAGTCCCTTCCTTCTTTTTTCCCCCCTCCCTCCCCCCTTTTTTTTTTTTTTCCATAAGATGGTGAACTTTAGGGGCAAAGACTGGGACACGTAACAAAGGGATTCTGATTAAAAAAGAAAAAAATGTCAAGAGATAAAAATGCATTTAGTGAGGGAAAAGCATATAAATGGCAGGCTTATCAACCTCAGAAACAAACGAACTTTAAAACAGCTAAAAATTTTGGGAATAACATGGGAGACTCTCCTTCTAATACCTCTTCCTTTCAGCAACAATCTCCTTGTAGACAGAAAGGTATGGGGCGCAACAAGAGACTAAGACACCATGAAGACCCACAAGATCAATCAGTAAAAAAATCCCTACGAGGACACAACACACATCTAACACTGCTCTCACAGACTTCGGGCACATCTAATCTTTCGGTGACAGGTAATTCACAGAGAGAGATCTCTGTAGAACTTTCTTCTATTTCCCCCTGTGAAGAGGCACAAGATTGCACTAACTTACGACAATACACTGATCACAGAGACACGAACTCCACCCCTATGGCACTTATCTTTTCCTCTTCTTCTTTTCCAAGCCGCCCGAGCTCAAATATAATCAAAGGGAACAAAATGGCGTATGTGCCGACAACTACATAAATCACTCTATGATAATTCCTTTGAATACACAGATGAATATAATTAATTTATCTTCTTACATTTTAACCAATCTAAAACAGAAGTACTTCTGAAGGGTCTGGGATACTGCCCAAATGAAAATTTGAATAAATTTGAGGTAGCAAGGGACCTCAACCTCTTTATAAGAAAACTTCTTTTAAAAAATATGTATAACGAGACATCTGATTCAGATAAACAACTGAGTAAGGAGGAGGAAAATGCGATCAACTTACTGGTCTCTCTCCTCGATGAAAACGATGATCAGGCTGACTTAATTGACAGCCTTGATATTGAAAAACTTTTATCCATACAAGAGGGCAATTTAGAAGAAAGGGTGAAAAACCCCAAATCCCTATTAAAGAAAAAATCAGACCAATATCCCTCACCTAGTTTTAATCCTAATGCAGTAGCCTTTTTTTTTTGTACTTTTCTTCCCCCCTCGATTAGGTGAATTTTGGCTCTTCGAACACCATGGGGCTCGTCTGGATGGGATCCCGGCACGCTAAGGCCACTATGGAGGGGAGAAGCCTGCCCTTGGTTGGCAGGTACCTTTTGTTTTTCCCCCCTGGTGGCCTTTTTTCTTGCTCATCGGTATACCTGTAACAGAAATGGGATGTGGGTCTGATCACCCCAGCTTCCCTTTTCTCTGTCTCCCTAGGTTTTCCACCCACGCTCGCCCTATAGACATCTCGGACGAACGTGAGGTTAAATGCGTTTACACATCCTACATGAATGTGCAGTTGCTGACACTTTTGCTGGCGCTGTGCTTCCTGGGGGATTCGGCCATGTAGGTCCAGGCACCTATATCCCTCATACCTCCAGCTATCCAGGACTGTGTCTACTCACATAAGTTTTCCTATGTCTTTGCAGGTGGCTGGAAAGGAGGTCAAATTATGGGCAATCGTTGACTCAGGAGCATGCTGCTTCTTAGATATTAACGCTGCACAAGACTTACATATTCCTCTCTTTTTCAAGAAAAAAAGACAGGCATACACCTCGCTGATAGCACTCCACCTAGCTCAGGGCTTGTTACTCAAGGGACTGTCCTCATTATCGCAACCTCAGATACTGGTCATCAGGAATTCTTCTGCTGATATTATCAGATCTCCCATTTTTACAGTCATCCTGGGGATACCTTGGCTGCAGACCCACAACCCATCAATCAATTGGTCCAAAGAGGAGGTCAACTTTTCCTCCAGCTACTGTCGCCAACAGTGTGGCATTCCATAAAAATCAACCCACCTGCGTGCCTAACCATTCAACCTTCATCAGAAACCAGTCAGCTTGTTCCCCCAGCTTACCATGACTTCCTTGAAATCTTTGACAAGAAGAAAGCTGATACCCTGCCTCTACACCGGCCCTACGTGGGGGTTTAGTACATGACCCACACTATATAAGGCCGCCTGCCTTGCGGCCTTGCGCAGTGTGTTGCATCGGCGGAGAGAGAGCTAGACGGAGAGACAGTGTCTTTGAATTTCATTTGAAGCTGTTGCAATTACATTCGGTGTATTGTGCCACCTGCGCATTGTACACCTAAAGCTACCCCAATTGCTGGTGTTCTTCTGATCCTATACCACAGGCAGCTGCTGCAGCAATTACAGTCATTGTATTGTGCCACCTGCACAGTGTACACCTAAAGCTACCCCAATTGCTGGTGTTCTGCTGATCCTATACCGCAGGCAGCTGCAGCAGCAATTACAGTCTGTGTATTGTGCCACTTGCACAGTGTACACATAAAGCTACCCCAATTGCTGGTGTTCTGCTGGCCCTATACCACAGGCAGCTGTAGCAATTACAGTCGGTGTATTGTGCCACCTGCACAGTGTACACCTAAACTACCCCAATTGCTGGTGTTCTTCTGATCCTATACCACAGACAGCTGCTGCAGCAATTACAGTCAGTGTATTGTGCCACCTGCACAGTGTACAACTAAAGCTACCCCAATTGCTGGTGTTCTGCAGGTCCTATACCACAGGCAGCTGTAGCAATTACAGTCAGTGTATTGTGCCACCTGCACAGTGTACAGCTAAAGCTGCCCCAATTGCTGGTGTTCTTCTCATCCTATACTGCAGGCAGCTGTAGCAATTACAGTCGGTGTACTGTGTCATCTGCAGTGTGCACTTAAAGCTACCCCAATTGCTGGTGTTCTGCTGGTCCTATACCACAGGCAGCTGTAGCAATTACAGTCTGTGTATTGTGCCATCTGCACAGTGTGCACCTAAAACTACCCCAATTGCTGGTGTTCTGCTGATCCTATACCACAGGCAGCTACAGTAATTACAGTCGGTGTACTGTGTCATCTGCACAGTGTGCACTTAAAGCTACCCCAATTGCTGGTGTTCTGCTGATCCTATACCACAGGCAGCTGCAGTAATTACAGTTGGTGTACTGTGTCATCTGCACAGTATCCACTTAAAGCTACCCCTATTGCTGGTGTTCTGCTGATCCTATACTGCAGACAGGCAGCTGCAGTAATTAGTTTGTATATTGTGTCATCTGCACAATGTACGCCTAAAGCTACCCCAATTACTGGTGTTCTTCAGATCGTATACCAAAGGACGGCAGCTGCAGTAATTACTGTCAGTGTATTGTATCATCTGCACAGTGTACTCCTAAAGCTACCTCAATTGATGGTGTTCTACTGATTCTATCTGCAGACAGCTGTAGCAATTACAGTCAGTGTACTGTGTCATATGTACTGTGTACACTTAAAGCTACCCAATTGCTGGTGTTCTGCTGATCCTATACTGCAGGCAGCTGCAGTAATTACAGTCGGTGTATTGTGTCATCTGCACAGTGTACACCTAAAGCTACCCCAAATGCTGGTGTTCTGCTGATCCTATCCTCAGGCAGCTGCAGTAATTACAGTCGGTGTACTGTGTCATCTTCACATTGTGCACTTAAAGCTACCCCAATTGTTGGTGTTCTGCTGATCCTATACCGCAGGCTGGTGCAATAATTACAGTTGGTGTACTGTGTCATCTGCACAGTGTGCACTTAAAGCTGCCCCAATTGCTGGTGTTCTCATAGTAATAATACTACAGGCAGGCAGTTGATTCTGCTAGCTGCAGTATAATCAGTATATATGTTGCAGCTTTGTGCAGCTACACCTACCTTCAGGCCATTAGTATGTCTGGAAGGCCAACATGAAGAGGCAGACAGTCACGAGCCAATAAAAGAGGGCAAGCATGCTCTGTGTCTAGAGGCAACAGTGCTGGTCGTGGACACGGTGTATCCTCATCAGCACGTGGCCATGGGACACACTTGTCCTTATTTTCGGCAGCTGGGCGTGTTGAGCCGTATCATGCTGAAGACTTGGTAGAGTGGATGACCAAGCCCTCTTCATCCTCCTAATCCTCTCTCACCCAGGCTCAGGGTACTAGCAAAACAGCTTCCAACGCATCCTTTTCCCTCGTCTCAATGTAATCATCAGTCTCCCTAGACCCACATGTCCCACATGTCCTCGTGAGGAGTCCCCCGAACTGTTTGAGCACATTGTTGGGTACATGCTGCAGGAGGATGCCTAGTGTTTTGAAGGCTCTGATGATGATACTCAGCTAGATAAAGGCAGTAGTGTGAGTGCAGAGAGAGGGGATGATCAAGAAGGACAGCAATCTGGCAGTCATGTTCCACAAGCTGCAGCATACTGCCAGGTTTGCGCCAGTGATGATGATGGAGGGGATGATAAGGTCACTGACTCCACGTGGGTGCCTGATAGGAGTGAGGAGGAGGAGGAGGGACATCTCCAACAAGGCAGGATGCCCTCCAGGGGCCAGCTTAAGGGCAGCACACCAACTGCATCGCACTGCAGAGCTCCGCATGTGCAGGGTGCTGCCTCTGCGCATTACTTCAAAAGTTCTTTGGTGTGGGCCTTTTTTGAGATGAGTGCATCAGATCGCACTGCTGCTATTTGCAACATACAGTATGTCTCAAGCGTATCTCAAGTGACCAAAACATCAGCCGCTTGGGCACCACATGCTTGACCAGACATATGTCGACCTGTCGTGCAGGACCTTGGCAAGCGTACCTTAAAGACCCACACCAAAGAACAAAGCGGACCTCTCCTTGCTCCTCATCAGCTGGGATCTCCAACCCCACTATACCTTTAGTCCTCTCTGAAACCTGCACTGAGAGGAATGAAGGTGTAGAATTAGGTGTGTCACAGCCAAATACTTTCGCTCAATCTGCTAACGGTACACCGACGTCCGATTGTACCAGGCAAATTTCCCTGCCCCAGGTGCTGGACCGTCGAAAGAAGTTCACTCCCAGCCATCCACATGCCCAGCGGTTGAATGCTAGCTTGGCTAAATTGCTAGCACTTCAACTGCTGCCTTTTAAGTTGGTAGAATTGGCCCCCTTCCGTGAGTTTGTGCAATGTGCAGTTCCTCAGTGGCAGGTTCCCAAAACGCCACTTTTTCTCAAGGAAGGCGATTCCGGCTCTCTACCGGCATGTGGAAGGCAATGTCCATGCCTCGCTGGACAGGGCGTTCAGCAGCAAGGTGCATATTACCGCTGACTCATAGTCCAGCAGGCATGGACAAGGAAGTTACCTATCTTTCACGGCGCATTGGGTGACTCTTCTGGTAGCTGGGAAGGATGCAGGACAAGGTGCAGTAGTGTTGGAGGTTGTTCCGCCACCACGCCTCCAAAATGCTACTACTGGTGATTCTGACACATCTCTCTCCTCCACCCCTCCTCTTCTTCTTCCTCCATGGCCTCTTCCTGTGCTTTTACCTCGGAACCAGTGGTGCTCTGTAGGCGTTCAAGGGGCCACGCATGCACGCAGCCAAAAAGATGCCATGCCGTGCTTACGCTGGTGTGCTTGGGGGACAGGAGCCAAACTGGGGCAGATATTCTGTCAGCTCTGTAGAGGCAGGCTGAGAGGTGGTTGATGCCACACCAGCTTAAGCCAGGAATGGTGGTTTGCGACAATGGCACCAACCTCCTCTCCGCCCTCTGACAGGGACAACTGACCCATGTGCCCTGTGTGGCTCACATCCTTAACTTGGTGGTGCAGCGGTTCTTGGGCAGGTACCTGGGCTTACAGGATCGTGAGGCAGTCCAGGAAAATCTGTGCATTTCTGATGGTCATATAATGCCAGTGCTCGGCTGGCTGATCTCCAAAAGGAATTAAACCTGCCAAAGAATCGTCTAATCTGGGACATGCCCACCAGGTGGAACTCAACGTTGGCCATGCTGCAGTGGCTGCACACACAGCAAAGGGCCATCAATGAGTACCTGTGTGACTACGTCACCAGGACAGGGTCAAGAAGCTTGTTTTTTCCCCACGCCAGTGGGCCATGATCAGGGATGCATGCACTGTCCTGTCACTGTTTGAGGAGGCCACAAGGATGGTGAGCAGTGACAGTGCATGCATCAGTGACACTGTACCTCTTGTCCACCTGTTGGAGCATATGCTGCGTGGAATAATGGACAGGGCACTTGAGGCAGAACAGAGGCAGGAAGAGGAGGACTTCCTTGCCTCTCAAGGCCCCCTTTATCCAGACAGTGTTCCTGCTGTGCCACCCATCACACAGGAAGAGGATGAGGAGGAGGAAGAGGAGGAGGAGGATGATTGTGTCAGCATGGAGGTGGAGGCTGGCACTCAGCATCAGCATCAGCAGCAGCAGCAGCAGCAGCAGTCCTGTAGGGATGATTTACAGTCCCAAGAAACACGTGGACTTGTATGTGGCTGGGAGGAGGTAGCTGCGGATCATGTTGTCCTTAGTGACCCAGAGGACTCCGGACCGAATGCCTCAGCTAACCTACGCTGCATGGCCTCCCTGATCCTGCAAAGCCTGCGGAAGGATCCTCGTATTCTTCGGATCAAGGAGAGGGACCATTACTGGCTGGCCACTCTCCTTGATCCATGGTACAAGGGTAAGGTTGCCGACCTTATCTTGCCATCACAGAGGGAGCAGAGGATGAGACATCTCCGGGAGGCCTTGCAGAAAGGTCTGTGCAATGCGTTCCCAGAGACTGGGAGGTTACAAACTCCTGGCCCTGGACAACGTGTTGCTGAGGCATCGGTCAGAAGGAGCGGTGGAGAAGGTGGCCGTCTGACTGATGCTTTCAGACAATTTTTTAGTCCGCAGCCCCAAGGTATGATCGGTTCCAGCAACCATCGCCAGCGTCTGATTTACATGGTGCAGGAATACCTAGGGGCAAGGTCAGACTTGGACACCTTTCCCACCGAAAATCCTCTGGCTTACTGGGTCTTGAGGATGGATCACTGGCCAGAGCTTGCACAGTATGTAATTGAGCTACTGGCCTGTCCTGCATCCAGCGTTCTTTCGGAACGCACCTTCAGTGCTGCTGGTGGCTTTGTTACTGATCACAGGGTGCGCCTGTCCACCGAATCAGTTGATCAACTGACCTTCATCAAGATGAATCAGTCTTGGATCACCCACAGCTACCAAGCACCTGAAGCTGATGTAACCGAATAATTTTTTTTGAAATATCACATCCCTTCAAGACTGCCTATGCTGATGCTGAGTGACTGTCCTGTTAGGTTGATTGTCTATCCTCTTCCTCCTCCGCTGATATGTTGGAAGAACATTTCTGGTTCTGGGTGATGCCATCAGCCCAATTTGTCTGCCCCTGTTTAACCTCCCTGGCGGTACGATTATTTCGGATTTTAGGTGCTAAAAGCGGTACCATTATTTTGCATGAAAATTTGGCGTTTTATATTGTAGTCCTGCAATTCTTAGGAATAACTCTCTTAAATCTGTTCAAACCAGAGTCTAGCAGACATCCCGGGTATGATAAAGTTTGAAAAATTAAATCATAAATTATAATATAATAAATAATTATAAATAATTGTACCAAATAATAATATAACAATAATAAAAATTATTCAATAATGTAATCAAATCAAAAACACTGAAATTTGCTCAGTTGCAGAATTGTCACTGTCATTACTTTTCAGTATTTGATGACGGATCTCCCCACAAATCGCTATCGCTCAATTCTGCGAGTGATTCTAATTTATTATCGCTGTTTTCTAGCTGGTCTAAAATCATTTTTGATGTACAGTGACAGTTTTGGTTGCTATGGGCAATCTCCAGTTTCCAGGCATAAAGAACAGTTTATATTATATAAAACTGCATGCAGGACACTGGGCAGACCACTAGGGACAACGGGGATGTGAAATATTTACATACAGCAATGTAATCTGTAAGATTACATTATACTGTATGTTTACTGTTTGTTTCACTTTTTGAATTTGGCGCCGATCTCCGTGCCCGTGCGTCGCAACGCTCGCAGGGCACGGAGATCGGCGATGTAATGCAACGAGCGAGACACGGCTCGCTCGTGCAGCGGGGAGACAACGCTGGATCCGAGGGAGAAGGTAAGTAAGCCTCCTCCTGGATCCAGCGATGCAGTCCCGAGTCTGACTCGGGGATACCGCTCTTGGTATAAAAAATCCACCCCGAGTCAGACTCGGGAATACCGTCAGGGGGGTTAACAGGGGCGTTTAAGTACAATTTTTGATGCAATGCTTTGCAGCAGGGCTAATTCCTGCAATAAAACTAGAGTATATGGGAGAGGTTGCAGTGTGGTGGCACCAGCACCAGTGCCTAAAGCCCAATTTTTCTGCCCCTGTTTAACAGGGACATGTAATTACAATTCTTGATATAATATTTCACAGGAGGGCCCGTTCCTGTGCCCACCCAGAGTAACTGTGAGGACTTATAGTGTTGTGGCACCAGCACCACAACCACCAAAGGTCAATTTTTCTACCACTGTTCAACAATGGCATGTAATTACAATTCTTGATATAATCGTTCACAGCAGGGCGCTCCAGCGCCAACCAAGAGTCACTTTCAGGGCTTACAATGTTGTGGCAAAACCAACACCTTGTTCCGCCATTTCTGCAGAGCATATAGGGCAGGCCCCTACTTTCAAACATCCAACTTACAAACATCTCCTACTTGCAAACGGAAGGAGACAATAGCAAGTGAGATGAAAAAAGATGAACGACAAAACAAATTATACAGGGGTGATAACCCTTCCCTTTGTTTTCCAAAAAGCTTAAAAATAGACTTTTTGACTGGAGCTACACTTTAAAAATGTACCAGTTGAAATCTACAAACAGATTCAACTTAACACAACAAACCTACAGAGTCCCTGTCTTGTTTGCACCGCCTGTATACTGCTGTTCTGAGTATATAGGGCCTGGGGGCCACACGCATTTCCTTTTTTTAATATGGGTACGGGGTTCCCCTTAATATGTGTACAAGACCCAAAGGGACTGGTAATGGGCAGGGAGGGCTACCAATGCCATTTTTCTCAATGGTTTTCAACCATATTGCAGGAACCAGATATAACATTAAAACCGCAAGCAGTTTTCAATGATGTAATGTCATTTTGTGCAGGGACTGTTCTAAACACGGGAAACACGTGGCACTTCACAGACATACTACAGACACCCCCCCAGGCACCATATTTAAAGGAATATTTCACTTTTTTTTTTCACTTTAATCGTCATTAACCACTTCCCACCCGGCCAATGCACATATACGGCCGGGTGGGAGCCGTCTACTTCTGATAGGACGTTCAGGAACGTCCTTCAGAAGGAGCGGGATCGCGCGCGATCGTGCCCACGCAGCGGCGCAATCCCGATGTGCTCGTGTCACCCGGACACGGCGCATCTCGGATCGGCAGGAGGGCTCTCTGATTGGCCCTCCTGATCACATGACGGCCGTGTCCAATCACGGCCGTCATGTGATGTAAACAAACAGCCGGTTGCTAGGCAATCGGCTCCTCCTCTCCTCACACAGAAGTCATCGCTGAGGAGAGGAGAGCAGATCGCTGCAGCCGGCTGATGATCAGTGAGTATGAGCTGTTTTTTACAGCTTTTTACTCACTGATCACCAGTCTAGTGTAAACACACAACACACCACACAGTATAAACACAGTCCCCACACATGTCTCCAAAACACACATGTCCCCAAAACATACATGTCCCCAAATAATAAAAACACATGTCCCTAATAATAAAAACATGTCCCCCACATATGTCCCACTAAAATCACATGTCCCAATGATTATCTGCACACATATGTACATGATCATTTGCGTACATATGTCCGTGATCACACAAACCAATTATTATACACTTAACGGAATTTTTTTTACCAAAAACATGTAGCAGAATACATTTTGGCTTAAATTTATGACAAAATGTGATTTTATTGGATTTCTTTTAAAATAGAAAAAAGAAAATATTGTTTTTTTTCCAAATTTCCGCTTTTTTTGCGCTTATATCACAAAAAATAAAAAACGGAGTCATGAATAAATACCACCAAAATAAAGCTCTATTTGTGCAAACAAAATTATAAAAATTTAATTTGGGTACAGTGTAGCATGACCGCGCAATTGTCACTGAAAGCGCTAGAGCGATGAAAGCTGAAAATTGGGCTGGGAAGGAAGGGGGAGAAAGTACCCTGTATTGAAGTGGTTAAAATCAGTGCTCCCGCCAAAACGGCCATTTTTAAAAACATTTTAGGCATTGACCCATGTCCCCTGGGGCAGGAGCCAGGTCCCCAAACCCTTTTTAGGACAGTATCTTGCATATTAGCCGTTAAAATTAGCACTTTTAATTTCGAACGTTCGAGTCCCATAGACTTCAATGGGGTTCTAAAGTTTGTACGAATTTGGGGTCCGTTCGAAAGTTCTGGTGTGAACCGAACCGGGGGGTGTTCGGCTCATCCCTAGTAGCCAGTAATATTACGTACATTTAGGAAAGAACTCAGGCCTTTCTAGCCTTCATGGCGGTATTCCCGAGTTTGGCTCAGGGTGAGATTTCAGTACCAAAAGTATTAATTACACATCGCAGGATCCATGTAGAGGTTACTTATCTTGTCCTCTGGATCCTGCGATGTCTCCCCACTGTGATCTGCGAGCCGCCGTGTTTCGCTCGATCTGTCACAGTTCTGAGCTCTGTTCCCTGCGAGCATTGCGACGCACGGGGACGGAGTTCGGCACCAAATTCAAAAAGTTAAAAACACAGTATAGATACAATATACTGTAATCCTACAGATTACAGTACTGTATCAAATTATTAAATATCCCCTTTGTCCCTAATGGTTTGTCCAGTGTCCTGCATGCAGTTTTATATTATAAATACTATTTTATTCTGCCAGCAACCTGGAGATTGTCCATAGCAACCAAAAAATGTCAGTTTACGTCAAAAGTGCTTTTAGACCAGCTAGAAAACAGTGATAATAAATTAGTATCACTTGCAGAATTGAGCGATAGTGATTTGTGGGGAAATTCATCATCAAATACTAAAAGTAATTACAGCGACAATTCTGCAATTGCGCAAATTTCATTTATTTTTTTTTGATTACATTATTGAACAATGTTTATTATCATTATATTTGTTATACTTATTTATAGTTATTTATTATATTATAATTTATGATTTCTTGTTTCAAACTTTATCATACCTGAGATGTCTACTAGACTCTTG
This sequence comes from Lithobates pipiens, assembly GCF_037356315.1. Classification (NCBI taxonomy): domain Eukaryota; kingdom Metazoa; phylum Chordata; class Amphibia; order Anura; family Ranidae; genus Lithobates; species Lithobates pipiens. The sequence continues at coordinate 330,258,054 of NW_027507764.1, read as the reverse complement.
TTTGGACAGTGTTAAGTGAGTTATTTCTAAGAATTACAGGCCTACAATATAAAACGCTAAATTTCCATGCAAAATAATTGTACTGCTTTCAACACCTAAAATCTGAAATAATCATAAAGCCAGGGAGGTTAAAACAATCTGCAGTCTATTTTACTGGTTCACAGCTCTTACTGAGAAGTCTTTCTGTATTTGGAGATTAAATCTCTTTTCCTACAGACGTAAAGGTGGCCCTTGTTCTTAAAGTGAATAACTCTACACCAAGGTCACTACATGGACCACCTATGTATTTATACGTACTTATACATGTTGAGAATACCCCCTTTAAACCCCTCTTCCCAAAAGAGAATAAACTCAATTCAGCTAATCTTTCCTCATAACTGAGCTCATCCATGCTTATTATCAGTTTAGTTGCCCTTCTCTGCACTTTCTCCAGTTTCCCAATATCCAAAACTGAACTGCATATTCCAGATGAAGTCTTACTAATGATTTGTACAGGGGCAAAATGATATATCTCTCGCTCTCTCTCTCTCTTTGCAGTCCATGCCTCTTTTAAGGGAGAAGTCCAGCCTGAGGTTGTTTGGCTGGGCTTCTCCTATGGGTCACAGGAGTGCAATTTGAAGGGGGATGTGATGTTAAAGGGGCATAGGACACTGCTTTGAAAGTGGGTGTGATGTGACAGGGAACTAACGATATATATTGCTATGAAGGGGGTGTGATGTGAAGAGTGACTGAAGACACTGTTGGGAAAGGGGGTTGTAATGAGAAGAGAAACTAAGAATACTGTTGCGAAGGAGAGTGATGTTAAAGGGGAATGTGATGTAAATGGGAGGCTAAGGACATTACTGTAAAGGAGGGTATGATGTGAAGAAGGGCTGAGGAAATTGTTGTGAAGGGGGAGGGGTGTGATGTGAAAGGGGGCTTAGGATATTGCTGTGAAAAGAGGTGTAATATATAGGGGTATTTGATGTGATGGGGGATGTGACAGGAAGAGGGGCTGAGGACACTACTGTGTGAAGGGAGGGGGTAATGTGAAGGAGGCTTCAGATAATGCTGTAAAGGGGAGATGTGATGTGAAGGAGGACTGAGGACAATGCTGTAAAGGGGATGTAATGTGCTGATGGCTGAGGACCAGAGGCGGCCCAATTACAATTACGGGCACCTGAATTACAGCGCACCTGATTAGTGCCATAGGCTCTAATAGGCTTCAAAATAGGATGGACTCATGTAGAGCATTGCACCATGCCATGAGCCCACCCAGGTGTTACAGCAGAAAATGCGATCTTCAATCCGGCCAATCAGAAGCAGGTCTGAGACCCATTTTCCGATTGGCCAAAAAGAGACGACTCCAGATCGGCTGTCGAATAGGAGGAAGGACACAGAAGTCGCTGATGCCCATGGAGAGCAGGGGAAGGGAGAGTTGCCACCGCTGAGGAGCAAGGGAAGCCACCCGTGAAGCACTGCATAGATGGGGTAAGTGCATCAGACCCGCCCGCCAACATACCAACCGACTGATGGGGGGAGGCATGGTACTGTTTGCTGCCCCCTCAAAATGACCACTGGCCGCCACTGCTGAGGACAATGCTGTTAACAATACTGTGATGGGGGAGATGTGATGTGAAAGGGGGCTGAGGACATTGCTGTGAAGGGGCAAATTAGATGTAAAGGGGGGCTGAGGACAATTCTGTGAAGTATAAACACACCCTGGACTGATTTAATTTGGCAGCACTACCAATAGTCTAGTACCGAAGTGTAGTATGATGTGTGTGTGTGTGTGTGTGTGTGCGTGTGCGTGTGCGTGTGCGTGTGTTAATTTCAGTGTTTCAGTAGAGTTTTCTAATTCTTGACTTAATACAGAGGTCTCAATTAAGCTTAGCATATCGCGGAACATGGAAAAATATTTTTATGCTTTTTTTATTAGTTTTACTGGATTGTTATTGTTAAGAAATCACATATTTTCATAAACTCATGTATAATTCTTGAGGTACAGCCACACACTGAACGTGACTACTGTTTTATTATTATTTCTTATATTTCAATATTTCATCATGTTTGAAAAAGTAATGCATACAAATTATTGAGGAATTGAAAATAAGAACAAATATAGTTATTTGTAATTTGTCTGGATATTTTTTTTATCATGGCTGAATTCATAACTATGCAAACATACACTTATTTGCAAATATAGTTCCTACTCTAATATTTGTTATGGCACTGATGCAATATTATTGGAAATAACATATTCTACACACATAGTTTTGGCTATATCTCATTAAAAAACTCTACATTGCAGAGAGCATGCTTATAGCATATTTTTTTATATAATTATTGTCAGTAGATGGAATGTATGTGTTAGAAGATCCATTATTTTCCTGACTGCATTCAACATTTAAAATAGGTTGTTTGAAAAACTGCATACTCTTTGGATTTAATTTGTCAGTGCTTACTGTACATACTTTTTAATTGTAATAAACAATTACAAAGAAAATATTTAACAAAACTATATTAATAGCAACATTAAAATTTAAATCAACTCAAAAATCCAACCTCTGTTTGGGTCCCCCACATTTTCTGTTCTGGTTACATATTGTGCCATCCTGATATACATAGGGGTTGATTTACTAAAATTGGAGAGTGCAAAATCTGGTACAACTGTGCATGGTGGCCAATCTGATTTTAACTTCAGCTTTATCAATTAAACTTTGATAATAAAAAAAAAGAACCTGGGATGGGGACATCAACAGCAATAAAAACTTGATAGAGGTTCTAATCTATAAAAGTTTAACTAGCGGTAGTTTTTCAATTAACGCTATATCATCGATGTATTAAAAAAAAATGACTTTAGATATTTTTTCCTCAAAAACCCAATGGGGATTCAGTATTTTTCCAAAACAAATGCATATTTAAATTAACTATTTTTTTATATTTTTTTGAGTTCTTAATTTATTGCACAAATGATTGTTTTATCTCCACCATATGTGGCACTTTTGTTCTGCTCTTCCCAATTAAAATCTCATAGGAAGTTGCTGTGAACTAAACACAGAAGAAGCTTTTTTGACAATTGACTATTTAGTACTGTATTACTTTAACTGGTAATTGCACAGTCATGCAACGCTGTATGTAAATTAAATTTGCATCAGTTGTTTTTCAGACAACTAGAGCTTTCTTTTGGTGGTATTGGATCACCACTATGTTTTTAATTTTGTATTATATCAATGAAAAAAGACTGAAGATTAAAAAATATATATTTTCTACTTTATTTTATAAAATAAAATAAAATTTCTTCATAAGTGTGTATTAATTGGTTTGTGTGAACATTATGTCTACCATCTATAGTATATATACTGGAATTTATGCAGCTATAGACGCTATACTAGTAACGGAGGTGACTGACGCTAGCAGACACTGGCTGGGAGGGACACTACCTGACTAACTGACCATGACTCGCTAGTGACACTAATACAGTGATCAGTGACAATACTGTACACTCTACACTGTGCTATTAATGCTGGCTGGGAAGGGGTTAAAAACAAGGGGCAATCAATTGGTTAACTGTGTGCCTAACAAGTGCAATGTGGGATGCTTTTACTCACAGTCATGGGTGCTTTTTCCCGCTGAACTGATGCCACGTACACACGACCGGACTTTTCGAGGGACTAGGTCCGACGGGCTTTTTCCGACGGACTTTCGGCGGAGTTCAGACGGACTTTGCGAATGAACGGACTTGGCCACACACAATCACACTAAAGTCAGACGGATTTGAACGTGATGACATATGACTGGACTAGAATAAGGAAGTTCATAGCCAGTAGCCAATAGCTGCCCTAGCATCGGTTTTTGTCCGTCGGACTAGCATACACGCAAATGGATTTCTCGGTCTCTGTTCTATTTCTAAAGTCCGCCGGATTTTTGGCAAGCAAAGGTCCGATGGAGCCCACACAAGATCGAATTGTCCGAGGGACCCGTTCCGTCGGACCTTTGCTGTCAAAAAGTACAGTCGTGTGTACGCGGCATAAGAGTTTATTTCAGCGAGAAGAAACAACCAGACTGCTGTCAGTGCACAGAGTTCTGCCGATCTGTAGCTGCTGCCAGGCCGCAATAAAGGTAAAGTGGTTAAAACAACTCATTCAGTTTAAAATAGCACTGAAAGGCAAAACACACACACACACACACACACACACACACACATATATATATATATATATATATATATATATATATATATATATATATATATATATATATATATATATATGGGAATGTCAGCACATGTCACAGCCAGAAAACTGACCATACTGGGATTATGCAATGTATCATATTAAAAGCTTTCATTTCATTGAAAAACATCATAGGTCATCATAAAAAACTCTTATTAAAACCAAAAGAGGTAGTACACTACTACTGTGGGGCTGTTAAGTTCCTAATACATTTACAAAGCCTCAGTTTTGTAATACAAAACCTGTTGCATTGACTCTGCCCAGAGGTTACCTCTACAATCAGACTGAGACACTTAAATAATGTTGTACAGTAAAATGTTTTTAACATTTGTAAACAAAATCATTAATATTAAGAGTGTTTAAAATTAAAACAAAAAAATGAAAATTAATGAAAAAAAGTTTTTAGTTCTTTTTTTTCAGTTTCTTATGTATTTATGTTGGAAACAATGCAATACAATATTTTATACTTCTACTTCTATACATCTCCTATACATGAGAACACCATATACTGTATATATGACTTGGTTACATGGAGTGAATATGCGGGGCCCAGAAACAAGGGAGCTCATTCTGGCACTCAATGGCTAGGATCAAACAAACTAGCCAAAAACTACTCTGTTTAGAAAAGACAACCCCTCAAGGTTTTGGTAAGGAATATAATTTGGACTTTAACCACTTCCCGACCGCCTCACACAGATATACTGCGGCAGAAATGCACGCGCAGGTAGATTAACGTACCTGTATGTTGCCCTTTAAGAGGCGGCTTGCGGGAGCGCACAGGGGATACCCACGATCGTCTGCTAATGTAAACAAGCATTTTCCCATTCTGTCTGACAACACTGACACTGATCACAGCTCCCTGTGATCGGGAGCGGGGATCAGTGTCGTGTCAGACACAGCCCGCCCCCCCCCCACAGTTAGAATCACTCACTAGGACACACTTAACCCCTACAGAGCCACCTAGTGGTTAACCCCTTCACTGCCAGTTACATTTACACAGTAATCAATACATTTTTAATTGCACTGATCGCTGTATAAATGTGACTGGTCCCAAAATTGCACCAAAAGTGTCCAATGTGTCCGCCATAATGTCGCAGTCCGGATAAAAAATGCTAATCGCCACCATTACTTAATTAATTTAAAAAATGCAATAAAATTATCCCCTATTATGTAGACGCTATAACTTTTGCGCAAACCAATCAATAAACACTTATTGCAATTTGTTTTACCAAAAATATGTAGAAGAATATCAGCGTATCAGCCTAAACAGAGGAAAAATATATATATATATATATATATATATATATATTTTTGTGGATATTTATTATAGCAAAAAGTAAAAAATAATGCTTTTTTTCAAAATTGTCACTATTTTTTGTTTATAGCGCAAAAAATAAAACCTGCAGAGATGATCAAATACCACCAAAAGAACGTTCTATTTGTGGGGAAAAAAGGACATCAATTTTGTTTGGGAGCCATGACGCACGATCGCGAAAATTGTCAGTTAAATCAACTAGTGCCGAATCGTAAAAAAGGTGCTTTGGCCAAATGCTCCTGGGCTTAAAGTGGTTAAACCCCATTTTGTAGAATGCAATTGGCAGCAAAATTAGGGAACACAATTTTAAATACAATATTTTCAACAAAAGCATAAATTCCGTATTCAGGTTTTGTAAACACAGTGATGGCATGGAGAAAACTGCATCCAGCGATATGTTCAGCTATCTCTCCTATACACTAATATACCATATAAGTATGCCTTGGTCACTTGGCGGCACATGGCAGAAGGGAGTGCCTTCTGGCTGTCAATGGCTGAAAATCATTAAGTTGTTTTTTGGCAACAAATTACATTTGCTTCAGTACTATGAATTATAGGCAAATATGGCTTCAACTTAATAGCTCATTTGGAGACTTATATTTTTTTTTAATTAGCAATTAAGAATATATCATATAAAATTTGAAAAAAATTGCACTTTTATGTAAATTTCCAAATGGAATGTTTACATGAGTGCACCTGCATTCTTATAAATTTGCCCTAAAATATAATCAACAAAGCCTGCTAATTAAAATGATATAACATTATGTAACACAGCAGAATAGCAAAGCTAGTAAAAGTATAAAGTAAAAGTATGTAGTATATAGTAAAAGTAAATGTATGATTTTACTTTAGAAGACCTTTGTTCCCGTTTGATGCTACATTGCATTACATGCAGATAGAAAAGAAAAACTTTGCAGAAATGGTTGAGATAACATTAGGTTGGGTGTAAGGGCACAAATTAGTATGACCGTGACTTTTTTCATAGGTATGAGATCGGTAAAGGTTAAATGACCTAACGTGAAGGTTGGTTTGGATTCTTTTTCTACTAGCATGTCAAATATTGAATATTGACAAATATTGACATGCAGCTGTGTCCATGCAGTCTCTGCACCTGTGTGAACAAAGTCTTAGGAATTATTCTGGAGAGGGAATATATATATATATATATATATATATATATATATATATATATATATATATATATATATAATATACAAAACCAACCTTGGGCCCAATTAGCCATTTTCCCTCATTGTGACTCAATAGTGTTACAAGGTCTCAGGTGTGAATGGGGAGCAGGTGTGTTAAATTTGGTGTTATTGCTCTCACTCTCTCATACTAGTCATTGGAAGTTCAACGTGGCACCTCATGGCAAAGAACTCTCTGAGGATTTGAAAAAAGAATTATTGCTCTACGTAAAGATGGCCTGGGCTATAAAAAGATTGCCAAGACCCTGAAACTGAGCTGCAGCACGGTGGCCAAGACCATACAGCAGTTTAAAAGAACAGGTTCTGCTCAGAACAGGCCTCACTATGGTCGACCAAAGAAGTTGAGTGCACGTGTTTAGTGTCATATCCAGAGGTTGTCTTTGAGAAATAGACGTATGAGTGCTACCTGCATTTCTGCAGAGGTTGAAGGGGTGGGGGTCAGCCTGAGCCTGTCAGTGCTCAGATCATATGCCGAACACTGCATCAAATTGGTCTGCATGGCTGTCGTCCCAGAAGGAAGCCTCTTTTAAAGATGATGCACAAGAAAGCCCGCAAACAGTTTGCTGAAGACAAGCAGACTAAGAACATGGATAGCTGGAACCATATCCTGTATTCTAATGATAATAACCAAGATAAACTTTTTTGGTTCAGATCATGTCAAGTGTGTGTGGTGGCAACCAGGTGAGGAGTACAAAGATATGTGTGACTTGGTGGTGGGAGTGTCATGGTCTGGGGGTGCATGACTGCTGCCAGCACTGGGGAGCTACAATTCCTTGAGGGAACCATAAATGGCAACTATTTACTTTAAAATACTGAAGCAGAGCATGATTCCCTCTCTATGGAGACTGGGCCGCAGGGCATTATAACGACCCTAAAGACACCTCCAAGACAACCACTACCTTGCTGAAAAAGCTGAGGGTAAAGTTCACAGACTGTCAATAGCCTTCTGGAACGTTACATTGATAACAGTTTGGTGGTCCGGAATGACCAAGAGGAGGAATTTCACAATTTTATTGATGAATTAAATCAAAATGATTGTAATATCAAATTGACATACAACTTTGATCATGTTTCAATCCCCTCTCTTGACCTCTAGATCACCAAGGAGGAGAACCGTTTGGTCACCTCTACGTATCACAGGGGTGCCCAACCAGTGGCCCGCGGGCCACATGTGGCCCGCGGAGCCCTCTGATATGGCCCGTGACCTCCTGCTCTGGGATAGAATAGAAAGAATACTGTTATTAAAGGTCAGTTTATTACTAAAATCACAGTGTATATATGGGCATATCTTTTCTGCAGTGGTTACTGGGCTGCTTTCAAAAAGATCTGCAGGTGCAGAGCAGTTTACCTGTGGGTTACCTGCACTGAGCCATAGACTTCTGTTATTACCTGCGAGTTTGGTAAGCTTTCTGAAAGTGCACCAAACCTGCAGAATATAATAGAAGTCTATTGCAAACTGCAGGAAAGCCAAAGGTACACTGCATTGCACACGTGGTGCCGGTAAACTGCAGCGCATCAATGTGAAAGCAGGCTTGCACCCCTTTCACATGGTCATTCCGACAGTCCAACCAATTGGACCCTCCATTCACCTCTAAGTAGTGGCAGACATAAACCCACCTGTATTCTACCTCCAATACGATACGCTAAAAAGTATCGTGAGCTGCGTCCGTGTCCACTCTCCAAATGCAGAGTAGACACGAACATGCCATCCACCACTCTGCTCATTGTGGCCCATGACCAATTAACAAGTCAATTCAAAAGGTTGGGCACCCCTGACGTATCGGAAGCCCACCGCTGCCAATAAATTATTGCGTGTAGATTGTTTCCCTCCCAAGGCCTTGATCCAGGGGATCCCAACAGGTCAATTTCTTCGAATTAGTAGAAACTGTACCAAAAAGTCAGATTTTGATAGAGAGGCAGTGGAAATGTATGATATAGTTAAAGAAAGAGGCTATACTCATAAAACTTTGAAAAAAGCAAACAAGGAAGCCTCGAGAAGGGCCAGATTGACCCTTCTGGAAGATGGACCTTCCTGTTACCTTACCCAGAGAAAATCTTATGGACCAAAAAGATTTATTTCACAGAATGGTGCCCAGTGGGGTAGGATTAGAGAGATTATTACCCAATATTGGCCTTTACTGCATCCCTGTCCCATACTATCAAGAATTGTAAGAGAGTATCCACAGATGGTAGCTTGTTGTGCCCCCAATCTATCAGATTTACTAACCCAATCTGTATATGTACAATCTATTAATACTCATGGCTTTCTTCCTTTCCCAGAACGATAGGGATGGTCCACTGTAGCTATTTCCAAATCTATACACGTTGAACGCACAGGGACTTTTACCAATATGGACGGTTTAAATATATAGTCGATAAAAAGTTTGATTAACTGTGCGACTATTTGTGTACGGTAATATATAGCGTACAATGTCCATGTAAAAAAAAATTGTACATAGGTAAAACTAAAAGACAGCTGCACATCCATATTGATGAACATCCCAGGGACATCAAAAAGAAGGAGCCTGATAGTCCCCTAGCACAACATTTTATTCAATTTCATCAGTCTAGTACTGATGGACTTAAAGCAAGGGTATTTATGCTCTTAAGTTAAGTAGTAGGCATGAGGGATTTGACAGGATTCTTTTAAAGAAAAAAAAAATCAGGATATACAAATGAAATACTCTCTGACCTGTAGGTTTGAATAAAGAGTTCAATTGACATGTTTTTCTTGACTAGCTGGCTTTTATATGTCATTAATTCCTGACCTTCCCTATTAAGTAGTTCTTTCTATCTGTCCTTCCTTCCTGTCTTCAAACCCTTTTTCTCCACGACTGATTATAGGTATTTGATCTTATTTATTAATTCTGGTTCCAGGTACTTATTTGTTTTTTGTTTTGTTTTTTATAACTCTTTTTTTTTATCTTTATTTATTTTTATTAACTTCTTATATGTTGTTGATATTTCAGACTGAAAGTAGCAGTGCTTTGTGGTTTGCCTTGTGCGCATATTCATTTGACAAATACAATGAATGGATGTTGATTGATAATTTAGACTTTAAATATCTAACCTGTTTAGAATTTTTAGGTTCTTTCCCCCTTAAATACATTTGAGGGTTTGGGCTAAAGGGTGTATTTCATCACATCCCAGCCAGGGGGCACTACATCCTGAAGAAGCTGGGTTCCCAGCAAAATGCATTGACGTTTGGAGGTGTGCACCGGAGTCATGTAGCTCATTATCTACCTCTTTCACCTACCTGGGGAGCCACGGTTACATCTCTGATACCGCGGTTGGGTGTACAGATCCAGACACTTGGAGCATGGTTTAGCAACTATGAACTATTTGGACCAATTACAAACAGCGATCCTCTGCTGATTCCTAAGTGAGCGGTACACTTTAATGTAAGGAACGCATCCAACCACCAGGTTTGATACAAACTTTATTACCCAACATCACCTGTTTCAAGGGACTGTGCTTCTGTCTCTGCTTTGATTTAGAGCTGCATGCTCTTGGAGCATAGAGATTGAATAAGGACTATGCATTTATAGGATACTCTGCAAGCCATTCAATATGGTCAATTCCTCTGCTCCCTGCACAAAGTGTTACATATGACTGTGCTTGTGTCTCTGCCTTGATTTAGAGATGCATGCTCTTGGAGCATAGAGGTTGAGTAAGGAATAAGCGTTTATAGGATACTCTGCAAGCCATCCAATATGGTCAATTCCTCTGCTCACTGCTGTTTGTTTAGTTCCATTTGCCAAAGGCTCCATGGTCATCCCAACCACAGAGGATTATTCTTTACATTCAGCAATCATGGTGTATTGCACTATGACCATGCCTTAACCTATTGTGGAAGTGTGCTGTTTTGTATTCAACTATTTTTGTATTAAATAAAATGTATCTAATTTTTTCAGATTATTTTTGTATAATTTTGTTTCAGTAATCATACTCCGGTGGCTCACGGTTATGATCCTTAGGCAGCCTTGTTTATATGCATTTTCCTTTTTATGATGGACTGGCCAACCATGTCTCCAGACCCAAACCCTATTGAGCATCTGTGGGGCATCCTCAAACGGAAGGTGGAGGAGCGCAAAGTCCCTAACATCCACTAGCTCCATGATGTTGTCATGGAGGAGTGGAAGAGGACTCCAGTGGCAACCAGTGAAGCACATATAATATTGACACTTTGGGCCCAATTTGGACATTTTCACATTAGACATCAATGGTTGTGTGTTGACTTATTTTTTGAGGACATAAAATGTACACTGTTATACAAGCTGTACACTCACTACTTTACATTGTAGCAAAGCGTCATTTCTTCAGTGTTGTCACATGAAAAAATATAATAAAATATTTACAAAAATGCGAGGTGCGTCCTCACTTTTGTGAGATTTTGTATATATAAAGTGAGTACACACCAAAGCGAAATTGTCCAAATTGGGCCCAAAGAGTCAATATTTTGTGTGAACATCATTTTTTTCCAGTGCTACCTTAACCTTCTTGGGCATGGAGTTCACCGGATCCTCACAGATTGCCACTGGAGTCCTCTTCCACTTCTCCATGATGACATCACAGAGCTGGTGGATGTTAGAGAACTTGCACTCCTCCACCTTCTATTTGAGTATGCCCCACAGATGCTTAATAGGGTTTAGGTCTAGAGACATGCTTGGCCAGTCATCACCTTTACCCTCAGCTTCTTTAGCAAGGTAGTGGTCGTTTTGAAGGTGTCTTTGGGGTCATTATCATGTTGTAACACTGTCCTGCCTGAGATCATACTGTGCTTCATTATGTCACAGTACATGTTGATATTCATGGATCCCTCTATGGACTGTAGCTCCCCAGTATCGGCAGCACTCACGCAGCCCCCAGGCCATTACGCTCCCACAACCATGCTTGATTGTAGGCAAGACACACTTGTCTTTGTACTCCTCACCTGGTTGCCGCCACATGCTTGACACCATCTGAATCAAATAAGTTTATCTTGGTCTCATCAGACCACAGGACATGGTTCCAGTAATCCATGTCCTTAGTCTGCTTGTCTTCAGCAAACTGTTTGTGGGCTTTCTTGTGCATCATCTTTAGAAGAGGCTTCCTTCTAGGATGACAGCCATGCAGACCAATTTGATGCAGTGTGCGGCGTATGATCTGAGCACTGACAGGCTGATCCCCCATCCCGTCAACCTCTGCAGCAATGCTGGCAGCACTCTTACGTCTATTTCCCAAAGACAACCTCTGGACATGATGCTGAGCACGTGCATTCAACTTCTTTGGTTGACCACGGTGAGGCCTGTTCTGAGTGGAATCTGTCCTCTAAAACCACTGTATGGTCTTGACCACCATCCTACAAATCAGTTTCAGGGTCTTGGCAATCTTCTTATAGCCTAAGCCATCTTTATGTAGAGCAACAATTCATTTTTTCAGATCCTCAGAGAGTTCTTTACCATGAGGTGCCATGTTGAACTTCCAATGACCACTTTGAGATAGTGAGAGTAATAACACCAAATGTGATACACCTGCTCCCCATTCACACCTGAGACCTTGTAACCCTAATGAGTCACATGACACTGGGGAGGGAAAATGGATAACTGAGTACAATCTGGACATTTTTACCTAGGGGTATACTCACTTTTGTTGCCAGCGGTTTAGACATTAATGAATGTGTTTTGAGTTATTTTGAGGGGACAGCAAATTTACACTGTTATACAAGCTGTAAACTCACTACTTGTAGCAAAGTGTCATTTCTTCAGTGTTGTCACATGAAAAGATATAATAAAATATTTACAAAAATGTGAGGGGTGTACTCAGTTTTGTGAGATACTGTGTATATATACATATATCCCTTCAAGTGTGTGAAGCCCATTGCATTGGGGTGTGAACCCCAAAGATCAAATACACTGGACAGTGAATAAATGGGAAGTGCTCTGTGCTGAGGTATGAAGTAAAACAATGAACTATACTTCAGCTATGAATGAACACATTCATTTAGAAAATGGAAGGGGCCAGTAAGTGGCATATTGACTAGCCGCTTCCCCTGCTCTCCTTCCTGAAACATCCTCACAGCAGTCAGTAAGAGAGTGGAGGGAAGCCAGCAGCACTGCAGGGGGTGCAACACAGGGCTAAGCCCTGGCAGTAGAGGGCACCACATAGAGTGATTAGGGTATGCCCAGGCACACCTGGCACACCCCATGTGCACGCCTATGGTTTCCCTTTTCAAGTTCTTTACTGTCTCGATTTATTCCATAGGTTGAGACAGGTGAGACAGGTTTGTTTTACCATACTGATGATGTGTTGTCACAAAGTAATCCTGCTCAGTATGAGAAGAACCACAGGTCCAGACATTTGGTGTATGTGCTTGGCTGAGGAGCCAATGGGTGAAGCTACCATCTGTGGGATTATGACTGAATGCCTCTAAGTCAGAATCCCCCCTAAAGGTTACTTACAATACTGCAGTGCTGTGGAGCCTAGGTTGGCCTGGGATAGCCAGCCCCCACCACCCCTTTGCCTGGGCGGGGGCCGGCGCATAGCACTGCTTGCCTCAAGACCGGAGCGTGGACAGAAGCGGGCCACCTCTTAACCCAGAGCGCATTGCATGTTAAAAATATAACAAAAAAAAGATGAAGGCTTGTTGCTCAGTTAGAGATCTGACACCACCGGGTTTAGTAGCAATCCTCCGCACCCCCCGATGGATCACAGAGCATGTGCAGGAGGCAGAGCCAGGGATGTGGGAGGGGATTCATCTAGTCCACTGGTGAGAGTAGTTAGGGGCGAGGCGGTGGGTGTATACAAAAAAAAATAATAATAATCAAATAGTCTCGGAATGTTTACTAGAGGGATGATGGCAACTATCTTTTGAGCTGTAACCATTCCTATTCTATGGTTTAAAATATGTCTTGGTAATAAACTCCCCATCTTAGACTGTACTCATTAAATCCAGGAGCATATCAATGTCCAGGACATTTTTGTTAAATTATTTGATTTTCATTAAATAACACAGTGGGGTATTGTAAAAACACAAACACAAAAAACGATTCTATCAATCTGGTCTGGTCAATTTATAAGAAGGTAAGGGCTTTATTTATGTTTTTACAATTCCCCATAACTTTTCCTTTTAAACATGTTATTGAAGATAATACAATACATATTATTAGTACAGATTTTACAATAGAATAGGATATATAATATGAATAGAGAAACTTCTCAAATAAACATATAAGAGTAAAAATAATAAATTCATGTCTTAAAGATAAGGTGTATGAGTATGTGTAAACTTTTCTGCACTTTTCAAATTATACTTAATATTGTTAGTACAATACTTGGTGAGGTTAAGATTAAACTAGAAGAATAATAGTACAATATTTATAAAGATTGATTAAACAAAGTATTGTCTATTTATGACAGATCATCTATCTAGGGACCGTCAAGAAAGGAGTCCATCCAAACGAGGGCCAGGTTCCAGCTATTGGCCTGGTTTGTCCCATATGGATGGACAATGATCCTGGCCATCCTAAGTATGTCTTATGTAACTTTACCTATAGTAATAAAAATAAATCTATAATCTACTATATGGTTGAATAATATAAGATGGAATTAAAGAGTTAAATGTAAATAAGAGAGGGGGAGAGAGGGGAGGAGGGATCATCAGAAGAATCAATGAATCAATAATGTTATGAATCATATAGAAGTAATGGGGGTGAATATCAAGCGATCTCAAGGTAAGAGGAGTGAATTATTAAGTCCTGGTGGTAGATAGTTTTTCTATAATCTACTATATGGTTGAATAATATAAGATGGAATTAAAGAGTTTAATATAAATAAGGGAGGGGGAGAGGGGGGAGGAGGGATCATCAGAAGAATCAATGAATCAATAATGTTATGAATCATATAGAAGTAATGGGGGTGAATATCAAGCGATCTCAAGGTAAGAGGAGTGAATTATTAAGTCCTGGTGGTAGATAGTTTTTCTATAATCTACTATATGGTTGAATAATATAAGATGGAATTAAAGAGTTTAATATAAATAAGGGAGGGGGAGAGGGGGGAGGAGGGATCATCAGAAGAATCAATGAATCAATAATGTTATGGATCATATAGAAGTAATGGGGGTGAATATCAAGCGATCTCAAGGTAAGAGGAGTGAATTATTAAGTCCTGGTGGTAGATAGTTTTTAATCCAGGGGGCACCACATTTTTTCAAACTTAGAAACATTATCAAGTAAAGTCGCTACTATTTTGGCATGAATCATAGCTTGTGTTACACGCTGTTTAACTGACACAACGCAAAGTGTATTTGATTTCCAAGTCTTCGCTATGGATTGTTTAGCAGCTGTTGTAACATACAGTAGAAGCTTGAATTGACGATGTGTTAGATTAGATGGTTTGCTGTTTAAAAGGGCCACCAGTGGATCAGGTAATATGTTTATTGTAAACATCGTAGAAAGTATATTAACCACTTCAATACAGGGCACTTAAACACCTTCCTGCCCAGACCAATTTTGAGCTTTCAGCGCTGTCGCACTTTGAATGACAATTGCGCGGTCATGCTACACTGTACCCAAATGAAATTTTTATCATTTTTTTCCCACAAATAGAGCTTTCTTTTGGTGGTATTTGATCACCTCTACGGTTTTTATTTTTTGCGCTACAAATAAAAAAATACCGAAAATTTTGAAAAAAAAAATGTTTTTTTTTGTTTCAGTTTCAAAACTTTGTAAATAAGTACGTTTTCTCCTTCACTGATGGGCACTGATGGGGCTACACTGATGGGCACTGATAAGGTGGCACTGATGGGCACCAATGTGGCACCAATGAAGTGGCACTGATGGGCGGCACTGATGGGCGACACGGATGGGCGACACGGATGGGCGACACGGACGGACACTGATAGGTGGCACAAATTGGCACTGATAGCTGGCACAGATGGGCGGCACGGATGGGCATGGATAGGCGGCACGGATGGGCATGGATAGGCGGCACAGGTGGGCATGGATAGGCGGCACAGGTGGGCATAGATAGGCGGCACAGGTGGGCATGGATAGGCGGCACAGGTGGGCACTCATAGGCGGCACAGGTGGGCACTCATAGGCGGCACAGGTGGGCATGGATAGGCGGCACATGTGGGCACTCATAGGCGGCACAGGTGGGCACTCAGGCGGCACAGGTGGGCACTCATAGGCGGCATCGGTGTTATAGTAATGGATGCCAATCAGTGCCAAACAATAATGCATGCCAATCAGTGATGCCCATTGTGGCCACTGATTGGCATCCATTATGGGCACTGATTGGCACCCATTGTGCTGACTGGCACCCTGGTGGTCTAGGGAGGATTATGGATTTTTATTACCTTTTCCCTGGTGGTCTAGTGGTGTCCCTGGTGGTCCAGTGTGGGCATCCTCGGGGGGGCTGTGCTGATAATCGATCAGCACAGACCCCCCCTGTCAGAGGAGCAGCCGATCGGCTCTCCTCTACTCGCGTCTGACAGACGCGAGTGAGGGAAAGCCGATCACCGGCTCTTCCCATTTAAACTGTGATCAGCCGTGTTTGGACACGGCTGATCACATGGTAAAGAGTCTCCGTCGGAGACTCTTTACCGAGATCGTAGTTGCCGGGTGTCAGACTGACACCCCGCAACAACGATCGCCGCGATGCGCGCCCCCGGGGGCGCGCAGCGGCTCATAATCCTAATCACGTCATATGACGTCCCGTTAGGATTATGAAACCACTTTGCCGCCGTCAATTTGTAATAGGGCGGGCGGCAAGTGGTTAAATATTTTTGAGCAAAAGGTTTGAACAATGGGAAAAGTCCACCAAATATGAATATGGGTACCAGGGTCACAACAGCCTCGAAAGCATTGGGAGGGCTATTGGTGAATAAATTTGGATATTCTAGCACGAACTAGATACCACCAAGTAAGAACCTTGTAGTTCATTTCAAGGTCTACAATGTTTGGAGAAGCTAACTTTGTAGCCAGCCAAATTGAGTCCAATCTAAAGTGTCAGGTTGGAGATTGAACTCATTCTCCCATTTAGATGGGTTGGATGGGGGGGGGAGGATGTTGTGTGTGAGAGTAGCTGAGTATATAAATCTGAGATGAGTCCTCGTCTATGAGGGTCTGTTGTACAAGATCTTTCAAAGATTGTAAAATTAGTAGATGTCAAATTTGAGGGAGAATTTTGTGACAGGAAATTCTTAATTTGTAAATATCTAAGCCCTTGTACACACGGTCGGAGATTCTGACGGAATGTGTCCGATCGGACCGTTTTGTCGGATATTCCGACTGTGTGTGGTCTCCATTGGACTGTTTCCAGTCGGAGTATCCAACTGACCAAGTTTTCCAACTTGCCCGTAAAATTTTCTGACAAAATGCTCAGATCGGACATACTCCGATCATGTGTAGAGAATTCCGATCGGACAAAGTGCCACGCATGCTCAGATCAAATTCCTACATCAAAGCTATTGGCTACTAGCCTGAACATAGCCCCGTCGTAATGAAATAACGTCATCACTTTCTGAATGATCGGATTTTCTGACAGCTTTGTCCGATCGTGTGTATGCAACAGTTTCGGACAAAATCTGTCGGACAAAATCCGTCGGACAAAATCCGACTGATTTGGTTGTCGTAATGTCTGACCGTGTGTACAAGGGCGAAAAGTTTCATTATGTGGTAAGTGGTGGGTATTACAAAGTGTAGGAAAGGGTATGATTTTGTCAGATACATAAAAGTGATGGGATTGCGTAAGATCAGCATTAAGAAAGGCAGAGAAGGAGGATAGAGAGGTCCAAGCTGGGTAAAAGGAGGGATTATTCAGGAAAGAAAAATGTGGGTTATGTTGAGATTGGAGACCAAAACGTGTTTTAAGTCTATCCCAAATTGAGAGGCTATGTTTAGTAATGGGATTTGTGATTGTACGGCGTTGAGTTGGTATAAGCCAAAGTAAATTTGATACAGAAAGTGGATCACATTCAACTGATTCAATTACCCAAAGTGAAATTTCTTTAGTAGCATGATATTTGGGTAATTGAGGAAGTTGTGAGGCGTAATAATATTTTGAAAAGTTCAGAACACTCAGACCTCCTTTAATCCGGGGCATGTACAGTGTAGGTTGTGGTAAACGAGGTTTAAGTTTGCCCCAAATAATTTGAGCTGTCTTGTATTGGAGGATTCATAAAAAATGTGCAGGATAGGAGCACCCTAATTAAGTATAAAATCTTAGGCAATATTGACATTTTTACCACAGAGATTCTACCCAACCAAGCCAGTGGTAAGGATGACCATTTTTTCAGTAAAGAGGAAAGATGAGCTAGCATGGGTGGGTAGTTTGCTGAGAATAAGTTGTCAGGATTAGCTGTGAGACTCCTAATTAGGTTATATGTGTTATAAAACAAATAGTACACAAATAAAAATCAGTTCATATCCTGAAAATATCAGTACTAACACAGCGCTAAGCAATAAAATGATTTTAAAGTCCCAAATAACAGCATAAAAGATCCAAAAGGAGATTGTGCAGAAAGGGTGACAATGATGATATAATCAACGCTGTAGGGTGATAATAATGTTAATCAAAAAGTGTTGTAACTACTCCATCCACCAGGATTGCACCAATATTTCACCGCGTGAAGTTCGTATCCCCATCTAAACTCACCAGATGCAAGAATAACTAGCGCCTTTAAGGGAATAATCCAGTTTTTATACACCGCAATTCAAATGTCCTCCACCAGGGTTCGTCTGCCAAACACGTTTCCACAATGTCATAAAATATAAAAAGATTCGCACATAGCGTAATTCTATTTTTTTATTCAAAATGGTCACACATATATAAAACCCTAATGTCAATCTGCGTACATTTAATAAAGAGAAAATAAGCATAAGAACATCAGTGTGTTCTGTCACCATTTCAGATGGATGCCAGGAACTTTCCCCATGTGTCTTTCTGCTGACACTGTTGTTACTTCCTTGATTTGGTTAACGGTGGAACGCAGCTGGAACTTCCCATAGGGCGTGGCTATACGACGTTGACCGGAAGTTACAGCTGCGTTCCACCGTTAACCAAATCCAGGAAGTAACAACAGTGTCAGCAGAAAGACACATGGGGAAAGTGAAATATTCAGGGCTTTAGATGCATGTGGATTAATTTTCAGGCTTGATATTGAACTGAATTTATTAAATGTATCAATGGGATTTGGGGCTGATATTAGTGGAGATGTAGGAATATCAAAACATCATCAGCAAATAGACATAATTTGTGTTGGTGTCCTCCTAATTCAAGGCCTTTTATGTTTGTATTGGATCTTATAAGTTGGACAAGGGGTTCTATTGCAAGGGCAAAAAGAAGAGGGGGCAAGGGGCATCCCTGCCTAGTCCCTCTTTCAATATTGAAGGGGTCGGAGCGAAACCCAGAGTAGGATATGTATGCTTTCGGGTTATGATAAAGAGAGGATACTCATGTCAGGAACTGCGCTCCAAAACCCCATTTGTGAAAAATAGCATCAAGATAAGGCCATGACAGAGAATCGAATGCCTTCTGTATGCCGACTGAGAGGAAACAGGCAGAGATGCAGCGTTTTTGGGCTATATGGGTTAGTAAGGTAGCACAATGAATGTTGTCATCTGTGTGTCTGGAGGGAATGAACCCGGTTTGATCCTTTATGTATTAGGGTTCCTATAATTGGATTTAGACGATTAGCGAGGATCTTAGCTAGTATTTTGACATCCAAGTTTAATTTTGAGATTGGTCTATAATTGGACCAGGGTGAATCGTCAAAATGTGGTTTAGGAATCATAGCTATAGATAGATATAATGATTCTTTACGGAAGGAATTTCCTTCCAAGACAGAATTGAAAGCGGCAGTCATTAATGGGGAGAGTAGGGTAATAAATCGTTTATAGTAGGTGGCTGAAAAGCCGTCTGGGCCTGGGCGTTTGTGTAATTTAAGGGTTTTAATTGCATCTTTGACTTTGACTTCCAAATCAGTTATATGTTTATCTAGTATTTCTTGATGGGTAGTGGAGAGGGTAGGAAGTTGGATGGATGATAGTAGAATATCAAATTGCTTTTGATCAAATTTATGTGTGTTTTTATATAATGTTATGAGTTTCCTGCGAAATTTGTTGAGTATTTTCAGTGGGTTACTAGTATAAGTATTTGCATTTATTTGAAGTCTTATTGGTTTTGGAATGTGTTCAGTTCTCCGTAGTTGTAGGGCTAAGAATGTGTTTGGTTTGTTTGCCTTCATGTAAAGACTATGTTTTGATTTCCTAAGGACCTGCACTGCCGAGTCCGTAAGAAAGAGATCCAGTTCTAATTTAGCTTCATCATAATCAAGAAGGTTTATTTTGGACATTTTCAGAGGCTTTATAGAAGGCATCTTCAAGTTGTTTATGTACCGTATTTATCGGCGTATAACACGTGCCGGTGTATAACACGCACCCCAAATTTAGGAGGGAATTTTAAAGAAAAAAAACTTTTAGGAGGGATGTTTAAGGAAAAAAACTTACATTTAAATGCCCATCAATGTAGCTTTGTCAGTGTCATTTGCAGCCTTGCATTGCAGCCTTGTCAGTCATTTGCAGCCTTCCATTGCAGCCTTGTCAGTCATTTGCAGCCTTGCATTGCAGCCTTGTCAGTCATTTGCAGTCTCGTCAGTTTCTTTTGCAGGCGTTCCGTTCTCGGCTATTCTTGGCTATTTTCAGCCGCACTCGGCCGTTCTCGTCGGCTTTCCAAAAGCCGCTGAGAAAGGCCAAAAATAGCTGAAAGCTGCCGTGAACGACCGAAAATAGCCAAAAATAGCCAAAAGCTGCAGAGAATGGCAGAAAAGGCAGAGAAGCTGACAATCGGTGGAGGATCGGCGTATAACACACACCCACGATTTTCCCCTGATTTTAAGGGGAAAAAGGTGTGTGTTATACACCAATAAATATGGTAGTTGTTGTTTTGTTTTATGATGATGAGATGTTTGACTTATACAAACTCCCCGAATAGTTGGTTTTAGAGCCTCCCATAACGTTAGGGGATTAGTGTCTGTGGATGAATTATTAGAGATATAATCTTGAATGGTAGTTTCTAAAGTTTGTCTGTAAGTTGGATTTGCTAATAAATTGTCATTTATGCACCAAGATCTATGTTTAGATTTTGGGATTAGAGAAGGGAAGGTAGTCATGACCGCATTGTGGTCCGACCAAGCACTTGGGATTATAGAAGAATGCAGTATTCAAGGGGAGGTATTCACATGTACAAATTGGTGATCTATACGGGAAAACTGCTTGTGGGGGTGAGAGTAGTGTGTAAATTGTTTTCTTCTTGGATTTTGTTCCTGCCACATATCCAGTAGGGAGTATTGATCTAGGAGTTATCGGTATGCAGGATGTTGGGTCTGTAATGGAGTTGGACATTTGTCTAGAATTGGATAAATTACTCACACACATATTATGAGGGTACCCTATTTATGTGATTCCACAACCGAAAATAGATGTGAGAGAAATGAAATAGGATTTCTATTGGGGGCATAATATGAGATTATGGTTATTTGATCATCCAACAGCAGGCTTGTGAGCAAGATATAACACCCTTCGGGATCCTTGATCTCTTTGTGTAAGGTAAAGGGTGTAGTGCGATGAAATGCTGAAGCCATATAGACCTGAGGGTATTGAGGACTAAAAAATTTGGGGGAGGACTGTAAGGAGAAATGTGTTTCCTGCAAGCAAACAACATTGGCAGATAGTGTACAGTATGAATGAAAAGCTTTAGTTCTTTTGGGAGGGGAATTGAGACCTTGGACATTATGGGTGATCACATTCAATGACATCATTGACTAGTATGTGAGAAAATATAAGATCTTAAGTTGTTTACCTAGGAATGAGTTAGAATTCTCGAGGGGGAGAAGGTAAATAGGGAGTCTAAACTTGAGAGAAGAGATATATGTAGATTCGTAATATAAATATTATCAGGTGGGTGTTAAGGCAGAAAAAGAGAAGTTTAATTTGAATAGATAGGAATATTGCTCCTAAATGGAGCTAGTATCCAGAGAGTGATGAAAAGTCACCAATCCAGGGATACAGGTGTCCAAAGAGTAGCCGATCAATAAGATTGGCTATTCGAGGACTAAGTGGTAGGTGCAGTGAACTGTCTCCGGGAAAAAGACAGCCTCTTTTAAAAAATATTCAGTAATTATAAAATTAATGATTCACTGTTTAACCACTTGCTGACCGGAACATAACCGAAAGACGGCTACAGCGCGGTCGTGTTTTTCTGGGTGGACGTCCATGGATGTCCTCCCAGAATGTTGCTCTCGCCCGCAAACATTGCGGTAAATGGACACTGGTAGCGGCCGTTTACAACGTGATCGCTCTGTCAAATGACGGAGCGATCACTTGTAAACAAACTGTGTCACGTCATGATGCCGGTTCCTCCCTCCCCTCTCTGTATCACTCGGTACAGTGCGATAGGAGAGGGGGAGAGATGGCAGCAGCGCTGTGGGCTGGATATGTAGTGCCCACAGCGCTACTTAGTGACAGTACTCTGCCCATACTGTGCAATACTCTTCCAACACTCTGCAACACTGAAATACTCTGCCAATACCCAGCCAATACTCGCCAATACTTACCAATACTCTGCCAATACTTGCCAATATTCAGCAATAAATTATAACAGAAAGAAATCATTTTTTATTTATTTTTTTACCGAATTGTCAGTCTTTTTTTATTTATAGCGCAAAAAATAAAAAACCCAGCGGTGATTAAATACCACCAAAAGAAAACTCTATTTGTGTGAAAAAAAGGACAAACATTTCATATGGATACAGTTTTGCATGACTGAGTAATTGTCATTCAAAGTGTGAGAGCACCGAAAGCTGAAAATTGGTCTGGTTAGGAAGGGTGTTTAAGTGCCAGTGGTGGGGTGGTTAAAGAGGAACATAAATAAATAAATACAATTATCAATTAGATATATTTGTAAACCGTTATTTGAACAAATAGGGTACAGAAAATGTGATACATATCACGTTATCAAGATAAATAAAATAAAGAATAAAGTAAATGACCTGCAAATACACTAAAGATATATAGGAGATATGAGGGGATAGTATTTAAGGAAGGTATGGATCCCCATTTTTATGAGGGAAGACATAAATCAGTGTATGTGCAGGTGGCTGTTAACATTTCTGAAAAAATAATAAAAATAAATACCTCACAAAGGATTTTAATTTCTTTAGATATAATGAGTTAGGGAAATAAAGTAAAGCTCATGACATCTCAAGAAACACCAAATCTGTTATGTGTGGAAAGTAATATAAATTTTAAGAGCTTATTTGTGTATCCTAAAATTAAAGCGGAGGTCCACCCTAAAGTGGACCTTCCGCTCATTGGATTCCTCCCCCCCTCCGGCGCCACAATTGGCACCTTTCAGGGGGGAGGGGGGTGCAGGTACCTGTACAGTACAGGTATCTGCACCCACTTCCGGGATAGCTCTCTACGGAAAGGGGCGTAGATTACGCCCCTTTCCGAAAGTCCCCCGCTGCCTGCTGGGAAACACACAGATCCCAGAGGCAGCGGGTCCATCCTTATTGCGCAGCGCGACTCGCGCATGCGCAGTAGGGAGCCGGGAAATGAAGCCGAAAGGCTCCACTTCCTGATTCCCATACCCAAGATGGCGGCGGCAGCACCCGAGAGACGATCGAGAGATCGGCTTCGGGTGCCGACATCGCGGGTGCGCTGGACAGGTAAGTGTCACTATTTTAAAAGTCAGCAGCTGCTGCATTTGTAGCTGCTGGCTTTTAAAAAAAAAAAAAACACGGACTCCCGGCGGACTCCCGCTTTAAAGAACAATTGGGGAATAGAGAATATATTCCCATTTAAGGATTGCAAATATTTTGTTATGTTAATAAGTATAAATGTAACTTATAGGGTCACCAAGTAGAAAAATTGAGTCCATTTGATCTTCAGGATCTGGTTGTGTCGATGCTATGCGACTCCTTTTGTGGATGCTTGGATGGGCTTGTTGGTCAGTTTCATCTTTTCGATTTGTAGGAGAATTTGACAATGCTCGAGGTTTGGAACCTTCAGTTGAGTGATCCAGACTTGACAGGCGAAGATCTCGAATCACTGTTGAGAGGTCATCCACTGTTTTACAGGTATAAGTGGTACCTTTATGAGAGAATCGGATGGCAAATGGGAAACTCCAACGATACGGAATGTGATGATGTTGGAGAATTTGTAGATGGGGTTTCATCTCTCTTCTTTTAATGAGAGATTTTTTGCGAGAGGTCTTGAAATATTTGATAACGATATCCTTGGAAAGATAAAATGTCTTTACTTCGAGCAGCTTCCATTATTTGTAGTTTGGTATGAAAATAATGTAATTTCAAGATAATATTTCTGGGGGGGGGGGGGGGGGCATCATCTTTTTTGGGGGCCAGGGTTCTATGAATTCTGTCCATCTACAGTCTTTCAATAGGGATATATGGGTCAAGTTCCTGGAAGAGAGCTGTAATTGTAGAATGGAGAGCTATTATTGTTTCAGGTATTCCATGAATTCTCAGGTTAGATCTCCTGCCCCTGTTTTCAAAATCTTCAATACGGGGCGGTAAGAGATGAATTTTCCACTCTGAGTGTTTCTATCTCCTCATTATGAGTATTAGCAATGTCATTTATTTCATCCATTCTGTGTTCCAATATAGTTGTGTGTCCCACTTAATGAATTTCCCAGGTCAATTTCTCAGTTATAGTATCTGAGGTGATTTGAAGTGCTTTTTGGAGAACATGTTCAAATTTATTAATAAGGTCAGAGCCATTAGGGATATTTTGGAGAGAGATGGGAGTCATATCAATTTCAAAATCAGGTTTTAGATACTGTGAGGAAAGAGCCTCACAGTATCCTTCCTTGTCTGTTTCTGTGTGTGAGGTAAATGAAAGCGGGATGATGATGCTGCTGTAATTTTTGCTGCAGCTTTCATTTGAGCTGCTTGACTCTTTGTGGGCTTAAGTTTAGTTTTTCTCACAGCATACATCATATCAATTTGTGCCTGATAGTATAAGGAACCGAGATATTACCGTGAAATTGCGATATTCGTTCATGAATCAGTGATACGAGGCCGTAATGTCCCAGGAGAAGCGAAGCTCTAAGCAGCCATGTCTGCTCAATGAGCCTCACGCAGGCCTCTCCTATTCCCCATAATTTAGATCTGTTAAATTCATTTTTATGACTACAAAAAATGGGGTAGTTGCTACTCCTACCAGTCATTTGTGCATGTTACTGTTGGTCAAAAAATATTAGGAGGTGTCACAACAAAAAACAACCTAAAGCAGATTTTTTACTAATTAAAATAATCAAAATGTGATGCTGCTGCTATGTTACAGCCAAGCAACAATGTAAAAGTAAAGAAATGATTACATGTGCAAATTATGTGATAACAGCATGCAAAGTCACTAATACATTTGGTGAGACTGGGCCACAAAGCAAATCCAAGTACATTCACTCATCATTATTATTTATTTATAAATATTTATAAAACCTCAGAATGAAACCACTGAGTTTATAAAGGCATGTTGCAGTTTAACTGCATCCTTTTTTGTAGTTTATCTGGTTTTATTTTACTTTTCTACCAAGAGTTTTCATTTTTTTGCTTCAAAGTTTAAATGTAACAGATAAAGAAATAAAACATGCCAAGCTATTTCATATTTCTGATTTGACTTTGTAGATAAAAGGGAAATTACTTTGATATTGCATTTGGGACATGAGTACTGTGAATGCTAGGAGCAATTTCTACTTTCTCATGCAGTGAAAACTTTGAAGAAACACTGTTATATATGGATATAGCTTATCTTCTCGAATAGCTAAGAATTTCTGAAGACCCAAATGACAGATGAGTTACAGGTTATCTAAGTGATATGGAAAACAGGAACAATAGGAGAGAATTTACAAACTGTTTTCAACACGAATTTCATGTTATCATGCAAAGGTTTCATATCACTCTTTCTTCATTCTTGAATCTGTAGCTAAAAATAAATAAATAAATAAAAATTATATATATATATATATATATATATATATATATATATATATACATATATATATATATATATACATATATATATAACTTTACCCTCATTTCCTGTCCCAATAACATGACAAAAGGTGAAAGAACATTTCTCCAAAGAGAAGGAAAATGCCACCTTTAAGCCCTTGTACACATGGTCGGACATTCCGACAACAAAATCCGTCGGATTTTGTCTGACGGATTTTGTCTGAAACTTGTGGTGCATACACACGGTCAGACAAAGTTGTCGGAAAATCTGATTGTACGTAACGTGATGATGACATTATTTCGTTACGACGGGACTATGTTCAGGCTAGTAGCCAATAGCTTTGGTCTAGGAATTTGATCTGAGCATGCATGGCACTTTGTCCGATCGGAATTCTCTACACACAATCGGACAAAGTCCAATCAGATCATGTTGTCAGAAAGTTTTATAGCCCAGCTCTAAAACGTTGTCCATTGGATATTGCGATGGAAACAGTCCGATGGAGCCCACACACAGTCGGATTATCCAACAACACGGTTCGATTGGACATTTTCCGTCGGGATGTCCGACCGTGTGAACAAGGGCTAACAGTTACCATTTTTGGCAGACGGCTCCAAGTAGGAAAGTAGCAGAGTGAAGAACACTGGATTGGAGCTGAAGATAAGTATTTCATCAAGTGGGCAGCACTTTGGTAAGGGGGTGCAAGAGTATCTATTATAAAGGAACTATACAACGTTTCTGTTTTTTGTTGTTGGAAACACTGGTTTATGGAGCAAATTTTAAAAGAGACACCTCATGGTAACATAAAAAGGATAATTTTTACTAAATAACAAGGAGCTGGCCTTAAAAAATGGTACCAAGAGCATGACTTCTGCTGCAGACTTGAGCTTATCTTAACTATTTTAAAGATGGGCTGTTTATATCTAGCCTTTGGTTGGCAAATGGTTAAGGGTGTCCTGGGTCATGCATAATTTATGATCTATTAATGAAAAAACTGAAGAAGAAGCCTTGTTGGGGCAAATGATGATATGAAATACAGATTAATGAGACATAAAGCGAAATAAGGGTTTTTAATAGTTAAATGTTCATTTCATGCTGAAAATTATTAATTCAACAGCTATGCAGCATTTACATAGGGAGGAGGTTTGGTTTGTGAGCTTGAAGCAAACCCAAGTTGCTCATGGTATTCCCTCCCACCAAACAAAATGTCACCTTGGTACTAATCTTTTGGGTACTACATGTATGAGATAACATGGCTGTACACCACAAAGCTTGGTGCATGCAGCACCTTAAAGGAGTTGTAAACGCTTGTGTTTTTTCACCTTAATGTATCCTATGCATTAACCGCTTGCCGACCATGCCGCATGTACATATACGTCTGCAGAATGGCACAGACAGGCAAATAGGCGTACAGGTACGTCCCTTTAAATGTGTGCCCTGCCACGAGCTCTGTGAGTGTGATTGCGGGTCCTGCGAACTCCAAGTCTGTGGGGATACCCGCGATCGTCTCACTAAGATGGAAGAACGGGGAAATGCTGATGTAAACAAGCATTTCCCCATTCTGCCTCGTGACACTGACACTGATCACAGCTCCCTGCGGTGATCAGTGTCGTGTCACACGTAGCCCCTCCCCCACAGTTAGAATCACTCCCTGGGACACACTTAACCCCTTCAGCGCCCCCTCCTGGTTAACCCCTTCACTGCCAGTCACATTTACACAGTAAACATGGGACAAGGTGCTTTGTGGTGACCCCAAAGCACCCTCCCATGTTGAGGACAATGGGCTTGGTATGGTTCGGGGGGGCACTCGCTCACCCCCCCCCCCCTTTGCTGGCCTGCCAGGTTGCATGCTCATATAAGGGTCTGGTATGAATTTTGGGGGAACCCCACATCATTTTTTTTACATTTTGCTGTGGAGTTCCCCTTAAAATCTATACCAGACCCACAGTTCCCTTTGGCCAGTCAGCAGGCATCAATGCGCTGCAATATCACAGTGCCTAATGGGGGACTCCAAGGTGGCTGGACGTCCCGCGAGCGCCTCATATGTTTGATTGTTCTATGAACAAACGAACACCCATTCAACTCGAATATCAGGCCCATCTCTAATCCTAATCATTATTACTACATGTTCGGTTGATGTTGTCCTTTGGTAAGCATATTCACTCTTCTCTCCTGGGTTGTGGATGCACTTGCTGCAGTGACTCCTTAAGCCATTTTTTGCATATTCTTCATAATCATTATTGAAATGAACTTTTGTTTTTCACTTACTATTTGGACTATCTGACTACAGGATGGTCATATTATGTAAGTATTTTGATTTTCATATATAGAAGGTCTTATTATTGCACAATGCACTTTATTATGTTTATATGCTAATGTCACTATTCATTTGTGCTGATGTTTTGTTACACGTAGCGCTGCACCTTTTACTTCTACAAATTTCACCCTGCCCTCACAAAGGGTGCAAAAGATGAAACACTCAAAGTGTGCTGCTGTGGAACCTATTAACCTCTTTCCCAGATGTTGGCAGTAAACTGTCTTATGGACAATGTGGTATAGAGCCTGCTGCCATTGAAAGGAAGAGCAGGGCTGGGCTGTCCAGTGCCAGCAGCTATCGACAGCTGCATCAAATGGTGGAGCATTACATAAGGACAAGGGTTGATGTTGATACCTTTCAAACAGACGACCCCCTAGATTTTTAGATAATGAGGATGGACCACAGGCCAGAGCTTGACCAGTATGCAATACAGCTTTGAGGATGCCCTGCAGTCTGTGTCTTTTCTGAAAATATATTAAAGTGTTTGATACCTAAAAACTTCATATTCCTGATATGTGCCTGCTGTACAATATACTTGTATAAGAAAGTATGTGTAGGACTACACACTTAATACAGGTAGTAATAGAGCAGGTGGTCCTATTGGGTGTTGAGATTCTGATATTAAACCAATCAGAGTGTAAATCAGGGCAAGGGTGGGTATTTAGGGTGTACAAGCCAGGGGTTTCACTTTTTAAGGCATGCAGAAACTTGCAAGTGGTCCCTGGCATAAATTCTATTAGACAGTGTTTGTTTAGTGTTAGTAACACTTCTGTGATAGAAGGGGGTCTTAGAGACTTCCAGTCTCTAGTGACAGCCAGACATGTGGCAATAGGTATGTGGGATAGGATGGTGTGGGCAGTTGGTGGCCAGGGAGAGAGTATAGGAGAGAAAGCTTGTAAGGGTAGGCCAGAAGGGCTTTAGTTTGGGGCAAGTCCACCAGATGTTTAGATTTGTTCCAAGATGTCCACAGTACCTCCAACAGGCATTCAATGTGAAAAGGTAAAACTTCGCCATTTTGGAAGGTATAAGTTACCAGTTGTTGAGAATTTTTTGTACAGTCTCCCAGTGTAGTATACAACTGGAGATTTTTAGCGGTCTTTCTCGTTTCAATATATTTTATTTTGCATAAAGAAGAAGAAACAGAAACACTGTAGATATGACAGAAGTACATCAGGAGGTAACACGAAATTACAAACATTTGTAGTCCTGAAATTGCCAAGCAGGCTGACAGTCGAACATATCAACATAATACAGTCAATGATCCATTATAAAGTAAGCACTACGGGGATTACAAACTGAGGTACCTGGATGAGTCAATAGCCTCCAATAGACAGGAGCTATCTTGTACATCTGTTCAAAATCCCAGCTAAAAAGGATGTAAAGGAAAGAGGGAGGGTCCTCCGCCACCCCATAAGAGCTCTTGCTGTGGCCGGGGACCCCTAACCCCTCATCAAAACTGAAGTCAGTGAGAGCGAGGATTGTGCTCACCAGAGAATATAATCTAGTTAAGTAAACAAAAATAGGTAACAAAAACATATTGCTTGGCTAATAAACAATATAGATCCAGAGATGATTGTAACAACATCCAGGACGGGCGTCAGAGCCCAAAGTAGCCAGTTGAGTGTATGCACCCCAGTATCCCGGGAGCCGGTAACAACAGGCTTTAGCTTATATTGTAGTGCAAGGACAGACCCTGAATTAGGCTTGACTGACCCTGTTCTACAAAGGAGCACCTACGACAGACTGTCCGTCGCTAAGCGTCTCATAAAAGGCGAAAATGGAAAAGAAGAGAGGAAAAAGGAGAGAGGAAAGAAAAGGACGAAAAAGGTAAAAGAAATCTACTAGCAGGAGTGGACTAGGGAATAATGAGGCCGTAGTCGGGATCCCAATCCGTGTGGAATTACGTGGACAGGGCAATACCCACAAAGCACGCCCAGGGCTCCCAAGTGGCCCTGAATTTGTCCGAGCGATCCAGGAGTACACTTGCCATCTTTACCTGGAGCATGATCCATGAAATTTTCCTTTTGGCCATCAGGGTGGAAATAGTGGGTTGCTTCTAGGCTTTGGCAAGAGTAAGCTTTGCTCCCAGTAAGATAAAGGTGATGAGGCGTTGTGTACTCCTTGAGGCTCCTTCTACTGGGAAATTAAGGAGAACCACGAGAGGAGACATCTGAACAGGGATGGCAGAAAATTTGGAAATCCAGGTAAAAATCCTATACCAGAACTGACATATTCTGGGGCAAGTCCACCAAATGTGTAACATGTCACCCCGTAGGCCACAGCCTCGGAAACACAGAGGAGAAGTTGATGGGAACATTTTAGCCAATTTCGAAGGGACTAGGTACCATCTCGTTAGCACCTTGACACCAGCTTCTATCATACTTGGGTTAAGGATGCCTCTGAAGGACTTAAGAAAAAGTCCATGCCAGGTGTCAAGGTTCCAAGTTTGGTTTAGATCCTCCTCCCAAGCTTGCATGTAAGTCGTTTTGGAGCGTGTGGAGGATAGTGCTTTATAAATGACTGAAATCCCCCCCTCTGCTCATTGGACTGACCGCACCATGTTTCATATGAAGTCACCTGGGGACCACTAGGAAGAGTCTTGCATTTTTTGTGTAGGAAATTTGAGATCTGAGCGAATCGAAAAAGTTTGGTGGGGGCATATCCAGTTTGCTGACACAGTAGGCTTTAGAGATTGGGCCTATAGGTCTAAGGAAGTGTCCTATTCTATAGAGCCCCTTGTCAAGCCACCACTGAAAGGCTTTAATGTCCAGTCCCGGAGGAAAGTCTGGATTGTGGAAGATGTGGGACAAAGGTTTCAATGGAGAGATTAGACAACAATTATTTTTTAAACCGTCCCAGACTGCAAAGGAATGGGAAAGAGTTGGGGAGAGGATCGGGGGTCTCATCTTTTTAGGGCTCCATATAAGGAAGTCCAGCGTGTGCCTAGGTACCGCTTGTCTCTCGATCTGTATCCAGTCAGGCTGTTCCCATCTAGAATAAATAGCTGACACCTGTGCCAGCTGGGCGGCTTGATAGTAGGAGGGAGTAACGTCATCTTTATTGTATTGATTCTACCCAGCCAGGACAGGGACAACCCAGACCACCTGGTGAGATCTTCCTCCAGTTTATGGAATAACGGTGGGTAATTAGCTTGATGGAGGAGATCAATCCTGGGGGTCAATTTAATCCCCAGGTACGAGATCACAGAGTTGCTCCAGGTGAACTTGAAGCTGTCCCTGAGACCGGCCAAGAGAGGGCCAGGGATATTAACATTGAGTGCCTGGGATTTGTGATAATTAACCCTGAGACCCAAAATCCAAAGAGACGACAAATATTGGGCAACGAGATCAGAGGGGAAGAAACGAACATCAGTATGTCGTCCGCAAATAAGGCACACTTGTGCTGACGAGAACCGCAATGAATACCCTGAATATTTGGGTTATGCCTAATGGCTATGGCCAATGATTTAATTGCTATGGAAAAAATCAGTGGGGATAGCGGACATCCTTGTCTGGTACCTCTGGATATGGGGAAAGATTCTGAGTAAAATCCCTGCAGACGCACCTGGGCTGTTGGGGAAGAGTAAAGGGCACGCATGACATTGAGGAAAGAATCGCCAAATCCCCAACGCTGTAAGGTGGTGAAAATATACGACCAGTGAACGGAGTCAAACTCCTTTTGGAGATCTAAAGACAAAAGGCAACCCTGTCTGGTAGAACTCCCGTCCCAATGTCTATGGCTCTGCGAGTTTGATCAGGGCCTTGTCTTCCCGGAAGGAAACCTACTTGGTCCTTGTGAATGTATAAGCTAATGAAGGAAGCCAGGCGGTCTGCAAGGATTTTAGTCAGAATCTTCAAATCGTTGTTGATGAGAGAGATTGGTCTATAATTACTGACCGAGCTAGCGTCCTTATTTGGCTTAGGAAGGACCATGATATGAGCCTCATTAAGAGAGGAATCCAGTCGCCCCCCCCCCCCTCCCCCTCGGAGAGTATTGAAGAAACGGGCCATGTACGGGGCAAGAATAGGAGCGAATGATTTATAGTAGGGTATCGAAAATCCATCCGGTCCAGGGGCCGAATGCATTTTCAAATTTTTAATCACCGCGCACACTTCGTCTGCAGAAATGGGCGATTCCATCCTCAACCGGTGTCTATCTTCTAATGAGGGGATCGGGATAGTATCAAGGAATTTGTTAATCTCCGCAGGGGATGGACCATGAGCTCCACTGTATAATGATGTGTAAAAGTCATGGAATTCGTGCATGATGCGCTGGGGGTTCTGGGATAGGGTACCACCTTGGATTCTAATTTTGGGGAGGGCCGGGGCTCGGAATTTAGGTGTCAGTCTCTTGGCAAGCATAGAACCAATATTGTCACCCTGGTAGTAGAATCTAGCTCTATTCCAGCGCAGCCATTTTTCCGCTTTGGTGGTTAGGGCAAGATTCAAAGCCACTCTAGCAGCATCTAGTTTGGAAGTGGGGACGGAACTTGGGCTAAGTTTATGTTGTTTGGCTAACTTTTTGTACTCCTTGTCCAATTTATCAATGTTTGCTTTGTTGGTTTTGTTGATCTGAGATGAAATTTGGATAAGTTGACCCCTAATTACTGCCTTATGGGCGGCCCACAGGCAGGTAGAGTCTATGTCAGGCGTATCATTTGTAGCAAAATATTGAAGGATATTTTTTTCGATTTCCTGTGCTCTAGCGGGATCACTTAAGATAGACTCATTAAGTCTCCATCGTCTGCATGGCTTGTGGCATATAGGACGAGTGAGAGTCAATACTACCATCGAGTGATCCGACCAAACCACATCTTTAATACTAGCCTTTTTTGCAAGTGGAATGGATGCTTATTCAACAAGTATGTGGTCGATCCGTGAGAAAGACTCGTGGGGGTTTGAATAGTGCGTGAAGTCTCCTAAAGTCAGATTAACTTCTCTCCAGATGTCAACAAGACCTCATTGGAAGAGCAACTTGGCTATACGAAGGCTTTGTTTAGTGGGACTGGTCATGCGTTTGCCTGGAGGGCGCGATTTGTCCAAACCCTGGTCAAACGCAGTGTTGGAGTCGCCTCCGAAAAGTATCGTGCCCTCCAGTAACAGGGTTAAAGTGGTAAGCATACGTTGAAAAAAGGCTAGCTGGCCCTTATAGGGTGCATAGTAGGATATGAATGAGTACACTTTACCATCCAGATCACCCACTAATAGCAAGAACCTGCCCTCTTCGTCCTTGAATTCAGATTTTAGAGTGAATTTGCAGCGTTTAGAGATAAAAATGCCCACGCCTCTAGTTTTGTCCTCTGCGTTGGCTAAGTAAAATAGGGGAAATTTGGAGTGTATAAAGGAGGGGTTGAACCGTTTAGGGAAGTGTGTTTCCTGAAGTAGAGCCACATCCACCCCATGTTTATGTAGATACTGGAACACTTTGCGTCGTTTAAGTGGAGAGTTTAGTCCCTGAGAATTGTGGGAAATTATTTTAAGTGGTGGAGGTGTGTTTAAAGTCGTATCAGCCATTGAGCAGAAAGGGAGGACCGCCATAGAAATCACAAGCACTTACCCTGGTACATCCATTGAGCCCGGCCCGACTTACAAACCATGCGAGGGTCCCTGGAAGGAGATGAATGTTTTGCTGAACTGTCCCCCTCTCGACTCCTGCAACGATAAGGGAATGATTAGTACAGTTGGAAGGAAGAAAAGAGAGAAAGAAGAGAAAGTCGGGTGACAAGAGAGCCAACCATAAAGTGGAGGGGACAGAGTCCTCCAGAAGTGAAGACAAAACATACATACAGCCCATCCCTCCAAAAAGCAGGGACAAGGCTCGTCTAGTTACTAGGGGCAAAAAGACCCAGTGAACCAGACAATGGGAGGTACATGAGCACCGCCCCAGCAGGTAGGCCTCATCAAGTATGGATAACCATATAACATATATAAAAATATAAAGGGCACCCGTAGAGTCATGGCCCCTACCCCTCCATGATTACCAATAAGTTGAGATGAGCAAAAATGGAGGGGGGTGGACCGAGAGCACATTGTGTAGCAAAAAATGTGGTATAACAATATATGAAAAATAAAAAATAAAAAACATGCACAAAGCAATAAATAACACCTGAAACTCAAGGGGAGTGGAAGTCCCGGATATTTGGCAGGGGGAAGGGGGAGAAACAACAACGAGGGGAGGGGGGAAGGGGAGGGGAATCTGAAACATCCCCAGGTGTCAGCAAGGGGGAAAGGAAAAGTTCAAGCCCCATTCCCCCACCTCCCCCCCCCCAAAAAATGAGGGAGAGATGAGGCAAGGGGAATTTCAAAGGAAAGTCCTGCGTTGGGCCTCATGGCCTAATCCCCATCCAATGCCCGCCGTATGTCCGCCGTGGTTGAGGGCGAAGGTAGCGGTCAAAGAAAAGGGTCAGTTCCAAAGGCACAAGTGGGGTAGCAGTTGCTCCCAGGGAGCATCTGAGAAGATACAAAGCACTTGGAGTTCTTGTGGTTAGTAATCTCAGGGGGGCCCGGTTTCCTTAGATTTCTTAGAGCGTACAGTCTCCCATACTGGAGGCAGGGGGCTGGTAGGCAGTTGTCGTTTAGCAGACTGTAGTGTACATCCTTGTTGAGGAGGATTTGGAGTCTGGCTGATGAGACCTAACTGCAGCAGGAGTTTTTCACCTTCATGTAGGGAACCAAAAGTGTATGCTTTGCCTCTCAATATAAACTTGAGTTGAAATGGAAAGAGCCACCAGTACTTGATTTCCTTATCCAGCAGGACTTGAAGCAGAGGTTTCAAGGCTCTCCTTTTTTGGATAGTGGATGGGGACAAGTCAGCAAAGATCTGCAGGTGGTGACCCTGAAAAATGATCTTGGGTAAGGATCTTGATTTGCGCATTATTTCCTCTTTGACCAAATAGAAGTGGGGTTTGACCACGATGTCTCGGGGAAGACCGTCGGCTCTGGGAGGCCTGAGAGCTCTGTGAGCCCTGTCTAGTTCCAGTCGGTGGTGTGGAATGTCCGGAATTAGGGCTTTGATGAGGGAAGAGATGGTTTCAGGGACATCTTTGTAGGATTCAGGGAGCCCCCTGACCCTAAAATTATACCTTCGATTTCTATTTTCGAGGTCATCAATTTTAGCTTGTGCAGTCTCCAATTGTTCCTGCAGGTTCTGTATGCAAGCCGTGTTTTGATTGGTTCTGGTAATAGTGGTTTCCAAATTAGTCTCAACTATTTCAATGCGGATGCCTATATGTTGTAGGTCAGCTTTGATATCGCTTGTAATTTTGTGCGCTGTTATGTTCAGGAGATCAGCAAATTTTGCGAAAAGCTCAGACACATTCATGTTGTGCCGTAGGCCTGAAGCCTCAGGCTGTAGTGAGGGATGTGACTGAGGTGGGCCAGCCTCCATTCGTGAGAGACCCAAGTCCGCCAGGGTATGCTCCAAGAGGGATGCAGTAGAGGCAGGGGAGGT
Source organism: Lithobates pipiens (assembly GCF_037356315.1). Lineage (NCBI taxonomy): Eukaryota > Metazoa > Chordata > Amphibia > Anura > Ranidae > Lithobates > Lithobates pipiens. Next base: position 330,222,538 of record NW_027507764.1, on the reverse strand, counting down.
AGCAACCAGGGGAGGGAAGTCAGCCAAAGGGTCCGGTGGCAGTATGGATGGGGATGCCGCTGTATTTGTGCTAGGAGAGCAAGCGGGGCCTGAGCAGAGCAGGGCCGCCGCCATCTTGGCCGTCTCTGGCAGGGACACAGCGGCCTCAAATGCGGGCTTTAGACTGCTTCTTATCACTCCCGAGTACATCGGGGGTGTCCCCGAGGCTTCTGCCTGCCTTGTGGAGGGGGTGCAGTTGATAATCGCTGCCGAGGGTGCCGGTATAGAGGCCGGGGCTGCTGCGGCAGGACGGAGCTCCCTGACTAAGCGTCCATCTTAGGAGCTGCCGTGCATGCACCTCTTTTAGCGGTCTTTGAAGGGCACAATGACATTGTTGCAGTGTGTAGTTGCAGTTTAAAAGATTTTCCCAGGGTAGCATGGCAGACATTTTAGTCTCCAGTGTATGGTCAGTGATGAGCTTATAGATGTAGGAGATACCTCACTGATGGGGCTTCACCGTGTTATAAAATTTCAGAAGGTGTCAAAAAAGAAATTTGCCGGTACACATGAGAGGGCTGAGTGAAATCTGAGATAATTGAAAAAGTCTTTAGAAGGAAAGTGGTTGTTCGTTAGTAGGTTTTGGAAGGAAAGGAGTGAGGATTTCTTCTAGAGATCTCCAATTATTTTGAGGCCTGCAGGCAACCAGTTTGATATTGGGATATTAGGCATCATAGTTTGCAATGTTGAGAGGTATAAAGTTTAATATTCAGTGGGGTATGCCTTCATTGTATTGATAGGCTGCTTGTCATGTTCTGATAGTAGCATTGACAGTGCTAAGATAAAATTGCTGTCCATGGTGTTGTATAAGTAAAACGTGGCGTACACACGAGCGGAATGTCTGACAGAAAAGGTCAGATGGGAGGTTTTCATCATATATTCCGATCGTGTGTATGCCCCATCGGACTCTTTACGTCAAAAATTCTGACGGAACTAGAAAGATAACATTCTGATGGAACCAATTCTTATCGGGAAAACCGCTCGTCTGTATGCTGTTCCGATGTAACAAAAATGACGCATGCTCTGAAGCAAGTACGAGACGGAAATGTTCAGTGTGCTAAAACTAGCATTCGTAATGGAGATAGCACATTCCTCACGCAGCAAATTCTGTGATCTTTTAATGCAGCGCATTCTTTTGTTCTTTATAATGCTAGAATAATGAAGTTGTTTTGCTGCTGATATTCACACAGAGTGCTCACAAACTTATTTCTTGATTATTTCTCATGATCTCATGAATAATCTTTTAATTTTTAAAAGCCCGATCTCCATAATAATGTTTAGAATTATTTTTTATAGTCTTTTTTTTTTTATTTCATCAAGATCTCCATTTTTTGAATTATTAAAAAAAAAAATTGTAGTAATCTCCATATATCTTTTTTTTTTTCCACAAAATTTTTATTAAGATAATATAAACATACAGAAAACAGGCGACCGAGAAGGTAACATGTCAATATTGTCATGGCACTGTAGATAGTAGATACAAAGAGGTATATAGAGAAAAACATTGTAGTAGGTGAGAGTACCTAACATATTTCCAATTATGTAAAATACAATAAAGAGAATCATAAACAGCTTTAGAGTTGGCTCAGGAGCAGCAGAAGTAGTGACTCGTCTAGGTAAAAGAGTATTCTAAAGCATCTGAAACCTACTATGGACAATAAGTCAGCGCATGGATATCTGTTGTGGGGGGTAGGAAGGGGGGATGGCAAAACAGGGGAAGAAGGAGTAAATTGAAAGAAAAATAGTCTTGTGTATGGGAGACGTTTAGCCAGTTTGTGAAGAATAAGCGCCTGTAAATTTGAAACGTCGCCAATCATGCCAAATTGCTGAAAATTTGGAAACTGTGTCATTGGAGATGCTAATTAATTCTTCAAAGGTTTCAGTGTTGTTCAATCTGCGGAACCATTCAGCCAAGGTTGGTACTGAAGAGGAGCGCCAATGGCATGGGACGCATTGTTGCGCAGCATTGATCATAATCATATTGAGGTATTTAAAGTAGCGTCTTTTGGGGATTTTGGTGTAGTGAAGTAGGTAGGAGGCTGGGGAGAAGTCATTGCGTTGGGATGTAACTGCAAGTATGATGTCGTGTACCGACCTCCAGAGAGTTTGGATGGAAGGACACGACCACCAAATGTGGAGCATGGTGCCCTCAGCCATGCTACAGCACCAGCATTTGTTTGAGGTGGCATCAAAGAATTTGTGAAGCAATGAAGGGGTTCTGTACCATTTGGAGAGAATTTTGTATCCGCATTCCTGAATAGCTACATTAAGGGAACCTTTGTGTATATAAGTACATATGGTTTCCCATTCCGAATCAGAAATTTTGAGAGCTAGATCATGCTCCCATGAAGAATAAGGCTTGCTGGAGAACGCTGATTTGTCCCTGAAGAGAAATAAATAAAGGATAGAAATGAGGTGTCTTTGAGGTTCGTGTTGTGTACATATTTTTTCTAGAGTATTTAAGTCACTCGTCCAATGATCGGTAGTGTTTCGTCTTACCAGGAAATGGTGAAGTTGTCTATACGTCCGGTCAGAGATGTGGGTATTCAGGTCAACAAGAGATCTGAAACCCCTTCTTCTGATGAAAAATTGTCTTGCAATGAGTTCCTTGTGGGGCCAGATGTTGGCAAGAAAGTTGACACTCACGCCAGGAGGGAATTCAGGGTTGCCCCTTAGTGGTGTGAGTGGACTCAACCACGGGTGCGGATAGTGTCTTTAATACGTTATGGAAAACATATAGTGTGGGTCCAATTAAAGGGTGTTGCTTGTGGTGTATTTGTATATGCCGTAGATGTATCCAGGGTAAAAACCTTAGAGATTGTGTAGTGATGGAGTGCTCTAGTAGTACCCAATCCTTAACGTCCTGGTGAACATTCCAGTCCACAATTCTAGCTAAGTGTGTAGCCCAGTAATAACGACGTAGGTCAGGAAGAGCTATTCCACCTTTGGTTTTGGGAAGGGTGAGACGAGTGTATTGAATTCTTGGCTTTTTATCTTGCCAGATGAAGGAGGAACAGGCTTGTCGAAAGGAATGGAAAAAAGGCGAAGGGATGCTTATTGGGATCGTTTGTAATAAATAAAGAAAACGTGGTAAAATAGTAATTTTGAGGAGTGCGGCTCTGCCAAACCAGGAGACGTTTAGAGATTTCCAATTTTTAAGATCTGTTTTGGCTTTTTGCAACGCCGGGGTAAAGTTTTCTTTAAAAAGATTGGAGAGGGATGTTGGTATTTTAATTCCTAAGTAGGTGATTGAATGTTTGGCCCAATTGAAGGGGAAATTGACTTGACATTGCGATACAGTCGCTGCGGGAAGGGTTACGTTCAAGGCAATAGATTTGGAATAATTTATTTTAAGATTTGAGATGGTCTGAAACAGCTCTAAGTCATGAAGAAGATTGGGGATAGAGATATGCGGGTTGGTTAAGAAGAGGAGGAGGTCATCCGCAAAAGCGGCTATTTTATAGGTGTGGCTTTTAATGGTTATGCCATTGATGTCCGGATTAAGTCTTCATTTATTGAGAAGGGGTTTGAGAGTGAGGACAAAGAGTAGGGGTGAGAGGGGGCAGCCCTGCCTGGTACCATTATGGAGCCGGAAGGCGTCTGACAGATGGCCATTGACCCGGACCCTAGCGGTCGGCAGAGAGTACAGTGAATCTCCATATATCATTTTATTTTTTGTGTGTCAAGTTACCACAATAACATTATTATCTTATATTTTTTATTAACCTCAAGGAGGTTGGTGTCCCTTGTTAATTTGACATTGACTTTTAGAAATGTACCTACGTACTCACAAACAAACTATCCTTTTTGTAGAAAAACACATAGGCAAGTATTTTCAGAAAATAAAATCTCCATTTATTCTGGGTAACAAAATAAAAAGGAAGGTAATGCTGGGGAAACTTTTGGAATTTGCAAAGCCTTTTGGCCCCCAGGGCACACATCAAGTCTGTGGAAAATAAAATTGTTAGCTTGAGGAGTCCATATAATTTGGAGCCCAATCTGGTCCAGGACTCCCAGAGATCAGAACCAGTAGCAGATGACATATATGTCCCCAGGCTGTGTTACTACACCAGCCTGCGTCTTCTTTCAGAACAGACTGAAGCCAGGTCATCACTTTTTTCTCTTCACTGCAGCCTTTCCTCCATGCTTCCCTGCAGCCTTCCTTGCAGGCTGTGGCTCTGGTGGGGGACTTGTGACAGGAGGAGGAAGAGGAGGAGGATGGGCGAGCTCATATACGTGGCTGTTCTCAGTCAGCTGGCCCCTCATCCCCTTCTGAAGGGCCTCACCAAAAATGTCCTCACAGAGGAAGCATTGGCCCTCCTCCAGTTTCATCAATCTAGTGGCTAGATAGAAGCCATTGGCCTCTTCAGGGTCAGTGGGGCTTCTGAGGACATCACTTGCTTCCCTAATGAGGCCCAGTGCTGCCTTCTCCATAATCGTCCTCTTCCTGGGCGTTTTTGTTGTAAGGTGGAGGGGAGTCATCTGGGATAGGGTGAGGCTCCTACTGGGCCCACCCACCTCCTGGCTGACACTGGGCCTGGCTACCTCCTGGCTGACACTGGGCACAGCCTCCTCCTGGCTGCCACTTTACAGACCCTCCTCCTGGCTGAGCTCATCCTGTATATAAATAAGGGACATAGTTTTAGTTTTTGCTTCATCAATCACAAACTATTTTTAGCTTACGACTTGCAAATTGAATGTTAATAAATAGAAAAGACGTATGACACACGCATGTTAGCTTGGTATGCACTGCGCATATGTGAAACTCTGCCCACCCTACCCCTGACGTTCTTTCTAGAATATTCCCCACCCCTCCTCATACAGTGCGCAGTAGGAGCGACATGGCGGAGACAGAGCAGGTGAATTCCAACAAGGAGGAGGAGGAAAATCCCGGAGGCAGAAATGTCCCGATCCTGGAGGCAAAGATTTGAAGCCTCAAATATGGCCTATATAGAGATGGTGGAGATGGTGGACATCTTGAGGAGGAACAACTATGATGGGAAGAATGGACTGTACACCAACCCGAATGTGAGAAAGGCCAAAATTATGACAAAAGTTGTGAAGTCTCAAAGGAGCAAATAAGGAAATGCTGGTCAGACCTGAAACGGAGGAAGCAGGAACATTATAGAAGGATCAAGAAAGTGCTTCTAAAAAGTAAGTAGTTGTCGTGTGTTCCGATTATTATTATTACTTGCATGCTGCGCCATGTGATTTTCGTTACTATTGTACAGTTTAAAATGACGACTTTCATGTTTGTGGGCACATTAATCGTCGTAGGAAACATCATTCGCTCATTAAATACGATGTTTTGGGAAGATACAGGTTAAATACATTTGGTCATGCCTATTTCTCTAAAAATAAGTTTTGCACATTGATGTCTAGATGTGTTTGTAACTAGAATGAAATGCAAGCTTGATTCAGTGAATGTAAGGAGATGATACTCAGCAGCTGTTTACACATCTGGACTCAGGAGCACTAGTGTGGGATACAAGAACACTTTTTTGAAGGTGTCCCACACAGGTGCTCCAGTGGATACTTGGGGTGTCTCCATGTGTGAAAATTGACAGAAAAAGGTAAGTATTCCACAAAGGCTAATCAACAACATCAAGGTGTGAAATGGTGGGGGCGTGGCTTGCGCGCGGCCGAACATGGCAGCTTGAGCTGAGAGCTCCGCACATCATCCGGACGGCAAAGCGACTTCCCGGGCTTCCACACCGGCATCCGCGGCACCGACAGATCCCCCGTGGCTGCCCGAATCACCAGCGACCGAGATGTCCCGCAAACGAGGGCAGGAACCGGGCCCGCGGCGCCTCCAATCGTTCGCTTATCAGCCCCACACAGCCAGGCAAGATGGCGCCGCCGGAGGCACAGCGCGCCATTCACTGTCCTTTCCTGAGCATGCCTTAAACCATCCACCTGAAATGAAGCACAGGATGGACTCAGGAGAACCACCAGACTACGCTCCAGCGACCACAGCTACCCAAAGTCCAGCGAAGTCAAGGATGCGGATGGATACAGCAGGACAGGCCGCAGATACTGTGAGTACAGGCCTACATAATGACACTGCCATTTCCTCCTTACAGTCATCCATCGCTCAGTTCCCTACCCTGGGGCAACCGGTGCTAGACACCACCATGAAGGACATGTTAGTGTCCCTCCAATCATCCCTCATGTCAAATCTTTCCTCCTTGATAAACAAATTTTCACTTGAAATGAAACACATGGATAACAGGGTGACTTTCATAGAGACCAAAGTGGAAGAGTGCACGGAAACGATTAATGATCTGGTCGATGCATATCATGATCAAAAAGATGAATCCCTATGGATGAAATCCAAACTCGCGGACCTTGAGGACCGCTCAAGGCGCAATAATGTTAAGATACGAGGCATCCCGGAATCTGTACAGCCTACAGAACTGCATAATTTCGCTAGCACCCTCTTCTCCAGCTTACTACCAGAACTGTCCCCCATAGAGCTAACGATTGACCGCATCCATAGACTGCCTAAACCACGCCATCTTGAGGCGGATGTCCCTAGAGATGTTCTCCTCAGGGTACATTTTTTCCAAGCCAAGGAACAAATCCTCCTGAAAGCGAGAGAACTGTCTCCCCTACCTGCCCCCTACTCAGATATCCAGCTCTACGCTGACTTGTCGCAATACACGCTACAGATGCGCAGACAACTCCGCTCTATCACTAAGGCCACGAATAACCACAAAATACAGTACAAATGGCGTCACCCGGCCACCATATTGGCCACCTACAATGGCATACCCCACACCATCTCCACCCTGGAAGGGGGCTTGAAACTGCTGCGAGATTGGGGTGTCCTACTGGATCCACCACCGGATACGCGTGATCACACAGGGACCCCAAATCCATTCTCCTTTGGTGCAGGCCGCGGATCCCGCAAGAATAACCATCGCTGATATTGAACCCGGGTCACTCTCTCAACAACTGCCCGTCCGGAATGGTTTGCGACACAAATCGTATTTGCTGAATTATACCCCCACCCTGACCAGCTGCCCATCAGCGTTTGCTGCTGAATTGGCCACTGGCTGATCTATTGTGCATACTGCACATCTCGGATCTCCATTTTATTTTTATTTTTTTGTGTTGTTTTATCTTTTTCTTTTTACTCCCCTTTTTTACCCCGCTGGACACGTTTGTCCCACCTTCTATTGTTCTCATCGCCCTGCTCCCCAGTTGCTGATACCACAGCTCACAGACCCATATTTTCAACGCCGCTACCAGGACCAGCGACTAGTGCTTTTGTCAGGCGACATCTGAGGTCTACCCAGACCTTTTCCACAACTACTGCCGACTCCAAACGCCTGAGGGGATACCGATTAGAGCTGAAGTTACTTCTACCACATCCTAGATTTCAGCTAATCTACCAGCGCCCGGGTCCACAGGGCCCCAGGAATCCTCTCCCCTGCCTTTGTCTGACTATTTTTTTTTTGTTTATTGATTTTATCTTTTTTCTACAACATATATAAGTGCTAGAGACTTCCATCCCTACATACGAATATGGGAATCAACGTCATCTCAATTAATGCAAGGGGTCTCAATCACCCCGCAAAAAGATCGTCTCTATGGTCAACTGCTACGTCCCACAATAGCGACATTATTTGCGTGCAAGAGACACACTTCTCTGCGAAAGCTCCCCCTAAATGCCAACATCGGCTATACTCACGGGTATTCACATCCTCATACCACAAGAAAAAACGCGGAGTACTAATAGCGATCAAAGACTCAGTGAATTTCCAACTTGAAACTTGCGAATCTGACCCGGAAGGAAGGTTTTTAATATTGATTGGTTCAATTGACAATGTTATGTATACTTTTGTCTCTGTTTATGCTCCCAACACTGGTCAATTGGCGTTTATCAAAAAAATTGTCCGGAAAGTTAAGAGTATCCACCGAGGCCATATCATCCTCTGTGGAGACTTTAACATGGTGCCTGATGTCGACCTGGATTCAACATCTGGCACCAAGAGACGCCCCTCCCTGCTAGGGAGTTATTTTTCCTCAGTGGATTTGTATGATGTCTGGAGGTGCTGTCACGCGAGTGAGAGAGACTTTACTTTCCTCTCGCCGCGTCACAACACTTACTCGAGAATTGATCTATTTTTAGTTGATAAGATATTGTTGCAACGTATAGTTAAATCTGATATACACACCGCCACCTGGTCGGACCATGCTCCAGTGAGCATTAGCATTTCTGACGGCCCCTCCCACCAAAAATCTTTCATATGGAGAGTAAACGACTATTTACTCCGCAATACTAGCTCATGCTCCCATATCAGGGAACGGCTGGCAGAATACTTCTCTATCAATCAGGACGCTGTGTCGGATCCGGTGGTGGTGTGGAACGCTCATAAGGCGGTAATTAGGGGAACCTTTTTGCAATTAGGTGCTAGAGAAAAAAAGGCTAGAGCACAGAAACTGGATGAATTGACTAATGCATTAGCGAAGGCTGAGTCACAGAACAAACTTGCACCCTCTCCTGCCCTCCAAGCACAAATTTTCACCCTGCGCCACGACCTGCGGGCACACCTCCTTGAGAAACAAGAAAAGCTATACAGGTTAATAAAGGCCAGATCATACACCACTGGCAATAAAGCAGGTAAAGCAATGTCTCTTAAAATCAAAGGATATAGAACCAAGACTAAAATCCCCTTTATATTCCACCCTCACTCCCACAGGAAACTTCTTAAACATCATGACATCGCCAATGCCTTTAGTACGTACTACGGAGATCTATATAACCTTGCCAAAGACCCCTCCACCACACAGCCCTCCCCGGAGAGTATATCATCCTTTCTTGACAAACTACAACTCCCACAAGTATCACCAAACCAACTCGCTGAGCTTAACAGTCCATTCACGATAGAGGAAATTAGACGAGCCATCCATAAACTCCCAGCAGCAAAATCTCCTGGTCCTGACGGCTTCACAGGAGAATATTATAAAATGTTCCAGGACATTTTAGCACCCTTTCTATGTAGTACCTTTAACACAGCTGCCAAATCCGCACAATTTCCCCCTGAAATGCTTAGTGCTCGAATAGTAGCTCTGCCCAAGCCGGGAAAGGAGCCCGACTCCCCTAAAAATTTTCGACCCATATCGCTGCTAAATATTGATATAAAAATTTATGCTAAACTTCTTGCTACCCGATTAGATAACATCCTACCCTCATTGATACACCCAGACCAGTCTGGATTTACGAAAGGCCGCCAGGCATCTGATGCCACTAGACGCATGATAGACCTTCTCCACCATGTCGAACACACCAAAACTCCATCCCTACTCCTGTCTCTCGACGCCGAAAAGGCATTTGATAGGGTGCACTGGGGCTATATCTCATTGACGCTTCGTAAATTCGGACTATCAGGTCCAATCCACGACTACATAATGGCCCTCTACTCAAACCCATCTGCCAGGGTACTTGCCTCAGACACCCTATCAGATCCCTTCGATATCACTAACGGGACAAGACAGGGATGCCCGCTCTCCCCATTAATATTCAACTTAGTTATGGAACCCCTAGCAGAAAGCATTAGAACCAATAGCAACATACAGGGCATCCGCATAGCAGACACTGAACACAAGATTAACCTCTTTGCGGACGATGTCATACTATCAATCACAGACCCAGAAAGATCACTACCAGAGATCCAAAAGACGCTAGCCTGGTTCGGAGAAATATCATATTATAAGGTTAACGACACTAAATCGTATATACTAGATCTAGGAGTAAGTAAGGACACCAGTGATCGACTCAAACTAATCCTCCCTTACAGTTGGGCGAAGCTCAGTATAACGTACCTTGGCATCCAACTTACCCCTAGAACGAAGCTTCTATTTGAAGCAAATTATTTTCCACTTCGAACTAAACTTCACACAGACCTGACCAGGCTGGCATCGGTTGAATTCTCATGGCTGGGTAGACTAGCGGCATTTAAAATGCTTCATCTTCCCCAAATATTGTACTTGTTCAGGACTGTCCCGATTCCCATCCCCGCCAAGTATTTCCAATCTCTACAATCTCTCCTCTTAAAATTTGTTTGGCAAGGCAAAAGACCACGCTGCGCAGGATCCCAACTGACTAAACATCGTACGGCGGGCGGACTAGGATATATTAATTTCCAAGATTATTACTGGGCTTCCATCCTAACACAAGCTAAAGCATGGTTTTCCAACGCACCATCCCCTACCCTATGGGAATCCATTGAACGATCCTCAGTCCCAGGCAAAGACCTGGTACCCTGGCTAATGGCCCTCCCTTTAGGAGGCAAACATACCCGAACCCTATCCCCCCCAATCCTTGCTACATGCCAAACCTGGTCCAAATTAATAAAACTTTCCTCTGATGACCCCGACTGCTCAACTGTACCTATCCCCATTGAAACACTTCAACATCTGATCGAAGAATCCGATTTTAAACGATGGAAAAGGTTTAGGAATAAATCACCTAAATGATCTGGTTAGCGAGAATGACATTACACCTTTTCCTAAACTGTGCGCACAATACCAACTTCCCTGCTCTGATATATTTCTATACCTTCGCACTAAACATTGTATTAATTCCCTTAAAAACGTACCATAACGATTCCCCGCCCAGCTTGGCAGTTCCTTACCTCTTCCTCTAAACTTAGTAAGGGCATATCTCTGTTCTATAAACTGTTTAACCACAAATCGACATTTGTCAAATCGACTCCTCTAATCCGCTGGGAGAAAGATCTACGCCACTCCTTCACTGCAGAAGAATGGGAAAAAGCAGGTAGATCCGTCTACAAAACCACCAGTTGCTCCACCCTCTGGGAACTAGCATATAAAATAACGTATCGCTGGTACCTGACCCCGGTCAGGATATCCAAATTTGACTCTGCAATTTCTGACCTATGCTGGCGAAATTGTGGAATGAAAGGCAGCTTACTCCATATACTCTGACACTGTCCAAAAATCTCAGAATACTGGAAAACAGTATACCAACTTATAACTGAGGTGACATTATCTGATGTACCAAAAAAACCTTCTCTTGCCATACTATCTTTATCGCTGAACGGGTTTCCCAACCCAATTAGACACATTATAGCTCACATTTTTCTGGCGGCGAGGCTTAACCTTACCAGGAAATGGAAAGATCCACTTCCCCCCACCCTACAAGAAGTACTTCACACAATACAGACACATTTTACTCACGAATCCACTCTGGCACTAACCCATAAGAGCTCATCACAGACTCTCCTCATGTGGAAACCATGGATAAAATGGACCGAGTCACCGAGGTTCTCACAAATCTTTGAATAAGGTCAATAGCATAGAGATATCTAGATTCATTAACGGAGCGGGGGGAGGGGGGAACCACCCTACAGGGACACAGAAGTGATCCCTATACGGGGTGTCCAGGTGGGGGGTTCCTCCTGCACTTCTCCCATAGAACAACTTCCAACACGTAATGAAAGTCTATGCTGAGCTTCACTGCGAAACTTGAACCGCATCACGTAATTACTAAGCTCCTTGACACAAGAAGGATAACAAACAGGCGGTAATCCTCTTCTTTTTTTTTTTTTGTACTTCCTAGGGTAACACCATTAGACCCAGGTAACGGCAATATTGCATATGAGCCATGGTATCTGTTTCTTGGTTACCTACTGTTTGGATGTTATTTCTTTTTCTATTTTTATTTTTCTTTATATTTGAACAATGGAACTGTTTATGTTACATGTGCTATGAGACAATCATCTCTGTTCACCTTTTGTTTGTAATGAAAATCTTTAATAAAAATCTATTGAAAAAAAAAAAGGTGTGAAATGGTGAAATTTACATCATAAGGAAGAAACAATGTTATGGAACAACAAATGAATAACATGATTGATGTTCTGGGTGGAATCTGAATTTCTTCCAAATGTCACCATTTTTACATTTGTTGGACTTTACAAAAAATGTTTTGACATTTTAAAAGCCACATTTTGAAGATGCACACGGTGTGTCAACATGTGCTATCTGCCATCAGGGGATATCAATGTACACGTTTTGTGGGTACAATCCCTTCCTCGTAACTCTAGTAGGTGAGAGGAAGGAGTTGCACCCCCAAAACATGCCCATTGATCCCCCCCATGATGGGTGGTACCACATGTTGACATTAGGCATGGGATCAGGAGGAAAATATCCATTTTGACTCCAAAATTGTGTGCATCCTAAAAATGTGGCTTTTACATGGGTGACATAACCCCATCTGATGAAGGCAATATCAAGACATTTTTGACACTATAATGTCTGATATTGCCTTCAGTTTTTCTACAGTAGATGACCGTGATATTGTGTCAATCTTGCCGCTTTTATCGGCGAGATTGACACCCTGCGATCCCCGTCGCGGGAGCCAGCGCTGAGCCGGCTCGCATCGGGAAAGAAAAAATGTTTATTTTCCTTTCTCGATAAAGCGACAAGCATCGCTGACATTGAGGCCGGGTTCACACTGGTGCGGGGATCCGATTTGGATTCCCAACAATACCAGGCACTGTATTTGGTATGAATCCTAAGGGAGAAGTCCACGCCAAATTTAAAAAAAAAACGGCATGGGTTCCCCCCCAAAATCCATACCAGACCCCTATTCGAGCACACAGCCCGGCCAGTCAGGGAAGGGGGTGGGAACGAGTGAACGCCCCCCCTCCTGAGCTGTACCAGGCCGCATGCCCTCAACATGGGGGGTGGGTGCTTTGGTGGAAGGGGGGTGCCCTGCGGCCCCCCCACCCCAAAGCACCTTGTCCCCATGTTGATGAGGACAAGGGCCTCTTCCCGACAACCCTGGCTGTTGGTTGTCGGGGACTGCGGGCGGAGGGCTTATCCGAATCCGGGAGCCCCCTTTAAGAAGGGGGCCCCAGATACCGGCCCCCCACCCTATGTGAATGAGTCCCGGGGGATGCTGGGACTGTGAAATCATAAGGGGGTGGGGTCACCATGTGACATCAACCGGTGACCCCACCCCTTGTCCCTATATAAGTCGCCACACACTGCAGAGAGAACATCGAGTCAACATCTCAAGAAGGAAGAAGAAGAAGAACAGAAGAATGGAAGGCGGCGGCGGTGGAAGAAGACCGGGCCACCGCTAGTAAAAGAGCTGGAAGAAGGAGTGGTGGCCCGGCAAGAAGAACCGAAGAGGGGGACAAGACCCCCGAAGTCGGAAGAAGGGGCGGCGGCGACAGAAGACTGGGCCTCCGCTAGTAAAAGAGCTAAAGGAAGAAAGCGGAGGCCCGGCAAGAAGAATCGAAGAGGGGGACAAGAAGACCCCGGGCGGCGGCGAGAAGACCACCGGAGCTGTGCAATAAACTTTTTAACCCTTGTGTGTTGTGTTTTATTTACTTTTTTTCACCAGGTGAATGGGTAGGAGTGCATGGTACACCAATACTCATTCACATAGGGTGGGGGGCCGGTATCTGGGGGCCCCTTCTTAAAGGGGCTCCCGGATTCCGATAAGCCCCCGCCCGCAGACCCCGACATCCAACGTCCAGGGTTGTCGGGAAGAGGCCCTTGTCCTCATCAACACGGGGACAAGGTGCTTTGGGGTGGGGGGGCCGCATGCGCCCCCCTTTCCCCAAAGCACCCACCCCCCCATGTTGAGGGCACGCGGCCTGGTACGGCTCAGGAGGGGGGGCACTCGCTTGTCCCCACCCCCTTTCCTGACCGGTCGGGCTGCGTGCTCGGATAGGGGTCTGGTATGGATTTTGGGGGGGGCTTCACACCGTTTTTTTGGGGGGAAGGGAATTTCCCTTAAAATTTCTACTGGACCTAAGGGCCTGGTGTGCCCCCGAAGGCATGCAGGTTTCATTAGTGAGGCGACATTATCGCTTACTATAGGAAAATGACATTCTCCTATTGCAGCTAGCGCGAGAACCAGCGTGACGGGATCGCGCTGGTTAGAGAAGCCTGTCGCCGGGAACCAGAGCGACAGGATCGCGCTGGAAACACAATATCGGCGGCACCTACTGTACATTGAACTTTGTAAGTTCCAGAGTTTTGTATGTTATGTTTAGAAACATGCGTGTTTATACCAAAAAAAAAAACAATTGTAAAAAACTTGAGAAAAAAAATTTACATCAAAATTTTATAACGCACATGTGAATGTGCACAGAGTAAAATCTTTGATTATCAACAATGTGTGGCTTCTTATTTCAATGCTCAATACCAGTTTTTGAAGTAATTTTGTGTTTACAGTGACAATGGGGGTTATTTACTAAAGGAAAATACACTGGACACTACAAGTGCACTAGGAGAACCTAGGAGACAGCCAAAAACAAACACAAGCAATAAAGAAAATTCAAGATTTTATCAGATCTTTTTTTTTCATTAAAATATATATTTACACATTGTCTGGCATAGCAATGGCCTCCCTACCTGTAAAATAATTTACATATTTCTGCCGAACTTCACGGGCGCTTTGGGGTTCCAAGCCAGGATGGCCAGTGTCCAGGTCCATCAAGGGATTCTCAGGAAGTTCGGCCTCAGGCCCAACTGAGGCAATATCATTTTGGGCATTTTTCCTTAAATAATTGTGCAATATGCAGCAGGATAAGATGACGTGGTTGTTTTTGTAGTATGGATTGCTGTCAGAAACATGCGGAACCGGCTGGCCATTATCCCAAAGGTATTCTCAATGACTGTTCTCGCTCTGGCCTCCTCTCTGGGGGGAATGGCTTCATCAGGTGCTCACCCAGACCAGCAATAAAGACAAACGGGAGTCCTTCAACGTTGTCCGCATCAGGTGGCAATGCTAGGCCTCCAGCCTGGAGATGTTTTAAAACTCCATCTGGCCAAAGACTCCTCCATCCGGCCATTCTTCCCCCGTCCACATAGAGGAACTCATATTGTGCCAACACCACCACCATTAACACTATACTATTAAACCCCTTATAGTTATAATAGTAAGACCCCAAATGGGGTGGTGGCACACAGCCCACAGTTGGGAAAGTCCCAACGGTCGGCAAAATGGGATGCCACAGTCTACCATTTCTGTGACGTTGAAGGAAACTGTGAAGTCAAAACAGAAAAAAAAAAAGATTAGTACTTTTGCACATAACATTGCAAGCAGATTAGACACAAACATTCTTGGCTGACATCAGTATAACATTTATTTTAAGGAGTATTTCAAGACAAAAATATAAAGTCCACTTTTCAGACTCCTCATACCCTTTGATGGCCCATTGTAAAAATTTTAGGGGGGGGGGGGGTTCGAGCTCAGTTTGGGACCCAACAAAAAAAACCTATGGCTCTCTGCCTGAATTTAAGGATACACATAACATTTGTACACAATTTAGGGGATGTTTAGGGTAAAGCACTATAATGGAACTGACAAAATAGATTGTTAAGTGACTAGGCTAGGTGTATATGGACCCAAGATAGTATGCTGTGGGGAGGTTAGTGAAGGCAAATATGCATGTAGGCCAAAAAAGTAGCATTAAAAGCTTTCAGCATGTATGAGGATAAAGAGTACATTCATAGCATATTACAATCATGGTAATTAGGAAATTATGAAAGAAATACAATACATTATCAAACATTAAATGCATTGAATGTGATGTTAAAGGAGAAAACTTACCCTAATATAGTCCTTCTGCAGGACCTGAATGATGGCAGAACAGGTCTCTGGAATAATGATCCCCAGAGCCTGGGGGGAGATGCCTGTAGAGAATTTAAGGTCCTGCAGACTTCTCCCAGTCACCAAGTACCGCAACGTGGTGACTAGCCTCTGCTCGGGAGTGATGGCTTGCTGTATGCTGGTGCCCTGCTTTATAATATAAGGGGACAGCAAAGCCAACAGACGGTGAAAAACGGGGTCCGTCATCCTGAGAAAGTTCCTGAAATCATCAGGATTATTCTCCAGGATCGCATGAAGCAAAGGCATATGAGAGAATTGGTCACACTGGAACAACCAATTCTTGGTCAATGAACTCCTCCCCACCCTGTTGATGGACTGGGCTTGGGTCCAAGTATGAACCCCAACACCAAGCCCCCACACAGCATGAACTCTACGATGAGTACGTACCCGCAACATGCCTTCAAAATGATTGGCTGGTCAGAAAGAACTAACAAAATGCACTGAAAAACAGCAAGGGCTGTGAAGAGCGTTCTGAAAATCAGAAATGAGAGGACAAGAACACACTGAAAAACAGATGCAAATTGACTACATGCACTGAAAAGCAGATACAAACCCACAAGCACAAACTGAAGAGCAGTAATGGACTGAAAAGCACGAAAGCAGAAAACCGCAAATCGTTTCTCACCAAACTTCTACTAACACGAGATTAGCAGAAGGAGCCCAAAGGGCGGTGCACTGGCTACTGAACTTCTTTTTTCTAGTCCCGTCATACATGTTGTACGTCACCGCGTTCTTGACGGTCGGAATTTGGTGTGTACACAAGACAGCTTGATCGGAATTCCGTCTGAGAAACCATCAGAGTTTATTCTGACTACAAAACTGCTCACGTGTACGTGGCATAAGAAGCATCTTAAGGCAGGTCACTAAGGCTGTGTATTTTGTAGATCTGTCTTCCACCAATATTTGGCTTGGGCAAGGATGGTTGCTTTAAAGTATGCTGAGATGTTTGTGTGCTCCCATTCCACGGACACATGTTGGCGAACATAGAGTAGAGCGTTTACTACGGAGCTGTTTTCCCATTCCATATAAAGGAGGTCAATATGGCCTCTAATTTGTTGAGGTATGACTTTAAGAAGAGGACAGGTGTGGGGTGCATGCACGGAGCCACTTGAGGTAGCTCCGCATCTATCGGGACTAAAACAGCGGATAAAAGGCAATTCCCAATGGCAGCGTCCACACATTTCCTAAACCCATAGGACAGCGCTACTGTGATTTTTAATGGGACCAAGACAAAAACTAAGCCAAAATCTATCAAAGGAGCACTGGCGCACGCTAATCCTGAAGTGATGCCATTGCATACCTTCAGGTCAGTCACACAGCACACGCTGTACTTACAGAAAGGGACGAGGCTCCCAGCAGCTGCAGTGAGTGGCGAGTCGGATCACGAATATAACATGACTCCTATAGCCCTGCAACACAACGGGACACAACCAGATTTACTAACCCTCATTTATAAAATTCTCAAAAAACATCTCGGACACCACTACAAAAAAACTGACCCATGAAGAGAAGTGGGCAGGCGCACTACAGTCCTAGAGCACAGCATGGGTGACCTATATATCCTCACACACAACCATGCTGAAGACATTGGGACCCTCCATGAGGAAAAAAGTCACCTTCCAGGCTCGCCTGCAGGACTTTGAAAACAGAGCCAGGAGACCTAATGTCCACATTAGGGGGATCCCTGAGACCTGAGATCTTCACTCCACCATCACTGCGCTCTTTCGAGAGCTGGCTCCATTCATTCCGATCGAACAGTTAGAGATGGATAGATCCCTATCCCCGCAACTGGAGGGCCGAGCTTCCAAGGACACCGCTACCCAATTTTGCAAGACCTCTCTCAACTCACTCTCTCCAAATGTAAAGAGCTGAAACCCCTCCTGCTCATCCTGCAACAGCATTGCATTACTTATAGATGGAACTTCTCCTTTGTGGTCCACTTTTCCTATAAGGGCTTGTCTCACCTCTGCTAGACAATGGAAGAATTCCAAGCCACGATGCTAGACCTGCAGCTTACGCCAACTGAGGCCTCCTCTGAGGGTTCCAGATGCTGTGTGGCTTCCACCTCCCCAAAGAAGGATCAAGATGCCCAAGCACACCCGTATCAAGTTGGTGTCCATAAAAAGAGGCCACTTTACCTCCCCGGGACCGGCCCCAGAAGACTCCATGGATTGATTGACCCAGGGACACTAGACACGGTCTCTGTTGTATCCCTAATTGACTCTCCTAATCTTCACAAAGGGTATAACCCCTCGCCCAGTTAGTCTGTTCTACCACTTTCCACCAGACCTGTTGAACATATCTTTCTTCTACCACACCTAACCACGGTAGGCTTGTGCACACCTTTCACTCCAATTCCCAGCCCCCAGTTGGGGACTAACCCACTCTTAGGGTGAGCCCCATTGTCTAAACTCTCTTTGCAGCACCAGGGATCCACGACCCTATGAAGTAATGGAGACCTCTACACTCTTCTGCCTATCAATAGGCCGGAGAGATCCAGACCCTCTACGAATGTTACATGTTCAATCCTTATGTTCCATGTTGGTCCCATACAATGACACATCTATTGTTATCTTAAGTTGCATACTGCCAACCTCTACCTTCTCAATTGGTTCCTGTAGCTGACTTAATTTTACTCAATTTCCCTTTTTTAAATGCACTGTTTCCACTATCAAAGGATATTCAATTTGTATAAGACACGGTTAAATGTAACCTTCATTTTACCATGTTTGGAAAACAGATTCAAAAATAATTGTGATCACATTGTTTATCATTAGATTCGTTAAACCGGCACATTTTGTTATAAATGTTTTGTCTAAAAAACTGAAATTGGCATGGTGTCCTTCCAGCTTATCACCAACCTCTCATACCAGCCACATTCTTTCATGAGAGCACAAAGGAGGGGGTCATGACACACACAAGCGATAGAACTAAAGGTTCAAGCATTCACAAACATACACCAATATCTCTCTAAAATCACTTAAATTTTTCCCTGACACAACACATGCATATCATTCTCTCACTTTCTTTTAACGCTTTTTAATACTTCCTTGCTTAAACTTATGCTTTCCTTATTTTGTTCTTATTACCCTTTGCATCCAATGTATTGCAATACCATACTTCACATACTGTACCTTCTATGATCAGACGGGCAGCCATAGTGCTCTTCCCTCACTGACAACATATAAAGTATTTTGTTTTAACTCTCATTACTGTTTCTTGAGTTTACTAGTTGTAGTGCCTGACCCCAAATTCATCCCACAAACTTAACATCAAAATGTCCCTTTCTGTCTAGTGTTAATTGTCACCCTTGATCCATCCTGCTCACATACATAGCTGTTTCTCTAGCTGTATACTATGCATGATTTTTAGTCCCTGTGGACTCTGGTGGTAACCCAGTTACCCATTGTGGATCCCTGTCCACTTTAACCATTATTCTAGGGGCTCAGTATAGGCGTAACCGCACCTTTGGTTCATATATAGCGCTCCTCTTGCGCTGGGCATTTTTGAGGGTCTCTTACCCTTCATTACCTTACTTAATTTAATGCCCATAATGACTGGCCAGTCTTCTCTACGTGTGCCTATACCCTCTTGCCTCTAAACTACTTTATCTAGCAGATGTACTACATATACCTGTGAACAGCACTATTCTTCCCTTTCTTATCTATAACACTCCAATGGACAGTAGACAGTGACAGCATAACCACCAATCAATGCAGTTCGATTAAGGGGAGTAAAATAGGTACCCTTTGTCCCGAAAATGCCTTACTGATCAAGGAAGTCTGATAACTCCAATGTATGCAAAAGGCTTACCTCAGCCGGCTGATTATCAGAAATTCCCAGATCGTCTCAAGCTTCTCGTTTCGGATACTCAGGGTCATCTGGAAACCCCTCCTCTGCAAAACTTGCCACCTGAAATGGATATTTTATCGATAGGCAACTCCTATCGATTAGTGGTTCCAAATTGATAACTACTGCAGTAGGGAACAGACACAAAAGATATGCTCAGCATCTTTCCAAATAACTATTCTCTATTATGATGCATTTTAAGGTTTTTATACAAATGATTATGTAGGTATCACATTAATATTACAATTGTACGTTTATGGTAACAAGGGGCGTTACATAGGCAGGCTAATCAGATCTCAAAAGAATGCAAAACATGTACTGAAAACATCATTAGAGCCGTGTGCAAAGTGAGGGCAATGTGCAATATATATAAAATAGAATACAATTATATACAGAACTTACAAATTTCCATTACATAGGTGCTATAACTTTTGTGCAAACCAATCAATATACACTTATTACAATTTTTTTAACCAAAAATATGTAGAAGAACACATATCGGCCTAAACTGAGGAAAAAAATATAGATTTTCAAAAAAATTGGGATATTTATTATTCCGTTCCCGCCGAGCGTACGCAGATGTGCGTACTCAGCTTTCGGGAGTTATACCAGGATGATGCCCACAGCTGCAGGCATCATCCCGGTACCGTTGTTTAGAGCGGGCAATCACCTATCCAGGGATAACAACCGATGTGGCTAAAAGCCGCTCAGTTGTTATCCCGGAGGAGTGGGAGGGGGCGTGCCCCCTCCCGCCGCCTCTCACTGCTCTTCCCAAGCCTCCAGGTGGCACGGGAGACCCGATCAAACATCTGCCACTTCTGGCGGCTAGGGACAGACTGTAATGAAGCTGGAAACAGCTTTGTTACAGCCTCCTGATTGTAAACACGGAAGCAACGTCACAACGTCACTTCCTGTTTACTCGGCTGCCAATGGCGCCAGTTTAAAAAAATATATACAGTATTCAGAATCACCGAAAATGGCGATCTGAATACTTTGAAGTGCAAAGGAGGGATCGGGGGTCTTTTAGTTTAATCATTCCATAAAGAGTACCTGTCACCACCTATTACTGTCACAAGGGATGTTTACATTCCTTGTGACAGCAATAAAAGTGATCAAATTTTTTTAAAAACACAACTTAATAATATAAAAATAAATAAAATAAATAAGAAAAAAATGTTTTAAATCGCCCCCATCCCTGCAAGCTCGCACAGCAAAGAAAACGCATATGGAAGTCGTGCCCGCATATGTAAACGGTGTTCAAATGTGAGATATCGCCGCAATCATCAGAGTAAGAGCAATGATTCTAGTACTAGACCTCCTCTGTAACTCTAACCTGGTATCTGTAAAAAAAAATTAAAGCCTCGCCTATGGAGATTTTTAGGTACCGTAGTTTGTCGCCATTCCACGAGTGTGTGCAATTATAAAGCGTGACATGTTTGGTATCTATTTACTTGGTGTAACATAATTTTTCACATTATATAAACAAAATTGGGCTAACTTTACTGTTTCGTAAAGTTAGAAAGTGTCCTTTTTCCCAAAAAGTTGTGCTTAAAACACCGCTGTACAAATACAGTGTGACATAAAATATTGCAACAATCGCCATTTTATTCTCTACATTCTAAACATGCTAAAAAAAAATATATATATATATATATATATATATATATATATATATATATATATATATAATGTTTGGGGGCTCTAAGTAATTTTCTAGCAAAAAATACGGATTTTAACTTGTAAACACCAAATGTCAGAAATGGGCTTAGTCATGAAAGGGTTATAGCAAAAAGTAAAAAAAAATTGTGTTTTTTTCAAAATTGTCAGTCTTTTTTTTTGTTTATAGCGCAAAAAATAAAAACGGCAGAGGTGATCAAATACCACCAAAAGAAATTTCTACTTGTGGGAAAAAAACGAAAAAAAATAATCAAAATGTCACATAGGTACAATGTTGTATGGCCGCGCAATTGTCATTCAAAGCGTGACAGTGCTGAAAGCTGAAAATTGGCCTGGGCAGGAAGGGGATGAAAATGCCCTGTATTGAAGTGGTTTAAGAATAGAAAAAAGACAAATGTTACCCATTCTTATTTTTCCTAAGTTCTTATGACTTTAATTTGCTATTACACATTTGCTATTAGTACTACTAAATTAATTTTAGTTTTTAAAAAAAAGTGGACAGTAATTTGAATAGTCCAAAGGAAGCTTTTATATGGTAGGTACTATTTTCCTCAGTTGATGTTATGGGAAATTTGGAAGCTAAAAAAACAAGAGAATAAAGGAGGAGAATTTTGGCATGAAATTCTTACATTACATTCTTAAATAGTTAAAAAATCAGTTAACAATAGTTTGAACTAAAAGAAAGGAACAGAAAAGCTAAACAATAAATTCATCAAACAGTATTGTATATACATTTTTAATACATTGCTTTTATTTATTAAGGAACACATACAGTATTTATTTGTGAAACCATAAATTCAAACTACTTGTTGTGGTGTTTCAGATGAAGTCTCTTCTATATCTGAGACTTGAGATGAACCACTGAACAGAGGCAGCCCTAATGACTGCTGTTCCTTCAGAATATAATTATCCTTCAGAGAGACTAATGGACCCTTCCAAGAAATTGAAAACTCAATTAATACACATTCAATCAATACTGGTTTTGTTTCATTTTTATGTTAAAGATTGTAAAATCCATAAAATTCAAAATACAATAGCCTGTGATGTAATTGTAGTATGCTACATATCCATTTACTTCAAGGGGTAGCATTCTCAATACCTTTTTATGTATCTACATGACTTAAATCTTAAAATGTAAGTACTCTTTACATAGACTTTCAGTAGCATTGAGCATCAGGCATGTACCAGCTATCGGGAGTCGGGACTACTGGGAGTGCCGATTGCTCAGTGGGCCGGTCAGGCGCAGTCCTGGAGCCTCTCCTCACTGACAGTGAGTGATCATGATTTCACTCCTGTCACCAAGGAGCAGCTGCCGACACTTGCTGGAGAGAGGATTATGGCACGTACACACGATCAAAATTTCCAACAACAAATGTTCGATGTGAGCTTGTTGTCGGAAATTCCGACCGTGTGTTAGCTCCATCGGACATTTTCTGTCAGAATTTATGACAACAAAATTTGAGAGCTGGATCTCAAATTTTCAGAAAACAAAGTCCGTTGTCGGAAATTCTGATCGCATGTACACAATTCCGATGCACAAAATTCCACGCATGCTCGGAATCAAGCAGAAGAGCCGTACTGGCTATTGAACTTCCTTTTTTTAGTCCCGTCATGCGTGTTGTATGTCAGCATGCTCTTGCTGATTGGAATTTCTGAAAACATTTGTGCCACCGTGTGTATGCAAGACAAGTTTCAGCCAACATCCGTCAGAAATAAATCCACGGTTTGGTTGTTGGAAATTTCGATCATCTGTACGTGGCATTAGACTTTCTGCTCCCTCCAGCCTGCAGGGGAAGATAGACAGCCAGCAGACTTTTCTTCCTCTCTTCCCTTATCACTTGTCATTTATCATATGACTGGAGAGAGGAACGAGAAGCTGCCTTCAGAACTGTGAGTACACATGTGAGGGGGAGGAGAGGGAGGACACTCTGATGTGAAGGGGGCTTCTGATGGGGACACTCTGATGTGAAGGGGGATGCTGATGGGGACACTCTGATGTAAGGGGGTGCTGATGGGGACACTCTGATGTAAAGGGGCTTTTGATGGGGATACTCTGATGTAAGAAGAATGCTGTTGGGGACACTCTGATGTAAAGAGGGGTGCAGATAGGGACATTCAAAATTAAAGTGGGCCGGTCTGGATGAAGTCCAGGGCCAGATTTTTGTCCCAGTCCAGCCCTGTTGTGCTTCGCATAAATAAGACTTAGTGCAAACCTGCAGAGGACATATACAATTTACATGTAACATCCTTTACTGCATTGGGGTGCTATTTATTTTAAATGACATACACATGCACTAAGGAAATGCACCTGCATTGTAGCATGCCACAATGCCCAGCAGTGCACAATAGGGTTACAAAATAATACACGTGACATAATATTACAAAAAGGGTCATATATGACTTTTATCATGTTATGGTGGCTAGGCATCCCATTTATTTTCAATGGTTTATGCACATGGAATAATGCTATTAAAGGGGAGTTCAACCCAGAAATAGAACTTCTGCTGATCGGATTCCTCTCCCCTTTCCGGTGCTACATTTGGCACCTTTCAGGGGGAGAGGGGAGCAGATACCTGTCAAATCCAGGTATCTGCTTCCACTTCCAGGCATTTCTATGTAATGCCCCCCCCCCCATGTTTTCTGGGAGACACACAGGTCCCAGAGGGCAGCAGGGACCATTCAGATCGCACAGAGCGACTTACACATGCACAGTAGGCATCAGGCAATGAAGCCGCAAGGCTTCACTTCCTGTTTCCCTTGGTAAGGATATCGGCACCTGCACCTGGAGCAGAGAGGTGGTCAGCTTCGGGTAAAGACATCGCAGGCTCCCTGAACAGGTAAGTGTCCTTATATTGAAAGTCAGCAGATGCAATATTTATAGCTGCTGACTTTACATTTTTTTTCCCCAGGCAGAACTCCACTTTACTGCACTATTTACTAATTTCCATTTCTGTATGTATATACAGATGCACATTGTAATTAGGGATGGGTGAACGGTTCGGCCCAAGCGTAAGTTCGGGCTGAACTTTGGTTGTTCATACATTTGGCGAACAGCGAACATTATGCGGTGTTCGTGGCAAATTAAAAAGCCGCGGAACCCTGTTAAAGTCTATGGGACACTAACATGAAAAAACAAAAGTGCTAATTTTAAAGGCTCATATGCAAGTTATTGTCATAAAAAGTGTTTGGGGACCCGTGTCCTGCCCCAGGGGACATGTATCAATGCAAAAATACATTTTAACCACCTCAATACAGTGCAGTTACACCCCCTTCCTGACCAGACCAATTTTCAGCTTTCAGCGCTCTCACAGTTTGAATGACAATTACTCAGTCATCCTACACTGTATCCATATGAAACTTGCGTCCTTTTTTCCACACAAATAGAGCTTTCTTTTAGTGGTATTTAATCACTAGTGGGTTTTTTATTTTTTGTGCTATAAATAAAATAAAACGTAAATTTTGTGAAAAAAATGCCTTTTTCTTCGTTTCTGTCATAAATTTTTGCTAATTAGTAATTTTTCTTCATAAATTTGGGCCAAAATTTATACTGCTACATATCTTTGGTAAAAATAACCCACATTAGTATATATTATTTGGTCTTTGTGAAAGTTATAGAGTCTACAAACTATGGTGCCAATCACTGAAAATTGATCACTTCTGATCAGGCTTTCAGTACATCAGGTGTACCTCATTTCTTGAGACACTAACAAGTCAGGAAAGTACAAATACCCCCCAAATGACCCCTTTTTACAAAGTAGACATCCCAAGGTATTAAGTAAGTAGCATGGTGAGTTTTTTTAAGTTGTCATTTTTTCCCACAATTCTTTGCAAAATTAAGATTTTTTATTTTTTTTAATTTTTTTTTACTAAATTGTCATATTATCAGGTTATTTCTCACACACAGCATATGCATACAACAAATTACACCCCAAAATACATTCTGCTACTCTTCCCGAGTACGGCGATACCACATGTGTAGGACTTTTACACAGCCTGGCCACATACAGAGCACTAACATTGATGTAATACCTTCAGACGTTCTACGAGCAAAAATTACGCATCTCATTTCACAACCACCTATTACACTTTTGAAGGCCCTGGAGTACCAGGACAATGGAATTTCCCATAAAATTACCCCATTTTGGAAAGCAAACACCCCAACGTATAATCTGTGAGGCATAATGAGTCTTTTGAACGGTTCATTTTTTTCCAGAAGTTTTTGGAATATGTGGAAAAAAATTAAAACGCATTTTTTTTTTACACAAAATTGTCAATTTATAAGATATTTCTAACACATAGCATGTATATAGCAAAAATTACACCCCAAAATACATTCTGCTACTCCTCCCGAGTATGGCGATACCACATGTGTAGGACTTTTATACAGCCTGGCCACATAGAGAGGCCGAACATTGAAGTAGTACGTTCAGGCGTTCTAGGAGCATAAATGACACATCTCATTTCATTCCTACCCATCACACTTTTGAAGGTCCTGGACCACCAGGACAGTGAAATTACCCACAAAATGACCCCATTTTAGAAAGCAAACACCCCAACGTATATTCTATGAGACATGGGCTGGAGATAGGTACTCGGGTACTCTGATGGCCTGGTGACAGGTACTCGAGTACTCTGATGGCCTGGTGACAGGTACTCGGGTACTCTGATGGCCTGGTGACAGGTACTCGGGTACTCTGATGGTCTGGTGACAGGTACTCGGGTACTCTGATGGTCTGGTGACAGGTACTCGGGTACTCTGATGGTCTGGTGACAGGTACTTGGGTACTCTGATGGTCTGGTGACAGGTACTCGGGTACTCTGATGGTCTGGTGGCAGGTACTCGGGTACTCTGATGGCCTGGTGGCAGGTACTCGGGTACTCTGATGGCCTGGTGGCAGGTACTCGGGTACTCTGATGGCCTGGTGACAGGTACTCGGGTACTCTGATGGCCTGGTGACAGATACTCGGGTACTCTGATGGCCTGGTGACAGGTACTCGGGTACTCTGATGGCCTGGTGACAGGTACTCGGGTACTCTGATGGCCTGGTGACAGGTACTCGGGTACTCTGATGGCCTGGTGACAGGTACTCTGATGGTTTGGTGACTGGTATTTGGGTACTCTGAAGGGCGGTGACAGGTACTCATATGGACTGTGACAGGTACTCGGATACTCAGATGGGCTGTGACAGGTACTCGGTACTCTAATGGACTGTGACAGGTACTCGGTACTCTAATGGACTGTGACAGGTACTCGGGTACCCTGATGGACTGTGACAGGTACTCTAATGGACTGTGACAGGTACTCGGTACTCTAATGTACTGTGACAGGTACTCGGTACTCTAATGTACTGTGACAGGTACTCGGGTACCCTGATGGACTGTGACAGGTACTCGGTACTCTAATGGACTGTGACAGGTACTCGGGTACCCTGATGGGCCGTGACAGGTACTCGGGTACCCTGATGGGCCGTGACAGGTACTCGGGTACCCTGATGTGCAGTGACAGGTACTCAGGTACTCTGATGTGCCGTGACAGGTACTCGGGTACTCTGATGTGCCGTGACAGGTACTCGGGTACTCTGATGGGCTGTGACAGGTACTCGGGTACTCTGATGGGCTGTGACAGATACTCGGGTACTCTGATGGGCTGTGACAGGTACTCGGGTACTCAGATGAACTGTGACAGGTACTCGGGTACTCTGATGGGCTGACAGGTACTCTGATGGGCTGTGACAGGTACTCGGGTACTCTGATGTGCTGTGACAGGTACTCAAATACTCTGATGGGCTGTGACAGGTACTCTGATGGACTGTGATTGACAGGTACTATGAGGGGTGGTGACAGGTCCTCTTTATTGGGGGGGGGGGCAATCAGTATGATTGGTGTACACTGTATGCGGTAACGAGATGTTACCGCAATCTCCTCCTCACACACGATCGGTGAGGAGGAGAACCCGGTAACATCCCGTTACCGCAGTTTGTTTACATTTTTGTGATCGCCTGTGAAAGGATCACAGCCGATCACGTGGGTAAACAGCCGGCCAATGGCTGTTTACCAGCGTCGGTGACGAGCAGTGTTCCGGGGGAACACGCCGCCACCGACGTGCACGCGCAGCGCGCTCGCGATCACGTGGTAAACAGCCATAACGAATGGCTGTTCACCCCCTTCGGTGGCGAGCGGTGTCTCCGTGACACGCCGCCACCGAAGAAACAGGGATGCGCGCGCACGATCGCGCGCATTCCCTGTTTAAACAGGAGGCCGTCATATGACGGCCTCCCGCCACAATAGGTGCGCCGCCGGTCAGCAACTAGTTAAAATGGCCAATTTTTTCAGAAGCAGTGATTTTAAAAAAGAAATGTGAGGGGGGCGCATGCGCGGCGCGCACGAGATAGGACGCACAGGCTGAGAGCTCCGTGAAGTGCGGAGACTACAAGCACTTCCCCGGGGCTTCCAGCACAGATTTTTGGCCCGATTTCACTCCGCACCCCCGGCGGAACACTTAGCGCATGCCGGGACCGAAACATCGCCGTAGCACACCGGCTCAGAAATCCCTGACGACCTATCTGCTACAAGCACGGGAACAGAGCGTGATGGCTCAAGATGGCGCCCATGCGAAGCAGGCACAGACTCCTCCACGGGCTGCGGCAAACTCCCCAGCCCACTCCCTGGTGGAAAGTGAGTACTCTTTACACTTGACTAAAGCTGATCTTGACGAGAGCCTTACAATGATGTATGACAAGCTGGCGCAGAAATTTCAGTCGGAGCTGCACAAGTATACCAATACTCTCTCTCTGGAGATTGCGGCCCTCGGCTCCCGAACGGATTTGCTGGAGACTAAGCACGATGAACTTTCTTTGGCCTGCACAGACCTTCGTAAAGACCACGAAGTCTTATCAGAAACGGTTTCCCAGCTCCAAGCGCACATTGAAGATTTGGACAATAGAACAGACGCAATAATCTTAGGGTGCGAGGGGTCCCCGAGTCAGTGACGGACCTTTTGTCTACGGTCCAAAGGCTGTTCCACACGTTGCTCCCTGAGGCTCCGCTTACGGCCTTCGCCTGTGACAGGATCCACAGGGCCCTGCGCCCCCCCCCCCACACCCCCCGAGAAACCCCCAAGAGACATAGTTCTGTGCCTAAAGGACTTCCTGGTAAAAGAGGATGTGCTGCGGGCTTCGAGGAATACCCTGAATTTGCGTCTAGAGAATGCACCCATACAAATCTACCCAGTTATCTCTCCAACCACGTTGGATAAACGTAGAAGAATGAAAGAGGTCACCACAGTACTACAGTCTGCAAGGATCCGCTACAGATGGGGATTCCCATTTAAGTTGCAAGTCCCGCATAACGGCACGACTTACACTGTGCTTACTCCCGCCGAGGGAAAGGAGCTTCTAGTCAAGCTGGGCCTTTTAGAAGCCGCCGCCTTACCACGACTGCCATCAACTCCATGCCACTCAGCCATCTGGGCCACCCCTCCCCCCAGAAGGGACCGCCGAACCTGACAACTTGTCCGACCCTTGGTGGCTCTCTACATGGTCTCTCCCGACATGCTAGACGCCGCTGACAGTCTCCGGCTTGGATGTCGCTTCTCTGCTCCGCACACTGGCCTGCCCCCCTGTCTCCATTCCCGCTGAGCCCGGCGGGTTCCCCCAGGACTCCACGCTGCCCAGGATGCTGGACTGTTGGCAGGTTTTATCGCCTAGATCCTTCATTGCGAGAATACGCTGCTGGACTCTCTGGATTGGAGGTTTGGACCATTGGGTCCAAGTTATTTTTTTTCTTTGGGTAGAGGGGAGCCTTTCTCCCCCCACCCGCCATAACTGTATAGTGTCGCTTTTAGGCATGTTTTTCAGTTTTCTAAAGTACTTTCACTTACTGGTCTTTCTGAGTTTCAGTTTTTGTTTTATTTTTTTCTCTACTGCCTTGATGCCATTTTTCTTTTATTTTTCTACTCATGCTATTAATATTGCACTCTTAGTGATTGTTAGTGATGATGTTGCTGCTCTTTGTTTTATTACTGATGCTGTCTTCTCTGGTGTTATATTGTTGATGTTGTATATGGGCGCCCCTCTTAGACTGGGCTCCCCTCATCCTGTAAACTTTTTTCTATTGATGCCTCATGGGTCTTAAAATTATAACTCACAATGTCAAGGGATTTAATTCCCCCCAAAAGAGGAGGAAGGCCTTTAGGTCTTACAAGTCCTTAGGGGCGGAGATCCTCCTCTTACAGGAGACTCACTTCTCCGCTAATAACCATCCCTCCTATTTTGACAAATCCTACAAACAATGTTTTTACTCGACTTATGAGTCCAGGACCAGAGGGGCGGCCATATTTATAAAAAACACAGTATTGCTCCAGGTTCAACAGTCTTATATCGACCCACATAGTAGGTTTGTTATAGTTCAGGGCTCTATACAGGGCAAGTCCCTGACCCTGGCCTCGGTGTATGCCCCTAACTCCGCACAGGCTACCTTTTTTAAGAGCTTTTTCCAAGTTCTGGAAACATTTCACTCCTCTCACCTGTTCATAGGGGGGGATTTCAACCTGGTGGCTCATTCAAAGCTAGATAGGTCGAGGGAGAGCCAGGCCAGTAACGCATTTCCCAGATCTCTTCTGACTGCACTAAAAGACCAACAGCTCTCTGACGTATGGAGGGCGCATAACATAGGTTCCCGGGAATATACGTTTTTCTCCCACCCCCACGACACCTACTCGCGTTTAGACTACCTATTTTGCACCCCCATTTTGCTTGCGAACTCTACCTCCTCTAACATACATATTTGCCCCTGGTCGGACCATAACGTCGTTTCTTGCGATCTTTCTAATATAGGCCTTCCCTATGCTGACCGTTCCTGGCGCATTAATGACTCTCTCCTTACGGACCCTGTCGTACGCGAGCAATTGGCCGAACGCCTTGCGGAATACTTTAGACTAAACGACATTGAGGACATTGCCCCTACTACCCTCTGGACAGCCCATAAGGCGGTTATGAGGGGACACCTGATAGAGATCTCCACGACCAGAAAAAGACAGAAAGCGCTTGAAGCCCGACAGCTCACCTTAGACCTCCATAAACTTTACCATCAACATAGCCACTCCCCATCCCAGGATGTGTTAATCCAGATTAATGACAAGCGGAGGACCCTGGACACTATTTTGTCAGAACACGCTGAAAAATCCCTTAGATGGGCCAAAGCTCGGTTCCTCTTAAACAACAATGCTGCCTCCACGTCCTTTGCTAGGAAACTCAAGCAGCACTCCCAGCCCACCCATGTATACAAATTAAGGAACAGGGATGGTAACCTTACCTCCCACCCTAGGGAGGTATTGCAAATTTTCACTTCCTTCTACCAACAGGTGTATGCGGCTCCTGGTTCCCCTCCCCGAGTCCCTCCACAGTCCTGGTTAGACCCCCTACGGCTCCCTTGCCTATCCCCTGAACAACTACTGACCCTTAATGCCCCTTGCACGACGGAAGAGGTGGCCTCGGTCATCTCTTCCCTCAAGCCTGCTAAAACCCCTGGTCCCGACGGTTTTTCGGTGACCTACTATAAGAAATTTGCGGATTCCCTACTCCCTAAACTGACCAAGCTCTATAACTTTATCTTAAGGGGGCAGCATTTTCCAGAGGAGATGCTCCTGGCTAGCCTGTCACTCATCCCAAAGCCAGGGAAGGTCCTCACCCAACCTCAAAATTTTAGACCTATCTCTGTTATCAACAATGATTTAAAAAATTTTGGGAGAATTTTAGCAGATCGCCTAGCCTCGATCATCAGCTCACTTGTCTCTCCGGAACAAACGGGCTTTATACCCTCGAGACAAATTACGGATAATATCCGTTTGTCCTCCAATATCATCCAAGATGCGGACGCTGGCTCCCGCGGGGTCCTGATGCTGAGTCTGGATATAAATAAGGCCTTTGACAGCGTTCTCTGGTCATACTTGGAGGATGTCTTGACTAAGTTTGTCTTTCAGGGGGAGTTTGTTCATGGCTTTCGGGCCCTGTACCATCACCCCCACACGAGCATTAGGATCCCGGGTGCTAGTTCTTCGTTTTTCCCCCTGGGCCGGGGCACGAGGCAGGGGTGTCCCCTTTCTCCACTTTTATTTGCCCTGGCCATGGAGCCCCTGACGAGATCTATTTTAGATAACCCTAACATACGGGGATATATAAAAGGGGACCAGGAGTTTAAGGTCAGTCTATACGCGGATGATGTTCTGTTGTTCTTATCCGACCCCCTTATCTCTCTACCCAATCTATTCGCCTCCCTATCCTCTTTTTACAGCGCCTCTGGACTGGGGGTCAATCCGGCTAAATGCTCGGCCATGCCTATTCATCTCCCCTCTCCCCTTTTGGAATCCCTTAAGGACTCCTACAAATTCTCATGGAACCACAACTTTCTCCAATATTTAGGAATTAAGCTTACCCCGACACTCAAGCAGATGTACTCCCTTAATTACCCACAGGCATTCTCATCCATTAAATCCCTCCTTAACCAATGGTCCACCTATCATATTTCATTTTTAGGGCGCATCCAAGCGGTAAAAATGTCCATTCTCCCGAAACTTCTATTTTTGTTTCGTTCCCTACCGATATATGTCCCCCGCTCCACCCTTCAGCAAGTCCAGGCACACTTAGTTTCTTTCATCTGGCAAAAGAAAAAGCCCCGACTGAATCGCTCGCTATTATATAGACCCAGGCACTTGGGTGGTCTGGGGTGTCCAGACCTATGGAAATACTTCTTGGCCTCGCGACTGATACAGACTGCACAATGGCATATGGATCCAGCCCCAATCCCATGGTTGCGCTTCGAGGGTGCCTCAATTGCCCCATATTATCTCCCAGGGATACTGTGGTCCAAAACTATATCCCATAAGGATATCTCCCCTCTGAACGGCATAGTGGGTCAGGCCCTCTACCTTTGGGCCCTTTATGGGCAGAAATTTCAACTTGGTCCCGGGGTCCCCCTCTTGTCTTCGTTCATAGGGGAGCCTGGGTTCCCCCCGGCCTTCCGTTCTGAAACATCCTTTAGTAGATGGACCGCACGAGGCCTTACGCGACTAGACTCCTTACTACTGAACTCCAACTTCTGCTCCTTTGCATATTTGCAACAAACTCATGATCTAGATAGGTCAGCCCACTATCAGTTTCTCCAGATAAGACACTTTTACTCCACTTTGTTCCAGGACCTGAGAGGGGCCGGGAAGACGACGTTTGAGGGGCTCTGTGGGGAGGAAGCCAGGGATAGGGGCACCATCTCAGCTCTATACAGACACCTTAATGAGTTCAAAGTGGCCCCTAAATCCATGGCAATGTTGGGCTGGGAGGCGGAGGTGGCTCAAGAGTTTTCTGTAGAGGACTGGGAGGTTATGGTTGACAATATGCACAAATGTACTCGCTCTGTTTCCATTAAGGAATCGGCACTCAAGCTTCATACCAGGTGGTATTACTCCCCTGACCGTCTGCATAGGATGTTTCCTCTGGTATCGGCCTCCTGCTTTAGGGGATGTCAGAGTAGAGGCACGCTCCTTCACACTTTTTGGGAGTGTAAAGCCCTGGAACATATCTGGGCCAAATCCTCCATATTGGTCGAGAGGATCACTGGCGCCTCTATTTCGCTTTAGTACCAGCTGTGTGTTCTCTACGCTGATATCCCAGGAGCCCCCCATCCACAGCAGAGGCTGATCCATACTCTTTTTAGCACCATTCAGTGGGCGATAGCGCTGCACTGGAAGAGCCCCTTGGTACCATGGTCACAGGTTATTCACCGCATGGAGTCCATTAGACTAATGGAGCGCATTCACCATACTCTCTTGGACTCCATGCCAGTATTTGATAGGAAGTGGAGTAGTTGGACGGCCCTCCTCCTTACGTCCAGGCTGGAGGACCCATGACCCGCACGGGTGGTGGGTCTCAGGGCTGTGTTATAGGCAGAGAGGGTCCCCTCCCGCATTGGTGGAAGGGCTGGCGGGACGCTGGTTTTGGAGCCTACGTAACGCAGCTGACATCATGACCTGTTTGAACTGCTGAACTAGAGCATCGAAGGCATTCTATTCTTCTTCGGTTTTTCTTTTCTATCCTTTTGTTGGGTTTTCTTTTTCTTTGTTTCTTCCCATGTTGGTTGTTTTATGACCCTATTCGCTCCCAGAGATGCCTCATGGAGGTCTTTTTGATGATGCCTCTGCACTCAACCTGGCCTGTAGTGTTCTTTTTGAAATAACATTTTTCTGCCTGTTGGATGGGTAAACTTGGGTGTTCCTCTGTTAGGTCACCTACTACAGTATATCTATTGACCTTGTATCCATTAATGCTATGTTTGTATCTGGTATTCTCTGTGACAAATTGCCTGTACTTTTATAATAAAAACGTTTGAAAACGAAAAAAAAAAAAGAAATGTGAAACAATAAAAATGAAATTTTCCTTTAAATATTGTGCCTGGGGGTGTCTATAGTATGCCTGGAAAGTGGCTCAGTTTTCCCATGTTTAGAACAGTACCACAGCAAAATGTAATTTCTAGAGGAAAAAAGTAATTTAAAACTGATCGTGGCTGTAATGAATTGTCGGGTCTCGGCAAGATAGATACAAGTCATTGAAAAACAGAAAGGGCCCCCCCCCAGTCCATTACCAGGCCCTTTGGGTCTTGTATGAATATTAAGGGAACCCCCGAACCAAACATTTTTTTTTTAAATTGCATGGGGGTCGGTTTTTTCAATGAGTTTTATCTATATTGCTGAGATTCATAATCATGTAGTTTAGGTAATTGGAGGCAGTCTTAAAAAATTTTTGTTTATGGGGGGGGGGGCTTTTTTGTTGGGGGGGTTCTTTTTTATGGGAGTCTTTTTGGTAATTTTTTGTATATTTTAATATTTTTTTTGGGGGGGTGTTTATTATTTGTAATCTATTGTATTTATGTATTTGTATTACTTCCTGTATCCCCTCTGTCTGAAACCTGTTAAATACAGTGCCTTGAAAAAGTATTCACACTGTTTGGCATTTTTTGTGTTTTGTTGCCTCACAACCTGGAATTAACATGGATTGTTTGAGGATTTGCATCATTTAATTTACAGAACATGCCCATAACTGAAGTTTTTTTTTTTTTTTATTGTGAAGCAAACAACAAATAGGACAAAATAACAGAAAGTCAATGTGCATAACTATTCACCCTCCTAAAGCCATTACTTTGTAGACCCACCTTTTGCGGCTATCACAGCTCCAAGTCACTTTGGATAAGTCTCTATGAGCTTGCCACATCTTATCACTGGGATTTTTTTCCCATTCCTCCTTGCAAAACTACTCCAGCTCCTTCACATTGGACGGTTTGCGCTTGTGAACAGCAATCTTTAAGTCTGACCACAGATTTTCTAGATTATTGAGGTCTGGCCTTTGATTAGGCCATTCCAACACATTTAGACCTTAAACCACTCAAGTGTTGCTTTAGCAGTGTGTTTGGGGTCATTGTCCTACTGGAAGGTGAACCTCCATCCTAGCCTCAAATCACACACAGAGCAGTACATTTTTTGCTTAAGAATATCCCTGTATTTAGCACCATCCATCTTTTCCTCAACTCTAGCTAGTTTCCCAGTCCTGACTGCTGAAAAACATCCCCACAGCATGATGCTGCCACCACCAGGTTTCACTGTGGGGATGGTGTTCTTGTGTTGGGTTAGTGCCAGACAGAGCGCTTTCTTTGATGGCCAAAAAGTTAAATTTTAGTCTCATCAGACCAGAGCACCTTCCTCCATACATTTTGGGAGTCTCCCACATGCCTTTTTGCAAACTCAAAATGTGCCATTTTGTTTTTTGCTGAAAGTAATGGCTTTCTTCTGGCCACTCTGCCATAAAGCCCAACTCTAAGGAGCATAAGGCTTATTGTTCTCCTATGTACAGATACTCTGGGCCTCTGCTGTGGAACTCTGCAGCTCCTCCAGGGTTACCTTAGGTCTCTGTGCTGCCTCTCTGATTAATGCCCTCCTTGCCCGGTCTGTGAGTTTTGGTGTGCGGCTATATCTTGGCAGGTTTGCTGTTGTGCCATGTTCTTTCCATTTGGTTATGATAGATTTGATGGTGCTCCTAGGGATCATCAAAGATTTGGATATTTTTTTATAACCTAACCCTGACTTGTACTTCTCAACAACATTGTCCCTTACTTGTTTGGAGAGTTCCTTAGTCTTCATGGCAGTGTTTGGTTAACGGTGCCTCTTGCTTAAGCGTTGCAGCCTCTGGAGCCTTTCAAAAAGGTGTGTATATGTACCGATAGATCATGTGACACTTATGCCCTGTACACACGGTCGGAGAATCCGTCGGAATGTGTCTTATCGGACCGTGTCGTCAGATAATCCGACTGTGTGTGGTATGCATCGGACTGATTCCATCGGAATATCCGTCGGACCCAATTTTCCAACATGTTGGAAATATTTCCCGACCAACTGGGCCGGTCGGACATACTCCGATCATGTGTAGCGAATTTTGATCGGTCCAAGTACCACGCATGCTCAGATCAAATTCCTACATCAAAGCTATTGGCTACTAGCCTGAATGTAGTCCCATCGTAACAAAATTACATCATCCCATTCTGAAAGATCGGATTTTTCGACAACTTAGTCCGACCGTGTGTATGCAACAGTTTCGGACAAGATCCGACGGGCAAAATCCGACGGACAAAATCCGACGGATTTGGTTGGCAAAATCACCGACTGTGTGTACGTGGGCTTAGATTGCACACAGGTGGACATCATTTCACTAATTATGTGACTTCTGAAGGTAATTGGTTGCACCAGAGCTTTTTATGGGTTTCATAACAAAGGGGGTGAATACATACGCACATGCCAATTATCAGTTTTTTTATTTCTGAAAAATTGTTTTATGTATATATTTTTCTAATTTTACTTCACCAACTTAGACTATTGTGTTCTGATCCATCACATATAATTCAGATTAAAAAAACATTTAACCAAAGGCTGTAATGTAACAAAATAGGTAAAAAGCCAAGGGAGTGAATACTTTTGCAAGGCACTGTATATCGGAAGTTCTACTTGTGGAGGTTTCTAAATCCTCACTACACTACTTAGATCTCTGGGAGAAATATCTGGGTATTATTTTGTCCTCAGGAGCATGAGTAAACATCCTCACCATGTCCTTCAGATCCTCCATATGTAACAAGTATCAGGAATCAGGGTATAAAATAGTCGCTTCTTGGTACCATACCCCTGCTCTCCTACATTCTATATATCCCACTGTGTCAAAAACCTTGTTGGAGATGTGAACAGGGTAAGGTTGACATGCCACATGCTAAATTTGTTCCTGGTCCTTCTTAGATCTGGAACTCCCCAAAATGTTCTTCCTTTTACACGACAACTCTATTTTGGTATGATCACAAATAAAGCATCAGTGTTGTGTCATATGGTCAACGCAGCACGCTCATGCATAACAACATTATGGAAGTCCTCTCAACATCCAACAATGTATCAGAAGGCTTGAAGATATTAGGGGAATGGAGAGTCTAGCCTAGAGTGACAATGCACACACACACACCGCACTGTATCTATGGAGGAGCAATGTTGTCACCCTATGACAGAAAGCATGTTGAGACTACAGAACATATCTTATGCAACATGGGGAGAGGTGTTCTGTGCTACACATAGGTGAACTGAACAGCTATGATAACACTGCTTGGCATTTGGCATCTAAGCGGAATCAGGCAATGTATGCAAACCTTGTTTTTTTTATTTTTAATGATTGAACAGATAAAACAAAATGCTTTCAGCAGTATATTTAACAGACCCAAAGATAGCAAAAAAGAGAAGTTCATTGTTAAAATTTACATACGCTTTAGTTTTTATTGATTATGCAGTAATTTCAGTTATTCAGATATGTTTTACTTTCATTTATATGATGGTGATAAATTGTTAATTGCTCCCTTTCAAATATATTTATGTCACAGGAGACTGAAAATTTAAGAAACTGAACAAATTCAGCATAAAATGTGCCTTTCTCTCATCACAGGGAATACAGGAAATATGAATGGAACCTTCTCTGACAATTTTTTTCTGGTATTTAAACAGCAGCAAAAAAGGTCACCAAAATTCTGCTGCATTCCTATAATTGTGAACAACCTAGGATGTGCTTCTCACAGGGAAAGAAAAAAATCTGATATACTGAACAGTGGGCATGGCTTAAAATTGCATGATTATGTGAAAACCTATCCCTAATCAATGTGCCCACTGCACAAATATGCCAATGTCCTTTTACCCACACAATATGGCTTACCTATCATGCCACAAGTGAAAGTATCACAGATGTACACATACACCTCAAGGCACAAGATTATATAAAGAAAGAAAACTCTGCTATTACTTTTTTTTTCACGCCAAATAAAAATATACAGCTAACACTTTGTATGCACCTACATTAAATCAGAACTTTACTCAAATACTTATATTACCAGCTAAAACGTATAAACCAGCAATTGTTTAAAGAAGAACGCTGGGGAAAAAAAAATACCCACGTAATGGGCCTGTGCCAGCACTGCATGAGTTACCTGCTTGTTTTTGTCTAGGTGATTAGAGAGCCAAGATATGCAGAGCCGCTTCTTTAATTAGGCAAATTAGGTGGTTGCCTAAGGCCTCGCTCTTACAGGGGCCCCACGGCTGACTAATTTGCCTAACCCGCACACACCGACCATCACTTTGTGGGGAAGGTCCCTCTACCTAAGAGGAGCTCTTCGGGTTCCTCTCCTCCCCTGTAAATTTCCTAGATTGGCTGGGACCTTGCCAGACTGTCAGTGTATCTTGCTGGAGCAGAGCCAAGTGCCAAGAAAGCTCCCCGCAAAGATCCGGCACTTGACTCCAGTGACTTGCCCATCACAGCGGCGCTAATGCGCGGACACCAACCCTGCAGCTGTGTGGGGTTTTTGATGTCCCATGCGCTGTGATCTCACCTCAGCTTGGAGATAGACGCTGACTAAAGCTGGCTGCAGCCGCCTCCTCCTCCTTGGCTCTGATCTCTTCCAGTATACAGACAGGAGGAGGAGCGGGTGAGGAGGAACACTGATGTGCATGATCTGCCGCACTGATCTGAGGCATGTGATTGTTATACTGGGACATGTGATTGTTATACTGGGGCATGTGATGGTTATTCTGGGGCTTCTGATTGTTATACTGGGGCTTCTGATTGTTATACTGGGGCATGTGAATGTTATTCTGGGGCATGTGGTTGTTATACTGGGGCATGTTATTGTTATAATGGGGAATGTGATTGTTATTCTGGGGCATGTGATTGTTATAATGGGGCATGGGATTGTTATACTGGGGCATGTAATTTTCATACTGGAGCATGTGATTGTTATACTAGGGAATGTTATTGTTACACTGAGACATGTGATTGTTACACTGGGGCATGTGATTGTTGTACTGGGACGATAGGATACTTTATGTGCTTGGTGGCGCTGTGGGAGGAGAAAGGATTTGTGCTACAAGGGGGTGTTGGATATAAAATCTGACCAGCCCCCCCCCCCCCCCCAAGACCTCTGTCACCCACTCCCCCCACCCCTAAATCAAGGACATGCTAGCTGGTACATAGGGGACAATCATGGCATCTGGGCCCCCTGCTAGAGATGCAGGGCATCTGCCTCAGGTGCCCACACTAGTGCCCCCCTGCAAGTAAGTTAGTGGAGCCAGGTGACAGAACTTTTTTCTGTGCTGGGCTCCAGGACTTAGGGCCAGTTCCCACCATGATTTGCACAGGAACACACTGTGCGTCTCTGTATGATTGACATGCGTTCCAGGTGCAGTGCCATTTCAGCCCATTCATTTGAATGAGCTGAAATTGTGCCAGGCCACACCAAGAGTTATAAGACGCACAGGAATAGGATACCATGGTACAACTGTAAAATATGATCAGGTGCAGATAAACGCATTACATTGTTGTCATTTAGCTAACTTGACAGAGATCACAGCTACAGTGAGTTTTGAATGCGGTGCAGGAAACGCACGCAGAACTCTGGTTTCTTGTACTGCATGCTGGTGTGAACTGGCCCTTAGTCCAAATTTTCGGGATATTCTTCTTATCTCAGGAAGGCGTAACATTTGGGAAGTATTGTTGATTGAATTGGATTAGACGGGGAGGGGATTTGTGTTTGGAGGGGGGAGAGGATTTGTGCTGCCAAAGATTGGGGGTTTTGAGGAGGGGTTGTGCTGGAAGGGAGGACTTGGAGGAGAGAATATGTGCTAGAAGTGGGGAGAGGATTGGGGGGGATTTGAAGAGGGGGAAAAAGGGGTTGTGTTGTGATGGGGGTATGGATTTGTGCTAGAAATGGGGAAAAGATTTAAACCGTAAGGATATATGATAGAAAAGGGATTGGGGGATTATGCTTGGGGGGGGGGGATTTTTGATAGGATAATACATTTTGGGGGAGAAGAGATTGGGGGGGGGTGAATTGGGTGGAGAAGGATTTGTACTGGAATGGGAGGGGATGTGCTGGGAGGGAGAATTTGGGGGGTGGAGGAGGATTTATTCTGAGAGGGGTATTGGGGGGCGGGGTTTGTGCTGGAAGGGGGAACTGAGGAGTGTGGGGATGGAGGAGGATTTGTGCAGAAGAAGAGGGAAGGAGATTTGTGTTTGGATAGGGGATTTGTTCTGGAATGGGGAGAGAGGATCTGTGCTGGGGGAGGGGAGGTTGTACAAATTAATGCTCATTTTTCTTTTTGGACGGATGGGATTGACAATTTTTTCTGAAAGGGTAAAATGGGGGGGGGGGGGTAATTTTCACTCCCATTACTACTACACTTGCATTACACTGTGGAGGAGAAGGGAGGGGGTGGCAGCACCAAAGTGCAC
The DNA here is from genome assembly GCF_037356315.1 of Lithobates pipiens. Taxonomy (NCBI): domain Eukaryota; kingdom Metazoa; phylum Chordata; class Amphibia; order Anura; family Ranidae; genus Lithobates; species Lithobates pipiens. Next base: position 330,182,476 of record NW_027507764.1, on the reverse strand, counting down.
CTTCGCTGTGTAGACAAAATTCCTTGCACTTGGCCCTGCCTTTCACCTCCCTCTCCTCTTTCTGGCCATGGAGTTCACTTTGTCTGACTTTAGTGAGGGTAGCCAGCTAGAGCATCCATCAATCTCTGGAGGAGCAGGGGGGAGGAAGGGAGTCAGTGTGTATTGATTTTGGGGGGGGGTAAAAAAATAGATTGATCTAAAGCTAGTTGAGTCCCCTCTTGGCTGGTTAGGGGTGGGGGAGGTTGCTTCTAAAAACTGCCACAAAGTTTGTATACTCCGGTGTAATGTGAACCATGCAGCCGCTGCCTCGACACTGCGATCGGCTCCTATGTCCTTCTCACCTCCTGTTTACCCCCAGCAGAGGAGGGGGTGAGTTCTGATGGTGTATGCCATGGGTGGTGAACTAGATGGGAGGAAGATGGGCCAGGTTAGCAGAATAAAATAAAAAAAGAAGGCCTTTTGGAGGATGGCCACCCTCCCTTCTCACACGCGCACATCAGGAGCATGTGTTGGCTATTGAAAGTGGATGTTAGAGGATTTCCCAGCTACTAATATGGAGCATATGCTAGCAGACACTAGATATGAGGCAGCTGGATCTGACACCAACTTGATGAGCACATTTGACAGGGTACCTGAGCCTCCATCCTCCCTAGGATATAGCACTGCCTCTACACCCTCCTGCTTATCTCTATTGGAACAGCACTGTACTCATTACCAGCACAGCCACCTATGCTATTCCATCCCCTACTCTATACTACAAATGAAACCTTTGTACTGCTCGTCTATAAAATAAACTCGCATCCCAGCTTTGATCCTTCTCCTCCCCAGCAGTGGTGGGACTCCTGTCATAGTCCTGCTCCCTCTCCTGCCTATCAAGCCTCCCCAGTAGTAGCGGGACTCCTGTCCTAGCCCAGACTCACCCCCAACTCCATTGTCTCATCCGCCAATGATAACTTTGTGACAAAATAATTTTTGCCACAAAGTCTAGAGCTGCCTCTGAAGATATACTCACCAAATCTGCAGATCTTCCTGTGCGAGACCATTCCCTGCTGCTCCTGCTCCCCCACCCCCTCCTGTGGTTTAGTGGTTTGTACGGTGGACTTTTCCTGATGTCATCACACCCATAGATCGGCTCTGGACATCAGGCTCAAAGATTCAGGAGAGTGTAGGTGCTGTGTTCACCCCTAGCCAAAAGGGCAGTTAACCCCTAACCCAGGCAGTGCTGGCACAGCCAGACATTCATGGGCAAAACTATTTTATCAGAGATCTGCCTTAAGCAATGAGCAACAATGAACAGAACATCATGTATATTACCACCACTGTTATATACTGTATGGCAGATTTCCAATGGTTGTTTAGAACACTGCAGAGTCCTAAACAACTGGTGATATCAATGGCCCCATTCACACACACTCGCTTCATGGCCATGTACGTAAAGGGGTGGGGTGGTGTGGACATTGCTGAACAAATATCATCACTCCCTTTTATATAACCCTTATGACAGCTCTAGAGAGCTGCAATGTGTGGAGTGAGTGGACAACTTAGTGTATAGAGGATTTTTTTATTATTTGTACAATAGGTAGAAAGCAATCATCGGATAACATTCATCATGGATGGCTGAATTTACCGCATTGGATTATTTATTTATTTTTATACAGAACTTGCCAAAAACTTATGTGTGCTTATTTCAACTGGCTTTTTTTGTGAATGAGTAAGGGTACTAGGTCAGGATCAGTTAGAATCTCCCTAGTGGCTACGTCACCAGTTCCTCAGGGAACCCAGTAGGCATACAAATGGTAAGTAAAAGCAACAAAAACGTTTTCATTGAACAAAAGGGGAAAGTTAATACTTTAATAGACAAATTCATGACCTAAGATTACATCGCCCCTTCAATCTGAGGTAGGATTGGAGTGGTATATTGTGACCCTTCGTTCTTTAAAATCAAGATTGTCCCTAAAAGTCTTGTTGGTCCTTTGATATTGTATATGACATCTGCAGTGCTTAGGAAGAACCAGGCTATCTTATTTACCATGACATTTTCAATTGCTGGTTGAATTAACTTCTTGAGGGTTCTGTGCAATGCCTCACAGAAAAAGTCTATTCAGAAAAAACGTACATCGGCAGGTATGCTTGTGCGTGAGAGTGGTAGGACAGTGTATTTCCAAATGCCTGTGATTTCAGTTTTATTGTAAGTAGTATTTTAATAAATTGTCCATTTTTAATGTGGACGCTACGCAATGAGTTTTCCTTTTCTCATATGATTAATGGTTGGATCGCCCTCTGTGGATATCCTGTGAATATTACCTGTGGCTCGTTTTAACCAACGGTTCCCCACGAGGAGGCCGATTAAGCTAAGATGACCTGTACCTAAGGTGAGGGGTTGTCAGAAACCATGAAATCAGACCAGGAAAGAAGTAACAGTTAAATCACACTTGTTTAATAATAAAAGTAAATAGAACAAACGTAGTCAAAACATAGCCAGCTTTCAGGAACCGGAACGGATAGTCAGACAAGCCAAACATCAGGGATTTGGAGATGAGCGTAGTACAACAGCAAGCAGGCACTGGAGCCAGAAGGGATGTAATCCAAGCAAGTCTTTTAACAGGAATGCAGGAGAGCATCTGAGGGCAAGATATCATCAACAGCTGGGTACCCGTGGAGAGATAGGAGCTGTCAATTAGCTGGTGTTTCTTATTAATTTTTTTATATATTATATATTGCATAATATATTTTTAAGATGTGCATTATTTTGATTTTTGTTTCACATGTTAAGACAGTGCAACACGGTTTTCTATGATGCTTTTGGATGTTCCTATGTACAATGTTGTGAGTGCTGCTGTCAATTTGATTTCATTTCAATCAATTAATTCACATATACACTAAGACCCCTTTTACACCAAGGGCGTTTGGAAGGCGCTATAGCATTAGCGCCTGCAATCTGCCCTCAAACTGTTGCTCCATTCACTCCAGTGTGAAAGCCCGTGGACTTTCAAACTGGAGTGGTGCACTGGCAGGATGTCACAAAAAGTCCTGCCAGCAGCTTCTTTGGAGCAGTGAAGGAGCGGTGTGTTTACCACTCTTCCACCGCTGCTCCCCATTGAAATCAATGGGGCAGCGCTGCATTACCGCTGGCAAAATGCCGCTATTGCAGCATATTGCAGGTGTTTTTAACCCTTTCTCAGCCGCTAGCGGGGGGTAAAAGTGCCCAGCTAGCGGCTGAGAAAGGGTAATGCAGCGCTGCCCCATTCGCTGCAAATCCGACGGTAAAACGCCGCTATGGGCGGCTTGGTATGAAAGCCATCTAAGCACTATCTTTTTATATATATATATATATATATATATATATATATATATATATATATATATATATATATTCTGTGTAAAGCAGCTTTTCTAAATTATGAGTACCTGCCTTCTATCCAGATATGTACATTTTCACAGATAAATCAGAATTCCACAGTTAGTGCAGACAAAATGTTCAGATATTTCCATGACATAGATTGATACATTAAAAATAAAGGGGAAAAATTGGGGACAATTGGGGCAATTGGGACTTTATATGGAACACATCACTGGGCAGAATATGTCATCAAATGTAATTAAAGTAGTATATTTATTTGCTGCTACCACATGAGAGCACAATGCAATAAATTATACAGACATAGAATCAATAAGTATGGTACAGAGTAGATAAAACATGATAATTTAGTCACATTATAGTAAAATAATATGTTAAACACTGTAACACATGATCATAACATTCAGCACTCCACCCAACATGTATATACACAAACAAAATTATATTGGTATAAAATTGATGGCTTAGACATTGAGACCCCTTGATAGATACATGATTGCTGTGACATAACATCAATTATGAATGCTCAACTCGTTTCATGGAAGTTTGTTCACTCATGAGGACCAGCTAAATGGGGATCCCTATAATATAATATAATACAGATGATGATGAGAGGGAGCAAAATAACTGGTCCTAACACTCTTACCTATGGGTGTATAGAAGCAGAACAAAACTCTGGATAGCCGCACTCCGGATTGAGTAAAAATTAGGTGCCTTTATTTCTTCAAATGCAAGTGCAAAACTCCATTTAACAACACATCACAGCAAAGGGGAACAAAAAAGATTTTTGAACAAGGTTCTGACGCGTTTCACGCTACAAACAGCGCTTACTCATAGCTGACTTATGTTCTGAATAACAAACAAATATATACTATTCATGTATAAACACACCATAGTAAAATCAAAAGTAAAACCATGACAGCTGGTAAAGCTATCATCGTAGATTCTCCACACATGCATTCCACACCCAGTTGTTAATTGATAGGAATGACTGGGAAAGGAAAAAAGAAAAAGGTGAAAATATCCGTGTAGTGAAACATAATTTAATGCAAAATGTGAATATGCAAAAAATATGAGGGTGAAAGTGACAGTGTGTGGAATAAAAAAAGAAATAAATAAATATATATATATATGTGTGTGTATGTAAATGTGTGTATATAAATGTATTGATATGAATGTGATACAATGTAATCATAATTATGCGTTAGTGCAAAGTAACCTTTAAATACATAAACAAAGGAAAAGTGAATAAATGTTATGCAATTTAAAATATATTGTATAAAAATAGTAAAGCATATGTGATAGTATTCATGATGATGGAGGGCATCACGGGATGAGTAAAGCAATTGCCCCAATTGTTCCCAATTTTTCCCTTTATTTTTCATATAAATAGAGATGCAGACCTGTGTATTGGATGGTCACGGTCTCATATAAAGTCCCAACATTTCTTTCTTTTTTTAGATTGATACATTGATTTCTAGATGATTTACAGTAATATGTTGATATTTTTATCGACTGAAAGTTGTGTGTGGAAAAATGGTTTAAAGAAACCAAATTTAATCAACCTAATCTTCAGAATGTGTTGAAAGCAGATTTTTACTTGCCCTTTCTTTCAATCATGTATCTTCCATTATGGCTCTGAGAAGTTAACTTACATAGCAGGTTCCGGAAATAGATTTGCATTTTTATTTAGTCATAATTCAGTTCCAAACACAGATTATTTGATTCAGTGAGGTCATATATTATGGTAGCTTTGTCTTTTATTGATCTAGAATTTCAAAGTATTGCTATTATGGGATCTTTCTGGGTACCAAATTTTGTTTGTGGATACCTGAAGTGAGTCCTGCTTGACAATCTTGTATATTTGCAGACTCTTTGAACTTACTAAGAAGAAGGAATAGTAAGACGATGACTACATTGGCATGATTATGCTTTCTTACTATCTAGCCAACGAGCAAGAAGTGGGTATGGACCAAGCTGTGTTGTACATTTAACAGAAAAAAGTGAGGTCACAGTGGATATGCGAGTGGCAGAGATGTGTGAATCGTAAGAACGGATATCAATTGTGCATTAATTTCTTTTTACTGGAGTTTAACTCTGATTTGGGAAATGGAATCATTCTGTAATAATAGATTTGTAGTGTAAACACTTAGTAAAGGTAATGAGTTAAACCTTGCGTAAATGCATATTGAAGTACAACTAAAGGCAACACATTTTTATGTTTACTATAGTATGGGATAACCCTCCCTTACTATAGCAAACATAAAAAAGTGTTGCCTTTACTTTAACTTCAATATGCATTTACATAGGGTTTAACTCATCCCCCATTAGGGAGACTTCCCTTCACTTCCTGTCCCTTAACCAAAGCAGGAAGTGAGAGAAAATCCTGCCAAAGTGAGGGAATGTCTGGTTTTCACTTGGCTCAGTTATACTTTACATTTGTTTTCTAAGCAAATTTGTGGTATAAGCAAAGCTCACCAAGAATTTAAACAACTTCACCTATATCTGAAAAGTTGAACTCCAGGCAAGAAGCAAAATATACCAAATAAATACAATGTGTGGGAGTTGTTTTACTTGCCAAAGTATTTGCATTTCAGTTTTTATAGTCCTAATATTTACACGGTCCCAATTTTTCTCTGCTGAAGTTAAGTAACACTTACAGGTCCTGTCTCTGTCTAGGGGGGATCCTTTCTGATCTCTTCTCATGAACAAAGCTCACACATTCAAGGGTTGCTCATTCCTTCTGGAAAAAATACAGAATGCCCTCACTTCAGCCGTGTATTTCTAGCTTACTTCTAATTCACAATTTCCACTGGCTATTGCTAAATAGAGATGAGCCGAAAACCCCTTTGTTGGGTTCGCACCAGAACATGCGAACAGGCAAAAAATGCGTACGAGCAAGTGAACACCGTTAAAGTCTATGGGACACGAACATGAAAAATCAAAAGAGCTCATTTTAACCACATGCCGACTGGCATGCCGACCGATATAAGTCGGCAGAATGGCATGGACAGGCAAATGAGTGTACATATACGTCCTTTTAAATTCGCACGCACACCGGTCGGGGCCTCCTTGAGTCCAATCGCGAGTCCCACAGACTCGATTGCCACGGGATACCCTCGATCGGCTCACGGGGAGGAAAAACGGGGAGCTGCTAATGTAAACAAGCATCTCCCCATTCTGCCTAGTGACAGTGTCAATGATCTCTGCTCTGATCTCACAAACGTGTCATACACAGCCACACCCCCCACAGTTAGAAACAATCCCCAGGGCTCATTTAACCCCTACACTGCCACCTAATGGTTAAACCCTTCACTGCCAGTGTCATTTACACAGGAATCAGTGCATTTGTATAGCACTGATCAAAAATATCCGATGTGTCTGCCATAATGTCGCAGTCACAATAAAAATCGCTGATCAGCGCCATTACTAGTAAAAAAAATAAAACTATCCCCTATTTTGTAAACGCTATAACTTTTGTGCAAACCAACCAATAATCGCTTATTGCGATTTTTTTATCAAAAATACGTAGCCTAAACTGAGGAAAAAAATAGTGTTTTTATATATATTTTTGGGGGATATTTATTATAGCAAAATGTAAAAAATTTTGTTTATAGCGCAAAAAAAAACACTGCAGGAGTGATCAAATAGCACCAAAAGAAAGCTCTATTTGTGGGGAAAAAAGGACGTCAATTTTGTTTCGGAGCCACGTCACGTGACCGCGCAATTGTCAGTTAAAGAGACGCAGTACCGAATCGCAAAAAGTGCTCTGGTCTTTGGCCTGAAAAATGGTCCGGGGCTTAAGTGGTTAAAGGCTTATATGCAAGATATTGTCATAAAAAGTATTTGGGGACCTGGGTCCTGCCCCAGAGGGCATGTATCAATGCAAAAACAAGTTTTAAAAATGGCTGCTTTTTCAGGAGCAGTGCTTTTAATAATGCTTAAAGTGAAATAATAAAAATAAAATATTCATTTAAATATCATGCCTGAAGGTGCCCCTTAGTATGTCTGTAAAGTAGTGCATTTTTCCCATGTTTAGAACAATACCACAGCAAAATTTCATACCTAAATGAAAAAACGTAATTTAAAACTGATTGCGGCTGTAATGTATTATCGGATCCCAGCAATATAGAATAAATGAATTGAAAAAAATGGCATGCCCCCCCAGTCCATTACCAGACCCCCTGTGTCTGGTATGGATATTAAGGTGAACCTCGCACCAAAATTGAAAAAAAATGCATGGCTCCCTCCAAAATCCATACCGAGCCCTTCAGGTCTGGTATGGATATTGAGGGGAAGCCTGTGCCAATTTTTTTTAAATGGTGTAGGGGTCCCTACAAAATCCATACCAGACCCAGAGGGTCTGGTATGGATTTTAAGGGGTCCCCTGCACCAAAATAAAAAAGTGGCGTAGAATCCCCCCAAAATCCATTCTAGAACCTTATCTGAGCATGCAACCTGGCAGCCCGCAGGAAAAGAGGGGGGAAGAGATAGCACCCCCCCTCCTGAACCATACCAGGCCACATGCCCTCGACATGGGGAGGATGCTTTGGGGTAGCCCCCCAAAACATCTTGTCACCATGTTGATGGTCACAAGAGCCTTGTTCCTACAACCCTTGCCCGGTAGTTGTGGGGGTCTGCAGGCGGGAGGCTTATCAGAATCTGGGGTTCCCCTTAATATTCATACCAGACCCAAAGGGCCTGGTAATGGACTGGGGGGCCCATGTCATTTTATTCAATGAATTTTTTCTATATTGCAAAGACCCGACAATACATTACAGCCGTGATCAGTTTTAAATGAATGTTTTTCCTTTACAAATGTCATTTTGCTGTGGTATTGTTATAAACATGGGAAATGTGCGCTATTTTATAGGCATACTAAGGACACCCCCCAATGAATATTTCATTTTTATTGTTTCACTTTAAGCATTATTAAAATCACTGCTCCTGAAAAAAAACGTGGGTTTTAAAAACTTTTTTTTGCATTGATACATGTCCCCTGGGGCAGGACCCAGGTCCCCAAACACTTTTTATGGCAATAACTTGCATATAAGCCTTTAAAATTAGCAATTTTGTTTTTTTATGGTAGTGTCCCATAGAATTTAACGGTGTTCTGTGGCTTTTCAAATTTGCAGCGGACACCGCATAATGTTTTTTGTTTGGTGAACAGGTGAACACCCAATGTTCGAATCGAACTTATGTTTGACTCGAACATCGAGCTCGTCCCTATTGGTAAACATATACACATGTCCTGGTTTTCTCGCTCTGTTTCCCTTAGTTCACATTGAACTCCCTTGCTCAACTAAAGCACCAAACATCTATCAGCAGTGCCTTTCATCCTCTTGTCTCCACACGCAAACCTCCTGCGGCCTCTTGGTTGGCCAGGACACCCTCGACCAATCAATATTAAGCATAGAAATAAATCTATGACTATTTATAAACATTCTGTCAATGTAAGCAAAAAAAAGTTCTTTCTTTCCCATCATTGTACCCTGTTGCTTTAGCACTTGCATTTCTCATTTGTACAGTTTGCATATAGTAACTGATAAAAGCTTAGCTCTAAACATGTATAAATAACTACAAATATCACCCACTATCATTTATCATTTTTTGATGCCTGAAGAATGTTAATAAGATGTGTGAGATGTTTAATTCACTTGACACACACCTACATGATTAACCTCTGGATGACAAGTGCAAACATGTGTGAATATTAATAAGGTGTAGTGATCCACAATGTCTAGCTCATAGTTTTCTTAGTTCTGCAATAATAATTTATTTGATACATTTTCATTCTCAAATGACCTTAGCAATAACAAAGTGGATAGGAAAGACTTTATTTGACATATCTTTATGGTTTGGTTGTAATGAGTAATAATATCTGAACAATAATGTACACAACACTAGTAGCATTCTTGTTTAATAAAAAAAAATAAAAAAGAAGAATAGAGCATTTGATGTTTCCTGTCTAGAGAGAATGATTTAAGGATTAATAGAAAAAAACTTGGTAAAAGAAAAAGAAAAGAAAAAAAAACGTACTGTATGTTTACTATAACATAGAGCAAAAAGGAGCTGCGCTAACCAATGACAGCACTCAAAAATTCAGTAAAGTGTAAACAGTGATGTTAAAGTGGCAGATACTGTATATAGGTAAATAAAAAATAAGAAATCAATACCAACACTCAAAATTTCAATAAAGTGCAAACAGTGATAATAAGGTGCCCAAAAATTATATAAATAAATAAGTAAATAAAAATGTATTCAATTAAGTGTATACATAAAAACCAATAACTATAAATAATACTAGAGCTAATTATATTAAAAATAAATACCAAATTGAAATTAATAAATCAATAATACATAAAGTGAAGTGAGAATGATAACCACATATAAATAAATAATATCCCCATGTAAATAATTCAAAAATAATAATTATATATTAGTCCATTAATATTCCGTGAGTTCTTAGCACCAGTGCGACAATCAAATTTCCCCACCACGTATAAACACACTGCTGCTTACCGGAACTAGGTGGTCCCTTATTATAGGGGTCACACTGCGTGCCCCGTGATGATGTCCTATTGATGATGAAATGTGTAGGGAGGAGGAGAGACATTCTGACGTCACTGATGTACGCCTAGTCCCAGAAGCTACGGGCTGTGAATGAGGCCGGTCGTATTATTTATACTTATTGGTTTTTATGTATACACTTAATTGAATAAATGTTATCATCATTGATTCATTTTTTATTTACTTATTTATTTATATAATTTTTGGGCACCTTATTATCATTGTTTGCACTTTATTGAAATTTTGAGTGTTGGTATTGATTTTTTATTTTTTTATTTACCTCTATATCTGGCACTTCAACATCACTGTTTACACTTTACTGATTTTTTGAGTGCTGTCATCAGTTAGCACAGCTCCTTTTTGCTCTATATTTTTGTGGGTGTTGTATAACATTTTGAGCTGCAGCTTGTCATTCCTAAGATAGCGCAGTATTTTTCTTTAAAATGTTTACAATAACACCTTCACTTTTTAAAAAATAACAAACATTTTATACTTACCTGGTCTGTGCCATGGTTATGCAGAGAACAGCCCTGATCCTCCTCTTCTTTGGTCCCTCACTGGCACTCTTGGCTCCTCGTCTCTGCAGGGCTTTGCACCCTCATCATAGGATTTGATTGGCAGCAGTAGGAGCCAGTGACTCCCACTGCTATCAATCTGACCTGTGAGGAGGGAGAGAGCTGTTGCTCTCGCACACAGCACAGGATCAAGATTGGGCTCAGGTAAGTATAAGGGGGGGGGGGGGTATCCTCATTTCACCCTAAAATAAAAAATTGCATTAATATTCTTAATTTTTTTTTAACTTACCTGTTATTAGGCAGTATTCCTAATCTGCCTCTTCCTATTCCGTGGTGCTTCCTCCTCTTTGGCGAGCAGCTCCCTTGCCTTCTGGGACAGGTGTGTGTCCCAGAAAACAATGGAGCCATTCACAAAAGCACCGTGCGACTCGCACATGTGCAGTGGGGCTTCACTGCCTGTTTCCCTTCGTTAAGATGGAGGCCCCAGCAGCCAATCCAATGGACAGATCGGCCTCGAGGAGCCGTTATCGTGAGCTTGCTGGACAGGTAAGTATCCTTATTAAAAATCAGCAGCTACAGTGTTTGTAGTTGCTGGCTTTTGAAAAAAAAAAATTGCGGCCGGGACACCCCTTTAAGGCAGAGAATTTTAAGTATCATAACAAGTAGAGTGTAACTATAAAACCTTTGAAGGAGGAAGGTACCTTAAATATATACTGTACTTGCTTCTTTTAATGGTAAAGGCATTACTGGATTTTTATTCAAAACATAATTGGTCACTGATTCACAAAAAAATTAACAAAGTAAATAAACACACAACAAATTTGACAAGATCCTTTTGCGAAAACAGAATTTGTGGCCTGATATTGTTCGGGTGGGGTGTGAGGGTCTGATATGGAATTTTAGGGGGACGATACACTTTCTTTTATTTTTTGTGTGGGTTTCAGGTAACTGTCCAGCTCATCATAAACATTCACCAGCGTTCTAGCAACCAATAAGGGGGGGGGGGGTGGGGGGGTGGGGGCACAGGGGCATGGCCCTGAGCCAAAAGCTGTCACATTTAGTGGGTGTAGTAAACTGACACTAAATGTATGATTTCCTATAGCAACTGGAGCTTTGCCTTGGCATGCAGGCAATTAAGCTACTTAGTTCACCTATTCGGTGAAAAGCAAGCAGCCAAAATGTGCAGTGACAAGGGGGTTTATAAATACATTGGACTAAGGGCACATAGACTATGCATGTGCTTTCAAGTGCAGTTGCACTCTACAAGGGAATTTGCTCCAGAGCTTAGTAAACTAGGGGAAGCACCAATGCTGTATTTTTTTCCCCTTGCATGTGATTGGGTATTTTTTTTAAAGTGAAGTTTTGTCTCATTTACTAAGCTCTGGAGCAAATTCCCTTGCAGAGTGCAACTGCACTTGCAAAGTGCACAGTCGATTTGACTTTAATAAATCAACTCCATAGTGTTTTCATACCTAAACCTCACCCCTAGTTATAACTATTTCACACTGCTCTAAAAGAGGTGCAATAACTGTAGCAAGCAAATGCATACAAATATCACTGCTCCCAGCATCTATGCCATCAGCACACAACCACCGAAGCTGGAGCTTCAAATAATTCTATATACAGTTGTTTGCAGGAATGAAATCACTTAATAAAAGCTAAAGTTAAACATGCATTTGCCTTCCCTGGTAACTAATTTTTCCTTGCCAACATGTTAATTACATTTTTAATGAAAACCTTTCTATTTTCATATGTACCTATATTATTTTAAAACTTGTGCCATCAGCTATGGGTATCTGGGATTCTCTATGCAATGCAGGCAGGGAAGCTAATAGTGTGCAGTGAAATCAGAGTGCTGTAAGCCATTTTAGTACATGAGAGGAGCTGGTACAGTTGTAAGAAGGAAAGTAAAGCTGGAGTTTAGCTTTAAAAAAGTGGGGAAGGGTTTTACGTAATCCATAAGAGGTTTTTATTGCACTCTATGCTGGTGCTAAATAGATTCTCAGTGTCCACATATCTGAACAGGGCAAAGGACTTGTTGCCTGTATTGTCTGTGGTTTCCCTACAGCTGATCTTTCCCATTAATGATCTACCATCCTTGCTCTACACTATGAGGTCGATTTAATAAAACTGTAGAGTCCAAAATCGGGTGCAGCTGTGCATGGTAGCCAGCTTCTAACATCAGCTTGTTCAGTTAAGAATTGACAATAAAACCTGGAAGCTGATTGGTTTCTATGCAGAGCTGCACCATATTTTGCACTCTACAGTTTTAGTAAATCAAGCCCTATGTGTCTGTTTGTCGATGGGTATCTTTGTAGAGGCAGGGCTTTAGTACCCCAACCTCCAGCGAGAGCAGTGGGCAGGTGACATTACTAAATCTCACACCAAGTCCCCTGAGACAAGCAGTCAGAAGCAGCAGTGCCTTAGATTTCATACTGCAGCTATACAGCTATGAGGTTGTAGGCACAGAAATGCCTTAACACACTCACATACCAGGAAATGCACTGCTTTTTTGTTTTACCTCTAAGTTGCCTGCACCTCTAAGTGTAGTATAACATGGCATATTTTATTATAACTCCAAAATGGTCACTCACATGTTAAAAGAACAAATAGGCTCATCTAATGGTGACCATCCACTGCATGAAGTGCCAAGCTGTTCGTAACAACCATGGAAGAAGAGGAGGTAGCTGACCACTTTCAATCACAAGTTGCAGCGAAGGCAGAAGATTAGGTGAAGCACAGTTTGCACCGCAACTGTCATGAAAATCGCATGAAGAGACTGACCTCCAGGTCTTCTGGTTTACGATTGTGGGCTTCGTCGCGGGTGCGCACGATCGTACGTACGTGAATGCGTTCGTACGCGGGTGCGCGTGCACGGGCACGTGAGCGGTCATGTGCGTGCATCCGTGTTGGTGCCAAACGGCCTATTTAAACTAGCCTCTTGCTAATGGTCTCTGCTGTCTGCTCTACAGCGTTATACCTGTGAGACCTGATCCGTAGCATTCGTTCCTGTTTGACCCGGCCTGCCTGTGACCCATCTGCTATCTGCCTGCACCCGACCCCGGCTTGTTGTGACGATTCTTCTGCCTGTTCCCTTGTACTTTGCTTCCAGTCTGATATCTGACCAGGCTTGCTTTGACCATCCGTCTGCTAAAGGTGAACCTGCTTACATTGAACTGTGTCATCTGCTGCAAGTAACCTGCTTGTATTGAACTGTTCACCTGCTGCAAGTACCTGCTTATATTGAACTGTGTCTCTGCTGCAAGTAACCTGCTTGTATTGAACTGTTCACCTGCTGCAAGTACCTGCTTATATTGCACTGTTCGTCTGCTACAAGTTACTTGTCTTATTGAACTGTGTCATCTGCTGCAAGTAGTCTGCTCATATTCAACTGTTCATCTGCTGCAAGTACCTGTGTATATTGCACTGTTCATCTGTTACAAGTTGCCTACTTCCCTGCACTGCTTTTCATCTGCTGCAAGTTACCTGCTCCATTGAACCGTGTTATCTGCTATAAATTACCTGCTGATCCATTCGCTGTGATTACCTGCTCCACTGAACTTCACCTATCCATCCTTCTCATCTGTTGATCCTGCCAGGCACCTGTACCCCTCCTTACTCCTGTGTTCCCTGCTACATTGCCAGGAAACCGGTAGTGGGAGTTGTAAGGGAGGCCTCTTTCCGCAATCCGCATTTTGGAGCATGCACAGTGGCAAGTTTGGCTTGAGAAAGGAGAGCACAAAGCTTCAGGAGGCGGAGTCTAGCTCAATGGACATGTCCCACTAGAGCTCTGCTCTGTGAAGAAGGAGAACCGCTAAACAAAGACAGCCCACCAAATTATTTCTTACTAAAACTCTGTCTGAACATTCCTGTGAGGTGAGAGGATCATTTGGACTAAAAATGGTATTGGGGGGAGCCCGGAATAAGTTTAAAAATACCCCCAGAGGAGGCGCTCAGGCAAAGATTGCAGTGAAAATGGCGCCAGTCTCCTCAGCTACAGGCACAATCACCTCAGCACACAGGATAAAAACACAGCGGTCACAGCAAGTCTCCTCAGAAGAATCTGACACTGAATTATTTCTGTCACAGAAATCTTCACATGAATTAACTGCATCCCCAAGCCTTATGAAACAATTTGAGAAGATGCTGAACAAAGCATTAACCACTTCAGGACCGCCGTATTGCCAATGTACGTCAACACAATGGCACAGGCAGGCACAATCACGTAGATGTACGTGCCTGCCTTCCAGCGGGTGGGGGGTCCGATCGGACCCCCTCCCGCTGGATACGGGGGTCCGGTTCGCTCCAGGAGCGCTCCGTGATGAGGGGATGGCCGTTGGTTTTCGGCCACCCCCTCTGGATCGCTCCTGGCCAATGAGAAGCTTCCTCCCACTGTGTATTGTTTACACATGAAGGAGGAAGTGATGTCATTCTCCTCGGGGCGGTCTTTTTGACCGGACTACGAGGAGAAGACTAATAGTAAGTGTGCACCAACACTACACTGACATGTAGGTACACACAGGCACACAAACCCCCCCCCCCCGATCGCCCCCCGATCCCCCCCCGCCCCCCCCCCCCCAGTCACAGTGTCACTGATTGCATTGATCATTTCTTTACTGATCAATGCATTCAGTGTCAGTTGTGACAGTAAAAACTGTCAGGACAGTTAGTGTTAGGTCCAGGGTAGCCCCCTATCACCCCCCAATAAAGATTTAACCCCCTGATTGCCCCTAGAGTTAACCCTTTCACCCCCTTTTGCCAGTGTCACTAAGCGATCATTTTTCTGATCGCTGCATGTGTCGCTAGGTAGCTAGTTATTTTTTTAGGTTCACCGCCAGGTTTTTATATCGCTAGGTACCCCGATATACTACCCAATAATGGTTTTAACCCCCTGATTGCCGCTAGTTAACCCTTTCACCCCCTTTTGCCAGTGTCACTAAGCGATCGTTTTTCTGATCGCTGCATTAATGTCGCTACAGTCGCTAGGTAGCTAGTTATTTTTTTAGGTTCACCGCCAGGTTTTTATAGCGCTAGGTACCCCGATATACTACCCAATAATGGTTTTAACCCCCTGATTGCCGCTAGTTAACCCTTTCACCCCCTTTTGCCAGTGTCACTAAGCGATCATTTTTCTGATCGCTGCATGTGTCGCTAGGTAACTAGTTATTTTTTTAGGTTCACCGCCAGGTTTTTTTTTTTTTTTTTTTTTGTTTCAAATATTTTTATTGGGATAATATAAGTATGCATATAACCAAATACAGAATATAACTCAAGCATGAGGCAAAGCAATATACATCTTCAATGCAGTGGATTAATAATCAATCAAAATGTAAAAAAACAACAGACGAATATACATAACAGTTTATAGATAAGTAGATAGATGCAATTTTAAACTCAACCATAAAGGAGAGTTATATAGATATTAATTCAAAACACGTCTTATCTAAAGGTGTTGTAGGGGGGTTGGTCCCCGATCACTCACCCTTTTGGGGCGCAATCTGTGAGTGGGGGGAGCAACCAGCGAAGTTACAGTCCAAAAGAAAAGAAAGAAAGAAAAAAAAAATATGGTGATGATCTGTCTGAAGCCTATAAGGCAAGAGAGGACAACAAGTAGCAACTGTAGAGTGTAAGTTTGGCCGTTCTGAAGCCGAAATCAGGTAAAAAGGGGAGAAAGTATGGGTGGAACAATAAAGTGGTAAAAGTCGCTATTTTTACAGGGGTAAAGAAGTTTTCAGGAGTGGGTCACCTCCTAACAAGGTATGGGAATTAAAGGAATAACTAGTTGATTAGTAGGATTAAAGGGTAGGAACAGACCTAAGTCTTAAATGTGGAGCACCGCCAGGTTTTTATAGCGCTAGGTACCCCGATATACTACCCAATAATGGTTTTAACCCCCTGATTGCAGCTAGTTAACCCTTTCACCCCCTTTTGCCAGTGTCACTAAGCGATCATTTTTCTGATCGCTGCATGTGTCGCTAGGTAGCTAGTTATTTTTTTAGGTTCACCGCCAGGTTTTTATAGCGCTAGGTACCCCGATATACTACCCAATAATGGTTTTAACCCCCTGATTGCTGCTAGTTAACCCTTTCACCCCCTTTCACCAGCGATCACAGTATAAGTGTCACTGGTGACGCTGGTTAGCCAGTTAGTTATTTAGGTTCCCCGTCAGGTTTTTATATAGCGCCAGGGACCCCCATATACTACCTAATAAAAAATTGAACCCCCTGATTGCCCCTAGTTAACCCTTTCACCAGTGATCACCGTATAAGTGTTACGCGTGACTCTGGTTAGTTTGTTTTTTATAGCATCAGGGCACCCACCATTTATTACCCAATAAAGGTTTAACCCCCTGATCACCCGGCGGGTGATATCAATTAGGTTTTAGGGTCAGGGTCTGCGTCGCCCCAGGCAGCGCTAGGTTAGTGCCAGTACCGCTAACACCCACACGCAAAGCATACACCTCCCGTAGTGCTATAGAATCTGAACAGATCAATATCTGATCTGATCAGATCTATACTAGCGTCCCCAGCAGTTTAGGGTTCCAAAAAAACGCATTGTTAGCGGGATCAGCCCAGATACCTGCTAGCACCTGCGTTTTGCCCCTCTGCCCAGCCCACCCAAGTGCAGTATCGATCGATCACTGTCACTTACAAAACACTAAACACATAACTGCAGCGATCGCAGAGTCAGGCCTGATCCCTGCCATCGCTAACAGGTTTTTTGGTAGCATTTTATATTTAAATCCAGAAGGCAGTGCTTGGTTTTCGGGGTTCCGTACGTGGCTAGGCTCCCAAAAAGTCCCCCACATGTGGTATCCCCGTACTCGGGAGAAGCAGCAGAATTTATTTTGGGGTGTAATTTGACTTCTGCCCATAGCATGTGTGAGCAATATATCATTTAGTGACAACTTTGTGCAAAAAAAAAAAAAGTTTGTAATATTCCCGCAACTTTTGCCAAAATATAAAATATTCCATGGACTCAACATGCCTCTCAGTAAATAGCTTGGGGTGTCTACTTTCCAAAATGGGGTCATTTTGGGGGGTTTTGTGCTATTTTGGCATTTTATGGCCCTGTGATAGGTAGTGAGGAGTTAAATCAAAAATTTGCACCCTTAGAAATCCTGAAGGTGGTGATTGGTTTTCGGGGTGCCGTGCGCGACTAGACTCCCAAAAAGTCCCACACATGTGGTATCCCCATACTCGGGAGAAGTAGCGGAATATATTTTGGGGTGCAATTCCACATATAACCATGGCATGTGTGAGCAATATATCATTTAGTGACAACTTTTTGTAAAAAAATTTTTTTTTTTTTTTGTCATTATTCAATCCTTTAGGACAAAAAAAATAAATATTCAATGGGCTCAACATACCCATCAGCAATTTCCTTGGGTGTCTACTTTCCAAAATGGGGTCATTTGGGGGGATTTGTACTGCCCTGCCATTTTAGCACCTCAAGAAATGAGATCGGCAGTCATAAATTAAATGCTGTGTAAATTCCAGAATATGTACTCTAGTTTGTAGACGCTATAACTTTTGCGCAAACCAAAAAATATACGCTTATTGACATTTTTTTTACTAAAGACATGTGGCTGAATAAATTTTGCCCTCAATGTATGACTAAAATTTAGTTTATTCGATTTTTCTTATAACAAAAAGAAGAAAATATCTTTTTTTTTCAAAATTTTCGCTCTTTTTCCATTTATATCGCAAAAAAAAAAAATCGCAGAGGCAATCAAATACCATCAAAAGAAAGCTCTATTTGTGGGAAGAAAAGGACGCAAATTTCGTTTGGGTGCAATATTGCATGACCGCGCAATTACCAGTTAAAGCAGCGCAGTGCGAAATTGCAAAAAGACCTCTGGTCCTTAAGGTGTTTATTGGTCCGGAGCTGAAGTGGTTAAAGATTACCTCAGAACAAATAACCAGTAATCTGACTAAAGAAATCAGAGAATTGGGAAATCACACAGCTGCGCTGGAAATTAAAGTTGAAGAAATAGAAAACTCAACACTTGAATACTTGAATGAAATAGATCTTCTTAAGGCTGGGTTCACACCACAGCGATGCGGGAACGCCGCGAATCCGCGGCGTTTTCCCGCATCACATTACTCCCGCATTACTCCCGCCGGCAGTTCACACTGCCCTATGCGAACGGCTGGGAGTGTCAATGATATGTTAATGACACCCCCAGATCCGTCCGCATATCGCA
Source organism: Lithobates pipiens (assembly GCF_037356315.1). NCBI lineage: Eukaryota > Metazoa > Chordata > Amphibia > Anura > Ranidae > Lithobates > Lithobates pipiens. Next base: position 330,163,827 of record NW_027507764.1, on the reverse strand, counting down.
GTGCGATCTGCCGACTCGCACAGGAATCGGATCGCATGGTGTGATCCGATTCTGTTGCGGACCAAAAAAAGGGTCCCGTGTGAGTTTGCTGCGGGAGCGATGCGAATGTATGGCTGAACTCGCATCGCTACGGAGATCGGATGTGATTTGCACTGCAGTGCGGTGCGAATCACATCCGGATCTCCCCCCGCAGCAGTGTGAACCCGGCCTAAAGAAGAAAACATTACAACTACTACTAAATAAACTGGAAGATTATGAGAACCGTGCAAGAAGGTCCACTTTGCGATTCAGAGGGATACCTGAATCGATCACTGACTTATCTGCCACAATAACAGCATTATGCCAAGAATTGCAACCATGAATACCAATTGAAAGGCTGGAAATGGACAGGGTGCACAGAGCTCTCGTGCCTAAAAAAGCAAATGGACCCCCACGTGGCATCATAGCAAAGTTCCATTTTTATCGCACAAAGGAACAACTCTTAATTGTAGCCAGAGAGAAAGACAACCTAACCTTCCAGGGTCACAATTTTCAGATTTTCGCTGATCTCTCTCAAGTAACCATTTCTAAAAGACATGCCATGAAACCATATTTAATGGAATTACAACGTCATAGCATCACATATCAATGGGGTTTTCCATTCTCCTTATACGCTTCAGCTACAAAGGTACCAAACACATCCGTAGATCACCGAACAAACTTCAACAAGCCTTACTTGACCTTAAATTGATCGATGGAACAGCTGCAGCTACAACCTCATGTAGAACAGCATCTACCTCTTCCCTACCTAACTCATCCCATGCAACTGGAAAAAATGGGGTTCATCACACACATAAAAGGGGTCGCTATGTTTGCCCCCCCCCCCCCCCACAGGGCCAAGAAGATCCAATGGACTGACAGGCTATTCTTTAAGAAATACAGTTATAAGCTAATATGGGAGATATGTTCCCAGAGGAACAATAACATACTGAACTAATTAACTATGCTCATTTGACCCAAAATTGCAGCTTGCACCTGTATTCTATGAACAGAATACATTATGGGTCAGGGGAAATCCCCTACTAAGGTTAAACCTGAATATGCTGAGTACAATCATATGGGAACATCATTTTCATCAGCAATCTCCAATATATGAAACTGTTTATTTTTCTCTTTACCTAAATAGAATGGTTAAAAGAGCTCTCCTTATTTACTACTTGCAACCTAGAGGTGCATAATATTATCATTAAACAAATAAGGACACTCATTCATGACTGAAAATATATAATTTATTTCTAAGGGTGATGTATTTATATAGGCTTTAGAAACAACGTTTTAGAGAAGTCTAAGTTCACGATAAATGACATATCCCATTTACCTTTTTTAGATTAGATAAACTACTCTTTCAAGTATTGCAGGAATTTAATAATCTTAATTATTTTATTTTTTTCTTGGAAAACCTATTATTATTATTATTATAGAAAATAGATAATACTTTCATTAAGTCATAAGGGCTATAAACATGCATCCTAGCAATGCAAAAAGTTTTTTATTTTTTTTTATTTATATTTTTTGTTTCTTGTTTAACAAAGCGGTTCTCCTATTCATGGAAGTTCTGTGTGCCTCACCTAGTCTTCCTCGGATCCACTCCCTTAATATGGGGGGACTCGTGTCCCCTGTTGGGGGGTTTTACCCTTCATCATGGGTACATTTTGAATACCTTCATATTATATTATTAAGCTTAGGTAATGTAAACGTATCTGTCTTTTTCTTCTTTCCTAATCTAGATAACACTGGACTTTTCTTTATTTTTTCCCTTTTCAAGTCCATATGGGTTGAGTCAAGAAATCGTCAGGTCGGAACAACGGGTGAGTGCTGCCTATTGACTCAGCTACCATGGCCCCCTTAAACATTTTATCCCTGAACGTACAGGGACTCAATGTACCACAGAAACGCACTAAAGCGTTTAGGTCATTCCAAGCAAAAAATGATGCACACATTGTGTGCCTACAAGAGACTCATTTTACAGTAAAATCAACGCCTACATTTTTTAGTTCATACTATCCACAAATATTCACTGCCTCAGCCAATACCAAACAACGTGGAACTCTTGTGGCTTTTCACCGGTCCACTCCATTCACAATTCATTTGGAAATTAAGGATCCGGAAGGAAGATATCTAATCCTTACTGGACACATTTTGTACACAGAAGTAACTGTGGTTTCTTATTATGTACCTAACAAACAGCCAATTCCATTCGTAACACATCTATTACAAGTAGTTAATGCAGATAGACTGGGATCAATCATTGTATGTGGCGATTCCAACCAGGTTCTCCTACCATTTCTGGACAAAACATCACATACTCCACCCTGTAACCACTCTAATATATATCTCTCTCAACTCTTTTCCAAACACAATTTAAGTGATTCATGGAGAGAGAATAATCCAACAAAAAGCAATTACACCTACTTTTCACACCATTGCCAAACATTCAGTCGTATTGACCACATTTTCCTGACCACAGGAATGCGTCATTCCAGACACGCTTTCTTCATGAAATCTAACAAACCAGGCACATATCTTGCGAAGGCACTCATATCAACAAATAACTAATTTAAATCAATTAGATTAAAACTATCTAAACATATATTCAAGAAACCCCCTTAAAATCATTCACAAATTTCATTCTCACTTAAATACACTATACACGGAATCAAATACATTCAATTCAAACAAATCAGATTCCTTCTTCTCACAAATGAACCTACCTGAACTAACTGTTTCACAAAAAACACAACTTGAGATACCTATCACGACAGAGGAAGTAGAAAAGGTCAGCAAAGAGTTGAAAATTAATAAAAGACCAGGATCAGATGGTTATTCTGCATTATACTACCACACCTTTTCAGACTCTATTTCCCCTATATTGGCAGAGGCATTCAATGATTTACTCGAAAATAAATAATTTAGACAAGAATCTTTATTGGCGATCATATGTATGATTCCCAAACCCCATTCCGATGATACTTCTTATACTAACTACCGACCTATATCAATGCTAAATCTTGATATCAAAATTCTTGCAAAGATCTTAGCATCCCGTCTAAGTAGATTCATTGGCACACTTATAAATCGTGATCAAGTTGGCTTTATGCCAACATGACAAGCAGGCGATAATGTACACCAAGCAGTTCTTTTAGCACAAATTGCCAAAACTCGTCGCATTCCCTCTTGCTTTCTCTCACTTGATATTCAAAAGGCTTTTGATTCTATATCCTGGTCCTGAAAACAGAATCCTGTAATGCAGTCCTACCTGCATTACACATTACAGAAGTGGGGTTTTGGCCCAAATTTTACTAACTGGATCAGGGTACTATATAATAAACCTAAAGCATATGTTAAATATGCAGGTTATAAATCTGATACTTTTAATATTGAAAGGGGCACTAGGCAGGGGTGTCTGCTTTCATCCCTGTTATTTGCAGTTCTTATAGAACCACTTGCCCAACGGATCAGATCAGATCCCACCATAATGGGTATTGAAGTAGGGGGATTTCAACACAAAATTTGTCTATTCACGGATGATATCCTCCTAATTCTTTCATCGCCACAAGTATCAGGCCCTAACCTAATGCCAATACTATGACTTTGCTACCTTCTGGCCTTTTCATTAATCCCAAGAAATGTGTAGCACTAAATGTATCCCTTTCACATTTAGAATTAAGTTCAGCTAAGGTAGGTCTCCCCTTTACCTGGGCAGATAAATCAATTCCATATCTAGGAATACACCTCACTGCATCACTCTTGGATCTTTTTTCAGCTAATTACCCTCCAATGTTAAAAAATATAACAAATATGTTGGAATCTTGGAACCACCTTCCTTTATCATGGTTTGGAAGAATCAACACAATAAAAATGACAGTCTTACCCAAATTATTGTACCTTTTCAGAGTCTTACCAATTCCAATTCCTGCCTATTACCTGAGAATTTTACAGAAAAAGGCAAATGCATTTATATGGGGTTCTTCTAGACCACGTACACAGCAATACACACTTTACCTCCCTAAATTAAATGGAGGTCTAGGTTGTCCTAATTTCGCATCTTATTATAGAGCAGCACATATAGCATCATTAACTAAATATCATGCACTACAAGAATCCCTTCTATGGGTATCGATCAAAGCTGCTGAATGTGATCCCTTGTCAATGGCAAACCTGATTTGGCTCTCACCGAGAGATCTTAGAGGGTTGCGTAATCCAATTACAAAACATATTGTTTCCCTATGGGACAGATCCAAATTCAGAAATCAGTTGAAATCATTACATAATCCTCTACTATCTTTTTACAAAAACCCTGCATTTTACCCAGCATGGGTATCTCCTAGATCTTTCAGAGCATATGCTAGAAGTGATATGCTGCAGATGCACAAATTTGTGAATTTCTCGTCCTTTATCCCTTTCCCAACCCTCTGTGATAATTATGGAATACCGCAATCAGAAATATTTAGGTACCTCCAGATCAAAAATGTCTTTATGCCTATTTTAACCACAGAGAGTTCACTAAATAATTTAACTAACTTTAAAAAATATTCTAAAAATTACCCTCATGCTAGGGGCATAATCTCAACCTTATATGTTCAATTGTTAGCTAAACCTGAAACAGTAAAACCAGCTTATGTCCAGAAATGGGAGGTGGACTTAGAACAAACACTGGAAACCACAGAATGGAATAAAGTCTGGTTAACAACCAAAACAGCCTCTCCCAATATATTAGCGGTAGAGGCGAATTATAAAGTACTAATAAGATGATACCTTGTACCGGCTAGAATAGCGAAATATGTTCTACTCATCAGATTGTTACCGTGGATGCACTGAGTTAGGAACACATTTCCACATTTGGTGGTCATGTCCCAAAGCTCAAATTTATTGGAATGAGATCTTTACTATAGCATCTAAAATGTTAGGAATATCCATTACCCCAGATCCCTCAATGGCACTCATCAATCAAAAGCCAGACTTTCTAACACACACCCAATTTAAATGAATTGTTAATTTATTCACCGCAGCAAAACAAACACTTGCAAGGGCCTGGAAATCCCCTTCATTGATTGTGGATGAGATAGTGAATAGGATGAACAACACTATGACGCAAGCCAAAATGGCAGCTCTTGAAGCTGACACGCTTATCAAATTTGAAAAAGTATGGCATCCGTGGATAAAATATTATTTACCATCAAATTTTAACAAAGAAGTTCTATTACCATGGTAGCTGACCCGATGGGTAAGTGATTACAGTATATGGATGCTGAGTGATATGGTGGCCCGCGACTCGACCCTGTGGACCTCTCTTCTTCCCTTCCTAGTTTCTTTTCTTCCTATCTTTCCTTTCTTCTCTGTCTATTCTTATTATGATTTTGAAGCTCTTTCCTACTTAAAGAGGAGGGCCGGTTTAAAAAAAAAACATTAAAAGTCAGCAGCTGCAAACACTGTAGCTGCTGACTTAATAAGCTGTAAGGGATCTTCCCGGGGTAGGGTGTGTTTGGACACAGTTCACAGCAGACTTGGAATTTATAAAGCAGATCTTGGCGTTTATTCGTGGTACAAACAGTCCAGCAAACAAAATATACAGCAACACCGTGCTTTCTAAGTACAACAAAAATAAAAGTCCTAGCCCGGCTGGGCGCTTACTAACAGGTTCTGCTCACCTATCTGACACTTACAAACACAGCGTCTTTCGCCTGGATATCGCAGGGTGAGTTTTAGCTCCAGCAGTGGCTGTGCTTGCAGCTTCCTTCAACACACAGATTGTTCATTCCCTGGCTGAGAGCAATCACCTGCAGACCCTGCAGAGCCTTTAGCTTCCCAGGCTAATTGGGATCAAAGCTCACCTGATCCCAAACCCAGAACTGGATCGGGGGATGTGGAATGACAGGTCCCTCTACCAAACCTACCTGCCATTCCATATAAACCCAGGCCCGGCAAAATTAAATAACAACTCAGCAGCATATCGCTGCTGAGAAACTGATCCATCCTGGATTTACCATCTCACACTGTGTAGCAACCTAGGTGAGATGTACACCCCCTCGATCACTTCTCCAGTGACATGTCTACATATCCCCCCCCTCTTTTTCAGACCGGAGGGCTGAGCCTTTTGTCCCCACAGACAACTTACCCTTGACAATGCGTCAGCATTTGCCTGTAATTTCCCTGGCCTGTGTTCCACAGTGAAATTAAAGTTTTGTAGGGAGAGAAACCATCTAGTCACTCTTGCATTTCTCTCCTTGTTTAACTTCATCCATGTTAGGGGGGCATGGTCTGTCACCAACTTGAATTTCCTGCCTAGCAAGTAATACTTTAAAGATTCTAGGGCCCACTTTACTGCCAAACATTCTCGCTCCACAATGGCATAATTTTTCTCGGCCGGGGTTAGTTTTCTACTCAAGTACGTCACTGGATGCTCCTCACCATTCACTACTTGTGAGAGTACTGCACCTAAGCCTGTGTTAGAGGCATCTGTCTGGACCAGAAATTCTCGCCTGAAATCGGGGGTAACTAAGACAGGTGGTTGGCACAAGGCAGACTTAAGGCTTTGGAAAGCCTTCTCGGCCTCTGGGGTCCACGTGACCATTGCTGTCTTTCCGCCCTTTGTCAAGTCAGTTAGTGGAGCAGCAACTGAGGCAAAGTTCGGCACAAATCTACGGTAATACCCTGTAATACCCAGGAAAGCTCTAACCTGTTTCCTTGTCAGGGGTCTAGGCCAATTCTGTATTGCCTCAATTTTATTTAGCTGTGGCTTAATCAACCCTCTCCCAATAATGTAGCCCAGATATTTGGCCTCTTCTAGGGCTAGAGCACACTTCTCGGCATTTATGGTCAACCCCGCATCACTTATGGCATCCAACACGGCCTGTACCTTACAGAGGTGACTTTCCCAATCAGGGCTAAAAATGACCACATCATCGAGGTAGGCAGCTGAGTAATCACGATGTGGTCGCAGAATCAAGTCCATCAACCTCTGGAAAGTTGCAGGCGCTCCATGTAACCCGAATGGCATCACTACATACTGGAATAGCCCATCAGGGGTGGAGAATGCAGTTTTCTCTTTAGCCTCACCAGAAAGTGGAATCTGCCAGTAGCCCTTTGTGAGATCGAGGGTGGTTATGTACCTGGCGTTACCCAACTTCTCAATCAACTCATCTACCCTGGGCATAGGATACGCATCGAACTTGGAGATCTCATTCAACTTTCTGAAATCGTTACAGAACCTCCAAGTTCCATTGGGCTTTGGGATTAGCACAATTGGGCTGGACCATTCACTCTGTGACACCTCAATTACCCCCAGAGCAAGCATACGTTTTACCTCGGCAGATACGGCTTCCCTACGTGCCTCCGGTATCCTATAGGGCTTAAGGTTTACTCTGCTTCTAGGCTCAGTTTCAATGTGATGATGGATGAGGTGTGTACGCCCTGGGAGGTCAGAGAACTTGTTTTTGTTTTTCTGTAGAAATTCCTGAGCCTCCTGTTTCTGTGACACTGATAGAGTATCACCTACCTTGACTGGAGGGATTGGTTGTGACAAATTATTAACAGTATTTGTCGCCACCAAGGATTCCCTGTCTTTCCAGGGCTTGATCAAGTTTATGTGATAAACTTGGAAAGGCTTCCTTCTACCTGGTTGGTGCACCTTGTAGTTCACCTCACTGATCTTTTCAACAATTTCATAAGGACCTTGCCACTTCGCCAAGAATTTACTCTCAACAGTGGGGACTAGTATAAGGACCCTATCGCCTGGGTTGAATGTCCTGATTCTTGCGGACCGGTTGTAAATTCTACTTTGGGCCTCTTGAGCCCTCTGGAGGTGTTCCCTTACCAGGGGCATTACAGTGGCTATACGGTCCTGCATTTGTGCTACATGCTCAATAACACTCTTGTATGGGGTGGACTCATTCTCCCATGTCTCTTTTGCAATGTCCAGTAGACCCCTAGGGTGATGACCATAGACCAACTCGAATGGTGAGAACCCTGTGGACGCTTGGGGCACCTCCCTAATAGCAAACATGAGGTAGGGTAATAAATGATCCCAGTCACGACCATCTTTTGCCACCACTTTCTTCAACATATGTTTCAAAGTTTTATTAAATCTCTCCACCAATCCGTCCGTCTGGGGGTGGTATACAGAGGTACGGATGTGTGAGATTTTAAATAGTCTGCATAATTCCTTCATTACTTTCGACATAAATGGCGTACCTTGGTCAGTTAGGATTTCTTTGGGGATCCCAGTCCTAGAGAACATATAAAACAACTCACGTGCAATTGTTTTAGATGCAGTGTTTCTTAAGGGTACAGCCTCAGGATAGCGGGTCGCATAATCCAGGACTACCAAAATATACTGGTGTCCTCTAGCTGACTTTACAATGGGACCCACTAAATCCATGGCAATACGCTCAAAAGGCACCTTTATAATAGGGAGCGAAACCAAAGGACTGCGAAAATGTGACACTGGGGCACTAACCTGACATGTGGGGCACGACTCACAGTATTTTTTAATGTCATCATATATGGCCGGCCAAAAAAACCTCTGGAGAACCCTCTCTCGCGTTTTGTCAGTCCCCAAGTGTCCCCCAAGAACATGGTTATGTGCCATGTCAAGCACCTGACGCCGGTACGGCTTAGGTACCAGAAGCTGTTCCACAATCTCATCCTTAACCTTATTGACTCTATAGAAAAGATCATTAGTCACCGAAAAATGTGGAAATCTTTTTTCAGCGTCTGGTTCCTGAGGTACCCCGTTCATAACAGCAACCTGCTCTCTCGCATTTTTGAGAGTGGGGTCCTGTAATTGTGCAGTCCCAAAATTATCGCTAGACACCTCTAAGTCTAGTATATTTTGCTCAGTGGGAGGAGCCTCCTCCTCCCCAGCCAGGACCTGCAAAGGAAAACAATCATTTTCATCCTGCACACTTTTATCATTCACAGTGGACAAGGCAACCCCCTTAGAGGTATCCTCACTCCTTTTGGGGATTTTTCTTTTTTCCCAGAGAGCCCAGAATAATGGAAAATCGCGCCCCAATATTACATTATGCATGAGGTTTTTAACCACACCCACTTCATATTGTACGGTGCCTTGTTCAGTCCCGACTTTAGCCAGCACTATAGGGTACACTTTTGTATCACCATGTATGCATACAACACTCATATGCTTTTTAGACTCTAAGTCCCCAGTCACCAGGCTAGCATGCACCAAGGTTACAAGGCTTCCTGAGTCCATTAACGCTTTAACAGGAAAGTCATTGATTGTGATGTTGCAGATTTGCGGTTCAGTCTCTAGTCCAGGAACTGCAGCACAAGATGGTTCCGCAAATAGCGACTGACGCCGGCTAGCGTCACATTCCATGGGTTCAGAGGTAAGAGGGCAATGGGCAGACACGTGTCCCGCCTCATGGCATCTCCAACACTGGATAGGGCCTGGTCCCCTTGGCAAGGAGTCCTTTTTAGAGCCCCTTAGCCACCCGGGACCATCAGCAGTCTTTTGTCCCTGAGACACCACTTGAGCCCTTTTCCCCCCATCAGCAGCCCTCCACACTCCCCCAATAGATGGAAGTCTCTTACCAGCTGACGGTACCGATCTGGCGCTCCGGAGGGGTGAAGATGCTGCAGGAACATCACGGAGGTAGTCCTCAGTCGCCTGGAACCTCTCCACAAGGTTGACAAGTTCGTTTGCATTCTTAGGATCACCTTGTCCCACCCAGCGTTGCAGGTCAGTAGGAAGCGCTCGGAGGTAGCGATCCATCACGACCTTCTCTAGGATTTGTGCAGGAGTAGAAGTGTCTGGCTCCAACCACTTTCTTGCCAAATGGATTAGGTCATACATCTGGGACCTCGCTGATTTGTCCAGACTGTAGCTCCAGTTGCGTACCCTCCGGGCACGGACTGCAGTAGTAACTCCTAGTCGGGAAAGTATCTCCTCTTTTAGCCGAGTATAGTCCTTAACCTCTTGCTCACTGAGGTCATAGTAGGCCTTTTGAGGTTCACCTGTTAAATAGGGCGCAATTACCTCTGCCCACTCAGCGGCTGGTAACTTCTCTCGCTCAGCCACGCGCTCAAATACTGTTAGATAGGCTTCAACATCGTCCTCAGCAGTCATCTTTTGCAGCGCTTTCTGCACAGTCCTTCTCCCAAAAAAAATCTCTGGAGCGGCTCCCATCACTGTGGGTGGATTAGCAACCACAGGCGCCTCTCGAATTGCTATCAGGTGCTCGATAAGTTGTTGTTGTGCAGCCATGGACTGTTCATGTCGTTGCTGTTGTTGCAAACTCAGTTGCATAAACTGCTTCAGCATCTCCTCCATGTTGCTGGACTGTTCTTGGAGTGTAGTTGCAGCTTTCACCCAGGACATCAGCAGCTGTAGCCAAGTCTGTCCACACCGTTGCCCCTAGCAACCGACTTGCCCGCATTCGAACACCAATTGTAAGGGATCTTCCCGGGGTAGGGTGTGTTTGGACACAGTTCACAGCAGACTTGGAATTTATAAAGCAGATCTTGGCGTTTATTCGTGGTACAAACAGTCCAGCAAACAAAATATACAGCAACACCGTGCTTTCTAAGTACAACAAAAATAAAAGTCCTAGCCCGGCTGGGCGCTTACTAACAGGTTCTGCTCACCTATCTGACACTTACAAACACAGCGTCTTTCGCCTGGATATCGCAGGGTGAGTTTTAGCTCCAGCAGTGGCTGTGCTTGCAGCTTCCTTCAACACACAGATTGTTCATTCCCTGGCTGAGAGCAATCACCTGCAGACCCTGCAGAGCCTTTAGCTTCCCAGGCTAATTGGGATCAAAGCTCACCTGATCCCAAACCCAGAACTGGATCGGGGGATGTGGAATGACAGGTCCCTCTACCAAACCTACCTGCCATTCCATATAAACCCAGGCCCGGCAAAATTAAATAACAACTCAGCAGCATATCGCTGCTGAGAAACTGATCCATCCTGGATTTACCATCTCACACTGTGTAGCAACCTAGGTGAGATGTACACCCCCTCGATCACTTCTCCAGTGACATGTCTACAAAGCACACTTACCTGTTCAGGGCGCCCGCAATGTCGGCCGCCCGAGGCTGACCCGTCCCTTGGCTCTCGGTTCCCGGCGCCGCCATTTTGGCTAAGGGAAACAGGCAGTGGAGCCTTGCGGCTTCACTGCCTGTTTCCTACTGCGCATGCGTGAGTCGCGCAGCACTTTGTGAATGGGGCGCGCTGTGTTCTGGGACACACAGTTCCCAGAACACAGCGCGACCCATTACCCAGAAAATGCCGCACGGAGGAGAGAAGACAGAAGATCTATGCAGAGGAGGAAGAGGCAGATTAGGATGATGTGCCTAGCAACAGGCATTTCTGGTAAGTTAAAAAAAAAAAAACATTTTTTTTTCTGATTTTTTTTCTGATTTTTAATGTATTTTTTTTTCAGGGTGGCCCTCCACTTTAAGAAGCTAATTCCTTTAATAAACCACACTATTAATATGCATTGTGGTTATAGTAGTAATTATAGTTGAATATATCATTTACATTGTATTGAATATATAACTATGAGCTTCATTACTTCTGTTGTAAATTATGTACTTAATCTATTGTCAAATACTCTATTGTATGGTCAATAAAATATTTTTGACAAGGAGAAAAGAGAGCATATGCCCAAACATGTAAGTGACCATTAGGGAGTTAGAATAAAATATTTCATGTTATACTACACTTATAAGTGCTTTTCCCCTTTCTTGTTTATTTTGATATTCACACAGAGTTTGTTTCTGCTCTTGGATCAGCATAATAATAAAGAAATTTGTTGCGCTAAAAGCAAAATAAATCTATATAAAACAAAAATAGCTGCTAACACAAATATTGCTGGAAACAATACGTACAAATATATAAATAATGATATAGCGCTCTATACAAAATAAACTTAATATATGAAATTATTAAAAGTTCATTAAAAAATATGATAAGCGACTTCCAATGCGATATCCTCAGATATGGTAATCAAATTCATACGCAGAAGAAGGAATAGTCATGATCCATTTCATACGCAGAAGAGGAGGGGAACCATCACCAACACCCAAAATCACTGACTCTTACCATTGGTCTGCAGATATAAACGCATGTAGTAAGTCACAAAAGGGGAGGCAGTCTTCTATGCTGATTTCCCTTCATCTACAGGAACGCACTCCTCTCAACGAGAGTTATCCAATGGGAAAAAGGATTCTTATTCCTACTTAGTGGGCACTTCACTTCCCAGGAATTGATTCGATTTTCAGATCAACAATCCTGCTGACTGGAGAGGTGAGGAGGATTCTGGGAGGTCACATGACATCTCGAGATAAGATTGATGTCATGTGACCTCCCAGAATCCTCCTCACCTCTCCGGTCAGCAGGATTGTTGATCTGAAAATCGAATCAATTCCTGGGAAGTGAAGTGTCCACTAAGTAGGAATAAGAATCCTTTTTCCCATTGGATGACTCTCGTTGAGAGGAGTGCGTTCCTGTAGACGAAGGGAAATCAGCATAGAAGACTGCCTCCCCTTTTGGGACTTACTACATGCGTTTATATCTGCAGACCAATGGTAAGAGTCAGTGATTTTGGGTGTTGGTGATGGTTCCCCTCCTCTTCTGCGTATGAAATGGATCATGACTATTCCTTCTTCTGCGTATGAATTTGATTACCATATCTGAGGATATCGCATTGGAAGTCGCTTATCATATTTTTTAATGAACTTTTAATAATTTCATATATTAAGTTTATTTTGTATAGAGCGCTATATCATTATTTATATATCTTGGATCAGCATGCCTTAAGTGAACCTTAGGGGATTATATGTATATTGTGGAATTAGTTTAGTGATGAGACCCTCCACTAGCACCATTATTCAATTTGAATCATCCCACACTCACAAATTATTTAGACTTGGATTAGAGTTTAACTTTTTGGACTTACTTTTGGACATCCTTAAATCTATTAAACATGGGCTTTTTTGAAAGATTAGACATTATTGCTAAAGGTTTGTGATCACCCATATATGCCTACAACTGTACTTGTTCAATCGACTTTATAACAATTTTCAGGGTAGTGCTTAGCCACAACATTAGTAGATGTTTCCTTTCCTATAACATGCAAATCTTCACTTCTGAGTTAAAATCTTCACTTCATAGACAGTATGAGTTCATAGACAATATTGGGTTTTTAGACAGTAAGTAAATAAATAAATAAATAAGAGAGGTTCTAACCCTTTGCTGCTATATTTAATGGAGTGGCCCAAATGTCTAATTTTCCTGGTCACTTCTCAAAATTAGGAGAAAAAATACCCCGAAAAATGATATACATCAAGATTTTCAGTATGACTGTTTAATATGATTTGCACTTGCAAATAGGGCAGATTGTTGACATTCCAGTATTTGCACATTTTTAAATTTTATCACTTTTTGGACATGGACATAACATCTAAAATGACAGGTCTATAAAAATTAAATATTGTCCGTATACTTTTTGTCAATTTTATATTGACATACACCGAAAAGAGTAGTTGTAAATATACAAACAAATTTGCTGCTTAGATAATCAAAAGATGCAACTGATACAGTGTAGTACAAGTTAGTGCTGTAATACTTGCAGCCTCATGCCAATGACGTGGATTTATTTATAGCCAGACAAAGTCAATAAGAAATAAAAATCTAAGGCCAGACTGCATACACAGTAAAACTGAAATCTCCAAAAGAAGAAGATAACAATCTGAAAGTGATATGTGAGTTAAAAAATATGAACACTACCACACATTATTCTGTAAACGTAAAATATGAATGCATGTAAGATCAATATAAGAAACTGAAATAAAATTGAATATAGGCCGGAAATACATGTAAAATATGGCACAAAAACATGCAGAAAAAGATTAATTTTAAAATACACAAGAGACAGTAGAAATGTTACTGGTAAAGTATTTTTTGCAGCAATGTTAGTAGACTTTTTTCAATGCCCACTACACAAAACTAAAATAATAACAAAAATATTGAAACTAATAACAAAAATTATTCTTGTCATTGTTTATAATTATTATCAGCATTAATAATGCTAATAAAAATACTAATACTTCCATTATTTTTAGTTAAAAAACTATTGTAGACTGCTACTTCAGACATTAACAACAAAATATAATCATTCTGAAATTCCTTTCCAGTAAAGAAATAAGCGTTAGTCGGATATTATATATAGTAAGAGAACTGTTTGATTTTTTTCAAAAAATTTCCTTTAACCACTAGAATGCTTGAGCATTTTCCTCCCCAGAACTCACTTCAGTCCCAGAGTTTTTTGTGTGAAGTCTCAGATTTGTACCATATAACCACTGTAGGTGTTAAATCAGATTAAGGAGTCTCCAAGTAAGGCCTCTTTCACACTAACGTCCCGTTCAGGCCCGCCTGTCAGTTTTTCAGGCGGACCTGAACGGGTGCTCCATAGAGCTCTATGGAGCGTCGGATGTCAGCGGTGACATGTCCGCTGACATCCGACCCGCTCCGATCAGAAAAAGTGTAACGGAGGAAAAAGCTATTTTTCCATCCGTCTGCGGATCGGATCGGGTGACGACGGGCACTGCGGTCCGTCGTCATCCGATCTCCCATAGGGGAGAGCGGCGCTGTGACAGATCCGTCCCTGCGCAGTGTGCAGAGACGGAGCTGTCATCTCCCTGCTCAGCGGGGATCGGCGGAGTGATCCCCGCTGAGCAAACGGACATCCACGGGGCGGATCAGAACTGATCCGCCCCGTGTGAAAGGACCCTAAGGCATTCAGATGGGACAATGAGCTCAAATCGATAAAAATGAAATGGTGCTGTTTATTCCATACACTGCAGTGAAGAGACACAACACGGTTCTCGGGTAACATAAACAAGTAAAAGTGAAAGTTTTTCTCACTAACAAACATCAAGTTTAACAATATATAAGTATGAATATGCATAAGTTCTAGGCGTGTTATAGGTGTGACCATATCGTTTAGTCCAATCAGCATTCATAAATTCTTAACAGCAAGGGAACGGTTAAGTAGGTGGTTACATCATGTGACTGATAGAAAGTGAAAGAAAACATAGGCGCCACCATAATGGTACTGGTTCAGATCAGCTAGATAAGACAGTCCATTTCTTAGAGCAAAAAGGGAGTAAAGGATTGCTTCTTATTTGGCAGTGAAGGTCATCATGGATTGAAAACTCTGTATCTAAAAAGAAGCAAGAAAGCGCATTACAAAGTCTTTAAGTGATAGTCTCTATTTATATATAACTCAACATTATCAGACCCCTATAATTCCACTCATTTCCCTCCTCTTGACCCCTATGGAGGGGTCACTACCATATCTTCCCTACCTAGTGTAGTGCCGGCTCCTGATGAGCACGCGCCGTGTTTTGTCATTTAGCTTTTCCTAGAACCGCAGTACTCTTTCTTGGAACCAGCCCAGTTGGAGTGTCACTCATGCTGTGCATTCTGGGAGAGGATACTTAAGCTGCTGACGTCACATGCTTCAGGGTTCTGGTCCAGAAGTGCTCTCTGGCTGCTTGTTCCTGGTGCTCCTGACCAGCCCTCAGGACTCTCATGGCCTGGGGTGCGGATCCACCTGACTACAAGTCTCAGGGCTGGCTAGCCAGAGGCAAAGAAACTGAAAGAAGGATTCAGAGGTGGTCCAGTGCCGTTTCAGTTTGTGGAGAGGCCCAGCAACTGTGAAGGTTTCCAGGGAAAGGTTGGCTTCTCAGCAAGAGCCTGGACAAGTTGAAAGACCCCAAGTGAATCTAGTCTCATGTGGTATCGCCGGATCGGCTGCAAGACACTGGTACTATACAAGGGTTTTTCTGAGTTATCTACATCTTTCAGTTCTGTTCAAGTGTTTTACAACAAGTCTGTGGCAGAGATTTTAATCAAGTGTTCTACAACAAGTCTGTGGCAGAGACTGTATCTGATTGAAACACCCTGTTGGCTGCTAGGTCTGGTGAGAGAAGGACTATCCGATAAGGGTGAGGATCCAGTTGTCAATGGCTATTCTCTGGATTTCTTAGTGTGGGAGACTTTTCCTATTTGACTTAGCACTAAGAGTACCTGTACTTTCCTACCTAAACCCCCTAACCCTATGTTGAGAGACTGTATTCATTAACAATTTTTGCAAATAAAAATCCCTCTAAGTGGATCTGGCGTCAGTCTCTACAGTTCTTGGGCCATCTACCTCGGGAAACCCCTAGACGCACACGAGGTCAAGACGGTAACGGTAAGCCCAATTAAGTCAGCTGCTCCTTCGGGGGTCAGTGCTAGTATGATACCAGAGGGTCCACAGTACTATTTCACATCTATGTGGAGTAAAGCTCTTCTTAGGGTGTATGTGGATACATACCTTTACTCATTTGCATCACCCATCTTGGCATCATACGAATCTGCTAATCTGGCTATCTGATAACACTCTATCTCTTTCTTGGGGCCATCTTTCTCAGTTCTAACTGCCATTGTAGTAATCTTTTTATTTCACATTTAGCACACCTAAAAAAAATAAAAATTGGGTTTGTCATATTTCCTATCATAATGCCACATTATATACCATTTTTCTTTACTATACAAGGGAATTTTCCCAAAGGCCTTTTTTTGAACTGTCTGGCCTATGTGAACATATCTAGCAATGACTCAAATTTCTCCTTATGCCTGTTAGCATGTGTAATTTGTGTAGGTGATTTTCCTCTATAGCCTTGACTGCTAAGATCAAGCAAAGACATAACAGTAATCAACCTAAAGTCTTTGGAAAGGGAATAGTGGCTTGGCCAAATGTCTTTGTGTTACTCTGCTCTGGTTTCCTGGGTTATTTTTAGCACAGATTATGCATCCCTCAACAAAGTCTTGACATGCATTTCTGAAGTATTGAATAAACCAACCAGCCTTGATTATGTTTCTCTCCATTGCCTTAGGGCCTGCATGACCTGGACCATGCGCTAGCTGCATGATCATCTTCTCCATTTGAGGTGGGACATTTTCCTTGAACAAGACTCCATCTTGGTCTTTCTTTGCTCTGTCCCTTTCCATAATTTAATTCCAATCATCAGGCGCAGATTCTTGCAATTTCGTAATCAGTTCCTTTGCTTTCTATATTTGTTCTCTTCCTTTACTTCAATCTGTTATGGCCTTTTTCCTATTCCTTGGCAAAATCATTGATTATGGTCATGATTGCTTCCATTGGTGTTTCAGCGGTCTTTCTGTATATGCCTTGTCCATCAGGATGGCTACTTCCTTTGGGAGGTTGACTGTTTCAAAAAGTTCTTGATCATATTTCTAGTTTTAAATTGGTTCTCCTGCGGCAGTTGTGAATCTTCTGTTCTTCCTTATAGGTCCATAATCATGGACTACTTCGAGAGCATACTCTTGGTGTAGCATAGTGTCAGGTCACCTGAGACCAGGTGACAGATGCACTCCGTAGGAGTTGGAAGTGCACCGCTAGGTAGTGGACCTTAGGACTGACTGCTGCGGATTGTACCCAGAGAGATTCAGGACACAGGTCTACTGGATCACTAACACAGGTCCCAGTGGGAGGTAGAGCATAGATTCCCCAGGGCGCGGAGTCTAAGAGCCAGCAGGTGTTCGCCAGAGCCTCCAGTGGTGAGTATGGACTTCGCTGCAGTCTGGCTCCAGGTCGTGGCCCCTAGGGTCTCACAGCTCACGCTCAAAGAGGAAGATTACTGCATAACCATGCCAGTACCCCCATTCTTACGAGGCCTCCCCCTCCCCCGTCTGGGTCCAGGCTTAAAGGGAAATTCCAGATGGAACCTCCTCAACAGATGAGGAGTAAAGACCTCAGATGCAGTGATCCAAGACCTCTCCTCAGGTCCAAACCCTTTCCAATGTACGAGGTACTGAAGAATGCCTTTAGGAATCCAAAACTTGACTAACCTCATATTTTAGATTATCCTCAGGGACTGGAAACCGAGGTAGGGGGAGGACGAGAGGACTTGTTGAGGACTAAAGGCTTTTTAGGAATGGGTAAGGGCATGAGAAGACCATCAGGAGTCTGAGCAGGGTCCCCCAGACCCTTAAAAATGAGCTGGACATCCAGCTCAGGGCCACCAGACTGGGCAGAGGTCAGTGGATCCCTGAGGTCAGGTTGGTTAGAAGGTGACGTGTCACAAGAGTCAAGCTGGATAGCTGAAACACAAACAGAATGCAAAGAGTCCTGAGAAAAAGATTGAAAACCCCACCTGGCCAAATGAGGCAGTCTATCCAAAGGATGGATTGAGCCTCTTAAACGGGTTTGAACGGACATAGTGGCAGTAGGGTGAGGCCATGTTACAGAAGGTCCTGAACAAGAAGCAGGAAGCTCATTGGGCATGGGCTGGACTGGCATAACTGGTGCAGAGGCCAACTGAATAGTATTGTCAGGTGTAGCGACCATCTCAATCGCATCACAGGGCATAGCAGACTGTGGAACTTGCGGACAAGTTAGCCTGGCTGTGCGTCCAAGGGAGAATAGAGACAGGCAAAGATAAATGGTTATGCAAACTGGAGTGAATTATCGACTCAGTTTCATAGGTGGGCCCCTCATCCAGAGTGCCCCATGACCTAGAGAGTGCATCTGTCTGACTATTGCAGGACACATCCCAGAGATCGCTATATACAGCGGGAAGAGCAGAAGATACTGGGACGGTGATAACAGGAAGTTTCACTATTGGGGTAACTTTGAGTAGGCAGGAAGAGGAACAGGAGGAACCCCAAGCCAGGATCTGTCCAGCAGTCCAGTCAACATGTGGAGAATGGAGCCGTAACCATGGAAGACCTAATATGATAGGAGATGAAGCCTTAGGTAAGACAAGGAAGGATATCCACTCCTGGTGGAGTGTTCCTACTGACATCTTAACAGGAAGGGTCTGGAATCGGATAGGGCCCCCTGGGAGAACAGTGCCATCAATCGCCAAGACCACCAATGGCGTTGTAAGGGGCAAAAGGGTAAGTCTCATGGAGGATGCAGTTTCCCAATCCATGAAATTGGCAGCACATTCGGAATCCAGATGTGCTGAGACCCAACAAGAGGAAGCGCCGACATGAAGCAACACAGAAAGGAGAAGACAAGAAGGTGAAGGTGATATTTCAAAGTCTAATACTCCACCTTCCAGATGTATTAGCCCTGAGCGTTTTTCCGGATGAAGTGAACAAGTGTCACGGAAATTACCTTTGGCCCCACAATAGAGGCAGAGGCCCAGAGTTCTGCACCTAGCGCATTTTTCGGGAGATAACTTGGTCCAGTCCAGCTACATAGGTTCCTCAGCAGGCAGAGGGTGCTCCTAGGATCGAAGAGAAGGGACTGGGAGCTCAGGCTGCCTAAAGAACGGGGAAGGAGAATATCGATCTGGTTACACACGGTGATGACACTGTCCAGATCAACAGGAAGGGATCTTCCTGCTAATTCATCCTTCACTCTATCAGAGAGGCCATGTAAAAAGGTTGCAACTAGGGCCTCATTATTCCAGCTCAATTCTGCTGTGAGGATACGGAACTGAAGAGCATACTGTCCCACAGAAGCGGACTCTTGACGGAGACGTAAAAGAGCGCTAGACGCAGAGCAGAATGAATTGCGCACTGGCTAAGGAACCCCCTGCAAGCCTTGGAGTCCCCAGAGAAATGGGCTGGAGCTGGTAGTTGTAATGAATGTGTGGCTGCGACTGATGCGATAGGTGCAGCAGCAGATAGCGGTTGAGGTTGTTGAACCGAGGGTCCTAATGAGGCCTGAACCTGTTCAAAACGGGATGCCAAATCCTGTAGGAATTGCATCACCTGAGTCTGATGCGATTCTTGGGTCTCAAGTCTGCGAACTAAGCCCTGCAAAGGATCATCTGCGGGTAGCGGCACATCAGCTGGGTCCATGGCTGATCAAACGGTCATGTCACCTGAGACCGGGTGACAGATGCACTCCATAGGAGTCGGAAGTGTACCGATAGGTAGTGGACCTTAGGACTGACTGCTGCGGATTGTACCCAGGGAGATTCAGGACACAGGTCTACTGGATCACTAACACAGATCCCAGTGGGATCTAGAGCATAGAGCTAGAGCATAGATTCCCCAGGGTGCGGAGTCTAAGCCCCCGTACACACGGTCAGGCAATCCGATCACCAAATCCGTCAGATTTTTTCCAACGGATTTTGTCCAAAACTGGTGTTGTATAAACACGGTCAGACAAAGTTGTAGAAAAATCCGATCGTTTGGAACGTGATGACATTTGTTTGTTCCGACGGGACTATGTTCAGCCTAGTAGCCAGTAGCTTTGCTCTTGTACTTTGATCTGAGCTTTCGTGGCACTTTGGCAGATCGGAATTCTCTACAAACGATCAGAAAAAGTCAGATCGGATTTTGCTGTCAGAAAATTCGAGATTGGACAGTTTCCGTTGGAATTTCCGACCCTGTGTACAAGGGCTAAGAGCCAGCAGGTGTTCGCCAGAGCCTCCAGTGGTGAGGATGGACTTCGCTGCAGTCTGGCTCCAGGTCGCGGCCCCTAGGGTCTCACAGCTCACGCTCACAGTAGACTACAGGAGAAGGAAGCAGCAGGCTGGAACAACAAGGATAGTAAAGGGATAAGGCAGAGGTCAGGGCAACTAGCAGACAGGAACAACAGAGTACACGCCAAAGGTTCAGGGTCACAGGCAGACAGAGATGGTCGGGGACATGCCAAAAGGTTCGAAGCAGACAGGAATCGTTGAGAACATGCCAAGGTCGGTAACAGAGACAAACGCAGAGCACAAGGCAAGCAGGAAACAGGAAGCCAAACACACAGTGAATACACAATGGTTGATCAGCACCGCTGGCTTACAGTGCACAGGTTAATATAGGGTTCCCTGATAGGGCCTGGGGTGGAGCCATGCTTAGAGGAGAGGTTATAAAAACCACCAGGTGGAAGTGGCTGGTCTGAACACATGAGGAGAGGTAAGCAAACAGAGGAAGATTACTGCATAACCATGACACATAGCTATCAGTGTAGGCTGTTTTGATCCTTTTTGGGCTCACAGGCTCTTGTGAGTGCTACCACTTTGGCAACCTGCGCTGAAAGTGATGAAGGAATTAGTTGGGTCTCAATGACTTCCTCTAATGTTGTCACTGCATATGCCATTTTTGGGACTCCATCTCCATGTACATTCACAAACCCTCTGCAAACAGGATCAGATCAGAATTTTCAAGAGGAGTGTCCTTTACTGGGGAAATTTGCTACATTACTTCTTCCATTCATTTTAAGCAGATGTGGTCAACCTCCTCTTCGAGGTCTTCTTCTCTCTCTAGGAAAATGCTGGCAGGATTGATTGTAGTACATTTTTTTTCTTCTATTTCTGCTAATTCAAGCAGGATTGTTTCATACTTGCCCAGGCTTGCTTTGCCCTTGCTCTTTTCAAGATTTAATTTGCTAATTTCTTCATAACATCCATTTAAAGCATATCTTCCCTTTTGTACAGCACCATTGGTACGGGTTGAGGCTGCAGTTTTCTTTTTTTGTTCTTGCCACGACATGGATCTTGGTGCATCCACCAACCAGATCTATTTTATACACGGTTTGAAAGGATTTGCAGTCAACAGGGCAGGATGAGTAGGTTTCACACCATTTAAGAATGCAGGATATACAGAAAATGTGACAACAATCTTCTGGAAAGCCAACCTCCAGGGAAAGACTGTTCAGACAAAAGGGCCACCATTCAGTTGAACTTAATGCTAAAGTACTGGCACTAGTCCCATCTTTGCCTTTGTCACCATCTTTTTCTTCAAGTCGCTGGTCTCTGACATCAGACAAGCATAAACGTTTGCTCCTCATCTTTCCCACTAAACCAATTCATGTAATTTATCTCCGCAGGGCCAGAAATGGATACAATCACAATATATACAATATATTACAAAAATACAATAGATACAATGTTTCTTGTATCTGCACCTCTTGGCAAGATGCCTCATTTTATTATAATTTAAACATTTCCTGGTTTCTCTTTGAAAAAAGTTTATCTTCTTGAAATTCATCTTGAGCTATAACTTTATTCTTATGCAATTCACCTTCCAAGTTCTACATTCCCAGACTCTTGAGAAGTAAGCTGCTCTATCAGTCTATTCTTTTCCACTTTCATGTTTCCTTTATGCACTGTATCGTAAGCCTAATAAGCCTAATTCAGCTTAATGTTCTTCCTGGGCAGTTATACCTTCTAGGTCCCTTATAGCTCCCTGTAAGGTCCTTGCCCTGCAATATTAGGTGCAGGATGTGCTTATTAACTTGTAAAAGGAGGAAGAGGATCTGAATAAGAGGGTTCTATTGGAGGTAGGGATGCTAAGGGGTGACATTTTGGATAGTGGAAAGGGTCTTTATCTCTCTTTTTGGTCATATTTTTAACATGTTATACAGAACTTGCCTAGTCAGCTATCTTGTTCAAATTACTGGCACAAAAAAGGGTACAACCAGGTTTTATCAGTGGGTGGAGCCTTCTCCCTTTCCACACCCAGTAGGCTGGAATGGAGAACTAAACATTTAAATAATTATAAAAATCATGGCTACCTTTTAGGAATTTAAAGGGTGTCGGCCCCAATCAGCCTTTTCTTTCTTTGTTTAAAATGAATCCTAGAGTTACATAACAAAAACTAACAATTTCAACTAGGATTCCACTTCTGCAACATAATTAATTATTTCACAGACACAGACTTTCACACAGGATGTGTCCTTCGAAGAAGGAGAATTAAGGGGGGTCAAAGGAGGAAGCCGGAAGCCGTTTCACTTCTTTCTACAAATGATTTCTCAGTTAAACTTACAAAGACTTTCTAGCAAAGGCTTCTATCTTTTTCATATACCATTTCCTGAGTTTAAGTACCTACAATTTAACTTTTCTGTATTGTTCACTTTTTTCATTTACAACTTTCTATAGTACTTAGATGTTCAAAAATCTCTGGCTACAGATGGCACAATCTTATAAGCAAATATCTGCAAACCGCCTGTTTCTCTTTTTACACAATGTTACACAGCAATGTGAAGGGGAGGGGCACCTCACTCCTTTCTTACACAGAAGAACAAATGAGGGGAGGGAGTGGGGAAACTGCAAAGACAAGCAGGCTTTAATCTCCCAAAATGATTTCTCACACTTACTTTTTCAACTCAGCCATACTTAGATATCTTTCTGCTTCTCAAACATTTCTTAAACATTTAGATAACACTTGCATTGCCTGGTCTAATTCTCTTTTGCTAGACCCATCAGTGATATGCATTAGAAAAACTTTGGCAGGCTCATAACTAGTTAAAGTTTCATCACGATTCATACTTTAAAAAATACAATATTGTATATACATTTTATCCTCTCATCCAACTCTGTCAATATGCCACAACAATTAACATACACAGAAATCCAAGTTGATCATAATGCCTTCTGTTGGATCTGGTCTGTTTTGGTGCAGCCTATAATAGTCTTGGTGTCATTTCTTAACCACTGTCCACAACTGTCATAGGACTTACTTGTGCCACCTCTACCTCTCCTGGCCTGAAAGATCCATGAGAGTGCCGTGCTCTCAGTCTAGAGTTCTCACTCTGAGTCTCTACTTACAAAATGTGTGGGTCGTCACCCACAATTTCTCCCGGGCCACACATAGTAGCCATCAAATGGCACTTTATTACACTTGGCCACACAAGCCTGTACACATAGGCATTACTCACCACACAGGCTCACTACTACAGTCCTCTGGTCAGACCTTCTCACAAGTCTCATATATCTATTGACAGCCCAAACATAGAAATAAAACATCAACAATAATAATTATTATTGGCTCTATTACTTCTGCAACAGGTAAAGTATAAGAGTTATTTGACTCAAATGGTGTAACATCAACATTACTCTAGTTTACACTTAATTTTACCTTAATCTCACCATCTCATCAACAGCATAAGACTCCTTCAGCAAATGGTCCCCAGACACTGACTAATTACTCACCATGGAGAGCAGAATAAGTAATGCCCTGTACACACGGTCGGAAATTCAGACGGAAAAGGTCCGATCGAATCATGTTGTCGGAAAATCCGACAGTGTGTGTGCTCCATCTGACTTTTTCTGTTGGAATGTCCGACCCACAAAGTCTGAGAGCTGGATCTCAAATTGTCCTACAACATCATACCATCGCGTCAATTGCAATCGTGTCTAGCCTAGTCCGACGGACAAAGTGCCACGCATGCCCAGAATAAATTCTGAGACAGAAGCACTCGGTCAGGTAAAACTAGCGTTCGTAATGGATAATTGTTTAATGCAGCACATTCTCTTTTTCTTTATAATGCTAAAAGAATGAAGTTGTTTTGCTGCTCATATTCACACAGACTTCTCCAAAACGTATTTCTTTATTCTTTTTCCTGATTTCATGAATAGAATATTTTTATTCGTCGGATATCCCGAATCATTTTGGATTTTTATATTTGTTTTGTTTTTTACATTTTGTGGTTGCTTTTTAAATCCAGATCTACTTTTTTTTACATTTTGGTCATCTTCGTAATTTTTTTGTTGTGTTTTGAGTGTCAACTTACCACAACACCATTATTATCTTTTTATTTTATTGTTTTATTTTTTAATCTCAAGGAGGTTGTTTGGTGTTGGTGCCCCTTGTTAATTTGACTTTGTATTTTTGAAATGTACCTGCCTACTTACAAATAAACTGTCCTTTTTGAAGTAAAACACATAGGCAAGTATTTCTTTAACCAAAAAAAAACTTTTTGGGGTTTTGTGGTCGGAATGTCCGACCGTGTGTACAAGGCATAAGAATAACAGTTTCTTACCGTGGCCACTTGTCTGCTCAACATGAGTTTCGAGTCTCTCTGGCCAGGAGCCTACTGGACTGTATACGAGTCGAAAGGCACCATTCTGTTATATCAGGTTAGGGAGTCTCCAAGTAAGACATTCAGACATTCAGATGGGACAGTGAGCCTAAATCAATAAAAGGGAAACAGTTCTGTTTATTCCATACACTGCAGTGGAGAGACACAACACAGTTCTCGGTAACATAAGCAAGTAAAAGTGAAAGTGTTTCTGACTCACAAACATCACGTTTATATAAGTGTGAATATGCATAAGTTCTGTTATAGGTGTTACTGTATTGTTTAGTCCAATCAGCATTGATATCTTCTTAATAGCAAGGGAACGATTAAGTAGGTGGTTACATCATGTGACTGATAGAAAGTGAAAGAAAACATGGGCACCGCCACAATGGTACTAGATCCAGCTTGATAAGACAGTCCATTTCTTGGAGCAAAAAGCGAGTAAACTATTGCTTCTTATCGATGAAGGTCATCATGGACTGAAAACTCCCTCTAAAAAGAAACAAGAAAGAGCATTACAAATTATATATATATAGAGCCAGAAATAGATCACTAAAGCAGTGGTCTGTTGCAGAAGATGGAGAAAAGACAGAGCCATTAATCTAGAGAAACAATTAGTGCTGTGACATCACATGTGACATCATGCATTAATGCAGAAGGATTAATCAGACCTTGCATATCACTGACAACCATTGTCTTCAGCCCTGTACTGCACCAGGATCCATGGGAGCTACTAAATCTAGATGTTATTTTGAAATGGTGCAGAGACAAAAGGCTGACTTAATGGTGTCTGTGCTTAAAGCAGAGTTCCGCCCATTTCTGTGTTTATTAAAAGGCAGCAGATACAAAAAGTGGACTGAGAGCTAGGTATCTGTCAAAACCAAGTAACTGCTCCCCCCCCCACAAACAATGACATGCCAAATGTGGCATGTCAGGGGGTCAGGAG
The DNA here is from genome assembly GCF_037356315.1 of Lithobates pipiens. Taxonomy (NCBI): domain Eukaryota; kingdom Metazoa; phylum Chordata; class Amphibia; order Anura; family Ranidae; genus Lithobates; species Lithobates pipiens. The sequence continues at coordinate 330,138,053 of NW_027507764.1, read as the reverse complement.
TACTTAAAGCAGAATTTCCACTTCTGGGTAGAACTCCGCTTTAATTCATTAAAGTGGAACTTTACCCATAACAACTTAATAAAACTTAATGCAAAGAGCAGACATTGCACAATAATAATTATGCTACCAAAATTAGTGCATTCTGTAAATAGCCTCTAGCATTGTTACTGTTTCTTCTTGCTGGAGGCTGCCATTATTCTGAAGCCCAGAGCCCCTGAACATGCAGTAAATCTTTAGGCTATCATCTACAAATTCAGCACAATGCCTAAAAATAGAGAGCAACTGAGCATGTGCAGATCAGGGTGAGACAGTGCATTACTGGATTTTAAACAGTATCTGGCCTTATTTGGAATGTGGCCAGCATACAATTAAAACATTTGGAAAAAGCTGTATGTGGTCCCGCTGAAAATTTATTAAATATTCTTTTCCAGGTATGCAGCCTGGCTGGCAAAGAATGGGAGCAAAGAGCATGTGGCCCCACTCCTAAACAATACTATGCTACATGCCTTCAACATTTGAAGTGGACCTTGCAAGGAGGAGCAGCCAAGCCTCCCTCCTTGCAAGACACTTTGTCCCAATGTTGAGAGGACAAAAGACTCATTCCCACATCCGGTCCCCAGAAGTAATGTCGGGGTCTGTGGCAAAGCTAATCAGAATTTTTAGAATATCCACCCCCTGAAAAGGTAAATTAAAAACAACCACATTGTGAAAAAAAGTCATTTATTGAAAAAAAAAAAAGTTAAAAAACAAACAATGTCTCACAGTGTAAATAAAATGTCAATCACGATGAGGGAAGAACAATTATGTTTTTACATTCTAGCAGCACCAAGAATCTGTTGTATCATTCCCTGATGGTGGTAGTAGTTCAGACAGTAGTACATGGCAGACAGCAAATAAACATCAGTCAGAGGTTCAGGAACGCAAACTGGCTAAATATGGTTTTGTTCTCCTGTTGCATTTTCTTTTTTGTCAAAAGGTAACCAGGAGTACTATGTCCCCCTTACTTATTCACATATAGGGGTTGGTATCTCCATCTACCTTCTTTATTGGATTGTGGCATCAAGGTGACCCAGTGTGGGGTGGGGAAATGGAGGAGAGAGGTAGGAGGCTTCCCATAACCCATTGGACACTTTCTATATGCAATATATACAATATATCCCCCTTACCCCCCCATTATTTGTATCTTCCTTTCTCTTTCCCTGTCTTTTTCTTTATCATTCTTTTCTCCGCTTGCCATGTTGCAGGCTTCAGAAGTCATTAGTGTGCCTTGGGATCATGGGAATCACATGTTGGAGCTTCAGCAGGTTAGTGCATCCTTCTCTGTCCAGTTGGTCTTGCTCCTGTTGCTGGCTGTGGTATGCTTTGGTTTGGAATGCATGGGAGCCTCACAGCTGGGTGGGCTGGGGCCTTAGAAAAGCCTATTTGGCAAATTTTTTAGAGGTACACAATAGTTTAGATCCCACTTCTGACAAAAATGTATGGAATATCCCAGATTTGTAATGAGTTAACGATACCCATCTTCCTTATGTATATTAACCTGTGCCAGCACACTCCAATCCCCACTCCCAGATACAAAGCCTAAGAAGCAATGCACTCACACACAAACACAGAATGTCATGAAAGCATTACTTATTTTATTTCCTCTTTTCAGCAGTACAATATACAGTACAGTATAGTATACAAAGCTGAATATGACCGGACAATATTTCCATTAAACCAATAGAGAATATCCACCTATAGTTTACCACCAATAGGGGACAGACCCATTTATATGGGTGTGGTCTATGTACCCAAACATTATCATCATCCAAACATGAAAATATACTTATTAGACCATACATGTATTATTTATAAGCATACTGAAAGGCGTGCTTAATAATGCATTATCATAACATAAAATATTCCACTAAACAAGTTCCTCTTTTTATATAAAAGCATCTGGGTATAGTGCCAAGTACAGTACATTTCTTAAAGCGATTGTAAAGCTTTGAGATTTAAAAAAAAAAATAACAAACATGTCATATTTACCTTTACTGTGCAGTTCGTTTTGCACAGAGTGGCCCCGATCATCCTCTTCAGGGGTCTTCTGGTAGCTCCTTCCCACATTTTTTAACCCCATAGAAGAAGCGCTCTCCCAGGAGGTTACCTTGTGGGTGCGTTCCCATGTCTAGCATTTGGCGTCCATAGATGCAGAATGCCGGACTCGGCCCCACCCCTCTGGTGCTGCATCATTGGATTTGATTTACAGCAGTGGGAGCCAATGGTTGGGCTGCTATAAATCTATCCAATCAAAAGCTGAGAACCCCGAACAGAGGAAGAGCATGTCTTCACCATGGGAAAACATGAGGGTTTACAACCCCTTAAGCAAATTCCTCTTTTTCTATAGAAGCCTCTGGGCATAGTGCCAGGTACATTTCTTAATTTTATAACTTCCTCTTTTTCTACTGAAGAATCGTTGCTACATAAGTTTATTGAAATAATCCATAGCAAAGAACAAGCTAGAAACCAATGTTAAGGGGGCACCTGTACACCCTCAATTGTATTATTTTTTTTTTTTTTGTATGACAGCTTCTTACTGCTGACCTATATAGAATGGGAGATATCTATTCTATTTTTTTCTGATACTTTATAAGGTTATTGTATGTTTGTTGGATTATGTCAGGCTTTCCACCATACAAATACTTCACGGGTGATTGTACTGTGTAATTATGAAGTCTCAATAAAGCTTGTATGGAAAAAAAGACAGATAAAGGCGAAATACATTATCAGTGCTGCTAAAGCACACAAAGATAAGGAAACGTCTAAATCCATTAGGGAATGAGAAAAACCTTTTAAAATATATCTATGATAGAAGGAAAAAATAGCATGAGATAAAAATTAAAGCTGGGTACAACAATTATTTTGAGGTGGATGTACCAAACCATTTAAACACTTACATATGTTCAGTCTTCTAGTACATGGCAGACAACAAACAAATATCAGTCACAGGTTCAGGTACGCAAACTGGCTAAATATGGTAGTTTGGTTCTCCTTATAAAATAAAATTAAAAATATAAGTGCAGCGCTATTAATCTATCATGTGAAATATCCAGTGATATCAAATTATATTCAAATAAATACATCTATATAATAATGTGTACAATTAAAGTTCATATGCTGAAACTTTTCTGCATTGAATTATCGTGACTTCTCAATTATTGGGACTTCTCAATTCATATATCATTCACCACTGTGCAAATCGTGTCTTCAGCAGATTATGTGCACACCTTCACCAGCCGTTATACCTGCTCACCTCATACATGAGTCAGAAAGACTCAAAACAATTCCTTTCTTTCCTTCAGGTATGGTCTCATCTCTTCCACATCTGACCAGCTACTCTGTATCTACTTTCCAATCAGTAGCCTTCCAGGGGGATCGCAAGAAAGAGCTCTCATATATACTGCCCCACTGATTTTCTCCTTCCTCCACACCAGCGTTATTACTCGGTGTTGCTGATAGGCTATGGCTCCACATTCATGTAACAATAAATAGAGGATACATAGTATCATACATATAGGATACATAGGATACAAAATACTCACCATATGCAACATTTATTAAAATGCCCCACTTAAAAAACAGTTACAAGATATTCAGTTAAAAACAGCTCTGTATAGTCCTTCTCACCATCATCAAATATTGCAAACACCCATCAACATGGGGACAAAGTGCTTTATTGGGGGGGGGGGTTACTCTTGCCAAGGTACCTTCTCTGTATTGAAGTGTCCTGGTTTGATTAAAAAAGGGGGGGGGGCACATGTTCACTGCCTCTCCCTTTCCTGCATGTTCAGGTAAAGATCTTTTGTGTGTAATTTCCCCTTAAATGAAAGGAGGGGGTTTAATTATGGATGACTTCAACATGCTGGACATTGATTGGAATTTTCAAACTGTGGGGCACAATCAGGGCACAAAATGCAAAGTTTGCCCAATGCTACCGGTGACTATATGGCTACAGTCCTGAAAGCATTGGGAGTCTGGGTTATTATCTGTAAATTCATATTGTCACTCTATGTTACTCCCCAGGAAAGGGTTGGGATAAATGGCCACCTATCAAATGCCTTTAGAATCAGCAGTAGGATCAGCAGTAGGAAGGGTGCCCCTTCTCCCCCATTAATATACATATTGATGGTAGAAACCCTTTTATGGTATCTACGTGCCAATCTGTATATCAAGGGCATTTCAGTAGGGGATAAGGAATACAAAAATGCAGCGTTTGCTGATGATATCCTTTTGTTCCTCTCAGAACCCTTCACCATTGCCTAGGGCCAGATAAACATAGGTGCCAGAGGCGTAGCTTAAAGCTTGTGGGCCCCAATGCAAAAGTTGACCTAGGGCCCCCCCCACTACTACCTGCCACCTTGCTTCAAGATACTCCAAGTGGCTAAACAGTTATTTCAGATCGTTATTTACATATTGAGAGGGTAATTGACAAGAATTGAAGAGGTATGTCAAAATGTGGACAGTTTCTCCAAAATCGTTTGAATACCCTAGAGCAGTGGTCATCAACCCTGTCTCCAGGACCCACTAACATACCAGGTTTGCAAGATAAGTCTGCATCTCCCCAAGGTAATACATAAAACCTGGCCTGTTAGTGGACCCTGAGGACAAGGTTGATGACCACTGCTCTAGAGCAGGGGTAGACAACCATTTAAAGTTGTAGATCTACCTGAACATGAAAGAGACCAAAGATCATCAGGGTTCAGCACCTTTTTTAAGACATTATCCAGCAAGCCCTAACTAAACAGTAAGGACAACTTTAAAAAAAGTCACTCTAAAAATATAAATGTGTCAGTCAGTAGAGCAGTGCGAGGTGTCAGTGAAGCAGTGGATGGTGTCAGTAGAGCAGTGGAAGGTGTCAGTAGAGCAGTGGATGGTAGAGCAGTGGAAGGTGTCAGCAGAGCAGTGGAAGGTGTCAGTAGAGCAGTGGATGGTGTCAGTAGAGCAGTGGATGGTGTCAGTCAGTAGAGCAGTGGACTGTGACAGTACAGCAGTGGACGGTGGCAGTACAGCAGTGGAAGGCATCAGTGCAGCTGTTGAAGGAGTCAGTAGAGCAGTGGAAGGCATCAGTACAGCAGTGGAAGGCGTCAGTAGAGCAGTGGATGGTGTCAGTCAGTAGAGCAGTGGATGGTGTCAGTAGAGTAATGGAAGGTGGCAGTAGAGCAGTGGATGGTGTCAGTAGAGTAGTGGAAGGTGTCAGTAGAGCAGTGGAGTTTTGCACCCTGCTATACAAATTTAACAATGGGTTTCTAGGTGGACTCTTCGATTTGGAATAATAATCCTTATGCTAAACATCTAATTTTTTATGGCAGGTATATCGATGATGTTCTTATCATTTGGGATGGGACTGTTGATGATTTCACGGCCTTTGTGATGCATGGCAATAGCAATCGCCTAGGACACACATTCACGCATGTTATCAACCGTGAACATTTGGTATTTTTGGATCTGAAATTGACCCATGAGAATGGCTCAATTATTTCCATCATTCCAAACCAGTTGGGGGCAATCCCTACTTACACTTTGGGAGCTGCCATCACCCTCCTTGGAAGAAGAACATTCCAAGGGGGCAATTCCTGAGGTTATGTAGGAATTGTGAGAGGGATACCGACCACATTGCCCAGAGTAGATTACTTACCAATAAATTTAGAGAGAAAGGTTACCTGAATGAACTTTTGCAGGAAGCTTTTGAATCCTCAAGATGAAAAAACTCTGCATCACTTGTGAAATAACTAATAATGCTGCTCCCCTCAAAATAGTGTACTGCTCCTATTATAATGTTACTGGTGTATAGGGGGTGCTATACTATATTAACCCTTTCATGACTAAGCCTATTTTTGGAATTTGGTGTTTACAAGTTAAAATCCATATTTTTTGCTAGAAAATTACTTGGAACCCCCAAACATTATATATATTTTTTTAGCAGAGGCTCTAGAGAATAAAACGGCGATTGTTGCAATATTTTATGTCACACGGTATTTGCGCAGTGGTGTTTTAAACGCAACTTTTTGGGAAAAGGGACACTTTCATGAATAAAAAAAAAACAAAACAGTAAAATTAGCCCAATTTTTTTGCGAAATGTGAAAGATAATGTTACGCCGAGTAAATAGATACCAAACATGTCACACTTTATAATTGCGCGCACTTGTAGATTGACGACAAAGTACGGTACCTAAAAATCTCAATAGGCGACGCTTTAAACATTTTTTACGGTTACCAGGTTAGCGTTACAGAGGAGGTCTACTGCTAGAATTATTGCTCTCGCTCTGACGATCGCGGCGATACCTCACATGTGTGACTTGAACACCGTTTACGTACGCGGGCGCGACTTCCGCATGCGTTTTCTTTGCTTCGCGAGCTCGCGGGGACGGCGGGCGCTTTGAAAATTTTTTTTTTATTTTTTTATTTATTTTATTTATTTTTAAATGACTAAATTGTTTAAAAAAAAAAAAAAAATGTGATCACTTTTATTGCTGTCACAAGGAATGTAAACATCCCTTGTGACAGTAATAGGCGGTGACAGGTACTCTTTATGGAGGGATCGGGGGTCTAAAAGACCCCCCACCCCTCCTTTACACTTCAGTGTATTCAGATCGCCGAAAACGGCGATTCTGAATACCGGATATTTTTTTAAAACCGGCGCCATTGGCAGCCGAGTAAACGGGAAGTGACGTCATGACGTCGCTTCCGTGTTTACGATGAGGAGACTGGAACGAAGCCGATTACGGCTTCGTTCCAGTTCCTCCCCAGCAGCCAGAGCCGACGGATCTTTAATCGGTGCTCCCGATCGAGCGGGAGCACCGGTAACAGCGGCGAGAGGCGGCGGGAGGGGGGGGCGTCCCCTCCCGCTCCTCCGGCATAACAGCCGAGCGGCTTTTAGCCGCATCGGTTGTTATGCCTGGATAGCCAATCGCCTGCTGTAAAAATCGGTACCGGGATGATGCCTGCAGGTGCGGGCATCATCCCGGTATAACCCCCGGAAGCCGAGTACGCAGATGTGCGTACGCTCGGCGGGAAAGGGTTAAATAATAGCCTAACTGCCCAAATAGCAATAGGTGTAACAAATCTATAATGTCTAAGGCAGCGTACACACGGGCGGATTGTCTGCCCAACTTAGTCCGCTGAACCGTGTTTCAGCGGACAATCCGCTCGTGTGTGGGCTTCAGCGGACTTTTTCAGCGGACAGTCTGACGGACTTTGTCTTTCGGAATTTCCGTAATTTTGTCCATCCAAACTTGGTTTTGTCCGTCCAAACTTGGTTTCAGCGGACAGTCCGCTTGTGTGTAGGCAAGTTGGATGGACTAAGTATGGCGCATGCTCAGAAAGGATTTACACGGCCGAAGGTTGCATTGCAGTGTATTGGATGTCGTATTTCTAGTCCCGTCGTACGTGCTGTACACGTCATCGCGCAAGTTTTCAACGGACTGTCTGTTCATCGCGTGTGGTCAAGTCCGTTCATTCAAAATTTGGACGGACTGTCTGTCGGATTGTCTGACGAACTTAGTTGGGCAGACAATCCGCCCGTGTGTACGCGGCCTTAGATATTCATTGCAAACCATCACCTTAAATAATGAAATATAACATCCCATTCGAGTGACACCATTAAAGTCCCATCACAGTGAAAATTAAATCAAACAAACCACATGAGTGAATTAATAGATAGAAACAAACCAACATTCGTAGAAAAAGCGGAAATTTGTTATTTTCCCAAATTAGGTGACGATACTTAAAATCCCATCAAAGTGATAATTGATAGCATGTAGGTCAGAAAAATACTTGAATCAAAAAAATATATATAAATTTCATAGAAGTAACAACCGTCTTCCAGCCGATGCCTTTTGATAGATAGTGTGTGATCCTTTACCATAAATAGATGACCAAATACACCCAAAGTGTAGATAGATAAGTGGTCCCTGTTATCATAGGAAGGGAATATGGATCTTTATAGCTCTTTCTCCTCAATGATGATGGCAGGATATATAGAGAAAACAAATGGTATCCATAGTGTAATATTTTTTATTAAAATTGCCAATATAAAAACAAAGAGAAGTGGCTGCTTACATTGAAAAGTGCCTCTCCCGGCACTGGGGCTGCTGGTGATCGAATGAGCCACTGGTGGATACTATGAACTGCATGGAGTCACCTCCGCTCATCTCTGTTACCCCCTCTGTAGCTGGCGTGCATTCCACTGACCTAGATCATCAACCACCCAGACGTGACTATCAGCCAGCTGCTCATTCGATCACCAGCAGCCCCTGTTGCCGTAGAGGCACTTTTCAATGTAAGCAGCCACTTGGCTTTGTTTTTATATTAGCAATTTTAATAAACAATATTACACTATGGATACCATTTGTTTTTTCTATATATCCTGCCATCATCACTGAGGAGTAAAGCCCCATACACACTATCAGTTTTTCTGCTGAGTTTTTCCTTTCAGGTTTACCAAAACCATATAATATGAGGTCAAACCTTAGGAGTTTCAATTTGTATGCAATTTGCAGGCCCTTACACTACATGGTTTTGGTAAACCTGAAGGAAAAACTCAGCAGAAAAACTGATAGTGTGTATGGGGATTTAGAACTATAAAGATCCATATTCCATTCCTATGATAACAGGGACCAGCCTGTAAAAGCGCAGTTTGACTATCTTTCCTAGGAAGGAAGTCACACTGATCTGGTAAGCAGATCACTTATCTATTTACACTTTGGGTGTATTTGGTCATCTATTTATGGTGAAGGATCACACATTATCTATGAAAAGGCATCGGTTGGAAGACGGATGTTACTTCTATGAACTATATATATATTTTTTTGATTCAATAATTTTTTCTGACCTACATGCTATTAATTATCACTTTGATGGGATTTTAAGTATCGTCACTTGATTTGGGACAATAACTAATTTCCGTTTTTTCTACGAATGTTCACTCATGTGGTTTGTTTGATTTAATTTTCACCGCGATGGGACTTTAATGGTGCCACTCGAATGGGATGTTATATTTAATCATTTAAGGTGGCGGTTAGCAATGAATATCTAAGCCCCTGTACACATGGCCGGACATTCCGACAGAAAATTTCCGATCAGAGTGTGTTGTCGGATAATCCAACCATGTGTGGACTCCATCTGACTTTTTCCATCGGAATGTCCGACCAACAAAGTTTGAGAGCAGGATATACAATTTTCCGACAACATGATCCAATCGGACTTTGTTTCGATCGCTTGTAGAGAATTCTGGTCGGATAAAGTGCCACGCTTTCTCAGATCAAATTATGAGACCAAAGCTATTGGCTACTAGCCTGAACGTAGTCCCATCATAACGAACGAACGTCATCACGCTCCAAACTACCGGATTTTTTCAACAACTTTGTCCGACCATGTGTATGCAACACCAGTTTCGGAAAAAATCAGACGGATTTTGTGGTCGGAATGTCTGACCGTGTGTACAAGGGCTAAGACATTACAGATTTTTTACACCTATTGCTATTCGGTCAGTTAGGCTATTCTTTAATATAGTATAGCACCCCCTATACATCAGTCACAGCTTTTGAATCCTGTCTTATCATACAGACTGCTGACTGAGCCATTGCAGCACCTCATAACTCAGATGTTTGGGGGGCATGACAGAGAACAAAAGCATTTATTCTCTGCATTTATGCCAACACAAAAACCATGTGGATATAAGCTCAACACTCTTTCACCAAATGGGTTGAACGATGAACTTGAAGTCCATACAGTCATTTAATATACCTTAGCTGTTTTCTTTTGTTAATTTCATTTTCAGAGATATAGACATCATCTGTGTATTTAAAATATTTTATTATTATTTATTATTATCCTTGTTACTCCCTTTTTTGTATATATACATATATTTATAGTACATTTGTCTCGGAATCCATATATTTTTTCCTTTGCCATGTGATTGTGTATGTTTTCATATTGTATAACACAAAGGAGTACTCTAAGTTACTGTAGGGTGATGGTGTGACCCTCCAATCATGCCTTAATTGCTCCCTGTGGAGTGAAGCTAGCACCCTTTTTCTGTTCATTTTTGGCCTAAAGTTTCTGTTGGCTAGAGTTGTGATTAGCATTGTACTTTCTGCATCCCACCCTTGTTTGTGGCTAATTTCTCATATGTATGCTGTCATGGAGTAAGAAAATGGAAAATTATAATCAAATACTTACCGTCATTTTCCTTTCCTCATGGCAATATAGGCCCCCTCCCAGTCATTGAGTAGGCTAGTTACAGAACACATGGACCGGATCAGGCTCAACATGTATGGGAAAGGGAGTCTACCCAATCAAATGTTGCCATGGAATTACTCAGATGGGGAAAATTACGGTAAGTCTTTTATAACAACTTTTGATTTTACTAGCAATTATTTTGTCTCTTTTGCTCTAGTACATTGCATACATCATTGCAAACACCATATAAGTGCACCCCTTTACAGGCAGGATTAGGGAATCCCCCAAGCATGATATTTAAATGATTTTTCATTTTTAATGTTTCATGCTCTTCTGGGTTTTTTTTTGTGGTTAAACTGGATGGACTTGTGTCTTTTTTCATCCTGACTAACTATGTAACTATGTAACTTTAAAGCATTATTAAAATAGCTGTTACCTGCTAAACTTGTATTTTTTTTGCATTAGTACATTTTCCCAAGGTGTCTGTGCAGTCATTGCATTTTCAAAAACATAGGTCAAGGAAGTGGTCAGAGGCAAGCCAGGGTCAGCATGGATGAACAGCAAACACAAAGTAATAGCCAGGCTGGAGTCTTACACAAGGGGCCAGAATAAATGTAATCAAGCAGCAGGCCTCGGTCAGTTCCAAGAAGACAGCATAGCATGTTCAGAAGAAAGCCAGGGTCAGAGTCCAGAATCCACAGAGAAAGGTCAGGAGCAAGACAGGTTAAGTAACAGGAGCAGAAATGTAGGAACACAGGTTATGGGAGAGCTAAAAAACATTCAGCAATAATCATACATTCCTGAGATTGGAAGCATTTGGCCAATGTGCACAGGCTCTTGCATGAGGTGTGAGTGCATGCTGGTTACTGGCCAAAGTCATTCTGGCAGCACTCATACATTTATTTCCAAAAGACAACATCTGATTATGACACATGCTGGTGCACAAGTATTAGCGGCACAAGTATTAGCTTTCTGACATTTTGAGAGAGAATCCTATCTGTTATTTTGATTTTATTAGGGTTAGTATCTGTGACAACATGAAAAGTATAAAGGCATCCTTACCAGACAACACAATAGCCACAACTAAAAATATATCAAGTGTGGACAAGTTGTCATGAGAACGCAAGGGGACAAGAAGGGTTTGAAGTTATCAAGTCATCTTCCCTTTCATTACTGGTGGTATAAATACAAGTTTTGGGTATATAGGTGTGGGCTAAATGGAACACTAGAAAGTATGTTCCACTGTAAAACCATTGCTGAGAATACTATCCTAAACTGTAGAAACTTTCATCAGACTGCAGATTTTTGGTCAATGCCTTACAATCAAAATCTGAAGATCAAAGGGACCTTTTCAGACAATGGGGCAGATTTACTAAAGGCAAATAGTCTGTGCTATGCAAGTGAATTGCAAGTGCATTTTTGCTTGCACATGATTGAATGATGGAAATCAGCAGAGCTTTACCACATTTCAAAGCTTGCCCTCAGATCTAGCACAACTGCAAATGCAGTGCACTCGCAGTGTACAGCATATTTAGTAAATCAACCTCCCAGTCACTTTTAAAAAAGAGGGTGATGAAAGAAACATACAATTAAAGGCATGAGGCCACAGTAATTTCATTATGACAAAAAGTTTTCCACAGGGTGCCCCTATGGACATCTGCGTGATACACCATGGAATGTGGTCATGGAACTATGGGAATGATGGAAAATATAAGGTTGGGCTGAGCCCAGGCTAGGTCCTTTGTGGTGCAGGTCTAGAATCCATCAGGGGGCATGTACAAGGGATTATGTTGTTTGAAGAATACTGAATATGTGGCAAGGCAATAGACTGTGGAATTGAGCTATGAATATTGACAACACATATGTTTTACCATTATTAGTGTCTTGCATACGGAAACTGGGAGTAAGGACCTTAAAGAATATTCATGTTTATAGATCACTCCGTTCTGATTGTAGCCTTGTGAGCTTGTATATAATTTTTGGAAGATGTAGAATATGAATTATATAGGTTACAGGTTCTTATGACATTTCATGTAATTTTAAGGTGGAATGTTTGGATGGGAGTGGCATGCTGTCATGCGTAGGCAGTTAACAAACAGCCATTTGTTGGTAGTATATGCAAAACCCTCATGTCCCTCCAAAATCTTTTATAAGTGATACTAAACACACAGTTTTTAATTTACATTGTCCATTCTATTTCTGTATGTGGATGATGGCACTGTAATTATAAAAAAAAATAAAAAATCAAAATATCTTTTTCCTAATCGATATACAGCTATCCCATGACCCAGATCTTTCCCAGCCTGTCTGCAGGGAAAGATAAGCAGCAGGAGCTTCTAGTCCTTTGTTGATGGTCACATGTTAAAAAAAACAGGCTTTGGAATACAGAGTAACAATACATAATTCATATCAATAAACTGTTTTAAATTTGCATACAAATATGTATTTGGAATCAAATCTTTATTATTTTTTGGCTATAACATGGTGGGGAAGATTTCTGCCAGTCACAGACTGTGTCACAGCCCTTCCAGCCTATGTCTTAGAATAAGAGGGAAGTGAATCATCCAACAATCTACATGTGATATCTCTCATCGATTGTGTATAGCTGGTTAGTGGGCATGGAGACTTGTCACCAGAGCTGCAAAATTCCTAGCTAAATTGGGAATGCGGACAGAAGGTGGGGATAGAGAGCAGAAGGATCATACAGTTTTTTTGCAGAACACAGAAAATAAATCTCATAGTGCCTGAGTTAGTATGAACAGCATGCAATACAGCATTTCTTGATAGTTTTTTATGATGTAGATTTAGTGAAACTTTAATATTAAGCAACAACCCAGAGATACTACTAGCTACAGCCTGAATGTATGTTTTTTTTAAATTTCAGATCTACATGACCTTGTCATTGTTGTAGTTTCCTGCCTTGTGATTCCTCCCCCAAGACTTTGCGGAAGATTTATTAGAACTGGTTGAAGTTAGGAGCTGGTTGGTCTTTGATTGCCTCTATGGCCTTGGAGGACCGGATCGACGTCATGACATCACTTTCAGTCCTGGGTCGAAGTAAAACATTTTTTTTAAAGAAAAAAATGTCAAAAAAAGTTTTTTTAAATCTTTTGCTATTAAAGGTAAAAGTCTTTTTGACCCTCAGATCTCTTCATTAACCACTTAAGGACTGCCTCACGCCGATATATGTCGGCAGAATGGCCCGGCTGGGCACAAGCACAAACAGGTACGTTGCCCTTTAAGTGTCCAGCCGAGGGTCGCGCGCCACCGGCGGCGCACGCGCGACCCGGTCCTGAGATGATGGTGCTCTCTTTGGGTTTTTAGCATGAAACAGATGCAATGTCCTGGTATCTATATAGTTTAGATGATGCCCACGTTCCTCAAAAGAGCTCTCTGACATCAGAAGCAAAAAAAAATATTTTTATAACCAGCAATGCAGTACTACTTAGCATTCAGCATAATGTTATAAGCCCCTCATGAAAATCCTGATGCAGGAATGCTTCCATTTATAAAAAAAAAAACATGTAGAAAGTGTTTTACTTGGTGCTGGTGTGGTGTCAGTGCTCTCTATCTCGGTGCTGGTGTGGTCTCAGTGCTCTCTATCATGGTGCTGGTGTCAGTGCTCTCTATCTCAGTGCTGGTGTCAGTGCTTTCTATCTCGGTGCTGGTGCCAGTGCTCTATCTCTATCTCTGTGCTGGTGTGGTGTCAATGCTCTCTATCTCAGTGATGGTGTCAGTGCTTTCTCTCTATCTCGGTGCTGGTGTGGTGTCAGTGCTCTCTATCTCAGTGCTGGTGTGGTCTCAGTGCTCTCTATTACGGTGCTGGTGTCAGTGCTCTCTATCTCAGTGCTGGTGTCAGTGCCCTCTATCAAGGTGCTGGTGTCAGTGCTCTCTATCACAGTGCTGGTGCCAGTGCTCTCTATCACTGTGCTGGTGTGGTGTCAGTACTCTCTATCTTGGTGCTGGTGTCAGTGCTCTCTATCTTGGTGCTGGTGTCAAGGCTCTCTATCACAGTGCTGGTGTCAGTGCTCTCTATCACGGTGCTGGTGTCAGTGCTCAGTCTCTATCGCGGTGCTGGTTTCAGTGAGGGAGATAGCAGCGGAGAAACCAATCAGCAGGCAGTGCCAGCACCATGGCTGAGGATCAGCACTGGACTGGCACCTCCGGACCACCGCAGTGGAGCCCTGCATAAGTGAGGGTAAGGGCCGGGCAGAGGGAGGGGCTCAAGCACAGGTTGGCACACTGGCACAGGACTGCGCTGCCCTGACTGTGACACTGATCATCTCCTGCACCCCCTTCATAGCCTGCCCTGACCTTGCCTATCCTCCATGGCCTTCATGCGCTCCTGAATTGTCAAAATTTCAAAGATAAAAAAAGAATGCTTGTCGTTGTCAATCCCAGATTCACTTAATACTTTTTTTATGTCAGTTTCCATGTTGTGGGACTATGTGTGCACAGCTAGTAAGTATTTTGTGGTTGAAAATATGTGCTCTCTATCTCAGTGCTGGTGTCAGTGCCCTCTCTCTATCTCGGTGCTGGTGTGGTGTCAGTGCTCTCTATCTCGGTGCTGGTGTGGTCTCAGTGCTCTCTATCACAGTGCTGGTGTCAGTGCTCTCTATCTCAGTGCTGGTGTCAGTGCTTTCTATCTCGGTGCTGGTGTCAGTGCTCTATCTCTATCTCGGTGCTGGTGTGGTGTCAGTGCTCTCTATCTCAGTGATGGTGTCAGTGTTTTCTCTCTATCTCGGTGCTGGTGTGGTGTCAGTGCTCTCTATCTCAGTGCTGGTGTGGTCTCAGTGCTCTCTATTACGGTGCTGGAGTCAGTGCTCTCTATCTCAGTGCTGGTGTCAGTGCCCTCTATCAAGGTGCTGGTGTCAGTGATCTCTATCACAGTGCTGGTGCCAGTGCTCTCTATCACTGTGCTGGTGTGGTGTCAGTACTCTCTATCTTGGTGCTGGTGTCAGTGCTCTCTATCTTGGTGCTGGTGTCAGTGCTCTCTATCACGGTGCTGGTGTCAGTGCTCAGTCTCTATCGCGGTGCTGGTTTCAGTGAGGGAGATAGCAGCGAAGAAACCAATCAGCAGGCAGTGCCAGCACCATGGCTGAGGATCAGCACTGGACTGGCACCTCCGGACCACCGCAGTGGAGCCCTGCATAGGTGAGGGTAAGGGCCGGGCAGAGGGAGGGGCTCAAGCACAGGTTGGCACACTGGCACAGGACTGCGCTGCCCTGACTGTGACACTGATCATCTCCTGCACCCCCTTCATAGCCTGCCCTGACCTTGCCTATCCTCCATGGCCTTCATGCGCTCCTGAATTGTCAAAATTTCACAGATAAAAAAAGAATGCTTGTCGTTGTCGATCCCAGATTCACGTAATACTTTTGTTATGTCAGTTTCCATGTTGTGGGACTATGTGTGCACAGCTAGTAAGTATTTTGTGGTTGAAAATATGACCTGGAGGTTTTTAAGGTTCGCCTGCCAATAAAGTCAATGGGGTCCGCGGCAAACTTTGCAGATCGCAAACTTTTGGCCGCGTTTGCGGTTCGCGTAACGTCCCTTCGGAAGTTTGTCCATCACTACTCCTGAACCCAGCGCTCTGTGTATTACACTCTCCTGAACCCAGCAATTTGTGTATTATGCTCTCCTGAACCCAGTGCTTGTTGTATTGCACTTTCCTGAACCCATCACTCTGTGTTTTACGCTAAAAAATATAGTTTTTTTTCAAAATTTACACTTTTTTTTTGTTTAAAGTGCAAAACATAAAAACCGCAGAGGTGTTCAAATGCCACCAAAAGAAAGCTCTATTTGTGGGAAAAAAAGGACATCAATTTTATTTGGGTACAGAGCTGCATGACTGCGCAATTGTCAGTTAAATCAATGCAGTACCGTATCATAAAAATGGCCTGGTCAGGAAGTGGGTAAAGCCTTTCCGGGGGCTGAATGCTTAGTGGACCAAAAGGAAGCAAATATGAGCCCGGGTTCACACTATAACCCGCTGCAGAACGCACAGGAGCGCTGTGTGTCCCTGTTCCCCATTTCAGGGACGAATCAGGTCCGAATCTATGCCTAAATTTTGCCCTGAAATGGAGCCAAAGATGCACGCGTTTTTTCTGCAGTGTGAACGGGGGCTTAATAGTTTATTGTTAGTTTTGTTAGCTCACATTTTGTATAAATGTGCTTTCTTCAATGGTGATTTTCAATTCATTAATATCAGTTTGTGTCAACTGACTTATTTTCAGAGGTTTGTATAAATTGGGATTGTTAACAAATGCTGTCATTTGTATATGAATGAAACACTACTGAAAAACAAACTACAGAAAAGGCTGTGTGAACATCTTTGCTTTAAATGCACACAGATCTCCGTGAACTGCAGTAGACTTTCTGCATGAAACACAACGCAAAGCAGGTAAAATGCAGTCTCAGAATGCTCCGGCAAAACAACATCGATCTACAAGAGCAGTGCTGGGACAAGGTCATCCAAGGCCCAGGGCAAAGATGGCAAACTGCACCCCCGCGTGCACGATCAGACTAATAGTAGTGCGAAGTCTGTAATGTTTGTGGCATGCACTATAATAGTACTTAGTGTTACACTGCCACCAGCCTGAGAGTAATGGATGCACACATATGGGGTAGTGGCATGTGGTGTCAATGTGGAAAAGTAGTCCATGACTCTTTTCTAAAAATGTTTTGCCCCAAACCACATGGTGCTGCAGCCGTTAGCAAATATGTAGGGGTGCCTTTAACTATTAATGGCACTGCTGCGCATCCACCAAAGGACTGTGCGCTTCTGTGTTAGGGAAACCACAATTTTGTGCATGGTCCTGACATGCAAGCATGTGAACCTAGCCCTATAGCGGGTTCACACTGACGCGCCATGGTTTGGCCAAGGTGCAATTGTATGTATATTTTACCTGCAGTTGTAGGTGCGCTCCTGATGAATTCTATTGGACTGTGTACTTTCTGAATGTTCATCAAACATGCAGCAGGCAAGACTGTGGTTTGCATTCATGAAAACAGTCTAAGCACTTGTACACACGGTCGGAGATTCCGACGGAATGTGTCCTATCGGACCGTTTTGTCGGAAATTCCGACTATGTGTGGTCTCCATCAGACTGTTTCCGTCGCAATATCCAACGGACCAACTTTTCCAACTTGCCGGTAAAATTTTCCGACAAAATGCTCTGATTGGACATACTCTGATCATGTGTAGCCTACTCCGACGGACAAAGTGCCACGCATGCTCAGATCAAATTCCTAGACCAAAGCTATTGGCTACTAGCCTGAACCTAGTTCCGTCATAATGAAATAACGTCATCACGTTATGAACAATCGGATTTTCCCACAACTTTGTCGGACCGTGTGTATGCAACAGTTTCGGACAAAATCCGTCGGACAAAATCCAATGGATTTGGTTGTCAGACCGTGTGTACAAGGGCTAATAGAATTTAATGGGAGCACACCTAAAACTATAGGTAAACTGCACATACAATCGTGCTGCAGCCAAAAAACAGTGCACCAGTGTGAACCCACTATTAACCCCATTCACATTTACTTTGGTTTAAAAATCGCGCAACTTTACCTGAAATCGCATGATTTCAAAGCCACATCTGTGTCGCAAAAGTAGTGCATGTACTACTCTTTCAAACTGATGCAGCACCGCATCGATTTGAACACTGCCATTGATGACAATAGGATGTGACTTGTCAAATCATATGACAAATCGCTTCAATGGGAATGGGGGTTAAGAGATGAGAGAAAAGTGAATTGGTGAGGAGGTTGGGGTGATAAAAGTATGTGCTAAAGAAGAGCCAAGTGGTGGAATGCAGAGAATGTGCTAGGCTGCATGGTGGGGACACAGCAATTACAAGAGCTAAAGGGAAACTGGGATGGAAAGGGTGTAAGATCTGTGTGTGGAATGCTGAGCTGGGATCAGAGGCTGCAGGATAGATGTAGTAAAGATTTATGGAGGGACAGCAGATAAGAAAAGGAGAAGGGAATACATTCCCTTAGAGGCGTGCAGAAGATCAGTGCTGACTTACACACTGGAGGCGTTTTTTAGGCACTACAGCACTAAAAATGGCGCCTGCATAGCGCCTGAAAAAGGCCTCATCTGCAAACCCAGTGTGAAAGCCCAAGTGCTTTCACACTGGGGCACTGCGCTGGCATGGTGTCACAAAAAATCCTGCCAGCAGCTTCTTTGCAGCGGTGGAGGAGCGGTGAATACACCTCTCCTCCACCGCTCCTGCCCATTAAAAATAATGGGGCAGCGCCGCCATACTGCCGGCAAAGCGCCACTGCAGCGGCATTTTGCGGGCTGATTTAACCCATTTTCAGCCACTAGCAGGGGGTCAAAACCGCCCCGCTAGCGGCCGAATAGCACCACTAAAAATAGCGCCACTTTACCGCTGACGCCCAGGGTGGCTCAGTGTGAAAGGGGTCTTAGTGTGCTGATCATGCAGGAAAGGTAGAGAGGGGTGCAGATGGGGCAGAGGGGAGATGAGCTGACCATAGTGAGAGTGAAGGGAAGAAGGTAAAGTGTCCCGGGAAGGAGAGCAAGTTGAGGGCGGGAGTGTACTGTAGCTTGCTGGAGGAGAGAGTGATTATAAGAGATAAGACAGAGTTGGATGAATGGAGACATTGGCTGTGAATACACAGTCATTCCTTTCAGTGAGACAGGAGCAGTGACCGAAGCTCCCATAATTGTAGTTCTTGTACTTAGGATAACTAGGAGAAAATAATAAAATATTTTGAATGGTATTCATTATAAAATATAATATAATTTATACATGTTTCTAACTATTTTGTATTTTTGTTTAGTTTTGTGTTTATTATAAATAGTATTGAGGTATTTTAAAAAAAAACTTTTAAAAAGTTGCCAATTGAAGTGTGATGTGATTAAAAAATGGTGTAAAATCTGGAAATTTCAATAATTTTTTTTTCTTTTTTTTTTTTTTTTTTAAATGGTGTAAAATCATATTGGTTTGCTAAGCAGTTTACACATTTTAAAACAAACAAATAAAAAAAAAAAAACACTACCAATTGAAAGTCTTTTATGTTTTAAAAAATTATGTCAAAATCATGTTGGTTTGGTTTTAAGCCATTATTGTTAAAACAACTGCATACCAAAATATTAGAATTTAGAGCAATTTGAAGCAATTGTGTTCATTGTTGTATCTTATGCTGTTACTGCTTTGCAATTTTTTTTAGATGCTTCATTTGATATTATATCTGGTGTTACCACTTAACTACAGGAAGTGTCATTAATTAAATTAAAAATCTGGAATATTAGCCCAACATAGAAAAAGCAGCCAAATCCCCGCACACTGAAATTATTAACAGAGCAATCAGAAATAATAGAGATTTTCTAACTAGTATTCACAATGCACCTGCTGCACTAGCCATCAGTCTGTGAGCTGAGCTTAGATTTCTGCCTGGCTGTACGGCGGCCATGTATAGTGTTTATGAATGGAGAGAGATTAGGCAGGGTATTTACATAAGTTGATTGAGCGTGCAGTCATTGAAGTGTATATACAGTATATAGTGCACTCAGTGTAGAATATATAATACAGTGCAGTCAGAGTAGTTTTATATACAGTAATACAGTTCAGAGTTTATAGTGCAGTCAGTGTAGTGTATACAACAGTGCAGAGTATATAATGCAGTGTGGAGTATATAATACAGTTTATTGAAATAGTTAATTAGAACCCTATGACAGAATTAAAAAAATTCTGCCAAAAGCCCCTTGGGTCTGGTATAGATTTTAAGGGGAACTCCATGCCAATTTTTTTAAAAAAAATAGCGTGGGGTTCCACCAAAATCCATACCAGACCCTTATCCGAGCAGACCTTTATCCAAGCAAGCAGCCCAGCTGGTCAGGAAAGGGGGTGGGGACGAGCGAGCGCCCCCCCCCTCCTCAACCGTACCAAGCCTTGTGCCCTCAACTAAGGGGACCCCCCAGGCATGATATTTAAAGGGATATTTAATTTTTGAAGTGAAAAAATATGCATTTACAATTTTTTTCCCCATAGAAGCCTGCAAAGCATTGCACCCAGATAAGTGGATGACAGGTGCAATGCCAGGCTCCTGTAGACCATTCCTCCAAATCTCTGCCTTTACCTCTATGGACTTACAATTAGAGAATTGGAGGAAGTGTCACTCGACTGCAAGTGTGCTGATTATGGCACTCATGTAATGTTTGTCTGTCACTGTGGCAGTTGTTATACACAGCATTCTCTGAATGAATAAATGATGCACCTAAACCATGCTGACTTTAAAATTTACAGCAGATGCAGGAGAACAGAACTCCCACAAGCTGTCATCATATGAGAGGATTCAGGGGGAATGTGACATGTTGCTAAAGGTGGAGTTAGCCTTCACATTCTCAAATTACTGCATTTAAGTAAAAAGTTATATTTTCAGGGGCGTGGCTTGGTGCGCAACGGGAATGGCCGCTTGAGTGAGGAGCTCCAGGAGACCAGCACCCCGATAGCCTTCCGTTTGGCCGCATCTATGCCAAAATATGAACAGACCAGCCAGGCACCATACCGGGTCGAAAGCACGCTGCCAGTCCATGACTCCTCATACCTGCAGCATACAGGACATCTTCCCCACTCAGACCCGCTCAGGCTGCAGCACTCCATCTAAGATGGTGCAGGCACGAGGAGAGGAGGATGAGCTCAGCAACGGCTCTCAATCCACAGCTGAGGATCTGGTGAGTGGGCTGGGAAACCCTGACCACCCCCTAACACTGGGCGACATGACCTCGATTACTTCAGACATTAAAAATACGCTCTTTACAGTGATAACGGATCTGAAAGCAGACTTACTGTCCCTAACTGAAAAAATTACAACATTAGAAAGAGCAGAGAACAAGAGGGACATGGTGGTACACATACTGGAAGCCACGGCAACCTCTCACACAGTGCACCTAATTAATATCAAGAGGCACCTAGAAGACCTCGACAATTGAGGCAGAAGATGCAACATCAGGCTGAGAGGGATCCCAGAGACTGTCAGCCCAGACCAAATCCCTTTCGCTTTGCGGTCAATCTTTAATAATCTGCTTGACAACCCAGCGGACACACCTATAGACTTTGTGCGAGCACACAGGGCTCTGAGAGCAAAACCTTTGGACTCAGCACCACCCCGGGACGTCATCTGCTGTCTACAGAGCTTCCAGCTGAAAGAAGAAATTCTTAGCCAGGCTAGGAAGAACGATTGAATCCTGTTCAATGACTCTGAGCTTACGCTATTCCAGGACCTGTCTCCCATTACTTTACAAAATAGAAGGGCACTGCGCCCGTTGCTGGAGGCGCTCAGGGAGAAGGGCATCGTTTATAAATGGTGCTTCCCCTTCGCTCTACAAGCCACGCTTAGTGGGAGAAAATTTCTGTTGCGACTGCCAGAGGATTTTCCCGACTTCTGTGCTGGTTTAAACATCCCCTGTGTGGACTTGCCGGACTGGTATGCGGAGTTCAAGACCCCCCAACCTGACCTCAGCCCACCTGGTACACCCCTGTCCTCGCAGGTCAAACCACCACCGAAGAGAAGCAGAGTTGGGAAACACCTCCGAGGGAGGTCGTCCGCCTCATTCAGTCGTCCGCGCGGCCCCCCCACCCCAAAGCACCTTGTCCCCATGTTGATGAGGACAAGGGCCTCTTCCCGACAACCCTGGCCAGTGGTTGTCGGGGTCTGCGGGCGGGGGGCTTATCGGAATCCGGGAGCCCCCTTTAATAAGGGGGCCCCCAGATACCGGCCCCCCACCCTATGTGAATGAGTATGGGGTACAATGTACCCCTACCCATTCACCTGTAAAATAAAAGTACCCAAAAAAAAACACAACACACCAGATAAAATATTTTATTGCACAGCTCTGGGGGTCTTCCGTCTTCGGGGGTCTTCTCGCCGGACTCCTCCGCTATCTTCTTGTAGCTCTTTTGCTAGCGGAGGAGTCCGGCTTTCTTCCTCCCCGCCGCCGGCCTCTTCTCCCGACTTCGGGGGTCTTGTCCCCCTCTTCGGTTCTTCTGCCGGGCCACCGCGCCTTCTTATAGCTCTTTTGCAGGCGGTGGCCCGGTCTTCTGTCGCCGCTGTCGCCGTCGCCTTCCGTTCTTCTTCTTCTTCTTCTTCTTCTTCTTCTTCTTCTCCAGGAGATGTTGACACGTCGCTCTCCCTGGCCGGAATGCCAGAGCCGCGCTGCGCGGCCACTTATATAGTGACAATGGGGCGGTGTCACATGGTATATGTCACATGGGTTGGTCACATGGTGACCCCGCCCCCTTACGATGTCATAGTCCCATGTGACATCAACCCATGTGACCAACCCATGTGACATATACCATGTGACACCGCCCCATTGTCACTATATAAGTGGCCGCGCAGCGCGGCTCTGGCATTCCGGCCGGAGAGAGCGACGTGTCAACATCTCCTGGAGAAGAAGAAGAAGAAGAAGAAGAAGAAGAAGAAGAAGAAGAACGGAAGGCGACGGTGACAGCGGCGACAGAAGACCGGGCCACCGCCTGCAAAAGAGCTATAAGAAGGCGCGGTGGCCCGGCAGAAGAACCGAAGAGGGGGACAAGACCCCCGAAGTCGGGAGAAGAGGCCGGCGGCGGGGAGGAAGAAAGCCGGACTCCTCCGCTAGCAAAAGAGCTACAAGAAGATAGCGGAGGAGTCCGGCGAGAAGACCCCCGAAGACGGAAGACCCCCGGAGCTGTGCAATAAAATATTTTATCTCGTGTGTTGTGTTTTTTTTTGGGTACTTTTATTTTACAGGTGAATGGGTAGGGGTACATTGTACCCCATACTCATTCACATAGGGTGGGGGGCCGGTATCCGGGGGCCCCCTTATTAAAGGGGGCTCCCGGATTCCGATAAGCCCCCCGCCCGCAGACCCCGACAACCAACGGCCAGGGTTGTCGGGAAGAGGCCCTTGTCCTCATCAACATGGGGACAAGGTGCTTTGGGGTGGGGGGGCCGCGCGGCCCCCCCTTCCCCAAGGCACCCCCCATGTTGAGGGCACGCGGCCTGGTACGGCTCAGGAGGGGGGGCGCGCTCGCTCGCCCCCCTTTCCTGGCCGGCCGGGTAGCGTGCTCGGACAAGGGTCTGTTGTGGACTTTGGGGGAACCCCCACGCCGATTTTTTTCGGTGTTGGGGTTCCCCTTTAAGTCCATTCCAGGCGGCGGAGCCCGTGACGTCTCCGTCGCGGGCCCCGCCTACCTTGACACGCGCTCGAAATGAGCGGACTGTCCTCCTCGTGTGTGGGCGAGTCCGTTCATTTCAAAAGTTGCCCGGACTTAGTACGACGAACTTAGTCCGCTCAAAAAGTGCCGTGTGTGGGCAAGTTCGTTCATTCAAAAGTTTGAGCGGACTGTTTGACGAACTTAGTTTCGGCAGACAGTCCGCCCGTGTGTACGCGGCCTTAGGGTGTCCCATAAACGGAAGGCTGAACAGCAGCTTAAAACATTATCAAATAAATTAGCTTCCCTAGAATCCCAACATAAAATGTTATTGGACACTCTGAAAGCGCAGGAACTTTTACAAACCCTCCAAGAGCTTAGAGGCCTGCTGGAGGCGAGGCGCAAACACACTCTCTTCCTAAAGAAAACAATTTATTACGAACAAGGTGATAGGGGGGGAAACTCCTGGCCAGAGCCTTAAAAGATTCTTCCTTGGCCAATAACATTTTAGCTATTAAATCAGCAGACGGAAATCTGATGAACCGGATAGATGAAATAGCAGAGAGTTTCCACAGGTATTACTCTCATCTTTATGACGTCCCTCACCAACATACCCTAAGGGAGATGCGAGGAGATAGGAGTCACATTATTCAAGACTACTTGATACAAAGCGGCATGCCAGTACTTTCCCCAGAGGACGCAGAGTCTTTGGAAAGCCTAATTTCGCCTGAGCAGCTCTCAGTAGCGATTAAGGGCCTTAAGCCTGGAAAAAGCCCTGGCCCTGATGGGCTTATGGCCCATTACTATAAAGTTTTCTCAAGTCTATTGGAAGCCCCACTTTTAAACACCTTAAATTTTCTTAGGGAATCCCGTACTCTTCCAAGCACATTTTTGGGCGCTCATATTACAGTACTCCCTAAGCCAGGGAAAGACCCCCACGGTCTGCTCTAGCTACCGACCCATTTCTCTTTTAAATTTAGATCTGAAAATCCTAGCGAAGATAGTGGAAAACCGTCTGCGTATCTTTCTGCCACAATTGATTGGCCCAGAACAGGCAGGGTTTATGCATGGGAGGGAGTCCAGGGACAATGTGACTAAGGCACTAAACTTGATACATCATTGTCATACCGCTGGCATCAAGGGTCTTCTCCTGTCCACGGACACGGAGAAGGCCTTCGATAGGGTTGCATGGGACTATCTATTAAACATATGCAGACACATTGGCCTGCAATCCCACATGTTCTCCTGGATCTCTTCCTTTTACCAGAACCCAACTGCCCAGCTTAAAATCAATGGCACTCTGTCTGAACCGGTGCTCATTAAAAATGGCACAAGACTGGGATGCCCTTTATCCCCCCTTTTATTTATATTGTCCCTGGAACCCTTCATCCGCACTATTAACAGTTCCCCTATTAACAATTCCAAATTGCCCCAAAAAGCCTATAAAATGGCTGCATACGCAGACGATTTGCTATTCTTTCAAGTCCAGCCCCATACCTCGATTCCAAACCTATTGCATGCCTTCTCTATTTTTGGCTATGTATCCCATCTTAAGATTAATTACACCAAATCTGAGGCGATGAACATCTCGCTTCCACCAGAGGTATTGGCATTAGCCCAAAAGAATAGCTCTTTTAAATGGGTTACTGATTCATTGAATTACTTGGGGACTCGGCTCACACGACAGCATAGCAATATCTACGCCAAAAATGTTATACCCATGCTGCGTCAGATAGAAACTGACCTAGCTAAACGATCCCTTAAGCTTTTCTCTTGGTTCGGAAGGGCCGCCATTATTAAAATGGTGACACTCCCAAGAGTACTCTATCTCTTCCACACGCTGCCCATTGAAATCCCAGCTGCTTTCTTTAGGCACCTACAGTCTATTTTATGGAAGTTCCTATGGGGCAATAAAAAGCCCCGTATTAGCTTACGCATTTTAATGCACCCAAAGATAGATGGGGGCCTGGGGTTCCCGAATTTCAAATACTACTACTGCGCCACGCATCTTGCACAAATCATTGATTGGCACTATCATGCTGAAAGAAAGGACTGGGTTTCACTGGAAGAGAGTTTCTCACGAACACCTTTAAAATTTACACCCTGGATACCATGGACAAAATGCCCATTGGGTTTATCTCAACACCCTCTCATTAGAGCCACGTTGAAGGTTTTCCACAAGCTGGTTGCGCTCTATCAGATAGCAACAGCTCCCGGTCCTCTGTCTCCTCTGGTGCAAAACCCTGACTTCCCCCGGGTATGGAGTCAGGGGATTTCACGGCAGAAGACAACTCACCCCTATTAGCCTTACACGTCACATCCGCTGGCCAGGTTCTTCCGTACGATGGCGTGCTGGGTGGCCTCTCATCTAGGACGCTACCTTTCTGGAGCTATAGACAGGCATGCCATTACCTACTTGCCCCCTCAAGGAAACAGGACATGTTAAGGGACCCAACCCCCTTTGAAACTATAAACAACGCCAACAATAAGGGAATGGGTAAATTCAGTTAACTAAATTTTCGCAATGGAGGAAACGCTCGCCATTGCCAAGGAAACAGCAATTAAATTCCATAAAACCTGGTCTTCGTGGGTGCTCTTTAAGCACTCAGATGCCTTCGCCAGACTAACTGCGGGTTGAATAACTTACTTACCTATTGGGCTAAGATTTGTACTCCGGCCTTCCCTCTCCTGGGAGAAGCCCAGCGGGGATGAGCTGTTCGATCTCCTCTGTTGGGAGGTGCTTGCTCGGTGCCTTCACCTTGCTCTTTTCATCTATGTCTCTTTCTGTACTCCTACTTTCTTTACAATTTCCCTGTGACTACCTCTTCTCCTCTTTTATAGACCTAATTCAGAGATTCACGGGTACTCGGTTTTTGCCACACGAAGGTAATGATCCTTTACTGTACAACTCAGGTGTGTAGAGAAATGCTGGTATTATGCATCGATTAAGTTGTATGTGTAATCCTATGTGATTCTCAGGTGAAACTTATTAGTGGTCATATTGTTTAATCTACAAAGTTGTAAGCTCTGTATCCAGATACGATGTAACCTTTTGTTTTCTATTGTACCTGAACATTTGCTTAATAAAGTCTTATTGAGAAAAAAAAAAAAAAAATCATATTTTCTTTGTCTACATGGGGCACGTTGTAGAATCGATGAATTGTAGTATGGAATTATAGCTGTTATGGCTTGTAGAGTATCTCTAATATGGAGCTGAATTCATTTAAAACCAATGCTGCTATATATATATATGAGTTCTTGTTAATGCAGTGGAGTTCCATTTGACTTTAAACTGGCTCAAATTAACTACTTTCATTACAAAACAATGACGTCTTTGTGTGTGCTGTATATACTGCAATAGAATTGGCTACATACAGTAAGTGGTGCTGTGTTATAGCAATGGAAATAAATGAGTCAGGCCAAATGCTTCTCTGCCATTAAAGAGTCTTTTATTTTTATCTATAAATATAAGGCTGCCTCTGATTGTCCGAGGTGGAAATGATGATGTCATCTGCCCACCTCTCCCCCTCTGACTATTTAAAGCAGAGTTCCAGTCATATTTGTGATTATTAAAAGTCAGCAGCTACAAAAAGTGTAGCTGCTGACATTTAATAAACAGCCACTGTCAAGCGGTGCACTCACCCATGCTGTGTTGTTCCCGTGTCCTCCCTCTGCGGCACTGACATGTCTACTATGGGCACTCGACTGTGACAGCTTGTGGCTTCACAGCTAGGTGCCCACTGCGCATGCCCGAGTGACGTTGTGCTCCGTGACTGATCTTAATAGCCAAGCATTGTATTAATCCACTTTATTGTACATAAATTTTAAAAGCTAACTTCTGAAACACCTCAACTCAAATTAATGCCCTAGTGCATATTGTATATTTTATGGTCAGAATATAACATTTTGAGGATGCAATGGCAGACGCTAGGGCAGCTATTGGCTACTGGCTATGAAATTCCTTATTCTAGTCTGGTCATACGTCATCACGTTCAAATCCGTCGGACTTTGGTGTGCTTGTGTGTGGCCAAGTCCGTTCGTTCCGAAAGTCCATCGGATCTCCGCCGAAAGTCCGTCAAGAAGACCGTCGGACCAAGTCCGTTGAAAAGTCTGGTCATGTGTATGCGGTATTAGGCTTTCTGTGCTAAGAAGCCTTGGTTCCAGGGCCAGATTCCAAAAGGAGTATGCTAAAATTATTTGCCTCTAAGGGAATGTATTCCCTTCTCCTTTTCTTATCTGCTGTCCCTCCATAAATCTTTACTACATCTATCCTGCAGCCTCTGATCCCAGCTCAGCATTCCACACACAGATCTTACACCCTTTCCATCCCAGTTTCCCTTTAGCTCTTGTAATTGCTGTGTCCCCACCATGCAGCCTAGCACATTCTCTGCATTCCACCACTTGGCTCTTCTTTAGCACATACTTTTATCACCCCAACCTCCTCACCAATTCACTTTTCTCTCATCTCTTAACCCCCATTCCCATTGAAGCGATTTGTCATACGATTTGATAAGTCACATCCTATTGTCATCAATGGCAGTGTTCAAATCGATGCGGTGCTGCATCAGTTTGAAAGAGTAGTACATGCACTACTTTTGCGACACAGATGTGGCTTTGAAATCATGCGATTTTAGGTAAAGTTGCGCGATTTTTAAACCAAAGTAAATGTGAATGGGGTTAATAGTGGGTTCACACTGGTGCACTGTTGTTTGGTCGCAGCACGATTGTATGTGCAGTTTACCTATAGTTTTAGGTGTGCTCCCATTAAATTCTATTAGCCCTTGTACACACGGTCTGACAACCAAATCCATTGGATTTTGTCCGATGGATTTTGTCCGACGGATTTTGTCCGAAACTGTTGCATACACACGGTCGGACAAAGTTGTCAGAAAATCCGATTGTACATAACGTGATGACGTTATTTCATTATGACGGAACTAGGTTCAGGCTAGTAGCCAATAGCTTTGGTCTAGGAATTTGATCTGAGCATGCGTGGCACTTTGTCCGTCGGAGTAGGCTACACATGATCAGAGTATGTCCAATCAGAGCATTTTGTCGGAAAATTTTACCGGCAAGTTGGAAAAGTTGGTCCGTTGGATATTGCGATGGAAACAGTCTGATGGAGACCACACATAGTCGGAATTTCCAACAAAACGGTCCGATAGGACACATTCCGTCGGAATCTCCGACCGTGTGTACAAGTGCTTAGACTGTTTTCATGAATGCAAACCACAGTCTTGCCTGCTGCATGTTTGATGCACATTCAGAAAGTACACAGTCCAATAGAATTCATCAGGAGCGCACCTACAACTGCAGGTAAAATATACATACAATTGCACTGTGGCCAAACCATGGCGCGTCAGTGTGAACCCGCTATAGGGCTAGGTTCACATGCTTGCATGTCAGGACCATGCACAAAATTGTGGTTTCCCTAACACAGAAGCGCACAGTCCTTTGGTGGATGCGCAGCAGTGCCATTAATAGTTAAAGGCACCCCTACATATTTGCTAACGGCTGCAGCACCGTGTGGTTTGGTGCAAAACATTTTTAGAAAAGAGTCATGGACTACTTTTCCACATTGACACCACATGCCACTACCCCATATGTGTGCATCCATTACTCTCAGGCTGGTGGCAGAGTAACACTAAGTACTATTATAGTGCATGCCACAAACATTACAGACTTCGCACTACTATTAGTCTGATCGTGCACGCGGGGGTTCAGTTTGCCATCTTTGCCCTGGGCCTTGGATGACCTTGTCCCAGCACTGCTCTTGTAGATTGATGTTGTTTTGCCGGAGCATTCTGAGGCTGCATTTTACCTGCTTTGCGTTGTGTTTCATGCAGAAAGTCTACTGCAGTTCACGGAGATCTGTGTGCATTTAAAGCAAAGATGTTCACACAGCCTTTTCTGTAGTTTGTTTTTCAGTAGTGTTTCATTCATATACAAATGACAGCATTTGTTAACAATCCCAATGTATACAAACCTCTGAAAATAAGTCAGTTGACACAAACTGATATTAATGAATTGAAAATCACCATTGAAGAAAGCACATTTATACAAAATGTGAGCTAACAAAACTAACAATAAACTATTAAGCCCCCGTTCACACTGCAGAAAAAACACGTGCATCTTTGGCTCCATTTCAGGGCAAAATTCAGGCATAGATTCGGACCTGATTCGTCCCTGAAATGGGGAACAGGGACACACAGCGCTCCTGTGCGTTCCGCAGCGGGTTATAGTGTGAACCCGGGCTCATATTTGCTTCCTTTTGGTCCACGAAGCATTCAGCCCCCGGAAAGGCTTTACCCACTTCCTGACCAGGCCATTTTTATGATACGGTACTGCATTGATTTAACTGACAATTGCGCAGTCATGCAGCTCTGTACTCAAATAAAATTGATGTCCTTTTTTCCCCACAAATAGAGCTTTCTTTTGGTGGCATTTCAACACCTCTGCGGTTTTTATGTTTTGCACTTTAAACAAAAAAAAAAGTGTAAATTTTGAAAAAAAACTATATTTTTTAGCGTAAAACACAGAGTGATGGGTTCAGGAAAGTGCAATACAACAAGCACTGGGTTCAGGAGAGCATAATACACAAATTGCTGGGTTCAGGAGAGTGCAATACACAGAGCGCTGGGTTCAGGAGTAGTGATGGACAAACTTCCGAAGGGACGTTACGCGAACCGCAAACGCGGCCAAAAGTTTGCAATCTGCAAAGTTTGCCGCGGACCCCATTGACTTTAATGGCAGGCGAACCTTAAAAACCTCCAGGTCATATTTTCAACCACAAAATACTTACTAGCTGTGCACACATAGTCCCACAACATGGAAACTGACATAACAAAAGTATTAAGTGAATCTGGGATCGACAACGACAAGCATTCTTTTTTTATCTGTGAAATTTTGACAATTCAGGAGCGCATGAAGGCCATGGAGGATATGCAAGGTCAAGGCAGGCTATGAAGGGGGTGCAGGAGATGATCAGTGTCACAGTCAGGGCAGCGCAGTCCTGTGCCAGTGTGCCAACCTGTGCTTGAGCCCCTCCCTCTGCCCGGCCCTTACCCTCACCTATGCAGGGCTCCACTGCGGTGGTCCAGAGGTGCCAGTCCAGTGCTGATCCTCAGCCATGGTGCTGGCACTGCCTGCTGATTGGTTTCTCTGCTGCTATCTCCCTCACTGAAACCGGCACCGCGATAGAGACTGAGCACTGACACCAGCACCGTGATAGAGAGCACTGACACCAACACTGTGATAGAGAGCCTTGACACCAGCACCGTGATAGAGAGCACTGACACCAGCACCAAGATAGAGAGTACTGACACCACACCAGCACAGTGATAGAGAGCACTGGCACCAGCACTGTGATAGAGAGCACTGACACCAGCACCTTGATAGAGGGCACTGACACCAGCACTGAGATAGAGAGCACTGACACCAGCACCGTAATAGAGAGCACTGAGACCACACCAGCACTGAGAAAGAGAGCACGGACACCACACCAGCACCGAGATAGAGAGAAAGCACTGACACCATCACTGAGATAGAGAGCACTGACACCACACCAGCACCGAGATAGAGCACTGACACCAGCACCGAGATAGAAAGCACTGACACCAGCACTGAGATAGAGAGCACTGACACCAGCACCATGATAGAGAGCACTGAGACCACACCAGCACCGAGATAGAGATCACTGACACCACACCAGCACTGAGATAGAGAGAAAGCACTGACACCAGCACCGAGATAGAGAGCACATATTTTCAACCACAAAATACTTACTAGCTGTGCACACATAGTCCCACAACATGGAAACTGACATAACAAAAGTATTAAGGGAATCTGGGATTGACAATGACAAGCATTCCTTTTTTATCTGTGAAATTTTGACAATTCAGGAGCGCATGAAGGCCATGGAGGATAGGCAAGGTCAGGGCAGGCTATGAAGGGGGTGCAGGAGATGATCAGTGTCACAGTCAGGGCAGCGCAGTCCTGTGCCAGTGTGCCAACCTGTGCTTGAGCCCCTGCCTCTGCCCGGCCCTTACCCTCACTTATGCAGGGCTCCACTGCGGTGGTCCGGAGGTGCCAGTCCAGTGCTGATCCTCAGCCATGGTGCTGGCACTGCCTGCTGATTGGTTTCTCCGCTGCTATCTCCCTCACTGAAACCAGCACCGCGATAGAGACTGAGCACTGACACCAGCACCGTGATAGAGAGCACTGACACCAGCACTGTGATAGAGAGCCTTGACACCAGCACCAAGATAGAGAGCACTGACACCAGCACCAAGATAGAGAGTACTGACACCACACCAGCACAGTGATAGAGAGCACTGGCACCAGCACTGTGATAGAGAGCACTGACACCAGCACCTTGATAGAGGGCACTGACACCAGCACTGAGATAGAGAGCACTGACGCCAGCACCATAATAGAGAGCACTGAGACCACACCAGCACTGAGAAAGAGAGCACGGACACCACACCAGCACCGAGATAGAGAGAAAGCACTGACACCATCACTGAGATAGAGAGCACTGACACCACACCAGCACCGAGATAGAGCACTGACACCAGCACCGAGATAGAAAGCACTGACACCAGCACTGAGATAGAGATCACTGACACCAGCACCGTGATAGAGAGCACTGAGACCACACCAGCACCGAGATAGAGATCACTGACACCACACCAGCACTGAGATAGAGAGAAAGCACTGACACCAGAACCGAGATAGAGAGCACATATTTTCAACCACAAAATACTTACTAGCTGTGCACACATAGTCCCACAACATGGAAACTGACATAACAAAAGTATTAAGGGAATCTGGGATTGACAATGACAAGCATTCCTTTTTTATCTGTGAAATTTTGACAATTCAGGAGCGCATGAAGGCCATGGAGGATAGGCAAGGTCAGGGCAGGCTATGAAGGGGGTGCAGGAGATGATCAGTGTCACAGTCAGGGCAGCGCAGTCCTGTGCCAGTGTGCCAACCTGTGCTTGAGCCCCTGCCTCTGCCCGGCCCTTACCCTCACTTATGCAGGGCTCCACTGCGGTGGTCCGGAGGTGCCAGTCCAGTGCTGATCCTCAGCCATGGTGCTGGCACTGCCTGCTGATTGGTTTCTCCGCTGCTATCTCCCTCACTGAAACCAGCACCGCGATAGAGACTGAGCACTGACACCAGCACCGTGATAGAGAGCACTGACACCAGCACTGTGATAGAGAGCCTTGACACCAGCACCAAGATAGAGAGCACTGACACCAGCACCAAGATAGAGAGTACTGACACCACACCAGCACAGTGATAGAGAGCACTGGCACCAGCACTGTGATAGAGAGCACTGACACCAGCACCTTGATAGAGGGCACTGACACCAGCACTGAGATAGAGAGCACTGACACCAGCACCGTAATAGAGAGCACTGAGACCACACCAGCACTGAGATAGAGAGCACTGACACCACACCAGCACCGAGATAGAGAAAGCACTGACACCATCACTGAGATAGAGAGCATTGACACCACACCAGCACAGAGATAGAGATAGAGCACTGACACCGGCACTGAGATAGAAAGCACTGACACCAGCACTGAGATAGAGAGCACTGACACCAGCACCATGATAGAGAGCACTGAGACCACACCAGCACCGAGATAGAGAGCACTGACACCACACCAGCACCGAGATAGAGAGAGAGCACTGACACCAGCACCGAGATAGAGAGCACTGACACCAGACCAGCACCGAGATAGAGAGAGAGCACTGACAGCAGCACCAAGATAGAGAGCACTGAAACCAGCACCGAGATAGAGAGAGAGCACTGACACCAGCACCAAGATAGAGAGCACTGACACCACACCAGCACCGTGATAGAGAGCACTGACACCAGCACTGTGATAGAGAGCACTGACACCAGCACCAGCACCGTGATAGAGAGCACTGACACCAGCACTGTGATAGAGAGCGCTGACACCAGCACCATGATAGAGAGCACTGAGACCACACCAGAACCGAGATAGAGAGCACTGACACCACACCAGCACCGAGATACAGAGAGAACACTGACACCAGCACCGAAATAGAGAGAGAGCACTGACACCAGCACGTGATAGAGAGCACTGACACCAGCACCAAGATAGAGAGAGAGCATTGACACCAGCACCGAGATAGAGAGCATTGACAGCAGCACTGATACCAGCAACTCGCTGCGGGATCCAAAAATATGACACCGCTCAACCTCTTCAAACAGGAGGGTACGGACATATAGTACGGTGTACTTTTTTTGTACAAGGAAGTGAGCCAAAGGTAGAAAAAAGGTCTGTGTGCTCGATTAAATAAATAATTTATAGAGTTATGCATATACATGGTCTACTAGTCACATGTGTTGAATTCCTCCGAGATCCATGCCTCATTAATTTTTATAAATGTGAGGTAGTCAACATTGTTGTGAGCTAGGCGAGTGCGCTTATCGGTCACGATCCCCCCTGCTGTGCTAAACGTCCTTTCAGACAGGACACTGAGCGAGGGGCAAGCCAACAGTTCCATTGCAAATTGGGCAAGGTCTGGCCAGAGGTCAATCCTGCCCACCCAGTAGTCCAGGGGTTCATCACTTCTCAGAGCGTCCACATCGGCCATTAACCCGATGTAGTCAGACACCTGTCAGTCTAGGCTTTCCCTGATGCTGGATCCGGATGAGACCTGTCGTTGGGTCGGCTGAAAGAATGACCTCATATCAGAAGTCACCAACACATCTTCAAACCTCCCTCTTCTTGCAGGCGCTGTTGGATTGGTACCCGCAACTCTTTCTCTGGGAGTGGGAATTCCTCCTCTGCCAGCGTACACAAAAGCAGAATGCAGCATTTCTCGAAGCAAGGCCTGGAAGTGCTCCATTCTGACAGCCCTCTGTGACAGTGGTAACATTTCTGCCATTTTGTGTTTGTACCGGGGGTCTAAGTACGTTGCCACCCAGTACTGGTCCTTGACCTTTATGCTTTTTATATTGGGGTCCCTGTTAAAACACTGGAGCATGAAGACCTCCATTTGCACTAAACAGGAAGTGGTGTGGTGGCCTGGCTGCTGCTCATCATCCAGGATAATGTCATCCTCCTTGTTCTCCTCTCCCCATCCACGCACAACAACAGGGATCCCAGAAAGGTTTAAAGCATGCTCTTCTTGTTCCTCCTCATTCGCCCCGACAACATCTTCCTCTGACTCCTCTTCAGACTCCTGTTGTTGACTTGTCTCAGATAGAGTAGCCCCCCCTGGGAATTCATCCAGCATTGCGACTTCCTCATCTTCCTGCTCCTGCTCCTCTACGGCTTGATCAATGACACGACGCAATGCATGCTCCATAAAGAAGGCATAAGTTACAATGTCACTTATGGTGCCATGGCTGCGACTGACCAGTTTGGTGATCTCATCAAATGGCGGCAGAAGCCTGCATGCGTTGCGCATGAGCAGCCACTGGTGCGGTAAAAAAAAGTAAGCTCTCCAGAACCTGTTCTGCCGCAGAGTTCGTACAGGTAGTCGTTAACTGCACGTTTCTGCTGGAGCAACCTATCAAGCATATAGAAGGTTGAGTTCCATCGTATATTATACGTGTACAACCCTATATACTGTACACCTATACCAGTCCTTAAAAGGACCTTTGTGGACCTAGTAGCTAGTGATTTGCAGACTGTCCCTGCTCCAAACACCAAACTGTCCCTCCCTACACTGATAAAATACAGCTGCAGAATCGGTCAGCAAGCACTCAGCAGCACAGCAGTCAGCAGTGCACCATAATATACTTGAAAGAAAGTATATTCTAAGTGTATTACAACCCTATATACTGTACACCTATACCAGCCCTTAAAAGGACCTTTGTGAACCTAATAGTAATAGCTAGTGATTAAACTGACTGTCCCTGCTCCACACAGTGTCCTGTCCCTACACTGAAAAAGACAGCTGCAGAATCGGTCAACAGTGCACTTAGCAGCACAGCAGTCAGCAGCAGTGCACCAGAATATACTTTGTATCTTTGAAAGAAAGTATATTCTCAGAGTATTACAACCCTATATACTTTACACCTATACCAGTCCTTAAAAGGACTTTTGTGGACCTAATAGTAATAGCTAGTGATTAAACTGACTGTCCCTGCTCCACACAGCGTCCTGTCCCTACACTGACAAAAGACAGAATGTAAAATGGCCGCCAGATCAGGTCTATTTATAAGGTAGGGGGTATGTCCAATTGTCCATGTGCTAAAATGTCTCAATTGGCTGTCCTGTACCCCATGATGAATGTGTCATCATGGGTCAAAGTTCTTTCACAATGTAAACACATATGTGCACCGCACAAACAGCACCAGAAGTCCCCCGGTTTGGCGAATTGTGAACGAGCAAAATTCGTCGCGATCCGCAAGCCCATCTCTATTCGGGAGAGCATAATACACAGAGCGATGAATTCAGGAGAGCGTAATACACAGATCATCAGTGCTCACCCATCAGCGCAGCCTGTACCCATCAATGCAGCCTGATCAGTTCCCATCAGCTCAGCCCCATCAGTGCCCATCAACGCAGCCTCAAGCCGCTAGTGCCCATCAATGCAGCCTCAAGTCACCAATGCCCATCAATGTAACCTCATCATTAGTGCCCATCAATGCAAACTCACCAGTGGCCATCAATGCAGCCTCACCAATGTGGCATTGGTGAGGCGGCATTGATGAGCACTAGTGAGGCTTTATTAAGGGTCACTGGTTAGGTTGAATTGATGGGCACTGGTGAGGCTGCTTTGATGAGAAATGCAGTGCCCATCAATTCAACCTAACCAGTGACCCTTAATAAAGCAATCAATGCAGCCTAATCAGTACCCAGCCATCAGTGCCCATAAATACAGCCTCATAAGTGCCCAGACACCAGTGCCCATAAATGCCATCTCATCAGTGCCCATCAGTACAGCCTCATTAGTGCCCAGCCATCATTACAGCCTCATCAGTGCCCATCAGTACAGCCTCATCAGTGCCTACAGCCATCAGAGCCCATCAATGCAGCCTCATCAGTTCCCAGCCATCAGTACCCATCAATACAGTTTCACCAGTGCTCAGCCATCAGTGTCCATCAATGCACCTTATCAGTGCCCAGCCATCAATACAGCCACATTAGTGCCCATCAGTAGAGCCTTATCAGTGCCCAGCCTTCAGTGCCCATTAATATAGCCTCATCAGTGCCCAGCCATCAGTGCCCATTAATACAGCTTTATCAGTGCCCAGCCATCAGTGCCCATTAATACAGCCACATCATAAATGCAGCCTCATCAGTGCCTGGCCCTATCCCATCAGCCTTACCTGGCTGAGCTGGCTGTGGCGAGCCCAGACATCTGAAGAGGTGAGCCGCCACAGCCGGTTTGCACAGAGCAGGCCGAGTGACACATGAGGTCCTGCTTCCTGGACCAGGTAGGCTCCTATGATGGATGGCTCAGCCGATACAGGAGGTGGAACCTCGTGTGTCACTCGGCCATGCCAGGTAAGTGGAAGATGGAAATCCCCGGACGCTTTGTATAACGGCAGTGCTTACCCCCTCCTGAAGCCGCTGAGCACAGTATCACACAAAAGTGAGTGCACCCTTCACATTTTTGTAAATATTTTATTATATCTTTTCTTGTAACAACACTGAAGAAATTGCACTTTGCTACAATGTAAAGTAGTGAGCGCACAGCTTGTATAACAGTGTAATTTTGCTGTACTTTCAAAATAACTCAATACAAAGCCATTCATGTCTAAACTGTTGGCAACAAAAGTGAGTACACTTTGTCTGAATGTCTGAATTGAGCCCAATTAGCCATTTTCCCTTCCCAGTGTCATGTGAATCGTTAGTTTTATGGGGTCAAAGGTGTGTTAATTTTGGTGTTATTGCAGTCACTCTCTCATACTGGTCAGTTCAACATGGCACCTCATGGCAAACTATCTGAGGATCTGAAAAAAAGAATTGTTGCTCTACATAGAGAAGACCTAGTCTATAAGAAGATTGCCAATATCCTTAAACTGAGCTGCAGCATGGTGACCAAGACCATACAGCGGTTTAACAGGACAGGTTCCACTCAGAACAGGGACTCACCATGGTTGACCAAAGAAGTTGTGTGCACATGCTCAGCATCCTATTCAGAGGTTGTCATTGAGAAATAGACATATGAGTGCTGTCAGAATTGCTGCAGAGGTTGAAGGGATGGGGGGTGAGCCTGTCAGTCCCCAGACCATACGCCACACACTGCATCAAATTGGTCTGCTTGGCAGTCATCCCAGAAGGAAGCCACTTCTTAAGATGATGCAGAAGAAAGTTCACAAACAGTTTGCTGAAGACAAGCAGACTAAGGGCATGGATTACTGGAACGATGTCCTGTGGTCTGATGAGACCAACATAAACTTATTTGGTTCAGATGGTGTCAAGCGTGTTTGGCGGCAACCAGCTGAGGAGTACAAAGACAAGTGTGTCTTGCCTACAGTCAAGCATGGTGGTGGGAGTGTCAAGGCCTGGGGCTGCATGAGTGCTGGCGGCACTGGGGAGCTATTGAGGGAACCATGAATGCCAACATGAACTGTGACATACTGAAGAAGAGCATTATTCCCTCCCTTTGGGGACTGGGCCGCAGGGCAGTATTCCAACATAATGACCCCAAACACACCTCCAAGATGACCACTGCCTTTGCTAAGGTGATGGACTGGCCAAGCATGTCTCCAGACCTAAACCCTATTGAGCACCTGTGGTGCATCCTCAAATGGAAGGTGGAGGAGCTCAAGGTCTCTAACATCCACCAGCTCGGTGATGTCATCATGGAGGAGTGGAAGAGGACTCCAGTGGCAACCTGTGAAGCTCTGGTGAACTCCATGCCCAAGATGGTTAAGGCAATGCTGGAAAATAATGATGGCCACACAAAATACACTTTGCACCCAATTTGGACATGTTCACTTAGAGGTGTACTCACTTTTGTTGCTAGCGGTTTAGACATTAATGGCTGTGTGTTGAGCTATTTTGAGGGAACAACAAATTTACACTGTTATACAAGCTGTACACTCACTACTTTACATTGTAACAAAGTGTAATTCCTTCAGTGTTGTCATATGAAAAGATATAATAAAATATTTGCAAAAATGTGAGGGGTGTACTCACTTATGTGAGATACTGTATGTACAAAAAGGGGGCAGTCGGTAAACTGAATTCTGGATTACAGCCAAAACTCAGAAGATGAATTACCCTTACAAAACAGCTTAATAAAAAGCAAATTTCAGTGTTTTTGATTTGATTACATTAATGAATATTTTTTATTATTATATTATTATTTGTTATAATTATTTATAGTTATTTATTATATTATAATTTATGATTTTATGGCTCAAACTACTATCATACCTGGGATGAGTTTTTCCTAAGAATTGCTGGCCTACAATATGAAAAGCCAAATTTCCATGCAAAATAATGGTACCGCTTTCAGCACCTAAAATCCGAAATAATCATACCACCAGGGAGGTTAATAGGAAAAATCTATCTATAGATGACAACCCATTCAATCAATATAACACAATTGGGGATTATAGTGGATTTTGATCGAAAAGGATACAATTGCAATAGATCATGAATACAATTAAATGCATTTCTGTTTCCATCATGTAATTCCATAATCGAATTGGTCACAATAGTAGAGTGGGAGCGGTTTAGATCCATCTGACAAGTCTTTATCACTGTCTGGGTCCCCATTGTGGAGATTTACACCTCACTTCCTCTGGGGTCAC
The DNA here is from genome assembly GCF_037356315.1 of Lithobates pipiens. Taxonomy (NCBI): domain Eukaryota; kingdom Metazoa; phylum Chordata; class Amphibia; order Anura; family Ranidae; genus Lithobates; species Lithobates pipiens. The sequence continues at coordinate 330,098,900 of NW_027507764.1, read as the reverse complement.
AAGGACAGGAAGTAAGCAGAATCTCTCCCATAGCTACCCAGACAGTAATAAATAAGGGGATAAGGAGCATATACTGTACACACGGTGGCCAATGGGAATTGCAGAGTCTCTTTCCAGGAATGAATGCTTTAGGGAACTACTAGGATTCCCCCAAATGGTTAAAAGGGAATCCATCCTGAAAGAAATATGAAGGTGTCCATTGCTGACCATCCTCTGAAAATGCTAGACTCCTGGCTGGCTCCGGCTCAGGGGCGGGCTGAGCCGAGGGGGCAGGGAGGCAATGTCCCCCAGGAGCTGCCCTGCTGACCCATAAAAAGGCCAGTGTACAAAGGCCATATTTACACAGCCACTGGCCACCACTACACTGTACTATAAGTGCTGCGGAGTGGTAAAAGTGTTCCGAATGTGCTCTGCCTCCTACATCTGGGCAGCACAGTCACTTCCCTGTCAGGCGGAGTGATGGAGTGATCTTCGCCTGATAGGAGCTTCTGAGTCCCGGCCTGGCATGACATAATTCAAAGTCCAGTATGCGGGGTGGATAGGGAAAAGAGAAAGCTGCAGCTGCTGCCAATGTGACCCATGAGGAGCCAGTGAACCAGTGAGTGACCAGAGGAGAATAGCATAGGCTAAGGTACTTTTCTTCAACTGGCTGAAAAGGTTAACTTTGTTTTTTTTTGTTTTTTTGGGGGGGGAGGGGGGGGGGGTCTTGATTAATTTACAATGCTATTTGTAATATGCAGCATGGAGGGGGTTAATGTACCGTCACTGGACACTGATGCGCTAGTGACCAGTGGCAATTAATGAACCCCATTGTGCTGCATTAGTGGCAGTGGCACAATCATTGTTAATTAACCCTTTAATGCTCCAGCATACATGGGTTCATAAACACTGCTACTGGTGCCACTGCCATTAATGTATCAGTGATCAGTGGCAGTACACTAACCCTCTCCATGCTGCATATTAAAAATAGCATAGTAAATTAATCACTTCAGCTCCGGAAAATGTACCCCTCTTTATGACCAGGCTATTTTTTGTGATACGGCTTTGCTTTACTTTAACTGACAATTACACAGTAATGCGCGACACTGTACCCAAATAAAATGTATGCCCTTTTTTTCCCCACAAGTAGTGCTTTCTTTTGGTGGTAATTGATCACCTCTGCAGTTTTTATTTTTTGCACTATAAGCAAAAAAAGACTGACAATTAAAAAAAAAAAAAAAAAATATATATATATATATATATATATATATATATATATATATATATATATATATTGATTGGTTTGCGCAAAAGTTATAACGTCTACAAACTATGGGATAGATTTATGGCATTTTTTTTTTTTTTTACTAGTAATGGCGGCAATCAGTGATCTTTAGCGGGACTGACATTGCAGCGGACAGGTCGGACACAAAGTAACACTTTTGACACTTTTTTTGGAACCAGTGACATTATTACAGTGATCAGTGTCAAAAATATACACTGTCACTGTATAAATGACACTGGCAGGGAAGAGGTTAACATCAGGGGCAATTTAATTTTTTTATTTATTTTACTGATAGTAGTGGCGATCTGCGATTTTTAGAAGGACTGCGACATTGCGTAGGACAAATATGACCCTAAGTGACACTTTTTGGGGACCAGTGACACCAATACAGTGATCAGTGCTAAAAAAATGCATTGATCACGGTATAAATGACACTGGCAGGGAAGGGGTTAACACCAGGAGCAATGAAAGGGTTAAACATTTGCCCTGAGAGGTGCTTTCTAACTGTGGGGGAGAATGGATTTACTGGAGGAAAAGAGAGATCAGGATTCAACTTAGCTGAAACTCGATCTCTCTCTTTTCTTCCCTGACTGAGCAACAAAGTGCTTTATATGGAAACACTACTTGTTATGAAAAAAATTCATGTATCTTTGTCCTATTACTAATTTGGACAGTTGTGGATGCAACATGGACTCTCGTGGTACGGTATAAACTTACGACAGTCAATTTACTAAAATATATAAATTTATTATGCACAAACACACACATAGTAAAACGGCTTTAATAGTAGATAAATTGCATTGGATGCTCCTAATCATGGAGTATCCATTTGTCTGACACAAATTGGAAGCCACAAATTTACATAGGCACACAGCTGATTTGTCTCTCCTGTGAACGATCAGTGGGTCGCAGCGGTCATCGCAGCCGCTGGACCCACTGAATGGCGTCCGCTTTGTCCAATTACAGCAGGAGTGGGGCGGGAGCTGCGCACCTGCGGCACGCGGAAGACCCTTAAACCACGTGCACGAAGTCACGTAGAGGTACATGATTTTGTGCACCTGGGCTGCCCTGCCACAGTAAATGTACATAGGGCAATCCGGAAGCAGTTAAAGTATTTTATCTGTTTGATGAGTTCAAAAAATGTTTTTGATTATGATCCGATGACTGTGAAATATAGGTACTAATGTGCAAACCAAAATAAATAATACATTTAAGACTAAGTACCTGCCAACATAAATGGTGTTCCCACACAGTTAATTAATGTAATGAATAGTGTGGCGCTTACTCAAATTATATTGTGATCCATCAAGTGATGTATCAACTAAAAATTATGCTTTACATGTGCAACAGCAATAAATAAATAAATATGAATTATCCTTCATAAGCATTAAAGTAAAATATTTCAAAGTGACAAATAATGATGATCCTGAATGTACAAATATAACAGCAATATATAAATAATATATACTTTTCTTCATAAATAGTAAAGTGCAATAATTCCAAAATGACATAAATAAAGTGCTTGTGCAAAAAGGGGATCCAATTTATCCAAATGCTTCCACCATCCGTAGTGCGCCAGTGGTTTGCCCCAGACTCTCACCTTAGACATAGACCCCTACAGGTCAAGTAAAGCCTCTGTATAAACGTAGCTCCAGGTTCCAAGGTAATACAACCCTTTTTCCAGGGACAACCAGCCAGATAGAAAATAACGGCTTGCACTGATGCTGTTAATTTTTTTACAGGTTCTTCCTTCCCATCATATGCAGTTTACATGCAACAAAAAGGGGTCACCGTGGTGTAGTGTATTATATATATAATTTATTTTAACAACGTAGTAATTTACAGTTAAAAATAACTAAGTTACTGTTATGTTATATTAATAACGGCTTACACTGATGATGTTAGCTATCTGGCTGATTGTCCCTGGAAAAAGGATTGTATTACCTTGGAACGTGGAGCTACGTTTATACAGAGGCTTTACTTGACCTGTAGGGGGCTATATCTAAGGTGAGAGGCTGGGGCAAACCACTGACGCTCTACGGATGATGGAAGCATTTGAATAAATTGGATCCCTTTTTTTCTCATGCACTTTATTTATTATGAACTTTGTGAATAGGCACGTCTATCTCGTATTGTAATTTTGGAATTATTGCACTTTACTATTTATGAAGAAAAGTATATTTTATTTTTATATTGCTGTTATATTTGCACATTCAGGATCATCGTTATTTGTCACTTTGGAATATTTCACTTTATGGCTTATGAAGGATAATTAATATTTATTTATTTATTGGGGTTGCACATTGAAAGCATCATTTTTAGTTAATACATTACTTGCTATATCACAATATAATTTGAGTAAGCACCATATTATTCATTACATTGATCCAATAACTGTGCTGTCTATCTCTACACAATTTTCAATCAGAATAATGGCACTCCAACAGCTATTTTTCTGTACTTGCAGCATGTTTAAAGGGATGAAAACAGGGAGAAATGTACATGTGTTCAAAAAATATACTAAATATGTTTTCCTTTTTTGCTTCGACAATCATTTTATGCAGCTCTTACATGCTAAATAATTATTGTAGGCACATGTAACCATTTTCTGTCACATATCAGCATACATTTTTCCCATTTAACAGCAACAATTTTATTCCTTTACATAATATTCCTACTGAAATTGTTCATAATGAAAACAGTCCAGTAAATTACCCTAATACCTACATAATAACTTGTCATCAATTGCCTCTTTGTTTAGCAATGGAAAATAATAGAGAGTGCCCACTGAGTCACCATGTCCAGGAACAGGAGTAGAGTAGAAATGACATGGCTTCAGCTTTATAGTAAATATGATTAACTATAAAACTTTATGCTGTGTATGTAAAGCCGTACTTAATATTTTAATAAAGTCAATTAAATTGTACCAACACAATCAAATTATAAGTCAAATTAAACAAAAACCTCCAATTATGTATTCCTATTTAGAGTCAATATAAGAAATAAAATGTGCAATTAGTATGCAAAATGTTTTTGCGGTTCCATTTTGAGTATCAATTCACAAAAAAAGATGTTGTGGAAGTAAATAAAAAAGTTTGAAATAAGGCAATTACCTTAAAAGGAGCTCAGCTATGAGAAAAGATTACCTGAATTAGACATACTGTATTTAGTTATTTGAGAAGAGATGATTAAGAAAGGATATGCGCACATGAACACAGTACTGTGCAAAAGTCTTAGGCATGTGTGAAAAAATTCTGTAAATTAGGAAAGTTTTCAGAAATAGAAATGTTAAGAGTTTATTTTTATCAATTAACATAATGGAAAGTTAATGAACAGAAGAGAAATCCAGACCAAATCAAAATTTGGTGTGACCACCCATTGCCTTCATAACCAAATCAATTCTTCTAGATACATTTGCACACAGTTTTTAACCACGTCAGCCCCGGATGATATGGCTGCTCAATGAATAGGCCATTTTTTGCAATACAGCACTGCAACACTTTAACTGCTAATTGCATGGTCGCACAATCCCACAAATAGAGCTTTCTTTTGGTGGTATTTGATCACCTTTGCATTTTTTATTTTTTGCGCTATAAACAAAAGAAGAGTGATAATTTGGAAAACAACTAAATATCTTTTACTTTTTGCTATAATAAATATCCCATATTTAAAAAAAAAAAAACGAAAAAAAAAATATTTTCCTCAGTTTAGTCAGATATGTATTCTTCTACATATATTTAGTAAAAAAAAAAAAAAATTGCAATAAGCATATATTGATTGGTTTGCGCAAAAGTTATAGTGTCTACAAAATAGGGGATAGATTCATGGCATTTTTATTATTATAATTTTTTTTTACTAGTAATGGCAGCGATACCAATTTTTATTGGGACTGCAATATTGTAGCGGACAAATTGGACCCTTTTTACACATTTTTGGGACCATTGACAATTACACAGCGATCAATGCTATAACCCTACCCTACAGTTTCATGTCTCTTTACATTTTTTAAGGTGCTGTTTTCACATTATGACCTAAAACAATAAAATCAGACTACACACCAAAAAAAAAAAAAAAGGCAAAAAATTGAATCAGAAGTCATTCAGTACCCTTTGAAGAATGTTAGCCACCAAACACACCATGAGTTTGCCTTCCTCGTGGACTCCAGTGCATTTCACTGAAATTTAGGTGGCGCAAAACCAGCCAGATTTTTGATTTTTTTTATAAATTCTTCATTTTCAAATTTGCAAAGCGAAATTACAGACAAGTAGCCACCAGAGAAAGTCAAAATTGACTAGAGATACAGCGTTCAGCAGATCATACACACATGAGAGTATGAATACTCGTATTTGCATATAAGAACATAGATTAGGAATACAGTGAGTATCAAGTTAGAGACTAGTTCTTCATTTCTCTATTTTATTGCGATCAGCATAACAGTTGAATGCTGAAAGTTGTGAACACACTTCAGTACCTTCTTAGACAATAAATAGGGATGGCCCCGATGTTCGAGTCGAACATAAGTTAGACTTAAACATTGTTTTTTCATTTGTTCGCAAAACAGATGAACATATGGAATGTTCACAGCAAATCTGAGCGCCACGGAGCACACCATAATGCACTGCACTGCATGCTTTGGCCATGGAACAGGAGATGACAGCTAGGATACCAGCATGGAACTTTTGGGGGCTTGTTCTTCAATTCCAATTCCAATTCCTCTCCAATTCCTATATTGTGTTGTGTTGGTTATTATTTGAGGTGGTGTTAGAGAAAGTGGTGTATTATTTGTATTTGGTAGTTTGATTGTCTGTTATTTTAATCTGTGTTATTTATTCTATGTTGTATTTTAATTTTATGAATGTTTTATTTGTAGTGTAGTTTTAATTTTGTTTGTTTGGTGCTAATGGCGGCTGTTATTGGTAATTTTGCTGTGTTTTTGTATCTTGTTCAGTTTATTGTTGTGATCTTGTGTTTGTTAAGTGTGTCTGTGTCGCAATAATTCCCAAATTTCCCTTTGGGATTAATAAAGTATTCTGTATGCTGTATTGTTTGACTTCAATAAATACTCATTTCACACTACTCATTAGAGTATTTTGATTTGTCTCCCCATCTCTCCAAGTGGCAATAGATATTCAGTGTGTGCTGCTTCCCAGTCCTTGACTGTGAAAAGCTGCAGGGTGTAGGAACAGGATCCTACATGATTCTATTCTTTCTCCCCATCATTCATTAACTTTTAAAAAAAATTTAAACATCAAAGTTTATTGAAAAGAAGAATGAAAGTACTGTACATATGAGGAGTCACAGCTCCCATTGAGCTTGACGGATATTTGTAAAAATCATAAAACCATAGAACATTTACAATCATAACATTCAAAGTGTTTAGAGAGCATGCAACGTTAGTTAGCTAGAATCAAGTGATCAGGTATTATTTGTATGTATAGTATATCCTCCTTAGAGGAGCATTGAAGTTTTTGATGAGGGCCGATGGAGTCACTTGCCTAAGATAGATAAGGAGGTAGACTAGAGAAAAGTAGAGAGACATAAAAGAGGAGTAGGAGTAGGTGAAGGTGAGGAGTGGAGGGGATAATTATCCAAATATTGTTTATGTAGATCATTTACTGTTCAAGTATGTCTCAATACATCAGGAGTGTCGTTTATGTTTTAGTCAATGGTATATTTAGTTCTTGGTCAACAAGTTAATTTCAGAATGCATACAATATTTAGATCTTACTCATGGAATGCCTAGAAGGTATGTCCATTTCTATGACTATAGTGTGGTTTTCAGTTTTTTTTTACACCTGGGAATGTTTAAACATAAACCAGGCAAGCCAAGTTTTAGAGTCAGTGTTATCAGTTGTCTGGGCTACAGTCTCCTCCATCTCGCAAATCTCGGTTATATTATGCAACCATTGTGTAATGGTTGGAACGTTAGATTTCCAGTAGAGGTGTATGAGAGATTTAGCTGCGTTCAGAAGATGTTTAGACAGTGAATTATTATATTTCTTGAATGAGAAGTTTGAGATCTGGAGCAGACAGCACACCACATCAAGATTCAGCTTGGTCTCCGTGATCTGATAAATAATTTCCCTGGCTTTAGACCAGAACAGGGAGATTAAGTTGCACTGCCACCAAATATGGGGAAGTGTACCATTGTCTGTCTGACAATGCCATCAGGAGTCAGGAGTCAGTGGGAACCATGAATGCAATTTTTCTGGTGTGGCATAACATCTGGTGAGTTTCTTGTATGCTGTCTCTTGTTTTCTGGTGCTGAGAAAGCATTTAAGAGAGTATGCATGCTGTACCATTGCTTGTCCGAGATTGGCAAACCTAACTCTGCCGACCATTCCCTTCTGAAACTGTCGTCGCAAGGCTCACAGTGATTTTGTATCCACATACAAGAAGGTGAGGTAACCTTTTGAAGTGGTTGCGTTCCAGGCACACTGACTCCAGTTTGGTTAGCTGTCTACTGAAATTGCCTCTTTTCGAAAAAAGGTTGACATAGCTGCAGACTTGAAAATAGGTCCATAGCGGTAGGTCAGGCATATGGTTGTTCCTTAATCAGGTTATTGCTGAAGCAGTTGGTAGCTAGGAGTGTCTTATCTGATGTTAAGGAACCGAGGTGATGGTTCCCTAGTCCAGGTAAGAAATCAGGGTTGTTTTATAGCAGTGTAAGTGGGCTTAGAATGGTGGAGATATCTGTACATTTGGCCAAGCGGTGCAATATTGCAAGTGTGGTGCCTATTAAAGGGAGGGATATCTACAATTATTAAAGGGAGGGTTTTCAAGGGTGAGGTATAGCTTTACCAGGGGATCCAGGGAGAAAATTTTAAGGGGATGGGGCTCATTTCATCCTTTAGGTCAATCCAATCTTTAAGAGCGTGGTGACAGTGCCAGTCAATAACGCTAGTAATGTGAGAGGCAAAATAGTCATTTTGAAAATCCGGAATCCCCATCCCACCTTTTTCTTTGGGTCTGGTCAGCAAATTGAATTTGATCCTGGGGTGTTTGTGAGCCCAGATGATTCTAAGGCCGCGTACACACGGGCGGATTGTATGGCCTACTTAGTCCGTCATACAATCCGACGGACAGTCCGTCATACTTTCGAATGAACGGACTTGACCACACACGGATGCACAAACAGTCCATCGAAAGCTTGCGCGATGACGTGTACAGCACGTACGACGGGACTAGAAATAGGAAGTCCAATACACAGCAATGCAACCTTCCGCCGTGTAAATCCTTTCTGAGAATGCGCCATTCTTAAGGCCCGTACACACGGTCGGACTTTTTGACAACAAACATGCAAATTAGCTGTTTTGGAGCAACATCCGACTGTGTGTATGCTCCATCGGACAAACTTTTTCTGTTTTCATCGGACTTTTGTTGGCTCTGCGAACGGACAAACTTTTTGACAACAGAAGTCCGATGGAGCAAAGTCCGACCGTGTGTATGCAAAAGCATCTGACTTTTGTACAAGGTACAAACACGCATGCTCAGAACCATTGCAAACGATCAGACTACAATACAGAAGTTGACCAAAGGTGGCGCTGGAGTCATTGAACGTCCTCTTTTGAAGCGGCGTCAGTACGTTGTGACGTCATTACGTTCGTGTTTGTTGTCAAAAAGTCCGACCATGTGTATGCAATACAAACTTGTGGACAACACACTTTGTACAAAAGTCCACGGAAAAGTTTGTACAAGTCCGACCGTGTGTATGGGGCTTTAGTCCGTCGAACTAGCCTACTCACGAGCGGATTGTCCGCTGAAACCAAAGTATGACGGACAGAATTACGGAAATTCCGAAATACTTAGTACGCCAGACTGCACGCTGAAAAAGTCCGCTGAAGCCCACACACGAGCGGACTGTCCGCTGAAATGTGTTTCGACGGACTAAGTAGGCCATACAGTCCGCCCGTGTGTACGCGGCCTAAGTTGAATTCAGTTAAGAGCCCTAAAAAATCTCTGGGGAATTTTTAGTAGAAGGTTTCTGAACAAATGGAGGCCTCTTGGTAAAATTAACATTTTGCAGATAGATGCTCAGCTAAACCAAGAAAAGTGTTGTGGATGCCAAGCCTGGAGGTCTTTTTCTATTGTTTTAAGGAGGGGTAGGAAATTGTGTTCATAGACTGAGGAGGGTTAACCATTTCCGCAAATATTTAAGTGCCGACTTCTCCCATGTAAAGGGGCAATTTGATTGTATATATTTGAGAATATCCTCTGGTATAGAGATGTTCATTGCTTCTGATTTTTTGTAATTGATTTTTAAGTTTGAGATGGAGCCATATAGTAAGAATTCTTTCATCAGGGTGGGTAGTGAGGTGTGTGGGTTAGTCAAAAAGAACAGCAAGTCATCTGCATAGGCAGCAACTTTAAACTCCCTGTTAGCTACCCTAAAACTGTGTATTGTTTTGTCAGCTATCACCTGCCGGATGAGCGGTTCTAGTGAGAGGATAAAAAGGAGGGGAGATAGGGGCAGCCCTATCTAGTCCCGTTGTTGATGTGAACTGGTGCAGACAGGGATCCATTTATCTTGAGTTTAGCAGTGGGGTTCTTATAGGAAGACATGATCCATGCCATCACATGGGTCCCCAAGCCTATTAACCTGCAGGTTTCTAACATATAATCCCAAGCTACTCAATCTAACACCTTCTCCGCATCCGTGGACAGGAGAAGGTTCTAGATTTTTCACGTATGGGCAGCATAAATCAAGTAAAGTGTTTTATTGACAATGGGGGTTATTTACTAAAGGCAAATCCACTTTGCACTACAAGTGCAAAGTGCACTTAGAATTGCAGTCGCTATAAATCTGAGGGGTAGATCTGAAATGAGGGGAAGCTCTGCTGATTTTATTATCCAATCATGTGCAAGCTAAAATGCTTTTTTTTATTTTCCTTGCATGTCCCACTTGGATCTACCGCGACTGCACTTCCAAGTGCATGTTCAAGTGCAGTTTGTCTTTAGTATCTCTGCCTGGCATGAAACCAGCCTGTTCTGGGCCGATCAAGCTATGCAGTAGTGGCCTCAGTCTATTGGCCATAATTTTTGTTAAGAGTTTGGCATCCACATTGAGCAGAGAGATTAGCCTGTAGCTGGCACAGAGGGTCTTTATTTGGGTATGACCATTATGTAAGAAGCTAGAAAGACAGGGGGAACATCCCTGGGTGTCGACAGGGAGTTCAGTGCGTTCAACAATGGTTTTATGAGAGTGTCATTAAATGTCTTTTTTTATTGTATTTTTCTTGAAAAAAATTTTTAAAGAGAGAACAAAACATAACTTCCATATGAACAGACAGTATCAAAATTATGATGCAAAATGATACATTGGATAGGAAGAATCAACATGCGCAGGACACAGAAGTGGACAACAAATCAAATGTAGGACTAAAATAAACTCACATGTAAAATAAAATAAAATAGGTCATACATAAGTAACATCATCAGATACGGTAATACTGGAGAAGTCAGGTAAAACTAAGAGGTTCCATATAATAAACATTTGAGAAGTAAGAATTCACAGATGCAATTTGTCAGAGGGAAAAAAAAGAGTTGGGTCTTTCAAGATGTAGTGGCCAGCAGAGGAGTCCCAATCTCCGACTGGTCCCATAGGTACCAAATTTTATTAAATTGAGGGACATTATCGTCGATAGAGGCCATCAAGTATTCCATCCTGGGGATATCAGCTATAAGTTGGAGCAGTCTGAATTTTGGGGGAGTGGTGTTGGATAGCAAACATAGGGGGATCAGTCTCTTAGCAGCTAAGAGAATATATGCAATCAATTGGTTACCCTGTTTTGTAATACCTGAGAAAAGGAGGTCTAACAGGTAGTGTATAGGATCAAGCGGGAGGGACACATCTACCACTTTCTGAATCAACAACATCACTTCTTGCTAAAGGGGTTGTATCAAAGAGCAGTGCCAAAAAATATGAAATAAAGAACTCACTTCCAGACCACAATGCCAACACATTGCTGAGATTGAGGGGTCATATTTATGGATAACTTCAGGGGTTTTATACCAGAACATAAGAACTTTAATGGATGTCTCCCTCTGCAAGACACATTTAGAGGATTTAAAAGTAGAGGACCAGATCCTGTCCCATAACTGGAGGTTAATGGGCCTACATAACAGTTGAGCCCATTTCCTCATATATAAATGAGTAACCTCAGTTAGGGGTGTTGACTCGTGGAGGATGTAATGAATTGCAGATATTAAATATAATTGATGGGGGCCCTGGGCACATAAATATTCAAAAGGGGTGGGTTTATCTAGGATCAGAGTCAGAGATCAGGAGTGAAAAGGGTGCCTGATTTGTAGGTAAAAGTAGAAAATTTTAGAGGGAATATCAAACTACTCACGAATAGTGTCGAAAGTATGTAGACGTCGAGAAATTGGATTGACTAAATTGCGGAGTTGGAACAAAGAAGCGTTTACCCATGGAAGGATAAGTCCCAGAGATAAACTGTCTGAGATGGACGGATTAAATAATATATTCATAAGGGGAGGACAGGTAGACTAGAGGGAGTAGTTCTGTCGACATTTGTGCCATATAGATATGGAGAAGTTAATAGAAGCTGTACATTGATGTCTGAAAGTAGGATCCACATGTGGTAAGAGACCAGATCAGGGAGCATGGGTGAAACGGATACAACACCCCTTTCTCAATATCAGACCAGTGGCTGGGGGGCTGCAGGCTGGACCAGGGGGCAATAGCCCTAAGGTGAGTTGCATGGTTGTATTTTATAATATCCGGGGCACCCAGCCCCCTCTAGACCTATGCTTGCAATGCGGTGGGCTCTACCGTTCCAAATAATTTTAAAACATTTTTTTAGGAGTGCTACATGTTCAGCTATTTTTGGCCTGGTTTTATTTATTTTTATTTTTTTAAACTGTGGAGTTAACAATAGTGCCACAGGCCATTGCACATTCACACTATGAACAGTTAGATTGTTATCCAATGTCTAACCGCTGTCTGAAATTCTAGAACATATGTTGCTGCTGGCTGTTAAGGAAAAGCTGTACTATTTTTTCCACAGATTTAATCCAGCTCTGAGCAATCGTCTTTTATTGTTCAGTTAGAGAAATCTTAACAAAGTCTTGAAAACGTTGTCAAAACCTCCCCCTTGCTGTGAGTGACAGGTTATTTACATATCTCATGCACTAGCCTGAGACAAGCACATCCTGTGAAAAAAGTTCACAATTCACATCCCCCTCCCCTCCTCTCCTCTCCCCTCCAGCTCTCCCAGGATTGGCTGGCTTTACTGTGTTTTGACTGGATGTTTCTCATCATGGGATGTGATCCTCCTGTATGCTGCAGTGAACAGGGAGAAGAATATAGACAGACAAGTGATTTAGGGGAGCTGTATGTAGTCAGAGCTGGGCAGAGTAGAACATCCAGTGATCTGATGATTCTTATAGTGCAGTGTGTGTGCCTGAGGTCACCTGATCACAGTTGCAACATTCCTTTCCATCACCAGGATTTGCTATGTTGGGGAAGAGTGGATTTCTCACGTTTTATAATTACACCCAGTAAGGCTGAATGAGCTTAGGTCCAGTTCGCACCAGTGCGCTGTGCGAGATGGCATGTGATTTCCACCACACTGCAGTGAAAATCACATGCGATGTCCGTGCAGTGCGATTTCAGCCATACGTATGGGTGATATCGCGCCGCATTCTGACCAAAGTCGCACAGGACCATTTTTTTGTTCTGCACCAGAATCGCATGGGTGTTCACACGATCCGATTACTGTCCTGTCAGTTCGCACTGCGATATGCGATCTGAAATGGGGTGTCGTTAACATTGTATGACACTCCCCAGCAGTTCGCATATGGCAGTGTGAACTGCCATGCGAGTTACAATTGTGGAATATTTTTTTATCAGCCCTGTTGGGGGCTTTGGTGACATGTCAGGGGTCTAAACAGAGACCCCTGACTATAAGACCTTACCTTCATTGGAGTCCATATTGCAGAGAAATATGCTCACCCTTGCAAATACACACAGCACTCGGTAGCAAGGAAAGGAGCTACCTGAGCTGTGAATCTGTGCACGGGGGCTTGACAGGAATTTGCCAAAGGATTGTCCAGGTAAAGCCGTAGTCAGGGATTCCAGAAGTCAAAATAAATTATAAACAAGCCAGGGTCAGAACCCGGGGTCAGTCTTGGAACGCTGTAACTTGAACACAGGAACACTGGAACGCTTAGGCAATACAAGAGACACAGGAACACAGGAACCTTTGGCAATGATAGAGACAAAAGACAATGAACTGACAAAGCCCTCAAAGTGAGGTAGTGTTTTACTCTATATCCAGCTGATTGGATAAACTGCCTCAGCTGACCCAGGAGTGAAAGGTACTAATTGCAACAAGATCCAGAGTTTGGTCCTAGTATTTCATGTAGAGCTGTGCAAAGCTGGAAAGCAGGCTGAAGGGAACTGAGGTGTGGCTCAGAGGCAAAGTAACAGGAGCACTAAACATACAGTCATAGGTTCAATACCTCTTTGAGCCACTTGGGGCGTGACCATGCCTGGCTGCCTGTATGGCATGGTAGGGACTGTGACACTGACATCTCCCATTTGAGACAGAGAAAGGACAGAGGACACAGATTCCCCAGTCCTTCTTCTGCACAGAAGATGAATGGAGAGGAGCCACTGTCTCCTCTCCATTCATACACTGAGCAGAGCAACACACAGTTTACTCTGCTCAGGTATCACAGGACACAGAGCAATCAGTAACAAACACTCTATGTCCCATTCAGAAAAGAAAGGGGCTGGTAATTGACATACTGACCCCTTTCTCTGCTCTCCATCCTGACAGGTTCCCCCTGTGCCCCCCTCAAAACCTGTGGGAGAGGAGAGGGAAGCCAGCTGCAGGGGATGAGGGGGGGTAGAGGAGGAAGACACATAGGGGATGTGTACACACAGCAGAGTGGGAGGATGACACTGAGGACAGTGGGGGGATGATGGGAAAGCCGGGAGCACAGATCTCCCCTGCATGGCTTTTCAGGTGAAAGCTGGGGGAGGGAGTGAAACTGATAATCCCCCCACTGTCACTGGACACTTTGAAGATGTGACAGGGGGCCTTGAGCGAGCTCTGCTTTTACCCAAAATGCTCCCTGCCTCTCCTGCATGCTCTGGCCAAGGGGAGTGTAGAGGTGGGTGGGGAGTCTGCTGACATCATGACTCTGCCCACCAAGCGCCGAACAACCGTCACACCCACAGAATCTGGACTTTTTTGGGGTTTCAAACAGCTAAAGGGGGGACATTTGACAGATAAGGACACATGCAGGAGGCATGTATATCCTTATAGATCACCACTATGGCAGTAGTTTAGAACTGATGAGAGTGAGTTTACATCCTCTTTAAAGGCAGACTAAGCCAGTACAATTGCAAATAATATACACAACCAGTAGTGCAAAATGGTCAGTGATTTAGGACAGCGAGTAGAATCGTGATGTCTATTAATTAATAACCATGTCTTGAGGAGGGGCATGGAGGTACTGGGAGGGGGGAAGCTCTGCCACACCGATAGGGAACATACTGTGGCAAGGCTCCCCACACCCCATCACCCCCGCCCGAATATTACTAAGAATTGTACAACCTTGTATGTACCCCAACTAGGCCTAAAATGTAAAATGACTAAACATGTCAAATGACTTCTGAACATTCAGAAAATGTCAGGCTTGATACAAAGTAGGATAACTATTGATTATTAATTCATGGTGGTAAAAAGGAGCAAATTATAACTGTCATTTATGTCACCAGGGAGATTATAAGATCAGGGGGATATGTACAGACCAGGTCCAAGGCTGTATACGACCTTGGTTTGGCCAGGCCTTTTTGTGGAAATGCCTAGGCCCTGTATCTAAGATGAAGAGGTAGGAGAAAGAGAAAGAAAGAAGGGGAGGAAGAAGGAGGTAGATAAGAAAGATAGTCGACTGGGAGGGTATGAGCGAGTATTAAATGCTCTTGAGTAGAGATGGCCTTGCATTTCGCCCGGCGGTCGGTTTGCGGCAAATTTTGCTTGTTCGTGATTCACCAAACCAGCGGACTTCTGGCGCTGTTCACGGCAGACATATTTACATTGTGAAGAACTTTGACCCATGGCACATCCATCATGGGGTACAGGACAGCCAATTGAGAAATTTCAGCACATGGACATACCCCCTACCTTATAAATAGACCTGATCTGGTGGCCATTTTACATTCTGTCTTTTGTCAGTGTAGGGATAGGACACTGTGTGGAGCAGGGACTGTCAGTCTAATCACTAGCTATTACTATTAGGTCCACAAAAGTCCTTTTAAGGACTGGTATAGGTGTACAGTATATAGGGTTGTAATACACGTATAATATACTTTCTTTCAAATATAGAAAGCATATTATACTGCACTGCTGTGCTGCTGAGTGCTGACCAATTCTGCAGCTGTCTTTTCTCAGTGTAGGGAGGGACAGTTTGGTGTTTGGAGCAGGGACAGTCTGCAATTCACTAGCTACTAGGTCCACAAAGGTCCTTTTAAGGACTGGTATAGGTGTACAGTATATAGGGTTATAATACACGTATAATATACTTTTTTTCAAATATAAAAAGCATATTATACTGCACTGGATTCCCACTCCCAGAGAAAGAGTTGCGGGTACCAATCCAACAGCTCCTGCAAGAAGAGGTGTTGGTCACTTCTGATATGAGATCATTCTTTCAGCCGACTCATCGACAGGTCTCATCCGGATCCAGCATCAGGGAACGCCTAGACCGACAGGTGTCTGACTACATCGGGTTAACGGCCGATGTAGACTCTCTGAGAAGCGATGAACCCCTGGACTACTGGGTGAGCAGGCTTGACCTTTGGCCCGAGCTTGCCTAATTTGCAATGGAACTGTTGGCTTGCCCCTCACCCAGTGTCCTGTCCGAAAGGACGTTCAGCGCAGCAGGGGGGATCGTGACCGATAAGCGCACTCGCCTAGCTCACAACAGTGTTGACTACCTAACATTTATAAAAATGAATGAGGCATGGATCTTGGAGGAATTCAACACATGTGACCAGTAGACCATGTATATGCATTACTCTATAAACGATTTATATAATCTAGCACACTGACCTTTTTTCTACCTTTGGCTCACTTCCTTGTACAAAAAAAGCACACCATACTATATGCCCGTACCCTCCTGTTTGAAGAGGTTGAGCGGTGTCAATATTTTGGCTCCCGCAGCGAGTTGCTGGTATCAGTGCTGGTGTCAGTGCTCACTATCTTGGTGCTGGTGTGGTCTCAGTGCTCTCTATCATGGTGTTCGTGTGGTGTCAGTGCTCTCTATCATGGTGCTGGTGTCAGTGCTCTCCCTCTATCTCAGTGCCGGTGTCAGTGCACTCTCTCTATCTCGGTGCTGGTGTGGTGTCAGTGCTCTCTATCTCGGTGCTGGTGTTGTCTCAGTGCTCTCTATCTCTGTGCTGGTGTCAGTGCTCTCTATCACGGTGCTGGTGTCAGTGCTCAGTCTCTATCGCGGTGCTGGTTTCAGACAGTGAGGGAGATAGCAGCAGAGAAGCCAATCAGCAGGCAGTGCCAGCACCATGGCTGAGGATCAGCACTGGACTGGCACCTCCGGACTACCGCAATGGAGCCCTGCATAGGTGGGGGTAAGGGCCGGGCAGAGGGAGGGGCTCAAGCACAGGTTGGCACACTGGGACACTGGCACAGAACTGCGCTGCCCTGACTGTGGCACTGATCATCTCCTGCACCCCTTCATAGCCTGGCCTGACCTTGCCTCTCCTCCATGGCCTTCATGCGCTCCTGAATTGTCAAAATTTCACAGATAAAAAAAGAATGCTTGTCGTTGTCGATCCCAAATTCACTTAATACTTCTGTTATGTCAGTTTCCATGTTGTGGGACTATGTGTGCACAGCTAGTAAGTATTTTGTGGTTGAAAATATTACCTGGAGGTTTTTAAGGTTCGCCTGCTATTAAAGTCAATTGGGTCCGCCGCGGACCTTGCGGTTCGCAAAGTTTTGGCCACGTTCGCGGTTTGCGGTTCCTGTTTGCAAAACGTCCCATTGGAAGTTCGTCCATCACTACTCTTGATATTAATGATAGAGGGTAAACTCCTACAAATATCGGCCAAGGTTCCCAATGATGTCCCCAATGTGGCCTCAAACGCTGGCTTTAAGTTCCTTCTCACAGCTCCCGAGTACTCGGGGGAGTCCCCAGGGCTTCCGCAGCTCGAGGGGGTCAATCCAGGCAGAGATTGCAGGTGATGGTGCCGTTAGAGAGGCCTGTGCTGCTGGGGCGGGACGTAGCTCCCGGACTAAGCGTCCATATTAGGTGCCGCTGTGCATGCGCCCCTGTTCCAAATAGATTTTAGGAATCTCCTTTGGATGGCTTTAAGTTGAGGCAAGGAAATGGCCACGGGTAGTGTTTCAAAGTAATACAATAACCTGGGTATAATGGACTTCATTGAATGTCTTATAGTAGATGGATGTAAACCCATCGGGGCCTGGGCTCTTCCTTGCCTTCAAAGCTTTGATGACCTGCCTGAGTTCTGAAGTGTCTATAGGTCTCTCTAGCTGGTCTATGTTTGCAGAGGTTAACATGGGAAGATTAAAGTCCTAACGGTAGGATTGTATGTTTGTTATTCTGTTGTCTTGGGTTTTGTTATTGTCATGGTGCCTTAGGAGAGTGTAAAGGCTGGTATAGAATTCCTAAAAATGTTGGGTGATTTGTGTAGTAGTGATATCACGTTTTCCTGTTTTTTCACAAATTCCTAGGATGTTCTGGTTGGAGTTGGGACCTTTCAAGGCCATCTCTAGGAATTTTCCTGCCTTGTCTCCATGTTCATAGTATATTTGTTCCTGGAAAAATAAAAAATGTTTAGCCTTTTTTGTATTTGTAATTTGTTGTAGTGATTCTGAGCTTCTAGTAGGGCTAGGGCAGATTTATCTGTAAAGAACTGTTTGTTTAAGGTTTCAAGGGTTTGAATTGTGTTTGTTAGTTGTTGTGTGTGTGGTTGTGGAAATCGAGTTCACGTTATTTTTATATGGCACACTAAGACTGTAGGATATTATTATTATATTATTGTTCTCATTGACGTATTGTTTATGTCTTGTATTGTTTTTTTTTTTTTTTGTATGTCTAATAAAATCTCTCTACTGTTAAAAAAAAAAAGAAAAAAAAATCATCTGTATTCGAGTCAAATTTGAGTCATTGAGTATTCGAGTCAAACTAAACTAGGGAACAGAGGAGTTAAAGGGCACCTGGAATATTCTGGTTACAGCATGTTTTATATTACAGTGCCTTGAAAAGGTATTCATACATCTTGAAATTTTCCACGTTTTGTCATGTTACGCAGAGCTTTTTTTCCCTTTTCTCGGGTTTGGCTGTGGCGGCGGTGTCGTGATTGATGATGGATTTACATCAGGGGACATGTATTTTTATTTTTAGTAAAGGAGTTTCAAAAACTGTGTGTGAGTGTTTATTTCTTTTTGACACTTTTTTGGTGAATGGGTAGGGGTACTATGTACCCCACACTCATTCATATGGGGGGACAAGATGTGAGAACTCCTTTGTTAAGGGGGGCTTCCAGATTCCGATAAGCCCCCTGCCCTCCCCTGCCCTCAGAACCCCACAACCATAGTACAAGGTGTGTGTGTTAAGGTCCTTCAGTGGATTTATAGTAGATAACAGGAATTATAAATTGCCAAATTTAAGAGATAAATGGAGACTTTCTTGTACCAGTGGTGAGTTCCACTTGTTGAAAGAAAAGGCAGGATAATCTGATCATTATAGTCGACTCTCCCATGAACATATTGTAGTCATGTGTACATTTGGGTTTCCGAACTGGTCTATTCCTTCCGTGGCTTTTCACAGAGGTGCAGTGTATTGAGGAAAGCATATACTGTAAATGTCTCATCTGTCCCTCCATAGCCAACACTTCGTTCCGCAAACTCACAGATTTTCTTCTTTTTAGCTTTGTATTCACCAGCCTTTGTGAGAAGCCCTTCCTATTAGCTCTCACTGTGCCACATGCTAGTGTTTGCTTCTGGTAAACATTGCGGAAAAGGGGCAGGCTGGTATAATAGCTATAAATGTGTCGATGATACCCCTTATTGAAGAGTGGGAATACAAGATTCCAAAGGACTTTTTTTACTCATTCCAATATAGTCTGGGCAGTCAGGGAGATGCAGCGGGTGTCTTTTCCTTTGTACACATAGAAGGCATATGTGTACCTCATGGCTCTTTCACACAGCTTGTATTGCTTCACCCCATATCTGCCACTTTTACTGAGGATGAACTTCTTTAAGCCCAGCCTGCAAGTGAAAGAAACAAATGACCCATCCACACAGATGTTATTATCTGGAATATACAACTGGAAACATTTCTCAGAGAAACAATTAATGTAGTGGCTGAATTTTAGAAAGTTTATCATATCCTGGATCATTTTGGGGAGGGCACTGTGTGTTATCACTAAAATGGAGGAACCTCTTGATCATTACATATCGTGTTCTTGGCATAACAAATTAATAAATGGGCATTTGATGAATGAGGTGGGTGGACCAATAAGTTTGTACTTTTTTTTTTTTTTTTGTGATTCTGTTACAGACCCACTACTTAACACCGGTTCTTAATCAGAATCAGACAGAGCACCCTGCTACTCCCGTCTTGAGGCTGCACTGATAGGTGCTGATGAGGCTGTACTAATGGGCACTGATGAGGCTGCTCTGATGGGTGCTGAAGAGGCTGCTCTTATGTGTGCTGATTAAGATGCACTAATGAGACTACACTGATGGACATTGATGATGCTGATGATGCTGCACTGATGGACACTGATAAACTGCCCCAATAGACACTGATGGGCACTGATAGGGCTGTGCTGATATCAGGGCACTGATGAGGCTACACCAGCGATCAGTTTAAAGAACATAATCAATCTCCTTCCCTCACACATAATGGGCACTGATAGGGCTGTGCTGATATCAGGGCACCGATGAGGCTACACCGGCGATCAGTTTAAAGAACATAATCAATCTCCTTCCCTCACACATAATCTCTGTGTAAGGGGAGGAGAGCTGTTAAACTGGCAAAGACTTGCTGTGTTTACATTTTTGATGGCCTGTGATTGGACACAGTGATCATGTAGTAAAGGGCCTTTGTGATTGGCCCTTTAGCATGATCTGTGAGGCATGGTTTCCAATGCATACAGCAATCAAAGACACTTCCTGGCATGTGGAAAACAAATTCTCAGGAGGACATCCATGGACACCTTCCCAGAACTGGAGAGCCACACTGTACCTGTCTTTTGGCTGTAGTGCGGTTGGGAACAAGTTAAAGTTCACATGTGTTTGGATTGCACTTATTGCACGTTGTGCCTTTGTTTATTTACTCTTACACATTTATATACTTAGGAATCATCTATTTGTTTGTTTGAGAGATTTAATTGGACTGTTTTTTATATATTTATAAGTTCAGTGCTGTGAAATATCCTATTTAATGTGTAATCACGATTTCAACCAACCAGAACTTTAAGGAAAAGACAAGGGTCCTTCATTTGTGTTCCCTGCAGAATAGGATAATTAAATTAATAAGGGACTCATTATGCCCCAGAGTCAATAGAGCTACTCTTTCTTGACACAAGTTGCATTGAAATCCCATTATTGGGTAATCAATATAAGGCAGCTCATATAGCCTTTTCCCTCATTAGCCTTTTTACATGCCCACCAGGAAGTACCTATGTAGGTACTTTTATATACAATTGGTTTTGATCCTGTTGCAATACGTATCTTGTTATGGTTGCCACCTATTTCATAACTGATAACAGTTAAACTATGTATAATCAACTCCATTCAATTCTTGGGGGGGGGGGGGGGGGGCATTCTCATTTCATCTTATCTACCATTGTCGAGTCTGTCAAAATGCCCCTTTTTCACACTGGCAATGCAATCATCCATTCGATTTTGGTGGTAGGTTAATAAGGGGTATGTATATGTTTCTTACTAGCAAATATTTTTTAAGATGCAAATTCCATTCCTACTAAGGCATGCTATCAATATCTATAGTTACAACCATTCATCTCCCTTTTACTGATGGACCAAAACCCTGAACTTTTGTGTGTTGGGTCTTATTTCTCTAATTCAGATAAAGTTGATCTCAAAACACTGTATATGCTTTGATGGCAGGAAGAGCTGGGTAAAACGTTGTCAGATCAGAAATTGCAGGAGTTATGGGCCTCTATGGTGTGTGTGTGTGTGTGTGTGTGTGTGTGTGTGTGTGTGTGTGTGTGTGTGTGTGTGTGTGTGTGTGCGCACACAAGTATATGTAAAGCTCAGTCTACAATTTAACATAGGAACATTTATACAAAGTACCTTTTCAATGATACCCCAGACCCTGCTGTATCACTAAATTTATACCTCAATACTCCCCTCTCTGTTTCCACAACTTTGGACAGGATGAAAACATGCTCTAAACTTGGTGAACTTGTTCCAAAGTGTGTAGACTGTGGATTCTTGTTTATTCTCTTCTATTAGAGTGCTGGGTGGTATCCTACATAAAGATCCAGTAGAAGCCTTGTTATACAAACCTGTACAAAAATATGCCACAAAATGATTACCTTTATTTTTAATGCTATCAAACAAACCATAGCCAAATTTTTAAAAATATGCAGTACTCAATTTTTCTGAAGTCAAAACCTCCCTGAATGAGACCAGGGTAAGTTAAAAGTTGACTGCTATATTTTTATATACCCATGACAAGTGTATATTTTCTGCCAATTAATAGAGCATTGAGTTTACGAAATAAACAAATAGTTGGATCAACCTTGGGTAATTGGGATTACCCACCTTTCCTACACTCCCTTGTCCATCTTTATTTCTTTGGCTTCTCTCTTTATCTTTCTTGCTCTTTTTCCCTCTCTTGCTCTTTTTCCCTCTCGTACTCTTTTTTGCTCCTTCTCACCCCTTCTCACTCTCTCTCTATTTCACACACAGGTTGAGATATAAAGAGTATAGAGGAAGGAAGGAAGGAAGAGGAAGGATGCAGAAAGATAGTAGAATAATGCTAGCAGTTTGTAGGAAGGATAGTGTGCAGTTTACAGCACACAACCAATTATTGATCTCAGACCAGGGAAATACTAGTTCTGCCACAAAGAACTTCAATAGTTAAACACCAGCCACAGAACAATGACTTGCAAAAGCCCTTGCAGTCTCTGAATCTACTGAGCAATAAACAATCTGCAACATGCAATTTGTTAATGTTGTTTTTTTCAAGGAAATTACAGTTGCTGGTCCCTGAAAATTGTTCTTTTGAAAACTAAAGAGTGAAGTTATGTGCAGGTTCTCAGAAAAAAACTGATTCCACAACCTGTAAGATGAAATATAATTGTGCTTATCTTATGATGGTTACACTCTATTTTCTGTTTGTCTTTTGAGCTATCATACTTTCCCTGTTTCCTGTTTTTCATGTAACATAATGAAAGCATAGTTTAACTTTTTAACATGGTTTTTAATATGATGTTAAATGATTTTTAAAATGATTTTAGATTTACCATGTAAAATATTATTCTCTTCCTATTTAATAAACAACAGGAACATCCTTTAGATTTTCCTTGCAACTGTAAGGAAATAACCACATGGAAAAAAAAAAAACTCATACTAGGACTTTAGCAACAGTGGGTAATTTTTGAATGAATAGCAAGTATCTTTGAATGGATTTTAAAAGTTTACAAATTCTTTATTATTACAAAAATTTACAAACTAACAATACAAATTAAAAATGGGTTAAACGATTTTCTAGATACAGTGTACACAAAAGGGGAATCACCAAACAGAGGACAAAGATGGAGAACACTGTGAAAATGTACACTGTAAGAAAAAAAATGTTTAAACCAAATCACTCATTACTAGAACCTCAAAAAACCTCTTGCAAAAACAGTAGAGTATAATACAAAGCATAACATTTGTAACTACAAACCCCAAAATAGTAGCAGTGACACTGTGACAGTGACATGTCATTGTCACATTCTCACTTGCTATGTCTGCGCTGCCGTGCCGCTGCCTTCTCTGCCCGAGTCTCTCTCACATAACCCGATCAGCGGCGCAGAGAAAGAGAGACTCGACTTGTAGTTACGCCCAGCACTGACCAGGATACCAGGAGGAGGAACAGCGTTGGGTGGAGCCTCTCTCCTGCACTCGTTGCTAATGCCTGAGCCGCCTGGCGTCTAGCAACGAGTGACGTCAGTCACAGTGAGTGAGTCATGTGGGAGGGAGTCTCACTCTCAGACTGAGCCAATGTGACGGAGGCGGAGCTTCTGGAGAACAGGTCAGGCAGCCAGGGAGAGGAGAGTCAGTGTTATATGCCAGTGATACCATTCCAACCACCTTACCACCACTGCTGTTCCTTCTAAACGAACATGTCCAGCATGAGCATCCAGCACAGTCTATGAGGCAGAGCGCCAGCATTCTTAGTTCTGGAGTCCACCCCTGACTGTGTTGGCCCCACCCACCGGCACCTTCCTCCCCCCTCCATCTTGTCCATGCTACAGGCCTCCGCTCCGCCGCCCCTGAGTTAGTGTTGGCTCCACCCACCTCCTCCATCTTCTCCACCGGCTTGCGCAGTGCTGCAGTCTGCAGAGTGAATAGAATACATTACAGTATTGAGAAGATTACTGGATCCATCCATCCCATCCATCTCCACTCCATTGCTCCTGCATGGGAACCCCTCGGCCTCACCAGAGTACCAAAATAATTGACTAAACGTGAGTAAAAGTATGAATGAATGCCATGTGACAAATCGCAAAATACATGTGTGCCATTATGTATGATTATTTCTTGTGATACTGCGCTGCGTTACTTTGACTGGCTAATAATTGCGCGGTTGTGCTACGCTGTACCGAAATAAAATTGATGTCCTTTTTTTCCCACAAATAGAGCTTTCTTTTGGTGGCATTTGATCATCTCTGCAGTTTTTATTTTTTGCAATATAAACAGAAAAAGAGCAAGAATTTTGGCAGTGCCCCTCCTGAGACTTGACTCTGGATCTGCCTTTGAACATATCTTTGTTTTATAAAAAACAGAAAACCGTGCAGCTTTATAGATGAAGGTGCTCCATGCTGGAACTACATGGTCCTTTGGTTTATCTGGAAATCCCATTTTATTGCAACATGGACAGCGCTGGGGTTGTCGGTTCGAATTGCAACCATGGCACTACTTGAGTGGAGTTTACAAGTTCTCCCACACTCCAAAGACATGCTGACTCTAGTACATAAATGTATTAATGTGAGTAAGGGACCTTAGATTGCAAGGTTCTTGAGGCCAGGGACTGATAAGAATGTACAAAATATATTTAGGATGCTGAATAAATTGTCAGTGCTGTATAAGTTACAAAAATTGAGAAATAATCAAACAAGTAGATATTTCTCCCTCGGCGCTCATGGAAAATAAAATGATATAAGCTGCAACTGTAATAAAAAATATCAAATCAGAAATATGTTAAAAAAATTATTTAAATATTAATAGCGCTCAATATTCTTAAGGTTGCTACACAGTCCACTTTTCCAGTGAGAATAACTGTGTGAATGAAAGATTGTCCACTCAAAGAACAGCCAGAAATAAATCCTTGCAGATTATTGTTCCGAACAATCTCCTTCACCACACCACTTGTGTAACAATCCCCCAAAGGTAGTTCACTTACCAGATATTACCAGGTTATAAGCGTGTCTTTAAATAATTGTTGTCAACAAGCACGTGTGTCTCCATTAGATAATGCTGGGTTCGTAAGTGGGTATTAAGTGGTTGATATCAGCAAACACTGCATACCTCCATCTAAATTAAAAAAAAAAAAAAAAATGTGTTTCTCTTACAAACTTTTGCAAATAAATAATCTTTCTTCATTTATTTAGGCCAAAATGTATTCTACTCCATTCCTTGGGTCAAAATAACCCAAATCAGTGTTTATCATTTTGTTTGCAGAAAAGTAATAGAGTCCACAAACTATGGTATATACAGTATCTCACAGAAGTGAGTAAACCTCTCACAATTTGTAAATATTTTATTATATCTTTTCATGTGACAACACTGCAGAAATGACACTCTGCTACAATGTAAGGTAGGGAGTATATAGCTTGTATAACAGTGTAGATTTTCTGTCCCCTCAAAATAACTCAACACACAGCCATGTCTAAACTGCTGGCAACAAAAGTAAGTACACACCTGGGTGTGGCTAACAGCGGACATGTAAGCAGCTCCTCAGACACTGATAGATCCTGCACAGCATCCCGGCATTGATCACCCCTTCTGAGTGCAACCAGAGATAGGGTATACACCCAAGACTATCTGACACCCGGTAGGATGGTTTGGAACGGACCAGCGGGATATAAAACTGCCGCGGAACGCCAGCTAACACAGGCCGCGGGGGGAACCAAAAATGGCGCTGGTCCCTCTTCCTCCTGTAAGAAGTCGCCAAAGGAAAAACGACTACAGATCGATGAGTTTCGCTCCCCCGCTCACACACAAAACTCTACAGCCTCCACCAAGAAAGGGAAACTGCCAACTACAATAAAGGTGCATTTTGCTGATTCCCCGAAGAGCCCACACCTGTCAGCCACGCTGGAAATCCCAGAAGTGGAGGAGTCAGACCCCTGGGAATACAAAGGCAGATGGGAGCAAGATAGGGAGCTAAAGGGTCCTTCACAACCAGTTATGGAGGCAGAGGGAACTGGGGAGGACAATGAAGGGGAAGAGGACCTTACTCTTAAACATTTTATGGAGGCTATCCAGCAGTGTCAGTCCTCACTGACAACACAGATTGAATCAGTCAGACTAGACCTTTCAATTGTTAAACATGATATGCAAAAAATTTGCTCCAGAATCACTGGAGCGGAGCAACGTTGTCATGTATCAGATAAGACCAGAACTGTGTGGACTGCAACAGAGGAAACCCAAATGTGTATAAGTGAAATATAATGATTTATTAAGGAAAGTGAATAATATAAATACAACCACACAGTGCAATAAATCAACCAACAGAGACCCCCAAACAACAACAGACAGATATGTACAATAAATGGGAAATACCAGGATCGTAAACGATAGGCAGGCCAGGGTCATGCACAGAGGATCAGTAGATAAACAAGGGCAGTCCAGAATCAGAGACACAAGCCAGGCCAAGGTCATACACGGGGAGATCAGCAGATGGGGTAAGGAACACAGGACAGGGAGAGGGTGGACGGATCAGACTGCAGGACAGGGATGATGGTAACAGGTGGGACAGGGTAGGGACCAGGACAGGGAAACAGGATCAGAACCACGGGTCACAGGTTCAGGGCGCAGGAACAGGTTCAGAATCTGGCTCAGGATCACAAGCAGCAGGTCAGGGCACAAGGACAATACCAAGGCAAACATATGAGTGCTTGCCAGCTATTTATAGGCCTGTGATTGGCCTCAAGTGACACCTGATTGCAGGAGGTGCTGCCTGCTCCATACTGCCAGGATCCATCCGCTGGTGGACACCAGTACTGCAGCCCAAAGATGATATAACATCAGCAGGGAAAAGCTCTCCTGACAGCTCAAAACTGACAGGAGACACCTGCTGGTGGACCTCAGTACTGCACGCCAAAAGACATATTATCAGCGGATGGAACATTTCCTGGCAGTACCCCCCCTCAAAGGAGCGGCCTCCGGATGCTCCAACTAGCTGCTGCTGGGACAAGTCCATCAACCTGGGCAGCAGGCGGAGTCACATTAAGCTGGATATGAAGACAGTCTAAAACATTAAACTAGGCAATGGGCATCTCAAGCTGGACAGCAGGTGAAGACAGGTTTAGCAGCAGGCACATCGAACTGGGCGACAGGCTTCGGGTCGTTGGGTTGGGCGGCAGGCTCCAGGTCATCGGCAGGGTCCGGATTGTCGGACTGGGCAGCAGTCACCTTGAACTGTTCAACAGGCACATCAGGCTGGGCAGCCAGCACAGGCACATCAAGCGGGGCAGCGAGTAAGCTGGGCAGAGGGCACCACAAGCTGGGCAGAGGGCACCGCAAGCTGGACAACGGGCGCGGGCACTTCAAGCTGGACAACGGGCGCGGGCACTTCAAGCTGGACAATGGGCGCGGGCACTTCAAGCTGAGCAGCGGGCACTTCAAGCTGGTGCAGCGGGCACCACAGGCTGGACAGCGGGCACTGGCACTTCAGGCTGGACAGCAGACAGGAGCACCTCAGGCCGGGAGGCTGGCACATCGGACCGGGAGGCTGGTACATCAGACCGGGAGGCTGGCACATCAGACCGGGAGGCTGGCACATCAGACCGGGAGGCTGCCACATCAGACCGGGAGGCTGCCACATCAGACTAGGAGGCTGCAAGGCAGGCACCGGAACGGCAGGCTTGAAGGCAGGCACCGGAACGGCAGGCTGGAAGGCAGGCACCGGAACGGCAGGCTGGAAGGCAGGCACATCAGACTGGAAGGCCTCAGACTGGAAGGCTGGGACATCAGACTGGAATGCCTCAGACTGGAAGGCATCAGGCTGGAAGGCATCGGGCTGGAAGGCCGGGACATCAGACTGGAAGGCATCGGACTGGAAGGCCGGGACATCAGACTGGAAGGCATCGGACTGGAAGGCCGGGACATCAGACTGGAAGGCATCAGACTGGAAGGCCGGGACATCAGACTGGAAGGCATCAGACTGGAAGGCCGGGACATCAGACTGGAAGGCATCAGACTGGAAGGCCGGGACATCAGACTGGAAGGCATCAGACTGGAAGGCCAAGACATCAGACTGGAGCACAGGAACTTCAGGCGGAGACACTGGCTGGATAGCAGGCAGATGTTTGGCAGAATCAGGTGGGTGATCAGGTTTAGCTGGCTTGCAGGCAGACTGGAGCAGGTTGGTTGGCGTGGAGGCAGGTTGCTTTACTGGCAGGATCAAATGGATAGGAAAGAACTTCCGTCTCTTTTTAGATTTAGCTACTGAAGTCCTGTAGGTAGCTGCAGATCTATAGGTAGGGGATGAAGCAGACTGGAGAGAAGGGTTGGAATATGGCAGGGAAGAGCTAACAGTGGCTGGGGGAAGTTCTTGAGGGATAGTGGGCCACGGGAAAGAGGCAGTTGGATTAAAGGCAGGATATGTGCAGCAGGAAGAAACAGGGTATTGATATTTGGTGGGGAGTAGAGTATATTGGGCTGAAACTGAGGTTGCCATAAGTGATGGAGGAAGAGACTCTTGGGCAGGCAGGTGTTTGGTAGCAGAGAGGGTTTGTTGTGGGCTGACTGTGGCTGATTGCAAAATACCAGACCATGCTAAAAGTAGTGGTTGTACAAACTGCGGGTTACATACTGCCTGTCTAACAAGGGATTGTACGGAATCAACACATTCTATTATCATCTGTTGGGAACAGGCTGTGTAATGCTCAAAAGAGTAAGGGGAATCATCTTCCAGAAGCCATACCAGTGATGTGACTTGATTAATACTGAAAGGGGGAGAAAAATCATCATGGACCCCCGGGATGCAGGGCAGGGCCAGCTCTGTGCAGATTTGAATTAACGGCTGAACATCCCCAAACAGCATACAGCCCTGATCAACCCAGGAGTGAGCTAAATGAATGGTTTCCAACAGCTGATCACTGGTCCACTCTTTCAGTGTCTGGCAGAGATAGTCACTACTCTCAGACCCCAGCAAAGCATAATAACAAATCACCTCTAAATTAATTTCAGTAAGCAACCTGAACCAAGATGGTTCCTCTGTGTAGCCACTTCTGGTCAGGGATGGCCTTGGTATTCTGTCATGTATCAGATAAGACCAGAACTGTGTGGACTGCAACAGAGGAAACCCAAATGTGTATAAGTGAAATATAATGATTTATTAAGGAAAGTGAATAATATAAATACAACCACACAGTGCAATAAATCAACCAACAGAGACCCCCAAACAACAACAGACAGATATGTACAATAAATGGGAAATACCAGGATCGTAAACGATAGGCAGGCCAGGGTCATGCACAAAAGGATCAGTAGATAAACAAGGGCAGTCCAGAATCAGAGACACAAGCCAGGCCAAGGTCATACACAGGGAGATCAGCAGATGGGGTAAGGAACACAGGACAGGGAGAGGATGGACAGATCAGACTGCAGGACAGGGATGATGTTAACAGGTGGGACAGGGTAGGGACCAGGACAGGGAAACAGGATCAGAACCACGGGTCACAGGTTTAGGGCGCAGGAACAGGTTCAGAATCAGGCTCAGGATCACAAGCAGCAGGTCAGGGCACAAGGACAATACCAAGGCAAACATATGAGTGCTTGCCAGCTATTTATAGGCCTGTGATTGGCCTCAAGTGACACCTGATTGCAGGAGGTGCTGCCTGCTCCATACTGCCAGGATCCATCCGCTGGTGGACGCCAGTACTGCAGCCCAAAGATGATATAACATCAGCAGGGAAAAGCTCTCCTGACAGCTCAAAACTGACAGGAGACACCTGCTGGTGGACATCAGTACTGCATGCCAAAAGACAGATATTATCAGGGAATGGAACATTTCCTGACAAACGTATTAGCGACATGGAAGATACTATGCAACCCATGTTTGCTAGTTTACAGATGCAGAAACAAGATTTAAAGGAAAAAGCCATGAAGTTGGGAAATTTGGAGGACCGTATGCACAGAAACAACCTGCGTTTTGTTGGCTTTCTGGAAGGATCTGAAGGCAAGGAACCGGAATAATTTCTGGAAAAAATGTCTTAAATGAATAGTAGGGCCAGAGAACTTAACCTCCTTGTTCGCAATCGAAAGAATCCCTATACGTTCCCTCCCACCAGGAGTTCCTCTGCGTCCCCTTCTGGTGAAGATACTGCATTTCAGGGACAAGGAGATCATCATGCATACAGTCAGAAATCTCTCTGATATTAAGTTCAATGGAAATAAAATATCAATCTTTCCAGTCTTTTCAGCTGCTACGCAAAAACAAAGAGCTGCTTTTACGGTGGTAATGAGACATCTTCGAGATAAACAACTCAGCTACAGCATGCTATACCCTGCTAAACTGAGGGTCATCAATGATGACAAAGCCTGATTTTTTCTATCCCCCTCAGAAGCCTCAGACTGGATCGATGGACTAGGATAAGTCTTTATATTCCATTTATGGGGCTTTGACTTAATAACTACCTAATCTGATTTGAATTTTACAGATAACTGCTGAGATGGAACTGTTAGTTTGTTCAGGTTTTCTCTGTTTTTCCTGATTTCCTTTTATACCTATCCTTTCAAGACTCCCCGGAACACAATGGAGCTACTAGCTGTACGTGAGTAGATGGAGGAGGGGATATTTGGACATTGATTCTTCTGCATAAGCAATGACTTGGAAGGTTAACCCTTGGAAGTTGACCATGCGTGAATAGGTGCGTTGCCAACAAAACTGAACTGCTATTTGACTATCTCAAACGCACAAGACCGCATAAAATGCTGCTACAGGAGACTCATCTGGGGTTATGGCCTTAAAAAAAAAACACATTGCTCATGCATTTCATGCAACATACTCCTCTTACTCTAGAGGAGTATCTATATTGATTCTCAGGTCTCTACTGATCCAAGTAGTGGAAGTTAAGACTGATCCACAGGGATGCTATGTTCCTCCGGTGTTTAGATATATGGAGACACTGTATACCATAGTAAATGTGTATATCCCACCACCTTTTGAGCTACAACAACTAGAGAATTGTATGTCTGCAGTATTTCCTATGGTGCAAGGTCACCTCATTATAGGGGGTGACTTCAATAGAGTCATGGATGCGGAGATGGACAGACTCTTAATGTGTGAGACTGTGGTCTAGTACATCTGAGACTGGGTGGCTGCCTATGGTTTGATAGATATATGGCAGTGGAAACACCCAAATAGGAAAGAGTTTCCTTGTGCATCTGAGTCTTATAAGTCTCTGTCATGACTTGATATGTTTTTACTTCTCAAGATATTTTACAGAAAGGGGAGGAGATGTCTTTTCTGCCGATCATTCTCACCTGGAGCTTACAATACGGGAACAGGGGCCTATGGATGGCCGGGTTTGGCACATGAGCCCATATTGGTTGAAGGAACCAATGCTGCTATGCTCCTGTGTGGAAGCTATAAATAGATTTTGGCAGGAGGATGCCCGGGAAGTACCAGAATTGATTACATGGGATGCCTTTAAGAGGAGCTTATATGGGGCTTATATGGGATTTCGAACCTTAAAAGAGCTAACCGGGAACAGATACTTACTCTGTCTTCTGAATTGAAAGAAGCAGAGGAAAGCTATGTCAGGGACCCCTCCCCAGTTCTATATCAGATGCTGCAAGATGCCCGAATTGCGTAGGAGCTGGTACTAGTATCAAAAACTCAGAAGCGCTTACTATATCAAAGGCAAAGGATTTTTTAAATGGGATACAAAAATGGGAAGCTTTTCGCCTTCTTAGCCAAACCAATACCTTACCACATCACCATTTCCCATGTCTATGATAACTCAGCCACTCTCCAAGCCTCCAGGGAGGGGATCATGGAAGCCTTCCTTCAATTTTACTCTGACCTTTACAAATCCCATGGAGCCCATTATACCCCCCCCCCCCCCCGGAGTTGTATGTATATGTAGACTCTATAACCATTCCTACCCTTTCAGAGGAACAACAATTATCCCTAGAAGAACCCATTTCCATAGAGGCCATTAAAAAATTTACTAAACATAAGACTCCGGGACCAGATGGACTCCCTGTTGAGTGGTATCTGGAACATAGGGAGGTCATGATACTGAGACTACATAAACTCTATTCCACTATCTTTACACAGAAAAGCCTTCCTCCAACTATGAAGGAGACCCTAATCGTATTAATCCCTAAGCCCAATAAGGACCCTCTTTACTGTGAATCTTATAGGCCAAGCTCTCTAATCAACACAGATTTAAAAATTCTAACCAAAATGTTAGCCTCCCGCATAAACTCAGTAGTTACAACACTAATTAGTTCAGACCAAACCGGCTTCATTCTAGAGATCTACATATAGTAATATAGGTAGATTGTTTACAAACCTTCAATCTCCCAACACACTATAGATCCCCAGGGCAGTCGTATCTCTTGATGCTCACAAGGCATTTTATTCTGTCAAATGGTCTTATCTCTTCTACATATTGTAAAAATTTGGGTTTGGAAATAATTTTCTCAATTGGATTTGAATAATGTATGATCAACCTATAGCCTGTATTAGAATCAACTGAATAATTTCGAAATCATTCACGATTCACAGAAGCAGGGATGCCCATTGTCACCATTACTATTCGCGCTCACTATAGAACCCCTGGCCAGACTCCTTAGGTTATCATTGGATATGCAGGGTATGAGGATTGGCACATTAGAAGAATGCATATCGCTCTATGCGGATGATATGTTGCTGTATCTGTCTAACCCCCCAGATACAATCCCTAATTAGTTAATTAGTGAATTTGGAAAATTTTCTGGTCTCAGAGTGAACTGGACCAAATCCAATGTCTTCCCTGTAGACCCTACCCTCCCATTTGATCTCCCCTGGAATTCCCATTACAGATTACTTCTAGGTTTAAATATTTAGGAATTACAGTACAATTACCGATCTCTACCTATATCACAAATAATCTCTTACCATGCATAGACTCCTTTAAAAACAAAATAACTAGTTGGGCAAATCTGCTACTGACACTAATGGGTAGGGTAAACCTATTTAACATGGTATTTTTGTCTACGTTTTTATATATTCTGGCAAACAGTACAGTATATGTACCCAAAAAAGTCTTCCAAGAAATTGATTCCCTATTATCTACATTTTTATTGTTCCCTAAGAACCCTAGAATAGCTTTGAAAACACTGCAATTGCCTACAACTCAGGGGGTACTGGTGCTACCAAATTTAAGGCTTTATTATTTTGCTTCGCAACTGGTCTACATACATTGGTGGCTTTTTCCACAGATAGAAAACATTGCTACGGTGGCAGAGGTGGCCCTGCTTTCCTCCTATGAGGCTCTCAATAACTTAACATTTCGGAGAACGATTGGAGAAGTTGAGGGCACAAATATAACAAAAGTCTCCCTAGAAATAAATATAGACGGTGCCTCCATTTGGTTCCAGGGGATACACCGTCTGTATCTCCTATATGGTGTAACCCTACACTTCCTCACTTTCAAGATCTACCTGACACTTGTATATGGGCTACAAAAGGATTAAAATATATACACCAGCTATATGACCAAGGGAAATTTAAGTCTTTCCCAATACAGCGACAGGAATTTGGGATACCTGACACATGGAGTTTTAAGTAGCTTCAACTAAAACACGCAGCCATGGCTCAACATGGTCTTAGAAATATTTTTTTTCAAAACTCTCCTTTAGAGGGGGCTTTAATACAACCCAAGCATACAAGCCTGATCTCCACATATTATAAATTGTTAAGGCAGCGTGACTCTATTTAGCTACAGACTTTAAAAAATCATTGGCTGGCAGATATATCGGACCTCTCAGATGACAATTGGCAGGAACTTCTTAATTCCTATTTTGTCACCACAATCTCCGCTAGAGACAGAATGATACGGTTGCATATATTTCATAGAATTTGCTACACTCCTCTGTGACTTTTCCATATGTGAAAAATAGTCAGCCCTATCTGTCATAAATGCCATAAGCATACGAGTGATTTGCTCCACATGCTCTGGACCTGCGAAAAGATACAGCCATTTTGGTCACAAGTAACTCACTTTATTGCAACTAACTTTGATCTACCTAATATTTGCAGCCCAAAGTGGTGTATATTGGCAGTCTTTGAGGATGTGGACATGGGCGCCTATCAAAAACAATTCTTACATCTCCTATTATATTATGCCAGGAAAATTATGGTTTTGTAATGGATATATTCCACGCCAATTCCCCTAAACCAATGGAAAACTTTAGTTAATCAGGTACTGCCAATTTACAAACTCACATATGAGCCCAGAGGGTGTGCTAGTAAAATATGGGGAGATTGGATTGAATTTATAGATACATGTGAACATCCCGAAGATGGGCTGAACCCCTGCAGAGATTAAAAAAGATGAGTCTCTTGGAGCGGATACATGGACCGAGGTCTCTACCTGCTTACGATACCTGTGGACTGTGAACTATGGTGGCTTAAGCTTCTAATATTCATTATTAAATGTGCAAATGTGTAACTGGTTAAGGTTGTTAAGTACAGGAATATATAATACCTTTATTCGGCAGGAAAATGATTAATAGCACACCCAGACTTGGACATGCAGATGGAGGATGGGAGGAGAAAAGATATATTATAAGTGTAAAAAACACAAGTTTCTGACAAATCGATAATTGTACAATGAATCTTTTATGTAATATGTTTATAATGCATCCTTTATGTGATAAAGAATAATAAAAAACAGTATAAAAAGTAAGTACACCCCTAAGTGAAAATGTCCAAATTGGGCCCAATTACTAATTTTTCCTCCTCTATGTCATGTGACTCATTAGTGTTACAAGGTCTCAGGTGTGAATAAGGAGCAGGTGTGTTAAATTTGGTGTTAACGCTTTCACTTTCTCATACTGGTCACTGGAAGTTCAACATGGCACCTCATAGTAAAGAACTCTCTGAGGATCTGAAAAAAAAAAAATTGTTGTTCTACATAAAGATGGCCTAGGCTATAAGAAGATTGTTAAAACCCTGAAACTGAGCTGCAGCATGGTGGCCAAGACCATACAGCGGTTTAACAGGACAGGTTCCGCTCAAAACAGGCCTCGCCATGTTCGACCAAAGAAGTTGAGTGCGTGTGCTCAGCATCATATCCAGAAGTTGTCTTTGGGAAATAGAGGTATGAGTGCTGCTGGCATTGCTGCAGAGGTTGGAGGGGTGGAGGTGAGCCTGTCAGTGTTCAGACGTTACGCCGCACACAGCATCATATTGGTCTACATGGCTGTCATCTCATTCTCTTCTAGAGAAAATGCACAAGAAACCCCTCAAACAGTTTTCTGAAGACAAGTAGACTAAGGAAATGGATTCCTGGAACCATGTTATGTAGTATGATGATGAGACCAAGATAAAAATTATTTGATTCATATGGTGTCAAGCGTGTGTGGCAGCAGCTAGGTGAGGAGTACAAAGACAAGTCTGTCTTGCCTACAGTCAAGCATAGTGGTGGGAATGTCATGGTCTGGGGCTGCATGAGTGCTTCCGGCACTACAGCTACAATTCATTGAGGGAACCATGACTGCCAACATGTACTGTGATATAATGAAGCAGAGCATGATCCACTCTTTTCAGAGACTGGGCCGCATGGCAGTAATCGAACAGGATAATGACTCCAAACGCACCTCCAAGATGACCACGGCCTTGTTAAAGAAGCTGAGGGTAAAGGTGATGAATTGGCCAAGCATGTATCCAGACGTAAACCCTATTATTGAGCATATGTGGAGCATCCTCAAATGAAAGGCGGGGGTCTCTAACATCTACCAGCTCCATGATGTCCTCATGGAGGAGTGGAAGACGACTCCAGTGGCAACCTGGGAAGCACTGGGGAACTCCATACCAAAGAGGGTTTAGGCAGTGCTGGAAAAAAATAGGTGGCCACACAAAATATTGACACTTTGGGCTCAATTTGGCCATTTTAACTTAGGAGTATACTCTCTTTTGTTGCCAGCGGTTTAGACATTAATGGGTTGAGTTATTTTGAGGAGACAGCACATTTACACTGTTATACAAGCTGTACACTCACTACTTTACATCGTAGAAAAGTGTAATTTCTTCAGTGTTGTCACTAGTGATGGCCGAACGGTTCGCCCGGCGGTCGTTTCGCGGCGAATTTCCGACATTCGCGGTCCGCACGTTCGAACGCCTTTTTCCGTCGTTCGCCGCGGCGGACTTACGTGTTTAATGTATACAAGAACTTTAACCTTTGGTGACACGTTTATCATGTGATACAGGACAGCCAATTGAGACATGACAGCACATGGACACTTGTACATTCCCCCTAACCTATAAATACACCCGATCCGGTGGCCATTTTACATTCTTTCTTCTGTTAAGATAGGGACAGGTTCCTGTGTGGAGTAGGGAGAGATAAACCACTAGCTATTTGGTACACAAAAGTTCTTTTCAGGACTGGTATAGGTGTTAGGTGTTGATAGGTTTGCTGTGCTGCTGATTCTTGCAGCAGCCTGAGTGTCTTTTGTTAGTTTAGAGAAAGGGAAAGGACGGTGTATGCTACAGGGACAGCCAGATTAGTCTTTCATCATCATCATCATCATCATCATCATTAGCTGTTACTATCAAGGTCCACAAAAGAGCTGTTCCAGTAACCACTAATCGTTCTCTTTTTTTGCCAATTTGTATAGGGACAGGAAGGAAGCAGTGTTGTCAGGCAGTGAGGGTAATTTTAAAGACTTGCTGTTATTATTAGTTCCACAAAGGTTCTTTTCAGGACTGGTATCAGTGGTACAGTAATAGGCTTGTACATGTATAATATTCTTTCTTCCAAATATAGAAAGGATATTATACTTGACTGCTGCCCTTCTGCTGCAGTCTGCTAAACATTCACAACTCACTTGTTCCACAAAAGTTCTTATAAGGACTGGTAACTTGGTATAGGGTGCTACGGTACATAGGCTTGAGTGCGGTACAGTCTGCTGTTCTGTAAGGACCGCTATCGGTCCACAATAGATAGGGTTGACGTGCACCACTGCTGACCGCTGCCCTATACTGCAGCAGTCCTTCAGCGGTATAGGGACTGACGTACAGTCTGCTAATCACTAACACACAACCTGCTTGTTCCACAAAAGTTCTTATAAGGACTGGTAACTTGGTATAGGGTGCTACGGTACATAGGCTTGAGTGCGGTACAGTCTGCTGTTCTGTAAGGACCGCTATCGGTCCACAATAGATAGGGTTGACGTGCACCACTGCTGACCGCTGCCCTATACTGCAGCAGTCCTTCAGCGGTATAGGGACTGACGTACAGTCTGCTAAACACTAATACACAACCTGCTTGGTCCACAAAAGTTCTTATAAGGACTGGTAACTTGGTATAGGGTGCTACGGTACATAGGCTTGAGTGCGGTACAGTCTGCTGTTCTGTAAGGACCGCTATCGGTCCACAATAGATAGGGTTGACGTGCACCACTGCTGACCGCTGCCCTATACTGCAGCAGTCCTTCAGCGGTATAGGGACTGACGTACAGTCTGCTAAACACTAATACACAACCTGCTTGGTCCACAAAAGTTCTTATAAGGACTGGTAACTTGGTATAGGGTGCTACGGTACATAGGCTTGAGTGCGGTACAGTCTGCTGTTCTGTAAGGACCGCTATCGGTCCACAATAGATAGGGTTGACGTGCACCACTGCTGACCGCTCACCTATACTGCAGCAGTCCTTCAGCGGTATAGGGACTGACGTACAGTCTGCTAATCACTAACACACAACCTGCTTGTTCCACAAAAGTTCTTATAAGGACTGGTAACTTG
This sequence comes from Lithobates pipiens, assembly GCF_037356315.1. Lineage (NCBI taxonomy): Eukaryota > Metazoa > Chordata > Amphibia > Anura > Ranidae > Lithobates > Lithobates pipiens. Next base: position 330,061,191 of record NW_027507764.1, on the reverse strand, counting down.
GTATAGGGTGCTACGGTACATAGGCTTGAGTGCGGTACAGTCTGCTGTTCTGTAAGGACCGCTATCGGTCCACAATAGATAGGGTTGACGTGCACCACTGCTGACCGCTGCCCTATACTGCAGCAGTCCTTCAGCGGTATAGGGACTGACGTACAGTCTGCTAAACACTAACACACAACCTGCTTGGTCCACAAAAGTTCTTATAAGGACTGGTAACTTGGTATAGGGTGCTACGGTACATAGGCTTGAGTGCGGTACAGTCTGCTGTTCTGTAAGGACCGCTATCGGTCCACAATAGATAGGGTTGACGTGCACCACTGCTGACCGCTGCCCTATACTGCAGCAGTCCTTCAGCGGTATAGGGACTGACGTACAGTCTGCTAAACACTAATACACAACCTGCTTGGTCCACAAAAGTTCTTATAAGGACTGGTAACTTGGTATAGGGTGCTACGGTACATAGGCTTGAGTGCGGTACAGTCTGCTGTTCTGTAAGGACCGCTATCGGTCCACAATAGATAGGGTTGACGTGCACCACTGCTGACCGCTCACCTATACTGCAGCAGTCCTTCAGCGGTATAGGGACTGACGTACAGTCTGCTAATCACTAACACACAACCTGCTTGTTCCACAAAAGTTCTTATAAGGACTGGTAACTTGGTATAGGGTGCTACGGTACATAGGCTTGAGTGCGGTACAGTCTGCTGTTCTGTAAGGACCGCTATCGGTCCACAATAGATAGGGTTGACGTGCACCACTGCTGACCGCTGCCCTATACTGCAGCAGTCCTTCAGCGGTATAGGGACTGACGTACAGTCTGCTAAACACTAATACACAACCTGCTTGGTCCACAAAAGTTCTTATAAGGACTGGTAACTTGGTATAGGGTGCTACGGTACATAGGCTTGAGTGCGGTACAGTCTGCTGTTCTGTAAGGACCGCTATCGGTCCACAATAGATAGGGTTGACGTGCACCACTGCTGACCGCTGCCCTATACTGCAGCAGTCCTTCAGCGGTATAGGGACTGACGTACAGTCTGCTAAACACTAATACACAACCTGCTTGGTCCACAAAAGTTCTTATAAGGACTGGTAACTTGGTATAGGGTGCTACGGTACATAGGCTTGAGTGCGGTACAGTCTGCTGTTCTGTAAGGACCGCTATCGGTCCACAATAGATAGGGTTGACGTGCACCACTGCTGACCGCTCACCTATACTGCAGCAGTCCTTCAGCGGTATAGGGACTGACGTACAGTCTGCTAATCACTAACACACAACCTGCTTGTTCCACAAAAGTTCTTATAAGGACTGGTAACTTGGTATAGGGTGCTACGGTACATAGGCTTGAGTGCGGTACAGTCTGCTGTTCTGTAAGGACCGCTATCGGTCCACAATAGATAGGGTTGACGTGCACCACTGCTGACCGCTGCCCTATACTGCAGCAGTCCTTCAGCGGTATAGGGACTGACGTACAGTCTGCTAAACACTAACACACAACCTGCTTGGTCCACAAAAGTTCTTATAAGGACTGGTAACTTGGTATAGGGTGCTACGGTACATAGGCTTGAGTGCGGTACAGTCTGCTGTTCTGTAAGGACCGCTATCGGTCCACAATAGATAGGGTTGACGTGCACCACTGCTGACCGCTGCCCTATACTGCAGCAGTCCTTCAGCGGTATAGGGACTGACGTACAGTCTGCTAAACACTAATACACAACCTGCTTGGTCCACAAAAGTTCTTATAAGGACTGGTAACTTGGTATAGGGTGCTACGGTACATAGGCTTGAGTGCGGTACAGTCTGCTGTTCTGTAAGGACCGCTATCGGTCCACAATAGATAGGGTTGACGTGCACCACTGCTGACCGCTCACCTATACTGCAGCAGTCCTTCAGCGGTATAGGGACTGACGTACAGTCTGCTAATCACTAACACACAACCTGCTTGTTCCACAAAAGTTCTTATAAGGACTGGTAACTTGGTATAGGGTGCTACGGTACATAGGCTTGAGTGCGGTACAGTCTGCTGTTCTGTAAGGACCGCTATCGGTCCACAATAGATAGGGTTGACGTGCACCACTGCTGACCGCTGCCCTATACTGCAGCAGTCCTTCAGCGGTATAGGGACTGACGTACAGTCTGCTAAACACTAATACACAACCTGCTTGGTCCACAAAAGTTCTTATAAGGACTGGTAACTTGGTATAGGGTGCTACGGTACATAGGCTTGAGTGCGGTACAGTCTGCTGTTCTGTAAGGACCGCTATCGGTCCACAATAGATAGGGTTGACGTGCACCACTGCTGACCGCTGCCCTATACTGCAGCAGTCCTTCAGCGGTATAGGGACTGACGTACAGTCTGCTAAACACTAATACACAACCTGCTTGGTCCACAAAAGTTCTTATAAGGACTGGTAACTTGGTATAGGGTGCTACGGTACATAGGCTTGAGTGCGGTACAGTCTGCTGTTCTGTAAGGACCGCTATCGGTCCACAATAGATAGGGTTGACGTGCACCACTGCTGACCGCTCACCTATACTGCAGCAGTCCTTCAGCGGTATAGGGACTGACGTACAGTCTGCTAATCACTAACACACAACCTGCTTGTTCCACAAAAGTTCTTATAAGGACTGGTAACTTGGTATAGGGTGCTACGGTACATAGGCTTGAGTGCGGTACAGTCTGCTGTTCTGTAAGGACCGCTATCGGTCCACAATAGATAGGGTTGACGTGCACCACTGCTGACCGCTGCCCTATACTGCAGCAGTCCTTCAGCGGTATAGGGACTGACGTACAGTCTGCTAAACACTAATACACAACCTGCTTGGTCCACAAAAGTTCTTATAAGGACTGGTAACTTGGTATAGGGTGCTACGGTACATAGGCTTGAGTGCGGTACAGTCTGCTGTTCTGTAAGGACCGCTATCGGTCCACAATAGATAGGGTTGACGTGCACCACTGCTGACCGCTCACCTATACTGCAGCAGTCCTTCAGCGGTATAGGGACTAAGAGTTTTGTCACAGGGTCATTTAAAAAATGACATGCAGAGGAAGAGGCAGGCCCTTCCGCAGGGGTGGTAGGGGTAGGGCAGGAGCAACAGGCTTGAGCCAAAGTGGGAAGTTGCAGAAGGTGCGTTCAATTACTTTAAAGGATGCACCAGACTTGGTTGAGTGGCTCGCTCAGCCTTACTCTTCTGCACCCTCCTCATCCTCTCGATCTGCACCCTCTTCTTCACTCTCTGCTATGTGCACCCCCAAAGACACTACCACCAACAACACGACCACCACCACCACCACCACATACCTTCCGCTTGAGTCACTGGAATTATTTTCCGATCCATATCAAGAGGACATTTCTGATGCGCAGCCACTCTTGGTATTGGATCAGGAAGAGGAGGTAGCAACAAGCGCTACTCAGCAGTCTGACGCCAGTACCCAGATCAGCCCAAGGAGGAGGTTGGTCCCCGGTGTTGCTGCCTACTCTACTTATAGCGGTGGGGAAGGTGACGTTGATGATGACGTGTCTAGTGATGTCACGTGGGTGCCCACAAGAGAGGAAGAGGAGGGGAGTTCAGAGGGAGATATGGACCAGCAGATAGGGAGGAGAAGCAGCAATGACTTACATTGCACAGCAGGGACAAAGCAGACTGCAAATGTATCAGGAGCGAGTCATCGACCATGTACGGTCACATCTGGCGCTCCCAGGACACCGGCACATGGCTCCGCAGTGTGGGCTTTTTTTAACGTGTCCGCTGCTGACAATAGCGTTGCCATCTGCAATCTTTGCAGTCAACGCGTTAGTCGCGGTAAGCCCAATACTCACCTAGGGACGACCGCCTTAAGAAGGCACATGAGCAGCCATCACCGAGCCCAGTGGGAGCAACGGAACACACAAAGCCACACTGCAGGCTCTCACCGTCCAGCCTCGTCTTCTACTTCTCCTTCTCCTCTCTCCTCACAATTGTCCTCCACTCCACCTTCCATCACGCCAAGCTCACATTTTTCTGCAAAAAGGCAGGCTTCCGTGGGCCTAATGTTTGAGCGTAAAAAAATGATGACGCCGGATAACCCTCTTGCCCAACGGTTGGCGGCTGGCTTGTCAGAACTCATAGCCCGCCAACTACTGCCATATAAACTGGTGGACTCGGAGGCCTTTCGCAAATTTGTGGCCATTGGAACACCACAATGGAAGGTCCCAGGAAGGAAGTATTTCTCAGAGAAGGGCATCCCAGAGCTATATGGCCATGTTCAGCGGCAAGTGAATGTATCTCTGGCACACAGTGTCGGTGCCAAGATACATCTGACCACAGACACGTGGTCTAGCAAACACGGGCAGGGAAGGTATATCAGTTTTACTGCCCACTGGGTGAACCTTCTGACGGCCGTCAAGCATGTAACCCGTGGCACCCGTGTAGATTTGGTTTTACCGCCACGGATTGCATGCAGGCCTGACTCTTCTTCTCCTCCTCCTACTCCATCCTCCTCCCTCTCCTCCTCAGCTGCCTCCTCCTTTTCCGCTGCTAGCGTCTCTTCCACTGCACCGCCCAAGCTCCCCAGAACCTATTCCACATGCCAGGTGAGACGTTGCCATGCCGTGCTGCGTCTGTTGTGCCTGGAAGCAAAGAGCCACACTGGCCCGGCACTCCTTTCAGCTTTGCGTTCACAGGCAGATGAGTGGCTAACACCGCTCAATTTGACAGTTGGTAAAGTGGTGTGTGACAACGGTGCCAATCTGCTTAGCGCATTGAAACAGGGCAAAATCACGCACGTGCCGTGCATGGCACACGTCTTAAACTTGGTCGTGCAGCGATTCCTTGTCAAATACCCTGGGGTCCAGGACATCTTGCGGCAGGCAAGGAAAATCTCGGCCCATTTCAGAAGATCTTACACGGCCATGGCTCGCCTTGCTGACATTCAGCGGCGACACCATCTGCCGGTCAGACGTCTTATTTGCGATTGCCCGACGCGATGGAACTCAACCTTCTATATGCTTGATAGGCTGCTCCAGCAGAAACGTGCAGTTAACGTCTACCTGTATGAACTCTGCGAAAGAAACGGTTCTGGGGAGCTGGGTTTTTTTTCACCGCGCCAGTGGCTGCTCATGCGCGACACATGCAGACTTCTGCGGCCATTTGAGGAGATCACCAAACTGGTCAGTCGCAGCCATGGCGCCATCAGTGACATGGTACCTTATGCCTTCTTTCTGGAGCGTGCATTGCGTCGTGTCATTGATCAGGCTGTGGAGGAGCAGGAGCGGGAAGATGAGGAAGTCGCAATGCTGGATGAATTCCCAGGGGGGGCTACTCTATCTGAGACAAGTCAACAACAGGAGTCTGATGAGGAGTCAGAGGAGGATGGTGCCGGGGCGGATGAGCAGGAGCAAGAAGAGCATGCTTTAAACCTTTCTGGGATCCCTGTTGTGCGAGGATGGGGAGAGGAGAATGAAGAGGACGACATTATCCTGGATGATGAGCAGGAGCCAGGCCACCACACCGCTTCCACTTTAGTGCAAATGGGGGCCTTCATGCTCCAGTGTTTTAATAGGGACCCCCGTATAAAAAGCATGAGGGTCAAGGACCAGTACTGGGTGGCAACGTACTTAGACCCCCGGTACAAACACAAAATGGCGGAAATGTTACCGCCGTCGCAGAGGGCTGTCAGAATGCAGCACTTCCAGGCCTTGCTTCGAGAAATGCTGCATTCTGCTTTTGCGTGCGCTGGCAGAGGAGCAATTCCCACTCCCAGAGAAGGATTTGCGGGTACCAATCCAACAGCGCCTGCAAGAAGAGGCCGGTTTGAAGATGTGTTGGTGACTTCGGATATGAGGTCATTCTTTCAGCCGACCCATCGACAGGTGTCATCCGGATCCAGCATCAGGGAACGCCTAGACCGTCAGGTGTCCGACTACATTGGGTTAACGGCCGATGTGGACGCTCTGAGGAGTGATGAACCCCTAGACTACTGGGTGGGCAGGCTTGACCTCTGGCCAGAGCTTGCCCAATTTGCAATCGAACTGTTGGCTTGCCCCTCATCCAGTGTCCTGTCCGAAAGGACGTTCAGCGCAGCAGGGGGGATTGTGACCGATAAGCGTACTCGCCTAGCTCACCACAGTGTTAACTACCTCACATTTCTAAAAATGAATGAGGCATGGATCTCGGAGGAATTCAACACATGTGATCAGTAGACCATGTATATGTCTATAAACAATTTTTGGAATCAAGCACACAGACCTTCTTAATTCATTTGGCTCACTTCCCTGACCCAAAAAAGCACACCGTACTATATGCCCCTACCCTCCTCTTTGAAGAGGTTGAGCGGTGTCATATTTCTACTGGGGCTGCTTATTATGAGGGGTTCCCACCATCCCTGTGCTGTGCTGACTTCCTCCTGGGTGTTCTTATTATGAGGGGCTCCCACCATCCCTGTGCTGTGCTGACTTCCTCCTGGGGGTTCTTATTATGAGGGGATCACACCATCCCTGTGCTGTGCTGACTTCCTCCTGGGGCTGCTTACGGTGCTGCTGTCAGCGCTGTATGTCACGGAGCTGCTGTCAGCGCTGTATGTCACGGAGCTGCTGTCAGCGCTGTATGTCACGGAGCTGCTGTCAGCGCTGTATGTCACGGAGCTGCTGTCAGCGCTGTATGTCACGGAGCTGCTGTCAGCGCTGTATGTCACGGAGCTGCTGTCAGCGCTGTATGTCACGGAGCTGCTGTCAGCGCTGTATGTCACGGAGCTGCTGTCAGCGCTGTATGTCACGGAGCTGCTGTCAGCGCTGTATGTCACGGAGCTGCTGTCAGCGCTGTATGTCACGGTGCTGCTGTCAGCGCTGTATGTCACGGAGCTGCTGTCAGCGCTGTATGTCACGGAGCTGCTGTCAGTGCTGTATGTCACGGAGCTGCTGTCAGCGCTGTATGTCACGGAGCTGCTGTCAGCGCTGTATGTCACGGAGCTGCTGTCAGCGCTGTATGTCACGGTGCTGCTGTCAGCGCTGTATGTCACGGAGCTGCTGTCAGCGCTGTATGTCACGGAGCTGCTGTCAGCGCTGTATGTCACGGAGCTGCTGTCAGCGCTGTATGTCACGGAGCTGCTGTCAGCGCTGTATGTCACGGAGCTGCTGTCAGCGCTGTATGTCACGGTGCTGATGTCAGTGCTCTGTATTACGGTGCTGCTGTCAGTGCTCTGTATCTCCTGCACCCTCTTGTTTGCCTACCCTGGTCCCTGACCTTCCCTCTCCTCCATTGCCTTCATTAGCTCCATAGTCCTGAATTGTCAGAACAATTTCCCAAATAAAAAAAAAATGCTTGTAGTTATCGATCCCAAATTCACCTCATACATGTATTATGCTATTGTCCAGGTGGTGGGACTACGTGCTACCCCCTAATAATTACCCCGTGGCCGCAAATTCGACCTAAAGGTTTGCGAAATTCGCCTCCCATTGAAGTCAATGGAGCCCGCGGCGAACGGTCGTTTTCGCGAACGTTTGTGTCCGTTCGCGTTTCGCGTTCGCGAAACGTCCCGTCGGAAGTTCGTCCATCACTAGTTGTCACATAAAAAGATATAATAAAATATTTACAAAAATGTGAGGGGTGTACTCACTTCTGTTAAATAATGTATATATCTGAAAATTGATCTGATGTACTCACAGCCATTATCATTTCTTGGGCCCCATAGCACACCTAGGAAAACACCAGGGCATTACAAACATCCCCCAAATTACCTTTTTTTTGGAAAGTAGACAGTCCAAGGTATTTAGTAAGTTTTGGAGAGTTTTTTAAGTTTTTTTTTTCACTATTATTTTTTTTTACATACTGTCACCAGTGCAGTACAGCATCATCATATAACTGGTGTGGTAGTCATCAGGGACACTGCCTGTTGACAGTATGTAAAGATGAATAAATAATAATCATTTTTTGTAATTAATATTTTTTTTCCGATTTTGACCAGAGCAGAGCAATACAGTGTTACCATAGTAACACTGTACTACTCTGGGGAAGCGATCAACTTTTTTCATTTTTTTTTTTGGTATAAGCAACCATTTTAAGCAACCATTTTTACTGAATGAAAATGACCAATTACAGCTAGCAACACAATTGTACACAATGGATGGCATGAAAGGAATTGTTTGCAATTGTCATGTGATCTGCTGTGATTGGTCACAGCTATCACATGATACTGGCAGCAGGCAGTGATCTGTCATTGTCTGTGTCCTGTGGACACAGCAGGTGACAGATTGTGCCAGCAGCGTTCCTGCATAGCTGTATATGAGGCATGTTCTGGAAGGATGACGAAAGGGCAGGAAGTGGTTAAGTATATTGAACTAGAACACTGCAGGATGCCTTTCTTAACCCATTTTTAATAGCCACAATTATTCAAGCCATGGGTTCCTGAAAGATTTTGGTCTATGGTGGCTCAGTAGTGGTGGATTCACTAAAGACGAATAGGGTGTTCACTTTGCAACTCTTTTGATTTCCACAATTCAATCATGTACAAGCAAAAAGCAACAATTCTGTTCTTTTTTTCTTTTTTTCCTTGTACATGATTGGGTACTTTTTGTCAATTGAAACTTCCCCACATTCACTAACCTCTGTAGCAAATTTTCTTGCAAAGTGACCACCATATTTGACTTTAGTAAATCAATCCCTTTAGTCTCATACAGTAGTTGCAAATTTCTCTGCAACACATGAAGAAGATACACCTCACTCAATGTTTGCCAAATTGTGACCTTCCACATGTACAATGCAGCATTTTCTTGTTAGGTAACATGAAGGTAATCTGCTGGTATAGCAGCATATTTTAGCATTTGTTGACTTCTTGTCTACAAGAGCAAGGTTGACAATCCTCCTTTATCTCTCTTATAAACAACAAGGTGTTTTCTCCCACAGGACTGACATTTGCTGGATTTTAGTTTTTTTCACTCTACTACAGTCTAAAACTTGAAGTATATGAATTGAATAATAAAGGATTAGCAGTTTCTAAGATATAACACCCACTAAATTTTGCACCAACTATCATTAAACACTGAAAGTTCAATAAGCTTCTGCTTTTTAAAGATTGAGAAATTACTAGATTTCGACCATGCCTGTGTGAGTTATGTAATATACTGCAGCTACAAGATTTACTATTTGGTAAACCTAATAAAGTGTCCATTGAATATATTTACAAAACAACAAAGAATGACAGAAAATATATAGCTGTCATAGCATTTTGGAATAAATAGACAGTGACCATGATTCAGGAGCATTGCTGAATAACCGACACATAATTTTTTTTTTTCTGACCACAAAAAACGCCAAATGCTCATAAATGCTGATAAACGCTCAAAAACTTGGCTCACTGGCTTTTTTAATGTTTTTTTTTTTTTTTTTTTTTTTAAGGTTAAATTGTTTTTATTGAAAAGAAACGGTATACAATACAGGTATAATGTACTCATTTCAGATGAAAAAGTGTTACAGGTACATGACAAATATCAAACAAAGTAGGAAAAAGAAAAAAGATATGCTGGATCACAGAAAAAATACAAAAAAAAGAACACAAGGGGAAAATAACAGGACAAAGAAAAAAGGAATTGCAGTACGGTTGACAACATGAAACCGGTTTTTCTCATAGGTTTATCTCCAACATTCAACTCTAGCGCAACATAAGTAACTAGTATTTTAAGATGAAACATATGCCCTTATAAGGTAACAGTTTCCGTATGACTCCTCCGCACCCCAAATGGGATCACGCTGTGACAGAGGTGTCATGCTGAGCCTTGTTGAGTAACTTTTTCCACAGGAGGCGTGGAATTGCATTGGATATCATGGAGGAGGCTACTTTCTATACCAATCCGTCCAACATTTCCATTGCATGTCTACGTTTTTACCACACGAGTTCCTAAGAGCCAATAGCCTTTCATATTGAAAATTGAGACTCACTTGAGTTAGTACTTCTGATGGATTTGGGGATAGTGAGCTTTTCCAATGTCGTGCGATAATCAATTTAGCTGTGTTCAGAATTTGAATTACTACTGTACGGAATTGGGTCGGATAAGTATCAATTCCGAGGTGCAGAATTGCTAAGGCGGGGTCTGGAGATTGTAGCACACCTGTAATTTCAGCGAGGATGGTGAACATTTTCCTCCAGAAACTAGAAATGCTCTTACAATGCCAGAATATGTGCAATGTCGTACCTACGTTGCCACAATCTCTCCAACAGAGAGAAGATTGTGTATTAAACATTCTAGCTAGTTGGCGGGGAGTCCTATACCATTTATGTAAAATCTTTTGAGTGAGCTCCCAGTGGCTGACACATCGAGTAGCAATATATGTGCATTTAAGGGCTCTACTCCATTGGATAACATCATAAGATTTGTTCAAATCCTTTTCCCACGTTAGCATGGACGGGGACTTCACCATTTCCTTTTTATATTGGAGGATGTTATAGAACACTGAGATACCCTTTCCCACCGTGGTGGGGGAGAGAAGGAACTTCCATGCCGAACTGTCAATTTCAATGTTTGGTGGAGGAATCTTTAGGAGAAAGGATGAAACCTGGTTATACAAAAATTCACTCGTTTGGGGAATTGCATAAGTAGATTTTAAGGAGTGGAAAGGAATTAGTTTTGAATCGGAGTATAAGTCGTCAACCCACTCTAACCCATTCTCCTTCCATAAAGTAACTCTACTATACGGGAGTAGAATGTCCAGTGTTTGAATTGGGAACCTGATGGTGGCACCAAGGTTTTCCCTCGGTTGTTGCAGGCGTAAGTGTCTCCAGGCTAGGATAGTTGCCATGATTGTAGGGGAAAGGTAGGTTAAGGTTCTAGGTCTCCAAGCGTCAGCCAGTAGAAAAAGACTTAAGTGGGAGGTGTTCGCTATGGAAGCTTCTAGGTTAGTCCATAAAGGCTCAGAGCCTTGTAGGAACCAATGCTTGGCTTGCGCTAGAACTGCTGCCCAGTAGTAGTCCTTAATGTCAGGGAGGCCCATTCCTCCCGCATTTCTATGTATTATAAGTTTGTTAGAAGGGCATCGAGCCCTCTTTCCCTGCCATATGTATTGTTTAAGGAGCTTACTTAGGTCCTGGAAGTGTGACTGCTTATATACTATTGGTAGGGTTCTGAAGATATATAGTATTTTCGGCAAAATCATCATTTTGTAGGACGCTATTCTTCCTGCCCATGATAACTCTGTTTTAGAGAATTGTGAAATAGTCTTCTTCACATCTTGTAGAAGGTTTTTGATATTTACTTCTGCTATATGAGATAAGTCAGTCGTTAGTTGAATGCCTAAGTAGGGGATTTGTTTGGAGGTCCATACGTACGGGAACGTTTTTTTGAGATGCGAGCTCGTATATTGGTTTATTCCTAAGTTCAATATTAGAGACTTGGTAAAATTCACCTTATAGTACGAAATTTGACCGAACGTTTCTAAGATTTCATGCGCAAAAGGTAGAGATACAGCTGGGTTAGTTAAGTATAGGATGAGATCATCTGCGAACAAATTAACTATATGAGTTTTGTGGAGGACTTTGAGACCTGATATGTGTGGATGTGATCTGATGGCCTCCGCCAGGGGTTCTATCATCAGATTAAATATAAGAGGAGACAGGGGGCACCCCTGGCGGGTACCATTCGATATTTGGAAGGATTTAGACAAGTGTCCCATAGTAAACACCTGAGCTGAGGGGTTGGAATATAATGCTAAGATAGAAGAAAGGGCCTCCTCCCGAAAACCGAATTTTTGCAAAGCCGCCGCCATGTAGTCCCACTGGACCCTATCAAACGCCTTCTCTGCATCTATAGAGAGAAGCAGAGAAGGCGTTTTCCGGGCCGTCGCCTGGTGTATAATATTAAGCAAGCGCCGTGTAGCGTCCGATGCCTGCCTCCCCTTCGTGAAACCAGTTTGATCCGGGCTTATTAAGGTTGGCATAAGATCAAAAATTCTATTGGCTACCATCTTAGCATATAATTTAATGTCTCCATTGAGGAGGGAGATGGGGCGAAAATTAGCCGGTGTATCAGGAGATTTACCTGGTTTGGGTAAGGTAACGACATAGGCCTTGAGCATTTCTGTTGGAAATGAACCTGTCGTCCTGGCTGTATTAAAGATAGAAAGAAGATGAGGGGACAGTATTTTGGAGAAAGTTTTATAATATGCATTTGATAGTCCGTCAGGGCCAGGGGACTTTCCTAAAGGTAGGGAGTGTATAGCTTTCTCTAATTCGCTAAGTGTGAATGGATCATTAAGGTCATGTAGTTGGGTATTGGATAGTGAAGGTAGTTGAATTTTGTCTAAAAAGGAATTTATTTGTTCGTTAGATGGTCTGGAGGAGTTGGGATCAGCGTGTAGGTTATATAAGGCTGCATAATAATCCACAAATGCATTTGCGATTTCTTGAGGGTGTTCCAGTCTCTGTGCAGTTTTAGAGTGGAATAAGAATGGAATTGCTGTTTTGATACGTTTTTCTTTTAGGCGATTGGCTATGAATTTACCTACCCTATTATTATGTCCATAATAATTAAGTCGGAGCCTTTTCATGGCTCGGTCATGTATTGTGCAGTACCATTCTCTAAGTTTGTAGCGTACATTATATAATTGGTTAGCGAGGTCAGCAGATGGATTTAATTGATTGCGGGTTTCTAGATTACGCAAGTCAGCTAATAGGTCATTTAGCGTGGAAGCTCGGATTTTTTGGATTTTGGATTTAATTTTAATTAAGATTCCCCTTATATACGCTTTGTGTGCGTTCCAATTGTTGAAGGGACTAGTATTAGTAGGGTCATTAAGGATGAAGTATTCATCGAGCTGTTGGGCAATTTCTTTATGCAGTTTCGGGTCTTGTAGTACGGTTTCATCATTTCTCCAAATACGTACCGGGACATGGGATCTACCACTATCAATATGAATTAGAACAGGAGCATGGTCCGACCATGTAATGTCAAAAATAGAGGATTTTGTAATTCTATGTAACATGTTCTTATCCGTAATAAACATATCCAATCTGGAGTAGGAATTAAATCTGGGGGAGTAATATGTGTAAGATCTTTCACTGGCGTTAAGGCAACGCCAGGCATCAAATAGTTCCTCTTTAATCAAGAAATCTTTAAATTTGGGGAAATGATTCCGAACTCCAGAGGACGTGTCTAAATCTTTATCTAGTATCATGTTGAAATCCCCACAAATCAGGATGCTGCCAACTCGCATCAGTTCTATGCGGTTAAAAACTTTCTTCAGGAACCTTAACTGGTGCGAGTTAGGAGCATAAATACACGTAAAAGTAATAGGGATTTTGTTCACTTTACACACCAGAACAATAAATCTTCCATCAGGGTCAATAAAAGAGTTATCAAGTACAAAATCAACCGAGTCTCTAACCGCAATCATTACCCCCCTTTTTTTAGCTGAAATCGAAGAGTGCATAATGAATGGGAAGTTTTTATGTGTGCAAGGCGGCATGGACATTTTGTGGAAGTGGGTTTCTTGTACCGCCAATATGTCTACATTCAGTTTAGTTGCTTCTTGCCATAAAGATCGTCTTTTGGCGGGGTGATTGAGACCCCGCGCGTTAAGTGACATTATATTAATGCTCATAGGTCAATAGCATGGAGCGACGCGTGCTATAATGTAATAGACTCCAACTCGCTGTCCTAGAAAATACTCCCCTCAGAAAGCAATGGAATAACAAAAATTTAGCACAATCTTGTAGGAAGTGACCACCTATGATCGAATATATACGAAATGCTGAAGAAAGTTTGTAGGGTAGTTAACAGAGGAAGGCATTCTGTAAAGGAATAGTTCCGTCTGTAGTCTGTTAACCTTTGAACGAGGCTGAGCGCCATGAGATATTCAACCGTAAAAGCAATAATTGGGAAAAAAAGGGGTAAATAACCTAAAACAAAGAAACACAAAACGACATAACCAGAATAAAAAGTAAGGCCTTCAGAGACCGGGCACTGACGTGCCCAATGTGGAGGGGTAATGGTACGATGACAGGTACCTGGTGCGCTCGGGGAATTCTTATGGATCCATTAACGGGAGGAGAACATGTGAACAGATCATATCAGGTGCGACGTGTTTTCGACCTTCTAGGCCTCACCACTTGCTAATCGTCATGAATCTTGGCTGGAAGGTGTTCTATCTGTTGATGAACAGAAGGCGTTGAGTCGGGAAGCACAATTTGCCATTGTCTCAGAAAAGGGAGACCTTCTTCCAAGGAGCGGATGATGTGGGTGGAACCGTTATGGGTTACCTGTAGGGTAGCGGGATATTTCCATTTATATAAGATGTTGTGATTCCTCATGGCCTTAGTTAGCGTTGCCATATTGCGACGAAGTTGCAAAGTGTATTGCGACAAATCGGGTAGAATCTTAAGGGTGGACATACCCTCAGGTATGTTATTCCCTTTACGTAATGCTTCCATGACTTTCTCTTTAGTGGTATAGAAGTGGAGTCGAAGCAGAACGTCCCTGGGAATTTCTTGAGGCAGGAAAGACGGTTTAGGGACCCTGTGGATTCTGTCGATTGTCAGGTCCAGTGGTGACAATGACGGCACTAAGGTGCGAAAGAGGTCTTGGGCGTAGGGCAAGAGTTGTTGTGCAGTGACCATTTCTGGGACCCCCCTAATTTTAAGATTATTCCTACGGGAACGGTCCTCAAGGTCCGCCATTTTACGTTGGATTTTATCGATAGCTTCATGGTGTGCTGAGTGCGAGTCCACCATTGTATTAAATGAGGAGGTGACATCACTCATTTTGTCTTCCACCTGTTGTACCCTGTCACCTAGTTCGTTTATTTCAACTCTGCATTGGCGTAAGCAAGTTGTTATGTCTGTTTGCAATGAGGATCTCAATAACATTAATAGTTCCTTTAGCATAGTGTCAGAAATGGGTTGCCCTGTGGTCGGAAACTGTGCAAAAGGGTCTTGCGTGCACTGAGGGGTAGGTCGGCCGCTGGTCAGGCCACTCACCTCCATGTCCCTGTCTGTTGCCCTGGGATGTGGGTGGGTGACTGGCTCCATCCTGGGTTTCGACTTGACTGGGCTCCTGGACGACGGAGACGTGTTGGGAGAGTCAGAGTCTGAAGATGGAGTTCCTGTATCTTCCTCCATCTGCGCTGCATCTTCCGCTCGAGCCTCTGTGCGCACTGGAGGCTGCTGTAGTTGCGGTGTGTGTCTCCCTCCGCCATCTTTCTGTGGCCCGCGATCTATGGCCGGGTAGAAATCCGGCAATTTCAGCTCGTTTGGCTGCTTCTGATGTTTCCGCGGCATGTTGATATGCACGGCGGGTGTCTCCGAGATGCGGATCGGTCGTTCTGCCGGCTCTTGCAGGTCTATAGCGGGCGATTGCTGCCTGATTCCCCGAGCGCTGAGCGGAGCTCTTTTAGATAGCGGCCATCACGCTGCGCGGTCGCCACGCCCCCTCAACCGACACATAATTTGGAGATAAGAAGCCTTACAAAATTACATACTTAAAGTGGTTGTTAAGTCACTGTCTTGTCTTCAAACAATCCTCTATGTTTAATAATGACAGGTGCCCTCTGTGCTTAAAAAAAAAAAAAATGCCTTTCTTTACCTTATTTCAGAGCGCCTCTCAGAGTTCACGTGACCGCTCACTTTTTTGAAAATAAAGGGTGGGGTGGCTAGACATCAAGGATAATGGCCACTTACAAACTGAGCTCAGTACACCTCTACAATTGGCATACCAGTGATATTAGTCCTTCAATTTAATTGCTCAGACTCAGATTAGTCCCTGGCATCAGAAGATAATTGACTAAAGGGTGGCAGAAAGAAGCTACCCTTAAATTGATGTACATTTTCCCAGCAGCCCCGATGTAAGATCAACAAGATGGCATCGGCTTCTGTGCTTCTGAGCTCACAGAATACCTTCAACAACCATTCTCTAGTTCCTCAGTCAAACGATCATAAATGGATTACCAATCAAGTACACCACCTTCCTACACCTCGGTTTTTGTCATAACATATACCCAGATATGTTCTGACTAAGATTCATTTCTTCCATGTCAACAAAATGGCCATGGTTGTTTCCAGGAAAAACATGCTCCTTCCTAAGAGATTCCAGGGAATCTATATTTGGATCTTTGTCAATATAAAATTCAAAACACAAAGCCTTTGTTTCCCCTGACAAAAGCACTTAGGAATCCTCAGATGCCATACAAGTAGGGTTATCTGATGTAATTTGCAATCTTTCATCTTGGCAAGGTGGCAAACATTTCCTCTCTGGTAGCTGTTCTACAACTCTTTACAAACTGGACTATCACTCTGCCTGATGTACCCCTGCTTATCAAGAAATTGCCAAATAAGATCTGATCCGAATGGACATAATCTCCTCTGTTTGCCCTTAAGGGCTAAAGTATAGGCCAGATGAGCTTCCACAGGGACTTCCTTAAAAAATCTGCAAACTCCAGCGAGGAGTTTTGCTTATAGGAAGATATTTTAATACTATTCCCAATCCTACCCTTGACTCAACATTTAAATTTACAAGACACCCACCTCCCTAGTCTAAATTTCTACACACACATGATTTGTTTGATATTTGAAGGTATAAACATGCATCTGAACGTGACTATTCATATTTTCTTGTGTTCACCAAACCTATTGCATGTCACTCAATACTAAAAAAAGTCAACCAATCCTCTTCCCCATAATACTCATTAAGCCTTTAAAATGATTATTCAACTAATCTCTCTTAACTATTTTATACCTGACCTGATATTTGCTCATTGCTTAATAAAGGTATCATACATATCTATGACTTATATGTTAACAATTATATTAAAACATTTGATCACCTTATCAATAGAAAAAGATGTACACATTTTAAATGATATTCACAATTCTCTATTTCTTTATAAAGGGATAACCTTATACTACAACTACAACTTTACTACAACTTTCTTCAAAACAATGGAATAAAGCCTCAATTCTATACACCAGTCAACACATTGCATCAACCACTGGTAAATTATACATTGATGATATATTATGCCATTTGAACTATTTAAAATGAACAAACCCCATTTCCCCTCTTGCTGGAGAAACTGGATCATATTTTCTGGTAGTATAAACTCAATTGTTCTTTTTGGAATAGAGTATTAATTTTGATTGTGGAGATTACTGAAACAATTAGAACCCCTCTAATAGAAATTACATTACTCCACATCAATGTACAAATGTAATTATTCCCAGAGAACTTCAATCACCCATTTATTGACTGGCAGCCAAACTCAACATGGCTAGAACGTCGAAGCAAACCCCTCCCCCACTGATTGAGGATATCATACAAGATACTAATGAAAACTGTTCTGTGGAATGAGCTTTCACATTTAAGAATAACACATATGTGACATTAATGTAAAACTGGTAATAGTTATAGTTTTCACTTATGTTTATTACCTTATTTACTCCCTTCTTCCTCCTTAACCTTCCCCCCCCCCTTTATTCAACTCATTCACATTACCCTCCCCTCAATACTCCCTTATATGTCTAACACCCTTCATCTCCCCTTCCTACTCCTTATGTCCACCTTTACAGGGTCTTAATACCTTGAGAATTTATTGAAATATATACACCTATATTTTATCTTAGTCCATTAAGACTAATACCTCATGTATTCCCATAGCTTTTGACATAAATATATGTGATCTATTCCTTGTACTTTTCAGTACTTGCTGTTAAAAAATGTGTTAAAAATTAGCTCCAGTCTTCTGTGAAAAAAAAATAACTGTCAGTAGCTACAAAAACTGTAGTGGCTGACTTTTAAAAAACAGCCACTAACCTGCCACACGATTCAGCAGTATACTCACCCAGCTGGTTAAACCTGCTGTTTTATTTCCACTGCGCCAGGATCTTAACTGTGGGCACCTGGCTGTGACAGCTTGCGGTTTCACTGCCAGGCACCCACTGCGCATGTAGTGCTGCACATTGTGAATGGTCACACAGTCTTCTTGCACCTGTCACATGACCCAATAGACTGGAGGAGGGGGAGGAGGAGAACTTCAACTTCCGATCACCTAGGCAGTCGGAGCAGAAGTGGGGGTAGGTACCTGTCGAAATCGGGTACCTTCTGCCCATCCTCCACTCCTCAAAATTCTTTGAGAGGAGCGGGGGATGAGTTGGCCTTAAAGTGAAACTTCCCCTTTTGGGTGGAGCTCCACTTTAAAGTTATAGTGCAAGAAATTAAGACAAATATGCTGTTGACTTTGCAAGAACATTTTTTCCTTAGTCTAATGAATGTGGGGAAGCTGTGTTGACTTCTATCATTCATTACTATGCATGCAAAAATACAGTTTTATTTTTTTTATTATTATTATTTTCTTTACACATTTGACTTCTCTTCATAAAGTGAATTTTTATCACTTTACTAAACTAAGATAAAATTCCCATGCAGAGTACAAATTCTCTTGCAGAAGACACAGCAGTTTAAAATTAGTCAGCAGGAGGAACATTTAAAAAACTATTTTAGTCCCATATTAACTACAGACAAAAAGCACAGGTAGTGGTTTTACTACAAAACATATGAGAACACAGAGAATACAGCAATTACAGCAATTGTGGGCTTCTTGAGGGTAGGAACCAATGTGAGTGTGCAATGTACAGGGATAGGGACAATTGTAGACACTCACTCAGGTTGAACTGGATGGACTGGTGTCTTTATTCAATCTTACTAACTATGAAACTATGAAACCAGCAGAAGGAAAATTTTAAAAAGCAAGGCTAGGCTCCATTTATTAAAGACAAAAAGCACAGGCCAGGACTCTGCTACAACAATGAGGACATTGCAGTATTGCAGTGTAAGCTCAGCAAACAGTGCTCTAAGTGCCCCCGTGCTGTTTAAAGAGGAACTGAAGTCAGACATCTGTGCCAAAAAAGCAAGCACAGAGCAAATAAATAGTCCCTAGCATACCATATGGTTTTGCTCTAGCTGATCTTTCCCCATCACTGACGAACAATATTGTATCTTACATTGTGTATCTGTGTGGAGGAAACTATTCTGGTAGACGCAGGGTTTTTGCACAATAGTGAAATCACCACATCTCACTCCAAATCTCATAAGACAAATAGTCAGAGGTAGTAGTGCCTTAGACCTCACAATGTAGATAAACAGTATCGAGAACATATTTTTTTTTATTGGAAAATGGTAAATTATTTTATAAGCTTATTTTCCTCAAATGATATATGCAGTGTATGGAATGATTGTATTTTTACAAACATTTTGTGAAGGCAGTGGATGGTGTCAGTAGAGCAGTGGATGGTGTCAGTAGTTTTTTTTATTTTAATAATTTTATTTTCTATTAATTTTTACAATTTTATTTAATTTTTTTTATTTATTTTTTTCCCAGTACTTCATTTAGGGGGTGGTGGGGCTGCTGGCAGTTATGGATGGATGGTGTCAGTAGAGCAGTGGACAGTGTCAGTCATTTTTCTATTAATTTTTTTATACATTTTTTATAAATGTATTTATTTATTTATTTTTTTACAATTTAATTTCTTCTTCTTTTTTATTTTTATTTTTTCACAATTGTTTTTTGGGGAGGAGGTTGGCAGTGGATCATATCAGTTATCAGTTACATTTTTCTTACAATGCATTATTTTTATAAAAAAAATTTTTTGGGGGGGGGGGGGGGTGGATGGTCAGTGGCTTTTCTATTTTTTTATTTTTAAAATTACATTTTTAAATATTTATAAATTACAATTATTTCTTCTTTTTTTTTTATCAGCCCTGTTGTGGGGGGGGGGGGGGGCTTTGGTGAGATTTGCCTGTCTCAAGGAGAGACCCCCAACATCTCTCTTGAGACAGGCAAAGGGACTGAGGACACAATTTCCCCAGGTTCTTTCTCTGAAGGCTCAGTTGCACTGAAGGTGAATGGACAGGAGACAGAGGCTCCTCTCCATTCATTAACGAAGGCATTGCAAACACAGATTATGATGCTCAGTTATGAATGGACAGAGGCAGTGATCACTGACTCTGTTCATTCCGAAAAGGAAGGGGCCGTTAAATGACATAGTATATACAGGCTATTTTCTCCACTCTCCATCCTGACAGATCTAGGACAAGGTGGGGGAACAAAGGTGGAGGTGGGGAGCCGGAGGAAGGCATGGGGAGCCACAGGAGGACCCTGAGGAGCCACAGGTGAAGGTGGGGAGCCAGACAAAGACACAGGAAGCCACAGGACACCGGGAGCTGCAGGTGTAAGTAGAGAGCCGGAAGAAGACATAGGGTGCTGGAGGA
Source organism: Lithobates pipiens (assembly GCF_037356315.1). Taxonomy (NCBI): domain Eukaryota; kingdom Metazoa; phylum Chordata; class Amphibia; order Anura; family Ranidae; genus Lithobates; species Lithobates pipiens. The sequence continues at coordinate 330,040,968 of NW_027507764.1, read as the reverse complement.
AGACACAGGGAGCCACATGAGGAGGTGAGGAGCCGCAGGAGGGCACTGGAAGCCACAGGTGGAGGTGGGGAGCCAGACGAAGACACGGGAGCAATGGGTGAAGGTGGGGAGCTGGAGGAAGACACGGGGAGCTGCAGGAGGAGGTATGGAGCCACAGGAGGGCACGCAAAAGGAGGTGGGGAGCTGGAGGAGGATACAGGATACTGTTGCCAGCAGTTTAGACATTAATGGCTGTGTGTTGAGTTATTTTGAGGGAACAGCTAATTTACACTGTTATACAAGCTGTACTTTCACTACTTTACATTGTAGCAAACTGTCATTTCTTTAGTGTTGTCAGATGAAAAAAATATAATAACATATTTACAAAAATGTGAGGGTGTACTCACTTTTGTGAGATACTGTATATATCAGCTCCTTCCTCTGCTCTCCATCCTGACAGATCCAGGATGAGGGAGGGGGACAGAAGAAGGCACAGGGAGCCACAGGAGGACACTAGGAGCCACATTTGGAGGTGGGGAGCAGGAGGAAGACATGGGGAGCCACAGGAGGACACCGACATATGCAGGTGGAGGTGGGGAGCAAGAGGAAAACACGGTGAGCCAGGGGAAGATACGGGGAGCCGTAAAAGGAGGCGGGGAGCCGCAGCAGGGCACCAGAAGCCACAGGTGGAGGTGTGGAGCCTGAGGAAGACACTGGGACCCGTAGGTGGAGGTGGGGATCCAGAGGGAGACACGGGGAGCCGCAGGAGGAGGTGGGGAGCCTCAGGAGGGCACAGGAAGCCACAGGAGGAGTTGGGAAATTGAAGGAAGAGACGGGGAGCCAGAGGAAGACAGGGGGAGCAGCAGGGGGCACCGTGAGCCGCAAAAGGAGGTGGGGAGCTGGAGGAGGGCACAGCGGCCAAGAGATTAGGGACATTTGATGGGCAGCGGGGGATTATGGTGCAGTGGCAGGTGAGTTAAAGGCACCAATCTCCCTGCATAGCTTTCAATAAAGCAGCTGAAAGACGCTTCTCCTCCTCTCCATTCCGCAGCTGTCAGCTGCTTTATTGAAAGCTATCCAAGGAGAATGGTGCCTGTAATTCCCCCACTGCCGCACTGATCACCTGTGAGGCTGCCAGGGCCTCCTCTGCTGAGCTCAGGACTGGCTTTACTGGGTTATCAGCAGCCCTACCTGGCACCTGCCCTGCCAGGGACAAAACTGGGGACAGTCTTGGTCCAGGGTCAGTGTCCTCAGTTCGGGGACTGTCCCCGGAAATCTGTTGACCCTACGCAAGGCAAAACAAAAAGTGTGTTTTTCAGGATACTGCTTAAGCACAAATAACATTATTATTACTATTATTATGATTACAATTATTGTACAGGATTTATATAGCACCAACAGTTTGCGCGGCACTTTACAACATGGGGGCAGACAGTACAGTTACAATACAAATCAATGCAGGAGGGGTCAGAGGGCCCTGCTTGTTAGAGCTTACAATCTAGAAGGGAAAGTCAAGTGAAATAAAAAGGTAATAGCTGTGGGGGATGATCAGATGGAGAAAATTAAAATACAGTTGTTATATGTGGGTAGGATAGGCTTCTCTGAAGAGGAGAATAGAGTAGGAGATAACATTTAAGATGTTTATAACATAGCAAAGATTCACTCTTTGAGGTCAATTACACTGTGAACAATTTGTTCTCTGCATGAGGGGAGAGATTAACATTTATAAATATAGTTCAATATAGCTAGAGAAACTGTCTGTTTTAGTCAACTCTCTCTTATACAAATACATAGATGACCACTTATTAGCACTATACTCCAACCTTCTACTATCACCAGTAGCTGCTCTACTGTATACTACTACTGTGTCATTCTGGTGCATATACATACAGAATATATGTAGTAATGTACTCTATGATCCACTGCTAGCTTCTTACAGCACTATCTCTAATTTAAAAAAAAATGAATGAAAAAAGTATGTTGATCACTTGTCTTCTGGTGCTATGTGAATGCTCCAAAAATATATATTTTTTAAGTATTTTACATGTGAAGGGGGATCCTAATGTGAAAGTTGGCCCATTTTGAGAAAAAAATATGTTTAATGTAAGTACAATCTAATTAAAAATATAAAAAGGTCAAAAGTGCAATTAAACCTAATGCAAGGAATGTTTTGTTGTAGCATCTTAAATGCTGCACACATTAGGCAAGCATATTTATGCTCCACAATTAGGCCAATGATATCATTCATTCCTATTTTAGGTAACTTTATATTCCTCCTGCATAGACCTCTAATTGTTTTAATTTGGCTTCTCATAGAGAAGCTATATTATGTGACAGGTATGATGGAAACAAATTAGAATTCTTGACACTTTGATTTCAGTTAATTAAATGGCTGAATTTGTGCTTCGAAGTAAAGGTTGTAAGAACAAGATTTCACTTAATATTAACTGACAACTTTACCATTCCGTACAACAGATAAGAGAGCCCTGCAGAACATCCACATTAAATAATCGCAGCATCGCTGTGCAGCCGAGGCTGGAAATGTATTTATATGATGTAAATAGTATCTGCTTTGATGAAAATTTAAAAGCAAAATGAGAGCAAATTAAACCTACTACTAATAGAAAGCAACCACTCCAAAAGGAAGCTGCTCATACATTTTTGTAATTTTATCAACTAACCAATTTCTCACATAGGGAATAACTAATATTGTCTGCATACTAGTAATTTTCCAACTAAACTATTCCAATGCTTTATGTTGTGGCTTACCATTTAATAGGCTAGCTCCATAATATGTCATATATTTAGCGAAAAATGCTCACCCTCAATGGCCTTTATTCATGCACCACCCGACGTTTTCTGCCCCTACTCTGACTGTCTATTCCATTGAGAATCCACTTATCTTAATATAAAAAGCTTTCAGCAGTGTAGTACCTAACTGCATAACAACTTATTTCTAAATACTCTCACATATAAAATGTTTATTCTTCACATAATCTTCACTGTTCACCTCATGTCACTCAAATCCAGTACTTTTTCTACTTTGCATTTCTGCTTTGAAATGTCTTACCTTATGACAAAAGATGCTTCTATAACCTCATGTCTTAAATTGTATGACCAGGTAAAACTTAAATGAGTTACTTTTTTACTGCTATGTGAAGTTCTATTATAGTACCAGTGAAAACAGATTTAACAGAGAGAATGTTGCTTCTCTTTTTAAATCAGATTTTTGTATTGCAAAGCAAGTTTTTTCATTTAATTTTCAAATGAAAAAACTAAAAAGAAAGAGACACCGCTCCTTCACATAGAGTGGGATGTTTGAGATGAGATACAGCATCTGTAAATCAGGTCAGCACCTTGAACATTGCGATAAAAATAGGGCTGTTACTGATTAAAATGTTTGTGTTCGATTAATCGTTTTTTTTATCGATTAATCGACTAATTTCGATTAATTATAACGCACATACAGATCCAACTACTTTTAGCTGATCTCCTTGCATTGCAACTCTGCATTAGTCAGTGGTAAATGTGGTATACACAATAGACAATCACCCGACACTAGTTAGTTTCCACAATCAATGACTTAACTTTACAGTTCACACAAATACGTTTTAAATTCAAACTGTAGCACTGACGTAATTTTTTTCCACAGTAGCATGACAATCCCTCCACCACCGATCTAACTAATCACTCTCCTCTTATGGCATGGACCCCTGTGCAAACAGGTGGTCATGCAAGCGGGTATCAAAAGGGTTAACACAGACCATAAACTTTTCACACATCTCCTTAGATCTCAGCAGCAAGGATGCCAGGTCATGGGTAGATCTAAGTGCTCACCGCTTAAGTATAAGATTTAATTTTTGTGTTCAAACGCAAACTACTCACATAAAGATGATAAAAAAAACACAGCATGTAAAGCCAACAATTTTGTTAGTTCCGAAGGGCAGCAGCGGGTGACATCATGCATAGCTCCTCCCCCGTAAGCATTACGTTCAATCAGAACTTCAACGTCACCGGACTCATCCCCCTTCCCTTCATTAGCAGATGGAGGCACTTGGGGAAGGGGGAGGAGACCAGTGACGTCGATGTCCGTGACATCACTGGATCTCTGACGGAACTCCCTGAAGACCCTAAAGTCGGCGGAGAGGTGAGTACCGATCAAAATCATTTTGATCGATCACAAAATGTATCGATTCATCGAGGAATTAATCTTTCATTTGCACAGCCCTAGATAAAAATATATACTTTAATTCATATTGTATAAAAACATATCCAAGATATACTTTGGAAACCAGGTAAATACTAAAAAGTCAAATGCTTCAGAATGCAGTGTTAGCCAACATGTTTCGCGAGGCCACTTCATCATTTTAGCAATGAGATTCATCTGTATTATATAAGATATACAACAATTCATTAAAATAGTATCAGTACATAAATAATACATATGTAAATAATTGATATTTAATACATAACACACAATATATATGAATCATAAGGTGCTCACCAATTCTACTAAAACAGCGAAGATAGCCAGTGAGGAGGTTGGATCCTGCCGCTGATAATTCTTGACCAGGGGTAATCTAGAGGATGAAATTGCATAACGAAATGTTAAGCATAAAGATCTTATTAAAGCTTCCCACTAAATGGCACATGTATGCAAATTAGAGGGTAGATAAGCATTGTAGAGGGGGTGGTTTCAAGAAGGGCTAGGTATGGTGATTGATATCAAAATGTATCAATATATGTCACAAGCATCTAAAACGCCACAGAAATAAAACCAAATAAATACTCTATTTGTCACTCCAACTAGGCAGTTCATTAGGAGCCAACCCATACATATACCCCCAGCACCGTGCATACGCTCCCCTATGCCTATAATAATGACTGGGTCCTCCTCCTCCTCCCCCCATAGCACAGCTTATATCAACAAAGGATGCTTACCTAATATAGAGTAGTTTGCAATAACCCCAGTGGCAGAGAGAGAAAGGTGCAATGCGCGAATAGCACACAATGGACCGGCAGATGCATGTGTCGGCAGAACACCGGTACCACCATCTTATCTGTACACAATCCCACCGAAAGTGATGGGTCAGAATTGACCCCTGACATCACTTCCGGTCCGGGCATCCCTGGATACACACATGCGCACCACCAACAGCCGCCGTGGTGCGGCAGTGTCATCCCATCACGCTAGCAAGCTTGAGGAGGATGTGGAAAGGGAGATAGAGAAAACTCCATCCCCATAACCAGGGATGGACAAACGTCCCCACTAATGGCTGTAAACCCACGTGGCACCCATGACAGACAATCAAGTGAGGGAGATGAAGCATAGTTAGCATCCATGTAAAGGAATAACATGAAATAAATTACATAAGTGAGAGAAACAAAAGCGATGAACAATAAATGTGAAATTACATTTAGCAAATAAAGGAAAAGCATGCCCCGGTTCCGGGACAGGGGAGGGGACTTTGATAGGAGGATTCTTCAAAGAGAAGCAACATGGATTTTTGATCAGAGAGCTACCTATCCACCTAGCCTGAATACGACATTGTCTTTCCAACTGTTCCTTTAATCTAGGTCACTTGTTTGATTATGCAATTCTGACTTATTGCTTCAATTTAAGGGTCTCCCCCTCTCTTCCCCCCTCCCCCAAATGTCATGCTTTTCCATTCATTTGCTAAATGCACAGAGTTACTGTATAATTCTATTTATTTCACATTGAGTGTTCACCTTTTTTGTTTCTCTCACATATGTCATTTATTTCATATTATTCTTTCACATGGATGCTAAAAATGCTTCATCTCCCTCCCTTGATTGTCTGTCATGGATGCCGCTTAGGTTTACAGCCATTAGTGGGGACGTTTGTGCATCCCTGGTTATGGGGATGGAGTTTTCTCTATCTCCCTTTCCACATCCTCCTCAAGCTTGCTAGCGTGATGGGATGACACTGACTAGGGATGAGCCGAACACCCCCCGGTTCGGTTCGCACCAGAACTTGCCAACGACCCCCGCGTTCGGTACGAACGTTAGAACCCCATTGAAGTCTATGGGACTCGAACGTTCGAATTGGAAAGTGCTCATTTTAACGGCTAATATGCAAGATAGTGTCCTAAAAAGGGTTTGGCGACCTGCCTCCTGCCTCAGGGGACATGGGTCACTGCAAAAAAAAGTTTTAAAAACTACCGTTTTGGCGGGAGCACTGATTTTAATGACGATTAAAGTGAAAAAAAAAAGTGAAATATTCCTTTAAATATGGTGCCTGCGGGGTGTCTGTAGTATGCCTGTGAAGTGCCACGTGTTTCCCGTGTTTAGAACAGTCCCTGCACAAAATGACATTAAACGGAAATAACACCATTTAAAACTGCTTGCGGTTTTAATGTTATATCTGGTTCCTGCAATATGGTTGAAAATCATTGAGAAACATGGCATGGGTAGCCCTCCCTGCCCATTACCAGCCTATTTGGGTCTTGTACGCATATTAAGGGGAACCCCGTACCCATATTAAAAAAAGGAAATGCGTGTGGCCCCCAGGCCCTATATACTCAGAACAGCAGTATACAGGCGGTGCAAACAAGACAGGGACTGTGTAGGTTTGTTGTGTTAAGTTGAATCTGTTTGTCATTTTCAACCGGTACATTTTTAAAGTGTAGCTCCAGTCAAAAAAACTATCTTTAAGCTTTTTGGAAAACATAGGGAAGGGTTATCACCCCTGTATAATTTGTTTTGTCGTCCATCTTTTTTCATCTCACTTGCTGCTGTCTCCTTGCGTTTGCAAGTAGGAGATGTTTGTAAGTTGGATGTTTGAAAGTAGGGGCCTGCCCTATATTATAGCGGTATGTACTGGGTACAGAGCACGCAGACAGCACGCACTCCTAACACTACTGACTGCAAGCTCTATTATTAACCACTTGTTAGCCCAATGTTTGCATAAAGTGAAAGATGAAGTTATGCTGAGTAAATAGATATCAAACATGTCACTCTTCAAAATTGCACATGCCCGTGGAATGGCGCCAAACGTCGCTACTTAAAAAATCCCCATAGGCGACGCTTTAAATATTTTTTTACTGGTTACATGTTTTGAGTTGCAGAGGAGGTCTAGGACTAGAATTATTGCTCTCGCTCTAACATTCTCGGCGATACCTCACATGTGTGGCACATGCGAGCACATGGGGACATGGGCGCTTTAATTTTTATTTTATTTTTTTATTGTTCATTTTTTTTTATTTATTTTAGTTTGACATTTTTTTTCCCAAAAATATATTTTTGATCACTTTTATTCCTATTACAAGAAATGTAAACATCCCTTGTAATAGGAATATGGGGTGACAGGTCCTCTTTACAGTGAAATCTGGGGGGTCAATATGACCCCACATCTCACCTCTAGGCTGGGAAGCCTGAAATAAAAAATAAAAAAAAGATTCTGGCTTTGATTGTACTGGCGAGTTGGTAGAAGCACCGGAGGGCAGTGAGGGATGGGGGGCGTCTATGGCTGGGTATTTCAGGGTATCACCGAGTATGGCTGGGTATCTCTGAGTATGGCTGGGTATGGCAATTTATGGCAGGGTATTACAGAGTATTGGCGGGGTATTGGCGGGGTACTACAGAGTAATAGCAGGGTACTGCACTGCAGAGTAATGGCAGGGTACTGCACTGCAGAGTAATGGCGGGGTACTGCACTGCAGAGTAATGGCGGGGTACTGCACTGCAGAGTAATGGCGGGGTACTGCAGAGTAATGGCGGGGTACTGCACTGCAGAGTAATGGCAGGGTACTGCACTGCAGAGTAATGGCGGGGTACTGCACTGCAGAGTAATGGCGGGGTACTACAGAGTAATGGCAGGGTACTGCACTGCAGAGTAATGGCGGGGTACTACAGAGTAATGGCAGGGTACTGCACTGCAGAGTAATGGCAGGGTACTGCACTGCAGAGTAATGGCGGGGTACTGCACTGCAGAGTAATGGCGGGGTACTGCAGAGTAATGGCGGGGTACTGCAGAGTAATGGCAGGGTACTGCAGAGTATGCACTGGTATTGCAGAGTATTGGCAGGGAATTGAGGGGTTAAATTCGGTGAGCAGCGATGTGGGCACTGCAGATGCAGCCCACATCGCTGCTGACACCGATCTCTTTCCCCTCCGCTGTACCGATCGGTACAGAAAGGGGAGGTAGGAACAGGCGTCATAACATGACGCCGGTTTGTTTCCAAGTGATCACTCCGTCATTTGACGGAGCAATCACGTGGTAAACGGCCGCTATGAGCGGCCGTTTACCGTGATGCGCCGGGTCCTATGGACCCGGCGGTCACGGATGCTCTCGAGTGCGCACACCTCGGGGCACGCGAGAGCAGAATTCTGGGAGGCCGTTAATTAACGGCCTCTCTGAGTTAAACAACCGCCCTGAAGCCGTTAATCGGCAATGGGCAGTTGTTAAGTGGTTAAAGCTAGATCACTAGCTATATAGGTGAGGTGAATATAGTGGTGTATACTGCAGTCAGGGCACAGACAACAACCACTACACAGCAGCAAGATAGGAAATCAGCCAAAAACGATTGGTGTGTACTGTGTTGAAGGTACACAGAACACCCACTGCTTCAGATGCAAAGTAACACACTACAGGAGGCCGCCTTAAAGGCGGCCTTATATAGTGTGGGGCGTGCACTACACAGCCTGAGCTATGATTGGCCACAGGCAGGATGCCTGTGGCCAATCATGGCTCTCCTCGCTGCCGGCGCTGCGATTGGCCAAGCATGCGGGGTCACAGTGCATGCTTGGCCAATCATCGGGCAGCAATGCACTGCGCCAACGCAGTGCATTGTGGTCCGCGCGCGCGTCACTCGAATTTTGACGCGAACGGCCAAAACGTTCGGAATTCGCCGAACGGCCGAACGGCCAATGTTCGAGTCGAACGTACGTTCGACTCGAACACGAAGCTCATCCCTAACACTGACGCACCACAGTGGCTGTCAGTGGTGCGCATGTGTGTATCCAGGGATACCCTGACCGGAAGTGATGTCAGGGGTAAATTTTGACCTATCACTTTCGGGGGGGTCATGGACAGATAAGATTGTAGTGCTGGTGTTCTGCAGACACACTCATCTGCCTGTCCATTGTGCACTATTCGCACATTGCCACCATTCTCTCTCTGCCGCTGTGATTATTGCGAACTACTCTATATTAGGTAAGCATCCTTTGTTGATATAAGCTGCGCTTTGGGGGAAAGAGGAGGGGACCCAGTAATTATTATAGGCATATAGGGGGAGTGTATGCATGGTGCTGGGGGTATATGTATGGGTTGGCTCCTAATGAACTGCCTAGTTGGAGTGACAAATAGAGTATTTATTTAATTTTATTTCTGTGGAGTTGTAGATACTTGTGACATATATTGATATGTTTTGAAACATTTTGCTATCACCATACCTATTCCTTCTTTAAACCACCCCCTCTCCAATGCTTATCCACCCTCTAATTTGCATACATGAGCCATTTAGTGGGAAGCTTTAATAAGCTCTTTATGCTTAACATTTCGTTATGCAATTTCATCCTCTAGATTACCCCCTGGTCGAGACTTATCAGCGGCACTATCCAACCTCCTCACTGGCTATCCTTGCTGGATCTGACTTCCAGTGAGAATTAGCCCTTGTGGAACCCACATCATGGCATTGAGGTGTTAGCTGAGCATCCTATGTTTTAGAAGAATTGGTGAGCACCTTATGATTCATATATTTTGTGTGTTATATATTAAATATCAATTGCTAACGTATGTATTATGTATGATACTATTTTAATGAATTGTTGTATATCTTGTATAATACAGATGAATATCATTGCTGAAATGCATAGCCCTGATGAAGCGGCCTCGCAAAACATGTCGGCTAACACTGCATTCTGAAGCATCTTGGATATGTTTTTATATAATATGAATTAAAGTATATATTTTTTATCAAACTTCTCAAGTGTTGGTGCTGACCTCATTTGCAGATGCTGTATCTCAGCTCAAACATCCCACTCTGTGTGAAGGAGCAGTGTCTCTTTCACACCAGGGATTTTAAGACTGCATCTGCAGCTGGAAACTCTCCTATCACTGTATCTTTTCATTTCATTTTCAGTAATAAATAATCACAGTAATATATACAGTATATATATATATATATATATATATATATATATATATATATATATATATATATATGTATATATATATATATATATATATATATATATATATATATATATATATATATATATATATATATATATATATATATATATATATATATATGATATATATATATATATATATATATATATATATATATATATATATATATATATATATATATATATATATATGTATGTATATATATATATATATGTATATATATATATATATATATATATATATATATATATATATATATATATATATATATATATATATATATATATATATGTATATATATATATATATATATATATATATATATATATATATATATATATATATGTATGTATATATATATATATATATGTATATATATTGTAGACATGTCACTGGAGAAGTGGTTGAGGGGGTGTACATCTCACCTAGGTTGCTACACAGTGTGAGATGGTAAATCCAGGATGGATCAGTTTCTCAGCAGCGATATGCTGCTGAGTTGTTATTTAATTTTGCCGGGCCTGGGTTCATATGGAATGGCAGGTAGGTTTGGTAGAGGGACCTGTCATTCCACATCCCCCGATCCAGTTCTGGGTTTGGGATCAGGTGAGCTTTGATCCTAATTAGCCTGGGAAGCTAAAGGCTCTGCAGGGTCTGCAGGTGGTTGCTCTCAGCCAGGGAATGAACAATCTGTGTGTTGAAGGAAGCTGCAAGCACAGCCACTGCTGGAGCTAAAACTCACCCTGCGATATCCAGGCGAAAGACGCTGTGTTTGTAAGTGTCAGATAGGTGAGCAGAACCTGTTAGTAAGCGCCCAGCCGGGCTAGGACTTTTATTTTTGTTGTACTTAGAAAGCACGGTGTTGCTGTATATTTTGTTTGCTGGACTGTTTGTACCACGAATAAACGCCAAGATCTGCTTTATAAATTCCAAGTCTGCTGTGAACTGTGTCCAAACACACCCTACCCCGGGAAGATCCCTTACAATTGGTGGAGGTAGCGGGCAACACGGTTGCTAGGGGCAACGGTGTGGACAGACTTGGCTACAGCTGCTGATGTCCTGGGTGAAAGCTGCAACTACACTCCAAGAACAGTCCAGCAACATGGAGGAGATGCTGAAGCAGTTTATGCAAGTGAGTTTGCAACAACAGCAGGCTCAGACAGAGGCCAATAGACGACATGAACAGTCCATGGCTGAACAACAGCAGGCGCAGACAGAGGCCAATAGACGACATGAACAGTACATGGCGGCACAACATCAGATGCATAAGGAAGAGTTGCAAGCTTTGCGCCAAAGCCAACAACAACTTATCGAGCACCTGATAGTAAATCGAGAGGCGCCTGTGGTTGCTAATCCACCCACAATGGAGGGAGCCGCTCCAGAGTTTTTTTTTGCGAGAAGGACTGTGCAGAAAGCGCTGCAAAAGATGACTGCTGAGGACGATGTTGAGGCCTATCTAACAGTATTTGAGCGCGTGGCTGAGCGAGAGAAGTTACCAGCCGCTGAGTGGGCAGAGGTAATTGCGCCCTATTTAACAGGTGAACCTCAAAAGGCCTACTATGACCTCAGTGAGCAAGAGGTTAAGGACTATACTCGGCTAAAAGAGGAGATACTTGCCCGACTAGGAGTTACTACTGCAGTCCGTGCCCGGAGGGTACGCAACTGGAGCTACAGTCTGGACAAATCAGCGAGGTCCCAGATGTATGACCTAATCCATTTGGCAAGAAAGTGGTTGGAGCCAGACACTTCTACTCCTGCACAAATCCTAGAGAAGGTCGTGATGGATCGCTACCTCCGAGCGCTTCCTACTGACCTGCAACGCTGGGTGGGACAAGGTGATCCTAGGAACGCAAACGAACTTGTCAACCTTGTGGAGAGGTTCCAGGCGACTGAGGACTACCTCCGTGATGTTCCTGCAGCATCTTCACCTCCCCGGAGCGCCAGATCTGTGCCGTCAGCTGGTAAGAGACTTCCATCTATTGGGGGAGTGTGGAGGGGTGCTGATGGGGGGAAAAGGGCTCAAGTGGTGTCTCAGGGACAAAAGACTGGTGGTGGTCCCGGGTGGCTAAGGGGCTCTGAAAAGGACTCCTTGCCAAAGAGACCAGGCCCTATCCAGTGTTGGAGATGCCATGAGGCGGGACACGTGTCTGCCCATTGCCCTCTTACCTCTGAACCCATGGAATGTGACGCTAGCCGGCGTCAGTCGCTATTTGCGGAACCATCTTGTGCTGCAGTTCCTGGACTAGAGACTGAACCGCAAATCTGCAACATCACAATCAATGACTTTCCTGTTAAAGCGTTAATGGACTCAGGAAGCCTTGTAACCTTGGTGCATGCTAGCCTGGTGACTGGGGACTTAGAGTCTAAAAAGCATATGAGTGTTGTGTGCATACATGGTGATACAAAAGTGTACCCTATAGTGCTGGCTAAAGTCGGGACTGAACAAGGCACCGTACAATATGAAGTGGGTGTGGTTAAAAACCTCATGCATAATGTAATATTGGGGCGCGATTTTCCATTATTCTGGGCTCTTTGGGAAAAAAGAAAAATCCCCAAAAGGAGTGAGGATACCTCTAAGGGGGTTGCCTTGTCCACTGTGAATGATAAAAATGTGCAGGATGAAAATGATTGTTTTCCTTTGCAGGTCCTGGCTGGGGAGGAGGAGGCTCCTCCCACTGAGCAAAATATACTACACTTAGAGGTGTCTAGCGATAATTTTGGGACTGCACAATTACAGGACCCCACTCTCAAAAATGCGAGAGAGCAGGTTGCTGTTATGAACGGGGTACCTCAGGAACCAGATGCTGAAAAAAGATTTCCACATTTTTCGGTGACTAATGATCTTTTCTATAGAGTCAATAAGGTTAAAGATGAGATTGTGGAACAGCTTCTGGTACCTAAGCCGTACCGGCGTCAGGTGCTTGACATGGCACATAACCATGTTCTTGGGGGACACTTGGGGACTGACAAAATGCGAGAGAGGGTTCTCCAGAGGTTTTTTTGGCCGGCCATATATGATGACATTAAAAAATACTGTGAGTCGTGCCCCACATGTCAGGTTAGTGCCCCAGTGTCACATTTTCGCAGTCCTTTGGTTTCGCTCCCTATTATAGAGGTGCCTTTTGAGCGTATTGCCATGGATTTAGTGGGTCCCATTGTAAAGTCAGCTAGAGGACACCAGTATATTTTGGTAGTCCTGGATTATGCGACCTGCTATCCTGAGGCTGTACCCTTAAGAAACACTGCATCTAAAACAATTGCACGTGAGTTGTTTTATATGTTCTCTAGGACTGGGATCCCCAAAGAAATCCTAACTGACCAAGGTACGCCATTTATGTCGAAAGTAATGAAGGAATTATGCAAACTATTTAAAATCTCACACATCCGTACCTCTGTGTACCACCCCCAGACGGACGGATTGGTGGAGAGATTTAATAAAACTTTGAAACATATGTTGAAGAAAGTGGTGGCAAAAGATGGTCGTGACTGGGATCATTTATTACCCTACCTCATGTTTGCTATTAGGGAGGTGCCCCAAGCGTCCACAGGGTTCTCACCATTCGAGTTGGTCTATGGTCATCACCCTAGGGGTCTACTGGACATTGCAAAAGAGACATGGGAGAATGAGTCCACCCCATACAAGAGTGTTATTGAGCATGTAGCACAAATGCAGGACCGTATAGCCACTGTAATGCCCCTGGTAAGGGAACACCTCCAGAGGGCTCAAGAGGCCCAAAGTAGAATTTACAACCGGTCCGCAAGAATCAGGACATTCAACCCAGGCGATAGGGTCCTTATACTAGTCCCCACTGTTGAGAGTAAATTCTTGGCGAAGTGGCAAGGTCCTTATGAAATTGTTGAAAAGATCAGTGAGGTGAACTACAAGGTGCACCAACCAGGTAGAAGGAAGCCTTTCCAAGTTTATCACATAAACTTGATCAAGCCCTGGAAAGACAGGGAATCCTTGGTGGCGACAAATACTGTTAATGATTTGTCACAACCAATCCCTCCAGTCAAGGTAGGTGATACTCTATCAGTGTCACAGAAACAGGAGGCTCAGGAATTTTTACAGAAAAACAAAAACAAGTTCTCTGACCTCCCAGGGCGTACACACCTCATCCATCATCACATTGAAACTGAGCCTAGAAGCAGAGTAAACCTTAAGCCCTATAGGATACCGGAGGCACGTAGGGAAGCCGTATCTGCCGAGGTAAAACGTATGCTTGCTCTGGGGGTAATTGAGGTGTCACAGAGTGAATGGTCCAGCCCAATTGTGCTAATCCCAAAGCCCAATGGAACTTGGAGGTTCTGTAACGATTTCAGAAAGTTGAATGAGATCTCCAAGTTCGATGCGTATCCTATGCCCAGGGTAGATGAGTTGATTGAGAAGTTGGGTAACGCCAGGTACATAACCACTCTCGATCTCACAAAGGGCTACTGGCAGATTCCACTTTCTGGTGAGGCTAAAGAGAAAACTGCATTCTCCACCCCTGATGGGCTATTCCAGTATGTAGTGATGCCATTCGGGTTACATGGAGCGCCTGCAACTTTCCAGAGGTTGATGGACTTGATTCTGCGACCACATCGTGATTACTCAGCTGCCTACCTCGATGATGTGGTCATTTTTAGCCCTGATTGGGAAAGTCACCTCTGTAAGGTACAGGCCGTGTTGGATGCCATAAGTGATGCGGGGTTGACCATAAATGCCGAGAAGTGTGCTCTAGCCCTAGAAGAGGCCAAATATCTGGGCTACATTATTGGGAGAGGGTTGATTAAGCCACAGCTAAATAAAATTGAGGCAATACAGAATTGGCCTAGACCCCTGACAAGGAAACAGGTTAGAGCTTTCCTGGGTATTACGGGGTATTACCGTAGATTTGTGCCGAACTTTGCCTCAGTTGCTGCTCCACTAACTGACTTGACAAAGGGCGGAAAGACAGCAATGGTCACGTGGACCCCAGAGGCCGAGAAGGCTTTCCAAAGCCTTAAGTCTGCCTTGTGCCAACCACCTGTGTTAGTTACCCCCGATTTCAGGCGAGAATTTCTGGTCCAGACAGATGCCTCTAACACAGGCTTAGGTGCAGTACTCTCACAAGTAGTGAATGGTGAGGAGCATCCAGTGACGGTAATTTCACGGTGGAACACAGGCCAGGGAAATTACAGGCAAATGCTGACGCATTGTCAAGGGTAAGTTGTCTGTGGGGACAAAAGGCTCAGCCCTCCGGTCTGAAAAAGAGGGGGGGGATATGTAGACATGTCACTGGAGAAGTGGTTGAGGGGGTGTACATCTCACCTAGGTTGCTACACAGTGTGAGATGGTAAATCCAGGATGGATCAGTTTCTCAGCAGCGATATGCTGCTGAGTTGTTATTTAATTTTGCCGGGCCTGGGTTCATATGGAATGGCAGGTAGGTTTGGTAGAGGGACCTGTCATTCCACATCCCCCGATCCAGTTCTGGGTTTGGGATCAGGTGAGCTTTGATCCTAATTAGCCTGGGAAGCTAAAGGCTCTGCAGGGTCTGCAGGTGGTTGCTCTCAGCCAGGGAATGAACAATCTGTGTGTTGAAGGAAGCTGCAAGCACAGCCACTGCTGGAGCTAAAACTCACCCTGCGATATCCAGGCGAAAGACGCTGTGTTTGTAAGTGTCAGATAGGTGAGCAGAACCTGTTAGTAAGCGCCCAGCCGGGCTAGGACTTTTATTTTTGTTGTACTTAGAAAGCACGGTGTTGCTGTATATTTTGTTTGCTGGACTGTTTGTACCACGAATAAACGCCAAGATCTGCTTTATAAATTCCAAGTCTGCTGTGAACTGTGTCCAAACACACCCTACCCCGGGAAGATCCCTTACAATATATATATATATATATATATATATATATATATATATATATATATATATATATATATGTATATATGTATATATATGTATATATATATATATATATATATATATATATATATATATATATATATATATATATATATATATATATATATATATATATATAGATAGATAGATAGATAGATAGATAGATAGATAGATAGACTATCTCACAAAAGTCAGTACACCCTCACATTTTTGTAAATATTTTATTATATCTTTTCATGTGACAACACTGAAGAAATTACACTTTGCTACAATGTAAAGTAGTGATTGTATAGCAGTGTAAAATAGCTGTCCCATCAAAATAACTCAATGCACAGCCATTAATGTCTAAACCACTGGCACCAAAAGTGAGTACACCCCTAAGTGAAAATGTCTAAATTGGGCCCAATTAGCCATTTTCCCCTTCAGGTGTCATGTGACTTACAAGGTCTCAGGTGTGAATGGGGAGCAAGTGTGTTAAATTCAGTGTTATCGCTCTCTCTCTCTCTCATACTGGTCACTGGAAGTTCAACATGGCACCTCATGGCAAAGAACTCTCTGAGGATCTGAAAAAAAGAATTCTTGCTCTACATAAAGATGGCCTAGGCTATAAGGAGATTGCCAAGTCCCTGAAACTGTGCTGCAGCACGATGGCCAAGACCATAAAGTGGTTTAACAGGACATGTTCCGCTCATAATAGGCCTCGCCATGGTCGACCAAAGAAGCTGTGTGCGCATGCTCAGCATCATATCGAGAGGTTGTTTTTGGGAAGTAGACTTATACGTGATACCAGCATTGCTGCAGAGGTTGAAGGGGTTGAAGGGGTGGTGGGGTCAGCCTGTCATTGATCAGAACACAGGCCGCACACTGCATCAAATTGGTCTGCATTGCTGTCGTCCCAGAACAAAGCCTTTTCTAAAGATGACAAGAAAGCCCACAAACAGTTTGCTGAAGACAAGCAGACTAGGATATAGATTACTGGAATCATGTCCTCTGGCCTGATAATATTTACAAAAATGTGAGCGTTAGACACTTCCTCTTAGACTTCATTGGTGAGATTACCAAAGTCAGACTCCTATTTCTTAGATCTGCTACCTAATCATCCACAGCTTGCAGGCACGGGCTTCCAGCTAGAAAAGTCTCTGGTAACCTCCAATCTTCAAACAGTATATAGAGAAAGCTGGAGTACCGCTGCAACGACTATAGTCAAATGCTCTTTATTAAAGTTTGTGTAGTAAGTCATAAAAAGGCAATGGGTTTTAGTCATCAGGACTTAACTGTGGCCGAAACATGTTGCACTTTTTTTGCAATGTTATAAATTGTGTTGCTTTGTTACAGTTATATTTTAAAACTATCACAATTTCACTACGAAAAACATTGAACTAGTTTTCCTAACAGTTTCTCACTGTCGGAAATATACAGTCTAAGTTACAGAACATACATACAGAAGAGGTTGAAGTGGTCTGGTGATTATTATAAATATATTTTTTCAAGAAAAAGTATAACATGTTTAACTAATGCAGTCTGCATGCCACTAGATTGAATTAATGGTATAAGCTGTCCCTGGCTAACCAATCATCTGTGGAGCATTTCATCTAGTGGTGTCCCTGGCCCCAGCATTTACCACTCAACATTGCAGTAAGACTGTGTGTAACTTATGTATACCAACCTCATTAAAGTGCATTTTATACACTTTATTGAACAAAGCTATATGTGTTAATGTGCCATATGAGTGTGTCCTAATTTTTGTATATTTAAGGTCTGGAGTAAACATCCCTCTTGCTAGTTTAGAAAGCTGTAAGACAAACTTTCCAGAGAGTATGGATACAGAGCACAGAGTTTTATTTAAACTAGAGAATGGAAAAGGTAAAATCTGGCAGCCATAACATGCAAGTGTGGTTTATTTAATAACAAAAATAACACAAATGGCATACAAAAGATTTTGACCAATTTAAAGACTAAAGCATATACAGTAAATGCATTTGTATTTCTTTTTATAGCATATATTTTTGGTGCCTGAGTTATGTTTATAACTGGTTAGAAAATCTTTTGTATGAATACAGCATTTATTTTTTGGCAATATAATGTTCAAGGTCTAACTACTAGCTACTTAAGCACTGGTAAGGTTCAGTAGGCCAAAACCTGAAAAATTCGAAACTATGCCAAATTGTCGATCTTCTCAAATCATGTTAATAACTTGAATTATTGAAGATTATTTGCATAAAGCATTTGAAGGTTACATTCGCCAATGTCAAACAAGAGGAGTCATTTGTTATTTTTAACCAGCTTGTCATTTAGCCCTTATGAAGATAAATAAGATTTGTTATGTTATGCATGTTGAAACTCAAAAGTAGACACTTCCAGATTTTTAGTGTACAGCAAGACATGGCGATCACATTAATATATTTTATTACAGTTAATAAACAAAAAATTATAAGTGGCTGAACATTCTGCAGATGCTAAGTAATTGAAAGGCATTAAAAAAAGAAGGAGGAAAAAACAAAGTTCAGACGTTAATGTGAAACAGATTGTCATTGAATCATGGGCTGATCTATTATGGTTATTTTTGGATGTGTGCCTTAAAAAAATAATATTGCTATATGTTACCTGGGTGTCTTAATTGGAGCCAGGCCTAATTATCTGGATCTTATCCACATTCTTGAGTGTCCGAGACTTATTTCTGAAGCAGATGGAGGTACTCAGGAATGACTTCATTTGTATTAATTTGTTACAGCATCATAAGCAATACCTCATGAGGAATCTGATATCCTAGAATTCTGAGCTACTTAACATGTAAAGAATAAATGGGGGAAAAAGAGAACTTTGAAATTCAAACCTTTACTTGTCTTCCTCTTTTAAATCACAAATTTGGTGTACACCGTAGTCAAGGTGTAAAAACCAAAAAGTCTAAGGATGTAATTATGCTTCCTAAGATGTATGAGCCTCTTTTAGAAATAAAAAGAATGAAGGAAATATTGATTTTCCATTTTTAGAAACTGACGTATTGAGTTCTATGTTGTATTAAGCATCCTGCAGATACTTTGTACTAGTACCTGCTGGCTTAAAACAGAGTGATTACTGATTGTCTTGGCTTGACATAGCAGGTGAAATTATGTTATTCCATGACAGCACAATCAACAGGAAATTTTCAAGCTATAAGTTTCAATATAGTTACCCAGCAGAAGTTTTCTTTGTACTCCCTCACTGATCCATTTCTATTACAATAACATTTCAGGCTTTATTTAGTCTTTATAAATGAGTGAGATCAATAAGCCTTGCTTCTATAATTTATTTGGCCTGTAATGCAACAAATCACATACTGTGGATCCATTCATCTTCAATGTCTGTAAATAGTAGCTAATAATAGTAAACCGCAGCTTAATTTGTAATATATATATATATATATATATATATATATATATATATATATATATATATATATATATATATATATATATATAGATCTATGTTTGAATCCACTTACTGTTGACTGACTCACTATGTCTGCTAGAAGTCCATTCCAATCATCAACTATTCTTTGAATTAAAGATGATGTCCCTGTGTTCTTGATCTTAGTTTCATATTGAAAATACTGCCCTCCTCAACCTTATTCATACCTTTCATGTATTTAAGGCTGGGTTCACACTATTGCAAATTGGATGTGGGTTCCCCTTTTTGCAGTCGACCCCTTCTCCTCCTGCAGTCTACTATTGCCTCCACCTCAAACTCCTCGTCCCCATTGATGATCACCAGTTCAGGCGGTCTAGTCTCCCGATTAGGATCCAGCACTGTGGGTTTTATAAAAGACACATGGGACACTGGATGTATTCTGAAAGAATACAGTAAAGTTCATAGGAAACTTTGTTATTCTTCCTTTTTACAGGAAATGGTCCCAGAACTTTTGGCACAAGCTTTTTTGATGTACAAGTACATCTCATAATGGTTGTGGCCAACCAAACCTGGTCTCCTGGCTGCAGGATCAGTTCCCCCCTCCGTCTGTTGAAAGTCTTTTTATTACCTTCCTGCACTTTGGTTACAGCTTCTTGCAAATATTTATTGTTATGACTGAAGAAGTCCACCGTATTCTGGACGGCTGGAACTGAGGACTCAGGAACAAGATTGGGCAAGAAGGTGGGGTGGAAGCCATAGTTTGTGAAGAACAGGGACTGCTTAGTGGCTTTATGACAGGAGTTGTTATAAGCAAACTCAGCTAATGGTAGGAGTGATATCCAGTCATCCTGGACAAAGGATGTGAAGCAACGGATATATTGTTCTAATGGCTGGTTAGTCTGTTCAGTTTGTCTGTTAGACTGTGGTGGTATGCAGATGACATAGAGAATTTGCTTTTCAGGGTCTTGCAGAGTGATTTCCAGAACCTTGACATAAATTGGACCCATCGGTCAGATGGGTCATCAGTAGGTACCCCATGGAGTCTCACAACTTCCCTGATGAACACTCGAGCAGTGTCTTCAGCAGATGGTGTACCCTTTAACAGTAAGAAGTGGGCCATTTTGGACAATAAGAAAGATGGCCGTACAATCTTCAGAAGGTGGTAATTCTATTATAAAGTCCATAGAAATCATGGATCAAGGCCTGTTGGGCACAGGCAGGGGTCTGAGCAAGCCCCAGGCCTTGTTTTGGGTGCTTTTATTTTTCGGATACAGGTGGTGCATGCACTTACATAGTTTTTACAGTCTCTTTCGAGATTAGGCCACCAGAATGTGTGCTGCACCAGTTCTGTTGTCTTGTGAATCCTGAAGTGCCCTGCTAAGGGATAATCATGGCAGAAACCCAACACCCGCAACTGAACCAAAACCCGGTCCCCGGTTCCAAAGAAGACCCTCCCTTGCCTGAAGCAGAGGTAACTGTAGATGCTTGTTTTAGTTGTGACACAAGGTTGGACTGTAGTAACAGAAAGTTTCCTGCTGAAAGAATAGTGTCTGATACTGGCAGCTCCTTAGGCTCTTCAAACATGTGGGACAGCTCATCGGGATTGACATTCTTAGACCCAGGTCTGTAGGTTATATGGAATAGAAACCTTGAGAAGAAAAGTGCCCAACAGGCCTGGCGAGGTTTCAGCCATTTAGCACTCCGTAAATACTCAAGGTTCTTATGATCCATGTATAGCAATATTGGGTGTGCTGCTCGCTCTAGCAAATACCTCCATTCCTCAAGAGCGGATTTTATGGCAAGAAGCTCACGGTCACGACTTTGTAGTTTCTCTCAGCAGTGGCGAGCTTCCGAGAGAAAAACATTACCGGGTGAATCAGATTCTTGATACCTTGGCGCTGGGACAGAACCCCTCCGACAGCACTCTCAGAAGCGTCTACCTCCAGGATGTAGGGCAGTGCTGGGTCTGGATGGCTTAGTACAGGAGCAGACGTAAACAGTCCTTTAAGAGTCTCAAAGGCAACCTGGGCTTCGAGGGATCAGCAGAAACGAACACCCTGCTTGGTAAGCTGTGTGATGGGTGTGATGATAGCTGAAAAGTTCTTGATGAATCTGCGATAAAGATTAGCAAATCCCACGAATCGCTGGACTCCCTTCTTATCAGTGGGGGCTGGCCAGGTTAGAATTGCTGAGACTTTCTGTGGATCCAGTTCAATTCCACCAGAGGAGATGATTAGTCCCAAGAATTGGATGTTTAGTTGCTCGAACTCACACTTCTTCTTCTCACACTCACACTCACACCTGGTTTGGCATAGAGTCAGTGTAAGCGGAGACAGCAGAGAACATTCTTGACATATTCACGATGACTTGAAAGAGAAGTGGAGAATACAAGTATGTTGTCTAAGTAGATGATAACAAAGATGTATAGATAAGTCCCTAAAGATGTCATTAATGAAATTCTGGAATGTAGCTGGCAAATTGCACAGACCAAAGGGCATGACGAGGTACTCATAATGGCCGAAATGGCTACGAAAAGCAGTCTTCCACTCATCTCCCTTACATATGCGGATAAGGTTGTAAGTGCCCCTCAAGTCTAGTTTGGTAAAGATGGAAGCAGAGCGAAGTATTTGGAAGAGTTCTGGAACCAGGGGAAGGGGTAATGATTCTTCACTGTGATTTTATTTAGTTTGCGATAATCTATGCAGGGCCCTAGAGAATGGTCCTTCTTCTCCACAAAGAATATTCCTGCTCCAGTGGGTGAAGTAGAAGGGTGGATGAACCCCTTCTGAAGACTCTCATCAATGTACTCTTTCAGGGCGCCAAGTTCCTTTTCGGACAGTGGGAAGATCCGACCAAATGAGATGGCAGCCTCCAACAAGAGCTCGATGGGGCAATCGTAGGCTCTGTGCGGAGGTAGGGTGTCTGCTTCCCGCTTACTGAAAATGTCCAGATACTCATGATAGGCCTCAAGCACATTTTGGTAGAGTTCAGCATCAATGTCCATACAAAGTAGCGTAGTGGGTGGCATGATGGGCTCAGATAGACAGTGCCCCTGACAGTAAGATGACTGGTACTTGATGCTGCCAGAGCTCCAATCAATCATCGGTTTATTATGGGCCTGAAGCCATGGTAGGCCCAGGATGACAGGAAACAGCAGTGAGGAAATTGCTTCTATACGTAAAAGTAACTTATGATTGGTAAGGGTCACAGCAATGGAGGGGTCTCCTTCGTCACCAGTCCAGACTTAACACAGGAGTCATCGGCCAGAAATACAGTAAGTCCCTGCTTATTAGGTAGGAGAGGAATGTGTTGTTCATCTGCGAATTCCAAATCGATGAAGCAACTGCATGCCCCAGAGTCCAAAATTTCTGTTGTATATACACTTCTTCCTGGAAGCTGGAAGGTGATGGGGAGCGCCAGGTGAACAGAAGTTTCTGGCAGGACCGCCAGGGTAACTGAGGATGCGGTGAGACAACTTCATCATCTAGCTGGGCAATTACGTACATAATGAGCGGCCCCTCCCCAGTAGAGGCAGAGATTGCCCTGAAAGCATCATGACCGTTCTTCAAGGGCGAGTAACGGGCAGATCAGGCCAAGTCATGTGGATGTCTCTGTTGCCGGTTTTGAGGCAGCCAACAAGAAAATTAAGTCCTCCAGTGAACTCGGCATCCCCACATGAGCCAACTTATCCTTCAGGTCCTCCGCTAACCCCAGGCAGAAATGATGTTGCAATGCTGTGTTGTTCCAACCTGTGTCTGCACTCCAGCATCTGAAGCCTGTAACATAGTCCTCGACCACTCGGCTGCCTTGCTGGAGTGCATGGAGAGAGGACTCAGCAGTAGCAGTCTGTTGGGAGTCCTCATACAGTCAAGACATAGCCTGGAAGAAGGAGGACATGATATCAAGTTGTGCGTCCTTTACTTCCAACAGATGATGAGCCCAGGTTTGGGGTTCACCCTGGAGCAGTGATATGATGAACCCCACCTTGGTAGTCTCGTCAGAGAAAGTCTGTGGTTGAAGTGAGAAATAGAGCTGACAGGTGTTGCGGAATGCTCTAAACTTGGACCAGTATCTTTTCGGGACAAGGCACTCGTGGCTCAGGAGATCACAGTGAAGAACCTGCACATGTTCCTTGCATTTGAATAAACTTCTCCTGCAGGGTCTTGATTGCTTGTGTCAGTCATGCGATGCTCTGGCAGACTCCAGGCCAGAGGTTCCTCCTGCAGGGTCAGTCTTCCCCACTTGGTACTGTCACGTACCTGGTAGGTGAGCCTGACGTGTAGAGGAAGGCCTCTCATACAACTCTGGCTTGTGAGCCACTGATAGTGGGACAGCAGGCTCAGGAGCACAGCGGGGTAAGAGTGCCTATGATCAGTCCAGAAGTCTGTACCAGTAGAAGCCAGGAACTCACAACAGAAAGCCGGATCACAGCAGATAGCAGGCAAGCGAGATGGCAGATAGCAAGCCGGATCGGTAACAGAAGTCAAACACACAGGAAGCAGGATTCAGGTAAACGCTGTAGACCAAGCAGCAACCAGTTCAGCGTTGAAGCTCCATTTAAATAGGCCGCCTGGTGCCTGTTTTGGTGACTGGTCGCGTTCGCACATGCGCATGCGTGTCTACAGAGTTGTCTGTGGTTGTTCTGGTTATTCTTGGTTGGCAAATGGAAGAGAAACGGTGCCTTCTAAGTGCAGTAAAATGGTAAATTTTAATAAAATTTTAAAAATCAATACACTCACAAAAGTGTTTCATAGATGGGCATTGTAATAATTTCAGCATCTGCTAGTCGCCATCAGAGAGGAGAGGCCATCAGCTGTAAATCCAGCAGAGGCATAGATGATGTGGATGGCTCCTCCCCGCTAACCCCGAAGTGACACCCGGAAGTGAAGCCGATCCCCGCCAGCGCTGGTGCCTAGTGTTTGTGCTCCACGACCAACAGAAACATTGTATCCAGCGTTGTTTCCGGGCCTGGGACTAGCCACATCATCTATCCCTCTGCCGGATTTACAGCTGATGGCCTCTCCTCTCTGACTGCGACTAGCAGATGCTGAAATTATTACAATGCCCATCTATGAACCACTTTTGTGAGTGTATTGAATTTTAAAATTTTATTAAAGTTTACCATTTTTCATATTCAGAGTGCGCCGTATTATCTTTTTTTTTCATTCTTGGTTGGTGCTTGCGCACAGGTATCTGCCTGGAAACAGCAGCTGTACTTCGCAGACGTCTTTCCTGACAGTTCTGAAATGGCCATCCCAGTTCCCAGACCAGAATATCATTGAACATCTGTGGGGTGATTTGAAGCGGGCTGTCCATGCTCGTCAATCTTCAAACCTAACTGAACTGGAGATGGTTTGTAAGGAGAAATGGTCCAAAATACATTCATCCAGAATCCAGACACTCATTGCAGGCTATAGGAAGCATCTAGAGGCTGTTCTTTCTGCTAAAAGAGGCTCTGCTGATGTAATTTTTCTGCTGGGGTGCCCAAATTTATGCACCTGTCTAATTTTATTTTCTGTTAATCCAATAAACCTCCTCACTACTGAAATATTACTATGTACTTCAGTTATTTGATAGATCAAAATGAAATTGCTGATCCAAACACCCAAATATTTATAAATGACAATCATGGAAATTGTCAGGGGTTCCTAAACTTTTGCATACAACTGTAAATTATAATAGTTGCTGCACACCAAAATTTGAAGGAAAATGATCTAACAATATTAATAGCAGTATACTAATAAAATACTAATAATATAATTTCTACACACCATGATAAGAAGAATAAAATGGAAAGTATAAATAATATTTTTTTTATAAATTACTCATGGGACATTTGAAATCAAGATCACATTGGGACCATTTGGTTTCAAAATAGTGGCTCTGTAAATCCAAAAAGTTTCTCTTTTTGATAGGGCTATTTTGAAATTGCACTCATCCCAATGTTTTGTGTGGTATTTCAATACCCCAGAATTTGAGACCCCTGGAATCCCTATCATGATACATCCAAAAATGTTTTAATAACAAATGGCTTCCAAATCCCCTTTTAATATTATATACTGTATCTGTTCTCTAATGCAGGCCAACAGTTTTCTCATAGTTCTACCTATGCACTGCAACCCACATGGGCATTTTATTAAACAGATTACTAATTCAGACTCACAAGAAATTAATTGTTTAATTCACTAAAATTTCCTTAATTAAAATTGTGCGATGCTGTACCCAAATAAAATGTATGTCCTTTTTTCCCACAAGTAGAGCTTTTTTTAGTGGTATTTGACCACTTCTGTGGTTTATATTTGTTACTATAAAAAAAGAGTGACAATTTTGAAAAAAAACTATATTCTTTACTTTCTGCTATAAAACATGCCTATAAAAAATAAAATGGATTCATCAATTTAGGCCAATATGTATTCTGCTACATATTTTTTGTTAAAAAAATCAATATTCGTATATAGATTGGTTTACGCAAAAGTTATAGTGTTTTCAAACTATGGGATAGATTTATGGACTTTTTATTTTTTTATTGTGTTTACAAGTATTGGTGGTGATGACTGAGGGAGGAGCCTAAACATGGCGCTGGATGTGAGCTTGTGCTAGGAGCTCGGGTCGCATCCAGATCTATTCACCCTTCCAATGCAGTGACTGGGATATCTAAGGAGAAACTCAGGCTCATCCCCTTTGCTTGTGCTGCCACAAACCTCCTGGGATGATTGGCTCTGGGAGTAGGGAGTTCAAGCCGGTGCTGGAGAATCCAGAGTGGTGTGGCATGGCTTGTAGACTTGCTAGTCGGTGAACGGAGAGATTCGGCAGGAGTTGGCTGGAGTGGAGCCCTGAGCATGAAACATGAGAGAGAAAGAGGATTGGAGATATTCTGGCTGCATTTGGTGGAGCTTGGGGGGAACTCGGGAAGACTCGGGAGAATCTGAGGAGGAGCAGGCGGTCCCCTTGGGCCTGCACTGAGGCAAAGAATAGGGCGACCTACTGGAGTGGCGGGGACACAGCAGGAGCGCTGGGTCCTGGCCCCAGTGGGCAACAAAGAGCAGCAGGTCGTGCAGAGCCAGGGGACCCCCCTCAGTGTGAATGAGGGGAGAGAGAGAGAGGATCCCCCAGGAGATAACAGTAGAAGTTTCAACAGCAATACAGCTCTGGACACCAACAAAGGAAATTTTAATCTGCCCAGAAAAGTGGAGCTGCAGTGGTAAGTCCCCCCTTTTTTATTGTTTGTACTTTTACCTGCCTCTTAATCATAAAGACTGAAAATAAAGCTAATGTACTAACACAGGAAAGAGGAGGGGGGACAAGTAAGTAAGAAAGAGAGAAATAAACAAGCATGAGGGGGAAAACAGCAAGAGGAGGAGCTTTGGCAGTCCAGGTCCAATTTAAAAATATATGTCCCAGGAAGGTACCTCTGAAAAGCAAACTACTGAAAAGCAACATGGAACTAGTCTAAAACGACCAGAAGTAAAAAAGGGAAAAAGATAAAATAGAACAGTAGTGGACATAAGTACACCAAATCAGTCAAGAACAGAGCAAGAAATTGAAAGCAATTCAGAGACGGGACAAAAGGAAGAACAATACTTAAAGGAATAAATACCCACAAAAAGAGAAATAGTGTCCATGCTCTTTGTTTTGGAAAACTCTTTAACCACTTAAGCCCCAGGTTTTTCAGGCCAAAGACCAGAGCACTTTTTTGCGATTTGGCACTGCGTCGCTTTAACTGACAATTGTGCGGTCGTGCTTAGTTTTATGGCATTTTTATTAATATTTTCTTTTACTAGTAATGACGGCGATCAGGGATTTTTACCAAGACTGCGACATTATGGTGGACACATCGGACATTTTTGACACATTTATGGGACCATTGTCATTTATACAGCAATCAGTTTTTTGTGTAAATGACACTGGCAGTGAAGTAGTTAACCACTAAGTGGCAGTGTAGGGGTTCAATGAGACCTGGGGAGTGTTTCTAACTGTGGGAGGACGTGGCTGTGTATGACACGTCACTGATCTCTGCTCCAATCACAGGGAGCAGAGATTAGTGACACTGTCACTGGGCAGAACGGGGAGATGCTTGTTTACATCAGCATCTCCCCATTCTTCCTCCCCGTGAGGCGATTGCGGGTATTACCTCCGCGATCAAATCCGGGGGACCCGCGCTCGGACTGAAGGAAGTCATGACTGGCACACTGATGCCGCCAGTGGCGGGCACGCGATGGCATGGTGGCAAATTTAAAGGGACGTACCTATACGCCTGAAGTAACTAATCAATACAACCTATTATTATCATCATCAGTTATGTATTACTTTGTCTAGTCCCTATAGATTAGTTAGTCTATCTATACTCTGAGCACATGCTATCGTTAATATTACAATACTATAACAATTAGCTATGAAACCAAATACACGGTCTAGGATCAATCAAATCTCCTTTATTTCCCAAGGAAATAAGAACGCTTGCATAAGGTATCAATAGAAATTACAAGAATACATAGCATACAATCAGAATACAATACAAGCAATACTTATCAGATCTTCGCGGCTGAGCCTCATGATGGAATGAGAGGCAGCTCTCTTTGATGAAACCATTTTTGATAAACACACCTCAGCCACACCACATTCCATTGCCCACCCCCCTTTTCCTGTGGACCAATCAGCGTCTCTGAGGCGTCTTCTCCTCCAGGCTAAATATCTCTGACAGTCCTGCCATAATTGGCCTCTGGGGGGCAGTGTTTGCCCATGAA
Organism: Lithobates pipiens; assembly: GCF_037356315.1. Classification (NCBI taxonomy): domain Eukaryota; kingdom Metazoa; phylum Chordata; class Amphibia; order Anura; family Ranidae; genus Lithobates; species Lithobates pipiens. Next base: position 330,012,835 of record NW_027507764.1, on the reverse strand, counting down.
TTGCAACTGCTCCGACTGGGTTCACATCTTGTGATTCGATCTCGGACGCTCTTCCCGCTCATTAGGTCCCTTTTGTCCTTACAGACAGACCGGAGCCCTCATTGTCCTAAATCTCTTTGAAGCTTCGTGCACACCAGGTGGGCTGAATAGAACTCATTCTGCTATACAGATTGTGTTTGGTGACTTGGTTGTACCAACAGATATGTAGAAACTTTAGATGTATCATGTTCAATTCCAACCCGCCGCTTTGCGCCTAAAAGGCGCATACCACCCTTCTTCAAACACGGCTCCTATTGAACAGACTATAACCGTCTTAACGCGTGTCGCTCCCCAACCTGTGTCCGAACCAGTACCTATGGCACAGTCCTTAGCTTGTTTAACGTGTGATTGTTTTCAACGAGCGCTCCAGAGACATCTCCCATGGAACAGTACACAATTGTCTTACCGCTCTGTGCTTTCAACATGTGCAGAAACAGGTCCTATGGAGCAGTCCATAATTGTTTTACCATGTGATGCTTCCCAACACGTGCCGCTTTGCCACTGAGTGACACATCCCCACCATTCTTCAGCGACAGCTTCCATGTCACCATTCTGTATCTTCAGTATCTTCAGGACGGCAGTACAGGCAAGGGGTGTCCATTCATTCACCATTCACCAGCATACGTTCAGAGAAATATTTCATCCAGCTCTCAACTACCGAGTTCCGATGAGGGCCTTTATTGCCCATATTACTAGCCTACACTACACATAGGTCACACTCTACCACAGAAATAAATCAACTTATTACCATAATATATACATACATATGTGTCCCCTCCAATTATGCACCCTGCTCTCAACCTCCTATAATCTTTTACTGTGAATATGGGTCGAGATTCGGCAAACTTGCTCGCAGCGGTGTTGCAGGGCTCTGACTTGGCAGCGAAGTCTCCAACTTGTACACAGAGGGCTTACCGTCAAATCGTCCCTCAACTTGCATAGACAAATGGGAGACCCTTCTAGAGAAATATCGCTTAACTACACATATAAATTTACAACAATGACCAAACCCACACAATTCCACCCGTGTGCCTGGATTTCAGAGATCATGCTCATGGTATACCATGCACCTCTACCTATGGTCAGGTTCAAGGAACCCTCTAGTTCCATGACTAACACTACACCGGTATTCTTTAGGACAAAGAAACAAACTCGCCTATATCCTAAATAATACCCGGGTGCCTCCTTCCCAGCAATGATCTCTCCATCCAGAACACAGAGAGAAATAACTTCCCAACATTGTTCGTTCATCCCCATGTATTGAGCTGGCATACAAAGGACATCATGGTCATGCTTCCAACAAAGGGAAATATCAACCTGCCTCCAGCTTTCATCTTCTCTGATCACATGTGTGATATAGCCTCAAATGCAACAAGATAGAATCCCCAGTCAGTAAGCCCATTGATGCCACCAAATATACAGACCGAGTCTGCAGTTCTGTATATGGGAACATACAGCATAACACCTTTCACAATCCAACTTAGTACAGCCCATACAGGCATTCAATGTAGAGTAGGTACTCCTGCGCTAAACGGAATGAGTGAAAATATACTGAAAAGAAATAGATATAATATACTGAAAAAAGGTGCTGCGTACACCGTAAGGACCGAACTCGTGTCCAAATGTGTAAATAATCAAAAAGTAAGGGGTGGTGTTGCGCTCCTTGTACAAGATTATATATTATCCTATATGTGGAATTATCAGCTAGTGATTATAGCTAGAGAGCATTCATCAAAAAATAAAGTGCAAATGTGTAAATATCATATACCAAAATAATATCATAAATAAATAAATTAAAGAGGGACATAGATGTTCATCTTAAAATTCCTAATGTGCAAAATCTTAAAAAATATATAAAATGTATATCCAACATGTGCAAAATTGCATAAAAATATATCAGTGAATAAGTGATATGTGATTTCAAAATTGTGCAAAATATATAAATAATTCATACAGTAACTTATTTCATCAAGGAGAGATCCGTAAAAAATTAAATATATATATAAATATATAAACACAGAAAAAAATTGAGAAAATATATATAAATAAATGAATAGAAATCTTAAAGTAAACTGAGTGTATCAAGTCTCTTAGTGCAAATATTGGACGTATGTTTCTTGGTCCAGTGTGCAACAGTAGTGCAGATGTGGAAGTGTTTCACAAGAACAATTTGTGCTGCTATCCTGACATTCAGTGGTACTGTGCCTTTAAGTGATAAGATATGGGTCTTCAGTGTCACTGACACCCGTGGCTAAAATAAATGATTACCTTACTGCTGTAAGGTACACAGCATGTAGTAAGATTTAAAGGAATGGATCCCTTCGGATCGGTCTTTTCCTAGGCGTTCCTATGGAGTACAGCCAGGGGGAGGGGGGGGTCTTTTCTTTGGCTTTCCGCTGGGCGTCAGTAACTTGAATCACTCAGGTAGATACTCAATGTATTAGAGAGAAGATAAAAAGAGGCCTACCATGGTGCAGTATATTGCAAAAAATATTGGCGTTTATTTAAATAAAACAATAAAAAACTCACATTTTCTTTATGTAAGTAGTACACTGTAAAAACGAGCGCCAAGCTCGTACCTATGCGTCTGTTCCGGTGTCTCGATTGCCTCTGGTATCTGGCTGTACTCCATAGGAACGCCTAGGAAAAGACCGATCCGAAGGGATCCATTCCTTTAAATCTTACTACATGCTGTGTACCTTACAGCAGTAAGGTAATCATTTATTTTAGCCACGGGTGTCAGTGACACTGAAGACCCATATCTTATCACTTAAAGGCACAGTACCACTGAATGTTAGGATAGCAGCACAAAGTGTTCTTGTGAAACACTTCCACATCTGCACTACTGTTGCACACTGGACCAAGAAACATACGTCCAATATTTGCACTAAGAGACTTGATACACTCAGTTTACTTTAAGATTTCTATTCATTTATTTATATATATTTTCTCTATTTTTTTCTGTGTTTATATATTTATATATATATTTAATTTTTTACGGATCTCTCCTTGATGAAATAAGTTACTGTATGAATTATTTATATATTTTGCACAATTTTGAAATCACATATCACTTATTCACTGATATATTTTTATACAATTTTGCACATGTTGGATATACATTTTATATATTTTTTAAGATTTTGCACATTAGGAATTTTAAGATGAACATCTATGTCCCTCTTTAATTTATTTATTTATGATATTATTTTGGTATATGATATTTACACATTTGCACTTTATTTTTTGATGAATGCTCTCTAGCTATAATCACTAGCTGATAATTCCACATATAGGATAATATATAATCTTGTACAAGGAGCGCAACACCACCCCTTACTTTTTGATTCCATACAGGCATTCGACCACTACTTTGGATTAGTGTAAGCAACGTGTTTTGGCAAAATCTTACTGAGCGGTGATGCTAACTCATCAGGCCACTGCCCCTCATACAGAGACGGTACAATCAGCCTGATGTTGGCTGATATTTTCACCTGCCACAGAATGCGCGCCAGAGCCAATGACAGGTTTCTGTCCTCTCTACCAACCTCTCAACATGGTTGACAAAATCCGGAGCCACTCTAACCTGGGTGTTTCTGTGACTTCGTTGAATGTTATCAAGAATGCCACCAATCTCCCAGGGTAACAAAGTCATGCTCCTTCTCTGAAGCTATGGCTGTGAGTTTGTTCCTCAGGAGGCTGATGTCCACTCCATTACCAACACCCATCCCACCTATTGTTCCCCCCCAATATAGTGCTGAATACATCCCTCCTCTTTCGGGTTACTCCTCAGAAATAAGCATCCTGCATGGACTTCATCGCATCTGCTGGAGTAAGTCACTGGTACAATGACCGTACTTGATTCAGTGTATACTCAGCACATATAGGGTGATAGGTTTTAATCAACCACAGTGAGATGTTGCAGCACCATGTGGTGAAGTCATACGGACCCTGGTAGCCAGCGTTTGTTCCCTTTATTTTAACGGAGCATGCTCCTGTGTGTATTCACTGGCATTATCTGTGCAGGGTTTCAACCTCTCAGGTGAGACACCAACCGGGCATATCTTCCCCATGTCTAGTTCTGGTGTCCCACATATCCAGTAACCGAAAGCTTCTCTCTAGGACTGCTAGGATTGAGACACCACCCCTACGAGGAAGTTTTCACCCCATTGATGTGTCACCTGGCACAACAGCTCCCTTATTATGCATAAGTGCCAGCTGCCTCCTGGGTACCTGCACCATATTAACTCCGTTACATCAATACATGTCATATGTTAAAACCTTCCTTTTTTTCAATTCCTCCTTCCAACAAAAAACCCCCCACATATTTTACATTTTCATGTTCTGACGGATTGGATGTGTCATATTCCTTCCCCAACCCATTGCACATGTATTAATAACATGTTTGCATTCATCAGGAGAGACTTCAGCAGAAATATTTCACAAGCTCTGTTGTTTCAGATTCAGCACTCGCATTGTCCATAAGAAAAAAACAAGTATTAATCTGAATCTTTCAAGTTTTTTTTTTCCTCTCCTGATGTTTATCAGAACAAATTTGTGGTGTGGTGTGGCACAGACAAACTGCCAACCAGATGATTATATGTCATCCATGTTCCAGAAGCCTCTCCAATTCTCGCTCCACCAGGATTCTGGAAGTGAAAAACAAGAGCAGTATCAAATTCTTATCTGCCATATCTGCTTGCTTACCATGTTTACTTATAGTTCCCTCCTTGGAACCCAGGACCTTAGTATTCCTGGCTTCTGAAACTTTGACCAAACTATCCCAACAACCATGACCTCTTTAGGCTGAACCCACTGTTAAATGGATCCCCATGGTATGATCAAAGATGTTTAAAACTGAACGTCAGTGTTGCTTCTCAAAAACTTCAAATTTTACAAGCTACAAAGACAATGCATCTATCTGTATCTTTACGATGTATGCACTACTCCCTTTCAGGTGACTGGTTCTAAGTGAGGGCATTGTCAATTACCCCCCTTTCAGGTGGATTAAACCTACTAGTTTTCCACCTGAACTAAAAAAAAAAAAATAGACGACTAAACCAATATCAAACAAAAAATTTTGAGAAAAAAAAATAAAAATAAAAAAAATGTAAAAAAAATTACAAATCTGGCCATGATCACACAAACAACATGACAAGACAACCACCATAAAACAATGACAAACACTCAACTTTTAGTTAACAACATCCATGGACTTTTCTCCTGAGAAGAGTGCTCATTCCAATCTGAAATACAATTAGTTACTGGGGAAAACAAAAAACAAAAACAAAACAAAGCATATGTATCTCATCACAACATTGTAGCTTCATTTATGTCTTTTTAGTACTATTTATTTTTCATTGTTTGCAAACAATTACTAACTAATGAGCTCATGGTACCATGTGATAATCGATTATGCCTTTACAATAACCTAACCCCTGTTCTGCTATATTCTCCCACTGTGGTTCTCACTTTGACAGACCTGTAAACAAATGCAAATGTCCCTATCCAAACCAGTTTAACTTCTTCCCTGGTCTCTGGAAAAGGAACACACAGACAGTGATTACACACAATTCTTATATTAAGCAGCAGTATTGGATATTACTCAGGAAAAGTTTACAAAAACTGAAAATAAGAGAAGAGTAAAGAAACACAAAAAAAAACAATACTCATAACCGAAACATCTTTTAACCACACAAAAAAAAACCCCACAATACCCATTCAGAGGTTTATCTCTGAAAATACAAAAAAATTTATATCTATATCAAGGTCTTCTATCATATTCTGAACCTGAAACTCACATCAAACCTTTTTCATAGCAGGGAAACATTGACCAGAATATTCTTACCATGCCTGCAGCTCACTAAGTTCTACTAACATTGTTTCCTCCAGTGCTATATTTGAATAACCATGCATCTACCTCCATTTTGACTTTACACAACTGTCCTACATATTGCTTTTCAGTTTGTAGACCCCGCATTTGGGTCTTACACAGGAAATGGGTTTGATTACTATGGGTTCCATGCTTTGGATGGCTACCCCATCTGGCTGAATAACACACATGATGCCTTGGGGTCGTTTTCGGGTATGATCTCCTATTGATATCATTATTCGCAATATTCGGCAATATTTTGCGATGTGACCCCCCCTTTTACACAAAAAACATTTTAGCTCTGGTTTCCCTGCATAGGCCCTTCTTTGAGCATATGGCGCTGGAAACCCACATTGCTGGATAATATTACTGCGATTGGAATGAACAGACTTTACACTTTCATCGTCTGAGGAGTCATCAGAAGTTTCTAATGTTTCAGCTCCTGAATCAATTTCAAGTGCAGTTATCGCACCTTTATTTGCCCCTTCCACATCGATTCCCATCACAATAATATAATTTGCAGTGATAATAGCATACGGGTTTTCTTCATGTTCCCCTTCTGTCTTTTCCGTATACTGAGCATGTGCGGAGGGTATCTCCACCACTGCACATTTGGAGGACAACTCCATTATGGCTGCTTGTGCCTTAAGCATTGTGATCACTTGCAAATTCTCAGCCTCCCTTTGATTCAAAGAGGCAATGCAACTTTCTCTTAATTTACACGTTTGTTCTAATTCATCTAATCTCTGTTGCAATACACATTTCTCAGTCACTAACTGTTCAATCTGATTACGAGCATCTGCATCAGCCTTTTCAATCCCCATTAATATAATTCTTATCTGTTCCATTACTTCTTCTCTTTCAGCAAACCATTCTAATTATTTTTGTTCCGCAATTTCTTTCATTCTCACTAACATGCATAAGGCATTGGCCATTCTCTGTTTCCTGCCTTTTTTTGACTTATTACTAATGAGATCGTTATGTGTATTACATTGTCTCAAAAGTTCACCAAATTGGTGTGTTAAATGACTCTCTTGTGTAGATCGAGATCTAATACCACCATGCTTGCTAATGAAACCTTCAATGGCTTCCATTGATATGCTAATTAGCCTACCCACACTAAAGTTGCTCAACTAGTTGCTTAGACAATAGACGCAGACGAACAGATAAACACCCACAAAGACACAGATAAAGCTGTTTAAAAGCTAGCTTTCACCTATAGTCCCACCAACAGACAAAACTAAAAAAGAAAAAAAAAACAGATACGAACCGTTTAAATCTACAGTGACTTGTGGTTCTACAGCATACAAGGCACACTCTTAATCAATGCCTTAGGCTGCAGGTTATCTTACCAGAGCTATTTCACTCTCACGTGGGTAGAAATAAAAACCTATATTTCCCCCACTTTTTTTTCTTTTTCCTCAAAGATGTATAGTAATTCCTGTCAATCTCTAACCAACACTTTGCAGTAGCAATACACTAGACAAATAGATACCAAGCACACACAAAGACACAGATGAAGCTGTTTAGAAGCTAGCTTTCACCTGTAGTCCCACCCCAAACACAAAAAAAACGCAAAAGGGAAAAAAAACAAATACAAATCCATTTAACCACGAATTTCTTCAGGAGAACACACTCTTAATCAATGCTCTCCTCTCCAATTGCAGACCACAGGGAATTTCTATTGAGACAGATTTCCACTTTTCCCTCAAAATTGTATGGTTCTCCTGTCAATCTGTGGTTATATCACATAACCAGGGATGATCAGTCCCTATCTCGCCAGTGCGCCAATTTGCCCTCTGGTTACAGGTCTGCAGCAAAATACAACATTACATATATCAGCCACAGTATTCACTAGGTTCTACGCGTCCGTTTCTACCAGTGAAATATCTCACAGAATTTTCATGCTCATCCAAGCGTGCTTTCAGAATTCGCGAGCCAGCGCCAATCTTGTCCACACCAGAGATGATTTTCAGTTCTGGGTGTCTGAGGATCTGTGCTTACAGGGACTCAGAAACAAAATACATTAGATTTTTGTGGATTCTGTGTAAAAATACCTTCTACACACCTTTCTGGAGTGCCAAATGAAGTAACTGATCAATACAACCTAATATTATCATCATCAGTTATGTATTACTTTGTCTAGTCCCTATAGATTAGTTAGTCTATCTATACTCTGAGCACATGCTATCGTTAATATCATAATACTATAACAATTAGCTATGAAACCAAATACACTGTCTAGGATCAATCAAATCTCCTTTATTTCCCATGGAAATAAGAACGCTTGCATAAGGTATCAATAGAAGTTACAAGAATACATAGCATACAATCAGAATACAATACAAGCAATACTTATCAGATCTTCGCGGCTGAGCCTCATGATGGAATGAGAGGCAGCTCTCCTTGATGAAACCCTTTTTGATAAACACACATCAGCCACACCACATTCCATTGCCCACCCCCATTTGCCTGTGGACCAATCAGCGTCTCTGGGGCGTCTCCTCCCCCAGGCTAAATATCTCTGACAGTCTTGCCATAATTGGCCTCTGGGGGGCAGTGTTTGCCCATGAATTGCAACTGCTACGACTGGGTTCACATGTTGTGATTCGATCTCGGACGCCCTTACCGCTCATTAGGTCCCTTTTGTCCTTACAGACAGACCGGAGCCCTCATTGTCCTAAATCTCTTTGAAGCTTCGTGCACACCAGGTGTGCTGAATAGAACTCATTCTGCTATGCAGATTGTGTTTGGTGACTTGGTTGTACCAACAGATATGTAGAAACTTTAGATGTATCATGTTCAATTCCAACAACGCCCATTTGCCTGTCCATGCCATTCTGCTGACGTATAACAGCGTGCGCCAGTCGGCATGTGGTTAAAAAAATCAAATAGTGAAAATACAAAATTATATGGGACTTATACTGGAATGAGTGGAAGAGATGGAGAATAGTTTAGATAGTCACACACAAGACATAATAGAGTAAAAAAATAGAAATAGTAGGCTTAAAAAATTACCAAAGGGAGTTGGCATACAAATTAGAAGATCAAGAGAACAAAAATAGAAGGAACAACTTGATAATTCCATGCCTACCAGAACCAACACAGGGGGAGGACCTAATGGGAAACATGCAGCTAATATTTAATCCAGTGCTGGGTAGAGAAGAAACTAAGCCTATAAAAATCAAAAGGGTACACAGAATTAGGAGCCCAAAAGGTATATCTATGGAGACCCCAAGAAAAAACATTGTGAGATTCCTTGACTTCAGAGAAAACAACTTAATATAGGGAAACTTGAGGGAGAAGTCACCATTAGAGTATGAAACTTTTAAACTTCAGATTTTTGCAGACTTATCACATGAAACTTTAAACAGAAGGCAGCAATTAAAGCCATTACTGGAGCAACTGCAAAACCAGGATGTAAGGTACAATTGGGGTTTCCCAGCTTGTCCAATAGGCCAGAAGGATGGATGTATGGCAAAATTAAAATATCCTGAAGAAATGCAGGAATTCTGTAAAAGTCTGGAAATGCCCACACCAGATATCGCAAGATGGAACACAGAAGATAAAAGAAGCACAACACACGATGAAGAACAATGTAAATTAGTAAAAAAGAAAAAACCTTCCTGAGAAGAAAGAAAGGGAAAAATAGAGACTGGAGTGTATTGAACCTGGGGGAGAGTGGTGGTGAGGAGGGAGAGAGTCAAATGAATACAGAAAGGGATGATGGTCTTGGATGGACTGGGAAATTCTAGATCCACGCCCTAAATATTAGTGGGGAGTAGGCCAGGTAGGAGCGCCAGATAGTTCACCACCTCGGGGGAAAGAGCAGATGGGTAAGGGGGGTTTAGTGGGCTATAATATAGATCTGCAGAAAAACACCAACATGGGGTTAAAATAACAATTCGGGGGACCATCTGGAAGGGGGGTAGGAGAAGAGGGAGGGATATAATGTCAGAGACTCCTATGTATTGGTTTCACTTCTGGAGGGTGATATCCATTTCCCATCCCCTCTTTGGCTGCCCGCCCCCCAAACCCCGGACCGAGAGATCCAAGGGGGCGGGGGGGGGGGTGCTGGACAGAGGACAGGGGAGAGCATGAAAAATGCATTTGCAATATGCAATTTTTTTATTTTTTGACATATAATGTAAGAGGATTAAATTCCCCAGAGAAAAGACATAAGGTGCTAAGGGAAATTCAAAGGTATGGGGCAAATATAATATTCTTGCAAGAGACACATATAGCAAATGATACAAATATTAAACTGTATTCAAAATTCTTCCCAATACGGTATTACAGGGATTCTCCAATTAGAGGCACAATAGGAGTTGCAATAGGAATTGGGAAAGAGTGTAGCTTTGTGCTAGAAGAAAAGTAGAACCAGAGGGACGGTTTCTTTTTTTGAAAGGGACACTACAAGGGATGATGTGCATGTTGGCAAACATGTACTGCCCTAATAAAAATCCAAAGAGTTATATGACGGGGATCATGAGTGAATTCATGGAGTTCTCAACTTCTGTATGGATCATCGATTAGATAGTACATCTGGTGCACCGAGTAATGAAAATAAACAATTAAGATTGGTAAAGGAAAATATATAAACATCAATTGGTGGATGTTTGGAGAGTCTAACATCAGGATATAAAAGATTATACATATCATTCAACAGTGCACAACACATACTCATGGCTGGACTACAGTACATATTGGTAGAGTATAGACTCCTAGATGGGGTTTTGTGCAAACTTTAGATCCCCATTGAAGTCTATGGGACTTGAACTTTTGAAATAAAAAGGGTCAATGACAATTTTTTTTTTAAAACTGAAGTTTTTTCGGGAGCACTGATTTTAACCACTTGCCGACCAGCGCACGATGATGTACGCCGACAGAATGGCACGGGCAGGCAAATGGGCGTACATGTACGTCCCTTTAAATTTGCCGTCCTGCCATCGGGAGCACGCCGCTGGCGGTGCACTCCCACGCTGGTCGGGACCTCCATGAGTCTGGTCGCGGGACCCGCGGACTCGATCGCCGCGGGCATCCCCGCGATCGTCTCACGGAGCGGCCGAATGAAGAAATGCCGTTGTAAACATTTCTCCATTCTGCCTAGCAACTAGTGACGCTGATCTCTGCTCCATGTGATTGGAGCAGAGATCAGTGTTCACTAAATGAAAGCCCAACCCCCCCACAGTTAGTAACACACCCCTAGGAACACTTAACCCCTACACTGCCACCCACTGGTTAACCCCTTCACTGCCAGTGTCATTTATACAGAAATCACTGCATTTATATAGCAGTGATTATTGTATAAATGACAATGGTCCCAAAAATGTGTCAAAAATGTCCGATGGGTCCCCCACAATGTCGCAGTCACAATAAAAATCGCTGATCACCGCCATTACTAGTAAAAAGAAATAATAAAAAATTATTAATAAAAATGCTATAAAACTATCCCTATTTTGTTAACGCTATAACTTTTGCGCAAACCAATCAATAATCGCTTATTGTGATTTTTTTTACCAAAAATATGTAGAAGAATACGTATCGGCCTAAACTGAGGGGAAAAAATGTTTTTTCATATATTTTTGGGGGATATTTATTATAACAAAAAGTAAAAAATAATGCGTTTTTTCAAAATTGTTGCTCTATTTTTGTTTATAGCGCAAAAATAAAAACCGCAGTGGTGATCAAATACCAGCAAAAGAAAGCTCTATTTGTGGGAAAAAAAGGACGTCAATTTTGTTTGGGAGCCACGTCACACGACCGTGCAATTGTCAGTTAAAGCGACGCAGTGCCGAATCGCAAAAAGTGGTCTGGTCTTTCACCAGCAAATTGGTCCGGTCTGAAAGTGGTTAATGACGATCAAAGTGAAAAAAAAGAAAGTGAAATATTCCTTTAAATATCGTGCCTGGGGGGTGTCTGTAGTATGCCTGTGAAGTGGCATGTGTTTCCCGTGTTTAGAACAGTCCCTGTACAAAATGACATTTAATGGAAAAAAAGTCATTTAAAACTGCTTGCAATTTTAATGTCATGTCTGGTTTCGGCAATACGGATGAAAATCATTGAGAAAAAAATGGCATGGGTAGCCCCCCTGCCCATTAACAGCCCCTTTGGTTCTTGTATGGATATTAAGGGGAACCTCGTACCCACATTAAAAAAAGGAAAGGCGTGGGGCCCCCAGGCCCTATATACTCAGAACAGCAGTATGCAGGCGGTGCAAACAAGACAGGGACTGTGTAGGTTTGTTGTGTTAAGTAGAATCTGTTTGTAATTTTGAACTGGTACATTTTTAAAATGTAGCTCCAGTCAAATAATATATTTTTAAGCTTTTTGGAAAACATAGGGAAGGGTTATCACCCCTGTATAATTTTTTTGGCCGTCCGTCTTTTTTCATCTCACTTCCTGTTGTCTCCTTCTGTTTGCAAGTAGGAGACATTTGTAAGTTGGATGTTTGAAAGTAGGGGCCTGCCCTATATGCTCTGCAGAAATGTGGGTCAAAGGTGTTGGTATTGCCACAACACTGTAAGCCCTCAAAGTGACTCTTGGTGGGCGCTGGAGCGCCCTGCTGTGAACGATTATATCAAGAATTGTAATTACATGCCATTGTTGAACAGTGGTAGAAAAATTGGGCCTTTAGTGGTTGTGGTGGTGATGCTGGTGCCACAACACTATAAGTCCTCACAGTAACTCTCGGTGGGCGCAGGAACGGGTCCTGCTGTGAAATATGATATCAAGAATTGTAATTACATGCCCCTGTTAAACACTGCTTGCTGGTGCCATGACACTGCAACCTCTCCCAGATACTTTCGTTGGAGTGCAGGAATGAGCCCTGCTGCAAAGCATTGCATCAAAAATTGTATTACATGCCCCTGTTAAACAGGGGCTGAAAAATTGGGCCTTAAGCACTGATGCTGGTGCCATGACACTGCAACCTCTCCCATATACTCTAGTTGGAGTGAAGGAATGTGCACTGCTGCAAAGCATTGCATCCAAAATTGTAATTACACTTTCTGCAAGGCGTCCTGGAGATGTCTCATCCTCTGCTCCCTCTGCGGCGGCAAGATAAGGCCCACAACCTTACCCAGCCAGTAATGATCCCTCTCCTTGACCTGAAGAATACGAGGATTCTTATGCAGGCTTTGCAGGATCAGGGAGGCCATGCAGCGTAGGTTAGCTGAGGCATTTGGTCTGGAGTCCTCTGGGTCACTAAGGACAACATGATCCGCAGCCACCTCCTCCCAGCCACGTACAAGTCCACGGGTTTCTTGGGACTGTAAATCATCCCTAAAAGACTGCTGATGCTGAGTGCCGGGCTCCACCTCCATGCTGACACAAGCCTCCTCCTCCTGGTCCTCTTCCTGTGTGATGGGTGGGACAGCAAGAACACTGTCTGGATAAAGGGGGCCTTGAGAGGCAAGGAAGTCCTCCTCTTCCTGCCTGTGTTCTGCCTCAAGTGCTCTGTCCATTATTCCACGCAGTGTGTGCTCCAAAAGGTGGACAAGAGGTACAGTGTCACTGATGCATGCACTGTCACTGCTCACCATCCTTGTGGCCTCCTCAAATGGTTACAGGACAGTGCATGCATCCATGATCATGCCCCACTGGCGTGGTGAAAAAAAACTAGCTCCCCTGTCCTGGTGCTGTCCACAGGTACTCATTGATGGCCCTCTGCTGTGTGTGCAGCTGCTGCATTATGGCCAATGTTGAGTTCCACCTGGTGGGCATGTCACATATAAGGCTGTTCTTTGGCAGCTTCAACTCCTTTTGGAGCTCAGCCAGCCAAGCACTGGCATTAAATGATCGGCGGAAATGCACACAGACTTTCCTGGCCTGCCATCCTGTAAGCCTGGGTACCTGTCCAAGAACCACTGCACCACCAGGTTAAGGATGTGAACCACACAGGACACATGGGTCAGTTGTCCCTGTCGGAGAGCGGAGGGCGGAGAGGAGGTTGGTGCCATTGTCACAAACCACCATTCCTGGCTTAAGCTGGCATGGCATCAACCATCTCTCTGCCTGCCCCTGCAGAGCTGACAAAATATCTGCCCCAGTGTGGCTCCTGTCCCCCAAACAAACCAGTGCAAGCACGGCATGGCATCTTTTTGCCTGTGTACTCGCGTAGCCCCTTGAACGCCTACGGAGCACCGCTGGTTCCAAGGACAAAGCACTGGAAGAGGCCATGGAGGAAGAAGAAGAGGAGGGGGTGGAGGAGAGAGGTGTGTCACAACCAGTAGTAGCATTTTGGAGGCGTGGTGGCGGAACAACCTCCAACACTATTGTACCTTGTCCTGCATCCTTCCCAGCTACCACTGACCATCCTGTCCAGCGAGGCATGGACATTGCCTTCCACATGCCGGTAGAGAGCCGGAATCGTGGCCGAGTCTACCAACTGAAAAGGCAGCAGTTGAAGTGCTAGCAATTTAGCCAAGCTAGCATTCAACTGCTGGGCATGTGGATGGCTGGGAGTGAACTTCTTTCGATGGTCAGGCAGCTGGGGCAGGGAAATTTGCCTGCTACAATCGGACGTGGCTGTACTGCTAGCAGAGTGCCCGCAAGTACTTGGCTGTGACACACCTAATTCTACACCTTCATTCCTCTCAGTGCAGGTTTCAGAGAGGACTGAAGGTCTAGTGGGTTTGGAGATCCCAGCTGATGAGGAGCAAGGAGAGGTCCGCTTTGTTCTTTGGTGTAGGTCTTTAAGGTATGCTTGCCAACGAGCTGCATGGCAGGTCAACATATATCTGGTCAAGCATGTGGTGCCCAAGCGGCTGATGTTTTGGCCACGCGAGATACGTTTGAGACATATGTTGCAAATAGCAGTGGTGCGATCTGATGCACTCAAAAAAGGCCCACACCTAACAACTTTTGGAATAAGAAGCAGAGGCAGCGCCCTGCACACAGGGCCATCTTTTGATTGGGTCCTGGGCAAACATTTTCTTGGGGCCCCCCCTCCATTCTGAGACATACAAAAAATAGCAGATAGACTCAAAATCAGTTTACTGCAACAGATCACGCAGTGATTGCAATTGTTTGCCAGAGGTTACAGCCTATCCTTACTGCTCGCTGGCTGGTTGCTAGAGGTTACAACACATAATTTCTGCTTGCCGATTGGTTGCTAAAGGTTAATGCACATCATTACCACTTACTGATTGGCTGCTAGAGATTAAAGCAGATCACTACTGTTCGCTGATTGGTTGCTACAGGTTAATGCACATCATTACCTCTCACTGAGCAGTGGAGCAATCCTAAATAATTGAGCAAGTAAAGGGGCACATTAATACACATACTACAGGAGAGTGTCAGAGAGTGCAGACATACTACAGGAGACAATCAGAGACTGCGGACATACCGCAGGAGACAATCAGAGACTGCGGACATACTGCAAGAGACAATCAGAGACTGGCGACATACTGCAGGACACAATCAGAGACTGGGGACATACTACAGGAGACAATCAGAGACTGCGAACATACTGCAGGAGACAATCAGAGACTGCAAACAAACTGCAGGAGACAATCAGAGACTGCGGACATACTGCAGGAGACAATCAGAGACTGCGGACATACTGCAGGAGACAATCAGAGACTGTGGACATACTGCAGGAGACAATCAGAGACTGCGGACATACTGCAGGAGACAATCAAAGACTGCGGACATACTGCAGGAGACAATCAGAGACTGCGGACATACTACAGGAGACAATCAGAGACTGCGGACATACTGCAGGAGACAATCAGAGACTGCGGACATACTACAGGAGACAATCAAAGACTGCGGACATGCTACAGGTGATGGTCAGAGAACTTTCAGCAACGCACAGCTTGACAGTTGAATAACACAGCTCAGGGTTTAAGCAGTCAGGCATTTTATGGGTGTAAGAACATACCTGGGCAGCCAAACTCACTACATACATTTAGAGGTATGTGGGCGGGGCTTCCATTCTCTGATCTCGCTACAACAGCCAGGAGCTCCACTGATGCTTTGTAGGGGGGCCCCGTTACCCGCGAATTGGGGCCCTGGTGAAGGCTTTGCAGAGTGCACAGAGGACACGGGAGGCTGTATTCCCACGCTAGCCAGCTGAGAGTGGGCGGGGCCAGGAGCTCCACTGACGCTCTGACCCCACCCCGTGCAGCCTGTATGCTCGGAACAGAGTGGCTGTAGTGAGAACCAGTGATCGGAGTGGGAGCATCAGTGGAGCTCCCGGCCCTGCCCCCTCTATACTGGCTGGGGAATACAGAGGTCTGGGGCGGGGTCGGGAGCTCCACTAGCAATAAAGGGTAGCTACAGGTGTATAATGTGCTGGAGGCACACAACACCCACTTTAACTCCTCCAGATGCCTATATTAGAGAACACCAGCAATAAAGGGTAGCTACAGGTGTATACTGTGCTGGAGGCACACAACACCCAATTTAACTGCTGCAGATATCTGTATTACAAAACAGCAGCAATAAAGGGTAGCTACAGTTGTATACTGTGCTGGAGGCACACAACACCCACTTTAACTCCTGCAGATGCCTGTATTAGAGAACACCAGCAATAAAGGGTAGCTACAGGTGTATACTGTGCTGGAGGCACACAACACCCACTTTAAATGCTGCCGATTCACAAGAAAAGAACACACTGTCCCTGCCTATGCTGCTCTCTCCCTGCACGCCGGAACACACTACATAAGGCCGCCGTGCTGGCAACCTTATATAGTGTGGGCCGTGTACTAAACCCCCTGAGCTATAATTGGCCACAGGCATCCTGCCTATGACCAATTATGGCTCTCCTCGCTGTTGGCTCTGTGATTGGCCAAGCATGCGGGGCACAGTGCATGCTTGGCCAATCATGAGCCAGCGATGCACTGCTATGGCGTAGTGCATTGTGGGCCATTCGCGCCACACGAATATGGTGTGAACGGTCCACAAAGCTCTGATTTCGCCGAACAGACAAAGAAAGAGCAGAGCAAAGAGCAGTGGAAAACAGACCAACGCCCCCTGAATAAAACAATATACAGCAGAGTATGAGTGAAACAAACAATATAAATTGTAAGTTAATAGAAACTAAAATGCAAAAATACGGCATGTACCTTGAAATAAAACTGTAAAGTGGGCAAAATAAGAGTACAGCCAAATAGATTATCATTCCATAAGCCACAGTAAGTTTTTACCTTTGTATACAAAAGCAGTCTATCGCAATGGGCGGCTGATAATGTATACAGAAAATTCTGAGTAAATGAGGGTAATAACAACAAAACAATATGCAACTATTTGAACCACCATTATAAATCCCACTTGGTCTGCTGTGGCTGAAACAATGACCCAATATGACCTAAAAAATCTACACATCGCTACTGCCCAATTGTAGTATACATTTCAATACTGATATGCATAACAGAAGCAAAATACAGGCATACCCCACTTTTACGTACACAATGGGGTTTATTTACTAAAGCTGGAAAGTGCAGCTTTCTGTATAAATTATCAGCCGCCTATTGCGACAGACTGCTTTTGTATACAAAGATATAAACTTACTGTGGCTTATGGAATCATTATCTATTTGGCTGTACTCTTATGTTGCCCACTTTGCAGTTTTATTTCAAGGTACATGCCGTATTTTTGCATTTCAGTTTCTATTAACTTACAATTAATATTGTTTGTTTCACTTATATCTTGCTGTATACTGTTTTTATTCAGGGGGTGTTGGTCCGTTTCCCGCTGCTCCTTTAGGATACCTCAGTTCACTGCACTTCCCCTCCTCCTCTCTTTTTTCTTACACAGTCCCATATATTGTTGGACATATATATATATATATATATATATATATATATATATATACATATACAACAAAAGCAATAATTCCAAAGGAGGAAGAGGGATTATCATGGTGCTACAATAATAGAAAATATTTTTAATTTGTACAACATTTATTAAATTCTAAAAGAAATTATGCATAAAAAAGAAAAAAGAAAATTACATAAATACATAAATGGGAAAAAATGAATCTCAAAATAGTTATATTCTCTCCAATTTCCAGGAAGCACAACATTTGTAATGTGTTAGGCCAAGGAGGTAATAGCCTTAGGCCGCGTACACACGCGGGGACTGTTCGCTCAACTTTGTCCGTCAAACAGTTTCAGCAAACAGTCCGCTCAAAATTAGCATGGACGGACTTGCCCACACACGACGAACGAACAGTTTGCTGAAACCGCGCGCGATGACGTGAACGGCACGTACGACGGGACGGAAAATACAACGTCCTATACACTGCATTACAACTTTCGGCGTGTAAATCCTTTCTGAGCATGCGCGGAACTTAGTTTGACGAACAAGCCTACACACGAGGGGACTGTTCGCTGAAACCAAGTTTCAGCGGACAGTTTTTCGGAAATTCCGAAAAACCTTGTTCAGCAAACTGTTCGCTGAAACTGTCCGTTGAAAGCCCACACACGGGCGGACTGTCCGCCGAAACACTGTTCAGCGGACAAAGTTGGGCGAACAGTCCCTGCGTGTGTACGCGGCCTTAGAGTGCTATCCGATCAGTCCTTCCCTACATGTTTTGCCATAAAAATGGTTTCCTCAGGGGCAAAGGAATATAAACTCAACGGAGAGACAACGATTCTACAATAAAGAAAATATAAAATGTATTTAAACAAAAACTGCATGAAAAAATACATATAGGCCAACACACACACACGTATATATATATATATATATATATATATATATATATATATATATATATATATATACCCCCCTTTTTTTACGTGGTTTGATCACCTGTACATCCCTTCTTTCCTCTCTCTCTAATTGGTGGCCCTTTACTCTATTTGTGGGCCTGGATGTGGTGGTTTTCAACCTAATTGAAGCCAAACTTGCCAGATTGCTGAAGTATCACCTGATCCATCATTATTCGCCTATGATGTAAGCGTTGCACATGAACATTTCTTGAACATTTCAAGTTTTTCAGCCTTTGTCTTTTCAATATTTGCCATGTCTCTGTATGCTTGCCCTCTATTTGTGTGCTTGTGTTCTATATACTATATGACTAATGTAATACTAACTTATTTTTATATCAGATAATAAAGTACATCTTCAAAAAAATCCCTGAAGAAGGAACCGTATAAACGATTGTCTGAAACATGTTGGGTATTTGATGTATTGATTGTACTCTTCAGCTTGAGAGTCTTTCCACATCTTAGGAGATTTACTGTATGAATTGTTCAGGTTATGATATTTTTTTTAATCATGGATTTTATGTATTTTGAATACAAATTTGTATTTTTTTATTACTTCTTTAGTTTGTTACTCTGTATTCAACCCTCACCCGTACAATCCCTGGGACAATTTTTTGCTTTTTCTTAAAGATAGTAGAAAAACAAAAGAGGGAGGAGGAAACTGACTGGGGATTGGAAATGGAGGGGGGGACATGAAGTGATAGTATTATGAAATTTTGTAAAAAAAAAAAAAAGTGTTGTTTATAAATAGAATAATAATGTTTTTAAAATAGAAAATGAATACATTTAAATCAAAAAAGATCACACAAACATTTAAATACAACTTTAGAATTATATATTTATAAATTATTCCTGAATTGGGCAACAATTTTCATATCTATCGTAGTCCCCATCAGATACACCTGCTTAAATGATCCCAAGGCGAAATAGCAATTGGTTGTGTTGGATATCTTAAAATATGATATGCTTGGCTCCTAAGATGGACGTGTAGTCTGGGAGCTCCGTCCCGCCGCAGCAGCTTCGGCCTCTATACCGGCACCTTCGGTAGCGATAATCACCTGAATCGAATCCACACGGCAGGCGGAAGCCTCGGGGACACCCTCGATGTACGCGGGAGCGGTGAGGAGGAATTTAAAGACCGCATTTGAAGCCGCAGTGTCCCTGTCAGAATCAGCCAAGATGGTGGCGGCTCCGTGCTGCCTAGGCCCCGCTTGCTTGCCTAGCACACATACAGCGGCATCCCCATCTATATTGGCACCTGACCCCTTGCCTGATTTCCCCCCCCTGGGAGCCACATCTCCTGCCTCCACAGCATCCCTCCTGGAGCATACCCTGGCGGACCTGGGACTCTCACCAATGGAGGCTGGCCCACCTCAGTCGCATCCCTCACTACAGCCTGAGGCTTCAGGCCTACCGCACAACCTGAATGTGTCTGAACTCTTTGCTAAATTTGCAGATCTCCTGAACATAACAGCACACAAAATTACAAGTGATATCAAGGCTGACCTTCACAATATAGGCTCCCACATAGAAATAGTCGAGTCTAATTTGGAATCCACTATTACCAGGACCAATCAAAATTCGGCATGCATACAGACTTTACAGGAGCAATTGGAGACCGCTCAAGCTAAAATTGACGACCTCGAAAATAGAAATCGAAGGTACAATTTTAGGATCAGGGGGCTCCCTGAATCCTACAAAGATGTTCCTGAAACGGTCTCTTCCCTCATCAAAACACTAATTCCGGATATTCCGCACCACCGACTGGAATTAGACAGAGCTCACAGGGCTCTCAGACCTCCCAGAGCGGATGGGCTCCCTCGAGACATTGTGGT
The DNA here is from genome assembly GCF_037356315.1 of Lithobates pipiens. Taxonomy (NCBI): domain Eukaryota; kingdom Metazoa; phylum Chordata; class Amphibia; order Anura; family Ranidae; genus Lithobates; species Lithobates pipiens. Next base: position 329,992,370 of record NW_027507764.1, on the reverse strand, counting down.
TAAACCCCACTTTTATTCTGTCAGAGGAAATAATGCGCAAATCAAGATCCTTACCAAAGATCATTTTCCAAGGACATCATCTGCAGATCTTTGCTGACTTATCACCGTCCACTATCCAAAAAAGAAGAGCCCTGAAACCCCTGCTTCAAGTCTTGCTGGACAAAGAACTTAAATACTGGTGGCTTTTTCCATTCCAGCTTAAATTCATATTGCGAGGTAAAGCCTACACTTTTGGCTCCCTGCATGAAGGGGAAAAACTCCTGCTGCAGCTAGGCCTAATCAGCCAGAATCCGAATCCCACTCCTCAAGGAAACACGCTACAGTCGGCTAAACGACAACTGCCTACCAGCCCTTTGCCTCCAGTGTGGGAGACTGTACGTTCCAAGAAATCTAAGGAAACCGGACCCCCCTGAGTGTATCAACCACACGATCTTCAAGTACTTTGCAACCTCTCAGATGCTCCCTGGGAGCAACTGCCACCCCACATGTGCCTTGGGCCCTGACCCTTTCCTTTGTCCACTACCTTCGCACCCTTCCACAGCGGTGGTGCGGCGGACATTGGAGGGAGACTAGGCCGCACTACCCCCATGGGACTTCCCATTGTTACTCCCCGTGCTCCATCTCATCCTCAATTTTTTTATTTTTTTTTGGGGGGGGGGGATTGTGCCTGGTTCTTATCTTTTTCTCCCTTGGTGTCACTTGGGGCCGTTTCAGAGGCCCCTCTCCTTGCCTCCCTCTATTGCTGTTTCTCACCCTTTCCACTGCCAAATATCCGAGACTCTCTATACCCCTAAGTTTCAGGTGTTATTTTTAGTTCTGTTCATATATATTCTCTACATATTTCATATGTTGTTTTTTCCACATTTCTTGCTACATGTTGGGCTCTCGGTCCTCCCTCCTCCATCTTAGCTCATCCCAATTTATTGCTAATAGTGGAGTCAAGAGGGCCATCGATCTATAGGTGCCATGTTTAAGTTTATTTTACTATGTTTTATGGTTATCCATAATTGATGAGGCCTACCTGCTGGGGCGGTGCTCATGTACCCCCCATTTGTCTGGCTCACTGGGGCGTTTTGGTCCTAGTAACTGGACAAACCTTATCCCTACTTTTTGAGGGGTTGGGTTGTTTGTATGTCTTGTCTTCACATGTGGAGGACTCTGTCCCCTCCACTCTACGGATGGCTCTCTTGTCACCCGACTTTCTCTTCTTCTTTCTCTCCTTTTTTCCTTCCTTCTGTACTTATTATTCCCTTATCATTGCAGGAGTCGCCGGGGGGTCCTTTCGGCAACACACTCATCCCCTTCAGGGGCCACCTCCATGGAATGTAAGTTGGATTGGGCTTAGTGGACTTTTCAGGGTAAGTGCTTATGTTTTTTCTGGCGGTCCTCCCTTTCTGCTCAATGGCTGACACGAACTTACCTCCACTATCTCCACTCAAAATAATTTCCCACAACTCCCAGGGTCTAAACTCTCCCCTTAAACGTCGTAAAGTATTTCAGTATCTACACAAACATGGGGTGGACGTGGCTCTGCTTCAGGAGACACACTTCCCTAAGCGATTTAACCCCTCCTTTATACACTCCAAATTTCCCCTATTTTTCCTGGCCAACGCAGAGGATAAAACTAGGGGAGTGGGCATCTTTATCTCTAAAAGATGCAAATTCACACTGAAATCTGAATTCAAGGATGCGGAGGGTAGGTTCTTGTTATTAGTGGGTGAGCTTGATGGCAAATTGTACTCATTCGTATCCTACTATGCCCCCAACAAGGGCCAGCTAGCCTTTTTCCACCGTATGCTCTCCACCTTAACGCCATTACTTGAGGGTACAGTACTTTTCGGAGGGGACTCCAACACCGCGTTTGACCAGGGTTTAGACACATCGAGCCCTCCTGGCAAACGCCTGACCAGACCCACTAATCAAAGCCTACGTATAGCCAAATTGCTTTTCCAGAGAGGCCTGGTTGATATCTGGAGAGAAGTTAATCCGACTTTAAGAGACTTTACACACTACTCCAACCCTCACGGTTCCTTCTCATGGATAGACCACATTCTTGTTGAATCTGCATCCATTTCTCTTGCTCAAAGGGCTAATATTAAAGAGGTGGTCTGGTCGGATCATTCAATGGTAGTTTTGACCCTCTCTCGTCCTGCTTGCCACAGGCCGTGTAGACGTTGGAGACTTAACGAGTCTGTATTGAGTGATCCCGCTAGAGCTCAGGAAATCGAACAGGGTATCCTACAATACTTTTCTACGAATGACACTCCCGACATAGATGATACCTGCCTGTGGGCCGCTCATAAGGCAGTAATTAGGGGTCAACTTATCCAAATTTCTTCCCAGATTAACAAAGCCAACAAAGCTAATATTGATAATTTAGACAAGGACTACACACAGTTAGCCAAACAACATGAAAAAAGAACCCAAGCTCTGTCCCTGTTCCCAAACTAGATGCTGCTAGATTGGCTTTGAACCTGGCCCTAACCACCAATGCCGAAAAATGGCTGCGCTGGAACAGAGCCAGATTCTACTATCAGGGTGATAATATTGGTTCTATGCTGGCTAAGAGACTGACACCTAAATTCCGGGCCCCGGCCCTCCCCAAAATCAGAATCCAAGGCGGCTCCATGTCCCAGAACCCCCAGCGCATTATGCACGAATTCCATGACTTTTACACATCATTATACAGTGGTACCCAAAGCCCATCCCCTGCGGAAATTAACAAATTCCTTGACACCCTCCCAATCCCCTCATTGGAAGATAGACACAGATCGAGGATGGAATCGGCCATTTCGGCAGATGAGGTGTGCGCGGTGATTAAAAATTTGAAAATGCATTCGGCCCCAGGACCGGATGGGTTTTCGATACCCTACTATAAAGCGTTCGCCCCTACTCTTGCCCCGTACATGGCCCGTTTCTTTAACAATCTCCGAAGGGGGGGGCGTCTTGATTCCTCTCTCAATGAGGCTTATATCACGGTTCTCCCAAACCAAATAAAGACGCTAGCTCAGTAAGTAATTATAGACCAATCTCTCTCATCAACAATGACTTGAAGATTCTGACCAAAATCCTTGCAGACCGCCTGGCTTCCTTCATTAGCTTATACATACACAAACATCAAGTAGGATTTATTCCGGGAAGGCAAGGTCCTGATCAAACTCGCAGAGCCATAGACATCATATCGCTTCTAAATTCCAACTGGGATGGGAATTCTACCAGACAGGGATGCCTCTTGTCTTTAGACCTCCAAAAAGCGTTTGACTCCGTGCACTGGTCATATATTTTCACAACCTTACAACGTTGGGGATTTGGCGATTCCTTCCTCAACGTCTTGCGTGCCCTTTACTCATCTCCAACAGCCCAGGTGCGTCTGCAGGGATTTTACTCGGATTCTTTCCCCATATCCAGAGGAACCAGACAAGGTTGTCCGCTATCCCCTTTGATTTTTGCAATAGCAATCGAATCTTTGGCTATAGCCATTAGGCAAAACCCAAATATTCAGGGTATTCATTGCGGCTCTCAACAGCACAAATGTGCCTTATTTGCGGACGACATTCTGATGTTCGTCTCCTCACCCCTGACCTCGCTACCCAATATTTGCAGTCTCCTTGATGACTTTGGATCGATTTCAGGTCTTAGGGTTAATTATCATAAAACACAGGCTCTCAATGTTAATATCCCTGGCCCACTCATGGAGAGGCTCAGGGACAGCTTCAAGTTCACCTGGAGTGATTCTACGATATCATACCTGGGGATCAAATTAACCCCCAGGATTGATCTCCTCCATCAAGCTAATTACCCACCGCTATTCCACAAACTGGAGGAGGATTTAAACAGGTGGTCTGGGCTGTCCCTATCCTGGCTGGGTAGAATCAACACCATTAAGATGACGTTGCTCCCTCGCATTCTGTATTATTTCAGAGCTCTTCCCATCCCAGTAGACAGGGTGCGCTTACAACATTTTCAAGCTAAAGTTGTTAAATTTGTCTGGGGAAAGGGAGGACATAGATTCTCTAAATCTATTTTATTCAGATCCAAATCAGAAGGCGGTTTGGGTCTCCCAAACTTACGTCTATACTACCAAGCAGCCCAGCTGGTACAGGTGTCAGCTATCTATTCTAGATGGGAAAAGCCTGATTGGATACAGATCGAGAGACAGGCAGTACCTAGGCACACGCTGGACTTCCTTATGTGGAGCCCTAAAAAGATGAGACCCCCGATACTTTCCCCAACTCTCTCCCACTCCTTTGCAGTCTGGGATGGACTAAAAAACAATTGCTGTCAAAAATAAAGTGTAAGCGCCAAACTTATATATATATGACTCTTAGAGTAATACAAACGTGTGTGTACACATGTGTGACAAAATGTGTGTGAAATGACCCCGAAAGAGATGGGGACAATACTGATATATATATTGAAAAAATTGATAAAATAAAAAGTGAAAAAAATGTGCATAACATCAATTGAAGGCTGTATAAATGCTTATCCCAGTGATGAGAGAAACAGAACAAAAACCAATCAGCATAAACACATAAAGATATAACTGGTAAAAGTGATAAAGTCCATAATAAGACGTGCAAAATATAAAGTCTATAAAGAGACGTGCAGGATGTCAGTCCCAATGTGTTACGATATCAACCGAAATCCTGTATTGTTGTGACCAAAAAAGATATTCCACCCTGTGACGATCCCACCACCTTGCAGGGTGCAGGCTTACCGAATCAATATGACCCTAGCAGACATACGCCTCAGGGGTCAACCAGAGCTTGTAATCTCGGCTAAAGTAGTCCCGAATTGGATGTTCCAATCGTGCCACATACGGTTCACACAGACGACTGGGTATGATCACTGTTTTTCATATACATGAACAACTCCGACAACAGCTCAGGCATGGAAGATGAAGAAACAAAGCCAACATGGCATAATAACGTTTTTTTTAAAAACCCTTTAATAAAAAATAATTCAAACTCACATTTCCAGAATGTTCAATAAAGCATATCAGAGGAAATAGGCAGTAGCGGAGTCCTCCCGACGCGTTTCGACCTACAGGTCATCATCTGGGCCCACTCATGGAGAGGCTCAGGGACAGCTTCAAGTTCACCTGGAGTGATTCTACGATATCATACCTGGGGATCAAATTAACCCCCAGGATTGATCTCCTCCATCAAGCTAATTACCCACCGCTATTCCACAAACTGGAGGAGGATTTAAACAGGTGGTCTGGGCTGTCCCTATCCTGGCTGGGTAGAATCAACACCATTAAGATGACGTTGCTCCCTCGCATTCTGTATTATTTCAGAGCTCTTCCCATCCCAGTAGACAGGGTGCGCTTACAACATTTTCAAGCTAAAGTTGTTAAATTTGTCTGGGGAAAGGGAGGACATAGATTCTCTAAATCTATTTTATTCAGATCCAAATCAGAAGGCGGTTTGGGTCTCCCAAACTTACGTCTATACTACCAAGCAGCCCAGCTGGCACAGGTGTCAGCTATCTATTCTAGATGGGAAAAGCCTGATTGGATACAGATCGAGAGACAGGCGGTACCTAGGCACACGCTGGACTTCCTTATGTGGAGCCCTAAAAAGATGAGACCCCCGATACTTTCCCCAACTCTCTCCCACTCCTTTGCAGTCTGGGATGGACTAAAAAACAATTGCTGCCTAATTTCCCAATTAAAACCTTTGTCCCACCTCTTCCATAACCCAGACTTTCCTCCGGGCCTAGACATTAAAGCCTTTCAATGGTGGCTGGACAAGGGGCTCTACAGAATAGGACACTTCCTCAGACCTTTGGGCCCAATCTCTAAAGCCTACTGTATCAGCAAACTTGACATGCCCTCCACCAAACTTTTTCGATTCACTCAGATCTCGCATTTCCTGCACAAAAAATGTGGGTCTCTTTCTAGTGGTCCCCAGGTGACTCCATATGAAACATGGTGCGGTCAGTCCAGTGAGCAGAGGGGGGGGATTTCAGTTATTTATAAAGCACTTTCTTCCACACGCTCCAAGACGACTTACATGTTGGCATGGGAAGAGGATCTCAACCAATCCTGGAACATTGACTTATGGCATGAACTTTTTCTCAAATCCTTCAGAGGCATCCTTAACCCAAGTATGATAGAAGCTAGTGTCAAGGTGCTAACGAGATGGTACCTTGTTCCTTCGAAATTAGCTAAAATGTTCCCATCCACTTCCCCTCTGTGTTTCCGGGGTTGCGGCCTACGGGGTGACATGATACACACTTGGTGGATTTGCCCTAGAATACGGCAGTTCTGGTACAGGATTTTTACCTGGATCTCCAAATTCTCTGCCACACCGGTTCAGATGTCTCCTCTGGTGGCGCTCCTTAATTTCCCTGTAGAGGGAGCCTCCAGGAATACGCAACGCCTCATCACTTTTATCTTACTGGGGGCTAAGCTCACTATTGCCAAAGCCTGGAAGCAACCCACTATTTCCACTGTAATGGCCAAGAGAAAAGTTTCCTGGATCATGCTCCAGGAAAAGATGGCAATCGTACTCCTGGACCGCCCAGACAAATTCAGGGCCATTTGGTAACCCTGGGCGCACTTTGTGGGCATTGCTCTGTCCATGTAAATGCTCTCGGATTTGGACCCTGGATGTGGTTTTGCCTCCCCCCAGATGACTCCTGCTTGAAGATGTCATTTATCTCTTTACCTTTACATTCCTTTTCTTTTCCTTCTTTTCTCCTCTTCTCCGCTCCCTTTTTTCTCCATTCTTAGCCTTCTTCTATGACGCCTAGCGAGGGACAGTCTGTAGTAGGAGCTCCATCGTAGAGCAGGGCCACACAAGCCGAACTTAAGACCTGCCCTTGCACCACCATGTAGGCCTCAGTATGTTGTTTTCGGCTACCAGGAACCTGGGTTATATACACTTAACTAGTTACATTGGCCCCCCATGCCCGTCCGGGATGGTGCTACATTCACCCCTGGTTATTTTTAGCATTATAGTTATGCAAACTGTTCGGGTTACCTATTTTGGTTTAATTGAGTAGATCAATACCTCTGGTGTGCATGATCCTGGTCCTCTTTGATCTTAGTTATGGCGGGAGGCTGGGGGTCCTCGGCCACAGCAAGAGCCCTTACGGGGTGGCGGAGGACTTTACCTTCTTCCTTGGAATTTCTTCTAACTAGGATTTTGAACAAATGTATAAGTTAGTTCCGGTCTATTAGAGGCTATTGACTTATCCGGATGTATAAGTTTGTACTCCCCATAACCCTTACTTTGTATTGGCTCATGGATCATCCCATATTGTTTTGATTGAATGTACACCCGCTTGGCAATTTCTGGACTATGATTGTTTGCACATTTGTATTACCTCTTGCTGTGTTTGTCTTATCTACAATGACACTGTTTCATTTTCCTGATGCAAAATAAAAATATATTGAAACAAAAAATATGATATGCTTGCTTTCCATCAAGACAAACAAGAGCTGGACCTTTCATGGCCCACTCCTCTTTGCTGTCATAATAGACATAAGCAAAGACTATTGAGCCATCTGAACTTGCCTGTTTAGGAGCAAGCAAAAAAATAAATCTTCATGGTAATGGATCCATCCTGCATGTCTAACTGTCCTCTAATATCTATGACTAAATTTAGTTGAATGATGTACACGTGCAGAGCTTGTTTGAGTCCCATTATGTATGTATGTATTATAAAACATACAATGAGCATGAACACTGATTAGGAGATGTCTTTCAATTTACTGTGGCCTGCATTGATCTTTCAGTTGTTATTTTGTAAGTGTAAATTGTTATAGCCACTTAGAATGTTCTGTGAACACTTATGGAATGCATTAGTATATAGTCAATCTTTTTAAACATCTGAACCATGCCAAAAAGAGCCAAGTAAACAGACAATTAAATGAGTTAAAGAATATAGCCTGTAGTTATTCAGGGCAGTATAGGTAGCATTGATTGTAGAACACCATTGCTATTGTTCTTCTTCCTTGTAATTCAGTATAAGTGTTATTTTGTGACACAAACACCTTGCACACAATTAAGATGGTCAATAGCAATCTGAAAGAAAAAAAATAGCTTGACTTCTGTTGAAACCACTCACGGTGGTGAGAGAAAACCACTGGAAGGTGTTATTTTATGCCATAGGAAGCTTTCTTCTTATTCTTGCTGCTATGTATGCTGGTAACAGTTAACAGCTGGACAGACGTCTGTTATCACTGCTTAAAGGCACCAGGAGACAACAATAGCAAAATAGGAATTTTCATTTTGGCTTCAGTTTGTTTTATTAGTCTTTTCTATTTGTGTTTATTTAGAGCATTCTTTTACAGATCAGAAGATAGCTTTGTAACCAAAATGTGTACACCTACAATCATCTTTCTGAGCTTGATAATGATTTCTTGTAAATGAACATGATAAATATGTATGTTTTTGAAATTCTTAAATGTATTTACTACAACATTATTATGTTGTTTTGAAAATGAAAAAAAAATATGTACATTAAAATAAAAATAATTAGAAAATTAGAAAGTGAGCATACGAAAGGCAATCCTACCTTTTTAAACAATAGATATTAAAGGAAGTTCTATCTATTTACTAAATGCTCCCTGTTGCAAAAATATTTGAAACCAAAGTTCAAGCCAATTTTATTTCATATAATAAATGAATGATATAAATCACTTGTCATCTAGTGCCTGGGTTGGGAATTCATTTTGGCTTTACCTATGTTTGTAATGGGCCCTCCCTGAGGCTGTTTGGAACCATCTTCAAGCCTCATATAGGACCTACAGCTGCATTCAAATTATAGTAGCATGTGAACAAGTGCAAAACATTGCCTCCTTTGTCACACATGGGGAGGCACGTTGAAATGAATGGGCTGCCCTACATATGTAGTGTAACACATAGCAAGGCACGCAGGGCCGGTGCTACCACTAGGCGGACCAGGCAGCCGCCTAGGGCGCACTTCCACCTAGGGCGCCCGGCCACTGGTGACCCTCTTTCCTCTGTCTGCAGCCAGCAACTATGTCCGTCTCAACACAGCAGGCAGCCGCTCCCGAGGTCTTTCGTACAGTCTCAGAGGCGCAGTGGCGGCGGGTGGAGAACTCTGGTGCTGCCTGTGACCCATCTAAAGGGATGCCGGGGATGCTCTTCGCCGGTGTTCTCATTTCATCCACAGTACATCTGAGTGGAGAACATATATCCACTAACTCTGATCACTGGAGGAGGAGGGGGAGGGCGGGGGACTGAGCACACTCCACCTCTCCTTCCCGGGATCATATTCAGTCTGGTGCCGGCTGGAGCTCTGTGGGAATCCACTGATGAGAGCCCCGTGTGTGATCTCCTGAGAGCTGGAGAGACACAGAGTCTGGTTGTCATCCGCAGCTGCCTGACTACCCATCACCATGGGGTAAGTGTGTGCCAGGACACCCCCCCCCACCTGTATATGGTTCAATCCTCCCACTATCACTTCTATGCAACTTTCTCTACTTTTGGTCACCGATGTGTAATAATGGGGGGGAGTCACCCTGTGTGGTAATATGTAATAATGGGGTTCCTCCTGTGTAGTGATGGAGGGGTCTACCCTGTGTATTAATGTGGGGTTATCTGTAATAATGGGGGCAACTCTGTGCAGTAATTAAGGGGTCACCCCCGTGTAATAATGTGGGGTCACCCCTGTGCAGCGATGTGTAATAATGGGGGTCAACTATTGTGTAGTTATGAGGGTTACCCCTGTATATTAATGTGGGGTCACTGCTATGTATAAATGTAGGGTCACCCCATGTGTACTGATATGTAATAATAGGGTCACCCCATGTGTACTGATATGTAATAATGGGTCACCCCATGTGTACGGATATGTAATAATGGGGTCACCCCATGTGTAGTGATGGGGGGGTCACATTCCCTTTTCGCTTTATTGAGGACTTGCTCCCCCTGAGGTGTATCAGAGTGTGTGTTCCCACGTATCGTGTTTTAGTGCCGGTTCACACTTGTGTGATATCAGACATTGCATGTAATTCGCAGTGCACTGCTGTTCACATTACATACAATGTCTGTGCGGTGCGATGTCAGACATACAGATAGTATGGCTGATATCGCACCGCATTCGGTCCAAACACGCACAGGACCCTTTTTTCTGTTCGGACCAGAATCGGATCATGTGTGTTTACACATATGTGATCCGATTCATGTCTGAACTGTCAGTTCGCAGTGCGATATGCGAGCTGAAATGGGGGTGTCATTAACATATAATGACACTCCCCAGCAGTTCACAACTGCCGGATGAGATGCGGGAACCCGCCGTTGATTCACAGGGTTCTCGCATCGCACTAGTGTGAACCGGCACTTAAGGAAGCCTATTAATATCAATGGGCAGCCGTGTTTGCGTGAAACGTGCAATAAAGGTGCAAATGTGATTTTTGAAATCGCTTCACACCAATCTGCATTATATTGCAGTGCGGTCTGTTTTGGTGGGTATGAATACAAGTGTGTTTGCTGCATGTGTGGGGATGCCATAAAAAAAAAAAATCAATGGATCCCATAAATTTCTGTATTTTCATGTGGTGTGGGAAAAGTGCAGAAATCATACAATCTGGTATCGTACGAAGAATTTTTTCAAGCATGTCCGATCGTATATATCAGATGAACTGTCATGATTGGCTCTGGAACGCTGTGTACAATCAGATTATCGTACAATCGATTCAAAAGAAATATTTTTTGTTCTGATCATGTGTATGGGGCTTAAATAAACAAAAATATTGACTACCTGCTGCTGCCTCTGCAGCTGAAGAGGGTAGCAGTTGAGTGCTCAACCATGGAGATTTATAGTTATGTAGCAGGAGCAGGGCTGGTGCTACCACTAGGCAAACTAAACAGCCCCCTAGAGCGCACTGTTGCCTAGGGGCACCTGGCCACTGGTGTTCCTACTCTTTTCTCTCTGCAGCAAGCAACTTAGCCTCAGCATCACCAGGCCGCCACTGCTCCGTTTGCACAAAGTGTCAGAGGAGCAGCGTTGGCAGAGGACTGTGTCTGTGTCCCAACTCCTGAATGAATGCAAACAAACATTCATTGGTAGGCTGCATTGATGGGCGCTTCATTAAAAAGGTGGGGTATACATGGGCATGGCAAAGGGGTGGGGTCAGGGGTGGAGCTAAGGGGGCGGCAAAATTAGGTTTTGCCTAGGGTGTCAAAAATCCTTGCACCAGCCCTGAAGTCACGCATATGCATGATTCTTGACATTGAGCAACATAGTGTGTGAATGGGGCCCTGGAGTCTAATGCCATGTACACACAATCAGACCTTTCGACAACAAAATCCCAACAGGATTGATGTTGGCTCAAACTTGTCTTGCATACACATGGTCGCACAAAGTTGTTGGAATTTCTGAATGTCAAGAACACGGTGACGTACAACACATTCAATGGCACTAGAAAGAGGAAGTTCAATACCAAGTGCACCACCTTTTGGGCTGCTTCCGCTAATCTCGCGTTAGTAGAAGTTTGGTGACAGACGATAGGCGGTTTTCAGCCTCCTGCTTTTAAGATTGTTACTGCTCTTCCGTTTGAGCTTGTGGGTTCGTAATTCTATTACGTATTTGATTTTCAGTGCATTCTTGTCTGCTTGTATCTGATTTTCAGCTCCGGCCTTTGTGGTTTTCAGTGCTTTAGTTAGTTCGTTCTGACCAGCTGACCATTTTGAAGCCATGAGGACCCTCACCCTGGACCTCAGGGTTTATAACTACCATCTGGCCAGAGACGCTTTTGGGATAATGGCCAGCCGGTTCCGCCTGTTCCTTACGCCAATCCATATGCCGGAATATAAACCTAACCATATAATCCTTGCATGCTGCATTCTACTCAACACTTTAAGAAGAAATTCAATGAACTGTGTGGCCATAGTTTGGCCTGAGGCCAGGCTTCAACAAGGAACCCTGACGGCGGTTGAAGCTGGCTGTCCTGGCTTTCCCTTCCAAAGCCGTGAAGTAAGACAGAAGTATGTCGAGTACTTTGCAGGGGGGGGCCATTGATATGCCAGAAACTGTTTAAGAAACATTTTATCCTAAATTGTTGTACTTAAATTGAAAGAAGATTTCATTTGATTTACTGCCTGGGTATCTTTTAGCTGTCTCCTAGGTTCTGCAATTGGCTTTTTTTTTGGACATTTTGTTCAATAGTGAAAATTAAAATTTTTTGATACATGAGGTGACAATCTCTTCTTCAGCTAAATATTATTATGTTGTGGGTCTGCTACACATACCTTGTTTTTGTTGTTAATGTATGGATTACTGACAAAAATATTCATCATTTTCAGCACCATGAATTAATTTTGTGGAGTCATGAAAATGGCATGATTGTGGCAAATTAGAAAGCACTGTGGGTGTGGGTGTGGGTTTGCACTCCAAGTACACTTAAAAGTGCACATGAAACTGCACTTTTAGTGGAAAGTGGATTTGGCTTTAGTAAATAACCCCCATTGTTACTGTAAACACCAACTTTTACTCCAAAAACTGCTTTTGATCATTGAAATAAGAAGCCACACATTGTTGAGTAGAAAACTTGTGCATTTAAAAAAAGGGTTTTCGACCAAACCAACATCTTTGGTATATAACATTATTTTTTGTCACATTAATTAGAAATAGCCTTTTTTTGGTTAAATAGTGATGTTTCAAAACATACACAATTCAGGAACTTACAAAATTCAACTTTGACAAAGTAAAGGCAATATCAGACATTAGTATGTCAAAACTGTGTTGATATTGCCTTCATCAAATAGGGTTATGTCACCCCGTAAAAGCCAAATTTTGAAGATGCACACAAATTGGGATTTAAACTGGGGATTTCCCTCCTTATCCCGTGCCTAATGTCAACATGTGCTAGCTCCCATCATGGAGGATCAATGGATGGGTTTTGGGGGTGCAACTCCTTCCTCTCAGCTACTTTAGTTGCGAGGAAGGGGTTGCACCCACAAAATGCATACATTGATATCCCCTGATGGCAGATAGCACACTGTGTGCATCTTTAAAATTTGGCTTTTAAAATACTTTAAAACTTTTTTTTTAAAAACAAAAATACATGATAAAAAAGGATTACATTTTTGTGTGTTTTAGATTCTCCTAAAACATCAATGATGTTCTTCATTTTTTGTTTAACATCATTGATGTTTTGCTCTAGATTTTCTAAATCGCGATTTCACCCCATTCTCTCCCCGATGAGGATCTGGGCACTTTCACTGGTGAAATGAGATTCTTCTTCCACAACATCCACATCACCTAAAAGAAAGAAAAAACACACCATGTATTATAAATATGCAGGAACAGATATCTTACCTGAAACTGTGGTCTCAGACACTCACTTGTGGTGACAATTTCGCCCACTTCCAAAACCTCTCCCTCCTCATCCTCTGCTTATGTTTTGGTGACTTCCCCTTCTTTCAGAGGTTGGGAGTCCCTGGTGTCCTCAGACATCCCGAGTCTTTTCTCCCCATATGTGAATAAATAAAAGGTATACTTAGCACACACATATTGGAGGGCAGAAAAAGGAATATGAAACATTGCTTGGAAGTGTCGTACAATTGTCTGTTTTGGCAGAGTTCCAAGCTGAAGACATTTTTATTTCCTTTCCAAAGCTGGAATACTTCCCTTTTTTGGACAAGTTTCACACATGGACACACCCCAAGTACCCACTGGAGAACTTGTGTGGGACACCCTAAAAAGTTTGTTTCTGGTGTCCCACACTAGTGCTCCTGCTCCAGATGTGTAAACAGCTGCCGAGTGTCCTCTCCTTACAATGAATCAAGTTTGCATTTCATTCTAGCTACAAACTCATTTAGACAACAAACATATTTTAAAACGTATTTTCTTAAAGCAATCTACTGAGCTAGCCAGAACCCTCCAGAGGTAGTTCTGGCTAGCTCAGCAGATTGCTTTAAGAAAGATCTGGATACTTTCCTAAATGTACATAATATAACTGGGTACTAACATTTATAGGTAATGTTGATCCAGGGAAAATCCAATTGCCTCTTGGGGGATCAGGAAGGAATTTTTTCCCCTGCTGTAGAAAATTGGAGCATTCTCTGCTGGGTTTTTTTTTTGCCTTCCTCTGGATCAACTGTGGGTATAGTATTGGGTATATTGGAATGTACGATATTTTTTATTTTATTTATTTTTTATGGTTGACTTGTGTCTTTATTCAACCTGACTAACTATGTAACTATGTAAATAGGCATGAACATATGTAGTTAACCTGTATCTGCCTAAAGCATCTTATAATTGGGTGAACAAACAATGTTTCTTATGACTGATTACTGTGCCCATGAACATGAAAGTTGCTATTTTAAAATTTACAACAGTAAAGAAAAGCACATGGAGCAGCACGAACGTTAAGAAGAATAGGAACACACAACAAAATACTTTTTTTTGCAGAACTCTCGATTCTTCTGTACTGATCATGCTCCCTCAATTTGACATCTGACCACCATTTCCTCATTTGATCCTTGGATCGCCGTACCCCAAAATTCCTGTGCAGACTCTTCACAACTTTAGGCATGATCTTGGCCTTTCTTACATTTGGGTGTGGGTAAGGTCCATGCTTCCCATCATAGTCGGCCCTCTTAAAGATGTCCACCATCCCCGCCATCTCTGTAAGGGCCATAATTGAGGCCTTCAATCTCCTCCAGGATCGTGAGGTTCGGGGGCCCCAGCCTTTGTCTTTGCTGCTCTCCTCTGCATTTAGCTGTTGTCTTTCCGCCATATGCTCTCCCACTGCGCCGAAAGACAAGAGACAGGGAATAGATTAGAAAGAACGTCAGGGGAGGGCGGAGTTTCACGCAGTGTATATAAAACAGAACATGCGTGCATCGTATGTACGATTTGTGAGCGGGGGGTGAAGTAACGGAAGCGACAATTGTTATAATGAAGGTACAATTTTAAGTTTGGTGCATCAGTGGCCTATACTGCTTATAGACTGAGGCCTATATTGGGTCAAGATTGGGAGAGTTTTGCCTGACATTAGGGTTTGTCTTGTGCTGAGTCTGGATCTATTCAGTGATCAGCACTTTATTCCCATATTTATTGATATGTATATAGAGCTGCCCTGTCTGTGGCAGGTAAAACACCCCTTTTATAACAATAAGCCAAAGAGGAAGGCAGTGCTGGATCAATTGTTGGAATTTGTGAAGCTGGTGATCCCCACCGCAGATACCCCCTATTTGAAGGCCCTAATTGGTGGTGTGAGGAGCACTTATATTAGGGAGCTCAAGAAGGTCCAGGATTCCCTGAGATCAGGACCTGCAGCAGATTACCTTTATGTACCCAGGCTGTGGTACTATGACAGACTGCATTTTCTGGCAGGCCAGACTGAACCCAGTTCAGCACTCTCTTCCTTCAAGGCTTCCTTCTCCCCAGCTGAGGCTTCCAATGACCAACCTGGGCCTTCCAGGCAGCAACATGTGGAGGAGCCCAGCTTGAATCGGGTATAGCTAGGGATGAGCCGAACACCCCCCGGTTCGGTTCGCACCAGAACTTGCGAACGGCCCCCACGTTCGTTACGAACGTTAGAACCCCATTGAAGTCTATGGGACTCGAACGTTCGAAATGGAAAGTGCTAATTTTAACGGCTAATATGCAAGATACTGTCCTAAAAAGGGTTTGGGGACCTGACTCCTGCCTCAGGGGACATGGGTCAATGCAAAAAAAAGTTTTAAAAACGGCCGTTTTGGCGGGAGCACTGATTTTAATGACGATTAAAGTGAAAAAAAAAGTGAAATATTACTTTAAATATGGTGCCTGGGGGGTGTCTGTAGTATGCCTGTGAAGTGCCACGTGTTTCCCGTGTTTAGAACAGTCCCTGCACAAAATGACATTTAACGGAAATAACACCATTTAAAACTGCTTGCGGTTTTAATGTTATATCTGGTTCCTGCAATATGGTTGAAAATCATTCAGAAAAATGGCATGGGTAGCCCTCCCTGCCCATTACCAGCCTATTTGGGTCTTGTACGCATATTAAGGGGAACCCTGTACCCATATTAAAAAAAGGAAATGCGTGTGGCCCCCAGGCCCTATATACTCAGAACAGCAGTATACAGGCGGTGCAAACAAGACAGGGACTGTGTAGGTTTGTTGTGTTAAGTTGAATCTGTTTGTAATTTTCAACTGGTACATTTTTAAAGTGTAGCTCCAGTCAAAAAAACTATTTTTAAGCTTTTTGGAAAACATAGGGAAGGGTTATCACCCCTGTATAATTTGTTTTGTCGTCCATCTTTTTTCATCTCACTTGCTGCTGTCTCCTTGCGTTTGCAAGTAGGAGATGTTTGTAAGTTGGATGTTTGAAAGTAGGGGCCTGCCCTATATTATAGCGGTATGTACTGGGTACAGAGCACGCAGACAGCACGCACTATCTCCTAACACTACTGACTGCAAGCTCTATTATTAACCACTTGACCACTGGGCACTTAAACACCCTTAATAACCAGACCAATTTTCAGCTTTTGGTGCTCTCACATTTTGAATGACAATTACTCAGTCATGCAACACTGGACCTATATGAAATGTTTGTCCTTTTTTTCACACAAATAGAGCTTTCTTTTGGTGGTATTTAATCACCTCTCAGTTTTTTTTATTTTTTGTGCTATAAAAGAAAAAAGACCGGAAATTCTGCGAAAAAAATGAATTTTTCTTTGTTTCTGTTATAAAATTTAGCAGATTAGTAATTTTTTCTTCATAAATTTTTTTTTACTGGTTACATGTTTTGAGTTGCAGAGGAGGTCTAGGACTAGAATTATTGCTCTCGCTCTAACGTTCTCGGCGATACCTCACATGTGTGGTTTGAACAACGTTTTCATATGTGGGCGGGGCTTACGCATGCGTTCGCTTCTGCATGCGAGCACATGGGGACATGGGCGCTTTATTTTTTTATTTTTTTATTGTTCATTTTACTTTATTTATTTTAGTTTGACATTTTTTTCCCCAAAAATATATTTTTGATCACTTTTATTCCTATTACAAGGAATGTAAACATCCCTTGTAATAGGAATATGGGGTGACAGGTCCTCTTTACAGTGAAATCTGGGGGTCAATATGACCCCACATCTCACCTCTAGGCTGGGAAGCCTGAAATAAAAAATAAAAAAAAGATTCTGGCTTTGATCGTACTCGCGAGTTGGTAGAAGCATCAGAGGGCGGTGAGGGGTGGGGGGCGTCTATGGCTGGGTATTTCAGGGTATCACCGAGTATGGCTGGGTATCTCCGAGTATGGCTGGGTATCTCCGAGTATGGCTGGGTATGGCAATTTATGGCAGGGTATTGCAGAGTATTGGCGGGGTATTGGCGGGGTACTACAGAGTAATAGCAGGGTACTGCAGAGTATTGGGGAGTACTACAGAGTAATGGCAGGGTACTGCAGAGTAAAGGCAGGGTACTGCAGAGTAATGGGGGGTACTGCAGAGTAATGGCAGGGTACTGCAGAGTATGCACTGGTATTACAGAGTATTGGCGGGGTATTGGCGGGGTACTACAGAGTAATAGCAGGGTACTGCAGAGTATTGGGGAGTACTACAGAGTAATGGCAGGGTACTGCAGAGTAAAGGCAGGGTACTGCAGAGTAATGGCAGGGTACTGCAGAGTAATGGCAGGGTACTGCACTGCAGAGTAATGGCGGGGTACTGCAGAGTAATGGCAGGGTACTGCACTGCAGAGTAATGGCGGGGTACTGCAGAGTAATGGCGGGTACTGCAGAGTATTGGGGGGTACTGCAGAGTAATGGCAGGGTACTGCAGAGTAATGGGGGTTACTGCAGAGTAATGGGGGGTACTGCAGAGTAAAGGCAGGGTACTGCAGAGTAATGGGGGGTACTGCAGAGTAATGGCAGGGTACTGCAGAGTATGCACTGGTATTGCAGAGTATTGGCAGGGAATTGAGGGGTTAAATTCGGTGAGCAGCGATGTGGGCACTGCAGATGCAGCCCACATCGCTGCTGACACCGATCTCTTTCCCCTCCGCTGTACCGATCGGTACAGAGAGGGGAGGGAGGAACCGGTGTCATAACATGACGCCGGTTTGTTTACAAGTGATCACTCCGTCATTTGACGGAGCGATCACGTGGTAAACGGCCGTGACGAGCGCCCGTTTACCGTGATCCGTGATGCGCCGGGTCCTGTGGACCCGGCGGTCACGGATGCTCTCGAGTGCGCGCCCCAGGGGGCGCGCGAGAGCAGAATTCTGGGAGGCCGTTAATTAACGGCCTCTCAGAGTTAAACAACCGCCCTGAAGCCGTTAATCGGCAATGGGCGGTTGTTAAGTGGTTAAAGATAGATCACTAGCTAGCTATATAGGTGAGGTGAATATAGTGTAGTGGTGTATACTGCGGTCAGGGCACAGACAATAACCACTACACAAGAGCAAGATAGGAAATCAGCCAAAAACGATTGGTGTGTAACTGTGTTGAAGGTACACAGAACACCCACTGCTTCAGATGCCAACACACTACACGAGGCCGCCTCAAAGGCGGCCTTATATAGTGTGGGGCGTGCACTACACAGCCTGAGCTATGATTAGCCACAGGCAGGATGCCTGTGGCCAATCATGGCTCTCCTCGCTGCTGGCGCTGCGATTGGCCAAGCATGCGGGGTCACAGTGCATGCTTGGCCAATCATGAGCCAGCAATGCACTGCGCCATCGCAGTGCATTGTGGTCCGCGCGCGCCATACGAATTTTGACGCGAACGGACCAAGAGTTCGGATTTCGCCGAACGCCCGAACAGCCAATGTTCGAGTCGAACGTACGTTCGACTCGAACACGAAGCTCATCCCTAGGTATAGCATTTTAAAAAATATTTCTGGTTGTCAATTAATGATGTTAAATATATTTTAGTTTTGATAACTAATGTCTGATTTTCCAAAGTGCTTTACATATCAATAGACAGTAGTGGCCACAAAAGATGGTGGCAAGAATGAAAAATGCTGGGGTCAGAATGATAGTCTTTTCTATTTATTGAAATTAAATTTGCAACAGTCATGAGCTGAAAATTGTGTGTGATTGATCAACCAAAAACTAAAAACATGTCCCTTTTTCATACACAAGAAAGCCTCAGCCAGAAGGAGGCCGTGGAAAGTGGCAGCCAGGAGGTGGCCGGGCCCAGTAGCCTGCCTGAATTCGCAGGTCACTCCCCTCGGCCTCCCACAAAAAAGTGCCAGGAAGAGGATTATCCGTAAGGAGGCAGCAATTGGCCTATTTATGAAGGCTACTGTGACCCCCAGAAACCCCCCCCCCAGTTTTCAAGAGGACTATGCCTACATGACAGCCTGCAAAATGCTGAAAATGGAGGAGGGCCAATGCCTCTTATGTGAGGAAGTGATCTTGCAAGCCCTAAATAAGGGGTTGAGGGGCAAACTCACAAGCCAAACCCACATTAGTGAGTTGAACCATGGTCCTCCTTCTCCTCAAGGTCCTCCTCCTCCACCTCCTGCCACAACTCCAACACCAGAGCTGCAGACTGGAAGGAAGCATGTAAGGAAGACAAGAGAGTGATGACCTGGGTTCAATCTGGTCTGGCAAAAGATGCAGGATGTTGTATGACCACAGACGGGGACATAGATGTCATCTGCTGCTGTTCCTGATCTCTTGTAGTCCTGGACCGGATAGTGCTCAGTATTATATGGACTCCTCAGGCTACCAATTTTGACTGTAAAATAATTGATGTGTGCCTTGGGGTACAAAGGCTTTGCAAATTTTACCAGTTTCTCCAGCATTGCCTTCCTCTTTATTTTGTTATGACCCATAATAAATGGATATTTGTTTTTCACAACTACTTAGCTACGTATTTTACTTCAAAAAGGACAGTTTGTTTGTGAGTAGGCAGGTACATTTCAAAAATACAATGTCAAATTAACAAGGGACACCAACCAACCTCCTTGAGGTAAAAAAAATACAAGATAATAATGGTGTTGTGGTAACTTGACACATAAAAAGAGAAATAATATTATGGAGAGCACCAGAAAAAAAAATGCAGATCTTGATAAAAAAACGAATAAAAAAAAAAAAAACAACAACAAAAAAAAAGTATTATAGAGATCTGACGAAAAAAATTAATAATATTATTCATGAGAGCACGAGAAATTATAAAGAAATTAGTTTGTGAGAACTCTATGTGAATATGAGCAGCAAAACAACTTCATTCTTCTAGCATTATAAAGAAGAAGAGAATGCGCTGCATTAAAAGATTTAAAATTTTGCAGTGTGACAAATGTGCTATCTCCATTACGAATGCTAGTTTTACCAGACCGAGTGCTTCCGTCTCATAATTTATTCTGAGTATGAGTGGCACTTTGTGCTTCGGAATTGTGTACACACAATCGGAATTTACGCAAACTGATTTTGTTGTCGGAAAATTTGAGAACCAGATCTCAAATTTGTGTGACAGAAATTCCAATGGAAACTATGCGATGGAACCTACACATGGCCAGAATTTCTGACAAGCTCCAATTGCACATTTGCCATCGGAAAGTCCGACTGTGTATATGCGGCATAAGATGCAACTAAAAGTACTGAAATCACAAACACTGATCTAACAGTGGAACAGTACACAAATAACTTAGTGTACATTAGTGTTCCATTATAAATCAGTATGGTATATATTATTACTGTAAATGTAATAGCCAAAACTATATACCCTGTTTCCCCGAAAATAAGACCTAGCGTGATTGTCAGTGATGGCTGCAATATAAGCCCTACCCCCCAAATAATCCCTAGTTAAAGTCCTTGTAAGCCTTATTTACAGGGTAGGGCTTATTTTCAGGGAAACAGGGAAGGGCTTATTTTTGGGGTAGGGTTTATATCGCAGCCATCACCGGCAATCACGCTATTTTCATGGAAAACAGGGTATGTATATATAGCCAGAATTATTATTATTATTTTTGGGATAGAGTAGTGAAAGCTTAAAGTAGAACTGAAGGCAATTTTTTTGTTTCACTTTTTATAATGTATAGGGAGGATTATAATCCTTGTCAATTCGTTTTTTGCCATCTTTGTTACATTGGGGGACATATACAATACAGGACGTGAGAGGAAATCCCCTCAAGTAAGGGTTTCCCAGGTTGTCACCAGGATCACCAGAACTATTATCCTTCTACAATGTTTTAATCTTCTGGGGACAACCAAAAATGTGGGATTTTCTTTTATTTTGAATTTCAATGATAATAGTAAATAGAACACATAGAGAAGGTGAATCTTTCTAATGGGGGAACAAGCAGACAGCAATACAAACTGACAGATGTTGTAATCTCTATCAACTCTATTCAAAACTAAAACAAAAAAAAATTGCCTTTAGTTATATTTTAAACCCCCTTCAGTTTATTTTTTGCTGTTTTTGTATCAATTAGGAAAGTACACTTCACATACTGTCCCAGAGACACAGTTAGAGAAATTCTCTGAAACAGAAGGCAACTCCCCTATTAGACATCTGGCAATTGAACTGGTATGTTTTTTTGGAAAATTTACCCATACCTGTTGTTCTGGGGACAGCTCTAAAATTCTGAATTTCCCTTCACCCTCTGCTTCAATGACAGTACTCAATGTCCCCAATGGGAATAGCAATAAAAACTTGACAGAGGGTTTAACCCTCCCCAATGGCATAAAAAAAAACATTTGCCTAGAGATGCTGATTAACCACTTGCCGACCGCCGCACGACGATGTACGTCCTATTTTTGAAGAGGGATATCTCGGTAACGGCAGCAGCTGCTGCCACAACCGAGATATCTATCTCTTCAGGCGGCGGTCGGCTGTACGATAACGGTGGTCTCCGCCGCGGATTTGCCGCGAGATCACCGCTATCGGCGGCAGGAGAGGTGCCACCCCCCCTCCCGCCGCCCTCCCGCACCTTCCGCCGCTTACCGGAGCCGTCGGTAGCGGCGGAGGCGACCGGTTCCTCTTCCTAGCTGGGCATAGAGACAAGTGAGGCTAAGATGGCCCCCACTCGTCTCTATACCATAGGAGGGTGGAAGCGACGTCAAAACGTCACTTCCGCCCATACCTCTTAACCACTTGCCGACCAGCGCACGACGATGTACGTCGACAGAATGGCACGGGCAGGCAAATGGTCGTACATGTACGTCCCTTTAAATTTGCCGCCCTGCCATAGGCGCTGGTCGGGACCCCTGTGAGTCCGGTCGCGGGACCCACGGACTCGATCGCCGCGGGCATCCCCGCGATCGTCTCACGGAGCGGCCGAATGGAGAAGTGCCGTTGTAAACAACATTTCTCCATTCTGCCTAGCAACTAGTGACACTGATCTCTGCTCCATGTGATTGGAGCAGAGATCAGTGTTCACTAAATGAAAGCCCAACCCCCCCACAGTTAGTAACATGCCCCTAGGAACACTTAACCCCTACACTGCCACCCACTGGTTAACCCCTTCACTGCCAGTGTCATTTACACAGGAATCACTGCATTTATATAGCAGGGATTACTGTATAAATGACAATGGTCCCAAAAATGTGTCAAAAATGTCCGATGGGTCCCCCACAATGTCGCAGTCACATTAAAAATCGCTGATCGCCGCCATTACTAGTAAAAAAAAATAATAAAAAATGATTAATAAAAATGCTATAAAACTATCCCTATTTTGTAAACGCTATAACTTTTGCGCAAACCAATCAATAATCGCTTATTGCGATTTTTTTTACCAAAAATATGTAGAAGAATACGTATCGGCCTAAACTGAGGGAAAAATTTTTTTTTTATATATTTTTGGGGGATATTTATTATAACAAAAAGTTAAAAATAATGAGTTTTTTTCAAAATTGTCGCTCTATTTTTGTTTATAGCGCAAAAAATAAAAACCACAGGGGTGATCAAATACCACCAAAAGAAAGCTCTATTTGTGGGAAAAAAAGGAGTCCAATTTTGTTTGGGAGCCACGTCGCACGACCGTGCAATTGTCAGTTAAAGCGACGCAGTGCCGAATCGCAAAAAGTGGTCTGGTCTTTGACCAGCAAATTGGTCCGGTCTGAAAGTGGTTAAAGGTATATTTTTTTTAAATGTCATTTTTTTCTTTTTTTTTTTTTGGGTTGCATTTTAGCCCAAATATGAGATCTGAGGACTTTTTGACCCCAGATCTCATATTTAAGAGGACCTGTCATGCTTTTTTCTATTACAAGGGATGTTTACATTCCTTGTAATAGGAATAAAAGTGATCCATTTTTTTTTAAACAGTGTAAAAATAAATAAAATCAATTAAAATAAATAAGAAAAAAAAAGTTTTTTAAAAACACCCCGCACGACGAGCTTGCGCACAGAAGCGAGCGCATACGTGAGTAGCGCCCGCATATGAAAACGGTGGTCAAACCACACATGTGAGGTATCGCAGCGATCGGTAGATCGAGAGCAATAATTCTAGCCCTAGACCTCCTCTGTAACGCAAAAAATGCAACCTGTAGCATTTTTTAAATGTCACTTATGGATATTTTTGAGGGTAAAAGTTTGACGCCAATCCACGAGCGGGCGCAATTTTGAAGCGTGACATGTTGGGTATCAATTTACTTGACGTACCATTATCTTTCACAATATAAAAAAAATTGGGCTAATTTTACTGTTGTCTTATTTTTTTATTCAAAAAAGTGAATTTTTTCCAAAAAAAGTGCGCTTGTTAGACCGCTGCACAAATATGGTGTGAAAAAAAGTATTTCAATGACCGCCATTTTATTCTCTAGGGTGTTAGAAAAAAAAACAATATAAAATGTTTGGGGGTTCTAAGTAATTTTCTAGCAAAAAAAAAACTGTTTTAAACATGTAAACACCAAGTCTGAAAAAGAGGCCTGGTCCTTAAGTGGTTAATTGTCCATTTTAATTAAATTTGTTGGCAGGTTAAATTACCACAGACAACCTTCTGTAGCTCATACGATCATTCCTTCCACATTGGCCAGTAAGTTAGAAACCAGTCATGGCCATTTTCTGATGTCTAGAATTTGACCTCTGACTGAGATTTGAAGTTTGTTAGCTAGGCAAGCTGACATAAGCAATGTCAGTAACCTACACATCCAAGCTTTATAGAAAAACAACAGTTTTAAACAATTTAAACCACTTGACCTCTGGAAAGTTTTACTTCCTTCATGACCAGACCATTTTTTGCTATAAAGTACGGTGTTATTTCAACTGGTAATTGCTTGATCATTTAAAACTGTACACAAATGAAATTAATATACTTTTTCACACAAATAGAGCTTTCTTTAGGTGGTACTTGATCACCATTGGGTTTTTACTATTATATAAATTAAATAAAAAGTTGAAAAAAAAATTCATAAATTTAGGCCAAAATGTATTCTGCTACATGCCTTTTGTAAAAAATAATCCCAATAAGTGTATATAGTTGGGCTTGTGTGAAAGTTATAGTGTCTGCAAACTTTGCTAGATATACTGGAATGTATGTAGATTTTCAGCAGTTCTGATTTTCTGACTGACTATCAATTTCTAGTGTGACTGTAATGGGGGGGGGGGGGGGGGTAATCAGAGAATGGCGCTAACTGACACTGGCTGGAAGGGACACTAACTTACTTTAATTGACACTATCTGATGTCGTTGGTGAGACTAATACAGTGATCAGTGATAATACTGTACACTGTCGCTGTACTAATGATACCGGCTGGGTGACAGTGATTATCAGGAGGGAAATCAAGGTGTTAACTGTGTGCCTAACAAGTGTATGTGAGCTGTTTTTGCTTACACACTGGCTGGCTTTTCTTCCTGATCTCAGCTCTGAACTTGAGATCAGGGAGAATTCTTTTTTTTTGTTCAGACAAAAGAAAAGTAAACAGACACAGGTAACCATAATCAGATCAGTGGACCGCCCAAAAAGTGGTGGTGGTGGATGGCAGACTTGCATCACATTTTTGTATGCAAATAAATGCTTGTAATGTGTTTCTGATATTCTGCCTTTATAATTACTGTATAATCATGTGACAGTTTCTTTGCACCTCTTACGGGTTATTGTTTGTTTGTCACTAATTGGTTTTATTGATACCACCCCTTTGATTTGTTTTCTGGATGGGAGAGGGACTAAGGTTTATTTAACTGTGATCTTTTTGTATATATGTGTGCTATGAGGAAGGCTGTTCTAGCTAAATATGTTAGCTTACTATTAATGTGTTTTTATATGTAGCCAATGAATATTCTTGGTTTTATGGATTGCACCTTGTGCCGGTTTAAATCTATTATTGACTACTCACCACTCACCACTTGCTTGGAATTGTGGGAACATTTTTGCCAGAACACCGATCTTCAGCAACAGGAAGCTGAGTTGGCGATTGAGCATGGGATTTGTATATTCACTACTTAAAGTCTTACCTGCCTACATCAGAGATATGGGCCACATACTGAATACCCTTACCCATAACTGATCACTCTATATCTCTATACCACATGAGGTTGGCCAAAGAGCTCTACAGTATTGTCATGCTCAAAGCAACAGTTTAAACAGCCAGCAAGTCAACTTCATTGTCAAAGCTACACTATTCATACTACAACACTAATACTTTTTTGGGCAAATTCTTTCTCCAGAAGGTTAACACTGCTATAGGGGCACATTTTCGAGCCCTGCTATGCAAATATGTTTATGGGATATTGGGAGGATTTATACAGTACATATAGCCAAAACAATCCCTTCCTCAAACAGATAACTTTTTAAGGCCAGTACATCATGTCATCATCATCTGTCAGGGGTCCGAGGATTCCATACTTCAGTTCATCGACTTCTGCAACAACAATCCCTTCTCCATACAGTTCACCTAAGTCATCAACAGGTGTTACCTTACTTTTCTAGATGTTGATTTGTACCACAACGATTCTGGTGTTATTCATTCAAAAATACATTTCAAACCAATGGCTAGGAACTCATACTTACATGGGAAATGTTGCCACTACCCTCCTTGGATACGTAACATCCTAGTAGGCTGCAAAGGACCTGTACTATGAAGGAGGATTACAAGCCCAAGGCCAGGCTCTAAGAGAGATATTCATACAAAAAGGCTATAGCAGTGACCCTATTGATTCAGTCTTTGGCAGATACTTGGCCAAATACAGTTAAGATGCCCTGGCCACAACCAGAAAAAGCAGCACATAAATATAGAAAATAGAGATCTAATTTTCAGCACTCAGTTCAATAGTGACTTTCAATCTATCAAACAAATCTTCAAGAATCATCCTTAAGTGTGACCCAAATTGGATCCATGGCTACCTGATTACCATATCCAGGAACATTAAAAACATTGTTTTTTTTGCATTGCAACA
Organism: Lithobates pipiens; assembly: GCF_037356315.1. Classification (NCBI taxonomy): domain Eukaryota; kingdom Metazoa; phylum Chordata; class Amphibia; order Anura; family Ranidae; genus Lithobates; species Lithobates pipiens. The sequence continues at coordinate 329,966,122 of NW_027507764.1, read as the reverse complement.
AACTGACACAGCACAATTCTGGTTCCAGATCCAATTTAACCAGCTTTCTAACCCTTAAGGTCATGTTTCAATGTAAAAAAATACAACTGTTAGACATGCGCATTTGTCATCAATGGAAAATAATCACTCACAGACTATCGGGGTCAAACTTTTGCCATTCTGGAATTTCTTATATATTCCTCCTCCTTTGTGGTTTACTGGATCACTTGTTTAGGTGGATTACAATATTTGGGTAGGACCATCAGGCCCCTCCGCTACCGGTTTGGTGAACAGAGGAGGGGTGTTAAAAATGGTTATCCTAAATATACTGTATCTAGGCATTGCCTGTTCCCACAATGACAAGGATTCCCCATTTTAGACTTTGTGTACCAGAGAAATATTCTTGATCTTAAGGCTTGACACCCTGTCCCCAAATGTTGTCAAGCTGACACTGAGATGCTGGGTCTGGGTTCTCTGGGTGCATCTGATGACCACCTGGTGACCACCATAGATTATTGCCCGGGAGGGTGACACCTGGTGACCACCATAGATTATTGCCCGGGAGGGTGAAATCCACAAGCACAGTTTGGCTCATTGCTGTACAGCATGTACAGTGAGGCGAAAAGCACATGTGTGTTTGCATGGAACATAGAGAAGATTGTATGTAATACAAAACGGCACATATGAACTGTTTTGGCAAGAGTACTTTACACTGGATGAATGGGACTATTCACTGGATGACTGTATAATTGATTGTTTTTGAGCTCTTTTTATCATGTATGGGAATAGGATTGGTTACCTTCAATAATAGGATTGAATGGTTTATTGATTGCTGGAGAAGTAGTGTCAAAAATTAGTGATAGCACTGTGTATTTAAAGATAACTATTAAATCCCTTTATTTCTGTTATAGTAAGACCCATCTATCCTTGACAATTTGAGACCAATTGCACTTTTACTGTAAATTCTGACTATACCATTTTTACAAAGATCATGGCTAATAGACTAACCTAAATGCTTACTAAATTGATTAACAGGGACCAAGTGGGATTTGTCCCAGGTAGGCATGCTGGGGACAACACTGGGTGTACCATTTATTTAATTGATGTCCATCACTTATCCTGATCCTGGATGTCCAAAAAGCATTCGATAGAATAGGATGGCCATATATGTTTGCCACTTTGACTCATTATGGTTTCCATGGTCTTTTTATAGCAGCCCTTCAGGCCTTATATTCTCACTCCATTTCCCAAGTTCAGTTTTCTTCTTTTTGTTGCATTCTTTTCCAATGTCCGACAGCACCAGACAGGGTTGCCCATTATCGCCACTTATTTTTTAATGCCTAGAACCTCTAGCTTCTGCTATTTGCTCCCATCCAGATATCTGGTGGGTACCTATGCAACAGCTGATGACATTTTGTTAACCTTAACAAATCTCCATCTCTCCTTGCCTTTGTAGCACCCTTTATTAAACAGGGGCTACTAGTAATTTAGTTGTGCCAGGATGTAGTTAACCTGGCTTATTTATAGCCTTTGTGATCATTTGAGATTTCTCCTAAGCTTGGTGTAGCTGTTGTTCCTCCCTTCTGTCAATAGGTGGCACTGTTACTTTTGGCATTAGTTTGATCATCTGCAGTGAAACTGAGTTAGGAATATACATATTTCTCTCAGCCAGTCAATAGGAAGTTCATGGCCACTGAGCATGCTGGGAGGCAGTATAAATCTTCAAATGATCAGGGTCCTCCCATCCAGACCTTTGTCTGGTGTGGATGTGTGAGGAACAGCTGCATTGGGTAAGGCCTGAAGCCTAAGGCCTAGCCATGTATTCAAGGCTCTGCCAGAGATAGCCTGCTTGTTGTCTGGAGGCATGAAAGAAAGGCTGTAGACTTGAAGTGGTGCACCAGAAGTTACTCTGGCATAGACCAGGAAAATGTGAAGAGCATGGGAAACTGCCAAGATAGACTCATCCAGAGAATACCTGCATTTCTTGTGAGTTCTTTAGTTGCTATAGGAGACAGCTGTTGCTACAAAAGTGCAGGTAGCTGGTTACAGATTAAGGGTTCTTTTTTTCCTGGATTGCTGTCTACCTTTCTATTTTTGTCTAAGGAGTCTGCTAGTCTGTTGCTTTATTTGACTTAGGGTGCCCTGTGCCCTACCCCTCTCTCCCTGAATTGTTTGTTGTTCCGACCAATAAACATATTTTTTTTCAGCATAAAAGTGACTGGCGTCCATTTTTTTCTTTCAAAATTTTTATTGATTTTACAAGGAACGTACAGTAAAACAATTACATTGTGACAGGTGTTGGAGGTATAATACACAGCTGATAATCAAAGAAAAGGCCACTCAAAGGACGACAGAATAACAAAATTCGAAGAGGCTGGTATAACGCTTCTAGACCCGCCCTCACACCTCTTCCATGGGATGCGCTATGTCAAGCACCTACTGGGCCTCGGCTGCACCCCAACTGGGAACATACCGTGCAGGGTGAATGCCTTTCAGTGACTTGGCCTCCCCCATCTGGCTGGAGGTCATCAAATTCGGTGGAGGAGCTGAAATCTTCAGGGTGCACAACCTACTCTCCAACTCCTCATCCCTCCTAGGAAAGCTGGTGATGTAGAAGGGTTCGGGGAGAGTCCCCTGGGGACAAGGGGACAAGGGGTAGGACGCGGGTGAGAGATAGGAGAAGAGGGACAGAGGGGGATGGGGAGGGGGGTGAAGAGGGGGAAGCATGTCAACTGACGAGCAGCGTCCAGACCAATATCGTGCCGGGGGACTAAGGACGCCCTCCCGGTATAAGGGATATGCCCAGGTAATGGGCCCAGGGCTCCCAGGTAGCTTCAAATTGGTCTGTGGAGTCTAGTAGGATACTGGTAAGCTTCTCTTGTAACATTATCCACAATAGTTTCTTTATATCCGCTTTAAGGGAGACCCTGGGGAGTTTCCAAGCCTTGGCAATTGTCATCCTAGCTCCCAGGAAAATAAAATGAATCAGTTTGCGGATGTGTTTCGGGGCCCTGGGGAGGTTAGCATTAAGAAGGGCGATGGCAGGGCTTCTTGGGAGGGGGAGGCTTGTGATTTTCCAGATTAGGGAGATTTTTTTTTTCCACAAAGGCGTTATTCTGGGGCATTCCCACTAGATGTGAGCTATGGAGCTTACCAATTGGCAGCCGCCGAAGCATCTAGGATCAACAGCGGGGTACATTATGGAGAGTCTAGCAGGGGTCAGGTACCATCTGGTGAGGACCTTGAGACTGGACTCTATCAATTAAATATTTCTGATGCCTTTGAAGGCTCTAGAGAAGGAGGCCTGCCATCGCTCTACCGGCATGCTTATTGCTAAGTCGTTCTCCCATGCCACCATACTTGTCGTTTTGGACGGGTGGTAGGCAAGTGACTGATATACAACCAAGGCTGCCCCCCTCTGCTCTGCTTCCTACCCGCACCACAACTCGTACGGTGTGAAACCGGGAGGAGCCGGTTTTTCTGTTCAGATTTTAAGTAAGAAATGGCGGATCTGATAGAATCTGAAACGTTCTGAGGGCGGCATCTCAAGCTGGCTCTCACAGTATCCTAGGGTGATTGGACCCTTTGCGTTGAAGAAGTGCCCAATTTGATACAGACCCTTGTCAAGCCACCATCTAAAGGCTTTGATGTCGTGGCCCGAGGGGAAGTCTGGATTGTTAAACATGTGTGCCAACGGCTTCATGGTTGATGTCAGATTGGGACTGGATTTCAGCTTATCCCATAACTGCAGTGATTGCGACAGGATTGGGGAGAGAATTGGGGGTCGGACCCTGGGGGAGGACCAGAGCAGGAAGTCAAGTGTGAAGGTTGGGACAGCCTGCCTCTCCAGCTGGACCCAGTTGGGTTTTTCCCTTCTACTGTAAACATTGGAAAGTTGTGCAATTCTCGCTGCCTGATAGTACCAAAGAAGATGAGGGAGTCCCAAGCCCCCCTGAGATCTGGTGATGTACATGGTCCTTTGTGGGACCCTTACCTCCCCATATAAATTTGTTTATTTTAGCTTGGAATGACCTTAAGTGGTCTAGTTTAATGTTAATGGGGAGGGCTCTAAAAAAGGTAAAGAAGTCTTGGGAGCAGAGTCATTTTTATAGAGTGAAACCTGCCCAACCAAGATAATTCTCCTTTCGACCAATGTCCTAGGTCTGCCTCAAGCTTGTGATACATGGGGGGGGGGTAGTTTGCCGCATACTGCTGTTCTATCTTGGCAGTAAGACTAATCTCCAAATACTCTGAGTCCCTCCATTTAAACTGTAAAGCATTCTGCAGAGCCGACTTAGTGTCTGGCTGTAGGGATATGTTGAGAGCATGGGATTTAGAGTAATTTACCTCGAGTCCTGAGATGACTGAGAACTCTTTAAGAAGTTTGCATAAATTTGGGAGGGAAGTGGTCGGGGAGATCATGAATAGAAGTAAGTCGTCAGCGAATAGACCGCATTTATGGGTTTGTGTCCCGTTTGTCACTCCTTGGATGTTGGGATTTAAGGGAATGGCAATGACCAAGGTTTCAATTGCCATCGCGAAGATTAGGGGGAGAGGGGGCATCCCTGTCTGGTACCCCTGGCTATGCTCAGCGGGTCAGAGTTCTGGCCTTGAATTCGGATCATTGCTTTCGGGTTGGAGTATAAGGACCTAAGGATCCCCTTAGACCGAAGTCCGAAGCCCCTGGTGTCGGGTGTAGGGTGAAGATGTATGTCCAGTCGATAGCATCAAAAGCTTTATGGAGGTCCAGGAACAAAAGCATCCCTTCCTGTTTGTGATTACCTGCCCAGCTGGATTGGAGAAGGGAGACTATGTCAACTGCCTCTAATCTGGTCAGGGCCTTGTCTGCCCGGGATGTAACCCACTTGGTCTTTATGGATGTAGCTTTTGATAAAGGAGGCGAGGCGGTTGGCTAAGATTTTGGTCAGAATTTTAAGGTCATTGTTGATAAGTGATATGCGCCTGAAATTTTCTACTTCTTTGTGATTCTTGTTAGGTTTGGGTATTACAGTAATATAGGCTGTGTTGAGGTGTGGGTCTAATGGGGCTTCCTCCGTTTTGTAGTTGAAAAATTTGGCCATATGGGGGGCCAGTATTTCCCCATAGGTCTTATAGTACGGGGTCGAGAGGCCATCTAGCCCAGGAGCTGTACCTGTTTTCAGACCTTTGATAACCTCCAGAACCTCTTCTGCTGAGAAGGGTTCCTCAATAAGATCCTTATGATCTTGGGATATGGACGGTAAATGGAGATTCTGAAAAAGGAGGACATCGCTGGTGCTTTTGCCTTCGAGGTTTGACTATACAATTTAGCGTAGAATTTGTGGAAGGCTTTCAGGATTTTAGCCAGGTTGGCAGTGGGGGGGTTGTCCATCGATCCTTATTTTGGGGAAGGAGTGTTTATGGGATTTTGGTGTGAGTTTGGAGGCTAATATAGATCCTATTTTGTCTTTGTGGATGTAGTATTTATCCTGCTCCATCTAAGGTGTTTCTCCCCTGTCGCAGTCAACATTAGGTTAAGTTCTAGTCTGATCGCGTCAAGTTGGTCAGCTAGGGCCTTTGAGGGTCGTTTTTTGCGAGAAGTTTTCAGGTTTGCAAATTTAGATTCCAAATTACGGATGTCTGAAAGGCGTTCCTTTTTAAGTCGGGAAGAGAGTTTGATCAGTTCCCCTCTGACTGTGACCTTGTGGGCTGCCCACAGTGTTTCCGGAGAGATGCCGTCTGTCATGTTGATGGAGAGGTACTCCTTGTTGGTGTCAGCTATACACTTGGCGTGCACTGGGTTACTGAGGAGTGATTCATTAAGGCGCCAATGGGAGCTTCCTGTGTTGGTGAGGACATTGCGAAGATAAAGAAGGACCATGGAATGGTCTGACCAGGGTGAATCTACTATGGTAGCTTTAAGGGTTAGGGGGACTAAAGATGGAGAACAAGGATATGGTCAATTCTCGCATACGATTGGTGTAGGGATGAGTAGTGGTTATAATCTCTAATGCTCTTAGGGTTTAACTCCCTCCAGATGTCAACTAGCCCTTTGGTGTTGAGAATTTTGGCTATTTTATTACTCATTTTGGTGGGTCTTGTCAACTGGTCCTTAGGGGGCTTTGTCTTATCCAAGCCCTGGTCAAATGCGATGTTGGAGTCGCCTCCCAAAATAATTTTGCCTTCCAGGAGCGGCCCCAATGTCGAAAGGAGGGTTTGAAAGAATTTGAAAGAATTTGGCTTGTCCCTTGTTAGGGGCATATTATGAGACTATAGAGTAAAGTATTCCTTCAAACGTCCCCTTAACAAGTATAAATCTGCCCTCTGGGTCCCTATAGTCCGATGTATGATTGAAGTTGCAATTTTTTGGAGAAGAGAACGGCTACTCCTCTAGTTTTGTTGGGTGCATTCGCCATAAAGAACATAGGATATGAAGAGTGGATGAACTTGGGTCTGTATCGAGTTGGGAAGTGCGTTTCTTGCAAGAGAACTACATCTATTTTCAAGGCTCTGTAATGCTCTAAGGCCACTCTCTGTTTCCTGGGGTAGTTCAGTCCCTGAACATTGTGTGAAGCCAGCCTGAGATCCCTACCAGTGGGGGGATGTTAGCCATTGGAGCAGAGAGGGGGGGGCGCTCACCTGTACACAGCCACTTACCCCTCGACATTTGCCGCCTGGGTCGGTAGGACCATACTGCTTGAGTTGAGAGATGGAGTCCTCGGGTCTGGAGAGGCTACTCGCCTGGAGACATGCTTGAAGAGAGAAGAGGGAAGAATGTGAGGGAAGGAAGGGGAGGGAAACACAAAACCAAAAGACATGTCTTCTGAGAAGACCGACGGAGTGCAGGCGTGGAGGAACCCACCGCACACCGTCCTTAACATATTGAACACCCCTAGGGGTCGCCCAAAAACCCATTTCGTAGAGACCAAAACTGCCTCTAGGAGATAGGTGAGAGTGCATAGGGACCACCCCGGACCCTAACAAATAACTAGGCATAAAACATAACCTTAGCGGCTGGGCGTGGCTTGGCGCGCGGCGGAGATGGCAGCCTGAACGAGGAGCTCCGTCAAGCCCGAGGCCCTTAGCACCTCTCTGCCGAAAGCCTAGCGAGGATGAACAAGCAGTTCCGCGGGTCTCAGCACACACGATCCCGCAGATCCACGGCGGTGTCTGCGGGAGGATCCATTTCGGAGATCTTCCAGAAACAAACAGCAGCTCAGCGGGCCCAGGAGGGTGGCAAGATGGCGCCGTCGCACGAGGACGGGGATCTCAGTGAGGACTCTCAGTCGGCCTCAGAGGACCACGGTAGGAGATCTGCTCGTCCCGATCACCCCCTCACATATGCAGACATGTCCGGCTTCGCTGCCGACATCAAGGCATCCTTTTCTGCGGCCATAACGGACCTAAAAACCAATCTGCTGGTTCTAACAGAAAAGATGGCCGCGGCGGACACTGCGGGGAAGCTCCGAGACAGAGCAATACTCAGACTGGATACAGTTACCTCTTCACACGCTCAACACTTTATTGACCTAAATAGACACATGGAGGACCTTGATAATAGGGGGAGACGGAACAATATTAGGGTCCGCGGAGTGCCGGAAATGGTGACTGCTGACCAGATTATGCCTGCCCTCCAGAGGGTCTTTAACAGCGTGCTAGAACGACCCGAGGATTCAGCCATCGAATTCGTCAGGGCTCACAGAGCCCTCCGAGCTAGAGGACCCGATGCTCTACCACCTCGCGACATTATATGCTGCTTGCAGAACTTTTCGTTAAAGGAAGAGATTATGTTTAAGGCGCGCAGGAATGACCACATCGTGTTTAACGGTGAGAACATTAAACTGTTCCAGGATCTCTCGCAGATAACTTTGAAAAACCGCAGGGCCTTGCGCCCTTTACTAGATGCACTCAGAGCGAGAGATCTCCGTTATACCTGGCGTTTCCCTTTTGCTCTCTCAGTGACACACAATGGCAAGCAATACCTGCTCCGCACTCCGAGCGACCTCCCAGAGTTTTGCAATGCTCTACACCTTGACCCTGTGGATCTCCCGGACTGGTATCAGGAGTTCTCCCTACCGCCTAGAGAGAGGAGCCCACCCCACTCTCCTCTAACTACACCTGACAAGCGCCTCGCCAAAAAGCAGCGTCCAGCCTGGCAGGATGGTCCGGGCGCAGGGACACCACGCAGCAGAGCACATTCTTCTAGACCACCACCAGATGATTAACTGTTGGCACTACGGTCCCCTGTGATCGTGTCCCCCCCTTGTTGTGGTCCGCCCTCACCATATATTTCCTGGGCACATTTGTTTTTTTTGTTTTAAGCGATTCCCCGGAGACCTTTTGATCCCGACTACAGATTTCACCGGAGCTTGGTACCACTAAGGCACTATGACTTTTCTGATTTTGGGAACTTGCCCAGGGGCCTTTTTTTTTTTCCCCCATGCTCTAGGTTTGTATTCAAGGCTCTCTGGGTCGGGTTTCCCTAGCTATCCAACCCCGCTGCTATGGAAGGAAGGCTGAGAATCCCACATGAACTAAGGGAGTTCTGGTTAGGTGGTTGGTGGGATTTGCTCTTGAACAATGGGGATCTTAAGTCAGTTGACACATTGTTGCAGTCTAGCCATGGACGTACACTTACTACTCGCACGTGGGTGAGGCCTTTAGGACTTGGGGGGCGGAGGGGGGTCCGCCCCTGAGGCACATGCTTGGGGATGCTACACGGGGGGGGCGGTTTGGGGGGGGGGGGAACGAGCTGTCTTCCCCTCCCTGTCCGGCTGCACCTCTTGGCATCCGACTTTCATTTTTATTGGGTCACTGCTTTGTGCTGAGTTTCTCTTTATGCTTGTTTGTTTGTTCTACTCGTTCAATTTATATATATTTTTATCTCTTTTTTTTACGGCAGAGATGTTTATACGCTTGATTTACCAGCTACAGGGGGCCAAGGCTTGGCTTCCTTCTACATGTTATTAGTATACCACACCGTTACTGTTTATTTGCATCTGACAACGGTTGCCGTTGAGGCTACGTGTCTCCCTTGTTCCCACACGTGGCCCGGTGGCTGGGCGGGGATTCTTCTCCCCTCCCGGGTACCGGATTTTTGACCTACCTGGCCGACTTACCGGCCGACGGGGGTCGTTACCTCTAACTCTTCATTTCACTTTGACTTTTCTATTTCTGTCCTTATTTCCTTCTCTGTAGCTCTCTCCTGCCTCTCTTGGCCGCTGTAAAATAGATATAGTAGGAGTGTTTCAACATAACAATCTTTGAGTCTTGCGTGTGGTGACTGTGGGCAAAGCCTACCATTTCTCTCTGTCCCTACAGATGGCTTACTCAGCTCTTGGCACGTCGCCGACGCTAGTGTCTCACAATGTGAAAGGCTTGAATATACCGGAGAGGCGTTCTACCCTGCTCCGGGAACTGAAAAAAGGTAAACCGCAAATTGTCTTCCTGCAGGAGACACATTTCAAAACTGGCCAGGTCCCTAGGCTCACCGACTCCTACTTCACAGATGCACACCACGCAACTAATGATACTTCCAAATCCAGGGGGGTCTCCATTTTACTTAGTAGAGGAGCCTCCTTTGAACTCACAGACAAAAAGGTGGATCCAGAGGGGAGGTTTATTTTCCTTAAGGGTACCCTCGGAGGGGTTCCTACGACGCTTGCCAATGTATATTTCCCTAACACCTCGCACTTGACATTCTGCAGAACGCTGGTGCGACAGCTTGAAGAGTTTGGGGCGGGCTGTTTGCTTTTAGGGGGTGACTTTAATATCCCGCTGGAACCTCTCTTAGATACGTCCACAGGGAAGACGGCAGTTTCCTTCCATACCTTGAAGGCCATTAAACTTCTTCTCCACTCCCTGGACTTGGTGGACACCTGGCGTTATTTACATCCATCCGACAAAGACTTTACGTTTTACTCGATTCCTCACGACCGTCACTCTAGGATTGACTATTTATTTATTACCCAAAGAGACCTACACACGGTGCAACAATCACATATAGGAATTCAATCTCTTTCCGATCACGCTCCAATTTCTATTAGCCTCAATTATTCTGATACTCCTAAAAAGACACCTATGTGGAGGCTGAATTCCTCCCTATTGACTGACCCATCTTTGTTTCCCAAAATTGAATCGTCCCTGAAGGAATTTTTTGAGCACAATGTGACCCCAGGTATGGACCCCTTTTCGATCTGGGAGGCCCACAAATGTACGGTCAGGGGGTTACTGATGTCCAGGGGGTTAAGATATAAGCAGACTTACCCACACGATTCGACGTTTAGAAACTCTTCACAAACAATCTCTGTCGGAGAGGTCAGCGAAGGAGCTTCTTGAGGCCCGGTTGGCCCTCCGACAGACGTTGGACTTGCAGACCAGGAGACTTTTATTTCTGCGGAAGAAGATGTATTATGGACAGGGGGATAAAGCGGGCCGCCTACTTGCCAGGGCATTGAGAGACCTCACCACCAAGACAGACATCCCGGGAATTCGGAATCAGGAGGGACGTTTAGACAGAACGACTGATGCTATAGCCCAACATTTTCATGAGTTCTATACGAAACTCTATAACCTCCCGCCACAACATAGGCCTCCTGACATGGGTAATGGGAGACTTCAAAACATACGGGACTACTTGGAGGGATCGGGTCTACCTTCACTTGCAAAGGAGGATTCGGAGACACTGGATGCCCCTATAGATCAGGAAGAAATCAGATTAGCTATTAAAGGACTTAAAACGGGTAAAAGCCCTGGGCCTGATGGCTACACAGCCATTTATTATAAGACATTTATAGACACCCTGACCCCACATTTACATTCGGCGCTAAACTCCTTGACGAAAGGTGGGAGGGTCCCTCCTGAATTTTTGTCTGCGCACATTGCAGTCATCCCAAAACCGGACAAGGACCCTACACACTGCGCGAGTTATAGACCAATCTCATTGTTGAACTTAGATGTTAAGATATTGGCGAAAATAATTGCAACGAGATTGTCCCCCTTCCTCTGTAAACTGATTGGACCGAGCCAGGTTGGCTTTATGCCAGGTAGAGAAGCTAGGGACAATGTCACCAAGGCCTTGGATTTGATACACGCTGCCCATGTGCGAAACATCGAGGGCCTTCTCCTGTCTACCGACGCGGAGAAGGCCTTCGATAGAGTAGCCTGGGACTACATGTTTGAGTCATGTAGACACATAGGGCTGGGACCTGGTTTGATGAGCTGGATAACAGCCCTGTATCAGAATCCTTCAGCTAAACTTAAAATCAATGGTGCTTTATCGGACAGGGTAGACATAAGGAATGGCACGAGACAGGGTTGCCCCCTGTCTCCTCTGTTGTTTATTATCTCCCTGGAACCCTTTATTAGGAGAGTCTTGGCTAACAGCTCAGTGCGGGGCTTCAGGGTGGAAGGAAGGGAGTTCAAAGTGGGGGCTTATGCCGATGATCTCCTGTTTTTCATTACTGATCCGCACATGTCTATACCATCACTTGTGAAGGAATTTTCGGTCTACGGGTACATCTCTAATCTCAAGATTAATTACTCTAAGTCGGAGGCGATGAACATTACTCTGCCAGCCCCAATATTGCACAGTTCGATGGAGAATAGCTCTTTCAAGTGGGTGTCCCATGCCATTAAATATTTAGGAGTGTGGCTAACACCCAAGATAGACTCCGTTTTCGCCCGTAACTTCACACCTCTACTTAAGACCATTGACAGAGATTTACAACACTGGCATACTAAACCTATTTCCTGGTTTGGAAGAACGGCCACATGCAAAATGAATGTCCTGCCTAGGGTATTATACCTAATTCGAGCCTTACCCATTAGGATCCCGCAAAGTTTTTTTAGATCTCTCCAGGCCATATTGCTGAGATTTATATGGGCCCATAAAACGCCCCGTATTAAATTCTCTTTACTAATGAAACCCAAGAGTTTGGGTGGACTGGGAATACCTAATTTTCGGAACTACTACCGAGCTTCCCATATTGCGAGAATTGTGGACTGGCATTGTCATGCTGCAATAAAGGACTGGGTGACGCTAGAGAGGGACTCAGTCCCGGTACCCCTGCCTTTCTCCCCGTGGATTCCGAAAGCCACATACCCTCCGGCACTGACGAAACACCCTTTAATAGGGACCACCCTTGAAATTTTTCATCAGCTGTCCAAGCAAAACATGCTCTCCTCCCCTAGAGGCCCGCTTACTCCGTTACAACATAACCCTGACTTTGCTCCAGGACTGGGGAATCAAACACTAAGGACTACCGACAAACGACTTCCACTTTTAGCTATGCACTGCTTTGAAAAGGGGGTGATGAAGGACTTCGCGAGGTTGAAGTCGGATAATGACATCCCCTCTCTGCCCCTATGGGCGTATTTTCAAATACGATCCTTCGTTAACAAACCACCACGCAGGGAACATTTTATTAGAGAACTTACAGAGTTGGAGTCGGTGTGCCTTAAAGGGGAACAGGTATCAAAAACTACCTCTACAGCTTACGATTGGTTGCAACACCTGGCGACGGGGACGAGAGATAGGTTTAGAGAGAGATGGTCGGCAGATTTAGAAATAGATTTTTCAGACGCTCAATGGGAGAAGGCCTGTATATTAGCCCACAAATGCTCTATCAGTACAAGACTGCAGGAAACTGCGTATAAAGTACTTACCCGTATGTCACACCTGACAAGACTCATAAATGGTACCCCCAATCCAGTGATATGTGTTGGCGTTGTCTGCAGGAAAGGGGTACTATGCTTCATGTATGGTGGAGTTGTGACAAAATAAGTACATTTTGGGATGATGTTAAGAGGCTGGTGCATCGAATCACGGAGACCGTCATTACCTTAGACGCTGCATGTTGTCTTCTTAACATTTCTGATTTTTCTCTGAAAAAGCACGCAAATTCCTTATCAAGGCATCTATTAAATGCGGCTAGGTCGCTTATACCTCTATATTGGAAAACCACGCACACCCCTTCTCTGAAGGAGTGGTTGTTAAAGGTGTCCCATATATGTGAGCTGGAAGATACTAAGGCACAATCAGAGGAAACTGTAGCACGATACCACAAAACCTGGTCTCCCTGGTTCGAGTACCGGTACTCTCAAGAATATAAGTTTCTGGTTGGATGACTTGTTCGCCAGAGGAATGCATATGATTTGCCAAAACTGACTGGTCGATGGAATCGACCTACATGCCACCTTTCATAGGTTACTAGATGACGCTCCTATGCAATGAACAATCTTACACTATGCATATGGTTCTCTTCTTTCCACTCTCTCTTTCTACCATTTATTTCTTTCTTCTTTACCCTCTGCATTTCCACTTTCCCAAGAAGTACAGTTGTTGCCCGCAGCTTGGTATTATCACTTTTCAAGTGCCGTTTGGCGTTGTTTTCTGTAACCAATCTGCGCATAGGTATGGCTCCGGGCCAAAAGATGGGGGCAGTTTTACACTTTACTGTTGGTATTTTATGCGAATGTTTGGTCTCCTATGTCTATGTCCAACTTTTTCTTTTTGTGCATTTTCTGTTTTACACGCCTGTACTTTCTCCTGTATTGACTACATTTTTGAATAAAAACCTTTTCAAATGTGAAAAAAAAAAAAAAAACATAACCTTAGCACCAAAATTTAACTAAAAAGAAATTGCTTAATCAATGTTGTACCCCAACTCTCTCCTATTCCGGACCTCTATAACAGAAACCAGTCCTACCATAGGCTGCAGAGGTCCGACCCAAAAACCGGACCCCCATATAGGAGAGAGAAAGAGCTAGAGAGGAGAGTGGGGGAGGGCAAAAGCCCCCTCAGGGTGGAGAAACCATAAAATAAGAACTCCCCCCCACCCCCTCCGCTCAGTGGACTCCTCCACGGGCCTCCCGGAGCCCCCCTCCCCCCCAAGTGATGGGGAAGCGAAGGAACCCCCAAAGGCCCTGCGGGTGGGGACCTGCTGAGAGATAATGTCGCGTACAGTGGGGGGTGTCAGTAATGGACCCCGGGAGGCCATGTATACGAATACGTTGTACCTCCTAGACCTGTTCTCGAGGTCATCAATCCGTGCAATGGCCACGTCTAGCTGGTCCTGTAGAGTTTTAATATGGGCTTCATTTTGGTTGGTCCTGGTGACCGTGTTGGCCATTTTATTTTCTATGGCTTCAATCCTAGACCCCAAATTAGCAAAGTCCGATTTAATGTTATTTTTAATTTGGGTCGCAGTATTTTCCAGGCATCTGTCCAGCATTTCGGAGAATTTAGAGAATAGGTCGGCTTGGAGTGTAGAAATGTCTGTCAGGGAGAAGGAGGGAGACGCAGGCTCCTGGGGATGCGGGGCTGGGGGTCCCTCAGGTGATAAGGGAAAGTCCTCCATGTGGTGGCCCAATAGGGACTCAGTAGAGGCCGGGGATGGGGCCTGTGGCGAGCGGGGTTTGCTTGAGGACCTCTGGAGACGGTGTCAGGTGGCGGGGGTTAACACTTGCCTCGAGTCTGGAGGTTTCTCTGCGTAGGCCGCGTGTGTCTGTATGGCGGAGGTGGTGGCGGGCCATCTTGGTACACCCTCTAGCCACAGATCGCTCAAAGTGCGGACCCAGATCCCATCTGGCGGGGGGCTCCGGAATCCGAGAGTGGTCTCTGGCCATTCCTGGGTCCGGTGGCGCGGCAGGGGGTCTCTCCGGTGGCTGTGGGCAGCGCGGCACTGTTCGGCGGTCCGGGGTGGAGCGGAGCTCTCGGCTCAAGTGGCCATTATGGAGCTCTCGCGCATGCGCTCTCGGCATCCATTTTTTTTATACTGTCCATCACCCACCATGCCTAGCAACCTTCACCCTGAGATGAAATATTGCTAGGCGTTGTCGCCACGCCTTTGGAGGTCAGTGCGGCTCTACACCTTCATTACATTACTAACTCCATTTGAATATTTATCTGGATATAAGGTGAAAACAGAAGCCATGCCTCTTCATATTCCTCTTAATCTCTTGCACACTTTACAACAGACGTATCACTATTGATGGTGTTCTCCCTCCCTCAAATATTTAGGAGTTTAGTTCAAGCCCATATATTCCTTCCTCTTTGCTGCTAACTATCCCCCTCTAGAAAATTTACAACATGCTAAAACTTTGGAAAACCTATCCTATTTCATTGTTAGGAAGAATAAACATTTTAAAAATTTCTATAAAGTCTAAACTGCTCTATTTGTTTGAAACTGTACCTGTATACCTATATAATCTATGCCTTTATCATACACACAAAGCAGCACTGCTTTAACTCTGAGAACCTTGGTTTATAGTAGTTGATTACTGGTACCTCTACACCAGGTGCTCAGGTTTAGGTGACCTCCCACTCATCACCAACCCAGTATAAGGATATATAGAAAGAACACACACTCTGGAATTCATCCAGTTTCTTTATTTGATTATCACCAAGTATAATGTAACTGCTAACATGTTTTGGTGAAGAGCCTTGTTCACAGCATGGTTACCTACTGTTAGGCTAGAAGCAGACAACGGGTAATGGTACAGGTGTGCTGATTATGCAAAGAGTTCAAGGAACAAGAACATATACCATGAGCAGATCAAAGCAGAGCAGGTCAGCTGGGACTTGTAGTTCACAGCTGCAGATGAAGGTAGGTGTTGGCTGGACCTTGTAGGTTCCCGCTGCAGATGAAGGTAGGTATTGGCTGGACCTTGTAGTTCATCACTGCAGATGAAGGTACTACAGTGGAATCAGACAAGCATAGTCTAGGCAAGCTGGGTCATACACAGGTAGATCAGAGTCCAAACGGTACCGAATCAGAAGCGAGCAAGCAGGGTCAAAACTAGCCGGGTCATACACAAAATATACAGAGCAGATACAACTGGTTCTAGCAGTAGCACTCAAAGGTAACAACTGTATCACGAGCACTGATTGGGTGGTGATACATGTGATTTAAAGGTTAGCTGGCCAACCACTGTAGTTCCCCAGGTAAAGGCTGTGTCAGGAGAGTTCTGCTGGGTCTTAAAGGGATCCTAGTACTGACACCTACATGACCAACACCAATATATATATATATATATATATATATATATATATACAAAATGACTAAAACCATTCCCATTCATTAATCAGTATAATTAACTATAGATGAGAATCACCGTTGCAAAGAGACTCTCTGGGAGTGGAAATCTTTTTTGCACAGATTTAAAACACACTTGAACACTAACACAATACAGGGGGTCCCCGACTTACGAATATCCGACTTACGAACCACTTCTACTTATGAACTACTCCTACTTACGAGCAGGGCGCTGCAGGGACCCTCTGCCTTTCTGTGCATGCGCGGCCAGACAGAGTCTCGGAAAATGTCAGAAATGTCCATAATTTGCCACGCATGCACTGAACGGCATTCGACGGAACATTGGAAATGTCTATAATTGTCGTTCTGCGCATGCATGGCCGACTTACGAACATTTCCGAATTACAAACAGGAGGAAAGTCCCTAATTTGGCCCCCTGTATACATGGAAAGATATTAATAAATGTCATAATTTATTAAACATGAGCTCGGTGCTTAAAAAATAACTGAATAAATCTGTTCAGCTATTTGCGGGTCAAAACTAAGATTTCAAAGCAGTATCTGATTTTATAGTGAGGTATATTAGAAAAAAGAGACAAAGCAAATAGATATATGTGCTAGAATTACACACCAGAACCTGAAGGATGTGATTTACTAACTATGCCTTTGTCCAAACTCAAATCTCCATAGTGCTGGTTCCTCAATTTTATTTGGCATAACAATGCACATCGGATGTGGTATTTTATCCTAAGGTACAGGGGAGATTGGGAGCTCCTGATTTTATTAAATACTACTATGCCATCCATATACGATCTTCGACCTGCATGTCTAGTCAGTATGCTCTGTAAGCTCTGAACAGATGGTCAGAAATTGAGAAGGGTTCTTTTTTTTTTGAAAATCATTTTTATTAGGTTTTTTTTTTTCAAGCGATACAACAAGAACAAAAAACGAATACGGGTAGCGATGAACTACAATGAATGATACAGATCGATAAATGATACAAATCAAAATGAATCAAAAACAAATCAAAAGCAAATCAAAAACAAATCAAAAATTCGCTCACAAGTGTCAGCACATTCTCCGTCCACTGGCTTTACATACAGATCTATAACTGTGAACTGAATCAATCACATTGAAGGGCCGACCCATAATTTCAGGTAATCAGTACACCTTATGGCACCTGGGTCTCTGAGTGGCTCCCTCCGCACCCCAAATTGGGATCGAGACAGGTTCTTTTTATCCTGTAAAACCTTGCTCCCTGAGTTGTTCTGACTGATGCTGATGCTGCACTAAAACGGTTATATCTGGCTCAAATGTTGCTTACTTTGAAGATCTGGTGCTTGTGCTCTGTTAAAGTGGTTGTACACCCTTACAGATCACTTTAACCTACAGGTAAGCCTAGATTAAGGTACAATTGGTAAAGGTAATTGTACAATTTTGCTATTCAATATTGCCAGACACATTTCTAATCTTAACTCCATATAAAAGATTCAGTGCAAAAAAAACTTCAATAATGTAAGAGAAGTGACTTAACTTTGCCAAATATATTAACTGATAGCAAACTTAAAGAGGAAGTAAAATTCCTCTACTGACTTTTACCTACAGGTAAGCTTATAATAAGGCACCATTTACACAGATATTTACATTATATGCAGCTAGCGACATCACTGGCGCATTCACTCTGAAGGAACAGTCACCCGTGCTGTTCCTTCCGAGCCCTGTGCCGTGAATGGCACGGGTGAAAAATATATAATGGACTTCCACTAATTTTTAATACATTGTAAGTTTTTTTATATTTTACAAAACTTTTCACTCCCTATCTTGCATGCAGTCCATTTTTTGCTCTTCTGCAGTGGGTGGAATGCATACTCACTATTATAGAGAAGTGAACTATGTTGGGGTCACATTCGCCATGCTATGCTACATAATTTTTATACCCTGTTTTGGTAAGTTGTGAATGCATTTGTCCCCATAGTCATGTTTTGTTCTTGTCTGCACTGGGGTTTTGGTTTCACGAGTTATTGGTTGCCAGGGGTTTGATGACCAGTACTATTTCTAGGGTACTTATGTATGTACACAATATATGTGTATATCGCTTATTACAAGATTCATTGCATGTTTTTAACTTACCTAGAGCATGTGCCTAAGCTTCTGAAGAAGCACTGGTGCATGTAACATGTAGAGCGAGCTACTTAATGCCGTACCAACCTACACCAAGTCTGATGGGACAATGTTAACTGTTACATCTTGAATGCTCTTACGACCATACAGGATATTTTTTTGGTGTAATTGGTGGTGTGACTTATGTCTATTAGGCAATACCCATATTGTGATTTCTTTTAAGGATTGTGTGTTTCCATTTTATAAAAAACTTTTTTGTAATAAAGATGTTCGATGTTTAACTCTGTGTATCTCTGTGCCTACAAAGTCCATTATATATCTTTCCAAAGTAGTATCTCAATCGAGATAGGACGTGGCATATTTTCACCATTCTGTATCCACAGTACCACCCTGTGGTGATACAAATTCTTTCCAAGTATGGTTGTGAATTGCAGTAAGCTGAGCTTGCAGTGGGTGTTCCAGCAACACAAACAGGTTTGTTCAAATATCACCAAACTACCAAATGAAAAAGTGGGATAGATGGGTGTTTTACTCGAATGCCTGTGATGAAAACTGAAGGACAAAGAATATAGAGCACATTCCTTCTGTACATCTCAATACTTAATTTTTCTGTTATAATAGGTGCATATTGTATCTTTGATGACCGTACCAGAATTTTAAAACTGGGTATAATTATTTTCTAATTTATTCTATATATAAAAAAATTAGATATAGAGAAATCTGAGTGTAAACATGTTTCACAATATACATATTTATGTGCTACAAACATATAGAAGAGATGTGTGGACAATTAGAATTTGACATATATCAGAGCTTGAAAGTAAATCAGAATTATGAAAAAATCATAAGACTAAAATGGAAAAGTTGTAATTTATCAACTTCTGAGATAATGTGGCTGATTTACTAAAGTAGTTGAGAATGTTTACATATTAAAATATGTAGAGACTCAATTCAATTATCCAATCATGTGAAAAGCTAATTCCTGTTTACTTATTTCATCTGCACATGTTTGGATAGCTGAAGTGAATCTTTACATTCTCAACTGATCACAATTTATTGTATGAATATTCTCAAATCTTTTAGTAATTCAACTTCCATATCGCAAAAAATTGCATATACGCAAAATTCATATATGATAAGGCTGATTTACTAAACAATTTGAGAATGTTCACCCAATAAATTGTGTAAATCACTTCAATTAACCAATTATATGCGGTTGAAATTAGTAAACAGGGATTTTTTCACATGACTGGATAATTGAAGTGAACCTTCAAATGATTGTGAACATCCTCAACTCCTTTAGTAAATTAACCTCATTATATCAGAATCTTTTTTATTTTATTTTTTTATTTTATTTTTATATCTAAGTTCTAGGATACTATCTAACAGATATGATTTCAGAGCTGTAGGATATTGAGACTAATTTACTAAAGGATTTAAAAATGACCACACAATACAACACATTGTGTGAATATTCAAATACATTATCCAATAATGCACACATTAAATAGATAAACATGGATTTTCTTTCCACATTTGAATAATTGAAGTGAATCTTCACACAATTTATTATGTAAACATTTTCAAAACCATTAGTAAATCAGGCCTCATCGTCTCCGACTTTTGCATTTTTGGAGCCCATGTATTGTTTTATTTTTTATTTGATCCCACTACTGTTTTCTACAAAAATTACCTGATATGTAATATCTAAAACATTTTGATTCTAAAATTTACGAATTACCATAACTTAGTTACATGAAGGCACGTATTGTATTCTTGCTGTTGATCCATATGCTTAGGTGAATTCTAGATATATCTTGCATCAATCTTCAAAGTGCTGTTCTAGTCTCAAGAAATGTAAATGTCTACTTAATTAATGGGGAGCTTAGCAGTGACATTGAACTTCAACTGAAGTCCCTTATGCTCTGGCAATAAACAAGTGGCTAGTGCCAATTATCTCTACAAAATGTAAAAAGATTGTGAAGTTAACATGCTTTCAAGTAACCTTTGCACAATTAAACATCAATAATCATAATCATGATTTTTTTGCTGTTTTACATGAATGTGCACCTGGTGCACATTTTGTTAGAAATAATCACAGCTTATGATTTCAGAAAACAAATTGGGTGCCAATAGCTTTTATCATTTAAGCAAGGGCATTTGAAAAAAACAGTGATGCATCTTAAAGCCCCACTCTTTATAATCAATTCTCAGGTTACCCGCTAATACATTGCATGTACCTAGACAACACAGAATAATTATTCAGTTGATTAATGTGTCAGAGTTTGGCAGTTAAAGAGGACTAAAGTGAATTCTTAATTTTGGATGCTCATGAGTTTAAGTAATAGTTAAAAAAAAAAGATTTAAACAAATCATTGCTGTTTAAATGCAATTGTTTAGTAAAACCAAAAAAATAAATATGTCTGTGGCCCTGGGTGTAGGCAGATCAAACTGAGACATCTTTTTCTAAAAGAAGTAGGCAATTTTCCAGCTAGCTATTGAGCAGTTAGTCTTTGTTGCCACTAATTATGGGCTAAACACCCTCTCCTGGTTCGGTTCACACCAGAACATGTGAACAGGAATAACATTTGTGCGAACATACAAACCCATTTAAAGTCTAGGGGACACAAACATGAAAAATCAAAAGTGCTAATTTTAAAGGCTTATATGCAATTTTTTGCCATAAAAAGTGTATGGGGACCTGGGTACTGCCCTAGGGGACATGTGTCAACGCAAAAAAAGTTTTAAAATGACTGTTTTTTCAGAAGCAGTGATTTTAATAATGCTTAAAGTAAAACAATACAAATGAAATAGTCCTTACAATATCATGAATGTGGGGGGTCACCTTAATCTGCCTGTAAAGTGGTGCATCTGTGTGATATGTTTTATAGTGCCGCAGCAAAAATTACATTTCTAAAGGAAAAAATGTAATTTAGAATTGTTTGTGGCTGTAATGTATTGTCAGCTCCCAGCAATATAGATAAAAATCAAGGAAAAAATCGGCGTGGGCCCCCCTTAGTCCATGCCAGGCCCTTTGGGTCTGGTGTGGATTTTAAAGGGAACTCCACTGCATTAAAAAAACAAAAACAGTGTGGGTTCCCCCCAAAATCCATACCGGACCCTTTGGTGTGCCCCCTCCTGAACCATACCCGGCCACTTGCCCTCATCATGGGGAGGACGCGAAAAATAGAAAAAAAATACTGCTGTCTTTTCACTGTGTAGCTGTTATATAGCCAAGGGTGGGACCACCCTCTGACAGGAGCAACAGTCACAGATCAGTTAGTGAGGTGTAATAGTCTAGCACCAGAATTCATATTAGACTGCTTAAGGGTAGACCATTAAGGAGAGAGTCACAGTAGTCAAGGCAGGAAATAATCAAGGAGTTAATAAGTTGCTTTGTGGTGTCATTAGTCAGGAAGGGTCAAATTCTGGAGATGTTGCGGAGGTTAAAATGGCAGGATTTAGCCAGTGATTGGATATGGGGGCTGAAGGAGAGGTCAGAGTCAAGGATTACACCCAGGACCCACGCATGTATGGAGGGACCAATGGTTGTGTTGTTGATATTAATGGTGAAGTCATGGGGGGGGGGCATATTAACCACTTGACCACTGGGCACTTAAACACCCTTAATAACCAGACCAATTTTCAGCTTTCGGTGCTCTCGCATTTTGAATGACAATTACTCAGTCATGCAACACTGGACCTATATGAAATTTTTGTCCTTTTTTTCACACAAATAGAGCTTTCTTTTGGTGGTATTTAATCACCGCTGGGTTTTTTATTTTTTGTGCTATAAAAGAAAAAATACCGAAAATTCTGTAAAAAAAACGATTTTTTCTTTGTTTCTGTTAGAAAATTTAGCAGATTAGTAATTTTTTCTTCATAAATTTTGGCCAAAATTTATACTACTACATATCTTTGGTAAAAATAAGTACAAATTGGTGGATATTATTTGGTCTTTGTGAAAGTTATAGAGTCCACAAGCTATGGTGCCAATATCTGAAAATTGATCACACCTGAAGGACTGACGGCCTATTTCAATTCTTGAGACCCTAACATGCCAGAAAAGTACAAATACCCCCCAAATGACCCCTTTTTGGAAAGAAGACATTCCAAGGTATTTAGTAAGAGGCATGATGAGTTTTTTGAAGTTGTCATTTTTTCCCACAATTCTTTGCAAAATCAAGATTCTTTTTACTTTTTTTTTTTTTTTCACAAAATTGTCATATTATCAGGTTATTTCTCACACACAGCATATGCATACCACAAATTACACCCCAAAACACATTCTGCTATTACTCCCGAGTATGGTGATACCACATGTGTGAGACTTTTACACAGCGTGGCCACATACAGAGGCCCAACATGCATGGAGCGCCATCAGGTGTTCTGGAGCACCCAGGACAATTCTGACATTTCTCTCCTACATGTAAAAATCATCATTTATTTGCTAGAAAATTACATAGAACTCCAAAACATTATATATGTTTTTTTAGCAAACACCCTGGAGAATACAATGGTGGTCTTTGCAACTTTTTATCTCGCACGGTATTTGGGCAGTAATTTTTCGAATGCTTTTTTTTGGAAAAAAAACAGTTTTGTGCTTAAAAAAAAAAAAACACAGTAAAGTTAGCCCAATTTTTGCATAATGTGAAAGATGAAGTTACGCTGAGTAAATAGATACCTAATATGTCACTCTTCAAAATTGCACACGCTCGTGGAATGGCGGCAAACGTCGCTACTTAAAAATCCCCATAGGCGACGATTTACATTTTTTTTTCTGGTTATATGTTTTGAGTTACAGAGGAGGTCTAGGGCTAGAATTATTTCTCTCGCTCTAACGTTCGCACCGATACCTCACATGTGTGGTTTGAACACCGTTTTCATATGTGGGCGGGACTTACGCATGCGTTCGCTTCTGCATGCGAGCACATGGGGACAGGGGCGCTTTAAAAAAAACATTTTTTTTTATTGTTCATTTTACTTTATTTATTTTAGTTTGACATTTTTTTCCCCAAAAATAATTTTTTTGATCACTTTTATTCCTATTACAAGGAATGTAAGCATCCCTTGTAATAGGAATATGGCATGACAGGTCCTCTTTACAGTGAGATGTGGGGTCAATAAGACCCACATCTCACCTCTAAGCTGGGAAGCCTGAAAAAAAAAAGATTCTGGCTTTGATCGTATTAGCGATTCGGTAGAAGCACCGGAGGGCGGAGGGCGGCGGGAGATGTCTATGGCTGGGTATTGCAGGGTATCACCGACTATGGCTGGGTATCTCAGAGCATGGTGTTGCAGAGTACTGCGTTGCAGAGCATTGCATGGTATTGGCGGGTGTTGCAGAGCATTGCAGAGTGTTGCAGGGTATTGGCGGGTGTTGCAGAGCATTGCAGAGTGTTGCAGGGTATCGGCGGGGGTTGCAGAGCATCGCAGAGTGTTGCAGGGTATCGGCGGGGGTTGCAGAGCATTGCAGAGTGTTGCAGGGTATCGGCGGGGGTTGCAGAGCATTGCAGAGTGTTGCAGGGTATTGGCGGGTGTTGCAGAGTGTTGCAGAGTGTTGCAGGGTATTGCGGAGTGTTGCAGGGTATTGCGGAGTGTTGCAGGGTATTGCGGAGTGTTGCAGGGCATTGCGGAGTGTTGCAGGGCATTGCGGAGTGTTGCAGGGCAATGCAGAGTGTTGCAGGGCAATGCAGAGTGTTGCAGGGCAATGCAGAGTGTTTGCAGGGCATTGCAGAGTGTTTGCAGGGAATTGCAGAGTAATGCAGAGTATTTGCAGGGAATTGCAGAGTAATGCAGAGTATTTGCAGGGAATTGCAGAGTAATGCAGAGTATTTGCAGGGAATTGCAGAGTAATGCAGAGTATTTGCAGGGAATTGAGGGGTTAATTTTCGGTGAGCAGCGATGTGGGCACTGCAGATGCAGCCCACATCGCTGCTGACACCGATCTCTTCCCCCTCCGCTGTACCGATCGGTACAGAGAGGGGAGGGAGGAACCGGCGTCGTAACATGACGCCGGCTTGTTTACAAGTGATCACTCCGTCATTTGACGGAGCGATCACGTGGTAAACGGCCGCGATGAGCGGCCGTTTACCGTGATTCGTGATGCGCCGGGTCCACTGGACCCAGCGGTCACGGATGCACTCGTGTGCGCGCCCCAGGGGGCGCGCGAGAGCAGAATTCTGGGAGGCCGTTAATTAACGGCCTCTCAGAGTTAAACAACCGCCCTGAAGCCGTTAATCGGCAATGGGCGGTTGTTAAGTGGTTAAATATTATTAAATAAAGTTGTATGGTGGTAATGCACTAGGCATTTGTGCCCTCCTGTGTGTGTTTTTGCAGATACTTCTTAGGATGCCTGGGTGTCCCCAGGAGTTTAATCCTCCATTGGGTCGGCATCCACTGAGTCTGAATCTGTAATCATAGGGGTTGGTGAACATTTTTCCCACATATCAGTTTTAGTCAGTGTGCTGTCAGAGCATTCCAGCTTTTGCACTACATCCTTATTTTTCTTTTTGGCAAGCTGTTGTGGCAGGGTTCCATTTTGGCTAATTGGTATAAATTTGTCCTGGTTGCACTTAATCATGGCAAGAGCAGGCTGGGGCACACCTAGGATAAAGCAACAGGTTATGCTAAGTCAACCGAGGGAAAGTATGTGTTTTTAAAACAGATATAAATCAACAATTTAGAGCAGTTACCGATCACAACAGTTTTTTTATTTTATTTTTTTATCCAGAGACGGGCATTAAATAAGTAAAGCTGGTCATATACGGATCAAAAATCAGGCTGGTTCAGAAGGGACAGGCCAAATTTTGATCTGTGTGTGGCCATTCCTGCTCAACAGAAGTCAATCATTGGATCCCAGCAGGGGGGATTGCTAAGTACACCTAATTTGTGTGGATAGAGGAAACTGTTAGCTTTTTTTTCCATTCAGCTTGATGGTTGCAGACAACCATCAAACTACCCTTCTTTAGCTAGCTTTAAGCTTTTACTATATTTATTTTTAGTTTGAAAACCCTTTTAAAGCTTAATACAATTACACAGAACAAAATTTAGGCGCTTATGACCTGACATGTAATTGTAAAGTGTTGTGCGTGGTCAACTGTTACTGTAAAGATATGAGCATTTAACTTTTGCAGTGATTATTTTTACAGGATGGAACAAATTATACCCTCGCTTAAGCAATACGTATAGGTAAAGGTATAAAAATGAAGATGTGTAATTTTTTTTTTAATCTAAATAACTCAAAGTCTGTTGATTGATTTCCCCCCTTAGGAAGTAGAATGTCAGCAGCTACAGGTTTCCAAACCCAAGCTGGTACATATCACTGTAAACAACTATTTGATGGCAAAAATCAATTATTTTTTCTTTAAGAAGAATGAGGAGACTCGATAACTAATTAGTGTGTGTTTTCCTATGCTCTCTCTCTTTCTATAATTGCAAACAGTGGTTTGAATGCATCATGTACTGTGCCAAAGCTTGCACAGTGTGCTTCCTGCAATATTCTACAGAACGCAAAACTCAATTCTTTTTTCTTAACAAACAATCACTATAAACAGTTATGCCATTTGTAGGAAAACATAATAAAATATGAACTAAGCTTTACAAAGCTATTATTGGAAAAAAAGGAAAAAAAAAGAAAGAAAAAGATTTTTAAGGACTCCCACAGACAGTCAATTTATAGACATGGATGCGTACTACTATACAAAATAAAGGTATTAATATTGTTTTCTGTATCCTAGTGACCATATCATATTATTTTTGTGAGCCACAAAATTAAAAGGAGCAAACAAAAAGGTAAAAAGGGAACTCTTTGTTACCTCTACCAAAGTACAGGTCACTTGTCTGAGATGATAGAAAATAGAATATAGACTTTGTAACCTAGTGTGCCTTTTTAATGGACATAAAGATGTGAACTATTGTATGAGGATTTTTTTCTTGCTTATTTTGATTTTACACATTCCTCTTAGAACTAATTTTGCCTCATGCCTTAAAAATATCGTATAACCATTGAATAGACATCAAAAAGCAAAAGCACAGAACAAATGGGTGCTCCTAGGCAATTTCACTCCTGAACGCTGCTCGCGTCACAGTGAGAACAAAGATATTGGATAAGGATTAGTTCCACATCTACAAAATATGGTACCAACATCCCAAGATTGAAAAGTAAAAAAAGAGCTCAGAGATATGGGAATTTTCAGGTACCCATTGATACAGATAACACATAGCAAAAAAATAAAACAAACAAATGTTTTTCATTTAGAAAAAGTTAAAAAGGGAGAAATGTAATGACTGCAATGATACCTGTTATCATAATGCCGCGTACACACGAGCGGACTGTATGGCGTACTTAGTCTGTCGAAACACATTTCAGCCGACAATCCGCTCGTGTGTGGGCTTCAGCTGACTTTTTCAGCGTGCAGTGCGGCGTACTAAGAATTTCGGATTTTTCGAAATTCTGTCCATCGTACTTTGGTTTCAGCGGACAATCCGCTCGTCAGTATGCTACTTCGACGGACTAAGAATGGCGCATGCCCAGAAAGGATTTACACGGCGGAAGGGTGCTTTGCTGTGTCTTGGACTTCCTATTTCTAGTCCCGTCGTACGTGCTGTACACATCATCACGCAAGCTTTCGACGGACTGTTTGTGCATCCGTGTGTGGTCAAGTCCGTTCAGTCGAAAGTACGACGGATTGTCCGTCGGATTGTATGACGAACTAAGTACGCCATACAGTCCGCTCGTGTGTACGCGGCATAAGTCTATACGCATAACCTATCATAGAAAGAGACAGGAATCACAGCACTCAAATACATAAAACAATATTAAATACTCCGTCCCCATTTTTTCAGCATGTTTCGCAGATGTGGCTTCTTCAGGAAAAAGAACGCAGAGTAATCTTTCTACGTATACAGAAATATATCCGACTCTAGATGTATATAACAGAGAAAAAGACAAAAATTAATAAGTGGCAAAAAAACAAAAAAATAACTGGTATCTTTTTCTATATATATTTTCTTAATTAGGTGCATCAATTGAATTCTCTAATCCCTCTGGGTGGTGATCTATCTCTGTTTGGGGATTTGTGTGGCCATTTTGGCCACCTCCCCTCCCTTGGGGACCCATTGGGGTGCCCTATATAAGGGTTTTTGGTACTACTGAAGGTGAGAGTCTTATCATTTATAAATTTTTGAGAATAAGGAGCTATTTATAAATAGATTAAGTAATGAGGTGGGATTTTTAGCCATCTATCGTCACTGTTTCTTTTTCTTTTTCTATATTTTCTCTTGATGCTTTCCCATAGATCTTGTTGGTGGAAAAAACTATTTATCAGAACATAGCCTTTTGCAAGCTTCACCCGAGCTCCTGGATTTATTTAGAGATTTTATCTATTATGAGGGGAGGTAGGTGCAGATCAGTGTTGGAAGCCTGTTTTGGACTGTTTCCTTGCTCCCCTCTATATCTTTGATTTTTAGCTTATTTTTATTGTTTAATGTCATTACAGGTATTGTTTTTGCATGTTGTTGAGAAACACTTTCAACAACAATTTCATCCCTCTCTATGGGATGGCTTTTCTATGGACCATTTTTGGCTGTGTGGGCAATGAGACTTGTGGGGAATTCTCTCTTAACTGGACTTGACCCCCGTGCCCCCCATTTTGGAGGAAGGGGGAACATGTAATATCATGTCTTGCAGTGGGGTCTATGTTCAGGAGTTTTCTTGGGTGTATGGGCTATAGAGCCACACATTTGCAAAGATGTACATTATGTATGTGTAAATATAATTTTTTGTTTTGTCACTTATTAATTTTTGTCTTTTTCTCTGTTATCTACATCTAGAGTGGGATATATTTCTGTATACTTAGAAAGATTACTCTGCATCCTTTTTCATGAAGAAGCCACATCGGCGAAAAATGTTGAAAAAATGGGGACGGAGTATTTAATATTGTTTTATGTATTTGATTGAGTGCTGTGATTCCTGTCTCTTTCTGTGATAGGTTATGCGTATAGACTTATGATAACAGGCATCATTGCAGTCATTACATTTCTCCTTTTTAACTTTTTCACAAAAAAAAAAATACATTTGTTTGTTTTATTTTGTTGCTATGTGTTATCTGTATCAATGGGTACCTGAAAAGTCCCATATCTCTAAGCTCTTTTTTTACTTGTAAGAGTGAGAACATTAACTCTAGACCCAATATTACTAGTTAATATTAAGTGATGAACTGTAGGGGCTTTTAAAGTGAAGAAAATATAAAGTACTGAAGTCTGCGGTACTTTTTTGTGTATGCACAGATTTAAAGCTTCACAAGTTGGGCATCTATTTACTTGATACAACCTCATCTTTCATACTGTATTAAAAATGGGTAGTATGTTACATATGTGTCCCCTAAAATTAACTTCATTTCATTTTTTTACCAAAGATTTGTACTTGGTAAATTGTTACACAAATCGTGTGACAAAAAAACTAAAAAAAAAACTGGGTGACCACTGTTTTATTTTCTAGGGTCTCTCAGAAAATATGTAATGATTGGGTTCTTGAAATACTGTTCAGGCCTAAAATTATATTTTTGTACGTGTGTGAAAAAAAAAGACAGCCCTGGCAGCAAAAGGGTTAAGGTTAAGGTTGTTTTATATGTTACCTGATCCAAGCCTGATGTGGCAGAAATCACATTGACTTAAAAACAATCTAAATGATTATGTCTATTTGGTCCTAAGTATTGGGGATTCTTTTGGAGGGGTAATCAAAACAAAAAGTAACCTAGCACAAACACTTAATCCCAACAACACCCTTGGTGCCCTGGAGGAGGTGTCAGCATGGAGAATATGTAGTCTACCTACCTCTTCAAGAGTAACTAAATTATTTTAGGTTTCTTAGCCCTTGTACACACGATCGGAGATTCCGACGGAGTGTGTCCTATTGGACCATTTTGTCGGATAATCCGACTGTGTGTGATCTCCATCGGACTGTTTCCGTCGGAGTATCCGACGGACCAAGTTTTCCAACTTGTCTGTAAAATTTTCCGACAAAATTCTCTGATCGGACATACTCCGATCATGTGTAGCCTACTCCGACGGACAAAGTGGCACGCATGCTCAGATCAAATTCCTAGACCAAAGCTATTGGCTACTAGCCTGAACGTAGTCCCGTCATAACCAAAAAAACGTCATCACGTTATGTATAATCAGATTTTCCGACAACTTTGTCCGACCGTTTATGTAACAGTTTCGGACAAAATCCAACGGATTTGGTTGTCAGAATGTCCAACCGTGTGTACAAGGGCTAACACATTCACTTGAACCACAAGCAGGGATATGCATACCATGAAAAAGTTTGTGCTCATTGCTTCAGTTGTCAGCTTTTGGCAGTTGTTTAGGTAAAGGAAAATATTTATATGTACAGTATCTAGTGAGTACTACCCTCACATTTTTGTAAATATTTTATTATAACTTTTCATGTGACAACTCTAAAGAAATGACACTTTGCTACAATGTAAAGTAGTGAGTGTACAGCTTGTATAACAGTGTAAATTTTATGTCCCCTCAAAATAACTCAACACACAGCCATTAATGTCTAAACCGCTGGCAACAAAAGTGAGTGAACCCCTAAGTGAAAATGACCAATTTGTGCCTAAAGTGTCAATATTTTGTGTGGTCACCATTATTTTCCAGCACTGCCTTAACCCCCTTGGGCAGGGAGTTCACCAGAGCTTCACAGGTTGCCACTGGAGTCCTCTTCCACTCCTCCATGACGACATCATAGAGCTGGTGGACGTTAGAGACTTTGTGCTCCTCCACTTTCCGTTTGAGGATGCCACACAGATGCTCAATAGGGTTTAGGTCTGGAGACATGTTGGGCCAATCCATCACCTTTACCCTCAGCTTCTTTAGCAAGACAGTGGTCATCTTATAGGTGTGTTTTGGGTCCTTCTCATGTTGGAATACTGCCCTGCAGCCCAGGCTCCGAGGAGAGGGAATCATGCTCTGCTTCAGTATGTCACAGTACATGTTGCCATTCATGGTTCCCTCAATGAACTGTAGCTCCCCAGTGCCGGCAGCACTCATGCAGCCCCAGACCATGACACTCCCCCCACCATGCTTGACTGTAGGCAAGATTCACTTGTCTTTGTACTCCTCACATGGTTGCCGCCACACACGCTTGACACCATCTAAACCAAATAAGTTTATCTTGGTCTCATAAGACCACAGGACATGGTTTTAGTAATCCGTGCCCTTAGTCTGCTTGTCTTCAGAAAACTGTTTGCAGACTTTCTTGTGCATCATTTTTAGAAGAGGCTTCCTTCTGGGACGACAGCCATGCAGACCAATTTGATGCAGTGTGTGGCGTATGGTCTAAGCATTGAGAGGCTGAACCCTCATGCCTTCAACCTCTGCAGCAATGCTGGCAGCATTCATACATCTATTTCCCAAAGACAACCTCTGGATATGACACTGAGCACGTGCACTCAACTTCTTTGGTCGACCATGGCAAGGCCTGTCCTGTGAAACCACTGTATGGTCTTGGCCATCGTGTTGCAGCTCAGTTTCAGGGTCTTGGCAATCTTATAGCCTAGGCCATCTTTATGTAGAGCAATGATTCTTTTTTTCAGATCCTCAGAGAGTTCTTTGCCATGAGGTGCCATGTTGAACTTCCAGTGATTAGGATGCATGAATGAGAGTGATAACACCAAATTTAACACACCTACTCCCCATTCGCACCTGAGACCTTGTAACACTAACGAGTCACATGACACTGGGGAGGGAAAATGGCTAATCTAGCCCAATTTGTACATTTTCACTTAGGGGTGTACTTACTTTTGTTGCCTGTGGTTTAGATATTAATGGCTGTGTGTTGAGTTATTTTGAGGGGACATAAAATTTACACTGTACTTCAGTATTGTCACATGAAAAGATATAATAAAATGTATACAAAAATGTGAGTAGTGTATACTTTCTATTTGTGACTCAGTGGATTTTAAAGCAATAAATAATAATTTCTTAAAGATTGGTAGGAGGGTTTAGACAAGCTAGCACATGTTAGCATTGCTGTTCTATGTGTAACCAGGAAGCAGGCCCCTCACTGGGACCTCAGATACCCTGCTATTTATTTAAATATGTCTCCACTGACTGGTAAGAGGAGCTTTTTGAGTGTGGTTGGTACACAGCATACTGTCTGGTAGCTAATGTTATTTAAGAGGTTTTATGTTAGCATTCTCCTTAGTATCAAAGAGTTTTTTTTTTAATATGACTATGTTTTGTTTTGTTTTTTCCCTAGGGTCTAGTGTTTTGTGATTACTTTTAACTTAGTGTTTACAGTTTTTTTCACTCCATAATCTCCCTTGTATCTAACAGTTTTCAATGATTTCTAAACCTTTTGTGATATTTTCTTCCTAGCCATCTAGACATTTTGAATACTATACTCTTATACTGGCTTCTGGTAGGTTTTGTATGTTTATAGTTTCTAGCTGCTTTCATTTTCATTTTCCACTTGGCATCTACTTGACTGCCTGAGCATATTCTCCCAAACATGTATTGTTTTATTTTGCCTTTTTTTTACCGGTGTCTTGTCAAATAGGGTCCTCCATCAGATGCTGTCCTCTGCGTACTGCGCATGCGCAGTACACAGGAGCACAGATTCCGAAAATTGCAGAGGACGAACGGCGCCTGCGCCGTGAGTCCAGGTTCTATCCCCACTATCCAAGTGGACATAGAGTTAGAATAAAAAAGAGCCGAGCACAGCGAGGCCGAGCCCGAAGCGTGGCGAGCGAAGCTCGCCCGCGAGGGGCCCTCTAAAATTCTAAACCCTATGTCTGCTTGGATAGTGGGGCTAC
Organism: Lithobates pipiens; assembly: GCF_037356315.1. Taxonomy (NCBI): domain Eukaryota; kingdom Metazoa; phylum Chordata; class Amphibia; order Anura; family Ranidae; genus Lithobates; species Lithobates pipiens. The sequence continues at coordinate 329,934,181 of NW_027507764.1, read as the reverse complement.
CTCCTCCACTCACGGCGCAGGCGCCGTTCAGCTTCGGAGATTTTCCGAAGCTTCGTCTGCTCCGTACTGCGCATGCGCAGTACGCAACGGACACATATCGATGGCCGGACTCTATTAGGCAGAACACCGGAAACAACTTTTTTTCTATATTCATATTTAGTCAACTTGGCTTTCCATTTAAATATTTAACCCTGGATTGTGAAATTGTTAAATCAAAAAAGCAACCAATAATCTTTATTTCCTTTTCACACGGGTGCCTCCATCTTGTGGATTCTGCTTGCTCAGTGGGGGATTGCTCCCCTTATTCCCACTGAGCAAGCGGATGACAGGCTTTGTCCTTTACACTGTGCAGAGCAGACACAGACACAGTCCTGCTATCCTCTATGGGGAAATCGGCTGGAAATGGTAATCGGGTTACCGCCTGTCTGTTTTCATCTATTCTTATCAGATCCCTCAAACAGATGGAAAAGAGGACCACTATCGGTCTGGATTTTGTGGGCAGAGTTAGATCGGATGGCAGCGGGTGTCAACGGACATTTCCATTGGGGAGACTGGAGGGTCCAATCAGGTGTGAAAGCCTGTGCGAAAGGACCCTTAGCGAATCTAAAATATTTTTTCAGTACTATCTCTTACATTTATCGCTATTTCTTACATTCAGATCTTCAGTAGCCCCCAAAGAAATATTTATTTTACCCTGAATAAAAAATATTAAATGTGTTTTATTTTTATGTGCCTACTTAACCCATAAAAAAAAAAAAAAATCAGCATAGCATGCTCTGACACTTACCCACGGTACCTTCATGACATTGAAACTGAACTGAAAGTCTCCAATAATCTCTAATATACGAGACTGACTGACACAGATGTAATTAATATATATGTTACTTGAAATGTGGGTCACTTAATGATTGTCTGTCATTTTTATAATTATCCTTCCTACCTGCTGTTTTGTAAATTATTAATTTTAAAATCCTCGGGCAGAACAGGGTTTATCTCTATTGGCATGTGTATTTCAATGTTAAATGTTTTAGTAACTGATTGAGATCTCATCCATTACCTAGTGAATCATTGCTTGATCTACTCTTACATTTCACACACACTGGCGCACACACACACACATACACACACGTCAGTATAAGTGAAATACAATCATCTACCAGTATGTTTTTGTGGGTGATAACAAAACCACTGGGAGGAGACATACATGCTGGAGTGTATAGATGGTGGCCTCATTACCAGAAACATAAGGGCTGATTTACCATGGCTTTTGCAAATGATCCAGTTACTTACTAACTTGCAAACACTAAAATGGACATTACCCAGCATTTATGAAGTCATGGTAGGCTGTTGCTAAAACACCACAGCAGAGCAGCATTGTAATTCCAGATTCACAACACTATTTCAAATCATTCCTGAAGCTTACGGAGATCCTTTGTGTAGTGCTGTGTCAAGGTTTAAAATCAATTTAGCATACAGACCCATGGGTTTTCAAACACAAGACCGATAGCTGTATAATGTATAAAGTATAAAAATTACATTTAAAGTACATAGTAAATTAATTTAAGTAATGAAAAGATAAATAGCGTATCTGAATCAAACAGAGTGGCCACCAAAGGGAAGAGGGAATTTTTAGCTACATGCTTGTGCAGTTGGTCTGTAATTTAGCTCTGGGTTTGATACACTAGTGCTATGCAGGCTTGATTCTGTGTTAAAACTTTGTTTGGAAAATGGAGTGATAGATAACATCCTGGCATAATGTCTTTCACTAGAGGTGCATGTTACCTGTGCATCCTAGGTGCTTTCAGTATTGAATTATTTTTTAACCAAATCTTGATTAGTTCATATTTACATGATATTGCACAAATGTTCTACAATTATTGATATATACCACATATAGAACTGACTTAGAGAGACAAGCAATGGGAGCTCCCATGATTGTGATCTTTTAGAAATCATTTTTTTTTTTAAATGTCACCAAATAATTCAATAAAATTCCCACCTTAGAAATAGTTAAACCCCTGCAATCCTGATTTACTGAACATTCCTATCGTCATACATTTGTTTATTATATTGTCCAGCTGTCTTACCTCTTATGCAAATAACAATTGCTTATACAATAGGCAGGGAAGACATAAAAACTGTAGCACTAGCCTATGCCTGATGGATTATGGGAAATAAGCCTGAGAGACAAAAACGCTGAAATAAAAATAATAAATAAAATAAAATTAAATAAAAAAACATACAAAGTCCAGGGGCAATGGGATTCTCATCTGCAAGGTGAGGATGTGTGGAAAATGGTGGAGATGATGCTAGAAGCTAGGATCATCTGACCATCAGATGCAGCATCTGCAAAGACATCTTGCATCAGAGGAGAAAAACAGAAACACAGAGTATTAAATACACTTTATTGGAGGTAAAAACAGCATCCACTTACAATGCCTTGAAAGAGTATTGATACCCCTTTAAATGTTCCTAATTTTGTCATGTTACAACCAAAAAATGCATTGTATTGGGATTTTATGAGATAGATCAAGAAGTGGAAGGAAAATGATAAATGGTGCATTTGTTTTCAGCCCCCCTAGTCAATACTTTGTAGAACCACCTTTCATTGCAATTACAGCTCCATGTCTTTTTGAGGATATCTCTACCAGCTTTGCACATCTAGAGAGTGACATTTTTGCCAGGCACAAGTCACTTTAGAGAAGCACAAGTCACTTTTTAAGTTGCAAGTTTGCACACCATTTTTGAAGGATTGAACTTTATTTACCCAATAACTATTTCATCAACTTTTTATATATATTTTTTATTATTATTTTTTGGTATACACTTTTATTGGACTTTGGTTAAACATAATCTTTTTATATTTTCATCAATTCACTATATATGCATTTGCACAAATATGCACTGTTATGAGTAATCAAACGTTTTTATTATATGAATTAACAGTTATTACTATCTTTTGTGCGAACACTTCGGATTAGTTATAAGATTTTTAATAGCACCTAGAATACAAGTTTACCACTATACTACCTAACTTACACCCTTAATGCGAACTGGGAGTTACCCTGGGAATAGGCACTAGTCTACTATTCACCCATTCACCTGTGAAGAGGGACTCACTGTGGAGAGTTGCCCTTAAGGTGACAGGTTTCTCTACCCACAGTAACAGAACGCTTACCTACTGCACATGTCATATATTTGCTTATTCACCTGGGAGGAAAGACTCACTGTGTAGAGTCACCCTTCAGGTCACGGGATCTTCTATTTAGAATAGTAATATAATATTTGTCTATTGCACATACACCTGTAGGAGTGAGTTGCTGGAGAGAATCACTCTTCGGGTGATAGGCAGCATCATTTACTATATATATATATATATATATATATATATATATATATATACATTTCTTGATCATACATCATGGGACACAGGGGCTCATTACATAGTGGGTTATATAGTCACCTCTGGTGATTGGACACTGGTTAACCCCAATTAAGGAGAATTCCTCCCCTATATCCCCTCCCATATGGGAGGCACCTCAGCTTTTTTCGCCAGTGTCTATGGTGGTTGGTCACGTAAACATGTGCTATGAAGAAATCTCTGTGCAGGTCCCTGCGGGGGCCTAAGGGCTACAACAAACCAGATCCATATCTCGGGCTGATATTTGACTCCCAAGATGGTATGGTACCCGGGCCTCGTCAGCCGAAGAAACGAGGTTTGGCCTGTAAGTCCTCTCATATTGGAAGACTGGGATCTGGGAAAACCAGACTTGGTGTACTGTTTACACAGAGCGCACGAAAGTTTCTGGCAGAGTATTTTACAAGGTCCAGGTAGGAGGCTCTTCTGAGAAAGAGCCCCAGATAAACCTGAAGGTTGGCTAACACTGCCCGCCGTGATGGGCGAAGGCTGGAATTTGTCTGTTTCAGCAATTCCTGCGGCGAGGACAGGTAAGGGATGTTAATCCTATATATAATTATATGATGGATTTCTTCATTTTGAGTAGTTGTATGTCTTACCTGGTTTCCACCACTAGAGGGAGTAAGAGCAGCCTGATGCATACTTACATGCCTTTCAGTACACATGCTCAGTGAAGCCTGGTTCTCCAGAGGTCTCACGTCTCCACTGCAGTCCCTGCCACAACAAGGTAATACAGGGATCCCTCGTAGTCTGGGGGTCCCACGCAGCTCTGATGAGACTCCTTTCCCCCCCTGGATTTGGCGGTTCTCGTGCACGCACGCCGCACGAGCTCCCGGGCTAATGGAGGAGGGGGGAGTGTGGTTGTGAGCCGTGCACGTTGGTGTGCACGGCTCTGTACTGCGCAGGCGCCAGGCGGCAGTTTTAAAAGCCCAGAGCATCAGGGGACTGTAAGTGAGAGACACAGGAGCTGTGGGCAGTAGGCATCCCAGGGGATTGGATCCAGGCAAACCTTAGACACCTACTCAGCATCAGGTTGTGCAGTATTAAGCATATATATATTATTGTGAGACTTTTAGCACAACAGTGATTGCACTTTGTACTAGTACCTCTGCTTTGTAGCTTAGGACTATGTCTCCTCGCAAGAGGGTCTCAGGGGGAGGTAACAAGGGCACTGGTAAATCACTGCCTAGGTCCAGGGGTTCTAAAAATGCCTGTAAGTTACCATCCCCCCTGCAAGACTGGAGCCAGCCTCACAGGACGAGTCAGTGCCCCTGTCAGGTTTTGCAGCCTCTCCTAATGTCCCAGCCCCGGTATATGTCACTGAGGACTCCCTTAGGGCTACATTGGAGGGTTTTGAAGGTAGAATCATGAATTTTTATTTCTGCTTCCCTGAAAGATAGCAGGAAAAGGGGTAGATCCCCTCCCTCTGCTGACATTCCTCTCTCAGATGATTCTTCTGACAATGAGGAGAGATCCCTATCTTGGGACAGGGATCTTGAGCAGTCGGAGGAGTCAGAGGAAGAGGAGAGCGTCCCCTCCTCCCAGGCGCTCAGAAAACAGGTGCAGTATTATACTGAATTGGTGCGTACCACATTCAGAATGCCTGCTGCTGAAGTCGCTACGTCCTCTGTTTCTTCCCTAGGAGTCAGGAAAATCCCACAGACTGCTTTTCCTTCCCAATTCATCCCTTAATGGATAAATTGATGTATGAGGATTGGGGACATCCCGATAAACTGTTTACTCCTCCTAAAAGGTTTTCTATGCATTATCCTCTGGAGGAAAGTTTCACCAAGAAAAGGGGGGTCCCATTTGTCGATGCGGCTGTTTCTTGTGTGAATAAAAACCTGACCTGTCCATTGGATAATGCTCAGGTATTTAAAGATCCAACTGATAAGAGGTTAGAAACATTATTAAAAGCCTCCTTTTCCATGACTGGCGCTGTAGTGCAACCTACAGTCGCAGCCGTGGGGTTGTGTCAGTTCCTCAAGGAACAGGTTAAGACTTGGGGACGGAAGCCTGCCAAGCAGAGCCTGAAAGCTTCCTTGTGAAGGGGCGTCCCCGCTCGGCCGAGTGGGGGGAAGGCTTTGCAGAAGCCTGGCGGGAAGAGATCCGGGACAAGTGGGTGATCTCTTCGGTGTCTCTGGGATACAAGCTGGAGTTTCAGGAGATTCCACCTTCTCGCTTTCTCAGGTCAAGGATCCCCAGGGATCCAGTAAAGCAAAAACCGCTGTTTCTGGCCTTGGATCACTTACTATCCCAAGGGGTGATAGTAGAAGTGGACCCAAAAGAACAGGGTTCAGGGTTTTACTCGAATCTCTTCACCGTTCCGAAGCCAAATGGAAGTGTCAGACCTATCCTGGATCTGAAGGATCTGAACCGGTTTTTACGCATCCGGTCCTTCCGAATGCAGTCAATTCACACTGTGGTCTCCTCCCTGCAAGGGGGAGAGTTTATGGCATCAATAGACATCAAGGATGCATATCTCCATGTGCCAATTTTTCCCGCACACCAAAGGTATCTAAGGTTTGCGGTAGAGCGGCACCATTTTCAATTTGTGGCCTTGCCGTTCGGGCTCGCTACGGTCCCTCGAGTCTTCACAAAGATTCTGGACCCTCTCTTGGCAAATCTAAGAGCTCAGGGTATAGCCGTCATGGCTTATCTAGACGACTTGCTTCACATGGAGAAAACAGTAGCGTTCCTGAACCACAGTGTTTCCAAAACACTAGAACACGTGGAACGCCTAGGTTGGATTATAAACCTAGAAAAGTCATCCCTATAGCCTGCTACCAGGTTGGAATACCTGGGTATGTTTATCTACAGCGCTCAGGGCAAGGTGTTTCTTCCAAGGCCAAAAGCCTTTGCCATCGGGGATCTGGTGCGCCTAATTCTGGGCAGGAGATCTTCCCCCATTCGGTTATGCATGAGACTGTTAGGGAAAATGGTCGCCTCCTTCGAGGCCGTTCCATTTGCCCAGTTCCACTCAAGGCCTCTGCAAAGAATCCTTGGATCTTCCTATGCGTCTATCCCCAGGGACACGCAGGAGTCTTGTCTGGTGGTTACAAACCGAGAAGTTGCTGAAAGGCAAAACCTTTCTTCCTCTTCCATGGAAGGTTATTACGACAGATGCCAGCCTGACAGGCTGGGGAGCAGTGTTAGAGGAGACATGCTCGCAGGGGAAATGGTCTGCGATCGAGAGGCTATTGCCCATAAATGTCTTGGAGATCCGGGCAGTTTATATGGCTCTCATAAGGTGGTCTTCCAGACTACGGGGTCTACCTGTTCGGGTTCAGTCCAAACAATGCCACAGCAGTGGCCTATATTAATCACCAGGGCGGTACCAGGAGTCTGGTAGCGCAAAAAGAGGTGAATTGCATACTTGTCTGGGCAGAAAAGCATGTTCCATGCCTTTCTGCAGTCTTCATTCCAGGAGTGGAAAATTGGCAGGCGGATTTTCTGAGCCGCCAGCAGTTGTGCCCAGGAGAATGGGCTCTGCACCCCGACGTGTTTTTGGACATATGTCGCAGGTGGGGTACTCCAGACGTAGATCTGTTTGCGTCCAGGTTCAACAGAAAACTGGACAAATTTGTGTCAAGAACAAGAGATACACTTTCTCAGGGGTCAGATGCTCTGACAGTTCCCTGGGATCAGTACAATCTGATTTATGCTTTCCTCCCATGCCCGCTTCTGTCACGGTTCCTGGGAAGAGTCAAGAGGGAAACAAAGTCGGTCCTTTTGGTAGCCCCGGCTTGGCCCAGGCGACCGTGGTACGCAGAGATCATGAAGTTGGCCGTAGGCAGGCCATGGATCCTCCCTCTCCAGCCAGATCTGCTCTCACAGGGTCCAATCTACCATCCTGCTTTATACAGTCTGAATTTGACGGTATGGCTGCTGAGACCCACATTCTGAGAGACCGTGGGCTTTCAGGGCTACTCTGGTTAATGCCAGAAAGCCGGCCTCCAGGCTTATTTACTACAAAATCTGGAGGGCATATGTTTCCTGGTGTGAACTCAGGGGATGGCATTCTAGAAAGTATGTCATTAGCAGGATCTTGGCCTTTCTCCAGTCAGGCCTAGAAATTAATTTGGCCGTAAGCACTATCAAGGTGCAGATTTCGGCCTTGTCAGTATTTTTTCAGAAGCCACTTGCATCGCATTCCCTGGTGCAGGCTTTCATCCAGGGGGCTATGCGGATAAGACCACCAGTCAAACCTCCGGTATGCCCATGGGATCTAAATTTGGTTCTCTCGGCTTTGCAGGGGCAACCTTTTGAACCTTTGCATCTGGCTTCATTAGTTCTTTTGACCAAAAAATTGGTTTTCTTGGTAGCCATTTCCACGGCTAGAAGAGTGTCAGAACTAGCAGCTCTCTCCAGCAAAGAGCCGTATCTAATTGTTCATAAGGACCGGGTGGTCATGCGCCCCAACAGGTCCTTTCTACCTAAGGTGGTTTCGGGATTCCATTTGAATCAAGATGTAATCCTACCATCCTTTTTTCTGGACCCACAGTCTGCAGAAGAAGAATCCTTGCACACTTTGGATGTGGTTAGGGCAATCAGTATCTATCTTCAAGATTTTTCCTTCTAGTTTGGTTCTCCTGGTCTTCCAGTTTGTACCATATCTCCCTCTGCTCTCGTCTTACTATTCCCGGAGGAAAAGGGAGAAGATCTGAAAAAGATACTTGAAAGCATATTCAATGAGCACTGGAGAGATGAGAGAGAAAACCCCCCAAAAATTGATAGGACCCATAGAATAGGCAAAATACGCCAATTCGACACAGAGAGACCCTGAGATATCATTGTAAGATTTACCTATTTTGAGGATAAGGCAACACTCTGGAGGAAGCTCAGAGGAAAAACCATACGACAGTACAAAGGGCGCGAGATACAAACTTTCTCTGATCTATCCTATGCGACTCTAGCGAGGAGACGGCTATTGAAGCCGCTGCTGGTAGAGATGAATGCGCGAAATGTGAAATATAGCTGGGGTTTTCCGGCATGCTTGATGGGTTTTAAAAATGGTCAATCAGCGAAGCTGAGATACCCGGAAGACCTGGTTGACTTTTGCAAGAGACTAGATCTATGTATACCGGAACTCCCAGGCTGGGAATGAGAGAGGACGGGTGTATTATGGTCGGGAGGAGCGTGATATAGTTGCTGGAGGGGGGGGAACAGGGGGGGAGAGGGGAATGAGGGTGGTAAGTGAAGATGATGGAAGGAGGGTGGGAGACGTAGGGGATGAGCCCTCTCTCCGGTCCAAATAGGAGAGGAGAGAGGAGGCGTAGGTTAAGGAGCCCCAAACCCTCAGAACAAGTTGTCTGAGAGATGGTAAGAGTTCATACGACCATCTACCAGACAAGGGCCGAGTTTAGGCCGCAGGAAGGGGGGGGGATGGGGGAGGGGGGCAAGGGTAGAGGGGGGGAGGGAGGGCACAGATCGGGTATAAGGATGAAGGGGAGGACATTGTGGGAGGGGGGACGAGGGATAGGGAGGAATGGTAGATCATTTGAAAAATTTAATATTAGTACCCGAATAAGAGAAGAGAGAGGTCAGGGAATTAGGAAGCCAAGGGATATATGAATGGTATACATTTTTTAACATACAACGTAAAGGGATTGAATACCCCAACTAAGAGGCATAAGATTTTGGCAGAGTTAAAGCGATATGAGGCGGACGTGGTGGCTCTTCAGGAGACACATATCTCCCTGACATCAAATATTAGACTATATTCGAAGAATTTCCCCAATTGGTATTACAGCGATACAATTTCTACAAGAAGTAGAGGGGTTGCGATAGGTTTTTCTAAAAAAATGAAATTTCAATTAGTAGATAGGTTGAGCGACGTGGAAGGGAGATATCTGTTCCTGAAGGGTACACTAGAGGAGATGGATTGTACAATAGTGAACATCTATGCCCCTAATACCAACCCTATTGGGTTCCTACAGTCGATATTAAATAAGTTAACCAAGTTTAAGAAGGGATACGTGATATTGTTAGGGGATATTAATTTCTGTCTCAATCCGGGAGTAGATAGCTCGTCCGGGATTCAGAGGATGAGGAACGATCAGCTAAGAAAAATTCAGCAAAAACTATTCACCGGCCAGCTGGTAGATGCGTGGCGAGTTATGAATCCAAAAAGTAGAGATTATTCGTTTTATTCCCCGGTACACGCAACATACTCCCGTATTGACTATATTTTCATCGATCACGGGTTATTAGATCAGATGATGGATGCAAGAATAGAAGTAACAACCCTCTCAGACCATGCTCCTGTTAAGATTAAAATTAAGAATCTAAGTAATAAGATAAGATCCTCGACATGGCGGATCAATGAAGATCTGCTATATAACGAAGAAGATAGAGTTAGGATTGGTAACGAAATTAAACACTATTTTGCACTGAATGATATACCGGGAAACTGCAGGCCCAATAGTGTGGGAAGCACATAAAGCTTATATAAGAGGAATATTGATCGCAGTAGGGTAAAAAAAATAAAAAATGAGGGCCTTGAAAACGAAAAGGTTAACGGAGGAGATTTATAATTTAGAACAAGAGCATAAAAAAAGTCAGCCCCAAAGGGACATAATCTACAAAAAACTAGTTAAGACCCGCGAGGAATTAAAGGACCTCCTGGAACAAGAAACCAGGAGGGTATTCAATAGCAGAGCCCGCGAACACTACCTGTGGGGGGATAAAACGGGTAAATATTTAGCTAAAATAGTGCAAAAAGAAAAAACAAAAAATTTCATCGGCAAAAATAATGAATAAAAATGGCAATATGGTATTCTCAACAAAAGCAATTGCGGAAACCTTTAGGAAATACTATGAAGAGACTTACTCAGTCAGAGAGCAAAAGGAACAGGGTGAGATCCGTGAAAAGAACATTGCCGCTTTCCTAAAAAAAATTAGATTACCCAAAATTAGTTTGTTAGAAAGGGAGACCCTTGACAGACCAATCTCGGTAGAAGAAATAAATAAGGCTTTGACAAAATCAGCTTCGGGAAAATCTCCGGGACCAGACGGGTTTACAACACTCTATTATAAAATATATAGAGAAATTCTAACACCAAAAATATGTCATTATTTCAATGGGTTGGGAGAACAATTTAGCATGAGTAGTGAGGGCCTATCGGCCACAATTACATTGATTCACAAAGAAGGGAAAGACCCAGCCCAATGCACCAGCTACAGGCCAATTTCGCTACTCAATACAGATACAAAACTATACGCAAAGATCATAGCAGAGCGGTTGAGTGTCCTGATGAAGAGCCTGGTCCATCCTGACCAGGTGGGGTTTGTACCAGGAAGGGAAGGGAGAGACAACGGTCTGAGAACCTTGCTGTTGATCCAACAGATGCAACGGAGGGAAACCCCCAGTCTACTTCTGTCAACGGATGCACAAAAGGCATTCGACAGAGTGGACTGGGGGTTTATGTTCCAAACAATGGCTAAGATGGGAATTGGCCAGACAACAATACAGAGGGTGAGAGTTTTATATAACCAACCCACTGCACGAGTAAAAGTCAATGGACAGGAGTCTGCTAAATTTGAACTGAAACGGGGGACAAGACAGGGATGCCCCCTATCGCCCCTCCTGTTCGTGCTGTCAATGGAACCCCTCCTTGCATCAATTTGAGATAGTCCCGACATAACGGGGGTAAAAATGGGGGAGGAGGAACACAAATTATCTGCCTTTGCAGATGATATATTATTCTATATATGTAATCCCAAACGGTCTGTCCCTAATTTAATAAAGATACTAGAAAAATACGGAGAGCTGTCCAACTTTAAAATAAATCGATCAAAATCAGAAATACTAAATATAAATATTAACAGGACAGAGGCGCAAATACTCCAACAAAATTGGTGCTTCCCGTGGAAAAAGGAACTTAAATACTTGGGCATAAAATTGGCTAATTCTGAGAAAAGACTTTACTGCATCAACTACATACCATTACTAAACGAAATTAAGGCGGAGTGTAAGAGATGCAGTAAAAGCTCAATATCTTGGCTGGGGCGAATAAACATCGTGAAGATGGTAATATTTCCAAAAATCCTGTATCGCCTGCAGATGTTACCGATAGCGCTACCTAATACATACCTGGTTAAATTGAAATCAGTTCTAAATAATTTTATATGGAAGCATAAAAAACCCCGAATAGCATTTGCTAGCCTGAGACAAACAAAAGATAGAGGTGGGCTGGCAATCCCAGACATTCAGTTGTATTATAAAGCGGTGGCCCTGTCTAGGGTGAGCGAATGGACCAAAAGGGATAACACAGAAAAAAAATGGGTAAAACTTGAACACGAGAGTTGTGGAGCACAATTAGGCAAACAAATATGGAACCCCCCCACACAAGAGGCAGGAATTAGGAATAGGAAATAATTTAATACGTAACACTTTCCGAATATGGGATATGGTATACAAGCACGTCAATGGAAAATATAATTCACCCCTCATGGCACTAAAGGATAATAAATATTTCTTGCCAGGTTGCACGGAGATAGGAGGTAACTGGGTAAAGAAGGAAGCACAGCTCAAAGATGTAATGAAGGAAGGTAATATTGCACCTTTCCACGAATTAAAACTAAAAATAGATATAATGGTGATTGATGAGTGGAGGTATCGCCAGCTTTCCCGCTTTATAAAGACATTACCGCAACCAATTAGGGCGGCTGATGAATTGACCACACTGGAACAACTGTCTACATCTAAGAATTCCAAAGGGATAGTTTCCAGGTGGTACAAGCTTCTGTTGTCGACGGGGGAGTTGGGGATACCTCCATTCGTCAAAAAATGGGAAAGGGATTTAGGCTCACAAAAGGACAAGGTAATATTAGGTAAAATATTTAAACTGGCCCATAGCTCAGCCATCGATGCGAAAACCGCAGAAATGAACTATAAATGTTTGTCGAGGTGGTATTATACCCCAGATAGAAAAAGCAAATTTCAAGCAGATACGTTAGGAGAATGTTGGCGGGGTTGCGGGGAAATAGGCACCATGGCTCATATTTGGTGGGGGTGTCCGAAGATCAAGAACTACTGGAACCAGATCCTATCGCATATTAAAATCATAACCAGTTCGGTAGTAAAAGCAGACCCCTGGGCAGTCCTGTTTCATGCTATAGAAGGTAGTGTAAAACAGTACAAGATGTCCTTGATCCCACATTTATTAAATGCCGGGAAAAAACTAATCCCAAAAAAATGGCAAGAGCCGGAAGCGCCTACGATGTGGGAGTGGGTGGATGCCGTAGAAGGGATATATAAGATGGAATGTTTAGAGGACTGCTTGGGGGGTAGAAGTAATAAGTATACGCTGGATAAATGGAAAAGCTGGCAGGAATTTAAAGGGAGATGGAGCACCTCAGAAGGATTAAGAGTATTGATTTAAGCGGGTATAGTTATATATAATGTATTTAGCTATATAATGATCTACTAGGTGGGGCAGGGGAGGTGGGGAGGGAAAAATTAGTGGAGGGTGGAGATGCGTATTATGCGCGGGAGATGCTATCCAGATAAACGCGGGTAGGTTTTGAGCCATGAAAATGGTTCGGATTTTGCATATTATAAAGAAAAAAAAAAAAAAGGAAAAACTGCCACCAGGATGTAAAGAGATGAGAGGTAACCTGAGCATGAGGCGGATGTGAGGATTGGGTTTTCCTCGGAGACCATTGGTTTTACTGAGTTGGCAATACAAAAAGAAAAAAAAAAGTATCTATCTTCAAGCATGGCTCAGATAAGGAAAACTGGGAAGGTCCAGGCGGCATCAAAATCCACTCTCTCAAGGTGGATTAGACAGATTATTTCTCAGGCCTATAGTGTTAGAGGGAAAATCCCTCCTTTTAAAGTGAAAGCACACTCTACTAGGGCTGTAAGTGCTTCTTGGGCAGTGCATCACCAGGCCTCCCTGGCTCAGATCTGTAAGGCTGCAACTTGGTCATCAGTCCACACATTCACCAGATTCTATCAGGTGGATGTCAGAGGGCAAGAGGATATCGCCTTTGGGCGCAGTGTACTGCAGGCTGCAGTTTAGGTCCTCCGGCCTATGGCGGTCTATAATTATGATCTGTGTCTCCCTCCCCTCAATCTGAGCATTGCTTTGGGACATCCCACTTTGTAATGAGCTCCTGTGTCCCGTGATGTATGATCAAGAAAATAGGATTTTTATATACAGCTTACCTGTAAAATCCTTTTCTTGAGAGTACATCATGGGACACAGGGCTCCCGCCCCTCTTGGGTTTTACGTGGTTTCCTATTGCTTTGCTACAAAACTGAGGTGCCTCCCATATGGGAGGGGTTATATAGGGGAGGGATTCTCCTTAATTGGGGTTAACCAACGTCCAATCACCAGAGGTGACTATATAACCCACTATGTAATGAGCTCCTGTGTCCCGTGATGTACTCTCAAGAAAAGGATTTTACAGGTAAGCTGTATATAAAAATCCTATTTTTTCATATAGGAGCCTAGCACCTCAGGGGTGGCGGCAGCCTTTCTTTGAACCTAGGCTTGGAACATAATATAATTATCAATTGGATTTAGACCTGGACTTTGACTGGGCCATTCTAACACATGCATATGTTTTGATCTAAACCATTCCATTGTAGTTCTGACTGTATTTTTTGGGTAATTTTCTGGCTGGCAGGTGAACCTTTACCCCAGTCTTGTCTTTTGCAAGCTCTAACAGGTTTTCTTCTAAGATTGACCTGTATTTGGCTTCACTCATCTTCACATCAATTCTGACCAGCTTCCCTGTTCCTGCTGAAGAAAAGCATCCCCCCAACCTGATGCTGCCACCACCATGTTTCATATGTTCAAAGTGATGTGCAGTATTAGTTTTCATATCACATAGCGTTTTGCTTTTGGCCTACAAGGTTCAATTTTGACCAGAGTACCTTCTTCCACATGTTTGCTGTGTCCCCCACATGGCTTCTTAACCACTTAAGGACCGAGATATTGCCATTGTACGTCATCGCAATGGCACAGGCAGGCACAAGCACGTACATGTACGTGCCTGCCTTCCAGCGGGTGGGGGGTCCAATCGGACCCCCTCCCGCTGGACACGGCAGTCCGGTTCGCTCCAGGAGCGATCCGTGATGAGGGGATGGCCATTGGTTTCTGGCCACCCCCTCTGGATCACTCCCGGCCAATGAGAAGCTTCCTCCCACTGTGTATTGTTTACACAGGAAGGTGGAAGTGATGTCATTCTCCTCGGGGTGGTCTTTTTGACCGGACTACGAGGAGAAGACTAAAAGTAAGTGTGCATCAACACTACACTGACATGTAGGTACACACAGGCACACAAACCCCCCCCCCCCCGATCGCCCCCCGATCCCCCCCCCGCCCCCCCCCCCGTCACAGTGTCACTGATTGCATTGATCATTTCTTTACTGATCACTGCATTCAGTGTCAGTTGTAACAGTAAAAACTGTCAGGGCAGTTAGTGTTAGGTCTAGGGTAGCCCCCTATCACCCCCAATAAAGATTTAACTCCCTGATTGCCCCTAGAGTTAACCCTTTCACCCCCTTTTGCCAGTGTCACTAAGCGATCATTTTTCTGATCGCTGCATTAGTGTCGCTACTGTCGCTAGGTAGCTAGTTATTTTTTTAGGTTCACCGCCAGGTTTTTATATCGCTAGGTACCCCGATATACTACCCAATAATGGGTTTAACCCCCTGATTGCCCCTAGCTAACCCTTTCACCCCCTTTTGCCAGTGTCACTAAGCGATCATTTTTCTGATCGCTGCATTAGTGTCGCTAATGTCGCTAGGTAGCTAGTTTTTTTTTTAGGTTCACCACCAGGTTTTTATAGCGCTAGGTACCCCGATATACTACCCAATAATGGTTTTAACCCCCTGATTGCCCCTAGTTAACCCTTTCACCCCCTTTTGCCAGTGTCACTAAGCGATAATTTTTCTGATCGCTGCATTAGTGTCGCTAGGTAGCTAGTTATTTTTTTAGGTTCACCGCCAGGTTTTTATAGCGCTAGGTACCCCGATATACTACCCAATAATGGTTTTAACCCCCTGATTGCCCCTAGTTAACCCTTTCACCCCCTTTTGCCAGTGTCACTAAGCGATAATTTTTCTGATCGCTGCATTAGTGTCGCTAGTGTCGCTAGGTAGCTAGTTTTTTTTTTAGGTTCACCGCCAGGTTTTTATAGCGCTAGGTAACCCGATATACTACCCAATAATGATTTTAACCCCCTGATTGCCCCTAGTTAACCCTTTCACCTCCTTTTGCCAGTGTCACTAAGCAATCGTTTTTCTGATCGCTGCATTAGTGTCACTAGTGCCGCTAGGTAGCTAATTTTTTTTTAGGTTCACCGCCAGGTTTTTATAGCGCTAGGTACCCCGATATACTACCCAATAATGGTTTTAACCCCCTGATTGCCCCTAGTTAACCCTTTCACCCCCTTTTGTCAGTGTCACTAAGCGATCGTTTTTCTGATCGCTGCATTAGTGTCACTAGTGTCGTTAGGTAGCTAGTTATTTTTTTAGGTTCACTGCCAGGTTTTTATAGCGTTAGGTACCCCCATATACTACCCAATAATGGTTTTAACCCCCTGATTGCCCCTAGTTAACCCTTTCACCAGCGATCACAGTATAAGTGTCACTGGTGACGCTGGTTAGCCAGTTAGTTATTTAGGTTGCCCGTCAGGTTTTTATATAGCGCCAGGGACCCCCATATACTACCTAATAAAAATTTGAACCCCCTGATTGCCCCTAGTTAACCCTTTCACCACTGATCACCGTATAAGTACTACGGGTGACTCTGGTTAGTTTGCTTTTTATAGCATCAGGGCACCCAACATTTATTACCCAATAAAGGTTTAACCCCCTGATCACCCGGCGGGTGATATCAATTAGGTTTTAGGGTCAGGGTCTGCGTCGCCCCAGGCAGCGCTAGGTTAGTGCCAGTACCGCTAACACCCACACGCAAAGCATAAACCTCCCGTAGTGGTATAGAATCTGAACAGATCAATATCTGATCTGATCAGATCTATACTAGCGTCCCCAGCAGTTTAGGGTTCCAAAAAAACGCATTGTTAGCGGGATCAGCCCAGATACCTGATAGCACTTGCGTTTTGCCCCTCTGCCCAGCCCACCCAAGTGCAGTATCGATCGATCACTGTCACTTACAAAACACTAAACACATAACTGCAGCGATCGCAGAGTCAGGCCTGATCCCTGCGATCGCTAACAGTTTTTTGGTAGCATTTTATATTTAAATCCGGAAGGCAGTGCTTGGTTTTCGGGGTCCCGTACGTGGCTAGGCTCCCAAAAAGTCGCCCACATGTGGTATCCCCGTACTCGGGAGAAGCAGCAGAATTTATTTTGGGGTGTAATTTGACTTATGCCCATAGCATGTGTGAGCAATATATCATTTAGTGACAACTTTGTGCAAAAAAAAAAGTTTGTAATATTCCCGCAACTTGTGGCAAAATATAAAATATTCCATGGACTCAACATGCCTCTCAGTAAATAGCTTGGGGTGTCTACTTTCCAAAATGGGGTCATTTTGGGGGGTTTTGTGCTATTTTGGCATTTTATGGCCTTCGAAACTGTGATAGGTAGTGAGGAGTGAAATCAAAAATTTGCACCCTTAGAAATCCTGAAGGTGGTGATTGGTTTTCGGGGTGCCGTGCGCGACTAGACTCCCAAAAAGTCCCACACGTGTGGTATCCCCATACTCGGGAGAAGTAGCGGAATATATTTTGGGGTGCAATTCCACATATAACCATGGCATGTGTGAGCAATATATCATTTAGTGACAACTTTTTGTAAATTTTTTTTTTTTTGTCATTATTCAATCCCTTAGGACAAAAAAAATAAATATTCAATGGGCTCAACATACCCATCAGCAATTCCCTTGGGGTGTCTACTTTCCAAAATGGGGTCATTTGGGGGGGATTTGTACTGTCCTGCCATTTTAGCACCTTAAGAAATGAGATAGGCAGTCATAAATTAAAAGCTGTGTAAATTCCAGAATATGTACTCTACTTTGTAGACGCTATAACTTTTGCGCAAACCGAAAAATATACGCTTATTGACATTTTTTTTACTAAAGACATGTGGCTGAATACATTTTGCCCTCAATGTATGTCTAAAATTTAGTTTATTCGATTTTTCCAAATTTTCGCTCTTTTTCCATTTATATCGCAAAAAATAAAAATCGCAGAGGCAATCAAATACCATCAAAAGAAAGCTCTATTTGTGGAAAGAAAAGGACGCAAATTTCGTTTGGGTGCAATATTGCATGACCGCGCAATTACCAGTTAAAGCAGTGCAGTGCGAAATTGGAAAAAGACCTCTGGTCCTTAAGGTGTTTATTGGTCCGGGGCTGTAGTGGTTAAAGACTGCAAAACAGACTTTCTATGGATTTTATTCAACAATGGTTTTCCTCTTGCCACTCTTCCATAAAGGCCAGATTTGGGAAGTGCACAACTAATGCCCTGTTCACACGGTCAGAAATTCTGACGGAAAAGGTCCAATTGGATCGTGTTGTCAGAAAATCTGATTGTGTGTGGGCTCTATTGGATTTTTGAGAGCTGGATCTAAGATTTTCAGACAAAAAAGTCTGATAGGACCTTTTCTGATCATTTGTAGAGAATTCCAACGAACAAAGTGCCACGCATGCTCAGATTAAATTACGAGACCAAAGCTATTGGCTACTAGCCTCTACATAATCCCATTGTACGCAAAGAATGACACCTCATTCCGAACGATCGGATTTTCCGACAACGGATTTTGTGGTTGGAATGTCCAGTGTGTACAGGGCATAATAGTTGTCCTGTGGGCAGATTTTCCCACCTGAGCTGTGTATCTCTGCAGCTCCTTCAGAGTTACCATGGGCCTCTTGGCTGCTTCTCTGATAAATACTCTCCTTGCCTGGCCTGTCTTTTTAAGTGAACGGTCATGTCTTAGTAGGTTTGCAGTTGTGCCATACTCTTTCCATTTTTGAATGATGGATTGAACAGTGCTCTGTGAGATGTTAAAAGCTTGGTATTTTTTTTATACCCTATACCACTGCTTTAACCTGCTCCACAATTTTATCCTTGACCTGTCTAGTGTCCTCTAACAAACCTCAGAGGGCTTCACAGAACAGCTGTAAATTACACACAGGTGGACTCTTTTTACTAATTAGGAAGGCAATTGGTTCTACTAGATTTTAGTTAGGGGCATTAGAGCAAAGGGGGCCGAATACAAATGCACGCCACACTTTTTAGATATTTATTTGTAAACAATTTTGAAAACCATTTATCATTTTTCTACCACTTCACAATTATGTGCCACTTTGTGTTGGTCTATCACATAAAATACCAATAAAATACATTTATGCTTTTGGTTGTAACATGACAAAATGTGGAAAATTTCAAGGCACTGTACATGATAAGTAAAAAACATCCAGCCTGGTATCAGAGCATTAGATCAGCCTGTACATGTTCACAACAAGCACCAATGGGGTGAGAAGTGAAGAGTCAGATTCCACATGCTGCTAAATGTAGAATAACTGCTGCAACCAAAACTGCCAGCAGGGGCCAAGAGCAAGGACTGGAGCAGCTCCATTCTACCATCATATGTCAGCAGCACTGAAGTAGGATCAGCTGACACACTAGCCTGTAATGAGTGGGGGCACTGGGGGGGATAGACAACATGTCTTTTGGGCAATATGCCCCTTTGTCAATTTTGTTCAGGGTCTTGTGATTTATTTTATTTTTTTGTGGAAGTTATGTATGTCATCTTTCTGGATCCTTACACCAGCCAAAATCATTCTCCATAGCATAGAAAAGAATAGGGAGTCAGTGACATCACAGGATCTAAAACTCGGCATGTTTAACCACTTGACCTCCGGAAAGGTTTTATCCCCTTTCATGACCAGGCCATTCTTTATTATTCAGCACTGTGCTACTTTAACTTTAATCGTCGTGTAACACTGTACAAAAATGACATTTATATCATTTTTTTCACACAAATAGAGCTTTCTTTTGGTGGTATTTGATCACCACTAGTTTTTTTTGTTTTTTAATATATAAATGAAAAAAGACAGAAAATTGTGAAATATATTTTCAAATTTCTGTTATAAAACATATCCCAAAATGAATGTCTTCATAAATGTAGGCCAAACTCTATTCTGCTACATGTCTGGTAAAAACAAAATAAAAAACAAAACAAAGAAAACAATAAGTGTATATTAATTGGTTTGTGTGAAAGTTAAAGCGTTTACAAACTATGTTGTATATATTTGAAAACTGATCATTCCTGATGGCCTGTATTATTTCTTGAGACCCTTAAAATGCCAGGAAAGTAAAAATTACCCCTTTTTGGAAAGCAGACAGTCTGAGGTAGTTAGTAAGAGGCATGGTGAGTATTTTGAAGTTGTAATTTTTTGTCACAATTTTCTGAAAAACTAAGAATTGGAATAAATAAACATGCAGTAAACATGCCCGCCAATATAGAAGGGACCTTGCAAAATTGGTTTGCTCAGACACCCCCTTGAAAGGCACCTCATCTTATCGGAATCAAGAAGCCCTCTTTATAACAAAGGAGGTCCTGATATCCCCACATACCAAGGGAAATTAGTGCAATATAAAGAAGCACAAACACTTTCAAAAAGACTTTTAATTGAAAATAAAATATAACAACATGTAAAAAGATTAATTATGTCCCCCGATGTAAGGAACAATTATGATATCTAGTGAAGTACAGCATATTATTCAGGACATTCTGCTACACCCTAATCTGTACATCAACAATAGTGTACTGAACCAGGTCGCCATATGAATTTTACAGAAAATTACAGCAGCTGCAGATTGAAAAGGAAAGATGTACAGAGATAGTCTTGGAAACTAGTAATATTTTGCTTATATCAGCATGTCTTTCTCTGTTATAATCTGTATTGTGAAAATGTTTCACTGAAAGTGGAAAGTAAAGTTAATTGCGATAACATTTAATTACAGTATGACTTATCTAGCAATTGCATATGCTTTATTATTTTTATTTGCAATTTTTTTCCCACAAAAGTGGAGATAACCTTTAAGTTACTTTGAAATAAAATTAGTGCTACGCTAGACAGAATGTGACTAGATGAGTGAAGACATCTAGAACTTACCCAAAAAGATACAATCAAATATAGTTCATACCTTATTTTGTGCGCCAGATAAATTATTAAGTGAGTGTATGAACCGGCGCAAGGATAAGCGCAACAGATGATACTATGCCGGCACACGTGATAATAATATCCCATTGATAATAGGGATTCATTAACAGTTCATTTACACAGTGGAAACACAACTTCCAGACCCTTATCGGAGCACGCAACCTGGCAGGAGGCTGGAAAAGAGGGGGGACGAGAGAGCACCCCCCTCCTGAACCGTACCAGGCCACATGCCCTCAACATTGGGAGGATGCTTTGGGGTCCCCCCCAAAGTACCTTGTCCCCATGTTGATGAGGACAAGGGCTACATCCCAACAACCCTGGCCCGTGGTTGTGGGGGTCTGTGGGCAGGGGGCTTATTGGAATCTGAAAGCCCCCTTTAACAAGGGGACCCCCAGATCCGGGCCTCCCCCCGTGTGAAATGGTAAGGGGGTACTTTACCCCTACCATTTCACCAAAAAAGTGACAAAAGTGTTAAAAATTACAAGAGACAGTTTTTGACAATTCCTTTATTAAAGTCTTCTTCTTTCATCTTCTTTCTTCTGGTTCTCTTCCTTCTTCTTTTCTTCATCCTTTGGTTTCTTCCCCCATCTTCTTCTTCCTCTGATCCTCTTCTTCTTGCTCCGGTGTTCTCGTCCGGCATCTTCCTCCACAGCGTCTCTTCTTCGCTCTCGGCCACTCCGCGCAATGGGAGGCTCCCACTGTGTGACGCTTCTCTTCTACATCTTGAACAGGGAATACTACCTGTACCCTCTGCATAGCCTCTCTCCTAGTGAATTACAGACCCATGCATTCCTCTCAACTAAATATAGAGGGAATACTGGCTAAGTTTTTTTCTGATTTGCGAACAATGAATCTTGAATGGGAACATTAACATATAAACTTGGCAGCTTGTGTCAGGGACATGGCATGCACAGACATGCATTAGCAGTTGCCTGTCTTTCTGAGCACAGGCTAAAAGCCTATGCGCATGCTAACAGGAGTAATGTTAACAGGAGAACGCATATGCGAATGATTGAAAATATGCGTGCATGTTAGCCACTAATGTTGATGCCAAATGGCCTGTATAAAGACAGCAGCTGCACTAGTGCAGCTGCTGTCTGATCTGCAGCTTTTCCCTGTGTTCTGATCCTGTGCCTGTATCTAATCGAGTATTTGACCTGACTTTCTGACCACGCTGCTGTCTCCAGTCCAGACCCTTGGCTTGCTTTGACCCTGATTATTCCTGCCTGATTTCCTGTTACCAAACCCAGCTTGAACTCTGACCACTCTCTGCCTACTGTTTATGATAGACTGATCTTCCATGTATGAACTGGCTTGTCTGACTCTGCTCCAGTCTTCTGCTTCCAGCCTGTTTAGCTCCAGTACTGCCATCCTGCATCTACAGCTTACCTACATCCACTGCCCTGCATCCACAGCATACCTGCACCAGATATTCCTGCTATCTTCTGCTGCTCAGCAATCCAGTCTGGTCCTGCTACTCATCAGCTGCCACTACCGCTAACAACAGAGGACTGTGCAGGCGCTCTTACCTTACCGTGCTCTCGCAGCCATTGTTGCAACTCCAGTGGCCCTTGAGTTGGAGCTGTATGAGAGGTCTCCCTCTACTCATCAAGCTCTCCCTGATTGTACATAACAGTTGGAGAAGACCCTAAGAGTTCTGGACAAGGGTTAATGGAACAGTAAATCTTTAATTTACAGAGACGGGCCTAGATGTATTCCAACAGTGAAGGTTGGCCCAGATACTTTAAATATAGGAACAGTACTTTGTATCCTCCTACTCTGCCTATCAGGTGTCAGCTCAGGTATTTTGGATCTAAAGGTCTTGAGTAATTAACCCAGGGAAGTCAGACTATATACCCCAGGTCAACGAACACTAGGGCATTTGTTTTTTTTTTTTTAACTGAGACTTGGAAATAACTGAACCCCATTTTAAGAGCTGGTGGCCTTGTGCGGTGAGGAAGTTTACCTAAGTTTAGCGGGATGACTGAAAACACATAATTTAAGAAGACAATGAGAGGTAAACCAGTGAGAGGGGTGGGGGTAAACCCCCCTAACGTCAAGTTTAGCCCTGGCTCAATAAAAAAATACATGACACAAGAGGGGAGTCAAGATAGTCCTGGGAAACAATTAAGGTCAAGGAGCAAGTACCTGGATGGAGTTAATAAAAATTAGCAGAATAGGCAATCCCTGGGATTTAGTAGCTCAAATCGGTCAAAGGAAGAGCATTAGACAGATAGTGACTCAGAAAGGAGGAATAAAGAAGTTCATAGAGCAAAAAGTCAACTTCCAACTAAATCTTAAATGGTGGATATCTCCTCAAAATTGGAACAGTCCCTAAAAGGGGATATGGAAACTTTACACAGGGACCTGAGACTGATAGTGAAATGAGTTGAAGACATGGAAGAAAAACTGGATACTCATGTGGTAGAAATAAAAAAAAAACGTAAGGAATAAACGAAAAAAATGACAAATGGAGCAGAGGAACATGTGGTATAGATTGGAACACCAGGAAACCGAAATAAAAGGGAAACCTAAGAATCCGGGGTCTACCGGAAACAACACAGGAAGAGGATTTACAAAATATAATGAACAAAGTTTTTTGCACACTGATTGAAAGACCAATACCCGCAAAACTAAAGATTGAAAGAGTACACAGGGTTAGAAAACCTGCAAATATTGCTAGGGAAACTCAAAGAGATGTAATTGAGAGATTTCACAATTACAAAAGATAAAAGAACAGATCTGGGAGAAACTTAGAACAGTTCACTCTGTAAAATATGAAGAAGCCACCCTCCAGATATTTGCAGATCTATCATTTGAAACCCTGGCAAGAAGAAGACAACTTAAGCCCCTACTGGAACAAATGAGAGCACATAATATCCAGTATTTCTGGGGTTTCCTGGCATGTCTTTTAGGATGGAAAGAGGGCTGCTCAGCAAGACTAAAATTCCAAGAGAAAATGAAAGAATTCTATAAGAAATTGGACTTGCCTGTACCAGATATGCCAGGCTGGTCAGAACCACATGAATAAGTGACAGATTAGAGCACCATCAATGACATCTAGCCCCATAGACGAAAACATCAGCAAAAATAAATACTTAGACAAAGATGAAGAGAAAAACTGTCTAATGAGGGGGCAGATGGGGGAAGGGGTGGAACAGCAGGGGTGAAGAGGAGGGGACACGGAGATAGAAGTGATCAATAAATAGGAGGTGGGACTTGGGGAGCGGAGCCAACTTTAGGACACTTGTTTGGGAAGAAGTGTCTGTATTAGATGGGGTACAAGGACAGAGCTCAACCTCAAGGGGAGAGAGTCGAAGGGCGGGTAGGAACAAAATGGGGGAATCTACCTTCCACTTGTAGGCTATAAGGGGGCCAAAATACCCCAACAAAAGGAAGAAAGGATTAGGGAGGGGAATGGGTTAGGAGGGAGGGATGGGGAAGGAGGGCAAGGGAAGAGGGGAGGGTGGGGAGGGAAAGGGAATCTTTCAGGACATAATAGAGGAATCTCATTAGAGACTTGGAGCCTCCTCTTTGCTCTTCCTATGCATACTAACTGTCTTATTTTGAATAAATATGTCTAATTGATTGAAGCCACTGGTGAAGGGAAAAATAGAGTGCAGAAGGAGGGGAAGGAAGTATGGAGAGACATCAATAAACGTTTTAACATATAACATCATTTTCTTGTGTTAAATACACCTGCAAAGAGACATAACATTTTAAAAGAGGTTAAACAATATAATGCATGGGGTAGTGTATGAAGCTGTATTCAAAAGACTGTCCAACATGGTATTATGGGGATTCTACAACAAGAAGGGCAAGGGGAGTAGCCATTGAGCTGGCCAGAGGGGTTCTCCCTGGAAGAAAGGATGATGGACCCTGAAGGTCAGTACCTGTTCCTAAAGGGAAATGGGTTGTACTTTAGAAAACATCTATTGTCCCAATAAGAACCCAACAAATTACTTGAAGGAGGTCAAGGGAAAATTAGTTTCACGGTAGACACTAATACAGTTGAAATGAACTTTAAATGTCTGACAAGATGGTATATAACACCAGAAAAAGTACATAACTATTAAATAGGGAAATCACCATATTATTGGTGAGGATGCAAAGTAGTGGAAACTATGACCCACATTTGGTGGGACTGCCCAAAAATAAAAAAAATATTGGAGAGAGGTGTTGCAATTAATAAAATAGATTATTAATATAGAAATACCAGAAGAGCCTTGGATGTGCTTGTTTCATGGGGTAAAAAGTTCAATAAAACAACATAAGGACTCAATGAGACCTCATATGATGAATGCAGACAAAAGTCAGATCAAGACATTGGCAAGAAATGGAAAGCCCTACAATAAGGGAGTGGGTTAAAAAAAGTAGAAGATACATATAACATGGAATGTCTGAGATGTAGTGGGGAAGAGGAAATGGAGGGATTTGCAATTAAGTGGAAAGGCTGGATAAATTTTAAGAAGACAATGGTGGGAGTGTAGGAGAGAGGGAGTCGGGAGAAACGAGAGAGGGTAGGTAATTACCTTCTCGATCCTCTTCAGTCTGGATTTCACCCACAGCACTCCACAGAAACTGCCCTCCTAAAACTCACTAACGACTTACTAACAGCCAAAACCAATGGTCATTATTCCATACTCTTACTCTTGGACCTTTCTGCTGCCTTTGATACAGTTCACCACCCCCTCCTCCTCAAAAAACTAAATTTGCTTGGTCTCCATGGCTGCACTCTCTGTTGGTTTGAATCTTACCTATCTCATCACACTTTCAGTGTCACTTACAACTCCACTTCCTCTTCTCCAACTCCCCTTTCCGTTGGGGTCCCCCAAGGTTCTGTCCTTGGACCTCTACTATTCTCGATCTACACGTCCTCCCTGGGTCAGCTGATAGCCTCCCATGGCTTTCACTACTATTTATATGCTCATGACACCCAAATCTAGACTCATCCACCTTACCAGTCATTCAGTGTCCTCCACCCCACTCTGTAAATCCCTGCACTGGCTTCCACTCACCCAACGAATAAAATTCAAAGTACTAACAATAATTTACAAAGCCACCCATAACTCTGCCCCCAGCTATATCACTGACCTAGTCCCAAAATACCAACCAAACCGCCCTCTTCGGTCATCTCAAGACCTCCTGTTCTCTAGCTCCCTTGTCACCTCCTCCCATGCTCACCTCCAGGATTTCTCCAGAGCTTCTCCCATCCTTTGGATCTCCCTACCCGAATCTGGCCGACTGTCCCCTAATCTATCCATCTTTAGACGATCCCTGAAAACCCTTCTCTTCAAAGAAGCCTATCCTGCTTCTAACACTGTTTTACTTCCTCTATCAGCTCATCCCCCACAGCTATTACCTTTTGTATCAATTGCCCCTTCCTTTTTAGATTGTAAGCTCTAACGAGCAGGGCCCTCTGATTCCTCTTGTACCAAATTGTAATGTAAATGTAATGTCTGCCCTCAGACTGCTGAGCAAACTGTTGGCGCTATATAAAACCTGTATAATAATAATAATAATAATTAAAAGGTATAGAGAGAGAGAGAGGATGAAATTGGAGAGAGGGAAAGGGGGGGGGGGGATTGTACAGATTAACTGCATTTATTTTTTATCCTTGAAATGTTTTGCATTTTGATATAATGAAAATAAATACAGTATTTATCGCCGTATAACACGCACTTTTTTCCCCCTAAAATCAGGGGGAAATTGGGGGTGCGTGTTATACGCCGATCCCCCACTGTTTCTATCCCCTCCTGCCGCTCTCTGCGGCTTCCGGGTATTTTCGGCTATCTTCGACCGAGGCTGCAAATAACTGATAAGGCTGCAATGAAAGGCTGCAAATGATTGACAAGGCTGCAAATGACTGACAAGGCTGCAATGCAAGGCTGCAATTGACACTGACAAGGCTGCATTGATGGGCATTTAAATGTACGTTTTTTTCCTTAAACTTCCCTCCTAAAAGTTTTTTTCTTTTAAATTCCCTCCTAAACTTGGGGTGCGTGTTATACGCCGATAAATACGGTAATATAAAAAATAATAAAAAAACAGGAAATCACGTGATATCATATACAAAGTGAGTCAGTAACATGACTATAAATTATTATTGGTCACCTTGGCTTTCCAACAGCTAACACTGCAGAATGAAAAATATTTTCATATAAGTGTAATAGAGATTGCCACTTTTATCTGGAGATATTATTTAATTATAACTAAAAAAACATACTGTACATAGCAATAGCACAAGTTTTAGACAAACATGACATAAAAGCCAACTTGTTCTTGTGGGATATAAGCCTTTGCATTGCATACCTGACCCATTCCCAGAGGAAGATCTAAGTCTAGTACCGCTTATTCCACACTTTTTAAAACTGAACACAAGTTTCTACTATGTGACTATGATGTCCGCAACCTTAGCCAAAATGAATTTCAACTATGTGTGTTTAATGATAGGGTTTGCTCCCTAGGACATTTTTGTTGCTGTTTGAGACATTAGAAAATATGTTTTTAACCAAGCCATCATTCACAGCATTTCAATTTCCTGTATCCTTTAATAGACTTTTCATAGGAATAATTGAAAAAATTGATTTGGTCAATTACAATAGTAGCTCTGATGAGAGGATGAGCTCAGCCTGTCACATATATTCTGGGGGTTGAAAGACATCTTCCTATCAGGGTCTTGGACAACCATAAAAAAGAATGTCAAAGCCTTTCCCTTGTTTATTATTATTATACAGGTTTTATATAGCATCAACAGTTTGTGCAGAGCTTTGCAACATGAGGGCAGACAGACAATACAGTTACAATACAAATGAATACAGGAGGAATCAGAAGGCTCTGCTAACTAGAGCTTACAATCTAGGAGTGAGGGTCAAGTGATACAAAAGGTATTAACTGTGGGAAAAATAAACATAGAATATTTTTTTAATTCCATACTGTTTTTATTGAGTTTTCAAAAGTTTTATACTTGGAATAGTTCAATTCCAGAATACTATCATATGGGGTTAAAGGAAAAACCAAAAAATAAATAAAAATAAAGTGAACCATGGTCAACCCAGAGGGGCTCTGCATGGAACAACATACTACAAAAAAATATATGTATTGTTTAAGAAAATGGGGCGAGTAGACCCTATTGGGAAGTCTTGTAGCATAACAAAGGTTAGGTGTTCACTACTACCATATGTGTCTCCCCCAGTGACATCTCTAATCATACCATCATGAGGGAGGGAAATGGCTTCTAAAGGCCAGCTGTCAAAATCAATATCCAGATCACATTGTTCTAGAAAAAGGGGGGAGGGAATAAGGAAAGAATGAGTAAGAACAGTAAAAGGAGTAGCCAAAGAAGACCCCAGAGAGCCACCCTCCTTCCAGGACATGCCACAATGGATGTGGGGAGCCTTGAAAGCTAACTCCCCAATGCCTCATGGATACCCGTGATAAGTGTTGCTCGATAAGTGTCTGGGGGCTTTAAAATATTTTTTTTTATTGCTTTGGCTTTATTTTTAGGTAACATTGTATTTGCTACAGTCAAGGAAATCATACATAGAATTTAGATTATACAGTAGTAGACTCCTAATTTAATTCCGGAGTTTATAGACTTGCATGACAGATATGGTGTTTGTATTATTTTTTGTAAACCTAAAAAAATTATACAACAATTATAAGTTGACATTTTGGAAAAAAATATTTACAAATTCAGACATGTAAAATAAGTTCAAGAGCAATTTTGCCATGATTTTAGAGTAAGACGTGTTTTTGTTTTATTTTTGGAAACTATTTAGAAACACCTGAGACTTGAGATGAGATAATAATGCTGGTGGAAAGGAATTTGAATCTGAGAATTCAAAATTTGTTTGCTCATGATAAGCTGCAGTTTCATTATCTTAAACAAAATAAGATAGAGATTTAAAATAAAAATAGTATGCTTGATGTATCCACAGTAAAAAAAAAAAAAAAACTCTTGTTTTGTGTCAAAGTATTTTATTACATTCAAATACCTATAATACAATGTTTTGAAAGTTAACTTAGTGAATAAGCAAATTTAAGCTCAGATATATTAATGGATGTTTACTTTTCATGAATGGAAATAAAATTCTAGTCTCCCCCACTTAAGCTCACAAAGCAGTGTTTATACTGTCAATAGGAAATGCTGAATAATTTCCTTCAGTAATCCAACACATCATGCATTCTGGTATCCAAGTAAAATTTCTGATCTCTTCAACAAACAAAGCCTAGGTACTTACCATCTGCACCTGGCATGAAAACTGAAAATACAGAAATTACACAAGTCAGATTTGGCTTAAATGTGAAACCTCACTTCACCATCTGCATAAACATAGCATACAACTTTGTTAGCTGTTACTTGCACCAATTTGGCAAATGCAATGGAAATACAGCTTCCTATAGGTTACTGCACCCTGGCACCAGGATACACAATAAAAAAATACTTTAAAGCTAGTAAATTGGCTTCTAGCCTGTGTTATAGATTACAATTCTGCAAGCATTACCCACTTAAGCATTGCAAAGTAAAATGTTACCTAATGTACACATATTTCTTACAATCTTATATATAATGCAGTCCAAATTCTGTATAGTTGCTAGCTTTGTCTGTCAGGTTTGTGGTTCAGTCTTTATATTTTGTATTGGCATTATCATTTAACTGTTGATCTAACTTAAATCTCACAAGAGGAAGAGCAACCTAACAAGTCTTAACCATTCTTTACTTAAAGTGGAAGTTCAACCTAAAACTAAAATCTCTAAATCTACTGGCAGCCACAATCTAAGACTAACCTATCTAGCCCTTTAAAGCAAAAATCACTATACATACCGTTTCTAGATCTGCTCTGGTCCAGTCTCCAGTGACAGAAGCTGTGTGCAGTAGGCAGCTGACAGCGGCTTGGAAATGCTTGGGAAGTGACAACACCCAGCCTCTTCTGCACCCGCCTACTCAGAGAAGCCACTGCAGAAAGCTCAGTGTGAGACCAGATTGGAGCGGCCTCAGAAATAGTATGTATAGTGATTTTTGCTTTACATGGCTAGATAGGCTAGTCTTAGATTGTGGCTGCAAGTAGATTTAGAGATTTTAGTGTTAGGCTGAACTTCTACTTTAACTCAACTGCAAATTTTTTATATTTTCTTTAAATACACTTTAGGGTCAAAAAAGTTTATTTCAACTTTTTCCTTCATTGCCTAATGGTTGCAGTGCAGGAACAATCTAAATTTATGGCTTAATTTTATGTAACGCTGATTAAGAGGATTTTTTTTTGTAAAGATAATGAATTGTTCAGAAAACTGTTACAGTTTATGAAACGTATGATCATTTTCCAAACTGCTTAGGAAATTATAAATTTAAGATGATTAGGTGATAAAGTGTTTTTAGGGGATTTACAGAACTAGTAAAAATTAAGAGAGCATCAATATTTGATGAGATGTAAAGTGGAATGACCTGAAATTGTAAAAAAATAATAAAAAAATGCGTTATTGATATTAGAGATCAAGTCTCGACATAAGTTAACCACTTCAGTTCTCCCGGCTTTTTATCCCTGAACCTCCTTGAGTCCTAGAGGTTCTTTTTTTTTTTCATTTTGGCAATGTCTCAGCTGTGCACATCTTATCTTTTAGCATTTGTAGTCTACCCTAAAACATGATATATTATTTATTTAGGGATTTAAATGTTTTAGCAAATTTGAATACAAATAATTTTAGTTTCTTCATTTTTATTAGGAATAAATAATACAAAAATAGAAAATGAAGCACTTTCCTTTACTTTATGCGACATTTACATAATTTGTGCAATCACACATGCAATATTTACTGCAAATATAATCAACAAAGTCTTCTAGTTAAAATAATATCACATTAATGCAACATTTACGTAATATAGTAAAGTGGCAAATGTTGACATTACATTGCAATGCATGCAGAAAAAATTGTTCATGTAAGTTAGTTTTTGATTGCTAAAAATTTGAATGCCATAGTATTCACTTGTGTGAGAGTTTAAAGCGGTTCTCCACCCTAAAGGGGAAGTTCCGCTCATCTGATCCCCCCCCTCCGGTGCCACAATCGGCACCTTTCAGGGGGGAGGGGGGTGCGGTTACCTGGATAATCCAGGTATCTGCAGCCACTTCTGGGAAAGACCGCCGCAGACCCCCGCAGATGCCCCCCCCCCCCCCGTTGTGTTCTGGGAAACACACAGTTCCCATTACACAGCGGGGACCAGAAGAGACGTGCAGCGCGACTCGTGCATGCGCAGTAGGAAACCGGGCAGTGAAGCCACAACGCTTCACTTCCCGATTCCCTGACAGGGGGTGGGGGCAGCAGAGAGACGAGCGATCGCTCGTCATCTGCCGCCGACATCGCTGGACCCTGGGACAGGTAAGTGTCCATTTATTAAAAGTCAGCAGCTGCAATATTAGTAGCTGCTGGCTTTTAATATTTTTTTTTCAGGTGCAGAACCTCTTTAATGCTTGTGCAGTGAGTGCAAATGTCATCCAGATAATCTGACGTCATTGTCGGGACCAAAGGTTTTCACTTCTATCTGGCAAACTGCAGCAATGAGATGCACTTATTACTGACAGCACATAGTGGATAGGGGGTGGTACAGACAGAGATCACACAGAGACTGTCCAGCTCCTGACTCCTCTGAGTTCCGCCAGAATGAACATCTGCATCCTGTGCCACCTATCTTCCCTTTTTACTGATACAAGTCTGAGATCACTATCTCCCACAGCCACCAGCTAAGGAGATTACTACAGTAGTAATTAGTGGCTTGTATTGTGAATGATGAAGGCCATCCAGAGGCACTGAGGCTTTGATATGAGTTTAAACAAGGTAGAGAAAGGGAAAAAAAACAGTTGAAGAGCCCACTGTCTAAGTTTAAGCTGATTACCAGGAAAAGATGTGCATATATGGAAGGAGCAACATACCAAAAGATAAAAGTCCAAATTAATTTGTTGATGTTGTGTTAAAAGACAGCCAACAAGTTTCAGGGGTCAAATGAACCCCCCTTCATCAGGGCTATAATAAAACATATTATAATGTAATATATATATATATATATATATATATATATATATATATATATATATATATATATATATATATATATATATATATATGTATGTATGTATATATATATATATATATATATATATATATATATATATATATATATATATATATATATATATATATATATATATATATATATATATATATATATATATATATTGTAGACATGTCACTGGAGAAGTGGTTGAGGGGGTGTACATCTCACCTAGGTTGCTACACAGTGTGAGATGGTAAATCCAGGATGGATCAGTTTCTCAGCAGCGATATGCTGCTGAGTTGTTATTTAAATTTTGCCGGGCCTGGGTTTATATGGAATGGCAGGTAGGTTTGGTAGAGGGACCTGTCATTCCACATCCCCCGATCCAGTTCTGGGTTTGGGATCAGGTGAGCTTGGATCCTAATTAGCCTGGGAAGCTAAAGGCTCTGTAGGGTCTGCAGGTGATTGCTTCTCAGCCAGGGAATGAACAATCTGTGTGTTGAAGGAAGCTGCAAGCACAGCCACTGCTGGAGCTAAAACTCACCCTGCGACATCCAGGCGAAAGACGCTGTGTTTGTAAGTGTCAGATAGGTGAGCAGAACCTGTTAGTAAGCGCCCAGCCGGGCTAGGACTTTTATTTTTGTTGTACTTAGAAAGCACGGTGTTGCTGTATATTTTGTTTGCTGGACTGTTTGTACCACGAATAAACGCCAAGATCTGCTTTATCAAATTCCAAGTCTGCTGTGAACTGTGTCCAAACACACCCTACCCCGGGAAGATCCCTTACAATTGGTGGAGGTAGCGGGCAACGCGGTTGCTAGGGGCAACGGTGTGGACAGACTTGGCTACAGCTGCTGATGTCCTGGGTGAAAGCTGCAACTACACTCCAAAAACAGTCCAGCAACATGGAGGAGATGCTGAAGCAGTTTATGCAAGTGAGTTTGCAACAACAGCAGGCTCAAACAGAGGCCAATAGACGACATGAACAGTCCATGGCTGAACAACAGCAGATGATCGCTGCACAACAGCAGGCTCAGATAGAGGCCAATAGACGACATGAACAGTCCATGGCTGCACAACAACAACTTATTGAGCACCTGATAGCAAATCGAGAGGCGCCTGTGGTGATGGGAGCCGCTCCAGAGATTTTTTCTGGGAGAAGGACTGTGCAGAAAGCGCTGCAAAAGATGACTGCTGAGGACGATGTTGAGGCCTATCTAACAGTATTTGAGCGCGTGGCTGAGCGAGAGAAGTTACCAGCCGCTGAGTGGGCAGAGGTAATTGCGCCCTATTTAACAGGTGAACCCCAAAAGGCCTACTATGACCTCAGTGAGCAAGAGGTTAAGGACTATACTCGGCTAAAAGAGGAGATACTTGCCCGACTAGGAGTTACTACTGCAGTCCGTGCCCGGAGGGTACGCAACTGGAGCTACAGTCTGGACAAATCAGCGAGGTCCCAGATGTATGACCTAATCCATTTGGCAAGAAAGTGGTTGGAGCCAGACACTTCTACTCCTGCACAAATCCTAGAGAAGGTCGTGATGGATCGCTACCTCCGAGCCCTTCCTACTGACTTGCAA
This sequence comes from Lithobates pipiens, assembly GCF_037356315.1. Classification (NCBI taxonomy): domain Eukaryota; kingdom Metazoa; phylum Chordata; class Amphibia; order Anura; family Ranidae; genus Lithobates; species Lithobates pipiens. The sequence continues at coordinate 329,900,983 of NW_027507764.1, read as the reverse complement.
CGCTGGGTGGGACAAGGTGATCCTAAGAATGCAAACGAACTTGTCAACCTTGTGGAGAGGTTCCAGGCGACTGAGGACTACCTCCGTGATGTTCCTGCAGCATCTTCACCTCCCCGGAGCGCCAGATCTGTGCCGTCGGCTGGTAAGAGACTTCCATCTATTGGGGGAGTGTGGAGGGGTGCTGATGGGGGGAAAAGGGCTCAAGTGGTGTCTCAGGGACAAAAGACTGGTGATGGTCCCGGGTGGCTAAGGGGCTCTGAAAAGGACTCCTTGCCAAAGAGACCAGGCCCTATCCAGTGTTGGAGATGCCATGAGGCGGGACACGTGTCGGCCCATTGCCCTCTTACCTCTGAACCCATGGAATGTGACGCTAGCTGGCGTCAGTCGCTATTTGCGGAACCATCTTGTGCTGCAGTTCCTGGACTAGAGACTGAACCGCAAATCTGCGATATTACAATCAATGACTTTCCTGTTAAAGCGTTAATGGACTCAGGAAGCCTTGTAACCTTGGTGCATGCTAGCCTGGTGACTGGGGACTTAGAGTCTAAAAAGCATATGAGCGTTGTGTGTATACATGGTGATACAAAAGTGTACCCTATAGTGCTGGCTAAAGTCGGGACTGAACAAGGCACAGTACAATATGAAGTGGGTGTGGTTAAAAACCTCATGCATAATGTAATATTGGGGCGCGATTTTCCTTTATTCTGGGCTCTCTGGGAAAAAAGAAAAATCCCCAAAAGGAGTGAGGATACCTCTAAGGTGGTTGCCTTGTCCACTGTGAATGATAAAAGTGTACAGGATGAAAATGATTGTTTTCCTTTGCAGGTCCTGGCTGGGGAGGAGGAGGCTCCTCCCACTGAGCAAAATATACTAGACTTAGAGGTGTCTAGCGATAATTTTGGGACTGCACAATTACAGGACCCCACTCTCAAAAATGCGAGAGAGCAGGTTGCTGTTATGAACGGGGTACCTCAGGAACCAGATGCTGAAAAAAGATTTCCACATTTTTCGGTGACTAATGATCTTTTCTATAGAGTTAATAAGGTTAAGGATGAGATTGTGGAACAGCTTCTGGTACCTAAGCCGTACCGGCGTCAGGTGCTTGACATGGCACATAACCATGTTCTTGGGGGACACTTGGGGACTGACAAAACGCGAGAGAGGGTTCTCCAGAGGTTTTTTTGGCCGGCCATATATGATGACATTAAAAAATACTGTGAGTCGTGCCCCACATGTCAGGTTAGTGCCCCAGTGTCACATTTTCGCAGTCCTTTGGTTTCGCTCCCTATTATAGAGGTGCCTTTTGAGCGTATTGCCATGGATTTAGTGGGTCCCATTGTAAAGTCAGCTAGAGGACACCAGTATATTTTGGTAGTCCTGGATTATGCGACCCGCTATCCTGAGGCTGTACCCTTAAGAAACACTGCATCTAAAACAATTGCACGTGAGTTGTTTTATATGTTCTCTAGGACTGGGATCCCCAAAGAAATCCTAACTGACCAAGGTACGCCGTTTATGTCGAAAGTAATGAAGGAATTATGCAGACTATTTAAAATCTCACACATCCGTACCTCTGTGTACCACCCCCAGACGGACGGATTGGTGGAGAGATTTAATAAAACTTTGAAACATATGTTGAAGAAAGTGGTGGCAAAAGATGGGCGTGACTGGGATCATTTATTACCCTACCTCATGTTTGCTATTAGGGAGGTGCCCCAAGCGTCCACAGGGTTCTCACCATTCGAGTTGGTCTATGGTCATCACCCTAGGGGTCTACTAGACATTGCAAAAGAGACATGGGAGAATGAGTCCACCCCATACAAGAGTGTTATTGAGCATGTAGCACAAATGCAGGACCGTATAGCCACTGTAATGCCCCTGGTAAGGGAACACCTCCAGAGGGCTCAAGAGGCCCAAAGTAGAATTTACAACCGGTCCGCAAGAATCAGGACATTCAACCCAGGCGATAGGGTCCTTATACTAGTCCCCACTGTTGAGAGTAAATTCTTGGCGAAGTGGCAAGGTCCCTATGAAATTGTTGAAAAGGTCAGTGAGGTGAACTACAAGGTGCACCAACCAGGTAGAAGGAAGCCTTTCCAAGTTTATCACATAAACTTGATCAAGCCCTGGAAAGACAGGGAATCCTTGGTGGCGACAAATACTGTTAATAATTTGTCACCACCAATCCCTCCAGTCAAGGTAGGTGATACTCTATCAGTGTCACAGAAACAGGAGGCTCAGGAATTTTTACAGAAAAACAAAAACAAGTTCTCTGACCTCCCAGGGCGTACACACCTCATCCATCATCACATTGAAACTGAGCCTAGAAGCAGAGTAAACCTTAAGCCCTATAGGATACCCGAGGCACGTAGGGAAGCCGTATCTGCCGAGGTAAAACGTATGCTTGCTCTGGGGGTAATTGAGGTGTCACAGAGTGAATGGTCCAGCCCAATTGTGCTAATCCCAAAGCCCAATGGAACTTGGAGGTTCTGTAACGATTTCAGAAAGTTGAATGAGATCTCCAAGTTCGATGCGTATCCTATGCCCAGGGTAGATGAGTTGATTGAGAAGTTGGGTAACGCCAGGTACATAACCACCCTCGATCTCACAAAGGGCTATTGGCAGATTCCACTTTCTGATGAGGCTAAAGAGAAAACTGCTTTCTCCACCCCTGATGGGCTATTCCAGTATGTAGTGATGCCGTTCGGGTTACATGGAGCGCCTGCAACTTTCCAGAGGTTGATGGACTTGATTCTGCGACCACATCGTGATTACTCAGCTGCCTACCTCGATGATGTGGTCATTTTTAGCCCTGATTGGGAAAGTCACCTCTGTAAGGTACAGGCCGTGTTGGATGCCATAAGTGATGCAGGGTTGACCATAAATGCCGAGAAGTGTGCTCTAGCCCTAGAAGAGGCCAAATATCTGGGCTACATTGTTGGAAGAGGATTGGTTAGGCCACAGCTAAATAAAATTGAGGCAATACAGAATTGGCCTAGACCCCTGACAAGGAAACAGGTTAGAGCTTTCCTGGGTATTACGGGTTATTACCGTAGATTTGTGCCGAACTTTGCCTCAGTTGCTGCTCCGCTAACTGACTTGACAAAGGGCGGAAAGACAGCAATGGTCACGTGGACCCCAGAGGCCGAGGAGGCTTTCCAAAGCCTTAAGTCTGCCTTGTGCCAACCACCTGTGTTAGTCACCCCCGATTTCAGGCGAGAATTTCTGGTCCAGACAGATGCCTCTAGCACAGGCTTAGGTGCAGTACTCTCACAAGTAGTGAATGGTGAGGAGCATCCGGTGACGTACTTGAGTAGAAAACTAACCCCGGCCGAGAAAAATTATGCCATTGTGGAGCGAGAATGTTTGGCAGTAAAGTGGGCCCTAGAATCGTTAAAGTATTACTTGCTAGGCAGGAAATTCAAGTTGGTGACAGACCATGCCCCCCTAACATGGATGAAGTTAAACAAGGAGAGAAATGCAAGAGTGACTAGATGGTTTCTCTCCCTACAAAACTTTAATTTCACTGTGGAACACAGGCCAGGGAAATTACAGGCAAATGCTGACGCATTGTCAAGGGTAAGTTGTCTGTGGGGACAAAAGGCTCAGCCCTCCGGTCTGAAAAAGAGGGGGGGGATATGTAGACATGTCACTGGAGAAGTGGTTGAGGGGGTGTACATCTCACCTAGGTTGCTACACAGTGTGAGATGGTAAATCCAGGATGGATCAGTTTCTCAGCAGCGATATGCTGCTGAGTTGTTATTTAAATTTTGCCGGGCCTGGGTTTATATGGAATGGCAGGTAGGTTTGGTAGAGGGACCTGTCATTCCACATCCCCCGATCCAGTTCTGGGTTTGGGATCAGGTGAGCTTGGATCCTAATTAGCCTGGGAAGCTAAAGGCTCTGTAGGGTCTGCAGGTGATTGCTTCTCAGCCAGGGAATGAACAATCTGTGTGTTGAAGGAAGCTGCAAGCACAGCCACTGCTGGAGCTAAAACTCACCCTGCGACATCCAGGCGAAAGACGCTGTGTTTGTAAGTGTCAGATAGGTGAGCAGAACCTGTTAGTAAGCGCCCAGCCGGGCTAGGACTTTTATTTTTGTTGTACTTAGAAAGCACGGTGTTGCTGTATATTTTGTTTGCTGGACTGTTTGTACCACGAATAAACGCCAAGATCTGCTTTATCAAATTCCAAGTCTGCTGTGAACTGTGTCCAAACACACCCTACCCCGGGAAGATCCCTTACAATATGTATATATATATATATATATATATATATATATATATATATATATATATATATATATATGTATATATATATATATACTGCTCAAAAAAATTAAAAGAACACTTGAAAAAAACATCATATCTCAACGGGAAAAATATCATGCTGGATATCTATATGGATATGGAATGGGCAATGTATTAGGAACAAAAGGATGCCATATTGTTTGATGGAAATGAAAATGATCAACCTACAGAGGGCTGAATTCAAAGACACCCTGAAAATCAAAGTGAAAAATTATGCAGCAGTTTATTCCATTTTGCCGAAATTTCATTGCAGCAACTCAAAACGGTACTCAGTCGTTTTTATAGCCCCGCATGCTTGTATGCATGCCTGACCACATCAGGGCATGCTCCTAATGAGACGACAGATGGTGTTCTGGGGTATTTCCTCCCAGATCTGCACCAGGGCATCACTAAAATCCTAAACAGACAGAGGTGCAACCTGGTGGCATTGGGTGGACCAAAACATACAATTTAATGGTATCAATTCCTTCATCCTCCAGCAACTGGCTGCATACTCTTGTCCCATGAGAGTCATGGACCATGGTCATGCACCAGGAGGAACTCAGGACCCACTGCACCAATGTGAGGTCTGACAATGGGTACAAAGATTTCTTTCCAATACCTAATGGCAGCCAGGGTGCCATTTTCTAGCCTGGAGTGGTCTGTGCATCCCTCCATGGATATGCCTCCCAGACCATCATTGACCCACCACCAAACCAACCACCAAACAGGCCATGCTGAATAATGTTACAGGTAGTATAACATTCCCTACGGCTTCTCCAGTCCCTTTCACATCTGTGCTCAGGGTGAACCTGCTTTCATCTGTGAAAAGCACAGGGTGACAGTGGCGGACCTGCCAATTCTGGTGTTCAGTGACAAGTGGCAATTGAGCTTCATGGTGCTGGGCAGTGAACAAAGGGCCCACTTGAAGACATTGGGACCTCAGGCCGCACTCTTGAAGTCTGTTTCTGATTGTTTGGTCAGAGACATTTACACCAGTGGCTTTCTGGGGGTCATTTTTATAGGGCTCTGGCAGTGCTCATTCTGTTCCTCCTTGCACAAAGGAGCAGATACTGGTCCTGCTGAGGGGTTAACGACCTTCTACAGCCCTGTTCAGCTATCCTAGAGTAACTGTCTGTTTCCTAGAATCTCCTCCATGCTCTTGAGACTGTGCTGTTTGACACATTCTACATATCCTATCATTACAGGTTTCCTTAAAATGTATGATGTGGACTTGCTAAATAGTGGTGACCCTAGATGTGTGAGTGACATTGTCTTACAGCAGAGGTTACCATACTGGAATAGGAGAATTACCAAAATGTTAGCAAAACCATCAAAGACAAAAAATGCTATTTAGCACTATTTTGGATCAGACACCAAGGTCTGGTATTTTTACATCTGCCCTTGATCAAATTATTGAGTATAAAGCATGCATGCTATAGACATGTGCAAAAGGAAAAAATTTGTTTAGTTTCGTTTCGTTTTAATTCGTTAAATCATTAATTTCGTTTAGTTACATTCGTTAACTTCCTTAAATTCGTTTTCGGATTTCGTTTCGTTTTCAGCCGAATTCGAAAAATCAGCCACATTCGAAAATATTTCAACCAAATTCGAAAATATTTCAACCGCATTCGAAATGATTTCAACATGATTCAAAATTATTTCAATGGCGCTGCCTAACGTGCTTCGAATGGATTCGTAAATTCATTACTTTTTTTTTTGTTCGTTGATTTGTAATGTTACGTATTCTCTTACAATGGCGCTGCCTTACCTAACGTGCTTCGAATGGATTCGTAAATTCATAACTTTTTTTTTGTTTGTTGATTTGTAATTTTACGTGTCTCTCACACAATGGCGGCGCTGTCTAACGCTGCCATTATTTCAACCAAATATTAACGCTGTCTAATATTTCAACCAAATTCGAAAATATTTCAACCGCATTCGAAATGATTTCAACATGATTCGAAATTATTTCAATGGCGCTGCCTAACGTGCTTCGAATGGATTCGTAAATTCATTACTTTTTTTTGTTCGTTGATTTGTAATGTTACGTATTCTCTTACAATGGCGCTGCCTTACCTAACGTGCTTCGAATGGATTCGTAAATTCATAACTTTTTTTTTGTTTGTTGATTTGTAATTTTACGTGTCTCTCACACAATGGCGGCGCTGTCTAACGTGCTTCGAATGGATTCGTACATTCGGAAACTTTTCTGTTCGTTGACGTTGATTCGTAAATTTACACGTCTGACAGTGGCGCTGCGGTGCTGCGTGCTTCGAATCGATTCGTACTTTTCTAATACATCGCGGTTATTCGTAACTATTCGAAATCTCGATTTTTTTACCTTCGTTTTTGACATGTGGCTATAGTCTCCGCCCCTGTATGCCATTTTGAGAGGTTGTATAGTGGTGTGGCGAGGGAGGAGCAGAGAGCAGAGCAGAGAGCAGAGCAGAGAGTTTTCTTGCTGGATTTGTGTTTGTTTTTGTGTGGTTTAGTGCTTTTGGTGAAATTAGAATGTCTGGGAGTGAGAATGGACGTGTGAGACTTGTGAGTGAGAATGTTGGTGATGGTATGAGAGTTGTTGGTGTGAGTGAGAGTGGAGGGGAGCGGAAGAGTGGAGGAGGGGACTCAGGGGAGAGGAGGAGTGTAGTGGAGGAGAGGCATGGAGGGGAGAGGAGGAGTGTAGGGGAGGGGGGGTGTAGAGGGGAGTGGAGGAGTGGAGGGGACTCAGGGGAGAGGAGGAGTTTAGCGGAGGAGAGGCATGGAGGGGAGAGGAGGAGTGTAGGGGAGGGTGGGCGTGGAGGGGAGTGGAGGAGTGGAGGGAACTCAGGGGAGAGGAGGAGTGTAGCGGGGGAGAGGCATGGAGGGGAGAGGAGGAGTGTAGGGGAGGAGGGGCGTGGAGGGGAGCGGAGGCGTGGAGGGGAGAGGAGTGGAGGTGAGAGGAGGATCAGTGGGGGGTTGAGTAGAGAAGAGGAGGCGTGGAGAGAAGAGGAGAGGAGGTGTGGAGGGGAGAGTAGAGAAAAGGAAGCGTAGAGGGGAGAGGAGGCAGGGAGGGGAGAGGAGGATTGGAGGAGAGGAGAGGCGTGAAGGGGAGAGGAAGAGTGGAGGTGAACGGAGGCGTGGAGTGGAGCCAAGGCATAGAAGAGAGCATGCCCATGGAGGTGGAGTGGAGCGGGTGTATGTCCAAAAAAAGAGGCAAGTGTCCCCCCCTACATCAGAAGAGATTTCTGACGCCGACCTGCAGCATCACCAGCGAACCAAGAGACAGGGAAGATCAAGGGGACCCGTATTTACCCTAGAGGAGAATTCTGCATTAGTTGCTGCAGTGAACAGAGACAAACTGAGACTCTTCAACCTAAATGTCTCAACGTCGGCGAAGAGAGCAGCCTGGGAACGAGTCCGGGACTCAGTGAATGCAGTTTCCAAGGTTCGCAAGGCCACCTCTTGTGTCAGGCACAGGTAATTATTCAAATATTATATCACTCTTAGAACACACCACATATATGTGAAAAATACACAATATAGTCAATAAACTGATTTGAACGTAACACAAATATTTATTTGGCACAGACACAGAAAAGTAACATGTAAAATAAAAATAATATTGTTGTAACGTGTATTAACTATACTATATCTTATGTTTTTTCATTTGCAGGTTTTATGATTGTCGGGCGTCAGTTAATAAAAAGATGGAGAAGCATCTTCTGGCCCAGTCTACTGGAGGAAAGGCTGTGGTCTTCAGACAGTGGGAGGCAGAGCTGAGAGATGGCCTGCTTGCAGACGAGGAAGTCAGCAGAAAGAGTCCAGCCGAGCATCAGAGAGCTGGTGAGTAAAATAAAATATATCATTATATATTGCTGTTATATGTTGTTTCCAGCTCACTATATATTTTTTTTTTATGACTACGCATGTAAGACTTACGTTTTACTTTACATTCATGTTTTGCAGATCGAGCAACGTCATCTGTGGAAGGATCAGCTCCAAGTTCCTGCCCTCAATATTCTGGCAGTGGTGAGTACCTAACATAAACACAAAGTAAACATAATAATAAATAAACATAATAACAAACATCTATTTAATATTTAAAGCAGACATCTCTAAATGGCGGACTGTGGGCTAAATGCATACCGAGACACTGTGCCATCCAGACCGCCACAGTCCAGCCATTTATGTGCAGTTCTTCACACTGAGCCAGAGACACAGCGGGAGACACAGCGGGAGACAAGGCAGCTCTGAATATTGGGCAAGAACAGAGCTTTTGAAGATAACTTTCCAAGTTAACCAGCAGGTGATTGGTTGCTAGGCAGGCCTAGCAACCAATCCCCTGCTGGTTAACTTCAGCACCTCCCGCTCCTACCCACTATTCAGTGCTGCTGTGTCTCCCACTGTGTCTCCAACTCTGTGAGACCAAATAAGGTAGCAAGGGGCAAAGCTGTGGAGGCTGTATTCTGACAGGGGCAGAGCTGGGAGGTTAAGATGGGAAACTGGCAGAGATGCAGGGTGCTGTGTAATATGAAGGGGCCCAGAGATGCAGGGTGCTGTGTAATGTGAAGGGGCCCAGAGATGCAGGGTGCTGTGTAATGTGAAGGGGCCCAGAGATGCAGGGGACTGTGTAATGTGAAGGGAGCCAGAGTTGCAGGGGGCTGTGATGTGAAGGAGGGCAATGGACAAAGCTGTGGGGAGGTGCTATGAAGGTGGCGGAGAAGATTAAGATACCATTGTGAATGGAGGTTCAGAACACTACTGTAAACTGTGATGTGAAGGGGGATTGTGATATGCCAGGGGACTGAGGAAACTGATGTAAGAATGGGATTGAGAAATAAAAGAGGAGGGGCTGTCAAAGCACAATTTAGCAATGATTTGTCCTCTTATCTGGGACTTGCAAGGATCCTTTTTTGTTATGAAGTCAGATTTATGACATCTGGCTTCTGCTGTGCTGCCGAAGCCGGGTGACAATCCTCTGCCGTCCATTCTCTGGCTGAGAGATTAGCTGATTGTTCTCAGCCAATAAATGGCACACTGTGCAAGGGAATAAAAAATAAAAATAAAGCTCAAATAAGTCCTGTAGCATACCACTTCACGCAAAATAATGTATCTGTACAGCGCTTTGAGGAAGTGGTTGTACCGGGGTGATAAGCAACTGCAGCCGTCACCCCGGTACCTCTTTTTAGATCTGGTGGTTGGCTTTGCTATGATAACAACCGATGCGGCTCCGAAGCTGCTCAGCTGTCATCATAAGGAGTGGGAGAGGATACGACAAGCCCCTCGCCTGCCGCTTTCCACCACTTCGCCAGGGTCTCCAGTCTGGAGCGACCAGCCGGCATGTCCGCCGGCATGCCAGAGTCGCAAACAAAGCCAGAATCGGCTTCAATCGAGTCTCCAATGTAGTAACTCAGAAGTTACGTACTTGTTTACATAGCTGTCAATGGCAACGATATGAAAAAGTCCACAGTATTCAAATATGCAGATTTTTGCTTTTTGAATACTTGTACATGCAAAGGAGGGATTTGGGGAATGGGATTTTTTTAAAAGTAAAACTGGAAAAACAAAATAAATAAGAACAAAATAAATTATTTGAAAGTGCCCATAATGGTGTTCAAATCACACTTGTGAGGTATCACCGCGATCCCCACATTGAGAGAAATAATTATAGCAAAAGATCTCTTCTGTAACTCTAAACTGGTAATCGTAAAAAAACAAAAATCCCATGCTTATCTATAGTGATTTTCTAAGTACCGTAGTTCCTTGCCATTCCAAGAGCGATTGCAATTTTAAACCATAACATGTTCGATATATATTTACTTTGAGTAACATCGACTATCACAATATTCCAAAAAAATTGGGCTAAATAAATTTACTGTAAATTTTTTTTTTTTATTCTGTAAATTTTTCCCCAAAAATTGCTTTTGAAAGGCCGCTGTGTAAATACACATTTATATATATATATATATATATATAATATATGATGTTTGTGGTTCTCAGTAATTTTCTAGCAAAAAATAATGATTTTAATTTGTAAACAATAACTGACAGAAATAGGCTTGGTCCAGAAGTGTTTACCTTAACTCTTTTATTCTATCTTTAACAGAAAGCGTGAGCCATATCCCGGACCCTTCAGCGTCAATAACTGTCAGGAAGCAGCGGCACATTACTCCCCAACGTGAGTAGAATATGCAAGCTGCCAATATAAAGAAACAGGAGAGGAGGCACCATCATCATCCACACTTTACAAACAAGCATTATAAAACACATAAAAAGCTATTTAACAACCATCCATTTTTAAGTTCATACACACACACCTCAAACTAGGGGTCGACCGATTATTGGTGGCCACTTTTTTTAATAATCGTTATCATTGACAAACTTACCAATATAGTGCTTCAAAGTGTTGTACTGGGGTGATGCCTGCAGCGGCAGACATCACCCGGTACCGTTTTTTAACAACCGATATGGCTAAGCAGCCGCTTGTCTGTTATTACAAACAGCCGGAGGGGATGTCCTCCCCAGAAGTGCAGTCACTGTAAATCTGAGGAGAAACTCTGAAATGAGGTGGAGCTCTGCTGATTTTATCATCCAATCGTGTACAAGCAAACATTCTGTTTTTTTATGTTCCTTGCATGTCCCCCTCAGATCTACAGTGCACTTGTAGTGGAAAGTGTATTTTCCTTTAGTAAATAGACCCCACTGTTTGTATTGTAACCTATAATTGTTTATTCTATTACTACAATATTTGGAAATGCATCTGATCTTAGTATCCGACCGCCACTACAATCGGCCACCAGTAACTAGGATGGAACTTAAAAAAGAGTAGCAAAAATAAAATATTTGCTATATAATGAAAAGAAAAACAAACATATGTTTCTTTAAAGCATTTGTTAACCTACAAAAAACAAACCTGTTCCCTTAACAACTTAAGGAAGGACCACACGCCGCAGTTATACGTCGGCTGTTTGAAGAGGACCACCATTGTTATGGCTGGTATCTTCTTCAGCGGGCAGTCCTCTTTCAGATAAAAGTGGTCACTGCGGCGGACTTGCCGCAAGTTCACTTTTATTAGGGTCATGAGAGGCCCACCACGCTCCAGTCGCCTCTGCCGCTTACCAGTAGCAGTGAAGACGATCAGGTCCACTTCTGTCCTCCTGTCTTAAAGGGGCTTTTTTGGGGGGGAGGGGGGGGGGGATATGACAATTCTTTTGATATACATTTAGTATTGCATTTTAGTGTATTTAGGAGATCTGAGGTCTTTTTGACCCCAGATTTCACATTAAAGAGGACCTGTCATTCTTTTTTTCTATTACATGGGATGTTTACATTCCTTGTAATAGGAATATATGTGACACAAAATGTATTTGTTTTTTAAAGGACAGGGTCAAAAAAAAAAAGTAAAATAATTATTTTTATTTTAATGTCTAGAAATCTATTTCTTTGAATGCTATCATCAACATTGGCTATCTCGTCTATTTCAGATCAACAAGACCAGTCAGAGGGGAGAGCGCAATGCAGCCTGCCTTGCTCACCTGTCCTTATTTGCGAGGACATTGAGCTCCAGAATGAGCCAGAGCTGACCCCTGTGATTCCCCAGACTCCTGTCTTCTCCCCATGGCCAGAGGAGGCCACGGGCCATGTTTCCCGCATCCTGCCACCATCTGATGCTGCCCCTGGTGTGCCTCTACAGGAGCAGCCACAGCTGTTGCCCCCTCGTACCCAGATGGCACTGCCATCTACTGCTGTACCGCCTGGATCAGCAACTGTCCCCGATGCAGTGCATCAGAGGCTCCTCAGAGAACTTCAGAGTCTGGCAAGTGACAATAGAAGGATGTCACGGGACATCAGGAGGTTAACCCGGAGCATTCAACTTGCAGCCAGGCAACAGACTGACCATATGGAGATTATGTTGGCCCAAGTAAACCAACAGCAGAACCAGGCAATGGAGCATTTGAGACTCTCTTTGATGGAAGCAATTTCCAGGCACAATGCTCCATTGCCTGGGAGCTCGTCTGCTAGTACTCAGAGCAGCAGAGAACCCTCTCCTTCGGAAATCTGAGGGCTAGTTCTTCCTCTGTTCCAGGACCCAAGGCAGCTCAGCTCACCTTTTTGTTAATAGTTGCATATATGTATACGTGTTAATATTTTTTATTTTTTTTCTACGTTTGTTTGTGCAAATTATTTTTGCCTAATAAAAGCATACTTTAGTGCTTAGATATTGATCATTATGTGACATTGTATACTTTATTACATAGCTGGTTGCTTAATAAAAACTCACATGCTATCACACATGGTAATCAATGTAAACAGTTAAAAGAACATCTTTGCCAGTTATCACCAACAACTTCATTTAGGTTTAGCTAGGTATTATACTGCCTCACTGACCTTAGTATTCTCTTTCTTTTTCCGCATCATTATATGTTGTAGTTCAAAGTTGCAGTAACAGAAATGGAAATGGTATTAGTCGTGATGACTAATACTATTTCCATTTCTGTTACTGAAACTTTGGACTACAACATCTAATGACCTTGAAAAGTGTTCTATACAGCTGTCTTTATTTTATGTTTAACCACTTGAGGACCGCCGTATTGCCATTGTACGTCAGCACAATGGCACAGGCAGGCATAATCACGTACATCTACGTGATTGCCTTCCAGCGGGTGGGGGGTCCGATCGGACCCCCTCCCGCTGGTTACGGCGGTCCGATTCGGTCCAGGAGCGCTCCGTGATGAGGGGATGGCCGTTGGTTTTCGGCCACCCCCTCTGGATCGCTCCTGGCCAATGAGAAGCTTCCTCCCCTGTGTATTGTTTACACAGGAAGGAGGAAGTGATGTCATTCTCCTCGGGGCGGTCTTTTTGACCGGACTACGAGGAGAACAGTAAAAGTAAGTGTGCACCAACACTACACTGACATGTAGGTACACACAGGCACACAAACCCCCCCCGATCCCCCCCCCCGATCGCCCCCCGATCCCCCCCCCCCCCGCCCCCCCTCCCCCCCCAGTCACAGTGTCACTGATTGCATTGATCATTTCTTTACTGATCAATGCATTCAGTGTCAGTTGTGACAGTAAAAACTGTCAGGACAGTTAGTGTTAGGTCCAGGGTAGCCCCCTATCACCCCCCAATAAAGATTTAACCCCCTGATTGCCCCTAGAGTTAACCCTTTCACCCCCTTTTGCCAGTGTCACTAAGCGATCATTTTTCTGATCGCTGCATGTGTCGCTAGGTAGCTAGTTATTTTTTTAGGTTCACCGCCAGGTTTTTATATCGCTAGGTACCCCGATATACTACCCAATAATGGTTTTAACCCCCTGATTGCCGCTAGTTAACCCTTTCACCCCCTTTTGCCAGTGTCACTAAGCGATCGTTTTTCTGATCGCTGCATTAGTGTCGCTACAGTCGCTAGGTAGCTAGTTATTTTTTTAGGTTCACCGCCAGGTTTTTATAGCGCTAGGTACCCCGATATACTACCCAATAATGGTTTTAACCCCCTGATTTCCGCTAGTTAACCCTTTCACCCCCTTTTGCCAGTGTCACTAAGCGATAATTTTTCTGAACGCTGCATCAGTGTCGCTAGTGTCGCTAGGTAGCTAGTTATTTTTTTAGGTTCACCGCCAGGTTTTTATAGCGCTAGGTACCCCGATATACTACCCAATAATGGTTTTAACCCCCTGATTGCTGCTAGTTAACCCTTTCACCCCCTTTCACCAGCGATCACAGTATAAGTGTCACTGGTGACGCTGGTTAGCCAGTTAGTTATTTAGGTTCCCCGTCAGGTTTTTATATAGCGCCAGGGACCCCCATATACTACCTAATAAAAATTTGAACCCCCTGATTGCCCCTAGTTAACCCTTTCACCACTGATCACCGTATAAGTGTTACGGGTGACTCTGGTTAGTTTGTTTTTTATAGCATTTTATATTCAAATCCGGAAGGCAGTGCTTGGTTTTCGGGGTCCCGTACGTGGCTAGGCTCCCAAAAAGTCCCCCACATGTGGTATCCCCGTACTCGGGAGAAGCAGCAGAATTTATTTTGGGGTGTAATTTGACTTCTGCACATAGCATGTGTGAGCAATATATCATTTAGTGACAACTTTGTGCAAAAAAAAAAAAAGTTTGTAATATTCCCGCAACTTTTGGCAAAATATAAAATATTCCATGGACTCAACATGCCTCTCAGTAAATAGCTTGGGGTGTCTACTTTCCAAAATGGGGTCATTTGGGGGGGTTTTGTGCTATTTTGGCATTTTATGGCCTTCGAAACTGTGATAGGTAGTGAGGAGTTAAATCAAAAATTTGCACCCTTAGAAATCCTGAAGGTGGTGATTGGTTTTCGGGGTGCCGTGCGCGACTAGACTCCCAAAAAGTCCCACACATGTGGTATCCCCGTACTCGGGAGAAGCAGCAGAATGTATTTTGGGGTGTCATTTCACATATGCCCATAGCATGTGTGAGCAATATATCATTTAGTGACAACTTGGTGCAAAAAAAAAAAAGTTTGTAATATTCCCGCAACTTGTGGCAAAATATAAAATATTCCATGGACTCAACATGCCTCTCAGTAAATAGCTTGGGGTGTCTACTTTCCAAAATGGGGTCATTTTGGGGGGTTTTGTGCTATTTTGGCATTTTATGGCCTTCGAAACTGTGATAGGTAGTGAGGAGTTAAATCAAAAATTTGCACCCTTAGAAATCCTGAAGGTGGTGATTGGTTTTCGGGGTGCCGTGCGCGACTAGACTCCCAAAAAGTCCCACACACGTGGTATCGCCATACTCGGGAGAAGTAGCGGAATATATTTTGGGGTGCAATTCCACATATAACCATGGCATGTGTGAGCAATATATCATTTAGTGACAACTTTTTGTAAAAAAAATTTTTTTATTTTTTTTTGTCATTATTCAATCCCTTAGGACAAAAAAAATAAATATTCAATGGGCTCAACATACCCATCAGCAATTTCCTTGGGGTGTCTACTTTCCAAAATGGGGTCATTTGGGGGGGATTTGTACTGCCCTGCCATTTTAGCACCTCAAGAAATGAGATCAGCAGTCATAAATTAAAAGCTGTGTAAATTCCAGAAAATGTACTCTAGTTTGTAGACGCTATAACTTTTGCGCAAACCAAAAAATATACGCTTATTGACATTTTTTTTACTAAAGACATGTGGCTAAATAAATTTTGCCCTCAATGTATGACTAAAATTTAGTTTATTCGATTTTTCTTATAACAAAAAGAAGAAAATATCTTTTTTTTTCAAAATTTTCGCTCTTTTTCCATTTATATCGCAAAAAAAAAAAATCGCAGAGGCAATCAAATACCATCAAAAGAAAGCTCTATTTGTGGGAAGAAAAGGACGCAAATTTCGTTTGGGTGCAATATTGCATGACCGCGCAATTACCAGTTAAAGCAGCGCAGTGCGAAATTGCAAAAAGACCTCTGGTCCTTAAGGTGTTTATTGGTCCGGAGCTGAAGTGGTTAAAAGGAACATATGCATCACTTGAGATTCCCTCCACGTATGTATACTGGTATTGGATACGAGCAATCTTTTATCTGTACTTGTCAATACCAAATACCATTACCTGTGTCCAGGTGCCACGAGGCAGCTTGGTGCCGGCTTCCCTGCCAATCAAGAATCTGGGAGGCCTGGCTTCCTGATAAGCTGTGAAGCCAGCATCACGCTCTCTAACAGCACCTGGATGCACCTGAATGGTCTTTGGTATTGACGACAAGCATAGATAAACAGATAAATTACTCGTATCCAATACTGCTATCGTGCATCCCTACATACAAGTTTGCCATTATTCATACATCCTAAAAGATGTGTATAGTTAATACATACCTGTGAAGTTTTCGACTTGTATGTGTCTGTCATGATGAAGCCTCATCCACAGGCCCAAGTCGAGCACCTGCCCATTCTGGTAGGTACCTAAATTAGAAATGTTTTGCACTGTTCAATATTTATTTTTACAATTCTTGTTCTACAACAAAACGTAGTATGCTACTATGGTGATAGTATTCAGGGCCAGTTCAGTGATAGTATTCAGCGCCGTAGACAACAGTGCATTCACAGGGTTAATCCCCATTCACAAATCCAGCCTTGCCGTATTTGACGTCTCCCGCACGCATGCGCGGAGCAGCGTCTTGGTTGGCCGGAGCGGCGATACCCAGAAGTAACCTTCCAGGTATCAGTGGAGAGATGGCTGTGGCTGGAGGGGGAGATGAGGACCACTTTGGGGGCCCCGATCTAAGGTAAGTGATGCATAATGAGCTAGTATGCTAGTCATACTAGCTCACTATAGCTTTGTCTTACAGGTGGTTTTTCAAAAGAAGAAAAAATAACGTGTTTACAACCACTTTAATACTTACCAAAGTCTAGAAATCCTCCGATATGATTTCGTCTTCTTCCAATTCCTCTTCAAGGTCATACAGCAGTAGCATTACTTTCACTATGCTGGGAAAGAGAGAGAGAAAGTTTATTTGCTACATCAAGGAATATGGTTGAGAGAAAGCGAGAATAAGAAAAGAGAGTGTTACATACAGTGGTGTGAAAAAGTGTTTGCCCCCTTCCTCATTTCCTGTTCCTTTGCATGTTTGTCACACTTAAGTGTTTCGGAAAACATCAAACCAATTTAAACAATAGTCAAGGACAACACAAGTAAACACAAAATGCAATTTGTAAATGAAGGTGTTTATTATTAAAGGTGAAAAAAAATCCAAACCATCATGGCCCTGTGTGAAAAAGTGATTGCCCCCTAAACCTAATAACTGGTTGGGCCACCCTTAGCAGCAACAACTGCAACCAAGCGTTTGCGATAACGTGCAATGAGGCTTTTACAGCGTCCTGGAGGAATTTTGGCCCACTCATCTTTGCAGAATTGTCCTAATTCAGTTACATTAGAGGGTTTTCGAGCATGAACGGCCTTTTTAAGGTCATACCACAACATCTCAATAGGATTCAGGTCAGGACTTTGGCTAGGCCACTCCAAAGTCTTCATTTTGTTTTTCTTCAGCCATTCGGTGGTGGACTTGCTGGTGTGTTTAGGATCATTGTCCTGCTGCAGAACCCAAGTTCGTTTCAGCTTGAGTACACGAACAGATGGTCGGACATTCTCCTTCAGGATCTCTTGGTAGACAGCAGAATTCATAGTTCCTTTTATCACGGCAAGTCTTCCAGGTCCTGAAGCAGCAAAACAGCCCCAGACCATCACACTACCACCACCATATTTTACTGTTGGTATAATGTTCTTTTTATGAAATGCAGTGTTCCTTCTACGCCAGATATACTTGGACACACACCTTCCAAAGAGTTCCACTTTTGTCTCATCGGTCCACAGAATGTTGTCCCAAAAGTCTTGGGGATCATCAAGATGTGTTGTGGAGAAATTGAGACGAGCTTTGATGTTCTTTTTGCTCAGCAGTGGTTTTCTCCTTGGAACTCTGCCATGCAGGCCATTTTTGCCCAGTCTTTTCCTGATGGTGGAGGCATGAACGCTGACCTTAACTGAGGCAAGTGAGGCCTGCAGTTCCTTGGACGTTGTTGTGGAGTCTTTTGTGACCTCTTGGATGAGTCGTCGCTGCGCTCTTGGGGTAATTTTGGGCGGCCGGCCACTCCTGGGAAGGTTCACCACTGTTCCATGTCTTCGCCTTTTGTGGATAATGGCTCTCACTGTGGTTCGCTGGATTCCCAAAGCTTTGGAAATGGCTTTATAACCCTTTCCAGACTGATAGATCTCAATTACTTTCTTTCTCAATTGTTCCTGAATTTCTTTGGGTCTCGGCATGATGTGTAGCTTTTAAGGATCTTCTGGTGGACCTTACTGTGTCAAGCAACTCCTATTTAAGTGATGCCTTGATTGTGAACAGGTGTGGCAATAATCAGGCCTGGGTGTGGCTAGAGAAATTGAACTCAGGTGTGGACAACCACAGTTATAGTATGTTTTAACAAGGGGGGCAATCACTTTTTCACACAGGGCCATGATGGTTTGGATTTTTTTTCACCTTTAATAATAAACACCTTCATTTACAAATTGCATTTTGTGTTTACTTGTGTTGTCCTTGACTATTGTTTAAATTGGTTTGATGTTCCGAAACACTTAAGTGTGACAAACATGCAAAGGAACAGGAAATGAGGAAGGGGGCAAACACTTTTTCACACCACTGTACATAGTGGACAGACACAGTGTATAGCGAAGGAAACAGCTGGATCCATAAGAGGACATGGTGGACAGAAAGAGATAAAATAGGAAAGTGTTAATAAGCAAAAAGTGTTATATATATATATATATATATATATATATATATATATATATATATGTCAATGATTGATTGACAAGACATAAAGTTGGCTATTAAAAAGTTAATCACCTTTTTTGGTTGAATCCCGAGGGGTAAGCTTTTCCAGTCTTGCTATGTAGTGTGGTCTTCAGGAGGAGTGCCCTAATCTGTAGCCAGCTAATTTAATATGGTTGGAATCGACATGGCAGCACATAGCAGCAGGCTGTCATCACTACACCATAGGTCCAGTTGAAGGCGACACAAAGTAACCTTTTTGGTAATGTAGTGGGAGCAGTGGGAGACAGTATAGCCAATGCCTGGACTTGTGATGTCTGTGTTATTTTAAATTTACAGGTGTCTCCTACAGCTCCTATTAATCCACCTTTCTGCACTACTATCGTCCAGTCTTCAGTGCTGCTTCCTGTAGCTAAAGTTTCAGGTTCAGAGTCACGGTATTCAGGGGTGGAGGTTCTTTCCCACCCTAAAATCCCATATTGCTCATGCATGCCATGGGCATATGTGAAATGACACCCCAAAATAAATTCTGCTGCTTCTCCTGAGTACGGGGATACCACATATGTGGGACTTTTTGGGAGCTTAGCCGCGTACGGGGCCCCGAAAACCAAGCACCGCCTTCAGGCTTTCTAAGGGCGTAAATTTTTGAGTTCACTTCTCACTACCTATTACAGTTTTGAAGGCCATAAAATGCCAAGATGGCACAAAACCCCCACAAATGACCCCATTTTAGAAAGTAGACACCCCAAGCTATTTGCTGAGAGGCATGTTGAGTCCATGGAATATTTTATATTTGGCCACAAGTTGCGGGAAAATTACAAACTTTTATTTTTTTATTTTTTTTTTTAACAAAGTTGTCACTAAATGATATATTGCTCACGCATGCCATGGGCATATGTGAAATAACACCCCAAAATAAATTCTGCTGCTTCTCCTGAGTACGGGGATACCACATATGTGGGACTTTTTGGGAGCCTAGCCGCGTACGGGGCCCCGAAAACCAAGCACCGCCTTCAGGCTTTCTAAGGGCGTTACAGTTTTGAAGGCCATAAAATGCCAAGATGGCACAAACCCCCCCCCAAATGACCCCATTTTGGAAAGTAGACACCCCTAAATTTAGGGGTACACTAGTGAGACTAGGTAATAAATGGCGGGTGCCCTGAAACTATAATAAAATAACTAACCAACCAGCGTCACCTGTAACAGTTATATGGTGATCACTGGTGAAAGGGTTAACTAGGGGGCAATCAGGGGGCTTTATGCGGTAGTATATGGGGGTCCCTGGCGCTATAAAAAGCTGCGGCGAACCTAAATACCTACCTGCCTAACTAGCGTCACCTGTGACACTAATACAGCGATCAGAAAAACGATCGCTTATTAGGCTGGGTTCACACTGGAGCGATGCGGGAATGCCACGAATGCGCGGCGGGTTCCCGCATCGCATGCCTCCCGGCGGCAGTTCACACTGCCCTATGCGAACTGCTGGGAGTGTCAGTGAAATGTTAATGACACCCCCAGATCAGTTCGCATATCGCAGTGCGATCTGCAAACTTGGATCGCATGGTGTGAACACCCATGCGATCCAATTCTGCGGCGGACCAAAAAAAGGGTCCCGTGCGAGTTTGCGGCGGGTGCGGCGGGTGCAACACGAATTCAGCCATACTATCTGTATAGCTGAACTCGAATCGCACAGAGATCGGATGTGATTTGCACTGCAGTGTGGTGCGAATCACATCCGTTCTCATAAACCGCTGCAATGTGAACCCAGCCTTAGTGACACTGGCGACGGGGGTGATCACGGGGTTAAACCTTTATTGGGGGGGTTAGGGGGTACCTTAGAACTAAAGGGGGCTAACCCTAACTGCCCTAACAGTTATTAGTCACAAATGACACCCGCCGGGTGATCAGGGGGTTAAACCTTTATTAGGTAATAAATGGCGGGTGCCCTGAAACTATAAAAAAATAACTAACCAACCAGCGTCACCTGTAACAGTTATATGGTGATCACTGGTGAAAGGGTTAACTAGGGGGCAATCAGGGGGCTTTATGCGGTAGTATATGGGGGTCCCTGGCGCTATAAAAAGCTGCGGCGAACCTAAATACCTACCTGCCTAACTAGCGTCACCCGTGACACTAATACGGCGATCAGAAAAATGATCGCTTATTAGGCTGGGTTCACACTGGAGCGATGCGGAAACGCCACGAATCCGCGGCGGGTTCCCGCATCGCATGCCTCCCGGCGGCAGTTCACACTTCCCTATGCGAACTGCTGGGAGTGTCAGTGAAATGTTACTGACACCCCCAGATCAGTTCGCATATCGCAGTGCGATCTGCAAACTCAGATCGCATGGTGTGAACACCCATGCGATCCGATTCTGCTGCGGGCCAAAAAAGGGTCCCGTGCGAATTTGCGGAGGGTGCGGCGGGTGTGGCGGGTGCGGCGAATGGCTGAACTCGAATCGCACAGAGATCGGATGTGATTTGCACTGCAGTGCGGTGCGAATCACATTCGTTCTCATAAACCGCTGCAATGTGAACCCAGCCTTAGTGACACTGGCGACGGGGGGTGATCACGGGGTTAAACCTTTATTGGGGGGGTTAGGGGGGTACATTAGAACTAAAGGGGGCTAACCCTAACTGCCCTAACAGTTATTACAGTCACAAATAACACCAATGCAAAAAAAAAAAAAATGACATTGGTGTCACTGTGACTGGGGGGCAGGGGTAATTGGGGGGGTGATCGGGGGGGTGTGAGTGTGCCTGGCATGTTCTACTGTGTGTGTAGAGTGTTGGTGCAACTCACCGATCCGCTCTCCTCCGTGTCGGAACGAAAAATACCGACACGGAGGAGAGAATACATCACTTCCTCTCCTGTGTTTACATTACAGGAGAGGAAGTGATGTCACGGGGGTTTTCTATTCGTCGGGAGCGATCGCGAGGGGGTGGCCATGAGTGAATGGCCGTCCCCTCGTCCCGGATCGCTCCCGGACGAAAACCGACTGCCGCAGGCACCGGGCGGGGGCCCGATCGGGCCCCCGACCCGCGGGAAGGCAGGGACGTACAGGTACGCCCATATGCCTGCCCGTGCCATGCTGTCGACGTACATCGTCGTGCGGCGGTCGGCAACTGGTTAAAGAACACAATACAGCCTACTGTAACTATTCAAAACTATTTTTTTTTTTTTTACTTTATATTGTTTTTTTGTGGAACAGCACTCCATTGTTTAGACTCTAAATGTGTTATAATGCTTTATGTTAATCATTAAAAAACCTGTATGGAAACATAATAGGAAAATTATAACGTAAAACACTGAACAAAAAAAAAAAAAAAAATTTGGGACTTTCATTCAATATCATAGCTGAGAACTGGGTATTCCAGCTTCGGCAAGTTGACTTTTAGGAAAGCAAGTTTTTCCATTAGATGGGGGGCCAGTTGTGAACGTTGGGGGCACAATATGTTACCAGTAACAGAAAAAACGCGTTCACTTTGAACAGTGGTAGGTGGGCATGAGAGGAGTTCTTGGGCTACTTGAGAGAGAGCTGGCCAAATATCTCTCTTGTCATCCCAGAATTCTAAAGGATTTACAGTGGGGGGCAAAATGGGCTCTGCAAGGTATGTAGTTACCATGTCCTGCACACCAATTTTTTTTAGGGAGGGAAGTCTGATGGGTCCCACTACGCT
The DNA here is from genome assembly GCF_037356315.1 of Lithobates pipiens. Lineage (NCBI taxonomy): Eukaryota > Metazoa > Chordata > Amphibia > Anura > Ranidae > Lithobates > Lithobates pipiens. The sequence continues at coordinate 329,878,737 of NW_027507764.1, read as the reverse complement.
GTCTATTGCCCGAAATAAAACAGAGGCTGCTTTGGTGGACTGAGTAGTGGTTGCACTATTGCTATGGCTACTGGACAGAGACACAGAGTCATCTTCCTCCAGCTCTGCTTCTTCATCCTCTTCCTCACGTTGAAGCCTTGAGTTTTTTTGATGTTTCTCTCTGACCCTCTCTACCAATTTATCTCGCCAGAAGGTTAGGGAATTGGATCCCAGGGCAAGCTTGCCCTTCATCCGTGGATCACAAAGAGTGGGCAACATTACTTCAGGGCATGAGTCTGTGAGCTCTTTCAGCCGCCTACTTATTTCAACCTTACACCTCCTGAGCAGGGCCATTACTTCTGGTATATGTCCCCCAGGCAACACCTCCTTATATGAAAGAAAGGCATCTATGTTACTAACCAGATATGACATGAGTGGTACTACTTCCGATATGCTGGCACTTTCTTGGCTCATTTGTTCGGTGACAGCCTTGAAAGGCTTGAGTACTGCCACAAGCTGAGCAATCATTGCCCAATCCTCCCTAGCAAGCGGTCTGCTAATTCCAATGTAATGGTCGCTTGACATGGCATGAAGGGCCTTCTGCTGTTCTAGTATGCGTTCCAACATATCCAAAGTTGAATTCCATCTCGTGACAACATCAATTTTGAGGCGGTGCTCATTCAGCACTTGTTTTTTTTGCTCCTTTCTGAGGATATGGCTATCTTTGACACTACGATGAAAGTGTGCCGCAATCTTGCGACACGAGTCAAGTAGTGCGGCCAGCTTTCCAGATGTGTTGTCCTCAGAAAGGGCATCTTTCACAACAAGATTTAGCAAATGGGCTGAGCAGCGCACACTCACATATTTCCCATCCCGTACAGCTTTGAGCATATTTGACCCCCCATCTGTGACAATAAAGCCCATCTCTGCCCGAGTACCTGCCTGCTCTCCCAACCACTGTGCCACCATCCTCTTCAGAGATTGAAGAATGTTGTGGGAAGTGTGTTGCTCATCCATGACCTCAGTATGGAGAAGGAAGGAACGGTATCCTTGCTTGGCTAAGGTGGTTGAGCCTCTTGCCCCGGAACATAACATGTCTTGCGGCACCTTAGGTTGTCACCAATGTGCTGTCAGGGACAAAAAGGCATGCTGGCCACTTGGAGCACTCCATAAATCTGTGGTGAAGTGCACCGACTGCCCAGGAGCCTTTGCCAGCTCCTCCTTCAACACTCCAACACATGAGCTGTAAAGGGATGGCACTATAGTACGGCTAAATGTTGTACGAGAAGGGACTTTGTAGCCGGGGGCCAGAGTTTCCAAAAGTTGTTTAAAGGGCTCCCCTTCAACCATATTAAAAGGAGCTCCTCCAACTGCTATGAGCTGTGCTATTAATCTTGTAACTTTACAGGACTGCTGGCGGGACATGACTTTTGCATGAAAGGCACCAACTTGTTCAAGGGTCGCCTGTGTGTATGTGGAATGGCGGGTATGTGACATTTGACTCGATGATGCTGTGGAAGAAGTGGCATGATAAATATGTGACTTAGCCTGTGTACTGCTAATAGCAATAGTCAAACCTGAATTTACACTAGTTGTGCATGGAGGAGAAGCCACACCATGTTCCTCCCTTAGTAGCACAGCTTGGTGGTGAGAGCGCATGTGTTGATTCATGCCTGCATTTGTAAGATGTCCTATCTTTTGCCCACGGCTCACCTCCCGACAGCATAGTTTATATTTGGCTATGCGTCCATCACCATTTGCTGTAAAGTACTTCCATATCTGGGAACGGCGACTGGAAGAGCCACTGGATGCAGGTGCTGAAGATTGCTCTGCTGAGGTTTCAGCAGCCTGCTGTGCTGGAACAACTGGTTGCTTGGCTGTGGTCTGTGACTTGACCACAGGGGGCATAAAGATAGCGGGAATGGGGGCAATGTCTGGCTTTGGGGGCCTAGCCTGAATGGTGGCACCGGTGGCAGAACTTTTAGATACAAGGGCAGGAGACTCTAATATTGAAATTGGAGAAGATGGAGAGTTCATTAGAGGTGACATTTGTGGTGAAGGTGATGAATATAGAAGGGGTGATTTACTGGTGTCATCTGCAAATGGACGTCTACTACACTCACGTCCGTAGTCAGGCTGCTGAATGTCTATTTCCCCTGATATTAAGGGCACATGCAGAGTTCCCTCATTATCAAATCTACCCTCAGCAAATGTTGTGTCGGTGGCAATAGAAGTAGTATTGTTGCTTGCTGTGGCGATGTCAGCATAATTCTCCAAATCTAGCACCTCCTTTTTTGGTTGTTTGTGTGGATTTAAAGCCCATAAACCCTGTGACGTAATTGCACGGCCTTTGCTGTAGAACTTAGATGTTGTTACAGCAGTTATGTTTGAAGTAGTTGGAACACTGGTGGTTGATTTAGTGGGTATGGGGTTGCTAAACAGCCGGCGCTTAGTAGGTGGCTTATTCTTCCTAGTCTGCACACTGGCAGTATTAGCAGCTTCTCCAATTACACTGTTTGTTCTTTTTAGTTTAATAGGTGGGCTGCTCAGAGTCAGCTGACTACTTGCACTGCTTTCTCTCTGTCTCCTCATGCTAACAGCTCTGTTGGACATCTGACCATGGTCAGAAGAAATAAGTACTGATGCACTGGTGGTGCTGCTGCTGCTTGTGCTGCTACCATGAGCACTTTTGCTGAATGTGTGAGCAGTCTGACTCTGAGAAGGCTCCATCATAAAAACACAGTCAGAGCCTGTCCTCCTCAAACAACTATGACACTGCCTGCCCTGAAACAGTTACTTCACTGACTTCACAGTCACACAGCTATCTGATCACCTGACTACCTAGCCCCACCCTGATACCTTATGACTGCAATAAGTGTAAAAAAATTAATTAATCGTCCTAATATCTCAATCCCACTATCTCCCTCTAAAACATCAATAACAATAATAATTGTTGACAACTACTAGAGTAGATTTTAAGACAGTCTATTCAAGGCAATTAGAAAAAGGCACACCTCTTCAAAGACAAACCACAAGAAGACACTCACTCTCAGTCTCTCTATCTGTGCTGTGGTAAACCCTGCCAGTAGGATTTGTTTTTTATAGATTCATTCATAGCCCCACCCACAATAAGAAATGAAAGTAGCTGATTGGACAATTCTGATTGGACATTTTTCTATTTTTCGTTTCAAATTCGATTAGATTCGATTCGATTTTTTGACATTAGAATTTCGTATAGAATGAATTTGAATTTGAATAGAAAAGATTTCAATAGAATAGACTAGAAAAAAAATAGAGCAGAATAGAATAAAATATAATATATTCTATTCTGTTCTATTGTTTTTCTAGTCTATTCTCTATTTCCATTCTAATCTTTTCTATTCAAATTCGAATTCATTCTATACGAAATACGAATGTCGGAAAGAAATATATATGTATTAGAATACCACCATCTTCCGAAATTCGAATTTAGTATATAATGATTTCACCAAGTCACTAAATTTGGGGTTTCTAGCATCAAGTGACCGCGAGATACATGGCCCTAAAGTTGGGTCACAAAATATTTTCGAATGCGGTTGAAATAATTTCGAATCATGTTGAAACCATTTCGAATGCGTTGAAATAATGTTGAATCATGTTGAAATCATTTCGAATGCGGTTGAAATCATTTCGAATCATGTTCAAATAATTTCGAATGCGGTTGAAATAATTTCGAATCATGTTCAAATCATTTCGAATCCGGTATTGAGTCGAATTTCGGCCGAATTCTGTTGAATTCGTTAGCATTGTAATTCGGTAATTCGGATGCATCTGAATGTCCGAATAATGAAAATTCGTCCGAATTTCGATTCGTAACGAAATGAAATGCACATGTCTAGCATGCTATGAAGTAATCACCCTGACATCGTTGTCCAGTGTGAAAATTACTTTCTGATCTTTATTTTCTCTTTTGCTTGCCATTTATATAATTCCGGCTGGTCATGAAAAAAACAAGCAAGGCGAGATGTATGCAAAACATATTATTGCGACATATTACTGTATTACCGTAACAAATGAATATATATATATATATATATATATATATATATATATATATATATATATATATATATATACCGTATATACTCGAGTATAGGCCGACCCGAATATAAGCCGAGGCCCCCAATTTACCCCCAAAAAAACTGGCAAACTTATTGACTCGTGTATAAGCCGAGGGTGAGACATGCCTGTCCATCCCTGTGTGTGTGTCCGTCCATCCCTGTGTGTCCGTCCGTCCCTGTGTGTCCGTCCATCCCTGTGTGTCCGTCCATCCATCCCTGTGTGTGTCCATCCATCCATCCATCCCTGTGTGTGTGTGTCTCCATCCATCCATCCATCCATCCCTGTGTGTGTGTGTCTCCATCCATCCATCCATCCATCCCTGTGTGTGTGTGTCTCCATCCATCCATCCATCCATCCCTGTGTGTGTGTGTCTCCATCCATCCATCCATCCCTGTGTGTGTGTGTATCCATCCATCCATGTGTGTGTGTGTGTGTGTGTGTGTGTGTGTGTGTGTGTGTGTGTGTGTGTGTGTGTGTGTGTGTGTGTGTGTGTCCAGCCTACCTGTGTCCCGAGCCTTTGTCCCGAGCCTCCGTCCCATGTCGTGCCTTGCCTTCGTCCCGTCCCGTCCCGTCCCGTGCCGTGCCTTGCCTTGCCTCCGTCCCGTGCCCTCTTCGTCGGCGGCCATTGTAAAATTCAAAAGCCGCGCCTCCTCCTTCGCCTGTGATAGGCGGAACACTGAATTTCCCAGCAGCCTGTGTTCCGCCTATCACAGACGTCGTATCATCCTCGTCCGTAGTACGAGGATGATACGACGTCCGTGATAGGCGGAACACAGGCTGCTGGGAAATTCAGTGTTCCGCCTATCACAGGCGAAGGCGGAGCCGGAGGCGCGGCTTTTGAATCAGAATGGCCGCTGTCTGTCTGCTCGACACGCTGATCGAGCGGGCAGACAGCGATGACTCGAGTATAAGCCGAGGGGGGCACTTTCAGCCTCAAAAAAGAGGCTGAAAATCTCGGCTTATACTCGAGTATATACGGTATATATATATGCTTTTAGCTGATTTAGCAAGTTTAGCAAGTTTAGTAATTAATCATAGTTATATTGGATATTTTGGTAACTTCTTCTTCCTCTTTCTTCAAAACGAGACGTTGGATGTTGATGTCATGTCTGTCTTGGGTGTACTTCTCGGAAAAATTGGTACAGTCTTTTTATAATTCTTTGCAGTTCAGCTTCAAGATAAGGGGGGGGGGGGGGGGGGGAGAGCTAGCAGTTATCTGAAGTACAGTTAAGGTTTAGCAAGCTTATGCAGTGATATTACATATTGAAATAGGCATTTTATCATTCTACCTAATACCTTATATGACAATTTAATGTGATACCTTAGTCACAGCTAGTGATGGACGAACTTCCGACGGGACGTTTCGCGAACGCGAAACGCGAACGGACACAAACGTTCGCGAAAACGACCGTTCGCCGCGGGCTCCATTGACTTCAATGGGAGGCGAATTTCGCAAACCTTTAGGTCGAATTTGCGGCCACGGGGTAATTATTAGGGGGTAGCACGTAGTCCCACCACCTGGACAATAGCATAATACATGTATGAGGTGAATTTGGGATCGATAACTACAAGCATTTTTTTTTTATTTGGGAAATTGTTCTGACAATTCAGGACTATGGAGCTAATGAAGGCAATGGAGGAGAGGGAAGGTCAGGGACCAGGGTAGGCAAACAAGAGGGTGCAGGAGATACAGAGCACTGACAGCAGCACCGTAATACAGAGCACTGACATCAGCACCGTGACATACAGCGCTGACAGCAGCTCCGTGACATACAGCGCTGACAGCAGCTCCGTGACATACAGCGCTGACAGCAGCTCCGTGACATACAGCGCTGACAGCAGCTCCGTGACATACAGCGCTGACAGCAGCTCCGTGACATACAGCGCTGACAGCAGCACCGTGACATACAGCGCTGACAGCAGCTCCGTGACATACAGCGCTGACAGCAGCTCCGTGACATACAGCGCTGACAGCAGCTCCGTGACATACAGCACTGACAGCAGCTCCGTGACATACAGCGCTGACAGCAGCTCCGTGACATACAGCGCTGACAGCAGCACCGTGACATACAGCGCTGACAGCAGCTCCGTGACATACAGCGCTGACAGCAGCTCCGTGACATACAGCGCTGACAGCAGCTCCGTGACATACAGCGCTGACAGCAGCTCCGTGACATACAGCGCTGACAGCAGCTCCGTGACATACAGCGCTGACAGCAGCTCCGTGACATACAGCGCTGACAGCAGCTCCGTGACATACAGCGCTGACAGCAGCTCCGTGACATACAGCGCTGACAGCAGCTCCGTGACATACAGCGCTGACAGCAGCTCCGTGACATACAGCGCTGACAGCAGCACCGTAAGCAGCCCCAGGAGGAAGTCAGCACAGCACAGGGATGGTGTGATCCCCTCATAATAAGAACCCCCAGGAGGAAGTCAGCACAGCACAGGGATGGTGGGAGCCCCTCATAATAAGAACACCCAGGAGGAAGTCAGCACAGCACAGGGATGGTGGGAACCCCTCATAATAAGCAGCCCCAGTAGAAATATGACACCGCTCAACCTCTTCAAAGAGGAGGGTAGGGGCATATAGTACGGTGTGCTTTTTTGGGTCAGGGAAGTGAGCCAAATGAATTAAGAAGGTCTGTGTGCTTGATTCCAAAAATTGTTTATAGACATATACATGGTCTACTGATCACATGTGTTGAATTCCTCCGAGATCCATGCCTCATTCATTTTTAGAAATGTGAGGTAGTTAACACTGTGGTGAGCTAGGCGAGTACGCTTATCGGTCACAATCCCCCCTGCTGCGCTGAACGTCCTTTCGGACAGGACACTGGATGAGGGGCAAGCCAACAGTTCGATTGCAAATTGGGCAAGCTCTGGCCAGAGGTCAAGCCTGCCCACCCAGTAGTCTAGGGGTTCATCACTCCTCAGAGCGTCCACATCGGCCGTTAACCCAATGTAGTCGGACACCTGACGGTCTAGGCGTTCCCTGATGCTGGATCCGGATGACACCTGTCGATGGGTCGGCTGAAAGAATGACCTCATATCCGAAGTCACCAACACATCTTCAAACCGGCCTCTTCTTGCAGGCGCTGTTGGATTGGTACCCGCAAATCCTTCTCTGGGAGTGGGAATTGCTCCTCTGCCAGCGCACGCAAAAGCAGAATGCAGCATTTCTCGAAGCAAGGCCTGGAAGTGCTGCATTCTGACAGCCCTCTGCGACGGCGGTAACATTTCCGCCATTTTGTGTTTGTACCGGGGGTCTAAGTACGTTGCCACCCAGTACTGGTCCTTGACCCTCATGCTTTTTATACGGGGGTCCCTATTAAAACACTGGAGCATGAAGGCCCCCATTTGCACTAAAGTGGAAGCGGTGTGGTGGCCTGGCTCCTGCTCATCATCCAGGATAATGTCGTCCTCTTCATTCTCCTCTCCCCATCCTCGCACAACAGGGATCCCAGAAAGGTTTAAAGCATGCTCTTCTTGCTCCTGCTCATCCGCCCCGGCACCATCCTCCTCTGACTCCTCATCAGACTCCTGTTGTTGACTTGTCTCAGATAGAGTAGCCCCCCCTGGGAATTCATCCAGCATTGCGACTTCCTCATCTTCCCGCTCCTGCTCCTCCACAGCCTGATCAATGACACGACGCAATGCACGCTCCAGAAAGAAGGCATAAGGTACCATGTCACTGATGGCGCCATGGCTGCGACTGACCAGTTTGGTGATCTCCTCAAATGGCCGCAGAAGTCTGCATGTGTCGCGCATGAGCAGCCACTGGCGCGGTGAAAAAAAACCCAGCTCCCCAGAACCGTTTCTTTCGCAGAGTTCATACAGGTAGACGTTAACTGCACGTTTCTGCTGGAGCAGCCTATCAAGCATATAGAAGGTTGAGTTCCATCGCGTCGGGCAATCGCAAATAAGACGTCTGACCGGCAGATGGTGTCGCCGCTGAATGTCAGCAAGGCGAGCCATGGCCGTGTAAGATCTTCTGAAATGGGCCGAGATTTTCCTTGCCTGCCGCAAGATGTCCTGGACCCCAGGGTATTTGACAAGGAATCGCTGCACGACCAAGTTTAAGACGTGTGCCATGCACGGCACGTGCGTGATTTTGCCCTGTTTCAATGCGCTAAGCAGATTGGCACCGTTGTCACACACCACTTTACCAACTGTCAAATTGAGCGGTGTTAGCCACTCATCTGCCTGTGAACGCAAAGCTGAAAGGAGTGCCGGGCCAGTGTGGCTCTTTGCTTCCAGGCACAACAGACGCAGCACGGCATGGCAACGTCTCACCTGGCATGTGGAATAGGTTCTGGGGAGCTTGGGCGGTGCAGTGGAAGAGACGCTAGCAGCGGAAAAGGAGGAGGCAGCTGAGGAGGAGAGGGAGGAGGATGGAGTAGGAGGAGGAGAAGAAGAGTCAGGCCTGCATGCAATCCGTGGCGGTAAAACCAAATCTACACGGGTGCCACGGGTTACATGCTTGACGGCCGTCAGAAGGTTCACCCAGTGGGCAGTAAAACTGATATACCTTCCCTGCCCGTGTTTGCTAGACCACGTGTCTGTGGTCAGATGTATCTTGGCACCGACACTGTGTGCCAGAGATACATTCACTTGCCGCTGAACATGGCCATATAGCTCTGGGATGCCCTTCTCTGAGAAATACTTCCTTCCTGGGACCTTCCATTGTGGTGTTCCAATGGCCACAAATTTGCGAAAGGCCTCCGAGTCCACCAGTTTATATGGCAGTAGTTGGCGGGCTATGAGTTCTGACAAGCCAGCCGCCAACCGTTGGGCAAGAGGGTTATCCGGCGTCATCATTTTTTTACGCTCAAACATTAGGCCCACGGAAGCCTGCCTTTTTGCAGAAAAATGTGAGCTTGGCGTGATGGAAGGTGGAGTGGAGGACAATTGTGAGGAGAGAGGAGAAGGAGAAGTAGAAGACGAGGCTGGACGGTGAGAGCCTGCAGTGTGGCTTTGTGTGTTCCGTTGCTCCCACTGGGCTCGGTGATGGCTGCTCATGTGCCTTCTTAAGGCGGTCGTCCCTAGGTGAGTATTGGGCTTACCGCGACTAACGCGTTGACTGCAAAGATTGCAGATGGCAACGCTATTGTCAGCAGCGGACACGTTAAAAAAAGCCCACACTGCGGAGCCATGTGCCGGTGTCCTGGGAGCGCCAGATGTGACCGTACATGGTCGATGACTCGCTCCTGATACATTTGCAGTCTGCTTTGTCCCTGCTGTGCAATGTAAGTCATTGCTGCTTCTCCTCCCTATCTGCTGGTCCATATCTCCCTCTGAACTCCCCTCCTCTTCCTCTCTTGTGGGCACCCACGTGACATCACTAGACACGTCATCATCAACGTCACCTTCCCCACCGCTATAAGTAGAGATCTCGGAGTAGGCAGCAACACCGGGGACCAACCTCCTCCTTGGGCTGATCTGGGTACTGGCGTCAGACTGCTGAGTAGCGCTTGTTGCTACCTCCTCTTCCTGATCCAATACCAAGAGTGGCTGCGCATCAGAAATGTCCTCTTGATATGGATCGGAAAATAATTCCAGTGACTCAAGCGGAAGGTATGTGGTGGTGGTGGTGGTGGTCGTGTTGTTGGTGGTAGTGTCTTTGGGGGTGCACATAGCAGAGAGTGAAGAAGAGGGTGCAGATCGAGAGGATGAGGAGGGTGCAGAAGAGTAAGGCTGAGCGAGCCACTCAACCAAGTCTGGTGCATCCTTTAAAGTAATTGAACGCACCTTCTGCAACTTCCCACTTTGGCTCAAGCCTGTTGCTCCTGCCCTACCCCTACCACCCCTGCGGAAGGGCCTGCCTCTTCCTCTGCCTGTCATTTTTTAAATGACCCTGTGACAAAACTCTTAGTCCCTATACCGATGAAGGACTGCTGCAGTATAGGGCAGCGGTCAGCAGTGGTGCACGTCAACCCTATCTATTGTGGACCGATAGCGGTCCTTACAGAACAGCAGACTGTACCGCACTCAAGCCTATGTACCGTAGCACCCTATACCAAGTTACCAGTCCTTATAAGAACTTTTGTGGAACAAGCAGGTTGTGTGTTAGTGATTAGCAGACTGTACGTCAGTCCCTATACCGCTGAAGGACTGCTGCAGTATAGGTGAGCGGTCAGCAGTGGTGCACGTCAACCCTATCTATTGTGGACCTATAGCGGTCCTTACAGAACAGCAGACTGTACCGCACTCAAGCCTATGTACCGTAGCACCCTATACCAAGTTACCAGTCCTTATAAGAACTTTTGTGGACCAAGCAGGTTGTGTATTAGTGTTTAGCAGACTGTACGTCAGTCCCTATACCGCTGAAGGACTGCTGCAGTATAGGGCAGCGGTCAGCAGTGGTGCACGTCAACCCTATCTATTGTGGACCGATAGCGGTCCTTACAGAACAGCAGACTGTACCGCACTCAAGCCTATGTACCGTAGCACCCTATACCAAGTTACCAGTCCTTATAAGAACTTTTGTGGAACAAGCAGGTTGTGTGTTAGTGATTAGCAGACTGTACGTCAGTCCCTATACCGCTGAAGGACTGCTGCAGTATAGGGCAGCGGTCAGCAGTGGTGCACGTCAACCCTATCTATTGTGGACCGATAGCGGTCCTTACAGAACAGCAGACTGTACCGCACTCAAGCCTATGTACCGTAGCACCCTATACCAAGTTACCAGTCCTTATAAGAACTTTTGTGGAACAAGCAGGTTGTGTGTTAGTGATTAGCAGACTGTACGTCAGTCCCTATACCGCTGAAGGACTGCTGCAGTATAGGTGAGCGGTCAGCAGTGGTGCACGTCAACCCTATCTATTGTGGACCGATAGCGGTCCTTACAGAACAGCAGACTGTACCGCACTCAAGCCTATGTACCGTAGCACCCTATACCAAGTTACCAGTCCTTATAAGAACTTTTGTGGACCAAGCAGGTTGTGTATTAGTGTTTAGCAGACTGTACGTCAGTCCCTATACCGCTGAAGGACTGCTGCAGTATAGGGCAGCGGTCAGCAGTGGTGCACGTCAACCCTATCTATTGTGGACCGATAGCGGTCCTTACAGAACAGCAGACTGTACCGCACTCAAGCCTATGTACCGTAGCACCCTATACCAAGTTACCAGTCCTTATAAGAACTTTTGTGGAACAAGCAGGTTGTGTGTTAGTGATTAGCAGACTGTACGTCAGTCCCTATACCGCTGAAGGACTGCTGCAGTATAGGTGAGCGGTCAGCAGTGGTGCACGTCAACCCTATCTATTGTGGACCGATAGCGGTCCTTACAGAACAGCAGACTGTACCGCACTCAAGCCTATGTACCGTAGCACCCTATACCAAGTTACCAGTCCTTATAAGAACTTTTGTGGACCAAGCAGGTTGTGTATTAGTGTTTAGCAGACTGTACGTCAGTCCCTATACCGCTGAAGGACTGCTGCAGTATAGGGCAGCGGTCAGCAGTGGTGCACGTCAACCCTATCTATTGTGGACCGATAGCGGTCCTTACAGAACAGCAGACTGTACCGCACTCAAGCCTATGTACCGTAGCACCCTATACCAAGTTACCAGTCCTTATAAGAACTTTTGTGGAACAAGCAGGTTGTGTGTTAGTGATTAGCAGACTGTACGTCAGTCCCTATACCGCTGAAGGACTGCTGCAGTATAGGTGAGCGGTCAGCAGTGGTGCACGTCAACCCTATCTATTGTGGACCGATAGCGGTCCTTACAGAACAGCAGACTGTACCGCACTCAAGCCTATGTACCGTAGCACCCTATACCAAGTTACCAGTCCTTATAAGAACTTTTGTGGACCAAGCAGGTTGTGTATTAGTGTTTAGCAGACTGTACGTCAGTCCCTATACCGCTGAAGGACTGCTGCAGTATAGGGCAGCGGTCAGCAGTGGTGCACGTCAACCCTATCTATTGTGGACCGATAGCGGTCCTTACAGAACAGCAGACTGTACCGCACTCAAGCCTATGTACCGTAGCACCCTATACCAAGTTACCAGTCCTTATAAGAACTTTTGTGGACCAAGCAGGTTGTGTATTAGTGTTTAGCAGACTGTACGTCAGTCCCTATACCGCTGAAGGACTGCTGCAGTATAGGGCAGCGGTCAGCAGTGGTGCACGTCAACCCTATCTATTGTGGACCGATAGCGGTCCTTACAGAACAGCAGACTGTACCGCACTCAAGCCTATGTACCGTAGCACCCTATACCAAGTTACCAGTCCTTATAAGAACTTTTGTGGAACAAGCAGGTTGTGTGTTAGTGATTAGCAGACTGTACGTCAGTCCCTATACCGCTGAAGGACTGCTGCAGTATAGGTGAGCGGTCAGCAGTGGTGCACGTCAACCCTATCTATTGTGGACCGATAGCGGTCCTTACAGAACAGCAGACTGTACCGCACTCAAGCCTATGTACCGTAGCACCCTATACCAAGTTACCAGTCCTTATAAGAACTTTTGTGGACCAAGCAGGTTGTGTATTAGTGTTTAGCAGACTGTACGTCAGTCCCTATACCGCTGAAGGACTGCTGCAGTATAGGGCAGCGGTCAGCAGTGGTGCACGTCAACCCTATCTATTGTGGACCGATAGCGGTCCTTACAGAACAGCAGACTGTACCGCACTCAAGCCTATGTACCGTAGCACCCTATACCAAGTTACCAGTCCTTATAAGAACTTTTGTGGAACAAGCAGGTTGTGTGTTAGTGATTAGCAGACTGTACGTCAGTCCCTATACCGCTGAAGGACTGCTGCAGTATAGGTGAGCGGTCAGCAGTGGTGCACGTCAACCCTATCTATTGTGGACCGATAGCGGTCCTTACAGAACAGCAGACTGTACCGCACTCAAGCCTATGTACCGTAGCACCCTATACCAAGTTACCAGTCCTTATAAGAACTTTTGTGGAACAAGTGAGTTGTGAATGTTTAGCAGACTGCAGCAGAAGGGCAGCAGTCAAGTATAATATCCTTTCTATATTTGGAAGAAAGAATATTATACATGTACAAGCCTATTACTGTACCACTGATACCAGTCCTGAAAAGAACCTTTGTGGAACTAATAATAACAGCAAGTCTTTAAAATTACCCTCACTGCCTGACAACACTGCTTCCTTCCTGTCCCTATACAAATTGGCAAAAAAAGAGAACGATTAGTGGTTACTGGAACAGCTCTTTTGTGGACCTTGATAGTAACAGCTAATGATGATGATGATGATGATGATGATGAAAGACTAATCTGGCTGTCCCTGTAGCATACACCGTCCTTTCCCTTTCTCTAAACTAACAAAAGACACTCAGGCTGCTGCAAGAATCAGCAGCACAGCAAACCTATCAACACCTAACACCTATACCAGTCCTGAAAAGAACTTTTGTGTACCAAATAGCTAGTGGTTTATCTCTCCCTACTCCACACAGGAACCTGTCCCTATCGTAACAGAAGAAAGAATGTAAAATGGCCACCGGATCGGGTGTATTTATAGGTTAGGGGGAATGTACAAGTGTCCATGTGCTGTCATGTCTCAATTGGCTGTCCTGTATCACATGATAAACGTGTCACCAAAGGTTAAAGTTCTTGTATACATTAAACACGTAAGTCCGCCGCGGCGAACGACGGAAAAAGGCGTTCGAACGTGCGGACCGCGAATGTCGGAAATTCGCCGCGAAACGACCGCCGGGCGAACCGTTCGGCCATCACTAGTCACAGCCATTACAGCACATTATGTAATGTTCTTCACCATTAGCTTTATTAAAGTTGAAATAAATTAATTATTTGATGTTTACACGTTGAATCAGTGCCAGAATCTCTTCATCTAGAAGTCTTCTCTCCAGTGGCAGTCCCTCAATTAGGGGTACAGAGGTGCCGCTCCCTATCCATGCATTCGGCCTCCTAATCTACATGGCGGACACCAGACGCATGGATTCCAATGAGGTTTTTTTTAAAGCATGTGATAAGAGCCAGAGGCTCTAATAGGCTTCAAAAAAAGGCGGGCTTGGGTGCAGAGCATTGCACCCGGAGCCCACCCAGTTGTATGACAACAGCAAGTGAATATTCACTATTGTTACACTGATTCTCCTCCCGGCCAATCAGGAAGCGGGTCCGTGGTGGCGTATGGCCGGCATAATGGCGAGCAGATACGGGGGAAGCCTGGAGGGGAAACACGGCATCTGGGACATAGAGGAGATTGAAGGGGAAAGCAGCCACCACCGCTGTCTCCACATGTCAGTCCGGGGGCAGCTGAGGGTGAGGGAGCTGGTGACCAAGGGGGTGTGAGTATGGTGCATGGTGTGGGCTAGAGTGATGGGGGGCCATGGTCATGTTTGTCTGCCACTCCCCCCACTGATGGAGCACCAGCCACCACTGTTTCTCTGTGTTATTCTCTGTGAGAGAAGGGTCCTATTTGACCAGCATCCTTTCCCCCACACTCTGGCACCAGAATTGAGCAAAAAGATCCCCCGCACAGATATAGCAGCAGCCATCTTGGTAAAAACCTGAAGAAACTAGCATTCTGATTGACTGTCGCTTTGGATGTTAAGTCCACACCATAGAGCTGGCTAAAGGAGGAGGTCTGCATTTTAGGGAACTTGAGAGAGAGAACAAAACTGCAAGAAGCAGTGCTGCAGAAGGAGACAGACTATTGATTCCACAGGTGAGAGAGAGTGAGTGTAGGTAGCTACTGTGACATGGAAAAGTAGGACAGAACCATAAAGATAAGTTACCAGAGCTTAGAGAGTAAAACTACTGACACCAGGTGGGAAAGAAAAGCCTGAGCTGTGCTGCAGCTGGACTAACCCCAGCTCAGGAGGGGTTCCTGTGTGTGGCATGACCTGTTGCCAAGCCTTCAAGAGGCAGCCAGAGACCAGCATTTGTGGTGGTAAGACTCTGTCATCAGCGTTCTTTGAGCTGTCCTTTAAAAACCTTACAACCACCCAGTGATGGCTCAGGATTTTTTTGGAGCTTTTCTTCCCCAATTTGGAATTACAAAGACTAATATAGAGAGCACTCCAACAAGAGATCCACGAGCCTCAACACTGACAGGACTGAGCTGTTAACTCCACTGGCCAGTGGCATAGCTAGGGCCTTAACCCTTTTACTGCCACTGAGAAAGCTTTTATCAGTGACAGCAGGGGCTTTTACACACATTTCCACCTGTAACAACCACCAAGTTAGAGGTCATAAGGTATCAGTAGTTAGTTGCTCTGCCAAGTTTATATTTTAGTCTGAAGTACAGACCAGGAGGTGGAACATTGAACCAGGGAAGCAACAGGGACAAGGCCACTGGAATCACTGATTCAGTTCTGCCCACACTTAGTAAGAAAGGTTTGAGAAAAGACCAGGTCAAATACCCCATCTTTGGAGGTTACCTGACCTCCAAAGCTCTTACCAGCAGAAGGGGCATTCTACAGACTGATTAATAAAGAGTGGGATCCATTGTAGCTTTGTAATAGGTTGATCTACCAAAGGGTGTGAGGGCAGTCCTAAAGCTGTGGTTATTCCTCCCTACATACTGTAGGTAGTGTGCTAAGAGCCTTATACAATAAGCATGGTCACTTATTGCAAGAGAACTTTCAAGCTGGTAAGGGATTAGTTAATGAATGATTAGTTAATGAATTTGATAGCTACTGTCTGATGCATACAGTGGAAAACTTTGCACTCTAGAGCTGCCAGAGTTGCCCCAACAGGCCATCTGTAAATTAAAAGTTCTATAGACCGTACAAAAGAAACTTAAGTTACTTCAAAGGGTGCTGAAATAAAGAGAACCACGCCTAAAGTATTTTCAAAGAATATAAATATTTTTTTTTACCTTAATACATTTGCTGCAATAAGTTTAAAAAAAATAAAAAAACTACAGTACATTAAAGGTGTTCTAAAGGCAGAAGGTTTATGCATTAGGATAAAAAATCTTCTGTGTGCAGCAGCCCCCTGTCAGCCCCCCAATACTTACCTGAACCCCATCTCGATCCAGAAATGTTGAATGAGAGTCTCGGCTGTCCAAGATGCGGCTTCGTGTCTGAATGGGCATGTCTAGTGGACTAGTGTAGAACTCGGTTCAGGTGTCCCCATAGCAAGCTGCTTGCATTGGGGGCACTTGTCAGGAGGAAGAAACCAGGAGCACCAGCGAGGGACCCAAGAAGAGGAGGATCTGATCTGCTCTGTGAAAAACCACTGCACAGAGCAGGTAAGTATAGCATGTTTGTTATTTTTAAACAACAAAAAATCTTTAGTATCACTTTAAAGGGAAGTTTTTTCTATAAAAAAAACAAACATGTTATACTTACCTGCTCTTTTGCAGTAGATTTGCACAGAGCAGCCCAGATTCTTCTCTTCTTGGGTCCCTCTTCTGTGCCCCTGGCCCACAGCAAGCAGGTTACTAAGGAGGCACTTGAGCTGAATAACAGCAACCTGTGTCCATTGAGACACAGAGTTGTGGCCTGGCCCCACCCCCTCTCTCTCATGATTGACTGACTTTGATTGACAGCAGCAGGAGCCAATGGCACCAATGCTGTGTCTCAGCCAATCAGAAGGGAGAGTCTCAGATGGCTGAGGCACTTGTGGACATCGCTAGACAGAGATGGGGCTCAGGTAAGTATTAGGGGGGCCGAGGGGGATTCCGGACACATATAATGCTTTTTACCTTAATGCATAGAATGCATTCAGATAAAAAAAAACATTCTTATTTTACAACCAATTTAACTACCCTCCACAGTCCCAAAAAAACCAACCGTGTTACCAGCATCTTCTCCAGGATATTCCATGCTGTTTCCCAGTCTGCATGTCAATTAGCTGGGAGGAGAGGGCAGGGGCATGTTTTTCCAGTTACTGTGTGCTTCAATGGGCTACCTGAAGGATGCATGACTAGAGAGTCAGGGACAAGTGTGGGTAAAACCAGAAACACTTTCCAGGAACAATATTATACAATATATAATATGATACATTATATGTAAGTCTTATAGTCCTTATTAAAATAAAAAAAAAGGTTAATATCACTTTAAAGGTTCAGTTCACTTTTTTGTGAAAGTTCACATAAAGTTCACCTCTTTTTTACAGAGGTTTAATCTCCCAAACAGAGACCCAGACAGCAATAAAAATCTGTTGATGTCCTAACTCCTCACAACTCTGTCCAAAACATAAAAAAATCTCCATATTCTAAACTGAAGCTAAAGGATACATATGGCAACCTATTATTTCCAGAAGGAGGTAAGCAGTGGCAAGCTCTGCATTTATTATTTTACAATGTATTTTTACCTTTGAGCAAAAAATAAAAAATAACAAAAAAAGGTCATATTTATGATATTCATTAAAATGTATCTAATAATTTAAACACCGGGGCTGATTTACTAAAAACTGGAGAGTGCAAAATCTGGTGCATGTAGCCAATCAGCTTCTAACCTCAGCTTGTTCAGTTAGACCTGGAAGTCGATAGCTTTTTATGCAGAGCTGAACCAAATTTTGCACTCTTCGGCTTTAGCAAATCAACCCCATTATAGTTTAAATGTATCTGAATATACAGTAAACATGCAATATTAATGTTCTTAGGGAAACATGAATGGTAAATATTTTGATGTTCAATGTGGACAAGTGAACTGTTATTGAACAGAGGAATATGGTTCTTTAGCAAAAGAAGTAATTAATTTAATTCAGGATTCCGAAGTGTGAGTTTCTACCTAATGTCTTCTAACTTCAGCTTGTTCAATTAAAGTGTTACTAAACCCACAACAGTGGAACCTAAGGGGTTATTTCTCTGCATTGTGTAAAAAGGCTGTTTGATCCTGTATGCACAGATCCTCCTGTTTTTCTACTTACTCCAGAACATGTCCGGAGTCAGGCTGCGCATGTTCAGTTTGGTGTGTATTGCTAGAGTTTTTTCTTACTTGGGAGAGTGCATGTGATCAGCACAGGGTCAATCAGCACTGTCCAGACAGAGGGTCAGGGGCCCTGGATCCTGATAGGACAGCTCAGTGTAGTATAAAAATTCCTCCTACAAGCTTTACCAGGAACTGATAGAAGTCCCAAGATTGCTATATACTACTGATGAGAAAAGGTATTTAGCAGTTTATATTTACTAAAATAATTTTATTTCCGTGTTCTGTGTATTTAAATGAATAAAGGTGTGTATCTATCACAGGGTGTTCTGTGTATGGTGGGAGAGCAGATATAGTGGATGCAGTGTCCTGGGTTAAGTAACACTTTAAGCTCTAACATTAAAACCTGGAAATATATTGGTTTTCAGGCACAGCTGCACCCAATTTTGCATTCTCAAGATTTAGTGAATCAACCCCACTTTGACCAGTGAATAAACATGCAGTCAGTCGTTTTAACTTTCTGTCACGTCACATGTGCTCCAGCAGTTTTATATACATATCACATGAAACTCAGACAGAACAAATTAACCAGTTTTCCCTTCTTACCACTTACCCCTCTCCTTCTCTTCGATGATGTTACAATATTATACAATCATATAAGTAAGCATCAGTGTTTTTTGATAGAAAACTACTTAGAACCCCAATACATTATTTTTTTTTTTTAGCAGAGACCCTAGGAAATACAATGGGAGTTGTTGCAATTTTTTATCCCACACAATATCTGTGCAGCAATTTTTCAAACAATTTTTGGAAAAAAAACACTTCAATGAATTAAAAAAAAACAAAATACTAAAGTTAGCCCAATTTTTTTGTGAAAAATTATGTTATGCCGAGTAAAGAAATACCTAACATGTCACACTTTAAAACTGCACACACTTGTAGAATGGCACCAAACTTTGGTACATAAATATCTCCATAGGCTATGCTTTAAAAATGTTAACAGGTTACCAGTTTAGAGTTACAGAGGAGGTCTTGCACTAAAATTATTGCTCTCACTCCAAAGTTTGCGGCGATACCTCACATGTGTGGTTTGAATGTCGTTTACATATGTGAGCATGACCTACATATGCATTCACTTCTGTGTGCGAGCATGAGGGGATGGGGGCTCTTCACATTTTTTTAGTGTTTATTTTATTTAAAAAAAATTATTTTATTTTTACTTTTTTTTTTCCACTTTTCCTTTAAAACTTTTTTTTACCACTTTTATTCTTACATCCCTTGTAATAGGAATAGAGCATGACAGGTCCTCTTTACAGAGAGATCTGGAGTATATAAGTTCCCACATCTCTCCTCGATGCTGGAAAGCCTGAGATTAAAAAGCAAAAAAAACCTCAAGCTTCCCAGCAAAAAAAAATGCAGTTTTTACATCCAAGAGTCATAGAGATGGTCAAGGACATGTGGTTCATGGCCTGCACTATGGTAAACCGCTGCCATTTCATGGCGGTTTCATTCTTTGGCTCACCAATCACATGGGAGAAGCACCGGAGGGCGGAGGAAGGGGACCCCCTCCTGTTGCCCGTAAAGGCAATCAAGTATACCCTCTATGATGCCTTATACATTTCAAGGAATTGCCAGCTGAAAAAAAAAGATTATGTGAATGATGCCTACAGCTGCAGGCATTATTCAGATATTACCACTTAAAGCCCAGGACGTCATATGACAGCCTCCCGGTGGGAAGTGGTTAAAGTATCGATTCAGAATGTCTGGTGGTACACACATTATGATGTTTGATGAAAGTTCAATGACAAGTGCTCTAATTGTTTACACAGATGCCTGCATCACCATAAAAAGGCAAGGATTCAACAAATGACTGGCATAGCTCAAGATGCAGGTGGGTTTAATATAGTGTAGTTAATTTATAAGAAAGCTAGTTATTTGTATACAGCTTTATAAATGAACAGTGAAGTTGGTAAAGTAAGTTGTTTTGCATTTTGTAATCATGTAATCAATTATGAAAGTAAAGACATGTAAATGCGCCTTTCTCCCATCATATGCATGCTGTGATGGTGCAATATTTTCAATTGGCCACACTGAAAAAAAGAGCACCTCGGTCTAACTCCCATTACAACACTTTTGTTCCCTTCCTTTACATTATTCAACTTTTGGCTTCTGTAAAACAACTAGAAGACCAACTTCAGTGCACGCCAGTGATTTCTCAGATTATATGACCATCCCAGACCTACACTATTCTGCACAATATTTGTAAATGTGCACATGCCAGGGACTTCTTTCAACTTGTGGCATACATAATTTGCATTAAATAGATTCATTTTTGCAACCTTACCCCTCACTGGCTTACATAAGTAGATAGATGGAAGTAACTTACATATGTGGAGCCAAAAAAAATCCTAGTAGGCAATCTCCTATTGCTATTTACAAAATTGATTTCTCTTTTGCGGTCTCAAGGATTTACATCATATTATATAATCATAAAATATAATATGTCATTAGTATTTACCTGGCCATCTTTCTAGACACTTTCATTGGTTTCATAATACTTTTATAGACTATGCACCTATACTGCATCTCACATGAATTTATGTCTTGACATATGGTCTTTGAGGTGGAACAGCATGAAAGCCTTCAATATGAATTTCCACCTTTTAAAACACATTAACTGCTTAAGGACCACCTCCTGCACATATACATTGGCAGACTGGCACGGCTGGGCACAATCACGTACCTGTACTTGGCTCTTTAAGTGCCCAGCCATGAGTCGGGAGCGCGCTGCCACCGGCACGCTCTCTACCCGGTCTTGAGCTCCGCGACCGCCGCCGCAGGACCAGTGGACCCGATCGCCGCTGGTGTCCCTCGATCGGGTCACAGAGCTGAAGAACGAGGAGAGGTCTGTGTAAACAAACCTCTCCCCGTGCTTCCAACTGTGGCTGTCACCGATCGTCTGTTCCCTGTTATAGGGAAAGACGATCAATGACGTCACATGCTAGGCCACGCCCCCTACAATAAAAAAAAACACATAACGTCACACATAACCCCTCCTTGCCCCCTAGTGGTTAACTCCTTCACTGCCAGCATCATTTACACAGGAATCAGTGCATTTAAATAGCACTGATTGCTGTATAAATGACAATGGTCCCAAAAATGTGTCACAAATCTCCGATGTGTCCACCATAATGTCGCAGTCACAATAAAAATCGCTGATTGCCGCCATTACTAGTAAAAAAAATAATAATAAAAATGCTATAAAACTATCCCCTATTTTGTAAACGCTATAACTTTTGCGCAAACCAATCAATAATCACTAATTGTGATTTTTTTTTACCAAAAATATGTAGAAGAATACTTATCAGCTTAAACTGAGGAAAACATTTTTGTCATATATATTTTGAGGGGATATTTATTATAACAAAAAGTAAAAAATATTGCATTTTTTTCAAAATTGTCACTCTATTTTTGTTTATATCGCAAAAAATAAAAACCGCAGAGGTGATCAAATAACACCAAAAGAAAGCTCTATTTGTGGGAAAAAAAGGACGCCAATTTTGTTTGGGAGCCACGTCGCAGGACCGCGCAATTGTCAGTTAAAGCGACGCAGTGCCGAATCGCAAAAAGGGTCTTGGTCCTTTGGCAGCAAATTGGTCCAGGGCTTAAGTGGTTAAGAAAAAAAAAATCATGTTTGTTAGACATGCATTTGAAAGAAGCCAGTCTGATGTAAAGTTTATAATTATATACAGTATGTAAATTGGAGCAACTGATTTCTGACTGAAAACATTGCCCGCTTTTTGTAGCTTTTATAGCTGTAGACTTATATCTCAGAAATTTTATTTCATTAGAAAGAGAGTGACTGACTCTGCCTGATATACTGGACATTACTAGAAGGAAAATATGCTGCATACAACTGTATTTGTAATGAAATTATAACATTGTGAAGCAGAAGATATTTAAACATGTGAAACCCACATAAAATGATTGTAAGTTAAAAGCTACAATAACTCAAAATCTGTGAACACTAAAAATGCATATAACTTACTCTTAGAAAGGTGGTAAAGCTGTTAGAGCACTGCAGGTCTCTGTGATGCTTCAAGGAAATTGGTGACTATTTCTCAAACCTAAAATGAATTGCCCAGTATGAAATCAACTTTCCAAAAGCTGTTCAAACATCCATAGTTAAAGTGTACCCAAACCCAGGAAAAAAATTTACTTTTAGCAGCTGACAAGTCTTTAGACATTGTGGTTACATTTGTTTTTCAGGCATGGTTTTCCCTTCATTTTCACCTGGTGATTCTGGCAGTAGCACACTGCCTGTTCTAGGGTGACAGTGCTTATTCACTAAGACTACAGAACACCTGCCCCTCCTCATTTTATCTATCTATCTATCTATCTATCTCAAATATGTTAACAAAATATATATATGTATATGTATCTTTATAAACAGTATATATCTACAGTGTTCATAGTATTCATACACCTTGAAATTTTCCACATTTTGTCATGTTACAACCAAAAGCATAAATGTATTTTATTGGTATTTTATGTGCTAGACCAACACAAAGTGACACATAATTGTGAAGTGGAAGGAAATGATAAATGGTTTTCAGATTTAAAAAAAAATAAATCTGAAAAGTGTGGCGTGCATTTGTACTCAGCCCCCCTGATTCATTACTTTGTAGAACCACCTTTCACTGAAATTACAGTTGCAAGTCATTTTGGATATGTATCAGTTTTGCACATTGTTCTTTGCAAAATAGCTCAAGCTCTGTCAGATGGATGGAGATCGTTTGTAAACCGCAATTTTTAAGTCTTGTCACAGACTCTCAGTTGGATTTATATTTGAACTTTAACTGGGCCATTCTAACACATGAATATGTTTTGATCTAAAATTCCATTGTAGCTCCGGCTCTATGTTTGGGGTCCTTGTCCTGCTAGAAGGTGAACTTCCGCCCCAGTCTCAGGTCTTTTGCAGACTCTAATGCCACATACACATGACCAGACTTTTCACTGACTTTTCGACTGAGTTAAGATGGAGTTTTGCTGAAATGGACTTGCCTACACATGATCACACCAAAATCTGATCATTTAACATGATGACGTACAACAGGACTAGAAAAAGGAAGTTCAATAGCCAGTAGCCAATAGCTGCCCTTGCATCGTTGTTGGTCCGTCGGACCTGCATACAGATGAGTGGTTTTCTGGATAGGAACTGGTTCCAGCGGAAAGATTTTAAACATGTTTTATTTCTAAAGTCCATCAGATTTTTAGACAGAAAAGGTCTGATGAAGCCCACACACGATCAAATTGTTCTTTGCTGTTGAAAAGTATGGTCTTGTGTACACGGCATTACAGGTTTTTTTCTAAGATTGCCCTGTATTCTCCCACCTGAGCTGTGGATCTCTGCAGCTGCTCCAGAGTTACCATGGCCTCTTGTCTGCTTCTCCGATTAATGCTCTCCTTACTTGGCCTGGCCTATCAGTTTAGGTGGACGGCCATGTCTTGATAGGATTGCAGTTGTGCCATACTCTTTCCAATTACAGATGATGGATTGAACAGTGCTCCATAAGATGTTCAAAGCTTGGGATATTTTTTGTAACCTAACCCGGCTTTAAACTTGGCCACAATTTTTTCCCTGACTTGTCTGGTGTGTTCCTTGGCCTTCATGATGCTGTTTATTCAGTAAATTGATCTGTTGTTCAGTAAGGTTCTCTAATAAACCTCTGAGGGCTTCACATAATAGCTGAATTTATACTGAGATTAAATTACACACAGGTGGACTCTATTTACTAATAAGGTGACTTCTGAAGACAATTGATTCCACTAGATTTTGGTTAGAGGTATCAGGGTAAAGGGGACTGAATACAAATGCACGCCACACTTTTCAGATATTTATTTGAAAACCATTTATTATTTTCCTTCCACTTCACAATTATGTGCAACTTTGTGTTGTCAATCACATAAAATCCCAATAAAATACATTTATGTTTTTGGTTGCAACATGACAAAATTTTGAAAATGTCAAGGGGTATGAATACTTTTTCAAGGCACTGTATAGATAGATAGATAGATAGATAGAAATATTGATAGATAGATAGATAGATAGATAGATAGATAGATAGATAGATAGATAGATAGATAGATAGATAGATAGATAGATCTATGTATGTATGTTTTTGTGGAAATAACAGTTATACAATGAGAATCAATGGTTGGCACTTGCATTTATATATATAGATAGCACATAGTCATGAATGCTTGTTTGTCATTCACGCATTTTGGAAATTCACTATAGCACAGGGATGATTCACAGGGTGAATTTATCTCTTCTCAGACTTTTTAAGCATATTTCTGCTTTCAGAACAATATTTCAAAAAATTTAAAAGCAGATCATCTCCAAAAAACATACCACATGTTTAGGAACCATTTAATCTATGAGATTAGGCTCTAAGCATAATTGCCATGTGTTTTTCACCTGCTTCTACCACGACTATTGGTTTAGACAGTCACTCATTTATGTGATAATAAAAGAATATTCCTGCGCTACCATATAAACAGTAAATTAATATAAGAACTGCTGCGTACACCGAAATGGATCAAACCGTATCCACTATACATAGGAATAAAAATGATTGGTGGTCTGGGAAGTATATTTCTATTTCCCACCTCTAGCATCAATAAATGTAAACATACACAGAGTAAAAGGTAGGATGTTGTGCAGAAAATAAAGTTAATACAATTAAAAATAAAAATAAATATCCAATGCTTAATAAACCGACTATGTGGCTAAAATTAGACGAATAATTACATAAGTATACTGTAAACAACCTAACGTATCCATAAAGTGCAAAGTGACACAATATGAATCAAATAAAGGCATAAATATGCTGTAAACAATGATGCTTATATCAACATCCATAAAGTGCAGAGTGTTCCAAAAAAAAGGTGTATCCACTTTGTGCAAATAAGCAAACGCACTGCAGAGGCAGGCAAAAAAAAATATAAAATAAATAAAAATAAGAATCAATCCAAATTATACAAGTGAATATCAGTTCACATTTCAAATCTAAAAGTATAAATAAGTGTTCAGTTCATAAATTGTGCCAAAACCAGCCTTCTTTAAGTGCAAGTGCTTCACTGTGCAAACTGTGCAATCTCCAGAAAGTGACAACATCCAGGTGTTTTATCACTCCGTGAACACACACATTAGTAGGCAATGGCCCCTTACCTTGCGGTAAGGAGATAACCGCATGTAAATATAAGCCCACTGGATCTTTTCAAACTCTTCTCCCCAAATCCATAAATACTACTTCTCCTTTAATGTATAAATCCTCAATAAAAACAGCTTATCTCCAAATGAACAGCTTGCACTGTTTGCTGTGTGCATCAGAATTGAGCGTTTTTCCCGTCCCTACACCTAAAGTCATGATCACGTGACTTCATCAGGGAATGCTCTATATCTGGGTATATGCAGGGATCCCTGTTTATCCCCGGATATAGAGCATCCCCTGATGAAGTCACGTGGGCGTAACGTCACGCGTAGGGTTGGGAAAGAAACTTGATTCTGATGCACACAGCGCAAGCTCGCTGCTCGTTTGGAGATAAGCTGTTTTTATTGAGAATTTATACATTAAAGGGGAAGGCCGTTTCTTGCTAGCTGGATAACCTTTGCAGTGTGAGGGATTCTTTCTGGGTAACAGTTACTGGGGGCAAAACTCATACATAACCCCAGGTGAGCCTTTACAAATATAGTTACATTCAACAAGCCTGGAAGCATACCTCCTCTGACTCACTGTATTTCTTTCTTCATCTGGGCCACCATAGATGTTTTGCATATCCTAGAATACACGGTTGGAATTTTTATATACTAACTTACATCACAGTTATGGATACTTGGGGTATTGACCCTATATAATGTTTAAACTGCATGTTTACTCTATCCATCACAATCTTGGCTGTTCACAGGAGTATCCCTTGGAATCCAATCCACGAAATCCATCCATTTTATAGACTACATATTTTTCCCCCCTCCACACTTGGACTCTGAATAAGTCAGGGGGAATTACTGTTCACATTCTATACCTTGTTGGGTCAAACACATTGTTTTTTGAATGTGAGGTGGCTATACAGTTCTTTTAGCATAAGTGTAGTTTGTCTTATCTGGTACCATTTTATATGTTGTACTTCCTTTTGATAATAAATACAAACATTATTCTAATTGATCCAGAGAGTTCACATATACTTTTTGTTGGTAGGGGTGGTTGAGCCAAATATTGGTCTTTTATTTTAGTTTTTGTATTATAAACAAGACTGTAATGTTAATAACAATGTATTGAATGTACTCTTGTGGCTGACTGATACCAGTGGTAAAAAAGGCTAGAAAACAATCATGTAAAAAAATCACCAGGACCAGCTGGCTTACACCCCAGAGTTCTCAAAGAACTTAGCCATGTCCTTATCTCGACCATTATTTCTAATTTTTAAGGAAAGATTACTAACTGGGATGATACTAGCTGATTGATGAAACGCAAACATGGTACCAATTTAAAAAAAAAGGGCTGAAATATATAATTGGTTACTACAGACCAGTCAACCTAACATCAATAGTATGTAAATTATTAGATGTAATGATAAAGAGATCATATCCAAGAATATGCTGATGAACAGAGTATCATTAGTCATAACAAACATGGATTTTTGAAGAACTGTTCTTGCCGGGCCAACCTTGAGGGGGTACTCTGTAATTTGCATAGAGGAGGGCCTGTGTATGTGGTGTATCTAGATTTTGCTAAGGCATTTGACACAGTACCCCACTGACAATGAATCTACAAAATAAGGTATTTTGACATTGATGACATGTTATGTATCTCAATAGGAAACTGGTTGCAGGACCATGTCCAGAGAGTGGTGATTAATGTCATATTTATTAAATTGTAGTTGTGAGTGGGATGCTCCAGGGCTCTGTCCTGAGACCAATTCTGTTTCATATGAACTTGTGCATAAACAATATAGAGATTGGAATAAATACCTAAGCAGGGCAATAACTTCCCAACAAGAACACCTATATAAAATGTGTGGGCAGCTATATGGCTGATGAGGTTCAATGTAAGAAAAGGTAAAGTAATGCACTTGAAATCTAAAAAGTATGCATGCAAGTTACATGCTAGAGAGTGAACCCCTGTGGGAATTAGAATGGAAGTGGATCTGGGGGTTCTAGAAGATGAAAGACTCAGCAATAGCATGCAATGTGAAGCTGCAGCAAGCAAGGCCAGTGGACTATTAGGATGAATTAAAATGGGGATTTACTCTAATCCTACCATTTTTTTTTTAACTCTTGTTCAGCCACATTTTGAGTATAACCAAAAAAAACAAAAAAAAAACAAGTTGTACCGGCGCTCAACCTTCCCCCTTCTGTGCTTAAGGGTCCGCTGCAATCCCAGTCCTAGTCCTCCCCCCAGAAAAACCAGGGTAAGTGAATGATGTATATCATCATCATGGTGGCACAGATTTGGTTATTTTAGTTGACACAAGTGTACTTTTGATTAGAAGATGAATGGTGATTAAGACGGCACAGTGGTACCCCCCCCCCCCCCCACCAACATAACCTTGTCTTCAGAGACACAGCAATTGCTTGGAGGGAGTCGAGGAAACTGGCTAAACTCCCACCCTTCCTTTCTACTCACCTGCCTATTCAAGGCAATCCTTGTTTCACCCCAGGCCTTCACTGCAAAGCTTTCTCGTCCTGGACAGAACGGGGCCTGTCCCTTTTCTCCTCCCTGTGCGACCCGGCTACTGGCAGACCTCTTCCTTTTCAGTCAGTGATGGAATTGTTCTCCATACCCGCCTCGCACTTTCTGCACTACCAGCAGTGTGTCAGCTTTATTACCCAGTGTTGCAAGGAAGAGCTTCTTCGTTTCCAACCCAGCTTCATGGATCAGCTGATACGGGACGAGTGTTTTAAAATCTCTGATGTCTACAAACCCCTTCTGGAACGCTCAACGCCACCGGCCTCCACCACCTCCATTGCAAACTGGTCCTCGGCCTTCCCAGACCCCGACATCGTCTACAAGATCATGCTGGGTCTCAACAAAGTTATGAGACTCACACCCAACGAAATCTGGAGGGAAACCCAGCTTAAGATTGCCCACAGGGCATACGTCCCGTTTTTGTCTCCTAAATCAAAGCAAGACGGGGCATTCTGCCCCCACTGTCAATGTTTAAAGCCACCTCTCTCTCATCGTTTCTGGTCTTGCCAAACAATATCTACATTCTGGGACCAGGTCATAGCATTCATTTTTGATATCACTCTACTGAAACTACCCAAGGATCCTCTGCTCCTAATCTTTGGATATTGGGACCCCTTGCTGCTGCCATGGTCTACATTGCCGGGTGCCGGACCTATTTTAGGGCCCGACTCCCAGCATGCTACAGTCGACTGGATCTTATTATGTCTACTTCTGGCCCGCCGCCTTATACTTCGTTTTTGGCTTTCGTTTCCTGGCCCTCCGGCCTCCCAACTTCTCAAGGACCTTCTATCTCTCCTGTACAAGGAGAGGCTTCTTGCTGACTTTTCCCATGTCTCCCAAAAAGCTGCCTTTTTCGCCAAATGGCGTTTGTTTATCACCGCAACCATGCCGCTACCTGATCAACGTGCATTGGATCAATTGTCTTTTACCTTCAATGATTTGCTTCACTCCTAATATATCTTCAGGAACTACTTAACTGGCTAGACTGCCTTGGTCCTTATTTGCTCCCCAGGTTTCTCCTATGTGGTCATTGCATATGAATCTCTTCTTAAGATGTTATCCTTGTTCCTAATCTGCCTTCTCCCCCCCCCCCCCCCCGGTCCCCTTTTTCTTTCCTGTTGGATCTATAAAGTGTAATTAGGCGCTTTGTTCCGCTAGGGAGCCGGTATCAATACCAGTTCTGCTTAGGGTTCGAAACAGTCCCCGATTCATCCAGTTGGTCCCTGTTGCCCTATGCTATTATAGTATCACTGTTCGTTGAACTCTTCTGTGTTTTACGGTTTCCTCTGCCCCAGGGCTTGCCCTGGATATTTATATCCTCTCTTATTATCGCTGATTGTGCCTTCTTGTATGCCTTTGTATGTTCTTATTCCTTTTTTTGTTCTGAATAAAAATTATAAAAAAAAAAAAAAAAAAGACGGCACAGTTGGAGCAATCGAATTAAAATATCGCACAATAAGGACGCTATATATATATTTTTTTGCAATCATAAATTAATGTCTTGTGTATATATTTTGGATAATATGGGGGCACAGTGATTATTTAGTGAATATAAGTATTATTAAGCATACTCTATTGAGAAGGGGGTAGTATAAATAGTGAATGGGAGGCGCAATCCCCTAAAGATATATATATATATATATATATATATATATATATATATATATATATATATATATATATATGGGAGGCGCAATCCCCTAAAGATATATATATATATATATATATATATATATATATATATATATATATATATATATATATATATATATATATATATACATTTTGAGTATAACTTTAAAAGGAGCTGCACTAAAACATGACAGCACTCATTAATTCAATATAGTGCAAAACATATACCACAATCACACTCAAAATTGACTATAACGTGCAACGTATGCATAAAGTGCTCTGAAAATATAAAGTGCAAAAAGTGAAATAAAGTGCTTCAAAATTATTAAATACATAAATTGCAAATCAACAGTGGCAGAAATGAAAACAAATAAATAAAAATAAATAATAAAGATGCCTAATTTGTATGTCAATAGCACATAAACAGTAATAAATGAATCCAAAAAACAAGGGAAACGTGACCATGTGTAACTATCACGTGTAAATGAATCAAAATGTATCCACTATATAATAGTCCACTGTAGATCTTAAACACCAACGTGACAATCAAACTTCCACCCAAAGATGTCTGTGAGCCACCTCCACCACATATGAACACACTGCCGCTTACCAGAACTCAATGGTCCCTTATTACAGGGGGCCACACAACATATTGGATTTTGACCACAGCCGAGGATGAAGATATTATCAACGAGGGACTCCTATAGCTGAGTTAAACCATCCACCACAAGGGGCCGCACTTACGCTCCAATGAGGAAAAGGTATCCAAGCACCCACTGGTTAATTCATAATATATGTGGTATACGGCAATGTTCCCAAAAATGGAAATAGACTCACATAGCATAAAACCTTTTAAACTTTAATCTTAAAATTAAAAATGTGTGCTTACATAGGAATCAAATGTATCCAGCATAAAACATGCAAGCCGGCTGGCCTCACTACAGAGCCCGTAGCTTCCGGGACCAAGCATACAGCGGTGATGTCAGAATGTTGCTCCTCCTCCCTACGCATTTCGTCATCAATAGGACATCGTCACGGGGCACGGGCGGTGTTCTGACGCACAGCAATAAATACAAGAATAACAACCACGCCTTGGTCTGAGTCACGGGCCATGGATGCCTAAGGAGCAATCTTAACTGTGGGAAAAGGTAGATAAACAGCTAATGTCTATCCGCGAACACCATATATATATATATATATATATATATATTTCTTATTTGATTAAAATAAGTGAATAGTGATTATAAAGAAACACATATTATCTGAAAACAAGCTAACCACAGAAAACTCAGATCAAATAAAGTATTAAATTAGATTATTAGTATTCAATTAATACCAATCATAAAGTGACCTATATTATCCAAAAACAAGGCCTGTCACCCGGGACTCAGATCAAGTGTACAAAAAATGTATATGATACACAATTTATATAATTATAATTTGCTTCAAGAGTTAGCAATAAAAGCATTCACATCCACTTCTATGTTTAATCCAAGTGGGATGTAGGATTTAACCCTATGTACCCAAGACATTTCTAGTTTAGAAATGCTCCTTACCAAACTATTACCACTCCAATGGGGCCTACATTTGTAAATGCCCAAAAAAATGGTATTGGTAGGGTCCCTGTTGTGAACTGTAAGATAATGTTTTGAAACAGAGTGTTTGGTAAAACCTCTGCGTATATTATTAATATGCTCATTAAGGCGAACCTGTAGTGGGCCCACATACTGTAGGCCGCAGGGACATTGGAGTATATAGACTACCCCTGTAGGCGAGCATGTGAAGAAAGGTTCAATAGAAAAACTCTGTGATGTACAGGTGGAAATAAAGGAATGAGTCCTTCTTGTCCTACAACCGTTAAGAGCACAAACTTGGCATTTCCTACATTGATAGTATCCAGTGAGCTCAAAAAAAATTTGATACCACTGCAGGGGAATTTAAAACATTTGGGGCCAACTTATCTTTTAAGGAGGGAGCGCCCCTAAAAACTACTTGGGGCTTCTTGGGCAAAATAGATTTTAGAACCCTGTCTCCCTTCAAAATGTGCCAATGTTTGTTGATTATATGTTTCACCTTAAAATGTTGGCACGAAAAACCTGTGACAAAGGGGTTACGAATGGTCTCCCGTCTTTGGTCATTAGGTCTTTCTCTCAGTAGGACATCTCTATTAGACATGTGCATTCATTTTCGTCCGAATGCATTTTCGTCCGAATTTCAGCTATTTTCGTTTTCGTTTTGACAAACGATAACGAAAGCACAAAATCCGAAAAACGAAAGATCCGACATAAATAAATGCTTTATTTTCGTTTTCATTGTTACAACAGTTCGATATAGAATAGGAGATTCGACATGACTCTGACAATAACAATCTGTCTATAGAACCTGTGGTCGAATGTGCCTAACCTTACCTCTATTAGTCCAAGATTATATAGAGAAAATATTCGACAGAGAAAAAAGATTTGACAGAGAGAAAAGATTCTGCAAGTTACTGTCCTAAAAAGTGTTTGGGGACCCGGGTCCTGCCCCAGGGGACATGTATCAATGCAAAAAAAAGTTTTAAAAATGGCCGTTTTTTCGGGAGCATTGATTTTAATAATGATTAAAGTGAAACAATAAAAGTGTAATATTCCTTTAAATTTCGTAGGGGGGGGTGTCTATAGTATGCCTGTGAAGGGGCTCATGTTTCTGGTGCTTAGAACTGTCCCTGCACAAAGTGTCATTTATGCAGGAAAAAAAGTCCTTTAAAATCACTCGCAGCTATTATGAATTGTCGGCTCCCGTAATACAGAGAACGAACACTCATTGAAAGTCATTGATAAAAAAATAAATAAATTAATTTAAAAAAAAGCATGGGGTCCCCCAAATTCAATTAACAGGCCCTTCAGGTCTGGTATGGATATTAAGGGGAACCCTGCCTCAAATTTAAGAAAAAATTTGACGTGGGGTTCCCCCTAAATATCCATAACCAGACCCTTCAGGTCTGGTATGGATATTAAGGGGAACCTCGCGTCAAATTTAAAAAAAAATTGACGTGGGGGTCCCCCTAAAAATCCATACCAGACCCTTTATCCGAGCACGCAACCTGGCAGGCCGCAGGAAAAGAGGGGGGACGAGAGAGGGGCCCCCCCTCCCTCCTGAACCGTACCAGGCCACATGCCCTCAACATTGGGAGGATGCTTTGGGGGTCTGTGACCCCTCAAATCACCTTGTCCCCATGTTGATGAGGACAAGGGCCTCATCCCCACA
Source organism: Lithobates pipiens (assembly GCF_037356315.1). Taxonomy (NCBI): domain Eukaryota; kingdom Metazoa; phylum Chordata; class Amphibia; order Anura; family Ranidae; genus Lithobates; species Lithobates pipiens. Next base: position 329,846,220 of record NW_027507764.1, on the reverse strand, counting down.
ACCGTGGCTGGTGGTTGTGGAGGTCTGCGGGCGGGGGGCTTATCAGAATCTGGAAGCCCCCTTTAACAAGGGGACCCCCAGATCCTGCCCCCCCCCCCCTGTTTGAAATGGTAAGGGGGTACAAAAGTACCCCTACCATTTCACAAAGAAAGTGTAAAAAATAGTTAAATAAGACAAACACACTTTTGAAAAATATCTTTATAAAAAAAAAAAAAAAAAAAAAAAAGATTCCAGCGGTGGTAATCCACTCTTGCTATCCAGCGACCGACAGTCATCTCTCCAACGATGTCTCATCTCATCCAGCGCAGCAAATACATCCTTCTTCTGTCTCCGCTGTGGAGACACTGCAAGGATTCCGGCAGCCTGACGTTTCTTATATACGGAGGGCAGGGCCACCCGTCACCTGACCCCGCCCCCCTCTGACGCAAGGGGAAACCCGGGGTTCCCTGTGACGTATGGGTGACCCCGCACCCCTCTGATGTAACACAGGCAGGTTTCCGTTACATCAGAGGGGGGCGGGGTCACCCATACGTCACAGGGAACCCCGGGTTTCCCCTTGCGTCAGAGGGGGGCGGGGTCAGGTGACGGGTGGCCCCGCCCTCCGTATATAAGAAACGTCAGGCCGCCGGAATCCTTGCAGTGTCTCCTCTGCGGAGACAGAAGAAGGATGTATTCGCTGCGCTGGATGAGATGAGACATCGCTGGAGAGATGACCATCCGTCGCTGGATAGCAAGAGTGGATTACCGCCGCTGGAATCTTTTATTTTTTATTTTTTTATTTTTAATAAAGATATTTTTCAAAAGTGTGTTTGTCTTATTTAACTATTTTTTACACTTTCTTTGTGAAATGGTAGGGGTACTTTTGTACCCCCTTACCATTTCAAACAGGGGGGGGCAGGATCTGGGGGTCCCCTTGTTAAAGGGGGCTTCCAGATTCTGATAAGCCCCCCGCCCGCAGACCTCCACAACCACCGGCCACGGTTGTGGGGATGAGGCCCTTGTCCTCATCAACATGGGGACAAGGTGCTTTGAGGGGTCACAGACCCCCAAAGCATCCTCCCAATGTTGAGGGCATGTGGCCTGGTACGGTTCAGGAGGGAGGGGGGGGGGGCGCTCTCTCGTCCCCCCCTCTTTTCCTGCGGCCTGCCAGGTTGCGTGCTTGGATAAAGGGTCTGGTATGGATTTTTAGGGGGACCCCCACGTCAATTTGTTTTTAAATTTGACGCGGGGTTCCCCTTAATATCCATACCAGACCTGAAGGGTCTGGTTATGGATATTTAGGGGGAACCCCACGTCAAATTTTTTCTTAAATTTGAGGCAGGGTTCCCCTTAATATCCATACCAGACCTGAAGGGCCTGTTAATTGAATTTGGGGGACCCCCACGCTTTTTTTTTAATTTATTTATTTATTTTTTTATCAATGACTTTCAATGAGTGTTCGTTCTCTGTATTACGGGAGCCGACAATTCATAATAGCTGCGAGTGATTTTAAAGGACTTTTTTTCCTGCATAAATGACACTTTGTGCAGGGACAGTTCTAAGCACCAGAAACATGAGCCCCTTCACAGGCATACTATAGACAACCCCCCCTATGAAATTTAAAGGAATATTACACTTTTATTGTTTCACTTTAATCATTATTAAAATCACTGCTCCTGAAAAAACGTCAGTTTTTAAAACTTTTTTTTGCATTGATACATGTCCCCTGGGGCAGGACCCGGGTCCCCAAACACTTTTTAGGACAGTAACTTGCAAATTAGTCTTTAAAATTAGCACTTTAGATTTTGAATGTTGGAGTCCCATAGACTTTAACAGGGGTTCTAAAGTATGCTATATACTAGCTCCGTCGAATCTTCTTTATACATCGACAGACACCATAAGCCTTCAAAGACAGATTCGACCGTAATTCATGTGGATTTTCGGACGAATGCAATTTTTGAACGAAAAACGAAAAAAATAAAAATGAATTTCGGGAGTAACTAAATAAATTAAGTTTTCGGACGAAAACGAAATTCCGAAATGAAATATTTTACTCTGCACATGTCTAATCTCTATCTACTTTTTTGACTAAGTCAAGGGTACTATCTAGGAAATTCAGAGAATATCTCTTTTCTAAGAACCTTTGTGTAAGGACCTGAGATTGAGCAAGGAATGTATCTTGGTCCATGCAATTACGTTATAATCTCAGGTATTGGCTCTTGGGCACAGATCGTAACCAAGAGACATGATGACAGCTGTCGTTAAGTATAAACACATTTCGATCTGTCGGTTTAAAATATGTGAAGGTAACAAAACTGTCTCCACATATTGAGATGGTCAGATCTAGGAAGTGTATTGACTCTTAACTCACGTCATAGTTTAAATGTATACCCCTATCATTGGAATTAAGGGAATGCATACAATCCATCAGATTCTTCTCACCTCCATTCGATAGGAGGAGGATGTCGTCTACATATTAAACCCACAAAATGACCTCTGGTTTAGGCCAGGCATAGACAACATCCTCCTCCCACTTGGCCATAAAGAGGTTTTCCGGGCTTGGGGCATACTTAGCCCCCATGGCAACACCTCTGTCCTGCCTATAAAATTGGACGTTAAACCAGAAAAAAATTTGAGTGGCCGCATATTCCAGCAATTCCATAATGAACTGTATCTGAATTTGGGGTAAATTAGAAGCCTTGTTCAGATAAAACAGCACAGCATCCAAACCCAATTGATGAAGAATTATGGTATAAAGATAAGTAACGTCAGCTGATACCAACTGCATCCCTGACCTAGGGTTAAGGTTGGAAAAGAGACTGATAACATGCCGAGTATCCTTCACATATGAGGGCATAACAAGCACTAGTGGCTTTAGAAAAAAGCCTATATACTTGCCCACCTAGGAAGTGATAGAGTCAATCCCACTCACAATGGGACATCCCAGGGGCAAGAAAGACTTTTATGTACTTTAGGCAAGTAGTAGATGATTAGGACACTAGGTGCTCTTGGAATCAGAAAGGAACTATCTTTCTTATTAAGAATATGCAATTCAACGCCTCTACTGACTAGTTGTTCTAAAATACCTGTGTACCTATCATTGGGATTAGATGGTAGAGGGGTATAAGTGGCCTCATCACTCAAAATACGGTACATCTCGCACATTTAGTCATCTTTATTTAAGATGACTATGCCACCTCCCTTATCTGCAGGGCGCATAACCAAGCTGGTATTGGCACAGAGGGTATTAATCCCTAAGGACTCAGACGAGGCATGGTTGTTATTCTTGTATTTTTTGCAGTGTGTCAGAATGATGCCCTTGACGATGTCCTATTGATGACAAAATGTGTAGGGAGGAGGAGCAACATTCTGACATCACCACTGTATGCTTGGTCTAAGGGCTGTGTAGCGAGGCCGGCCAGCTCGCATGTTTTATGCTGGATACATTTGATTTATATGCAAGTACGCATTTTTAATTTTATGATTAAAGTTTAAAAGGTTTTATGTTATGTGAGTCTATTTCCATTTTTGGGAACTTTTCCGTATACCACATATATTATGGATTAACACGTGGATGCTTGGATACCTTTTCCTCATTGGAGTGCAAGTGCAGCCCCTTGTGATGGATGGTTTAAATCAGCTATAGGAGTCCCTCGTTGATAATATCTTCATCCTCGGCTGTGGTCAAAATCCAATATGTTGTGTGGCCCCCTGTAATAAGGGACCATTGAGTTCTGGTAAGCGGCAGTGTGTTCATATGTGGTGGAGGTGGCTCACAGACATCTTTGGGTGGAAGTTTGATTGTCACTAGGGATGAGCTTCGTGTTCGAGTCGAACGTACTTTCGACTCGAACATTGGCTGTTCGGCCGTTCGGCGAATTCCGAACCTTTGGGCCGTTCGCGTCAAAATTCGAGTGACGCGCGCGCGGACCACAATGCACTGCGGTGGCGCAGTGCATTGCTGCCCCATGATTGGCCAAGCATGCACTGTGACCCCGCATGCTTGGCCAATCGCAGCGCCGGCAGCGAGGAGAGCCATGATTGGCCACAGGCATCCTGCCTGTGGCCAATCATAGCTCAGGCTGTGTAGTGCACGCCCCACACTATATAAGGCCGCCTTTGAGGCGGCCTCGTGTAGTGTGTTACTTAGCATCTGAAGCAGTGGGTGTTCTGTGTACCTTCAACACAGTACACACCAATCGTTTTTGGCTGATTTCCTATCTTGCTGCTGTGTAGTGGTTGTTGTCTGTGCCCTGACTGCAGTATACACCACTATATTCACCTCACCTATGTAGCTAGTGATCTAGCTTTAACCACTTAACAACTGCCCATTGCCGATTAACGGCTTCAGGGGGGTTGTTTAACTCTGAGAGGCCGTTAATTAATGGCCTCCCAGAATTCTGCTCTCGCGTGCCCCGAGGTGTGCGCACTCGAGAGCATCCGTGACCGCCGGGTCGCATCACGGATCACGGTAAACGGCCGCTCATAGCGGCCGTTTACCACGTGATTGCTCCGTCAAATGACGGAGTGATCACTTGGAAACAAACCGGCGTCATGTTATGACACCTGTTCCTCCCTCCCCTCTCTGTACCGATCGGTACAGCGGAGGGGAAAGAGATCGGTGTCAGCAGCGATGTGGGCTGCATCTGCAGTGCCCACATCGCTGCTCACTGAATTTAACCCCTCAATTCCCTGCCAATACTCTGCAATACCAGTGCATACTCTGCAGTACCCTGCCATTACTCTGCAGTACCCCGCCATTACTCTGCAGTGCAGTACCCTGCCATTACTCTGCAGTGCAGTACCCTGCCATTACTCTGCAGTACCCCCCATTACTCTGCAGTACCCCCCAATACTCTGCAGTACCCGCCATTACTCTGCAGTACCCCCAATACTCTGCAGTACCCTGCCATTACTCTGCAGTTCAGTACCCTGCCATTACTCTGCAGTACCCCCCATTACTCTGCAGTAACCCCCATTACTCTGCAGTACCCCCCAATACTCTGCAGTACCCGCCATTACTCTGCAGTACCCGCCATTACTCTGCAGTACCCCCAATACTCTGCAGTACCCTGCTATTACTCTGTAGTACCCCGCCAATACCCCGCCAATACTCTGTAATACCCTGCCATAAATTGCCATACCCAGCCATACTCAGAGATACCCAGCCATACTCGGTGATACCCTGAAATACCCAGCCATAGACGCCCCCCACCCTTCACCGCCCTCCGGTGCTTCTACCAACTCGCCAGTACGATCAAAGCCAGAATCTTTTTTTTATTTTTTATTTCAGGCTTCCCAGCCTAGAGGTGAGATGTGGGGTCATATTGACCCCCCAGATTTCACTGTAAAGAGGACCTGTCACCCCATATTCCTATTACAAGGGATGTTTACATTTCTTGTAATAGGAATAAAAGTGATCAAAAATATATTTTTGGGGAAAAAAATGTCAAACTAACATAAATAAAGTAAAATGAACAATAAAAAAATAAAATAAAAATTAAAGCGCCCATGTCCCCATGTGCTCGCATGTGCCACACATGTGAGGTATCGCCGAGAATGTTAGAGCGAGAGCAATAATTCTAGTCCTAGACCTCCTCTGCAACTCAAAACATGTAACCAGTAAAAAAAAAATTAAAGCGTCGCCTATGGGGATTTTTTAAGTAGCGACGTTTGGCGCCATTCCACGGGCATGTGCAATTTTGAAGAGTGACATGTTTGATATCTATTTACTCAGCATAACTTCATCTTTCACTTTATGCAAACATTGGGCTAACAAGTGGTTAATAATAGAGCTTGCAGTCAGTAGTGTTAGGAGATAGTGCGTGCTGTCTGCGTGCTCTGTACCCAGTACATACCGCTATAATATAGGGCAGGCCCCTACTTTCAAACATCCAACTTACAAACATCTCCTACTTGCAAACGCAAGGAGACAGCAGCAAGTGAGATGAAAAAAGATGGACGACAAAACAAATTATACAGGGGTGATAACCCTTCCCTATGTTTTCCAAAAAGCTTAAAGATAGTTTTTTTTGACTGGAGCTACACTTTAAAAATGTACCGGTTGAAAATGACAAACAGATTCAACTTAACACAACAAACCTACACAGTCCCTGTTTTGTTTGCACCGCCTGTATACTGCTGTTCTGAGTATATAGGGCCTGGGGGCCACACGCATTTCCTTTTTTTAATATGGGTACGGGGTTCCCCTTAATATGCGTACAAGACCCAAATAGGCTGGTAATGGGCAGGGAGGGCTACCCATGCCATGTTTCTCAATGATTTTCAACCATATTGCAGCAACCAGATATAACATTAAAACCGCAAGCAGTTTTAAATGGTGTTATTTCCGTTTAATGTCATTTTGTGCAGGGACTGTTCTAAACACGGGAAACACGTGGCACTTCCCAGGCATACTACAGACACCCCCCAGGCACCATATTTAAAGGAATATTTCACTTTTTTTTTTTTCACTTTAATCGTCATTAAAATCAGTGCTCCCGCCAAAACGGCAGTTTTTAAAACTTTTTTTTTGCAGTGACCCATGTCCCCTGAGGCAGGAGGCAGGTCCCCAAACCCTTTTTAGGACACTATCTTGCATATTAGCCGTTAAAATTAGCACTTTCCAATTCGAACGTTCGAGTCCCATAGACTTCAATGGGGTTCTAACGTTCGTACCGAACGCGGGGTAGTTCGCAAGTTCTGGTGCGAACCGAACCGGGGGGTGTTCGGCTCATCCCTAATTGTCACGTTGGTGTTTAAGATCTACAGTGGATACATTTTGATTCATTTACACGTGATAGTTACACATGGTCACGTTTCCCTTTTTTTTATATTCATTTATTACTGTTTATGTGCTATTGAAAAATGAATTAGGCATCTTTATTATTTATTTTTATTTGTTTTCATTTCTGTCACTGTTGAATCTATGTATTTGATCATTTTGAAGCACTTTATGTCACTTTTTGCACTTTATATTTTCAGAGCACTTTATGCATAATTTGCACGTTATAGTCAATTTTGAGTGTGATTATGGTATATTTTTTGCACTATATTGAATTGATGAGTGCTGTCATGTTTTAGCACAGCTCCTTTTAAATTTATATTTGGATAGGTGTTGTATAACATTTTAAGCCGCAGCTTGTCACTTTTTAGGTGGCACAGTTTTTTCTTTTACTATATTTTGAGTATGCCATCCAGTTCTGGTCAACAATACTCAGGAAGGATCTGCTTGAAGTGGAGCAAGTCTATAGAAGGGCAGCAAAGCTAATAAGGGGCTAGAGGACCTCAGTTTGAGCAATAATCACAAACAATAAACTTATTCTCCCTAGAGAAGAGGCACTTAAGTTTGGATATATTAGTGATACAAATCCTTGAATGGTGACATTGAGAAGAAACTTTTTAATCTTACGTCTCTAAAGAAGGCACATGGCCACACAATGAAGTTGGACAAGACATAGTTGAATCTTAAACTGCCCAAGGGTTTCTTTACAATTAGAGCAAAGAGAAATTCCTTCCATAGTTGATATAGGTAAGTTAAAGTATGACTAAACCCAGGATCCTGCATTTACTATATCTGGTCTCCGACGGTACACAGAATGTGGAAATGCAATTATTTTAGTAAATATAAACTGCTAAATATATTTTCTTATCAGCTGTATAAAGCAGTCTTGTGACTTCTATCAGTGTCTGAATAAAGCTTTAGGAGTTTTCATTCACCTCTGACTGTCATTTGAGGCAGCATGACCCCTGACCCTCTGTCTGGACAGTGCTGATTGGCCCTGTGCTGATCACATTCATCCTCCCAAGAAAAAAACAAAACTTGCCAATCATTACACACCAAACCGAGCATGTGCAGAGTAACTTCTAAGGTCTGTGTTATCAGGAGATGGATTGGGGACAGTGGAAGAAGGGGAGGATCAGAGCAGACAGGAGAAAACAGCCTTTTTACACAATGCAGAGGATCAACCCCTTAGGTTCCACAGTGAGTATAATCAGCAGCCTTTACTGCATATCCAGACAAATTTTACTGTTATGGGTTTAGTAACACTTTAAAAAAAATTGTGTTTCTTAATTAGGGATGAGCCGAACACCCCCCCCCCCCCCCGGTTCCGTTTGCATCCAGAACATGCGAACAGGCAAAACATTTGTTAAAACACACGGGCACCGTTAAAGTCTATGGGACACGAACATGAATAATCAAAAGTGATAATTTTAAAGACTTATATGCAAGTCATTGTCATAAAAAGTGTTTGGGGCCCCGGGTCCTGCCCCAGAGGACATGTATCAATGCAAAAAAAGTTTTAAAAATTGCCATTTTTTTAGGAGCTATGATTTTAATAATGCTTAATGTGAAACAATAAAAGTGTAATATTACTTTAAATTTCGTACCTGGGGGTGTCTATAGTATGCACGTAAAGTGGTGCATGTTTCCCGTGTTTAGAACAGTCTGAGAGCAAAATTACATTTCTAAAGGGAAAAAGGTAATTTGAAACTACTCGCAGCTATAATGAATTATGGGTCCTGGCAATACACATAAAAGTCATTGAAAAAATGCCATGGGATTCTCCCACAGAGAACCAAAATGTAAAAAAATAAGGGTCTGGTATGGATTTTATGGGGTTCCGTGCCAAAATTAAAAAAAAATGGCATGGGATCCCCTTCATACCAGACCCTTATCTGAGCACGCAACCTTGCAGGCCACAGGAAAAGAGGGGGGTTGAGAGAGCGCCCCCCCCTCCTTAACTGTAAAAGGCCACATGCCCTCAACATGAGGAGGGTGCTTTGGGGTAGCAATGGGGAGAAGGGCCGCATCCCCACAAATGTACCCCTACCATTTCACAAAAATGTTAAAAAAGACAATAGCCGGTTATTGACAATTATTTTATTAATGTATTCTTCTTTCCCTGCTTCTTCTACAATCTTCTTCTGTTCTTCCTTCGATTTTCTGCTTCTTCCTCCATCTTGTTCCTGGAGGGTCCTGGTATGGATTTTGAGGGGACCCCCACGCCATTTTTAAAAAAAAATTGGCTCGGGGTTCCCCTTAACGCCAAAATTTACCTGACCTGAAGGGCCTGGTATGGAATTTGAAGGGGCTCCCACACTTTTTTTTTTTATTTTGGTTCGGGGTTCCCCGGTGGGGGAATCTCATGTCATTTTTTTTCAATGACTTTTATGGAGCCAACAATTCATTATAACCGCGAGTAGTTTTAAATTACCTTTTTTCCTTTAGAAATTAAATTTTGCTCTCAGACTGTTCTAAATGGGAAACATGCGCCCCTTTACAGGCATACTATAGACACCCCCAGGTACGAAATTTAAAGGAATATTACACTTTTATTGTTTCACTTTAAGCATTATTAAAATCACTGCTTCCGAAAAAAACGCCAGTTTTTAAAACTTTGTTTGCATTGATACATGTCCCCTGGTGCAGGACCCAGGTCCCCAAACACTTTTTATGACAATAACTTGCATATTAACCTTTAAATGAGCACTTTTGATTTCTCCCATAGACTTTTAAAGGGTGTTCCACGGCTTTCGAATTTGCCGTGAATACCCCAAATTGATTGCTAATCGGCGAACAGGCGAACAGCCAATGTTCGAGTCAAACTCATGTTTGACCTGAACTTAAAGCCCATCCCTATTCTTAATAAGTACAATGTACAGGAATATGGAAAACAGTAGACAATTTCCTAGGTTAAAGTGGATGTATGGGTGTCTTTATTCTAACTTACCAACCATGTAACTATGTAACTATGTTTTCTACTGTACTTTGTAAACCTCTGTGGAAACTTGTCAGTTTTTATAGCTGCTGGCCAATATGATCACTATATGCTTTATGTTGACTGCTTCTTACATGGATGATAGATTTTGAGAATATTGCAGTGGCCAAAACTGGTCCCATTTGTAATATGCAACAAATGCTTATCTGCCTCCCCTAAAGTCTTAGTACCCTTTCACAACAACTACATATTCAAAGAACCTTAAATCTTAATTTGACATTTTTTGTCAGATTTGCATAAGTCTGTGGCACAGTAAATATGGATCGGTTTACTCAGCTATACAGTTAAACACCAACATCTGTCAGAATCCATATTAAATTTTAAATCCTGGCTTTACTAAAATAACAACTATAATTCTGCATATTTAGAAACTGGTTACAATTTGATGTATTTCTTTTTTTTACAGCATTTCTCATTCAAGTACCATATTTATCAGTGTATAACGCACATTTTTTTCCCCTGAAAATTGGGGGAAAATCAAGGGTGCATGTTATACGACAACACTGAACCATCATCCCCACTCAGCTCCTCAGTTCTCACTCAGCTTTCACACGGCTCTCACATCACACACACAGTCCCACCACCGACAGTGGACCAGTGTTCTGCCTATCACAGGAGCTGGTCCAATGCCGAGGCAGGACTGTGTATGTGTGATGTGAGGGCCAAGTGGAGAGGCGATGACGGCTCTGTGATTTCCTGATTCAGGCTGCTTTTATGAGAGATGGTGAGGCTGCAAATTATGGTAGTTAAAAAAAAATGACATTAATCAGGCTGCATTGATGTATTGATCAGGCTGCATTGAGGACTTTATTTAGGCTGCATTGAGAACTTTATTCAGGATGCATTGAGGACACTGAGGACATTAAACAGGCAGCATTAAGGACATTAATCAGGCTGCATCGAGGACATCAATCAGGCTGCATTGAGGGCATTAATCAGGCTGCAGATTGACATTGATGGGCACTGATCTTCAAAGTTGCTTCAAGATGCTTCAAAGTTGTTTATTTTAAAAATATGTTTTTTCCTTCTTAAAATTAGGGTGTGTGTTATACGCCTGTGCGTGTTTTAGGCCGATAAATACAGTATTTTATTAAAGACTATCATAGAACATTGAATTTAAAGAGGAGGGCCGGTTAAAAAAAAAAAATTAAAAGTCAGCAGCTGCAAACATTGTAGCTGCTGACTTAATAAGCCGACTTACCTGTCCAGAGCGCCCGCGATGTCGGCCGCCCGAGGCTGACCCGTCCCTCGGCTCTCGGGTCCCGGCGCCGCCATTCTATCTAAGGGAAACAGGCAGTGGAACCTTGCGGCTTAACTGCCCATTTCCTACTGCGCATGCGCAAGTCGCGCAGAGCTTTGTGAATGGGGACGCGCTGTGTTCTGGGACACACATTTCCCAGAACACAGAGTGACCCATTACCCAAAAGACACCGCACGGAGGAGAGAAGAAAGAAGATCTCCGTGGAGGAGGAAGAGGCAGATTAGGATGATGTGCCTAGCAACAGGCATTTCTGGTAAGTAAAAAAAAAAAAAAAATTTAATTTTTGTTTAATGATTTTTTTCTAATTTTTAATGTATATTTTTTTTCAATGTGGCCCTCCACTTTAATGAGTAAAGAGAAAAAAATGTACATTGTAACATTAAGATAATCTTATTACAGGAAAGTATATCTCTAGTCACATATGACATCATATAATTGTTTAGTTTGGAATTAAATCAAGACAGATCAATGCAGTAAATGAATAGTTATCTAGCTAAACAACAATCTACCTTATATTTATAAATGTATGTCGAATTGCTGGTATATTTGTTGCTCTTTTCAATAGTTCAACATTATGGTTAATCTACTGCTGATTTGGGGCCTAATATCAGCATAACATTATGATATGTCAACGAACTATAGTGGAGTTTAACTGAATTAAAAAAAAAATGAAAAATAAGGAGGGGAAGGGGTTTACAAGGAGGGGAAAGAAAGCAAGTAGGAAGAGGGAGGGATAGGAGGTCCCCGAAGTTAGGTTACTCCCAGAGGGTAATGATATATCTACACATTAAATCCTCATCTACCATGGTAAAAGTACTTGGTCTTCGAATTCTGGTGGCAAGCAATGTTTAATCCATGGTTTCCATAGATTATTAAAACATTTTAGACTGTTTTTATCTAAAGCTTCCAGCATGCAACAGAATTTTGTTCATTCTATGTTTGTTATCGGCTAAATTCAGAGTAGATGTTTTCCAAGCTTTAGTTATAGTCTGTTTAGCAGCTGTTAAGAGCTGTATTAATAATTTAAACTGTTTTGGTTGTAGAAATTCAATTTCTAAGTTTATAAGGGCCAATGCTGGGCCAGGTGTAATAGTGCTTCCGCACATTTCTGAGGCAAGCATGAAAATAAACATTTTTAAAAGTGATCTTGTGCTAATACATAATGTAAAGGTTAGTAAACATGATGAACATATTCAATATGTGAATGATAAAACAATAATAACGATGATTAGAAACAACAATAGTGTGCAAAATCTGCTAACAATCAAGTGTTCAAATAAAGCCAGTGAATAGTCCTTTGATAATTCCAAAGAGTCTTCCCAATTCCACCAACACCTCAGTGCTCACAGAACTCTCACCTCATAGTCATTTAAAATAAGCCTTTGATCAATATCCAGTAGAGTAGATGGTCTTTCCTTACAGAGTTACAAAGACTCCCCCACTGATAATCAACCAGAGATCTAGACTCGCATGTGGGAGTGAAGTAAATAAAGAAGCCTCCAATAGTGTAAAATCGTACCATAAATGATTTATTAAAATAAATAACTGCTTACATCTAAGCACACGAAAAGATAAAAACATTGGCGTTCTCCGCCTCTCATATCACTTCTGGTCCGCTAGGTGCTCAGGCCCTAGCACCCAAGCCCTACATGTTACGTCACGTGACTTCTTCAGGGTGCCGAATTGTTCCTTCAATCTATTTGTATACCAGGACAGGTAGCTCCGGCTCTCTCTCTGGCTAGGTCCCCGGTTGTAGTGGGCACTCTGTCTGCTCTATGTTCTCTACTCTCCCAGGCTCCTCTCTGTTCTGTGGACTGCTGTCTGGGATCTTTTACTGCAAAGCTGGGGGCACTCACGTGTGGAGCGGTGATCTAGATCTTTACAACTAATTAAGCATTAAAATAGATTTCCAAAATTCTTGTAGCACTTGACATTTCCACCATATGTGTAAATGTGAACCCAGCTCTGAAAATCCACAAAGACAGGAAGCCGAATGATCCATAACATATTTCGAACTTCTAGCTGGAGCTAAGTACTATCGTATGAGTACTTTGTATGGAGCCTCAACTGCTGTTACATTCGATGAGGAAGATTTCCTTATCGACCATTCTGCTGTATCAATTGTACGACATAGATCATTTTCCCATTAGGCCACATAAGAGGGTAGGGATGCATCAGGTTTAGTAAGCAATTGAGAATAGAGTGATGAAATCTTTCCCCTACAATGTGGATCTTTCAATATTTTTTTTTCAAAAATTTACCGTTTTGACATACCAATCTTTATATTTAGAGAGGGAGTGTAGACATTTTTAATTTGTAAGAATCAAAATAATTCAGATTGGGGAAGCCCATAGTATTTACGTAAATCTGGAAAAGGTAATATTGATGAATCTGAAACCAAATTGTGTAAGCATGCGATACCAGCCTTTGACCAGGCTCGGAAGGTCATTGGGGAAGTCCACGCTGGATAAAAGGCCAGATTTTTGTGGAATGAAAAGAATTGGGTTATGTAAAGATTGTAGACCATACATAGTTCTGTGTCTATCCCATAAAGATAAAGAATGTTTAGTGATTGGGGTTCAGAAGGTTCTTATGATCCCTTGGACATAACCATGATATATTCTATATTGGGAACGGGTCAACTGTTTCTATTGCAACCCAGAGGGGGGGTTCAGTAGTAGCTTGATATTTTGTTGTGCAACTTGAGCATCCTTATAATATGTAATGAAATTAGGAAAACCCAAGCCATCCGCAATTTGGAGAGATATAAGGGTTTTTTAGGCAACCTTGGTTTAACTTGTCCCCCAAGTGAATTGTATCACTCTCTCTGCTGTATAATTCTTAAAAAAAAGCCGGGATATGCATAGGGGAACTCTAAATAAACATAACAATTTTGTTTAAATTGATTAAATTGATCATTTTGATTAAATTGATTTTCCCAAACCAGGAAAGTGGAATAGAGGAACATTTTGTCAATAAACTCTTGGTTTGTGTCTTAATAAGGCTGAATAATAGGCGAAAAATAGATCTTTGTGATCTGCGAAGAGCTGGATACCTAAGTAAGGCAGACGGTGTGTAGTCCATTTAAAAAGAAATGCCACCTTATCAGATAATGAAATGTTCAATGCTGTTGATTTCTGCATTTTAACTTTAAGACTTGAAATAGCTGAAAACCTATTTAGGATGTTCATAAGATTAGGGATCGAGATTTGTGGGGAGGATAAGAATAGAAGAATATCATCCGCAAATAAACACAACTTATGATGATGTCCACCTAGTCCTATGCCTGTAATGGAAGGATCAGTTCTAATTCTCTGGACCAATGGTTCAATAAGCAGGGTGCATAGAAGAGGGGGTGCATGCGCAGCTCTTCAATATGGTGGACGCGTGATCTATAAACTCTGGTCCCGGTCCATGTTCTGCAGCCCCTGCACAGCTTCAACAGCAGCCGATCACAATGGGGGTAAGCTACAATGACCCCTTGGACCTCAAGCAATTCATGGGAAATATTGGGATGCAATGATCCTACTACTGAGCCACACAAATACCGTGGCACTCCTCCATTATGGATCACTCTCTTACTAGGCCCCAATCCCAGGTCTCGATTTCACAGGGAGATGGGGACTATTGGGTCAGTACCTCGATGTTAGAGGATGGCTCTCAGCAGGCTCTCCCCCCACATATCCCCCCTTCAACTCAGCCTGTATTAACACCTGAGATGCTGGATCTTAAACTCCAGACTCTGGCCCAACATCCCACCAGGGGCATTACCCAGGAGATGGGGAAGATCTCCAGAGAACTCAGGGGTGAGATAGACCTTTAGGGGGCGAGCACACAGCTCCCTTGGAATTGAAGTTTGGTAAAACTTTGCACTATGTTCAGGCTCTAGAAGAGGAGAATGCCTTCCTTAAAAATTCTGTATCCCAGCTATAGCTCCAGTAAGAGGACCTGGAGAACAGGGAACAGCGGCAAAACCTCAGAATCCATGGCATCCCGAAACAAGTGGCTGACATTAATATCAGACCCTACCTCCTGGGCCTATTCAACACCCTGGTACCTGACATCGTGGACATGGCACCTTGATCAGGCCCATGGGCCCTTGGCCCCCAAACCCTCTGCGGTGGGCCAGACCGCATGCCATAGTGGTAAGGTTCCACTACTATGAAAGCAAAGAGGCGCTCACTTTGGGCACTTGCAACCTATCCAGGATCCAAAATTCAACTATTCAGCGACCTCTGCCCAATCTCCCTGGCCAAACGCCGCTCACTACGGCCGATCACCTCTCACCTTCAACTACATAAGTTCCCCTATTATTGGGGCTTCTCCTTTCGCCTCAATGACACTAAGGATGGTTTCCAACATGTCTTCCGAGACCTGCAAGAAGGAGATGCCTTTTCAAATGCCTCCCACCATTGCCTGCAAAAGAAGGTCAGTTTGCACCTGTTCCCCACGCAGTCTGCTGGGGATCGAGAGCCTACTCCACACCCCAGCGCTCTCAACGTACCAGGCTACCTACTTGACCTACTGGGAGTCATCCTTTTTGCCCTTCTTTCTTCCCACATGGGAACCCAATTCTTCCCACATGGAAACCTGTCGACCCCTTCAAGGGACTGTTTCACCTTCTATTTTCTTCACCTATGGAGGTGCTTTGAACTGTTTTTGAATTTTTTTTTGTTTTTTTCTACTTGCTAACTTCTACAAAGTTCAGAGGAGTTTCAGATTTGATAACGCTAGATGCGGAACATCGTGGTGGATCGTCACATTTTTCCCTTTGTTGGAGACCATTTTGCTCCTCCACATGTCCTCTGGCTATGGCCAAGGATTCCTGAGATGTGGATGCCTCTCGGGCCTACACCTGATGTTTACATTTTTTTGTGTGTTTTTTGGGCCAAACCGTTCTTCTTGTTATTACGCTGCAATATTTCTTTTGATCCATTCTTTTACTTAAAAAAAAAAATTCTTGTTGTTTTCTATTTTCTTTTTTTTTCTGCATTAATGTTGATCCGTTTTTTTTTTTTTTATTCTTTATGTGGCAGATTACTACCTGTTATAAGGCTATATATGTGTGTTTGTACAGATGGGCTATCGCCCACTATACAGTAGGTTCACTGGCTAAATTTCACAGCTGTACTATGGCTTTGAAACTGCTGTCTTATAACGTGACAGGTCTAAATTCCAACAAAAAACAATGGATGGCTTTAAACACGTTCAGGGCCTCCGGTGCGGATGTGATCCTGGTGCAGGAGACTCACTTTTGTTCTAGAGGATCCTTGAAACTTGCTTCTAAGTATTTCCGGGTGTCTTATATGGTGGCTGACTCATCTGGAAAGGCTGGGGTTGCAGTGCTGATCAGACACTCCTGTCCTCTCCAGATCAAGTCCACCCATTTAGATCCCCACGGTCATTATATAATACAGTATGGTACCTATTTGTCTGATCCTATAACACTAATGAATGTATATGCTCCAAATATGGGTCAGGTTAAATTCCTTACTGATGCATTTGAACAGCTGCAATGCTTTTCTCAGCCTTGGTGAATATGGTGATCGGGGGAGATTTTAATGCTGTCCTCTCTCGCACTCAAGATCGTAAATGTTTTATTCTACCCTACCCCTGGCAAAACACAATCCTTGGCCACCTCCTTTCTTAAATTGACTCAAAGTCACCGTGTGTTTGATGCATGGAGGAACACCCCGTGGTAAACAATATTAGTTTTACTTCCCCCATAAGATGTTCCCTAGATTGGACTATTTTCTTTGTGACAGACCTCCTACAATGTCACCCAACCTGGGCCCAATCGACTCATGCTCCCCTGACCCTGGACCTTTGCCTCTCAGCTGCATTTCTTAGGGAGTGCTACTGGAGACTCAATGAATCTCTGCTAAAACATCCTGAAACCAAAGATGAACTCTCCCAAGCACTAACTGAATATTTCCAGCTAAATATGGGTTCTGAATCCAGTTCATCCATCTTATGGGAGGCTCACAAGGCATTCTTCAGGGGGCAGTATATCTCTGTAAGCTCATGAAAAAAATAGGATGCAGCCCTCTTGAAATCCTCTTTACTAACCAAACTGCTAGCCGCTGAACACTCCCTGCTCTACTCATCCTCAGTGGTTCAACTGCGGGCAGTAACCTCGCTGCACAATCAAATAAAATCTCTAGACATGTCAGCCATAGATAAATCCCTCTTATTGGTAAAACAATGATTTTAAGAATTTTCTAATAAGCCACATAGAATGCTGGTCTCCAGGCTCAATCCTAGGCCTTCCCTCTCCTTCCTGGATCACCTCAACTTACTGGATGGTACACCCATTCACTGCCCACAGACCATGACCCAGGTCTTTGGTGAGTTTTACGATAAACTCTACAACTGCCTTACTCCGAACCTACACTCCTCATTTGACCAGGAGGCTTTTGAGGTATCTATGTCAGACTTGAAGTTGACTGAACTAACCAGGTCGGATGTGCATGCACTGAACGTCCCCATTGCCGGGCAGCAACTAGCAATACTGTTAAGAGCCTACCAACCCACAAATCCCCTGGTCCAGATGGCCTCCCATACTCCTACTACAAGACATTTCTCCCAATTCTATCAACTCATTTAGTATCCTTATATAACTTTCTTTTTCAGGGCAGGTCCCCCAATCAACAGTTCTTACATACTTATATCACAATTATACCTAAGCCGGTCAAATCTCTGTCGCTTCCAGATAGCTACAGGCTGATAGTACTTTTAAACTCAGATTATAAGCTGTTTACAAAAATTTCTTACTTTCCCAAACTGATCGATAGAGACCAAGTGGGCTTTGTCCCCACTGGACATGCGGATGACAATACCAGGCACACTATTGACCTCATTGATATGTTGAATAGAGTACATAGACCCACTTTGATCCTGATCCTCGATGCCCAAAAGGCATTTGATAGATTAAGTTGGCCCTACATGTTTTCCACCCTTACTAAATTTGGTTTCCACGGTCTCTTCATCTCAGCTCTAAAACCTTTTACTCAAACCCCTCATCCCAGGTCCAAATGGCTTCTTTCATGTACTGATTAGGGATGAGCTTGATGTTCGGATCAAACATGAGTTTGACTCAAACATCGAGTATCCACCCGCTCGCCGAACGGGTGGCAAAGTGGGAGGCCACAGTCTTCCATTCCTGTGGTGTTGAAGGAAACTGTGGAGTCAAACAAGAAAAAGAAAATTAGTAATTTTGCACAGATTAGACACAAACATTCTTGGAAATGAGTATTTAAAGACAAAAGTATAAGGTCCACTTATCAGATTCCTCACCCCATCCGATGGCCCGTGGGGGGATGTTTTTGATTTTTGGTAACCCTCTCCACTTCATTGAGAGCTGAATGCATAAATAATGTGTGTTAACTTTGACCAGCCCCTCCTTACTTACACTATTGGCAGCCCCCTGGACAGATAAGAAGTGTCATAATAAAAAAATAAAAATACACACTGATCAAATGGAAGCACATTTTTACATTCTGATATTACCTATCAAGATAATAATTTGAGAAACAAACTTTAAACAGTACCATTTGAAAGTATTCAGGCAGGCCCTTGCACTACATGCTTTGTTGAATTCATCCATAAATCTGACCACAAAAGAGGTAGATATAGTGTGTATGGGTTGCCAAAGTCAGCAGCAGATTGCTATCAGCTGACTTAGCGGTTGTGGGGGGAGGGTTCCAAATGAGTTTGGGCCACCAAAAAAAAGGCTCTGGCGCTCTGCATGAATTTAAGGACAACAATAACATGTGTACACATTTTAGGGGGTGTTTAGGGTAAAGCACTGCTATGAAGCTGATAAAATACTTTGTTAAGTGACTAGGCTAGGTGTATATGGGCCCAGGAGAGCATGCTGGGGAGGTTAGTGAAGGCAGCAAATATGAATGAAGGACAAAGAAGGAACTTTAAAAGTTTCCAGCATGCATGAGGACAAAGGGGCACGGCATATAACAGCATATTACAACCATGGTAATTAGGGAATGATTAAATAAATACAATACATTAGCAAACATTAAATACATATAATGTGATGTTAAAGGATAAAATGTATCTTAATATAGTCTTTCTGTAGGACCTGAATAATGGCAGAACAGGTCTCTGGGATAATGATCCCCAGAGCCTGGGGGGAGATGCCTGTCGAGACCTTGAGGTCCTGCAGGCTTCTCCGAGTCACCAAGTACTGCAACGTGGCAACTAGCCTCTGCTCCAGAGTGATGGCCTGCCACATGCAGGTATCCTTCCTGCTGATATAAGGGGACAACAAAGCCAACAGATGGTGAAAAACGGGGTCCGTCATCCTGAGATAATTCCTGAAATCATCAGGATTATTCTCCTGGATCTCACAAAAAAAGGCATGTGAGAGAATTGGTCACGCTGGAGCAACCAATAATTCATCCATGAACTCCTCCTTGCCCTGTTCATGGACTGGGTTTGTGTCAAAGCTAGAAGCCCAATACCAAGCCCCTGCACAGCACGAACTCTATGACGAGTACGTACCCACAACATGGCTTAAAAATGGTCTGCTGGTCAGAACGAACTAACAGAAAGCACTGAAAAGCAGCAAGGCCTGAAAGAATGAGCTGAAAATCAGCAACAAGTGGACAAGAGTGCACTGAAAATCAAATACGGTACTATAAATAACATGCACTGGCAAACAAATGCGAATTGACTACACGCACTGAAAAACAGATATGAACCCACAAGCACAAACTGAAGAGCAGTAATGATCTGAAGCACAAGTCTGAAAAGCGTGAATCTTCTCTAACCAAACTTCTACTAAGTAAAACATGAGATCAGCAGAAGGATAGCAAAGGGTGGCACACTTGGTGCTGAACTTCCCTTTTATAGTCCCGTTGTGCATGTTGTACGTCACCGCGTTCTTGACGACAAGAAATTCTGACAACTTTGTGCGACTGTATGTATGCTAGACAAGTTTGAACAAACATCCGTCTGAAAAAAATCTGATGAATTTTGTTGTCGGAATGTCCGATCGTGTGTACAGGGCATATGAGACACAAATGTCAAAAATCTAAAGTGCTAGTTTTAAATGCTTATATGCAAGTTTTTGCCCTAAAAAGTGTTTGGGGACACAGGTATCAATGCAAAAAAAGTTTTATAAATGGCTGTTTTTTCGGGAGCAGTGATTTTAAGAATGCTTAAAGTGAAACAATAAAAATGAAATATTCCTTTAAATATTATGCCTGGGAGTGTCTATTGCATGCCTGTAAAGTGGCACAGTTTTCCCTTGTTTAGAAAAGTACCACAGCAAAATTACATTTCTAAAGGAAAAAAGTCATTTCAAACTGCTGTAATGTATTGTCGGGTCCCGACAATATTGATGAAAATCAAAGGCTCTTTGGGTCTGGTATGGATATTAAGGGGAACCCTGCACCCCAATTAAAAAAAAATTGCGTTGACACTACATACTCTGAACAGAAGTATATATACTATGCGGCTGCCCTATATACTCTACAGAAAATTGGGCCTTAGGTGTTGGTGGTGCCAGAACACTGTAACCCCCTCACAGTTACTCTTGTTGTGCGCAGGAACAGGCCCAGCTGTTAAATATTATTTCATAAAATTGTAATTACATGATCCTGTTAAACGGGGGCAGAAAAATTGGGCCTTAGGCAGTGGTGGTGGTGGTGCCACAATATGTAACACCTCACAGATACTCTTGTTGGGCGCAGGAATGGGCCCTGCTGTGATATATTATATCAAAAATTTGGATTACATGTCCCTGTTAAACAGAGGCAGAAAAGTTGGGCCTATGGTGGTGGTGGTGGTGGTGGTGCCACAGCACTGAAAGCCCACACAGTTACTCTTGGTGGGTGCAGGAATGGGCCCTGCTATGAAATATTAGATCAAAAATTGTAATTACATGCTCCTGTTAAACAGGGGAAGAAAAATTGGGCCTTTGGCAGTGCTGGTGGTGGTGCCAGAACACTGAAAGTCCACACATTTACTCTTGGTAGGTGCAGGATTGGGCTCTGCTGTGAAACAGATTTCTGCCCCTGTTAAACAGGGGTAGAAAAATTGGGCCTTAGGAAGTGGTGGTGGTGGTGCCACAACTCTGTAACCCCTCACAGATACTCTTGTTGGGTGCTGGAACGGGCCCTGCTGTGAAATATTTGATCAACAATGTAAATACATGCCCCTGTTAAACAGGGGAAGAAAAATTGGGCCTTAGGCAGTGGTGGGGGTGCCCTAAACCAAAAATGTTGTTGGAAGCTAGCATAATCAAGATCGAGGAGGAATAGGATAGTCACTCAGCATAGGCAGTCTTCAAGGGATCCCACATCCATAGAAAAATCAATCAGTTACATCAGCATCAGGTGCTTGAAGACTGATTCATTTTTATGAATGTGATCCTATCAATGGATTCTGTGGACAGGCACACTCTATGATCCATTACAAACCCTCCAGCATCACAGAATGTGCATTCAGAAAGAATGCTGGATGCAGGACAGTAGGTAGCTCAGGTAGACCCAGTAACTCAGTGGATGGTCTGTTCTACATGATCTACAAGTCTGCTCTTGCCCCAAGATATTCATGCACCATGTAATACATTTGCTTTCGATGCTTGAGCCGATCAGACCTTGGTGCTGAGGATTGAAAAATTGTCTAAAGGCATCAGTCACCCGGACACCTTCTCCACTGCTCTTCCTCTGACTTGAACGAAGCCTCAGCAACACGTTGTCCAGCACCAGGAAATTGTAACCTCCCAGGGTCTGGAAACGCATTGCACAAACCTTTCTTCATGGCCTCCTGAAGATGTTTCATCCTCTGCTCCCTCTATGAAGGCAGTATGAGTTCTGCAACTTTACCCTTGATACCACGAATCCTAGGGTCCTTTTGCAGGCTTTGCAGGATCAGAGAGGTCATGCAGCATAAGTTTGCAGACACATTCAATTGTGAGTCCTCTGGGTCACTGAGGATGACGTTGTCAGGAACTACCTCCTCCCAACAACTCCTTGGGTTTCTATGGACTGAAAACCATCATATGACATTTTGACTTTCAGTGGGGATAACTGAATGATCCCTGCAGCTACAGGCATCATTCACACATCCTTGTTTTGAGCTGGCGATTCTGTGTACCATAACAATGATCATAGCAGTGGTATGTAAACATCCCTTGTAATAGGACTCGTTTGTGACAGTTGTTCTTTATGGAGAGATGTGGGGTCAATAAGACCCCACATCTCTCCTCCAGGCTGGAAAGCTTGAGATCGTAAAAAAAATCCACGATCTCATGTTGTGGGTACGTACTCGTCATAGAGTTCGTGCTGTCCAGGGGCTTGGTGTTGGGCTTCTAGCTTTGACACAAGCCCAGTCCATGAACAGGGCAAGGAGGAGTTCATGGATGAATTATTGGTTGCTCTAGCGTGACCAATTCTCTCACATGCCTTTTCTTTGTGAGATCCAGGAGAATAATCCTGATGATTTCAGGAATTATCTCAGGATGATTGACCCCGTTTTTCACCATCTGTTGGCTTTGCTTTGCCCTTATGTCAGCAGGCAGGATACCTGCATGCGGCAGGCCATCACTCCGGAGCAGAGGCTAGTTGCCACGTTGCATTAGTTGGTGACTGAAAAGCCTGCAGGACCTCAAGGTCTCGACAGGCATCTCCCCCCAGGCTCTGGGGATCATTATACCAGAGACCTGTTCTGCCTTTATTCAGGTCCTACAGAAGTATTATTTTAAGATAAGTTTTATCCTTTAACATCACATTATATGTATTTAATGTTTGTTAATGTATTGTATTTATTTCATCATTCCCTAATTACCATGATTGTAATATGCTGTTATATGCTGTGCCCCTTTGTCCTCATGCATGCTGGAAGCTTTTAAAGTTCCTTCTTTGTCCTTCATTCATATTTGCCTTCACTAACCTCCCCAGCATACTCTTCTGGGCCCATATACACCTAGCCTAGTCACTTAACAATGTATTTTATCAGCTTCATAGTAGTGTTTTACCCTAAACACCCCCTAAAATGTGTACAAATATTATTGTTGTCCTTAAATTCATGCAGAGGGCCAGAGCCTTTTTTTGGTGGACAAAATCATTTGGAACCCTCCCCCCACAATCGCTAAGTCAGCTGATAGCAATCCTCTATCTGATGGCTTTGGCAACCCATACACATTATACCTACCTCTTTTGTGGTCAGATTTATGGATGAATTCATAAAAGCATGTAGTGCAAGGGCTTGCCTGAGTACTTTCAAATGGTACTGTTTAAAGCTTGTTTCTCATATTATTATCTTGATAGGTAATATCAGAATTTAGAAATGTGCTTCCATTTGTTCAGTGTGTATTTTTATTTTTTTATTATGACAATTCTTACCTGTCCAGGGGGCTTCCAATAGTGTAAGTAAGGAGGGGCTGGCCAAAGTTAACACACATTATTTATGCATTCAGCTCTCAATGAAGTGGAGAAGGTTACCAAAAATCAAAAACATCCCCCCTTAAATTTTTGCGATGGGCCATCAGATGGGGTGAGGAATCTGATAAGTGGACCTTATGCTTTTGTCTTTAAATACTCATTTCCAAAAATGTTATACTTATGTTGGCCAAGAATGTTTGTGTCTAATCTGCTTGCAATGTTTATGTGCAAAATGACAAATTTTCTTTTTCTTGTTTGACTCCACAGTTTCCTTCAACACAACAGGAATGGAAGACTGGGGCCTCCCACTTTGCCACCCATTGGGACTTTCCCAACTGTGGAGGGGCAATTGATGGGAAACATGTTCACATAGTCCCACCTCCCCAACTCGGGGCCATTCTATTATAATTACAAGGGGTATAATAGTATAGTGATGTTGGCGATGGTGTCAGCTACTTGCGAGTTCCTCTATGTGGACGTGGGGAAAAATGGCCTGATGTTGGATGGTGGAGTCATCGCCCTGACCGAGTTTTACCGACGGCTCCATAATGGCAGCTTAGGCTTGCCACCTCCAGAAGACAATGTGGAAGGACTCCTGTTTGTCTTCATAGCAGATTAATCATTTGCGCTGGGGGACCATCTCATGTGGCCATTCCCTATAAGGACCCTCACCCTGGACCAGAGGGTTTTTAATTACTGGCTGACCAGAGCCAGAAGAGTGGTGGAGAACACTTTCAGGATAATGGACAGCCGGTTCCGCCTAATTATGACACAGATCCACATGACGGAATATAAACTGAACCATATTGTACTTTCCTGCTGCATTCTGCACAATATTCTAAGAAAAAATGCTACAAACTATGTGGCCTCATTTGGGCCTGAGGCCAACTTTCCAGATGTTACAACCCTGACGGCACTTGAAGCTGGCCATCCTGGCTTGGCCCCCCAAAGCGCCCATGAGGTCAGAAGAAAATGCATGGAGTACTTTGCGGGTAGGGGGGCATTGATATGCCAGACAATGTCTGAGACATTTTTTAATACATTTATTTTTGAAACTGGAATAATATTTGCTTTGATTTACTGCTTGGGTTTCCTTTAGCTGTCTCCTAGTTTATCTATTTTGTTTTTTTGGGGGGGCCTTGTTTCTTCACCGTGCAAACCAAATTTCTTTGAGACATGAGGTGACAATCTCTTCTTCGGCTAATATTATTATGTTGTGTGTCTGCTGCACAAACACCTTTTTTGTGGTTAATGTATGTAATGCATTACTGACAAAAATATTCATCATTTTCAGCACCATGACAAAAATTTGGGGAGTCATGAAAATCCCATTATTGGGGCAAATTAAAAAGCACTGTGGGTGTTATTTCCTAAAGGCTAATCCCCTTTGCACTACCAATGCACTGCAAAAGTGCACTTGAAACTGCACTTGTAGTGAAAAGTGGATTTGCCTTTAGTAAATAACCCCCATTGTCACTGAAAACACCAACTTTACTACAAAAACTGCTTTTGAGCATTGAAAGGAGAAGCCACACATTGTTGATGATAAACCTTTTACTCAAAGCACATTCACATGTGCATTTATAAAAGAGTTCTCCAACAAACCAACATCTTTGGTGTATAACATTATTTTTTGTCACATTAATATAACTAGCCTTTTTTGTTAAAACAGACATGTTTCAAAGCATAACATACACAACTCAGGAACTTCCAAAGTTCAACTTTGAAAGGTGAAGGCAATATCAGACATAAGTATGCCAAAACTATGTTGGTATTGCCTTCATCAGATGAGGTGATGTCATCCCTGTAAAAGCCACATTTTGAAGATGCACAGAAATTGGGATTAAAACTGGGCATTTGCCTCCTGATCCCAGGCCTAATGTCAACATATGCTATCTCCCATCATGGGGGATCAATGGACATGTTTTGGGGGTGCAACCGCTTCATCTCAGCCATTTTAGTAGCGAGGAAGGGGTTGCACCCACAAAACGCATACATTGATCTCTCGTGATGGCAGATAGCACATGTTGACACACTGTGTGCATCTTCAAAATGTGGCTTTTTTTAAAAACTTGTTTTTAAAAACGCAAATCAATGCTAGGTATTTTTGTGTGTTTTAAATTCTCCCTAAAACATCAATGATGTTCTTCATTTTTTGTTGAACGTCATTGATGTTTTTTTTTAGATTTTCGAAATCATGATTACACCCCATTATCTCCCCGATGAGGATCTGGGCACTTTCACTTGTAAAATGAGATTCTTTTTCCACAACATCCACATCACCTAAAAAAACAAAAACAAAAAAAAACACAGTGTATTATAAATATGCAGGCATTCATCTATTACCTGAAGCTGTGGTCTCAGACACTCACCTGTTGTGACAATTTTGCCAGTTTCAAAAACCTCTCCCTCCTCCTCCTCTGCTTGTGGTTTTGGGATTTCCCCTTCTTTTAGAGGTGGGGGGTTCCTGGTGTCCTCAGAAGTCTTTTCTCCCCTATGAGAATTTAAAAAAGGAATATTTAGCGCACTGATATTTGAGGGCAGACATAGGAATATGAAACATTGCTTTTTTTGCAGAGTTCCAAGCTGAAAACATTATTCTTTACACTTTCTAAAGCTGGAATACTTACCTGTTTTGTGCAAGTTTCACAGATGGAGACACCCCGTATAGTATCCACTGGAGCACGTGTATGGGACACCATAATAAAAAGGGTGTTCTAGTGTCCCACACTAGTGCTCCTAAGTCCAGAGGTGGAAACAGCTGCTAAGTGTCCTCTCCTTTACACTGAATCAAGTTTGCATTTCATTCTAGTTACACACCCATCTAGACAACAAACTTCTTTAATAGAAATAGGCCTGAACAAATGTAGTTAACTGCAACTTCCCAAAACATTGTATTTTAGTGGGCGAACAAACAATGTTTCCTATGACCGACTGAACCCATGAACATGAAAGTTGCCATTTTAAACTATACAACAGTAAAGAAAAGCACATGGAACAGTATGCAAGTAATAAAAACATATGAACACAGGACAAATACTTACTTTTTTGAAGAACTCAATTGATCTTTCTGTACTGATCATGCTCCCTCAATTTCAGGTCTGATCCGCATTTCCTCAATTTATCCTTGGATCGCTGTACCCCAAAATTCTTCTGCAGACTCTTCATAACTTTAGTCATGGTCTTGGCCTTTCTCACATTTGGGTTTGGGTAAGGTCCATGCTTCCCATCATATTCGGCCCTCTTCAAAATGTCCACCATTTCCACCATCTCTACAAAGGACATATTTGAGGCCTTAAATCTCCTGGGACATTTATGGCTCTGGGTTTCCCCGTCCTCCTCATTATTGGAATTATCATGCACCAGCTGTGTCTCTGCCATGTTCTCTCCCCACTGAGCTGAAAGAGAAGGGGCGGGGAATAGACTAGAAAGAACTTCAGGGGCGGGCGGAGTTTCATGCATGCGCAGTGTATATATAACGTAACACGTGTACGTACGATCTGTAAGCTGAGGATGCTTATAAATTGAGGTCTATATTGGGTCAAGATTAGGAGAGTTTAGCCTGACATTAAGGGTTGTCTTGTGTTGTGTCTTGCAGAGAAAATTGATGGGTTCAAAGACCACAGCTTTCTCACAATTTTCATAGACAACTATAGGGAGCTGCCCTGTCTGTGGCAGGTGAAAAATCTACATTATAATAACAAATTAAAGAGGCAGGCAGCACTGGAGAAACTGCTGGAGTTGGTGAAGCCAGTGATCCCCATGGAAAACATCCCCTATTTAAAAAGCATTGGTGGCCTGAGGAGCATATATCTTAGGGAGCGCAAGAAGGTCCAGGATTCCCAGAGGTCAGGAGCTGCAGCAGTTGACATCTATGTCCCCAGGCTGTGGTACTATGACAGACTGCATTTCCTGTTAGACCAGACTGAAGTCAGGGAATCCCTCTCAACCCTTCCTTCCATGCTTCCTTCCATCCTAGCTGAGGCTTCCGACGCCCACCCTGGGCCTTCCAGCCAGAAGAAGTGATACTAGATAAACAATTGGCTTCAATTCACCCAGCACTAGGCTTTTTGAATCTCCATTAAATGCATTCCTGCACTCACAGGATCTCTATGATATTTGGAGGTGCCACCATGCCTATGAAAGAGACTATACATATTTTTCTCCTTGCCAAAACTCTTATTCGCACATAGACCTTTTTCTCACTGACAATTTTTAAAAAGTACAAACATTTCCAATCCACACTATAACCTGGTCAAACCATGTGCCTACCAGTATCACACTTCAGCTCTCAATCCCAGCATACTTACGCATGGTGCATTTTTTTCTTCTTTCAACATGCTAACACATTATCTCATGCCTTATTAGTCTGGAATGCTTATAAGGTATTTAATAGGGGCTTATTCATACATTTTGGTTCTAGAGCAAAGAAAAAGAGGATGCAGCATCTAGAAACTCTTACCGTTTCCATTAGAGATACTGAACACCAAAATAAAACCCACCATTCTCTATCTCTCAGAACTAAACTCTTAACCCCTTGCCACAAACTTCACTCGCTACTCCAAGAGTTGTTCCTGAAAACACAACGTAAACTGAAAGACATTTCATACACAACTAGCAGCAAGTCTGGGAAAGCAATGGCTCTTCGCATCAAGGGTCATCACCTCAAAACCAAGATAGCATTCCTCCATCACTGACCAAAGAAAAAAAAATAATCCTCAATATATTGCTGACCCCTTCAGCTTGTGTTATGGTTGAAAAATAAAAATACCTGCGCTTAGTGAAAAATTACTAAAAAATTATTATAAATAATGATTAATAATTAGTGAGGCGAAGCAGCTGCACTCACAATACACTGTATTGTACACACCAATATTGGCAACGAGAAACTTAACAGTGTTGCACTGCCATATGTATATAATTCACAACTCAAAATGTGTATAAATGTTGTATAAACCTATAATTATAACATTAATTCAAACGGTACAAAACAAATATAATCATGCAGTGTGAATGTAATACTATAGTTCACAAGATGAGAACACATGTTAATCACATAAAAATTGAGTCCAAAAAAGGTCCATTAGGTAGTGATCCAAACAGTGCCAGGTGGCTCTTATTTCAACTTCAGTGAATTATACCCAGTGCTCTCCTTCTAGTTCAAACACACAAAGGGGTTTATTTACTAAAGACAATTCCACTTTGCACTACAAGTGCAGTCACTTCAATTCAGTCGCTGTAGATCTGAGGGGGACATGCAAGGAAAATAAAAAAATGCATTTTTGATTGTACATAATTGGATGATAAAATCAGCAGAGCTTCCCCTCATTTCAGATCTTCCCCTCAGATCTAAAGTGACTGCACTTCCAAGTGCACTTGCAGTACACTTGTAGTGCAAAGTAGATTTGCCTTTAGTAAATCAACCCCATAGCCTCTTACCAGAATCTCAGACCTATCAAGGTCATTAACCGCCTTAGTGAGCTTCACCTCTCACTTTAAGTTTGGGCTGGCTTTCCCTTCTCCAATCGTCCTTTAAGATAGCAGTGGTGGGTAGCACCTCACAGGCTTATCCAGGACAGCCTCAGACCAAAGTATTCCACATAACAATGAGAAAAGCTCATTGTGCAACATCCAGTAAAATCAAAGAGGATTTATTTAAAATCTGCTTACAGCAGCGAGGATAAAAACAAGCATTGAAATAGACACAATTTGTCCTACACCCTCCACGGGTGTGCTGACATCACCGCTATTTTCTGTGCCTTGCCTATATGTCTTTTATGTGATTAACACTTTTTCTCATCTTGTGCACTATATTCTTGCATTCACACTGCATGATTATATTTGTTTCGTGGCGTTTGAATTAATGTTATAGTTATTGGTCTTTACAACATTTATACACGTTTTGAGTTGGGATATATGGCAGAGCAACACTGTTAAATTTCTATTTGTATTATGGTTACCTCTATAACTTTAAAGACAACTGCACTTCCCATCAACCTTCCTTGGAAGAAATTAAATAATTTCTTACCCACGTAAACCTTCCCTCCCTATCCCCGATACAATGGATGAACTTTGTCGGCATCTTGCTGGACTGAGAGCACCAGCAAACATAGACAGACAGACAGATCGATAGACTGTTAAAATTTACAGAACAAAAGAAAGCACCCACAAATTGCAGGAAACAACTAGGAAAATAAACACAGTTGCCCTGGAGTGCATTTATAATACATATCCACAGGGGGGAAGTGGAAGCGGAAGCAAAAGGGCTTTGGAAGGGCCCAAGAGGAGCCCCCTTCCTATAGGCAAAGAAAAAAAGGAAGGAGATAGAGGAAAAATATATATATACTTCACTTGCCTGAAAGTAAATTATTAACAAAGAGAAGAGAAGTGGATAAGGGAGAAACAAGAAGTGGGGAGGCGACAGAAGGAAGGAAGAGGGAGAAGAGAAATGCATTCCCCATCTCTCCACCCCTCTAAAGTGAACTGGCAGAAGAGTGTGCCCTCTTAATTGCTACACAAACAGCGGACTCTACTCATATTAAGGGGGTCAGAGAAGAACAGGAATTCCTCAGGAATAATGAGGGGAAAGGCGGCTAGAGAAGGAGCAACCCCCAAATCCCCCTGCCTAAGCTTTTTGCCTTGTGTGATCACGTGTGAGGGATCCCGTGTGTGCAGAATTCCAGGGAACACGAACAGCACTGTAAGCAGACGAGTGTTGTGTGGAAGAACCATCCCGCTTGCTTACATCAGGGGTGTGGATGATCTATATCCAGGGATTGGATGGTCATATCGCCTGAACGGATTGCCTGGTGGTGAGGATTCACCTTTCATTCATGCTCATACAATCTCTATCATTTGAGATCCTACAGATCTGGTAAGCGGCCACCTGGTCAGACCTCACTTGATTGATGTATTGCTGGATGAGTTCAGTGTGTGGTGCTTCCGTGTGAAGGAAAAGAGCGAAAGGAATTTCTGCCATAATTTGTATCATTTAGCCATCCCTGCAAAACTGGAAAGGACCTTTTGTGATACATTATTGAAACTATTCACAACATTTGGTTCATGGACATTGTGGTTTAATATGGACATGTGTTTGAACCTATTAATTGATTATTCAGTGATTATATTTTCATATAGTGTCATTCTTATGTGTCTGAACCTATTGAGTAATTGATTCCCTAGTGAACTTATTTTTATGTACTATTCATTTCACAATTTTTTCACAAGACATTTAGTATTTAATAATCTTTTTGAACATTGTGATACGCTGATTATTGAAATAACCCCTTGGTGAACATTGTGATACACTGATTATTGAAATAACCCCTTGGTGGCATTTTTTACATTTATTTCACACACGTAGGTTGCGCAATTAAAGTTTTTTCTCATAAAACAGGATGAAACACAAATGGTAGATGCAGTACATAACTATGCATCAGATATACCCTCAATAGAGGCAAACTACAAGTGCATGGTGAATTGGCATTGACTGCAGCTAAAATTAATACATTTCACCCAAATAATTCTCCACAGTGCTGGAGGAATTGTAATCAATTAGGAACAACAATGCATATATGGTGGGGCTGTCCCCAGATAAAAGAATACTGGCAGGGAATATTAGAATATAAGGAGATGATAACAGGAGAAAAGATCCCGCAACGCCCCTGGAATTGCTTGTTCCACCGGACAACTAAAACTTCAAAACAATATAAGAAAACCTTGTTTCCATTTCTGCTCAATGTCGCTAAAGGACTTACTCCTAAAAAATGGTTGTGTACCAGGAAACCAACCATAAAAGAGTGGTTACAGAGAGTGGAATACATTAGCAATATGGAATACCTTAGCGGTGCTGAGCGGGGACAGAGTAAAGCTTATAGAGCTACCTGGGGGAACTGGAATGTTTTTAAAACGTCTGATAAGTTTTTGCAGACAATGATAGATATAGGCTAAAGTAGATAAGCAACAAGGATAACAGATCGTGAGGGAGGGTGGGTAGGTAAGGAGGGGTTTTGTGACAAGTGATATTTATAAATGAATGATGTCGAGAAGTAATTTATATATTTTTATCATGGATATTTATAATTTTTTTTCAATAAAAGAATAAATTATAAAAAAAAATCTTGCTGGACTGACACAGGCTGTTAAGAGCCTACAAGAAGGTTATAACAAACTGGATGAGCATGTACAGGTCCTATCCTTTCCTGTTGCTCATCCAGTCTCCACCGCAACTGGGACGTCTACTATACCTACAGTGATAATGTTGCTTCCAGAGCCCAAGGTTCCTACACCCAAGAGATTCTCTGGGGTACGCAGTAAATTCAGAGTGTTTCATAATGCTTGCAAACTCTATTTTGCCCTGCAACCATGGACTTTCTCTTTGGAGCTTCCCAAAGTGGGCTTTGTGATTTCCCTGCTACAAGATGAGCCTCAGTCCTGCGCTCACCGTCTGTTGGAACAAAAATATGCATCCCTCAACAACTTGATTACCTTCTTTCATGCTATGTCTCAGCTCTATGAGGACCCTCAACAAACTGCCACTGTAGAAGCAGCCCTGCATGCTCTCCAGCAAGGCCGCAAAGTGGTTAAGGATTATGTATCTGAATTCAGGTGCTGGAGTCCCAACACAAACTGGATCGATGCTGCTTTGCAATACCAGTCTCCTATGGGTCTTTCTGAACCCCTGAAAGATGAACTGGCCAGAGTTTGCATTCCTCAAACCTTAGATTACCTCAATAGCCTGTCTATCCAAATTGATAGGCATTTAAGGGAATGAAATGAACATCAGGACCGTCCTGTCCTGTGTAGATGTTACCATGAGTCTCCAGCTTCTCTAATCCTGCTCCCACGCCCCCCTAGACTTCCACCACTGATACTTCCAAACCAATGCAGTTGGGCTTGGTCCGCCCCTCACTCGCCGTTGATGAGCATCAACGTCGGCGTATCAATAACCTTTGTCTCTATTGTGGGGTACCTGGACACTACATGATATCTTGCCCAGCTAAGCTCCATACGTGTTTATCCATGTCTTCTAACCATGCACCTGCCTTACCAAGTAATCCTTCTCACCTGGCTTTCCCAATTCTTTTACAGCTTTCAGGAGGTAATACCCAGGTCACCGCTATAATTGACATCCTGAGCTTGCAGCTGCTTTATGGACATATCCTTTGTCACTAGGCACTAAATCCCACTGCAATGCGATGCACTTAGCTGATGGGTCTACTATTAAATCAGGACTAGTCACACAAGAACCCATCCCATTGTCCACCCCCTTTGCCAGTAGCCACCAGGAACTGTTGTGTTTGGATGTCATTGCATCCCCCTTGTTTACCATTATCCTTGGCACGCCCTGGTTACAGGCCCATAATCCACACATTAACTGGACCACAGGGGAGATCAGTTTCCATTCCCCTTACTGCCGTCAACACTGTCTACAGGAAGTTACTTGTGCTTCCTCATCTTTGCCATGTTTGGACTTTGATGTTGAAACCCGCCAGTGTGGCAGTATACCATAGCTTCTTGGACGTATTCAGTAAAAAAGAAGCAGAAACTATTCCCCCACACAGGCCCTATGACTGCCTGATTAAGCTCCTCTCCGGAGCTGAAGTCCTTTTTGGAAGAATCTTCCCCCTAACAGAACTTGAGTTGGGGACCTTAAAGAATTATATGGATGACAATCTAGAGAAAGGGTTCATCTGCTTCTCTGGCAGGGGCAGGAATTTTCTTTGTGGAGAAAAAAGATCACTCTCTACGGCTCTGCGTAATTTATTGTGAACTCAATAAGATCACAGTTAAAAACCGGTACCCCCTTCCCTTGGTACCCAAATTGTTTCCAAGACTTGGAGCCGCAACTATATTCACTAAATTGGTTCTTCGAGGGGCCTATAATTTGGTCCATATCGAGGGTGGAGACGAATGGAAAATGGCTTTCCGCACCTGATTCAGACATTTGGAATGTTTGGTGATGCCTTTTGGACTGTGTAATGCCCCTGCAACATTCCAGCAATTTATAAATGATATTTTCAGAGACTATCTAGATCTGTTTGACATAATATATCTAGACGATATCCTGATCTTCTCCTCATCTCTGAACAAACACAGCGGACATGTTGGTAGTGTGCTAATGGCAACACAGTCTTTACACAAAACCAGAGAAGTGTGAGTTTAAACGCCAAAGTATTCAATTCCTAGGGTTGATTATTTTGGTGGAAGGTATCCAGATGGATCCTCAGAAGGTTACAGCCATCCTTGACTGGCCAGTCCCTGCAGATAAAAAGGGAATCCAACACTTTGTGGGGTTCGCTAATTTTTATCGAAAATTTATCAGGGGATTTTCAGCCATCATCTCCCCCATCACACAGCTTACTAAGTAAGGCACAAACTGCCTTTGAGACTCTTAAGAATCTGTTTATCTCTGCATCTGTCCTGAAGCATCCTGATCCAGCTTTGCCCTACATTTTGGAGGTAGACACATCCGAAACAGCAGTCAGAGCAGTCCTTTCCCAGATACAGGGGTCCAAGGCTCTATTGCACCCGGTTGCATTTTTTGTCCCATAAGTTATCAGAAGCAGAAAAAAATTATGATGTTGGAGATGGGGAACTGTTGGCAATCAAAGCAGCACATCAAATCCTGATCTAAACAGATCATAAGAATCTGGAATACCTAAGTTTCAAAGAGGTTGAAACCACACCAGGCCAGCTGGGCACTTTTCTTTCTCATCTTTTATTTTCTTATTACTTACAGGCCAGGGTCAAAGAACACAAAACCCAATGCACTTTCCTGCATGTTCAATGAATCAGAAGACCCCACACCTCCGGATACCTTCTTGTCTTCAGGAAACTTTCTTGTGCTTCAAGGTGATTTGCTATCACAGGTCAGGCAAGCTTCCATGGGGATTCGTTCTCCTTCAGACACAACTTTGCAGGCATGAGATGGTCTCTTATGGTATAAGGATAACATTTTTGTATCAGAAGGCGTACGAGTTGTTATCCTAGGGTCCTGCCATAACCATAGGTTGGTCAGTCATTTCGGTGTATACAGGACTTCCTAACTTTTTCAATGCACGTTCTGGTGGCCTCAGTTACAGAAAGATTGCAAGAAATATGTGAAGTCATGCACCATATGTATCCAAAATAAGGGTAGCAAATCCAATGCATGGGGTCTGTTGAAACGACTATCTGTCCCGGAGAGACCCTTGAAGATGATTTCCATGGACTTTATTGTAGAGCTTTCGCTATATAAGGCTTCATGGTATTCCTGCAAAGGGGAGGGGGGGGGGGGGGGTTAGGGTACCGTTTACTTACAGATTTTGGAGAGCACTATGTGAATCCTTAAATATTGATCTGTCCTTCTCTTTTGCCTATCATCCACAGATAAATGTACTCACTTTCGTTGCCAGTGGTTTAGACATTAATGGCTGTGTGTTGAATTATTTTTAGGGGGCAGCAAATTTACACTGTTATACAAGCTGTACACTCACTACTTTACATTATGGCAGTGTCAAATTATTCAGGGTTGCCACATGAAAAGATATAATGAAAAGATATAATAAAATATTTACAAAAATGTGTAAATTGTGTACTCACTTTTGTGACATACTGTGACATATATATAACAGTTAATTTGCCTGAAAGCACTGGGTTCTCCTTGACTGCAGGTGTCGCTGTCACCACCAGCAAGAGTAGAAACGCAGTCTAGCTGGGTGTATTGAATGCCACTAGTTCTCTCTGAACCAGCCCAGTGAGAGTGTTTTCCTGCTGTGCATTCTGGGGGGTGGTATTTAAGGTACCGACCCCACGTGGCGGGGGAGTTTTTTATTTTCTGTCTGTTCAGTTCTGGTGGTCCTCCTGACCCAGCCCCATGGTTCTCCTGGCCTGGGATGTGGAACCATGCATCCTGAGGGTGGCCCAAGGCAACACAACTGCAGGGACAGGCCTGACTGGATTTCGGGGCCTACTCTTTCAAGGGTGGTCTGGTGCAGTCTAATCTGAAGGGAGAGGACCAGCAACTGAGAAAACCCAGGGGAGGACTCTTCAGGAGAAGGCTGTGCGCAAGGCTGGCTTCTCTGAAGGAGCCTGGAGGCTTGGTTGAAGGATGCAACCTGGATCAACACATATATGGCATCGCTGGACCGGCTGAGAGAACCTGGTACCGTATGTTAGCTCTTTAAATGTATCTATGTCCTCAGTAATGCTCAAGAGTACATCACAAGTCTGTGGCAGAGACTTTGTCGAATACCCTACCGGC
The DNA here is from genome assembly GCF_037356315.1 of Lithobates pipiens. Taxonomy (NCBI): domain Eukaryota; kingdom Metazoa; phylum Chordata; class Amphibia; order Anura; family Ranidae; genus Lithobates; species Lithobates pipiens. Next base: position 329,810,547 of record NW_027507764.1, on the reverse strand, counting down.
TGCTAGGCCTAGTGAAAGGGTACAGCTGTGTGCAGAGGGTTCATACAGTATTTTTAGTGTTATTGTGCTCCTTTAGCACCTGATAGAATATATGCATGTACAAGCTATTGGGATCTGAGCACAGGTATACACTATTTTGTTTCTATTGTAATGCAGGTCAGTGTCCAGAGGGTTCATCCAGTATTTTTAGTATTAATGTGGTCACACCCCTTTAGCACCTGGCAGAATGTATCCACAAACAAGCTATTGGGATCTGAACACAAGAATATCTTGTTCCTCTCTTCAGCATGCCTCCTCTCACATGGCTCCACGGCATGCAAAACAATACAGTACTTTCCACTAACAGAAATATAAAATGTGGGGCTAGCCTTACAACTTCAGACAGACCCTCATCTAGGCATGTAGCCTGGGTAGCCAGGAAGGGGAGGGAAGTAGTGATGAGCCGAACACCCCCCTGGTTCGGTTCGCACCAGAACACCTGAAAAAAGTTTGTTCGAACACTCAAACACAGTTAAAGCCTAAGGGGACATGAACGTGGAAAATCAAAGGTGCTAATTTTAAAGGCTTATATGCAAGTTTTTGCCCTAAAAAGTGTTTGGGGACCCAGGTCCTGCCCCAGGGGACATGTTTTAAAAATGGCAATTTTTTTCGGGAGCAGTGATTTTAAGAATGCTTAAAGTGAAACAATAAAAATGAAATATTCCTTTAAATATTGTACCTGGGGGTGTCTATAGTATGCCTGTAAAGTGGTGCAGTTTTCCCCTGTTTAGAACAATACCACAGCAAAATTACATTTCTAAAGGAAAAAAAGTAATTGAAAACGTATTTGCGGCTACAATTATCAACTCTTTCCTGACCTGTTGTAGTTAACAATCAATAAAACGGGCCTTGAAACCTCTGCTTCAAGTACTACAACAAAACCAAATAACCTACCAATGGGACTTTCCCTTTTCAGTCCGGTTCCCATATTGTGGTCCAAATATACTTGTCGTTTTGTTATTGAATTACAAAACACCCTTCAAGACAAATACCTGATGGATCCATTACAGAATCCAGAAATTTCACGCAGTAGACCTGTTTCATCTTCTGCACACAAGTCGCCTACCTTAGCAGGGAAGAATCAACAACAAAGTTCAAGTAAAAGAGGTCATTTGCGGTCCCCAGATTCTGTTGATTTAATGGATTGATAGCCTCAATAGGCTGTGGTCTTTTCATTTCCCAATTCTTGGTAGAATATGCCAACCTGTACTGGTTATCCATCATATGGCTTCATGATGACCCCTATATCTCCTACAATTATTTCTTAATTTTTTGCTTAACCACTTTCAGACCGGACCATTTTGCTGGTCAATGACCAGAGGTCTTTTTACAATTTGGCACTGCGCTGCTTTAACTGGTAATTGCGCGGTCATGCAATGTTGTACCCAAACAAAATTTGCGTCCTTCTTTTCCCACAAATAGAGCTTTCTTTTAAAGGTATTTGACTGACTCTGCGATTTTTTTTTTTTGCGATATAAACGTAAAAAGACCGCAAATTTTGAAAAAAAATGATATTTTCTACTTTTAGTCATACATTTAGGCCAAAATGTATTCAGCCATATGTCTTTGGTAAAAAAAAAAGTCAATAACTGTATATTTATTGGTTTGCGCAAAAGTTGTCACATCTACAAACTAAGGTACGTTTTCTGGAATTTACGCAGCTTTTAGTTTATGACTGCCTATCTCATTTCTTGAGGTGCTAAAATGGCAGGGCAGTACAACCCCCCCCCCCCCCAAGGACCACATTTTGGAAAGTAGATACCCTAAGGAAATTGATAAGAGGCATGTTGAGCCCATTGAATATTTTATTTTTTTGCCTCAAGCGATTGAATAATGACAAAAAAAAATTTTTTTTTTTTTTTACACAAAGTTGTCACTCAATGATATATTGCTCACACATGCCATGGTTATATGTGGAATTGTACCCCAAAATACATTCTGCTGCTTCTCCTGAGTATGGGGATACCACATGTGGTCGACTTTTTGGAAGCCTAGCCGCGTATGGGGCCCCGAAAGCCAAGCACCGCCTTCAGGATTTCTAAGGGCATACATTTGTAATTTCACTCCTCACTACCTATCACAGTTTGAAGGCCATAAAATGCCAAGATGGCACAAAACCCCCACAAATGACCCCATTTTAGAAAGTAGACACCCCAAGCTATTTGCTGAGAGGCATGTTGAGTCCATGGAATATTTTATATTTGGCACAAGTTGCGGGAAAATTACAAACTTTTATTTTTTTATTTTTATTTTTTTCACAAAGTTGTCACTAAATGATATATTGCTCACACATACTATGGGTATATGTGAAATGGCACCCCCAAAATAAGTTCTGCTGCTTCTCCTGAGTACGGGGATACCACATATGTGGGACTTTTTGGGAGCCTAGCCGCGTACGGGGCCCCGAAAACCAAGCACCGCCTTCAGGCTTTCTAAGGGCGTAAATTTTTGACTTCACTCCTCACTACCTATTACAGTTTTGAAGGCCATAAAATGCCAAGATGGCACAAACCCCCCCAAATGACCCCATTTTGGAAAGTAGACACCCCTAAATTTAGTGAGACTCACAGGTAAAAAAGCACCTAGGCTGTCAGCGACTGTATCAAAACGCTACAAGAAAAACTGTTAGCGATCGCAGGGATCAGGCCTGACTACAAACGCTGCAGTTATGTGTGTTGTGTTTTGTAAGTGACAGTGATCGAACGATACTGCACTTGGGTGGGCTGGTCTGGGCTTGGCGGAGGGGCTAAACGCAGGTGCTAGCAGGTATCTGGGCTGATCCCGCTAACAATGCGTTTTGGGAAACCTAAACTGCTGGCGACGCTAATATAGATCTGATCAGATACTATATTACTAAGGAAGGTGTATGCTTTGTGCGTGGGTGTTATCGGTACTGGCACTAACCTGATGCTGCCTGGGGCGACGCAGACCTTATCTGACCCTCAAACTTATATCACCCGCCGGGTGATCAGGGGGTTAAACCTTTATTAGGTAATAAATGGCGGGTGCCCTGAAACTATAAAAAAATAACTAACCAACCAGCGTCACCTGTAACAGTTATATGGTGATCACTGGTGAAAGGGTTAACTAGGGGGCAATCAGGGGGCTTTATGCGGTAGTATATGGGGGTCCCTGGCGCTATAAAAAGCTGCGGCGAACCTAAATACCTACCTGCCTAACTAGCATCACCTGTGACACTAATACAGCGATCAGAAAAACTATCGCTTATTAGGCTGGGTTCACACTGGAGCGATGCGGGAACGCTACGAATCCGCGGCAGGTTCCCGCATCGCATGCCCTATGCGAACTGCTGGGAGTGTCAGTGAAATGTTAATGACACCCCCAGATCAGTTCGCATATCGCAGTGCGATCTGCAAACTCGGATCGCATGGTGTGAACACCCATGCGATCCGATTCTGCTGCGGACCAAAAAAAGGGTCCTGTGCGAGTTTGCGGCGGGTGCGGCGGGTGCGGCGGGTGCGACGCGAATTCAGCCATACTATCTGTATGGCTGAACTCGAATCGCACAGAGATCGGATGTGATTTGCACTGCAGTGCGGTGCGAATCACATCCGTTCTCATAAACCGCTACAATGTGAACCCAGCCTTAGTGACACTGGCGATGGGGGGTGATCACGGGGTTAAACCTTTATTGGGGGGTTAGGGGGGTACCTTAGAACTAAAGGGGGCTAACCCTAACTGCCCTAACAGTTATTACAGTCACAAATGACACCCGCCGGGTGATCAGGGGGTTAAACCTTTATTAGGTAATAAATGGCGGGTGCCCTGAAACTATAAAAAAATAACTAACCAACCAGCGTCACCTGTAACAGTTATATGGTGATCACTGGTGAAAGGGTTAACTAGGGGGCAATCAGGGGGCTTTATGCGGTAGTATATGGGGGTCCCTGGCGCTATAAAAAGCTGCGGCGAACCTAAATACCTACCTGCCTAACTAGCGTCACCTGTGACACTAATACAGCGATCATAAAAATGATCGCTTATTTGGCTGGGTTCACACTGGAGCGATGCAGGAATGCCACGAATCCGCGGCGGGTTCCCGCATCGCATGCCTCCCGGCGGCAGTTCACACTGCCCTATGCGAACTGCTGGGAGTGTCAGTGAAATGTTAATGACACCCCCAGATCAGTTCGCATATCGCAGTGCGATCTGCAAACTCGGATCGCATGGTGTGAACACCCATGCGATCCGATTCTGCTGCGGACCAAAAAAAGGGTCCCGTGCGAATTTGCGGCGGGTGCGGCGGGTGCGACGCGAATTCAGCCATAATATCTGTATGGCTGAACTCGAATCGCACAGAGATCGGACGTGATTTGCACTGCAGTGCGGTGCGAATCACATCCGTTCTCATAAACCGCTGCAATGTGAACCCAGCCTTAGTGACACTGGCAACGGGGGGTGATCACGGGGTTAAACCTTTATTGGGGGGTTAGGGGGGTACCTTAGAACTAAAGGGAGCTAACCCTAACTGCCCTAACAGTTATTACAGTCACAAATGACACCAATGCAAAAAAAAAAATGCAATTGGTGTCACTGTGACTGGGGGGGCAGGGGTGATTGGGGGGGTGATCGGGGGGTGAGAGTGTGCCTGGCATGTTCTACTGTGTAGTGTCATGTTGGTGCAACTCACTGATCCTCTCTCCTCGGTGCCGGAATGAAAAATACCGACACGGAGGAGAGATTACATCACTTCCTCTGCCTGTGTTTACATTACAGGAGAGGAAGTTGTAAGGAGATTCCATAATACATTGCATTATTGGTTATTGATTTTGATTATTGATTTCACCCTGAGGATATAAGTTCAGGATTGCTTATCTGCTTAGTGATTTAAAAGAGACTTTCTTGATACATTTTAGAGAATCTATCTCATGACAGTATTGCTTAATAACTGAATTATCTCATTGCCATGTCTATCTATTTCTGTTAAATGTCTTCATCTTAGGAAGCATCTGTTTGTGGTTTCTATCTCTGTACACTGTTACTGGGTATGAAAAGGCTAGAATTGGTTTTTAGGAAGTTGTGGCTGGGCACATCATGGTCAGCAGACGTTAACAGAAAGTAAGGAATCATTGAACTGTAATAGCTTGAAATACAGAGGTTAAGATTAAGGTCACAAGACATTAACGAATAATATGCTAATGAACATTTATGTGTATCATTTTGATTGGCCCCCAAAATTGGGGCAGAGTCTTGTAAAGACAGTATAAAACAGCGAATCCAGTATTAAAGAGTTGTAACCATTTCAGCATACCCATTGTGTTTGTATGAGTCATTGGTTATCCGCCGGCGAGGACCTCCACTGAGCCATCTCCAAGAGCCTAGGCCACAAGGAGAAGACGGGCAACCTAACAGTTTTGGTACCAGGTAGTGGGGTGTGGCGTTTGTTTGAACAGGTAAGACACATTCTGCTCCTTTTTACCTATTTTTGGTAACTGGTGTTGGTGCTTGCCTTGTTCAAATAACCTTGTATATCCACCCACTTACATAACTGTGCCTTCGCAACGGGCTAGGCTGGCCCCTTGGAAGGTTAGAGGGGCTCGCAGGTATTTTGGTTTTTTGAGTAGTCTGACTAGGCTGGTCTGACTGTATTGAGTAGAGGTATATATATATATGTGTGTTTAAAACTCGGGAAGTATAGGATACGCCCGTAGTATAAGGAGTGGCTGAGTGGACGCCCAATCTTTTTGGGGAAGTATTGGAAAGTGCACTTATAATAACATGTTGATATAATGTAACTTTATTTGGCCATTGTATATATATATATATATAAGATTTTGCTTGTTTTTCTTTTAGGTACCACCGTAAGTATTTAGGGTGTATAGAGAATTAGAGATAAGTGTATGATATATATATGTATGACAACTGAATGTAAAGTACTGTATTGATTTGAAAGGTTTTATTAAGGCATTACACATATATGCACTAAATGAACAACATAAATCAGGAACCCGATTGTAGTGAGATAGCGCCCGCCTGCCCACATTGCACCTTTGGTTTACTGTTCCTTAGTGTTGACAGGACGTGGATCCTGCTTACCACTAGACCAACTGGGTTCTCATACCGACTTGGTGCAAGGGGAGTATATCCAACCACGAGGAGGGGTTTCCTATACCGAGTACTGAGGGTTAACCTTCATAGCTATATCAGCCCCACAGCAATAACAGACGAGGGGACTTATTCCCAAGTCAGGGAACAGATTATAGCACAAACAGGTTGCTTTCATCTCTGTCCCTGTACTAGACACACCCTACCAAGGTTATTGGATGGGGAATTCTGCAGCAACCCAGACCACGGCCAACCCATCCCCCTATGAGTATGTTAAAAACACACTACCAGGGCCACAGGTAGAACCTTTTTGGACACAGGTCAGAGAACGGTGCCAACAGCTAGGAATACATGACCCAGGACCACTAGGTCCCTGTTCAGAGGATGATTGGAAAGAGGTGAGCAAGGTGTGTCAGGTGCACAAGCACTCTTATCCACCTGGGAAATGGGAAGACACCCAGTACATGAAAGATTGTTACAAAACATGGAATAAATGCTTAGCCAAGTATAAAACAAAGTATGTAACTAAAGTCCCCACAGTAAAGCCTGTAAACTCACCCGCCCTATCTCAGCAACCTGAGGCACCACCACCCCCCCCTTATGTGATGGTTAAACAGGAAGATGGAACATTGGGTCCACGTCTTCAGCTGTATCCATCTTTGGACCCAGCAGTGTTGGCCACCATAGTGTATGGGGCAGCTGATCAGGCACAAGTTACACGATGGGAAAACGAAAGTAGAAGCAGGGAAGAGGAAGTCCGGGCAGAAGGTATACAAAGAAGGGAAGAAGAGAGGATTAGAAGAATGGAACCAAAGGAAAGGGAATTAGAAGAGAAGTTAAAAGAGCTTAGAGAAAGAAAGGAGGAATTAGAGCAGAAAATGTCTAGAAGGGAGGAAGAGCTAGAAGAGTACAAAAGAGAGCTGGATAAGAGGGAAGGTGAGATGAGAGAATATTCTGCGATAACTAAGGGAGAAAAGGATGGAAAGACCCTGAAAGAGGGGGAAGAGGAAGAAGTCAGGAAGTTAAGCCCCAGGGAAAAGGAATGGGAGGAGAAACAGAAAGAATTTAATAAGAGACAGCAGGAAGAGGAAGAAAGGATACAGAGGAAAAGGGAAGATTTAGAGGCATACGAAAGGAAACTAGAGAAAGAGGCAAGAAGGATTGAGGAGGCCAAGGGAAAGATAATTTCACAGCCATCCACCACACTCAGAAGCCAAACGAAACCGGCCATAAGCCAGAAACCCCCACAGGAGGAAAGGGAGCAGGGTGAAAAAGAAATAGACATGGAACAGGAAAGTCTAGGTGCCACCTTTAAAGCACCACTTATGCATATAGGGGAGACGGAAGTCCATATTCCCCTACCTTTAGGCACACTGTCAAAAATAAAGGAATTATGCCCCAGCCCAAAGAAAAGCCCAAGGGAGGCTGGCGCTTTCCTTGCAAAATACAGTGCAGGGACAAGCTTGGATAAGGAAGATATAAAAGGGATCCTTAGTATAATTGACCCTGACAGTCCAGAAGGGCATCCCGTAGAGGCCTTATGGACAGCCCACATAAAGGAAGATAAAGATTGGGTATCTTTTTGGAAAAGCATGGGGAATCACTGGTCTACTATATACAAGGGTTCATCCGCACTCCAGGAACTTATCCTAGCAAAACAGGGACCAAAGGAAAAATTCTATGAATTTTGTACCCGGGTATATGGCTTGTGGAAAGCAGTAGATAACGCTACCCCCCAATTGTTCACCACCACCATTATGGCTGGTGGCGATACGAAGGTGACACAGCTGCTTAAATTCACTAATCCAAAGTGGGCAGAACAAGCCCCAGATGAATTTATGAAGGATACTAGGTCACGAGAAACATCAGGGGTATTTGAGCAGAAGGGTGGCATTTTTCCCTCCCTGACACCAACCCAGACTCCGCCCACCCACATAATGACAATGCAACCTTATCCACCAATGCAATCTTATCCCCCAGATCAGGCTTACCCACCAGACCAGGGATGCTTTAACTGTGGGGAACTGGGACACTGGAAGTCCCAATGTCCCTACAGAATTAGAACAAACGCTCAGAGAGGAAGAGGTAGGAATCTAAACACCACCCCACATCGCCTTCAGGATATCAGGTATCCTCACCCACCACAACCCCAATACCAGCCACAGCCTCATAGACCACCCCCACGCATCCCGATGCAGTGGCCATCCGCTCGGCGGACCCCACAATAGGGAGGCCAAGAGTATGTCCCGTCCCTCAGCCTTGTGTGTTACAATCCATCGTGGAAAAGTCTTCCGCAGGTACTATTGCGGGTAGACAATCACCTGATATGTCTATTATTGGATTCAGGGGCTACATTCAGTAGTTTGAATGATGCCATATATGACACACCGCACTGTACTGAGGGAAACTCTATTGGTATAAATGGGACATCAATTACCCACCCCATCACTCCACCATTGCCCGTGGCTACTCCAGAAGGGCAGGAACTATGTACCCAGAGTTTTGCTGTCCTTGTGGATTGTCCAGTATCTTTAATGGGGAGGGACCTACTCTCAAAACTGAATATCACCATTAAATTTGACAGAGGGGGCTCCCTCACTGCCAGCTCACCATTCTGCGATTTACATGCTCCAAAAAGACACACTTACAGGGGACTCTTTGCATCATTACCACTCACTCTAGAAACACATGCCATATGGGCAGAAAACAAAGGGAGTGTGGGTTTTATTAACTGTACACCTTACACACCACAAATGCGTCCAGACGCCAAAGTACAATATCATAAGCAATACCCCCTGCCACTCGAAAAAATTGAAGGCATCACACCATTAATCGATGATTACATAGCAAAAGGGATTCTGAAACACATTATAAGCTCCTCTGTTACACAGACTTTAGCTAAGCTACTAGGCTTACAGTGGAAACTGCACATCCCTTACCACCCACAAAGTGCAGGGGTAGTGGAAAGAATGAACAGGAACATTAAAGACAAGTTAAAAAAGGCTACGGGGGGCACCATGAAAGGATGGTTGGATTACCTTCCTTCTGTCCTATTTCAGATCAGAACAACACCACATGCCAGAACAAAACTCTCGCCCTTTGAGATTTTGATGGGAGTTCCTGCAAACATAGAGCTGCCCCTCTTAGATCAAAACACTGACATTAACATCTATTCCCAACAGGAAATGTACGTGAAAAATCTGGTAAGTATGCTACAGGAAATGAACGAACAAGTCTCTGTCACCTTTTCTCCTATTTCCACAGAGCCGACACACCCCTTCATCCCAGGAGATCAAGTGCTAGTCAAGCAACTGGCCCACAAAAAGAGGATCGGACCAATCTACTCTGGACCTTGGAAGATAGAGAAGGTTTCCAGAACTGCTGCACTGACCGATCTAGGAAACACCTGGATCCACGCCAGCCGGTTAAAGAAGTGTCCACAGCAACCCCAGACCCCAGACCCGCCTCCAGCACCCCAGGACTCCTCTGACCAGGAACAGCAACCAGATTTGAAGGACGTTCAAGAAGGCATAAAGCAAATCTCTCTGAACGACAAGACAAATCCCTCACCCACAGGAAGAAACGAGTAACAGAACTTTGTACACAGTACCTGACAAAAATGATTTCCACTTTTGTGTCAGGAAGAACATTATGCTTCTGGACATGTCTGATTCTGATAGTATTCATACCTGTTTGGTTAATAGCAAATTGTGTGTACCATCCAGAAGATTTAGGGCTACTAGAAGGCATATGTGGGAAAGCACAGACAGCCAATGCACCTAGTTTAAAATATAAAAGAAGTATACACCCCACTGAACCCCCTTCAGGTTTAACCGACAAAATGTTGTTGTTAAAGTTTAAGTACAGTTATGCACAAAAGTCTGGTTTTGAGAAATGTTGGATATGCAGCAAACTCCACCCTAGTACAGCCAGAATCCCATTAATGGCCATTCCCTTAAACATCACTCCTTTCCTGAATGGAACACCCCCTATTGTTCTTGCCAATGTCATAAGAAAAAGTCCCAACAAGCCCCTCAGTTTTCAAATCGTGGGTAGAAGCCATGCTCCAGATTGGTGTTTCATAATGGGAAGCATTTCCAGGGGAGCTGAGGTGTGCAAATGGTCGAAACTTAATGTCTCCATGGCTTCCCTTACCGATAACTCATTTTTTCGCACCACAGACCCTGTGATAAATGCTACCATCTATGACCTTTTTAATTCTAGCTCCCACTCCCCGGTCACACAGTTATTAGCTCTGCTGATGGCATCTGGACATTCAAAAGGCGCAAGGACCATTGTTAGTCAACGACCCTTAGCATTAGGCAACACAACCTACATCTGTTGTGGCAAGCTCTGTTACCCATGGATTCCTGAGGAACCCCAAGGGTGGTGTTATCTTGCTAAAATAGTCCCTATAATGGGAGTAGTGGGGGATAATGGACAAGGACACCTACTTAAAGCTAGTACCCACCCAAGATACCCTCTAAAACACCTTGTGAAAAGAGAAATGTTCCTAGAAAAAGATATGACCTGGGCCTGGTTTCCTTCCTGGACAGGATGGGGAATAGATTTGATGAAGAAACTAAACAACTACACTTCAATCATAGACGAGATCTTGGAAAAGGACTCTGATGACATCACAAAACTAAACCTAGAAACCAGAGCAATTAGAAAACAACTAGAGCTACATGACCTGGCTATAGAAAGCATGAGTGCAGCCCTCACTGGCCTCTGTGAAATTACTGAGGACTATGAATGCTGCACCTGGATACATAACACGAGTATCGAGATCCCTGATTACTATGACATAATTGCACAACACAGAAAAGAGGTAAACAAGCTACAACAGGATGCAAGGGACATTGGGAAAACATGGGACCCTTTCTCTACAGGGTTCAGTTTAGGAGGTCTCACTTCATGGTTGAAGAACACTGCAATGACTATTTTCACCATACTGCTTTTCCTATTGTTCTTGTATGCATGCTTCATGTTACTCAAATGCCTCTGCAGGAAGGGTAGCAAAGCACATTCCGAAACCATGAAGCTGACTTCCATTTCCAGAGATCCCACGGTATGGTACGAGAACCAGGAACATGAGGCCGGAGGATATGAATCCTTGAGGCGTGACGGAAAGGTAGAAAATGACCATTTCGATGATATCGAATGGTCAAAGGGAGGATTGTAAGGAGATTCCATAATACATTGCATTATTGGTTATTGATTTTGATTATTGATTTCACCCTGAGGATATAAGTTCAGGATTGCTTATCTGCTTAGTGATTTAAAAGAGACTTTCTTGATACATTTTAGAGAATCTATCTCATGACAGTATTGCTTAATAACTGAATTATCTCATTGCCATGTCTATCTATTTCTGTTAAATGTCTTCATCTTAGGAAGCATCTGTTTGTGGTTTCTATCTCTGTACACTGTTACTGGGTATGAAAAGGCTAGAATTGGTTTTTAGGAAGTTGTGGCTGGGCACATCATGGTCAGCAGACGTTAACAGAAAGTAAGGAATCATTGAACTGTAATAGCTTGAAATACAGAGGTTAAGATTAAGGTCACAAGACATTAACGAATAATATGCTAATGAACATTTATGTGTATCATTTTGATTGGCCCCCAAAATTGGGGCAGAGTCTTGTAAAGACAGTATAAAACAGCGAATCCAGTATTAAAGAGTTGTAACCATTTCAGCATACCCATTGTGTTTGTATGAGTCATTGGTTATCCGCCGGCGAGGACCTCCACTGAGCCATCTCCAAGAGCCTAGGCCACAAGGAGAAGACGGGCAACCTAACAGAAGTGATGTCACGCCTCACTTCCATTCGTCAGGAGCGATCGCGAGGGGGTGGCCATGAACGAATGGCCGCCCCCTCATCCCGGATCGCTCCTGAATGGATACCGACCGCCGCTGGCACCGGGGGGGCCCTATCGGGCCCCCCACCCGCGGGAAGGCAGGGACGTACAGGTACGCCCATATGCCTGCCCGTGCCATTCTGTCGACGTACATCGTCGTGCGGCGGTCGGCAAGTGGTTAATAATTGCTTTTTTTCCCTTGATATATTAATATTGAGTTTTTGATCTGATTTACTTTTTTTTTTTCATTTTACATATGAATGAGGTAGTTTTGAAGATTTTTCAGCTTATTTTGCCTCAATGTTTCTTTCTTGATTCTCCAAAGAATTTAAATGTAGTCTCCCTAATGTTTATCTATTATATTTCAGTTTGGAATCTTCCTTAATAATCCCATAAAGGATTATTAGGATTTACAGTTTTTGTTTGGGCTAATATATCCTGGTTTTATCTCATACCCTTGTAATGATTTGCTAACTGGCTTTCCTTATCCTCTGGGATAGTTCCCTTCATTCCCCACTTGCTACCCTTGGTTAGTTCATATTATTAGTGGACAACTGATAGTAGCCAATGTATCCTTGGAGGGTGACTTTTGTCTTCCCCCAATGACCACAATGACTTGGTTACATGGACATATATGTTTAACCTAATGTATTTGATATCTATGATCCTTACTTTCCTCATGATCTTTCCATTCTCTTCCTTTCTGTTTTCTTCTATCCCCCCTTCCCCGAAGGTAGGTTTGTCCAAATATTGCTCAGGACTATTAGATATTATATTTCACATATTCATAATCCCATGGCCCCCTTAAATATATTATCCTTGAATGTACAGGGACTCAATTTTCCACAAAAATGCATCAAAGCTTTCCGCTCCTTTTTGTCTAGGAAGGCACACATTTTATGCCTTCAAGAAACACATTTTACAACTCAATCCACACCTAAATTCTTTAGTGCACTATATCCACAGGTATTTACAACTTCCACTGCAACCAAACAGCTTGGTGTACTTATTGCCTTCAATCGCAATGCGTCTTTCACAACTTTAAAAGAGATTAAGGACACAGAGGGTAGATATTTGATCCTTACAGGCCATTTAGCAGATTCTGCTGTTACAATAGTATCCTATTATGCCCCTAATAAAAGACCCATATCATTCCTTTCACATCTTTTGCAGGTGGTGGAAACCCACAAAATAGGCACACTAATTATATGTGGAGATTTGAACCAGATCCTCCTGCCCTTCTTAGACTAATCCCCAATATCCCAATCAAACACTCCCAATAAATACTCCTTTTCACAACTCATTTCACAATGTGAAACACAATCTAGTAGACTCATGATGGAAATTGAACCCAAACGACAATATACACATGATATTTATTTTTTATTTTTATTTTTTATTTTTTGTGGTTGAACTGGATGGACTTGTGTCTTTTTTCAACCTGACTAACTATGCAACTATGTAACTATGTAACATTATTCGTATCCACACAATTCATTCTCACAAATTGCCCATGTGTTCTTAATCATAGTAATGGCACCTGAGACGTTGAGGTCTAAGATCAGATTGGTCACATGGTCTGATCATAATGTCATTTTTACTGTCATAGCCTCTATAATTCCTATGGCTCATGATCCCACGTGGTATCCCAAAGACTCTCTTCTTCAAAATACAAATCATAAAATAGGACTTGAATCTGCTCTTACGGGATACCTAATAAATAACTCCACCCCTGACATATCCCCACTTACCCTATGGAAGGCGCAAAAAACAGTTCTTTGTGAGATTTGTTTAAGACAAGCTGCACTATTTAATAGAGAGCGCAAAGCACTGTGTAGTAAACTAGAAGCAGATTTTAACACTAGTTATATGGCATTTCAAAATAACCCTTCTCCAAAATTAAAGCTTAAATTGGACAAGGCCATACTGGAGTTTGATTTATTTCTTACAAAAACAGCTGACAAAACACTTAAAAGATCACACCATAACTATTACATTAAGGCTAATAAAACTGGCACCCTTTTGGCCCACACACTTAAATCATACCAAAAACCCTTGAAACCAATACACTTGAAAATTTCCAGAGATATATATTCTAATGACCCAGTGAATATGGTTTATGGTCATTAGTATGCGGTACGGGCTACAAGATAATGGCCGCAGTTGTAATCTATGGCCATTAGTAGTATTATGTACTGTGGGCCACAAGAAAATGTCTGCTAATTGTTGCCAGTATTTAAACGTCTGTCCCCCTCCTCTACTCTATTCCCTGATGAAGTCACATGATCTGTGACGATACGCGTAGGATTGGTTTAGGAGGATCCTGGAAGTGACGTCCGGAGTACGAGCGGGGAGCTCGTTCGTTCGTGGAACTCATTTGTTTTATGCTGTATCTTTTTGCCTTTGAATTAAGTGAATAAATGTGAGTACCCAGGACTATGTCCTTTTTATAATAAAGTTTAATTGATAGTAAATACTTCACCATTGGAGCTCCTTCTCTTTTTTTCCTACGGATATGATCTTTGGTTTATGGCTGAGCACCTAGAGGGGACTGCCTATAATACCTACACCAGCTGACAACAACAGTGTAACTGCTGGAATTAATAAATGCTGTTTACCTTACAGCAGTGAGGTAAGGTAGCCATTGCACTCAGTGTGTGGACACTTTATTTCTGAGGATTCACGAGATCACCGGTGGATTTATTCTTTTGCTTACAGAGTCAATTTATTTCATGGCACAGTGTGGATTCACATACTGCATGATTGAATATGGACTGTGTTGATGTTAAAGATAGAGACACATTAATCTTTCTTTACTAACAATATTTATTTGATACTGTATGCACTTTATGGACTGAGACACATTTCAAACTTTATTGGATTTTTAGTATTGATTTATTTTCACTGTATGCACTTTATTCTTCATGTTCGGAGTATCCAATCATTCACATTGCACTGGATTGGACATTACTTTGCACTGATGCACTTTAGAAGGTGTACATTTTTATTAATGAGCTTTGAGTAGTTATATTTAGTTATTTATAATATTTTGTGCACTATTTATTATTATATATTTATTTATTTACTTATTCCATTTATTATTTATTGTGGAGCGCAACACCACTCATTAATTTGATATTATACGCATCTAGGGGAGATTGGTGTAAGAGGCCAAGGAGCAGGAGGCTGAAAGGACAGTGCCCCCTTGCTCCCCCCTGCATGTGCTGACCTAAAGGGGGAGGTCATAAGCTTTTGTGGTCACTGCTGGTCTTTGGTCTTCCATGACATGGTGTCCAGCAGTGCCACTGCAAAAAGTGAGACAGGAGCTGGGCAAATGCAAATGTCCCCAGCACCCCTATATCTAGTGTAGGAACTGTGACTCCTTTTGGTTTCACAGCTGGCTATCCTTTGTGCATGCACAAGCCATGCTGTACTTTGTGAATGGTCCAGCAGCCTTCTGTGACCTGTGATGTGTTCCAGAAGACTGAGAGCAAATAGGGGGGGGGGGGGCAACTTCTGCTTGGAGACACCCCCCAACAAAGGAGAGAGGGTGGAAAAGCAGAACTTTTGGGTTACGTTCTGCTTTAGGTTAGTTTTAAATTTGTTACAGATCACTAATTGAACAGCATTGTTACTTAAGCATCAGAATAACACCCAGATATAAAGCATGAAACAAGAAAACCAGCCTCAATGACTTGGTGAGGGGTAATTTTTTACATAGATTGCATCATTGTGATTACAAAATCTAAAGCTTTGCTTTTGATTTTTCATTTTTTACAGCAAAGCTTCAATAGGAATTATTATAATTCTTTTTTTTTCATAAATCCAATTTATTAAAGTTGAAAGATAATGATTTTCCAGAGCTCAGGCTCTCCCTAATCAATAAAGTACTTCATCTGTACAAAAATTACATATTGTGCACAAACAGAGATTCTTAGGATCAATATAGAGAAATGTAATCTCTATTCCACTATGTTTGACTCCCATCCAATTTTGCGCACTTGGTTCTTTGGTATTCTTTGGTAGCTTGCACTTTCTCCTCTAAACAGCAAAAATTATCTGAACAACTACCATTCGGCACAGTAGAATTTGCAATAGTCTGCCACTATGAAGTGGCAGTGTAGTAACTGCAATACAGCTCCGGTGATACCTGTTAAAGAGTAAGTCCACTTTTGTTGAGTAAAAAACATTCTTCTCTGGTTGATCTATGTACATTGCAGGGATTTTAACAAATGTTGTTGCAGAATCCTACCTTTTGTTGTTCTGAAGAAATCATTGTTTGTTTCTCTGTGCCCATGTGTTCAGCGAGTCCAATCAGAAAGGTTTCATAATTATCAATCAGCTGTGCACCTGCAGGGCTCTAATGAGGAAAATTACAGGGTTTGCATCACTTTTGACATGATGTTCTATTGGGAGTATCTCACCAAAAATGACATTTTTGTTGCAAAGGATGCCAAAAATCTGACTTGTATCTTAGTGCAGACTTCTGGGAAAAGTGAGCCAATCACACAAGCAGGAAATTATGTTTCTGGGGGGTGTTCTGTACACATTCTGTGTATAACACCTCCAGGAAACCATATTGCATTTTACAAAAAATTACGAAGCTGTGCATTGAAAAGGAACAGTAATTTTTAATAACATTTAATTACAATACTGTATCACTTGTGATGCAATTGTTAATGCTATATATATTTTTTTATTTGATATTTTTTTTCCCATGAAAGTGGAGTTACCCTTAAAGTATATAAGCATAACATGATAAAATAAATGAGAAATTAGGAAGAGTGGAGATAGGGTAGTGGTAAAAATCTAGCTGGGGTACTAAGTAGAGTAAAAAACAAGGAGTACAATAATGAGAAAAGAAGCTGACAGAGAGACTAGTGAGGACAGTAATGCCTTGTACACACGGTCGGACATTCCAACCACAAAATCTGTCAGATTTTTTCTGACGGATTTTGTCCTAAACTGGTTTTGCATACACACGGTTGGACAAAGTTATTGGAAAATCCGATCATTCGGAACGTGATGATGTTCGTTACGACGGGACTACGTTGAGGCTAGTAGCCAAAAGCTTTTTGTCTTGTAATTTGATCTGAGCATGCGTGGCACTTTGTCCCATCAGAATTCTCTACAAATGATCGGAAAAAGTCAGATCGGATTTTTTTGTCTGAAAATTTGAGATCCTGCTCTCAATTTTTTCTGGCGGAATTTCCAATGGAAAAAGTCCGATAGAGCCCACACACGATCAGATTTTCCGACAATATAATCCGATCTGACCTTTTCCATCTGAATTTCTGACCATGTATGGGGCATTAGAATGGAACTCTAAAATAACTCAAAAGGAAGAAAAGACAAAATATTACTTGGGAGACTAAGAGACTGAAAGACAGAATTTAGAATTTAGAATTTAGGGAAAGACAGAATTTAGGGCACAATCTGAAAGTGATACTGAGAGAAACTGATATATGGAAGTGTTTGTAATCTTAGATTATAATAAAAGAGCTCAGAGAGGACTGTACAGGTGCATAAGTCAATACAAATGTGCAATATTGTAGCCAGTAGACTGTAGTGGGTAGTAGTCTACTTCACATTTTCTGCCCCTTACACACTTTCCAATGTATCAAGATTTAGAGTCTCTCATTGTTTTAGAGTACATATACACAGAGGGGAAAGTAAGTAAGTCTAACTGCATACATGCAGGATAATGTGTGGTGTTGAATAGGTTGACCTTGAAGAAGTAGAATAAACACAATTTTGAAAAAAAAAAAGTTACAGCATATGATTATAACATTGCCCTGCTTTTTCAGGATTAAGATAATATCTATTTAAGTAGTAAGGGTCTGTCTGCTCCTCAGTAACCCAAAGCCATCCTTTCAAATATTCTGTGGTCAATAAATCTACAATGAAAGCAATTGTGCCATAAAGCCATGTAAGTTAGTGGATTGTTGGAGTTTAAATCCATAAATAATTATTGATACTTAATGAAATGTATAATTTTTGTGCTTGTAAAATGTAACTGGTATTGCTATATTAATATTTTTTTTAAATTCAGTATAATGTGGTTACCTAAAATATATGTAAAGCTAAACTTTTTTTTATTTTAGATAAAAAAGGGGACAATTAAAATCACTATTATTTTTTAGGATGTGAGAGAGTATCTTTCCAATGTAAATAAACTCCCTGTTAGAAGGGTGTCATGGGAACACATGTAGACATTAGAATGTTTCCCCTCTATTCTTTTTCTGATGGCAGGTCAAAATTTGTATCAACACTCAGTTTTCCTCCAAGCCACATTGGTGACTAATTTGGACAGCAGACTGGCTAAGTGGGTAGCACTTCCACCTGGCAGGAGAGTCATTAGTTGGAATCCCAACTTTGGCAATACCTGTCAGATTCTGTCTGCGTGGGTTTCCTCCCATACTCCAAGGACAGTTTAATTGGATTCTGTCTAAATTGTTCCTAGTGTATATATGAATGTGGGTTAGAGCCAGGGCTCAAGTCCTGCTGGAACGCATGGGAATGGAGTTCCTGTACTTTTTCCACAACAGGAACTCAGTTCCCGTTAGCAGCCGTGTCCTGCAAGACTTTGAAGTATGCTACACCAGCAGCTGCTGACAGCTCGCAATGGTAAGTGTCACACACCTGACCATTCAGGCATTGCCAGTAGGGTGCCCCATGACAGCTTCCGCTTTGATCTGTCAATCACAGCTAGCTGACAGGTAGATCAGGTCCCTGCTGCATACTTGCTCTGTGTGTCCCGCTGAATCCCCCCCTCCTCTATCTTCAGTGCCATATGATGAGAGAACCCAGAGGAAGAGCACAGCTATGTTTTTTTTTATGTACTAACAGTTAAGCTTCATACAAACAATACGAAAATTGGATGAAAAATACCACTTTTGAATCGTTCGTGCATATGAGCGTATCATTTTTTTTTTTTGGTGGGCAAGTAGATCTTGGGTGGGAGTTCCCACACTTTTTTCTCCAGGACTTGACCCCCGGTTAGAGCCCTTAGATTTTAAGTTCCTTGAGAGCAGGTGCTGATGTGAATGTATAATAGATACAGTACGTAAAACTCTGCATAAATTGTCTATGCTATTCAAATACCCAAAATAAATAATAAATACATTAGGGAGGGTGAATGTTCCAAATCACAACACAAACAGCCATGGGCGTCCTCAGAACTTTTTTCAGGGGGGCATCATTTTAGAGTCCCCCATGCTGGTCAGTAGTGTAGCATGTCTATACCCTGGTGGTGGCTCAATCTTTCTCTCTCTGGTGACACTGGGCAGCGTGGCTCTCTCTCTGGTGGCGCTGGGCAATGTGGCTCTCTCTGGTGGTGCTGGGCAGCGCGGCTCTCTCTCTGGTGACACTGGGAGCCGCTGTCTCTTCTTCCTGACAGGAGAAAAGGGGGGCGAGCAGGGGAAACCTCTGATAGCTCGCAGCTCCTGACACTGTTTACCTTGTTACTTTTACATGTTTAAAAGCCATTTTGTACTGAGTAGGGTTTGTAAAGATCAGCTGAGTATCTAAAAAAATAAACGTTATTGTCTTTAAAAAATACTAAAAGAATTACATTTTTAACTATACAAACACAGTGTGCATGCTCTCTATCTCCTGCAGGATCCTCTCGTGCTCGGTGATGATCTCACCCTCCACCATTTTGCTGGGATCCGGGCGGCCCAGGCTGGGATCAGGCTGCTGGTACAGCGGGGAAGGAAGAGTGATGCCAGCCATGGGACACTAAAGGGCACTCCAGGGACATCCTCCTATTCCCAATGCAGGAAACACACACACAGGTGATAGGCAGGGAGTGGGGTGTCCCTTGTCAACAGTCTCGGAACCTTTATTCCTTTATGTGATCTACTCTGCTCAGAGCTGTCTTGGAGGATTGGGATCTTGAGGAACGGAGTTGGACGGTAGCTGAACATTTGAAAGGACGGACTCAGATTGCCAGTGTATTCTCGAGCTAGGATCCATCCTTAGACCCTTACCTTTCAATGAGTTTTATTTTTATATCAATACTTTTATCACTATCACATGTGTCACTGATTTTTATACATATCTTTTTATTGTGTATGCTCCCCCTGCCTCAAAGCACCCATGCCCCCTTGTTGAGAGAATGTGGCCTATTATGGTTCGGGGGGAGGGGCTCACTCATCCACCCTGCTGTGCTGCTTGCTCAGATAAGGGTCTGGTACGGATTTTGTTTTTTTTATTTTTACTGGCTTTTTTTTTTTTTATTTGCTCAGCTGTCAGCTGGGAAACCTGATGAGCTGATGACTCATCTGTTGTTAAGGACACTGTGGCCAGCTTCCAAGCCCTGCTATTTAACAACCAGCTTATACTGCGCCCTTATTGGGAAAAGCTTTGTGTATAGTGCAGTGCATTGCAGGGTGTTTGGCGGGGTGAACACCCTGCAAATTCTGGTGTTCCCCAAATGGGGAAAACAGCCAATGTTTGACCCAAACTGATGCTTGGGCTAAACTGTTTGCCCAACTCTGGTCAACTGTCTATTATTTGTTAAGCCTTATAACAGCTAGTGCTGCTTATTTGCTTTGACACCCTGCACCCTTGGTGAATTAGATTATTGAAAGTATTATTGAAAAATGTGCTCAACCCCCATCCCCCTGACCTTTGAAGAAATTAGTCTGAAGAAAAAACTTTACTTGGGCTGTTAAGTAATAAAGCACCGTGGAACAGGGGCTGGCTATTTAGAGCAGACAGAGAGAAAGCATTCTTGGGAAGACCCAAGGAAGAAAACAATGAAAATGCTTTCCACAAACGATCCTCTATCCTGCAAATACTTTTGACTGAGTCTTATGCTGCGTACACACGATCGGATTATCTGGCAGACTATCCCCCCTTCCCAGAAGCACCCCCCATTTTGAGGGCACACGGCCTGGTACAGCTCAGGAGGGGGGGGCGCTCGCTCTTCCCCACCCCCTTTCCTGGCTGGCCAGGCTGCATGCTCAGATAAGGGTCTGGTATGGACTTTGGGGGACCCCCATGCCTTTTTTTTGGCATAGGGGTTCCCCTTTAAATCCATACCAGGTGACGGGGCTCGCGAGGTGTCAATCTCGCCGATGGAAGCAACGACATTGACTTCCTGCGCTAGTCCCATCTACCTGGAGCCACGTTCAAAATTAACGGACTTTACTCCGTGTGTGGGCAAGTACGCTCATCTCAAAAGTCCGCTGCACCCGGCCATAGCCCAGCAGATTGTCCGCCGGAGAGTCTGATCATGTGTACACGGCATTAGAAATCCTTATTCCCCACTATAGAATAACTGAGGATGCTGATACTTTTTATTTTTTACAGATTGTTTTCATCAAACCAACTAGATCAAAGTTAAGTTTTCATTTAATGTACTATATTTAGTCTCTAGGTTAGTATTTTGAATGGCTTCGTTCTCATTAATGTTATTGGATGTCTGTATTTTATTCTATTCATCCATTCAGTATGTGATAAATAAAGCCCCTTAAAAGCAACCTGTTTCCTTTAAATCACTGCAATTAATTTTAAGACAACCAGTGTAAAGTGCAACAAGAAGGCAAATATTCCATTTGATACATACTGTATCTGTGTTTTGAGGATTCTAAATGCATTAACAGCGTGAGTCATAAGAACTAACAATTTAGTACATCTGCCCTGCTAAGAATGTTGTATTTTAGAGACCAATAGATTACAGCCAAACCTACTGCATGAAATAGCTGTTACCCTCATTTAATTTTAATAAACTTTCTTACCTCCCTCTGAGAGTGAGACCACCTATATAATCCAAACCCGTCCTCCTCCTCCAATAGTAATTAATCCTATCCTAATTTCTTGACAGGGAAGTGATGTCAACTACTATTACTTCTCTGGAGAATAACACATCCTAGAGCATGGGTGGAGTTTACACAATTTCTGGGTGTCAATCGTACATTCTGGGAATCTGAATTATTTGTCTTCTGCCTTCACAAACTATCCAATGTATTTATCTTTAAGATAATTATCTCCACAAGGTAAAATGTCCTAACTAAACTTGCCCACATAAAGCAACTGTCCCAACTGAAGTGAGAGCACTGATTTATTTTTTATGAAATATAATCTGGACAATAATTCAATCCACACTCAGAGTGTGCATTTTCACTAATTTCTCTCTCTGCACCACCCTTGTGCTGTGTTAAGGGCTATGAAGGACCAGTGAAACTATGACTTGTCATCCCCACCCCATTCTCTCTGTTGTTCGATCTGTCAGGACAGTTTACCTTTTTTTATTATCTGTATTCTTTTCCTTCCCTTGCAAAATTATACTGTTTCTCCCCTACTACACTTGGGTGAGGTTTTACTTTGTTACTGAAAGGGAACGTACATTTTCCTTGCTTTGTTTGCTTTTTTTTTTTTTTTTTTTTTTTATAATTCTCTTAAGACTATGTGCAGTGTTGTTGGCAATAACTCACTGGTGGAAATGCTGAAGAATTTCCATTGCCAGTGTAGGAAAAATGCCTCACTTTTTGAGCCAGAAAAAGAGAGATGTGATGGGATTGGGAGTTTTATGTCCACTCTAGTAATCCTGCTGTTGGTGCTGCAAGGGTGACATAAGCCTAGTACAATATCAGAGAAAGTGTACACGAGCAGCAAGAGTCTCAGAACCAAAAGTAGCAGTAAGCACAGCAATCAATGCTCTGTAAAATACAAAGAAAAAATAAAATATACATAAAGAATGTATTCATTGTGTTCAAAGCACCACCATGTTTCATGTTTCAATTTACCACCTTTTTGTGGTCTTAGAAATGATCTCTCAAACATGGCTGCAATGGTCAAATGACTTTGTGCCTCATATTTTGTACTGAAATTGGACTATACCTAGCTTAAAAAAAATTTAACAAATAATAACTATTACACACTTCCAAAATTGCATTATTGCTCGAACTGCCCAATGCTTAGTAATCATAGCAATTTCCCCTACAGGCATATTCTTGCTACATGCGTTAAGAACACATATCTCACTAATCAGTTTATGGAATGAGCATAGACCTGTAAGCATTATTTACAGAAGGCTACTATACACAGTATATAACATATATCCTGATTAAAAACGGAATGTGCACTAACATAATTAATGTAAGGGCAATGTATCCCTGCACCCCAATGACCTCCTGTTTAGAAATCCAGCTGATGTCTATTGCAGGCAAGCTCTCTTTCAGCTCTATCTTGATTTCATAGAAAATGTCAGAGGAGACGAGAGGTTTTACAGGCAGCAAAGTAGTAACATATGACACAAGTGTAATGCACTGTACACACGGTCAGAAATTCCGATGGAAAAAGTCAGATCGGATTATGTTGTTGGAAAATTCGATCGTGTGTGGGCTCTATCAGACTTTTTCCATTGGAATTCTAACGCGCAAAGTTTGAGAGCAGGATCTAAAATTTTCCGACAACAAAATATGATCGCATAAATTCCGATCGTGTGTGGACAATTCTGATGGACAAAGGGCCACGCATGCTCAGAATAAACTAAGAGATGAAAGCTATTGGCTACTGGCCCATTTATAGTCCCGACATACATGTTTGACGTCACCTTGTTCAGAGGATTTTACCAAAACTTTGTGCGACCGTGTGTATGCAACACAAGATTCGGACAAAATCCGTCTGAAAAAATCTGATGGATTTTGTGATCGGAATGTCCGACCGTGTGTACAGGACATAAGGCATGCCAAGCTAGTTGTCCAAAATCAGAGGAAGGGGAAGGGAAAGAGGAAGAGATGTTCAAAAAGTCTAATTAGTCAACCACATCCCGCAACTGAGTAGGGAGGGTGGTGCAGAAAGAGAGGAAATTGAATGGTGCAGGATTTGTTGTATGCTATGCTGTGTCAGTGAAAAATAATGATGCAGGATTAGCATTATTTCTGCTGTGGGCAGGAACTCCACTCCTCCTTCAGGGAAGGGGCAAAAAACACTACTTAAATCACTTCCTTCTCCAAAAGTAGAAAAGTATCTGCTGAGAATGTCAAAAATAGCATGGACAGAAATGTAAGCTCCTGATTTTTTTCCATGTATGTTTTTGGGAATAGAAATTGTAAAAATAGCCTTTTCTTTCTAGTACATAAAGTAGGGATATGATTTGTTTATATGAGCCCAAGAGGAAAGATTGTCTTACATAAAATTTTGCTTAGGGGCTTAGCATCTCCCAAGAGCCCCCCCCCCCCCCCCCCACCCTCATTTTTCATCTACTACATTAGTGTATTTCTGCAGGGACAAGCTAGTGTAATAGCTTTCAGAGAATGGAGGGAACCACAGCAGGGGGATGCAGGCAATTAACAGTGTTGGATGCTGAAGATTGGATTCAACAGAGTACAAAGATTAGATGCAACAGAGCATAAAGGGTTAACATTATTAACACACCCAGAAGTTTTGAACTAGTGCTACATTTAGATTAGTAAGGGCTCGTTCATTCTAGGTGTAGTGACTGTCTTTCTCCTGCATCGGATCAACACCATTCACTGCAAGGGAGCATTTTTTTCCCGTATGCCCTGTTGGAGCCCCTGAGTACTGAGCAATCTGATGCAGATAATAGTTCAAGCTCTGTCAGATTGGATGTAGAGAGTCTGTGAACAGCAATTTTCAGGACTTGCCACAGATTCTCAGTTGGATTTAAGTCTGGACTTTGACTGCATCATTCTAACACATAAATATACTTTGATCTAAATCACTCCATTGTAGCTCTGGCTGTATATTTAGGGTCATTATCCTGCTGGAAGGTTAACCTCCACCTCAGTCTCAAGTCTTTTGCAGACAGGTTTTCTTCTAAGATTGCCCTGTATTTGGCTCCATGCATCTAATGCCCTGTACACACAGTCAGACATTCTGATGACAAAATCCGTCAGATTTTTTCCAACGGATTTTGGCTCAAACTTGTCTTGCGTACACACGGTTGCTCAAAGTTGTTGGAAAATCAGATCGTTCAGAACATGGTGATGTAAAGCACGTATGATGGGACTATAAAGAGGCCAGTAGCCAATAGCTTTCGTCTCGTAATTTATTCTGAGCATGCGTGACACTTTGTGCGTCAGAATTATCTACACACGATCGGAATTTAAACGATCGGATTTTGTTGTCGGAAAATTTTAGATCCAGATCTCAAACTTGCGTGTTGGAAATTCTGATGGAAAAAGTCCA
Source organism: Lithobates pipiens (assembly GCF_037356315.1). Lineage (NCBI taxonomy): Eukaryota > Metazoa > Chordata > Amphibia > Anura > Ranidae > Lithobates > Lithobates pipiens. Next base: position 329,785,419 of record NW_027507764.1, on the reverse strand, counting down.
ATGGAGCCCACACATGATCGGAATTTCCGACAACTCAGTCCGATCGCACATTTTCCATCAGAAAGTCCGATCGTGTGTACAGGGAATTCCAGTCAGCTCTGACCAGCTTCCCTGTCACTGCTGAAAAAAAGCATCCCCACAACATGAAGCTGCCACCACCATGTTTCACGGTGGGGTGGTGAGTTCAGAGTGATTTGCAATGTTAGTTTTCCACCACAGCAAATTGCTTTTAAGCCAAAAAGTTCAATGTTGGTCTCATCTGACCAGAGCACCTTCTTCCACGTATTTGCTGTGTCCCCCACATGGTTTCTCACAAACTGCAAACTGGACTTTTATGGCTTTCTTTCAACAATGGCTTTCTTCTTACCACTCTTCCATAAAGGTCAGATTTGTGGATTACACAACTAATAGTTGTCCTGTGGACAGATTCTCCCACCCGAGCTGTGGATCTCTGCAGCTCCTCCAGAGGTACCATGGGCCAATTAGCTGCTTCTCTGATTAATGCTCTCCTTGCTCAGCCTGTCAGAAGGTGGACAGCCACGTCTTGATAGGTTTGTATTTGTGCCATACTCTTTCCATTTTCAGATGATGGATTAAATAGTGCACCGTGAGATGTTCAAAGCTTAGGATATTTTTTTTATAACCTAACCCTGCTTTAATCTACTCTACAACCTTATCTCTGACCTATCTGGTGTGTTCCTTAGCCTTCATGATGTTGTTTGTTCATTAAGATTCCTAACAAACCTCTGAGGACTTCACAGCACAGCTGTATTTATACCAAGATTAAATTACACACAGGTGGATTCTATTTACGAATAAGGTGGCTTCTGAAGGCAATTGGCTCCACTAGATTTTAGTTAGGGGTATCAGAGTAAAGGGGTTAAATACACCCCACACTTTTCAAATATTTATTTGTAAAAAAAAAAAAAAATTGAAAACCATTTATCATTTTCCTTCCACTTTACAATTAGGTGCCACTTTGTGTTGGTCTATTACATAAAATCCCCCAAAAATACATATACATTTTTGGTTATAACATAGAAAAATGTGGAAAATGTAAAGGGGTATGACTACTTTTTCAAGGCACTGTATATAATCACTTTAAGGTAGCCAGAAAGATCTTTTGGTATTTTAGACACTACTGAACAAAAATCTTTTTTTTTGTAAAACAATGTCTCTGTAAATAGACCAGTTATTACTTTTGACATACAGTATGTAAAGGTCAGGAATTGAGACAGGAATTTTACCTATGATATTCATAATAATATTTTTTGAGTTGCTACAAAATGGCGTTAAGTAGGTATTAGAATTAATGTTTAAGGTAACCTTGCTCTTAATTTGTACTTTTCCTTCTATTTCATTTAAGGGTGTCATGGAAAGTCAAACAGAGTAGTTATTCACTGGATGAGTTTTTGCATTAATAGAGTGTTAAGTATGTTTAAGAATTGCTGAACTACCATTATATATTTCTAGGTACTTGTGTTCCAAAAAGCATTTCACATTGGTTTGCTCTTTTAGGTTTTTTGACTTTTTTAACTGCCTTAGAAAATGAAATAAAATATACTGTACATTGTAGATTTATTAAAATGGCTTCTCTCTGATTGACTCATTAATGTGGCTATAGCACAATGGGTCAGATTTATATTCAATACAATACAACATGGAAATTTGAAATGGGTAGAAAAGCTGACATTGCACTCTTTGATTTGGAAGAGTAAGCTGCAGAAGACAAGAGAGTAAACAGATCCCCTTATCAAAGGATCACAGAGAGCCTTGATATCCTGCAATGGAAAGTAGGGAAGCCATAGAAAGACCAGACCACAAGCAAGATGCTTATTATTCATTAGTATTATCAAAGGTGCACAACTGGAGCTCTGAATAGCGAAATGTTAGACAGTTACTGAACCAAAGGAAGAATCAATGAACTATGAGGATGCTCAACAGTGCCCTTGCAGTTCATTTACAACTACAAGCCATCTGAGGCAACAGCTGACAGTACTTCTAGTTCATTCATTCACAGAAACTGTGAATGAATGAATGACAAGGTCGTATGGGCAGCTTCACCATTTTTAAAAAGGGTCAGCAGAAGTTGGGTATATGGGAGCATAGTACATGGTTCATGTAACATGCTCTTAAAGGTGAATTTATCCGTTAAAGTACAATTGTCCCCTAAGCCTGTAAATACAAATTGGACACCCAAAGTACTGATCTGTAAGATTTATTTGCAAGTTTAATTCTGTAAAGCAAATAATTTATAGGCTTAGTTCTAACAATCATCTGTTGAGACTGTTTTGAATATCTTTTTCCCTTTAAATATAAAAATCCATATTATGAAAATGCATAGGTCATATTTTTGCTTTCCAAAAAAATCAAATTATATGTGATGTACGTTTGCTTCTACAATCTAGGTGTACCTGTAAAATGAGCAAAAAACAATTCATCAGTTAAACACTGCAGAACAAGTAATACGCACATCAATCAAAGGCTGCAAACTCTATTTCAAATCATATTTATAGCAATTTTTCATCATATATACATTACAGTAATGATCAACATATCAGAGCAGCAAATAAACCAAATGGTGCAGAGAATGGGTATAAAAGATGACCATCTCATATACACAGAACAGTTCTTTAATCACATAGCAAGTCAGCTAAGATAAAGAGTTCCACATCAAATGCTAAGAGGAAAAAATAAATGAAATTGCTGATTCATATCTAATGAAATGAACCTGTTAATATGCATTTGTAAAAATGCAAGTGCATATATGAAATAATACATTTGTTTTGTGTATAGTGACAAAAATAATCTACAGTAGTATCATTATGAAAATGACACACTATGAAGTAGTGAGTGAGTGAGCACGAGTATTTGCAATTTCATCTAGCATATTTCAATATTGTATATTGAATGCTCTTCAAATAAGGGTTTTATGTTGACATTGGTCACCTTATGCCTTTGGATTCCCTTATCAATGTAAAATTATTTTATACGTTTATCTTTTGAAGGGCACTTGACCTTTAGTATCCAAGATGATGCTGAAGAGTATAGTAAGTGAATACCGACTCTAGTTTCTAGGGAGAAGATCCCTCTAGTTATTTTTACTACTAGTACTGGCATTATTAATATGGTATTATTATTATTATTATTCATGAGTTATATAGTGCCAACAGTTTATGCAACACCTTAAAATGTAGAGGGGTGGCAGGACAATTACAGTACAGTTCAACACAGACGGGACAGGATGACCCTGCTCATAGAGCTTACATTCTAAAGGGAGGGGGTGGTGGTACAAAAGGTAATAGATGCGGGAATGATTTGATGGGGGTGGCTCGGTAACAGTTGTTAGGTGGGGGTGGGATAGGCTTCCTTGAATAAGTGGGTTTTCAGGGATCTCCACTATTATTAGTGTAACAGCCTGATGGAGGGTTAGGTGTGGCAAGCTTCCTGCTGGTCATCATCCAAAAATAAGTCTGTAGGCAAAAGCAAACCCCTCCGCAATTTACATACTATTAGTGGGACCTTATACGAAAAGGAACAGAGGAGAGAGATAGGGCTTGAGGTAGGGAGGCAGGGTTAAATTGATACAGGAGGCATAAGTTTAAGTGCATCTGTGAACGAACAGTGGACAGTAAAGTATTTCATTATTAGTAGTAGGTAGTAAATTAGCAGAGCTTTAATTTAAGACCTCACTGACCTCTGTATAAAAAGTCCTCCTCAAAGTTTACTCAGTTAACTTCTAACAGCTTACAGCACCTGCAGTTTGTTTACATTAGAAAGGACAAGATAAAAAATAATGGATTCATGACTTTTACATCACCAAATGACAAATAACTAAAATATCAAAAATAAAGTCCACCATGTGAATATTAATAGGCATCAATTGATGATGAAAAAGCTTTTCTTTTCTTCAGGGTAAACATAATTGAAGAAAGCCGATCAAAAATTGAAGTAAATGTTGTGAAGACACCACCACCAATCGTAAGAAAGGCTTACCACAAGAGGTAGACTTAAAGGGATATACACCTCTTAAGTCAAATAAGCTTGTAGTGATAAACACCATGTGCAGTGAGGAACCATCAGTGATCTGGATGCCACGACTTCAGTGGAGAGCCACACAAGACACAAATCAGTAGTTTGTACTCATGGACAGACAAGCAGGTTCAAATATAGAGACGAAAAGCCAGAGGGATTTCTCATACCCACACGTTGGAACCGAAAATTAAAACAAAGTTCCACATAGTTTGATATCGTTTTAAAAAAAGGGTTCTTTATTAAAACAAAGGTAAGATCAAACACTCACATTTTATGTAGTATTCAAAGGCATGCAGAGGACATAAAAAACGTGCAGTAGTGATCGCAGAATGCGCCTTTTTTTTTTTCACTCCCTAGGTCATTTCCTGCCTTGACTACTGCAACTCTCTCCTCACTGGCCTACCTTTACAAAGGCTATCCGCTCTTCAGTATATTATGAATGTGACTGCTAAATTAATACACCCCTGTGACTGCTGATCCTCTCTTCCAATCCCTTCACTGGCTTCCCCTACCCCGCTGTATTAAATTTGAAATACTAACAACAATATACAAGGCCATCCACAAAATTGCCCCCAGCTATATCACCAACCTCATCTGCATCTGCAATTGTCCTCTCCATTCTCCGAAGACCTCCTGCATTCTAGCTCCCTTTTTACCTCCTCCCCTCCAGGACTTCTCTAGAGCCCCTCCCATCCTCTATCTCCCTGCCCCAGTATGTACAGTCAGCCATTCCTGAAAACTCACTTATTCAGGGAAGCCTAACCCACCTCCACCTAAGAACTGTATCCGAGACTAACATCTCCAAAGTGTTAATATCAGTATAAATTTGTGGGAGTGGGAGGGCTACTGTCCAATCTGTGCACAGGAATTAAATTAGTAAGGAATACAAGGGTCGTTTTTTTACTAGTTCCAAAGTAAGTAAATCGATTAGATCAACAGAGTGAATCATGGCTTCACGGCAAACATCTGATCACTGTGGACTGGCTAGATTCATATTTAATGTCACTAAATCAGGTAGAGATCTTGGGGGGGGGGGGGGGGGTGATTAAATTTGATGATTTTCATCAAAACAGACAGTGCAAAATAGGTTTTTAAATCTCTCCTGAGTTGTTTTCTAAATTGTTTGGCTCAAATAAAAGTGAGTAAACATGGTTGTGAATCAAACAAGTGCCTGGTTTGTTATCTTAACCTTCTAATTGCATATATTTCCCATGTGTCGGTCTGCTGTTTTGTTGGTGCTTCAGCTTATTCAAGGTTTCACTCTGAAAAAATACTAGCTGGTCAAAAACAGAATCTCCAAGGCTGCCCAATTATTCTGTTGTTTATTCTATGTGTGCTATTTCACTGGAGAAATCACAGTTAATAGTGGCATAAAAATTGTTTCCCTATATTTATTAATCCCCCACGGACTAGTGCAAGGTCAGAGACACAGACTACTAAGCATTATTTAACAAAATAACAGCATAAGAGAAATTTACAGTGATGACATCAGGAAATGACATACACATGTATCATACACATACACACAGAAAGAAATCAATATTAACAATGAATTGCAAAAGGATTATTTTGTAAGAAAAGATTAGTAGATTGGTAGGCATGACCACTAGAGCATAGGAGCAGGGGCGTATTAAGTGGGGGGGCGGGGGGGCGGGTCGCCCCGGGTGCCACACACTGGGGGGGTGTCAGGCCAGCGCCCCCCCCCCCCCGCAACTGAAGAGGAGACAGCGCCGTGCCTCGGGTTCGCAGCCCACACAGAGAGAGCCTGGGGCACTGGCAGTGGGCGGCATTGCGGGGGGGGGGGTGCGAGCAGCACCCGAGTGGAGTGATATCTGCCGGCTCAGTGATCCGGGACCCAGCGCAATAATCCCCTTCTCTCTGTGGTCTCGTCGCGCAGCCGTTCTGATCAGTCTCGGGCAGCGGCTGTCACTCACAGCCAAGCAGAGTGAAGCCGCCTCCCCCTCCTCTATGCACAGCACTGTGTAGACAAGGAGGGGGAGGCGGCTTCACTCCTCTCGGCTGTGAGTGACAGCCGCTGCCCAAGACTGATCAGAACGGCGCGACGTGAGTCACGCAACCACATAGAGAAGGGGATTGTTGCGTCGGATCACTGAGCCGACAGGTGTCACTCCACTCGGGTGCTGCTCGCACCCCCCCCCTGCAATGCCGCTGCCTTGGGCTCAAGGTACACTATGGGTCCTTAGGGGAGGCTGTACACTGCAGGGGGGTTCTTTACTGTGGTGGGTCCTGCACTGTAGGGGGGTCTGCACTGTAGGGGGGGTCCTGCACTGTAGGGGGGGTCCTGCACTGTAGGGGGGTCCTGCACTGTAGGGGGGTTCTGCACTGTAGGGGGGGTCCTGCACTGTAGGGGGTCCTGCACTGTAGGGGTCCTGCACTGTAGGGGGGTCCTGCACTGTAGAAGGGGTTCTGCACTGTAGAAGGGGTCCTGCACTGTAGGGGGTCTGCACTGTAGGGGGCCCTGCACTGTAGAAGGGGTCCTGCATTGTAGAAGGGGTCCTGCACTGTAGGGGGGGTCTGTACTGTAGGGGAAGAATCGGCACTGTAGGGGGGTCTGTACTGTAGGTGAGGATTCTGTACTGTAGGGGAGTCTGTACTGTAGGGGGGTCTGCGCTGTAGGGGGAGGGGTCTGTACTGTAGGAGGGTCTGCACTGTAGGGGGGGTCTGCGCTATAGGGTGGAGGGGTCTGTACTGTAGGAGGGTCTGCACTGTAGGGGAGGATTCTGTACTGTAGGGGGTCTACACTGTAGATGGGGGTCTGTATGGTAGGGAGGGGGGTCTGCACTGTAGGGGATCTGTGTAACATGCAGAGGGTCCAGAGCTGTGAGGGGCTGTGTAATGTAAAGGGGTGCAGAGGTGCAGGGTGCTGTGTAATGTAAAGGGGTCCAGAGGTACAAGGGCTGTGTAATTTAAAGGGGTGCAGAGGTTCAGGGTGCTGTGTAATGTAAAGGGATCCATAGGTACAAGGGCTGTGTAATGTAAAGGTGTCAGGAGGTTCAGGGTGCTGTGTAATGTAAAGGGGTCCAGAGGTACATGAGCTGTGTAATGTAAAGGGGTCCAGAGGTGCAGGCTGCTGTGTAATGTAAAGAGGTCCTTAGGCGCAAGGTCCTGTGTAATGTAAAGGGGTCCAGAGGTGCAGGGCACTGTGTAATGTAAAGGGGTCAGGAGGTTCAGGGTGCTATGTTATGTAAAGGGGTCCAGAGGTGCAGGCTGCTGTGTAATGTAAAGGGGTCCAGAGGTGCAGGCTGCTGTGTAATGTAAAGGGGTCCAGAGGTGTAGGCTGCTGTGTAATGTAAAGAGGTCCTTAGGTGCAAGGTCTTGTGTAATGTAAAGGGGTCCAGAGGTGCAGGCTGCTGTGTAATGTAAAGAGGTCATTAGGTGCAAGGTCCTGTGTAATGTAAAGGGGTCCAGAGGTGCAGGGTGCTGTGTAATTTAAAGGGGTCCAGAGGTGCAGTTGTGGAGAGGGGGGGTACACAGTAGTGACAAAAAGATATTGAAGGATGCAGAGGTATGCAGGGGACACGGTGGGTGTTTTTACATAATATGGTGGGGGGGGGGGTGCCAGATATAGGATCCGCCCCAGGTGCCAAATGCTCTAGGTACGCCCCTGCATAGGAGTAACATAATATTATTTGTAACGTCACATCACACATGTAAAAAGCTGGAAAACCCTAGGCGGGAAAGTTTCCCTCCCTTCCTGCCATCTCTCTCCCTCCTCCTCCTCTTTCCTATGTTGTCCCCCCGCAGAACCTTTCCTTAACTGCAAGCATAGAGCTTTCTTCAGGCTATAACAGTACTTGGTTCTATGTGCATTTAAGTGGACTCACACTTGTATGCTGTGGTTTGGTCACAGCGGTGGTGTACTCACAGCTTTCCTGGTCGGCCCGAGCCGAACTTTGGTTGTTCGGATATTCTGTAGAGCACGAACAATATGCAGTGTTCGGGGCAAATTCAAAAGCTGCTGGAACACCGTTAGAGTTTATGGGACATTAACATGAAAAATCAAAAGTGTTAATTTTAAAGGCTTATATCTTATATGCAAGTTATTGTCATAAAAAGCATTTGGGGACCCGGGTCCAGCCCCAGGGCACATGTAGCAATGCAGAAAAAAGTTTTAACCGCTAACTGTACTGCGGCAGCATGGCTCGGCTGCGCAAATCACCGTTATGTGACGTCGGTAGCATAAACGGCCACTAGGGGGCATGCCCCCCCGCTCACTCCCCAAGCTGCTGTGAGTGCCCAGCAGTCTCCATCACCGCCCGGCTCCCGCGATCGCTTGGGGCACATGGAGAACTGGGAGCTGTGTGTGTAAGTTTCTGGTTCTTAACCGCCATTATGCAACGTCGGTGGCACAAACAGCCACGGGAGGTGCTTGCATGCTTCCGGAGGCGTGCTCACGCGCCCCCCTGCTCGCTCCCCGAGCCGATGCCAGTGCCCAGTGGGCTCGATCACCGCCGGGCTCCCGCGATCGCTCGGGCACAAGGAGAACCAGGAGCTGTGTGTGTAAACACACAGTTTCTAGTTTCCTGAGCAGTGAACTGACAGATCGTCTGTTCATACAGAGTATGAACAGCGATCTGTTAGTTTCCCTGCACAGTCCCATCCCCCCTTCAGTTAGAACACTCCCTAGGATACATATTAACCCCTTCACTGCCAGTGACATTTTTACAGTAACCAATGCAATTTTAATCGCATTGATCGCTATATCAATGCCAATGGTCCTAAAAATGTGTCAAAATTGTTTGATGCATCTGCCATAATGTCGCAGTCACGATAAAAATCGCTGATCGCCGCCATTACTAGTAAAAATAAAATATTAATAAAAATGCCATAAAACTATCCCCTATTTTGTAGACGTTATAACTTTTGCGCAAACCAATCAATAAACGTTTATTGCGATTTTTTTACCAAAAATATGTAGAGGAATACGTATTGACTTAAAGTAAGGAAAAAAAATGTTTTTTATATATTTTTGGGGGATATTTATTGTAGCAAAAAGTTAAAAATAATGATTTCTTTCAAAATTGTCGTTCTTTTTTTGTTTATATCGCCAAAAATAAAAACAGCAGGGGTGATCAAATACCACCAAAAGAAAGCTCTATTTATGGAAAAAAAAAGATGTCAATTTTGTTTGGGAGTCACGTCTCACAATTGTAAGTTAAAGCAACGCAGTGCCAAATCGCAAAAAGTGCTCTGGTCTTTGGCCAGCAAAATGGTCTGGGGCTTAAGTGGTTAAAATCACTGCTCCCGAAAAAACAGCCATTTTTAGAACCTTTTTTGCATTGATACATGTCCCCTGGGCCAGGACCCAGGTCCCCAAACATGTTTTATGACAATAATTGGATATGAGCATTTAAAATTAGTACTTTTGATTATTCATGTTCGTGTCCCATAGACTTTAACGGTGTTCATGAGTTCTGCCAAATTTTTTGCCTGTTCGGTATGTTCGGTTAGGTATATTCTGCTAGGTCTTCTATTTTGAGATATACTTTACACCATCAGTTTGGGGGTGGGGGGGCATTTTATGATATTTTTGGGTGAATGTGGTGCTTTCCCTCTCCTCCTGTCAGCAGCTACTCAGCAAACCTGCTGGATTTGTGTAAAAAGATTTACATACTGTACACATGGGGAGCATTTCTGTTACTGTATATGCCCTTTTTGTTTTCCTTCCATCAGAATGTGCAAGCAGGGTCATTTACTGAGTGATTTTGACTGCATACAGTTACATAACGTTCAATTTGTGCTTCTAATCAGTGGTTTAACAGACTATCCATTATCCTGAGGGAATTTAATGGCTTAAAAGGTTGTCTATTATCCACACACTTTGGTTACCAGAGGATCTTGTCTAGAGACTGGTTTTCATACACTCCTGAATTGTAGGACAGAATAAAATCCTTTAAGGCAAACATAAAACTGCTTACATAAGAGGTGCCTGCGAGGAGGACTCCTAGATGGCCGCTTAAGCCAGGAGCTCTGCTTCACCCTGGCCAGTCACTGCATGACTGCCTGCAACTAACAGGCCTTTCCATACCGTATCCCTGGACCCAGAAATACATCCTTTACATGGAACCAAGCCCTGATCCAGAAGATCAGGAACTGTAGTACCCTACAAGCAACCAGTACTGAAAATAACTTCCTACGCAATGCCACATGCGTTTACTTCACCATGTTGCTTTACCCACCTTACCCCCAGTCCCTCACCCTTTCCCTGAACCACAAATTAGACTATCAGCCTCCCACCCACCTTAACTACCCCCAGTAACACTTGATCCCCAGTGACCCCTCCTAACTCCCTAACCTCTACTGAATGGGTCGGATCTTTTGGTTTATTTCAACATGTTAGTTGCAGTCAGATGTTTATGTTTTTTATAAATTTACATATGTTTTGATGTGTCTCAGGCCAGGGTGGCATGATTTCCCCCCTACCTGATGGTTATGGATTGTCCATACCCACCTGATGAGAACTTAACCTCAATTGATGAGGTTTAGATGATAGATGGTACTAGGGGCGGAGAGAACACTTTTCTATTCCGTTTCATCCACTGCGTATTGCGTCACACAATGCAGAAGGGAGGAACAACAGAACATTTTACAATCTATACATTCCCAAAAAATGGATGTCATCCTACTCCAGGAGACACATTTCCCAATGTGGTATAGCCCCTCTTTCCTGTATGCTAAATATCCCACTCTATTTTTTTCAGACACAGAAGGAAAACCAAGGGAGTGGCAATCCTAATAACTACCAACTGAAAATTTACACTTCAGCTAGAACACAAAGACCTGGAGGGCAGATTTATTCTCCTAAAAGGCACCATAGATGACCAATTGTACTCCTTTATTTCATACTATACGCCCAATCAGGGATAGTTTTCCAAGTGATGCTTAAAACGCTAGACCCCATGATGGGAGGGACCGTGATATATGGGTGCCACTCCATTACTGCCCTGGACTAAGGTCCAGACAAATCCAGACCCCCTTGATCCCAATTTATCAGACCTCCCAAACTGAGCCTAAAATTAGCCAAGCTGATTAACCTACATGGTTTAGTCGATTCTTGTGGGGAAATTAATCCAACTAGGAGAGATTACACGCACTTATTGTGCCTGCACCAATCCTATGCTAGGATTGACCACATTTTAATTTCCACTGCCAACATCCCTGCCATAGTTAAATCAGCAACAAGGGACACAGTGTGGTCGGACCACTCTATAGTCACGTTCACCCTAAAAAGAGGCTACCGTCGCCCTAATCTTCTCCAATGGAGACTTAACGTATCTATGTTCAGTGACACGGTTAAGGTTTTGGAAATAGAAAAAGGCATAAAAGATTATTTCCTTCTCAACAGGGGTGAGGGGGGGTGTCCGCTGAAATTATATGGGCGGCACACAAGGCCCCCATTCGGGGCAAAATAATCCAAATCTCCTCCCAAATTAAAAGAGAACGAATAGCAGACATCGAAAGACTAGAAAAAGAATAAAAAAATCTGAAAAGCCTCCATAAACAAAACCCCAAACAGGTGCCCACAGATCAACTGGATGCAGCCCGAATATCCCTAAATCTGTCCCTCACAGCCAAGGCTGAAAATAGCAGCAGATGGAAAATTTTATTACCACAGAGATTAAAATAGGTTCAATGTTAGCAGCCAAACTTACCCCTCAGGCTAGACAACGCTCCCTACCTAAAATATGCATCTTTGATGGGGCATGCACTCTAAATCCACAACGCATCACTTTCCATACATACTGCGAGAAATTATACAGCAGGGGGAATAAAGACAAGACCCATTTCAACTCATTCCTGGATTCACTCCCAATCCCAAAAGTAGAATCGTGACACAAAGAGAAACTGAAAGTTCCGTTATCAGCAGAAGACATAACCCAGCTTATTAAAAACCTCAAACAGGTCTCTGCTCCTGAGCTGGATGTCTTTTCCACACCTTATTATAAAACATTTGTGGAGATCTTAGCTCCACACCTAGTGAACTTCTTCAATTCTAAGCCCCTGTACACACGGTCGGAGATTCTGCCAACCAAATCCGTCGGATTTTGTCCGTCAGATTTAGTCTGACGGATTGTGTCCGAAACTGTTGCATACACACGGTCAGACTAAGTTGTTGAAAAATCCGATCTTTCAGAACGTGATGACGTAATTTCGTTACGATGGGACTAGATTCAGGCTAGTAGCCAATAGCTTTGATGTAGGAATTTGATCTGAGCATGCGTGGCACTTGGTCCGATCAAAATTCTCTACACATGATCTGATTACGTCTGACCGGCCCAGTTGGTTGGGAAATATTTCCAACATGTTGGAAAATTGGGTCCGACAGAGATTCAGACGGAATCAGTCCGATGCATACCACACACAGTCGGATTATCTGACGACACGGTCCGATAAGACGCATTCCGACGGATTCTTCGACCATGTGTACGCGGCATAAAACTTCAGGGGCCCCGCTAGAGAGACAGATTAACGCTGCTTTCATCTCTGTTTTACCCAAACCAAAGACCCGGGGGAGATTGGGAACTATAGGCCCATTTCTTTAATCAACAATGATATGAAGATGTTGACCAAGAACCTAGCAGATCGCATGGCATCTTTCATTGGTCTGTACATTCATAAAGACCAGGTGGGATTCATCCCAGGCGGACAAGGTCCAGACCAAATTAGAAGAGCGATAGACATTATCTCAATACTACAATCCAAATGGACAGGAAGGGGCAGCCGAGAGGGCCTGCTACTTTTGCTTGACCTACAAAAAGCTTTGATTCAGTCTCTTGGCCCTACCTATTCAACATTTTGCACAGCTGGGGATTTGGTCCGAAATTCATGGGTCTTATGAGGCCCTCTACTTCCAACCTGAAGCACAAGTCCGACTACAGGAATATTACTCTGAGCCTATTAAAATAGCTGGAGGTATGAGACAGGGATGCCCCCTCTTCCCCCTAAAAGTCACAGTGGCAATAGAAACCCTGGCGATAGCCATTCATAACCATCCTGATATTCGGGGGATCAACTGCGGACAGCAGACGCATAAATGCGCCCTGTTTGCAGGCAACCTATTACTATTTGTCACATCACCAACAATCTCACTCCCGAACATCTGCAAATTACTGGAATACTTTACTAAGGCCTCAGAGCTGCAGGGCAAACTTTTGAAATCTATCTGGGGAATATCGCGTCACCTTCTCATGAAGAGAACTCTATATAGACCAATAACACAGGGGGAATTGGGGGTTCCTAACTTGCTGAAGTACTACGGAGTGGCATGCTTGACACAACTATCAGTAATCTACATATGCCTGGAAAAACCTGATTGGGTACAAGCATTCCCAACCTACACGTTGGACTTCCTTCTATGTTGTCCTCCAAGAGACTGCCCACCAATTATGTCTCCAGTGCTGTCTAACCCGATAGCCCTTTGGGATAACTTGAAAACCTCCCCTCCCTAACTTCAGATATTCAACCGTTAGCACAAATTTTTATAACCCCAAATTTACCCCTCGTATGAACATACAGAACTTCTGCTGGTGGTTGGATAGGGGGTTATACCGCATTGAACACTTTATAACTCCTAAGGGTCCGCTCTTGCTTAACTACTTCCCACCTGGCCAATGTACATATATTATATGAAAAAATTGGAAAAAAACAGCGCTGTCTATAAATAATAAAAGAATATCCATGAAAAAAGTATATTAAAAGTTCCTGCTGCAACTTAATGTCAGATACACACAATATAAAGCAATTAGAAAAAGAAAGCTGCGCTGAAAAACTTATACCATAAATAGTGCTAAATTATATCATTACCACCATAATACAAACTTATTTTCCCCCTTGTGTACAAATTATTGATATAAACACAAAAATAATGAAAAACAGTAATAAAAAATAAAATACAAAACGTGAATAGTCCAAAAATAATATTAAATATAAAAGCAGGAGAATGAGGAGATGAAACTTCAATCCACTTAGGTGACTTCGCACACGACACCCTCAGAGTATGAAGCAAGTGCACCCAGAAAAAGAATCCTCCACCACTAGATCCAGTGAGGCTTACTAGCTAGCAAGATCTCTTTTTAGGGAGATCACACGTGCCTGTAATTTTAACCACCAATCCGGACCTTTAAGAAACACAGCTGATATCTCCAATCTGTATGTCCCCTCCTCAGAACGTCTCTCGTTTCAACCACATTCATTTAATGAGATAAAACAGAAAGGGTCCCATAGCGTAACTCCATATAAAACTTTTATTAAACAATATAAAATCAAGATTGCAAACTCACAATTCAGCCGTATACAAGCGTGTATATAAAATAACGAGCCGGCCGGCTCTCTCTCGCTCACATTGCCCGTCCTTCCTAGACCAACGGGGAATGGCGGTGACATCAGCACGCCGCTCAACCCCTGACCATTCCCTGTTGGTCTAGGAAGGACGGGCAGTGTGAGCGAGAGAGAGCCAGCCGGCTCGTTTATTTTATATACACGCTTGATTTTATTTTTTATTACTGTTTTTCATTATTTTTGTGTTTATATCAATAATTTGTACACAAGGTGGAAAATAAGTTTGTGTTATGGTGGTAATGATAGAATTTAGCACTATTTATGGTATAAGTTTTTCAGCGCAGCTTTCTTTTTCTAATCCCAATGTATATATATGGCCGGATTGGAGCTCTCTCCTTCTGAGTGGACATTCAGGAAGTCCTTCAGAAGGCAGGGGATCACGCGTGCACATGCCCGCACAGCGGTGCGATCCCAATGCTCTCGTGTCAACCGGACACGGTGCATCTCCGATCGGCAGGAGGGCTCTGTGATTGGCCCTCCTGATCACATGATGGTCATGTCCAATCACAGCCGTCATGTGATGTAAACAAACAGCCAGTTGCTAGGCAATTGGCTCTCCTCTCCTCACATGGAAGTTATCGCTGAAGCGAGGGGAGCAGATCGCTGCAGCCGGCTGGTGATCAGTGAGTATGAGCTGTTTTTTACAGCTTTTTACTCATTGATCACCAGTCTAGTGTAAACACACAATGTCCCCAAAACACACATGTCCCCAAATAATAAAAACACATGTCCCCCACATATGTCCCATTAAAATCACATGTCTCAATGATTATCTGCACACATATGTCTGTGATCACCTGCACTAGGGATGAGCCGAACACCCCCCTGTTCGGTTCGCACCAGAACCTGCGAACAGACCTAAACTTCGTGTGAACTTTAGAACCCTATTAAAGTTTATGGGACTCGAACGTTCACAATCTAGAGTGCTAATTTTAAAGGGTAATATGCAAGTTACTGTCCTAAAAAGTGTTTGGGGACCTGGGTCCTGCCCCAGGGGACATGGATCAATGCAAAAAAAAAGTTTTAAAAACGGCCGTTTTTTCAGGAGCAGTGATTTTCATAATGATTGAAGTGAAACAATAAAAGTGTAATATTCCTTTAAATGTGGTACCTGGGGGGTATCTATAGTATGCCTGTGAAGGGGCGCATGTTTTCCTGTGCTTAGAACTGTCCCTGCACAAAGTGTCATTTGTGCAGGAAAAAAAGTATTTTATAATCACTTGCGGCTATATTGTCGGCTCCCCTAATACAGAGAACACTCAATGAGTGTTCTCTGTATTAGCCGACACTTCATTCATTCATTGATAAAAAAAAAAAGCGTGGGGGTTCCCCTAAATTCAATTACCAGGCCCTTCAGGTCTGACATGGATATTAAGGGGACCCCGTGTCAAATTAAAAAAAAAAATTGACGTGGGGGTCCCCCTAAATATCCATACCAGACCCTTCAGGTCTGGTATGGATATTATGGGGAACCCCGCATCAAATTTAAATCGTTACATCAGAGGGGGCGGGGTCACCCATATGTCATTAGGGAACCCCTGGCTTCCCTCACCAGCGTCAGAGGGATGGGGTCAGGTGACGGGTGGCCCCGCCCTCCTAATATAAGAAACGTCAGTGATGGGATCCCCGCAGTGTCTCCAGAGTGGAGACAGAAGACGGATGTATGGACAGTGCTGGACTGATAGATCCCCCGTCGCTGGATATGATCATCCATCGCTGGACCCCGGAGATTCGTCGCTGGATAGCAAGAGTGGATTAGCACCGCTGGAATCTTTTTTTTTTTTTTTTAATAAAAGAATTTTTCAAAAGTGTGTTTGTCTTATTTAACCATTTTTACACTTTCTTTGTGAAATGGTAGGGGTACTTTTGTACCCCCTTACCATTTCAAACAGGGGGGGGCAGGATCTGGCAGTCCCCTTGTTAAAGGGGGCTTCCAGATTCTGATAAGCCCCCCGCCCGCAGACCCTCACAACCACCGGCCAGGGTTGTGAGGATGAGGCCCTTATCCTCATCAACATGGGGACAGGGTGCTTTGAGGGGTCACAGACCCCCAAAGCATCCTCCCAATGTTGAGGGTATGTGGCCTGGTACAGTTCAGGAGGGAGGGGGGCCGTTCTCTCGTCCCCCCCTCTTTTCCTGCAGCCTGCCAGGTTGCGTGCTTGGATAAAGGGTCTGGTATGGATTTTTAGGGGGACCACCACTGCAATTTATTTTTTTTGATGCGGGGTTCCCCTTAATATCCATATCGGACCTGAAGGGCCTGGTAATTGAATTTAGGGGAACCCCCACGCTTTTTTTATCAATGAATGAATGAATTGTCAGCTAATACAGAGAGCACTCATTGAGTGTTCTCTGTATTACGGGGAGCCGACAATATAGCCGCAAGTGATTTTAAAAGACTTTTTTTCCTGCACAAATGACACTTTGTGCAGGGACAGTTCTAAGCACCAGAAACATGCTCCCCTTCACAGGCATACTATAGAAACCCCCCAGCTACGAAATTTAAAGGAATATTACACTTTTATTGTTTCACTTTAATCATTATTAAAATCACTGCTCCTGAAAAAACGTCCGTTTTGAAAACTTTTTTTTGCATTGATCCATGTCCCCTGGGGCAGGACCCAGGTCCCCAAACACTTTTTAGGACAGTAACCTGCATATTACCCTTTAAAATTAGCACTTTAGATTTCTCCCATAGACTTGTACGGGGTGTTCTGGCTTTTCGAATTTACCGCGAACAGCCCAAATTGTTCACTGTTCGCTGAACAGGCGAACAGGCAATGTTCAAGTCGAACATGAGTTCGACTTGAACTCGAAGCTCATCCCTAACCTGCACACTTCTGTACATGATCATTTGTATATGTCTGTGATCACACAAACCAATTACAGTGGTGTGAAAAAGTGTTTGCCCCCTTCCTCATTTCCTGTTCCTTTGCATGTTTGTCACACTTAAGTGTTTCGGAACATCAAACCAATTTAAACAATAGTCAAGGACAACACAAGTAAACACAAAATGCAATTTGTAAATGAAGGTGTTTATTATTAAAGGTGAAAAAAAATCCAAACCATCATGGCCCTGTGTGAAAAAGTGATTGCCCCCTAAACCTAATAACTGGTTGGGCCACCCTTAGCAGCAACAACTGCAACCAAGCGTTTGCGATAACGTGCAATGAGGCTTTTACAGCGTCCTGGAGGAATTTTGGCCCACTCATCTTTGCAGAATTGTCCTAATTCAGTAACATTAGAGGGTTTTCGAGCATGAACGGCCTTTTTAAGGTCATACCACAACATCTCAATAGGATTCAGGTCAGGACTTTGGCTAGGCCACTCCAAAGTCTTCATTTTGTTTTTCTTCAGCCATTCGGTGGTGGACTTGCTGGTGTGTTTAGGATCATTGTCCTGCTGCAGAACCCAAGTTCGTTTCAGCTTGAGTACACGAACAGATGGTCGGACATTCTCCTTCAGGATCTCTTGGTAGACAGCAGAATTCATAGTTCCTTTTATCACGGCAAGTCTTCCAGGTCCTGAAGCAGCAAAACAGCCCCAGACCATCACACTACCACCACCATATTTTACTGTTGGTATAATGTTCTTTTTATGAAATGCAGTGTTCCTTCTACGCCAGATATACTTGGACACACACCTTCCAAAGAGTTCCACTTTTGTCTCATCGGTCCACAGAATGTTGTCCCAAAAGTCTTGGGGATCATCAAGATGTGTTGTGGAGAAATTGAGACGAGCTTTGATGTTCTTTTTGCTCAGCAGTGGTTTTCTCCTTGGAACTCTGCCATGCAGGCCATTTTTGCCCAGTCTTTTCCTGATGGTGGAGGCATGAACGCTGACCTTAACTGAGGCAAGTGAGGCCTGCAGTTCCTTGGACGTTGTTGTGGGGTCTTTTGTGACCTCTTGGATGAGTCGTCGCTGCGCTCTTGGGGTAATTTTGGGCGGCCGGCCACTCCTGGGAAGGTTCACCACTGTTCCATGTCTTCGCCATTTGTGGATAATGGCTCTCACTGTGGTTCGCTGGATTCCCAAAGCTTTGGAAATGGCTTTATAACCCTTTCCAGACTGATAGATCTCAATTACTTTCTTTCTCAATTGTTCCTGAATTTCTTTGGGTCTCGGCATGATGTGTAGCTTTTAAGGATCTTCTGGTGGACCTTACTGTGTCAAGCAGCTCCTATTTAAGTGATGCCTTGATTGTGAACAGGTGTGGCAATAATCAGGCCTGGGTGTGGCTAGAGAAATTGAACTCAGGTGTGGACAACCACAGTTATAGTATGTTTTAACAAGGGGGGCAATCACTTTTTCACACAGGGCCATGATGGTTTGGATTTTTTTTCACCTTTAATAATAAACACCTTCATTTACAAATTGCATTTTGTGTTTACTTGTGTTGTCCTTGACTATTGTTTAAATTGGTTTGATGTTCCGAAACACTTAAGTGTGACAAACATGCAAAGGAACAGGAAATGAGGAAGGGGGCAAACACTTTTTCACACCACTGTATTATACACTTAACGGATTTTTTTTTACCAAAAACATGCAGCAGAATAAATTCTGGCTTAAATTTATGCCAAAATTCGATTTTATTGGATTTCTTTTAAAATAGAAAGAAGAAAATATTTTTTTTTTCCAAATTTACGCAAAAATTTTAAAACTGAGTTGTGAATAAATACCACCAAAATAAAGCTCTATTTGTGCAAACAAAATGATAAAAATTTAATTTGGGTACAGTGTAGCATGACCGCGCAATTGTCATTGAAAGTGCAAGAGCTCTGAAAGCTGAAAATTGGTCTGGGAAGGAAGGGGGCAAAAGTGCCCTGTATTGCAGTGGTTAATGATTGCAAAAAGAAACTGGAAATGCCAGAATCAGAGCGGTATAGATTTCTACCGATTTCGCATTTCTTAAATTCTCTATGGAAGAACAAATCAGAACCCCCCAAGATTAACGACATATGAACCATGGTGTGTCCAAGCCACAGAGCAGGCCACTACTTAACATACACGCATGGGATAATGAAATCCAAGTCAGCTGGAATATCGAAACCTGGAATAAAACTTTTTTCGAGCCTATAGAGGCATACAAAATATCGCTCTTATAGAGGCAAACCTCAAAGTGATTACCAAATGATACCTAGTGCCAACTAGATTAGCAAAAATTTCCCTCCTCCTCACCTCTCTGCTTCAGAGACTGTGCATCATTAGGTTCCATGATCCACATCTGGTGGGAATGCCTGAAACTGAGGGAATTTTGGAACAGAATCTTCCATATGATCCGCAAGGTAACAGAATACCAAATCTCCATAAGCCCCTCTATAGCCCTGTTCAATGAGCGTTTACCCGACACCAATAGAGCTACCAGGGACTTAATCTTCTTTATCTTTTTGGGTGCTAAATTGACCATAGCAAGAGCGTGGAAATATCCAAAGGTCCTTTTCTCGGCAGCTAAATTAAAAAAATTCCTGGATAATGACCCAGGAGAAAAGAGTGAGCTCCCTAATTGACACGGCAGCTAGGTTCAATTCTACATGGGACCCCTGGGCGACCTATATAGGTATTCCAGGATGAAAAGGTATGCAGAAGATGTGGAGAGCTCATGGAAGATTAGTTGAATTTCTTTCTTTTTTTCCTTTTTCTTCTTCTCGTCTCCCATTTTTTCCCTTGTGAAAATTTCCTTTGTACCGTACTCTCTTTACTGCACTTCGGTAATTGATCTTAAATGCAAGATCAAACCAGCATTTCTAATGTAGCTCTATTACCATACAGGTTTTGTTCATTAATTACTGTTAGTTAGTATTTTCTTTATTATTGAGCAAAAAGATACTCACCGCTAATTATGGATAGCCTAGGTTGGTTACCTAGCATGCGAGAGTAAAGATGAGACATGTTGACTGAAACGATCTGTATATCTTGATCCTCTTTAATGTCATATGTGACACGCAGGTAACACCTATAGTTTAACCGTGTTAGACAGTATCACCTCGCATTTTTACAAATTTATATGTACGGAAAATTGTGCCTGCTCTGTTTGATATAATGCTCAATAAAAACGTATTGAAAAAAAAACTGCTTACATCACTTAGGCAGCATACTTCTGTGAATGGTGTTTCATCTAACCATTATGGACTTCTAGAATATGCAGTATGTTTGAGGTATAAATGAGCAGGGTTGAAGTAGCAAATAAACAGTCTGGTGAATATTAGTTAAGTAAAAGTGCTAAAAGAGTTGATGTATACCTAAAATATAGATGGCGTATGCTAGTCTTTGTGATATACTGTACCTCTTTGATTGGTTTTCCTTTACATGAATCTTCAACATTATTTTTGTAAAAAAAATGTCATGGCTGCATTATTCTTTTTGTAATGTTATTATTATAAACAGCAGAATGTTTCTCCTAAACCTTGTGCTTCTCATTTGTATGATTGGGCGAAAGGTTAAACTGCTCTCTGGGGGGAACTAAGAGGTATGTAATTAGCACAGCAGGTCCACTTCTAATTTAACAGAAATGCTTTAAAACGATGTTGCAGTGCAGAGATCAGTGTTCTCTTACTGTAGAACATATTTGCAGTATTTTATAAATTAAAATAATTAAATATTGATTTTAAAACAGTATTCTTGGTTTTAAAATAAATAAAAAAATATGCTTCTTAAAATTTGTTTAGTGGAATGTTTTTCTCTAATCTGATATCAGATAATGATACATATAAGAAATTTTAAAAAAAATGATTCCATTGTGCATTTTAAAAGAAAATGTAAAAAATATGACTGAAAAAGAAAAAAAAGGAAATAATGGTATGAAAAGTACCAATCAGTGGGGAGAATACATAATATCTATTACCAATACCTACCTAATATTTACAAGAATAAAAATCCATCATTTAGGAGACCAATAGTTGATGCCATTGGGTCCCTAATATCATGATTTGAAGAATATCTAGCCATTTTCTTTTCAATCTATTGGTTTTGAAGTGAAAACATACTCGAAGGATACAAATCATCTACTTGAAAATTTTAACCGCTTGAGATGCGCGCTATAGCCAAATGATGGCTACAGCGCGGACCTGCTTTTCCGGGACTACGTCTATTGACTATTGCGGTGCGCTCTGTGATCAGCGAGTCTATGAGACTCACCTGCTCATAGATCAGAGCAAGGGGTCGATCCCGACCCCTTACCACGTGATCAGCTGTCAGCCAATGACAGCTGATCATGTGATCACAACAGAGCTGGTAATCGGCTATTTTTCCTCCTCGCGCTGACAGCGCGAGGAGAAAAAAAAGCTGATCACCGGCGGCCGTGAGAGGGACTTCAGTCCCGATCATGGCCAAGTCATCATTGCCCACCTGTCCCCTGCCAGTGCAACCTAATTAAAGTAAAAGTGCCACCCATCAGTACCACCCCTTAGTGCCCATAGTGCCACCCATTAGTGCCCATAGTGCCACCTATCAGTGCCCATAGTGCCACCTATCAGTGCCCACAGCGCCACCTATCAGTGCCCACAATCTGCCTCAACAACAGTGCTGCACCTCAAATGCCACATATCCACGCCCATCAGTGTCATCTACCATTGCCCATCAGTGCCCATCAGTGCCGCCCATCAGTGCCCAGCAGTGCCACCTATCAGAGCCACCTATCAGTGCCGCCTATCAGTGCCCATCAGTCCCATCTATCAGTGGTACATATCCGTGCCCATCCGTGCCACCCATCCATGCCATCTTATCTGAGCCCATCTTTGCCCATCAGTGCCACCTTATCTGTGCCCATCAGTGCTGCCTTATCTGTGCCCATCAGTACCGACTTATCTGTGCCTATCAGTACCGCCTTATCTGTGCCTATCAGTGCCCACCAGTGCAGCCTATCAGTGCCCACCAGTGCCACCTCATCAGCGCATTTTAATGAAGGAGAAAAATTACCTGTTTGCAAAATTTTATAACAAACTATTAAACATGATTTTTTATTTATTTTTATTTTGCATTTTTTTTTGTTTGTTTAGAAAAAAATAAAACTTCCAGCTGTAATTAAATACCACCAAAAGAAAGCTCTATTTGTGGGGAAAAAAATGATAAAAATTTCATTTGGGTACGGTGTTGTATGACCGTGCAATTGTCATTCAAATTGCATCAGCGCTGAAAGCTGAAAATTGGTCTGGGCAGGAGGGGGGTTTAAGTGCCCAGTAAGCAAGTGGTTAAAGAACTGAAGTCCAAAGAGAGGGTATGTTTTGATTAAAGCAGATGCTTGTTCACTGGGCAGCATTTATAAACCTATGGATGCCCCTGTGGCCTTGGACTGGATATTTCATAAAAGGATTGCCTTATGCATAAAGAAGATTAAGTGGGGAAGCTATAGAATTTGCAGCAATCCATCACTATTTTTGGTGTGAAAATTATTTGTTACATTTATATGGCTAGCATAATGATGGAAGTCACAGTAAGCCTTGATAATATAATTATGAATGAGAAGAAGAAACCACCTCAACACCAGCATGAAACTTCCCCTTCCTTTCCGGGACATTTTTCAGTTTTCTTTTCAGCAGTTCAAAAATACAAAACAGAATACATAAAGCAAGACAGGAGAGGTATATTGCATAGGAAATCACCTCACAGGTGTATACAATGATTCAGAAAATTTACAATAAGACAAAGAAAAAAAGAAAACAATCACAAAGGATTCACTTCTCTTTGATAATTAATGACGAACATTCAAAGAGTAAGGGAGTAGAGAAAGTAGACAAGAAAAGGAAAAAAGAGATAAAAGAAAAAAAAGGGGGGTCGAGGGAAAAGATATTAGAGACTAGCAATCATACATATAGGAGTTTTCTTTATGGTAAATCTAATTACACAGTAAAGACTAAAAGCTTTTTCAGAATGGACATGTACAGTTAGGGTTGTCAAACCATATAGACCAGTGTTTTTGAAATAATGGAATAGACAAGTTTTTAATGGATAGTAATTTCTCCATATGTCATTGGTAGTTTAGAATTAGCATTGTGTCCCCAATGGAAGGTACATCAGAGGATTTCCAGAGTTTAACAATATGAAGCTTATCAGCAAGAAGGAGCTGGAGAAGTACAACCTTGACAGAGGGGAAGAAACAATCAATCCCAATCAGTGTAAAATTGCAAGGAAAGAGCCTGGAACTAATTTGGTCCCTACAAGTTCTGGTCCTAAATAGAAAACGTTATTCCAATACGAATGCAGCAATTTGCACCTCCATAATACATGTAGAATAGAGCAGGTCTTTCCACAGAGCCTCCAACATTAGGAAAAGGATTAGGCCTTTTTGACAAAAAGTGGTTCTTCACAGGGGTGTGAAGAACCACTTTTTGGTGAGTTTCTCAATGTTTTGGGCAGCTAGAGGACTTATAAGCAATATTAAGGGTCTTCCACCAGTGGAGGCTGGGAAATGTCTGGGAGAGTTCTGATTCCCATTTGAACATAGTATTTAGTCTTAGAAAAGGTTGCATTATGGTTGAGCACAGTGTAAAACACTGTTATGCCTCTAAGGTATTCTACACTGTCAGTATAATAGGAATAAATGGGGAAGGGAAGTTTCAAATGAAAGGGCACATGGTTTTTGTAGAGGAACTGACAGATCCTCAAATAGTGAACTGGTCAGAGGGTATGAATCTTTACCATTGTTGAAGGGATTAAAAGGGGCAAAGCTCTTTTTCAAGGTAGAGATCCAAGATATGTGCTAGGCCTCTGTTTTTTCAAGATCAAAGAGGGAGGTCTGGAATAAAGTGAGATAGGACTTCAACAGACACAGGGATAGCTATGATGTTTGTGGTGGAAGATGTAGGGAGAGGCGCCTTGGCCCATATTCTGAGAGTAGCATTAATTGTTGGATAGGGTGTGGAAGGGCAGGGAAGTCCTAATTTGATTGCTATTAAGATGGATCTGGGTTTGAACAATTAAGTAGGGCCAACTCCATATGAGCCCAGGACTGCATCATGTGTTTAAAACATATCTGACATAAATCTTTTAAAATCTCTATGCATTTTGTGGATTGTACCACCTCATCAGGAGTAGATGCACACACAGTTTCTGTTGAAAAAATATGGATATGTAAGACCAATATGATATGATTAAAAATAGAGCAAGAGAGGCCAGGTGGAGAGAAAATCATCATCCCCCTACTTGCATATGGGCTCATAATGTCCACAGTCTAAGATATCTATGAGACAAATGTGTATCTATATTGTAATCCATGGTAAATACCATGATAAGTAAATCCATCATTAAGATTGCTAAAATAAAGGAGCTGTGTGAGTGGAAAGATATGAGTGCACCAAAAGCCGCAAAGTGAGGAAAAACGTATAGGAACTGTGAAAAAGAGGAAAGTGATCTGTCATGCCTTGACTCAGACATTGGGAAAGAGCTATAGAGTATGAACCAAAAAAGGGACAGTGTAAATAAAAAATCCATAGTCACTGTTGTGCACCATCCATGTCATCAGCAGGGACAGCTTCATCCCTCTGGGTAGTTTTGGGCTTGCTCGCCCTGAGGTCCATCCACCACAGCTCCCAGGACAGACATCTGTAATGGTTTTCATCTGCCCAGCACTGTGTGGACATTAGGGCTATCTCCTCCTGGCTTCTCTTGCTGCATTTTTGTTTTTACCCTCCCCGTTATTGGGGGATAAACATCAGATCATATTAGCCCTTGTACACACAGTCAGAGATTCCGTCGGAACGTGTCTGATTGGAGCGTTTTGTCGGATATTCCGACTGTGTGTGGTCTGCATCGGACTGTTTCCGTCGGAATATCCGTCGGACCAACTTTTCCAACTTGCCGGAAATATTTTCCGGCAAAATGCTCCGATCGGACATACTCTGATCATGTGTAGAGAATTCCGATCGGACAAAGTGCCACGCATGCTCAGATCAAATTCCTACACCAAAGCTATTGGCTACTAGCGTGAACATAGTCCCGTCGTAATGAAATAACGCCATCACGTCGGATTTTCCGACAACTTTGTCCGACCGTGTGTATACAACAGTTTCGGACAAAATCCGGCAGACAAAATCCGACGGACAAAATCCTACGGATTTGGTTATCGGAATCTCCGACCGTGTGTACAAGGGCTTAGTCTTTCATATACCGTACATATTTTTTTTGACAGAAGCTTTGTATGCATCTGCTCCTGATAAGGTGGTACGATTACTGAAACGCATAGAGATTTTTAAAGAAGCATATCAGATATGTTTTAAACAAATGATGTATTTTATGCTACGTAATTTTGTCCTTTTTATGATTCTTATTACAGAGCAATATTGACTCATGTCATTACATGTTGTGCAATGTTATGTTATTGTTTTTTGCTACATAGTTGCAATTTGACTGGCTTATGGTCATTATACGAGTTAACTCTTTATTCAAGCATTTATTCAATTTGACTTGTTATGCTGTATGTACCTATTCAATAAATATCCTTTTTAACACATTAGGTTCCTTTTATGTGCCTCATCTAAAGTCCCAACCCTCTTCTTTAGTGGTACTTTAAAAGTCCCAAAACAAGTATACAATCATTGCTGATCCATGTTAGTGTAATTTTAAACTCCCCATCACTGGCTATCAGTGACAGAATACATTTTAAAGCCCCCAAACAATTCCAAAACACTGTGCCATTAGTGGCATTTTAGCCTTTGCCATCCAACTTGAATTTCAACTTTCTCTTCTACAGCCTGGAAAATAAGTTGAATGGATTTAATAAATCACTTTGTGCCTCCTTCTCCAGCTACAAACTTAAGCAGACAGGTATCTGTCTGCTTAAATATTCCCCCATGGCCATTGTTTCAATGACAGTTTGGTAAATTAGCAATTCTCCTAAAGCTAAGCAATAATACTGGTGACCCATAGATAAAAACAGCACATCCCAAAAGACAAGATAGGAAGCAAAAAAGTACCAGTAAATAGTATGGGACTGTAAAGATGTAACCTCTTAGCAAGAAATATATACATCAACACCAACATTTATATAAAATTTTAAAACAAAAAGGTGTAGAAATAGGCCTGTACAGAACATCTACTCAGCGCCAGATCAAACCCACAAACAGAAAAAAGCAGAAAGAAACAGAGAAATCTTTAAAAACATCACAATATCACAATATTTAAAAAGTATTCAGCAGCTGTTTAAAAAACACATTGGAGTTGATGAGAAGTATATGATACAAAGGACAGTTCAAAAAAAGGAGGATTTTTTTTTGAGTGTAGAATCGAAGTTGTCCAAACAGTGCATCTTTCACCAGAAATAGTGAAGACAATCCACCTTGTGCCGCACACTCACCCAGGGGATCAAACTCACCAGACTCCTCTAAATAAGTCAGCATGCAAGTAAACCAGGCACCAGCAACTCAAATGCTATGTCCTCAAGACATCACCATCAAGATCCAGTAATACAGGGGCTCCAGAGAAATGTCATAAAACACAAGAGAAACAGCACATAGTGTAATCTTGTTTATTTTAAACACAAACCCCCATATATAACAAGACCCCTTAGTAAAACTGTGTACATCAAATTGAAAATCACAAGCATATTAATGTGTAAGACCCAAAGGGTGCTGTCGCAATACTCAGCCATCCTGGATGGAACACATGCTTACTCGCAGAAGCTGCAAACACTGCCGGTTAGACAATGAAGGGCGGTGGAGTGCTGGGCTGTGGTGCTGGTCACGCCCTGACCTGTTTTGTCATCATGGATCCCACAAATAGAGCTTTCATTTTGGTGGTATTTGATCACCTTTTCGCTATAATACATCTAAAAAATATATATGAAAACTACTACATATTTTTTGTAAAACTAAAATCACAATAGGCGTATATTGATTGGTTTGTGCAAATCTTATTGCATCTGCAAACTATGGGAGAAATTTACGTAAACGGGTGGCCCTGTCCCCCTCTGACACCCCAGGAAAAGCCATGAGGAAGTCCCAGTGTCAGAGAGGGACGGGGTTACCCGGGTACATCCCCTTGTGACCCCACCTTCAGTTATAAAAGAACTGTCACCTGAGAGGACAATCATTTTCGGTCTGTCGGAGGAGCGAGAGAAGAAGATGAATAGACTTTATGGGACAATTTAATTTTTTTTATTTTTTAATAAAGGACTTGTCCTAAAGTGTGTCTCATGTTTTTTTTTTAAATACACTTTTTTTGTGAAATGGTACAGGTACACTGTACCCGTTTCTATTTCTAACGGGGGGCGGGATCTGGGGTCCCCTTGTTAAAGGGGGCTTTCAGATTCCAATAAGCCCCCCTCCCGAGGACCCCACAACCATCGAGCAAGGATTGTGGGGATGAGGCCCTTGTCCCCATCAACATGGGGACAAGGTATTTGGGGGGCTACCCCCCAAAGGACCCTCTATATGTTAAGGGCATGTGGCCTGGTACAGTTCAAGAGGTGGATGCTCTCTCTCTCCACTCTTTTCCTGCGGCCTGCCAGGTTGTGTGCTCAGATAAGAGTCTGGTATGGATTTTGAGGGGGATCCCTAAGCCATTTAAAAAAAATATTGCCGCAGGGTTCTCCTTAATATCCATTCCAGACCTGAAGGGCCTGGTAATAGACTGGGGGGATCCCATGCCATTTTTCTTTCAATGACTTGTACCTGTATTGCTGAGACCCAACAATTCTCTATAGCCGCTATAACTTTTAAATTACTTTTTCCTTTAGAAATGTCATTTTGTGCAGGGACAGTTCTAAACACGGGAAAATGCGCCACTTTACAGGCATACTATAGACACCCCCCAGGTATGAAATTTAAAGGAATATTTCACTTTTATTGTTTCACTTTAAGCATTATTAAAATCACTGATCCCGAAAAAAAGTGCATTTTTAAAACTTTTTTTTGCATTGCTACATGTCCCCTGGGGCAGGACACAGGTCTCCAAACACTTTTTATGACAATAACTTGCATATTAACCCTTAAAATTAGCACTTTTGATTTCTTCCATAGACAATTCACTATGGCCACTAATACTTTTAAATTACTTTTTTTTCCATTAGGAATGTCATTTTGTGCAGGGACTGTTCTACGGAGAAATTGTGTTAATTTACAGGCATACTATAGACACCCCCCAGGTATGACATTTAAAGGAATAGTTTACTTTTATTTTTTCACTTTAAGCAGTATTAAAATCACTGTTAGCAAAAAAAATGCTGTTTAAAAAAAAAATTCATTGATACATGTCCCCTGGGGCAGGACCCAGGTCCCCAAACACTTTTTATGACAATAACTTGCATATAAGCCTATAAAATTAACACTTTTGATTTTTCATGTTAATATCCCATAGGCTTTAATGGTGTTCCGGCGGCTTTCGAATTTGCCCTGAACACCTCATATTGTTCAGTGTTCACTGGAGCTTATGCTCAGGCCAAACCGTTCGCCCTTCCCTACCAGTGACATTACCAAGAACTGAACATCCCTTCAAAATTGATGAAAAGACAAGAAGAAAATTGGTCAGAGAGGCTACCAAGAGGCCTACAGCAACATTAGCCACTTGCCGACCAGCCGCCTGTCATTATATATTATTACATTATTATTGGCTCATTTCTGTGAATCGTCGTACGGGTGCATTGGCGACTTTAAGAGCCATAGCAGATGAGCTTTCACGCCCGCTACACAACAGGGAACCCAATGCGCAATATCCGCTGCCCACCTGCGATCACGGTAAAGAGAGCCAGAATGGGGATTTGTGCGTGTAAACACACAAATCCCCAATTTGACAGGGGAGGAGAGACAGATCTTCTGTTCCTAGTAATTAGGAACAGCGATATGTCTCCTGCTCCAGTCAGTCACATCCCCCCACAGTTAGAAACACACATAAGGGAACACATTTAACCCCTTGATCGGTCTCTAGTGTTAACCCCTTTCCCTGCCAGTGACATTTACACAGTAATCAGTGCATTTTTACAGCACTGGTCGCTGTATACGTGTCAATGGTCCTAAAAATGTGTCAAAAGTGTCCTGTCTGCCACAATGCCGTATTCCCACTAAAAATCTCAGATCACCGCCATTACTGGTAAATAAATAAAAATACCATAAATCTATTCCCTATTTTGTAGATGCTATAACTTTTGCGCAAATCAATCAATGTACACTTATTGAGATTCTTTTTACCAAGCATATGTAGAAGAATACATATTGGCCTAAACTGATGAAGAATTATTATTTTTTGGATATTTATTATAGCAAAAAGTAAAAAAATATTGTTGTTTTTTTTCAAAATTTACGCTCTTTTTTTTGTTTATAGCACAAAAAATAAAAACCGCAGAGGTAATCAAATACTACCCAAAGAAAGCTCTATTTGTGGGAAAAGAAGGACATAAATTTTGTTTAGGTACAGTTTCGCACGACAATTTTCAGTTAATGAAACACAGTGCCATATCGCAAAGAATGGCCTGGTCACTAAGGGGGAAAATCTTCCAGGGCTGAAGTGGTTAAAGGCGCTGCAGAAATATCTGGCAAGTACTGGCTGTGTGGTACATGTGACAACAATCTCCCATATTCTTCGTATTTATGGGCCATGGGTAAGGCTGCTTTCACACTGGGGCGGTATTCAGGCGTTACAGCGCTAAAAATAGCGCCTGTGTAACGCCTGAAAAAAACCGGCCCCTTTAACTCCAGTGTGAAAGCCGGAGGGCTTTCACACTGGAGCGATGCGCTGGCAGGACGGCGAAAAAAGTCCTGCTAGCCGCATCTTTGCAGCGGTGAAGGAGCGGTGTATTCACCGCTCCTATACCGCTCCTACCCATTGAAATCAATGGGACACCACGGCAATACCGCCGGCAAAGCACCGCTGCAGCGGCGCTTTGCGGGCGGGTTTAACCCCTTTTCGGCCGCTAGCGGGGGTTAAAACCACCCCGCTAGCGCCCGCACGGTAAAGCGACGCTTTACCGCCGACGCTGCTCCCGCCCCAGTGTGAAAGCAGCCTTAGAGTGACAAGACGGAAGCCTTTTCTTATGAGGAAAAACACTCAAGCCTTTCTAAATTTTGCAAAAAGACATCTGAAGTCTCCCAAAAATATGTGGGAAAATGTGTTATGATCTGATGAAACCAAGACTGAACTTTTTGTCCATAATTCCAAAAGATATGTTTGGTGCAAAAACAACACTGCACATCACCAAAAGAACACCATACCCACAGTGAAGCATGGTGATGGCAGAATCATTCTTTGGGGCTGTTTTTCTTCATCTTGGACAGTTAAGCCTTAGTCAAGGTAGTGGGAATTATGAACAGTTCCAAATGCCAGTCAACATTGGCCCAAAACCTTCATACTTCTGCTAGAAAGCTGAACATGAAGAGGAACTTCATCTCTCAGCATGACAACGACCCAAACCGTACATCCAAATCAACAAAGGAAATGCTTCATCAGAAGAAGATTAAAGTTTTGGAATGGACCAGCCAGAGCCCAGACCTGAATCCAAGTGAAAATCTGTGGGGTGATCTGAAGAGGGCTGTGCACAGGAGATGCCTCTCGCAATCTGACAGATTTGGAGCATTTTTGCAAAGAAGAGTGGGTAAATATTGTCAAGTCAAGATGTGCCATGCTGATAGACTCATGCCTAAAAAGACTGAGCGCTGTAATACAATCAAAAGGTGCTTCAACAAAGTATTAGTTTAAGGGTGTGCACACTTATGCAACCATGTTATTTTAGTTCTTAATTTTTACTTCCCTCCAACTAAAATGTTTCAGTTTTTTGTTCAATTGAGTTTTACAGTTTATAGGTCACATTACAGGTGGGAAAAGTTCTGAAATGATTTATTTAAATAGATCGTTGTCTAATTTTTCACATAATAGAAACCTGACATTTTAACAGGGGTGTGTAAACTTTTTAGATCCACTGTGTATATATATATATATATATATATATATATATATATATATTAGACATGTGCAGAGTAAAATATTTCGTTTCATCCTAAAACTTAATTTATTTACTTACTCCCGAAATTCGTTTTTATTTATTTCGTTTTTCGTTCAAAAATTGCATTCGTCTGAAAATCCACATGAATTACGGTCGAATCTGTCTTTGAAGGCTTATGGTGTCTGTCGAATGTATAAAGAAGATTCGACGGAGCTAGTATATAGCATACTTTAGAACCCTATTAAAGTCTATGGGACTCCAACGTTCAAAATCTAAAGTGCTAATTTTAAAGGCTAATTTGCAAGTTACTGTCCTAAAAAGTGTTTGGGGACCCGGGTCCTGCCCCAGGGGACATGTATCAATGCAAAAAAATTTTTTAAAAATGGCCGTTTTTTCAGGAGCAGTGATTTTAATAATGATTAAAGTGAAACAATAAAAGTGTAATATTCCTTTAAATTTCGTAGGGGGGGGGGGTTGTCTATAGTATGCCTGTGAAGGGGCTCATGTTTCTGGTGCTTAGAACTGTCCCTGCACAAAGTGTCATTTATGCAGGAAAAAAAGTCCTTTAAAATCACTCGCAGCTATTATGAATTGTCGGCTCCCGTAATACAGAGAACACTCATTGAAAGTCATTGATAAAAAAATAAATAAATAAATAAATAAAAAAGCGTGGGGGTCCCCCAAATTCAATTACCAGGCCCCTCAGGTCTGGTATGGATATTAAGGGGAACCCTGCCTCAAATTTAAGAAAAAATTTGACGTGGGGTTCCCCCTAAATATCCATAACCAGACCCTTCAGGTCTGGTATGGATATTAAGGGGAACCCCACGTCAAATTTTAAAAAAAATTGACGTGGGGTTCCCCCTAAAAATCCATACTAGACCCTTTATCCGAGCACGCAACCTGGCAGGCCGCAGGAAAAGAGGGGGGGACGAGAGAGCGCCCCCCCCTCCCTCCTGAACCGTACCAGGCCACATGCCCTCAACATTGGGAGGATGCTTTGGGGGTCTGTGACCCCTCAAAGCACCTTGTCCCCATGTTGATGAGGACAAGGGCCTCATCCCCACAACCGTGGCCGGTGGTTGTGGAGGTCTGCGGGCGGGGGGCTTATCAGAATCTGGAAGCCCCCTTTAACAAGGGGACCCCCAGATCCCGCCCCCCCTGTTTGAAATGGTAAGGGGGTACAAAAGTACCCATACCATTTCACAAAGAAAGTGTAAAAAATGGTTAAATAAAACAAACACACTTTTGAAAAATTCCTTTATTAAAAAAAAAAAAAAAAGATTCCAGCGGCGGTAATCCACTCTTGCTATCCAGCGACGGACGGTCATCTCTCCAGCGATGGCTCATCTCATCCAGCGCTGCGAATCCATCCTTCTTCTGTCTCCGTGGAGGAGACACTGCAAGGATTCCGGCGGCTTGACGTTTCTTATATACGGTGGGCGGGGCCACCCGTCACCTGACCCCGCCCCCCCTCTGACGCAAGGGGAAACCCGGAGTTCCCCGTGACGTATGGGTGACCCCGCCCCCCTCTGATGTAACCGAAACCTGCCTGTGTTACATCAGAGGGGTGCGGGGTCACCCATACGTCACAGGGAACCCCAGGTTTCCCCTTGCGTCAGCGGGGGGCGGGGTCAGGTGACGGGTGGCCCCGCCCTCCGTATATAAGAAACGTCAGGCCGCCAGAATCCTTACAGTGTCTCCTCCACGGAGACAGAAGAAGAATGGATTCGCTATGCTGGATGAGATGAGACATCGCTGGAGAGATGACCGTCCGTCGCTGGATAGCAAGAGTGGATTACCGCCACTGGAATCTTTTTTTTATTTTTAATAAAGGAATTTTTCAAAAGTGTGTTTGTTTTATTTAACCATTTTTTACACTTTCTTTGTGAAATGGTAGGGGTACTTTTGTACCCCCTTACCATTTCAAACAGATTCTGATAAGCCCCCCGCCCGCAGACCTCCACAACCACCGGCCACGGTTGTGGGGATGAGGCCCTTGTCCTCATCAACATGGGGACAAGGTGCTTTGAGGGGTCACAGACCCCCAAAGCATCCTCCCAATGTTGAGGGCATGTGGCCTAGTATGGTTCAGGAGGGAGGGGGGGGCAGCTCTCTCGTCCCCCCCCCTCTTTTCCTGCGGCCTGCCAGGTTGCATGCTCTGATAAAGGGTCTGGTATGGATTTTTCTTAAATTTGAGGCAGGGTTCCCCTTAATATCCATACCAGACCTGAAGGGCCTGGTAATTGAATTTGGGGGACCCCCACGCTTTTTTTTTTTTTTTTTTATCAATGACTTTCAATGAGTGTTCTCTGTATTACGGGAGCCGACAATTCATAATAGCTGCGAGTGATTTTAAAGGACTTTTTTTCCTGCATAAATGACACTTTGTGCAGGGACAGTTCTAAGCACCAGAAACATGAGCCCCTTCACAGGCATACTATAGACAACCCCCCCTACGAAATTTAAAGGGATATTACACTTTTATTGTTTCACTTTAATCATTATTAAAATCACTGCTCCCGAAAAAACGGCAGTTTTTAAAACTTTTTTTTGCATTGATACATGTCCCCTGGGGCAGGACCCGGGTCCCCAAACACTTTTTAGGACAGTAACTTGCAGAATCTTTTCTCTCCGTCAAATCTTTTTTCTCTGTCGAATATTTTCTCTATATAATCTTGGACTAATAGAGGTAAGGTTAGGCACATTCGACCACAGGTTCTATAGACAGATTGTTATTGTCAGAGTCATGTCGAATCTCCTATTCTATATCGAACTGTTGTAACAATGAAAACGAAAATAAAGCATTTATTTATGTTGGATCTTTCATTTTTCGGATCTTGTGCTTTCGTAACGAAAACGAAAATAGCTGAAATTCGGACGAAAATGCATTCGGACGAAAACGAATGCACATGTCTAATATATATATAGTTAGTCAGGTTGAAAAAAGACACAAGTCCATCCAGTTCAACCACACAAAAAAAAATATCACACAATCCCATATACCCAATTCTATACCCAATTCTATACCCACAGTTGATCCAGAGGAAGGCAAAAAACCCCAGCAGAGCATGATCCAATTTGCTAAAGCAGGGGAAAAATTCCTTCCTGATCCCTCAAGAGGCAATCAGATTTTCCCTGGATCAACTTTATCTATAAATGTTAGTACCCAGTTATATTATGTACACTTAGGAAATAATCCAGGCCTTTCTTAAAGCAATTTACTGAGCTGGCCAGAACCACCTCTGCAAGGAGTCTACTCCACATTTTCACAGCTCTTACTGTGAGAAATCTTTCCATATTTGGAGATGAAATCTCTTTTCCTCTAGACATAAAGAGTGCCCCCTTGTCCTCTTTGTTGACTGTAAAGTGAATAACTCAACACCAAGTTCACTATATGGACCCCTTATATCTTTGTCCACGTTGATCATATCCCCCCTTAATCTCCTCTTATCAAGAGTGAATAAATTCAGTTCCTCTAATCTTACCTCATAGCTGAGCTCCTCCATTCCTCTTATCAGTTTGGTTGCTCTTCTCTGCACTTTCTCCAGTTCCCCGATATCCTTTTTGAGAACTGGTGCCCAAAACTGAACTGCATATTCCAGATGAGGTCTTACTAATGATTTGAACAGGGGCAAAATGATATCTCTCTCTCTGGAGTCCATACCTCTCTTAATACAAGAAAGGACTTTGCTTGCTTTGGAAACCGCAGCTTGGCATTGCATGCTATTATTGAGCTTATTATCAACCAAAACCCCCAGATCCTTCTCCACTATGGATTGCCCCAGTTGTACTCCCCCTAGAATGTATGATGCATGCATATTCTTAGCCCTCAAGTGCATAACTTTACATTTCTCAACATCAAACCTCATCTGCCACATAGTTGC
Organism: Lithobates pipiens; assembly: GCF_037356315.1. NCBI lineage: Eukaryota > Metazoa > Chordata > Amphibia > Anura > Ranidae > Lithobates > Lithobates pipiens. Next base: position 329,750,277 of record NW_027507764.1, on the reverse strand, counting down.
CCAATTAGACAAAGCATTGAGGTCGGCTTGTAAATTGGAAACATCCTAAAAGAACGTTATTCCACTGCATAGCTTGGTGTCATCTGCAAAGATGGAAAAGTTACTTTTGATCCCAGACCCAATATTATTTATAAAGATATTAAAAAGTAAGGGTCCCAGCACTGAACCTTGGGGTACACCACTGATAACCTCAGACCACTCAGAGTAAGCCCTTGTACACACGGTCAGAAATTCAGATGGATAATGTCCGATCGGACTGTGTTGTCGGATAATACGACTGTGTGTGGGCTCTATCAGACTTTATCCGTCGGAATGTCCGCCCAACAAAGTTTGAGAGCTGGATATAAATTTTTTCGACAACATGATCCGATGTGCGTCAATTCCGATCATGTGTAGCCTAGTCTGATGGACAAAGTGCCACGCATGATCAGAATAAATTCTGAGACGGAAGCGATCGGTCAGATAAAACTACCATTCATAATCGATATAGCACATTTGTCACTCTGCAATGTTAAAAAATTTTTAATGCAGCGCATCTTCTTTTTCTTTATAATGCTACAAGAATGAAGTTGTTTTGCTGCTCATATTCACACACACTTCTCCCTTATTTCTTTATTCTTTTTCTGGATTTCATGAATACAATATTTTAATTCGTCAGATCTCCCCAATCATTTTTGATTTTTTTTCTTTACATTTTGTGGTTGTTTTTTTAATCAAGATCTCCTTTTTTTGACATTTTGCTCATCTTCGTAATTTTTTGGTGTGTTTTGTGTGTCAACTTACCACAACACCATTATTATCTATTTATTTTATTGTTTTCTTTTTTAATCTCTAGGAGGTTGTTTGATGTTGGTGCCCCTTGTTATTAATTTGACCTTGTATTTTTGAAATGTACCTGCCTACTCACAAATAAACTGTCCTTTTTGAAGTAAAACACATAGGCAAGTATTTCTTGAACCAAAAAAAAACCTTTATTTAGGTGTCATATACAAATAAAAAGGGAGGCAGCGCTGGAGAAACTGGGGGAATTATCAAAGCCTTTGTCCCCAGGACACACATCAACTATTTAAATGCAAAAATTGGTGGCCTGAGGAGTACATATCTGAGGGAGAACAGTCTGGTCCAGAAGTCCAAGAAACCCAGAACAGCAGCAGATGACATCTATGTCCCCAGGCTGTGGTCATACAAGAGTCGGCATCTTCTGTTAGAACAGATTGAACCCAGGTCATCACTCTCTGGTCTTCCTTCCACCCTTCCTTCCATGCTGTGGCTGTGGTGCTGGAGGTGTGGCAGAAGGAGGAGGAGAAGGAGCAGTGTCCAAGTCACACAAGTGTGTAGTTTGTGTAATTTGGCCCTTCAGAGTTTGTATAATTAGCTTTTCATACATGAGGTGTTGCCCCTCCTCCATTTGCTGCAGTTTGCATGCAGCCAAGGTGGCAATGACCTCTTGATATGTGGGGGTGGCTTTGAGGGCCGCAGAAGCCTCCCCAATTAGCTTGACCGCTGACTCCTCCACATTCCCCCCTTTCTGGCCCTTTTGGCTGGAAGGCGGAGGGGAGGGACTTGTGACTGAGTCAGGCTCCTAGGCCTGCCCACCTCTTGGCTGCCACTTACCCCTGCCTCCTCCTGGCTGCCACATTCCACAGCCACCTCCTGGCTGCCGCATTACACACCCTCCTCCTGGCTAAGGTCTTCTTGTGTATGAAAAAGGGACATCGTTTTAGTTTTAGGCTCATCAAACACACACAATTTTCAGCTCTTGACTGTTGCAAATTGTTAACAAACAGAAAAGACTATCATTCTGAGCCCAGCTTTTTTCATCCTTGGCCAAAATATTTTTTTGATATTTTGATATGCGAAACCCTTTCTAAAATCAGTAATTAGTGAGCAAAAATCAAGTTAACATCATTCATTTTTACTCCAAAAATATGTAGAACAATTCTATACCTGGCTCAAGCTGGGCTCCTCCACACCTTCCTGACTGGAAGGCCCAGGTTGGGCATCAGAAGACTCAGCAGGGGTGGAATGAAGCGTGGAAGGAAGAGTAGAGAGGGATTCCCTGACCTCAGCCTGGTCTGACAGAAAATGCATCCTCTCATAGTACCACAGCCTGGGGACATAAACTTCATCTGTTGCTGCTCCAGTTTTCATGGACTCCAGCACTTTCTTGCACTTCCTCAGATGTGTACTCCTCAGGTCACCAATTTTTGTTTTTAAATAGGTGATGTCTGCCCTAAGGATCACCAGCTTCACAAACTCTAGCAGTTTCTCCATCGATGCCTGCCTCTTTAATTTGTTACTGTAGTGGGGATGTTTAGCTTTCCACAGACAGGGCAGCTCCCTGTACTTGTCGATGAACAGGGGGAGAAAGCTGTGGTCGTTAAACCCATCCATGTTATTATATGCAAGACACAACACAAGACAAACCCTAATGTCAGGCTAAACTCTCCTAATCTTGTCTCAATATAGGCCTCAATCTAGAAGCAGTATAGGCTAGTGATGTACCAAGTTAAAATTGTACCTTCGTTTGAACTTTCAGCGCGTCAGCTCCTCCTTCTGCTCACAGATCGTACGTACGACACACACGCATTGCGTTTTATAGACAGTGCGCATGCGTGAAACTCCGCCCGCCCCTGATGTTCTTTCTAGTCTATTCTCCGCCCCTTCTCTTTTGGCACAGTGGGGAGAACACATGGCGGAGACACAGCAGGGGCATGATAATAATTCCACTAACGAGGAGGAGGACAAGAAAAGCCAGGAGGCAGAAAAGTCCAGATCCCAGAGGAGAAGATTTAAGGCCTCAAATATGTCTTTTGGAGAGATGTTGGAGATGGTGGACATATTGAAGAAGAATGACTATGATGGGAAGTATGGACCTTACCCAAACCCAAATGTCAGAAAGGCCAAGATCATGACTAAAGTTGTGAAGAATCTTCAGAAGAATTTTGGGGTACGACGATTCAAGGATCAACTGAGGACACACTGGTCAGACCTGAAACTGAGGGAGAATAATCAGTACAGAAGGATCAAGCGAGTTCTTCAAAAAGTAAGTAGATGTCGTGTGTTCATATTATTATTGCTTGCATACTGCTCCATGTGATGGAGAAGGGATCTCTCTCCAGGAGCACACATGCAGGCTGCAAACTGTCTCTTCGGATGGGAAGCCACAAGTGCTGGCTATTACCACTAGCAACAGACGAAAAACAAGCTCTGGACTGCCGCACTCTTCAGAAGACCACTTTCTTTTATTGGAAAATCACATCACAGCTCAACAAACACAGCGAACAAGGAAAAATTGCTGACATTTCGCACTAGCTGTAGTGCTTATTCATAGCAAAAACATGTTATGTTTTTTGTCTGATACTGCTCCATGTGCTTTGAATTAACGCTGTACAATTTTAAATGGCCACTTTCATGTTCATGGGTTCAATCGTTCGTAATAAACATTGTTCGTTAGCCCACTCCAAAGACGATGTTTTGGAAAGTTTCACTTAACTACATTTGTTCAAACAACAGGTAAGTATTCCAGCTTTAGAAAGTGTCAAAAATAATGTTTTCACCTTTGAACTCTGCCAAAAAACACAATTGTACGACACTTCAAAGCAATGTTTCATATTCCTATTTCTGCCCTCAAATATCTGTGTGCTAAGTATTCCTTTTTTACATTCTCATAGGGGAGAGAAGACGCGGGATGTCTGAGGACACCAGGGACCCCACTCCTCCCAAAGAAGGGGAAATACCAACACCAGAAGCAGAGGAGGAGGAGGAAAAAGAGATTGTAGAGATTGGTGAAATTGGCACCACAACAGGTGAGTGTCTGGGACCACTGCTTCAGGTAAGCTAATCAATGTATGCCTGCATATTTATAATACACAGTGTTTTTTTGGTTTATTTTTAGGTGATGTGGATGTTGTGGAAGAAGAATCACATTTTACCAGTGAAAGTGCCCAGATCCTCATCGGGGAGATAATGGGGTGCAATCACGATTTAGATAATATCAAGAAAAACATCAATGATGTTCAACAAAAAATGAAGAACATCATTGATGTTTTAGGGAGAATCTGAAATGCCCAAAACTAGCTAGCATCCATTTTAATTTTTCCAAAACACTTTTATATTTTTAGAAAAGCCAAATTTGGAAGATGCACACAGTGTGTCAACATGTGCTATCTCCCATCATGGAGGATCAATGTACGCGTTTTTTGGGTTCAACCCCTTCCTTGCTACTAAAGTGGCTGAGATGAAGGGGTTGCACTCCCAAAACACGTACATTGATACCCCATGATGGGGCACATGTTGACATTAGGCATGGGATCAGGAGGAAAATGGCCACTTTTTGATTCACAATTTGTGTGCATCTTCCAAATTTGACTTTTACAGGAGTGACACCTCACGTGATGAAGGCAATATCAACACTGTTTGTACATACTCATGTCTGATATTGTCTTCACTTTTCAAAGTTGGACTTTGTAAGTAAGGATGAGCTGAACACCCCACAATTTGGTTTGCACCAGAACCTGCGAAAAAGGATGAGCCAAACACCCTCCGGTTTGATTTGCACCAGAACCTGCGAACAGACCTAAACTTTGTGTGAACTTTCGAACCCTATTAAAGTCTATGGGACTCAAACGTTCAAAATCAAAAGTGCTAATTTTAAAGGCTAATATGCAAGTTATTGTCCCAAAATGTGTTTGGGGACCTGGGTCCTGCCCCAGGGGACATGTATCAATGCCAAATAAGTTTTAAAAATGGCTGTTTTTTCGGGAGCACTGATTTTAATAATTCTTAAAGTGAAACAATAGAAGTGTAATATTCCTTTAAATTTCATACCTGGGGGGTGTGTATAGTATGCCTGTAAAGGGGTGCATGTTTCCCGTGCTTAGAACTGTCCCTGCACAAACAAAGTGTCATTTCTGCAGGAAAAAAGTAATTTAAAAGCGCTTGCGGCTATAATGAATTGTCGGCTCCCCGTAATACAGATGACAGTCATTGAAAGTCATTGATAAAAAAAAAAAAAAAAGCGTGGGGTTCCCCCAAATTCAATTACCAAGCCCTTCAGGTCTAGTATGGATATTAAGGGGAACCCCACATTAATTTTTTTTTTTTAAATGACGTGGGGTTCCCCCAAATATACATACCAGTCCCTTCAAGTCTGGTATGGATTTTAAGGGGAACTTCACACCGAATTAAAAAAAAAATTACATGGAGTTCCCCCCAAAAATCCATACCAGACCCTTTATTCGAGCACAGAACCTGGCAGGCTGCAGGAAAAGAGGGGGGCAAGAGAGCGTCCCCCTTCCTGAACCATACCAGGCCACATCAAGGGCCTCATCCCCACAGCCCTGGCTGGTGGTTGTGGGGGTCTGGCCGGTGGTTGTGGGGACCCCCAGATCCCGCCCCCCCTGTTTGAAATGGTAAGGGGGTAAAAAAGTACCCCTACCATTTCACAAAGAAAGTGTAAAAAAAGTGAAAAAACACACACATACCGTTGAGAAAAGTCCTTTATTAAAAATAAAAAAATAAAAAAAAGATTCCAGCGGTGGTAATCCACTCTTGCTATCCAGTGATAGATGATCATCTCTCCGGGGTCCAGCGATGGATGATCTCTCCTTCCAGGGCAGGGCATCCATTCTGTCTCCACCGGAGACACTGCGGGAATCCCGGCAGCCTGACACTTCTTAGCTGAGGAGGGCAGGGCCACCTGTCACCTGACCCTGCCCCCTCTGACTCAAAGGGAAAGCCGGGCTTCCCCAGTGATGTGCAGGTGACCCCGCCCCGCTTTGATGTAATGAAAACCTGGGCTCTCTCATCCCCCCTTTTCCTGCGGCCTGCAAGGATGCATGCTCAGATAAAGTGTCTGGTATGGATTTTTGGGGGGAACTCCATGCCATTTTTTTAAATTTGGCGTGGAGTTCCCCTTTAAAATCCATACCAGACCTGAAGGGTCTGCTATGGATATTTGTGGGGAACCCCACGCAATTTTTTTTTATTTGACGTGGGGTTCCCCATAATATCCATACCAGACCTTAAGGGCCTGGTAATTGAATTTGGGTGAACCCCACACTTTTTTTTTATCACTGACTTTTTAATGACTGTTATCTGTATTACCGGGAGCCGACGATTCATTATAGCCGCAAGTGCTTTTAAATGACTTTTTTCCCTGCAGAAATTACACTTTGTGCAGGGACAGTTCTAAGCACAGGAAACATGCGCCCCTTTACAGGCACACTATAGACACCCCCAGGTACGAAATTTAAAGGGATATCACACTTTTATTGTGTTACTTTAAGCATTATTAAAATCACTGCTCCCTAACAAACTGCCGTTTTTAAAACTATTTTGCATTGATTCATGTCCCCTGGGGAAGAACCCAGGTCCCCAAACACTTTTTAGGACAATAACTTGCATATAAGCCTTTAAAATTAGCACTTTAGATTTCTCCCATAGACTTGTACAGGGTGTTCCGCGGCTTTTCAAATTTGCTGCAAACACCCCAAATTGTTCACTGTTTGGCGAACAGGCAACATTCGAGTCGAACATGAGTTTGAATCAAACTCCAAGCTCATTCCTATTTGTAAGTTTCTGTGTTTTGTATGTTATGCTTTGATACATGCCTGTTTACACAAAAAACGCCACGTTAGATCAGTTTTACCAAAAATAATGTTTTATATACACCAAATATGTTGTTTTGTTGTAAAACCCTTTTCTAAATGCACATGTGAATGTGTTTTGAGTAAAAAGTTTAATTATCAACAATGTGTGGCTTCCTTTTTCAATGCGCAAAAGCAGTATTTGTAGTAAAGTTGTTGTTTTTTGTGACAATGGGTGTCAGGAAAATGGCATGATTGGGGAAATTTAAAAAGCACTGTGGGTGTTATTTACTAATGGCAAATCCACTTTGCACTCTAAATGCAGTTTCAGGTGCACTTTTGCAGTGCACTTGTTGTGCATAGTGGGTTTGCCTTTAGTAAATAACACCCACAGTGCTTTTTTAAATTTCCCCAATCATGCCATTTTCCTGACCCCACATATTTCTTCCATGGTGCTGAAAATGAGCAATATTTTTGTCAGTAATGCACTAAATACATTAACAACAAAAACAATGTGTGTGTGTAGCAGACTCACAACATAATAAAATTATCTGAAGAAGAGACTCTCTTGAGTTTGAAAGGAAAATGTATTAAAAAAATGCCTCTCAGACATTGTCGTATCAATGGCCCCCCTAACAAACAAACTAACAAAGTACTCCGTATATCTTGTTCTGACCTCGCGGGCGCTTTGAGGGGGCAAGCCAGGACAGCCAGCTTCAAGGGCCATCAGGTTGGCATGTTCAGGCAAGTCTGCATCAGGCCCAACTGAGGCCACATAGTTTGCTGAGTGTTTCTTCAAAAAATTGTGCAGAATGCAGCACGAAAGCACAATATGATTAAGTTTATATTCCGCCATGTGGATTGGAGTCAAAAATAGGCGGAACCGGCTGGCCATTATCTCAAAAGTGTTCTCCACTAGTGATGGCCGAACGGTTCGCCCGGCGGTCGTTTCGCGGCGAATTTCCGACTTTCGCCGTCCGCGGGTTCGAACGCCTTTTTCCGTCGTTCGCCCCGGCGGACTTACGTGTTTAATGTATACAAGAACTTTAACCTTTCGTGACACGTTTATCATGTGTTACAGGACAACCAATTGAGACATGACAGCTCATGGACACTTGGACATTCCCCCTAACCTATAAATACACCCGATCCGGTGGCCATTTTACATTCTTTCTTCTGTCACTGTAGGGAAAGGATCCTGTGTGGAGTAGGGACAGAGAAAACGCTAGCTATTTGGTACACAAAAGTTCTTTTCAGGACTGGTATAGGTGTTAGGTCAGCAGCCTGAGTTTCTTTTGTCAGTTTAGATAAAGGGACAGAGCGCTGTATGCTGCTATTTTAGGGACAGCTCAGCCAGATTAGTCTTTCTTCATCATCATCATCATCATCATCATTAGCTGTTACTATCAGGTCCACAAAAGAGCTGTTCCAGCTAATCGTTCCAGCCTACTCTTTTTTGCCAATTTGTATAGGGACAGGCAGGAAGCAGTGTGTCAGGCAGTGAGGATAATTTTAAAGACTTGCTGTTACTATTAGTTCCACAAAGGTTCTTTTCAGGACTGGTATCAGTGGTACGGTAATAGGCTTGTACACGTATAATATTCTTTCTTCCAAATATAGAAAGAATATTATACTTGACTGCTGCCCTTCTGCTGCAGTCTGCTAATCATTCACAACTCACTTGTTCCACAAAGCTCTTTATCAGGACTGGTAACTTGGTCTGTCTAGGGTGCTACGGTACATAGGCTTGGGTGCGGTACAGTCTGCTGTTCTGTAAGGACCGCTATCGGTCCACAATACATAGGGTTGCCGTGCACTACTGCTGACCGCTGCCCTATACTGCAGCAGTCCTTCATTGGTATAGGGACTGACGTACAGTCTGCTAATCACTAACACACAACCTGCTTGGTCCACAAAAGTTCTTATAAGGACTGGTAACTTGGTATAGGGTGCTACGGTACATAGGCCTGAGTGCGTTACAGTCTGCTGTTCTGTAAGGACCGCTATCGGTCCACAATACATAGGGTTGCCGTGCACTACTGCTGACCGCTGCCCTATACTGCAGCAGTCCTTCAGCGGTATAGGGACTGACGCACAGTCTGCTAAACACTAACACACAACCTGCTTGGTCCACAAAAGTTTTTATAAGGACTGGTAACTTGGTATAGGGTGCTACGGTACATAGGCCTGAGTGCAGTACAGTCTGCTGTTCTGTAAGGACCGCTATCGGTCCACAATACATAGGGTTGCCGTGCACTACTGCTGACCGCTGCCCTATACTGCAGCAGTCCTTCATTGGTATAGGGACTGACGTACAGTCTGCTAATCACTAACACACAACCTGCTTGGTCCACAAAAGTTCTTATAAGGACTGGTAACTTGGTATAGGGTGCTACGGTACATAGGCCTGAGTGCGTTACAGTCTGCTGTTCTGTAAGGACCGCTATCGGTCCACAATACATAGGGTTGCCGTGCACTACTGCTGACCGCTGCCCTATACTGCAGCAGTCCTTCATTGGTATAGGGACTGACGTACAGTCTGCTAATCACTAACACACAACCTGCTTGTTCCACAAAAGTTCTTATAAGGACTGGTAACTTGGTATAGGGTGCTACGGTACATAGGCTTGAGTGCGGTACAGTCTGCTGTTCTGTAAGGACCGCTATCGGTCCACAATAGATAGGGTTGACGTGCACCACTGCTGACCGCTGCCCTATACTGCAGCAGTCCTTCAGCGGTATAGGGACTGACGTACAGTCTGCTAAACACTAATACACAACCTGCTTGGTCCACAAAAGTTCTTATAAGGACTGGTAACTTGGTATAGGGTGCTACGGTACATAGGCTTGAGTGCGGTACAGTCTGCTGTTCTGTAAGGACCGCTATCGGTCCACAATAGATAGGGTTGACGTGCACCACTGCTGACCGCTGCCCTATACTGCAGCAGTCCTTCAGCGGTATAGGGACTGACGCACAGTCTGCTAAACACTAACACACAACCTGCTTGGTCCACAAAAGTTTTTATAAGGACTGGTAACTTGGTATAGGGTGCTACGGTACATAGGCCTGAGTGCGTTACAGTCTGCTGTTCTGTAAGGACCGCTATCGGTCCACAATACATAGGGTTGCCGTGCACTACTGCTGACCGCTGCCCTATACTGCAGCAGTCCTTCATTGGTATAGGGACTGACGTACAGTCTGCTAATCACTAACACACAACCTGCTTGGTCCACAAAAGTTCTTATAAGGACTGGTAACTTGGTATAGGGTGCTACGGTACATAGGCCTGAGTGCGTTACAGTCTGCTGTTCTGTAAGGACCGCTATCGGTCCACAATACATAGGGTTGCCGTGCACTACTGCTGACCGCTGCCCTATACTGCAGCAGTCCTTCAGCGGTATAGGGACTGACGCACAGTCTGCTAAACACTAACACACAACCTGCTTGGTCCACAAAAGTTCTTATAAGGACTGGTAACTTGGTATAGGGTGCTACGGTACATAGGCCTGAGTGCAGTACAGTCTGCTGTTCTGTAAGGACCGCTATCGGTCCACAATACATAGGGTTGCCGTGCACTACTGCTGACCGCTGCCCTATACTGCAGCAGTCCTTCATTGGTATAGGGACTGACGTACAGTCTGCTAATCACTAACACACAACCTGCTTGTTCCACAAAAGTTCTTATAAGGACTGGTAACTTGGTATAGGGTGCTACGGTACATAGGCTTGAGTGCGGTACAGTCTGCTGTTCTGTAAGGACCGCTATCGGTCCACAATAGATAGGGTTGACGTGCACCACTGCTGACCGCTGCCCTATACTGCAGCAGTCCTTCAGCGGTATAGGGACTGACGTACAGTCTGCTAAACACTAATACACAACCTGCTTGGTCCACAAAAGTTCTTATAAGGACTGGTAACTTGGTATAGGGTGCTACGGTACATAGGCTTGAGTGCGGTACAGTCTGCTGTTCTGTAAGGACCGCTATCGGTCCACAATAGATAGGGTTGACGTGCACCACTGCTGACCGCTGCCCTATACTGCAGCAGTCCTTCAGCGGTATAGGGACTGACGTACAGTCTGCTAAACACTAATACACAACCTGCTTGGTCCACAAAAGTTCTTATAAGGACTGGTAACTTGGTATAGGGTGCTACGGTACATAGGCTTGAGTGCGGTACAGTCTGCTGTTCTGTAAGGACCGCTATAGGTCCACAATAGATAGGGTTGACGTGCACCACTGCTGACCGCTCACCTATACTGCAGCAGTCCTTCAGCGGTATAGGGACTAAGAGTTTTGTCACAGGGTCATTTAAAAAATGACATGCAGAGGAAGAGGCAGGCCCTTCCGCAGGGGTGGTAGGGGTAGGGCAGGAGCAACAGGCTTGAGCCAAAGTGGGAAGTTGCAGAAGGTGCGTTCAATTACTTTAAAGGATGCACCAGACTTGGTTGAGTGGCTCGCTCAGCCTTACTCTTCTGCACCCTCCTCATCCTCTCGATCTGCACCCTCTTCTTCACTCTCTGCTATGTGCACCCCCAAAGACACTACCACCAACAACACGACCACCACCACCACCACCACATACCTTCCGCTTGAGTCACTGGAATTATTTTCCGATCCATATCAAGAGGACATTTCTGATGCGCAGCCACTCTTGGTATTGGATCAGGAAGAGGAGGTAGCAACAAGCGCTACTCAGCAGTCTGACGCCAGTACCCAGATCAGCCCAAGGAGGAGGTTGGTCCCCGGTGTTGCTGCCTACTCTACTTATAGCGGTGGGGAAGGTGACGTTGATGATGACGTGTCTAGTGATGTCACGTGGGTGCCCACAAGAGAGGAAGAGGAGGGGAGTTCAGAGGGAGATATGGACCAGCAGATAGGGAGGAGAAGCAGCAATGACTTACATTGCACAGCAGGGACAAAGCAGACTGCAAATGTATCAGGAGCGAGTCATCGACCATGTACGGTCACATCTGGCGCTCCCAGGACACCGGCACATGGCTCCGCAGTGTGGGCTTTTTTTAACGTGTCCGCTGCTGACAATAGCGTTGCCATCTGCAATCTTTGCAGTCAACGCGTTAGTCGCGGTAAGCCCAATACTCACCTAGGGACGACCGCCTTAAGAAGGCACATGAGCAGCCATCACCGAGCCCAGTGGGAGCAACGGAACACACAAAGCCACACTGCAGGCTCTCACCGTCCAGCCTCGTCTTCTACTTCTCCTTCTCCTCTCTCCTCACAATTGTCCTCCACTCCACCTTCCATCACGCCAAGCTCACATTTTTCTGCAAAAAGGCAGGCTTCCGTGGGCCTAATGTTTGAGCGTAAAAAAATGATGACGCCGGATAACCCTCTTGCCCAACGGTTGGCGGCTGGCTTGTCAGAACTCATAGCCCGCCAACTACTGCCATATAAACTGGTGGACTCGGAGGCCTTTCGCAAATTTGTGGCCATTGGAACACCACAATGGAAGGTCCCAGGAAGGAAGTATTTCTCAGAGAAGGGCATCCCAGAGCTATATGGCCATGTTCAGCGGCAAGTGAATGTATCTCTGGCACACAGTGTCGGTGCCAAGATACATCTGACCACAGACACGTGGTCTAGCAAACACGGGCAGGGAAGGTATATCAGTTTTACTGCCCACTGGGTGAACCTTCTGACGGCCGTCAAGCATGTAACCCGTGGCACCCGTGTAGATTTGGTTTTACCGCCACGGATTGCATGCAGGCCTGACTCTTCTTCTCCTCCTCCTACTCCATCCTCCTCCCTCTCCTCCTCAGCTGCCTCCTCCTTTTCCGCTGCTAGCGTCTCTTCCACTGCACCGCCCAAGCTCCCCAGAACCTATTCCACATGCCAGGTGAGACGTTGCCATGCCGTGCTGCGTCTGTTGTGCCTGGAAGCAAAGAGCCACACTGGCCCGGCACTCCTTTCAGCTTTGCGTTCACAGGCAGATGAGTGGCTAACACCGCTCAATTTGACAGTTGGTAAAGTGGTGTGTGACAACGGTGCCAATCTGCTTAGCGCATTGAAACAGGGCAAAATCACGCACGTGCCGTGCATGGCACACGTCTTAAACTTGGTCGTGCAGCGATTCCTTGTCAAATACCCTGGGGTCCAGGACATCTTGCGGCAGGCAAGGAAAATCTCGGCCCATTTCAGAAGATCTTACACGGCCATGGCTCGCCTTGCTGACATTCAGCGGCGACACCATCTGCCGGTCAGACGTCTTATTTGCGATTGCCCGACGCGATGGAACTCAACCTTCTATATGCTTGATAGGCTGCTCCAGCAGAAACGTGCAGTTAACGTCTACCTGTATGAACTCTGCGAAAGAAACGGTTCTGGGGAGCTGGGTTTTTTTTCACCGCGCCAGTGGCTGCTCATGCGCGACACATGCAGACTTCTGCGGCCATTTGAGGAGATCACCAAACTGGTCAGTCGCAGCCATGGCGCCATCAGTGACATGGTACCTTATGCCTTCTTTCTGGAGCGTGCATTGCGTCGTGTCATTGATCAGGCTGTGGAGGAGCAGGAGCGGGAAGATGAGGAAGTCGCAATGCTGGATGAATTCCCAGGGGGGGCTACTCTATCTGAGACAAGTCAACAACAGGAGTCTGATGAGGAGTCAGAGGAGGATGGTGCCGGGGCGGATGAGCAGGAGCAAGAAGAGCATGCTTTAAACCTTTCTGGGATCCCTGTTGTGCGAGGATGGGGAGAGGAGAATGAAGAGGACGACATTATCCTGGATGATGAGCAGGAGCCAGGCCACCACACCGCTTCCACTTTAGTGCAAATGGGGGCCTTCATGCTCCAGTGTTTTAATAGGGACCCCCGTATAAAAAGCATGAGGGTCAAGGACCAGTACTGGGTGGCAACGTACTTAGACCCCCGGTACAAACACAAAATGGCGGAAATGTTACCGCCGTCGCAGAGGGCTGTCAGAATGCAGCACTTCCAGGCCTTGCTTCGAGAAATGCTGCATTCTGCTTTTGCGTGCGCTGGCAGAGGAGCAATTCCCACTCCCAGAGAAGGATTTGCGGGTACCAATCCAACAGCGCCTGCAAGAAGAGGCCGGTTTGAAGATGTGTTGGTGACTTCGGATATGAGGTCATTCTTTCAGCCGACCCATCGACAGGTGTCATCCGGATCCAGCATCAGGGAACGCCTAGACCGTCAGGTGTCCGACTACATTGGGTTAACGGCCGATGTGGACGCTCTGAGGAGTGATGAACCCCTAGACTACTGGGTGGGCAGGCTTGACCTCTGGCCAGAGCTTGCCCAATTTGCAATCGAACTGTTGGCTTGCCCCTCATCCAGTGTCCTGTCCGAAAGGACGTTCAGCGCAGCAGGGGGGATTGTGACCGATAAGCGTACTCGCCTAGCTCACCACAGTGTTAACTACCTCACATTTCTAAAAATGAATGAGGCATGGATCTCGGAGGAATTCAACACATGTGATCAGTAGACCATGTATATGTCTATAAACAATTTTTGGAATCAAGCACACAGACCTTCTTAATTCATTTGGCTCACTTCCCTGACCCAAAAAAGCACACCGTACTATATGCCCCTACCCTCCTCTTTGAAGAGGTTGAGCGGTGTCATATTTCTACTGGGGCTGCTTATTATGAGGGGTTCCCACCATCCCTGTGCTGTGCTGACTTCCTCCTGGGTGTTCTTATTATGAGGGGCTCCCACCATCCCTGTGCTGTGCTGACTTCCTCCTGGGGGTTCTTATTATGAGGGGATCACACCATCCCTGTGCTGTGCTGACTTCCTCCTGGGGCTGCTTACGGTGCTGCTGTCAGCGCTGTATGTCACGGAGCTGCTGTCAGCGCTGTATGTCACGGAGCTGCTGTCAGCGCTGTATGTCACGGAGCTGCTGTCAGCGCTGTATGTCACGGAGCTGCTGTCAGCGCTGTATGTCACGGAGCTGCTGTCAGCGCTGTATGTCACGGAGCTGCTGTCAGCGCTGTATGTCACGGAGCTGCTGTCAGCGCTGTATGTCACGGAGCTGCTGTCAGCGCTGTATGTCACGGAGCTGCTGTCAGCGCTGTATGTCACGGAGCTGCTGTCAGCGCTGTATGTCACGGTGCTGCTGTCAGCGCTGTATGTCACGGAGCTGCTGTCAGCGCTGTATGTCACGGAGCTGCTGTCAGTGCTGTATGTCACGGAGCTGCTGTCAGCGCTGTATGTCACGGAGCTGCTGTCAGCGCTGTATGTCACGGAGCTGCTGTCAGCGCTGTATGTCACGGTGCTGCTGTCAGCGCTGTATGTCACGGAGCTGCTGTCAGCGCTGTATGTCACGGAGCTGCTGTCAGCGCTGTATGTCACGGAGCTGCTGTCAGCGCTGTATGTCACGGAGCTGCTGTCAGCGCTGTATGTCACGGAGCTGCTGTCAGCGCTGTATGTCACGGAGCTGCTGTCAGCGCTGTATGTCACGGAGCTGCTGTCAGCGCTGTATGTCACGGAGCTGCTGTCAGCGCTGTATGTCACGGAGCTGCTGTCAGCGCTGTATGTCACGGAGCTGCTGTCAGCGCTGTATGTCACGGAGCTGCTGTCAGCGCTGTATGTCACGGTGCTGCTGTCAGCGCTGTATGTCACGGAGCTGCTGTCAGCGCTGTATGTCACGGAGCTGCTGTCAGTGCTGTATGTCACGGAGCTGCTGTCAGCGCTGTATGTCACGGAGCTGCTGTCAGCGCTGTATGTCACGGAGCTGCTGTCAGCGCTGTATGTCACGGTGCTGCTGTCAGCGCTGTATGTCACGGAGCTGCTGTCAGCGCTGTATGTCACGGAGCTGCTGTCAGCGCTGTATGTCACGGAGCTGCTGTCAGCGCTGTATGTCACGGAGCTGCTGTCAGCGCTGTATGTCACGGAGCTGCTGTCAGCGCTGTATGTCACGGTGCTGATGTCAGTGCTCTGTATTACGGTGCTGCTGTCAGTGCTCTGTATCTCCTGCACCCTCTTGTTTGCCTACCCTGGTCCCTGACCTTCCCTCTCCTCCATTGCCTTCATTAGCTCCATAGTCCTGAATTGTCAGAACAATTTCCCAAATAAAAAAAAAATGCTTGTAGTTATCGATCCCAAATTCACCTCATACATGTATTATGCTATTGTCCAGGTGGTGGGACTACGTGCTACCCCCTAATAATTACCCCGTGGCCGCAAATTCGACCTAAAGGTTTGCGAAATTCGCCTCCCATTGAAGTCAATGGAGCCCGCGGCGAACGGTCGTTTTCGCGAACGTTTGTGTCCGTTCGCGTTTCGCGTTCGCGAAACGTCCCGTCGGAAGTTCGTCCATCACTATTCTCCACTACTCTTCTGGCTCTGGCCAGCTGGAAATTAAAGATCCTCTGGTCCGGGGTGAGGGTCCTCATTGGGAAAGGCCGCATCAGATGGTTTGCCAAACGCCTCATCCAAGACGAAAACGAAAGGGAGTCCTTCCAAATTCTCCTCTGGAGGTGGCAAGCCCAGACTGCCACTCTGGAGATGCCAGTAGAACTCCTTCTGTGCGAACACTCCACCATCCGACATCCAGCCATTTTTCCCCATGTCCACATACAGGAAGTCATATGTCGCTGACACCACCGCCAACATCACAATACTATTATACCCCTTGTAACTATAATACTAGGACCCTGAGTTGGGGGGTGGGACGTGTTTTCCATCAATTGCACCTCCACAATTGGGAAAGTCCCAACGGGTGGCAAAGTGGGAGAGCACAGTCTGCCATTCCTGTGGTGTTGAAGGAAACTGTGGAGTCAAACAAGAAAAAAAAATAGCCATTTTGCACATCAACATTGCAAGCAGATTAGACACAAACATTTTTGCCCAAGGTCAGTATAACATTTTTGGAAATGAGTATTTAAAGCCAAAAGTATAAGGTCTCCTTTTCAGATTCCTCCGCCCCCCACATTTGATGGCCCATAGCAAAAAATTAAGGGGGGGGTGTTTTGGACAGGTAAACCCTCTCCAATTCATTGAGAGCTGAATGCATAAATATGTGTGATACTTTGGCCAGCCCCTCCTTACTTACACTATTGGCAGCCCACTGGACAGGTAAGAAGTGTCATAATACAAAAAAAAATTTTAACAAATGGAAGCACATTTTTACATTCTGCTATTACCTATCAAGATAATAATAGGAGAAAAAAAACTTTAAACAGTAGCATTTGAAAGTATTGGGGCAGGCCCTTGCACTACATGCTTTGGTGAATTAATCCATAAATCTGACCACAAAAGAGGTAGGTATAGTGTGTATGGGTTGCCAAAGTCAGCAGATAGAGGATTGCTATCGGATGACCTAGCAGTTGGGGGAGGGAGTTCATAATGAGTTTGGCCTACCTAAAAAAATCTCTGGCACTCTGCATGAATTTAAGCACACACATAACATTTGTACACATTTTAGGGGGTGTTTAGCAATACTATGGAGCTGACAAAATACATTGCTAAGTGACTAGGCTATAGATGTATGGGCCCAGAAGAGCATGCTGGGGAGGTTAGTGAAGGCAAATATGCATGAAGGACAAAAAAGGAACTTTAAAAGCTTCTAGCATGCATGAGTACAAAGGGGCACAGCATGTTAATTACGGCATATTGCAATTATGGTAATTAGGGAATGAGGAAAGAAATACAATACATTAGCAAACATTAAATACATAGAATGTGATGTTAAAGGAGAAAATTTACCTTAATATAGTCCTTCTGCAGGACCTGATTGATGGCAGAACAGGTCTCTGGAATAATGATTCCCAGAGCCTGGGGGAAGATGCCTGTCAAGAACTTGAGGTCCTGAAGACTTCTCCCTGTCGCCAAGTACCACAACGTGGCGATGAGCCTCTGTTCCAGAGTGATGACTTGCCGCATGCAGGTATCCTGCCTGCTAATATAAGGGGACAGCAAAGTCAGCAGACAATGAAAAACGGGGTCTGAAATCATCAGGATTATTCTCCTGGATCTCACGAAGCAAAGGCACGTGAGAGAATCGGTCACGCTGGAGCAACCAATTCTTGCTCCATGAACTCCTCCTCACCCTGTTCGTGGACTGGGCTTGTAAGTACGTACACGAAACATGGCTTCAAACCGGTTGGCTGGTCAGAACGGGCACCAGAAAGGACTGATAAACAGCAAGGCCTGAAAGAACGAACTGAAAACCAGAAACGAGTGGACAATAAGCACTGAAAATCAAAGCGTACTATACTAAGATATAGTCTGCAATGACCAACAAAGCGAATTGACTACACGCACTGATAAGCAGATACGCACCCACAAGCACAAATCATCCGACGGATTTGGTGATCGGAATGTTCAACCGTGTGTACAAGGGCTAAGAATCATTAACCACTACTCTATAAATTCTGTCTTTTAGCCAGTTTTCTATCCATTTACAAACTGATATTTTCAAACCTGTAGACTTTACCTTACACATGAGCCGTGTGTGCGGAACTTTATCAAACGCTTTTGCAAAATCCAAGTATACCACATCCACCGCCACCCCTCTGTCCAAGGTTTTACTTACCTCCTCATAAAAGAAATCAGGTTTGTCTGACAACTTCTGTCTTTCATGAATCCATGCTGTCTGTTGCTTAAAATATTTTTTTTCCTGCAAGAACTCGTCTATGTGGTCTTTTATTAATCTCTCCAGCATCTTCCCAACTATAGAAGTTAAATTAACAAGTCTATAGTTTCTCGATAAAGACTTTGTTCCCTTTTTAAATATAGGTACCACATTGACCCTGCGTTAATCCAGTGGTACTATTCCTGTCATTAATGAGTCCCTAAAAATTATATACAATGGCTTTGAAATTACAGAGCTCAATTCTTTTAGGATCCGTGGGTGGATGCCATCAGGTCCAGGTGCTTTATCCATCATTATTCTGTCCAAATATTTCTGGACCATATCACTTTTGAGCCATTGTGGATTTGGGGCTGTGTCACTTCCACCTCCATAATGGACATAAGCTCCCCCATGTTCCTTTGTATACACAGAGCTGAAGAAAGTATTTAATAAATTAACCTTCTCTTTGTCCCCAGTCACCCACTCTAGATTCTTTTGTAAAGGGCCTACATGCTCAGACTTGAAATTTTTACTATTAATACATTTGAAGAATTTTTTGGGGTTTGTCCTACTATCTTTTGCTATCTGTCATTCATTTTGAATTTGTGCATCCTTGATTTCCCTTTTACATATTCTGTTATATTCTTTGTAACATTTAAATGACAATAGTGTTCCTTATTTTTTATATTTTTTAAAAGCTATTTTCTTATAGTTTATAGTTTTTTTTAACTTTGACCGTGAGCCACATAGGTTTTATTTTTAGCCTTTTAAACTTATTGCCCATGGGAATAAACTTTGCAGTTAGTTCACAAACAGTCATTTTGAAGAATTCCCATTTCTGTTCTGTGCCCATTGATGCCAATATTCTCTCCCAGTCTAAGTCCTGGAGAGCAGCCCTCATCCTTGGAAAAGTTGCTCTCTTAAAATTAAGTGTTTTTATCTTTCCTGTATGTGATTTTTGCTTACAGCTAACATCAAATGAAATCATGTTATGGTCACTGCTACCCAGGTGTTCCTTTATCTGAACATTAGTAATATGCCCTGCATGGTTTGAGATTACCAGGTGCAACAGAGCATCATTCCTAGTTGGGGCCTCAATAAACTGGACCATAAATTGTCCTGTAATAGGTTTATACATTTTTGCCCTTTAACTGTCCCATCAGTGCCATTACTCCAGTCAATTTCTGCGTAGTTAAAATCCCCCATTATTTTCAATGTCCCAGTCCTTGCATTTCTTTCTATGTGTGCAAGGAGCTGAGTCTCCACCTCCTCATTAACATTGGGTGGTCTATAACAAACTCCAATGATTAACTTTGAACTACGCACATCTGTATGCAGTTCCACCCATAATGCTTCAGACTCATGACACTCTCCATCCACCAGATCCTCTTTCACACTCACTTTGAGATCACTTCTCACATACAGACAGACCCCCCATCTTTCCTTTTTACTCTGTCTTTCCGAAAGAGTGCATAACCAGGAATATTAATAGCCCAGTCATGTGAGGAATGAAGCCACGTTTCAGAAATCATAGCTCTCCTGATGCACCAGAGCTTCCAACTCGCCTATTTTGCTTGGCAGACTTCTGACATTAGTGAACAAACATTTTAATGCATTAATATATTTTGACCTGTCACATACTATCCTCTTGGGTGTTCCGAGAGTGCAACTAGGACTTGCTACTATACTTACCTTGGGTTTATGTGCTTTGGTTACCCTACCACTAATGCCCCTAATATTACCCTCTGGAATATGTTCCACGCAGACTATCTCTATCTCTGGACCCTCCTCATTTAGGTGCAGTCCGTCCCTTCTATAGTACCATTTATCAACTGAGAAGTCGTCCCAGTCCTCCAGGAACCCAAACCCCTCATTACTACACCAGCTCTTCAGCCACTTGTTTACTTCCCTAATCTCCCTCTGCCTTTCTGGTGTGGCTTGATGTACCAGTAGTATTCCTGAGAATACTACCTAGGAGGTACTTTTCCTCAATTTAGCTCCCAAGTACCTAAAATCGTTCTTTAGGACACTCCATCTTCCTCTGACTTTGTCATTGGTGCCAACGTGCACCATGACAGCTGGGTCTTCCCCAGCCCCTTCCAGTAATCTGTCCTCCAGATCCATGATGTGCTGAACCCGAGCGCCCCGTAAACAACATACAGTATTGCGCTTCAGGTCTTTGTTACAGATTGCCCTCTCTGTCCTTCTAATAATTGAGTCCCCTACCACCAGAATCTGTCTTTCCTTTCCCCTACTCCCCCCACTCTCACTGGAGGAGTTCTTCCCCTGGCAGCTAGGAGAATCCCTCAGCTCCAGCAGTGCTGGTCCCTGACTGGGATCACCAATGTCACTCAATGGAGAGTACTTATTGGGATTCTCCAGCCCTGGATCGGCCTCGCTGGAGCTTGCCCCTCTACCCTTCCTGACTGTCACCCATCTACTCTTTGCTAGTGCCTGCGTGTACGTTCCTGGCTCTACTTTAGTGTGGAGGGCCCTACCAGTGCTGACATTTGATTCCCCAGATTCAGAACCTGGGCTTTCAGGGAAACAATGTGCTTACATTTTGCACAGCAGTATTCACCCTCGATCAGATGATCAAGGAACGCATACATGTCGCAAGATGTACACTGCCTCTCCACACCCGCCGGGTATCGTACTTATTAATTTAATGAGGATTAGAGATTATACCCAGTCCAAATTACCGAAAAACTAGCTTCCTAATACGCAACAAGACATTACACAGGTACTCAACAAGACAATACACAGGAACTCACAGACCAGCGTGCACCCACAATACACAAGTACTAACGATCCACACACACCACTCAGACAACACACACACACACACACATATATATATATATATATATATATATATATATATATATATATATATATATATATATATATATATATATATATATATATACACATACATACATACATATATATATATATATATATATATATATATATATATATATATATATATATATATATATATATATATATATATATATATATATATATATATACACACAAAACCCAATGACACTAATATAAGATACAACTCTCTTTACAGTATGTTTGGTCAGTCGCTGTGGATGAGGCTCTTCTCAACATGTTTTTTATATTGCTTCTTTAGGAGAAGGGTAAGTATTTCATAAAATAAACTATGCAGTTGTTTATAAATAGATGAACACCATGTGTTGGCACAGGATACTCCCCAAGAGATAACCAGTGTAATGGGTATGACAAGTGGCTACACTGGTTAGCAATGTTATCAAAACACAAATGGTATAGGTCCCCTGTACGTGGTTTAATATGGATAGTGATAGACTTCCATAAAAGTTTTTTTAACCACCTCAGTGGACACTTATACCCCCTCTGCCCAGGCCTTTTTTTCCACTTTCAGAGCTGTCACACTTTGAATGACAATTACACTGTCCCCAAATCAAATGTGTATATTTTTTGAGACAGAGCTTTCTTTTGATATTACTTAATCACCACTGTTTTTTTTTTTTGCTCTATAAGAAAAAAAATATCAACATGTTTGAATTTTGAAGAAAAAACACATTTCCTAATTTCTGTTATAGCATTTTGCAAATAAATATTCTTTCTGCATACATTTTGTCCAAAATGTATTCTTTGGTAAAAAACAAAAAAAATAAACAGTGTATATGATTTACTCTATATGAAAGGTATACAATATATAGTAAATATAATTTAAAACTGATCAATTCTGATACTGACTGCACATGTCATTTCCTGAGACCCTAAAATGATAGGACAATACAAATGAGAGAAATAACTTGTTAATATGACAACTTTGTGAAAAACAAAACAAACAAAAAAACCTTAGTTTTGCAAAGAATTGTGGGAAATAATTACTTATAAAAAACTCACCATGCCCCTTACTAAATACCTTGAAATGTCTACTTTCCAAAAGGGGTCATTTGGGGGGGGGGGGGGGGTATTTATACTTTCTTGGCTTGTTAGGGTCTCAAGAAATGAGATAGGCCTTCAGTACATCAGGTGTGCTCAATTTTCAGTTATTGGCACCATAGCTTGTAGACTCTATAATTTTCACAAAGACCAAATAGTATACACTAATTTGGGTTATTTTTACCAAAGATATGTAGCAGTATACATTTTGGCTAAAATTGTGAAAGAAAAATTGTGCTAATTTGCAAAATGTTATGACAGAAACAAAGAAAAGGACATTTTTTCACAAAATTGTCAGTCTTTTTTTATTTATAGCACAAAAAATAAAATACCCTCTCGTGATTAAATACCATCAAATGAAAGCTATATTTGTGTGAAAAGTAAGGACACAAATTTCGTATGGGTACAGTGTTGCATGACTGAGTAATTGTCATTCAAAATGTGAGAGCGCCTTAAGCTGAAAATTGGTCTGGACAGGAAGGGGGTATAAGTGCCCTGTATTGAAGTGGTTAAGACCAGGTTTTTTCTAGCACTTTTTCTTTACAAGTTTAAACCAGCATTTTTTGCTAGAAAATTAGTTATAACCCCCAAACATTATACTTTTTTTAGCAAATACCATAGGGAATAAAATGGTGGGTTTTACAATTTTATATGTCACACAGTATTTGCACAGCGTTTTTTCAAAAGCAGTTTTTGGGGAAAAAATGTCAAAAAATAATAATTTTTTACTTTTAATGCAAAAAACACAAAAAATAACCCAATTTTTTTGTAAAATATAAAAGATGATGTCACGCTGAGTAAAGAGATGCCAAACATGTCAACTGTGGGACAATTGAGGTTTGTGTGTGTTCAGGACCGGCGCATGCATTCGCCTTTGCGCGCTAGGAGAGGCACTTTAATTTTTTTTTAAATTATTATTAATTTATAGATTTTTTTTAACTACTTTAAATGTTTTTTTTTAATTGCTTTAATTGCTGTCACAAGGAATGTAAACATCCCTTGTGACAGCAATAGGCACATGACATGTATTCTTATGGAGGGATCTGGAGTCTATAAGACCCCAAATCCCTCCTTTGCACTTGAAAGCATTCAAATGCCAAATCTGCACTTTTGAATACTTTACATTTTTTAAAACTGCCCCCTTTAAGATTCCAGTGAACCGGAAGTAATGCCATCACATCACTTCTGGGTTACTACATCCAAGATCAAAGCCAATCCCATCTTTCCTCAGGTCTCCGACCAGCCAGCGGATGTGCCGGCTGGTCACTTGGGTCTCCTGGTGGGACGGGAGAGCCCGGGCGAGCATCGGAAGGCATCCCCTCCCGAAGCCTGTGATAAAAATTGTGGCACAGATAACCTGACAAACAGAAGAAAAAATAATGTAGATCTTTGCCCTGTAGGTACTTTCAGGTATAGTAAATGCCCCTATATTAAATATATTGATGGGGGGAAGCAGGTGATGCTCCTTAACTGCCCTGTAGCTCTGTACATGTTTTCATAGTTAAGGACAGAACTGGCCTTTAGAAGATTAATACCCAGGCATTTTGTTAATTGTGAGACCACAGGGCACAGGGATGGTTTATCTATTGACCTGTGGTTGTGGATTTGTTTATATCGGTAAGAAAAGAAGAAAATTTTGGAGACGCTTTAAAAACCATGTCTCCAAAATGTCTGCAGCCAATTTGGGCAGGCCTGTTGCAAGGCACTTTGTCGATTCCCATCAATATAAGTTAGACACGTTAAAATGGAGGCTCCCTAATATGTCATACTCTATATTCAGCTCATTGAAGCTTATAATGCATATCAGGGCAAAAAAGAAAATACTCTATATCTCTGCAATACATGCACAAAAATACAAGATGGTCTACCAGCAATGAACTAAGCTCTGAGTACTGTATGGGCTAACAACACAGAGTTCTTTTGTGGGCGGAATGGTGTATTTTGCAAAACTACTTGAATCCCCCAGTCTCCTCATCTCCACATCATAGGGAATACATGTTTTATAGTTCAAAATAAAACAAGGAGGGCTAATTTTCCTTTATAAAACAAATATACTAAGGCATTATCAATGGTGTTTTTAGCAATCCAAGAGGGAGCAAAAAAGTGAAGTTCATTGTTTGGGTTTGACAAACAATTATTGAACAGACTACATCTTGAACAATGGTGATGATATTCATGTACTGTCTAAAAAATGCATTCATGACTTCATTTGGATGCCTTTGTAAAAGTGTATTCAGGTCTTGGGTAAGCAAATGCATATGTGTTAACCCAATATCCATTAATTGTGTGTGTTTTTATTTTATATAAAACTGTAAATGTTCTTGGTGAGAAACTGTGCTACTATCAATAGATGTATCTTTAATAATTAATGGAAAAATGAAACAGTGTTCCCTTGACCATCTTGCCATTCATTGGAAGCAAAGAGTAGCTTTAAAAAATAACACTGGATAATATATTTATTTTATACCTGCTATCTCCTCTTTATTAAATGACTTTGTCTTGAGTTAAATTTGTGAGAATATATACAGAAACTCATTAACCCTTGGTTAAACCATGTAAGTATCTGTTATAAGCGTCCAGTGGCAGCCTCAAGCAGATGAAGACATCTGGAAAGTAAACTCCTAGAGTTCTCAGATAGAACAATTAAAGAGTATGAGAAGAAAGCAATCCTAATGAAAATGTTAATGTGTTTGTGGTAGACAAAGCTATTATTCAGATAAATTGTTCCAAGCAACATGAAGTAAAATCACAAAAGAGATATCATTCATAGTCTATGTTCTAAGGGTTTTCAATATAGCATCCCCTGCAATGTCAATAGCTAAGAGATAACTCAGCATGAGGCCATATGTTTATTTTTAAACCTATCATTATGCCTGCTAAGCATCACTTGGTATATTTCCAGTGACAAAAGCTCCTGAGACAAAAGAGGAAATATGGCATCATGAGCTTGTATAGAAATGTTATCTTGTCTTGTTGATCTCTCTATAGTTGATAATGTTAATATAGAAATAATGTTTCACCTGCAACATTGAAACTGACAAGCAGCATGTTTCATACTCATCTCTTTTTACTGTTGTCATCCAAGCAATCATCTTTTCATTTGAACTTAAATATATTTATCTCACTCTGCATTGATCATATTTTGCAATGCAAATGAATACACAATCTACTGGCATACCATTCACAGAGTTTTGATAGACCAGTATTTGCATGTTTTAATAATGCGTAACAGCAGTAAATCAAGTTCAACCAAAACCACACCTTGCTTTCTCAGAACCTTAGGCTCACAGATTATTCAGAGCAAGACAAAACATTGATTTTAAAAGGTTATTTACAGGGGGGGAAAAAACTACCTGATATCAAAGGTAGTTGGGTACTCCCTGAATCAACATTTTGCAAAGCTATTACATAAAAATATTGATATTTCAGCCCTATATTAAAACATTTTACTGAGTTGGCTAGAACCAGGTCCAGTGGACGACTATTACACTTTTTCACAACTCTAATGCCCTGTACACACGGTCGGATATTTCGACTACAAAATCCGTCTGATTATTTCCGACGGATTTTGGCCCAAACTTGTCTTGTATACACAGGGTCACACAAAGTTGTCGGAAAATCCGATCGTTCAGAACGCGGTGACATAGAACACATACTATGGGACTATAAAGAGGGCAGTAGCCAATAGATTTCATCCCGTAATTTATTCTGAGCATGCGTGGCACTTTGTCCGTCGGAATTGTCTACACACGATTTTAAATGATCGGATTTTAAATGATCGGATTTTGTTGTCGGAAATTTTTAGATCCTGCTCTCAAACTCTGTGTGTCAGAAATTCAGACAGAAAAAGTCAGATGGAGCCCACACATGATCGGATTTTCCAACAACAAGATCTGATCGCACATTTTCTGTCGGAAAGTCTGACCGTGCGTACAGGGCATTATTGTAAAAAAACATTTTCTGGCTGTTAAAGTTAAACCTCTTTTCCTTTAAACATTAAGTGTTATGAACTTCCTATGATTTTATAAAGGGGCCCTTCTGTCATGGTAATGCACACTAAGCATAAATAACAAAAAGGAGGGTTTCACCGTATCAGATCACAGTGTGGTTGCCACATCCCCAATATATAATTGAAAAAGAGAAATTCCCCTTCTTTGGGACTTTGTAGGCAACACATACATGTATTAATCAAAATATTATATTTATTGAATATGCTTAAAAACATACGATCATAAAATGATCGATATTAAAAAAAGTCAGAATTTTTACAGAAAATGTACACACATAAAAAACAACAAAAACACAAAACAACAAGTTACATGAAAAATATGACATCAAAATATGTGTACTCTCTGTTATATAGTGTTCCCCGGTACCCGCCGCATTTCTGGGTAAACACCTTTGTCAGGGGTATAAAGTAGGAGTATGTATGGTCATAATTTTATTTTTACTATAAAATATAAAAAGGACATATCATAATGGTACAGAGAAACAGGGATATCCATGACAACCATATAGAACAGATGAACAATCACACTATCTGGGAAATACCTACCATGCAAATTATTCCTTAGAGTAAGATGGGTGAAGCAGCTGTGTATGTCATGTGTCATTCTGTCATGATAATGCACAATAAACATAAGTTCTGTTTGCCGATATCTCAGTGACTTTAATAAAGCATATACGTGCAAAACACGTCATCATGGCAACAGACCAGCTTGTGATTCACACTGGTTCCTGTAGGCATCCATCCCTGTTCCACACCTCTCATTGCCATCCCGTTGTGAAGCCATCCATGTGGCAGGCATGTCCCAGCTTGGCTTCCCCAATGGCAGACAGTCATCTTCATTGTGGACATTGACACCCCCCATGCTCCCTTGGTTGCTGGACTGGATCTGAGTTACCCATCTATGCCCAGGACACCAATGCGGTAGCATTGTTTTTAATCATCTACATTATGGACAATAAACGTTACTGCTTTTACTTACCTTTGGATTATATGAGTTCATGGTTTCTGGCTATCCAGGTTATTGAGCGCTGTCTCTCTGCCTTTGGCCCTGAAACATGTAGCCACATCCCCTCCACTTCCTGTCATCACCCACACGAGAGAAGTGCTGTTTAGGCTCCAGCCTGAAGTCTGACAGCTGCAATTCCATCAAGAACTCTGCTTCAACTAGCCACATGCTTGCTGAGCTCTACAGCCTCACAGTGATCCTATGGCTGTCTATATGGATCTATGACAAGCCTTGACCCACTTTTATCTAGCGAGTGCATTTTTATTGTCTTTTATACTTTTTCAATAACACCTAGATGGAGGTGTCCCCTTGCGTTTGGTTTTAAGTAAGGGAAAACTGTATGTTTAAAATAAAAATATTGAGATTCTGTTCTCCTTACAGTTTTCTACAAAACTAAGTATGCTTTCA
This sequence comes from Lithobates pipiens, assembly GCF_037356315.1. NCBI lineage: Eukaryota > Metazoa > Chordata > Amphibia > Anura > Ranidae > Lithobates > Lithobates pipiens. The sequence continues at coordinate 329,722,762 of NW_027507764.1, read as the reverse complement.
TGAAATTGTAGCTCTACCTCATACAGTATAATGTATTCACTAAAATGTTTCCCGGTAGAAGGGTACAGAGCTGAAAGTATGTATACTTTATCACTGGTTTTCAAACCAAACCTTTCAAGTTGTTTCCCAAAAGGAATACTATTTATATTTATACTGATGAGATTTGAAGGGATTTTCAGAACTGTTTAAATTTTTAAGGATTTATATATTTTTTAAATTCAATTGAAATATTTGTCATGTGTTTTGCAATGTTACATGCGCATGATGCTAACCCCACACAGAAGAATATAATCAGAATTTATTATATATAATTACCTGAAATAAATAAATTATATTGCAGCCAATGCGCTTGTTATAACCACTGTACGACATTAAGGCTAATTAATCTGTAGTCCAAGAAAAGAATTAGGAGGGCTCGTTAAGAAAACACAGGAAATGTGCAGAGGACACAGGACAGCTCTAAAGCTGGCTATACACTGATCAGAATTTCAATTAGTGTGTGGGTTCCCCTGCAGCAGAGAGTCTCAAAGGAAATATGGAAAAGTCCTGTTGAGAATTTACACAACTCCCAGGCTCCTTTTAGAAACCTCTGATTCTCTGATAACTTCAGGTTTTTCACCTCTCCCTTTGTAATATTTGGGACATACGGCCCAGTGCTCGAGCACCTCATGAACAGACAAATCATATTTGTGAGAGCTAAAGAACTGTGTATGTGAAAGCTGAAAGATGATAGGCTTATGCAGCCTAATAGTTAGGATTTTGATTGTGAAGTTAGTGCCAGGACACGGCTATGACTTTGGTTTTGGCCGTTTTTGAACTTTTTTCTGTTTGGAGCACTGTACAGCATCTGTAAGTAGTACAAATAATCACACCACTGTTTGTCACTGTTTCATTGGACTGGTATCTGTGGCTGAAAATCTGCTGACACACCATTGGGCATTGTACTTGCCACCTGCAGTATCTCCTGCTCACACCCACCTTTTGATTTCTGTCAAAAGGACATAATGAAAATGTATGCCAATCAGTTGCAACCACTGATCAGTGTATTCTCACAGTGAATTCCTCCATCCACCTCATTTGTGTAGTGGCTAAACAAAAAGAAGAACCATGGTCAGCTTCAATTTCAATCAAGATCATTTTTTATTTTTTTTTGCACTTATCACAGACCTATAACAAAATGTTTTCAATTGTATATGAACAGATCAAAATTAAGCAAATAACAAAAAGTACTGTATTATTTTGCTACAGAAAGGAAGGTTTTAGACTCACAACTTTTAATACAAATCACACAACTAAAAAGTATATTCTTTTTTTATTTTACTAAATTGACAGTGTAGGCAATTGTGCACCCAGACTTGTAGATAGTGTGGCACCATACAATATAATATTGATTTATTCATAAGAAATTATATGCATAAACCCAATTACTACCCTAAATTGAGCAATAAACCTTTATTTAGGTGTCCTGGGAATAATGATATGTAAAATGTACTGAAATATATAAAGCGCTGACATTTCTGTCAGGCAATGTTAGTCTATGAGCAGTGTTATAATGTGGTATCTGGCACCATCTAGTGGCCAATACTGGACATGGACTCTGATTGTTTTCCTTTCCAGAGTATGAGCAATATAGGAAGTGACCGTTGTTTGCATTTTTTTTGCTTTGACCTACCTACCCAGAATGCCAAGTGACCTACCCATGATCACCCTGTACTGAACTGCATGCTGGGTAGGCTATAAAAGGACCCGTGCAGCCATTTTCTCGCTCTTCTGGATGCGTGGCCTGCCTACAAGGACCTGTCAGGAGGTCTCCAGAGAGCATGGCCTACAGCCACTGGGGAGCGGAACAACCAAAGACTTTGCCTGGTACCTGATTTCTGGGGAGACTGTGTGACCAGATTCGGGAGGATCCAGAGACACCTGTCGGAGCCATTGAAGGGTCCGGTTCATCTTGCGGAGTGCAGCAGTTTGACAGCGTCAACCGGTGAGAAGCAAGACTGAGACCAGTGGAGTGGAGTTGCTCCATTCTTTCAGACCCAGTTTGGTGAGAGGACTGTTGCCCACAGTTTATTACACACTTGCATACACCTAGACTTTAACACAGTGTTGCTGGGACCTGTAGTCCCACGGAAGAAAACCTGATAAAGAGACTGAGTTCGAGCAGGTCTCAAGCCTACCATTCCCTTCACTATTAGTATGGTGTTGTTCCAAAGCAATTATACCAGAGGCAATTACAGGTGTATCACACTACAGGAACAGTTCTAAAATTCATCTCATGTTAACCCTTGTTGTTCTACTGTTGGGTTACAATTGTTACCACACAAATAGCTAGCAGAAGACAGAAGACCAAAGACTGCACCTCTTATTGCAAGGCCTTGCATCTTATTAAAGTAGGGGGTTCCCTAGTAATTGCATTGAGCTTTATTAATGATATTTTAATTTCTGTAGTCACCAGGGTGTGCTGGAAGTGGGAAGGTGCCCAGAGCCAGGTGTAGTCACTCTGAGCACTAGTCCCAATTGGAGACACATTCCCAGGGCTCATCTAAGACTTATATGTACAAACTGTTGTGAGTATTCACTGTACTGTTGCACTGCATTGGTGGAGCAGTGCAGTTGCTGTAATCACTGTTATACTTGTTCTAGTGAAACGTTTAAGTCTATGCTATATATATATTCTTCAGTAAACGTAATCTGTTATTTACTTATAAAATAGTGAGTTTGTGTTATTACAAGAATGGAGTGTCAGAGGTAAGGGTAGCTCCAGGTGTCTGGGATGGCCAGTGGGAAAACAAACAACTTTGCAGCTCCCAAGGGAGTAGTGTACTACATACACAATAGTTATAACATACATAATACCTTTTACCAACTTCTTTCAAAATAGTATACTTTAGGGAAGTATTCATTATAGTTTTAGGTAATAACTTGTATAATCCTAGTTTTGGGCCACATTTTGTCTGTTTGGACATTCCAATGAAAGGTCAATCTTTAGCCCATTCAGACCCCTGTTCAACAGGGAGCAGTGCATTATACATATGGAAGGGATATTTCCACTGCTTTTTCATATGGCTTTTTTTAAGCAAAGGGAAGGCTATAGCAGTGATATCACTACCCAAATATGGCTACTGGCCATGTTTGGGCAATGATGTCACCATTATCTCTGCCTCTTCCTTTATACAGCTGATGATAGCTCCTGGAGCTGTCATTCGGCAAGTCTTACTACTGGAATTGTTTTTGTTTTTTTTAAATAAAGAACGTGTCAAACATTTTGGTTGTCTTTATTTAATGGTTAAAATCGTTTTTGTGAATGAGTAGGGATACTATAGACCCCATCATTCAAGCAAGGAAAGCCAGTATCTGGGGGCCTCCTTATATTAAAGGGGACTTCCAGATTCATATAAGCCCCACTGCCCACAGGCAAGGGCAAGAGGGGAAGGGGCCCTTGTCCTCATGGAAACACCTTGTTTTGCCAGGCAACCACCATTTAAATTTTAAACAAATTGGACATTTTTTATTTTTTACTTTAGGCATATAAAAAAAATCACTGCTCCTTGCTAAAAAAAAAATCTTATTTTTTTATTTATTTGCACTGGTTCAGAGTCAAGAAAAAGTATCTGAACCCATTGGCATAAACTGGTTTTCTGCAGTAATTTTCCATAAAATGTGATTTGATTCTCATCTCAGGCCGGCCATATACAGATGAATTTCTTTCCTGCAACCAAGGGTTGCAAAAAAGAAATGTGCTCATTTCCCCCATTAACACAGTGTTGACGTGGGGATTGTTTCCTGCTGAACCAGCCGATATTCGAACTGTGTATGGCTGGCCTAAGTCACAACAATAGACAAACAGAATGTACTTAAGCTGATAACACAAACAATTCTAATTGCTCCTGTGTTTAGTGAACACACCTATTAAGCATTGAAAATTATGGAAGAAAAAGTAAATGAACCCTTGAAGCTAATAGCTGGTTAAATCTCCTTTGGCAGCAATGACTAGCCAGCGCTTTCAGTATCTCTGGAACAGACCCACCCAATGTCTAGGAGGAATTTTTGCCCATTCTTCTTTAAAAAACTGTTTCAGTTTATATACATTTGTAGTATGTCTGGTATAAACAAAGCCATTCTACAGCATCTTTATGGGGTTAAGGTCTGTGCTCTGACTGTGCTACTTTTTTTGAAGCCAGTTTGGGGTGGATTTACTTCAGTGCTTAAGGTTTTTGTTCTGCGGTATTACCAAACTTCTACTAAGCTTCAGCTGGTGTACAGCCATCCTGACATTATCCCGTAGGATATTTTGGTAAACTTAATTTTCCCCTCAATGATAGCAAGTGGTCCAGGCCCTGAGGCAGCAAAGAAAGACCAAATCATGATCCCTCCACCATAATTCACTGCTTAGATGATGTTTTGATGTTGGTAAGCTGTGCCCTTTCTGTGCCATATATAGTGCTGAATATTCTTTACAGATAATTAAGCTTTTGTTTCATTAGTCCACAATACATTCTCCCAGTAGCATTGTGGTTTACCTAGGTGCTATTTAGCAAACTTCAGGTGTGCAGCAATGTTTTTTTTTGTTTTTTGGAGAGGTGAACAGATGACATCACTATCTCTACCCCGGTCAATAAGGGGAAGCTTTGCATTCATTGATAAAAAAACTTCTCCTGAATAGCTGAAAAGCATCATTAATAAGGTTCTGGTATGAATTTGTAGTTGCACCCTTGTCAAACAAACAAAAAAAAAAACACAAAAAAAATGATTATCCTTGATAAAGGTTTGGTATAGATTTGGGGGGGGGGGGGCAAACATAAAAACAAAACATGCAGCTTTATTGAGGGACATGGACCCTGATCCTATTGTGGATAACCTGGTAGTTGTGGGGGTCCTTAGGAGGGAATTATTGTAACTTGAAAGTGTGCTTTAAAATAAGGGGCCCTAAAATATCCTCCCCTTTTTACACATTCACTAAAAACTTTAAATGTTATCAAATACACTCACACTGTGACACATTTATTTGTGGATAAGGGTTCAGGGTGCATGTAACCTGGGAACAAGAGGTTCAGTAGTGCAGATGAGCGGTGGACAAGGGATTTGGGTGAGCTATGGATAAGATGTGCAGGTGATACCAGTGAGTTATGGGCAGGGCCAGGGCAAGGGGTGGGCAGGAAGGGCGGCTGCCCTGGGCACAATGGTTTATTGCAGGGATGGGGGCACCCTAAACCTTAAAAGAAAGGGGAGGGGGACACAGTTTGGCATCTTTTGCCCTGGGCACTGGATGATCTTGTCCCAGCACTGGTTGTGGGCACGGGATGCAGGTGGTGCAAGTCAGCTTAGGTTAGCTGTGGATGAAGGGTACAGGTAAGCTCAGGATGAGGGGTGCAAAGGTGAGTGGTGGATACAGTGGAAAAGGCATAAGCTGTGTGCAGATCTATGTTGTGCCTAGTATTTGTGTGGGGTGATGTGTGGAGAAGGGCATCAGTTGCAAACTGTGGATCATGGGAGCAGTCATGAGTGATGGTAGCTGTGAAAGGCGTGCATGTGGGGGCTGTGCCTGTAAAGGACAATGTGTAAGGTGAGGAGGAGGGATGCAGATGCAAATGGTGGATGAATTGTTCAGAGTGGGGATGTGGATGGAGAGGGAAGAGGTAAGTGGCGGATGAAGGTGCAGAGGCAATCAGTGAAAGAGCATTGCGCAAGTGAGTGCTAAAAATCTTGGGGTTATTACAGCACTCACCCATGCTAAAGATTTTTTACTACAGCCACTGACACTTATGCTGTTTTTTTTTACTGCGTCCACTGACAGTGATGCTGGGGTTATTTCTGCAACCATTGACACTGATGCTGGCAATTATTATTACATGCACGCACTGACACCAATGCTGGGGGTTATTGCTACACCCACTGACACCAATACCGGGGGTTATAATTGCAGTCAATGATACCAATACTGAAGGTTATTATTGCATCCACTAACAATCATGGGCCTAGCTTTATTCCCACTTTCTCTTGTACCCATAGGCACTGTTTTGTCTAAAACATAGCAAAGCAAAGGGGTAAAAGTGCCAGTTTACAAGCCAAACTGCAAGATGATACCTCCTTTATTGTCCATTCATACTTTTTGATCATACTCAAGTAGTGTTGGCAGGTAGTGTGATGCCCCAAGAAGGAGGTGGGGGTAATATGGGGGGATTTTTGGTGGAATCTGAAAGCCCCCATTATAAGGGGGCACAAACTATCTAACAAGGTCTCAGGCCCCATCCAGTCCAATAAGAACTTCCCAGGATAAAGACAGCTGACATCCTCTGTATGTGGTGGGTTGTGAGGAATAGTGGGTGCGAGGTGGAGAAAGTTATTGGGCGCCAGACACTTCTTGCATGTAAAAGAGGTTTTATTTCTCTTGACAGTCTTTTTTGTATTTTTGGGGAAAAGAGGATTAGGGCCAGGACACCCTTAAGTATTGTAGATTCAATTGTCACACTCTGAGACTTCAATAAGAGGACAGCCGTGCAGGGAAAGGCCCCAGCAAGGCACCACATCTGTAGATGCAAGAATGCTGTCTCCTATAGCAACAGCCTTTAACAGTTTCTAACTCAAACGTAACAGTTTGTTTAGCTTCACTACAACTGCCTCTTGTAGTTCTTCAATACTTGAACTCACGGTCACTCACTAGACCATCTGATTCACCAACTCTGAGTCCTTTGAGCGTCTCCAATCTTTGCAGTGGTATCTACCTCAAGTGTCACCCACGCTTCCCTGCTGGGTCCCTAGCTTGGCACTCCAGATACTTCTCAAGCTTCACCTCTGCTGATGGGCTCGGTCCCTAGCTTGACACACAAGGCTGCTTTGCAAGCGTTACCTCCGCTGGTTGGGTCCCTGACTTGATCACCGCCTGAAGTTTCCAGATTCTCCCCCATGCCCGTTCTGTGAGAATGCTGTTCCGGTACTTGCTTCAGTTGCTCACTGTGGTCCCTGGTAATAAGGTGGTTGGTTCTTTTGTGGCGACAGCTGCCCTTCTACCTTCGACCACTGACAGGTTCTCCAACGGCAGAACCATCACTTCTGTTTGGACTGCAGGCCGCAATCCCAACCCTGCGCTGCTCTCTTAATTACTTACTTACTTTAAGCATAATTAAAATAAAACACAAATAAAATAATGTCTTCTAAAGTATTTCCACATCAATAATGGCATCCAATTATGTGATCACCCATCACACACTGATATGTACATGCCACACTGCCTTCACTAGATGACAGATTTCTTGTTGCAGTAATATAAATTGAACGTCAAAAAACCCAAGTGATGTATTTGGCCAAAATTTGGCCATTGTTTACATTAGTGTAGCTGGCGAATCTTTCATGTAGTGATGGGAGTACAATGTTGCTCTCTAAGCTGCATAAAAAGACACTCTCCTTGCTGTTTTTTTACTTTTTTTTGCATGCCCCCCTAGTTACCTATGCTTTTATGACAGTAGTTTGCCTATTAGCCCTAAAAACGGCTGGGGTTTACTAGGAATATTTGCCTTCTATAGACTTCAAAGGGGGTCACTGCTAAGTTTGGATTTATCAAAATTTATACAGAATTCTCTAAACTTCCAACTTACCAAACCTGGGCAGATTCACTCACTCCTAAAGTCAAGATTAGGGATGAGCTCAATGTTCATTGTTGCTTTCTACCACTACAATAATGTAATGTCTATAGCAACCAGTGACTTCATTGAGCCCGATTCATTTACTGTCCAGGAATCCAACCATGTACACAAAGGGATGAAAAACTGGCCTGACATGGACATGGCATAACTGACCAAATATGGCCACATGACATCACCCCACTCCTTTGTTTACTTTTAGTGGTGCAATAAGTCACACCAAATCCACAACTGGATCTGATCTGTCTAATAGTGTTTGTTTTTTGTTTTTTTTTCTGCCAGGCAGTTTTCATGGTGTTCAACGTGAATTGAACTTGGTCAGTGATGTACATTGTGGGACACTTTTTTGTAAAAAAATAAAACAAAAATAAAGACTTATCAGAAACGGTATACTTGTCTTTTTACTGTTTTAGTGAATGAGTGGGGATACCTATTTACATGTTGGCTTTGAGATTCTAATAAGCCCCCTGCCTGCACACCTTCACAACCACTTGTGGGAAGAGGCCATTGCCTTAATCAACATGGGAACAACATACTTTACCAGGGGATCAACAGGAGGCATAACAATGAGATGCATATCAGCAGTTGCCCTCTGTGAAAATGATAGATTTAGTAATTTAATGGCACACAGTCTATGAGTGCCTTTCTGACATTCAGCTAAGCCTCTACCCTGAGTATTTTGCCTTCTAAAGGATTCCCTGAAGTTGGGTGTACCCCTATTCGTTTAAGATGTAAAAGGCTTCCTCAATAGTGAATAGTGAAGATAGTGTAAGTGAAGCCCTCTTTTGATATCAACAATTTGACTGGGTAGCTCCATCTAAAAGGAGTTTTGCTATTTCAGAGGACTTTATTGATTAGTGGTAGGCATTTTAAAGTGATTGTAAATGATCACCTTGTAAGACAATCCATTCCATTTAAAACAGAAAAAAATTTAAGGCAAAACATTTTTGTATAGATATAAAAAACATTATAAATACCCTTTTTCCTTTTTTGTTATAAGTGATCACACTCCCTCTGTTCTCAGCTGCATAAGAGCTGTGGGGGGGGGGGGGGGGGGCAGCAGCACACTTAAGTACATGGATGTGCAGTGGGGGGTCAAGTCTAATCATAGGAGGATAGTACACTGAGTTCCCAGCATAGGTAGAGAACTGGCCATGGTGTGCTCTCCTGCTTAGTGTGGTTAGTTTTATATAGGAAAACAGAGGGCCTGGAAGGGTAACCAGTGATTTCACATGAAGGAAGCAATACAAGGAGAACAAGATACTTTTAAATACTTGGTACAGCAGCATGTGTGTTTTTGTCACCAACATTTTACATAGCCCTGTATATTACACTTGATATGAAACACATGTAAACATTTTTAATTTATGTACACTCCTCGCTGACACCACCAACTGTGGAAGGGAGTTTCACACCCTTACCACTCTGACAGTAAAGAGCCCCTTACACAGTTTAAGATTGAACTGCTTTTCATCCAACTTCATTGTGTAGTGTGTCTTCTTTAGTGATCCTATGTTGTATAGTTTCTCCCAATGTCAGAGTCACCATTTAAAGATTTGTATATCACTATCATATTCCCTCATAAGTGCCTCTTCTCCAATCAGAATAAATGTAATGTTTGTAGTCATTCCTCATAATTGAGGTTCTCCAGCCCCCTTATTAGCTTTGTTGTCCTTCTCTGGACTCCCTCCAGTTCAAGGACATCCTTCCTGAGGATAGCATTCTCAAGGTGTAGCCAAATTAGAGTTTTGTAAAGTGGTAGGATTATACTTTTATCTCTTACTTTTATCTCTTGAGTAAATGTATGCTAACAATCTGCTAGCCTTACTTGCTGCAGCCTGGCATTGCATGCTATTACTGAACCTGTGATCAACTTGAGCCCCCAGATCCTTTCCCATCTTGGATTTCCCTCAGCTGCTATGTTTTATTGAGTTCCTCTTGTAAAGTTACTATATATTGTTCTGAAGTTATTGCCCTGCTTAGTTTTGTATGATCAGCAAACACTGAGATTTAGCTCTTTATTCCAACTTTATATTGTTTATTAATCAGTTAAATAGAATTGGTCCCCGGACAGAGCCCTGCAGCACCCCGGTCACAATTTTAGACCATTCTGAAACTATACCATTAATCACCACCCTCTGGACATGCTCCTGCAACCAGTTTTCTATCCAGGTACATATGATCTCATGAATACCAAAGCATCTTCATTTGTAAATTAAGCTTTTATGTGCTACTGTGTCAAAAGCCTCAGTGAAATCCAGATACACTATAACCATATACCTCCCTCTATCCAAATAACAGCTTACCTCCTCAAAGCGTGTTAAAAGTGTTAGTTACTAAAGATACCAGTTTCATCAGCAAATTCTTGGATATGATCCTTTATCATTCCTATCAATAGTTTGCATACTATTAATGTTAGGCTGACTAGTCTGTAGTTTCATGTATCTTAGTAGTCATGTATCTTAGTCTTTTTTGAATATCGGTACCATATTTACTTTTCACCAATCTGCTGATGCCATTCCAGTCAGTAATCTGACCTTAAAATTTAGGAATGAAGGTAACATTGCTAAGTTCATTGAGAAAATATTATAATTTATTCATATTCAGTTTTTCTAGCATTTTTTAATGTCAGTTTCTTTCGGCCACATGAGTACATTCAATGTAATGTTATTGACATTGCTGTCTTGTTTACTGTGCACCTCCCTTTTCTTCATAGAAATTAAGAATTAATACTTCCAATACATGAATTACCCCTGGACAGTCCCTTCCCCCTGATTTCACTCCCATTTGTACACTCTGACCCTTGCTTAGCACATGTTATACTTATCTCTAATCCCCCCCCCCCCCCACATCCTAGTTTAACCACCTCAGTACAGTGCAGTTACACCCCCTTCCTGACCAGACCAATTTTCAGCTTTCAGCGCTCTCACACTTTGAATGACAATTACTCAGTCATCCAACACAGTATCCATATGAAACTTGCGTCCTTTTTTCCACACAAATAGAGCTTTCTTTTAGTGGTATTTAATCACTAGTGGGTTTTTTATTTTTTGTGCTATAAATAAAATAAAACGTAAATTTTGTGAAAAAAATGCCTTTTTCTTCGTTTCTGTCATACATTTTTGCTAATTAGTAATTTTTCTTCATAAATTTTGGCCAAAATTTATACTGCTACATATCTTTGGTAAAAATAACCCACATTAGTGTATATTATTTGGTCTTTGTGAAAGTTATAGAGTCTACAATCTATGGTGCCAATCACTGAAAATTCATCGCTTCTGATCAGGCCTTCAGTACATCAGGTGTATCTCATTTCTTGAGACTCTAACTAGTCAGGAAAGTACAAATACCCCCCAAATGACCCCTTTTTACAAAGTAGACATCCCAAGGTATTAAGTAAGTAGCATGGTGAGTTTTTTTAAGTTGTCATTTTTTCCCACAATTCTTTGCAAAATGAAGATTTTTTATTTTCTTTTATTTTTTTTTACTAAATTGTCATATTATCAGGTTATTTCTCACACACAGCATATGTATACAACAAATTACCCCCCAAAATACATTCTGCTACTCTTCCCGAGTACGGTGATACCACATGTGTGAGACTTTTACACAACCTGGCCACATACAGAGCACCAACATTGATGTAGTACCTTCAGACGTTCTACGAGCAAAAATGACGCATCTCATTTCTCAACCACCTATTACACTTTTGAAGGCCCTGGAGTACCAGGACAATGGAATTTCCCATAAAATCACCCCATTTTGGAAAGCTAACACCCCAACGTATAATCTGTGAGGCATAATGAGTCTTTTTAATGGTTAATTTTTTTCCAGAAGTTTTTGGAATATGTGGAAAAAAATTAAAACGCATTTTTTTTTACACAAAATTGTCAATTTATAAGATATTTCTAACACATAGCATGTATATAGCAAAAATTACACCCCAAAATACATTCTGCTACTCTTCCCGAGTACGGCGATACCACGTGTGTGAGACTTTTACACAGCCTGGCCACATACAGAGCACTAACATTGATGTAGTGCCTTCAGACGTTCTATGAGCAAAAATGACGCATCTCATTTCTCAACCACCTATTACACTTTTGAAGGCCCTGGAGTACCAGCACAATGGAATTTCCCATAAAATTACCCCATTTTGGAAAGCAAACACCCCAACGTATAATCTGTGAGGCATAATGAGTCTTTTGAACGGTTCATTTTTTTCCAGAAGTTTTTGGAATATGTGGAAAAAAATTAAAACGCATTTTTTTTTTACACAAAATTGTCAATTTATAAGATATTTCTAACACATAGCATGTATATAGCAAAAATTACACCCCAAAATACATTCTGCTACTCCTCCCGAGTATGGCGATACCACATGTGTAGGACTTTTACACAGCCTGGCCACATAGATGGGCCAAACATTGAAGTAGTACGTTCAGGCGTTCTAGGAGCATAAATGACAAATCTTATTTCATTCCTACCCATCACACTTTTGAAGGTCCTGGACCACCAGGACAGTGAAATTACCCACAAAATGACCCCATTTTGGAAAGTAAACACCCCAACGTATATTCTATGAGACATGGGCTGCAAATAGGTACTCGGGTACTCTGATGGGCTGGAGATAGAAACTCGGGTACTCAGGTGGACTGTGACAGGTACTCGGGTACTCAGATGGACTGGAACAGGTACTCGGGTACTCTGATTGCCTGGTGACAGGTACTCGGGTACTCTGATGGCCTGGTGACAGGTACTCGAGTACTCTGATGGCCTGGTGACAGGTACTCGGGTACTCTGATGGCCTGGTGACAGGTACTCGGGTACTCTGATGGCCTGGTGACAGGTACTCGGGTACTCTGATGGCCTGGTGACAGGTACTCGGGTACTCTGATGGCCTGGTGACAGGTACTCGGGTACTCTGATGGCCTGGTGACAAGTACTCAGGTACTCTGATGGCCTGGTGACAGGTACTCTGATGGTTTGGTGACTGGTATTTGGGTACTCTGAAGGGCGGTGACAGGTACTCAGATGAACTGTGACAGGTACTCGGGTACTCAGATGGGCTGTGACAGGTACTCGGTACTCTAATGGACTGTGACAGGTACTCGGTACTCTAATGGACTGTGACAGGTACTCGGTACTCTAATGGACTGTGACAGGTACTCGGTAACTCTAATGGACTGTGACAGGTACTCGGTACTCTAATGGACTGTGACAGGTACTCGGGTACCCTGATGGGCCGTGACAGGTACTCGGGTACCCTGATGGGCCGTGACAGGTACTCGGGTACCCTGATGGGCTGTGACAGGTACTCGGGTACTCTGATGTGCCGTGACAAGTACTCGGGTACTCTGATGTGCCGTGACATGTACTCGGGTACTCTGATGTGCCGTGACAGGTACTCGGGTACTCTGATGTGCCGTGACAGGTACTCGGGTACTCTGATGGGCCGGGACAGGTACTCGGGTACTCTGATGGGCCGGGACAGGTACTCGGGTACTCTGATGGGCCGGGACAGGTACTCGGGTACTCAGATGAACTGTGACAGGTACTCGGGTACTCAGATGGGCTGGGACAGGTACTCGGGTACTCAGATGGGCTGGGACAGGTACTCGGGTACTCTGATGGGCTGGGACAGGTACTCTGATGGGCTGGGACAGGTACTCGGGTACTCAGATGTGCTGGGACAGGTACTCGGGTACTCTGATGGGCTGGGACAGGTACTCGGGTACTCTGATGGGCTGGGACAGGTACTCGGGTACTCTGATGGGCTGGGACAGGTACTCAAATACTCTGATGGACTGTGACAGGTACTCTGATGGACTGTGATTGACAGGTACTATGAGGGGTGGTGACAGGTCCTCTTTATTGGGGGGGGGGGGGCAATCAGTATGTTTGGTGTACACTGTATGCGGTAACGAGATGTTACCGCAATCTCCTCCTCACACACGATCGGTGTGTGAGGAGGAGAACCCGGTAACATCCCTTTACCGCGGTTTGTTTACATTTTAGTGATCGGCTGTGAAAGGATCACAGCCGATCACGTGGGTAAACAGCCAGCCAATGGCTGTTTACCAGTGTCGGTGACGAGCAGTGTTCCCGGGGAACACGCCGCCACCGACGTGCACGCGCAGCGCGCTCGCGATCGCGCGCATGCGCCGTGCACGTAGGGGGTGTGACCATCTGTGATCGGCCGTGACTTCATCACGGCCGATCACGTGGTAAACAGCCATAACGAATGGCTGTTCACCCCCTTCGGTGGCGAGCGGTGTCTCCGTGACACGCCGCCACCGAAGAAACAGGGATGCGCGCGCACGATCGCGCGCATCCCTGTTTAAACGGGAGGCCGTCATATGACGGCCTCCCGCCGCAATAGCTGCGCCGCCTGGCCGTCATTTGACGGCCGGCGGTCAGGAACTAGTTAAACATTCTTCCAAACTTCTGGCCATATTCTCCCCCAACAAAACTGCACTCCTTATTTAGGAGAGGGTGCAACCCTGTTTACCTCTCTAAACTCCTGTTTCCTTTCTGGTGGGACTCGAGGTACAGGGAGTATACTTCTTTGGAGGTTTTTTATAGTTTAGTAATATAACACCTAAGTCTATGAAATAATTTTTAACCACTTTAATACCAGATACCTTTACCTACTACCTGCCCAGGCCAATTTTCAGCTTTCAGTGCTGTCACACTTTGAATGACAATTGCGCAGTCATGCAAGACTGTACCCATATGAATTTTTTTGCATTTTTATCACACAAAGAGCGATTTCTCTTGGTGGTATTTAATCATCACTGGGATTTTTATTTTTTTGCTAAATAAATAAAAAAAATACTAAAACATTTTTTTTCAAAAGTTTTTCTTTGTTTCTGTTATAACATTTTGCAGATAAATAATCTTTCTTCAATAATTAAGGCCAGAATATATGAAAATAGCACAAATCAATGCATATTATTTTGTCTATGGGAAAGTTATAGAGTCCACAAACTATGGCATATATACAATATGACATCCTCCAAGGATAACATCCCCAGCATCATGTAACTTGGCAGATTTGTTGGGATGTAGCCAACCTCTCTGACACTCCTCCCTCTACCCCACCTCCTAACTGTAACCCAGCTATCTACATGTGGTGTCTGCACCTCCTTATCGCTACTCTCCTCTACACTGGCCCCATCCAGGACCTGATGAGAAGGGCCCATGCAGGATTCCAATGTTCTGCAGTGTTGCCAGCTGATTCTTTAGATCCAGGCTCTGGACTTCCAAAAAAACATCTTAATCACATTTCGCACCACAGTATTCACCCATGAATGGCTGTTCAAGGAATGTATACATACAGCAGGATGTACACAAGGTCACCTCACCACTCTTGTAAGACATGGTGTTATCCACTAACATAATGAGCATAATCAAAAAGTTTTTTTTTATTTAGTTTATTTTTAATGAATTCAATTAATTTGTTTTTAACCACTACAGATCCACTCTAATGACAGCTACAGTGCGGATCTGCTTTGCCAGGATGATGTCTATTGATGTCGCCCTGTGCCCGAGTGGCTTGTGTGGCCCCCTCTATGAGACTCGCTGGATTACAGATCGGAGTAAGGGGTCAATCCCGACCCTTACCACGTCAGCCAATGACAGCTGATCACGTGATGTAAACAGAGCCGGTAATCGGCTATTTTTTCTCCTCTCGCTGACAGAGTGAGGAGAAAAAAAAAGCCAATCACCAGCGGCCGTGATTGGGACATCAGTCACGATCACGGTGAGCTGCTGCAGATTTTTAGTGTCCACCTGTGCCCCCTGCCAGTGCCACCTAGCAATAGGGAACCGTGCCCCCTACCAGTGCCCACCAGCGCCACCCATCAGTGCCCACAGTGCCACCCATCAATGCCCATAGTGCCACCTATCAGTGCCTCAACAACAGTGCTGCACATCAGTGCCACCTTATCTGTGCCCATCAGTACCACCTTATCTGTTAATATCAGTGTCGCCTTAACTGTGCCTATCAGTGCCCATCAGTGCAGCCTAACAGTGCCCATCAGTGCAGCCTATCAGTACCCACCAGTGTCGCCTCATCAGCGCATATCAATGAAGGAGAAAAATTACCTGTTTGCAAAATTATATAACAAACTATGAAACATGATTATTTTTTTCAAAATATTAATTTTTTTTTGATTGTTTAGCAAAAAATAAAAATCCCAGCAGTGAATAAATACCACCAAAAGAAAGCTCTATTTGTGGGAAAAAAATTATAAAAATGTAATTTGGGTACAATGTTGTATGCCTGCACAATTGTCATTTAAAGTGTGTC
This sequence comes from Lithobates pipiens, assembly GCF_037356315.1. Classification (NCBI taxonomy): domain Eukaryota; kingdom Metazoa; phylum Chordata; class Amphibia; order Anura; family Ranidae; genus Lithobates; species Lithobates pipiens. The sequence goes on along the minus strand of NW_027507764.1, from coordinate 329,706,811 downwards.
AACACTGAAAGCTGAAAATTGGTCTGGGCAAGAGAGGGGTTTAAGTGCCCAGTAAGCAAGTGGTTAATTGGTTTATTGATGGTAATTTTCACAAGTTGTTCCTTATTGTGGTAACAATGGGTGTCAATGATCATATCTTTAGGTAGGTTGAGTGTAGCTTCACTTTCATTATTTGCATGTACTGATGAAGTTCTGATAGGTGCGATAGATTTCGTAATCTCATGAAACCTTATGTTGTTGCACTGTTATCGATCTTCTGAGTCCACAATTTTCAAGTGCACTTTTTGGGGATCTTTTTCTATGTCAATATGAGAGTCCCCCTAGTACTGTAATTGTGGGCATTAGCATATTCTCCCATCCTAAATTGAACGTGGTTAGCTCTGTCCCCCACCTCCAAGAATTCCTCTCTAAACTGCTGAATAAGGGATATCATGTCTTTGTGTACAGAGGCCCTCAGAGAAACAATCACATTTCTTATTATTGTTACCAATATAGCTTGGTCTGTGGTAGGAAAATCATCAGTGGTATCAATCAACTTCCTTATCATATCCAGTGAAGTTTGGCTACTGTAAAGTTAAAGGGCAACTCCCTTTTTCATAAATATAAAAGTTTTTTTTTTTTCTACAAGAATAGCGAAAAAAGTTCTTTTGGCAGTAAATGTAAATAGCTTTACTCCAGTAATCAAAAAAAAAAAAAGTCCACTGATCATCAGCCACACAAGGGTTTTATCCACGGGTATAAAAGTACAGTCTGAGCCCTTTTTGGTAGCTTTCAGCAGATATCAGCACTTCAGACAATTGTCTCCTCCTCCAAACTCCTTACTCATTCTAGGAGCTTCCTGTCTTTAAGTGCTGTTTCCTGTAAGTAGGCTTAACTCTTTTGGGACCAGAGACTTTAGAAGTTAAGGTTGTTTCCCACCCAAATATCTTTCTGAACCTCCAAATTCTGGGTCCAAAATAAACTGTTATTAATACAAAAAAAAGGCTGTAAATCAATCCTTTTCTCTCTGATTGGACTGTCACAGAACCCCTCACCCTGTATGGGAAAAAACACCAACTGCACACAAATCATCCCCCTTAAAGGACCACAACGGAAATATGGCCCATCCAGGACCCATTCTTTGTGTCCTGTACACTATTTATTAGATGGCGATGATACAGATGTCCTGTGTCTTGATTTGATTGGATTGCAGGTTGTGGTGGAGTTAGCAGAGAAGGACTTTTTCTTGTAGTTTTCTTGGGATATATGTGAGGCTAATGAGGATCTATTCTGGGGAGAGGACTGTAGGAGAAGTAGGTGGAGTGATAGTCGTAAACTCCATCTTGAGAGTGCAATGCCTCAGCTGGAAAGAAGAACTGTGTAAGTTTCAGAAAACATTATTTTTTTGTTTCAATTCCCCATAGCAGAGGAACTGTGCAGATGGAACTGATGACAGGGAAGTCTTCTTTCAGCTTAAGTGGTGCCCTAGCATAATGCTGCCTGGAGAGTGCTAAAAACGAATGGTCATTCAGATTGGCTGCTGCCCACACCCATCAAATGACATTTCCAATGCATAATATTTTAAAATTAAAGCTATATATTATCACTAACATAAATAATTCAGTATGTGATTTTCCAATATTTCTTAAAATTTGGGGGAAAATATAGGGTATTTTAGTATTTATTTATTTTTTGGGGTGGGGGGTTCTCAGTCTCCTAATGTTAAGGGCAAAGTTATATCATTGTCGTATATTATTTTCAGGTTCCCAAACTGCTTTTTTTGGCCTATGACATAAAATGACTCCTTGGCAGATGCATAGTCAAAAGTGTTAGGCCAAAGGTGAGCAGATATCGTAGTAAGAACCATGAGTAAAGACATTTCTTCTCATCCTTTAATAAATTACCTTGCCTCACTTCCAGTTGCCTGAAGCACATGCCCTTTATCATTGAGGAAAAGGTATCAAAATCAAAAACTATCAGAAACTGTCATGAATAATGAATGTTCAAAATCACAAACTTTGTTTGCTTTTAGCATGTGGTCCCTGGTCAGCTTTACATTTTACAATTTTTCATACAAATAAAAGCAGTGTCTTTTAAATGCAATCAGATGAAACATTTGTGGAGTAATCTTGTCCGATGGACTTTATCTTTCACTAATTTAGGAGATGTACTACTTCCCGCATTACATTATAAACATAACTTGAACAAATGCATTGTCCTTTGCAACCATTTAAATATGAATGTGGTTACGGGAAGGTCCATACTTATTATGCACAGACGTATATTTGATTTAGGCAATATATAAATGAAACAGGGTGTTTTTAATAGCATTTTTCAAACAGACTTATGGAAGCATGCCATCACATCAATCCAAACCCCAACAGGAAGAGAGGGTGAAGTCAACAGAGAGAACCGCAGTTAGAATTATTGATCATTATTATTGCTCTTTCTTTTAGCAAGCTTTTAATAATACGTGATCGTTATTGTATTTTTTTAATGTGAGCTGTGATGCTTAATTCTACACTCTGTGGCATCTGCTGTTGAAAATACTCTATCTGCAATTTCTCTTTCGATGGAAAATAAGCTAGCGCTGCACTTTTTCTGCAAGCTAAAAATACTTAGAGTAGAACTTTGCAACGTATTCATTTATAATTTTATAGCATCTCTACTAAACACAATCAATGATAGCAGAAACCCTTGATAAGTACTTGGCAAAATCGGATTGTAAATAACAAGCCAGATAAAAACAAAATAGATTATAAGTATTATTAACCACTTGACCTCCAGAAGATTTGACCCCCTTTATGAACAGGCCATTTTTTTTGCTCTACGGCACTTTGATATTTTTTTTGTTTACAAACGGTTTTTATTATACATAAGGTCATAGTACAAGATTTTGACAGTAGTAGTTGAAAGATTCGGCACTTTGATATTTTAACTGACAATCGCAATTTTAATGATTTACCCAAATAAAATATATGTCCTTTTCCCCCCCACAAATAAAGATTTCTTTTGGTGGTATTTGATCACATCTGCATTCTTTAATTTTTTGTGCAATAAAAAAAAAAAACAATTTAGGAAAAAAAAACAATATTTTTTGCTTTCTGCTATAAAATATATACAATATAAAAAATGAAAAAAAAAATCGAATTTCTTCATAAATTTAGACCAATATGTATTCTGCTATATATTTTTGGTTAAAAAAATCCCAATAAGCATACACTGATTGGTTTGTGCAAAAGTTATAGCGTCTACAAACTATGGGATATTTGTATTTTTTTATTTTTTTTTACTAGTAATGGCGGAGGACACTCTGACACTGACATGGTTCACTTCAAATCTGTCAGAACAGCGATCTGCCTTGTTTACATTGATTGCAGTTCTGTCTCTCTGTCTAATGATCGGTGGGTGTCAGAGGACATTGGGTACCCTGGCCCCGCTGATTGGCTTCTGCTATGTGTAATCACAGTGGAAGCAAGCCACTGGCGGTGCACATGCGTGGCTCCTACCCAGAAGTGTCGGATCACATATATATATACATGATCTGGCACACTGGTACTGCCCTGTAGCAGTATATAGGGTGGACCTTTAGCCACCGACCTTCTGTAGTAGGTCTTTCAATCCTAGAACAAGTGGCAAGTATATTTGTAGTATGATGATAGTGGTGTGTTAATGTTTAACATTTCCTATCCACTATTCTAAAATCCATGTATGGGCTACTTAACCACTTGCTGACCGCAGCACGCCAATATACGTCGGTACAATGGCAGCAGTGGGCAAATGGGCGTACCTGTACATCCCATTTACATGGTGGGGCTAGCGGACGCACGCGCAATGAATACAGCATGACAATGGCCCATGGGACCAGCAGACTCGGCGATCATGTCACAGAGCTACAGAATGGGGAAGTGCCTATGTAAACAAGGCCTTGTGACATGACAGAGATCACTGCTCCCTGTCATCGGGAGCAATGATCGCTGTTATGTGAGTCCATGTGAGCCCATCCCCCCACAGTTAGAATCACTCCCTAGGACACACTTAATCCCTTCATTGCCCCCTAGTGTTTAACCCTTTCCCCGCCAGTGTCATTTACACAGTAATCACTGCATTTTTATAGCACTGACTGCTGTATAAATTAAAATGGTCCCAAAATAGTGTCAAACGCATCCAATGTGTCCGCCATAATGTCACAGTCATGATAAAAAGCGCAGATCGTCGGCATTACTAATTAAGAAAAAAAATAATCATAAAAATGCCATAAAACGATCCCCTATTTTGTAGACGCTATAATTTTTTTGCAAACCAATCAATATACGCTTATTGCTAATTTTTTTACCAAAAATATGTAGAAGAATACATATTAGCCTAAACTGAGGAAAAATATTAGTTTTTTTATATATTTTTGGGGGATATTTATTATAGCAAAATGTAAAAAATTTAGTTTTTTTTTCAAAATTGTAATTTTTTTTGTTTATAGTGCAAAAAATAAAAACCACAGAGGCGATCAAATACCACCAAAAGAAAGCTCTATTTGTGAGAAAAAAGTTTGGGTGCCACGTAGCATGACCGTCCAATTGTCAGTTAAAATGACGCAGTGCCAAATCGAAAAATGTGCTCTGGTCAGGAAGGGGGTAAAATCTTCCGGGGCTGAAGCGGTTAAAATAACTGTGGCCAAGATATGACATTCAAATATTTGCATATTCCCAACATGACCCTGCAACCACAGGGTCACTTGTAAATACAGCACAGAAGCAGAGAAATGTATACGTATGTTTCTGTCACCCTGTGTCTTATAAATGCTGCTGTTTTGCTGCTCCCCAGGCGCTACAGGTATATAACACTTTTAAATGTGCCTGCCCCTCCCCCTGCAGTCTCTGGTTCCTCTTATCAGCTCCTCTATCCCTACAGTGACAAAGAGGAGCATACATGTTCTTCTTTTATAAGCTGAGTCATGTTTACGAATGACCCTAGGGGGGCAATAAAATAAGCTCTCACTAAACATTGTAGTTATGTTAACTGTGGAGCAATGTAATTTAGGTAAATTATCAGTACTTTCCCTCTCCTGCACCCCTACTCTGATTTAATATTAGAGATTAGAAGGCTTGCAGGCTGCAAATTCACTGTTGTAAAGGAGGAGCTAAGCTAGCAAGTGAAAGTGAAATTAAAACTAAGAAGCTTTTGCTTCAAAATTTAAGATGAATTACTTTACGGTGACTGCAACTACAGAGGTCAGTGAAGGCTTATTGTAAAGTTTATTACTGCGAGAGTCACACCGGACCATAACCTCCCCACATCACTGCATTAATCCCTGAAACTTGTGGGCACATTTTGGTGACATGTACAGTGGGAGAAAAGCAAAGCTGAAAACTACAAAGCCTCAGGAAAAGCTGACTAGAATGGTATCTAAAATGGTGGCGGCACCATCACATCTCTCCTCACAGACTGTTACACAGCGGCATCACAAGTCTCTCTCTTCAGTGCACTCTGAAACTGAATATGACTTGAATTGGTCTCCTATTACTCTACATAATAATCAAATAGGTTCAGACCTGCTTTCCCAATGTGAACGGGTATTACATAAAGAGTCACAGTATACCTCAGATGCTATTATTGATAAATTAACATGGGAGATCCATGAAGTAGGCAGACGCACATCTATACCCATTAAGGACCGCCTCATGCCGATGTACGTCAGCAGAATGGCACGGCTGGGCACAAGCACGTACCCGGTCCTGTGCTCCGTGACCGTGGCCACGGGACCAGCGGACCCCATCGCCACTGGTGTCCCGCGATCGGGTCACAGAGCTGAAGAATGAAGAGATGCTGTGTAAACAAACCTCTCCCCGTGCTTCCCTGTGTGGCTGTCACTGATGGTCTGTTACCTTTTATAGGGAAGGACGATGATGAAAAAAATATGTATATGTTTTTGGGGGATATTTATTATAGCAAAAAGGTAAAAATATTGATTTTTTTTCAAAATTGACGCTCTATTTTTGTTTATAGCGCAAAAAATAAAAACCGCAGAAGTGATCAAATACCACCAAAAGAAAGCTCTATTTGTGGGAAAAAAGATGCTAATTTGGTTTGGGAGCCGCATCGCACGACCGCGCAATTGTTAGTTAAAGCGACGCAGTGCCGAATCGCAAAAAGGGGCTTGGTCCTTTGGCTGCAAATTGGTCCGGGGCTTAAGTGGATACTTGAGCAGAGAGTAGATGAGATGGACATCTCTACCACAGCTCATTCAGAGGAATTAGAATCCCTTAAAGAGGATTATTCTTCAAACCCAACTGGAAGATTTTGAGAACAAGGCTAGACAATCGAACCTACGCATCCATGGTATTCCTGAAGAAATTAGAGGATCTACAATCAACTGTTACGACACTTTTTCAAGAACTTGTTCCATCCATCCGATTAGAAAGATTGGAAACAGATCGAATACACAGAGCTTTATCTGTACGTAAAGAAGATGGGCCCCCTAGAGATATAATTGTAAAAATGCATTATTTTAACACAAAAGAACAAATAATGGCAGCTGCAATAAACAAAGACTCTTTAATTTTTCAGGGCCATAAATGCCAAGTCTTTTCATGACTTATCTCAAATAACTATCTTTAAAATGCTAAGAAATCAAACCACATTTGCAAGTCCTTAAATATTGAATACATTATCGCTGGGGATTTATTTTCTCTTCACTTCTTTCACTTTACTTATAAAGGAACTTCATATATATGTAAATCAGCAAATTATCTTCTTTCTACACTTAGAGATCTCCGCCCGTCAACATCTTCCACAACAACGGATGGTCCCAAACGACGAATGAATTCAACATCCCTCTCACAGACCCAAGATATTCAAGACTCCCAAGGACCTCAAGCCCCACTTTGTCCTCATAAAAGGGATCACTTTGTTTCTACTACCTTGCATTATAGTATGCATTATATTTACAGTTATGTTAAACTAACATTATACTTATGACTTGCTTTGTTCAATAACTTTACTTAACATACAGGCTGTCGTAGTCCCAGAGATATCTCACTGCACCTCCACTCATTCCTCGAGTGCCCAACTTAGATTTGGACACTCCTTGGACCACTTCATATACACTGATTGGTGTTTATTCACCACCCACTTTATATTCGCTCCACTTATTTAATTTTTTGAATACATGCTCCTACTGCTCCTACCTTGCTGAATTTCCCATTCTCATTAGTATTCTTTTCTCCAGTAACTTTTGAAAAATATTAAGTAGCCCTTTATTGATCCTTATCAATAATCTATAATGTCTATTAACACTAAATGTACAAGGTCTCAACTCTTCGTCGAAAAGAACGAAAGAGACCCACTTTGTTCAGCAATCCACACCAAAATATTTTGGCTTGAGATATCCTCGTGTTTTTATTTCTTCTACCACAAAGAAAAAAAGGGGAGTACTGATTGCATTCCACTGCACAACACCATTTACTATTAAAAGTGAACTTAAAGATCCGAAGGTAGATACCTGATCTTATCAGGTACATTACTAGGTAATGATGTTACAAACGTTTCTTACTTTGCACCTAACAAGAACCCATTGACATGTCTCTCACTCTTGCTCTCGCGGTTGAAACACATAAATAAGGTACCCTTATTATTGGTGGTGATTCTAACCAAATAATATATTTATTCCTTGACAAATCCCCGATCCCAACCAATATCACTAAACCTTCATATCAACGACTCCTGCATCAATATGACACTTGGCACTTTTAGACACTCGGCGAGAACATAATCCTACAAAATGACAATACACTCACTATTCCCATACCCACAAGCAATTCTGCCTCTGCCTTCTGACCACCTTTTTGTTATGGTTTCAACTTCAGCACTCATTGACTAACGGGAGCTGGGGGAATCTTCAATTTTGGCACAGTCTTATATAATTTCCATGAGGAAGCCAATGTTTTGGCAAAACATGAAGGAATTTATTACCTGGCCTTCTTTTTTTTTTTTTTTTTCAAAAACATTTTATTGTAAGGAAAAGAAACAGGGTTACATGCATACAGAATCACATGTATCATTAACATTGTAGGAAAGAAAAAAGAGAGAGACCAACGACATAGTCCAGTGTATAGTAATATCTTAGTGTCCATATCAAGAGTATCTGGTATCTATGCAATTCAATAGTAAGATAAAGAGGCGAGGCCGTGGTGTAAGGACCAATGTGAATATGATTCAGAGGCTGAGGAGTTCAAAGAGGATTCAGTATATGGGGTGTTGAAACAGTCTATAAGGGAAAAAGAAGCCTCCTATGTTGGTCAAAATGGATCTCATTAGGGATCAGTGTAGGGGATGGATAACCAGACCAAGATCAATCTGAGATTTCAAGAATCCCTTTTACTTAGACCGGGCCAGTGAAATGAGGGGCAAAACAATCTATCGGACATCTCTACTGGAGCTACGTCCTATATACGCTGGTAAACTCTTTGGTTATATTAGTGAATCTTATCGTAACAGATTATAGCAAGAGGTACCCATCGGGTGAGGACGGGTAAATAGAGGGGAAAAGAGAATGGGGAATAGAAATGATGTGAATATGAAAGGGAAGTAAAAAGGGGAAAAGAGGGGAAGGGGGAGGGGAGGGGGAGGGTAGCAAGACAATGAGGAGGGGAAGGGGAGGGAGGGGGAGGGGGAGAAAGGAGCGAGAGGGGGGGGGATACAAGCGGCCACCATTAAGGATCATTTAAATTGTGTAACATAGTTCTCCTAAAATAACAAATGCCTGTGTGTCATGTGTGGATCGAAAGAGGGATCCAGACATGAACACCCAGAACCATCCGACAATAATCATTTAAAATGCCATAGAGTACTTTGCAAACAAATTTTTCAAAAATTTCATGTCAAACTTAGAAATATATAATAAAACAAACACAAGGTTTCCTCACAAGTGGAGTACAGGGGATTGATATCAGCCTTCAGTCAGGGTTAGAAAAAAATGGACTTATATACCGTTATGGTCTCAAATTCTTTCCAACAGGCCCATTTCTGAGTGAATTTTTGTGGGGTATCTCTGGAGATGTTTATTAGTTCTTCCATTTCAGCTATCGCTTGGACTCTCAACGTCCAGTCTTTGATGGACGGGCTATTTTGGGATTTCCAATATCTGGGAACACAGAGTTTTGCAGCGTTGATCAAATGAATAAGTAGGGACTTTCGGTAAGAAGAGGTGTTTATATTAGTGTGGTGTAACAGGAATTGTGCTGGGGTAAAAGGTAAGTCATATGTAGTGATCTTGTGGATTAGTTCGTGAACCGACCTCCAGAAGGATTGCAATTGGGGACACTCCCACCAGATATGTAGCAGTGTACCCTTAGCCATTTGACAGCGCCAACACGTTGCAGGGGTGCTAGGGCTCCATTTATGCAGGAGTGCCGGTGTTCTGTACCACCGCGTGAGAAGTTTATACCCATTCTCTTGGGTACAAACATTAAGGGAGCCCTTGTGTATATGAAGAAGTATATTTTCCCATTCTTCCTGCGTTAAATTGAGCCCTAGATCTCTTTCCCATGTTTCACATACTTTGAGAGATTTGGGAGTTTTATCATGGAATAGAAGGGATTGGGTTTGGGAAATAAGGTGCGATTGAGGTGCGGAGGACATGCACAACGATTCAAAGGGTGTCAACTGTCTGGAGCATTCTTGTGCTTTAGAGATAGTATTCAAATAGTGTGTGATTTGATAGAAAGTCCACCGTGGTATGGGGGGTTTTCCGTGTGATGTCGCTAAGTGTTCAGCCGTTAATACTGTCCTGTTAGAGTAAAAATGTTGCACCAAAATTTGATCATATGCCCAATGTTTCTGGAGAAATTGGCTATGCATTCCAGGAGGGAAGTCTGGGTTAGATTTCAAAGGCGTGAGCGGTCCCGGGATAGAGGAGATCAGGCGCTGCTTGCATAGAGTACGAAAACATTGTAGCGTAGGTGCAATGAGTGGATGAGAGTCAACGTCTGTCTTGTAATGTACATATTTGATCCATGGTAGAGAGCGTAAGGGAAGTTTGGTGAGGGAGGATTCCAATTGTACCCAGTCTTTTTTTTGTGCATGAAGTTCCAGTCCACAATTCTGGTCAAGTGTGCAGCGGTGTAATAATTAGATAAGTCAGGTAAACCGATCCCACCCAAATGTTTAGGAAGGGTAAGTTGGGCATATTTGACCCTGGGCCTATGTGAGCTCCACAGGAATTTAATGCATGCGGATTTGTACGTCCTAAAGAAGGCTGGGGGAAGACGTATCGGTATTGCTTGTAGCACATATAAGAGACGTGGTAGGATATTCATTTTTATTATTGCAGCTCTTCCAAACCAAGAGACGGGGAGTTTATTCCAATTTTTGAAATCGTTACTAATTTTTTTGAGGATGGTCGGATAATTAATAGTATAAAGATTGGTTAATACATTTGGTAGTTTGATGCCTAGATATGTAATGGCGTGTGCGTCCCACTTGAAAGGGAAGTTTGTTTTGCAATGAGCTACTTCGGATGGGCTAAGGGAGATGTTAAGAGCATACGATTTATCAAAGTTGATTTTGAAGTTAGAGAGTAGGGCAAACCGGCAAAATTCTTCTAAAAGGATCGGGAGAGTAGTGTGCGGATCAGAGAGAAATAATAAAATATCGTCTGCATATGCAGCTAGTTTGCTAGTCTTATTACCAGTCTGTACACCTGTGATGTCGGGATTTTGTTTAATACTATTTAGCAGGGGTCCCAAAGTTAGAATAAATAAAATGGGGGACAGGGGGCATCCCTGTCTGGTCCCATTCCGGATGGAGAAGGCATTCGACAGGGTACGGTTGACCCTAATTTTCGCAGATGGGTTTCGATAAAGAGATTGAATAAAGTTAATCAGTTGCGGACCCAAACCAATATGTTGTAGAACAGCGTGCATATAGTCCCATGCTACCCTGTCGAATGCCTTCTCCGCGTCTAGGGACAGAAAGAAGCTCTTCTGTTTGGATGTTCTAATGATATGGTGGATATTGATGGCTTTAATTGTGTTATCCCGGGCTTCCCTGCCCGGGACAAAACCCACTTGGTCTAATGAGATAATATCGGGGATAATAGTTAGTAACCTATTAGCTAAGATTTTAGAGAAGAGTTTCAAGTCCATATTAAGTAAAGAGATTGGTCTATAGTTAGCCGTTTGCGTTGGGTCCTTCTCTCCTTTAGGAATTACTACAATATGGGCTTCTAACATTTCAGGGGTGATATTGTCATGGGTAAGCAGAGAATTAAATGCTTTCATAAAGGGAATTTTCAAAATATCTGAGAATGTCTTGTAGTATGCCGTTGGGAGCCCATCCGGGCCCGGGGATTTTCCTACTTTAGATTGTTTAAGGGCCATATCCCACTCTCGTTGAGTGAGAGGGCCTTCCAGGCCATCAATAAGGTCTTTGTTAGTCAATTTGGGGCAATTTTGCTCAAGATATTGCTGAATCAAACGGGAACGTGTTTCGTGGGATTTAGACGATCCAGTGGATCCCGGTAGGTTATATAATTTGGAATAAAAATTTTCGAACTCCGTCGCTATATCCTTGTTAGTGGTTAGTTTAGTTCCTGTGGAGGAATGTAAGCAGTGCACATTCAGTTTGGATTGGTGTGATTGCAAGGCCCTAGCTAGTAGGCGACCGCTCTTATTGCCAAATTCATAAAACTGCCTTTTGGTCAGGAGATATCTTTTTTTTACCCGCTTATTTAGTTCCGTCTGGATGGAGGTACGAACCTCTTGCAACTCTACGAGGGTATTGGAGGCTAGGGTGCATTTATGGGCAGATTCTAGTCGTTTGAGTTCAGCATAGAGACCGGAAAGGAAAGCTTTTTTGTCTTTCGCAATCTTCGCTGATATGGAGATCAGTTTACCTCTAACTACACACTTATGGGCAGCCCATTGTGTCATGTGGGTCGTGTCTGGGGTTTCATTAAGTGTGAAATAGTCTGTCAGGCATTGTTGTATTTCGGTAGTATGTAGTGAATCCGTTAAAATTTGGGAGTCCATGGACCAAATCTGTGTGCGTTCTTGCATTACTGGTAACGTCAATGTGGTGGAAACTGAGTGATGGTCAGATAGGCACATGGATTCAATTTTGGTCGCAGACAGGAGAGGGAGGTCGGTTTGTGTAAGGAAAATGTAATCAAGTCTGGAGTAACGGTTGTGAGGGGCCGAGAAAAAGGTGAAGTCCTTCTCGGTGGGGTTTAAGGTGCGCCATGTATCGTGTAGCATGAGAGATTGTAACGACAGTCTTATCTGTCGGATAGCTCTGTATGGCAGATGGGAAGTGCCCGTTGAAGTGTCAAGGAGTGGTTCCAATGGGACATTGAAGTCTCCGCCCAACAGAATCATACCCGATTGAAATGTGGTAAGTTGGGCGATGGTTTCTCTGAAGAAGGTGACCTGACCCGAATTGGGACTATATATATTGGCAAGTGTAATAGGTTTACCCTGCCACGTACCTTTTAGGAAAATAAATCTTCCTTGGGTATCAATCAACGAGTCAACGATTTGAACGGGGACATTTTTGGACAATAGAATTGACACCCCTTTTGTTTTGGAGTCTGGTGATGTTGCATGATAACACTTCGGATAATGATGGTTAGAGAGTTTTGGTATGGCCTGAGACTTAAAGTGAGTCTCTTGTAGGAAAATTACATCCGCGCGCATCCCCTTTAGGCTGTTTAATATTTTAGATCTCTTTTCAGGAAGGTTCAGGCCTTTCACGTTTAAGGAGATGAGTTTTAAGGTGCTGGGCGTGAGCACAGTCTTAGGGGAAGCCATTGAAAGTATTTGTCTAGGTTTGCAGAAGCGACAAGGAGTTAAACGTTCTTATCTGTTATCTTCAAAGGTATGCGATGTAGGTGGGGAGGAACTATGTGGTTAGGCCGGGGGACTAACAGGAGGGGGTGAGGGGGAGGAGGAAGAAACGTCTGGGGGGGTAGGAAGAGAGAAAAAAAGAGAAATATGAAATGGAAAGGAGAGGCGCTGGGTAAATTTAGTCTTATCGGCGGAGTGTCTTTTCAATAATGGAAAGGACACCCCTAGGGGAAGTGGAGTAAATATTGGGGTCGGTAACAACAGTTGGGTTGTACCGAATTTTGGCACCCAATAAGTGTCAGGAGAATCTCTGACGAGATCCCTGTGTGTGGGAGTGATTGGCGTGTGAGGGAGGGAGGGTTTTTGTTCGGTGTTGAGACTAAGGTCCCGTGAGGTCCTAAGGGTATGGCAGGCTATCAGCGTTTTTGAATACGGTGTGGGAAGGTTGGGGGATGAGCTGGAGATTGTAAAGGCGATTCGTCTGGGAGCATCTACGTGGTACGTGAGTAAGGGAGCAAGTAAGGGGAGTGCTAACGGAAATAAAGCATATGCAGGGAGTGTATCCCAACAATAGAAACAACTCATCATAACAAAATTATAGAGCTTTAAAATTTCAAGGAGTTAAATCTCCAACAATTGAACAGAAAACGACAACAGGCGTGATGTCGTTGCGTCAAACAATACTGTAAACATAACATTGAGTCAACAGTGCACGTGTAATATAGTAATTATTAGATCTCTCTAAAAAATCTCTTAAGCATATATAGAACAATGCTAAATCTAGTATATAAGCTGATCGGTGGTGCTCACCTGGCCCCGCTGCTGTCAGTCAAGGAAAGCAACCGTCGCTAGGTTGCGTTTGCTGGGAGTGCACCACTTTGCGCGAGTTAATGAATAATATTAACTAGATTTGGGGCAATAAAAAGGCCAATGAACTTTATCCGGAACTGTTCAGACCCACTATGTGAGGAGTAGCGGAAGCAGGCGATGCACCATCGATCGTAACAATATTTCATCCGGGAAACTGTAAAAATAAAATAACGGTTAATAACAGGTTTCAGCTAGATAGCTAGCTGGTGAGCATTCCTGGATGATATCAAACATATTCTAGACTGAGTCATTAATCGTGGGAGACAGTGTGCTATGAGGGTTAGAGTAGCCACCATTAGTGCGGGGGTAACCACTCAAAACCTCTACTGGGGATCTAAGTTACTGTCTCCGGACATAGAGACAACTGAGCGTGAAGCGAGGGCCATAGAGATATTGTGGCAGTTTGTGTACAATGGGTCGGGAGAATACTATAGAAATATGGCCAATTCTCTATGGGAGAGCCTAAGCAGTATGTTAATCATTAACAGTCCTTAACGAGACATATCTGAGATGGTATTCTGTATTGTGTAGACTTCAAGGTCCAAACACAGATAACGTAGTGAGGTCGGTGAGTGAATATGGTGCAGCAGGGCCTACAGGCCAATAGAGTCCATGTCTGAATAGCGGATCAGCTAACATTTTGTTGTAAAAACCAGGATATAAGTGGAAGTCAACAAATCACAGGTAATCAGGCAAAAAGTCAGATATTATTCTTGAAAAGGGAGAGCTCAGGAAACTATAATGGAAAAACAGCACTCATCTGGGGTATAGCGAAAGATGAGATAGGAACAAAGGATCGATCTGTCCCGCTTTATGCTCATCTTTGCCTCCGGTGGACCGGAGAAGCCGTGGGGCTCGTGTTTCTCGGTAACCCCGCAGGTCTCTGCGGGGAGGATGGGTGAGGTTGTCTTCGGCGGCGACTCACGCTGTAATTACCTGCTTCGGCTATTCCATCCATTGATTCTGCCCTATGCAAAGGAGATATGCGGAAGTCACTATACCAATCTGGAACTTCTACTGGTGGAATATGGAGAGAACTGCAGAAATGCTCCAGATCTTCAGGGACTTTAAGGTGGAAAGTGTGACCATTGGCGGTGGCCGCTAGACAGAATGGAAATTTCCACCTGTATGGAATCGCTCTGGCCCTTAAGACATCTAACAGAGGTTTCAGTTCTCTTCTCCTTTGGAGCGTGATGGTAGAGAGATCCTGAAAATTTTTAATTTCTGAGCCCTGATGTAGAAGCCTCTCAGTATTTCTAGCTTTACGCATTATTTCCTCCTTGAGAATGAAGTCAGAAAGACAGCATATAACGTCTCTGGGGGGGTCAGTCTCTCTACCTCTAGGGCGCAAGGCTCTATGGACTCTTTCCATCTGAATCGCCGTGTCTGGGGGGCGATCAAGCAGATCATTGAATATGGCTGTAATTTCTCTTACCAGCTGCGGGGCATCTATGGCTTCGGGGAGACCTCTTACTCTAAGGTTCCGTCTCCTTCCTCGATTATCGAGGTCCTCGGCGTGTCTGTTCATGTCACGGAGGTGGATGGCATGGGATTCCGTCAGCTGCTGTACGTGACACAGGGCCGCATCATGGTGGGCCTGTGTCTCTTCCACCTCCTCCATTCTAATGGCCATGCTGTGGAAGTCTTCCCTGAGTTCCGATATAGCCGCTGACATAGCTGATTTTATAACCGCAGCAACGGCTCGGAGGTCAGCCAGGCTCAAAGACTGCTGTGAGTCTGAGGCCGGCGGGGAATGCTGGGCGCTGCGGCTCCTGGAGCGAGGTGTCGCTCTGCTGTGTGAGGAGGCCTCGTGCATTGCGGCCTGTGCCTCCTGAGACGTACCTCGGGCGCGGGAGCGAAAAATGTCCGGGATATGTTGAATCGGCGGGTGATCCGCATTCCGCTGGGATCCGGAGCGGATCGACGAAGCCGCCTGCGGTGTGCTTCCCATCTCGGAGCGCAAGGAAGCCGCCAAGCCTATGAAAGCTGGACCACGGGGACCTGGAGCTCTGGTTCAAGCGTCCATCTTCCCTCGGCGCCAAGCCACGCCCCCCTACCTGGCCTTCTAACACCCAGGCCCCGTTCCCTTTTTCACAAATTAAATATATGTACCGTATTTGTCAACACCCTTGTATATTTATATATTGTCCATGTCCCTTTTTTCTATATATGTAAATAAAGTATATTCATATTTTATGTACCTTTTGTAATTTCGGATTTATTGCGACCGTTATAATCCCCTCCCTCCATTTTCATTTCCATTTGCTAAATCAATTGTGCTGAGGTGCCGTATCTTTGGAGGATTCCCCAGTCATAACTCTTTCTTTCCTTATGTCTATTTACAGATAAAGTCTTAATATTCCTTACTTTACCCATAAAATCAGGGCGAACTCTTCTGAATGTCCTTTCTAAATTTGAACAAGTATCAGGCCTTTCTATAAACCCCCACAAATCTAAATCTCTAAATATATCATTGACACCTGCAATCAAAACCCAACTTCTTCATTCTCTACCATTCACCTACAACATTTATCTGCTACTTGGTTATTAACTTTACAGCCAACCCTCTGGAGCTCTATGCAACAAATTACCCATCTATGCTTTCACAACTTAATAAACTTTTCAATAATTGGTCAACCATACCATTGCCCTGGTTAGGAAGAATTACAGTGATAAAAATGTCCATTCTCCCAAAACTCTTATATATTTTTTGAGTACTCCCTATATCTATACCATCACACTTCTTATGATTATCTTACAACGTAAAACCTTACATTTTATCTGGGGTAAGAAAAAACCTTGAATTCCTTAACATACCCTATATGTGCCTAAAATTCAGCGTGGTCTGAATGTGCCAGATTTTACTAAATATTATTATGCAGCCCAATTATCACAACTTTACAAATACCACTCTAAGACAGAAATCCCACTTTGAGTAGTGGTAGAATCAGTCAATTGTGACCCTCTATCCATCGCAAATCTTCTTTGCCTAAACCCAACGCAATGCCGAACATTAACAAATCCCATTACCGAACACAGCCTAACCATTTGCAATAGGTTAAAAATCCGATTTGGCCTACAATCTAGACATAATCCTTGTCTCTCCTTCCTCCACAATCCCTCATTCTAACCCAGGCTTGGTCCTCCCCAAACTCATTCTCTGCATGGTCCAGAGCTGGTTTGACCTGCGCTCATCATTTCTATAATTCTTCTCTAATCACACCATTTCCTACTCTTCATGAAAAGTATGATCTCCCACATACAGAAACTTTCAGATATCTTTAAATAAAAAACTTTTTTCACAACAATGCACCCTCTGATACGATATCACCAAGCTTCACTATATTCAAACAAGCCTGTAAATCAGATCCACATAAGCATGGTCTCATTTCCAACCTATGCACCAGTTTACTATCACACATTACCTTTACGCCTCCAACCTATACTACCAAATGGGAAAAAGATCTCCAATTACAATCAGAAAACCCTTTAAAAGTCTATGGGAGAAATCAAAAGTGCTAATTTTAAAGGCTTATATGCATGGTATTGTCAGAAAAAGTGTTTGCGGACCTGGGTCCTGCCCCAGGGGACATGTGTCAATGTAAAAAAAAGTTTTAAAAACTTCTGTTTTTTCGGGAGCAGTGATTTTAATAATGCTTAAAGTGAAACAACAAAAGTGAAATATTCCTTTAAATTTCGTACCTGGGGGTGTCTATAGTATGCCTTCGGGTCTGGTGTGAATATTAAGGGGAACCCTGAACCAAAATTTAAGAAAAAATTTGCGTGGGGGTCCCCCCAAATTCCATACCAGGCCCTTCAGGTCTGGTATGAATATTAAGGGGAACCCCGTGCCAAATAAAAAAAAATGGCAAAAAAATTTGCATGGGAGTCGCCCTCAAAATCCATACCAGACCCTTCAAGTCCCTTCAAGTCAAAATGCCGAGGAATCCAGGAGCCCAATACTATTATAGAGCCCAGAGACGGTTCACATGCGTGTTTTGACTTAGCTTAATCGCAAAGTCGCATGCTCCAAGGTGAGCATTTTTTACCTAAGGGGGGCACCTGAGTGATGACACCTTAGCATGGCTTGGATCACATCTTTTGTGATCCAAGATTACACGGACCTTTATCAATACTGGATTAGTGACGCAATTGGTCACTACTTACATGCACATAAGCACTTTGTTATATGATTTAAATCACCTACAGCATAACTTTTCAGCACTGTCCTCATTGACATATTTGGACACTGTATGAAAGCATGGTCATTACTGACTCGTTTGGACACTGTATGAAAGCACAGAAGCACTTTGATATATTGTTACTTTTATAATATATATATATATTATTTTTATTTTTTTGGTTTGTAATACACAGTTATGTACTGGGCACTTTAACTATATTATCTATAGTATGATATATGTGTGTTAGCATTTATAATTCATTGGTTCAATATTTATTTAATTTGAGATTTATTATATACTGTGCACTTCCTATACATACCTTTTAGTGTATATATATTCATCCTAATTTCAGTCATATATGTACAAGTAACTTTGTATCATCTACAAATTTTTACCTTATAGCTTATTTTAATGTTTATTACTAATGAAACGTAATTTCTATTATTTTCTATTCTATCAAATATTATATATCCACATATGATATTACTGTAGATCTGTTGTTTAAACTTATGAAAACATAGTAAAAATGTTTAAAATGAAAGTTTATTGCTGCACGTTAAGAATATATAAATATTTGAATGTCCATAGCCTGTCCACAGTTTCGCTTTAAATCTGGTCATACTGTATGTTCACAGTTCTAATCTCTCATAAATAAAACAAAATTTCCACAGGGAACTTGTAATAGATGACATTTTCAGGGATCATTAAAGCTTAGATGACCATACTAAATTTAGCAGTGTTAGTATGCATCAGTTAACTTGACTACAGCTCTGTGACTGAACTTTCCATTTCACCAGGGTCTGAGAACTAGGATCACGTGGAGGTGCACATTTCAAATTCACTGCCGCATTAAGAACTACAACGGTTATTAACATTATCATGGCATAGGGCAGTAATGGTGAACCTTGGTACACCAGATGTTTTGGAACTACATTTTCCATAATGCTCATGCACTCTGCAGTATAGGTGAGCATCATGGGAAATGTAGTTCCAAAACATCTGGTTTGAAGAGGACCTAAAAAGATGTCTTAAGCCCCATACACACTATCAGATTTTCTGCTATTTATTTTCCTCCTTATTTCCCAAAACCATGTAGTAGAAGGGCCTACCTGATTGCATACAAATTGAAACGCTTAAGGTTTGACCTCATATTATAAGTTTTTGGTAAATCTGAAGGAAAAAATCTGCAGAAAATGGATAGTGTGTATGGGACTTTGCAGTCACAAAGTGGTTAAGTGGTATCAGACACGAAAATCTCTGGCCATCATTAAACATTTATCTTATTGTGCTCATTATTACTTATTTCTTAAACCATACTACCTGATCACTTTGCTAGTAAAACCTTCCCCCAAAAAATAAAAAAAACGAATGCATTTGTCAGTTAAAGAATAATAAATGTTTTCCCTGTTGCATACATGTGAGGCTATGAGGGAAGATACTGTCTGCAGGACAATTTCTGCTCTCTCTTTATTATATTGTGGGATTTTGCAGAATAAAAGATCATTGCTCATTAAGAGCAGCAGTGGAAAAGATCACATTGGTTCCAGCTGTATTTTTCTAGTGTTGGAGGTGTAATGCCGCGTACACACGAGCGGATTTTCCGTTGGAAAAAACTTGGAAGGTTTTTCCAATGGAATTCTGCTCAAGCTTGGCTTGCATGCACACTGTCACACAAAAGTTATCTAAACTTTCTACCGTCAAGAACGTGGTGACGTACAACACTATGACGAGCTGAGAAAATAAATTTCAATGCTTCCGAGCATGCATCAAATTGTTTCAGAGCATGCATAGTAAATTTGCGTGTCGGAATTTGTACAGGTGATCGGAATTTCCGATCGGAACTTTTTCCAACTGAAAAATAGAGAACCTGCTCTCAATCTTTTGCTGGTTGGAATTCTGACAGCAAAAGTCTGATGGAGCATACACATGGTCGGAATTTCTGACCAAAAGCTCACATCCGACTTTTGCTGGCAGAATTTCTGATCGTGTGTATGGGGCTTTAGCAAAAGATCCCCTTGCAGGGTGCTAGACCATTTTGTTTTGCCAATGTAAACTAGGACTCATGATACCTCTTTTTGCAGCATACAATATTTTTATTTTGATAAATCAAGTTGCAGGAAAATATCTTTGCTGTCACAAGCATCCATCTTTTTATATAACTGCCCTGTCTGTACAGAAAGTATCTGTGATTAAAATTCAAAATACCATTATTAGGCTTTTGTAAAGATTCACAACTACAACAGTCCTTTGTGTGCAAAAGTAATTTCCCAATATAGAAAATTTATTACCAACACCAAACTTTGTACTGTATCTAGGTCTGCATTCCTTAATTCTCACAAACACAAATAATGTGGCAGTACCAGGGCCGATGTAGATGAAATCCTTATTTTTTTGTAGCTTAGTCATAAGCCAAAAAGTAAGGTGTCTCAGAAATGTTACCCAATATGTTATCCTAATGTAATCCAATTGAGTTGCAAATATATACATTCATGTCTGTGTTCAGATGACAATTGCAATAGATAAATAAAAATAGAAGTCACTGAAATATCAGTTTTTGCGGGCTAACCAGTATGATCTGTGTAATAAATAATCCTCCATATATAACATGTATTAAAATATAATTAGATTCAACTGGCACCAATAATAGTAAGCAAATAATATGTTAAGAATAAAACTGAACTTACAGTGCATGTAATTAAATTGTTCATTAAAATTTGTTTGGTACTATTTCATGTTAGATATTTGAATTGCCTTTTTATTTAACGATATTG
This sequence comes from Lithobates pipiens, assembly GCF_037356315.1. Classification (NCBI taxonomy): domain Eukaryota; kingdom Metazoa; phylum Chordata; class Amphibia; order Anura; family Ranidae; genus Lithobates; species Lithobates pipiens. The sequence continues at coordinate 329,686,168 of NW_027507764.1, read as the reverse complement.
TTTTTTCTCAGTATATTGTGTTCTGTAATCGGAAATAGAATTGAAGCACGTGTCCTGTTACACTTAAACAGCGTTCATCATTCCATTTTACACTGCTTGGAATACCAAGGAATGAATTAGCATATTCCACTGAATGAACTCCATTTATCTCCGAAAGACCCTTGAGATAATCAGTTACAATAATTATATGCAGAGATCAGAATGCTAATGATTTAAAGTAAGCATATAAGTAATGGGATATAGGCAATGTTCTGGATATGTCCCAGCGTATACATGTGTGATAATAAAATCAGTTTCCCTTTATACACACACCATTTATTATGATTGCAGAGCATTCCATGGTATTATGAATATAATAATAGATATATTTAGACCACCATAATGTGACCACCTCGTCACTGTCTTCTATATTTAAGTTAATGCTGTACTAATAATAGGAGATATAGGAGAGTTTATGACCCAGCATAGGTGTGTGAAGACTATTGCATTAGGGTGTGCACCCCAAAATTCAAACACACATGCTTTTCTCTGCTGTCTCAGAGGCACAGGGCAATGAGTGAATGGGAAGTACTCTGTGCTTAGTGGCTTCCTGTTTACTATGCTTTGATTATGAATGAACACAGTGAGCGAGTGTGTTCACTGTGTTCATTTAGAAAAGGAAGAGTCCCATAAATGACATATTGACTAGCCTTTTCTTCTGATCTCCACCCTGAAACATAGCCCGTAGCAGCCAAGGGGAGAAGAGAGAAGAGGAGGGAAGCCAGCAGCATTGCAGGGGGGCAACATTCAGGGAAACACCGGGCAGTAGGGGGAGTCGGCACTGCACAGAGTGATTACCACCTCCCTGTGCACACTTATGTGACCCAGGATTCTCATTCAGACAAGTTGATGGGCCCCAAGGAGCTTGTGTCATTCAAAGGAAACTGTATTTTCCGTTTCCTGATCCGTTGGTAACTGGTTGGGACCTAGAGCCTGGAGAATTCATAGAGATCTGAGAGGAATGAAATTTCCAATCCTGAGTCTAAATTTTATGAATAACCGGCACACTGATTGGGTAGGTGTGTGCTGAGATTTTAGGGAAGACCTGTTATTATTATTATTATTATTATTATTATACAGGATTTATATAGTGCCAACAGTTTACGCAGCACTTTACAATATAAAAACGAGCCAATACAGTTATAATACAATAACATACAAGAGGATTAAGAGGGTCCTACTCAGAAGAGCTTACAATCTAATATGGTTATGGACTCTAACCCAGCCGACAGAGAATGTTTCTGCCAAGGAGGCCTCCACCTAGGAGAGAGGTGGGAGTGAGAACAGTAAGGAGCTGGTCTAAAGCAGTAAGGATTTGTGTGTGAAGACTGCCTGTAGGAAACAGACAAGGGCCTAAAGGGTAAGGCCAGAGCAGCAGTGCTATATGTGTAATGCCCCATACACACTATCAGATTTTCTGCAGATTTTTTCCTTCAGGTTTACCAAAACCATGTAGTGCAAGGGCCTGCCTGATTGCATACAAATTGAAACTCCTAAGGTTTGACCTCATATTATATGGTTTTGGTAAATCTGAAGGAAAAACTCAGCAGAAAAACTGATATTGTGTATGGGGCTTAAAGTGTATGGGGCTTTAATTGTTTAAAATTCTTAAAAAAAATAAATAAATAATTGAAAAAAACATTTTTTTACTCACCTCTAAATACCTGTTGCTAGAGGGTGCCTCGTAGTCTGCCTTCTTCCTTGCCCGGGCTGTTGACATCACTTCCCCTCATGTCCCAGGTGACTGTACGGTGTATCATGGCGCCCTGCGCCGCTCGCGCATGTGCAGTGGGTGCCCGGCTGTGCCCAGCTGTGAATAATAATACACACTATCTACCTCAAATAATATGTGAAAGTGGTCTGTAAACTCACATGTGCATATACAATCAAACATAAAAAATACTAAAAGTACATAACTCTACATATCACCCACTTTAAGTGAATGTGGATATATAAATTTACATATATCTATCATAAAAAACGTAAATAATACAATATAAATCAATCAACCCCCAGGAAAACATATTTCATCACCCAAAAGTGATTATAGTTTAAAGATTCTACAACATTCCACTGTAGGTGATTCACGTGAAAAAGATAATTAGTGTCCAAAACAATTATTTCGCTCCTTCACCACACCTTCCGTGATTGTGAATCCCCTGTCGTGAGTACACTCACCAGCTGTTAAGCCTTACACTCGCGTGTTTGGCTGATAAAGCTTTAAATCCTCTTAGAAGATGATCATCCCAATGTCATATCCTGTACCCCTGGATCTCCTCTGATTAGAAGTATATAATGTATATGTACCTCTGCAACACAGCCGGCTCCCAGGAGCCCGACACCCGCTTTCACATATGAAATTATTTGAGGTAGATAGTGTGTATTATTATTCACACAGTTATAGCGCTACGTGGCATTATTTATTTGTTCATGGTAAGAAACAAATTTTGATGCACCTATTTTATTATTGTTTATATATTGTTTATATGATATAAACAAGGCCAAGGATAAATCCAAGGAAGGATTCTCAGAATTTCTGAAAGGAACAATGGGTGTACTTATCATAGAGATATAGTAAGCTTTCAATTGTATATTTAACATTCCAAAAAGGAACACATAAGATGGGTTCAGCGTTCAGTCTTCTTTCAGAAGGAAAACAGGATGGACACTTTGCAAGTGAATTTCCCCTAAGCTTAGTAAACAATGTGAAAGTATGCTGTGTTTTAGAATTCAATCATGTGCAAGTAAAAAAAATGTTTTCCCTTTCACCAGATGGGTATTCTTTGAAGTGAATTTTCACTATGTTTACCAAGCTGAGAAGTAATTTCCTAACACAGTTAACTGCCTATTTGCCTTTAAAAAAAAAAACAACTTCAATGGGTTTAATCTAGTTAAATGTAGAATGTGTATGAGTTCTGCTGTGACTATTGCTCATCACATGCTAATTAATGCTTTATTCAGTCACTGTTGGCAAGTAAAACTCACATGCAATGCTGAACTATATTTATGTCTAATTTAAAGTACATTTTTATGTTTGGTTCATTTTTAAAATAAACCTTAAACGCATATGTAGGGCTCAGATGTAGGATTATTCCCAAAAGCTAACTATAGGTTACCTTATGCAAGTATGATCCAAACTTTAAATAATAGTGAACCTGCAGTACTGGGAAAGGTATACATTGGGGGTTATTACGAAAGGCAAATCCACTTTGCACTACAAAGTACTTGCACTTGAAATTGCACTGAAAGTGCACTTGGGAGTGTAGACGCTGTAAATGTGAGAGGTAGATCTGAAATGATGGGAAGCTCTACTGATTTTACCATCCAATCATGTGCAAGCTAAAATGCTATTTTTTATTTTCCTTGCATGTCCCCCTCGAATCTACAGTGACTGCACTTCCAAGTGCAATTTCAAGTGCACTTTCACTTGTAGTTTGCATTTGTAGTGAGTTATACAGAAATTCTGCAGGAATGGTACTTGAAGAATACAAAGATAGACAACTGGTGCTTGAAAAAGCCTATGTCAGCCTTACTGCATTGAATTCCCAGCTTCAGGTATCGATACTTATAGCCTTCACAAACTCACAGACTCATCTCAGTCCAGTTTTTTTCACCTTAGGCTTCTAATAACAGGAGCTGTTTAACTTTACTTCTTTTTTTCTGGCAAGTGCTAGTACATTAGGTTGTTTCTTCTTATTATTTAGAACTTGTACTTGAGTACTTACATTTCCAGGATAAAATATTTTCTTAGCCTCCCTTCAGTGCTGTAGATAACCAAATGTTGCAGAGGAGGATTAGAATTTCTAGAATTTTGACCACATGACCAAAACTGAAGGAGCAGCATTTTCTTAAAAATAAAACAATTTCATATCCTCTGACTCTTTATAAGCCCCTGTATACACGGTCGGAGATTTTGACAACCAAATCCGTCGGATTTTGTCCGAAACTGTTGCATACACACGGTCGGACAAAGTTGTCGTAAAATCCGATCTTTCAGAACGTGATGACGTAATTTCGTTACGATGGGACTACATTCAGGCTAGTAGCCAATAGCTTTGATGTAGGAATTTGATCTGAGCATGCATGGCACTTGGTCCGATCAAAATTCTCTACACATGATCGGAGTATGTCCGATCGGCCCAGTTGGTCGGAAAATATTTCCAACAAGTTGGAAAATTGGGTCCGACGGAGATTCGGACGGAATCAGTCCGATGCATACCACACACAGTCGGATTATCCGACAACACGGTCCGATAGGACACATTCCGACGGATTCTCCGACCGTGTGTACAAGGGCTTAGAGATGAGCCAAATGTACCTGGGTTCAGTTCAAGGCAGGTTAACTATACTAGAGTTTCAAATCTGAACCCCACTGAAGTCAATAGGAGATAAATGTTAAAAATCCATAATCGCTAATGTCCAGGCTGATAGAAAAGGAATTGTCATGGGGCTAAGCACTGTCTTAGGACATCCGTATCAAAGCCACTTCCCTCCTAGCCAATGTACGTACACGGCCAGGCAGGAGCTCTCTTATTTTTTAAATCAGATTTTATTTTAGATTTTATTTTCCTTTTTACATAACATTCATATACAAATAAAAAAAAACAACCAAGAACTAATTAAAAAAAACAGGAACAAGAAATTTCCTTTTCCCCTTCTCTGTTCCTCTCCTCTCTCTCTTCCTCTCTCCTTTCCTTGCTGCTCAATTTTGCTGATAAATCTTTAACACCACTTATTTTATTATTAAGTATACCAAAAATTCCAAAAATATTTCAGGGCAACTGATACACTGTATAATAAGTTAAATAAAACACTCCAACCAACTCTTCAAACACATTTTTATTATGTGTTTAGGCTGAAGCATGGAGTATCTATCTATTTTTTTCCATTTTCTTTTGAACGTTAAGGATGGATTTATTTGAACATGTGTGATTTTCAAACAGAACGTGTTATCAATTTCCGGGATCCAGTCCCCCAGGGTAGGAAGGTTGGGTGAGACCCAATGAGAGGCTATTATCTTACAGGCCATAAAAAGTGATCTTATAATGACCACTACCTGGTCATGCTCAAGATTGTTGGGACCTATGTACCCTAATATGCATATAATAGGATTTGGAATTGACACAGTGTTTATTACATCTATTATATCCTGCCAACACCTCTGTAATTTTGGACATCTCTAAAACAAGTGAATAAAAAAGCCAGAAGAGTGGGCACATTTTGAACATTCAGGATTATCCTTCCTACCTATCATAAGCAGCAGTTCTGGGGTTCTATAGGACTTATGTATGATGAAGAGTTGAGTAACTCTATGAATTGGAGACAGTGAGACCAACTGAACAGAAATTGCTCTGTTTGACCATAATGGTGTAAATCCTTTATACCGTATAATACCCAGCATTTTTTTTACGGATTGCCCAGACCTTATAGATCAAATAGAATGTAGGATAAATATATTAATTAAAAGGTTGAGTAGATGAATCCAAGACCAATAAAGAGCTACCATTGTGAAATAGAGAACTGAGTATATTATAAGAGGATATATTATGACCACTTTTTGCCAGAAAAGTGCAACACCGCTCAGGCTACAAGCAATGAACAAGTCCTTGCAGGTGCCCGCCCCAGCTCACCACCATCAGTAGTCAATGCAGATAAAAAGAAGGATGGCTGCAGACGACAACGAGATTAAATATTTAACGAATGTTCTTTATTGTTACCACGCCATAGGATAACACAGGAGACTTTGATGATCTGTTTTACAGGAGCAGTTTGTGCTTGTTTACATTCACCTTTTTCCCAGCTGCAAGATGTTGGAGTTGGGCTGCCAGAAAATAGAACCAGGGATTTGGTGCCGAAAGCTCCCCTTGATCATTTGGATAGTGTAAATATTCGTATTTGATTTTTGCGGATATATTACCCCATATCAGGTCATGAAAAATCGTACCAAGTTTCTTAAAATATTTCTACAAAATCCAGCAGGGTGAGTTATGTAAATAATACATTAAGAGTTAAGTATGGCCTGCCACAGAAATTAGCAACTTATACCATACTTTACTTTGGGATCTAAATTTCTGAAGTTGTGGTAGCAAATTATGTATACCATATTCCTTGAGATGAGTAGAGACAATCACTCCTAGATATTTAACCTTTCCATCCACCTTAAAGCGGAGTTCCACCCAAAAGTGTAACTTCCGCTCCTTTGTCTCCTCTCCCCATCCGGTGCCACAATTGGCACCTTTTGGGGGGTGAGGGGGGACAGGATACCTATCTTTGACAGGTATCTTGTTCCCACTTCCGGGAGTCCGGGCCACGGCCCATGACATCACCGCGGGGCTCATTCCTCCTCCTCTCCCAGGTCAGTAGGAGAGAGGAGCAGGGTCTCGCACATGCGTGAAACCATAAGGCTACACTGCCGGGTACCCTTACCCGCAATGGAGGTGCCAGCAGCTGCAGTATGTGTAGGTGCTAGCTTTTAATGTTTTTGGGTGGAACACTGCTTTAAGTTCAGATTCTGCAGGAGAGGGAGGGTCCTGGAGGGGTCCAATGGGAGTAATATAGTCTTCTCCCAGTTGATCGTAAGACCGGAAAAAGCACCAAACTTCTCTATGACAGGCATTGCGGTAACCAGTAAACCCTGAGTATCAGCTAGATACAGCAGAATATCGTCTGCATAGAGAGCTATTTTCTCCTCATGATTGCCTCTACAGAAGCCTCTCACCGCCTCTGTTTGTCTCAACAAAGCAGACTCTATAGCTACTGAAAACAGAAGTGGGCACAATAGCCATCCTTCTCTAGTACCACCAAACAGGGAAAAAGAGCTGGTCAGGTTTCCATTGACCCCGATCAAGGCCTTTGGTGATGTATATAGAAGCTTAACCTAATTATAGAAAGTACCCCCAAAACCAAAACGCCTAAGCACTTCCCACATAAAACTCCATTCTATGCTATCAAATGCCTTAGCGGCATCTAATGACAGCAAGGCTTTTTTTGTCAAGTTATCCACAGGACTCTGAACATTCAAGAATGTGTGGCTTATCAGTTTGGTCTGTATGAATAATAGATGTAATAACTTTACTCAGCCTATTGGCCAGACTTGTAGCCAATATTTTAATATCTGAATTTAGCAACAAAATCAGTCTGTAGGAATCTGGACATAGTAGAGCCTTCTCTTTCTTACTTAAGACCACAATAATAGCCTCTGTTATTGACGTGGAAAGACAACAATCCCCAAGAACAGCATTCATTTTTTTATTTTTTTTTAAAGGGTAAAATTATCTTACCATACAGATTATAGACTTCATGAGGGATGCCACCTAGGCCAGGGGCTTTTTCTTTTGAAAGATACTACAGCAGTCTCCAGCTACTCCAGAGTTACATGAGCATCTAAAAAGCATCTATCTGCTTGAGACAGAGTAGAAAATGTATATTATCTACCAATTGAGAGAGATCAGTACTTGTGTAAGTAGCCCTGGAACTGTAAAATTCCTGGTAGTAGGATCTAAAATTTGCCAAGATTTGTTCAGATTTAGGAAAGATTGATTCAGCCACTGATTTTATAGCATTTATATAAGTCGTATTATCTTGTCAAGGAGCAATGGCAGCTAAGAATTTGTTTTATTGAAGAACTGCTTGTCCTGTGATCTTTTCTCCATAAGGAGTTTAATTCCGCGTACCCTAGACCAGTTTTTTCCATCAGAATAAACACTGACGGTTTTTCCGAGAGAGTTCAGACTGAGTTCTGCTGAAACGGACTTGCCTACACATGATCACACCAAAGTCTGATCGTTTATAGCGCGGTGACGTACAACACGTATGACAGGACTAGAAGAAGGAAATTCAATATCCTGTAGCCAATAGCTGCCCTTGCGTAGTTTTTGGTCCGTCGGAACAGCATACAGATGAACGATTTTCCCGATAGGAATTGATTCAGTTGGAAAGATTTAAAACCTTTTCTATTTTTAGGTCCGTCAGAATTTACATTGGACCAAGGCAGAGATCTTTCAACTATGCCATCTTGTTAATCTAGTTACAAGATACCTTTTAACCTTATCTGACTTACAAAAACAATACCAAATCCCTAACCAGAACCCCTTCCCTATACCTGGAGAAATCATCAGAATTTGAAATGCTATGTGCCAGTGGTCCCTATGAATATTAATTAATAACCTCTATTTATAAAATCTTACATGAGGCCACCCCCTTAACTGTAGAAAATCACCATTACATGCAGAAATTGTCTCAGATACTTCAATGCGATATCTCCTTATTGGATTGGTGAAGAATATGGGAGTTCACACCCAAAATCTCCCGCTGTGTGACCCATAAGGAAACTGCGTATAAAGTCCTACTATTTTGGTACAGAACCCCAGAACTTTTACATGCCTGTAACCCGACAATCTCAAAACAATGCCTGAGATGTAATAATGCAGTGGGGTCACACTTTTATATTTTCTGGGAATGCCCCCAGTTAATCAGTTCTGGATCCAGATCTAAACACTTTTGGAAAAGTTGCTAGAGTTCCCTATCCCTTTAAATCCTATACATTATATACTGGGTCTCCCTTTTCCAGGTATCCCCAAAGCTAAGCAGAGATTGATGTCCTTTATATTATTAGCTGCTAAATGAGCTATCCCCAGGCTATGGCTCTCTACCTTATCCCCCACAATCCCACAAACCCTCTCTATTATAGCAGAGATACGTAGAATGGAACATCTGACTTCCACAATAGATGATTCAATCCAGACGTTTTCAAAAATATGACAGATATGGGATGATTTTGACTCTAATGATTTTGACTGTACATAGTTCCAGCCAAATGGAGACTGGTACCTATAATGCTTCTCATATTGACTCTTCTGTAGGTGTAAGCTAGATTCACAGTTGTTTGTGGAGTAACTCTTTTGTTCCCCTTGCAGATATGGTGCAAATTACCTGCCGATACAAATATGTATGTGTATAAACACTGTCGATGTCCATCTAGGCCGAAACCTCATTGTTATTGTTATTCCTAAGTTTTTTTTATCTCTTTATCCTTTTTATCAAGACAGTGTATATTTGTATTACATGGAAAATTTGTGTTATTTGTGCGATTTTGTATAGATTTGCAAAATTATTTAAATAAACAATAAAAAAAAAGAAAGTACAGTGTACCGCTGTGGTAGTGATCATGTAGAATGGCTGTCTGCTTTGATATCACTGTATATCAGTGCCACTAGCTATTATCTGTGATCACTGCCACAACAGTACGTCACTAAACCAGTGATGTCAGTCAGTATCCCTAATCACCTCCACACCAGTCAGTGTCCTTAATTACTGCAGTCCACTCATAGTGCCCCTAATCATCACCACCCACTGAGAGTGTCCCTAATCACCGCCACCCACTCACAGTTTCCCTAATAACTGTAACACACTCACAGTGTCCTTAATTATTGACACACTAGTCATATTGCCCCTAATCACTGCCACATCTGTTACAGTGTCCCTGATCATTGCCATGCCAGTTCCTGTGTCCCTGATCACCACCTCCACACCAGTTACTGTGTCCCTGATGTCTGCCACACCAGTTACTGTGTCCATTATCATCACCAAATCAGGCATACTGCCACACCAGTCATATTGGCCCTGATCACCACCACACCAGTTACATTGTCCTTAATCACCGCCACACCAGTTAGTGTCCCTGATCACTGCCACTCCAGTTACATCGTTCCTGATCACTTCTATAACAGTATACTTAAAATTTCACCCCAAAACACATTCTGCTACTCCTCCTGAGTATGCTAATACCGCACGTGTGAGACATTTTTGGTGGTTAGACTATTATAGATTTGATTATGTACCAGATATTGTATCTTATGTATCACAAAAATCAACCAATTATATCAAAACCAGTGTACTGTAATGGCCACCTCTGTATGATTGGTCAGGGAATATAGTTTAGTGTAGCGTCCCCTAAAGAAAATGCCAAACAAGCCTTACCTACTGGTATGTGACTTCCCCCAGGAAGTACAGGAGGCTGAAAAAAGGAAGAACAAATGTATTCCTGTGGTTTCAAGAGTGCAATTATCCATCAGACGGTGGCTGGGACTGATGTCTCACCAGACAGTAGTCAATGGCAAATTGTTCAGATCATATTGGAGGCAGAGACATAATCAGCAAGCAGGCAAAGATTCATTCCAGGCAGCAGGCAGAAATATGATCAATAAACAGGCCAGGATCAGTACATGTGGCCAACAGAGGAAATCTACACTGGCGTTGTAGTGATAAGGAACACTTTTTCTGGCTACACTGGTCTGGTGAAACTGAGATTGGTTTGACAGCAGTCATGAACACTGTTGCTGGCTGCACTGGTCTGGTGACACTGAGATTGGTTAGACAGCAGTCAGGAATACTGTTGCTGGCTAACACTGGTCTGACGACACCAAGACTGGTGTGGAAGCTATCTGGAACATTGTTGCTGGCTTAAACTGGTCTGGGGACACTGGGACTTGTGTGGCAGTGATAAGGAACACTGTTGCTGGCATATACTGGCCTGATGACTGGTGTGGTGATGGTCAGGAAAACGGTTGTTGACTGCACTTGTTTGATGTGGCAGCAATCAGGAACATTGTTTCTAGATACACTGGTCTCGTGACATTGTGACTGGTGGGGTGGTGATCAGAGACACTGTGACTGGTTGTACTATTAGGGTGTGTTCACACATGAGGTTGGGCTTAACCACAATGTTTTACTGCCCCCCCCAATTGCTACCCCATTTAGTTGCAGAGGCAGTGGTCAGGGGTGTACACATGCTGCACTGTGACCCATTGTCGCTTTCACACTCAAGTGAATGGGGGCACTTGTGTGGGGTCCAAGGGGTAAAGCAGGTGGTGACAAGGTGATTCAATGCTTCTTCACTGCCTTCCAAATTCTCTCTGAAAAGTGATATGAATAGAGATTGATTATCATAAAGCACTACACTTGTGAATCCTTATGGGGACACTGGGACTAGTGTGGTGGTGATTGGGTACAGTATCACTGGCTGCATTGGCAAGTACTGCTGTGGTGTGATCAGAGACAATGACTGGTCACCCTGACATACAGTGATAGAAGAGTAGCAAGCCATTGCACATGATCACTATCATGGCAGTACAATGTTACCATATAAACATACATACAGTTATGCCCTGTACACACGGTCGGATTTTGGCCCAGAAGTAATCGTCCAACATGTGATGCAGACACTGTCGATGGAATGTGGAAGCTGACATCCCTGGGTGAGAAGGACTAAAAAAAATCTGAAATGCCTCACTTAGGCGAAAGCCTTCCCCAACACTCCTCTCTTGACCAACAGAAGACTCAAAAATAAGTTTTCCACAACACTGTAACCTGCTGGAGTCAGGAAAAACATTCAATAAAAACATCTTTAATGTGTCTTCAAGAGATTTTATCTTCTGCACTCTCTGTGGGGACGGGATTTTCGTTCAAAAATTGCATTCATCCGAAGATCCACATGAATTACGGTCGAATCTGTCTTTGAAGGCTAATGGTGTCTGTCGAATGTATAAAGAAGATTAGTCGGAGCTAGTATATAGCATACTGCGCGTGAACTTTAGAACCCTAATAAAGTCTATGGGACTCCAAAGTTCAAAATCTAAAGTGTTAATTTTAAAGGCTAATTTGCAAAGTTACTGTCCTAAAAAGTGTTTGGGGGGGATCTGGGGATCTGGGGGTCCCCGCCCGCAGACCCCCACAACCACCGGCCAGGGTTGTGGGGATGAGGCCCTTCTCCACATCAATATGGGGACAAGATGCTTTGAGGGGTCACAGACCCCCAAAGCATCCTCCCAATGTTGAGGGCATGTGGCCTGGTACGGTTCAGGAGGAAGGGGGGAGGGCGCTATCTCGTCCCCCCCCTCTTTTCCTGTGGCCTGCCAGGTTGCGTGCTCGGATAAAGGGTCTGGTATGGATTTTTAGGGGGACCCCATGTCAATATTTTTTTAATTTGACGCGGGGTTCCCCTTAATATCCATGCTAGACCTGAAGGGTCTGGTATGGATATTTAGGGGGAACCCCATGTCAATTTTTTTTTTAATTTGACGCAGGGTTACCCTTAATATCCATACCAGACCTGAAGGGCCTGGTAATTGATTTTGGGGGACCCCCACGCTTTTTTTTTTTTATCAATGACTTTCAATGAGTGTTATCTGTATTACGGAGCCGACAATTCATAATAACTGCGAGTGATTTTAAAGGACTTTTTTTCCTGCATAAATGACACTTTGTGCAGGGACAGTTCTAAGCACCAGATAAATGCGGCCCTTCACAGGCATACTATAGACACCCTCCGTACAAAATTTTAAAGGAATATTACACTTTTATTGTTTCACTTTAATCATTATTAAAATCACTGCTCCCGAAAAAACGTCCGTTTTTAAAACGTTTTTTTTGCATTGATACATGTCCCCTGGGGCAGGACCCGGGTCCAAAAACACTTTTTAGGACAGTAACTTGCAGAATCTTTTCTCTCTGTCAAATCTTTTTTCTCTGTCGAATATTTTCTATATAATCTTGGACTAATAGAGGTAAGGTTAGGCACATTCGACCACAGGTTCTATAGACACAGATTGTTAATGTCAGAATCACATTGAATCTCCTATTCTATATCGAACTGTTGTAACAATGAAAACGAAAATTAAGCATTTATTTATGTCGGATCTTTCGTTTTTCGGATTCTGTGCTTTCGTTATTGTTTGTCAAAACGAAAACGAAAATAGCTGAAATTCGGACGAAAATGCATTCGGATGAAAACGAATGCATATGTCTAATAACGGTGGTTAAAAAGGGTTGCCAACCAGTAATCATCCTTCTTCTTTATGCCATGTATTATGGTTTCCTTTTGCAGGCTTTGAAGCATGAGGTTGCCTATGCACCTCAAATTTGCCAAAGCTTGAGAAGCACTCAGGATGACAGCATCTGGAACTTCCTTCTCCCAGCCACTTACTACTCCCAAGGGTCCTGGGGTTGGAAAGCCATCGCTTACAGATTGATGCATGTCCTACTCTTCTTCAAAGCCTATGAAAGTGCCAGAATTCTCCTCCTCATCCTCCTCCCCTCTCTCATCCTGTGTATTCTGTGATATAGGAATGATGGTGTCTGGATAAAGTGGGCCTTGAGAGGTAAGGAAGTCCTCCTCTTCCTCCTGCTGCTCTGCCCCCCAGTGCCCTTTCCATAATGCCACGCAGGGTCTGCTCCAGCATTGACACAACAGGGATTGTGTCACTGATGCATGCACTGTCATGGCTCACAGTCCTTGTGGCCTCCTCAAATGGTGACAATACAGTGCCTGCATCCTCAATGATCAGCCATTGGCGTGGAGAAAAAAAGCTGAGGCGGCCTGAACCTGTTGTCATGCCGTATTCGCACAGGTACTCATTGACAGCCCTCACACTGGCTGTGTATGACACTGGCTGTGACTGGCTGAAATGGCTACAGACACTCTTCTGGCCAGCTTTAGCACATCTTGCAACCCTGGGTACATATTATATATATACGAAATGCTGCACCACCAAATAGAGGACATATGCCAGGCATGGCACATGTGTCAACTTTCCCTGTCTAAGGGCAAACAGGAGGTTTGAGCCATTATTAACCATTCCTGGCTCAAGCTGGCGTGATATGAACCACCTCTGGGCCTGTCCCTGCAGCACTGCAAGAATCTCTGCTCTTCTGTGATTTCTGTCCCCTAGACACACCAGCTGAAGCACTGCATGGCATCTTTTAGCCTGACTCATGGAATAGCCCTTTGAACACTTAGGGGGTACCCGATGTTCATAGGATAATGCTGCAGAGGCATGGAGGTGGCAGAGGAGGAGCCGGTACAGCTCCCAGGTCTGGCATCATCACCACCAGCTGTATGGAGACAAAAAGCTGCAGCACCGAGCCCTGTCCTGCATCCTTTGGAGTTGCCTTATGTGAAAAGTAGTAGCGACTGGGAACCTGCCATTGAGGTACAGCACATTGTGCGAATTCACAGAAGCTGGCAGAATCCACCAGCCTGAAAGGCAGAAGTTGGAGAGCCAACAGCTTCGACAAGATTGCATTTAGACACTGAGCATGTAGGTGGCAGGGACTGTATTTTCTTTTTCCACTGCAGCAGATGGGGCAGAGAATTTGCTACAGTCTACAGCTAGTGGTGTGCTGCTGACAGATGTGCTGCTAGAACCTGGTATAACATGTGCTATACCATCATCCCTGTCAGTGGAGGCTGCTGGGAGGTAATGACTCAGTATGGCAGGGGCAGACTGAAGTGTGTAAGGAGGAGGAGGAGGGACAGCTTTGTACCCCTTTTGTGTGGCTTTTAGGTGCTCTTGCCAATGGGCTGAGTGGTTGGATATAAAATGCCTTGTTAAGCATGTGGTACCCAAATGGCTGGTGTTTTTGCCACGTTTGATAGCGACAGTGCAGTCTGCTGCAGTTGTGCTGAAAAAAGCCCAGACAGCTGAGCTTTGGGGAGTTGGCCGGGAGATAACAGCTGCAGAATGTGATGGAATAGAGTGGCTGCTCTCTACTCTTCCTTGATGTTGGCCTATTTGGGGTTGTGCCGTCTCACCTTCAGTTTCTTCCTCTGCTCTAACTGTCACCCAAATCGCATCAGTGACTTCATCATCATCATCTCCATCTCCTTCATCATCATTATTACCACTGGAGACAACTTGACAATACGCTGTGGCTGGTACAGATGGACGAACTTCCGACGGGACGTTTCGCGAACGTGAACCACGAACGCGGCCGAAAGTTCACGAACCGCAAAGTTCACGACGGGCCCCATTGACTTCAATGGCAGGCAAACTTTAAAAACCTACATGAATATTTCCAGCCACAAAATAATTACTAGCTGTGCACACATAGTCCCACCACATGGCCACTGACATAACACATGTATGAAGTGAATCTGGGATCGACAACTACAAGCATTCTTGTTTTATATGAGAAATTTTGATAATTCAGGACTCAGGAGCGCATGAAGGCAATGGAGGAGAGGAAAGGTGAGGGTAAGCTATGACAAGGGTGCAGAAGATGATCACCAGCACCGTGATATAGAGCACGGACACCAGCCCCGTGATAGAGTGCACTGACACCAGCACCGTGATATAGAGCACTGACTCCAGCAGAGTGATAGAGTGCACTGACACCAGCACCTTTGTGGACCAAGTAGCTAGTGATTTGCAGACTGTACCTCAGTCCCTACACTGATAAAGGACTGCTGCAGAATAGGGCAGCAATCTGCAGCAGTGCACCACAACCCTCCAAATAGTACACCTATACCAGTCCTTACAAGGACCTTTGTAGACCAAGTAGCTAGTGATGTGCAGACTGTACCTCAGTCCCTAAACTGATAAAGGACTGCTGCAGAATAGGGCAGAAATCTGCAGCAGTGCACCACAACCCTATATATTGTACACCTATACCAGTCCTTACAAGGACCTCTGTGGACCAAGTAGCTAGTAACTTGCAGACTGTACCTCAGTCCATACACTGGAGAAAAAGAGAGAGAGAGGTAAATGGGACTGTTACGGTGCTAATAGTAGTGAGAAGAATAGTATATTTGTAAAAAATAATATTTTATTAAATATACTAAAAACAGCCACAAGGGTACAGTAAGTTCAAAATTTTGAAACTACAAATATTAATATCCATACAGACAGTGTTCACAATCCATCAGTTAGTTTAAATAACAAAATTCTTAGCTATTCAGATGAGAAATCCCGACATGTTTCGCCTACTCAGAGGCTTCTTCAGGGGAGCCAGTAATTGATGGAAGAAATTTTTTTAAAAAACAACAGATGAGAAAAATTCACTGTAAATAAAATACAACAGAATTAGTGGATCCGGTCATAATGAGAGAACACAGCCTAAACCCTTAACTATGCCCACTTATCTCCGAGGGTTTAATACATTTAAAAGAAAGCCAATAATGTGTGCATTATGGTGATAAATACATAATAATACCTACCAATCTCAAAGAAAAAGCCTCGCCTATACACTAGAGTGAAGACACCACTCAAAATTGGAGAGCTAGCCGGTCCCCGAAACCCCCAAAAAGGAAGGTGACTGCAGGAGACAAATGGAACAAACAAAAAGTCCAATTTCATAAAAAGTCATCATGGGGCCTGAAAAGGCTCCCATAAATATATTTATTAGATAAAGAATGAAAAATTCATTTCGGTGAGATGTAGATTGTAAAATTAAGGGAAACCTACCTGAACAATTTAATGTGAAGTATGTCACGTAAGGAAAACTGGAGTTTACAAATAGAAAGGTCCTTAGGATTTTTTGAAGCCAATATGATAACCTAGGTTGTAATGGGGCAATTGGAGAATTTCTCAGAATGAAACAAATAGGTAATATCAGAATGAATGAAAGAGGCATAGAGATGAGCGAAGAAAGAAAAATTCACTTAATATAGAGTAGCAGTATGCTCAAGAAAGTTTACTTTGATCATTGATAGATGCTTGAATAAATAAATAAAGTCGCGCTATGGAAAAATCAAATCTCCTAAGTGATAGAAATATGTGAAATAAATTGAAAATAACAATTGGAGAAAGGAAAGGAAATATACTGGGTTAGAGCTGCCTGTGCCTGAAGCCCTCACTTCCTTATTGGGGAGGAGAGGGAAATAAAAATGTGAAATAAAAAGGTTATGGCGCTAAACCCTATTAGTGATTAGTGATGGCCGAACGGTTCGCCCGGCGGTCGTTTCGCGGCGAATTTCCGACTTTCGCCGTCCGCGGGTTCGAACGCCTTTTTCCGTCGTTCGCCCCGGCGGACTTACGTGTTTAATGTATACAAGAACTTTAACCTTTCGTGACACGTTTATCATGTGTTACAGGACAACCAATTGAGACATGACAGCTCATGGACACTTGGACATTCCCCCTAACCTATAAATACACCCGATCCGGTGGCCATTTTACATTCTTTCTTCTGTCACTGTAGGGAAAGGATCCTGTGTGGAGTAGGGACAGAGAAAACGCTAGCTATTTGGTACACAAAAGTTCTTTTCAGGACTGGTATAGGTGTTAGGTCAGCAGCCTGAGTTTCTTTTGTCAGTTTAGATAAAGGGACAGAGCGCTGTATGCTGCTATTTTAGGGACAGCTCAGCCAGATTAGTCTTTCTTCATCATCATCATCATCATCATCATTAGCTGTTACTATCAGGTCCACAAAAGAGCTGTTCCAGCTAATCGTTCCAGCCTACTCTTTTTTGCCAATTTGTATAGGGACAGGCAGGAAGCAGTGTGTCAGGCAGTGAGGATAATTTTAAAGACTTGCTGTTACTATTAGTTCCACAAAGGTTCTTTTCAGGACTGGTATCAGTGGTACGGTAATAGGCTTGTACACGTATAATATTCTTTCTTCCAAATATAGAAAGAATATTATACTTGACTGCTGCCCTTCTGCTGCAGTCTGCTAATCATTCACAACTCACTTGTTCCACAAAGCTCTTTATCAGGACTGGTAACTTGGTCTGTCTAGGGTGCTACGGTACATAGGCTTGGGTGCGGTACAGTCTGCTGTTCTGTAAGGACCGCTATCGGTCCACAATACATAGGGTTGCCGTGCACTACTGCTGACCGCTGCCCTATACTGCAGCAGTCCTTCAGCGGTATAGGGACTGACGCACAGTCTGCTAAACACTAATACACAACCTGCTTGGTCCACAAAAGTTCTTATAAGGACTGGTAACTTGGTATAGGGTGCTACGGTACATAGGCCTGAGTGCAGTACAGTCTGCTGTTCTGTAAGGACCGCTATCGGTCCACAATACATAGGGTTGCCGTGCACTACTGCTGACCGCTGCCCTATACTGCAGCAGTCCTTCATTGGTATAGGGACTGACGTACAGTCTGCTAATCACTAACACACAACCTGCTTGGTCCACAAAAGTTCTTATAAGGACTGGTAACTTGGTATAGGGTGCTACGGTACATAGGCCTGAGTGCAGTACAGTCTGCTGTTCTGTAAGGACCGCTATCGGTCCACAATACATAGGGTTGCCGTGCACTACTGCTGACCGCTGCCCTATACTGCAGCAGTCCTTCATTGGTATAGGGACTGACGTACAGTCTGCTAATCACTAACACACAACCTGCTTGGTCCACAAAAGTTCTTATAAGGACTGGTAACTTGGTATAGGGTGCTACGGTACATAGGCCTGAGTGCGTTACAGTCTGCTGTTCTGTAAGGACCGCTATCGGTCCACAATACATAGGGTTGCCGTGCACTACTGCTGACCGCTGCCCTATACTGCAGCAGTCCTTCATTGGTATAGGGACTGACGCACAGTCTGCTAATCACTAACACACAACCTGCTTGGTCCACAAAAGTTCTTATAAGGACTGGTAACTTGGTATAGGGTGCTACGGTACATAGGCCTGAGTGCAGTACAGTCTGCTGTTCTGTAAGGACCGCTATCGGTCCACAATACATAGGGTTGCCGTGCACTACTGCTGACCGCTGCCCTATACTGCAGCAGTCCTTCATTGGTATAGGGACTGACGTACAGTCTGCTAATCACTAACACACAACCTGCTTGGTCCACAAAAGTTCTTATAAGGACTGGTAACTTGGTATAGGGTGCTACGGTACATAGGCCTGAGTGCGTTACAGTCTGCTGTTCTGTAAGGACCGCTATCGGTCCACAATACATAGGGTTGCCGTGCACTACTGCTGACCGCTGCCCTATACTGCAGCAGTCCTTCAGCGGTATAGGGACTGACGCACAGTCTGCTAAACACTAACACACAACCTGCTTGGTCCACAAAAGTTTTTATAAGGACTGGTAACTTGGTATAGGGTGCTACGGTACATAGGCCTGAGTGCGGTACAGTCTGCTGTTCTGTAAGGACCGCTATCGGTCCACAATACATAGGGTTGCCGTGCACTACTGCTGACCGCTGCCCTATACTGCAGCAGTCCTTCATTGGTATAGGGACTGACGTACAGTCTGCTAATCACTAACACACAACCTGCTTGGTCCACAAAAGTTCTTATAAGGACTGGTAACTTGGTATAGGGTGCTACGGTACATAGGCCTGAGTGCGTTACAGTCTGCTGTTCTGTAAGGACCGCTATCGGTCCACAATACATAGGGTTGCCGTGCACTACTGCTGACCGCTGCCCTATACTGCAGCAGTCCTTCATTGGTATAGGGACTGACGTACAGTCTGCTAATCACTAACACACAACCTGCTTGTTCCACAAAAGTTCTTATAAGGACTGGTAACTTGGTATAGGGTGCTACGGTACATAGGCTTGAGTGCGGTACAGTCTGCTGTTCTGTAAGGACCGCTATCGGTCCACAATAGATAGGGTTGACGTGCACCACTGCTGACCGCTGCCCTATACTGCAGCAGTCCTTCAGCGGTATAGGGACTGACGTACAGTCTGCTAAACACGAATACACAACCTGCTTGGTCCACAAAAGTTCTTATAAGGACTGGTAACTTGGTATAGGGTGCTACGGTACATAGGCTTGAGTGCGGTACAGTCTGCTGTTCTGTAAGGACCGCTATCGGTCCACAATAGATAGGGTTGACGTGCACCACTGCTGACCGCTGCCCTATACTGCAGCAGTCCTTCAGCGGTATAGGGACTGACGTACAGTCTGCTAAACACTAATACACAACCTGCTTGGTCCACAAAAGTTCTTATAAGGACTGGTAACTTGGTATAGGGTGCTACGGTACATAGGCTTGAGTGCGGTACAGTCTGCTGTTCTGTAAGGACCGCTATCGGTCCACAATAGATAGGGTTGACGTGCACCACTGCTGACCGCTGCCCTATACTGCAGCAGTCCTTCAGCGGTATAGGGACTGACGTACAGTCTGCTAAACACTAATACACAACCTGCTTGGTCCACAAAAGTTCTTATAAGGACTGGTAACTTGGTATAGGGTGCTACGGTACATAGGCTTGAGTGCGGTACAGTCTGCTGTTCTGTAAGGACCGCTATCGGTCCACAATAGATAGGGTTGACGTGCACCACTGCTGACCGCTGCCCTATACTGCAGCAGTCCTTCAGCGGTATAGGGACTGACGTACAGTCTGCTAATCACTAACACACAACCTGCTTGTTCCACAAAAGTTCTTATAAGGACTGGTAACTTGGTATAGGGTGCTACGGTACATAGGCTTGAGTGCGGTACAGTCTGCTGTTCTGTAAGGACCGCTATCGGTCCACAATAGATAGGGTTGACGTGCACCACTGCTGACCGCTGCCCTATACTGCAGCAGTCCTTCAGCGGTATAGGGACTGACGTACAGTCTGCTAAACACTAATACACAACCTGCTTGGTCCACAAAAGTTCTTATAAGGACTGGTAACTTGGTATAGGGTGCTACGGTACATAGGCTTGAGTGCGGTACAGTCTGCTGTTCTGTAAGGACCGCTATCGGTCCACAATAGATAGGGTTGACGTGCACCACTGCTGACCGCTGCCCTATACTGCAGCAGTCCTTCAGCGGTATAGGGACTGACGTACAGTCTGCTAAACACTAATACACAACCTGCTTGGTCCACAAAAGTTCTTATAAGGACTGGTAACTTGGTATAGGGTGCTACGGTACATAGGCTTGAGTGCGGTACAGTCTGCTGTTCTGTAAGGACCGCTATCGGTCCACAATAGATAGGGTTGACGTGCACCACTGCTGACCGCTCACCTATACTGCAGCAGTCCTTCAGCGGTATAGGGACTAAGAGTTTTGTCACAGGGTCATTTAAAAAATGACATGCAGAGGAAGAGGCAGGCCCTTCCGCAGGGGTGGTAGGGGTAGGGCAGGAGCAACAGGCTTGAGCCAAAGTGGGAAGTTGCAGAAGGTGCGTTCAATTACTTTAAAGGATGCACCAGACTTGGTTGAGTGGCTCGCTCAGCCTTACTCTTCTGCACCCTCCTCATCCTCTCGATCTGCACCCTCTTCTTCACTCTCTGCTATGTGCACCCCCAAAGACACTACCACCAACAACACGACCACCACCACCACCACCACATACCTTCCGCTTGAGTCACTGGAATTATTTTCCGATCCATATCAAGAGGACATTTCTGATGCGCAGCCACTCTTGGTATTGGATCAGGAAGAGGAGGTAGCAACAAGCGCTACTCAGCAGTCTGACGCCAGTACCCAGATCAGCCCAAGGAGGAGGTTGGTCCCCGGTGTTGCTGCCTACTCTACTTATAGCGGTGGGGAAGGTGACGTTGATGATGACGTGTCTAGTGATGTCACGTGGGTGCCCACAAGAGAGGAAGAGGAGGGGAGTTCAGAGGGAGATATGGACCAGCAGATAGGGAGGAGAAGCAGCAATGACTTACATTGCACAGCAGGGACAAAGCAGACTGCAAATGTATCAGGAGCGAGTCATCGACCATGTACGGTCACATCTGGCGCTCCCAGGACACCGGCACATGGCTCCGCAGTGTGGGCTTTTTTTAACGTGTCCGCTGCTGACAATAGCGTTGCCATCTGCAATCTTTGCAGTCAACGCGTTAGTCGCGGTAAGCCCAATACTCACCTAGGGACGACCGCCTTAAGAAGGCACATGAGCAGCCATCACCGAGCCCAGTGGGAGCAACGGAACACACAAAGCCACACTGCAGGCTCTCACCGTCCAGCCTCGTCTTCTACTTCTCCTTCTCCTCTCTCCTCACAATTGTCCTCCACTCCACCTTCCATCACGCCAAGCTCACATTTTTCTGCAAAAAGGCAGGCTTCCGTGGGCCTAATGTTTGAGCGTAAAAAAATGATGACGCCGGATAACCCTCTTGCCCAACGGTTGGCGGCTGGCTTGTCAGAACTCATAGCCCGCCAACTACTGCCATATAAACTGGTGGACTCGGAGGCCTTTCGCAAATTTGTGGCCATTGGAACACCACAATGGAAGGTCCCAGGAAGGAAGTATTTCTCAGAGAAGGGCATCCCAGAGCTATATGGCCATGTTCAGCGGCAAGTGAATGTATCTCTGGCACACAGTGTCGGTGCCAAGATACATCTGACCACAGACACGTGGTCTAGCAAACACGGGCAGGGAAGGTATATCAGTTTTACTGCCCACTGGGTGAACCTTCTGACGGCCGTCAAGCATGTAACCCGTGGCACCCGTGTAGATTTGGTTTTACCGCCACGGATTGCATGCAGGCCTGACTCTTCTTCTCCTCCTCCTACTCCATCCTCCTCCCTCTCCTCCTCAGCTGCCTCCTCCTTTTCCGCTGCTAGCGTCTCTTCCACTGCACCGCCCAAGCTCCCCAGAACCTATTCCACATGCCAGGTGAGACGTTGCCATGCCGTGCTGCGTCTGTTGTGCCTGGAAGCAAAGAGCCACACTGGCCCGGCACTCCTTTCAGCTTTGCGTTCACAGGCAGATGAGTGGCTAACACCGCTCAATTTGACAGTTGGTAAAGTGGTGTGTGACAACGGTGCCAATCTGCTTAGCGCATTGAAACAGGGCAAAATCACGCACGTGCCGTGCATGGCACACGTCTTAAACTTGGTCGTGCAGCGATTCCTTGTCAAATACCCTGGGGTCCAGGACATCTTGCGGCAGGCAAGGAAAATCTCGGCCCATTTCAGAAGATCTTACACGGCCATGGCTCGCCTTGCTGACATTCAGCGGCGACACCATCTGCCGGTCAGACGTCTTATTTGCGATTGCCCGACGCGATGGAACTCAACCTTCTATATGCTTGATAGGCTGCTCCAGCAGAAACGTGCAGTTAACGTCTACCTGTATGAACTCTGCGAAAGAAACGGTTCTGGGGAGCTGGGTTTTTTTTCACCGCGCCAGTGGCTGCTCATGCGCGACACATGCAGACTTCTGCGGCCATTTGAGGAGATCACCAAACTGGTCAGTCGCAGCCATGGCGCCATCAGTGACATGGTACCTTATGCCTTCTTTCTGGAGCGTGCATTGCGTCGTGTCATTGATCAGGCTGTGGAGGAGCAGGAGCGGGAAGATGAGGAAGTCGCAATGCTGGATGAATTCCCAGGGGGGGCTACTCTATCTGAGACAAGTCAACAACAGGAGTCTGATGAGGAGTCAGAGGAGGATGGTGCCGGG
The DNA here is from genome assembly GCF_037356315.1 of Lithobates pipiens. Taxonomy (NCBI): domain Eukaryota; kingdom Metazoa; phylum Chordata; class Amphibia; order Anura; family Ranidae; genus Lithobates; species Lithobates pipiens. The sequence goes on along the minus strand of NW_027507764.1, from coordinate 329,663,034 downwards.
GCGGATGAGCAGGAGCAAGAAGAGCATGCTTTAAACCTTTCTGGGATCCCTGTTGTGCGAGGATGGGGAGAGGAGAATGAAGAGGACGACATTATCCTGGATGATGAGCAGGAGCCAGGCCACCACACCGCTTCCACTTTAGTGCAAATGGGGGCCTTCATGCTCCAGTGTTTTAATAGGGACCCCCGTATAAAAAGCATGAGGGTCAAGGACCAGTACTGGGTGGCAACGTACTTAGACCCCCGGTACAAACACAAAATGGCGGAAATGTTACCGCCGTCGCAGAGGGCTGTCAGAATGCAGCACTTCCAGGCCTTGCTTCGAGAAATGCTGCATTCTGCTTTTGCGTGCGCTGGCAGAGGAGCAATTCCCACTCCCAGAGAAGGATTTGCGGGTACCAATCCAACAGCGCCTGCAAGAAGAGGCCGGTTTGAAGATGTGTTGGTGACTTCGGATATGAGGTCATTCTTTCAGCCGACCCATCGACAGGTGTCATCCGGATCCAGCATCAGGGAACGCCTAGACCGTCAGGTGTCCGACTACATTGGGTTAACGGCCGATGTGGACGCTCTGAGGAGTGATGAACCCCTAGACTACTGGGTGGGCAGGCTTGACCTCTGGCCAGAGCTTGCCCAATTTGCAATCGAACTGTTGGCTTGCCCCTCATCCAGTGTCCTGTCCGAAAGGACGTTCAGCGCAGCAGGGGGGATTGTGACCGATAAGCGTACTCGCCTAGCTCACCACAGTGTTAACTACCTCACATTTCTAAAAATGAATGAGGCATGGATCTCGGAGGAATTCAACACATGTGATCAGTAGACCATGTATATGTCTATAAACAATTTTTGGAATCAAGCACACAGACCTTCTTAATTCATTTGGCTCACTTCCCTGACCCAAAAAAGCACACCGTACTATATGCCCCTACCCTCCTCTTTGAAGAGGTTGAGCGGTGTCATATTTCTACTGGGGCTGCTTATTATGAGGGGTTCCCACCATCCCTGTGCTGTGCTGACTTCCTCCTGGGTGTTCTTATTATGAGGGGCTCCCACCATCCCTGTGCTGTGCTGACTTCCTCCTGGGGGTTCTTATTATGAGGGGATCACACCATCCCTGTGCTGTGCTGACTTCCTCCTGGGGCTGCTTACGGTGCTGCTGTCAGCGCTGTATGTCACGGAGCTGCTGTCAGCGCTGTATGTCACGGAGCTGCTGTCAGCGCTGTATGTCACGGAGCTGCTGTCAGCGCTGTATGTCACGGAGCTGCTGTCAGCGCTGTATGTCACGGAGCTGCTGTCAGCGCTGTATGTCACGGAGCTGCTGTCAGCGCTGTATGTCACGGAGCTGCTGTCAGCGCTGTATGTCACGGAGCTGCTGTCAGCGCTGTATGTCACGGAGCTGCTGTCAGCGCTGTATGTCACGGAGCTGCTGTCAGCGCTGTATGTCACGGTGCTGCTGTCAGCGCTGTATGTCACGGAGCTGCTGTCAGCGCTGTATGTCACGGAGCTGCTGTCAGTGCTGTATGTCACGGAGCTGCTGTCAGCGCTGTATGTCACGGAGCTGCTGTCAGCGCTGTATGTCACGGAGCTGCTGTCAGCGCTGTATGTCACGGTGCTGCTGTCAGCGCTGTATGTCACGGAGCTGCTGTCAGCGCTGTATGTCACGGAGCTGCTGTCAGCGCTGTATGTCACGGAGCTGCTGTCAGCGCTGTATGTCACGGAGCTGCTGTCAGCGCTGTATGTCACGGAGCTGCTGTCAGCGCTGTATGTCACGGTGCTGATGTCAGTGCTCTGTATTACGGTGCTGCTGTCAGTGCTCTGTATCTCCTGCACCCTCTTGTTTGCCTACCCTGGTCCCTGACCTTCCCTCTCCTCCATTGCCTTCATTAGCTCCATAGTCCTGAATTGTCAGAACAATTTCCCAAATAAAAAAAAAATGCTTGTAGTTATCGATCCCAAATTCACCTCATACATGTATTATGCTATTGTCCAGGTGGTGGGACTACGTGCTACCCCCTAATAATTACCCCGTGGCCGCAAATTCGACCTAAAGGTTTGCGAAATTCGCCTCCCATTGAAGTCAATGGAGCCCGCGGCGAACGGTCGTTTTCGCGAACGTTTGTGTCCGTTCGCGTTTCGCGTTCGCGAAACGTCCCGTCGGAAGTTCGTCCATCACTATTAGTGATGAGGTGAGTTAACTTATCAAATCCTAGTGTTTAATTTTTTATATAAAAAGAGAAAGAAAAAGAAAAAAGCTGTTGGTGATACCGTGAAAAAAATATCCTAAAGCAATTTTATCCAAAACAAATTGTGTGTGATTAATGTGGAGTCAGCATTCATGTTCCATTATAATAAAAACAAAAAATGAGTATTAAATTATCATATGCGTATCAGCCTACTAAAAACATGTAAACCTTCATTAAATGTGCAAATTAGTGGAAATAATGTTAATATTCAACAGTATGTTAGTGTAAAACAGATTGTGCAAACATGTGCAAAAAAATGTGCAAAAAAGCAACTAAAGGTCAGAACAACCAAGGATCAGAAGTAATTTAACCATAAAATCGCATGAAGTCGCTAAATGTGCGAATAGACAATATTTTCAACCAATAATCGCATGAAGACGCATCTGTGTCCAATATAAGTCCAAAATTAATATTTGGCTTGATAGTGCTGCCTCTTCAGACTATTGTTGTAATTGTTACAAAAAGTCAATGGGGGGTATTTGATTTACTCGTGCAAATAGTGCGGGCTTTCAATTAGAGAACTTCATCCCCGGTGCGCCACTCTGTGGCCACGTTGTGTGCACTCGTTTGAGACGAACAGCGGAGTTTTTCCTATATGCACATGCTTTTAATGTAAAATGTGAGTAGATTTTAATATTAATAAACGAACGATTTGGTTAAGAACGTATTACACTATGGATATGTCTTCCCTTATATAATTAACGTTGGATACCATACGGACGGAACAACGAAGCTTCACCCAGTGCACCAGCAGCAGCCAGAGAGCGACACAGTGGCTTACATTGTGAAGGTCCATCCAGCCCCACAGGGGCATTAACTCTGGTGAGAGCATTCACATACTATAGCACAGAGTGGCGCACCGGGGATGAAGTTCTCTAATTGAAAGCCCGCACTATTTGCACGAGTAAATCAAATACCCCCCATTGACTTTTTGTAACAATTACAACAATAGTCTGAAGAGGCAGCACTATCAAGCCAAATATTAATTTTGGACTTATATTGGACACAGATGCGTCTTCATGCGATTATTGGTTGAAAATATTGTCTATTCGCACATTTAGCGACTTCATGCGATTTTATGGTTAAATTACTTCTGATCCTTGGTTGTTCTGACCTTTAGTTGCTTTTTTGCACATTTTTTTGCACATGTTTGCACAATCTGTTTTACACTAACATACTGTTGAATATTAACATTATTTCCACTAATTTGCACATTTAATGAAGGTTTACATGTTTTTAGTAGGCTGATACGCATATGATAATTTAATACTCATTTTTTGTTTTTATTATAATGGAACATGAATGCTGACTCCACATTAATCACACACAATTTGTTTTGGATAAAATTGCTTTAGGATATTTTTTTCACGGTATCACCAACAGCTTTTTTCTTTTTCTTTCTCTTTTTATATAAAAAATTAAACACTAGGATTTGATAAGTTAACTCACCTCATCACTAATAGGGTTTAGCGCCATAACCTTTTTATTTCACATTGATAGATGCTTACCATAAGCATAAAGAAAAAGCAGAATCAATTGTTGCTATGCTTAACAAAAAGCGGCATAGGGTCACTATATGGCAAAAGACTGCAGAGATGAACCAGTCGAACAACAGGTACAGCAGCTAGAGGGATTGATCTAAAATATAAAAAACAAACCAGGACAGATCCTGAAAAATCATAAGGATAAAGGTAAATGTAACTAAAGGTTGGAGAAGCAACATGAGCTGTGTGGACAGATCATGTGCTTCTCTAAGGACTGACCTTGACGACGGGATCATCACAGTCAAGCTCTGCAGGGCCGACACACCTGCACTGTGAGTGTGCCTTTTATCTAATTGCCCCATTACAACCTAGGTTATCATATTGGCTTCAAAAAATCCTAAGGACCTTTCTATTTGTAAACTCCAGTTTTCCTTACGTGACATACTTCACATTAAATTGTTCAGGTAGGTTTCCCTTAATTTTACAATCTACATCTCACCGAAATGAATTTTTCATTCTTTATCTAATAAATATATTTATGGGAGCCTTTTCAGGCCCCATGATGACTTTTTATGAAATTTGACTTTTTGTTTGTTTTGTTTGCTTCCATTTGTCTCCTGCAGTCACCTTCCTTTTTGGGGGTTTCGGGGACCGGCTAGCTCTCCAATTTTGAGTGGTGTCTTCACTCTAGTGTATAGGCGAGGCTTTTTCTTTGAGATTGGTAGGTATTATTATGTATTTATCACCATAATGACACACATTATTGGCTTTCTTTTAAATTTATTAAACCCTCGGAGATAAGTGGGCATAGTTAAGGGTTTAGGCTGTGTTCTCTCATTATGACCGGATCCACTAATTCTGTTGTATTTTATTTACAGTGAATTTTTCTCATCTGTTGTTTTTAAAAAAATTTCTTCCATCAATTACTGGCTCCCCTGAAGAAGCCTCTGAGTAGGCGAAACATGTCGGGATTTCTCATCTGAATAGCCAAGAATTTCGTTATTTAAACTAACTGATGGATTGTGAACACTGTCTGTATGGATATTAATATTTGTAGTTTCAAAATTTTGAACTTACTGTACCCTTGTGGCTGTTTTTAGTATATTTAATAAAATATTCTTTTTTACAAATATACTATTCTTCTCACTACTATTAGCACCGTAACAGTCCCATTTACCTCTCTCTCTTTTTCTCCATATTTGTTATAATTGGGATGAGGTGCGCTGTTAGATCCTTGCCTGACCCAGTTCTCTTCATCTCTCCATACACTGATAAAGGACTGCTGCAGAATAGGGCAGCAATCTGCAGCAGTGCACCACAACCCTCAAAATAGTACACCTATACCAGTCCTTACAAGGACCTTTGTGGACCAAGTAGCTAGTGATTTGCAGCCTGTACCTCAGTCCCTACACTGATAAAGGACTGCTGCAGAATAGGGCAGAAATCTGCAGCACTGCACCACAACCCTCCAAATAGTACACCTATACCAGTCCTTACAAGGACCTTTGTGGACCAAGTAGCTAGTGATTTGCAGACTGTACCTCAGTCCATACACTGATAAAGGACTGCTGCAGAATAGGGCAGCAATCTGCAGCAGTGCACCACAACCTTATATATTGTACACCTATACCAGTCCTTACAAGGACCTTTGTGGACCAAGTAGCTAGTGATTTGCAGACTGTACCTCAGTCCCTACATTGATAAAGGACTGCTGCAGAATAGGGCAGCAGTCAACTATAATACTCTTTCTATATTTGGAAGAAAGTATATTATACGTGTACAACCCTATATACTGTAAACCTATACTAGTCCTTAAAAGGACCTTTGTGGACCTAATAGTAATAGCTAGCTAGTGATTAAACTGACTGTCCCTGCTGCACACAGTGTCCTGTCCCTCCCTGCACTGACAAAAGACAGGCTGCTGCAATCACCCACAAAGCAGTGCACTGAACCCTATATACTGTACACCTATACCAGTCCTTAAAAGGACCTTTGTGGACCTAATAGTAATAGCTAGTGATTAATCTGACTGTCCCTGCTGCACACAGCGTCCTGTCCCTCCCTGCACTGACAAAAGACAGGCTGATGCAATTACCAGCACAGCAGTGCACTCAACCCTATATACTGTTCTACACCTATACCATACCAGTCCTTAAAAGGACTTTTGTGGACCTAATAGCTAGTGATTTGTGTTACTACAGTCTCTCCCTGCTCCACACAGCATCCTGTCCCTACACTGAAATAAGACAGAATGTATAATGGCCGCTAGATCAGGTGTTTTTATAAGGTAGGGGGAATGTCCAATTGTCCATTGTCATGGTTATGCAGTGATCTTCCTCTGGTTGCTTACCTCCCCTCATGTGTTCTGACTAAGAGGCCAGCCACTTCCACCTGGTGGTTTTTGTAACCTCTCCTCTAAGCATGGCTCCACCCCAGGTCCTATCAGGGAACCCTATATTAACCTGTGCACTGCAAGCCAACAGTGCTGATCAACCATTGTGTATTCATTGTGTGTTTGGCTTCCTGGTTCCTGCTTGCCGTGTGCTCTATGTTTGACTCTGTTACCGACCTTGGCGTGTTCTCAACGATTCCTGTCTGCTTGTGACCTTGACCTTTTGCATGTTCCTGACCATCCCTGTCTGCCAGTGACCCCGAACCTTTGGCGTGTTGTTCCTGTCTGCTAGTTGCCCTGACCTCTACTGTATCCCGTTACTATCCTTGTCGTTCCAGCTTGCTGCTTCCTTCTCCTGTAGTCTACTGGAAGCGTGAGCTGTGAGACCCTAGGGGCCGCGACCTGGAGCCAGACTGCAGCGAAGTCCATCCTCATCACTGGAGGCTCTGGCGAACACCCGCTGGCTCTTAGACTCTGCGCCCTGGGGAATCTATGCTCCAGCTCCCATTGGGATCTGTGTTAGTGATCCTGTAGACCTGTGTCCTGAATCTCTCTGGGTACAATCCGCAGCAGTCAGTCCTATGGTCCACTATCTAGCGGTGCACTTCTGACTCCTACGGAGTGCATCTGTCACCTGGTCTCAGGTGACCTGACATCCATGTGCTGAAATGTCTCAATTGGCTGTCCTGTACCCCTTGATGGATGTGTCATCATGGGTAAAAGTTATTTCACACTGTAAACACATATGTCCACTGGGCGAACAGTGGCAATAGGGCGAATTGCAAACACGCAAAAATTTGCCGCGAAACGACCGCCGGGCGAACAGTTCGGCCATCCCTAGTGGCTGGGGGAACATGAATGCCAATTTGTCTACCAGTTTTCTCCCCAAGTTTCTAGGATCATGTTTCTGTCAATCTCAACCTTAGAACCAACATCTGAATCCAGTAATGGCTGGGTATCATCAAGGAGCAAGTGGCTGACACTGTGGTCAAATATCTCAGACTCCTCCATGGCTGATGCTGGGGCTATGGCAGGAATAGATGTGGACAAAGAGGCAGGTTTATCCACTCTAGCAACTTCAGGGGACTGCACACTTGTCTCTGCTTGCGACAGAGGATGAGGAGGATGAAAATGGTTTAGTAAGCCAGTCCACCACTTCCTCTGCATGCTGTGGCTGGATAGCATAGGCAAACTTGCTAAACAGAGGAAATTATGACCTGCCTGAGGACTAACCACCACGTCCACCTTTGCCTGTGGATACATTTGTTGCTGGCCCCCTTACAGTGCCAAGGGAATGTCTGTCTCTCCTTGTTGTGCTCCCAGACATTATTGGGACGGAGGGGGGCGGTGCTTATAAGCAAATGTAAAGAAGAAGTGGAAATCTGTAGGTAGATGCACTTTACTCAATGTAAAGTGGTGTTTGGTGCACTTTAATTTGAGTACTCACACTACACAGACACACTCCATGGATACGTAGAGTTAAAATTAAGCTTTGGCGCTAGGACCCTTCTTATCGTGCATCTAAGTGCAAAAATGAGTGTGTTTTTTTATATATAATCTATGTATGACAATTTTATTCAGTATTGCTATTAGATAGCTTTTTTGCATTTTATTTATGTGTGTGTGTGACAACTAAAAAAATTATATATATTAACCAAAAATATATTAACCAAAAAAAATATATATTACTCCTATATCCACCATACGGTGGTGTTTGCTAAATATCTGTATGAGTACTGCTTGCAACTCCGTGATGGTTTCTATATATTCATTAATAAAATACCCAAAGTGAACAACCAAAAAATATATGACAAATATATAAAAGAATATATATAAAAAATAAATAAATAATAAACAACAAAATTATTTTGTGCAAAAGTTACTAGTTAGTGATCTAAACTCAATATTCTGCAACTACGAGTCCCAAAAGTGACGGTACAGAGTCCTTCAATATCCAAAAGAAAATTTCCAAAATCGCATCTCTAAATTGCTAAAAAATCGCATGTAGTCTTTAAAACAAATGGTAAGGTAAAGTGATTAGTGCAGGAAGGTTAGGAACATTCCTCTCCGGTGCGCCACTCAGTGTTGAAGAGATATAATTGCGCTCACCAGAGAAAGTACCCTCAGAAGGGTTAGCCGAGCGTTCACAGTATAAGCCACTGTGCTGCTTGCTTTAGACTCTGCTCCTGCTGTACTGGGGGAATGTTCACCCTTTATTTCCACGTGTGTTCCATTATTAAGTGCATAGAGGAGGAAACAAAAGTATATCCATAGTGCAACACTGTATTTTAACCTTTTTATTCAGTATATACGAAATTTACTCACAAAATCTTTAAAATCAAATCGCGTATATGTCGGCTTCGCCGGCCGCTGCTGCCTGTTAGCAGTGTGAAGGTGCATGGCCTTGGCCACGCCCTACGCGTTTCGTCAGAGCGACGTCATTTGGAGCGGCCATATTGGTGCACCTTGACGCTTATGTAGGGTGCAGTGCTCCACTGCGCTTGCGCGACAAATCCGCACCATTTTGGATGTGGGAATGCCCTGGTTTCTATACCACAGTGTTACTTTGGTTACGTACGGTGTGCGCTCTGCATCAGCGCAGGTCACACAACATCGCTCCCTCAAAGAGGGATGACACGCTTGGATACCATGTAATGTTAAATCTGTACCAAGGACACATATCATTTCTGCTGGGGAGTTCCATATTAGTGTATTATTTCCTTATCGGCTCGTCCCTAATTCTAAGTCCTATTACTGTGGAGCACTGCAGCCTACTGTTTTTACAAATGTTCAGAACCAAGCAAACAGTAGACATTAATAAAGAATATAAAAATATAAAAAATATATATAACAAACTGTAAGAGTTACTGTGTATGTGTACATAATCAGAAAATGTTCAACCATCTTATACTCCAAAAATTAAATACTTTATAATGCAAACTTATATAAAATCCCATGAATGGTATGCCCTCCCGTAGAGGTGGGCATTTGAAAAAGGGAATTTAAAAAACAATATGGATAAATTTGATGAAGAAATTTACATGAGGATGGGTGCAATTATTTTATTCTACTGAAAAAAGATCTAAAAATATATAAGATAAAAAATAAAAATATATAAGATAAAAAATAAAAAAAGAAGTAGAAATAGAATTATACCTGCAAGGGAGAAATATTAAAAGAAAATACTAATATAGTATCAAAATTAAAATGACATACTCATTAAGATGGGGGGAGTAATCTACTTATTGAAAAAGGAGGAAGGGGAGTCTTACTATTTAGTCCTTTTTTGGGTCTAATAACATAAAAGATCTTTTCTATGATTTTATGGGGTCAGGCCGAGAGCCTTCATTTCAAATGTTTTTGTACAGCCCATACGTAGGGTATACATATTCATTTGGGGTCCCACCTATATGCAGGGTATAGATATTCAATTAAGGTCCAACCTTTATATTACCCCTATATAAATAGGGACTTGAATGGTGAATGGTATTCTTTCTTATTTTTCTTATTTGTTCTAATGCAACATTCGATCCGGTCAATTGGAAAGGCTGGTATAATTCATTCATGGAAGCCAAAATCATATTCACGTGGTCCCTGGGTCGGATGTTGCACTGAATTTAATCCCATTGGTTTTATGGGTGCTGACCCTACGTTACATTCGATCCTGAATCATATGATGTATAGCCTTTAGTACAGGAGAGGGGGAACTGAATTCTTAAAATAGGTTCTCAAAAATTAGTTATCATAAATTAAAAATTAGTTAGAAAACAATTGAGATCCAAATCCACATTCATTCCCCGTGGCTGGAGGGTATCTAAGTTGTATATCCATTTGGTCTCATTTTTGGATATTTTAATTGTTTTATCCTCCCCTCTCCAGTGGGCTCTTATTTTATCAATTCCATAAAACACCATTTGCCCTGGGTCACGATTGTGGAAGTCTCTGAAGTGTCTGGAGACACTGTGTTTGGGGTACCCTTTTTTAATATTCCTGATGTGTTCCCCTATTCTGGTTTGGAGTTCTCTCGTGGTTCTCCCTACATATTGCTTGGAGCAAGGACATTCTATAATGTAGGTAACGTAAGTGCTTTTACAAGTGATGAGCTCATTTATTCTATATTCTCTTTCGTTTGAGGATGACTTGAAGGTGGTTCTCTTTTTTTCTGTTTTTTTTACTGTTTCTACAGGGGAGGCATTTACCACATTTGTAAAAGCCTTTTAAATTTCCTGCAATTTTTATTTGCCTTGGAGGATCGATTGTATTTTTAACCAGTTTGTTCCTCAGTGTGGGTGCCCTTCTATAAATGAACAGAGGTTTTTTTGGTAGGATATCTTTAAGTGAGCTGTCCGCTTTCAGGATGGGCCAGTGTTTTTTAATAATGGATTCTACATCTCTGTGTTGCCTGTTGTAACCAGTAAGGAAGGCAATTGGTAAGTTGTTAGCTTTTATCTCGCTTTTTTTATCTTCTAGTAGTTTGTTCCGTTCCATTTGTTTTATTTCATTTTTCAACTTGCGTAGGCCTTTTTCATCGTATCCCTTGTTTTTAAATCTCTCAATGATTGTTTCCGCCTGTTGTTCATAGTCAATGCTTTTGCTGCAATTTCTATGTAATCGCATCAATTGGCCCTTTGGTATGTTCCCCAGCCACTTCGGATGGTGGCAGCTGTTTGTGGGGATGTAGCCATTACGATCAGTGGGCTTGAAAAAGGTACGTGTGCCCAGCCTGTTTTCTTCTTTGTAAATCTGTAGATCCAAATAGTCCACACTATGGTTATTGTAATTGCCAGTGAATTTGATATTGTAAATGTTACTATTGATTTCATTGAAGAAGTCTTGTAGCTGTTCCACTGTGCCCCCCCACACGATAACAATGTCATCTATATATCGACGGTACAGTTTGAGGTTCTTCCTGTGTACTCCATAAATTTGCTCATCCTCCCATCTGTTGAGAAACAGATTTGCTACACTTGGGGCATATTTTGCCCCCATGGCTACACCTTTGATCTGGTTATAGTATGTTCTTTTGTACCAGAAGTAGTTGTGGTTCATTGCCATTTTTAGGCCTTCCATTAGGTATTTTATCTGCTCATGTTTCAAGTCGGATAACCGTTGCAATGCCCACTCGACGCTACTGAGCCCATCCTCTTGTTCAATGTTGGTATATAATGACTCCACATCAATGGTGACCAATAAGTCACTCTCTTCAATAGTCAACCCTCCTAATTCTCCTATCAATTGTTTGCTATCACGTAAGTAAGATTTACCTTTAGTTACCAATGTTTGTAAAAAACCATCAATATAGGCCCCTAGTCTGGAGAACCGGGAATCGATCCCACTTATAATTGGTCGTCCTGGTGGGTTGCTTTGGTTCTTGTGAATTTTGGGGACATAATACATAATATGTGTTTTGGCTGCCTTCTGTATCAAATATCTAGACTCTTTTTTATTCAGGATACCCAGAGTTCTTCCCTTTTCTACATATTTTTTAAGTTTCTTTTCATACTCAGCTTTGGGGTTTTTTTTCAGTTTTTTGTAGGTGTTGGGGATATTGAGTAGGTTTTCCATTTCTTTTTCATAATCTTGTTTGTTTAAAATCACCAATCCCCCCCCCCTTGTCGGCTGGTCTGATGACTATACCCTTACTTTCCTCTATTAGTTTAATGGTTTCCCATATATTTTTTCCTTTGGTTCTTTTTATTTCCAACTTCTTCAGGTCATTTTCAACCATCTTCTTAAAGACCTTTATGTTTTCATCCTGTGGTACCTTGGGGTTAAACGTAGAATTTTTCCTCAACTGAGAATGCCTATAAGTGGTGTTTTCATTATCCTTTGTATGTGGGTTTTTTGTCCCGAATAATTTTTTGATATTGAGTTTCCTCACAAATTTTTGAAGGTCAATGTAGGTCTCAAATTTATCAAGTCCCTTATCCGGGGCAAATTTCAACCCCATATCTAATACTCTAAGTTCCTCTTCTGTAAATTTAATCTGACTGAGATTGTAAATGCCTTCACCTACTGTTCTCTTCTTCTTTTTCTGGAGGCCTCCTCTCTTCCCTCTTGTGCGTTTTCTGTTTGCCAGCCTGGCATCCTGTATGGTTCCTCCCTTCTCTGATCCCAAGACCGATGTAAAGTGGTGTTTGGTGCACTTTAATTTGAGTACTCACACTACACAGACACACTCCATGGATACAAGATAATATACTGCAATATAATGCGGCAAACATACAGTGACACACAGAACCATATGGCAATAAACTTGCAGTAATGCACACAGAATTAAATGACGTTAAACTTGCAGTAACGCACACAGAAGTGAATGACGTTAAACTTGCAGTAACACACACAGAAGTAAATGGCGTTAAACTTGCAGTAACACACAAAACTATATGGCATTAAACTGGCAGTAACGCACACAGAACTATATGGCGTTAAACTGGCAGTAATGCACCCAGAAGTAAATGGCATTAAACTTGCAGTAATGCACAAAACTATATGGCATTAAACTGGTAGTAATGCACACAGAACTATATGGTGTTAAACTTGCAGTAACGCGCACAAAACTATATTGCGGTAAAATGGCAGTAACACTCACAGAAGTAAATAGCGTTAAACTTACAGTAATTCACAAAACTATTTGGCGTTAAACTGGCAGTAACGCGCACAAAACTATATGGTGTTAAACTGGCAGGAACCCACACAAAACTATATAGCGTTAAACTGGCAGTAACGCACACAGAAGTAAATGCCGTTAAACTGGCAGTAATGCAATCAAATAGACGGTGTTCAACCATCACTACATTGACGCTATGTGAACTGTCCCTATTCTAGCTATACACTAATGTCAAGATTACTGACGCAGTCTTACTACACTACACTGAAACTATCTGAGCTATCCCTACTCTAGCTGCACACTATACAAAGCTGAATGTTGGTCCTCCTCTCTACACTCACACTATCCCTAGACTGACACTAAACTAATAGTCTATACCAGTGATGGCGAACCTTGGCACTCCAGATGTTTTGGAACTACATTTCCCATGATGCTCCACTACACTGCAGAGTGTATGAGCATCATGGGAAATGTAGTTCCAAAACATCTGGGGTGCCAAGGTTCCCCATCACTGGTCTATACTGACAATTTAAGCAAAATAGCGCAGTGTAGCACACTAACTAATAGCACTGAACAGAGCCCTGTTTTAGCTCTTTATGCCGAAATTACACTGAAAATGTCTGCCATTGAAAGAGTACTTTCATACTGTGGGTCAGGAATGAACCATGATTGGATAAAGTCACGATTACAGTGTCCAATCATGACTCTGATAGTGCTCTGATTGGCTGAAGCTTTCACTGCTTCAGCCAATCAGGGCTTGCAATGCACTGTTCAGCACCACAATGCATTGTGGTCGGTTTGGGGGGGGCGAACAAACGTCCGAATGACCCGTTTGTTTGGCTATTCGTTGAACGTCTGAACAACTAAATTTCAGTCTGAACTTAGGCTCAGGATGAACCGTTCGCCCATCCCTATTCGCTTGTTCATACAAAGCTTTTGCCGGAATGGAATGAATTTTTGGTGCGAACAGAAGCAGGGGGTGTTTGGCTCATCTCTATACGGGATGATTTACACCACTGTGCTGCAGTATTGTTACAGGCATTGGTGTGCTAAAATACCTTTCACTGTTTTTGGCACCTTCACCTTCCCAATGAACCTGTATTGCTGAACACCATAACATGTTGTAACACACCACTGTGAATTGTGGTGTGCTGCACTTGCAAAACTTGATGCAAGAGTGTTTTTGGTCCAATGTGGTGAGTTAGGAAGCCCATTCAAATGAACGAAATATAGGTTAATGGGCACCCACTAAATACACTCCAGTGTACCATTCTAGTGTAAATGGGCTCTAACTTATCCAGCTTTACAAAGGAACTGAAATCAAAGCTATCATTTAAATCCCAGTTTCTGCCAAAACTGTTTTTTTTTTTTTACTTTTAGGTTAGGGTTAGAAACTCTGTCAGATTGTGTGGGGAGGAGCAGAGGGGATAGAAAGCCAATTAGAGGGATCTTTGTCCTTCACAGTAGTAACATTTGGTAGCTAGATATGCATGGTGAAGTAGATTTGCTTTAAAAAGAATGCATTTATGTTGTTTAACAGACCAGTCAGGGATAATTGTGTTCAAGTGGGCACTATTTGTTTTTAGTGAAGAACGCTAATGTAAGTATAGTACAGATTGTTTATAATATTTTTAAAGATGCTCCCTTAATATAGTATCACTTTACTAAGAATATCTTATATAAATGGTTGAAATTAATAAATAATGAACTGCTTTAGCATACATATGATAATTGTACGTTTTCTGACACATACTGTACATAAAAAGCATGCAATCTATATGATTCTTTAAAATCACATTCTGACATTTAAAAAAAATACCTTGCATTATCAGTAGGTAATGACAATGAAAATGTGTTTCTTTGTTATTAAAATAATTTATTGCAATTAAAGGCAGTGAAAAAATGCATTTATCTAAATGGATTTACTAAGTAGGCATTGTTATATTTACTAAGCCTTTATGTGTGCATTATTCAGTATAACTATCTAAACAGCTGTTATGCTGTTTTTTTCTGCTGAATTATAATGAAAGTCAAACAAGTGGCTACAAGCTCATATTTGCATACATTTATCATGCTCAAAGGTGGTTTTTGGTATGAACTAGAAAAAGCTTTTAACTGCATGCCTATCCCACACATGATTGTCAGTATATGTACACGTTATAAATAAAATTATTGTCTATTTTAGCACTTACAGTCCTGCTGAATTTCCAGTATTTGGAAAGCAAAATGCTTTACTGTGCTGAAGTATGTGACTGTAGAGCTGAAGGGCTATGACACTAGCTTTATTGTACAACAGAAAATAAAAAAAAAATACAAATAGGAATAGTCAATAGCAAACAAAGGGGTAAGTGCATCTTTACAGAATACGTCAAGCAGCCAGTTTTCAAGGAAGTCGAACCCACTAAGCATATATTGTTCTGCCTGTTTTCGATGCTGTCTGTTTTATCTCTATTATCACAGGCTAGGCAAGCTGTGGAATGGGCTTTGGCAATCAGAGGAGGCAGTTTGCCTTGTGGATTACTGTTGGGGGTTTCAGTGGTTGCAGTTCACTCCCTGATTTTTTTGTAAGTACCGTCGCAGTAATGAAACTTCTTCCACCAGCCCTCCAAACCAATCTTTTGCAGAATTGACCGAGGCAGTGCATTTATTCACCATGCATAATATTTTGATTAGGGTGGGTTGATCATCCCCTTATAGGATCGTCAGAATTATCAGGATGCTCACAGTCAGGGAGGGATGTGGCGTCAATGTCTGCACTGGGTTCCTGTGCATCGTTCTGCTGTGGATCTAAAGGATCAGCAGCCTCCTCAAATGAACCCCGTATCTGTGTGTCTGCCAGCTTCAGAGCATAGTAGAGAATGTCCTGGTGCTGTCTTTCCAAACTGGCCAGGTGGACTTGTCAGTGCCTCATGGTGATTGCTGAGGCAAAACTACAGCATGTTAAGTCTCTAGGGCTGCCACATCCCCCTTGTTTTGTCAAGTCATGCTGTCGACAGAGTGGTAGTGAGCAGTACCAGTAGATTTCTGGGAGTGAGCAGAAGCTAATTGTAACTTTAAAAGTAAGTAAAAGAGACCACTCAGAGGATAGGAGTAGGGAGCGTGATGCAGGTCTACTCACATGCCCAATGTGGCAATACCCCACAAATAGTACCTTGAACACTGACAAATCTGGAATAAAATGTGGTAAAATAATATAACAATGTACATTACATTTGCAAAAGGACCAATACATGGTTGAAAATATGCAAGACGATATTACTAACCTAATAATAAGTAAACATATTCATTACTGAGGATGGGTTTCTTAATTAGACTATAACTTCCCTTTACCATAGTGTAATGCAAATGAGAGTATTAAGGCAGAGATCTACAAATGAAGGTGTGTGTATATAAAAAGTTGTATTACAGTTAAATGTGAAAAAAATCCTCTAGATTGGGATTTTTAAGGCAATAAAATAATTATTTTCGAAAAAAATCTATATATAAGAAATTTTATTTTGACATGTAAAAAAGACAAATTGAGTAGAAAAATCTGTGCTTACTGTACCTCTAGGCAGACACATTGCCAGGAGACATAATTACAGATTGCCTAATGTTAATTTTATGATTTTGGACAGAATACATATTCCTACCAGAGGTGGCAACTGGAACAAGAATCTCCTTCAGCACAAAATACAGTGGATCAGATATCTTATGGCTACAACTCCTCCAGTCCTCAATGAGTCAGAGAGCTTTAGGCTTTTTCTGGACGGTTTCAGCCAGTGGTGTTGGGAGGGGGGCTGAGGGAGACTGGAGCCCCGTGTGGGTCCCCAAAAAGCCCCGGGTATTGGGCATGTACATTTCTGTTATTAGCCCTGAGCACCGCCGCTGAGTGGGGACCGTTCTGACCCCAAGTTCGGCTGAGTGACATAGCGGGTCCCGCCTTCTAGAGCCTGCAGTGCCTATGATGGACGTCCCACTTGTCGTGGGACATCCATCATAGGCGCTGCAGGCTCCAGAAAGAGGGAATTACAATTCGGCCGATGCGCCACTGTGAGAAGATCCCTTCTCAACGCTCGGTTGGGTGGCTCTCCTGTCCTGTCCTGTCATGGTTCTGGCTCTAGCTGTCTGGAGTGCCTGCTGTCTACTCTACTGTGATGGGCTTGCCGCATACTATGGCTGAGCTGCAGGAGGAGGTCAATTCACCTGAAGTTTGGTCAGGTAGGTCAGTGCATGTCAGTGTGGGTTAGTGTATGTCAGGTAGGTCAGTGTATGTCAGTGTGGGTTAGTGTATGTCAGGTAGGTCAGTGTATGTCAGGTAGGTCAGTGTATGTCATGTATGTCAGGTAGGTGAATGTAATGGTCAGTGTATGTCAGGTAGGTCAGTGTGCATCAGGTAGGTAACATCCCCACCCAGCGCCACGATGCCGGGCTCAGACTTCGGGCTGAAGCCCCTGGTCTTTTTGCCACCTAGCAACTCCCGGTTTCAGCTCTGGAAAAACAGAGTAACCTTAGGGAATCCCTTGATGGGACAATTCAATGAAACAAATAGGGATTACGTTCCCCCACATGTTGTTTACAAATAGGCAGTTCTTTCCTTTTTTCAATTCTAATCTAAATCCATTCTTCCCCATGTTTGGGATTTCCATAGATAATATTTGGAGGTGGCTTATCTTTCTCCTAGCTCCATAGTGTGATTTCCACATCTGTATACTTTGGAGCTGAAATATTGATGTTACACCTTTGGGTTTCTTTTAATTTTTCCCCCTTTTTTTAAATTATTCAGGTTCTTTCCCTCTCTATTCTCTGTTTTCATTTTTTTCACTCCATCACTAATTGAGACATATGCGACAGTCTATTGAAGGAATGGCTTTTGTTGCAATTATTTATTTATTGCTTGGTTTGTAGAGAGGCATTTCCCCGATGGTGTAAATTATTGAGTTTTTTGCAAGTTCTTACACTTGTACCGGCACACAAAGGCCCTTATATTCTAAATCAAGGTAGTTTCTTCTCCCCTGGCTGTATTGGTAATTCCAATCACCAGAGGATGCTTTTGTGTTGGCGACGTTTGTCTCCAATATGGCCGCCAATCCGGTCTCTGGATGTTGTCATCTGATAGACCAGATGGGATGATGCAACACGGAATGCACCGGCAATGCGTCTGACATCATTCTGGTGTGCCTGCGCAGTATATGGAGACACCAGGGACTGCACCTGACACCATTCCCCTCCTCTAGATGATATCTGGAGGAGTCAAAACTGGTGGAGCCGTGCCAATACAGGCAGCGGAAGTTCTACTACTCTGGAACCTTTGAATTTCACAAGCAAACTGTCCCTAACAGTAAGTAACCTCTTTTAAGCTTAGGATTTGCTAACTTGCTCCCTTGAGGAATAGATGGAACTGTAGTGTGGATAATGTATAGGTATACATATCACCCTTTGGACTTTTTTCTCCTTATCTGTCTTTAAATAGCCTATGTGTCCCTTTCTGCTTTGAGTGCCATATATTTGGATCACATCCAGCAGTCCTGTACAGGGTGAAGGGCAATTTGTGTAAATACTGGACTTTTTCCACAGACATATGGGAATTGCTTCTGCCAAAATTTACTTAACCACTACAATACAGGGCACTTTCGCCCCCTTCCTTCCCAGCCCAATTTTCAGCTTTCAGCGCTCTAGCGCTTTCAGTGACAATTGCGCGGTCATGCTACACTGTACCCAAATGAAATTGTTATCATTTTGTTCGCACAAATAGAGCTTTATTTTGGTGTTATTTATTCACGACTCCGTTTTTTTTTTTTTGCGATATAAGTGCAAAAATAGCGGAAATTTGGAAAAAAAACAATATTTTCTTTTTTCTATTTGAAAAGAAATCCAATAAAATCTAATTTTGTCATAAATTTAAGCCAAAATGTATTCTGCTACATGTTTTTGGTAAAAAAAATTCCGTTAAGTGTATAATAATTGGTTTGTGTGATCACGGACATATGTACGGAAATGATCATGTACATATGTGTGCAGGTGATCACGTACATATGTGTGCAGATAATCATTGGGACATGTGATTTTAGTGGGACATATGTGGGGGACATGTTTTTATTATTAGGGACATGTGTTTTTATTATTTGGGGACATGTATGTTTTGGGGACATGTGTGTTTTGGGGACATGTGTGGGGACTGTGTTTGTACTGTGTGGTGTGTTGTGTGTTTACACTACACTGATAATCAGTGAGTAAAAAGCTGTAAAAAGCAGCCCATACTCACTGATCATCAGCCGGCTGCAGCATTCTGCTCTCCTCTCCTCAGCGGTGACTTCCGTGTGAGGAGAGGAGAGCCGATTGCCTAGCAACCGGCTGTTTGTTTACATCACATGATGGCCGTGATTGGACACGGCCGTCATGTGATCAGGAGGGCCAATCACAGAGCCCTCCTGCCGATCTGAGATGTGCCGTGTCCCGGTGACACGAGCACATCGGGATCGCGCCGCTGCGCGGGCGCGCGCGATCCCGCTACTCCTGAATGACGTTCCTGAACGTCCTATCAGGAGTAGACGGCTCCCACCCGGCCGTATATATGCATTGGCCGGGTGGGAAGTGGTTAAACATGTATTTAGAACGTAAGTGTTCAAGTCATATGTTTGTATCTATTGAAAATTTGTACTTTATATGGTACTTATATGAATTCTAAAAATGCTACATTTTGTACTTTCAGAAGTGGTATAAATCTCAGATGAAGATTTTGCTTATGCACTTATTAGTCGAAACGTGTTGGCTTTCCTTCTACTCTTTACCATCCGGTTTCCACTGGTGGTCATTCAGAAAGTAGTTGGGAAATACCGCTTCCAACTCAATCCAAAATAATATGCATTGTTTTTAATATTTGTTTAATTATGCAACATGTTGAATTTTTCGACTCAATTTGTCTTTTTTACATAGATTTTTTTTTCTAAAATAATTAACTCATTGCCTTAAAAATCCCAATTTAGAGGTTTTTCATACATTATTGTTACCATAGGGATGATGCCAATTACACACCTAGTCACATGAGCCGTCTCATTTTTTCCAGTTTTATTACAGTTTGTCCTCCCTCGCTGCTACAGGCACTGGCTAATCAGTGGTTTGTGGTAAATGAAAACCAATTCTGACAGCCATAGGTATTTAAAGTAGAAGTTTAGTCAAAACCTAATTAACTTAAGACCTACGCTCTGCCACATTCCAACCCCAATCTATCTAGCCCTGTAAAGAAAAAAAATGCTATACTTATTTGTTCTGCAGCTGCTCTGGTCCGGTCCCACGCTGAGCTGTCAGCAGAGGCTTCAGTGTGTGGGAGTGTGCAGGAGAGGCAGCTGACATTTGGAGCCCCATAGTAAGTCTATGGGTGATGTCACTTCTCAGGCATTTCATAGCCTTTTTCAGTTCAATCCTGCACACATCAGACAGGCTGGAGACCAGACCGGAGCAGCTGTAGAGCAGGTAAGTATAGCAATTTTTTCTTTACAGGGCTAGATAGATTAGGCTTAGAATGTGGCAGACAGAAGGTATAGAGTTTTAACACTATTCAGGTACAAGGTTATCTCAAGTCATGTCATTCCCAATGAGAAGGTTATTTATGAAGAGGATAACTTAACCACTTAAGGACCGCCGCATGGCAATGTACGTCGGTGCAATGGCACCGACAGGCACAAGCACGTACGTGCTCGCCTTCCAGCGGGTGGGGGGTCCGCTCGGACCCCCTCCCGCTGGATGCAGCGGTCCGTTTCGCTGCAGGAGCGATCCGGGATGAGGGGATGGCCGTTGGTTTCTGGCCATCCCCTCTCGATTGCTCCTGTCGAATGAGAAGCTTCCCCTGCTGTGTATAGTAAACACAGGCAGGGAGGAAGTGATGTCATTCTCCTCGGGGTGGTCTTTTTGACCGGACTACGAGGAGAACACTGAAAGTAAGTGTGCACCAACACTACACTGACATGTAGGTACACATAGGCACACAAACCCACCCGATCACCCCCCCGATCGCCCCCCAATCCCCCTCCCCTCCCAGTCACAGTGTCACTGATTGCAGCGATCATTTATTTTCTGATCACTGCATTTAGTGTCAGTTGTGACAGTAAAAACTGTCAGGGCAGTTAGTGTTAGGTCCAGGGTAGCCCCCTACCCCCCAATAAAGGTTTAACCCCCTGATTGCCCCTAGAGTTAACCCTTTCACCCCCTTTTGCCAGTGTCACTAAGCAATCGTTTTTCTGATCGCTGCATTAGTGTCACTGGTGCCGCTAAGTAGCTACTTATTTTTTCAGGTTCACCGCCAGGTTTTTATAGCGCTAGGTACCCCGATATACTACCCAATAATGGTTTTAACCCCTTGATTGCCCCTAGTTAACCCTTTCACCCCCTTTTGCCAGTATCACTAAGCAATCGTTTTTCTGATCGCTGCATTAGTGTCACTGGTGCCGCTAAGTAGCTAGTTATTTTTTTAGGTTCACCGCCAGGTTTTTATAGCGCTAGGTACCCCGATATACTACCCAATAATGGTTTTAACCCCCTGATTGCCCCTAGTTAACCCTTTCACCCCCTTTTGCCAGTGTCACTAGGCAATCATTTTTCTGATCGCTGCATTAGTGTCACTGATGCTGCTAAGTAGCTAGTTATTTTTTTAGGTTCACCGCCAGGTTTTTATAACGCAAGGTACCCCGATATACTACCCAATAATGGTTTTAACCCCCTGATTGCTCCTAGTTAACCCTTTCACCCCCTTTTGCCAGTATCACTAAGCGATTGTTTTTTTGATTGCTGCATTAATGTCGCTGGTGCCGTTAGGTAGCTAGTTTTTTTTTTAGGTTCACCGCCAGGTTTTTATAGCACTAGGTACCCCCATATACTACCCAATAATGGTTTTAACCCCCTGATTGCCCCAAGTTAACCCTTTCACCAGCGATCATCGTATACGTGTCACTGGTGACGCTGGTTAGCCAGTTAGTTATTTAGGTTCCCCGTCAGGTTTTTATATAGCGCTAGGGACCCCCATATACTACCTAATAAAAATTTGAACCCACTGATTGCCCCTAGTTAACCCTTTCACCAGTGATCACCGTGTAAGTGTTACGGGTGACTCTGGTTAGTTAGTTTGCTTTTTATAGCATCAGGGCACCCGCCATTTATTACCCAATAAAGGTTTAATCCCCTGATCACCCGGCGGGTGATATCAATTAGGTTTTAGGGTCAGGGTCTGCATCGCCCCAGGCAGCGCTAGGTTAGTGCCAGTACCGCTAACACCCACGCGCAAAGCATAAACCTCCCACAGTGGTATAGAATCTGAACAGATCAATATCTGATCTGATCAGATCTATACTAGTGTCCCCAGCAGTTTAGGGTTCCAAAAAACGCATTGTTAGCGGGATCAGCCCAGATACCTGCTAGCACCTGCGTTTTGCCCCTCCGCCCAACCCACCCAAGTGCAGTATCGATCGATCACTGTCACTTACAAAACACTAAACACATAACTGCAGCGTTCGCAGAATCAGGCCTGATCCCTGCGATTGCTAACAGTTTTTTTTGGTAGCGTTTTATATTTAAATCCTGAAGGCAGTGCTTGGTTTTCGGGGTCCCGTACATGGCTAGGCTCCCAAAAAGTCCCCCACATGTGGTATCCCCGTACTCGGGAGAAGCAGCAGAATTTATTTTGGGGTGTAATTTCACTTATGCCCATAGCATGTGTGAGCAATATATCATTTAGTGACAACTTTGTGCAAAAATAAATTATTTTAATATTCCTACAACTTGTGGCAAAATATAAAATATTTCATGAACTCAACATGCCTCTCAGTAAATAGCATGGGGTGTCTACTTTCCAAAATGGGGTCACTTGGGGGGGGGGGGTTGTGCTATTTTGGCTTTTTATGGCCTTCGAAACTGTGATAGGTAGTAAGGAGTGAAATCAAAAATGTGCACCCTTAGAAATCCTGAAGGCAGTGGTTGGTTTTCGAGGTACCGTACGCGGCTAGACTCCCAAAAAGTCCCACATATGTGGTATCCTCGTACTCAGAAGAAGCAGCAGAATATATTTTGGGGTGCAATTCCACATATAACTATGGCATGTGTGAGCAATATATCATTTAGTGACAACTTTTTGTAAACTTTTTTTTTTGTGTGTCATTATTCAATCACTTGGGACAAAAAAAAAATATTCAATGGGCTCAACATGCCCCTCAGCAATTTCCTTGGGGTGTCTACTTTACAAAATGGGGTCATTTGGGGGGGGGGGGGGTTGTACTGCCCTGCCATTTTAACACCTCAAGAAATGAGATAGGCAGTCATAAATTAAAAGCTGTGTAAATTCCAGAAAATGTACTCTAGTTTGTAGACGCTATAACTTTTGCGCAAACCAATAAATATACGCTTATTGACATATTTTTTACTAAAGACATGTGGCTGAATAAATTTTGCCCTAAATGTATGACTAAAATTGAGTTTATTCGATTTTTCTTATAACAAAAATTAGAAAATATATTTTTTCTCGAAATTTTCGGTCTTTTTCCATTTATATTGCAAAAAATAAAAATCACAGAGGCAATCAAATGCCATCAAAAGAAAGCTCTATTTGTGGGAAGAAAAGGACGCAAATTTCGTTTGGTTACAACATTGCATGACCGCGCAATTACCAGTTAAAGCAGTGCAGTGCGAAATTGTAAAAAGACCTCTGGTCCTTAGGCTGACAATTGGTCCGGGGCTGAAGTGGTTAAATGAGGTCAAAACCCAACCACTAAAACCACTTATGACCTTTAACATGTTGATTTAATTTCAAAAGTTGTTTTCAATATTTTCAAATATGCAGCTTCCATTTAAAAATAAAAACCAGGTGATCCTGCCATAAAGGCACATGCTTTCCTGTTATGGGGTCAGTGACACTATTTCCTAACTGTGTTTCTGCATTATCACCCTGTCACCTGGTTTATACTGAAAAGAGCCTTGCTAAAATGCATTGTGCAGACTTGACCATCATTTAGGAAGCCAGTTCAGATGATGATTTGCACCTGATGCTATTGCGAGTGCATGTAGACAGGAAGTGGCTAAAACAGACTAGAGAAGATCAGCAGAACTGAGATGGAAAAAAAGATAAAGGCTGTATTATGATTAAAAAAAAAACAAAACAATTATGATAGATAGTACTTTAGCAAACTAAATGTTATACACTTAGAGTTTAGATTTATTTTAATGCAATCACTGAGATTTTGTAATGCTTTTCAAACATATTAAAGTGCACACAAGATTACTTAACCAGATAAAAGAAATTAATGGCGCAAGTTAAATGATCACTTAGACAGGGGAATAGTGCATTCCAATAGATAGTGGCATAAGTAAGATAAAGAACAAGTCCATCCTGGGATAGATGGAGGCAGGAAGCACGTAAGTGTTAGCAACTCAAACGCAAGCCTCTTGATAGGAGCAGAAGCAGGCTCCAGGTACATGAAAAAAAAACACAGAAGGGCCTCTAAGTGAAGACTTTTACTGTTTAATAAAATGAGTAATGTAGGCAACTCACCTTTATTTGAATTAAAAAGGGCACATGAAGTCCATCTCTGGTGGGGAAGAGTCAACACCTGCACTGTGGTACATTTCTGCCGCTTGTCTGCATCCCAGAGTCAGCTGTGTGTAGAGGTGTCAGAGAATGGTTCTCAGAAGAACTGGTACATCTGCTAATAATCTGCTAATAACGGGACAGCAGATGTGCCAGTGTGAATACGCATGTGTGCACGTCCTGGAACGGTCGCGAATATTGATGCGCAATTGTGACAGATCCTGGCGCCCAGTGGCCTATTTAGAGTCAGAAATCTGGTCCACGAGTTGCTGGATGATCATCAGCTCCACGTGTGTTTCTGTATTCCTGTTTCTGCTAGTACATTGTATAACCCTGTATATTGTGATCAATAAGGTGCCCATCTAATAGTTTTTTTTTTAAGCTATCAACACTCCCTCCTGATACCACTGCTTGTGGAAGAGAATTTCACATCCTTACTGCTCTGACAGTAAAGAACCCTCTATGCAGTTTAAGGTTAAACCGCTTTTCTTCTAATTTCAGTGAATGGCCATGTGTGTTTTTAACCACTTGAGATCCGCGCTATTGCCAAATGACGGCATTAGCGCGGACCTACATTTCCAGGACGACGTCTATTGACGTCGTCCCGGTTACGAGCGGCCTGCGCGCCCCCTGAGGGGCGCGCGCGGCGCGCTCTGTGATCGGCGAGTCCATGAGACTCGCCTGATCACCGATCCGTGTAAGGGGTCGATCCCGACCCCTTATCACGTGATCAGCTGTCAGCCAATGACAGCTGATCATGTGACAGAACGGAGCCGGTAATCGGCTATTATTCCTCCTCGCGCTGACAGCGCGAGGAGAGAAAAAAAAAGCCGATCACCGGCGGCCGTGATCGGGACATCAGTCCCGATCACGGCCAGCAATACAGCTGACCACCTGCCCCCTGCCAGTGCCCACCTGCCCACCGCAGTGCCATCCTGAATGAAAGTGCCCCCCATCAGTGCCACCCAGCAGTGCCCATAGTGCCCCCAGCGCCACCCACAGTGCCACCCACAATGCCACCCACAGTGCCATCCAGCAGTGCCACCAACAGTGCCACCCACAGTGCCCACAATCTGCCGCAAAGGTGCTGCACCCCAGTGCCGCCCATCAGTGCCCAGCAGTGCCGCCCATCAGTGCCCAGCAGTGCCGCCCATCAGTGCCCAGCAGTGCCACCTATCAGAGCCACCTATCAGTGCCACCTATCAGTGCCCATCAGTCCCATCTATCAGTGGTACCTATCAGTGCCCATCCGTGCCACTTATCCGTGCCACCCATCCATGCCATCTTATCTGTGCCCATCTTTGCCCATCAGTGCTGCCTTATCTGTGCCGATCGGTGCCGCCTTATCTGTGCCTATTAGTGCCGCCTTAACTATGCCTATCAGTGCCCACCAGTGCAGCCTATCAGTGCCCACCAATGCAGCCTATCAGTGCCCACCAATGCAGCCTATCAGTGCCCACCAATGCAGCCCATCAGTGCCCACCAATGCAGCCATCAGTGCCGCCTAATCAGCGCACTTCAATGAAGGAGAAAAATGACCCGTTTGCAAAATTGTATAACAAACTATTAAAACATGATTTTTTTTTTTTTTTTTTTTGCATCTTTTTTTGTTTGTTTAGCAAAAAATAAAACTCCGAGCTGTAACTAAATACCACCAAAAGAAAGCTCTATTTGTGGGAAAAAAATGATAAAAATTTCATTTGGGTACAGTGTTGTATGACCGCGCAATTGTCATTCAAAGTGCATCAGCGCTGAAAGCTGAAAATTGGTCTGGGACTGAGGGGGGTTTAAGTGCCCAGTAAGCAAGTGGTTAAATTCCCTTTCACTGAAAAGTTTTTCCCCTATGATAGAGTCACCAATACGGTATTTGTACATTGCTACTATATCGCCTCGCAAGCGTCTTCTGTCCAGGGAGAATAAGTTCAATTCAATTCTTATAGTGTTTCCTAGTCCCTTTATTAGCGTTGTTGCCCTTCTCTGGACTCTCTCCACTTCCAGTACATCCTTCTTGGACTGTTGCCAAGAACTGGATAGCGTACTCAAGATGCAACCAGACCAGAGTCTTGTAGAGTGGTAGAATTATCCCTTTATCCCTAATCCCCTTTTTAATGCATGGCAATGTTCTATTGGCTTTGCTTGCAGCAGCTTGGCATTGTGTGCCATTACTGAGCCTGTCATCTACCAGGGCACCCAGGCTTTTTTCCATTCTGAATTCCCCCAGGGGTTCTCCCACTAGCTAGTAACTTGCATTTGTATTATTAGCACTCAAATGCATTACTTTACATTTTTCAACATTAAACCTCATTTGGTCACCAAGTTATAGCAAAAGAAAACAACAGGAAACACATTATTACACGCAGAGAGTGGGCACCCACGGTCCCTAGTGCATAGTATTCCATATGCACAATACATCCAGCTAAGACGTAATTGTACACATGAGTCTGATTTTGTCACGCAAGCGGTGGAATTACGTACACGTCTGCGTGAACGGGGCTATAGCAAAAGCATCCCGAGAAATGCTTACAACAAAGCCTTAAAGCAAGAGAGATCAGCCCTGCTATATTCTAAACCCAGACCAACTTTGAAACAACAGACAACCAAGTTTATAACTAGGTTTTCCAGTCAACATCACTAACTTCGTTCCAGTTTAGCTAAACATTGGCATCTCCTAAGCAATGATCCAATACTAAACCGATATGTGCGGGAGACCCCTGAAATCGTATTTCGCAAAAGTCCATCTTTAGGTGATAGACTGACAGCCAGCCACTATCGCCCGAACAGTCAAGAAAATAGATCTCCCAATGGAGTTTATACATGTGGGCAGTGCACGTATTGCCCTTGGATAAGAGTGGGCACATCATTCAAACGCCCAAATGGGTAGAAATTTAACCCTCATTTTCATGCAAATTGTGAAACACCGGGGGTTATATATCTAATGTCGTGCAACTGTGGAGCTTACTATGTCGGCAAAACTATCCACCCCTTTAAGAAACGCATATACGATCATATGTACTATTCCCAGTGGGCTAAGATGCTCACACCAGTCAGTCGGTATTTAGGATTATATCATAAATTTGATACAAGTATGGTTCAATTTTTAGTCCTTGAAGTAATTCCAGAAGACCCACGAGGGGGGAATTGGGACAAAAAAATCTTACAGAAAGAGACTCTCTGGATAGAGAGGCTGGAAGCAACTAGGCCCCCAGGCATTAATGAGGTGCTATCTTACAAGCCTTTTCTATGAATAATATTAAACACTAAATAACAATAACATCCTCCCCTCCTTCTCCCCTCCTTGTTCCCCTTCTCTCCCTATTGTTGCTTGTGAAAAAAAAGCCCTCCTAAAAATAATGATCTTATATTTCCTATGTAGTTTGTTTATTAACCACTTGCCGACCGCCGCACGCCGATGTACGTCGGCAGAATGGCACGGGCAGGCATAAGGGCTTACATGTACGTCCCTTGCCTCCCGCGGGTCGGGGGCCCGATCGGGCCCCCGCCCGGTGCCTGCGGCAGTCGGTATTCGTTCGGGAGCGATCCCGGACGAGGGGACGGCCATTCATTCATGGCCACCCCCTCGCGATCGCTCCCGGCGAATGAAAATGTCCGGTGACATCACTTCCTCTCCTGTAATGTAAACACAGGAGAGGAAGTGATGTATTCTCTCCTCCGTGTCGGTAGTTTTCGTTCCGGCACCGAGGAGAGAGCCTCGGTGAGTTGCACAAGCACTACACTACACAGTAGAACATGCCAGGCACACTCACACCCCCCCTTTACCCCCCGATCACCCCCCAATTACCCCTGCCCCCACAGTCACAGTGACACCAATTGCTTTTTTTTTTTTTTTTTTTGCATTGGTGTCATTTGTGACTGTAATAACTGTTAGGGCAGTTAGGGTTAGCCCCCTTTAGTTCTAATGTGCCCCCCTAACCCCCCCAATAAAGGTTTAACCCCGTGATCACCCCCCGTCGCCAGTGTCACTAAGGCAGGGTTCACATTGCAGCGGTTTATGAGAACGAATGTGATTCGCACCGCACTGCAGTGCAAATCACATCCGATCTCTGTGCGATTCGAGTTCAGCCATTCGCCGCACCCGCCACACCCGCCGCACCCGCCGCAAATTCGCACGGGACCCTTTTTTTGGCCCGCAGCAGAATCGGATCGCATGGGTGTTCACACCATGCGATCCGAGTTTGCAGATCGCACTGCGATATGCGAACTGATCTGGGGGTGTCAGTAACATTTCACTGACACTCCCAGCAGTTCGCATAGGGCAGTGTGAACTGCCGCCGGGAGGCATGCGATGCGGGAACCCGCCGCGGATTCGTGGCGTTTCCGCATCGCTCCAGTGTGAACCCAGCCTAATAAGCGATCATTTTTCTGATCGCCGTATTAGTGTTACAGGTGACGCTAGTTAGGCAGGTAGGTATTTAGGTTCGCCGCAGCTTTTTATAGCGCCAGGGACCCCCATATACTACCGCATAAAGCCCCCTGATTGCCCCCTAGTTAACCCTTTCACCAGTGATCACCATATAACTGTTACAGGTGACGCTGGTTGGTTAGTTATTTTTTTATAGTTTCAGGGCACCCGCCATTTATTACCCAATAAAGGTTTAACCCCCTGATCACCCGGCGGGTGTCATTTGTGACTGTAATAACTGTTAGGGCAGTTAGGGTTAGCCCCCTTTAGTTCTAAGGTACCCCCCTAACCCCCCCAATAAAGGTTTAACCCCGTGATCACCCCCCGTCGCCAGTGTCACTAAGGCTGGGTTCACATTGCAGCGGTTTATGAGAACGGATGTGATTCGCACCGCACTGCAGTGCAAATCACATCCGATCTCTGTGCGATTCGAGTTCAGCCATACAGATAGTATGGCTGAATTCGTGTCGCACCCGCCGCAAACTCGCACGGGACCCTTTTTTGGTCCGCAGCAGAATCGGATCGCATGGGTGTTCACACCATGCGATCCGAGTTTGCAGATCGCACTGCGATATGTGAACTGATCTGGGGGTGTCATTAACATTTCACTGACACTCCCAGCAGTTCGCATAGGGCAGTGTGAACTGCCGCCGGGAGGCATGCGATGCGGGAACCCGCCGCGGATTCGTGGCGTTCCCGCATCGCTCCAGTGTGAACCCAGCCTAATAAGCGATCGTTTTTCTGATCGCTGTATTAGTGTCACAGGTGGCGCTAGTTAGGCAGGTAGGTATTTAGGTTCGCCGCAGCTTTTTATAGCGCCAGGGACCCCCATATACTACCGCATAAAGCCCCCTGATTGCCCCCTAGTTAACCCTTTCACCAGTGATCACCATATAACTGTTACAGGTGACGCTGATTGGTTAGTTATTTTTTTTATAGTTTCAGGGCACCCGCCATTTATTACCTAGTCTCACTAGTGTACCCCTAAATTTAGGGGTGTCTACTTTCCAAAATGGGGTCATTTGGGGGGGGTTTGTGCCATCTTGGCATTTTATGGCCTTCAAAACTGTAACGCCCTTAGAAAGCCTGAAGGCGGTGCTTGGTTTTCGGGGCCCCGTACGCGGCTAGGCTCCCAAAAAGTCCCACATATGTGGTATCCCCGTACTCAGGAGAAGCAGCAGAATTTATTTTGGGGTGTCATTTTACATATGCCCATGGCATGCGTGAGCAATATATCATTTAGTGACAACTTTGTGAAAAAAAAAAAAAAAAAAAAAAAGTTTGTAATTTTCCCGCAACTTGTGGCAAAATATAAAATATTCCATGGACTCAACATGCCTCTCAGCAAATAGCTTGGGGTGTCTACTTTCTAAAATGGGGTCATTTGTGGGGGTTTTGTGCCATCTTGGCATTTTATGGCCTTCAAAACTGTAATAGGTAGTGAGGAGTGAAGTCAAATATTTACGCCCTTAGAAAACCTGAAGGCGGTTCTTGGCTTTCGGGGCCCCGTACGTGGCTAGGCTCCCAAAAAGTCCCACATATGTGGTATCCCCGTACTCAGGAGAAGCAGCAGAATTTATTTTGGGGTGCCATTTCACATATGCCCATAGCATGTGTGAGCAATATATCATTTAGTGACAACTTTGTGAAAAAAAAAAAAAAAAAATTAAAGTTTGTAATTTTCCCGCAACTTGTGGCAAAATATAAAATTTTCCATGGACTCAAAATGCCTCTCAGCAAATAGCTTGGGGTGTCTACTTTCTAAAATGGGGTAATTTGTGGGGGTTTTGTGCCATCTTGGCATTTTATGGCCTTCAAAACTGTAATAGGTAGTGAGGCGTGAAATCAAAAATGTACGCCCTTAGAAAGCCTGAAGGCGGTGCTTGGTTTTCGGGGCCCCGTACGCGGCTAGGCTCCCAAAAAGTCCCACATATGTGGTATCCCCATACTCAGGAGAAGCAGCAGAATTTATTTTGGGGTGTCATTTCACATATGCCCATAGCATGTGTGAGCAATATATCATTTAGTGACAACTTTGTGTAAAAAAAAAAAAAAAAATTTTTTTTTGTCATTATTCAATCGCTTGAGGCAAAAAAATAAAATATTCAATGGGCTCAACATGCCACTTATCAATTTCCTCAGGGTGTCTACTTTCCAAAATGGGGTCATTTGGGGGGGTTTTGTACTGCCCTGCCATTTTAGCACCTCAAGAAATGAGATAGGCAGTCGTAAACTAAAAGCTGCGTAAATTCCAGAAAACGTACCTTAGTTTGTAGATGTGACAACTTTTGCGCAAACCAATAAATATACAATTATTGACTTTTTTTTTACCAAAGACATGTGGCTGAATACATTTTGGCCTAAATGTATGACTAAAATTGAGTTTATTGGATTTTTCTAATAACAAAAAGTAGAAAATATCATTTTTGTTCAAAATTTGCGGTCTTTTTACGTTTATATCGCAAAAAATAAAAATCGCAGAGGCAATCAAATACCATCAAAAGAAAGCTCTATTTGTGGGAAGAAAAGGACGCAAATTTTGTTTGGGTACAACATTGCATGACCGCGCAATTACCAGTTAAAACAGCGCAGTGCCAAATTGTAAAAAGACCTCTGGTCATTTACCAGCAAAATGGTCCGGTCTGAAGGTGGTTAACTTATTGGTACACTCAGTGTGTGTACAGATGAATACAGGGGAATTCTAATGATAGGGGGGAACCAAAGCAAGAATAAGTGTTGTTATGTAAACAAATTTCAAAAGAACACAGGCAGGCCTATAGTAGCCAACTTGTGTTTGTTTCGTTGTACAGATATGGGTTGGTGGGGATAATACCAAGCAACCCCAGAAATGGTAAACCTATAAATTGATATATTCATAGCCTGATCCCGGGTATATATTTTATGGTGGGGGACCGTATATACCATCTTCTCCCTCCAGCAGCAAAAAAAAATCTATTTTTTTCCTTTTTTTTTCCTTTTTCTTTTTACTCTATGACTTGCTCTGAATTTATAATGTCTTTCTTCTTATGTTCCTTTCCAATTTTTTATGCTCTTTTCCAGGAGGGTCAGTGCGAGAGCATCAGTATGGCCACCCGGGCCGCGGGCAGTCTGCTTCCAACCTCCTCCCTCCGGCGTGTGTATCAAGTACGGGTGGGCGGGGATGCCTTACCGGCTCCTCACGGCCTGAGTGGGCGCAGCGTCTTGCTGCGCCCAGTACTGCGCATGTGTGGACGGTTGCTGTGGCCGCGCTGAGTCCACACAGGGGTGCTGCGCATCCCCGTTCGAGCGCATGCGTGGTGCACATGTTATGGCCAGTCCAGCCTGACGTCAGTGACGCTGACGTTGCCGGACAGGTTGTGTATAAAAAAATCTGGTCAAGAGTCAGTTGCGTGCAGGCTTGCAGCTTGCTGCATGACTCCCAGAATATCGGTTTATATGGGCTAACTTTTTTTGGCTTTTGGGTCTGCATTCATTTTTTTGGGTGAACTCTCGACGCTAGGCCACCACAGGTATCCACTCTAATGACCAGGTATGTCTCAGTTTTGCTCCTTTGTTAATACTGTTATAATGGTCTACATTTCTACACTGATGGAGGAACTCTGACGGGCTGGCCCCCATTAAATAAATGAGAGGCCGCTCAGCTAAGAGTATCTTACTGGATAGAAAATATGTTTTATATATGGATTTTTTCCCTCAAAGGAATGATTTTTGGGATCTGGGACATTACTATATATATATATATATATATAATAGACAAAAGTATCCCTGCGCTATCAAAAATCTATTAAGCCTCAATTAGGGTTGCAGCCAAACACCGACAGAGGTATAAGCCCTACCACTGAAACATATAGCAACAAATCAAATAAATGGTGTTGCGCTCCCTTAAACTAAATAATATTAATCCATGAAATGCTAACCAATAAAAACATAAATTATCTGTGCATAAATTCTGATTCCCGTGATAAATCGTGATCAGTGATCAAAGTGACTAGTGCAACAAAGCATTCCAAACGAATATATATATATATATATATATATATATATATATATATATATATATATATATATATATATATATATGTAAAGAAATAGAAACCACATATATAAAATCGCATAGACCAAAGTAAAAATCGCATAAAATCACCCAGTGATAGTGATGAATACCAATAAATAGATTTTCTTACTCGGTGTAAATAGAAACACATAAAATCGCAAAGATAGAAAAGAAATCGCATATACCCATAAAGTGATAAATGCAAATAAATAAAGTATGAAATCACACAGTGATAGTGATGAATACCAATAAATAGATTTTCTTACTCGGTGTAAATAGAAACACATAAAATCGCATAAATAGAAAAGAAATCGCATATACCCATAAAGTGATAAATGCAAATAAATAAAGTATAAAATCACACAGTGATAGTGATGAATACCAATAAATAGATTTTCTTACTCGGTGTAAATAGAAACACATAAAATCGCATAAATAGAAAAGAAATCGCATATACCCATAAAGTGATAAATGCAAATAAATAAAGTATCACACAAAGTGTGTATAAAGCAAAATTGAATAGTGAAACATTCAGTGCAAACAAATATAGAAGTCTCTCAAACTGCAAACAAAAATAAAAAAGTGGCAAAAAAATCCGTAAAGTGCATCTCGTAGTAGCAGGTGCAATACAACGTAAACTGTGCACACTCTGGTGTCTCTTCAGTGTCCCGCAGTTAACATATAGGGGGGCCCCTTACCTTACTGCTGTAAGGCAAACAGCATAAAGAGACCAAGGTCTCAGATGGTGACAGCGGTGTACCCTTAGTTCCAAGCTAGGAGGACTTCTCCCCACATTAAGGCAGGATCTCACAGAGAAGGAAACAGGAGGGCTCCAAATGGTGAAGTATGTATACACTTTTATTACAAAACTCAAACAAATGGAAAGGTACTCACAAACAAATCAGTTTAAAAACGCCAGATAGCAGTTTAAAATGTTCCTTTTCGTCTTTCAGACGTGGCTTCCTGTATCCACAAGCACTTCCTTCCCACGCGTATCGTCATGTGACTTCATCAGGGATGCATTATGGGTATAAGGAAGTGTCTTTTATATTGTTTATCTACGGTGGCCATTTTCCCGAAGTCTCCTATTCGTTAGCATTAGGTCGGCCATTTTCCCGAAGTTTTTTTTTTTTTTTTTTTATTACTTGATTAAGATAGTAACTATATATTGCCCCTAATGGCTAAAACCACTAAATATATTACTGAAAGTTATAAAAGCTATTAAAATATAAAAAATATTAGTTAAAATTTATTTTCCTGAGGTAATAGCATGCACTGCACCAATGCACACCACTACCACAGTACTATAGAAACAAGGTGTTAAAATGGGTGGCCACATTTACTTCAGATAGTGTAACTCCTAAAACAGTAAACGAGAGCCGAGGCGTGGATACAGGAAATAACGTTTAAGATACTACTAATCAGGGAGGACACAGGCCAAGAAGAAATTGAAAGGTGAAGGTATCTTCAATCTGAGTGGTAAACCGCTGACACAGGAAGAAATTGGGGTATTAGACAAAGGTTTGAAATATGCACCAGTCAAAAATTTGGATAAGTTTGAGACTTATATACAAATTCAAAAATATGTTAGAACATTGAATATAAAAAAATATATAGCTAGTAACCCCTTTAAAAAACGTGCACCCGTGGAGAACTCAGATGTGGTTCATAGTTCTCTAAGGAATAAGTCTATTTTTAATCCACCTGTAAATAATAATAAACATGTAGATGTTTTTAAAAAAAGCAGTGTTCCAAGAACTAAAGGATTTGAAAATTAAGAAATCGGTAGGACCAACGTTTATTAAATGTGGTATAAACAAACTAATAAAGAGAAAAGATATTGTAATCCGTCCAGCAGATAAAGGGGGTGGGATTGTAGTTTTGTCTAAAGTACAATATAAAGAGACAATGAATAAGTTATTGGAAGACAGAGATACATATGCATTATTGCCCAGCAACCCTATATTCAAATGCAGGAAGGCACTGGAACAAGTCATCCATTTGGGATTAAAGAAAAATATTTTAAATAAGAAGGAGGCGAAATACCTAATTCCGGAGTCATGTAGAACACCTGTCTTATACTCGATGCCTAAAATACATAAAGACAACATGAATCCACCACCGAGACCTATAGTTAATGGGATAGATTCCCTCACTGCAAGAATCGGACAATATCTGGACAACTACTTACAACTTGTAGTAAAACAGACCACAGCGTATTTGAGAGACACAAAACAAGTATTACAGTTGATTGAAGAGTTACCGAAAGGAGATACACCATGGATATTAGCGACTGCAGACGTTGCGTCACTATACACAATAATTCAGCACTATCAGGCGTGTGAAGCTACAAAATGGGGACTGAGGAAATACTCAACTTTGTCATGCTTTCAGAGGAAATATTTGATCAAGTGTTTAGACTTTTGTTTGAAAAATAGTTATTTTTGGTACGATAGGAGTTACTACCATCAGAAAATAGGAGTTGCAATGGGGGCAAAATTTGCACCTAGTGTGGCATGCCTTTTTATGTCCCAATGGGAAGAAGAGTCGGTATTCAAGAACCCCCCAAAAGAACTAATAATCTTTAAAAGATATATTGATGATATTCTGATACTGTGGAAGGGAGAGAAAGAGAGTCTGACCACTTTCTTCGAAGAATTGAACAACAATGATAGAAGTATCAGTCTATCATGGGAGATAAGTGAGAAATCAATTTCCTTCTTGGACTTAGAAATTTGGCAGGAAGATAACATACTTTATACTAAAACTCATTTTAAAAATGTTGACAGAAATAGTTATTTGCCAGTAGATAGTTGTCATCATCGTACATGGCTATGCAATATTCCGAAGGGCCAATTGATTAGGCTGCGAAGGAACTGCTCCCTCCCTGGAGATTTCTTGATGCAAGCAAGGAAAATTGGACAAAGGTTCATGGACAAAGGATACAGAAATGTAGAAATTGAGAAGAAAATTATGGAAGTAAAAGAGATGGATAGAGTAACATTGATTAAAGACAAAGAACCGACTACAGATAAACCGAATGAAGTACCAATAATACTTAACTATAACATGCAATACAAAAGTATAGAAAAAATGATTAAAAAGCATTGGCATATATTACGGTCAGATGCACATTTACAAGGAATTCTACCTCAGCATCCGAAATTTATTTATAAGAAGGCCCCGACGCTAAGGGATACAATTGTGAAGAACGTACCCGATCCACCGTTTAATGGGGTTACATTTTTCACTGGAAAAGGATTCTATCCATGTAAACGCTGCTATGCCTGTACAAGGATTAAAAGACCAGTCGAAAAGAAATTTAGATTTATGTCAACCAGTACCGGTAATTCATATGAAATAAGAAATTTCATAAGCTGTAATACGGAAGGAGCGGTATATGTTCTCCAATGTAGCTGTGGCCTACAGTATGTAGGACGAACAAAAAGACCACTAAAAGTACGGATTAAGGAACACGTAAAAAACATCATGAGCGGCTTTGACAAACATAGTGTGTCCAGACATTTTAGCACTCACCACAATAGGGACCCCACCCACCTGACGTTTTGGGGGATTGAACCCTATAAAAAACATTGGAGAGGTAGCCATAAAGTCAGGACACTGAGCCAGCTTGAATCCAAGTGGATTTTTATTTTAGATACTTTTTCACCCCAAGGCCTGAATATAGAGTTTGACGTGAACTGTTTTATTAGTGATTTCTAATGATATAACGTTGAGGATAACTAAGGGATTTAGAAGATGAGTACTGACTATATAGTATTGATTTGCGTGTATTTTTAATGATTGATTAGTAGTATCTTAAACGTTATTTCCTGTATCCACGCCTCGGCTCTCGTTTACTGTTTTAGGAGTTACACTATCTGAAGTAAATGTGGCCACCCATTTTAACGCCTTGTTTCTATAGTACTGTGGTAGTGGTGTGCATTGGTGCAGTGCATGCTATTACCTCAGGAAAATAAATTTTAACTAATATTTTTTATATTTTAATAGCTTTTATAACTTTCAGTAATATATTTAGTGGTTTTAGCCATTAGGGGCAATATATAGTTACTATCTTAATCAAGTAGAAAAAAAAAAAAAAAAAAAAAAACTTCGGGAAAATGGCCGACCTAATGCTAACGAATAGGGGACTTCGGGAAAATGGCCACCGTAGATAAACAATATAAAAGACACTTCCTTATACCCATAATGCATCCCTGATGAAGTCACATGACGATACGCGTGGGAAGGAAGTGCTTGTGGATACAGGAAGCCACGTCTGAAAGACGAAAAGGAACATTTTAAACTGCTATCTGGCGTTTTTAAACTGATTTGTTTGTGAGTACCTTTCCATTTGTTTGAGTTTTGTAATAAAAGTGTATACATACTTCACCATTTGGAGCCCTCCTGTTTCCTTCTCTGTGAGATCCTGCCTTAATGTGGGGAGAAGTCCTCCTAGCTCGGAACTAAGGGTACACCGCTGTCACCATCTGAGACCTTGGTCTCTTTATGCTGTTTGCCTTACAGCAGTAAGGTAAGGGGCCCCCCTATATGTTAACTGCGGGACACTGAAGAGACACCAGAGTGTGCACAGTTTACGTTGTATTGCACCTGCTACTACGAGAAGCACTTTACGGATTTTTTTGCCACTTTTTTATTTTTGTTTGCAGTTTGAGAGACTTCTATATTTGTTTGCACTGAATGTTTCACTATTCAATTTTGCTTTATACACACTTTGTGTGATACTTTATTTATTTGCATTTATCACTTTATGGGTATATGCGATTTCTTTTCTATTTATGCGATTTTATGTGTTTCTATTTACACCGAGTAAGAAAATCTATTTATTGGTATTCATCACTATCACTGTGTGATTTTATACTTTATTTATTTGCATTTATCACTTTATGGGTATATGCGATTTCTTTTCTATTTATGCGATTTTATGTGTTTCTATTTACACCGAGTAAGAAAATCTATTTATTGGTATTCATCACTATCACTGTGTGATTTCATACTTTATTTATTTGCATTTATCACTTTATGGGTATATGCGATTTCTTTTCTATCTTTGCGATTTTACGTGTTTCTATTTACACCGAGTAAGAAAATCTATTTATTGGTATTCATCACTATCACTGGGTGATTTTATGCGATTTTTACTTTGGTCTATGCGATTTTATATATGTGGTTTCTATTTCTTTACATATATATATATATATATATATATATATATATATATATATATATATACAGTGGTGTGAAAAAGTGTTTGCCCCCTTCCTCATTTCCTGTTCCTTTGCATGTTTGTCACACTTAAGTGTTTCGGAATATCAAACCAATTTAAACAATAGTCAAGGACAACACAAGTAAACACAAAATGCAATTTGTAAATGAAGGTGTTTATTATTAAAGGTGAAAAAAAATCCAAACCATCATGGCCCTGTGTGAAAAAGTGATTGCCCCCCTTGTTAAAACATACTATAACTGTGGTTGTCCACACCTGAGTTCAATTTCTCTAGCCACACCCAGGCCTGATTATTGCCACACCTGTTCACAATCAAGGCATCACTTAAATAGGAGCTGCTTGACACAGTAAGGTCCACCAGAAGATCCTTAAAAGCTACACATCATGCCGAGACCCAAAGAAATTCAGGAACAATTGAGAAAGAAAGTAATTGAGATCTATCAGTCTGGAAAGGGTTATAAAGCCATTTCCAAAGCTTTGGGAATCCAGCGAACCACAGTGAGAGCCATTATCCACAAATGGCGAAGACATGGAACAGTGGTGAACCTTCCCAGGAGTGGCCGGCCGCCCAAAATTACCCCAAGAGCACAGCGACGACTCATCCAAGAGGTCACAAAAGACCCCACAACAACGTCCAAGGAACTGCAGGCCTCACTTGCCTCAGTTAAGGTCAGCGTTCATGCCTCCAGCATCAGGAAAAGACTGGGCAAAAATGGCCTGCATGGCAGAGTTCCAAGGAGAAAACCACTGCTGAGCAAAAAGAACATCAAAGCTCGTCTCAATTTCTCCACAACACATTTTGATGATCCCCAAGACTTTTGGGACAACATTCTGTGGACCGATGAGACAAAAGTGGAACTCTTTGGAAGGTGTGTGTCCAAGTATATCTGGCGTAGAAGGAACACTGCATTTCATAAAAAGAACATTATACCAACAGTAAAATATGGTGGTGGTAGTGTGATGGTCTGGGGCTGTTTTGCTGCTTCAGGACCTGGAAGACTTGCCGTGATAAAAGGAACTATGAATTCTGCTGTCTACCAAGAGATCCTGAAGAAGAATGTCCGACCATCTGTTCGTGTACTCAAGCTGAAACGAACTTGGGTTCTGCAGCAGGACAATGATCCTAAACACACCAGTAAGTCCACCACCGAATGGGTGAAGAAAAACAAAATGAGGACTTTGGAGTGGCCTAGTCAAAGTCCTGACCTGAATCCTATTGAGATGTTGTGGTATGACCTTAAAAAGGCCGTTCATGCTCGAAAACCCTCCAATGTAACTGAATTAGGACAATTCTGCAAAGATGAGTGGGCCAAAATTCCCCCAGGACGCTGTAAAAGCCTCATTGCACGTTATCGCAAATGCTTGGTTGCAGTTGTTGCT
The DNA here is from genome assembly GCF_037356315.1 of Lithobates pipiens. Lineage (NCBI taxonomy): Eukaryota > Metazoa > Chordata > Amphibia > Anura > Ranidae > Lithobates > Lithobates pipiens. The sequence goes on along the minus strand of NW_027507764.1, from coordinate 329,623,656 downwards.
GCTAAGGGTGGCCCAACCAGTTATTAGGTTTAGGGGGCAATCACTTTTTCACACAGGGCCATGATGGTTTGGATTTTTTTTCACCTTTAATAATAAACACCTTCATTTACAAATTGCATTTTGTGTTTACTTGTGTTGTCCTTGACTATTGTTTAAATTGGTTTGATGTTCCGAAACACTTAAGTGTGACAAACATGCAAAGGAACAGGAAATGAGGAAGGGGGCAAACACTTTTTCACACCACTGTATATTTGCACACATACTTATCTATTTACTTTTTCAAGGAGCTGACTGAATATTTGTGCATGCCTTTTTGTTTTTTTAAATGGTGAGTAGGCATTATAGACACATGTCTAGTCTCACCGAAATATGTTTTTTGTTGATATGTAATTATGGCATTCTTTGGCCAACTATATGTATGTAATATATGTGATTGTGTTTTATAAAACAGAGGCTCCTGAGGAAGCAATAATATCGAGAAACATGTTGAGAAATCTTCTGTGATTTTAAATGTGATCTTCAGGACCCGTGACCATACTTCAGCAATCATTGTTCTAAACGAGAGGGACTATAGGCTCCTGAGGAAACGATAATATTGCAAAACATGCCGAGCGATCTTATGTCATTTTAATTGTGATCTTCAGGACCTGTGACTATACTTCAGCAACCATCGTTCTAAACGAGTGGGACTATGTAATTATATTATCAACAATTTCTCACAGGAACCAATATTTTTGATGTTCTATTATTGCTTGTTAAGGATAAAGTCATGGGCCTGTTGAATATACAATAATTTTTAATAAGTGTAGTTTATTTAAAAAAATATTTGTAGACCTTGTAATATGAACAAATAAAGAGATTGTTATATTTTTGTATCTGTGCCTGAAAAGTCCATATCTTTCCATTTCCATAATTTTTGACCATTACTGAGCCTGTCATCTACCAGGACACCCAGGCTTTTTTCCATCGTGAATTCCCCCAGAGATTCCCCCTAACCAGTAACTTACATTTGTATTATTAGCACACAAATGCATTATTTTTAATTTTTCAACATTAAACCTCATTTGCCATGTAGTTGCCCACCCCATTATTTTATTTAGGTCTTCCTTTAAGGTTTCCACATCCTGTGGTTAAGTTATTGCCATGCTTAAAGAGGAAGTAAACCCTGATGAGTTTACTTCCTCTTTCATTCCTTGCAAAGGTAAAGCATAATGGACTACTATGCATCGCAATAGTAGTCCATTATATGTCACTTACCTGACACAGGAGCCAGCGAAGTCACCGCTGTCCCCTATAGTCTGGCGCATCCATCTTCTTGGTGGGTCTCGCCACTCCGTCGCTGTCATTCGACGAAGCCGCCCTGACGTCACTCTCGCGAATGCGCACGGGAGCCGCCGTGCGCGGCATATCGCCGTTGACCGCGGCGCTCAGTGCGCCTGCGCACCGCTGTCTACGGCGCATGCACCGTAGACAGCGGTGCCTGTCTTTCGGCAAATATCTCCTAAACCGTGTAGGTTTAGGAGATATTTCTTGGACCTACAGGTAAGCCTTAATCTAGGCTTACTTGTAGGTCAAAGTGTGTTGTAAGGGTTTACAACCACTTTAACTTTGTATCATCTGCAAATATTGAGATTTAGCTATTTATCCTATCTTCTATATTGTTTATTAATAAATTAAATAGAATAGGTCCCAGGGCAGATCCCTGGGGGACTCGACTTATCACAACTGACCATTCCAAGTACTCTCTATTTATTACCACATTTTAGATCCGCCCCTGTAGCCACTTTTCAATCCAGGTACTCACCCTGTGGTCCATGCCGACAGACCTCAGTTTGTAAAGTAAACGTTTGTTGGGAACTGTATTAAATGCCTTTGCAAAATCCAGATACACCACATCCAAGGCCTTCCTTTATCTAGTTGGCAGCTCACTTCTTCATAGAACATTAGTAGATTGGTCTGGCAATAACGATTCATTGTGAATCTGTGCTGATTACCACTTATAATTCAGTTTTTTTCTAAAATCTTGGATATGGTCCCTTATCATCCCCTCCATTAGCTTACATACTATTGATGTTAGGCTGACTGGTCCTTAGTTTCCAGAGATATATCTCTGACCTTTTTTTAATCAGCTGGTATCATTCCAGTCAGTAAACTGTCCATAAAAATTAGGAACAATGGTATAGCTATTACCTGGCTAAGTTCCTTAACCCCTCCCCGCCGAGCGTATGCAGATGTGCATACTTGGCTTTCGGGGGGTATACCGGGATGATGCCCGTATCTGCAGGCATCATCCCGGTTCCGTTTTTTACAGCAGGCGATTGGCTATCCAGCCATAACAACCGATGCGGCTAAAAGCCGCTCAGCTGTTATACTGGAGGAGCGGGAGGGGACGTCCCCCCTCCCGCCACCTCCCGCCGCTGTTACCGGTGCTCCCACTCGATCGGGAGCACCGGGCATTAGCGGTAGGATGACCAGAATACCAAATGGATGGAAGGATGACCAGAATACCAAAACCCAGGTAAGTAAGTTAGCAAATCCAAATTGAAGCCTCATAACAACTAACAAGGAAATAGTATGTGACAGGACAAAATTAAGAGGCTTATACAGCAATGCTAGAAGTCTGGCTAACAAGATGGGAGAACTGGAGCTGCTATTGCCTCCAGATGATATAAACATTAAATACCATAGAAGTATGCTACATTGGTTCAGGGTGTCAGATACACATATATGTGATGAAGAACTTTAGATAAAATTAGAAAGAGTTAAAAATGTATATAGAAATGAATACATTTCTTATGTATAAAATGGTTCACTCTAATAATGTCAAATAGTTGTGCCCAGCTATATGTTGTGGATGAGAAATCTGTTTATGTATAGAGTTATATTTATAGGAGACACCATTAGAGTTTACAATATATAGAATAAAATGATAGGGGATGGAAGGCAAACAAAAATTGGGGGGGAGGGAGAGGTGGTAATATATTAGTATACATTAGGTATCGACATACACAGCTCCATGTTATTCATAAATGAAAAAATGTGTGTCTCAGCATGGATACACAGAGAGGATATACCTATCCTTGTATAGGGTAAATGTGCATAAAGAGGGATTTTTCTTTAGCCCCCCCCCCCCCCCCCGGTATATTAATCATCTGGAGGCACTATGCTGTGTATAGATGAAGCTACAGACTCTCTCAACATAGGCAGATAGGCAACAAATAAATAGGTTCCCTTTTTCTAAGGTAGGTACACATAAATAAATAGTTTATGTGTGTTTCCCACTAATGTGCATATATGTGTGTTCCCAACTAATGACAGCTGCAAGCCTGTACTGTACACAGTATGTATGATAAGTGTGAGGACACTAGAGGGTACAACCAATGGGGGATATACTCTAATGTATACTTACTGAAAAATAGTAAAGACCAACCACTACAAAAAAAACTTAAAGCCACCCAACCAATCAAGTCCTGTAAAAAAATTAAAAGAAATGTGTGAATGTTTCAAAATTATATAATAATGGGAATCTCAAGTTCTTAATTTAGTCCACTGGGGGAAAGTGTATGTAGAGTATATACAGTATTCAGTGCGTCTCCCTATTGCAGAACCTGAATCAATCTGCTTTAAGGAGACACTTGGGCATCTGTTCTATAACCCAGACGTATAGACCCTAAGTGGACTTCTGGTGAAATTTGGCAAAATCACAGGGGACACTATGTTTGTTCTTTCCTTCTTCCACTATTGTGTTCACTAAAACACTTTCTGTTGGGGAGAATGGTACAACCTACGTAGAGAAGTTTATAGGGACTGGTTAAACAATATATGACAAAATCAGAGGAGCAATTGTAAAATTCTTCTAGTTTGTAGATTTGCCCTTTGCTCTAAATTCCTTTTTACCACGTTTGTTTTTTTTACACTGATACATGCCTTGTAACAAGATAAGCCAAAGTTGGGCAAATGAAGCAGTGTTAATGGGCTTAAATTTACTGGAAGAAATTTTATTTTTATTTTCAATTGTTTTTTATTAATTTTCAAAGAACAGAGAAGTAACATTACAGTATTACATTACATAATACAATTACCTTTTTGAAGTAATACTTATTAAATAAAATGACATACCTACATTTTTCTTTAGTAAATGAAGGCACCGCGCACCCTACTTCACAATGTGGATGCCGCAGAACCCTATGTAGGCAAGGTACAGGAAGGTTATGTATTCGTTACAAGAAGAGGCAACTCCTTATAATTCTTATTTCTGGAATGCTTACTTTTGTAGCAAAAAACAGTCTAACAGTTAACCAGACGATTAATGTGTAATGAAATATAGAACGAAAGTAAAAAAAAAATAAAAGAGAGTATACAAATATCTGTACCATAGCTAGATATACATTTCTATTTCTCATTTAATTTTTCTAAACAATTCCAGTAAATGGGTTACACACCATTAGAGAATCTGGAAGTCCAGGGTGTCCATTGACCATTAAAGGATATAAACGAGTGGGACTGCACAGCAAAATGCTTTTCATAGGAGTGATGTAAGTTGACTCCTTGGATAACTTCAGTGGTATTGGGTACTAGATTGGTTTTCCATTTAAATGTGATAGTCAACCTTGCAGCAATAAGTACATGGTTTACTATGTTTCTAAATTGTGCTGGAATTTCCTTAATTGTGAGATTAAGGAGGGCCAATTGTGTCGTTTTATAAAGAGCCACTTATAGAGGAGATTAGCTTGAAAATTGTAAAAAAAAAGCTAGAAATGTGTTTGCATTCCCATAGGATATGGTAAATGTTGCTCCTTATTCCACACTGCATCCAGCATGTGCTAGATTCCAAGGGGAAAATTAGGGATAATCTTACTGGAGTAAGATAAGATCAATGTAGGATAATTAACATAAGGTCCCAATGATTAGTGCAATGTGAGTATTTGTAGCAAATTCTAATTGTGTCTTTCCATTTCTCTGGAGAGGAAATGGTGCCTAAATCCTTTTCCCAATTGATCACATTGGAAGTTTTGGTAAAGACGTGCTCACGTTGTAAGAGGGAGAAAAACCAAGATGAGCCTTTGGGCTTATCGTGTTTGGACATCAAGTAGTTCCATGCGCCTCTATGTATATTATAGGATGCTGCTGGCTGATTTGTTTGAAAGTGCTGTATCTGGATCCTAGAATAAGCATGGAATTTTGGTCTTTTTGAAATTAATTCTTTATACATAAACATGTTATCCTTTAGCCAGGATTGAATATTAAGGTTCAGGATAAGGTATTAATAAATTTGGAGATGTGCTATTTCTTGTCACGATTTAGTTGTAGGATCTAAGCTATTGTGGAGCTTTTCCCAGGCAGAGATGGTCGCTGCAATTGAGGGAGAATTGGGACAACTTAGTAGGAAATGTGTTAATTTAGCTAGTAGTAAAGAAGGTAGGTCTCTATTTTGTAGTATGGACTTTTCTATTTGAACCCAGAGTTTGGTGGAGTTTAGATCAAACCAAGACTTCATTTGGTCTAAAATGCTGCTCTATAATAGTGACTCCTGATTGACAATCCTGCCCCACCTTTAGTTCTGTGTTTTTGAATCATAGAATAGGGTATTTTCGGCATTTTGCTTTTCCATATGAATTGTCTAAATAGTTTGTCTAGTAGGTTAAAGAAGGACTCTGGCAAACAAATGGGGTTGGTTCTGAAATAATAAAGACGTTTAGGTAGGAGAATCATTTTTAGGGCTGCTATTCTGCCTAACCAGGAGAGCTTGTATGAGGAGATATGAGGTAGATCATTTTTGATGGTGTCTAGTAGGGCAGGAAAATTAACTGCATTGATGGATGATGTTGGAGAAGATAGTTTGATGCCTAAATATGAGATTGTTTTGGTCATCCATTGGAAGGGAAACCTTTCCCTTAGAAGGGATATTTGCTTTTTGGTATGTTGATAGGTAGTATACACGATTTGGTAATATTCAGTTTGTAATAAGAGACTGCACCAGAAGATTGCAATACTGTTTGTATTCTTGCCAGAGAGCAGGCCGGATTGGTAAGTGTTAGGACCACATCATCTGCAAAAAGTCCAATCTTGTCAACATGACCTGCAACATTTATCCCTGATATTTTTGTGTCTTTTCTAATTGCTTCTGCCAAGGATTCCATCATTAACGTGAATATGAAAGGAGACAGTGGGCATCCTTGGCGGGTACCACTGGTAATGTAAAATTTTTCAGAGAGGGCATTGGACGAGAATACTCTTGCTGAGGATGTAGTCTATAATGCTTTAACTGCCAAGAGTATTAGTCCCTGTAGACCAAATTTTTGTAGGGTAGCTTTGAGGTATCCCCAATGGACCCAATCAAAAGGTTTTTCTGCGTCCAACACCAAAATAGCTGTGGGGGATTTCCTAGTTTCTACTATATGTAGAAGATTCAACAGTCTCCTCATACCATCTGGGGCTTGTCTACCCTTGACGAAGCCTACTTGATCTGCTTTCACTAGGGTTGGTGTGATTTTAGCTAATCTATTTGCTAAAATGTTGGTATAGATTTTCAAATCCTTGTTCAAGAGAGAGATGGGTCTAACATTTTGTGGGGAATCTGGCCTCTTCCCTGGCTTTGGCAAGGTGACAATAGTAGCTTGTAACATTCTTCAGGGAAGGAGGCTGATGAGTCGATGAAGTTGAACAGTGTACTTAAGCATGGGACAAGGATTTGAGAAAAAGTTATATAATACTCTGAGGAAAAACCATCAGTACCTGGTGATTTATTTTTTGGTAGGGTATGGATAGTGTCTGATATTTCTTTTTTTTTTAAATGTATTTTTATTGAAGAAAAAAGATTTTCGTACAACAGATGAATACGTATACATTGATACAAATAGTCAAGAATGATAATGTAACATCATCAAAGAAAACCACCGCAGGCGGGAAATAGACTGTTAACATTTCAATACAGCACATCAAAAAGTAAAAAGAAAAAAGGACACACCACGAATCTACCAATAAAGATACATAGAGAAACCAAAAGATATATATATCAGTGTGGGAGGGGTTGTGAAGTATGAATCCCAAGACCAAACCTGAGAAAAACATTTCCTAGAGTAAATGGCCAAAAAAGTTAAGGTATAGTCTCAGGGTTAACCGTGGAAATGTCCCACTTGTCCCATATTTTAGAAAACTTGGGTAGAGAATCTTGTACCAACGCAGTCATACGTTCCATTCTGCGTATATATGCAATAGCAGAGATTAGCTGCGATTGGGACGGAGGGGAGGTGGACAGCCAAAGAGCAGGAATCGCTCTCTTAGCAGCTAGAAGAATATAGGCTGTCAATTTCTTGGCGTGTTTAGATAACGCCGCGATAGGCAGGCCTAACAAGTAGTGTTTAGGGTCTAATGGAATATCTACCTCCAAAACAGATTGTAGTAGGGATTGGACCATGGACCAAAAAGGCACAATCAAAGGGCAGCTCCAGAAAATATGGTAATGGGTGCCCTCATCTCGTTGGCATCTCCAACACAACTTAGATACGGAATGATCATATTTATGTAACATTTCAGGGGTTTTGTACCAAAACATTAGTATCTTATAGGCCGTCTCTCTCTGCTCCACACATCTGGAGACTCTAGAAGTAGAGGTCCAGATGTCCTGCCATTGGGAAATGGTTAGGGGGGATGGTAAAATTGTAGCCCATCTTCTCATGTAGAGATGTGTGTCTGTGGTGGGTGAGATTGAATTGTGGAGGACACTATAAATAGAGGATATAAGTCCTTTCTGGCATGGGCCTTGTGAGCACAAAATTTCAAAGGTGTTAGGGTTGGCCAGAGTCAGGTCAGGAGATCTAGAGTGGAAATAATGTTTAAATTGAATGTAAGAAAAAGAGAGTCGATCTGGAATGCCATATTTGTCCTGAAGCTCAGGAAAGGATAGGAATTTGCGAGATACTGAATGCACCAGATGGCGGAGTTGAAAGACGCCAGACCTATACCAAGGAAACATATTCTTCACCGAGAGGCTGTCAGGCATATCCGGATTAAAAATGACATTCAGCAGGGGTGAGCATGGAGAGGAGAGAGAGAACCGTTTGTGACACTGTTTCCATATGGAGAGAGTAAAAAGCATCGGTCCCAGGCATATACGCCTAAGCTGAGCCATAGAGGAGGTCAAATCAGACCATAGCATGGAGCATGGATGGACCGGGGTGACCACACTCATTTCCAGCTCTGACCATCTACTGGTAGCAAAATATGACGACCAGGAGACAGCCGCCACAAGGTGCGACGCATAGTAATACTTCACGATATCGGGGGCTTCCAGTCCTCCATGAGATCGTGGAGCAAAAACCACTGTTTGGGCTATCCGATGCCTCTTATTCCCCCATATAAATTTGGCAAAGGCTCGCTGAATATTCCTAAGCTGAGGCATGGAGATAGCAACTGGTAAAGTTTCAAAAAGATATAAAAACTTAGGGAGTATGGCCATTTTCAATACGTTAATCCTACCCAGGAGAGATAGGGGACAGGACGACCAACTTCTGAGTAGGCCATGCGTTTCCGCTATTAAGGATATATAGTTAGCTTCATAGAGGGAGCCGTACTTGGCGGTCAGGTTAATGCCGAGATATTTGAGAGAAACGGGGCTCCAACGGTAGGGGTACGTGGATTCCAAGGAAGCTTGAAGTGCGGGGGGAATATGAATAGGGAGCGCTTCGGTTTTAGTCGTATTTACCTTATAACCCGAGAGCCTACCGAAGGAATCTAAAAGAGTGTGAAGTTTGGGAAGGGAGGTTAGGGGTTTCGTCAGTGTGAGGAGAATGTCGTCCGCAAAAAGAGACAGCTTGTATTCTTTCAGTCTGAGGGAGACTCCCCTTATGTCCGAATCCATCCGTATAGCTGCAGCCAAGGGTTCTAAGCATAGTATAAACAACAAGGGGGATAGGGGGCATCCCTGTCTGGTACCATTACTATGTGTGAATAGCGGGGATCTGTAAGATGCCAGTTGGACTTGGGATGTGGGAGACGAGTATAGGGCTTGCAGGGCTGATAGGAAGGAACCAGAAAGGCCAAAGCGCTGGAGCGTTGCAAACATGTAGGGCCATCCCAGCCTGTCAAAAGCTTTTTGTGCGTCTAAACTCAAAACAATAGCCGGGCGAGACATTTTATCGAGTAGATCTACGAGGTCAATGGTACGCCTGGTGTTATCCCCAGCCCGTCTGCCCAGTACAAATCCCACCTGGTCATTATGAACCAGGGCGGGAATCAATAAGGAAAGCCTATTAGCTAAAATTTTGGTGAAGATTTTATAGTCGGAGTTGAGTAAGGCTATGGGTCTGTAATTATCTGGTAGTGTAGGGGATTTACCCGGTTTCGGGATAACTGTGATATGTGCGTGGAGAAACTGAGAACGCAGAATAATGCCCCTTTGCAGGGAAGTAAAAAGATTAAGCAGATGGGGGCTCAGTGTCGGGAGAAAAGTTTTATAATAAACATAAGGAAGCCCATCAGGACCCGGGGATTTATGGGACGGAAGGTCTTTTACAACCGCAGCCAGCTCCTCCGGTGTAACGGGGGCATTTAGGGTGTCCACTTGTGGGGAAGACAACACTGGTAATTTCAAGGAAGCGCAGAAATCATCAAAGCTACCTTGGGAGAACTCATGGTTAGGGTCAGAAGCTAGGCAATTATATAATTTTTTGTAAAAAGTGCCAAATACTTTAGACATCGTCAAGGGGCAGTAAGTCGGAGTGCCGTCCGGCTGTAGCAGGAGGTCAGGATAGGAGTGAAACGGACGGGGCTTAAGCTTGTTCACCAACATCCTGTGAGGCTTGTTGGCAAATTCATAGAACCTCTGTTTAGCCCAAAGCAGAGCCTTAGAACACTTGTGCATATCTAAGGATTTTAACCGTTCGCGGAGAGAGGTCACTGTGCGAAGACGCGGCACCGATGGGGAGGACACAAGCAAAGCTTCAGCTTTTTGCAATTGCGAAAGGAGGTCTAGTCTCTGCGCTGCCGAGTCCCGCTTGAGGCGAGAGCCAGCCGAGATACATAATCCTCTAAAAACAGCCTTGTGGGCCTCCCAAAGGGTGGACACGTCCCGCACCGACCCTTCATTAAGCTGAAAAAATTCGGCTAACCCGTGGGATAGATGGGTTTCGGTAACCGGATCGCGGAGGAGAAACTCGTTGAATCTCCAGTGGCAGGTCTTAGGTGTAGAGAGGGTGAGGACGAGGTCGAGCTGGACCGATGCGTGATCAGACCACGTTATGGGATTTAACTCCGAGGCCACTGCCGACGTTAGAAGAGGCGCCGAAACAAAGATGTAGTCCAATCTAGAGTACATCTTGTGTGGGGGAGAGTAAAAGGAGAATTGCCGATGTGTAGGATGTTTAATCCTCCAGGTGTCTAAAAAGTTATGAGACCTAATGAGCTTGCGAAACGCAGCGGATTGACGTTCCGTTTTTAAAGAGGGATTATCTGAAAACAGGGTCTGCCTATCCTTCCTAGCAGACATGGCCATATTAAAGTCCCTTCCAAGGATCATGAATGGCTGGGCATAGGTGCCTAGGCTGTCCAAGACCTCAGTGAGGAAGTGAATCTGGCCTGAGTTGGGAGCATAAACATTGATTATAGTAAGAGAACGAGATAAGTAGTCACAGTCCAGGAGGATGTATCTGCCCTGAGGATCAATAAATGAGGACTTAACCCGTAGCGGGCATGTCTTTTTAATCAGTATTGCCACCCCTGCTTTACCAGAGGGGTCGGAGGCCATAAAAGAGACCGGAAAATGTTTGACTGCAAATTTAAGAGATCCCCCTGGGCGAGGACCACATCCGCGTTGGAAGACCTGAACTCCTTCAAAGCCAACCAGCGCTTATGGATTGAGTTCAGACCCTTAAGATTGTAAGTAAGTACCCTCAAAGCCATCGTATAGAAATCAGAGAAAGCTTAAGATACCCGTAATATATATATAAAAAATGGACATAACCATACCAACCATGAAGAAATCGGGACTCGTGGTGTGTCCTAGAAGCAAAAGGCAAATGAAGACATATAATAACAACAATGTGATTATAAAGTGTAGTAGAGTGCATCCAAATTGAACAAAAGATGAAAAAAAGGCCCAAAAATGGGCCTAAAAAATAGAAAAAAACATTACTAATAGAAAAAAGGCCTGGGGGGTAAAAACCACCCAGGAGTCCACAGCCGTAGCCGTGGAACCAAAGAAGGCACATCAGGGGTTCCAGCTCATCTGCAGAGACACCGCCACCTTCCAGCAAAAATTACAGGAAATAAGAGCAAAACACTGTAGTCCCAACAACCAAAAAAGAACAGGGGCAGTGAAAAATAGAACCTGTAACTAAAGTTGCAAATATCCCTTGTTAAAGAGGAAACATGGTGAGATAGGGGCCGAGGCCGAGATCAGCCAAACATAACACATGGAAGCTTCCATCAGGGAGGGAGTCTAGGATGCAGGTTACGCTGAGGAGTAGAAAAGGATTTCTGCGACTTTTGGCGTGCAGGGGTCCAGATCCGAGCAGGAATGGAGGAGGGTCTGGGCATCGTCGGAAGCGGCATGGGATCTTCGTCTGGAAGCGGTGGTAGGCCCAGGTTACGTATGAAAGCTTCACTCTCCTGAAGATCTCTCATAGAGTATTGAATCCCATCTTTAGTAGCAGAAAGGCGGAAAGGAAACCCCCAACGATATGGGAACTGATGGTTTTGCAGATGGGCAGTCACGGGGCGAAAGCTGCGACGTTTGGCAAGAGTAATAGGGGATAAGTCACTAAAAATTTGTATCTTGGCTCCTTTAAATTCCAAACGGGATTTGTTCCGGGTGGCCATGGTCAAAGCCTCCTTGCTATCGTAGTAATGAAAGCGTACGATAATGTCTCTAGGGTTGGCGGTTTTGGGGCCAGGGATCTGTGGGCCCTATCCATTCTCCAGTCTATGTCCGGGACTTTAGGGGCAACAACGTTAAAGAGGCTGAGTAGGTATGGTTTGATCTCCCCCTCACTAATAGCCTCCGGGACGCCTCTGATCCGAAGGTTTTGGCGACGTTCCCTATTCTCCAAATCTTCCTGTTGGGATTGGAGCTGAGAGACCGATTGTTTCAGACCGGCGTTGTCTTCTTCCAAAACGTGGACATATTGTATCAGGTCATCAAATTTGGTTTCCAGGACATCAGTCCGTTCTCCAATCTGGGCAAGCTCCCCCCACAGTTCATGGGCCAGCTTACCCATTTCCTTCGAAACATTACTCGTCAAGTCTTGTAGGAGAACTCGCAGTTTATCGTCAAGTACATCAACTGTGACCGGGGCGGACATTGCGTCTGAGTGGCTGTGTGACAAGGAATATGGACTGTCGTGCGCCGGTGCTTGGGATGCCACTTGTGCATACGTGAAAGAACCTGGAGAAGGGGCTGGGGAGGCCGGCCTGCTTAAAAATCGATCCAGAGTCTGTGTCTGTGAGGGCCGCAAATCCGGGGACGTAGACTGAGGAAGGTGTTTCGGCCCGTATTTCACCATGAGGCGTTGGGACTAGGCGTATATTCAGTTACATGCAGTGTTTCCCATAGAAAAGTAGCGACTGTGAGTAGCACGGGAGCATTGGAAGGCGGCTAAGGCCTACGTAGGATGATCACATGGCTGTCAAACAAGTGGGACCCAAGATGAGACCCCAAGATAGTATGCTGCCGTTCAGAAGGTCCAAACCAACCGTGGGGGGGAGGGGGGGTGGAGCAGGAGTGCAGGCCGCAGCAGTCAACTGTGAGGGGAGGGAGATGGAGCAGAAGGGCAGACCGCAGCAGTCCCAAACAGCCAGGGGGGGGAAATCCAGACCCCACTGCCCCACTGGGTGGTATAAGGGGAGAGGGCACCAGTTAGGGCAGGAACCAGGGCAAATAGCAAGCAGGTACAGGCCACAGGTAGTAGGAGAAGGAGATGGGTGAACCAAGATGGCCGCTGAGCAGGCCGAGGGTAGGTGCAGGGTAGGAGGGTGAGATTGATGTAAGCAGGCAGACACTCAGGAGGATTGATATGCGCAGCTGAGGCAGGGATCAATGCCTGTTCTGGATGGGGCAGCAATCCGGCCACAGAGGAGGGAGAGCAGTTATGCTGTTAGAGGCCTCGGGTGGAGCAAGATGGCCGTCGGAGCTCACCTTTCTAGCTGGGGCCTGGGCTTCCTCTCTGTCATCCGAGCGGCGGCCAGCGGGGGTCCGGTGTAGGAGAGGCTATCCGAAGGGGTCACCGCCAGGTGTCCTCTGCAGTCCCGGCCGGGGTGGGGCCTAGGATGCGCCGTCCGGAGGCTCCGTGGGTCGGTGTAGGCCGCAAGATGGCGGCGTTCGGCCTGCCTCGCCGCCCGCCGTTGCGGAGTGAGAACGGCGGCGGATTCAGCAGGAATATCAGCTCCGTCCGGAGCTCTGATGGCCCACCGACGAGATGGAGAGGTCGGTGGGCAGAAAAAGGTTGCGGCGGCCGAGGATGGGGTTCGATGGAGCTAGGCCTCAGTGGAGCTCTCCCCAGACACGTCCGTCGTCCTCAGCTTCCGGTCACGCCCCGTCTGATATTTCTTTAGGTAAAATCAGTGCATTGAGTAAGGTTAGGTCTTCTTCGATTAGGGAAGATATGGTCACTGAACTTAGAAAAACCTTGATAGTCTGTTCTGTAGGTTGTGGTGTATTGCTATCCAAGTGAAGATTGTATAGGTCTCGGTAGTACTTCATAAAAGCATTGGCTACCTGTGTTGGGTGATGTTATAATTTTCCTGTGTGCGGGTCTTTGATACTGTTGAGTTTAGATTTTTGTTGTCTTTTTGTTATGTAATTAGCTAATAATTTACCTGCCTTGTTCCCCTGAGCATAGAGCGTTACATAGTTGCATAGTTACGTAGTTACATACCTGTAGTTAGTAAGGTTGAATAAAGACACCAGTCCATCCACTTCAATCTAAGTGAGTGTCTACAATTGTCCCTATCCCTGTACATTGCACACTCACATCGGTTCCTAAGCCAATTAACCTACCTGCATGTCTTTGGAGTGTGGGAGGAAACCGGAATACCCGGAGGAAACCCACACAGGCACATGGAGAACATGCAAGCTCCAGGCAGGTAGTGTCATGGTTGGAATTCAATCCAGCGACCCTTTTTACTGCTAGGTGAGAGTGCTAACCACTACACCACTGTGCCTAAACATAGTATAGTATAGTATATTGCTTTTGTGCGTCTCAAGTGGTTTTGATAATTTGATATAAGTGACATGCAAACTTTTTGTCTGCCATTAATCCGTTTCTGTTTTGGGGGATGGGTTATGTTTATGTTGGCTTTCTAATTTTTTAAGGTCCTCAAGTAGGGTGTTCAACAGATCCACCCTCCTCTGTTTTTCCATTGCCGCTGCCTGAATAAGCAGACCCCTGCTGAAAGCTTTATGGGTGCACCATAATGATGCTATACTAGTGTCCTCATTGTTGTTGATCTGAAAAAAATCTGAAAGTCATTGGTTCAGTTTGTTGACATATAAAGGGTTAGTAAGTAAATCAATGTTATTTCTCCAGAGGTACTGTATGTTGGGGGTACTGAGTTATGCGCTTTCAGTACTATGGAGACCGGAGCGTGGTCTGACCAAATTATGGAGCGTTTTTGAAACCCAAGTGATAAAGATAAATTAACACCTCAGGCCAAAAAAATTGTTATTGAAAAAATGATAAAAATAGCTGCTATCCCCTGTGCTAGATATACAAATTCTATTGTAAATGGAAGCAAGTATGATGGAGGGCGCTAAAACACTAAATTATTACATACATAAATCAATACTGAATAAACATATCCATAAATGAAAAAATGCCTTAAGTTTATCTAAATAACCTAAGGGACCTATGTGCATCCATATTGCATAACCGTGTATAAAGAGGGCATATATCAAAAAATCAACCATACATTCACTACATGTGCTGAAAAAAACACATTTTTAAAACATTTATAAAAGATCCCAAAGAAAAGTCCAATGTGCAAAACACAAAAAACATCAAAGAGTGCTTCTTCCACTGTAGAAATAAGTCCCCTTCACCAACTACGTTATACACCCAAAAGTGCTCTGTAAATGGATGTCTGCTTACCAGAAGTTGTTGACCTTATTCATTAAAAGAAGGCCAAATATAGCCTTTAGCAAGAAATGGCTTGCTGCAATTAGATGTATGAGCCGTGTGGGAAAATTTTCCTCTCCCCCAATGCAGGTACCAGGAAATATATGTAGGAAGGATGCAAAAAACCTGAATAGTTTAATCCCATTTATTGAAAAAATAGATAAAAACAAAGGCCAAATGGCTGCTTACATTTAAAAGTGCCTTCTCCCGCCACTGTTCCGCCCATCTATAAATATAAAACTCTGCTCTGCGCGTGGTGCATTCCACCGATAGCTCCCGACAACCAGAGGGACCGGATGTGTGAATCAGATTGTGTAACCAGGTACACCTCGATGTATGTTTTGTATCACGTCTTCAGGAGGCGTGCCTGGTTACTGTGCATGCACACTTAAATAGTGAGAGAGCTTAACCAATAAGAATTGAAGTTGAATAGTTGTTAGGCAGTTTACCAGCCTCAATGCAGATCATACGCAAACCTAAAAGACATAGATCACATGCCATATTACTGAAGTTACAACCGCTAGCAGCTCCAGAGACAAAAAATCTCTCCTTTAGTATATTATATGGGTAATATTAACCCTAAATAAATATAAAAATAAACAGAAATTTAAACATAAAAACTGAAAAATTACAAAATAAGAAATATAAAAAATATATAAAAAGTTATGTACACCAGTATAGTTCACCCCCACATGGGTGGATGGGAAGAGAGATCCCAAAAGGTTTGTGTAATTTTGAATATTTTATATTGTTGTATAATTAATTATTTCCTCTTTTAATTGATCACCCCCAACTTATTCATTAGTCAAAAAGCAATTTAAAACTAGTTCTATATTGAGTCCCAATGGCTGCATCGAACTGAGGAGATACAGCCATTGAGTCTCATTTTCGGAAATGGCTTTCTTAAGATCTGTGCCTCTCCAATTGGAAGTAACTCTGTCTATGCCATAAAACGTAAGGAGATGTGGATCCCTGTCATGGCAGAGATGGAAGTGTCTAGAGACACTGTGGTTCAAAAAACCTTTAGCAATATTTGTCACATGTTCATTAATTCATACCCTTAATTCCCGTGTGGTCCTCCCCACATATTGCAGGGAGCATGGACACTCCAAAACATATGTCTGACAGAAACCTTGAATTAGACTGAGACAGAAGTACAATTAAATCACACTTGTTTATTAATAAAACATAAATTGGAAAATATAGTAAGTGTAGTCGAAGCATAGCCAGAGTCCAGAAACCAGATCGAGTAGTCAGCCAGTCCAGAGTTCAATAACCAGATCAGGTAATCAGCCAGGCCAGAAGTCAAGGATCCAAGTGGAGCAACAGCAAGCAGGATAAAGAGCCAGAAGGGATGTCAGCAAGCCAGTCTTACGCAGGAGATGGTTTCTTGTGATGTGACCAAGGCGAAGGCAGAGATGAAGTGAGCTGGACAGCTTTAAGTAGGCAGGTCAGACGAGCAAGATCAGGAACAGCTAGGTAACTGTGGAGAGAGATGAGAGCTGGCAATTAGCCGACAGCTGAGCAGCCAACCCAGAGAAGGAAGGGCTAAGCCAGCCCTGACAGTACCCCCTCCTCAATGACCCCTCTCCCTCGGAGGGCCACCGGGCTTGAAGGGAAAACGTCTATGGAACTCGCGGAGGAGGACAGGGCATGCACGTCTGAGTATGAAACCCAGGAGCGTTCCTCCGGACCGTACCCCTTCCAACGCACCAGGTACTGTATGCGCCCATGGAACCTATGGGAGTCAACAATGGATTGTACCTCATACTCCCCATGGTTCTCAACCTGAATAGGGTGAGGACGTGGCAACGAGGTGGTAAATCGGTTGCAGACCAACGGTTTCAATAAGGAGACATGAAACACATTTGAGATGCGCATACTAGGAGGAAGATCTAATGCATAATCCACTGGGTTAATCCTGCGAAGGATACGGAAAGGCCCAATAAGCCAAGGTGCAAATTTCAGTGAGGGAACACGAAGCCGGAGGTTGCGAGATGACAGCCAGACCCTGTCCTCAACCTGATAGGAAGGTGCAGGCAGGCGTCTGCGGTCAGCATGGAGTCTGTACCTATCATTAGCATGACGCAAAGCCTCCTGGACTTGTATCCAAGTGGAACGAAGACCACGGAAATGCTGTCAGGGCTGGCTTAGCCCTTCCTCCTCTGGGCTGGCCGCTCAGCTGTCGGCTAATTGCCAGCTCTCTTCTCTCTCCACAGTTACCAGCTGTTCCTGATGATGCTTGTCTGGCCTGCCTATTTAAAGTCTACCAGCTCATTTCTCCATTGCCTTCACGTTTGGTCATATCACTAGGAACCATCTCCTGCTGTTGTTTCAAGACTGGCTTGCTACATCCCTCCTGGCTTCCATCCTGCTTGCAGTTTCTCTCCCTGGATCCCTGACTTCTGGACTGGCTGATTACCCGATCTGGTTTATGAACTTTGGACTGGCTGACTACCTGATCTGGCTATTGGACTCTGGCTTGCTTGACTACGCTTTTCACTATTTACCTTTTTATTTTTATTAATAAACAAGTGTGATTTGATTATACTTCTGTCTCTGTCTGTTTCAGGGTTCCTGACAGATGCTCCTCTAATGCAGGAATACTCTGTGGAACAAATGAGTCAGGCAACATGGAAGGTTGGAAACCATAATTTGCCATAAATGGAGACAATCGGGAGGCAGAATTCAAGGTACTGTTGTGAGCAAACTCTGCCCAAGGTAATAGGTCTGACCAGTTGTTATGGTGGTCAGAAATATAGCAACGTAGGAATTGCTCCAAGGACTGATTGGCTCGCTCTGCGGCCCCATTAGACTGCGGGTGATACGCAGAAGAGAAAGCAAGCTGGATTCCCAACTGTGCGCAAAAGGCTCCCCAGAACCGGGAGACAAACTAACTGCCCCTGTCCGTGACAATCACCTTGGGTAGCCCATGTAAGCGAAAGATCTCCCGAGCAAAAATGGAACCCAGTTCCTTTGAGGTAGGCAACTTCTTAAGTGGAATA
The DNA here is from genome assembly GCF_037356315.1 of Lithobates pipiens. Classification (NCBI taxonomy): domain Eukaryota; kingdom Metazoa; phylum Chordata; class Amphibia; order Anura; family Ranidae; genus Lithobates; species Lithobates pipiens. The sequence continues at coordinate 329,605,541 of NW_027507764.1, read as the reverse complement.
CAATGACACATCTTTGAGAACCAGTCAACCACCATTGACAGGTGGGTCAAGGGCCTCTCTCCATTGGGTATAGGTTGTAGGAGGCCATCTGGAAGGTGTAATGGAGTCTTACTCTGAGCACACATGGAACAGGCAGCTACGAAGGCAGTAACATCAGCCCATAGACTAGGCCACCACAATTGTTGGGAAATGGCCCGAATGAGTTGATTCTTCCCAGAATGGCCAGCTGGCTTGGGAGAATGATAAGTCTGGAGCATGGCAAGAAAGGGTGACCGAAACCAGGGGCTTATCCTTCTGGGTAACTGGGGACAGAACAACGCCACCTAAGGTCTGTCCATGACGGGACCTCAAGGTTCGGGCGTTCCCTGGACGGGCAGGACAAGACTTCAAAAAGTGACCTGCCTGGCCACAATAAAGGCACTATCTCTCCCTCCTTCTAAAGGCTCTCTCACCTGCAGAGAGACGCGTGAAGCCCAGGTGCATGGGTTCATCTTCACTGACCGACTCGGTACCAGGAGGCAAGTGAGAGACTGCAAAGCTTGGAGACAAACGTACAGTAGGCTCCCACAAGCGCTCCTTTAAAGAAAGTCTTTCTCTGAGTCTGGAGTCAACAAGGATGGCAAACGAGATTAAGCTCTACAGCTCAGTGGGTATATCTCGGGCTGCTATCTCATCCTTGATGGAATCCGAGAGACCATGAGAAAAAGCAGCCACGAGGGCCTCATTGTTCCAAGCAACCTCTGCTGTCAGAGTACGGAATTCAATAGCGTAGTCGGCAACAGTTCTCATACTCTGTTCGATGGACATGAGGCACTTGGCAGCAGAAGCGGAGCATGCGGGAACGTCAAATACCCTTTTAAAGGAGGCCACAAACTCAAGGTAACTCAAGACAACAGGTTTTTGCGTCTCCCATAGAGGGCTAGCCCAGGCCAAGGCTCTTTCAGAAAGAAAAGATATCACGAAACCTACTTTGCTTCTGTCCGTGGGAAACGCCTGGGGCAGCATCTCAAAGTATATCTCAACCTGATTGAGAAACCCTCTGCATTGAACTGGATTGCCCCCAAATCGCTGGGGAAGTGGAGCGGAACCAGACATACCTCTTATAGAGGTAATACTCAAGGTGGGTGCCTGCACAGAGACTGGCGCAGTAGCAGGGACGGCCTGCGACTCTGGTTGTACCGGAGCAGCCACAGTGGGGGTTTCCAGGTGGAAAACTGATCCATGCGGTGATCTTGCTCATCCAATCTGGAAAAAATATTACCAGCAAGTGGATTGACTGTATCTTCTGAATTCATGGCCTTCGCCTACTGTCAGAAACCATGAATCAGACCGAGACAGAAGTACAATTAAATCACACTTGTTTATTAATAAAAAATAAAAAGGAAAATATAGTAAGTGTAGTCAAAGCATAGCCAGAGTCTAGTAACCAGATCGAGTAGTCAGCCAGTCCAGAGTTCAATAACCAGATCGGATAATCAGCCAGGCCAGAAGTCAGGGATCCAAGTGGAGCAACAGCAAGCAGCATAAGGAGCCAGAAGGAATGTCAGCAAGCCAGTCTTATGCAGGAGATGGTTTCTTGTGATGTGACCAAGTCGAAGGCAGAGGTGAAGTGAGCTGGACAGCTTTAAGTAGGCAGGTGAGACGAGCAAGATCAGGAACAGCTGGGTAACTGTGGAGAGAGATGTGAGCTGGCAATTAGCCGACAGCTGAGCAGCCAGCCCAGAGAAGGAAGGGCTAAGATTGCCTTGACAATGTCACATTTTTAGAATAACACATTATCAAAGGTTTGATAGTGAATTCCCGATGGGTTACATTAGATTGAAATTTACTAACTTTTTTGGTCTGTCATATGGTAGTACGACAGGCCTTGCACAGAGTACAATAGTGGAACCCCAACCTATCAAGAAACATTGAGGGCTTTTTCGGGGGATCCGGTACATTGGGTCCAATGATGTGTCTTATACCTGGGGCCCTCCTATAAATGAATTTCGGACTATTTGGTAATGTGTTTTGCAAATCCTTATACTTTAAAAGTATGGGCCAATATTTCTTAAAAACCTTTTCAATGTCTATATATTATCTGTGAAAGCCTGAGACAAAAGCTAGACCCCCTTGGAAAGAGGAGGGCTTCTTTTTGTTAGTCAATAATTCTTCCCTATTCATTTGAAACACCTGATTTTTCATTGAGGGACTGTTGAGAATAACCCTTTTCCTGAAATCTATTAACTAATATCTCAGCTTGTATGTGAAAATCACAATTGCGCCAGACTCGCATAAATTGGCCTTTAGGTCAATCAGGTAGCATGGCTGCTATGAAATTTTGGACAAAATGCCTCAGTTCGGCCGGGGTCACAGATTCCTCTACCCCCCACAGTTTGATATTTTTCTTTCATGACCTGTCTTCTAATTCTGCAATTCTTTCTCTCATAGCGTGTATATAGTTTCCTGCATCATTATGTGCATCCGCTAACTGGTTGTGTGCGACTGTAAACTTCCCTATTTTGTCCTCTATATGACTTACTCTATCTCCTACTGATGAGACAGCACTTTTAAGTTGCGCTATGCATCATGTCTTTTGTGCATTTGTGCAACGATCCCCTGAGGGTTACTAACATGTCCCTCATTACTGTATCAATGAGGGGTAGCCCTGTGGTTGGGAACTCATTTATCTGCTAAATGAAATCTTTTGTGCTGTCTTGTGAGTCTCAGTGTTCATCTTGCTCACCTGCATACTTGTGGTTGGAGGACTTCTTTTGGGCAGATTTTTGTGGGCTGATGATGGGAGAAGGGCCCAATGATGAGCCTCCACTGCAGCTGCGAAGTGGAGATCCCCCCTGGGTTAGGAGCCGGTCTTAATCTGTCGCCGCTATTTTGCAGGCTGCGTTACAAGTCTGAGGATTTGGCACCATCGTGCTCGTTGGCGGATAAAAGTCCTTCAATTTCCTTGGCCCTTTGTCCTTTTTTCTTTTGCCCATGTTGTTTAGGGATGTCCACGGGGCACAGTATGCAAGGATCTTGCCTCGGAAAGCTTTAGATGTCGTTGGATGGTGCTGGATGCTGATGGTTCGTTTGGAGCTTTCTCCTTACACAGCCATTCACTCCGACTGCTGGCCACCGCAATTTTATTTTTCAAGTTGGGGGCCCTCCTCTAGGTAACACAGGGTCAGGCAGGAAAATTTGTGTGGGTCTTTCTATAGAATGTTGCAAAGTTTACTAAGAATGTGTTCCATTTTACGATACTGATGATGGAATCTGGTAGTGAATCTGATGGAGTGACCTCTTTTTCTGTTCCTTTTTTTTCAGGTTTACTGTTGAGATGTGAAGAAGGTGTAAACTTGGTTAATTAGGAATTTTGGATATCACTTTTCTCAGAATTTTACTTTTAAAGATGAGCTTTGTTCTATATAATCTGTTGTTTTGGTGCAATTCTGTTTGAGGTCGGCAAAATTTTCCCTTTGGAATGTTTTTATTCCATTTGGGGTAGTGGCAGCTCCTAAAATGCGGGAATGAGTTTCCTGCATTTGGTTTAGTACAATTTTTAACATAAATGTTGGTGTTGTCATGGCTTACTGGGAGGTCCAGAAAAGCGAGTTTATGTGCATTCTGTAAGTGAAAGATAGTCCAAAAGGTTTGTCATTACTATGATCTACAAATTATTTTACCAAACTGTGTGGGCCATAAATTTTGCTGTAAATTTGCTGCTTCTCTGTCAACTGGCTCCATTACTCGATCCTGTCACTCCGTTCCACTATGCTGGGTGAACCCGGTCCTCCGATGCTCAAAACGAGTGTCTCTGGATCTCTCCAATCCAGTCACTGTGTCTCCGGCACCGTCAGGTCACTCACACAAACTGTAAGAGTTGCGCTCTGCAATGTCTGTAGGGCCCTTCTCATGGCAGGCCTCCTCAAAGATCCTCACAGGCATGCCACGTGATCCCCAGAGATCTAAAATGGCCGCTCGGGTTCCTTTTATGTCCTAACCAGCATGCACTGCAAGAGAAAGTGTTCATGGGTAGGTCATCAAGCCTCCTGGGTAAAATGGTCAACCTTCTAATCAAAACAACAGTCACTTCCTGTATATGGATTCAAAGCAATAAACATTCAAGTTCAGTACCAGTATTTGGCCGCATACTAAGCCAAAGAAATGTCCATAGACTTGTGATTGTAGCATGAAAACACACACTAATAGGCAAAAAAGTGTCAGCACTACACATGTATCCATGGTCTCGGGCGGGAATTTTTCAGTTCCGCCACCTAGTACATCCTGTAACCTGCAAATTACTCTCCTTCCAAAATCTCCAAAACAAATTTGATATCCCCAAAAAGCTTTTTTTCTTATCTTCAATTTAAACATTACTTCCATTCCATATCGCCTGCCATGGCCTTGGAAAAACCCAATGCCTTTGAAGCTTTATGTGCCCAAGGCCCATACCATCCTGGTCTCATATCTTCTATATATAAGATTCTCCATGACTTGAATCTGCCCACGTTAGACTTTCATCTATACATGCGGAGATGGGCCAAGGTACTTCCATCCCCTTTATCCCTCCCTCAATGGCAGAAGATCTGGACCTCCATATGTAAGGTTAGCAGATGCATGGAGCAGAGAGAGACAGCCTATAGGGTCCTCATGTTCTGGTTGGGACCCCAGAGGTTATCCATAAATATGATCCCTCTATATCCCAGAAATGCTGGAGATGTTTCAGGGTGTGGGAATTCATTACCATATCTTCTGGGAACTCCCGTTAATTTTGCCATTCTGGTCCTCGGTCCAATCAGTGCTTCAGTCTGTGTTGGAGATAGACTTCCCAAAAGACCCAACCCACTACTTGTTAGGCCTCCTAGTTCTGGGAATGTCTAAACATGCCACACTTCCGGTTCTGGTGCCGCATGGAGAGGAGCTAGGAGAACTCTGCCGCGCTCCTCCATATATGGCTACAAAGCCTGCAAACCTTGGGGTACGATCTCCCCACACTCTCCTCTCCTCTGGGGCATCACAATGGATCACTTTGTGGAGCGATCCGCAGCAGGAATGGCCCCCCTCCTCCCCAAAAGTAGGGGACACAGCACACGCTGCAGCCAACATGGCACTGAAGGATTTCAGCGCTGTGAATGCTGCACAAATGCCTGCTCTTCCTCCAGAGCCCTCCATACTTGCCAACACAGATCCTGCCTCCCCTGCAAATATAGCACAGGCTGTGGTGACCCTCCTCACCCCAATGGTCACAGAGGCAGTGGACCAGGCTGTTCTTAAAGGGCTAGAGCGCCTGCATAAAGAAATTCAACTACAAACTCAGAATCGATCAAGCGGAGGACCGAATATCTTCTGTAGAGGACGAAGCCACTGCGACTTCCGCTGCCTTTGCCAGGTACTCTTCGATCCAGTGAGAATTACAGGATAAAGGGGACGATCTTGAAAAATCACTCCAGACACAACAATTTATGCATTATCGGTCTCCCTGAATCCTATTCCGCCTCCTCGCTTGCCACCATATGCTCCACCACCATCCCGGAGCAGCTCGGGCTCTGCACCCCCTGCCTGGTAGAACGGGCGCACCGTATTGGCCAACCAGCGGAGTCCCGCTCCAAGCCTAGCCTGGTGATCTTTAGATACCTAAACTATGCCGATAAGCAAGCCATACTTCAAAATTTCCTCTGTCAACGCAACCTTTCTGTGGATGATCACCCATTACTGCTGTTTGCTGACTACTCAGTCAAAGTTATGTGACGTTGCAAGGCCTTTTCAGATAACTGCTCATCCCTCTACAACAACCATATCAAGTTCACTCTGGCATACCCAGCGATCCTACACATACAACCTGCATCAGTTGTGAGTGTCTCCTTCACCTCTCCATCTGAAGCGGAGCACTACCTCAATACGTCGCAACCCTCCGACATGGAACAGGAGGACCCGTCTCTTTTGGGTCAGTCTTCTCTTCACAGGAAATTCCCTCTACCTTTTAGTAGCCAGCAAATTCCTCAAAAACCTCCTTACAAAAGAGTCCGCTTAACCCCCTCTTGGGGTCGTTCCACACACTGTTGACTGCACATCCATGCTAACCTGCGCGGTTCCTCTTTTCTAACTGCTACAGTGGACCTCAGCCCTCACTGGTCTAGGAGCCACAGCCGGCCCTCTCCGATCTCACCTGGTGGGCCCTAAGGTTGATGTTATCTACAATGTTTTATGTAGCTGGTAACTCCTAATCTTCTTTACGTGGGTCACCCCTGATTGACCTCAGGCCCCTCTTTTCCTCCTCTCCTTTCTCCCCGTCTCTCTCCCTTTTCCCTTCTCTCCTTACCTTCCTCTTTCTCCCTTTTTTCCGTTCCTATCTATCCCCTATCCATTCTCTATCCATTCTCTCCTCATCCCTTCTTTCCCAAACCCCCTTTTGCCTCTTCTTACCTCTCCCCCTTCCCCGCTGGACCCTCCCCCTCCAGGCTACCCCTTGCCAACATGAGTGGAGGAGTCGCTCTTTGGCAGGAGCATCTTAGGTGGTGGCTCCATGGGGAAAAACGTGAAGTTCATTGAAAGTTTTAGGAGACTTATGTTTGTGTTTATTATGGTTTTATATTGCAACTGGTCCTTAATTTCCCCATTTGAGCCATCTCACAACTACCTAATACTGCCTCAGCCATGGCTCCTTCGGATGATGGGAATCACCAAAAGGTAGTTTCGTGGAATGTCAAGGGGCTGTGCTCCCCTCATAAGCGTATGCAGATTTTAAGACATCTTAAGCGCCTGCGAGCAGATGTCGCTCTTTTACAGGAGACCCATCTGGCTGCAAACGACTTTTCTCGCCTCTGCAAGTTATGGGTAGGTGAGGTATATGGCTCGCCAGCTCTGGGTCACAAAGCGGGGGTAGCAATTTTGCTCCACAAAAATCTCCACTATACTGTCTGCTCACTTGAGGTGGACTCGGAGGGCCGCAGAATCACCCTCCATCTGACAGTTGCCTCACGTGACATTGCTCTTTCCAACATATATGTCCCTAATTCCCCTGGACAACCCTTTTTTCATGATCTCACCACTTGGGTTTTACAAATCCCTGAACAATACCACCTTATTGGGGGAGATTTCAATACTGTCATGCATACGGTGGAAGACAGGCTCTACAAGTCGAGCACACATGGGCCACACTCCTACCATCTTAGAACAAACGGCTTCCTTACTCCACCTTACAGACACTTGGCGCCTATCCCACCCTACCAAGCGGGAATTCACCTTTTTCTCCCCTCCCAATGACTCGTTCTCCCGTATAGACTACCTCTTTTGCTCACCGGGTATACTCCCCTTCGTTTCTTCATTGACCATTGAAGACATGGTCATCTCTGACCATTCCCCTATTAGAGTCCAACTGTCTGGGTTCTCAATCCCCCACAACGTAGGTACCTGGCGCTTCCCATCTTATTTGGCCAACAACACAGATTTCCTATGCACTCTGCCCACTGCCTGGGCTGAATTTGTAGAAACCAACGGAGCTCACCTCTCTACTCCGAATCTGTTTTGGGAGACAGGAAAAGCTTTCCTTAGAGGGCGCATTATCTCCTATACAGCTCAATTTAAAAAGCAAACTCGTCTCCAGTAGGGATGAGCCAAACACCCCCCTGTTCGGTTCGCACCAGAACCTGCGAACAGACCTAAACTTCGTGTGAACTTTAGAACCCTATTAAAGTCTATGGGACTCGAACGTTCACAATCTAAAGTGCTCATTTTAAAGGGTAATATGCAAGTTACTGTCCTAAAAAGTGTTTGGGGACCTGGGTCCTTCCCCAGGGGACATGGATCAATGCAAAAAAAAGTTTTAAAAACTGCCGTTTTTTAAGGAGCAGTGATTTTAATAATGATTAAAGTGAAACAATAAAAGTGTAATATTCCTTTAAATTTCGTAGCTGGGGGGTATCTATAGTATGCCTGTGAAGGGACGCATGTTTCTGGTGCTTAGAACTGTCCCTGCACAAAGTGTAATTTGTGCAGGAAAAAAAGTCTTTTAAAATCACTTGCGGCTAAATTGTCGGCTCCCCGTAATACAGAGAACACTCAATGAGTGTTCTCTGTATTAGCCGACAATTCATTCATTCATTGATAAAAAAAAAAAAAAAAAGCGTGGGGGTTCCCCTAAATTCAATTACCAGGCCCTTCAGGTCTGACATGGATATTAAGGAGAACCCCGCATCAAATTTAAAAAAAAATTGACGTGGGGGTCCCCCTAAATATCCATACCAGACCCTTCAGGTCTGATATGGATATTAAGGGGAACCCGCATCAAATTTAAAAAAAAATTGACGTGGGGGTCCCCCTAAAAATCCATACCAGACCCTTTATCCGAGCACGCAACCTGGCAGGCCGCAGGAAAAGAGGGGGGGAAGAGAGAGTGGCCCCCTCCCTCCTGAACCGTACCAGGCCACATACCCTCAACATTGGGAGGATGCTTTGGGGGTCTGTGACCCCTCAAAGCACCTTGTCCCCATGTTGATGAGGACAAGGGCCTCATCCTCACAACCCTGGCCGGTGGTTGTGAGGGTCTGCGGGCGGGGGGCTTATCAGAATCTGGAAGCCCCCTTTAACAAGGGGACCCCCAGATCCCGGCCCGCCCCCTGTTTGAAATGGTAAGGGGGTACAAAAGTACCCCTACCATTTCACAAAGAAAGTGTAAAAATGGTTAAATAAGACAAACACACTTTTGAAAAATTCCTTTATTAAAAATAAAAAAAATTAAAAAAAGATTCCAGCGGTGCTAATCCACTCTTGCTATCCAGCGACGGATCTCCGGGGTCCAGCAATGGATGATCATATCCAGCGACGGGGGATCTCTCAGTCCAGCGCTGTCCATACATCTGTCTTCTGTCTCCACTCCGGAGACACTGCAGAGAGCCCAGCGCTGACGTTTCTTATATTAGGAGGGCAGGGCCACCCGACACCTGACCCCGCCCCTCTGACGCTAGAGAGGGAAGCCAGGGGTTCCCCAGTGACGTGTGGGTGACCCCGCCCCATCTGATGTAACGCAGGTTTCCGTTACATCAGAGGGGGCGGGGTCACCCATACGTCACTGGGGAACCCCTGGCTCCCTTCACCAGCGTCAGAGGGGGCGGGGTCAGGTGACGGGTGGCCCCGCCCTCCTAATATAAGAAACGTCAGCGCTGGGCTCTCTGCAGTGTCTCCGGAGTGGAGACAGAAGACGGATGTATGGACAGCGCTGGACTGAGAGATCCCCCGTCGCTGGATATGATCATCCATCGCTGGACACCGGAGATTCGTTGCTGGATAGCAAGAGTGGATTAGCACCGCTGGAATCTTTTTTTTATTTTTTTTATTTTTAATAAAGGAATTTTTCAAAAGTGTGTTGGTCTTATTTAACCATTTTTACACTTTCTTTGTGAAATGGTAGGGGTACAAAAGTACCCCTTACCATTTCAAACAGGGGGGGGCCGGGATCTGGGGGTCCCCTTGTTAAAGGGGGCTTCCAGATTCTGATAAGCTCCCCGTCCGCAGACCCTCACAACCACCGGCCAGGGTTGTGAGGATGAGGCCCTTGTCCTCATCAACATGGGGACAAGGTGCTTTGAGGGGTCACAGACCCCCAAAGCATCCTCCCAATGTTGAGGTTATGTGGCCTGGTATGGTTCAGGAGGGAGGGGGGGGCGCTCTCTCGTCCCCCCTCTTTTCCTGCGGCCTGCCAGGTTGCATGCTCGGATAAAGGGTCTGGTATGGATTTTTAGGGGGACCCCCACGTCAATTTTTTTTTAAATTTGATGCGAGGTTCCCCTTAATATCCATGTCAGACCTGAAGGGCCTGGTAATTGAATTTAGGGGAACCTCCACGCTTTTTTTTTTTTTTTTTATCAATGAATGAATGAATTGTCGGCTAATACAGAGAACACTCATTGAGTGTTCTCTGTATTACGGGGAGCCGACAATTTAGCCGCAAGTGATTTTAAAAGACTTTTTTTCCTGCACAAATGACACTTTGTGCAGGGACAGTTCTAAGCACCAGAAACATGCGCCCCTTCACAGGCATACTATAGATACCCCCCAGCTACGAAATTTAAAGGAATATTACACTTTTATTGTTTCACTTTAATCATTATTAAAATCACTGCTCCTGAAAAAACGGCCGTTTTTAAAACTTTTTTTTGCATTGATCCATGTCCCCTGGGGCAGGACCCAGGTCCCCAAACACTTTTTAGGACAGTAACTTGCATATTACCCTTTAAAATGAGCACTTTAGATTTCTCCCATAGACTTGTATAAGGTGTTCCAGCTTTTCGAATTTGCTGTGAACAGCCCAAATTGTTCACTGTTCGCTGAACAGGCGAACAGGCAATGTTCGAGTCGAACATGAGTTCGACTCGAACTCGAAGCTCATCCCTAGTCTCCAGTATCTGAAAGCTAGCAAATCCTTATGCCAGGCACACTCGGCCTTAACACTTAACTACACTATAGCCAACTCACTTGCATGGCAAGCAGCCAAACGCACCTTTGACCACTGGTCTGCGCAACAGGAAACTGTCAGACAATCTTACTCTGCCCTCCAATTCCATAGATACGGAAATAAGGCAGGCAAGCTGTTAGCGAAGCTATGTTCGGGAACTCGCCGACCCACACATATCGGAGCCCTTTGCTCCCCTAATGGAAACATAACTAATGCGCCAGATGAGATTAGTGCCATTCTAACCCAATATTATACCAGCAGTATTCTGAAGATCCTATAGACGAAGAGGCAGCTAATAAGCTGCTTACATCAATCAAATTACCCACCCTGTCCCCTGACCAGCTAGGCATTCTAAACGCCCCCATCTCCCAGGAGGACATATCCTCCACTATTACATCCCTATCCAGTGGAAAAGCCCCTGGCTCAGGTGGCTTTTCAGCGGAATTTTTTTAAATGACATCCAATTTCATCCCAGAGACCCTATCCCATGTCTATACAGGAATGTGGGCCGAGGGCCCATATCTTCCCACGGGTGCGCAAGCACACATCAAACTCATTGCCAATAAGGGAAAAGACCCTCTCCTACCGGGCTCGTATAGGCCTATATCCTTAATTAACCTAGACGCGAAGATCCTCTCCAAAATTTTTGCATCCCACCTAGCGTGTATCATCTCCATCCGGCCCAATCAGGATTCGTCCCGGAGCGATCTGCCATCCTCAACATCCTCAAAGTCATTTTAGCACTGGAATCTGTCAAGAGACACTCTGACTGTGACATAGCCTTTATATCACTCGATGCCGATAAGGCTTTCGATAACATCAGCTTTTCTTGGCTCTTCACGGTCATGAGAACAATCGGACTGACTGGCCCCTTACTACAATTTGTCCAAAAAAATGTATTCCTCACCTACAGCCCACCTTGTTACCCCTAATTTCATCTCACCCGACATACCGCTTACCAAAGGTACACGACAGGGCTGTCCTCTATCCCCTCTTCTCTTTAATATAGCTATTGAACCACTCTCCAGACTTTTAAACTCACCTTCAGGAGTTAGATGTGTCATGGTAGGCAACCAAGTTATGCGCACTGCCCTTTTCGTTGATGACATCCTCTGGTTCTCAACCAATCCTACCGCAGATATTTCACTTCTCTGAGACCTATTTGCATCCTTCTTAGCCTGCTCGGAGCTCCAGATCAATTTTGACAAGAGCGAGACTTTACCTCTTAACCCACAGCTGGCTCGAGCATGGATGGGCTCATCCCCATTCATAGTAGCAAAACATCATATCACCTACCTGGGCATTGGCATTGGCAGGGAACTCTCCTCCCTGTATAGCCTGAACTATCCCCCTTTGATAGCCAAGATTGTACAGGAGTTGGAAGCATGGGTGGACCTACCCCTTTCACTATACGGGAGACACCATCTTTTTAAAATGGTTTTGTTTGCGAGACTGCTGTATACATTACAGACTCTATCTATACTAATGAAACACTCTGACGTCCAAAAGATTCACACTGAGCTGCTTGCATTCATCTGGCATGGTAGAAAACCTCACATTGCGCTTCAAAAACTCTGTCTCTCGAAGTGTGAGGAGTGAGCGGGCCTGCCCAATATCAGATTCTTCAATCTTTCCTGCCTATTGAGACAAGGTATTGACTGGTTAAATAAAAAAATCCCGCTATTCTAATTACATGCTGGAGGGTGCCTCCGTGTGCCCATTTATTCTACAGGCGGTCCTTCATTCTAGGGTATGCACCCTTCCCCAGCCCCTGAGAACCAACCGCTTGATTAGAGACCCAGTAATCGCCTGGAGGGAAATACGAAAACTCCTGGGCCTACCCTTTACCATGTCAAATCACCTTTCCTTAATTGGTAACCCAATGTTCCTCCCCTCCCCCATCCCCTGGGGATCATAAGGCCTTTACTCAATGGTCATCTTTGGATATAACTACTATCTCTAAGGTCATAGATCCTGCTCAAGGTACCTTTAGACCCTTTTCGGAACTGGCTGAACAATTCTCCCTCATGCCCTCACAGATGTTTCACTACAACCAGCTAACCAGCTATCTTAGATCTTGCTACAATACGCACCAAAATACTTGTCAGCGCTCCTTTATTGATATTTTGACAGGTCGAGATCAATACTCCATATCAGATATATACTCCAATCTCATCACTCATCAGGCTATGAGATATCACATTGTACCTTTCAAACCTTGGATCTCTATCCTGGATGACCAAGAAGCACCAGAGAATATTCTCGCAGAATATCCAAAGGTACGTTCTCTTGTAATGTGCAAAACCTGGCGAGAAACTCAGTTTAAAACCGCTCATCAGGCATATTTTCCGTTTCGCCACAGCAAAATCGACTCATTCGCCACCGCATGTCCTTGGTGCTCTGCCTCTAGACCATCCCTGTTCCACAGATTATGGACTTGCCAAGAAGTCTCTACCTTTTGGGACCAGGTGCTGGACTATATTGACAGATCCCAGCATATAGCTTGCTTAAGGACCCATTATTATGTCTCTTCAGCTGCAACACTTCGCAAGCCTCCTCACCGACTACCCGTACCTCTCTTTCTCAATGGGTACATATTTGTCTATTGGCAGCACGCATGGCAATAATGCATGCCTGGATCAATCCCTCCCCACCTCAAATTGCTCTGGTCAAACAAGCCCTTTTAAATTCATTCCACATTGAAAAACTGAACACTATTACTCAACACTCTGCATCGCTGAAACGCTTTATTGCTAGATGGTGTCGCTTCATGGAACACTCCTTCTTACCAGAAGAGATCTCTTCCTATATAGCTCCTTTTCGATACACAAACTGGTACCTGAGAGCAGATCTTGCTAATACACTAGGCAAACTTAAGATCCAGTCCACCTCTAATGCTTTAGCTCCACATTGCCCCTCCCCCTGGGCATTCCACCTAGTTTATCTATTTGCTTAGGTACTATACTATTTGTTACGCTATACCTAACTTCTTTTTACAACATCAGTGATCTTTTTTATCCACTTTTTGAGTGAACTGTTTAAATGCTTCCACTTCTTTGGCAGACCCTAAATGTCCTTGGTTAGACCAGTTACTTTATTACTAGTTTTGCTCCCAATGTATATAGGCTCCAAACCATGCAGTTTTAGCCTGCCCATTTTGGTATATTACTTGTTCTCTTTTTTTTTTCTCTTATATTGTATGGCTGATTATTCATACATCTACAAACGCTGTATTTCTATCCAAAAACTGAATAAACATATAAAAAAAAAAATGCCAAAAAGTTGATGTCATATATTCTCTTAGCCGCCAAGAGAGTAATACCTACCCATTGGTTATCTTCCAACCCTCCCACACAATCCCAATTGATCTTGGCTGTAGCGCAGATCCGTAGAATGGAACACATGACAGCGGTGATGCAGGACTCCCTGCCTCAATTCTCAAAGATATGGGATCCTTGGGACAACTCCTCTTTTAATCCTGAATCACTATCCTAAACTGCTATCAAGTGTCCCTTAGGAAACAAATCCGTTCATACTCGAATGATTAGCCTAATATACTATTATTTAATATACTATTAATATATATTCGCTGTGTCAAGATCCATGGTGTGCCCTTTCTCCACTTATTTTTCTTTTTTTCTTTTCTCTTTAAATTATATCATTCACTAAACAATGCTTATTTTTCTTTGTATAAGTTGACAGTGATGCTTCCCTGTATTGTGTTTGTTTTTTCCTGTTCTGTTAAAAAAAAAAAAAAAAAATCAATAAACATAGAGGTGCTTCTGTATTCTCTTTTTTAAATTACTAACAGCACCCCCGAAAAAAAATTATACATTTCCAGAAATCGGAGTCCCTGCACAGTAAACAGGTGGCAGTTGCATTTTTTTTATGTCACACAATAATTATGCTACTGTTTATAAAATATACAGTATATCTTCAGTAAAAAAATACTCAAATTAAAATGTGTGTCCACAAACATAATATAGTACCCCATTTTTAATAAAAAGTAAAAAATGAAGTTGTGTTAAGTTAATAAATATCAAATATGTCAAGTCTCAAAATTACACATGCTTGTGAAATTGTGAAGAACTATGCTACCCAAAATTGACTATATGATGCTTTAAAAGCACATATATTTAGCATTACCGATGAATGATATCTTTAGAAATAGTGCTCACTCTGGTATGCACAGCAATACCTAATATGCTCACCTCCCCTTTCTACGAACCTTCCCGCCCCCTTTACTAACGAACCTCCACCAATGAGCCTTCCCTTCCCACATCCACCAAGGAGCCTTCCCTCCCCGCCTCCACCAACGAGCCTTCCCTCCCCCAATGAGCCTTCCCTGCCTGCCTCCACCAACAAGCCTTGCCTCCACCAACGAGCCTTCCCTCCCTCCTCCACCAACGAGCCTTCCCTCCCCCTCCCCCAACGAGCCTCCCCTCCCCGCCTCCACCAACGAGCCTTTCCTCCCCCAATGAGTCTTCCCTCCCTGCCTCCACCAACGAGCCTTGCCTCCACCCACGAGCCTTCCCTCCCCGCCTCCACCAACGAGCCTTGCTTCCACCAACGAGCCTTCCCTCCCCGACTCCACCAACGAGCCTTGCCTCCACCAACGAGCCTTCCCTCCCCGCCTCCACCTAGGAGCCTTGCTTCCACCAACGAGCTTTCCCTCCCCCCTCCACCAACGTTGCAATCATCATTTTCATCAATGAGTGCATGCGGCATACACTTTTGTTTAGTTATGTGTCTCAATTATTTATTTGTTAAAACTTTGATTTTATTTAAACGTTTTTCTTTCATTTAACTGAACCGATTAGTCCTACATGATAGCATAGTGCAGGTGTCAGATTCTCCTTAAGAAGACATCTTTCCTGGCCAGAACAGTCAAGGTTTGACAGCTCTGAGTACATCCAGCTTCATATTACCAGGTTCTGACATCTGCTGGTGGGCACCAAGAAGGGACAGGTAAGCCTGGGACACATGCCGGGGGGGGGGGGGGGGCAGACAGGTGGGAACCTTCCTCAGCAGGAGGTAGACATGATCAGTTCTATAAGAAAGTAAAACAAGAAACAAACTTAAACTCCAGGCTGCTATATATGTTTGTTATGCTTGTTATGACACTGCCACTTAAACCAAACTAGAAGTACTAACTACATAATTACTGACTTGCCTCCCCCTACTACCCTTCTCATTTAATATAAATACATGGGTCAGACCAACTGAAACCCCCAAGTCATAAGCTACTGGACACCCATCTTGCATCCAGCACTGCTCCTGACATACTCTAACCCCCAATTACTCCTGCCACCTGCTTACAGATTTTGATTTCTCTGTGAGCTCCTCTTGCCCCAACTATAGTCATGAAACCAGACTGCAGAAATGCAGACATTAATTGCTTGACCTTAGGGCAGGTTATCCAGCATAGTATTGGAATTTTTTTTTTATATATTTTTTTTTTTTTTTGTGCATTTGTTGCTATAACCAAGTTTATACTGTAATACTGTAAAAATATTTTAACTGAAAACTCAGCTTAACTAAAGAGTCTTGATACTTTATGCATCCTTTACAAAATGTGTCAAGGTTTTGGATTGCTCATTTAATACGTAAAAGAATATCCATCGGTTTTTTTTCTTTTTAAGGAAAACTAATAACTGCTAAGCATGATACACCCTCTGCACAGTTTTAATTTAAGGCTTTTTCAATATTTTTCATTCTCGTTCACTGATTTTTATCGTATTATCTACACAGAAGCCTTGATCTCCTATAAAGCAAGATCTCTAAAGATTATAGGATTATTTTTCACACCACAGTAGAATTTCATTGACAGTAAGTGCAGGCAGTAAGAGGTGTGGTGCTCCATGTACTTAATCACTTGCTACAAAAGCACAACAAATGTTTAACAAAGGGATTAAGGTAGTATAAAAGCAGTCATTATTAATGAGGTTGAACTTTGCAAAATGGATGCTTTCAACTTTATTCCATTATTAAATGCAACAATCCATTAACATATAGAAGCTTACAAAGCACGCATATTGTGTAAGTTCTCATTTTATCAGCAGCTAGAATCTGTTTCGAATTTAGCATTTGTCTGTATCAATTAGATTTAATTTGAAGTGTTTTTAAAGCGTAATTTAAGTAAATTCTTTTTTTAAAAAGGGCCTTTTTTTAATAGCAGAAGAGACTACGTATGTCTCTTCCGCTGTAAATACTTCTACGCAGCATGCTAGCATTTTCTTTCTAATTTGGCATAGAGCCAAACATGCGCAGCTCAGTATCCAGTCTTGGCATTCCATGGGCTCTGGGAGGAAGTAACTCCCTTGCACATGTGCAGTCCTTACTTCATCCGGAGACTCCAAACTTGGAAGAATGTGTGCCATAATGTGATAATGTTCTTGCACATCAGGACAAGAGCTCCCAGAGGCCCCAAAAAGTTTAGCTATGCTTTAGGATGGGCTTATCTATACCTGTTGACATTTATACTTTGGTATACTTTTAGGGGTATAGTTTTTTTCTTTATTTAATTTTGTTACATTCCATGGGCTTATCCTTAGGATGAGCCGAACACCCCCCTGGTTTGGTTTGCACCAGAACATCCGAACAGGCAAAAATGTGTCAGAACAAAGGAACACCGTTAAAGTCTATGGGACATGAACATGAAAAATCAAAAGTGCTCATTATAAAGGCTTATATACAAGTTATTGTCAAAAGTTTAAGGACCCGGGTTCTGCCCCAGGGGACATGTATCAATGCAAAAAAAGTTGTAAAAAAACTTTTTTCGGGAGAAGTGATTTTTTTAATGCTTAAAGTGAAACAATAAAAATGAAATATTCCTTTAAATATCGTGCCTGGGGTGTGTATAGTATTCCTGTAAAGTGGTGCAGTTTTCCCGTGTTTAGAACAGTACCACAGAAAAATTACATTTCTAAAGGAAAAAGGTCATTTAAAACTGAATGAATTGTTGGGTCTCAGCAATATGGATAAAACTCATTGAACAAAAATGGCATGGGCCCCCCAGTCCATTACTAGGCCCTTTGGGTCTGGTATGAATATTAAGGGGAACCCTGAACCAAAAAAAAAGCGTGAAGGGTCCCCCCAAAATTCATACCAGGCCCTTGAGGTCTGGTATGGAAATTATGGCAAACCCTGTGGCAAAAAAAAACAAAACGTGTAGGGTCCCCCCCAAAGTCCATACCAGACCCCTGCGCCAAAATAAAACAATGGCATAGGGGTCCCCCAAAATACTTTCCAGACCCTTACCTGAGCATGCAACCTGGCAGGCCACTGGAAAAGAGGGGGGATGAGAGAGCACCCCCCTCCAGAACTGTACCAGGCCACATGCCCTCAACATTTGGAGGGTCTTTTGAAGTCTGACCCCAAAGCACCCTGTCCCCATGTTGATGGGGACAAGGGCCTCATCCCCACAACCCTTGCCCAGTGGTTGTAGGGGTATGCAATGTCATTGATGGGCACAGATAGGGTGCACTGGTTGGCACTGATGAGAGTGCCCATCAGTGCCCATAGGTGATGGGAATGCACTGATAGGCACACATAGTCAGCACTGGGCACAGAAAGACGACACAGGTGGGAACAGATATGCAGCACTGATGGGCACAGATAGGCTGAACTGGTGGGCATAGATGAGACTGCACTTATTGGCACTGATGGGCACAGATAGGCAGCACTGATGGGCACAGATTGACTGCATTGGTGGGCACTGATGGGACTGTACCTATGGGCACTGATGGACACATGCTACACTGATGGGCACAGGTGAGGCTGCACTGATGGGCACAGATAGGCTGCACTGATGGACACTGATATGCTGCACTGGTGGGTGCAGATGAGACTGCACCTATGGGCACTGATGGACACAGATAGGCTGTATTGATGGTCACAGATGGGCTGTACTGGTGCGCGCAGATGAGACTACACTTACGTGCACTGATGGGCATAGATAGGCAGCACTGATGAGCACAGATAGGCCAGAGAGTAGACAGAGTGTTTTTGATGGTTTTAATTTGAAATGTACCTTGGCGTCCTTCACTAAGGCCAGCACTTCGGAAAATGTCTGTCACTGCCTTGGTCCGTTCCTATCCCTGCACAAAAAATATAGCTGCCAGACATGGTTGAATAGAGAAAAGTATAAGGTAGAGTGATACTTGCTGAAAGAGCATCTTGCAGTAGCCACCAAATGTTTGCAAGACACTGCAAGCACAGCAAGAGATTTAAAAAGTAGGGCACTCGTTGCCTCAGAGGCAAACTTTAAAGTTCTCATGCGGTGGTATCTGGTCCCCACTAGAATAGCTAAGTTTGTCCCTGGTTACCCCGCTTCATGCTTTAGAGGCTGTACTGATGTGGGTACTCATATCCATATCTGGTGGACATGCACGATTGCCCAAAGCTTTTGGGCAGCGACATTCCAGATGGCGTCATTACTTTTGGGAGTCTCTACCACCCGATCCATCTCTGGCCTTGCTTAACCACTTCCCACCCGGCCAATGCATATATACGGCCGGGTGGGAGCCGTCTACTTCTGATAGGACGTTCAGGAACGTCCTTCAGAAGTAGCTGGATCGCGTGCTCGCATGCCCGCGCAGCAGCGCGATCCCGATGTGCTCGTGTCACCCGGACACGGCACATCTCAGATCGGCAGGAGGGCTCTGTGATTGGCCCCCCTGATCACATGACGGCCGTGTCCAATAACGGCCGTCATGTGATGTAAACAAACAGCCGGTTGCTAGGCAATCGGCTCTCCTCACACGGAAGTCATCGCTGAGGAGAGGAGAGCAGAACGCTGCAGCCGGCTGATGATCAGTGAGTATGAGCTGTTTTTTACAGCTTTTTACTCACTGATCACCAGTCTAGTGTCAACACACAACACACAACACAGTGTAAACACAGTCCCCACATATGTCCCCAAAACACACATGTCCCCAAAACATACATGTCCCCAAATAATAAAAACACATGTCCCTAATAATAAAAACATGTCCCCCACATATGTCCCACTAAAATCGCATGTCCCAATGATTATCTGCACACATATGTCCGTGATCACCTGCACACATATGTACATGATCATTTGCGTACATATGTCCGTGATCACACAAACCAATTATTATACACTTAACGGAATTTTTTTTACCAAAAACATGTAGCAGAATACATTTTGGCTTAAATTTATGACAAAATTTGATTTTATTGGATTTCTTTTAAAATATAAAAAAGAAAATATTGCTTTTTTTCCAAATTTCCGCTTTTTTTGCGCTTATATCGCAAAAAATTAAAAACGTGAATCGTGAATCAATAACACCAAAATAAAGCTCTATTTGTGCGAACAAAATGATAAAAATTTAATTTGGGTACAGTGTAGCATGACCGCGCAATTGTCACTGAAAGCGCTAGAGCGATGAAAGCTGAAAATTGGGCTGGGAAGGAAGGGGGCGAAAGTGCCCTGAATTGTAGTGGTTAACCTAACACCCCATAACTGCACTCGAAACCAGTTGTCCCTATTTCTCCAACTAACTACGGCGGCAAAACAAACGATAGCTAGAGCCTGGAAGACACCAACACTCCCCGTAGCTGAACTTAAAAATAGGGTCACGCAGGCTATGATCCATTGCAAAATCGAAGCGAAAATCCTAGACCGCATGCCCCGGTTTCATAAAATATGGCATCCCTGGATAACACACTTCTTACCCCCTGACTTAGATCTCAACCTTTTTGAACCCTAATTTACCCCTCATGAAGGGAACCCCCACAGCATGACGACCTGGGTCCATGCGGACCGGCCGACCGAACCCCCCCTGCCCTTCCCTGCTTCTCTCTCTTCTCGTTTCCCCCTCTACTCCTCTTCTTGTTTCCAATCTAGCTGCTATCGCTATCCTATTTCCCTATTTCCGAAAAACACTACACTCGCAGTACCTGTACTCCCCAGTAAAACATAGACCTTACTCCGGGGAGTAACTTACTTCTCCATCCCCGGAGACTCCGGGCTCTAAGACACTTGATTGTCTAAACAGATAATTACTCTCTTTTATGATCTGAACTGCATGATTCTGTTTTGTATTTGACTATGTTATATAGGGACTAAGTCCCAACACTATTGCTTACATGCTGTTTACCAAATTGCTTTAATTACCTTATGACTGCACCGTACTGTGTAATTATTTTGTTTATTGCTAATAAAAATTTTGAAACAGAAAAAAAAAAAAAAGTAGGGCACTCAAAGTCAAACCTGTTGCGGCTTTGAAGCGTATTCTAAGCACTGTAGGCTAAGATGAAGATTTTAATGAATGGTATGCATCCCTCATGAACAATGATGTTCAAACAAAGAACAAAGACCTAAAGTATTTTAGTAAAGGTAGGACATGTGTCACTGTTATTTCCCATAAACCTGAATCTGATAAACTCAAATAGAGATAGCCAACCTGAATTAGAAAAAAAGGAAGGCAAGACCTATGATATCCATGAGACAAATGTGGACACATGGCTGGGAATGGCATATTTAGTCACTTTAGATGGTTTTTGTTTTCATACACTGGAGCACATTGCTAGAGTGCCATAGACTGGAGCACGTTGCTAGAGAGTGCCATACTGTGAAGGCTGACCAACAGCAGGCCAATGTTTCTGGTACAGCATGGTGAAATATGCAGATTTATGTTTTCAAAGAACTTATTGAAGGTTTTTCAAAATAATAACAGTATAAAAATGGGAACAAACCATCAAATGGACTGGCAGAGAATCAGGGATAATACAAATAAATAGAGAGATTGTCCCCGTAGATATATAAAGCTTTACAGAGACATGGATATATGAAGTAAGTGATAAAGGTGACAACAGAACATCATACACTGTAAAGGAGAAATAGTGAAGCGCTCCAATATGTGTAAAAGTGCAAAGTACTAGCTCAAGGTTCACAATAATCATTAAATCATGTTCAAATTGTGTAAAACATGCAAAGACTACTATAACAATCAAAAGTATAATGAAAAATACCTCAATATTGATATAAATCCTCAAATTATGTAAAAAGTACAAATCTTTTTTGGTGACAAGGAAAACAAATTATATAGATGCACTGAGCAAAATTATAAATGCAACACTTTTGTGTTTGCCCCTTTTTATCATGAACTGAACTTAAAGATCTACAACTTTTTCTATGGACACAAAAGGCTTATTTCTCTCAAATATTGTTCACAAATTAAACTAAATCTGTCTAAGCCCTTGTACACACGGTCGGAGAATCTGTCAGAATGAGTCTTATCGGACCGTGTCGTCAGATAATCCGACTGTGTGTGGTATGCATTGGACTGATTCCGTCCGAATCTCCATCCGGCCCAATTTTCCAACATGTTGGAAATATTTCCCGACCAACTGGGCCGGACGGACCTAATCCGATCATGTGTAGAGCATTTTCATCGGACCAAGTGCCACGCATGCTCAGATCAAATTCCTACATCAAAGCTATTGGCTACTAGCCTGAATGTAGTCCCATCATAACGAAATTACGTCATCACGTTCTGAAAGATCGGATTTTTCGCCAACTTGGCCCGACCGTGTGTATGCCACAGTTTCGGACACAATCCGTCGGACTAAATCCGACGGGCAAAATCCGACGGATTTGGTTGGCAAAATCTCCGACCGTGTGTACGTGGGCTTAGTGAGGTGTGGCATATCACAGGTTTGGCATATCAAGATGCTAATTAGACAGGTGTGTCTTAGGCTGGCCACAATAAAAGTCCACTCTACAATGTGCAGTTTTACTGTATTGGGGGGGGGGTAGGGGAGTCCAAAAACCAGTCAGAATCTGGTGTGACCACCATTTGCCTCACACAGTGCAGCACATTCCCTTCACCTAGAGTTGATCAGGTTGTTGAATGTGGCCTGTGGAATCTTGGTCCTTTCCTCTTCAATGGCTGTGTGAAGTTGTTGGATATATGCAGTAACCGGAACACTCTGTTGTATATGCCGATCCAGAGCATCCCAAAACATGCTCAATGGGTGACATGTCCAGGAATTGTGTACAGTACCTTGCATCATGGGGCCATGCATTAACATGCCGCAACGTGAGGTGATGGTCATGGATGGATGGCACAACAGTGGGTCTCAGGATCTCGTCACGGTATCTCTGTGCATTTAAAATGCACCTGTGTTTGCTGTCCATAGCATACATCTGCCCATGCCATAACCCCACTGCCACCATGGGCCACTTGATCCACAACATTGACATCAGCAAACCACTCACCCACACAACGCCATACACTCTGTCTGCCATCTGCCCTGTACAGAAAAAAACTGTGATTCATCTGTGAAGAGAACACCTCTCCAAAGTGGAAGATACTATCAAATGTGAGCTTTTTTCCACTCAAGTTGGTTACGACGACAAACTGCAGTCAGGTCAAGACCCCGATGAAGATGAAGAGCATGAAGATGAGCTTCCCTGAGATGGTTTCTGAAAGTTTGTGCAGAAATTCTTTGGTTATACAAACTGATTGCTGCAGCAGCTGTCTGGGTGGCTGGTCTCAGACAATCTTGGAGGTGAAGATGCTGGATGTGGAGGTCCTGGGCTAGTGTAGTTACACGTGGTCTGCGGATGTGATGCCGGTTGGATGTACTGACAAATTCTCGGAAATGCCTTTGGAGACAGCTTATGGTAGAGAAATGAGCATTCAATTCAAGGGCAACAACTCTGGTGGACATTCTTCAGTCAGCATGCCAATTGCACACTCCCTCAAAACTTGCGACATCTGTGGCATCGTGCTGTGTTATAAAACTGCACATTTTAGAGTGGCCTTTTATTGTGGCCAGCCTAATGCCACGTACACGCGATCGGATTATCCGGTGGACTTGGTCTGGCGGACCAGAGTCCGCTGGACAATCCGCCCGTGTGTGGGCTCCGGCTGACTTTTTCTTCCCAAAGGTCCAGCAGACTTAGAAAGAAGTCTTGACTCAAAATTGTCCGCCGAACTCTGTAATTCGGCAGACAATCCACCTGTCTGTGTGCTTTTAAAATGAATGGACTTGCCCACACGGATCCAGGTAGACGGAACTAGCGAAGGAAGTCAATGTCGCCGCCTCCATCGGCGTGATTGACACCTCGTGAGCCCAGTCACCTGGTATGGATTTAAAGGGGAACCCCTATGCTGAAAAAACATTACGGGGGTCCCCCCAAAGTCCATAGCAGACCCTTATCAGAGCGTACAGCCCAGCCGGTCAGAAAGGGGGTGGGGACGAGCAAGCGCCTCCCCCCTCCTGAGCCATACCAGGCCGCGTGCCCTCAACATGGGGGGTTCTTTGAAGAAGGGGGGCCCTGCGGCCCCCCACCCCAAAGCACCTTGTCCCCATGTTGATGAGGACAAGAGCCTCTTCCTGACAAGCCCCCAGATTCCAGCCCCCTACTCTATGTGAATGAGTATGGGGTACGATGTACCCTTACCCATTCACCTGGGGAAAAAGTGTACATAAAAAAACACAACACAGGTTTTTAAAGTTCTTTATTAGAGAGCTCCAGGGGTCTTCTTCCGTCTTCGGGGGTCTGCTTACCAGACTCCTCCTCTATCTTCTGCTCTTTTGCTAGCTCTTTTACTAGCGGAGGAGCCAGACTTTCTCTTTCATCGCCACCGTCGTCCGGGGGGGTCTTCTTCTGACTTTGGGGGTTTTGTCCCGCTCTTCGGTTCTTCTTGCTGGGCCTCCGCTTTCTTCTTCCAGCTCTTTAACTAGTGTTGGTTTTCTGTTGCCGCCGCAGCCTTCTTCTTCTTTTTCTTCTTCCTTCTTCTTCTCTTCTTCCGATATTGACACAATGCTCTCTCTGGCCGTAATGGCAGGGAAGCGTTGCGCAGCGACTTATATAGGGATAGGGGGTGAGGTCACCGGGTGATGTCACATGGTGACCCCACCTCTTATGATGTCACAGTCCCAGCATCCTCTGGGGCTGTGACATCATAAGAGGCGGGGTCACCATGTGACATCACCCAGTGACCCCGCCTCTTATGACTATATAAGTAGTCGCACACCGTGTCCCTGCCCTTATGACCAGAGAGAGCATCATGTCAACATCGGAAGAAGAGAAGAAGAAGAAAGAAGAAGCAGAAGAAGGCGGGATAAAGGTCTGCTATGGACTTTGGGGGGACCCCCACGCCGTTTTTTCGGCTTAGGGGTTCCCCTTTAAATCTATACCAGGTGACAGGGCTCGTGAGTTGCCAATCTCGTCGATGGAGGCAGCGACATTGACTTCCTTCGCTAGTTCCGTCTACCTGGAGCCACGTTCAAAAGGAACAGACTTTACTCCGTGTGTGGGCAAGTCCGTTCATTTCAAAAGTCCGGTCGTGTGTTGGCAGGTCCGCTCGTTCGGAAAGTCCGGCGGACCTCCGGGTTGTCCGCCGGATAGTCTGATCATGTCTGCGCGGCATAAGGCACCCTTGTGCAATAATCATGCTGTCTAATCAGCATCTTGTGAGGTGGATGGATTATCTCGGCAAAGGAGAAGTGCTCACTAACAGAGATTTAGACAGATTTGTGAACAATATTTTAGAGAAATAGGACTTTTGTGTACATAGAAAAAGTTGTAGATCTTCAAGTTCAGCTAATGATAATTAGTCAAACACAAAAGTGTTGCATTTATAATTTTGCTCAGTGTATGTATATATATATATATTGTATATATATTGTACAGGACGCCGTGGCTGGGTCCTGGAAGGACGCTATGTTTTCCCTCTGTTTGGTTTGTGGTCCCTTTAAGGGAATAAAATTGATTAACCCACCTGTCAGAGGAAGTGTGTTTAAAAACAAGACAGGAAGTGGTAGATGGGTGTGGAGGAGTGGAGAAGACATGGTGGATGGTGGATGGTGGATGGTGGATGGTGGATGGTGGATGGTGGATGGTGGATGGTGGATGGTGTTTGTTTTGGGTTGCAGCAACAGAAGTGGAGAGCAGTGTCCTGCTTGGAAGCCTCCTGGCAGGGGAAGCTACCTGCCATAAGAGATCAAGCACTGTTTGATAGAGACAACTATTCTGGACTTTGCAAGTCGGTGAGACTAAAAACATTTTCCTTTTGTTTTTGGCTGCTGTAAAGCTGTTTAAGTTTAATAAACCCCTTGTTGTGTGAAAAGCCTGTGTCCTGCGATCTACCTGGTCCCCCAAACATTACAAGTGGTGCTCGAATGCGGGCAGGACAAAGTAACAGGCGTTTTTCTTGCTATTTTTTTTGCATTGGATTTGAACTGACATTTAAAGGGACAGTACAGTGAATTTATGTCCTGGGTTAAAGCTGCACAATTGTTGAAAGCTGAAACAATGGAGGAGCTAATTAAACAGCTGTCCTTGGCTAATATGCAAGCGCAGACTCGCCATGAGGAAGCTAATCAGCGCTTAGCAACCCAGCTGGAGGTACAAAAAACGCACCACAACGAGGCGCTGGCTCTGCAGCAAGAAAATACTCGCCTGTTGGTGGCCCAGTTAGCAGCCCAGCAAGCGACCCAACAAGGGGTTATGCAGGCTCAGATGGCTGCCTTAAAAGAAGCAGTGCAGCAGCTTTCTCAGGGCCGTGAACAAGTGGCTGTTGCCCCTGGCAACCAGGTGACCATAAGGGCAAGCCATTTTTTGCAGAAATTGTCCCTGAGTGATGACGTAGAGGCATTTCTGGCTACATTTGAGAGGACGGCAGAGAGAGAAGGATGGCCCCAGGACCAGTAGGCCGGCTTAATTGCTCCTTTCCTCACCAGAGATCCTCAAAAAGCCTATTTTGACCTACCACTAGAAGATTATCGAAAACTAAAGGCAGAAATACTGGCTCGGTTGGGGGTGACTACGGCTGTTCGGGCCCAACGAGTGCACCAATGGAAGTATCGTTCAGACCGGCCACTGCGATCTCAAATGCATGACCTGGTGCAACTAGTAAAAAAATGGCTGCAGCCCGAAGTGTTGTCTGGCCCCCAAATTGTGGAGCGGGTCATGCTGGACCGATACTTAAGGTCACTGCCAGACGACCTTCAACGGTGGGTCAGCCATGGAGACCCCAGATACAGGGAGGATCTGCTTGGCCCCACCAAGCGTCAAGGGCCCAGTCTGCCACGGCCTTTCCGACCAACTGCCACCCTTCGAAAGGATGTCCCCAGGAGCCCTGGAACCAACACCCCGGAAGGCCAAGAGTCACACCCGTTACCCCCTCAGCGACCTGTTCCTGTTCGGAGAGGAGGGGATGTACAATGTTGGCGATGTCATGCCTGGGGCCATACCCGGGCCCACTGCCCATTGCAGGAAGAACCCATGGAATGCGGGGTTCTTCGTGGGGGGGGGGGTCTTTTTATGCCCATAAAGCGTGCACAACACATCTTGACCTTGGAGAGGGGAAATTTGAGTGTGAAGTCCAAGTGAACCACCACCCTGCACGGGCTTTGCTGGACTCTGGAAGCATGGTAACCCTGGTTCACCCTAGAGTAATTTGGAAGATCGGTCCGGTAAGAAAATTTTTACAGGTTGTGTGCATTCATGGTGACACTAGAGAGTACCCTCTCATCTCGGTGTCCATCTCCACAGCATGTGGCACTGGTACTCAAGAGGTGGGGGTGGTAAAGAACTTGGTACATGACGTTATCATAGGACGAGACTGTCCGTTATTTGCAAAACTGTGGGGACAAGGAGAACTATCTGAAAGGTCCAGAGACTGGGAAGAAACTAGTCCCTCTTTTCCTGTTGTTGAGGGTAATAACCCTGAGATGTTGCATGTTCGTAATATGGACCCAGTTGATAAAAATGCTAAGGATTTGGTTAAGGGTGATGAAAGTAGTGCTGACACTGTTAAGGATGTCAAAATGTGGGGTTCACAGACCTACCTGAATACTGAGGGGGGGGGGGGGGGGAACCCTCCCCGCTTCAGGTAATGCTGGGGGAAGAGGATGAGGAAGTGGCCTCTACCTCTGCCTTGCCAGATTTGGGTGTTCCCCAGGGGGCATTTGGTACTGCCCAGATGCAGGACCCCACTTTGGCCAGGGCACGGGAACAGGTTGTAGTAATAAATGGGGAGCCCCAAGAGCCAGGTGCTAATGAGCGGTGGCCACATTTTGCAATATGTAATGAATTGCTTTATCGGGTTACTTAAGTGAGAGAAAATGTGGTAGAACAATTATTGGTACCCCAACAGTATAGACGCAGGTCCTGGACCTGGCCCATGATGTTTTAGGGGGACACCTGGGAGTTGAAAAGATGGAGGCACGGATCGCCGACCGGTTTTACTGGCCAGGCTTGAAAGCAGAGGTAAGGAGATACTGTACCTCTTGTCCCACCTGTCAGATGACCGCTCCGGCGACCCATTTGCAGAGCCCGTTGGTCCCTCTGCCCATAATTGAGGTCCCATTCGAGAGGATAGCCATGGATATAGTGGGTCCCTTGATAAAGTCGGCTCAAGGTCATTCTTACATACTGGTGATCCTCGACTATGCCACTCGATATCCTGAGGCGCTACCCCTCTGGAATACCTCCTCTAAGGCTATTGCCCGGGAACTATTCCAGTTGTTTACACGGACAGGTTTTCCCAAGGAAATACTCACAGACCAGGGCACCCTGTTTATGTCTAAGGTTATGGCTGATGTATGCAAACTGTTCCGGATTAAACAGCTGCGCACATCGGTCTACCATCCCCAAACAGATGGATTGGTAGAACGTTTTAATAAGACCCTTAAGTCTATGCTCAAGAGAGTGGTACAAAGGGCTGGGAAAGACTGGGACTGCCTGTTACCAGCTCTCCTGTTTGCTATCCGAGAAGTGCCCCAGGCCTCCACTGGGTTTTCGCCCTTTGAATTGGTATATGGGCGGAGACCTCGCGGATTACTGGACTTTGTTAAAGAAGAATGGGGAAGTGAACCAATTCAGCATAAGAGTGTTCTTGAATATGTCTCTCAAATGCAGGAGAGGATCCGAACTGTGATGCCACTAGTTAAGGAACATTTACAAAAAGCCCAGGAGGCTCAACGACGGGTCTATAATAGGGCAGCCAAAATTAGGAACTTCCAAGTGGGGGATCGAGTAGCAGTGTTGATTCCCACTGTGGAAAGTAAATTCTTGGCCAGATGGCAAGGCCCTTTCGAGGTTGTAGAAAAAGTGGGAGAGGTAAATTATAGGGTTTCCTCTTGCCTGGCTGATGGACTCTATCAGATATATCATGTAAACTTGTTAAAGCCCTGGACAGATAGGGAACCAGTGACCTCCCTGGCTAGTACAAAACTTGAGCCTCGGGTTGGGGTGGAGAGTGTCCAAGAAGCAAATACCCTGTCTAAAACCCAAAGTCAGCAGGCAAAGGAGTTCTTGCAGAGAAATAAAGAAACATTTTCAGACTTGCCAGGGCTCACTAGTGTCATAGAGCATGATATTATCACAGAACCAGGAGTCAAAGTTTTTGTCCGGCCCTACCTCATCCCAGAGGCTCAAAGGAAGGCCGTTTCAGAGGAAGTAAAAAAGATGTTAGACCTAGGGAATATTGAGGAATCGCAAAGTGAGTGGTCGAACCCGATTGTGTTGGTACCGAAGCCCAACGAGACTCTGCGATTCTGCAATGATTTCCGGAAACTTAATGAAGTTTCCCGGTTTAATGCCTACCCCATGCCCCGGGTAGATGAGCTTATCAAGAGACTAGGTCCAGCCATGTACAGTGCCTTGCGAAAGTATTCGCCCCCCTTGAACTTTTCAAACTTTTGCCACATTTTCAGGCTTCAAACATAAAGATATAACATTTTAATTTTTTGTGAAGAATCACCAACAAGTGGGACACAATTGTGAAGTGGAACGAAATCTATTGGATATTTTAAACTTTTTTAGCAAATAAAAAACTGAAAAGTGGTGCGTGCAAAATTATTCGGCCCCTTTACTTTCAGTGCAGCAAACTCACTCCAGAAGTTCAGCGAGGATCTCTGAATGATCCAATGTTGTTCTAAATGACTGATGGTGATAAATAGAATCCACCTGTGTGTAATCAAGTCTCTGTATAAATGCACCTGCTCTGTGATAGTCTCAGGGTTCTGTTGAAAGCGTAGAGAGCATCATGAAGACCAAGGAACACACCAGGCAGGTCCGTAATACTGTTGTGGAGAAGTTTAAAGCCGGATTTGGATACAAAAAGATTTCCCAAGCTTTAAACATCCCAAGGAGCACTGTGCAAGCGATCATTTTGAAATGGAAGGAGTATCAGACCACTGCAAATCTACCAAGACCTGGCCGTCTCTCTAAACTTTCAGCTCAGACAAGGAGAAGACTGATCAGAGATGCAGCCAAGAGGCCCATGATCACTCTGGATGAACTGCAGAGAACTACAGCTGAGGTGGGAGAGTCTGTCCATAGGACAACAATCAGTCGTACACTGCACAAATCTGGCCTTTATGGAAGAGTGGCAAGAAGAAAGCCATTTCTCAAAGATATCCATAAAAAGTCTTGTCTAAAGTTTGCCACAAGCCACCTGGGAGACACACCAAACATGTGGAAGAAGGTGCTCT
The DNA here is from genome assembly GCF_037356315.1 of Lithobates pipiens. Taxonomy (NCBI): domain Eukaryota; kingdom Metazoa; phylum Chordata; class Amphibia; order Anura; family Ranidae; genus Lithobates; species Lithobates pipiens. The sequence continues at coordinate 329,575,627 of NW_027507764.1, read as the reverse complement.
GGTCAGATGAAACCAAAATCAAACGTTTTGCCCACAATGCAAAACGATATGTTTGGCATAAAAGCAACACAGCTCATCACCCTCAACACACCATCCCCACTGTCAAACATGGTGGTGGCAGCATCATGGTTTGGGCCTGCTTTTCTTCAGCAGGGACAGGGAAGATGGTTAAAATTGAGGGAAAGATGAATGCAGCCAAATACAGGACCATTCTGGATGAAAACCTGTTGGAGTCTGCAAAAGACCTGAAAATGGGACGGAGATTTATCTTCCAACAAGACAATGATCCCAAACATACAGCAAAATCTACAAAGGAATGGTTCACAAATAAACGTATCCAGGTGTTAGAATGGCCAAGTCAAAGTCCAGACCTGAATCCAATCGAGAATCTGTGGAAAGAGCTGAAAACTGCTGTTCACAAACGCTCTGCATCCAACCTCACTGAGCTCGAGCTGTTTTGCAAGGAAGAATGGACAAGAATTTCAGTCTCTTGATGTGCAAAACTGATAGAGACATACCCCAAGCGACTTGCAGCTGTAATCGCAGCAAAAGGTGGCCCTACAAAGTATTAATGCAAGGGGGCCGAATAATTTTGCACGTCCCACTTTTAATTTTTTTATTAGTTAAAAAAGTTTCAAAAATCCAATAGATTTCGTTCCACTTCACAATTGTGTCCCACTTGTTGGTGATTCTTCACAAAAAATAAAAATGTTATATCTTTATGTTTGAAGCCTGAAATGTGGCAAAAGGTTGAAAAGTTCAAGGGGGCTGAATACTTTCGCAAGGCACTGTATATCACTACGTTAGACCTTACCAAGGGGTATTGGCAAATCCCGTTGACTAAGGCTGCTAGAGAGAAAACTGCTTTTTCTACCCCAGAGGGGAGTTTTCAGTACAAAAGGATGCCTTTTGGATTGCAAACTGCTCCAGCCACGTTCCAGAGAGCAATGGATAGGATTTTACGACCTCACTGGAAGTATGCCTCAGTGTACTTGGACGATATAGTCATTTTTAGCAAAGACTGGGAATCACATTTGCCCAAAGTTCAGGCAGTGCTGGACTCTCTTTGGAAGGAGGGGTTTACAATAAACCCTGAAACATGTGCTTTAGGAATGGAGGTAAAATACCTGGGTTATATCGTGGGTAGAGGGGTAGTGAAATCTCAGGTCAACAAAATAGAGGCTATACAGAATTGGCCCGCCCCCTCACAAAAAAGCAGGTACGTGCATTCCTGGGCATGGTGGGATACTACAGGAGGTTTGTACCCAACTTTGCCACGTTGGCGGCTCCGTTGACCGATCTGACTAAGGGTCGGAAATCGGTCATGGTGGAGTGGAATGCAGACACTGAGAAGGCTTTTTTGGAGCTAAAGTCAGCACTGTGCCAACACCCTGTCCTGGTAGCACCTAATTTTTCAAAAGAGTTTGTTGTCCAGACTGATTCTTCCGATGTAGGATTGGGAGCGGTGTTGTCACAGGTTATTCATGGTGAGGAACACCCGATAGGCTTTCTCAGCAGGAAGTTAACACCAGCGGAGAAAAACTATGCCATAATTGAATTGAGTGTCTGGCCATTAAGTTGGCTCTGGAATCCCTCAGATATTACCTTTTTGGGGAGGAAGTTTAGGTTGATTTCTGATCATGCCCCTTTAACATGGCTGAGACAAGGAAAAGGGACTAATGCCAGGGTTACTCTGTGGTCCTTGGCACTCCAGGAATTTAAGTTTGTAGTGGAGCATAGGCCCGGGAGACTGCATCAAAATGCAGATGCCCTCTCCCGAGTCCATTGCTTGAGCTCCACTGTTGCCTCCACCTCCTTGGCGTTGGGGCATGGGGGGGGGGGGATATGTACAGGACGCCGTGGCTGGATCCTGGAAGGATGCTATGTTTCCCCTCTGTTTGGTTTGTGGTCCCTTATAAGGGAATAAAATTGATTAACCCACCTGTCAGAGGAAGTGTGTTTTAAAAACAAGACAGGAAGTGGTAGATGGGTGTGGAGGAGTGGAGAAGACATGGTGGATGGTGGATGGTGTTTGTTTTGGGTTGCAGCAACAGAAGTGGACAGCAGTGTCCTGCTTGGAAGCCTCCTGGCAGGGGAAGCTACCTGCCATAAAAGATCAAGCACTGTTTGATAGAGACAGCTATTCTAGACTTTGCAAGTCGGTGAGACTAAAAACATTTTCCTTTTGTTTTTGGCTGCTGTAAAGCTGTTTAAGTATAATAAACCCCTTGTTGTGTGAAAAGCCTGTGTCCTGCGATCTACCTGGTCCCCCGAACATTACTATATATATATATATATATATATACAGTATCAATATAATACAGTATAAAAGTGAGTACACCCCTTACATTGTTGTAAATATTTCATTATATCTTTTCGTGTGTCAACACTGAAGAAATTATACTTTGCTACAAGTGTCTGCTTCCAGTGACCAGCATGAGAGAGGGAGAGCAATAACACCAAATCTAACACACCTGCTCCCCATTCACACCTGAGATCTTGTCACTTATATGAGTCACATGACACCGGGGAGGGAAATGGCTAATTGGGCTCAATTTGGAAATTTTTACTTAAGGGTGTACTCACTTTTGCTGCTAGTGATTTAGACATTAATGGCTGTGTGTTGAGTTATTTTGAGGGGACAGCAAATGTACACTGTTATACAAGCTGCACACTCACTACATTGTAGCAAAGTGTCATTTCTTCAGTGTAGTCACATGAAAAGATATAATAAAATATTTACAAAAATGTAAGAGGTCTACTCACTTTTGTGACATACTGTACACATATATATATATATATAGAAAATATCTCAATACAAGTTTCCTATCTTGTAAAAACTTCCATACACAGGTCAACTCCACCATCATATTATTACATCATAAATCTTCTTTAGTGGTAATAACTCTTTATCAAAGACACCAACAACAGCGTGCCTGCCACCATACCCCATTAGGTATCCTCTCACCTGGTATAGTGGAACCCCTCAAAAACACTTGTACATAAAGATGGTACTGGTCAATCCCATACTCAGTGCTTCTCTTGTGTAATTTTCAGCCTCCAATAAGTATATCTGAGGATACTAACAACGATGTTGATTTTTATGGTCATAGGTGACAATGCAGATTCCACTAGGAACTTCACTGAACACCCCCTCCTCCTTCTCACAGCTGCTGAACTTTTTTTTTTACCCATGACATGAAAACTGATAGGAAAATTACTTTAGATGTGCCACAGGAAAATGCTTCCGCAATAGTACCTGTTTTCCCTATTATTGTTGGGCTGTCATAAAACAAAGGAATAATGACGTCTTGACTGTAATGCAAACTTGTTCTAGGAGGATCAGGTCTGGGGATTGGAGGAATGCTGATCGGGGGAAAGAGATGGATAATATGAGCTCTCCGGTACCCAGGTGGTTGGGTCACTTAAAGGAGCTCTCCCCAAGGCTCCCTGGAGCATGGCTGGAGATAGGGCAGTGGAGATCAGAATATGGAAAATGTTGTATCAAGAAGGTTATTTATGGGAATTAAATGTGTAGGACTGCCAACACCTATCCACCATATGCAAACGAGACCTAGATGTGCCTATTGGTCACCATATGGCATTAGTTCACCCAGAATTTATCCCTGAGGTATACTTTCTGCCACTTGATCGTATCCACTTCAACTCCAGAGGCGGTAACTTTATCCCCCCCGATTGTATTCCCAAGTGTGGCTCGGGGTGAATTTTCATCACCAAAAGCGGTAACTCAGAGCCCCTAATGGTCTTTCCAGTGCCCTGCATGCAGATTTATATTAAGTTTTTGTCCGGCCCTACCTCATCCCAGAGGCTCAAAGGAAGGCCGTTTCAGAGGAAGTAAAAAAGATGTTAGACCTAGGGAATATTGAGGAATCGCAAAGTGAGTGGTCGAACCCGATTGTGTTGGTACCGAAGCCCAACGAGACTCTGCGATTCTGCAATGATTTCCGGAAACTTAATGAAGTTTCCCGGTTTAATGCCTACCCCATGCCCCGGGTAGATGAGCTTATCAAGAGACTAGGTCCAGCCATGTACAGTGCCTTGCGAAAGTATTCGCCCCCCTTGAACTTTTCAAACTTTTGCCACATTTTCAGGCTTCAAACATAAAGATATAACATTTTAATTTTTTGTGAAGAATCACCAACAAGTGGGACACAATTGTGAAGTGGAACGAAATCTATTGGATATTTTAAACTTTTTTAGCAAATAAAAAACTGAAAAGTGGTGCGTGCAAAATTATTCGGCCCCTTTACTTTCAGTGCAGCAAACTCACTCCAGAAGTTCAGCGAGGATCTCTGAATGATCCAATGTTGTTCTAAATGACTGATGGTGATAAATAGAATCCACCTGTGTGTAATCAAGTCTCTGTATAAATGCACCTGCTCTGTGATAGTCTCAGGGTTCTGTTGAAAGCGTAGAGAGCATCATGAAGACCAAGGAACACACCAGGCAGGTCCGTAATACTGTTGTGGAGAAGTTTAAAGCCGGATTTGGATACAAAAAGATTTCCCAAGCTTTAAACATCCCAAGGAGCACTGTGCAAGCGATCATTTTGAAATGGAAGGAGTATCAGACCACTGCAAATCTACCAAGACCTGGCCGTCTCTCTAAACTTTCAGCTCAGACAAGGAGAAGACTGATCAGAGATGCAGCCAAGAGGCCCATGATCACTCTGGATGAACTGCAGAGAACTACAGCTGAGGTGGGAGAGTCTGTCCATAGGACAACAATCAGTCGTACACTGCACAAATCTGGCCTTTATGGAAGAGTGGCAAGAAGAAAGCCATTTCTCAAAGATATCCATAAAAAGTCTTGTCTAAAGTTTGCCACAAGCCACCTGGGAGACACACCAAACATGTGGAAGAAGGTGCTCTGGTCAGATGAAACCAAAATCAAACGTTTTGCCCACAATGCAAAACGATATGTTTGGCATAAAAGCAACACAGCTCATCACCCTCAACACACCATCCCCACTGTCAAACATGGTGGTGGCAGCATCATGGTTTGGGCCTGCTTTTCTTCAGCAGGGACAGGGAAGATGGTTAAAATTGAGGGAAAGATGAATGCAGCCAAATACAGGACCATTCTGGATGAAAACCTGTTGGAGTCTGCAAAAGACCTGAAAATGGGACGGAGATTTATCTTCCAACAAGACAATGATCCCAAACATACAGCAAAATCTACAAAGGAATGGTTCACAAATAAACGTATCCAGGTGTTAGAATGGCCAAGTCAAAGTCCAGACCTGAATCCAATCGAGAATCTGTGGAAAGAGCTGAAAACTGCTGTTCACAAACGCTCTGCATCCAACCTCACTGAGCTCGAGCTGTTTTGCAAGGAAGAATGGACAAGAATTTCAGTCTCTTGATGTGCAAAACTGATAGAGACATACCCCAAGCGACTTGCAGCTGTAATCGCAGCAAAAGGTGGCCCTACAAAGTATTAATGCAAGGGGGCCGAATAATTTTGCACGTCCCACTTTTAATTTTTTTATTAGTTAAAAAAGTTTCAAAAATCCAATAGATTTCGTTCCACTTCACAATTGTGTCCCACTTGTTGGTGATTCTTCACAAAAAATAAAAATGTTATATCTTTATGTTTGAAGCCTGAAATGTGGCAAAAGGTTGAAAAGTTCAAGGGGGCTGAATACTTTCGCAAGGCACTGTATATCACTACGTTAGACCTTACCAAGGGGTATTGGCAAATCCCGTTGACTAAGGCTGCTAGAGAGAAAACTGCTTTTTCTACCCCAGAGGGGAGTTTTCAGTACAAAAGGATGCCTTTTGGATTGCAAACTGCTCCAGCCACGTTCCAGAGAGCAATGGATAGGATTTTACGACCTCACTGGAAGTATGCCTCAGTGTACTTGGACGATATAGTCATTTTTAGCAAAGACTGGGAATCACATTTGCCCAAAGTTCAGGCAGTGCTGGACTCTCTTTGGAAGGAGGGGTTTACAATAAACCCTGAAACATGTGCTTTAGGAATGGAGGTAAAATACCTGGGTTATATCGTGGGTAGAGGGGTAGTGAAATCTCAGGTCAACAAAATAGAGGCTATACAGAATTGGCCCGCCCCCTCACAAAAAAGCAGGTACGTGCATTCCTGGGCATGGTGGGATACTACAGGAGGTTTGTACCCAACTTTGCCACGTTGGCGGCTCCGTTGACCGATCTGACTAAGGGTCGGAAATCGGTCATGGTGGAGTGGAATGCAGACACTGAGAAGGCTTTTTTGGAGCTAAAGTCAGCACTGTGCCAACACCCTGTCCTGGTAGCACCTAATTTTTCAAAAGAGTTTGTTGTCCAGACTGATTCTTCCGATGTAGGATTGGGAGCGGTGTTGTCACAGGTTATTCATGGTGAGGAACACCCGATAGGCTTTCTCAGCAGGAAGTTAACACCAGCGGAGAAAAACTATGCCATAATTGAATTGAGTGTCTGGCCATTAAGTTGGCTCTGGAATCCCTCAGATATTACCTTTTTGGGGAGGAAGTTTAGGTTGATTTCTGATCATGCCCCTTTAACATGGCTGAGACAAGGAAAAGGGACTAATGCCAGGGTTACTCTGTGGTCCTTGGCACTCCAGGAATTTAAGTTTGTAGTGGAGCATAGGCCCGGGAGACTGCATCAAAATGCAGATGCCCTCTCCCGAGTCCATTGCTTGAGCTCCACTGTTGCCTCCACCTCCTTGGCGTTGGGGCATGGGGGGGGGGGGGATATGTACAGGACGCCGTGGCTGGATCCTGGAAGGATGCTATGTTTCCCCTCTGTTTGGTTTGTGGTCCCTTATAAGGGAATAAAATTGATTAACCCACCTGTCAGAGGAAGTGTGTTTTAAAAACAAGACAGGAAGTGGTAGATGGGTGTGGAGGAGTGGAGAAGACATGGTGGATGGTGGATGGTGTTTGTTTTGGGTTGCAGCAACAGAAGTGGACAGCAGTGTCCTGCTTGGAAGCCTCCTGGCAGGGGAAGCTACCTGCCATAAAAGATCAAGCACTGTTTGATAGAGACAGCTATTCTAGACTTTGCAAGTCGGTGAGACTAAAAACATTTTCCTTTTGTTTTTGGCTGCTGTAAAGCTGTTTAAGTATAATAAACCCCTTGTTGTGTGAAAAGCCTGTGTCCTGCGATCTACCTGGTCCCCCGAACATTACTATATATATATATATATATATATATACAGTATCAATATAATACAGTATAAAAGTGAGTACACCCCTTACATTGTTGTAAATATTTCATTATATCTTTTCGTGTGTCAACACTGAAGAAATTATACTTTGCTACAAGTGTCTGCTTCCAGTGACCAGCATGAGAGAGGGAGAGCAATAACACCAAATCTAACACACCTGCTCCCCATTCACACCTGAGATCTTGTCACTTATATGAGTCACATGACACCGGGGAGGGAAATGGCTAATTGGGCTCAATTTGGAAATTTTTACTTAAGGGTGTACTCACTTTTGCTGCTAGTGATTTAGACATTAATGGCTGTGTGTTGAGTTATTTTGAGGGGACAGCAAATGTACACTGTTATACAAGCTGCACACTCACTACATTGTAGCAAAGTGTCATTTCTTCAGTGTAGTCACATGAAAAGATATAATAAAATATTTACAAAAATGTAAGAGGTCTACTCACTTTTGTGACATACTGTACACATATATATATATATATATAGAAAATATCTCAATACAAGTTTCCTATCTTGTAAAAACTTCCATACACAGGTCAACTCCACCATCATATTATTACATCATAAATCTTCTTTAGTGGTAATAACTCTTTATCAAAGACACCAACAACAGCGTGCCTGCCACCATACCCCATTAGGTATCCTCTCACCTGGTATAGTGGAACCCCTCAAAAACACTTGTACATAAAGATGGTACTGGTCAATCCCATACTCAGTGCTTCTCTTGTGTAATTTTCAGCCTCCAATAAGTATATCTGAGGATACTAACAACGATGTTGATTTTTATGGTCATAGGTGACAATGCAGATTCCACTAGGAACTTCACTGAACACCCCCTCCTCCTTCTCACAGCTGCTGAACTTTTTTTTTTACCCATGACATGAAAACTGATAGGAAAATTACTTTAGATGTGCCACAGGAAAATGCTTCCGCAATAGTACCTGTTTTCCCTATTATTGTTGGGCTGTCATAAAACAAAGGAATAATGACGTCTTGACTGTAATGCAAACTTGTTCTAGGAGGATCAGGTCTGGGGATTGGAGGAATGCTGATCGGGGGAAAGAGATGGATAATATGAGCTCTCCGGTACCCAGGTGGTTGGGTCACTTAAAGGAGCTCTCCCCAAGGCTCCCTGGAGCATGGCTGGAGATAGGGCAGTGGAGATCAGAATATGGAAAATGTTGTATCAAGAAGGTTATTTATGGGAATTAAATGTGTAGGACTGCCAACACCTATCCACCATATGCAAACGAGACCTAGATGTGCCTATTGGTCACCATATGGCATTAGTTCACCCAGAATTTATCCCTGAGGTATACTTTCTGCCACTTGATCGTATCCACTTCAACTCCAGAGGCGGTAACTTTATCCCCCCCGATTGTATTCCCAAGTGTGGCTCGGGGTGAATTTTCATCACCAAAAGCGGTAACTCAGAGCCCCTAATGGTCTTTCCAGTGCCCTGCATGCAGATTTATATTATAAATACTGTACTTTCTGCCAGGAAACTGGAGATTGTCCATAGCAACCAAAAAGTGTCCCTTTACGTCAAAAGTGGTTTTATACCAGCTAGAAAACAGCGATAATAAATTAGAATCACTGGCAGAATTGAGCGATTAGTGATTTATGGGGAAATCTGTAATCAAACACTGAAAGTAATGACAGCGACAATTCTGCAACTGAGAAAATTTCAGTGTTTTTGATTTGATTACATTATTGAATCATTTTATTATTATTATATTATTATTTGTTATAATTATTTATAGTTATTTATTATATTATAATTTATGATTTTGTTTTTCAAACTTTATCATACCTGGGATGTCTACTAGACACACGGTCGGGCATTCCGACAACAAAATCCGTCGGATTTTGTCCAAAACTGGTGTTGCATACACACGGTTGGACAAAGTTGTCAGAAAATCCTAATGGTTCGGAACGTGATGACTATATTTCGTTACAACGGGACTACGTTCAGGATAGTAGCCAATAGCTTTGGTCTAGGAATTTGATCTGAGCATGCATGGCACTTTGTCCGATCGGAATTCTCTACAAACGATTGGACAAAGTCTGATCGGATCATGTTGTCAGAAAATTTTATAGCCCAGCTCTAAAAATTTGTCGGTCGGATATACCAACGGAAACAGTCCGATGGCACCCACACATGGTCGGATTATCTGACAACACGGTCCGATCGGACATATTCCGTCGGAATGTCCGACCGTGTGTACAAGGGCAAAGAATTACAGGCCTACAAATTAAAATGCCAAATTTCAATGCAAAATAATTGTACCTGTTTCAGCATAAAAAATCTGAAATAATCATACCGCCAGGGAGATTAACAAGCGTCTCCTCCAATGAGAGTTGAGATGGATATTTAATTTACAGGCCACCTCACCACCTGGCCTAAATGAGGCTTTCAACTTTAAATCTTTTCTTCTGGGTTTTGTTTCAGGGGGCTGTGAATTGAATTTATAGCTTCTTTTTTCAATTTCCGGATATGGCATTTCTATGCTACATCCCTCACACCATGGCTTCACAAATTTGTTAGCTATGAAGGCACCCCTTTTGACAGTATGGGGACATTACAATTAGTGACACTTTAGCATCTCTATACTGCGATTTATTTTTCACAGTACAGCTCTGTGACTATATCATCATTTCCATAATTGCATTTGATATATATGTCAATGTATTAATTGGTTCATTGGTGTACTTTTTGTGTATTTTAATGTAGCCATGGTGTTGCAGCTAGTAACAATCTGCCAAATCACCCCACTGCCAGACTTCATACATCACTTCCAGAGACAATGAGCAGTCTTTTGCGAGCTTGTTTTTTTTATTTTTTTATTGGGGGGGGGGGGGTACAGCTTGATAGGGATTAGGAATATGGGATGCCCATAGGATAAATTATTGCCATCAAGGATTTAGTACATTCTGAATAAAGTTAGAGCCAGAAGATTGAATGTACAAATTGAAATCTTTTCTCTCTATGTTGAATCTTTTCTCTCTGTCAAATCTTTTCTCTATATAATCTTGGATTAATAGATGTAAGGTTAGGCACATTCGACCACAGGTTCAATATATACAGATTGTTATTGTCAGAGTCACGTCGAATCTCCTATTCTCTATCAAACTGTTGTAACAACGAAAATGAAAATAAAGCATTTATTTATGTCAGATCTTTCATTTTTCGGATTCTGCGCTTTCGTTATCGTTTGTCAAAATGAAAACGAAAATACCTGAAATTCGGACGAAAATGCATTCGGACAAAAACGAATGCACATGTCTATTGAATAGTAGGGGCCCACTCTGAATAAGTCTCCCTACTGGGGCTCTGGTTGTTCACTGCCACTAGGCCTGAAGCCTGCAGAACCTCTCCCCAGAGGCCCAGTGTGTAAAAAGCATATCTTCTAGGAAATATGGACTACTGTTCCCAGCTAGCTCAACTTGCAAATCATATGCCCGCAGGCAACATCGACTTGACACAGATCCCCACAGTCTCTTTTCTGCTTCAGGACTCCCCATCATCCACCGTATGTATTGATGAAGACTCCACTAGTGACCGTGTACTAGCAGAGTTCCCTCACAGACTCCTTGGCACTTCCAGCCCTTGGCGCCTTCAGCCCCACTGTGATAACATTCACCAACCTTCCAACAGCCCTGAGTCCTTCATGAGGAACTGTGACTGGACCATGCGTACCGACAGTTTCACCTGCTCCTCTGCTCCAGGAGTTCCCTGCCATCCGACCGTGTGGTGGCAGAGACATTACCAATGACCGTGTAGAGGCAATGTTCCCTCGCAGCTCTCTTCTATGATCAGTGCACCTCCCTCCAGATAGGGATGGCCTCCTGTGACTGTGTAACATGCCAGTCCTCATTTCACCCAGACGGCTCTAACCCCCAGTGGAAAATCACCTCAGCTTATATATGAGGCCTGCCCCCTGCCAATACCGAATGGGGATTGGTCAGGGATCATACACAAGCTGCCTGCCACTCCAGTTCCAGGCCTAGACCCTTTTCTAGAACATTCTCCCATTCTCCTCAAACAGGGGAGGTGCCTCAGAACTAATGTTGAGATGGTCACACCCACTGCTACTCTGACCACCCCCAGCCCCCAGATCAAAACAGACAAGTTTAGCGTGCAGCATAAGCCTGCCCAAATTTACCTGTGCTGGATAACCTAGTAAAATAAACCTTACTAGCACCTACCTATTGGCAGAGGGAGCTACGTTGTTTATGACAAAATTTATCAGATACTGTGTACTCAATAAAAGTGGCACATGGTTGCCTTTTATTTACTCCATTACCTTTATTTCTGCCTTTAAAAGTCCAAGGGGGCAGCTCCTGTTGCATTGGTTGCATGCTCCTTTTTTCCAACACAGGGATAACAGAATGGCATTGGTCAACATAAAGGCCATGATTGGGTAAATGGACCATGCTACAAGTAATGCCCAAGAATTTTTTTTATAACACTCCTAGATGACGAGGTTATGATACTGGTTTAAGGATGCAATTAGGCAACCATGTGCATCAGGTCCTGAGGCCCACACAAAAAAAAAAGAAAAAAAAGGGTTAGGGGGCTGGAAGGGAGTGCAGGGGGGTGGCGCATAGGGGGTAGGAGAATTGCATAAAGGGAAGGAAAGCATAGAGCAGTAAGAGGGGGAAAAATTAGGCAAAGATAGGTGGGTGGACCCCAATTGCTCCCACTTCTCTCAGAAGAAGATAGAAAAGGTATGACAGCCTGGGGTATGTGTCATGAGGTTTTTTCTATTTGTTGGGTTAAGTCTGTGAAATGTTGGTAATGGAGCCAACAAGCCTACAAGTGAGTGTACTGGGGGGGGGTGTCATGAGCTATACTGATAAGCTTTTCCATTTGCAACTTTCTGGATGCATTTGAACCAAAGATGTAAATGTATGTTATTTGGATTGTATGTGATAGATCAACACAAAGTGGCCCATAATTGTGAAGTGGAAGTGTATTCAGCCCCCCTTAGTCAATACCACCTTTCACTGCGATTACAGTTGCAAGTATTTTTGGGTATGTCTCTACCAGCTTTGCACATCAAACAGGGACATTTTGCCCATTCTTCTTTGCAAAGTTCATGCTCTGTCAGATTGGATGGAGAGCATCTGTGAAAAGCAATTTTCAAGTTTTGCCACAAATTTTCATTTGGATTTAGGTCTGGACTTTGACTGGCCCATTCTAACACTTGAATATGCTTTGATCTAAACCATTCCATTATAGCTCTGGCTGTATGTTTAGGGCCGTTGTCCTGCTGGAAGGTGAACCTCTGCCCCAGTCTCAAGTCTTTTGCAGACTCTAATGCCACGTATACACAACCGGACTCCATTGGACCAGAAAATGTCCAATGGAATCATTTCATCAGATAATCTGATCATGTGTATGCCTCATCTGACTTTTTTTTTCGAAATTCTGACAGATCTAGAAATAGAACGTTTTAAATCTTTCTGACGGAATCAATTTCTATCGGGAAAACCGCTTGTCTGTATGCTGTTCCGAAAGACCAAAAATTACCCATTCTCTGAAGCAAGTATGAGACGGAAGTGCTCGGTGTGGTAAAACTGCCATTTGTAATGGAGCTAGCACATTCCTCACGCTGCTAATTCTGTGATCTTTTAATACAGCACATTCTTTTCTTCTTTATAATGCTAGAAGAATGACGTTGTTTTGCTGCTCATATTCACCCAGAGCTCTCACAAACTGATTTCTTCATTATTTATCTTCATCTTATGAACAATATTCTATTTTTTAAAAGCCCGATCTCCATAATAATGTTGACAATTATTTTTTATACTCATCTTTTATAATCTTTTATTTCATCAAGATTCATTTTACAATTACTTAAAAATTATTTTCTAGTGTTCTTCATATCATTTTATTTTTTGAGTTTCAAGCTACCACAATAACATTATTATGTTTTATTTTTCTTAACCTTAAGGAGGTTGGTGTCCCTTGTTAATTTGACATAGTCTTTTTGAAATGTACCTGCCTACTCACAAAAAACTGTCATTTTTGAATAAAAACACATAGGAAAGTATTTTGTAAAACTAAAAGATCCATTTATTCTGGGTAACAAAATAAAGAGGAAGGCAAAAGGACAAACTTTTGGAATTTGTGAAGCCTTTTGGCCCCCATGGCACACATCAACAAGTCTGTGGGGAAAAAAATTGGGATCTTGAGGAGTCCATAATAATAGGGAACACAATCTGGTCCAGGAATCCCAGAAATCAGGACCAGCAGCAGATGACATATCTGTCCCCAGGCTGTGGTACTACCACAGCCTGCATCTTCTGTCAGACCAGGCCACTACTTTCTTCTCTTTCGCTGCAGCCTTCCTTGGAGGCTCTGGCTCTGGTGGTGGACATGTGGCAGGAAGAGGAGGAGGATGGGCTTGCTCGTATATGTGGCTGTTCTCAGTGAGCTGGCCCCTCAACCCCTTCTGAAGGGCATCATAAAAAATTTCCTCACAGAGGAGGTGTTGGCACTTCTCTAATTCCTGCAACCTGGTGGCTAGATAGCAGCCATAGGCCTCTTCAGCATTTGGGGGGCTCCTCAGGAAATGTCTGGCTTCCCTAATGAGGCCCAGTGCTACATCCTCTGTCATTGTTCCCTTCCTGGGCCTTTTGGTGGTAAAGCCTAGAGCTCTCCATAGCCGGCCGTTTAACAGCAAAAAACAGGCAGGTATTCTCCTCTAAAAACATACCTAAATACTCTGCAGTACTCCTGGGACAGTAGGGGCAATAATGTCTCGCAAAAGAGGACAAGAAAGGGGACCAAAAAGCTGTCATCATTTACATTTAAACAGAGCGGTGTGCTGACAAAAATCCGGAGCTGTGAGGAAAAATAATAAAACTCACACAAACCTTTCTGATAGCCATCCACCTGAAATGGATGAGGAATTATCATCCTCATATTCTAATGGCTCCTCTCATCTATCCCCAACATCCCAGGGACCCACAAAATCGCAGATGAAGCTGGATTCATCTTGCCAGGCAGCTGATACTGTGAACACAGCTCTGCATAGTGATAATGCTATGTCCTCATTACAGAATCTATAGCTGCTTTCCCAACATCAGGTCAGCCAGTACTAGATACCACAATGAAAGAAATGCCTGTGTCATTACAATCATCTATTTTATCTAATCTATCCTCCATGATTCATAAATTCTCTCTTGATATGAAACATATGGATGGTAGACTGCAATACGTTGAAAACAAAATGGAGGAATGCACTGAAACAGTGAATGAGCTAGTGGATGCATGTGCAGAACAAAAAGATGATTCCATGTGGGTCAAGATGAAATTGGCAGATCTTGAGGACCGCTCACGTCAAAACAACATTAAAATGAGAGAAATACCAGAGTCAGTTCTACCTATGGACTTGCGTAACTATGCAAATGCACTATTTTCTACATTATTGCCAGAATTATCACCGATTGAAATTACAATCGATCGTATTCATAGAATTCCCAAACCAAAACATCTAGAAGAATCAATTCCCAGAGATGTTGTTCTGTGAATCCATTTCTATAAAGCTAAAGAGCAAATTCTCTCCAAAGCGAGGGAGCTAACTACTCTCCCACCACCATACTCAGATATACAATTATTCGCCGATCTCTCGCAATTTACACTACAAATGAGAAGACAGCTCAAAACTGTAACAAAGGCATTATCTAATCATAAGATCACATACAAATGGAGACATCCAGCCACTATCTTGACCACTTACAATGGGAAACATTTTGCTATATCTACCATTGAAGATGGCATGCAATTACTCCAAACATGGGGTATTATAGTTGATCTTCCACATAACACCCCTGCCTTGAAGGAAAAACCAAATTTGTTCCACTTTGGACAAAAACGTGAACAAAATAGAATTAGATAAAAATGAACTACTCCTGCCTGTTAACTCATATGCATTACTGACATATACGGTCTGGTTTGATGCTCAATACCTTACTACTTGAACTTTCTTCCCCCTATCTTGGTCAGCATTCCTTTGAGTGGATTACTGCTGACTCTTGGAAAATATTTTTTTCATTACTCTCTTATTTTTTTTTCTTCTTCTCCAATAGAGTAATAACTTGTTGTTTTTTTCATAGGTTTAAAAAAAAAATCTACATTGTTGTGTGCATGATCTAATAGTAACTGTGAACTGATCATATAACAAATACTTAGATCTTTAGTTTAAGCTTTATAGAAACTAGAGAATATTCTTTTAGGAATATATAGAATTGTATTAACATCTAATTTTGATATATATTAATGATGTCTTTCAAAATATTGATGTCTTTCAAAATATTGTCCATAAATGCAAGGGGACTGAATCACCCAGCGAAACGAACCTCTATGTGGATGTCTGCCTTATCCTTTAATTGTGACATATGTTGCCTTATGAGTTTATGTGAAATCTTCATTAATATCTGTAAAATATTGTAATTAGAAATAGATCTCATTTGCCTGGCATCTATGAATGCCAGGTAAAATGCCTCCCCCCCCCCCCCCAGGAGCTTGGTAAGAACAGACAATGCGGGGCCGAGACTTGTATACACCATATGGAGAGCCACTCCCCTTGTTCTACACCTACTCACTTCAAAGGACCCCATGCCGGGGTATGCAATGAAGGGAGGCAACCATAATCAATTGCTAAGTTCCTGGGGAAATCCAATTAAATCTTCTTCCTAGTCACAAGGATTTGCATGAAAGGGGGCCGACTTATGTAGTGAGCCCTCCAATCATGATCCAAGCTAAGGCAGCCAATGGGGAATCAGCATGAAGGCATTTACCCAAAGCCAAGGGGAGGGAACAGTCTCTTTCTTGGGAACCAGTGGTCAAGAGTGGAACTCTGTAAGGATGGGTAATTATGGTTAAGGTGTTGCTTGTAACTAAATATGCTTGTATGCTTGTGACTAAATACACTGTCTTAGAGAATATACTTTGTATTCCTGCATGTAAATATTATATTTCAACCTAGTATTTTCTTCCTTGATGTAAGACCATAGATAGAGATTTGTATGTTAGCTAGACTTTCAACTACTTTTAATAAATGGTGTTATGTTAAACCTTTCTTTCCCTTGTCAATAGAATTCTCTTTTAAACCCATATCATATCTTCTGATTAATAAATCAGAAATATAGATTTTAAAGGTTAACAGTGGCGACCACGAAGTTGAGTACAGGACTGAAAGTATTTAATATAATACCAAGATTTGTGTAATGCAGATTAAAGTTATTGGGGGAATTTAAACTGAGTCAGTTTGTCCTATAGTTTGAAGGTCACAGCAAATCTATCTAGGGAAAAACACAGGTAAATGTTTTGTTGTATCAGTGGGTATTGGATTAACTCTAAAAAGGAGGGAGGATACACCACATATTTTGTTTTGCTTAATATCCCGTAATTATAATTGAAAAAGTTCTTTGGATGTACCTTTACATACCGGTCCATGTAAGGGGGAGGAAGTAACTTAGCGGGAAAAGTTTTTGTTATTATTATTTTTATTTTATTGTATTCCTTGGTGCTCGCCGAGGTTCATTGCTCTCTCTAACAATTGTTTGAGGGTGCTGCATGGGGAGCACATGGGTTTCATTGGAAAGACGCCAATTGGAGTGCGGTCTTGGTTTTGTTGAAAAGGTTCAACAGATTTTTTTTTTAAATGGTCTGTCCACTAAAGGCATAATATTTGTGTATAGGACAGTGAAACTAGCTACAAGAGAGTAGTGTTGTTTGTTTTAGCTGTGGAATTTTACAAGCAGTAATATTCTCATGCTTTTCAGTTACAGTACAGAACTGTGGAAGTCTTGTTGCTGAATGCTGAAGCTAATATCTGAGAAAGATTATTAGTATAGGGTAAAATAAGATGCATCTAGCATACTGTATTATACCTTGATCTTGTTGCTGAATGCTGAAGCTAATATCTGAGAAAGATTATTAGTATAGGGTAAAATAAGATGCATCTAGCATACTGTATTATACCTTGAAAAAAAATTTTTTAAGGATGAAACCTTACCACAAATTTGGTAATCAGAGTTTGTGGTAGATTCATTTTTTTTTTCTTATTTTAAACTGAATTGGGTTTAACTTTGGTGTAAACACGGCTGTGTTTACCTTTCTATTGTAAACTGAAAGCGTTATTCACCCTATTTGATACCTGTGGCCTTAGTATTGTTCCTATTGTCCCCCGGGTCTATTGTTCTGCGGGGGTAGGCTCAGACAAGGTAAACTACAAGCTATTGTGAGTAGATTTGGGGTGTCTCCAGTAACCTAAAAGGATTGTTTTAGTGAGAGCTGAAAATATATATATATATATATATATATATATATATATATATATATATATATATATATATGTATATATATATATTTTTTTTTTTATCCTCTCCACTTTACTGTATTTTCTGAATTTTATTCAATGGGAGTTTCTGTTTGTTTTCCCTACTTCTTTACGGTAATCTCAAAGTGACTGTATAGTACAGGGGAACAGTTAACTTAATTTAGCTTACAAATTGTGCATTGTATAGCTTCCAAATTGTGCATTGTGTAGCTTGGTAATGTCTGCCATGTCTTGTCTAGAAAAATGTGTAGCAACTTATACTTTTAAACACAAGAGCAATACATTTGCCTGTGATGCTAAGTTAAAAGCATCTCCTTGGACTTATGTCCAGGAGTTATTTGAGGAA
The DNA here is from genome assembly GCF_037356315.1 of Lithobates pipiens. Lineage (NCBI taxonomy): Eukaryota > Metazoa > Chordata > Amphibia > Anura > Ranidae > Lithobates > Lithobates pipiens. The sequence continues at coordinate 329,557,711 of NW_027507764.1, read as the reverse complement.
CAAGCTAAAACAAACAAAAGGAAAAAGCTCAAAGGTCTAGCCTTGGCAGGCATGTATGCAGCTGGCATGGCTATGAATGCTAAAATACAGCAATTTGAAGCTACAATCTACAATAACAATATTACAATGTCACAGTTGCTACAAACAATTTCTATCCTTAAAGGACAGGCAGCTATGGCCAGCAGATGCGAACATGGTAATGCTATGGCACCTACTTGTGCCTATGAAATTGGGGACATTAAAGAATATGAAAAGAATGGGGGAAAGGAGGATATGGACCCTAATGGTACTTTTCCTGTGGCGATGGGAGAAATCGCAGAGCCACAAGAAAATCGAGGTTGCACCATGGTCACATACCCACCAGACAATGGGGACCAGATATCCACAAATGAGAAGCAAGACAAGTTCCCCAACATTGGCAAAATTAAAAATAATGAACTCATTATTTCACACGCAACCAATGTGCAACAGAGGGGGGAGCTCTCAGGTGTGAGAAGTCCTAGTGACCAGGTTAAGGCATCTCCCAGCCCAGGGCAGCGGGGGCAATATACACATAACATAGATTGTAATGCAACCATTTTTAGTATTTCTACAGACAACAGAAAACTAGCTCCGTCTGGAGTAGGCGTTAATTTCAACAACTCATTGAAAGGTGAGAGTTCTTTTGTAAGTACCCCTAGATCTATTATGAAGACAGGAAAAGCAGTGAATCAGGTTTTAGCCATTGAAGATTCTCAGCCTAAAACCACACCAGTTGTTAAGAGACGCTTTAATACTTTACAAAAGATAAAGTGCTATACTGTGGGTTATTAGGCCACATTTCTCAATTTTGTTTGTCTTCTGGTGAAATGATATTTAAACAGAAGCAATATACAACAAGGAGGCGGGACATAGAAGTGTACTCACCACGCTGGGGGGAAGGGCCTAGGAGTAATAAATATGAAAATACGAAATCATACATCCCTTCCTCAACTATTAAGGCTGAGAATGAGACCCTATAGCAGGAGATTAGGCAAATTAAATAGGAACGGGATGAATTTGTGAAAGAATTCCAATCTTTTAAAAGAAATGTCATTGACTCCCTGAATTTGAAAAATGGAGGGAGTAACTCGTCCACCGCAAACCAAACCAGTACACTAAAAGCGGGGATGAAATACAACATATAAATTCGTTTTAGAGGTCTATGGCATTTTAGTTTCATTAGATCAAAGTGGGAATGTCATTGTCCATTTACCAAGGTACACATAAGAATGATGTATTTTGAATTTTTTGGTTTTGCTTTAAATAGGTTAAATAAATAAAAAGGGGGAAATATTAATAACTGTCTTCTACAAAGTAATCTGTTTGCAGGTTTAAGTGAGTTCAGGAAAGAATATGTCCATACAAATTAGCTGTACATATGCGTAAAAACACGCCTAACAAAGGTAAGGTATAACAGTCCATTGTTTTTTTTTTTTCTCTCTTCCTCTCACTTTCCTTTGTATTCTCCAAGAGGCCAGAAACGCCTAACAATTCATTTGCAAATACCAAAGTGCTATCCAGGATGTATGGCATGCGATCGAAATGAATGTGTATGTTTGAGTGATGGAATGCATGGGTATGAACTGTTCATGTGTAAACAAAGATTTTTTTTTTCTTATGGGGTGTACTCAACATTGCTTTATGGCCATAAATAAGTGTGATCACACTAATGCGCATGCGTTGTACTGTTTATGATTATTTTATAATTTTTTTTTTCATTTTAAATGAGCTCAATACTGGTACCAGTTTCAATTTATAATTTTTTTTTTACAAGTTTAAATGTACTTGCGAATAAATAACCTGTGCACAAATATGAAATCTCAATCCCTATAACTATGAGGAACTGTAGGGATGTTGTGTATATTTTTGTTTTCTCCTTTCCTGTGGCTTAGAGTGAAGGTCCATTCACTCTGACACTCGGAAACTACATGATACATTACATTGCACCTTGTGACATCTTATGGATTCAGTAGGTCTTCTGTTTTGTTTTGTTTTTCCTTCCAAATTAACTCATGTGATGCTAATATGTGTGCAGGTTATAGATCTACATATTGTCATTTTAGAATTGAAGTATTTACAAACCCTCCCAGTTTTTCCATAATTTTTGGTCTGTCCGAGTATAGATATGGGGGTGGGTCCTGGACATTATTGACTGTACTTACAGTTAATGGACCCATTACCTTGGCTGGAAGTCTGTTCCAAGCATCCACTACTATTGTAGACCATTATGAACCTCTCCTTTTAAGTTTTGTATTTTAGGGTAATTGCCCAAACAAGGATGGATGATTGGACTCAGACGGGGCAAAGTATTGTGAAACACAGATGAGGACCTTAAAACATAATTTTATGTTGGTTTTAAGGAGAAGCCTTGAATGGAATTAATTACAGTCAGGCCTAACTAAATTCTAAAAAAAAAAAAAATGTTTTGGGGGCGGTCTGTGTCAATAAACAGAGGTCCTGCTCTCTCTAATACAAATTTTTGTGGCCTGCTTGACTTGCAAATTGTTTCGCACTGAGAGTCAATTAACATGTTAATCACCACCGAGAGAGGGTGTTGCGCAATGTTTGAAGGCAGATTCAATCATTTTGTTTAACACAATTACAGATTCAAGGCTCTTTAACAAATTAAAGGTTGAAGCAGCATTCAATCTGAATAGTTTTTTTTTTTTCTCTTTATTGTTTAGTTTTTTTTTCCTTCAACTTTTTCTCTTAAGGAAAACTTTTTTTTTTTCTTTACTTCCTATATCACCTTATTTTTTGTTTTTGGTGATTCTTCAGTTTGGCTTGCCTATGGTGAAATTTTTTAAAAAAAAGAGGGGAGTATGGGGAACATTATATGGAGAACATTTAAAGCAATTACAAATGTTGATATAGAATATTAAAAGCTTCCCTTTAGCATTTTGGGGATGGGTCGAGTATCCGACAGTTTTTGTTTTTCTTTTATGACATTGGATAATTGTTTTATATGAATTTAGGTCATTGTAGCTATTATCATGACAATAGTAACATTAGGGTTTAGCTACAACCATGTGACTATTTTCTGTGTATATGTGACATACAATCCTCTCTACAGTTCTAATATTGGGCAGTCATCAGATGTGGTCATTGATCATTTTTTCTTTTTTTATGTTGCTCAGTTTTTCCTTTTTGTGCCATAATAAGTTCAAAGAGCATTGCGTGAATATCATAGATATACTGGGACTTGTGAGACTCATAGTGATTGGCAAATAGCAGGGAGTATAGTACATTTGTACTTAAGAGTATTTTAGTTAGATTTTTCATGAAGCCACTAGTGACTAGTGACATCACACCTATCAGTATTCTGAAATCAAGTTATGTTTGTCTGCGTAGGCGACACTGCCTAATCTGCAATGAGAACTCTTAAAGTGATGACCTCTTCCGTAGCCTGCTAAAGGCAGGGCTCGTACAGTAGCTACACATGGTAGCCAAGGATGGAGCGATATGGCCAAATATTGCACTGAACACAGCTCCAGTAAAAGGAGGTAGTGGTGAGTTGCGATGGCAACAAGAGCCCCCTGCACACTTGAAGGGTCATACACAGACACACAGTGGTATACAGCAGAAGTTACTTGCAGGCATATGACCATGGAGGAAGAAAGATGGGGGATGGAAATCAGACACCTGGCTGAAGGGCGTAACCAAATTGTTACACATGTCACTGAGAAAGGGGTCTCATTAGTATGTCGCAGTATATCTATGGTAATTCTAATAAAAGGTCCTAACTGCTCAGACTTACCAGACAAGCATTAATTTGAATGCATGTGTCTCAAATGTACTTGTGGTTTTCTTTCTCTACCTCTGTCCACATTAACAAAGTATAATCTTAGCCGGGAAAGCTGATCCAAAGGCCATTACTGTATGCAGTATCCAACGGGAATCACCATGGGAGGCTGTCCCAGAAGCAAGGGCAACATGACCAGATTGACATTATTGACTTTCGCACTATCATTATTGGACGGTTGAGAACAAGGATCCTCATGTTTTTTTTTTTTATCCCTCTTGTTTTTTTATTGTATTTTGTATCCTATGATTTTTATTATGGACTTATTACATTCAGAACAAGTGAGGACTACCGATACTAGGATCCAGAAATGTGAACTGTAGAGATGGAGAGTTTAAACTTTTTTTTTTTTTTCTTCTTCTTCTCAAAGAGTTTTATTTCATTTCAGAGGGCAAAGCCAAACGTTCCAAATATTAAAGAAGATTGCACCTAAACCATTATTCTATGTGTGGCCGAGTCTCATATTCTCAACTGGCCACAAGGGGCCATCTGTTGCCTTATGAGTTTATGTGAAATCTTCATTAATATCTGTAAAATATTGTAATTAGAAATAGATCTCATTTGCCTGGCATCTATGAATGTCAGGTAAAATGCCCCCCCCCCCCCCCCCCAGGGGCTTGGTAGGAACAGACAATGTGGGGCCGAGACTTGTATACACCATATGGAGAGCCACTCCCCTTGTTCTACACCTACTCACTTCAAAGGACCCCATGCCGGGGTATGCAATAAAGGGAGGCAACCATAATCAATTGCTAAGTTCCTGGGGAAATCCAATTAAATCTTCTTCCTAGTCACAAGGATTTGCATGAAAGGGGGCCGACTTATGTAGTGAGCCCTCCAATCATGATCCAAGCTAAGGCAGCCAATGGGGAATCAGCATGAAGGCATTTACCCAAAGCCAAGGGGAGGGAACAGTCTCTTTCTTGGGAACCAGTGGTCAAGAGTGGAACTCAGTAAGGATGGGTAATTATGGTTAAGGTGTTGCTTGTAACTAAATATGCTTGTATGCTTGTGACTAAATACACTGTCTTAGAGAATATACTTTGTATTCCTGCATGTAAATATTATATTTCAACCTAGTATTTTCTTCCTTGATGTAAGACCATAGATAGAGATATGTGTGTTAGCTAGACTTTCAACTACTTTTAATAAATGGTGTTATGTTAAACCTTTCTTTCCCTTGTCAATAGAATTCTCTTTTAAACCCATATCATATCTTCTGATTAATAAATCAGAAATATAGATTTTAAAGGTTAACACATATTATGTGTTCAAGAGACACATTTTGCTAAAGATGCATCTCCCAAATGTCAACATAAACATGTTCCTCATATTTTTCAAACAAAATTCTCCAAAAAACAAAGAGGGGTGTTAATAGCTATTAGAGATACTATAACATTTCAATTAGATAATTGTATCACTGACCCTGAAGGTCGCTATATTTTTTTGATTTGTACCATTAACAATATTCAATACACCCTTGTATCTGTTTATGCTCTGAATATGAGGCAAATGCATTTCATAAAAAAAACTATAGAGGAGGCGAAGAAAGTTCAAAAAGGACACCTCCTGATATGTGGAGATTTCAATTTGATTCCAAACAAAGATATGGATTTTTCTGCTAATTCCAAACGCTATGCTTCTCCCCTTGATAAGTTCATAACTTCAAACAACTTATTTGATGTATTGAGATGTGGACATGCCAATGAAAGGGATTACACATATTTGTCACCACGGCACAATACCTACTCCAGAATTGACTTATTCTTCACAGATAAATGCCTGCTTGACAAGATTTCATACCACATATACATATGGCTACGTGGTCGGATCACTCTCCCATTAGCATGTCTATAACAACCACATCATCCCAACCAAATTCATATATATGGAGAGCTAATAACTATGTTCTCCAAAATGAAAATTACTCCACAACACTCCAACAACATCTTACTGAATTATTTTCAATTAATTTGACGTCTATATCTGACCCAATGATATTATGGAATACTCAAGCTGTTATGAGAGGGGTGTTTATGCAATTAGGTTCTAAAGCTAAAAAGAGAATGGATGAACTTACTAAGGAGATAGCAAAAGCTGAGGAACACAATAAAAATGATCCTTCTCCTTTCATTAAAACACACATTTTCCAGTTATGTAATGAATTAAGAACCCTACTTCTAGAGACGCATGAGAAATCCTATAAAAAAATTAGCTACCACTTATGCAGCAGGGAACAAAGCGGGGAAAACAATGGCATTATGCATTAAAGGTTATCGATCTAAGACTAAAATCCCATTCCTCTACCATCTTCACACTAATGAAAAATTGCTTAAGCCTTCTTCAATAGCTGAAGCATTTAGCTCATATTATAATGATTTATATAACATTAAGAAAGATGGTGATACCCATCAACCTTCTCAGGAGGAGATTGACACCTTTTTGGAGAGTGTCAATCTTCTATCTATTTCCCCACAACAATTAGAATTTCTCAATTTTCCCTTTACTATCCCTGAAATCCTACAAACTATCCGTATCCTTCCTAACTTGAAATCACCTGGTCCAGATGGCTTTACGGGGGAATATTTTAAAAAATGTCAAGGTACTCTAGCACCTATACTATGTGACATTTATAATTTAGCAGCCAATTCTTCATCATTTCCCAATGAAATGCTGAATGCTCTTGTTGTAACTCTTCTAAAACCAGATAAGGAACCATCTTCACCTAAAAATGTTAGACCAATTTCCTTACTCAATTTAGATGTTAAAATGTATGTGAAACTTATAGCCAAAAGACTAGATAGTTTGTTACCCTCTCTTATCCATAGAGATCAATCGGGTTTCACCAAAGGAAGACAAGCATCAGATGCTACTAGAAGAATGATAAATATAATACACCATGTACTATAGACCCGTTAGTTTAACTTCTATAGTTGGGAAGATACTGGAGGGATTAATAAAAGACCACTTAGATGAGTTCTTGCAGGAAAAAAATATTTTAAGCAACAGACAGCATGGATTCATGAAAGACAGAAGTTGTCAGACAAACCTGATTTCTTATCTCTTTATGAGGTGGTAAGTAAAACCTTGGACAGAGGTGTGGCGGTGGACGTGAGATACTTGAATTTTGCAAAAGCATTCGATACAGTTCCGCACACACGGCTCATGTGTAAGGTAAAGTCTACAGGTTTGGAAATATCAGTTTGTAAATGGATAGAAAACTGGCTAAAAGACAGAATTCAGAGAGTAGTGGTTAATGATTCTTACTCTGAATGGTCTAAGGGTGTACCCCAAGGTTCAGTGTTGGGACCCTTACTTTTTAATATCTTTATAAATGATATTGGGTCTGGGATCAAAAGTAACATTTCTGTCTTTGCAGATGACACCAAGCTATGCAGTGGAATAACGTCCTTACAGGATGTCTCCAATTTACAAGCCGACCTCAATGCTCTGTCTAATTGGGCGATTATGTGGCAGATGAGGTTTAATGTTGAGAAATGTAAAGTTATGCACTTGGGGGCTAAGAATATGCATGCATCATACATGCTAGGGGGAGTGCAACTGGGGGAATCCATAGTGGAGAAGGATCTGAGGGTTTTGGTAGATCATAAGCTCAATAATAGCATGCAATGCCAAGCTGCGGTTTCCAAAGCAAGCAAAGTCCATGCCTGTATTAAGAGAGGTATGTACTCCAGAGAGAGAGATATCATATTGCCCCTGTTCAAATCATTAGTAAGGCCTCATCTGGAATATGCAGTTCAGTTTTGGGCACCATTTCTCAAAAAGTATATCGGAGAACTGGAGAAAGTACAGAGAAGGGCAACCAAACTGATAAGAGGCACGGAGGAACTCAGCTATGAGGAAAGATTAGAGGAACTGAATTTATTCACTCTTGATAAGAGGAGATTTAGGGGGGATACGATCAACATGTACAATTATATAAGGGGTTCATATAGTGAACTTGGTGTTGAGTTATTCCCTTTACAGTCAACAAAGAGGACAAGGGGGCACTCTTTACATCTAGAGGAAAAGAGATTTCATCTCCAAATACGGAAAGGTTTCTTCACAGTAAGAGCTGTGAAAATGTGGAATAGACTCCCTGCAGAGGTGGTTATGGCCAGCTCAGTGGATACCTTTAAGAAAGGCCTGGATTATTTCCTAAGTGTACACAATATATCTGGGTACTAACATTTATGGGTAAAGTTGACCTGCTTAACAGGTCAAATCAGCAAAGCAATATTAGCCCTCTACTCTGTCCCCTCGGCTCCAATGTATACTACGGATTCTTTTTTTTTTTTTATTGTAATTTTTATTGAGAGAAGATTTACAGTATACAGGAACATACATAAAGGAGAAAAAGGAGAGAAAGGGGCGCCTCTGGGTGCAGATTTTTTTAAAAGGTTTTATTTTCAGTGTAAAAAACATAAAATTTTGCACTCACATTTAGTAGGCAAAAAGTAAGCATTAAACACCAGGGGTCATCTGGTATATCTGATTTTTGGGACGTCAGCCAGTGGTCCGGTCCACATCTGTCATCTCATCGCGTTGTTCCTGTTCCTCTCACATGCTGTCCACTGCAGGTGTTTTGTATGAAGCAGCCGGCTTGTGGTGGACACGAGATGTGCGGTCTTCAAAACGAGGCTTGGGAGGCAGAGACGACCAGGGCGCGGGGCTGTGACGTCAGCGGGTATGCGACGCGTTTCTTGAGCGTGCGGGTCGAGATTGTCGGACGACCGCGCTCTTTCATCAGGCAGAATCAGAAAAAAATGCAGGGGACTCAGGATATAAATAGGGGCAGGCTAAGGGCAGTGGGCGGGGCTGGAGGCGGACTAGGAGCAAGTGAAGGGGCATGGCTATGATCGAGTATGAGAAGGAAAACAATGAGTAATGAGGGGAGAGGGAAGTGGGATGAGTAATGAGGGGAGAGGGAAGTGGGAGAGAGAGGGAGCTGGAGCGGCTTAGTATAAGGAGGAAGTCAACGTCTATGGTGAAATCTTATGTACATATCGGTAAAGATATCTATGGGATAAAATCCTATTTGGAAAAAATCAAAGAATGGATGGAAGAATGAGTAAACAAAGGGGGAACATACATAACTGACAATGGGTAATGATTGTCTGAAATATAGTATTATGAAGATAAAGGTAGGACAACGGGATGGATAAAAATAAAAATTAGTAATCAAAGAAAAATAAAAAAATAAAAATAAAAGCAAGAGTCCATCATATAATCCGTAATGCAAAAAGTGGGGTTTGAACTCAATGCTTCAATAACATGACGACTGTCTGACAAAGGAGGGCTTCATACCAATATAGAGAGAGAGAGAGAGGGTGGGCTTAGAATACAGTAGCTGTTATGCCAATAAGAGAACATAGAGTACCAACAAGGTAGGAAACATTGGGGAGTAGGAATTCTAGAGGACACTAAGGGATAGCTGATGACCGGGTGGCGAGGGGCATTGAGGTCGAAAGGGGTAGCCCATAGGCTGAGGCGTCCCAGGGGGCCCAAATCATGCCAAACCGGTCAATCCTATCCTCCACCATAGCCATCATATGTTCCATTCTACGTATGTCCTTGATGCTTTGTATCAGCTGAGCTTGGGTTGGGGGCTGGGTAGATAACCAGTTAGAGGGTATAGCTCTTTTAGCTGCGAGCAGAACATAGGAGGCTAATTTGTTAGCTGCCTTTCCCAACTCCGGGATGGGAAGGCATAGGAGAAGATGGATAGGGTCCAATGGGATGGAGGTGCCGAAAATCTGTTGGAGCATTTGTGATACCATAGACCAGAAAGGAATGATCAAAGCACATTGCCAGAAGATATGATAATGTGATCCTTTGGTTTTCCCACATCTCCAGCACATGGGAGAGAGAGAGGGGTCATATTGATGAATAACCTCAGGGGTCTTGTACCAGAACATTAAAACTTTATATGCTGTCTCTCTCTGTGCCACACATCTTGAAATTTTAGAGGTCGAGGACTAAATTCTGGACCATTGTGGGAGTGTGATTTGTTGTTGTGTGAGCTGCGACCATTTGTACATGTAGGAATGGGAAAGAACAGTGAGAGATGGCTTCTCCTGAAGTATGTGGTAAATACTAGAAATTAGCTTTGCTTGGTAGGGGCCTTGGGAGCAGAGCAGCTCAAAGGGCATTGGTTTAGTGAGGGAGAGAGAGGGGGAGAGAGTCGAAAAATAATGGGTTATCTGGAGGTACAAATACCTCAAGTAGTTTGGGATTTGGCTTTCGGATTGAAGGGCTGAAAAGGTTTTAAGTTCATGCGTGACAGGGGGAACGAAATGGCGAAGTTGGAACAATCCCTCTCTTGCCTAGGGAAACATACGTACATGCGAGAGACTGTCAGGAATTAAGGGATTAAACAGCACGTTAGAGAGGGGGGGACAGGGAGATGATAATGCAAATTTGGAAAGGCAGGAACTCCACAGTCTGAGTGTGAACAACATGGGACCCAGGCAGAGGCCCAGTAGCCTGGGGTCCCCCATTGTCCCAGGTAACCACACCAAGGAGCAAGGATGGATCGGAAAGAGGGAGCCCATCTCTATCTCTGTCCAGCGATTTGGGGGTCTGAGATAAGACCAAGACACCACCGGTCTCAGATGAGAGGCCAGTTATTATATTTGTAGACGTCCGGAGCTCCCATGCCCCCTTGATCCTTGGGGGAAAAAATAACCAAACTGGCCACTCTATGGGCCCCGCCACGCCAAATGAATTTTAGGAACCACTGTTTAAAGCGGACCTCCACCCTGAAGTGGAAGTTCCGCTCATCTGATCCCTCCCCCCCTCCGGTGCCACAATCGGCACCTTTCAGGGGGGAGGGGGTGCGGATACCTGGATAATCCAAGTATCTGCACCCACTTTCGGGACAAGACCGCCGCAGATGCCCTGCCCCCCGTTGTGTTCTGGGAAACACACAGTTCCCAGGACACAGCGGGGACCAGTAGAGATGCGCAGCGTGACTCGCGCATGCACAGTAGGGAACCGGGCAGTGAAGCCGCAATGTTTCACTTCCCGATTCCCTGACAGAGGATGGCGGCGGGGGCAGCAGAGATCATCATCTGCCGCCGACATCGCTGGACCCTGGGACAGGTAAGTGTCAATTTATTAAAAGTCAGCAGCTGCAATATTTGTAGCTGCTGGCTTTTAATATTTTTTTGAAAAGGTGCAGTTCCTCTTTAAGTAACTTTATCTGTGTAATTGGGATGGGGACTGGTAGAGTTTCAAAATAATATAGCAATTTTGGCATGATTGACATTTTTAGCACATTAATTCTGCCTATCCAAGACAAAGGGAAGGAAGTCCATCGGGATAACATATTGTTGATAGACCGTAACAGTGGGAGATAATTGGTTGAAGGGATGAGTAAGAAGTCATTAGCTGAACCCCAAAGTATTTGAGGGATGATGTGCACCATCTGTAAGAGAATGTATTTTTCAGTTGCAAGAGTTCATCCGAGGGTATATGGAGGGGGAGGGCTTCCGTCTTTGCAGTGTTGACCTTATAGCCCGATAGGGAACTAAATTGAGAGAGCAGGGCATGCAAGGAAGGGAGGGAAATGTGAGGTTTTGTCAGGGTGAGGAGGACATTGTCCGTAAATAAGGATATTTTATACTCCTTTTGCTGCATGGGTACCCCCTTGATGTCAGGGTGGGATCTGATAGCCTCTGCCAGGGGTTCCAAGCATAGTATAAAGAGGAGTGGGGAAAGGGGGCAACCCTGCCTGGTCCCGTTTGTCATAGGGAATGGTTGAGAAGTGAAAGAAACTAGGCGGACCTGAGAAGAGGGGTTGGAGTATAGGGATTGCAGTGCGGAGAATAAGGGTCCATGTAGGCCAAATCTAGTAAGGGTTGCAAACATGTAGGGCCAGCTTAATCTGTCAAATGCCTTTTGGGCATCTAGGCTAAGAATCAGGGCAGGGCGTCGGACCCTGTTCAGCATGTCAATAAGGTCTATAGTCCGCCGAATGTTGTCTCCCGCATGTCTGGTAGTAACAAAGCCCACCTGGTCTCTGTCTATTAGCTTCGTCAGGAATTGGGATAAACGGTTGGCGAGGATTTTTGTAAATAACTCGTAATCCGAATTTAAAAGGGCTATAGGCCTGTAGTTGTCTGGTAGGGTCGGGTCTTTGCCCTGTTTTGGTATGACCGTGATGTAGGAGTGGAGGAATTGTTGGTGAGGGGGTCTGCCTAGAAGAAGCGAATTATACAGGGTCACAAGGTAAGGTGACAGAATTGGGAGGAAGTGCTTATAGTAGGAGTATGGGAGTCCATCTGGGCCTGGAGCTTTGTGGGAAGGAAGGGACTTGATGGTGTTAGCTATTTCATCTTCTGTAACGGGCGCATTTAGTGTTTGCAAATCCGAGTCTGACAGCTGGGGGAGCTTCACGTCTGACATGAACTCCTCGAAGGCAGCCTCATCAAATGGAGCGCGGTGTGTGGGGGTTAGACAATTATAGAATTTGTTATAGAATTCGCCAAATACCTGGGTCATAGTCTGAGGACAGAAAAGTGGAGGTCCCATCAGGGAGTTTGATGTGGTCTGGGAAGGAGTGAAGGGGGCCTTGGGTTGAGTCTAGAAACCAGCATCCTGTGGGGTTTATTCGAATACTCATAGAACTTTTGTTTAGCCCACAGGAGCGATTTGTCTATGTTAGACATGTCTAGGGATTTTATGCGGTGTCTTAGGCCAGTGACCGCGCGCAGCCGACCCACCGTGGGGGAGCGAAGTAAAGCTCTTTCTGCGCGTTGAAGCTCTAACAGCAGAGAGGATTTCAAGAGAGCTGCATCTTTTTTTTTTTCGTGAACCGAAGGCAATACATTGCCCTCGAAAAAAGGCCTTGTGAGCCTCCCAGAGGATGGACGGGCAGTTCAGGAGGAAATATTCAGTCAGGGCCACCTTGAGTTTAATATTAGTTTCAGGGCGCTTGAGCAGGGATTCATTGAGTCTCCAATGACATTTCCTGGGGAAAGCAGCTGAAAGGCTTAAGTCTAGGGTCAAGGGAGCATGGTCCGATGAGGTTATTGCACCCAAATCGGACGACACTGTGGGATATCAAGGGGGCAGTAATAAAAAAGTAGTCCAATCTAGAGAACATCTTATGAGGGGGTGAGTAGAACGAAAATTGCCTGAGGGATGTTTGAGCTGCCATGCGTCAAACATGTGATGTGTTCGGATAAATCTTGTATATTGAACTTGGGGATAGATGAAAATACTACTAAACATCTTAAATTAAAATTCCCTTATACATGGACTGAAAGTACAATTAAATATTTTTGTATTTAATTATCAAATTCATGTAAAACACTGTTCCAATATAATTATATTCCACTTCGTACTGCATTACAAGAAAATCTCACTAAACTAGCATCCCATGAATTTTCATGGATGGGACGTTTGGCAGCATTTAAAATGCTTCACCTTCCACAAATTTTATACTTCTTTAGAACTCTCCCGATTCCAATTCCATTAAAATATTTCCAATCCCTTTAGCCCGTGTACACACGGGCGGATTGTCTGCCCAACTAAGTTCGGCAGACAATCCGACAGACAGTCCGTTCAAAATTTGCATGAACGGACTTGACCACACACGATGAGCAGACAGTCCGCTGAAAGCATGCGTGATGACGTGTACAGCACGTACGACGGGACTAGAAAAACGACGTCCTATACACTGCAATGCAACCTTCGGCCGTGTAAACCCTTTCTGAGCATGCGCCTTACTTAGTCCGTCCAACTTGCCTACACACGAGCGGACTGTCCGCTGAAACCAAGTTTGGACGGACAAAACCAAGTTTGAACGGACTGTCTTACGGAAATTCCGTAAGACTTTGTTCGTCAGACTGTCCGCTGAAAAAGTCCGCTGAAGCCCACACACGAGCGGACTAAGTTGGGCAGACAGTCCGCCCGTGTGTACGCGGCCTCAGACTCTATTTTCTAGATTCATCTGGCAGGGTAAGAAATCTAGATGTGCTCATTCAAACTTAGTGAAGAAACGTCAAGCTAGAGGAACAGGGTATGGGGATTTTCAAGATTATTATTCAGCCTTAGTTCTCAGACAGTCTAGGGAAGGGTTTCTATCTCCTCCATCTACAATATGAGGGAAGATGGAAACTGCTAAGGTACCAGGAAATAATTTATTAATATGGATTCCTTCCATGGCACTTGGAGCCAAGATACCTTCTCGCATATCCCCAACAATATTGGCAACACTTAAATCCTGGGTTCAATTTCTGCATCTAACTTCCTCACACCCTCTTCCTACCAAAGTCCAAATTCCACTAAATACTCTACATCATTTCATGAAGACAGCCTCATTTACACCATGGATAGAGAAGGGAATTAAATATCTATCTGATCTACTTGATAATGGGGTGATCAAATCATTTCCTACACTTCAAAAGAAATTTCAATTGCCAAATTCAGATTTATTCCTCTACATCCGAACTAAGAATTGCATTTCCAATCTCCCATCATGGACCTATAATGTTCCCCAATCGGCTTGATCCTTCCTTAAGATCCCCATACATTAACAAAAAGGATCTCTCTTTTCTATAATCTTCTTCAACAAAAAAGTGTGTTTATAAAGACTACCCCTTTAATTAAATGGGAAGAAGACTTCGGATACACCTATACAGTTGACCAATGGAAAAAAGCTTGTAACACCACATATAAAGCCACATGCTGCTCTACATTATGGGAAGTATCCATTAAATTGACTCAACGATGGTATCTTACTCCTGAGAAAATATCTAAATTCAATTTGACTACAAATGTTGGAGATTGTAAAGAAAAAAGGTGATTTGTTACATACATTTTGGACATGCCCTAAACTTGGGAAGTATTGGGAACAAATCTTCAAGTTATGTCTGAAATTACCAAAACAGTCATTCCTCCAAATCCCTCACTGGCTCTATTATCCATTGATCTTGATCGATATCCTATCCAGTTTAGAAATGTGTTTACACATATTTTGCTGTCAGCCAGGATCAGTATAACGAGGAACTGGAAAAATCCTGATCCTCCTTCCATAAAAGAAGTGATAGAATCGACTCAAACTCATTACATTTATGAATCAATTCTAGCTTTTCGGCCTCACAAAATAGAACATACTCATAAAATATGGCAGCCATGGTTAAAATAGGCTAGTCCCCAAAACATTGCACGGGTTCTTTGTTCCTAGATAACTTGAATTAAAAAATTACTTACCCCGCTCTAATATTTTAATCTTTGTTTTGTATCTATTAAATGACAGGTTACTATTACTGTCCCGAACACAGTTTAGCACCCATAGGGGTGTTCGGGTATATATTTAGGTTCATTATCTTTGAATTACTTGAATTGACAGTATATAAATATATGAAGATAATATTTATATTACTTTTGTGTATTGTCTCCACAATGGATGTATTAATAACCTCCCGATCGTTACCTTTATTATCCCTGTTATAATTGAGATAATTAATATTGTTTTATTTATATTATATTTTTTATTATATTTGTCTTGATAAAAATTTAAACTTTAATAAAAACTATTGATTAAAAAAAAAGATCTCAATTTTATTTTCCAAAAATGTAATGTTTGCATTGTGGACCCGAGTCTTCACAAATACCAGAAGTCTCTCCAGAATTGCCTTCTGTTTTTGATTATTGTAATATAAACTGTGTTTGACCTCCCACAGATTCCTCATCTCCCTGTACTTGTCAATAAAACTGGACAGAAATTCAGGGTCCTTAAACGAATTCATTTTTTCTGTAAGCCCTTGTACACAAGGTCAGACATTCCGACAACAAAATCCATCGGATTTTTTCCGAAACTGGTGTTGCATACAAATGGTCAGACAAAGTTGTCGCAAAATCCAATCGTTCGTAACGTGATGATGTTATTTAGTTACGACGGGACTACATTCAGGCTAGTAGCCAATAGCTTTGGTCTAGGAATTTGATCTGAGCATGCGTGGCACTTTGATCGGAATTCTCTACAAATGATCTGACAAAGTCCGATCGGATCATGTTGTCGGAAAATTTTATATCCATATCTCAAACTTTGTTGGTCGGACATTCCGACGGAAAAAGTCAGATGAAGCCCACACATGGTCAGATTATCTGACAACACGGTCCGATCGGACATTTTCCGTCGGAATGTCCGACCGTGTGTACAAGGGCTAAGACAATACACAAGACAAAAATACTAATGTCAGTCTAAACTCTCATAATTTTTATCCCAATATAGGCCTCCAACATGAAGCAGTATAGGCCACTGTGATGGGCCAAGTTCAAATTTTACCTTTGTTTAGGACGCTCTCGACTTCCATTCACTCGACACACAGATTGGACGTATGACAGATGCATGTTAGCTTTATATACACTACACTGTGCATGTATACACTGCCCACATTACCTGCCCCTGAAGTTATTTTCACAAATATCCCCTCCCCTTCTCTCTTTGGTGAGCAGTAGGAGTATTAGGAGAAAAATGGGGGAGACCCACTGTGTAATTAGCGAGGAGGAAAGCCCGGAGCCAAAAACATCTGGATCCAGGAGGAGATTGAAGGCCACCAACATGACCTTTGAAGAAATGGTACAGATGGTAGGGATTTTAACCACATGCTGACCGGCTCCTGTAGATATAAGTCATCAGAATGGCACGGCTGGGTAAAGTAACATAACCGTACGTTACTTTGAATTTCCCGCCGTGCACGTGAAAGTTGTATGGTATGTCAGGGGATTTTACAGGCTTAGACAGGGTAGTACACATTGGAAAGTCCATCTGGACCAGGGGATTTATCTAAGGGAAGAGAATTTATAATGTGCTCTAGCTCTTCCAAGGAAAATTGGGTCATTCAGTGATTGTAGTTGAGAATTAGAGAGAGAGCTATCAATGTCCTCGCTTGTTGGTTGTGGAGTTGTGGGATCATCTTTAAGATTATAAAGTGAAGAGTAGTAGTCAGCGAGTGCATCCACTATTGCCTGTGGATTCTCCACTTTAGCAGATGTTGTGGGATTGAAGATGTGTGGAATCTTAGTTTTGGTTCTTTGTGTTTTGAGGCGATTAGCTAAGAACTTGCCTGCCTTATTGTTATTTGCAAAGTAATTTAATTTAAACTTATGCATATAATGATCGTGTTGAGTGCATTGTGCTTTGCTAAGATTGTAGCATAGACTATATTGTTTTGAGGCCAAATATGTAGACAGGTTCGACTGATTTTGGGATACCAGTGTACGGATTTCGATGAAGAGATCTGTTATTTTAGCTGATTGGGAGCATCTTAACTTGGAGTTTAATTTGATAAGGACGCCACGTTTAGTGACAGTACTCGTAACGCAGGGGACGTTAAGGCTAAAAAAACTCTACTAGCTGCTGAGATCTCTTTTTGTGATCACTGATTCATTACATCTGCAGAGACGTGCTGTTGCAAAGGCATTCCCCTCCTCTATTTGAATTATGTTGGGAGCATGGTCGGACCACATTATATATTGGATAGGGGAGTAGGAAATTTTCTGCAACAGCAGTTTGTCAGATGGAAACATATCTAGTCTGGAGTAAGAGTTGTACCTAGGAGAATAGTATGTAGAGGATTTTTCACTCGCATTTTGAGATCACCAGATATATAGTTCTTCTTTGATGAGGAGGTCCTGGAAAAGAGGGGAGTGACTCCTGAGCAAAGAGGTAGTGACTAAATTTGAGAAATTTTTTTGATGACTTTTTTGATAAATTTGATTTGGTGCAAGTTGGGAGCATAAAAATTCGTCAAGGTAATAGGCATTTTGTTAATGATACAAACCAAGATGATGTAACACCCATCTGGATCAATGAATGAGTCCTTGAGCTTTAAAGAAACCATGTCCCTTATAGCCAACATTACACCCCTCTTTTTTGCTGGAATAGAGGATGTAAAAATATAAGAACAACTTGCATGTGGGCATTTAAGGGGAGCCAACTTGTGGAAATGAGTTTCTTGCACTGCTAGAATATCAGCCTTTTGCTGGAGTGCATCTTTCCATGAGAACCTTAATTTGGCCGGATGATTAAGGCCTCTTGTGTTTACAGAGAGGAATTTAAGACCCATGCGTATAGTTCCAGTTGATATGGAAATCTATGAAGGCAGTTTGTTTGTGCTTGATCAAAGAGGAAATTTTTCTAATATGGTAAGCGTAGATATAAAAAAGTAGCAGAGTGCAGGGTTCCAGAAAGAATTGAGGCAAGAGTAATGATGCGGTGAGAAGGATGATCGTATATCTGATGAGTGACGTCCTGCTGTTCCAATGTCTAAGATAGAAGAATGTTCAATGTAAAAAATAAGGACTACAATGTTCCCAATGGGGAACCGGGAAACTTAATCGGGTAGTTGCAGCCTTTGTAGGTGATGTTGAGTATGGCTGGGTATTTCCAGCAGTAAATTTTCTTGTGGTTCCTCAAAGCTTTGAGTGTCGCTGGGTTGCGATGCTGTTGCAGTGTGTATTGCAAAAGGTCAGGCAATACTTGTAGATTTGTAGCTTGTTCTGGAAGATTGTCTGCTTTGCGGAATGCATTAAGAATTTTCTCTTTAACCTGAAAAAAATGAACTCTCAGCAGCATGTTTCTTGGAATCTCTGGGGGCAGGAAGGATTGTTTGGGTACTCTTTTCTTATCTTGTCACCTGCTAGTATCCCCTTGCTATCCTATGTTTTCCACCATCTCCATGTCCCTACCATCCTTGATCCAGGCCTTACTTAGCTATACATATCTTTATGCCTATACTCATGGATTTTACTTTACTATTTTAGATGCCTGATAAACATATTTGTTTATAGCTTATACACTTTATGGACTAATGAGGTTTCTAGGGATACATCACTACCCACACAATTGTAGTTCACCTCTTTCCCCTCTTTCTTTGTCCATTTTGTCACCTGGTAGTACCCCTCTGTTGTCCTAGGTTTCTAACCATCTTCATGGCCCTACAACCTTTGGTTCAGGCATTTCATTCATGCATGCATACATATCTTTATACCAATATCTATTGATTTTACTCTACTACTTTTAGATGCCTGACAAACATACTTATGTTCACAGCCTATACTTTTTATCGACCAACGAGGACTCTAGGGATACATCACTACAGCTTTGCCATGCCTGCTCTCCGTTTGGCCCTGGGTGGGGTCCCATTTGATTCTGCCCCCTCAGCTCCCTGGGGAGGCATCTGCTGCCGCCGTCTCGAGGCCGCACACCTGGAGCCATGGCCAAGCTCAGTGGTAAGTATGGGGGGCCTACAACCCCTCCTACCCTGTGCCTTTATAACTAATACTGTGCTATATTGCCAAACATATATATTTTTGTTCATCCTAGGTACATTGTTACACACATCCACCCCTGAAGAGCGAGCTGGATCTCACGAAACTAGTCGGGTAGTATGATGACCGTGTACCATGTACTACTTCTACCTTTATGTACAAATACTCCTTGTTTATGTATTTTTTTAATTGGCAACCGTTGGTGTTATTTATCCATGTAAACAATTGTATTTGAATAAACCATATACTATATTTACTACTGTTATGTTTACTGGCGGAAACAGTACCCACTTCATTTAAGGTCCCAGGGCGAATCCTTTGTTGTTTTTTAGAAGAAGAAATGAGAGCATGAACAAGATGCAAATGATTTCCTGTTGGCAGCTGAATTAGAATGGACTTGTGTCTAGAATTTTTTTCCATCTACAGTATGTTACCCAGAATGCCAAGGACATTGCAGGCCCTTTTTAAAAGAACATTGTAGCTTGTCCAATGACAAAGTCTGAATGCCCAAAACATCCCTCCCAATTCCAATATGAGGGGTTTTATTTGCCCTTTCCTGGACCAAGACTTAAAAAGCTGCTGAGAAATGCTGTTTTTACTTGTTTCTATCTTATGCTATAACAATCAAGGGGTGAAATGTGTTGCTATGGCTATGTTAGTGGTTTTATTTATAGCATAAATCTTTGTAATGAAGCATTTTTGTTTACCATGCATTGTTTTTAAAAGTTAGGATTCACTTATTCATATGCTAAATAATTATTTTGACTGGTTCATGAAGCTCAAGTAAAGGGAGGGAAAAGGACTTGAAAAACGTCCACGTGGTGAACATAAAAGAGGTAGTTTTTTTATAAGATTCCAGTAAGCAAGGAACAGTCTAGCGAGATCCTGAATAAAAGGAATAAGATACCATAACCAGGAAGAACTGTTAAGGGTATGGGATAGATGGCTTGTACATGTTTTAGATATATTTTGGAATACTTTGTATTTCTTGAAATGTTTTTCCTACAATTGTATGTGCAGCATTTTTATTTAATAAAACACATTAATATACTACAGAGGTTTTTATGCAAGCGCAGAGAAGTGAAGGGAGTAATAAAGATATTGGTAAAGGATAGGAGGTCCCCAAAACAATTTTCTTAGGAAAGTAAGAGATAAACTCAAATCAAAAATTCCAGAATGTATTTTTAGAAATACTGCTATGCTGTACTGGAAACAAAGTGAGTATCTTGGTGTTAATTTAAAAGCTGGATAAGGAAGTAAAGGTAATGTTTTTGAAAAACTTGGTCGACTTTTCAGTTGGCTACAGGCGCTGTGCTAGGGACAGGTTGTATCTTAAATTTTGTCATTTCAAATATGAATCCACACAAGCTAAAGAAAATAAAAATACATTCAATAATGTTCAGAATTTCTAAATCTGTCCAGTATTTTTTTACCTTTCATAAATGTGCCTCAATAATTGGGTGGTATAATTATTTCAAATTTATTTTTATTATTATTAATATACACTAGGCAGTGAACTTCGCACAGCTTTTTTTACAAATAGGCATTCAAGAAGTTTAGCAAACTATCAGATCTACACAGAAACCTATTTTATAAAAGTGGCTATCAATATTATGCTGAGATCATGCTACTGAAATGAACTGATGTGAATCGATAGATCTGTATGCACTCGCCAAAAGTTCAGAAAAGCATTAGTCTCTCTAAAGCTGGCACCTGCCTAGCACTGTAGCACAATGTCTACACTCTTTAAAGATTGATGGGCACCCTGTGTTCTTTGCTACTCAAATTGATGGAAACTGCTTTGGATGTATTCCAATGTAAAGCAGCAAAGAAATGAAAATTACATCTAGCACTTCCCCTATGATGGTTACTGTTAAAAGGCAATAATTAAACTACTTTTTTGATTGCTAGCATTAAATACAATTGAGAATTTCTAGTCAAACAATTTTCAGCATTTCATATAGTCAAGCTAAACACAAAATGAAACAGCCATTACTGCTTTGGAAAGCTTTATTTTTTTCTAGTGTAAAATTGCAATTGTTAGTGTTTCAAGTTGAAATCTACCGAAAGATCAAAATTCTAATTATAAATAATGGAAATGTCACAGTAAAAAGCATTACATAAACCTAAAAACATTTTTGTAGATAATTTTAATATAATTATTGTACTATATTATTAGATCCTAAATAGTTTGATAATTACTGCTTTTTAATTATTTTTTGTGTTATTGGTATTAGTGGTGGTAGTAGTAGTAGTAGCAGTAGTAATAGTATGAACACAGGAAAAGGCCATTTATATGTTATAACTAGGGATGAGTCGAACACCCCCCGGTTCGGTTCGCACCAGAACTTTCGAACGGACCCCAAATTCGAACGAACTTTAGAACCCCATTGAAGTCTATGGGACTCGAACGTTCGAAATTAAAAGTGCTAATTTTAACGGCTAATATGCACGATACTGTCCTAAAAAGGGTTTGGGGACCTGGCTCCTGCCCCAGGGGACATGGGTCAGTGCCTAAAATGTTTTTAAAAATGGCCGTTTTGGCAGGAGCACTGATTTTAATGACGATTAAAGTGAAATATTCCTTTAAATATGGTGCCTGGGGGGTGTCTGTAGTATGCCTGTGAAGTGCCACGTGTTCCCCGTGTTTAGAACAGTCCCTGCACAAAATGACATTAAACGGAAATAACACCATTTAAAACTGCTTGCGGTTTTAATGTTATATCTGGTTCCTGCAATATGGTTGAAAATCATTGAGAAAAATGGCATGGGTAGCCCTCCCTGCCCATTTCCAGCCTATTTGGGTCTTGTACGCATATTAAGGGGAACCCTGTACCCATATTAAAAAAAGGAAATGCGTGTGGCCCCCAGGCCCTATATACTGAGAACAGCAGTATACAGGCGGTGCAAACAAGACAGGGACTGTGTAGGTTTGTTGTGTTAAGTTGAATCTGTTTGTAATTTTCAACTGGTACATTTTTAAAGTGTAGCTCCAGTCAAAAAAAATATTTTTAAGCTTTTTGGAATCAAAAGTGGTACCCTGGGCCTTGGGGGCGTGACCGGATGTCAGGGTGAGAGGTCGCGGCGGGCTCAGTCCTACCGCTCGCTCCAGAGACTAATGCTGCCGAGGTAGTGTGGAGGAGGAGGAGGGAAGGAGAAGCCGAGCGTTGAGGTGCCGAAACGAGGGGACGCTGCGAAGCTGTGACGCCACCAAAGCGAGAGTAACGGTACAATCGGCTGACCGAACGGCGCAACAGTGGAGGTATGTGGAGGTCGCCACAGGAAGCTCTCCCATAGAGGAACATCGATCCCCACGTAAGAAACCCTGTGAGAGAGGGAATCAAAGCGAAGGGAGGGATTGAGCGTTACCCCCCCCCCGGTGGAAGAGACGTAAGACCCGAAGGTATGACCAGGAAAAGGGGGGTGGAGGAGGCGACCACACATAATGGATCACAAACATTACGCAGCTCCAAAGATAAGGCTGGTCACTCGACCGGGCTGACAGGCGTCGCTGCTGCTGCCGCCGCTTCTAAACTGGAGCGATATGCCCATACGCCTAATCAGACTCCAAACCAAACACCCAAAAAGAACGTGCAAGTCGGAGAGGGGCGGCCGCAGAGTACTGCAGCCGTGCAAACGGTCGGAAGGAAAAGCCAGGGCTTGACGCCCGAAATAGAGCCGACAAGTTCAAATAGAGCAATATGTGTGGCAGTCCGGTCGGACACTGCGGGCGTAATGGGTGGAATATCGGAAGTACAAGCGTCCGTGAGTAATCTCTCCATAGAGAGGGGGACTGGACGGGACACTGAGATAGGTACAGAAGGAGAAATTTGGGCAAAAGGTAAAGAACCATCACTAAAATAAATTCTATCTGCGGTGAATACATGTAAATTATCATTGGATGATGTATCAGATCAATTAAAGCAGATAAGAGAAGGTGGGTTAAATCTTAAAAATGAAGTACAGAAAACTGTGGCTCGTATATCAGATATGGAGGAGAGAGTCAGCCAGGTGGAGGATGATGTGCTCCCGCTGAAACAGGAGATGCAAAAGATGAAGGGCCAGTTAAATTTGTGTATGGCTAAAATGGACAATATGGAAAATATTATACGCAGGAAAAATATCAGAGTTTTAGGTTTCCTGGAGAAAAGCGAAGGCAATGATCTTGCTGAATTTATGGAAATATGGATAAAAGATAAAGTAGGGAGTGAGAAGCTATCAAGATTTTTTGCAATTGAAAGGGCGTATAGAATTCCGTTTAGGATGGGGGAAGGAAGAAGTCATCCTAGACCCATAATCATCCAATTGCTGTCCTATAGAGATAAAGTTGTTATCCTTCAAAGAGCAAGAGAACTGCGTAATCTTGAATATAATGGGATAAAGATTTCATTGTATCCGGATTTTTCCCCAGAGCTGCAAGGACAGAGAGCCAAGTTTATAGAGTGCAAAAAGAAATTGCAGAGTCTTAAAGTGAACTATGCATTGCTTTATCCGGCAAAGTTGAGGGTATCAGCATTTGGGGAAAACATATTTTTTAATAGTCCAGAAGAAGTTAAGATGTGGTTGGAGGAAAATAAATGTCTGCTGCAACAGAGGGGAATGTTGTAATATGAAAACAGAGAGAAAATGGACATTTTTTTTCCTTTCTTCTTTTTTTTTTTTTTCCGGACTAAGAGGGAGTGCCCCTATATTGCTCTGTTTGTCTCCTTCCCTTTCTCCTTCCCCCCTTCCCTTCCCTTTTTTTTTTTTTCCCTCGGTAGTAATGTGGACTATTTTTTGTTATAGAAATAAGAGTAATGGGAGTGGGTGGGTAGGGTGAGTAGGTGGGGAGGATATATCACCCTGGGAGGTAAAAACGGTCATGTTGGAAGCCCCTTAGAAGGGCCCCAAGTGGGGCATGGGAGGGTTGGGGAGGGGAAAGAAAAAAGGGATGGGGAGTGTGAATGGATGAATGATAGTGAGAGAAAGGAGGTTGAAAGGATAGGGAAGGATATAGGTAGGCATGGTAAAGGATTATTAATTGCACAAAAAATATTTAAGTATAAAGTTGATGTGTGAAATTGCATTAAATACGGTGGTCAGTGAAAAAGGGCACAAGAAAATGAAATTAAGTGAGGCACAAGGAAATACATTGTCCAATTTATATAAAATGTGTGTAAAATGTGTATAAGAAATATGGTAAATTTGAGATACAAAATATGTGTGGGACTAAAATTTTGGAGCACAGGGAAAAAAGTAAGGGGGAGATCACGTGTGAAAACACAGAGAAAGCACGTAGAATGGAGAATAAAAGTATGATATTGTGATTTAGGTTTTAAATATGGGAGTAAGCAGTAAGGTAGGGAACTTCACTAAAAAGGTTAAAATCTGTTCTTGGAATGTACGGGGGGTGAAGGAACAGCTGAAGAGACGTGCGTTATTTTCCATGGGGAATATGGGTAATTATGGGATGCTCTGTTTGCAGGAGACCCACCTGGACCGAGATACAATCAGTGTGCTAAGACACAAGAAATATAGGATACAATATCATTCTACATACACCTCCTATTCAAGGGGAGTGAGTGTCTTAATAGATCCTGGGTCGGGTCTAACCTGCAGGCAGAGCATCATAGATGTTAAAGGGAGATATGTGTTCCTTTTTTGTGGTATAGAAGATAGAGTATGTGTGATCGCAACTGTGTATATCCCACCACCAGTTAATGCAGAAATATTATATGAACTACTGAAGTTTATAAAGGATAAGCCTGGAATCCCAGTCATAATAGCAGGGGACTTTAATATGATAATGGATCAAAAAATAGATAGGTTCCCACAGAAGGTTGGTAGTAGGGAGGGACCTAATGGGTTGTTATTTCAATTCTGTGAAGAAACAGGTTTTGTGGATATATGGAGAAGGTGGAACCCCTTAAGAAAACAGTATTCTTGTCACTCTAAGACGTACTCCACCTTGTCCAGGATCGATATGGTGCTGTGTAATGAAGAGGCGCTGGGGATGGTGGAGAAGGTGGAGTACGAGCCAAGGGGAATTTCGGACCATTCACCGGTAATGTTTTTAATGACAATAGGGAGAGGATGTAGTAGAAGGGAATGGAAGATAAATCCATTTTGGTTAGAACTAATGGATAACATGGAGGGGGTAAAAGAAAATCTAAAAGAATTTTTGAGCATAAATGTGGGATCTACGTCCCTGGGAATAATGTGGGATACCTTGAAAGCCTTCTTAAGGGGGGAACTAATAAAAAAGATATCGCAGATTAAGAAGAATGGGTTAGCAAAGGAAATAGAAGCAAAAGAAAGGGTAAGGAGGTCAGAAGAGAGGTATATAAGGGCCCCTTCAGAAGAAAGCTCTAAGGAATGGGAGAAAAATCAGGTAGAATATAAAAGACTTATATGGGAGAAAGAGGAGAAGAAAAGGCAGTTCCAGAGGCAGTCCTTCTTTGGCGAAGGGGAACAAGGGGGGAGGGTATTGTCATTGATTGCTAAATCAAATAGTTCGTCCCCAATAATACCGGCGATATTGGACAGGGAGGGAGGTATGAGGAAGTCAACACCTGAAATAGTGGAAGAGTTTAGAAAATATTATGAGGAACTATATAAAGTTTCAAACTCCGAAGTAGAGGGGGAGATGCAGGAATTTTTTGGGAAAATAACATTACCCAGGCTGTCGGAGGAAGATAGGGAGGGCTTGGAAGCACCATTGACCCTGGAGGAGCTGCAAAAAGTAACAGCAGAAATGATAAATCAGAAAGCCCCAGGTCCGGATGGACTGCCGATAGAGATTTATAAAAAAAATTTGGGGAGATACTCTTACCGGCTCTCCTACAGGTGCTCAATGGGGCTTTTGAAGAGGGGCAGTTGCCGCAATCAATGATGGAGGCCACAGTGGTGGTCCTGGCAAAAGAAGGGAAAAACCAATTGGAGACCGCATCATATAGACCTATATCGCTACTGTGTTCAGATGTTAAAATCTTGGCAAAAGTACTTGCAACAAGGGTAAAAAATATAATATCAAAATTAATACATCAGGACCAAACTGGGTTTATACCAGGGCGGTCCACAAATATGAATGTGAGACGCGCCTATTTAAACATTCAGATTCCTTCAGAAAACAAAGGGAATAGAGCAGTTATGTCCTTAGATGCGAAAAAAGCCTTCGATAGTGTGGAGTGGCATTATTTGAGGAGGGTGCTAGCGGAATTTCAATTTGGTCCGAGATTTATGCAATGGATAAGAGTACTGTATACAGGTCCAAGGGCGAAAGTGAGAATAAATGGGGAATGTTCAGAGGGGTTCCATTTGGAGAGGGGGACAAGACAGGGGTGCCCTTTGTCGCCCCTGCTTTTCGCCCTCTCGATGGAGCCTCTGGCTATAGCCTTGAGAGAGGCGCAAGATATCCGGGGGTTTAAAAGAGGGAAGGAAGAGGAAAAGGTTGCTTTGTATGCAGACGATGTACTGTTGTTTTTAGGGGACACGGGGCCCTCATTGGTGGCGGCAATGACCCTGATAAAAGAATTCGGGTATTTCTCTGGACTCGAAATTAACTGGGAAAAATCTGCTCTCCTACCAGTCGATCCCCTCGATACCCCATTGCCGGTACAGGTATCCCAAATAGAAATAGTTAAACAAATGAAGTACTTGGGAGTGAATATGACGGCAGACCCAAGGCAGTATATAGCAGGGAATTTAGTTCCACTTATGTCAAAATTAAAGCGTAAAATCAGAATATGGAAGAACCTCCCCTTGTCAGTAGCCGGTAGGTGCAATTTAATTAAGATGGTGTGGATGCCTCAAATATTATATGTTATACAAAATTCACTGGTTTGGATTCCAAAATATTGGTTTAAAAAAATGGAAAGTTTGTTTAGAGAGGTGATATGGAAGAACGGTGTGGCAAGAATTAGCTTACAAATACTACAGAGACCAAGGGAAATGGGTGGGATGGCACTTCCTAATATGAGATACTACTTTCTGGCTGCCCAATTACAGTATATGAGGGGAGGTAACCTATCAGCAGTGACAGGAAAGGGGGGTGGTCCCCTGGGGAGGGATACCCCACATAATACGGTCGCGGAAGCAGTGGAAGCCGACTCATTTAGGACCAGTTGCCCCACAGTCCAACTGATGGTAAAGTGTTGGGAGGAGGTAAAAGTAATATTGGGGTATAGAGGATATACAGAATTCTCACCAATATGGGAAAATAAAAACTTAGAGGAAATTAAGAAAATGGGGAGATTAGTAGAATGGGATCGGAGGGGCGTACACTTCTTAGCGCAACTATATAGGGACGGGAGACTGAAAACATTTCAGGAACTAAGGGATGAATATGGGTTACCAGCTTATTACCTCCTTAATTATATACAAATTAAACATGCGTTAGAGGCACAATTTAGAGACAGGAAGTTGGAATGGAGTAAGATGCCTGTACTCAGGAGAATTGTAAGTTGTAATATATCGAAAGGAGTTATCTCTGAGATCTATAGGTATCTAAAGGGAACAGAACAAGAAGGGGTAATAGAGGAGAAAAAAAAGGTAAAATGGGAAAGAGAGGTGGGCCCAATATCGGTAGAACAGTGGGAAAAGGTTCTGGCATTGGGGGCGAAAGTTTCCTTATCTCCATCACATATTATATCTCAAATGTATTTAATCCATAGGGTATACTACACTCCTCTTAAATTGTTTAGATTTGGGAGTAGACTGGACGCAGAATGCCAAAGGTGTGGAGACCGAAGAGGAGATTTAATACATATGATTTGGCGATGCCCAAGATTATACAGATATTGGGTAGGAATAATAGGGAAAATTAATAAAGTGTTTGGGTTATCACTGGAAGCAGATGCTAAAATCTGTATAATGGGATTGATAGAAGAAGAGGAGGTACGAGGGGATACCCACACAGCTGTTATTAGATGCCTTTTTCAGGGGAGGAAATCAATTGCGTTTAAATGGCAGAAGAGGGAAGCGCCTACAGTAAAGGAATGGATGGAAAGGGTGAAAGATAACATAAAAAAGGAGGAATACATATATAGGAAAAGAGGTAATTATGGGAAGTTTGTTAAAATATGGGGAAAGTGGGGTGAGCAATGAGGAAGGGTGAGTAAGATGTAAGAGTGATGGATGAAGGAGGGAATGAATGAGAGGTGGGGAGGGGGATGGGAGAAGGGAATGAGTAATTTGTTTAAGTTTGATGTTATTTAAAATTTTTGAATAATTGTGAATTGAATATTATCGGCGGAGGGAATGGGAGGGGGAGAGGGCTGATAGGGGGAGGGGGGATGGGAGGGGGTGATAAGGGAAATTTGTTTGTAAGGGGAATTATTGTATGTGATTATTTTGTGGCATTATCTGTGAATTTGAATATAAAGCAAATAAAATAAAAAAATTTAAAGATCAAAAAAAAAAAGCTTTTTGGAAAACATAGGGAAGGCTTATCACCCCTGTATAATTTGTTTTGTCGTCCATCTTTTTTCATCTCACTTGCTGTTGTCTCCTTCCGTTTGCAAGTAGGAGATGTTTGTAAATTGGATGTTTCAAAGTAGGGGCCTGCCCTATATGCTCTGCAGAAATGGCGGAACAAGGTGTTGGTTTTGCCACAACATTGTAAGCCCTCAAAGTGACTCTTGGTGGGCGCTGGAGCGCCCTGCTGTGAACGATTATATCAAGAATTGTAATTACATGCCATTGTTGAACAGTGGTAGAAAAATTGACCTGGTGGTTGTGGTGCTGGTGCCACAACACTATAAGCCCTCACCGTTACTCTGGGTGGGCACAGGAAGGGGCCCTCCTGTGAAATATTATATCAAGAATTGTAATTACATGTCCCTGTTAAACAGGGGCAGAAAAATTTGGCCTTAGGCACTGCTGCTGGTGCCACCACACTGCAACCTCTTCCATATACTCTAGTTTTATTGCAGGAATTAGCCCTGCTGCAAAGCATTGCATCAAAAATTGTAATTAAATGCCCCTGTTAAACGGGGGCAGAAAAATTGGGCCTTAGGCACTGGTGCTGGTGCCACCACACTGCAACCTCTGCCATATACTCTAGTTTTATTGCAGGAATTAGCCCTGCTGCAAAGCATTGCATCAAAAATTGTAATTAAATGCCCCTGTTAAACAGGGGCAGAAAAATTGGGCCTTAGGCACTGGTGCTGGTGCCACCACACTGCAACCTCTGCCATATACTCTAGTTTTATTGCAGGAATTAGCCCTGCTGCAAAGCATTGCATCAAAAATTGTAATTAAACGCCCCTGTTAAACAGGGGCAGAAAAATTGTGCCTTAGGCACTGGTGCTGGTGCCACCACACTGCAACCTCTCCCATATACTCTTGTTTGATTGCAGGAATTAGCCCTGCTGCAAAGCACTGCATCAAAAATTGTACTTAAACGCCCCTGTTAAACAAGGGCAGAAAAATTGGGCTGATGGCATCAACCAGAACCAGAAATGTTCTTCCAACATATCAGCGGAGGAGGAAGAGGATAGACAATCAACATAACAGGACAGTCACTTAGCATCAGCATAGGCAGTCTTGAAGGGATGTGATATTTCAAAAAAAAATTATTCTGTTACATCAGCTTCAGGTGCTTGGTAGCTGTGGGTGATCCAAGACTGATTCATCTTGATGAAGGTCAGTCGATCAACTGATTCGGTGGACAGGCGCACCCTGTGATCGGTAACAAAGCCACCAGCAGCACTGAAGGTGCGTTCCGAAAGAACGCTGGATGCAGGACAGGCCAGTAGCTCAATTGCATACTGTGCAAGCTCTGGCCAGTGATCCATCCTCAAGACCCAGTAAGCCAGAGGATTTTCGGTGGGAAAGGTGTCCAAGTCTGACCTTGCCCCTAGGTATTCCTGCACCATGTAAATCAGACGCTGGCGATGGGTGCTGGAACCGATCATACCTTGGGGCTGCGGACTAAAAAATTGTCTGAAAGCATTAGTCAGACGGCCACCTTCTCCACCGTTCCTTCTGACCGATGCCTCAGCAACACGTTGTCCAGGACCAGGAGTTTGTAACCTCCCAGTCTCTGGGAACGCGTTGCACAGACCTTTCTGCAAGGCCTCCCGGAGATGTCTCATCCTCTGCTCCCTCTGCGATGGCAAGATAAGGTCGGCAACCTTACCCTTGTACCGTGGATCAAGGAGAGTGGCCAGCCAGTAATGGTCCCTCTCCTTGATCCGAAGAATACGAGGATCCTTCCGCAGGCTTTGCAGGATTAGGGAGGCCATGCAGCGTAGGTTAGCTGAGGCATTCGGTCCGGAGTCCTCTGGGTCACTAAGGACAACATGATCCGCAGCTACCTCCTCCCAGCCACGTACAAGTCCATGTGTTTCTTGGGACTGTAAATCATCCCTACAAGACTGCTGCTGCTGCTGCTGCTGCTGATGCTGATGCTGAGTGCCAACCTCCACCTCCATGCTGACACAATCATCCTCCTCCTCCTCATCCTCTTCCTGTGTGATGGGGGGCACAGCAGGAACACTGTCTGGATAAAGGGGGCCTTGAGAGGCAAGGAAGTCCTCCTCCTCCTGCCTCTGTTCTGCCTCAAGTGCCCTGTCCATTATTCCACACAGCGTATGCTCCAAGAGGTGGACAAGAGGTACAGTGTCACTGATGCATGCACTGTCACTGCTCACCATCCTTGTGGCCTCCTCAAACGGTGACAGGACAGTGCATGCATCCCTGATCATGCCCCACTGGCGTGGTGAGAAAAAACCGAGCTCCCCTGACCCTGTCCTGGTGCCGTAGTCACACAGGTACTCATTGATGGCCCTCTGCTGCGTGTGCAGCCGCTGCAGCATGGCCAATGTTGAGTTCCATCTGGTGGGCATGTCACATAAAAGGCGGTTCTTGGGCAGGTTCAACTCCTTTTGGAGCTCAGCCAGCCGAGCACAGGCATTAAATGATCGGCGGAAATGCACACAGACTTTTCTGGCCTGCTTCAGGACATCCTGTAAGCCGGGGTACCTGCCCAAGAACCGCTGCACCACCAGGTTAAGGACGTGAGCTACACAGGGCACATGGGTCAGTTGTCCCTGTCGGAGGGCGGAGAGGAGGTTGGTGCCATTGTCGCAAACCACCATTCCTGGCTTAAGCTGGCGTGGCGTCAACCACCTCTCGGCCTGCCCCTGCAGAGCTGACAAAACATCCGCCCCAGTGTGGCTCCTGTCCCCCAAACAAACCAGCGCAAGCACGGCATGGCATCGTTTTGCCTGCGTACTTGCGTAGCCCCTGGAACGCCTACGGAGCACCGCTGGTTCTGAGGACAGAGCACTGGAAGAGGCCATGGAGGAAGAAGAAGAGGAGGGGGAGGAGGAGAGAGGTGTGTCACAACCAATAGTAGCATTTTGGAGGCGTGGTGACGGAACAACCTCCAACACTACTGCACCTTGTCCTGCATCCTTCCCAGCTGCCAGAAGAGTGACCCAATGGGCCGTGAAAGACAGGTAACGTCCCTGTCCATGCCTGCTGGACCATGAGTCAGCGGTAATATGCACCTTACCGCTGACCGCCCTGTCCAGCGAGGCAAGGACATTGCCTTCCACATGCCGGTAGAGAGCCGGAATCGCCTTCCCGTGAGAAAAAGTGGTGTTTGGGGACCTGCCACTGAGGAACCGCACATTGTACAAACTCATGGAAGGGGGCCGAGTCTACCAACTGAAAAGGCAGCAGTTGAAGTGCTAGCAATTTAGCCAAGCTAGCATTCAACCGCTGGGCATGTGGATGGCTGGGAGTGAACTTCTTTCGCCGGTCCAGCAGCTGGGGCAGGGACATTTGCCTGCTATAATCGGACGTGGGTGTACCGCTAGCAGAGTTCCCGGAAGCATTTGGCTGTGACACACCTAATTCTACACCTTCATTCCTCTCAGAGCAGGTTTCAGAGAGGACTGAAGGTCTAGTGGGGTTGGAGATGCCAGCTGATGAGGAGCAAGGAGAGGTCCGCTTTGTTCTTTAGTGTGGGTCTTTGAGGTACGCTTGCCAACGAGCTGCATGGCAGGTCAACATATGTCTGGTCAAGCATGTGGTGCCCAAGCGGCTGATGTTTTGGCCACGTGAGATATGCTTGAGACATATGTTGCAAATAGCAGCGGTGCGATCTGATGCACTTGTCTCAAAAAAGGCCCACACCAAAGGACTTTTACAATAACGCGCAGAGGCAGCTCTCTGCACAGGCGGAGCTCTGCGGTGTGATTCAGTCGGTGTGCTGCCCCTAAGCTGGCCCCCGGAGGGCATCCTGCCTCGTTGGACATGTGCCTCCTCCTCCTCCTCTCTCCTTCCAGGCACCCACGTGGAGTCAGTGCCCTCATCATCCCCTCTCTCTTCATCGCTGTAGCAAACCTGGCAGTATGCTGCAGTTTGTGGAACATGACTGCCAGATTGCTGTCCTTCTTGAGCATCCCCTCTCTCTGCGCTCACGCTACTGCCTTCCTCTGGATGAGTGTCATCATCAGAGCCCACAAAACACTGGGCATCCTCCTGGAGCATGTACCCAACACTGTGCTCAAAGAGTTCAGGAGACTCCTCAGGAGGATGTGGTGGGTCTAGGGAAGGAGTCACTGATGATGACATTGAGAGGAGGGAAGACGATGCGTTGGCAGCTGCTTTGCTAGTACCCTGAGACTGGGTGAGAGAGGATGAGGAGGATGAAGAGGGCTTGGTCATCCACTCTACCAAGTCGTTGGCATGTTGCAGTTCAACATGTCCAGCTGCCGAAAAGAAGGACAAGCGTGTCCCATGGCCACGTGCTGATGACAATGCACCGCGTCCACGACCAGCACTGTTGTCTCTAGACACAGAGCCTGCTTGCCCTCTTTTATCGGCTCGCGCCTGTCTGCCTCTCCTTGCTGGCCTTCCAGACATGGTAATGGCCTGAAGGGAGTTGGGTAAAAAAGCAGTTGGGTAGTGTATATTGTGCTAGAGGCACACAACACCCACTAACTCCTGCAGATGCCTTTATTATAGAACACCAGAGATAAAGGGGTATATACAGATGTATACTGTGCTGTGCTGGAGGCACACACAACTTCCAATAACTCCTGCAGATGGCAAGTGGTCTCAAATAGAGAAGAGCTATGTAGGTGGATATAGCGGTATGTACTGGGTACAGAGCACGCAGACAGCACGCACTAGCTCCTAACACTACTGACTGCAAGCTCTATTATAAAAGATAGATCACTAGCTATATAGGTGAGGTGAATATAGCAGTGTATACTGCGGTCAGGGCACGCAGACAACAACCACTACACAACAGCAAGATCGAAAATCGTCCGAAAATGATCGGTGTGTACTGTGTTGAAGGTACACAGAACACCCACTGCTTCAGACGCCAACACACTACACAAGGCCGCCGCGCTGGCGGCCTTATATAGTGTGGGGCGTGCACTACCCAGCCTGAGCTATGATTGGCCACAGGCATTCTGCCTGTGGCCAATCATGGCTCTCCTCGCTGCTGGCGCTGCGATTGGCCAAGCATGCGGGGTCACAGTGCATGCTTGGCCAATCATGAGCCAGCAATGCACTGCGCCATCGCAGTGCATTGTGGGCCGTGAGCGCCACACGAATTTGGCGCGAACGGACCAAAATGTTTGGACTTCGCCGAACGGACGAACAGCCAATGTTCGAGTCGAACGTATGTTCGACTCGAACACGAAGCTCATCCCTAGTTATAACTTTTCACCAAGGAATTTCTAATATTAAGATATATTTACATAAGCCTTGGTTTTCATATCAAAGCCAAATAATACATTCCTTAATTTTGGTGATGTGATAAAGTGTCTTCTTACCTAAAACTGATATTTAAATGTGGGTAAATATTGGAAATTTGAACCACTTGGCAGTTTTTTACATTTCTTGGGGACTCTAATGGTGAAATGTTTGTACCGTGGCTCTAATGAGTTATCACTCTTTCACTTTTATTTATTTTATATCTTGGAGAATGCAAAAAGGAGGTTCTGGAATACATGGGTGGCAACATTTAAACTCAGTTAGAGTATCAAAGACACATAAGAAGCCATGGATGACTTTTTCTGGCTTCACCTATAAAGGTTTCACCATCAAGCGGACTTGCCCTTTCAGGATTTTCCCTTAATGTTTTTGTCTTCATATGGAATGAATGGTGAAAAATGAATGCAAATATACCTGCATTGCAAGTGTTTCAGTAGAGTAGATGCTGAAAGTAGATGGCCTCAAGTATTTTGCACGTGCAATATATTTTCTAAACTGTACATTTAGCTTGGTTTTATTACAGTAGCAACACACCAATATTTTTCATTTCAACAAGGCTCTCTAGGTTCTTTTCTTTTTGGTGGCACATGATTTTTTAGCCATTTGTAATAGGCCTAAATTGAATCTTGAAGGCACCAGCCACAGACGATCTAAAATATATTTGAAAGTGTACTCTTCAAAAAAATATATAAAAAAAGCTAATGCCCTCAACTTCATAATAATTAATCAGTGATAAAATAGTTTTGTAGTTTCATCAGTAAACTTTTTTTTCCAGTACCACTCTATATTTTCCTACAAAGTTTTAAAGTGTCAAAAGTACAATTCAAGGCCATAACCCCTCTCATTCCTATATCTTATGTTATTTCATAAATCTTCTAAATAGAGACTTCAGTTTTGTGCTTGTTCAATATTGGCCAGAACAGGATAGAACATGATCACTTGACTAGAAAGCAAGATTTCTGTAGTGTGTACCTTTTTTACATATCTGCTGCTGACAGCAAAGTTATGTTTGTTAGCATTTGCCTGCAGCATATCAACTATGCTAAAAGTAACAGCAACTTCGGTACTGTATGGTTCAGGAAAGAGATGACTCTGCAGCAAAGAGCTCAGTGGGAGCAGCACCTCAATGAGACAAGCTGGCAGCAAAAGGCACACATTACTCCTCATAAAGGTTGAACAGTAGCCACTTTCTTTAGGAGTATGGATAATGAGCCATTTTCTTCTATTTTGACCTGATAAAGGGCCCTTTTTTCTTTTTCTTCTCCTTCTCAGGGGTGCAGATTAACCATTTTCATTAACTCCTAATGCAGATATTTCTCCATTTTCCTTCTCAATGGTGTATATCAGTCAAATGTTTCAAATTGCTCCAATTACCTATTTCTCACCTCAGGCACATATGTCAGACATTTCTGTGGACTACTCCCCATTAAGGGCACATAGCAGCAGCAGGGATCAGGAGATGACATTCTTTGGGAGCGAAGTGCTGGGTTTAGACGTGTCAGTGGGTGGTAGGTTATATTTTCCTTGAATGGTATCATGATTGATATGGGTCTGCATTACTAGACAATGAGACTGAAGGTGGATTTACATCATAGAACATTTTTTTAACTAAATAAAATAATCCTATTTTTTTAAGGGGGTTTCCAGATTCTAATAAGCCCTCTGCCCATGGACCTTATAACCACCATTCAGTGTTGTGGAGAAAATTCCCCCCCTCCCCCACTTCCTGACCACTCAGGCTGTTTACATGGATAAGGGTCTTGTATGGACTTTTTAAACTCTTTTGAGTTTACTTGTGTTGTGTATGTGTACTAGCAGCTGCAGATAGATTAAATAACCCGGCTATCCCTGACTGTTTATTCACAATAGTTAAAAAGCAATCAGCACTGAAGGGCAATGTGATCTATCTACCAACTGTTAGTAAACATATCCAGCACCAACATATAGATCATACAGCCCCCCAGTGCTGAATTATCATTTAATAGTGTTTGTGCTATGAATGGAACTGTGCTGAATGATTATGCTCCTCACCAGTGTGCGTTTGCTGCCAGTGATGAGCACTGTCAATCAGCAATCATTCGTTATTTTTTTCCTTGTGAGCACCATGAACACTCTATTTGTTTGACATATAAAATATTGTAGTGACTCCATGCATGTTATTTAATCACTTTTCTAGTTATTGTATAACTACATGCACAGTATTTAGGTACTTTTACTAGCCAGATTTTAATAAAAAAAATCAACATTAGGGTGCTATTTTTCACCGAACAAATTGTACCAAAATATTATAATGGCTAAGTTGAAAGTATTTAACGACTCTCAATAGGACCCTAACACAGGACCCTAACAAAGTCAGGATTAAAAAATCAACATTAGAGTGTATTTATTTTACTGAAAAAAATTTAAATATGGAATTTAGAGAAATATCAATACAACCTCAAATAAAGTGGTTTCTTACACGTATATAAGGGTATCTCTCCCTGCCAACACTGTGTGATTTCTCCCCTTGTGCTCAATGTGTCCCCAACACACACTGATTATAAATATAAAACTTTTAAGCAGTACTGCATATGATGGCAGAACTATCTCTCCCTGCAAATAATGTGTCACGTATTTGGTGGGTAGAGCCTGGTTTATGCAGAGAAGGGCCTCTCCTATACCTCTGACTCAAGGCCCCTGGTATACAGGTGGCGTAGGAGTGAAGTCACATGAGTGCTGGTAGACGTGCTTGCTGCTGGGCTGCTGGTTGAGTAGTATGCCAGGTGGCAGCAGATGTCCTGAGGGCAGGAACAGGCTGGTAATTGGACTTAGCCAAAGAGCAGGTTCTAGTGGCATATGGACAGGTACTTGCAATTTGGTAGCTCCGAATAAACTGGAACAGAAGCAAAGTCATGCAAGCCGGGTCATACACATAGTGATCAGGTACAGATGTGGGGAAAGGAGAATGGTCAAATGGAAGAGAATGGGACAAGCCTGAGTCAATGCAGGTGGAGAGCAGAAATAGTCAGGAGCAAGCCGGGTCAGTATTTCAAGAGCAGATGCAGGTAACAGGGAACAGGGCAATCACAGAACTCTGTAGATGAGAAAGCACTGATCCTGGGTGCTGACCCAGCTTAAATAGCCATTTGGCATCCTTATCTGTCAGGGATGTGCCACTCACATTTGTGCGCATATTCGCTTGCATTCTTTACACATGCGAATGCACCTCTTCTTAGGGAGGTTCAGGGAACAGAGTTTTGCCTCCGAGCATTATTCAGTGTAAATATAACAGTTTTCAGAAATTGCCAGCAACAACAACTAGCTCTTGAATAGCTCCTCTTGAAAACACTTCATGACCTGTTTCTAACTACTCAATGTCTCCTTCAACACAAACCAACAAAACTCTCATGTCTATAGGAAGGGGGATGGTGAAAAACAAAAACAAATATACTGTGCCATCTCTTTTGGATAATAAGGTAGCAGCCAGCACAGCAAAATATGAATGGTCACAGTGTAAACTGAGACTGGAAAGTGTATATAAACAGAATTTGCATGAACTGTAAAACTTTAAACAAAAAAGTGATAAATGACAATGTAAAAAATATCAAACATTTAAATGAAATAGTGTCCAAGGATAATGTCCAGAGGGCATATCACTGGTGAGAAAATATATTGAATAATGTAATGATAAAAGTGTCCAAAAACAATTTGAAACTAATCGAAAAGTGGACTAGACATCATTGTGAGTTGAGAACAAAAAAATGTGCTAGAAAACTTGCTGATAGAAGATCCACCACCAGAAAATCCAAAGGCTTACCAGAGTGATTGAACTCAAACAGGTATACACCCAATGAGTCAATCTAGCTTGTGATGTAATACACCAAAGGGAAGACTGCCTCAACAGACACAAACTCCAATTAGTAGAAAATTCCAGGGATAGATCTCAGTGAGATTTGTTTCAAATAGGAAACCAGATAGATGATTTCTCCAGTATAATATGATTATAAAAAAGAGAAGAAGGGAGGCACATAGTGTAATTCCATTTTGAAATGGGAAATATTGAATTTAAAAAGGAGATACACTCACATTTTAGTAGATAAAAAAAGCACCTATGATAAAACGCAGTGGCTTCAGCAGAGCGTCCCGACGTCGTTTTGTCTCATAAGACTTCACCTGGGGTGCTAATCTACTGTAGTCACTGCACTTGTATACATAAATGAGTACCCCCATAATGAGCTACAGCTCTGTGGTGATGATCATGAGGAAAAATGATTACTTCTGGAAAATGCCAAAATGGAGTGGCCCCATGCAGTACAAGCCTCATTCTGAAAAGGCTAAAACCGGAAGCAGCATCACTGCGTATGGTAAGGTCGTATGCGGTGAAAACCTCATTCTGAAAACGTGCGGAAGTGGAGTCACCACATATAGTTCAAATCTGACATCAAAAAGTGAATGGATAGGAAATGACGTGGCCAAACATTTTAAGAAGTCATCGGAAAGTGCTAGAGGTCAAAAATAACCAAGCCTCGCTGACAGCTGTTTGACAAAAAGTCAATCCTCTCTATGAAGATATAGGCTTCACAGAGTTTCCTCACCTCTGAGTAACCTATGACGGCGAGTGACTATAAAAGTGAGTCGCCCACCTGTGCTGACAAAAAAACAAATCAATAAACTGCAACGGGACACCAAAAGAGGCAAAACACACCCTATTGATCAACTGCTAAGGGGTCCCTTAGTAGTAATAAAGATAAAAATATACATATTAAAAAATGTCAACTTTTGAAAGGAAAAAACTGTGATAAATACACCGTAAATTGGCATATATTAATATATAGCACCACGGAGTGAACCTACAGTAAGGGGTCTCCATATAACAATGAAGAGTAAAGAAGACGTATACTAAGATGATTAAATATAAATAACATATAAAATCCACAAAAATTTGAATGCATGTATGCCGCAGCGGAAGGTTATCTACCTAAGACAGCAAAAAAATGGGAAGCATGGGTCGACTGGTTCAATAAGCCCCAACCTTAAATCATTTGACCACTTAAACACCAACTTCATATGTTGACACTTGCAAAGCAGCATAGATCCCTCCCCCTTCTTTCCCTCCTTATTAATTAACCCCTCCTTTTTTATTTTATTTTTATTTCTTTTCTCCTTCTCAGTACTTGAACACTGTATAATACCACTGTAATTCCAGACTAGATGAGTATTAAGCAATGGAACCCTCAGACGTGATGTTAGTTACTCAATTGTTCACAGTTAACATGTTTATAGTTAGTATACAACTGTTCAGTCCTCTACTCTTTGCATGCTAGAAGACAGTGGACGACACTGCAGAGCAAACAGTGTCTACATTCTGTACTATAATATACTGCTGACTATGACTGAAGAGGATGGCTGGGTAACCCCGCACCTTTAGAAACAGTGAGATCCCGGCTGGGGTGCCTGAGGAGAGGGGCAGCCCTCACCAGATTTGTTTTGCACTCTTGTTCACTCATAGTCATGGATACAGCTAGATGAGTTATAATGTTGTAATGGAGATACAGTTTGTCTATTGTATGATGTAACAAACTAAAGATGTGTAAGCTCTAACTTCGGTATTCTGTACTTTTACCTGTACTTTTACTTTTTAAAAATCATTGAAAATATAAATAACGGAAAATAAAAAATTATG
This sequence comes from Lithobates pipiens, assembly GCF_037356315.1. Classification (NCBI taxonomy): domain Eukaryota; kingdom Metazoa; phylum Chordata; class Amphibia; order Anura; family Ranidae; genus Lithobates; species Lithobates pipiens. Next base: position 329,518,220 of record NW_027507764.1, on the reverse strand, counting down.
TTGAAAAGTACAAAAAATTAAATAAATATTACAAATACAGAAATTGCACCCAGAATTCAGATTGTAAAAAGATGATAAAATTATTCTATGCTTTGTTGATAAAGGCAGTAATGTCCCATTCTATGTTCAACCCGAATGGAGATTGGGACTGCAATTCATATATCCAGTACGTTTCTAAATGTGAAACACCCCTGGTCATGGCCCCTCTTTTCCATGGGGGGACATATTTATCAATGATGAGAAACTCAGAACCCTTTGGATCATGGTTATGATATTCTCTGTAGTGCCTGGGTACATTATGTTTAGTGTCACCACTTTTTATCCCAGCAATATGCTCAACCCTAATGGCAAATGCATGTATCGTTCAACCCACATATTGTTTGCCACAGGGACATGTGATCATATACACAACATGTTTGGTGGCACATGTACAAAATGGATTAATCGGGTACACACGATTGGTGACATTCGATTTAAATTTCATAGTTTTACCTCTCCCCTGTATATTATGTTGACACACTACACATTTCTTGCAGGGATAATAACCCATTAATTTGTGAAAAAAAGAGGGACGTACTGGGGGTTGATGTTAGGGGCAATTTTACCTTGTAGGGAGGGAGCTCCCCTAGAAGTAACCCTAGCTTGTTCTAGTAACACAGAGCTCAAGACACTGTCATTCCTAAGGATGTCCCAATATCTGTTTATAATGGCCTTGATCTCTCTGTGTTGAACTGAAAATTAAATACGTATTAACCATTTAAAAGAGTCATCCAGCTCCTGTGGTGGTTTTTCAGTTAAGAGAGAATGTCTGTCAACCTTTCCAATGTTTTGTAATTCAGAATCCACAGCAGCTGGATCATAACCCTTTTCAATAAATCTCTGCTTGAGAATATATGGAAAAGAAATCCCTCATTCGCAGAAACAATATACTTTTCAGTCACCACATCCCAAGTGTATAGAAAAAAAGAAACCCCCTAAAAGGATGGGACTTTAAGAAGTGACTGAAAATGCATAAATATAAAAATATATAAATCTTTATTAAATATTAACAGTCAAAGTATAAAAGTTCATATCAAGATATACAAATCCATATAGTGGTGGATAAATGTGGATATATATGAAACAACCCTCTTTGCTTGACCCAACGTTTCTGACTAAATGCCCTTCTTCAGGGTTTTATTCAAGCCTATAGAGTCAAACAAAAAATAACAAAATTAAGTTTCACTCAAATGGTTTGACCAACATGTCAGAGGGAGAAACAAATGCTTTAAATAAACTCATCAAACATACACATATGACAATTAAGTTAGCTGATAAGGGAGGCAACATTGTTCTAATGAATAACTGGCAATATAAAAATATGTGTCTGAAGATTTTGAACAGCCAAGTTTGGTATACAAAAATGTCAAGATCTTTGATAAACAAATTTGAGAAAGAATTCTATATTGTCATAGATAATACCTATATTGACAAAATAATCGATAAACAAATTTGGCACTTTGTCTGGACCCCATACCCAGTTATACCAACTTTTTATAGTCTACCAAAAGAGCACAAGAATTAAATACCTCCCCTGGGATGTCCAATTGTGTCTAAATGTGGATCTCTCACGGAAAATCTGAGCAAGTTCATTGATGAACAAATTTGACCCTTTGTGAGCAAGTTGCCATCCTTTATCAAAGACACCTTTTACAACTCTTGGATGGTATGGTGATAGCCCTGATGCCCTGCTGGTGGCAGTTGATGTTGAAGCTCTATATAGCTCCATCCCCCACCAGCAGGACATCAAGGTTATTAGCCATATTATCTCTCAGTCTCATAGAGACAACAGTCTATTTAACCAATTCCTTCTGTCTGCCCTTGATTTTGCACTAACACACAATGTGTTTTCATTTGAGGGTTCCCACTACCTCCAGGTACAGGACGTAGTGATGGGGACTTGCTGCACCCCATCCTACGCCAATCTGTACCTGGGGGAGTGGGAACAGTCTTTTCTCTCTGCTGATGCTTTCCTATGTGTGACCCAACATATCATCAGTTGGCATTGTTACATAGATGACATTTTAATTATCTGTGGAGACTCATCTGAGTTACTAACATCTTGTATCAGTGCTATGAACCAAAACTCTTATAATTTAAAACTTCACTATGACATATAGCACTTCTGTTGTTAATTTCCTGGATATTACTATTTCAAAAGAGAAATATGGCACTCTTACTAGTTCTTTGTACCATAAGGATACATCCTGTAATACTATCTTACACGCTGATAGTGCCCACCGTAAGCCTTTAATTAGATCCATTCCTTTTAGTCAATATCTGCGACTATGTCGCAACTGTACATAGGAATTAGTCTTCCAGAAAAGCCAACAACCTGAGAGATTACTTCTCAGAGGTTATTATCCTAATTTTTTGAAGACGGCCTTCAAAAGGGCGACCTTAAAATCAAGACAAAATCTGTTATTCGATAAACCTAAGCCCTTGTACACATGGTCGGACATTCTGACAACCAAATCCGTTGGATTTTGTCTGACGGATTATGTCCGAAACTGTTGCATACACACGGTCGGACAAAGTTGTCAGAAAATCCGATTGTACATAACGTGATGACGTTATTTCGTTACGACGGGACTACGTTCAGGCTAGTAGCCAATAGCTTTGGTCTAGGAATTTGATCTGAGCATGCGTGGCACTTTGTCCGTCGGAGTAGGCTACACATGATCGAAGTATGTCCGATCGAAGCATTTTGTCTGAAAATTTTACGAACAAGTTGGAAAACTTGGTCCGTCGGATACTACACACAGTCGGATTATCTGACAAAACGGTCCGATAGGACACATTCCGTCAGAATCTCCGACTGTGTGTACAAGGGCTAAGAGCTCTAGTAGAAACGAGGACAAAACCAACACTCTGAGAATTATTACTCATTACACTAAACAAAATCAGCAAATTAATAAAATGATTTAAAAATATTGGCACCTCCTGAATATTGATCCGTCTCTAAGTCCCTTTGTTTCTTCCAAACCCTCTATATCCTATCGCAGGTCAAAATATTTGAAAGATTTTCTCACACAGAGTTAATTCACTAGTGAATTCCTCTCTGACCCATGCAAACGACCTGGTACATTTTGCTGCGGGGGATGTAACCTGTGTCAATACATGTATACTGGAGAAAATAAAATTTTACCCAATGGCAGGCCAGAAAAAGCAACAACTCATTATGCCAAATGTAAGACCATAGGCATTGTCTACATGTTAATTTGCCAATTTGGCTCATTTTATGTGGGCAAGACAAAGCAGCAATTTTATAAAAGAGCATCGGTGCGGTATGACAAATACAGGAAGGATCCATCTAGCAGCTGAAAGCCGATTTCTCTCCCTCCTGTCAGTTTTCAGCTGCTAGATGCATCTGAAAGCAGCGCTGCCTGTTTTCCTCGTGTGGAACACAGAGTAGTGTAAGGACACTGAGAGCGGGGGAAGTGCTGGTGGATAAGTCATATACGGCCCCTTCCCAAGGCTGTATTAAAACACAGGCACCTCTGAGAACTGCCCAGGGGTCCTTGGTGCATCCCACTGCTCCCCGCAGTACTCTGGTAGGAAGTTCCTCTCGCTTTGGTCGGTTGTTTCGTACAGGTCAGTGCTGTAATGTATCTTGTGTCCAGCTGTCCTAATGTGTGTCTCTCCCTCCCCTGCATCATCCCCCCACCTCAGCCACTATCTGGTCCTGCTTTCCTTTCATCTTCATACAGGTCAGGACACTCATCAGTCTCGGCCTGTCACACGGCTCTTCTACCACATGTTTTTAACCCTCGCCACTTCTGCTCCTTGTTAATTTTCAGCCTCTTCTCCAGCCCTCCAGACATTCTTTTCCTGACATTTTACAAAAAATAGTCCCTCACTCCCCTCCCCCTCCCAGTCCTCTTCTCTGCAGACACTTCACCTTCATGCAGGTGCCTGTGCCCCCCACCTTCACACAGGTGCATCCCACCTTCACACAGGTGTCCGTGCCCCATACACAAACACTATAACTTGCTGGAATCCCCCAGCCTGCACACCCCCAACACTGAATCTTTATTAGTTAATGAAATCTTACCCTCTACCCCTCCTTGACAGACATACAATTTGCTTTTATTATATTGTGGCAATTCCTCACCAGCCAACAGTATTACCCATGCCCACCCCTGACCATCCAGTCCCCTCCACCCCATCTATATGCCTCCCCATTCCCATATTCTATCACAAATCCTCCTTTTTATCCCTATACAGCCTAGAATCCCCCACAGTCTCACTCCAGTTCTTCTCTACCCACCTCCTACCCACATCCACCCAACTCTCCTCATTTTCCCTTACCCCATGGTTCCTATCTCTATCCCTCCCCCCACCATTTTTTTCAGGGTTAAGGAAGAAACCCAAAGTGGAGCATCTTATTACTGCTGCTGCTTGTGTGGGTGGGATGTGTACTGTTCCAATCCCTGCTGACCCTCCTCTCCTATTCATCCCATGTGATTGGCACAGTACATATCTCACTCACACAAGTAGCAGCAGTAATGAGATGCTCCACCTTGGAGTTATTCCATAACCCCTGCAAAGCACCAGAAGAAAGCCAGAAACTCTGGAGGGGAAGGTAGAGGGGGAGTTGCTCTTCCATTTGTAGATTTAGCCCAGTGGCAGCCTGCCAGAATCTGCAATGTCAACTTCCCTGCACAGCTCTTCTTCAGGAGGCCGTACCTGTATAATACATTACTGCCCCTATACTGTACCCTCCGGCCCCCTGTACTGTCTCCACTTACCCTCCCCCTGTACTGTACCCTCCTAACCACTGTACTCTGCCCTCCCGTACTGTACATTCCAGTGTCCCTTCTTCTGTGGCTCCCTGTACTGTACCCTCCTAACTGCTGTACCGTGCCTTCCTGTTCCCCCCATACGTTTATAAGTTATGTTGTGTTTGTATCCACTAATGATGATTTTTGTGTAATTTTAACGAAAATTTTGTTTTTATATTTTTTAGTGTGGCCCAGTCAGGTAAGCTGTACGGGGCCCCATGATTTATAACAGCCGCCCTGTCTAGACATATTGCTACCATGAAAAAGTTCTGCCCGGAACTACCCCTAGGATGACACATTGGGGATGTTCACGGGAGTAGGATTCCAAAAATCAAACTTCTTTTCCTCGATAGAGTACATATCAGCCCCCATGGGGGAGATTGGAACAGGACTTTGCTACAACGTGAATCAAGTTGGATACAAAATCTGAATTCAACTACGGCTCCCGGTCTTAACAATGTAATAAGTTATCGGCCCTTTTTAGAAGGCTTCTCCTCAGGTGGTTGGGAAGGATAATATTGTCCATTATTCCTTTAAGTTAGAGAATCGGATGGGTCTCTTGTGTAACTGGTCTGGAGCGAGGTAAAGACCCATCAGCCAAGTGGACAAGAAGATTTTGTTTTTTGTCATGGAGAGGGATGTGAAGTTTTTGAGCCACAGAGATGTCCAGGAAACAACTGCATGCTCCGTAGTCAATTACGGCCGTTGTTGAATCCTCTCTTCTACCAGCTGCAGAGAAACAGAAAGAGTAACATAAGACTGGGTGAGATTTGTGACTTGATAGTTTATAACAAATTGCAGAGGTGGCTAACAGGGTCTCACAGTTGCGAAGGTAATGGCCAGCCCCTCCGCAGTACAGACATGGATTGGCCTGTCATCTTTGTTGCCTTTCATCAGGGGTGAGACGAGGGCGAACAAGTCCTAGCTGCATGGGTTCCCCTTCTGAGGCCAAGGGGCCAGCAGGGACCGGAATTGGAGGGTAAGGAGTGGTCAACTTGGGGAGCATCAAGCTGGGCCGAGGGGTCTGAAGGTGCACAGAGTGATGCTCTCGAATGCGCCTGTCCAGCTTGGTGGCTAATTGAATCAGGTCCTCCAAAGAGGACCCTAGCTAATTCATCCTTCAAAGTTTTGGAAAGGCCTTGTCGGTATTGGTACCTGAGGGTGGCTTCATTCCAGCCGGTGTCAGCTGACCACTTGCAGAACTCGACGGTAAAGTCTTCCATTGGTCTCTTTCCTTGTGTTAAGGCGTGCAGAGTGGCTTCAGCTCTAGCAGTAAGTTGTGGGTCGTCGTATAACTGACCCATGGAGTTAAAGAAGGTTTCCACAGAGTTCAGGAGATTTCTTCTATGTTCCATAAGGCTATGTGCCCATGCCTGGGGTTCTTCGGACAGTAGGGAGATGATGAATCATACTTTCACTATTTCAGAAGAAAAAGTCCTTGGTTGCAGGGCCAGATATAAGGAGCGTTTTAAATGCCCACTTTTTTCAGTTGCCCAAAAATTGATTGGGCATAGGTACCCTCGGTTCAGGAGTCGCCATCATCAGGGCAGGCAGTGAATGGGCCTTTGGTAGGGAGACACCGCCGGGGGGCGCTGGTGCTGTGTTAACTGGTGCAGGTGTTCAGGCTAATTGCCGAAGACGGCTGTCGATTTGGGTGTACCCTTCTTGCAATTTCTGCACAGCTTCTGCGAGGGCTGTAACTTGCTGGCACAACATTTCCAAAGGTGAACCCACTCTGTTGGCCTCTGGCATGGCTGGTTTGTACCAGCAAAGAGGTACTCACAGAGGCCAAGATGCAGAGAGCGGTGGCTGTTGCGACTCAGCGCACATCACCCCTGGAGGTGATACAGGGAGGGGGTTGCACCAAGAGGCACAAGCCTCCAGCGGGATAGCTGACTTGTATGAAGGTCTGGAGGAGGGCTCGTGCAGGATGGACCGGACCAGAAGGTAAGTAGCAAGCAAGTCTGTAAAAAAGGTAAGGAAAGTCCAGAAACAGGCTGAGGGTCAAACACAGGTAATCAGTCCAGGAGCCAGCAAGGCTAAGTGCAGATGATAATCCAGAGGCAGGCCGAAGGTCAAACACAGGTATCAGTCCGGGAGCCAGCAAGGCTAAGTGCAGAAGACAGAGGATAATCCAGAGGCAGGTCGAGGATCAAACACAGGTATTAGTCCGGGAGCCATCAAGGCTAAGAGCAGAAAGTCCGTTAAACAAGCTAGGGGTCAGGTCAGGAGAGAATCAGCGTAGTCTTCAGGCAATCTGGGTCACAACAGGAAGTGGTAAACAGGAACAGGAAGCAGAGGAACACAGGTGAGCTGAGACAAACCAGCAACTTGTCTGTCTGCTAAGGCTCCTTTTTGTTAGGACCTGGGCTTGAACCTGGGACCTCTGGTGTGTCTGGCAGTGACTCTACTTGCTGAGCCACCTGGAATGCTGAACAGCTCCTTGGACAATTCCTGAATGATCTTGTCTTGAATCTTGTTTGCCTTGAACCTTGAACCCTTTGCTCCTCACATGAACTTCCTGATTTAAGCCATGTCTCTGCACTTCCTGGTTGCCAGAATATTGTGCCTTCACCAGCCAATATCTTGCTCCTGTCTCTCCTGCTGCCGACTGTATCCTCGCTACCATTTGTTACTAACTTTTGGCTTGTTTCTCAACTACGCTTCTGCTTGATCCCTACCTGCTATATCTGCTACCAGACCCCAGCTTGCTCACCTCCTGGTGGGGCTATCCTGAGGACCGCGACCTGGCACTAACACGCAGCAAAACCCACCTTCAGGAGCTCTGGTGAATACCGGTTAGTGCTTAGACCCCGCACCTCAGGTGAACCCATGTCATCAGCCAGGATGACCTGTGTGAATACCTGCTCTGCTGCTATAGCTACTAGCCTCTGAACCTGACTCCAGACCGTGACACTTTTATAGGCTGGTCAGGGGATTCGACCAGCCGCAAATGCACGTTCGCCGGAGCGCCGATCCATAGCGAATTTGTGTACACAAAGGCGCCGTTCCACAGCGCCTATGCACAGGGAGATGGTGAGCTTGATCCAAATTACTCCCTGATAATATAATGGGACATTTTTTCCCATTTTCCCCCTTCCTTTTTATGATTACTCTTTACCCTTGGAGTCTATTTTGTATTTATCTGTTATTTGCACAGGCATACTTCCTGGATTGGAGGATTCAATACATTGCCTATTTTTTGTAAATCGGATATGTGATACTACATCTCTTTGGGTGATATACAGCTTGTCTCTTTTGTTCTTTGGTTTGGTGTCTGTCTGTGTGATGTTTTCCCTCTATAAGCCCCTGGATATATATTATTATATATATCTTTTCTAATTACAAACGTTCCTCAATTTAAATGTGTAGATCTGGAGGACTTTTCTGACTGTGCGAGTGCATGGGATCCTCGCTGATGATACCTGGGAGTAAGGGTTGAAAAATCTTCCACAACACCTGTCTAGCTGAGCAGCTCTTTCTTAGTGGTCATGTGGGATATCAAGTGGATTCCATTGATGTAAGATACCTTGCTTTTATACATGGTCTTTATTGCTGCTATATGTTTTCACTATAATTCAATATATGCTTGTACTAACAGGTGATATATATATTTTCCTAGAATTTTGACTCTATAGGCTTGAATAAAACCCCTGAAGAAGAAACGTTGGGTCAAGCAAAGAGAGTAGTTTCATATGTATCCACATTCATCCACCTTGGTCCTCTTGATATGATCTTTTATACTTTGACTGTTTATATTAAAATGTATAAATCTTTATTAAAAGATTCTTTTAATTTAATTCTTTTTTTTGCTTGCGAATATAGGCTTGTGTTCTGGAGGTTTCAGTATCCATGCAGTTTCTACGTAGTATCAAGAACTGACTGCGGGGATCTGAATGAAGCTAGGATCTATGATGACAGCTGTCAGTGGGAATACAAATGTTGCGGTCTGTGGGTTTGAAGTATGATTTAAATTGGCGTGAGCTAATCTCAATCTCAAGATCCAAAAAATGGATTTTGGTGGAACTGAACTCATAAGACAGGGGGGAGATACCCCAATCATTCGCATTCAGACAAGAAAAAAATTGTTTGAGGGATTCTGAGGTGCCATCCCATAGGAGGAGGATGTTGTCTATATATCTAGCCCAGAGGACCAGGTATGGTCTGTCTTCAGAATAGACAACATCCTCCTCCCACTTGGCCATAAACTAGTTGATGAGACTAGGGGCAAATTTAGCGACCAAAATGATGCCTTTCTGCTGAAGAAAGAACTATTGGTCAAACCAAAAGTAATTATGTTCTGTGGTGAACTCTTATGCCCCATACACACTATCAGATTTTCTGCTGAGTTTTTCCTTCAGATTTACCAAAACCATGTAGTGCAAGGACCTGCCTGATTGCATACACATTGAAACTCCTAAGGTTTGACCTCATATTATATGGTTTTGGTAAATCTGAAGGAAAAACTCAGCAGAAAATCTGATAGTGTGTATGGGACTTAATAGTTCTATAACATAAATACCTTGTCTCTCTGTAAGAGAATCATCGCGATTCAAAAAATGTCTAACTACTTCAATTCCCAATGTATGGGGAATACAGGTGTATAATAAAGCCCCATCCGCAGTGACTAATATATAATCACTCTGTATCTTTACATTTTCAAGCAGTCTAATTGTGTCCTAGTGTCTTTGAGATATGAAAGAGGCCATCTAACTAAAGGTTGAAGATGGGGGGGCGTGTCCAAGATGGCGACCTGAGAGGTTGTGGATGCCAGAGCTCTGCTGCCTTTTTATCCTGAACCTATGCTCCTGCTGTTCTTTTTCCTGAACAAAAATACCCACGGGTGCTCCGGATGTCCTGCAGAACGCGGCACAAGGGTAAGAAGCTTTGTTTCACGGATACTCCCCCGGTACCGGCCCTGCAGGCGGCGATCTCCCCTGTAAGGGCGCGCAATATGGCGTCGCAGACGGAGGTGGAGGACCAGAAGGGGGCTGAGGAGATCGGGCTCAGGGACGTGATGGCGGCCATAGCTACATGCCAAGCCACCCTGACTAATAAGATCGAGGCCGTGCAGCTGGACGTCGGCCTGGTCCGTCAGGATCTTGACAAGCTCCGGTCAAGAGTTACGGAGGCCGAACAATGTGTCGGGCGGACGGAGGATCTCACGTCTGAACATGCGGAGTCCCTCCGCACCCTCCATACCCGGGTTCGAGCCCTGGAATACAAGGCCGACGACGCGGAGAATAGGAACTGGAGGAATAACCTCCGCGTTGTCGGCCTCCCTGAGGGAGTGGAAGGGAAGAACCCTACTGTTTTCGTGGAGGAGCTGCTGCGGACTTTGCTGCCGGACGCGCAGTTTTCCCCATACTTCACCGTGGAGCGGGCTCATCGCGTTCCTCCTACCCCAGGGCCTCCTGGAGCAAGACCACGCACCCTGATTTTTAGGCTCCTGCATTTTCGGTATAGGGATGAGGCCTTGCGGGCTGCCCGCAGGGTGGGAGAGTTGCGATACCAGAATGCCACCGTTATGATGTTCCCGGACTACTCCATGGAAACACAGAAACTCCGCAGATCCTTTCGACCAGGTGAAGGTAGGCCTGAGGGCACGGAATATTAAGTATAGTGTCCTCTTCCCTGCAAAGCTGCGGGTACAAGATGGAGAATCCACTAAGTTCTTCGCCAACCCGCGGGAAGCTGCTGCCTGGCTGGAATCGCTACCCTCTCGCCGTTAGAGCTGTGATGATGCCCTCATCTTAATTACTGGCTGCTACAGGTGCCTACTTCTGTATCCTAATGTACCGGATCATTTTTCTCCCCCCCTTTTTTTTTTTTTTTTTTTCTTCTGCTGCTTTCCCCCTGGCTAGTGAGAGGTGGAGGACCGTTTAATATCTGAATTGCTTACCCATACAGACCGGCTACGGCTATGCCCAGGTATACGTTATGTCGGGAAAAGGACGAACTCTGGGTACTGCACGGTCCAGGGGGCAGCGTTCTTGGGTACTCTTTTGACGTGGCCACGTTTGTTTGCTCCTATGCCATGGACCCTCTTCACGATGTTGTCCGCTCTGGGAGGGGAGAGGTTTTTTGGATTCGGCTGTTGACTGGTGGATCCATGGTTGGATGCATGTTACCTGTGCCCATGTTTGCATATAAGCTGAAGCCCCTAGCAGGAGCTAGGAGACATGATATACAGTTTTTTCTCCCCCTTTTTATACTTTTTTACTTTTTTATTTTTTATTTTACACTTGTTGTCAGCACCTCTATGGCTCCTTAATGCCATTAGGCAACACTTCTTGCTATGAACACACGCCCTCTATAGGAAATGTACTTATTGGTTATCTGGGAGATTTATGCACCCTCGGGTTTGGGGGGGGGGGGGTGCGAGGAGGGGGGTTATGGTGTTTATATCCGCCGTTGCGAATGGGGAAACTGTTCTGTTCATTGTTGTTTTCTTTGTGTGTTTGTTGGAGTTGCTTATTGTCCGCAGGGGGTACTGCCCACTACATGCATGGTGTCACCCAGCTGAACCTCTACAGTTACCGGGTCCGTGGCTCCTGTGCTGGGGGATGAGAGCGGGGGGGGGCCTGTGGATTTGGTTAGGTCATGTGTGTGTAAAACAGTATGGCTGATATATCTATTATCTCTTGGAATGTCCGGGGCCTCAACTCCGCTATCAAGAGGTCTCTAGTGTTTAAGTACCTGCAGAAGTATAGTCCCCACATCTGTATACTGCAGGAAACACACCTGACTGGCTCACGAATACTGGGTATTAGGAGGGCGTGGGTGGGTGCTCACTATCATGCTACTTACTCTACATATGCCAGGGGAGATAGCATTTTGATCCACAGGTCCCTTCCAATGCAAGTCCACGAGGTGCGAACGGACCCTGGAGGTAGAGTTGTAATATTGCATGTTACCTTATACGAAAGGGATATAGTACTGGTAGGGTTGTATCTCCCCCCGCCAGCTAATGGACAGCTCTTGTACGATATTATGCACACTGTTCTCGGATTTCAGGCACAAGAGGTTTTTGTTTTTGGAGACTTTAACTTGGTTCCTCAGCATGATGTGGATAGGCTCCGCCCCGCATCCTGTCCCAGTGGTGAGCTACAGCTCTGGGCAGACACTTTTGCCCTGGTGGATGTGTGGCGCCACTACCACCCACACGAGCGGGGATATACATGTCATTCCGCCTCCCACCGGGCGCTGTCACGCATCGACCTGGTGTTTGCCTCCCCTGGGGCTCTGGGGTGGTCGAGGGCTGCTCGGCATTTACCCCGTGGGATCTCGGATCACACCCCGCTTATGCTTACAATATCTTTGGCGCAAGCTCCCGGGGGCTGAGGTTGTGGCGTCTGTCCAGATACTGGGCCATAGATGAGAGACTGCGGGAGGGGACGACAGAGGCTATTTGTAACTTCTGGCACGTCAACGAAGGATCGGCGGGGGGTAGGGTGGTTTGGGATGCATTTAAAGCTGCCATTAGGGGTCATTTTATTTCTAACATTGCTTCTATATGTAAAGCAACATCTAGGTCCCTGGACGCGTTGGAGGGGGAATGCGAGAGAAGGGAGGCGGAGTATGTTCGGAATGGGGATGGGGACGCGTACAGGAGATGGCAGGAGGTCCTCAGGGAGGTGTCCCTTCTTAATGTAACGCAGACTCAGCAATCTATGTTGTACTCTAAACAGAGACTCTTTGAATATGGGAACAAAAATGGTAGGTTGCTAGCGTGGCTGGCACGCACTCAGAGGGCCTCTACTCATATTGCTAGTATCCGGGATGTGCAGGGCCGGGAACTTACCTCTCCGGCAGATATCAACCGTAGATTCTATGAGTTCTTCCAGGGAGTGTATGCTTCTAGGTCTCACTACTCGGCCACTGAACTGCACAACTATTTGGTAGGGATCTCCTTCCCTCAACTATCGGGTGGCGATAGGGAGCTGTTGGAGGGGGACATATCACTGGAGGAGGTCCAACTGGCCATCAGTAGTCTTCAGAGTGGCAAGACTCCGGGAGCTGACGGATTACCCTCCGAGTTTTACTCACAGCACGCTGATCTTCTGGCCCCTAAGTTCCAGGCTCTTCTTGCTGGGCTCAGGGAGGCGGATGGTCTTCCAGGATCCATGGGGGAGGCAACCATTGTCTTGATCCCCAAGCCGGGTAAGGACCCTAGGGAGTGTGGGTCTTATCGCCCTATCTCCCTATTGAACGTGGATGCCAAATTGTTAGCCAAGATTCTGGCCACTCGTTTAAGCTCTGTGATATCCACCCTGGTGCATGCTGACCAAACAGGCTTTATGCCTGGGAAAGGCACGGACATTAACGTCAGACGCCTCTTCCTGAATCTCTCCACTGATCATGGCGAGGTGGGCACCAGGGCGATTGCCTCCTTAGATGCCGAGAAGGCATTTGACTCAGTGGAGTGGGAGTTCCTTTGGGGGGTGCTCCAGGGTTTTGGGTTCGGCCCTAGATTCTTGAGGTGGGTGAGATTGTTCTATGCGGCTCCTAGGGCCAGGGTGCGCACCAATAGTTGGATATCGGAACCCTTCTCTTTGCAGAGGGGCACGTGACAAGGGTGTCCTCTATCATCTGGGTTGTTCGCCCTGGCCTTGGAGCCTCTTGCAATATCAATTAGAGTGTCGCCTGTACGGGGTCTGCGGAGGGGCGCTACGGAAGAAAAGATCTCTCTGTACGCCAACAATGCCCTGCTGTACCTGAACGATACGGGTCTGTCCCTCTCGGAAGCACTTGAGATTTTTGACAGATTCGGGTCCTTTTCCGGTATACGCATTAATTGGTCCAAATCTATCCTTTTTCCCCTGGATGTTGGTATGCCTCTGTCTCCTGATAGGTCGCCACTACAATGGACCCCTGAATTTACATATCTCGGGGTACGGGTGGCCAGGGACCCCAATAAGTATTATACGCTAAATGTACTCCTCCTTTTCCGACTGCTGCGAGAGAGGTGCCGGTCCTGGTCTGGACTTCCGTTGAACCTGGTGGGACGCATAAATATTTTGAAGATGGTGCTTCTCCCCAAGTTTAATTATATATTTAGGAATTGTCCGGGATGGATTCCAGGCTCCTTTTTCCGGGAGGCGGACAAGTGTATTGGCTCCTTTTTATGGAACGGCTCTGCCCCCAGGCTGGCTAAATCTACACTTCAGTCCCCGGTGGGGGTGGGAGGTCTTGCCCTTCCTAACCTGCAAATTTATTACTGGGCTGCTATGTTGGTCACTATCTCCTGGTGGTTTGCGGCGCGGAATTCTAATGCGGCGGTGCGCTTGGAGGCAGCAATAGTAGGATCTATGCAAGACCTGCAGGGCCTGGTTTACAGGGGGGTTGGGGCATATGCGGCTCTTCCTGGGTCGACAAAGGCCTCTCTTCGGGTGTGGAAGATGGCGGGGCGCAGGTTCATGCAGCCAGGTAGCTGGTCTCCGGCCCAACCTCTTTGGAATAACCCTAACCTTCCCCATTTTAGGACAATTCCAGACCCGCAGATCTGGGTGCGATTCGGGATTAAGACACTGGGGGATGTTATGCCGGCGGGTACCCTGCTAAGGTTTGGCCAACTGACTCGCTCCCATGCACTGCCTGGCTGGATGTTCTTTCGCTATGCGCAGCTGCGTCATGCAGCTAGGGCCCAGTTCCCTGAACCCCCGAATCTACGGACTAACCCGCTGGAGGAGCTGTTTGAGGGGGAGGGCCCCAAAAAACCCCTATCGGATGTCTACCGGATTATACTTCCAATAGACTCTCATAAGTTAGACTCTCTCTGGGGCAAATGTAAGGAGGATATCCCATCTCTGGAGTGGGAGGATTGGGAGGAATGCTTGGAGAGGGGCCCCCAATTGGTCATTTCTGCGGGTGATAAACTTATCCAAACAAAGTTTTTGCACAGGGTATATCACACCCCTGTGCGACTTGCAAGAATCTACCCCAACAGAGACCCGCACTGTCCTAGATGTGGGGCGGAGCTTGGAACTTACCTCCATATGTTCTGGGACTGCCGCCGCTTGCATAGATACTGGTCTGAGGTGTTTGATCATCTCAATACCCGGTTGGGGTTGGAGGTCCCCAGGACTCCCGAGATGGCTTTGTTAGGCATTCACGCAGATGAACATAAACCCTACTACACCAAGTTGCTGATTTCCGATCTACTTTTTTATTACAAAAAGAAATTATCTGTAAGTGGTTTTCGTCTGCTCCTCCTAGTGTGACTAAGTGGGAGAACAATGTGAACAATATTTTGCCTCTATATAAGATAATGTATCTCAATCGAGGCTGTCCGTGGAAATTTGATAGAATCTGGCTCCCATGGACATCTGGGTAGACGTTGTTGCTGGTTCTCTGTAGAGCCCCCTATATTTGAGTTTGTATCCTCGTATTACTGAGTGAATTGTACTGATGTATGTAATGTGTTTTGCACCCTAATATGCTCCGGCTGCGCCGGTAGTTTGACCCCTTGTCTTCTTTTCATTTTATATTGTATGTGTATGACTGACAATAAAGCACTCCTGTTGTTTAAAAAAAAAAAAAAAGGTTGAAGATAGAAATCGATATAACGGCCAGTGCTAAAGGTGAATGAATCAATGTCACTCATGATTGTTCATCCGGGGGGGGGGGGGGTAGAATCCTTATGGATTTTGGGTAAATAGTAAATCATGGGATCCTGGGTGCAATTGGTGCTAAAAATGCTCTTTCTTGCTTTTTAAAAATATGTACGTCATATCCCTTCATGATAAGTTTCTCAAATTCTCTTTTAAAGACATTGTATATATGTATATGGGAAAGTTCTTTGTATGAATCCTGTACATTTCATTAACATAGTCTGTTTTGTCCTGTACGACAATGCCCCCTCCTTTATTGGCAGGGTGGACAACTAGGTCTTTCCTGCCACACAATGATTTAAAACTTGCCATGGGTAAGGAATGACTATATTTTATTCGGGGAATTTCACTAAATCCTTGAGGACCAAATCTCTAAAAATAGTAACAGCTGGAGCCACGGGGACGGGCAGGCTGAACAACGAAGGGTTGGACAGCCCGAGTGTACTTTCCCTGAGGTGAAAGCTCATTGAGAATAATTGGAAGTACTGGAAATGAGATAACGTTGAATGTTAATCTTTCTTATGAATTTGTGAATGTCTATGAACGTGTTGAATTTATCAAATTTTTTTTGGAGGGGAGAATTTTAGGCCCTTGTCCAAAATCATTAGTTCTCCAGTGGTTAATTCCTTTGTGCTTAGATAAATACTCCTTTGCCTATTAAGTTCTTCTTTTTTCTCTGCACCCCCCTCTGGAGCCTCTCTTGAGAAACCCTTTTTCTCCCTTGGATGTCCTGATGAAAATCCTGTTTTCCATAAATACTGTGGTCATATTGATTATGGCCATATGGGTGTCAGTAATATTCATCTTCCATATACGTTATATGTATCGTGAAGGGGAGAAAACCTATTGTGCATGGTTATTGGGGGGCAGTTATAATCACAAAGGTCGCTGCATAGGAAGGGGGATGGCACATAAGAAAGCACAAACGGTTGGCCCTGCTAAACCACTTGACCACAATTCTGAGGCTAGGAAGTGCATTGTTGGTAATTTGTTTGCTATTAATTCAATTAGTTCAGGCTGAACTTATGTTATACTTGAATCTGAACATCATCCCTAAGGCCGCGTACACACGCGGGGACTGTTCGCTCAACTTTGTCCGTCAAACAGTTTCAGCAAACAGTCCGCTCTAAATTAGCATGGACGGACTTGCCCACACACGACGAACGAACAGTTTGCTGAAACCGTGCGTGATGACGTGAACGGCACGTACGACGGGACGGAAAATACGACGTCCTATACACTGCATTACAACTTTCGGCGTGTAAATCCTTTCTGAGCATGCGCGGAACTTAGTTTGACGAACAAGCCTACACACGAGGGGACTGTTCGCTGAAACCAAGTTTCAGCGGACAGTTTTTCGGAATTTCCGAAAAACTTTGTTCAGCAGACTGTTCGCTGAAACTGTCCGCTGAAAGCCCACACACGGGCGGACTGTCCGCCGAAACACTGTTCAGCGGACAAAGTTGGGCGAACAGTCCCCGCGTGTGTACGCGGCCTTACTGTGAACTAGTAAAGTGAATCATTGGACCCCTTACTACTGTAGTTCACCTAAGAATTGTATAATGCTTTCTTGCTGGATAAATTGCATCACAGGAGGAGGGGGTTTCTGACTCAAGATACCTTTCCACCTCTGCTACTAAATACAAATGTGGTCCTTTATTAACCCATTTGTGACCTTTATTAATTGATTTCTAGATGCTCAGGCTAAATTTAGCAACAACAACATACATCAGTTAACTTAATAACCTTGTTATTAATATGCACATGTTATCAGTTTTTATACATTTTTTTTAAGGACACAAATGGTATTTTTAACAAAAATGTGGAAAGATATAAAAAATATAATTTGTATATGTTTACTATTTTTTTTATTATTTTCATACTGGGTAATGTTGAATAAAGACAATAGTCCATCCAGTTCAACCTGTGTACTGTAGATGTATGTGTGTCAATATTGATAATAGACATGTGCATTCCGTTTCATTACGAATTGAAATTTGGATGAATTTTCATTATTCGGACATTTGGATGCGTCCGAATGACCGAATTACAATGCTAAATTTGAATCAAATTTGAAAAATGACCCGAATTTGGGGCCACGTATCTCGGGGCCACTTGTAGCCAGAAACCCCAAATTTGGTATGCAAATTTTGGAAGATGTGTCATGTGGCACTCGTGGTCGACCATGTGGCAGGTCATGTGGCACTCGTGGCAGGTGTCATGGCAAGTGGACATTACACAACTTGTGGCAGGTGATGTGGCAAGTGGACAATGACATACAGCACATGTACTTGCCTTGCGATCGACATCCATGACTTCTTCAATCAGGCATGCTGACAACTTCATTGATACCATAAATATAAATGAAATAAGATGTGTGTGTTTTTTTTGCACTGGTACACTGCAAGTATGAAAATTTGATGTGACAGATATATATAAGTATAAGTAACTAAACATCTTCCAAAATTTCTAATTCAAATAGAAAAGATTAGAACAGAATAGAAAAAAATATATAGTTTAATAGAATAAAATAGAAGGAATATACAACCATCTTCTTTTCTATTCAAATTCATTCTATACGAAATGTCGAAATTTTTTTTTTTATATATAACCATCTTCCGAAATTCACATTTAGTATATAATGATTTCGACTTTAATAGAAAAGATTTTAATAGAATATAAAAGAATAGACTAGAACAACAATAGAACAGAATAGAATAAAATATAATATATTCTATTCTGTTCTATTGTTTTTCTAGTCTATACTCTATTTCTATTCAAATTCAAATTCATTCTATACGAAATTCGAATTTCGGAAAAAAAAAATATATATATATATATATATATATATACATATATATATATATATATATATATATATATATATATAAAACCATCTTCTGAAATTCGAATTTAGTATATAATGATTTCGATTTTAATAGAAAAGATTTTAATAGAATATAAAAGAATAGACTAGAAAAACAATAGAACAGAACAGAATAAAATATAATATATTCTATTCTGTTCTGTTCTATCGTTTTTCTAGTCTATTTTCTATTTTATTATAATCTTTTCTACCCAAATTTAAAATTAATTAATTAAAAAATTTGAATTCATACTATTCGAAATTCTAATTTATTCTATTCAAATTCGAATTTCAGAAGATGGTTGTATATTCTTTCTATTTTATTCTATTAAATTATATATTTTTTTTATATTCTGTTCTAATCTTTTCTATTTGAATTAGAAATTTTGGAAGATGGTTAGTTACTTATACTTATATCTGTCACATTAACTTTTCATACTTGCAGTGTACCAGTGCAAAAAAAACACACACACACATCTTATTTCATTTATATTTATGGTATCAATGAAATTGTCAGCATGCCTGATTGAGGAAGTCACAGATGTTGATCGCAAGGCAAGTGCATATGCTGTATGTCATTGTCCACTTGCCACAAGTTGTGTATTGTATTTGTCCACTTGCCACATCACCTGCCACAAGTTGTGTATTTTCCACTTGCCACGACACCTGCCACGAGTGCCACGTGGCCGGCCACGAGTGCCACGTGACCTGACATGAGTGCCATGTGACCGGCCACGAGTGCCACGTCACCAAGTTGTGGATTGTCCACTTGCTACATCACCTGTCTCCAAGTGACCCCAGATATGGGCAATATGCCAAGTACTTCTGCAGCAGAGAATGACATTTTGCGACCCGAATTTGGGGCCATGTATGTCGGGGCCACTTATAGCTAGAAACCCAAAATTAAGTATGCAAACACAGTAGACCTAGCAGTACAACATCTCTAAATTTAGGGTTTCTTGCACCAAGTGACCCCAAGATACGTGGCCCCAAAGTTGGGTCACAAAATGTCAAGCACTTTTCTGCAGCAGAGAATTACATTTTGCGACCCGAATTTGGGGCCACATATCTCGGGGTCACTTATAGCTAGAAACACCAAATTTGGTATGCAAACACAATAGAACTAACACTACAATAGCTCTAAATTTGTGGTTTCTAGCATCAAGTGACCCCGAGATACATGCCCTAAAATCGGGTCGCAAAATATTTTCGAATCCGGTTGAAATAGTTTAGAATGCGGTTGAAATCATTTTGAATCATGTTAAAATCATTTCGAATCCAGTAGAAATATTTTCGAATTTGGTTGAAATATTTTCAAATGCGACCGATTTTTCGAATTCGGTAGAAAACTAAACGAAATCCGAAAACGAATTAAAGAATTTAACGAATATAACGAAACGAAATTAATTAACGAATTAAAACGAAACAAAACTAAACAATTTTTTTCCTTTTGCACATGTCTAATTGATAATCATTTCCCATATCCCTGTATATTGTGTTCACTAAGATGCACATCCAAGAGTCCTTCAAAAATATCAATACTCCCCACTGACACCACCAATTATGGAAGAGAGTTTCACATTCTTATCGCCCGGACAGTGAAACATTCCCTACACAGCTTAAGATTAAACTGTTTCTCCTCCAATCCCATTGTGTGGCCCCGTGTCTTCTTAAAATCCCTGAGACAGAAAAATGTCCTTCCTATGCTGGGCTCATGTTAAGATATTTTTATATATTGCTATCATATCTCCTTTCAAGCGCCTCTTCTCCAGGGAGAACAAATTCAGTGCTTACAGTAGTTTCTCACAATTTAGGTCCTCCAATCTGCCTACCAATTTAGTTGCCCTTCTCTGGACTCTCTCCAGCTTCACCACATCCCTCCTGAGTACTGGTGACCAGAACTGGACGGAATACTCCAGATGTGGCCGGACCAGAGATTTATAAAGTAGCAGGATAATTGTTTTACCTCTGGAGTAAATTCCCTTTTTTATAAAAGCTAATAGTCTGCTGGCTTTACTTGCTGCAGCTTGACATTGCGTGCTATTGCTCAGTCTGCCTTCTACTAGGACCCCCAGATCTTTCTCCATCCTTTATTTCCCTCAGAGGTTCTCCACCTAGTGAATAGTTTGCATTTATATTCATCACTTTACATTTTTCAACATTAAACCTCATTTGCCATGTAGTTGACCACCCAAATATTTTATTCACCTCTTTCTGTAAAATTTCTATATCTTGATGCAAAGTTATTATTGCCCAGCTTATTTTTCTTATCGTCCGCAAAAACTGATATCGCACTATCTATACCAACCTCTATATCATTTATGCATAAATGAAACAGAATTGGTTCCAGGACAGAGCCTTGCTTTTATTAGTAATACAGTATCTGACAGTTACACTATTATATGGATGGCACTAAAGCTAAACATTGCAGCCAGAAAATGACAGCATTCATCTGTGTCAATGGAGACTCCAGCCTGCAAGAGATCACTACTGTATGTCAAAGCTGACATGGTGATCACATTGAAAATACTTCTAATTGGAAGCCAGCAGCTGTGTTGTGCAGCAAGGGACAGTATTTACTATTAATACAAAGTGTCTTTTGGCTAGTAGCTGCTGCTTTAGTTGAAAATTTTCAGGTTCCGATATCCAAATGTGTCCTGCACTGTCTGCTTTAACATCAGTGCTTCACCAGTGAATCTTTGATAAACACACCCATATAACAAATTCTATGTTCTCCTATGCTCTCTTAGCTGTTAAAACTTGTCAATCCAAATCATTATGGAAGAATTAATCCATTTGGGCATATATAATTTAATGTTTCTACTAATTTTGTTATCCTCTGTGCCTATAAAGCAAACATGTATGTGTAACTAATTTCTTACTAATTAGTAATTATACTATCCACAAATGATATTAGTCATTTTCCATTACATTTATTACCAAGCACAGCAGATTTAAAGCTGCCTTGTCATTGATTAAAGTCTCAATGGACATCTGAATTAATGATCCTAATGATGAAAAGCTACATTCTGCATGCTAAAGACTGTCTATGCAACTGTATCAACAAGCATGGGGATTAAGTCTTTAGCACAATTGATTGAGGCTCATAGAGCAAAATTCTAGAAAGGCAGTTTGAATTTCAATTGAACATAGTACTTGAGACTGAGATTGTTGTGCGTTTTATGTTGCATTCATTTTTTGTATGAATATAAAAAAATTACCAAATAACAATTTTATGCAACGCAATATAGGATACTGTTTACAATATTTGCCATTTACAATTCTTATGTGTAATCATTTTACTCATATTGAGCATTCTTCTTAGTGCATAAGTACATAGGCAATATTGTCAGTTTATTTATTTGTATTGGGTTGTCTATGTGTGCGTGTTTATAGGGAGATCTATATTTGTATTCTATACAGTATACTGTACATTGCATAGTATTAATGAGAATTACCATACGAAAGATTTTGCCTTGTGCCAAAAAAAACGTATAAACAGTTTTGTTATATCCATTGGGACGTTTAAAAAGAATCAGTCATCCTAAAGTAAAAAAGTGTCATGCTAGGTTCTTCCTCTTTCTTACTGTTAATTCATTGTAGCTATCTTTTGGGTGGTATTATGAGAAATGGCCCTCCTCAAACAGGATATTGCACTAAACTTGTAGGTAAATATGAGAACTAGAATGTTTGCTACGTAGAAGTGTGAATTTGATAATGAAGGGCCACCATTAATGTAATTGCAAGCAGAACTACTGCAATTAGCACATAGCATTAACAATACAATTACTAAGTATACAGATCCACATAAGTACAGTATTATCAGGAAAAGGTCCAACAAGAGTTCTGGTAGAATTGAGCACATTTACTGTACGCAGGTATACATTATATAGTTAATAATAGAGATATTTCCAAATGAATGTTGCAACAAAGTCCAGCAAATGCTCTGCAATGTCATGGAAAGGGTGGAATGTTCTGCAATGTCATGGGATGGGTGGAATGCTCTGCAGTGTGCCATATGATAGATGGAATGCTCTCTGCAGTAAATCATGGGATGGGTGGAGTACTCTGCAGTGTGTTATGTGATAGGTTGAAATACTCTACAGTGTGTTGTGATGGGTAGAATGCTCTGCACATATACACACATACAGTACAAACAGATATAAAAACAGACATAGACACAATAAACACACATGCACACAGAAACCAATATAAAAATACTCATACAAACACTTACATATATATGCAACCTTTTAATGAATCAGCAGTACATTACCTTCAATCAGCCAGGTACTGCACGGTAGGGGGAAGGCAAGAAAGCTCAGCAGTCAGAAAGACACTTCTCCCTCCTTTGCTTTCCCTTGCTGAAAGTCTTCATTGTCTGACTGAGCTCCTAGTGCCAATGCATGATAGTAAGTTTGGTCCAAAAAGCCTCTCTCCACCAGCCACACAGGCATCCTAAAGCAGGGGAGAGGTCATCATGGAGACCCCTGCGACCCCTGTAGCTACACTACTGATCTGAAGCCTGAAGACAAGACCTGAAATGATGAGGAGCTTTTTTCCAACAAGTCTGGAACGTAGCTTCTCAACAGCAGAAACTGTGACGTGGCACTGAAATTCTGAGTCAACCTATTTATTCTGTGTCTTAGTCCCTAATAGTGTCTAATCTGTCATGCAACTGGGCATCTTTTAGTGCTATCTTTAGGAGTCTCGTCTGTAGAGAACATCTCCAGCAGATCTGACAATTTCTTGCTCTGGCAACTTTGGGTCACTCAAATTGAATTTGAGGGTAGAAGCTGTATTTCTGACTTGGACTCTGCACATTTTAGCATAGGGGTTAACAACCACCACATTGTAGCAGTTAATTACAACTTGGTGAGGACCAATTATGACAGGATGGGGAGAACAAATTTTCACAGTAACAACTGTAGATAATTTTATTCTGATTTTTCAAACCTTTCTTTGTTCATCATCTCTTCAGGAGTTTCCATGAGGATATCCTTGAGCAGCTTGGGGACAACTCTCTCAGCACTCTCTCTTTCCCTAATAGAAATTCAAATGGTGCTCAACGATGTGATACACAACTCCATGCCAATAGCTAACAGAGAGGATATTGAAGTTTAGATGGGATATCAGAAGAAACAGTCTGACTTCCTTCAAGAAACCTCTGGAAGTCAATATGTACTGCTATACAGTTAGTCTCCAGTATCACTGGAACTGTGCTTGAATCATCTACATTAGGACAGGCAAGAGACTTGATCTCCATAGGAAGAACACCCATTTTTTCTAAATCTGAGTTAGTCACAATTACTTACAAGCTTCCATCAACAGGCCCCACAAATCCATTCTACTAGTAGAATGCACGTACACACCTTGTGACAGTTCATGGTGCCAAATGGGCTATATAAACTGGGTCAGCACCCAGATTCAATGTTGTCTGCTCTACAATGTGTTCCTGCTTCCATTACCTGATACCTGTTCCAGTTGTTTGACCCAGTTTGTTCCTGACATTCCCTGCTGTCTGCCTGCCCGACCCCAGCTTGTCTCATACTCCGCACCTGTCTGCTCCTTCTGCTACCTCGGTGCCAACATGTTACCAAGCAGGACTATACTTAACTCCGCTCCAGCCTCTGCATAATTTTCTGACTTGCTCACCAGTGTATGATCCAGCTTGCCTGTACCTGCCTTCTATCCAGTCCTCTGGAAGCTACCATCCCACCTGTAGCAGCATATGCTTTCCAGCCTGTAGTATTCCAGTGCCAGTCTGTTCCAAGCTTCCAGCTTACCAGCTGCTCCTGGTCTTCTACTCTGTCTGTATTCCTCCATGACTCTGCTCGGAGTTCCAGCCCAGCTCTGCTGCCAGCGATACTGCTAAGGAACTTGTGCGACTCTGCACTCCTGCCTGCTCTACGAGGGGCCTCAAGTCAGAGGTGAAAGAGAAGATGTCCTCTGCATATCAGGCTCTACCACCAGGTACATGACAGTAGCAGACAGCCATATCTGAGCCTGTGCAAGGACCCCTCCTATGGAGGAACTTTTCCAGGATCTAGCAGGTCTTACGCAGGCTGTTAAAGACTTACAAGAATGCTATACCCGGCTGGAAGGAGGTATGCAGGCCTTATCTTCTGCAGCTGCTGCCCAGGAATCAATACAAGCATCCTCCACCACTCCAGGAACCTCTTCTGCTCCTGCATTTGTTATGCTACCTCCTGAACCCAGAGTCCCAACCCCAGAAAGATTTCTTGGAGAACACAGTAAATTAAGGGTCTTTCGCAATGCGCGTGAATTTTACTTTGCATTGTACAGTAGCCACGCACCTTCTCCCTGGAAGCAACCAAGGTCGGCTTTGTCATTTCCCTACTTCAAGGAGAGCCGCAATCCTGGGCTCACCGTCCATTAGAACAAAAGGCTGGATTTTTAATGGACTTGGCTCAGTTGTATGAAGACACTCAGCAAACTGCCACTGCAGAAGCAGCTCTACATAGACCTCAGCAGGGTCGCAGAGCAGTTTGAAGATTACGTTTCAGAATTCAGGAGCTGGAGTCCCAACACTAACTAGAATGATGCTGCTCGTGCTACCAGTTCTGTATGGGTCTTTCTGAACCTCTCAAAGATGAACTAGCCCGGAAAGGAGTCCCCTCTACCCTGGAGACCCTCATTAACTTATCCATTCAGATTGATCATTGTTTGAGAGAACGAAGGTCAGAAAGAACCACAGGCCAGTCACATCCAGTGTGGATGCTACCACAAGTGCCCAACTCCTTTAATTCTGCTCCACCAGCTGGGCCCCTGAGGATGTTCATGATGTGGCTTTAACTTGAGCTAGTGGTGTATTTAGGTTTTTGTCATGCCCTAGGCCTGACTAAACTCATGCGCTCCCTGGGAAGAGGACAGATTGATCCCTTGGGAGGAGGACAGAGGGACGCCATGGGAGGAGGACAGAGGGACGCCGTGGGAAGAGGACAGAAGGATGCCATGGAAGAAGGACAAAGGGAGGCCGTGGGAGGAGGAAAGATGGACGCCATGGGAGGAGGACAGAGGGACGCCGTGGGAAGAGGACAGAAGGATGCCATGGAAGAAGGACAGAGGGAGGCTGTGGGAGGAGGAAAGATGGACGCTGTGGGAAGAGGACAGAGGGATGCCATGGGAAGAGGACAGAGGGCTGCAGTGGGAGGAGGAGGAAGAGACGTCGTGGGAGGAGGACAGAGGGATGCCGTGGGAGGAGGACAGAGGGATGCCATGGGAAGAGGACAGAGGGATGCAGTGGAAGGAGGAGAGAGGGATGGATTGGGAAAAGGACAGAGGGACACCATGGGAAGAGGACAGAGGGACCCAATGGAAGGAGGACAGAGGGACACCATGGGAGGAGGACAGAGGGATGCCGTGGGAAGAAGGACAGAAGGATGCCGTGGAAGAAGGACAGAGGGAGGCCATAGGAGGAGGACAGATGTACGCTGTGGAAAGAGGACAGAAGGATGCCATGGGAAGAGGACAGAGGGCTGCAGTGGGAGGAGGACAGAGAGACGTTGTAGGAAGAGGACAGAGGGATGCCATAGGAGGAGGGCAGGGGGATGCTGTGGGAGGAGGAATGAGGGATGCTGTGGAAAGAGGACAGAGGGATGCCATGGGAGGAGGACAGAGAGACGCAGTGGAAGGAGGAGAGAGGGATGGATTGGGAAGAGGACAGAGGGACGCCATGGGAAGAGGACAGAGGGATGCAGTGGAAGGAGGACAGAGGGATGCCATGGGAAGAGGACATAGGGATGCAGTGGAAGGAGGAGAGAGGGATGGATTGGGAAGAGGGCAGAGGGATGCCATGGGAAGAGGACAGAGGGACCTAATGGGAGGAGGACAGAGGGATGCCATGGGAAGAGGATAGAGGGAAGCCATGGAAAGAGGACAGAGGGACGCCATGGGAAGAGGACAGAGGGATGCAGTGGGAGGAGGAGAGAGGGACACCATGGGAAGAGGACAGAGGGATGCCATGGGAAGTGGATAGAGGGACGCCGTGGGAGGAGGAGAGAGGGATGCCGTGGGAGGAGGACAGAGGGATGCCGTTGGGAGGAGGAGAGAGGGATGCCGTGGGAGGAGGAGAGAGGGATGCCGTGGGAGGAGGAGAGAGGGATGGCGTGGGAGGAGGAGAGAGGGATGCCGTGGGAGGAGGAGAGAGGGATGCCGTGGGAGGAGGATAGAGGGACGCCGTGGGAGGAGGACAGAAGGACACGTGGGAGGAAGACAGAGGGATGCCGTGGGAGGAGGACAGAGGGATGCCGTGGGAGGAGGACAGAGGGATGCCATGGAAGGAGGACAGAGGGACACTGTGGGAGGAGGACAGAGGGACAACGTGGGTGGAGGACGGAGGGATGCCGTGGGAGGAGGACAGAAGGACGCAATGGGTGGAGGACAGAAGGACGCCATGGGAAGAGGACACAGAGACATTGTGGAAAAAGGACAGAGGGATGCCACAGGAAGAGAGCAGAGGCGGATTCTGCGCAAGGGAGACAGAGCGGGGCGTCACGGGAGGGGGGCAGAGATGGATGCAGGATCTTTTCATTTGAGGAGAAGGGTTAGGGGGTATGGACTGGGGGAGCTTTGGTAGGATAGAGGACATGTGCAAATGGAGGGATCAGAACCCCTCACTAGCACATATCCTCACCCCTCCCAAAGCACCCCAGCACATACCCCATCACTCCATGTGTGCATCTGTTATCTGTCCCCCCCTCCTGGTTACTGTGTCCCCCTCCACTGTAAACTATACACAGACCCCAGACCAGCAGCGTGGCTCTTGCACTGAAGTTGTGCCCCCCCCCTTTGTCAAGGAATGTATTCAGGCGTTAGTGGGAGGGAGGTGTCAGCCACTTTGGAAAGCTATGGAAAGCCGATCACCACGTGTGGGGCCCTAGGCGGGAGATGTCCCTGGTGCCCACACTAGCGCACCCCGATCTTGCCAGTTACTGGAGCTCAGTGCCAGAACTTGTTGTTCACTGGGCTCCGGGATTCAGCTGTACTCCCCTGCGTGCGGGAGGTGGGAGGAGTGTGTGGGTGCTTATTTTCAGGCAGGGGGCTTTTGTGCTGCCCCGCAAAGTGCCTTGTTAGCCTAGGCCAAAACACAGCACTGAATAAACCCCCCAGCAAAACACAGTAATAATCCTATAGTACAAAACAATAATAAACTCCAAGCACAACACCATAATAAATCCCTAGCAAAACAAAGTGAAAAAAAAAAAAAGCATGGCACAATAATAAAACCAGAGCACAGCACAGTAATTAACCTCCAGCATTATGCATTATTTAAACCTCGCTACTGTACAATAAAAAACTCCAACAGTATAGCAGTCAGTATGCCCACTTCATTGTGCAACATAGAACATAGCATATAGCGTTAAGAGTTCAGTACTATATAGTGTATAGTGATATATTTGTTTCTTAGTTTAGATTCTCAGTGTACCCTCTTACATTGGTGGTCAATACACAGCCTCTTACATTGGTGGTCAGCGTGCATCTGTACAATGGTGGATAGTGTGCTTCCTGTACAATGATGGTCAGTATGTCCCCTCTGCACTGGTAGCCAGTGGCCCTATATACAGTACTGATAGTCAGTGGCCATGCATACTGGTGGTTAGTGGCCCTGCATAGTGATGGTAAGCATTCCTGCATACTGGGGGTAAGTGTGCCAATTTATACTGGTGTTTAGGGATGAGCTTCGTGTTCGAGTCGAACCCATGGTTGACTCGAACATTGGCTGTTCGACCGCTCGCCAAAGAATTGCGAACGTTATGGGCCGTTCGCGCCAAATTCGAGTGGCGTGCCGCGGCCCATAATTCACTGCGGCATTGCAATGCATTGCTGGCTGATGATTGGCCAAGCATGCACTATGACCCACATGCTTGGAAAATCACAGCGACGTCTGTCTAGTGAGCTGTAATTGGCCAAAGCCAGGGTGGTTTTGGCCAGTTGTGGCTCAGGGGGTTTAGTACACACCCCACACTATATAAGGCCGCCTGGAAGTCGGCCGTGTGTAGTGTGTTCTGATGTGGTGATAGAGAGAGAGATAGACAGTGTGATTTTATTTCATTTGAGTTAGATAGAGCAAGTCAGTTAGCTGCAGTCAGTGTATTATATATATATATATATATATATATGCATCCTAGGTGTTGTGTATGTGTGTATATAGATATATATATATATATATATATATATATATATATATATATATATATATATATATATACATACATATATATATATATATATATATATATATATATATAAACTGTATTCAGTTTAGCTAGATTTGTTCCTGTGTACTGTGTCCTTTGCACAGTGTGCACTTAAAGCTACCCCAATTGCTGGTATTCTGCTGATCCTATCCACAGGCAGCTATAGTAATTACAGTTGGTGTAGGTATGGCGCTGTTCTTATAGACCAATGGTGTTGTGTTATACCCTCTGCGGGTTATAACATTATCTATGGAATAGGGCACAAATAATTTCTTGGATAAACCCACTGAAAACAGACTTGATCAAATTGGGAATATATATCCCTAATTTGCCAAACGGCGAAGTGAGTTGTGCTCTGAATTATATATCGGTGTGTGTTTGGTCCACAGCCTGTGCTTAACTGCTGAGCCTGAGTTTTCTAATTGCTTCCCTCTGTTTGAGGCTCTTAATTGCCCCTGTGTTTTTAGTGAATGAATTTGATCAATTGGATCAGAAGTTTATATAATCTAAACAAATGAGTTAATTAATTTGTAGAAAAGATTGTTAAATCATATTATATTAAACCCTCTTAAATACTTAATATGCCCCAAAACAAATACCCAAGATAAAAATTAAAATAAATGTAAATATGAGTGAAAATAAAAATGAAATCAAGTGCTTGAGTGAAAATGAAATCAATATAAAAAATATATATCAGCAAATGTATAGCTTGTGCTCCAAAGCAAACTTCTAGTGTTCCCAAAGTGATATACGAAGGTAATTATAACCAAAATATGAATCCAATTATAATATTAGCATTTTTGTTCCATAAAATATTATTATAAAAATAATAAATAAAAACGTTAGTGCAATATATATATATATATATATATATATATATATATATATATATATATATATATATATATATATATACAAATAAAAAATATAATATATATATATATAAAAATATATATATATATATATATATATATATATATATATATATATATATATATATATATATAATAAAAAATATATAAGCAAGTGAACCAAGTGGCTGGTGCTTTATATAATAAATAAAGTGCTCAAAAAAGTGTCCCGTAATTAAACTGCTTTTTCAGAAAAGGATTCTCACGTTCACAGTGTGTGCCCCTGTGTAGCAATCTGTGGCTCCTGGACTTCTATATGATGGTGCTATCTTTTATTGTTTCATTTGGTTACCATATAAGAAAAAGAAGGGGATGCCCATTGTGTAAATCCATTAAAAAATTTAGAATTTATTGAGATAAATAATGTAATCACATTTAAATTAATTGCAGGCAAAAAAAAGAACATAAACACGCTATATTCTCAGACCAGAAGTGACGCAATGGCGTTCTACGCGTTTCCTCATCAGACGTCGACTGGAACGGGACAGTGCACAGTGTGCACCTAAAGCTACCCAATTGCTGTTTTTCTTCTGATCCTGTACCACAGGCAGGCAGCTGCAGTAATTACAGTTGGTGTACTGTGTACTATGCACAGTGTGCACTTAAAGCTACCCCAATTGCTGGTATTCTTCTGATCCTATACCACAAGCAGGCAGCTGCAGTAATTACACTTGGTATAGTGTGTACTCTGCACCACGTGCACTGAAAGCTACCCCAATTCATGGTGTTCTTCTGATGCTATACTATAGGCAGCTGCAGTAATTACAGTTGGTGTACTGTGTACTCTGCACAGTGTGCACATAAAGCTACCCCAATTGCTGGTGTTCTCAGACTAATAATACTACAGGCAGGCAGTTGATTCTGGTAGCTGCAGTATAATCAGTATATACGTCCCAGCTTTGTGCAGCTACATCTCCCTGCAGACCATTAGTATGTCTGGAAGGCCAACAAGGAGAGGCAGACAGTCACAAGACAATAAAAGAGGGCAAGCAGGCTCTGTGTTTAGAGGTAACAGTGCTGGTTGTGGACATGGTGCATCCTCATCAGCACTTTTTTTCGGCAGCTGGCCGTGTTGAGTCGCAACATGCTAAAGACTCGGTAGAGTGGATGACCAAGCCCTCCTCATCCTCCTCATCCTCTCTCACCCAGGCTCAGGGTACTTTGTCTGGCAAAGCAACTGCCAACATGACCTCTTCCCTTGGCTCAGTGGCATCAGTCACTCCTTCTCTAGCCCCACTATGTCCTCCTGAGGAGTCCTCCAAACTGTTTGAGCACAGTGTTGGGTACATGCTCCAGGAGGATGCCCAGCATTTTGAAGGCTCTGATGATGATACCCAGCTAGAGAAAGGCAGTAACGTGAGCCTAGAGAGAGGGGGTGCCCAAGAAGGACATCAATCTGGCAGTCATGTTCCCCCAGCTGCAGCATACTGCCAGGTTTGCTCCAGTGATGAGGAGGGAGGGGATGATGAGGTCACTGACTCCACATGGGTGCCTGATAGGAGAGAGGAGGAGGAGGAGGATGCACATCTCCAACGAGTCAGGGTGCCCTCCAGGGGCCAGTTTAAGAGCAGCACACTGGTGTGGGCCTTTTTTTGAGATGAGTGCATCAGATCCAACCACTACTATTTGAAACATATGTCTCAAGCGCATCTTGCGTGGCCAAAACATCAGCTGCTTGGGCCCCACATGCTTGATCAGACATATGTTGACCTGCCATGCAGTTCATTGGCAAGCGTGCCTAAAAGACCCACACCAAAGAACAAATCAGACCTCTCCTTGCTCCTCATCAGCTGGGATGAAATGAAGGTGTAGAATTAGGTGTGTCACAGTCAAGTACTTGCGAGTAATCTGCTATCAGTTCACCGACATCCGACTGTACCAGGCAAATTTCTGCTGCACCGCAGAAAGAAGTTCACTCCCAGCCATACACATGCCCAGCAGTTGAATGCTAGCTTGGCTAAATTGCTAGCACTGCTACTGCTGCCTTTTCAGTTGGTAGACTCTGCCCCCTTCTGTGAGTTTGTGGAATGTGGGGTTCCTCAGTGGCAGGCCACTTTTTTGCATAGAAGATGATTCTGGCTCTCTACTGGCTTGTGGAAGGCAATGTCTTGGCCTCGCTGGACAAGGCGGTCATTGGTAAAGTGCATATTACCGCTGACTCATGGTCCAGCATATAAAAAGAAAGAGAGGGAAACGGGACTTTGAGTGACGCATGTCACTGAATGAATACTTTAATTAAAATTGTTTATTAAGTACAAATCACATCATGAAAAGTGTCAATCTGGAATACAGGGTACAATTATTTAAATTAATTTGTTTAAATATACAGTTATTCTACAGAATATAATACAACATCATTAACAGTGCAAATGCATATACACATTCATCCATTTATAAAATCAACAAACATAGGCAATTGCTCATGGTAAGCCAAGCTGGTCTGGGCATCAATTGGATATATACTCGGCGCACGTTTCATGGCTCTTGCCAATCATCAGGAGTAAAAATGCTCTGAAATTAAAGCAAGAATATCTATAAATATGGGATAACCTTTAAACGGAGAACCATCTCTCAAGAACCGGGGGGTGCTATAACTTACTATCCGGCCCAAAGGTGATGCCCAACCTATGTCCAGGGGATGCAGAGGACAGGAATGATCTCCCCCGGGGCTGAGGTAAGGAATCCCATCAGATCGAGGATAGCAGCTGGGTAAAAACCAGTTGACCATGTCACGACCATATATGTCTGATGTATGCTTACCAAGCCATACTGTTCTGCAGGAATACAGAAATAAGACCTTGTAAAGTAAATTTGCTATTCATGGGACAAATCCATACTTGTAAGTGAATGAGATTAATGAATGATATGCAGTTAATACAATAATATAAAATGTAATAATTGGACTACAGCAGGAGAGAATGTACAATATATACCCACTGTGGATAAATATAAAGCAAACCCACCATATGGTGGTGAGCTGAAAAATTTAAGTAAATCTTAGTTATCTTCTAATTCTATAGCTGCAGACATGCCTGGAGTCCTGCTTATGTGGATGGTCAATGTGAAATGGTCAACTGGCTAACACAGACAGCTTAAATCCCCAGCAAAGGGCAGGTCCCCACCAACGTCATGAAGCTCCAATTGGTGGGAAAAAAAAGAAAAGGGAAGAACAGCTCAATGCTCAGGTGTGGAAAAAGGGGGGTTGGTGTCCAGTGGGTCTAATGCCGCATACACACGATCAGACTGTCTGGCGGACTTAGCTTGGCAGACAAACTGCCGGACTTTGAAGCAGAGGTCCACTGGACTTTCCGAACGAGCCGACCTGCCCACACACAACCGGACTTTTTTGGAGTCCGCCGTACTTTTGAAAATGAATGGACTTGCCCACACACGGAGGAAAGTCTGTACCTTTTGAACGCGGCTCCAGGTAGACGGGACTAGCGAGGGAGGTCATTGTTGCTGCTTTGGCGGCAAGATTGGAAAGTCGCTGGCCCCGTCACCTGGTATGGACTTAAAGGGGAAGCCCTACGCCGAAAAAATGGCATGGGCCCCCCCCCCCCCCCAGAGTCCATATCAGACCTTTATCCGAGCACGCAGCCCAGCAAGTCAGGAAAGGGGGTGGGGACGAGGGAGCACCCACCTTCCTGAGCCATACCAGGCCACGTGCCCTCAACATGGGGGGTGCTTTGGGGAAGGGGGGGGTCGTGCGGCCCCCCCAACCCCAAAGCACCTTGTCCCCATGTTGATGAGGACAAGGGCCTCTTCCCGACAACCCAGGCTGTTGATTGTCAGGGTCTGCGGGCAGGGGGCTTATTGGAATCCGGGAGCCCCCTTTAATAAGGGGCCCCCAGATACCGGCCCCCCACCCTATGTGAATGAGTACTCCTACCCATTCACCTGTGAAAAAAATTTAAAAAAACAAACACACAACACAAGGGTTTAAAATCATTTATTGCACAGCTCCGGGGGTCTTCCGTCTTGGGGGGTCTTCTCGCCGGACTCCTCCGCTATCTTCTGCAAGCTCTTTTACTAGCGGCTTTCTTTCTTTAGCTCTTTAACTAGTGGTGGCCCGATCTTCTGTGGCCCCTCTTCTTCCGATTTCGGGGGTCTTGTCCCCCTCTTCGGTTTTTCTTGCCGGGCCTCCGCTCCTTCTTCCAGCTCTTTCACTGACGGTGGCCCTGTCTTCTGTTACCGCTGTCGCCGCCTTCTCGCCTTCTCTTCTCGTTTTTCCGGCATAGGGCTTCCCCTTTAAGTCCATACCAGGTGACGGGGCCGGCGACACGCCAATCTCGCCGCCAAAGGCGGCGACATTGACCTCCCTCGCTAGTCCTGTCTACCTGGAGCCGCGTTCAAAATGAACGGACTTTTCTCCGTGTGCGGGAAAGTCCGTTCATTTCAAAAGTCCGGTGGACTAGCACACAGACGGCCGGATTGTCCGCTGGACTCGCAGTCCGGCGGAAAATTTTTGAGTCAAAACTACTTTCTAAGTCTGCCGGACTTTTGGGCAGATTGTCCGGCGGACCAAGTGCGCTGGATAGTTTGATCGTGTGTATGCGGCATAAGAAGTAGGGTTTTCCCTCATCCCTAATAAATGGACAGTAAAATTTAGAAGTGTTTCTCTTAAGTGGGACTTTTAGTGGGAAAAAGACTACTTGGGGTATAAATGCATATTCGATTTTATTTAAGGTGATCGTATGAAGAAGTTTCCGTAGGGAATACAAATATACATAAAAGTGTATATACAGACAAATAATACATAGGATGCAGTGTACATGAACTCAAAAGCAATATAGTATGAGACAATCAAAATCATAAAAACCAGAACACATCTGAACTACATGTACGGGAAAAGAACCCAACGCTTTTCGAGTAAATCACTCTTCTCCAGGGGTACTGATTGGTAACAGCACGGTATAGATATATCTGCAAATAAGGGAATATTTCATGAGCATTTGATCAAAAAATATGCAAAATTTCAAAAGCATGTATGCAAACAGGTAAAGAACAAGAAAAAAGATACATATGTATATGAAGTACAATGTTTAATAGTAACAACGAACGTATAACCATCAGTACTGACCATAAGGTATTGCCAGGAAGCATAATAGTTTGCGGCATCCGTGTAAGTGTTGCATTAAAAACAATGAAAAATATCATCCGGGTGCTGTTGATCCCAGGGACTGCTGTAGCAGGTCGGGGAGGGGGGGAAGAAAGAACCCTCTCTCTCTCTAAGTCCGAACCCAAGGAGTCCCCGGGGGAAAGGAGGGCACACACAACAGAGGGCGCCAAAAGAGGAACACACAGCAAAAAATGGTGGGAAAACTTGGGAGAGTTGGTCTCAGCGCCCTATGAGAAAAGGAGAAGAGGTGAGGTAAAAATATGAAATTATCAGAAATTATTGAAAAAAAGGGGAGGGGAATAAGGTGAAGGCCCTCAGCGTGCTGGGTAGGAAGGTACATACCTGACCAAATGGTGGTGGTTCCCCTAAGGCCCGCAATTGAGGTGGATGGCCTGCTGAATGATAAGTCATAAATGTGACGTGAGTAAAATAGCAAAAAAATGAAATGGATAATTAGAAAAAATAAAATCAATAAATAAAATGGAAGAATAAAAAGTTGAAGGTTATCTTTGGCAGGAAAAAGCTCAGCATGCCTAGATGCTGCGGTACTGACGCCTGAGACCTGTTTAAATAGGAGAGTAAAGGGGGATGGTCAGCTGCACTGTGTAACCACACCAAGCAGAGCAAATAATCATGACGCCGATGCACTGGGAGCAGAACCCCGCCCCCACCCCTGTTAAGGGGGATAATGGGGGAAGGGGAGAGACTGCTGTGCATCGCAGCCCCAGGGTCAGAGAAACGTCCCATCACCCCCCAACAACAGATGAACCCAACCATGGCCGATGGAAGTGCACTAGTATATTACATCCCATATACTATGTCTAATAAACCTATATGTCAGCAATACATGCCAGGGTATAAGGCTATAGAGATATATATAATGATTTAAAAAGTTCTACAAACTGATGGCTCATTATAAAAGGAATATGAAAATGGATGAGTAGTTAACTATTAAAGTTGGGGTGTGGCAGGTCATAAGGAAATTGGGTGTCTTCTACCCTGTTTGGCGATTATATAATGCAACCTGACACAACCTTTAGTAACCGCGGCAAGCCTCCATCCCTAATATGTGTTCAATGTTTAACCACTTGCTTACTGGGCACTTAAACCCCCCTCAGTCCCAGACCAATTTTCAGCTTTCAGCGCTGATGCACTTTGAGTGACAATTGCGCGGTCATACAACACTGTACCCAAATGAAATTTTTATCATTTTTTTCCCACAAATAGAGCTTTCTTTTGGTGGTATTTAGTTACAGCTCGGAGTTTTATTTTTTGCTAAACAAACAAAAAAAGATGCAAAAAAAAAAAAAAAAAAAATCATGTTTTAATAGTTTGTTATAAAATTTTGCAAACGGGTCATTTTTCTCCTTCATTGAAGTGCGCTGATTAGGCGGCACTGATAGGCTGCATTGGTGGGCACTGATGGGCTGCATTGGTGGGCACTGATGGGCTGCATTGGTGGGCACTGATAGGCTGCACTGGTGGGCACTGATAGGCATAGTTAAGGCGGCACTAATAGGCACAGATAAGGCGGCACCGATGGGCACAGATAAGGCGGCACTGATGGGCAAAGATGGGCACAGATAAGATGGCACGGATGGGTGGCACGGATAAGTGGCACGGATGGGTGGCACGGATGGGCACTGATAGGTACCACAGATAGATGGGGCTGATGGGCACTGATAGGTGGCACTGATAGGTGGCTCTGATAGGTGGCACTGCTGGGCACTGATGGGCGGCACTGCTGGGCACTGATGGGCGGCACTGCTGGGCACTGATGGGCGGCACTGGGGTGCAGCACCTTTGAGGCAGATTTTGGGTGGCACTGTGGGTGGCACTGTGGGTGGCACTGTGGGTGGCACTGTGGGCACTGCTGGGTGGCACTGTGGGCACTGCTGGGTGGCACTGTGGGCACTATGGGCACTGCTGGGTGGCACTGACAGGGGGGCACTTACTTTATTTCAGGATGGCACTGCGGGTGGCAGGTGGGCACTGGCAGGGGGCAGGTGTCCGCTGGATATGCTGGCCGTGATCGGGACTGATGTCCCGAACACGGCCGCCGGCGATCGGCTTTGTCGATTACCGGCTCCGTTTTATCACATGATCAGCTGTCATTGGCTGACAGCTGATCACGTGATAAGGGGTCGGGATCGACCCCTTACACGGATCGGTGATCAGGCGAGTCTCACGGACTCGCCGATCACAGAGCGCGCCGCGCGCGCCCCTCAGGGGGCGCGCAGGCCGCTCGTAACCGGGACGACGTCAATAGACGTAGTCCCGGCAATCTAGGTCCGTGCTAATGCCGTCATTCGGCAATAGCGCGGTACCCAAGTGGTTAAAAAGAAAGAGAGGGAAATGGAACTCTGAATGAGGCATGTTACTGAATGGATACTTTAATTAAAATTGTTTATTAAGTACAAATCACATCATGAAAAGTGTCAATCTGGAATACAGGGTACAATTATTTAAATTAATTTGTTTAAATATACAGTTATTCTACAGAATATAATACAACATCATTAACAGTGCAAATGCATAGACACATTCATCCATTTATAAAATCAACAAACATAGGCAATTGCTCATGGTAAGCCAAGCTGGTCTGGGCATCAGT
Source organism: Lithobates pipiens (assembly GCF_037356315.1). Lineage (NCBI taxonomy): Eukaryota > Metazoa > Chordata > Amphibia > Anura > Ranidae > Lithobates > Lithobates pipiens. Next base: position 329,481,054 of record NW_027507764.1, on the reverse strand, counting down.
TGGATATATACTCGGCGCACGTTTCATGGCTCTTGCCAATCATCAGGAGTAAAAATGCTCTGAAATTAAAGCAAGAATATCTATAAATATGGGATAACCTTTAAACGGAGAACCATCTCTCAAGAACCGGGGGTGCTATAACTTACTATCCGGCCCAAAGGTGATGCCCAACCTATGTCCAGGGGATGCAGAGGAAAGGAATGATCTCCCCCGGGGCTGAGGTAAGGAATCCCATCAGATCGAGGATAGCAGCTGGGTAAAAACCAGTTGACCATGTCACGACCATATATGTCTGATATGCTTACCAAGCCATACTGTTCTGCAGGAATACAGAAATAAGACCTTGTAAAGTAAATTTGCTATTCATGGGACAAATCCATACTTGTAAGTGAATGAGATTAATGAATGATATGCAGTTAATACAATAATATAAAATGTAATAATTGGACTACAGCAGGAGAGAATGTACAATATATACCCACTGTGGATAAATATAAAGCAAACCCACCATATGGTGGTGAGCTGAAAAATTTAAGTAAATCTTAGTTATCTTGTATATAATTCTATAGCTGCAGACATGCCTGGAGTCCTGCTTATGTGGATGGTCAATGTGAAATGGTCAACTGGCTAACACAGACAGCTTAAATCCCCAGCAAAGGGCAGGTCCCCACCAACGTCATGAAGCTCCAATTGGTGGGAAAAAAAAGAAAAGGGAAGAACAGCTCAATGCTCAGGTGTGGAAAAAGAGGGGTTGGTGTCCAGTGGGTCTAATGCCGCATACACACGATCAGACTGTCTGGCGGACTTAGCTTGGGAGACAAACTGCCGGACTTTGAAGCAGAGGTCCACTGGACTTTCCGAACGAGCCGACCTGCCCACACACAACCGGACTTTTTTGGAGTCCGCCGTACTTTTGAAAATGAATGGACTTGCCCACACACGGAGGAAAGTCTGTTCCTTTTGAACGCGGCTCCAGGTAGACGGGACTAGCGAGGGAGGTCATTGTTGCTGCTTTGGCGGCAAGATTGGAAAGTCGCTGGCCCCGTCACCTGGTATGGACTTAAAGGGGAAGCCCTACGCCGAAAAAATGGCATGGGCCCCCCCCCCCCCCAGAGTCCATATCAGACCTTTATCCGAGCATGCAGCCCAGCAAGTCAGGAAAGGGGGTGGGGACGAGGGAGCACCCACCTTCCTGAGCCATACCAGGCCACGTGCCCTCAACATGGGGGGTGCTTTGGGGAAGGGGGGGGTCGTGCGGCCCCCCCAACCCCAAAGCACCTTGTCCCCATGTTGATGAGGACAAGGGCCTCTTCCCGACAACCCAGGCTGTTGATTGTCAGGGTCTGCGGGCAGGGGGCTTATTGGAATCCGGGAGCCCCCTTTAATAAGGGGCCCCCAGATACCGGCCCCCCACCCTATGTGAATGAGTACTCCTACCCATTCACCTGTGAAAAAAATGTAAAAAAACAAACACACAACACAAGGGTTTAAAATCATTTATTGCACAGCTCCGGGGGTCTTCCGTCTTGGGGGGTCTTCTCGCCGGACTCCTCCGCTATCTTCTGCAAGCTCTTTTACTAGCGGCTTTCTTTCTTTAGCTCTTTAACTAGTGGTGGCCCGATCTTCTGTGGCCCCTCTTCTTCCGATTTCGGGGGTCTTGTCCCCCTCTTCGGTTCTTCTTGCCGGGCCTCCGCTCCTTCTTCCAGCTCTTTTACTGACGGTGGCCCTGTCTTCTGTTACCGCTGTCGCCGCCTTCTCGCCTTCTCTTCTCGTTTTTCCGGCATAGGGCTTCCCCTTTAAGTCCATACCAGGTGACGGGGCCGGCGACACGCCAATCTCGCCGCCAAAGGCGGCGACATTGACCTCCCTCGCTAGTCCTGTCTACCTGGAGCCGCGTTCAAAATGAACGGACTTTTCTCCGTGTGCGGGAAAGTCCGTTCATTTCAAAAGTCCGGTGAACTAGCACACAGAAGGCCGGATTGTCCGCTGGACTCGCAGTCCGGCGGAAAATTTTTGAGTCAAAACTACTTTCTAAGTCTGCCGGACTTTTGGGCAGATTGTCCGGCGGACCAAGTGCGCTGGATAGTTTGATCGTGTGTATGCGGCATAAGAAGTAGGGTTTTCCCTCATCCCTAATAAATGGACAGTAAAATTTAGAAGTGTTTCTCTTAAGTGGGACTTTTAGTGGGAAAAAGACTACTTGGGGTATAAATGCATATTCAATTTTATTTAAGGTGATCGTATGAAGAAGTTTCCGTAGGGAATACAAATATACATAAAAGTGTATATACAGACAAATAATACATAGGATGCAGTGTACATGAACTCAAAAGCAATATAGTATGAGACAATCAAAATCATAAAAACCAGAACACATCTGAACTACATGTACGGGAAAAGAACCCAACGCTTTTCGAGTAAATCACTCTTCTCCAGGGGTACTGATTGGTAACAGCACGGTATAGATATATCTGCAAATAAGGGAATATTTCATGAGCATTTGATCAAAAAATATGCAAAATTTCAAAAGCATGTATGCAAACAGGTAAAGAACAAGAAAAAAGATACATATGTATATGAAGTACAATGTTTAATAGTAACAACGAACGTATAACCATCAGTACTGACCATAAGGTATTGCCAGGAAGCATAATAGTTTGCGGCATTCGTGTAAGTGTTGCATTAAAAACAATGAAAAATATCATCCGGGTGCTGTTGATCCCAGGGACTGCTGTAGCAGGTCGGGGAGGGGGGGAAGAAAGAACCCTCTCTCTCTCTAAGGCCGCGTACACACGCGCGGACTGTTCGCCCAACCTTGTTCGTCAAACAGTTTCGGCAAACAGTCCGCTCAAAATTTGCATGAGTGGACTTGCCCACACACGAGCGGACTGTTTCAGCGAACTGTTTGCCAAACAGTTCGCTCAACTTTTGAAATGAACGGACTCGCCCACGTAAGGCGGAGCCAAGTCCGCCCATTTCGAGCGCGTGTACAGGTAGGCGGGGCCCGCGAAGGAGACGTCGCGGGCTCCGCCGCCTGGAATGGGCTTAAAGGGGAACCCCAACGCCGAAAAAAATCGGCGTGGGGGTTCCCCCAAAGTCCACACCAGACCCTTGTCCGAGCACGCTACCCGGCCGGCCAGGAAAGGGGGGCGAGCGAGCGCGCCCCCCCTCCTGAGCCGTACCAGGCCGCGTGCCCTCAACATGGGGGGTGCCTTGGGGAAGGGGGGGCCGCGCGGCCCCCCCACCCCAAAGCACCTTGTCCCCATGTTGATGAGGACAAGGGCCTCTTCCCGACAACCCTGGCCGTTGGTTGTCGGGGTCTGCGGGCGGGGGGCTTATCGGAATCCGGGAGCCCCCTTTAATAAGGGGGCCCCCGGATACCGGCCCCCCACCCTATGTGAATGAGTATGGGGTACAATGTACCCCTACCCATTCACCTGTGAAATAAAGTACAAAAAAAAAAACACAACACAGGGAAAAAATATTTTATTGCACAGCTCCGGGGGTCTTCCGTCTTCGGGGGTCTTCTCGCCGGACTCCTCCGCTATCTTCGTGTAGCTCTTTTACTAGCGGAGGAGCCCGGCTTTCTTCCTCCCCGCCGCCGGCCTCTTCTCCCGACTTCAGGGGTCTTGTCCCCCTCTTCGGTTCTTCTGCCGGGCCACCGCGCCTTCTTATAGCTCTTTTACAGGCGGTGGCCCGGTCTTCTGTCGCCGCTGCCTTCCGTTCTTCTGTCGCCGCCTTCGGTTCTTCTGCCGGAAGGCGGCGGCGGCGGCGACAGCGGCGACAGAAGACCGGGCCACCGCCTGTAAAAGAGCTACAAGAAGGCGCGGTGGCCCGGTCTTCTGTCGCCGCTGTCGCCGCCGCCGCCGCCTTCCGTTCTTGTTCTTCTTGTTGTTCTTCTTCTTCTTCTTCTCCTGGAGATGTTGACTCGACGAGCTCTCTGGCCGGAATGCCAGGGACACGCTCCGCTGCCACTTATATAGTGACAATGGGGCGGTGTCACATGGTATATGTCACATGGGTTGGTCACATGGTGACCCCGCCCCCTTACGATGTCATAGTCCCCATGTGACATCAACCCATGTGACCAACCCATGTGACATATACCATGTGACACCGCCCCATTGGCATTCCGGCCGGAGAGCTCGTCGAGTCAACATCTCCAGGAGAAGAAGAAGAAGAAGAAGAAGAACAAGAAGAACAAGAACGGAAGGCGGCGGCGGCGGCGACAGCGGCGACAGAAGACCGGGCCACCGCCTGTAAAAGAGCTACAAGAAGGCGCGGTGGCCCGGCAGAAGAACCGAAGGCGGCGACAGAAGAACGGAAGGCAGCGGCGACAGAAGACCGGGCCACCGCCTGTAAAAGAGCTATAAGAAGGCGCGGTGGCCCGGCAGAAGAACCGAAGAGGGGGACAAGACCCCCGAAGTCGGGAGAAGAGGCCGGCGGCGGGGAGGAAGAAAGCCGGGCTCCTCCGCTAGTAAAAGAGCTACACGAAGATAGCGGAGGAGTCCGGCGAGAAGACCCCCGAAGACGGAAGACCCCCGGAGCTGTGCAATAAAATATTTTTTCCCTGTGTTGTGTTTTTTTTTTGTACTTTATTTCACAGGTGAATGGGTAGGGGTACATTGTACCCCATACTCATTCACATAGGGTGGGGGGCCGGTATCCGGGGGCCCCCTTATTAAAGGGGGCTCCCGGATTCCGATAAGCCCCCCGCCCGCAGACCCCGACAACCAACGGCCAGGGTTGTCGGGAAGAGGCCCTTGTCCTCATCAACATGGGGACAAGGTGCTTTGGGGTGGGGGGGCCGCGCGGCCCCCCCCTTCCCCAAGGCACCCCCCATGTTGAGGGCACGCGGCCTGGTACGGCTCAGGAGGGGGGGCGCGCTCGCTCGCCCCCCTTTCCTGGCCGGCCGGGTAGCGTGCTCGGACAAGGGTCTGGTGTGGACTTTGGGGGAACCCCCACGCCGATTTTTTTCGGCGTTGGGGTTCCCCTTTAAGCCCATTCCAGGCGGCGGAGCCCGCGACGTCTCCTTCGCGGGCCCCGCCTACCTGTACACGCGCTCGAAATGGGCGGACTTTCCGAGCGGGAACAGTTTGCTCATTTCGAAAGTGGGCTACACACGGGCGGACTGTTCGCTCAAACACAGTTTCAGCGGACAGTTTTTCGGAATTTCCGAAAGACTTTGTCCGTCCAACTGTCCGCTGAAACTGTCCGCTGAAAGCCCACACACGGGCGGACTGTCCGCCCAAACACTGTTCAGCGGACAAGGTTGGGCGAACAGTCCGCCCGTGTGTACGCGGCCTCAGTCCGAACCCAAGGAGTCCCCGGGGGAAAGGAGGGCACACACAACAGAGGGCGCCAAAAGAGGAACACACAGCAAAAAATGGTGGGAAAACTTGGGAGAGTTGGTCTCAGCGCCCTATGAGAAAAGGAGAAGAGGTGAGGTAAAAATATGAAATTATCAGAAATTATTGAAAAAAAGGGGAGGGGAATAAGGTGAAGGCCCTCAGCGTGCTGGGTAGGAAGGTACATACCTGACCAAATGGTGGTGGTTCCCCTAAGGCCCGCAATTGAGGTGGATGGCCTGCTGAATGATAAGTCATAAATGTGACGTGAGTAAAATAGCAAAAAAATTAAATGGATAATTAGAAAAAATAAAATCAATAAATAAAATGGAAGAATAAAAAGTTGAAGGTTACCTTTGGCAGGAAAAAGCTCAGCATGCCTAGATGCTGCGGTACTGACGCCTGAGACCTGTTTAAATAGGAGAGTAAAGGGGGATGGTCAGCTGCACTGTGTAACCACACCAAGCAGAGCAAATAATCATGACGCCGATGCACTGGGAGCAGAACCCCGCCCCCACCCCTGTTAAGGGGGATAATGGGGGAAGGGGAGAGACTGCTGTGCATCGCAGCCCCAGGGTCAGAGAAACGTCCCATCACCCCCCAACAACAGATGAACCCAACCATGGCCGATGGAAGTGCACTAGTATATTACATCCCATATACTATGTCTAATAAACCTATATGTCAGCAATACATGCCAGGGTATAAGGCTATAGAGATATATATATTGATTTAAAAAGTTCTACAAACTGATGGCTCATTATAAAAGGAATATGAAAATGGATGAGTAGTTAACTATTAAAGTTGGGGTGTGGCAGGTCATAAGGAAATTGGGTGTCTTCTACCCTGTTTGGCGATTATATAATGCAACCTGACACAACCTTTAGTAACCGCGGCAAGCCTCCATCCCTAATATGTGTTCAATGTTTAAAAAGAAAGAGAGGGAAATGGAACTCTGAATGAGGCATGTTACTGAATGGATACTTTAATTAAAATTGTTTATTAAGTACAAATCACATCATGAAAAGTGTCAATCTGGGATACAGAACACCATTTACTATGGCACAATTATTTAAATACATTTGTTTAAATATACAGTTATTCTACAGAATATAATACAACATCATGGTCCAGTGATCATCATGGTGCTCCTTAGTCATCATGGTGCTCCTTAGGCGTTCAAGGGGCTATGCAAGTACGCAGGCAAAAAGATGCCATGCGGTGCTTACGCTGGTATGCTTGGGGGACTCGAGCAACACTGGGGCAGAGATTCTGTCAGCTCTGCAGGGGCAGGCTGAGAGGTGGTTGACACCATGCCAGCTTAAGCCAGGAATGGTGGTAACAATGGCACCAACCTCCTCTCTGCCCTCTGACAGGGACAACTGACCCATGTGCCCTGTTTGGCTCATGATCTTAACTTAGTGGTGCAGTGGTTCTTGGGCAGGTACCCGGGCTTACAGGATGTCCTGAGACAGTCCAGGAAAGTTTGTATGCATTTTCACCAGTCATATAATGCCAGTGCTCAGCTGGCTGACCTCCAACAGGAATTTAACCTGCCCAAGAACCACCTTATATGTGACATGCCCTCCAGGTGGAACTCAACGTTGGACATGCTGCAGCGGCTGCACACACAGCAGAGGGCCATCAAAGAGTATCTGTGTGACTATGAGGAGCTTGTTTTTTTTCCCCACGCCAGTTGGCCATGATCAGGGATACATGCACTGTCCTGTCACCATTTGAGGAGGCCACGAGGATGGTGAGCAGTGACAGTGCATGCATCAGTGACACTGTCCCTCTTGTCCACCTGTTGGAGCACACACTGTGTGGAATAATGGACAGGGCACTTGAGGCAGAACAGAGGCAGGAAGAGTAGGACTTCCTTACCTCTCAAGGCCCCCTTTATCCAGACAGTGTTCCTGCTGGCTCACCTATCACACAGGAAGAGGTCGAGGAGTAGGAGGAGGAGGATTGTGTCAGCATGGAGGTGGAGCCTAGCACTCAGCATCAGCAGCAGTCTTTTAGGGATCATTTACAGTCCCAAGTAACCCATGGACTTGTACGTGGCTGGGAGGAGGTGGCTGCGGATCATGTTGTCCTTAGTGACCCAGAGGACTCTGGACCGAAAGCCTCAGCTAACCTACGCTGCATGGCCTCCCTGATCCTGCAAAGCCTGCGGAAGGATTCTTGTATTTGTCGGATCAAGGAGAGGGATCATTACTGGCTGGCAACCCTCCTTGATCCACGTTACAAGGGTATGGTTGCGGACCTTATCTTGCCATCGCAGAGGGAGCAGAAGATAAAAATCTTCGGGAGGCCTTGCAGAAAGGTCTGTGCAACGGGTTTCCAGAGACTGGGAGGTTACATATTCCTGGTCCTTTGACAACATGTTGCTGAGGCTTCGGTCAGTCACAGAAGAAGTGGTGGAGAAGGTGACCGATGCGGTCAGACAATTTTTTAGTCCGCAGCCCCAAGGTATGATCGGTTCCAGCAACCATCGACAGCATCTGATTTACATGGTGTAGGAACACCTAGGGGCAAGATCAGACTTGGATACCTTTCCCACCAAAAATCCACTTGATTACTGGGTCTTGAGGATGGATCACTGGCCAGAGCTTGCACAGTATGCAATTGAGCTACTAGCCTGTCCTGCAACCAGCGTTCTTTCGGAACGCACATTCAGTGCTGCTGGAGGCTTTGTAACCGATCACAGGGTGCACCTGTCCACCGACTCGGTTGATCAACTGACCTTCATAAAAATGAATCAGTCTTGGATCACCACCAGCTACCAAGCACCTGATGCTGATGTAACCAATTTTTTTTTTTAAATGTCAGATCCCTTCAAGACTGCCTATGCTGATGCTGAGTGACTATCCTATTATGCTGAGTGACTATCCTCTTCCTCCTCAATGATCATGCTGATAGCTTGTAAGAACATTTTTGGTTCTGGGAGTCGCCACCAGTGGCTAAGGCCAAATTGTTCAGCTCCTATTTAACAGGGGCGTGTAATTACAATTTTTGATGCAATACTTTGCAGCAGGGCTCATTCCTGTGCTCCAACTAAAGTATATGTGAGGGGTTGCAGTGTTGTGGCACCAGCACCAGTGCATAAGGCCCAATTTTTCAGCCCCTGTTTAACAGGGGCGTTTACCTACAATTTTTGACACAATAGTTTGCAGCATGGCTCATTTCTGCGCTCAAACTAGAGTATCTGTGAGAGGTTGCAGTGTTGTGGCACCAGCACCAGTGCATAAGGCCCAATTGTCAGCCCCTGTTTAACAGGGGCATGTAATTACAATTCTTGATCTAATATTTCACAGCAGGGCCCATTCCTGCGCCCACCAAGAGTAGCTGAGGGCTTACAGTGTTGTGGCAACACCACCACCACCAAAGGCCCAATTTTTCTACCACTGTTCAACAATGGCATGTAATTACAATTCTTGATATAATAGTTCACAGCAGGGGGTTCCAGCGCCCACCAAGAGTAACTGTGAGGGCTTACAGTGTTGTGGCAACACCAACACCTTAGGCCCAAATTTCTGCAGAGCATATAGGTCAGGCCCATACGTTCAAACATCCAACTTACAAATGACTCCTACTTGCAAATGGAAGGAGAAAACAGGAAGTGAGATTAAATCTACCCCTAGGAAGGGAAATCCTCTCCTGTAAGAGTCGATATGGGAAAAATGTGTCTCCTCAAAAACCCCAAATTTTCAAAAAAAAATTGTCATTGGGACAGAAAGTGAGGTGAAATCTTCTGAACAGGTGCACAGACAGCAAAAAAAAATGTTACAGTGGTGATAACCCTTCCCTAGATTTTCCAAAAAGCTTAAAAATAGCTTTTTTGCCTGGAGCTACACTTTAAAAATGTACCAGTTCAAAATTACAAACAGATTCTACTTAACAACAAACCTACAGTCCCTGTCTTGTTTGCACCACCTGTATAATGTTGTTCAGAGTATATAGGGCCTGGGGGCCCCACGCCTTTCCTTTTTTAATTTGGGTGCGGGGTTCCTCTTAATATCCATACAAGACCCAAAGGGCCTGGTAATGGACTGGGGGGTACCTATGCCGTTTGTCTCACTGATTTGCATCCATATTGCCCAGACCAGACATTACATCAAAGCCGTTTTAAATGACTTTTATTCCTTTAGAAATGTCATTTTGTGCAGGGACTGCTCTAAGTACGGGAAACGCGCACCACTTTACAGGCATAATATAGACACCCCCAGGTACGATATTTAAAGGAATATTTCACTTTTTTTTTTCACTTCAAGCATCATTAAAATCACTGCTCCTGAAAAAACAGCCATTTTTTTCCATTGATACATGTCCCCTGGGCAGGACCCGGGTCCCCAAACCCTTTTTAGAACAATAACTTGCATATTACCCTTTAAAATTGGCACTTTTGATTTAGAAGGTTTGAGTCCCATAGACTTTAATGGGGTTCTAAAGTTTGCACAAATTTTCGGTCCGTTCGCAGGTTCTGGTGCGAACCGAACCAGGGGGTGTTTGGCTCATCCCTACTGGTGTTCAATTCAGTTCCGCCACACACTGGTGGCCAGTTCTACTGTACACTGGTGGTAAGATCTCCAGTATACTGGTGGTCAGATGCCCTGTATATTGGTGGTCAATTCCCTTGCATACTGGTGGTCGGATCTCTTGTATACTGGTGGTCAATCCCCCTGCATACAGGTGGTAAGTTCTCCTGCATACTTGAGATCAGTTCACTGGTGGCCAATTTCCATGCATACTGGTTGTCTATTCCCCTGTATGCTGGTTTTCTGCCCTCACAATGTGTTTGAAGTACAAGGCTTGGCAGACAGCTAACAACTTCCCAATAAAGACTGAGGCTGAAGGGTTAACAGTTGTAATCTTTACTGAGAATTAGATATTTTGTTTGTAAAACTGCAAAGCACAAATTATAAACATATGCATTAGCATTAAACATTACATTACAAAATGCAAGTAGTCTGAGGCATGCTCTATTACTGTAATGCCCGGTACACACAATAGGACTATCCGGCGGACTTTTTTCCCCCAAAAGTCCAGTGGAATTAGAAAGAAGTTTTGACTCAAAATTGTCTGTTGGACTCGGCAGGCGGACAATATGGCTGTCTGTGTGCTAGTCCGCCAGACTTTTGAAATGAACGGACTTGCCCACACATGGAGAAAAGTCTGTTCATTTGGAACGTGGCTCCAGGTAGACAGGACTAGCGCAGGAGGTCAATGTTTCCGCCTCCATCGGCGAGATTGACACGTCGCTGGCCCCGTCACTTGGTATGGACTTAAAGGGGAAGCCCTATGCCCAAAAACCGGCGTGGGGGTCCCCCCAAGGTCCATATCAGACCCTTATCCGAGCACGCAGCTCGGCCGATCAGGAAAGGAGGTGGGAACGAGCGAGCCTCCCCTCCTGAGCCGTACTAGGCCACGTGCCCTCAACATGGGGGGTGCTTTGGGGAAGGGGGGCCCTGTGCCCCCCCATCCAAAGCACCTTGTCCCCATGTTGATGAGGACAAGGGCCTCTTCCCGACAACCCTGGCTGTTGGTTGTCGGGGGATGCGGGCGGCTTATCGGAAATTAATTGAATTTAATAAGGGGGCCCCCAGATACCGACCCCCACCCTATGTGAATGAGTATGGGGTACAATGTACCCCTACCCATTCACCTGATGAAAAAAGTGTAAATAAAACGCAACACAAGGTTTTAAAATAATTTATTGCACAACTCCGGGGGTCTTCCGTCTTGGGGGGGTCTTCTCGCTGGACTCCTCCGCTATCTTCTGCTAGCTCTTTTACTAGCGGAGGAGCCTGGCTTTCTTCTTCTTCGTCGCCACTCGGGGGTCTTCTTCCAACTTCGGGGGTCTTCTTATGACTTCGAGGGTCTTGTCTCCCTCTTCGTTCTTCTTGCCAGGCCTCTGCTTTCTTCTCCCAGCTATTTTACTAGCGGTGGCCCGGTCTTCTGTCGCCACCGCCTTTTCTTCCATCTTCGGGGGTCTTGTCCCTCTCTTTGGTTCTTCTTGCCGGGCCTTCACTTCCTTCTTCCTGGTCTTTTACTAGCGGTGGCCCGGTCTTCTGTCGTCGTCGCCATGCAATGTGCATGACATGGGCAGGTGCATTTATGAAGGAGCTTTGGGGGTGCTGGAGGAATTTTTGGGGGTGATTTAGCACATCCAAGCCCCCCCCCCCATGTTTCCCCTTCATCTATCATGTACCGGATGAATACTATTTATAAAATAATAATAATAAAACATGACATAGATAATTATAGGATACGTTTACCTTTTCTAACATGTTACATGTTACACCCTGAATACAGGTGTAACAACATGTAACATGTTAGTGCTGCAGCTGCCCCCGCTGTGACAGCAGACCAGGATTCTCCTTGTGTCTGCTGCCACAATTCAAAAGAGATGCTGTCGTGTGGGGCTCCTAACACCCGGGCCGCGTCACTCATTCACAATATTCTGTGAATGAGAAACTACAACTGCCAATAGACTTAGCGGCTGTCGGGATGTAGTTCTCAATGAACTACCACAGTGCTGTTGAACGCTGTGGTAATTCATTGATAGATCTTGTCAGTGTGTAACTGAAAGCTTATATGAGGTATGAACACAAAGCTTACACACAGAGTCTGCAACGCCCCTTCATAGCACCCACGCTAATCATTGGGGCAATGCTTTGCAGGCGCCTAACAATAAATAAAAAATGCACACTTTTTCTTTTTTTTTGAAAAGGTGAACTGGAGTTTTGAAAAACAGTACAAGCACTTCATTTTTGTACTTTGAAAAATGTAATTCCACTACATAGCTGAGATAATATAGATACATTGTGTTTACTAAATTGCCAGATGCACCTCTCCTTGCGTATATTGGAAAATGCTCATTTATTTAGACACTAAGCATTAGGACAGTACTTCAATGACTTCTAAGGAACAATAACACATTTATATTGTCTAAAACTATCTATCTGACAACATGCCAATAAGAGTGCCAAGATAATGCTGTACCAAGAATTACTTATTTCTTTATTTTGATTCACTAGCTAAGTAAAAAAGAAATACAAAACAGAGGAACTTATTTAAAAGTTTTAAAACTATGTTTTTAAGCAGTGAAATATTGCTTACTTTTTGATTTTTCATTTCAAATGCATTATTGTCATACTAGTAATTAGGGATGAGCTTAAAGTTGGAGTCAAACTCATGTTCGACTCTAACATTGCCTGTTCGCCTGTTCAGTGAACAGTGAACAATTTGGGCTGTTTGCAGCAAATTCGAAAAGCTGGAACACCCTGTACAAGTCTATGGGAGAAATCTAAAGTGCTAATTTTAAAGGCTAATATGCAAGTTATTGTCCTAAAAAGTGTTTTGGGACCTGGGTCCTGCCCCAGGGGACATGGATCAATGCAAAAAAAAGTTTTAAAAACTGGTGTTTTTTCAGGAGCAGTGATTTTAATAATAATTAAAGTGAAACAATAAAAGTGTAATATTCCTTTAAATTTTGTACCTGGGGGGTGTCTATAGTATGCCTGTGAAGGGACACATGTTTCCTGTGCTTAGAACTGTCCCTGCACAAAGTTTAATTTCGCAAGGAAAAAAAGTCTTTTAAAATCACTTTGAATTGTCAGCTCCTGTAATACAGAGAACACTCAATGAGTGTTCTCTGTATTACGGAGCCGACAATTCATTCATTGATAAAAAAAAATTGTGGGGTTCCCCTAAATTCAATTACCAGTCCCTTCAGGTCTGGTATGGATATTAAGGGGAACCCCGCGTCAAATTTAAAAAAAAATTGACATGGGGCCCCCCTAAAAATCCATACCAGACCCTTTATCCGAGCACGCAACCTGGCAGGCTGCAGGAAAAGAGGGGGGGGTGAGAGAGCGCCCCCCCCTCCTGAACCATACCAGGCCACATGCCCTCAACATTGGGAGGATGCTTTGGGGGTCTGTGACGCTCTCTCGCCCCCCCTCTTTTCCTGCGGTCTGTCAGGTTGCGTGCTCGGATAAAGGGTCTGGTATGGATTTTTAGGGGGACCCCACGTCAATTTTTTTTTTAATTTGACGCGGGGGTTCCTCTTAATATCCATACCAGACCTGAAGGGTCTGGTATGGATATTTAAGGGGACTCCCACATCAATTTTTTGTCTATCAATGAATGAATTGTCGGGTCTGTAATACAGAGAAAACTCATTGAGTGTTCTCTGTATTACGGGAGCCGACAATTCAAAGTGATTTTAAAAGACTTTTTTTCAGTTGCGAAATGACACTTTGTGCAGGGACAGTTCTAAGCACAGGAAACATGCACCCCTTCACAGGCATACTATAGACACCCCCCCAGGTATGAAATGTAAAGGAATATTACACTTTTATTGTTTCACTTTAATCATTATTAAAATCACTGCTCCTTAAAAAACGGCCGTTTTTAAAACTTTTTTTGCATTGATACATGTCCCCTGGGGCAGAACTTTGGTCCCCAAACACTTTTTAGGACAGTAACTTGCATATTAGCCTGTAAAATTAGCACTTTAGATTTTGAACGTTCGAGTCCCATAGACTTTAATAGGGTTCTAAAGTTCACACAAAGTTTAGGTCTGTTCGCAGGTTCTGGTGCGAACCGAACAGGTGGGTGTTTGGCTCATCCTTACTAGTAATTAAACCCCCTTAGTTCTGCCTCCTAGTCACCCTTTAAACAGGCTTTAATGCCTGGGATGCAGAGCAGCTTATCATGTGTGGCCTTCACAGTGGTCACATGATCAGGGGCCCATTCTGCCAGAACCTGATCAGAATCAATGCCTGAGAGCTGTCTGTGACAATTCGGTCAGTATGCTGGAACCGTTCAGTGAGGGTGCTCTTGGCGTACAACCTCAGGCTATCATGGATGCATATTTGAAGCAGCTGGGCGTTAAATCCTGCTTTTATTTTTATCACATATATGCATTACGCGGTCGGCAAAAGGTTAAATATATAGTATTTTTGTTTTTCTCCTGGGACATGGCTTCAGCTGGCCTCTACTGACATGGATTGAGGTGGAGGAGGTTAGTGTGAGCTCTGTTTCAAGCATTTAGCATCCGGCATTATCCTGTGATGGGATCTCAGCTCTGAGAGACCTAAAACAACATCATCCTAAGGCTAAGGGCGTGAGGTGGCGTAAGGTGGCTGGTATGAACAAATAGTAGAGGATCAGTTTGCGGGAGTACACAAGGACCAAGAATCAGCAGAGTGGAGACAGCCCTCCATAGACATGGAGTGGTGGGCTGCTGGCAGCTGAAAAATTAAAAGCAAGTACTCCCCCCTGCCCCAGCTGACAAAATGTAAAAAACTCTCACGCTGGATCAGATGAACGGTAAATTACTAGCTGCTATAGAGTCGAGCAGTGGCATGTTAATGGGGAAAATTTGAGGAACTAAAGGAGGATGTAGGACTTCTTAGGCAAGATCTGCAGAATATGCGGGGGAGAGTGACTGAAGTAGAGAATAGAGTATCAACTTTACAGGATGAACTCCCCCAGTAGTAAAAAAAAAAGCAGCAGAAATGGAAAAACTGATAGTACTGTGGCAACAAAAAATGGACGATTTGGAAAATCGTATGTGAAGAAATAACATAAGAATTGTGGGTATGCCACAGAAAATAGAAGGATTGAATTTGGGACAATTTGTAGAGAGATGGATAAAAATTATCTTTCCGGAGGCAGAATTTTCTATAGCATTTGGAGTGGAGAGAACTCATAGAGTTCCAGCGAGATCACCACACCCAGGTGCACCAGCAAGACCATTATTAGCAAGACTGTTAAATTGTAAGGATCGAGATCTGGTATTGCAGAAGGCAAGACAAAAAGGAAACATACCGTTTGGGAGTAATAAAGTATCTATATTCTAAGACTTTTCTTTGGAGCTACAGACGCGACGTGCAACATCTAATGAAATTAAGCGAAAACTCAAAGGAAAATAAATTGATTACTCAATGATGTATCCAGCTCGATTAAGAGTGGTGGACGATGAAAATACTTTTTTTTCCCAACACTCCCAGAGCAAGCCCAAGAGTGGATGAGGATAAATACTGAATAAATGGATCGATAATCTGTATGAACTGTAGAGATGAGAAGTGGCTAAGATTTGATTGTTGGAAAATAGAGACAGAAATTAACGAGAAATGCTATGTGCTGCACTGATAGTGAGGGGAGATGTGTTTTTCCTTTTGCTTTTCTTTTCTTTTCTTTTCTTTTCTTTTTTTTTAAGGAGGGGTTTATAGCACATGCACATGACTGTTGGAAACACAATGATTAATTATGATATATCATGATATATCATGATAATTACGACACATTATAGAGTTGAACTTTGAATAGTGATTAATGAAATTTGGTTGATGTAATTTGGTGGATGGGCGATTGTTGGATTGGTTGTTGTTTTTTTTGTTTTTTTGGGGGGGATAAATAGTGCAATTGATAAAAGATTCTGCCTGATATTTTGAAGAAATGCACATTGAGGGATAGGGTTGAAACATCCCCTCCTTTTTTTTTTAAGGTGACTACATATGCATTTTAAAGTGACTACACTGAAGTCTTTTTTTTTTCTTTCTTTTTTAGGTGACTACACATGTGCATTCATTTTAATGTGACTACACAGAAGACTTTTTTTTCTTCTTCTTTTTTAAGTGACTACTCTTGAACATGCATTTTAAGGTGACTACACGGAAGTGTTTTATTTTTTATTTTTTAAGTGACTACACATGCACATACATTTTAAGGTGACTACATTTTACGGTGACATACCATTTGATAATATATAAGTTATTCCCAGCCAGTATAGAATATGCACTCATAAAGGGTATCACATGGGAAGTAGATAAACACGTTGAGAGTATATGGATATAGACTTGCCCAAACCCCCCCCCCCCCGCCCCCCACATTATATGACATGGTATAGGATATTATAAATTATTATTATAGTTATTATTATTTTTTATTATTTATTTTTGGTGTGTGCCTCTCCTTACCCTTGAAAAATAGAAGAGAAGTATATTGAAAGATATGTAGTTAGCCGAGAAATATTTTTGGGTCTCTCAGAGCCAGATAGGCTGAGAACACTATGTATTGCTTCCATACAAGATAGTGCTGTATGGTGGCAATGCCCCGATAATAATTTTAAATTGTTGGTGTATGAGTGAGGTAGGATGGATGGTAAAAATTAAGTGTATACAATTAAAGCTGATAATATACCAAATATAAGGACTGCTGCTAAGGCCAGATATGACTGAGCAGTGTGCAGTATTGACATGGAATGTAAGAGATCTAGGGACAGCAGTGAAATGGACTCATACAGGAAACACATATGATAAAAGAGCTTTCCCATCATTTAAAAAAACATGGGTTCAGTGGTTAGACCATGTGTACCATACAACTTATTCAAGGGGAGTTACCTTAATGGTACACCAGACGGTATCCTGGGAATGTATGCGGGTTAAAAAATAGATTGTATGCATTACCATTTGTGATTAAAGGGCTGTATAATCCACCTGCGGCTAATATGAAGGTATTAAAAGAAGCAGTGATACTTATGGCACAATATCCAGAGGCATATGTTATATGTATGGGGGATTTTAATATGTTAATGAATACAGGGATCAAGAGGGTGGAAAGAGTAAATTTGGGAAGTTTGTCAAGGAGGTTGAATGGGTAGATATATGGAGAATTAAGAACCCTCAAACTAGGGCTTATTCATGCTTGAC
Organism: Lithobates pipiens; assembly: GCF_037356315.1. NCBI lineage: Eukaryota > Metazoa > Chordata > Amphibia > Anura > Ranidae > Lithobates > Lithobates pipiens. The sequence goes on along the minus strand of NW_027507764.1, from coordinate 329,463,983 downwards.
ATCAGGAAAGGGAAGTATGTCCAGGATTGATTTAACATTGGGGAATGAGAAAATAATATCATTATTAGACTCAGTAGTCTATCTCCCCAGGGGTGCATCGGACCACTCACCTATGGTATGTAAGCTGCTAATAAGCCCTATGACGCTAAGGATGGAGAGTGCACCCCTACTAGTTGTTGCAAATAGGATTTAATGATCATATACATGAACAACTGGAGTTGTTCCTTGAGGCCCATAGAGAGACACATATGGATGGGAATGTATGGGACACTTTTAAGGCATACTTAAAGGGGAGCCCTGAAACAGAATAATAAACAACAGGAGGAACATCTAAAGCGGGCATGTGCCCGAGCAGAAGCAGCATTTATAATTAACAATTCAAATTCTAATCAGCAAAAATGGGAAAACCTTACTCGTCAGTATCAAAAAACACCTGATGGCTAATGCCAAACGTAAACTTTTTTTTCAAAAACAGCAGAATTTTGAACAGGGAGAACAGCCAAGTACATTATTAGCACTTCTAATGAAACAGCAGACTCTCTCCTCAGTAATCCAAAATAAAAAGTAGTAGTGGAGAAGAGGTTTATATGGTAGAGAAAATAATAGAAACTATTTATGAATAGTATGTTACAATGTATACATCAACCTTGATGTGTGAAGAGGAAGATATTGAAAAATATCTCAATGAGTTGGAGTTTCCTGAACTTATGCAACAGCAGATCTTAATGTTGGAAGGAGAGATTGCTGAGGAGGAAGTGAGAGATCTGATATCTGGCAACCGGGAAATCGCCTGGTCCAGATGGTATACCTTTAGAGGTGTATTTAAGATATATAGATATTATAGTACCAGTTTTATCCAGAGTGTATACAGAGGCCTTTGTGCATGGAAAATTACCAATCTCTATGTACGCGGCTACAGTAGTATTAATACTGAAACTGGATAAAGATCTGAGTGAGTGTGCCTCTTATAGACTAATCTCGCTATTAAATATAGATCTTAGCCAACATTCTTGCAAAAAAGGTTAAACATGGTTATTAACTCTATTATCCATAATGATCAAACAGGATTTATTCCAGGGAAATCAACATAAATAATATAAGAATGCAAATAGTAGCACAGTTAGAAGAGCATATTCCAAATAATCTGCATTGGAATCCTTGGATACGGCTAGAGTATTTGACTCTATAGAGTGGTTGTTTCAAAGAGTGACAATGAAAAGATTTGGAGAAAGATTTATAAAATGGGTGGGTATATTATATAAACAGCCATGGTCAAATTTGCCTATGAATGGTATGCTATCACCCCCTGTAAAGCTGTATAGAGGGACTAGACAACGATTACCCCTATCTCCACAACTGTTTGCAATAGCGATAGAAGCTTTAGCGTTAAGATTCCGGCAGTCAAAGAAATACAAGGGAATTACTCTAGGGGGAAAAAAGTGAGTGTATTGGATTGTATGCAGACAACATCATATTATATGTCGGATGCTCAGAATACATTAAATGAAGCCATGAAGATAATAGAGACATTTGGAGAGTTCCCTGGCCTGAAGATGAATTGGCAGAAATCTGCATTGATGCCATTAAGACAGGAAATATGGATGTCGTTACCAGTAGTAGAAACAATACATTTTATTAAAAGTATAATAGTCCCTAAATGTTTATATGTGTTCTCACATTCGCCAGTAATAATACCTAAAGTAATATTTAACAAACTGAACTCCTAGTTTATAAAATTCATATGGGCTAATGGAAGATCGAAATTAAAATGAACAACATTGCAACGACCTAAAGCCATGGCAGGTGCGGTTCTGCCGGATATATACCTATATTATTTAGCGGGCCAATTAAAGTACCTGCAGAAGTGGATAGCTCAGGAGCAGGGAGAGGGAAAAGAGAAGTACTTGCATAAGATCTTAGAGGTAGATGAACTGTTAGTGGGACTAGAGGCACAGTCAGCATGATTACCAAGGGTAAAAATCCCCATATTAAAGTGGTTGTAAACCCTTACAAACCACTTTGACCTACAGGTAAGCCTAAATTAAGGCATATGCATATGCGATGCATAGTAGTCCATTATGCTTTACCTTTGCAGGGAATGAAAGAGGAAGTAAACCCATCATGGTTTACTTCCTCTTTAACTCTAGCATGATTGGTATGGTGAGAAATAAAAAAAAGTGGTGGGATATATTGTTACTCCTTTGGAGATTCCAATCTGGAATAACCCAAATTTGGAGCAGTTAAAGATATTCATGGACTGCAAGTTCTGGAAAAGGAAGGGAATAGTCACATTCACACAGTTATATAACTATAGAACATTACACTAATTTGAATGTCTGTGTAAACAGCAGGATAACGCATATAAATAATTTTATAAATACTTACAGCTTCATCATGTGCTACAGTCATAACTAGGTAACCAGAAACCTAAGATATCTAGATTTCTCCTTATAGGTGATCACAGGGCCCTAAGGGACTAATATATATATATATATATATATATATATATTATATGCACATTTAATTCAGGCTAAAATAGGCAGTAGCCCATTGAGAGTAAGGCCGCGTGGGACTGTTCGCCCAACTTTGTCCGTCAAACAGTTTCGGCAAACAGTGCGCTCAAAATTAGCATGGACGGACATGGCCACACACGACGGACGAACAGTTTGCTGAAACCGTGCGCGATGACGTGAACGGCACGTACGACGGGACGAAAAATACGACGTCCTATACACTGCATTATAACTTTCGGCGTGTAAATCCTTTCTGAGCATGCGCGGAACTTAGTTTGACGAACAAGCCTACACACGAGCGGACTGTTCGCTGAAACAAGGTTTCAGCGGACAGTTTTTCGGAAATTCCGAAAAACCTTGTTCGTCAAACTGTCCGTTGAAACTGTCCGCTGAAAGCCCACACACGAGCGGACTGTCCGCCCAAACACTGTTCAGCGGACAAAGTTGGGCGAACAGTCCGCCCGTGTGTACGCGGCCTAAGAGATAAATGACAGGTGATTATTCCGAAAATGACAGATGAGAAATGGGAGGAGATATGCTCTATACATCCGACGGTCTCACCAGTGCCTAATAATAGATTAATTCAATTATAGAACTATTTGTAAAATATATGATGTACAGTACAATGTATACAGATAAGCAATGCGGAGTTATGGAATGTACAGTGAGGTCGATTTACCAAAGGTAAACAGACTGTTCATTTTACAAGGGAAGTTGCTTTTTTATTTTTCTTGCAAGGTATTGGGTATTCTTTGCAAAATTTCCTTGCAAAGTGAACATCCTATTTGCCTTTAGTAAATCAACCCCATTGTATACAGATAATTAAAGTGTAGTATATAATGCATAGGTCTTTGTATGCCAATAAGCATTGTAAATTATTTAATGTGTGCACCATATACTGTAGAGTGCAACAGCATGGAGTATATAATTTTCAGCAAAATGTATAGTATGGTAATATGGTAAAAATGTCATGTAGAGCACCCTGTATAAAGCATATGCATTTATTGTATCCTAAGATAGGAAAGAAGGGGAGCAGGGGATTTTTATACGGTACAGTTATATAAAAAAAACAGAGATTTCTTATAAAAGAATTCATAGCTTTAATATTTAGAAATGTATTAAAAATATTTTGTAAAGACAAAAATAGCAAATACACTCATTATACAGAAAATATACATGACATAGAGTATAAGGGATCCTGAAAATGTTAGTTGCTGAGACTGATCGTATTTCCTCCCGACATGTTTCGCGTTTGTGCTTCTTCAGGGGGTGTATGCAACTAACAATAACATAAACATAAAGAAAAAGTTTAAGAGTACAGAATGTACATATATGCCGTACAACACATTTTAATATGAGATTGGTCTCAATGTGCTTAGTCCAAGGAGGTACAATGCTTACCCAGGTATATACATTCCCAGCATCGCAACACTCAAGCCAATAGATGGTGGAGTAGGTGGCAAGTAATGTGGGACAGGATCAAGTGCTAAAAACACCCCAGCCCAATGCAGGGCATAGATGGAGGTAGACAAGCGCTACAAAGATCAAAAACAGAATCCAGAGATAAGTACTAAGTTTGCAAATCCAATACAGACATTGAAAAATGTTACATTGTAACCAAAAAAGGTAGACGATATCATTCCCTCAATTATAGGAGGGAATTGGGGCTGAAGAAAATGCCTCCATATTAAGACAAGAAATACTGATTATTAAAGAAGTGAAACAATTGATTGTGATTATAATTAGGATTAAGCCTTATTTATATATAAGTTATAAGTAGTAACTGTTTGGGATATATAACTAGTATGCTGTAAAAGAGAGTAAAAATTGTTTTTACCTGCAGTAATACTCAGAGATGAAAGGATTAGTTCAATGTAACAATATTGATGCAGTACAAGTGCAACAGATCACAATGAAAAAATCAATCGATTCATTGTAGTGTTTTGTAAGCTACAGAGTGCAGCGCTGAGCTGCCACTCTAAGCCTGCTGAACCTACAAACAAATAATAGGAAGGATAAGTAAGTGTATATGGGTAAGAAAAGGTGTTACAGCAGTATAGAGTTCAACTGAGAAAGTATATTTACCAAACAGGAAAAGTCAGCGTAGCGGCAGTGTCTGTATTGAACCTACAGTACAGGTAAAATGACAGCGCTGCCTTTTAAATCCCCCATCCATCGAGCCGGCGTCTGACGTCACCGGCTCGATGCGGACAGCCATAGGTGGAGACAGTGAGCATGTGCAAAGCCTGTCGAATCGACATTTGAACTACCAGCCCCATAATGCCTCAGTGCTGACACGAGGTTCGTTTGGATGAATGCTGATGGAGATGGGGCTGCGCTGGCTCTCCGCCCTAAAAGGGGCGGGAAGAAAAAGGCCAGCACAGGGGGTAGATAAAGCGGCGATTGTCATGGCTTCTAACCCAAAGGGGATTACATGCCCCTGTCCACCTCAAGTCGGGAGCCGCCTGGGGAAGTAACCCAGCGGCGCCCTTGGGTGTCCATATGCCCCTACATACTTGGAGCCAGGGGAGAAGAAAACACAGGATCCAGTCCCATACCACAGAATAGTAAGGCTTAGGAATGCGGTGTAGGGAAGAAGGGAAAAGGCAAAGCTCCTCAATGTGGATGGGACTCATAGAGAGCAACAGAGATCCCTAAGTGTGCAAACCATGATACCCATCTTGGGCCAAGCAAAGCGAGACATCAAGAAACATATAGTACATGTGAAACAATAATAATTAGAAATGGCATTAGTTGATATACAAGAATATTTTTAAATATTTTTTGACATAGACATGGCAATAAAGAAAATAAAAATAAAAAATATAAATAAAAAAAAAAATAATAATAAAGCATAACGAGTTGGGAATGGGGTAAGGGAGGGAAAGAACGGGGAAGGGAAAGGGGAAGGATGGACAAAAAGGGGGAAGGATATCACTTCTCTCTCCTGAAACCCGGCTCCACGGGGGCTCACAGCTGAGGCAGGAGGGTCCATGAAACAGACAAACAAAAGTTAGCTATAAAAAAGATCTATAGCTTATATTTTCATTAAAACCAGGATATTTTGTAGCTTTTAGGGTAAAGATCCACTTGGCTTCAGTTTGTAAAAGAAGCTTATCCACTGAGCCACCTAGTGAGTTTAGAGGTATATGGGCCAGGGCTGTGAATCGGATCCAGTTGGGGTCGAAAGCATGATGAATGCCGATATGCCTGCTTATGGCTGTGATTATTTTTTTATTGAGAATAGGTTTGATGTGGTCTTTTATACGGATAGAGAATAGTCTTTTGGTTTTACCAACGTAAAATCCTCCACAGCGGCATTGGGCTAAATATACAATGCCTGGAGTGGAACATGTGACATGAAATTTTGGAACAAACAAACTGCCATTTGGTAGTCTGATCTTTCGAGAATTGTATATATAGGGACACATGTCACATTGCCCGCATGAATAAGTGCCAGGCTGTTTAAGTTTAGTTTCCCCTGAAGAGTCCTGAAAGTGGCTTCTAACTAAGCTGTCCTTGAGTGATTGAGGTCTCATATAGGTGATTGATGGTACATCATTTATATACTGGTTGACAATAGGGTCAGCTTTTAGAAGCGGCCAAAACTTTTGAATTATAGCACGGAAAGAATGATGTTGGTTAGAGTATTTTGTAATAATACGTACTTTATTATCCAAATTTTTTTGATTTTTAGAGAAGAGAAGGGAAGTCCTGTCTTTATTTTTTACTCTATTATATGACTTTTTCAAAGATACATGACTGTATCCCCGTGCCCTAAGTCTTTTATATAAGTCATTGGCTGCGATCTTGAAGTCCGAGTCAGTACTACAATTGCGTTTGGCCCTTAAATATTGGCTATAAGGGATACTCTTAAGGAGAGGTTTTGGATGAAAGCTTGTCGCATGCAAGACCGTGTTGCCAGCAGTGGGCTTTCTGTATAGGGCAGAATATAAATGTCCGGTGGCATCGATTTTAATAGTCAGATCCAAAAATTCGATAGAATTTTGACTGTAATTTAACGTGAACTTTAAGTTGAATGGATTCACTGAAAGTAAATTAAAGAAAAACAATAGATCTGATTCCGATCCTGACCAAAAAAATAAAATATCATCGATATACCTGTACCAGGCTGTGATGTTGTTTAGAAAAGGAACGAGGTCTTCACGCGCGAAGGTGTCTTTTTCCCACCCCCCCAGGTACAGGTTGGCATACGATGGGGCACATTTGGTCCACATCGCAACCCCCTGCACCTGGAGGTAGTGGGATTGATTAAATTGGAACACATTGTGTTTTAAAATGAAATCCAATAGCTTCATAACAAATTCGTTATAAGCAAAGAAGTTTGAGCCTCTTTCTTGCAGATAGGAGCGTATTATTTGTAAACCTTTGGTATGTGGTATAGCATTATACAAACATTCCACGTCGATGGAGACCAGCCAGGACTGTGCCGGTAGGCTGATACCCTCGAGTATCTTTAGAAGATCGATAGTATCCTTCACATAGGAGAAAAGGGAAATGACATGCGGTGTGAGATGTTTATCTACAAGACTACTCGCATTTTCTGTCAAACTATCACAGCTGGAAATGATAGGGCGTCCCGGAGGGTCAGTTAGTGATTTGTGCACCTTAGGAAGGGCATAGAAAGTAGCAACTTTTGGATCTTTGATATTTAAAAAGTTCCATGTGCCTTTATCTATGATACCTGATTTGTATGCATTGAAGATGATCGAACGATATTGTGTGTCAAAATGGGAAATTAGAGACACAGAAATTGGTCGATACCAATCAGAATTTTGAAGAATCTTATTACACATAGTGAGGTATTGTGAGGTATTCATAATTACGATGTTTCCACCTTTGTCCGCAGGTTTTATGACTATATTTGGATTCGTTTTGAGTTGTTTTAATGCCGTCAATTGGTTTTGCGTTAGATTATGTTTCTTGGTCGATGGGAAATGAATCTGTTCGATTGCCTGACATACTTGTTGGGTAAAAGCCCAGATATTGGGATTTGTGTTTAGGAGTGGAAAATTTTTTGACTTGGGTTTGAACATTTCTAGAGGGGGAAAAGAAACTGACTGTACCAACAAGCCAGTGGGGGAGGTAATCATCTCATCATCAGGGGGTACTTGGCCCTCTTCCCATAAATCCATCAAATTAGAAAGGGCTTGTTGATCAGCAATATTTGTCTCATTGGTGGATTTTAGTGTATTTGTTTGTACAGTGGATTGATTAGGCTTATGAAAAAGGGTTCTGAATATCAATTTTCGTGCGAATAAATGTATATCCTTTATCAGAGAAAATTTGTCCGAACTTGAGTCGGGACAAAAGGTCAGTCCTAGTTTCAGAACATCAAGTTCATGACTAGTAAGAGCATAAGACGATAAATTGACAATAGACAGTTCAATCCCTGAGCTAGATTCTGGGTTAATAGAAGGAGATTGAGTTAAATATTGGGTGGTTGGGGAGATTCTTTCCCTAAAAAAATAGGGGCGATTCGGAGGTCCGCCGGTAGGGGAGCACCGCTAGGTGAAATAATAATGTCGTTGGTGTTAGTGATGGGTAGGGATGATGTGAGAGGGGCTGATTTTGTGAAAGAAGACGTGAGGGTGGTAGACATAGGAGTGTTACTGGAAGTAGAAATAGACAAAGATGTGTTAATGGGAGTGGGGGTAATGAGTGGTGGGGGTGGTGGTGGGTGATGGAACATCGTTAGGGGACGAACAGGAGCTTGTTTGGAAATAGGATATGTGCGGGATGGTAAAGGGGTGCTGAGGTGTTGGTTGGGTGCTGCCATAGCGGCGCCCTCCGAATCGCTTTTTCTCCTCTTTGGGAGTCTGTCTCCAGATAAATCCCGATAAATTGTGGAATGATTGGAGGGAAAAGAAGTTGATGAAGCACTGGATCTGGTTTCATCGTCATTATAGTCCCTCCTATTAGAGGGACGTGATGCTCCCGACTTGAGGTGGACAGGGGCATGTAATCCCCTTTGGGTTAGAAGCCATGACAATCGCCGCTTTATCTGCCCCCTGTGCTGGCCTTTTTCTTCCCGCCCCTTTTAGGGCGGAGAGCCAGCGCAGCCCCATCTCCATCAGCATTCATCCAAACGAACCTCGTGTCAGCACTGAGGCATTATGGGGCTGGTAGTTCAAATGTCGATTCGACAGGCTTTGCACATGCTCACTGTCTCCACCTATGGCTGTCCGCATCGAGCCGGTGACGTCAGACGCCGGCTCGATGGATGGGGGATTTAAAAGGCAGCGCTGTCATTTTACCTGTACTGTAGGTTCAATACAGACACTGCCGCTACGCTGACTTTTCCTGTTTGGTAAATATACTTTCTCAGTTGAACTCTATACTGCTGTAACACCTTTTCTTACCCATATACACTTACTTATCCTTCCTATTATTTGTTTGTAGGTTCAGCAGGCTTAGAGTGGCAGCTCAGCGCTGCACTCTGTAGCTTACAAAACACTACAATGAATCGATTGATTTTTTCATTGTGATCTGTTGCACTTGTACTGCATCAATATTGTTACATTGAACTAATCCTTTCATCTCTGAGTATTACTGCAGGTAAAAACTATTTTTACTCTCTTTTACAGCATACTAGTTATATATCCCAAACAGTTACTACTTATAACTTATATATAAATCAGTCTTAATCCTAATTATAATCACAATCAATTGTTTCACTTCTTTAATAATCAGTATTTCTTGTCTTAATATGGAGGCATTTTCTTCAGCCCCAATTCCCTCCTATAATTGAGGGAATGATATCGTCTACCTTTTTTGGTTACAATGTAACATTTTTCAATGTCTGTATTGGATTTGCAAACTTAGTACTTATCTCTGGATTCTGTTTTTGATCTTTGTAGCGCTTGTCTACCTCCATCTATGCCCTGCATTGGGCTGGGGTGTTTTTAGCACTTGATCCTGTCCCACATTACTTGCCACCTACTCCACCATCTATTGGCTTGAGTGTTGCGATGCTGGGAATGTATATACCTGGGTAAGCATTGTACCTCCTTGGACTAAGCACATTGAGACCAATCTCATATTAAAATGTGTTGTACGGCATATATGTACATTCTGTACTCTTAAACTTTTTCTTTATGTTTATGTTATTGTTAGTTGCATACTCCCCTGAAGAAGCACAAACGCGAAACATGTCGGGAGGAAATACGATCAGTCTCAGCAACTAACATTTTCAGGATCCCTTATACTCTATGTCATGTATATTTTCTGTATAATGAGTGTATTTGCTATTTTTGTCTTTACAAAATATTTTTAATACATTTCTAAATATTAAAGCTATGAATTCTTTTATAAGAAATCTCTGTTTTTTTTATATAACTGTACCGTATAAAAATCCCCTGCTCCCCTTCTTTCCTATCTTAGGATACAATATTTGCAGATTTATTAGGGGATGAGGTACCTATAATAGTAATGTGTTTCTGGGATAGTGTGGACCAACTTATTTCTAAAGCATATGCATTGTTTACGCTTTTGAGAGCATTTGTAATTACCCTTGTAATTAACCTAATCGTAGTTACATAATTTTTGTGTCCTTTTGATAAATAGCATCAATCACAAAAAAAAAAAAAATTGCATGTTGTATCCACAATAGATTTGTTACATATACCTTAATTTTGCAATTTTAAATAAAGAGACAATTAAACAAACCTTGGATGACAATACCACAAAAACAAATCCTTGTTTGTTAAAAAAAAAAGTATAAAACAATGTTTGACTTTGGCTTGTGAAGTATTGATGGTGTCATTGTTAAATCAATAAACCCATAGCTAAAATGTAGGAACTGAGCTGGTCCATAAGGGGTGATAAGTGAAAAAAGTGTTTAAACAATATGCTACTGGAAATTGGAATTAAAGAATAATCTTGCATATGTACTACATGTACTTTGATCTTGTGTATCTGCATAAATAATTGCTTCAAAATGGGCCAAAGAATAATAGAAAATTAAAATGTGACCTTCTTGCCAGTCTACAATTTCTACTATTGTATATGCAGTTTAGAGGCATGATCCTTTGTTGATTTTGAAGCTTCTTAACCTGTTGGCATTTCAATAATAATAACACTATTACTATTAATGATAACATCATTTTTTTTATAATGAACTACTCCATAATGTACAATGAGCTGAAGTAAGCAGATTAGTAAATTAATGGAATAATAAAGAATACAAATAACAGAAACGTATTATGAAAATTATTCATTCTTCTAAATAGTGCATTAATACATTTACCACACATATGTGAACACAAATTACAATATTAACTTCACAATATTAAATAGAGCATTTACACCATGTTTCCTTGTACACGATTGTGTCATTCAGAGTGATTTGGAGGGGAATATTTCATAACACCAATGCATTCAGTCTTAATTAATAACTTGGCTAGAGTAATACATCTAATAAGGCTTCTTGGTGAATTTCCACTTGTTATAAAATAAATGAACATTCTGGCTATCCACACACATTTTAGTTATTTTAACTGAACAATAGTAAGAATGTAAAGTTTTGGATTTTTTGAGAATGTATTCATTTTATATGAGGTCATTTAAGTTGCAAGCACCTGTTTTACCTTATAGCATACATTTATTAGCAAATGTCTCCAAATATAATTTTTTACATTTGCCAGTCACATCACGTCAGAAGGGCTCGGTGCCACCAGGTGACATATCTGGGTGGCCCCGCCCCTTGCCTATATAAGAACTGTCAAAGCACAGAGCGAACAGTCAGCAGGAGCCCTCCCTGGATGCGAGAGTATTTTTTTCTTCTATTTTAGCCGGTTCAGGGGGCATCATGATTGACAATGGATTTACATCAAGGGACACTATTTTTTTATTTTTTAATAAAAGACTTATCAAAAACTGTTTGTGGTTATTACTTTTTGACACTTTTTCCTGGAATGGGTAGGGGTATGATGTACCAGATACCCATTCACATACTGTAGGTAGGGGGGCTGGCATCTGGGGGATCTATGCTTTCTGAGAGTGCCTTGGCCTGGGCAAACCCTCTATGGGAGAAAATCCTGTTGTCTTGAGTTACCCTGAGTTTGTGGCCTCCTTTAAAAGGGTAGTTGACATTCCCGTACTCTCCGCTTCTGCTGCCAAGTGCCTCATGTCCATCAAACAGAGTATGAGAACTATGGCCAACTACGCCATTGAATTCCGTACTCTGGCAGCAGAGGTTGCTTGGAACAATGAGGCCCTTGTTTGCCTCCTAGCTTTGCAGTCCCACACATGCCTCCCTCGCCTCCTGGTACTGAGTCAGTCAGTGAAGATGAACCCATGCACTTGGGCTTCACATGTCTCACTGTGGATGAGAGAACCTTTAGCAGGAGGGAGAGATTGTGCCTTTAATGTGGCCAGGCAGGTCACCTTCTTGAAGTCTTTTCCTACCCGTTCAAGGAACGCCCAAACTTTGAGGGCCTGTCACGGACCGACCTTAGGTGGCGTTGTTTCGTTCCCAGTTATACAAAAGGATAAGTCCCTGGTTTCGGCACCCTTTCTTGGGCTGAGTTTTCCATCGAGATACAGGCTCTAATCGACTTCATTGATGCTGCCTTTGTATCGAAGCCCTCAGTTCCACTGCAGCTGTGTGATACTCCACTTGCCATTGAGGCTCTTTATGGGAGACCTCTACAGCCAGCCCATGTGACTCATGCGACGGATCCATTGTCCATGGCCGTAGGAGTGCTTCACCATTATATAATCCAATTCCAAGTTATTTCCTCACCTATGTTTCCGCTGGTTATTGGTTATCCTTGGTTACAGAGGCACAACCCCTCTTTTGATTGGCTCCAGGCACCACAATGCAGTGAGACATACTTCCAGAAGGTAGCTAAGGTCTTTGCACATGATTGTGCACTGCTTCACTCTCCTCCCTGCTGAAGGAGTACCACAATTTTAGCGATGTCTTTGACAAAGGTCAAGCCGGTTGTTTGTCTCCACACCGGTCATATATTGCGCAATTGACCTTCAACCTGATGCCATACTCCCTCGTGGCCGGGTTTACCCTTTGTTGGTCTTGGACAATAAGGCCATGAAGGAGTATGTTGCAGACGCACGTTCTTGAGGTTTCATCCGCAAATCCTCGTCTCCTGCTGGTGCTGGTTTCTTCTTTGCAAAGAAGAAGAGTGATGAACTCAGACCTTGTATTGATTATAGGGGTCTCAACTGTTTCCAATGGTTTTCACAAAGCTTGATTTGAGAGGCATACAATCTCTTGAGGGTTAAGGAGGGTGACAAGTGCAAAATTGCGTTTAATACCATAACAGGTCATTATGAGTACCTCGTAATGCCTTTTGGCCTTTGTAACACCCCGGCAGTTTTCCAGAAATGTATTAACAATGTCCTCCGAGATTTGTAGCAGTTATGTGTGGTGGTTTATTTCGATGATATCCTCATATTTTCCCTGGAGAGCCACCACTAGAGATGAACCAAACAGGCAAAATTGTTTTTTGAATGCGCAAACACCGTTAAAGCCTATGGAACATAAACGCGAAAAATCAAAAGTGCTAATTTTAAGGGTTAATATGCAAGTTATTTGAGTAAAAAGTGTTTTGGGACCTGGGACCTGCCCCTGGGGACATGTATCAATACAAAAAAAGTTTTAAAAACAAACTTTTTTGGGAACAGTGATTTTAATAATGCTTAAAGTGAAACAATAAAAGTGAAATATTCCTTTAAATTTCGTACCTGGGTTGTGTCTATTGTATGCCTGTAAAGTGGCACATTTGTCGCATGTTTTGAACTGTCCCTGCACAAAATGACATTTCTGAAGGAAAAAAAGTAATTTAAAACTACTCGCCACTATAATGAATTGCCGGATCTCGGCAATACAGAGAAGTCATTGATAAAAACGGCATGGGGTCCCTCCAAAAATCCATACCAGGCCCTTTGGGTCTGGTATGAATATTAAGGGAAACCCCGAACCAAAATAAAAAAATATTGCGTGGGGATCCCCAATTCCATACCAGGCCCTTCAGGTCTGGTATGGATATTAACCACTTGCTTACTGGGCATTTAAACACCCTTCCTGACCAGACCAATTTTCAGCTTTTGGTGCTCTCACACTTTGAATGACAATTACTCAGTCATGCAACACTGTACCCAAATTAATTTTGTGTCCTTTTTTTCCCACAAATAGAGCTTTCTTTTGGTGGTATTTGATCACCTCTGGGGTTTTTATTTTTTGCGCTATAAATGAAAAAAGACCGAAAATTTTGAAAAAAACGCATATTTCTTTGTTTTTGTGACAGAATTATGCAAATTATTAATTTTTCTTCATAAATTTTGGCCACAATTTATACTGCTACATATCTTTGGTAAAAATAACCCAAATTAGTGGATATTATTTGGTCTTTGTGAAAGTTATAGAGTCTACAAGCTGTGGTGCGAATCACACAAAATTGATCACATCTGATGTACTGGTGGCCTATATCGCTTCTTGTGACCCGAACAAGTCAGGAAAGCACAAATACCCCCCAAATTACCCCTTTTTGTAAAGTAGACATTCCAAGGTATTTAGTAAGAGGCATGGTGAGCTTTTTGATGTTGTCATTTTTTTCCCACAATTCTTTGCAAAATTAAGATTTTTCATTTTTTTTTTTTCTCCACAAAATTGTCAATGTAATAGGTTATTTCTCTCACATGGCATGTGTATACCACAAATGACACCCCCAAAAAAATTCTGCTACTCCTCCTGAGTATAACAATACCACATGTGTGTGACTTTTTCACAGCCTGGCCACATAGAGAGGCCCAACATGCAGGGAGCGCCATCACGTGTTCTAGGAGCATAAATTACACATCTAATTTGTTGACTACTTATTACACTTTTGAAATACCAGGACAATGACACGTGACACTGATGACAGATGGCACTGAGACGTGGCAATGATGACACTTATACGTGGCACTGATGACACGTGGCACTGATGACAGATGGCACTAATATGTGGCACTGATGACAGATGACACTAATATGTGGCACTGATGACACGTGGCACTAATACGTGGCACTGATGACACGTGGCACTAATACGTGGCACTAATACGTGGCACCGATGACAGATGGCACTAATACGTGGCACCGATGACGCGTGGCACTGATGACAGATGGCACTGATAAGTGGCATTGATGACACGTGACACTGACAACAGATGGCACGTGACACTGACAGGTGGCACTGATGACAAATGGCACTGATACGTGGCACTGATGACAGATGGCACTATGTGGCACTAATGACACGTGGCACTGATGACAGATACCACTTATACGTGGCACTGATGACAGATGGCACTGGGGACAAATGGCACTGACAACAGGTGGCACTGGGGACAGATAGCATTGGGGGCAGGTGGCACTGGGGTGGGGTGGATTGCACTGGGGTGGATTGCACTGGGGTGGATGGCACTGGGGCGGATGGCACTGGGGCGGATGGCACTGGGGCGGATGGCACTGGGGCAGGATGGCACTGGGGCAGGATGGCACTGGGGCGGATGGCACTGGGGCAGGATGGCACTGGAGCAGGATTGCACTGGGGCAGGATTGCACTGGGGGAGGATGGCACTGGGGGAGGATGGCACTTTTTTTTACACTTTTTTTTTTTTTACTCTGTGCACTGACGGCTGCTGCAGCCATTCATCTCTCCCCTCTCACACGCTGTCTGTGTGAGGAGGGAGAGCGGCGCTGAGAGATGATCTCATATGTTTACATATGAGATCATCTCCCATTGGACACGCCGATCACGTTGTAAACGGCCGCTGTGATTGGCCGTTTACAGCGATCTGTGTTTGCCTGTCCCCGGGGGACACGGCGAACACAGAACTTCCGCGATGCGCGCCCGCGGCGGCGCGCATTGCGGAAGTAAACAATAGGACGTCCAGGGGCGGCCAATTGCAGGAAAGCGCCTGCTCTAAGGCCGTAAATCGGCTATAGGGCGGGCGCGAGGTGGTTAAAGGGAACCCTGAACCATTTTTTTTTTAAATGGTGTAGGGGTCTTCCTCAAAATTCATACCGGACCCTTTAGGTCTGGTGTGGATTTTAAGGGGAACCACGCACCAAAATATTTTTTAAAATACCATGGGGGTCCCTCCAAAAATTCATACCAGACCCTTATCTGAGCACACAACCTGGCAGGCTGCAGGAAAAGAGGGGGTGAGAGAGCACCCCCCCTCCTGAACCGTACCAGGCCACATGTCCTCAACATGGGGAGGGTGCTTTGGGTAGCCTCATCCCCACCACCCTTGCCCGGTGGTTGTGGGGGTCTTCAGGTGGGGGGCTTATTGAAATCTGGAAGCCCCCTTTAACAAGGGGACCCCCAGATCCTGCACCCCCTGTTTGAAATGGTAACAGTTACATTGTACCCCTACCATTTCATAAAAAAAGTGTCAAAATGTTAAAAAAAAACACAAGACACATCTTGGGACAAGTCCTTTATGAAAAAAATAAAATTTGTCCTACAAAGTCCACGCATCTTCTTCTCTCGTTCTGCCGATGGACCAGAAAAAATATCCACCTCCATGGGAGGCACCCACCTTATGACACTTCAGCACGATGACTTCCTGCATGACAGCCTGCATGTAGAGAAAAAAGTGAGATTGCTCTATGGATTTAAACCAGAAAACGAATGGGTATGAGCTGCCTCTACTTAATACCTCCTCCCAAAATAGGGGGGATAAAGCTTATGAAAAAGGGGGGAGTAGACTTGGCGCTATACCTTAAAGGCACCTGTTTTCATAACCTTAAAGTGAAAAATGTGTAAAAAATGATAAAAATTAATAATATATAGAAATAGTAGAAAACCTATTAATTACAACGTGTGCCAAATGTATAAAATCTGAATATGAATCAGTAAATAAATTAGTCAGGTGATGCTGGCAACCAAAAAAAAAAAATAATAATTAATTGATAATATCAATCACTATGCGTGCATATAAAAATCCAAATATAAATTTGCACCTCCAAAATTAGTGCTCAAGTGCATGTGCAGCGTTTCGTCAGCACAATATCATCTGGAGCGGCCACATTGGTGCACCTCTCCGTTTAAATAGGATGCAGTGCTCTACTGTGCAGAGCCAACCGCTATTTTAACTAAGGGAATGCCAATCCAATTTTCTCCGTTAACCAACAATGCTCTATCGCGCATGCACCCTATTTAAATGGAGAGGTGCACAATCTGGCCGCTCCAGATGACGTTGTGCTGACGAAACACGTAGGGTGTGGCCATAGGACCTACAGGCCTGCATGGCTGGCAAAAAAATGCAGGAAATGGAGGTGGGTCAATGCCTCTTTTGTGAGGAAGTGATATATATGGCCCTAAATAAGGGGTCGAGGGGCAAACTCACAAGCAAAACCCACCTGTGTGTGTTGGACCATCATCCTCCTCCTCCACCTCCAGTCACAACTACAACACCAGAACCACAGCCTGGAAGCAAGTGTGGAAGAAAGCATGTAAGGAAGACAAGAGAGTGATGGCCTGGGTTTGGTCTGGTTTGGCAAAAGATGCAGACTGTTGTAAGCCTACAGCCTGGGGACATATATGTCACCTGCTGCTGTTCCTGATCTCTTGGAGTCCTGGACTGGATTGTGCTCCCTATTAAATGAACTCCTCAGGCTCCCAATTTTGCCTGTCAAATAGTTGACGTGTGCCCTGGGGTACAAAGACTTTGCTAATCTCATCAGTTTATCCAGCGTTGCCTTCCTCTTTATTTTGTTATGACCCCTAAAAAATGTATATATTTTTCTAAAATCATTGGCTATGTGTTATAATTAAAAAACAACAGTTTGTTTGTGAGTAGGCAGGCACATTTCAAAAATACAATGTCAAATT
The DNA here is from genome assembly GCF_037356315.1 of Lithobates pipiens. Classification (NCBI taxonomy): domain Eukaryota; kingdom Metazoa; phylum Chordata; class Amphibia; order Anura; family Ranidae; genus Lithobates; species Lithobates pipiens. The sequence continues at coordinate 329,446,600 of NW_027507764.1, read as the reverse complement.
AACAAGGGACACCAACACCAACCAATCTCTTTGAGGTTAAAAAATAGAAGATACTATGGTGTTGTGATAAATTGACACACAAAACCAGAAAAAAATAATATGGAGATCACTAGAAAAAAAATAAAAACAGACGATCTTGATAAAAAAAAAGGAGATCACTATAAGCAAAACTTATAAACATTATTATGGAGATCTGGTGAAAAAAGAAAAAATATTATTCATGAGATCACAAGAAATAATAAAGAAATCAGTTTGGCAGAACTCATGTGAATATCAGCAGCAAAACAACTTCATAATTCTAGCATTATAAAGAAGAAGAGAATGCGCTGCATTGAAAGATTTCAAAAATTGCAGCGTGACAAATGTGCTATCTCCATTATGAATGCTAGTTTTACCAGACCAAGAGCTTCCGTCTCGTGCTTGATTCAGTGCATGCGTGGAATTCTGTGCATCGGAATAGTCTACACATGCTCGAAGTTTACGACAACGGATTTTGTTGTCGGAAAATTTTGTAACCAGCTCTCAAATTTTTGTTGTTGGAAATTCCAACAAAAAATGTCCAATGGAGCCTACACACGGTTAGAATTTCCGACAACAAGCTCCCATCGAACATTTGTTGTCGGAATGTCTGATTGTGTGTACGCAAGAGTACGGGAACTAAAGCTGAAGACAAAATCAAAGAATAGAATAGTGCTGCGCTATACAGAATAAGGTGCAGGAGTGGGGAAGGTGTGGTAGGGGAGGTATTAAGCTATTTAGCAAGAGGCAATAGTTCACATGAAATTCATAAATATACAAATAAAGTTATCTTCAATGCTTCATGGAAAAAATGAATATAAATAAAAGAGGTCACAATCTATCTACGTGAAAAACCTTTTCTAATAATGTGAAAAAAATTATCAGGTATTACTCCAAAACATATAAAGTGCGGGTGTTAATAAATATTGTTAGAAAACATTTGAAATGTATGTAATGAATCATAACATAAAAAAAGAGTCCATAAAATAATCAAAATAAATGTCCGTGCAACAGTGGCAAAAAAAAAAGTGCAAACTTATAGTAACCCAATATAAAAAATATAAAGTGCTCGTGCAATAGTTGCAATAATAATAATAATAATAATAATAATGTCCGTGCAAACAGTTGCAAAAAAAGTGCAAACTTAAGGTGGCCAAATATCACAAATTATTATAAAGTGCTGGTGCTGATAAATATTTCTGCGATGCAGTGCCAGTGATGAGTGATTTCTCCCTATCTGTGAGGTTGGGTAGATGGGTGTCCCCTTACCTTACAGCTGTAAGGTCACAGCATAAAAAAGAGGCTTTGAGATGGAACCCTTGTGTGTCCCCAGGAGTGGCGTCACCAGTATGGTCTCACCGGTGTCTGGTCATAATGGTATATGGTGTCTCCCTCACAATCACTTGGAGAGGATAAGTGACGTCCCCTTTAAAATTGCTGGAGTGGGTGAACCTGTTTGTTTGCTGGTATGCAGATGGACAGTCTCCTTTGGTGCTCGCAGATCGTTGCCCGCCACACGATCTGTCCGTCCTCCCCTGGATTCCTTCCAGAGAAGCAAAGTCCAATCCGCAAAAGTCCAGTAATAATTTAAAAGAATTTGTGACCTGTCCCAACCATGATTGTGCATTGGCGAGCCTCCATCCCTGGGTTTAGGTAGAAAGGTTTGCATTTAAATGGGACTTTAAATGAGGCTGGTCAATGATTGATAAGCTGTTTGTAATGCCTAGGTATTAAGGTCATATTGAACCATTTTCCAAAGAAACATAATCATATTATTAGATTCATATTACATATAATAATACCGTAATCACGTGATTTACATAGTAATATTTGTATAAATTTATTTAATATAATTAGTTATTGGACATAATGATACAATTGATAAAAATAATAAATCATACAAGAGGCATATAGTATAATTAATACAGCCATATCCACATATAAATAATAAACAGGACATTAGATTTGATAATTTTAAGAAAAGATGAGTGCATCCATTAGATTTTAACTCTACACGTTTCATGGTTGTATACCAATCGTCAGGAGTTAGATGCTTGTCAGTATGAACTGGGAAAGGGGAGAAAAAAAAAAAAATTTTTAGTTATTTTAATTATTTAAAATGAATTTATTACCTTAAAAGGTCCTCTACATAGGTAGAGGATAAGTATAAAGAATTGTACAAATTCCTTAATACTCACTAGACCACCAAGAATAATCAAGGCTCCTGAGGTGAAATTAAGTGGTGGTCTGGAATCCATTTAATCTCTCAACCCCGGTTGAGATTAAATGGATTCCAGACCACCACTTAATTTCACCTCAGGAGCCTTATCAGCCTTACAAACAGCTTATCAATCATTGACCAGCCTCATTTAAAGTCCCATTTAAATGCAAACCTTTCTACAAAAGTCCAGTAATGGTAGGCTCCTACTCAAGGGAGGATCCCAGCAGGGTGACCCAGGAGGGGACCAGGTGCTTCAATAGGACTACAAGGTGTAACAGTTCTTCCTTGTGGAAGAGAGAGACCCCCCCCCCCCACATCTCTCTCTGGGGACACACAAGGGGTCCATCACAAAGACTCTTTTTTTATGCTGTGACCTTACAGCAGTAAGGTAAGGGGACACCCATCTACCTAACCTCACAGAAGGGGAGAAATCACTCATCACTGGCACTGCACTTTATAATAATTTGTGATATTTGGCCACCTTAAGTTTGCACTTTTTTGCAACTGTTTGCACAGACATTATTATTATTGCAACTATTGCACCAGCACTTTATATTTTTTATATTGGGTCACTATAAGTTTGCACTTTAATTTTTTAAACTGTTGCACGGACGTTTATTTTGATTATTTTGTGGACTCTTTTCATGCTATGATTCATTATATACATATCAAATGTTTTCTAACAATATTTATTAGCACCAGAACTTTATATGTTTTGGAGTAATACCTGATATTTTTTTGCACGTAGATAGATCTTCTATTTATATTATTTTTTTCCCATGAAGCATTGAAGATAACTTTATTTGTATATTTATGAATTTCATGTGAACTATTGCCTCTTGCTAAATAGCTTAATACCTCCCCTACCGCACCTTCCCTACCCCTGCACCTTATTCTGTATAGCGCAGCACTATTCTATTCTTTGATCTTACCTATTTGGGTCTTGATAGCCCTCTCAGTGTCTGCAGCAGTACCCATCCTTCCCTATCTAATTGGTTGGCACAGTGATATTTGTTTTTATTATTAAAGCTGAAGACAATCCAGCACTGAATCCAGGCAGAATCTCAGTTTAAATAGGCTACTGGGCATCAGAATCTATGGATGCGTGCACATGCTAAAGTGTACACGGAAGTGCTCGCACGCATGCACCAATGCACATGCACATGCTAGTCCTTATTCATCTTGGTCCGTGACTCTGCATGAGTGGGAATTAGCAGATGCTGAATGGGAATGAGTGCTTACTGCAAAGGAATGAGCACCTGCTGCACGAGTTTTCTGACAGACTGCTCTGTTTGTGGGAAAATAGGACAAAAATGTTATTTGGGTACATCGTCACATGATTGCACAATCGTCAGTTAAAATAACACAGTGCCATATCACAAAAACTGGCCTGGCCATTAAGGGGGTAAAACCTTCTGGGACTGAAGTGGTTTAAGCAGGACTCCGGCTAAAAAACTTTTTTCCATGTTCTTGTTGCCGCAGAGTGCATGAGCATCATGGGAAATGTAGTTCCAAAACATCTGGTTTCCAAGGTTCGCCATCACTGGCCTATGCCATCCGTCTTCTTCTGAGCTCTGTAGTTCCTCTGTAACAGCCTGCTAATTTTGAAGAAAAAAACATTACTGACCTGTGATTTCCTGTTTGTAAGACCTAGAGGGCAGAGGGGTCTCACAGTTTCCCAGCCCATGGAGGTGGTGTCCTCCGCCCCCTGCTAGCAACGACCCCCCCCCCCCCACCGCCCGTCATGTCTCAGTGCAGCAGAGATCGTTAGGTGACACCGGCCAGACAAAGCGGTGATCTCTAGCTGTGAGATATCTTGTATGTGAAACACTGATGGCCATAACATCCCGCCTCCTGGACCCCAGCATTGGAACAGTGTGCTGTCTATCACAAAGCCGGTCCAGAAGGCGGGACTGTACAGCTATCAGTGTTTCATATAAAAGATCTGTCACAGCCGGAGATCACCGCTCTGTCATCTCGTAATGCTCCCTGCTGCACATATAGACACTGATGGACACAGATAGGTTGCACTTATGGGCACAGATAGGCTTCACATATGGACACTGATGGGCACAGATAGGCTGCACAGATGAGACTGCACTGGTGGGCACAGATAGGCTGCTCTGATGGGCTGCACTGGTGGGTACAGATGAGACTGCACTGTTGAGCACAGATGAGACTGCACGTATGGGCACAGACAGGCTGCCCTGATGGGGTGCACTGTTGGACACTGATAAGCTGCACTGGTGGGCACAGATGAGACTACACTTATGGGCACTGATGGGCACATATGCGACTGCACTGATGGTCCCAGCTAGGCTGCACTGATGGACTGCATTGGTGGGCACAGATGAGACTGCACTGGTGGGCACAGATGAGATGGCAATGATGGGCACAGATATACTACATTGGTGGGCACTGATAAGCTGCACTGGTGGGCACAGATGAGACTGCACTTATGGGCACTGAAGGGCACAGATGAGACTGCACTGATGGGCACAGATATGCTGCACTGATGGGCACAGATAGCCTGTACTGATGAGCTGCACTGATGGGCACTGAGGAGGCACTGATAATCTGCACTGATTGTCACTGACAAGGCTGCACTGATGAGCACTAATGAATTTGCCCTGATGAGGCTGCACTGATAATGCAGCACTGATGGGCACGGATAAGCTGCACTGATGGGCACTATGGCAGCACTGATGAAGTTGCACTGATAAACTGGACTGATGGGCACTGAGGTGGCACTATGAGGCTGTACTTATTGGCACTGATAAGCTGCACTGTGGTGGCACTGATGATGCTGTACTTATTGGCACTGATAAGCTGCACTTATAAGGCAGCACTGATATGCTGCAATAATGGGCACTGATAAACTGCACTGATGGACACTAATAAGCTGCACTGATGGGGTCTGAGGTGGCACCGATGAGACTGCACTTATGGGAACGATAAGTGGCACTGATGGGCACTGAGGTGGCACCGATGAGACTGCACCTATTGGCACTAATAAGCGGCACAGATAAGCCTGTACTGAGGGGCACTGAGGCGGCACTGATGAGGCTTCACTTATGGACACTAATAAGCTGCACTGATGGCCACTTAATCAGAACCGATGAGGCTGCACTGATAAATTGCACTAATGGACACTAAGGTTGCACTGATGGGCAATGATAAGCTGCACTGATGGGCACTGAGGCTGCACTTATGGGCACTAAGACTGCATTGATATGCTGCATTGATGAGGCAACACTAATGGGCACTGATGAGGCTGCACTGATAAGCAGTGGACACCGTCCAGTGCCAAATATCTGTAGGAGGGGTTTCCAACATACCTGCAAAGTTTGCAGTCAATTTTTATGTCTTATTTTCAGTTTGATATGTATTATTTGTGTAACATATCACAGAGACCGGCATTGTGGTAATATTGATGTTCATTGGTAGTTCCAAACATTGAAGGGTTCCACCATTATTGTGTTATTGATTAGTAAGTTAGCACTGCACTTTTTTTTCGTGCCAACATTTACTTTTGCCACATGCTGATGTAAAGCAGCATGTCCTGGTTCTTTATTTCTGTGGTGCGAATAGGGGTGTGCTCATATACACCATACAAGCACTGATTGCTGACAAGAATGATCTCAAAGCTACAGCAGGAGGAGGAATATGTCTAACACTGTATTACAGCAGAGTACAGTGTGTATTATGTATAATTATGGGCATGTGTCTACAATTCAGTAATGATGACATAAAGCAAGAAAGAGCAATATGTTTATCTCCTGTTGTGGCTGGAGTGGGAGAGCACAAACATGCTTTGCATTTATAAGTGTCATGGTTATGCAGTGATCTTCCTGTTTGCTTACCTCCCCCCATGTGTTCAGACTAAGAGGCCAGCCACTTCCACCTGGAGGTTTTTATAACCTCTCCTCTAAGCATGGCTCCACCCCAGGCCCTATCAGGGAACCTTATATTAACCTGTGCACCGCAAGCCAACAGTGCTGATCAACCATTGTGTATTCCTTTGTGTGTTTAGCTTCCTGTTACCTGCCGTGTGCTCTTCTGTTGTTCCGTTACCGACTTTGGCGTGTCTTTGACTCTCCCTGTTTGCCTGTGATCCTGACCTTTTGGCGTGTCCCTGACTATTCCTGTCTGCTTGTGGCCCCGACCTTGGCTTTGTCCCTCACCATCCCTATCCTTGCCTACTGTGGTCCCTATCCTTGCCTACTGTGGATGTGAGCTGGGGGACCCTGGGGGTCGCGACCTGGAGCCAGTTGCAGCCAAGTCCATCCTCACCACTCGAGGCTCTGGTGAACACCTGCTGGCTCTTAGACTCTGTGCCCCAGGGAATCTTGCGCTCTAACCCCGGGGGGACCTGTCTACCATCCGCAGCAGTCAGCCGTAGGGTCCACAACCTTGCGGTGCACTCCTGATTCCTACGGTGTGCATCTGTCACCTCGCCTCAAAGTGACCTGACAATAAGGCTGTAACCTACCTATCCTGCTGTGTATCGCTGAGTAGTGTGACTGTCTAGCTGCAGAATGAGGGGTATGATTTATGTTGAAGTGTGCTTGTTCACATTTAACAGGCCTAGTGTACCCACTCACATTCACTGCACTTCCCAAAGCGGGATGGGAAGTGTAGTTTGATTATAGTGTGAAGAGAGAGGAGAGGATATGAAGTAATCACTGTTGTAAACTTCCTCCCTGGCAGGATAGATGCTGCATTTTTTAAATTATAGAGAGGACTTCCTGAAAATTCAACTAGACTTTTCTCTTCAATGGTAATGAATTTCACAAATGTAATAGCTAGTTAGTGTTTTGTTTAGGGGGTGTACTAATTTGGGATTTTTTTTTTTCGTCGATCTCAGAGATCTGCTTTAAGGTATATTTAAAGCCAAACTTTTTTTCTATTTTTGATAGAGTACCTTAACCGGTTCCCGACCAGCGCACGACGATGTACGTCGACAGAATGGCACGGGCAGGCATATTGGCGTACAGGTACGTCCAATCTTCAATGCCGCCCTGCCACCGGGAGCGCGCCGCCGGTGGCGTGCTCCCGCGCTGGTCGGGACCCCTGTGAGTCCGGGTGCGGGACCCGCGGACTCGATAGCCGGGTGCATACCCGCGATCGTCTCACGGGACGGCTGAATGGAGGAAATGCCGTGTAAACAGCATTTCTCCATTCTGCCTAGCAAGTAGTGACGCTGATCTCTGCTCCATGTGATTGGAGCAGAGATCAGTGTTCACTAAATGAAAGCCCAACCCCCCCACAGTTAGTAACACACCCCTAGGAACATTTAACCCCTACACTGCCACCCACTGGTTAACCCCTTCACTGCCAGTGTCATTTACACAGGAATCACTGCATTTATATAGCAGTGATTACTGTATAAATGACAATGGTCCCAAAAATGTGTCAAAAATGTCCGATGGGTCCCCCACAATGTTGCAGTCGCAATAAAAATCGCTGATCGCCGCCATTACTAGTAAAAAAAAAATAATAAAAAATTTATAATAAAAATGCTATAAAACTATCCCTATTTTGTAAATGCTATAACTTTTGCACAAACCAATCAATAATCGCTTATTGCGATTTTTTTACCAAAAATATGTAGAAGAATACGTATCGGCCTAAACTGAGGGAAAAAAATTTTTTTTTTATATATTTTTGGGGGATATTTATTATAACAAAAAGTAAAAAATAATGTGTTTTTTTCAAAATTGTCGCTCTAATTTTGTTTATAGCGCAAAAAAGAAAAACCGCAGGGGTGATCAAATACCACCAAAAGAAAGCTCTATTTGTGGGAAAAAAGGACGTCAATTTTGTTTGGGAGCCACGTCGCATGACCGCGCAATTGTCAGTTAAAGCGACGCAGTGCCGAATCGCAAAAAGTGGTCTGGTCTTTGACCAGCAAAATGGTCCGGTCTGTAAGTGGTTAACTTTGTGTTCTATAGCAGTGTTTCTCAACTCCAGTCCTCAAGGCACCCCAACAGGTCATGTTTTCAGTATTTCTCTCAGATGAAACGGCTGTGGTAATTACCTAGGCAGATAAACTGATTAAATCTCCTGTGCAAAATATTGGAGAGCCTGAAAACTTGAACTGTTTGAGCGCCTTGAGGACTGGAGTTGAGAAAGATTGCTCTATAGACACAACACCAAGTTAGAAAAGAACCAAATATTTTGTTTTGGCTGTAAATAGGCTTTAATTTGCTTAAATTCACGAAAATGTATTGAGTAAGCTTTTCTAATAAAATAAAAACTGTGACTCTAAGGCCGCGTACACACGCGGGGACTGTTCGCTCAACTTTGTTCGTCAAACAGTTTCAGCGGACAGTCCGCTCAAAATTAGCATGGACGGACTTGCCCACACACGACGAACGAACAGTCCGCTGAAACCGTGCGCGATGACGTGAACGGCACGTACGACGGGACTAGAAAACGACGTCCTATACACTGCAATACAACCTTCGGCGTGTAAATTCTTTCTGAGCATGCGCGAGACTTAGTTTGACGAACAAGCCTACACACGGGCGGACTGTCCGCTCAAACCAAGTTTCAGCGGACAGTTTTTCGGGATTTCCGAAAAACTTTGTTCGTCAAACTGTCCGCTGAAACTGTCCGCTGAAGCCCACACACGAGCGGACTGTCTGCTGAAACACTGTTCAGCGGACAAAGTTGAGCGAACAGTCCCCGCGTGTGTCTGCCCAACTTAGTCCGCCGAAACACATTTGAGCGGACAATCCGCTTGTGTGTGGACTTCAGCGGACTTTTTCAGCGGACAGTCTGACGAACAAAGTCTTACGGAATTTCCATAAGATTGTCTGTCCAAACTTGGTTTGAGCGGACAGTCTGCCCGTGTGTGTGCCAGTGCGCTGTACTTTCGAAATGAGCGGACTTTTCCTGCCCGGAGAAAAGTCTGCTCATTTCGAGCGGGTATCCAGGTAGGCGGAGCACGCGACGGAGACGTCGCGGGCCCCGCCGCCTGGTATGGACTTAAAGGGGAACCCCAACGCCGAAAAAAATCGGCGTGGGGGTGCCCCCCAAGTCCACAACAGACCCTTGTCCGAGCACACTACCCGGCCGGCCAGGAAAGGGGGGCGAGCGAGCGCCCCCCCCTCCTGAGCCGTACCAGGCCGCGTGCCCTCAACATGGGGGGTGCCTTGGGGAAGGGGGGGCCGCGCGGCCCCCCCACCCCAAAGCACCTTGTCCCCATGTTGATGAGGACAAGGGCCTCTTCCCGACAACCCTGGCCGTTGGTTGTCGGGGTCTGCGGGCGGGGGGCTTATCGGAATCCGGGAGCCCCCTTTAATAAGGGGGCCCCCGGATACCGGCCCCCCCACCCTATGTGAATGAGTATGGGGTACAATGTACCCCTACCCATTCACCTGTAAAATAAAAGTACCAAAAAAAAACACAACACACGAGATAAAATACTTTATTGCACAGCTCCGGGGGTCTTCCTTCTTCGGGGGTCTTCTCGCCGGACTCCTCCGCTATCTTCTTGTAGCTCTTTTGCTAGCGGAGGAGTCCGGCTTTCTTCCTCCCCGCCGCCGGCCTCTTCTCCCGACTTCGGGGGTCTTGTCCCCCTCTTCGGTTCTTCTGCCGGGCCACCGCCTGTAAAAGAGCTATAAAAAAGCGCGGTGGCCCGGCAGAAGAACCGAAGAGGGGGACAAGACCCCCAAAGTCGGGAGAAGAGGCCGGCGGCGGGGAGGAAGAAAGCCGGACTCCTCCGCTAGCAAAAGAGCTACAAGAAGATAGCGGAGGAGTCCGGCGAGAAGACCCCCGAAGACGGAAGACCCCCGGAGCTGTGCAATAAAGTATTTTATCTCGTGTGTTGTGTTTTTTTTTGGTACTTTTATTTTACAGGTGAATGGGTAGGGGTACATTGTACCCCATACTCATTCACATAGGGTGGGGGGCGGGTATCCGGGGGCCCCCTTATTAAAGGAGGCTCCCGGATTCCGATAAGCCCCCCGCCCGCAGACCCCGACAACCAACGGCCAGGGTTGTCGGGAAGAGGCCCTTGTCCTCATCAACATGGGGACAAGGTGCTTTGGGGTGGGGGGGCCGCGCGGCCCCCCCTTCCCCAAGGCACCCCCCATGTTGAGGGCACGCGGCCTGGTACGGCTCAGGAGGGGGGGCGCGCTCGCTCGCCCCCCTTTCCTGGCCGGCCGGGTAGCGTGCTCGGACAAGGGTCTGTTGTGGACTTGGGGGGCACCCCCACGCCGATTTATTTCGGCGTTGGGGTTCCCCTTTAAGTCCATTCCAGGTGGCGGGGCCAGCGACGTCTCCTTCGCGGGCCCCGCCTACCTGGAGATGCGCTCAAAATGAGCGGACTTTCCTCCGCGTGTGTGGGCGAGTCCGTTCATTTCAAAAGTAGAGCGGATTGTATGGCGGACTTAGTCCGCCGTATTAGTCCGCTTAAAAAGTGCCGTGTGTGGGCAAGTCCGTTCATTCAAAAGTTTGGACGGACTGTCTGTCGGATTGTCTGACGAACTTAGTTGGGCAGACAATCCGCCCGTGTGTACGCGGCCTAACAGTAGTAAAGGCTTAGAGAAGTGCATGCATAGGTTTAGGAGGAGAAAAACCAAAGCCAGCAATGAGTGTTAAAATTATTATCATCTTCTCAATGTTATGGTGAATAATCCAGCTGACAATTTTGAGGTGCTTGGTTGGAATTAATCAGCCACTTTGTCTTTCTGTTGCTATTTCTGGTATTCTTGCTGCTGCTGTAGCTACTTTTTCTCTCTGCAAAGTCAAATACACTTTTCATAAAGGGACATGGTTTAATATATTTTTTCCTAATATAATAAAAAATGGGTGAAATATTAAAAGGAAAACACTGCTGGATGACATTTTTCATTTTGATGTTCATATCGATATTTTTGTGGATTTAGGAATTTCACTCTTTCTTGCTTTTTAGAAATATTTTTTACAGAGGTTTTGTTCCATTTAGATCATTTTTTAGTTGCAGTGAGTAATGTGAATGATTGAGTATTTTCTGTATCAAAAACTTCTAAATAATGTCTTATAGCCAATAGATGGTTGAGAAACAGAGTATGATCCCAATAGAACAACAAAGGAAGTAAAGGCTTGTGTATAAAGATTTTTGCATTTCATATGGTGGAAAATGAATGCAAACACAGATGTAACTAGAAGTCATCAGACACTGTATAAAAATGTTGATGGCTCCCATTTCTCAAAAAAATCTGCCAAGGCTAATATTGATAAGTTGCCGGTTGGTCATGGATTCTGTTCCATCCCACTTACAGTACTCTGCAAAAGTATTCACTCCCTTGCCATTTTTCATGTTTTGTTACCTCAACCTGGAATTAACATGAATTGTTTGAGGATTTGCATCATTTAATTTACAGCACATGCCCACAACTTTGAAGATTTTTTTTTATTGTGAAGCAAACAACAAAAAGTCAATGTGCATAACTATTCACCCCCTAAAGTCAATATTTTGTAGAGTCACCTTTTGCGGCTATCACAGCTCCAAGTCGCTTTGGATAAGTCTTTATGAGCTTGCCACATCTTATCACTGGGATTTTTGCCCATTATTCCTTGCACAACTGCTCCAGCTCCTTCAAGTTGGATGGTTTGCACTTGTGAATAGCAATGTTTAAGTCTGAGCACAGATTTTCTATTGGATTGAGGTCTTTATATGTTTCCCCTTAAACCACTCAAGTGTTGCTTTAGCAGTGTGTTTGGGGTCATTGTCCTGCTGGAAGGTGAACCTCCATCCTAGCCTCAAATCACACACAGAGTGGTGCAGGTTTTGCTCAAGAACATCCCTTTAGTTAGCACCATCCATCTTTCCCTCAACTCTGACCAGTTTCTCAGTCCCGATTGCTAAAAAAGATGGTATTCTTTGGGTGATGTGATGTGTTGGGTTTGTGCCAGACATAGCGTTTTCTTTAGAAAGTACAGGCCGGCAACTCGACAGCTTCTCCATAGAAAATATTTATTTGACAGCAATAACATCATCCAAAAATGCTGACGCTTTTCGGCCGTAGGCCTTCATCAAAAGCAGTGTTTTCTTTGATGGCCAAAAAGTTCAGTTTTAGTCTCATCAGACCAGAGCACCTTCCTCCATACATTTTGTGAGTCTCCCACATGCCTTTTTGCAAACTCAAAACGCGCCATTTTGTTTTATGCTGAAAGTAATGGCTTTCTTCTTGCCACTCTGCTATAAAGCCCAACTCTATGGAGCATACGGCTTATTGTCATCCTATGTACAGATACTCCAGGATTACCTTAGGTCTCTGTGCTGCCTCTCTGATTAATGCCCTCCTTGTCTGGTTTGTGAGTTTTGTTGTGCATCCATCTCTTGGCAGGTTTGCTGTTGTGCCATGTTCTTTTCATTTTGTTATGATAGATTAGATGGTGCTCCTAGGGATCATCAAAAATGTGGATTTTTATTTTTATAACCTAACCCTGACTTGTACTTCTCAACAATATTGTCCCTTCCTTGTTTGGAGAGTTTCTTGGTCTTCATAACAGTGTTTGGTTAGTGGTGCCTCATGCTTATGTGTTGCAGCCTCTGGGTCCTTTCAAAAAGGTGTGTATATGTAATGACAGATCATATGACACTTAGATTGCACACAGGTGGACATCATTTCAATAATTATGCGACTTTTGAAGGTAATTGGTTGCATCAGAGCTTTTATGGGCTTCATAACAAAGGGGGTGAATACATACGCACATGGCAATTATCATTTTTTTATTTCTGAAAAATAGTTTTATGTATATATTTTTCTAATTTTACTTCACCAACTTAGACTATTGTGTTCTGATCCATCACATACAATTCAAAAAAACATTGAACTAAAATCTGTAATGCAACAAGCCAAGGGGGGGTTAATACTTTTGCAAGGCACTGTACATTTGCTGTCAATGGCACAAATTATACTGCCTAAACCTTACAAGTACGTTGTCGGGAGAAAGACTTCAGGGTGTGGTGCTCACAATGTCAAAGCAGCTAAGAAGTGCTGTAAGCAAAAGAAGGGGAATCCTATAAGCAATGTGCCTCAGCCATAACTACACTTAACAAATCAGAAAATCAAAGCCATTTTGACCATGAGAGTAAAACATAGGGACCTGAGGATTAGGGATGAGCTTCGTGTTCGAGTCGAACGCATGTTCGACTCGAACATCGGTCGTTCGTGCGTTCGCGGAATTCCGAACGTTTGGGCCGTTCGCGGCAAAATTCGTGTGGCCCACAATGCACTGCGATGGCGCAATGCATTGCTGTCTCACGATTGGCCAAGCATGCACTGTGACCCCGCATGCTTGGCCAATCGCAGCGCCAGTAGCGAGGAGAGCAATGGTTGGCCACAGGCATCCTGCCTGTGGCCAATCATAGCTCAGACTGTGTAGTGCACGCCCCACACTATATAAAGCTGCCTTTCAGGCGGCCTCGTGTAGTGTTTGTTAGCATCTGAAGCAGTGGGTGTTCTGTGTACCTTCAACACAGTTACACACCAATCGTTTTTGGCTGATTTACTATTTTGCTCTTGTGTAGTGGTTACTGTCTGTGCCCTGACCGCAGTATACACCACTATATTCACCTCACCTATATAGCTAGTGATCTAGCTTTAATAATAGAGCTTGCAGTCAGTAGTGTTAGTGCGTGCTGTCTGCGTGCTCTGTACCCAGTACATACCACTATATACACCTACAAAGCTGTTCTCTATTTGAGCCCGATTGTCATTTGCTGGAGTTATTGGAAGTTGTGTGTGCCTCCAGCACAGCACAGTATACATCTGTATATACCCCTTTAACTCTGCTGTTTTCTTGGTATTGTCTGCATGCCCTGACCGCAGTATACACCGTGATATTCACCTCACCTATATAGCTAGTGGTCCATCTTTAACAATAGAGCTTGCAGTCAGCAGTGTCACTCAGGAGATAGTGCGTGCTGTGTGCCTGCTCTGTACCCAGTACATACCGCTATTATCCACCTACATAGCTGTTCTCTATTTGGGCCCGATTGACATCTGCTGGAGTTATTGGAAGTTGTGTGTGCTTCCAGCACAGCACAGTATACATCTGTATATACCCCTTTAACTCTGCTGTTTTCTTGTTATTGTCTGCGTGCCCTGACCGCAGTATACACCGTGATATTCACCTCACCTATATAGCTAGTGGTCCATCTTTAACAATAGAGCTTGCAGTCAGTAGTGTCACTCAGGAGATAGTGCGTGCTGTGTGCCTGCTCTGTACCCAGTACATACCGCTATTATCCACCTACATAGCTGTTCTCTATTTGGGCCCGATTGACATCTGCTGGAGTTATTGGAAGTTGTGTGTGCTTCCAGCACAGCACAGTATACATCTGTATATACCCCTTTAACTCTGCTGTTTTCTGGTTATTGTCTGCGTGCCCTGACCGCAGTATACACCGTGATATTCACCTCACCTATATAGCTAGTGGTCCATCTTTAACAATAGAGCTTGCAGTCAGTAGTGTCACTCAGGAGATAGTGCGTGCTGTGTGCCTGCTCTGTACCCAGTACATACCGCTATTATCCACCTACATAGCTGTTCTCTATTTGGGCCCGATTGGCATCTGCTGGAGTTATTGGAAGTTGTGTGTGCTTCCAGCACAGCACAGTATACATCTGTATATACCCCTTTAACTCTGCTGTTCTATAAAAAAGGCATCTGCAGGAGTTAGTGGGTGTTGTGTGCCTCCAGCACAATATAAACTACCCAACTACTGTTTTACCCAACTCCCTTCAGGCCATTACCATGTCTGGAAGGCCAGCAAGGAGAGGCAGACAGGCGCGAGCCGATAAAAGAGGGCAAGCAGGCTCTGTGTCTAGAGACAACAGTGCTGGTCGTGGACGCGGTGCATTGTCATCAGCACGTGGCCATGGGACATGCTTGTCCTTCTTTTCTGCAGCTGGACATGTTGAACCGCAACATGCCAACGACTTGGTAGAGTGGATGACCAAGCCCTCTTCATCCTCCTCATCTTCTCTCACCCAGTCTCAGGGTAGTAGAAAAGCAGCTGCCAACACATCGTCGTCCCTCCTCTCAATGTCATCATCAGTGACTCCTTCCCTAGACCCACCACGTCCTCCTGAGGAGTCTCCTGAACTCTTTGAGCACAGTGTTGGGTACATGCTCCAGGAGGATGCCCAGTGTTTGGTGGGCTCTGATGATGACACTCAGCTAGAGGAAGGCAGTAGCGTGAGCACAGAGAGAGGGGATGCTCAAGAAGGACAGCAATCTGGCAGTCATGTTCCACAAGCTGCAGCATACTGCCAGGTTTGCTACAGCGATGAAGAGGGAGGGGATGATGAGGGCACTGACTCCACGTGGGTGCCTGGAAGGAGGGAGGAGGAGGAGGAGGAGGAGGAGGAGGAGGCACATGTCCAACGAGGCAGGATGCCCTCCGGGGGCCAGCTTAGGGGCAGCACACCGACTGAATCACACCGCAGAGCTCCGCCTGCGCAGAGCGCTTCCTCTGCGCAGAGCGCTTCCTCTGCGCGTTATTCTAAAAGTTCTTTGGTGTGGGCCTTTTTTGAGACGAGTGCATCAGATCGCACCGCTGCTATTTGCAACATATGTCTCAAGCGTATCTCACGTGGCCAAAACATCAGCCGCTTGGGCACCACATGCTTGACCAGACATATGTTGACCTGCCATGCAGCTCGTTGGCAAGCATACCTCAAAGACCCACACCAAAGAACAAAGCGGACCTCTCCTTGCTCCTCATCAGCTGGCATCTCCAACCCCACTAGACCTTCAGTCCTCTCTGAAACCTGCTCTGAGAGGAATGAAGGTGTAGAATTAGGTGTGTCACAGCCAAGTGCTTCCGGGAACTCTGCTAGTGGTACATCCACGTCCGATTATAGCAGACAAATGTCCCTGCCCCAGCTGCTGGACCGGCGGAAGAAATTTACTCCCAGCCATCCACATGCCCAGCGGTTGAATGCTAGCTTGGCTAAATTGCTAGCACTTCAACTGCTGCCTTTTCAGTTGGTAGACTCGGCCCCCTTCCGTGAGTTTGTACAATGTGCGGTTCCTCAGTGGCAGGTCCCCAAACGCCACTTTTTCTCACGGAAGGCAATTCCGGCTCTCTACCGGCATGTGGAAGGCAATGTCCTTGCCTCGCTGGACAGGGCGGTCAGCGGTAAGGTGCATATTACCGCTGACTCATGGTCCAGCAGGCATGGACAGGGACGTTACCTGTCTTTCACGGCCCATTGGGTCACTCTTCTGGCTGCTAGGAAGGATGCAGGACAAGGTGCAGTAGTATTGGAGGTTGTTCCGCCACCACGCCTCCAAAATGCTACTATTGGTTGTGACACACCTCTCTCCTCCACCCCCTCCTCTTCTTCTTCCTCCATGGCCTCTTCCAGTGCTCTGTCCTCAGAACCAGCGGTGCTCCGTAGGCGTTGCAGGGGCTACGCAAGTACGCAGGCAAAACGATGCCATGCCGTGCTTGCGCTGGTTTGTTTGGGGGACAGGAGCCACACTGGGGCGGATGTTTTGTCAGCTCTGCAGGGGCAGGCCGAGAGGTGGTTGACGCCACGCCAGCTTAAGCCAGGAATGGTGGTTTGCGACAATGGCACCAACCTCCTCTCCGCCCTCCGACAGGGACAACTGACCCATGTGCCCTGTGTAGCTCACGTCCTTAACCTGGTGGTGCAGCGGTTCTTGGGCAGGTACCCCGGCTTACAGGATGTCCTGAAACAGGCCAGGAGAGTCTGTGTGCATTTCCGCCGATCATTTAATGCCTGTGCTTGGCTGGCTGAGCTCCAAAAGGAGTTGAACCTGCCCAAGAACCGCCTTATATGTGACATGCCCACCAGATGGAACTCAACATTGGCCATGCTGCAGCGGCTGCACACGCAGCAGAGGGCCATCAATGAGTACCTGTGCGACTACGGCACCAGGACAGGGTCAGGAGAGCTTGGTTTTTTCTCACCACGCCAGTGGGGCATGATCAGGGATGCATGCACTGTCCTGTCACCGTTTGAGGAGGCCACAAGGATGGTGAGCAGTGACAGTGCATGCATCAGTGACACTATACCTCTTGTCCACCTCTTGGAGCATACGCTGCGTGGAATAATGGACAGGGCACTTGAGGCAGAACAGAAGCAGGAAGAGGAGGACTTCCTTGCCTCTCAAGGCCCCCTTTATCCAGACAGTGTTCCTGCTGTGCCACCCATCACACAGGAAGAGGGTGAGGAGGAGGAAGAGGAGGAGGAGGATGATTGTGTCAGCATGGAGGTGGAGGCTGGCACTCAGCATCAGCAGCAGCAGTCTTATAGGGATGATTTACAGTCCCAAGAAACACGTGGACTTGTACGTGGCTGGGAGGAGGTAGCTGCGGATCATGTTGTCCTTAGTGACCCAGAGGACTCCGGACCGAATGCCTCAGCTAACCTACGCTGCATGGCCTCCCTGATCCTGCAAAGCCTGCGGAAGGATCCTCGTATTCTTCGGATCAAGGAGAGGGACCATTACTGGCTGGCCACTCTCCTTGATCCACGGTACAAGGGTAAGGTTGCCGACCTTATCTTGCCATCGCAGAGGGAGCAGAGGATGAGACATCTCCGGGAGGCCTTGCAGAAAGCTCTGTGCAACGCGTTCCCAGAGACTGGGATGTCACAAACTCCTGGTCCTGGACAACGTGTTGCTGAGGCATCAGTCAGAAGGAGCGGTGGAGAAGGTGGCCGTCTGACTGATGCTTTCAGACAATTTTTTAGTCCGCAGCCCCAAGGTATGATTGGTTCCAGCACCCATCGCCAGCGTCTAATTTACATGGTGCAGGAATACCTAGGGGCAAGGTCAGACTTGGACACCTTTCCCACTGAAAATCCTCTGGCTTACTGGGTCTTGAGGATGGATCACTGGCCAGAGCTTGCACAGTATGCAATTGAGCTACTGGCCTGTCCTGCATCCAGCGTTCTTTCGGAACGCACCTTCAGTGCTGCTGGTGGCTTCGTTACCGATCACAGGGTGCGCCTGTCCACCGAATCAGTTGATCGACTGACCTTCATCAAGATGAATCAGTCTTGGATCACCCACAGCTACCAAGCACCTGAAGCTGATGTAACCGAATAATTTTTTTTGAAATACCACATCCCTTCAAGACTGCCTATGCTGATGCTGAGTGACTGTCATGTTATGTTGATTGTCTATCCTCTTCCTCCTCCGCTGATATGTTGGAAGAACATTTTTGGTTCTGGGTGATGCCAGCAGCCCAATTTTTCTGCCCCTGTTTAACAGGGGCGTTTAAGTACAATTTTTGATGCAATGCTTTGCAGCAGGGCTAATTCCTGCAAAAAAACTAGAGTGTATGGCAGAGGTTGCAGTGTGATGGCACCAGTGCCTAAGGCCCAATTTTTCTGCCCCTGTTTAACAGGGGCGTTTAAGTACAATTTTTGATGCAATGCTTTGCAGCAGGGCTAATTCCTGCAATAAAACTAGAGTGTATGGCAGAGGTTGCAGTGTGATGGCACCAGTGCCTAAGGCCCAATTTTTCTGCCCCTGTTTAACAGGGGCGTTTAAGTACAATTTTTGATGCAATGCTTTGCAGCAGGGCTAATTCCTGCAAAAAAACTAGAGTGTATGGCAGAGGTTGCAGTGTGATGGCACCAGTGCCTAAGGCCCAATTTTTCTGCCCCTGTTTAACAGGGGCGTTTAAGTACAATTTTTGATGCAATGCTTTGCAGCAGGGCTAATTCCTGCAAAAAAACTAGAGTGTATGGCAGAGGTTGCAGTGTGATGGCACCAGTGCCTAAGGCCCAATTTTTCTGCCCCTGTTTAACAGGGGCGTTTAAGTACAATTTTTGATGCAATGCTTTGCAGCAGGGCTAATTCCTGCAATAAAACTAGAGTGTATGGCAGAGGTTGCAGTGTGATGGCACCAGTGCCTAAGGCCCAATTTTTCTGCCCCTGTTTAACAGGGGCGTTTAAGTACAATTTTTGATGCAATGCTTTGCAGCAGGGCTAATTCCTGCAAAAAAACTAGAGTGTATGGCAGAGGTTGCAGTGTGATGGCACCAGTGCCTAAGGCCCAATTTTTCTGCCCCTGTTTAACAGGGGCGTTTAAGTACAATTTTTGATGCAATGCTTTGCAGCAGGGCTAATTCCTGCAAAAAAACTAGAGTGTATGGCAGAGGTTGCAGTGTGATGGCACCAGTGCCTAAGGCCCAATTTTTCTGCCCCTGTTTAACAGGGGCGTTTAAGTACAATTTTTGATGCAATGCTTTGCAGCAGGGCTAATTCCTGCAATAAAACTAGAGTGTATGGCAGAGGTTGCAGTGTGATGGCACCAGTGCCTAAGGCCCAATTTTTCTGCCCCTGTTTAACAGGGGCGTTTAAGTACAATTTTTGATGCAATGCTTTGCAGCAGGGCTAATTCCTGCAAAAAAACTAGAGTGTATGGCAGAGGTTGCAGTGTGATGGCACCAGTGCCTAAGGCCCAATTTTTCTGCCCCTGTTTAACAGGGGCGTTTAAGTACAATTTTTGATGCAATGCTTTGCAGCAGGGCTAATTCCTGCAAAAAAACTAGAGTGTATGGCAGAGGTTGCAGTGTGATGGCACCAGTGCCTAAGGCCCAATTTTTCTGCCCCTGTTTAACAGGGGCGTTTAAGTACAATTTTTGATGCAATGCTTTGCAGCAGGGCTAATTCCTGCAATAAAACTAGAGTGTATGGCAGAGGTTGCAGTGTGATGGCACCAGTGCCTAAGGCCCAATTTTTCTGCCCCTGTTTAACAGGGACATGTAATTACAATTCTTGATATAATATTTCACAGGAGGGCCCCTTCCTGTGCCCACCCAGAGTAACTGTGAGGACTTATAGTGTTGTGGCACCAGCACCACAACCACCAAAGGTCAATTTTTCTACCACTGTTAAACAATGGCATGTAATTACAATTCTTGATATAATCGTTCACAGCAGGGCGCTCCAGCGCCCACCAAGAGTCACTTTGAGGGCTTACAATGTTGTTGCAAAACCAACACCTTGTTCCGCCATTTCTGCAGAGCATATAGGGCAGGCCCCTACTTTCAAACATCCAACTTACAAACATCTCCTACTTGCAAACGGAAGGAGACAACAGCAAGTGAGATGAAAAAAGATGGACGACAAAACAAATTATACAGGGGTGATAACCCTTCCCTATGTTTTCCAAAAAGCTTAAAAATATTTTTTTTGACTGGAGCTACACTTTAAAAATGTACCAGTTGAAAATTACAAACAGATTCAACTTAACACAACAAACCTACACAGTCCCAGTCTTGTTTGCACCGCCTGTATACTGCTGTTCTGAGTATATAGGGCCTGGGGGCCACACGCATTTCCTTTTTTTAATATGGGTACAGGGTTCCCCTTAATATGCGTACAAGACCCAAATAGGCTGGTAATGGGCAGGGAGGGCTACCCATGCCATTTTTCTGAATGATTTTCAACCATATTGCAGGAACCAGATATAACATTAAAACCGCAAGCAGTTTTAAATGGTGTTATTTCCGCTTAATGTCATTTTGTGCAGGGACTGTTCTAAACACGGGAAACACGTGGCACTTCACAGGCATACTACAGACACCCACCAGGCACCATATTTAAAGAAATATTTCACTTTTTTTTTTTCACTTTAATCGTCATTAAAATCAGTACTCCCACCAAAACGGTAGTTTTTAAAACTTTTTTTGCAGTGACCCATGTCCCCTGAGGCAGGAGGCAGGTCGCCAAACCCTTTTTAGGACACTATCTTGCATATTAGCCGTTAAAATTAGCACTTTCCAATTCGAACGTTCGAGTCCCATAGACTTCAATGGGGTTCTAACGTTCGTGCCGAACGCGGGGGTCGTTCACAAGTTCTGGTGCGAACCGAACCGGGGGGTGTTCGGCTCATCCCTACTGAGGATGAAGTGTGGGGGACAAAATGTAACTGTAACTGGGAGAACTGGATACATTTGTTCATTCCCACAAGAGGTTGTTACAGTACTGTGGGTATTTCCATCTTAATTTCCACAAGGAAGGCCAAGGTTCCTGATAAATGTCAAACACTGCCCACTCTCTCTAGCTCGTGTGCCAGAACTTTTACTTTATCTATTGTTCCTTCTTAGCAAAGTACCTTCTGAGTAATCTGATATCCTGCAGCCTTTAGAGATCATTTGCAGGTCGGATAATGTGCTCTTCCAGAGCATATTTGCTTTTTTCTGTGACAGGCACTATTTATGTTCAACAGCCTGAAAGGGTGATTGCACATGATTATAAGCAGCCTGAGATGAAAAGGCTACAGCATTACAAATGTGTTGAAGAGAGCGGACGGAGCCACGTGAATGCTGTCAAAATCCAAACATAATTACAGCTCTGTGTGCCTGCTCAGTTTTGATTTAGGGATATCTTATTTATCAGATATTTTAATGCTTATTAAACTCATGATATTAGTTTGATGTCTGTTGACTTACCATAGTTTCCATTTAAGGTAACAAGTTGATTTTTTTTCTTTGATAATAAGGGCCCTTTCACACTGAGGCATTTTTCAGGCGCTACAGCGATCAAAATAGCACCTGCATAGTGCCTGAAAAAAGTGGCTCCTTTCACTCCAGTGTGAAAGCCGGTGGGCTTTCACTCTGGAGCGGTGCGCTAGCAGGACGGTAAAAAAAGTCCTGCTAGCAGCATCTTTTGAGCGGTGAAGGAGCGGTGTAATCACCTCTCCTAAACCACTCCTACCAATTGAAATCAATGGGGCAGCGCGGATATACCACTGGCAAAGCGTCGCTGCAGCGGTGCCTTGCGGGTGGTTTTAACCCTTTATCGGCTGCAAAATACCACTGCTAAAACAATGGTGGGGACAGTGGCTGCATATGGTGGGGACAGTGGCTGCATATGGTGGGCACAGAGGCTGCATATAGTAGACAAAGAGGCTGAATATGGTGGGCACAGAGGCTGCATATGATTGGCACAGAAGCTGAATATGGTCTGCACAGAGGTTGCATATGGTGAGCACAGTGGCTGCATATGATGGGGCACAGTGGCTGCATTTTATGGGCACAGTGGCTGCAAGTTATTTTTTTTTAGAATTTTTCAGTTTGTTTCCACCCCCCCATAAAAAATTTGCACACCAGAAACGACTGCTTCCTCTGCTGTGTTGTCACCCACTGTGTGGCATCTCTTAAATAGCCATGGGGCAGGCTCTCCAGGGGACGTCATTAGATGGCCACGGAAGAGCGCCACAGAAGAGCGGCTTTTTTTATTAGCGGGTAACCGGCTGCATGGAAGAACACAGCAGTGGGAGAAGATAGCAGCGGCAGGAGAGATAGCTCGGAGAGAAGAAACATCAAACACTGGCTTTGCATCTCTTCACTGCAACTAAACTGACATTAGCTAGGGCATGGAAGACACAGGTAATAAGTTTTGAAGTGGTTAAAAACCACATGCACGATATAATGGTTAATGAAAAACTGACTGCTGTCTTTTCAGACACTCATGATAAGTTCCTGAAGGTTTGGCGGCCATGGGTCGAGTATACTAAACCCGCCAGATTTGATACCACCCTTCTTTGGATTTA
The DNA here is from genome assembly GCF_037356315.1 of Lithobates pipiens. NCBI lineage: Eukaryota > Metazoa > Chordata > Amphibia > Anura > Ranidae > Lithobates > Lithobates pipiens. Next base: position 329,423,813 of record NW_027507764.1, on the reverse strand, counting down.
ATGCACTTTTGCTCCCCACCGCGAGGACCCACCCCCCTCTTTTTCCTCTTATTCCCCCCCCCCCTCTTCTTGACTCTTCCCTTCTTTGCTAATCTCAACCTCTATTTATTCTTTAGCCCATCTCTATATACTCTTACTTCTCAGCTTCACCTAAGAATCCATCTGGCCACCGGGCATAGCCTTGGGTGAGTTGGTTACATGGATAGATACTCAGGACTATTTACAGTCAGGCCCCTATTGAGACAAACTCTTCAAGTATTTGTTAAAAATCAGACGCGGTCCTACAGGCATTCCTGAAATCTTTGTTAGCAATAAAATATAAATATAATCAGTGTGCTAATATAAAACTAAATATCATACATCTTCCCACTGTTTCTCTGTGCTTATTTGATGTATATCCAAAATCAATAATAAATATATTATGAATACCCTTGGGAATAAATATGAATAAAAATAAATTAATAAATTGTGAATAAATAAATTCCGTATAAAAAAATATTTTGTGTTTAAAAAAAAATAAATTTAATCAATCCCGCGTATATACTTATATCACTGCATCCAATAAACGTAATAAAAATCTGAATTTAAAATATAATAGATTGTACCTCTCTCAGATTAAACCATGATCAAAATGACTCACATATTGAAAACCACAAGAATCAAAATTAATTTAATTATGTCTGGTGTTCAGCACTCCCATATACATTGTCTGCAAAACACCAGGCTGGGAAAGCTAGCAAAAAAATTGTCCCGCTATTGCACATGTGCTCCTTTCACTCTTGATCCTCAATCCTTTGACTCTTATTCACCATAAGAAAAAGAAAAACAGGAAAATAGTGTACTACTGCGATATTAAAGATCGACTATGTATGCACATAACTATGCACTCACAGACCCATTGCGATACAGGCATAAGGTAGCATGAGGGAAAACGTCAGGTTACACTCCGTATCTCCAAACACTAGCCGGCTTGACGTCACTGGCTCCTCCTCCCGATGCATTGCATCACAGGTCACGTGACATTCTCAAGGGGCATGAGCCTGGTGATGCTCGTGGGGGAGTTTAAAGCCGCTTTTGTTTTGTGGTTGCCATAGTGACTACAGGAATCATTGTATCATCATGGCATTTCCTTCAAAGCCTTACACACAGTGTGCTACAGAAAAAAGGATACAAACATCTTTTTGATACAAATATCGCCAATTAAAACATTTGTTTGCCTTACTAGAAACAAACATACATATCATTTATTAAATGTAACTAAGACTTACAATATGTCGCTGAGACCTAAAAATCTTACATTAAAACAGTGGCAAAAGTATTTTATATTGTTTCCTAAAATAAAATAAAAACACTCACATTTTAAAGGGCCCATACCTAGTCACTTTCCTACATACCCATATCCTCAAACAGGAAAAAAAGTATTTATAATAAAAAATAAAAATAATTAAATAAGCATAGATAAAATTTGGTGGTTAGAAATCAGATATAAAACAAAAGTCCCAAAGGCGCAAAACAATTGATTTAAAAAATCCAGCGGGATTCCATTTTGCTTAATTCCCTAATTTTGTGGCTACCCCTCCAATTGGGTTTTTATTTCTCTATGACCCAAAATTTTAGATCAACAATATTTTTGTTATGTACCTCTGCAAAATGTCGAGAGACACTGTGTTTTGGGAATCCAACTTTTATATTCTGTACATGTTCACAAAGTCGTCTCCATAGAGGACGCTTAGTTCTTCCTATACTGTAAGGAGCATGAGCTTTCCAGCATGTATACTACCCCCTCTGTGCAACACAAGATACAATTCTTTTATAGAATATTCCTTTTTTGTCGTGTTCGATATAAATGTATTGCACCTTTGTCCCTTCTGTTTAGTGTTACAACATGCATAGTATTTTTTACACGGGTAAAGCCCCTTGCCTTGAAAGAAAACCAAATTTTGCTTACTTGGTGGATCCGGTACATTTTTTATAATCAATTCTCTTAGTGTAGGGGCTCTTCTGTAAATAAACCTAGGTTTTTCTGTTAAAATTTACTCCATATCAGCTTTCAAAAGTGGCCAGTGCTTTTTAATTAACTGTTCAATCTTCTTATGTTATGCATTATAATTAAATATCATTGGCGGGCCTTTATCCTTTTCTGATTCTTTTCTCTTTATCCACAATAAGAGTTGCTCTTGGTGTTTCCAACACCTCTTTGATTTTCTCTTTTATAAAACCTTCACCGTACCCTTTTTCCATAAAATGTTTTCCAATTTGTTCAGCCTGTTCTGCATATATCTGTATGCTACTACAATTTCTTCTGATCTTAGTCATTTAGGGATGTTAATGAGCTATGGGTCATGGTGGCAGCTATCTGTTGGAATATACAGGTAACTGTTTCTTTCCACTGGTTTGAAGTATGTTTTTGTCGAGAAACCATTTTTTTCCAAAATTACTTCCAAATCCAAGAATTTTACACTTGTGTCGCTAATTTCCTATGAGAGATTTATATTTTTTTGATTATTATTTAATCTGTCAAAAAACTCCCTCACACTGTCTTGGTCACCTTTCCAGAGGACAATACAGTCATCTATGAATCTCTTGAACAAACTAATTCATTGGGGGGGTTCGTATGAAGTGTTTCTTCTTCCCACTTCCCCATAAAAATATTAGCTACACTGGGGGCATATATAGTCCCTATCCCTATGCCATTCAATTGACGATAGTATTCCATATTGTGCCAGAAATAGTTATGCTGCAAACCATATGCTAGACACCTTAACAGGCATCTTTTTTGTTTAGATATCAAGTTTCCATACGTATCCATGGCCCATTTGGTAGCTTCTATAGCATCCGTATGTGCAATGTGAAGAAGATGGCTGCTTAAGCCTAGAGCTCTCCACAGTCGGCTGTTTAACAGCAAAAAACAGGCAGGTATTCTCCTCTAAAAACATACCTAAATACTCTGCAGTACTCCTGGGACAGTAGGGGCAATAATGTCTCGCAAAAGAGGACAAGAAAGGGGACCAAAAAAGCTGTCATCATTTACATTTAAACAGAGCAGTGAGCTGACTAAAATCCAAGATGGCGCCGCCGGAGCTGTGAGGAAAAATAATAAAACTCACACAAACCTTTCTAATAGCCATCCACCTGAAATGATGAGGAATTATCATCCTCATATTCTAATGGCTCCTCTCAACTATCCCCAACATCTCAGGGACCCGCAAAATCACGGATGAAGCTGGATTCATCTTGTCAGGCAGCTGATACTATGAACACAGCTCTGCATAGTGATAATGCTATGTCCTCATTACAGACATCTATAGCTGCTTTCCCAACATCAGGTCAGCCAGTACTAGATACCACAATGAAAGAAATGCTTGTGTCATTACAATCATCTATTATATCTAATCTATCCTCCATGATTCATAAATTCTCTCTTGATATGAAACATATGGATGGTAGACTGCAATACGTTGAAAACAAAATGGAGGAATGCACTGAAACAGTGAATGAACTAGTGGATGCATGTACAGAATAAAAAGATGATTCCATGTGGGTCAAGATGAAATTGGCAGATCTCGAAGACCACTCACGTCGAAACAACATTAAAATGAGAGGAATACCAGAGTCTGTTCTACCTATGGACTTACGTAACTATGCAAATACACTATTTTATACATTATTGCCAGAATTATCGCCGATTGAACTTACAATCGATCGTATTCATAGAACTCCCAAACCAAAACATCTAGAAGAATCAATTCCTAGAGATGTTATTCTGCGAATTCATTTTTATTAAGCTAAAGAGCAAATTCTCTCCATAGCGAGGGAGCTAACTACTCTGCCACCACCATACTCAGATATACAATTATTCGCCGATCTCTCGCAATTTACACTACAAATGAGAAGACAGCTCAAAACTGTAATGAAGGCATTATCTAATCATAAGATCACATACAAATGGAGACATCCAGCCACTATCTTGACCACTTACAACGGGAAACATTTTGCTATATCTACCATTGAAGATGGCATGCAATTACTCCAAACATGGGGTATTATAGTTGATCTTCCACATAACACCCTGCCTTGAAGGAAAAAACTAATTTGTTCCACTTTGGACAAAAACGTGAACAAAATAGAATTAAATACAAATGAACTACTCCTGCCTGTTAACTCATATGCATTACTGACATATACGGTCTGGTTTGATGCTCAATACCTTACTACCTGAACTTCACCCCCTATCTTGGTCAGCATTCCTTTGAGTGGATTACTGCTGACTCTTGGAAAATATTTTTTTCTTTACTCTTTTTTTTCTCTTCTTAAACTAGAGAATATTCTTTTAGGAATATATAGAATTATAGTAAAATCTAATTTTGATATATATTAATATGTCTTTCAAAATATTGTCCCTAAATGCAAGGGGACTGAATCACCCAGCGAAACAAACCTCTATGTGGAGGTCTGCCTTATCCTTTAATTGTGACATATTATGTGTTCAAGAGACACATTTTGCTAAAGATGCATCTCCCAAATGTCAACATAAACATTTTCCTCATATCTTTCAAACAAAATTCTCCAAAAAAAAAAAGAGGGGTGTTAATAGCTATTAGAGATACTATTACATTCAATTAGATAATTGTATCACTGATCCTGAAGGTCGCTATGTTTTTTTGATTTGTACCATTGACAATATTCAATACACCCTTGTATCTATTTATGCTCCGAATATGAGGCAAATGCATTTCATAAAATAAATGAAGAAAGGCGAAGAAAGTTCAAAAAGGATACCTCCTGATATGTGGAGATTTCAATTTGATTCCAAACAATGATATGGATTCTTCTGCTAAGTCCAAACGCTATGCTTCTCCCCTTGATAAGTTCATAACTTCAAACGACTTATTTGATGTGTGGAGATGTGGACATGCTAATGAAAGGGATTACACATATTTGTCACCACGGCACAATATCTACTCCAGAATTGACTTATTCTTGACAGATAAATGGCTGCTTGACAAGATTTCATCCTCCCATATACATACGGCCACGTGGTCAGATCACGCTCCCATTAGCATGTCTATAACAACCACTTCATCCCAACCAAATTCATATATATGGAGAGCTAATAACTATATTCTCCAAAATGAAAATTACTCCACAACACTCCAACAACACCTTACTGAATTCTTTTCAATTAATTTGACGTCTATATCTGACCCAACGATATTATGGAATGCTCATAAAGCTGTTATGAGAGGGGTGTTTATGCAATTAGGTTCTAAAGCTAAAAGAAAGAGAACTCAGAGAATGGATGAACTTACTAAGGAGATAGCCAAAGCTGAGGAACACAATAAAAATGATCCTTCTCCTTTCATTAAAACACACATTTTCCAGTTACGTAATGAATTAAGAACACTACTTCTAGAGACATATGAGAAAGGGAACAAAGCAGGGAAAACAATGGCATTACGCATTAAAGGTTATCGATCTAAGACTAGAATTCCATTCCTCTATCATCCTCACACTAATGAAAAATTGCTTAAGCCTCCTTCAATAGCTGAAGCATTTAGCTCATATTATAATGATTTATATAACATTAAGAACGATGGCGATACCCATCAACCTTCTCAGGAGGAGATTGACACCTTTTTGGAGTGTGTCAAACTTCCATCTATTTCCCCACAACAATTAGAATTTCTCAATTCTCCCTTTACTATCCCCAAATTTCTACAAACTATCCGTATTCTTCCTAACTTGAAATCACCTGGTCCAGATGGTTTTACAGGGGAATATTTAAAAAAAATTCAAAGTACTCTAGCACCTATACTATGTGATATTTATAATTTAGCAGCCAATTCTTCATCATTTCCCAATGAAATGCTGAATGCTCTTGTTGTAACTCTTCCAAAACCAGATAAGGAACCATCTTCACCTAAATATTTTAGACCAATTTCCTTATTCAATTTAGATGTTAAAATGCATGCGAAACTTATAGCCAAAAGACTAGATAGTTTGTTACCCTCTCTTATCCATAGAGATCAATCGGGTTTCACCAAAGGAAGACTAGCATCGGATGCTACTAGAAGAATGATAAATATAATACACCATGTAGAACTCACCAAATCGCCATCCCTGTTTCTGTTGCTTGATGCTGAAAAAGCGTTTGATAGAGTTCATTGGGGATACTTGTCATCAGTTCTGACAAAATTTGGCTTAACAGGTCAAATCAACAAAGCAATATTAGCCCTGTACTCTGTCCCCTTGGCTCGAGTGTATACTACGGATTCTTTATCACCTCCATTCCCAATAACAAATGGTACACGACAAGGATGCCCCTTATCCCCCCTAATTTTTAACCTTGTTATTGAACCCCTAGCTGAGAGTATTGGGTCCAACAAAAAAATTCTAGGAGTTACCATTGCTGAACAAGAACATAAAATCAACCTTTTTGCAGATAATGTTGTTCTTATGATTACTGATCCTGTGAAAGCCTTACCGGAAATTCAGGAAACACTAAATATGTTCAGCAAAGTTTCTTATTACAGGCTTAACGCGAATAAATCTTGTATATTGAACTTGGGGATAGATGAAAATACTACTAAACATCTTAAATTAAAATTCCCTTATACATGGACTGAAAGTACAATTAACCACTTGAGACCCGCGCTATAGCCGAATGACGGCTACAGCGCAGATCTCCTTTGCCGGGACTACATCTATTGACGTCGTCCCGTGCACGAGCAGCCTGCGCGCCCCCTGAGGGGCGCGGGCGGCGCTCTCTGTGATCGGCGAGTCTATGAGACTCGCCTGATCACCGATCCGAGCAAGGGGTCGATCCCGACCCCTTATCACGTGATCAGCTGTCAGCCAATGACAGCTGATCATGTGATACAACGGAGCCGGTAATCGGCTATTATTCCTCCTCGCGCTGACAGTGTCCACCTGCCCCCTGCTTTGCCACATCAATAAAAAATGTGTCCCCCCTGTCAGTGCCACCCAGCAGTGCCCACAATGCCACCCAGCAGTGCCCACAGTGCCACCCAGCAGTGCCCACAATCTGCCTCAACTAAGGTGCTGCACCCCAGTGCCACATATCTGTGCCCATCAGTGTCATCTACCAGTGCCCATCAGTGCCCAGCAGTGCTGCCCATCAGTGCCCAGCAGTGCCACCTATCAGAGCCACCTGTCAGTGCCACCTATCAGTTCCCATCAGTCCCATCTATCAGTGGTACCTATCAGTGCCCCTTAGTGCCACCCATCCATGCCACCCATCTGTGCCACCCATCCGTGCCATCTTATCTGTGCCCATCTTTGCCCATCAGTGCCGCCTTATCTGTGCCCATCGGTGCCGCCTTATCTGTGCCTATTAGTGCCGCCTTAACTATGCCTATCAGTGCCCACCAGTGCAGCCTATCAGTGCCCACCAATGCAGCCTATCAGTGCCCACCAGTGCAGCCTATCAGTGCCGCCTCATCAGCGCAATTCAATGAAGGAGAAAAATGACCTGTTTGCAAAATTTTATAACAAACTATTAAACATGATTTTTTATTTTTATTTTTTGCATCTTTTTTTGTTTGTTTAGCAAAAAATAAAACTCCCAGCTGTAATTAAATACCACCAAAAGAAAGCTCTATTTGTGGGAAAAAAATGATAAAAATTTCATTTGGGCACAGTGTTGTATGCCCGCACAATTGTCATTCAAAGTGCATCAGCGCTGAAAGCTGAAAATTGGTCTGGGCATGAGGGGGGTTTAAGTGCCCAGTAAGCAAGTGGTTAAATATTTGGGTATTCAATTATCAAATTCATGTAAAACACTGTTCCAATATAATTATATTCACTTCGTAATGCATTACAAGAAAATCTCACTAAACTAGCATCCCATGAATTTTCATGGATGGGACGTTTGGCAGCAATGCTTCACCTTCCACAAATGTTATACTTTTTTAGAACTTTCCCGATTACAATTCCGTTAAAATATTTCCAATCCCTTCAGACTCTGTTTTCTAGATTCATCTGGCAGGGTAAAAAAAATCTAAATGTGCTCATTCAAACTTAGTGAAGAAACGTCAAGCTGGGGGAACAGGGTAAGTGGATTTCCAAGATTATTATTTAGCCTTGGTTCTTACACAGTCTAAGGAATAGTTTCTATCTCCCTCATCTACAATTTGGGGGAAGATGGAAACTGCTAAGGTCCCAGGAAATAATCTATCAATATGGATTACTTCCATGGCACTTGGAGCCAAGATACCTTCTTGCATCTCCCCAACAATATTAGCAACACTTAAATCCTGGGTTTGATTTCTGCATCTAACTTCCTCACATCCTCTTCCTACCAAAGTCCAAATTCAGCTAAATACTCTACATAATTTCATGAAGACAACCTCATTTACACCATGGATAGAGAAGGGAATTAAATATCTATCTGATCTACTTGATAATGGGGTGATCAAACCATTTGCTACACTTCAAAAGAAATTTCAATTGCCAAATTCAGATTTATTCCTCTACATCCAAACTAAGAATTGCATTTCCAACCTCCCATCATGGACCTATAATGTTTCCCAATCAGCTTGGTCCTTCCTTAAGATCCCCATACATCAACAAAAAGGGATCTACCTTTTCTATAATCTTCTTCAACAAAAAAGTGTGTTTATAAAGACTATCCCTTTAATTAGATGGGAAGAAGACTTAGGATACACCTATACAGTTGACCAATGGGAAAAGCTTGTAACACCACATATAAAGCCACACGCTGCTCTACATTATGGGAAGTATCCATTAAATTGACTCAACGCTGGTATCTTACTCCTGAGAAAATATCTAAATTCAACGGCACATTTGACGATGTGTGAAATGTTGTGCGGCAAAAAAGGTGATATGTTGCATACATTTTGGACATGCCCTAAACTTGGGAAGTATTGGGAACAAATCTTTCAAGTTATGTCTGAAATTACCAAAACAGTCATTCCTCCAAATCCCTCACTGGCTCTATTATCCATTGATCTTGATCAATATCCTATCCAGTTTAGAAATGTGTTTACACATATTTTGCTGTCAGCCAGGATCAGTATAACGAGGAATTGGAAAAATCCTGATCCTCCTTCCATAAAAGAAGTGATAGAATCAACTCAAACTCATTAAATTGATGAATCAATTCTAGCTCTTTGGCTCCACAAAAAAGAACATACTCATAAGATATGGCAGCCATGGTTAAAATGGGCTAGTCCCCACAACATTGCACAAGTTCTTTGTTCCTAGATAACTTGAATTCAAAAATTACTTACCCCGCTCTAATATTTTAATCTTTGTTTTGTATCTATTAAATGACAGGTTACTATTACTGTCCCGAACACAATTTAGCACCCATAGGGGTGCTTGGGAATATATTTAGGTTCATCATCTTTGAATTACTTGAATTGGCAGTATATAAATATATGAAGATAATATTTATATTAGTTTTGTGTATTGTCTCCACAATGGATGTATTAACCACTTGACCACTGGGCACTTAAACACCCTTAATAACCAGACCAATTTTCAGCTTTCGGTGCTCTCGCATTTTGAATGACAATTACTCAGTCATGCTACACTGGACCTATATGAAATTTTTGTCCTTTTTTTCACATAAATAGAGCTTTCTTTTGGTGGTATTTAATCACCGCTGGGTTTTTTATTTTTTGTGCTATAAAAGAAAAAATACCGAAAATTCTGTAAAAAAACGAATTTTTATTTGTTTCTGTTAGAAAATTTAGCAGATTAGTAATTTTTTCTTCATAAATTTTGGCCAAAATTTATACCACTACATATCTTTGGTAAAAATAAGTACAAATTGGTGGATATTATTTTGTCTTTGTGAAAGTTATAGAGTCCACAAGCTATGGTGCCAATATCTGAAAATTGATCACACCTGAAGTACTGACGGCCTATTTCAATTCTTGAGACCCTAACATGCCAGAAAAGTACAAATACCCCCCAAATGACCCCTTTTTGGAAAGAAGACATTCCAAGGTATTTAGTAAGAGGCATGATGAGTTTTTTGAAGTTGTAATTTTTTCCCACAATTCTTTGCAAAATCAAGATTCTTTTTATTTTTTAATTTTTTTTCACAAAATTGTCATATTATCAGGTTATTTCTCACACACAGCATATGCATACCACAAATTACACCCCAAAACACATTCTGCTATTACTCCCGAGTATGGTGATACCACATGTGTGAGACTTTTACACAGCGTGGCCACATACAGAGGCCCAACATGCATGGAGCGCCATCAGGTGTTCTGGAGCACCCAGGACAATTCTGACATTTCTCTCCTACATGTAAAAATCATCATTTATTTGCTAGAAAATTACATAGAACTCCAAAACATTATATATGTTTTTTTAGCAAACACCCTGGAGAATACAATGGTGGTCTTTGCAACTTTTTATCTCGCACGGTATTTGCGCAGTAATTTTTCGAATGCTTTTTTTTGGAAAAAAAACTGTTTTGTGCTTAAAAAAAAAAAAACACAGTAAAGTTAGCCCAATTTTTGCATAATGTGAAAGATGAAGTTACGCTGAGTAAATAGATACCTAATATGTCACTCTTCAAAATTGCACACGCTCGTGGAATGGCGGCAAACGTCGCTACTTAAAAATCCCCATAGGCGACGATTTAATTTTTTTTTACTGGCATGTGTGGTTTGAACACCGTTTTCATATGTGGGCGGGACTTACGTATGCGTTCGCTTCTGCATGCGAGCACATGGGGACAGGGGCGCTTTAAAAAAAACATTTTTTTTTATTGTTCATTTTACTTTATTTATTTTAGTTTGACATTTTTTTCCCCAAAAATAATTTTTTTGATCACTTTTATTCCTATTACAAGGAATGTAAACATCCCTTGTAATAGGAATATGGCATGACAGGTCCTCTTTACAGTGAGATGTGGGGTCAATAAGACCCCACATCTCACCTCTAAGCTGGGAAGCCTGAAAAAAAAAAAAGATTCTGGCTTTGATCGTATTAGCGATTCGGTAGAAGCACCGGAGGGCGGAGGGCGGCGGGAGATGTCTATGGCTGGGTATTGCAGGGTATCACCGACTATGACTGGGTATGGCTGGGTATCTCAGAGCATGGCGTTGCAGAGTACTGCGTTGCAGAGCATTGCAGGGTATTGGCGGGTGTTGCAGAGCATTGCAGAGTGTTGCAGGGTATTGGCGGGTGTTGCAGAGCATTGCAGAATGTTGCAGGGTATCGGCGGGGGTTGCAGAGCATTGCAGAGTGTTGCAGGGTATTGGCGGGTGTTGCAGAGTGTTGCAGAGTGTTGCAGGGTATTGCGTAGTGTTGCAGAGTGTTGCAGGGTATTGCAGAGTGTTGCAGGGTATTGCAGAGTGTTGCAGCGTGTTGCAGGGTATTGCGGAGTGTTGCAAGGTGTTGCGGAGTGTTGCAAGGTGTTGCGGAGTGTTGCAGGGTATTGCGGAGTGTTGCAGGGTATTGCGGAGTGTTGCAGGGCATTGCGGAGTGTTGCAGGGCATTGCGGAGTGTTGCAGGGCATTGCGGAGTGTTGCAGGGCATTGCAGTGTTGCAGGGCATTGCAGAGTAATGCAGAGTAATGCAGAGTATTTGCAGGGAATTGAGGGGTTAATTTTCGGTGAGCAGCGATGTGGGCACTGCAGATGCAGCCCACATCGCTGTTGACACCGATCTCTTCCCCCTCCGCTGTACCGATCGGTACAGAGAGAGGGAGGGAGGAACCGGCGTCATAACATGACGCCGGCTTGTTTACAAGTGATCACTCCGTCATTTGACGGAGCGATCACGTGGTAAACGGCCGCGATGAGCTGCCGTTTACCGTGATTTGTGATGCGCCGGGTCCACTGGACCCAGCCGTCACGGATGCTCTCGTGTGCGCGCCCCAGGGGGCGCGCGAGAGCAGAATTCTGGGAGGCCGTTAATTAACGGCCTCTCAGAGTTAAACAACCGCCCTGAAGCCGTTAATCGGCAATGGGCGGTTGTTAAGTGGTTAATAACCTCCCGATCGTTATCTTTATTATCCCTATTATAATAGAGATAATTAATATGGTTTTCTTTATTATATATTTTTTTATTATTTTTAGATACTATTATCTATGTATATAAATACTGTAACTGATCTGTTATTTAGTCATAATTTCTGTCATTTGTCTTGATAAAAATGTAAACTTTAATAAAAACTATTGATTAACCACTTGCTTACTGGGCACTTAAACCCCCCTCAGTCCCAGACCAACTTTCAGCTTTCAGCGCTGTCGCACTTTGAATGACAATTGCGCGGTCATACAACACTGTACACAAATGAAATTTTTATCATTTTTTTCCCACAAATAGAGCTTTCTTTTGGTGGTATTTAGTTACAGCTCGGAGTTTTATTTTTTGCTAAACAAACAAAAAAAGATGCAAAAAAAAAAATCATGTTTTAATAGTTTCTTATACAATTTTGCAAACGGGTCATTTTTCTCCTTCATTGAAGTGCGCTGATTAGGCGGCACTGATGGCTGCATTGGTGGGCACTGATGGGCTGCATTGGTGGGCACTGATAGGCTGCATTGGTGGGCACTGATAGGCTGCACTGGTGGGCACTGATAGGCATAGTTAAGGCGGCACTAATAGGCACAGATAAGGCGGCACCGATCGGCACAGATAAGGCGGCACTGATGGGCAAAGATGGGCACAGATAAGATGGCATGGATGGGTGGCACGGATAAGTGGCACGGATGGGTGGCACGGATGGGCACTGATAGGTACCACTGATAGATGGGACTGATGGGCACTGATAGGTGGCACTGATAGGTGGCTCTGATAGGTGGCACTGCTGGGCACTGATGGGCGGCACTGCTGGGCACTGATGGGCGGCACTGGGGTGCAGCACCTTTAAGGAAGATTGTGGGCACTGTGGGTGGCACTGTTGGTGGCACTGCTGGATGGCACTGTGGGTGGCATTGTGGGTGGCACTGTGGGTGGCGCTGTGGGCACTATGGGCACTGCTGGGTGGCACTGATGGGGGGCACTTACTTTCATTCAGGATGGCACTGCGGTGGGCAGGTGGGCACTGGCAGGAGGCAGGTGGTCAGCTGTATTGCTGGCCGTGATCGGGACTGATGTCCCGATCACGGCCGCCGGTGATCGGCTTTTTTTTTCTCTCCTCGCGCTGTCAGCGCGAGGAGGAATAATAGCCGATTACCGGCTCCGTTCTGTCACATGATCAGCTGTCATTGGCTGACAGCTGATCACGTGATAAGGGGTCGGGATCAACCCCTTGCACGGATCGGTGATCAGGCGAGTCTCGTGGACTCGCCGATCACAGAGCGCGCCGCGCGCGCCCCTCAGGGGGCGCGCAGGCCGCTCGTAACCGGGACGATGTCAATAGACGTAGTCCCGGAAAAGTAGATCCGCGCTAATGCCGTCATTTGGCAATAGCGCGGATCTCAAGTGGTTAAAAAAAAAATGTATGATTTTCCCTTTCATGAACAAGAAAATAATGAAGTTATCCTGTTGGGCTGGTATAATAATGCTGTGGGGCTGGTATGACATTTTTTCCAGGGCTGGTTTTTATTTCCAGTCCGACCCTGCTCGGAGAGCAGAGAAAATCGTGCCAGTTTGTGAGCCCGTGGGAGGTGCATGTGGAGAAGGACACATACTGCCATGCTTGTGAAAAGAGAGGGTGTCTAGTTATCGGTAGGTAACGAAATAGAAAAAGGGAGAACCCCAGTTTTTTCCTGATCTCCCTCCATGTTATTAAGGAATCACATAAAAAAAGTAGATTATGCTTTAAGGAGGAGGGAGAGAATTGATTTTGCAGTGCAGTAAAGCAGACAATCTCCAGGTGTCTATCATCTGGGACTCCAATTCATAGTTTGAGTATCTGGATGCCCCGTCAACCAATCCATACCCACTCTGAGAAGGCAAGACAAGCTATAGGTTTGAATATTTGCTAGATCATGTTTGGAAAGAAACAACTTTTGAAGGAAATAAGGGGCGGCAGCCCTGCCAAAGGAATGAGAGCCTTATGGAGAATCTTTATGCCGCAGTAGAAGGGGAATAATTTGGAGGGAGTATAGGAGTTTGGGAAAGATTGGAATGGAAAGCAGGAAGCATTACATCCCTGTCTAGTTCCTTTATGAAGCGGGATGCTATTTCAAATATGACCCAAAGCCACCACATTGGCAGATGGGACAGAATGCATACGGTAGCAAAAATCACATGGAGGAAGGGGCCATAAAAACCGAATCTCTGGAGGGACAATCGTAATCAGTGGAAGCTAACATTATCAAAAGCCTTCTTGGCGTCTAGAGTGAGAATGGCTAGGTCACTGGTGGGGTTGGCTCTTGCTTGTTCTTTACAGACTTAAAGATTTTACCAATATTGGGCGTGGCTGAATGTCCTACTGCAAAGCCAGCCTTAGAGGATGGATTAGAGGTGGATTAGTGTTGTGGAAATTTCTCTATACGCTACGCGTATTGCACGTCTCCTGTGCTAATAAGTGCTCTGTCAGCCTTTTGGTATAATTCATCTTAGTACAACCCTGTTTCCTGTATTTCCTTAGTAAACAGACATAGTCACTGTCCTCTTACATCCTCATCTCCGCAGCTCGACTTTCCTCTGGAGAGTTTTGTTTTATTTATAGTATTTAACAATAGAGCTTGATGTTTTCACAAGTGGCCAGTCAAGCACAGGCATTCCTTCAAACAGGAGGAGTTATACAAATTTCAACCAATGAACAATGACTAGGGGAGTCTTATGGGTGTAATTGTCATTTTCATTCGAACGGTGATGACTTGATGCTGTGTGGTGACACGTTTGTTTTATTGACCAGGCATTATAATTTTGGATGGGTCCTTTATTACCCCCACCTTTGCCTATAAGAAACTGACGGGATCACCTGCCTACCTTTACGGCCATTTCTATTATGAAACTTTTTTGAAGCTCAGCCCTTGCTTTTTGAGGCTACATTATTATATACTTTTATGCTGAGAGTCCTGTGCAACTGCCCAGGCTGCGTGGCACTTATTGTGCATTATTAGCCTCCTACTATCATGAGAATTGCTGCTCCTGAGGAAGCATGATTCCAGCACAACATGTCGAGCCTCTGAATTGAAATGTCTGATACACTCGGATGTAGACTAAGACACACAACTCATCTGATACCCATATCAGGCAGTCCTCTAGGGACCGCTCCTGACTTATGACTATGAATATGGTTACTATATGATGTCAATGTCTATACACTATGTACAGGGTATACTATTAACCACGTCAATACAGTGCACTTACACCCCCTTCCTGATGTCACGGTCCCTACCGTGTATTTTGGACAGCCAGGTGTAGTCACGCCTCAAGTGGCTCTGGGTGGTATTGAACTCATGACTGCCAGTAGTTGTTCCCGTTACCTTACCTCTGAGCCACACCTCAGTTCTATTCTGCCTGCTTTCCAGCCATGTCTAGTTTTGCATTAGTACTGTGGGCAATTCTGTTTGTACCTTTCACTCTTGGATCAGCTGTGGCAGGTTACCTAATCAGCTAGGGTATAAAACACTGCCTCACTCTGAGGGCTTTGTCAGTTCATTGTCTCTTGTTGCCAAAGGTTCCTGAGTTCCTGAGTTCCTGAGTTCCTGAGTTCCTGAGTTCCTGAGTTCCTGAGTTCCTGAGTTCCTGAGTTCCTGAGTTCCTGAGTTCCTGAGTTCCTGAGTTCCAAGACTGACCCCGGCTACCGACCCTGGCTTGTATATCGTTTATTCTGTCTTCTGGAATCCCTGACTACGGCTTTACCTGGACAATCCTTTGGCAAATTCCTGCCAAGCCCCCGTGCACAGATTCACAGCCCAGGTAGCTTATCTGTTTGTTACTGTGGGCTGTGTTTATTTGCAAGGGTGAGCCTACATCTCTGCAACATGGACTCCAATCTAGGTAAGCCCTTACACCTGACCAGACCAATTTTCAGCTTTCAGCGCTCTCACAGTTTGAATGACAATTACTCAGTCATGCAACACTGTACCCATATGAAACTTGCGTCCTTTTTTCCACACAAATACAGCTTTCTTTTAGTGGTATTTAATCACTAGTGTTTTTTTTATTTTTTGTGCTATAAATAAAATAAAACGTACATTTTGTGAAAAAAATGCCTTTTTCTTTGTTTCTGTCATAAATTTTTGCTAATTATAAATTTTTCTTCATAAATTTTGGCCAAAATTTATAGTGCTACATATCTTTGGTAAAAATAACCCACATTAGTGTATATTATTTGGTCTTTGTGAAAGTTATAGAGTCTACAAACTATGGTGCCAATCACTGAAAATTGATCACATCTGATCAGGCCTTCAGTACATCAGGTGTATCTTATTTCTTGAGACACTAACAAGTCAGGAAAGTACAAATACCCCTCAAATTACACCTTTTTAGAAAGTAGACATTCCAATGTATTAAGTAAGTAGCATGGTGAGCTTTTGTAAGTTGTAATTTTTCCCACAATTCTTTGCAAAATTAAGATTTTATTTTTATTTTTTTACAAAATTGTCATATTATCAGGTTATTTCTCACACACAGCATATGCATACAACAAATTACACCCCAAAATACATTCTGCTACTCTTCCCAAGTATGGCGATACCACATGTGTGAGAGGTTTACACAGCTTGGCCACATACAGAACACCAACATTGAAGTAGTACCTTCAGACGTTCTACGAGCAAAAATGATGCATCTCATTTCACAGCCACCTATTACACTTTTGAAGGTCCTGGAGTACCAGGACAATGGAATTTCCCATAAAATTACCCCATTTTGGAAAGCAAACACTCCAACGTATAATCTATGAGGCATAATGAGTCTTTTGAACGGTTTATTTTTTTCCAGAAGTTTTTGGAATATGTGGAAAAAAATTAAAACGCATTTTTTTTTTACACAAAGTTGTCAATTTATAAGATATTTCTAATACACAGCATGTATATAGCAAAAATTACACCCCAAAACACATTCTGCTACTTCTCCCAAGTATGGCGATGCCACATGTGTAGGACTTTTACACAGCCTGGTTACATAGGGAGGCCGAACATTGAAGTAGTACCTTCAGGCGTTCTAGGAGCATAAATGACACATCTCATTTCATTCCTACCTGCTCCCAGATCCCGGCCCCCTTATTAAATCCCGTCCCCCCTAATAATTTCAGCTTTATTTTGAGAACCCGACCATCCTCATCACTCTCCTCCACTGATAGGACCACACAGGGGAGGTTTTTGTTGATGAGGATGAGCACACCCACTTTTCCTTTTAGCGATGCAGAGCCGTAAACCTGGCCTACCCACAATTTACAAATGCGGTTAAAGTCTTCTATGGGTAAATGGGTTTCCTGTAACAGGATCATTTCTGTCTTGAGCCACTTAAGGTGACATAGGATAGCCATTCTTTTATGGGAAGACCATAGCCCTTTGAAATTCCAAGATACTACTTTCATGTCAGGGCTATATTGGGGGGGGGATTGATACAAAAGATGAAGGTGAAAGTAAATGAGAACGTAAGTGGCACCAGGAAAATGCCGCCTGGTGGGGAATAGAAGTAGAGGGGTGCTTGTGTCCTGTAGAGAGGGGTATAGAGGGGTAACTAACAAAACAGGGGTTAACAAGGGAGAATGAACAAAAACATAATGCGTGGACTTCTCTTTCTTCCACATGGAAAATTCTCTTCCTGGGACAGCGTTACCGGAGATGTGAGGAAGACTCGTTCGCAGACTTTGGAAGGTGGGTGCCCCCTGGGGTAGGTATTATCCAATAAGATCCGCTGCAAAACCATAAGGTACGATCAGTGGATGTACAAAGAAGAAATCTCCTGTAAGATTGTGGGTATAAAGAACACAAAGCATTATTACATAAACATTAACCTGAAACCGTTTGACCGAGTAATAAGACAACTGGCTAGGGTTGACCAATAAACTATGAGGCAGTTACCACAAGAACATCAGTGGGGTTTGTTGAGTTTGGGCTTGTTAAAGTAGCTGGCCCTCTTTGACAAGTCCTTTCTTGGGCTGCGGAGTTCCCTGTTGCCAGGAGAGAGGGAGGGAGTAGACGTGGGTTGGGGTTCCATAGGAATATGCAAATAGGCTTGTAGATATTTGGCAGCTTCCTCAGGGTGTGGAAAGGATTTTGAATCACCAGTAGGGTCAGTAAAGAGCAGGATAGGTTAGCGTGAACTTCACACCTTTTTTAAAGAGTGCGACACATATGGGTTGGAAAGCCTTGCATCTGTGGGAGACCTTCTGCGAGTAGTCCAAAAAGAGAAGCAGTTTACGGCCATCTAATTGAAAGGATTTAGCATTCTGAAAGGAGCTATCAGTATAGTTGAGATAGCGGACAATGACAGAGTGGGGGAGCGCCAATCATTTGAAGGGGTTCCCAAGTGATGCGCTCTTTCTACTATGCATGGTGTCGCAATCCCCAGAGCCTGAAGTAAACATGTAGCATAGATCTCTTGCAGAGAGCCAGTATTGAATGATTCAGGGAGACATATGACCCTCAGATTGTTCCGACAGGAACGGTACTTGAGATCATCAAGCTGGTCTAATATGTATTGCTGGGTTTGAGCGTGTTATTGATCACTTGCTTACGAAGCTTGCACTTTGTCTTCCAGATTCTTCATTTCTGATAATCGTTTGCCATGTTCTTCCATCTCTTTCGAAGCTGTGTAATACCCACAGCCACAGCCTTATCGAGTGGCGAATCAAGGTTTTATATTTAGGGGGGCACATGGAGGGACAGGGACAAAAGTAGGGGGGGCAACTATAAAACACAATATATATTTATATAGAGAAGAAAAGGGGAAAAACTAAATTACTAGGGGACTGGAGGGTAACCAACCCCCAGGATTTTTAAATCGGTACCACATATGTGAGAACAATATATTAAGTTAAAACCAAAAAAGTTTTATTGAATAAACAAAATACATCTTATAAATAAAAGAGAGACATTTGTCTCCATATACATATGGATAAACCGAAATGAATATACAAACACTGGTGCAGATTCCACAGAATTCCACAATTTTTCCACATTTGTATATCAGTGAGCCTGCATTGTTTCTTTCCTACATGTTTCACTCTTCTGAGCTTCCTCGGGACATTGCAGCAACTAATGATGTGCAGAGAGAACTGCAAATATACAAAAAACAGAATAAATATTCAAACTGGACATAGAGAGTATCAGGGGGTACATCACCCTCCCTCCTCACCCCCCCCTCCTCTTTCAGAAGCAAAAGGAGAAGGAGGAAGGCCCTCCATGTCCACCTTGCATAGGTACAATAAATAGTTTCAATAGATAATTATACTTAGATCTTGTAATTAGACCAGAGCAATAATTAAATACATCTAAACAGGACATATTAATTGTAAAAAAAGAAAGAATTGTACACAGAAGGAAAACATATTTTTCTACATCACAAAAAGGCATTCCATTTAAATAGATGCAATCCCAATTATTCATAATTAATATCTGACAATATATGGATCACTATTTTACCTGGCTTTATGAACTGGTCCAAATTTGATTCTTTATCTGGATTCATCCCAGGTATGCATTTACATTAAATATTTATGGATACCCAAAAAATGCTGGAACTCAACTTAGATGAAATATATCTTCTTTACTCTCGTGCCTCTGCAGGCTCTTGGGAAATACCAGGGATCCCTAAGGGTGTTCTCCTCATACTCCTTCTGACTTGGTGGGGGTCTTTGTTCATTTACCAATGATTATTCAGAGG
This sequence comes from Lithobates pipiens, assembly GCF_037356315.1. NCBI lineage: Eukaryota > Metazoa > Chordata > Amphibia > Anura > Ranidae > Lithobates > Lithobates pipiens. The sequence continues at coordinate 329,404,061 of NW_027507764.1, read as the reverse complement.
ATTGACAAACGACAAACATTTTCATTAATTCAGGGGTAAGAGGCCTTATGTCTAATTTAATTTGTTTTATTCTAGTTTCATTTTATTTTATTTTTTATTTTATTTTGTTTTATTTTTATTTTTATTATTCTTCACCTAAATTGTAATCTTTAATAGTGTAGAACTATATTACTACAACATTATATGCTTCAAAAAATTGGGATTGCATCTATTTAAATAGAATGCCTTTTTGTGATGTAGAAAAATATGTTTTCCTTCTGTGTACAATTCTTTCTTTTTTTACAATTAATATGTCCTGTTTAGATGTATTTAATTATTTCTCTGGTCTAATTACAAGATCTAAGTATAATTATCTATTGAAACTATTTATTGTACCTATGCAAGGTGGACATGGAGGGCCTTCCTCCTTCTCCTTTTGCTTCTGAAAGAGGAGGGGGGGTGATGTAGCCCCTGATACTCTCTATGTCCAGTTTGAATATTTATTCTGTTTTTTGTATATTTGCAGTTCTCTCTGCACATCATTAGTTGCTGCAATGTCCTGAGGAAGCTCAGAAGAGCGAAACATGTAGGAAAGAAACAATGCAGGCTCACTGATATACAAATGTGGAAAAATTGTGGAATTCTGTGGAATCTGCACCAGTGTTTGTATATTCATTTAGGTTTATCCATATGTATATGGAGACAAATGTCTCTCTTTTATTTATAAGATGTATTTTGTTTATTCAATAAAACTTTTTTGGTTTTAATTTAATATATTGTTCTCACATATGTGGTACCGATTTAAAAATCCCAGGGGTTGGTTACCCTCCAGTCCCCTAGTAATTTAGTTTTTCCTCTTTTCTTCTCTATGTTCATGTAACTGGGATGTGGTACCTTTTTCTACTAAATCATATTGCTGACCAATAGCCCTCTCTATATATATCGTTTGTCTCTAATTTGAACTAGGGTGTTATTCGCCCAATCACCATTTTTATAGATGGGGCTACCTATGGTCCTAATATTCTGAAATAGGTTAATATTTTAGCAGGCTTGGTCTTGCAAATCTTCATAAAATTCGTTGTTCATTTCTGTTAGGTGCTCGTCTTCCGTGTATATACCCTGGTAGCCTAGGCTAGGATGGAGGAGCGGAGGTCCCGGTCACCGGTGGACAATCACCACACATACACACAATTGTACGTGAACAATGATTGTGGGTTTATTGGAGCACACACAGTAGTTTTATGCAGTTTGAGCTAGAGCACAGCCCTGTGGTTGAGCCAATCAGGGATCGCCACACAAAATATGCAAGATGGTATATTTTACTACGTCATCATGGTTCTTTGCACAAGCAATATTTCTGCCTAGCAGCAAAAGCTAAATATATATATATATATATGGTTTAGAATGTCCTTTAGGCGTGATGCAAGATAGGCCTGTGGTCTAACGCCATGAAGTTACTTCTGCTCTTGGAAAGGGAAGTAGCTTAACCGCATCCATCTGTTCTGTACAAACAACTAACCTTGTGATAATTCTAATTTCTTGTAAAAAACACATATGACCTTAAGCAATAGGTTTCCACGGGGTCACGCTAACAGTAATTTTCCATTACCCAAAATGGATGTCTCTTAACAAAATGGTTCCTTTATTACCTTATAATCCTCCCTTTGATCATCCTGTTGAAAACAGGAAGATCACATATCATCTATCCCATTTGTCGCATTCTTCCTGGTACCATACCTTAGGATCATGGGAAAATGCATCTAATTTAATAGTTTCATTTCTGGTATGTGATGCTTTAACAATTATACACATTATAAACCTGTAACAGGCATATAGGAACAAAATAAAAAGGAGTATCATTTTTATAGTCATGGCGGTGTTTTTTAACCATGCAAGTATTCCCTGGCCAAAGCTTAGGCTGGCAAAGGGGTCCCAAATCTTCAGGGTGATAGATACAGTTAGATATCAACCAGGTGGGTAAGAACACAATTAAAGCTGTACAAGATAAGAGGCACAAGGCCTTCATGGACATTGACAGGGGAATCATTGTGTCCGGCTATCTAAGGTCTTGTCCTTCTTCGTCGTTTCCTGTCGGGGTGTCCAGCTCCGTTTTGTCTTTTTGGAAGGGATCAGAGTCTGTCAGAGATATTTGTTCTATCCCTTTTTGGGCTTCTCGCAACTTCTGATCCAAGGTAAGTTGGAGCTGTTCTTGGGTTTGAGGGAGTAAGGATGCACTTTCTTCGAACAAGCTGTCTTCCTCCCGGGCTGATGAGATAGGGACAAGGCGGTTGGATGTTGACGTCTCGGTTGGAGGGTCCGGAGTCGAGGGGGGCTGCGGGCACCTTTTAAGACGACTGGCATGGATCCAGGTGTTCCCCATATCCGTCAGTACTGCCGTTCTCGATACCTTTTCCACCTTCCATGGTCCTGAGAAAGCCGGTCCGATACTCTTTCTTTGTGCTAATTGTTTGATCAGCACTTTATCCCCAGGGATGAAGGGATGCGTTGGTTCTGTGGGAAGAGGAGAAAAGGTGACAGAAACTTGTTTGTTTATTTCGTGGAGCATACTTACCAGATTTTTCACGTACATTTCCTGTTGGGAATAAATGTTAATGTCAGAGTTAGGGTCTAATGGGGGTAATTCTATATTTGCGGGGATACCCATTAGGATTTCGAAGGGTGAAAGTTTTGTCCGGGCATGAGGCGTAGTCCTGATTTGGAAAAGGACTGAAGGGAGATGTTCGAGCCATCCCTTCAAAGTCCCTCCTGTGGCTTTCTTTAGCTTGTCTTTAATGTTCCTATTCATTCTTTCCACTACTCCAGCACTTTGTGGGTGATATGGGATATGCAATTTCCATTGCATTCCCAGGAACTTGGCCACGGCTTGAGTTACTGAGGAACTGAATGCTGGTCCTCTGTCTGACCAGATAGTCGTGAGGATTCCAAACCTACAAATCCAATGATTCAACAGGCATTTTGCTGCTATGTTGGCAGTTTCACCTACGCAGGGGATCGCCTCGCACCATCCTGACCATTTATCTACTATAACACAGAGACACTTCAAGTTGCCCTTTTGTTTGGGCATGTGGGTGAAGTCTATTTGTAAGTCTGTTAAGGGTCCTAAGGGTGGAGGTAGGTGACCGTGTAGGCCGTGTCTTTTTCCTTGGACATTGTTCTGTGCACAGGTCAGGCAGCTTTTAGTCAGAAGTTGGATTTGTTTATTCAAATTGTTTGTACAAAAAGATTTGTTATACAGGTTGGTTAAAGGGGCAGCTCCTATGTGTCCTGGGCCATGGAGGTATGAGAGTATGAGAATGCAACTTGCTTCAGGTATTCCCAGTACCTTCCCCTCTTTTGTCCAAAGACCCTCTGGGTCTTTGGTCAATCCTGCAGCGACCCAGAAATGAACGTCCTGGTCTGTGGCCATTGTTTGTATTTGTGCTACAATTGTTTTGAAGTTGGATGAAGTGAAATGTTCTTTAAAGAAAACTGTTGTGGGGGCAGGGGGGTTAGGGGAGGAAGCGGCAGCTTGCTTTGCAGTTCTATCGGCTAGGGCGTTACCCTTGGATAATTTGCTGTTGTCCGAGGAATGGGCTTTTACCTTGATAATAGCCACTTCCTTTGGAAGGAGGATGGCCTGGAGAAGAGCCATAATATGTGTGGAATTGGCAATTAGTCTATTGTCTGCGGTTTTGAAACCTCTATTAGCCCATATCACACCAAAGTCATGCACCACTCCGAAAGCATATCTACTGTCGGTGTAAATGTTTACCTTTTTATCAGTGAATAGAATGCAGGCTCTAGTGAGAGCTTCTAATTCTGCTACTTGGGCCGAAGAGGGAGGTAGCGGCTTGGCTTCTAGCACCTTGTCTGGTAATTGGACTATCGCGTAACCTGTTAGGAAAGTGGAATCAGAGGGGCGGGAGCAACTACCGTCAACGAAAACATCTTCCGCATCTATAATAGGTGTATCCGTGAGATCAGGTCTAGGGGATGTGATGGATTCCACTTTTTCCACACAGTCATGAAGCTGGTCTGGGTCTTGTGGTAGACGCAGCATGGAGTGCAGGAGGTGGACAGCAGGGTTGCTAGCGGGAACATGTTTAAGAGATAGATTGTCAGTGTTCATAAGGGTAATCTCATAACCGCTGAGCCTTTGTGAGGTCATGTGTTGGGTGTTCATGTTCTGTATGAGGTGGGTGACAGAATGGGTGGTGAAAAGTGTCATTGGGTGGCCCAAGACCAGTTTGTTAGCATCCTGTACTGCCATAGCACAGGCTGCTAAATTCTGGAGACATGACGGCATGCCTTGAACCTGGACAGGGAGTTTCTTGGATAGGTAAGAAACCGGGCGGTATCCTGTTCCATGTTGTTTTTGTGAGAACCGCGGCAAAAGAGTTCCCTGAAACCACACAGTACAGCTGAAAAGCTTTACCATAGTCTACCAATCCCAGGGCGGGTGCACATGACAGACTGTTTAATAGAGCTTGAAAAGCTTGTAGTCTGTCCTCAGTCCAATCTATTAATTTAGGGGCTGTCGAGCCAGTAGCCTCTCTTAGGATACTATCATAATGAGAACAGTCAGGAATCCATTGGCGGCAATATACCATTGCACCCAAGAACGAGAGCAGGGCAGCTTTGTCTTTTGGGGGACTGAGAGCTCGAAGGGCTGCGGCACGTTTGGGGGACACTAGCCTTGTCCCTTCCTTTAGAATGCACCCTAGGTATTCTACCTGTGGCTGGCACCATTGTATTTTCTTCCTTGAGGCCAGATGCCCGGCGTGAGCTAGGTGTTGTAACAGTGATGTCGAATCGACCGCACAATCTTCAGCAGTTCGACTGCACAGGAGCAAGTCGTCCACATACTGTATTAGTACCGACCCACGCTCAGAAGTCCAAGACTTGACAGTCTCGTTGAGTACCATAGAGAAGGCGGCTGGACTGTCTACATACCCTTGCGGTAGGCGTGTCCAGGTTAGTTGGCCCCCGGCCCAGGAGAAAGCAAACATAGGTTGGGCTTCCTCTGCAATGGGAATGCTAAAGAAAGCATTCGCTAAATCAATTACTGTGTAGCATAGAGAGTCTGCCGGTATGCATGAGAAAATAAAAGTGATGTCTGAGACTAGGGGTGGGAGGGGAATCACTTGTTTGTTTACTGCTCTGAGGTCTTGGACGAGTCTCCACTCGCCACTGGCCTTCTTTACAGGGTAAATGGGTGTGTTCCAGGGGCTAATGATTAGTTTTAGGATACCTTTTAGATATGTAGTCATTGATCTGGGGGGCAATGCCTTGGGTCTTTTCGGGGGGCAGGGGGTATTGTTTGTGATATTGTGCTTCTGCGTCAGGGCGCATCTGAGGCGAGTAAGGCGTACAGTTAATGAAACCTACGCTACCTTTGTTTTCCGCCCAGATAGCATGTGTTTTGAGAGAGGCGGGGAGTAGCATAAAGAAGCCTCTGTGTGCATGTCGCTTAGGGCCATGTAAGTCACATAATGGTGAACTAGCGGTAAGGGAACCTTCTCTATTAAACTTAATGGTAATACACAGTTGTGCCAAGAGGTCCCATCCCATAAGGGGCACAGGGCATGAGGACAAGACGGCAAAAGTTTGGGTACATAATTTCTGTCCTTCTGGAGTGGCTACAGTCAGTGGTGGAGTGATGGGATGGGTGACAGGTGTCCCATTAATACCAATAGAGTTTCCCTCGGTGCATTGTGGTGTGTTAAAAATCTCATCGTTCACTGAACTAGAGGTGGCGCCAGTGTCTATCAAAAAGCAGACACGTTGTCCATCTACATGTAATATAACTTGGGGAAGACTTCTCCATGAGGGATTGTAACACACTAGGCTGAGGGAAGGGACATACTCTAGGCATCCCTATTGGGGTGGTGGCTGCCGATTGGATGGCCACTGCATAGGAATTCTGGGTGGTGGTCTATTGAGGGACTGAGGGTGCATTATTTGTGGCTGCAGAATTCCCCATCTAGTAATTTGGGTAAAGTATGCCTGGTATGTGGGCAGAGGTGATAACAGCCTGTTTGGTCAATAATTTGTTCCCTAATGCGGGGGTAAGTTCCCTGATCTTCCAGGTCAGATGGACTAATAAAACTGTGAAGATTTACCCTTAATATACGATGAAGGGTACCTTTCCTGGTGGCGGGATATACCCCTCTTACACCAAGTCTGCAAGAGAAGCCTGTAGGTCTAGTGGTCAAAAGAATCCACCTTTCGTCTATGCTAAGAAAAAGTAAACCTAGCGTGCAGCGTGAACAGGCGGGTGCTACCTCACTACAATCCGGTTCTTCATACTCTGTATTCATTTAACAACAGTTGGGTTTATTCAAACAGATATCCACTCTATATAATAATATCTTATACAACGTTAATACTCTATATACTTACGCTTGCACCTAAAGAGAAACAGACATATTTTTATGGTTTAGGATTTCAGTTTTAAAACTTTACATGTACATTATCAAGTAATCACATCATGATGCATTTCATTATTTATAGTGCACTTTAAAAGTTCTCAAGTGGGCGTCCGCTTGACCAATCCCTTTGTCACGGGCGTATTCTTTTACTTCCCGTGTTAATAAAACTATCACCAATAGTTTATAGTCAGACCAACCTAGTCTGACTTTTTCCTAAACCTATAAATTCCTTGCGAGCCCTTTTAACCTTCCGAGGGACCAGCCTAGTCCGCCGCGAAGGCACAGTAGCTTTTTAAACTAATCTATTTGTATGGTGGTCACCTGGACAGAGTAAGCATCTACACCTATTCACCATTAAGGTAAGAAGGAGCAAAATGACTTACCTATCACAAGATGACCCCACTTGCTGGTACCAGCTCTGTTAGGTGCTCGTCTTCCGTGTATATACCCTGGTAGCCTAGGCTAGGATGGAGGAGCGGAGGTCCCGGTCACCGGTGGACAATCACCACACATACACACAATTGTACGTGAACAATGATTGTGGGTTTATTGGAGCACACACAGTAGTTTTATGCAGTTTGAGCTAGAGCACAGCCCTGTGGTTGAGCCAATCAGGGATCGCCACACAAAATATGCAAGATGGTATATTTTACTACGTCATCATGGTTCTTTGCACAAGCAATATTTCTGCCTAGCAGCAAAAGCTAAATATATATATATGGTTTAGAATGTCCTTTAGGCGTGATGCAAGATAGGCCTGTGGTCTAACGCCATGAAGTTACTTCTGCTCTTGGAAAGGGAAGTAGCTTAACCGCATCCATCTGTTCTGTACAAACAACTAACCTTGTGATAATTCTAATTTCTTGTAAAAAACACATATGACCTTAAGCAATAGGTTTCCACGGGGTCACGCTAACAGTAATTTTCCATTACCCAAAATGGATGTCTCTTAACAAAATGGTTCCTTTATTACCTTATAATTTCTACAAATTTAGGTGTGTTTTTTTTTTTTTTCTCTCTCCCCTCTGATTGGCATGGCTAAATACTGTGGCAGCGAATTTGATGGCCTTATGGATACTTTTCACCATACTCAAGGCCTAACAACAGGAGGACTGACTATGGATCGGTTCTTCTTAAGACTCCAACGGATGCTGGAAAAAAAATCACGCATCTATTGGAATAAACACTATTTTCTGAAATATATTGATGATGAGATATCTCCTTGGGGACTCAGAATACAAATTTTTCCTACTATCTATAAAATAGAGTCTTCCTTTAAAAATCAATGGGAAGATAATCGTCAACAATGTTCTATGAAAATGATGCAGATACTATGTCTTCATTATACTAATGAATTAAATAACATTGATAATGAAATCCAAAAATTATATGAGGAAAATGGCCGGGTGGTCTCGCATGAATCGTTCCCAGATCGAGATATCAACTTGAAATCTATTTTGGAACAATATGTAGCGACTTTGATACAAAACAAAGAGAGGAAATTCATGCGGGACAAGCTGGCCTATGATAGTAACCAGGCATATAATTGGACATCACATCGAAACAATAAAACAAAATCCTTGAACAAACAGGGTAAAACAAAAACAAACATTCCGGAGCAGATGGATTCGGACATGTCCTCTAATTCTTCTATTTCTTCCTCTTCATCTTCACAGGTCACCGCGACTACATTGCCGGGCAAAAAAACACGCTACACGAAACGCACCAATGAGACTAAAGGGAATTCTAATATCAAATCAATCTCTCAAACACTTAATACTTCCATTCACACGAGAGCTTCGGCAGCTAAAGCAGCTTCTGTGAGTAAATCCAACACTTCCTCACTTTCACAGCCCAATTCGGGGTCCGACTCACAGACACCCGCGGCGTCGCCCCAATCCAATGAAGGGCGGGCCACGGCTGCCTCTGAGTTGGGGTTTCGCACAGCCCCCATTTTCAGTCAACCTGTCCCCAAAGGGGTGGACCAAACCCCGAGTCACTCCAGACCCAACAAAGTCCCTTTGAAATAATCAATCTTTCTTCTATTTCACTTACAGAGGCCCAAATTTCAGTCTTGAGATTGGGCCTCTCTTTTTGTCCCACACAACCTATTGACACGTTTGAAGTAATAAAGGATACGTACCTATTTGCACGGAAACTTATGTTTAAAGCTATTTTTGATAAGTCCTCTAGTGATGAACAAAACTTACAACAGACAAATACCTTACCTGAGGGTTTAAGCCTCTCCGAAGTTAAGGCCATCGAAGATTTGATGGAACTTTGGGAAGAAGGCGGTATTGACTCAGTAGACCTTGAGGAGGCATCTCTGCATTATCCTCAGATCAGGAGATAAATCATGGGCTCCTAGGGGTTACTCAATTTGAAAATATCTGTTCCTCACATCCAATAAAGGAGTACAAATCAAAATCGACAACATTTCCCACTCTACAAAACAATCCCAATTTATGGGCATTTGTGCAACAGGTTTCTAAGGAAATCGTTAAAACGAAATGGAGGGGATTAAAACAACCCAATTTAACCAAACAACAGAAGGAAGCGCTTCTGTCATTAAAATCAAACACGGCCATTACAATAAAACCAGCAGACAAAGGGGGTAACCTTGTAATAATGGATGTTAGACAATATGAAAATATGGTTCTTGACCTTCTTAATAACAAACAATGGTATCGAAAAATTCCAGCAACCCACATTGGTCATATCAATGCCCAATTCGGCAAGCTCATTGAATCAGCCTTCAGACAGGGAACTATCACTAAGAAAACGTGGGAATATTTACAAGTTCCCAATCCTAAAACACCTACTATGTACGTCTTACCGAAGGTGCACAAAAACCCCTTGAAACCCCCGGGCCGACCTATCGTCTCGGGACGTGGCTGTTTGACTGAGCATGCAAGTGCTTTAGTGGACGATTTTTTGCGTCTTTTTGTAGAAGATCTAACATCATACCTACGCGATACCTCAGACTTATTGCGGGCCCTTGATGGGATTTCGCTTTCTGAAGGCACGTGGCTGGTAACATTGGACGTTGAGGCCCTGTACAATTCGATCCCCCATGATATGGGGGTTCGGGTTGTGGAGAGCTTCATCACGGAGGATGGACGAACTCCACCCAATTATGTAAAGTTCGTCTTGGATCTCCTCTACTTCATTCTCACCAACAATATATTTATGTTTGGGCGCTCCCATTACCTCCAGGTGCAGGGGGTGGCTATGGGGACCAAATGTGCCCCCTCATATGCCAACCTGTACCTGGGGGATGGGAGCGTCAAATTTTCCATCAAGAGAATCTACAGCGATTCTTTGATTCAATCCCGATGTGGCGGAGATTTATTGACAACATCTTTTTTATCTGGACTGGGAATGAAGTGGATCTAATCACTTTTGTAAATCTGTTGGGAATAAACTCTTTTAACCTAAAATTTACCATGGAAAAAAGTCTTTCCAGGATAACTTTCCTGGATGTGCAAATTTTTACGGATAGAGGAGGTGGGATTCAATCCACTCTTTATCGAAAAACTACTGCGGCAAACTCACTTCTACATGCATCCAGTGCACATCCAGCTCCGCTGATATCTAGTATCCCATATGGTCAGTACCTCCGTTTAAGGCGTAATTGCAGCAATCAGGAAGACTTTGCCCGAGAGGCCAAACAACTGAGGTCACGCCTACGCCAAAGAGGCTACAGCAACAAAAGCTTAAAAAGGGCATATACACAGGTCAGAAAACAGGATAGGGCTTCTTTAATACACAGTCACAGACCACCCAAGACGGCATGTGGGGTCAGATTTATTACTACATTCAATGAACAACATTCACAGGTGAAGGAAATCCTTCAGAGATACTGGTATCTCTTGAAGGGGGATCCCCTTCTAGCTAAACACTTGCCAGAATATCCAGGTATAACCTATAGGAGGTCGCGTTCCCTGAGGGATTCTCTAGTACAAAGTCACTTTTCCCCTCCCTCCTTGGTGGGACGGACAAAAATGGGGTGTGCTCCGTGCCATAAATGCGGTTTTTGCAGATACCTACATGCATCTAGATCCATAATGTTGCCAAATGGCTATCTTTTTAGGCCTAAATTTGCTGTGACATGCCAATCGGTGGGGATAGTGTACATTATGATCTGTCAGTGCAATGCCTTTTATGTAGGCAAAACCAAACGTCCCTTTTTCCACCGCATCAGGGACCATGAATCCCCCATTAGCCATCATTTCGGTCTCTACCATCAATTTAATGATCACCTCATGCATTTCTTTCCACTTGAATATGTCCCTCCGGGAGATAGGGGGGGGGATTATAATCAGATCTTGTTACAAAGGGAAACCCGGTGGATATTCAATTTACAAGCCACCCGATCCCCTGGACTAAATGATGCGATTAGCTTTAAGCCTTTTCTTTAAGCAATTGTTTTTTTTTTTTTTTTTTCTCTCGTTCCCCTGAGGCATTTTAAAAGGGCTTCCAACAATTTATTGGAATGCACACTGATTGATTGATTGACTTTTTGAGGGAATATAGTCAAGAACTCACCATTTTGAGTATGTTCGAGACCCCCCCAAAAAAATTCAGAGGGACCCTATGGATTTCCCAATTGAAAGAGTCTGCACGGGCACCCCGGGGCAACTTTGGCCTATGACCCATCCAACCAGTTATGGATCTGGCCAGGCTTGCCCCTATTCTAATTAGGAGGTTTTTGTGTTGCAACCCACATATTGCAAATACTCTTTTCGTTACTATTCTGAAAATCGGGGTTTACATATAGAGGCTGACGGAAGGGCAGAGGATTGTATTTATCTTTTTTCTTTCTGTCATCCTCTTCTCCGTTTGATTTGCATATGCTCGATCCGGCTATTCCATTTAGGCATAGTCGCCTTTTTCCATCGTGGTGATCTGTTGCTGAAGGGTGTAGGTTATACCTTCAGCGCAGGTCCGGTGAGAGAGGTGTGGGCACACTCCTTGACTCCAGCCAGGTTGCAAAATGGCGGATGCGCCGTAACGACGTATTTCACGTCGTTCGCGCATGCGCAGTAAAACCAACACGCGCAGTAAGGAAATTCCTCCGGAAGACATGCCCGCAGCCCGGTAGTGACGTCAGACGCTACCGGGCTGGAGCCACGAGATAAAAACACCAAACCCGTCAGTGCTGTTTAGGCAGCGGACGGGAACTGACTGTGACGAGCTCCGCGGATGATTCAACATTTCCATATGTAATTTCAACAGTATTTGCCACAAACAGGTACGAATCTAGGGGACAATGGTCACCCTCATAGTATATTAGAAGGAGGGTATATTTTTTGATGTGGGGCTTTAGCTTTCTGTTTCCCCTTCATCTTATTTTTCAGATTGGCATAGACGATTGCCCTTTCTGCTGAATTTTACTATTCATAATTAATATCTGACAATATATGGATCACTATTTTACCTGGCTTTATGAACTGGTCCAAATTTGATTCTTTATCTGGATTCATCCCAGGTATGCATTTACATTAAATATTTATGGATACCCAAAAAATGCTGGAGCTCAACTTAGATGAAATATATCTTTACTCTCGTGCCTCTGCAGGCTCTTGGGAAATACCAGGGATCCCTAAGGGTGTTCTCCTCATACTCCTTCTGACTTGGTGGGGGTCTTTGTTCATTTTGCCAACGATTATTCAGAGGATTGACAAACGACCAAATATTTTCATTAATTCAGGGGTAAGAGGCCTTATGTCTAATTTAATTTGTTTTATTCTAGTTTCATTTTATTTTATTTTTTATTTTATTTTGTTTTATTTTTATTTTTATTATTCTTCACCTAAATTGTAATCTTTTTTTTGTAAATGGTTTTTAATTGAAAGATTTTCACAAAATTTTACAGTACAATGAAGGAATAGTCTCAAATATTTCCCCCATGTTGTCACAATATTACATAGCATAGTACAAGCATGTGGTAGGGGAGAGAGAAAAAGCAATCTGATGGGCATACTGTAGAACAAAAAGAAACAAAACATTAAACAAACAACAAAAAGAAAAACTCGAAACAGTTGGTCTGTCATATACCCAAAGGAGGAAGCCTGTATGCATAAAAGCAGTAATGTGAGTCACAGAAAGGTTAGTACATTATAACAGAAAGAGCTGAACACCAGGGTGTGGGTTCACGGCAGGTGAGTACTCTTATACCATGTATTCCAAATTTTCCATTTGTTATCAAACTGAATTTTTTTCCCCATCCTGAGGGCCAAGACTAGCTCATAGGAGTAATGTAGGGATGTAGTCGACCATACCTCAGAGACACTGGGGGCCTGGTCATTTTTCCAAAATCTAGCTATCAGAGACCTAGCCACCAGGAGGATGTGGGAAACAACAATTCTGAAGTCAGGTGGATATCTATCAATACCTAAGTTAAGAATTGCCAAGCCTGGTTCTGGGGTGGATAGGAAACCTGTAATATCGGAAATAGCTCGGAAAATAGCGTTCCAAAAGCTTCGAAGATGCTTACAAGACCAGAACATATGCAGTAAATTACCTACTTCCCCGCAGTTCCTCCAGCACAAGGGGGAGGACTCCGCCAGGCCAAATTTGGAGATCCTAAAGGGAGTGAGGTACCAGCGTAGGGCAATTTTCTGGGCAAGTTCCCAGTGTCCAACACACCTAGAGGCCTTATAATTAGCCTTGAGTGCCTGACACCATTGTGCCTCAGAGAAGGCACGGCCTAAGTCCTCCTCCCAGCGCAAAAAGGGACGAGATTTGTTAAAAACACATTTCTGCTGTAAAAAGTTGTAGAATAGGGATATACCTTTAGATAAGGGGGGATCAGCAGCAAGAAAGCGCCAAAGAGATTCCGCCACCGGAACATTGGTGACTCCACTACCTCGAAACAAATGGGCTATTTGGTAATATTTATATATGTCAATAGGTTTTAAGTGGAATTGAGTCCTCAGAGATTGGTACGGGACCATGGAAGGGCCCTGGAAAAGATCTTGCAATGATAGCAACCCTTTCCGGACCCAGTCTTTGACGGAGAAATTGGGAATTAGGAATTCTAAGGATAGTAGAGGGATAGGTAGAGAGACCGATTTGTAGGTCGAGGGTGTGGACTTAAGAAGATCTCGCCAGGCTTGCAGAGAAGCACAAACTGTGAGAGGGAGGAGCTGTGAAGGCCAGGGTTTAATTGAATCAGTGAGAAGAAGAAGTTTTAGGTCTTGAGTGGGGGTAAGGGCTCGTTCAAGGCAGCACCATTTCGGCTCGCTGGCCGAGTTAAACCAATGAGAGAGCTGTGCCAGCCTGGATGCAAGGTAGTAGTCCTTGAGATCTACCAGTCCCATACCCCCAGCCAACCGGTGCTTCAGTAGAAGTGATCTAGAACATCTAGGTTTTTTAGAGCTCCAGATGAATATATTCATCAAGAGAGTGAGATCAAGGAGGTGCTTCCTAGAGGGGGGGACGGGCAATGCTCTAAATATATACAAAATTTGCGGGAGTAATAGCATCTTGAAGGAGGCCAGTCGTCCCGACCAAGAGAGTTCATACTTAGCTAGCCTGTTGGCCTCCTTCGTAAGTTTGTCAATAAGAGGAGGGAAGTTGGCCTCCGCTAATCGGCTCGCGGATTTGCTTAGATTTATGCCCAAGTACGGGATGGTGGAGTCACTCCATTTGTATGGAAATGTGGCCATCAATCTTGCTCGTAGGGAGGAACTAAGGCCTGTATCCAGTATTACTGACTTAGAGAAATTCACCTTATAGTAGGAGATTGAGCTAAACTCGTGGAGTATCTGGTGAGCCTGTGGTAGGGAGGAGGATGGGGAGGTCAAAAAAAGGATGATATCATCTGCGAAGAGGTTGATTTTGTGAGGGCTCTCCTGTGTAGATATGCCTGTGATTAGAGAGTGGGATCGAATTTTTTCTGCAAGCGGTTCAATAAGCAGATTAAAAATTGTAGGGGACAGTGGGCAGCCTTGCCTAGTGCCATTGGAAATGGCAAAGGGCAATGATAGCATATTGGAGGTGAAGACCTGTGCTGAAGGGGCCGAATATAGGGCGAGGATGGCTGATAGGAACGGTCCACCGAAGCCAAACTTCCGAAGGACCTCGTCCATGTATCCCCAATGGATCCGGTCGAACGCCTTCTCCGCATCCAAAGAGAGGAGCAGAGAAGGCGTTCGACGGGCCTCCGCAAGTTGAAGAACTCCCAAGACACGTCTAGTGGCGTCTGAGGTTTGCCTGCCGGGAGTAAATCCCGACTGATCTGGGTGGATCAGCTGGGGGATTAAGGGGAGGAGTCTTTGGGCAAGAATTTTAGCGTAGATCTTGACGTCGGTATTTAGAAGGGATATGGGCCTAAAGTTGGAGGGGGTGTTAGGTTCTTTACCTGGCTTGGGAATCGTAACCACATAGGCCCTAAGCATCTCCGGGGGAAAGGAGGCAGATGAAAACGCTTCCGCATAAATTTCTGAAAGCACCGGGGACAGAAGGTCTGCAAATGAACGAAAATAATCATTAGTCAGGCCATCCGGTCCCGGAGATTTACCCAGAGGTAGGGATTGGATGCACCTTGTAATTTCCGCAGGTGAAATCGGAAGGTTTAGGGGTGCCAATTGTTCTTCCGTAAGGGAGGGTAGATTGATAGAGGAAAGGAAGGATTGTATACTTTCTATCGTGGGCTGGGGCATCTCGGAATCAAGCTTCAAATTGTACAGAGAGGAATAATAAGCAGCGAAGGCATCCGCAATCTCTTGCGGGTTAATCCTTTTCTGTTTATCCAAGGGGTGGTAAACATAGGGGATCTTAGCTTTAATTCTAGCAGCCCTTACTCTATTGGCAAGGTATTTGCCAGCCCGGTTGCTGGAAGAGTAGTGTGACAGCTTCAATGCATGTACATATTTATCATACCTGGCCAGTAATAGGCGGCGAAGTTCAACACGGAGCTGAGTAAGTCTGTGAGCCGTGTTGGAATCCGGCGCCAACTTGTTGGAGGATTCCAAAGACCGAATGTCCGCTAGAACGTCATTCAGCTTTTGGGTTCTAGCTTTTTTTATCCCTGGATGAGATTTGGAGCATTATGCCCCGCATAAAGGCCTTGTGGGCACACCAGAGGGTAGTGGGACTCTGCACAGAGTGAGCATTCAGTGTAAAAAATTCCGTCAAATTTTTGGAAATAGCAGCAACATGCGAGGGATTTTGAAAGAGTTGAGAATTTGCCCTCCAGACATAGGCGGAGCGCGGGGTGTGTTCCTCCACCACCTCGACAGAAACAGGAGCATGGTCCGACCAAGAAATATCGTGGATGGTGGAGGAAGACACCGCCTGCAACAGCAACCTGTCCACTAGGATCAGATCTATCCTAGAGTAAGTGTTGTGTCTCGCAGAGTGAAATGTGAAATCACGTTCACTCGCATGTTGGCACCTCCATGCATCAAAGACATCTTCAGCAGCAAGTAGAGGTTGGAGCCTCGGCAAAGGCCGACTCGCCCTGGACGTGGTGTCCAGGGCGTAGTCGACCGTTACGTTAAAGTCCCCACAAACCACTAGAGACCCCTTACGACATTTGTTAATCTTACGAAATAATCTGTTTAGAAACCTTAGCTGGTGTACATTGGGGGCATACAAATTAACTATGGTATAAGGCCTATTGTTCAGTACAGCTAATAAAATCAAATACCTCCCATCAGGGTCCATAATAGCGTCAGTAAGGGAGAAAGCTACCGAGTCTCTGATAGCAATAGCCACCCCTCTTTTCTTCTCAGAGGCAGAAGCCAGGAAAATGTGCGGGTAGTTCCTGTGCTGGAAGTATGGATTGGCTTTGTCAAGAAAGTGAGTCTCCTGAACACAAAGAACATCCGCATCCAACCGCTGAGCCTCCTTCCACAGGGAGTTCCGCTTGACTGGATGGTTGAGGCCGTGAACATTAAAAGAGACGAGATTAAGCGGCATTAGAGGTAGCAATTAGGTGCGAATGAAAAGGGAAGTAACCAGGGGCACAATGGGACCTCCGGGCTCCTAGCAAGACAGGCTTCCAAGGGTAGGCTAAGTATGGCACACATGGATCAGGGCTAGGCGTTGCAAAACCACTCGAGCAATGACAGACCGAGGCAGGGCTGCAATGGTGCAGCGGATAAGAACAATAAAACAGGAACCAAAAAAACAAAACAGAGGTCAATAAAAAAGGGAATCTCTGGTGAGATCCGAAGGCACTATAAATGCCCATTTACTTGGGGGGTAAAGAAGAAAAAGAGCGCTGGATGACCTCCAGCGACCGGGAAATCAAAATCAAATAGTAGGTTGCAGCAAAGTTCTCAGGGGGTTCTTGCTTTGGTTTTCTTCCGGCGTCTCCTCTGAACCACCTGCCAGTCTCCCTGATTCTCCAGCCGGCTGGGAGGAGACGATGCCGACGGCCCCACCGGCTCCTCAGGGATGATGTCGAGGGAACGTAGTAGATCCAGCCCTTCTTGCAGTGTAGAAACCACCGAGGATTTACCTTCATGGGTGATAAGAAGTTTCAGAGGATATCCCCATCGGTAAGGAATTCCATGATTCCGCAGTGCTTTAGTGACAGGAAGAAGAGCTTTGCGTCTCTGAAGGGTGAACTGGGAGAGATCAGCGAACAGCTGCAGGTGGGAGAATCTCTCTGGGAGCTGGGTCTCCTTCCTGAATGCCGAGAGCAGTTGTTCCTTGGCATGGAAAAAATGAATCCGCAGGAGAACATCCCGCGGAATATTGTCAGGCAGGTGGGACGGCTTAGGCAGCCTATGGATACGATCAATAATCACATCCTGATCCGACAAATCAGGAAGCAGGGTTCTCATGAGATCCTGGACGTATTGGGCCAACTGGGCAGGGAGGATAGTTTCAGGGACCCCTCTGATTTTTACGTTATTGCGCCTGGACCTGTCTTCCAGGTCCGCCATCTTGGATTTGAGCCAAGCGATGTCTTCAGACTGGTCATTGTGCGCGTCAACCAGAGTGTTATGGGCAACCGCAAAGTCCCCCATTTTTTGCTCCACATGATCTAGTCTGCCACCCAGTACACCCACTTCGGCTTTAAAGTTGCTGACACATTGCATAAAGTCTTTATGAAGTGATGCACGCAGAGAGACTAACATGTCCTTCAGGGTGGACTCAGAGACAGGCTGGTTAGTAACAGGGAACTCAGCTATGTATCCATGTAGTTCTCTGGTATCAGCAGAGGAGTTTTGTTCAGCGCTCACCTGCAATGCTTCTTCTGAGAGCCTTGGCCTGGACTTTGCTGGGCTGCTGCTTATCGGTGTGGACGTCCCTGGCGATCCCCTTCCCTGAACAGCCAAGGGCGTCGGGCTTCCCGAGGAGGCCGACGAACGACCCGGGGAGGAGCGCGTGCTGCCGCCGGCGCCATCTTGGCCAGGTTCGCGGGCCGTGGGCGGAAAGAAATCCGGCAGTTTCTTGGGCTGCCCGGACCCTCTCCTCTTTGTCGGCATCTCCAGAGGGTGAGGAGGCTTTCCGGAGCAAGGTAATGTATGTTCGCCGGCTCAGGGAGTCCACAGTGAGGATCAGATCCCGTCGCTGGAGCGGAGCTCTTCTCCTATGCTGCCATCCACCAGCGCGCGGTAGCCACGCCCCCTAAATTGTAATCTTTAATAGTGTAGAACTATATTACTACAACATTATATGCTTCAAAAAATTGGGATTGCATCTATTTAAATGGAATGCCTTTTTGTGATGTAGAAAAATATGTTTTCCTTCTGTGTACAATTCTTTCTTTTTTTACAATTAATATGTCCTGTTTAGATGTATTTAATTATTTCTCTGGTCTAATTACAAGATCTAAGTATAATTATCTATTGAAACTATTTATTGTACCTATGCAAGGTGGACATGGAGGGCCTTCCTCCTTCTCCTTTTGCTTCTGAAAGAGGAGGGGGGGGTGAGGAGGGAGGGTGATGTAGCCCCTGATACTCTCCATGTCCAGTTTGAATATTTATTCTGTTTTTTGTATATTTGCAGTTCTCTCTGCACATCATTAGTTGCTGCAATGTCCTGAGGAAGCTCAGAAGAGCGAAACATGTAGGAAAGAAACAATGCAGGCTCACTGATATACAAATGTGGAAAAATTGTGGAATTCTGTGGAATCTGCACCAGTGTTTGTATATTCATTTAGGTTTATCCATATGTATATGGAGACAAATGTCTCTCTTTTATTTATAAGATGGATTTTGTTTATTCAATAAAACTTTTTTGGTTTTAATTTAATATATTGTTCTCACATATGTGGTACCGATTTAAAAATCCCGGGGGTTGGTTACCCTCCAGTCCCCTAGTAATTTAGTTTTTCCCCTTTTCTTCTCTATGTTCATGTAACTGGGATGTGGTACCTTTTTCTACTAAATCATATTGCTGACCAATAGCCCTCTCTATATATATCTTTTGTCTACAATATATATTTATATTTTATTTATATATACACACACACACAACGCCTTGAAAAAGTATTCATATCCCATGGACCACCTCCCCATTTCCATCTGATGCCATCCTATCCACCAGATGGATGGAAAATAAGACCTCCATCCATCTGTTTTTCCATCAGGATCAGATTGGATGGCGGCGGGTGTCAGTGAACATCCACCACTCCATAGGAGAGACTGCCGTTTCCGATCAGGTCAGCCTAAAAAACTGACAGGACCTAGACCTGATCAAACCTTCTGTGTGAAAGGGTCATAGAGAACTTGTAATAAGTGGGAGAAGCTGGGGAAACCGGCTTCTTCTGATCCCCTGGCTCTACCTTCCGGCTTGCATCTGACTTCCTCCTGCCTGTTTCCTGCATCTGATGCCGGCCTGGCTTACAGACTCCGTGTATTCCTGTCTCCTGTACCTGGACTTGCTGCTCTTAATCTTGGACTGTCTTACCCTGTTTGACCCCTGGCCTGGCTTCTGATTCTGCTACTGAACTTCCATTTGATCCTCTCCGCTGGACCTCTTAAGCACGTCTGCTTCCAGTGACTTTGTTCTGCATCCCTGTGTCCCTTGTCAATGATGTCAGCCATATTGCCTGGTAATGAGGCTGGGGGAATGGGGCAGTGCCAGAGCCACCATGGATTGCGAATTAATGCATGCCTCAGATGCCAGGGGGTAAGTGGGAGGGCAGTGGAGGTGGTGGGTGCCTGCGAGCAGCGTGAGAAGGGCTTTGTTAGTGGGTGAGAACTGGAAGATTATACTGTCTTTAACTGAAAAAGAGAGAATGGTGAGCCATTTAGCTTTGTAATGTGAGCTTCAATTATCCACTTCTATAAACAGCTGTATTTAGCAAATCAGGTCAGGTTAGCATGCATAACATGTGAAAAGAATCTGGAACACACTCTTTTAGCCAAAACCGCACAGATGTAATATTCTTATGTATTATTTCACATATACCAGAATAAACCTATTTTTTTTTTTTTATTATTGTGATTTTATGTGATGGGCCAACACAAACTGGCACATAATTGTGAAGTGGAAGGAAAATTATACATGTTTTTTTACATTTTTGTTAAAAATAAATATGTGAAAAGTGTGGCATACATTTGTATTCAGTCCCCTTTACTCTGATACCCATAACTAAAATCTAGTGCAACCAATTGCCTTCAGAAGTCACATAATTAGTAAATAGCATCCCCCTGTGTGTAATTTAATATCAGTATAAATACAGCCCTCTGAGGTTTGTTAAAAAAAAATCTTAGTGAACAAACAGATTCATGAAGGCCAAGGAACACACCAGACAGGTCAGGGATAAAGTTGTGGAGAAGTTTAAAGCAGGGTTAGGTTATAAAAAAATATCCCAAGCTTTGGACATCTCACAGAGTACTGTTCAATCCTTCATCCACAAATGGAAAGAGTATGGCACAACTGCAAACCCACCAAGACATGGCCGTCCACCTAAACTGACAGGCCGGACAAGTAAATATTTTAAATATTATAATTGTGGGAAAATAAATGTTCCTTCTTAGCAGAAGTGTACATTCATAGAGCAAAACAGTAAATTCAGTTATTTTCTATTTTCCTATATTAAAAAAAATATATTTTTTTTTTAAATGTAGTTTTGCAAAAATTCAATGTCTGCTTTAAAATTTTAGAGCAATACAATTTCTAAAGAAACACAAACAACTTCAGCAGCAGGCGGTTGAAGTAAAGCCTTCAGAGGGCTGTTAAGAGCCATTTTTTGTCTGTGAAATAAAACATGTTTCTGAGTTATGTTATCTGAAGTTATTGATTCAGGGAAAGAAGTTACATTATGTTTGATTTAAATTGCAGATCTAGTATGGCCAAAGTTAGCACAGCCATGCTTTACAAATCCATTTATTTTGTACTGGTTCTGCCTGTTCCTGCTGTGTCCTATTTTGTTTTCACATTGTCACTTTTAACAAAGGATTCCATTATTGAGATGAAACAGTTTGAAAGTGAATAAATATGATTGATTAAGTGCAGAAGTGAATAAAGCTTACTGTATGTAGGAAAAATAAAAACAATGATCGTCTGCAACAATTTTTTTTTTAAATAACATGAATAGGATATAAAAATCTTACATAAAATGCAGGTAATATAATCATAATAATTTAAAAAATCTAATTAAATGAATATTAGATGATTATAAATATACATGAAAACAATAAGTTAAGACTAAAAGTCAGATAGATATACATACAGTTTTATTCAGTGATAGATTAATGATAGATTCATTTAAAGCACCATTATATGAGGGGTCTTTAAAAAAAATTCACACTTTTTTTATATTTAAAAGAGGTTAAAATAAAGTGTTGAAAACTTTTGAAGAACCCTTGTATTTATTTTTTTAAATGTAACAACAAAGTACCTGCTGCTATTATCCTCTTATGATCCCCTGTCCAGCAAAGCATTTGGAGCTAATCTGGTGTGTTGCACAGACATGTGCTAATAAGGTACAGTCTAGAGGAGGAGAGCACATGGTGAGCAGAGATATGAGCTGCTGCTGTCCTATTCTTGTCCAATCACAGGCTAGGGCAGAAAGATGACCAGTCTTCATTGCTTGACTGCAGCAGAAAAAGTCAGTTCAGCAACATGACTACCACAGCCATAGGCTGTAGATTGTGAGAATTATGAGGGTTCTTCAAAAAGTTTCTGCACTTTTTTTAACTCTATTAACTACTTGCCAACCACCCGCCACACATGTATTGCAGCAAGGTGGCTCGGCTGTGCAACTCGCTGTACCGGTATTCATGGTCGCACTTTCTAATTGGCCAGCGGGGAAGCCAGCCGACTGGTTTGGCGGACTCTATGTCCACCGGCTGCCCCCGATCGTTCCCCGCAGAGACAGAATGGGGATCTGCCGAACTAAACAAGGTAGATCTCCCTTCTGTCAGGGGATGACACTGAGATCTGTCTTCCTGCCAAGCAGGACGATAGATCTGTTGTTTTCCCAGTCACACAGTCCCCCATACAGTTAGTAATCACAAACAGGGAACACATTTAACCCCTTTATCGCCCTGATGTTAACCCCTTCCCTGCCAGTGTCATTAGTACAACGAATACGAAAAAAATATAACGAATGAATTTGAATGAATTCGGCATGATTCGAAATTATTTCAACCGCATTCGAAATTATTTCAACCGCATTCGAAATTATTTCAACTGCATTCGAAATTATTTCAACTGCATTCGAAATTATTTCAACTGCATTTGACATTATTTCAACCACAATCGAAAATATTTTGTGACCCGACTTTAGGGCCATGTATCTCGGGGTCACTTGGAGCTAGACACTTCAAATTTGGATATATTGTAGTGCTAGTATTATTGTGTTTGCATACCAAATTTGGGGTTTCTAGCTATAAGTGATCCTGAGATATGTGGCCCCAAAATCGGGTTGTAAAATGTCATTCTCTGCTCTAATAACTAATAACATTTTGCGACTCGATTTTGGGGCCACATATCTCGGGGTCACTTATAGCTAGAAACCCCAATGCAAACACAATAATACTAGCACTACAACATATCCAAATTTGAAGTGTCTAGCACCAAGTGACCCCGAGATACATGGCCCTAAAGTCGGGTCACAAAATATTTTCGAATGTGGTTGAAATAATGTCGAATGCAGTTGAAATAATTTCGAATGCAGTTGAAATAATTTCGAATGCAGTTGAAATAATTTCGAATGCGGTTGAAATAATTTCGAATCATGTCGAATTCATTCAAATTCATTCGTTATATTTCTTTCGTATTCGTTGTAATTTGTTATTTTTTATTCGGACATTCGGATGCATCAATAAGATGCAAAATTCGGCCGAATTTCGATTCGTTACGAAACGAATTGCACAAGCCTATAAAATACTATAATTCAATCTATTACAGTAGTATATAATGCACAATGTGTGTGTTTCTCTAATATAATTGTGGGGAATAGTGCTCCAGCGGGTCACAGAAGCGCAGAGTGCCGCTATAGCGAAGGTATTTAGCACAATTATATTACAGATTGTATGTTATATACTGCTTTAATAGAGTGGATTATAGGATGTTACAAGCATTTTACCTTGGTTCATACTGGGGATTCCTTTCAGGCAAGGAGAGAGAGGGGGAGAGAAAACAGCACATTACATGGTAAGACCTACCCCTAAAATAAGCCCTACTGTGTCTTTAGTTGCCAAAATGAATATAAGATCCAGGCTTATTTTCGGGGGAAACACGGTAGTAAAAAAATGTAAATAAAAATGCCATGAAAGATATATTGAAAGATAGACACTATAACTTTTGTGCAAACCTCTCAATATATGCTTATTGTTTTTTATTTTATTTATTTTCTTTTTTTTTATAAAAAATATGTAGAAGTATACATATTGGCCTAAACTGATGAATACATTTATGTTTTTGCATTTTTTTGGATATGTATTATAGCAGAAAGTAAAAAAATATTGCTGTATGTTTCAAAATTGTTGGTCTTTTTTTGTTTATAGCGCAAAAAATAAAAAACGCAGAGGTGATCAAATATCACCAAAAGAAAGTTCTATTTGTGGGAAAAGAATTAAATTTTGTTTGAGTACAACGTCGCACAACGTTAAAGTAACGCAATACCGTATCACAAGAAATGGTCTGGTCATTAAGGGGGTAGATCCTTCCACTCTATCCTTTGGACCCCTTTCACACTGAGGCGGTTTTCAGGCATTTTAGCGCTAGAAATAGCCTCTAAATAGCACCTGAAAACCACCTCCCATTCATTTCAGTGTGTCTTTTTACACTGGGGCGGTGCGCTTGCAAGAAGTTAGGAAAGTCCTGCAAGAAACATCTTTGGGGTGGTTTGGAAGCTAGAAGAAGCTCATTCTGATTGAGCGAAACATGTCGGCTGTCATGACACCAAGTGATTATCACCCTTGATGCTAATTTGCATGTCTATACATGCTCAATGGACTTCTTGAGAACTGCGGTATCCATCTTGAGAAAGGCACGCTGAGCTTCTGCTATAGAGACCAGACAGGAGGAGTGGCTATTGCCACAGACCTAGAGCAAGACTGGAGCTAATATCACTGCCTCCGACTGACTCCCAGTGCACTGCTTGAATGAGTGAGCAGGTTATTTCCTGTCACCAGACACAAGTCTACATTGCCAAAGGCTGGGTGAGCGAACCTGCCGGTCCAAGATTCGCTTTACTAGCGCCACGCAGTTGCATTCATAGTGAACTATTAATGATTAGGGGTGAGCAGAACACCCCCCGGTTCGGTTCGCACCAGAACTTTCGAACGGACCCCAAATTCGTACGAACGTTAGAACCCCATTGAAGTCTATGGGACTTGAACGTTTGAAATTAAAAGTGTTAATTTTAATGGCTAATATGCAAGATACTGTCCTAAAAAGGGTTTGGGGACCTGGCTCTTGCCCCAGGGGACATGGGTCACTGCAAAAAAAACTTTTAAAAACGTCCGTTTTGGCGGGAGCACTGATTTTAATGACGATTAAAATGAAAAAAAAAAGTGAAATATTCCTTTAAATATGGTGCCTGGGGGGTGTCTGTAGTATGCCTGTGAAGTGCCACATGTTTCCGGTGTTTAGAACAGTCCCTGCACAAAATGACATTTAACGGAAATAACGTCATTTAAAGCTGCTTGCGGTTTTAATGTTATATCTGGTTCCTGCAATATGGTTGAAAATCATTGAGAAAAATGGCATGGGTAGCCCTCCCTGCCCATTACCAGTCCCTTTGGGTCTTGTACGCATATTAAGGGGAACCCCATACCCATATTAAAAAAAGGAAATACGTGTGGCCCCCAGGCCCTATATACTCAGAACAACAGTATACAGGCGGTGCAAACAAGACAGGGACTGTGTAGGTTTGTTGTGTTAAGTTGAATCGGTTTGTAATTCTCAACTGGTACATTTTTAAAGTGTAGCTCCAGTTAAAAAAACTATTTTTAAGCTTTTTGGAAAACATAGGGAAGGGTTATCACCCCTGTATAATTTGTTTTGCCATCCGTCTTTTTCAGAGCATGCAGACAGCACGCACAATCTCCTAACAATGACTGAGAGCTCTATTTAAAATGAGCAAGATATTTAGCTAGATAGGTGGATATAGCGGTGTATACTGCGTTCAGAGCACGCAGGCAGCATACACAATCTCCTAACACTGACTGAGAGCTCTATTTAAAACGAGCAAGATATTTAGCTAGATAGGTGGATATAGCGGTGTATACTGTGTTCAGAGCACGCAGACAGCATGCACAATCTCCTAACACTGACTGAGAGCTCTATTTAAAACGAGCAAGATATTTAGCTAGATAGGTGGATATAGCGGTGTATACTGCGTTCAGAGCACGCAGACAGCACGCACAATCTCCTAACACTGACTGACAGCTCTATTATAAAAGATAGATATATCGCTAGATATATAGGTGAATATAGCGGTGTATACTGCGGTCAGGGCACGCAGACAACAGCCACTACAGAAGAGCAAGAACTAAAAATCGGCCGATAACGATCGGTGTATACTGTGTTGAAGGTACACAGAACACCCATTAACTGCTACAGATGCCAACACACTACACAAGGCCGCCGCGCTGGCGGCCTTATATAGTGTGGGGCGTGTACTACACAGCCTGAGCTATGATTGCCCACAGGCATCCTGCCTGTGGCCAATCATGGCTCTCCTCACTGCCGGCGCTGTGATTGGCCAAGCATGCGGGGTCACAGTGCATGCTTGGCCAATCATGAGCCAGCAATGCACTGCGCCATCACAGTGCATTGTGGGCCGTGAGCGCCACACGAATTTGGTGCGAACGGCCCATAACGTTCGGAATTCGCCGAACGGGCGAACAGCCAATGTTCGAGTCGAACGTATGTTCGACTCGAACACGAAGCTCATCCCTATTAATGATTATACACAGATAATTAACACTATTATCCACTATAGGCCACAATCAGCGATGCAGAGACTGTGTTATTTATCCCTGACTTCACTGAATATATGCCCCCATAGCCCTGTATCCAGTGGGAAATCCCAGGATGGAAAGACACCCAGAACAGCTTGCTGTGAAAAAGTGCTTGCTGTTCAAAAAACGGTGACCCAAGGATCCTTTTCTTGGCTGATATATTCATGGAGTCGCACATCCACACATTTGCCTATATGAGTATTCAACCTGGGCAATAATGTCAACAATCGATCAGACATCTGTCATGACTGCAGTAGTGTTCATGTCTGCTCACCTTTCTGTTGTGTTCAGCTTAAAGGCCAGTCACTGTTCACTTGCATGCTTAAGTAATCTTCCCTCAATCATGGCTCCACTCCAGCCTCTAACTAGGAACACTATATTAACCTGTGTATGGCAAGCCAAGCCTTGCTGCTCAATATTGTGTGTTTGTCTTCCTGTGTGCTTCTTGCTGTGGGCTCTACGTCTGTTTCTGGTCACCGATCTTGGCTTGTTCTTTGACTATCCCTGCCTACTTGTTACATTGACCTTTGTCGTGTTCTTTGTCTAATCCTTGTCTGCTAGTAGCCCCGACCTTTGGCGTATCTGCTGACAATCCCTTGTTTTCCTGGACTGCTGCTTTCTCTATCCTGCAGTAGCCTACTGTGAGCGTGAGCTGGGAGACCCTGGGGGCCGCAACCTGGAGCCAGTTGCAGCGAAGTCCATCCTCACCAGTAGAGGCTCTGGTGAACACCCTCTGGCTCTTAGACTCTGCGCCCTGGGGAATCTTATGCTCTGGCTCCCAGTGGGATCCGTGTTGGTGCTCCAGTGGACCTGCTTTCCTGAACCACCCAGAGCTCCATCCACAGCAGTTAGCAGTAGGGTCCTCCACCTTAGCAGTGCACTCCTGACTCCAACGGTGTGCATCTGTCACCTGGCCTCAGATGACCTGACAGTTTGATCAGCCGTGGGCCTGGCTGATGTGCAGCTACCCGCTGATGATCTGTTGCAGGGCATAGTCCGCAGACTCGAGACCCAGGAATCTAATCAGACTCAGGTGATGCGGATTTGGCTTCCCACATTTTCGAGCAGCTTCAAGCCTCCTTAAGAACCTCGATTCAGCAACCTCAATCGGCTGCTGTACCTATTCTGGTCGCAGTCACAGCCACACATTTGCTGCAACTGCCAGCTCCGTCCCGTTTCTTGGGGGACTTCAAGGCCTGAAGAGGGTTCCTCAGCCACTGCATCATTCACTTTGAGCTCCATCCTCAAAACTTCTCATCTGATCGGGCAAAGGTAGCCTACACTTTTTCCCTCCTCTCTGGTGAGGCTTTAGCCTCGGCTACTCCCCTACGAGAGAAGAATAATCTAGTGGTTTCTAGCCTGTCTGGCTTCTTGAAGCCCTTTCGGAATATCTTTGAGGAACCGGGTTGGGTTTCTTCAGCAAACAGTGCCCTTTCACGTCTTCCCCAAGAGTCTTCCTTAGTGGGACAGTATGCCCTTCAGTTTTGTATACTACAGCTGTGTTGAGTTGGAACAATGAGGCCTTTGTTGCAGCCTTTTTACATGGCCTTTCTGTCCGAGTGAAGGATGAATTAGTGGGAAGAACCATCCCCGCTGGTCTGAACAATGTCAACTCCTTGTGTAACCAGATCGATATTCGCTTTCAGGAGAGGTCCCTAGAAAAGACGCCAGCACTCCCTGGTCCCTAGTCAGCCTGAGCACCCCTTCCTTCATCTCATCTCTGCCAGCTGAGGAACCCATGCAGCTGGGCCAGACTAGGCTGACCCCCAAGGAAGGTGATAGGTGCAAAACTCTGGGCCTGTGTCTCTATCATCCGGGAAACACTCGGGTCCAATGGAACTGGAAGGTGGAGTATTGGACCCAGAAATATCACCTTCTAGTCTTCTTCTTTCTGTGTTCCTTCATTGAGGCCCTTCCTCTCAATCAGTCTTGGAATATCTGGTTTCCCTTACCCTTTCTCCCCTCACCTCCTTCCTTATCCTTCCTTATCCTACCTAAGGCCTCAACCCTCCTCGTATTGGACCTTCCTTGGCTACAGCTCCACTCTCCACTAGGCATGAACTCGGGTGTTCACCCATTTGCAGAACAGTGAACATTATGAAGTGTTCACAGGAAATTCGAGCACCATGGAACGCTTCATAATGAACTGCGAGATTGCAGTGTATTGCTGTATGATGATTGGCCAAAGCATGCAGACAGGTTAGTTAGTTACTTGCACTGTATTTGATATATTCAGGCAGCGCAGGCAGTGTATTTGATATATACAGTCCAGTGCGTGTGTGTGCACGTGTGTGTGTGTGTATATATATATATATATATATATATATATATATATATATATATATATATACACACACACTCTGAGATATATATAAATATATTACTCTGCATTCAGTGTAGCGTATATATACGGTGCATTTGGTGGTGTATAGTTTCTAATACACTTCAGGTGGCGTACACTTTATCTAGTACAGTTTATAAGTCCCTTCTGGTGGTGTACACAGTATATAATACAGTGTGGTGTGATGTTGCAAAACAAAAAAATACATCATTTCCGTAAGGCCATCAAGGAGAGGTAGCGCTCACAGGTCACTAAAAGAAGGCAAGCATCTTCTGTGTTTACAGTCAACAATGGTGGTCATGGACATGGTGTCTCCTGTGATCCTGTTCAAGACTTGCTTTGCTGACATCCCTTCTGGCTCCAGATCCTGCTTGCTGTTCCACTACATTGATCCCTGACTTCTGGTTTGGCTGACTATCAATTCTTGTTATTGAAGTATCCGCCTTGAGTATTACATCTATAAGAGGTATGTCTGGTTCTGCTCCGCTTTCCCAGTGATTTGGGGGCAATCCAGTCCAATGCAGAGGGTTTCCCAACCAGGTTGAGATATATTTTGAGATGCTGCCCCAGGCATTTCCCACAGACAGAAGCAAAGTAGATTTTGGGATATCTTTGCTTTCTGGCCTGGACAAACCCTCTATGGGAGATGCAAAAACATGTTGTCTTGAGCTACCATGAATTTGTGGCTTTGTTCAAAAGGGTATTTGACATTCCTACATGCTCTGCTTCTGCTGCCAAGTGCCTCCTGTCCTTCGAACAGAGTACAAGAACTGTTACCAACTACGCTATTGAATTCTGTACTCTGGCAGCAGAGGTTGCGTGGAACAATGAGGCCCTCGTGGCTGCTTTTTCTCATGGTCTCTTGGATACCATCAAGGATGAGATAGCAGCCCAAGATATATCCACTGAGCTGAAGAAGTTGATCATGTTTGCCATCCTCATTGACTCCAGACTCAGAGACTCTCTTTTAAGGAGCGCTTATGGAAGCCTCCTGTACATTTGTCTCCGAGCTTTGCAGTCCCAACCGTGCCTCCCTCACCTCCAATGCCTCCTGGTACTGAGTTGGTCAGTGAAGGTGAACCCTTGCACTTTGGTTTCACGCATCTCTCTGCATATGAGAGAGCCTTTAGGAGGAGGGAGAGATTGTGCCTTTATTGTGGCCAGGCAGGTCACTTTTTGAAGTCTTGTCCTACCCATCCAGGGAACGCCCGAAACTTGAGGTCCTGTCACGGACAGAACTTAGGTGGCGTTGTTTCATCCCCAGTGATCCTGAATGGTAAGCCCCTGGTTTCCGTCACCCTTTCTTGGGCCGAGTTGTCGTCGAGATATAGGCTCTA
This sequence comes from Lithobates pipiens, assembly GCF_037356315.1. Lineage (NCBI taxonomy): Eukaryota > Metazoa > Chordata > Amphibia > Anura > Ranidae > Lithobates > Lithobates pipiens. The sequence goes on along the minus strand of NW_027507764.1, from coordinate 329,374,579 downwards.
AAACTCTGGGTGTCATGGTCAGGCTCGAAGACCAATTGCTATAGCAGTTGCAGGACTACCACTAACCAGTAGGATAGGAACACAGGCAGTCACCCTGGCAGATGACACAGGCTCACCTGAGGTGCGGAGTCTAAGTACTAACTGGTTTTCACCAGAGCTCCAGATGGTGGAGATGGATTTAGCTGCGTGTTACTACCAGGTCGCGGTACTCAGGATCGCCCCACCAGGAGGTGAGCAAGCCGGGGTTCAGTAGCGGAGGAGCAGGTGAGGATCAAACTGAAACGTGGGCAGTAAGCAAGCCAAAAGGTCGGTAACGAGTAGATGCAGGTTGGGATCAGGCAGAAGCGTAGTCATGGAACAAGCCAAGGGTCGATAACGAGCAGTAGCAAATATAAGCGGCAGCAAGGAAGACAGGAGCAAGATACGGGCTGGAGATAGCACAATATTCTGGAAAAGAGGAAGTGCAGAGACATGGCTTATATCAGGAAGTTCATGGGAGGAGCAAAAAGTTCAAGGTTCAGCTGAAATCAAGGTACAAGGCAGGGTTGTCTAAAGGATCTGACAAGGCACTGTCCAGCATTTCAGATAGCTCAGAGATAAGATTCATTACCAGACACAGCTGAGGTCCTGGGTTCAAGTCCAGGTCTTGACACTGGGGCTGCAGGCCTGTTCATTGATGCTGCATTTGCTTTGTCACCTAAGTTATCCTTGGTTACAGTGGCACAACCCCTCTATGGATTGACTCCATGCTGAGGTTGTCTCCTGGTCACCACAATGCAGTGAGACATGCTTCCAGAAGGTAGGCAAGGTCCTGTGCCCCTCTTCACGCTCCTCCCTGCCGGAGGAGCACCGCGATTTTAGCAATGTCTTTGACAAAGGTCAAGCCAATAGTTTGCCTCTACACCTTCAACCTGGTGCCATACCTCCTCTTGGCCGAGTTTACCCTTTGTCGGTCTTGGAGGATAAGGCCATGGAGGAGATTGTTGCAGATGCACTTTCTCAAGTTTTCATCCGCAAATCCTTGTCTCTTGCTGGTGCCGGATTCTTCTTTGTGAAGCCTATTTGATTCCATTGATTACGGAATTATTTGACCTCCTCAACAGAGCAACGTTTTTCACAAAGCTTGATTTGAGAGGAGCATACAATCTCATGATGTTTAAAGAGGGCGATGAGTGGAAAACTGTGTTTAATACCATAACAGGCCATTATGAGTACCTCGTAATGCCTTTTGGCCTTTGTAATGCCCCAGCAGTTTTTCCAGGAACTTGCCTGGATTTGTTGCAGTTATGTTTGGTGGTTTATTTAGATTTTATCGCGTGCTTCAGAAACTAAGAGAGAACAATCTCTATTGTAAACTAGAGAAGTGCGAGTTCCTTTGTGAACAGTTTAAATTCCTGGGTTATGTCATTTCCACAGATTTTTCAATGGACCCAGAGACACTTTCAGCAGTTCTAAAGTGGCCCCGAGCCGTGGGTTTACATCCTCTGAAGCATTTCCTGGGCTTTACCAACTATTATCGGAAGTTTATTCGTAACTTCTCACCTCAGGTCAAGCCCCTGACTGATATGACCAGAAAGGACGGTAACCCACAGAGTTGGTCTCCGGAGTCCATTAAGGCCATTGATAGTTTCAAGGCTGCCTTTATTTCTGCTCCTGTGTTGGCACATCCTGATCCTACATTATGTTTTATCCTTGAGGTTGATGCTTCTGATGGCACGTACACATGATCAGATTATCTGGCGGACTTAGTCTGGCGGACTTCCGCGGTAAAGTCCGCACTTTCCGAACGAGCGGACCTGCCCACACACGTGACTTTTCCAGCGAACTAGGTCCGGCGGAAATAGTCTGCTGGATTATCCACCATACTTTTGAAATGAACGGACTTGCCCACACACACGGAGGAAAGTCCGTTCATTTTGGGCGCGGCTCCAGGTAGCTGGGACCAGCGAAGGAAGCGTTGCTGGCCCTGTCACCTGGTATGGACTTAAAGGGGAAGCCCTACGCTGAAAAAACGGTGTGGGGGTCCCCCCCAGGTCCATATCAGACCCTTATCTGAGCACGCAGCCAGGCCGGTCAGGAAAGGGGGTGGGGACGAGCAAGCGCCCCCCTCCTCCTGAGCCGTACCAGGCCGCGTGCCCTCAACATGGGGGGTGCTTTGGGGAAGGGGGGGTCGCGCGGCCCCCCGACCCCAAAGCACATTGTCCCCATGTTGATATGGACAAGGGCCTCTTCCCAACAACCCTGGCCATTGGTTGTCGGGTTCTGCGGGCAGGGGGCTTATCGGAATCCCGGCCCCCCACTTTATGTGAATGAGTATGGGGTACAATGTACCCCTACCCATTCACCTGTGAAAAAAATGTAAAAAAAAACAACACACAAGGGTTAAAATAGTTTATTGCACAGATCCGGGGTCTTCTTCCGTTTTCGGGGGTCTTCTCGCCGAACTCTATCTTCTGCTCTTTTGATAGCTCTTTTACTAGCGGAGGAGCCCAGCTTTCTTCTTCGTCGCCACCCTCTTCTTCCGACTTTGAGGGTCTTGTACCCCTCTTCAGGGGTCTTGCCCCCCTCTTAGGTTCTTCTTGCCAGGCCTCCGAGCCTTTTTCTAGCTCTTTTACAAGCGGTGGCCCAGTCTTCTGTCGCAGCCGCCTTCTGTTCTCTTCTTCTGTTCTCCTGTTCTTCTCTTCTTGAGCTGTTACCTCGTCGCTGTCTCTGACCACAATGACAGGCACGCGGCGTGTAGCGACTTATATAGGGACATCGCCGGATGATGTTCCCGCCCATTATTATGTCACAGTCCCAGAGGATGCTGGGACTGTGACATCATAATGGGCGGGGACATCATCCGGTGATGTCCCTATATAAGTCGCCGCATGCCACGTGCCTGTCATTGTGGCCAGAGACAGCAACGAGGCAACAGCTCAAGAAGAGAAGAGAACAGAAGGCGGCAGCAACAGAAGACCAGGCTTGTAAAAGAGCTAGGAGAAGGCCCGGAGGCCCGGCAAGAAGAACCAAAGAGGGGTCCAAGACCCCCAAAGTCGGAAGAAGAGGGCGGCGACGAAGAAGAAAGCCGGGCTCCTCCGCTAGTAAAAGAGCTAGCAAAAGAGCAGAAGATAGGGGAGGAGTCCAGCGAGCAGACCCCCGAAGATGGAAGAAGAGCCCCAGAGCTGTGCAATAAACTATTTTAACCCTTGTGTGTTGTGTGTTTTTTTTAACATTTTTTTCACAGGTGAATGGGTAGGGGTACATTGTACCCCATACTCATTCACATAGGGTGGGGGGCTGGGATCGGGGGGCCCCCTTATTAAAGGGGGCTCACGGATTCCGATAAGCCCCCCGCCCGCAGACCCCGACAACCAACGGCCAGGGTTGTCGGGAAGAGGCCCTTGTCCTCATCAACATGGCACCCCCCATGTTGAGGGCATGCGGCCTGGTACGGCTCAGGAGGGGGGGGGGGCTCGCTTGTCCCGACCTCCTTTCCTGACCGGCTGGGTTGCGTGCTCGGATAAGGGGTGTCTGATATGGACCTGGGGGGGACCCCCACGCTGTTTTTTTCGGCATACGGCTTTCCCTTTAAGTCCATACCAGGTGACGGGGCCAGCGACGCTTCCTTCGCTGGTCCTGGCTACCTATAGCTGCGCTAAAGATGAATGGACTTTTCTCTGTGTGGGAAAAGTCCATTAATTTCAAAAGTACGGCGGACTAGCACACACACACGCCCATATTGTCCGCCGGATTTTTTGGTGCAAAACTACTTTCTGAGTCCGCCAGACTTTTGGGTAAAAAAAGTTCGCCGGAGCCCACACACGGGGGGATTGTGTAGCGGACTTGAGTCCGCAGGACTTTTCCACCAGATTGTTTGATTGTGTGTACGCAGCATGGTTTTGGCATCCTTCTGTCTCAACGGCCTACCTCTGAGAGCGCTATGCATCCTAGTGGCTACTTTTCCAAGAAATTGTCACCTGTGCAATTACGAGATTGGTGACAGAGAGCTGTTGCCGATCATTTTAGCCCTGAAAGAATGGAGACATCTCCTTGACAGTACCACTGTGTCGGTTCTCATTCTTACTGACCATAAGAATCTCACATTCTTGTCTGAGGCTAAACTCCTCTCTCCCAGAAGGGTGCAATGGACTTTTTTCTTGTCAAGTTTCAATTACATTGTCTCATTCTTACCCTGTACTAAGAATGTAAGGATTGACACCTTGTCACGACAATTTTCCTCCAATTTGGAGTCGGTTCTGGTTCCTGTGATTCCTCCTGATTGTATTCTGGCTACAGTTCGCACCAGTCCCACTTCTCGTTTGGGTGACAACATTCTTGCTGCTCAGGTCCATGCTCCTCCTGAGAATACCCAATGGAGAGAGGCCCTGGACCCACCTGTCTATGGATTTCATTGCGGAGTTACCCAACTCCCAGGGCAACACAGTTATCGTTATGGTGGTTGACTGGTTTGCAAAGATGTGTCATTGTATTCCACTTAAGAAGTTGCCCACTTCTAAGGAATTGGCTTCCATTTTTGCTTGGGAGATCTTTCGCTTACATGGTCTACCCAAGATGATTGTTTCAGACAGGGGTAGTCAGTTTGTGTCCCAGTTCTGGCGAGCCATTTGTGCACAGTTGGGAATTCAGCTTGCTTTGTCCTCTGCGTATCACCCGCAGTCTAATGGAGCCGCAGGATGAGACAATCGGTCCTTGGAGCAATTCCTACCTTGCTATATTTCTGACCATCGTAACAACTGGTCAGACCTATTACTGTGGGCAGAGTTTGCTCACAACAGTGCCTTGAATTCTGCTTCCCGATTGTTCCCGTTTATGGGCAATTATGGTTTCCAACCTTCCATGTTGCCTGACTCATTTGTTCTGCAGAATATTCCTGTGTTAGAGGAGCATCTCCGTGGTCTTCATTTCCACTTGGGCACAAGTCCAGGAGGCTTGATGACATGCTAATGAGAGGTATAGATTTCATGCTGACCGCAGACACCTGCCTGAACCTTCTTACCAGGTTGGGGACAGGGTCTACCTGTCATCTCACAACCTCCAACATGGTGTTCCCTCACTGAAGTTTGCACCTCAGTTTATTGGGCCTTTCTGTATTCTTTGCAGAATTAACCCAGTGGCTTACGCATTAGACATTCCTTCTAATATGTGTATTTCAAATGTATTTCATGTCTCCTTATTAAAACCTTTGGTCTACAATCGATTTATCACCTCAGTGCCACATCCTCACCCTGTACAGGTTAAGAACCATGAGGAGTATGAAGTCCATTGTTGACTCCCTTAGGTTCCGTGGGCACATACAGTAACTGGTGCATTGGAAAGTGTATGGTCCGGAGGAACACTCTTGGGTCTCATCCTCGGATGTACATGCCTCTGTCCTCCTCCTCCATGATTTCCATAGACGTTTTCCCCTCAAGCCTGGTGGTCCTCTAAGGTGGAGGGGTCGTTGAGGAGGGGGTACTGTCAGGGCTGGGCTCAGCCCTTCCTTTTCTGAGCTGGCCACTCAGCTGTTGGCTAATTGCCAGCTCCTATCTCTCCACAGATTCTCAGCTGTCGATGATATCCTGCTCATCAGTACTGCCTACTTAAGCCGTCCAGTCCAGGGGAGCTCTGCCTTTGCCTTGGTCACATTACAAAAACTGTTCAAGACTTTCTTTGCTGACATCCCTTCTAGCTCCAGATTCTTCTTGGTGTTCCACTACATTGATCCATGTCTTCTGGCTTGGCTGAGTATCCATTCCAGTTACTGAACTTTGGCTACGTTTGTTCTTATTACTTTTCTTTATTAAACAAGTGTGATTTAACTGTACTTCTGTCACTGCCTAATTTCATGGTTTCTGACACAGAGCATCCACTGGGTTACTGGGTCTTGAGGATGGACCACTGGCCAGAAATTTCTTAATATGCAATCGACCTACTGGCCTGTCCTGCATCCAGCATGCTGTTTGAACGCACATTCAGTGCTGCTGGAGGGTTTGTAATGGTTTAAAGAGTGTGCCTGTCCATAGACCCCATTTATAGGCTCACATTTAAAAAAATTTATCAGTCCTGGATCAGCAACTATCAAGCACCTGATGCTGATGTAACTTATTGCATTTTCTATGGATCTGGTATTCCTTGAAGACCGCCTATGCTGCCTATCCTATTCCTCCTCAATCTTGATGATGATAGCTTCCAACAATATTTTTGGTTTAGGGCACCACCACCACTACCCAAGGTCCAACTTTTCGGCCCCTGATTAACAGGGGCATGTAATTACAATTTTTGATATAATATTTCAAAGCAGGGCCTGTTCCTGAGCCCAACAATAGTATCTGTGAGGGGTTACAGTACTGTGTGTCAGAAACCATAAATCAGACTGAGACAGAAGTACAGTTAAATCACACTTGTTTAATAATACACAAAGAGGTAAACATAGTCAAAACATAGCCAGAGTTCAGGAACCGGAACGGATAGTCAGACAAGCCAAAATGTCAGGGAGCCAGAGATGAGTATAGTAGAACAGCAAGCAGCATCTGGAGCAAGAAGGAATGTCAACCAAGCAATTATTTAACAGGAACACAGGAGAGTGTCTCTAAAGATGAGATCATCTGGGCTGGACGGCTTAAGTAGGCAGGACTGACGAGCAGGATATCATGAACAGTTGAGTCACTTTGGAGAAATAGGAGCTGGGAACTAGCCGACAGCTGAGCAGTCAGCTTAGAGAAGGAAGGGCTGAGTACCTCCTCCTCAATGACCCCTCCCCCTTGGAGGACTACCAGGCTTGAGGGGACAATGTCTATGGAAATCATGAAGGACAGGGGCATGTACATCCGAGGATGAGACCCAAGAGTGTTCCTCCAGACTGTACACTTTCCAATGCAACAGGTACTGTATTGCACTCATGGAACCTACGGGAGTCAACAATGGACTGTACTTCATACTCCATATTGCTGGTGTTCTGCTGATCCTATTTGTAGGCAGCTGTAGTAATTACAGTTGATGTATTGTGTCCTCTGCACAGGGTGCACCTAAAGCTACCCCAATTGCTGGTATTCTGCTGATCCTATACCACAGGCAGCTGCAGTAATTACAGTTGGTGTACTGTGTACTCTGTACAGTGTGCACATAAAGCTACCCCAATTACTGGTGTTCTCATACCAATAATACTACAGGCAGGCAGTTGATTCTGCTAGCTGCAATATAATCAGTATATACATCCCAGCTGTGTGCAGCTACATCTCCCTGCAGGCCATTAGTATGTCTGGAAGGCCAACAAGGAGAGGCAGACAGTCACGAGCCAATAAAAGAGGGCAAGCAGGCTCTGTGTCTAGAGGCAACAATGCTGGTCATGGACAAGATACATGGTGATCAGCACGTGGCCATGGGGCACACTTGTCCTTTTTTCTGGCAGCTGGCTGTGTTCAGCCTAAACATGGCGAAGACTTGGTAGAGTGGATGACCAAGCCGTCCTCATCCTCCTCACCCTCTCTCACCCAGGCTCAGGGTACTTTGTCTGCCAAAGCAGCTGCCAACACGGCCTCTTCCCTCGGCTCAATGGCATCAGTCACTCCTTCCCTAGCCCCAATGGCATCAGTCACTCCTTCCCTAGCCCCACCATGTCCCCCTGAAGAGTCCTCCGAACTGTTTGAGCACAGTGTTGGGTACATACTCCAGGAGGATGCTCAGTGTTTTGAACGCTCTGATGATGATACCCAGCTAGAGGAAGGCAGTAACATGAGCCTTGAGAGAGAGGGTGCCCAAGAAGGAAAGCAATCTGGCAGTCATGTCCACCCCAACTGCAGCATACTGCCAGGTTTGCTCCAATGATGATGAAGGAGGGGATTATGAGGTCACTGACTCCACATTGGTACCTGATAGGAGAGAGGAGGGGGAGGAGGGAGAGGAGGAGGCACATCTCCAACAAGGCAGGATGCCCTTGATGGGCCAGCTTAAGGGCAGCACACTGACTGCATCAAACCGCAGAGCTCCGCATGTGCAGGGCATTGCCTCTGCACGTTATTCCAAAAGTTCTTTGATGTGGGCCTTTTTTGAGATGAATGAATCAGATTGCACTGCTGCTATTTGCAACATATGTCTCAAGCGTATCTCACGTGGCCAAAACATCAGCCGCTTGGGCACCACATGATTGACCAGACATATGTCGACTTGCCATGCAGTTCTTTGGCAAGCGTACCTAAAAGACCCACACCAAAGAACAAATCGCACGGAAGGCGATTCCGGCTCTCTACTGGCATGTGGAAGGCAATGTCTTGGCCTCGCTGGACAGGGCGATCAGTGGTAAGGTGCATATTACCGCTGACTTATGGTCCAGCAGGCATGGACAGCGACATTACCTATCTTTCACGGCACATTGGGTGACTCTGCTGGCAGCTGGGAAGGATGCAGGACAAGGTGCAGTGTTTGGAGGTTGTTCCGTCACCACGCCTCCAAAATGCTACTACTGGTGATTCTGACACACCTCTCTCCTCCGCCCTTCCTTCTCTTCTTCCTCCATGGCCTCTTCCTGTGCTTTGTCCTCGAACCAAGTGGTGTTCCGTAGGCATTCAAGGGGCTACGCAAGTACACAAGCAAAAAGATGCCATGCGGTGCTTGCGCTGGTGTTCTTGGGGGACAGGAGCCACACTGGGGTTCTGTCAGCTCTGCAGGGGCAGGCTGTCTGGAAGGTTGATGCCATGCCAGCTTAAGCCAGGAATGGTGGTTTGCGACAATGGCACCAATCTCATTTCCGCCCTCCAACAGGGACAACTGACCCATGTGCCTTGTTTGGCTCACGTCCTTAACTTGGTGGTTCAGCAGTTCTTGGGCAGGATGTCCTGAGGCAGGCCAGGAAAGTCTGTGGTCATATAATGCCAGTGCTCGGCTGGCTGACCCCCAAAAGGAATTTAACCTGCCCAAGAACTGCCTAATCTGTGACATGCCCACCAGGTGGAACTCAACGTTGGCCATGCTACAGCAGCTGCGCACAGAGCAGAGGGCCATCAACGAGTACCTGTGCGACTATGGCACCAGGACAGGGTCAGGGGAGCTTGTTTTTTTCCCCACACCATTGGGCCATGATCAGGGATGCATGCACTGTCCTGTCACCATTTGAGGAGGCCATGAGGTTTGGTGAGCAGTTACAGTGCATTCATCAGTGATACTGTCCCTCTTGTCCACCTGTTGGAGCACACGCTGTGTGGAATAATGGACAGGGCACTTGAGGCAGAACAGAGGCAGGAAGAGGAGGACTTCCTTGCCTCTCAAGGTCCCCTTTATTCAGACAGTGTTCCTGTTGGCTCGCCTATCACACAGGAAGAGGAGGTGGAGGAGGAGGATTGTGTCAGCATGGAGGTGGAGCCTGGCACTCAACATCAGCAGCAGTTTTTTAGGGATAATTTACAGTCCCAAGCAACCCGTGGACTTGTACGTGGCTGGGAGGAGGTGGCTGCGGATCATGTCATCCTTAGTGACCCAGAGGACTCCGGACCAATTGCCTCAGCTAACCTACGCTGCATGGCCTCCCTGATCCTGCAAAGCCTGCTGAAGGATCCTTGTATTCGTCGGATCAAGGAGAGGGATCGTTACTGGCTGGCAACCCTCCTTTATCCACGTTACAAGGGTAAGGTTGCGGACCTTATTTTGCCATCGCAGAGGGAGCAGAGGATGAAACCTCTTTGGGAGGCCTTGCAGAGAGGTCTGTGCAACGCGTTCCCAGAGACTGGGAGGGTACAAATTCCTGGTCCTGGACAACGTGTTGCTGAGGCTTCGGTCAGTCACAGAAAGAACAGTGGAGAAGGTGGCTGTCTGACCGATGCGTTCAGACAATTTTTTAGTCCGCAGCCCCAAGGTATAATCAGTTCCAGCAACCATCGCCAGTATCTGATTTACATGGTGTAGGAATACCTAGGGGCAAGATCAGACTTGGACACCTTTCCCACTGAAAATCTTCTGGGTTACTGGGTCTTGAGGATGGATCACTGGCCAGAGCTTGCACAGTATGCAATTGAGCTACTGGCCTGTCCTGCATCCAGCGTTGTTTCGGGACACACATTCAGTGCTGCTGGAGGCTTTGTAACTGATCACAGGGTGCGCCTGTCCACCGACTTGGTTGATCGACTGACCTTCATAAAAATGAATCAGTCTTGGATCACCACCAGCTACCAAGCACCTGATGCTGATATAACCGAATATTTTTTATTTTTTTTATGTCAGATCCCTCAAAGACTGCCTATGCTGATACTGAGTGACTATCCTCTTCCTTAACGATCCTGCTGATTGCTTGTAAGAAACATTTTTGGTTCTGGGTGCCACCACCAGTGGCTAAGGCCCAATTTTTCAGCCCCTGTTTAACAGGGGCGTGTAATTACAATTTTTGATGCAATATTTTGCAGGAGGGTTTGTTGCTGCGCTCAAATACAATATCTGTGAGTGGTTGCAGTGTTGTGGCACCAGCACCAGTGCCTAAGACCCCATTTTTTAGCCCCTGTTTAACAGGGGCATGTAATTACAATTTTTGATGAAATGCTTTGCAGCAGGGCTCATTTCTGCGCTCCAAATAGAGTTTCTGTGAGGTGTTGCAGTGTTGTGGCACTAGTGCCTAAGGCCCAATTTTTATGCCCCTGTTTAACAGGGACATGTAATTACAATTCTTGATCTAATATTTCACAGCAGGGCCCATTCCTGCTCCCACCAAGAGTAACTGTGAGGGCTTACAGTGTTGTGGCAACACCAACACCTTAGGCCCAAATTTCTGCAGAACATATAGGGTAGGCCTCTACTTTCAAACATCCAACTTACAAACGCCTCCTATTTGCAAACGGAAGGAGACAACAGGAAGTGAGATGACATCTACCTCTAGGAAAGGAAATTCTTTCCTGTAAGAGTTGATATGGGAAAAACATCTCCTCCCCACTAATGATTTATCACCAACCCTTGTTTCACTAAAAAAACAGAATTTTCAAAAAACATTTGTCATTGGGACAGAAAGTGGGGTGAAATCTTCTGAAGAGGTGCACAGACAGCAAAAAAAATGTTAAAGGGGTGATAACCCTTCCCTATGTTTTCCAAAAAGCTTAAAAATATATTTTTTGACTGGAGCTACACTTTAAAAATGTACCAGGTCAAAATTACAAACAGATTCTACTTAACAACAAACCTGCCTTGTTTGCACTGCCTGTATACTGTTTTTCAGAGTATATAGGGCCTGGGGGCCCCAGGCCTTTCCTTTTTTTTATTTGGGTGTGGGGTTCCCCTTAATATCCACACAAGACCCAAAGGGCCTGGCAATGGACTGGGGGGTATCCATGCCATTTGTCTCACTGATTTTCATCCATTTTGCCGGGACCAGACATTACATTAAAGTCGAAAGCAGTTTTAAAAAACTTTTATACCTTTTAAAAATGTAATTTTGTGCAGGGACTGTTCTAAGCACGGGAAACACATGCCACTTCATAGGCATACTATAGACCCCCCCCCCCCCCCCCTCGGTACGATATTTAAAGGGATATTTAACTTTTTTTCACTTTAAGCATCATTAAAATCACTGCTCCCGAAAAAACTTCAGTTTTTAAAACTTTTTTTTTTTTTGCATTGATACATGTCCCCGGGGGCAGGACCCAGGTCCCCAAACCCTTTTTCGGACAATAACTTGCATATTAGCCTTTAAAATTAGCACTTTTGATTTTGAACGTTCGAGTCCCATAGACTTTAACGGGGTTCTAAAGTTTGCACAGATTTTTGGTCCGTTTGCAGGTTCTGGTGCGAACCGAACCAGGGATGTTCGGCTCATCCCTACTCCTAACTAGAAAATATAAACATACACTAAAGGGGACCATACAGATATTGTCAGTTTTGTTTTCTTCCAAATTTTCACCACATTTGTTACCAAAGTAAAGTACCCTGACACTTGCTCACCCTTGCGTGATGGGGTGTTTCTTCCTATTGAGTACACACCCACTATAATTGGTAACACACATCCTTTTCTTCCCTTTATCATCTGTCAGCCAAACCTATTGAGACAGTCAACCTAAAAATAAATATATTGTAGAGCTAGTGAATGGGATGGAGCAAAGCGATGTTGCAGAACTGTGAAAGTACTGTATAATGTTGGAGATGGCCCTGGCTACTAGCAAGGCCAAGGACTACCTGGATCAAGAAACTGTTAACAAAATTCTTACAACAAAATAAGTTGGGGTCCTGGCTCTTTCCAAAATATTTAAGGCATGACTTCTCTGTAAATATGGTCAAAACAGTTTAAGATAGAGTAGGACAGAGCTAAGGGGAAAAAAATCAGAGTTGTAAGCCTGAATTTAAACATAAACTGTACAGGGGGTTGATTACAATCATGATTACAAGTGATATGTTACAAACAAAAAATATATTTCCTATCACTTAGGGATGTTTTTAATGTATTACGAGAAAGGTTACTTCTTTTCATTGGTCTCAGTACAAAAACTACTAATTACCAAGAGAGTTAGCAATCACATGCTGCAACTAGTGACTGTATTAATTTCAACATATACTTTTATTCTTCTAAGGGGGCATACACATTCTGCATTTAGTATACTATTTATCAACCTTGAATAATACCTTGAATAATTTGGCTGGAGCCTAGCTCTCGCTTTCAGTATTCAAGTATTAAACCTAAAAAAAACTACTGTGCAAGGACATTTGTTCATAAACCCTATAATTTCAGAAATGATCTATTGTCTATTTGACCACTTGATTCCCCTGTGCCATTTTAAAACAGTGCAGGGATGAAAGCAATTTGTCCCAGATCTGCCCAAGTGACAATTGAAAATATTGACTGGTCCCAGTGGCTTCTGCTGGATTAAACAGCTATAGTGCTGGAACTACCAGCTGTCTGTAAGCATCTGTACACACGGTCGGAGATTCTGCCAACCAAATCCGTCGGATTTTGTCCGTCAGATTTAGTCTGACGGATTGTGTCCGAGACTGTTGCATACACACGGTTGGACTAAGTTGTCGAAAAATCCGATCTTTCAGAACGTGATGACGTAATTTCGTTATGGTGGGACTACATTCAGGCTAGTAACCAATAGCTTTGATGTAGGAATTTGATCTGAGCATGCGTGGCACTTGGTCCGATCAAAATTCGCTACACATGATCGGAGTATGTCTGATCGAACCAGTTGGTCGGGAAATATTTCCAACATGTTGGAAAATTGGGTCCGACGGATATTTGGACGGAATCAGTCCGATGCATACCACACACAGTCGGATTATCCGACGACACGGTCCGATAGGACACATTCCGACGGATTCTCCGACCGTGTGTACAAGGCTTAACAGTCAGCATCCAGTAAGCCCAGGAGCTGCCTGCAGTGAACTGTATCCAATGTTTTGGTGGCTGCTGTTTTACAGTAACCCAATAATGTTGATCTTCCAGTGCTGCAAGGGTATCTTGGAGCAAAGGCCTGAGGATTTCAACTTTAAACAGCAGCCACCAGCACATAATACACTACTGATAAGTAAGTGTTCATTTCAATGGCTGTGCCTGTAACAGTCACTTATTAAAGGCATAGTCTATGCCCACCCTTCCACCCCATGCTGCATTCATAACACCAGTACTAAAATGTAGACTCCCACAATGCAATGCATTCCTTGATTGGGAAGGTGGCCCTTTCATTCATCCACTTGTCCTCCGATTTCCAAATGCTTTTCTATCCATAATCATTACTATCAATGTTCCTAATGGTAACCTATGCTGCTTTGAAAATCCACCTTTAACCGAAGTTGATTCATTACTCTCAATGTTCTTAATGGTAACCTATTCTGTTTTCAAAATCCACCTCTAACAGAGGTTGACTCATTACTATGATAACCTATGATACTTTCAAAATCTTTAGCTCTGTCCATATTACTGCGATGTTTATTTTGCTCTCTTATTGCCTCACCTAAATTATGAGCTGATCTTAATCTTTACAACTCTGCCCTCCTGCTCTATTGTTGTCTCTTGTAGGCTGGCTTTGGTGAGAGTAGTGATGAGCAAACTGAGCAATGCTCTATTTGCTGGAAGATTTCAGACACTGAAGATACCGCTGAATTACAGTCTATGGGAGCAAAATGTTGTTTTGTTTAAAGCATGTGTAGCTGGGCACTGGCAGGGCGTCATGAAGCAATGCAAAAGAAAAAAAAAATCATTCATCATGGAAAGGGTCTATTAATAGGACTTAAAGGGCAACAACAACCCCTTCCCATCAACTGTACACATATATGCGGTCTCACGGAAGCAGTATCTGTTAGAGTCTGTGTCAGTTTATTTTAGGTAGGATAAAAAAGGAATATATTCAATATCATTTCTGGGCCTATTACGTATACAAACAACAAATGACATACACAGCTAAATGTATGTATGTGTATATATATATATATATATATATATATATATATATATAATGGAAAATTCCTATCAAAATACTTACCGTAATTTTCCTTTCCTGATGGACTCCATGGCAGCAACGTGTGGGTTAAGTCCCGCCTCCACTACCCTATAGGACACTACTCCCATAAATATTTGCTCCCTGCCCCTGGCCGTGTTCGGTAACTAGCCTACTCCAGCCATTTGGGAGGGAACTCCTGCTGCCATGGAGTCCATCAGGAAAGGAAAAAGACGGTAAGTATTTTGATAGGAATTTTCCATTTTCCTGACAGACTCCATGGCAGCAACGTGTGGGAAATAACTCGCCAAACACACCCGGGTGGGCAAAATGCTGAACAAAAGATTTATTTAACACTGTCGGCCAACAGGACTTTTAAACCAAAATCAACAGAGGATAAAGATGCTGGCTCAACACAATAGTGAGACATGAAGGTATGAATTGAAGACCAGGAGACTGCTCTGCAGATTACATCAGGCGCAACATGACGCAAAGCCGCCCATGAGGTTGAGAGACTTCTGGTAGAGTGAGCTGTAACCGCCTCAGGAGGAGCCAAGCCCTTCTCTCTATAAGCCCATTGGATTGCCTGGACCACCCAAGCAGCGATGGATCTAACGGAGGCCTTAGCGCCTCTATTTTTCCCGTTAAATAGCACGAAGAGGAAGTCAGATTGACGAAAAGAAGCTGTAACATCCAGATATTGTTTTAGAGTAACTCCTAAATCGAGTGGATGTGGATCCGGACTTCCAGCAGAATTGAAGGTAGGAAGAGTGATTTCCTGGTTTTCATGGAAAACAGAGGTAACCTTGGGATTTGTCCCCAACATCGGAATTAGGACTACCCTATCTGGAAAGAAGGTGAGAAAAGGTTCCTTTGCGCCTAGAGACTGAATTTCAGAGATTCTCTTCGCCAAAGTTATGGCTACCAGAAAAGAGGTTTTAAGGGTTAATTCTCTGATTGAGAGCATTTTGTCAAGTTGAGAGAAGAAATCGAGAACCAATGGAAGGTCCCATTTGGGGAATCTAGGCTTCCTTTGTTGCGTAAGCCTGACTGCTCCTTTGAAGGATTGTTGGACCAAGGGATGATTGGCCCATGCAACTCCAGAAAAAGCTGAAATTGCTGAAACCTGGACCCGGAGAGAACTAACCAAAAGGGAGATATTCAACCCTGATTGTAAAAAGCTTAAAATGTCCCGGACTGTCAGGGTATTACAGGAACTGGACCTTGAAGACAAGTGATCTGCAAACTTCGCCCAAATTCTCTCATATACCCGGTTAGTACTACTTCTTCGAGCACTAAGAAGAGTGGGAATGACTTCTTCAGGACAGCCTAAAGCCTTCAACCATCCCCTTTCAAAAACCAAGCCTTTAGGTGCAGGTGATCCGGGCAAGGATGTAATCTTGACCCTTGAGAAAGAAGGTCTGGTCTGGATGGTAAAGGAATTGGATCCCTGACACTGAGGAGCATCAGAAGAGGAAACCAGGGTCTGTTGGGCCAATAAGGGATTATGGCTATCACTTCTGCTGTCTCTGACCTGAGTCTCCTCAGGAACTGATGAATGATAGGAGTTGGAGGAAAGGCATAGGCCCTGTGGAACCACCATTTCTCCGTCAAGGCATCCACCCCGTAGGCTTGAGGATCCCTGTACCTTGAATAATACTTCTCCAGTTTTTTGTTGCAGGGAGAGGCAAACAGGTTGGCTTCTGGGGAGAGCCCCATTGTCAGGATCCAGTTGAACACTTCCTCGTGAAGAGATCACTCGTTGTTGTCCAGAAGAATCCGGGAAAGAAAGTCTGCCTGAATGTTCTGAATCCCCGGGACATAGGTTGCTGTCAGATCCTTCAGGTTCCTCTGAGCCCAGGTCATGATCGGTTCCACCTCCTGGAGAAGGTATAGACTTCGGGTTCCCCCTTGCCTTCTTATGTATGCTACTGCTGTGGTATTGTCTAGTCTGAGTAAGACCGAGGCTCCTGAAATCAGATACCGAAAGGCTAGCAGAGCTTGAAAGGCTGCCCTCAACTCCAGGATGTTTGACACCGTCCCTCTGGAGGGGAGAATCCAGGTTCCCTGAGCCACTTCTGCCAGACAGTGGGCACCCCAGCCTCTGTTGCTGGCATCCGTTGTTATGGTGACCCATGAGATGGGGAGAATGGAATGGCAGTTGCAGAGATTTTCCCGTTGGAGCCACCATGGAAGGGAATTCCTCATGGATAGGGTGATCCGAATCAGCTGGGTTTTGCTGCCTGACCATTGATGAAGGAAACCCTTCTGAAAGGGCCTCATCCTCCACTGTGCTCACCTCACCATCGGAATTGTCGCTACCATAGTGCCTATAATTTTCAGGCACTGGAGAGCCCTGAGATGAGAGGCAGAGAGGGCTGGACGGATTCTGTCCCTGACCACTGACAACTTCTCTTCTGGTAATGAGATGGTGCCTCTGACAGTGTTGAATAGGGCCCCTAAGAACACCAGCTGCTGAGATGGGACCAGCTGGCTCTTCTCCAAGTTCAAGATCCACCCGAACTCCTGTAGATTGGAGATGAACTTCTTTCTGTGTACCAGAAGTTGATCCTTGTCTTGAGCCAACAACAGAAGGTCGTCTAGGTAGTGATGTAAACAAATCCCTTTGGTTCTCATAAGAGCTACCGCTGCCAACAGTACTTTTGAAAATACACGAGGAGAAGTTGATAGCCCGAAGGGAAGGCATGTAAATTGAAAATGGTTTTCGCCCACGGAGAAGCGGAGATACTGCTGGTAATTTTCTGCAACTGGGACATGAAAATAGGCGTCCTTGAGGTCTATGGAGACCATCCAATCCCCTGCTTGAACAGATTGTTAAATTGTGGATAATGACTCCATCTTGAATTTTTCTTTTTTGATAAAACTGTTCAAGTGAGTTAGATCTATGACTGGCCTCCAGGCCCCGCACTTTTTCTGGACCATAAACAAAGGAGGGTAGATTCCCATGCCTCGCTGAATGACTGGAACATGGATAACGGCGCCTTGAGCCAACAAAGATTCCACGTAGGCTAGAAGAATTAGCCTTTTTTCGTCTGAAGCCGGAAGAGAGGTGGGGACCCATCTGAGCCTGGGAGATTCCTTGAAGGTCCAAACATGACCTGAGGAGACAGTCTTGACGGTCCAGAAGACTTGGATCGAGGCCGCCCAGACATGGCGAAAGTGGAAAGACGAGCCCCCACCTGCCCTGTCTGAGCGGGCCCAACCTCAAAAGGATTTAGTCGGTTAACTCTCTCCCTTTAAATCACTTTTGGTAGAATTTTTAAAAGAGGATTGTCTTGATTTCCAGGACCTGGAAAACTCACGGCCCGGTCTGTAACTGCGAGCTTCCCTGGCTCGTTCCTGGTACTGTCTCTTTGGAAAAGACCTTCTCTGGGCTTGCAAACGCCGGTCCTGGGGAAGGAACCCCGACCTCCCACCAGTGACTCGGGTAATAGCCTCATCCAACTTATTGCCAAAAAGGGAGGACCCTTCAAAGGGGATACGGCACCATACTTGTTTTGAGGCTGGGTCCACCAGCCAAGGGCGGAGCCACAGAGCCCGTTTGGCTGTAACAGAAGAAAGCATCACCCGAGCCACCAGGCATATGATGTCGATAGAGGCCTCCCCAAGAAAGGCGGAGGCCAGCCTAAGTTCTTGGATAGGCGAGCTCTTAGCCGTATCTTCAGAGATATTTCTAAGCGTCTCATCTACACTATCCGTCCATATCTCTATTGCTTTGGACATAGCGGCCAGAGCTAGCACTGGCTTACAGGCCATTCCTGCTGTGAGATACACTCTCTTCAAATCGGCATCAATCCGTCTGTCCAGAACATCCTTAAAAGACACAGTATCCTCTAAGGGAAGTGTGACATGTTTCACCAGTCTCTCTGACCTCTACCAACGGCGCTGACTCCAAATGCTTCACCTCTTCATTGAAAGGATAGAGTTTCTAAACCTTTGATAGCATGGAATTTTTCTTTTCCACCTTGCCCCATTCATCTGTGATAATCTCACCTAGCTCAGAGATAAAAAGAAAATGAATCCGTTCCTTCTTTAGTTGCTTAAAGAATTTTCTGTTTGGAAGGAGCAGCCACAGAATCTTCCCAGTTCAGTGTCTCTCTAACAGCTCTGACCAGAGGAGGAAGTAGAGCGAAATCAAAACCCACACAGGGATCACTTTCATCAGAGTCACTGTCAGATATGGCAGCTGAGGGGTGGCTATGCGCAGAGGATTCCCAAGTATCCTGCAGCTGAGTCTCCCTTCCTGGAGAAAGTGGCGGCTCTGCCGGGGGAACATAGGATTGGCCCTCAATATTTCTGAGGGACTCCTTAACAACTTTTTCCACCAGGGTTTTAAGTTGTTGATCCGCGTCACCCCTTTCATTGGAGGCCTTGGCGTAGCAAGGATCGCACAAAGATTTTCCTGCCGGTACAAGAGCTCTGCACCCCCAACAGGCACTAGCTAAGTGACTAGATTGAGTCCTCGAGGAGTGCGACCGTTCCTCACTACGGTGTCCTGATCTTGAGGAGGAACCATAATGTTTTGATTTGGAAGAGGAGTGCCGGTGATGCGACTTGGAGGAGTCGCTCCCTCTGTGAGAGCTGCGATGCTGTTCTGACCTGGAAGGGCTGAAACAAGAACAAGACAAGAAACCACAAGAGACAAGACATCAGGACAGAGCTAACAGATAAATACCCCTCCCCACCAGACCTTCAGGTGATCATTAACCACTTTCAGACCGGACCATTTTGCTGGTAAATGACCAGAGGTCTTTTTACACTTTGGCACTGCGCTGCTTTAACTGGTAATTGCGCGGTCATGCAATGTTGTACCCAAACAAAATTTGCGTCCTTTTCTTCCCACAAATAGAGCTTTCTTTTGATGGTATTTGATTGCCTCTGCGATTTTTATTTTTTGCGATATAAACGTAAAAAGACCGCAAATTTTTAAAAAAAATGATATTTTCTACTTTTTGTTATTAGAAAAATCCAATAAACTCAATTTTAGTCATACATTTAGGCCAAAATGTATTCAGCCACATGTCTTTGGTAAAAAAAAAGTCAATAATTGTATATTTATTGGTTTGCGCAAAAGTTGTCACATCTACAAACTAAGGTACGTTTTCTGGAATTTACGCAGCTTTTAGTTTACGACTGCCTATCTCATTTCTTGAGGTGCTAAAATGGCAGGGCAGTACAAAACCCCCCCAAATGACCCCATTTTGGAAAGTAGACCCCCTAAGGAAATTGATAAGAGGCATGTTGAGCCCATTGAATATTTTATTTTTTTGCCTCAAGCGATTGAATAATGACAAAAAAATTTTTTTTTTTTTTTTTTTACACAAAGTTGTCACTAAATGATATATTGCTCACACATGCTATGGGCGTATGTGAAATGACACCCCAAAATAAATTCTGCTGCTTCTCCTGAGTATGGGGATACCACATATGTGGGACTTTTTGGGAGCCTAGCCGCGTACGGGGCCCCGAAAACCAAGCACCGCCTTCAGGCTTTCTAAGGGCGTAAATTTTTGAGTTCACTTCTCACTACCTATTACAGTTTTGAAGGCCATAAAATGCCAAGATGGCACAAAACCCCCACAAATGACCCCATTTTAGAAAGTAGACACCCCAAGCTATTTGCTGAGAGGCATGTTGAGTTCATGGAATATTTTATATTTTGCCACAAGTTGCGGGAAAATTACAAACTTTTTTTTTTTTTTTTTTAACAAAGTTGTCACTAAATGATATATTGCTCATGCATGCCATGGGCATATGTGAAATGACACCCCAAAATAAATTCTGCTGCTTCTCCTGAGTACGGGGATACCACATATGTGGGACTTTTTGGGAGCCTAGCCGCGTACGGGGCCCCGAAAACCAAGCACCGCCTTCAGGCTTTCTAAGGGCGTAAATTTTTGAGTTCACTTCTCACTACCTATTACAGTTTTGAAGGCCATAAAATGCCAAGATGGCACAAAACCCCCACAAATGACCCCATTTTAGAAAGTAGACACCCCAAGCTATTTGCTGAGAGGCATGTTGAGTCCATGGAATATTTTATATTTTGCCACAAGTTGCGGGAAAATTACAAACTTTTTATTTTTTTTTATTTTTTTCACAAAGTTGTCACTAAATGATATATTGCTCACGCATGCCATGGGCATATGTGAAATGACACCCCAAAATAAATTCTGCTGCTTCTCCTGAGTACGGGGATACCACATATAGGAGACTTTTTGGGAGCCTAGCCGCGTACGGGGCCCCGAAAACCAAGCACCGCCTTCAGGCTTTCTAAGGGTGTTACAGTTTTGAAGGCCATAAAATGCCAAGATGGCACAAACCCCCCCCAAATGACCCCATTTTGGAAAGTAGACACCCCTAAATTTAGGGGCACACTAGTGAGACTAGGTAATAAATGGCGGGTGCCCTGAAACTATAAAAAAATAACTAACCAACCAGCGTCACCTGTAACAGTTATATGGTGATCACTGGTGAAAGGGTTAACTAGGGGGCAATTAGGGGGCTTTATGCGGTAGTATATGGGGGTCCCTGGCGCTATAAAAAGCTGCAGCGAACCTAAATACCTACCTGCCTAACTAGCGTCACCTGTGACACTAATACAGCGATCAGAAAAACGATCGCTTATTAGGCTGGGTTCACACTGGAGCGATGCGGGAACGCCACGAATGCGCGGCGGGTTCCCGCATCGCATGCCTCCCGGCGGCAGTTCACACTGCCCTATGCGAACTGCTGGGAGTGTCAGTGAAATGTTACTGACACCCCCAGATCAGTTCGCATATCGCAGTGCGATCTGCAAACTCGGATCGCATGGTGTGAACACCCATGCGATCCGATTCTGCTGCGGGCCAAAAAAAGGGTCCCGTGCGAATTTGCGGCGGGTGCGGCGGGTGCGGCGAATGGCTGAACTCGAATCGCACAGAGATCGGATGTGATTTGCACTGCAGTGCGGTGCGAATCACATCCGTTCTCATAAACCGCTGCAATGTGAACCCAGCCTTAGTGACACTGGCGACGGGGGGTGATCACGGGGTTAAACCTTTATTGGGGGGGTTAGGGGGGTACCTTAGAACTAAAGGGGGCTAACCCTAACTGCCCTAACAGTTATTAGTCACAAATGACACCCGCCGGGTGATCAGGGGGTTAAACCTTTATTAGGTAATAAATGGCGGGTGCCCTGAAACTATAAAAAAATAACTAACCAACCAGCGTCACCTGTAACAGTTATATGGTGATCACTGGTGAAAGGGTTAACTAGGGGGCAATCAGGGGGCTTTATGCGGTAGTATATGGGGGTCTCTGGCGCTATAAAAAGCTGCGGCGAACCTAAATACCTACCTGCCTAACTAGCGTCACCTGTGACACTAATACGGCGATCAGAAAAATGATCGCTTATTAGGCTGGGTTCACACTGGAGCGATGCGGAAACGCCGCGAATCCGCGGCGGGTTCCCGCATCGCATGCCTCCCGGCGGCAGTTCACACTGCCCTATGCGAACTGCTGGGAGTGTCAGTGAAATGTTACTGACACCCCCAGATCAGTTCGCATATCGCAGTGCGATCTGCAAACTCGGATGGCATGGTGTGAACACCCATGCGATCCGATTCTGCTGCGGGCCAAAAAAAGGGTCCCGTGCGAATTGGCGGCGGGTGCGGCGGGTGTGGCGGGTGCGGCGGGTGCGGCGAATGGCTGAACTCGAATCGCACAGAGATCGGATGTGATTTGCACTGCAGTGCGGTGCGAATCACATTCGTTCTCATAAACCGCTGCAATGTGAACCCAGCCTTAGTGACACTGGCGACGGGGGGTGATCACGGGGTTAAACCTTTATTGGGGGGGTTAGAGGGGTACATTAGAACTAAAGGGGGCTAACTCTAACTGCCCTAACAGTTATTACAGTCACAAATGACACCAATGCAAAAAAAAAAAAAAAAAATGACATTGGTGTCACTGTGACTGGGGGGGCAGGGGTAATTGGGGGGGTGATCGGGGGGTAAAGGGGGGGTGTAAGTGTGCCTGGCATGTTCTACTGTGTGTGTAGAGTGTTGGTGCAACTCACCGATCCGCTCTCCTCCGTGTCGGAACGAAAAATACCGACACGGAGGAGAGAATACATCACTTCCTCTCCTGTGTTTACATTACAGGAGAGGAAGTGATGTCACCGGGGATTTCTATTCGTCGGGAGCGATCGCGAGGGGGTGGCCATGAATGAATGGCCGCCCCCTCGTCCCAGAACGCTCCCGGACGAAAACCGACCGCCGCAGGCACCGGGCGGGGGCCCGATCGGGCCCCCGACCCACGGGAGGCAAGGGACGTACATGTATGTCCTTATGCCTGCCCGTGCCATTCTACCGACGTACATCGGCGTGCGGCGGTCGGCAACTGGTTAAAAATACCTTTTATGAGAGGGCTGGCCACAAACAGGCGGTAAAGAATCCATGTCCTCAGCGATATCTATACGCGCTGAAAAGATGACAAGGGATCAGTGCAAGGGACAGGGAAGGGATAGCCACCCTGTCCCAGAATGCCACTTACCAGTAGATGCAACACAGAGGCAGGGGGAAGTCACCGCAACAGCCCGCAAGCATTCCCAAAGCTTGCAGACTAATTCCCCGTTTAAATAGCCCGCCCCTGTGATGTCACCGCCGTGCCTGTGCGCATGCGCAAAATAGCGGCAATTTGCCGCCATCGCGCATGCGCGAAATCAAGCCTTGATCTCAACCGCATTCGCCCATGCGCAGTGTGGCCGAAAAACGCAAACCCGGAAGTAGAACAGCGGCTGGAACGCGGAAGAACCAGCCGCCATGCCGGCACATACAAACAAACAGAAAAAACGAAGACAGATAAAAGATACAAAAACTGCTGCCATAATGAACTTATAGAACCTCTCACCACTCCCACCACGATCGATCACTCGGCCGAAGGTAAGGTAAGATGACCCCGGACTTTCCAGGGGGCAAAAACAGGTCACCTGTTAATAGCTGGCTATACGACCAATGTGCAGCCTGCCTGCCAGTGGCCAGGACATGGGCTTCTTCACAGCGCCTCTTCCACTGCCCACTCCATACCCTGCTAATAGCTAGGGCTTAGCGGAGTAATGCGTCTTTCCAGACCCAGAGTCGCAGACCGGCCGACCTAGATCGTGGGGATGATAAATCTTCAGGTAGAAAGACCACCTCTGGATCCTTCGGAGGAGGACAAAAAAAGAACACAGCCAGGGGCAGGGAGCAAAGATTTATGGGAGTAGTGTCCTATAGGGTAGTTGAGGCGGAACTTAACCCACACGTTGCTGCCATGGAGTCTGTCAGGAAATATATATATATATATATATATATATATATATATATATATATATATATATATATATATTATACAGTGTACCGGGGAGTCAGAGTGGGCTGTTTTGTAAACGGGTGGCCCCCCCGACTACGGGGAAGCCATAGGGAAGTCCCCGTGCATCAGAGGGAGCGGGGTCACCCAGGAACGCCCTCAGTTATAAAAGAACTGTCAAAGTGAAGATGCGTCATATGGCGGGTGCCTCCCATGGAGGCAGGTCGGTCACTTTTTTTTTCTTTTTCGGTCCATCGGCGGAGCAGAAGAAGAAGACTTTGTGGGACATTTTTATTTTTTAATTTTTTAATTTTTTATTAAAGGACTTGTCCCAAGCCGTGTCATGTAATTTTTTCAATTTTCACACTTTTTTTGTGAAATGGTTGGGGCACATTTGTACCCCGTTACCATTTCACACAGGGGGAGGCCAGGATCTGGGGGTCCCCTTGTTAAAGGGGTTTTCCAGATTCCAATAAGCCCCCCCCCCCGCCCGCAGACCCCCCAACCACCGGGCAAGGATTGTGGGGATGAGGCCCTTGTCCCTATCAGCATGGAGATACTGTGTTTTAGGGGGCTACCCCAAAGCACCCTCCCCATGTTGAGGACATGTGGCCTGCTATGGTTCAGGAGGGGGGCCGCTCTCTTGTCCCCCCTCTTTTCCTGCAGCCTGCCAGGTTGTGTGCTTGGATAAGGGTCTGGTATGGATTTTTGGTGGGACCCCCACTCATTTTTTTTTTTTTTTTTTGGCATGGCGTTATCCTTAAAATCCATACCAGATCTGAAGGATCTGGTATGGATTTTGAGGGGGACCCCCACGCAATTTTTTTTTTTGTTTAATTTTGGTTCGGGGTCCCCTTTAATATTCACACCAGACCCAAAGGGTCTGGTAATGGACTGTGGGGAGTCTCATGCCATTTTTTTAAATGACTTTATGTGTATCGATGGGACCGACAATTCATTATAGCCGCGGGTACTTTTTTCCTTTTAGAAATGTAATTTTGCTCTTGGACTGTTCTAAACACGGAAAACATTCACCATTTTACAGGCATACTATAGACACCACCCAGGTATGATGATAATTTAAAGGAACATTTCACTTTTATTGTTTCACTTTAAGCCTTATTAAAATCACTGTTCCCAAAAAAATCAGGGTTTTTAAAACTTTTTTTTTTTTAATTGATACATGTCCCCTAGGGGCAGGACCCAGGTCCCCAAACACTTTTTATGACAATAACTTGCATATAATCCTTTAAAATTAGCACTTTTTATTATTCATGTTCTTGTCCCATAGACTTTAACGGTGTTTGTGTGCTCAGGCTAATTTTTTGCCTGTTGGCATGTTCTGCTGCGAACCAAACCGGGGGGTATTTGGCTCATCCCTAATCCTAAATAATAGGATCCTTCCTGACTCCGCTCCCTCTGAGCATAATGATTGACTTAATCCCGCAGGAGATTTGAACTGTAGTTGATCATAGCATACAGGTGACCAAGTGGACTATAGACTATAGCTACAAGAGATTGCTAGCTCTCATATATGACAATATAATCATTTTTGAAAACCTTGGATTACCTGGCCTAAGAACACTTTATTGCCCTACTGATAGAAATTGTAAATCCTCTTTATACATCATTTGACATATGGCTCCCTGTAGTTTGTGTGTCCCCTCTTCTTTAACAGCTTGTCTAACAAAGCCATTTTTTCTGTATTTGCACAAAATGTTAAATATGTTAAATGCACATTTTAGGGCTGAATATTAGTTAGACCCTCAGAAGAGTATATATTTTCTGGAAGCAAAGACTAGAGAAAAAATTATTATAGTAGTTGTAATTTTTATGTCACGGAATACTAGCATATCAAATGCATTTTTTTTTTTTGTAAAAATATACACTAGAATTCATTTCAGTGCACACAAACACAATATATTACCCAATTTTTGTAAAATATAAAAGATGAGGTTGCAATGAGTAAGAGGCCACCCAACATGCCACATATTCAAAAAAATACATGCTCGTGAATAGAGAAGGGCCATACACCCCCCTGTTCGGTTCGCACCAAAACTCCCAAACAGAGAAATTCTGACCTGAATGCCAAACCCCATTAACCACTTGCCGACCAGCTGCCATCATTATACTGTAGCAGATAAGCATGATCCCACGAACCATCATAGCTATACGTTGGTCCCTTTAAGCGGGACAGCAGGCATGTGTACGCCCTCTGCACTTTGGGGATGTCGATGCTCATGACCGGTGGCCGCAATGACCGCCAGCCACGAGCGACCGCGGGCATGAGAGGCAAACATGGACGTGTATGTGTAAACACACACATCTCAGTTCTGTCCCATCCCCCACAGTTAGAACACACACATAGGAAACAGTTAACCCCTTGATTGCCCTTTAGTGTTAACCCCTTCCCTGCCAGTGACATTTATACAATAATCAGTGTATTTTATTGAACTGATTGCTGTATAATTGTCAGTTGATCCAACAATGTGTCAAAAGTGTCTGATGTGTCCACCATAATGTCGCAATCTCAATAAAAATTGCAGACCGTCGCCATTACTAGTAAAATAAATAATAATAATAAAAATTCCATAAATCTATCCCCTATTTTTGTAGACACTATAACTTTTGTGCAAAGCAATCAATATACACTTTTTAAGATTTTTATTACCAAAAATATGTAGAAGAATAAATATCGTCCTAAACTGAGAAGTTAGCTAGAAATCTGCTTTTTAAAAAAAAAAAATGGGGCTATTTATTACAGAAAAAAGTACAAAATGTTGTGTTTTTTTCATGATCAACTACCACCGAAAGAAAGATCTATGTGTGGAGAAAAATGGACATCAATTTTGTTTGGGTACAATGTCGCACGACCACGCAATTGTCAGTTAAAGTGATGCAGTGCCGTATCTCAAAAGAATGGTCATTGAGTAGCCAATTTTTCTGGGGCTGAAGTGGTTAAGGTCTATGGAAGCCAAACTTGAAAAATCAAAAGTTCCCATTTTGAAGGCGTATATGCAAGTAATTGGCCACAAAAAAAATATATGGGGTCCAGGTACTGCCCTGGGGGACATGTTTCAATGATTTATTTATTTTTTTAAAGATGTGTTTACAGGTGCAGTGATTTTAATGATGCATAAAGTACAACAATAAAAATTAAAAATTCCTTTAAATATAGTTCCTTTTAGTCTGCCAGTAAACTGGAATATCTGAAGCATGCATAGAACATGCTGCAGCAAAAATGAAATTTCTAAAGAAAAAAAAAAGCATAAAAATGCATGAAAATACATTTAAATTGCCGGCAATAGATTTTTTTTTTTTAAATGGCATGGGGTCCCCCCAAAATCTATACCAGACCTTTATCTGAGCATACAGCCTGTCAGGCCAGGAAAGGGAGGGGACAAGCAAGCAAGCCCCCCTCCCGAACCATACCAGGCCACATGCCCTCAACATGGTGGGTGGATGCTTTTGGGCAGGGGGGGCTCTGTGGGCAGAAGGCTTATTGAAATCTGAAAGTCCCCTTTAGAAAGGGGGCCCCCCCATGTGAATGGGTATGGGTGAATGGGTATTAAAAATATCCCCTGATGTAGATCCATTGTCAGTCATGATGCCTACCACATCGCCAAACCCAAAAAGTAACAGTAGCACTGCCCCCTTGCTCGCCCCCCCCCCCCCCCCCCCACCTTTCCTGACCTGCCAAGCTGCATGCTCAGATAAGGTTCTGGTATGGAATTTGTTTTTTTTGTTCTTATTTTGCCATGGGGTTCCCCTTAAAATACATACCAGACCCGAAGGGATGGTATTTTTACCAACAATGTAATATAAAGGAAGAGATTGTTGGGACTTTATGTGAGACCATAAGCCTCCGCTACACAGGTCTCCATCCCTAATTATGTGGAACAAGGCAAGGACAAAAGGAGACATAAGGGGCATTGGGACTTTATATGAAGCACACCTCTCGGGTAGTGTGAGACATTCGGTGGATTGTACATGATATTAAAATAGTGACCACAATGGGCATACCACATAAATTGTTAAAAAAAAATTAATTAGATCAGTAGTTTAAAGTGGAAGTAAACTCCCCTATCGTTTTCAGCCAAGGAAGCTGCCATCTTTGCCTCTGTTTAATCTTCAACTGCTATGGTGCTGCACATGTGATTCGTCATGACACCAGCCATTGGATGGTTTGATAGTTTGGCTGAGAGCATGCCTTTTTTTTTTTAACTGTTTAAATCGATGGGTTTACTTCCACTTTAATACAAGATAGGTACAACATGATTATTGCATCATAATATAGTACGAAATTTGTAACATGATAAACATAATAAAAAATATATCAAATACTAAATTTATATTTATACCCAGAATCGGCACAGACATAGTAGAATAATTAAGAATTAATTGATGGCTCAACCAATTGAAACTCATTATGGATACTATGTCATGGCATCAAATATAAAAGCTCAATGCGTTTCCTGGAGTTGTATCCACTTATCAGGAGCAGCTAACTGGGGATGCCTGTAATAAATTATAAATAATTATAATTATAAATAAATCAATAATCAGTGATAATAAATTAGCACAGGAAGTGAGGGAACACTACCAATGATCCTAACACTCTTACCTGTGGGTAATATAGTTAAAATGTAGAAAATGGTATAGATATAAAAATATATAAATAAGTAATGTAATGGAGGACATCGGGGAATGAGAAACCATTCCCCCCGGGAGCTGAGGTGGTATCCAACTGTGGCAGCAGGGCGAGACCAGCCAGGGCACAGTGGTGCAGAAGAGTGCAGAGGTAGAATCCCCCTTCCAACATTATATAGGTAGGTGTAGACCCCAAGGATGTACTGTAAATAATAATATATATAAGATAAGGGGGTAGATAATATACCAAAATCTAAAGGGAAGGGGAATGAAGTGAAGGATAGTGGGTGTGAGGAGTGCAGGTGGAGCAACGACATGGGTGAAAAAGGAACTAGGGTGGAATAGGAAAAAGGAGAGGGGATAAAGGTTAACAACCTCCCAGATACAACCATAGCAACATATGCCAAAAGTGGATTATCTGGAATAAGAGTAAATGAGTGAGAAAGAAGTGCCACAAAGTAGGGGCCCTGGATGCAAGATGGAAAGTAAGTTAACCTGTCAGCCAGCAGCGTCCCACCAACGCCACGCAATATTGTGCAGGGAGAGAGAAGGCGACCCACACACAGGCGGATTACCGCCTATATGTAGGTGCCTGAATCTCCGTTAATCATGCACGAAGATGGTCCGGAAACCACATCAGCACGCAGCATCAGGGATAACGTCAGCTGTGTGGGGCGTGGCATCGACGCGCAGTATAAGTATGAGTATAAGACCCCAGCCTCGCAACATGTATAGTTGAGAGGGGCTGGGGGACAGACCTAGTGCGCGTCGCAGCTCCTGGAAGAAAAAGAACCCAGCCCACGACTACTGACCACCTAATATTATAAACAAAAACTAAATATCCCCATGTTGCAAATAACCTATATATTGGCACTTGATGCATATCAATAGCAATCCATGGAGTAAACATGATAGATGAGCAGTGTGCTTCCATCCCTATTCATATAAAATAAAGGAAGAGATTGTTGGGACTTTATGTGAGGCCATGACCCTCCAGTCCACAGGTCTCCATCCCTAATTATGTGGAACAAGGCAAGAACAAAAGGGGACATAAGGGGCATTGGGACTTTATATGAAGCACACCACTCGGGTAGGGTGAGACATTCAGTGGATTGTACATGATATTAAAATAGTGACCACAATGAGCATACCACATAAGTTAATAATAAAAAAAAAAATTAACTACTAATCTAATTAATTTTTTTTTCAAAACAACAAAAAATATAAATAAAAACAGAAAAGGTTCTATACAATATAGCATATATTCCGATATGGGAAAAACATTTATTCCCATAGGGGAAGAGATGAATGCACACCATAAGACTATTTACTATATAGCTCCAGAATCTAATGGGTGCTATTACATGTAATAGCGCCAATTTTAGGCAATTAAAATTTCAACAGGCGAACGTGTGAATGAAAAAGAGTTTTAGTATACACTATTAGTGGCGAACACAAATTAATACATTTGTAAATCAGTTCTAATTATCAATTCCATGGATATGCAAATGCCAATTTCTACTAAGTTATTATATAGCATTGCACTGCAATCATGTTCCATGTATGTGAAAGAAACCTGATGTGCTCTACCTTGTGTGCATCTATTGATGTATATTGCAATTAGTATTCCTAGTTTTTTCCTTCTTTTGCTAACAACTGCAGTTATGAATGATTATTACAGAGTAATGTCTGCTATTCTGTAAATTTACATGTATTGAACATTTAGGTTATCTATTTGTTGTATGTTGTTTTTTTGTTTTTTTTCTCTAAGCGTCTTCAAGGACAGCCCATGAGACTTAAGGCTCCTCCTACCAGGACAGGAAACACGGAAACATGTTAGCCCCCACCAGATAAAAGGGCAGTCCTCCAGGTCCCATGTCAGTATTAGTGTTTCCTCCGGACGGGGGGTAACATGTTTCCTGGAACTGGTTCCCCTAAGTCTCATGAGCGTGGCTCCTGTGGCCATAGGGTGGTATTCCTACCTTCTTCTTAGGTCCCAGAGTGGCACATCCACCTGATGAGTAGGTTTGTGGCTGCTGTTCCTGCTTCTCAGTGCATGGGGAATGCCAGCACTGCGGTGTTCATCTGAACTTCTGCCCACGAGCCGCATGGCGGCAGTTGGCTTGTTTTCCCTTCTAAACCACCTAGCTAGAGTGTGCAGTGGAAGACAGGAAGCCGCACACGTGGAGGGGTGGAATTTGCGCTCCAAGCTGGCCCACAGGAAGTACCCAGGAGTGTGTCGTCATCAGTGGACGCTGGAGACTCTAGTTCCGGTCTCTGAACGGCACGAACAGGGACGTTGGGAGCTGGTGGTTTTAAAAACAGTGAAACCCAGCAGAGGCTGCGGACCACTACAGGGGTGGGATGGACTCCTCTGCTATACCTGCACAGGCAGCGTTAGCAGGCCCTAACACCAGCACCTCACAGGTAAGCCTGAAGTGTATTTTACTTGCTTGCACATCCTGTGAGTGTTCTCCCCCTTGTAACCAGTAGGGACTAGGTGAAGACACATTTTCCTTTTCTCTTGCACAGGGTGTTATGGAGTGTATGTGGCGTAAAATTTATGGGGATCATTTGTTCTTTTGCAGGCCAATACTCAGGACAAGGCCCAAGCGCAGCCACCAAAAAGGAAATGTGAGGTTTGTGGAAACAAATTGGGCTCCTCATGGAGCAAAGCAGTTTCTCCCACCTGTGTAGATAGCCTAGTTGAGGATGACCTGGTTGTCTCCTGTCAGAAAATGCTGACTTCTGTTAGAGATGAGCTTATGTCTACGTTTAGCTCATTTAAAACTCTGACAAGATTAAAGTCCCCTCAGAGGGTCCATCTCCAGTTAGGACTTCAGTCGGTCCTAGCGCTTTACAGCAGAGTGCGGAGAGTGAAGACTCTGAGGCTGAAGCCAGATCTCTCTGGAAGAATCAGAGTCAGATACAGGGCCCAGGGCAAAAGAATCCACAAGGGGCTTGAGTTATAAGTTATCATTAGACGATGTAGATGACTTATTAAAGGCTATCTATATGACGCTTGATATACGTAGAAGAGGGGAAGGTACAATTGTCTAAACATGACCTTATGTACAAAGGTTTGCATAAGAAAAGGGCTAGAGTTTTTCCAATGCATAGTTCCCTTTTTGATACTATCAAGCTGGAGTGGGAAAATCCAGAAAGAAAAGAAAACCTTTCTTTTCTGATAATATAAAAAGGTTTCCATTTGAAGAGGACACAGCGCAGCCATGGAACAAAAATCCTAAGTTAGACACACCTCTTTCAAAAGTTTTAAAAAACTGGGGGCATGGCTGCCAAGCTGCTGGATGAACACTTGAACAGCGAGCTCCGTGTCAGTGCCAGGAATAGGGATGAGCTTCGTGTTCGACTCGAACATACGTTCGACTCGAACATCGGCTGTTTGTCCGTTCGGCGAAGTCTGAACATTTTGGTCCGTTCGCGCCAAATTCGTGTGGCGCTCACGGCACAGTGCATTGCTGGCTCATGATTGGCCAAGCATGCACTGTGACCCCGCATGCTTGGCCAATCACAGCGCCAGCAGCGAGGAGAGCCATGATTGGCCACAGGCAGGATGCCTGTGGCCAATCATAGCTCAGGCTGTGTAGTGCACGCCCCACACTATATAAGGCCGACAGCGCGGCGGCCTTGTTTAGTGTGTTGGCGTCTGAAGCAGTGGGTGTTCTGTGTACCTTCAACACAGTACACACCGATCGTTTTTGCCGATTTTCGATCTTGCTTTTGTGTAGTGGTTGTTGTCTGCGTGCCCTGACCGCAGTATACACCGCTATATTCACCTCACCTACATAGCTAGTGATCTATCTTTTATAATAGAGCTTGCAGTCAGTAGTGTTAGGAGCTTGTGCGTGCTGTCTGCGTGCTCTGTACCCAGTACATACCGCTATATCCACCTACATAGCTCTTCTCTATTTGAGACCACTTGCCATCTGCAGGAGTTATTGGAAGTTGTGGGTGCCTCCAGCACAGCACAGTATACATCTGTATATACCCCTTTATCTCTGGTGTTCTATAATAAAGGCATCTGCAGGAGTTAGTGGGTGTTGTGTGCCTCTAGCACAATATACACTACCCAACTGCTTTTTTACCTAACTCTCTTCAGGCCATTACCATGTTTGGAAGGCCAGCAAGGAGAGGCAGACAGGCACGAGCCGATAAAAGAGGGCAAACAGGCTCTGTGTCTAGAGACAACAGTGCTGGTCGTGGACGCGGTGCATTGTCATCAGCACGTGGCCATGGGACACGCTTGTCCTTCTTTTCGGCAGCTGGACATGTTGAACTGCAACATGCCAACGACTTGGTAGAGTGGATGATCAAGCCCTCTTCATCCTCCTCATCCTCTCTCACCCAGTCTCAGGGTACTAGCAAAGCAGCTGCCAACGCGCGGCCTTCCCTCCTCTCAATGTCATCATCAGTGACTCCTTCCCTAGACCCACCACGTCCTCCTGAGGAGTCTCCTGAACTCTTTGAGCACAGTGTTGGGTACATGCTCCAGGAGGATGCCCAGTGTTTTGTGGGCTCTGATGATGACACTCAGCTAGAGGAAGGCAGTAGCGTGAGCGCAGAGAGAGGGGATGCTCAAGAAGGACAGCAATCTGGCAGTCATGTTCCACAAGCTGCAGCATACTGCCAGGTTTGCTACAGCGATGAAGAGGGAGGGGATGATGAGGGCACTGACTCCACGTGGGTGCCTGGAAGGAGAGAGGAGGAGGAGGAGGAGGAGGAGGCACATGTCCAACGAGGCAGGATGCCATCCGGGGGCCAGCTTAGGGGCAGCACACCGACTGAATCACACCGCAGAGCTCCACCTGTGCAGGGCGCTGCCTCTGCGCGTTATTCTAAAAGTTCTTTGGTGTGGGCCTTTTTTGAGACGAGTGCATCAGATCGCACCGCTGCTCTTTGCAACATATGTCTCAAGCGTATCTCGCGTGGCCAAAACATCAGCCGCTTGGGCACCACATGCTTGACCAGACATATGTTGACCTGCCATGCAGCTCGTTGGCAAGCGTACCTCAAAGAACCACACCAAAGAACAAAGCGGACCTCTCCTTGCTCCTCATCAGCTGGCATCTCCAACCCCACTAGACCTTCAGTCCTCTCTGAAACCTGCTCTGAGAGGAATGAAGGTGTAGAATTAGGTGTGTCACAGCCAAGTGCTTCCGGGAACTCTGCTAGCGGTACACCCATGTCCGATTATAGCAGGCAAATGTCCCTGCCCCAGCTGCTGGACCGGCGAAAGAAGTTCACTCCCAGCCATCCACATGCCCAGCGGTTGAATGCTAGCTTGGCTAAATTGCTAGCACTTCAACTGATGCCTTTTCAGTTGGTAGACTCGGCCCCCTTCCGTGAGTTTGTACAATGTGCGGTTCCTCAGTGGCAGGTCCCCAAACGCCACTTTTTCTCACGGAAGGCGATTCCGGCTCTCTACCGGCATGTGGAAGGCAATGTCCTTGCCTCGCTGGACAGGGCGGTCAGCGGTAAGGTGCATATTACCGCTGACTCATGGTCCAGCATGCATGGACAGGGACGTTACCTATCTTTCACGGCCCATTGGGTCACTCTTCTGGCAGCTGGGAAGGATGCAGGACAAGGTGCAGTAGTGTTGGAGGTTGTTCCGCCACCACGCCTCCAAAATGCTACTATTGGTTGTGACACACCTCTCTCCTCCACCCCCTCCTCTTCTTCTTCCTCCATGGCCTCTTCCAGTGCTCTGTCCTCAGAACCAGCGGTGCTTCGTAGGCGTTCCAGGGGCTACACAAGTACGCAGGCAAAACGATGCCATGCCATGCTTGCGCTGGTTTGTTTGGGGGACAGGAGCCACACTGGGGCGGATGTTTTGTCAGCTCTGCAGGGGCAGGCCGAGAGGTGGTTGACGCCATGCCAGCTTAAGCCAGGAATGGTGGTTTGTGACAATGGCACCAACCTCCTCTCCGCCCTCCGACAGGGACAACTGACCCATGTGCCCTGTGTAGCTCACGTCCTTAACCTGGTGGTGCAGCGGTTCTTGGGCAGGTACCCGGGCTTACAGGATGTCCTAAAGCAGGCCAGGAAAGTCTGTGTGCATTTCCGCCGATCATTTAATGCCTGTGCTCGGCTGGCTGAGCTCCAAAAGGTGTTGAACCTGCCCAAGAACCGCCTTATATGTGACATGCCCACCAGATGGAACTTAACGTTGGCCATGCTGCAGCAGCTGCACACGCAGCAGAGGGCCATCAATGAGTACCTGTGCGACTACGGCACCAGGACAGGGTCAGGGGAGCTCGGTTTTTTCTCACCACGCCAGTGGGGCATGATCAGGGATGCATGCACTGTCCTGTCACCGTTTGAGGAGGCCACAAGGATGGTGAGCAGTGACAGTGCATGCATCAGTGACACTGTACCTCTTGTTTACCTCTTGGAGCATACGCTGCGTGGAATAATGGACAGGGCACTTGAGGCAGGACAGAGGCAGGAAGAGGAGGACTTCCTTGCCTCTCAAGGCCCCCTTTATCCAGACAGTGTTCCTGCTGTGCCACCCATCACACAGGAAGAGGATGAGGAGGAGAAAGAGGAGGAGGAGGATGATTGTGTCAGCATGGAGGTGGAGGCTGGCACTCAGCAGCTGCAGCAGCAGCAGCAGCAGCAGTCTTGTGGGGATGATTTAGAGTCCCAAGAAACACGTGGACTTGTACGTGGCTGGGAGGAGGTAGCTGCGGATCATGTTG
Source organism: Lithobates pipiens (assembly GCF_037356315.1). NCBI lineage: Eukaryota > Metazoa > Chordata > Amphibia > Anura > Ranidae > Lithobates > Lithobates pipiens. The sequence goes on along the minus strand of NW_027507764.1, from coordinate 329,339,478 downwards.
TCCTTAGTGACCCAGAGGACTCCGGACCGAATGCCTCAGCTAACCTACGCTGCATGGCCTCCCTGATCCTGCAAAGCCTGCGGAAGGATCCTCGTATTCTTCGGATCAAGGAGAGGGACCATTACTGGCTGGCCACTCTCCTTGATCCACGGTACAAGGGTAAGGTTGCCGACCTTATCTTGCCATCGCAGAGGGAGCAGAGGATGAGACATCTCCGGGAGGCCTTGCAGAAAGGTCTGTGCAACACGTTCCCAGAGACTGGGAGGTTACAAACTCCTGGTCCTGGACAACGTGTTGCTGAGGCATCGGTCAGAAGGAGCGGTGGAGAAGGTGGCTGTCTGACTGATGCTTTCAGACAATTTTTTAGTCCGCAGCCCCAAGGTATGATCGGTTCCAGCACCCATCGCCAGCGTCTGATTTACATGGTGCAGGAATACCTAGGGGCAAGGTCAGACTTGGACACCTTTCCCACCTAAAATCCTCTGGCTTACTGGGTCTTGAGGATGGATCACTGGCCAGAGCTTGCACAGTATGCAATTGAGCTACTGGCCTGTCCTGCATCCAGCGTTCTTTCGGAGCGCACCTTCAGTGCTGCTGGTGGCTTTGTTACCGATCACAGGGTGCGCCTGTCCACCGAATCAGTTGATCGCCTGACCTTCATCAAGATGAATCAGTCTTGGATCACCCACAGCTACCAAGCACCTGAAGCTGATGTAACAGAATATTTTTTTTTTAAATATCACATCCCTTCAAGACTGCCTATGCTGATGCTGAGTGACTGTCCTGTTATGTTGATTGTCTATCCTCTTCCTCCTCCGCTGATATGTTGGAAGAATATTTCTGGTTCTGGGTGATGCCATCAGCCCAATTTTTCTGCCCCTGTTTAACAGGGGCGTTTAAGTACAATTTTTGATGCAATGCTTTGCAGCAGGGCTAATTCCTGCAATAAAACTAGAGTATATGGAAGAGGTTGCAGTGTGGTGGCACCAGCACCAGTGCCTAAGGCCCAATTTTTCTGCCCCTGTTTAACAGGGGCGTTTAAGTACAATTTTTGATGCAATGCTTTGCAGCAGGGCTAATTCCTGCAATAAAAGTAGAGTATATGGGAGAGGTTGCAGTGTGGTGTCACCAGCACCAGTGCCTAAGGCCCAATTTTTCTGCCCCTGTTTAACAGGGACATGTAATTACAATTCTTGATATAATATTTCACAGGAGGGCCCCTTCCTGTGCCCACCCAGAGTAACGGTGAGGACTTATAGTGTTGTGGCACCAGCACCACAACCACCAAAGGTAAATTTTTCTACCACTGTTCAACAATGGCATGTAATTACAATTCTTGATATAATCATTCACAGCAGGGCGCTCCAGCGCCCACCAAGAGTCACTTTGAGGGCTTACAATGTTGTGGCAAAACCAACACCTTGTTCCGCCATTTCTGCAGAGCATATAGGGAAGGCCCCTACTTTCAAACATCCAACTTACAAACATCTCCTACTTGCAAACGGAAGGAGACAACAGCAAGTGAGATGAAAAAAGATGTACAACAAAACAAATTATACAGGGGTGATAACCCTTCCCTATATTTTCCAAAAAGCTTAAAAATAGTTTTTTTGACTGGAGCTACACTTTAAAAATGTACCAGTTGAAAATTACAAACAGATTCAACTTAACACAACAAACCTACACAGTCCCTGTCTTGTTTGCACCGCCTGTATACTGCTGTTCTGAGTATATAGGGCCTGGGGGCCACACGCATTTCCTTTTTTTAATATGGGTACAGGGTTCCCCTTAATATGTGTACAAGACCCAAGTAGGCTGGTAAAGGGCAGGGAGGGCTACCCATGCCATTTTTCTCAATGATTTTCAACCATATTGCGGGTACCAGATATAACATTAAAACCGCAAGCAGTTTTAAATGGTGTTATTTCCGTTTAATGTCATTTTGTGCAGGGACTGTTCTAAACACGGGAAACACGTGGCACTTCACAGGCATACTACAGACACCCCCCAGGCACCATATTTAAAGGAATATTTCACTTTTTTTTCACTTTAATCGTCATTAAAATCAGTGCTCCTGCCAAAACGGCCATTTTTAAAAACATTTTAGGCATTGACCCCTGGGGCAGGAGCCAGGTCCCCAAACCCTTTTTAGGACAGTATCTTGCATATTAGCCGTTAAAATTAGCACTTTTAATTTCGAACGTTCGAGTCCCATAGACTTCAATGGGGTTCTAAAGTTCGTTCGAATTTGGGGTCCGTTCGAAAGTTCTGGTGCGAACCGAACCGGGGGGTGTTCGGCTCATCCCTAGCCCGGAATATCAGCCGCTACAGGTGTCCTGCCGGCGCCAGTAGAGTCCCTGCAATGTGGGGAAGTGCCCAACAATCCCCTGCAATGGCTCATAAGAGGAAAGGGACCTCTCAACTGCAGAAGCTGCCGCAATTCTTCCCGCGGAAGGCCTGAGCCAAGATGGAGCTGACGGCGCCTCTCCTGCCACGTCTTTGGGATCCTCTGCGGGCAGCGCAAGCCCAGGATTGCAAAACAGACCACACCGCCGATCACCGGAGGCTTCCACCCCGCAATCCTTGAGCCCGGTAAAGTCCAGACCCTGAATGACTCTGAAGTTCGACGCAGAGAAGGTGATCGCTGGCCCTGACTCATTCGATAACAGGAGGGAGCTGCCGGAGAATATTAACTCCTTCCCTACCAATGACCAGCCAGTCTCTGACACAAAACTAAGGGACGTGCTGGTCTCTTTACGTAGTTCCCTTCACGCAGACATGATGGAGTGCATGAGGGGGTTCAGGGCTGATGTGGCTAAGCTGGGGGAGTGCGTGGACCATGTGGAAAACAAAATGGGGGAGTTTGCTTCCACATTTAACTCGCTTATTGACTCACATAATGACCAAACAGATGTGGTGGAATGGCTAATATCCAAGATTGCAGACCTTGAGGACAGGTCACGTAGAAATAACATAAAAATGCGTGGCATCCCGGAGTCAGTAACAACAGGGCAGCTTCAGCAGTACGCCCAAGACTTCATGGAGGCCTACTTGCCGGATCTCTCTGCCTCGAACTTGGTGATAGACCGCATACATAGACTGCCAAAACCTGCCCACCTCGCTGACAATATCCCAAGGGATGTTTTAATGAGGGTTAATTTTTTCCATATAAAAGAGCGCATCATGTTAGCCTTCCGCAATAACAAACAACCACCGGAGAGGTTTGCCTCTGTCCAACTATTTGCGGACTTGTCACAATTCACTATGCAAAAACACAAAGCCCTGCTCTCAATCACTAAAGCACTGCGGAACCATGCTATAATTTACTGCTGGGGCTACCCCTCTAAGCTGATGATTACAAAAGATGATCACACGACAACTATCAATAATTTGCAAGAAGGACTTGCCCTACTAAGGACCTGGGATATAATTCCTGAGCAGCCTGAAGAGCCCTTGCAGACAGCATCGAAGGTGGACACACAGGACTACTGGTGTCTAGTGACCCACAAGAAAAAAGTCCATTAACGCACCGGTTGAAAACCTGGTAATTTTAAGCAGATAAGATATATCAGATTCCCTTGGCACATAGGAACGATATGCATTCTAAATCCCCCCCACGAATAGAGGCAGTGGCACTGCCGACCGATTCTCTGTGGAATCGCATCTTTTTACGAGTTGGCCTGTTTTATGGCACCTATGTACTGTTTTTTTTTTCTTTATATGCTAAATTACTTAAGCTTCGTTCTGAACTTATATGTTTGTTGTTAGAGCAATATGATAAGTCTATTCAATCACTGAAGCTTACTTATTACTCTGCTGGGAACAGGGCTGAGAAACACCTAGCTTGACGGTTACAAGAGTACAGGGCTAGAACAAAAATTCCCTACTTAATCATTCAGATAAGAGTAAGATACTTAATCCGAAAAAGATTGCTGACTCCTTTGCCAGTTATTATTCCTCCCTGTACAATATTAGAGACGATAGCAACACCCCACAACCTACGAACGGGAGTATCCAAAGTTTCTTAGCTGACATTAAACTTCCCTCCTTATCACAAGAACACCTTTTAACTCTAAAAGAGCCCATCACGCAGAGGGAGATCCAAAAAGCAATCCACTCACTCCCGTTAGGAAAATCCCCAGGCCCTGATGGTCTGTCCAATGATTATTATTTTAAGACATGCCATTGTATTCTGTCCCCTACACTACAATAAGTCTACGCTCAGGCCACTTCCACCTCCTCTTTCCCCACTGAGATGCTCAAGGCTTATGTGGTGACCATCCTGAAGCCAGGTAAAAGTCACGACACCCCCCCAACTTTTGGCCTATATTGCTCCTCAATACAGACGTTAAGATATATGCCAAAATCTTGGCCCAAAGACTCTTACTTATTCTGCCTACATTAATCAACCCAGACCAAGCGGGCTTTACAATTGGTAGACAAGCATTGGACGCTACCCGTAGAGTCATAAACCTTATTCATTATGCTAGAACCTGTCGGACGCCTTCTCTCCTCCTGTCTCTGGATGCGGAGAAGGCGTTCGACAAAGTACATGGATCTTGTCCTCAAGAAGTTCAGGTTCCGGGCCCCAATCTTGTCCGCTATTCTAGCTTTATACTCGTCGCCTTTGGCCCAAGTATATACATCGAATATGTTGTCCCGTCTGTTTACTATCTCAAATGGAACAAGGCAGGGGTGTCCCCTGTCCCCCTCAATATTTAACCTCCTCATAGAGCCCCTAGCCTAAACAATTAGATCCCACACTCAAATCATAGGTTTCTCCTCATATGGCCAGGCCCACAAAATAAATCTTTTCGCTGATGATATCATATTATTCATTAATTCCCCACTTCAGTCTTTGACGTATGCCCACCACATCCTAGAGAATTTTAGTAGGGTCTCCTATTATAAGGTAAACTACACAAAATCACTCATCCTACCTTAAGGAGTTCCTCTGGCGCTTCTTTATAGGTTGAGTAATTTATTCCCGTACTTGTGGAGCGTAGGGGGGATACCTCATCTAGGCCTCCACTTGACCCCCGACCCATGTAAATTAGCTGATGCCAACTGCCTGCCTAAAATACAGACGGGGGAAAAAAGGGGTAGGCAAGACCCCGGGACTTTAAAGGTGCTGAGTAGTGTAAGGTAAGTAGAAATTCACAAAGTATGTATCATAAAATAACTTTTTTTTTAATTTAATTTGCAAAAATATAAAAACAATATTTACAATTTATTAAAATTGTTATCCACATCAATATTCAACAATAAAGCAGAAAACATATTTATCACTCAAACTATGCCACTCAACATGTTTCGCTCATCTGAGCTTTCTCAGGAGTTTAAGGTACACTTTGTGGATAGACTAGAAACAATAAGAAGATATGGGTGGCACAGTGGTGTAGTGGTTAGCACTCTCACCTAGCAGTAAGAAGGGTCGCTGGTTCAAATCCCAACCACGACACTACCTGCCTGGAGTTTGCATGTTCTCCCTGTGCCTGCATGGGTTTCCTCCGGGTACTCCGGTTTCCTCCCACAATCCAAAGAAATGCAGGTAGGTTAATTGGCTTCTGTCCAAAATTGGCTCTAGTATATGAATGGGGACCTTGGATTGTGGGCTCTTTGAGGGTAGGGACCGATGTGAGTGTGCAATGTACAGGGGCAATTGTAGACACTCAGGTTGAACTGGATGGACTGGTGTCTTTATTCAACCTTACTAACTATGAAACTATATGGATCAAGGATATATCACAATAATATTCACATTAACAATAGACTTATAATATAACATACTCCACTAATACCCATTTATTGGGCACAGCAACATTTATAGATATATAGTGTCCAAATATTTATTTTGAATTCTTAAATATTATAAACGTATTTCCATATGTAATCTTACCAAAAATATGCCAATTGATAAATCAACCGCGACAAATGTAGCAGCCAACAGATAAATAATGTTGAGACAGGATTCTGAATCGCATACAGATATGCTTGAGTTCAAGGGCCACAGGAGGGTTAATGACGGAGATGATAATCTGTATAAACAAAAATAAGGAATTGGATATACCAAATCTCCCTCAAATATCCATCTGTATACCACGGTATTAAATTAATAATTACCTGAGTATTAAATTAGGGTAGAATCAGAGGTCCTAAACTGGAGCAATATCCTCATCTACAGAAGTAAACCTGTTGGTCATTCAATGGTGGCTTGACCCATTTGGCAATAAGGCAAAATAGGGAAAACCCCCAAAAAATTCAGTGAAAATATTAGAAATTGTATATATGGTGTAATGATTAATAGTTATCCTAAAATATGTCCCGTGGATAGAGAGATACCTAAATAAAGAGGACTAAAGTACCTGGTGTGGTAGGGCAACACAGTTGGCAGATCACTGGGTGATAGATGGATAGACCACCCCAATAATGCACTGACAACGGCAGAAAGTTGGCGGTGAATGCACCGCATCTAAATAGCCCTCCCAAGGCGGCGGCATCTGACGTCACCGCCGGGCTGTGGACGCATATAGAGAGAGGCCAATGGGAGCACTGGCTGGCTTAAGAATAATACAGCGCCATACATATAGTTCCGGGCATGTGTTCCCTCGTTGCTTAGAAAGGGGAGGGCTATTTAGATGCAGTGTATTCACCGCCAACTTTCTGCCGTTGTCAGAGCATTATTGGGGTGGTCTATCAGTGAACAGTAGTCACCTCAAGTCTATTCATCCTGGACTTGGTGACCAATGGGTACAGGCTGGAATTTTGGTTGGCAGCCACCAGAGCGATTATTGGTCATCTTCCCTCCCCAAGATCGCATAAAAGCAAGGGCCCTGGGTCTCCAAATTGGAGACTTGTTAGATCAAAAGGTCCTGATCCCGGTTCCCCGGTCGGATCAGGGCAAGGGATTTTATTCTCATATATTTGTCATCAGAAAGCCATCAGGAAAAGATTGGCTTATCCCGAAACTCTGGTCTCTAAACTGTTCGATCAGGTACAAGCACTTTTGTATGGAGACGGTGTTCTCAGTCAAAAACCTGCTTTATCCAAACTGCTTCATGGCCACTTTGGATTTGAGAGATGCCTATCTTCACATCCCTTGTCATCCAGCCTTTCAAAGATTCTTGAGACTAGCGATCAAGATAGGAACAAATATTTGGCACTTTCAGTTTCAAGCCCTCCCCTTCAGTCTGTCCTCAGCCCCACACATTTTTACAAAGATGTTGGGGGAGGCGCTGGCTCCGCTAAGGTTAAAGGCGATAACTATTATCCCTTACCTCTAGATTCTACCCGACAATATCACTACCGTTGCGTACCTCAACAAATAGGGAGGTACGATGAGTCGGATACTTCAATTTATCGCCCAGGAGATTTTATCATCGGCAGAAGGGAAGCTAGCCTGAAGGGGACACAAAATTGTCTGGCATATTATCTCAGCTGCTACCGGGTATGTTGAGACAATTGGTCCCTTCATCCCGAAATCTTTGCGGGTCTCACCGACAGATGGGGATGTCCCGAAGTGGACCTGTTCGCAGATCAGAACAATTGCAATATGGAGAAGTTCTTTTCTTTGAACCCAGCAGATCGATCATTGGGGATCGAAGCTCTGGTGAATCCGTGGCCATTCGGCCTCTGTTGTGCTTTCCCGCTGATCAGGCTAATTCCAGAAGTCCTCCAGAAGTTTTTTCTAGAAGAAACAGATCTTGTCTTAATAGCCTCTTTCTGGCCCAAGAAATTCAGTTTTTTTAGGCTTGAGAAGAATTCTACTGGTCTACCTTTAGGTCACCAAGACCTTTAGAAAAACAGATGCCTTGTTTGTCCTCTTTTCAGGAGCACACAAGGGAAAGAGCCACCTTGGCTAGATGAGTAAAGCAAGCTATTTTCTGAAATTTACAAAATTAGGGAAGCTTCTCTGCCTTTTGTCCCTGCACACGCAACAAGAGCCTTGTCTGCATCTTGGGCTGAGAGGGCTGGAGCCTCACCAGAACAAATTTGCAGGGCTGCCACATTGTCCAGTTTTTCGACCTTCATTAAACATTATTGCCCAGAACTCCTATCTGCTCAGAAGGTCATAAGGTCCGTCAGGCAGTTGTCCCTCCCTAGACTGCTAAGATCTGGCTCATTGTCTCATGGGCTGTCCTGGAAGACGCTTAAAGAAAAGCTGAGTTAGACTTACCAGTAACTCCTTTTCTGAGAGTCTTCCAGGACAGCCGAATTTCAATGGCTGAAACTTGCACTGGAGTATATGTTGCCAATTTTCACTTTCAAAAGCGCATTTAAGCCCAGAGCTAATTTTGGTCTTTACTATAGCGCCCTGTGAAAAAGCCATGGGAGTTAAAATGAGAGTAGTTTGCATGTCTGAGCATGCTCAGTTGTGCTGGCACCTAGTTGTACAAAAACGGGGAATTTATCTATTCTCATACTTTTAAAGATATTTCAGTGTAGAAATCATTTTTTCAAACAGTTTAAAAGCAGTTTATCTTTAAACATACCGCATATTTTAGTACCATTTAGGCAATTATATCATGCTCTAAACATTATTTCCATGTGCACTACTCCAGGTTTTAGCAAAATAAGGGTTTGGGCACTATTTGTTTTCAGGGAGCTATAGTAAATTTGATTTTGGGAATATTTTTTCACCAGCGCTATAGTGAATACTGTTTTAGCGCTAATTAGCGCCGCGGCACTGTAGTAAATGACCCGCAATGTGTCACCACAAATAGCACATGGACGGTGAAAAACCCATAAGATTTAAATAGCCATCAATTCTTGTATCATCCTTATAAATGTCCAAAGTGGCAATAGTGGTGGCACCTAGTTTAAAAATTAGTAAAGTTAATGTTTTTTTTTATTATTCAGCTGTCAGCGAGGAAGCTCTTTGACAGCTGAGGATTCATCGGTTGTTATGTACGCCGTGACCAGCTTTCTGGTCCCGTTCCTTAACAACCAGCTTTTACTGGGCCCTGATTACACCAAGCCTTGCCCAGTCAGTGCGCAGAATGCACTGTGCAGCATGCAGTGCATTGCAGGGCATTCAGCAGAGTGAACACCCTGCAAATTCTGGTGTTCCTTGAACAGGGCAAACAGCCACTGTTCGACCCAAACTCATTCTTGGGCTGAACTGTTTGCCCAACACTAAACGTGAAATAGTAAGAAAATTAAGCACCAAAAAATTGATCATAGGCATCACTTTAAAAGCCTTTACAAGTGATCAATCTAGAGATACTGTGAAAGATGGCCTCAGAATTGTTGCTGACGTTCATGGTGATGTGTACCATGTGTAGCACAATTGTCATTTTCATATGTAGGTGCACCCTCCACATGAGTTTAGATTTTTTTGTTCATGTACACGGGAGTGGGAGGCCTAAAATATTTTTTTCTTTTTATATGTTACCTTCTTTTTTATCTTTATTTTTTATTAACATTATTGCTATCACATGGGGGGGGGGGGGGGGCAATAGTCCCCTATATGATAGCACACAATAATGGCAGGTTGTCTTTATTAAGACATATTGGTCCTTCGCTAAAGCTAATGGATCACAGATCATGATCCATTAGCATCTTCCCCAGCCACAGCAGCTGGGAAAAGTGAAAGCCATACCCAGAATTACAATAATGCATGTTGCTTCCATCATTTACCTGAGGGGGGCCAGTGAACAGACATTTGCTGGTGTCCCCGCACTTCACCCATCAACACCCACCATGGTTAGCTGGCCCTGCTAACCTTCTTCATTGATGTATGACGTTCAATATATAATTTTGCTCATGTCCTTTTTACCATGTTACATGACAATCTACTATCTTCAAGTTACAAATTCTGTTCAATTAAATTTTTTAAAACTTGCAAAATTAAAAAAAAAAGAAAAAAAAGAAAGGAAATAATGAAAACAAATGATGCTCAATGTCATTCGACCCACTTCCTGTGCACTCAGCATGTCCAGGGCCCCCTTCCATCAGGGGTACATCATCAAACCACTCTGGTCTCAAAGACAAATGTAGCAGAAAATGATGCACCATTATGTGGTACTATTCTCTGCTGGATTCAGGATTGGCCCACCACTGGAAAAAGAAGAGGAATATTCGCTTTTTTTTTTCAAAGACTATTTATTAATTGAAAAGCCACAAAGCTAAATCTTCTGTAAAACTGAGATGGTTTTAGGGGTAGTTGGCCTTTACATTTTTTAACACTTTTACAGCGTATGCAAGTACTTTTATATAAAAAAGAATACACTTTAGGTTAAATGAGGTTAAGTGGTTCTTTCTATTTTACAATATAAAATCTTTCTATTTAAGTGCAATATAAAATCATAAGGAGTGAGTAAAAAAATGAAATATCTTTATTGTAATAAAAGCTATTATGTTTTTTATATATTTTGAAGCCAGTGTCCAAAACAATGAACGCCAATAATTGAACAAGGTTTTACCTGAAAGCCTACATTTTTTTTTACATATTTTATAAGCGCATGATTCCAGTATTTTTAAAAGTGTTTCATTTGTATTCAGAATGTAACAATGCAACATGCTTAGTGGTATAAGAGACATGGCTGTTAATAAAGACATTTGGGCTGATTTACTTCAGTTGAGAATCTTCGCACACGTAATGATCCAGGCATATGCATATTAAATATTTAAACAGGGATTTTCTTTTCATGATTGGATAATTAAAGTGAGTCTTCACATAATTTATTGTGTGAACATTCTGAAATCCTTTAGTAAAATATTTCCATATCTACCTTGCTCACAGTCTCAGCCCTGGTTCACATTTAGCTGAACATCTGTGTGGTTTCCTGCACAGATGTCTGTTGAAATTGCACCTGAAATCTGCAAAAGTAGTACAGAAACAACTTTTGGGAATTCGTGAGGCTTTGCAAAGTCAGCGTTGCACCAATTCAGATGGTTCCATTGCGGGCAATAGCCGCCGATTTGGCATGCGATTTGACACGTCAATTTGCATCAATGTGAACCAGGGCTTACTGTTATTTAAAGTCTCCTGAGGGCCAATCAGTATTGGGGTCTGGATGGGCTTATGGCTTTTGTCATTGGCATCAATGTGAGATGCTTCTGAGATCTCTCAGAATTCCTTGTGTGACAGTACAGTTCCCTGTCCTAGTAATTGTCTCCCAGGGTTCTCAAATAGGCAGGTTGAGGGGCTCCAGGGGTATTTAATGTGGAGGAATCTGTTTTATCAGTTTCCTCCAAAGTTTGTAAAATCCACTTGGGGACCTGGAGCCCGGAGATTCCATAGCGTTATGGGTGGGATGGAATCTCCAATCCTGGGACCGGGTTTTTGGAACAGACAGGCGTCTGGCTGGTTGATTGAGCAGGTGGGTCCTGGGCTTATAGCAGAGTCAGGATTAGGGTTCTGGGCTCCACCCAGAGAGACAGGAGGTCTCCAGGAGTCCAGAGAGTGCAGGTGTGCACTAGAGAAAGCCAGAGACGCAAGTCTGAGGATCAGAGCAGTGAGGGGCTGCTTTCTAGATGGACGCTGTGTGTGTGTTAAAGCTGTGAGCATCTGAGACAAATGAGAGCCTGAAGTGGAAGGCCTAAGCAGCAAGGAAGCTGAAAAAGAGGTACAGTAGTTGTACAGGAACCCTGTTATATGGCCAAGAGGGCTGAATTGTAAAGCCTAGGTGGCAGTGCTGCTGAAGAGAGACAGGTGGCTTGGCATTTTTCATGTATAGTTTCTAGCAGAAGAACCCCTGTGTGGGCAACCAAGTGCATGTATGAACTTTATGTTGTTCATTTTTAATAAAAGTGGGCTACCATGCCCTTAAACGAAAGTTCCTGTTCACTGTGAACTTGCTGAAAAGGCATCTACCACTGAGTTAAACATCCCCCAATGTTAAAAGTGGTGTTCGAATGCGGGCACAAGACGGTGGAATCCGGGTCCTTGCTCCACAGTAAGTTCAAGTCAGGAACTATTATTGGCTGTGTGTGGAAGTGCAGCTAGGCAAAAAGCATTGCTTGTTGCAGGTGGTGTACCTGTGAATGAAAAGTCAATTATTTTTTTTTTTCTTGCTATGAACTGTGTTTGTGTGCATGAGACAGCACAATCTGTGTGTGCACTGTGCAGGTGAGGAAAGCTTGCATGAAGAGAAAAGCAACTTGCTTTAAAAGGGACACTTTCATTTTCCCGGACTGTGTAAAGTTGTTCTGGAGTCGCTAAGTATTGGGCGGTCAAAGCTCCTAAAAGAAGCAAGGTTTGCTGAAATGAGAGACAGAGCTCTGTGGTTGGAGGGGTTGTTAAAGCCCAAACGAGCCCCATACATGCCTGATCAGGGTTTATCAAGGAGAAAAAGGGCTGGGGTTGTCCCTAGCAACACTGGTGCAATGAGTGCACAGGTGACTGCTGTTATGGAGAGTCCACCAGCATTTGAATCTGTAGTGGATTGGTGCAAGCGGCACCTGGCAGGAATTAACCAAGCTACAGAGGAAAGCAAGCCAACTCTCAGTGCAAGGGGAAAGCCGCTGGATGTCCATAACTGGAAGAGGGGTGTTGTTGCCCCTGGCAAAGCTGCTGCAGTTAAAACAGCTATTGTGCAAGATGTGACTGTGTCACAGCATGAGACGGGATCCAGCAGAGAGAAGCTCATGCTATGTGCAAGGAGAGAGGCTGATCAAAGGCTGAGGATGAGAGTGGTTGCCCATAGCAACGCAGAGGAAGCCAGTCGGGCTGTTTCTGTACCATGGGCTATGTCTAATAAGGATCGTGGAAAGTGGCTTAAGAAGGAGCCAATATATCATGTTGGAGAGAGCCAGCAAAGTTCTGCTGGGAGAGTGCGGTCTCCCATGGCAACCAGAGTGAAATTTATGCCTGAAAGGAGCTGCAGTAGAGATTTGGTTCTGCGTCCCCACAAAGAGTTCTGCGCGTTTCGGCCAGCTGGGAATCACCAGGAGAGAATCTCTTTGGAAAAAAATCGTCCAGTACTATGCCTGGAATGTGGCTGGGGCATGGTGTGTTTTCTTGCCCTAGGTTATGGAATACGGCTGGAGATAATGTTGCTGAGAAAAAGGTTTTGTCTGTAGGCCCAGATTCCTGTGAAAATATGTTTGCAGTCACCCCTAGCAACAAGGAGTTTCCTGTTGTGCCTGCAGGGGGTGCTAAACAGTGGGAGATGCCTGCTGTAGTTTCATCCCATGGCCACCAGGGGAAGTTGGCCAGTAAAAGTGCAGCAGAGGACTGGTGCATAAGACAACGTACTCAAATGAAGATGGTGACCCCAATTACTGCGGTGGGTAAGACTGTCTTTAATGAAGTGATGGCTGGAACTGATGATTTCATGTATAAAAGGACTGGTTACAAGACTGTCCATGATGATGTGAGAGTGACCCCAGTTAGTGGGGCCACTGAATGTGCACTTGAGAATTACTTTTCCCTATACAGTGGGAATACAGGGGTTAATGTCTAAATAGAACCTGTGTTGGTGACTAAAAGTGTTGTGTCTAGTGACTATCAGGCTCAAGTTGGCCGTGGGCTAGGACATCCTGCAGAAGCTAAAAATGCTATAAGTGTTACTGTTAATGAAAAGTTTGCTGCTGTTGGGAAAACTTTTGCTCTGAAAGAACCTGGGGTTATCAAAAATGGGCCATTGCCTGTAGCAACTGGTGGTAAGACAGCACAGTTGTCCACAGGAATCTCCAGGGAACTTCATGTATTGGAGTCAGAGGTTGCCCTGGACAACTGCGATGTCACTCTGGTGGGACAGAATGGAACTGTACCGTGTAATGGTAATGTGTTAGTGCAAGCTGCTAGTACTAAAAATGTGCAGGTAAATGGTGGATTAACACAACCTGTGAAAAATGCAAAGGTGTGTGAGGTTTATGAAACGCAAGCCGAGAAAGGTGGTGAATATGGTGTATTGCAACCTGTGCTACCACAGTCTGACATGATTTACAATGACTGGTGTAATGAGTCTGCAGCTAAGCCAGTCTGTTCTTATGTGTCTCCTTGGGCAGATGGATCGGTTCTGAGCAGTACCGCAAAAGGGAGCGCACATACAATAGATTGGGATAGTTGGAGTAAAAATCTTATCTCCCTGATGGATAAGGCTTTTATGCACAAAAAGAAGGTGGACATGGTTTCTGCTGTACCAGCAGGGGAGACTGCAGAACAGCTTGTACCTGAGGGCGCGGTGGCTGCTGCAGGGGTTAACCCTTGTGAGCAGGATGAACTAAATAAGGGCACAGCAGAGACATTGTCCGTGACCCACAAAACTGAGGTTTACATGGAGTGTCAACGTGACGTCACTGGTAATGTTCTGGAGCAGTTTGTTGAGCCTGAGAAGTTGGGTATAAGTCCAACACCTGACAGCGCTCTGGTGGAGCACCAGGCTGCATTTACCTCCAGCTGGGAGGAGGTTCCGTTAACCGTTGCAACTTTTCAAGTCTCAGCAATGAGTCTCTCTGCATTCCCAGTGTCATGAAAGTCCCCAGGAAGGACTTAGGTCTGGAGTCAAGGGCTTGGTTATTAACCCAAGCATTAAAAGAGATGCTTGAACTTTGGGATGTACAGCCAATCTATACTAGTGTCTCCTCCACAGTTTGATGGTCTGGTACTGCGGAATACTTCTAGGTGGAGCACTGTATGGCAGGCTGTACAGAGCAAAGAAAAACAGGACAGGAAAGGTTTATTCCTAAATTTGCTACTTTTGTTAAAAGTTGCCACTACGTATGCTGCTGGATTACGTCCAGAAGAAATGTTTGAGACAGACTTTGGAGAAATGGGAAATAAGCCTAAAATGTCTGTGGTTTCACCTCCTAACAGCCAGATGGGAAGCATTTCTGCTGCTATGGTTCAGGGTGGTGCTGGTCAGTTGTCGGTGAAGGGCACGTATACTGCACCAGTGGAAAAACCACATGAGATGGAAGGGCCAAGTGTGAACCTGAAAGCAGCAGAGATCCTGACCAGGGCTCAAACAAAGGTGGTTAAAGAGACTAGGGTCCCCAGTCCAATGGTTGGTTTAGGTGACAAACCTAATAAGGTCCCCGAGACAGGGGAATGGACAAGGAGCGTGATAAAAATTGTATGTGGATCAGACGAGAGCTTGCCCGTTCAGGTGGATAAAAATACAGATGGCATCAGAACAGGTCAAGTGGTAGAACAGCTACCAGGGGAGGCGACGTCCTGTGAGGTTCTTGTGGGTGATGACAGCCCTCCAGTATGTGTGCCCTCTACGGACTCTACCCTAGCAAATGTTGAAAAAAATAAGGCATTGGTGACATGTGTAACATTGAGAGGTCTAATGTTTTGAATATGTCTGTCAATGATGAACCAAGTAATGTGTTAATGGTACATGATGATGTGGTGTCCAAAGGTACAGGTAAAACTGGTAAACAATTAGTGACTGCTGAGTCAGGTACCAGAAATAAGAGGCGAGTTCCCGTTATAAACACTATAGAAATAGGCCCCCTACAGTCTCAGAACAGTAATGCTGAGAGAGTTTTGGGGAAACCAGGAAACTTGTAGCGTGGAGGCAGAAGGGTTGGTAGAAAGACCAGGGGTACCCTGTTTAAATTTCAGGAGAAGAAGTCCTTATGGAAATGCACCCGGAAGAAGAGTCGGGAAGATCTCAAAACCCGTGACAGGGGGGCAAAGAGAGAAACACCAATGGAAGTGGTGGGTTGAGTTCCCCTTTAGGAGAAGTGAGCTTGGACAGGGTTTGACTTCTGTAAGGTGTAGTTGGCACATAGGTGCCAAAAGGAAACAATGTGTTTCGCCCTCTGGTTCGAAACAAGGGGGAGGGATATGTGACAGTACAGTTCCCTGTCCTAGTAATTGTCGCCCAGGGTTTTCAAATAGGCAGGTTGAGGGGCTCCAGGGGTATTTAATGTGGAGGAATCTGTTTTATCAGTTTCCTCCAAAGTTTGTAAAATCCACTTGGGGACCTGGAGCCTGGAGATTCCATAGCGTTATGGGTGGGATGGAATCTCCAATCCTGGGACCGGGTTTTTGGAACAGCCAAGAGTCTGGCTGGTTGATTGAGCAGGTGGGTCCTGGGCTTATAGCAGAGTCAGGATTAGGGTTCTGGGCTCCACCCAGAGAGACAGGAGGTCTCCAGGAGCCCAGAGAGTGCAGGTGTGCACTAGAGAAAGCCAGAGACCCTAGTCTGAGGATCAGAGCAGTGAGGGGCTGATTTCTAGATGGACACTGTGTGTGTGTTAAAGCTGTGAGCATCTGAAACAAATGAGAGCCTGAAGTGGAAGGCCTAAGCAGCAAGGAAGCTGAAAAGAGGTACAGTAGTTGTACGGGAACCCTGTTATATGGCCAAGAGGGCTGAACTGTAAAGCCTAGGTGGCAGTGCTGCTGAAGAGAGCCAGGTGGCTTGGCATTTTTCATGTATGGTTTCTAGCAGAAGAACCCCTGTGTGGGCAACCAAGTGCATGTATGAACTTTATGTTGTTCCTTTTTAATAAAAGTGGGCTACCATGCCCTTAAACGAAAGTTCCTGTTTCTCTGTGAACTTGCTGAAAAGGCATCTACCACTGAGTTAAACATCCCCCAATGTTACACTTGGCAGAAGCCTTTGACCTGCAGTTGATCTCCTTGTGTCCTGCCTCAATATCATTCCCTTAGATTTGCATGGGAATGTAAAATCCTTTTGGAATGAACAAGCCATTAAAGTGTATTTACACGAAAAAAAAAAAAAAAACGCAGTTCAAAGACAGAGAAGTTCATGATTGGTAATCGGTTGCTATGCCAGTGAACAATCACATTAGTTTACCACTTTCTGAGAGCAACTTGAGTTTGGGTCAAACTTAGGGTTCACCTGTACCCAAAGCTCATCCCTGTTAGACACAAAAGCATAAGTAACATTGGTTTGCCCTGACTTACATATTAGTCAGAGATGCTTGAACTTCTTTGGGTATTATTAACCACTTTCAGACCGGACCATTTTGCTGGTAAATGACCAGAGGTCTTTTTACACTTTGGCACTGCGCTGCTTTAACTGGTTAATTGCGCGGTCATGCAATGTTGTACCCAAACAAAATTTGCGTCCTTTTCTTCCCACAAATAGAGCTTTCTTTTGATGGTATTTGATTGCCTCTGCGATTTTTATTTTTTGCGATTATAAACGTAAAAAGACCACAAATTTTGAAAAAAAATGTTATTTTCTACTTTTTGTTATTAGAAAAATCCAATAAACTCAATTTTAGTCATACATTTAGGCCAAAATGTATTCAGCCACATGTCTTTGGTAAAAAAAAAGTCAATAACTGTATATTTATTGGTTTGCGCAAAAGTTGTCACATCTACAAACTAAGGTACGTTTTCTGGAATTTACGCAGCTTTTAGTTTACGACTGCCTATCTCATTTCTTGAGGTGCTAAAATGGCAGGGCAGTACAAAACCCCCCCAAATGACCCCATTTTGGAAAGTAGACCCCCTAAGGAAATTGATAAGTGGCATGTTGAGCCCATTGAATATTTTATTTTTTTGCCTCAAGCGATTGAATAATGACAAAAAAATAAAATTTTTTTTTTTTTTACACAAAGTTGTCACTAAATGATATATTGCTCACACATGCTATGGGCATATGTGAAATGACACCCCAAAATAAATTCTGCTGCTTCTCCTGAGTACGGGGATACCACATATGTGGGACTTTTTGGGAGCCTAGCCACGTACGGGGCCCCGAAAACCAAGCACCGCCTTCAGGCTTTCTAAGGGCGTAAATTTTTGATTTCACTTCTCACTACCTATTACAGTTTTGAAGGCCATAAAATGCCAAGATGGCACAAAACCCCCACAAATGACCCCATTTTAGAAAGTAGACACCCCAAGCTATTTGCTGAGAGGCATGTTGAGTCCATGGAATATTTTATATTTTGCCACAAGTTGCGGGAAAATTACAAACTTTTTTTTTTTCACAAAGTTGTCACTAAATGATATATTGCTCACGCATGCCATTGGCATATGTGAAATGACACCCCAAAATAAATTCTGCTGCTTCTCCTGAGTACGGGGATACCACATATGTGGGACTTTTTGGGAGCCTAGCCGCGTACGGGGCCCCGAAAACCAAGCACCGCCTTCAGGCTTTCTAAGGGCGTTACAGTTTTGAAGGCCATAAAATGCCAAGATGGCACAAACCCCCCCCAAATGACCCCATTTTGGAAAGTAGACACCCCTAAATTTAGGGGTACACTAGTGAGACTAGGTAATAAATGGCGGGTGCCCTGAAACTATAAAAAAATAACTTACCAACCAGCGTCACCTGTAACAGTTATATGGTGATCACTGGTGAAAGGGTTAACTAGGGGGCAATCAGGGGGCTTTATGCGGTAGTATATGGGGGTCCCTGGCGCTATAAAAAGCTGCGGCGAACCTAAATACCTACCTGCCTAACTAGCGTCACCTGTGACACTAATACAGCGATCAGAAAAACGATCGCTTATTAGGCTGGGTTCACACTGGAGCGATGCGGGAACGCCACGAATCCGCTGCGGGTTCCCGCATCGCATGCCTCCCGGTGGCAGTTCACACTGGCCTATGCGAACTGCTGGGAGTGTCAGTGAAATGTTAATGACACCCCCAGATCAGTTCGCATATCGCAGTGCGATCTGCAAACTCGGATCGCATGGTGTGAACACCCATGCGATCCGATTCTGCTGCGGACCAAAAAAAGGGTCCCGTGCAAGTTTGCGGCGGGTGCGACACGAATTCAGCCATACTATCTGTATGGCTGAACTCGAATCGCACAGAGATCGGATGTGATTTGCACTGCAGTGCGGTGCGAATCACATCCGTTCTCATAAACCGCTGCAATGTGAACCCAGCCTTAGTGACACTGGCGACGGGGGGTGATCACGGGGTTAAACCTTTATTGGGGGGGTTAGGGGGGTACCTTAGAACTAAAGGGGGCTAACCCTAACTGCCCTAACAGTTATTACAGTCACAAATGACACCCGCCGGGTGATCAGGGGGTTAAACCTTTATTAGGTAATAAATGGCGGGTGCCCTGTTACCGGCCTCAAAATGTGAATTATGAGAGCCGATGATTGTAGACGCGATGAGATAAGGTGATCAGCTTGGCGTGGACTGCAAAGAATCACACAAACAGCATGAGATATGACCACTGACTTTATGGCTGGAAGTAGTTAAATTTTTACATAACAATACATCTTTTAAATTTTTATAGTCACATGTTTATAAACATTAACAATATATATTATACCGATTTTAACTAAAGTATTTTAAAACGTAGTTACAACAATGAACATTATTATATTTTAATAACATATATATCCCTGTTATTCAGTGTTATAGATAATTATCTTTATCTCTCTGGTACACTTTAAGTGTGCAATAATCATACTGGCAATGCATTGCTTTAATACAAATATTTTCATGGTAGTACTCTTTTTTAACCACTAGATGGTGCACATTGCATGTCTGTATGATGCAATACATAAGCTTTACATGCAATAGGTTTTTCTATATTAAATAACAGAAAACATGTGCTTTTATAAATCTATGCAATTTCCAATAAATCAGGTTTAAATATACCTATTTAGAAAGGTTTAGTGCTTATCATAGACATTTGTTCTAATGCAGTATTTTCATGTTCTTATGCACTTTTCACTTGTTTCTGACACATGCTGTTCTAAACTTCTAATTACAGCAAAACAATAGCATAAAATCTGCTGAGACTTTTTCTGCATCTGCTCAAGATGCTTAGGAATCTTTCTATCACAGGTTAATACAGATTAGGAACAATTTAGAGTACATACCTGCAAAGAATCACACAAACAGCATGAGATATGACCACTGACTTTATGGCTGGAAGTAGTTTAATTTCCAGTCACATGGTGTGTGGCCTTATATAGACTCTGTTTGTGTACCTTCTCTGCCATCTACTGGTTAATAATAGAATAGAAGGGACATGTTTAGAAATATAAAAAAAAATGAATATGTACTTTGCTTTGGGGTGTCTGTTTTGTGACCATATAAACCCCAGTCCGTCACACTCTCCCCTCCTTCAGTTAATGGCTCCCGACATTAAACTCAATTGGTATCTGAACACTATTTAGTGATTTAAGTAACCCAAATAGGTACTTGTTGCCACCAAGGAGCTACGTTAACTACCTGGCATGTCCTGGGAGTAGCTAGCATTGTAGGAGTTTGTATGGTGTGAATCTGACTTGGTATGTATCTTGGCTGACCTAGTGTGTCATATGTAAAGATCTCTTTAGGCTTAGCTTGTCTGGTAGATCTTCTGACAGGAGTTGAGTCTTCTTCATCAACATCATTTTCCATTTGCATATCTTGGTTCACAGGTAAGTCTTGACTTAATGAGGGTAATTCTGCAGTGTCTAGTCCCACCATGTCTGTAGCCCAGATTTGGTCGCCAACTACTGTTCCATCATTTTGTTCTTGTTCAAGATTGGGTGTGGTAGTTGTAGGATAGAACTCTTCAGCAGAAACTCTTAATGGGATTTTCTGTACGTTTTGAGAGTTTGGTTGAGACACAACACAATCATGACTTTCTGTAGTCTCTGGTATATAAGGATAATACCATCTTTCTTCATCTGAACATTCCTCCTCCTGGTCCACATCCATTCTGGTATCCTTTCTGTTACTTGATTGTCTTTGTTTCATCGGTACTCTTGGAATGTGTCCTTCAATTGGTAGGTCATTTACTGGTAGTAAAAGATTTCTGTGCAGTACTCGAATAGTCTTTTTACCACTTTCAGGCTGAATTTTGTACACAGGCCCATCTTTGATTCTTTCTACCACTTTGTGTACTGATTCTTCCCAGTATGAACGAAGTTTACCAGGTCCTCCTCTTTCAGAGAGATTTCGTACTAAGACCCGATCACCCGGTTGAAGAGGTGCTCCTTTTATCTGTTTGTCATAGTACTTCTTCCCTTTAGCAGATGATTTTTTGCTATTCTCGGATGCGATTTTGTAAGCTTCTTGCATTCTAGATGCCCATTTCTGAGTAAATATTGGTTGACTTTCTGATTCCTTTTCCAAATTTAGGTTGAGCATTAGGTCAATTGGCAAACGAGGAGATCTTCCATACAATAGAAAGAATGGTGAGTATCCTGTGGCTTCATGCCTGGTGCAATTATATGCATGAACCATATGTGGAAGATGTTCTTTCCAATCTGACTTTTTCTCTTCCTCTAAGGTGCGAAGCATCTGTAACAAAGTACGGTTCAGTCTCTCCACTGGGTTACCCTGTGGATGGTATGGAGTAGTTCTTGAATGAGAAATCCCTGCCAATTGTTGCAATGTCTGAAATAAGTTGTTTTCAAATTCTCTTCCTTGGTCATGGTGGAGTTTCTCTGGATAGCCAAAACGTGGTATGAAATCTTGAAAGATCTTTTCTGCCGCCGTTTTTCCAGATTTGTTCTTAGTTGGATACGCTTGTGCAAAGCGTGTGAAATGGTCAACTATTACAAGTATATACTCATATCCTCCTTTGCTTTTCTCCAAGTGAAGATAATCAATGGATACTAACTCCAAAGGTGAACTGGTAGTAATCGAACCCATAGGTGCTCTTTCGGTGATATTTGGACGCTTTTGTTTGATGCAGCTGCACTTCTTCAGCACATATTCATCAATGTCTTTTTGCATAAATGGCCAGTAAAATCGTTCACGTGCTAGGTGGGTTACCTTGTCAGTACCAATGTGACCCATGTCATCATGAAGATTTCTTAAGACCAATGGTTTTAACTTTTCTGGTAGAACTAGCTGTTTTCGGGTTCCAGAGTGTCGGTAGAGGATTCCTTCATCGACTCTGAGTTTATTCCATTCATGTATCAAACGTCTTGTTTTGCTGGTCATACTCTCCTTTTCTTTGTGGTTTGGAATCCAGTCGTTCTCCTTAAGCCAGACCACTTCTCTAATGTTGGTATCGTCTTGTTGTAATGCTCTGATATTCTCCTGAGTCATTGGGCAGATTGTCTGTCCTTTCAGCAATTCTTCGGCCACATCACTTTCTGAGTGAAGAGTCAATGAAGCCACCCATAATGCCTCTTCTTCGTCAACAGCTTTGCTCCCTTGCCACATAGCTGACACAACCTCAGATGGTACAAGCTCTGTGTACTCACTCAGATTCTTCGTGAGTTCCACCGGAAATCGTGACAGTGTATCTGCATCTGCATTCTGTTTACCTGGCCTGTACTTGATATCGAAGTGGAAATCAGCCAACTCGCCAACCCAGCGATGACCCACAGCATTCAGTCTGGCAGTACTCAATACATATGTCAATGGGTTGTTGTCTGGGTAAACGGTGAATGTTGGAGCGTAGTACAAGTAATCTCTGAATTTGTCACAGACTGCCCACTTGAGAGCTAAAAACTCAAGTTTACCAGAGTGAAGATGGTAATTGCGCTCTGCTGGAGTCAATGTTCTGGAGCCAAACCCAATAACACAAAGTTTTTCTCCTTGTCGTTGGTATAGTACAGCACCTAGGCCTTCATTGGAAGCATCAGTGTGTAAGACGAAGGGTAAGTCAAAATCAGGGTATGCTAGAATTGGTGGATTGGTTAGCATGTCCACCAGTCTGGATACTACAGCTTGAAGTTTGGGTGTCCATTGAATCAGTGTTTTAGATGGCACTTGTGCTTTGTTCCCGTTTTTCTTCATAGATTCCATCCGATTGTTTTTGGGGATGGATGTAGCAGATTCTTTCTCAGTGTTCTGCAAAAGTTCATACAGTGGTTTAGCAAGTCGAGAGAAATCTTGAATGAAGGACCTGTAGTAGCTCAGGAATCCTAACAAAGATCTGACTCCTCCCACTGTTTTTGGTTCTTTCCTTTTCAAATGTAATACCGCTTCAAGATCTTTTGGGTCAATTTTTATGCCTTCTTCTGACACCATTCGTCCAAGGTATCGAATCTGTCGTTTAAAGAGTTCACACTTCTTCGGTCTAAGTTTGATACCATGCTCACGCATTCAACTAAGCACTTGCCTAATATCATTGACATGCTCCTGAAAAGTTTTGGAGTAGCAAAGTACATCATCCAAGTATGGAGAACAACATTTGTCTCTGATGCCCTCTAATACATTCTCCATGCATCTCTGAAAAGCTGCTGGGGCATTCGTTAATCCAAATGGAATACGGTTCCACTCCAGGAGTCCCCAGGGGGTGCTGAAAGCCGTCAGATGTCTGGAGTCTTCATGCACAAAGCCTTGATGATACGCACTACCCTGGTCCAGGATTGAGAACCACGTAAATCCTCCTAAGCTATCCAGCAGATCTTGTATTCTGGGTAGTGGATGTCTATCTGGGATAGTCTTTCGGTTTAACTCCCTAAAGTCAACACATAGTCGTAGGCTACTGTCCTTCTTTCGAACACAAACAACTGGTGATGAGTATGCAGAAGAAGATTTTGTTACCCAACCTCGGTCAAGAAGATTTTGGATATATTCTTTCACTTCTTTGTATAGGGGTTTCGGTATCGAATTGTAGCGTTTCTGGACAGGAGTTTCGTCTTTCAGATTTATCCTCAGTTTCAGGTTAGGGATGCATCCTATGTCTCCCTCATCTCGAGCAAAGACATCTGATTCATCATATAACATTTGTCTCGCTATCTCCTGTTCTTCTTCTGAGAGATCTTCCAAATTGACAGGTGGGTGCCACTTAACAGATTTGTTAGTGGGTAGCTGATTTCCAGTGTCCACTTGATTCAACTGGTTTACATGAAACACCCTTTTCTTCTGGTCAATTCCCTTTCCATCGTCTTTGTTTGGAGACAATGGTAGAATCTCAGCTGCTGGAGAGATGGTACCCAATACTGTTCTGGGTGGAAGGTAGATGTCATGTTGAGCACGGTTCAGTATAGGTATCTTCACCAGTTTAGAGAACCCATTTGGCACATCTACCACTGAAGGAAATAGTTCAAGTCCTTCCTCGACTGGATATTCGGGAAGTGGTTCAAATGGCATGATTCCTCCTTTCGGCCACGCTCTAATTCTACATTTGACTTCACAGAGCTCGCCTCCTTTAATCTGGAGTCCCTTCTTCCCCACTTTGACCATACGACTATCGAATATTTCTCCTGGGTCAGTTGCTTGACTGACAGCATTGACAATGTTATTCGCTACACTCTGTCTTACTTTCATAGCTTCACTCAGCAAGATAGTCAGGTTTTGGGTGCTGTTTGGTCGGTCACGGTTTTCTCTGATCAATTCTTCGATAACATTAAACCCAAGAATTGGATTGTCATTACAGCAGTCACTCACCAGCATTGGCACATAAATGGCTAAGTTTCCATGTCCACTACTTTCGAATTCCAGGCAGACTTCAATCCACCCGATGAATGGAATGATAGAACCATTTGCAGCTGTAATGGATAAGTTGTCATCACAAAGTAAATCTTGTATGTGCCTAATGGAGACGCTGGGTAGAAACTTTTCCAACCATGCCTTCCCGACAATGCTGACCTGAGCTCCTGTATCCATCAACATGTCAACCGGTACACCATTCATCTGACATGCCAGTAGGCATTTTCCTCCAATTAATTGTGCTACGTGTTGTTTGGAGAATCCATTCTCTTTTGGGAGTGTTCTAGTTGACCGGTGGGTGAATACCCTGTTTACCTTAGCATGGGACAGATCATTTGAGGTGGTCACTGGTTGTCCCTTTCCCAGTGACCGTCTGTCGTTTCCCGACTGCCTTCTTTTCTTCAAGCAATCAACCGCTCTGTGTCCTGTCCAACCACAGTAGAAACAATGGTAGCAGTTCTGACTCTCTCGTTTAATGCAATCATCACACCTGGGCTTGCAGAGAGTTGTATCTGGAACTTGAACATTGGTTAGTGGCTTAGTCATTTGGTTTCCAACAATAGGAGTTAGCTTCATCATCTTTTCCAGGTTCTTTGTGAGAGCAGAGACCTGTGTTGTTAGTTCCATTAATGCAGTGTGATTTGCTTTAACATCTCCCTCAACTCTCTTTTGCAAGGTGTCTTTTTCGCTATTCCCTGGTGTCTGGGATGAATGAACAGTAAGAGGTTTATGTTTAGGTGCACTGTTTAAGCGTCTCTGCCTTTCTGTTTCCTCATCAACTGATCTGGTGACTTGCTCTATGATAAAGTCATCCGTTACTGTCAAATCAGACACATAAGGCTTGATATCTCGTCTAACATTAGAATTTTTCTCATTTAGTCCCTGATAGAGTGTATGAAGGAATATGCCTTGCACCAGTTGTTTGTCATAGTTAAGCTCTTGCCTATCATGTTGTGATGTAGACAGAACTTTTTGTTTTAACCCCACTAGCCTGTAAACAAATTGTTGTGCTGTTTCTCTTTCTTGCTGGGTAGCATTGCTAAGGTCCTGAAATAACTCATTACCACTTCGTTCTCTCATATGTGACTTCAAAAACCTTTTCAATTCAGCAACAGTAAGATCATCTTTGTCAGTCAACATATCGTTAAAATTACCAGGTTTGATTATTCTCAACACTGTGCGTATAATTTCAGATTCAGGGAATTTTTCTGTTAGACCCTCGTCAATTTGTCTGCACACGCTACTGTAACTCATGTCAGAACCATGATCTGAAATTACACCACCATGCATTTTAAATTCTCTACGTGGCAATAAAGCAACAACATCAGTTAATCTCACCACCTCCGATACCTGTTCAGTCCTTGCAGTCCCACTACTTATTTTTTTTGCAGCGGTTGCAATGTCCACAGTTTGTGTACTTTCCTTGTTAAGTTTTAGTTCATTGATCTTGTCTTGGATGATGAGTAGGTAAGACATACCTTGATCTTCCAACTTTTCCAGCTGATCACTTCTCAAGTAGTCTTCAATAAATTCAACAAGTTCCATTTCGTTGGTACCAGTCACTGATGGAACGTCCACGTCTCTTTCATCTTCAAGCGTAATAGCGAGGCTATGCAGCTGTTCTTCATTAAGCAGATGAATTTGTTTCCGGATATCCCACATCAGCGCACGACGAGGAGACGCCATCTCTGTTGCAATCTGAAGACTTGCACTCACGAGGCAGACGACTCTCACGACTCTCCTGGTAGCTCTGTAGCAGGCTCACGCTTGTCTCGCGCTTCCTTCTCACTGGTAACACAACGAATCCCGGCACATGAGCCCCCAAAATGTTACCGGCCTCAAAATGTGAATTATGAGAGCCGATGATTGTAGACGCGATGAGATAAGGTGATCAGCTTGGCGTGGACTGCAAAGAATCACACAAACAGCATGAGATATGACCACTGACTTTATGGCTGGAAGTAGTTTAATTTTTAGTCACATGGTGTGTGGCCTTATATAGACTCTGTTTGTGTACCTTCTCTGCCATCTACTGGTTAATAATAGAATAGAAGGGACATGTTTAGAAATATAAAAAAAAATGAATATGTACTTTACTTTGGGGTGTCTGTTTTGTGACCATATAAACCCCAGTCCATCACACCCTGAAACTATAAAAAAATAACTAACCAACCAGCGTCACCTGTAACAGTTATATGGTGATCACTGGTGAAAGGGTTAACTAGGGGGCAATCAGGGGGCTTTATGCGGTAGTATATGGGGGTCCCTGGCGCTATAAAAAGCTGCGGCGAACCTAAATACCTACCTGCCTAACTAGCGTCACCTGTGACACTAATACAGCGATCAGAAAAACGATCGCTTATTAGGCTGGGTTCACACTGGAGTGATGCGGGAACGCCACGAATCCGCGGCGGGTTCCCGCATCGCATGCCTCCCGGCGGCAGTTTACACTGCCCTATGCGAACTCCTGGGAGTGTCAGTGAAATGTTAATGACACCCCCAGATCAGTTCGCATATCGCAGTGCGATCTGAAAACTCGGATCGCATGGTGTGAACACCCATGCGATCCGATTCTGCTGCGGACCAAAAAAAGGGTCCCGTGCGAATTTGCGGTGGGTGCGGCGAATGGCTGAACTCGAATCGCAGAGATCGGATGTGATTTGCACTGCAGTGCGGTGCGAATCACATCCGTTCTCATAAACCGCTGCAATGTGAACCCAGCCTTAGTGACACTGGCGACGGGGGGTAATCACGGGGTTAAACCTTTATTGGGGGGGTTAGGGGGGTACCTTAGAACTAAAGGGGGCTAACCCTAACTGCCCTAACAGTTATTACAGTCACAAATGACACCCGCCGGGTGATCAGGGGGTTAAACCTTTATTAGGTAATAAATGGCGGGTGCCCTGAAACTATAAAACAATAACTAACCAACCAGCGTCACCTGTAACAGTTATATGGTGATCACTGGTGAAAGGGTTAACTAGGGGGCAATCAGGGGGCTTTATGCGGTAGTATATGGGGGTCCCTGGCGCTATAAAAAGCTGCGGCGAACCTAAATACCTACCTGCCTAACTAGCGTCACCTGTGACACTAATACAGCGATCAGAAAAACGATCGCTTATTAGGCTGGGTTCACACTGGAGTGATGCGGGAACGCCACGAATCCGCGGCGGGTTCCCGCATCGCATGCCTCCCGGCGGCAGTTCACACTGCCCTATGCGAACTCCTGGGAGTGTCAGTGAAATGTTAATGACACCCCCAGATCAGTTTGCATATCGCAGTGCGATCTGCAAACTCGGATCGCATGGTGTGAACACCCATGCGATCCGATTCTGCTGCGGACCAAAAAAAGGGTCCCGTGCGAATTTGCGGCGGGTGCGGCGGGTGCGGCGAATGGCTGAACTCGAATCGCAGAGATCGGATGTGATTTGCACTGCAGTGCGGTGCGAATCACATCCGTTCTCATAAACCGCTGCAATGTGAACCCAGCCTTAGTGACACTGGCGACGGGGGGTAATCACGGGGTTAAACCTTTATTGGGGGGGTTAGGGGGGTACATTAGAACTAAAGGGGCTAACCCTAACTGCCCTAACAGTTATTACAGTCACAAATGACACCAATGCAAAAAAAAAAAAATGCATTGGTGTCACTGTGACTGGGGGGGCAGGGGTAATTGGGGGGGTGATCGTGGGGTAAAGGGGGGGTGTGAGTGTGCCTGGCATGTTCTACTGTGAAGTGTCGTGTTGGTGCAACTCAACGATCCTCTCTCCTCGGTGCCGGAACGAAAAATACCGACACGGAGGAGAGATTACATCACTTCCTCTCCTGTGTTTACATTACAGGAGAGGAAGTGATGCAATGCTTCACTCCCATTCGTCAGGAGCGATCGCGAGGGGGTGGCCATGAATGAATGGCCGCCCCCTCATCCCGGATCGCCCCTGCATGGATACCGACCGCCGCTGGCACCGGGGGGGGCCCGATCGGGCCCCCCACCCGCGGGGAGGCAGGGACGTACAGGTACGCCCATATGCCTGCCCGTGCCATTCTGTCGACGTACATCGTCGTGCGGCGGTCGGGAAGTGGTTAATGGGTAGAGCTGAAAGGTAGGCAATTTACTATTTGGTATAAGTGTTTAAATATACCGTATTGTTCGCTCCATAAGATGTACCTGACCATAATACGCACCTAGGTTTTAGAGGAGGAAAACAAAGAAAACATTCTGAACCAAATGGTGTACTAAAATATTTACCAGTGCCCATGAAATGCAGCCTGACCAGTGCCAATTAAATGCAGCCTGACCTGTGATAATAAAATGCAGCCTGACCTGTGCGAAAAAAATGCAGCCTGGGGGCTTATGCGCAAAGTTCGAGATCGCTTTCCAAAACACTCCCAGCATACTTATGATGGTTCTGCCTGGCCATCGGGGGAAGAATAAACCGAGCCCTATCAAAGAGGCATTAGCCCGCGCCACTTCCAAGATGGTGGCGAAGGCCATGGCTCAGCAGCACACAGCTCCCCCAGCCAGATCCAGACTCAAGGGCAGCGATGACCAGGCTGATGCAGGGTTCAATCTCAGCAGGTCTTCTGTCATACCACAATCAGGTATGTCTCAGAAACAGTTCTTCAAATATATGGGAGCAATGCTGCAGAAGGCCCTTAGTCACCTCTGACCAGATCACCAATAGGCAATCCTGTGAGATAAGGGAATTAAGCCAGCATACAGCTGACCTTGAAACCAGGGTAGATGATATGGAGCTTCTGTTGCAGGAGAATGCCCAGGAATTTGAGGCGCTCCGAGAGGAAAATAACATGCTCCTCTCCCGCTTGGAAGACTCAAGGAATCATTCACACAGATCCAATTTGAAGCTCCGCAGCATCCCTGAATTCATCGATCTGACCTCTTTTACTACTGCTTTATTCCAGGTACGTGCTCCTTCTATCCAAATTGAACGTTTGGAAGTTGACAGGATCCATAGTGCCCTAACCCGTGACATAATTGTCAAACTACATTTCTTTCACACCAAAGAGCAGATTCTTTCAGCTGCCTGCAAAATAAGGACACTCTACTGTTCCAGGGTCATGCATACCAATTCTTCTCTGACCTAGCTCGCCTCACTACAGCCAAATGCCATGCCATGAAGCCCCAGCTTCAAATCTTGCTGCAGCATGAACTCAAGTATACATGGCAGTTCCCGTTTTGCCCTGCAGTTCACCCATCGAGGCCAACAGCACTCCTGCACTTCACCTGAAGGCTTACAACACCTCCTGCAATCCCTACAACTGGCAGCTCCTGCCCAGGTATCTGAGACCTCCTTGCCCCAAACACCTGTCCATTCAGCCACTCATCCCTATACCACCACTCCGAATTGTGCTCCCCTGGGTCCATCCTCCGTTTGGGACTCCATTGTGTATCTGCCTCCAGCTTCAGAGATCCTTCAGCATTCACACCAGGATAGGTGAACTGTGTCACTCTCTGTGTATTCCCTTGAGGAGCCCTGGCCTTGCCCTTTTTTAGTAGGCTCCATACAACCGGAACCTAGTTGCCTATGCCCCACTGTGAACTCTCACTACTGGATAGGCGGAATAGGGATATGTTGTTCTTACAACCCCATCTGGGTTTGCTACAATGTAAAGTAGTATGTGTACAGCTTGTATAACAGTGTAAATTTGTTGTTCTCTTAATATAACTCAACACACAGCAATTAATGTCTAAGCTGCTGGCAACAAAAGTGAGTACACCCCTAAGTGAAAATGTCCAAATTGGTCCCAATTAGCCATTTTCCCTCCCCGAGCTCATGTGACTCATTAGTGTTACAAAGTCTCAGTTTTGAATGGGGAGCAGGTGTGTTAAATGTGGTGTTATTGCTCTCACTCTCTCATACTGGTAACTGTAAGTTCAACATGGCACCTCATGGAAAAGTCTCTGGGGATCTGAAATTTTTTTTTGCTCTACATAAAGATGGCCTAGGCTATAAGAAGATTGCCAAGACCCTGAAAATCAGCTGCAACATGGTGGCCTAGACCATACAGCGGTTTAACAGGACAGGTTCCACTCAGAACAGGCCTCGCCATCGTCGACTAAAGAAGTTAAGTGCACATGCTCAGCGTCATATCCAGAGGTTGTCTTTGGGAAATAGACGTATGAGTGCTGACAGCATTGCTGCAGAGGTTGAAGCAATGCTGGCACTGATTTTCCCTGTTGTACAGCAGTTTAAAGCCTTGTACACATGGTCTGATTGTAGTAGGACTGAGCGTCTGATTTTTGTCAAAAGGGCGTGTGCAGGATTTTGTCTAGTATACTAACTATCCGCAAATTCTCATTTGACAAACAGGAAAGTAGTGACATACTATGAGAGTATAAAGAGGAAGTTCATTTCTCAAGCACCATCCTTTGGGCCCCTTCTGCTAATTTCATGTTAGTAGAAGTCTGAGCATTGATTAGTGATTTTCAGATTGTACAAAACGAATGCCTTTTAAAATACATTTGGTATAACTACAGTACATGCAAAGCGGCTTCAATGTTATCCCATTAAAGAAGATGAGAATTTTGACATTTCATCAATTGCTGCGTCACAAAAGTTAATTCTAGATTCAACAGTAGTTGAAGACCAAACTCTTCTTAGTCGTTCTTTGATTCCAAGCATGCGTGTTTGTACTTTCAACTTTTGTGTGATGGATTTCTGTACTGACATCCAAAAATCAGACTTTGAATTCACATCAGACAAAAATTTTATAGCCTGCATATCCAGCTTTTGTATGATGTAAAAGTCAATCTGTCAAATGCACAGTACTAACGATTCGAAAATCCGCTGACAGCTCATCTTCAGACTTTTGCCTTCCGATTTTCGTACCATGTGTACAAGGCCTAATTGTCAGGAAACCAGCAGCAGGAGAAGGGCTCTCGGACCCAGCATCTCTACCAATACTTATTGCAGGAGAAGGACTTTAGGACCCAGCGTCTATACCAGTAGGTCACATGGGCCTATATAAGGAAGTCTGCTAGTGTCTACATTTGCTGGTTGGTCTGCAGCTCCTCTAGTGCGTTATTGCTGTGATATTCCTGTTACCGATCCAGCTTGTCCTTGACTTGGCTCCTGTTTGCTTCCTCTGTTTGAACCTCGGCTATCCACCTGACCACGTCTGTTCTGATACCCATCCAGCTCATGACCTAGGCTTCCGTCTGACCATGCTCCAGTCGCAACATTATCCGAATCCTGCAGCACTCACAGGCACCACCTGTCTGTTGATTCTACGCCAGCACACCAGCTGTACCCTGGAATCTACTGCATACAGTCCAGCAGGTGACCCCTGCTACTTTGGGCTTGATCTCTCCTGTTTTCACCCTCAGGGGGTTCTGGAACTTAGCCTCAAGGGAAGCCCTCTCTCTCTCCATTGGCCTCCAGCACCAGGTATGTGATACTAAACTTTACCAGTTATACAACAAAATAATTACAACTGTTAGGGATCAGTGGCTAAGGAGACCAGACACATAGCTACACAAGGGAACTGAGACCAAACAAAGGATATAGCATTAACTGCTTCCTGCCCACCAGCCGTCAAATGACGGATGGTTGGCGAGTTTCTCATTCTGGGTGAACATCACATGACTGCCTCTCAGAACGACCGCTCTGACGTGCCCATGGGGTCACGCATCGCAGTGATCGGTAGTGCGGTGTGTCAGTCAGAAACACCGATACATTGATCTCAGTAAAGAGCCTCTGATGGAGGCCCATCAATGCCATCTATCAGTGCCACGTATCAGTACCCAACAGTGCCGTCTATCTGTGCCCATCATTGCTGCCTATCAGTGCCACCCATAAGTACCCATCAGTGCAGCCTTTCAGTGCTGCCTATCAATGCCCACCAATTCTGCATATCAGTGCCGCCTACCTCATTGGTGCCACCTTATCAGTGTCCGTCTGTGCTGCCTTATCAGTGCCCATCAGTGAAGGAGAAAACTTACTTATTTACAAAACTGTATAACAGAAACAAAATAAACGTTTTATTTTCAAAATTTGTGGTCTTTTTTTATTTGTTTAGCAACAAATAAAAAATGCAAAAGGTGATCATATACAACCAAAATAAAGCTCTATTTGTGGGAACAAAATGATAAATTCTGTTTGGGTACAGTGTAGCATGACTTCACAACTGTCATTTAAACAGCAACAAAATTGGCTTGGGCAGGAAGGGGGTGTAAGTGCTTGGTATTGAGGTGGTTAAAGTGATATTTATTTACAGTGAAACACACTAATACACATACACAGCAACCAGTGAGAACATAAACCATTATAGCAAACAAAATAACAAATTTACCTAACTAAACTGACTAAAAACAACTATATACAAGGTACAGGGAATGCAGGGATACAAAGAAGGGAATTACGACTGGGTACAAGAGCAGGGAGCAAGACAGGAAAAAGGCAGAGGGAGCAGACTGGATCAGGCTAAGCCTGAACAACGGGCAGCAAGGAAGGGAGCAGAATTGTGACGGACCCGGGGAAGGGAGGAGAAGCCTTCACTAACCCCCCATCAGCTGAACACTAATTTGCCTGATTACCCCAGCCTGCTGGCTCCTGGGACACACCTGCTGGTGGACACCGAAGCTGCAGCAAACAGCCCAGAACAGGATAGTGCCACCAGCAGGCGAACTTAATCCTAACAGATCCCCCCCCCCCCCCTTAAGGAGCAGCCTCTGGATGCTCCAGATGGCCCTACCACCAGGGTTTGCAAGCCGACTGAGCACTCCACTGTCCATGTCTGAAGGCCATGTGAGAACCCCGCCACGGGGTCCCAAAACTGTCTGGATTCTCTGCTGGTCAGATCCCCAAGAAGGCGCAGCACCAAAGGCTTATTCTCAAAAGCAGCCTGTGCCCCAATACTGGGACACCAAAGGACACCCGACCGCCCAATGTCAGAGTCCCTGGTCCATGCAGTTACCCTGATGCCAGGGCATTCCTTCACAACTGGACCCTCTTTCCCACTGTTGCTAGACGCTGCTCTGCGCTTTATCTGTCCCTTGGGTCTACCCATAGCATAGGTCAAGCCATCTGGTCCCTAAATGCACCAGGGATCGCAGAGATGACCCCTGGGTCAGGACAAAGTTCAAATGGAACACTGTCCTTTCCCATAGGACCAAAGTGGAGATATGTACTCCTGGCCTTGGCACAACAGGACCTGCTGGCTGCAAAAAGAACTCAGGATGAGCAAAAGTAGGGATCTTAACCCACCCAGACAACCCCTTTAGGCCATATAACACTGGAATTGTAGAAGCCTCAGACACATCAGTTTGAGGGAGTTTAACCTGGTCAAAAAGAGTCCAACTTAACAGCAAGAAGGAATTTGGCATAGTCCAGCTGGGTGGCAGCCCCAGAATCAGCATAGTCCAGAGGGGCGGCAGAGGGCACCAGGTCAACAGGCTGGGCAGCAGGCACCAGATCAACAGACTGGGTAGCAGCCTGGGAACCAGCATAGTCCAGTGGGACAGTGGCAGCCCGGAAACCAGTATAGTCCAGCGGAGGAAGCGGCAGCACGGGAACCAACTGCGGCAAGCTTTGCAACAGATGATGGGTCACCCGCAGCAGGCTTGGTAACAGACAGCAGCATGGAGGAGGAATGGACACGATCAGCAAGCAGAAGCATGATAGAGGAATGGACACCATCGGCAAGCGGCAGCAGGGAGAAGGCATGGACCCCATCAGCAAGCAGCAGTTGCATGGACCCTATCGGCAGGTGGCATCAGTGTGGAGGAGGTATGGATCCCAGCAGCATGGAGGTGGCATAGACGCCATCAGCAGGTGGCAACGTGGAGGAGGACTGGATCACATCGGCAGCAGTCAGCACACAGGAGGACTGGATCGCACCGACAGCAGTCATCAGCATGGAGGACTGGGACGCATAGGCAGCAGTCATCTGCATGGAGGAGAACTGGATTGCATCAGCAGCAGTCATCAGCATGGAGGACTGGGTCGCATAGGTAGCAGTCATCTTCATGGAGGAGAACTGGATTGCATCAGCAGCAGTCATCAGCATTGAGGAGGACTGTATCGCATTGGCAGCAGTCAACATCACATCAGGCTGGGTAGCCAGTGCTAGTTCTGCAGACTGACCAGCAGGAACTGGATCGATGGGCACAGGATCAGCAGGCAACATGGATAGTGGCAGAGTTATAAGAGCTTATATGTTGCTTTTTCTTTGGGTTAGATACTGTAGTCGTGGACCTAGTTGCCCTGTGTGCCTTTTGCTGAGCAGTGTGTATTGCGGATGGGAAGGTAGGAACAGTACTGGGAAGAATAGAAGGAAGAGTAGCAGAAATACAGGAGGAGGCCTGAGATGTAGCTATAGGTAACAGCACTGCAGGGGGAGCTTTCGATGGATTGCATACAGAGGAAATGTGCATACTGGTGGCAGGGCCCTGATCTACAGGAGGTAACACACACTCAGTAGCAGCAGAGGTTGCTAAGAGTAACAGAGGAAGAGATTCTTGATTCTTAGCAGCAGCTCTGACTCTATGTGACTCATCTAGCACTGGAGACATGATCTTTGACCAAGCTTGTAGTAGAGGTTGATCTAAAGTCAGTTTGTCTCTCCATTGCTCAT
Organism: Lithobates pipiens; assembly: GCF_037356315.1. NCBI lineage: Eukaryota > Metazoa > Chordata > Amphibia > Anura > Ranidae > Lithobates > Lithobates pipiens. Next base: position 329,304,644 of record NW_027507764.1, on the reverse strand, counting down.
TGTTCAATTAAACTGTGCAGAGAAGCAATGCAATCCAACAACACCTGTTGTGAATAGGCTGAATACTGCTGGAAAAAAGGAACCTGAACAATGTTTCAGCAACTATCTCAAAAATCCAGCCTGGTACATAGTAAATGGGGGAGGTCAAAAGATCATGGTCCTGAGAGGTAAACTAATATAGTAGCACAGAACAGACCTGAATCAAAGGTTGCACTTCACTAAGTATACTCAACAGCTAAGACATGTACAGTCAGAAAGTAAAAGGAGAGGAAGGGATAAACAGAGGGATGGCATGACAATGTGGACATCAGTCATGCTTTTGAGAAAGGAAAAGTTGTCCCCTTTAAGAACAGGTGGGTGGCTGGAACGGGGAGGCACTCGGGTGCAGTAAGAACAGGGGGGAGTGACGTCACTTGTGAGCGGCGGAGGAAGAGATTGGACACGCTCTCAATGCTCTCCTTGCTGGCTCTCTGTACATGCTATAATGGTGGTGATGGATGCACAGCTGCCAGCGGCTGCAGCCATGCAGCGGACAGACTGGCTGCAGGCACAGGTAGCAACCATCATCAATGAGGGGAGAGTGGCGCCGAATGGGGGGAGACAAGTGATTCCATGTGCTCGGCGCTCACGGCCGCCGGAACGCTTCAGCCCTGACACCTCTCCTGGTGGTCAGAGGCAGCAGCATGGGAGTGAGAGAGAGCCTCCACCCACCCCCCCAGGAACCAGCAACTCCAAGGACCCGGGAGTGGGGACCTAAGAAGGACTCAGCACAGAGGCAGGATCTCAGCGATGGGGGAGCTCAGCACATCACATGGCTCTGCCCCCCCTGCTAATCGCAGATGCCAGGAGCATGTGGCCAGGGCTGCGGGAGAAGGTCAGAGCAGCCAGTCGGCCCAGTGATGGAGAGCCATGCCTCAGAATGCTGGCCAGGGTGTCAGGGCAGCCAGTAGTCCCATGATGACCCGAGGGAGAACCGTGAGGAGTGCTGTGACAGTGGTGAGTGAAGGCAGAGGGTGAGGGATGGATGCCCAGACAAGGAGAATGAACAGGAGTCCATCAATGCAGGCAGCAAGTGGGTCTGACGTGACAGGATGGAGAGAAGGATGGGGAACAGCAACACAGACCTCTGGCAACCATAGCAGGACCCTCTAGGGTGCAGCCAGTGGTCGTTTGGAAGGAGGAGAACAGCGACAGATCAGAGGGAGAACTGTCCAGGTTGGAAGGGGAGGAGGACCAGGGACATCTGTCAGCAGTGGATTCCAGAGGGGCGCTGGTAGGCCCAGTCCTGGGCAACCCAGCGAGTGTATTTCTCCCTTATCTGTCTCTTCTTTACTGAAAAAATGTTGGGTCAGGGTAGAAAGCGGGGGGTCCCCGTGGCGGGTAGTTCATCAGGGGCAGGAGGTGACAGGCCCCACATGGAACAGTCTAGGGATGCAGGACACATTGCTGGTAGGGTGGGCCTGCTGGATTTACTTCGGGTTTGAGGGACTTGGTACAGCGTTCAAAGCTGAGCACAGGGGCAGTTTGGCGCAGAAAGGTAAGGATAATGCTGCAACGGCCACACCACTGTCAACAGTCCCTATCAGGGTTGCAAGTAATTTGCCTGCGATGGCAGGGGAACAGTGACGGAGGTAGTCGCGTCTCCTGACGTAGCGGCCAGCGCTTTGGCTCCGGACAGCCAGGGGAAGGTAGTAGAGAAAAAAATGGATTCAGTAAAGTTGGCGGACTCTGCAAAAAGAGAAGTTTATGTCTGTCTTGAGGGCCCCTTGGGTACCCAATTTAAAACGGGTATAAAAGAAAATTTTGGAAAGGGGAGTATGTGGAGATCTTCACATTATTGCCACTAGAGAAATTCAATCTGGACAGATTGAAGCCTGAAGAAAGCAAGAAGGACGAGGAAAATGCAGATATTGGTTGATTCCTCGTACTTTTTAAAACTGGTTACAGGCATTCACAATATTGGCAAGTGTAGTGGGGAGATATTCATCTATCTAAAGGCCATTAGTGAGGCACACCAGACATGTGGCATGGCTACGGTACGATGAATAGTTTTGACAACGGATGGCCGTCTGTCCATCACTGAGCTGGGACCACAAGAATATTAGCCTGTGGATGAAGCTTATGACAGCTGCATGGGCTCCTAATCAGTTTTTTCAGGGAGGGGTCGGAGGTGCCATGGCCTCAGGACAACTGACTGACAAAATATGGGGCTTCTGTTGGCAATTCAATGAGGGCACGTGTAAGTTTTGGGCAAACTGTCGCTTCAAACACATGTTCTGGCTGCGGGGGATCCCATGCACTGTCAAAGTGCTTCAGAAGAGGGAAAGGGTGTGCCGGATAGTCTGTGAGTAAGAGGGACGATGCCAGTGTGGGTGGAAAGGATGTTTCCTTTCCTCAGTAGGTACCCCGACTGGAAAGCGGCACAGTTGTTAGAATAGGGTTTCGCTAGCGGTTTCATATATATGCATATAGTAGGTTTCAATATATGCATAAAGCATATATTGCATCAGCTTTCTGGCTTTTGCCGGTTCATCCAGACCGTTTTCGGCTGCTGGGCTGTACATGGAATGGGGCATACTATGTAGATCCGTGCCTCCCGATGGGATTGTCCATTTTATGTGCTTTCCTCAAAACATTCAGCTCTTTTTTTGGAATGGGTAGCATGGGACATTTCTGGGATCAACTTGGTTCTCCTGTTTGGACAGGGCACCTGAAGTTTTGGTTTGATATGTGGGGGGGGCGACATGGGAGCCAGGTCTATGCAGCATCTCATATGGGAAGTAAAATGTGATATTTGTTTATTTATTTATTTTTTACGTTTATGTGCGGCTTTTCCCGGGATGGTCATAGATTGGGCAGGACATTTTGGTGGGGGGCTTGGTCAGCTGAAAAGTTGGATAGGGCCAGAGTGAAAATAAACATGGAAGTGGGCAGGTTTGTGATCAGGAACAGGGGTGTGACCATACGGCATAGAGAGCTGGAAGTGGATGCACCTTAACCCTTTCATGACTAAGCCTATTTTTGGAATTTGGTGTTTACAAGTTAAAATCCATATTTTTTGCTAGAAAATTACTTGGAACCCCCAAACATTATATATATTTTTTTAGCAGAGACTCTAGAGAATAAAACGGCGATTGTTGCAATATTTTATGTCACACGGTATTTGCGCAGTGGTGTTTTAAACGCAACTTTTTGGGAAAAGGGACACTTTCATGAATAAAAAAAAAAACAGTAAAATTAGCCCAATTTTTTTGCGTAATGTGAAAGATAATGTTACGCCGAGTAAATAGATACCAAACATGTCACTTTATAATTGCGCGCACTTGTAGATTGATGACAAAGTACGGTACCTAAAAATCTCAATAGGCGACGCTTTAAAAATTTTTTACGGTTACCAGGTTAGCGTTACAGAGGAGGTCTAGTGCTAGAATTATTGCTCTCACTCTGACGATCGCGGCGATACCTCACATGTGTAATTTGAACACCGTTTACATACGCGGGCGCGACTTCCGTATGCGTTTTCTTTGCTTCGCGAGCTCGCGGGGACGACGGGCGCTTTAAAAATTTTTTTATTTATTTTAAAATGACTAAATTGTTTAAAAAAAAAAAAAAAAAAAAAATTGATCACTTTTATTGCTGTCACAAGGAATGTAAACATCCCTTGTGACAGTAATAGGTGGTGACAGGTCCTCTTTATGGAGGGATCGGGGGTCTAAAAGACCCTCCACCCCTCCTTTACACTTCAATGTATTCAGATCGCCGAAAACGGCGATTCTGAATACCGGATATTTTTTTAAAACCGGCGCCATTGGCAGCCGAGTAAACGGGAAGTGACGTCATGACGTCGCTTCCGTGTTTACGATGAGGAGACTGGAACGAAGCCGATTACGGCTTCGTTCCAGTTCCTCCGCAGCAGCCGGAGGCGTCGGATCTCTGATCGGTGCTCCCGATCGAGCGGGAGCACCGGTAACAGCGGCGGGAGGGGAGGGACGTCCCCTCCCGCTCCTCCGGCATAACAGCTGAGCGACTTTTAGCCGCATCGGTTGTTATGCCTGGATAGCCAATCGCCTGCTGCAAAAAACGGTACCGGGATGATGCCTGCAGGTGCAGGCATCATCCTGGTATAACCCCCGGAAGCCGAGTACGCATATCTGCGTACGCTCGGCGGGAAAGGGTTAATCATGTGGGAACCGATCTTTGGGTACTGGCTTTACAAGAAGGCATACAGCAACCATTGAGGGTGTGGAGGTGCACTCAAGAGTAAGGTGTTACCCCTTTTGTGGTGGGTCTTTGGAGGAGAAGATGGATGTTATATGTATATAACATGGTTAGTACCCATCTGTGGTATTGGGTTCTCTGGTACCTTCCGTTTAACAAGGGGTTAACCAGGAAGGGGTAAAAGGTAGGTCACTGTGAAGGTTGAGTACCGTCTGAGTTGGGGGGCTTGTGACTGGAGGCCTTAAGTTTAAAAGAAGTTGGTCACAGTGACCAGTTGTGTGTTGTTGCCCTCGAAGACCACAAAAACATAGAAAGTTGGTTAATGGTTATTAAAAAAATGTATTTATTTAAATTACAGTAATTGTTAAGAAAAAGGCCGTCAGGCAATTTACTCCAAAATCTTGTCACGTCATTTGTGGGGGGATTTGGAAGGGATGGAGTTTATGTATAACAGGTGGGTTAAGTGACTGTGGATTAGGTCCTTCATATGTCATGCTTCCCAACAGCTCCTCCTCAGTGAGATCTAGCCAAAGTGAATGACATCAATTCTTATCCTCTACTGCAAGTTGCACACGGCAAATAACCTTTATGCCATGTACACAGGACCGGTTTTCCCATTGGAATAAACTCTGAAGGTTTTTCCGACGGAAATACGCTAAAACTGTCATACGTACACACGATCCCACCACAGTCCGATCGTTAAGAACGTGATGGCGTACAGCACGTACAACGGAACTATAAAAAGGAAGCTCAAGACCTAGTGCACCACCCTTTGGGCTCCTTCTGCTGATCTCGTGTTAGTAGAAGTTTGGCTTTTCAGTGCTTATTACGATTGTTTTAGTGCTGTTCACACTGAACTTTTGGGTTTGTATCTGTTTTTCAGTGTGTTCCGGTCCACTACTTATTACTGATTTTACGCTCGTTCTTCACAGGCCTTCTGTTAAGTTCATTCTGACCAGCTGACCATTTTGAGACCATGGTGCGGGTACGTACTAATTGTAGAGTTCGTGCTGTGTGGGAGCTTGGTGTTGGGGTTCATACTTTGACTCAAGCCCAGTCCATGAACAGGGCAAGGAGGAGTTCATGGACCAAGAATTGGTTACTCCAGCGTGACCAATTCTTGCACATGCCTTTGCTTCATGAGATCCAGGAGAATAATCCAGATGATTTCCGGAATTATCTCAGGATGATAGACCCCCTTTTTCACCATCTGTTGGCTTTGCTCACCCCTTATATCAGCAGGCAGGATACCTGCATGCGGTAAGCCATCACTCCGGAGCAGAGGCTAGTCGCCACGATGTGGTATTTGGCGACTGGGAGAAGTCTGCAGGACCTCAAGTTCTCAACAAGCATCTCCCCCCAGGCTCTGGGGATCATTATTTCAGAGACCTGTTCTGCCATCATTCAGGTCCTGCAGAAGGAATATATTAAGGTAAGTTTTCTCCTTTAACATCACATTATATGTATTTAATGTTTGCTAATGTATTGTATTTATTTCATCATTCCCTAATTACTATGATTGGAATATGTTGTGAATGTCCCCTTTATCTTCATGCATGCTGGAAGCTTTTAATGCTCTTTTTTTTGGCCTACATGCATATTTCCCTTCACTAACCTCTCTAGTAGGGATGAGCTTTGTGTTCAAGTCAAACCCATGTTCGACTCGAACATTGTCTGTTCGCCCATTCAGATAATTCTGAACATTATGGGCTGTTCGCGCCAAATTCGAGTGACGTGTCACGGCCCATAATTCACTGCGGCATCGCAGTGCATTGCTGGCTGATGATTGGCCAAGCATGCACTATGACCTGCATGCTTGGCCAATAACATCGCCGCCTGTACAACGAGTTGTAATTGGCCAAAGTCAGGGTGGCTTTGGCCAATTATGGCTCAGGGGGTTTAGTACACGCCCCACACTATATAAGGCCACCTACGCGGCACCCTTGCATAGTGTGTCGCGTCAACTGAGAGAGATGGATGGAGAGACAGTGTTTTTTAATTTCATTTGAAGCTGTTGCAATTACAGTTGGTGTATTGTGCCACCTGCACAGTATACACCTAAAGCTACCCCAATTGCTGGTGTCCTGCTGATCCCCTAAAATGTTTCCAAATGTTATGTGTGTCCTTAAATTTAGTGCTGGAGGCTTTTTTTTTTGGCTCCCAAAGTCACCTCAAACCCCCCCCCCCCCTCCCATACAATTTTATCAGAGGGGGTAAGGAATCTGATAAGTGAGCCTTATATTTTTGTCTTTTTAAATACTCCTTCAAATAAATGTTGTGCAAGAATGTTTTTGTGTAATCTGCTTGCAATGTTATGTGTAAAAGTACTTATTCTGTTTTCTTGTTTGACCCCACAGTTTCCTTCAATGGCACAGGCATGGGTGTCTGCAGCAGGGGGAAAGGGGGGGTCAAGTGCCCACCCCCCCGGAATCTCAGCAAGGTATCCGCACAAGACAAGTGGGTGTCCGTGAGCTGAGCGGTCCGCTGCAGATTTTTTTCTAAGTCTGCTGACTGCTGCTGCTCTCTGACATGATCTGACTCAGACTCGCTTGCTCTGCCACTCTGCCCCACCTCCAGTCTTTGCCCCACTGTGTAGAGAGTCGAGAAGATGTAGATCTGGCCAGTGCCACTCAAAAGTGGAGTGGTGATGCTCAGGTTATCCCTTGCCCCACTGTATGTCCCCCTGTAAATTAGGCTGCTTGGCCAGGCAGGATGGTTGTCTGTCTGTAAAAACATCAGTCATGTGGGCACAGCACAGATCCCTCGCTCCACCCCACAGCTTAACTATTGGGCACTCTCTGCTATGTAATGGTGCCTTCTGTGAGGATAAAGGCAGTGATTGGGCAGGAATACGGGAAGGGATTGTGGCCAGTCTTTAAGGATCAGCCGCAGCCACATCTCCTGCCTCTGGATTATGGAAATGTGGTATTTTTGAAACCGGGAGGCATCAGGAGAGTAAGTGAAGGTATATGGGAGAAGCAGAGTGTACACATGTAGAGGAAATGGGAACAGGCAATAGAAGAAGAACAAGGAGCGGATCTGGTGTGCTGGAGATGACTTCTTATTCACATCTAGTGTTTACACAGATTCTAAATGGAGTGACTGTTTATGCATTTCCAGACTGCAACTCTTATCTATCCACTTGTTATCTCAGCTCACTTAAGCTTTGCATAAGGTCAGCTATTGTTTGCTCCAGGACAAAGGGATTCCCTTAACCAGCCAGGTTTCTAGGTCATGAGCTTGATTCTCCATAGATTTATACAGTACACTGGCTCCAATGCTCATACAATATAGATGTTTTCATCAAAATATGGGCACCCACATGTATTGCTATATAAAAAGATCTACATTCTCTAGGCTATTTATATGGGCATGGTATGCCTGAGTAACTTCCAATACAAAGTTAAGATGATTTATCTCTTATATAACCCCTATATCTTTCCAATGCAAATTAGAAATACTTAATCAGACAATGGCAGCTTCATCCTTGAAGCTTTTGCACCAGGTTTCTCAAATATTTGCATGCCTGTGCTTTTTGTGATAATGACTAAGCCCCTCCCATTTGTTACATTGTTGAAAAGGGGCAGAGCATGAGTGACCTTAAAATTATGCCCCCCTCTGAAAAAAGTTCTGCGGATGCCCATGGCCACAGGAATGGCAGACTGTGGCCTCCTATTTTGCTGACCGTTGGGACTTTCCCAACTGTGGAGGGGCTAAGATTGTAAGCATGTCCACATTGTGCCACCACCTCATTCGGGGTCTTACTATTAGAACTATAAGGGTTTTAATAGTATAGTGTTAATGGCGGTGGTGTCGGCACACTATGAGTTCCTCTATGTGGACGTAGGGGAAGAATGGCCGGATGTTGGATGGAGGAGTCTTTGGCCAGACAGAGTTTTATCAGCATCTCCAGACTGGTGGCCTGGCATTGCCACCTGATGCGGATAACATGGAAGGGCTCCTCTTCATCTTTATTGCAGATGAAGCCTTCGGTCTGGGCAAGCACCTGATCAGACCATTCCCCAAAGGACCCTCACCCCGGAGAGGAGGGTTTTTAACTACCGGCTGGCCAGAGCGAGAAGAATCATTGAGAATACCTTCGGGATAATGGCCAGCCGGTTCCACCTGTTTCTGACAGCAATCCATATGACGGACTACAAAATCAACCATATCATCCTATGCTGCTGCATACTGCACAATTATTTATCAAAAAAATCCCTGAATTATCTAGCCTCAGTTGGGCCTAAGGCCGGACTTATTACAGACAATTCCCTGATGGGCCTGGATACTGGCCATACTGGCTTGGCACCCCAAAGCACCTGTGAAATTCGGGAGAACTATGTTAATTATTTTACGGGTAGGGGGGCCATTGCAATGCCAGACAATGTCAAATTTTTAGTAATAAAACAAAATTTTCAGATAAAATCTAGAATTTTCTTTATTGCTTGCTTTTCTTTTTGGCTGTCTCCTAGGTTCTCCTTGTGCACCTGTAGTGCCAAGTGGATTTTCCTTTTGTAAATAAGCCCCATTGTCACTGTAAACACAAAATTACTTACAAAACTGGTATTGAGCATTGAAAGAAGAAACCACACATTGTTATATTTCAAAATGTTTACTCGTGTGCACATTCACACATGTGCGTTTAGGACATTTGTTAAACTTTTTTTTTACAAAAACACATGTTTTAAAACATACACAACTCTGGAACTTACTCCGAAGGCAATATCAGACATTATAGTGTCAAAAATGTCTTGATATTGCCATAAATCTGATGGGGTGATGTCACCCCTGTAAGCCAAATTGGGAGTCCAAATGGTTAATATCAACATGTGCTATCTCCCATCATGGGGAATCAATGGACATGTTTTGGGGGTGCAACCCCCTTCCTCTCACCTACTAGTTATGAGAAAGGGGTTGCACCCACAAAACATGTACATTGAGATCCCCTGATGGCAGATAGCACATGTTGACACACCGTGTGCACCTTCAAAATTTTGGCTTTTAAAATGTACAATAAAAAACTCTTTTGGGGAATATACAAAAAAAACACCAGGATGTGATTAGGGAAAATGTTATATTATTCCCAACACATCTATTATGTTCTTCATTTGCTGTTCCATAATGTTGAGTGTATTTCTCATAGATGTCAGGGCTCCCTGGTGTCCTCTGAGTGTTGTCTGAGTCTTTTATTCCCTATGAGAATGAAGCAAAAGGTATACTTAGCACACAGATATTTGAGTCCAGAAATAGGAATATAAAACATTGCTTTGAAGTGGTGTACAAATGTCTGTTTGGGAAGAGATCCAAGTTGAAGACATGATTAAAATTCCCTTTTAACCAAGCTGGAATACTTAACCTTTTTGGCCAAGTTTCACAGATGGAGACACCCCAAGTATCCACTCTAGCACCTGTGTGGGTTACCCAAAAAAAAATGTGCTCTTGTGTCCCACACTAGTGCTCCTGAGTCCAGATGTGTAAACAGCTGCTGAGTGTCCTCTTCTTACATTCCACCGAATCAAGCTTGCAATTCATTCAAATTTCAAAGACATCTAGACAACAATGTCCTAAACTTCTTTTAATATGACAAATTAGCATGACCAAAATGTAGTTAACCCTGTATCGGATAAATACATCGTATTTATTTGCAAACGAACAATGTTTCCTACGATCACTGTTTCCAAGAACAATTACTGTGCCCATGAACATGAAAGTAGCCATTTAAAACTGTACAACAGTAAAGAAACGCACATGGAGCAGCATGCAAGTGAATAATCATAATAGGAACACACGACAAGTACTTACTTTTTTGAAGCACCTTCTTTTCAATACTTCTTTTTTTTCTTTTTTTTTCCATTTCAGCAAAATTTTCCAGACAGACTAGTGACTTATTTCAACTTAACAGTTCAACATTGTCCCTTCTCCTTTTCACATCATTGTGGTTTAATTCCAAAGTATTCTTTTTAATTATCAAAAACGTTCCATTCCATTTTATTGTGATACTCTATTTGGTCAAACCATTCTCTCATGCCTGTTTTTTTGCTATTTAACCATTTTTTTGGGATCAACCCTTTCACTGCATTAAAGAGTTTTGGATTAATTGTTTTCATATATTGTTTCTTTGGAATTTTTGAATAATGGAATAAGCACCTGTATGTTATTTTCTAATTTCTCATCCGTTATCTTCTCTATGATGCTCACTATTTCTTGCCAGTACTCCTTTATTTTTGGGCATTCCCACCATATATGTGCCATTGTTGCCCTTTGTTTACAATTTCTCCAGCATAGTGGTGAACCCTCCACTTGATATTTATGGGTTCTCTCTGGGGTGAGATACCATCTTGCTAGGAGTTTGTAATTCATTTTGATGATGCCCATATCCCAGGCATTATTATATGCAGCTCCTATTATCTTCTCCACTTGATGGTCATCAAATTTTAAGTCCAGTTCTTTTTCCCATTGCTCTATATAGGCCGGTCTTCCTTGTTCTAATTCTGTCAGTGTTCCATATATTTTTGATATTCCATTCTTCAATGGTATTTGTGTAAAGCAGAGTTTTTCCAAGAAAATCAAGTATCCTTCATCTCGTATTGGGTGTGGGAGTGTTTTTACTAGATGTTTTAACTGGAGCAAGTTCGATTCACTTACATTCCAACCTTTTAGATTCTGCTATTTTTTGCCGTGTTTTCATCTTACCCTTTGTGATATAATATCTCTTAGTCGTGGGTTTCTTATTTTCTGTACAGTAATAATCTCTCTCCCTGGTATAAAAAAATTGTTCCGTGAGGGCCATTAGAGGTGAGTTATACTCCCATTTTTTTTCCCGATAGACTGTGTTCCAAATTTTAAAGACATTTTTAGTCAGGTCATTTGTGTCTTGATCTAATACCCTAAACTTGTGTGGTATCCAAATATTTTTGTGTAATGTGCTTCTGCTTATTGTGTTTTCTAACTCCACCCACCTTTTTTCACTATTTTCATTCATCCACTCTATCATACATGCTAAAACTACTGCTTTCTAATACCTATTTATATCTGGAGTTGCCAATCCACCGTGTTCCCTTTTCCTAGTGATAAGTGCCCATTTTATTCTTGGTTTTTTGTTTTACCAAATATATTTTATCAACTTTTTTTATTAACTTGAAAAAACTCTGCAGGATCTCTATTGGTAACATCTGAAATTTGTATATTATTTTTGGTAATATGACCATTTTAAACATATTTATCCTTCCAATCCATGAGATTGTATACTCAATTTCTCTATTTCTGCCTTTACCTCATTTATTAATGGGATATAGTTTACTGGATATGGTTTTTCAACCGTTGGTGTTAATTTGATTCCCAAGTATTTTAATTCTTTTTTTACCCACGCAAATGGAAATTCTTTTTGGAGAATCAGAGCTTCACTTTTCCCTAATCCGATATTTAGTATAGTTCCCCATATTTTTTTTACTTTAATGATACTTGGCAAAGTCACCATTGGGTTTGTCACGTACATCAGCACATCTGCGTATGCAGCAATTTTATGTACTTTTTCTCCCACTCTCACCCCTCCCATGTCCCAGTTATTTCGAAGTGTCCCATTGACAAGACATATAAGAGAGGCGAGAGTGGGCAACCTTGACGTGTTTCATTGTACATCCCAAACACAGGCGACAATTTCCCGTTGACCTTCAACATTGCTGTTGGGCCATTATATACATTTTTGACCCACTTCATGTATTTTAATCCTATTCCTAGATATCACAATGTCTCCATCATGAATCCCCAGTCTACCCTGTCAAATGCCTTTTCTGCATCTATTGACAGGTGTAGAGCAGGGGATTCACCCGACATTCTCTTACCGAGCATCAGAATTTTTTTATACTATTATCTCTCCCTTCTCTGCTCGGAAAAAAAAACGGTCCGATCAGGGTTTATCAAAAATTATTATATTTTTTTATCTAGTAGCCAGGATCTTTGCGTATATTTTTGTATCAGCATTTAGTAGAGCAATAGGTCGATAGCTCGAGCAGTTCATTTTATCTTTTCCTTCTTTAGGAATAATTGTAATGTGTGCTAGTAGTGATTCTTTTCTCATTTCTTCCTCTTCTCCTATATTGTTCAGGTAATCGAATAGTCTAGGAATCAAAAGTTCTTGAAATTTTCTATAATATTTGATTGTAAAGCCGTCTGGCCCTTGGCTTTTTCCAGATAGGGTTTCTTTCACAGCCGTTTGATCTCCCCTTGTGTTATACTTTTTTCCAATTCTTCTAATTGCTCCTCTTGAATTTTTGGTAAGTTAGCTTCTCTTAGGTAGATTTGTATCTTCCTTTTTCTTTTATCTTCTTCTTGCTGTGATTCCTCCTTTTTTATTGAGTATAGTGCTCTATAGTATTTTTGAAATGCTATTGCAATTTCTGATGTTTTATTCACTTTTACGATTGCATGAAACCGATCATACCTGTGATCCATCCATCCATCCCATTAGGAGCAGTATTGCGGATATAAGCATTGTCATTTTTTTTAAATAATGTTGCTCATATTTCCATCCATATTTATACATGGTGCAGGCATTATGACGTATTAATTAATGATTATCTATATACATGGATTTTTATATATTTTTTTATTTATCTATTTAGTGATTTTTATGGCACAGTATTATATTAAGGTTTGATATTAGCGCACTAATACTTTATTTAGTTATTTGCATTGTAAATGTGAGGGTTCACTATAATTGGTGCAGCTTTTATTTATTCTATTACTCCTATTATCTTATTTTATTTTACCTTACCAGCGCTGGAGCACTTTATCATATTCACTAATTCTCCTTTCTCATTTTTAATCTTCTCCATAAAATTTAGGGACTTCCTTTTTCTTACCAAAGTTGCAAGATGTTCCCCTGGCTTATTGCCCCACTTATATCTCTCCTGTGCTACTCTATTAAATTTGCTCCTCTCTTCTTCTTCCATCACGTTCTTTAATTGTTCTCTTTTTATAATTAGGATCTGATATATTTCCTTTTCCTCTTGTTTTAAATGTCTTTGTTCCAATTTGTGTATTTCTTTTATAATTCACATCATATTTTTTCTTCTTTCCCGCTTTTTTCTTGCCCCAATAGATATCAAATTACCTCTTATGACAGCCTTATAAATCTCCCAGATGGTTGCTTTTGAAAGTTCTGGGGTATCATTTTCTCTGAAATATTTCTCGATCTCTTCTTTTATGATTTTTTTGATTTTCATTTTCTTCCAGTAAGTCTTAATTTATTCTCCACGTACCTTTCCCCGTGGATTCTCCATATAGTTTTATCCTTAACATCACTGGGGCATGATCTGAAACTATTATTATTCCTGTCTTTGTTTCCATATTTTTTCCTCCAGAGTTCTATGTTCTACCATGATGTAATCTAACCGAGAATATGTTCCGTGTACTGCTGAATAAAATGTGTAACCTTTTGTACTTGGGTGTTGTATTTGCCATGGGTCTACTAATTGATGTTCATATAGATTTCTCTTTATTTTCCTAGATTGCCTTATTTTTCTGTCTATTACATCTGAGGTATTGTCTAAGTTATGGTCCATGGAAAAATGAATGTCCCCTGCTAATATTAATTTACCTTGTTTAAATTCAATTAGGTCTTTCAATATAACCACTATATATATTTGGGGGTTTTTATTAGGACAGTATACATTCGCAAGTGTGTACTTTATATTATGAATAGACCCTAAAAGAAAAAGGAAACATCCTTCTGGATCCGCTTTTCTCTTTTATATTTCAAATCAGGTATTTTTCCCAAATCCTATAGCCACCCCTTTTGCCCTTCTAATTGGCGAAACTCCATAAATCCATGTTGGTATATTTCTTGAATAAACTTTAACATTTGAATCCTGGGTAATATGCATCTCCTGGAGAAATACGATTTCAGCCTTACTCCTTTCTAACTCCTGTAAAACGATATGCCTCTTGCCTGGTGAATTTAATCCACGGTCGTTATAGGTCAGGAACATGGAACATGGAACATCTGAGGTGACAGATTACAGATATTATGCGTTTCAAAGCCAAAGCAATAATTTAAAAGGGCAAAAAGGTAACATATGAACTAGGAGATAAATGCAGTAAATTGTTAGTGGGGAAACTTAAAGGAAAAAGTATGACAGCGTATATACCTCAAATAAAAGGGTAGGAAGGACAATTCATTTCACAACCAAAAAGAATACTATTCTTCATTATACAATTTGACACCATCATCTGCTTCCATGACGGCACTAGAGGAGTATCTTTCTTCAGCAGGCCTTTCCCAGTTAACATCTTTAACATGTGGTAAACTGGAGGCCCCTATCTCGGTGAAAGAGTTGAATGGGGTGATAAAAACTATGAAACCGGGAAGGCCTCTGGCCCTGACAATTTCACTTTACTTAACAGTAGGGAAAATTTGTTATAGTATTGTAATCAGTTGCTAAAGGTTTTAAATACACTAGGTCAGACTGCTGCATTCCCCCCGGCTTCTCTTCTTGCACATATAATGGTTATTCCAAAGGAGGGGAAGGACCTTTCTGCCTTCAGAATGCGGCAGTTATAGGCCGATTTCATTGCTAAACGTAGACTTTAAACTTTTTAATAAGGTTCTAGCCTCCCGGATACAACTATTGCTTAACCAGTTAGTCGATCTGGACCAAGTAGGATTTATTCCCTTGCGAGAAGCGAGGAATAATACCATTAAGGCCCTCAATTTGGTCCACCATGCCAGCAAGACAAATACCCAGTACTAACGCAGAGAAAGCGTTCGATAGGGTGAATTGGTCTTTCTTGTTTGCAGTACTGAGATATGTTGGCTTGGGAGACCAAATGATCCAGTGGATTGAGAGTGTATATACTACCCCACAGGCTGTGGTGAAAGTAAACGGAGTATTCTCAAAATCCTTCAAAATTTCAAATGGAACGCATCAAGGATGTCCCCTTTCACCCTGGCTGTTCTCTCTCTTAATAGAGCCTTTATTAAATAAAATATGACAAAATCCTGGCATCCAGGGACTACAAGTGGAAATGTATGGAATTCTATCAAATTTAAAAATAAATTATACCAAATCAGAAGCAATAGGAGTTGCTTTGCAATCTATGTCTCATAACACAATACAACCAAATTAAAATTTGAAAGGGGTGCCTGCGGCGCTAAAATACCTGGGTACACATATACCATCAAAAATAGGAAAGGCTTTTAAGGTAAACTTTCCAGCAATATACAATTTAATTCGGATTCTATTAGACAAATGGCATCACGTCTTATATTCATGGTTTGGCCGATGTAATATCATCAAAATGTGTATCCTACCGAAATTTATATGGGCAAAGAAACGACCAAGGATAGGGAGAGGTTTGATGATGCTGCCCAGGTGTTTTGGTGGAGTAGCCGTTCCAGATATAGTTAATATTATCAAGCAGTACATTTGGGAAGGGTGGTGGACTAGTGTAGACAGGGAGAATTCAAGTTATGGGTAGATATGGAAGAACAGTTCAGCTCGATACCTTTGCGTAGAGCACCTTGGTGCTTTGAATCATTACCAATCTCTATAGGTGCCACATTGCGAATTAGTGCTAGGCTATATCAAAACCTTAAATTCTCGTAGAGACAATCACCTCTGTTCCCTATTTTGGGAAATCACGACTTTTTACCAGGTACAGAGGCAGGAGCATTTAACAATCTTATAGAGAAGGTTTGTTTTCAGGCATCACACTTTCTGCAAGCAGAGTCATGGCCTACAATTGCGGCCTTGATGCAACCAGGGGGGCCTTTTGAAATAAACTTATGGCAAGCAATATAGTTACGCCATTTTTTTAAGATCTTTGGGACCACGACAAACTACGAACATCAACTAACTACATTTGATCAATACTGTGAAGAACAAGAACCCCTCCCACGGTTGATTTCAAAGCTGTACGCGCTGAGGATTTTGTGATGCTAAGTATTATTAGGTGGGAAAGGGACCTTAACAGGACCTTTAATTTAACCCAGTGTAAGAATATTTTTTATCTTTCGCTGAACTCATCAATTTGTACACGAATCCAATTACAAACTACTAATACAATTATACTCCACTAAGGCTTCGAAGATTTTATGCGGAGACCTCAGACCCTTGTTGGCGTTGTGGGGAGGAACTGGAGACCCTACTCCATATATTCTGGGCATGTCCAAGTATCAGCCCATATTGGATGGAAGTCCAGAGGATTTCCCAAAAATTCACATTCATTGATACCAAATGACCCTGCCCTTTTTATGCTCTATTGCTCACAAATACTGGTACAGAAATAAAAAAAAAGTCTGTGCTTTGTCATTTGATTAATGTAGCCAAGGCCTGTGTGACCTTGTGCTGGAAGGACTCCAGACCACCTTCTATAGCAAGGTGGCTTAATATGGTAAGAGAGATTGGAGCCATGGAGTATTTAGTGCTCTCAGCTCAAAACAGGAAAGAGCAGTACAATAAAACATGGTCACTTTGGAATAGATTCATGTACTGAGGAAGGGAAGAAAATGATGGCAGTGGTTTTTGAAGGGGAGGGTCCGCCCACCTGGCTATATACTATAGATCTTGAATCCCTCCATCTTGTGGAATTGGGGGGGGGGGGGTGTTTTGTTTTTGTGGGGTTAGGGGGTATTTTGATAAAATAAGGTGGAGGGGTGAAGAATAAAGGGGGGGGGGAGGCGAGGTACTGATGATAAGTGCCTCAAAACCCCCATACATCTTACAAGTAGGGATGAGCTTCGAGTTCGAGTCGAACTCATGTTTGACTCTAACATTGCCTGTTCGCCTGTTCAGCGAACAGTGAACAATTTGGGCTGTTCGCGGCAAATTCTAAAAGCCGGAACACCCTGTAAAAGTCTATGGAAGAAATCTAAAGTGCTAATTTTAAAGGCTAATATGCAAGTTACTGTCCTAAAAAGTGTTTGGGGACCCGGGTCCCGCACCCAGGGGAAATGGAGCAATGCAAAAAAAAGTTTTAAAAATGTCCATTTTTTTTCAGGAGCAATGATTTTAATAATGATTAAAGTGAAACAATAAAAGTGTAATATTCCTTTAAATTTCGTACCTGGGGGGTGTCTATAGTATAGTGAAGGGGCGCATGTTTCCCATGCTTAGAACTGTCCCTGCACAAAGTGTCATTTCGCAATAAAAAAAAGTCTTTTAAAATCACTTTCAAGTGTCTGCACCCGTAATACAGAGAACACTCAATGAGTGTGCTCTGTATTACGGAGCGGACAATTCATTCATTAATAAAAAAAAGCGTGGGGGTTCCCCTAAATTCAATTACCAGGCCCTTCAGGTCTGGTATGGATATGGATAATTTAAAACAAAAATTGACATGGGGTCCCCCTAAAAATCCATACCAGACCCTTTATCCGAGCACGAAACCTGGCAGGCCACAGGAAAAGAGGGGGGACGAGAGAGCACCCCCTCCTGAACTGTACCAGGCCACATGCCCTCAACATTGGGAGGATGCTTTGGGGGTCTGTGACCCCTCAAAGCACCTTGTCCCCATGTTGATGGGGACAAGGGCCTCATCCCCACAACCCTGGCCAGTGGTTGAGGGGGTCTGCGGGTGGGGGGCTTATCAGAATCTGGAAGCCCCCTTTAACAAGGGGTCCCCCAGATCCCGGCCCCCCTGTTTGAAATGGTAAGGGGGTACAAAAGTACCCCTACCATTTCACAAAGAAAGTGCAAAAATGGTTAAATAAGACAAACACACTTTTGAAAAATTCCTTTCAGTGTCTCTGCAGTGGAGACAGAAGATGGATGCATGTATGGACAGCGCTGGACTGAGAGATCCCCCCGTCGCTGGATCAGATCAGCCATCGCTGGACCACGGAGAGATGATCATCCGTCGCTGGATAGCAAAAGTAGATTAGCACCGCTGGAATCTTTTTTTTTTTTTTAATAAAGGAATTTTAGATTGTGAACGTTCGAGTCCCATAGACTTTAATAGGGTTCTAAAGTTCACACGAAGTTTAGGTCTGTTCGCAGGTTCTGGTGCGAACTGAACAGGGGGGTGTTCGGTTCATCCTTACTTACAAGTAGAAGATAATAGGTAAAGGTTAAATTATAGGTGGGACTCTGAGTAAATATGAAAATAACCTGACTGCTGTTAAATGGATTTGATTGTAATTGATGGAATATTAAGTGATAATGTATACTTTACTACCCTCAATAAAAGATAAAGTGGACGGGGAAAGTGTCAGGGATGCTGCGCTCTAGGCTCCTCTCCTGGTACAAGGCCGCCCTCCTCCACACATGTAGCCGGCTGCTGGCCGCAGACAAGGACCTCCTGCTGACGCTGAGGAAGAAGACTGGCTACTCGTTCACCAACTGAAAGAAGGCCCTGGACAGGTTCAGCAATGACATCAAGCAGGCAGAAGCTTGGCTACATGAACAGGCCCAGAAAGAAGTAGAGCTAGGGCCCCCCCCTCCTGAGCCGCACCAGGCCCCACAGCACCTTGTCCTCATGTTGATGAGGACAAGGGCCTCTACCCGACAACCCTGGCCGTTGGTTGTTAGGGTCTGTGTGCAGGGGGCTTATCGGAATCTGGGAGCCCCCTTTAATAAGGGGGCCCCCAGATACCGGCCCCCACCCTATGTAAATGAGTATTGGGGTACCATGTACCCCTACCCCTTCACCTGGTGAAAAAAGTGTAAAGAAAAAACACAACACATGTTTTTAAAATAATTTATTGGACAGCTCCGGTGGTCTTCCGTCTTAGGGGGTCTTCTCGCTAGACTCCTCCGCTATCTTCTGCTCTTTTGCTAGCTCTTTTACTAGCGGAGGAGCCCTGCTTTCTTCTTCGTCGCCACCGCTATCCAGGGGTCTTCTTACGACTTCGGGGGTCTTGTCCCCCTCTTCGGGGGCCTTGTCCCCCTGTTCAGTTCTTCTTGCCAGGTCTCCGCTATCTTCTTATAGCTCTTTTACTAGCGTTGGCCCGGTCTTCTGTCGCCACCTTCTCTTCTTCTGACTTCGGGGGTCCTGTCTCCCTCTTTGGTTCTTCTTGCCGGGCCTCCACTTTCTTCTTCCAGCTCTTTTACTAGCGCTGGCCCGGTCTTCTGTCGCTGCCTTCTTCTCTTCTTCTTCCTTGAGATGTTAACTCGCTGCTCTCTCCGGCCGCAATGACAAGGACGAGTTGTGCGGCAACATATATAGGGACAGGGGCGGAGTCACCGGGTGATGTCTCATGATGACCCCGCCTTCTTATGATGTCACAGTCCCGGAGGATGCTGGGCATTATAATAGATGAGGATGCCCCACCCCTTGTTCGTATATATGTCAGCGCACAACGCGTCCCTGTCATGGCTGCGTGCTCGGATAAGGGTCTCATATGGACTTTGGAGGGAACCCCCACGCTGTTTTTTCGGCGTAGGGCTTCCCCTTTAAGTCCATACCAGGTTTTCGGGGCCAGCGAGGTATCTCGCTGATGGAGGCAGTGACATTGACTTCCTGCGCTAGTCCCGTCAACCTGGAGCTGCGTTCTAAATGAACAGACTTTCTCAGTGCATGGCTAAGTCCGTTCATTTCAAAAGTCCGGCGGACTAGCACACAGACGGCCAGATTGTCCGCCAGACTGCCGAGTCCGGCGGACAATTTTGAGTCAAAATTTCTTTCTAAGTCCACCAGACTTTTGGAAAGAAAAAGTCAGCCGGAGCCAACACATGGGCGGATATTCTGATCGTGTGTACGCGGCATAAGAGGAACAGGAGTACTGTCTTACCTCCGGATTCCACTTTATCCAAATATCTACCAGCCCCTCTCCCCCCAACATTGGAGGAATGGGCTGCTAAGTATAATGCCCAATGGTACTCCAGGTGGAAGCCTGTCCAGACTTTGTCCATGGCCATCTTAAAATCTCCTGCAATTTAACAGGTACTTCTGGTTTGTCCATGATAAAAGTCATTAATTCATTCAGAATCTCTATACCAAATGGTGGGGGGATATAAACATTAGCCAGTACTCACACCTTGCCCTCTACTGAGCAGAAAAGAAAAGCATATCGTCCATACTCATCTATTTTACTCTGCAGGAGAAAGCCACCCCTGAATACCAAAATACCAGAATACCAAAATACTCACCCCCCCTCGAGTAGGAGGTGTGACCAGAATGGTATTGCACCTGGTAGATTCTGCACTTCAAAGTGCAAATTGTATCCCTTTCGAGGTGTGTCTCCTGCAAGCAGACTATTTTGACCTTACTTGCATCGGCCATAGAAAAAATTGCTAATCTTTCAGACAGATCCCTTATCCCTCGAACATTCCAAGAACATATCTTCTGGTTTGCCTCAGGAACTCTTCTCTTTTTTCTCTAGTAACTGTCATTTCCTCTCTTTTTTCTGCTTCACCCCCCTTTCTCCCCTTCACAAATAATCCTAACCCTATTCCTCCTATTACCGACCCAGCCTTTCCCTATTTCTTGTGTTCAGGTGCAATATCAAAAAATAACTTTGTGGCTCTTCCCCTTCCTGTGTTACATCTAAATATATATATATATATATATATATATATATATATATATATATATATATATATATATACAACTTCCCCTCATCCCCTCACCCCACTTCATACTCTCAATCATCCGCTCACACACTTCAATCTCTCCCCCCTCCCCCATCCAATCCCCCTCCTTCCTCTCCCTGTCCTTCTTTTGGCCCATACCAAGGGTTTCTGTCAGGAAAACCTTTCCCGCAAACATCCGAGTGGTGGAAGGGTCGGAAGAATACCTGTGCGCAGGAAAAGCAATAACGCGATCGGCAGTGCGCGCGTGGCCGTTTTGATGGCAATTTGCGCCAATGACGCTATTTAAAAGGGATCTTTGCCTTGCTGTCTTGCTGCCCGATCAACAGCGTTCCTGTGTACTCTGCTACCCTGTATCTGAATCTACCTGATCCGTATTGAACTTGTCCTGTTCCTGACTTCTCTGCTTGCTGCCTGCCCCCGACCTTGGCTTCTGAACATGACTATTCTCTTGGACTTCGTTTTGGTACCTGATCTGCTCGCCTGTGTTTGACCCGGACTGTTTAACTACTCTGCAACCTGTCAGTTACCTGCCTACCGCGGCTGGACTACAGAACACCTCCCTGTTCTCCGCTGTATCCGGCTGGTGCCTTCTGCTGTGTTCTGCTACCACCTACATCCTGCTGCTGGACTACAGGACTCATTCCCATCGTCCGCTGTATCCTGCTGTCACCTGACTCCTTCCTGTTGTCAGCTGCATTCTGCCCGCGGTCTGCATCCCGCCACTGGGCTACAAGGCACATCCCTGCTGTCCGTTGCTTCCGGTTGGAACCGCCTGCTGCGTCCTGCTATCATCTGCATCCTGAGGCTGGACTACAGGACACCTCCCTACTACCAACGGTCTCCTGCCTTCTGCACCGACCATCCAGTCAGGCGCCTGTGCTCCTTTGTGCTCCCGAGCCCCTGTCATCTCTATCAGGGCCTCCCGAGTCAGAGGTTTATGAGAGGCCACTCCCTGCACTCTGGGCTCTGCCTTAAGGTATGTGACAGTATCGGGCAGCCATGTCTGAGCCCACGCAGGGAGCTTCCGCTATGGAGGACTTATGCCGTCATCTTGCTGGACTCACCCAGGCTGTTAAGACACTGCAAGAGGGTTATTCCCGATTGGAAGAGTATGTCCAGGCCTTATCTACCACGGGCCCTACCATGCCGGGAACTTCTTCTGCACCTTCAGTGGTTATGATGCTTCCAGAGCCTAAGGTCCCAACTCCAGAAAGGTTCTCGGGAAATCGCAGCAAGTATAGGGCATTCCGTAACGCCTGTGAACTTTTTTTTGCACTACAACCCAGAACTTTTTCCCTTGAGTCCACCAAGGTGGGTTTTGTCATCTCCCTCTTACTGGGTGAGCCCCAGGCATGGGCCCACCGCCTCTTGGAGCAAAAGGATGCATGCCTTAACAGCCTGAGCACCTTCTTCCAAGCGATGGGTCTGCTCTACGAGGATCCACAACAAGCGGCTACCGCAGAAGCAGCATTATATTCACTTCAGCAGGGCCGTAGGGCGGCAGAGGACTATGCGTCCGAACTCAGGCGCTGGAGTTCCGATACAAACTGGAACGATGCCACCCTACGTTATCAGTTTCACATGGGACTCTCTGAACCATTAAAGGATAAGTTGGCCCGGGTCGGTATTCCAGCAACGCTTGAAGACCTTATCAACCTGTCCATCCAGATAGACAGACACCTGAGAGAATGGAGAGCAGAACGTACGGCCGGTCCTTCCCGACCAGTTTGGATGTTACCCCGTGTACCTAACCCTCCTGCACATCCCGCGGCTGACGCTCCTGAGCCCATGCAGCTGTGCTTACTCCGACCATCCCTCACCACAGAAGAACGACAACGCCGATGGGCCAACAACCAGTGTCTATATTGTGGGGAGTCCGGACACTATGTGAGGACTTGTCCCGCCAAGCTCCGTAAGCACTCTTCTTTGTCTACTGCTGTCTTACCTGCTGTGCTTAATAATGTTTCTCACCTGACTATTCCCATTTCTCTTCAACTTCCAGGAGGGAATACTCAAGTCACCACAATAATTGACTCTGGAGCATGCAGCGGGTTCATGGACTTGTCTTTTACCCATATATTCCTAGTTCCTCTACGACCCAGGGCGAAGGGACTGTCAGTACATCTTGCCGACGGATCGGCTATCAAATCCGGGCCTGTAACACAAGAGACGGTTCCTTTGACTGCCACTATTTCCGGTAACCATCGGGAACTACTCTGCCTGGACATTATTGAATCTCCCATTTTCCCCATTATACTGGGCATCCCCTGGCTCAGGGCACACAACCCGCAAATTGACTGGTCTACTGGAAGTATTAGCTTTCCTTCTCCCTATTGCCGTCAGCACTGCCTGCAGGAAGCAATTGATGTCTCTTCCTCCTTAATGTGTCTGGAGACCGATATTGAAACTCGCCAGTCTGTTCCAGAGGTTTACCACAGTTTCTTGGACGTATTCAGCAAAAAGGGGGCAGAAATGCTTCCTCCCCATAGACCCTATGACTGTCCGATTGAGCTCCTCCCCGGAGCCGAGATCCCTTTTGGGAGAATTTTCCCCTTAACGTAATTTGAACTAGAGACTCTCAAGACCTACATTGATGATAATCTGAGAAAAGGGTTTATACGCCCTTCTACCTCCCCAGCAGGAGCAGGGATTTTCTTTGTAGAGAAGAAAGACCATTCCCTACGCCCTTGTGTAGACTATTATGACTTAAATAAAGTTACAGTCAAGAACCGGTACCCACTGCCTTTGGTACCCGAATTTTTTCAGAGACTCGGAACAGCTGTTATTTTCACCAAATTGGATCTTCGCTGAGTCTACAATTTGGTCCGTATCTGAAGCGAAGATGAATGGAAGACTGCCTTCCGCACCCGCTTCGAACACTTCGAGTATCTTGTAATGCCCTTTGGGCTATGCAACGCTCCTGCGACCTTCCAGCATTTTGTGAATGACATTTTCAGAGACAATCTTGACCTGTTTATCATAGTGTATTTGGATGATATCTTGATCTTCTCCCCCTCTCTGCCTATTCACATGTAACACGTCAGAAAGGTTCTAACTCGGCTTCGTCAACACGGCCTGTACGCAAAACCTGAGAAGTGCGAGTTTGAACGTCGCAGCATCCAGTTTCTGGGGCTGATTATCTCAGTAGATGGAATCAAGATGGACCCACGGAAGGTTTCCGCCATCCTGGACTGGCCAGTTCCCACAGATAAGAAAGGAATTCAGGGTTTTGTGGGGTTTGCGAATTTCTATAGCAAATTTATTAAGGGCTTCTCTACCATCATCACCCCTATCACAAGATTGACCAGACAGGGAATCAAGTTCCAGTGGTCCCCGGAAGCTCAGGCTGCTTTCACCTCTCTAAAGAAACAATTTGTGTCAGCCTCTGTCCTGAAGCATCCTGACCCTGCACTGCCCTATATCTTAGAGGTTGACACATCGGAGATAGCAGTGGGAGCAGTACTCTCCCAGAGACAAGGCCCCAAGGCCCTATTGCATCCGGTGGCTTTCTTCTTGCGCAAATTGTCCGAAGCAGAGAAGAACTATGACGTCGGGGACAGGGAGCTACTCGCCATCAAAGCTGCACTTGAAGGATGGCACTACCTCCTGGAGGGAGTGGCTCATCCCACTCTGGTCTACACAGACCATAAGAATTTAGAGTACTTGAAGGCTGCTAAGAGGCTGAAGCCGTGTCAGGCCAGATGGTCACTCTTTTTTACGAGATTTTCATTTCATATTACCTATAGGCCCGGATCAAAAAACACCAAACCACACACGCTGTCTCGGATGTTCAGTGAACCCGAAGTTTCTCAACCACCAGATACCATTCTTGCACCCGGAAACTTCCTTATGCTTCAGGGAGACCTATTGTCCCAACACAAGCAGGCCTCATTGTTGGCTCCTCATCCATCAAACACTACCTTACATTCCAGTGGTGACTTATTGTGGCATGAGGACAGGATCTTCGTACCTCAGCAACTACGGGTTGCCGTCCTTAAATCTTGCCACGACCACGAACTGGCCGGCCATTTTGGGGTACACAAGACTGCCAAACTCCTTCAACGCACCTTCTGGTGGCCCCAGCTGCTAAGAGATTGCAAGTTTTATGTTGAGTCATGCATCACCTGTACCCAGAACAAGGGTAGCAAGACCAAGGCTTGGGGGCTGCTGAACCCGCTCCCTGTTCCGGAAAGGCCATGGAGAATGATCTCCATGGACTTTATTGTTGAATTATCACCATCGGAAGACTGCACCACTATCTTCGTGGTAGTTGACAGATTCTCCAAGATGGCTCATTTCCTGCCTATGAAGGGTACACCCTCTGCCCCTGAGACCGCAAGGGTCTTCATTAAGGAAATAGTAGGACTCCACGGTATACCTGCAAACATTGTTTCCGATCGGGGGTGCAATTTATGTCTAGATTTTGGAGAGCTTTGTGTGAGTCCCTGAAGATTGACCTTTTGTTCTCCTCTGCCTACCATCCCCAGACTAACGGCCAGACCGAACTGACAAATCAGACCCTCGAGCAATATTTGGATATATTTCTTCCTTCTCTCAAGACGATTGGGTATCCCTTTTACCCCTTGCCGAGTTCACCTACAATAACTCCATCCATTCTGCAACGAATCAGTCTCCATTTTTTGCAAATTATGTCTTTCACCCTCTGTTCCTGTCAAACAATATTCCAGAATGCACAGTTCCGGCGGCCCAGGAAACCTTGAACTTTTTCAGCACAAATAACAAGCTGCTTCAAGAGACAATGGCAAGGACCCAGGAACGTGACAAGGTGGAATTTGACAAGAAGAGGAGAGGGGAGCTTGATTTAAGACCCGGGGATCTAGTCTGGCTGTCTACCCTGAATTTGAAGTTGGCATGCCCATCCAGGAAACTGGGCCCAAAGTTTGTGGGTCCCTTACCGGTAACTAGGAAGATTAATAATGTGGCCTATGAACTGAAACTACTGGAATCTTTTCGTATCCATCCAGTGTTCCATGTGGCCCTCCTAAAACCCTCAGTCCAGGATCCCTTCACCAATCGGAATGTCGGTCCCCCTGAACCTGTGCTTATTAACGGTGAGGAGGAATTTGAGGTTGAAGCGATTTTAGACTGCAGAAGGAGACGCAACCAAGTCCAGTATCTGGTGAAGTGGAAGGGATATGGGCCAGAAGAGAACTCTTGGGAACCAGAGACTAATATCCATTCCAAGAGACTGATTCTGGCCTTCAAGAGATCTCACCCAGGTAAGATGACTAAGTTGGGCATCCAGAGGCTGCCCATTGGAGGGGGGCGATGTCAGGAAAACCTTTCCCGCAAACATCCGAGTGGTGTAGGGGTCTGAAGAATACCTGTGCACAGGAAAAGCAATAACACGATTGGCGGTGCACGCGTTTTGACAGCAATTGGCGCCAATGACACTATTTAAAGGGGATCTTTGCCTTGCTGTCTTGCTGCCCGATCAACAGTGTTCCTGTGTACTCTGCTACCATGTGTCTGAATCTACCTGATCCGTATTGAACTTGGCCTGTTCCTGACTTCTCTGCTTGCTGCCTGCCCCCGAACTTGGCTTCTGAACCTGACTATTCTCTTGGACTTAGTTTTGGTACCTGATCTGCTCGCCTGTGTTTGACTCGGACTATTTAACTTCTCTGCAACCTGCCAGTTACCTGCCTACCGCTGCTGGACTACAGAACACCTCCCTGCTCTCCGCTGTATCCGGCTGGTGCCTTCTGCTGTGTTCTGCTACCACCTACATCCTGCTGCTGGACTACAGGACTCATCCCATTGTCCGCTGTATCCTGCTGTCACCTGCATCCCGCTGCTGGACTACAGGACTCCTCCCTGTTGTCATCTGCATTCTTCCTGCAGTCTGCATCCCACCACTGGGCTACAAGGCACATCCCTTGGAACCACCTGCTGCGTTCTATCATCTGCATCCTGTGGCTGGACTACAGGACACCTCCCTACTACCAACGGTCTCCTGCCTTCTGCACCGACCATCCAGTCAGGTGCTTGTGCTCCTTTGTCCTCCCGAGCCCCTGTCATCTCTATCAGGGCCTCCTGAGTCAGAGGTTTACGAGAGGCCGCTCCCTGCACTTTGGGCTCTGCCTTAAGGTATGTGACAGTTTCTAAAGTGACCGTGTCTTCTAACCGAGGTAATATATGCAAATTCTTTTGTGATCCATTTCTCTTGTGTGATACTCCCCCAAAGGAGAGAAAACCAAGTGCAAGAAAACAACAAATTTTCCTCAAAAAATACACTCTTATTAATCCCCTTAACCCTTTACAACCACCTCCCCCATATCACTCATGTATAATTGTCCAAAGTAAAATAGAGTTTACAAAGAGAGACCCCAAAAAAAGAGGAGTCCTCAGAAAAAATGTATCTTTCTCTTCCTCACCCTGCTCTCCTTCCAGTTACATAGATCTATTGACTCTCCAGTCTTGTCATGCTTTCTCCCTCCTTCTGAAGTCTCCCTTCATTAGTATCCAACCACAGATTCACTTTTGCAGGTGTGTTGAAAAACGTAGTTTTTCCCCAGGGCTGTTATCGGCAGTTTTGCCTAGTATAGCATTGCAATTCTTAGCGGTTGCAACCTGCGTTTACTTTCTATAAACCTAGCTCTTTGTTTCTGTAGCTCCGGTGAGAAGTCCAGGTATATAGAAATTCTAGTGCCGTTAGACAATATGTTTTTCATATCTCTTGCTTTTTGAATAATAACTTTATAGTATTAGAGCCTAATGAAAAGTGGCCTTGGCTAGTCTGCTGGTGGCCGTGCCCTAAAAGGAACTCTGTGTGCTCACTCAATTCCAAAGAAGTTTGACAGAGACTCTTTGTCAAAAATCTCTTTAAGCCAGTCCTCCATATATTATATAGGGTTAATCCCTTCACTTTGCTTGGGGAGACCCGCAACCCTTACATTTTTCCTACGCAATATATTTTTTCCATGTCACCATTTTATTTACACACACACACACACACACACACACACACCTTCTACCTCATTGGGTCTCCCCTCTAGAGCGGATGTCCACTCACAGACCTCTTGTACATCATGACTTCAGTACATCCAAAACTCTGCAGCAAGGATCCTGTTGAGAGTGCGAAAACATGAGCATATTACTCTCATTCTCCACTCCTCCCATTGGCTTCCTGTCTTCACCAGGTTTGAGTACAAGGTTTCTCTTCTCATACACCAATGTTTACATGAACATGCCCCTCCCTACCTCAAAGAACTTCTTAAAGCGGGATTCCACCCTAAAGTGGAACCTCCGCTGATCGGAACCCCCCCCCCCCCCCCCCTCCGGTGTCACAATTGACACCTTTCAGGGGGGAGGGGGGTGGAGATACCTGTCAAAGACAGGTATTTTCACCCACTTCCGGGCATAGACTCCCACGGGAGTCTACGCCATTTCCTGCCCTGCCGCGCTGTCTGCTGGGACACACACGGGTCCCAGTGACAGCGCGGAGATTTCCTATTGCGCGGCGCCGCTCGCGCATGCGCAGTAGGGAACCGGGAAGTGAAGCCGATTCGCTTTACTTCCTGATTCCCTCACCTCGAATGGCGACGGCAGCAGCCGAGGCCCGAGCGGTCGATCGACCTCGGCTGCCGGCATCGCTGGAACCCGGGACAGGTGAGTGTCCATTTATTAAAAGTCAGCAGCTGTAGTATTTATAGCTGCTGGCTTTTAATATTTTTTTTTGGGCGGAATCCCTCTTTAAATTACAAAACACATTGCATTCCCTTGGCTCTAATCACTCAAACCTTCTTCAAATATCTAGAACTAGACTTAGGACAATGGGAGACAGGGCTTTTTGTGTAGCTGCATCACTTCTGTGGCCTGACACCTTGAGGGCCCCTCAATTCACTGAATGTTTTAAAAAAAGGTCTTAAGATATTTCTTTTTAAGCAAAGCTTTTTTTTTTCTTTTTAGATTTTTGTTTTATTGTATACATTGTTAATTTTAACCTGTAGCACTTTGAGATGTTTTTGATGTAAAGTGCATTATTAATAAAAATCTATTATTTTTATTATTAATAGTGACAAAACTTCTTTTATGCATTTAAGTTGGTCAGACAGTTCAGACAATGAGTACTTACAGTTGTTGATTGCGTGATAGATGTCTTTCAAAGATGGCTCTTCCTCTGGTCCTGGGATTAGCACCAATATTTCTCCCTCTGTCATTTTACTCACTGCATGCTCACTCTCCTGAGCTACTGATGCTGGGCCCTGGCTCTTCCTCCCCACAGAGGGGCCCAGTCTGGGAGCGAGATTCTTGTGCCCCCCCAGTCTGCCCACCCTTCGTTGGTGTCTGACCCGGTGTATGGGCGAACCGCTCCACCTTGGCAGCTGTCTGTTTCTCCTTTTCCTTTTGCATGCACTGTGTTTGTCCGCTGGTGCATCCTGTATGGCCATCTCCTCTGCTCCCTGCTTCCTGGTCATGGCAGAAGACACACCTGGCATACTCAGGTACCCTCTACAGCTCTATCCTGGGTGCTCATTGTTGTCTCTCACGAGAGAGCACACCCTGGAACACACCGCGGGAGAGCACTCCGCTGGAACACACCACGGGAGCAAGGTACGGACCCAGGCTCACGCCACCTACAGGCCAACTGGTCCACCGTTCAGTGCTTCCTCCTCTCCCTGACACACCACATTACCAGATGTCCAGCATGGAAGTGAGTGTCAGGTCTGGGCTACTGTGGCCTCTCACTTCAACATCCGGTCACACCTTGCAGACTCGAGGTGGGGGTAATTTATAGAAAGTTCATTCAATATACACGTGCACCAAAATGTATTACATTCTTTAAAATGAGCTGTTATAAAGCTGAAACCCCAAAGTAATGAAGAGGGTGGCTTAGGGAGGTGGGGAGAAGCCTTATGTTTCTAAATATGAAGATGTAATTATACTTCCTTAACCACTTGCCGACCACCGTGCGACAATGTACGTCGGCAGAATGGCACAGGCAGGCATATGGATGTACCTGTACATCGCTGCCTCTCAGTGGGTGGGGTTCCAATCGGGCCCCCTGGGGTCTGTGGCAGTTGGATTATCTTCAGGAGCGATCTGTACTGAGGGGGAGGTGTCATTGCTGTCATTTGTGACTGTTATAAGTGGTAGGGCAGTTAGTGGTGGCTCCTTTAGGTCTAGGGTACCCCCTACCCCCCCAATAAAGGATTAACCCCTTGATCACCCCCGATCACCAGTGTCACTAAGCAATAGTTTTTCTGATCGCTATATTAGTGTCACAGATGGCGCTAGTTAGGCAGGTAAGTATTTAGGTTTGTGTCAGCTTTTGATAACATCAGGTACCCCCATATACTACCTAACCCTCTGCTTGCCCCCTAGTTAACCCTTTCACCAGTGATCACCATATAACTGTTACGGGTGACACTGGTTAGTTATTTTTTTATAGTGTCAGGGCACCCGCTGTTTATTACCTAATAAAGGTTTAACCCCCTGATCACCTAGCAGGTGATATCAGTTAGGTTTTAGGGTCAGATAAGGTCTGCATCGCCTCAGGCAGCGTCAGGTTAGTGGTATAGTGTCTGAATGGATCGATATCTGATCAAATCTATACTAGTATCCCCAGCAGTTTAGGGTTTCTAAAAAGGCAGTGTTTGCAGGATCAGCCCAGATACCTGCTAGCACCTGCATTTTGCCCCTCTGCCCAGCCCAGCCCAGCCCACCCAACTGCAGTATCGATCGATCACTGTCACTTACAAAACACTGAACACACATAACTGCAGCCTTCACAGAGTAAGGCCTGATCCCTGTGATCACTAACAGTTATTTTGGTAGTGTTTGTTACATTTGCTGACAGTCAGGAGCTTTTTTACCTGTGAGTCTCACTACTGTAACAGTAAATTTAGATGCCAAAATGGCAAATCGAAGGTACAGTAGTGAAGAGGCCTACATGTTTCTGAGCATGACAGATAGTGACAAGCAAGCCACTCATCTGTCAGATTCAGGCTCAGAATACGACCCTGTAGATGACAGCAGCTCCATGACAGATAGCTCTGACAATGGAGTTGTGGTCCCTGCAAAAGTCAGGCGTACCAGACCCTGATCTTCTTCTGCTGTTGTTGTGGTGCAAGAACGGCAGGGCTCTCGTATGCAGCAGAGAAGTACTAGTGCCACTATTCCTTCTGGTGAACTGGCAAGCACCAGTGGCCTAGTAAACCCTGGTCATACATCCAGCACTGCAGTAACACTTGGTGACGTGGCGAGTCCCATAAGTGTAGTTCAAGCTGGCGAGGTGGCAAGCACAAGTAGTGTCCCACTGCCACCAAGATGACAAAGACAGGCCTGTCATGCCTATAGTGTCCTCCCTGCAGAATTTTTCAATCTGAATTGAGAGCCCACCCCTTCTGCAGCACCAGTACTTCCCCCATTCACTGGCCAACACCCGCATTCAGGTCAAAACAGTTGATTTTACGTCACTTGATTTTTATTTGCTGTTTTTCACCGAAGACCTTTCTAGATCTATTGTGGACCAAAGCAATTATGATCTCCAAATTTAAGACCTTTCTGGGCCTATCCCTCAACATGGGCAGAGATAAAATGAGTACGTTGGGGTCAAATTGGTCCACTGACCCAATGCACCATATGCCCGTGTTCCCTGCTTCCATGGCTGGGGCACGATACCAGCAGATTATGCGGTTCATGCACTTCAACAACAATGAACTAGTCCTTGTGGAGACCCTGGATACGATCGCCTCTACAAAATTCGGCTCCTCGTAAAACACTTCAAGCAACGCTTTGCAGACTTGTTTACTCCCCATCAAGTTGTCTGCGTTGATGAGTCTCTGATTAAGTTTTCTGGTCGCTTGTCATTCAAACAGTATCTTCCCAGCAAGCGTGCCATATACGGGGTCAAGATGTATAAGCTCTGTGACAGGGCCACAGGCTATACATGTGGTTTTATGGTTTACGAGGGAAGAGATAGTCATATAGAGCCAACAAACTGCCCGGACTACATAGGAAGTGCTGGTAAAATTGTGTGGGACTTGGTGTCACCCTTATTCAGAAAGGGGTACTATTTGTAAGTGGACAATTATTACACCAGCGTGCCACTTTTTAGTCACTTGTTTGATCATCAGATTGGAGCATGTGGCACTGTTCAATCTGGGGCTGGGGGTTGGGGCTTTCCCCAGCGGCTTGTAGATTCCTGTCTTAGGCTGGGGGAGAGAGCCTGCTTCAAGTGTAATAACTTGCTCGCTATGAAGTGGAGGGATAATAAGAATGTTTTCATGCTTGCCTCCCTTCATGCAGACACGACAGTCCAAATTACTATGGCGACTGGTGTTGTGGAGAAACCCCTCTGTGTCCACGAATATAACCAAAATATGGGAGGGGTGGACCTCAATGACCAGTTGTTGCCGCCGTACCTAGTTACCCATAAGGTCAGACGCTGGTACAAGAAAGTCTGTTTATTTATTTCAATTGGCTTTGCTGAATGCTCATGTGCTATACAGAACTTCAGGACGGAATGGATCCTTCCTTAAATTCCAGGAAGAGATCATCAGAATCCTTCTGTTTCCAGACAGAGCTCCACCTCACCATCCCCAACCAAATACTGTAAGCCGGCTACATGCCAGGCATTTTTTGTAATGTCCTCCCGAGTACCCCTACCCAACAAGCCCCCCAAAGAAAATGTGTCTGCAGGATATAGGCGTAACACCCGTTATTATTGTCCCCGCTGTCCTGACAAGCCTGGTCTTTTCATTGGTGAATTTTTTTAATGCTACCATACACTAGTGGAGTTTTAGCATAGGGTACAGCATTGCACAGACTAGGCACACTTTCACAGGGTCTCCCAAGATGCATTTTGAGACCCGAACCGTTACGGTTACAGTTACAAATAAAAGTGTAAATAAATAAATAAATAAATAAAAATAGTTGTCATTTTATTGTTCTCTCTCTCTATTCTCTCTTTATTGTTCTGCTCCCTTTTACTGCATTCTATTCTGCAATGTTTTATTGTTAACCATTTTTTTCAGCTACGCCATTCAGCTGCAGTGCGGATTTATTGATCTTGACAGCAACAGCATTTGTGCCCACGATACATAAAGCTGTGACTCCAGTGCTGTCGGAGGTGATTTCACCACCACAGTTAAAAAAACTGAGCACATATTCCAAAGCATGGGGGCAGCAGGGGCGGAGGAGTGACTTGCTCCTAATTTTTGCGGGCGGATGCCCCCATGCTTCAGCATATATATTTTAGGCACAGATTACGTTAAAAAAAATTATTTTTACTATTTTTTTTATGTGTTTGCTTTGCAGGTATGGTAAGTCTTACTGTAAACTGTAATGTTACTTTGTTTTATTGTTAACAATCATTTGTTTAGCAGGTACGCCATTCGGCTGCAGCGCAGATTTATTTATCTTGACAGCAACAGCATTTGCTCCCACGATACATAAAGCCGTGACTTGAGCGCTGTAGGAGGTTATTTCAATCAATCTCTTTTTTTCCTTCAGCCCAGCCCATTGGCTGCATGAAAAAAAAGATTACAATATATGCCCAACAAGCACCAGCCACGTACTGGTATGTTGCTGGACTTTGAGCGGTTATACCAGAATGATGCCTTCCAGTTTAGGTATCATCTTGGTATTATTCTTTCCTGGTGCCTCCATGGCAGCATACAAGTGATAGAGCTCCGTCTCGACTCCTACTTCAGGACTAGTGAATAGCATAAATTAAAGGCATAGTCCCGCCCCCAATATTCTCCTTTTTTTTACTCCTACCTCTTGTGCTGGTGAAGAGTAGCAGTACATCCATACCTCTACCTTTGGCAGCGTCCATCGGGTTTAGCCTTTCCCGCGCGCAGTCCCTGTTCTTGGGACGCTCACAGTGCTGATAAGACTGGGAACCCCTCTGTGGATATGTTGGAGTCTTCTTGCAGAGTTTACTCACAGGAACGCAGTCTGCCATCTTATTTCATGCTGAATACAGTGGAGTTGCAGGAAGATCAGCTCACATTTTCCAGGCTGGTATTTTTCTTTTTTCTTTTTTTTCTTCCTTGTATTTTCTCTTTCTCTCTCTCTCTACTTCCCTCCTTCTTATAGGTTTCTTTTATGGTTACATGTTCGACCAGCGGCCATTTTGGTTTCTGGAAAAGTTTCCAGATTTGCCCTTTTTTTTTTTCTAGATCAAAGTGGACTTTGGGATTAGCCCACCCACCTTGCTTTGTATTTAAAGGTCAGCTTGTAAGGGTCATGGCTGTCAGTATCTGCTCAGCTGTGCCCTGCAATTTCCTTGCTGACTCTGCTCTGTGGTAGGCTTTT
Organism: Lithobates pipiens; assembly: GCF_037356315.1. Lineage (NCBI taxonomy): Eukaryota > Metazoa > Chordata > Amphibia > Anura > Ranidae > Lithobates > Lithobates pipiens. The sequence goes on along the minus strand of NW_027507764.1, from coordinate 329,270,607 downwards.
TTAAAAAAAAGTGTGTTTATGTGTATGTATGTATTATGTATGTGTGTGTATATATATATATATATATATATATATATATATATATATATATATATATATATATATGGGTATATATGAAAAAAAAAGGGGGGGGGTAGGTGGTTTAGCCTATATATGTATGTATGTATGTAGGGGTTATGTGTGTGTGTGTGTGTTTACATGTGTACAGTTAGTCTTTTTTTCACCCCCCCCCCCCCTCCCTGTCTTACTATATTTCCACAGCTGATCCTTCTGCCCAACTACGCAATGAGTCATTCATCTCGTAACAAAGATCCTCCTACTTCCATTAGGTATGAGACCAACTGTACGTAAGTATAGAAAAAAAAAAAGTTTGCTGCCTAAGTCTAACATGGATCCCTTGCATCGTAGCCCTGCCTACTCCAAGAGCACCAGAAAATCCTCAAGACACCATGATGATGACAGCCCAGACTGCAGGTCCCATTCTTCACATCATAGGTCCCGTTCTTCACGCCATAGGTCGGAGAGGTCAGGATCCAGAAGATGAGATCAGTCCCCCTCTCCTAGGGATTATGCAAGGAGGAAGTGCTGGACATGTGGGGCTACGCCACTACTGGACAAACTGGTCTGTAAAGACTGCTTTAGAGAATGCGAGCTTGAAAGTCAGCAGGTTGTGGATCTGCTAAAGTGGACTATGAAAGACTCATTCTCTGAGCTAGCGGCTCTGGTTCCTGCTCAGTCAGTCCCACAGACATCCCAGGTACAGGAGACAGATCCGGAGGTTCCCGGTTCCTCAGCAGTTAGTACCCCTTTGCCTCCATCAGGCCGGCTGGCTGAGCAGTTACCACCTGAAGACCTCTCAGGGGACTCTTCAGAGGAATCAGAGCCTTCTGGGTTCAGCTATTCCTTGGTCCCACCATTCATCCAAGCAGTCAAGACTGTAATCGCCTGGGAGGATGCAGAGGAAACGCCTAAAAAATCTAAGAGCTATTTCCCATTCCTCAAAAGGAGGCAGATTCTCTTCTCGCTGATGGGCGAGATCAGCGAGGTCATTCAGAATGAGTGGTCAAAAACCGATACAAAAAATATTAATTTGGGCCGGTTCAATAAGCTTTACCCTTTACCGGAGATTGAAACGCAGTCACTAAACTCTATGCCGGTAGTAGACGCAGCAGTTGTACGTCTTGCAAAGAATATCACCCTTCCAATGGAGGATTCCACTTCTTTCAAAGACCCTCTAGATAGGCGGATCAATCTGGATCTTAAGAGGAGCTACTTGGCCACAGGAGCAGCCTGTAAACCATCCATTGCCCTCACTTCTGTGTCAAACACCATTAGGGCCTGGACAGAAAACATCGAGATGGCCTTACGCCAGGATGTGCCCAGGGAAGACATAATTAAGGCCTTGGAAGAGCTTAGATTATCAGCAGATTTTGTCAGAGAAGCAGCCATCGACACCATTAGGTGTTTAGCAAGATCTAGGCTGCACTCAGTAATGGCGAAGAGAGCCTTATGGCTGAAACCCTGGACGGCTGATCTAGCTTAAAAACAGAACTGGTGCAAGATCCCATTTGATGGGAAAGCACTATTCGGGGATACGTTAGATAAAGATACCTCCAGGGTGACGGGGGAAATCTGGCATGCTCCCCCAGGACAGAAGGATGCGAAGATCCAGAGGAGGTTCTTCTAGGTTCCGCCAGTCGAACCCAAGGGATTTCAGACAATCGAGGCCCTTGGAAGGGCACCCAGGCATCCTTTCTGAGCAGGAAGAATAAAGCCCTTACGGCTCCACAGGAACAGAATCAGTCTTTTTGATGCCAGATTAGCCCAGACACTCCCGGTAGGAGCCAGACTAAGGTCTTTTGTTCCATTATGGGCCGCCCATTGCCAGGCCCCCTTGGTTCTGTCAACAATCCAGTGGGGACACTTTTGGAGTTTTTCTCATCATCCACCTCACACATCTTTCAAAAGAACAGAGATTCCATCCTCTCCGCTGAAGGCTCAAGCTCTAATATGTTTCATAACATCTATCCAGCTTCAAAGGGCAGCTGCAAACAATTATTCAAGCAGTCCAGCCAATGGATTGGATGATCTCAGTCGATCCACAGGATGCATACCTACATGTCCCAATTCTACCCACATTTCAAAAGTACTTGAGATTTGCAGTAGGACAGACTCACCTACAATTTCAAGCTCTGCCTTTCAGTCTGTGCACCTCTCCCAGGGTATTCACCAAGATATTGATATCCGCTCTAGCCCCCTTGTGGGAGAAGGGCTTGAGGATATACCACAATCTAGATGTCATCCTCCTGCTAGCAAGCAGTCTGGAGCAGTTGGTATATCACCAAGAGATCCTTCTACAGTCCCTAAGAGATCTAGGGTGGCTGATAAACTTCACCAAGAGTCAGCTAACACCAACTCAGCGGATGATCTATCTGGGTGCAATGTTCGACACTCAGGAGGGGACAGTGTTGTTACCTCCTCTGAAGGCAGAGATGATCATCCAGAGAATGTTCAAAATCATCAGGAGCCCGTATTTAATGCCTGAGCCTCATTGGCACAATGTCTTCCTGCATCCCCCTGATTCCTTGGGCCCATTGGCACTTGAGATATTTCCAGATGGGTTTCTTGGCACAGTGGAAGAAACAGCGACTCTCTCAGACGATCCTGCTGACAACAGTAATGCGCAGGAGTCTCCACTGGTGGACAGTTCCAGAGAACCTCTCCAAACCTCATACCTTGGCTCCCTCTCCTGGATCACAGTTACGACCTACGCAAGTGGACAAGGCTGGGGAGCCCATTGCGGGAGAACCAGGATACAGGGAAGATGGTCATGTTCCAAACAGGGGGTGGTATCCAACATATTGGAGATGAGGGCAGCATTCCTGGGACTGACTTCTTTTGCATCTCATGTCAGAGGCCAGAGAATACTCCTACGCCTGGACAATAGGGCAGCTGTCGTATATCTGCAGAAGCAGGGAGGCACTAGCAGCAGATCACTCCTCAGAGAGGTAGAGCCGATCATGCTCTGGGCAGAGAATAACCTCCTGGACCTCAAAGCAATGTTCCTCCCAGGCAAGTTAAACACGGAAGCAGACTCGCTGTCAAGGAACTTCCAGGACAACAACGAGTGGGCCCTCCATCCTCATGTCTTCCATCAGATCGCTAGCCTGTGGGATCCCCCTCAGGTAGATCTGTTTGCCTCTCTGGGGAATGCGAAACTGGCCAGATTCTTCTCTCGCCTGCCACATACACAAGCCGAGGCAGTGGATGCCATGTCATGCCCCTGGAGGTTCACCAGGGCATATGCCTTTCCTCGCCGGCCATTAATATTCAAGTTCCTTCTCAGGCTCCGCAGAGAGTCAGTTCAAGTGGTAGCAGTACTTCCGTATTAGCCAAAGAGACCCTGGTTTCCTCTAGCCATGCATCTCAGTGTGAGCTCTCCAAACAGGATCCCTCCTTTGCTTCAACTTCTGTCGCAGGGCGATCTAGTTCATCCAAACCCGCAAAAGTTGGATCTTCGAATTTGGAAATTGACAGGCGAAGGTTTGAGGCCTTAGGGTGTTCCCCAGGCGTCATATCAACCCTGCTAAAAGCCAGAAAACCCGCAATTAATGCTATTTATTCAAGAATCTGGGAAAAGTTCTTGTCATTCGCTGCTGGTAATAACTTTGATCTAATCCTTCCCTCTATGTCCAATATTTTATATCAATAAAAGTTTTTATTTTGCATCAATACAAATGAACATGAGTATAGCATCCAACATAGTAAAATATAAAATACAATGAAGTCCTGCTAAGTAACCAGTACATGCTGGATTTGGAAACCTATCAGAGAAGATAGGAAAAAAATAATCCATACATGACTTGTGGCATGATAGTGAACCTTTAGGAGCTGCCATACTAACTATTGTAACAAAACACAGTTTCGCTATGCGAGAGAAAAAGATAAAGGGATCCGTATTGTGGGGATCGCTCGGGATCCCACTCCCCTCTCCCGACATCCCAAAAGGGAACTTAATGTGTCCGGTGAGGCGAGCAGTCCCAGACCATCCTTCCCTGTTCCCCTCTAAGGGGGGACTCTCATGTTTCTCAAAAAATAAACCCTGACTCCAGCAGGGATATATCCTGTATGCATTTTCTACAATAACTGAAGTACTTAACCGAAGGACCTTAGGTCAAGGAAGTAGCTCCGTAGCTGTAGCTAAGATTAACAATCCAAGGTCACTTAAAGCGGAATCATCTGTATCACTGATGTACCAACTAGAGATAACAGTAGTATCAGAAAGATCAAACAAGGAAAATCAAATTTTAAGAAAAAGGGACAGAAAAAGTAGGAAGGAGAAAGGGGAAAGAGATAAACTCAGATAAAGGGTAGATATAGTCGGTAAGGTGCCTTTTTATCTGTTGTGGCTTTTTGCGATTGAGATTACTGCTTATTGTCGATACCCGGTATCAAGGAGATTCCCAGATACCAAGCCCAGGGTTCCCATATCACTGAGAATTGTTCTGTCATATCCAGCAGAGAGCTCACCAGTTTTCTTGTGCCATCATCCATGAGACTTCCTCTTTATGAATGATAGCACAACTGTGGGGGATTTCCAAGCCTTAGCTATGGTCAATTTTGCCCCTGTTAATATAAATAGTATTAATTTACGAGTAAGTTTAGGGATGCCCAGTACTAGACCATTCAGCAATGCTATCGCAGGGGTCTGGATGATAGTGCAGCCCGTAACCTTGCAAATTAGTTGAAAGAATTTGTTCCAGAAACCCCTGATCTTGGGACATTCCCACCAAATGTGGAGCATGGCACCTAGTCCCTGGCATCCTCTAAAGCACAGAGGAGATGAGGAGGGGAACATTTGGGCCAGTCTGGTGGGGGACTAGGTACCACCTCGTCAAAAGTTTGATGTTAGCCTCTAGGAGAGAGGCATTACAGATGCCTTTGTGAGATCTAGAGTAGAAATCATGCCAGTCCTCCACTTCCCAAGAGATCTGGAGCTCCTTTTCCCAGGAAGACATATATGGCAATTTGTGTGGATTGGAGGCGAGTGACTCGTAGATTATCGATATTCCTCCCCTCTGTTCCATGGCTTGACCACACCAGCATTCGTATTTTGTGAACCCTGGAGGGTTAGGTTTGTTTGACCAAAGGGAGTGAATAAAGTGGGAAATTTGGTGGAACCGAAATTGCTCAGTAGTGGGGAGTTCCAGCTCCTTCACAAAATGCTTAAGGGGTAGGGGATCTGTACTAGAGAAGAAGTGTCCGATGCGGTATACCCCCTTATCCAGCTACCACTTGAAGGCTCTAATGTCCATACCAGGTTGGAATCGAGGGTTATGAAATAAGTGCGCTAACGGTTGAAACCTAGAGACCAGGGAGGGAAGCTTCCTGAGTGAGTCCCACAGAGAGAGAGAATGTGATAAAGTCGGTGCTAAAATAGGAGGTCTATTTCTGGAGGGACACCACAACAAAAAATCGAGGGTGAACTCAGGTACTGCTTGTCGTTCAATAGTTATCCAATCGGACTTTTCAGCCTTAAGGTAGATAGTAGACAGTTGTGCTATGCGTGCTGCTTGGTAGTACCATAGAAAATTAGGGACCCCCAGCCCCCCTTGAGAGGTGAGATTAAATAGAGTATGGTTGGAGAGATGAGGTCCTTTCTTATGCCAAATTTATTTAGTTACTTTGCTCTGGAACACTTTCACTTCCCTCCTAATCCGAATAGGGAGTGAGCGAAAAAGGTATAACAATCTGGGTAGAAGAGTCATCTTGACTGAATTCATTTTCCCTGTCCAAGGAATGTCGTGGGATTCCCAACTTCTAAGATCTGCTTCTAATTTTTTATACATTGTAAGGTAATTTGCTTGATAAAGATTTTCTATTTTCGACGTAATATTAATCCCCAAGTATTTAATAGAGGACTTACTCCATTCAAATTGATATGTGTTCTTAAGGAGAGAGACTTGTGGAGTAAGGAGGGACACATTGAGAGCCTGTAACTTTGAACAATTACGTGAAGCCCTGACACAGCTGCAAACTCGTTCAGCAATCTGCAGATCACAGGGAGAGAGGAGGCCGGTGAGGTCACAAAATGGAGGAGATCATCAGTGAAAAGGGCACATTTATGAGTTGTGTGACCACACTGGACCCCTTTAATATCCTGATGGCTGCGGATTGCTATTGCCAGTGATTCAATCATCATGGCAAAAATCCAGCTGTTGCAAAACTACAAGTCCCATCATGCCTCTGCCTCTGGGTTTCATGCTTGTGGCTGTCCGAGTCTTGTTATGCCTCATGGGATTTGTAGTTCTGCAACAGCTGAAGGTCCACTAATTGCATATCCCTGCTCTAGCTATTGTTATCGAATCAGAGTATAGTCCCTGAAGTCTGACCTTGGCCTCTGGTTTCAAATAAAGAGCTTCCCAAGCTCCTATGAAGTTCGGTCCGAATCCCCATTGTCTGAGTATTGCAAAAAGATACGGCCAGGAGACTGAATCAAAGGCCTTATGAAGGTCCAACAATAAAATCATGCTCTCTTGCTTTTGTCCCCCGCCCAGTTCGTTTGAAGCACTGAGATAAGGTCCACCACCTGTCTAACTTGATCAGGGCCTTGCCTGCCAGGAATGAATCCAACCTGGTCTTTATATACGTACCAGCCTATAAAACACGCTAGACGATTTGCCATTACTTTAGTGAAAATTTTCAAGTCGTTATTGATCAATGAAATGGGCCTATAGTTCGCTGTTAAACTCGCATCTTTACCTGGTTTCGTTATTACCGAGATATAGGCTATATTAAGTTGGTTTCCTATAGGGGTACCTTTAGTCATTGAGTTAAAGAATCTAGTGAGGTATGGAGTTAAGGTGTCAGTAAACGTTTTATAGTAGGGTATGGAGAACCCATCTGGCCCTGGTGCCGTTCTCCCTTTCAGATTCTTAAAAACCTCTGTCCCTTCCGTGACCGTGACGGGAGCCTCCATCTCTGCCCTATGATCCACAGAAAGCTTTGGTAGATTCAGATCTGTTAGGAATTCCTCTAAGCGTGTAGTGTTTATGCGTTTATCTGCTTTGTAAAGCTCCTGATAGAAGCTTTCATAATACTCTGTGGGTTAAGGGAGAAAGAACCGTCTGCCTGTCTGATCTTGGGGAGTGAACTGGAAAAAAATCTCGGGGATAATTTGGATGCGAGCAAAGGTCCTATCTTGTCCCGTTTCTGGTAAAATGTAGCCCCCGTCCATCTGATGGATTTCTTAGCCTTTGTGGTGAGGGCCAGGTTCAAGGCCGCTCGGGCTGCATCTAAAGTATGGCCGGGGACGCTACTAGGGTCTTTTTTATGTTGCTTGCGCAGATCGCAGAATTCATTCTCCATTTTTTCAATGTCGCCCATCCTGTCTTTTTTCTGTTGGGCTGCGATTTGAATCAGCTTACCCCGGATCATCACCTTGTGTGCGGCCCAGAGAGTCTCTGCTGAAACATCACCAATGTCATTTAGTCAGAAATATTCCTGTAGGGCTCCCCATATTTCGATAACCCTAGTCGGGTCATTCAGTATAGATTGGTTTAAAGACCAATGAGAAGATTGGTGTCTGGGAATGTCCTTGCGCAGCACAAGGAGGATAATAGAGTGATCGGACCAAGTCACATCTAAAATTTTGGAGCCAGTGGCTAGCGGGATATGCCGGGGGGATAATAAAATATGATCAATGCATGAATAAGATTGATGTGGGTTTGAAAAATGGGTGAGGTCCTGTGTAGATTGCGATTGAAAAATCAAACGTGTTATTTGAATGCTAAAATTGGGTCTAATCAATTGCGAGCAGTTAGGTTTGGACTTGTCGATACCAGAGTCGAACGCCGTATTGGAGTCTCCCCCCATGACTATGATACCTTCCAGCAATGGGCCCGGATTATGAAGCATTTTCTGAAAGAAACTTGTCTGACCTTTATTGGGGGCATAGTAGGAAACAAATGAATATAGGAAATTATCAATAGTACCCTTAACAAGCAGGAATCTTCCCTTCGGGTCTCTATGTTCCAATTGTACCGAAAATTTGCAGTGTTTGGAAAACAAGATTGCTACCCCTTTCGTCTTATCTTCGGCATTAGCCAAGAAAAACAAAGAGAAATGGGCATGCAGGAAAGAGGGGGTATACCGCACCGGAAAATGAGTCTCCTGTAATAAAAGTACATCTCTGTGACGAGAGCGGTAGACCTGAAAGGACTTTTATCTCTTAATAGGGGAATTAAATCCCTGGGTATTGTGTGAGATTATCCATAACGGATGTGGGGTGGTATTGTCATTAGCCATGTAGCGTAAGAGAAAAGACATCACTCAATCCACCATCACTTACCCAATCCAGAGAAGAGCGTAAGGGAGGGAGATCCACCCGACTGGTTTGTGGAATCAACCAAGGCACCTTGCAGAAGGAATACATCAGTGGATAGACTAGAAAAAGTCTACCCACTGTAAGTCAGGAAAAAAAGGAGAAAAAGAAGAGCAGACATTTATATTAAATGTGAAAAGCCTATAACAGGCCCGGATTGAGGGGAGGAGTAGGTCTTCCTTCCCTCAATCAGCACAAACAATGTTTGTATAGCCCAAATGAAGGACTAAAAACTCACCACTCAGAAATGGAAGATTCCTGTCTGGATAGTAGGTAGAGGCACAATACATCACCACCGGCCCTGTACAGCGTATAAACAATACTGTGAAACCATCAAAAAAAGAAAAGAAAAAAAAAATGCGGATTCGGCCACCATTCTTCCAACAGATAATGTAGACTAATATGCCCAACATGAGGGGCAAGACCCGGGGGAGAAGAGAAAATGACTTGGGGGAATAGTTCACACTGCCAGTGTAAAACTGGGGCATCCTGGTCCAAAACTACGTATCAGCAAGGAACTAAATATAAGGGACAATGTTCAGTCCGGTTACGGGGAAATTCCTGAGAGAAAAAAAAACTACCATCTTGAAGTAGTGACGGTTGTAGAAAAAGAGTACTCATCGAAGAGGTTAGAAAGATGCAATATCATGGGGGAAGATTATCTTTGACTCTCTTGTGGTTAGCTTTTCCCCATAAAGGTGATCTAGGGCTCTGAGGTGTAGGTTGTTTGGCAGACCCCTGTTGATAGTGAGTCGTATCCATGTGCGTGTCCAGATTGATGAGCTTGAGATCTAGAAGCAAGCTTTCGCCTTCGGTAAAATTATGAAATGCATGCCGTTTGCCCTTATAAGAGAATTTGAGAGCAAATCGGAAAGGCCCTTTTTGGTCACAACAGCTAGAAGGGGTTTCAGGGACATCCGTTTCTGAATGGTGAATGGGGAGATGTCAGCAAATATCTTTATTTCTTTTTCTTGAAACTGTATGTGTTCCCGTTGACGAGAGCATTTCATTACCTCCTCCTTGATGGGATATTAGTGTGGTTTGACCACAATGTCTCTTGGGGTTCCATCTTTCCTAGGAGGCGCTAGATTCCTAAATTCCAATTTGTGAGGTGGGACAGAAGGGATCAGTTGTTTAATGACTTCCTGCACAGCCGACGGGACATCTGCGACTGTTTCGGGGATCCCTCTTATCCTAAAATTGTCCCTCCTCGAGCGATTCTCAAGATCGTCGATTCGGGCCTGAGCCACTTCCAGCTGCTCTTGCACAAAGTGTCAGTGATCTGTGTTTTGGTTTGCCCTAGAAATAGTTATGTCCAATTTATGCTCAATCTGTTCAATTCTGGAGCCTAGGTTCTGAAAATCCGCTCTGATCTCTCCTGTGATCCTGTCTGTGATCCTGTCTGCGTTTTGTGCTAGACCTTTATCAAGCATCTCAGAAATTCTGGTGAAAATATCTGAAACATTGAAAGGCACATCAAGAGCCTGCACAGACGGGGTTGTGGTGGTCTCAGACTGATTAGGTGAGGCTGTGTAGGAGGACTTCCCATAGGGCCCTATAGAGCGCTCTATTAGCGATGCTGTAGAGGCTGGAGAGGGGGTTTCCTCTGCTGGGACTGGGCCCGTCATCGGTGGGGTATATGGCAGTGTAGCCGGTTTCAGCACTTGCCTGCCTGTGATGAAGGATTCCTCCCGTGGCCTTATCTCATGGCTGTGTTGCAGCCGCCATCTTGGAAAACTCCTGGCCGGCTGCTGAGTCAAATTGGGGTTCCAGGGCTCATCTAGCTTGACCTCCCGGCATGTGCGTGGTCTCTGGAGTTTCCCCTGCCTGCTCCCGTTAATCATGGGAAGCCTGGAAGCCGGAATCCGCAGCTATCATTGCTATGTGGCCGGCGATGTGCGGAGCTCCAGGCTTACGCCGCCATCTTAGGAGACCCCGCTTGCGCCACCCAACGTCCAATATTTTGAGTTTTCTTAGGACAGGTCTTGACCTGGGGCTTGGTCTAAGCTCCCTCAAAGTGCAGGTAGCAGCAATTTCTCCAGCAACAAATAGAAGATGGGCAGAGGATCCTTTGGTGGTCACTTTTCTCAGAGGAGTATTAAAGATTCTCCCTCCTGTCAGATGATCGTTTCCTAAATGGGATTTGTCCCTAGTCCTAGATCTGACCATCGCTTTGCTTCAGTAGAGCAAGTAGCAATATGGAATTTAACACTGAAGACGGCTTTCCTGCTAGCCATTACATCTGGCAGCAGAATTTTGGAACTTCACTCTTAAGGGATAGGTGACGACCATATCTCCTTCTTCCCAAACAGAGTGTAACTTCGTCCCCTTCGGGGGTTCACACCTAAGGTCGCTACTACAAGCCACCTGTTGGAACCTTGGGCACTACCAGTTTTCACAGATGCAGACTCAGAGTCTTGTCATGAGCTGGACATCTCCAGAGTGCTCAGAGCTTACCTAGAAGCCACCAGACCCTTCAGAAACTCAGAGAGACTTTTCATTGTACCATTCGGTAGATACAGAGGAAAATAAACTTCCATCAGAAGTCTAGCATCCTGGGTTGTAAAGCTGATCCAGAAGGCCTACAGAGTGAGGAATATAGAGCCTCCATCCTGAGTGAATGCTCATTCTACGAGCAGTCTCAGCTTCCTGGGCAGCAAGGGCTAATGTTTCATTGGAGACGGTTTGCAGGGCCGCCACCTGGTCTTCCCACCATACTTTTCTTAGACACTACCATATTGATCTAGGAGCTCTCGCAACTGTTAAGTTCGGAAGGAGAGCAGTGCAGGCTGCAATGTCCATTCTGATTAAATACTAGACATGTGCATTCGTTTTCGTCCGAATGCATTTTCGTCCGAATTTCAGCTATTTTCATTTTCATTTTGACAAACAATAACGAAAGCACAGAATCTGAAAAACGAAAGATCTGACATAAATAAATGCTTTATTTTCGTTTTCATTGTTACAACAGTTCGATATAGAATAGGAGATTCACCGTGACTCTGACAATAACAATCTGTGTCTATAGAACCTGTGGTCAGATGTGCCTAACCTTACCTCTATTAGTCCAAGATTATATAGAGAAAATATTCGACAGAGAAAAAAGATTTGACAGAGAGAAAAGATTCTGCAAGTTAGGCCGCGTACACACGCGCGGACTGTTCGCCCAACCTTGTCCGCTGAACAGTGTTTGGGCGGACAGTCCGCTCATGTGTGGGGCTTCAGCGGACAGTTTCAGCGGACAGTTGGCCGAACAAGGTCTTACGGAAATTCCGAAAAACTGTCCGCTGAAACCTTGTTTCAGCGGACTGTTCGCTCGTGTGTAGGCTTGTTCGGCCAACTAAGTCTCGCGCATGCTCAGAAAGGATTTCCACGTCGGAAGGTTGCATTGCAGTGTATAGGACGTCGTATTTTTCGTCCCGTCGTACGTGCCGTTCACGTCATCGCGCACGGTTTCAGCAAACTGTTCGTCCGTCGTGTGTGGCCATGTCCGTCCATGCTAAGTTTGAGCGGACTGTTCGCTCAAACTGTTGGACGGACAAAGTTGGGCCAACAGTCCGCGCGTGTGTACGCGGCCTTACTGTCCTAAAAAGTTTTTGGGGACCCGGGTCCTGCCCCAGGGGACATGTATCAATGCAAAAAAAAGTTTTAAAAACTGCAGTTTTTTCGGGAGCAGTGATTTTAATAATGATTAAAGTGAAACAATAAAAGTGTAATATTCCTTTAAATTTTGTACGGGGGGGGGGGGGGGGTGTCTATAGTATGCCTGTGAAGGGGCGCATGTTTCTGGTGCTTAGAACTGTCCCTGTCATTTATGCAGGAAAAAAAGTCCTTTAAAATCACTCGCAGCTATTATGAATCGTCGGCTCCGTAATACAGAGAACACTCATTGAAAGTCATTGATAAAAAAAGAAATAAATAATAATAAAAAAAAGCGTGGGGGTCCCCCAAATTCAATTACCAGGCCCTTCAGGTCTGGTATGGATATTGAGGGGAACCCTGCGTCAAAAAAAAAAAAATGGACGTGGGGTTCCCCCTAAATATCCATACCAGACCCTGGCAGTTCCCGTGGCACCCGTGGCCGGTAACGTGGCACCCGTGGCAGGTCACGTGGCACCCGTGGCAGGTCACGTGGCACCTGTGGCAGGTCACGTGGCAAGTGGACAATACACAACTTGTGGCAGTTGATGTGACAAGTGGACAATACACAACTTGTGGCAGGTGATGTGGCAAGTGGACAATACACAACTTGTGGCAGGTGTCGTGGCAAGTGAACAATGACATACAGCATATGTACTTGCCTTAAGATCGAAATCCATGACTTCTTCAATCAGGCATGCTGACAACTTCATTGATGTGATAAATATAAATGAAATAAGATGTGTGTGTTTTTTTGCACTGGTACACTGCAAGTATGAGAAGTTGATGTGACAGATATATATAAGTAAGTAACTAACCATCTTCCAAAATTTCTAATTCAAATAGAAAAGATTAGAAAAAAATATAATTTAATAGAATAAAATAGAAAGAATATACATCCATCTTCTGAAATTCAAATTTCAAATAGAATGAATAAAATTTTTTAAATTAATTCATTTTAAATTTGGATAGAAAAGATTATAATAAAATAGAAAGTTGACTAGAAAACAATAGAATAGAATATATTATATTTTATTCTGTTCTTTTCTATTGTTTTTCTAGTCTATTCTTTTATATTCTATTAAAATCTTTTTTATTCAAATTCAAATTCATTCTATACGAAATTCGAATGTCGAAAAAAATATAAATTATATATATATATATATATATATATATAATTTAAAAAATTTTTTTTAGATATTCAAATTTCGTATAGAATGAATTCGAATTTGAATAGAAAAGATTTCGATAGAATATAAAAGAATAGACTAGAAAAACAATAGAACAGAACAGAATAAAATATAATATATTCTATTCTGTTCTATCGTTTTTCTAGTCTATTCTCTTTTTCCATTCTAATCTTTTCTATTCAAATTCAAATTCATTCTATACGAAATTCGAATGTCGGAAAGAAATATATATATATTATAAAACCACCATCTTCGGAAATTCGAATTTAGTATATAATGATTTCACCAAATCACCAAATTTGGGGTTTCTAGCACCAAGTGACCCTGAGATATGTGGCCCCAAATTCGGGTCACAAAATGTCATTCTCTGCTACAGAAAAGTGCTTGACATATTGTCCATATCAGAGAATGACATTTTGCGACCCGAATTTGGGGCCACATATCTCGGGGGCCACACTCTAGCTGTAAGTGGCCCCCGAGATACATATCTCGGGGTCACTTGGTGCTAGGAACCCCATAACTTTTGGCAGGTGATGTGGCAAGTGGACAGTCCACAATTTGGTCACGTGGCACTTGTGGCAGGTCACATGGCACCTGTGGCCGGTCACGTGGAACCCGTGGCAGGTCACGTGGCACTCGTGGCCGGTCATGTGGCACTCGTGGCCAGTCACGTGGCACTCGTGGCCGGTCACGTGGCACTCGTGGCAGGTGTCATGGCACTTGTGGCAGGTGTCATGGCACTTGTGGCAGGTGTCATGGCACTTGTGGCAAGTGGACAATACACAACTTGTGGCAGGTGATGTGGCAAGTGGACAATCCCCAACTTGGAGTTCGGGTTAGGTTTAGGGTTAGGGTTGGGGTTAGGGTTTCCCCTTGAAGAATAAGGCCGCGTACACACGCGGGGACTGTTTGCCCAACTTTGTCCGTCAAACAGTTTCAGCAAACAGTCCGCTCAAAATTAGCATGGACGGACTTGCCCACACACGACGAACGAACAGTTTGCTGAAACCGTGCGCGATGACGTGAACGGCACGTATGACGGGACGGAAAATACAACGTCCTATACACTGCATTATAACTTTCGGCGTGTAAATCCTTTCTGAGCATGCGCGGAACTTAGTTTGACGAACAAGCCTACACACGAGGGGACTGTTCGCTGAAACAAAGTTTCAGCGGACAGTTTTACGGAATTTCCGAAAAACCTTGTTCAGCGGACTGTTTGCTGAAACTGTCCGCTGAAAGCCCACACACGAGCGGACTGTCCGCCGAAACACTGTTCAGCGGACAAAGTTGGGCGAACAATCCCCGCGTGTGTACGCGGCCTTAGGCTTGGACTCAGTGATAGAATAAAAATAAATAGAAAAATAATATTTTATACTATTCTGTTCAATTGTTTTTCTAGACTATTCTTTTGTATTCAAATCTTTTCTATTCTATTTCATTCTATAGGAAATTCGAATTTCGGAAGATGGTATATATATATATATATATATATATATATATATATATATATTCATTCTATTGTGTTATTATTTTATATTCTATTTTACTGTATTCTTTTTTAGAAATCGATTTATATTTTTTCGATTTTTATTCAAATTTGTTTTCAAATTCTATTCGACTAGAATTGTTTTCGAATTCGATGTCGAATGCATTCGAATTCATTCGAATTCATTCATTATATTTCTTTTGTATTCGTTGTAATTCGTTATTTTTTTATTCGGACATTCGGATGCATCCGAATGTCCGAAAGATGCAAAATTCGGCCGAATTTGGATTCGTTACGAAACAAATTGCACATGCCTATTCGCTGCGCTGATTCAGATGAGCCATCGATGGACCCCGGAGAGATGATTGTCTGTCGCTGGATAGCAAGAGTGGATTACCACCACTGGAATCTTTTTTTTATATTTTTTTTCTTTTTAATAAAGGAATTTTTCAAAAGTGTGTTTGTCTTATTTAACTATTTTTTACACTTTCTTTGTGAAATGGTAGGTACCCCCTTACCATTTCAAACAGGGGGGGGGGGGATCTGGGGGTCCCCTTGTTAAAGGGGGCTTCCAGATTCTGATAAGCCCCCCGCCCGCAGACTCCCACAACCACCGGCCAGGGTTGTGGGGATGAGGCCCTTCTCCACATCAACATGAGGAAAAGGTGCTTTGAGGGGTCACAGACCCCCAAAGCATCCTCCCAATGTTGAGGGCATGTGGCCTGGTACGGTTCAGGAGGGAGGGGGGCCGCTCTCTCATCCCCCCCTCTTTTCCTGCGGCCTGCCAGGTTGCGTGCTCGGATAAAGGGTCTGGTATGGATTTTTAGGGGGACCCCCACGTCAATTTTTTTTAAATTTGACGCAGGGTTCCCCTTAATATCCATACCAGACCTGAAGGGCCTGGTAATTGAATTTGGGGGACCCCCCACGCTTTTTAAAAAAAGAAAAAAAATTTTTTATCAATGACTTTCAATGAGTGTTCTCTGTATTACGGAGCCGACAATTCATAATAGCTGCAAGTGATTTTAAAGGACTTTTTTTCCTGCATAAATGACACTTTGTGCAGGGACAGTTCTAAGCACCAGAAACATGCGCCCCTTTACAGGCATACTATAGACACCCCCCCCCCCGTACGATATTTAAAGGAATATTACACTTTTATTGTTTCACTTTAATCATTATTAAAATCACTGCTCCCGAAAAAACTGCAGTTTTTAAAACTTGTTTTGCATTGATACATGTCCCCTGGGGCAGGACCCGGGTCCCCAAACACTTTTTAGGACAGTAACTTGCAAATTAGCTTTTAAAATTAGCACTTTAGATTTTGAACGTTGGAGTCCTATAGACTTTAATAGGGTTCTAGAGTTCACACGAAGTATGCTATATACTAGCTCCGTCAAATCTCCTGTATACATTCGATAGACACCATAAGCCTTCAAAGACAGATTCGACTGTAATGCATGTGGATTTTCGGACGAATGCAATTTTTGAACGAAAAAACAAAATAAATAAAAACGAATTTCGGGAGTAACTAAATAAATAAATTTTTTGGACGAAAACGAAATTCCGAAACAAAATATTTTACTCTGCACATGTCTATTAAATACTTATTAAGCATTATCCCACCCTTGTCAGCTAGTTATTTATCACTTGTATGCTGCCATGGAGGCACCAGGAAAATGGAAAATTGTATCTTGCTTACCGTAATTTTCCTTTCCTGGTGCCTATCCATGGCAGCATACGCTCCCACCCTCGGTATTCTATATTAAAGAGAATATTGGGGGCGGGACTATGCCTATAATTTCACTAGTCCTGAAGGAGGAGTTGAGGCGGAGCTCAATCACTTGTATGCTGCCATGGCTAGGCACCAGGAAAGGAAAATTATGGTAAGTATGATACAATTTTCAGTTTTTCAGCCAGTGGTCGGCTTTCGTGTAAAAGCAATCCTAGCAGCTAATTAGCCTCTAGACTGTTTTTACAAGCAGTGGGAGGGAATGCTCAAGATCGTCTATTCGGGCCTGAGCCACTTCCAGCTGCTCTTGCACAAAGTGTAAGTGATCTGTGTTTTGGTTTGCCCTAGAAATAGTTATGTCCAATTTATGCTCAATGTGTTCAATTCTGGAGCCTAGGTTCTGAAAATCCGCTCTGATCTCTCCTGTGATCCTGTCTGTATTTTGTGCTAGACCTTTATCAAGCATCTCAGAAATTCTGGTGAAAATATCTGAAACATTGAAAGTCACATCAAGAGCCTGCACAGACGGGGTTGTGGTGGGGTCAGACTGATTAGGTGAGGCTGTGTAGGAGGACTTCCCATAGGGCCCTATAGAGTGCTCTATTAGCGATGCTGTAGAGGCTGGAGAGGGGGTTTCCTCAGCTGGGACCATTGTACCATTCGGTAGATACAGAGGAAAATAAACTTCCATCAGAAGTCTAGCATCCTGGGTTGTAAAGCTGATCCAGAAGACCTACAGAGTGAGGAATATAGAGCTGTGGTCAGATGCTTTGAGGGCAGAGGAGAGATCTAGGGACCCCAATTTTTTCGAAAAAGAATACCTGTCACCACCTATTGCTATCATAGGGGATATTTACATTCCCTGAAATAACAATAAAAAATATTAAACAAATATATAAATGAAAGGAACAGTTTAAAAATAAAATAAAAAAGCAAAATAAATAATAATAATAAAAAAGCACCCCTGACCACCCCTGCTCTTACAGAAAGGCAAATGCAAGCGTGGGTCTGGCATCATATGTAAACAGCAATTGCACCATGCATGTGAGGTATCACCACGAAGGTCAGATAATTTTAGCAGTAGATCTGTAAAGGCATTTAAAGGCTTTTAAAAATGTATGTAGTTTTTTCCGCTGCATGTTTGTGCACAATTTTAAAACATGTCATATTTGGTATCCATGTACTCAGCCTTAGATCATATTTTTTAGTTCATCAAACATTTGGGAAATATAGTGTGTTTTAGTGCATTAAAATGTTTTCTCAAAAAAAATGCGTTTGAAAAATCGCTGCGCAAATTCTGTGTAAAAAAAAAATGAATCACCCACCTTTTTATTCTGTAGGGCCTTTGCTTTAAGAAAATATGTAATGTTTGGGAATTCAAAGTAATTTTCTTGCAAAAATTTTTTTTTTCATGTAAACAAAAAGTGTCAGAAAGGGCTTTGTCTTCAAGTGGTCAGAAGAGTGAGTGATGTGTGACATAAGCTTCTAAATGTTGTGCATAAAATGCCAGGACAGTTCAGACCCCCCCCCCCCAAATGACCCCATTTTGTAAAGTAGACACCCCAAGCTATTTGCTGAGAGGCATGTCGAGGCTGGAATATTTTATATTTTGACACAAGTTGCGGGGAAAATACTTTTTTTTTTTCACAAAGTTGTCACTAAATTATATATTGCTTAAACGTATGTGGGCATATGTGAAATTACACCCCAAAATACATTCTGTTGCTTCTCCTGAGTACGGGGCTACCATGTGTGAGACTTTTTGGGAACCTAGCCACGTACGGGACCCCGAAAACCAAGCACCGCTTTCAGGTTTTCTAAGGGTGTAAATTTTTGATTTCACTACTCACTGCCTATCACAGTTTTAGAGGCCATGGAATGCCCAGATGGAACAAAATCCCCCCAAATGACCCCATTTTGGAAAGTAGACACCCCAAGCTATTTGAAAGGTATGGTGAGTATTTTACAGATCTCAATTTTGTGACAAAGTTTTGAAAATTGAAAAAAGAAAAAAAAATCTTTCTTTCTTCATTTTCAAAAACAAATTAGAGCTGCAAAAAACTCACGGTGACTCTCAGAAAATAGCTTGGGGCGTCTACTTTCCAAAATGGGGTCATTTGGGGGGTTTTGTGGCATCTTGGCATTTTATGGCCTTCAAAACTGTGATATGTAGTGAGAAGTGAAATCAAAACTTTACGCCATTAAAAATCCTGAAGTCTACTCTTACCGGAGATGGTGGACACAAATACCATATATCAATGTGTCATGAAGGCTTAAAGAGGCTCAGAAGGCCTACCGAGGAAAGATTCACAGCAGATAGTAGATCTCCTCCGGACTGGCTGTCACTCTCCTCGATGTCCAATTTCTCGGTCAGCTTACCAAGGTGTAGACCTCCACGAACTATAACGGACTTCAACTGGTCTCAACCAAACTTGATCCGAAATGTCTCCAAAAGGCCAATAGGGAAGTTCAACCGATAAAGGTTTATTTGTAAAAAATGTAGTACATAAAAAAGCACAAAATCACGTGATAAAATATAAGGTAAAAAAGGAAAAGCACTATGGGGAGCAGGAAACGCTAGCCCTATGCGTTTCGACCGCAAAGTTGTCTACTGGGGCATGCAGAAGAAGAGAAAAAGAGAAGGCGGTGACAGCGGCAACAGGAGACCAGGCCACCGCCAGTAAAAGAGCTAGAAGAAGGAGTGGAGGCCCGGCAAGAAGAACCGAATGGGGGGGCAAGACCCCCGAAGTCTGAAGAAGAGGCGGCGGCGACAGAAGACCAGGCCACCGCTAATAAAAGAGCTAAAGAAAGAAAGTGGAGGCCCAGAAAGAAGAACCAAAGAGGGGGACAAGACCCCCGAAGTCGGAAGAAGACCCCCGGGCGGCGAGGAAGGGACGAGAGCTACTGGAAGTGCCACAAATGGAGCCCGGTGCTCGTTTATACAGCGTTTTAAATATCTCTTTTGTTTGTGAGTATTCTATCTATTTTTTAAATAAAAACGTTTATGGTCAAAAATTACTACACTATGGGGCATCCTTCCTCCACATCTTTTTAACCCTACATATACACCAATTGCTGAGGCACCCCCACGCTGAATGCTGCTGAGTTACCATGTAAAAGGACCATACAGCGCAATAGTCAGGACACTGACGCCAGGATCTGGGGACACCACAGCAGTACCTCAAAGACAAAGAGCACCAGGGACCCCGAGGATATACATATTACACGATGTTACCTTACAGCTGTAAGGTAAAGGGACACCCATAACCTGACCACACAGGACCACGAGGGATACACCCGCCATCACCAACATCACCATCAATTGCATCGCTTTTACTAATATTGTACACATGCTATTATTATTTAAGCACTAGCACTTTATGCGATTTTCTGATATAATCGTCACTGTTTTTGCACAAGTGAAACAGACATTTTCCGATAAATTTTAATTTCTTATTTTTTTCTTTCACCGTGGCATTTGCATAGTTTCAATATTGTCTTAGAGGGATTTTGCATTTATTCCCTCAGCACTGGCACTTTATGGGTTTTATTTTATTTTATTTGTTTTGGATATAATTGCCACAGCTTGCACAGTAGAACGGATATTTTGCTCATTGCTTTATCTACATTGTTTCAGCATTCTGTATGGTGTAGATGAATCTTGCACGTATTACTATAGTATTGATTCATTTTTTTCTGGCACTGGCACTTTATGCGATTTTTGATAGCCATAACAAATTGCATTGGGAATCACTTGTTTCAAATACTTTGACTGTGTTTTTTCCGTATTTTTTACTTATATTTGAATATACCTTTGATGTTATAAGAAATGTTACAGTGCTCTTGAGGGTTCTCTACTATCCCCCCATAAAAAACACACATTGATTTATATATACATTTTGTCTTATGTGGCGACAAACCAGCCGTCTAATAACTCTATATTATTCAAGTGCCTATACATCCCACCAGCCTTTAAGGCTGGGCTTCCTGTCATAGTACAGCGCACCACTACTTCTGTTTACCATTTTTCCCCACTGGAGTTCAGGTACCCCACTTCAGTGTGCGCAGCAGTACAACCCCCTTTTTTTCGCTTTACCTTGATTAGGCGCAGGAATACTTTCTTATACTTAAAGAGGGGGAGACAAGACCCCCGAAGTCGGAAGAAGACCCCTGGGTGGCGAGGAAGAAGAAAGCCGGGCTCCTCCACTAGTAAAAGAGATAGCAGAAGATAGAGGATAAGTCTGCCGAGAAGACCCCCCAAGACGGAAGAAGACCCCCGGAGCTGTGCAATAAATTATTTTAAACCCTTGTGTTGTGTTTTTTTTTACATTATTTTCACAGGTGAATGGGTAGGGGTACATTGGGGTACATTGTACCCCATACTCATTCACATAGGGTGGGGGGCCGGTATCTGGGGGCCCCCTTATTAAAGGGGGCTCCCAGATTCTGATAAGCCCCTGCCCGCAGACCCTGACAACCAACGTGCCCCCCTTCCCCAAAGCATCTTGTCCCCATGTTGAGGGCACGCAGCCTGGTACGGCTCGGGGGGGGGGCGCTCACTCGTCCCCACCCCCTTTCCTGACCAGCCGGGCTGCGTGCTTGGATAAGGGTCTTATATGGACCTTGGGGGGACCCCCACACCATGTTTCCGGCGTAGGGCTTCCCTTTTAAGTCCATACCAGGTGACAGGGCCAGTGACATGTCAATCTCGCCAATGAAGGCGGTGACATTGACCTCCCTCGCTCGTCCCATCTACCTGGAGCCACGTTCAAAATGAATGGCCTTTCCTCCGTGTGTGGGCAAGTCAATTCATTTTCAAAAATACGACTGACTCCCGCTAAAAGTCCGGCGGACTAGGTCCGGTTGTGTGTGGGCAGGTCCACTCATTCAGAAAATCTAAGTCCGCTGGACAGTCTGATCGTGTGTACGCGGCATTAGAAATCCTGAAGGCTGTGATTGGATTTCAGGGCCCCGTGCGTGGCTAGGGTCCCAAAAAGGCACACACATGTGGTATCTCTGTACTCAAGAGAAGCAGCAGAATTTATTTTGGGGTGTAATTCCATATATGCCCATGGCATGTGTGATCAATCTATCATTTAGTGACAACTTTTTATCACTTGGAACAAAAAATAAAATTTCCAAAATGGGGTAATTTATTTGGGTTTTGTACAGCCCTGCCATTTTAGCACCTCAAGAAATGAGATAGGCAGTCATAAACTAAAAGGTGCGTAAATTCCAGAAATTGCTATAGACGCTATAACTTTTGCGCAAACCAATAAATATATGCCTATTGACTTTTTTTTAGCAAAGACATGTGGCTGAATACATTTTGGCCTAAATATATGACTAAAATTGAGTTTATTGGATTTTTCCTAAAACAAAAATTAGAAAATATCTTTTTTTTTCAAAATTTTAGTTTTTTTCCATTTATATCGCAAAAAAAAAAATCGCAGAGGCAATCAAATACCATCAAAAGAAAGCTCTATTTGTGTGAACAAAAGGGCACAAATTTAATTTGAGTACAACATTGCATGACCGTGCAATTACTAGTTAAATCAGCACAGTGTCAAATTGTAAAAAGTCCTCTGATCCGGGGCTTAATTGGTTAAAGTAGAGCTTCTGTTTTCTATTATTTAAAATACAAGGAGCCTACATTATTAAAAAAATACACCTTTAAATGCAATACTCACCATTTAAATATTGAGCTTCCCAACCAACAGAGTTCCATGTGATCACTTTGTTCCGGTGACTGTAGCTTGCCTCTCTATCAGCTGGGCCAGACGCTCTGTATCAATTTACCGAATCAATCCCGTTCTCTGATTCACCGCTGAGTGTCTCTGGACCTCCTCAATCCCGTTGCTGTCTTTCAGGCTCTGTCAGGTCATTCTACAAACAAACAGGTTGACGTTCTACGCTGGCTGCAGGCTGCGGTCTCCGGGAAGTCTCCTCACAGGTCCACACAGGCAGGCAACGCAATCCCAAGAGACCTAAAATGGCAGCTTTTATCCCCTACCCAGCATGCACTGCGTAAGAGAGTGTTCGATGGGGCGTGGCCTGGACGGAGACCGTGATGGATGCCTAACTGGTGAGCTCCCGCGTTTCGGGGATATATTACCTGCTCATACGGGAGCCTACCACCTTTCCCTGCTATGCACAGGTCTACCAGGAGCTCGTCCACCTCCCGCACCCCTAAGGAGTCCAGGACCTTACAGGGGAGGCACATCCCGGAGATATTCCGGTCACAGAGACACCAGGCCCACGATCCTCCGCAGGCCCAATCCCTGGCCTCGCCTGACGGATCCTCACCGGTCCACATGCCTGGGGCTTCTGCACCCAGCTCTGGGGGGGCCCATCCCCCGAGCCTCTTCGACCTGGAGAAAGTCACTCAGGATATTAAATGCACGGTGACCGCGGCAATCGCAGACCTCAAGGCGGACTTGTTGGCTGTAGCCCACCGCATGGACAGTGTGGAACAGACCACCCAGACCCACGCCGCGGCCATTCGCCAGGTGCAATCTGCCTATGACTCCCAGCTCTCCCAGGTATTTGAGCTCCACAGGCACGTCGA
The DNA here is from genome assembly GCF_037356315.1 of Lithobates pipiens. Classification (NCBI taxonomy): domain Eukaryota; kingdom Metazoa; phylum Chordata; class Amphibia; order Anura; family Ranidae; genus Lithobates; species Lithobates pipiens. The sequence continues at coordinate 329,247,606 of NW_027507764.1, read as the reverse complement.
GGACCTGGACAACCGCGGACGGCGGCATAACATCAGGGTGCGTGGTGTCCCCGAAACCATTGAGCCGGATGCCATTCAATCCACCCTTTGTGCCATATTCAATGACCTCATGGAACGCCCGGCGGACTCCCCCATTGACATGGAAAGAGCTCATCGCGCCCTCCGCCCCCCACCCAGGGACTCTGAACCACCCAGGGACATTATCTGCGTGATTGTGAACTTTCCTCTCAAGGAAGAAATCCTTCGTAAAGCGCGCATGAAGGGCCGTATCTTGTTTAATGGGGCAGAGGTGAAACTCTTCCAAGATCTATCGCAGATCACTCTCCAAAATAGGAAGGCGCTCCGTCCGTTGCTGGAGGCCCTACGTTCTAGAAATATCCAATACCGCTGGAGGTTTCCTTTCGGCCTATCTGCCTCCGCCAGAGGGCGCTCTGCCCTCCTCCGCACCCCAGAGGATCTTCCGGCCTTCTGCGACCAACTCGACCTACCACACATCGAGCTCCCGGACTGGTACACAATCTTCTTTCCGACGGAACCCTGGCGTCCTGTCTCTCTCAACCCATCGCCGAAAGCCGCTCGTCAGAGGTCTCGCCATCGTCGACCTGACCCGATGTCTCCTAACGCCCGCTCGTTGCGCCGAGACCTGCGCCAACGAAGTCCCTCACCCCCGCTAGTACGGGGTGGGGCCCTGGAGGACTGAGAGGAGCAGTAGCTGTTGGAGTCCCGCTGAGTGTGAGTACCTCTCCCCACTTCCCTTCTGCTCCCACCCCTGAGACTTTCCTTGCCTGCCCCGCTACCCCCCCCTTCCCTGTAACGCTGGCTTCGGCCGTCCATTTTCTGCCGCCACCCACCACGCTCCTCTGTGACTTTCAAGACCTCCATATGTTACCTCTCGTCGCCCCGCGACACACAGTGCAAGCACTTCTCACCCCCGGATTGTGGGGTGCCCACACTAATGGGAGTCCCTCCAGCCCCACTGTCGTCCGGACGATGACCGTCTTTGCCTGGAATTCACCGAACTTTCTCTGTGGGAATACCCTCGCACTCCAGGAGGATACCTATACTCATGAGATTTTCTTCATCCCATCCTAGCCCTACACCGACTCTCCTTCTTTCCCCCCCAGTGCCTTCTCTACGGATGTTTGCTGCAAACCCCCGGTGATTGCCATCCTTTTTGCCCCGAGGGGGTTTTTGGAACTTGACTTGTCCCACGCTTCCCGGGGGTTAAGGCCTCTCCCCCCCCCTCCCTGCAGCCGAAATGCCCACCTGTAGGCCCCCTTCTCATTTGGACGGGTGTGGGGTTGATACGAATTTATGATCTTGCTGCTCTCTCCTATAACTGTAACTGTATGTCATTGTCTCGCTGATTGAAATTTTTAAGTTGTGCACTTGCCCCCGAGGCTGCCCTTATTCTCATCTGCTGCTCTCCTCTTCCCTTCCATGTCCCTTCCTCCCCCCCCCTTCCCCTCCCCCCCTCCTTCCTCCCCCCCCCTTCCCCTCCCCCCCTCCTTCCTCCCCTCTCCCTCCTCCCCCCCTTCCCTCCCCCCCAATCCCTTTCCAAGGAGGGTGAGGTACTCGACCAAGACTTCTCTCAGGCCTCCCCGCCCTAGGCCAATTTCCTGATGTCGACATTGCCTTTTTTCATGTTCAGTTGCAATGTTCTTTGTGTACTTTGGTTTCACTGTATAGGCTCTGCGACACATGGCTTGTTTTCTTATTTTTAGTCACGGTTCTCTATTGTTTTACTGTTTAGCCAATATTATCTAACAACATGCCTTTTTTTCCAGGTCCCCTTTTATTGGTAGGCTCCCCTATACGCCTGGTCCCTCCTCAGAGTGGGTGAGGTCCCTCATTTACTTACCTAGATCCCCCGGATCGCGGCCGTCATGTAGTCCTCGTCTGTTCCATAGTCCCCACACAGCAGTCTCTTCGAGACCAGGCTGACACACCAGGTTTCACCACCCGTCCCTCTAGGTAGACAGCTGGACTAGTTCTACCTCTGGTTCTCTGTTCCCCCGATTCCCTACCCTTACCCTCACCCACCCTTCCTTCCCCTATACGCCTCCTCTTTTTTTCCGTTCCCTTGTCTTTTTCCTCCCCTGATTTGCCCCCATACCCCTCTCCCCCTATTTTTTCTTCTACTATTCCCGCCCCGCTCTCCACCCTCCTCCTTGCTCTCCCCTGGGGGTGTGGCCCCCCGCTTCATATTCCCCTGTGTAGGCTTTTGCATCTGTGATCCCGGTAAATAACCTCTCTACCTGCCCAGTCCCTTAGGATGCAGCCTACCTCCTCGACTAGCATTCCTCTGCAACTGAAATGTGTTTCCCTTAACGTGAAGGGGCTCAACTTGCCAGAAAAAAGGTCTCAAGTACTCTCCTCATTAACCAAATTCAAAGCACATTTTATTTTCTTGCAGGAGACGCACTTTCGCTCTGATGCCATTCCTACACTCCCGAACCATGTTTACAAGACGGCCTTCCATGCCACCAATCCTGCAGCAAAAACGAAGGGTGTGTCCGTCCTTGTCTCCAAGCACGCTAACTTTCATCTAACCGATTCCTTGATAGACCCGGAGGGCAGGTATGTCTTCCTTAAAGGCACTTACGCGTCTACACCGATTACGTTGGCCAACATCTATTGCCCAAATGAACACCAGGTAACTTTCTTCCGCACAACCTGTGCCCTACTATCCTCCTTCCAGAGCGGACTGCTTCTTCTAGCTGGGGACTTCAATGTCCCCCTGAATCCTTTACTGGATACGTCCACTGGGACGTCCTCGCTAACTTACAAAGCCCTGCGTCAGATCAAATCCCATCTCCAAGCCTTATCACTTCACGACGCTTGGCGCACTCTCTACCCCTCCTCCAAAGATTATACATTTTTCTCGGCCCCCCACCAAAAATATTCCAGAATAGATTTCTTTTTTTTGTCTCAGAAGGACCTCCCCCTCCTTCAGCACTCATCCATTGAGCCTATGCTCCTCTCTGATCATCACCCTATCACCCTCACACTCTCCTTCCCCGAATCCTGCCCCAAAACAAAAATATGGCGTTTTAACCCATCTCTGCTCAAAGACACCCTCGCCCTGGAGCGTATTCGCTCGAGTATTCGGCTGTTCTTCCAGGAGAACTCGGGGTCCGTTGCCTCCCCGGTTTCTCTTTGGGAGGCCCACAAGTGTGTGATTAGGGGGGAACTGATGGCTATTTCCTCACAAGCCAAAAAACTACACCAGGAACGTGTGTCTACCCTCTTGACAAGGCTAAAGGCGTGGGAACTGTCCCATAAACTATCACAGGCCCAGGCTACCCTCCAAGACCTGATCCACACCCGAGCTTTGCTCGCAGACGAGTTGGGCAAACGCACTAAAAGGCGCTATGTTCTAGGCCAAAGGGTCTTTTATGAGCACGGCAACAAGTGTGGCCGCCTCCTGGCTCGCTCGGTTCAATCAGCCAAGCTATCTCCCACTGTTCATAACCTGCGGCGCCCCTCGGGCTCCTTACTTACCAAAAATGAGGACATTGCGAAAGAATTTGAGAATTTTTACACCAAACTATATAACCTTCAGCCACCCCGCCACTCCCAATCTGCACGAGCGGCCCACGATGCTATTATCGCGGACTTTCTCTCATTACACAGTCCCAAGCCCATCTCCTCCCTGTGTGCTCAATCCCTGGAGGCACGGTTTTCCCCCCTTGAGTTGGACACCGCGCTGAAGCAGATGAAGGTCGGCAAAAGCCCGGGGCCGGACGGGTTCTCCCTCCAATATTACAAATCTTTCTTGGACACTCTCTCCCCCCACCTCCTACTCACATTCAATGCCTTAGCTGATCCTCAAGTGCGACCAGATCAGATGTTAAAGGCCCACATCGCCGTAATACCCAAGGAGGGTAAAGATCCGCTCCTGGTAGCAAACTATAGGCCAATATCACTGTTGAATGTTGACATTAAAATATATGCCAAAATCTTAGCCAACAGATTGCTACCCCTGATCCCTAGTCTAATTCCCAATGACCAGGTGGGCTTTGTCCCAGGCAGGGAGGCCCGGGATAACACCATCCGTTCCTTGAACCTACACCATTGGTTCACTTCTTCTAAAACTCCTGGCTTTCTTCTCTCTCTAGACGCCGAGAAGGCGTTCGATAGAGTGGCCTGGGACTACATGCGAGTAGTCTTAGCAGCGGTGGGCTTAGGTGACCGCATGCTCGCCTCTATAATGGCCCTGTACGCCGGCCCTACTGCGGCGGTGAGAGTCAATGGCCACCTATCGGACGCCTTCCCTATTAGTAACGGCACCCGTCAGGGTTGCCCCCTCTCCCCACTGATATACATTCTCACTTTAGAGCCCCTCTTAAATAAACTCAGAGTGAACCCGGACATCAGGGGGGTCTCGGCGAAGGGGAGGGAGTTTAAGGTCTCGGCCTTTGCAGACGACATTTTGCTCTCTCTGACCGCTCCGCGCACTTCTCTCCCATCGCTACTTCGTGACTTGGAGGCTTTTGGAAAGATTTCCAACCTCAGGATCAACTACTCTAAGTCTCAGGCCCTAAATGTCACCCTGCCCCCCCAGGAAGTAGCCCATTGTCAAGCAGCATTTCCCTTCCATTGGGAACGTACCGCTATCTCGTATCTAGGCATTAAAATCCCTCACCACCTCTCTGACCTCTTCTCCCTCAACTTCCACGCAGCTCTGGCCCACACCCAAACCTATCTTAAGGAGTGGAATCACCTCAACGTGTCCTGGTTCGGCCGAGCAGCCCTTCTTAAAATGATTATCTTACCTCGCTTCCTGTACCTGATCCAAACCATCCCTATGGCCTTACCCGGCAGCTTTTTTTCTTCCTATCGGAGGGTCTGCTCGGCCTTTCTATGGAAAGATTCCCCCCCGAGGATCAAATACTCCAGACTTACGCTGCCCAAACCTAAAGGAGGTATTGCCCTCCCGGACCTATACAAGTACTATATAGCCTGCCATCTCACCAGGATAGCAGACTGGAATATCCACTCTCTTGAAAAATTGTGGGTGTCTTTGGAAAATGCCTTCTCCCCTGTCCCCATTCACCTCCTTCCCTGGCTGCTCCCGAAACAATGGCCACATTCCCTGGCCACACACCCATTTATCTACACTTCCTTGATGTTATGCAAGAAAACCTCCGCCTCCGTACCCATTGCGCCGTCCCCAGGCCCCTTAACCACACTGCGATGCAACCCTGACTTTCCCCCTGGAAATTCACCCAACTTTCTTCGGCAGGACTGGCCCTTTGAGGATGTCCTTGCCTCACACTTTTACCCAGGGGGTAGGATCGCCTCTTTGGATACTCTTCGTAGCCTCTCGAAATCCTCTTCCTTCTCGTTCTGGACGTACCATCAGGTTCGCCACTTCCTCTCTACCCGGGCCTCCCTGGAGGACTGGACAAGACCACTCACCCCGTTTGAGGACTTGTGCAACCGTAAGACGCCCCAAAAGCACCTCGTCTCCCTCCTATATGCCCTCGTCTCAGACCCGGGTGTCTCGACCCTATCCCCGTCACAATCCTCCTGGCACAGAGATCTGTCGACCTCCTTAACACCGGCGGAATGGACTAGAGTCCATGAGTACGCTCACGGTGGTTCACTGAATGTAGCCATCCAGGAGAACGGATATAAAATTCTAACTAGATGGTATAGGACTCCATCCCAATTTTCCCCTACCATCCCGAATGTTTGCTGGAGATGTAACGCTGATGTTGGGACGATGCTTCATATATGGTGGGCATGTCCGGGCATCCAACCTTTCTGGAGGGAAGTTCACAGACTCATCTTAGCAGTCACCACCTTTGATCTTGACTTCACACCGGCACAATTTCTCCTCCATCACACGTCCCTTTCCCGGAGAGCCTATTTCAAATCCCTGGCCATGCACATGGTTAACGCTGCAAGATTGTGTGTTCCTAGACATTGGCGGACCACCCGCGCCCCAACTTTGGGCGAATGGTTTGCGACCATCTCCAGGATTGCTGGCATGGAAGAGTTGATTCACATCTCCCAAGAGAGAATGGAGAAATACTCCTTTACGTGGGCCTGTTGGTCTCACTTTACAACTACTCCTGAATTCAAACAACATGTTCCCCCAGATTAAGCATTGATTCTCACCTGGAGCCCTGTCATTTATCCCTTTTGCCCCTCGGGTTTTTGGGGCGGGGGGCCACGTCCCCCACTTTCTCCCTTTCTTCTTCTTCTTTCTCTTCCTTTCCCCTCTTCTTTTTCTTTTCCTTTTGCTTTTCCTCTCTCTTTTCCTTCCTTTCCCTTCTCCCACCCATCCCGGTTCCCTTTCCCCCCTCCTTTCCCCATTACCCTTCCCCTCCCCTGTTGACGCGTCTGTTGCCCGGTTTCTGATGCCTCTCTTTGCCCTATCCTTTGGCCCGGATTTCTACTCTAGGGCATCTCGGGTGAGAGCTGGTAGCCACCCGAGTCACCTCCCCCCCCGCCACTGTGAATCTACCATAGTTAGACTTAGCGTAAATCCGATATAGCTGTTGGAACAGTCTTTTTCACCCATTCTTTTGCCTGGTACCATTAGGAGGCTCCTTTTGGTCCCTCCTTTGAAGTGTTTTTTCTTTGCTGATTGTCTTGTGCTCTGTACCTGTTTATTTGTGACGATCTGTTCGGCCGCGTACACACGGGCGGATTGTCTGCCCAACTAAGTTCGTCAGACAGTCCGTTCAACTTTTGAATGAACGGACTTGACCACACACGATGAACAGACAGTCCGCTGAAAACTTGCGCGATGACGTGTACAGCGCGTACGACGGGACTCGAAAAACGACGTCCAATACACTGCAATGCAACCTTCGGCCGTGTAAATCCTTTCTGAGCATGCGCCATACTTAGTCCGTCCAACTTGCCTACACACGAGCGGACTGTCCGCTGAAACCAAGTTTGGACGGACAAAACCAAGTTTGGATGGACAAAATTACGGAAATTCCGAAAGACTAAGTCCGTCAGACTGTCCGCTGAAAAAGTCCGCTGAAGCCCACACACGAGCGGATTGTCCGCTGAAAGACGGTTCAGCGGACTAAGTTGGGCAGACAATCCGCCCGTGTGTACGTGGCCTTCCTGTTATTTTTGCAATCCTCAATAAAATCTTTATGGAAAAAAAAAAAGAGAGTGTTCATGGGTAGGTCACACAGACTCCTGGGTAACAAGGTCAACCTTCAGAATCCAAACAAACAATCACTTCCTGTACAAGTCTTTAGGTTGTCCTCGGTAATAATATACAGGTGCGTTACCCATATTTGGTCACTAGATGGCTCTGGTACGAAACCACAGTAATGTCCATAAACCTTACATTAAAATATACATAACCACATCAATAGGCAAGGATGTCAAGCACTACAGTAGGTGACCGTGATATTGTGTTAATCTCGCCGATTTTATCGGCGAGATTGACACCCTGCGAGCCCCGTCGCGGGAGCCAGCGCCGAGCCGGCTCGCATCGGGAAAGGAAAAATTTTTCTTTTCCTTTCCTGATAAGCGACAAGCATCGCTGGCCGGGTTCACACTGGTGCGGGGATCCGAATTGGATTCCCGCCAATACCAGGAACTGTATTTGGTATGAATCCTAAGGGAGAACTCCACGCCAAATAAAAAAAAAAACGGCATGGGTTCCCCCTCCGGAGGCATACCAGGCCCTTAGGTCTGGAAGGGGTTTTAAGGGGAATCCCCTACGCCGTGGGGTCCCCCCCAAAATCCATACCAGACCCATACCAGACCCCTAGCACGCAGCTCGGCCGGTCAGGAAAGGAGGTGGGGACGAGCAAGCGCCTGAGCCGTACCAGGCGCCTGAGCCGCACCAGGCCGCGTGCCCTCAACATGGGGGGGTGGGTGCTTTGAGGGAAGGGGGGCGCCCTGCGGCCCCCCCACCCCAAAGCACCTTGTCCATATGTTGATGAGGACAAGGGCCTCTTCCCGACAACCCTGGCCTTGAGTTGTTGGGGTCTGCGGGCGGGGGGCTTATCGGAATCCGGGGCCCCCCCGGATCCCGGCCCCCCACCCTATGTTAATGAGTATGGGGTACGATGTACCCCTACCCATTCACCTGGTGAAAAAAATGTCAAAAAGCAACAACACACAAGGTTTAAAAATAATTTATTGCACTGCTCCGGGGGCCTTCCGTCTTGGGGGGTCTTCTCGCCGGACTCCTCCGCTATCTTCTGCTCTTTTACTAGCTCTTTTACTAGCGGAGGACCCCGGCTTTCTTCTTCGCTGCCGCCGCCCGGGGATCTTCTTCCGACTTGGGGGGTCTTGTCTCCCTCTTCGGGGGTCTTGTCCCACTCTTTGGTTCTGCTTGCCGGGCCTCCGCTTTCTTCCTTTAGCTCTTTTACTAGCGGAGGCCTGGTCTTCCGTCGCCGTCGCCCCTTCTTCCGACTTCGGGGGTCTTGTCCCCCTCTTCGGTTCTTCTTGCCGGGCCACCGCTTCTTTTTCCAGCTCTTTTACTAGCGGGGGCCCGGTCTTCTGCCGCCACCGCCTTCCGTTCTTCTTTTGCTTTCTCCTTCTTGAGATGTTGACTCGACGCTCTCTCTGGCCGCGATGCCAGGGATGCAGTGTGTGGCGACTTATATAGGGACAAGGGGCGTGGTCACTGGTTGATGTCACATGGTGACCCCACCCCCTTATGATGTCACATCCCTGGCATTGCAGCTGGAGAGAGCATCCAGTCAACATCTCAAGCAGGAAGAAGCAGAAGAAGAACGGAAGGCGGTGGCGGCAGTAAACCCGGCCCCCGCTAGTAAAAGAGCTGGAAGAAGAAGAGGTGGCCCGGCAAGAAGAACCGAAGAGGGGGACAAGACCCCTGAAGTCGGAAGAAGGGATGGCGGCAACAGAAGACCGGGCCTCCGCTAGTAAAAGAGCTAAAGGAAGAAAGCGGAGTCCCGGCAAGAAGAACCGAAGAGGGGGACAAAACCCCCGAAGAGGGGGACAAGGCCCCCGAAGTCGGAAGAAGACACCCGGGTGGCAGTGGCGAAGAAGAAAGCCGGGCTCCTCCGCTAGTAAAAGAGCAGAAGATAGCAGAGGAGTCTGGCGAGAAGACCCCCCAAGACCCCAGGAGCAGCCCCCGCCCACAGACCCCGACAACCAACGGCCAGGGTTGTCGGGAAGAGGCCCTTGTCCTCATCAACAAGGTGCTTCGGGGTGGGGGGGCGCAGGGCGCCCCCTCCCCCCAAAGCACCCACCACCCCATGTTGAGGGCACGTGGCCTGGTACAGCTCAGGAGGGGGGGCGCTCGCTTGTCCCCACCCCCTTTCCTAACCAGCCGGGCTGCGTGCTCGGATAGGGGACTGGTATGGATTTTGGGGGGGGGCCCACGCTGTTTTTTTCAGCGTAGGGGATTCCCCTTAAAATCCCTACCGGACCTAAGGGCCTGGTATGCCCAGAAGGCATGCAGGCTTCATTAGTGAGGCGACATTATCGCCGCTCTCTCGCTCACTCGCTACTATAGGAAAATTACATTTTCCTATTGCAGCCAGCGCGAGAACCAGCGTGACGGGATCGCACTGGTTAGAGAAGTCTGTCGCCGGGAACCAGCGCGACAGGATCGCGCTGGAAACACAATATCGGCGGCACCTACTGTACGTATGTAATACATTGTTTTATTGATCTTGTGATATTAAATCCAATCCAATTTGTTATTTTTACTATTATTTTTAGTGCACATGTACCACTTTTTATCAGTTTTTTTTTTATTTTTTTATTTAGTGAAGAATAAGGCTTGCATTAAATGCATGCCATTTTTATCATTTTATTACACTATATTGACTTGCCTCAGTCCTGCTTGTTGGTACTGCTGTTTTAAACCAGTGGTTGCACAGTTTGACATTCTGAAGTCCTATTTATATTAAAGGGTAAAAACAAGCATCAGTGCAGAAGCTGTGAGCCATTCTGAGAAACCTATTTAATTACATTCTCATGCAGCATACTTTACAAAACAGATCATTATGTTAGATAAGGATCACAAAGTCAGCAAAGGCTGTTTTAATAAATATGTGAATAAATAAAATACATTCCATTCTAACTATAGCCTATATAAAGAAACATAAAATAATAAAACGGGAAGGCAAAAAATATATCAAGAAAAAGGTCACTGTAGGTTGTCAAAGGAGAAAAAAAAAAACTTAGGACAGCAGAAAAAGAGGTTCATTTAAACACGGTAATTTAAAAACAAACACACCAGGAGACAATCTATATTATCATTTATTTGCTGAATCTTTTTGGTTTTACTACTGTCAGTTCCACCCCTGCTGTTCAGGCCTGGCAGCTACACTTTCGTTGTCTCTCAGGAGTATTTTAAAAAAAGAAAATCACAGAAAAACAAAAAGAAACTGTTACATTAATTAATAACATGCATAGTTGAATAGTTTTCAGAGGTATTCCCTCCAAAGCATTTTAGTGGAATATGTATAGAAGTGTATAAATACAGTAATAAAAGTGACACGTGTCAGAAATATTGTGCCATACAAAAAGTGATTATGAATCACGGTAGCCAATACAGCCAACAGATTATGGATCACTTGTGTCAGACCTGAGGAAGATTAATTTGATTGGATGCTAGGATTTAGTGCATTTTGTACATTTATTCCATCTCAAAGAGATTACAAAAATACTTGATGTTACTTTCACATCAGAAGGCTAACATAATCTTTTTTATTTAAATCAGCCATGGTCAGAATCTACTTTCTAGATAAAGACACTGTTCCGGGGATGATGCAATTATTTTTTGACTTTATGAATCAAGCGTCAAAATCACAAGGAATTGGAAACTTTCACTATTTAAAGCGGAGGTCCACCCTAAAGTGGAGCTTCCGCTCATTGGAACCCTCCCCCCCTCCGGTGCCACAATTGGCACCTTTCAGGGGGGAGGGGGGTGCAGGTACCTGTACAGTACAGGTATCTGCACCCACTTCCGGTGTAGATTCTGCAGAAGCTACACCCCTTTCCGCAGAATCTACGCCCCTTTCCGAAGGTCCCCCGCTGCCTGCTGGGAAACACACAGATCCCGGGGGGCATCCTTATTGCGCAGCGCGACTCGCGCATGCGCAGTAGGGAACCGGGAAATGAAGCCGCAAGGCTCCACTTCCTGATTCCCATACCCAAGATGGAGGCGGCAGCACCCGAGAGATGATCGAGAGATCGGCTTCGGGGGCCAACATTGCAGGCGTGCTGGGCGGGTAAGTGTCATTATTTTAAAAGTCAGCAGCTGCAGTATTTGTAGCTGCTGGCCTTTTAAAAAAAAAAAAAACGGTGGACTCCCGCTTTAATATCATATTTTGATTTTGTGTGTGGTATTAAATGTACAATATGACAGTTTTATACATTAGTTATATATTAGTGGTACTGTAGCTTTCTTCCTAAACTTTTGTTTAGAAACTTGTTTGAAACCGATTTCAGCTCCATATCTTACAGTTTAACGTAAGGTGTAGATAATGTAAATTTAATTCCAGCAGAATGTACACTAATCAGAAATGCAGTCCTTAAAGCACTCATCTTTAGATTATCTTCACTGTACAATGGCATCCTTAAAATTCAGAGACCCTTTGTAATTTAGCATTGCTCCCTGTGACTCTTCTGTTCATCTTGAGGCTACCTATCATCTTTGGCTGATAAGAACACATAGAGGTTGGGAAAAAGTAAGAAAATACAGTGACGCTAGGGGGGCAATTTACTATAGCGCCGGGAAGCAGCAGGCGCTATTACATAGCGCCCATTTTAGGCAAACGAAAAACAGCATTATTATTATAAATGGGTGTGAAAGAAACATTTTTATGTGAGATGTGCTCTACATCACGTGCATCTATTGATGTTTATTGCAATTAGTATTCTTAGTTTTTTTCCTTCTTTTGCTAACAAATGCAGTTACGAATGATTATTACAGAGTAATGTCTGTTATTCTGTAAAGTTACATGTATTGAACATTTAGGTTACCTATTTGTTGTATGTTTAATTTAGGTGACTATAAAGCGGTAATTATTTCTGTTCATTCTTTTTTCATACTACACTATTATGCAGGTCTCAGCATTCTTAGCATGATTTCGTGGTCTGCTCAGACGTCTCCACAGCACTCAAGGTATGAGTTCATATCCCAGCCAGCCTACCATCCACAATCACCACAATCGTTTAGTATCCCTCTGTGGGGTTTGAACCCATGAGCCCTCCAAGGCCTGTGTTTTTCAAGGTAGAAGCACTGACCACTAGCCTATTAGGCTTAGCACAGTCATACATAGAAAATACATTTACTAGTGTTTGATGTTTCTTCTTCCCGAGCTGTCTCTCCTGCCGCCACCATATTCTCTCGCTGCTGTGTTCTTCTGCGCAGCCAGGTACTGGCAAAAAAAAGCCACTCTTCTGTGGCTGCCTTTCTTGGCCATCCGATGATGTCACCCGGAGAGCCTGCCCCTTGACTATAAGAGATGCCACACAGCCAGCTTGTGGAGAAGACAGCTTGGGGAGAAGATGGCGGTGGGAGAGACAGAGGCAGGAGAAGATGGCTCAGAGCTATTTTTCAATAAAGTACTTGTCAAAAACTATGTTTTTTTTTGCTTTTTGTAGTAATCAGGTAGGGGTAAGATGTACCCCATACCCATTCACGTGGGGGGGGGCAGGATCTGGGGCCCCTTTGTTAAAGGGGGCTTTCAGATTCTGATAAGCCTCCCGCCCGCAAAACCCCAATAACCAGCAACCAGGGTTGTCAGGAAGAGGCCCTTGTCCCCATCAACATGGGGACAAGGTGCTTTGGGGGGACCCCAAAGCACCCTCCCCATATTGAGGGCATGTAACCCGGTACAGTTCAGGAGGGGGGTGCTCGTTTTTCCCCCCATCCTGATCTCCATCCAGCTGCATGCTCAGATAAGGATTTTGGAGGGCCCCACATCATTTTTTTAAATGTTGGTGTGGGGTTTTCCTTAAAGTCCACACCAGACCTGAAGGGCGTGGCATGTACTGGGGGGGGGGGGGGGGCATGACATATTTTCCTTGATTTTTGGAATGCCACACCATAATATTATTGAATAATTACATACAATTGCATGCATTTGAAGATTTTAAATTATGGAATAAACCAAATTTATGTGCATTGGCTAATTATGCTGCTGAGTACAATACACAAATTCAGGAGGTGATGCTGTCAGTGGGATTCAAACTCATGGCTTGAACCTTTGAAGGTAGCAGGACATACCACTATGCTACAGAGCTGAGCACAAACCTACATTTAAAATACATTTAATAATGTTTGATTCTATACAATAATGTTTTGAATTTCAGGCATTAATATTATAGTAACCATGCTCATGCTGATGTAGCATTGGCTAGTAGGCGTTCGCCTCTTTTGAGCATATGCTTCTGAGTACAATGCAAGCTTTCAGTAGGTGATACCATCTGTGTGATTTTTAGCCATCTGAACACAATTATATTGAGAACATATGTTTATTAGTGTTTCATATAGAAATATAGAAGTGGCCTCTATAGTAATAATGGTGATAAAGAATATGTAGGATATTGTACCATCACCCAGAAACTTAAAGAAATAAAGAGGTAAGGAGCTTGGTCCCCAACCAAGCCCCTTAGAGAATGGGGTCAGTTGAACTATCTAGGTACATTATAAATTAGAGTAAATTCAGGTATGTAGGCAGATATGTAAAACAAATTACAGTGTATATATAGGTTTATTAATACAAAATTAATAACACATAACAATCGGGTACAGATTAAAAGCATGGTAACAATCCATGTGTATCACCAAGATAATGATCCCCAAATGGGAAAGGTCACCGATAACATCTCAACTAGTTTTGCGGTCTAATGTCGCTTTGTCAAGAGGATGCCTGTAATTTGATTGGCAAATGATCAATAACAATACAATTGACCAGAATAGTAACATTTAATACAATAATGTCAATAACAAAATATATATGGGGGGAAGAGCAGAGCTGCTAATCTATAAGCCCGGCCAGCACAGGACGTCACCAAATGTTCCCCCTTGGTGACTAGCGGGGACTTACAAATCACTGGACTGGTATCTAAATAGATGGGGTGAGACAGTTGAAATGGGTAAACTATGCATTTGGAGGGACTGGGAGTGAAGGTATGTGACTATGATAAAAGTGTTGTAAAGGAGGAAAATGGTGAGGGATTGTGTGTGAGTGAGGAAGTGAGAAAGCATGAATGGGAAGGGGGGAGAGTAGGAGAGGGAGGGGACAAAAAGAGGGAAAAGGGAGAGGATAATGACACTGGAAGGAAAGAGAATGAAGGAAATAGAAGTTAAGAAAGAAAGGGGTGGGGGGAGGAAAAGCAGAGCGGGAGGGAAGGAAAAGAAGGAGAAAAAGGAAAAGAAAGGTGGGGGAAGGGGAAAAAAGAGGGTGGTTGGGGAAGGGGAGGGGAAGGGTGGAAGGGGAAGCCAGTGGAAGGGAGGGAATTTTAAGAAGGGAAAAGGAAAAGGAAGGGCATAGTATATACCTTGTATGCAGATACAGTAAGTTTAGGGGTCCCGGGATGTAGGATCCGGCTGGAAATGGGGGTACCAATATTCAGCGGGAATTTGCACCACTAAAGGGGAAAGGTAAGAAGTGGGGGTACAGTAAAGTGCACATACAATCCTGTCCAATGTGGATGACCTATAAAGAAGAAAACAGTAACCACAAATGAATTAACAGCCTAACTTACAGGAAGCTGCGAGGTGGCTGTAATTAGAGGGTATACCAGCAGGGTTTATTTACAATGTATGTTGGCTGAAACTTCCGATCGGCAAGTGCACGTTGACATACAACATGTACCAATGGGACTAGAAAAAGGAAGTTCAATAGCCAGTGTGCCAGCCTTTGGGCTCCTTCTGCTAATCTCGTGTTAGAAGAAGTTTGGTGAGAGACGATTCACGCTTTTCAGCCTTGTGTTTTTCATTTTGTTACTGCTCTTAAGTTTGTGCTTGAGGGTTCGTATCTGTTTTTCAGTCCATGTAGTCAGTTTGTATCTGTTTTTTCAGTGCATTCTTGTCCATTCATTTCTCATCTCCCTCTTATCAGGCCTTTCTAATTTTCAGTGCATTCTGTTAGTTCCTTCTGACCAGCCGACCATTTTGAAACCATGTTGCAGTTACATACTCGTCATAGAGTTCGTGCTATGCAGGGGCTTGGTGTTGGGGTTCTTACTTTAACCCAAGCCCAGTCCATGAACAGGGGGAGGAGGAGTTCATGGACAAAGAATTGGTTGCTCCAGCGTGACCAATTCTCACACATGCTTTTGTTGCGGGAGATCCAGGAGAATAATCCTGATGATTTCAGGAATTATCTCTGGATGACAGACCTGTTTTCATCGTCTGTTGGCTTTGCTGTCCCCCTATATTACCAAGCAGGACACCTGCATGCGGCAAGCTTTTACTCCAGGACAAAGGCCAGTCACCACCCTGCGGCACTTGGCAACGGAGAGAAGTCTGCAGGACAACAAGTTCTCGACAGGCATCTCTCTCTGGAATCATTATTCCAGAGACCTGTTCTGCCATCATTCAGGTCCTACAGAAGGACTATATTAAGGTAAGTTTTATCCTTTAATATCACATTCTATTTAATGTTTTCTAATATATTGGATTTATTTCATCATTCCCTAAATACCATGATTGTAATGTGCTGTGAATGTCCTCTTTGTCCTCATGCATGCTGGAAGCTTTTAATGCTCCATTTTTGCCCTTCATGCATATTTGCCTTTACTAACCTCACCAGCATGCTATCCTGGGCCCGTACACACCTAGCCTAGTCACCTAACAATGTATTTTGTCAGCTCCATTGTAGTGCTTACCCTAAACACTCCCTAAAATATGTACACATGTTATTTTTGTCCTTAAATTCATGCATAGTGCAAGAGACTTTTTTGGGGGCCCAAACTCATTTGGAACCCTCCCTCCCCCCAACTGCTAAGTCAACCGATGCCAATCCTCTATCTGCTGACTTTTCCAAATCCATGCACACTATACCTACCTCTGTTGTGGTCATATTTAGGGATGAATTCACCAAAGCATGTAGTGCAAGGGCCTGCCTGAATACTTTCAAATGGTACTGTTTAAAGTTTTGTTCTCCTATTATCTTGATAGGTAATTTCAGAATGTAAAATTGTGCTACAATTTGTACAGTGTGCATTAATATTTTTGCATTATGACACGTCTTACCTGTCCAGTGGGTTGTCAATAGTGTAAGTAAGGAGGGGTTGGCCAAAGTAGCACACATATGCATTCAGCTCTCAATGAAGTAGAGAGAGTTGCCTGTCCAACCCCCCCCCCCCCATAACATTTTTACACTGGGCCATCAGAGGGGAGGAGGAATCTGATAAGTGGACCTTATACTTTGGTCTTTAAATACTCCTTTAAAATAAATGTTATACTTATTTTGGCCAAGAATGTTTGTGTCTAATCTGCTTGCAATGTTTATGTGCAAAAGTACACATTTTTTTTCTTGTTTGACTCCACAGTTTCCTTCAACCCCACATGAATGGCAGATGGTGGTATCCCACTTTGCCCAGCAGTGGGACTTTCCCAACTGCAGAGGGGCAATTGATGGGAAACACATTCACATCACCCAACCCCCCAACTCGGGGTGCTATTATAATTACAAGGGATTTAATAGTATAGTGATGTTGGCTGTGGTGTTGGCGACATACAAGTTCCTGTATGTGGACGTGGGGAAGAATGGGCAGATGTCGTATGGTTGAGTCATCTCCCAGATTTAGTTTTACAGATGGCTCCAGAATGGTGGCTGGTCTTCCGTTTTTTGATCGTTGCTGATGAAGCGTTTGGGCTAGGTGACCTTCTCACAAGGCCATTTCTGATGAGGACCCTCACTCTAGACCAAAGGGTTTTAACTACCGGCTGGCCAGAGTCAGAAGAGTGGTGGAGAATGCTTTCAGGATAATGGCCAGCCGGTTCCTCCTATTTTTAACACCCATACTCATGGTGGAATATAAACTCAACCATATAGTGCTTGCCTGCTGCATTTTGCACAATTTCCTAAGAAAAAATGCTACAAACTATGTGGCCTCAGTTGGGCCTGAGGCCGCATTTCCAGATCAAGCAACTCTGACAGTACTTGAAGCTGGCCATCTTGGCTTGCCCCCCCAAAGCACCTGCGAAGTCAGACAAAAATATCTGGAGTACTTTGCAGCTGGGGGGGCATTTGATATGCCAGTAAATGTATAAAACATTTTTAAAATAAAATTTTCGTTTAAAATTAACCAATATTTCATTTGATTTCCTGCTTGTGTTTCTTTTAGCTGTTTCCTAGGTTCTCCAATCTCATACATTGTTGAGTATAAAACATTTTACTCTGTGCACATTCACATGTGCGTTAGAAAGGGGTTTCTGAACAAACCAACATCTTTGGTGTATAAAATTTTTATGGTTGACATTATAAATATCCTTTTTTTGGTTAAACAGGCATGTTTAAAACCATAACATACACAACTCAGAAACTTACAAAGTTCAACTTTGAAAAAAGAAAGGCAATATCAGACATTCATATGTTTAAAACTGTGTTAATCTTGCCTTTATCAGATGGGGTGATGTCACCCCTGTAAAAGCCACATTTTGAAGATGCACACAAATTGGGAGTGAAAATGTGGATTTCCCTCCTGATCCCATGCCTAATGTCAACATGTGCTAGCTCCCATCATGGGGGATTAATGGACGTGTTTCGGGGGGGTGCAACCCCTTCCTCTCACCTACTTGAGTTGCAAGGGGTTGCAGCCCCAAAACATGTACCTTGATATCCCGTGATGGCAGATAGTACACGTTGACACATCATGTGCATCTTGGTCCTTGACAAAATGGTACAATTTTTGTTTGTTTTAGCTTCTGCCTAAAAACATCAATGATGTTCTTCATTTTTTGTTGAACATCATTGATGTTTTCCTTTATCTTTTCTTGTTTTCAATAAGTTTTTATTGGTATTTTTAAGAAGTACAACGAAAGAAAAAGAAGAACAGAAAACAATAACCACCTCTACATCATACAATGGGAGAGTGTTACAAAAACGGGAGGAATTCTAAAATTGAAAGAGCATAAACCTTATTCATATTGCATGTAATGTATACAAACAGAGAAAGAGTATGAGGAAGGGGTGTCTCTCCTCTAGACACCCCAAACGGGATCTTGCTGTGTCCAGAGGTGGAGACAACCTAATTAGTACAATACAAAAATCAACAGGGCAGACGGCAATATAAACAGGGTATGTTGTATAGATGAAAGTACCATCCGTAGATCAGTACGCTGACGAGAAATAAAATAGTATACATTTAACAGTGGTTAGCTTATAGCCAGTTAAGGTAAACAAGTAGGTAGAGAGCAATGCATCTAGAGTGCTTGGATATGCTGGTCGACCCAATATAGATCGTCAGACATAGTATGATAGGGGAGAAGAGAAAAAAAAAAAAAAAAGAAATAAAAAGGGGGGGGGGGGGGGCAGAGGAAGGGAGGGGGAGCAGGCTTAATGCAATATAATGAAAGAAGGAAGCTATAGCTTAAGAATAAGAATTCAGACGGATAAGGAACGTGATTTGTTGAACCATGTATCCCAGATTTTCCATCGCATTGTTATTTTAGTTAAATAACCTTCTGCTGCAGCATACATGCGTTCATAAGCACAGTGTGTATGTACTAAGCGTACAATTTCCGTACGTGAGATTGAAGCGGAGGATTTCCAATTACGGGCTATCAACAGTCTAGTAGCTAGTAGAATCTGTGTAATAATATATTGAAGTGTGTGTGGGTAATGTTCTATGCCTATAGACAAAATCGCCAAGGCCGGGGATGGTTCAATGGGGATGCTGGTTATTTCGGCAATGAGGCGGAATATATCCATCCACAATGATTTAATGTAGGGGCAATCCCAAAGTATATGATAGAGGGTGCCAGGTGCACCGCACTGTCTCCAACAATGTGCGTCCAAAGATTCATTGTATAAGCTCATATGTGCAGGGGTGAGATACCATCTAAGGGTAAGTTTATAAGTGAGTTCCCAAAGGTTAGCAGATTTTGTAGTTTTGTAGATGGAGCGTAGTGCACATTGCCATTGGTGCGAAGAAATTGAAACACCGATATCCCTCTCCCATTTAAGCATGGGGGGAAGAATATCGATGACGTTTTTACCCTTGAGGGAAGCATAGAAAAGCGAAATGCCTTTGACTGGGGCTATAGTGCTAGTGAAATACTGCCAGATTTTCGTGGGCAAGGTAAGATGTGTATGCGAGTGTCTGAGTAAGCAGTGTGAAACTTGAATGTATGTGTAGTAGTCCCTTGAGGTAAGCGAAAAAGTTCGTTGTAGTGTGGGGAATGGATGGAGAAAGTCAGAAGAGTATAGGTCTCCAATATGTGTTATACCTTTTTTTTTCCAGGGAGCTATTTGCATGTCGGGTATGAGTAAATTAAGGACTTCGATCGGTATGGGCACCTTACACAAAGCGGCTGAAGTAGGTAAATTCGTAAGGAGATAAAAGAATGCTTTTACTGATGCACGGATAGTCGGAGATATATGCTTGTCCAATTTGCATAAAGAGGGAGAGCTGAGGAGCCAAACTTTCAAGTTGCCACTGGGGATTTGAGAAGCTTCAATAGAGCTCCATTGGTTAAGGGGGTTAGGAGAAAACCATTCTCTCAATTGTGCTAAGATAGCCGCCATATAGTAGTCTTGCAGATCGATGTATCCCATACCACCAGCTAATTTATGTCTAATGAGGGTTGCATGGTTTACTCTCGGTCTTTTACCTTGCCATATAAAATGTCTGAGAAGGTATCGCGTTCGTGTGAAGAAAGACATGGGTATCGGGATGGGCAATGATCTGAAGAGATATAAAAGCTGTGGAAGTAAGATCATTTTGAAGGCAGCTAATCTACCTGCGCTAGAAAGTGACAATTTGGAGCGTTTATTCAATTCTATAGGCAGTGTATGCAAGAGGGGTAAGTAATTAGTTTGGTATAATGTTGTGGTATGAGCAGTGAGTTTTATACCTAAGTAAGTGAGAGTATTTGTGGACCATGTATAATGATATCTATTCCGCAAAAATGTTTGTTGACATTGAGACATTGCTATTGGTAGGATATAGGACTTAGAAGCATTAATTTTGTAATAGGAAACATAGCTGAAATCATCAAGTACAGCTTGTACCGAAGCCAGGGAAGTGACTGGGTTAGTCAATGCAAATATGATGTCGTCCGCAAAAAGGTTGATTCTGTGATCAGTGTTAACAATGAGAAGACCAGAAATGGCATCGTGGGATCTGATTTTGGCTGCGAGGGGTTCTATCATGAGGTCGAATATCAGAGGTGAAAGGGGGCAGCGTTGTCTCGTGCCGTTTGTAATGGGAAATGGTGTAGAGAGCATAGATAAACAATAGACTTGGGCTGAGGGGGTAGAATATAAAGCTAGAATTGCAGTGAGGATAAAACCTCGAAATCCAAATTTTTCTAGGGTAAGTTTTAGGTATTGCCAGTGAACCCGATCGAATGCCTTCTCCGCATCCAAAGAGAGAAGCAGAGAAGGCACTCGATGGGTCGCTGCATAATGAATGATGTTGATCATACGCCGTGTGGCATCAGAAGTCTGGCGACCTTTGATAAAGCCAGATTGGTCAGGGTGTATTAATAACGGCAATATGTTAAGTAGCCTAGATGAGATCACTTTCGCGTATAATTTCACATCATGATTTAAAAGAGAAATAGGACGAAAATTCTGTGGTAGGTTTGGTTCCTTCCCCGGCTTCGGTATAGTAACAATCAAAGCTTTAAGCATTTCCTGAGGAAAGGAGGCGGAGGAGGCAGCAGAATTGAAAACAGTGGTTAAGTGTTCAGTAAGTACATGGTCGAATTGCTTATAATATTCACCTACAAATCCATCTGGACCGGGGGCTTTATTATTAGGTAAAGTATGGATGGCTTTTTTAACTTCATCTTGTGTAATTGGGGCATTTAGCTGTTCCAATTGCTGAGGGTTCAATTGGGGAAGATTGACTGAATGTAAACAGGCCTGAATTTGGGAGGGCTGAGGTTGATGGAGTGTGTTATCAGCAGCGAGGTTATATAGGCCGCTGTAATATTTGCTAAAAGCATTGGTAATAGTTTGTGGGTTAGTCAATTTAGAGTTGGTGGTAGGGTGGAGCAAAAAGGGTATAGTCGGTTTGGATACGTGGCCTTTGATCTGATGAGAGAGTAGTTTGCCAGGTTTATTGCCCTCAGCAAAGAATTTCATTCTAAAGCTTTTTTGTGTTTTGTCATGGGTTTCTAGTAGTAAAGTTCTGAGTTCAAGTCTGAGGGAAGTTAGTCGGGATTTGAGTGCCAGATTAGGGTGCTGTTTGTTCATGGAATCAGTGATTTGTATTTTGGCAAGGATGTCATATAAACGCTGCCTCCTATGTCTCCTATCTCTAGATCCATATTGGATAAACAAGCCCCTCATGTACGCTTTATGGGACGCCCAGAGCACATGAGGGTCTGTAACTGAGTCTTTGTTTTGCAAGAAAAAAGCTGATAGATTTTCGTGTAGTAGGTCTGTATACGGGTCTGTTTGCAGAATCCTGGTGTTAAGTCTCCACAGATAGGTCGGAGGGGTTTTAATAGAGTCCTCAATAGATATGCTAACCGGAGAGTGGTCAGACCACGTGATAGAGTGAATAGTGGAGGAAGAGATTTTTTGAAGGGTCCAAGGGTCAGTGAGAAAGAGGTCAATGCGCGAGTAAGAGTTATGGCAGGAAGAGAAAAAAGTAAAATCCTTTTCATCAACATGCAAGCATCTCCAAACATCGTATAGACGAAAGCGAGAAAGAAGGGGATTTAAAGCTGGCCTAGGTCTCTTGGTGTGGATTGAGGAGTCCAGGGCAGGGTCAGGGGTGCAATTAAAGTCTCCACACCAGATCACTGCTCCCTGCTGAGCTGCAGTTATTTTTTTATGAAGTTTACGTAGGAATCGTGCTTGATGCACGTTAGGAGCGTAGGAATTAACAATAGTGTAAGGTATAGTATTAATCGTACAAGTTAAAATGATGTAGCGACCATCGGGGTCCAGGGTAACCTGGGTGAGCTGGTATGCGAGGGAGTCTCGAATGGCAATAAGAACACCCTTCTTTTTGGAGGTAGCATTAGCCATATAGATTGAACTAAAGTTCTTGTTTGTACAAGAAGGGGGATGGCTGGACAAGAAGTGTGTTTCTTGTGCACACAGAATATCACATTGGGTTTGCTTGGCGAGTGACCAAAGGGAGGACCTCTTGGCAGGATGGTTTAATCCTTTGGCATTGATGGAGACAATTTTGATGGTCATGTCTGCAGGTTAGGTTGGTAGGAACTGTAGTCGATGAAAAGTTACCTGAAGTGTTGTAGAAAAGAGAAGCGAGTCCAAGAGGAGATTATACGCGGTTGCAAGGAATGCTGCTGAAGAGAATGTTGATAGTTGATCAAGATGACGCGTGGATGAGAATGTGGACGTCTTTACTAGGGAGAATAACCCCTTCCCGCCGAGCGTACGCAGATCTGCGTACTTGGCTTCCGGGGGGTATACCGGGATGATGCCCGCACCTGCAGGCATCATCCCGGTACCGTTTTTTACAGCGGGCGATTGGCTTTCCAGCCATAACAACCGATGCGGCTAAAAGCCGCTCGGCTGTTATGCCGGAGGAGCGGGAGGGGACGTCCCCCCTCCCGCCGCCTCTCGCCGCTGTTACCGGTGCTCCCGCTCGATCGGGAGCACCGATTAGCGATCCGTCGGCTCTGGCTGCTGGGGAGGAACTGGAACGAAGCCGTAATCGGCTTCGTTCCAGTCTCCTCATCGTAAACACGGAAGCGACGTCATGACGTCACTTCCCGTTTACTCGGCTGCTAATGGCGCCGGTTTTAAAAAAATATCCGGTATTCAGAATCGCCGTTTTTGGCGATCTGAATACATTGAAGTGTAAAGGAGGGGTGGGGGGTCTTTTAGACCCCCGATCCCTCCATAAAGAGTACCTGTCACCACCTATTACTGTCACAAGGGATGTTTACATTCCTTGTGACAGCAATAAAAGTGATCAAATTTTTTATTTTTTTTTAAAAACAATTTAGTCATTTTAAAATAAATAAAATAAATAAAAAAAAAATAAATAAATTTTCAAAGCGCCCGCCGTCCCCGCGAGCTCGCGAAGCAAAGAAAACACATACGGAAGTCGCGCCCGCGTATGTAAACGGTGTTCAAATCACACATGTGAGGTATCGCCGCGATCGTCAGAGCGAGAGCAATAATTCTAGCAGTAGACCTCCTCTGTAACGCTAACCTGGTAACCGTAAAAAAAATTTAAAGCGTCGCCTATTGAGATTTTTAGGTACCGTACTTTGTCGTCAATCTACAAGTGCGCGCAATTATAAAGTGTGACATGTTTGGTATCTATTTACTCGGCGTAACATTATCTTTCACATTACGCAAAAAAATTGGGCTAATTTTACTTTTTTTTTTTTTTTTTTATTCATGAAAGCGTCCCTTTTCCCAAAAAGTTGCGTTTAAAACACCACTGCGCAAATACCGTGTGACATAAAATATTGCAACAATCGCCGTTTTATTCTCTAGAGCCTCTGCTAAAAAAATATATATAATGTTTGGGGGTTCCAAGTAATTTTCTAGCAAAAAATATGGATTTTAACTTGTAAACACCAAATTCCAAAAATAGGCTTAGTCATGAAAAGGATAAATACTGTTGTAAGCCTGCTGGGAGAGGGTAGGAGGAAAAGAAAAATAAAGCACACAAAAGAAACAAAAGGATAAAGTCGGTTAATACAAAAGCAAAAAAAAAAGAGTGCGTGTCTGGGTCTCTAGATGTGACTGATTACTGCCTGTTGATTTGCCAGAGAACCGTGCTATGGCCGCTGATAGTGGCAGTGAGAGAAAAAAAATAAAAAATAAATAAAAAAGAAACCAATGAAAAAGTGTTTCCAATAGAACAAACCTTAGCACACCTGTGCCGGGAAACACCAATTGGGGGTAAAGAGTTTTGTACCGAGCGTGAACATGAGCAGAAGGCACACCGAATCGGCATGCAGTGATCACAAATCCGGGACCCTAGGTAGGGAGTTGGTTCCTGCGGGGTCTTGGCGGTAGAGATTGAGGGGATATGGCCCCCGTGTTACTCTGATCCATAGGAGTCGCCTCATTCTGAGAAGGAACAATGTTCCAGTTGTGCAGGAGTATCAGTCCTTGCTGTAGCGAATGGAATAGGTGTTTCGATCCCTCGTACTGGATAGAGATTTTGGACGGAGCAATCCATTGGTACTGGATTTGATTGTTGCGCAGCGCTTTAGTGATAGTGTTGAGCTGTCTGCGTCTGCTTAAGGTGTGTTGAGACAGGTCAGCATATACTTGCAGGTTCCCATACGGGTCAGGGAGAGAGGGCAATCCTCTGAGTGTGCGCATAAATTGCTCCTTAATATGATAGAAGTGCACCCTAAGGATAACATCTCTAGGCACAGCATCTGGGAGGAAAGAGGGTTTAGGCAGCCTATGTATACGGTCAATAACTAGTTCAATGCCTCTTGCATCAGGGAGTATAGCTTTAAGAAAGTTTTTTGCAAATAAAGGTAGCTCAGTGTTTGGAACAGATTCAGGAATTCCACGGATCTTAAAGTTGTTGCGTCTGGCCCTGTCCTCTAAATCTGCGATTTTGTCCTTAATCCAGAGTGTTTCTTGGGCCTGTGCTTCTTGGGCATCAATCATGTCATTTACAGTAATAGTGACATCTCCCATATTAGCCTCAAGTTGCGTGGCTCTATCTTCTAATGCATTGATGCTGGTACCAAAGTTCTGTATAAGGGAGAGCATGTCAGACTGTAAGGAGCTTCTAAGGGACATCAGCATCTCCTTGAGAGTGGTGTCCATGACTGCCTGACCCGCCGTGGGAAAGGAGGCAATGGCGTCCGGCTGTGGGCTCTGCTGAGGGAAGACATAGGGCATGGCAGCGGCCTGGACATTAGCCTGAGGTAAGCTATCATCCAGTCTCATCTTAGATTTCGCCGGACTGTTAGTCAGCGGCGTTCCTGGGGGCGATGTATAAGATTTTTCTTCGGTGTTAGCACTTACCAGTGCGGCGTGATGCGTGGGGATGTGCTCTTCGTGGTGGGAAGAAGCAGTTGCCATCTTCGGCCCGCAGCGGGACGAAGCCTCGGCGCCATTTTGGCTGCGCCGTTCAGACGGCTGATACATGAACGCCGTCAGTTTCCGAGGGATCCTGTCCTCTTTTCGTTTGAGGGACATCTCTCCTCTGCTTTACAATAAAGCGGCGGTCGAACGGTGAAAAAATAATTCCCGGGAAGTGCTGGAAGCCGCTGTTTCGCGCCGTCAGTGTGGAGAGCTCGGTATTCAGGCGGCCATCATGGTCACGCGCCGGACACGCCCCCTCCTTTATCTTTTCTAAATCACGATTGCACACCATGATCTCCCTGATGAGGACGTGTGCACTTGCACTTGTGAAATTAGTTTCTTCTTCCACAACATCCACATCACCTAAAAATTAAAAAAACACACTATGTATTATAAATATTCAGGCATACATCTATTACCTGAAGCAGTGGTCTCTGACACTCACCTATTCACTGTGGTCCCCATTTCAACCACGTCATGAACCTCATCTCCTTCCACATCTTCTGGTTGTGGTGTCGTGACTTCCCCTTCTTTAGGAGGTTGGGGGTCCCTGGTGTCCTCTGATGTCCAGAGCCTTTTCTGTCCTATGTGAATAAAAAAAGTATACTTAGCACACAGATATTTGAGGCAAGAAATATAAATATGAAACATTGCTTGAAGTGTCGTATAATTGTCTGTTTTGGCAGAGTTCCAAGCTGAAGACATGATTTTTTTCCTTTCTTCAAGCTGGAATACTTACCTTTTTTGGTAAAGTTTCCCACATGGAGACAACCCTATTATCCATTGGAGCACCTGTGTGGGACACCCTAAAAAAAAAGGGTGTTACGGTGTCCCACGCTACTGCTCCTGCGTCCAAATGTGTAAATAGTAGCTGAGTGTCCTCTCCTTACACTGAATCAAGTTTGCATTTCATTCTAGTTACAAACCCATCTAGACAACAAACTTATTTTATTACAAATAGGCCTGAACAAATGTAGTTAACCTGCACCTGCCAAAAACATTGTATTAGTGGGCGAACAAACAATGTTTAATACGAACGATTACTGTGCCCACGATCCTGAAACTTGCCATTTTAAACGCCATTTTAACTACTTGCCGCCCGCCCTATTACAAATTGACGGCGGCAAAGTGGTTTCATTATCCTAACCGGACGTCATATGACGTGATTAGGATTATGAGCCGCTGCGCGCCCCCGGGGGCGCGCATCGCGGCGATCGTTGTTGCGGGGTGTCAGTCTGACACCCGGCAACTACGATCTCGGTAAAGAGTCTCCGACGGAGACTCTTTACCATGTGATCAGCCGTGTCCAATCACGGCTGATCACAGTGTAAATGGGAAGAGCCGGTGATCGGCTTTCCCTCACTCGCGTCTGTCAGACGCGAGTAGAGGAGAGCCGATCGGCTGCTCCTCTGACAGGGGGGGTCTGTGCTGATCGATTATCAGCACAGTCCCCCCCCGAGGATGCCCACACTGGACCACCAGGGACACCACTAGACCACCAGGGAAAAGGTAATAAAAATCCATAATCCTCCCTAGACCACCAGGGTGCCAGTCAGCACAATGGGTGCCAATCAGTGCCCATAATGGATGCCAATCAGTGGCCACAATGGGCATCACTGATTGGCATGCATTATTGTTTGGCACTGATTGGCATCCATTACTATAACACCGATGCCGCCTATGAGTGCCCACCTGTGCCGCCTATGAGTGCCCACCTGTGCCGCCTGAGTGCCCACCTGTGCCGCCTGAGTGCCCACCTGTGACGCCTATGAGTGCCCACCTGTGCCGCCTATCCATGCCCACCTGTGCTGCCCATCTATGCCCACCTGTGCCGCCTATCCATGCCCACCTGTGCCGCCTATCCATACCCACCTGTGCCGCCTATCCATGCCCATCCGTGCTGCCCATCCATGCCGCCCATCTGTGCCAGCTATCAGTGCCAATTTGTGCCACCTATCAGTGTCCGTCCGTGTCGCCCATCCGTGTCGCCCATCCGTGTCGCCCATCAGTGCCGCCTATCAGTGCCACTTCATTGGTGCCACATTGGTGCCCATCAGTGCCACCTTATCAGTGCCCAGCAGTGTAGCCCCATCAGTGCCCATCAGTGAAGGAGAAAACGTACTTATTTACAAAGTTTTGAAACTGAAACAAAAAAAAACATTTTTTTTTTCAAAATTTTCGGTATTTTTTTATTTGTAGCGCAAAAAATAAAAACCGTAGAGGTGATCAAATACCACCAAAAGAAAGCTCTATTTGTGGGAAAAAAATGATAAAAATTTCATTTGGGTACAGTGTAGCATGACCGCGCAATTGTCATTCAAAGTGCGACAGCGCTGAAAGCTCAAAATTGGTCTGGGCAGGAAGGTGTTTAAGTGCCCTGTATTGAAGTGGTTAAACTGTACAACAGTAAAGAAAAGCACATGGAGCAGCACGAAAGTAATAATAATAATAATAGGAACACTAGGAATAGTGGAATAGGAATAGGAAAATACTTACTTTTTTGTAGCACTCTTGATTCTTCTGTACTGATCCTGCTCCCTCAATTTGAGGTCTGACCATTGTTTCCTCAGTTGATCCTTGGATCGCTGTACCCAAAAATTCTTCTGCAGACTTTTCACAACTTTACTCATGATTTTGCCCTTTCTCACATTTGGGTTGTTGCACGGTCCATATTTCCCATCATAGTCTGCCCTTTTCAAGATGTCCACCATTTCCACCATCTCATCAAAGGACATATTTGAGGCCTTAAATTTCCTGGATCGTGATGTTTGTGGCTCTGGGCTTTCCTCGTCATTGTTGCTCTCCTCTGCATGCACCTGTCTCCGCCATGTGCTCTCCCACTGCGCCGAAAGAGAAGGGGTGGGGAATATACTAGAAAGAAGGTCAGGGGCAGGTGGAATTTCACGCATGCACAGTGTATATAAAACGTAACACGCGTACGTTGTATGCATGATCTGTGAGAGGAAGACGGAGTAGCGTAAGCGCCGATGGTGCTAACAAAGGTAAAATTTTAACCTGAGGCACCAGTGGCCTATACTGCTTTTAGATTGAGGCCTATATTGGGACAAGATTAGGAGATTTTAACCTGACATTAGGGTTCATCTTGTGTTGTGTCTTGAGGGGGAGAAAATGGATAGAATTTAGGGTTTTGGGTGTGAGGCTGCCTTATAGATGAGAAAATCAAAAAATTACTGTTTTTCTGTGATGGCTTTTTCAACTACATAGTATTGTGTATCTTTACCAAAATTTTAATACTTATATATACAGATTATTTTAGTAGTGATCTGAAGATTTGGTTCCCTGAATTCCTAGCAGTGCTGAGGATATCACTCACTGCTCATTTTTTTCCTTTTCACCTTTCTATTGTAACATAAGTAGGAACCTTTGTATAATTATATTGATGCCTTGACAAGCTCTCCCCATACTGCTCAATTATTTAACCATCCTAATGTTACATCTCTTCCCATATTCTTCATATGCCATGTTAAATCCAGGCTTGGTGGGGATCCTAATCAGCTGGGGGTGGTTGTGTGGCTATATTAAGCTCACTGGGGCTATACTGTATGATTATGTTGAATAAATATTCAAAATGTGATTAACTTAATTGCAAAAGTTTTTCTGTTCATAGAATACGCCATAAGCTCCTGAAGAAGTGTCTGTTGAATATGTGCAACATGTAGAGCTGAGTTTTAATATGACACACTACCTCTTAAATTTTACTACTAATATTGGAGAGTGATCTGTTTGGTCATCTGATTTTTTTGATAAATACTTTCTATGTATGTAGGTGGTGCATTGTTTCTGCTAAAAGGCACATTTTGTGAATAATTTATGACATTTTATGTAATTGTCTTGTCTCTATTTTTGTAATAAATGTATTTTTAATATATACCTGTGTTATGCCTATAAAGTCCATCATCCACAATTAATTTTTTTAATCCAATTTATTGGGATCCCCTGATGAAGTCAGGTGGCCGTGACATCACACGTAGGCTTGGCGCTCACCGGAGATAAGCACTATTGTTTTGTTTTTATGTTAGTACCTTTATT
Organism: Lithobates pipiens; assembly: GCF_037356315.1. Taxonomy (NCBI): domain Eukaryota; kingdom Metazoa; phylum Chordata; class Amphibia; order Anura; family Ranidae; genus Lithobates; species Lithobates pipiens. Next base: position 329,218,408 of record NW_027507764.1, on the reverse strand, counting down.
TACATTAATAAATGCATTGCTTATTTGAAATATACTACATTATGTGGCACTCCTCCTTCCTTTGAGCTGTTCCCGCTGCTGCTAGGAGACAAAAACGTTCAAAGTTAGCCCCAGGGAGTCCAGGTATATACATTACCGAGGACAGGAAAAAAGAAGGGGAATAGCCAGTGTATTTATATGCGGTTAGCTCTTTACCGCAAGGTAAGGGGCCATTGCTTATTGGTGTGGTTTGGTTGAAGAGGATAAGAACACGGTTGCACATGTGGAATATTTGGCACATCAAATAACTTTGCACAGAGAAGCACCTGCACTTCCCTATGCTGTTTTGCACATACAGAAATACTTTTTATATGATGAATGTCGGCAGATATATATATATTGATCTTGCATCCCGGAAAATTCTTCTCAAACAAAAAGAATAGCATCACTGTATTATTATATCGATTGGTGGATATACATGGACTAGACATCATGAGATATACTATATTTCATATTATTGTTTGCAGCCATTGTGGAACGTCAGCCTGTTTGTTTGCAGAGTGACCTGATGGAGCCTGAAAGACGGCAACTAAATTGAGGAGGTCCAGAGACACTCAGCGGAGAATCAGAGAACTGGATTGATTCAGTTTAGCGATACAGAGCATCTGGCCCAGCTGACAGAGAGGCAAGCAGAGGGAGCTCTAAGGTTAAAAAAAAAAATATATATATATATATATATATATATATATATATATATATATAGTTATTTTTTTAACCTTAGAGCTCCCTCTGCTTTAAAGGCTATATGTATATGTGAGGCCTCACTTAAAGTACTTTATCCAGGGTCTTCTTTCTTCGCTAGCTAAAGTCACTCCTTTGTTATTTGTAATCCAAAGTCCATGGAGGGTTAAACTGAAATGCTCCTGGTGTAACTCCAATAACTTATTTACAACTCTTGAGGCGCCATATATATACCTTTTGGTATTTCAGTTTTTTCCTTTATCTTTTCATTGTTATGCATATTTTTTTTTACACCTATAGATTTGCACATATTTTGCATAGGAGCACTTTGTAAGCACTCATTTAGATATATGTAGCAGAAGAGCGCATGCGCGGGATCTCGGACGCAGACGTGCTCTGAGAGTGCTCCGCACGATCCGGCCCAAATACAGCTATATTAAGCACAGCCAGCGGGACAGCGGCGACGGAAACGGCGGGGGGAAGTACCTGAGACGGTAATGAACCGGCGGGCTCAGGATCAGCTGAAGAGGGGTCAGCGCAAAGCCTTAAAATTCTCCGGAGGGCCCGGGTCCTCCCCTGAACACAGGCCGCAATCCAAGATGGCGCCGGGACGTTGAGACACACGAGGCCCTGCCTCCGGAGCAGCAGCTTTCCTGCGGGAGGGAGACAGCAGAATCCCCCTGGAACTCCCCAGAGATCCATTCACTTCACAATCTTCCGGGGACATGGAGGAGGACCAGCAGGGTGAGTCCCATTCACGTCCCTCTTCCCCTGCCATAGATGAGGATGCACAGGAACTGGTGGGCTCCCCCGGATCCTCTATGGATAAAAATATGGCTGAAATGGCGGAGGCCATGTCCAGTCAGCTTAGCTCTGCTACCGTAGCACCACAGCAAGCATATTACTCCGGGGATACAGTGTTACTAGCCCAGTTCTCCACAATGCTACAACAGGAGCTTTCTAAGGCCTGTACTTTGATTACCACAGATCTTAAGCGGGACATTCATAGTATTGGTAAGAGATTTGACATGGTTGAAGCTAAGGTTGAAGGCACTATCAAAAGGGTTAACCAGAACACCCATATGCTCACAGACCTCCAGGACAGACTAGAGGATGCCCTTACAAAAATTGAGGACTTGGAAAATCGCTCTCGCAGGTACAATGTGCGCATTCGCTGCCTGCCCGAAACGCATACGGATCTGGAAGGGGCAATGAAGGAGCTGATGAAGGAACTGATCCCAGACATTGCTCCACATCACATGGAAATTTACCGCATCCATAGGGCCCTCACTGCCTCTAGATCTGATGGCCTGCCTCGTGATGTAATTGTCAAACCGCACTATTATCAGGCAAAGGAGAAGTTGATGCTTGCTGCTCGCAATCGGCAGGACTTGACTCTTTGTGGGTCATCTATTCAGCTATTTACTGACCTTGCTCCTTCTACGGTGCAAAAGCGTAGAAATCTGAAACCCCTGTTACAACACCTCATCAACAAGCAAATCAGATATAGATGGGCCTTTCCCTTCAGGCTATCTTTTACTTATAATGGCAAATCCTATTCATTTTCCACGTTGCCGGAGGGCGAAGATCTTCTACTTAGCCTGGGTATTATCACGAGGGACTCACCGGCCTCCTCCCCTTCGACTCAAGCCCACCGCTCTCTCTCCCCGCTTTGGACGGAGCGCAAGCGGAACCCAGCCAGGGGAACCCCCCCGGAAGACCTGAAAGCGTACTTTAGTGCGCTCCATGCAATCCTGGACATACTACGTGAAGAAGAAGTGATACTACCATTTTTGACCTGAGGGACACACCTGAGTCCGCCTTTGCCTGCGCAATTGCGTAGTCGTCCTGTTAGCACAACCATAGTGCAGTTTGCTATTTTTCTGAATAATTTTTTCCCCGAAACAGTTCTCTCGTAACTGACTTGAAGTTACTGTGTTTTTCTTTCTATTTTTGTACATGTTTTTATAGCATTCTCTCTGTTTACTGCCTGAACCTTATTTTTGGTTATCCTGAGGGTGCAGAGTCGGTCTTGTCATGGGGCCCGTTAGGGCCCCCCCTGGGAGGGGCGGGCGGTGCCATTTGGTGCCGGCTTGCCCTGGAGTCGTTGCCATCGGGGGAAGGACAGGCTCGCACGGCTAGTGTACTACTCAGACCGATAGTATGCGGGACCCGAGCCCGCCCTGCTGGCCTGCTTTGGAGCTAGGGCCATTTGGGCTGGATCGGAAATCCACGCTGCTCTCTTGCAAGACTACCTTCCCTCTTAGGAGTGGGGTACTCTTGCCAAGTCTGGATAGGTTATCAAATCCGGCAGGGATTATTTCCCACATTGTTATGCGATTTGCACAAGTTAACTGGTATATGTTTGCGGGCCAATGGCCCTTGTCTTTTATGTTGACTAATCCTCTGTTTCTTTTCTTCTTCCTTTCTCTTTCTACCCCCTGTCTTCCCAGAGTTGTGGTCCTGACCCTCACTTATACATGCTGGTCCTGGAAGTCTAGGGACTGGGAGTCCTGTCTATTGGAGGCTCTATCCGCCCTCACAGTATTGCAAGGTAAGAGTGCCTACCCTACCCTACCACGATGGCTAGGTCATACTCATCCGACTTTTCGGTGATCACCCATAATATACATGGCTTTAATTCCCCAGCTAAAAGGACTAAAGCCTTCCAATTCTATCACAAACAGAAAGTAGATATATTGCTATTACAGGAAACGCATTTTTCTAAGACGTCAGCCCCAGGTTATCTTAATGTTAAATACCCACAGTTTTACTTAGCTAACGGACTCGATAAAAAGGAGGGGGTAGCTATTGCTTTTTCTAGACGAACCCCATTTACGCCCATCACCATAATTAAGGATAAGGGAGGCAGATATATCATGGCAGTGGGACGTATCCATGACCAACTTGTTTCCTTTGTGTCTTATTATGCCCCAAATTCAGGACAGGTGGACTTTTTTAGTAAGATGTTGAGGATACTGATGCCCAAGGTCCAGGGACAGGTGATCATGGGAGGGGATAGCAACATTCCGCTTGACAGAATTATGGATAAATCAAACCCTGACAGACCTACTCTCAAAAGACCGCCGACTGGGAGCAATAGGGTAGCTAGACTGTTACATCTATATGATTTAATTGATGCATAGCGGGAGAGTAATCCCACTACTAGGGATCATACACATTTTTCACAGGTACACCGCACTTATTCCAGGATAGATCATCTATTGGTCCGCACACTTCTGCTCCCGTATCTAACGTCGGTGAAAATACTGTCCACCCCCTGGTCGGACCATTCTCCGATTAAAATGTCTTTGACAGGGTTATGGTCTAAAGCTTCCCCAGCCCCGTGGCGACTAAATGCCAGTCTGTTAAATGACCCCGTTTTGCACGCTGAAATAGAAAAAGATCTACAAAAGTACTTTACTGTTAATAAATCCTCAGATACGTCACCCACGATCAATTGGGCGGCTCATAAGGCCTAGATTAGGGGCATTCTGATACAAATAGGCGCTAGGCAAAAGCGGGCCCGAGAACATGCGATTCGGCAACTAGAAGCTAATTTAGACCGGCTGATGCAGCAACAACATACTCACCCGCACTGCGACATTAGACATAGGATTGATGACGTTAGACTGGAATTAAACTTGGCTCTGACGACTCAGGCAGAAAAACACATTGGCTGGTCTAAACATAGGTATTATACAATGGGTGACAAACTGAACACCATGTTAGCCAGGAAACTAGTTCCCCCGACCCCACACACCTACATTACCTAAACTGAGGCTCTCCACGGGTCGCTCCACTCAAAACCCTGAACTTATTTTGAAGGAATTTCACAATTTCTACTCCAAACTCTATGGTTCGCAGACCAAGTATGATCCTCGTCGGGCCGACACCTTTTTCCGCGATGCCCCGCTGCCCCAGTTGACGCGAGCCCACGCGGACCTGATGGATGCTGAATTCACAGACTTAGAGGTCAAAATGGTGATTAAATCGTTACACCCCTCAAAGGCCCCTGGACCAGATGGTTTCACAGGCCATTATTATAGGAAATTCCAGGATATATTGATTCCTCACCTGTGCTCTTATTTTAACAAGCTTCGCAGGGTGAAGCAAGATACCCTTGCATGAAAATGTAGCATATCTCAGTGTCATTCCGAAGCCTGGCAGGGATCATGGGGACTGTGCAAACTACCGACCGATCTCCCTGATCAACACAGACCTAAAGATTCTAACTAAAGTTTTGGCGTTTAGACTTAATACCTTCCTGCTGAACTATATCCATCCCGACCAGACCGGCTTTGTCCCGAACAGACAGTCATCGGATCAAACCCACAGATTAATCAATCTCATATCAGCAGTGCAGTCAGACTGGGACGGTGAGGGCACTAGACGGGGAATGTTGCTATCGTTGGATATTCAGAAAGCGTTTGACTCCCTTTCTTGGGAGTATTTATTCAATGTACTACACCGATATGGCTTTGGCGAACGCTTTTTGACTCTCATCGGAACGCTTTATGACACTCTGTCAGCATCGTTGATGCTACGAGGATACTCCTCTAGGCCTCTTCCGATTAGAAGGGGCACAAGACAGGGCTGCCCACTGTCCCCGCTCCTGTTTGTCCTTGCGATAGAGCCACTGGCTATTAGGATTAGGGAGTGTCAGGATGTCCAGGGGATTACGTGTGGAAATAGAGAACATAAATGCTTACTCTTCGCCGACGACCTACTGCTAACACTGACATCACCAGTTACTTCCCTCCCCAATTTACATGCGATCCTACAACCCTTCTCTGAAATTTCGGGGTTGAAAATTAACCAGTCTAAATCTAAAGCGCTCAATCTCTCATTGTCGGAGGCCACACAGAAAGGCTCTTGAGTGCTCATATCAATTTAAATGGGAGCCAGAGGCACTGCCATACCTTGGTATCTATCTGACCACAACGATTCAGTCGTTGTACAGGAAGAACTATCCCCCACTTTATAAAAAACTGACTGAGAATCTAGCGAAATGGCAGGTTCATCCCCCATCGTGGTTCGGCAGACTACACTCCATTAAAATGAATGTGTTGCCTAGAATACTGTATTTGTTCCGCACTCTACCGGTGGCTCTACTATGAAGGGATCTTCAACTACTGCAAAATGGAATCCTTCGGTTTATTTGGGGAAATAAGAGGCCCAGGGTGAACAGAAGCACAATGTACACTTTAAAGAAACATGGGGGGCTGGGCCTGCCGGATCTGCAGAAATACTTTCATGCGGCTCAGCTGGCCCACCTCTCCAGATACCACTCACACCAACCACATGCTGTATGGATGGACATGGAATCTTATTCCTGTCGTCCCTCACAGATTTCGCAGATAATGTGGCTTCCAATGAAGGATAGACCACTGATATTGTGTCCCACCCTGTCACTGGCTCTGGCTATATGGGACAGACTGTCAAAAATACATAAATTCAGGTCACCCCACAATCCGCTAGCGCCATTATTGAACAATAATGAGTTCACCCCGGGCCTCTCTCCTCAACTATTTAGTTGGTGGACAAATAAAGGGCTACTGCGCATCGCTGACTTATGCAACCATAGGGGCATGCTTTCTGAACGAGCTCTGATAGATAAATTTGATATGCCGTCTTCTGAGAAGTTTCAATATGCTCAACTGCGCCATTATGTGCAGAGTGTGGCCCATAGGGGAGACCTGGGGTCCCTGACTCCCATGGAACAGCTAAGTAGACAATATGCCAAAATTAGAGGCCATTTATCGGCCATCTATACAATACTAAGGGGTGCAGCGAAGAAATTGAGTTATATGATCCAATGGGAGCACACATCGGTGATAGAGGCAAACTACAAGGTTTTGTTAAGGTGGTACATGGTCCCAACCAGATTGGCCGCTTTTATACCAGGAGCAACGTCCCAATGTTTTAGGGGCTGCGGCCAGGTGGGGACCACCTACCATATTTGGTGGTCATGCCCGAAGGTCAGAAGGTTTTGGATTAGAGTGTATAACCTTGTCTATACAATCACGGGCCTGAACCTGAAAAAATCACCTAAGCTGGCCCTCTTGGGGGGTAAAGCGGTAGAGGCCTCCAAGCATCAGCAGAGGCTCCTCACTTTTCTATTTATTTCAGCTAAGATTACCATAGCACGTAACTGGAGGTCTGCCGCATTACCGATAGCCCAGCTCAAACATAAAATGTCATGGTTAATGCTTAACGAACGGCTATCTGCGCTGTCTCAAGACAGGATGGGAATGTTTCACAGAATATGGGACCCATGGATTGTCTATCTAACTAACGATCCCAGGACATGCATTGCTTAATGCTATTATAGTAGTAAGGACTCGAGGATCTAGGACCACAGCTCTCCCCCAGCTCTCCCCCAATTCTCTTCCTTCCCCACCTTCTCCTATTCTCTACTCCTCTCTCCCCTTCTACTATTGGGTCTTTCCCCTCTTCTTTTCTGCTCTATGTTTTCTTCAAATCTCTCATTTAGCGGTGCTAGTTGCACGATTAGATACCTATAAAACATAAGAGGTAACAGCATCGGCAGGTGGGGTCATGTGTGATCCCGAGTCTTTGGCTATAGGACCTGAGTTGCCACCGACAGAGTGTTTTAAGAAATGACCGGTGTATTACTCAATTGTGCATTGTGCTAGATGTAATACTTAGCCGCATTGATGAGACTTTTGTTTGTATTGTATTGAAACCCTTCAATAAACATATTGAAACATAGATATATGTAGCAACATTCAGCACTTTATCTGAAGGTGGTCTGCACATCTTATACTCTTTTTTTACGCTATCTTTTTATATGATACTTACACATCAGCTATGTTTTGCACGGTGCACTTTATTATTACTATGCAGGTATAAGTACAATTGTTTGCAATACTAGATATAGATTTGCTACAGTATTGAAGATTATCACTATTATTCGCTTGAACCTGCTAGTTTATGTTATTTTGGACACTTTGAGCCCTACACTATTGAATATTATTACCATTTCTTACTATTCACTTATTTAAGAGATTTGCATAGTTACTGGCTTTTTTAATATTGACTAGGGATATGCTGTTCGCCCGTTCGGCGAATTCTGAACGTTATGGGCCGCTCGCGCCAAATTCGTGTGACGCTTACGGCCCACAATGCACTGCGATGGCGCAGTGCATTGCTGCCTCATGATTGGCCAAACATGCACTGTAACCCCGCATGCTTGGCCAATCACAGCGCCGGCAGCGAGGAGAGCCATGATTGGCCACAGGCAGGATGCCTGTGGCCAATCATAGCTCAGGCTGTGTAGTACACGCCCCACACTATATAAGGCCGCCAGCGCGGCGGCCTTGTGTAGTGTGTTGGCGTCTGTAGCAGTTAGTGGGTGTTCTGTGTACCTTCAACACAGTATACACCGATTGTTATCGCCCGATTTTTCGTTCTTGATCTTCTGTAGTGGTTGTTGTCTGCATGCCCTGACCGCAGTATACACCGCTATATTCACCTATATAGCTAGCTATATTTCTCTTTTTTAATAGGGCTTGCAGTCAGTGTTAGGAGATTGTGCGTGCTGTCTGCGTGCTCTGAACCCACTATACACCGCTATATCCACCTATATAGCTAACTATTTTGCTCATTTTACATAGAGCTTGCAGTCAGTGTTAGGAGATTGTGCATGCTGTCTGCGTGCTCTGAACCCAGTATACACCGCTATATCCACCTATATAGCTAACTATCTTGCTCATTTTAAATAGAGCTTGCAGTCAGTGTTAGGAGATTGTGCATGCTGTCTGCGTGCTCTGAACCCAGTATACACCGTTTTATCCACCTATATAGCTAACTATCTTGCTCGTTTTAAATAGAGCTTGCAGTCAGTGTAAGAAGATTGTGCGTGCTGTCTGCATGCTCTGAACCCAGTATACACCGCTATATCCACCTATATAGCTAACTATCTTGCTCGTTTTAAATAGAGCTTGCAGTCAGTGTTAGGAGATTGTGCGTGCTGTCTGCGTGCTCTGAACCCAGTATACACCGCTATATCCACCTATATAGCTAACTATCTTGCTCGTTTTAAATAGAGCTTGCAGTCAGTGTTAGGAGATTGTGCGTGCTGTCTGCGTGCTCTGAACCCAGTATACACCGCTATATCCACCTATATAGCTAACTATCTTGCTCGTTTTAAATAGAGCTTGCAGTCAGTGGTAGGAGATTGTGCGTGCTGTCTGCGTGCTCTGAACCCAGTATACACTGCTATATCCACCTACATAGCTCTTCTCTATTTGAGCCATCTGCCATCTGCAGGAGTTAATGGAAGTTGTGTGTGCCTCCAGCACAATATACAATACCCAATTGCTGGTTTTCCCAACTCCCTTCAGGCCATTACCATGTCTGGAAGGCCAGCAAGGAGAGGCAGACAGGCGCGAGCCGATAAAAGAGGGCAAGCAGGCTCTGTGTTTAGAGACAACAGTGCTGGTCGTGGGACACGCTTGTCCTTCTTTTCGGCAGCTGGACATGTTGAGCCGCAATATGCCACGACTTGGTAGAGTGGATGACCAAGCCCTCTTCATCCTCCTCATCATCTCTCACCCAGGCTCAGGGTACTAGCAAAGCAGCTGCCAACACATCGTCTTCCCTCCTCTTAATGTCATCATCAGTGACTCCTTCCCTAGACCCACCACGTCCTCCTGAGGAGTCTCCTGAACTCTTTGAGCACAGTGTTGGGTACTGCTCCAGGAGGATGCCCAGTGTTTTGTAGGCTCTGATGATGATACTCAGCTAGAGGAAGGCAGTAGCGTGAATGCAGAGAGAGGGGATGCTCAAGAAGAACAGCAATCTGGCAGTCATGTTCCACAAGCTGCAGCATACTGCCAGGTTTAACACAAAATCAAATAAATGGTGCTGCGCTCCCTTAAACCAATAAACTATGTGAATAAAATAATCCGTATAAAGTGCTAACAAATAATTATACGTAAAATACCAGTGAATAGACTCTGATTATCGTGACCAATCGTGATCGGTGATTAAAGTGTCTTGTGCAAGCAAAAAATACAATATATAATATATATATATGTGCAAAATCTGCAAAATCGCATAAACCACAACAAAGTCGCATAAAAAATCACACGGTGATGGTGATAAATACAGGCAAAATAATACCTCACAAGGTGTATTTAAAATGCCAAAACTAAATGAATGTGAATCACGCAGTGCGATTCAAACAAAATAAGTAAATCTCTTAAGCTGCAACATAAATAAAAAGTGACATGTGATCCATAAAGTGCTTCTCAAGGTAACAGGTGCCAGCAAAACACACAGGATGTGCACACTCTGGTGTCTCTTCAGTGTCCCGCACGTGGCAGTTAAGGTGGCCCCTTACCTTACTGCTGTAAGGTAAACAGCATATAGAGACCAGGATCTCAGATGATTTAAGCGGTATGCCCTTAGTTCCAAATGGGAGGTCTTATCCCCACATCAAGATGTCATAATGGCAGGATCTCACAGAGAAGGAAACAGGAGGGCTCCAATAGTGAAGTATGTATACACTCTTTAATATTTAAAATCAACAAGGTGGAGAGGTACTCACAAACAATCAGTTAAATAAAGCGCAAGGTACACAGCCGAGTATTCCGTTCGTCTCTCGGACGTGACTTCCGGTATCCAAACAAACGCTTCCTATTCCGACGCGTGTCGTCATGTGTCACATGACTTCATCAGGGAATGGATTATGGGTATACGGAAGTGTCTTTTATATTGTTATATGCGGCGGCCATTTTCCCGAAGTCTCCTATTAGTTAAAATTGAATCGGCCATTTTCCCGAGGTCCGGGCTACACCCGCGGCCATCTTCCCTATGTCTAACTGTCGGCCATTTTTTGATAACCTCCCATAGGAGGGTATTCGATGGCAAAATACGACTACATTCGCCATCTGTCTCTCAACAGTGGCCATTTTCTAGAGGACCGGGTTTCACCCACGGCCATTTTTCTTGTGCCAGGCCGGCGGCCATTTTCCCGAAGTCCTCTCATAGGGATACATTATAAAGTGCATTCGCCTATAGTATTTTCAAATAGATAGATAAGACCTATACCCATCAACGTAACTATCACGCACCAACTGTATATTAGCTATCTACTGCCTGACATTCAATACATCAGGGCTGTTGTATGTGAGGGACCATGCAGGTGCTTAAAAACTGTACTCCAGAGAGATACGGTCCCCATTTAAAGGGGCTTTGCTTAAAATAACTTAAAAACAAGGGGAGGATTTTGGGGGGGGGGGGGTTAGAAGAAACCCCAAAATACTGTATATAAAACCTAATATGTAAAAACGATAAAAAATATATTAATAACGTCGAATTTAAAATATATGGGTAATTAATGTTATCTGCTCCCAATGTGAGAGCTATGTATTACCAACCATTTATAGAGCAATAATCTAAAAAGACTTAATAAAATACAGAATTATATCCAGATTATAAAATTTTAAAACTCAAGGGTAGGTAAAAGCGGATACCGAGAATAACGTCCAAGATACCGAAAAAAAATAACACAAATCAGTAGTACATATTCTAATCCTCTATATACCCTTAGCTATCCTAAACATTATATCACTAAAAGTCACTAATAAAACAGTTTACATCAAACTCTATATTCAGGCCTTGGGGTGAGAAAGTATCTAAGATAAAAATCCATTTAGATTCTAATTGGCTGAGTGTCCTGACTTTGTGGCTGCCTCTCCAATGTTTTTTGTAGGGTTCAATCCCCCAAAAAGTAAGGTGAGTGGGGTCCCTATTATGGTGAGTGCTAAAATGTCTGGACACACTGTGTTTATCAAAGCCACTAATAATGTTTTTTACATGTTCCTTAATCCTTACTTTTAATGGCCTTTTTGTTTGCCCTACGTATTGTATGCCACAGCTACATTGGAGGACGTATACGGCTCCTTACAACTTATGAAATCTTTAATTTCATATGAATTACCAGTACTTGTCGACATAAAGTAAAATTTCTTCTCAGCAGGTCTTTTAATTCTTGTACAGGCATAGCAGCGTTTACATGGGTAAAATCCTTTTCCAGTGAAGAATGTAACCCCATTAAATGGTGGATCGGGGACGTTCTTCACAATCTTGTCTCTTAATGTTGGGGCCTTCTTATAAATGAATTTAGGGTGTTGAGGTAGAATTTCCTGTAGATGTACATCTGACCGTAATATATGCCAATGCTTTTTAATCATTTTTTCAATACTTTTATATTGCATATTATAGTTTAGTATTATTGGTACTTCATTCGGTTTATTAATAATAGGTTCTTTGTCCTTTATTAATGTTGTTCTATCCATCTCTTTTACTTCTGAGATTTTGCTCTCAATGTCTACACTCCTATATCCTTTATCAGTAAATCTTTGTCCAATTTTATTTGCTTGCATCAGAAAATCCCCAGGGAGGGAGCAGTTCCTTCGTAACCTGATCAATTGTCCCTTTGGGATGTTACATAGCCATGTACAGTGGTGGCAGCTATCTACTGGCAAGTAACTATTTATATCAACATTTTTAAAATGTGTTTTAGTATATAGTTTATTGTCTTCTTGCCAAATTTCTAAATCCAAAAATGAGATTAGTTTCTCACTTATTTCCCATGATAGGATAATACTTCTATTATTATTATTCAATTTTTCTAAAAACGTGATCAGGCTATCTCTTTCTCCTTTCCACAATATTAGGATGTCATCAATATATCTCTTGAAAATTACTAATTCTTCTGGGGGTTTGAATACCGACTCTTCTTCCCATTGGGACATGAATAAGCATGCCACACTAGGTGCAAACTTCGCCCCCATTGCGACTCCTATTTTCTGATGATAGTAACTTCTGTCGTACCAAAAATAACTGTTTTTCAAACAAAAATCTAAACATTTAATTAAATATTTCCTCTGACAGCATGGCAAGGTGGAAAATTTTCTCAGTCCCCATTTCGCAGCTTCACACGCCTGATAGTGCTGAATTATTGTATATAACGACGCAACGTCTGCAGTTGCTAATATCCATGGTGTATCACCTTTAGGTACTTCTTCAATCAATTGTAATACCTGTTTTGTGTCTCTCAAGTAAGCTGTGGTCTGTTTCACTACAGGTTGTAGGTAATTATCCAAATATTGTCCAATTCTTGAGGTAAGGGAATCGATCCCATTAACTATGGGTCTCGGTGGTGGATTCATGTTATCTTTATGTATTTTAGGCATCGAATATATAACAGGAGTTCTACATGACTCCGGAATTAGATATTTCGCTTCCTTCTTATTCAAAATGTTTTTCTTTAACCCCAGATGTATAACTTGTTTAAGTGCCTTCCTGCATTTAAATATAGGGTTGCTAGGTAATAGTGCGTATGTATCTCTGTCTTCCAATAGATCCTTCATAGTGTCTTTGTATTGTGATTTAGAGAGAATTACAATCCCACCCCCTTTATCTGCGGGGCGGATAACAATATCTTTTCTCTTTACTAGTTTATTTATACCGCATTTTATATATTTTGGTCCTACTGATTTCTTAATTTTCAAATCCTTTAGCTCTTGGAACACTGCTTTTTTAAAAACATCTACATGTTTATTATTGTTTATAGGTGGGTTAAAAATAGACTTATTCCTTAACCACTTGGGATCCGCGCTATTGCCAAATGACGGCATTAGCGCGGACCTACTTTTCCGGGACTACGTCTATTGACGCCCCCTGAGGGGCGCGCGCGGCGCGCTCTGTGATCGGCGAGTCCGACCCCTTATCACGTGATCAGCTGTCAGCCAAGGACAGCTGATCATGTGATAGAACGGAGCCGGTAATCGGCTATCATTCCTCCTCGCGCTGACAGCGCGAGGAGAAAAAAAAAGAGCCGATCACCGGCGGCCGTGATCGGAACATCAGTCCCGATCATGGCCAGCCCTGCTAGTGCAAAAATGACCTGTTTGCAAAAATTTTTAGCAAACTATTAAACATGATTTTTTTTTTTGCATCTTTTTTTGTTTGTTTAGCAAAAAATAAAACTCTGAGCTGTAATTAAATACCACCAAAAGAAAGCTCTATTTGTGGGAAAAAAATGATAAAAATTTCATTTGGGTACAGTGTTGTATGCCTGCGCAATTGTCATTCAAAGTGCATCAGCGCTGAAAGCTGAAAATTGGTCTGGGACTGAGGGGGGGTTTAAGTGCCCAGTAAGCAAGTGGTTAAAGAGCTGTGAACCACATCTGAATTATCCACAGGTAAACGTTTTTTAAAAGGGTTACTGGCTATATACTTTTTTATATTCAGTGTTCTAACATATTTTTGGATTTGTATATAGGTCTCAAACTTATCCAGATTTTTAACTGGTGCATATTTCAAACCTTTATCTAGCACCCCCCATTTTTTTCGGTATCTTGGACGTTATTCTCGGTATCCGCTTTTACCTACCCTCGAGTTTTTAAATTTTATAATCTGGATATAATTCTGTATTTTATTAAGTCTTTTTAGATTATTGCTCTATAAATGGTTGGTAATACATAGCTCTCACATTGGGAGCAGATAACATTAATTACCCATATATTTTAAATTCGACGTTATTAATATATTTTTTTATCGTTTTTACATATTAGGTTTTATATACAGTATTTTGGGGTTTCTTCTAACCCCCCCCCCCCCCAAATCCTCCCCTTGTTTTTAAGTTATTTTAAGCAAAGCCCCTTTAAATGGGGACCGTATCCCTCTGGAGTACAGTTTTTAAGCACCTGCATGGTCCCTCACATACAACAGCCCTGATGTATTGAATGTCAGGCAGTAGATAGCTAATATACAGTTGGTGCGTGATAGTTACGTTGATCGGTATAGGTCTTATCTATCTATTTGAAAATACTATAGGCGAATGCACTTTATAATGTATCCCTATGAGAGGACTTCGGGAAAATGGCCACCGGCCTGGCACAAGAAAAATGGCCGTGGGTGAAACCCGGTCCTCTAGAAAATGGCCACTGTTGAGAGACAGATGGCGAATGTAGTCGTATTTTGCCATCGAATACCCTCCTATGGGAGGTTATCAAGAAATGGCCGACAGTTAGACATAGGGAAGATGGCCGCGGGTGTAGCCCGGACCTCGGGAAAATGGCCAATTCAATTTTAACTAATAGGAGACTTTGGGAAAATGGCCGCCGCATATAACAATATAAAAGACACTTCCGTATACCCATAATCCATTCCCTGATGAAGTCATGTGACACATGACGACACGCGTCGGAATAGGAAGCGTTTGTTTGGATACCGGAAGTCACGTCCGAGAGACGAACGGAATACTCGGCTGTGTACCTTGCGCTTTATTTAACTGATTGTTTGTGAGTACCTCTCCACCTTGTTGATTTTAAATATTAAAGAGTGTATACATACTTCACTATTGGAGCCCTCCTGTTTCCTTCTCTGTGAGATCCTGCCATTGTGACATCTTGATGTGGGGATAAGACCTCCCATTTGGAACTAAGGGCATACCGCTTAAATCATCTGAGACCCTGGTCTCTATATGCTGTTTACCTTATAGCAGTAAGGTAAGGGGCCACCTTAACTGCCACGTGCGGGACACTGAAGAGACACCAGAGTGTGCACATCCTGTGTGTTTTGCTGGCACCTGTTACCTTGAGAAGCACTTTATGGATCACATGTCACTTTTACTTTATGTTGCAGCTTAAGAGATTTACTTATTTTGTTTGAATCGCACTGCGTGATTCACATTCATTTGGTTTTGGCATTTTAAATACACCTTGTGAGGTATTATTTTGCCTGTATTTATCACCATCACCGTGTGATTTTTTATGTGACTTTGTTGTGGTTTATGCGATTTTGCAGATTTTGCACATATATATATATATTATATATTGTATTTTTTGCTTGCACAAGACACTTTAATCACCGATCACGATTGGTCACGATAATCAGAGTCTATTCACTGGTATTTTACGTATAATTATTTGTTAGCACTTTATACAGATTAATTTATTCACGTAGTTTATTGGTTTAAGGGAGCGCAGCACCATTTATTTGATTTTGTGTTATACTTTTCAGTGGTAGGGTCTATACCTCTGTCGGTGCTCTGCTGCAACCCTAATTCGGTTTTAGGTAGATTATATTTATGATAGCGCAGGGATATTTTTAATGTCATTCAACTTACTAAATAAGCCACAAATCCCCGCTGCAATCATGGAGGTATTCTCTTTTATGGAGAAAAGAAAAATCAATTTAGAGGAAGTATTTAATGGCTCCGATTTGAATCCCCATAAAAACAGTGAGCTTGAAAGCTTAACGCGTAAATTGGGTCACAATATGGAGAAGAAGGTGAGTCTGTGGTGGAATATGACCACCTTCGAACAATATCTTAAAGATAAAATAGTACCCAGACGTCTTAGATGGGATGTTTCCCCTAATGATGGTCTTTTGGACCAGGAATCTATGGACGAATGGTTCAAGTTTTTTAATGAAAAAGGCCTAGAACTCCTGGAATTCTTATTGAAAAGAAAACAAAGGAAGTTGAAAAAAATTGAACAATCAATAGTAGAAATCAAAAATGAGTTAGAGATACATAAAGAGAAACCGGAATTTGTCTCTCTAACTACACAACTGAACAAAGATCTAAATAGGAAGGATAAGGAGGTTCAAAATAGGAAAAGTAAGAAGTACGCTAGGGATATTAATGATTTTAAAAACGATGAGGTATTCAAATGGCAGAATCAGACTGGCCATCCTGATCCTATTTCTACATTTTCCACACCGGAAAAAATTATACATGAAGATAAGACCCAAATAAGATCTGATCCAAACGAACAATCACGATATCCTCCAAGATATCCAAAAATGAATGGAGGTCAAAATGACCATAACTATTCCACTCCACAAAATTATGAGCAAAGACCATACTATACTTACAATACTCCACAGAACAAGGGAAAAAATCCGTTCTGGAAGAACAATAATTAGAAATTTCATAATGGTAACAACAATGGGAACCGACCAATATATGATCAGAGAGAAAATAGGGGCCCACCCCAGGCAACATATGCACCAAGAGGAAGAAGCCCACAGGGGACATATGGGCCACGAGGGAGGAGCCCACAGAGGACATATGGAACACGAGGAAGAAGTCCACCATACAATTATGGAAATGGACAGAGAGAAAATTGGAGACCCCCACAAAGAGAATATCGGTCATATGATCAGAACCCAGTACCATTGTATAATTATTATGCTCCATTAAGAGACTACAATGATGATGAGAGAGATGAAAGAATACAAAAGGATTATCCAGACTCATATCAGAATAGAGCTTTTTTAGAGAGAGGGATGGGGAACCATCCCCCAAAGCGTCTAATGGAACCAAGAGGCCAAAGAAACAGCCCAGGAAGAAGAGAGGAAAGAGAGCTGGTAGGAGAACACAGGCCAAGAAGAAATTAAAGGGTGAGGGTATCTTCAACCTGAGTGGCAAACCGCTGTCGCATGAAGAAATTGGGGTGCTAGATAAAGGTTTGAAATATGCACCAGTTAAAAATCTGGATAAGTTTGAGACCTATATACAAATCCAAAAATATGTTAGAACACTGAATATAAAAAAGTATATAGCCAGTAACCCTTTTAAAAAACGTTTACCTGTGGATAATTCAGATGTGGTTCACAGCTCTTTAAGGAATAAGTCTATTTTTAACCCACCTATAAACAATAACAAACATGTAGATGTTTTTAAAAAAGCAGTGTTCCAAGAGCTAAAGGATTTGAAAATTAAGAAATCAGTAGGACCAAAATATATAAAATGCGGTATAAATAAACTAGTAAAGAGAAAAGATATTGTTATCCGCCCCGCAGATAAAGGGGGTGGGATTGTAATTCTCTCTAAATCACAATACAAAGACACTATGAAGGATCTATTGGAAGACAAAGATACATACGCACTATTACCTAGCAACCCTATATTTAAATGCAGGAAGGCACTTGAACAAGTTATACATCTGGGGTTAAAGAAAAACATTTTGAATAAGAAGGAAGCAAAATATCTAATTCCGGAGTCATGTAGAACTCCTGTTATATATTCGATGCCTAAAATACATAAAGATAACATGAATCCACCACCGAGACCCATAGTTAATGGGATTGATTCCCTTACCTCAAGAATTGGACAATATTTGGATAATTACCTACAACCTGTAGTGAAACAGACCACAGCTTACTGGAGAGACACAAAACAGGTATTACAATTGATTGAAGAAGTACCTAAAGGAGATACACCACGGATATTAGCAACTGCAGACGTTGCGTCGTTATATACAATAATTCAGCACTATCAGGCGTGTGAAGCTGCGAAATGGGGACTGAGAAAATTTTCCACCTTGCCATGCTGTCAGAGGAAATATTTAATTAAATGTTTAGATTTTTGTTTGAAAAACAGTTATTTTTGGTACGACAGAAGTTACTATCATCAGAAAATAGGAGTCGCAATGGGGGCGAAGTTTGCACCTAGTGTGGCATGCTTATTCATGTCCCAATGGGAAGAAGAGTCGGTATTCAAGAACCCCCCAGAAGAATTAGTAATTTTCAAGAGATATATTGATGACATCCTAATATTGTGGAAAGGAGAAAGAGATAGCCTGATCACGTTTTTAGAAAAATTGAATAATAATGATAGAAGTATTATCCTATCATGGGAAATAAGTGAGAAACTAATCTCATTTTTGGATTTAGAAATTGGGCAAGAAGACAATAAACTATATACTAAAACACGTTTTAAAAATGTTGATATAAATAGTTACTTGCCAGTAGATAGCTGCCACCACCGTACATGGCTATGTAACATCCCAAAGGGACAATTGATCAGGTTACGAAGGAACTGCTCCCTCCCTGGGGATTTTCTGATGCAAGCAAATAAAATTGGACAAAGATTTACTGATAAAGGATATAGGAGTGTAGACATTGAGAGCAAAATCTCAGAAGTAAAAGAGATGGATAGAACAACATTAATAAAGGACAAATAACCTATTATTAATAAACCGAATGAAGTACCAATAATACTAAACTATAATATGCAATATAAAAGTATTGAAAAAATGATTAAAAAGCATTGGCATATATTATGGTCAGATGTACATCTACAGGAAATTCTACCTCAACACCCTAAATTAATTTATAAGAAGGCCCCAACGTTAAGAGACAAGATTGTGAAGAACGTCCCCGATCCACCATTTAATGGGGTTACATTCTTCACTGAAAAAGGATTTTACCCATGTAAATGCTGCTATGCCTGTACAAGAATTAAAAGACCTGCTGAGAAGAAATTTAACTTTATGTCGACAAGTACTGGTAATTCATATGAAATTAAAGATTTCATAAGTTGTAATACGGAAGGAGCCGTATACGTCCTCCAATGTAGCTGTGGCCTACAATACGTAGGGCGAACAAAAAGGCCATTAAAAGTAAGGCCGCGTACACACGGGCGGACTGTCTGACGGACTTGGTCCGCTGAAACGTGTTTCAGCGGACAGTCCGCTCGTGTGTGGGCTTCAGCGGACTTTTTCAGCAGACAGTCTGGCAGACTAAGTCTTTTGGAATTTCCGTAATATTGTCCGTCCAACTTTGGTTTCAGCGGACAGTCCGCTCGTGAGTAGGCAAGTTGGACGGACTAAGTATGACGCATGCCCAGAAAGGATTTACAGGGCGGAAGCGCTCGGTCTTGTAAAACTAGTGTTCGTATTGAAGCTAGCATATTCGTCATGCTGCTAATTTTGTGTTTTTTTAATATAGCCCGTTCTTTTCTTCTTCATAATGCAAGAAAAGTGAAGTAGCTTTGCTGCTTATATTCACACAGAGTTATCCCAAATGTTTTTATTCATCCTCATCCTATGATTAATATTCCAATTTTATAAAAATATTTAAAAAAAAAATTGAAAAAAACAAAAAACAAAAAAAAATATATATATATAAAAAAAAATATATATATATATATATATATATATATATATATATATATAGATATAGATAGATAGATATATATATTTAAAAAAATTATAGAATTTATATATTACTATATATTTTTGGAACTACTATTGTCAGTTAAAAATTATTTATTTATTTATTTATTTTTTTGTGGTGGGGGGGGGGGGGGGTTTGAAACAAGATGGACTTGCGTTTTTTTTGGCCAAGCAGGACTATGTAAGTAGAGATAGATAGATAGATAGATAGATAGATAGATAGATAGATAGATAGATAGATAGATAGATAGATAGATAGATACCCAAACCAGCATTTTAGCTTACACATGATTGAATGTTCAAAATCAGCAGAGCTTCCCCTCATTTCAAATGTTAAGCCTCAAATTTACAGCGACTGCACTTCCAAGTGCACTTGCAGTGCTTTAAAAATTGCACTTGAAGTTAGCATATTTCTAATAACATGAACGTATGTTTTGTAAATAACCCCCAGAGTCTTTTGACATGTACCTGCCTACTCACAAATAAACTCTGTTTTTTTAAGCCAAAATAACAAAAAAAAAACATACAATATTTTTGGAAATAATAAATATTTATTTTTCGTCAGAACAAAACTAAATCAAGAGGGAGGCAACACTGGAGACAATTTTGAAGTTTGTGAAGCCTTTTGTCCCCCAGGCACACATCAAGTGAGTGGCCACCAAAATTCAGAACTTGTGTAACATGTAAATAGGGAGCACAACATGGTCCTAGAATCCCAAAGACCAGGAACAGCAGCAGATGAGATCTATGTCCCCAGACTGTGGTACTACAACAGCCTGCGTCTTCTGTCAGAGCAGACTGAATTCAGGCACTTCCGACTCTTCCGTCTAGCCTTCCCTCCACGCTTCGCTGGAGGCTGTGCCTCTGGTGGTGGACTTGTGGTAGGAGGAGGAGGAGGAGCAGTAGGGTATGTGTTATACAGTCTGGTGGTCGGTGTAAGCTCACCCTTCAGACCCCGTTGAATCGCATCAAAAAAAATGGCTTGGCACAAGTTGCGCTGTGCCTTCTCCATTTCTAGTAACTTGCTTGCCAATTATGTACCGTAGGCTTCCTCAGGATTGGGGGGTTTGCTCAGCACTTGGGTGGCTTGGCGTATAAGTGCCAATGACTCCTCCTCTGTCCGTGTCATCCTCCTGGGCCTTTTGCTGGCTAGGCGGAGGGGAGGGACCTGGCTTTCGGTCCGACTCCTGCTGGGCCCAGCTAGCTCCTGTGTGTGGCTGGTCCCGGCCTCCTCCTCCATACCACTGGTCCCGGCCTCCTCCTGGGTGAGCTCATCCTGTGTAAAAAACAAAGAAATCAATAACTAAAATATGTCTATATTTTGAAATCATCAATCACTAACAATTTTACAGTTCTCACTTGCAAATACATTTGTCTTGAAATACAAAAGGCTATCATTTTGACACCATCATTTTTCCATCAGTTCACCAAGATTTGAGCCACATTTGTGGAAACTACTGTATCCTTATATCTAATTTAATTTGTGATGAAATCCTATATTTGGAAGCAATTCAAACATTGAACTGTACATCATTAATATTTGAGCAATCCTAACTTTAGAAACTAAAATATACCTGGCTCCAGCTGGGCGCATCAACTTCGTCCATCAAGGAAGGGTCTGGATCTTCCAGGGATGGCTCACCTGAGGTGGAGGGAAGGGTGGAGGGAAGGGTAGACGGAAGAGTAGAAAGTGACTGCCTGGCTTCTGACGTGTCATCCAGAAAACGCAGCCTGTCGTAATACCACAGCCTAGGTACATAGATCTGACCTGCTGCTGCTCCTGATGTTTGGGAGTCTAGGACCTTTTTGCGCTCCCGCCTATACACGTTACGCAGGTTCTGAATTTTGTTGCTCACAAAGTCAATGTCTGCCAGGGGGAGTCGGGTTTGCACAAACGTCAAAATTGTCCCCAGTGTATTCCTCCGGCCAGGACGGCTGGAATATTGTGGGTGTTTGGAATCCCACAGGCTCCTGTGCGACTCTATTATATCGATAAATGTGGAGAGGAAGGCCTCCTCCTTAAAGGGGTCTGGGGTATACTTTTGCATTTTGATTTCTGAAAAAAAAAATAAAAAAAAATAATGTCAGACCAAATGCACACTATTTATATTGTGACAATGTAGGCGAGACCCACACTACACCCACACACACACTACCACACACGCTACCGCCCCCACACACAAACTACCCCCCCACACACCCACACTACCCCCACACACTACCCCACACACACTACCCCCCCACACCCACACTACCCCCACACACTACCCCCCCCACACACACACTAGCCCCACACACTACCCCCCCACACACACACTACCCCCCCACACCCACACTACCCCCACACACTACCCCCCCCACACACACACTACCCCCCCACACCCACACTACCCCCACACACTACCCCCCCACACCCACACTACCCCCACACACTACCCCCCCACACACACACACACACACACACACTACCCCCCCCATACACCCACCCCCACCCCCACACTACCACACAAAACACCAACCCCACTCAACCACCAACCCACATAAAAATCTATTAACCATCAACAAGGTGAAATATCACTATATACATTCCTAACGCAGGCTTAAAATGAAAATAAAATAAAAAGATAACCATCTTACCGTCGCGTGTAGCACTCGCTGCTTCCGTTCGGACAAGCGTACGGCCTCGCGGTAACGCTTTATATACAGCGCATGCGTTCAAGCTCCGCCTGCGTCGCCCACGTTGCCCGCCCCTGACGTTCCGTGTGACCGTATTTCCCCGCCCCTTTTACCCTCGTTCCGCTGTGGGAGATTGATAGGTGAAAATGGCGGACGGAATTTCAGTGAGCAGCGCGGAGGAAAGCCCTCAACCACATGCTTCCGGAGCAAGGAAGAGATATAAGGCCACAAACATGGTCTTTAAAGAGATGGTGGATATATTGAGAAGGGAGGATTACGATGGGGAAAATGGCCCGTATCCCAAACCCAATATCCGCAAAAATGGCATCATGGATATAGTTGCCGAAACTTTGCACAGCAAATTTGGGGTCCGAAGAGGCAAGGATCAGCTCCGGAAACGATGGTCCGACATCAAATCCAGGGAGCCGGACCAATACCATCGAATCAAAAAGGCCCTGAAAAAAAGTGAGTAAACTCCGCGTTTATCGTGACTGTCGGACATAATTGTTCGTATAGGTATACGATATATTTGTAAATCTGGCGAATTTGATCGTTCGTGTGGTTAATAGTTCATGTAATGAGCGAATATGCTTGTTCGTATATGTGGACGTAAATAGCATGGATTTGTATATGGTGTAAATTTATCTGGTGTTTGATTAGATTTTAATTAGTTATTAATTTTTTGGTATTGTTCATGATAAACTGAATTGTCACACTCAGTTTAGGATATAAATTTTTAATAAAGTTTCATAAATTTATTCAGTGTAATGTAGTCTCAATAAAAAAATGAGATAGATAGATAGATAGATAGATAGATAGATAGATAGATAGATAGATAGATAGATAGATAGATAGATAGATAGATAGATAGATAGATAGATAGATAAAATGCTGGTTCAACATCTGGACTGGGAATCATTTAGTGTAGTTTGGGACATCATAGAACATTTTTTGACATAATCACACACAGGTACTCCAGGGGATGATTCGAGTGTGTCCGTCTGTGAAACTTGGACAAAAGATATAAAGTATCACAGTTTGGTTAAAGGCTAGGTTCACATTGCTGCAATGTACGAGATCGAATGTGATTTGCACCGCACTGCAGTGCAAATCACATGTGATCTCTGTGTGATGCGATTTCAGCCATACATATAGTATGGCTGAATTCGCATCGCATCCGGCCCAAACTTGTACATGGCCCTTTTTTTAGTCCACAGCCGAATCGGATCACATGGGTGTTCACACCATGTGGTCCGATTCCTGTCCGAGTTTAAAGATTGCACTGTGATATGAGAAATAATTTGGAGGTGTCAATAAAACTTTACACTGACACTCCCAGCAGGTCACATAGGGCAGTGCGAACTGCCTCCGGGAGGCATGCGATGCGTGAAACCACAGTAGATTTGCAGCGTTCGCACATCGCAGCAGTCTGAACACAGCCTAACTAAAAAAATGTCATTTTAATGATGTATTAAACTAGGATCTTGTAATAACCAGCTAATAATTGTACACCACTTCAAACCAATGTTTCATATTCCAATTTCTGAACTCAAATATCACTATGCTTAAAAGTATACCTTTTTTTTTTTGTTTTTTCATTCTCATAGGGGAACAAAGACTCAGACAAGAGGCGGAGCAGCCCAGGACCCCCCGACCTCACCAGCCTGATTGGGCAGTTAGCCCAAGCCCCGTGTCCGTGATGGAGCTGCCCAGCCCAGTGTCCGAGAGGGAGCAGCCCAGCCCAGTGTCCGAGCTGGATCAGCCCAGCCCAGGGCTAGATGTGGAGGAGGAAGAGGTGGTGGAGATACGCACCCCACAAAGTGAGTGTCTGACAACCCAGCTTAAGGTAAACAATTAATGGCTGTATATTTTAACCAATTTTTTATCTACACATGTTTTTAGGTGATGATCTGGTTGTGGAAGGACAAGCCGCTGAGCCATTTTCCACAGACAGTGCCCAGAGGCTGATTGGGCAGATCATGGCCTGGAATGGCAACATTGATTTGATGGAGAACAACATCCATGCCATGCAACAACAACTGGACACTATGAGGCAGGAAATGAAGAACATGATCGATGTTTTAGGGAGAATCTAAGCCCCTTTTCCCTAAAAGGAAAGATCATGTTCTTCATTTCCTTGCCAAAAATTTTTTAATGTTTTTATAACATTGTTTTTAGAGGGCAAATTTTGAAGATGCACACGGTGTGTCAACATGTGCTATGTGCCATCAGAGGATCGCAATGTACGCATTTGGTGTTTGCAAACCCTTCCTCATTCTAGTATGTGAGAGGAAGGGATTGCACCCACCAAACACGTCCATTGATCACTCATGATGGTACATAGCACATGTTGACATTACCAATTTTTGGTGTGCATCTTCAAAATTTGGCTTTACCCCTTGTTTTCTGTAAATAGTTAAAAATTTTATTTTATGTATTTTTTTTATAATTTTATTTTATATATATATATAGATATATCTATATATTTATATGTTTCCCAAAAAAAAAAAAATAAATTACAAAAAAAAAACAAAACAAAAAGAAAAATATCTAAAAAAAGAGGCACTGGTTGGAATGTGCACTATTAAAAATTCCAAAAAAAAGATGTGTGTGTGTGTGTGTGTGTACTTCTTTCAATACTCAATACCAGTTTGGGAAGTCATTTTGTGTTTTCTGTCACAAAAGGCCTTATTTACTACTGGCAAAAACCACTTTGCAATACAAATGCACTAGGACAGGAATATGCAATTAGTGGAAATCCAGCTGTTGCAGAACTACAAGTCCCATGAAGCATAGCAAGACTGACAGCCACAAGCATGAGACCCAGAGGCATGATTGACTTGTAGTTTTGCACCAGCTGGAGGTTGGCCAATTGCATATCCCTGAATTAGGAGAATGTAGGAGACAAGCACCGTGAAAAGCAAACAAGAACCAAACTTAAAAATTTGAACAGACAATACATATTTCAAGAAAAATAAATTTTTATTGGTCAGCTGGCATTGGAATAGCCCCCCTACCATTAAAATAGCTGACATACTGGTCACGCACCTCACGTGCTGTTTGGGGGGCTAAGCCAGGAAGGGCATGATCCAGCCCTGTGAGTTCTGGTAATATTAGTCCGGCCTCAGGCCCAATAGGTTGCAGGTACTGGTTCCCTGAAAGTTTGCGGAGAAAATTGTGCAAAATGCAGCAGCAAAGAATCACATAGTTCAGTTTATACTCTGCTAAGTTGATCGCTGTCAGTAACAGATGGAACCGGCTGGCCATAATGCCAAAGGCATTCTCCACAACCCTTCTTGCTCTGGCCAGCCGGTAATTAAAAACACTCCTCTCTGGGTGAGGGTCCTTTGGGGGAAGGGTTTCATCAGATGGTCACTCAGACCGAACGCTTCATCAGCTAGAAACACAAACGGTAGACCCTCCACATTCTCGGCATCTGGTGGCAAGTCCAGGCCACCAGTGATGAGACGGTGGCAGAACTCGGTCTGCCTAAAGACTCCTCCGTCAGACATCCGGCCGTTCTTCCCCACATCCACATAAAGAAAGTCACATTGTGCTGACACCACCGCCATTAGCACCACACTATGGAACCCCTTATAATTCCAATAGTAGGACCCCGAATGGGGTGGGGGCACAATCCTCACATGTTTCCCGTCGATCGCCCCTCCGCAGTTGGGAAAGTCCCAACGGGCAGCGAATTGGGAAGCCACAGTCTGCCATTCCTGTGGCGTGGAAGGAAACTGGGGAGTCAAACACAGGAAAAAAATAAAAATTAGTCATTAAATCAAAACAATTCATAACAAATAAAACTCAAAAACATTTTGGAACAACAGTTAAACTGAAATATTGAAAAAAAAATTCTGCCAAAAAAAAAAAATAGACAGCCCAATTCACAGATTACTCAGCCCTCTGATGGACCAGGGGACATAAGTTAGGTGGGTGAGTGGGGTGGGGGACTAATTAATGAGTAGACAATACCTGCAACCAATTTGAGTGGGGTGGGGGGACTAATTCATGAGTAGACAATACCTGCAACCAATTTGAGTTGGGTGGGGGGACTAATTAATGAGTAGACAATCCCTGCAACCAATTTGAGTGGGGTGGGGGGACTAATTAATGAGTAGACAATACCTGCAACCAATTTGAGTTGGGTGGGGGGACTAATTAATGAGTAGACAATCCCTGCAACCAATTTGAGTGGGGTGGGGGGACTAATTAATGAGTAGACAATACCTGCAACCAATTTGAGTTGGGTGGGGGGACTAATTAATGAGTAGACAATACCCGCAACCAATTTGAGTGGGGTGGGGGGACTAATTAATGAGTAGACAATACCTGCAATCAATTTGAGTGGGGTGGGGGGACTAATTAATGAGTAGACAATACCTGCAACCAATTTGAGTGGGGTGGGGGGACTAATTAATGAGTAGACAATACCCGCAACCAATTTGAGTGGGGTGGGGGGACTAATTAATGAGTAGACAATACCTGCAACCAATTTGAGTAGGGGACTAATTAATGAGTATACAATCCATATATATATATATATATATATACACACAGGGTGTATACAAAGAGTATACAAAGGGTGGGCGGGGCGGCAGTAAAATAGTACAATGGAGCTGACAATATGAATTATAGAGAAAAACAGTCTCGGCTGTGGGTGTATAGGGGCCCAGGATTGCATGCTGAGGACGTTAGTGAAAGCAAATATGCACGTGGGACACAAAAAGGTAAAAAGCTCAAAAAAAATGACACAAAAAAAAAAAACCCATCACAAAAAAAAAAAAAATGCATGCATTCATATAAAGGGGACATTCACATCATATTCCTGTCATGGATATTAAAAGTCATGATGAAATGAATACAAACATACAATGCATATAATGCAATATTAAAAGAACAAACTTACCTTCATATATTCCTTCTGCAGGACCCGAATAATGGCAGAACAGGTCTCTGGAATAATGATCCCCAGAGCCTGGGGGGAGATGCCTGTCGAGAACTTGAGGTCTTGAAGGCTTCTCCCTGTCGCCAATTAGCGCAACGTGGCGACGAGCCTCTGCTCCGGAGTGATGGCTTGCCGCATGCAGGTATCCTGCCTGCTGATATAAGGGGTCAGCAAAGCCAGCAGACGGTGAAAAACGGGGTCCGTCATCCTGAGATAATTCCTGAAATCATCAGGATTATTCTCACGGATCTCACGGAGTAAAGGCATATGCGAGAATTGGTCATGCTGGCGCAACCAATTCTTTGTCCATGAACTCCTCCTCACCCTGTTCACAGACTGGGCTCGGGTCAAAGTATTAACCCCAACACCAAGCCCCAATATAGCACGAACTCGTTCCCGAGTACGACCACTCTCCATGGCTTTGAAACGGTCGGCTGGACAAACAAGCTCAACTGAACGCACAGAAGAACAGCCAGACCTATGAAGAACGACCTGAAACCCAGAAACGAGCGGACCAGAAGCGCCTAACAACAGGTACCAACTGATCCACGTGTACCGAAAGACAGATACAAACCTCACATGTAGACTGCGCCGCAGTAAACGGACAAATTAAGCTGAAGTCTGAAAAGCGCGAATCGTCTCTAACCAAACTTCTACTAACGCAAAGTCAGCAGAAGGAGCCCAAAGGGTGCTTTGCTGTGTCTTGGACTTCCTATTTCTAGTCCCGTCGTACGTGCTGTACGTCATTGCGCAAGCTTTCGGCGGACTGTCTGTTCATCGTGTGTGGTCAAGTCCATTCATTCGAAAGTAGGACGGACTGTCTGTCGGATTGTCTGACGGACTTAGTTGGCCAGACAGTCCGCCCGTGTGTACGCGGCGTAAGGATTAAGGAACATGTAAAAAACATTATTAGTGGCTTTGATAAACACAGTGTGTCCAGACATTTTAGCACTCACCATAATAGGGACCCCACTCACCTTACTTTTTGGGGGATTGAACCCTACAAAAAACATTGGAGAGGCAGCCACAAAGTCAGGACACTCAGCCAATTAGAATCTAAATGGATTTTTATCTTAGATACTTTCTCACCCCAAGGCCTGAATATAGAGTTTGATGTAAACTGTTTTATTAGTGACTTTTAGTGATATAATGTTTAGGATAGCTAAGGGTATATAGAAGATTAGAATATGTACTACTGATTTGTGTTAATTTTTTTCGGTATCTTGGACGTTATTCTCGGTATCCGCTTTTACCTACCCTCGAGTTTTAAAATTTTATAATCTGGATATAATTCTGTATTTTATTAAGTCTTTTTAGATTATTGCTCTATAAATGGTTGGTAATACATAGCTCTCACATTGGGAGCAGATAACATTAATTACCCATATATTTTAAATTCGACGTTATTAATATATTTTTTATTGTTTTTACATATTAGGTTTTATATACAGTATTTTGGGGTTTCTTCTAACCCCCCCCCCCCAAAATCCTCCCCTTGTTTTTAAGTTATTTTAAGCAAAGCCCCTTTAAATGGGGACCATATCTCTCTGGAGTACAGTTTTTAAGCACCTGCATGGTCCCTCACATACAACAGCCCTGATGTATTGAATGTCAGGCAGTAGATAGCTAATATACAGTTGGTGCGTGATAGTTACGTTGATCGGTATAGGTCTTATCTATCTATTTGAAAATACTATAGGCGAATGCACTTTATAATGTATCCCTATGAGAGGACTTCGGGAAAATGGCCGCCGGCCTGGCACAAGAAAAATGCCGTGGGTGAAACCCGGTCCTCTAGAAAATGGCCACTGTTGAGAGACAGATGGCGAATGTAGTCGTATTTTGCCATCGAATACCCTCCTATGGGAGGTTATCAAAAAATGGCCGACAGTTAGACATAGGGAAGATGGCCGCGGGTGCAGCCCGGACCTCGGGAAAATGGCCGATTCCATTTTAACTAATAGGAGACTTCGGGAAAATGGCCGCCGCATATAACAATATAAAAGACACTTCCGTATACCCATAATCCATTCCCTGATGAAGTCATGTGACACATGACGACACGCGTCGGAATAGGAAGCGTTTGTTTGGATACCGGAAGTCACGTCCGAGAGACGATTGGAATACTCGGCTGTGTACCTTGCGCTTTATTTAACTGATTGTTTGTGAGTACCTCTCCACCTTGTTGATTTTAAATATTAAAGAGTGTATACATACTTCACTATTGGAGCCCTCCTGTTTCCTTCTCTGTGAGATCCTGCCATTGTGACACCTTGATGTGGGGATAAGACCTCCCATTTGGAACTAAGGGCATACCGCTTAAATCATCTGAGACCCTGGTCTCTATATGCTGTTTACCTTACAGCAGTAAGGTAAGGGGCCACCTTAACTGCCACGTGCGGGACACTGAAGAGACACCAGAGTGTGCACATCCTGTGTGTTTTGCTGGCACCTGTTACCTTGAGAAGCACTTTATGGATCACATGTCACTTTTTATTTATGTTGCAGCTTAAGAGATTTACTTATTTTGTTTGAATCGCACTGCGTGATTCACATTCATTTAGTTTTGGCATTTTAAATACACCTTGTGAGGTATTATTTTGCCTGTATTTATCACCATCACTGTGTGATTTTTTATGCGACTTTGTTGTGGTTTATGCGATTTTGCAGATTTTGCACATATATATATTATATATTGTATTTTTTGCTTGCACAAGACACTTTAATCACCGATCACGATTGGTCACGATAATCAGAGTCTATTCACTGGTATTTTACGTATAATTATTTGTTAGCACTTTATACGGATTAATTTATTCACGTAGTTTATTGGTTTAAGGGAGCGCAGCACCATTTATTTGATTTTGTGTTATACTTTTCAGTGGTAGGGTCTATACCTCTGTCGGTGCTCTGCTGCAACCCTAATTCGGTTTTAGGTAGATTATATTTATGATAGCGCAGGGATATTTTTACTGTCATTCAACATACTGCCAGGTTTGCTACAGCGATGAAGAGGGAGGGGATGATGAGGGCACTGACTCCACGTGGGTGCCTGGTAGGAGAGAGGAGGAGGAGGAGGAGGAGGCACATGTGCAATGAGGCAGGATGCCCTCCGGGGGCCAGCTTAGGGGCAGCACACCGACTGAATCACACCGCAGAGCTCCACCTGTGCAGGGCGCTGCCTCTGCGCGTTATTCTAAAAGTTCTTTGGTGTGGGCCTTTTTTGAGATGAGTGCATCAGATCGCACCGCTGCTATTTGCAACATATGTCTCAAGCGTATCTCACATGGCCAAAACATCAGCCACTTGGGCACCACATGCTTGACCAGACATTTGTTGACCTGCCATGCAGCTCGTTGGCAAGCGTACCTCAAAGACCCACACCAAAGAACAAAGCGGACCTCTCCTTGCTCCTCATCAGCTGGGATCTCCAACCCCACTAGACCTTCAGTCCTCTCTGAAACCTGCTCTGAGAGGAATGAAGGTGTAGAATTAGGTGTGTCACAGCCAAGTGCTTCCGGGCACTCTGCTAGCAGTACACCCACGTCCGATTATAGCAGGCAAATGTCCCTGCCCCAGCTGCTGGACCGGCGAAAGAAGTTCACTCCCAGCCATCCACATGCCCAGAGGTTGAATGCTAGCTTGGCTAAATTGCTAGCACTTCAACTGCTGCCTTTTCAGTTGGTAGACTTGGCCCCCTTCCGTGAGTTTGTACAATGCGCGGTTCCTCAGTGGCAGGTCCCCAATCTCCACTTTTTTTCATGGAAGGCGATTCCGGCTCTCTACCGGCATGTGGAAGGCAATATCCTTGCCTCGCTGGACAGGGCGGTCAGCGGTAAGGTGCATATTACCGCTGACTCATGGTCCAGCAGGCATGGACAGGGACGTTACCTGTCTTTCACGGCCCATTGGGTCACTCTTCTGGCAGCTGGGAAGGATGCAGGACTAGGTGCAGTAGTGTTGGAGGTTGTTCCGCCACCACGCTTCCAAAATGCTACTATTGGTTGTGACACACCTCTCTCCTCCACCCCCTCCTCTTCTTCTTCCTCCATGGCCTCTTCCAGTGCTCTGTCCTCAGAACCAGCGGTGCTCCGTAGGCGTTCCAGGGGCTATGCAAGTAAGCAGGCAAAACGATGCCATGCTGTGCTTGCGCTGGTTTGTTTGGGGACAGGAGCCACACTGGGGCGGATGTTTTGTCAGCTCTGCAGGGGCAGACCGAGAGGTGGTTGACGCCAAGCCAGCTTAAGCCAGGAATGGTGGTTTGCGACAATGGCACCAACCTCCTCTCCGCCCTCCAACAGGTACAACTGACCCATGTGCCCTGTGTAGCTCACGTCCTTAACCTGGTGGTGCAGCGGTTCTTGGGCAGGTACCCAGGCTTACAGGATGTCCTGAAGCACGCCAGGAAAGTCTGTGTGCATTTCCGCCGATCATTTAATGCCTGTGCTCGGCTGGCTGAGCTCCAAAAGGAGTTGAACCTGCCCAAGAACTGCCTTATATGTGACATGCCCACCAGGTGGAACTCAACGTTGGCCATGCTGCAGCGGCTGCACACGCAGCAGAGGGCCATCAATGAGTACCTGTGCAACTACGGCACCAGGACAGGGTCAGGAGAGCTCGGTTTTTTCTCACCACGCCAGTGGGGCATGATCAGGGATGCATGCACTGTCCTGTCACCGTTTGAGGAGGCCACAAGGATGGTGAGCAGTGACAGTGCATGCATCAGTGACACTTTACCTCTTGTCCACCTCTTGGAGCATATGCTGCGTGGAATAATGGACAGGGCACTTAAAGCAGAACAGAGGCAGGAAGAGGAGGACTTCCTTGCCTCTCAAGGCCCCCTTTATCCAAACAGTGTTCCTGCTGTGCCACCCATCACACAGCAAGAGGATGAGGAGGAGGAGGAGGAGGATGATTGTGTCAGCATGGAGGTGGAGGCTGGCACTCAGCATCAGCAGCAGCAGCAGTCTTGTAGGGATGATTTACAGTCCCAAGAAACCCGTGGACTTGTACGTGGCTGGGAGGAGGTAGCTGCGGATCATGTTGTCCTTAGTGACCCAGAGGACTCCGGACCGAATGCCTCAGCTAACCTATGCTGCATAGCCTCCCTGATCCTGCAAAGCCTGCGGAAGGATCCTCGTATTCTTCGGATCAAGGAGAGGGACCATTACTGACTGGCCACTCTCCTTGATCCATGGTACAAGGGTAAGGTTGCCGACCTTATCTTGCCATCGCAGAGGGAGCAGAGGATGAGACATCTCCGGGAGGCCTTGCAGAAAGGTCTGTGCAATGCGTTTCCAGAGACTGAGAGGTTACAAACTCCTGGTCCTGGACAACGTGTTGCTGAGGCATCGGTCAGAAGGAGCGGTGGAGAAGGTGGCCGTCTGACGGATGCTTTCAGGCAATTTTTTAGTCCGCAGCCCCAAGGTATGATCGGTTCCAGCAACCATCGCCAGCGTCTGATTTACATGGTGCAGGAATACCTAGGGGCAAGGTCAGACTTGGACACCTTTCCCACCGAAAATCCTCTGGCTTACTGGATCTTGAGGATGGATCACTGGCCAGAGCTTGCACAGTATGCAATTGAGCTACTGGCTTGTCCTGCATCCAGCGTTCTTTCGGAACGCACCTTCCGTGCTGCTGGTGGCTTTGTTACCGATCACAGGGTGCACCTGTCCACCGAATCAGTTGATCGACTGACCTTCATCAAGATGAATCAGTCTTGGATCACCAACAGCTACCAAGCACCTGAAGCTGATGTAACCGAATAATTTTTTTAGAAATATCACATCCCTTCAAGACTACCTATGCTGAATGACTGTCCTGTTATGTTGATTGTCTATCCTCTTCCTCCTCCGCTGATATGTTGGAAGAACATTTTTGGTTCTGGGTGATGCCACCAGCCCAATTTTTCTGCCCCTGTTTAACAGGGGCATTTAATTACAATGTTTGATGCAATGCTTTGCAGCAGGGCTAATTCCTGCACTAAAAATAGAGTATATGGGAGAGGTTGCAGTGTCATGGCACCAGCACCAGTGCCTAATGCCCAATTTTTCTGTTTAAAAGGGGCGTTTAAAGCAGTAGTAAACCTGCTAATGTTTTCTTTACGGCCGGTCGGCCACTGCCGGATTTTCAGCCGAGAATCCCCTTGTGCGCATGCGCCTCTGCAGTCAGCGGCACATACCGAGGGGAATATCTCCTAAACCGTACAGGTTTAGGAGATATTTTTTTTACCTACAGGTAAGCCTTATTATAGGCTTTCCTATAGGTTAAAGTAAAAAAAAAAAGAGTATACAACCACTTTAATTACAATTTTTGATGCAATGCTTTGCGGCAGGGCTAATTCCTGCACTAAAACTAGAGTATATGGGAGAGTTTGCAGTGTCATGGCACCAGCACCAGTGCCTAAGGCCCAATTTGTCTGCCTCTGTTTAACAGGGCGTTTAATTACAATTTTTGATGCAATGCTTTGCGGCAGGGCTAATTCCTGCACTAAAACTAGAGTATATGGGAGAGGTTGCAGTGTCGTGGCACCAGCACCAGTGCCTAAGGCCCAATTTTTCTGCCCCTGTTTAACAGGGGCATTTAATTACAATTTTTGATGCAATGCTTTGCAACAGGGCTAATTCCTGCACTAAAACTAGAGTATATGGGAGAGTTTGCAGTGTCATGGCACCAGCACCAGTGCCTAAGGCCCAATTTTTCTGCCTCTGTTTAACAGGGCGTTTAATTACAATTTTTGATGCAATGCTTTGCAGCAGGGCTAATTCCTGCACTAAAACTAGAGTATATGGGAGAGGTTGCAGTGTCGTGGCACCAGCACCAGTGCCTAAGGCCCAATTTTTCTGCCCCTGTTTAACAGGGGCGTTTAATTACAATTTTTGATGCAATGCTTTGTGGTAGGGCTAATTCCTGCACTAAAACTAGAGTATATGGGAGAGGTTGCAGTGTCGTGGCACCAGCACCAGTGCCTAAGGCCCAATTTTTCTGCCCCTGTTTAACAGGGGCGTTTAATTACAATTTTTGATGCATTGCTTTGCAGCAGGGCTAATTCCTGCACTAAAACTAGAGTATATGGGAGAGTTTGCAGTGTCATGGCACCAGCACCAGTGCCTAAGGCAAAACATTTTCTGCCTCTGTTTAACAGGGCGTTTAATTACAATTTTTGATGCAATGCTTTGCGGCAGGGCTCATTCCTGCACCTTAAGTAGAGTATATGGGAGAGGTTGCAGTGTCGTGGCACCAGCACCAGTGCCTAAGGCCCAATTTTTCTGCCCCTGTTTAACAGGGGCGTTTAATTACAATTTTTGATGCAATGCTTTGCGGCAGGGCTAATTCCTGCACTAAAACTAGAGTATATGGGAGAGGTTGCAGTGTAGTGGCACCAGCACCAGTGCCTAAGGCCCAATTTTTCTGCCCCTGTTTAACAGGGACATGTAATTACAATTCTTGATATAATATTTCATAGAAGGGCCTGTTCATGTGCCCTCCCAGAGTAACTGTGAGGACTTATAGTGTTGTGGCACCAGCACCACAACCACCAAAGGTCAATTTTTCTACCACTGTTCAACAATGGCATGTAATTACAATTCTTGATATAATCGTTCACAGCAGGGCGCTCCAGCGCCCACCAAGAGTCACTTTGAGGGCTTACAATGTTGTGGCAAAACCAACACCTTGTTCTGCCATTTCTGCAGAGCATATAGGGCAGGCCCCTACTTTCAAACATCCAACTTACAAACATCTCCTACTTGCAAACGGAAGGAGACAACAGCAAGTGAGATGAAAAAAGACAGACGGCAAAACAAATTATACAGGGGTGATAACCCTTCCCTATGTTTTACAAAAAGCTTAAAAATAGTTTTTTTGACTGGAGCTACACTTTAAAAAATGTACCAGTTGAAAATTACAAACAGATTCAACTTAACACAACAAATCTACACAGTCCCTGTCTTGTTTGCACCGCCTGTATACTGCTGTTCTGAGTATATAGGGCCTGGGAGCCACACGTATTTCCTTTTTTTAATATGGGTACGGGGTTCCCCTTAATATCCGTACAAGACCCAAAGGGGCTGGTAATGGGCAGGGAGTGCTACCCATGCCATTTTTCTCAATGATTTTCAACCATATTGCAGGAACCAGATATAACATTAAAAACGCAAGCAGTTTGAAATGACGTTATTTCCGTTAAATGTCATTTTGTGCAGGGACTGTTCTAAACACGGGAAACATGTGGCACTTCACAGGCATACTATTGACACCACCCAGGCACGATATTTAAAGGAATATTTCACTTTTTTTTTCACTTTAATCGTCATTAAAATCAGTGCTCCCGCCAAAACTGACATTTTTAAAACTTTTTTTTGCATTGACCCATGTCCCCTGGGGCAGAAGCCATGTCCCCAAACCCTTTTTAGGACAGTATCTTGCATATTAGCCGTTAAAATTAGCACTTTTAATTTCGAACGTTCGAGTCCCATAGACTTCAATGGGGGTTCTAACGTTCGTATGAATTTGGGCTCCGTTCGAAAGTTCCGGTGTGAACCGAACCGGGGGGTGTTCGGCTCATCCCTAATATTGACCTATCCCCTCTGAACAGCACAACATCATTTTCTTCTATAGTGCATATTTTGTGGATATGGTTTGACCCACACAGGTGTTTGCGGCTGTTAGGAATCTTCTCTTGTGATCAGTCAAACTCCAAATGTATTGAGAAGCAAACAATTTATTTCTGATGTGGCCCATAAAAGGGAGATCCTTACAAACAGAATTTACAGAAATCACACAAAAGAAAGTGTCTCCCCCCTCCTCATACCTATAATGATACCACCTCTACGCTTCTATTGGCTGAGGAAACATAGATAGCGTGCCTGGTACACGATGGTACTTTATTTTGGCTATCAGGGTTTCCTGTACAATCTTATGCTACCATATATAGTTAAACCTAATCATCCTACAACTTACTATGGAGTTAGTTAAGACAAAACGATACAGCAAGTTAATACAACAACGTGCTCAGAAGTCATTTTAAAAATCAGTCTCAGGGTTATGGTTTTTCTAATATTCACACAATAAACATTTAAAACTTTTCTAACATCGGCAGCTGTTTTCTCTGTCCCTCCCCTTCCCTTACCCTCTCCTCTTCTCTCTTTGCCTCCACCCCCTCCCCCCAGAAATGTTTTGAATTTATCCATTATAGAATATTAGTTTAGTGTCAGACTAGGGATAGTGTGAATGTAGTGAGGAGGACCATCATTCAGCTTTGCATAGTGTGCAGCTAGAGTAGGGACAGCTCAAATAGTTTCACTGTAGTGTAGTGAGACCGTGTCATTCATACATACATAAGTGTGGAGTAGGGACAGCTCATATAGTTTCAGTGTAGTGTAATGAGACCATGTCAGTAATCTTGACTTTAGTATAAAGAGTAGGGACAGTTCAGATAGTGTCAGTGTAGTGATGGTTGAACACCATCTATTTGATTGTGTTACTGCTAGTTTAACGCCATTTACTTCTGTGTGCGTTACTACCAGTTCAATGCCATATCGTTTTGCGTGCATCACTGGAAGTTTTACGCCTTATAGTTTTGTGTGTTACTGCCAGTTTAATGCCATATAGTTCTGTGTGAGTTACTGTCAGTTTAACGCCAGATCGTTTTGTGTGTGTTACTGCCAGTTTAATACCATATAGTTTTGTGTGCATTACTGATCGTTTACCGCTATGTAGTTTTGTGTGCATTACTGTCAGTTTACCACCATATTGTTTAGTGCGCGTTACTGCCAGTTTAACGCCATATCGTTTTGCATGCGTTACTGCCAGTTTAAAGCCATATAGTTCTGTGTGTGTTACTGCCAGTTTAATGGCATATAGTTTTACATGCGTTACTGCCAGTTTGACATCATATCATTTTGTGTGCGTTACTGGCAGTTTAAGCCCATGTAGTTTTGCGTGTGTTACTGCCAGTTTAATGCCACATAGTTGTATGTGCATTACTGCCAGTTTAATGCCATATAGTTTTGCGTGCGTTACTGCCAGTTTAACGCCATATCGTTTTGTGTGCTTTACTGCCAGTTTAACACCATATGTGTAAAGAAAGAAAAGGATTTTGGGACTTTAGATGAGGCATGAGTATGTCTATATGTTAAGTAGGATATCTAATTTTAAATAAACTAG
The DNA here is from genome assembly GCF_037356315.1 of Lithobates pipiens. Taxonomy (NCBI): domain Eukaryota; kingdom Metazoa; phylum Chordata; class Amphibia; order Anura; family Ranidae; genus Lithobates; species Lithobates pipiens. The sequence goes on along the minus strand of NW_027507764.1, from coordinate 329,180,884 downwards.
ATGTCACAATCACCACAGGGAGAGCTATATACCCATAATATATTAATAATCAAAAAGGTCTAAGAAATTTGAGTATGATATATAAAGCATTGTAAAATACAATACCTGACTTAAGCAACAGAAAGCATAATATATAATACTAATAATCATTACATGGACATATTTAATATCAATACTGAATACACAAGATTCAAACAATGACAATTGACACATTTAAGAAAATATATATATAACACATCACAAATATAAACAAATCATAATGAAGGTAATTAGTTGAACATCATTGGCAAAATTCATAATTATTGGCAAGCTTGACTTGGCACCCTTGAGTGTAGACTCTACGCGTTTCTTAACGTTTACAGCCAATCATCAGGAGTAGGATGCGTGAATTTTGACTATAGAGTAGAATAAATGAATGGGTAAATTCTGATAGTGAGCCATACTTTCTATAAGAGAGCAGGAACCAGTTTATTATGACATTTAAAACTAAAATAAGTGCTGACTAAGGATGAGCGATGAGCCAAACACCCCCCGGTTCGGTTCGCACCAGAACCTGCGAACAGACCTAAAATTCACATGAACTTTAGAACCCTATTAAAGTCTATGGGACTCGAATGTTCAAAATCAAAAGTGCTAATTTTAAAGGCTAATATGCATGTTATTGTCCTAAAAAGTGTTCGGGGACCTGGGTCCAGGGGACATGTATCAATGCAAAAAAAAGTTTTAAAAATTGAAGTTTTTCCGGGAGCAGTGATTTTAATAATGCTTAAAGTGAAACAATAAAAGTGCAATATCCCTTTAAATTTCATACCTGGGGGGTGTGTATAGTGTGCCTTTAAAGGGGCGCATGTTTCCCATGGTTAGAACTGCCCCTGCAGAAGAAGTGTCATTTCTGCAGGAAAAAAAGTTTAAAAAAATTTAAAAGCACTGGCGGCTATAATGAATTGTCGGCTCCCCGTAATACAGAGAACAGTCATTGATAAAAAAAAAATGCGTGGGGTTCCCCCCAAATTCAATTACCAGGCCCTGCAGGTCTGATATGGATATTAAGGGGAACCCCGTATCAAATAAAAAAATTAAAATGACGTGGGGTTCCCCCCAAATATCCATGCCAGACTCTTTATCCGAGCAAGCAACCTAGCAGGCCACAGGAAAAGAGGGGGGGGCGAGAGAGCACCCCCCCTGAACCATGCCAGGCAACATGCCCTCAACATTGGGAGGATGCTTTGGGGGTCTGTGACCCCCTTAAAGCACCATGTCCCCATGTTGATGGGGACAAGGGCCTCATCCCCACAACCCTGGCCGGTGGTTGTTGGGGTCTACGGGTGGGGGGCTTATTAGAATCTGGAAGCCCCCTTTAACAAGGGGACCCCAGATCCCACCCTTGTTTTAAATGGTAAGGGGTACAAAAGTACCCCTGTATAATTTTTGTATCCTATTCACTCCGAATATCCAATCCCGAATTTTAGGACTTTGTTTCCTGAATTTTTTTTGGAATTAAGCTCTTTGCTACATTAAGCAAGATTGGAATTATCGAGGCTTTATATTGTCTCACTGATCTTTTAGTCCCATGGAACAAACACATCCATGGATCAGCTGGGATAGTTTCGTTGGTGATTAGCTTTATAAGGTCTAAGATCTCTATCCAGTATTTTTTAATAATGGTGCAGTCCTACCAAATGTGGAACATTGTGCCTTTATTTATTTTTACACCCTCTCCAACACTCAGAGGACCTCTCCAACTGGAAGTGACTAATTCTGTCAGGCGTAAAATATCATCTTACCAAACATTTATAATTTGTTTCTGCCATCTTGGAATCTAGCGTGGATCCATGAGTCAGTTTCCAAATTTTTCCTAACCTGTATTTAGTGCAACTAGTTCCTATTTCCCTTTCCCATTTCTTGACATATGGAGAGACATCCAATCCCTCTCCCTCAGAGAGAATTCTATACAAACGTGCTATATTATTTTTAGAATTTCCCTTCATAATCAACCTCTCTAATGGAGTATAATCTTCTCCTGATGGGATTGGGGTTGGTAATTTCCCCACAAAAAATTGCAATTGGATGTACCTCGATATGTCGATTTTCATACCCTCCGTGTCTAATTTAAGTTCTTGTAAAGTGCGTTTTTTACAATTTTTTACTATATCTTTCACTTGCGCGTTTTCTTTCTTAATCCAGTTTCCTCCCTCTTCCCTCCTCCCAGGCTCAAAATATTCATTTTCCTTTAAGTAAATCAAGGGTTAATTGTACTTCCATTTTTTGTAAATATGTACCCTGCCCCATATTTTAAATATTGTGCATGTAATGTCATGTGTATTCTGGCCCAATGTTCTAAATTGAGGTGGATTCTATATTATGTGACCTAATGTGAATTACTCAAAGTATATTCTATGTTTGTCCATCTCTTATCACTACTCTTTTTTGTCCATTCTATTAATCGTGAAAGTATCACCGTGTGGTAATATTTTTTATATAGCTTTGTATTTATATTCTGCACATTAGCTATGACTAAGCACCGTGTTTGGTGTGAAAAATGTCAGCGGCTGTGCAGTTAGTCTGTACATTAGTCTGGATGCTATGATTTTAATCATATTTTTGCAATAAAGTTGAATACTTTGGAGTGCGGCTATCCAGCTACATTTTTTCATTTTGATTCCTGTTGCAAACAGAGCCGGAACCCTGTGGATTGTGGAGACAGCTGCTTTGGGAGAGGTCATTACTTTGGTGCGGTAATCTTTTTGTAGTTTAGCATGAAGTACTGTGGGCAATACTCTGTACCTGTCACTCCTGGATCAGATGAGGCAGGTTACCTAATTAGCTTGGTAGAAAACCCTGTCTCACTCTGAGGGCTTTGTCAGTTCATTTTCTCCTGTTTGCCAAGTGGTCCTGGCTTCTGTTGCAGTGTTCCAGTGTTCCAAGACTGACCCCGGCTCCAGTCCCTGGCTTTGTTTATCGTGATCCCAACTTCTGGAATCCCTGACTGCGGCTTTACCTTGACTATCCCTTGGCTATTCCTGTCAAGCCACTGTGCACAGATTCACAGCCCAGGTAGCTTATCCCTTTGTTACCATGGGATGTGTGTATTTGCAAAGATGAGCGTACATCTCTGTGCCATGGACTCCAACCTAGGTAAGCCCTTACAGTCAGGTGATTGAGGGAATTGGTGTCTACCACCTTAATATTACATAAAGTGAAGAAGAAAAGAATGACCTGTTTGGATCCAAACAAGAACATAGACATACCTCCATCCCTTAATATATGTAAAGAAAGCAAATTACTTTTGGACTTTAGGTGAGGCATGAGTATGTATATATGTTAAGTAGGATATCTCATTTTAAATAAACTAGATGTCACAATCACCACAGGGAGATGTATATACCCATAATATATTAATAATCAAAAAGGTTCAAGAAATTGTATTTAATCACCACTGCTAGGCTGTGCTTCTCGTGCCTCTCGTGCTCGCCGCCCCCTTGAGATGCCATGCATCCATAGAAATTCATTGGCAGGAGAAGCGACAGAGCTCGGCGCTGGCTCTCGTGACGGGGCTCACAGGTTTCAATCTCGCAGCTAACAGCAGCGAGATTGATACAATATTGGTGGTACCTACTGTATTTTATATTCAAACTATTTATTAATTAAATACAATTTTTTGGACCTTTTTAATATATTATGGGTATTATCTCCCTGTGGTGATTGTGACATCTAGTTTATTTACAATTAGATAACCTACTTAACATATACACATACTCATGCCTCATCTAAAGTCCCCAAATCCTTTGCTTTCTTTACATATATTAAGGGATGGGAGTATGTCTTTGTTTTTGTTTGGGTCCAAACAGATCATTCTTTTTTTCTTCGCTTTATTTAACTCCATGTTCTGTGTGCGTTACTGCCAGTTTAACGCCATATAGTTCTGTGTGTCACTGTATGTTTGGAACATTATATTGCAGCATATTATAGTGTATCCATGGAGTGTGTCTGTGTAGTGTGAGTACTCAAATTAAAGTGCACCAAACACTTCTTTACATTAATTAAAGTGCATCTACGTACAGATTTCAACTTCTTCTTTATATTTGCTTATAAGCACTGCCCCCTCCCTCCCAATAATCTCTGAGAGGACAACAAGGAGAGGCAGACGTTCCCTTGGCAATGTAAGGGGGCCAGCAACAAATTTGTCCACAGGCATAGGTGGACAAGGTGGTCAGTCTACAGGCAGGGTATCATTTCATCTGTTTAGTGAGTTTGTCCATGCTATCCGGCCACAGCATGCAAAGGAGGTGGTGTACTGGCTTACTAAACCTTCCTCATCCTAAGTCATGCAAGTAGAGACAAGTGTGCAGTCCCCTGCAGTTGCCAGAGTGGATAAAACTGCCTCCTTGTCCACATTTATTCCTGCCATAGCCCCAACATCAGCCATTGAGGAGTCAGCTGAGTTATTTTACCACAGCGTCAGCCACTTGCTCCTTGATTATGCCCAGCCATTACTGGATTCAGATGTTGGTTCTGAGGTTGAGGATGACAGGAACATGAGTCTAGAGGGAGGGAGGAACACTGGTAGAGAAATTGTCATTCATGTTCCCCAAGCCGCAGCGTATTGTCAAGTTGTCTCCATTGGTAATGTTGAAGATGGAGGAGATGAGGATGAGGTCACAGATGTGACTTGGGTGCCAAATAGAGCAGAGGAGGAAACTGAAGGCGAAGCGGCACAACCCCAAGGAGGCCGACATCAAGTAAGAGTAGAGAGCAGTCACCCTATTCAATCACATTCTGCAGCTGTTGTCTCCCACTCCCCAAAGCTCAGCTGTCTGGGTGTTTTCAGAACATCTGCAGCAGATCGCACTGTTGCTATCTGCAAACTGTGCCTCAGGCACATCAAACGTGGCAAAAACACCAACCATTTTGGTACCACATGCCTAACAAGGCATTTAACATCCAACCACTTTGTTGTAAGAGCACCTAAAAGCCACACAAAAGGGGCACAAATCTGTCCCTCCTCCTCCTTACCCACTTCAGCCCACTCCTGCGATACCGAGTCATTACCTTTCAGCAGCCTCCACTGATAGGGATGATGGTATAACACAGGGTGTCCCAAGTCCTAGCAGCACACCCCCAGTGGTAGACTGTAGCCAGCAAATTTCTCTGCCACATCTGCTGCAGTGGAAAAAAAAATACAGTCCGTGCCACCCACATGTCCATCATCTGAATGCAAGCTTGTCAAAACTGTTGGCTCTCCAACTTCTGCCTTTCAGCCTGGTATTTTCTGCCCCTTTTCACGTAAGACCATTTCATCCCTCTACCATCACGTGAAGGGGAATGGTTTGGCATCGTTGGGCAAGGCAGTCAGCCATAAAACACACTTTACTGCTTACTTGTGGTCCAGCAATCATGGGCAGGGATGATATATTTAGTTCACAGCACACTGGGTAACGCTGATTGCAACTTGAAAGGATGCCGGACAGGGCTCGGTGCTGCAGCTTGTTGTGCCCCCACGTCTCCATACAGCTGGTGGTGATGATGCCAGACCTCTGAGCTTTACCCCTCCCCCTCCGCCACCTCCATGCCCTCCTCTTCAGAATTGTCCTATGAACATCAGGTACCCTAAGCCCCTAAGCATTCAAATGGCTATTCCCAGAGCCAGGCTAAAAGGTGCCATGCAGTGCTTCAACTGGTGTGTTTAGGGGACAGGAACTACACCAGAGCAGAGATACTTGCAGCTCTGCAGGGACAGGCCCAGAGGTGGTTCACACCACCCCAGCTCGAGTCAGGAATGGTGGTGTCTGATAATGGCTCAAACCTCCTGTCCACCCTTAGACAGGGAAAGTTGACACATGTGCCGTTGTCAGAGAACTCACAGTGCTAATGCCTGTCTCCCTGCAGCAGTGGCTAATTCCCATTCCGCTAATGGCAATGTCAATGTGCAGTGTCCCCGACAGAGGCGAATGAGTTCCAGAAAGAACTTGCGCACTTGCGCATCCATAAGAACGTGTGCACACACTTGCACACCTATGCAAACTCGCGCACGCACATTCAGGTCCACCAATCTTGGCGCATGGCGCCCTATATAAACAGAGTCTCTGTATGATACCAGTGCTGGATCATCTTCAGCTTGTTCCTGAGTTCCTGATTGTTGTTTGACCTGTTACCTTGCTCCTGACAAACCCAGCTTCCTTGACTATTCTCTCCTGGATCATCCCTGCCTGTTATCTACCTTTACTGATTATACAGACCTCAGCTTGGATTCTCTACCACTGCTCTGCTTCCTGATTCTGTACCTCGCTGCCAGCCTCTGCCTGCCCTTGACTATGAACTTGCCTTCCGTTTATGTACCTTATCGCCAGCCAGTTGCCAACTTTTGCCTGTTCCTGACGTTGCAGTTGTTCCTGAATCCATATTTGTCTGCCTGGCTCCTGCTGAACAGTTCCGGTGATCAGTCTTCACACCTTCCTCCGAGAGGATCCTGTATCTCCGAACTCCAGCCTTCAGCCTGGAGGCACCTGCACCTTTTCAAGCCCCAGCACTCCTTGTCCTCACTACCAGGGGTGTTGGGATCAGAACCGTGCAAGAGGCCACCCTCAGCATTTCAGACTCCACTGGAAGGTACGTGACAGCCATGCCTGGCATATGTCCTCAGTTTGTTGTTGCTGCATTTCCTAAGTACGTACCCAGGGTTGCAAGATGTACTAAAACATGTCAGAGTCTGTAGCCATTTCAGGTGGTCATGCATAGCCAGTGCTCGGTTGGCTGAAATTCAGTGGGAATTCCACCTGCCTGTAAACTGCCTGATTTGTGACATGCTCACCAGGTGGAACTCAACTTTGGGAATGCTGCAGCAGCTATAAATTCAGCAGAGGGGCATCAACGGGTATCTGTGCCAGTATGGAACGACGACAGGCTCTGGCCACCTCAGCTTTTTTTCCCCACACCAATGGCTGATCATTAAGGATGCATGCACTGTATTGTCACCATTTGAGGAGGCCACAAGGATGGTGACAGTGTATGCATCAGTGTATGCATCAGTGACACAATCCCTGTTGTGTTCCTACTGGAGCAGACTCTGTGAACAGGGCACTGGAGGCAGAGCAGCAGGAGGAAGAGGAGGACTTCCTTTCCTCTCAAGGCCCACTTTATCCAGACAATCATTTTCTATGTCACAGAACACACAGGAGGAGAGAGGGAAGGAGGATGAGAAGGAGGATTCTGGCACTTTCATAGGCTTGGAAGAAGTGGAAGACATGCATCAATCTGTAAGCGATGGCTTTCCAACCCCAGGACCCTTGGGAGTAGTATGTGGCTGTGAGGAGGAAGTTCCTGATGCTGTCATCCTAAGTGGCCCAGGGGAGTCTGCTTTTCAAGCCTCTTTAAATTTGAGGGGCAAGGGCAACCTCATGCTTCAAAGCCTGCGAAAGCACCCAAGAATATGTGGCATGAAGGAGAAGGATGATTACTGGTTGGCAACCCTCCTTGACCACTGTTATAAGGGGAAGGTATCAGAACTTATCCCATCCCCACAGAGTGCAGAAGATAAAATATCTTGAGGCCACGTTAAAGAGAATTATATTGAATGTTTTTCCTGACTCCAGTAGGTTACAATGTTGTGGAAAACGTTGTTTTGAGTCTTCTGTTGGTCAAGAGCGGAGCGTTGGAGAAGGAGCCTGCCTAAGTGAGGCATTTCAGAATTTTTTTAGTCCTGACCACCCAGGGCAGTCAGCTTCCACATCCCATCAGCAACGTCTGCATCACATGGTGGACGATTACCTCGGGGCCAAAACAGAGATGGAAAGCTTTCCAGCTGACATTCCACTGACTTACTGGATCATGAGAATAGACCATTGTCCAGAACTTGCCTAGTATGCTATTGAGTTTTTGGGCTGCCCTGCATACAGAATGCTTTCAGAAGGGGCATTCAGTGCTACGGGAAGTTTCATTACTGATCATTAGGTATGAGCCGAACACCCCTCAGTTCGGTTTGCGGCAGAACATGCGAACAGACAAAAAAATTGTGCGACCACCGTTAAAGTCTATGGGACTCGAACGTGAAAAATCAAAAGTGCTCATTTTAAAGGCTAATATGCAAGTTATTGTCATAAAAAGTATTTGGGGACCCAGGTCCTGCCTCTGGGGATATGTATCAATGCAAAAAAAGTTTTAAAAACTGATGTTTTTTCAGGAGCAGTGATTTTAAAAATGCTTAAAGTGGAACAATAAAAGTGTAATATTTGTTTTAATATCGTGCCTGGGGGGGTGTCTATGGTATGCCTGTAAAGTGGCACATTTTTCCCGTGTTTAGAACAGTCCCTGCACAAAATGACATTTCTATAATCAATACTTTTTTAATTTAATTTTTCATATAAAACCATATACAAATCAGGTAGGACAATTCGATATAAACGATATACATCCAAATATATGTCTGTGCTTGGTTAACAGTTGCACATTAAATATCCATGCATGGAATTGTGTAAGATGAGTAGTAACAAAATATCAGTTTAAACGTAAGAACTGAATTGAAGCACAAAGCAACTATCCTATGAGACATTTATAAAGTGCTATTACTTTTTAGGCCATATAGACTAACATTTGTCAAACTTATTGCATTGCATAGAATGGATTGCTATAAGGCATTCGAACATGTAGTTCCTATGGACTGCTTTTGTAACATCAGAGAGGTTTTCCCATTTGCCCATTGCAATTATTATTTTTTTTTTAATGTTTGCTTGTTGTGAAGAAGGTTATAGAATAGTGAAATTCCTTTTACAGTTTGTTCGGGAGTTGAGTAGATTTGCCAAATTTTTGGCGGAATTTTTAGTTGTGGACTTGGATGAGATAAAGTGTGATATGCATAGGCATGTAAATAGCTTGTCTCTAGGCAGTTGGTATTGTGTCATTATTTGTTCTGTGGTCTTGGGCTGTGGACCATTATATAGGTCCAACACGTGTGTGATGCTGTGTCTTACCAATTCTTTTACTGAGAGCATTGGTATGTTTGCTTCTAGTATATTCATTGGTATTCTATCATTTATTTCCCATGCGTCAGTTTCTTTTATGTGGAGGAGAAATTTCCATGCCTTTAAAGAAATGTGCGTGGGAGGGGAAATAGTTGATATGTCCCATGGTGACCATATATCACCCAGTAGGAGTAATGTGAGGTCTTTTGTCTGTGAAGTTGTCTTTTCTATGTCTAGCCATAATGGTGTTTCGTGGTTGCATATCCAGTATTTGGCGTGGTCTAGTCTGACTGCCCATAAGTAGTCGTATATATGTACTAGGCCAGCCTTGCCTACTTTCCTGTGAGAGATAAGATTGTTACGTGAACATCTAGCTTTTTTTGCCTCCCCAGATGTATTTCCAGCTGAGGCTAGACAGGTGATTGAGGTAGAATTGTGGTATATGAATTGGTAGGGTGCGGAAAACATATAGGATCTGTGGCAGTATCAGCATATTGTAGGTTTGTATTCTACCTAGCCAGGATATTTCTTTATTCGTCAATCTCTCAATTAGGTTTATAGTTTGGCAATAAGTGTATTTATGTTAGTTTTAACTAGTGTGGAGATGGAATTGTTTATTGTGATACCTAGGTAGGTAATATCTTTTTCACTTGACATACACGGCAATTTGTTCTGAAGTAAGTTCTGGCTTGAGGATGATACTCCCAGATCTAGAGTCAAGGATTTAGTGAAATTCACGTTATAATATGAGATATCTCCAAAATGCGTAAGTATTTTATGGGCCTGGTTTAGGGATGTAGGTGGATTGGTCAAGAGCAGGATGACATCGTCTGCAAATAAATTAATGGTATGCATGCCAGAACCAAACTGGAACCCTGGGATCATGGGATGAGTTCTGATTGCTTCAGCTAATGGTTCAATCATGAGATTGAAGATGGTCGGCGACAGGAGGCACCCTTGTCTAGTCCCGTTTGATATGTTGAATGGTTTGGATAGAAAGCCAGCTGAGTAATCCTATGTAGACAGGCATGAACAACGTGCTAACATAGCTGTTAATATGGGACCCTTGAAACCAAATTTTGATAATACCATTTCCATATAGGTCCAGTGGACCCTATCGAATGCCTTCTGTGCGTCAATAGATAACAGCAGAGAAGGCGTTCGATTTGTTTCAGCATAGTGTATTACATTTATAATCCCTCAGTTGCATTCAAAGTTTGTCTCCCCTTCACAAAACCCATCTGATCACGTTGGATGATTGAGGGAATGATGTTCATTAATCGTTTGGCCTGTAAGTTTGCATAAACTTTAATGTCTGATTTTATAAGGGATATTGGCCTGAAATTAGCCGATGTAATGGGGTCCTTTCTCGGTTTAGGTAGTGTCATTATATGTGCTCTCAGCATTTCCCTGGGGAAGGTTGCAGAAGCTGCTGCTTTGTTGGAGACTGGTCGCATGTGATAGAATGTGTTTAAATGTCTTTAAATATTCGTTAGAGAACCCATCTGGCCCTGGTGGTTTACTGTTCGGTAGTGTGTCTATAACTAGTTCTATTTCTTGGTGTGAGATAGTAGTATTCAGTTTAGTTAGTTGATGTTCAGAGAGGGATGGGAGGTTTAGTCCCTGTAAAAATGATTGGATTTTGTCCGTGGTAGGTTGAGGTGTGTTAGGATCTGTGTGCAAGTTATATAATGAACTTTAGTAATCAGCAAATTGATTTGCTATACCTTGTGGATCCACGATTTTTGTGGTGTAAGGTAGGATGTTTAAGGTATGCTATTCTGGATTTTGTACACCTTGCATTCAATCTGTTTGCTACGCATTTACCTGCTGTGCATTGGCATAATAGTTTAACTGCAAGCGTGTCATGAAAATCGCATGAAGAGATTGTCCTCCAGGTCTTCTGATTTACGATCGCGCGGGTACGCACGATCGTACGAATGTCCTTACGTTCGTACACAGGTGCGCGTGCGCGGGCACGTGCGCAGTCGCATGCGTGCGTCCGTGTTGGCGCCAAACGGCCTATTTAAACTAGCCTCTTGCCAATAGTCTTTGCTGTCTGCTCTACAGCGTTATACCTGTGAGACCTGATCCGTATTGTTTGTTCCTGTTTGACCCGGCCTGCCTGTGACCCATCTGCTATCCGCCTGCACCCGACCCCGGCTTGTTGTGACGATTCTCCTGCCTGTTCCCTTGTACTTCGTTCCTGTCTGATATCCGATCCGGCTTGCTTTGACCATCCGTCTGCTAAAGGGGAACCTGCTTATACTGAACTGTGTCATCTGCTGCAAGTAACCTGCTTATACTGAACTGTGTCATCTGCTGCAAGTAACCTGCTTGTATTGAACTGTTCACCTGCTGTAAGTGCCTGCTCATATTGAACTGCTTATCTGCTGCAAGTACCTGCTTATATTGTGCTGTTTGTCTGCTTCAAGCCACTTGTCATATTGCGCTGTTCATCTGCTTCAAGTCACCTGTCTTATTGAACTGTTCACCTGCTGCAAGTGCCTGCTCATATTGAACTGTTTATCTGCTGCAAGTACTTGTGTATATTGCACTGTTCATCTGCTACAAGTTGCCTACTTCCCTGCACTGCTTATCATCAAGTTACCTGCTCCATTGAACTGTGTTATCTGCTATAAACTACCTGCTGATCCATTCACTGTGATTACCTGCTCCACTGAACTTCACCTACCCATCCTACCCATCTGTTGATCCTGCCAGGCACCTGTACCCCTCCTTACTCCTGTGTTCCCTGTTACATTGCCAGGAAACCGATAGTGGGAGTCATAAGGGAGGTCTCTCTCCGCAATCCGGGCTCGCTACTAGAAGGTACGTGACAGTTAGCAGACAGCCAATGTCTGAGCCCGAGCGGGGAGCCTCCGCCATGGAAGAACTTTGTCAGCACCTGGCAGGACTTTCTGAGGCAGTTAAGGTCCTCCAGCAAGGCTACACCCGGCTGGAAGAACGGGTGATTGCTCTTTCCAACCCCTCCGGATCCTTAGGGGCCCCTCAACCATCAGTTTCTTCAGCTGAAGCAGGACCAGCACCTACAGTTGTGATGTTACCACCAGAACCTAAAGTTCCCACACCCGAGCGATTTTCTGGGAATCGCAGTGGCTTCAGGGCCTTCCGCAACTCCTGCAAATTATATTTTGCCCTCCAACCACGGACCTTTTCTCTAGAGGCTACCAAGGTGGGTTTTGTGGTATCTTTACTCTCTGGAGACCCCCAGACCTGGGCCCACCACCTATTAGAACAGAAGGATGCAGCGTTGGCTAATCTTACCACTTTTTTTGATGCAATGGCTCAAATATACGAAGATCCCCAACTTTCAGCGACTGCAGAAACCGCCTTGCGGACCCTCCAGCAGGGACGAAGGGCGGTGGAAGATTATGTGGCCGAGTTCAGGCGATGGGGCGCGGATACGAACTGGAATGATGCTGCCCTTCGTCATCAGTTCCGCATGGGACTCTCTGATTCTTTGAAAGATGAGCTTGCTAGAGTCGGTGTTCCACAGACCTTAAACGCATTAATTGACTTGGCGATACAGATCGACCGTCGTCTGAGAGAGAGGAGATCCGAGAGGGCCACAGGTTTCTCTCGCCCAACCTGGATGCTTCCAAAGGCCCCAAGCCATTTACATCCAGTACCTGTCGCCCGACCCGGGGCCACGTCTGACACACCTGAGCCTATGCAACTTGGGGTCTTGCGACCATCTCTTACCCCCGAAGAACGTCAACGTCGGCGGAATAACAATCTATGTCTCTATTGCGGGGAATCTGGACATTACGTCAGGAACTGTCCTATTAAGCTCCGTAAGTGTCCATCTATGCCTCCTGATCTCCCAGACTCTTTAATAAAGTTTTCGTCTCACCTTATCATTTCTGTCTCCTTCCAGTTCCCAGGAAAGACTTTACAGACGCCCGCCATTATTGATTCTGGGGCATGCAGCTGTTTTATGGATTCATCCTTTGCTGCCCAACATCAAATTCCTCTCCTACCTAAGACCCGTGGACTCTCTATCTATTTGGCCGATGGCTCCGCTATTAAATCTGGTCCTGTAACTCAAGAAACTGCACCTCTATCTACTGTTATCTCTGGTTTGCATCGAGAACTTCTCCGGATGGACATTATCTCCTCCCCACTTTTTCCTGTAATACTTGGGATGCCCTGGCTACAGGCCCACAATCCAACCATAAACTGGGCCACAGGAGAAATTACTTTTTCTTCCCCCTATTGGCAGAAGTTCTGTGGTTCCTCTGGTTTCCTGAGACCAGCAACCTTATTATCTATTGACTCAGAGATCGATTTACGTCAGGCCATTCCCGAAGTCTACCATGAATTCCTGGACGTATTCAGTAAACAAAAGGCAGAGGTGCTCCCGCCCCACCGAGCTTATGACTGCCCCATTGAGTTACTTCCTGGAGCCAAAATTCCGTTTGGAAGGGTTTTCCCCTTAACAGAGGTAGAGCAGGAGAAACTCAAAGAATACCTCGAAGAAAATTTAAAGAAGGGGTTCATTCGCCCATCTACGTCCCCAGCAAGTGCGGGTATTTTTTTTGTTGAGAAGAAGGACCACACTCTCCGACCCTGCGTAGACTACCGTGAATTAAACAACATCACTATAAAGAACCGGTACCCTCTTCCTCTATTTCCAGAGTTATTCCAAAGACTGGGCACTGCTACGGTTTTCACTAAACTCGATCTCCGCGGGGCTTACAACTTGATCCGTATCAAGGCCGGAGATGAGTGGAAGACCGCTTTCCGTACCCGATTCGGACACTTTGAGTAGTTGGTGATGCCCTTCGGTTTGTGTAATGCCCCCGCTACCTTCCAATACTTTATCAATGATGTGCTCCGGGACTTTCTGGACTTATTCGCTGTAGTTTACTTAGATGATATTTTAATGTTTTCTTCCTCCCTCAAAGCCCATCGCAAGCACGTCAAAAGCGTGTTGGGTCGGCTCCGCCAACACGGACTATATGCAAAAGCAGACAAGTGTTTGTTTGAACAGGAAAGTATACCATTCTTGGGGCTGATCATTTCTAGTAAGGGTATAAAAATGGACCCCCAGAAGATCGCTGTGATTTTGGACTGGCCAACTCCTGTAGACAGGAAAGGAATCCAACATTTTATTGGATTCGCCAACTTCTATCGCAAATTTATTAAGGGGTTCTCGGCTATTGTCGCACCCATCACACAACTAACCAGACAAGGAACCCGTTTTCATTGGACTTCTGAAGCTCAAGAAGCATTCGAGACTCTCAAGGGACTTTTCACCTCCGCTCCTATTTTAAGACATCCAGATTCCTCCCTGCCATTTGTTTTAGAAGTGGATGCATCCGAAATCTCCGTAGGAGCTATATTATCCCAAAGACAAGGAACCAAGGCCCTGCTCCATCCTGTGGCTTTCTTTTCGCGTAAACTATCAGCAGCCGAGAAAAATTACGATGTTGGAGACCGGGAGCTATTGGCAATTAAATCTGCATTAGAGGAATGACGCTACTTGTTGGAAGGAGCTTCTCATCCAATTTTAATATTTACCGATCACAAAAACCTGGAGTACTTAAGATCTGCAAAAAGACTAAAACCAAGACAAGCCAGGTGGGCACTCTTTTTCTCCCGGTTCTCTTTTCATGTGACGTATCGCCCAGGGTCTAAGAATATAAAACCAGATGCCTTGTCACGGATGTTCCACAAGTCCCAGGAAATTTCTCCTCCAGATACCATTCTCGCTCCTGGGAATTTCCTTCTGCTTCAGGAAGATCTTCTCTCCCGGCTTAGACAAGCCTATATGGGACAAAGACCTTTTTTAGAACCAGAACTACAAACCAGAGGTGGGTTACTGTGGTATAAAGACAAGATCTACATCCCCGAAACTCTGCGGGTATCTATCCTTGAGCTGTGTCGCGACCACGCACTCGCCGGACATTTTGGTATCACTAGAACTATTGATTTGGTACAGTGTACTTTTTGGTGGCCTCAGTTACGGGAGGATTTAAAGAAATACGTGAACACCTGCACTACGTGCATTAGAAGTAAGAACTGTAAAACTAAGGCCTGGGGCCTCCTTAAACCGTTGTCTGTTCCGGACAGGCCATGGAAAATGCTGTCTCTAGACTTCATTGTTGAATTGCCTCCGGCAGACGATCATACCACTATCTTTGTGGTGGTCGATCGTCTGTCAAAGATGGCACATTTTATTCCCATGAAGGGTACCCCTTCAGCCTCTGAAACTGCACAAGTGTTTATCAAGGAAATCATTAGGCTCCATGGGGTACCAGCCAATATAGTTTCGGATCGAGGAGTACAGTTCACCTCTCGATTCTGGAAGTCCCTCTGCAAGGCCTTGAATATTGAGCTATCTTTCTCATCTGCCTATCATCCTCAGTCCAATGGGCAGACTGAGAGGACGAACCAAACTCTCGAACAATATTTACGCTGTTTTTCCTCTTTTGCACAAGATGATTGGATCTCCCTGCTTCCAGTAGCTGAATTCGCGTATAATAATTCCCTCCATTCTGCCACCAAACAGACACCCTTTTTTGCCAATTATGGCTTCCACCCTTCATTTCTACCCAACTCCCTTCCTGAATGTTCAGTACCAGCAGTCCAGGAAAAGATGAACTTTTTCTCAACCAACAACAAACTTCTGCAAGAAACAATGACTAGAACTCAAGAGCACAACAAGGCAACCTTTGACAAGAAGAGACGAGGGGAGTTAGTACTGGTACCTGGTGATTTGGTGTGGCTATCCACGGTAAACTTGAAGATGGCGTGTCCTTCAAGGAAACTAGGTCCCAAGTTTTTAGGACCTTTCTCAGTCAAAAGGAAGATTAACGAAGTTGCTTTTGAACTAGAACTTCCAGACTCACTAAAGGTTCATCCGGTATTCCATGTGTCCTTATTGAAACCTTTCACTCCCAATCCATTTCCTAACCGAAAAACCACTCCTCCTGATCCGATCTTGGTTGATGGTGAAGAAGAATTTGAAATAGAAGCCATCCTAAAATTCAGAAGAAGAGGAAACCAGAACCAGTTCTTAATCAAATGGAAAGGATATGGCCCTGAAGAGAACTCCTGGGAGCCCGAGGACAACATTCATGCGAAAAACTTGATTCAATCCTTTAAAAGGGCCCATCCGGAAAAGTTTGCCCGAAAGGGCATCCGGAGGCTGCCCCTTGGGAGGGGGCAATGTCATGAAAATCGCATGAAGAGATTGTCCTCCAGGTCTTCTGATTTACGATCGTCGCGGGTACGCACGATCGTACGAATGCCCTTACGCTCGTGCACAGGTGCGTGTGCGCGGGCACGTGCGCGGCCGCGTGCGTGCGTCCGTGTTGGCGCCAAACGGCCTATTTAAACTAGCCTCTTGCCAATAGTCTTTGCTGTCTGCTCTACAGCGTTATACCTGTGAGACCTGATCTGTATTGTTTGTTCCTGTTTGACCCGGCCTGCCTGTGACCCATCTGCTATCCGCCTGCACCCGACCCCGGCTTGTTGTGACGATTCTCCTGCCTGTTCCCTTGTACTTCGTTCCTGTCTGATATCCGATCCGGCTTGCTTTGACCATCCGTCTGCTAAAGGTGAACCTGCTTATACTGAACTGTGTCATCTGCTGCAACTAACCTGCTTATACTGAACTGTGTCATCTGCTGCAAGTAACCTGCTTGTATTGAACTGTTCACCTGCTGTAAGTGCCTGCTCATATTGAACTGCTTATCTGCTGCAAGTACCTGCTTATATTGCGCTGTTTGTCTGCTTCAAGCCACTTGTCATATTGCGCTGTTCATCTGCTTCAAGTCACCTGTCTTATTGAACTGTTCACCTGCTGCAAGTGCCTGCTCATATTGAACTGTTTATCTGCTGCAAGTACTTGTGTATATTGCACTGTTCATCTGCTACAAGTTGCCTACTTCCCTGCACTGCTTATCATCAAGTTACCTGCTCCATTGAACTGTGTTACCTGCTATAAACTACCTGCTGATCCATTCACTGTGATTACCTGCTCCACTGAACTTCACCTACCCATCCTACCCATCTAAATATAAAATCTGCGCTTAGTAAAAAATATTACAGTGAAGAAAATTAAGAAAACAGCAGCTGAACACAATAACCCAGATACCAGGACTAAGTAACAAAAATGTGAATAACAGTGCAGCGCTTGCTATTGAATACATTTACATATACCTAAATACAGTAAATAAATTTTCATGAAAAACACTTTAGTGTTAGTGATTCCGAAAACTGAACATCAGTGATGAGAGATATTATGCAAAAAGTTATTTAGTCGTTAAACCAAAAAAAAATTTTTTTTTCAAAAAATTAATATTAATGCAAAAAAGTGTATTTACCAAAAATTGTTGCTAGAAAAGCAAACAAAAGACAAAACAAAAACATTCAAAGAAAGTCCCCTGCCTTAAATGTGTGAAAGTGGCTTTTCAAGGTCCCATACATATGAAGATAATTATTTATCGGTGAACAAAAAATAAAATTGATTGATCATATGAGATATAGGTGAACAAAAAATAAAGTTGATCCCGTGTATCTCAGGTGAAGGTGCTTGACCCCGTAAACTTTTTCACAGCAGCAACTCAAGTAAGTAATGCAGGCTTACCAGAACATCTAATAATGTGCGCAGATACGAATTCCCAAACGATTCGAATCGGTCGAGAGGGTTCTCGGACGCTCCACAGTCACTCGGACGACTCGAATCCTCTTTCCGGGCGGGAAGGTAAAACACAGCCCACACCTTCGGGTGTTCCGTGATCGAAGTCCGTTCCGGTCTGTTCGGAAGTCTCAAGGTGTCGTATCATCCTATGGGTAAGGTAGGGAGCCCTGCCATAGGTGCAGACAAAAAACGCACCTATGGCAGGGCTCCCTACCTTACCCATAGGATATAAAAGGTTTTAGCACGAAGGTGTGGGCGTACCCCTGATGACGTCATATTGTGACGAAACGATCGTTTTTTTTTGGTTTAACGACTACATAACTTTTTGCATAATATCTCTCATCACTGATGTTCAGTTTTCGGAATCACTAACACTAAAGTGTTTTTCATGAAAATTTATTTACTGTATTTAGGTATATGTAAATTTATTCAATAGCAAGCGCTGCACTGTTATTCACATCCTACCCATCTGTTGATCCTGCCAGGCACCTGTACCCCTCCTTACTCCTGTGTTCCCTGTTACATTGCCAGGAAACCGGTAGTGGGAGTCGTAAGGGAGGTCTCTCTCCGCAATCCAGGCTCGCTACTAGAAGGTACGTGACAAAGCGTCAAATATGTTTGTCATATTGTTGGGATAGGTGCTCTCTCAGTGTTTCTGAGTGTGACTAATTTGTGTGTTAGGGTAGATGCGGGCAATTGTTTGTTCAGGTTTTCAGTGTCGTGAATTTCCTTTAATAGTGTAGTACGTTTTTGTGTATGATGTCTTTTTTCCTGAACATCTAATTGGATAAGTATGCCTCTCATATAGGCCTTGTGTGAGTTCCACAGAATGTAAGGGCCATGCACCAACTCTTTGTTATCAAGGAAGAAATTTTGAAGATGCTGAGAGATTTTGGTGTCGGGTTCTTGCAACAGTCGCACGTTGCAGCGCCAGATGGGGGTGTGAAGAGGAGATTCCCTTTTCTTTAATAGACACAGATATCACAGCGCGGTCTGTCCCTGTGATTTCATGTATTTTAGTAGTTTCTACTTGTTGTAGGAGCCACTTATCCATTAGGAATTGTTCATACTCACGTATAAACATGTTCCTATGTGAGAAAAAGGTATAGTCCTTTTCATTGGCATGGTGGCATCTCCATGCATCGAACAGTTCTTCATATGGAGTAGCGCCTGAAGACACACTGTACCTCTTAGGTTTATTTGTGGTTGTGTCCAGAGAAGGATCTGCTACTAGGTTAAAGTCCCCGCACAGCAAGATATAAACCATATTTCATAGAGTTAGCTTTTTTGAGTAGCTTTTTTATAAATTTAAGTTAGTGTAACTAAAGTATATGGATTGGAGTTAGTATCTCCAGTGATGATTATGTATCTTCCTCCCTATATATAAATTACTCCTTGGGTTGGAAGGATATGGAGTTGTTTAGAGCCATTAGGACTCCTGCTTTCCTTTGGTTGGGCATGCGGGCCAGGAATAAATGTGGATCGTCTTTGTGAGCAGTGCAGGGTTTTTTGTAGTTGGAAGTGGGTTTCCTGGACACAGAGGATGTCTGCTCTATGTTTGCATGCTTCCTTCCACAAGGAGAATCTTTTAGTGGGGTGGTTCAGACCCCGGGCATCAATTGATAGGCATGTAATCGTCATTGCTTGGGTATTGCAGGTTGCTGTATGGTTGTGCGGTGTAGGTACTTACTGCGTCTGTACAGATCTCTTTGGTATGATTCAGTCCATAGTGGGTAAAGAGTCCGATGTCGGGTGTCTTCAGTAGTTGGGATGCGGTTACGTCGGAGATATCTGTGTATATTAAATGGATATCAAAAGGAACAAAGGGTAATAACGACGGAAAATATAGTCAACATAGGTAGCATAAGAAGAGGCTCTTGGAACGGATCCACGTGTAGGGATGTCTGCATTTGTTACTTGGAGGGATAGAGGAGAAAACAAACATAGTTCTTCTGTCTCCGGAGAATTTCGTATGTATTCAAGTGGTTTGCTTACGAGTTTCTTATGTGAGCACTTGTGAGACACTATTTACCATTCATTGTGCATGGATTGTGGGTTTTCTGGAGGTGAATGGGTTGCGGCTTGTTCTGGTAGAATGTTCCACTTTCATAGGGCGATGATCGCTTCCTCTAATGTGGATACCAATGTAGTGACCCCGTTATGGGTGATCGAGAGTGTTGCTGGGTATTTCCACTTGTGGAGAATGTTGTGATTCCTCAGTGCTTTAGTAATAGTCGCCAGGTTGCGGTGCCTTTGTAGTGAATGCCTGGAGAGGTCAGGGAGCAGCCGTATGTTGGAGTACTGTGGGGAGACTTTGTCCAGTTTACGGTACTCTAGCAGTATGCGTTCTTTCACATGGTACTAATGAACTCTCATTAGGACATCCCTTTGGGTTTTGTCAGGGAGAAAGGATGGCTTAGGGACTCTATGAATCCTGTCCACAATGAGGTCTTGGACTTTTAATTCTGGCACAAGTGTGGAGAACATGGTTTAGGCATATTGTAAAAGTTTATTAGGGGGGGACAGACTCTGGCATGTACCAAAGTTTGAGGTTGTTCCTCCTGGATCTGTCCGCGAGGTCTGTGATGTTGTCTTTCATCCATGTTATATCTTCCCCCTGTGTTGTGTGGGCCTCTACCATCACATTGTATGAGGAAGTATATTCCTCCATCTTGTTTTCTACTTGGTCCACTCTGATACCTAGGGCTTGTACTTCCCTGTTGCATTTGTTAATCCCCCTTATCATATCAGCTTGCAATGACGACCCTAGGGACAGCAACATTTCCTTTATTGTAGTGTCAGAGATGGGTCTGTCTGCTGTGGATATACTATATGGCCTGCCCTATACACTCTGTGGAAAATTGGGCCTTAGGTGTTGGCGGTACCAGAACACTGTAAGCCCTCACAGTTACCTATGGTGGGTGCTAGAACGGACCCTGCTGTGAAATATTATATCAATTGTAATTCCATGCCCCTGTTAAACAGAGGCAGAAAAATTGGGCCTTAGGTGGTGGTGGCACAACACTATACCCCCTCACAGATACTCTTGGTGGGTGCAGGAATGAAATATTAAATCAAACATTTTAATTACAATACAGTGCAGCCATAGTGTAATTGCTACTACTTTTCTGGTGATGTACACAGTACGCAATACAGTGCAGCTGTATTGCAGTTGCTACTACTTTTCTGGTGGTGTACACAGTATACAATACAGTGCAGCTGTCATGCAGTTGCTACTACTTTTATGGTGGTGTACATAGTACACAATACAGTGTAGTGTGGTGTTGCAAAACAAAATATACATCATGTCCAGAAGGCCACCAAGGAGAGGCAGATGCTCACAGGCCACTAAAAGAGGGCAAGCAGGCTCTGTGTCTGCAGTCAACAGTGCTGGTCATGGACATGGTGCATCCTCTGCCGGTGGCCGTGGGGCACACTTGTCCTTTTTTCCTGCACCTGGCCATGTTATTAAGCCAGAACATGCAGAAGAGTTGGTGGAGTGGATAACAAAGCCATCCTTATCCTCTGTCACCCAAGCTCAGAATAGATTTCCTTCCTATGCAGCTGCCAAAGTGGCCTATTCCACCGGCTCCATGTCCACAGTCACTCCTTCTGCAACTATGGGTGCACTGTATATATTGAGTATACACCTATAAAACACCAGAAAAGTAGTAGCAACTGCACTATGGGTGTATGGTACTGTGTACACCAACAAGTGTAATAACAACTATGTACTGTATTGTGTACACCACCAGAAAAGTAGTAGCTACTGCACTAGGGGTGCACGGTACTATGTATACCGCCTGGTATATTATAAAGGTACCCTGCCTTTAGCCAATTAGGGCTGTCTTAGCCGAGGGCGTTGGGATTGGCCAAAGCATGCAGGCCATGGTGCATGCTTTGTCCAATCATCATACAGCAATGCACTGTGCTCTGCAGTGCATAATGGGCCATTACGCGATGCTCAAATTTTCCACAAATTGCCCATAGTGTTTGGTTTTGGAGGAACGGGCGAACAGCCAATGTTCGAGTCAAACTCATGTTTGACCCAAACGGAAAGCTCATCCCTATTGATCATAGAACGCATCTGTCTACAGACTCCGTGGACTGTTTGACTTTTATAAAAATGAATCAGTCCTGGACTACCAACTATGAAGCCCCTAATGCCAATATCACTGATTAAGTCTTTTTGGGATGTGGGATCTCTGCAGGACTCCGAGGCTGCCTAGATTTGTGTTCAATCATTTCATCTGGAAGAATGTTTTTGGTATAGGTTTCATGGGCACAATTAACTTCCAAAGACCATTTTTTCAGCACCCGTTTGACAGGTGCATATCATTGCAATTTTTTTTTGCAGCAAGGCCAATTGTTGCTTTCATCTAGAGTACATCTATAGGGTTACGGTGGGAGGCACCACAACATCCAAAGACCAATTTTTCAGCACATGTTACTTCTATCCAAAGTTGAAGTGACACCAGAATGTATCCCAAAAATCTCTAATCTTGTTCCCAGTGCACTACATTGTGGCCTCATCATACACACTGGCTCCCCAGCTGTTGCTGAACAAAATAAAGGCAGCTTGCAGAGAAAATGCTATAAATGTTTTATAAATTCAATTATTGCTGCAGATTATAGACATCATACCGATCTGCCACTTTACAGGTAGACTAATGGCGCGTACACACGATCAAACAAGATCGGGTGGAAAAGTCCAGCAAACTCAAGTCCGTCGGACAATCCCCCCATGTGTAGCCTCCGGCAGACTTTTTTGACCCGAAAGTACAGCGGACTTAGAAAGTAGTTTTGCACTCCAATCTTCCCGCCGGACTCGCATTTCGGAGGACAATCCGGCCGTGCGTATGCCAGTCCGCCGTACTTTTGAAATGAACGGACTTTTCCCGCCCGGAGAAAAGTTCGCTCATTTCGAGCGGGTCTCCAGGTAGGCGGGGCCCGCGAAGGAGACGTCGCTGACCCCGCCACCTGGTATGGACTTAAAGGGGAACCCCAACGCTGAAGAAATCGGCGTGGGGGTTCCCCCCAGGTCCACATCAGACCCTTGTCCGAGCACTCTATCTGGCCGGCCAGGAAAGAGGGGGGACGAGCGAGCGCCCCCTCCTCCTGAGCCGTGCCAGGCCGTACCAGGCCATGCCCTCAACATGGAGGGTGCCTTGGGGCCCATGTTGATGAGGACAAGGGCCTCTTCCCGACAACCCTGGCCGTTGGTTGTCGGGGTCTGCGGGCGGGGGGCGGATCAGAATCCGGGAGCCCCCTTTAATAAGGGGGCCCCCGGATACCGGCCCCCCACCCTATGTGAATGAGTATGGGGTACAATGTACCCCTACCCATTCACCTGTAAAATAAAGTAAAAAAAAAACACAACACACAAGATAAAATAGTTTATTGCACATCTCCGGGGGTCTTCCGTCTTCGGGGATCTTCTCGCCGGACTCCTCCACTATCTTCTGCTAGCTCTTTTGCTAGCGGAGGAGCCCGGCTTTCTTCCTCGCCGTCGGCCTCTCCTTCCGACTTCGGGGGTCTTGTCCCCATCTTCGGTTCTTCTGCCGGGCCACCACGCCTTCTTATAGCTCTTTTACAGGCGGTGGCCCGGTCTTCTGTCACCGCTGTCATCGCCGCCGCCACCACTGCCGCCACCACCGCCGCCACCACCGCCACCTTCTCTTCAGATGTTGACTCGTCGCATCCTTCGCTCACAATGGCCCCGACGCGATGCGCGCCGACTTATATAGGGACATCACCGGATGATGTCCCCGCCTATTATGATGTCCCAGTCCCAGCATCCTCATTGTGAGCGAAGGATGCGACGGGTCAACATCTGAAGAGAAGAAGAGAAGAAAAGAAGGCGACGACGACGGCGGCGACAGAAGACCGGGCCACTGCCTGTAAAAGAGCTATAAGAAGGCGCGGTGGCCCGGCAGAAGAACCGAAGAGGGGGACAAGACCCCAGAAGACGGGGACAAGACCCCCGAAGTCAGAAGAAGAGGCCAACGGCGAGGAAGAAAGCCGGGCTCCTCCGCTAGCAAAAGAGCTAGCAGAAGATAGCGGAGGAGTCCAGCAAGAAGACCCCCGAAGACGGAAGACCCCCGGAGCTGTGCAATAAACAATTTTTACCCAGTGTTGTGTTCTTTTTTGTACTTTTTTTCACAGGTGAATGGGTAGGGGTACATTGTACCCCATACTCATTCCCATAGGGTGGGGGGCCGGTATCCGGGGGCCCCCTTATTAAAGAGGGGTCTCGGATTCCGATAAGCCCCCCACCCGCAGACCCCGACAACTAACAGCCAGGGTTGTCGGGAAGAGGCCCTTGTCCTCATCAACATGGGGACAAGGTGCTTTGGGGTGGGAGGGCCGCGCGGCCCCCCCTTCCCAAAGGCACCCCCATGTTGAGGGCACGCAGCCTGGTACGGCTCAGGAGGGGGGGCGCTCGCTCGTCCCCCCCTTTCCTGGCCGGCCGAGTAGCGTGCTCGGACAAGGGTCTGATGTGGACCTTGGGGGGAACCCCCACGCCGATTTTTTCGGCGTTGGGGTTCCCCTTTAAGTCCACACCAGGTGGCGGGGTCAGCGACGTCTCCTTCGCGGGCCCCGCCTACCTGGAGACCCGCTCGAAATGAGCGGACTTTCCTCCGCGTGTGTGGGCGAGTCCGTTCATTTCAAAAGTAGGGCGGATAGTCCGGCGGACTTAGTACGCCGGATCAGTCCGCTGAAAATGCCGTGTGTGGGCAAGTAGCCCGTTCAGAAAGTCGGACGGACAGTCTGGCGGGAAGTCTGCCAGACTAAGTGCGTCGGATAGTCCGCTACGTGTGTACGCGGCATTAGGGGACCCCCGGGCACTATTTTGGAAGGAATTTTTCATTTTATGCTTTCACTTTAAGAAATCAAAAATCACTGCTCATTTAAATAATATTTTTCACAAACTTCTTTTTTATTAATACACGTCCCCCAGGGCAGGACCCAGAACCCTATAACCAAAATGGGCACTTTTGATTTTTGGGTCCCATTGACATGAATAGGGTTCATTATGCGGGTCCAAAATTTCGCAGGGTTCAAACGTTCTGGTGCGAACTGAACCGGGGTCCGTTCGGCCCATCCCTAGTGGCTACCAACATTGGCATCTAGAAAGAGCCATTGCCATTGCCTCCAATAAGAATAGAGATGTTTTGATCTCCAATAGAAGTAAATCCAAGACTTAATATATGTGGTGATCGCCCTGTAACATTTGTAATTACCTTCTCCATAAATAAACAAATAATTATTAAATATATCCCCGTTTTAAATGTAAATGGTGATCTGGTGAAGGTTCAGACTAGGGATGAGCCGAACACCCCCCCGGTTCGGTTTGCATCAGAACTTTCGAACGGACTGCAAATTCGTACGAACGTTAGAACCCCATTGAAGTCTATGGGACTCGAACATTCGAAATAAAAAGTGCTAATTTTAATGGCTAATATGCAAGATACTGTCCTAAAAAGGGTTTGGGGACCTGGCTCCTGCCCCAGGGGACATGGGTCAATGCCTAAAATGTTTTTAAAAATGGCCATTTTGGCGGCAGCACTGATTTTAATGATGATTAAAGTGAAAAAAAAGTGAAATATTCCTTTAAATATTGTGCCTGGGGGTGTCTATAGTATGCCTGTGAAGTGCCACGTGTTTCCCGTGTTTAGAACAGTCCCTCCACAAAATTACATTTAACGGAAAAAAAGTCATTTAAAACTGCTTGCGGTTTTAATGTTATATCTGGTTCCGGCAAAATGGATGAAAATCAGTGAGAAAAATGGCATGGGTAGCCCCCCCTGCCCATCACCAGCCCCTTTGGGTCTTGTACGGATATTAAGGGGAACCCCGTACCCATATTAAAAAAAGGAAATACGTGTGGCCCCCAGGCCCTATATACTCAGAACGGCAGTATACAGGCGGTGCAAACAAGACAGGGACTGTGTAGGTTTGTTGTGTTAAGTAGAATCTGTTTGTAATTTTGAACTGGTACATTTTTAAAGTGTAGCTCCAGTCAAAAAATCTATTTTTAAGCTTTTTGGAAAACATAGGGAAGGGTTATAACCCCTGTATAATTTGTTTTGCCGTCCGTCTTTTTTCATCTCACTTCCTGTTGTCTCCTTCCGTTTGCAAGTAGGAGATGTTTGTAAGTTGGATGTTTGAAAGTAGGGGCCTGCCCTATATGCTCTGCAGAAATGGCGGAACAAGGTGTTGGTGTTGCCACAACATTGTAAGCCCTCAAAGTGACTCTTGGTGGGCGCTGGAGCGCCCTGTTGTGAACGATTATACCAAGAATTGTAATTACATGCCATTGTCGAACAGTGGTAGAAAAATTGACCTTTGGTGGTTGTGGTGCTGGTGCCACAACACTATAAGTCCTCACAGTTAGGAACGGGCCCTCCTGTGAACGATTATATCAAGAATTGTAATTACATGCCCCTGTTAAACAGGGGCAGAAAAACTGGGCTTTAGGCACTGGTGCTGGTGCCACGACACTGCAACCTCTCCCATATACTCTAGTTGTAGTGCAGGAATGAGCCCAGCTGCAAAGCATTGCATCAAAAATTTAATTAAATGCCCCTGTCAAACAGGGGCAGAAAAATTGGGCCTTAGGCACTGGTGCTGGTGCCACGACACTGCAACCTCTCCCATATACTCTAGTTGTAGTGCAGGAATGAGCCCAGCTGCAAAGCATTGCATCAAAACTTTAATTAAATGCCCCTGTCAAACAGGGGCAGAAAAATTGGGCCTTAGGCACTGGTGCTGGTACCACGACACTGCAACCTCTCCCATATACTCTAGTTGTGGTGCTGGAATGAGCCCTGCTGCAAAGCATTGCATCAAAAATTGTAATTAAACGCCTCTGTTAAACAGGGGCAGAAAAATTGGGTCTTAGGCACTGGTGTTGGTACCACGACACTGCAACCTCTCCCATATACTCTACTTAAGGTGCAGGAATGAGCCCTGCTGCAAAGCATTGCATCAAAAATTGTAATTAAACGCCCCTGTTAAAAAATTGGGCTGGTGGCATCACCCAGAACCAAAAATGTTCTTCCAACATATCAGCAGAGGAGGAAGAGGATAGACAATCAACATAACAGGACAGTCACTCAGCATCAGCATAGGCAGTCTTGAAGGGATGTGATATTTAAAAAAAAAAATATTCAGTTACATCAGCTTCAGGTGCTTGGTAGCTGTGGGTGATCCAAGACTGATTCATCTTGATGAAGGTCAGTCGATCAACTGAGTCGGTGGACAGGCGCACCCTGTGATCGGTAACAAAGCCACCAGCAGCACTGAAGGTGCGTTCCAAAAGAACACTGGATGCAGGACAGGACAGTAGCTCAATTGCATACTGTGCAAGCTCTGGCCAGTGATCCATCCTCAAAACCCAGTAAGCCAGAGGATTTTCGGTGGGAAAGGTGTCCAAGTCTGACCTTGCCCCTAGGTATTCCTGCACCATGTAAATCAGATGCTGACGATGGTTGCTGGAACCGATCATACCTTGGGGCTGCGGACTAAAAAATTGTCTGAACACATCGGTCAGACAGCCACCTTCTCCACCGCTCCTTCTGACCGATGCCTCAGCAACACATTTTCCAGGACCAGGAGTTTGTAACCTCCCAGTCTCTGGGAACGCGTTGCACAGACCTTTCTGCAAGGCCTCCCGGAGATGTCTCATCCTCTGCTCCCTCTGTGACGGCAAGATAAGGTCGGCAACCTTACCCTTGTACCATGGATCAAGGAGAGTGACCAGCCAGTAATGGTCCCTCTCCTTGATCTGAAGAATACGAGGATCCTTCTGCAGGCTTTGCAGGATCAGGGAGGCCATGCAGCGTAGGTTAGCTGAGGCATTCGGTCCGGAGTCCTCTAGGTCACTAAGGACAACATGGTCCACAGCTACCTCCTCCCAGCCACGTACAAGTCCACGGGTTTCTTGGGACTGTAAATCATCCCTACAAGACTGCTGCTGCTGCTGCTGATGCTGAGTGCCAGCCTCCACCTCCATGCTGACACAATCATCCTCCTCCTCCTCCTCATCCTCTTGCTGTGTGATGGATGACACAGCAGGAACACTGTCTGGATAAAGGGGGCCTTGAGAGGCAAGTAAGTCCTCCTCTTCCTGCCTCTGTTCTGCCTCAAGTGCTCTGTCCATTATTCCACGCAGCGTATGCTCCAAGAGGTGGACAAGAGGTACAGTGTCATTGATGCATGCACTGTCACTGCTCACCATCCTTGTGGCCTCCTGAAACGGTGACAGGACAGTGCATGCATCCCTGATCATGCCCCACTGGCGTGGTGAGAAAAAACCAAGCTCCCCTGACCCTGTCCTGGTGCCGTAGTCGCACAGGTACTCATTTATGGCCCTCTGCTGCGTGTGCAGCCGCTGCAGCATGGCCAATGTTGAGTTCCACCTGGTGGGCATGTCACATATAAGGCGGTTCTTGGGCAGGTTCAACTCCTTTTGGAGCTCAGCCAGCCAAGCACAGGCATTAAATGATCAGCGGAAATGCACACAGACTTTCCTGGCCTGCTTCAGGACATCCTGTAAGCCTGGGTACCTGCCCAAGAACCGCTACACCACCAGGTTAAGTACGTGAGCCACACAGGGCACATGGGTCAGTTGTCCCTGTCGGAGGGCGGAGAGGAGGTTGGTGCCATTGTTGCAAACAACCATTCCTGGCTTAAGCTGGCTTGGCGTCAACCACCTCTCGGCCTGCCCCTGCAGAGCTGACAAAACATCTGCCCCAGTGTGGCTCCTGTCCCCCAAACAAACCAGAGCAAGCACAGCAAGGCATCGTTTTGCCTGCGTACTTGCGTAGCCCCTGGAACGCCTACGGAGCACCGCTGGTTCTGAGGACAGAGCACTGGAAGAGGTCATGGAGGAAGAAGAAGAGGAGGGGGTGGAGGAGAGAGGTGTGTCACAACCAATAGTAGCATTCTGAAGGCGTGGTGGTGGAACAACCTCCAACACTACTGCACCTTGTCCTGCATCCTTCCCAGCTGCCAGAAGAGTGACTCAATGGGCCGTGAAAGACAGGTAACGTCCCTGTCCATGCCTGCTGGACCATGAGTCAGCGGTAATATGCACCTTACCGCTGACCGCCCTGTCCAGCGAGGCAAGGACATTGCCTTCCACATGCCGGTAGAGAGCAGGAATCGCCTTCCGTGAGAAAAAGTGGCGTTTGGGGACCTGCCACTGAGGATCCGCACATTGTACAAACTCACGGAAGGGGGCCGAGTCTACCAACTGAAAAGGCAGCAGTTGAAGTGCTAGCAATTTAGCCAAGCTAGCATTCAACCGCTGTGCATGTGGATGGCTGGGAGTGAACTTCTTTCGCCGGTCCAGCAGCTGGGGCAGGGACATTTAGCTGCTATAATCGGACGTGGGTGTACTGCTAGCAGAGTGCCCGGAAGCACTTGGCTGTGACACACCTAATTCTACACCTTCATTCCTCTCAGAGCAGGTTTCAGAGAGGACTGAAGGTCTAGTGGGGTTGGAGATACCAGCTGATGAGGTGCAAGGAGAGGTCCGCTTTGTTCTTTGGTGTGGGTCTTTGAGGTACGCTTGCCAACGAGCTGCATGGCAGGTCAACATATGTCTAGTCAAGCATGTGGTGCCCAAGCGGCTGATGTTTTGGCCACGCGAGATACGCTTGAGACATATGTTGCAAATAGCAGTGGTGCGATCTGATGCACTCGTCTCAAAAAAGGCCCACACCAAAGAACTTTTAGAATAAAGCGCAGAGGCAGCGCCCTGCACAGGCGGAGCTCTGCGGTGTGATTCAGTCGGTGTGCTGCCCCTAAGCTGGCCCCCGGAGTGCATCCTGCCTCGTTGGACATGTGTCTCCTCCTCCTCCTCTCTCCTACCAGGCACCCACGTGGAGTCGGTGCCCTCATCATCCCCTCCCTCTTCATCGCTGGAGCAAACCTGGCAGTATGCTGCAGCCTGTGCAACATGACTGCCAGATTGCTGTCCTTCTTGAGCATCCCCTCTCTCTCTGCGCTCACGCTACTGCCTTCCTCTAGCTGAGTGTCATCATCAGAGCCTACAAAACACTGGGCATCCACCTGGAGCATGTACCCAACACTGTGCTCAAAGAGTTCAGGAGACTCCTCAGGAGGACGTGGTGGGTCTAGGGAAGGAGTCACTGATGATGACATTGAGAGGAGGGAAGACGATGCATTGGCAGCTGCTTTGCTAGTACCCTGAGCCTGGGTGAGAGAGGATGAGGAGGATGAAGAGGGCTTGGTCATCCACTCTACCAAGTCTTCGGCATGTTGCGGCTCAACATGTCCAGCTGCCGAAAAGAAGGACAAGCGTGTCCCATGGCCACGTTCTGATGATGACGATGCACCTCGTCCACGACCAGCACTGTTGTCTCTAGACACAGAGCCTGCTTGCCCTCTTTTATCGGCTTGCGCCTGTCTGTCTATCCTTGTTGGCCTTCCAGACATGGCAATGGCCTGAAGGGAGATGGGAAAACCAGCAATTGGGTAGTGTATATTGTGCTGGAGGCACACACAACACCCACTAACTCCTGCAGATGGCATATGGCTCAATTAGAGAAGAGCTATATAGGTGGATATAACGGTGTATACTGCGGTCAGGGCACGCAGACAGCACACACAATCTCCTACAACTGACTGCAAGATCTATTTAAAAAGAGCAAGATAGCTAGCTATATAGGTGGATATAGCGGTGCATACTGCGGTCAGGGCGCGCAGACAGCACGCACAATCTCCTACAACTGACTGCAAGCTCTATTTAAAAAGAGCAAGATAGCTAGCTATATAGGTGAATATAGCGGTGTATACTGCGGTCAGGGCACGCAGACAGCACGCACAATCTCCTACAACTGACTGCAAACTCAATTAAAAAAGAACAATATAGCTAGCTATGTAGGTGGATATAACGGTGTATACTGCAGTCAGGGCACGCAGACAGCACGCACAATCTCCTACAACTGACTGCAAGCTCTATTAAAAAAGAACAAGATAGCTAGCTATATAGATGGATATAATGGTGTATACTGCGGTCAGGGCATGCAGACAGCACGCACAATCTCCTACAACTAACTGCAAGCTCTATTAAAAAAGAGCTATATAGGTGGATATAACGGTGTATACTGCGGTCAGGGCACGTAGACAGCACGCACAATCTCCTACAACTGACTGCAAGCTCTATTTAAAAAGAGCAAGATAGCTAGCTATATAGGTGGATATAGCGTTGTATACTGCGGTCAGGGCACGCAGACAGCATGCACAATCTCCTACAACTGACTGCAAGCTCTATTTAAAAAGAGCAAGATAGCTAGCTATGTAGGTGGATATAACGGTGTACACTGCGGTCAGGGCACGCAGACAGCACGCACAATCTCCTACAGCTGACTGCAAGCTCTATTAAAAAAGAGCAATATAGCTAGCTATATAGGTGAATATAATGGTGTATACTGCGGTCAGGGCACGCAGGCAGCACGCACAATCTCCTACAACTGACTGCAAGCTCTGTTAAAAAACAGAAATTTTAGCTAGCTATATAGGTGGATATAATGGTGCATACTGCGGTCAGGGCATGCAGACATAAACCACTGCAGAAGAGCAAGAACGCAAAAACTCCTACAGACGCCAACACACTACACAAGGCCGCCGCGCTGGCGGCCTTATATAGTGTGGGGCATGTACTACACAGCCTGAGCTATGATTGGCCAAAGGCATCCTGCCTGTGGCCAATCATGGCTCTGCTCACTGCCGGCGATATGATTGGCCAAGCATGCGGGGTCACAGTGCATGCTTGGCCAATCATGAGCCAGCAATGCACTGCGATGGCACAGTGCATAGTGGGCCATGAGCGCCACACGAATTTGGCGCGAACAGCCCATAACGTTCGGTATTCGCTGAACGGACGAACAGTCGATGTTCGAGTTGAACATATGTTCGACTCGAACACGAAGCTCATCCCTAGTTCTGACCAATGGCTGCGGTTTTTCTTGCCATCGGGCATGCACCTTGGGCAACTCACTGTCCCCCAGCTTATCCAGGTCAGTCTTAACTCCAAAAACCTGGCTTAGTACCACAGGCTCATACAGCTGTGGTCTGAACACCTGTTGATACAGCAGTAAACATAATATTAATCACAATTCCATTACTTCATATCACAATGGCAAAACATTGCCTATTAAGGATTTTATTAATTGCAGTAAAAAAATATGTGATATATGTAATTGATTGCAGCCTCTGCGGGTTACAGTATGTAGGATGCACTACAAGGTCTCTGCGCAGTGAGAATTATAATGGTACTGCCTAAAACAATATAAAAAAAGATGTTTAATGTATTAAAACATTTTAAAACCATTTATGATGGCAATATGACCTTATTTTCCTTCTGTGCAGTGCAGTAAATTAAACCACCATCATGTGGAGGGGATACACATAGAAGATTTCTAGAACAGGAAGCAAGATGAGCCCTTTCCCTGGGGACACAGATCCCCACTAGAATGAATTACAGATGGGATGCGGATTTATTCCTTAAATAATGCAATCCAATTACCTCATTCCTTTCTGACAATATGCTTCTCTGTCTCAGTTTCTACATTTCTGACAAAACATGTTACCACGCTAAACTGTGGATCATGTGTAGACATGTGGGGTTCCTTTTGTTCCACACTAAAATTCGGCCAAATTTTCTTCATTTGGAAATTCGGATGTATCCGGATTTCCAAATTAGAATAGTACCGCATTTAAACGAATCCAAAATAACAAAATTTGAATACTTTTCGAATTGCAATAGTTTTCAAATGCGAAAACGTTTTGAATAGTTTTCCAATTTCCAAAGAGAATAAAATAGAATAGAAAATAAAGGAATAGAGAAAAAAATATTTTATTCCTTTATTTTCTATTCTTATTGTATTGTGAAATTGGAAAACTTTTCAATTTCCAAAACTATTCAAAATTGATTTGAAAACTTTTCAAATTGATTTGAAAACAAATAAACAAAACGAATCCTGAAAACAAATTAAACAAAGGAAACAAATTTAACGAGCCAAATTCATGTAAATAACAAATCAAAACAATTTTTTTTGTTCTGCACATGCCTAATCATGTGCAAATTGGGGGGGGGGGGGGGGGGTGAACGGTTAATTAATTGTAAACCCAGTTCAGGTGGACCACAAGCATATCTGGAGGGTATGTCATACAACACAGAATAAAAAGAAGTCAACGCTCAGTGGGTTGCATGAATGTCAGGTGAATCCCTCGGTGGCAGTAGTAAAACATAAACAAGTTTAATGATTTCACTGGAGGTCCCCGGGGAAGTGAGGAGCTGACAGCATCCATGGATGGAATGGTGCAGCATGGGAGGTGCTGCACTGGGAGGTTCCAAACCGGACAATGGACCCGCAGACAGACACTCTCTGGGTTGGCTGGATGGTGTGCTGGCAGAGGTGGAGGAGGAGAAGCCACGATGTGCATAAAGATGACAAGCCGCTCTGGACAAGGCTGGCTGCCGTGCTGGTAAAGGAGAAGGAGAAGCTGCAGTCCATGGGCGACTTCCCCAGACACTCAAAAAGTGTGTGACTGCCACAGGTACGCAAGATGTAATTGGTGAGGCTGCCCTGTTCCAAACTCAGAAGCCGAAAGGAGAGAGCTATTGCCAGAGTGGGCACCTCCCGGTGCAGCAGAACAATATTTATGGGAGGTTCTGATACATTTTGGCCTTGGTTTCAACATTGTTTGTTGGATCAAGCTATAATATTCTAGCCCTACTGCTAAAATTCTCAGCCGTGGACAATGTAAAGTTTCTGCCTGTATTAGGGCACAAGGCAGGATTGTCTTTTTTTCACTCCTTGTATATGAGATTGCTATTGAATCCCTAACCACTATATTTAGACAATCTGCTTACATAATTGTTTTTTGCTATGGTTCACATATGGAGAAAAACAGTATGTCATATGCTAATTATATGTTGCATTTCCTGGGGGATACAGAAGAACCTAATTTCAATACTATGAGTGTTATCACTAAGTTTCTGGAATATTAAGGCCTTTCAATTAACTATAGTAAGTCGACTCTCCTAATATTAGACCAACCACTGGAATGAGGCCTTTATCCCTCCTGCTCACCTCAGTTTGCAGACTTCCTTAAATACCCAGGCATACACATCTCTTATGCCATGTACACACGACCATTTTTTCCATCAGAATAAACTCTGATGGTTTTTCTGATGGAGTTACACTGAAACGGGCTTGCCTACACATGATCACACCAAAGTCCAATCGTTTAGAATGTAGTGACGTACAACACATATGACAGGACTAGAAAAAGGAAGTTCAATAGCCAGTAGCCAATAGCTGCCCTTGCATTGTTTTTGGTCCGTCTGAACAGCATACAGACGAACGGTTTTCCCGATAGAAAGTGATTTCGTCTTAAAGATTTAAAACATGTTCTATTTCTAGGTCCTTCAGAATTTTCGAAAAAAAAAAGGCAGATGAAGCCCACACACGATCGTAATATCCGACGGAATGATTCCGTCTGACTTTTTCTGCCAGAAAAGTCCGGTCGTGTGTACGCGGCATAAGATGTAATCACTTAAACTGCACAGTCAAAAGGTTTTTATCTCTATTATTACTCTAGGTTATTGCCCAAACTTTTCTAACAATACCCATGCAAGGCTAGAGAACATTGGGTTAGTTACCTGGGTATCCTAGATGCAGATCAGTGGTAAACTACTCCTTAAAATGTGCCCTTAGTTTCACTTAACCTCACCTGAAGATTATCCCAGTGTAGCTCTACTTCTTAGGGGCCGCTGGATTTTGAGTCCCCCTTTGGATGCACAGCCAGGCCAGGCAACAGGTATTTTCAGTAAGCACACTGTCAGAAAACCAGTCCAATGGCTTTTTTGTTCTCTCTCTCTCTCTCTCTCTCTCTCTCTCTCTCTCTCTCTCTAGGCTACAACAGGAACCCAGCTAAACTTACCTAGTGTATACAGGGGGTGCTACACCAGCTTTTTATACTTCTGATTAGTGATGGCCGAACGGTTCGCCCGGCGGTCGTTTCGCGGCGAATTTCCGACTTTCGCCGTCCGCGGGTTCGAACGCCTTTTTCCGTCGTTCGCCCCGGCGGACTTACGTGTTTAATGTATACAAGAACTTTAACCTTTCGTGACACGTTTATCATGTGTTACAGGACAACCAATTGAGACATGACAGCTCATGGACACTTGGACATTCCCCCTAACCTATAAATACACCCGATCCGGTGGCCATTTTACATTCTTTCTTCTGTCACTGTAGGGAAAGGATCCTGTGTGGAGTAGGGACAGAGAAAACGCTAGCTATTTGGTACACAAAAGTTCTTTTCAGGACTGGTATAGGTGTTAGGTCAGCAGCCTGAGTTTCTTTTGTCAGTTTAGATAAAGGGACAGAGCGCTGTATGCTGCTATTTTAGGGACAGCTCAGCCAGATTAGTCTTTCTTCATCATCATCATCATCATCATCATTAGCTGTTACTATCAGGTCCACAAAAGAGCTGTTCCAGCTAATCGTTCCAGCCTACTCTTTTTTGCCAATTTGTATAGGGACAGGCAGGAAGCAGTGTGTCAGGCAGTGAGGATAATTTTAAAGACTTGCTGTTACTATTAGTTCCACAAAGGTTCTTTTCAGGACTGGTATCAGTGGTACGGTAATAGGCTTGTACACGTATAATATTCTTTCTTCCAAATATAGAAAGAATATTATACTTGACTGCTGCCCTTCTGCTGCAGTCTGCTAATCATTCACAACTCACTTGTTCCACAAAGCTCTTTATCAGGACTGGTAACTTGGTCTGTCTAGGGTGCTACGGTACATAGGCTTGGGTGCGGTACAGTCTGCTGTTCTGTAAGGACCGCTATCGGTCCACAATACATAGGGTTGCCGTGCACTACTGCTGACCGCTGCCCTATACTGCAGCAGTCCTTCATTGGTATAGGGACTGACGTACAGTCTGCTAATCACTAACACACAACCTGCTTGGTCCACAAAAGTTCTTATAAGGACTGGTAACTTGGTATAGGGTGCTACGGTACATAGGCCTGAGTGCGTTACAGTCTGCTGTTCTGTAAGGACCGCTATCGGTCCACAATACATAGGGTTGCCGTGCACTACTGCTGACCGCTGCCCTATACTGCAGCAGTCCTTCAGCGGTATAGGGACTGACGCACAGTCTGCTAAACACTAACACACAACCTGCTTGGTCCACAAAAGTTTTTATAAGGACTGGTAACTTGGTATAGGGTGCTACGGTACATAGGCCTGAGTGCAGTACAGTCTGCTGTTCTGTAAGGACCGCTATCGGTCCACAATACATAGGGTTGCCGTGCACTACTGCTGACCGCTGCCCTATACTGCAGCAGTCCTTCATTGGTATAGGGACTGACGTACAGTCTGCTAATCACTAACACACAACCTGCTTGGTCCACAAAAGTTCTTATAAGGACTGGTAACTTGGTATAGGGTGCTACGGTACATAGGCCTGAGTGCGTTACAGTCTGCTGTTCTGTAAGGACCGCTATCGGTCCACAATACATAGGGTTGCCGTGCACTACTGCTGACCGCTGCCCTATACTGCAGCAGTCCTTCATTGGTATAGGGACTGACGTACAGTCTGCTAATCACTAACACACAACCTGCTTGTTCCACAAAAGTTCTTATAAGGACTGGTAACTTGGTATAGGGTGCTACGGTACATAGGCCTGAGTGCGTTACAGTCTGCTGTTCTGTAAGGACCGCTATCGGTCCACAATACATAGGGTTGCCGTGCACTACTGCTGACCGCTGCCCTATACTGCAGCAGTCCTTCATTGGTATAGGGACTGACGTACAGTCTGCTAATCACTAACACACAACCTGCTTGGTCCACAAAAGTTCTTATAAGGACTGGTAACTTGGTATAGGGTGCTACGGTACATAGGCCTGAGTGCGTTACAGTCTGCTGTTCTGTAAGGACCGCTATCGGTCCACAATACATAGGGTTGCCGTGCACTACTGCTGACCGCTGCCCTATACTGCAGCAGTCCTTCAGCGGTATAGGGACTGACGCACAGTCTGCTAAACACTAACACACAACCTGCTTGGTCCACAAAAGTTTTTATAAGGACTGGTAACTTGGTATAGGGTGCTACGGTACATAGGCCTGAGTGCGTTACAGTCTGCTGTTCTGTAAGGACCGCTATCGGTCCACAATACATAGGGTTGCCGTGCACTACTGCTGACCGCTGCCCTATACTGCAGCAGTCCTTCATTGGTATAGGGACTGACGTACAGTCTGCTAATCACTAACACACAACCTGCTTGGTCCACAAAAGTTCTTATAAGGACTGGTAACTTGGTATAGGGTGCTACGGTACATAGGCCTGAGTGCGTTACAGTCTGCTGTTCTGTAAGGACCGCTATCGGTCCACAATACATAGGGTTGCCGTGCACTACTGCTGACCGCTGCCCTATACTGCAGCAGTCCTTCAGCGGTATAGGGACTGACGCACAGTCTGCTAAACACTAACACACAACCTGCTTGGTCCACAAAAGTTTTTATAAGGACTGGTAACTTGGTATAGGGTGCTACGGTACATAGGCCTGAGTGCAGTACAGTCTGCTGTTCTGTAAGGACCGCTATCGGTCCACAATACATAGGGTTGCCGTGCACTACTGCTGACCGCTGCCCTATACTGCAGCAGTCCTTCATTGGTATAGGGACTGACGTACAGTCTGCTAATCACTAACACACAACCTGCTTGGTCCACAAAAGTTCTTATAAGGACTGGTAACTTGGTATAGGGTGCTACGGTACATAGGCCTGAGTGCGTTACAGTCTGCTGTTCTGTAAGGACCGCTATCGGTCCACAATACATAGGGTTGCCGTGCACTACTGCTGACCGCTGCCCTATACTGCAGCAGTCCTTCATTGGTATAGGGACTGACGTACAGTCTGCTAAACACTAATACACAACCTGCTTGGTCCACAAAAGTTCTTATAAGGACTGGTAACTTGGTATAGGGTGCTACGGTACATAGGCTTGAGTGCGGTACAGTCTGCTGTTCTGTAAGGACCGCTATCGGTCCACAATAGATAGGGTTGACGTGCACCACTGCTGACCGCTGCCCTATACTGCAGCAGTCCTTCAGCGGTATAGGGACTGACGTACAGTCTGCTAAACACTAATACACAACCTGCTTGGTCCACAAAAGTTCTTATAAGGACTGGTAACTTGGTATAGGGTGCTACGGTACATAGGCTTGAGTGCGGTACAGTCTGCTGTTCTGTAAGGACCGCTATCGGTCCACAATAGATAGGGTTGACGTGCACCACTGCTGACCGCTCACCTATACTGCAGCAGTCCTTCAGCGGTATAGGGACTGACGTACAGTCTGCTAATCACTAACACACAACCTGCTTGTTCCACAAAAGTTCTTATAAGGACTGGTAACTTGGTATAGGGTGCTACGGTACATAGGCTTGAGTGCGGTACAGTCTGCTGTTCTGTAAGGACCGCTATCGGTCCACAATAGATAGGGTTGACGTGCACCACTGCTGACCGCTGCCCTATACTGCAGCAGTCCTTCAGCGGTATAGGGACTGACGTACAGTCTGCTAAACACTAATACACAACCTGCTTGGTCCACAAAAGTTCTTATAAGGACTGGTAACTTGGTATAGGGTGCTACGGTACATAGGCTTGAGTGCGGTACAGTCTGCTGTTCTGTAAGGACCGCTATCGGTCCACAATAGATAGGGTTGACGTGCACCACTGCTGACCGCTGCCCTATACTGCAGCAGTCCTTCAGCGGTATAGGGACTGACGTACAGTCTGCTAAACACTAATACACAACCTGCTTGGTCCACAAAAGTTCTTATAAGGACTGGTAACTTGGTATAGGGTGCTACGGTACATAGGCTTGAGTGCGGTACAGTCTGCTGTTCTGTAAGGACCGCTATCGGTCCACAATAGATAGGGTTGACGTGCACCACTGCTGACCGCTCACCTATACTGCAGCAGTCCTTCAGCGGTATAGGGACTAAGAGTTTTGTCACAGGGTCATTTAAAAAATGACATGCAGAGGAAGAGGCAGGCCCTTCCGCAGGGGTGGTAGGGGTAGGGCAGGAGCAACAGGCTTGAGCCAAAGTGGGAAGTTGCAGAAGGTGCGTTCAATTACTTTAAAGGATGCACCAGACTTGGTTGAGTGGCTCGCTCAGCCTTACTCTTCTGCACCCTCCTCATCCTCTCGATCTGCACCCTCTTCTTCACTCTCTGCTATGTGC
This sequence comes from Lithobates pipiens, assembly GCF_037356315.1. Lineage (NCBI taxonomy): Eukaryota > Metazoa > Chordata > Amphibia > Anura > Ranidae > Lithobates > Lithobates pipiens. Next base: position 329,141,953 of record NW_027507764.1, on the reverse strand, counting down.
ACCCCCAAAGACACTACCACCAACAACACGACCACCACCACCACCACCACATACCTTCCGCTTGAGTCACTGGAATTATTTTCCGATCCATATCAAGAGGACATTTCTGATGCGCAGCCACTCTTGGTATTGGATCAGGAAGAGGAGGTAGCAACAAGCGCTACTCAGCAGTCTGACGCCAGTACCCAGATCAGCCCAAGGAGGAGGTTGGTCCCCGGTGTTGCTGCCTACTCTACTTATAGCGGTGGGGAAGGTGACGTTGATGATGACGTGTCTAGTGATGTCACGTGGGTGCCCACAAGAGAGGAAGAGGAGGGGAGTTCAGAGGGAGATATGGACCAGCAGATAGGGAGGAGAAGCAGCAATGACTTACATTGCACAGCAGGGACAAAGCAGACTGCAAATGTATCAGGAGCGAGTCATCGACCATGTACGGTCACATCTGGCGCTCCCAGGACACCGGCACATGGCTCCGCAGTGTGGGCTTTTTTTAACGTGTCCGCTGCTGACAATAGCGTTGCCATCTGCAATCTTTGCAGTCAACGCGTTAGTCGCGGTAAGCCCAATACTCACCTAGGGACGACCGCCTTAAGAAGGCACATGAGCAGCCATCACCGAGCCCAGTGGGAGCAACGGAACACACAAAGCCACACTGCAGGCTCTCACCGTCCAGCCTCGTCTTCTACTTCTCCTTCTCCTCTCTCCTCACAATTGTCCTCCACTCCACCTTCCATCACGCCAAGCTCACATTTTTCTGCAAAAAGGCAGGCTTCCGTGGGCCTAATGTTTGAGCGTAAAAAAATGATGACGCCGGATAACCCTCTTGCCCAACGGTTGGCGGCTGGCTTGTCAGAACTCATAGCCCGCCAACTACTGCCATATAAACTGGTGGACTCGGAGGCCTTTCGCAAATTTGTGGCCATTGGAACACCACAATGGAAGGTCCCAGGAAGGAAGTATTTCTCAGAGAAGGGCATCCCAGAGCTATATGGCCATGTTCAGCGGCAAGTGAATGTATCTCTGGCACACAGTGTCGGTGCCAAGATACATCTGACCACAGACACGTGGTCTAGCAAACACGGGCAGGGAAGGTATATCAGTTTTACTGCCCACTGGGTGAACCTTCTGACGGCCGTCAAGCATGTAACCCGTGGCACCCGTGTAGATTTGGTTTTACCGCCACGGATTGCATGCAGGCCTGACTCTTCTTCTCCTCCTCCTACTCCATCCTCCTCCCTCTCCTCCTCAGCTGCCTCCTCCTTTTCCGCTGCTAGCGTCTCTTCCACTGCACCGCCCAAGCTCCCCAGAACCTATTCCACATGCCAGGTGAGACGTTGCCATGCCGTGCTGCGTCTGTTGTGCCTGGAAGCAAAGAGCCACACTGGCCCGGCACTCCTTTCAGCTTTGCGTTCACAGGCAGATGAGTGGCTAACACCGCTCAATTTGACAGTTGGTAAAGTGGTGTGTGACAACGGTGCCAATCTGCTTAGCGCATTGAAACAGGGCAAAATCACGCACGTGCCGTGCATGGCACACGTCTTAAACTTGGTCGTGCAGCGATTCCTTGTCAAATACCCTGGGGTCCAGGACATCTTGCGGCAGGCAAGGAAAATCTCGGCCCATTTCAGAAGATCTTACACGGCCATGGCTCGCCTTGCTGACATTCAGCGGCGACACCATCTGCCGGTCAGACGTCTTATTTGCGATTGCCCGACGCGATGGAACTCAACCTTCTATATGCTTGATAGGCTGCTCCAGCAGAAACGTGCAGTTAACGTCTACCTGTATGAACTCTGCGAAAGAAACGGTTCTGGGGAGCTGGGTTTTTTTTCACCGCGCCAGTGGCTGCTCATGCGCGACACATGCAGACTTCTGCGGCCATTTGAGGAGATCACCAAACTGGTCAGTCGCAGCCATGGCGCCATCAGTGACATGGTACCTTATGCCTTCTTTCTGGAGCGTGCATTGCGTCGTGTCATTGATCAGGCTGTGGAGGAGCAGGAGCGGGAAGATGAGGAAGTCGCAATGCTGGATGAATTCCCAGGGGGGGCTACTCTATCTGAGACAAGTCAACAACAGGAGTCTGATGAGGAGTCAGAGGAGGATGGTGCCGGGGCGGATGAGCAGGAGCAAGAAGAGCATGCTTTAAACCTTTCTGGGATCCCTGTTGTGCGAGGATGGGGAGAGGAGAATGAAGAGGACGACATTATCCTGGATGATGAGCAGGAGCCAGGCCACCACACCGCTTCCACTTTAGTGCAAATGGGGGCCTTCATGCTCCAGTGTTTTAATAGGGACCCCCGTATAAAAAGCATGAGGGTCAAGGACCAGTACTGGGTGGCAACGTACTTAGACCCCCGGTACAAACACAAAATGGCGGAAATGTTACCGCCGTCGCAGAGGGCTGTCAGAATGCAGCACTTCCAGGCCTTGCTTCGAGAAATGCTGCATTCTGCTTTTGCGTGCGCTGGCAGAGGAGCAATTCCCACTCCCAGAGAAGGATTTGCGGGTACCAATCCAACAGCGCCTGCAAGAAGAGGCCGGTTTGAAGATGTGTTGGTGACTTCGGATATGAGGTCATTCTTTCAGCCGACCCATCGACAGGTGTCATCCGGATCCAGCATCAGGGAACGCCTAGACCGTCAGGTGTCCGACTACATTGGGTTAACGGCCGATGTGGACGCTCTGAGGAGTGATGAACCCCTAGACTACTGGGTGGGCAGGCTTGACCTCTGGCCAGAGCTTGCCCAATTTGCAATCGAACTGTTGGCTTGCCCCTCATCCAGTGTCCTGTCCGAAAGGACGTTCAGCGCAGCAGGGGGGATTGTGACCGATAAGCGTACTCGCCTAGCTCACCACAGTGTTAACTACCTCACATTTCTAAAAATGAATGAGGCATGGATCTCGGAGGAATTCAACACATGTGATCAGTAGACCATGTATATGTCTATAAACAATTTTTGGAATCAAGCACACAGACCTTCTTAATTCATTTGGCTCACTTCCCTGACCCAAAAAAGCACACCGTACTATATGCCCCTACCCTCCTCTTTGAAGAGGTTGAGCGGTGTCATATTTCTACTGGGGCTGCTTATTATGAGGGGTTCCCACCATCCCTGTGCTGTGCTGACTTCCTCCTGGGTGTTCTTATTATGAGGGGCTCCCACCATCCCTGTGCTGTGCTGACTTCCTCCTGGGGGTTCTTATTATGAGGGGATCACACCATCCCTGTGCTGTGCTGACTTCCTCCTGGGGCTGCTTACGGTGCTGCTGTCAGCGCTGTATGTCACGGAGCTGCTGTCAGCGCTGTATGTCACGGAGCTGCTGTCAGCGCTGTATGTCACGGAGCTGCTGTCAGCGCTGTATGTCACGGAGCTGCTGTCAGCGCTGTATGTCACGGAGCTGCTGTCAGCGCTGTATGTCACGGAGCTGCTGTCAGCGCTGTATGTCACGGAGCTGCTGTCAGCGCTGTATGTCACGGAGCTGCTGTCAGCGCTGTATGTCACGGAGCTGCTGTCAGCGCTGTATGTCACGGAGCTGCTGTCAGCGCTGTATGTCACGGTGCTGCTGTCAGCGCTGTATGTCACGGAGCTGCTGTCAGCGCTGTATGTCACGGAGCTGCTGTCAGTGCTGTATGTCACGGAGCTGCTGTCAGCGCTGTATGTCACGGAGCTGCTGTCAGCGCTGTATGTCACGGAGCTGCTGTCAGCGCTGTATGTCACGGTGCTGCTGTCAGCGCTGTATGTCACGGAGCTGCTGTCAGCGCTGTATGTCACGGAGCTGCTGTCAGCGCTGTATGTCACGGAGCTGCTGTCAGCGCTGTATGTCACGGAGCTGCTGTCAGCGCTGTATGTCACGGAGCTGCTGTCAGCGCTGTATGTCACGGTGCTGATGTCAGTGCTCTGTATTACGGTGCTGCTGTCAGTGCTCTGTATCTCCTGCACCCTCTTGTTTGCCTACCCTGGTCCCTGACCTTCCCTCTCCTCCATTGCCTTCATTAGCTCCATAGTCCTGAATTGTCAGAACAATTTCCCAAATAAAAAAAAAATGCTTGTAGTTATCGATCCCAAATTCACCTCATACATGTATTATGCTATTGTCCAGGTGGTGGGACTACGTGCTACCCCCTAATAATTACCCCGTGGCCGCAAATTCGACCTAAAGGTTTGCGAAATTCGCCTCCCATTGAAGTCAATGGAGCCCGCGGCGAACGGTCGTTTTCGCGAACGTTTGTGTCCGTTCGCGTTTCGCGTTCGCGAAACGTCCCGTCGGAAGTTCGTCCATCACTACTTCTGATAATTTTCCCCTCTCCCATTTGTTATAGATATAACATAGACTGTGGGAACCTTATACATATTCCGTGGCATCCTTCAAAATTAGAACGGTACTGCAGTTCATTCACTTATTTAAATTGAATTTATCTTTTAGAAAACAAGCACCTTATTTGGTTCTGGATGAATTTCAGGGGGATCTGGGGGATCCCATCTGCAAAGCTTTCTCCTTGTTCTGGTAAATTTTTATTGCAAGAATATGAGGGTCAAGATGTTAAGCTGAGATCCCTCTTTGGGCATATTTATATTATGACTGGAATCAATATTTTCAACTGTCTGTAACTTTACACTGTTGGAGTAAACCATGACTGTGGTAAAACAAACGTTGCATCATAACTGTAGTTTAACAAGCTTCTCTTTGGGGGAAAGGGGTGCAAATTTATCAGTTCGTTTCTCAGGCTTTCCAGACTGCTTCATCAGGAAAGCATATGTCAGTTAGCGGTGTGTGTGTGTGTGTGTGTTCCCATGGTCAAGTAACCCTGCCTTAATTGACATTACAGGAAGGATTAAAGAAGAGGGTACCATTTTCCTCTACCATTGGGACTGGCATATGTATCCTCTGTGATTTTATAATTTCTATGGTATGATTTGGAGAAAAGATGTCCAACCAGGGAAATGTATCTCCACCCCACAGAATGGAATAACAACTGCTTTTGGTAATTGGTAATTTCAATATATGATTAAATTGTATTGCTTATCCGGAGTATTAGTGAGTACTTCTTTGTGAAAGCTTTATTTAATAAATAAATGTATTTACAAAATTAGGAGTTTTTTTAAATATATATATATATATATATATATATATATATATATACATACATACATATACACACACACACACACACACACACACACACACACACACACACACACACACGTGATTGTAAGTCAACAAACCCAACTCATGTGAAAAACAATGTTTCATGTTTTTTAAATTTTAAAACAAAATACTTATAATAATAATAAAATGCTTGTTTTAAAAAAAAAAGTGGTCAACAAAGTTATATTAAGTGACACTTTGCAGGTCCCATGTTTCCCTTCCTTTTGGTTTTTACTGAATATACTAAAGGATGTGGTGCAATCGACACCTACTGTCAGTCATTGTTAGGTGATTTTTAGTTGTTGCAACCGTTTTGCACATTTCCTATTGAGAAGTTGTTTATGCAGTCTGTACTTTTGCACCAAATAGCAGCTAAGAGGTCAAGTGACATTAAGGGATTTTTTATTTTTTTCTGCATGAAATTGTTACTTTTGTTTTATCGTCACCTTTTCAGGTAAGGAGATGGGCTTTATATTAAGGACTGGTGTCAGCTGGACTTGTTTTGGAGAGTGGAATCAGATTACAGAAATCTAACTGGGTGACCCAGTAACAAATAAAATAATTATTTTTAAAACACTCCCCAACAAAATGTCCTTCCTCTAGCCAGCCTATTGTTAATTCTTCACCAATTGTATCTCATTCTGAAGGAGGACATATATTAAGCAAGATGGTTGGATATGCCTGTGATTAAAGCCTTCTCTAATCATTCTGCTTACTTTTGAAATTATCTGATCCAGACAAAATCAGCTAATTTTGGTGGTAATAGTGTAATGCCTACAACCACTAAAACACATTTGCCCCAAAAAAACTTACCAAAGCAATGCACACTGCAACAAGTATGTAAACTGCTTTAGTTTATCAACACAGAATTCATAACTTTAAATGTAAACCACTATTAGGTTGTTGCTATAACTGTATATGAAGCCATACAAATACAGGACTATGTGCATACAAAGTTGCTCACAGTTGCTTGAGCCTGAAAGAAATCAGTTAATTTGTTTTATGCTGACAGCTATAAATCTCAAATAGGAAGTATCTGAATAGGTCAGTACATTAGTTCTATAAGCTCAATTAGCTACACTATAGCCAAAGTCTGACAAACCTACAAGAAGAAAAGTATGAAAGCTCTCAGTCATTAGATTGAAAGTGCATATAAATTAAGTGTTATTATAACCAAAGCCCAGTATGATTCATCATCCAATTTTGAGACAAAATTTGAACTGTTTAATTCAAAGCTTTATCATACTCTTAGCTCCATTAAAAGTCTAGTTAAAGTTTCAATGTGGACATAGAAGTGACAATGGCATATCGTAATAACATTTTCTACTTCATTTTTTCTGCTTTTGAGAGTAGAAGTTTTAACTTACACTTTCTTTAAAGCTTACGTTTTAAAACTGGTCTGTTTTTAGAAACTAACAAATGTGCAGTATTATGAGCGTGCTATCCATTTAGAGCTTAGCTCCTTTGATTATTTATTGCATTAGCCCACCTGCCCCAGACCTTCATAATGTTCTAATGTCTGGCATTTCCAAGACAAACATAATTTTGTTTAAAATGAAGTTAGAATAGAATATTGCTAATAATATATCATATTATTAAAGAGTTCACTACTTTAAGGTGTGCTGCAGTCTAAGCCCCTGTACACACGGTCAGAGATTTCCACAACCAAATCCGTCGGATTTTGCCCGTCGGATTTTGTCCGTCGGATCTTGTCCGAAACTGTTGCATACACACGGTCGGACAAGGTTGGCGAAAAATCCGATCTTTCAGAACGTGATGACGTAATTTCATTACGATGGGACTACATTCAGGCTAGTAGCCAATAGCTTTGATGTAGGAATTTGATCTGAGCATGCGTGGCACTTGGTCCGATCAAAATTCTCTACACATGATCGGAGTATGTCCGATCGGCCCAGTTGGTCAGGAAATATTTCCAACATGTTAGAAAATTGGGTCAGACGGATATTCAGACGGAATCAGTCCGATGCATACCACACACAGTCGGATTATCCGACAACACGGTCCGATAGGACACATTCCGACGGATTCTTCGACCGTGTGTACAAGGGCTAAGCCGACGGATTCTCCGACCGTGTGTACAAGGGCTAAGCCGACGAATTCTCAGACCGTGTGTACAAGGGCTAAGCCCTTGTACACACGGTCGGAGAATCCGTCGGAATGTGTCCTATCGGACCGTGTTGTCGGATAATCCGACTGTGTGTGGTATGCATCGGACTGATTCCGTCGGAATATCCGTCGGACCCAATTTTCCAACATGTTGGAAATATTTCCCGACCAACTGGGCTGATCGGACATACTCCGATCATGTGTAGAGAATTTTGATCGGACCGAGTGCCACGCATGCTCAGATCAAATTCCTACATCAAAGCTATTGGTTACTAGCCTGAATGTAGTCCCATTGTAACGAAATTACGTCATCACGTTCTGAAAGATCGGATTTTTCGCCAATTTTGTCCGACCGTGTGTATGCAACAGTTTCAGACAAGCTCCGACGGACAAAATCCGACAGATTTGGTTGTGGAAATCTCCAACTGTGTGTATAGGGGCTAAGGCTCATTCTATTGTGACCCAGCAAAAATGTTTTCTTCAATAAGTCTAACCCTGCTCTTTAGCATACATCAAGATCGTTTGTTTTTTTTGTTTTTTTAACCTGGGGTCCAAGGACCCCTAATGCCACGTACACACGATCGAATTGTATGACGTACTTAGTCCGTTGAAACGCATTTCAACGGACAATCCGAACGTGTGTGGGCTTCAGCTGACTTTTTCAGCGTGAAGTCCGGAGTACTAAGAAGGCTGGTTTGCACACCAATCTTCCCATCGTACTTTGGTTTCAGCGGACAATACGTTCGTCAGTATGCTAGTCTGACGGACTAAGAATGGCGCATGCCCAGAAAGGATTTACAGGGCGGAAGCGCTCTGTCTTGTAAAACTAGTGTTCGTATTGAAGCTAGCATATTCGTCATGCTGCTAATTTTGTGATTTTTTAATATAGCACATTCTTTTCTTCTTCATAATGCAAGAAAAGTGAAGTTGCTTTGCTGCTTATATTCACACAGAGTTATCACAAATGTCTTTATTCATCCTCATCCTATGATTAATATTACAATTCGAGAATAAAAAAAAAAAAAAATATATATATATATATATATATATATATACATATATACATACATAGATATATACATAGATATATACATAGATATATACATAGATAGATATAGAGATTTTTGGTTAATATATTTCTAGTTATTATTATTCTTTTTAGAAATATATATATATATATATATATATATATATATATATATATATATATATATATATATATATATATATATATATATATATATATATATAATTTTATAATTTTATAATTTATCTATTACTATATATTTTTGGAACTACTATTGTTAGTTTAAATTTATTTATTTATTTTGCTTTTTTTTGGGGGGGGGGGGGGGGGGTTAAACTAGATGGACTTGTGTTTTTTTTGTCCAAGCAGACTATGTAAGTAGAGATAGATAGATAGATAGATAGATAGATAGATAGATAGATAGATACCCAAACCAGCATTTTAGCTTACACATGATTGAATGTTCAAAATCAGCAGAGCTTCCCCTCATTTCAAATGTTACCCTCAAATTTACAGCGACTGCACTTCCAAGTGCACTTGCAGTGCAATAAAAATTGCACTTGTAGTTAGCATTTTTATATTAACATGAACGTGCCTTTTGTAAATAACCCCCATAGTCTTTTGACATGTACCTGCCTACTCACAAATAAACTCTGTTTTTTTAATCCAAAAAAAAAATATTACAATATTTTTGGAAAAAATAAATCTTTATTTTTAGTCTGTGCAAAACAAAATCAAGAGGGAGGCAACACTGGAGACACTTTTGAAGTTTGTGAAGCCTTTTGTCCCCCAGGCACACATCAAGTCAGTGGCCACCAAAATTCAGATCCTGTGTAAACATGAAAATAGGGAGCACAACATGGTCCTAGAATCCCACAGACCAGGAACAGCAGCAGATGACATCTATGTCCCCAGACTGTGGTACTACAACAGCCTGCGTCTTCTGTCAGAGCAGACTGAAGCCAGGCAGTCACTTCCGACTCTTCCGTGTAGCCTTCCCTCCACGCTTCACTGGTGGCTGTGCCTCTTGTGGTGGACTTGTGGTAGGAGGAGGAGGAGGAAGAGGAGGAGCAGTAGGGTCTGTGTTGTAGAGTCTGGTGGTTGGTGTTAGCTCACCCTTCAAACCCCTCTGAATACTATCAAAGAAAATAGCCTCGCACAAGTTGCGCTGTCCCTTGTCCATTTCCAGCAACTTGCTGGCCAAATAGGTAGCGTAGGCCTCTTCAGGATTGGGGGGTTTGCTAAGCAATTGGCTCGCTTGACGTATTAGCGCCAATGACTCCTCCTCTGTCTGTGTCATCCTCCTGGGCCTTTTGCTGGCTATGCGGAGGGGAGGGACCTGACTTTCTGTCCAACTCCTGCTGGGCCCAGCTATCTCCTGCTTGGCATCCCACAGGTTCCTGTGCATCTCAAAGAGCTCGATGAATTTTGACAGGAATGCCTCCTCCCTAAAGGGGTCCGGACTGTACTTTTGCATTTTTAGGTCTGAAAAAAAAATAAAAATACAAAACATAAATACTAATGTCAGACCAAACACACACTATTTATATTGTGACAATGTAGGCGAGACACACACTACACCCACACTACACCCACCCACACTACCCCCACACACACACTACCCCCCCACACACCCACACTACCACACACACTACCCCCCCCCCCCACACACACACACACACACACACACACACACACACACAAAACACCAACCCCACTCAATCACCAACCCACATTAAAATCAACTAACCATCCACAATGTAAAATCCCACTATATACGTTCCTAACGCAGGCCTAAAACCCTAAAAATAAAAAAAACGTCACCATCTTACCGTCGTGTGTATCACTCGCTGCTTCCGTTCGGACAAACGTACGTTCTCGCGGTAACGCTTTATATACAGGTCATGCGTCAAGCTCCACCTGCGTCTCCCACGTCGCCCGCCCCTGACGTTCCTTGTGACCGTATTTCCCCGCCCCTTTTACCCTCGTTCCGCTGTGGGAGAGTAGCTAGATAAAGATGGCGGACGTATTTTCTGAGAGCAGCGCGGAGGAAAGCCCTGAACCCAATACTTCCAGAGCTAGGAACAGGTTTAAGGCCACAAACATGTCTTTCGAAGAGATGGTGGAGATGGTGGACATCTTAAGAAAAGAAGATTACGATGGGAAAAATGGCCCCTATCCCAAACCCAATATCCGGAAGGACAGAATAATGAGTACAGTAGTGAGCACTTTGGAGAACACATTTGGTGTCCGAAGAGCTAAAGATCAACTCCGCAAACGCTGGTCGGATATAAAATCCAGGGAGCCTGATCAATACAGGAGAATAAAAAAGGCGCTCAAAAAAAGTGAGTACTTTGCGCTTATTTTGACGTTCGTATCTACCCGTAAAAGTTGGTAAATCTGGCGCATTTAAACGATCGTCTGCTTGATCGTTCGTATGACTGTACGTAAATGGCGCGTATTAGAATATGGTATTGGTTTAGGTTTTTTATTTGTTATTTATTTTATTGTTGTTAATGATACCTTGAATTGTGACATTCAATTTAGGATATCCTTGTGTACATATCTTTATAGCTACAACTGTTTCATCACTTTATTCAGTGTAATGTATTGTAATTAAGATATAGATATATAAGTTCCACATCTCAACTGGGAATAATTTCGTGTAGTTTGGGACATCATAGAACATTTTTTGAGATCATCACACACAGGGACTCAAGAGGATGATTCTGGTGTGTCCATCTATGAAACTTGGCTAAATTATGTAAAGTATCACAGTTTGTTTAAAGGCTAGGTTCACACTGCTGCTATGTATGAGATCGGATGTGGTTCGCACCGCACTGCAGTGCAAATCACATGTGATCTCTGTGCGATGCGATTTCAGCCATACAGGTAGTATGGCAGAATTTGCATGGCATCCGGCACAAACTTGTACAGGACCCTTTTTTTAAGCCACAGCAGAATCGGATCGCATGGGTGTTCACACCATGCGATCCGATTCCTGTCTGAGTTTGCAGATCACACTGCAATATGCGAACTGATCTGGGGGTGTCATTAAAGGTTTCACTGACACTCCCAGCAGTTTGCATAGGGTCGTGTGAACTGCCTCCGGGAGGCATGCAATGTGGGAACCCACAGTAGATTTTCAGCTTTCACGCATCACAGCAGTGTGAACCCAGCCTAAAAGGTAATTTAAATGATGTATTCAACTAGGATTTTGTAACAACTAGCTAATAATTGTACACCACTTCGAACCAATGTTTAATATTCAGATTTCTGGATTCAAATATCACTGTGCTTAAAAGTCTACCTTTTTTTGTTTGTTTCATTCTCATAGGGGAACAAAGACTCAGACATGAGTTGGAGCAGCCCAGGACCCCTCGACCTCACCAGCCTGATTGGGCAGTTAGCCCAAGCCAAGTGCCAGAGGACCCCAGCCCAGTGCCAGAGGACCCCAGCCCAGCGCCAGAGGTGGAGGGGCCAGAGGTGGAGGTAGAAGAAGAGGTGGTGGAGGTACTCACCCCACAAAGTGAGTGTCTGACAACGCAGCTTAAGGTAAACCATTAATGCCTGCATATGTTAACACTATTTTTTTATCTACACCTTTTTTAGGTGATGATCTGGTTGTAGAAGGACAAGCCGCAGAGCCATTCACAACTGACAGCGCCCAGAGACTGATTGGGCAGATCATGGCCTGGAATGGCGAGATAGATTCCATGCGGAACCAGATCCGCAACATGCACAGGCAGTTGGACACCATTCAGCAGCAAATGAAGAACATGATCGATGTTTTGGGGAGAATCTAAGCCCCTTTTCCCTAAAATGCAAGATCATGTTCTTCATTTGCTTGCAAAAATCATTTAAGGTTTTTTCAAATTTTAATTCAGTTTTAGATTCCAAATTTAGAAGATGCACACAGTGTGTCAACATGTGCTATGTACCATCAGAGGATCTCAATGTACGCATGTTGTGTTTGCAACCCCTTCCTCATTCTAGTATGTGAGAGGAAGGGATTGCACCCACAAAACGCATCCATTGATCACTCATAATGGGAGATAGCACATGTTGACATTACCAATTATTGGTGCACATCTTCTAAATTTGGCTTTTACCCTTGTTTTATGTAAATAGTTCAACTTTTAACATCCAACAAATATGTATGTGTGTATATATCTAGATTTTTTATTCTTTACAAAAAAAAAAATATATATATATATATATATAATATATATATATATATATATATATATATATATATATATATATATATATATATATATATATATATATATATATATATATATATATATATTGTTTACTACAAAAAATCTATATTGTTTACCAAAAAAAAAAAAAAAGGCACTTGTTTCAATGTGCACTATTACAACTTTTCGAAAAAGATATGTGTGTGTGTGTGTGTGTCTCCTTCTTTCAATAATCAATACCTTTTTGGGAAGTAATTTTGTGTTTTCTGTGACAAAGGACCTTATTTCCTATTGGGAAAAAAAAAAAAAACTTTGCAATACAAATGCACTAGGACAGGAATATGCAATTAGTGGAAATCCAGCTGTTGCATAACTAAAAGTCCCATGAAGCATAGCAAGACTGACAGCTACAAGCATGAGACCCAGAGGCATGATGGACTTGTAGTTTTGCACCAGCTGCAGGTCCGCCAATTGCATATCCCTGAATTAGGAGAATGTAGGAGACAACCACCTTGAAAAGCAAACAAGAACCAAACTTAAAAATTTGAACAGACAATATATATTTGAACAAAAGGAAATCTTTATTGCTCAGCTGGCATTGGAATAGCCCCCCTACCATTAAAATAGGTGACATACTGGTCACGCACCTCACGTGCTGTTTGGGGGGCTAAGCCAGGATGGGCAGGATCCAGCCCTGTGAGTTCAGGAATTAGTCCGGCCTCAGGCCCAATTGGCTGCAGGTAATGGGTTCCTGAATGTTTTCTTAAAAAGTTGTGTAAAATGCAGCAGAAGAGAATGACATAGTTCAGTTTGTACTCTGCCAAGTTTATTGCTGTCAAAAACAGACGGAACCGGCTGGCCATAATACCAAAGGCATTCTCCACAACCCTTCTTGCTCTGGCCAGCCGGTAATTAAAAACCCTCCTCTCCGGGGTGAGGGTCACTCAGACCGAACGCTTCATCAGCGATAAAAACAAAAGGTAGACCCTCCACATTATCAGCATCAGGTGGCAAGTCCAGGCCACCAGTGATGAGACGGTGGCAGAACTCGGTCTGCTTAAACACTCCTCCGTCTGACATCCGGCCTTCTTCCCCACATCCACATACATAAAATCATATTGTGCTGACACCACCGCCATTAACACCACACTATGGAACCCCTTATAATTCCAGTAGTAGGACCCCGAATGGGGTGGGGGCACAATCCGCACATGTTTCCCGTCGATCGCCCCTCCGCAGTTGGGAAAGTCCCAACGGGCAGCGAACTGGGAAGCCACAGTCTGCCATTCCTGTGGCGTGGAAGGAAACTGGGGAGTCAAACACAGGTAAAAAAATAATTAAAAAAAATAATAATAATTAGTCATTAAATCAAAACAATTCATAACAAATAAAACTCAAAAACATTTTGGAACAGCAGTTAAACATAAATATTGAAAATGTTTTTCTGCTAAAAAAAAAAAAAAGACGGCCCAATTCCCAGATTACTCAGCCCTCTGATGGACCAGGGGACATAAGTTATGTGGGTGAGTGGGGTGGGGGCCTAATTAATGAGTAGACAATCCCTGAAACCAATTTGAGTGGGGTGGGGGCCTAATTAATGAGTATACAATCCCTGAAACCAATTTGAGTGGGGTGGGGGCCTAATTAATGAGTATACAATCCCTGAAACCAATTTGAGTGGGGTGGGGGCCTAATTAATGAGTATACAATCCCTGAAACCAATTTGAGTGGGGTGGGGGCCTAATTAATGAGTATACAATCCCTGAAACCAATTTGAGTGGGGTGGGGGCCGAATTAATGAGTATACAATCCCTGAAACCAATTTGAGTGGGGTGGGGGCCTAATTAATGAGTATACAATCCCTGAAACCAATTTGAGTGGGGTGGGGGCCTAATTAATGAGTATACAATCCCTGAAACCAATTTGAGTGGGGTGGGGGCCTAATTAATGAGTATACAATCCCGGAAACCAATTTGAGTGGGGTGGGGGCCTAATTAATGAGTATACAATCCCTGAAACCAATTCCAAAAGGGTGGGGGGCAGTAAAACAGTACAATGGAGCTGACAATATGAATTAGAGAAAAACAGTCTCGGCTGTGGGTGTATAGGGGCCCAGGATTGCATGTTGGGGACGTTAGTGAAAGCAAATATGCACGTGGGACACAAAAAGGTAAAAGCAATAAAAAAATGACACAAAAATAAATAAATAAATCAATAAAACAATTGCATGTATTCATATAAAGGGGACATTCACAGCATATTCCTGTCATGGATATTAAAAGTCATGATGAAATTAATACAAACATACAATGCATATAATGCAATATTAAAAGAACAAACTTACCTTCATATATTCCTTCTGCAGGGCTCGAATAATGGCAGAACAGGTCTCTGGAATAATGATCCCCAGAGCCTGGGGGAGATGCCTGTAGAGAACTTGAGGTCCTGAAGGCTTCTCCCTGTCGCCAAGTAGCGCAATGTGGCGATGAGCCTCTGCTCCGGAGTGATGGCTTGCCGCATGCAGGTATCCTGCCTGCTGATATAAGGGGTCAGCAAAGCCAGCAGACGGTGAAAAACGGGGTCCGTCATCCTGAGATAATTCCTGAAATCATCAGGATTATTCTCACGGATCTCACGGAGTAAAGGCATATGCGAGAATTGGTCGCGCTGGCGCAACCAATTCTTTGTCCATGAACTCCTCCTCGCCCTGTTCACAGACTGGGCTCGGGTCAAAGTATTAACCCCAACACCAAGCCCCCATATAGCACGAACTCGTGAACGAGTACGTCCACTCTCCATGGCTTTGAAACGGTCGGCTGGACAAACAAGCTTAACTGAACGCACTGAAGAACAGCCAGACCTATGAAGAACGATCTGAAACCCAGAAACGAGCGGACCAGAAGCGTTTAACAACAGCTACCAACTGATCCATGCGTACTGAAAGACAGATAAAAACCTCACAGGCAGACTGCGCCGCAGAAAACGGACGAATTAAGCTGAAGTCTGAAAAGCGCGAATCGTCTCTAACTAAACTTCCACTAACGCAAAGTCAGCAGAAGGAGCCCAAAGGGTGCTTTGCTGTGTCTTGGACTTCCTATTTCTAGTCCCGTCGTACGTGCTGTACGTCATCGCGCAAGCTTTCGTCGGACTGTTTGTGTATCCGTGTGTGGCCAAGTCCGTTCAGTAGAAAGTACGCCGGATTGTCTGTAGGATTGTATGACGGACTAAGTACGTCATACAATTCGATCGTGTGTACGCGGCTTAAGTGGTCCATGGATGGGTTACAGAGGGTCCATTAGGGTCAGATAAAAAATAACATTTACATTCACTGTACAGCCCTCTCCCTTGTCCCAATTAATGGTTTCCCATTTAAAACAAGCAAAGAAAACACACTCTGCCACTGCTTATAGTGACAACTGCCAAGCTTCTCTTGATCTGTTGTTGGTTCATGTTTACCATTTAAATTTGTATTATCAGTCTCTGCACAACCGGCATCTTGTGCCACTCCATAATCACAAGTGCTAATTCTCATTTTCTAGTAGTAGTAGATTTGAGCAGAATTAAAGTTGTTTTGTTTAATTTACACAAGATGATTGCATTTATTTTTTATATAGCGTGTCCATTACTTTTTTGCATGAAAAATAATGTTTTGTTAAGATTATTTTCCTTATTCAAAATGTTGTACATGTCATATATGTATGAAGCAATCACATTTCCAGAAACAATTGATATAAATTCAATATTCATTGCATGCAAAATTGTGTTTATATGAATATTTATTGGGAAGGGGTCCAAAGCTTTCAATAGATTCAGGTATTTAAACCCCCAAAAAACAAAAAATATAATATATTGCAGTTTAACAGTTCTTGGATTTGTGTTTGTAGCAGTTACCACTAAACCTGAGCTTTCCTGCTGTGCAGCTTCAGAGCAGCTCTGTTTGTGACCTCCCTTCCTCCTGGCAAGCAGCAGAGGACCCAATAAAAGGCTGGAGGAGGATCATGGGACATGTGGTCCCCTAGGGAGTGCTGCCCACTGAAAGTAATGAGGTCTGAACTACAGCCCCCATCAGATCCTGAAGAAGGAGGAGGGATAAGTGATGCATTTTCTTAGACTGTAGAGGACACCACTTCCTCTTGCTATGAGGGAGCTCAGAGAGTGCCCATCATTGTCCAGTGTGCATCACCACTGATGCATAATGATGGCCCAAGCAGCAGGATCTGGATCCTTCTGTGTCTCCAATTGAACGATAGAGACTGTATCAATGGCGGGCTCCTGTTCATCCACTTTGAATAAATACCAAAAAATACTAAATAAAGGCTACAATCTCCAAATGCAAAGTTCTTTATTTCTAAAGTCCAGTTACATACACATGTATAGGATATTGCATTTGGAGATTGTATCCTTCGTTTTTTAGTGTATGTGTGTGTGTGTATGTGTGTGTGTATATATGTATGTATGCATATATATATATATATATATATATATATATATATATATATATACATATATATATATATATATATTGTGAGGGGGTTAGCTCGGCAGCGGGTGTGTGTGTTCCCTGGAAAAGTTCACTACACAAAAATTAGGCACATCAAACAGCAGTGAAGGTGACAAAAACAAAGGTGCAGTTTATTTACACTATATACAGTGGTCAAAAAACAGCAAAACAAAAAGAAACATGAAAATAAATCCTTGCCAACTTGGCCACTTACTACATACACAGGTTCCCTGGCTATCAGCTTGGTGCAGGCTTGTGCTGTCCCCAGTACCTATCTCCCTGTTAAAGAGGCTTGCCACATAGGTAGTGTGCAAAAGGTACATTATACAGTATATGGTACAGAGAAGAATTAAACCTTTTAATAAGTGAACCTCATAATATAAATAGCAGTCAGTTAACCATATGCGTAGGATTATAAGTGCAGGATAGTATTCCAATACCGTTTATAACATATGTTGAGGCTCAAAGCCCTCGAAACTCACTACCAGGTGAAATTCTGTAACATTTCTGTCATGTACTGGGTATCTGCGTCAGTGTCTTCCCTGTAAGATTGCTCTATTTAAGCATATTACCTTGGGAACACAGACAGAAGGAGAAAGGGAGAAGAAGAGAGAAATTAGAAAGTAGGAGGGGAGAGAAGAAAGAGGAGGTTGGGGGAGAGCCGCCTCAATCCAATCTTTTGCCTATAATGTCAACACCTGGGACACATATCACTTAGGTTGAGACATAGTTTCCGCATATGCAGAAGTATATTTAAAGGCAAACCAGCAGGACCATATTTTGTTTACTCAGTCTGATTTATTTCTAAGGGAGAACGTGAGGTCTTCCATATAATACGTATAGTCTACTTCCAGTAGCCATTGGCGTAGTGTAGGTAGGGTTGGCTGTTTCCAGAAACAGAGAATGAGTGTTTTTGCAGCATTGAGAAGATGTGGTGTTATGGATTTCTTATATGTTCCCACTGATTTGCCTGTACAATATAGCAATACAACCCATGGATCGTTGGAGATCTCAAACCCCATGGATCTCCTTGGACCAGTGTTAAATAGCCAGCCAGTATTAACGGACAAAACCACCAAATACGAGCATGTGTCACTCGTTCACCACAGCCCCTCCAGCACAGCAGCGATGTTTGAGGAAAGTTTTTCTGAAGGACCACAGTAGTGTAGTGCCATCTCGTCAGCAGTTTATAGTTCACCTCCGCTGTTTTGAAGGCCCCAGAAGAGGTGTGTGACATTATGAGGATGGTGGCTTTTTGAACTGTTGACAGCTCTTTGTGCAGATCTTTTTCCCAATTATGTAGAAAGGTAGGATCTCTTGTGGGGGTTAGCATTTGCAATGCTTGGTAGAAGTGGGAGACAGGTTTCTCCACTGCTTGGTCCTCAGAGAAGGCAGCTTCTATAGGATTCAATTCCAAAATGGACCGTATAGGTTTTGGAAGGGAATGAACAAATGCCGCCAGCTGGCAGTATCTCCATTGATCCATGAGTAATACTTTATAGTTATGTGCTATTGTAGCCAAGGGAACAATACCTGTTGGGGTGGTTACTTGATGTAGTAGGGCTGCTGCCACTAGGTTCCAGGTATGAGTCTTGGGGGTTAATGTTCCCCATGGGGAAATAGTTATGTCAGGTTAGAGGTAAGAGTGGAGTTATATGGCCATTTATTCATCTTACACAATGAGTCCCACGTGAGAGTGGCGCATAAAAGTGGTGAAGTAGCTGAGGCCAGTTTTCTGTGTTTCTTAGGGATCCATATTTGAGTGAAAAGATCCGAGCCACTGAGCTCAATTTCCAGGTTTACCCACAGTTTAGAGTCTTTTGGGTACTTCCAATCAGAGATTCTACACAACATAATTGCCAAAAAATATCTTTTAAGATCTGGCAAGGCCAAATCTCCTTCTCGTTTGGGTCCAATGAGGAGGGCCCTAGCAAGTCTGGGTTGTTTTCATGTTCAGTAGGGGCAGGAAGTTAGCGTGAAATAAGGGTGCTGGGTTTGAGGTGAGGTAGGCGCCTAAATATTTCAACTTATGTTCTTGACAACTAAAGGCAAATGATCGTTTCAATTGGGCTACGACCTTGGCGGTAATAGAAATATTTCATATTTCAAACTTTGTCATGTTCATTTAAAAATTGGAAACATCGCTAAACGTTGAGAATTCTAACAATAGGCTAGGAAGGGATATCAGAGGTTGTTGTAAGTAAAACAAGATGTCATTTGGGGTCTCCTAGGGTGATCCCATGGATGGAAGGGTTATTTCTCACCATTATGTAGAGTAACAGGGTCGCTGAGAGTGCCATTTATGCGCAGTTGGGCAGTAGGATAGTTATATAAGGATTTGAGATATAATTTATATATAACACAATTTGAGATATAAGGGGGGTCCCAATACCCAGGTGGGATAATGTTGCCATCAGATAATCTCAGTCCAACCTATCAAATGCTTTTTCCGTGTCCATGGATAGTAACAGGGTGGACTGGGAAGACTTGCGAACATGGGCCATTAAGGAAAGGGTGTGAAGGGAATTGTCCCTTGCCTCCCTGCCTGGGATAAAACCTGTTTGATCACTGGAGACCCACTGTGGGATCAGGGGAAGTAGCCTATTCGCAATAGCTTTAGTGTAGAGTTTGGCATCAGTGTTCAACGATATGGGGCGGTAGCTCCCACAATTGCTGGGATCTTTACCTGATTTGAGGATAACGGTAATATATGCGTGAATGGTTACAGGTCAGGGGGCCCCACTGGCAGAGATCTCGTTGGCATATTGTGTCAGAAGAGGCAGCAAAATGTCTGCATAAGTTCGGTAATATGTTACTGTGAAGCCATCAGGGCAAGGTGCTTTAACATTGGCCATATTTTTTAGAGCAATGCGTAACTCTGAGGTGGTGAGCTCCCCATCTAGCGTAGATGAGAGTTTAGGTAGGTTGGCTCACGATAGATAGTCCCTGATGAGCTTATCCTTAGAGTCTCGATCAGTGTGTAACATTATACAAATGTTGGTAGAACACTCGGAATTCCTTAGCTATAGCTGGAATATCGTTTACTAAATTAGCTGTTGAATTTTTAATTTTTGCTATAAAGGACGCAGATTTCCTCTGTTGCAATGAGCGAGCAAAAAGTATACTCAGCTTATTGCCCCATTCATAGAAATGGGCTACTATGCGAGCCTGTTGCTTCTGTTCTGTATGGAAAAGGGATTGGGATTGTCTAGCCTTATGTTGTTGTTTCAGTATTTTAATTTCATTAAGCAACTTAGATTGTTGAGATGTTCGTTCCCATTTTTTCCTAGAACCCAATTCTATTTGTTTGCCACGTATATGGGCCTTGTGGGCTTCCCAAAGTATCCCCGGTGAGATGTCAGGTTGTGTGTTTTCAGAGAAATAGTGGGATAGTTCCTTACCTATTTGTTTTTTTATCTATGTGTTTGTGGTCTTATGTGGCAGGGAGAGTATTTTAAGTTTAAGCGAGATTGGGGCATGATCAGAAATTGGAGAGGACTCGATAAGAGCATTCTCAGATAATTAGAGGTGGTGATGGTCAAGAAGGAAAAATCAATTCTAGAGTATGTGTGGTGAACCTGGGAAAAGTGAGTGTAATCTTTTGTTTGTGGGTGCATAATCCTCCAGATATCTAACTGAGAATCGTGTAGACGTTTGCGTATGAACAACAAATGTTTATGTGAGATACTAGATCTGGATGTGTCTAGGGTAGGTTTCAATGGAGTGTTGAAATCTCCCGCTAGGAGGACACACCCACGTGCAAAGTCTTTCAGTTTCTTAAGGGTAGAAGCTATAAAGCCAGCCTGGTCATGATTGGGGGAATATAAAGTTGCAAGAGTACAGGGCATGCTACCCAGGTTGCCTCTCAGGAACAGGAAACACCCATTTGGGTCACTTAGCATAGTTTACAGTGTGAACGAGGTACCCCTGCGGAGGCCAATGGCTACTCCTTTTGCTTTATGTACATCTGATAAGCTATAGTACCATGTAGGGTATTGTTGGGAGAAAAGTTTTGCAGAGGTGGTATGTGTGAGGTGGGTCTCCTGTAAGAAGACAACATCACCCCGTAGGCGACCCAACTCTCTATACAAATTATGCCTCTTTCCTGGGGTGTGTAGGCCCCGTACATTAAAAGAAATTGGATTTACCATAGCCATGGGAACCAGTAGGTGGCATCCGCGACCACTGTTTCAAAGAGAGATTGGACCTGAGGCAGGAGGCGGGTAGACAGGATGGAGGGGAGGGGGGTGTTGAGTAAAGAGAAAAGAGAAGCAGAGAGAGTATGGAGAAAAGAAAGACTGTTAACAACTTGCAGCACGAAAAACAAAGTCCTCTCAGGGGGATGGTCAGTATGTGCATGCATTGGTCTGCAGTGCATGAAAAGGACACGAGTGAGGCCCAACACCCAAACGCCCGCCACTCCAAAAGGTGCAGGAGCATGGGGGCATGAGACCACACAGCGTCCCATAAAGGGGCGGGTGAAGGCTCCCATGCATCTAGTCACGCGCACCAAAAAGTGGTGGGGGCACCGTCACGGAGCTCTGACGACAACACCATACTTGTGAGAGTTAACGTTAATAAACAGCACTTATTGCAAAAACTTAAACCTAATAACTTTAACGATAATCATATGACTGAGAATCTGAGACAGAACACAGTAAACCTGGAACATAGCATCTAACCTAAATGATAGTATCAGTTCAGTGAATTACTTTAAGGCCCAAACATCAGGCTGGAAAACTAACAGGGCTCAAGTGAAAAAGTAATACTTGTGGCCACAAAAACTCTGGTGAGTCCAGGTGCAAAGAGTATAGGGGTCTGTATTAGCTGACCTGGGGGGGTATTCCAGCAGGGGTGAAGCTCCAGAGTTGGAAGAGTGTTGCTTACAAACCACCTTTTGCCATCTTGGTTCAGAGTTGTTGGGTAGGGGCGGAACAACATCTTGCCATCCACTAAGCTCCGGTGGAGATATACTGACATCCATGTAGAATTTTTCCAAATCTTCTGGGAACCGGAGAATCAATGTTTTTCCATATTTATTGGCAATTAGCGCCGCTGGGAAACCCCATCTGTATTTGATGAAAGACACTCGCAACTTGTCCGTCTGTGATTGCAGGGCCCTGCGTTGCTCTAGAGTCTCTTTGGCCAGGTCTAGAAAAAATGACAGTATTGCGCCGTCAAAGTCTAGTGATGGTGCATCCCTGGCCCATTTCATAATGAGTTCCTTCACCTCATAGTAATGGACCCTGCAAATGACTTTGCGGGGGATGTCCTAGGAGAGGTTTCTCGGGCAGAGTGCCCTATGTACTCGATACATTTTCAAGGGATGATCAGGCGGTTGGCCTAAGAGGCCATTAAAGATACCCCTGATGGAGGGGAGAAGGTCTTTGTCTCCAGTCGCCTCAGGCAGGCCTCTGATCTGGATATTATTTTGCCTGTTGCGATTCTCCTGGTCCTCAATCTAATAAAGGGCCATTCTATGAGCTATTGTGAGGCTGCGAGTGGTTGCTTGCAGGTTTCTAATAACGATCTAGGCGCTGCTCAGATTCCTCCACCCGCTCCAACACTTGTGAAAGATCCGAGTGAACAGCGGGGACCTCCTTTTTAATAACACGTTCTAGGCCCAGCAGCATAGATGCCAATTAAGATTTGGTAGGTAATTCACTCACCAAAGTGGCGACCCCTGAGTATCTGTGCTCTCCTCACCTTCTGAACCAGTGGATGAGGCTGGAGAGCGGTATCTGTGCTCCGTCCTATGGCGGGAGGCGGAGTCCACACCGGAGCTCACGCCACGAGGCGAGTGGCCTAGGCCACCCATGTCTGCTGGGTCCTCTGGTTCCGTGGCCAGGAAGCATTTTATAGAGCCCACCGAGGATCCCTTTTTAGGTAGGGGCTTGCCTGATCTCTTCCGCATAATTTGCAGGTAGATAGTGGCGGAATAAAGCTGTTAAAGTGCTATATTTGAGGTGATGGCGCTGGAGCCCGGGAGAGACACGTCCTCACTGCTGCATGTCAAAACCACACCCCTCACCTCTGGGGTCCATTTAACCATGACCAACTCTTTCCCTTTTGTCAAGTTGGTTAGGGGCACAGCCTGAGAAGAAAAATGGAGGATGAAGTGAGGATGAGAGCCAGCAATCCCTAGAAATGCTCGTACATGCTTCTTGCTGTTGGGATGTGACCAACTCTGTACGGCTTCAACTTTGTTGATTTGGGGTTTTATCACTCCCCTTTGACAAGACTAGGTTTAAATTTTGTCATTTTAAATCATTAAAAAATTGCCAGCTCTTATCTAGTTTAGGCGCTAACATTATGGGACTGGGCTAATCACTCTGGGACTTCTCTATCATCCCCAACTCAAGCATTCTCTATACTTCCCCACGTATTGCCTTCAGATGTTTGTCCCGGCAGCTCAGAGAAAACCTCTGTTGCGAAGCACAAACTCCTGTTGTTGGGATTTTGATAAGGTGACTGCTGCTATTCCAACCTCAGGAACCAAGCAATCAGAGCCCGTGACAATGTTTATATTACTAGGAATTCCCTATCTCTCCAGGCTTTTAAAAGATTAATGTGATATACAGTTGTGCTCATAAGTTTACAGACCCTGGCAGAATTTATGATTTCTTGGCCATTTTTCATAAAATATGAATAACACAAAAACATTTTTCACTCGTGGTTAATGTTTGGCTTAAGCCATTTATTATCAATCAACTGTGTTTACTCTTTTTAAATCAGAATGACAACAGAAACTACCCAAATGACCCTGACCAAAAGTTTACATACTCTGGTGATTTTGGCCTGATCACATGAACACAAGTTGACACAAAGGGGTTTGAATGGCTATTAAAGGTAACCATCCTCTCCTGTGATCTGTTTGCTTGTAATTAGTGTGTGTGTATATATATATACTTATATGTTTATTTTTACAATTTTTTGGTGAATGGGTAGGAGTACTATGTATCCCATACTCATTCACATGGGGGGCTGGATATGGGGTCGCCCTGGGGGGTGTGTTCAGCCCATCTCTAATCATGGCATCTAGTGATGTAACCCTTGTCAATCATAATGACCCGACACCCAGGAGACCTCATGGTCATTGACCATATTTGGTCTATGATGTCACCTGGAACCTGGAATTCCCAAAATTATAGCATCTAAGATCTGTCATTTAATGATGGGAGTGCAGTGTGTAAACATAGCGTGCAATAGGTCATCATGATTAATGAGGATTAAATTCCTGGATTTTATGATTGCTGGACTACATTGGGTACATTAACATAACAATTTTTACTATATGTTTATATGTTTATTTGTAACTCTTTTTGGGAATAAGCTCAGGGGTACTATTGTACTCCTGTTTCATTCTGATAGTACGTATCATTACTGCTCCAGGTCGGTCCACCTATACACTGGCCCCCAAATCGATACAAAAAGGTGTCGGTCCGGCTCACAACCATGGAAATTTCAAAAAGAGAGGGGAGTGGCCGCACACTTAACCACTTTCAGACCGGACCAATTTGCTGGTCAAAGACCAGACCACTTTTTGCGATTCGGCACTGCGTCGCTTTAACTGACAATTGCGCGGTCGTGCGACGTGGCTCCCAAACAAAATTGACGTCCTTTTTTTCCCACAAATAGAGCTTTCTTTTGGTGGTATTTGATCACCCCTGCGGTTTTTATTTTTTGTGCTATAAACAAAAATAGAGCGACAATTTTGAAAAAAACGCATTATTTTTTACTTTTTGTTATAATAAATATCCCCCAAAAATATATAAAAAAACATTTTTTTCCCTCAATTTAGGCCGATACGTATTCTTCTACATATTTTTGGTAAAAAAAATCGCAATAAGCGATTATTGATTGGTTTGCGCAAAAGTTATAGCGTTTACAAAATAGGGATAGTTTTATAGCATTTTTATTAATAATTTTTTATTATTTTTTTTTTTACTAGTAATGGCAGCGATCTGCGATTTTTATTGTGACTGCGACATTGTCGGGGACCCATCGGACATTTTTGACACATTTTTGGGACCATTGTCATTTATACAGTAATCACTGCTATATAAATGCAGTGATTCCTGTGTAAATGGCACTGGCAGTGAAAGGGTTAACCTGTGGGTGGCAGTGTAGGGGTTAAGTGTTCCTAGGGGTGTGTTACTAACTGTGGGGGGGTTGGGCTTTCATTTAGTGTACACTGATCTCTGCTCCAATCATATGGAGCAGAGATCAGCGTCACTAGTTGCTAGGCAGAATGGGAAAATGTTGTTTATACAGCATTTCCTCCATTCGGCCGCTCCGTGAGACGATCGCGGGGATGCCCGCGGCGATCGAGTCCGCGGGTCCCGCGACCGGACTCACGGGGGTCCCGACCAGCGCGGGAGCGCGCCGCCGCCGGCGCGCTCCCGATGGCACGGCGGCAACGAATATTGGACGTACATGTACGCCAATATGCCTGCCCGTGCCATTCTGTCAACGTACATCGTCGTGCGCTGGTCGGGAAGTGGTTAAGCATGAAAAATCCAGAAGCTTTATTATTATTTATAAACATCACAGCCCCACAAGACGAGGAACAGATGTTCTTGTGGGACTGGGGTGGTCATCCACCTCTCCATTTGAAGTTTCCTCTGTATAATTTCTTTGGGAGAGGGCAGATATTCTTGTGCCCCATTCTAAAGCCTCATACACATTAACGGACTTTGTACAAACTTTCCCGTGGACTTTTGCACAAAGGGTGTTGGCCCTGAACTTGTTAAGCATACACACGATAGGACTTTTTCAGCCAACTTTCACCAAATCATGTGTTTTTTCTGCTCTTTACCGCCACCTTTGGTCAACTTCTGTATTGTTGTCTGATCTTTTGAATTGGTTCTGAGCATGTGTGTTTGTAAAGTCTGGTTTTCTGTACACGCGATCGGACTTTGCTCCATCGGACTTATGTTGTCGAAAAGTTTGTCCGTTCACACAGCCAACAAAAGTCAGATGAAAACCGAAAACGTTTGTCCAATGGAGCGTACACACGGTCGTATGTTGCCTTAAAACAGCTAATTTGCATGTCTGTTGTCAAAAAGTCAGATCGTGTATATGGGCCTTTAGAAAGTCTTATAAAGTCCACTCTGCAACTGAATAATTTTTAGGGCTATGGGGTTTATATTTATAAAGCAATGAGCCTGACATTCACAAAACATTCCCTGCAGGTGACTATTTCTGGTTATTGTGTCTTAAATAATAGTATTTGACTTACCATCAGTGAATGTCTGGTGAAAGTATGGTCGGGTTCATACTGGTGTTCTGCAGTTTGGCCACAGCGTTGGCGCAGCACAACTGTAACTGAGTTTTACACATGGCTCCAATTCAAAGATGCAGCATGCTGTGCATGCCAAATGTGCTTTCATGAAAATGTACAGTCTAATACCAGTCAATGGGGGCACACCTAAAACCATGTTTAAAACATTTGTTTTCAGTATATTGCCTTCCTTGGGTGCTATACACCAACCAGCAATTTCAAATATTCTATATGTCTTGAGCTGGTATGTTTTATCTGACTGTAGCTATCCTAAAAAAAACTGTTACAAAGCAATTGTTTTGTCTTACAACAGCTTGCAATATTTTAAAGCATAATTAATGAAAAGCTGTTGTTGAAGGAGTAAGAGATAATTGATCACCGGAAGCAAACTTAAAGGGCTGATGTTAGTTAGACTTATTGATTAAAGAAAGCAAACAGCTCTATTTAGATAGAAACAGAGCCGATTTAAAGTAAAGTGTGATTTGTTCTAGAGACATTAAACAGAATTAATGGAGGCTCAAAGACAATGAATCTATTTGTCAAACCTTAGCTAGTTTGATTTTGTGAGAGTCATTTGTCATAGCAGGAAAAAGATAGTGAATAGTAATGATCAGGTAGAGAAAAGCTAAGATGTTTTAACAAGACAAGCTTCAACCTAGATTGTGTTGACTATGCTCAGTGAGCATATCTGCAAACTTTTTGGTAGACCATGCTAAAAGAGCTTGCAAATTTTCAGTCGTTAGGTATATTGTGCTAGTGCCCCCCCCCCCCCCCCAAGGAAATGCAGCTTTTTTTAACTGGTTCTTCTCCAACCAGTGCAGAAGAAGTTACCAATCACATGACAACAGTCCATTCACTGTGGCTTCAATAAATAGTCAAGTGCATGTCTTTTTAAGATTACATTTTTTTCAGATTGAAAGAGGGGTCAGAGGCATGGGATACTACAAGCCCTTAAGAACAGCTGGTAGTGGATACTGTTCTCAATTCCGCTGCAGCTGCTACTCCACTTACCATTGAGGCTCTTGACGGAAGACCTTTACAGCCTTTACAGCCTGCCCATGTGACTCAAGAGACGGTTCCATTGTTCATGGGGCTCTTCACTATGAGATAACCCCATTCCAAGTTATTTCCTCACCCAGGTTTCCCCTGGTTATTGGTTAACCTTGTTTACAGAGGCACAACCCCTCTTTTGATTGGCTCCATGCTGAGGTTCTCTCCTGGTCACCACAATGCAGTGAGACTTGCTTCCTGAAGGTATCCAAGGTCCTGTGCACCTCTTCACTCTCCTACCTGCCGGAGGAGTACCACGATTTTAGCAACGTCTTTGACGAGGGTCAAGCTGGTAGTTTGCCTCCACACTGGTCTTATGATTGCGCAATTGACCTTCAACCTGGTGCCATACCTCCTTGTGGCTGGGTTTACCCTTTGCCGGTCTTGGAGAATAAGGCCATGGAGGATTATATTGCAGACGCACTTTCTCGAAGTTTCATCCGCAAATCCTCGTCTCCTGCTGGTGCTGGTTTCTTCTTTGTGAAGAAGAAGAGCGTGAACTGAGACCTTGTCATGATTAAGAATGCCTACCTAGATCATGGACGGGCGGTGACCGGATGTGTGAGGGGGCGTGGTGCGGGTGGGAAGATGTGGCAGGGCTGAGGTGAGTGAGACGCCGCTGCTCTGTCTCCTCCTCGCCCTATCTCCGAGAGACACACGCTGGATGGCTTGACGTATAGTTCAGGGAGCAGCGAAACCCGAGGACCGGGAGGTCGGAAATGCCGGCATAAGCCGAATCTGTCCGAATACGGCCGAAGATTCCTAGAAGCATGGCGAGCCCGGCCGAGGACTTTCGGGATATCGCTAGAGTGAAGGCATGGTAATCTTCGCCAGCTACTAACGGCCGAAGTTACAGATAGACCAGCGTGGGCATTATCCAGACGTCGTCACCTCCCAGTCTATGGTAGCCGTGAGTACCCCCAGTGGGGGAATATAGCTGAGGAATACCCTCCCTCGGTGAGAGGAGAGGAGTCAAGCTTAGTACACTGAGTGTTTCTGTGATGGTTTAAAAGATCATTACACTGGGGTCTTTTCCGTTCCACTTCTGGTATACAAAAGCTAAATCAGCTGGACGCAATCTACACTCCCCCTGTGTTCCATACATTGTTGTGTATTCCTCTGTGTCAGGATCTAAGGCTTATACAGATATAATGCCATATTTTGAACTGTAATTAGCTCTGCTTCTCTGAAGTTGATAAGGACTATTTTTTTTTTTTTTTTTTTTTTCTCTTCTATAGAAGCTGGCTCGGCAGGACGCAATCTATATTTTACATGTGTTTTATACCTGTTACACTTTCCCCGGTGCTGGGATTTAAGGCTTACACAGTTATAATGTTTTACACTGAACTGTTATCAGTTCTGTTCCCTTGATGTTGATAAAGACTATCCCTTTTTTTTTTTTTTCAAACCCCCTGAATGATATTCCGTTGATATTTTATATATAACTGATTAACAGCAAGCTTACTACCGGTTAACTATTCCTGATTAAGGTCATTAGTGGTCACAGCCTTGCACGGGTTTTTTTTTTTTTTTTTTTTTTATATAAAAACATAGGGCTTTAGCAGGAATTCTCTAGAGGACGGTGTGAAAAAGGGAGACATTTTTTTTCTCTTGGAGGGTTATTTCTTCTTTTTCCTCTCTCAGTGGTTTTCCTCCTGTGTATGGTAAGGAGCTGGGGGTACCCTGGGGAGGTTTTGATACTGGTACACCAGGTCTCCAGCTATATTTCAGGCTCTATCTTGGGGGAACGGCCTACATAAGTAAATATGTCTAGACGCCGCGGGGAAGACCAGGGGCAGCAGGAGGGGCAGGGGATACAACATCTCCGCTCCTCTAAAGAAAAAGAAAAAAGTACACAAGCAGCAAGTTCAGCCGCGGCAAAACTAGAGCGGTTTGCGCATGCCTCGATGCATACCCCAGATCAAACACCAATAAAAGGGGCTCAGGCGGTACAAACCAAATCTCACCCCGGGGGTTCCACGGATAGAAAAAGTCAAGGCCAAGTGGCCCCATTGTCTACCTTGGTTCCTGAGGGTAAGAGTAAGAAGAGCATGGGCGGTACCCAAGGAGAATTGGAGGCTGATAGACCTGGCAGGCCGCAAGAGGAGGCCCCAACCCTGAGGGATGTATTACAGGCGGTTAATGTATGCCAACAGTCTTTGGGAGACCTGGCAGCTCAGCTAACAGGAATGAAGGAGGACATACTGTTAGTGCGACAGGACATCCAGAAAGTAATTGAAAGAACAGCGGAGCTGGAAGTCAGAATAAGCCAGCTGGAGGACGATTTAAACCCAATACAGCATACGGTTAAGAATATGCAAAAAAACTTGGACAGCTACGCCTTTAAAATGGATGAGTTAGAAAATAGAGCATGCCGGGTCAATATTAGACTCCTGGGGCTACCTGAGAAAAGTGAAGGCCCAGACGCCGTAAAATTCTTGGAGTCCTGGTTGCCAGACAAGTTTGGAAAGGAAGGTTTTTCACCGTTTTTCTCGATAGAGAGGGCCCACAGGTATCCCTCTAGAATACCACCGCCAGGGGGACGCCCCAGACCTCTAATGTTGAAGTTCTTTAACTATAAGGACAAGGTGACATTAATGCGTAAGGCAAGGGAGATGGGGGATATCTCCTTTAATGGTTCAAGGATCTCTTTTTATCCAGACTATTCTCCTGACTTACAGAGGCGCAGAGCGGAATTCCGGACAATTAAAGCCACTTTTCAGACATATAACTTAACATATGCCCTCTTATACCCAGCAAGGCTGCGAGTGGTAACCCCCTCTGGGGTTCAGATTTTTGACTCAGCAGCCGGAGCACTGAAATGGCTGGAGGATAACAAGGAGTCTTTACGGACTAGCCACGGGGAAAGGGAGGGGAGATAGGGGAAGAGAGTGCTTGTAAATGAGTTTGATAAATTCATGGCTGGATAATGTAGCTTTCAGGATGGGGAGGGGGGG
Organism: Lithobates pipiens; assembly: GCF_037356315.1. Taxonomy (NCBI): domain Eukaryota; kingdom Metazoa; phylum Chordata; class Amphibia; order Anura; family Ranidae; genus Lithobates; species Lithobates pipiens. The sequence goes on along the minus strand of NW_027507764.1, from coordinate 329,111,652 downwards.
GATCACTGTGGCGGTGTTTGTGAGATAGGGTGTGAGGAGGGTTATGGATGGTTCGGTCACGTTAAACTCCCGTAAGGGATACCTGGTTAGGTGGGGGGGAGGAAGGGAGGGTTTGTTCTTAAATGGGCGGGAAGGCGGGCTGTGGGAGGGAGGAGGGTTTAGAGGGGCAGGGACGGGGGGGATGGAGGGGGGAGGCGGGCTGGGTGGAGTTGGGGCGGGTGGGGAAGAAAAATTGTTTGTAAAAAGAAAACACGTAGAGGTAGAATTGGAAAATAGCACGATAATTACACAAGAGAGTAAATACCTGAAGGGGAAATTTGTAGGTGGTAGGATAAACGCACAGGAGAGAAGGAATACAAACACAAAGCACCATTATAAGACATTCTTTAGGGTTAAATTTAATTGCGTATTATTATGGTACAAAGTTGGGAAACACCAATGGGTTATGATATTTGGGAATCACCAATGGGTTATGATATTAAGTGGGCTGTACTTAACGAGGATAGGTATCCTAGTAGACCCTATATTTGATAAGTCTTATATACTCCCTTCTTGCTTGGTTGCGTGGTGCTTTCTGTTTGTCAGCATGTCTTCTTTTATAACAGATGGTAAATCTGGTGCAGGGTAAATCTATTAACATTGGATCTTGGAACGTGTGGGGCTTGGGTACCCCAGCAAAAAAAGCGATAGTTTTTGCTATGCTGGAGAGATTTGATATTGGATTAGCATGTTTGCAGGAGACCCACCTAACTAATATGTCTAAATCACTGTTAAACAATAGGAAATATCAACAACAATACCACTCAGTTTATTCCTCCTATTCAAGAGGAGTAAGCGTGTTAATAAAGGAGGGGGTGAGTTTCTCCTGCACCCAGGTCAGCATAGATGAGTTGGGGCGATATGTTTTCCTGTTTGGTAAACTTGAGGGTAATAGCTGTATTTTGGCAAATATATATATACCCCCCCCCATTTAAAATGGAAGTTATCTACAAACTGATGGAATTTATTGGGGACAAAGAGGACATTCCTATTATCGCGATGGGGGACTTCAATGAAGTCCTAGATGTAAACTATGATAGGTTTCCCCCTAAGGTGCGGTCCGGGGACTTGGGTGAAACTAGGCTGAGTTGTTTCCTGAGTGAAATAGGTTTGAGGGATCTTTGGAGAGAGAGACACCCGAGAGTTAAGCAATATTCCTGCTTGTCAGGATCGTATGGTACCCTGTCTAGGATAGACATGGTTATAGGAAATTTGGAAATGGCACAAAAAATAAGGGAGATAGAATATCTGCCAAGGGGGGTCTCAGACCACTCTTTGGTGAGGGCTGTGTTCAACACGGGGGTTAAAAAAGTTCAAGGGTGTTGGAAGATTAGTCCTTTTTGGCTAGAACCCATGAAGGATGAAATGGAAGTCAAATTAAGATTAAGAGAATTTATAAGCTTTAATTCGGGCTCGGCGCCAATGAATGTGGTCTGGGATACCCTAAAGGCGTTTATTAGGGGCGTGTTGATTCAACAGGTAGCAAGAATGAAGAGAAAATCCAGAATATGGGAGGAGAACATCAGGAAGGAACTCTTAGAAGCAGAGAATACCTATGTCATGGACCCAACTCCAGAAAATCAAAAAATTTGGTTAAATAAACAACAAGGTTATAAAACAGCGATAGTAAAAAAAGAAGAGAGTAAACGAATCTTCGTGAAACAGCGATACTTTGGAGAAGGAGAAGGGGTGGGAAGATTGCTTGCACAGTTGGTTAAGACAAATTCCTCACCTTCATTCATTTCAAATATTAGAAATATAAATGGGGCGACAACATGCAATAGTGAAGAGATAGTAGAAATCTTCGGAAATTACTATAGGGAGCTGTACCAGTCACAAGGTACAGGCGAGTCAGGGGCAATGGATAGCTTCTTGGAAAACTTAGAAATGGTGACCCTTACCCGGGAGGAACGGGAAGTTCTAGACGCCCCGATAACCCTTAGTGAGCTTCAACAGGCAGTGGCCGGGATGCCAAATTGTAAGGCTCCAGGCCCGGATGGGCTCCCGGTAGAATTATATAAATACTATGGAGAACTGTTACTCCCTGAGTTGTATAAAACTCTAATAGACATAACGGATGGGAAACACCTACCGGCATCAATGACAGAGGCAACGATTATAGTGATCCCCAAAATGGATAAGGATCCGCTGGAAGTGGCCTCGTATAGGCCAATTTCACTACTGAATGCGGATGAAAAAATTTTAGCTAAAGTACTTTCAAATAGGCTGAATCAATTTATGACAAAGTTAATACACCCAGATCAAACAGGGTTTATTATGGGAAGATCTACTAGTATGAACATCAGAAGAACTTTCCTAAACATGCAGATCCCAGCAGAGAATGCAGGAGAGAGGGCTATAATGTCTCTGGATGTAACGAAAGCTTTTGACAGCTTAGAATGGAACTTTCTGTGGCGGGTGTTGGAGAAAGTAGGAATGGGCCCCAACTTTATTGGTTGGATCAAAAGGATGTATAACGCCCCTAGTGCTAGGGTAAGGGCCAATGGCAGGTACTCTGAGAGGATCGAGATGAGTAGAGGGACAAGACAGGGTTGTCCCCTGTCCCCTCTACTCTTTGCGTTGGCCATAGAGCCTTTGGCCATAGCCATTAGGGCAAACTCCGGGATTAAGGGCTTTCAAAGAAGCGGAGAGAGACAGGAAAAGATAGCCCTATACGCAGACGATGTGTTACTGTTTCTGGGAGATACTGGTCCATCCTTGACGCAGGCAGTCACTTTAGTAGAAAGCTTTGGAGATCTCTCAGGGTTGGCCATTAACTGGGCGAAATCCGAACTGCTCCGAGTCGATCCCCCGGTTGTTGCGTCTTCGCCGCCGGGGATAAAGGTAAGAGAGGTAGATGCGTTGAAATACCTTGGCATATTCTTGACACAGAACCCTGATCAATATATCAACAAAAATTTTATTCCCCTCCTGCATAAATTTAAGCGTAAATGCGACGTCTGGAGTAAACTTCCGCTCTCAGTAATGGGCCGTTGCAGCCTGATCAAGATGATTTGGTTGCCACAGCTGCTGTACGTTTTGCATAATGCGCCGGTATGGATTTGTAAAAAATGGTTTAGGAAATTGGAGACCCTCTTTCGGGAACTGATCTGGAAGAAAGGCAAGGCCCGGATACGACTCCGGACGCTGCAAATGCCAATAGATAGAGGAGGCCTAGCGGTTCCACATCCTAGGAGCTACTACTTGGCGGCGCAGATGCAGCACCTGGCGGGTTGCGACTCGGAGCAGGGAAGGAAGCTAAAAGGAGGGATTAGAATGATAGGAGCCCCACATGAGTTCATGGCTGAGGTCCTGGAGGCCGACTCCTTTCGACATAACAACTCGATAACTAAAATGCTAACCAAGGTATGGAAAGCGGTGAAGTTAAAACTGGGTTATTCAGGGTTATTAGAATCTATACCCCTCTGGGACAATAAAAATCTACCTGAAATATTAACTATTGGTAAGATTAAATCATGGGAAAAAAAGGGTATAACTAAGTTGATCCAGCTTTATGATGGAGGGGCCTTAAGGACATTTTCGGATTTAAAAAATATATATGATATACCACAATATTCATTCTTTAGCTACCTGAGGGTGAGACACGCCCTGGCAGCACAATTTGGGGGAAATATGCCCACGTGGGATAAAATACCTTTACTTCAGAAGTGGCTCACTACAGATGGGGTAAAGGGGTTTATCTCAGGTATTTACAATCAATTAGGTATGGTTCTTAATCAGGAAACTGTTCATCCGAACTTGAAGAAGAAATGGGAAGAGGATTTAGGAGAAATATTAGATACACAGTGGAGGAGAATTATGGAATTAGGGCCGGTAACTTCAATCTCCCCTTCCCAAAAGGTTTCACAGTTGATGTTGGTGCACAGGGCTTACTACACACCCAAAAAATTATGTCAGTTTGGTAGGAGGATAGACGACAGATGCCCCAGGTGTCAGGGACAGGGAGATCTCCTACACATGTTGTGGCGTTGTCCGAAGCTTTTTCGTTATTGGAGAGATGTGTTGGCGAGTATTAATAGGGTTTTTAAGTTAGAAATGGTAATGGACCCGATTCTGTGTGTACTGGGATGCAGGCAAGAGCCGAGAGAAGGGAAATGTGTCACGGTGGCAGTGGTAAGATGTCTGTTTCAGGCACGTAGATTGATCATGCAAAGATGGCAAGCTGAAAGAGCCCCCACAGGAGGAGAATGGATCCAATGTATTAATGAATTAATCTGGAAAGAGAAGACACTGTATGTAAGGAGAGGAAACTATAGAGAGTGGAAGGGAATATGGACCCCTTGGAAAACAGAGATGGGACATCCTATAGATTAGTCTGATTAAGAGATATAGTGGTAGAATACCGATGTGTTTGAGTACATGGGTGCTTGGGAGGCCTACGGGAAGGGGGGGTTGGGGGGGAGGAATTAGGATGGGTAGGGGTAGGGTGAGTTTGCTTGGGAGGGTTCGGGAAGGGGGGGGCGGGGGGGAGGAATTAGGACGGGTAGGGGTAGGGGGGGTAGGAGATAAATTTCACTGGGAGTTTGTTGCCGGTTAGATATGATTTAGGAAGGTTTGTAAATGCTGTTCGGTTATTTAATAAAAAAAGAATAAAAAGATAAAAAAAAAAAAAAAATAATAATGCATAAACCACGATGATGAGATATTGTGCAGTGATATAGATGAGAGGCAATATGAATGAGTCTCTAGCACACGAACTCTGACGTGGGTAAAAGAAAAAAAAAAAAAAAAAAAAAAAAAAAAGAATGCCTACCTGATTCCATTGATTACAGAGTTATTTGACCGCCTCAAGGGAGCAATGGTTTTCACAAAGCTTGACTTGAAAGGGGCATACAATCTCTTGCGCATTAAGGAGGGCGACGAGTGGAAAACTGCATTTAATACCAGAACAGGCCATTATGAGTACCTGGTAATGCTTTTTGGCCTTTGTAACGCCCCAGCAGTTTTCCAGGAATTTATTAACAATGTCCTCCAAGATTGGTTGCAGTTATGTGTGGTGGTTTATCTCGATGATATCCTCATATTTTTCAAGCCCCTGGAGAGCCACAATGCAGATGTCTGGCGTGTGCTTCAGAAACTAAGAGAGAACAATCTCTATTGTAAACTGGAGAAGTGTGAGTTCCATCGTGAACAGGTTACGTTCCTGGGCTATGTCATTTCCACTGCTGGTGTTTCGATGAACCCAGAGAAACTTTCGGCAGTCCTACAGTGGCCTTGACCCATGGGTTTATGTCCTCTGCAGTGTTTCCTGGGCTTTGCCAACTACTATTGGAAGTTTATTCGTAACTTCTTGTCTCTGATCAAGCCCCTAACTAATATGACCAGAAAGGAAGGTAATGCCCAGAGTTGGTCTCCAGAGTCCATTAAGGCCTTTGAGACTCTCAAGGCTGCCTTTGTTTCTGCTCCTGTGTTGGCACATCCTGATCCTACATTGCCTTTTATCCTAGAAGTTGATGCTTCTGAGACTGGAGTTGGCACCCTTCTGTCTCAACGTGCAAACTCTGAGAGCGCTATGCATCTGTGTGGCTAATTTTCAAGAAATTGTCACTTGCTGAGTGCAATTATGAGATTGGTGACAGATAATTTTAGCCCTGAAAGAATGGAGACATCTCCTTGAAGATACCACGGTGCAGGTCCTTATTCTTACTTACCATAAGAATCTTACATTCTTGTCTGAGGCTAAGCGCCTCTCTCCCAAAAGGGTGCGATGGGCTCTTTTCTTGTCGAGTTTTAATTGCATTGTCTCATTCTTACCTGGTACTAAGAATGTAAGGGCTGATGCCTTGTCACAACAATTTTCCTCCACTTCCAAGTCGGAGTCGGTTCTCATGATTCCTCCTGATCATATCTTGGCTACGGTTCACACCAGTCTTCTCCTTTGGGTGACAAAATTCTTGCTGCTAAGGTCCATTCTCCTCCTGAGAAACCTTGTGACCACTGCTTTGTCCCAGAGAGTCCCCGTACTGCCGTGCTCCAGACTTACCATTCTCCCAAGGCAGCTGGCCATCCTGGGAGCATTTGGGCCATTTCCCAACAATTCTGGTGGCCTAGTCTACAGGCTGATGTTAATGCCTTTGTCGCTACCTGTGTGCTCAGAGTAAGACTCCACGACACCTTCCAGTGGGCCTCCTACAACCCATACCCAATGGAGAGAGACCCTGGACCCACCTGTCAATGGATTTCATTGTGAAGTTGCCCAACTCCCAAGGCAACACTTTTATCCTTATGGTGGTTGACTGGTTCTCAAAGGTGTGTCATTGCCATTTTTGTTCTGGAGATCTTTCGCTTACATGGGCTACCAAGGTGATCGTCTCGGACAGGGGCAGTCAGTTTGCCTCCCGGTTCTGGCGAGCCTTTTGTGCACAGTTTGGAATCCAGCTTGCTTTCTCTTCTGTGTATCACCCACAGTCTAATAGGGCCGCAGAGCGAGCCAATCAGTCCTTGGAGCAATTCCTACGTTGCTATATTTCTGACCACCATAACAACTGGTCAGACCTATTACTATGGGCAGAGTTTGCTCACAACAGTGCCTTAAATTCTACTTCCCGATTGTCTCCATTTATGGCAAATTATGGTTTCCAACCTTCCATGTTGCCTGACTCGTTTGTTCCGTAGAGTATTCCTGCGTTAGAGGAGCATCTCTGTGGTCTTCGTTCCACTTGGGTACAAGTCCAGGAGGCTTTGAGTCATGCTAATGATAGGTACAGACTCCATGCTGACCGCAGATGCCTGCCTGTGCCTTCCTACAAGGTTGGGGACAGGGTCTGGCTGTCAACTCGCAAACCTCCGGCTTCATGTTCCCTCCCTGAAGTTTGCACCTCGGTTTATTGGGCCTTTCCGTAACCTTCACAGGACTAACCCAGTGGCTTTCGCGTTGGACCTTCCTCCTAGTATGTGCATCTCAAATGTGTTTCATGTCTCCTTATTGAAACCATTGGTCTGCAACCGATTTACCACCTCAGTGCCATGCTCTCACCCAATTCAGGTTGAGAACCATGAGGAGTATGAGGTACCATCCATTGTTGACTCCCATAGGTTCCGTGGGCGCATACAGTACCTGGTGCATTGGAAAGAGTATTGTCCGGAGGGACACTCCTGGGTTTCATCCTCCGACATACATGCCCCTGTCCTCCTCTCCAAGTTCCATAGACGTTTTCCCCTCAAGCCTGGTGGCCCTCCGAGGGAGAGGAGTCATTTAGGAGGGGTTACTGTCAGGGCTGGCTTAGCCCTTCCCTCTATGGGCTGGCTGCTCAGCTGTCAGCTAATTGCCAAGCTTTTTTTTTTTTAATCACTGACTTTTAAAGGCTGTTCTCTGTATTACGGGGAGCCAACAATTCATTATAGCCACGAGTGATTTTAAATGACTTTTTTTTCCTGCAGAAATGACACTTTGTGCAGGGACAGTTCTAAGCATGGGAAACATGCGCCCCTTCACAGGCATACTATACACACCCCCCAGGTACAAAATTTAAAGGAATATTACACTTTTATTGTTTCACTTTAAGCATTATTAAAATCACTGCTCCCGAAAAAACTGCAGTTTTTAAAACCTTTTTTTGCATTGATAGATGTCTCTCTGGGGCAGAACCCAGGTCCCCAAACACTTTTTAGAACAATAACTTGCATATTAGCCTTTTTAAATTAGCACTTTAGATTTCTCCCATAAACTTGTACAGGGTGTTCCGCGGCTTTTCGAATTTGCCGAGAACACCCCAAATTGTTCACTGTTCGCCAAACAGGCGAACAGGCAATGTTCGACTCAAACTCGAAGCTCATCCCTAGTAATGATGTCACTGGATCTAAAATAAGGCATATTTATGAAGACTTTGGAAAATGTTGTTTCTTCTTTTCTTTTTGTAGACAAGCTTGATCGTTTTAAAACATTATATAGATGGGTAGTTCCTACCCACTCTGGAGTGTTAAAAAACGATATTCAATAATATCCCAGACAATTTTTTTTTTCCCTTTTTGAAAAGAGTAGGGAATTTTTTTATGCATTTCACAACTGTGTCTCATATGGGAGCATGGCCTTTAGAGTAGACTTAATGGGGGATGGAAGGATATATTTGCAGAGGGAAGGAAACCTCCCCTTAGACAACTCAAAGGTCACCATTGAAAGATTTCCCTGTATTCCAGTTTTGGTGGCAAATGCAAATTCAAGATTTACCCTTACTTTTATTTCTGGTGACATTGGTTATCAGGACGAATATAGAGTGAAGCCAAATGCTTTAACAGCAAGCCCAGAGTGATCTTATTTAAAGGAGAGCAATGGTTATTGCTTTTTTTGAACAACAGTTTGTTATTTACATTTTTTGCAAAAATGTGTGTATGCTCTTTTCACAATAAAAAATGCTAGTCAAATATATCTCTCAAGTAGTAATAAATTTGCATGTGTGATCAGTTCCATGGCTCCAGACGTTGTCTCTTGAAGTGTATGTAATTTTTGTACTGTTTATAAGTAACTCTTTGTGGAATTATGTTTTTAGTTGCAACTTATAAGAATTGTTATACCATTGCGTGCCTCCTTAATGTTAATCTATTCTTCTTTTAAAAGATTTGCATTACATCACAAAAAGAAAGCATTGCTTTTATTTGAGGGGTGGTATGCAGTCACGTGCAGCTTGAGTGACTTGGAATGGAAGAGCACCCAAGACAGCCTGAGTGACTAGGAATGGGGGCGAGTAGTGGGCATGCTTCCCCTTATCCTGCACCAGACCAAGCCACACATCTTTCAACACAACAGCTAACCCTCACTATAAAGCACCTTGTACCAATGTTGAGGGACAAAGGCCTCTACTCCACATTATTTCTCCCAATAAGAATGTGGGGGTGCAAAGAAGACTTATAATGCAATGTTTAAGCATCCTTTTTTAATAAGGGAGGTTCCATATGTCAAGCTCTTTCCCAGTGAAATGAGTAAAAGGGTGTGTTAATAATACATCTTAAAAAACACTCTAGCTCTTTGGATATACTGTATGTAATATGTCCAGAGAGTGAAGAGTTCAATGGTTTAGCACAAGCTCAGGACCACATTGGAAGGCTTAAGCATAGTAAGTGAGAGGAGATTGAGGAACTTACATCCCCCATTGTCCTTTGTAGTGAATGAAGCTGGAAGCAACAAGGATTTTGCCACTTTTGGTTTTAAAGCTGTCATTTCCTGGCTTATGGAGCCAGGAAAGCAGCTAACTGAGCAGATCTGTGCTCAGGTAGCTGCTTTGGAGTGCAGGGCAGACATTGGGGTCAAATAGACCCCCAATGTCTCCATAAAGAGTACCCGTCACCTGCCCAATGTTATCACATGGGGTTTAACTCCCTGTGATAGCAATGAATTAAAAAAAAAAGTTAAAAAAACAAAATTATAATAACATTTCTTAAAATCAAAAAACAAAATAATTAAACGTAATCCCTGTTGCTCTGCATAAACCCAAAAAGGTGAACACGAGCACATTTTGCAACCACAATTGCAACACATACAGTATCTCACAAAACTGAGTACACCCTTCACATTTTTGTAAATATTTTATAATATCTTTTCACCTAACACTGAAGAAATTACACTATGCTACAATGTAAAGTAGTGAGTGTACAGCTTGTATAAAAGTGTAAATTTGTTGTCCCCTCAAAATTACTCAACACGCAGCCATTAATGTCTAAACCCCTGACAACAAAAGTGAGTACACCCCTAAGGGAAAATGTCCATATTGGGCCCAATTAGCTGTTTTTACTCCCCTGTGTCATGTGACTCGTTAGTGTTACAAGGTCTCAGGTGGGAATGGGGAGTAGGTATGTTGAATTTGATGTTATCGCTCTCACTCTCTTATACTGGTCACTGGAAGTTCAACATGGCACCTCGTGGCAAAGAACTCTCTGAGGATCTGAAAAAAATAATTGTTGCTCTATGTAAAGATGGTCTAGGCTATAAGATGATTGCAAAGACCCTGAAACTGAGCTGCAGCAAGGTGGCCAAGACCATACAGTGGTTTAACAGGACAGGTTCCACTCAGAACAGGCCTTGCCATGATCAACCAAAGAAGATGAGTGCACATGCTCAGCGTCATATCCAGAGGTTGTCTTTGGGAAAGAGACGTATGAGTGCTGCCAGCATTGCTGCAGAGATTGAAGAGGTGGGGGGTTAGCCTGTCAGTGCTCATACCATACACAGCACTCTGCATAAAATTGGTAAATTGGTCTGCATGGCTGTCATTCCAGAAGGAAGTCTCTTCTAAAGATGATGCACAAGAAAGCCCACAAGCAGTTTGCTGAAGACAAGCAGACTAAGCCCTTGTACACACGGTCGGCGATTCCGACGGAATGTGTCCGATCGGACCGTTTTGTCAGATATTCCGACTGTGTGTGGTCTACATCAGACTGTTTCTGTCGGAGTACCCGACAGACCAAGTTTTCCAACTTGTTGGTAACATTTTCTGACAAAATGCTCCGATCGGACATACTCCGATCATGTGTAGAGAATTACGATCGGACAAAGTGCAACGCATGCTCAGATCAAATTCCTACACCAAAGCTATTGGCTACTAGCGTGAACATAGTCCCGTCGTAACGAAATAACGCCATCACATCGGATTTTCCAACAACTTTGTCCGACCGTGTGTATGCAACAGTTTCGGATAAAATCCGACGGACAAAATCCGACGGATTTGGTTGTCGGAATCTCCGACCGTGTGTACAAGGGCTAAGGACATGGATTACTGGGACCATGTCCTGTGGTCTGATGCGACCAAGATAAAAATATTTGGTTCAGATGGTGTTAAGCATGTGTGGTGGCAACCAGGTGAGGAGTACAAAGGCAAGTGTGTCTTAAATGCAGTCAAGCATGGTTCTGGGAGTGTCATGGTCTGGGGCTGCATGAGTGCTGCCAGAACTTGGGATCTACAGATCATTGAGGGAACCATGAATGCCAACATGTACTGTGACATACTGAAGCAGAGCATGATCCCCTCCCTTCAGAGACTGGGCCACAGGACAGTATTCCAACATAACGACCTCAAACACAACTCCAAGACGACCACTGCCTTGCTTAAGAACCCGAGGGTAAAGGTGATGGACTGCCCAAGCATGTCTCCAGACCTAAACCCTATTGAACATCTGTGGGGCATCCTCAAACAGAAGGTGGAGGAGCTCAAGGTCTCTAACATCCACCAGCTCCATGATGTCATCATGGAGGAGTGGAAGAGGACTCCAGTGGCAACCTGTGAAGCTCTGTGAACTCCATGCCAAGAGGGTTATGGCAGTGCTGGAAAATAATGGTCACAACACAAAATATTGACACTTTGAGCCCAATTTGCATATTTTCACTTAGGGGTGTATTCACTTTTGTTGCCAGTGGTTTAGACAATATTGGCTGTGTGTTGAGTTATTTTGAGAGGATAGCAAATTTACATTGTTATACAAGCTTTACACTCACTACTTTACATTGTAGAAAAGTGTAATTTCTCCAGTGTTGTCACATGAAAAGATATAATAAAATATTTACAAAAATGGGAGGGGTGTCCTCACTTTTGTGAGATACTGTATATGAGGTATCTCTGCAAATGTCAACGTGAAAGCAATAATTCCAGCACTATAGCTTGTAGTTTACTTTAAACTGATGAGTAGCAAAAACTTTTAAAGAACTTGGCTTTGAGGAATTTTGATGATTATAGTTTTTCACGAGGTGCACAAATTTTTAAATCATGACAATATTTACTCGCCACAACACCATCTTTTATATTTTATCAAAAGATTGGGTACCATTTTGTGTTTCTGTGCACTAAAATTAATTTTATTATATTTTTTCCTAAAAATATGCATTTGATATACAACTGCACAAATATTGTGCAACATAAAAAATTGCAGCTACTATCTTTTTTTATTTTACAGGCCTTCTGCTTTCAGAAAATATATAATGTTCTGGAGTGTTTAAGTAATTTTATGGCCAAAAATGCAAATTTTTACATGTGTGTAAAAAAATTTTTTAATTGCTTTAGAGCAGAATTGGTTTAACAATTCCAGAGATTAAAATGTAAATAAACATATGGATACCAAAGTCCTTGAATATAAAGAAAACACAAGCATACCCCAAAATAGATGTATTAATTTCCTCCCATTGTAATCCAGCTGGATGAAAAAAAAGTAATGGTTGAGGGAATCCCTTGTGATGTAATTGATTAAAAAAATTATTTTTGCATGTGTTTACTAAGCAAAGCCCTATGAGCATTGGTGCTAATCAGAAATGTGGATTAGTGGTAAGCACTCTGTACTTTTTTGTAGAGCATCTACACGCTCCACGTGCAAACACATTACTGTGCCTGAACATGTTACACACGACTGCATGACCATTACCAGACTTAGACTGGAAATGATAACAAACTGCCAGATCTTCATCAAAAGGAGGTGTGTGGGAAGTATGGCAGAGTGTTAATATACTGCACGTACGCACACACACACACACACGCACACACGTGAGTTTTACTCAATGTATAATATATATAGATATAGATACTGTGTGTGTGTGTGTATATATATATATATATATATATATATATATATATATATATATATATATATATATATATATATATACACACACACACACACACATTTTTTTCCTTATAATAAAAATATAATTTATGAATTTGCAGCAAGAAAAATTGAATAATCTAATTTATGTGGGTATTTATGAATGTTCCCAAAAAAATGCTACAACAAACAAAATACAAGGGGTTGCAGCCCAGAGAAAATAATTTATTGTTTCTATGTGTGCTCAGATTTTAAAGGGTGTTCCCCTTGAGGAAGACACATGATGTGTGATGAAACGTATCGGGTGGGGCTTGTGATGTCATCACGCTGGACAGGAAGTAATGCTGCCCAGTCTGCCTGAGAGGTAATATTGTCGGATAAAGGATCTGGTATGGAAGGTGGACACCAGCAGTAGGAAGGTGGCAGAAGCCATGTTGGTACACCCTGCACTGCTAAACCTTTAGCCTTTCAAAATTAAACATCCAAACAGCATAATAGATGTTAATGTTAATACCGTACTATATTTATTTATATACGCTTACTTTATTTAAAAAAATTACTGTGAAATTACGGTTAAATTCAAGACGTAGCTGAGTGTAGTAAGATATCCACCTCCTTCTTCTGACTGCAGGTGTTCTGCAGGTGTTCTGTCAGATTAGCAAACCTGGCAGCTGTGGAAACCATGTGCAGCTGACAGAACGTCGCTTCCATTACTTAATCTGATGAGTCGCCAATTCTGATGGAATGGTGGCATGCCAGAGAAAAACAGTTTATTTATCCAAATGATATAGATAATATATTGCACATAAAAAAGGTTAAAATAAGTATTGCATGGTTGGCAAATCTGAACAAAGCAATCACATACTCTCATACAGCAGGCTCAGGAGTGTATCCAGACCCGGTCTCATGGTATGGGGAACTAATCTTGGATGTCACCTCTGTGACTGCTGATGAACAGAGGGAATTCTGGTGTCTGCCAGGGCTTGGACCACAGTTAACTGTGGACCGGAAGTGACATAGGTGGTGGCCTGGCTGTGATGTCACAAACTAGTGGAAACACTCCAAGGCAAAGCTGCTGGAAAAGCAAATCGATGGACTATCTGGCAGAAATCGATCACAAGTAGATGTATTGACAACAGCCAGTTGTCTTGACTACATGTTTTGAAGGGGTGTGCCCCGAAACATGTAGTCAAGACAACCAGCTGTTCTTATCGTTCCATCTACTTGTTTGATTTATTGCTGCTAGACTGTCCAGAGATTTGCCCTTTGATCTGCTTTCCCTTGGAGTGTTTCTGCCATCTTGTGACCTCACATCAGGGTCACTACCTGCGCCACTTTCGGTTGTTTGACTGGTGGCGGTGAGCATGGGGTGATTCGATTAATAAAGCCACAAGGATCACACAGACAACTTTATTTATATTTAAATTTTAGTTCACATTAGAGACTTTCATTATTTTTTGAGTGTATGGTCACATATTCACTGGATTAAGTACATTAAACTGTGGATTGCAAGGAGAGGTTCCCACCATTATTCATATTGTGCACTCATTTATTCAGTATTATTCAACCAATTCAAGGGTTTTTCATTTGTGATATTATAGCATAAACACATTTATAATATTTGGCTTACTTAAGTTTGGAGGTTCCCACCATTATTCACAACGTGCAATTATTCTAAATTTGCCATTTTTGGTTTTATATTCCATAATATATGGAATATGCAATAAAAATATATTGATTGATATTAGTTTTAGGAATATATATTGGTGTATGAGTGAGCTTTCTTTTTTTGGGGTAGTCCCTGAATCACTGAATGACCAAGATAAGTTGCACCTATTCACCACTCTGTAGGGCCTACGGGCATAGCATCTTTCTAGCATGGTTCACAATATCTGACACACATTTTCTACACTGTTCTACTGTGCAGGGCAGTTTGGCTACTGCATTAATTATTATGGCAACCTTCTTCCAGAGCCACTTCTTCATAGCTTAAGTATACAAGGTGCCCTGCCATCTTCCCCAAAGGCTGACAAAGGCCCTTCAAAGGGCCCTGTTCTGCTCATAAAAGTAGCACTTCTGTATCCTCTGGGCCCCATTGACAGTCCTTCCCCTTGGCACAAAGAATGGTCATTTTGTAGGCTCAGACTTGATCTTGAACTGGGTTTTTTTGTTTGTTTTTTATATACTTGAATTATATGCACACAATATAGAAAAACAGAAACCTTGTCAGGGTACAGTTCCAATCACATTCATTTAGCAGAATAAGGTCTAATGTGCTGTGTGGAGGAAAGTTCCCTGAACCATCACGTACTGCATGATGCCACTTTTGCCAGAGTCAGGCCTGATCCCTGCTATCACTAACAGTTTTTTTGGTAGCATTTTCATACAGTCGCTAACAGTCAGGAGCTTTTCTTACCTGTGAGTCTCACTAGTGTACCACTAAATTTAGAGCCCAAAATGGCAAATCGAAGGTACATTAGTGAAGAGGCCTTCTGAGCATGACAGAGGAAGTGAAGAGGAAGTCACTCATCTGCCAGGTTCAGGCTCAGAATATGATCCTGTAGACAACAGCGGCTCCATGACAGATAGCTCTGACGATGAAGTTGTGGTCCCTGCCAAGGTCAGGCGTACCAGCAGCCGATCTTCTTCTTCTGTTGTTGAGGTACAAGAACCGCAGGTCCCTAGTATGGAGCAGAGAAGTACTAGCACCGCTATTCCTTCTGGTGAACTGGCAAGCACCAGCAGCCTAGTACACCCTGGTCCCCCTGGCCCCTCATAAACCACTTCAACGTTTTGCAAACTTATTTACCCATCAAGTTGTCTGCATTGATGAGTCCCTGATTACGTTTTCTGGCCGCTTGTCATTCAAACAGTACCTTCCCAGCAAGCGTGCAAAATACGGGGTAAAGATGTACAAGCTCTGTGACAGGGCCACAGGCTATACATGTAGTTTTATGGTTTATGAGGGCAAAGATAGTCACATAGAGCCACCAAACTGCCCAGACTACATAGGGAGTGCTGGCAAGATTGTGTGGGACTTGGTGTCACCCTTATTCGGAAAGGGGTACCACCCGTTATTACTGTCACCGCTGTCCTGACAATCCTGGTCTTTGCATTGGTGAATGTTTTGAACGCTACCATACACTAGTTGAGTTTTAGCGTAGGGTACAGCATTGCTCAGACTAGATACACTTTCACAGGGTCTCTCAAGATGCCATCGCACTTTGAGAGACCCAAACCGCTGGAACTGTTACAACAGTTACAACCGTTAGAACCGTTACAGTTACATAAAAAAAAGTGTAAAAAAATAAAAAGTAAAAAAAAACACTAGAATAAAAAAACAAAAATAGTTGTCATTTTATTGATCTCTCTTTCTATTCTCTCTCTATTGTTCTGCTCTTTTTTACTGTATTCTATTCTGCAATGATTTATTGTTAACCATTTTTTGTTTTCAGGTACGCCATTCAGCTGCAGCACGGATTTATTTATCTTGACAGCAACAGCATTTGCTCCCACGATACATAAAGCCATGACTCTAGCGCTGTCGGAGGTGATTTCACCATCACAGTAAAAAAAAGAGCATATGTGCCGAAGCATGGGGGCAGCAGGAGCGATTTGCTCCTAACTTTTGCGGGAGGATGCCCCCATGCTTCGGCATATATAAATGGTGCATGTATGCCCATCATTAGAAGTGGGTGGATGAAGGGAGGTATTCTAATGGTGGGCATACCCACCGATCAATATCTTTTTTTCATTCAGCCCACAGGCTGCATGAAAAAAAGATTACAATATATGCCCAACATGGTCACCGCCTTCTCTTCTTCTTCCTTGAGATGTTGATTTAATGCTCTCTTTGGCCGCAATGACAGGGATGCGTTGTGCGGCGACTTATATAGGGACAATGGGCGGGGTCATCGGGTGATGTCCCACCCCTTATAATGTCACAGTCCCGGAGGATGCTGGAAATGTGACATCACCCGGTGACCTCGCCCATTGTCCCTATATAAGTCGCCGTACAATGCGTCCCTGTCATTGCGGCCAGAGAGAGCGTTGAGTTAACATCTCAAGGAAGAAGAAGAGAAGAAGTGAAGGCGGCGACGGCGGTGACAGAAGACCAAGCCACTACTAGTAAAAGAGCTGGAAGAAGAAAGTGGAGGCCAGGCAAGAAGAACCGAAGAGGGGGACAAGACCCCCGAAGTCAGAAGAATAGGCAGCGGCGGCGACAGAAGACCGGGCCACCGCTAGTAAAAGAGCTATAGGAAGAAAGCGGAAGCCCGGCAAGAAGACCCAAAGAGGGGGACAAGACCCCGAAGTCAGAAGAAGACCCCCAGGCTTCTCAAGAAGAAGAAAGCCGTGCTCCACCGCTAGTAAAAGAGCTAGCAGAAGATAGCAGGGAAGTCCAGCGAGAAGACCCGCCAAGATGGAAGACCACCGGAGCTGTGCAATAAATTTTAAAACCTTATGTTGTGTTTTATTTACACTTTTTTCACCAGGTGCATGGGTAGGGGTGCATTGTACTCCATACTCATTCACATAGGGTGGGGGACCAGTATCTGGGGGCCCCCTTATTAAAGGGGGCTCCTGGATCCCGATAAGCCCCTTGCCCGCAGACCCCAACAACCAGAAGCCAGGGTTTGTCGGGAAGAGGCCCTTGTCCTCATCAGCATGGGGACAAGGTGCCATGTTGAGTGCACGCAGCCTGGTACGGCTCAGGAGGGGGGGGGGGGCGCTCGCTCATCCCCGCCCCCTTTCCTGACCGGCCAGGCTGCATGCTCGGATAAGGTTCTGATATTGACTTTGGGGGACCCCCACGCCGTTTTTTCGGCATAGGGCTTCCCCTTTAAGTCCATACCAGGTGACGGGGCCAGCGACATTGACTTCATTTGCTAGTCCCGTCTACCTGGAGACACGTTCAAAATGAACGGACTTTTCCCCGTGTGCGGGCAAGTCCATTCATTTCAAAAGTCCGGCAGACTAGCACACAGACGGCCAGATTGTCCGCCGAACTGCCGAGGTTGGCGGACAATTTTGAGTCAAAACTTCTTTCTAAGTCCGCCGGACTTTTGGGGAAAAAAATTCCGCCGGAGCCCACACACGGGCGGATTATCCGCCGGACAAAGTCCACCAGATAGTCCGATCATGTGTACGGGCATTAGAAATCCTGAAGGCGGTGATTGGTTTCAGGGCCCCGTATGCGGCTAGGCTCCCAAAAAGTCCCACACATGTGGTATCCCCGTACTCAGGAGAAGCAGAAAAATGTATTTTGGGGTGCAATTCCACATATAACCATGGCATGTGTGAGCAATATATCATTTAGTGACAACTTTTTGTAAAAAAAACTTTTTTTGTGATTATTCAATCACTTGGGACAAAAAATAAAATATTCAATGGGCTCAACATGCCTCTTAGCAATTTCCTTAGGGTGTCTACTTTCCAAAATGGGGTAATTTGGGGGGGTATACTGCCCTGCCATTTTAGCACCTCAAGAAATGAGAGTTTGTAGACGTGATAACTTTTGCACAAACCAATAAATATACGCTTATTGACCTTTTTTTTTTTTTTTACCAAAGACATGTGGCTGAATACCCTTTGGCCTAAATGTATGACTAAAATTGAGCATATTGGATTTTTCGAATAATAGAATATATATATATATATATATATATATATATATATATATACATATATATATATATATATACATATATATATATATATATATATATATATATAAAAAATATTTCAAAATTTTCGGTCTTTTTACGTTTATATCGCAAAAAATAAAAATCGCAGAGTCATCCAAATACCTTTAAAAGAAAGCTATATTTGTGGGGAAAAAGGACGCAAATTTTGTTTGGGTACAACATTGCATGACCGCACAATTAACAGTGCAGTGCAGTGCCAAATTGTAAAAAGTCCTCTGGTCATTGACCAGCCAAATGGTCCGGGGAAATATTTCTTTAAATTTCGTACCTAGTGGGTGTGTATAGTATGCCTGTAAAGTAGTGCATGTGCTTAGAACTGTCCCTGCACAAAGTGTCAATTCTGAAGGAAAAAAAGTAATTTAAAAGCACTCGCGGCTATAATGAATGCTCGGCTCCCGGTAATACAGAGAACAGTCATTGAAAGTCATTGATAAAAAAAATGCGTGGGGGTCCCTCCAAATTCAATAAACAGGCCCTTCAGGTCTGGTATGGATATTAAGGGGAACCCTGCGTCAAATATCCATACCAAACCCTTTATCCGAGCAGGCAACCTGGCCGGCCACAGGAAAAGAGGGGGATGAGAGAGTGCCCCCCTGAACCATTCCAGGCCACATGCCCTCAACATGGGGAGGATGCTTTGGGGGTCTGTGACCCCTCAAAGCACCATGTCCCCATGTTGATGGGGACAAGGGCCTCA
This sequence comes from Lithobates pipiens, assembly GCF_037356315.1. Taxonomy (NCBI): domain Eukaryota; kingdom Metazoa; phylum Chordata; class Amphibia; order Anura; family Ranidae; genus Lithobates; species Lithobates pipiens. The sequence continues at coordinate 329,092,674 of NW_027507764.1, read as the reverse complement.
TCCCCATAACCCTTACCGATGGTTGTGGGGGTCTGCGGCAGGGGCTTATCAGATCCCGCCCCCCCGTTTGAAATGCTAACGGGTACATTGTACCCCTACCATTTCACAAAGAAAGTGTAAAAAATTGTAAAAGAACACACAGACACCGTTGGGATAAGTCCTTTATTAAAAAAAAAAAAAAAGAATCTAGCGGTGGTAATCAACTCTCTGTATCCTGCGATGATTGCTCTCTTCTCCTGGGTCCAGCGATGGATGAGCTCTCCTCTCCAGGTCCAGGGTCCAACGATGATGTCCAGCGCAGCGCATCCTGTCTCCACCAGAGACACCAGGGGAATCCCGGCAGCCTGACAGGTCTCTTAGCTGAGGACGGTGCCACCCATCACGTGACCCCGCCCCCTCTGACGCAAGGGGAAACCTGGGCTTCCCCAGTGACGTGCGGGTGACCCCATCCCCCTCTGATGTAATGCAGGTTTCACCAGCAAGAGTTGTGAGGATGAGGCCCTTGTCCCCATCAACATGTGGTATGGTGCTTTGAGGGGGTCACAGACCCCCAAAACATCCTCCCCATATTGAAGGCATGTGGCCTGGTACGGTTCGGGGGGGGCGATCTCTCGCCCCCCCCCCCGAGAGATCGGGGCGAACTTCAGCCCATTTTAGGGGCGAACTTCAGCCCATTTTTTTTTCAATTTGCCGTGGAGTTCCCCTTAAAATACATACCAGACCTGAAGGGTCTGGTATGGATATTTGGGGGGAACCCCACGTCATTTTTTTTTTATTTGACGCAGGGTTCCCCTTAATATCCATACCAGACCTGAAGGGCCTGGTAATTGAATTTGGAGGGACCCCACGCATTTATTTATTTTTTTATCAATGACTTTCAATGAGTGTTCTCTGTACTACCAGTAGTCGACAATTCATTATAGCTGCAAGTGCTTTTAAATGACTTTTTTTCCTTCAGAAATGACACTTCGTGCAGGGACAGTTCTAAGTGCTACTTTACAGGCATACTATAGACACCCCCCAGGTATGAAATTTAAAGGAATATTTCTCTTTTATTGTTTAACCATTATTAAAATCACTGCTCCTGAAAAAAAACAGACATTTTTAAAACTTTTTTTTGCATTGATACATGTCCCTGGGGGCAGGACCCAGGTCCCCAAACACTTTTTATAACAATAACTTGCATATAAGCCTTTAAAATTAGCACTTTAGATTTTTCATGTTCGAGTCCCATAGACTTTAACGGTGTTCAGATGTTCAAACTAATTTATTGCCGGTTTGCATGTTCTGATGCAAACCAAACTGGGGGTGTTTGGCTCATCAGCGATTGTACTTCTTGAGGAAGCTGTGGAGGACAAGCTTTTCTGAGCAGGTTCTTCTCAGCTTTTTTAAGGCTGTCATTGAAAGTGTGCTGACTTATAATATCTGTGGCTAGAGCTGTGCATGATCCATGACAGAAATTTACAGAGGATAATAAAACAGTGCAGAAGATTATTGAAGGGATGTATTTATAGGGTCACAGAGAAGAGTTGAAGAACTAGGGGAGGGGAGGTGTTTTGGGAGAGCTATTCTTATACTGAAGGGTAGCTTCCATCCTGCAAATGCACTGTTTACAGTGCTACCTTCTGGCAGGTGATTTAAGAGTATTTCCTCTTGTACCACTAAGCTTCAAAACAGCTTATTTCTGTGTTTTATGTGTTTTTTGAATGCTAGAGGTAGGGATAAATTAAATATGTAATATGTATTTATTATGCGATATATATGTTGTTAATACAAAGATAGTGTTTTATGTGAGGTGAAGTATGTGATGTATGTTATTGTGAGGGCACTGCATCTGCATTTAATTTTATGATTTTTATTCTAAAATGATAATAGACTTTTTTATTCTGGTTCTAAGTCTAAAACCTAGTGGCATGATTTCAGATGTCCAGTGCCCTTGATGAACCCCTGTCCTGCACATCCTACATGGCACCATAACGTAAATCAAAGACTGTTCAAAAAAATTTCAAAACATTTTAACAAGCAATGGTTGTGATGGAGGATAGGTAAAAGAGATAAGGGAGGCTGAAAGAGTTCACAGGCCTGAAGCTTATGAGGGACAAAGACATATGAGGGAGAGTGGAGGAAGGGGAAACCTCAGATGCCCTCTTCCTCCTCAATGTGCAGAAAGTTATAGTCTCTGAGTAAACAATGGACCAGCCTGCAACAGTCCTCAAAGGACAGCCTCACCCTCTGGTGGATGAGGTACTTTCTGCCACACTACAAATCAAACTTAAAGCAGTACATCGCCTGCCAGGCACCATCAATGTTTTCATGTCCAAATGCACCACAAAATAGTCCATTCAGCAATCTAAAGTGGGTAATAGCTGTCTATTGTACAAACTCTTTGAGTTCTGGCCCCACGGCCCTCAACAAGTCCTGTGCAAATAGGCACTCCCAGAAAGCATGCAAAGGGACAGTTCCTGTATCTGTGCAGGTTTCTGGCATGCATAAAAGTCATTTTTTGCATCCCCCTTGGATCACCATCTATGCTAGATCTTTGTTCCTATTGGTGAGCCTCTTTGAAGAAACATTTATCCAGACCACCTTTCAAGTGGCTAGAGGTGGGCCAGGAATAGATTCCACAATGTCCATGTCTCTGATCAACTTGTAGACAGTCGGGACAGGCAGGTCTGGACAAGCAGTTGATGGAACATCTGCACACCGTCACATTACATCGTCCATGTTAAGTGAGCACTTGACTTCCCTTCTGTCTGGACCTGGTGCAGTGATACTTCTGATCTCTGGATTTCATCTGAGGCATTCAACAAGGAAATCCCCCTCACTTCCTGCCAGGTGTCAGATATAATAGAAAGTGGGAGGAAATACCTCTAACTGGAATTTAATTATTTGTTCAATGTTTTGAATGTTTTTATGGTAGAAGAGACTCTGTATGTCTTTGCTTCATTATAAGTCATTTCCTTATCCAATAGGATTTTGTTTGCTTTGTAAATGCTGTGAGTGGTGTTGCGCTCCCCAATAGATACTAAATAAGATAAATAAATAAATTCACTACTAAAATAAATGAATTTTAATACATACACTAGTGTACAAAATAATAAAAATAACTACATGTAACTACTCAAGACCAATTACTTCAAGTGTACACCTTCTAAAGAGCATCAGTGCCAGCCAAGCAATATCCAATCCAGTGCAATGTGAATGATTGAATAATCCAAACATAGAAACATAAAGTGCATACAGTGAAAATAAAAATATTCTAAAAGTCCAATAAAAATCCAAAATGTGTCTCAATCCATAAAGTGCATGAAGTGTAACAAATTAAATAAATAGAGTCCGATAAAGATCAACGTGTCTCTATTTAGCTTATTTAGTATGTATTGTGGAGCGCAACACCACTCACTAATTTGTTATCATACACATCTAGGGGAGGGTTTGCACCCCTGCCAGTGTTTTGCTGCAACCATAGTTTTTTTTAGGTTGTTTATTCATTGTGGCTCGAGGATAACTCATAACTATTACATTGTAAATGCTGTGCATGTTCAGCTTAGCATACAATCCCAACATCTACAGGATTCCAGGACTAATGCTAAGTGCCTGGACAAAGAAACTCGGATGCTCATGCACAGCAATTAAGCAATTATAGCAACCCAGTCTAACCATAAAAGAAAAAAAAAAGACTCCAGACTCAGAAGAAGACTAGGAGAAGATAGCAGCAACAGCAATAGAGCATTGAGAGGGGAAGATTGAAGTCAAATTACTAGAGGAGACCACTTTAGGAGATAAAAGTGTCATGGGAAATTTTCTTTGCATACTTGCACATTATGGCAAGAGATCCTAGAGAAACTAAACAGTTACTGTTATAACCATAGCGCATGGCCTTTGGTATTTGGTATTTAAACTAAATAATAAAAAATAATCAATTGAAGTTCCCTTTCTCCAAACTCTTTAACCTCAGCATGTCAAATCATCATTTCTTTCTGTTATCTAATGCCCTTTCCTGTCTCAGATGTGGATGACAGTGAATCTAGGAAAAAATGGTTATGTTTCATAGTATTCCTGAGTGCTCACATTTTTTATACTATGAACCATTATATAATTATCCTTATTTAGTAAAGCTAATGTGGAAATGTGGAAAAAATATTTTCTATTGACGTGAACATTATCATTAGATTTTCATTATCATAATTATTTACTCATTATCCATATATAATATATTCATTTGCTCATTGACAATTAAACTTTGACCATTATCAGTCCTATTTGTGCTGTTCTGAATAAGCCCATAAAAATATTGTTCAGATGCTTCTTTTGTCTGTTAGCTCTTCCATTAGGAGCACAGACAAAGGGATGTGCATGGCATGCATAAGGACTTTTAAAATACATATCATTTTGGAGTTAACAAGGTACAATATATTAGCCAACTCACTGGACTGAAAAGGCAACCTTTCCAAACATATTAGGCTTCTTCATCAAGCATGGTACATTACCGAATCCAGGAACCAAATGTTTATGTACAAAATGGCAAACACAACCTCAAAGTCAAGTTTACTAAACAATCCACTAGTGAAGTGAAGGAAAAAAACCTGTGTGAAATAGATTTTATTGCTGCATAATCTAATGTTAGAAACAGCAAAACAGCAATACTAAACTACCAGCATAATGATACGACATGTCCTGCAGAAGATCTTAGGTATGTCTACCATTACAGTGCAGCTAACTGTCAAACAGTGCAGACTTAAAGGTTACGTTCACCTTTTCAGGCAGAAGTTCACTTTTCACAATAAAAATGAGCCGTTCTAATGTCTTTCCTGCCCAAGCCATCTCAATGCTTTACATTTTTACCTCTCAGTTCAAAATCTAAAAAAATGCTTTCTGAGATGACTTCCTGTATTGTCATGTGACTTTCCAGGAAAATTAATATCCCATCATGCACTGCCTTACTTCATCCCAGAATAGGGCATGTTTATCACTCTGGACCACATCTCCCTTATTACTATACCGCCTCTTTTTTACATCAGATTGCATAGTATATGGTGAGCTTTACAGACTTCTACGCACTTTTCCTGTTTTTTAATATTACAGCTCAGCTATTATAAGAGCACTCACCTCCTGCCAAATGAAAAATGTATGCAAAAAGAATGTACAAAACAATCAAAGGCTGCTTATTTAGTGAGAACGGTGCTCACTAACATTGTCAGCTTTGGAAAAGCAAAAAGCAATGAAGCCAGGTTATTTGGTGTCATGTAAAGCATAGCTGGCAGACTCTAAGGTTGGGACTGAGTCACCTCCCACTGGCTTCTGGAAGCTACTAGAAGGTTCCAGAACTAAGTGGGCAGAGGAGTAGAAACCTCAGCCCAAATATTCATGGGGACTTTACCAATACCTGGGGGATTGGTAAATAGATGGAGAGTGGCCCATAAGTATTCAGGAACCTGGCCATGTGAGAAGGAATAATCCAGGATCCAGAGGCCTGGAGAGGTCTGCCTGTGCTGGGGGAGTCTACCTCCAGACAAAAGCTTGCTGCAGAGAAGGAGAAAAGGATATAGAAAATTCCTCACCCCCTGCAGTCTCAAGTAGACTTGGCTGTGACACCTTGGGAGACACACACCTGCATAGCTGTCAAATTGGGACCAGTGACTATGTCTGTGCAGCTGCTGCATCATAAGAGTATGAATGGGACTGGCTGCACATGAATGCACCTGTGCATACCATGCGAGCAAAAACATCCATGTGAATGACATCTTTGTGGACATTTCTATGTGCATATACATTAACTGCAGATAGTATTTTTCAATAGTGCCATTACCTGCAGTTAGTGCAGTCATCTTAGAGTAAATAGAGTTCTGTGTGTCAAGGATCTAATTAGAAAAATGCAATTAAATGCACCTAAATGTGCCTAAACATGGCAATACCTGTTTTATAGCAGGAATATCTAAATTTGGTTTTCTTGGAACTTCACCTGTATTTAAAAAATCTAAATGCAGAAGTGCCAGTGTGAATGAGAGTTTTTCATTCATTTTATTGAAACTAGGGATGTTTTTTCTGTATCCTCAAAATCCTATGCTTTGGATCTCAAAAAATTAGAGTGGTCTAAAGCTGGCCATAGATTTCAAACAAACATTCTTAAGAAAAGAATGTTCTAAGAAAGTTTGTTCATTTTTTATTAATTATTAATGGGTCAAATCGATATTTGATTTCGATTGCAGGGAAAATTTGAAGGAGCAGGATAGAAATAGTTTCTTGAATGAATGCATTTCTAATGCCGTGTACACACGGCCGGTTTTCCCATCGGAATAAACTCTGAAAGTTTTTCCGATGGAATTTCCGATGGAATTCTGCTGAAACTGTTTTGCGTACACACGATCACACCAAAGTCCGACCGTCAAGAAAGCAGTGACATACAACACATACAACGGGACTAGAAAACTTGCTTCAGAGCATGCGTAATTTTTGGTACGTCGGAACAGCATACAGATGAGTGGTTTTCCTGATAACAAGTTTTTCCGATGGAATTCCGATGGAATTCTGCTGAAACTGTTTTGCGTACACACGATCACACCAAAGTCCGACCGTCAAGAAAGCAGTGACATACAACACATACAACGGGACTAGAAAACTTGCTTCAGAGCATGCGTAATTTTTGGTACGTCGGAACAGCATACAGATGAGTGGTTTTCCTGATAACAATTTGTTCCGTCTGAAAAATTAAGAACATGTTCTCTTTCTAGGTCCTTCAGAATTTTCAATGTAAAAATACACATGATCGGAATATACACGCGATCGGAAAAGCTCCCATCTGACTTTTTCTGTTGGACATTCTGCTCGTGTGTATGTCATTTTCGTTTTAATAAACTCCCTTTATTCCAAAATCAAATGTTAAAAGAAAACAATCAACATTTGAATGTTCTGAGAATTTTCATACAAATTTTCCGAAGACTTTTCCCAAAAGATTTTGCTTGAAATGTTATTCATCTATGGCCAGCTTAAGACTGTGTAATGTACTGTAGGTCCCATTTTATACTTACCATATGATGTCTTATAAGTTTTTTTAACCTTTATCTGATTTCCACAGCTGTAAAATGGGTAGTTTCAACATTCATTCAGCCTATGGATTTATGCTATAAAATACCAGGACGCTTTCCCTCAACATGGGGAGAGTGCTTTGGGGTACCCTGCAAAGCAACTTGTCCCCATGTTGATGGGGACAAGGGCCTCTTCCCGACAACCCTGGCCGGTGGTTGTTGGGCTCTGCGGGCGGGGACTTAGTGGAATCTGGAAGCTCCCTTTAACAAGGGGCCCCCAGATCCTGGCCCTCCACGTGAATACATTGTACCCCACCCATTCACCCAAAAAAGTGTCAAAAAGTAAAACCCCCAACAGGCAGTTTTTGACAATTCCTTTATTAAAAAAAGAAAAAAAAATGTCCCGCGATGTCCATCCATCTTCAATGATGCTGCCAGACAGACCAGAAAAATAGAAAAATAAAAAATAGCTCTGCCTCCATGACTGCTGTCTTTTGGCTTTGACAGCTTTTATATAGGCAGGAGCAGGGCCATCCTGTGATGTAACTGATTGACCCACCCCTTCTGATGTCATGTGACATCAGAGGGGGGCAGGGTAATCTGGTTATGTCAGCTTCCTTGCCTATATAAGAGCTGTCAAAGTGGAAAGACAGCAGTCGCCGGGAGGACTCCAATGGAGGTGGAGTTTTTCTATTTTTTTTTAAATAAAGAAATTGTCAAAAACTGTCTCTTGTGGTTTCTACTTTTTGACACTTTTTTTTAGTGAATGGGTAGGGGTATAACATACCCGATACCCATTCACATAGGGGGTGAAGGGGACCTGGGGACCCCCTTGTTAAAAGGGGCTTCCAGATTCTGATAAGGTCCCTGCCCACAGACCCTAACAACCACAGCCCAGGATTGTTGGGAAGGGGCCCTTGGCCCCAAAGCAACCCCCCCATGTTGAGGGCATGTGGACTTCTTATGTATTCAAATTCTAATTTATTCTATTTGAAATTAAAATTTCAGAAGATGGTTATATTATTTCTATGTTATTCTGTTCTATTCAATTTGTTTCTATTATGTTCTAGTCTAGTCTGTTCTTTTATTTTCTATTCTACATTGTTCTGTTTTACTCTATTCTATTATTTTATTTTCTGTTATATTCTTTTCTATTCTATTCATTTTTTTCTATTCTATTCCTTTATTTTCTATTCTATTTTATTCTCTTTGGAAATTGGAAAACGAATCAAATTCGAAAACTTTCAAATTTGAGTTTGAAAACTATTCAAATTAGAAAACTATTCAAAAATCATTTGAAAACGATTCAAATTCAAATTTCATCTGACATTTTCTTTATTTCGGATTCATTTAAATTCGGTACTATTCTAATTTAGAAATTAAGATGCATTAATCTGGAATGAAACGAACATCACAGGTCTACGTCCTACCTATTTTCTTGAGACACTAACAATCTAGGACAGTACGGATACCACCAAATTACCCATTTTTGGAAAGTAGACATTCCAAGGTAGTTTTTTCAAGTTTTTTTTAAATTTTCATTTTTGATTTCTACATTCTTGGCAAAATGTAGATTTTTATTTCTTGTTTTTCACAAAATTGTCATATTAACAGGTTATAGCTCTCACATGGCATATATTTGCAACTACAACCCAGAACACATTCTGCTACTCCTCCTGAGTATGGCAATACCACATGTGTGAGACTTTTCCCAGTCTGGCCACATACAGTGGCCCAACATGTAGGGAGCACCGTCAGGTGTTCTAGGGACATACAGTAAATTATACATTTCATTTCTTGGCTGGACAATCAAAGAACATAGCTGAATGGCCTCACTCCAGATACACACCTTTTATTTGTGGTAAAACAATGTTAAAAAATACAAAATTGTCACATCATGGTGGAAGTTGGCACACAAGAAAAGTCTAAGGCCGCGTACACACGGGCGGACTGTTCGCCCAACCTTGTCCGCTGAACAGTGTTTGGGCGGACAGTCCGCCCGTGTGTGGGCTTTCAGCGGACAGTTTCAGCGGACAGTTGGACGGACAAAGTCTTTCGGAAATTCCGAAAAACTGTCCGCTGAAACTGTGTTTGAGCGAACAGTCCGCCCGTGTGTAGGCCACTTTCGAAATGAGCAAACTGTTCCCGCTCGGAAAGTCCGCCCATTTCGAGCGCGTGTACAGGTAGGCGGGGCCCGCGAAGGAGACGTCGCGGGCTCCGCCGCCTGGAATGGGCTTAAAGGGGAACCCCAACGCCGAAAAAAATCGGCGTGGGGGTTCCCCCAAAGTCCACACCAGACCCTTGTCCGAGCACGCTACCCGGCCGGCCAGGAAAGGGGGGCGAGCGAGCGCGCCCCCCTCCTGAGCCGTACCAGGCCGCGTGCCCTCAACATGGGGGGTGCCTTGGGGAAGGGGGGGCCGCGCGGCCCCCCCACCCCAAAGCACCTTGTCCCCATGTTGATGAGGACAAGGGCCTCTTCCCGACAACCCTGGCCGTTGGTTGTCGGGTCTGCGGGCGGGGGGCTTATCGGAATCCGGGAACCCCCTTTAATAAGGGGGCCCCCGGATACCGGCCCCCCACCCTATGTGAATGAGTATGGGGTACAATGTACCCCTACCCATTCACCTGTGAAATAAAGTACAAAAAAAAAACACAACACAGGGAAAAAATATTTTATTGCACAGCTCCGGGGGTCTTCCGTCTTCGGGGGTCTTCTCGCCGGACTCCTCCGCTATCTTCGTGTAGCTCTTTTACTAGCGGAGGAGCCCGGGTTTCTTCCTCCCCGCCGCCGGCCTCTTCTCCCGACTTCGGGGGTCTTGTCCCCCTCTTCGGTTCTTCTGCCGGGCCACCGCGCCTTCTTATAGCTCTTTTACAGGCGGTGGCCCGGTCTTCTGTCGCCGCTGCTTTCCGTTCTTCTGTCGCCGCCTTCGGTTCTTCTGTCGCCGCCTTGGGTTCTTCTGCCGGGCCACCGCGCCTTCTTGTAGCTCTTTTACAGGCGGTGGCCCGGTCTTCTGTCGCCGCTGTCGCCGCCGCCGCCGCCTTCCGTTCTTGTTCTTCTTGTTCTTCTTCTTCTTCTTCTCCTGGAGATGTTGACTCGACGAGCTCTCCGGCCGGAATGCCAGGGACACGCTCCGCTGCCACTTATATAGTGACAATGGGGCGGTGTCACATGGTATATGTCACATGGGTTGGTCACATGGTGACCCCGCCCCCTTACGATGTCATAGTCCCCATGTGACATCAACCCATGTGACCAACCCATGTGACATATACCATGTGACACCGCCCCATTGTCACTATATAAGTGGCAGCGGAGCGTGTCCCTGGCATTCCGGCCGGAGAGCTCGTCGAGTCAACATCTCCAGGAGAAGAAGAAGAAGAAGAACAAGAAGAACAAGAACGGAAGGCGGCGGCGGCGGCGACAGCGGCGACAGAAGACCGGGCCACCGCCTGTAAAAGAGCTACAAGAAGGCGCGGTGGCCCGGCAGAAGAACCCAAGGCGGCGACAGAAGAACCGAAGGTGGCGACAGAAGAACGGAAGGCAGCGGCGACAGAAGACCGGGCCACCGCCTGTAAAAGAGCTATAAGAAGGCGCGGTGGCCCGGCAGAAGAACCGAAGAGGGGGACAAGACCCCCGAAGTCGGGAGAAGAGGCCGGCGGCGGGGAGGAAGAAAGCCGGGCTCCTCCGCTAGTAAAAGAGCTACACGAAGATAGCGGAGGAGTCCGGCGAGAAGACCCCCAAAGACGGAAGACCCCCGGAGCTGTGCAATAAAATATTTTTTCCCTGTGTTGTGTTTTTTTTTTGTACTTTATTTCACAGGTGAATGGGTAGGGGTACATTGTACCCCATACTCATTCACATAGGGTGGGGGGCCTGTATCCGGGGGCCCCCTTATTAAAGGGGGTTCCCGGATTCCGATAAGCCCCCCGCCCGCAGACCCCGACAACCAACGGCCAGGGTTGTCGGGAAGAGGCCCTTGTCCTCATCAACATGGGGACAAGGTGCTTTGGGGTGGGGGGGCCGCGCGGCCCCCCCTTCCCCAAGGCACCCCCCATGTTGAGGGCACGCGGCCTGGTACGGCTCAGGAGGGGGAGCGCGCTCGCTCGCCCCCCTTTCCTGGCCGGCCGGGTAGCGTGCTCGGACAAGGGTCTGGTGTGGACTTTGGGGGAACCCCCACGCCGATTTTTTTCGGCGTTGGGGTTCCCCTTTAAGCCCATTCCAGGCGGCGGAGCCCGCGACGTCTCCTTCGCGGGCCCCGCCTACCTGTACACGCGCTCGAAATGGGCGGACTTGGCTCCGCCTTACGTGGGCGAGTCCGTTCATTTCAAAAGTTGAGCGAACTGTTTGGCAAACAGTTCGCTGAAACAGTCCGCTCGTGTGTGGGCAAGTCCGCTCATGCAAATTTTGAGCGGACTGTTTGCCGAAACTGTTTGACGAACAAGGTTGGGCGAACAGTCCGCGTGTGTGTACGCGGCCTAACGCGTTTCACATCATGGTAGATGCTTAATCATATCTATTAACCATAAACAGACTGGATATATATATATAGTGAGATAAAAACCAATTGGGGGAAACAAACACCCCCTAAAACTCCTCCCATAACTAATCAGATTGAAATGGAAACCTAGTGTGCAGAGAGTTGGACAGCACATGAAAACAGAGAACCACAGAGTAACAAACTCTAAAAATATATTACATACTATAATAGTGATAATAATAATACATTTTTTAACCAGGTCAATAGAACTGATTCACTGTGCTAGCGTGCTGTTCTTCAGCAGATGACATAACTGTAAAATGTTCTAGTATAGACTCAATTTATAACATAAAAACATAACCAAGCACTGAACAATGCATTTAAATGTATCTGCAAGGCTAAGCACAATCAGAATACCACAGACAATACCAGAGATAGACGATCACTACAGAAAACCCAAAGTTCATTGTTGTGATTTGAAAGTTTATGAAAATTCACGTAATGATCATTAGTATTTCAGACAAAGGTCAAACATATTCCATTAGCAAATGCATAAAATGTAATGTCACAAAACTTTGTGATCGTTTATGTCTGTGGTAAAGAAAAGGACCCTATAATGAAGAAACAATTACGAAAGAGAAGGAGAGGAATGCTAACAAACAGAAGACAGAAGGGTAAGAGGCGAATTCAGTCAATATCAAGCAGATAGACTAAACATACATAGTCAGACCCAATGTCTGACTATGTTGGTAGAATGGTCTTTTTCTATATCATGTAGGTGATCAAATAGATGGTCCTTCAGATGTCGGTTGGTCCTTTCTACGTACTGGATCTGACATGTGAACTGGATGGTTGAACTGGATGGACTGGTGTCTTTATTCAACCTTACTAACTATGAAACTATGAAACTATGAAACTATGTGGTGCATGTAATGACATACACCACATAGAATGTATTACAGTTAGAAAAGGATCCGATCCCAAAAGATTTATCTGTGGATAACAAAGTGACACGGTCATCTCCTTTAATGAAGAAACAATAAGAACAACTGCTTACGTCACAGTTAAAAATGCCCTTGAACTATAGCCAGTGTACGGGTGGTTGTTCACTAGTATATAAACCAGGTGACTGATATCTACCTAAGGTGGGCGCTCTTCTGGAGACAGCCTGTATCCCATTAGATAAGATCTGTGCATATAAGGGGGTCATTGGTCAGGACTGAAAGATACTTCTTGATGACTTTTTCTATTTTCTCAAACTCTATACTGTAGGCGGTTGAAAAAACAGGAATACTGGGGAACTGTGAAGTTTTATGCCTATGACATTTATTGCCTGGAAATTTGTGGTTCATTAAAGTGTTCCATGAGATGTTCTCAGCAGTATCCAGGGCCCTATTGATAATGGAATTGGGATAACCTCTTTCTTTAAATATGGAGGTCATATGAATGGCTCCCTTTTAAAATCTGATTCTTTACTACATAAAAGTTTTAATCCACAAAACTGACTGACTGGTATACTCCTAATAGTATGACCTGGATGATTAGAGTCAGCTCCTAGGAGAGTTCAGCTCCCCCGCACAAGGGCTTCCTGTATAGACCGGATGCTATACAATCTCCATCTGTCCAAAAGATTTGAGAGCTCCCTTTTAAAAGGTAATGTAGGGTCAGCTTTGAGTCTACAAAAACTATTAGTGTCGGATAGCTGTCGTAATGCCCCATTTTATATGTACTAGAATCAAGGGCCACTACCGCACCTCCCTTATCTGCATTTCTAACGACAATGGTAGTGTCATTATTCAGACTTTTCAATGACTCCCTCTCTTCAGATGTAAGGTTATCAAGCAAGGTCCTGCCCCCCTCTGATGCTATGGGAAAGCCCTAGGGATGTCCAGTGCATCAGAGGGGGGTGGCGTCTCCCGATGACATCATTGTGTGGTCCCGCCCTCAGTTATAAAAGAGCTGTCAAAGGAAAGATGCGTCATATGGTAAATATCCCCTATGGTGGGGTTTTCTGGCAGCAGAGCAATATCTGTAATGTATGTAAGAAAAATACTAAGTAAAAATGTAATTACTGAGTAAAAGGGGAATTTTATAAATGTTTATTATTACATAAAAAAATATAAAGGTATAAATGACACAGTAGTCAAAAAATGAACTCCACTGAACAGTTAAAAAACATAATATAAGAGTAGGATATACACATCTAGACAAAATTATTATTTCATCACATGTGCAATTGTATAAACAGTGGAGATGTGACACCGACGCATTTCGACCCCCACTTGGGGTCTTCTTCAGAAGAATTGTCTATCATGAAAAGGAAAAGATTTGTGAATACATGCAATTTTCCAGTAGGAATCCTCCTCAAAAGATATGATAAGGACCACTTCTCTCTCCCCCTACATATATGTACCAAAGGTCATGAAGATAACACCTGTCGCCGTATAACAAGCCAGGAAAAAGGGGGGCGAAGTCCAATGGTGCAGCTTGCAGGGTATCATACAAGCTAATCCCCTCCGGTGGAATCCACAAGAGGGGATGCAGGTGTCAGCGACTGAGAAATGGAGAAGATGCACCTGCAGCAGAATTAGATGCAAACGAATGGTCAGCACTGCCCACTCCATTTTTTCTTTTTGGTCTGTCAAAGCGAGAGAATAAGAAGATGAATGGACTTTGTGGGATACTTTTATTTTTTATTTTTTATAAAGGACTTGTCTTGTGTTTTTTTACCATTTTCACACTCTTTTTGTGAAATGGTAGGCCATTACCATTTCACACAGAGGAGGAGGCCGGGATATGGGGGTCTCCTTGTTAAAGGGGGCTTCCAGATTCCGATAAGCCCCCCGTCCACAGACCCCCACAACCACCTGGCAAGGGTTGTGGGGATGAGGCCCTTGTCCCCATCAACATGGGGACAAGCTGTTTTGGGGGTTCCCCAAAGCACCCTCCCCATGTTGAGGGCATGTGGCCTGGTACGGTTCAGGAGGGGGGCCACTCCCCCCCTCTTTTCATGTGGCCTGTCAGGTTGCGTGCTCGGATAAGGGTCTGATATGGATTTTGGGGGGACCCCCACGCAATTTTTTTTTACATTTTGGTTTGGAGTTACCCTTAATAGCCTCATCCTATTCTGCTGCCTCCTCTGACTCCCCCACATGTCCAACCCATACAGTTCTGAAATAGGACTTTGCTAGTAATGCTATAAATACACAGTATATTAATAGTTAAAAAAATACTGTCTTTAAATTTAGTTTGTAATTGCATGTGGAATTTCCTCAAAGGTAAAAGCTGCAATAACAAAAAAAATAATAAAAATGTAAGCTGTTTAAAAATACACTATCTATGGGGGCATGGCTAGCCGACGGAGCGGATGGTTGCATGCTAGAATAGCTCCGCAGTATCCCTGGCTGAAAAGGGCTCTAACAGCAACAGTAAACTTAGTTTTTGGCTGCTGCTTAGTGCACTTGGGATGGGAGAGCAGCCAGATGCCACCCCGCAAGTGAAAGGAGCACCGTGCGCTGGGGAAAATGACAGACTTCTTTTCACAGCCCGGTCGCCCCCAATCCAAAGATGGCACCGGCAGCCAAGGCGAAGCTGCACGTGGCCAGCACAGACGTAAAGGAGCAGCGTGGAATACTAACACAGACAGAGGCAGAGTGAATGACAGAGGACATAAAGCATTCCATCCACCCCCATCTGCTTCCTCAAGCCCAGCTAAGAGCAGGATGAAAACGTCCACAGAACATGGGGAGAGTGAGGAGGTAAGCGATCTTAACTTCTCATTAGAAGATACAAGGGAGCTGCAGGACTCCATCACTGACTTCCCCACATTAAATCAGCCAGTCATGGACACAACGCTCAAAGACATGCTGGTGTCACTCAGGTCAACTCTACATGCTGATATCCTAGCAATCACCCCGCAGTTTAAAACTGAAGTGTCTGCTGTATCAAAAAGAGTTTCCCATATAGAATCTAAAATGGGTGAGATTACTTCCACATTTAGTACTTTATATACAAGCTCGCATCTGTCCA
This sequence comes from Lithobates pipiens, assembly GCF_037356315.1. Taxonomy (NCBI): domain Eukaryota; kingdom Metazoa; phylum Chordata; class Amphibia; order Anura; family Ranidae; genus Lithobates; species Lithobates pipiens. Next base: position 329,077,142 of record NW_027507764.1, on the reverse strand, counting down.
GATGTTATAGAAGGAATAGATTGATCAGAAGATAATGATTGTAGAATTAATGCTGTGGAATGTATGCCACGAGTTAGCTCTGTTTACGTCTTACCGGACTACTTGAGTATTCACAACGTTCTATGTTTTATGTATTCTGTGAAACTTGAATAAAAAGATTTGAAATAAAAAATACACTATCTATAAATCAAATAAATATAATTAAGGTGTTGGGAGGATGTACTTTTTGAATTTTTTTAGATTTCCATAACATATTTAAAGTGTAAGTTAAACCCCCCCCCCCCCCCCTATCGTTTTCAGCCAAGGAAGCTGCGACCTTTGCCTCTGTTTAATCTACAACTACCATGATGCTGCACAAGTGATCAGTTATGACACCAGCCATTGGAAGGTTTGACAGTTTGATTTAGAGCACAACCAATGGGAGTGTTACATTTCTAGCATGTGCAGGAAATGAAACTGTTTTATGGATGGGTTTACTTTCGCTTTCAAGGCCTAAATCCAGGTTGGGCAGAACCCCCACTGCTATTCTCTCTACCTATTTGGGGTCTTTCTTCTTCACCCCCAATGGTGACAGTGGGTGGTCCTCCATGCAGGAGACCAGTTAATGAATGGTAATCAATGATTGAGAAGAATCTGGCTGTTCTAGTAGATCACAGACTTAACCCCTTCACACCTAAGGGTAAAACAAATCTAAAAAACCTAAGCTCAATTTTGCAGCTTTGACATGTTACTAAAACTGTACATATCAACACAACTACTTAGCATATCCAGATATATTATACCTTGTTTTTTTTTCAGGAAAATTGGGCTTTTTTTGCTGGTAAATGGTAATTGATACCTCTTGATTTTTTTTTATTATTATCAAAAGAAAACTGACCCAACTTGCTATTATAATAATTCCCCAGCAAAGAACAACCCAAAAAATATTCCCCTGCTCCTAACAATTGCAGCAATACCATATATGTGTGTGTGAGTTGTTGTTTGCACCCATAGTACTGCCCAGAAAGAATGGTGTGCAATTAGCATTTTTTTTTATCCTGCCTAAAACATACTGACACTGATGCCAATTACATTTTTTTTTAACTCTACACAAAATATGCTGCCCAAGACCTTTGACCTTGGCATTGACCCTAACAATAACTTTGGCAACCTTGATCTTGTTATTTTTTCCTCTTTTTTTTTTTTTTTTTACAAAATTGGATTGTTTACAATTCCTCTCCTGCAAGAAGAAGACGATACAATGTATCAGTCTCTTAATTCAGAAGAGCAAGGAAACCCAGGGGCGGGCTCACATTGACTGATCACTGTGATAGCCAATCAGAGACTATCACAGCGATCAGGTGACCCAGGCAGTCCCGGGTCCCAATCGTTAGTACAAGACCCGGGGCTCTTGGTGAGACCCTAGTCTCTGTGCTGGGAGTGCGCTGTGCAGTAAAAAAGACCACTTCCGTGATGCAGCAAATATGTGTGTAGTCAGCGCGGAGGGTTTAATCATAGCATTTAAAGTCAAGCTGCAGTCTCTAAAGCAAACAAAATACTTTCCTTTATTAAAAAGAGGTATAGACTCCAAAGAGAGAAACATAATTTTGTTCAAATCCATAGTAAGAGCTCATATGGAATACGCAGTTCAATTTTAGGCACCAGTTCACAGGTATGAAGAAAGATTACCTGAACTGAATGTATTCTCTCTTGAGAAAATTAAATTAAAGGGGATATGATCACTGTGTACAAATACATAGGTGGTCCATATAGTGAACTTGATGTAGCAGTAATCATGTTTAGGTTAGTACAGAGGATAAAGGCCACTTTAAACGTAGGAAAATACATTTAACTTCCACATATGGAAAAGGCTTCTTCACAGTGAGCTCTGTGAAAATGTGAAATAGACTCCCTAAAGGGCTGGTTCTGACCATTTCAGAAGATTGTTTTTAAAAAGATGTATTCCTATATGCACAAAATATAACAGGATATTAACATTTATAGGTAACCTCTTGGGAGATATGGAATGAATTGATTTCCCGCCTCTTGAGAAAATTTAATCAAGCTTTATTGGGGTTATTTTTCCTTCTTCTGGATCAACTGTGCGTATAGGATTGTGTATATAGGGGTTTTCTATGTTTTCTGTGTTTTCTATGTTTCTATGTGTTTAGTTTTGATTGAAACACAAGGATTCTTGTAGCAATGGATTTCTTTATGGGTAGAGAAGGGGTCACCCAAGGAATAACAATAAATGATTTAATAATTCTCCAGGATAATCCTCCAATTTTACATCAATCGTAAGAAGCTTCAGAAGCAAGGAATAAGACATTCATGCAAAAATCCACATCTATTCTGGTCTAGAGTTAAATCCCACCATCCATAGAAGGGATGTGTCAGCACACCAGATCCTTAACAACAATAGTAATATATGCACTTCAAGTAGTCAACAGATCAAAATACTCCAGACTACATCCCCCAAGTAGATCCCATCAAACTGGTATCTGGTTTTGAAGCTTCTTACTTTTGATGTAAAAAGTGTAGGATTATCTTATTACATCTTTTGGACCATTATCCTTATGTCCCTTGGATGTCCCCTTCTGGAATTGAGAATTTCCACTCCAGAAAACTGTATGTAAACTTTTGATTTTATACTACTGGATTTCCCTATACGCATACTGTTAACATGTGTTCCTGTGAAGATGTTTGAAGCATTTAAAATGCATTAAGCTAACATGTGGATGTTGAATTGAAATAAGATCTGTGAACTCTACTTTGCAAATATTTGATATGGTGCTATATACAATTATAATATTTATACAATAAACTTTATGGTTTTATGAATTTATTTTGGGGTACCTCTCGCTGCAGGCCCAGAAAAAAATCCATTGCTACAAGAATCCTTTTGTTTTAAATGTATTCTAGGATGTGGGCATATAGGACTGAGAAACGTTATCCTTTGTATCATCTTAAAAGTTGAACTAGATGGACTTATGTCTTTTTGTCAACCTGACTGACTATTCTCACTGTTCTCATACTGTTCTTACATTGTGACATCAAATCTGATCTTTGCACCATGGCATTTACAGCCTAGGCTGATATGATGTAGAGTTCATTTTAGTCTGAGATTACAGGAAGGGGGCTAAACTAGGATATGCATAATTTAATCAGGAAGAGGACCAGAAAATGGCAGTGGAGAAGGACACAAAGATTAGTACTGCCGTGTCAAAAGGATTAATGTCAGACATTTTCATAAGGGGGATTCATTTAACCACTTAAGCCCCGGACCAATTTGCAGCCAAAGGACCAGGCCCTTTTTGCGATTCGGCACTGCGTCGCTTTAACTGACAATTGCGTGGTCGTACGACGTGGCTCCCAAACAAAATTGGCGTCCTTTTTTCCCACAAATAGAGCTTTCTTTTGGAGGTATTTGATCACCTCTGCGGTTTTTATTTTTTGCGTTATAAACAAAAATAGAGCGTCAATTTTGAAAAAAAATGCAATATTTTTTACTTTTTGGTATAATAAATATCCCCAAAAAATATATAAAAAACCATTTTTTTCCTCAGTTTAGGCCGATACGTATTCTTATACATATTTTTGGTAAAAAAAAATCGCAATTAGCGATTATTGATTGGTTTGCGCAAAAAGTTATAGCGTTTACAAAATAGGGGATCGTTTTATAGCATTTTTATTAATATTTTTGTTTTTACTAGTAATGTCTGCGATCAGCAATTTTTATTGTGACTGCTACATTATGGCAGACACATTTTTGGGACCATTGTCATTTATACAGCAATCAGTGCTATTAAAATGCAGTGATTGCTGTGTAAATGACACTGGCACTGAAGGAATTAACCACTAGGGGGCGGGGAGGGGTTATGTGTGACGTGTGTGTGTTTTTTTACTGTTGGGGGCGTGGCTTGGCATATGACATCACTGATCGTCTTTCCCTATAACAGGGAACAGACGAACGGTGACAGCCACAATAGGAAGCACGGGGAGAGGTTTGTTTACACAGACCTCTCCTTGTTCTTCAGATCTGTGACCCGATCGCAGGACACCAGCGGCGATCGGGTCTGCGGGTCCCGCGGCCACAGTCACGGAGCTCAGGACCGAGTCGCGAGCGCGCCGCCGGCGGTGCATACGTGACCCACGGCTGGACACTTAAAGAGCCACGTACAGGTATCTGATTGTGCCCAGCCGTGCCATTCTGCTGACGTATATGTGCAGAAGGCGGTTAAACAAATAAAATGATGTAGAGATGGAATTGTTTTCTTCTTTTTTACCACTGCATATTGTAAGGCCAGGCAAATAGTAGTTGGAGTAGCCTGACATGCAATTTCACAAGCGAGTTCCCTTTGATTATTGTGGCCACAGAAAATAACATAAAACTAGTTATTTCAACATGTTTTATTGTTTATGTGCAGAAATTACAATGTAATGCTAAAGGCATATTACATAAAAATCCAATAATATGACTGTATATGTGACATACTCTGTTTATGCTGAAAACTGCAGCATATTGTGATTACATTTTTTCTCATAATGATGGATTTAGGTTAATTCTTGAGCAGATGTTAGTTTGTACAAATAATCCTTAGGATTTAGATGTGTCATAATAGTTTACCTAATACTAATGTATGCAGTATACAGTGCATTGCAGGATTACAAATTAAACCAATATAACATGTGGTGCATCTGGCAAATATTTAAAATGGCTTCGATCAAGAGAAGTGCCTCTTGTTTTCAAAACACAATCACTATTTCTCTTCTTCTACCAAGACGTATGAAAGAAAATTAGGTTTATCTTCTTCAAATACAATCTCTCTGCAAAATAGAACTGCTGCAAATTGCTCAATGTGACATAACATATTCTTACAATGTCTGCATTATTAAAAATAAAGGTGCTGTCTGTGTTTTACATTGTTAACAAAACGTGAAAGCTACTTTACAGGTTGATTGCTATTGAAACTTCAAATTATATGGAAGGAAGATGCAATCACACTTTCGAAAGCATATCTTTTGGGTTTTGCTAGACTGACAGCTAGGCAGAATAAAGAAAGGCTCTTCATTTGAAATAGCTACTGTAAATAGAACACCAGTGAATTTCAGATATTGTCAGGAGGGTAGCTGAAAAGGAGTCCTTGAGCATGCTTCTGCATGTCCATCTGTTGTTTTAATTTGTCTGTCTAATAATTCCCTGAGCGGTTTACTAGATTGACTGTTTGAATAAACAGAAATACATCATGGCCTTTTCTTACAGCTCTAATTTAAAACATAGGTTCAATAGGTAGCAACAGCTTCAGACTGCGCTTATTGAAATAGCTTTTTCAAGCAAGTTTTTGGATTGAGCATTTCTAAGTTAAAATGGAATGGAAAAATGTATTATTTGTTTTTATGGGCCATTTACTTTGATAATCATAGTCTGCAGTAGGTTTCAGATACATTATTAATATTTATTTCACCATTCACGAGCTTCTATAGAGCACTTGCATATTCATGAGAAAAATGAAATACGACTTCCTCCTAGGTCTGTAAGAATGTCAGATTCATATGTTTATCACTCTTGTTGTGTTGTTAAAATACACACTCCATTATTCAGGGCTGATGCATAGTGCAATCAGGAATCATATGTGTATGTAAACACTTTATCTATGACAGAAACTGGAACGACAGGAGTGGTGCTGCTAGAGTCTTGCTGGTCCACAATTCCTTACAAAACTAAGGCTAGAGTATTCTCTGTAGCTGCAAAATCCAGCTGATTTAATTATACCAATGATATTTCCTGGTATTAATGGAATACTTAGGGAGGTGCAGGCGATGTGGTCCACACTAGGTGTCCATTCTCTAGGAATGCTGTGACCAGCCAACTTTTTTTGGTGTTGTTTGACTTTGCATAGCCATGCCTTGCAACACAAAAAACTAAAAATGTCGGGCACCCACAATATCCCATAAAGTCAACACCCGATGCTTCCCAGACAGCAACTGTCCCTTTCTCGCTCCAGTCATATGACACAGCCAAGGTAAGGACTTCCCTTCACTATGAACTTGCAATGTATCTGGTCTGGTAAGTGAGTTTAGGAAGGGGGATCTGTACTAAGGGTCTGTACTGGTACTGGAGGGAGGGGGTGTTCCTGTACTGAGGGGTCTTTGCTGGGGAGGTATCTGCACTGAAAGGTAGGGTGTCTGTACCAAAGTCCTCTTTAACCAGCTGCTGACTGCCCACAGTAATATTGCTGCTGGATGGCAGGCATAATCACGTACATGTACATCATAGTGCCTGCTCCTGCCCCCCCCCCCCCACACACACACACACACACATTGGGTTCGTACAATCACAATATCAACAAGGCTGTTATAAATAAATCTCAGCTCTGCTTCCTATACCATTGAGCTATGATTGGCCCACAGCTATCACATGGTGCCTGAGTCAGTCTCAGGACCCTGTACCATGTGATTAGCTGTAGCCAATCACAGATCACTGCTGTTATTAATGAAACTCATTCATGATGGTTCAAAGCATTGTTGTTATAATGATCATCATTGTAACAGCAATCAAAGTGTAAAAAACAAAAAAAAACACTGATCATCCCCTAATGCCATGTACACACGATCAGATTTTTGGTCGGAAAAAGCTCTGATGTTCTTCCTGACGGAATTGTAACGGGATTTCCCTCAAGCGCCAAGAACGCGGTGATGTACAACACATACGACAGGACTAGAAAAAGGAAGTTCAATACCCAGTAGCTAATAGCTTCCATCTCGTAGTTGAATCTGAGCATGCGTGAGTTTTTGCGCATCAGAATTGCATACATACAATCGGAATTTCCTATAGAAAGTTTTTCCTTCTGAAAAATTGAGAACATGCTCTCAAATATTTGCTGGCAGGAATTCGGCCATCTAAATTCCGATGGAGCATACACACGGTCACATTTTCCAAAGAAAAGCTCTCATCATTCTTTTTCTGGCGGAAATTCCGATCGTGTGCACGCGGCATAAGTGAGTAATGTTACTATGATCAACTACTCTGATAAAAGTATGTAAAATAAATAGGAAAAAGATGTAAAAAGTTTTTTAAAAATTATAATTTTGAAATAAAAATTAATAAAAATTATATATATATTTTTTTTAACATACTGTCACTAGTCAGTGTTTCTAATCACCAACACGCCAGTCATATGATACCGCTGTACTGCGCTGGTGACAGTATGTAAAAAAACAGAAAACAAAAAAACAAACAAATCTTCTTTATTTCTTCACTTTTCAAAAAAATTATGACAAAAAAATTACACTTTAAAAAAACTCGCCATGCCTCTTACTAAATGCTCCAGACTTTCTACAAAAATGAGTAATTTGGGAAGTATTTGCACGGTCCTTGCATTTTAAGGGCCTCGCAAAATAAGATTGGCCATCAGTACATCAGGATTGATCAATTTTCAAATATACAGTATCTCACAAAACTGAGTACACCCCTCCCATTTTTTTAAATATTTTATTCTATCTTTTCATGTGACAACACTGAAAAAATTACACTTTGCTACAATGTAAAGTAGTGAGTGTACAGCTTGTATAATAGTGTAAGTTTGCTGTCCCCTCAAAATAGCTCAACGAGCAGCCATTAATGTCTAAACCACTGGCAACAAAAGTGAGTACATCCTTAAGTGAAAATTGGGCCCAAAGTGTCAATATTATGTGTGGCCACCAATATTTTGCAGCGCTGCCTTAAAATGGTTGTATACTCGATTTTTAAACTTTTACCTACAGGAAAGCCTATAATAAGGCTTTCCTGTAGGTAAAAAAAATATCTCCTAAACCTGTACGGTTTAGGAGATATCCCCCTCGGTATGCGCTGCTGACTGCAGCGGCGCATGCGCACAAGGGGATTCTCGGCCTGAAAATCCGGCAGTGGCCGGCGGCCGGAATGAAATCTCCCGCGCGCATGCTCTGCCTTCCATTTGAGGATGCCCCACAGATGCTCAATAATGTTTATTTCTGGAGACATGCTTGGCCAGTCCATCACCTTTACCCTCTGCTTCTTTAGTAAGACAGTGTTCATCTTGGAGGTGTGTTTGGGGTTGTTATGTTGGAATACTGCCATGTGGCCCAGTCTACAAATGGAGGGGATCATGATCTGCTTCAGTGTGCCACAGCACATGTTGGCATTCAATAAACTGTAGCTCCCCAATGCTGGGAGCACTCATGCAGCCCCAGACCATGACACTCCCACCACCATGCTTGACTGTATGCAAGACACACTTGTCTTTGTACTCCTCCCCTGGTTGCCAACACACACGCTTGACACCATCTAAACCAAATACGTTTATCTTGGTCTCATCAGACCACAGGACATGGTTCCAGTAATGCATGTCCTTAGTCTGCTTGTCTTCAGCAAACTGTTTGGGGACTGTGCATCGTCTTTAGAAGATTTCCTTCTGGGACGACAGCCATGCAGACCAATTTGATGCAGTGTGTGGCGTATAGTCTGAGCACTGACAGGTTGACCCCCCACCCCTTTTAACCTCTGCAGCAATGCTGGCAGCACTCATACGTCTATTTCCCAAAGACAACCTCTAGATGTGACGCTGAGCATGTGCACTCAACTTCTTTGGTTGACCATGGCGAGGTCTGTTCTGAGTGGAACCTATCCTGTTAAACCACTGTATGGTCCTGGCCACCATGCTGCAGCTTAGTTTCAGGATCCTGGGAATCTTGTTATAGCCTAGGCCATCTTTATGTAGAGTAAAAATTATTTTTTTCAGATCCTGAGAGAGTTCCTTTCCATAAGGTGCCATGTTGAACTTCTAGTGATCAGTATAAGAGAGAGAAAGCGATAACTCCAAATTTAACACACCACACCTGAGACCTTGTAACACTAATGAGTCACATGGCACTGGGGAGAGAAAATGTCTAATTGGGCCCAATTTGGATATTTTCACTTAGGGGTGTACTCACTTTTGGTGCCAGCAGTTTAGACATTAATGGTTGTGTGTTGAGTTATTTTGAGGGGACAGCAGATTTACACTGTTATACAAGCTGTACACTCACTACTTTACATTGTAGATGTAAAGTAGTTGTAGTTGTAAAGCAGTGTTGTCACATTAAAAGATATAATAACATATTTACAAAAATGTGAGTGGTGTCTTCACTTTTGTGAGATACTGTATATGCTATCGTTTATAGACGCTATAACTTTAAAACAATTAAAATACACTTATTGGGATTTTTTTCCAAAGACATGTTGGTTAAAAACTTAATTTGTGTACAGTGTTGCTTGACTGCACAATTGCCATTTAAAGTACCACAGTGTCGAATAACAAAAAATGCCCTGATTATAAAGGGGGGGGGGGGGGTAAAACTTTCCGGTGCTTATGCAATGGAATGCTGTGTGTAAAAAATGATACAGTATGTGATAGAAGAGTTTCATTGTTTTTTCATTAGCATGCTGATGTTTGTATGTGTCTGTTAGCCCTTGTACACACAGTCAGACATTCCGATGGACAATGTCCGATAGGACAGTGTTGTCGGATAATCTGGCTGTGTGTGGGCTCCATAGGACTGTTTCCATCAGAATATCCGACGGACCAAGTTTGAGAGCTGGGCTATAAAATTTTCCGACAACATGATCCGATCACGTCAATTCCGATCGTGTGTAGCCTAGTCCGACGGACAAGGTGCCACGCATGCTCACAATAAAATTCTGAGACTGAAGCGCTCGCTCAGGTAAAACTACCTCTCGTAATCGATATAGCACATTCGTCATGCTGCAATGTTAAAAATTCTTTCATGCAGCGCATTCTCTTTTTCTTTACAATGCTACAAGAATTAAGTTGTTTTGCTGCTCATATTCACCCTGTCAGGTCAGCTTGAGGCGAGGTGACAGGTGCACACCGTAGGATCAGGAGTGCACCACAAGGTTGTGGACCCTACAGCTGACTGCTGCAGATGGGGGACAGACCCCACTGGGGTTAGAGCGTAAGATTCCCTGGGGAGCGGAGTCTAAGAGCCAGCAGGTGTTCACCAGCGCCTCTGGTGGTGAGGATGGACTTGGCTGCAACTGGCTCCAGGTCGCGACCCCCAGGGTCCCCCAGCTCACACCCACAGTAGGCAACAGGAGGATAGGGATGGTGAGGGACAAAGCCAAGGTCGGGGCCACAAGCAGACAAGAATAGTCGGGAACACGCCAAAAGGTCAGGATCACAGGCAAACAGGGATAGTCAAAACACGCCAAAGTCGGTAACGGAAAACAGTAGAAGAGCACACGGCAGGAAACAGGAAACTAACACACAAAGGAATACACAATGGTTGATCAGCACTGATGGCCTGCAGTGCACAGGTTAATATAGAGCTCCCTGATCCATCTCCCCAATCTTTATTTATTTATTTTTTTATTTTGTGGTTGGTTTTTCTAATCAGCATCTCCTTTTTTGACAGTTTGCTCATCTTTGCATTTTTTTGGTGTGTTTTGTGTGTCAATTTACCACAACACCATTATTATCTTTTTAATTTATTGTTTTCTTTTTTAATCTACAGGAGGTTGTTTGGTGTTGGTGCCCCTTGTTATTCATTTGAATTTGTATTTTTGAAATGTACCTGCCTACTCACAAATAAACTGTCCTTTTTGAAGTAAAACACATACGCAAGTATTTCTTCAACCAAAAAAAACCTTTATGTAGGTGTCAAACAAATAAACAGGAAGGCAATGCTGGAGAAACTGGTCAATTTGGCGAAGCCTTTGGCCCCCAGGGCAGACATTAACTAATTTGAAAATGGAAAATTGGTGGCCTGAGGAGTACATATCTCAGGGAGAGCAGTCTGATCCAGAAGTCCAAGAGATCAGGAAGAGCAGATGACATCTATGTCCCCAGGCTGTAGTCCTACAAGAGGATGCATCTTCTGTCAGACCAGACTGAACCCAGGCCATCACTCTCTGGTCTTCCTTGGGCACTTCCCTCCAGGCTTCCTTCCAGGCTGTGGCTCGGCTCCTATAGTTGTGGCAGGAGGAGGAGGAGGGCGATGGTCGACCTCCCGGCTGCCACTTGCTACAGCCTCCTCCCAGCTGAGGTCTTCCTGTGTGTGAAAATGGGACATAGTTTTAGTTTTTTGGTCATCAATCACACAATTTTGTGCTCATGACTGTTGCAAATTGAATGTTACCAAATAGAACAGACTATCATTCTGAGCCCAGCATTTTTCATTCTTGTCCCAATCATTTTTGGTCACTACTGTCTATTGAGATGTAAACCACTTTGTTAAATCACAACTTACTGATCAATAATAACATCTAGTTAACATCATTAAATGTACGACAAGAAATATGTTCAACAATGCTATACCTGTCTCAAGCTGGGCCCCTCCACATGTTGCTGCCTGGAAGGCCCAGGTTGAACATCGGAAGCCTCAGCTGTGGGTGAAGGAAGCCTTGAAGGAACACTGGAGAGCGGTGGCGTGGGTTCCCTCTGGTCTGCCATAAAATGCAGCCTCTCGTAGTACAACATCCTGGGGTAATAAATGTCATGGGGATCTCCTGATCTCAGGGAATTCTGGTGCTTCTTTCGCTCCCTCAGATATATACTCCTCAGGGCACCAACTTTGCCCTTCACATAGGTCATGTCTGCCATGGGAACCATGATCTTCACAAAAGCAAGAAGTTTCTCCAGCGCGGCCTTCCTCTTTATTAGGTCATTATAAAAGTGGTTGTTCTTCTGCCACAGGCTGGGCAGCTCCCAATGAATAGCCCCATAAAATCTGAGTGTTTGAAGGGATCCATCTTGTCTGCAAGACACAACACAAGGCAAACCCTAATAATAATAATGCCATGCTAAACTCTCCTAATCTTGTCCCAACATAGACCTATATAGAAGCAGTATAGGCTAGTGATGTACCAAGTTAAAAAATGTACCTTTGTTTGCACGATCGGCACGTCAGCTCCTCACTCTGCTCACAGACCATACGTGTGACACACGCGTGTTGCGTTTTATATACAGTGCTCATGTGTGAAACTCCGCCCGCCCCTGATGTTCTTTCAAGACTATTCCCGGCCCCTTCTCCTTCGGCGCAGTGGGGAGAGCACATGGCGGAGACACAGCAGGTGCGAAATAATAATTCCACTAACGAGGAGGAGGACAAGGAAAGCCCGGAGCCTGAAACGTCCCAATCCTGGAGGAGAAGATTTAAGGCCTCAACTATGTCTTTTGGAGAGATGTTTGAGTTGGTGGACATATTGAAGAGGAACGACTATGATGGGAAGTATGGACCTTACCCAAACCCAAATATCAGAAAGGCCAAGATCATGACTAAAGTTGTGAAGAGTCTTCAGAAGAATTTTTGGGTACGACGATCTAAGGATTAAGTGAGAAAACGCTGGTCAGACCTGAAACTGAGGGAGCACGATCAGTACAGAAGGATCAAGCGAGTTCTTAAAAAAAGTAAGTAGTTGTCATGTGTTCATATTATTATTATTGCTTGCATACTGCTCCATGTGCTTTGATATAATGTTGTACAGTTTAAAATGGCCACTTTCAAGTTCATGGGTTCAATCGTTTGTACTAACATCGTTCGTTAGCCCACTCCCAAAACAATGTTTTTCCAACTTACACTTCACTACATTTGTTCACACTGCAGGTAAGTATTCCAGCTTTAGAAAGTGTCAAAAATAATGTTCTCACCTTTGAACTCGGCCAAAAAAACAAAATTGTACGACACTTCCAAGCAATGTTTCATATTCCTATTTCTGCCCTCTGTGTGCTAAGTATTCCTTTTTTACATTCTCATAGGGGAGAGAAGACTCGGGACATCTGAGGACACCAGGGACCTCACACCTCCCAAAGAAGGGGAAATACCAACACCAGAAGCAGAGGAGGAGGAAGGAGAGATTGTTGAAGTTGGACAAATTTTCACCACAACAGGTGAGTGTCGGAGACCACAGCTTCCGGTAAGCTAATCAATGTATGTCTGCATATATATAATACATGGTGTGTTTATTTTTTTAGGTGATGTGGAAGATTTTACCAGTGAAAGTGCCCAGATCTTCATTGGGGAGATAATGGGGTGCAATCACGATTTAGAGAATATACAGAAAAACATCAATGATGTTCAACAGAAAATGAAGAACATCATTGATGTTTTGGGGAGAGTCTGAAATACCCCAAACTAGCTAGCATAGTTTTTTCCACAAAACTTTTATATTTTACAAAAAGCAAAATTTGGAAGATGCACACAGTGTGTCAACATGTACTATCTCCCATCATGCGGGATCAATGTACGTGTTTTATGGGTGCAACCCCTTCCTTGCTACTAAAGTGGCTGAGATGAAGGGGTTGCACCCCCAAAACATGTATATTGATACCCCATGATGGGAGATAGCACATGTTGACATTAGGCATGGAATCAGGAGAAAACTGGCCACTTTTGTATTCTCAATGTGTGTGCATCTTCCAAATTTGGCTTTTCCAGGGGTGACACCCCATCTGATGAAGGCAATATCAGCACAGTTTGTACATACTCATGTCTGATATTGTCTTCACTTTTCAAAGTTGAACTTTGTAATTCCTGTGTACTGTATGTTATGCTTTGATACATGACTGTTTACACAAAATGTTACCCAAAATAATGTTTTCTATACACCAAATATGTTGGTTTGTTGTAAAACCCTTTTTGAAACGCACATGTGAATGTGCTTTGAGTAAAAAGTGAAATCATCAACAATGTGTGGCTTCCTTTTTCAATGCGCAAAAGCAGTATTTGTAGTAAAGTTGTTGTTTTCTGTGGCAATGGGTGTTATTTACTAAAGGCAAATCCACTTTGCACTCCAAGTGCAGTTTCAGGTGCACTTTTTGCAGTGCACTTGTTGTGCATAGTGGATGTGCCTTTAGTAAATAACACCCACAGTGATGTTTAAATGTCCCCAATCACGCCATTTTCATGACCCCACATATTTCTGCCATGGTGCTGAAAATGAGCAATATTTTTGTCAGTAATGCACTAAATACATTATCAAAAAAAACAAGGTGTGTGTGTAGCAGACCCACAACATAATAAGATTATCTGAAGAAGAGACTGTCACCTCATCTTGCTCAGAAATTTGGTTTGCCCTGTTAAAAAAGGCACAAAAAAAACAGCAAAAATACCTATGAGATACCTAAAACAAAGCCTAGCAGTAACTGAAAACAAAGCTTATTGTAGTTTCCAAGAAAAATTTATTAAAATAATGCCTCTCAGACATTGTCTGGCATATCAATGGCCCCCCTACTCACAAAGTACTCCATGTATTGGTTTCTGACCTCGCGGGCGCTTTGGGGGGGGGGGGGGCAAGCCAGGACAAGCAGCTTCAAGGGGCGTGAGGTTGTCATTTTTCAGCAAGTCTGCATCTGGGCCAACTGAGACCACATAGTTAGCTAAATTTTTTTACAAAAAATTGTGCAGAACGCAGCAGGCAAGCACAATGTGATTTAGTTTATATTCCGCCATGTAGATTGGCCTCAAAAATAGGTGGAACCGGCTGGCCAGTATTCCGAAAGTGTTTTCCATAACTCTTCTGGCTCTGGCCAGCCAGAAATTAAAGATCCTCTGATCCGGGGTGAGGGTCCTCATCGGGAAAGGCCGCATCAGATAGTTTGACAGAGCAAACGCCTCATCCGCAACTAAAATGAACAGGAGTGCTTCCAGATTCTCCTCTGGAGGTGGCAAGCCCAGACTGCCACTCTGGAGACGCTAGTAGAATTCCGTCCGTGCGAACACTCCGCCATCCGAAATCTGGCCATTTTGCCCCACGTTCACATAAAGGAAGTCATAGGTCGCTGACACCACCACCAACATCACGATACTATTAAACCCCTTGTAATTATAATAGTATGACCCCGAGTTGGGGGGTGGGATGATGCGGACGTGTTTCCCATCAATTGCACCTCCACAATTGGGAAAGTCCCAATGGCTGGCAAAGTGGGAGGCCATAGTCTGCCATCCCTGTAGCGTTGAAGGAAACTGTGGAGTGAAACAAAAAAAAAAATTAGTCATTTTGCACATCAACATTGCAAGCAGATTAGACACAAACATTTTTGGACAATATCAGTATAACATTTTGGGAAATGAGTATTTAAAGCCTAAAGTATAAGGTCCCCTTATCAGATTCATTAGGACACAAGGGTTATCAGGAAGGAGAGGAAAGTGAGAAAGAAGCCAAAGAGATTCCAAATTTGCGGACACCTCCTTGCTGGCAACCCAGAGCCCACCTAACACCAATAGCCTGCATTTGCTTTACTCCAGCTGTACTCTAGCAAGTAGCTGCAGTAGAAAACATACAACACTATCATTGAGGAAAAAAATAACTAGGACAGCAGCTGTAACTATTTTGGCATACTGATGTTACCATAAAGGCAAAGGTGCCTTATAATCTGCAATTGCCCTGCTCTGTGCTCTGTTGATGTTCTCCACCAGAAATTGTTTTTAATTGGCATTATTAAATATTTACTATATTTCATAACTGTGCAGCTGCCCTAAACAAGGTGTGGGATATGTTTACACAAGCTTAATATGCTATCCTCTTTCCTGCAGCAGAGATATAATTCACAAATAACTGCTGGGCTATGTTCTCTACTCTTATTTGATTTTAGCAAATCACTTAGATCAGTGATGGGTGAATCATCTTCAATGTTTCAGATGTCCAGTTTAATGTGACTAACTACCATTATCTATACCAGGACCCAAAAAATTAAAACTTTCACAGGTATGTTATAAGTTACGGCCTTATGTATGTTATCTACAATGCCTTGACAAAGTATTCATACTCCTTGAAATTTTCCATATTTTGTCATGGTACAACCAAAAATGTAAATGTAATTTATTGGGATTTTATGTGATAGACCAACACAAAGTAGCACATAACTGTGAAGTGGAAAGGAAATGATAAATGGCTTTCAACATTTTTTACAAATAAATATGTTAAAAGGGTGGCGTGCATTTGTATTCAGCCCCCCTGAGTCAACCACCTTTTGCTGCAATTACAGCTCCAAGTCTTTTTGGGTATGTCTCTATCAGCTTTGCACATCTAGAGATTGACATTTTTGCCCATTATTCTTTGAGAAATAGCTCAAGCTCTGTCAAGTTGGATGGAGAGTATCTGTGAACAGCAATTTTAAAGTCTTGCCACAGATTCTCAATTGGATTTAGGTCTGGACTTTGACTGGGCCATTCTAACACATGAATATGCTTTGATCTAAACCAGTGATATGCAATTAGCGGATCTCCAGCTGTTGTAGAACTACAAATCCCATGAGGCATAGCAAGACTCTGACAGCCACAAGCATGAGACCCAGAGAAAGAGGCATGATGGGACTTGTAGTTTTGCAACAGCTGGAGGTCCACTAATTGCATATCCCTGATCTTAATCATTCAATTGTAGCCCTGGCTGTATGTTTAGGGTCGTTGTCCTGCTGGAAGGTGAACCTCTGCCTCAGTCTCATCTTTTGTAGGTTTTCTTCTCAGGCCGCGTACACACGCGCAGACTGTTCGCCCAACTTTGTCCGCTGAACAGTGTTTGGGCGGACAGTCCGCTCGTGTGTGGGCTTTCAGCGGACAGTTTCAGCGGACAGTTGGACGGACAAGGTTTTTCGGAAATTCCGTAAAACTGTCCGCTGAAACCTTGTTTCAGCGAACAGTCCGCTCGTGTGTAGGCTTGTTCGTCAAACAAAGTTGCGCGCATGCTCAGAAAGGATTTTCACGCCGAAAGCTATAATGCAGTGTATAGGACGTCGTATTTTTCGTCCCGTCGTGCGTGCCGTTCACGTCATCGCGCACGGTTTCAGCAAACTGTTCGTCCGTCGTGTGTGGCCATGTCCGTCCATGCTAAGTTTGAGCGGACTGTTTGCCGAAACTGTTGGACGGACAAAGTTGGGCGAACAGTCCGCGCGTGTGTACGCGGCCTAAGATTGCTCTGTATTTGGCTCCATCCATCTTCCCATCAATTCTGACTAGCTTCCCTGTCCCTGCTAAAGAAAAGCATCCCACAACATGACGCTGCCCCCACCACGTTTCACAGTCGGGATGGTGTGTTCTTGGTAATGTGCAGTGTTCGTTTTCTGCCACACATAGCATTTTGCTTTTAGGCCAAAAAGTAAAATTTTAGTCTCATTTGACCAGAGCATCTTCTTCCACATGTTTGCTGTGTCCCCCACAAGGCTTCTTGCAAACTTTAAATGGGACTTCTTATGGCTTTCTTTTAACAATGGCTTTCTTCTTGCCACTCTAAAGGCCAGATTTGTGGAATGCATGACTTATGTGTATGCATGACATACACATGATCGGAATTTCCAACAAAAAAAATGTTCGATGTGAGCTTGTTGTCGGAAATTCCAACCGTGTGCAGGCTCCGGCAGACATTTTCTGTCGGCATTTCCGACAACAAAAATTTGAGAGCTGGATCTCAAATTTTCTGACAACAAAATCCGTTGTCATAAATTTTGAGCGTGTTTAGACAATTCTGATGCAAAAATTCCACGCATGCTCTGAATCAATTATGAGATGGAAGTGCTCGGTTTGGTAAAACTAACGTTCGTAATGGAAATAGCACATTTGTCACAACGCAAAGTTTTCAATCTTTTAATGCAGCACATTCTCTTCTTCTTTATAATGCTAGAATAATGAAGTTGTTTTGCTGCTGATATTCACACAGAGTTCTGACAAACTGATTTCTTCATTTCTCCTGAATAATCTTTTTTTTTGTCACCAGATTTCCATAATAATGTTTATATCATTTTTTTCTAGTGATCTATTTTTTTTTTGGTCAAGATCTCCTGTTTTTTTTTGTGATCTCCATAATATTTTTTCTTGTTTTGTGTGTCATGTTACCACAACACCATTATTATCTTGTATTTTTGAACCTCCAGAAGATTGGTTGGTGTTGGTGTCCCTTGTTAATTTGACATTGTATTTTTTAAATGTTCCTGCCTACTCACAAACAAACTGTCCTTTTTGAACTAGGTAATACATAGCCAAGTATTTGTGCTAAAAAAATAAACATTTAGGGGGCGTGGCCGGACCTCACAGGAAGATGGACACATAACAGGTTAGCTCCCGCTGTGTTAACTGCCACTTTGCTGCTGAGAGACTTTTCTTTGCTTACCCGGTCCAGCTGACATAGGGACAGCATCGCGGACATCCTCCACCTCTCGTTCCCGCTCACCAAGAAGTAATCAAAGCGGCACAAACAGCAATTTTCTTGACCCTTTCTGGACACAGGGCTCTAACATGGCAGCTTCCCGCCAAATTTCCTCACAGAACTCCCAGTTACCTCAGCAGAGAATACCTGGAATGCAGCCAGATTATCACCCCGCTGACTCAGATATTTCAGTGGCCTCTGCTTCTGCCCTAGCTGCTACACACCCAAGTCTTTTAGACCTCAGAACAGTAGCAGCAGATATAAAGGATACACTGTCAGCTGCTATTGCAAACCTGCGTCTAGACATCTGTGCCATTGCTGACAGGGTTCTTGTGGTAGAAAACACAGCTGCCCAGCATCATACAATTCTGCGCAGAATGTCCCATAAAATAGATGCTCACACACTACAGCTTAGAGACATACAAAGACACACAGAAGATTTGGATAACAGAGGAAGAAGACATAATCTGCGTGTCAGAGGTTTACCAGAGGCTGTGGATTCTGATCATTTACTGTCTGCCATTACTACTATATTCAATGACCTGCTAGACAGACCAGTGCACACAAACATAGCAATGGAAAGAATTCACAGGGCCCTCAGACCTAAAGGCAGAGAGAATGATCCCCCCAGGGATGTGGTGTGCTGTTTGGTTGATTATAAACTTAAAGAAGACATTCTTCACAAAGCGAGAAACAGGATTCACATTATGTTTGAGGGAGCTGAGATTCATATATACCAAGACCTTTCTGGCATTACTCTGAAGAACCGAAGAGACCTAAAACCCCTATTAGACACACTGCGTGCCAAAAATATTCCGTACAGGTGGAAATTCCCCTTTGGGCTCTCAGCTACATTTCAAGGTCGCACGGCTCTGCTGAGAGTGCCCGAGGACCTACCATCCTTTTGCAACACCATGGGCATTCCTCTAGCAGAAGTCCCAAATTGGTACGCTGAATTCCGACAATCTGCGACTAAAAAAGAACAACAACATGAAGAGCCTATGGAGGCACAGGAGACCCGACACCGTCGTTGCAGATCTCCATCAGACGACAGGTCTTCAATGTCTACAAGAAGACAGCACAACGGTACAAGCTCACCTGAATCACCGCGACCTAGAAGGGCCAGAAGGGACCACGGGTCACAGCGCAACCTTGTTTACCAACGCTAACAATCAAGCTTGGAGAGTATACTGGTTTAATCCATGGTTGTTTATAATCTCCTAGTTCAATGGGTTTATTGCATAGTATAAGATGTCTTTTCTAGCTTCTTTACACCGACTTTACTCATCTGCTTTGGTTAAACTGATTAGAGACTGTCAACATCATATGAATTCTGGGGTTAAGTTACTGTTATAGATTGGATATGATAAATTCTCTTACACAATTCAAATCTCATGTTCCCACTAGAAGAGTACATAGGAAAGTACTATTGCACAGTTTTTAAACATCCTCATCCTCATTTATAGTGCTTTGATATTAGTTACTGCTCAGTCTGTTTCGTTCAATTTCCAGCAGTTAATTAGTCCTATATAAGGTTTTCCAATGCAGAACTCCCCTCCCCCCTCATCACACCCGTAGGACTACGGTTATTAGGATTTGTTTTCGGTTATCCTGCTCTGAGGAGACCAATGAACTAGTATCATCCTCTGTATGATACCTAGAAACAGTCAAGCTAGGCTATGTTTAAATGAGATGTAAGGCATAAAGGTGGTCCAACAAGGCCCAAGGAAAAATCGGAAGCATTATTAATATTTTTTTTTTTCTTTTTCGCATTTTTTTTTTTTTTTTATTTATTTATTTTTGCATTTTTTAAGCCATCATAGGTAAAATTGGCCTTTAATTTTAATTTTAATTTCAGTATTAGTGTTATAGTATACCACTTTAGTGGAATCATCATAATGGTTATGTCTCGTTCTTATGGATGAAATACTAGAAAACTTTATTGAATTACATTACGGTCAAGACATTAAGTGAGACTCGCATTTTATAATTGTTAGTTTTGCATTATTACTTGTGCTGTTGTCCTAGTTAGTGGTTAGGTATGGCTATTTTACTTCCAGCACTTGATAAGTCCATCCCAGGATTCTACCTTAAACTATCCCCACCTATCCTCACGCCCACTGGAATGTGGCTGTGAGAGATTGTTATATTTCTTCCACTGTAGATATACTAAGGAACGTGTATGGGTTTATACATAGGTATAGTACCAATAAAATTAAACACTACACAAGTAGTTGGGAGATACTAGTTTGGTTCAAGAAAGCCCAAAATACTCCGACTGCACTAGAATTATTTTATTACATTATTTTTAGTTTATTTTTTATTTTATTTTGTAATTGTAATTTTATTTTTTTATTTATTTATCTTATTTATTTATTTTTCTTTTTTTTCCTGTTCCGTACTTGTCTTCTTAGGTTAAGATAATCTTTAATATAAGTTAAAGTACACCAAAGACACCTTATTAATGGTATATTGGTAAGGACATTCTGGTGTGGCAAATATTTCTAATTTTACACTGTCTATTCCATACACCCACTAATATTTCCTGTTAGTTGTTCTATAGGATTCAGAGCTGGGGTTTCTAGTTCTTTCCAAAGAAGTATAAGTTTATATAGGCGTGATACTGCTATGCTTTATAAATTTACAATTTATTTATTTATTTTTATGTGAGAACATCTCAGTATTTTTATTTGCAGATTCCACAAAACAAGTCTCTACTCGCATACACCATGTCCTGATTTGCGTCACTCTTATAGTTGCTTGGATTTATTATCATAATTAGATATTTAGTACTTCCACACCCATGCCAAATACATGACCGATATCAACACAAATTTTCCTTAGTTTCTCATATTTACACCTTTATAGGCATTTGGCATTGATAACAGCGGATTACCATGTCACTCATTCTCCTGTTCTCTGTGAGGTTTTATCCAACCCCCACACAGTAGCTTGGACCAGAGTTGGCCTGTGTTATGTAGGCTTTCTCTGGCCTTGCTCTGTACTTCTCCGATTTTACACAGGTCTTGGGTAGATCCCATAACCTGCTCGGTTATTGCTTCAGACCTTTCCCCACATTACACCATCTTAGCCTTATCACATAACCTGGTCTATTCCCCTTCCCCCTTTCCCCTATTGCCAAAGTTAATCCAAAAAGAAAGCTACTAATCAAAACATACAATGTCTCTTGCAGGAAGGCACGGCCCTCCTCCCCAGGTCAAGCTATATTCTTTAAACATAAGGGGTCTTAACACTCCAGAAAAAAGATCTCAGTTGTTTATGTTACTAAGAAAAGCTAAAGCGGACATTGTATACCTCCAAGAAACACATTTTAGATCAGATAATATCCCCAAACTTTTCAATCCAGAGTATCCAACAGTATTTCATGCCACTAATCCAGACTCCAAATCAAAGGGAGTATCTATTCTGATATCTAAAAAATGCCCATTGCAGATCCAAGATACTTTGATTGATACTAATGCAAGATATATTTTTTTTAAAAGGCAAATTGCATAACAAACTCGTTACTTTGGCCAATTTGTACGCCCCTAACAAACAACACGTTCCTTATTTCCGCGATGCCTTACAAAACCTTAGTACATTTCGCGCAGGCATGCTCATTGTCGGGGGTGATTTCATAGTTACATAGTTACATAGTTAGCCAGGTTGAAAAAAGACACAAGTCCATCCAGTTCAACCTTAAAAACAAATAAAATAAAAAATAATCGTACAATCCAGATACCCAATTTTATGCCCACAATTGATCCAGAGGAAGGCGAAAAAAAAACCCAGCAGAGCATGCTCCAATTTACTACAGCAGGGGAAAAAAATTCCTTCCTGATCCCCCAATAGGCGATCGGATTTTCCCTGGATCAACTTTACCTATGTTAGTACCTAGTTATATTATGTACCATCAGGAAAGTATCCAAGCCTTTCTTAAAGCAATCTACTGAACTGGCCAGAACCACCTCTGGTGGGAGTCTATTCCACATTTTCACTGCTCTAACTGTGAAGAAACCTTTCCGTACTTGAAGCTGAAATCTCTTTTCCTCTAGACGTAAAGAGTGCCCCCGTGTCCTCTGGGTTGACCGTACAGAGAACAACTCAACACCAAGTTCACTATATGGACCCCTAATATATTTGAACATGTTAATCATATCCCCCCTTAATCTCCTCTTCTCAAGAGTGAATAAATTTAGTTCCTCTAATCTCTCCTCATAGCTGAGTTCCTCCATGCCTCTTATCAGTTTGGTTGCCCTTCTCTGCACTTTCTCCAGTTCCCCGATATCCTTTTTGAGAACTGGTGCCCAAAACTGAACGGCATATTCCAGGTGAGGTCTTACTAATGATTTGAACAGGGGCAAAATTATATCTCTCTCTCTGGAGTCCATACCTCTCTTAATACAAGAAAGGACTTGGCTCGCTTTGCAAACAGCAGCTTGGCATTGCATGTTGTTATTGAGCTTATGGTCTACCAAAACCCCCAGATCCTTCTCCACTATGGATTCCCCCAGTTGTACTCCCCCTAGCATGTATGATGCATGCATATTCTTAGGCCCCAAGTGCATAACTTTACATTTATCAACATTAAACCTCATCTGCCACATAGTCGCCCAATTAGACAGTGTATTGAGGTCGGCTTGTAAATTGGAGACATCCTGTAAAGACGTTATTCCACTGCATATCTTGGTGTCATCTGCAAAGACAGAAATATTACTTTTGATGCCAGACCCAATATCATTTATAAAGATGTTAAAAAGTAAGGGTCCCAACACTGAACCTTGGGGTACACCACTGATAACCTTAGACCATTCAGAGTAAGAGTCATTAACCACGACTCTTTGAATTCTGTCTTCTAGCCAATTTTCTATCCATTTACAAACTGATATTTCCAAACCTGTAGACTTTACCTTACACATGAGCCGTGTGTGCGGAACTGTATCGAATGCTTTTGCAAAATCCAAGTATACCACGTCCACCGCCACCCCTCTGTCCAAGGTTTTACTTACCTCCTCATAAAAAGAAATCAGATTTGTCTGACAACTTCTGTCTTTCATGAATCCATGTTGTCTGTTGCTTAAAGTGTTATTGTTCAGCAAGAACTCGTCGATGTGGTCTTTTATTAAACGCTCCAGTATCTTCCCAGCTATAGAAGTTAAGCTAACAGGTCTATAGTTACTTGGTAAAGACTTTGATCCCTTTTTAAATATAGGCACCACGTTCGCCCTGCGCCAATCCAGTGGGACTATTCCCGTCATTAATGAGTCCCTAAAAATTAGATACAATGGCTCTGAAATTACAGAGCTCAATTCTTTTAGGATCCGTGGGTGGATGCCATCAGGTCCAGGTGCTTTATCCACCTTTATTCTGTCTAAGTATTTCTGGACCATATCCCTTTTGAGCCATTGTGGATCATTTGGGGCTGTGTCACTACCACCCCCATTATGGACATGAGCTCCCCCATGCTCTTTTGTGTTCACAGAGCTGAAGAAAGTGTTTAATAAATTAGCCTTCTCTTTGTCCCCAGTCACCAACTCTAGATTGTTTTGTAAAGGGCCTACATGCTCAGACTTGACCTTTTTACTATTAATATATTTGAAGAATTTTTTGGGGTTTGTCCTACTATCTTTTGCAATCTGTCGTTCGTTTTGAATTTTTGCATCCTTGATTTCCTTTTTACATATACTGTTAATTTCTTTGTAACATTTAAATGACACTAGTGATCCTTCATTTTTATATTTTTTAAAAGCTCTTCTCTTACAGTTTATAGCTTTTTTAACTTTGGCCGTGAGCCACATAGGTTTTGTTTTTAGCCTTTTAAACTTATTGCCCATGGGAATATACTTTGCAGTGAGGTCCCCAACAGTCTTTTTGAAGAATTCCCATTTCTGTTCTGTGCCCATTGAAGCGAATATTCTCTCCCAGTCTAAGTCCTGCAGAGTAGCCCTCATCCTTGGAAAATTAGCTCTCTTGAAGTTAAGTGTTTTTATCTTACCCGTATGTATTTCTTGTTTAGCGCTAACATCAAAGGAAATCATGTTATGATCACTGCTACCCAGGTGTTCCTTTATCTGGACATTAGTAATAAGCTCTGCATGGTTTGAGATTACCAGGTCCAACAGAGCTTCATTCCTAGTTGGGGCCTCAATAAACTGGACCATAAAATTGTCCTGTAATAGGTTTATCATTTTTTGCCCTTTAACTGTCCCAGCAGTGCCATTACTCCAGTCAATTTCTGGGTAGTTAAAATCCCCCATTATTATCACTGTCCCAGCCCTTGCAGCCCTTTCCATCTGTGCAAGGAGCTGAGTCTCCACCTCCTCATTCACATTGGGTGGTCTATAACAAACTCCAACGATTAACTTTGAACTACCCCCATCTAAATGCAGTTCCACCCATAATGCTTCGGACTCATCACACTCTCCATCCACCAGGTCCTCTTTCACACTTGCTTTGAGATCACTTCTCACATAGAGACAGACCCCGCCACCTTTCCTTTTTACCCTGTCTCTCCGAAAGAGTGCATAGCCAGGAATATTAATAGCCCAGTCATGTGAGGATTGAAGCCAAGTTTCAGCAATACCGATTACATCATAGCTCTCCTGATGCACCACAGCTTCCAACTCACCTATTTTGCTTGGCAGACTTCTGGCATTGGTGAATAAACACTTTAATGCATTATTACATTTTGCTCTGGTGTTTTTCATATTATTTTTAGTAGTACAAATTGCACTATAGTTTTCAATGGCTGTTTGCAACATGGGAAATTTCTTGACACCTGCCATATCCCACCCCCCATCTATCCCCATTCCACCCTCCATTAATGTCTGACCCCTAACTGACCTGTCTGCCCAATGTACTTCTGGTTCACCCTCCCCCCTCAAACCCAGTTTAAATACTCCTCCAGCCTTCCCATAAACCTCTTCCCCAGCACAGCAGACCCCCTTCCATTCAAGTGCAAACCATCATTAGCATATAGGTTGCACCCCAATGAAAAGTCAGCCCAGTGCTCTAGAAACCCAAATCCCTCCTCCCTACACCAGGTCTTTAGCCATGCATTCAGCTCTCTAATCACCCCCTGCCTTTCCTGTGTTGCGCATAGCACAGGCAATATTTCAGAGAATATCACCTTGGAGGTCCTTCCCTTCAACTTGCAGCCTAGTTCTCTAAATTGATTCTTGAGGAGCCTCCACCTTCCATGTATACGGTCATTGGTTCCAACGTGGACCAAGACTGCTGGGTCATACCCAGCCCCTCCCAGTAATTTATCCACCCGGTCCACCACATGCCGAACCCTAGCACCAGGGAGACAGCAAACTATTCGGTTGAGGCGATCCTGGCGACAAATTATTCTATCAGTCCTTCTGATTATAGAATCCCCTATAACCACCAACTGTCTAGGCCTTTCTGCACTCCCCTCACCTCCTCTACTAGATGGGCTGCTCTCCCGGCTGTTAGGGGGAGCAGTGACATCTAGGGCTGCCACCACTGTGTTTGTCACCTCCACATTTTCACCCAACTCGGCAAATTTGTTTTGATGCACAAACACAGGACTGGCCTTCCTTTTCTGCGAGCCCCTTCCACTCCCTCTAACTACATTAACCCATCTTCGTACGTGATAATCCTGACTTGCCCCTCCACATCAACCCTACTGACCACCTGCTCAGCGAGCAGAGGACCCCTTTCAAGGTTGTCCTTTCCACCCAGTGTTGCAACTTGCTCCTCCAGATCTCTAATCCGAGCTTCTAGAAGGGCAACCTGCTCACATCTGTCACAGCGGTATGCATCCTGGAGCTCTTGCACCAGTTTTGCATACATGTGGCACACTGTGCACTGAGCAAAACCTTCAACCCTGCTAGCACTCATTTCCCAGTTACAATACAATTACTTAAATGAAGTTTAAGATGTTACTTACAGGTTAGAGACTCCTGTCTTAACTCCTGTTTTCAACTCCTGGTTATTAACTCCCCACTTTAGTTCAAAATTCCACTTGAGATCACAAAATCCACATGCAAACCACCAACAGGGAGCAAGCTCTTTGGGGAGTTTGTATACCTACCTTTATACACCTGTGAACAATTAACCCCTCCCCTCAATTAGCAGGAAGAAAGAGAGAAAAAAAAAAAAATGCTGTTTAAAAAGTGACAGAAAAAAGGTCTTTTAAAAACTGCTAGCAAATAAAGGAGGGGAAAAATAGATAAAAACACCCCCAAAAACAACACTTGCAAGCAGAAGCAGTCAAAAGCACAACTCCTGGTTATTAACTCCCCACTTTAGTTCAAAATTCCACTTGAGATCACAAAATCCACATGCAAACCACCAACAGGGAGCAAGCTCTTTGGGGAGTTTGTATACCTACCTTTATACACCTGTGAACAATTAACCCCTCCCCTCAATTAGCAGGAAGAAAGAGAGAAAAAAAAAAAAATGCTGTTTAAAAAGTGACAGAAAAAAGGTCTTTTAAAAACTGCTAGCAAATAAAGGAGGGGAAAAATAGATAAAAACACCCCCAAAAACAACACTTGCAAGCAGAAGCAGTCAAAAGCACAACTCCTGGTTATTAACTCCCCACTTTAGTTCAAAATTCCACTTGAGATCACAAAATCCACATGCAAACCACCAACAGGGAGCAAGCTCTTTGGGGAGTTTGTATACCTACCTTTATACACCTGTGAACAATTAACCCCTCCCCTCAATTAGCAGGAAGAAAGAGAAAAAAAAAAAAAAATGCTGTTTAAAAAGTGACAGAAAAAAGGTCTTTTAAAAACTGCTAGCAAATAAAGGAGGGGAAAAATAGATAAAAACACCCCCAAAAACAACACTTGCAAGCAGAAGCAGTCAAAAGCACAACTCCTGGTTATTAACTCCCCACTTTAGTTCAAAATTCCACTTGAGATCACAAAATCCACATGCAAACCACCAACAGGGAGCAAGCTCTTTGGGGAGTTTGTATACCTACCTTTATACACCTGTGAACAATTAACCCCTCCCCTCAATTAGCAGGAAGAAAGAGAGAAAAAAAAAAAAAAAATGCTGTTTAAAAAAAGTGACAGAAAAAAGGTCTTTTAAAAACTGCTAGCAAATAAAGGAGGGGAAAAATAGATAAAAACACCCCCAAAAACAACATTTGCAAGCAGAAGCAGTCAAAAGCACAACTCCTGGTTATTAACTCCCCACTTTAGTTCAAAATTCCACTTGAGATCACAAAATCCACATGCAAACCACCAACAGGGAGCAAGCTCTTTGGGGAGTTTGTATACCTACCTTTATACACCTGTGAACAATTAACCCCTCCCCTCAATTAGCAGGAAGAAAGAGAGAAAAAAAAAAAAAAAATGCTGTTTAAAAAAAGTGACAGAAAAAAGGTCTTTTAAAAACTGCTAGCAAATAAAGGAGGGGAAAAATAGATAAAAACACCCCCAAAAACAACATTTGCAAGCAGAAGCAGTCAAAAGCACAACTCCTGGTTATTAACTCCCCACTTTAGTTCAAAATTCCACTTGAGATCACAAAATCCACATGCAAACCACCAACAGGGAGCAAGCTCTTTGGGGAGTTTGTATACCTACCTTTATACACCTGTGAACAATTAACCCCTCCCCTCAATTAGCAGGAAGAAAGAGAGAAAAAAAAAAAATGCTGTTTAAAAAGTGACAGAAAAAAGGTCTTTTAAAAACTGCTAGCAAATAAAGGAGGGGAAAAATAGATAAAAACACCCCCAAAAACAACACTTGCAAGCAGAAGCAGTCAAAAGCACAACTCCTGGTTATTAACTCCCCACTTTAGTTCAAAATTCCACTTGAGATCACAAAATCCACATGCAAACCACCAACAGGGAGCAAGCTCTTTGGGGAGTTTGTATACCTACCTTTATACACCTGTGAACAATTAACCCCTCCCCTCAATTAGCAGGAAGAAAGAGAGAAAAAAAAAAAAATGCTGTTTAAAAAAAGTGACAGAAAAAAGGTCTTTTAAAAACTGCTAGCAAATAAAGGAGGGGAAAAATAGATAAAAACACCCCCAAAAACAACACTTGCAAGCAGAAGCAGTCAAAAGCACAACTCCTGGTTATTAACTCCCCACTTTAGTTCAAAATTCCACTTGAGATCACAAAATCCACATGCAAACCACCAACAGGGAGCAAGCTCTTTGGGGAGTTTGTATACCTACCTTTATACACCTGTGAACAATTAACCCCTCCCCTCAATTAGCAGGAAGAAAGAGAGAAAAAAAAAAAAATGCTGTTTAAAAAGTGACAGAAAAAAGGTCTTTTAAAAACTGCTAGCAAATAAAGGAGGGGAAAAATAGATAAAAACACCCCCAAAAACAACACTTGCAAGCAGAAGCAGTCAAAAGCACAACTCCTGGTTATTAACTCCCCACTTTAGTTCAAAATTCCACTTGAGATCACAAAATCCACATGCAAACCACCAACAGGGAGCCTCCTGTTTCAATTTGGCCTTGAACCCCTCACTTGATACGTCCTCAGGTGCCTCCTCTATCACACACAGGGCTCTTCGGGCAATAAAAACACAGCTATCTAACCTGGAGTTACACGATACTTGGCGCACATTGAACCCAAACTGTAAAGATTTCACTTTCTATTCCCCTCCGCATCGTAGATACACAAGAATAGACTACTTCTTCTTATCACAACCAGATTTGGATCTACTTCATCAAGCTACAATTGACCCAATGGTAATTTCAGATCATCACCCTATTTCTGTCACAATCACATTTTTTACATCCAACACTA
Source organism: Lithobates pipiens (assembly GCF_037356315.1). NCBI lineage: Eukaryota > Metazoa > Chordata > Amphibia > Anura > Ranidae > Lithobates > Lithobates pipiens. Next base: position 329,048,256 of record NW_027507764.1, on the reverse strand, counting down.
GACAATCAATCTGGCGAATGAATAGCTCTATTTTAACGGATCCAGTAAATGTAAAGCGTATAAATGATCGCTTGTTGCAGTATTTTCAGGAGAATGATTCCTCCGAAATTACCCCGGTTACCCTTTGGGCGGCACATAAGTGTGTCATACGGGGAGAACTAATTTCTATAAACGCTCAATGTCAAAAAGCTAGACAAGCTCTGATATCCAAATTATCGGATAAAATTCATTCCCTGGAAAGACAGCATAAACAATCATTGGCTGATCAAACTTTTCAAGAGTTATTAAAAACTAGGGAAGAGGGGGGCGGAGCCGGCAGCCGGAGCGCATGGTGGTGTGAGGAGAGAGCTCCGTATCAGCGGATCGATTTAAGCAGCCCACAGCGACCTTTTCGGCCCACATTCGGTATCCTCCGGTAGAGGAATACCTCAGGCACACGCCGAACAGCATGGCTAAAGGAAAGGAGAGAGAGGGGCCCCGTCGGCTGACCGATTTCTTTCCGCCGGCGGCGGACAAAGAGGCCCAAGATGGCGCCCGTGCAGCACACAATGCGGCGGCCTCCTCAGGACGAGCTGCCCATGCTGATCGAACGGAACAGGGTGAGTCCCATCCCTCACAATCTCCACTGCCCTCCTCACCATTCACAAGCCCAGCTAAACAGAAGAGGAAGCTAGGAGAGAAGGGGGACACCCAGGGGGACACTGAAGCTGAAGGGGAGGAGATGGATGAATCATCCCTGGCTACACAGCAGCTAGATGCCTTCCCCACATCAGGGCAGCCCATCCTGGACACCACTATGAAAGAGATGTTGCAGATGCTGAGAGGGGCCTTACAACAGGACATGGCTTCGTTTGTACGCTCCACTAACACAGAACTGTCAGCAGTTAAAGAGAGAGTAGCTTATGTGGAAAACAAAATGGAGGAATTCACATTAGCTCACAATGAGCTGGTTGATGCTCACTTTGATGTTGAGAGTGAAATTAAAACTATGCGTCTCAAAATGGCGGACATTGAGGACAGGGCACGCAGAAACAACGTGAAATTCAGAGGAGTCCCTGAGACTGTGAAACCCGCTGATCTTACTGCCTATCTCCAAAAGCTTATGATTACTGCTTTACCAGACTTAGCGCCGGCTGATCTTATTATTGATCGAGCGCACAGACTGCCCAAGCCTTCTTTTCTATCCGAGCAGGTCCCCAGAGATGTGATTGCACGTATCCATTTCTTCCATGTAAAAGATCAGTTAATGCGTTTTGCTAGACAGCACCCGTCTCTCCCGGACCCCTTTACAGGGATCGCTCTATATGCTGATCTGTCACAAGCTACACTCGCGGCTAGGCACAACCTAGTCCCCATCACCAAGATTTTACGTAATCATAAGGTTCTGTACAAATGGGGATTTCCAGCTAAGCTGGTTTTGGAAATGCATAATGAAACACATGTGATTGCTTCCATAGAGAAAGGTATGGAGCTCCTCAGAAAATGGCGCCTCCTCCCTACCAATGGAGAAGCGGCGGACCCGGACCCTCTTCCTGACAGAAGAAGTTATCATCGACTCAACAGAAGAAACAGATAAGTGCCAGCCTGATACCAATGTGCCTTTTTATTGTGTCTCCGGGCTACACTACTCTATTGCCCCTCAATTTGGTCATCGCCCAAGTGCCTTATTTGCAGCAGTTAATTACTCGGGCTTAGGTTCAACTAAGCACCCGCTGAACGGCCACTGTTCTACGTTTCTTTCCCCCAGGAAATTTTGCAGGATGAACCCTGCACACTGTTCATTGGATTTTCCTATGTCTATTCTCCCCAAGTTCACTGTTGGCCGTTGGAGGCCCAATTCCCGGTTTCTGGTTTTCCAACCACAACTATTGATGTCACTGACATGTAACACCCTCCTGAGAGTTATGCTCGCTTCTTGGGCTCTACTTCTTCAACTTATAATTGGATGGCAACTAACGGCTGTACTGTTTATGAATGAACATTAAAGTTATGTCTCACAATGTGAGAGGCCTCAACAGCCCCTACAAACGTAGATCACTTTGGAAGTCTGCTATGGATATGCACTGTGACATCCTGTGCATACAAGAAACTCACTTCCCCAGTGCTAATCCACCTAGATGCACACATGGGAAATTCCCCCATGTTTTTACTGCCAATGACTTGAAGAAAAAAAATGGGGTTTTAATAGCTGTAAGAGACACTGTCACCTTCTCTTTGTTGCAAGATTATATTGACCCTCATGGTCGGTATATTATTCTGATTGCTGAAATTAATCACTCTATATATACGTTAGTGAATTTATATGCTCCAAATGTTAGACCTGCACGATTTGTCCGCAAAGTTGTACGCAAAGCGAAATCTATGCAAAAGGGTAATCTGATTTTGTGTGGTGATTTTAATATAGTATTGAATGCTGATCTTGATTCCTCCTCTGTGGCCCTCAGGCAGCGCCCCTCTCTAGGTAGCTTCTGTCATGAAGAAAGGCTTTTTGATCCTTGGCGCTGCACCAGGACTACGGAGAGGGACTATACGTATTTCTCTGCAATACATAACAGCTATTCGAGGATTGATTATTTCCTCACGGATATGCATTTGCTGCAAAATGTGATTAAATCAGAGGTTCATAGTATCACTTGGTCAGATCACGCACCTATAACACTGGAAATTGTAGACTTTAACAAGACTAATAGTAGGCCACTTTGGCGCAACAACACCTTCCTACTGTCTCGCCCCGCTATTAGGGATGAAGTGGCAGCGAAGGTCAAATAATTTTTCCACTTAAATGACAATGGAGAATCCTCTCCTGCAATGGTATGGTGCGCTCACAAGGCCTTCACCCGAGGTGTCCTCATACAAATAGCCTCGAGGGAACGCAAAAATAAAACCCGCCGCTTAACGCAGCTCCAAAATAAAATCATTGAATTAGAGGGAATGCATAAAAATCCGACCCTCACTTCCCCCGCCATACTCCAACAGCTCAATCAATGTCGGGAAGACCTACGGCAGGAGATCAAAACTGACCATGACCTGTACTTCAAAAGACTGCAATTGTCATACTACTCTCAAAGTAATAAGGCTGGTAAACTATTAGCCTCCCAACTTAAAAAACGACAGACTAAAGCTAACCTACCTTTCATCAAGCACCATCAGTCACATTTGACTTTCCGTAATCCTAAAGACATAGCGAATACCTTTAAAGACTACTACCACTCCTTGTATAACCTTAACCAGGACCAGGACACTCACCAACCCTCTGACACGGAAATTGATCGTTTCCTTGGCACTTTGAAACTACCTAAAATAGATATCCCTACATTGAATGCTTTAAACTCCCCCATCACTTGTGAGGAAGTGACCGCAGTGATTAAGTCGTTGCCCATGCATAAGTCCCCAGGGGCGGATGGCTTCTCAGCTGAATACTATAAAGCATTTTCGACTATCCTGACACCTAAACTTGAGACAGTTTTCAATTCTGCCATATCCGTAGGCTCCTTTCCCAAAGAAATGCTACAAGCTATCATAGTCACGATCCCTAAACCAGGAAAAGACAACTCTCTCCCCCAGAACTTTAGGCCGATATCACTCTTGAACTCCGATTTAAAAATATATGCTAAGATACTGGCAAATAGATTGATGAATGTTACCCCTACACTGCTAGGTTTAGATCAAGTAGGCTTTGTTAAGGGTAGGCAAGCACCTGACGGAACAAGACGCATGATCGATCTCCTGCGATATTCTGAAATTAATAAAATTCCTAGTGTATTTTTAGCCTTAGATGCAGAAAAGGCCTTTGATAGGGTACACTGGCCATATCTATCTAAAACCCTTCAAAAATTTGGATTGTCGGGCCAAATTCATACAGCTATCATGTCCCTGTACTCTCAGCCATCAGCAAGTGTCTATACTTCAGGCCTTCTCTCAGACCCCTTTAATCTGACTAATGGTACAAGACAAGGGTGCCCACTGTCTCCCATAATTTTCTCACTTGTCATAGAACCGCTAGCAGAAAGTATCAGGGAAGCGACGGAAGTGAAAGGTATTCGGATAGGTGCAGAAACCCATAAAATAGGACTTTTTGCTGATGACGTCATCCTCACAGTTACTGACCCTGTCACGTCCCTTGCTAAAATTCAAGAGCTGATTAACAACTTCGGGAGAGTATCCTATTATAAGGTTAATACTAATAAATGCTATGCCCTAGGGTTGCACTTGACATCAAGTACACTAACCAAACTAAAAAGTGTCTTCCAGTGTAACTGGAATCCTCCCTCGATCACATACTTGGGAGTACAACTTTCCCCCTCTGCCTCTGATATATACTTGCACAACTATCCTCCCTTGTTAGATAAACTGACTGAAGAAATGAATCAAATAGCTAAACTACACCTCTCCTGGGTAGGCAGAATAGCGGCTTATCAAATGCAAGTACTGCCTAAACTACTGTACCACTTCAGGACGTTACCAATCCCTATACCGTGCAAATTCTTTACTCACCTATCCACACATCTGAATAAATTCATATGGGCAGGTAAAAAACCTAGACTAGCCTTAGCGAAACTCTATAAGCCAAAATACCTTGGTGGTATGGGTCTCCCTAACGCCCAGGATTACTATCACGCAGCCATATTGGACCAAATGAAGTACTGGTTCTCCTGTCAATCCGACAATAAGTGGTCAAACATAGAACGTACGGTCACCCCTGGGCATGACCTCCCTGCTCTAGCTATGGCGGCTAGCATTCATCACAAACCAATTGTCCCTGAGTACCCTACTATACAAGCCTCAATTAGGGCATGGTCGGGCCTGACTCAAAGTAAAGTCACTGACGTACCACTAAGCAGACTACAAATCCCATTAGCAACCTACCAATACCTAATACCCGACTTCTCCACACAGAAATGGAAGCAAACAGGCAATCATTACACTGCGCCCCTCGGTGAACACATAGACCTAGCTGACCGGTATAAGCTACACCAAATTCAGCACCTCAATGTGACCAGCACTCCTAATCCGATTGAAATCCCACAAGCACTATGGGATTTCCTCCTAAACAAGAGCTCTAATGGTAGAAAGGGGATCTCACTTTTCTATAGACTAGCAAACCCTCTGTATCTAAACACTAAACTGCCCTGTATGTTACACTGGGAAAGAGAATTGAAGAAGGACTACTCACTTTCGCAGTGGCATATGGCGCTAAAATATAATGGGAAATCCTCAGCGTGTATAGATCACTGGGACAATGCCCAGAAGATATTACACCGATGGTACCTCACCCCGTTACGCCTCCACAAAATGCATACAGATATAGGCCCTATGTGCTGGAGAAACTGCCAGCACATGGGGAATCTTTATCATATCTTATGGAGTTGTGAAATTATCGCCCCATATTGGAAAAAAGTGGAATCCCTGATCAGAGACATCACAAAGTCTAACTGTACGATAGAGCCAGGTTTGGCTCTTCTTAGCCTTTCGATAGAACACTTCCCTCCAGTAATGCGGAAAATAGTGATTAATATCCTCTTTGCTGCCAGAATTTCGCTGACAAGACATTGGAAGACCCCCATACCCCCCTCTCTAGAGGAGGTTGTTACCAGAGTAAACAACATATACCTTATGGAAAAGATGTTGGCTTATAAAGAAGGGGCAATCCTGAGTTTCCATAAATACTGGGAGGCTTGGGACTCTTCCAAACATGTCTCTCCACATTTGTGATCTAATTCATGGATATTCATGTTGAATTGTATCTTGACTTTAAGTTGCCTGAACCTGAAATGCGTAACATCCAATTGAAGTATGAATAGAGGTAATAGCATTCATGTTAACCCAGGAGTAGTGCCCAAGGAGGACTAGGTATCTTTGTTTGTGTTGAAGTTCCCTGGTTACCGTTTTCCCTATGCTGTATGGACAAGTTTTGCCGTCCATTATGTGCACACAAATGAGCTAAGTACTTACATGTATCACCGCCCTTGACCCTCGGTAAGGTCAAAGGATACTAATACTCAAGTAATCCTACTCCAGCCCTAAGCCTGCTCACAGTGTGTACCCGTTTGGGGTGACAGGCTAGGCCTACTAGTGGGCCATCTGTGGTTATCAATCTATTGTAGCTCTAATAGGATACTATTGTTTATGTTTTTTTTTTTTTTTTTTTTTTCTTTCATGTAAGTATGTGGAACACTGCTTTCAATATGTATAACAACGTTACACATATCTTTGTCAAATGCTGTATACTTGTTTAATGCAAAACCTAATAAAAATCTTTGGTTAAAAAAAAACTAGGGAAGAACTTCTAGAAGAACTAGGGAAATCCATACGTCGCAAATATGCCCTATCACAAAAAACCTTCTATGAGTTTGGGAATAAATCCAGCAAATTTCTAGCTAAAGCCCTGCAATCTAAAAAAGCAAATACTACCATTCATTACATAACGGACCCCAAAGGGAATAAAATAGAATCATCCAGTGGAATTGCAAATCAATTTAAATCCGGTCCAGGACTCTGAGAGATCATGAACAGCAGCAGATGACATATATGTCCCGAGGCTGTGGTCTTACAACAGCCTGCGTCTTTTGCCATACCAGACCGAACCCAGGCCATCACTCTCAAGACTTCCTTGCACGCTTCCTTCCATGCTTGCTTCTGGGCTATGGCTCTGGTGTTGGAGTTGTGGAGGTGGAGGAGGACGGTCCATCTCACACAGGTGGATTTTGCTTGTGAGTTCGCCCCTCGACCCCTTATTTAGGGCCAGATATATCACTTCCTCACAAATGAGGCATTGACCCACCTCCATTTCCTGCATTTTGCTGGCTACTATGCAGGAGTAGGCCTCTTGAATATTGGGGGTGATTCTGAGGGCCACAGTAGCCTCTCACAACCTCCTAAAGGAGGGAAAGTCACCACACCACAACTTCAGAATGTGGAGGAAGGAGATGTTTATGAAGTGGGCGAAATAGTGACTACAACAGTTGAGTGTCTGAGACCACAGCTTTAGGTAATAGATGTATGCCTGCATATTTATAATACATGGGGTGTTTTTTTTATAGGTGATGTGGATGTTGTGGAAGAAGAAGAATCTCATTTCACCAGTGCAAGTGCACACATACTCATCGGGGAGATCATGATGTGCAATCGTGCTTTAGAGCTGATAACGAAAACATCAACAATCATCATTGATGTTTGGGGAGAGTCTGAAATACCCCAAACTAGCTAGCATCGTTTTAGATTTTTCCACAAAACTTTTATATTTTACAAAAGCAAAATTTGGAAGATGCACACAGTGTGTCAACATGTACTATCTCCCATCATGCGGGATCAATGTACGTGTTTTATGGGTGCAACCCCTTCCTTGCTACTAAAGTGGCTGAGATGAAGGGGTTGCACCCCCAAAACATGTATATTGATACCCCATGATGGGAGATAGCACATGTTGACATTAGGCATGAGATCAGGAGGAAACTGGCCACTTTTGTATTCTCAATGTGTGTGCATCTTCCAAATTTGGCTTTTCCAGGGGTGACACCCCATCTGATGAAGGCAATATCAGCACAGTTTGTACATACTCATGTCTGATATTGTCTTCACTTTTCAAAGTTGAACTTTGTAATTCCTGTGTACTGTATGTTATGCTTTGATACATGACTGTTTACACAAAATGTTACCCAAAATAATGTTTTCTATACACCAAATATGTTGGTTTGTTGTAAAACCCTTTTCGAAACGCACATGTTAATGTGCTTTGAGTAAAAAGTGAAATCATCAACAATGTGTGGCTTCCTTTTTCAATGCGCAAAAGCAGTATTTGTAGTAAAGTTGTTGTTTTCTGTGGCAATGGGTGTTATTTACTAAAGGCAAATCCACTTTGCACTCCAAGTGCAGTTTCAGGTGCACTTTTTGCAGTGCACTTGTTGTGCATAGTGGATGTGCCTTTAGTAAATAACACCCACAGTGATGTTTAAATGTCCCCAATCACGCCATTTTCATGACACCACATATTTCTGCCATGGTGCTGAAAATGAGCAATATTTTTGTCAGTAATGCACTAAATACATTATCAAAAAAACAAGGTGTGTGTGTAGCAGACCCACAACATAATAAGATTATCTGAAGAAGAGACTGTCACCTCATCTTGCTCAGAAATTTGGTTTGCCCTGTTGTTAAAAAAGGCACAAAAAAACAGCAAAAATACCTATGAGATACCTAAGACAAAGCCTAGCAGTAACTGAAAACAAAGCTTATTGTAGTTTCCAAGAAAAATTTATTAAAATAATGCCTCTCAGACATTGTCTGGCATATAAAAAGGCCCCCCTACTCACAAAGTACTCCATGTATTGGTTTCTGACCTCGCGGGCGCTTTGGGGGGGGGGGGGGGGCAAGCCAGGACAAGCAGCTTCAAGGGGCGTGAGGTTGTCATTTTTCGGCAAGTCTGCATCTGGGCCAACTGAGACCACATAGTTAGCTAAATTTTTTTACGAAAAATTGTGCAGAACGCAGCAGGCAAGCACAATGTGATTTAGTTTATATTCCGCCATGTAGATTGGCCTCAAAAATAGGTGGAACCGGCTGGCCAGTATTCCGAAAGTGTTTTCCATAACTCTTCTGGCTCTGGCCAGCCAGAAATTAAAGATCCTCTGATCCGGGGTGAGGGTCCTCATCGGGAAAGGCCGCATCAGATAGTTTGACAGAGCAAACGCCTCATCCGCAACTAAAATGAACAGGAAGTCTTGAGAGTGATGGCCTGGGTTCGGTCTGGTCTGGCAAAAGACGCAGGCTGTTGTAAGACCACAGCCTCGGGACATATATGTCATCTGCTGCTGTTCATGATCTCTCAGAGTCCTGGACCGGATTGTGCTCCCTATTAAATGGACTCCTCAAGCTACCAATTTTGCCTGTCAAATAGTTGATGTGTGTCCTGGGGTACAAAGGCTATGCCAAATTCACCAGTTTTCATTTTAGAGCTGATAACGAAAACATCAACAATGTTAAAAAAAAAAAAAAAAATTAAGAACATCATTGATGTTTTAGGCAAAATTTAAAACACACAAAAATTGTACCGATTTGTTGTGTCAATTTTTCTTTTAAATTACGTTTTAAAGTATTTTAAAAGCCAAATTTTGAAGATGCACACAGTGTGGGTCATTTACTAAAGGTAAATCCACTTTGCACTGAAAGTGCACTTGAAAGTGCACTGATAGTGCACTTGGAAGTACAGTCGCTCTAAATCTAAGGGGTAGATCTGTAATGAGTGGAAGCTCTGATGATTTTATTATCCAATTATGTGCAAGCTAAAATGTTGTTTTTTATTTTCCTTGCATATCCCCCTCGGATGTACAGTGACTTTACTTCCAAGTGCATTTGCAGTACAAAGTGGATTTGCCTTTAGTAAATAAACCCTAGTGTGTCAACATGTGCTATTTGCCATAACGGGATATCAATGTATGCGTTTTGTGAGTTCAACCCCTTCCTTGCAGCTAAAGTAAATAAGAGGAAGGGATTGCACCCCCAAAACACGTCCATTGATCCCCCATGATGGGAGCTAGCACATGTTCGCATTAGCTACGGGATCAGGAGAGAAATCCACATTTTAACTCACAATTTGTGTGCATCTTCAAAATTTTCAGGACTGAAAACAATTGATAATTCATGGTGGTGAAAAGGATGTGTTTTTTTTTTTAGCATTAATGCATTACATACATTAAAACAAAAACACGGGGTTTGTGTAGCAGACCCACAACATAATAGTTAGCTGAAGAAGATATTGTCAGCTCATGTATCAAACAAATTACCTTTGCACTATTGAAGAAAATGGCCAAAAAGAAAAGGCCATTAGAGAACCTAGGAGACAACTAAAAGAAACACTAGCAGTAAATCAAATGAAATATTATTTCAGTAAAAAAATATATATATTTTAAAAATGTTTCTCAAACATTTGCTGGCATATCAATGCCCCCCCCCACCCGCAAAGTATTCTAGATATTTTTGACAGACTTTGCAGGCGCTTTGAGGGGGGAAAGTCAGAACGGCCAGCTTCAAGCACCGTCAGGGTTGACTGATCTGGCAGTCCTGTCTCAGGCCCACCTGAGGCCACATATTTAGAAGCATTTCTCCTTAGAAAGTTGTGCATAATGCAGCATGCAGGTACGATATGGTTTATTTTGTATTCCGCCATGAGAATTGGCATCAGGAATAGGCGGAACCGGCTGGCCATTATGCCAAAAGCATTCTCCACCACTCTTCTTGGCTCTGGCCAGCCTGTAGTTAAAAACCCTCTGCTCCGTGGTGAGGGTCCTCATGGGGAATGGCCACATTAGGTGTTCACCAAGCCCAAATGCTTCATTAGCGACAAAGACGAATGGTAGACCACCCACATTATCTTCTGCAGGTGGCAATCCCAAGCTACCACTCTGGAGCTGTCTGTAGAACTCGGTCTGGGCGATGACTCCACCATCCAACATTCTTCCCCAAGTCAACATAGAGAAACTCATATGTTGCCGACACCACCGCCAACATCACAATACTATTAAACCCTTTATAGTTGTAATAGTATGACCCCGAGTTGGGGGGGTGGCATGATGTGGACTTGTTTCCCATCAAATGCCCCTCCACAGTTGGGAAAGTCCCACCGCTGGGCAAAGTGAGATGCCACAGTCTGCTATTCCTGTGGCGTTGAAGGAAACTGTGGAGTCAAACAAGAAAAAAAAGAGTACTTTTGCACATAACATTGCAAGAAGATTAGAAACAAACATTCTTGGCAAACATGAGTATAACATTTATTTTAAGGAGTATTTAAAGACAAAAATATAAGGTCCACATATCAGATTCCTCACCCCCTCTGATGGCCCATTTAAAAATTTTATGGGGGGGGGAGATGTTTTGGACAGGTAACCCTCTCCACTTTATTGAGAGCTGAATGCATACATAATGTGTGTTACTTTGACCAGGCCTTCCTTATTACTTACACTATTGGCAGCCCACTGGACAGGTAATAAGTGTCATAATACAAAAATATGAATACACACTGTACAAATTGAAGCACAATTTTACATTCTGCAATTACCTATCAAGATAATAGAAGAACAAAACTTTAAACAGTAACATTTGAAAGTATTCAGGCAGGCCCTTGCACTACATATTTTGGTGAATTCATCCATAAATCTGACCACAAAAGAAGTAGGTATAGTGTGTATGGGTTTGGCAAAGTCAGCAGATAAAGGATTGGTATCAGTTGACTTAGTGGTTGAGGGAGGGAGGGCTCCAAATGATTTTGGGACCCCCCAAAAAAGCCTCTTGCACTCTGCCTGAATTTAAGGACAAAAATCACATTTGTACACATTTTAGGGGGTGGTTAGGGTAAAGCACTACAATGGAGCTGACAAAATACATTGTTAAGTGACTAGGCTAGGTGTGTATGGGCCCAGGATAGCATGCTGGGGAGGTTAGTGAAGGTAAATATGCAAGAAGGACAAAAAAAGTAACTTTAAAAACTTCCAGCATGCATGAGAACAAAGAGGGCATTCGCAGCATATTACAATCATGGTAATTATGGAATGATGAAATGTTTGTTCACTAATAGGAATGAGCCAAACACCCCCTGGTTTGGTTCGTAGCAGAACATGCAAACAGGCAAAAAATTAGTTTGAACACGCAAACACCGATAAAGTCTATGGGGCATGAACATGAAAAATCAAAAGTGCTACTTTTAAAGGCTTATATGCAAGTTATTGTCATAAAAAGTGTTTGGGGACCTGGGTCCTGCCCCAGGGGACATGTACCAATGCAAAAAAAGTTTTAAAAATGCCAGTTTTTTCAGGAGCAGTGATTTTAATAATGCTTAAAGTGAAACAATAAAAGTGAAATATTTCTTTAAATTTTGTACCTGGGGGTGTCTATAGTATGCCTGTAAAGTGACACACGTTTCCCGTGTTTACAACAGTCCCTGCACAAAATGACATTTCTAAAGGAAAAAAAGTCATTTAAAAGTACTCGCAGCTATAATGAATTGTTGGTTCCGGCAATACACACAAAAGTCATTGAAAAAAATGGCATGGGATTCCCCCACAGGGGAACCCCGAAACAAAATGAAAAAGAAAAAATGTGTGGGGGTCCCCCAAATTCCATACCAGGCCCTCCAGGTCTGGTATGGATTTTAAGGGGAACCCCGCACCAATTTCTTTTTTTTTAAATGGCGTGAGGCCCCCCAAAAATCCCCACCAGACACTTATTCGAGCACACAACCTGGCAGGCCGCAGGAAAAGAGGGGGATGAGAGAGCACCCCCTTCCTGAACCGTACCAGGCCACATGCTCTCAACATGGGGAGGGTGCTTTGGGGTACCCCCCAAAACACCTCAAAAAGGGAATGTCCCCCGTAAGGGTTTTTTCAGGCAGCAAATAAGTGGAATACTACATAGAATGAAAGTTTGTCTTAAATGTTATTAAATCAAAATATCAAAAATCGTTTTTGGCAATGGCTGTTAAAATAGGAGCTGTGGTACAGAGAATATGAACATGACAACAACAGCGTCAGTGGAGCTATTTACAATATATAATAGTTCACAATAGTCAAGCGCTAAAATGTTGGTAACTGACGCGTTTCAACCCTGCCGGGTCTTCTTCAGAGGTTTTTACGCTGTGGGAATGATGGCATGTGTTAAAATTCATAATTAAAACCACGAAGTTGAATAAAGCAACAGTGAGTATCTCTGTATAGTTACCACTTGCACCGTGTTGTACAATATCTCCTGAACCTAAATCGTCTAGATAAAACCTCCTTAACAGGCCCCACTGAAAATCCCCTGTCAGCGGGCATACCAGCAAGGGGAGCAAAGGCCCGCCTTGGCATGGCTTACAAGGAGTCACAATGGTGGGTTCCCAAAATCTGGACGGGGTGCGGAGGCAGGAAAAAACAGCACCTACAGTTGAGGCATCAAATATGAGTGCCAGCATTACTTGAAGGGCTCCATTCAGACATGGAGCCCTTACCCGGCCCTGCCCCCCTTTCTCCCTTGATTGGATAGCTGACTTTGATTGAAAGCACTGCCGCTGCTGTGTCTCAGCCAATCTGGAGGGAGAATCTCAGATGGCTGAGACACTCGTGGACATCGCTGGACAGGGAGGGACCTCATGTATTTTTTTGCGGGGGGGGGGGGGGGCTGAGGGGGGCTGTTGCACACAGAAGGCTCTTTTATTTTTAATGCATCAAATGTATTAAGATACAAAAATAAACTTTCTTCCTTTACAACCCCTTTAAGCTGTGCAGGGGATTGTTTACTGTTAGCCCCTGTACACGCGGTCGGACATTCCGACGGAAAATGTCAGATCGGACCGTGTTGTCGGATAATCTGACCGTGCGTGGGCTCCATCTGACTTTTTCCATCGGAATGTCCGACCAACAACGTTTGAGAGCTGAATATAAAATTTTCCGACAACATGATCCGATCGGACAAAGTCAACATAGAAACTATAAAGTATATACGAGGCACATGGCTACACAGAGGTGGATGCATCTAAAGCTCTGTGCACACATATGTTATATATATATATACACACGTATACATATACACACATACGTGATCAAATACACACATACACATATATACACATACATATACAAAAACATGTGCGTGCTCCTTTAGTTAATGATGCACGCCAATGATTTAGTTACTATTTTACATCTTAACCACTTTCAGACGGGACCATTTTGCTGGTCAATGACCAGAGGTCTTTTTACAATTTTTGCTTTAACTAGTAATTGCGCGGTCATGCAATGTTGTACCCAAACAAAATTTGCGTCCTTTTCTTCCCACAAATAGAGCTTTCTTTTGATGGTATTTGATTGCCTCTGCGATTTTTATTTTTTGCAATATAAACGTAAAAAGACCGCAAATTTTGAAAAAAAATGATATTTTCTACTTTTTGTTATTAGAAAAATCCAATAAACTCAATTTTAGTCATACATTTAGGCCAAAATGTATTCAGCCACATGTCTTTGGTAAAAAAAAAGTCAATAACTGTATATTTATTGGTTTGCGCAAAAGTTGTCACATCTACAAACTAAGGTACGTTTTCTGGAATTTACGCAGCTTTTAGTTTACGACTGCCTATCTCATTTCTTGAGGTGCTAAAATGGCAGGGCAGTACAAAACCCCCCCAAATGACCCCATTTTGGAAAGTAGACCCCCTAAGGAAATTGATAAGTGGCATGTTGAGCCCATTGAATATTTTATTTTTTTGCCTCAAGCGATTGAATGACTAAATGATATATTGCTCACACATGCTATGGGCATATGTGAAATGACACCCCAAAATAAATTCTGCTGCTTCTCCTGAGTACGGGGATACCACATATGTGGGACTTTTTGGGAGTCTAGCCGCGTACGGGGCCCCGAAAACCAAGCACCGCCTTCAGGCTTTCTAAGGGCGTAAATTTTTGATTTCACTTCTCACTACCTATTACAGTTTTGAAGGCCATAAAATGCCAAGATGGCACAAAACCCCCACAAATGACCCCATTTTAGAAAGTAGACACCCCAAGCTATTTGCTGAGAGGCATATTGAGTCCATGGAATATTTTATATTTTGCCACAAGTTGCGGGAAAATTACAAACTTTAATTTTTTTTTTTTTTTTTCACAAAGTTGTCACTAAATGATATATTGCTCACACATGCCATGGGCATATGTGAAATGACACCCCAAAATAAATTATGCTGCTTCTCCTGAGTACGGGGATACCACATGTGTGGGATTTTTTGGGAGCCTAGCCGTGTACGGGGCCCCGAAAGCCAAGAACCGCCTTCAGGTTTTCTAAGGGCGTAAATATTTGACTTCACTCCTCACTACCTATTACAGTTTTGAAGGCCATAAAATGCCAAGATGGCACAAAACCCCCACAAATGACCCCATTTTAGAAAGTAGACACCCCAAGCTATTTGCTGAGAGGCATGTTGAGTCCATGGAATATTTTATATTTTGCCACAAGTTGCGGGAAAATTACAAACTTTTTTTTTTTTCACAAAGTTGTCACTAAATGATATATTGCTCACGCATGCCATGGGCATATGTGAAATGACACCCCAAAATAAATTCTGCTGCTTCTCCTGAGTACGGGGATACCACATATGTGGGACTTTTTGGGAGCCTAGCCGCGTACGGGGCCCCGAAAACCAAGCACCGCCTTCAGGCTTTCTAAGGGCGTTACAGTTTTGAAGGCCATAAAATGCCAAGATGGCACAAACCCCCCCAAATGACCCAATTTTGGAAAGTAGACACCCCTAAATTCAGGGGTACACTAGTGAGACTAGGTAATAAATGGCGGGTGCCCTGAATCTATAAAAAAATAACTAACCAACCAGCGTCACCTGTAACAGTTATATGGTGATCACTAGTGAAAGGGTTAACTAGGGGGCAATCAGGGGGCTTTATGCGGTAGTATATGGGGGTCCCTGGCGCTATAAAAAGCTGCGGCGAACCTAAATACCTACCTGCCTAACTAGCATCACCTGTGACACTAATACAGCGATCAGAAAAACGATCGCTTATTAGGCTGGGTTCACACTGGAGCGATGCGGGAACGCCACGAATCCGCGGCGGGTTCCCGCATCGCATGCCTCCCGGCGGCAGTTCACACTGCCCTATGCGAACTGCTGGGAGTGTCAGTGAAATGTTAATGACACCCCCAGATCAGTTCGCATATCGCAGTGCGATCTGCAAACTCGGATCGCATGGTGTGAACACCCATGCGATCCGATTCTGCTGCGGACCAAAAAAAGGGTCCCGTGCGAGTTTGCGGCAGGTGCGACACGAATTCAGCCATACTATCTGTATGGCTGAACTCGGATCGCACAGAGATCGGATGTGATTTGCACTGCGGTGCGGTGCGAATCACATCCGTTCTCATAAACTGCTGCAATGTGAACCCAGCCTTAGTGACACTGGCGACGGGGGGTGATCACGGGGTTAAACCTTTATTGGGGGTTAGGGGGGTACCTTAGAACTAAAGGGGGCTAACCCTAAATGCCCTAACAGTTATTACAGTCACAAATGACACCCGCCGGGTGATCAGGGGGTTAAACCTTTATTAGGTAATAAATGGCGGGTGCCCTGAAACTATAAAAAAATAACTAACCAACCAGCGTCACCTGTAACAGTTATATGGTGATCACTGGTGAAAGGGTTAACTAGGGGGCAATCCGGGGGCTTTATGCGGTAGTATATGGGGGTCCCTGGCGCTTTTAAAAAGCTGCGGCAAACCTAAATACCTACCTGCCTAACTAGCGTCACCTGTGACACTAATACAGCGATCAGAAAAATGATCGCTTATTAGGTTGGGTTCACACTGGAGCGATGCAGGAACGCCACGAATCCGCGGCGGGTTCCCGCATCGCATGCCTCCCGGCGGCAGTTCACACTGCCCTATGCGAACTGCTGGGAGTGTCAGTGAAATGTTAATGACACCCCCAGATCAGTTCGCATATCGCAGTGCGATCTGCAAACTCGGATCGCATGGTGTGAACACCCATGCGATCCGATTCTGCTGCGGACCAAAAAAAGGGTCCCGTGCGAATTTGCGGCGGGTGCGGCGCCAATTCAGCCATACTATCTGTATGGCTGAACTCGAATCGCACAGAGATCGGATGTGATTTGCACTGCAGTGCGGTGCAAATCACATTCGTTCTCGTAAACCGCTGCAATGTGAACCCAGCCTTAGTGACACTGGCGACGGGGGGTGATCACGGGGTTAAACCTTTATTGGGGGGGTTAGGGGGGTACATTAGAACTAAAGGGGGCTAACCCTAACTGCCCTAACAGTTATTACAGTCACAAATGACACCAATGCAAAAAAAAAAAAAATGACATTGGTGTCACTGTGACTGGGGGGCAGGGGTAATTGGGGGGGGTGATCGGGGGGGGTGTGAGTGTGCCTGGCATGTTCTACTGTGTAGTGTCGTGTTGGTGCAACTCACCGATCCTCTCTCCTCGGTGTCGGAACGAAAAATACCGACACGGAGGAGAGATTACATCACTTCCTCTCCTGTGTTTACATTACAGGAGAGGAAGTGATGTCACGGAGCATTTCCATTCGTCGGGAGCGATCGCGAGGGGGTGGCCATGAATGAATGGCCGCCCCCTCATCCCAGATCGCTCCCGAACGAATACCGACTGCCGCAGGCACCAGGGGGGGGCCCGATCGGGCCCCCCACCCTCGGGAAGGCAGGGACGTACAGGTACGCCCATATGCCTGCCCGTGCCATTCTGTCGACGTACATCGTCGTGCGGCGGTCGGCAAGTGGTTAAGGAATGTAAAAAAGTTACTAAATTGGTCGCACCCACCTCATGATGTCATCTCTCTCCGCTCCAGACTTCGCTCGGCTTTGAACTACGCTCCACGGCAGGCGTCTGTGCCACTTCCTGGCCGCTAGCAGCTACAGCGCCTCAGCTTGACGAACTATCAGTTGACTACATCCATGCTCAGCTTTTAAAGTGACTGAATGCTCATAGATCACATCCAAAATGTGAGTTGCCTGTATTAAATACGTTTTTATAATAAAAGTGTATGTTATCTCTACACCCAGAGGCGCCTCTTCCTTTGCTTTTTTTCACAGACTTTGGAACATGGTTTCTGTCCTTCACTGATGGCAGCCCTGGATATGGAGCTCCTGGTTTTAAATGCTTTGTTCTACTGGACAGTAGCTTTTATATTTATAATCATATGGATCTTAACAAAATATGGACTCTCATTCATATAATTGGATTTTTGGTTTCAATTGGTGAGAGACTGGTGGACATTGGGAAAAATCTTTGACCCTGTTTTTGCGCATTTACTTGTGTATAGTCTTCAAGGGATGGTTTTCAGTCCCTAGAAACCCAAGGAGTTGTACGTGGCTGAGAGGACTTAGTTACAGATTATGTGATCCTTAGTGACCCAGAGGACTCAGAATCAAATGCCTCTGCAAACTTACACTGCATAGCCTCCCTGATTCTGCAAATCCTGAAAAAGCACCCTAAGATTCGTGGTATCAAGGAGAGAGCCCAATAATCTTCCTCTTCAATCCACAATCTTGATGATGCTAGCTACCAACAACATTTTTGGCTTAGGGCACCACCACCACCACCACCCAAGGCCCAATTTTTCTGCCCCTGTTTAACAGGGGCATGTAATTACAATTTTTGATATAATATTTCACAGCAGGGCCCATTCCTGTGCCCAACAAGAGTATCTGTGAGGGATTACAGTGTTGTGGCACCACCACCAAAGGCCCAATTTGTCTGCCCCTTTTTAACAGGGGCATCTTATTAAAATTTTGATATAATATTTCACAGCAGGGCCCGTTCCTGCATCCAACAAGAGTATCTGTGAGGGGTTACAGTGTTGTGGCACCACCAGCACCAAAGGCCCAATTTTTCTGCCCCAGTTTAACAGGGGCATGTTATTACAATTTTTTTATATACTATTTCACAGCAGGAAAACCACAAGAGAGAGCGCACGCCAACCCTAGTGTGTTTTTGTTTAATTAAAAGTTCAAATATATAACATAGGAAGGTTGCACTCACTGCCATCCAATGGTATCACACATGTATAGCTCCACAGTGACCTCCTCTTCTGCTCTGTTCGATTTGGCTGGCTCACTGGAACTCCTGCATGGGATGGATATGTGTACATAAGCCACCTGTTGGCTCAACTACTCTCTGCTCAGAATGCTCGCACGGACCAGCCGGCGCTTGTATGAAGTCACTCAAAAAAAAAAATGTCTATTCCAGAAGGTGAATGCTTTGCCAGACTGTGCAAGCGTGAATCTTTTTGGATTTTTACTTTAAGCATGTCACCAGAAGGATTAAATGAGGAGCTTGAAATAAGTACCCTCATATGATCAATTTAGAATGGATTTTAGAGTTAATTTTTGATCTATTAATATCACCCTGATTTGATCTTTATACATCTGACATTGAACACTGTTGGAATGTGAAAAGTGGGGACAGCGCTACAATTGGTTTGTTGTGTATATATTTCACAGCAGGGCCCATTCCTGCGCTCAACAAGAGTATCTGTGAGGGGTTACAGTGTTGTGGCACCACCACCACCCAAGTACCAACTTTTATGACTTTGTTTAGCAGGGGCATGTAATTACAATTTTTTTTATATAATAGTTCAACACATGGCCCATTCCTGCACCAAACAAGAGTAGCTGTGAGGGCTTACAGTGTTGTGGCACCACTACCCAATGACCAATTATGTATGCCCCTGTTTAACAGGGGCATGTAATTACAATTTTTGATATAATATTTCACAGCAGGACCCGTTCCTGCACCCAACAAGAGTAACTGTGAGGGCTTACCACCAATACCTAAGGCCAACACCTAAGGCCCAATTATCTGCAGAGTATATAGAGCAGGCCGTATAGTATATATACTGCTGTTCAGAGTATATAGTGCCTGGGGGGGCTGGGTTTACACCCAAGCCATTTAAATAATAGTAATATCCATACCAGAGCTGAAGGGGGGTGTTCGGCTCATCCCTATTTGTAACACAATCTGAATTTTCTAAAGAATGTAGAAAGGGAAAGACTGATTTAAAACGTATGAAGGAAGATTTGTTTCATCTCTGTATATCATCTGAGGCTGTTCACTTCACTGGATATAGGAGAGGGTTTACATCCACTTTAAGAAAGAAAACATTTTTCTTTGTCATTTTGCTTTAAATTACTCCATAGGAAGATCAAAGCGTACCCCATTGATCAGCAAATTAGTAAAATAAAATAGTTACAAAAGTAACAATGTTATTTTTATATCTCTCTTCCTAATGTCTGAACAGTGTATCTAAACACTGTAAGCTTGCCCATTTTTTGACAGCAGCAGTTATGGTAGTACAGCTGGTGTCTTTACACATCAACTCCTGACTGTCATTTTGATAGATGGAGTTGCAGAGTTGCAGAAGGTGTACTACACATGCACTGTGTACTTTGATGATTTTATGTCTACATAACACATCCAGTGTCCAAACATGGTAATAAAGAAAAAGGTACTAGTACTATCTGGCAGTAATAGATTTAGTGAGTAATCCATGCTACACATATTGCATTATTATTTTCTTTCTTGGGTTTGGCTTAATTGAGGTATTGCTGAATTGTTTGCAATCACTTAATCTAGTTGCAACCATGTATCAAAATTTCTATCTAACAAGATGTGTAATGTTTCAAGGGTTTGCTTTAAAAACCTCAAATTTTTTATGCAAATGCTTGCTGTAGAATAAAATATGCTTCAACTGAACTTTTCAGAATGAAAAGGAAATATGAAAAGTTAATTGAGGTCATATTATTTCCATCGTATTCATGAATAAGGCAGAATATAGCTTAAAAGGGAAAACAAAATCTATTGAACTAAAATATTAAATGAATGAATGTACCAAGGACATACAACAATTTTTAAAAGAATAGTTGAAAACTTTTTTTTTTGTTACTTGAAATTCTAGTTTTGTACTATATATGTCCATCTAAATTGTAAACTTAGATTTGTGAGTCCATATTATAGCTTTGAGATGTATTTACATCACCAAATATATGCATTAACAGTGTGTATTTTCTGATCGCATTAATGAAAAATAACATAAAATAATGCAACCAATACACTATGAAATTTACCCAACTGATACAACAGTAAATATGATCATATGAAATATTCAGATTCAGAGAAAAGAAACCAAAAATGGCAAATTTGTTTGAATCAGTATGTGAGCACTTTTTTGATCTTCCTTCTCAACTGGTACAAGATATATCTAGTAGGGATGGGCTCGATGTTGGAGGCGAACGTCAGTAGAATAAACAAACATATGGGCCGCTCATGGCAAGTTCACCCGCCGCTGATAGCCCCGTAATGCCCTCGCAGTGCATTGACAGCTGCTAATTGACCAAAGCATGCACCTGACCTGCATACTTTGGCCAATCACAATGCAATGTGCTGTGAGAGCCATGATTGGCCAAAGGCAGGGTGCCTTTGGCCAATCATGGGTCAGGGGCTAAGTACATGCCCCACACTCTATAAGGCTGCTGCTCACACGGCAGCCATGTATAGTGAATGAATGGAGATTAGGCAGGTAGTAAGGATGAGAGTAATGTGATACTGCGCTGTCCTAAAAAATGTGAACAAACACTCTTTAAACTGCTGCAACTAAATTATGTGAGATACCGACACTAGCATAGCAATTCCAAACCTATTAGCTGTGCTGCAAAAAGTTTTACATAAATTAATTACCACCTAAAAACACATACATTTAGTGAAACATGAATTTGAACAATCAGTAAAATGACATAATCTCAAAGTGAACAGGTGATTGCTGAACAATAAAAATAGAGTCCCGGAGATCCGATCCAAAACAATATATAATATAAGTTCTCCAAATATACTTGAATCCTTAGTAGTCTGTTAATTGTGACATCACACAACAAAAACACCCGGAAAATAGTGATAGATTCCAAGAAAAAGATCCTCCACCACTGTTCACACTTTTGCTTACCAGATTCTGAGATCTCTTTTTAGGGAGATCTACAAGAGCTTGAAATTTCTTTCACAGACAGGGGTTCACTTTAGGAGTCAGAAGGGTAGTCCCCACAACTGCGTCCCAGATGGTACAAAGGTATTCTAGGCAATATTCCTCCACCATGTGGAAAACAAAAGTGCCTCCATAGTGTAATTCATACACAAAATATTTATTAAAATAAAAGATTGCACTTACAAACGTTCTTTCATATAAGCACTGCTTTTAAAATCAACAAGCCAGCCGGTTCTTAGATGCTGCCCGTGTCTTCCGGGTCCAGCACAGAATGCGGCGACGTCAGCACATCGCTCCTAGAAAGAGTGGATTACCACCACTGGAATCTTTTTTAAATTTTTTTTATTTTTAATAAAGGAATTTTTCAAAAGTGTGTTTGTGTTATTTAACTATTTTGTACACTTTCTTTGTTAAATGGTAGGTGTAATTTTGTACCCCCTTACCATTTCAAACAGGGGGGCCGGGATCTGGGGGTCCCCTTGTTAAAGGGGGCTTCCAGATTCTGATAAGCCCCCCACCCACAGACCCCCACAACCAATGGCCAGGGTTGTGGGGATGAGGCCCTTGTCCCCATCAACATGGGGACATGGTGCTTTGGGGGAACCCCAAAGCATCCTCCCAATGTTGAGGGCATGTGGCCTGGTACGGTTCAGCACTCTCTCGTCCTCCCTTCTTTTCCTGTGGCCTGCCAGGTTGCGTGCTCGGATAAAGGGTCTGGTATGTATTTTTAGGGGGACCCCATGTCAATTTTTTTTTTTAATTTGACGCAGGGTTCCCCTTAATATCCATACCAGACCTGAAGGGTCTGGTATGAATATTTAGGGGGAACTCCACGTCAATTTTTTTTTTTTAATTTGAATGACTTTCAATGAGTGTTCTCTGTATTACGGGAGCCGACAATTCATTATAGCCGCGAGTGATTTTAAATGACTTTTTTTTCTGCAGAAATGACACTTTGTGCTGGAACAGTTCTAAGAAAACCCAAAACACTTTTTAGGACAGTAACTTGCATATTAGCCTTTAAAATTAGCACTTTAGATTTCTCCCATAGACTTGTACATGGTGTTCCGCGGCTTTTCGAATTTGCTGCGAACACCCCAAATTGTTCACTGTTCGCCGAACAGGCGAACAGGCAATGCTCGAGTCGAACATGAGTTTGACTTGAACTCAAAGCTCATCCCTAGAAGGTAGTGTAGTGTACAGTCAGTCGGTGTAGTATATACATTATAATACAGTTCAGAGTATATAGTGAAATTAGTGTAGTATATATAACACAGTTCAGAGTAAATAGTGCAGGTTAGTGTAATATATATAATACAGTTCAGAGTAAATAGTGCAGTTAGTGT
Organism: Lithobates pipiens; assembly: GCF_037356315.1. Taxonomy (NCBI): domain Eukaryota; kingdom Metazoa; phylum Chordata; class Amphibia; order Anura; family Ranidae; genus Lithobates; species Lithobates pipiens. The sequence goes on along the minus strand of NW_027507764.1, from coordinate 329,025,376 downwards.
AGTATATATAATACAGTTCAGAGTAAATAGTGCACAAACTGGATCCTTCTTTAAATTCCAGCAAGAGATCATCGCAGGCCTTTTGTGCCCCACCTTCCCAACGCAAATGCTGTAAGCCGGCTGCATGAAAGGCATTTTCCGTATGTCCTCCCTGGTACCCCTACCCAACGAGCCTCCTGTCCTGACCATCCTGGTCCTTGCATCGGTGAATGTTTTGAATGCTACCATACAATTGTGGTGTATTAGCGTAGGGTACAGCACCGCATAGACTAGGACACACTTTCACAGGGTCTCCAAAGATGCACATTTTGAGAGACTCGAACCTGGAACCAAACAGTTACAACAACTACAACCATTAAAACCACCACAACCATTACAGTTACAAATAAAAGTATAAAAAAAAAAAGTAAAAATAAATAAATAAATAAATAAATATATATATACCTACAGATCAAATTTGCAGCCACAAAATAATTAATAGCTGTGCAAACAAAGTCTCACCACATGGCCAATGACATAACACATGTATGAGGTGAATCTGGGATCGACAACTACAAGCATTATTTTTTTATATGTGAAATTGTTGTGACAATTCAGGACTGTGGAGCGCATGAAGGCAATGGAGGAGAGGGAAGGTCAGGGTAGGCAAAGAAGAGGGTGCAGGAGATGATCACCAGCAGCGTGACATACAGCAATGACACCTGCACCGTGATAGAGTCATCTGACACCAGCACCGTGATAGAGAGCACTGACATCAGCAGCGTGACATACAGAAATGACACCCGCACCGTGATAGAGTGATCTGACACCAGCACCGTGATAGAGAACACTGACATCAGCAGCGTGACATAAAGCACTAACACCAGCACCGTGATATACAGCACTGACAGCAGAACCGTGATATAGAGCACTGACATCAGCAGCGTGACATACAGCAATGACACCTGCACCGTGATAGAGTGATCTGACAACAGCACCGTGATAGAGAGCACTGACATCAGCAGCGTGACATAAAGCACTAACACCAGCACCGTGACATACAACACTGACAGCAGCACCGTGATAGAGAGCACTGACATCAGCAGCGTGACATACAGCAATGACACCTGCACCGTGATAGAGTGATCTGACAACAGCACCGTGATAGAGAGCACTGGCATCAGCAGCGTGACATAAAGCACTAACACCAGCACCGTGACATACAGCACTGACAGCAGCACCGTGATAGAGAGCACTGACATCAGCAGCGTGACATGCAGCAATGACACCTGCACCGTGATAGAGTGATCTGACAACAGCACCGTGATAGAGAGCACTGACATCAGCAGCGTGACATAAAGCACTAACACCAGCACCGTGATATACAGCACTGACAGCAGCACTGTGATAGAGAGCACTGACATCAGCAGCGTGACATACAGCAATGACACCTGCACCATGATAGAGTGATCTGACACCAGCACCGTGATAGAGAGCACTGACATAAGCAGCGTGACATAAAGCACTAACACCTGCACCGGGATATACATCACTGACAGCAGCACTGTGATAGAGAGCACTGACATCAGCAGCGTGACATACAGCAATGACACCTGCACCATGATAGAGTGATCTGACACCAGCACCGTGATAGAGAGCACTAACATAAGCAACGTGACATAAAGCACTAACACCAGCACCGTGATATACAGCACTGACAGCAGCACCATGATAGAGAGCACTGACATCAGCAGCGTGACATACAACAATGACAACTGCGCCGTGATAGAGTGATCTGACAACAGCACCGTGATTAGGGATGAGCTTCGAGTTCGAGTCGAACTCATGTTCGACTCGAACATTGCCTGTTCGCCTGTTCAGCGAACAGTGAACAATTTGGGCTGTTCGCAGCAAATTCGAAAAGCCGGAACACCCTATACAAGTCTATGGGAGAAATCTAAAGTGCTAATTTTAAAGGGTAATATGCAAGTTACTGTCCTAAAAAGTGTTTGGGGACCCGGGTCCTGCCCCAGGGGACATGGATCAATGCAAAAAAAAGTTTTAAAAACGGCCGTTTTTTCAGGAGCAGTGATTTTAATAATGATTAAAGTGAAACAATAAAAGTGTAATATTCCTTTAAATTTCGTAGCTGGGGCGTATCTATAGTATGCCTGTGAAGGGGCGCATGTTTCTGGTGCTTAGAACTGTCCCTGCACAAAGTGTCATTTGTGCAGGAAAAAAAGTCTTTTAACCACTTTCAGACAGGACCAATTTGCTGGTCAAAGACCAGACCACTTTTTGCGATTCGGCACTGCGTCGCTTTAACTGACAATTGCGCGGTCGTGCGACGTGGCTCCCAAACAAAATTGACGTCCTTTTTTTCCCACAAATAGAGCTTTCTTTTAGTGGTATTTGATCACCCCTGCGGTTTTTATTTTTTGAGCTATAAACAAAAATAGAGCGACAATTTTGAAAAAAACACATTATTTTTTACTTTTTGTTATAATAAATATCCCCCAAAAATATATAAAAAAACATTTTTTTCCCTCAATTTAGGCCGATACGTATTCTTCTACATATTTTTGGTAAAAAAAATCGCAATAAGCGATTATTGATTGGTTTGCGCAAAAGTTATAGCGTTTACAAAATAAGGATAGTTTTATAGCATTTTTATCAATAATTTTTTATTATTTTTTTTTTTACTAGTAATGGCGGCGATCTGCGATTTTTATTGTGACTGCGACATTGTCGGGGACCCATCGGACATTTTTGACACATTTTTGGGACCATTGTCATTTATACAGTAATCACTGCTATATAAATGCAGTGATTCCTGTGTAAATGACACTGGCAGTGAAAGGGTTAACCAGTGGGTGGCAGTGTAGGGGTTAAGTGTTCCTAGGGGTGTGTTACTAACTGTGGGGGGGTTGGGCTTTCATTTAGTGTACACTGATCTCTGCTCCAATCACATGGAGCAGAGATCAGCGTCACTAGTTGCTAGGCAGAATGGAGAAATGTTGTTTACACAGCATTTCCTCCATTCGGCCGCTCCGTGAGATGATCGCGGGGATGCCCGCGGCGATCGAGTCCGCGGGTCCCGCGACCGGACTCACGGGGGTCCCGACCAGTGCGGGAGCGCGCCGCCGGCGGCGCGCTCCCGATGGCAGGGCGGCATCGAATATTGGACGTACCTGTACGTCAATATGCCTGCCCGTGCCATTCTGTCGACGTATATCGTCGTGCGCTGGTCGGGAAGTGGTTAAAATCACTTGCGGCTATATTGTCGGGTCCCGTAATACAGAGAACACTCAATGAGTGTTCTCTGTATTAGCCGACAATTCATTCATTCATTGATAAAAAAATAAAAATAAAAAAGCGTGGGGGTTCCCCTAAATTCAATTACCAGGCCCTTCAGGTCTGATATGGATATTAAGGGGAACCCCGCATCAAATAAAAAAAAAATTGACGTGGGGGTCCCCCTAAAAATCCATATCAGACCCTTTATCCGAGCACGCAACCTGGCAGGCCGCAGGAAAAGAGGGGGGACGAGAGAGTGGCCCCCCTCCCTCCTGAACCGTACCAGGCCACATACCCTCAACATTGGGAGGATGCTTTGGGGGTCTGTGACCCCTCAAAGCATCTTGTCCCCATGTTGATGAGGACAAGGGCCTCATCCTCACAACCCTGGCCGGTGGTTGTGAGGGTCTGCGGGCGGGGGCTTATCAGAATCTGGAAGCCCCCTTTAACAAGGGGACCCCCAGATCCCGCCCCCCCTGTTTGAAATGGTAAGGGGGTACAAAAGTACCCCTACCATTTCACAAAGAAAGTGTAAAAATGGTTAAATAAGACAAACACACTTTTGAAAAATTCCTTTATTAAAAATAAAAAAAAGATTCCAGCGGTGCTAATCCACTTTTGCTATCCAGCGACGAATCTCCGGGGTCCAGCGATGGATGATCATATCCAGCGACGGGGATCTCTCAGTCCAGTGCTGTCCATACATCCGTCTTCTGTCTCCACTGCGGAGACACTGCGGAGATCTCAGCGCTGACGTTTCTTATATTAGGAGGGCGGGGCCACATGTCTCCTGACCCCGCCCCTCTGATGCTGGAGAGGGAAGCCAGGGGTTCCCCAGTGACGTATGGGTGACCCCGCCCCCTCTGATGTAACGCAGGTTTCCGTTACATCAGAGGGGGCGGGGTCACCCATACGTCACTGGGGAACCCCAGGCTCCCTTCACCAGCATCAGAGGGGGCGGGGTCAGGTGACGGGTGGCCCCGCCCTCCTAATATAAGAAACGTCAGCGATGGGATCTCCGCAGTGTCTCCGCAGTGGAGACAGAAGACGGATGTATGGACAGAGCTGGACTGAGAGATCCCCCGTCGCTGGATATGATCATCCATCGCTGGACACCGGAGATTCATCGCTGGATAGCAAGAGTGGATTAGCACCGCTGGAATCTTTTTTTTATTTATTTTATTTTTAATAAACAAGTGATTTTAAAAGACTTTTTTTCCTGCACAAATGACACTTTGTGCAGGGACAGTTCTAAGCACCAGAAACATGCACCCCAGGCATACTATAGATACCCCCCAGCTACGAAATTTAAAGGAATATTACACTTTTATTGTTTCACTTTAATCATTATTAAAATCACTGCTCCTGAAAAAATGGCAGTTTTTAAAACTTTTTTTGCATTGATCCATGTCCCCTGGGGCAGGACCCGGGTCCCCAAACACTTTTTAGGACAGTAACTTGCATATTACTCTTTAAAATAAGCACTTTAGATTGTGAACGTTCGAGTCCCATAGACTTTAATAGGGTTCTAAAGTTCACACAAAGTTTAGGTCTGTTCGCAGGTTCTGGTGCGAACCGAACAGTGGGGTGTTCGGCTCATCCCTAACCGTGATAGAAAGCGCTGACATCAGCAGCGTGACATAAAGCACTCACACCAGCACCGTGATATACAGCACTGACACCAGCACCGTGATATACAGCACTGACACCTGCACCGTAAGCAGCCCCAGGAGGAAGTCAGCATAGCACAGGGATGGTGGGAGCCTCTCATAATGAGCATAGCAGAGGGATGGTGGGAGCCCCTTATAATGAGCATAGCACAGGGATGGTGGGAGCCCCTCATAATATGCACAGCAGAGGTACAGCCCCAGGAGGAAGTCAGCACAGCACAGGGATGGTGGGAGCCCCTCATAATAAGCAGCCCCAGGAGGAAGTCAGCACAGCACAGGGATGGTTGGAGCCCCTCATAATAAGCAGCCCCAGTAGAAATATGACACCGCTCAACCTCTTCAAAGAGGAGGGTACGGGCATATAGTACGGTGTGCTTTTTTTGGACAAGGAAGTGAGCCAAATGAAGAAAGAAGGTCTGTGTGCTCGATTAAAAAATTGTTTATAGACATATACATGGTCTACTGGTCACATGTGTTGAATTCCTCCGAGATCCATGCCTCATTCATTTTTAGAAATGTGAGGTAGTTAACACTGTCGTGAGCTAGGCGAGTGCGCTTATCGGTCACGATCCCCCCTGCTGCGCTGAACGTCCTTTCGGACAGGACACTGGACGAGGGGCAAGCCAACAGTTCGATTGCAAATTGGGCAAGCTCTGGCCAGAGGTCAAGCCTGCCCACCCAGTAGTCCAGGGGTTCATCACTCCTCAGAGCGTCCACATCGGCCGTTAACCCAATGTAGTCGGACACCTGACGGTCTAGGCGTCCCCTGATGCTGGATCCGGATGACACCTGTCGATGGGTCAGCTGAAAGAATGACCTCATATCCGAAGTCACCAACACATCTTCAAACCGGCCTCTTCTTGCAGGGGCTGTTGGATTGGTACCCACAACTCCTTCTCTGGGAGTGGGAATTGCTCCTCTGCCAGCGCACGCAAAAGCAGAATGCAGCATTTCTCGAAGCAAGGCCTGGAAGTGCTCCATTCTGCCAGCCCTCTGTGACGGCGGTAACATTTCCGCCATTTTGTGTTTGTATCGGGGGTCTAAGTACGTTGCCACCCAGTACTGGTCCTTGACCCTTATGCTTTTTATACGGGGGTCCCTATTAAAACACTGGAGCATGAAGGCCCCCATTTGCACTAAACTGGAAGCGGTGTGGTGGCCTGGCTCCTGCTCATAATCCAGGATAATGTTGTCCTCTTCATTCTCCTCTCCCCATCCACACACAACAACAGGGATCCCAGAAAGCATTCTCTTCTTGCTCCTCCTCATCCGCCCCGGCATCATCCTCTTCAGACTCCTGTTGTTGACTTGTCTCAGATAGAGTAGCCCCCCCGGGAATTCATCCAGCATTGCGACTTCCTCATCTTCCCGCTCCTGCTCCTCCACAGCTTGATCAATGACACAACGCAGTGCACGCTCCATAAAGAAGGCATAAGGTACCATGTCACTGATGGCGCCATGGCTGCGACTGACCAGTTTGGTGATCTCCTCAAATGGCCACAGAAGTCTGCATGTGTCGCGCATGAGCAGCCACTGGCGCGGTGAAAAACCCCCCAGCTCCCCAGAACCTGTTCTGCCGCAGAGTTCATACAGGTAGACATTAACTGCACGTTTCTGCTGGAGCAGCCTATCAAGCATATAGAGGGTTGAGTTCTATTGCGTCGGGCAATCGCAAATAAGACGTCTGACCGGCAGATTGTGTCGCTGCTGAATGTCAGCAAGGCGAGCCATGGCCATGTAAGATCTTCTGAAATGGGCCGAGATTTTCCTTGCCTGCCGCAAGCTGTCCTGAACCCCAGGGTATTTGACAACGAATCGCTGCACGACCAAGTTTAAGACGTGTGCCATGCATGGCACGTGTGTAATTTTGCCCTGTTTCAATGCGTTAAGCAGATTGGCACCGTTGTCACACACCACTTTACCAACTGTCAAATTGAGCGGTGTTAGTCACTGATCTGCCTGTGAACGCAAAGCTGAAAGGAGTGCCGGGCCAGTGTGGCTCTTGGCTTCCAGGCACAACAGACGCAGCACGGCATGGCAACGTCTCACCTAGCATGTCGAGTAGGTTCTGGGGAGCTTGGGTGGTGCAGCTGAAGAGACACTAGCAGTGGAAAAGGAGGAGTCAGCCGAGGAGGAGAGGGAGGAGGATGGAGTAGGAGGAGGAGGAGGAGAAGAAGAGCCAGGCCTGCATGCAATCCATGGCGGTAAAACCAAATCTACACGGGTGCCACGGGGTTACATGCTTGACGGCCTTTAGAAGGTTCACCCAGTGGGCAGTAAAAGTGATATACCTTCCCTGCCCGTGTTTGCTAGACCACGTGTCTGTGGTCAGATGTATCTTGGCACCGACACTGTGTGCCAGAGATACATTCACTTGCCGCTGAACATGGCCATATAGCTCTGGGATGCCCTTCTCTGAGAAATACTTCCTTCCTGGGACCTTCCATTGTGGTGTTCCAATGGCCACAAATTTGTGAAAGGCCTCAGAGTCCACCAGTTTATATGGCAGTAGTTGGTGGGCTATGAGTTATGACAAGCCAGCCATCAACCGTTGGGCAAGAGGGTTATCCGGTGTCATAATTTTTTTACGCTAAAACATTAGGCCCACGGAAGCCTGCCTTTTTGCAGAAAAACGTGAGCTTGGCGTGATGGAAGGTGGAGTGGAGGACAATTGTGAGGAGAGAGGAGAAGGAGAAGTAGAAGACGAGGCTGGACAGTGAGAGCCTGGAGTGTGGCTTTGTGTGTTCCGTTGCTCCCACTGGGCTCGGTGATGGCTGCTCATGTGCCTTCTTAAGGCGGTCATCCCTAGGTGAGTGTTGGGCTTACCGCGACTAATGCGTTGACTGCAAAGATTGCAGATGGCAACGCTATTGTCAGCAGCGGATACGTTAAAAAAAGCCCACACTGCGGAGCCATGTGCCGGTGTCCTGGGAGCGCCAGATGTGACCGTACATGGTCGATGACTCGCTCCTGATACATTTGCAGTCTGCTTTGTCCCTCCTGCACAATGTCAGGCCGCGTACACACGGGCGGACTGTTCGCCCAACCTTGTTCGGCAAACAGTTTCATCAAACAGTCCGCTCAAAATTTGCATGAGCGGACTTGCCCACACACGAGCGGACTGTTTGACGAACAAGGTTGGGCAAACAGTTCGCTCAACTTTTGAAATGAACGGACTCGCCCACGTAAGGCGGAGGCAAATCCGCCCATTTCGAGCGCGTGTACAGGTAGGCGGGGCCCGCGAAGGAGACGTCGCGGGCTCCGCCGCCTGGAATGGGCTTAAAGGGGAACCCCAACGCCGAAAAAAATCGGCGTGGGGGTTCCCCCCAAGTCCACACCAGACCCTTGCCCGAGCACGCTACCCGGCCGGCCAGGAAAGGGGGGCGAGCGAGCGCGCCCCCCCTCCTGAGCTGTACCAGGCCGCGTGCCCTCAACATGGGGGGTGCCTTGGGGAAGGGGGGGCCGCGCGGCCCCCCCACCCCAAAGCACCTTGTCCCCATGTTGATGAGGACAAGGGCCTCTTCCCGACAACCCTGGCCGTTGGTTGTCGGGGTCTGCGGGCGGGGGGCTTATCGGAATCCGGGAGCCCCCTTTAAGAAGGGGGCCCCCGGATACCGGCCCCCCACCCTATGTGAATGAGTATGGGGTACAATGTACCCCTACCCATTCACCTGTGAACTAAAGTACAATAAAAAACACAACACAGAGAAAAAATATTTTATTGCACAGCCGGGGGTCTTCCGTCTTCGGGGGTCTTCTCGCCGGACTCCTCCGCTATGTGTGTGTAGCTCTTTTGCTAGCGGAGGAGTCCGGCTTTCTTCCTCCCCGCCGCCGGCCTCTTCTCCCGACTTCGGGGGTCTTGTCCCCCTCTTCGGTTCTTCTGCCGGGCCACCGCGCCTGGTCCGGTGGCCCGGTCTTCTGTCGCCGTCTTCCGTTCTTCTGTCGCCGCCTTCGGTTCTTCTGCCGGGCCACCGCGCCTTCTTGTAGCTCTTTTACAGGCGGTGGCCCGGTCTTCTGTCGCCGCTGTCGTCGCCGCCGCCGCCGCCTTCCGTTCTTGTTCTTCTTCTTGTTCTTCTTCTTCTCCTGGAGATGTTGACTCGACGAGCTCTCCGGCCGGAATGCCAGAGCCGCGCTGTGCGGTCACTTATATAGTGACAATGGGGCGGTGTCACATGGTATATGTCACATGGGTTGGTCACATGGGTTGATGTCACATGGGGACTATGACATCGTAAGGGGGCGGGGTCACCATGTGACCAACCCATGTGACATATACCATGTGACACCGCCCCATTGTCACTATATAAGTGACCGCACAGCGCGGCTCTGGCTTTCCGGCCGGAGAGCTCGTCGAGTCAACATCTCCAGGAGAAGAAGAAGAACAAGAAGAAGAACAAGAACGGAAGGCGGCGGCGGCGGCGACGACAGCGGCGACAGAAGACCGGGCCACCGCCTGTAAAAGAGCTACAAGAAGGCGCGGTGGCCCGGCAGAAGAACCGAAGGCGGCGACAGAAGAACGGAAGACGGCGACAGAAGACCGGGCCACCGGACCAGGCGCGGTGGCCCGGCAGAAGAACCGAAGAGGGGGACAAGACCCCCGAAGTCGGGAGAAGAGGCCGGCGGCGGGGAGGAAGAAAGCCGGACTCCTCCGCTAGCAAAAGAGCTACACACACATAGCGGAGGAGTCCGGCGAGAAGACCCCCGAAGACGGAAGACCCCCGGAGCTGTGCAATAAAATATTTTTTCTCTGTGTTGTGTTTTTTATTGTACTTTAGTTCACAGGTGAATGGGTAGGGGTACATTGTACCCCATACTCATTCACATAGGGTGGGGGGCCGGTATCCGGGGGCCCCCTTCTTAAAGGGGGCTCCCGGATTCCGATAAGCCCCCCGCCCGCAGACCCCGACAACCAACGGCCAGGGTTGTCGGGAAGAGGCCCTTGTCCTCATCAACATGGGGACAAGGTGCTTTGGGGTGGGGGGGCCGCGCGGCCCCCCCTTCCCCAAGGCACCCCCCATGTTGAGGGCACGCGGCCTGGTACGGCTCAGGAGGGGGGGCGCGCTCGCTCGCCCCCCTTTCCTGGCCGGCCGGGTAGCGTGCTCGGGCAAGGGTCTGGTGTGGACTTGGGGGGAACCCCCACGCCGATTTTTTTCGGCGTTGGGGTTCCCCTTTAAGCCCATTCCAGGCGGCGGAGCCCGTGACGTCTCCTTCGCGGGCCCCGCCTACCTGTACACGCGCTCGAAATGGGCGGACTTTCCGAGCGGGAACAGTCCGCTCATTTCGAAAGTACAGCGGACAAGCCCACACACGGGCGGACTGTTCGCTCAAACACAGTTTCAGCGGACAGTTTTTCGGAATTTCCGAAAGACTTTGTCCGTCCAACTGTCCGCTGAAACTGTCCGCTGAAAGCCCACACACGAGCGGACTGTCCGCCCAAACACTGTTCAGCGGACAAGGTTGGGCGAACAGTCCGCCCGTGTGTACGCGGCCTCAGTTATTCCTGCTTCTCCTCCCTATCTGCTGGTCCATATCTCCCTCTGAACTCCGCTCCTCTTCCTCTCTTGTGGGCACCCACATGACATCACTAGACACATCATCATCGACGTCACCTTCCCCACCGCTATAAGTAGAGATCTCGGAGTAGGCAGCAACAGCGGGGACCAACCTCCTCCTTGGGCTGATCTGGGTACTGTCGTCAGACTGCTGAGTAGCGGTTGTTGCTACCTTCTCTTCCTGATCCAATACCAAGAGTGGCTGCGCATCAGAAATGTCTTGATATGGATAGGAAAATAATTCCTGTGACTCAAGCGGAAGGTATGTGGTGGTGGTGGTGGTGTTGTTGTTGGTGGTAGTGTCTTTGGGGGTGCACATAGAAGAGAGTGAAGAAGAGGGTGCAGATCGAGAGGATGAGGAGGGTGCAGAAGAGTAAGGCTGAGTGAGCCACTCAACCAAGTCTGGTGCGTCCTTTAAATAAATTGAACGCACCTTCTGCAACTTCCCACTTTGGCTCAAGCCTGTTGCTCCTGCCCTACCCCTACCACCCCTGTGGAAGAGCCTGCCTCTTCCTCTGCCTGTCATTTTTTAAATGACCCTGTGACAAAACTCTCAGTCCCTATACTGATGAAGTACTGCTGCAGTATAGGGCAGCGGTCAGCAGTAGTGCACCTCAACCCTATGTATTGTGGACCTATACCAGTCCTTATGCGCTAAGCAGATTATGCGCTAAGCAGATTGGCACCGTTGTCACACACCACTTTACCAACTGTCAAATTGAGCGGTGTTAGCCACTGATCTGCCTGTGAACGCAAAGCTGAAAGGAGTGCCGGGCCAGTGTGGCTCTTGGCTTCCAGGCACAACAGACGCAGCACGGCATGGCAACGTCTCACCTAGCATGTCGAGTAGGTTCTGGGGAGCTTGGGTGGTGCAGCTGAAGAGACACTAGCAGCGGAAAAGGAGGAGTCAGCCGAGGAGGAGAGGGAGGAGGATGGAGTAGGAGGAGGAGGAGGAGAAGAAGAGCCAGGCCTGCATGCAATCCATGGCGGTAAAACCAAATCTACACGGGTGCCACGGGGTTACATGCTTGACGGCCTTTAGAAGGTTCACCCAGTGGGCAGTAAAAGTGATATACCTTCCCTGCCCGTGTTTGCTAGACCACGTGTCTGTGGTCAGATGTATCTTGGCACCGACACTGTGTGCCAGAGATACATTCACTTGCCGCTGAACATGGCCATATAGCTCTGGGATGCCCTTCTCTGAGAAATACTTCCTTCCTGGGACCTTCCATTGTGGTGTTCCAATGGCCACAAATTTGTGAAAGGCCTCAGAGTCCACCAGTTTATATGGCAGTAGTTGGTGGGCTATGAGTTATGACAAGCCAGCCGTCAACCGTTGGGCAAGAGGGTTATCCGGTGTCATAATTTTTTTACGCTAAAACATTAGGCCCACGGAAGCCTGCCTTTTTGCAGAAAAACGTGAGCTTGGCGTGATGGAAGGTGGAGTGGAGGACAATTGTGAGGAGAGAGGAGAAGGAGAAGTAGAAGACGAGGCTGGACAGTGAGAGCCTGGAGTGTGGCTTTGTGTGTTCCGTTGCTCCCACTGGGCTCGGTGATGGCTGCTCATGTGCCTTCTTAAGGCGGTCATCCCTAGGTGAGTGTTGGGCTTACCGCGACTAATGCGTTGACTGCAAAGATTGCAGATGGCAACGCTATTGTCAGCAGCGGATACGTTAAAAAAAGCCCACACTGCGGAGCCATGTGCCGGTGTCCTGGGAGCGCCAGATGTGACCGTACATGGTCGATGACTCGCTCCTGATACATTTGCAGTCTGCTTTGTCCCTCCTGCACAATGTAAGTTATTCCTGCTTCTCCTCCCTATCTGCTGGTCCATATCTCCCTCTGAACTCCCCTCCTCTTCCTCTCTTGTGGGCACCCACATGACATCACTAGACACATCATCATCGACGTCACCTTCCCCACCGCTATAAGTAGAGATCTCGGAGTAGGCAGCAACAGCGGGGACCAACCTCCTCCTTGGGCTGATCTGGGTACTGTCGTCAGACTGCTGAGTAGCGGTTGTTGCTACCTTCTCTTCCTGATCCAATACCAAGAGTGGCTGCGCATCAGAAATGTCTTGATATGGATAGGAAAATAATTCCTGTGACTCAAGCGGAAGGTATGTGGTGGTGGTGGTGGTGTTGTTGGTGGTGGTAGTGTCTTTGGGGGTGCACATAGAAGAGAGTGAAGAAGAGGGTGCTGATCGAGAGGATGAGGAGGGTGCAGAAGAGTAAGGCTGAGTGAGCCACTCAACCAAGTCTGGTGCGTCCTTTAAATAAATTGAACGCACCTTCTGCAACTTCCCACTTTGGCTCAAGCCTGTTGCTCCTGCCCTACCCCTACCACCCCTGTGGAAGGGCCTGCCTCTTCCTCTGCCTGTCATTTTTTAAATGACCCTGTGACAAAACTCTCAGTCCCTATACTGATGAAGTACTGCTGCAGTATAGGGCAGCGGTCAGCAGTAGTGCACCTCAACCCTATGTATTGTGGACCTATACCAGTCCTTATGGAATATCAGACTGTACCTCACTCAACCCTATGTACTGTAGCACCCTAGACCTTACCAGTCCTTATAAGGACCTTTGTGGAATAAGTAGGTTGTGAATGATTAGCAGACTGTACGTCAGTCCCTATACTGATGAAGGACTGCTGCAGTATAGGGCAGCGGTCAGCAGTAGTGCACCTCAGCCCTATGTATTGTGGACCTATACCAGTCCTTATGGAATAGCAGACTGTACCTCACTCAACCCTATGTACTGTAGCACCCTAGACCTTACCAGTCCTTATAAGGACCTTTGTGGAACAAGTAGGTTGTGAATGATTAGCAGACTGTACGTCAGTCCCTATACTGATGAAGGACTGCTGCAGTATAGGGCAGCGGTCAGCAGTAGTGCACCTCAACCCTATGTATTGTGGACCTATACCAGTCCTTAAGGAATAGCAGACTGTACCTCACTCAACCCTATGTACTGTAGCACCCTAGACCTTACCAGTCCTTATAAGGACCTTTGTGGAACAAGTAGGTTGTGAATGATTAGCAGACTGTACGTCAGTCCCTATACTGATGAAGGACTGCTGCAGTATAGGGCAGCGGTCAGCAGTAGTGCACCTCAACCCTATGTATTGTGGACCTATGCCAGTCCTTATGGAATAGCAGACTGTACCTCACTCAACCCTATGTACTGTAGCACCCTAGACCTTACCAGTCCTTATAAGGACCTTTGTGGAACAAGTAGGTTGTAAATGATTAGCAGACTGCAGCAGAAGGGCAGCAGTCAAGTATAATATTCTTTCTATATTTGGAAGAAAGAATATTATACGTGTACAAGCCTATTACCATACCAGTCCTGAAAAGAACCTTTGTGGACCTAATAGTAACAGCTACTGATTAAACTGACTGTCCCTCACTGCCTCACACACAGCTTCCTGCCTGTCCCTATATAAACTGACAAAACAGAGGCTGCTGGAACAATAACTTAACCACTTGCCGACCGCCGCACGACGATGTACGTCGACAGAATGGCACGGGCAGGCATATGGGCGTACATGTACGTCCCTGCCTTCCAGCGGCTGGGGGGTCCGATCGGGCCCCCCCCGGTGCCAGCGGTGGTCGGTATCCGTGCAGGAGCGATCCGGGATGAGGGGGCGGCCATTCATTCATGGCCACCCCCTCGCGATCGCTCCTGACGAATGGGAGTGAAGCATTACATCACTTCCTCTCCTGTAATGTAAACACAGGAGAGGAAGTGATGTAATCTCTCCTCCGTGTCGGTATTTTTCGTTCCGGCACCGAGGAGAGAGGATCGGTGAGTTGCACCAACACGACACTTCACAGTAGAACATGCCAGGCACACTCACACCCCCCCTTTACCCCCCGATCACCCCCAATTACCCCTGCCCCCCCAGTCACAGTGACACCAATTGCATTTTTTTGCATTGGTGTCATTTGTGACTGTAATAACTGTTAGGGCAGTTAGGGTTAGCCCCCTTTAGTTCTAATGTACCCCCCTAACCCCCCCAATAAAGGTTTAACCCCGTGATCACCCCCCGTCGCCAGTGTCACTAAGGCTGGGTTCACATTGCAGCGGTTTATGAGAACGGATGTGATTCGCACCGCACTGCAGTGCAAATCACATCCGATCTCTGTGCGATTCGAGTTCAGCCATTCGCCGCACCCGCCGCAAATTCGCACGGGACCCTTTTTTTGGTCCGCAGCAGAATCGCATCGCATGGATGTTCACACCATGCGATCCGAGTTTGCAGATCGCACTGCGATATGCGAACTGATCTGGGGGTGTCATTAACATTTCACTGACACTCCCAGCAGTTCGCATAGGGCAGTGTGAACTGCCGCCGGGAGGCATGCGATGCGGGAACCCGCCGCGGATTCGTGGCGTTCCTGCATCACTCCAGTGTGAACCCAGCCTAATAAGCGATCGTTTTTCTGATCGCTGTATTAGTGTCACAGGTGACGCTAGTTAGGCAGGTAGGTATTTAGGTTCGCCGCAGCTTTTTATAGCGCCAGGGACCCCCATATACTACCGCATAAAGCCCCCTGATTGCCCCCTAGTTAACCCTTTCACCAGTGATCACCATATAACTGTTACAGGTGACGCTGGTTGGTTAGTTATTTTTTTAGAGTTTCAGGGCACCGCCATTTATTACCTAATAAAGGTTTAACCCCCTGATCACCCGGCGGGTGTCATTTGTGACTGTAATAACTGTTAGGGCAGTTAGGGTTAGCCCCCTTTAGTTCTAAGGTACCCCCCTAACCCCCCCAATAAAGGTTTAACCCCATGATCACCCCCCGTCGCCAGTGTCACTAAGGCTGGGTTCACATTGCAGCGGTTTATGAGAACGGATGTGATTCGCACCGCACTGCAGTGCAAATCACATCCGATCTCTGTGCGATTCGAGTTCAGCCATACAGATAGTATGGCTGAATTCGCGCCGCACCCGCCGCAAACTCGCACGGGACCCTTTTTTTGGTCCGCAGCAGAATCGGATCGCATGGGTGTTCACACCATGCGATCCGAGTTTGCAGATCGCACTGCGATATGCGAACTGATCTGGGGGTGTCATTAACATTTCACTGACACTCCCAGCAGTTCGCATAGGGCAGTGTGAACTGCCGCCGGGAGGCATGCGATGCGGGAACCCGCCGCGGATTCGTGGCGTTCCTGCATCACTCCAGTGTGAACCCAGCCTAATAAGCGATCGTTTTTCTGATCGCTGTATTAGTGTCACAGGTGACGCTAGTTAGGCAGGTAGGTATTTAGGTTCGCCGCAGCTTTTTATAGCGCCAGGGACCCCCATATACTACCGCATAAAGCCCCCTGATTGCCCCCTAGTTAACCCTTTCACCAGTGATCACCATATAACTGTTACAGGTGACGCTGGTTGGTTAGTTATTTTTTTATAGTTTCAGGGCACCGCCATTTATTACCTAATAAAGGTTTAACCCCCTGATCACCCGGCGGGTGTCATTTGTGACTGTAATAACTGTTAGGGCAGTTAGGGTTAGCCCCCTTTAGTTCTAAGGTACCCCCCTAACCCCCCCAATAAAGGTTTAACCCCATGATCACCCCCCGTCGCCAGTGTCACTAAGGCTGGGTTCACATTGCAGCGGTTTATGAGAACGGATGTGATTCGCACCGCACTGCAGTGCAAATCACATCCGATCTCTGTGCGATTCGAGTTCAGCCATACAGATAGTATGGCTGAATTCGCGCCGCACCCGCCGAAAACTCGCACGGGACCCTTTTTTTGGTCCGCAGCAGAATCGGATCGCATGGGTGTTCGTGGATTCGTGGCGTTCCTGCATCACTCCAGTGTGAACCCAGCCTAATAAGCAATCGTTTTTCTGATCGCTGTATTAGTGTCACAGGTGACGCTAGTTAGGCAGGTAGGTATTTAGGTTCGCCGCAGCTTTTTATAGTGCCAGGGACCCCCATATACTACCGCATAAAGCCCCCTGATTGCCCCCTAGTTAACCCTTTCACCAGTGATCACCATATAACTGTTACAGGTGACGCTGGATGGTTAGTTATTTTTTTATAGTTTCAGGGCACCCGCCATTTATTACCTAGTCTCACTAGTGTACCCCTAAATTTAGGGGTGTCTACTTTCCAAAATGGGGTCATTTGGGGGGGGTTTGTGCCATCTTGGCATTTTATGGCCTTCAAAACTGTAACGCCCTTAGAAAGCCTGAAGGCGGTGCTTGGTTTTCGGGGCCCCGTACGCGGCTAGGCTCCCAAAAAGTCCCACATATGTGGTATCCCCGTTCTCAGGAGAAGCAGCAGAATTTATTTTGGGGTGTCATTTCACATATGCCCATAGCATGTGTGAGCAATATATCATTTAGTGACAACTTTGTGAAAAAAAAAAAAAAGTTTGTAATTTTCCCGCAACTTGTGGCAAAATATAAAATATTCCATGGACTCAACATGCCTCTCAGCAAATAGCTTGGGGTTTCTACTTTCCAAAATGGGGTCATTTGGGGGGTGATTGTGCTATCTTGCCATTTTATGGCCTTCAAAACTGTAATAGGTAGTGAGGAGTGAAATCAAAAATTTACACCGTTATAAATCCTGAATCCACCGTTATAAATCCTGGTTTTTGGGGTCCTGTTCGCGGCTAGGCTCCCAAAAAGTCTCACACATGAGGTATCTCCATACTTAGGAGAAGAAGTAGAATGTATTTTGGGGTGTAATTCCACATAAACGATGGCACGTGTGAGCAATATATTATTTAGTGACAACTTTGCGTATTTTTTTCAATCACTTGTGACAAAAAAATTAAATATTCAATGGACTCAGCAATTTCCTTGGTGTGTCTACTTTCCAAAATTGCATAAATGTAAAAAAATATATATATAATTCTTTATTAGTATACATACAATCAAAATATTTAAAAAAATATTGAAAATGATCATTTGGAAAAATACAAATCCATGAAGTGGTAGATGGATATAAATACATATAAAGCAACTCTTTTTACTACTTGACCCAACATTTCTGGCTTAATGCCCTTCCTCAGGGGTTAATGTAAGCATATAGAGTCAGAAGTCTGAAAAAGCTTATACTTCAAACATTAGTACACGATTAATAGACTTACATTGATTTAAAGTGAAGAAACACATAGCAGCAAGTGAAAATCATGTCTTACATCAAATGGAATCCACCTAATATCCCACATGATCACTGAAAAATTAACCAACAGCTAGATTGATGTTATGCAAAGATTTTACAACCCTCACTCCCAGGTATTACCAACGAGGATCCCATAAAGTCAATCAGTCAGGAGAGACCATAATAGGATAATCTAAATATTAAAAATAGATATATAATATAATATAATATAATATTAAATATATATATATATATATATATATATATATATATATATATATATATATATATATATATATATATATACACACATATATATTGTCCAAATAAACAAAAAAGAGGGAAAGGTTCATTTTTTTTAAATGAGACAATGCACAGGCAGGCGCATACCGCGAGATAGAAAAAGATATTTGCAACTCTTGGGGAATGTAGTTTGCTTTCCCACATGATACACTTTGTTTTTGCTTTTTTGTCTTTCTATTTGGGATTTCCTTCCCTTCGCCCTTGGTTCTTTTTACCACCCGGTGGGGGGGGGGCGTTTGGATATGTTCATATGAGCATTGAGTGCACTCGTATTTATTTCACTGCTTCACAGTGTTTCTGCGGATTCTGCCTCATTCGGGGCTGGGCTTTGCACTCTCTGAACAGGGGATCTCGCCCTTCTTCAGTCTCTTTTACGCATGCTCCGCCACTTTTTCCATTACTGCGCCATGGTGCGACTGCACATGCGTGTCTACGTCTTTGATATGCGATTATCTACATTATGGTCACAGTGACGTCAGTACGCAGTTGGCCCCTCTTTTGTAGTATATTTAAGCCGCTGGCGGGTTACACACATAGCTGCCACAGCTCAGTTTTCCAGTAGATACGAACTGCATTTTGAGCAATTTCACAGACAGGTACTTATTATTTTTCGCATATCGCTAAACTTTATTTTCCTTCCCCTTTTGTGATTAGTTTCTTACTCTTGGAGATTACATATCTTTTTATCTGTTATATGCACAGGAATACTTCCTGGATTGGAGGATCGACTATACCCCCCTATCTTCTGCAAAACAGATTTATGAAACTACATTCCCTGAGAGTTGCAAATATCTTTTTCTATCTCGCAGTATTCGCCTGCCTGTGCATTGTCTGGTTTCTCTGTAAATTTTTTTACCTTTCCCTCTTTTTTGTTTGTTTGGACAATATATGTGTGTGTATATATATTATTATTTGCACATACATGTGTATATATGTTTTCCAAAAAATAAAAATATTTTTTCTATTTTTAATATTTAGATTATCCTATTAAGGTCTCTCCTGACTGATTGATTTTGCGGGATCCTCTTTGGTAATACCTGGGAGTGAGGGTTGGAAAATCTTTGCATAACATCATTCTAGCTGTTGGTTAATTTTTCAGTGATCATGTGGGGTATCAGGTGGATTCCATTTGATGTAAGACACCTTGTTAATATGCATGATTTTTGCTGCTATGTGTTTCTTCACTTTAAATCAATGTAAGTCTATCAATCATGTACTAATGTTGGATGTATATGCTTTTTCAGACTTCTGACTCCATATGCTTGAATTAACCCCTGAGGAAGGGCATTAAGCCAGAAACGGGCTCAAATAGGGTCAAGTAAAAAGAGTTGCTTTATATGTATTTACATCCATCTACCACTTCATGGATTTGTATTTTTACAAATTATAATTTTCAATCTTTTTTAAAATATTTTGATTGTATGTATACCAATAAAGATTTATATTTTTTGTTTACATTCATGTGTTTTTGGTCACTTTTCAAAGTCCCACTTCTTTGGGGGTTGTTTCTTCTATGTATACCCGGCATGTGGTGACTGAAAACTATAATTTTTCTGTGAATGCGGGATCTCTTTTCCACTTTCCAAAATTGGGTCATTTGGGGGGGTTTGTACTGCCCTGCCATTTTAGCACCTCAAGAAATAAGACAGGCAGTCACACTAATATGGGGGCAATCAGGGGGTTAAACCTTTACCTTTATTAAGTAATATATGGGTGTACCTGATACTATAAAAGCCTGACGGTGAAACAAATCAACAAACTGCCTAACTAGAGTCATCAGTGACACAAATATGGCAATCAGAAAAATGATTGATTAGTGACACTGGTGACAAGGGGCGAAAGGGTTAATTGGGGGGTGATCAAGGGATTAAACCTTTATTAAGGGGGGTTAGGGGGTACCCTAGACCTACATGGGCCTACTGCTAACTGCCCTAACACTTATTACAGTCACAAATGACACCAATGCAGTGATCAGGGAAAAATCTGAAAACTGCTATTTTTCCTGGTGACATAACCGAGTGACCTTGCCCCCTTCTGATGTAATGTGACACTGTCAAAGTGAAAAAACAGCAGTTGCCGGGAAGCCTCTTTTTTCCTTTTTTTAAATAAAGGAATTGTCAAAAACTGTTTCTTGTGGCTTTTACTTTTTGATGCTATTTTTGTTGAATGGGTAGGGGTACAATGTACTTGATACCCAATCACATGGGGGGGCGGGATCTGGGGCCCCCCTTGTTAAAGGGGGCTTCCAGATCCTGATAAGACCCCCGCCCACAGACCCCAACCACCTGCCAGGGTTGCCAGGAAGAGGACCTTGTTCCCATCGACATGGGAACAGGGTGCTTTGGGGTGGGGGTGGCAGAGCCCCCCGCCCCAAGGCATCCACCCCCCATGTTGAGGGCATGTGGCCTGGTATGGTTCAGGAGGAGGGGGTGCTCACTCAACCCCCCATCCTGACCTCCAGCCTGCATGCTCAAATAAGAGTCTGGTATGGATTTGGGGGGCACACCAAGTTTTTTTTTACATTTTGGCGTCTCCCTTAAAATCCATACCAGACCCAGTTCCGTTCCCCCCCCCCCCTCCTAATGTCTAGGTATGGTCAAATTTTCAATTACTCTCATTAAAACATTTGTATAGCTATGGCTACCTTAACCACTTCATGCCCACACTATAGCTGAAGCTATCTTCTGCTAGCTCTTTTACTAGCGGAGAAGCCCGGCTTTCTTCTTAGCCGCCACCCTCTTCTTTCGACTTCAGGGGTCTTGTACCCCTCTTCGGGGGTCTTGTCCCCTTTCTTCGGTTCTTCTTGCTGGGCCACGGTGCCTTCTTCTAGCTCTTTTACAGGCGGTGGCCCAGCCTTCTGTCGCCGCTGACGTGTCCCCGCCCATTATGATGTCACAGTCCCAGAGGATGCTATCGTTATCGGCCGATCTTGCTCTTCTGTAGTGGTTGTTGTCTGCGTGCCCTGACCGCAGTATACACCGCTATATTCACCTCACCTATATAGCTAGCGATATATCTTTCTTTTATAATAGAGCTTGCAGTCAGTGTTAGGAGCTTGTGCGTGCTGTCTGCGTGCTCTGTACCCAGTACACACCGCTATATCCACCTACATAGCTCTTCTCTATTTGAGCCATCTGCCATCTGCAGGAGTTATTGGAAGTTGTGTGTGCCTCCAGCACAGCACAGTATACATCTGTATTTACCCTTTATTGCTGGTGTTCTATAATAAAGGCATCTGCAGGAGTTAGTGGGTGTTGTGTGCCTCCAGCACAATATACACCTGTATCTACCCTTTATTGCTGTTCTCTAATAGAGCCATCTGCAGGGCTTAGTGGGTATTGTGTGCCTCCAGTACAGTATACCCCTTTATCTACCCTTTATTGCTGGTGTTCTATAATAAAGGCATCTGCTGGAGTTAGTGGGTGTTGTGTGCCTCCAGCACAATGTACACCTGTATGTACCCTTTATTGCTGTTCTCTAATAGAGCCATCCGCAGGGCTTAGTGGGTGTTGTGTGCCTCCAGTACAGTATACCCCTTTATCTACCATTTATTGCTGGTGTTCTATAATAAAGGCATCTGCAGGAGTTAGTGGGTGTTGTGTGCCTCCAGCACAATATACACTACCCAATTGCTGTTTTACCCAACTCCCTTCAGGCCATTACCATGTCTGGAAGGCCAGCAAGGAGAGGCAGACAGGCGCGAGCCGATAAAAGAGGGCAAGCAGGCTCTGTGTCTAGAGACAACAGTGCTGGTCATGGACGCGGTGCATCGTCATCAGCACGTGGCCATGGGACACGCTTGTCCTTCTTTTCGGCAGCTGGACATGTTGAGCCGCAACATGCCAACGACTTGGTAGAGTGGATGACCAAGCCCTCTTCATCCTCCTCATCCTCTCTCACACAGTCTCAGGGTACTAGCAAAGTAGCTGCCAACGCATCGTCTTCCCTCCTCTCAATGTCATCATCAGTGACTCCTTCCCTAGACCCACCATGTCCTCCTGAGGAGTCTCCTGAACTCTTTGAGTACAGTGTTGGGTACATGCTCCAGGAGGATGCCCAGTGTTTTGTAGGCTCTGATGATGACACTCAGCTAGAGGAAGGCAGTAGCGTGAATGCAGAGAGAGGGGATGCTCAAGAAGGACGGCAATCTGGCAGTCATGTTCCACAAGCTGCAGCATACTGCCAGGTTTGCTACAGCGATGAAGAGGGAGGGGATGATGAGGGCACTGACTCCACGTGGGTGCCTGGTAGGAGAGAGGAGGAGGAGGAGGAGGAGGAGGAGGCACATGTCCAACGAGGTAGGATGCCCTCCGGGGGCCAGCTTAGGGGCAGCACACCGACTGAATCACACCGCAGAGCTCCGCCTGTGCACGGCGCTGCCTCTGCACGTTATTCTAAAAGTTCTTTGGTGTGGGCCTTTTTTGAGATGAGTGCATCAGATCGCACCGCTGCTATTTGCAACATATGTCTCAAGCATATCTCGCGTGGCCAAAACATCAGCCACTTGGGCACCACATGCTTGACCAGACATATGTTGACCTGCCATGCAGGTCGTTGGCAAGCGTACCTCAAAGACCCACACCAAAGAACAAAGCGGACCTCTCCTTGCTCCTCATCAGCTGGCATCTCCAACCCCACTAGACCTTCAGTCCTCTCTGAAACCTGCTCTGAGAGGAATGAAGGTGTAGAATTAGGTGTGTCACAGCCAAGTGCTTCCGGGCACTCTGCTAGCAGTACACCCACGTCCGATTATAGCAGGCAAATGTCCCTGCCCCAGGTTGAATGCTAGCTTGGCTAAATTGCTAGCACTTCAACTGCTGCCTTTTCAGTTGATAGACTCTGCCCCCTTCCGTGAGTTTGTACAATGTGCGGTTCCTCAGTGGCAGGTCCCCAAACGCCACTTTTTCTCACGGAAGGCGATTCCGGCTCTCTACCGGCATGTGGAAGGCAATGTCCTTGCCTCGCTGGACAGGGCGGTCAGCGGTAAGGTGCATATTACCGCTGACTCATGGTCCAGCAGGCATGGACAGGGACGTTACCTGTCTTTCATGGCCCATTGGGTCACTCTTCTGGCAGCTGGGAAGGATGCAGGACAAGGTGCAGTAGTGTTGGAGGTTGTTCCGCCACCATGCCTCCAAAATGCTACTATTGGTTGTGACACACCTCTCTCCTCCACCCCCTGCTCTTCTTCTTCCTCCATGGCCTCTTCCAGTGCTCTGTCCTCAGAACCAGTGGTGCTCCGTAGGCGTTCCAGGGGCTACGCAAGTACGCAGGCAAAACAATGCCATGCCGTGCTTGCGCTGGTTTGTTTGGGGGACAGGAACCACACTGGGGCGGATGTTTTGTCAGCTCTGCAGGGGCAGGCCGAGAGGTGGTTGACGCCACGCCAGCTTAAGCCAGGAATGGTGGTTTGCGACAATGGCACCAACCTCCTCTCCGCCCTCCGACAGGGACAACTGACCCATGTGCCCTGTGTAGCTCACGTCCTTAACCTGGTGGTGCAGCGGTTCTTGGGCAGGTACCCGGGCTTACAGGATGTCCTGAAGCAGGCCAGGAAAGTCTGTGTGCATTTCCGCCGATCATTTAATGCCTGTGCTCGGCTGGCTGAGCTCCAAAAGGAGTTGAACCTGCCCAAGAACCGCCTTATATGTGACATGCCCACCAGGTGGAACTCAACGTTGGCCATGCTGCAGCAGCTGCACACGCAGCAGAGGGCCATCAATGAGTACCTGTGCAACTACGGCACCAGGACAGGGTCAGGGGAGCTTGGTTTTTTCTCACCACGCCAGTGGGGCATGATCAGGGATGCATGCACTGTCCTGTCACCGTTTGAGGAGGCCACAAGGATGGTGAGCAGTGACAGTGCATGCATCAGTGACACTGTACCTCTTGTCCACCTCTTGGAGCATACGCTGCGTGGAATAATGGACAGGGCACTTGAGGCAGAACAGAGGCAGGAAGAGGAGGACTTCCTTGCCTCTCAAGGCCCCCTTTATCCAGACATTGTTCCTGCTGTGCCACCCATCATACAGGAAGAGGATGAGGAGGAGGAAGAGGAGGAGGAGGAGGATTCTGTCAGCATGGAGGTGGAGGCTGGCACTCAGCATCAGCAGCAGCAGCAGTCTTGTAGGGATGATTTACAGTCCCAAGAAACCCGTGGACTTGTACGTGGCTGGGAGGAGGTAGCTGCGGATCATGTTGTCCTTAGTGACCCAGAGGACTCCGGACCGAATACCTCAGCTAACCTGCGCTGCATGGCCTCCCTGATCCTGCAAAGCCTGCGGAAGGATCCTCGTATTCTTCGGATCAAGGAGAGGGACCATTACTGGCTGGCCACTCTCCTTGATCCACGGTACAAGAGTAAGGTTGCCGACCTTATCTTGCCATCGCAGAGGGAGCAGAGGATGAGACATCTCCGGGAAGCCTTGCAGAAAGGTCTGTGCAACGCGTTCCCAGAGACTGGGAGGTTACAAACTCCTGGTCCTGGACAACGTGTTGCTGAGGCATCGGTCACAAGGAGCGGTGGAGAAGGTGGCCATCTGACTGATGCTTTCAGACAATTTTTTAGTCCGCAGCCCCAAGGTATGATCGGTTCCAGCAACCATCGCCAGCGTCTGATTTACATGGTGCAGGAATACCTAGGGGCAATGTCAGACTTGGACACCTTTCCCACCTAAAATCCTCTGGCTTACTGGGTCTTGAGGATGGATCACTGGCCAGAGCTTGCACAGTATGCAATTGAGCTACTGGCCTGTCCTGCATCCAGCGTTCTTTCGGAACGCACCTTCAGTGCTGCTGGTGGCTTTGTTACCGATCACAGGGTGCGCCTGTCCTCCGAATCAGTTGATCGACTGACCTTCATCAAGATGAATCAGTCTTGGATAACCCACAGCTACCAAGCACCTGAAGCTGATGTAACCGAATAATATTTTTTTAAATATCACATCCCTTCAAGACTGCCTATGCTGATGCTGAGTGAATGTCCTGTTATGTTGATTGTCTATCCTCTTCCTCCTCCGCTAATATGTTGGAAGAACATTTCTTGTTCTGGGTGATGCCATCAGCCCAATTTTTCTGCCCCTGTTTAACAGGGGTGTTTAATTACAATTTTTTACAAATTATACAGGGGTGATAACCCTTCCCTATGTTTTCCAAAAAGCTTAAAGATAGTTTTTTTGACTGGAGCTACACTTTAAAAATGTACCGGTTGAAAATGACAAACAGATTCAACTTAACACAACAAACCTACACAGTCCCTGTCTTGTTTGCACCGCCTGTATACTGCTGTTCTGAGTATATAGGGTCTGGGGGCCACACGCATTTCCTTTTTTTAATATGGGTACGGGGTTCCCCTTAATATGCGTACAAGACCCAAATAGGCTGGTAATGGGCAGGGAGGGCTACCCATGCCATGTTTCTCAATGATTTTCAACCATATTGCAGGAACCAGATATAACATTAAAACCGCAAGCAGTTTTAAATGGTGTTATTTCCGTTTAATGTAATTTTGTGCAGGGACTGTTCTAAACACGGGAAACACGTGGCACTTCACAGGCATACTACAGACACCCCGCAGGCACCATATTTAAAGGAATATTTCACTTTTTTTTTTTCACTTTAATCGTCATTAAAATCAGTGCTCCCGCCAAAACGGTAGTTTTTAAAACTTTTTTTTGCAGTGACCCATGTCCCCTGAGGCAGGAGGCAGGTCGCCAAACCCTTTTTAGGACACTATCTTGCATATTAGCCGTTAAAATGAGCACTTTCCAATTCGAACGTTCGAGTCCCATAGACTTCAATGGGGTTCTAACGTTCGTACCGAACGCGGGGGTCGTTCGCAAGTTCTGGTGCGAACCGAACCGGGGGGTGTTCGGCTCATCCCTAAACAGGGGTGTTTAATTACAATTTTGATGCAATGCTTTGCAGCAGGGCTAATTCCTGCAATAAAACTAGAGTATATCGGAGAGGTTGCAGTGTCGTGGCACCAGCACCAGTGCCTAAGGCCCAATTTTTCTGCCCCTGTTTAACAGGGGCGTTTAATTACAATTTTGATGCAATGCTTTGCAGCAGGGCTAATTCCTGCAATAAAACTAGAGTATATGGGAGAGGTTGCAGTGTCGTGGCACCAGCACCAGTGGTTTTTCTACCACTGTTCAACAATGGCATGTAATTACAATTCTTGATATAATCGTTAGACATGTGCATTCGTTTTCGTCCGAATGCATTTTCGTCCGAATTTCAGCTATTTTCGTTTTCGTTTTGACAAACGATAACGAAAGCACAAAATCCGAAAAACGAAAGATCCGACATAAATAAATGCTTTATTTTCGTTTTCATTGTTACAACAGTTCGATATAGAATAGGAGATTCGACATGACTCTGACAACAATCTGTGTCTATAGAACCTGTGTTCGAATGTGCCTAACCTTACCTCTATTAGTCCAAGATTATATAGAGAAAATATTCGACAGAGAAAAAAGATTTGACAGAGAGAAAAGATTCTGCAAGATACTGTCCTAAAAAGTGTTTGGGGACCCGGGTCCTGCCCCAGGGGACATGGATCAATGCAAAAAAAAGTTTTAAAAACAGCCGTTTTTTCGGGAGCAGTGATTTTAATAATGATTAAAGTGAAACAATAAAAGTGTAATATTCCTTTAAATTTCGTAGGGGGGGGTTGTCTATAGTATGCCTGTGAAGGGGCGCATGTTTCCCGTGCTTAGAATTGTCCCTGCACAAAGTGTCATTTATGTAGGAAAAAAAGTCCTTTAAAATCACTCGCAGCTATAATGAATTGTTGGCTCCCGTAATACAGAGAACACTCATTGAAAGTCATTGATAAAAAAATAAATAAATAAATTAAAAAAAAAGCGTGGGGGTCCCCCAAATTCAATTACCAGGCCCTTCAGGTCTGGTATGGATATTAAGGGGAACCCTGCCTCAAATTTAAGAAAAAATTTGACGTGGGGTTCCCCCTAAATATCCATAACCAGACCCTTCAGGTCTAGTATGGATATTAAGGGGAACCCCGCGTCAAATTTAAAAAAAAATTGACGTGGGGTTCCCCCTAAAAATCCATACCAGACCCTTTATCCGAGCACGCAACCTGGCAGGCCGCAGGAAAAGAGGGGGGGACGAGAGAGCAGCCCCCCCTCCCTCCTGAACCGTACCAGGCCACATGCCCTCAACATTGGGAGGATGCTTTGGGGGTCTGTGACCCCTCAAAGCACCTTGTCCCCATGTTGATGAAGACAAGGGCCTCATCCCCACAACCCTGGCCGGTGGTTGTGGAGGTCTGCGGGCGGGGGGCTTATCAGAATCTGGAAGCCCCCTTTAACAAGGGGACCCCCAGATCCCGCCCCCCCCCTGTTTGAAATGGTAAGGGGGTACAAAAGTACCCCTACCATTTCACAAAGAAAGTGTAAAAAATGGTTAAATAAAACAAACACACTTTTGAAAAATTCCTTTATTAAAAAAAAAAAAATAAAAAAAAGATTCCAGCGGCGGTAATCCACTCTTGCTATCCAGCGACGGACGGTCATCTCTCCAGCGATGTCTCATCTCATCCAGCGCAGCGAATCCTCCGTCCTTCTTCTGTCTCCGTGGAGGAGACACTGCAAGGATTCCGGCGGCTGACGTTTCTAATATACGGAGGGCGGGGCCACCCGTCAACCGGACCCCGCCCCCCTCTGATGCAAGGGGAAACCCGGGGTTCCCTGTGACGTAGGGGTGACCCGCACCCCTCTGATGTAACACAGGCAGGTTTCCGTTACATCAGAGGGGGGCTGGGTCACCCATACATCACGGGGAACCCCGGGTTTCCCCTTGCGTCAGAGGGGGGCGGGGTCAGGTGACGGGTGGCCCCGCCCTCCGTATATAAGAAACGTCATCCGCCGGAATCCTTGCAGTGTCTCCTCCACGGAGACAGAAGGATGGATCGCTGCGCTGGATGAGATGAGACATCGCTGGAGAGATGACCGTCCGTCGCTGGATAGCAAGAGTGGATTACCGCCGCTGGAATCTTTTTTTTATTTTTTTATTTTTAATAAAGGAATTTTTCAAAAGTGGGTTTGTTTTATTTAACCATTTTTTACACTTTCTTTGTGAAATGGTAGGGGTACTTTTGTACCCCCTTACCATTTCAAACAGGGGGGGGGGCTGGGATCTGGGGGTCCCCTTGTTAAAGGGGGCTTCCAGATTCTGATAAGCCCCCCGCCCGCAGACCTCCACAACCACCGGCCAGGGTTGTGGGGATGAGGCCCTTGTCTTCATCAACATGGGGACAAGGTGCTTTGAGGGGTCACAGACCCCCAAAGCATCCTCCCAATGTTGAGGGCATGTGGCCTGGTATGGTTCAGGAGGGAGGGGGGCCGCTCTCTCGTCCCCCCCCTCTTTTCCTGCGGCCTGCCAGGTTGCGTGCTCGGATAAAGGGTCTGGTATGGATTTTTAGGGGGAACCCCACGTCAATTTTTTTTTAAATTTGACGCGGGGTTCCCCTTAATATCCATACCAGACCTGAAGGGTCTGGTTATGGATATTTAGGGGGAACCCCACGTCAAATTTTTTCTTAAATTTGAGGCAGGGTTCCCCTTAATATCCATACCAGACCTGAAGGGCCTGGTAATTGAATTTGGGGGACCCCCACGCTTTTTTTATTTTTTTATTTATTTATTTTTTTATCAATGACTTTCAATGAGTGTTCTCTGTATTACGGAGCCGACAATTCATAATAGCTGCGAGTGATTTTAAAGGACTTTTTTTCCTGCATAAATGACACTTTGTGCAGGGACAATTCTAAGCACGGGAAACATGCGCCCCTTCACAGGCATACTATAGACAACCCCCCCCTACGAAATTTAAAGGAATATTACACTTTTATTGTTTCACTTTAATCATTATTAAAATCACTGCTCCCGAAAAAACGGCCGTTTTTAAAACTTTTTTTTGCATTGATCCATGTCCCCTGGGGCAGGACCCAGGTCCCCAAACACTTTTTAGGACAGTAACTTGCAAATTAGCCTTTAAAATGAGCACTTTAGATTTTGAACGTTGGAGTCCCATAGACTTTAATAGGGTTCTAAAGTATGCTATATACTAGCTCCGTCGAATCTTCTTTATACATTCGACAGACACCATAAGCCTTCAAAGACAGATTCGACCGTGATTCATGTGGATTTTCGGACGAATGCAATTTTTGAACGAAAAACGAAATAAATAAAAACGAATTTCGGGAGTAACTAAATAAATTAAGTTTTCAGACGAAAACGAAATTCCGAAACAAAATATTTTACTCTGCACATGTCTAATAATCGTTCACAGCAGGGCGCTCCAGCGCCCACCAAGAGTCACTTTGAGGGCTTACAATGTTGTGGCAAAACCAACACCTTGTTCCGCCATTTCTGCAGAGCATATAGGGAAGGCCCCTACTTTCAAACATCCAACTTACAAACATCTCCTACTTGCAAACGGAAGGAGACAACAGCAAGTGAGATGAAAAAAGATGTACAACAAAACAAATTATACAGGGGTGATAACCCTTCCCTATATTTTCCAAAAAGCTTAAAAATAGTTTTTTTGACTGGAGCTACACTTTAAAAATGTACCATTTGAAAATTACAAACAGATTCAACTTAACACAACAAACCTACACAGTCCCTGTCTTGTTTGCACCGCCTGTATACTGCTGTTCTGAGTATATGGGGCCTGGGGGCCACACGCATTTCCTTTTTTTAATATGGGTACAGGGGCCCCCTTAATATACGTACAAGACCCAAAGGGGCTGGTAATGGGCAGGGAGGGCTACCCATGCAGTTTTTCTCAATGATTTTCAACCATATTGCAGGAACCAGATATAACATTAAAACCGCAAGCAGTTTGAAATGGCGTTATTTCCGTTTAATGTCATTTTGTGCAGGGACTGTTCTAAACACGGGAAACACGTGGCACTTCACAGGCATACTACAGACACCCCCCAGGCACGATATTTAAAGGAATATTTCACTTTTTTTTCACTTTAATCGTCATTAAAATCAGTGCTCCCGCCAAAACGGGCCATTTTTAAAAACATTTTAGGCATTGACCCATGTCCCCTGGGGCAGGAGCCAGGTCCCCAAACCCTTTTTAGGACAGTATCTTGCATATTAGCCGTTAAAATTAGCACTTTTAATTTCCAACGTTCGAGTCCCATAGACTTCAATGGGGTTCTAAAGTTCGTACGAATTTGGGGTCCGTTCAAAAGTTCTGGTGCGAACCGAACCGGGGGGTGTTCGGCTCATCCCTACTAAGGACAACATGATCCGCAGCCACCTCCTCCCAGCCACGTACAAGGCCACGGGATTCTTGGGAATATAAATCATCCCTAAAAGACTGCTGCTGTTGATTCTGGGTGCCAGGCTCTACCTCCATGCTGACACAATCCTCCTCATCCTTGTCCTCTTCTTGTGTGATGGGTGGGACAGCAGGAACACTGTCTGGATAAAGGGGGCCTTGAGAGGCAAGAAAGTCCTCCTCTTCCTGCCTCTGTTCTGCCTCAAGTGCCCTGTCCATTATTCCACGCAGCGTATGCTCCAATAGGTGGACAAGAGGTTCAGTGTCACTGATGCATGCACTGTCATTGCTCACCATCCTCGTGGCCTCCTCAAATGGTGACAGGACAGTGCATGCATCCCTGATCATGCCCCACTGGCGTGGTGAAAAAAAACCGAGCTCCCCTGACCCTGTCCTGGTGCTGTAGTCGCACAGGTACTCATTGATGACCCTCTGCTGTGTGTGCATATATATGTCACATATAAGGTGGTTCTTGGGCAGGTTCAACTCCTTTTGGAGCTCAGCCAGCCGAGCACTGGCATTATATGATCGGCAGAAATGCACACAGACTTTCCTGGCCTGCCTCAGGACATCCTGTAAGCCCGGGTACCTTCCCAAAGACCTCTGCACCACCAGGTTAAGGACGTGAGCCACACAGGGCACATGGGTCAGTTGTCCCTGTCAGAGGGCGGAGAGGAGGTTGGTGCCATTGTCACAAACCACCATTCCTGGCTTAAGCTGGCGTGGCATCAACCACCTCTCGGCCTGCCCCTGCAGAGCTGACAAAATATTTGCCCCAGTGTGGATCCTGTCCCCCCAAAAAAACAGCGCAAGTACAGCATGCCATCTTTTTGTCTGCGTACATGCGTAGCCCCTTGAACGCCTACGTAGCTCCGCTGGTTCTTAGGACAAAGCACTGGAAGAGGCCATGGAGGATAAAGAAGAGGAGGGGGTGATGGAGAGAGGTGTGTCACAACCAGTAGTAGTATTTTGGAGGCGTGGTGGCGGAACAACCTCCAACACAACCGGGAGACAGCAAGGCTAAGTGCAGCAGACAGAGGTTAATCCAGAGGCAGGCCGAGGGTCAAACACAGGTATCAGTCTGGGAGCCAGCAAGGCTAAGAGCAGAAAGTCTGTTAAACAAGCCAGGGGTCAGGTCATTAGAGAATCAGTGTAGTCTTCAGGCAATCCAGGTCACAACAGGAAGTGGTAAACAGGAACAGGAAGCAGAGGAGCACAAGTGAGCTGAGACAAACCAGCAACTTGTCTATCTGCTAAGGCTCCTTTTATAGGCTAGTCAGGGAATTCATGTTATGCATGTGCTTGTGCGTACTCGCGCCCGCCACTCAGTAGGCCGCGAATGTGCGTGCGCCGGAGCCCCGATCCATGGTGAATTTGTGTGTGTCTTTGCGCAGGGAGATGGTGAGCTTTATCCAAATTACTTCCCTGATAGTAACGTCCCTGTCCATGCCTGCTGGACCATGAGTCAGCGGTAATATGCACCTTACCGCTGACCGCCCTGGCCAGCAAGTCATGGACATTGCCTTCCACATGCCGGTAGATAACCGGAATTGCCTTCCGTGAGAAAAAGTGGCGTTTGGGAACCTGCAACTGAGGAACCACACATTGCACAAACTCACGGAAGACGGCAGAGTCTACCAACTGAAAAGGCAGCAGTTGAAGTGTTAGCAATTTAGCCAAGCTAGCATTCAACCGATGGGCATGTGGATGGCTGGGAGTGAATTTCTTTCGATGGTCCAGCAGCTGGGGCAGGAAAAATGTGCCTGCTACAATCGGACGTCGGTGTACTGCTAGCAGAGTGCCCGCAAGTACTTGGCTGTGGCACACCTAATTCTACACCTTCATTCCTCTCAGTGCAGGTTTCAGAGAGGTCTGAAGGTCTAGTGGGGTTGGAGATTCCAGCTGATGAGGAGCAAGGAGAGGTCCGCTTTGTTCTTTGGTGTGGGTCTTTAAGGTACACTTGCCAACGAGCTGCATGGCAGGTCAACATATGTCTGGTCAAGCATGTGGTGCCCAAGCGGCTGATGTTTTGGCCATGCGAGATACACTTGAGACATATGTTGCAAATAGCAGAGGTGTGATCTGATGCACTAGTCTCAAAAAAGGCTCACACCAAGGAACTTTTGGAATAACATGCAGAGGCAGCACCCTGCACAGGCGGAGCTCTGCAGTGTGATTCAGTCGGTGTGCTGCTCTTAAGCTGACCCCCAGAGCGCATCCTGCCTCGTTGGAGATGTGCCTCCTCCTCCTCTCTCCTATGAGGCACCTATGTGGAGTCAGTGACCCCATCATCCCCTCCCTCTTCATCACTAGAGAAAACCTGGCAGTATGCTGCAGCTGATGGAACATGACTGCCAGATTGCTGTCCTTCTTGAGCATCCCCTCTCTCTGCGCTCACGCTACTGCCTTCCTCTAGCTGGGTATCATCATCAGAGCCTTCAAAATGCTGGGCATCCTCCTGGAGCATGTACCCCACACTGTGCTCAAACAGTTTGGGGGACTCCTCAGGAGGACATGGTGGGTCTAGGGAAGGAGTGACTGATGACATTGAGACGAGGGAAGAGGACGCTTGGCAGCTGCTTTGCTAGTACCCTGAGCCTGGGTGAGAGAGGATGAGGAGGGCTTGGTCATCCACTCTACCAAGTCTTCAGCTGCCGAAAATAAGGACAAGCATGTCCCATGGCCACGTGCTGATGACGGTGCACCGTGTCCACGACCAGAACTGTTGTCTCTAGACACAGAGCCTGCTTGCCCTCTTTTATTGGCTTGTGACTGTTTGCCTCTCCTTGTTGGCCTTCCAGACATGGTAATGGCCTACACGGAGATGGGAAAACCAGCAATTGGGTAGCTTTAGGTGCACACTGAGCAGATGACACAGTACACCGACTGTAATTAGTGCAGCTGCCTGCCTGTGTTACAGAAACAAAACAACACCAGCAATAAGGGTAGCTTCATGTGTATACTTAGCAGGAGGCACACAACACCCACTGTAAATGCTGCAGATGCCTGTATTACAGAAACAGAACACCAGTAATAAAGGGTAGCTTCAGGTGTATACTGTGCAGAAGGCACACAACACTTCTGCAGTTGCCTGTATTACAGAAACATAGCACCAGTAAAAAAGGGTAGCTTCAGGTGTATACTATGCAGGAGGCACACAACACCCACTCTAACTTCTGCAGATGCCTGTATTATCGAAACAGAACACCAGTAATAAAGGGTAGCTTCAGGTGTATACTGTGCAGGAGGCACACAACACCCACTCTAACGTCTGCAGATGCCTGTAGTACAGAAACAGAACACCAGTAATAAAGGGTAGCTTCAGGTGTAAACTGTGCAGGAAGCACACAACACCCACTTTAACTGCTGCAGATGCCTGTATTACAGAAACAGAACACCAGCAATAGGGGATATCTTCAGGTGTATACTGTGCAGGAGGCACACAACACCCACTCTAACTTCTGCAGATGCCTGTATTACAGAAACAGAATACCAGTAATAAAGGGTAGCTTCAGGTATATACTGTGCAGGAGGCACACGACACCCACTTTAACTGCTGCAGATGCCTGTATTACAGAAACAGAACACCAGCAATAAGGGGTATCTTCAGGTGTATACTGTGCAGGAGGCACACAACACCCACTCTAACTTCTGTCCTGCAGATGCCTGTGTAACGATATCACGTCCAGGACAGGAGATGTAACTAGTTGCCATTTTGTGTGGAACGCAGCCATGACAGCTTGGCTACCTTGTAAACTTACAGAAGAATCTGAACTCCCCCCTCCCCTGTCTTAGGAATTCCAAAGCTTTTAAAATCTTCAAAAGGAAAGAAGGTTATCTCAGCAAAGGAAGCAAAACCAGGCTAGGTCAATAAACAAGGCTCATGTTGCCTGGCAAGATATTCCGGCCTGTCGTAAAACTGTCACCCTCTCCATTCAGAGAACCAACAGATACCCGTCGTAAATTCCTCATACTACATAGGCTGCAGACAGATTAGTAAAGTTTTGAAACTTCAACATTTTTTATAACTTTCAAAGCCATCATAGCACAGCCATAATATGGATATATTTGGTTTCCTCAGATAATTTCTAACATTTCAAGTCTAGACACCCCTATGTCAGGTCATATGGGAAGCCACTGGGACCCCTTACTCCTCCTAGGTAACCCTGAAATGGGAAACCTATCATGTGTGGACTTGTTTTGAAGCAAATATCATGCTGATCACTAAAATGGATATCTGCAGTCTATAAACAATAGAGAGGCAGAGATATGAATATGTATCACAAAGTGTACATGGGACAGGGTCATGAGTGTAGACACCTCCCAGCAACCAACCCCTAAACAAGATGACCAGACGATTGGTCACTGGTCGCTGTCAACACCCCCTTTGATTTGACAGAAAAGAGGAGAGGCCAAGGCAATAGGCAGTTCTCCTTTTACCATCCAAGCAGGAACATCTGCCAAGTTTGAGAACCGTTGACCTTTGCTCATTGATCAAACTATGATCAACTCTCGGACATTAATTGCAAGTATTCTTCCTTCTCAATTCTACCTTATTTCTTTGTGGCTGTATATTGTCTTTATTTTTTGAAACATCCTTTTTCTGTAAATGTTTTATTCGCACCAACCTTGACCTTTTCATAATAAACCCTTATGTTGAAAAGTGTTAACCTTGTCTTTAAAGCTCTTGATGCAAACTATAAACGAACCTGTCTCTTAAAAGGGCGCTACTGTGGTAGAATAAGGCACTGAGCAGACCTGTCTGTGGTGGCAGTGTGTGTTGCAGGCGCTTATTCTAAACTTATAATTGGTATTGCTAAAATTACGAGTCCCCCCCGGCTCTGTCTTTTAAACGGGGGTGGTGGCAGTTAAAGGGTTAATTGTGTAATTAGCCCAGTGACAATCGCTCTCAGGCTGCCCGCACCTAGATTGTGGTCCCGCAAGCTGGAAAATCTTTGTGCTGGGTGCAGCTGAGTGTGGCATTGTTACGTAAGTGACAGCAGGGTGTGAGGTTGGCCTGTCCTTTGTCGCCAGCGAGGAGGGCATGGATCTGACACCCGCGTTCGTCACAGCCTGTATTACAGAAACAGAACACCAGTAATAAAGGGTAGCTTCAGGTGTATACTGTGCAGGAGGCACACAACACCCACTGAACAAGCGCTAGGTTCCCAAGCAATAAAGACACTGTCCCTTCCTATCGCGCTCTTTCCCTGACCGCCACAACACACTACACAAGGCCGCCTTCCTGCCGGCACTGTGATTGGCCAAGCATGTGGAGTCACAGTGCATGCTTGTCCAATCACGAGCCAGCAATGCACTGCGATGGCGCAGTGCATTGTGGGCCGTGAGCGCCACACGAATATGGCACGAACGGCCCATAGAGTTCTGGCTTTGCCAAACGGGAGAACAGCCACTGTTCGAGTCGAACATGTATTCGACTCGAACACCGAGCTCATCCCTAACCCTGGTGTTAGTCAAACCAGCACTGCAGTAACACATGGTGACGTGGCGAGTCCCATAAGTGCAGTTCAAGCTGGCGAGGTGGCAAGCACAAGTAGTGTCCTGCTGCCACCAAGAAGACAAAGACAGGCCCGTCAAGTCCATAGTGTCCTTCCTGCAGAATTTTCCAATCTTAATTGGGAGCCCACCACTTCTGCAACACCCGTACTTCCCCCATTCACTGGTCAACCTGGCATTCAGGTGG
Organism: Lithobates pipiens; assembly: GCF_037356315.1. Taxonomy (NCBI): domain Eukaryota; kingdom Metazoa; phylum Chordata; class Amphibia; order Anura; family Ranidae; genus Lithobates; species Lithobates pipiens. The sequence continues at coordinate 328,989,417 of NW_027507764.1, read as the reverse complement.
AATGGTGGTGATTTTACATCACTTGATTTTTATTCGCTGTTTTTCACCAAAGATCTCTATAGATCTATTGTGGACCAAAGCAATTTGTATGCTGGTCAATACATCGCTGCTAATCCACAGTCCTCCCTTGCCAGAGATTGGAAGCCAATTACGGTTTCCGAATGTAAGACCTTTCTGGGCCTATCCCTCGACATGGGCATAACGAAAAAGAGATACATATTGGTCCACTGAACTAATTCACCATATGCCCGTGTTCTCTGATTCCATGGCCAGTGCATGATATGAGCAGATCTTGCTGTTCTTGCACTTCAACAACAATGAACTCTGTTGTCCTTGGGGAGACCCTGGATACGATTTGCTCTACAAAATTCAGCCTCTCATAAACCACATCAACCAACATTTTGCAGACTTGTTTACTCCCCATCAAGTTGTCTGCATTGATGAGTCCGTGATTAAGTTTTCTGGCCACTTGTCATTCAAACAGTATCTTCCCAGCAAGCGTGTCAGATACGGGGTCAAGATGTATAAGCTCTGTGACAGGGCCACAGACTATACATGTAGTTTTATGGTTTACGAGGGAAGACATAGTCATGTAGAGCCGACAAACTGCCCTGACTACACAGGGAGCGCTGGCAAGATTGTGTGGGACTTGTGTGGGACTTGGTGTCACCCTTATTCGGAAAGGGGTACTATTTGTATGTGAACAATTATTACACGAGTGTGCCACTTTTTAATCACTTGTTTGATCATCAAATTGGAGCATGTGGCACCATGTGATCTAATCACCGGGGCTTTCCCCAGCGGCTTGTAGATTCCTGTCTTAAGCTAGGGGAGAGAGCCTGCTTGAAATGTAGTAACTTGCTCGCTGTGAAGTGGAGGAATAATACGAATGTTTTCGTTCTTTCCTCCCTTCATGCAGACATGACAATCCAAATTCCTACGGCATCTGGTGTTGTGGAGAAACCCCTCTGTGTCCACGAACATAACCAAAATATGGGAGGGGTGAACCTCAACGACCAGTTGTTGGCGCCGTACCTAATTGCCCGTAAGGCCAGACGCTGGTACAAAAAAGTGTCTGTATACTTATTTCAATTGGTGAATACAGAGCTTCAGAATGGACTGGATCCTTCCTTAAATTCCAGGAAAAGATCATCAGAGCCCTTCTGTTTCCAGATGGTGCTCCACCTCACCTTCCCAATCCAAATGCAGTAAGCCGGCTGCATGAGAGGCATTTTCCGTATGTCCTCCTGAGTGCCCCTACCCAACGAGCCTCCCAAAGAAAATGTTGTGTCGGGAGAAAGCATGGATATAGGCATGACACCCGCCATTTTTGTCCCTCCTGTCCTGACAATTCTGGTCTTTGCATTGGTGAATGTTTTTAACGCTACCATACACTAGTTGAGTATTAGCGTAGGGTACTGCATTGCATAGACTAGGCACACTTTCACAGGGTCTCCCAAGATGCCATCGCATTTTGAGAGACCCTAACCTAGAACCAAACCATTACAGTTACAGTTACAAATAAAAGTGTAAAAAAATAAAAAAGTATAAAATAAAAAAAACACAAAAAAATATAAAATAAAATAAAATAGTTGTCGTTTTATTGTTCTCTCACTCTCTATTCTCTCTCTATTGTTCTGCTCTTTTTTACTGTATTCTATTCTTCAATGTTTTATTGTGTTTTATTGTCAACCATGTTTTTGTTTTCAGGTATGCCATTCAGCTGCAGCACGAATTTATATTTCTTGACAGCAACAGCGTTTGCTTCCATGATATATAAAGCCATGACTCCAGCGCTGTCGCAGGTACCAACACAGTAAAAAAAAGAGAATATATGCTGAAGTATGGGGGCAGAAGGGGTGGAGGAGCGATTTGCTCCTAACTTTTAGGGCGGATGCCCCCATGCTTCGGCATATATATATATTTAGGCACAGGTTGTGTTAAAAAATGTTTGATTTTTTACAATTTTTTTTTGTATTTGCTTTGCAGGTATGGTCTTACTGTTATACTGTAATGTTACTTTGTTTTATTGTTAACCATCATTTGCTTAGCAGGTACGCCATTCAGCTGCAGCGCGGATTTATTTATCTTGACAGCAACAGCGTTTGCTCCCACGTTACATAAAGCCATGACTCCAGCACTGTAGGAGGTGATTTCACAACCACAGTTAAAAACAAAATGGTGCATCTTTTTTTCGTGCAGCCCACAGGCTACACACAGATTACAATATATGCCCAACAAGGACCAGCAACGTACTGGTATGTTGCTGGACTTTGAGTGGTTATACCAGAATGATGCCTGCAGGTTTAGGTATCATCTTAGTATCATTCTTTTCAACCAGCGGTCAGCTTTTATGTAAAAGCAATCCTAGTGGCTAATTAGCCTCTACACTGCTTTTACAAGCAGTGGGAGGAAATGTCCCCCCACCACCATCTTCCATGGTTTTCTCTGGCTCTCCTGTCCCAACAGGGAACCTAAGAATAGAGCCGGTGGTTCCACCAGCTGACCATAGTGCTGATTAGAGACCAGAACAGCTCCAATCATCTCTATGTCCTAAGAAACCAGAAGCTACGCGCACTTCATGACTTCGATTTCGCCGGATATAAACAGCGCCATTGGAAAATTGGGAAAGCATTTATCACATTGATCTTGGTGTGGTCAGATGCTTTGAGGGCAGAGAAGAGATCTAGGGTCTAAAAGACCCCATTTTTTTCAAAAAAGAGTACCTGTCACTACCTATTGCTATCATAGGGGATATTTACATTCCCAGAGATAACAATAAAAATGGTTAAAAAAATTAAAGGAACAGTTTAAAAACAAAATAAAAAAGCAAAATAAATAATAAAGAAAAAAAAAAGAAAGCACCCCTGTCCCCCCCTGCTCTCGTGCAAAGGCGAACACAAGCGTCGGTCTGGCATCATATGTAAACAGCAATTGTACCATGCATGTGAGATATCACCGCGAAGGTCAGATGGAGGGTAGTAATTTTAGCAGTAGACCTCCTCCGTAAATCTAAAGTGGTAACCTGTAAAGGCTTTTAAAGGCTTTTAAAAATGTATGTAGTTTGTCACTGCTGCACGTTTGTGTGCAATTTTAAAACATGTTGTGTTTGGTATCCATGTACTCGGCCTAACATCATCTTTTTTAACTTCACCAAACATTTGGGCAATATAGTGTGTTTTAGGGAATTAAAATGAAAAAAGTGGGTTTTTTCCACAAAAAAAAAGCGTTTGAAAAATCGCTGTTCAAATACTGTGTGAAAAAAATGAAACACCCACCATTTTAATCTGTAGGGACTTTGCTTTAAAAAAATATATCATGTTTGGGGGTTCAAAGTAATTTTCTTATTTTTTTTTATATTTATTCATGTAAACAAAAAGTTTTAGAAAGAGCTTTGTCTTCAAGTGGTTAGAAGAGTGGGTGATGTGTGACATAAGCTTCTAAATGTTGTGCATAAATTGCCAGGACAGTTCAAACCAGTCCCAAAAATTCCCACACATGTGGTATCCCCATACTCAGGAGAAGCAGCTAAATGTATTTTTGGGTGCAATTCCACATATAACCATGGCATGTGTGAGCAATATATCATTTAGTGACAACTTTTTGTAACTTTTTATTTTGTCATTATTCAATCACTTGGGACAAAAAAATAAAATATTCAATGGGCTCAACATGCCTCTTAGCAATTTCCTTAGGGTGTCTACTTTCCAAAATGGGGTCATTTGCGGGGGGGGGGGGGGTGTTTGTACTGCCCTGCCATTTTAGCACCTCAAGAAATGAGTTAGGCAGTCATAAACTAAAAGCTGCGTAAATTTCAGAAAATGTACCCTAGTTTGTAGATGCTATAACTTTTGCGAAACCAATAAATATACACTTATTGACATTTTTTTTTTACCATAGACATGTGGCTGAATACATTTTGGCCTAAATGTATGACTAAAATTGAGTTTATTGGCTTTTTCTTATAACAAAAAGTAGAAAATATCTGTTTATAACGCAAAAAAAAAAAATCGCAGAGGCAATCAAATACCATCAAAAGAAAGCTCTTTTTGTGTTAACAAAAAGACGCAAATTTAGTTTGGGTACAACATTGCACGACCGAAAAATTACCAGTTAAAACAGCGCAGTGCCAAATTGTAAAAAGTCCTCTGGTCATTGAGCTACCAAATGGTCTGGGGCTGAAGTGGTTAATATCAGTATTTGATAATAAACAGTAAATATATATATGATATATACCTATAATAAATGGCTGTGGCCATTTAAATCCACACATATATGATTCCAGTGTTATCATTTTATTAATATGTTCATTGATCTAATTTTATTTCTCCTGGTTTAATGATTATACTATACTAGTTTCCTAAATTGTACTTAAAAATGGGGTCTGATTCACTATTATTCAGGTCAGATTAATGGCAATCTTGTAATAAAAACAGTATCAATTCTAACATCTTGTTAATTATAATTTTGTTTTACATCCTGGCAGTTTTATTATTTTATTAACTGTTATGCTGGAACGAGACTAATCTTAAAAATCAAATACAATTCTAAAGTTCTAAACTTCAGAATATACAACAGCAAAAGTAGTTTTTAAAACGTCAAGTGCTACTGCTCTGTGCCAAGACACTGCCACTTTCATACTGCTCCTAAGATAATAATGTGCAAATTTAAGGATATGTGTGCTCTGTTGGAGTGTATGAACAAGAACAGTATGTTATGTAGCAGAATCAGTTTAAAACACAATTTTCATCTTGACTTTTTATTCAGAGTTTTATAAATTCCAGTTTCACAGCCTGATAAAAAAAAAATACAAGTGACTTCTTAACCATCAGTTCTGATTCATGTTGTAATATATTCAAGAAATCTCAAACTTCATGAACTGCTTTTCTCTCTATAGCCTGCCATCAACTATTTAATTTTAAAGTTTGGAACCATGCATGTGCCCTATTATTTGATGGTCGCCATATCTGTCCTCTCATCAGGAATAACGAACTCATGTATATATTGTATAAAGTTAGCACTTGTAGAAAGTACTGCATAGAAGCTAAACCAAATCTCCAGGTCTACAGATTAGTAGACTATCATTTTAGTAAACTTAGTATACTGTATAACAAGAAACAGTTGCATAAAGCAACTTTTTTATAATCTAAAAGAATATTTATGTAGTATCTGTAACTGCTGATACCAACATGAGCAAGGGGAGCCATTCTAATTAATTGGCAATTCAGACTTATTCTCTTCCTTAAGAAAAAACATAACACTTTGCAAATGCCTCTTTCATAGTAACTTACCACTTAGCAAATATGCTTACTGACAATTTATTGTTCACTTACTTTTAGAGGGACAGATAGACCTCTAGTACACAGCAGACAGACAAGTATACATAGTTATAAAAAGGCAACTTACAGTGGTGTGAAAAAGTGTTTGCCCCCTTCCTCATTTCCTGTTCCTTTGCATGTTTGTCACACTTAAGTGTTTCGGAACATCAAACCAATTTAAACAATAGTCAAGGACAACACAAGTAAACACAAAATGCAATTTGTAAATGAAGGTGTTTATTATTAAAGGTGAAAAAAAATCCAAACCATCATGGCCATGTGTGAAAAAGTGGTTGCCCCCCTTGGTAAAACATACTATAACTGTGGTTGTCCACACCTGAGTTCAATTTCTCTAGCCACACCCAGGCCTGATTATTGCCACACCTGTTCACAATCAAGGCATCACTTAAATAGGAGCTGCTTGACACAGTAAGGTCCACCAGAAAATCCTTAAAATCTACACATCATGCCGAGACCCAAAGAAATTCAGGAACAATTGAGAAAGAAAGTAATTGAGATCTATCAGTCTTGAAAGGGTTATAAAGCCATTTCCAAAGCTTTGGGAATCCAGCGAACCACAGTGAGAGCCATTATCCACAAATGGCGAAGACATGGAACAGTGGTGAACCTTCCCAGGAGTGGCCGGCCGCCCAAAATTACCCCAAGAGCGCAGCGATGACTCATCCAAGAGGTCACAAAAGACCCCACAACAACGTCCAAAGGAACTGCAGGCCTCACTTGCCTCAGTTAAGGTCAGCGTTCATGCCTCCACCATCAGGAAAAGACTGGGCAAAAATGGCCTGCATGGCAGAGTTCCAAGGAGAAAACCACTGCTGAGCAAAAAGTACATCAAAGCTCGTCTCAATTTCTCCACAACACATCTTGATGATCCCCAAGACTTTTGGGACAACATTCTGTGGACCGATGAGACAAAAGTGGAACTCTTTGGAAGGTGTGTGTCCAAGTATATCTGGCGTAGAAGGAACACTGCATTTCATAAAAAAGAACATTATACCAACAGTAAAATATGGTGGTGGTAGTGTGATGGTCTGGGGCTGTTTTACTGCTTCAGGACCTGGAAGACTTGCCGTGATAAAAGGAACTATGAATTCTGCTGTCTACCAAGAGATCCTGAAGGAGAATGTCCGACCATCTGTTCGTGTACTCAAGCTGAAACGAACTTGGGTTCTGCAGCAGGACAATGATCCTAAACACACCAGCAAGTCCACCACGAATGGCTGAAGAAAAACAAAATGAAGACTTTGGAGTGGCCTAGCCAAAGTCCTGACCTGAATCCTATTGAGATGTTGTGGTATGACCTTAAAAAGGCCGTTCATGCTCGAAAACCCTCTAATGTAACTGAATTAGGACAATTCTGCAAAGATGAGTGGGCCAAAATTCCTCCAGGACGCTGTAAAAGCCTCATTGCACGTTATCGCAAACGCTTGGTTGCAGTTGTTGCTGCTAAGGGTGGCCCAACCAGTTATTAGGTTTAGGGGGCAATCACTTTTTCACACAGGGCCATGATGGTTTGGATTTTTTTTCACCTTTAATAATAAACACCTTCATTTACAAATTGCATTTTGTGTTTACTTGTGTTGTCCTTGACTATTGTTTAAATTGGTTTGATGTTCCGAAACACTTAAGTGTGACAAACATGCAAAGGAACAGGAAATGAGGAAGGGGGCAAACACTTTTTCACACCACTGTAAATGATATACAAACAGTCAAGAATAGAAGTCACTGGATAAAAGACAAAACGGGTCACAAAACAAACAAAAAAAAAACAGAATCAGAAAATGAAGCAAATACAAGATCAGGGTATACAAGACAAAAGACCCTGGAACAAATGTAGAGACATGCAAATGGAAAATTGTTATCAAATACTTACCGTCATTTTCCTTTCCTGGCCCATCCATCTGTCAGCACACATTGGGTTAACACCTCCTCTGAAGCCCCATACAAACACCTTTTATTATATAAATAAAAGACAGCCTTTCCCCAACTAAGGCATTCGATAACCCAGCCAGCGACAGGCCACTGGGGAGGGAGTCCTGTGCTGATGTGAGAATGGGCCAGGAAAGGAAAATTACAATAAGTATTTGATAACAATTTTCTGTTATCCTGGCCTAACCTCAAGTCAGCACACAACAGGATATAAAAAATAGAGAAAAATCTGCGCTTAGTAAGCCTTAAAATAAAACAAGCAGCTAAAAAATTACCAGTTAAAACAAGCAAAATTGACGTCCTTTTTTCCCTACAAATAGAGCTTTCTTTTGGTGGTATTTGATCACCCCTGCGTTTTTTATTTTTTGCGCTATAAACAAAAATAGAGTGACAATTTTGAAAAAAACACATTCTTTTTTACTTTTTGTTATAATAAATATCCCCCAAAAATATATAAAAAAAAAACATTTTTTCCCCTCAGTTTAGGCCGATACGTATTCTTCTACATATTTTTGGTAAAAAAAACGCAATAAGCGATTATTGATTGGTTTGGGCAAAACTTATAGTGTTTACAAAATAGGGATAGTTTTATGTCATTTTTATTAATAATTTTTTATTATTTTTTTTTATTACTAGTAAAGGCGGCGAGCAGCGATTTTTATTGTGACTGCGACATTATGGCGGACACGTTGGACATTTTTGACACATTTTTGGGACCATTGTCAGTTATACAGCAATCACTGTTATACAAATGCAGTGATTCCTGTGTAAATGACACTGGCAGTGAAGGGGTTAACCAGTGGGTGGCAGTGTAGGGGTTAAGTGTTCCTAGGGGTGTGCTACTAACTGTGAGGGGTTGGGCTTTCATTTATTGAACACTGATCTCTGCTCCAATCACATGGAGCAGAGATAAGCGTCACTAGTTGCTAGGCAGAATGGAGAAATGCTGTTTACAACGGCATTTCTCCATTCAGCTGTCCCGTGAGACGATCGCGGGTATGCCCGCGACCGGACTCACGGGGGTCCCGACCAGCACGCGAGCGTGCCGCTGGTGGCGCGCTCACGATGGCAGGGCGGCATTGAAGATTGGACGTACCTGTACGCCAATATGCCTGCCCGTGCCATTCTGCCAACGTACATCGGTGTGCGCTGGTCGGGAACCGGTTAAATGATAATAGATATTAAAGTGACTGCTCTATTTAAAGTGCAAATATACTACAGAAATCAAGTGTCAATCAAATATATGAAATTCAATAGCAGATGTTAAAGTTGACCGAATGGCACGGGCAGGCATATTGGCGTACATGTACTTCCAATCTTCAATGCCGCCCTGCCATCAGGAGTGCGCCGCCGGCGGCGCGCTCCCGCGCTGGTCGGGACCCCCGTGAGTCGGGTCGCTGGACCCGCAGACTCGATCACCGCGGGTATACCCGAGATCACCTCACGGGACGGCTGAATGGAGGAAATGCCGTGTAAACAGAATTTCTCCATTCTGCCTAGCAACTAGTGACGCTGATCTCTGCTCCATGTAATTGGAGCAGAGATCAGTGTTCACTAAATGAAAGCCCACCCCCCCCACAGTTAGTAACACACCCCTAGGAACACTTAACCCCTACACTGCCACCCACTGGTAAACCCCTTCACTGCCAGTGTCATTTACACAGGAATCACTGCATTTATATAGCAGTGATTACTGTATAAATGACAATGGTCCCAAAAATGTGTCAAAAATGTCCGATGGGTCCCCCACAATGTCGCAGTCACAATAAAAATCGCTGATCACCGCCATTACTAGTAAAAAAAAAAAAATTATTAATAAAAATGCTATAAAACTATCCCTATTTTGTAAATGCTATAACTTTTGCGCAAACCAATCAATAATCGTTTATTGCGATTTTTTTTAACCAAAAATATGTAGAAGAATACGCATCGGCCTAAACTGAGGGAAAAAAATGTTTTTTTATATATTTTTGGGGGATATTTATAATAACAAAAAGTAAAAAATAATGCGTTTTTTTCAAAATTGTTGCTCTATTTTTGTTTATAGCGCAAAAAATAAAAACCGCAGGGGTGATCAAATACCACCAAAAGAAAGCTCTATTTGTGGGAAAAAAAGGAACGTCAATTTTGTTTGGGAGCCACGTCGCACGTCCGCGCAATTGTCAGTTAAATTGACGCAGTGCCGAATCGCAAAAAGTGGTCTGGTCTTTGACCAGCAAAATGGTCCGGTCTGTAAGTGGTTAAATTAAAGTGCAGATATACTACAAAGTAAAATATCAATCAAATATATGAAATTCAATACCAAAGCTATACACCGCGAAATCTGTGAAAATATGCAGTGAAAAAATAAATAAAAAAATCTAAATAAATAATTTTCATCTGTGAATAAAGTGCCCATATAAAAATGAAAAAAATGAAAAAAATCAACGTGAATAAAGTTCATCTATAAATAAAATGTCCATATATGTGAAAATAATTAATCAACAAAATCATGTGCATAAAAAACACAATGTGACTTGATAATTTTAACTCGTTCAATTTGACCACGTAGAACCCATCACCTCTAATCACCAATCATAATATGGAGGCTTACCAGATCCCCAGTGACCCCCTTTTTAGGGGAGGCCAGAAAAGGCACATCAGATCACAGAGCCCACTACCGATGTCCAGGTGCCAAGGATTATTCCAATCCTACTGGTGTCTCCTATTTCTGGGACTTGGCTGGTCACTTATGGCAGATTTCCAATATCTATCACAAAACAAAAAATGCTCCAATCGTGTGATACAGTTATAGCAGAGGATTTTTTAGAAGCTTAAATGCTCAAACAGTTAAAAAGAATCCACCGAGTCATAGACAAAAAAATTAAACATATTTAAAAACAACAGACTGCTAGCACAAAAAAAAACTCCTCAATAAGAGTTTAAAATGCGATTGCACATGCGCAAGGAGTGTGGGCGTGGCTACCCGATGATTGTTTCGTCAAAGGTCTGACATCAAAGTTTGCAATTGTTTCAAAGCAGAAAGGCCTACTTCCTGCATGCCAATCTAATCACCCTGGTAACTCAACAGTGTATGACCCTTGAGGGCCTGATGGCTAATGCAAAGATTGTACACTGTCCTCATTTGGCCAAGTGCACTGTTAGTAACTCAACCACATGTAAGAAACTGAAGTCTTCCTGCTGTGCACTCAGTGACTCTCTTGTGAAAACTCAGAGGGACTACTTCCCAGTTTTTCTGGAAACTGGATACTACTTTAAAATTGAACTTTGGAGATAGAAAAAAAAAAACACCAAAGGGCTCTTGCAGGAAAGAGCAGGAAACACAGGAGAGAAAGCTTTTGCTGAGCAAACAAAACAAACTTCTTCCATAGCACTGTGAACCTATCTTGTATGATGGAGTCTTTGCTTTGGTATCTTGTTGCAAATATCATAAGCTGCATGTTCAATGGAGTCTCCCTGAGGACTACTGCTGGAAAGCCCCATAGGGCCAATATTGGTTTGAGGCACTTGTTGAAAAATATTCTGCCTAACCAAGCCAATATTTGATTTTGCCTTCCTGGCAAGAAGACCAACCTTAACTGACTGCAAGTGGTTCTCTGTTCCACAAAATGTTTCTTTGTAAGATGTAAAATAAGAAAAGACTTTTGCTGTCTCCTTGTCAGGCAATTTAGACAACTACTGTCTTATTGTCAACCTTACTCAGGCCCCCTTGAAGATCCTGATCAAGATACTTGGGGAGTCTGCACTCCACTTCGCTCCAATGGCCTTGTACTTGTTTCCTGGCCTGAGAGGCATGCCCTGAAAAAAGCACAGTGGTGATGTCCAAAATTCCAGTTCTTGCTGAATTTGTATAGGCACAAAGATTTTCTGATCCATAGACAGCCCAGCTCATAGACTAAAAAGGCAAATTGAAAGGTTCTCATGTGCCACCTGGCCCAAGGTACCACCACTGCCAACAAGATCTTCAAAAAAATTCCTGGGGCTGTGCCAATTCTGTAAAAGGCAGACACCTGAACTCGAAGTGACATCTGGCCACAGCAAATCTCACATGCCTCTGGTGCTCGGCATTGATTGGTACATGGAATTATGAGTCAGCAAGTCGATTGATACCAACTGGCCCTCCTGCTGAACTGTTTCTTTGACTGTCTGCATGGACTCCATCTCAAAATGCACCCTGAGCTGAGCAAAGCATTTCCTATCATGCGGGCATAAACGCATGTGAGCTTGTGCCACAGGGGGTGCTCAGCCAATTTTCTTGATCCTGTCCCTTCACAGAGAGAGGGGGAAAAGCACTCCCAACTGCAGATCTCCAATATCATTTACTTCATTGCATAGCGACAAGAGATTACCATCCCCATGCTGCCCATCTCCCCGTCCCCTGTGACATCATTCACAGACACTCTCAGACTGACAATAAAGCCCGGAGAACAGAACGGGGAGCTGCATATAAATAGACAGGGAAAAAACCCAAGGGAGAGGCCACCATAACATTGCAGAGCTTTTATAATACCACACCTGTACAATATCAATGCTGTTTAACGGCTTGAGATCCGCACTATAGCCGAATGACGGCTACAGCGCGGACCTGCTTTGCCGGGACTACGTCTATTGACATTGTTCCGTGCACGAGCGGCCTGCGCGCCCCCTGTGATCGGCGAGTCTATGAGACTTGCCTGATCACAGATCGGAGCAAGGGGTCGATTCCCGACCCCTTACCACGTGATCAGCTGTCAGCCAATGACAGCTGATCATGTGATCACAACAGAGCCGGTGATTGGCTATTTTTCCTATTTCTATTATGAAGCCATCAGAGGTCACACTACCTTAATCTTCATACACATGGCTTTTAGTATATCACAGATTGAGCCAGGATCATTTTACTTTCAACCAGAACAGTAAGAGGGCAATACCCACAGAGTGAAACATCTTTTATGAATAATCAACTTTAACAAACATTCAAAATGAAAATCTACATTTCTTGATCATACATCACGGGACACAGGAGCTCATTACATAGTGGGTTATATAGGCACCTCTGGTGATTGGACACTGGTTAACCCCAATTAAGGAGAATACCTCCCCTATATAATCCCTCCCAAATGGGAGGCACCTCAGTTTTTTCGCCAGTGTCTATGGTGGTTGGTCACGTAAAACATGTGCTATGAAAGAAAGCTCTGTGCAGGTCCCTGCGGGGGCCTAAGGGCTACAACAAACCAGATCCATATCTCGGGCTGATATATTGACTCCCAAGATGGTATGGTACCCGGGCCTCGTCATCCGAAGAAACTAGGTTTTGCCTGTAAGTCCTCTCCTATTGGAAGACTGGGCTCTGGGAAAACCAGACTTGGTGTACTATTTACATAGTGGCACAAAAGTTTCTGGCAGAGTCTTTTACAAGGTCCAGGTAGGAGGTTCTTCTGAGAAAGAACCCCAAAAAAACCTGAAGGTTGGCACAACTCTGCCCGCCGTGATGGGTGAAGGCTGGAATCTGTCTGTTTTAGCAATTCCTGCGGCGAGGACAGGTAAGGGAAGTTAATCCTATATATAATTATATTATGGATTTCTTCATTTGAGTAGTAGTATGTCTTACCTGGTTTCCACCACTAGAGGGAGTAAGAGCAGCCTGATGCATACTTACATGCCTTTCAGTACACACACTCAGTGAAGCCTGGTTCTCCACCTGGTCTCACGTCTCCACTGCAATCCCTGCCACAATAAAGGTAAAACAGGGGTCCCACATAGTCTGGGGGTCCCACGCAGCTCTGTTGGAGATTCCCTTTCCCCCCTGGGTTCCGGTGGTCCTCGTGCACACGCGCGCCAAGCGCGCTCCCGGGCTAATAGAGGAGGGGGGAAGTGTGGTTGTGAGCTGTGCACGTTGGTGTGCACGGCGCTGTACTGCTCAGGCGCCAGGCGGCAGATTTAAAAAGCCCAGAGCGTCAGGGGGCTGTAAGTGTGAGACTCAGGAGCTGTGGGCAGTAAGCATCCCAAGGGATTGGATCCAGGCAAACCTTAGACACCTACTCAGCATCAGGTTGTGCAGTTTAAGCATATTTATTTATTGTGAGACTTTAAGCACAACAGTGATTACACTTTGTACTAGTACCTCTGCTTTGTAGGTTAGGACTATGTCTCTTCGTAAGAGGGTCTCAGGGGGAGGTAACAAGGGCAGTGGTAATGCACCGCTTAGGTCCAGGGGTTCTAAAAATGCCTGTAAGTTACCACCCCCCCTGCAAGACTGGAGCCAGCCTCACAGGATGAGTCAGTGCCCCTGTCAGGTTTTGCAGCCTCTCCTAATGTGTCAGCCCCGGTATACGTAGGGAGAATCATGAATTTTATTTCTGCTTCCCTGAAAGATAGCAGGAAAAGGGGTAGATCCCCTCCCTCTGCTGAGATTCCTCTTTCAGATGATTCTTCTGACAATGAGGAGAGATCCCTATCTTGGGACAGGGATCTTGAGCAGTCGCTGGAATCAGAGGAAGAGGAGAGAGTCCCCTCCTCCCAGGCACTCAGAAAACAGGTGCAGTATTATACTGAATTGGTGCGTACCACATTCAGAATGCCTGCTGCTGAAGTCGCTACGTCCTCTGTTTCTTCCATGGGAGTCAGGAAAGTCCCACAGACTGCTTTTTCCTTTCTACCCTTAATGGATAAATTGTTGTATGAGGATTGGGGACATCGAGATAAACTGTTTGCTCCTCCTAAAAGGTTTTCTATGCATTATCCTCTGGAGGAAAGTTTCACCAAGAAATGGGGGGTCCCATCTGTCCATGCAGCTGTTTCTTGCGTGAATAAAAACCTGACCTGTCCGTTGGATAATGCTCAGGTATTTAAAGATCCAACTGATAAGAAGTTGGAAACATTATTAAAAGCCTCCTTTTCCATGACTGGCGCTGTAGTGCAACCTACAGTCGCAGCCGTGGGGTTGTGTCAGTTCCTCAAGGAACAGGTTAAGCAGATGCTTGGCCTCCTTCCCAGTGAGGAAGTGGAGAATTATGCAGAAATACCTCAAATTCTGTGTTTCATGATTGATGCGATTTTGGATTCGGTCCAACAAGCATCTCGTTTGTCTCTCCTGTTGGTACACATGCGAAGGGCCCTATGGCTAAAGAATTGGGCAGCTGAGCTATCATGCAAGAAGCATTTGATTGGGTTCCCGTTTAAAGGGGAACGTTTGTTTGGAGAAGAATTAGACAAATGTGTCCAAAAAATTTCAGGGGGTAAATCTACCCTCCTTCCAGTCAAAAGGAGCAAATGTCCATCATTTAGGCGTTCTCTCTCTCTCGGAGCATCAAGCTCTAAGCAGTGGCGACGGCCTTCTCAACCTTCCTCTACAGGAAAGGCTCAGGGCCGGGCCCAGGGGCAGAAAAAGACTTGGGGGCGAAAGCCTGCCAAGCAGAGCCCAAAAACGTCCTTGTGAAGGGGCGCCCCTGCTCGGCCGAGTGGGGGGAAGGCTCCTGCAGTTTGCGGAAGCCTGGCGGGAAGAGATCCGGGACAAGTGGGTGATCTCTTCGGTATCTCTGGGCTACAAGCTAGAGTTTTTCAGGAGATTCCACCTTCTTGCTTTCTAAGGTCAAGGATCCCCAGGGACCCAGTAAAGCAAAAACCGCTATTTCTGGCCTTAGATCACTTACTATCCCAGGGGATGATAGTAGAAGTGGACCCAAAAGAACAGGGTTCAGGGTTTTACTCAAATCTCTTCACCGTTCCGAAGCCAAACGGAAGTGTCAGACCTATCCTGGATCTGAAGGATCTGAACCAGTTTTTACGCATCCGGTCCTTCCGTATGCAGTCATTTCACACTGTGGTCTCCTCCCTGCAAGGGGGAGAGTTTATGGCATCAATAGACATCAAGGATGCATATCTCCATGTGCCAATTTTTCCCGCACACCAAAAGTATCTAAGGTTCGCGGTAGAGCGGCGCCATTTTCAATTTGTGGCCTTGCCGTTCGGGCTCGCTACGGCCCCTCGAGTCTTCACAAAGATTCTGGACCCTCTCTTGGCAAACCTAAGAGCTCAGGGTATAGCCGTCATGGCTTATCTAGACGACTTGCTTCTCATGGAGAAAACAGTAGCGTTCCTGAACCACAGTGTTACCAGAACGCTAGAACACTTGGAATGCCTAGGTTGGATTATAAACCTAGAAAAGTCGTCCCTACATCCTGCTACCAGGTTGGAATACCTGGGTATGTTTATCGACACCGCGGCAGGGCAAGGTGTTTCTTCCAAGGCCAAAAGCCTTGGCCATTGGGGATCTGGTGCGCCTAATTCTGGGCAGGAGATCTTCCCCCATTCGGTTGTGCATGAGACTGTTAGGGAAAATGGTCGCCTCCTTCGAGGCCGTTCCATTTGCCCAGTTCCACTCAAGGCCTCTGCAAAGATGCATCCTTGCGGCTTGGAACAGGAAGCCCCAATCCTTGGATCTTCCTATGCGTCTATCCCCAGGGACACGCAAGAGTCTCGTCTGGTGGTTACAAACCGAGAATTTGCTGAAAGGCAAAACTTTTCTTCCTCTTCCATGGAAGGTTATTACGACAGATGCCAGCCTGACAGGCTGGGTAGCAGTGTTAGAGGAGACGTGCTCGCAGGGGAAATGGTCTGCGTTCGAGAAGCTATTGCCCATAAATGTCTTGGAGATCCGGGCAGTTTATATGGCTCTCATAAACTGGTCTTCCAGACTATGGGGTTTCCCTGTTCGGGTTCAGTCCGGCAATGCCACAGCAGTGGCCTATATCAATCACCAGGGCGGTACCAGGAGTCTGGTTGCGCAAAAAGAGGTGAATCGCATACTTGTCTGGGCAGAAAAGCATGTTCCATGCCTTTCTGCAGTCTTCATTCCAGGAGTGGAAAATTGGCAGGCGGATTTTCTGAGCTGCCAGCAGTTGTGCCCAGGAGAATGGGCTCTGCACCCCGACGTGTTTTGGGACATATGTCGCAGGTGGGGTACTCCAGACATAGATCTGTTTGCGTCCAGGTTCAACAGAAAACTGGACAAATTTGTGTCAAGAACAAGAGATACACTTGCTCAGGGGTCAGATGCTCTGACAGTTCTCTGGGATCAGTACAATCTGATTTATGCCTTCCCCCCATGCCCGCTTCTGTCGCGGTTCCTGGGAAGAGTCAAGAGGGAAACAAAATCGGTTCTTTTGGTAGCCCCGGCTTGGCCCAGGCGACCGTGGTATGTAGAGATCATGAAGTTGGCAGTAGGCAGGCCATGGATCCTCCCTCTCCGGCCAGATCTGCTCTCACAGGGTCCAATTTACCATCCTGCTTTACATAGTCTGAATTTGACGGTTTGGCTGCTGAGAACCACATTCTGTGAGACCGTGGGCTTTCAGGGCCAGTCCTTTCTACTTTGGTTAATGCCAGAAAGCCGGCCTCCAGGCTTATTTACTACAAAATCTGGAGGGCATATGTTTCCTGGTGTGAACTCAGGGAATGGCATCCTAGAAAGTATGTCATTAGCAGGATCTTGGCCTTCCTCCAGTCAGGCCTAGAAATGAATTTGGCCGTAAGCACTATCAAGGTGCAGATTTCGGCCTTGTCAGTGTTTTTTCAGAAGCCACTTGCATCGCATTCCCTGGTGTGGGCTTTCATCCAGGGGGCTATGCGGATAAGGCCGCCAGTCAAACCTCCGGTATACCCATGGGATCTGAATTTGGTTCTCTCGGCTTTGCAGGGGCAACCTTTTGAACCTTTGCATCTGGCTTCATTAGTTCTTTTGACTAAAAAATTGGTTTTCTTGGTAGCTATATTCACGGCTAGAAGAGTGTCAGAACTAGCAGCTCTCTCCAGCAAAGAGCCGTATCTAATTGTTCATAAGGACCCGGTGGTCATGCGTCCCAACAGATCCTTTCTACCTAAGGTGGTTTCGGGATTCCATTTGAATCAAGATGTAATCCTACCATCCTTTTTTCCAGATCCACAGTCCGCAGAAGAAGAATCTTTTCACACTTTGGATGTGGTTAGGGCAATCAGTATCTATCTTCAAGCAACTGTTCAGATAAGGAAAACTGATTGCTTATTTATTCTCCCGGAAGGCCCTAGGAAGGGCCAGGCGGCATCAAAATCCACTCTCTCAAGGTGGATTAGACAGATTATTTCTCAGGCCTATAGTGTAAAGGGAAAAATCCCTCCTTTTCAAGTGAAAGCGCACTCTACTAGGGCTGTAAGTGCTTCTTGGGCAGTGCATCACCAGGCCTCCCTGGCTCAGATCTGTAAGGCTGCAACTTGGTCATCAGTCCACACATTCACCAGATTCTATCAGGTGGATGTCAGAGGGCAAGAGGATATCACCTTTGGGCGCAGTGTACTGCAGGCTGCAGTTTAGGTCCTCCGGTGGTCTATAATTATGAGCTGTGTCTCCCTCCCCTCAATCTGAGCATTGCTTTGGGACATCCCACTATGTAATGAGCTCCTGTGTCCCGTGATGTATGATCAAGAAAATAGGATTTTTATATACAGCTTACCTGTAAAATCCTTTTCTTGAGAGTACATCAAGGGACACAGGGCTCCTACCCCTCTTGGGTTTTACGTGGTTTCCTATTGCTTTGCTACAAAACTGAGGTACCTCCCATATGGGAGGGGTTATATAGGGGAGGTATTCTCCTTAATTGGGGTTAACCAGTGTCCAATCACCAGAGGTGCCTATATAACCCGCTATGTAATAAGCTCCTGTGTCCCGCGATGTACTCTCAAGAAAAGGATTTTACAGGTAAGCTGTATATAAAAATCCTATTTTCACAAGTCAACCCATCAGGAATAAAAGCTATTTAGATTTAGATTTGACTATTTAAAATTAAAAATACAACAAAGCATTATAAAAGTATTATTTTTATGTTAAATTCACATATACTCTAATTACCAATAAAAGTGTTTATATGAACAACATTTCTAAGATATTATGAAAGCTTCTATTAGGCAGGCAGAATCTAATATTGAGAAGTCAATTTATGGCTTCTAACCTCTAAAATTTGTGAATATAAAATGCTACCAATTGTAAGTAGAACACAAAAATCCATGGGTGTGTTAATGACTCTATAAAGCCAAAACAAAATTAAAAACAATGTGAGGAAAAAAGCTATATCAGCAATAAAACAGTGAATCCAAACGATCTATCTAAAACAATATTATTTGAGGGACTGAGAACCCACGTAACTTCCCCCTGAACTTCAACCCTCTACTGACTAAAATCTGAAGATCACTTGACTCGTGACACCACTTTAAACTACAATGGCGCATCAATGTACTTAAGATGGATGTCCTCCCCAAACTAATCTACCTGTTCCAGGCCCTCCCAATTACCCTCCCAATGTCCTTCTACCGAACACTACGGTCCCTGGCAATTGAATTTGTATGGCAACACCACCCCTCCAGATTAAAACACAAAATATTATGCTCCCACAAACACACCAGTGCCATCTGCCTCCCCGATTTCAAAAGATATCATGCCTCAGCCATATTCTCCAGACTACCAGAATGGTTCCCATGCCCACTGACCAAACCATCAACACTGATAGAACAAGATATGGTGCAGATAGACCTGCGGGCTCTGCTCTGGGGATACCACCTCAAATAACGCACCATGCCTATGCTCTCCCCGCTGAGCAAGGCATCGCTGGTTCTGTGGTACCGTCGACATATAACTTATGCACTATCCACCAACACCACTAATTGACAACCCAACACTTCCCGACAATGAAACCTCTGGACGAATAGGTGGTTACACGAGGGCAGACTGGCAAACAGCACACTCCTTTGTCCAGGCGACAACAGGCAGGTTCATACCACAAGAGGGCAACCAACCTCCCTCAACAAACTGGTTATCAATGATGTCCCTGACAAACTTTTGTTCTACCTTACACTTATCAGGTTGAATACACAGGACCCCAACAACCTTTGAGGAGATGTGTACTCTCTCCCGGGTTCCCAGACACATGCTATCTCTAATATATAGGGAAATTCTTTCCCACACCCATAACTCCCTTTCCACATTCACATAATAGTGGTCCAGAGACCTGGGTAAAAATATCACCCCAAAATATCACCCCAGATGAGTGGCAGACCTCTTTCACATTCACCCCAAAATCTTCAATCTCCAGCTCCACACAGGAAAAAAACTATAAACTACTCTACAGATTGTACAGGAATCCAGTCTCGGTCCATGGGATGTCCATGGGATGTTCCCCAATGCTTCAGATGCTTGCTGGCGCTGTCACAGAGGAAAAGGAATATACTTCTATATCTGGTGGGAATGCGATCAAATCCATCCCTTTTGGAAAGGTATATTTGAGATCTATAATGAAATATGATGACTCTCTCGCCCTCTCCCCAAAGGTGGCCCTACTGTCTATCCTCCCGGGATCAGTCAAATCTCAGAAAACCAACCTCCTTAGATTTTTTCTATTGGCAGCTGATCACAAAATATTGGAAATCTGAAGTAACCCCCCCCCCCCCCACAGACTAGGGAGGGAGACAACTGAGATAAGCACCTTAAACTATAGTATGTCTGGGTTCATTATTCAACCTCAGATAGACTATTGAACAGAATCACTAGAGGATGAGCTAAGAGATGCCTTTTGTGCCCAAAACTGGAACACCACTGGAGTAAGTGGTCCAGATGAATAGATGACCACATCCCATTGAACAGCCCTCTAAGCATCCAATCTCAGCCATACTGAGAATGAAAATTTACAGTCACACTAACTGTATATCTATAACCCCCTTACCCCACCCCCCCCCCCATCCCTCTTCACTCCTGGTTTATATACAATCTTATATATCCAACTGATGAATACATTAAATGCTTAGGTTATTATCTGTAACTCTCATGTAATGTTATCTGCATTTATACTACCTAGCTATGTGTAACGTTTATGTGGTGGTATTTGTCTACCACAACCCCCCAACCCACCCCCCACCTTTTTTTTTTCTTTATTCTGTACACCCTACTGCTTTACTTGAAAAATGGTTAATAAAAATATATTCAACCTTAAAACAGTATTATTTGATTGGCTAATTAATTAGTTATATTGCCCAATACATAATTGTAATAGACAGACTCTCTCAATACTTATGAAGGATATGTAGTTATAAATCCATGGATTTGGGGATTTTTTTCCAACCCTACCTCCTCACTTTCCCCATCCACTGGTCCTGGCAGATCTGCAGTTTTCTTTTTGAGCTGTTGGGCCACAATAGTGCACACACATGTTTTTTTGTTTGTTTTTTCACTAGGCCCCAACATAAAAATTTCTCCTTGCAGGAATTATTGGGGTTATGATAAAAAAAATCTATGTGTGCAAAGTATGCTAATACTAACAGGCCAAGAGGATGACTACAGAATTAAAAAAGGCTGCAGTGAGTGAAGGAGGTTATACGCTGATCTGCAGTAGAGGATGTGGAAAGGATGAAAGGCCAAATCAGAAGGATTGTAAAAAAATGTTTTAATAGTAATATTATACTTAAAGATATAAGGTGTGCCTGGCCTTTAAAACAAAGTAAAAGAAAACTGCAGTAACCACATTTTCTCTAACATACTGTAATTTAAGTGTTTCACGCTAGGAGGATTCCTGGAAAGTTGTTTTTTTTCTTTCTCTATTATCTCTTTGCTATTTTTTTATGTTACTGTTTATGTTTTATGTTTAACACCACAATAACAAAAAAATTGCATATACTGTATGTGGTCAATACTATAATTATAATATTCAGTATTTTATTTCCTTTCTTATTTTTTTTATACATTGGCATGTATGCCATGCTGTGCAGAAGCAGATTTAAATCGGATAAATGTTAGCTATTATCATTGTCACTTCTACTAGACAGATTAGAGTGCATGCAAATGTGGAGAAAATATAAATAAAAGCACATGAAAAAATAAATTCATATGTTGAATACTATCATTACATGCATGCACCACATACAGTTTTATATTACAATATTTTTGCACTAGTGGTTCTTAAACAAACAAGAATTTATAGCACCACCTAATTATTTGTCAGTCACACACCATCTAATTTCAAATGATGGTCTCAAGTTAACAAAATCAAGTAAAATGTTGACAGTGTATGACTAGCATATAAAAAAAAAAATACTGGGTAACACATTGGTTTAGGCAGCAATGGGAAAGCTCATAAAAACTTTTGCATGTAGAATGTTAATATAATGACATTTTCAACTAATGATAGCGATTTTATCATCATATGTAAATCCATAGAGCAGTGGATTGTAGAAAGCTTGAATCATGTTTATCTTTTCCTTCTGCATAAAGCACCATCATAAAAATAAACTAAGTAAGTCTCTTTTTGCAAATAATTAGTTTTCTACAAAAAAAATGTTTGCTTTATAACAGTCAATTAGTTAAAATCCTAAGCTGTTATGAATTGTTTATATAAATATAATAACACATTAGCTTTTTATTTTGTAATGGCAAGAAGGAAATTTAATTAGTACAACATAATGTGATTATGTAAATGTGAAAGGAAAGCCTGACACATAATGGGCTTTAAATTCATTTAAAGCACTATTTAGCTTATTCAGTGATGTTTAAATTATTCTAGTTATGCTTTCTGTTAGTCAAACTGGACATTAAAAATGTGTGTAGTTTTGATACTTCATAATAGAGAACCACACTTGTTTCATGACATGCTTGTAATGTAAACTTGGGATACAATTTTGGAAACTCACAAGGCACTGAGGTCCATTAATCTATACATTAGTGCTATTGTGGTTCCTGATCAAAATGTTTACAGTTGTTTCTAGCGACTGTTCCACTATGGTCCTTACATGATCATCATAAATGTCTGGAAGCACTGAGATAAAGGGCCTAAAACTCATTAGGGGTCTGTCTGCATGGAGTTTGTATGTTATTATTGTGCTTTATGACTCATTGTACTGTGGGTTCAGAATAACTAATAATATAATTGAAACACTCTACTGTTAAATGACTTCTTGCTTAAAGTGATCCTAATATGTTGGTATTCTATATACTCTGAAAAGCAGAACTGTTATCACATGAAGCTCCACTATGTTGCACACTGATGCTGATGGGAAAAGAAAACATAGAGATGGCCTTATCATGGACCTCTTGTTTCTTTACAAATCATCCAAAACCTTTCTCAGGTTATATTGCTTTAAATGTTTTAGCAATAACACAATACATTGTGTTAATAAGCACAAATATGAAATTGTAATGATAGTTATCCCTTAAATACCCACATCATAATCCAATGCTCCTACTGTTATGCAAGCCTAAAAGAGTAATAAAGATGGCTGGATGGGCATTTAATTACAAGTGCACAATATAGACAAACTTACAATATTTGTGATATGCAGTTTTTTTTGTTTTTGCCTCAGTAGCTGTAGAAAGGTCTTTAACGGACTGTTGGTTTGAACAGCACATACTAATCAAGTTTTCAGTACACATGATGACACCACATAAGACATTGCCTTGACAAATAGAAGGTGACATAAAAAGATTAGGTATCCAGATACTTTCCTCCGCTTTCCCAGACCCAATGTCTTGTTGCTAACAGACTCCATTCTCATCCTCTATCTTATGCAACTAATACAAAGTTGGAGAAGCTTGTATCACATTTAGGCACATTAAGTTCAAAGAGGATGGAGACAAGTAAGGCTTAGTATTGAAAATGGGCAACCTCTACCAGGTGAAAACTTGTTTCAATAGAATGCAATGCTTTCTCTAGAACAACAAAGGTAAGCATTTCTCTTCACTCATAGTGAACTGAAAAGGGGTACAAAAAAACATGAAAAAAACGGTGTGAGGTCCCCCCCAGGTCCATACCAGGCCCTCATCTGAGTCTGAAGCCTGCAGTTCAGGAAAGGGAGGGGACGACCGAGCACCCCCCATCCTGAACCATACCAGGCCGCATGCCCTCAACATGGGGGGTGGGTGCTTTGGGATGGGGACTCAGGGCCCCCCACCCCAAAGCACCTTGTGTTTTGTTGTGAGATGGACAACAACAAGTGAAAGTTACAGAGAAAAATATATTTTACCAAAACATGAAAACAATCCACATTCTAGCATTCTTAAAGTGTTACTAAACCCACAACATTGAAATCAGTCTGTATATGCAGTAAAGCATGCTTGTTATACTCACTGTGAAACTTAAGGGGTTAATCCTCTGCATTGTGTAAAAAGCCTCATTGATCCTGTATTGATCCTGTATGCATACATCCAGCTAACACACAGGGTAGTGAACCTGCACATGCTCAGTTGTGTCTTTTATGCTGGAGTGAACATTTCCTTCTCAGGAAGCTCAGAGCTAGCCAGGTCACATGACATTGACATTACACATGTGGGCGTGTATACAGGCTATAGTGGAAATCTCCTGTTACCTGAACACACAGAAGGTTTACAGGAAAATTTCCGTAAAAAGTCTGATAGCGCCCACACACGATCAGATTTTCTGACAATATAATCCAATCGGACCATTTCCGTTGGAGTTTTCGACCATGTGTACAAGGGCTAAGGGTTTGGGAGCTATCTGTTGCCTGGGAGCTATAGTATATTCGGTCTTGGGAGTATTTTTGCCCCAGCGCTATTGTGAATTCCGTTTGGGCGCTAATTACCGCGATCTCTGTAATTAGCGCTAGTTAGCACGTGGCGCTATAGTAAATGACCCCCTTAGTCTCAATACACCTTCTGAAGTTAGGCGGAAGGAGATCCTCTTTTTACCAGGCCAGTGTACAAGGCACAACTTGCCAAAGACTAAGCATCACACAATGTTCGCAGCATTATACTTGGTTGTTTATTACAGAATGATTACTTAATCTGTTGGTGATCGTAAAGGAATAAATGCCAGTGACCATAGGGCAAAGTTGATTCTACTGCAAAAATACAATGTATTTACCAGTTGTAAAAGTGCACTGGTATAATAATGCTATTCATTTTTATGACTGTTTTGATCAACAAAATAGAAGCTTTTGCCATATCCCATGACAAGATTAAATGCACTACACTTTGGAAGTGTTGTATATTTATTAAGATCTAATAGAAAATTATCAATTATTGTTACTGGGAACTGTTCCTAATTGGACAGACATTAATCTTTCTTATGAGCAATAAAATGTATGTTTTTTTTTTTCATAGTGATAAACAAAAATCCTGTAAACCTTCTGTGTTTGGAATACTTCCCAGCATCGCAGTGAAAATTGTAATAACCATCATCTTAGAAAAAGAATCTGCCAGTGAGCTGTCTGAAAAGGGATATTACAAAATTGTTCTTAGGACAATTGAAGTTGAGCCAAAAGCATTGACTTAATGGATCCTACTTATTAAAGATACCATTTTGCAAAGATTTGGCATAAGTGCAAAGAGCTATGCCTTGGCAGGGAAAAGCCTATTCATCCAATGCATACTGAAGCAGATGTGAAATACACGAGTTACAAGAGAAGGTTGGTGGAGGCACATTTTATTATCAAATTAAACATACTAAGGAGGTTATAGTCTGCAAGGTCATTGATCTTGTGAAACTTCCACTGGACAACAAACAAATAGAAAACAACAGAAACTGTATAATAACATTGCAAGCTATACACAGGTATTTGTGCCCACAACTACAAGATAACCTGTATTCTCTATATATGACCAATCAAGGTCTTTATAGGAGTGATAGACAAATTAAGTTAAGTCAAAAGTACATAGTTCTCCTTGCAGGGGACATACAGAGGAAAGAGACAAAGGATGTGAATGGAGTTGCTAACCACAAGAAATTAACAAAGAGGCTACACTCAGAATATGTATCACTATACAGTATACTGCACATAGCTGTATGCACCCCAGGGCTTTTTTGCTGGCAGGATCTCCATTCTGGCACCTCTGCTGATGGACAATGGGAACACTGCGACTATGGGAGTGGGACTGTTTTTCATTTGGCTGTATAACTCCTGTGAGCACAGACACATTTGCCGATGCTACTTCTATAGTTCCGGCTACTGCATACCTGACAGCTGAATATCACTCCACCACCTGCTGTCAGGGATGCTATAGCCACAACTATAGCATTGGGGCTGCATTAATCCCACGGTTTTTAAACAAGACCTGCCCACTGACACCGCTGGGCTTCCAGTCCACCACTGCCCTTTGTCAGGGAAAAGTATTTGCCAGGACTGTGCCAAGCAGAGGAGGAGGAGATATCTTTTTCCTCCCTGTTCCGCCTCCGAGTGCCCCACCTTCCAACTTCCGCCCTGCAGTGCCCACAACGCAACAACCTGAGGTGGGGAGGATGTGCCAGGACTCAGGAAATGTCACTGGTAAGGGGGGAGTTGGGGGCACAGACTTTAGCAGTGTGTGTGTGTGCACAGCTCTGCAGCAGGCAGGGAGAGAGGAGGGTGTAGTGCTTTTCATCTATCCTCTGAATTCTTTCATTTGTTGTATTGAACAGCTAGTAAGAAGTGTGTACCACTGTTCACATGTTCAGAGATGTTCTTCTCATCACATGAATATAAGCCAACATGCTCTTTGGTTCCCAGTCACTATGCAATGTTCTGTATCTGAAGTCCAGGATATGTCATGGGTAACCATAGTACAGCCGTGTTAACTTAATGGCATCCTATTGTAGTAATAGCCTTGCAAGGGCCTCATTAGATGGTATAAGTACATATCCTGCAGGAAATAAATATGGACACCCCTGTCTCAAGGATTAGTAAGTCATTCTGTGGTAAATGTGCCTGCTAATTGAACATTCATACTTTCCTGGGTTGTACTACTTCAGTCGGCAGATGCTGCCTAGCACAACTGTACATTAAATAGGATTTGATTATTAACATGAACTCATATATTTATTTTTACAAAAAATAAAAATAAAAAAATTATATATATATATATATATATATATATATATATATATTATTAAACCCCTGACCCTGGCTTGTCAGCAAAAAAGTATGTAATTTATATATATATATATATATATATATATATATATATATATATATATATATATATATATATATTATACCCACTTTTTTTTGCTCACAGGCCAGCGTTCATTTAGTTTTAATTGTGTATATATATATATATATATATATATATACATAGACGCACGTGTGTTTGAGCTTTGGTTTGAGGTGCATACCCTAATGCAATAGGCTGGGCACGCCTATGATACTGCATATAATAAAAAGTAGGCCATTAAGTTCTGAACTTTATACATAGAAAGTTTTAATCAGATAAATTGTATCCCAATAACAGATAGCATTGGCTTTAGTTCTTTAGTATGTCATGTATTAATTATTTATCAGTTAAAAAAAAAAAAAAAAAAAAATATATATATACACACACAGTATCTCACAAAAGTGAGTACACATCTCACATTTTTGTAAATATTTCATTATACATTTTTATGTGACACTGAAGAAATTACACTTTGCCACAATGTATGTGCCCATCGTTATTTTCTAGCACTGCCCTCTAAGTCTTGGAGTTCACCAGAGCTTCACAGGATACTTCTGGAGTCCTCTTCCACTCCTCCATGACAACATCACAGAGCTGGGAGATGTTAGAGATCTTGCACTCCTCCACCTTCCATTTGAGGATGTCCCACAGATGCTCAGTAGTGTTAAGGTCTGAAGAAATGCTTGACCAGTTCATCACCTTTACCCTCAGCTTCTTTAGCAAGGCAGTGGTCGTCTTGGAGGTGTGTTTGGGGTCGTTATCATGTTGGAATACTGCCCTGTGGTTCAGTCTCCGAAGGGAGTGGATCACGCTCTGCTTCAGTATGTCACAGTATATGTTGGCATTCATGGTTCCCTCAATGAACTGTAGTTCCCCAGTGCCAGCAGCACTCATGCATCCCCAGACCATGACACTCCCACCACCATGCTTGACTATAGGCAAGACACACTTGTCATACGTCTATTTCCCAAAGATAACCTCTGGATATGACTCAGAGCACGTGCACTCAACTTCTTTGGTCGACCATGGCGAGGCCTGTTTTGAGTGTAACTTGTCTTGTTAAACCCCTGTATGGTCTTGGCCACCGTGCTGCAGCTCAGTTTCAGGGTCTTGGCAATCTTCTTATAGCCTAGGCCAGTGATGGCAAACCTTGGCACCCCAAATGTTTTGGAACTACATTTCCCATGATGCCCAACTACACTGCAGAGTGCATGACCATCATGGGAAATGTACCGGTAGTTCCAAAACATCTGGGGTGCCAAGGTTTGCCATCACTGGCCTAGGCTATCTTTATGTAGAACAAAGATTATTTTTTCAGATCTTAACAGAGTTCCTTTCCATGAGGTGCCATGCTGAACTTCCAGTGACCAGTATGAGAGTGAGAGCGATAACACCAAATATAACACGCCTGCTTCCCATTCACACCTGAGAACTTGTAACACTAACAAGTCACATGACACCGGGGAGGGAAAGTGGCTAATTGGGTCCAATTTGGACATGTACTCACTTTTGTTGCCAGCAGTTTAGACATTAATGTCTGTGTGTTGAGCTATTTTGAGGGGAAAGCAAATTTACACTGTTATACAAGCTGTTCACTCACTACTTTGCTACAATATAAAGTTTGATTTCTTCAGTGTCATTGTCACATGAAAAAAAATATAATAAAATATTTACAAAAATGTTAGGGGTGTACTCACTTTTGTGAGATACTGTGTGTGTGTGATAGATAAATAGATACACGTACACTTTAAACAAATTAAAGATAATACAATTGATTCAAACTCATTATAGTTATCTTTTTGGTGCTTCTTGGCTTCTGTTATAATTTTTTTAATTATTTCTTATTTCTTGGTTCACATCCATTACACCTAGAAAAATAAATGGTGTCTGCTATTACTATTTATTCAAAATAACAATTGAACATATCCCTTCCATATCCCTTGAGGGGTATTGAAAGAGTAGGGAGTTGTTAAGGCCCGTACACAAGATAAGAATATTGAACAAAAAAATGCATTCAGAGCAATCGTTCGATAATCTTTTCCTTAGTAAACAACTTTCGAGAGATGATTACAACAGTTTATGTGAAAATTTCTGAAGGGACAAGCACGAAAAATGTTTTCGCAGGAATGCTTTTTGTGTGGTTAGTATAATTTTTTTCCCCAAAAAACTGTGTGACCAAGATCACGCTCAGAAATGAAAGCATATATTAAAATATAATACAATACATTACATCACTTCCAAAATTGTATTTTGCCTTACGAGAATTTTTATAGAATTTTCATTCTAGTAACCAATTGGTTCTCCAAATGATACTACCATGAAAAAAAATGGATGATCATTTATCCCATATTCTCATCATGTGTATTAGGCTTTAGGATCACTGTCAGATTTTTTTTTTCTGTCTTATTGGGGAGATTTTCCTTTCTTTTCTCTCCTGAAAACACAATAAGAAATGAGAGGGAATCTTTACAAAAGTGAGGAGTAATTCCCTCTTAGACAACTGTCACCTAAAAATACAACTATTTTTTGTGACAACTGTAATATTTTGTATTTCCTATCACTTTTTTATCTCTGTGTTAATGGTCCCCAGAAAAATAAAGAGGATTAGTCTTTCCAACCTGGCAAAGGTTCTAAGATCCCACCCCCCCCCCCCCCCCACTATGCAAAACACAATAAAAATTAATACATTTTCACATGAGGCAATGCAAATAACATTTTCAATATATGAAAGTTAATATAAAACAATTCAGTGAGTAGACCTGCTGCAGTGATATCCTCAATTATAAACAGTGTAGCTGCCCCTTTTAAAATGTGATAAATCAGAGCGAATACGCGAGAGCTCAGGACCAGACGTGCTCTGAGTGAGCTCCGCACACCGTCGGCCCAGAGAAGCTATTATTAGCACAGCGGACCAGGCTTTGCTGCTAGAAATTGCTGGGATACATTCCCCCCCAAGCTGGTGAACGCAGGCCCTACAAGCAGCAGAAGCCGAACGGAATGGCAGGGCCTTTCCCTGGACTGAGGCCTCAGTCTAAGATGGCGCTTGAGCGATGGACACCATGAGGCGACCTGAATACAGCAACAAATTTGGCAGCAGATTCCTCAAAACCACAGAGGCAGGCAGCCAAGAAGACCCAGCCTGACAAACTCAGAGACCTCTACTCATCTCCACCCTCTGGAGACCTGGACACAAACCAGGTGAGTCTTTATCACTGCCCCATCCCCTGCCACATAAAGGGACATTCAAGAGCCTGTAGACTCCCCGGGGTCCTCCATGGACAGGAATATCTATCTAAAGCTTGTACCATTATAACAACTGATCTTAAATAGGACATTCAAGGCATAGGAGAAAGATTTTAAATTATTGAAGCTAAGTTGGCGGAAACAGTTACTAAGGTTAACCAGAATTCCACAATGATTACAGATCTCCAGGGTAGATTACATGAGGCGCACACAAAAATCAAGGATTTGGAAAACCGTTCTTGCAGATATAGCGTGCGCTTAAGAGGACTTCCACAAACTCACACTGATCTTGAAGGAGCCATGAGGGAATTGATGAAAGAACTGATCCCTGACATAACTGAGCAATGTATGGAAATTGACAGAATCCATCATGCCCTGACAGCTCCTAGGTAGGATAGCCTACCATGTGATATAATAGTCAAGCCGCACTGTTACCGCATAAAAGAGACATTAATGCTAGCTGCCCATAATAGGCCAGATTTGGACCTATTTGGAACACCAATCCAGCTTTTCACTGATTTGGCCCCATCGACAGTCCAAAAAAGGAAGAACATGAAACCTTTACTGCAACAGCTTATGAATCGACAGATAAACTACAGATGGGCATTCCCATTTAAACTGTCTTTCACATACAAGGGCAAATACCCCTCCTTTTCTACATTCCAGGATGGCGAAGATTTATTGCTGGATCTGGGAATCATCATGGGACCACCAAACTGCCTCTCCTTCACATCATGCAAACAGCCCACTTTCCCCTCTCTGGAAAGTGGACAATAAATCGTCGGCAAGAAGATCCTCTCCAATCACTTGAATCTGGTCAGACTCTACTTCCCTCTGTGTGGGGGTTGACAAGGCCCACCTAAAGAGGCCTGTTCAGGTCAGTTACAAGCAGTGCATACATTACTGTCCTCCCGGTTGTTATCCATTAGATTAGAACAAAAGTTATGCCTAGATTCTTCATGGATCATTTTCCTTGAACTGACTATTTTGCTGCTTCGGAGTTTTACGTTCTGACTGCCCCAGCTACAGGGGTGGCGGTCAGCCCTCCCTTGTGGGCCCACATCTCAGGGGCACGAAAGGCTGGGTTAAGACCAGCCTGCCCTGGTTTTCTGGGCCATGTGGGGGAATGGTCTGGTTAACCAAAAATGAGGAGAAGGAAGGGGAGGATTTTTTTTTTTTAAATTCTAGAATGCTAAACATGTTTATTTCCCGTTCGCTTACTTTTATTTTTTTTCTTAATCTTTTATTATATTTGATCTCTGGGCTGGGGTGCACACACATGCCCCCACTAGTGAGACTACCTCCCTCTATGGATGAAAGTACCCTCACAATTTCAATTCCGGATGTCATTCTTGGAAATGGTTTTGACCTAAAACCTCATTATCTATATGATGTTTCTTATGCAATGTTACCTGGGCCTTTATATTTACTTATCTTTCTTTCTTTTCCCTTTCCCTTTCCCTCCACACTCTGACCCAGTGATCCTGCCAAAGATGAGGTTGCACATTGTATGAATCAAGGTGAGAGTACTCTGCCCTACCACAATGGCTAAGGTTTGTCCTACACAGTACTCTATTGTGACCCATAACGTCCAGGGGTTTAACTCTCCCATTAAAAGAAACAAGGCCTTTCAGTATTACCACTCACAACGGGCCGATGTCCTCTTGCTGCAGGAAACCCATTTTTCCAAAACCTCGGCGCCTAGATACTTAATTACTAAATACCCACAGTTTTACCTATCCTCTGGTCCGGAAAAGAAAGGAAGGGGTAGCTATCTGTTTCTCCAAACGGACCCCGTTTACACCCATATCTATAATTAAAGATAAAATGAGCCAATATATTATGGCAGTGGGATGCATACAGGACCAATTGGTCTTTTATCTCTTACTATGCCCCAAATTCTGGACGGGTGGAGTTCTTTAGTAAGATGTTTGAGATACTGATTCCCAAGGTGAGGAGACAGGTGATCCTGGGAGGTGACAGTAACATTCCTTTAGATCAGACCATGAACAAATCTGACCCTGTTAAAATGATTTTTAGGAGAGCACAGTAGCAGCAAAGTGGCGCGCCTATTACACATATATGACCTGATTGATGCCTGGGAAACTAACCCCTCTACTAGAGATTACACACAATATTCCCAGGCTCATTGTACTTATTCCCGCATTGACCACTTTTTTGTGCACACATTGCTACTTCCAGGCCATAACGTCAGTAAGCATTCAGTCTATTCCCTGGTCGGACTACTCCCCTATTAAATTGTCATTATCTGCCCTTTGGTCTAAACCGCACCCTTCACCATGGCGTTTAAATGCAGGTTTATTAAATTACCCCATAATATATGCAGAATTCGAGAAGGAGTTAAAGGCTTATTTTCGGGAGAATTCCTCTCCTGCTATGTCCCTGATGATAATTTGGGCAGCTCACAAGGCTACTATACAGGGTAAACTCATTCAATTAGCAGCCAGAGCCAAGCGGACCCAGAAACAATGATTAAACAACTAGAAATTGACCTGGACAACCTTATGCAAGAGCAGCATCTGGCTCCTCAGGTTGACATTAGGCATTGGATTGATGATGCTAGACTGGCACTAAACCTAAGTATAGCCACCCAAGCAGAGAAACGCATATGTTGGTTGAGACATAAATATTGCACTATGGGTGACAAGCCAGCTACAATGTTGGCTAGGAAATTAGTACCCCGTATACACACACCTACTCTGCCCAAGTTAAGACTATCCACGGGACAACTCAAGCAAAACCCAGAAAATATAATTTGGGAATTCCACAAGTTCTGCACTAAACTGTACAGCAAGCCAGACCATTACTCACACACGAAAGCGGAATCCTTTTTTTGCACATTAATTTTTATTGAAAATTTTTCAAAGAAAAACAAAGAGCATAATTCTTAACAGATATGTACACATGAAATTATTTCTAACACATCCGAAAGTTCTGAGCATAACAATGATATTGAGAAGCAAATAGTGAATACATTTATATTCCACAACTGAATTATTGCAGGCAGCTAGAAATTTTCATTAATAAATGTAATGCGATTTGAAATCTCAGTAAATCTGCCTTTCAACGAACCGTCAGAGATAAAATAATGAAAAAACAGCAATGTGCATATAGGAATGAGGATATAGATAGGGGGAGGAAAGGATTGGAGTTACAAAGAAATTAGTAAGGGGTTGAGTATTAGGATGGACCTTTTCTGTACCATTGTATTTTACTTTAGTAATGCAGAATGATTTGCCATATTGGTAAAGCTATCAGTTAAGATTAGTTAGGCTTCGTTATACTTCTTATGTCTACCCAGGGAACTTCTCTTTCCAAACTTTCCACTTTCCATCGGATTTCCTTATGGATCCTTGTCTGTTAGCCAGTAGAGTTTCATAGATGTAATCGGTTTGCACAATTGGATAGATTTTGGATATGTTTGGGGCTGCATTGCTTTTCCATTTTCTGGTTATAAGTAGTAGTAGCTAAGAGTATGTGCGTAACTACTGTACAGAAATCCAATGGGAAAGCTTCAATACCCAAGTTCAGAAGAGCTAACCCATTCTTCGGGGTGGTGATTATCCCGGTAACGGATGAAATCAAATGGAACACTGCATGCCAGAAGCTTGTCAAATGTTTACATGACCAAAATATATGCATACTATTTCCTACTCCTCCACATCCCCTCCAGCACAATTGGGAGTTAGTATGAGAAAACATATACATGTGATATGGTGTCAAATACCATCTCAATGATATTTTTTGGGATAGTTCCCAGTGATTTATACATTTAGTCGCTATATATATCATGTTAAGGGCTGTTTGCCATTGTTGTTGTGTAAATGTTGCCCCTACATCCTCTTCCCATCTTTGATATGGTGCTGTTTTGACAAAAGCTTTTTTATGTTGGAAGAGAGAATAGAATGTAGAGATTCCTTTAGTGGGAATAGTCGGTGATGTAAAGAATTTCCATAGAATATCTTGGATATACAAGTGGTGAGTTTTTAAGGACCTCAAAAAATTAGAAATTTGACCATATGTGTAATATTCCCTAGAATGGAGCTCAAATTCTTTTTTAAGAGTATCAAATGTTTTAAGAGAGTTGTTTTTAAATAAGTCAGCGAGTTGTGTAATTCCTTTGGATAACCAGTCTTTAAGTTGGATGTTTGGAATGACTTTCGAAAATATGGCAAAGGGTATTGGAATGTCAATTTGATTGTCCGATGGGGTCAAGTTTTTACAAAGGTCTCTCCAGGCTTGCAGGGAGGCCTGGAGGGTTGGGGTTAGGTCTTTTGTTGGAATAGGCTTCCACATGTCGAGTAGGAGTAGATATGGAAAGTCTTTAGTGGGGCTTAAGGTCTGTTCAATATTACGCCATGGGATCTTTGCTTCGCTTGCAAACCATGTTCTAAGTTGAGTGAGTATAGATGCTCGGTGGTTGTCTAGTATGATCGGAAATCCCATTTCTCCCGCAGATCTATGTTTGGCTAACAGGGTTCTAGAGCACTTAGGTTTTTTAGACTGCCAAAAGTATTGTGTCAGTAGGAGATTTAATGCTTTAAGGTGTGTAGTCTTGATAGATATAGAGAGAGTGCGGAAAATATACAAAATTTGGGGAAGGAGGAATATTTTAAATGACACCAGCTGCCCTGACCATGTAAGCTTGACTTTTGCTAAGCGTTTAGTTTCTTTGGCCAATTTGTCTATTAGTATTTGATAATTTGCCAGTTTAGTTGGGTCTTCCACTATTTGGAGGCCTAGATATGTTATTCGATCAGTGCTCCATGTATAGGGGAATGATGTTTTCAGTTTGTTTTGGAGTTCGGGGGGGGGGGGCATTTATGGGGAAGATAAGTGATTTGGAGAAGTTAATTTTATAATATGAAATGCAGCCAAAGTTGTCTAGGACTTCATGGGCATGTGGTAGAGATTGTTAGGGGGAGTTTATAAATAAGATGACATTGTCAGCAAATATGTTTATTCTATGAGAGCTTCCCTGGAAGGAAAAGCCAGTGATGTTCGGGTGTGACCTAATTTTCTCTGCCAAGGGTTCTATGAGTAGGTTAAAAATTTAAGGGGATAGGGGGCACCCTTGTCTTGTCCCAGTTCAGATTAGGAAGGTTTGTGACAGGGTATTTGATGTATACACTTGTGCAGAGGGCAATGAGTAGAGGGCCAGTATTGCTGACAATATGGGTCCTTCTAAGCCAAATTTTTTGAGAGTGTGTACCATGTACCCCCAATGTATCCTGTCGAATGCCTTCTCCGCATCCAAAGAGAGGAGCAGAAAAGGCATTCGACAGGATCTTGTATGTTAAAGAATGTTAATGACTCTACGGGTAGCATCTGATGATTGTCTTCCAGCTGTGAACCCTGATTGGTCTGGGTTTATCAGTAAAGGTAAAATATGTAGGAGTCTATGAGCTATGATTTTAGCATATAGTTTAATATCTGTGTTTAAAAGCAAGATCGGGTGAAAATTTGAGGGGACATCGGGACTTTTGCCTGGCTTTGGTATAGTGACTATGTACTCCTTAAGCATCTCAGGGGGGAACGTGGAGGTTAAGGTTTCCTGAGAAAAGACATCTTGTAATAGTCATTTGGTAGTCCGTCTGGGCCAGGGGACTTTCCAATTGGTAGAGTTTGTATACTTTTTGTGTTTCTGGTATCGAAATGGGACTGTTTAGGGTCTGCAATTGTGCCTGTGAAAGAGTTGGGAGATTAAGATCAGCTAAGAAGGATTGTATGTCCTTGTCTGAGGGTTGATGTGTATTAGCATCATTCTTAATGTTGTATAGGGAGGTATAATAAATAGTGAAGGTGTCTGCAATGTCTTTAGGGTTGATTATCTTACTGTTATATTTAGCATTTTTGAGATAGGGGATTCTCGTGCGAGCTCTGTGTTTTTAGCGATAAGCTAAAAGTTTGCCACCCCTATTCCCAGAGGCATAATGATTCAGTTTTAGGGCATTCATTTATTTGTCATGCTGTTCCAAGAGTAGAAATCTAAGATCATAGCAGAGTTTTGTCAACTTGTCTGCCAGAGCAGCTCCAGGTGTGACCTTATTTTGGGATTCTAGTGTTTTAATCTCTTGTTGTAGAGAATCTAGTTTCATGGCCCTTTGTTTTTTGATTTTTGAATTGAGCTGTATTAGGATACCTCTCATAAATGCCTTGTGGGTGCACCACAGGATCATCGGATTGGATACTGAGTTAGTATTTAAGTTGAAAAATTATTTTCATTTATTGGTTAAGAAGGTCACATGATTGGGTGCTTGGAGCAAACTAGAGTTGGCTCTCCAAATAAAATTTCCTTTAGGGGCATTCTCCTCCACCATCGCAACCGAAGCAGGTGCATGGTCGGACCATGGAATATTGTAGATGGCGGAGGAGGATACCGCCTGCAACATATTTCTATCTACAACAATCATATCTATGCGAAAGTATGAATTGTGTCTAGCTGAGTGGAAGGAGAAGGCTCTTTCACTTGGATGCTGACATCTCCAGACATCATAGAGATCCTCAGAATGGAAAGTGGCTTGGAGTGTAGGTAGTGGGCATTTAGATTTAGTGGTGGTATCAATAGTGTAGTCTGCTGTACGATTAAAGTCCCCACATACCACTAAGGCGCCCTGTTTGATTTCTGAGACTTTCTTCAACAGTCTTTTGAGGAAACGTAGTTGGTGGAAGTTAGGTGCATATAGAGTTACTATTGTGTAGGTCTTGTTGTTTATATCTCCTACTATGATTAAATATCTCCCTTCGGGGTCAGCCACAACTATTCTTAGTGAAAAGGTCACTGTGTCCTTAATGGCAATGATGACACCTTTTCTTTTTTGTAAAGCAGACGCATAGTATATATGGGGATAGTTTTAATGTTGAGCCATTTTTTATCAGTTAGTAAGAAGTGAGATTCCTGTATGCACAAGACGTCTGTCTGCAGTTTCTGGGCCTCCTTCCATAAGGCAGCTCTCTTAGCTGGGTGGTTTAATCCGTGAGCATTGAATGATATTATGTTTAACATTGTTACATATTAACAAATGAGTGATAGTAGTGTCCGTACCTTAATTGGAATGAGGTAAGTAGGTTCAGAGAGGTTTCCGACGAAAGGCGTATCCTTTAAGAGTAGCGAAGATGCTTCAAGCAAATCATGTTGGTCCATCCTTAGGAAAATGAGGAAAAAAGGAAAACAAAAGAAAACACAAACAGAAAAAACAGTAAGAACGGAGAATAATCCATATTTTGAACTTGTTGAATAAAAAAGAAGATTCTAATTTGAATCTAGTGGCAGTTTTACTGCACATATCTCAGAGGGGTGAAATATAGCCACTCAGTAATCTAAGTGCCCTAGTAACCTTGCATATTGCGTTGAAGTTGCTATGTAGGGTGTTCAACTATTATGTTTTTTGTCTTTTCTCTTGCGAGACACAACTTGCCAGGTATCTTGGGTATCCATTTTAGTTGTGGAAGATGGGTTGGTTGTGGCTTGATCCAGGAGGATATCCCATGTACGAAGTAGTGCTAATCCCTCCTCCAGTGTGTTGATTACTGAGGTGTGGTCATCTTTTGTAATAGTTAATTTGGATGGATATCCCCAGCAATACACTTTATTATGCGCATCCACTAATGAATTGTATGAGGATGTGACTTCCCCCATCTTATGCTCCACGTGTTCCATTCTCTCTCCCAGCTCACCCATGTCAGATTTAAAACCTCTTATGCATTCCATCATATCTGCATGGAGGGAGCTTCAGAGAGAAATGAGCATGTCTCTTAGTGTAGCGTCCGATACCCGCTGGTTTGTTGTGGGGAAATAATTAAGTGTTTCAGCCAGCTCTCTAGTATCGTCCAATGTCTCTTGCTCCACGCTCATCTTGTCCCCGTCGGTGTCTGTCATCAAGAGTGGTTTAGACTTCGCTGGACTCGGGGACAGCGGCATGGAGGCCTCCGGTGATTGACGCTGTGAGGTCCCGTGAGAGCCCAGGCTGGGTGTAGCTGATCCAGATCTGCTGGATGTGGCCGGCGAGATGCCGCCAGTGCCATCTTGGTCTAGGCCGCGATCTTTCTTCAGAAATAAATAAGGCAGTTTTTGGAG
Source organism: Lithobates pipiens (assembly GCF_037356315.1). Lineage (NCBI taxonomy): Eukaryota > Metazoa > Chordata > Amphibia > Anura > Ranidae > Lithobates > Lithobates pipiens. Next base: position 328,951,898 of record NW_027507764.1, on the reverse strand, counting down.
CTGGGAAGCTCCCTTCCTCTTGCGTGCCATACTGGAGTGGTGAGGAGCTGAAGTGAAATGGGACCTGATGAACAACTCGGTTCTCTTTAATTTCTGTCTTTTTCACAGAGTTATCTGCCTAAGCGTCCATGCAGTAGCCCGGTAGCCATGCCCCCTGAAAGCAGAATCCTTTTATTAGGGAGGTTCACTACCCCAGCTCACAAAAACCCAAGTTGAGCTCATGCATAAAGATTTTACAGAAGGGAAAATCAAAATGATGATAAAAACTATTCATCCCTCCAAAGCCCCAGGCCCGGACAGATTATTGGGTCATTACTATAGAAAATACCAAAACATATTGTTCCCCCATATGTGCTCCTATTTTAATGACCTGAGAAAAGGTAACAATATCCCAAGACATAAGAATACAGCATACATCCATGTTATACTGAAACCGGGGAAAGATCATGTTCCAATTACCATCCTATTTCCCTGATAAACGTTGACTTAAAAATGATGACAAAAATACTCGCCCTTAGATTTAATTTCTTTCTTCCACAATACATCCATCCCGACCAGGCAGGCTTTATCCCAGGCTGCCAGACAACAGACCAGACCCACAGAGTAATTGACATAATTTCAGTCATCCATTCTGACTGGGACCATAAAGGTCCTAGATGGGGGATGCTGCTTTTATTGCACATCCACAAGGCAAGGCAGGACTCCCTGTCCTGGGACTGTTTGAGGTTTTACTCCGTTACGGATTTGGTGAGCACTTTTTGGACCTCCTTCAAATATTATATGCTTTGCAAACAGCATCTTTAATGCTTAAGGGATACTCTTCCCAGTCCTTAAATATTTGTAGGGGGACTAGACATGGATGCTCCTTATCCCCACTACTTTTCATAGAAATGGAACCGTTAGCATTTAAAATTTGCAGCTGTCCAGATATTAAAGGTATAGAATGTGGTGATAGGGAACACAAATGCATACTTTTTGCAGACGACATCTTGATGGTGCTGTTGGCTCCTATCACCTCCCTTCCCAACCTATATGTAATATTGCAACCGTTTTCAGCTATCTTGCGCTTAGGATTGTTTTGCTTGCATCTATTAAGCAAGGTTACTCTGTGGTATAACAAGGAAGCTGAGACTTCTGCAGTGTGTAAATGTGCTTTTGCTATACAAAGATGCTGTTCATACAAAACGATTACAATATTAGAAATACTATACAAGTCTGACAGATATCTATTACAAGCCAAATGCCTAGCAAATGATCTCCATTGGCAATGATTCTTCTTGGAGACCAGGTTCTGTATTTCTATCATGAGTGGCTTCTTCTGATCGTACAGCAATGATGTGTATTCTGATGTTACAGCATGATGATGATGATGCGTCCCAGTCTCTACTCACCCTTTTTATTTGTACAAGTTTGTTAACCAAAGTTAATGGTTACAAACTTGTTTCCATAACAACCGACAAACAGTCATTCTATCAGTTTCCGAGACCCTCTCTTACTTGTTTACTGTAGCTATAGAGACAATAGCCTCTTCAAACTATCAATTTGAATACAGCAATGATATCTATGTAAACCATTGTCTACTCAAACCGATACAGTAATCTAACAGTCTTTCTTTCAGTTTGAGAGCTGAAAGAATCTCAAACAAGTAATGTCTTACTTGTTTTCTGTAGCTATAGACAATAGACTGTTCTCAAACTGCCAAAGGAATACAACAATGATATATACATTCCCACTGGGAACCGGTAGCCCTACCATATTTAGGAATACATGTAACCCCTTCCTTTCACACCCTATATTCACAGAACTACCCAGTACCGTATAGACGTTTAATAGCCGACCTGTCCAGGTGGCAGATCCACCCTCCGTCGTGGTTCGGTAGACTGCACTCTATTAAAATGAACATTCTTCCAAGAATCCTATACTTGTTTCCTACTCTACCACTGACCAATAGATCAGACCTGTTGTTATTTCAAAAAAAGCTTTTACAGTATGTATGGGGAGACAAGAGGCCCAGGGTGATAAGAAATATGCAAAGAATTACAGGTGATATCAACATTTACTTGTTCCTTATATGCACTTTTTCTAGCTAAATTGGCGCTGACTTATTGTTTATGTAACTTTCTTAGTTCTGACCAACACCTAAAACTATACTTAAAGAACTAGCAAATGTTACCATAATCGGAAACCTTGTGAAAGGCATGCTGGATTTGGCAATAAAGCTGACAATGCACCATAAGTCACCAGTGTGCCTTAGCCAGTGGCAGGTTGCCAAATACTGCTATAAAAGAACTGTGTACGGATTTCCTGGTGTGATTCTGCTGTGGAACTCCTTGCTGTAAGAGTTCTATCACCCCTTTGTACTGTACATGTGTGATAAATCTGTCTTCTAATCAACATGACCGGAGTTGACTGATCAGTGAAAGAATGGAATTTTACTGACATCATGGTCCTTTTGAGCCGGAAGTAAGGATTAGGTGGTGGATCGAACTGTTCCGTCCAGAATATTGGTGACTATCAGACTTCTAGAACCTCCCACTCAAGTGGTAAAAAGAGTCTGGTCGGCTCAGGATCCACACCTAACCTCTGCTACTGGACTTATTTGATCCAGTCCTCTGGGTCTGTGAAAGGTAAGACAGATCTTTTCTTTTCTCTTCTACTCAAGGTGATTTGGGTTTTTCAATTTATTAAATATGTGGTTGACTGTATAAGATCTAGGTTACACAGGGGCCGAAGACAGAGGCACTTGGGGACATTGCCTATGGTAAATAGACGCAGCCCGCTGTCCAGGACAGATGACAAAAAGATTTGTTGAAGGGCATAATGAACGTCAGAGGTTGATTGCCGGACTATCTAAAAGCGTTAAAAGTAGCTAAGTGATCTAAAAAGATTGCACGACTAATTTTATTCTGGGTGTTTAGTCTCTGATTTTCCGTGTTTAACCTTACTGCAGAGAGGGGTTTTATTTCCTTGTATTCTTATTGTTCTAGTCCAGTGGTTTAAGTTGATAAAAGACCCGCTTGGTGAGGAGTATGTCTGCTAAGGCAGTTATATGATCTGTCTGGCTGTAAACTTGTCTTTAAACTCACTCACCCCCCCCCCCCCCCTCACAGACATCTAAGTGCACTTCCTCTTTTGTGTATGTGTGTAGAAAAATAAATTGTGATCAGAAGACTGATAATACTGTTTGTTTTGACCAACCGTACCTTGTGGTAAATAAGGTAAAGGTAAAAGTTGTTTTTATATGTGTATATATATATGTATGTATGTGTGTTTATGTATGTGTGTATATATATATCTATGTGTATATTTCCTGTTTGGGGAGTTTAGACTTTGTTTGCTGTCTTATATAGATTTTGGCAGGGTTTGAGAGTAGAATTACCAGTCTTGTATTATAAACTCGAAGAAAAAAAACAAAAAAAAAAAACAGGGGAGTCATGGGGAGTAGTTTCTGTAAAAGAATGTCTTCTGCCTTATGCTGCTGTTGTGTTCCTAATTAGAAGGAAGGAGAACAAAAGAAAAATGCCAAGCCCTATTGCCCCTAGTGGACATAAGAAGATGATCTCATTTGATACCCCCAGAGACCACCTCCTTATAATGGTCCTTCCCCTCAGGTGCAGGCCACTGCCCAGAGTATCACCCTCCCTGTCACATCCACCCCTGTCAGAGGAACCGCCTCTGAACAAAACCCCAACCCCATTTCCCCAATCTCCGCAGATGACAGTCAGCTCCATGCGATGAGCAGATCTATATTAGAGACGTTGACTGACGCATGGTCCCAGGGATGGGGAGTTCCAGAGGGAACTAAGAGACCCAGAAAAACAGTGGATTATAGCGGATTATAGCGAGGAGAATGCTGAAGGGTAGGGTATCCCCTAAAAGAAGTTCCAAACCCTAGAGGTGAACAAAACAGTCAGCCCCTAACTATGACTGTTTTTAGACCATGGACTAAGAGTGACGTACAGAAGGCTACCAACCATATTAAACATCCTAAGTTTGGGACCCCAGAATTAATTTAAAATATGAAAGTCTCAGGAACAATTATAGGCTAAACGGGGTCGAAGTGGAAAGGGACTTAAGGAGGGTTCTAGGATCAGATTGGGCATCAGTAAAGGGAAGTTGGGACCCCTGTGTAGCCCCAGTGCCCCCTCAACATAAGAGGGGAACCACTGGCCCATGATTGCCAAAATTTGACAGACAGATTGACTGACTTCTATCGGAGATGCAATCTCTGATGGATACAACGAAATAACTGGCAAAAGATTAATATGACTGAACAGGAAGGCAGGGAAAGTGTCAGTGATTATCTGAATAAACATGGTAGAAGTTTTTAACGTGTTCTCCTGGCTCCCCGAAGCTGAGGATATAAATAGTGCATATCAGCAACAGCTAAAGATAGCTTTTGTTAATGGATTAAAACAGGATCATAAGGATTATATTGTTAAAAACATGGTTACTTACCAAACTGCATCAGTTTTAGATGTTTTGCAATATGCTAAGCATTCTGAGAAGTATTTGAAAACGATGAAAAAAAAAAAGTGAAAGTAAAGTTTTTGTGCAAGGTGATGAAGGAAATACCCCCCTAAGAAGGAAGCAGAGGAGGATATAGCCCCTGTAATAGACAAACTTTTACAAACAGGGGTGACTATTCTGTGTCTTGAAAGCTCCTGCAATACCCCTCTTTACCTGTTAAGAAGGTTCTAGATATCCTAGTGGTGTCTCCCTCAGAGAAGGTTTTTTAGGACTGACACAATGGCTCTGTTGTATTTCCTCCATGATCAGGGCCATAAGGTAAATAAAACTAAACTCTAGTTGTGGCAACAGCAGGTCAAATACTTAGGGTAGAATATCTCAAAAGAAGGTCGACATCTGGATGAGGAGAGAATTCGAGCCCTCCTCCAGGGGCCGAAGCCTAAAACAAATTATGTCTTTTTTGGACATGACAAATTTTTGTAGGGCTTGGATTCCCGGGTATTCAATACTGACCGCCCTGTTGGTCCATGCCATGCATGGGAACCCTATGTCCCCACAATGGAGTGAGGAAACAGGGACAGCCTTTACTGACCTAAAGCAAGTCCTTTCTAGCTCATCAGTAATAGCCTTACCAAACTATGACAAACCTTTAGAACAAACAGTACACTCAAGGGAAGATCACATGACATCAGTACTTACACAGTCACATGGTGGGTGTCAGAGGCCAATTGCTTACTATTCTACAAAACTAGACAGTGTGACTAGAGCACTTCCAGCCTATGTACAGGCAGTGGTAGCTGCAGCGGAAGCAGTTAAGGGCTCAGCATCTATAGTGCTATATCACCCGCTGACACTCAAAGTACCACATGCAGTGTCTGTTATCCTTTTACAACAAGAAATATCATATTTGAGCCCAGCATGACACCTTTCCTATATGACAATACTTTTGCCACAACCTCACTTAACAATACAAAGATGTACCGTTATTATCTAACCTTGACATGACACTTTTTGTTGAAGGCTCCAGTAAGAAAAATCCAGATGGCACAAATGCAACCGGATATGCAGTAGTGACACAGGATGAAATCTTAGAAGCTAGGCCATTACCAAAACATTATTCAGCACAAGTATTAGAACTTGTAGCACTGCCAAGAGGATGCATACTATTAAAAGGAAAATCTGTAAACATACACACTGACAGTCAATATGCATGTTTTTGCACAACAATAGAAAAACAGGGGTATGATCACCTCCAGTGGTATGCCAATTTCACACACGGACTTCATTCTAGAACTCCTAGATGCAATACAGTTACCAAAAGAGCTTGCAATCTGTAAATGACAAGCACACACAAAACATACAGACCCCATCTCGGAAGGAAATAAAAGTGCAGATGAAGCTGCTAAAATAGCGGCACAAGAAACACATCAAATAATGACAGAACAGGAAATCATAGAGATAGATCATACAGTCCTTACTGTTATGCAGCAGAATGTATCCCCTGGGGAGAAATAATATTGGAAAAAAAAGGTTGCACAATAATAGATAACATCTACACATCACCTGAAGGAAAGCAGGTATGGCCAAAATCCTTATTTAGGTATGATGCAGTATTGACACATGGAGTAACTCATGTGTCAAACCAGGGGGATGACTGAGATGTTAAATAAGGTATGTACAGCCTATGGCTTCACAAACTACTAAAAAAAAAACTTTTTGTTCTCAATGCATTATATGTGCAAGACACAATGCTCAGAGAGGCATAAGACCATTGAAAGGGAAGTTCCCCACACCGCAATATCCATTCCAACACATTTTCATGGATTTTATTGAATTAGACAAATGTTAAAGGAAGAAATATTGTTTGGTAATCATTGATGCGTTGACCAAATGCGTAGAAATATTCCCCACAGGAAGTGCTGATGCCTTAACAGTATCCAAAGCCTTACTAAAATATATCCTTCCACGATTTGGGATATCAGAGAAGATTTATAGTGATAATGGTCCACATTTTGTAAATCAGACCATAAAACACCTAACAGAAGTAATGGGTATAGAAGTAAAGATTCACTGTGCATATCACCCTCAGTCAGCAGGGCTTGTAGAAAGACATAATGTGATATTAAAGAGCAAGCTAAAAAAGGCTATGGAAGAGACAGGGAAAAATTGGATGTACTGTCTCCCACTAGCTATTTTAAGCATGCACATCACCCCCACTAAAGAGGGGCTGAGTCCATTTGAAATGATGTATGGTAGACCTTATAAAATACCTTTATTACCAAATGAAACACACACAGAGGAAGTGGAGAGAACCTTAGCATAATACATGCCAAGATCATTAAAATATAAATAAATTAATCAAGTGTGTTCCATTCCAGAAGGAGAGCCCATAGGAGAAGATAAAGTACAAATCAGAGACTGGGTCCTCATCAAGGTGATCAAAACGAAGCATTGGCACTCCCCTAAGTGGGATGGGCCATATCAAGTACTCCTTACTACTCCCACCTCAGTAAGAATTGCTGAACGGACTACCTGGATTCACCAATCCCACTGTAAAAAGGTAAACATAGACAGAGTAGGGACAGAAAGACTGAAGGAGGGGGAAAATACAACTACAAAGGGAGGCAGATAAAAGGTCTGCTTGTCTCAACCAAACTAGAAGATCAAAGGTTATACCATGTAGGAGCTTGGATATCGGGAACTGACCCTTTGGGAAAATTCTTCCTTGAAGTCAAACCAAAGAATGAGACAAACAAGAAGAAAGAAGAGTAGAGTAGAGGTATTAGGACCCATAGTGAGATTCACCAATCCCACAGTGGAAGAAGCTTTAACATTAGAAACAGGATACCGGGATAAGAATGAATGGCTTGAATGGTTAATATATACTGCTAACACCCTTAAAAAAGAGAACTGCTTGGTCTGTGCAGGGGCCAGACCCCAGCTGGCTACAGTGCCTTTTCCTTTAATTTACAATACATATCCAGATGGTTTAGGGTGTATGCTAAAGCTGTATCAAAAAACATACAAACCTGACACCAACACTTCCTGTCACACATTAATTTTGTTAATTCTGGCCCCCTACCCTATGTGAATGAGTATGGGGTATGATTCACCTGGGGAAAAAGTGTACATAAAAAAACACAACACAGGTTTTTAAAGTACTTTATTAGACAGCTCCGGGGGTCTTTATCCGTCTTCATGGGGTCTTCTCGCCGGGCTCCTCCTCTATCTTCTGCTCTTTTGCTAGTGCTTTTACTAGCAGAGGAGCCCCGGCTTTCTCCTTCGTTGCCGCCGCCGTCCGGGGGTCTTCTTCTGACTTCGGGGGTCTTCTTCCGACTTTAACTAGTGTTAACCCGGTCTTGTCCCGGATGATGCTGGGACTGTGACATCATAGGGGACGGGGTCACCATGTGACATCACCCGGTGACCCCATCCCTTATCCCTATATAAGTCACCGCACAACGGGTCCCTGCCATTAAGGCTGGAGAGAGCGTCGTGTCAACATCGGAAGGAAGAAGAAGAAGAGGAGAAGAAGAAGAAGAAGGCGACAGCAACAGCAACAAGACCGGGCCAACGCTAGTTAAAGAGCTGGAAGAAGAAAGTGGAGGCCCGGCAAGAAGAACCGAAGAGCGGGACAAGACCCCCGAAATCGGAAGAAGACCCCCAGACAGCAGCGGCGATGAAGGAGAGAGCCGGGCTCCTCCGCTAATAAAAGAGCTAGCAAAAGAGCAGAAGATAACGGAGGAGCCCAGCGAGAAGACCCCATGAAGACGGAAGAAGACCCCCAGAGCTGTCTAATAAAGTACTTTAAAAACCTGTGTTGTGTTTTTTTATGTACACTTTTTCCCTCAGGTGAATCATACCCCATACTCATTCACATAGGGTAGGGGGCCAGAATTAACAAAATTAATGTGTGACAGGAAGTGTTGGTGTCAGGTTTGTATGTTTTTTGATACAGCTTTAGCATACACCCTAAACCATCTGGATATGTATTGTAAATGAAAGGAAAAGGCACTGTAGCCAGCTGGGGTCTGGCCCCTGCACAGACCAAGCAGTTCTCTTTTTTAAGGGTGTTAGCAGTATATATTAACCATTCAAGCCATTCATTCTTATCCTGGTATCCTGTTTCTAATGTTAAAGCTTCTTCCACTGTGGGATTGGTGAATCTCACTATGGGTCCTAATACCTCTACTCTACTCTTCTTTCTTCTTGTTTGTCTCATTATTTGGTTTGACTTCAAGGAAGTGAATAGGTAGGGGTCCATCGTACCCCATACTCATTCATATAGGGTAGGGGGTCGGAGTCTGGGGGTGGGGCTAGCAAGGTGTCAATCTCGCCGATGGAGGCAGCGACATTGACTTCCTTCGCTAGTTCCGTCTACCTGGAGCCATGTTCAAAATGAACGGACTTTACTCCGTTTGAGGGCAAGTCCATTCATTTCAAAAGTCTGGCGGACTAGCACACAGACAGACAGATTGTCCACCGGATTGCCGAGTCCGGTGGACAATTTTGAGTCAAGACTTCTTTCAAAGTCCGCCAGACTTTTGGGAAGAAAAAGTCTCTGGGGCCCACACACGAGCGAATTGTCCACCGGACTCTGGTCCGGCATTAGCCAATGGCAGGTTGCCAAACACTGCTATAAAAGAACTATGTATGGATTTTCTGATGTTATTCTGCTGTGGAACTCCTTGCTGTAAGAGTTCTATCCCCCCCCCTTTGTACTGTACATCTGTAATAAATCGGTCTTCTAATCAACATGATCGGAGTTGACTGATCAGTGAGAGAATGTAATTTTACTGACACGGGTTGAACAGGCGCACACTCTACACACTTAAACAGAAAGGAGGTCTCAGACTCCCTGACTTGCAAAAATATTTTTATGTGGCCCAATTGGCTCAACTCACTAAATTACACTCCCAACAACCTCAGACAATCTGGATGGCTATATATTCCTCCCACCCCCAATCAATCTCGCATATGATGTGGCTACCAATGAGGGAAAGGCAGACGATTTTGTGCCTTTCCCTCTCTTTATCCCTAGGTATCTGGGATAGACTGGTCAGTACATAAAAATTTAAGCCACCCCACAATCCGCTAGCCCCCCTTTTGTGAAATGAGGAGTTCACCCCGAGTCTTACCCCCTCTGTATTTGAATGGTGGTCAAATAAAGATCTTTTGCAGATTGCAGATCTCTGCAGATCACAGGGGAATGCTATCAAAAAAATCGCTGATAGAAAAATACCAGCTACCTGACTTTTTAGATGCAACCAAAATCTCCCATTATATGCAGACCCTTTCACAAAAAGGAGACCTTACAACTATGTCACTATAAAATTTGAGGCCATATGTCCGTCATATATACTATTTTGACGTATACCAATGTAAAACTGCCTTATATGACCCAATGGGAACTAGATATCCAGGAAAACCTGGAAACTGATGAATGGCATTCATTGGCACTGGCTGCTTCCAGATCACTGATCAATACTTCAATAATAGAAGTGAATTACAAGGTTTTATTAAGGTTGTATCTGGTGCTGACCAGACTGGCCACTTTTGTTCCCAGGGACAAAAAGGAGACAAAAAGGAAACTTCTAAGTGCTTTTGGGGCTGTGGTCAGGAAGCGACAGCTTATCATATCTGGTGGCAATGTCCCAAAGTACGGAGATTTTGGATCAGCCTATAAATATATATATATACTCCCTTACACAGATCAACCTGACCAAATCTCTGAAACACGCACTCTTATGCTGCGTACACACGATTGGACTATCCGGCGGACTCAAAAATTTCCGCCGGACTGCCGAGTCGTCTGTGTGCTAGACCGAGCCACCGCTAGTAAAAGAGCTGGAAGAAGAAAGCGGAGGCCTGGCAAGAAGAACCAAAGAGGGGGACAAGAGCCCCGAAGTCGGAAGAAGACCACCGGATTGCGGTGGCGACGACGAAGAAGAAAGCTGGGCTCCTCCGCTAGTAAAAGAGCTGGCAGAAGATAGCAGAGGAGTCCGGCGAGAAGACCCCCCAATACGGAAGACCACCGGAGCTGTCCAATAAATGATTTTAAAAACATGTGTTGTGTTTTTTTCTTTACACTTTTTTTCACCAGGTGAATGGATAGGGGTACATGGTACCCCAATACTCACTCTAATAGGGAGGGGGGCCGGTATCTGGGGGCCCCCTAATTAAAGGGGGCTCCCAGATTCCGATAAGCCCCCCACCCGCAGACCCTGACAACCAAAGGCCAGGGTTGTCGGGAAGAGGCCCTTGTCCTCATCAACATGGGGACAAGGTGCATTGGGGTAGGGGGGCCCCCCTTCCCAAAAGCACCCCCTCATGTTGAGGGCACGTGGCCTGGTACGGCTCAGGAGTTGGGGGGCACTCGCTCGTCCCCACCCCCTTTCTGACTGGCCGGGCTGCATGCTCGGATAAGGGTCTGATAATGGCTTATGTTAAAAGAAAGACTGACAGCAATTGTGCAGGATAAAATAAAACTGTTTAACAAAATATGGGATCCCTGGATCACCTACTTGACGAATGACCCTCGGACACTGACTGACTAGGGAATCTCCTGAGGGGTCTAGCACAGAGCATTGAGTCCTTCCCCCCCCTCTCTTGTGCCTTCTTTCCCCCTTTCTGTCTCCTTCTTTCTCAGAGACTCTGGTGTTGTTGGGCCGGGGTCCGCTGCTCCATGGTTTGGGGTTATCCCCAAATTTTTGTTGAGGTACCCTGCTTCCCCTGGCCCGGGTGCATGTCTGAGAACCCTAATTATATAATGTTTATTGGATTACAGGATATGGTATGAAGCTCAACACGGATGGCTTATCCCATACAGGTTGAGAGATTTAATAAACAAGATGCAAAGTGAGGAAAAGAGGATAATATGGAAAGTGTCCTCCTCCCTCTTCTGAGGGAGAAGCAGGGGATCCGTGATTATAAGGAATGCTTCTCCGTTTGTGAAAACTATACACTTTTAAAATCAATGCCATGGTCCTTACTGTGTATTGTGAAAAACCTGAATAAAAATCATTGAAAGGTAATTGAAATGTGATAAATACCACTCTTACCAAAAATGCATACACAAGATGTGATGCTTTACACACAATGAAATAAAGTGCAAAATCTATTTTGTAAGGTCAATAAGTCCATATATGTTGTGAGTCTATATAGAGATCTTAATTAGTGTCCATATGTGCTCCACACAAATAAATCCAGGAAAAAGGTGCCCATATGTGGCTAAATCCTCTTCCAAATCATCCAAAAGTGATCACCCCTTGTGCAAGTGCTCACTCACCAAATTGATATGACCCCTATATTAAAAGAAAGTCAGAATACATAGTTACATATTGTTAGTCTTGTTGAAAAAAGACACAAGTCCATCTAGTTCAACCAATAAAAGGGATTTATTTATTATTTTTTTACTTGAGGGATAGTGACCTTAGAATACAAATTTCAAAAAAAAAGGCACAGAGCCCTGAACAAATGCAAATTTTCTTCCGGGCCTAACACTCTTTAAGTGCAATGTGAATGGCTATTTTCAGAGCTAATTAATATTATTTTGGCACAATCTGTCCAACGCATTCCTGTTTTTATGCGTTTTCTTCCCACTATACTAGAATGAAATATACTCTTAAATAAATGTAATTCCATAAGTGATTTTAAGGCAATGCATCACAACAGAGTTAAGCAGGAAATGAGAAAATGCATTGCACTGCATGACATTACCATACATTTGTAGTGCACAATGAAAATAAAATAAATTATAGATTGCAATTTACTGCAAGCAAAAAATCCACAGGTAACTAATCACTGTAGCTTTCACTTGACTGTGACAGCATGATGCCCATATAAATTTTAAGTGCTGACATGAAAAAGGAAAAAAAAAACACATATTTGACAGAGGATTTTGCATCGCATTATGCACTGAAGAGAGAATAGTCAGCTAATGACAAATCTTAATTAAAGAAGAGGTGCTTGAAAAAAATGTTTGCTACAACCTGATGACACTTCGGGGTCAAGTGATTCTCACTTTGCTCTTAATATCTATCAAAATATTAAAATTACCAACTACCTGAATGTTGAGCACAAGCTGTGAATGTATTAAGAGCTATCATTTTGAATGATAAATTGTCACTGCTTTGATCAATGTGGAGTTTTGAATATAATTATTTTTATATTTGAAAGCAATATGACACATATTTGGCAATGCACAAATAGTTTCCGTTTACATTCAGAATTTGTGAAATTGAATAATATCTACATCAAGAACTCATATTTATGGCTCTCATTTACAGTTTTTTGGCTTATAGCAAAGCAATACATTGGTAAGAAATCGACCTACCATACTTTTACTAAATGCTACAAAACATAATTTCTATAAAGGGTACAACATCAAAACGTGCAAAGTGGAAGACAACATGGCTATATGAATTATCACCAAACACTCTAATGCCCCATACACATCGTCACCTTGTTCCGAAAGATTGGATCTTCCGACAACTTTCCGACAACCGTGTGTATGCAACACAAGTTTCGGCCAAAATCTGTTTGAAAAATTCAGATGGATTTTGTGGTCGTAATGTCTGACCATGTGTATTGGGCATAAAATGAACAGTGAGAGTTGATTCTGCTGTGTCATAGATGATGTGCAAATATCCCCCCCCCCCCCCCGGAACCTTTTATGACAACATTGGACTGGGTCTTTTGAAACTATAATATATCTGAACTTTAGCAGAACAGTATTTAATCTAGCAAGCACTGCATCTGCACGTGAAAAGCAGATACAGGTATAACTAGTATTACTTATTTTATGAATTGTTTTATACCTTAAAGGGATTATTTTTTTCATTAATCCTTTTTTCTTTAGTAAAACTGTAGCCTTGTCATTTCTTGGATAATAAATGCCCATATTTATTGGCCTATAACACGCAACCCCAATTTTAAGAGGGAAATTTAAGGAAAACATTTTTTCACAGCCCTCTTACAGTACACCGTCCCCCTCCCCAGTACACAGCCCCCCATCCAGTACACACTCCCCCCTCCCCTGCGCAGTACACAGCCCCAATCCAGTATACACCGCCCCTCCCCCTGCACAGTACACAACACCCCTCCCTCTGCACTGTAAACAGTCCCCTCCCCCTGCGCAGTACACAGCTCCCCATCCAGTACACAGCCCCCTCCCCCTGCACAGTACACAGCCCCCTCCCACTGCACAGTACACAGCCCCCCATCCAGTATACAGCCCCCCTGTACCGTACACAGCCCCCCATCCAATACACAGCCATCCTCCCACTGCACAATACACAGCCCCCCCCCCATGCAGTTTACGGCCCTCCTCCCCCTGCACAGTATACAGCCCCCCATCCAGTATACAGCCCCTCATCCTGTACACAGCTTCCTTGTACTCCCAGGAGACCCCCAGTCTCCTGGGACAGCACTGCCAGCATACTCTACAGTTAATAAAAATAATTCTGCCAGCCGCTTCCACACTGCTCCTCCTTCATCACTCATATTGTAAAACAAAGCTTCCATATACCTCAATAGATTACACAATAGGTGGTCCCTCTCGCTATCAAAGTGAATCTAATAAACGATAATGAATCACTCAACTGCTGCTACGGTAGATCTAGAGTGTACAATGCACCAATAACAAGTAGAATAATAAAGAGGATCAGCGCTGTTGATAGTACTATGCAATATTGAGGTATATCAGTATATCACTGAGCAAAATGCAGACATAATCTCTATGCAAGTGTTGTGTCTAGGGACCCCCCGGTTCGGTGCGCACCAGAACCTTTGAACAGACTGAAAATTCTTACGAACTTTAGAACCCTATTAAAGTCTATGGGACACATTCAAAATCAAAAGTGCTAATTTTAAAGGCTAATATGCAAGCTATGCAACAGACAACACCAGCAATAAGGGATATCTTCAGGTGTATACTGTGCTGGAGGCAAACAGCACCCACTTTAACTCCTGCACTATAATTCAAAAACAAAAAGTGATCACGAAATAAAACCTATAAAAGCAATGTGGGGTACAAGAAATGCTGAACCATCCGGAGCCCTTTTTGCTTTTTCTTTTTTCCATATGCCATTCATACGAGTTTTATTTGAAATCTGAGTTTGGACATGCCTGGTTCTTGAAATACTGTTTTCCCCTGGATTCTGGAGACTACCGGACGGTGATTGTCGGGAGTAGGCTTGTGCAATTCACTTCGTAACGAATCGAAATTCGGCCGAATTTTGCATCTTTCGGACATTCGGATGCATCCGAATGTCCGAATAAAAATATAACAAATTACAACGAATACGAAAGAAATATAACGAATGAATTCGACATGATTTGAAATTATTTCAACCGCATTCGAAATTATTTCAACATGATTCGACATTATTTCAACTGCATTCTAAATGATTTCAACATGATTTGACATTATTTCAACCGCATTCGAAAATATTTTGTGACCCGAATTTAGGGCCATGTATCTCAGGGTCACTTGGTGCTAGACACTTCAAATTTGGATATGTTGTAGTGCTGGTATTATTGTGTTTAGCTATACATGACCCAGAGATATGTGGCCCTAAAGTCGGGTCACAAAATATTTTCGAATGTGGTTGAAATAATGTCGAATCATGTTGAAATCATTTCGAATGCGGTTGAAATAATGTCGAATCATGTTGAAATCATTTCGAATCCAGTAGAAATATTTTCGAATTTGGTTGAAATATTTTCGAATGAGGCCGATTTTTCGAATTCTATAGAAAACTAAACGAAATCCGAAAACGGATTTAAGGAAGTTAATGAATATAACTAAACGAAATTAATGAATTAACGAATTAAAACGAAACAAAACTAAACAAATTTTTTCCTTTTGCACATGTCTAGTCGGGAGTGTCCACCTTCATCTGTGGTCCAGGACGGCGAAACGAGCATTATACACCAGGATCCACCCTATTGAAGGCCGAGTGTAACCTTCTGTGATTACAAGCCTTTCAGACCCACTGTCGTATGACAAATGGGTCCAACATCATTGGTAAGAGTACCCATCTTATACCTATAGAAGATTTTATGTAAACATCGCTTCAGTCAAATAGACTGTTGCTGTTGGTTCCATCCTCTCCTCTCGCTACATTTCGGATGAGAAGATTGGGCTTTTCCCTTATCTCTATATTCAGCACAATAGGAGGACATTTTTACAGATAGATGAACTGACAGAAGTTCCTTTCCAGCATTTATGATATGCAGCTTTACTTGCACTATATTGCACAATAACTGTGGGACTACCCATCCCTTCAGCATGTATTGTTTATATTTTCATTTATTTGTTGTCATACACAATAATTGTTCACTTAAACATATAAGTACCTGGATAATGATAACAGGACTGTTTGTTTAAAAGGGCAACTCAGTTGCCTCTATTGTTAATATGCATGCCCTTCTGAAATGAAGGTGGTCTTTTTTAATGTTATTATACAGTACATTTATACAGTAAATGTATATATTCATTTCCTTTTACTCGGGTACGTTTGTTCTTATGGGTGATTTTTATTTTACACATAATAAAGCATGCAATGCTTAAGATGTCTTCTTGATATGCACTTAGCAACAAAGCTCAAAATATTACATAAACTGCATACTGACCTTTCACTTACTGATGCTTGAAAATGTGAATGTCCTTTAGATAAAGAATTCTCATTTTACTCTAGTACCCATGATAGCTATACTAGGATTAACTACATATTTCTTCATAAAACACGGCTTGCAAATATTTATTTTTCAAATATACACAGTACCTTATGATCTGCTATATTATAGAGTTAGCTTTTTTACTTTAGCAAACAAAATAGCTAGAGACCAATGGTACTTTAATGATACTTTGCTATGTGACATATATGGTAAATCTCATGCTGCGTACACATGATCGGAATTCTCGTCGGAAAAAGCTCTGATCGTTTTCCCGACGGAATTCCAACGGAATTCGGCTCAAGCTGTCTTGCCTAAACATGGTCTCACAAAATTCCGATCATTTATAATGCGGTGACGTACAACATGTAAGACATGACTAGAAAGAGAAAGTTCAATAGCCAGTAGCCAATAGCTTCTGTCTCGTAGTTGAATCTGAGCATGCGTGATTTTTAGCGTGTCGGAATTGCATACACACGATCAGAATTACCGATAGAAAGTTTTTCCGTCTGGAAAATTGAGAACATGCTATCAATTTTTTGTTGGCGGAAATTTGGACAGCTAAATTCCGATGGAGCATTCACACGGTTGCATTTTCCGATGAAAATCTCTCATCTGTCTTTTTCTGGCCGGAATTCCGATCGTGTGTACGCGGCATCAGATCAGTAACATCCTGGAAAGTTATTTCTTGGGAAATATTACTGGTGATTACTTTATTGAAATTGAATGGATAGCACAAAATGCTGTTTTGGGAAATGTCATGTTTTTCATGATTGAATGGTAACCAAATGCTGTAACCAATTGATTCAATGCATTAAGGTGAAAAACCTTTTTGTGGTGCAGCTGCCCCCCAGAGTCCCCCGTTTACTTACCTGAATCTGATTGTTTCAGCAACGAGCACGAGCCCAGCAGCTTCAGCCACTATCTCGGGTCCTCATTGGATGGATTGATAGCAGCGGGAGACATTGGCTCTCGCTGCTGTCAATCAAATCCAGTGACACGGGAGCCGGGGGGTTGGGCCGGGTCCTTTAGTCTGTGTCAATGGACGCACCAGCAGGACTCAAGAGCGCACCCGCACGAGTGCCCCCATGGAAAGCGACTCTCCATGGGGGCATGTGGAGGAGAGCCAGGAGCACTGCTGGGGGACCCCATAAAAAACCCTTGCACAAAGCTGGTAAGTATAACATGTTTGTTATTTAAAAAAAAAACCTTTACAATCACTTTAACTTCATCCTCTCCAGCTGCAGGACTGGATCCCCTCCACCTACCTCCTCTGGCAGTTTCAGGCTCTAGTGTAGGCTGCTTGTTGTGTGGGTGGTATAGGGATGCAAACAACTTCAGGAGATCCTGCCCACCTGCCTGAACCGCTTGCACCCACCTACCTGAACTACCTCCTTGCCCACCCACCAGCCTCAGCTACCCACCCGTTCAGCCATCCAACCTAATAAACTCCTAGAAGAGGGAGAGGTAAGCTAACCAGGAATGAGCATGTGCTGAGGTAAGCTCAGTTGGCTGTACTTGATGTCATTGCTCCTGTTCCCTGTTCATTGCCAGAGAACTAGGGGAACGGGACAGGAGCAGGCTGGAATTGAGAAAGGTGTTAACATTGCCATGTCCACCAATGCAGGTTCGGGGTGGTGGGGGGTCAATGACAGTGAAAAAAGATTATATATGAACAGTGCTTGCAGGGTATGTGTGCAAACCCACACTTACTAGAAGTGCAAATTAATTATGTGCTCAAAAAATATATATAAAAAATTATTGACAGTGCTGACAATCAAAAAATTTCCATAATACAGACAAATGAACAAAGCCCTTGTACACACGGTCGGATATTCCGATGGACAATGTCCGATCGGACCGTGTTGTCGCATAATCTGACAGTGTGTGGACTCCATCAGACTGTTTCCGTCTGAATATCCGACGGACCAAGTTTGAGAGCTTGGCTATAAAATTTTCCGACAACATGATCCGATCACGTCAGTTCCAATCGCGTGTAGCCTAGTCCGACAGACAAGGTGCCAAGCATGCTCACAATAAAATTCTGAGACGGAAGCGCTCGGTCAGGTAAAACTACGACTCGTAATCGATATAGCACATTCGTCACGCTGCAATGTTGAAAATTCTTTAATGCAGCACATTCTCTTTTTCTTTACAATGCTAGAAGAATGAAGTTGTTTTGCTGCTCATATGCACACACACTTCTCCCAAACTTATTTCTTTATTCTTTTTACTCATTTCATCAATACAATATTTTAATTCGTCACATATCCCCAGTCATTTTTTTGTTTTTTTGTTTTTAAATTTTGTGGTTGGTTTTTTTAATCAACATCTCCTTTTTCGACAGTTTGCTAATTTTCGCAGTTTTTTGTGGTATTTTGTGTCAACTTACCACAACAACATCTTTTTGTTTTATTGTTTTGTTTTTTTAATCTAGAGGAGGTTGTTTGGTGTTGGTGCCCCTTGTTATTCATTTGACTTTGTATTTTTGAAATGTACCTGCCTGCTCACAAATAAACTGTCCTTTTTGAAGTAAAACACATACGCAAGTATTTCTTCAACCAAAAAAAAAAAAAAACTTTATTTAGGTGTCAGTAACAAATAAAGAGGGAGGCAGCACTGGAGAAACTGGGGAGATTAGCGAAGCCTTTGGCCCCCAGGGCACACGTCAACTATTTAAATGAAAAAATTGGTGGGCAGAGGAGTACATATCTGAGGGAGAGCAGTCTGGTCCTGAAGTCCAAGAAACCCGGAAAAGCAGCAGATGACATCTATGTTCCCAGGCTGTGGTAATACAAGAGGCTGCATCTTCTGTCAGACCAGACTGAACCCAGGTTAACACTCTCTGGTCTTCCTTCCACGCTTCCTTCCAGGCTGTGGCTGTGGTGCTGGAGGTGTGGCAGAAGGAGGAGGAGGAGGAGGAGGAGGGGCATGGTCCAAATCACACAAATGTGTTGCTTGTGTGATATGGCCCAACAGCCCCTTGTTGAGGGTGTGGATGATGAGCTCCTCACACAAGATCTGTTGCCCCTCCTCCATTTGCTGAAGTTTGCAGGCAGCCAAGGCGGCAAAGGCCTCTTGATATGTGGGGGTGGCTTTGAGGGCCTCCCTGATGAGCTTCAGAGCCGACTCCTCCACATTCCTCCCCTTTATGGCCCTTTTGTGTGGAAGGCGGAGGGGAGGGACCTGTGATTCAGTCAGGCTCCTCCGTCCGCCCACCGCTTGGCTGCCGCTTACCCCTGCCTCCTCCTGGCTGCCACTTGCCACAGCCACCTTCTGGCTGCTGCATTCCACACCCTTCTCCTGGCTGACGTCTTTTAGTTTTAGTTTTTGGTTCATCAAACACACAAAATTTTCAGCTCAAGTTGTTAACAAATAGAAAAGACTATCATTCTGAGCCCAGCATTTTTCATTCTTGGCCCAAAGGTTTTGGTCACTACTGTCAATTGATATGTGAAACACTTTCTAAAATCAGCAATTAGTGAGCAAAAAACAAGTTAACATCATTCATTTTTACTCCAAAAAATATGTAGAATAATACTCTACCTGGCTCAAGCTGGGCTCCTCCAATTCTTCCTGAGTGGAAGGCCCAAGTTGGGCTTCAGAAGACTCAGCAGGGGTGGAATGTAGCATAGAAGGAAGCGGGGAAGGAAGGGTAAAGAGGGATTCCCCGACATCAGCCTGGTCTGACAGAAAATGCATTCTGTTATACCACAGCCTGGGGACATAAACGTCATCTGCTGCAGATCCAGTTTGCATGGACTTCAGCACCTTCTTTCGCTCCGATTTTATTTCTTAAATAGGTGAAGTCTGTCCTGGGGACTACCGGCTTCACAAACACCAGCAGTTTCTCCATCGCTGCCTGCCTCTTTAATTTGTTACTGTAGTGTGGATGCATAGATTGCCACAGACAGGGCAGCTCCCTGTACTTATCGATGAACAGAGGGAGGAAACTATGGTCGTTAAACCATCCATATTCTCTGCAAGACACAACACAAGACAAACCCTAATGTCAGGCTAAACTCCACTAAATCTTGTCCCAATACAGGCCTTAATCTAAAAGCAGTATAGGCTAGTGATGTACCAAGTTAAAAATTGTACCTTCGTTTGCACAATTGGCACGTCAGCTTCTCCCTATGTACGACACACGCGCGTTGCGTTTTATATACAGTGAGCATGCATGAAACTCCGCCCGCCCCGACGTTCTTTCTAGACTATTCCCCGACCCTTCTCTTTCGGCACAGTGGGGAGAGCACATGGCGGAGACACAGCAGGGGCATGCTAATTCCACTAACGAGGAGGAGGATGAGGAAAGCCCGAAGCCTGAAACGTCCCAATCCCGGAGGAGAAGATTTAAGGCCTCAAATATGTCTTTTGGAGAGATGTTGGAGATGGTGGACATATTGAAGAGGAACGACTATGATGGGAAGTATGGACCTTACCCAAACCCAAATATCAGAAAGGCCAAGATCATGACTAAAGTTGTGAAGAGTCTTCAGAAGAATTTTGGGGTACGACGATCCAAGGATCAACTGAGAAAACTCTGGTCAGACCTGAAACTGAGGGAGCATGATCAGTACAGAAGAGTCAAGCAAGTTCTTCAAAAAAGTAAGTAGTTGTCGTGTGTTCATATTATTATTATTGCTTGCATACTGCTCCATGTGCTTTGATTTAATGTTGTACAGTTTAAAATGAGCAATTTCATGTTCATGGGTTCATTCATTCATAATAAACATCGTTCGTTAGCCCACTCCAAAAACTATGTTTTGCCAACTAGCACTTGACTACATTTGTTCACACAACAGGTAAGTATTCCAGCTTTAGAAAGTGTCAAAAATAATGTTTTCACCTTTGAACTCTGCCAAAAAACACAATTGTACGACACTTTCAAGCAATGTTTCATATTCCTATTTCTGCCCTCTGTATGCTAAGTATTCCTTTTTTACATTCTCATAGGGGAGAGAAGACTCGGGATGTCTGAGGACATCAGGGACCCCACACCTCCCAAAGAAGAAGAAATAATAACACCAGAAGCAGAGGAGGAGGAGGAAGGAGAGATTGTTGAAATTGGCGAAATTAGCACCACAACAGATGAGTGTTGGAGACCACAGCTTCAGGTAAGCTAATCAATGTATGCCTGCATATTTATAATACATGGGACGTTTTTCTTTTGTTTCTTTTTAGGTGATGTGGATGTTGTGGAAGAAGAATCGCATTTTACCAGTGAAAGTGCCCAGATCCTCATTGGGGAGATAATGGGGTGCAATTGCGATTTAGAGAATATACAGAAAAACATCAATGATGTTCAACAGAAAATGAAGAACATCATTGATGTTTTGGGGAGAGTCTGAAATACCCCAAAGTAGCTAGCATAGTTTTTAAATTTTCAAAAACACTTTTATATTTTCCAAAAAGCCAAATTTGGAAGATGCACACAGTGTGTCAACATGTACTATCTCCCATCATGGGGGATCAATGTATGTGTTTTCTGGGTGCCGCCCCTTCCTTGCTGCTAAAGTGGCTGAGATGAAGGGGTTGCACCCCCAAAACACATACATTGATACCCCATGATGGGAGATAGCACATGTTGACATTAGGCATGGGATCAGAAGGAAACGGGACACTTTTTGATTGTCAATTTGTGTGCATCTTCCAAATTTGGCTTTTCCAGGGGTGACACCCCATACGATGAAGGCAATATCAGCGCAGTTTGTACATACTCATGTCTGATATTGTCTTCACTTTTCAAAGTTGAACTTTGTAGGTTCATGTGTTCTGTATGTTATGCTTTGATACATGCCTGTTAACACCAAAACGCCAAGTTCTAAAAATGTTACCCATAATAATTTATATACACCAAATATGTTGGTTTGTTGTAAAACCCTTTTCTAAATGCACATGTGAATGTGCTTTGAGTAAAAAGTGAAATTATCAACAATGTGTGGCTTCCTTTTTCAATGCGCAAAAGCAGTATTTGTAGTAAAGTTGTTGTTTTCTTTTTTTGTTTTTTTTTCATGTTTAGTTGTTTGTTGTTTATGTTAATTTCTTAAAAATTGTCAATAAAATTAGAATTACTGAAAACCAGTAGCTCCTTCGGGGGGTCAGTGCTACATATAGACTTATAGACAGTGCTATATATAGACTTTTCCCGTCGGAAATTCCGACGGAAAAAATTTGAGAGCAGGATCTAAAATTTCCGTCAAAAAAATCCGATTGGGCTTTTTCCGATCATTTGTAGAGAATTCCGATGGACTAAGTGCCACCCATGCTCAGATTAAATTACGAGACTAAAGCTATTGGCTACTAGCCTCTACGTAGTCCCGTCGTATACTCAACGAACGTCACCTTTGTCCGACTGTGTGTATGCAACAACAGTTTCGAACAAAATCCGTCTGAAAAAATCCAACGGATTTTGTGGTCAGATGTCCAACCGTGTGTACAGGACATAAGATCCCTTTCACACTGGGGCCATGGCCGCGTTAACTTTTCAACCGCTAGTGGGGCGCTTTTAACTCCAAAGAAGGAAGCACTTTGAAAGCGCTACCTATTCATTCCAATAGGCAGGGCGTTTTGGGAGCGCTGTATTCAGGACTCCCAAACCCCCCAAAGATGCTGCTTGCAGGACTTTTCCTAACGTCCTGCAAGTGCACCTCCCCAGCATAAAAAGTCACACTGAAATGAATGGGAGGTGGTTTTCAGGCACTTTACAGGCGCTATCCAGCAGGACTCCAGACCAAGACACAAAAGTGCCCCCATAGTGAGCAGCTTGCTATTGGGGGCACTGGTCAAGGGTGAGGAACCAGAAGCACTGGCATGGGGACCCAAGAAGTATTGGGGCTGCTCTGTACAAAACCATTGCACAGAGCAGGTAAGGTAAAAAAAAAAAAAAAAAGCTGAAGCTTTAATATCACTTTAAAGTTGAACTTCACTCAAAAGGGGAAGTTCCACTCTTCCTTCTCCTTCCACATTCCCGCTTAGCATTTGGAACTTCACAGTTAGTTTGCCAGTACCAAGGACCGAAGCCCGTTGAAGAAACCAGCAGAGGACATCACTTGAATCTGGGGCAGATGAGTGTCCTGCTATTAAAAGTCAGCAGCTACAGTTTTTATAGGTGCTGCTGACTTTAATTTTTTAACAATTGACTGGACAACCGCTTCAAGTTTACCTTTACTCCTTTTCTTTGATATAGCACTATTATGCCCTGTACACACGGTCGGACATTCCGACAACAAAATCTCTCCGTTTTTTTCCGACGGATGTTGGCTCAAACTTGTCTTGCGTACACACGGTCACACAAAATGCGATCGTTCAGAACGCGGTAACGTTGAACATGTACGATGGGTCTATAAAGAGGACAGTAGCCAATAGCTTTTAGATCCTGCTCTCAAACTTTGTGTGTTGGAAATTTCCGATGGAAAAAGTCCAATGGAACCCACACACGATTGGATTTTCTGACAACAAGATCCGATCATACATTTTCCGTCGGAAAGTCCGACCGTGTGTACAGGGAATTACTGAGCGCTAACTAAAGTCAAAGTCAAAAATGCCCTGGACAGATGGCAATCACAAACATTTTTAAAATAAATATGAGTAGAAAAAAAAAAATCTATTTTCTCGACTTATAGGCAAAGGGTGTCAAAATAGAATAGGAGGAACACATGGCCCTTGGGAACAAGTACATTTTTTTAAACTGAATTTGGCTGGGAATAGTGTTTTTTTTAAAGCATTAACATTTACAAAAGAAAAAGTATTTGAACTATTTGGAGTCTGCAATATACTTTGAAGACCTTTGGAGGGGTCTGCATGCATTTTTTAAAGAAACCAACTTTGAAATGTTAGGTGTGATTAAAACTACTGTGCAACAACACTTGATATAGTAAAAATGTGTTAAACGAAAGAGTAGGAGCCAGCATTGAAAGTTGTTCCCCACTATAATTAAAATGTAAAATGCAGCGCTACTTTGATAAACTTTAAGCATGAAAATTACATATCAACAATAATTGGGACACCCTCTTAATCATATGAGCTTTGACCAGTCATTGCAAAGTACAAGAAATTAAAAGTATCTTAATTAATTACATTCATGTGATAGCACATTAGCAATAATGATGACGCCTTCCTGCAAAAAAAAAAATCAGTGTACATACTGGAAATTAGCCAAAAACCAAATGTGCTTTCAGATTATAAAAACAAAATCCTAATAAATTACCTACTTTAGCTCTGGAAGGTTTTACCCCCTTCATAATCAGACCAATGCTCATTAATGGAGGCATATTGAGGAGAATTTAGTACCTGAGAATTAACTTTCCACACATACATTGGTATAGGTGTCTGTTCCTCCATCACTGATATAGAGATAGGGGTGTGGTCAGACCACAATATCTCATGTATGCCAGAAGACGAGACAGATTGCAATAACATTCTAGCTATCAGAATCATGTCAATCCTAACATAGGAATTGTGAGAAATGGAAGGTGTAGTCACGTTCTTCAGCGTTTTGGCACCTCCAAATGCCGAAGATGATTTCTGCGTGAAAGAGTGGATGAAGTGCAGATGGTAGACTCCTAGGGCTGGAAGACATATCCAGATACGAGTCTGCCATTAAATTGAAGTCCCCACAGATAATGAGGGATCCTTTTTTAATTCTGAAAACCTTGCAAAAAAGTATTTTGCAAAAAGCAGAGTTGGTCTGAGTTGGGGGCATATGCATTTACTATGGTATAAGGTTTGTTATTCAGCTCACACAGAAGGATCAGAAATCTGCCATCTGGGTCATATAAGGCTTCTTGCAGTGAAAAGGTCACAGAGTTTTTGATCGCAATTAATACTGCTTTCTGTTTGGAAGGTACAGATGCCAGTAGCTTTGCAGTGCACTTGTAGTGCATTGTGGATTTGCCTTTAGTAAATAACAGCCAGAGTGATGTTTAAATTTCCCCAATCACGCCAATTTCATGACACATATTTCTGCCATGGTGCTGAAAATTAGCAATATTTTTGTCAGTATTGCACTACATACATTATCAACAAAAACAAGGTGTGTGTATAGCAGACCCACAGTATAATAAGATTATCTGAAGAAGAGACTGTCACCTCATCTTGCTCTGAACTTGGGTTTGCACTGTTGTAGAAAAAGGCCCCAAAAAAAACAGCAAAAATACCTAGGAGACACCTAAAACAAAGCCAAGCTGTAAATGAAAACAAAGATTATCGGAGTTTCAAAGAAAAATGTATTAAAAAATGCCTCTCAGACATTGTCTGGCATATCAATGCCCCCCCTACCCACAAAGTACTCCATGTATTGGTTTCTGACCTCGCGGGCGATTTAGGGGGGCAAGCCAGGACGACCATCTTCAAGGGCCGTGAGGTTCACATTTTCTGGCAAGTCTGCATCAGGGCCAACTGAGGCCATATAGTTTGATGAATATTTTTTCAAAAAATTGTGCAGAGCGCAGCAGGCAAGCACAATGTGATTTAGTTTATATTCCGCCATGTGGATTGGCGTCAAAAATAGGCAGAACCGGCTGTCCATTATCCCGAAAGTGTTCTCCACAACTCTTCTGGCTCTGGCCAGCCGGAAATTAAAGATCTTCTGATCCGTGGTGAGGGTCCTCATCGGGAAAGGCCGCATCAGATGATTTGCCAGAGCAAACGCCTCATCCACGATGAAAATGAACGGGAGTCCTTCGAGATTAACCTCTTGAGGTGGCAAGCCCAGACTGCTACTGTGGAGACGCCAGTACAATTCCGTCCGTGCGAGCACTCCACCATCCGACATCCAGCCATTTTGCCCCCACGTCCACATACAGGAAGTCATAGGTCGCTGACACCACCTCCAACATCACGATACTATTAAACCCCTTGTAATTATAATAGTAGGACCCTGACTTGGGGGGTGGGATGACGGGGACGTGTTTCCCACCAATTGCACCTCCACAATTAGGAAAGTCCCAACGGCTGGCAAAGTGGGAGGCCACAGTCTGCCATTCCTGTGGCATTGAAGGAAACTGTGGAGTGAAACAAGAAAAAAATTAGTAATTTTGCACATCAACATTGCAAGCAGATTAGACACAAACATTTTTGCACAATATCAGTATAACATTTTGGGAAATTAGCATTTAAAGCCTAAAGTATAAGGTCCCCTTATGCTAATATAAGGGGACAGCAAAGCCAGCAGACGGTGAAAAACGGGGTCCGTCATCCGGAGATAATTCCTGAAATCATCAGGATTATTCTCCCGGATCTCACGAAACAAAGGCATGTGCGAGAACTGGGTCCACAAACTCCTCCTCGCCCTGTTCATCGACCGGGCTTGTGTTAAAGCTAAAAGCCCAACACCAAGCCCCTGCACAGCACAAATTCTACGACGAGTACGTACACGAAACATGGCTTAAAACGATTGGCTGTTCAGAACGGACAACAGAAAGCACTGATAAACAGCAAGGCCTGAAAACTAGAAACGACAATAAGCAATGAAAATCAAAGCGTACTATACCAAGATATAGTCCACAATGAGCAACAAATGCTTACTGACTACACGCACTGGTAAGCAGATACGCACCGACAAGCAAAAACTGAAGAGCAGTAACGATCTGAAGCACAAATCTGAAAAGCGCAAATCGTCTCTAACCAAACTTCTACTAACACGCGATAAACACGAGATCAGCAAAAGGAGCCCAAAGGGTGTCGGACGAGGTGCTGCACTTCCCTTTTCTAGTGCCGTCGTAAGCGGCTTACGTCACCGTGTTCTTGCCAACTGGAAATTCCGACAACTGGGTCCGACCTTGTGTATGCAACACCACTTCCGGACAACTTCCGGACTAAATCCGTCGGAATTTATCCGATGGATTTGGTTCCTGGAATGTCCGACCGTGTGTATGGGGGCTTAGGGTGCTGCTGCCAGGAGCTGTTTGGTTAATTTTTATTCCACAATGGACTTACTGTACCTATTTTATCATGACGCTTTGCTAATTTTTATGTTTGCAATACATCCCTCTAGCATCACCTTTTTATATATTTTTTTGTCAGACAAAGTGATAGCTGGGATTAAGTGAGCTACACTGAATTCAGTTCAAGCACGGTTCAGTGAACTTAAAAGTTGAATGCCGAACCACAACCCTATGGAAATCAATGGTAGCCGTATTTGTCAAATTTAAAAAAAAGTAATTTTTCTAGGCTAATAGGCCAAGAGTTGTCAAAAAATATCATGGTATGAGCACCATCCTGGGGAACATGTACAAATGCCATTCAGCTGGGAGCAGTAATTCTTTAAACCATCAACATTTACAAGGAAAAAAAGTGTTTTAAATTGCTGGCAAATTACATTATCCTACCAGCTTCTTATAAAAAAAAAAAACATAGATCCCTCCAAAGTTTCCCAAAAATACATAGAAGGCCCTTAAGGATTTGTTATGTATTTTGGGGAATCTTTGGAAGAATCTCAGGCATCACAGAATATGGTCTATGGTCAGGTCCATATATGGTCAATTATGTCACCAGGGAGACCTCACTTCCTTGTGTATAACAGCTGTCATGTGCTCACCCTGTCATTCTGTGGGAGTGAAACCATTTGATTAGATGTGTCTCGGTAGGCAGCATTTTGTTTTCTTTCCGTGGGTCGCTGGGCTTCAGGTGTCATGATCGACTTGGATCTACATCACGGGACAATGCAGTTGATGATGGATGTACATTATGGGTCTTTTTTTTATTAAAGGACTTGTTAGAAACTGTCTTTATTTTTATATTCATTTAACATTTTTTATATGTAGCACTGACCCCCGAAGGAGCTACTGGTTTTCAGTAATTCTAATTTTATTGCCAATTTTTAAGAAATTAACATAAACAACAAACAACTAAACATAACAAAAAACGAAAGGAAAAAAATATATAAAGAAACACACATAATCCACATCCTATAAATAATAATAAAGAACATACCACATTATAATAAAATAAAATATAAAACATATACCCACACCCTGCCAAACTGCATCAAGAGGCAGAAGGGGAAAAAAAAATAAAAAAATAAAAAGAAAGAAGAAAAATAAACATTTAGAGCTACTCAAACAAACGTTGCCTTGCTCACCCCAACTCTGCACAGGTTTCATATCCTATCTACAACCTCCAATCAGATTCCGTAATTCATAGGTAGGGATGAGCTTCGTGTTCGAGTCGAACGCATGTTCGACTCGAACGCATGTTCGACTCGAACATCGGTCGTTCGTGCGTTCGCCGAATTCCGAACGTTTGGGCCGTTCGCGGCAAAATTCGTGTGGCCCACAATGCACTGCGATGGCGCAATGCATTGTTGTCTCACGATTGGCCAAGCATGCACTGTGACCCCGCATGCTTGGCCAATCGCAGCGCCAGTAGCGAGGAGAGCAATGGTTGGCCACAGGCATCCTGCCTGTGGCAAATCATAGCTCAGGCTGTGTAGTGCACGCCCCACACTATATAAAGCTGCCTTTCAGGCGGCCTCGTGTAGTGTTTGTTAGCATCTGAAGCAGTGGGTGTTCTGTGTACCTTCAACACAGTTACACACCAATCGTTTTTGGCTGATTTACTATTTTGCTCTTGTGTAGTGGTTACTGTCTGTGCCCTGACCGCAGTATACACCACTATATTCACCTCACCTATATAGCTAGTGATCTAGCTTTAATAATAGAGCTTGCAGTCAGTAGTGTTTTTTTTTTTTTTTTTTTTTTTAACAGGTAAGTTTTTATTTATCACCATTAAATGAATTATACAAACATTAGTACAATACAACCGTGCATCGTACAACACAACATAACACAGTGTTCAGTATCCAGTCGGTTAATCAAACTTTACAAATCAGCTGATAAGGGTCAGTAGGTAAATGGGAGGAAAGATGGTGAAAGGAAAAGTGAAGGGGAGGAAGAAGTGGAGGGGGGGGGGGGGGAAGAGGGGGGAAGAGTCCAGAGGCCAAGCCTCCAGATACAGCTCATAGAATAGACAAACCACATCAATTCCGCATTCCACTCATAGCACTCGGTAATAGTCAATTAGATACAAGAGAACGTCCCAGATCCTACAACCATCCATCCCACGGTTGACCCGACTACACTCCCACCCAAGGTCCCCAAATCTTGTCAAATTTAGACGGGCACTTCCGACTCATGTAAGTCAACTTATATAGTGAAAGAGCGGAGTCAATCAACCCTTTCCATTGAGAAATCCCAGGGGGGTCCGCCTTCTTCCAGTTAAGAAGAATAGTCTTCCTGGCATAAAATGCCGCATAAAATACAAACAGTTGCCTATGCGTGCCCACCACCACTCTATCACACACCCCCAACAGCAGGACCACAGGGTCCATCCCCACCGAGAGGCCCCCCACCGAATTCAGAACCCCCACCACCTCCCTGCAGAAGGTCCGAATAACCGGACATTCCCACACTACATGCATAAATGTCCCCACCTCCACACCACATTTCGGACATCTATCGGAGCTTAGTGGGTATATTCTCGAAAGTCTCTGTGGAGTGTAGTAAGCCCTATGTATAAATTTCAGCTGAATAAATCTATCACGTGCAGAGATCATCCGGGGGATATAGTTCTGGATGCCTTCCTGCCAGTCCTCCTCATTCAGTGAAGGAAGATCAGACCTCCATTTGCGAAAAAGCGCAGACTCTGCTACGGGTTCCGAAGCGGAGAGCCTGAGGTACAAGGAGGAGAGGACACGATCAGCATATTTGGAGATAAGGAACTTTTCAATCTGGTGCGAGCAGACCGAAATTGGGGCAGGGAATTGGGCCCGCATGGCGCAGTTGCAGGTATCGAAAAAACATCTTATTCGGCAACCCGAAGTCCCTCTTAAGGGTATCAAAGTTTAGGAGGACCCCCCTAGGCATAATCTGCTGTATAGTTGTGATGCCATATTTGGCCCACAGGGCAGGGTCCGGGACAGAGTTGAAATGGCGCAGCTGCGGGTTGCCCCACAACGGCGTATGGGGTGAGACTTCCAAAGGGTCGTTAAGCTTCCTCGACACCTGCATCCACACACGCACCGTCGTCGCCATGTTCGACGTGACCGTAGGGTGAGCTTTAGGGCCCCTAAATACCAAATTACTAAGCGCAGCATAAGACCCCAGAATGGCCGCCTCTAGATTAACCGACGGATTGGACCTCGATTGCACAAACCACCACCTCACTGTCACCAGCACCGCCGCCCAGTAGTATTGTTTCAGGCATGGCAAGGCCAGTCCCCCAGCCGAAAGAGGCAGCTGAAGGGCCCGCCTCCCCACCCTGGGTACCGCTCCAGCCCAAATAAACGTGGTGATCACCCGATCCGCCCTGAGGAAAAAGGAATTCGGGATCGGGGTAGGGGTGTTTCGAAAGACATACAAAAACTTTGGCAAAAAGGTCATCTTCAGGAGGTTGATTCTACCCACCGGTGATAAGGGCAAAGACTTCCACCCTTGGCACTTGACAGTCAGGTCATCTAAGATAGGGTACACGTTGTCAATTAGGTATTGCTTGGGATCTCCTTTCACTAGAATCCCCAAGTAACGAAACCCCTGCACAAATTTCAGTGGCGTTGGCGTGACTGCATCACGGGGGTCTTGAGATAGTGAGAACAACAGGGATTTATCCCAGTTAATCCTAACTCCCGAGTAGGAAGCAAATTCCTCCATAATACACAGGGCCCTCTGTAAGGAGGCAGATGCATCAGGTAGGTAAAGCAGTGCGTCGTCCGCATAAAGCGAAATTTTCTCACTAAGGGGGCCCACCCGCAGTCCCACAAACTCCTCCGACGCCCTTAAAAGTATGGCGAGGGGCTCTATAGCCAGCGCAAAGAGGCCAGGGGACAGAGGGCACCCCTGCCTCGTGCCTCTACCCAACACAAATTCCTCCGACACCGCACCATTGGTGCGAACTCTGGCCACGGGGCGGTTATAAAGCAGCCGAATCCAGGAGATAAATTTGGGGCCAAAGTGGAAGCGCTCCAAAACTCCCCAGAGAAATTGCCATTCTACAGAGTCGAACGCTTTTTCCGCGTCTAGCGACGCCACTACTCCTTGTCCCCGACCCACCTTAGCCCTAGAAATGTGGGTATAAAGGCGTCTAATGTTAATGTCAGTGCCCTTGCCCGGCATAAAGCCCGTTTGGTCCCCATGAACCAGGGTCAAGATGACGGAGTTAAGCCGATTTGCCAAAATCTTTGTCACTATTTTTGCGTCAACATTAAGGAGAGAAATTGGGCGATAGGAGGAGCAATACTCAGGGTCCTTATTCGGTTTAGGGATAACAACTATCACCGCCTCGGACATAGTGGGCGGCAGGTTCCCCTCTGTCATCATGGTACGGAGTAGGGCGTGAAAGCGCGGCGCCAGTGTGTCAGCGTGCATTTTATAAAACTCTGCAGGTAGGCCATCTGAGCCCGGAGTTTTCGAACCCTTGAGGGAGGCAATAGCCGCCTGAACCTCTTCAAGAGAGATCGGGGCCTCCAGGCGGGTACGGTCACCATCAGAGAGCTGCGGAAAATCCACCCGGTCTAAAAATTGACCAAGGGCTGCCAGAGTAAAAACCTCCCTAGGAGCATAAAGGGCCTTGTAATATTGTACAAATCGAGCGTTAATTTGAGAAGGGTCTGAGAGCACCTCATCCTGTTCCCCTCTAATCCTAGCGATATGTGCCACAGAAGCCCTCTCTCTAGCCAGCCAGGCCAAAAGTCTACCCGTTTTTTCCCCCTGTTCAAAAATACGTTGTGATTGGGCCAGCAAAATCTTTCTACTACCCTCCGTCCTGAGCAAAGCGATCTCTCTGTGTATCGACTGCAAGGCAGTGTATGAGTCTCCGCCACCCCCCAGCGTATAAGCTTTCTCAAGCTCCTGCGCCTTCTTCTCCGCCTCCGCCAGTGCCAACCTAGAATGTTTCCGGGCCTTGGAAATGGCAGACTGATATTGACCTCTGGCGTAGGCCTTAAAAGCGTCCCATAGCACCGAGGACGTCGCGGTGCCGGCATTTACCCCCCAGTAGGCTCCCAACTCCCCCTCCACCTCCGGGGCTACCCGCTCGTCCGACACCCAATAACCAGAAAGTCGCCACATGGCTGGTCCCCGAGTAGGGCCCACCTCAAGCCGCAGCAGCATGGGAGCGTGGTCTGATATACCCCTAGGTAAGATTTCCACATTGACCGTGCGGGGAAGTAACAAAGCGTCTGCCAACATCAGGTCAATCCTTGAAAAAGAAGCATAAGTGGCAGAGTGACACGTGTATTGTTTATCATTAGGATGCTTCCACCGCCAGATATCAGTGAGCCCGTAGAGATCCATCCAGGTCAAAAGCGGGGAGCTCTGACCCGCCCCCCCCCGAAACCTATCCAGAGAGGGGTTCGGGGTCATATTAAGGTCACCCGCCAACAATATTGCAGCCCCTGGGTACAATGCCATGATAGGGGTCAACTTGTTGAGGAGCTCCATGGTAGCCGGCGGTGGAACATAGACACCCATCACCAGCATCTCCAATCCATTACACATGGCATGGATCACCACATACCTGCCACCCGGGTCTAAGTGGAGATCTAGAAGGTTAAACTGAAGAGATCTGTGCACCAGAACACTGACCCCCCTGGCATACACCGAGTAGGTAGAGTGATAATATGCCCCAACCCAGGGTTTCTTGAGGGCCAGCGTCTTCCCACCCGTCAGATGAGTCTCCTGTAATATGCAGATCTGCGGGGAGTACTGCTTAAGAAATGTGAATACCAGGGAACGTTTGAGCCTCGAGTTGAGGCCTCGCACGTTCCAGGACAGAATGGTTAGAGGAGCCATAGAGTCATCTCACAGAAAAAGACGCGGCCCCCCGGAAACCACCACCTCAGACCCAGGAGACCACCCGATATTCCTCCAGTCCAAACCCCCCCCCCCCCAGAGACCCCCACCCCCCACAGTAGTAGATAGAAATTCCCAAAACTCCCCCCCTGACCTCCCAGACCCATAGCAAAAATCTGACCTCAGCACTTCACATAGAGACAAAGAGTAATGCATATAAATGAATTTCCTGGGGGGCGTGGCTTGGCCGCTGACCGGAATGGCCGCATAAGTGCTGAGCTCCTCTCATCCACTCAGCTACACATAGCATCCAGCGCCATCCGCCACCGCGATCGACTCCACGGAGCCTCAGGGATCACCCCACGTCTCCAGGGACATGACCCGCGGCAGATCCGCCGCCCACGGGCCGAAGAAGCTCACAGATTTTTACATTAAGCCGGCCGGCGCGCAGGCCCAAGATGGCGCCGTTCGGGACGAAGGCCTCACTCCGCAACAGACACCGACGGCCTCGGTGGCTCCTGCATCCTCTGAGGATCATCTTTCTGACATGGAGGACTCTGGAGAGCGGCAGCGTTCGCCCTCCATGTCGCCGGCTGACAGAGGTAAGAGAGCAGCAATCTCCCCAGCACACTCTCCCTCTAAGCCTCCATTAATGAAGAAGCAACATGGCGCTGGCACTTGTAGTCCCACAGCAGCGCTGACTGAAACTAGCTCTTCACTGGCAGCTTACAGCACATCAGATAGCCCTGCATCTGAACATACCCTGAAAGCCATGCTTCTCTCACTACAAGCTGACATGCAGAAGGAGCTCAGATCCTCCATTAACCATTTGATGGACAGAATGGAAGACATGGAAGAGCGTATAGATCATATAGAGCACCATCTCTCTGCTGCCACTAGCTCTCACAACACTGTAGTTGACATTCAGGATGAACATACTTCTGCGATTCACCAACTGCGTCTTAAAGTCGCAGACCTCGAAGACCGCTCAAGGCGGAATAATATCAAGATCAGGGGAGTCCCAGAGACTGTGTCACCTCCCGCTATTGTCCCCTACCTGCACCAGCTCTTTCACAAGCTTATTCCGGCTCTCACACCGCAGGATCTCCTTATTGACAGAGCGCACAGAATACATAAGCCGCAGCACCTCCCAGACACAGTTCCCAGAGATATCCTGGCTAGGATACACTTTTTTAACACTAAGGAGCAGATAATGAGGGCTGCAAGAACCATACGCAACCTCCCTGATCCCTTCACTAAGATTCAGCTATACAATGATATCTCAGCCGCCACCTCACAGGCACGCAAGGCCTTCTCTCAAATCACTGCGATACTTATAGAACATAAAATCGCATACAAATGGGGTTTCCCCACCAAGCTTCTTGTAAACTACCAGCAACAACAAGTCGCATTCTTGACCCCCAAGGACGGTTTCAAACAACTACACAACTGGGGCATTGCCCCTCATGTGCCCCCGGTTCCGCCTCTGAACTCTAGACCTGCAAAAATCACCCATCGATGGGACACGAAACCTAAATCCTGAGCTTCCTACCATAGGGGGCTGCCCCCTTGGGCACCCCCCCCTTTTCTTTTTCTTTTTGACAAGGCGCTTGTCTTTTCAGGTTAAAGTGGATGACTGTTTCTCTCTCCTCTTTTGAACCCCTACACGCCGAACTGCCACTGTGTGCCAAGCACACGGCATTATTCTCTTCCCATATCTACCTGTGTACCTTACCCAAAGCCACCTTCTGTTCGTTCAGGAACCAACTGGATCCTTAGTTCACGTCTCTATATCTCCCGGTCATAGATATAGGTACATTACTACTGTTTGTGTGATTTATCGCAACTTCGCTTTTGTATTTTTGTTTTTTTTCTTTTTGTTACAGTTACTGTTTGGTTACTTGTACACTTTGACTTATAGTCAACGGTTATTGTATTCATTATCTGCTCGCAGAGTTAATATTTGCACTTAGTTCTGTTGAAAAGGTCCGTCAATTTCAGTACCATCTTGACAACTGACCCTATCTGCTAATGTCCCTTACAATCACGTCCCTTAATGTTAAGGGACTGAATAGTCCTTTCAAGCGCTCTCTCTTATGGAGGGAAGCTGCGACTTCTCATTCTGATATCCTATGCATACAGGAGACCCATCTCTCTTCCCGGAACTCACCACAATGTACCAATAAACGCTACCCACATATCTTTCATTCCCGCACAGATAAAAAAGTTAGAGGTGTTCTGATTGCAGTGCGCTCTACGGTGGCACTTACAGTTTCCAATGTAGAGCAAGACCCCGAAGGGAGGTTCTTAATCCTTTCCGCTTCCTTCAATAACAAACCCATGGTGATTGTGAACATATATGCTCCAAACACTCACCTAAAGCCCTTTCTTAAATCCATCCTCGCCAAAATACAACAATACCCGAAAGATCAAATCGTTTTGTGTGGAGACTTCAATGCAGTACCAGATCACGCATTGGACTCCTCATCCCCCCAAAGGAGAAGGTCCTCTACCCTCTCCTCTTTTTTACATCTGGAAGAATTCTATGACCCCTGGAGGTGTCAACATGGTACTGAAAGAGACTATACGTTTTATTCTTCTGCTCAGAGGTCATATTCCAGGATTGACTTGTTCCTGACATCCAAAGTGCTATTGCAAGCAGTTGCTTCCACTAAAATTGGTGTAATATCGTGGTCTGATCATGCCCCCATCTCTATGGTTCTCAATCTCTCCCCTCCTACCTCCCCATTCACAATCTGGCGACTAAATCCCAACCTGATCAGCACCAAGGACATTAGGGAACAGGTCAAGACTGCCATAAAAGATTATTTTGATGTAAACCAGCAATCTGTCCCCAAGCCCACCACGTGCTGGAATGCACACAAAGCAGTCCTACGGGGAATTTTGCTACGACTGGGGGCTCAGGAGAAGAAAAAGCGCACAGCGACCCTTAACATTTATCTAGATAAGATAAAATCTCTAGAGAAGGTTAATATGAAATCCCCCTCTGCCTCAACGCACGCAGAGCTCAGCAAACTAAGATCTGAATTGAGTACTTACCTCCAGAATAAACATGAATTCTATCTGCGAAAACTCAAACTAACTTGGTACTCTCAGGGTAACAAATCGGGGAAAGCCCTAGCCCAACAATACAAACACAGGACTGCCCAATCCACAATCTCCCACCTAATAGATTCTAAAGGTAACAGACTGACTAACCCTAGAGACATAGCCAACTGCTTTCGCGCATTTTATCAACAATTATATAACTTAAAAGACTCCACGACGGATCCACAGCCCACGACAGAGAATATCCAGACATTTCTCTCCAACGTTACCCTACCCTCCCTCTCCCCTTCTCAAACTGCTGACCTAGCCTTACCTTTTTCACAGCTGGAAATTAAAAACGCAATTAAAAGTCTCCCCCTACATAAAGCCCCGGGTCCAGACGGCTTTGGAAACGAATATTATAAGACGTTTGTAGATGAACTGACCCCGCATTTATGTAACTCCTTTAATCACATGCTGGCCACGGGAGAGATCCCCTCGGAATCCCTAGAAGCAACCATCACCACCATACATAAACCGGGGAAGGCCTCGTACGACCCGGCTAACTATCGCCCTATCTCATTACTTAACACCGATCTAAAAATGTATGCCAAGCTTCTTGCTACCAGACTTTCACAACACATGACTTCCCTCATACACCCGGACCAGGTGGGCTTTATTCCCCGCCGCCAAGCCTCAGATGGCACCCGCAGGTTTGTAGACCTTATCCACTGGGCAGAGCACAGTCGAACGCCTTCTCTGCTGATATCACTAGATGCAGAGAAGGCGTTCGACAGAGTCCATTGGGGTTATCTTGAGGCAGTTCTCCGGAAATTTGGCATAGAAGGCGAGTTCTTACAAGCTATTCTAGGTCTATATACCTCACCTACTGCGAGGGTCCGCACTTCTGGTATTCTCTCAAATCCCTTTAGAATCACTAATGGTACACGCCAGGGTTGCCCCCTCTCACCTTTGATTTTCGCGTTAGTTATGGAGCCTCTGGCGCAGTCCATCCGTGCGCACCCCCATATACATGGTATTAATGTAAAAGACACCTGTCATAAGATAGGCCTCTATGCAGATGATGTCATCATTGCTGTCTCTGATCCAGTGAAATCCCTTCCTACCCTGACTGACGTCCTCCATAAATTTGGTGAAGCTTCCCTTTACAAACTAAACCACTCAAAATCAGCCATGCTTGGCATAGAGATCTCTCCAGCGCTCAAAGCAGAAATTACTAAATTAGCACCCTTCTCCTGGGCCCCCAGCTCATCTCTGCAATATCTAGGCATTCAACTAGTCTCTCCTTCCTCTGGTTTGTTACGAAGTAATCTTGTCTCGTTATTCACGAAACTGAACAATTTATCCTCTAATATGACCTCCTTGAAAGCTTCATGGGCTGGAAGGATAGCCCTAACCAAAATGTTTCTCCTTCCACATGTGCTCTATTTCTTTCGAACCCTCCCGCTTCCGATTCTCTCAGCTGACCTAGCTAAACTGCAGCGTACCTTAGATTCGTTCATCTGGGCAGGACGTAAACCCCGCTTAAAATCTTCTGTCCTTAGCACTCCCTCTACCTCAGGAGGGATGGGATCACCGGACGTAAAAAAGTACTACAAATCCATCATCCTTGACCAAGGGAGACAACTATGGTCGCAAGACCCCAACACGAGATGGCATCAAATCGAGGCAGCTACTCTCCCAGCGGATCCACAACTGACCCTAGCAGCGATCTGGTTGTCTCTCCCGACCACACGATCCATTCTTCCCACGGTAAGGGCCTGCCTATCTCAATGGAGTGCAATACGCAAAGATCATCTGGGTATACACAGATCTGCATTGAACAATCTCCCCCTACTAGCACTACAACTTCTCTCTCCGGACCTAGCAATTAAGCACTGGCATGAAGCCGGAATCACCACCATCGGAGCTTTGTTTCTTGGTCCGGATCTAAAAAGCTTCCAACAACTGATTTCGGACTTTAATCTCTCACATCGGGACTTTTATATCTACTTAAGGCTTCGACACATCATCTCTCAAGGCTCGACAACTCCTGACACAACCTCCAAGGAGCTCCTCCATTTCTATAACCGCCCTCTTACTGTGTTAAAGGGCATATCCTTTATCTACAAACTCCTCTCCAAACCCTCCTCTTCCTCAAAATCTTCGAGCATCCTCTACTGGGAATCCTTACTACATTGCTCTTTCACCATGGAAGATTGGCATAGAGTTCTTCGCACCCCTCTAGTCATCTCCAAAAACATCACACATTGGGAAGCGGTCATGAAACTGTTTCATAGGTGGTACTACACTCCGCAAAAGTTAGCGACCATCTTCCCCACTCATTCTCCACAGTGCTGGAGAAATTGCAACTCCACCGGGGACTTATTTCATATCTGGTGGAGCTGCCCGGTTATTGGACCCTTTTGGCTACAAGTTTCCGCTCTGGTTCAGACCTTAACCAGCTCCCCCCAACAGCTGACTTCGCGAATGGCTCTCTTTGGTCTGGACTCCCAATATTGGCCTTCCTCCTGTCTACCAGTGGTACACCACGTCCTAATCTCAGCACGCCTGCTTATAGCTCGTGCGTGGAAAAACCCCCTCCCTCCAACCCTAACTGAGCTTATTAACACACTTAATGTTCATTGTCACATGGAATTTCTTTTCTCCAGAGTTCACATGACAGAATCTAGATTCTACAAACAATGGTCTTCCTGGTTATCACACCCAAAATGTATTAAGCTTGTCTAACTAGTAATCCATCATCCCCAGACCAAGCAGAGCCGTTAGCGAAAGTCACTGGTTCAGTGTACTATTTTTTTATACAGTATTTGTAAGTTAGCTCTGATGATCCTGCAGCTCAGGTTTTTCGATTCAAGCATCTTCATCAATCTCTTCCTATATCTTACCTGTTTCTCTTCCCTTCCCTTCCTCCTGATCCTTTTTACTACCGTATTGGGACTAAATCGCACTCCCACTTAACCTTACCTTACCCTGTTTTATCTGGCGTGGCGCCCCCACTCGACACAGCCCATTGGGGTGTTGAGAGGGGACGAGATGCCCCCGGACCTAGCGATAAGGAATGTATAGTATACAGCAACTGGGTCCCAGACTCGTAGCCCTTCTTTTTCTGTATCTTGCCTATGTTGGTAACACATGTTTCTCAACTTATCTAGGCACTCTCTGTTTATCTTATTTTTCTTTGACCTGTCAACTTTTTGTATCGCATTTGTATGGATTGTTATCAATATTTGTTATTGTATTATTCTACAATAAAATTTTTTGAAAACAAATGAATTTCCTGAACACCGTGTCCAAACCCCCCCCCCCCCCCACCCCCCACCCCGACACCACCCCCCAAACTTCGGTGTGTCCTAACCCCAAACCAAACCGTCCTGGCAATAGCCATGGGGATGCATGAAAAGATGAGCACCATGTGTGCAACCGTCCGAGCACCGCAAGTCCGGCCCAGACCATCTGTCGGATAAAAGGGCCCTGCAGAGGCATGTTTATCTAAGTTCACCCGGCATGAGCCGGGGGCAGAGTCTTGAAAGAAAAGAACTGTTGCATAACCAAGGAAATAAGTAATGCGCCACCAACAAATAAAAGTCATAGTCAGAGTAAGCTCAGGCACAGTAGAAACAGTAGGCAGTCTATCGGGAAGTAGCGTAGTAGTACACCGCCATTGTCACAAAGCGGAGCTCAAGCCAGCTCATGTCCAACTAGACCGGCTGGGGCGCCGCGTAAATTGAAGGTAGGGTACAGGTAGAAATCAAACAAACAGCACCCCAGGGGCAGCTCACCGATCATCTCTGTTCCTCGGCAAGGTTTCCAACCAGGTCGCAGCATCATCCGGCGATGTGAAGAAGCGAATCGTTTCACCATCTTGGACACGCAGTCGGGCCGGGAACAACATACTGTACTTGATTCGTCTATTGCGGAGGTTGAGCTTAACCTGGTCAAATGAGCGACGTAGCTTCTGAGTATCGATAGAATAGTCCGGGAAAATCATCAGTCGCGCCCCCTCATATGTAAGGGCCTCCACCTTGCGTGCCTCCCGTAGCACCAGATCTCGGTCTCGAAAGTGGAGTAGGCGAAGGATGAAGGTGCGTGGAGGAGCCCCCGGAATTGGCCGGACGGCAGGCATTCTATGTGCCCTCTCCACCGTGAAGAAACTTGAAAAGGGTGCCTGGGGTAGGAGTGTACGAAGTAAATTTTCTGTGAAGGTGTGGGGGTCTGCTCCTTCCGCCCCCTCAGGCAGTCCCACAATGCGAAGGTTATTCCTTCGATTCCTGTTCTCGGAATCTTCTGCCCTGCTTTCCAGTATCTTCACCCTGGTCTGCAGCGTTCGGAGTGTCCCGGAGTGGTCTCGCAGCACATCCTCAGAGTCCCCCACCCGCCGCTCCGCTTCAGTCAGCCGGGCGCGGAACGAATCCATATCTCTGCGGATAAGGCTTATATCAAGCTGCACCGATTCGATCTTGCCCGTCAGGGTGGATTGGCAGGTGGTGATAGCCTGCATCAGCGCCGTAAAATTCGACTGTTCTGAGAGCGCCGGGTCCGAATCTTCCGGCGGAGACGCCATGCTGGCCGCAGGCTTCGGGTCCGGGGATAGGCCGGAACTGGGCCTCGGCTTTGATTTGGCCGATGCAGGGGTCCTACGGCAACCGGAATTGCCCCTACCTTTGGTCATTCCCTCCCGGGACCGTACGCACCGGAATAGGCTGCTCCACGATCGGCGGCTGCAGGGCTAAGGGTCGTTTGCAACGGATGAGCGGCCGGAGCTCTCAGCAAGTGCGTCCGCTCAGTCGGCCATCTTGGACACGCCCGGCAGTCAGTAGTGTTAGTGCGTGCTGTCTGCGTGCTCTGTACCCAGTACATACCGCTATTATCCACCTACATAGCTGTTCTCTATTTGGGCCCGATTGTCATCTGCGGGAGTTATTGGAAGTTGTGTGTGCTTCCAGCACAGCACAGTATACATCTGTATATACCCCTTTAACTCTGCTGTTTTCTGGTTATTGTCTGTGTGCCCTGACCGCAGTATACACCGTGATATTCACCTCACCTATATAGCTAGTGGTCCATCTTTAACAATAGAGCTTGCAGTCAGTAGTGTCACTCAGGAGATAGTGTGTGCTGTGTGCGTGCAGTCTGTACCCAGTACATACCGCTATTATCCACCTACATAGCTGTTCTCTATTTGGGCCCGATTGTCATCTGCGGGAGTTATTGGAAGTTGTGTGTGCTTCCAGCACAGCACAGTATACATCTGTATATACCCCTTTAACTCTGCTGTTTTCTGGTTATTGTCTGCGTGCCCTGACCGCAGTATACACCGTGATATTCACCTCACTTATATAGCTAGTGGTCCATCTTTAACAATAGAGCTTGCAGTCAGTAGTGTCACTCAGGAGATAGTGTGTGATGTGTGCGTGCAGTCTGTACCCAGTACATACCGCTATTATCCACCTACATAGCTGTTCTCTATTTGGGCCCGATTGTCATCTGCGGGAGTTATTGGAAGTTGTGTGTGCTTCCAGCACAGCACAGTATACATCTGTATATACCCCTTTAACTCTGCTGTTTTCTGGTTATTGTCTGCGTGCCCTGACCGCAGTATACACCGTGATATTCACCTCACTTATATAGCTAGTGGTCCATCTTTAACAATAGAGCTTGCAGTCAGTAGTGTCACTCAGGAGATAGTGCGTGCTGTGTGCGTGCAGTCTGTACCCAGTACATACCGCTATTATCCACCTACATAGCTGTTCCCTATTTGGGCCCGATTGTCATCTGCAGGAGTTATTGGAAGTTGTGTGTGCTTCCAGCACAGCACAGTATACATCTGTATATACCCCTTTAACTCTGCTGTTCTATAAAAAAGGCATCTGCAGGAGTTAGTGGGTGTTGTGTGCCTCCAGCACAATATAAACTACCCAACTACTGTTTTACCCAACTCCCTTCAGGCTATTACCATGTCTGGAAGGCCAGCAAGGAGAGGCAGACAGGCGCGAGCCGATAAAAGAGGGCAAGCAGGCTCTGTGTCTAGAGACAACAGTGCTGGTCGTGGACGCGGTGCATTGTCATCAGCACGTGGCCATGGGACATGCTTGTCCTTCTTTTCTGCAGCTGGACATGTTGAACCGCAACATGCCAACGACTTGGTAGAGTGGATGACCAAGCCCTCTTCATCCTCCTCATCCTCTCTCACCCAGTCTCAGGGTAGTAGAAAAGCAGCTGCCAACACATCGTCGTCCCTCCTCTCAATGTCATCATCAGTGACTCCTTCCCTAGACCCACCACGTCCTCCTGAGGAGTCTCCTGAACTCTTTGAGCACAGTGTTGGGTACATGCTCCAGGAGGATGCCCAGTGTTTGGTGGGCTCTGATGATGACACACAGCTAGAGGAAGGCAGTA
Organism: Lithobates pipiens; assembly: GCF_037356315.1. Taxonomy (NCBI): domain Eukaryota; kingdom Metazoa; phylum Chordata; class Amphibia; order Anura; family Ranidae; genus Lithobates; species Lithobates pipiens. The sequence continues at coordinate 328,909,494 of NW_027507764.1, read as the reverse complement.
GCGTGAGCGCAGAGAGAGAGGATGCTCAAGAAGCACAGCAATCTGGCAGTCATGTTCCACAAGCTGCAGCATACTGCCAGGTTTGCTACAGCGATGAAGAGGGAGGGGATGATGAGGGCACTGACTCCACGTGGGTGCCTGGAAGGAGGGAGGAGGAGGAGGAGGAGGCACATGTCCAACGAGGCAGGATGCCCTCCGGGGGCCAGCTTAGGGGCAGCACACCGACTGAATCACACCGCAGAGCTCCGCCTGCGCAGAGCGCTTCCTCTGCGTGTTATTCTAAAAGTTCTTTGGTGTGGGCCTTTTTTGAGACGAGTGCATCAGATCGCACCGCTGCTATTTGCAACATATGTCTCAAGCGTATCTCACGTGGCCAAAACATCAGGCGCTTGGGCACCACATGCTTGACCAGACATATGTTGACCTGCCATGCAGCTCGTTGGCAAGCATACCTCAAAGACCCACACCAAAGAACAAAGCGGACCTCTCCTTGCTCCTCATCAGCTGGCATCTCCAACCCCACTAGACCTTCAGTCCTCTCTGAAACCTGCTCTGAGAGGAATGAAGGTGTAGAATTAGGTGTGTCACAGCCAAGTGCTTCCGGGAACTCTGCTAGTGGTACATCCACGTCCGATTATAGCAGGCAAATGTCCCTGCCCCAGCTGCTGGACCGGCGGAAGAAATTTACTCCCAGCCATCCACATGCCCAGCGGTTGAATGCTAGCTTGGCTAAATTGCTAGCACTTCAACTGCTGCCTTTTCAGTTGGTAGACTCGGCCCCCTTCCGTGAGTTTGTACAATGTGCGGTTCCTCAGTGGCAGGTCCCCAAACGCCACTTTTTCTCACGGAAGGCGATTCCGGCTCTCTACCGGCATGTGGAAGGCAATGTCCTTGCCTCGCTGGACAGGGCGGTCAGCGGTAAGGTGCATATTACCGCTGACTCATGGTCCAGCAGGCATGGACAGGGACGTTACCTGTCTTTCACGGCCCATTGGGTCACTCTTCTGGCTGCTGGGAAGGATGCAGGACAAGGTGCAGTAGTGTTGGAGGTTGTTCCGCCACCACGCCTCCAAAATGCTACTATTGGTTGTGACACACCTCTCTCCTCCACCCCCTTCTCTTCTTCTTCCTCCATGGCCTCTTCCAGTGATCTGTCCTCAGAACCAGCGGTGCTCCGTAGGCGTTGCAGGGGCTACGCAAGTACGCAGGCAAAACGATGCCATGCCGTGCTTGCGCTGGTTTGTTTGGGGGACAGGAGCCACACTGGGATGTTGGCATGGATGTGGATGTTTTGTCAGCTCTGCAGGGTAAGGCCGAGAGGTGGTTGACGCCACGCCAGCTTAAGCCAGGAATGGTGGTTTGCGACAATGGCACCAACCTCCTCTCCGCCCTCCGACAGGGACAACTGACCCATGTGCCCTGTGTAGCTCACGTCCTTAACCTGGTGGTGCAGCGGTTCTTGGGCAGGTACCCCGGCTTACAGGATGTCCTGAAACAGGCCAGGAGAGTCTGTGTGCATTTCCGCCGATCATTTAATGCCTGTGCTCGGCTGGCTGAGCTCCAAAAGGAGTTGAACCTGCCCAAGAACCGCCTTATATGTGACATGCCCACCAGATGGAACTCAACATTGGCCATGCTGCAGCGGCTGCACACGCAGCAGAGGGCCATCAATGAGTACCTGTGCGACTACGGCACCAGGACATGGTCAGGGGAGCTTGGTTTTTTCTCACCACGCCAGTGGGGCATGATCAGGGATGCATGCACTGTCCTGTCACCGTTTGAGGAGGCCACAAGGATGGTGAGCAGTGACAGTGCATGCATCAGTGACACTATACCTCTTGTCCACCTCTTGGAGCATACGCTGCGTGGAATAATGGACAGGGCACTTGAGGCAGAACAGAGGCAGGAAGAGGAGGACTTCCTTGCCTCTCAAGGCCCCCTTTATCCAGACAGTGTTCCTGCTGTGCCACCCATCACACAGGAAGAGGGTGAGCAGGAGGAAGAGGAGGAGGAGGATGATTGTGTCAGCATGGAGGTGGAGGCTGGCCCTCAGCATCAGCAGCAGCAGTCTTATAGGGATGATTTACAGTCCCAAGAAACACGTGGACTTGTACGTGGCTGGGAGGAGGTAGCTGCGGATCATGTTGTCCTTAGTGACCCAGAGGACTCCGGACCGAATGCCTCAGATAACCTACGCTGCATGGCCTCCCTGATCCTGCAAAGCCTTGCGGAAGGATCCTCGTATTCTTCGGATCAAGGAGAGGGACCATTACTGGCTGGCCACTCTCCTTGATCCACGGTACAAGGGTAAGGTTGCCGACCTTATCTTGCCATCGCAGAGGGAGCAGAGGATGAGACATCTCCGGGAGGCCTTGCAGAAAGGTCTGTGCAACGCGTTCCCAGAGACTGGGAGGTCACAAACTCCTGGTCCTGGACAACGTGTTGCTGAGGCATCAGTCAGAAGGAGCGGTGGAGAAGGTGGCCGTCTGACTGATGCTTTCAGACAATTTTTTAGTCCGCAGCCCCAAGGTATGATTGGTTCCAGCACCCATCGCCAGCGTCTAATTTACATGGTGCAGGAATACCTAGGGGCAAGGTCAGACTTGGACACCTTTCCCACCGAAAATCCTCTGGCTTACTGGGTCTTGAGGATGGATCACTGGCCAGAGCTTGCACAGTATGCAATTGAGCTACTGGCCTGTCCTGCATCCAGCGTTCTTTCGGAACGCACCTTCAGTGCTGCTGGTGGCTTCGTTACCGATCACAGGGTGCGCCTGTCCACCGAATCAGTTGATCGACTGACCTTCATCAAGATGAATCAGTCTTGGATCACCCACAGCTACCAAGCACCTGAAGCTGATGTAACCGAATATTTTTTTTTGAAATACCACATCCCTTCAAGACTGCCTATGCTGATGCTGAGTGACTGTCCTGTTATGTTGATTGTCTATCCTCTTCCTCCTCCGCTGATATGTTGGAAGAACATTTTTGGTTCTGGGTGATGCCAGCAGCCCAATTTTTCTGCCCCTGTTTAACAGGGGCGTTTAAGTACAATTTTTGATGCAATGCTTTGCAGCAGGGCTAATTCCTGCAATAAAACTAGAGTATATGGCAGAGGTTGCAGTGTGATGGCACCAGTGCCTAAGGCCCAATTTTTCTGCCCCTGTTTAACAGGGGCGTTTAAGTACAATTTTTGATGCAATGCTTTGCAGCAGGGCTAATTCCTGCAATAAAACTAGAGTGTATGGCAGAGGTTGCAGTGTGATGGCACCAGTGCCTAAGGCCCAATTTTTCTGCCCCTGTTTAACAGGGGCGTTTAAGTACAATTTTTGATGCAATGCTTTGCAGCAGGGCTAATTCCTGCAATAAAACTAGAGTGTATGGCAGAGGTTGCAGTGTGATGGCACCAGTGCCTAAGGCCCAATTTTTCTGCCCCTGTTTAACAGGGGCGTTTAAGTACAATTTTTGATGCAATGCTTTGCAGCAGGGCTAATTCCTGCAATAAAACTAGAGTGTATGGCAGAGGTTGCAGTGTGATGGCACCAGTGCCTAAGGCCCAATTTTTCTGCCCCTGTTTAACAGGGGCGTTTAAGTACAATTTTTGATGCAATGCTTTGCAGCAGGGCTAATTCCTGCAATAAAACTAGAGTGTATGGCAGAGGTTGCAGTGTGATGGCACCAGTGCCTAAGGCCCAATTTTTCTGCCCCTGTTTAACAGGGGCGTTTAAGTACAATTTTTGATGCAATGCTTTGCAGCAGGGCTAATTCCTGCAATAAAACTAGAGTGTATGGCAGAGGTTGCAGTGTGATGGCACCAGTGCCTAAGGCCCAATTTTTCTGCCCCTGTTTTTACAGGGACATGTAATTACAATTCTTGATATAATATTTCACAGGAGGGTCCCTTCCTGTGCCCACCCAGAGTAACGGTGAGGACTTATAGTGTTGTGGCACCAGCACCACAACCACCAAAGGTCAATTTTTCTACCACTGTTCAACAATGGCATGTAATTACAATTCTTGATATAATCGTTCACAGCAGGGCGCTCCAGCGCCCACCAAGAGTCACTTTGAGGGCTTACAATGTTGTTGCAAAACCAACACCTTGTTCCGCCATTTCTGCAGAGCATATAGGGCAGGCCCCTACTTTCAAACATCCAATTTACAAACATCTCCTACTTGCAAACGGAAGGAGACAACAGCAAGTGAGATGAAAAAAGATGGACGACAAAACAAATTATACAGGGGTGATAACCCTTCCCTATGTTTTCCAAAAAGCTTAAAAATAGTTTTTATGACTGGAGCTACACTTTAAAAATGTACCAGTTGAAAATTACAAACAGATTCAACTTAACACAACAAACCTACACAGTCCCTGTCTTGTTTGCACCGCCTGTATACTGCTGTTCTGAGTATATAGGGCCTGGGGGCCACACGCATTTCCTTTTTTTTTAATATGGGTACGGGTTCCCCTTAATATGCGTACAAAACCCAAAGGGGCTGGTAATGGGCAGGGAGGGCTACCCATGCCATTTTTCTGAATGATTTTCAACCATATTGCAGGAACCAGATATAACATTAAAACCGCAAGCAGTTTTAAATGGTGTTATTTCCGTTTAATGTCATTTTGTGCAGGGACTGTTCTAAACATGGGAAACACGTGGCACTTCACAGGCATACTACAGACACCCCCCAGGCACCATATTTAAAGGAATATTTCACTTTTTTTTTTCATTTTAATCGTCATTAAAATCAGTGCTCCCGCCAAAACGGTAGTTTTTAAAACTTTTTTTTGCAGTGACCCATGTCCCCTGAGGCAGGAGGCAGGTCGCCAAACCCTTTTTAGGACACTATCTTGCATATTAGCCGTTAAAATTAGCACTTTCCAATTCGAACGTTCGAGTCCCATAGACTTCAATGGGGTTCTAACGTTCGTACCGAACGCGGGGGTCGTTCGCAAGTTCTGGTGCGAACCGAACCGGGGGGTGTTCGGCTCATCCCTATTCATAGGATTCCCTTAACATCTTCCACGGCTGCCAAATTTGACAACATTATTCATAAGTGTCCATCTCCTGCAACAAGAGAGTCTCCATCCTTGCAATGTAGTCCATCTCTGAAATCCACTCAGTCAACGATGGAACATGTGCCGACCGCCAATGTCGCGGTATAACCGCTCTTGCAGCTGCCAACCAATGTCTCCGAAGGCCTTTTTAATTCTTTTATACAAGCCAGGGAGAATGGATAACAAAGTAATTTGTGGTATGTTGGGAATAGTTTCCCCCCGTTACCTGGGCTTAAAGCTGGAGTATCATATCCCAAAAATTATAAACTGAAGGACATTCCCACCAAATATGTAATAACGAACCTTTGGCTGAATGACAAAGCCAACACAAGTCTGTCACATTTGAATATATCTGGTGGAGCAGTACCGGACATCTGTACCATCAAGAAAGAAGCTTAAAGTTCGTCTCTTGTGAATTAGTAGCTAACGACATATTATGTGTAAGAATAAACGCCTTTTCCCATTCCTCTGTTTTAATTTGGATCTTCAAGTCTCTATGTCACTTATCTGTAAACTCTGGGGGATATTGATGGAGTCTAGAAATAAGAACCCTATACAGAGAAGACAAAATATGTTCCGGTACAGTTTCTTGTAATAAAAGAGATTCAAAGGGATCTGGCTCTCTGTTAAACACATCTATAGGAGGGAGAGAGGGAAGAAAAGATGTTAGTTGCCGATATTCCAGCCATTGTTTAATTGACTGCTGCTGTAAAGGGATCAAATTTGATAACGATGGGAGCTTTCCCTGAGATAGAATTTGAGATATTTGACGATTTGACTCCCTGCTCCATATCAGAAAATTTCTCTGTGTCATTGCTGGGGGGAACGTTGGATTGCCAAACAGGGGTGTCATCATTCCCATTTTTGGGGAGAGCCCCAAATTTTTGAATTTGCATTTTATCCCAGATACGCAATAGGTGTGCTGTAAGAAACGGCATAGAGGAAAGTGAGCCCCGAATAGCAGTATCTAACCAGGGAAGCACCTGGAGATCAAAAGGGACCATTAACTGTTCTATGTGTACCTATTGTTTAAAATGCGAATGATGAAACCAGTTTACCAGTCTGACTAATATTGCTGACATGTGGTAGTAGTATAGGTCAGGTGCCCCAACTCCCCCGTTTGCTTTGGGGAGAGACAAGGTTCTCCTCTGTAATCTAAGTCTTTCGCCTCCCCATATAAACCTTGTAAAGGCAGATTGTAAAGTATTGAAGAAGGAACGGGGGAACCGCTATTGGTATAGTTTGAAAAAGAAAGAGAAAGTGAGGTACTATATCCATTTTTAAGAAATCAATCCTCCCAAACCATGAATAGTGGGCTTGATTGTACTTTTTAACATCTTTTATTGTACGCTGCATAAGTGGATAATAATTTTCTATATATAGCTTAGTAAGATCCTGTGGAATTTCAATGTCGAGGTACCTTAAATGGAAATTATTCCTAAGAGCCTTAACTTGATGAAGGGACAAGGAAACATTAAGAATTTCTGATTTAGACAGATTTACCTTAAAATTACTCAGGGCTCCAAAATTCTGGAATTCATCCAGAATAGATGGCATAGAGACATGTGGTTTGGTGACGTATAAGGTCCCCTTATGCTAATATAAGGGGACAGCAAAGCAAAAATGGAAAGTCTCTTATAGGAAAAATCCAGAGAATAGCAACCGTTTCACAGCTGAATTTTAGCCCCCCCCCCCCCCCCCCCACCGTATAGGCCTCCTCTCACCTAGCAGCCAGTAGGGTGTTGAGTAAAGTCTCTGCTACAGACTTGAGTGTAGAATACTTGAGAAAGTCTCTGCCACAGACTTGAATGTAACTGAGGGACATAGACAAATTTAAAGAGCTATCATACGGTACCAGTATCTCTCAGCCAGTCCGGCGATACCGTATGAGTGTAGATCCATGAAAGTCCTTCAACTGAGCCTCCAGGCTCCTTCAGAGAAGCCAGCCTTGCGCACGGCCTTCTCCTGAAGAGTCCTCCCCTGGGGTTTCTCCAGTTGCTGGGCCTCTCCCTTAGATGAGACAGCACCGGACCACCTTTGAATCAATAGGCCCCGAGATCCATTCAGGCCTGTCCCTGCAGTTGCGTTGCCGTGGGCTAGCCAGCCCCGAGACTTGAAAATGCATGGTTCTGCACCCCAGGCCAGGAGGGCCATGGGGGCTTGTCAGGAGGACCAGAACAAAACAGACAGAAAATAATCTCTGGAACAGACCCAAAAACTATGTGATGTCGGTACCTTAAATACCACCTCCCAGAATGCACAGCAGGAGAACAAAAAAAAAACGCTTACAGTCCTGAAAGTTGAGTACCTGAACTTTAAGTATAGGATGGGGAATGGAAAGAAAACAAACAATCAACATGTAATACTTTTAACAGTTGACACAAACAAGTCACATAGTACACAAACCCCAATGCCTGAGTATCTACACCACCCACTCTCCGGTAGCTTGATAGAGGCTCTTGGTGATTCCTGTAAAGAAACACACAAAAAGGACAACAAAAGACATACTATATCTACAACCCTAGAAGGCAGAATCTCATTCTCATCAGAAAATGAGACTCTCTCTCCAGTGCTGAAAACCTATATGTTTGCGTGCAATAGTCCAAAAGTTTTTGTGCAGGCCCACACCACCTAGTGTTAAGAGTAACAAAATGCAAGTCCTTTTAAACAAGTGCTGGGGCTGGTAGTTGACCTTGACACAGAGTTCTCTCTTCCTGTAGATCTAACACTTGCTAACTAGCCCCACAGTTCTTGTACTTCAAAAAAATCTTTTAATCAAAGGGTAGAAAAAAACAGTCTCCATAACTGTCTTACCAATAAAACCTTGGATCAGGCAAAGTTAGTGTTTTCCCTTTAGCATCCACCGTAGTGATGAAATAGACAACATTGTCCTTTCCTGGCCGGCAAATGACAACCTTGTCGGAGTAAATGTGTCTCCCAAAGCTCCAATGCTGAAGACACCCGGTAAAGCGTTCGCACATAGCAGGGGAACATCCTTGATTCCTAAAAGGCTTAGGTACTCTCGAGTAGTCCCACACGTCACTGGCATACCAGTGCTCTCGATTTTCCTCAATTTCTTTCATAATCTCCTTGGGAACGTAAGGGAACTCCAAACCGTATTCTGTAGCCACCTGCTTGTTCAGCAGCCACTGGGACCGTGCGAGCCTAGGCAGAGCTTGAGCACTTCCATCCCGGGAGGCACACAGGAGTTTGATGATTTGCGCACCATTGCAAAGGACATTTTCTTAGGTTCAGGCAAAGTAACAGGTTTATACAAAGTCAAGTCAATAGTTGTAGGGGTTCCCGCCCGAGGCGATGCACTCCCTGAATTTAGGGCTAACCAGCCAGAAACATTGCAGGTTGCAGCCACATCATCTGTATTGGTGCACAACATCTCTTGGGACAAAGTTTCAAACAAATCATCATCCCCTAACAAATCAGACAGGGAATCTATCTCTGAGTCCCACAACTCCTCTGCTGGAAAATAGTTATGTACAGTCCCACTTAATACAATTTCCCCAGATTTCTAACCTGTATCTGTATTGGATTCCTTGAGAGCGATCTCCTTCCCCCAATCCAATCTAGGCAAGTTTTAGGTTGAACCCCCACTGCAGGAGGCCTTGACGTAGCCCACTTTCTTTGAAGCAGGCGTAGCAGTCCATGTGGTACGCTCGAGGTGGCACGGTGCGTTGCTCCACTTTGAACAAATATTCTCCACGCTGCAGACAATGGACAAATGGCCGGAGACTTGCGAGCAGTCCCTCGCACTTGTTGCAGAGCATTCCCAGCGCCTCGACGTCTCCTGTCGTGTACAGTACAAACCGCCCCCTGAGGTCTCAGGCAAATTTCTGTATCCATTAGTAAAGTACCAGGCAGTCTCACACTTGTGGGATTTCCCACCAAAGGCATCCTGGGTCCCATGATGGACGATGTTCCTGGCACCCGGAACATTTTCTTTTTCTTCCACAAAGAAACACAACCTCTTTCCTCTTTCTTCTACGACACAGTCACCCAGTGCCTCGTGCAGGAAAAAGAAACAGGCAAGACTCCTCCCACTGGTTCCTCTGGTCACGCAACTTGCAGGCTTTTTCCAACTCCGCCCACAGTTTACGTGCCAACAGTGGGCGTCAATCATTCCCTGCAGAAATGGTGCAGTCCAAAAAAGAAAAAACACAACCCTCTACCATATAGATTTCACACGGACAGTTCCTTTTTTAGTTGCGAGCGGTAACGGTAAATCCCAGACTCGGACACCACATGTAGCACTGACCCCCGAAGGAGCTGCTGGTTTTATTGGGCTTACCGTCACCTTCTTGAGTGTTTCTCCGTCTATGGTTTCCCATGGTAGATGGCCCAAAGAAATGGGAAACTGACACCAAAAGAATCTTTTTTTGGGTTATTTATTTAAAGCAAAACAAAGTCTCTCAGTTTAAAGTAGAGGGTTAGGAATAAGTTCAGAGCTAGATTTTACCAACCCTGGATAGACCTTCTCTCACTTGGCCTAGCAGCCGGTAGGGTGTTGAGTAAAGTCTCTGCCACAGACTTGAGCGTAGAATACTTGAGAAAGTCTCTGCCACAGACTTGAATGTAACTGAGGAACATAGACAAATTTAAAGAGCTATCATGTTACCGACTGTTTGTTAGCGGCTGCGTCCGCATTTGTCTTATACCAAATGTAACCAAACCAACTGCTACTGACTATGTATTGTTCCGCTTACCTGTTCCGGTATATAATCTTCAATAAAAAATGTCATTAATAAAAAAGAAAAAAAAAAAAAAAAAGAAAAAGAGCTATCATATGGTACCAGTATCTCTCAGCTGGTCCAGCAATACCGTATGAGTGTAGATCCATGAAGTGTCCTTGAACTGAGCCTCCAGGCTCCTTCAGAGAAGCCAGCCTTGTTCACGGCCTTCTCCTGAAGAGTCCTCCCCTGGAGTTTCTCTAGTTGCCTGGCCTCTCCCTTAGATGAGACATCACCAGACCACCTTTGAATCAATAGGCCCCGAGATCCATTCAGGCCTGTCCCTGCAGTTGCATTGCCTCGGGCTAGCCAGCCCCGAGACTTGGAAATGCAAGGTTCCGCACCCCAGGCCATGAGGGCCATGGGGGCTTGTCAGGAGGACCAGAACCAAACAGACAGAAAATAATCTCTGGAACAGACCCAAAAACTATGTGATGTCGGTACCTTAACCACTTGCAGACCGGACCATTTTGCTGGTCAAAGACCAGACCACTTTTTGCGATTCGGCACTGCGTCGCTTTAACTGACAATTGCGCGGTCGTGCGACGTGGCTCCCAAACAAAATTGACGTCCTTTTTTTCCCACAAATAGAGCTTTCTTTTGGTGGTATTTGATCACCCCTGCGTTTTTTTTTTTTGCGCTATAAAAAAAATAGAGCGACAATTTTGAAAAAAACGCATTATTTTTTACTTTTTGTTATAATAAATATCCCCCAAAAATATATAAAAAAACATTTTTTTCCCTCAGTTTAGGCTGATACGTATTCTTCTACATATTTTTGGTAAAAAAAATCGCAATAAGCGATTATTGATTGGTTTGCGCAAAAGTTATAGCGTTTACAAAATAGGGATAGTTTTATAGCATTTTTATTAATAATTTTTTATTATTATTTTTTTTTACTAGTAATGGCGGCGATCAGCGATTTTTATTGTGACTGCGACATTGTGGGGGACCCATCGGACATTTTTGACATATTTTTGGGACCATTGTCATTTATACAGTAATCACTGCTATATAAATGCAGTGTTTCCTGTGTAAATGACACTGGCAGTGAAATGGTTAACCAGTGGGTGGCAGTGTAGGTCTTAAGTGTTCCTAGGGGTGTGTTACTAACTGTGGGGGGGTTGGGCTTTCATTTAGTGAACACTGATCTCTGCTCAAAATCACATGGAGCAGAGATCAGCGTCACTAGTTGCTAGGCAGAATGGAGAAATGTTGTTTACACAGCATTTCCTCCATTCGGCCGCTCCGTGAGACGATCGCGGGGATGCCCGCGGCGATTGAGTCCGCGGGTCCCGCGACCGGACTCACGGGGGTCCCGACCAGCGCGGGAGCGCGCCGCCGGCGGCGCGCTCCCGATGGCAGGGCGGCATTGAATATTGGACGTACCTGTACGCCAATATGCCTGCCCGTGCCATTCTGTCAACGTACATCGTCCTGCGCTGGTCGGGAAGTGGTTAAATACCACCTCCCAGAATGCACAGCAGGAGAACAAAAAAAAACCACTTACAGTCCTGAAAGTTGAGTACCTGAACTTTAAGTATAGGATGGGGAATGGAAAGAAAACAAACAATGAACATGTAATACTTTTAACAGTTGACACAAACAAGTCACATAGTACACAAACCCCAATGCCTGAGTATCTACACCACCCACTCTCCGGTAGCTTAATAGAGGCTCTTGGTGAAAACAATCTCTGGAACAGACACAATGTCAGGGCTGGCTTAGCCCTTCCTTTGCTGGGCTGGCCGCTCAGCTGTTGACTAATTGTCAGCTCTCTTCTCTCTCCACAGTTACCAGCTTTTCCTGATGATGTTCGTCTGACCTGCCTACTTAAAGCCTTCCAGCTCACTTCACCTCTGCCTTCGCCTTGGTTACATCACTAGAAACCATCTCATGCGGTTTGTTTAAAGACTGACTTGCTGACATCCCTTCTGGCTCCTTATCCTGCTTTCTGTTGCTCTACTTGGATCCCTGACTTCTGGCCTGGCTGATTACCTCATCTGGTTATTGAACTTTGGACTGGCTGACTACCCAATCTGGTTACTGGACTCTGGCTATGCTTGACTACGCATTTTCTATTTACCTTTTTATTTTTATTTATATAAGTGTGATTTAATTGTATTTCTGTCTCAGTCTCATTCATGGTTTCTGACACACAAAAACCACGGGATGTCGGTACCTTAAATACCACCTCCCAGAATGCACAGCAGGGGAACACTCCCACTGGGCTGGTTCCGAAAGAAACATGGCATTCAATACACCCAACTAGACTGCGTTCTTACTCTTGCCAGCGGTGACAGCGACACCTGCAGCCAAGGGGAACCCAGTGCAACCCAACTGGACTGGTACTGAAAGCATAAATTTAGTAAATTAGCCCCAAAACCAAACTGCGGTCTCAGGAAGTTTAACTTTGAAAAACATATAGTGTACACTCGTCAGGAGCCAGCGCTACATATATTTGCCCTATACTCATTCACATATGGAGGGGTGCAGTATCTGGGTGCTCCTTTATTGTTAAAGGAGGCTTCCACATTCTGGTAAGCCCCCTGCTTCAAGACACCCACAACCCCTGGGCCAGGGTTATGGGGAAGAGGCCCTTGTCCTCATTAACATTGGTCATGGTGCTTTGCCAGGAGTACCCCCCCCCCCCATAAATGCATCCCCTATGTTAAGAGTATGTGACCTGGTATTCTTCAGCACGAGAGGGGTGTACGCCTACCCCCCCTTTTCGGGGGGGTTCCTAATTAATACAATTAAAGCGGGATTCCACCCTAAAGTGGAACCTCCACTGATCGGATCCCTCCCCCCTCCGGTGTCACAATTGACACCTTTCAGGGGGGAGGGGGTGGAGATACCTGTCAAAGACAGGTATTTTCACCCACTTCCGGGCATAGACTCCCGAGGGAGTCTACGCCATTTCCTGCCCTGCCGCGCTGTCTGCTGGGACACACACGGGTCCCAGTGACAGCGCGGAGATTTCCTATTGCGTGGCGCGGCTCGCGCATGCGCAGTAGGGAACCGGGAAGTGAAGCCGATTCGCTTCACTTCCTGATTCCCTCACCTAGAATGGTGGCGACAGCAGCCGAGAGCTGAGCGATTGATCGGCCTCGGCTGCCGGCATCGCTGGAACCCGGGACAGGTGAGTGTCCATTTATTAAAAGTCAGCAGCTGTAGTATTTATAGCTGCTGGCTTTTAATATTTTTTTTTTTTGGTGGAATCCCTCTTTAATACAATACAATTCATAGCTATCCACAGGTTTTAGCTAGGGCTGCAGAGAAAGGAAAAGGAATAGTGTAGTTTTAGATCCATAAAACATACCCTGTTGCTGGCAAAAAATGATAAGTTGTTGGTGATAGCTTCTTGTAAAGGAAACATTACATCAGTTCTATCTGTTGTAGGTATATTTTTCATCTGCTCAGAGGGGAATTAACAAAATTAGTGTAAAGCCCCATACACACTATCAGTTTTTCTGCTTAGTTTTTCCATCAGGTTTACCAAAACCATGTAGTGCATGGGCCTGCCTGATTGCATACACATTGAAACTCCTAAGGTTTGACCTCATATTATATGGTTTTGGTAAATCTGAAGGACAAACTCAGCAGAAAAACTGCTGAGTAAGTGTAGTGTGAGTGTGGTAGGCTTTGTGGTATACCCAGAGGCAAGAAGGTTTTACAGGTATGCATGGACCCACAATATTTCCCTAGCTGTTTTACAAGTGATGCATAAAAAAAGTCTACTTCTGCTTTAAAAACAGCTTCAGAACAAATTAGAAAAAAATATTCTGACTTTGGTGGATGGGTTTATGTAATTCTAGCTGCTTTAGTTACTGTGACAGCAAGCAGTGAATTAAATTGGTAAATACCTTACACATATTCAGAGGTCTTCCTTTTTGTCTTTGCAGGTGACTACTTCACAGAATGAATTTCTATTCTAAAGACAGTGTTCACAAAGAACATACATGTCAATTGCTAGATGAAATTGTAAAATTAAATCACAAGATGCAAGTGATGAATATGATCTGAATCAAGAGCCAGGTGTAAAAGCACATAATGATTACTTAGAAATGTAAATCTTAGGCTTAGGACTTAAATCTTAAGTTATCATCTGTTACTTTTTCTGATTACACAGAGAAATTGCAAACCAGCCACAGGTATCATTATTAGTCATTAGTGATATAAAAAAATAAAATAAGAGTTACCAACAGTACACAAGAAATAGTAATGGATTTTTCCTGATTATTTTGTATGTTTAAAGCATGCCAAATAGGCTAGCTTAAATGCATTGTTACTGAACATATATATCCAAATATATACAGTACATTATGACAACTGCCTCTCTCTCTCTCTCTCTCTCTCTCTCTCTCTCTCTCTCTCTCTCTCTCTCTCTCTCTCTCTCTCTCTCTCTCTCTCTCTCTATATATATATATATATATATATATAAAATATATATACAGTATCTCACAAAAGTGAGTACACCCCTCATATTTTTGTAAATATTTTATTCTATATTTTCGTAAATATTTTATTCTATATTTTCATGTGACAACACTGAAGAAATTACACTTTGCTACAATGTAAAGTAGTGAGTGTACAACTTGTATAAAAATGTAAATTTGCAGTCCCCTCAAAATAACTCAACACACAGCCATTAATGTCTAGACCGCTGGCAACAGAAGTGAGTACACCCCTAGGTGAAAATGTCCAAATATGGGCCCAAAGTGTCAATATTTTGTGTGGCCACCATTATTTTCCAGCACTGCCTTAACCCTCTTGGGCATGGAGTTCACCAGAGCTTCACAGATTGCCACTGGAGTCCTCTTCCACTCCTCCATGATGACATCACAGAGCTAGTGGATGTTAGAGACCTTGCGTTTCTCCACCTTCCCTTTTGAGGATGCCCCACAGATGCTCAATAGGGTTTAGGTCTGGAGACATGCTTGGCCAGTCCATCACCTTTACCCTCAGCTTCTTTAGCAAGGAGGTGTGTTTGGGGTCATTATCATGTTGGAATACTGCCCTGTGGCCCTGTCTCTGAAGGGAGGGGATCATCCTCTGCTTCTGTATGTCACAGTACATGTTGGCATTCATGGTTCCCTCAATTAACTGTAGCTCTCCAGTGCTAGAAGCACTCATGCAGCCCCAGACCATGGTACTCCCACCACCATGCTTGACTGTAGGCGAGACACACTTGTCTTTGAACTCCTTACCTGGTGTCTGCCACACACGCTTGACACTATCTGAACCAAATAAGTTTATCTTAGTTTCATGAGATCACAGGACATGGTTCCAGTAATCCATGTCCTTAGTCTGCTTGTCGTCAGCAAACTGTTTGTGGACTTTCTTTTGCATCATCTTTAGAAGAGGCTTCCTTCTGGGACAACAGCCATGCAACCAATTTGATGCAGTTTGCGGCGTATGGTCTCAGCACTGATAGGCTGACCTCCTACCCCTTCAACCTCTGCAGCAATGTCTCTCATATGTCTATTTCCCAAAGACAACCACTGGATATGAGGCTGAGCATGTGCACTCAACTTCTTTGGTTGACCATGGCGAGGCCTGTTCTGAGTGGAACCTGTCCTGTTAAACCACTGTATGGTCTTGGCCATCATGCTGCAGCTCAGTTTCAGGGTCTTGGCAATCTTTCAATAGCCTAGGCCATCTTTATATAGAGCAAAAAAAATGTTTTTCAGACCCTCAGACGGTTCTTTGCCATGAGGTACCATGTTGAACTTCCAGTGACCAATATGAGAGAGTGAGAGTGATAACACCAAATTTAACACACCTGCTCCCCATTCACACCCGAGACCTTGTAACACTAACGAGTCACATGACACCAGGGAGGGAAAATGGCTAATTGGGCCCAATTAATTTTCACTAGGGGTGTACTCACTTTTATTGCCAGCGGTTTAGACCTGTCCTGTGCCGTGAGTCAAAGCCTGTGTGGCAAACCTCTACAATAGGGAAATGGGTGCTGGGGGCAGCACAAAGCTGCTCATAGTTGATAGATAGGGAACCTGTGTGTGTAGTAAGTGGCCAAGTTTGGCAAGGATTTGTTTTCATGTTTCTTTTTGTTTTGCTGTTATTTGTTCATTGTATATAGTGTAAATAAACTGCACCTTTGTTTTTTCACCTGCAATGCTGTTTGCTGTGTTTACTTTTGTGTAGTGAACTCATCCAGGGGGGTCACACACACCTACTGTCAAGCTAACCCCCTCACAGTTGGTGGAGGAAGCCAGGGGCAATTTTTAAAAAAAGGCCAGGATGGAAGAGCTGCTGAGACAGATTTTTGTAGCAAATGCCAATCAACAACAAGTGAACCTTGAGCAAACGGCGTGCAAAAAAAAAGTGCAGTAGAGTCTGGAAGCTCAGCAACAAGCCCAGGAGCAAGCTGAGGATAAAACACAGGCTACACTCTAAGTGCAGTATAAAAGTAAATTGAATACATAAACGGGTATAGATACTCACAAGAGTAAAGTAGTAAAAGGCATTGGGCACAAATTGTTGGGTGTCCATAGAGAGAGTGCATCTGAGAGGCTTCTAGCTGGTGGCTTAGAGTGGGCCGCGCCAGTGGTTGCCAACACTTCCTTGATCTGGAATGCACAGGGAGCCAGGGGAAGATGTCACTTCCGGGATATGGTGAACCAGTAGGTGACGTGATTGCGGAGCATGTGCTCCTTTTTCAGGCCTAACTGGGGCCATGTTGGATGAGGGCTTTTAAACACTCTAGCCACTGCTGCTGGGTCTTAAAGTCCCAAGGCTTTTGGGTATATATATTGCTGGCTATAGCGGTGCATATGGAGAAACAAAGCTACCTCACTGATTGGGCATTAATATGAATAAACTTAACAACAGCATTATAAAAACACATACCTTAAAAAACATTACAGATGCTTGTAAAACATGAGATTGAGTTGGATATTAAAATGCATGTATGAGTGTATGGTGAAAAATTACTTGAAGTAAGTGGATCATGAGCTGATGAAGAAAATAATTAAAGTGTAATACATAAATAATGAAACAAAGGGGGGGGGGGGAGAAAAAAAAATCAAAAACAAATTGGAAAAAAGTATATGTGAGAGAAAAATGAAAATTTTAAAATGAAATAAATGTATGAAAATGTTGGAAAATTATATATAGAATGGAAAGTAAATAATAAAGTAAAGTAAAAATAATAATAAAAATAAAAAATATAAAATATAAAAAATAATAATAAAAATAGACATGATAATGAAAATAAAGACTATACATATTTATATACCGGTACATTTTAGAAATGATGTCAGAGTGGACCAAAACCAACCAGGAGACATTTAATGTTATTGGGTATGGTGTTATATAACATTATACTAATAATTGTTACTATAATTATGGGTACTTAATTTTGTTGATGAAGGCCTTAAGGGTTCGGGGTAAATATGATTTTTATAATAATGATTTAATATCCCATACACGCGTCCATATTCTATTTCTCCATCCCTCCCGTGTTTCCATTAGATGGTGTGGTTATGTACACATAGTGCTATTGGAAGTTATAGAACACAATCTTTTATGCACTATGTTGGCATATGTGAGCATGTGAATATATGCAGATATGGATTCATATGTGCACATACTCTGTGTTAGATATAAAAAATATATTTGTAGGCTATTAAATCATTATTACAATAATCATATTTAATCATTTTTTTATTCAGGACTTTTGCCCCCTCTTCCTTTCAGTTTACACATTTACCCCGGACCCTTAAGGTCTTCATCAACAAAAGTAAGTACCCATAGTTACAGTAATAATTATTAGTATAATGTTATAACACCTTACCCAATAACATAGAATGTCTCCTGGTTGGTTGTGGTCCACTCCGACATAATTTTTAAAATATGTATGACTAAGTATGGTTTCATTTTCAATATCATTTTTACTTTTATTTTTATTATTATTTGAATTTTTTTATATTTTATATTTTTAATTATTATGTTTTTACTTTTATTATTATTATTATTATTATTATTTGTATTTTACTTTATTATTTACTTTTCATTCTATATATCATTTTTCAACACAAAGAATTTTATTTTATTTTTTCTCTCACATATACCTTTTTCCAAATTGATTCTTGTTTTTTTCTTCCCTCCTTTGTTTCATTATTTATGCATTGCACTTTAATTATTTTCTTCATCAGCTCATGATCCCCTTACTTCAAGTAAATTTACTAGCAACTCGTGATCCCCTTACCACCACTTTCACCACTTTCACCATACACTCATACATACATTTTTCTATCCAACTCAATCTCATGTTTTACAAGCATCTGTAATGTTTTTTAATGTGTGTTTTTTTTTATAATGCTGTTATTAAGTGTATCCATATTAAAGCGGAGGTTCACACAAAAATTGAACCTCTGCTTTTTGGAACCCCCTCCGGTGTCATATTCAGCACCTTTCAGGGGGAGGGGGGTGCAGATACCTGCCTAAGACAGGTATTTGCACCCACTTCCGGACATAGACTCCCACTCCCGACACTGCCCACTCTGAGTCACCAGCATGCCCCCTGGATGCACTCTCTCCACTGTTATCCTGCAATTTGTGCCCAATGCCTTTTAATACTTTACTCTTGTGAGTACCTATACCCGTTTGTGTATTAAATTTACTTTTATATTGCACTTAAAGTGGCACCTGTGGTTTATCCACAGCTGTTCCAGAAGTTGGCCCTTACCTTCCACTGAGCTGCCTTCCAGATGCTATCACATGGAATACATGGACTTTTATTAGACATTTTTTAAATTCCTCTTGACCATCTCCATCCCCCATGATGTCAAACAGGCTAGCGTTCTAACACTTAGCTTGTCACAAGTGCTAACTTATCTCTATGTGTCCAGCAGCAATCTGAGGCTCGCTTCACAGACTTCTTGCAGAAGCAGGAGCAGAGACTCCAAAAGGAAGTGGAGACATTAATGCAGCAATGTCCGCAGACCAGTGAGGCAAGTGGTTTGGGGAACTGAGAAACATTTATGCAAAATTTTGTTGTGTTGCTGGATTCTGTTAGCCTGGTAACATTGGTAATAGCTGAATTAGTTACTACAGAGGTCTCTGGGAATAACAAGGTGGCTGTTATTTGTGTGCATGAGGACTAGGGATGAGCCGAACACCCCTCGGGTTCGGTTCGCACCAGAACTTTCGAACGGACCCCAAATTCGTACGAACGTTAGAACCCCATTGAAGTCTATGGGACTCGAACGTTCGAAATGAAAAGTGCTAATTTTAACGGCTAATATGCAAGATACTGTCCTAAAAAGGGTTTGGGGACCTGGCTCCTGCCCCAGGGGACATGGGTCAATGCCTAAAATGTTTTTAAAAATGGCCGTTTTGGCGGGAGCACTGATTTTAATGACGATTAAAGTGAAAAAAAAAGTGAAATATTCCTTTAAATATGGTGCCTGGGGGGTGTCTGTAGTATGTCTGTGAAGTGCCACGTGTTTCCCGTGTTTAGAACAGTCCCTGCACAAAATGACATTAAACGGAAATAATACCATTTAAAACTGCTTGCGGTTTTAATGTTATATCTGGTTCCTGCAATATGGTTGAAAATCATTGAGAAAAATGGCATGGGTAGCCCTCCCTGCCCATTACCAGCCTATTTGGGTCTTGTACGCATATTAAGGGGAACCCTGTACCCATATTAAAAAATGGAAATGCGTGTGGCCCCCAGGCCCTATATACTCAGAACAGCAGTATACAGGCGGTGCAAACAAGACAGGGACTGTGTAGGTTTGTTGTGTTAAGTTGAATCTGTTTGTAATTTTCAACTGGTACATTTTTAAAGTGTAGCTCCAGTCCAAAAACTATTTTTAAGCTTTTTGGAAAACATAGGGAAGGGTTATCACCCCTGTATACCGTATATACTCGAGTATAAGCCGAGATTTTCAGCCTCTTTTTTGAGGCTGAAAGTGCCCCCTCGGCTTATACTCGAGTCACCGCTGTCTGACTGCTCGATCAGCGTATCGAGCAGACAGACGGCGGATATTAAAATTCAAAAGCCGCGCCTCCTTCTCCGCCTCCGCCTGTGATAGGCGGAACACTGAATTTCCCAGCAGTCAGTGTTCCGCCTATCACGGACATCCGTTCATTCTCATACTACGGACGAGTATGAGAGGATGTCCGTGATAGGCGGAACACAGGCTGCTGGGAAATTGAGTGTTCCGCCTATCACAGGCGGAGGACGGAGGCGCAGCTTTTGAATCGTAGAATGGCCGCCGAGAAGAGCGGCGATCCATCGGCACGACACGGGACGGAGGAGGCACGGGACAGAGGAGGCACGGGACACCGGAAGGCACGGGACAGAGGAGGCACGGGACAGAGGAGGCTCGGGACGACGGCGGCTCGGGACGGAGGCTTGGGACACAGGTAGGCTAGTGTTCTCCACAATCTTTTGTCCTTTATTTTGTTCTTCGGTCCCTGGAATTTGTTGGCTTGGTTTCCAAGGAGACCAAATTCCAACCAGCATTTTTTGGAGCCGATGTGAGCAGAGATTGTGCTAATGTTAACACTTACTTTTCCTGAAATATAATTATATTATATTTTTATTATGCAAGAGGAACTTTTTTTATATGCTTTCATGCCCTCTATAGATGTGCAAATTACCATGGATTCCTTTTAATCTCTAGAGTCTTGATTTAACAATCCTAATGGGTTAACATGTGGAAAATGTAGTAAAATGTATTGTTTCTTTTGATTTCCAAGTTGACAAACATTTAAATATGACCTTTGCATAGTACTACTACTATTATACAGGATTTATATAGCACCAGCAGTTTGTAGAATGCTTTACAAAATGAAGGCAGACATTAGTTACAATACAAGAGGAATCAGAAGGCCTTGCTCAATATTTACAGTAGATAGGTTTATTGACAAAACTAAATAATTCTGCCACAATACAAATTGACTTCTTTATGTAGCATGTTATTCTGTATATATGGACCCTGTACAGTAACATTTCTCATTGTGTATTCTGGCTTTAGTTATAATTATTTGTTCCTATTCTGTATACAGTACACACACACACACACACACACACACACACACACACACACACACACACACACACAGGGATGGATGGATGGATGGATGGATACACACACACACACACACACACAGGGATGGATGGATGGATGAATACACACACACACACACACACACACACACACACACACACACACACACACACACAGGGATGGATGGATACACACACAGGGATGGATGGACGGACACACAGGGATGGATGGATGGATGGACACACACACAGGGATGGATGGACGGACACACACACAGGGATGGACGGACACACAGGGATGGACAGCCATGTCTCACCCTCGGCTTATACACGAGTCAATAAGTTTTCCAGTTTTTTGGGGGTAAATTGGGGGCCTCGGCTTATATTCGGGTCGGCCTATACTCGAGTATATACGGTAATTTGTTTTGTCGTCCATCTTTTTTCATCTCACTTGCTGTTGTCTCCTTCCGTTTGCAAGTAGGAGATGTTTGTAAGTT
This sequence comes from Lithobates pipiens, assembly GCF_037356315.1. Taxonomy (NCBI): domain Eukaryota; kingdom Metazoa; phylum Chordata; class Amphibia; order Anura; family Ranidae; genus Lithobates; species Lithobates pipiens. The sequence goes on along the minus strand of NW_027507764.1, from coordinate 328,888,149 downwards.
GGATGTTTGAAAGTAGGGGCCTGCCCTATATGCTCTGCAGAAATGACGGAACAAGGTGTTGGTTTTGCCACAACATTGTAAGCACTCAAAGTGACTCTTGGTGGGCGCTGGAGCGCCCTGCTGTGAACGATTATATCAAGAATTGTAATTACATGCCATTGTTGAACAGTGGTAGAAAAATTGACCTTTGGTGGTTGTGGTGCTGGTGCCACAACACTATAAGTCCTCACCGTTACTCTGGGTGGGCACAGGAAGGGGCCCTCCTGTGAAATATTATATCAAGAATTGTAATTACATGTCCCTGTTAAACAGGGGCAGAAAAATTTGGACTTAGGCACTGCTGCTGGTGCCACCACACTGCAACCTCTTCCATATACTCTAGTTTTAATGCAGGAATTAGCCCTGCTGCAAAGCATTGCATCAAAAATTGTACTTAAACGCCCCTGTTAAACAGGGGCAGAAAAATTGGGCCTTAGGCACTGGTGCTGGTGCCACCACACTGCAACCTCTGCCATATACTCTAGTTTTATTGCAGGAATTAGCCCTGCTGCAAAGCATTGCATCAAAAATTGTAATTAAACGCCCCTGTTAAACAGGGGCAGAAAAATTGGGCCTTAGGCACTGGTGCTGATGCCATCACACTGCAACCTCTGCCATATACTCTAGTTTTATTGCAGGAATTAGCCCTGCTGCAAAGCATTGCATCAAAAATTGTAATTAAACGCCCCTGTTAAACAGGGGCAGAAAAATTTGGCCTTAGGCACTGGTGCTGGTGCCACCACACTGCAACCTCTTCCATATACTCTAGTTTTATTGCAGGAATTAGCCCTGCTGCAAAGCATTGCATCAAAAATTGTACTTAAACGCCCCTGTTAAACAGGGGCAGAAAAATTGGGCCTTAGGCACTGGTGCTGGTGCCACCACACTGCAACCTCTGCCATATACTCTAGTTTTAATGCAGGAATTAGCCCTGCTGCAAAGCATTGCATCAAAAATTGTACTTAAACGCCCCTGTTAAACAGGGGCAGAAAAATTGGGCCTTAGGCACTGGTGCTGGTGCCACCACACTGCAACCTCTGCCATATACTCTAGTTTTAATGCAGGAATTAGCCCTGCTGCAAAGCATTGCATAAAAAATTGTACTTAAACGCCCCTGTTAAACAGGGGCAGAAAAATTGGGCCTTAGGCACTGGTGCTGGTGCCACCACACTGCAACCTCTCCCATATACTCTTGTTTGATTGCAGGAATTAGCCCTGCTGCAAAGCATTGCATAAAAAATTGTACTTAAATGCCCCTGTTAAACAGGGGCAGAAAAATTGGGCCTTAGGCACTGGTGCTGGTGCCACCACACTTCAACCTCTCCCATATACTCTTGTTTGATTGCAGGAATTAGCCCTGCTGCAAAGCATTGCATCAAAAATTGTACTTAAACGCCCCTGTTAAACAGGGGCAGAAAAATTGGGCCTTAGGCACTGGTGCTGGTGCCACCACACTGCAACCTCTCCCATATACTCTTGTTTGATTGCAGGAATTAGCCCTGCTGCAAAGCATTGCATCAAAAATTGTACTTAAACGCCCCTGTTAAACAGGGGCAGAAAAATTGGGCTGATGGCATCAGCCAGAACCAGAAATGTTCTTCCAACATATCAGCAGAGGAGGAAGAGGATAGACAATCAACATAACAGGACAGTCACTCAGCATCAGCATAGGCAGTCTTGAAGGGATGTGATATTTCAAAAAAAATTATTCTGTTACATCAGCTTCAGGTGCTTGGTAGCTGTGGGTGATCCAAGACTGAATCATCTTGATGAAGGTCAGTCGATCAACTGATTCGGTGGACAGGCGCACCCTGTGATCGGTAACAAAGCCACCAGCAGCACTGAAGGTGCGTTCCGAAAGAACGCTGGATGCAGGACAGGCCAGTAGCTCAATTGCATACTGTGCAAGCTCTGGCCAGTGATCCATCCTCAAGACCCAGTAAGCCAGAGGATTTTCGGTGCGAAAGGTGTCCAAGTCTGACCTTGCCCCTAGGTATTCCTGCACCATGTAAATCAGACGCTGGCGATGGGTGCTGGAACCGATCATACCTTGGGGCTGCGGACTAAAAAATTGTCTGAAAGCATCAGTCAGACGGCCACCTTCTCCACCGCTCCTTCTGACCGATGCCTCAGCAACACGTTGTCCAGGACCAGGAGTTTGTAACCTCCCAGTCTCTGGGAACGCGTCCTCCTCATCCTCTTCCTGTGTGATGGGTGGCACAGCAGGAACACTGTCTGGATAAAGGGGGCCTTGAGAGGCAAGGAAGTCCTCCTCTTCCTGCCTCTGTTCTGCCTCAAGTGCCCTGTCCATTATTCCACGCAGCGTATGCTCCAAGAGGTGGACAAGAGGTACAGTGTCACTGATGCATGCACTGTCACTGCTCACCATCCTTGTGGCCTCCTCAAACGGTGACAGGACAGTGCATGCATCCCTGATCATGCCCCACTGGCGTGGTGAGAAAAAACCAAGCTCCCCTGACCCTGTCCTGGTGCCGTAGTCGCACAGGTACTCATTGATGGCCCTCTGCTGCATGTGCAGCCGCTGCAGCATGGCCAATGTTGAGTTCCATCTGGTGGGCATGTCACATATAAGGCGGTTCTTGGGCAGGTTCAACTCCTTTTGGAGCTCAGCCAGCCGAGCACAGGCATTAAATGATCGGCGGAAATGCACACAGACTTTCCTGGCCTGCTTCAGGACATCCTGTAAGCCGGGGTACCTGCCCAAGAACCGCTGCACCACCAGGTTAAGGACGTGAGCTACACAGGGCACATGGGTCAGTTGTCCCTGTCGGAGGGCGGAGAGGAGGTTGGTGCCATTGTCACAAACCACCATTCCTGGCTTATGCTGGCGTGGCGTCAACCACCTCTCGGCCTGCCCCTGCAGAGCTGACAAAACATCCGCCCCAGTGTGGCTCCTGTCCCCCAAACAAACCAGGTAATATGCACCTTACCGCTGACCGCCCTGTCCAGTGAGGCAAGGACATTGCCCTCCACATGCCGGTAGAGAGCCGTAATCGCCTTCCGTGAGAAAAAGTGGCGTTTGGGGACCTGCCACTGAGGAACCGCACATTGTACAAACTCACGGAAGGGGGCCGAGTTTACCAACTGAAAAGGCAGTTGAAGTGCTAGCAATTTAGCCAAGCTAGCATTCAACCGCTGGGCATGTGGATGGCAGGGAGTGAACTTCTTTCGCCGGGCCAGCAGCTGGGACAGGGACATTTGCCTGCTATAATCGGACATGGGTGTACCGCTAGCAGAGTTCCCGGAAGCACTTGGCTGTGACACACCTAATTCTACACCTTCATTCCTCTCAGAGCAGGTTTCAGAGAGGACTGAAGGTCTAGTGGGGTTGGAGATGCCAGCTGATGAGGAGCAAGGAGAGGTCCGCTTTGTTCTTTGGTGTGGGTCTTTGAGGTACGCTTGCCAACGAGCTGCATGGCAGGTCAACATATGTCTGGTCAAGCATGGGGTGCCCAAGCGGCTGATGTTTTGGCCACGCGAGATACGCTTGAGACATATGTTGCAAATAGCAGCGGTGCGATCTGATGCACTCGTCTCAAAAAAGGCCCACACCAAAGAACTTTTAGAATAACGCGCAGAGGCAGCGCTCTGCAGAGGCGGAGCTCTGCGGTGTGATTCAGTCGGTGTGCTGCCCCTAAGCTGGCCCCCGGAGGGCATCCTGCCTCGTTGGACATTTTCTTCCTCCTCCTCCTCCTCCTCCTCCTCCTCCCTCCTTCCAGGCACCCACGTGGAGTCAGTGCCCTCATCATCCCCTCCCTCTTCATCGCTGTAGCAAACCTGGCAGTATGCTGCAGCTTGTGGAACATGACTGCCAGATTGCTGTCCTTCTTGAGCATCCCCTCTCTCTGCGCTCACGCTACTGCCTTCCTCTAGCTGAGTGTCATCATCAGAGCCCACAAAACACTGGGCATCCTCCTGGAGCATGTACCCAACACTGTGCTCAAAGAGTTCAGGAGACTCCTCAGGAGGACGTGGTGGGTCTAGGGAAGGAGTCACTGATGATGACATTGAGAGGAGGGAAGACGATGCGTTGGCAGCTGCTTTGCTAGTACCCTGAGACTGGTGGAGAGAGGATGAGGAGGATGAAGAGGGCTTGGTCATCCACTCTACCAAGTCGTTGGCATGTTGCGGTTCAACATGTCCAGCTGCCGAAAAGAAGGACAAGCGTGTCCCATGGCCACGTGCTGATGACAATGCACCGCGTCCACGATCAGCACTGTTGTCTCTAGACACAGAGCCTGCTTGCCCTCTTTTATCGGCTCGCGCCTGTCTGCCTCTCCTTGCTGGCCTTCCAGACATGTTAATGGCCTGAAGGGAGTTGGGTAAAAAAGCAGTTGGGTAGTGTATATTGTGCTAGAGGCACACAACACCCACTAACTCCTGCAGATGCCTTTATTATAGAACACCAGAGATAAAGGGGTATATACAGATGTATACTGTGCTGTGCTGGAGGCACACACAACTTCCAATAACTCCTGCAGATGGCAAGTGGGCTCAATTAGAGAACAGCTATGTAGGTGGATATAGCGGTATGTACTGGGTACAGAGCACACAGACAGCACGCACTATCTCCTAACACTACTGACTGCAAGCTCTATTATAAAAGATAGATCACTAGCTATATAGGTGAGGTGAATATAGCGGTGTATACTGCGGTCAGGGCACGCAGACAATAACCAGAGAACACCAGAGATAAAGGGGTATATACAGATGTATACTGTGCTGTGCTGGAGGCACACACAACTTCCAATAACTCCTGCAGATGGCAAGTGGGCTCAAATAGAGAACAGCTATGTAGGTGGATATAGCGGTATGTACTGGGTACAGAGCACGCAGACAGCACGCACTATCTCCTAACACTACTGACTGCAAGCTCTATTATAACAGATAGATCACTAGCTATATAGGTGAGGTGAATATAGCGGTGTATACTGCGGTCAGGGCACGCAGACAATAACCACTACACAACAGCAAGATCGAAAATCGGCCGAAAACGATCGGTGTGTACTGTGTTGAAGGTACACAGAACACCCACTGCTTCAGACGCCAACACACTACACAAGGCCGCCGCGCTGGCGGCCTTATATAGTGTGGGGCGTGCACTACACAGCCTAAGCTATGATTGGCCACAGGCATCCTGCCTGTGGCCAATCATGGCTCTCCTCGCTGCTGGCGCTGCGATTGGCCAAGCATGCGGGGTCACAGTGCATGCTTGGCCAATCATGAGCCAGCAATGCACTGCGCCATTGCAGTGCATTGTGGGCCGTGAGCGCCACACGAATTTGGCGCGAACGGACCAAAATGTTCGGACTTCGCCGAACGGACGAACAGCCAATGTTCGAGTCGAACGTACGTTCGACTCGAACACGAAGCTCATCCCTAATGAGGACACCCAAGAGTATCCTGAGGCTACAGTTTTTTGAGATCCCCAAAGGTAACCTATCTCATCAGGTGGAGTTAGTGTCTCACTTATCACATGATGCCATTGTGGGGAGGGATTTTCCAAAATTCTGGGAACTCTGAGATTGCCCTGACCCCCCCATTGTTGCCCCTATAGACCAGAAAGGTGAATCCCAGAAATCCTCTGAGAGTGATGAGGACATTCCAGAATTTCCCTTGTTGGTGTTGACAGGGGAGAGTATGGAAACAGGAAAGGAGCCAACATCCTCAGACAAAACATGCCGTCTGTTGAGTTTTCTGATGTAGAGGTTCACAGGGAAAATTTTGGAACAGAACAGTTAAAAGACCCCACACTGACAAAAGCGCGGAAAAATGTGGTAAAAATAGATGGTGAACTAGTGAACCCAGATAAGTCTGGCGCTTAACCATACTTCATTGTAGAAAGGGATCTATTGTATTGCATTGCTCAAAGGGCAGACAAAACCATTGAGCAACTTGTGGTGCCCAAAACTTACAGGAAGTTGGTGTTGGAGTTAGCCCATGGGCACATTCTTGGAGGTCATTTGGGGGCAGAGAAAATCCGAGAGAGAGTATTGCAGAGATTCTATTGGCCTGGGGTCATGAAGGAAATAGAAAAATATTGTTCCTCCTGCCCTGTGTTTCAGAAATCGGCACCTATGTCACATTTCCGTAACCCGCTGGTACCTCTTCACATCATTGAGCGCATCTTTTGAGAGGATAGCAATGAATTTGGTAGGTCCGATAATGAAGTCTGCTAGGTGGCATCAGTACATTTTAGTTATACTGGACTATGCCATCAACTATACAAAAGCAATTCCTCTTTGAAATACCTCTGCCAAGACGATAGCCAAAGAGCTTTCTTGTTCTTAGCCGAGTGGGTATTTGTAAGGTACTGCTTACGGACCAAAGTACATCCTTTATATCCAGGGTTATGAAAGTTGTTCAAAGTGACACATTTGCGGACATTCTTGTATCACCCCCAAACAGATGGATTGGTTGAAAGGTTCAACAAAACACTTAAGCAAAAATTAAAGAAGGTGGTGGATAGAGATGGAAATGGTTAGGACTAGGGATGAGCCAAACACCCCCCCCCCCCCCCCATTTCGGTTTGCAGTAGAACATAAAAATATGTTTGAATACACAAACACTGTTAAAGTCACTTTAAAGGATTATATGCAAGTTATTGCCATAAAAAGTGTCTGGGGAGCTGGGTCCTGCCCCAGGGGACATGTATCAATACAAACAAAGTTTTAAAGACTGATGTTTTTTCAGGAGCAGTGATTTTAATTATGCTTAAAGTGAAACAATAAAAATGAAATATTCCTTTAAATATTGTGCCTAATGACATTTCTATAGGAAAAAATGTCATTTAAAACTGCTTGCGGCTGTAATGTATTGTCAGATCCCAACAATATAGGTAAAAATATGGCGTGGATGTCACCCCCAAAATCCATACCAGGTCCTTCAGGTCTGATATGGATATTGAGGGGAACACCGCACCCAAATTTTTTAAATGGTTTGGGGGTCCCCCAGGCCCCCAAGCACTGTATACTCTGAACAGCAGTATATATACTATACGGCCTGCCCTATATACTCTGCAGAAAATTGGGCCTTAGGTGTTGGTGGTACCAGAACACTGTAAGCCCTCAAAGTTACCCTTGTTGGGTGCAGCAACGGTCCCTTCTGTGAAATATTATATCAAGAATTTGGGCCTTGGGTGGTGGTGGCGCCCTAAACCAAAAATATTGTAGCAACATCAAGATTGAGGAGGAATAGGATAATCAGCATAGGCAGTCTTCGAGGGATCCCACATCCATAGCAAATTCAATCAATTACATCAGCATCAGGTGCTTGATAGCTGTTGATCCAAGACTAATTCATTTTTATTATGTGAGCCTATGTACAGAGTCTGTGGACAGGTGCACTCTTTGATCTGTTACAAACCCTCCAGCAGCACTGAAATTGCGTTCAGAAAGCATGCTGGATGCAGGACAGGCCAGTAGCTCAATTGTATATTGAGCAAGTTCTGGCCAGTGGTCCATCCTCAAGACCCAGTAACCCAGTGGATGCTTTGTTGAAAAGGTCTTTCTCTATTCCATTGAAAAGGTCTCCAAGTCTGCTCTTGCCCCTAGATATTCCTGCACGATGTAGTGCAGATGCTGATGATGGTTGCTTGAACTGATCAGACCTTAGCTATGAGGGCTGAAAAATTGTTTAAAGGCATCGTTCAGGCCACCTTCTCCACTGCTTTTCCTCTGACTGAACAAAGCCTCAGCAACACGTTGTCCAGCACCAGGAAATGTAACCTCCCAGGGTCTGGAAATGCATTACACAAACCTTTCTTCAAGGCCTCCTGAAGATATTTCATCCTCTGCGAAGGCAGGATGAGTACTGCAACCTTACCCTTGTAACGTGGATCAAGCAGAGTTGCCAGCCAGTAATGATCCCTCTCCTTGATACCATGAATCCACAAATCCTAGGGTCCTTTTGCAGGCTTTTCAGATTTAGGGAGGCCATACAGTGCAAGTTTGCAGAGGCATTTTATTCTGAGTCCTCTGAGTCACTAAGGATCACATTAAAGACTGCTGCTGAGTGTTATTTTATACATCCATGATGACACAATCTTCCTCCTCCTCTTCCTCTTCTTCCTGTGTGTTTGGCGGGCCCGCAGGAATGCTATCTGGATAAAGGGGGCCTTGAGAGGTAAGGAAGTACTCCTCTTTTTCCCGCTGTTTTGGCTCAAGTGCCCTGTCCATGATTCCAAGAAGTGTGTGCTCCAACAGGAAGACTAGAGGGACAGTGTCACTGATGCATGCATTGGCACTGCTCACCATCCTCGCGGCCTCCTTAAATGGTGACAGGACAATGCATGTTATTTACATATGTATTTTGTTTTTGTATAGTGGGATTTCTCCTGATAATCTCCCTGATGAAGGGACGTCTATGTCCTGAAACGCATCGGGCTGTCTGGATGTTATGAAAACACAGTTTTGAATTTTATCAAATGTTTACTGGGTTGGATATTTTTTGTAATGTATGTATTTGCATATCTGTGTATTTATTTAAATAAAATTATTTTGTAAAATTGTGGTACTTGTTGCATTAAAAGTCCCACCCTGTTGGGGGGTACTCCTCTCCTGTTTTTGCTCAACAAAAGAGTGAGCATAGCCACCCAGGGACAGGAACTGTGTTGTTCAAACGTTAACAGGTGAAAATTCAGGAAAAAAATAAAATGTAGATACAGTATCGCACAAAAGTGAGTACACCCCTCACATTTTTGTAAATATTTTATTATATCCTTTCACGTAACAACACTGAAGAAATGACACTTTACTACTATGTAAAGTAGTGAGTGTACAGCTTGTATAACAGTGTAAATGTGCTGTCCCCTCAAAATAATTCAACACACATTAATGTCTAAACCGCTGACAACAAAAGTGAGTACACCCTAAGTGAAAATGTCCAAATTTGGCCCAATTAGCCATTTTCCCTCCCCGGTGTTATGTGACTCGTTAGTGTTACAAGGTCTCAGGTGTGACTGGGGAGCAGCTGTGTTATATTTGACGTCATTGCTCTCACTCTCTCATACTGGTCACTGGAAGTTCAACATGGCACTTCATGGTAACACACTCTCTGAGGAAAAAAAGAATTGTTGCTCTACATAAAGATGGCCTAGAATATAAGAAGATTGCCAAGACCCTGAAACTGAACTGCAACATGGTGGCCAAAACCATACAGCGGATTAACAGAACAGGTTCCACTGAGAACAGACCTCGCCATGGTCAACCAAAGAAATAAAACAGAAGTATAGGACAACAACATCAATATCTGTTATACATTTGAAGATATGTCAAATAACCACTTGAGTGGTTACATTAACATAACTCAGGTCACTCCTAAACTAAACCAAACAATGAGGAAGCTCCAAGTGTTCATCTCCCCTTGGTCATGAATTTAATGGCTCAGTCTACTGCGATATCTATCTCTGCCCTTCCCCTTTGTTTACCCCAACCTTCCCACATATGACAAAACAAGGACACTACAAGACAAGATAAGACAAGACTGAGAAAAAACAAAAGAGAATGGAACCCCCCCTTCCCTACTCCACATCTTCACACCCCTCTCCCTCCCACCTCCATCTTCCAGGTATAGCATTCCTCTATACTGATCACTTGAGAGTCTCCCCCTCTTTTGAATTAATGGAGAGATTCCATGTGGACCATGTTTTTCGGTAGGTCTCTCTTTTCTGTCAGGCTGTCCATTCTAGTTTTTCCGTTTGATTCATTTCCTCTACTCTCTCAACCAAAGAAGTTGAGTGGATGGTAAGCATCATATCCAGAGGTTGTCTTTGGAAAATAGACGTATGAGTGCTGCCAGCATTGCTACAGAGATTGAAGGGGTGGGGGGTCAGCCTGTCAGTGCTCAGACCATAAGCCGCACGCTGCATCAAATTTGTCTGCATAGCTGTCGTCCCAGAAAGAAGCCTCTTCTAAAAATGATGCACAAGAAAGCCCGCAAACGGTTTGCTGAAGACAAGCAGACTAAGGACATTACTTGAACCATGTCCTGTGGTCTGATGAAACCAAGATAAACTTATGTGGTTCAGATGGTGTCAAGCGTGTGTTGCAACAACCAGGTGAGGAGTACAAAGACAAGTGTGTCTTGCCTACAGTAAAGCATAGTGGTGGGAGTGTCATGGTCTAGGGCTACATGAGTGCTGCCGGCACTGAGGCGCTACAGTTCATTGAGGGAACTGTGAATACCAACATGGTTGTGAAGTTCTGCTGAACTCCATGCTAAGAGGGTTAAGACAGTGCTGGAAAATAATGTTGGCCACACAAAATATTGACACTTTGGGCCCAATTTGGACATTTCCACTTAGGGGTGTACTCACTTTTGTTGCCAGCGGTTTAGACATTAATGACTGTGTGTTAAGTTATTTTGAGGGGACAGCAAATTTACACTGTTATACAAGCCAAACACTCACTACTTTACATTGTAGCAAAATTTCATTTCTTCAGTGATGTCACATGAAAAGATATAATAAAATATTTACAAAAATGTGAGGGGTGTACTCACTTTTGTGAGATACTGTACCTCATTTAAAGCAGTATTAAACCCAAAACGAACAATGTACTATATTGCAGATTACCAATCATTAGATGTGGTGCTGCATTCGTTTTATGTTTTTGCACCACCTCATTTAAATATGACCTACCTCTTACTGTGACGGCCATAACCCTTCCTGTTTAAGACCTGCCCTGAAATTTTCAATTTTCTCCCTTTTTTACTAAATGCCTGGACCACATACCTTCATCACTGTGACATATGTTTTCTGATGCACCACTGGCATGGTTATGCCAGTGGTGCATCAGAAAACATATGTCACAGTGATGAAGGTATGTGGTCCAGGCATTTAGCAAAGGAAGGATTGTGGGCAGGAACAAACAAATCCATCTGTTTATTTTTTCCCATTAGCAATCAAAAGAAATAAAATTAAGATTCCTTAATATGTACAGCTGACACAAGCAAAAGGATTACAGGAGAGTCGTACTACCCACCTGAAAGCTATAGGTGACCATGTGTCCGTTGTGTCTGCACCATCCCTAGATTAAAAGCCCTTTGGCAGCTAGGTAAGTTCCAATGCAAGTTTCACCCAAATAGTGTAGCTTTCCATGCTATATAATCTAGTCAACCACTGTATAAACATTAACACCTATCTCCTATATAGATTATCAGTAGTTGATATCTATGATAAATCACTATAATATAGCAACTCTTCTGCCAAGGGCAAATAAATAAGACGATTTCCTTATATTTAACTGCCATGTGCATCATTGCAAGCTAGAAAGCCATTTTTCTAGTATATACAGTATATATATATATATATTAGACTGTGATCACCCAAAGGCTTGCAGGAAAGTCTTACTGCCTACCTCCTAAGTGTAGCTGACCATCCCAGTCTCCCTTGCATCTACACAATCCCTACTACCCAGATTGGAAGCCCAGTGGCAGCTAGGTAGTTGTCCTGCAATTTCCACTCCACTGGTGTGGTTTTAATTTTTTACCACCCTCTAGTGCTAGAAGTGTAGATATTTTCTTATTTTGTGATACTGTAGGAACAATTTTGCAGGCTTGGCTGGCACCCAAGCCTGTCTGTGTTTTTTGTCCTGGGTTGGACAGAAATCCAGGAAGAGCTGAATGACACACAACAGCATCAATGAGACCTCCCCCTTCTCAAATGTCCTGGGACCTTCTGGAAGAATGAGCGGGGGGTAAGGTGGAGTTGCTTGGCGTATTCTGATTGGCAGGGGGCAGGCCCCCTCAAATACTCTGGGTCAGCCCAGCAGGGGAGAGTTGTGTTCGTGTGGAAGCTGGAAATGGAGTGTTCGGCTGTCGTGCCTTTTGAAGGAGCTTCCCAGTCTGGGGTGTGACCTTGGCTCAGGTGTGAACAGGATGATCTCAAGACACACAGAGGTGTCCTGAACAGGAGGTACTGGGAGCAAGGAGAGGACAGCGGGAGAACGCGGCCGAAAGTCTCCAGGAGCAACAGGAACAGCCAGGAGGGCTAGTGAGGGACACACAGTCAGGAGGACTGGGAGGCATGGCTGAGAGGACTGAGATGGAGCAGTCTGGGATGGGTGCAGAGCAAAGCAAAGCAAAGCAAGTGTATGTGCTGGAGGCAGGGCCGTCTTTAAGGCAGGGCAAAAGGGGCAGCTGCCCTGGGCCCTGTCATTGTTGTGGGGCCCAAAACAGTTGCCTCATACTTGCCAACTATTCAGGTTTAAATTCCCTTGTCCCTTGAAGTTTTAGTCCTGTGCTGCCTGTGTCCCAATATCTCAGTGTGCTGGTACTAATGCTGCCCAGCTCTGCCCTATTTTTGTGTACAGGTGACTCACCTGCAGACCTTGCGTTTACATGTATATAACTGGCATTCATATGTAAATAGTGGTGACAATACTAAGTAAATAGTTGCGGCCGGCGACATTGATATGTAAATAAAGACGGCATTCATATGTATATCATGCTCCCCTGCTGTGAGGAGATGATGTGCTGTAATTGCTGGCAACCAATCACAACTGCTGCCTGATCTTATACAGTAAACTGATTTTAAGTCTAGCTGCTATTTATTGTATGTCTCAGAGCAGGTGGAGAGGGAAATTGCATGGGGGGAGGGGGGCCCCAAGAAAATTTTTGCCCAGGGTCCAATCAATATTAAAGACGGCCCTGGCTGGAGGTTAAAGAGAAGAGGTTATATATATAGTTCAGTTCCTTTGTATTTTTTTTCAATCAAGTGGGCATTCCATATGTATGCACCTGGCTAAGCAGGGGCAGAGATGGACCATATACACCAGCAGCCCCTACGGGGTGGGTAGCACTACACTTTCAGCCTGGGTACTTATAGCCTGCCTGGCTCGCTTCACGTGTCTCCACTGCACTTCTCCCAACATGGGGTCTCCTCACACAGTGGAGAGTTCCTCCCCCTTCACTCTACTGGCCTGCGCCCGTCAGCTGAATGTCTCCTGCAGACAGTTTCAGCATCCCGACATAGCATGTGTCTCTCTGTAGCTGAGAACTCAGGTGAGAGGTCCACTGTGATGATAGGACAGTCAAAACTAGAAGCGACACCACCCCTACAGGGTAAAATATAAAAATAGTCCTTCAAGCAGCCAGCACAAAAATTGATAAACAACAATAAAAAATGTAATAGAATATATGTCTAGCACTCAAAGATAATATCTTTAAGGCAGGGGTGTCTTTTCAAAGAGGGCCAGATTTGATGAAGTGAGCATGCCTGAGGGATGACCATTTTGCCTGACCTTCTTTGAACCATTAAAATTCGGTCTGTGTGTTTGTTCGAGCACTAATACACTGCCCAACAATAATTATCTAGAATTTGTGGCTGTGTGTGAGTAAAGAGATGAGCTTGGGCGTATTATTTGGATATGCCGTATTTATTGGCATATAACACGCACCTTCACTTTAAGAGGGAAGTTTTAGGAATTTTTTTTTTTTTTTTTTTTTAAATAAAGAACTGTGAAGCAAAATTAGGGTCAGTGCCCATTTGCAGCCTCACAAGTGTCCATCTGCAGACCCACCACTGCCATAAATGGAGCCTCACCATTGCTAGAAATGTAGCACCCACCATTGCCAGGAATACACTCATCATTGCCAGGAATGCACCACAATTGCCAGGAATGCACTCACCATTGCCGGGAATGCAGCACCATTGCCAGGAATGCACTCACCATTGCCAGGAATGCAGCACCATTGCCAGCAATGCACCTACCATTGCCAGGAATGCACTCACCATTGCCAGGAATGCACTCACCATTGACGGGAATGCACTCACCATTGCCGGGAATGCAGCACCATTGCCAGGAATGCACTCACCATTGCCCATTGCCAGGAATGCAGCACCATTGACAGGAATGCACTCACCATTGCCAGGGATGCACTCACCATTGCCAGGAATGCACCCACCATTGCCAGGAATGCAGCACCATTGTCAGGAATGCAGCACCATTGCCAGGAATGCACTCACCATTGCCAGGAATGCAGCACCATTGCCAGGAATGATTACCTACAGGAGAATCTCCTGTTTACACGGCGGCCTATTTAATAGAAAGTCAAGCCTCCTTTGATGGACAGAACAGTCGTCCAATGGCAGCGCTCCGTGGCATATACATCTTTTGTGGCCCCGGTGCTGGGAGATCGTTGGGGGGGCCACAAAAGATACATGTGTCCAAATAACCAAGTGGGCCGTTCAAAACCGGAGCACGGGCCAATCGCGGACAAGCCTGCTTTAAGGCAATCAATCCTAAAAACAAACTTATAAAGAACCACACTCCATGGGATAAGCACTTGATCTTGAAGAGGAGAGGAGAACCACCACCGGAACCAAACACACTCCTCTGTGGACTGTTATTACAGGGGTCAAATGATTGATATATTTGATATAATGAGATCCTTGATTACAGCACACCATGATCAGGCCTGGCAGGAAGGACATGGACAATCAGGTCTCCACAATCTGTTCCCAGTGTTTAAGATGTTAGTTCCACACAAAAGCATGCCCCATGTAACATAAAGGAATAAACCTCATGGTGCAGTAATCTTTCATACAATTTATTGGTGTAAAAATAAAGGTATTACACTCACATGATCCTAGTTAAAAAGCGATTGTTTGCTGGATGTAATTCGCAGCTCACACCGCCAACAAGATGGCTGCCGCATCCCGGTCTACACTAGATCCACGTCTTGTCTCAAGCTCCTCCCTACATATTTCATCATAGGATGACATTGTATGTATGTATGGGCTTACGTCGTACATATGTATGGGTTGTCCCCCCTGATGGTGGCCCTGCTGGTAGTACCATACCATCAGCAGCACGGCCACTGTATAGTAACGCCAGACCAATCTGCCTCCTGACTCAGTCTGCCCCAAAAGGGACTCTTTCCATGGCGCCCTCCTGAAAATTGCCGCCCTAGGCCTGAGCCTTGAAGGCCTAGGCCAAGATACAGTGTTGCCTACTGATTGAATTTCAGCTGCTCTGACTATCTAGAAATTGGGACTTTCTTTAATTGCAAGGGCCAGTCCACACTATTGTGCTGCATTAGCACACGAACAGAAACCCCACCTGCTTGATGATCTCATTCATTGATTTCTGAACCCCACAGGTCCCTCCCAAGTGCCCCTGAGCCTATGTAATAAACAAGGCAAAAATATGTCATATTGTTTGCAGCTAAAATGCCTGGAGTACAGGAGCGACATAATATGGCATGGATTCTGGCAGCTTTTCAGGGACAGGCTAAGATGTGCCTCATGTCATCTTGTGTCAGGCACAATTGTGTTTGACAATGGCACCTAGCTTCTAGCTGCCCTTCAGTGGGGAAAGTTCAGTCTTGCCTGGCACTTGTTCTGAACATAATGATGTAGTGGTACCTGGCTTAATTCCTTGGTTTCCTACCCAGCTAGTGTTTTCTTGGCCAAAAGCAACACAGGTAACCACCTAAGATGTGATGTAAGGCAGGATCTGACTTTGGCAATGCTGCAACAAGTCATTGGATCCTGATTCAGGATGTATCTACCACCTTGTAACAATTCCAAGAGGTGGTTAGAGCGATGAGCAGCACCTCAATCCCCTAGTTGTTTCTGCTGGAGCACAAATGACATGATGTACAGATCTGAAAATGAAATTCAGAAATGGGAATGTGGACTAAAACCCGAATCCCTTTCAGTGAGCTAAAAAATAAAAAAACAGGTTGTAAAAAACTTAGCTTGTAAAATGTGCTTTATTTTTGACACACTGTCCCCCACAGACTCATCAACACTGCATTGCCACCTTCAATCCTCTTTAATTTCCTCACCCAGCATCATTCAATACACATACTGTGAGTTCAGGGCAACACGAACAATTGAGTACTGTCCATGATACTTTTTTTTTTTCTTCACTATTTCAGCTGAAAGAAATATTCCAACAACCCCCAATACTGGCTTTCAGACAAACCACCCAACCTCAGACATAATCTAATCAGCAGGAAACTTCATTCTGATTATGAAGTCACAATTAACCACTTCAATACAGGGCACTTAAACACCTTCCTGCCCAGACCAATTTTGAGCTTTCAGCGCTGTCGCACTTTGAATGACAATTGCGCAGTCATGCTACACTGTACCCAAATGAAATTTTTATCATTTTTTCCCACAAATAGAGCTTTCTTTTGGTGGTATTTGATCACCTCTGCGGTTTTTATTTTTTGTGCTACAAATAAAAAAATACCAAAAATTTTGAAAAAAAAAATGTTTTTTTTTTGTTTCAGTTTCAAAACTTTGTAAATAAGTATGTTTTCTCCTTCACGGATGGGCACTGATGGGGCTACACTGATGGGCACTGATAAGGCGGCACTGATGGGCACCAATGAAGTGGCACTGATGAGGTGGCATTGATGGACACTGATAGGCGGCACTGATAGGCGGCACTGATAGGCGACACTGATAGGCGACACTGATAGGCGACACGGATAGGCGACACGGATGGGCGACACGGATGGACACTGATAGGTGGCACAAATTGGCACTGATAGCTGGCACGGATTGGCATGGATGGGCGGCACATATGGGCATGGGTAGGCGGCACAGATGGGCATTGGTAGGCGGCACAGATGGGCATGGGTGGGCACTGATAGGCGGCACAGGTGGGCACTGATAGGTGGCACAGGTGGGCACTCATTAGCGGCACAGGTGGGCACTCATTAGCAGCACAGGTGGGCACTCATTAGCAACACAGGTGTTATACTGTACTAATGGATGCCAATCAGTGCCAAACAATAATGCATGCCAATCAGTGATGCCCATTGTGGGCACTAATTGCCATCCATTATGGGCACTGATTGGCATCCATTGTGCCTGACTGGCATCCCTGGTGGTCTAGGGAGGATTACCTCTGCTGGGCATCCCTGGTGGTCTGGTGGCGTCCCTGGTGGTCCAGTGTGGGCATCCTCGGGGGGGCTGTGCTGATAATCGATCAGCACAGACCCCCCCTGTCAGAGGAGCAGCCGATCGGCTCTCCTCTACTCGCGTCTGACAGACGCGAGTGAGGAAAAGCCGATCACCGGCTCTTCCCATTTACACTGTGATCAGCCGTGATTGGACACGGCTGATCACGTGGTAAAGAGTCTCCGTCGGAGACTCTTTACTGAGATCGTAGTTGCCGGGTGTCAGACTGACACCCCGCAACAACGATCGCCACGATGCGCGCCGCCGGGGGCGCGCAGCGGCTCATAATCCTGATCACGTCATATGACGTCCGGTTAGGATTATGAAACCACTTTGCCGCCGTCTATTTGTAATAGGGCGGGCGGCAAGTGGTTAAATTAAACAAACCTTGCAACAAAAAATGCTGCAAACTGTGCAGTCAAATCAATCAATTAAAAAGTGTCGCACACAAAAGGGACCTTCAGTATTACAGGTAGTAATGTTGTATACCTCATTCATTGCAAAACATGCAATCAAGGATCTTATGCTGGTGAAAAAGTACATACATGGCAAACAAGAACTAATTTACACTGACACACCGTTAAAGAACATGAGAAAATGGAAAGAAAAAGGAAAATGATTTTTGTACACCTGTGCAACAAAATTTCTCACAACCAGACCACACCATAAAAGACACAAATGTTTTGGTTCTTTTTGGTTCTTTTTTTTCATTAGATTTTTCAAAAAGAGACAAAAGAAGACAAATGGAACAAAATGAAAATAACATAACACAAAAAGATAAAATGCCAAAAGTAGCACTGAACATAAAATCTCAGGTAGGTATTACAGAAGTAAAGTCAACAAATCAGTAAAATACAACAGGCCAGAGTTCAAATTAGGTCAGAGCTCAAATTACTCACAAACTAGGCTCATGAAATCAATGAACTCTTGTAGGTTCATAATAAAGAAAAGTTATGTGCAAGAAATGTGTAGTAAAACATAGCAAAAGGAAATACCAGATATTAGGTCACAGATCAAAACATAGGGGCCCTAAACTCAAACTGGTCCCAAGACTCCCAGATTTGATTAAATTGTGGAATGGCATCATGTACAGTAGCAGTTAGGTATTCCATTCTCAGGATTACAGCTATGAAGAAATCGAGAATTGAAGAAATCGAGACCAAGTGGGAAGTGTATTGGACAGCCAGCAAAGTGGAATAACTCTCCTAGCAGCCAGGAGGATGTAGGAAACCAAACGTTTAATAGGTTTGGTAATAACGGAGAAGGGAAGACCCATTAAATAATGAATAGGATCAAGCGAAAGGGAAAAATATAACACTTTCTATATCATCACCTTAGTCCAAAAGGGCTGTATCATAGAACATTGCCAGAAGATATGAAACAGTGATCCTACTTCAAGTCCACAATGCCAAGACATTGCTGATCAGGAGGGATCATATCTATGTATGACCTCTGGAGTCATATACCAGAACATCAGGATTTTAAGGGTAGTTTCTCCCTGCAGCACACATTTGGATGATTTAATAGCAGAAGTCCAGATCTTGTCCCACATCTGAGAAGTAATAGGCCGGTGTAACAGATGTGCCCACCTGCGCATGTAGGAATGAGTATCCTCAGTAAGAGGTATAGTTTCCTGAAGGATTCGGTATATAAAGGACACTAATGCCACGTACACACGTAGCCAACTATCTGGCGGACTTAGTCTGACGGACTTCCCGCCGGACTGTCCACCGGACTGTCCGCCGGACTTTCCGAACGAGCTACTTACCCACACACGGCACCTTTTCAGCGGACTAATACGGCATACTAAGGCCGCCGGACTATCCGCCGTACTTTTGAAATGAATGGACTCGCCCACACACTTGGAGGAAAGTCAGCTCATTTTGAGCGTGTATCCAGGTAGCTGGGGCCAGCGAAGGAGGTGTCGCTGGCCCCGTCACCTGGTATGGAGTTAAAGGGGAATCCCTACACCGAAAAATCAGCGTGGGGGTCCCCCCCAGGTCCACATCAGACCCTTGTCCGAGCATGCTACCCGGCCGGCCAGGAAAGGGGGTGGGGACGAGCGAGCACCCCCCCTCCTGAGCCGTACCAGGCCACGTGCCCTCAACATGGGGGGGTGCCTTGGGGAAGGGGGGCCGCGCGGCCCCCCCACCCCAAAGCACCTTGTCCCCATGTTGATGAGGACAAGAGCCTCTTACCGACAACCCTGGCCGCTGGTTGTAGGGGTCTGCGGGCGGGGGGCTTATCGGAATCCGGGAGCCTCCTTTAATAAGGGGGCGCCCGGATACCGGCCCCCCACCCTATGTGAATGTGTATGGGGTACAAAGTACCCCTACCCATTCCCCTGTGGAAAAAAGTAAAAATAAAACACAACACACAAGGGTTAAAATAGTTTATTGCACAGCTCCAGGGGTCTTCTGTCCGTCTTCGGGGGTCTTCTCGCCAGACTCCTCCGCTATCTTCTGCTAGCTCTTTTACTAGCGGAGGAGCCCGGCTTTCTTCTTCGCCGCCGCCCTCTTCTTCTGACTTCAGGGGGCTTGTCCCCCTCTTCGGGGGTCTTTTCCCCCTCTTCGGTTCTTCTTGCCGGGCAACCGCGCCTTCTTCTAGTTCTTTTACAGGCGGTGTTTGGTCTTCTGTCGCCGCTGTCGCCGTTTTCTGTTCTTCTCTTCTTCTCTTCAGATGTTGCCTCGTCGCTGTCTCCGCTCACAATGATGGGGACGCGGCACGCAACGACTTATACAGGGACATTGCCGGATGATGTCCCCGCCCATTATGACGTCACAGTCCCAGCATCCTCCGGACTTTTCCACCGGATTGTTTGATCGTGTGTACGCGGCATAAGTGTAACTAGTGGGGACCCTGGGTGCACAAGTATTCAATAGACGTAGGTTTATCTAGGGTTTGGAACAGGGCTGCTGCTATAAATCACAAGGCTCCATATAGCCTACCTGACAGGGCCCCCCTAATATAATTATCAAAATAATATTTTTGGTAAAAATACACAAAAATCATTATTAGCAGACACAAACACAACATAATTTACAAACTTATGAACAGGAGAGTGCAGTACGGTGGGGGGGGGGGGGGGGGAGGGGGCAGGATGGGCACAGTACAGGGGAGGGGTAAGTGGACACAGTACAGGGATAGTAATGTATAATACAGATATGGTCCCCTCAAACAGAGCTGTTCAGGGAAGTTTCTGTTACACATCCCACCTATTCTGGCAGGCTGTCACTGAGCTAAATCTACACTGGAATGACTACTTCCCCTCTACCTTCCCCTCCATGCTTTCTTTTGGCACTTTGTAGGGTTTTAAGAAGAACCCTGAGGCAGAGCATCTTATTAGTGCTGCTGCTTTTGTGGGTGGGATGGGAACTGCACCAATCACACGGGATGAACAGGAGAAGAGGTTCAGCAGAGATTGGCGCAGTACACATCCCCCCCCCCCCCCCCCACACAAGCAGTAGCAATAGTGAGATGCTCCAACTTGGGGTTCTTCCTTAGACCATGAAAAAAATGGGGGGGGAGAATGAGTATGGGAACCACATGGTAGGGGAGAAGGAGAAAGGGGGAAAAAGTGGGGATGGGTATGAGATGGGGATGAGTGGAGAAGAATAGGGATAAAAAAGGTGCAAATAGATGGGTGTTAAGGGGACTGAATAGGATTGGTCAGGGATGGGCATAGGGAATAGTGCTGGCTGGTAAGGAATAGCCATAGTATAATAAAATCAAATGGGCTGGCTGGCAGGGAGGGGGAGAGTGAGTCATCTCCATTAACTAGTAAAGAGACAGTGTTGGGGGGTGTGCAGTGTGGGGGATTCCAGTCACCTGCAGTGCTTTTGTATGGGATACACACCTGCATAAAGGTGAATGGTCTGCAGATTAGAAGACTGGGGGGGGGGGGGGGGGGGTGAACTGGAGAGACTAATTGTTGGGAAAGTGTAAAAAAAAGAATTTTCGAACGCCGGAGAAAAGGCTGGAAATTATCAGGACTAGATGCAGGCAAACTGTCTGGGAGAAGGGAGAGAGAGAGATAATAACCTGAGAGAGAGGCAGTTTGAGAGAGAGAGATAGACCTGTGTGAGGATGGAAGGGAACAGGTCAGCAGGACAGAATAGGGACTGAGGCGGGGAGGGAAATGCAAGGGAAGGAGAGAGCACTGAAGACAGCTGGACATGTGAAAGATAGCATAACTGACCTGTAACAGCTGACCAAAGCGAGGGGAACTGTTGTCAGAAAACTTCTGTGAGGAAACTTCAAGGGCCCCCATGCACCTAGGACCCTTGGGAAATTCACAGAGATGCCTGTGAATTAAGAAAGCCCTAGTAAGGAGCCGGTAAAGGACATATATATATATATATATACTGATCCCTTCCCCCGCTCAGTGTTCTGACACATCCCTCTGTTTTGCGGGAAAGAAAAAAAGGCAGCGCTGGGCGGGGCAGACAGGAAGGTGTATCGATGATTACAGAAACAGTGTGTAATGTCTGATTCATCCACTGGGGGTTCAGTCATCTCCACTATCCCCTCAGCCCATTGATGAGGTCTCAGCCACATCACCTGATACCTCCTCGTGTTCCTATTTAAACAGCTGCTGCCAATGACTCATCATTTGTGCTGGGAACCTGTTACCAGACCTTGTGCACCAGCCACACGTTGCTGCTTACTTCTCCAAGTTTGGGCCGGACAGAGCCCCACTTTATCCGCTTCATTTGGGCCAGACAGAGCCCCACTTCATCCTCTTCGTTTGGTCCGGATAGAGCCCTAGTTCATCCTCTTCATTTGGGCCGGACAGAGCCCCACTTCATCCTCTTCATTTGGGCCAGACAGATCCCCCACTTACTACTCTTTATTTTGGGCCAATGAACGCTTCACCACCATCTCTCCAGACCTATGGAGTGTCCCCATTAGCATAACGCAACTCACTGCAAGTATACCTGAACTGCATAAACTTTGTACTTCTGAACTGTTAATGCCTTGCTGACCCTCCTGATACCTAAGTTATGGCTGTATATAAACTCTCTAAATAAACCCCAACTAATCCTTCAACATACCTTTGTTCCTTTATCTGTAATTTACCATAAGGTGTAACCACTTAACTACATAGTATGTATATAAGTCCGAAGCTGTGATCCTCTACAAAAACACTACTAGCTCACTGCCTGAGACATAACACGGTGCCCTGTGTGTCTCTATCCATCCAGCAGCTGAAAGCCAACAGGAGCAAGAGGGAGAAAAAACGTCTTTCAGCTGCTGGATGGAGAGAGACACACAGAGCATTGTTTCTGTAACTGCTGATCTGATCCACCTTCCTGTCCGGGCCCCCATGTGTGCTCCGGCCCCCTACAGGAGGACCGGTGGTCCCCCTATCAGTGGCCCTGGTTAGGGATGTGGACAAATAATTTAAAAAATGTCTAATTTGTAGATCAAAATAAAACGTGTGTACGAATGTCAAATTTTTCCCGGAAGTTGGGCTAAAACATGCAACTATGAGTGACCAGGTGTACCAAATTTTGAAGTTCAAATAGGCAAGCCTGCAACCACGGGAACATGCAACCAAAAGACAGACTGTCTGGTATTATCGGATTAAACAATACATTAGCAAGGGGGGAGGCATGGTGAAGAGAGAGAGAGCGTCTGAAAACATTTATGCCAAATTGTTAAGGTAAAAAGCACTGGAGCAAGACACATACATCTCAATATAGTCACTATGTAAGGACTGTGACCACACTAGGGAACATGGGTGAACTGGGTACCGGGACCCCCGTTCGATCTCCGATCATCAATAAGGAGACGTCAAACTGGACCAGGAAATAAAAGGACGGAGATGGGAGGCATAATAATATTTAATAATGGCAGGAGCTCCTAGCCCACCACTTGTCCTTAATGAAAGAACCACCAAACTTACGATGTGCCTTCCTATTCCAAATAAATGTAAGAAAAGATTGCGTGAGTCTAGTATTATCCTTTAGGCACGAACCTTCCGTGATACGCGATACAAATACCACGGAAGTAAGCCTTGTGTGCCTCCCACAGTGTAGAGGTTTCCTGAACAAAGCCCTTATTAAGTTGAAAAAAGTCCTTAGATAGTTTTTCTCAAATAACCTGAGATTGTAGAAGGTGGTCATTAAGAAGACAAGGACACATCATAAATGAAGACGGTGACAGAGTAACATCCAAAGAGATGCAGGCATGGTCAGACCATGTGATGGGAGAAATATCAGATTCTACAATATGGGGAATAATAAAAAAAGGTCTAACCTGGAGTACATTTTATGATCCATGGAGTAAAAATAAAATTGCTTAGTGGAAGGGCATTTAATCCTCCACGAGTCAAACAAGTGGTGGAATCTAATACACTTGTGAAAAGAGGTAGCTTGACAGAAGACCTTTCGTGAAGGAGTGTCCTGAAATAAAGTCTGTCTATCACTAGTGGGAGACATAACCATGTTAAAATCTCCACCAATAATCATTAAAGGTTGAGAGTAACAATGGGTGGATTCAAAAATCCCATTAAGGAAATGAATTTGCTCAGAATGGGGAGCATTCACATTTACCAGTGTAAAAGAGGAGGACATATAATCACAGACCAGGATGATGAACCTTCCATGAGAGTCAATGTGTTTATTTTTGACCCGAATAGGGCAATATTTTTTAATAAGAATTGCTACTCAAGCATTCCTAGTTGGCTCAGAAGCAAGGTAAGAAGTGAGAAAGTATTTAGAGGCAAACTTGATTTGCAGCTTTTCATCCAGTATAGCCATGGTTAAAACTGCCTGTGAAGGGAGTGGAATAATCCCAGAGGTGGCTGTTATAACTGGTGTAACACTGTCGGCCCCCTCAACCCCCAACAGGGGATCCATGGATCTAAAGGGGTAAGCGAGGCTGGGGATTGTGGCCTAGTGAGAAAGCGATTCATGGCTGACCTTGGTCACAACTCAAACAACTATGAATAGCAATGTTCCTGAAGTGATATGGTATTCCCACACTACCAGAAAACTAAACAAACAAACAAAAAAAGATTGGTTGCAGCAAACCACCGACAGGGGTGCAAACCCCACCCGAATAAAATTAGGAAAAAAAATCAATACTCAGAATAAACTAAAATTAAAGTGCCCTAGTGCATAAATAAGTTATACAATTATGAGGTAGACACACAAACTGTGTTAAACCAATAGGTAAAATAATATCTTATAAACTTCAATTATAATATAATAAACCACAATATGAAATGGTGCAATCAAAAATCCATAATGCTAATCAGGTCATAAAGTGCAAATACAACATCCATATGTGCAAAAAATATATATAAAGTGCATGAACAAGTGCAATAGCAGCAATCACAAATAAATAAGCAGTCCGTGAGCCACACAGTGCAACTGTCAGGAAGATCCTTCTCACAGGCATCCAAGCGGCGTAAGTCGCAGAAGATCTTCTGTGCGGTTTGAAGAGCGTTACCGCGATAGGCGGTGCGTGCGCGCGTGCGCGCACGCGGCCGTTTGACGCAATTGCCGCCAATAGCGCTATTTAAAGTGGATCCTTGCTTCACTGCCTTGCTGCCCGATCAACAGCGTTCCCATGTACCCTGGTATCCTGTATCTGAACCTGAACCTGCATCCGTATCCTGATCCGTATTGAACCCGGCTTGTTCCCGACTCTGCTGTTTGCTGCCTGCCCCCGACTTTGGCTTTGTACCCGACTACTCTTCTGGATTCCGTTTCTGTACCTGATCTGCTCGCCTGTGCCTGACCTGGACTGTTACACCATCCGTTATCTGTCAGTTGCCTGTTTACCGCTGCTGTACTACAGGACACCTCCCAGTCTACCACCATACCCGGCTGTTTCTCCCTCTGCGCTTTGTTGCCCTCTACCTCTTGCTGCAGACTACTGGACTCTACCCACTTCCCGCTATATTCAGTTTGCACCAACATTCACTGCCAGACTACAGAACTCCTCCCGTTGTTCGTTGTACCCTGCGACCACTTGTATCCCGTTGCCGGACTACAGGAATCCTTCTGCTGTCTGCTGAACCTTCCATTGCCTACATTCCGCTGCTGGACTACAGGACACCTCCAACATCATCGGTCTGCTGCTCTTTACATCAACTGTCCAGTCAGGCACTTGTGCCCCTCTGTGCTCCTGAGCCCCTGTCATCACTACCAGGGTCTCCCGAGTCAGAGGTCTACGAGAAGCCGCTCCCTGCATTCCAGGCTCTGCCTTAAGGTACGTGACAGCAACGATGCAAGTAAATCAAGTCCATAAAAGGAATGGAATTGAGTGAAAATGAGTGACTAAGTATCCTGTGCCTTCCAAGTGTTCACAGCACACCAGGTGAAGTGGCCCCTTACCTGACAGCTGTAAGGCAAAAAGCAAAACTACAGTGATCCAGAGCGCAGTTTCCCAGGCGTGGTAAAATGGATCTATCACCTCACACAGCTGAAGCTAGGGTTTTCACTATCTTCACCCGCAGTAGTCTCATCAAACATATAGGGAAGAGGGAGGAGCTCCAATGGTACTTAAACCCGCAAATACATGGAATACTAGGAGGATTTGGACACCGAAAGTGAAGTCCGGAGCACGAGCGTGGTGCTCGTTTTTACTATGCATGTTTTCTGTGTATTTATGTGAGTACCCTTGTTTCATATAACTTTTTAATAAATTAGTTTATGTACTTCACCATTGGAGCTCCTTCCTCTTCCCTATATGTTGCCCCGCACACATGGGCAGAATGTCAGGAAACATTTGCCGGTACAAAAAATACCAGCCGACATTCTGCCCATGTGTATGTCAGTCTGTCTGACAGAAGCCGGGTTCTGTCAGAATTATAATAGCAGAGATCGCTGATCGGAGTGATCGGAGTGTTCTGGTGGGGGGCCAGGGGCATTGCTAGGTCTGCAAAAGATCTGAGGCTAGAGCCCATAGCAGCGGTCACCAACCTTTTGCAGGCTCGGGTGGCAAGCAATTCTTCACGGGCAAAGGCTGGTGTTGGCATTTCAATCATCATGGCACCATGGTCGATATGGTGTCAGGGTGATCGAAGCGCATTGTTTCTATTGTTACATTCCAATGTATAATGAAGGGGTTCAACTCATCATAGTTAGATTAGATAATGAGACATCAGCGGGAGCCCTGGGCGTGTCACTTGCCACCGTCACCTATCACCAGATGCAGCATGTCACCTGCCACCATCACCTATCACCAGATGCAGCATGTCACTTGCCACCGTCGCCTGTCACCAGATGCAGCTTTTTAACTTGCCACCGTCACCTGCTTCTAGATGTGAATTGTCACTTGCCATGTTGCCTGCCACCAGATGTGGATTGTCACTTGCCACAACACCTGCCATTATTTGCAGATTACAATGTCACCTGCCCCCATTTGCAGATTGTCACTTGCCATATCACTTGTGACATCATCTGCCACCATTTGCAGATTGCCACTTGCAATGTCACTTGTCACGTCAGCTGCAACCATTTGCAGATTGTCACTTGCCCCATCACCTGCCACCATTTGCAGATTGTCACTTGCCCCGTCACCTTACACATGATGCGGGTTGTCACTTGCCACGTAACCTGCCACCACTTGCAGACTGTCACTTGCCATGTCACCTGCCACCATTAGCAGATTGTCATTTGCCACATCACCTGCCACCTGATGCGGATTGTCACTTGCCACGTCACCGGCCACCATTTGCAGACTGTCACTTGCCATGTCACCTGCCACCATTAGCAGATTGTCACTTGCCACGTCACCTGCCACTAGATGTGGGTTGTCACTTGCCAAGCCAGCCAGTGCCACCAAATGTGCATTGTTGCTGCATTAGTGGCAGGCTGGCAGCACTGGTCCATTTAGTGAGGGCAGGAGAGCAGCAGAGATACGGGGCGGACAGTGAGAGATAATGGAATCTCTCTGCTCCATGCCGCATCTCCAACATTGAAGAAGTCTGTGTTCTGAAAAAAATAAAAAAAAATAAAACTATTACAGACAGAACTATAATAGTAACTCAAAATATGTGTTCACCACAGATTCCTGTTAAAAAGTGTAAAGAAAATACATTTCAAATTTTTTGTGATTCTGGTATTTATCCTGACATACAGTAAGTATGTTAGAGATAATTTGTAGATGCCATATACCTAGAACAGAAATTGGCAATGGACAAACTAGTTTTATTTGTAATAGTGTAGCCAGTTTAACTTGGAAATATCAGAACTTTTTTGGCTATTTCTCTTCTTTGTTTGTGATATTAGCAAGATGAAAAAGATTCTGCTGGAACACACTATTCCCTGCAGTATATCCTCAGTCAATCTATTTAGGATTTTTTGCAAAGCCATATTTCATAGATCATGCTCTATATTAAGATAGAAAGGCATTCCTCGGTGCCTATCAAAGGTGAATAGTGTGCCATAAGGATTAACATCTAGCATGCAGCATTTTTACTGTAAGAATTATAGCTTCTTTGCTACAATATATAAACATTTACTTCTTTCATCCTGACAGTATAATCTGCAATCTTATTCTAAAGATGAGGCCATGAAAGAAACTGTAGCCTACGTGAATATTTGGAAATAATGTTTAGCTAATTATATTGCTGTTGGAAAGTTAGAACATTCAGTCTCACACATATTAGAAAAGCATTTTAATGTTAACGTAAATCATAGCATAAATGGCAAAAAACCTTAAAGCATTTTCTTTAAATATTTTTGACCTTTGCTATTAAGATAATTTTACCACTGCAACTCTAAGCCATAAGGCCCTAAGCAGAATTTGATTTAGGGCCCCGGTATGATTTTTCTTCATTCCTAGGACCACAAAAGGGTAGGACTGCTAATATATTTTAGGAAGCATACAGAACCAAACCCCTTCACAGCAAGCCCAGCCTATTTGTTGACTAAAATGGCAAAGCAATCTCAAAGCAGAAATTAATATTCTTTCAGTCAAGTAAAAAAAAAAAGACTACAAATACAAAAATGCAGATTATAGCAGAATACCTGCACCAAGGATAAACAATAAGCCAGATATGTGATGTGCACTTAATGTTTCAAATTTAAAGGAAAAGTCCATAACCGATAAACTATTTTAAGCTGAAATTAACAATTTCTAACAAGTTATGGGCCCAGGCATAGCCCAGACACCCACCCAGAAACCCAGAAAAAAGCAGAGAACCCAGACTCCCAGTTATAGCCAGCTTCAGCATATAAGTGCAAGGTACAGCAACAGAAAGAAGAATGCAAAAGAATAAAATAAAATTGCCAGTAACACAGCTGCACCAACACTGCAGTTTGCAAATCTGACAAAGCAGTACTACCAGTCTTGGAAATTCAAGATAAAAATGTTGCTAATAAGAGTTGGTATGTGAAAATGTAGAAATGAAGTCAGGCCAGAACAACCTTCAGATGAGTGGATAGAGAAAGAGCAAAAGGCTCAGAGCACAATCTCTAGCATAGAAGATGATCAAATCATACATATATATATATATATATATATATATATATATATATATATATATATATATATATATATATATATATACAACTGCTAAAGAAATGTGGGAAAGATTACAAAAGGTGCATGGAAGAGCTAATCTCAGCAATAAGCTGTATTTGATTAGAAAAGCTATACCAAACCAAGCTGAAATGCCAGGATTTGCAGGATTACATAAGGCACACCTTGGAAATGATTGAACTCCTGAGAGGTAAAGGAGAATAAATAAACTATTTTCATGTTGCTGCACTATTACTCAGTGGCTTACTAGAAAGTTATGAAATTCTTGTCACAGCACATGCAGATTATGAACTGACATTGTAATATTTTACGGGCAAGCTTTTGGATGAAAATACTGTAAGCATAAAAGAGAAAGCAGGGAGTGCGCATGCGCGGGACTTCCGGGAAGAAGCTCTGAACGGGAGCTCCGCACCGCTCCGGCCATCCGTGGCTCGCTACAGCTACAATACCCAGCGGACACCTCTGGGGAGACCCCCCTGTACACCGGAAGATTCAGGGCAGCTTTCTGAATGCAGGGGCAGCCCGCTAAGAAGGACGTTAGCCGCAAACTGCATTACGGCCCGACGGACCATCAGCCTTCCAAGATGGCGACCGCGAAAATAACATGCGGTGAGGCTGCAATCCCCACAAACAAGGCGAATCCTGGGATGACTCCATCAGCGCCCGTGAGTAACCCACAGAACCTATCCCCCTCTCCTGCATCCACGGAATCCCTCCTGGGCAGGCTACAGACTGAAAACCCACTCTCCCCGCTGTCTAATGCTCCCAGTTGCATGGCTGATTCGCCACAAGCTTCCCCCATTCAGCCCATCTACCCCCCTGACGTGACACAGCTCCTGAACAGTTTCTCTGACATGTTGGCTGTGGGACTGGCCCAGAATGCTGCACAAATTACCTCAGCTACTAAGGCTGACATCCAGAGCTTAGGAACCAGAATTGATAACATTGAGCAGGCAATGGATGAAAACTCAGCCCGCACGATCCAGAATGCTGCTTGTATTCAGACACTCCAAGACCAGCTTGACTCTGCCCTATCAAAAATCTACGATTTAGAGAACAGAAGCAGGCGATACAACTTTCGTATCAGAGGAATTCCGGAATCGCAAGAAGATGTTCATGACACTGTAAAAGCCCTAATTAGGGAGATTATCCCTGACATCCCAGACCAGAGGCTTGAACTGGACAGAGCACACAGAGTTCTGCAACCCCCCCACCAAGATGGCCTCCCTCGAGACATTATAGTCAAGCCACATTTTTATGGGGTTAAAGAGGAAATAATGAAAAAATCACGCAACAGAGAGGACATCTTTTTCATTGGAGCCAAAATTCTAATTTTTGCAGACATCTCCCCCACTACAATCCAAAAAAGGAGAGCGCTAAAACCTCTACTTGAGGTTCTTTCACAGAAGACGATTAAATACAGGTGGGCCTTCCCCTTCCGCCTACAATTCCACTACAAGGAAAAATCCCACAGCTTCACGAACTTCCAAAATGGCGAACGCTTACTCCTACACCTAGGGCTCATCTCTCAGGAGTCTATTTCTGAACAAATGGAGACACGTCCAAGCTCATCTAAAAGACCCCCGCCATCAAGCCCACTGACCCCCCTATGGATCAAGCAGCAACCAAAGAGACAGCGGGATACCATTCCCCCAAGATGATCACACCCCCGTTTTGACCTCCAAGGGTCTGTCCCTTTCTTTGCATCTCATATGGTTCTCTGGACAGTGATGTCCCCACCTTCGTGACTTATGAGTCATCCTGGAACAATTTGTAACACCCCCCTTCCCCCCTCCTCCCTCCCCTCCTCTTTTCCCTTATTGACTATTATTTTCCATCATTTTTGAGGACTTCGAGGTTTCCCCAATTCGCTTTTTATGGAAGGCCTTAGTTTCCCTACCTTCCCTACACTCCCTCCCCCTCAACTATTATCCCCTACCCCTCTACAGAGGGTCCCCTCAAGTCCCTAATTGCCTGTCTCGAGTCAGGTGACCTCTAACTTGTCCAAGGGACTTAGGTGATCCCCTCATACGGACCTCACCCTGTATTATGGATACTATGTTGATGTTAGAATGGTTCTTCCTATATGTTATTTACTTTTTCATGTTAACTACGTTTTGTTTCAGGTGTCACTTTCTAGATGGCGAGTGCCGCACGGCCGGAGCGGGTCTGCTTGCCACTCCACCTGCTGTGACCCTGGGGCTTAACCCCCCCTTGGTGACATCAGGACCGCAACCCCTTGGCGGGTTGCCCTCCTACCGATCCCGATCATTTAAAGGACATCGGAGCAGGTTTGGACCTGCAATCCCCCCCCCCCCCGGGAGAGACCAGCCGTTTATCTCGCCTGGGCTCTCCCTCCCTCCTCTCCTTCCTCTTCTCTCTCTCTTTCTATTCTTTCCTTCTTACTGGTTCTTTTGTTTCTCTTCCCCTTCAGGTGCCTCTAAAAGTGAAAGCATTAATAGTGACTGTGCTTCTGTCGCAGAGTCTGCTTTAATGATGAAAAAATTGGATTTTTATATACAGCTTACCTGTAAAATCCTTTTCTTGAGAAGTACATCACGGGACACAGGAGCTTCATTACATAGTGGGTTATATAGGCACCTCTGGTGATTGGACACTGGTTAACCCCAATTAAGGAGAATTCCTCCCCTATATAACCCCTCCCATATGGGAGGCACCTCAGTTTTGTAGCAAAGCAATAAGAAACCATGTAAAACCCAAGAGGGGCAGGAGCATTGTGTCCCGTGATGTACTCTCAAGAAAAGGATTTTACAGGTAAGCTGTATATAAAAATCCAATTTTCTTGATCATACATCAGGGGACTCAGGAGCTTCATTACATAGTGGGATGTCCCAAAGCAATGCTCAGTTTGAGGGGAGGGAGACA
Source organism: Lithobates pipiens (assembly GCF_037356315.1). NCBI lineage: Eukaryota > Metazoa > Chordata > Amphibia > Anura > Ranidae > Lithobates > Lithobates pipiens. Next base: position 328,856,780 of record NW_027507764.1, on the reverse strand, counting down.
CAGATCAGAAATATAGACAGCCATGGACCGGAGGATCTAAACTGCAGCCTGCAGTACACTGCGCCCAAAGGCGATATTCTCTTGCCCTCTGACATCCACCCGATAGAATCTGGTGAATGTGTGGACTGATGACCAAGTTTCAGCCTTACAGATCTGAGCCAGGGAGGCCTGGTGATGCACTGCCCAAGAAGCACCTACAGCCCTGGTTGAGTGCGCTTTCACTTGAAAAGGAGGAATCTTCCCCTTTACACTATAGGCCTGAGAAATAACCTGTCTAATCCACCTTGAGAGAGTGGATCTTGATGCCGCTTGGCCCTTCCTAGGGCCTTCCGGCAGAATAAATAAGCAATCAGTCTTTCTTATCTGAGCAGTTGCCTGAAGATAGGTACTGATTGCCCTTACCACATCTAAAGTGTGCAAAGATTCTTCTTCTGCGGACTGTGGATAAGAAAAAAGGATGGTAGGATTACATCTTGATTCAAATGGAATCCCGAAACCACCTTAGGCATAAAGGACCTGTTGGGATGCATTACCACCCGGTCCTTATAAATAATTAGATAAGGTTCCTTGCTGGAGAGAGCTGCTAGCTCTAACACTCTCCTAGCCGAGGAAATGGCTACCAATAAAACCAATTTTTTAGTCAAAAGAACTAATGAAGCCAGATGCAAAGGTTCAAATGGTTGCCCCTGCAAAGCTGAGAGAACCAAATTCAGATCCCATGGGCATACCGGAGGTTTGACTGGCGGTCTTATCCACATGGCCCCCTGGATGAAAGCCCGCACCAGGGAATGTGATGCAAGTGGCTTATGAAAAAACACTGACAAGGCCGAAATCTGCACCTTGATAGTGCTTACGGCCAAATTCATTTCTAGGCCTGACTGGAGAAAGGCCAAGATCCTGCTAATGACATACTTTCTAGGATGCCATTCCCTGAGTTCACACCAGGAAACATATGCCTTCCAGATTTTGTAGTAAATAAGCCTGGAGGCCGGCTTTCTGGCATTGACTAGAGTAGAAAGGACTGGCCCCGAAAGCCCACGGTCTCTCAGAATGTGGGTCTCAGCAGCCAAACCGTCAAATTCAGACTGTGTAAAGCAGGATGGTAAATTGGACCCTGTGAGAGCAGATTTGGCCGGAGAGGAAGGATCCATGGCCTGCCTACTGCCAACTTCATGATCTCTGCGTACCAAGGTCGCCTATGCCAAGCAGGGGCCAAAAACACAGACGTTGTTTCCCTCTTGATTCCAGGAACCGTGACAGAAGCGGGCATGGGGGGAAGGCATAAATTAGATTGTACTGATCCCAGGGAACTGTCAGAGCATCCGACCCCTGAGCAAGAACATCTCTTGTCCTTGACACAAATTTGTCCAGCTTTCTGTTGAATCTGGACGCAAACAGATCTACGTCTGGAGTACCCCACCTGTGACATATGTTCTGAAACACGTCGGGGTGCAGAGCCCATTCTCCTGGGCACAACTGTTGGCGGCTCAGAAAATCTGCCTGCCAATTTTCCACTCCTGGAATGAAGACTGCAGAAAGGGATGGAACATGCCTTTCTGCCCAGGCAAGTATGCGATTCACCTATTTTTGTGCAACCAGACTCCTGGTACCGCCCTGGTGATTGATATAGGCCACTGCTGTGGCATTGTCTGACTGAACCCGAACAGGGAGACCCCGTATTCTGTAAGACCACTTTATGAGAGCCATATAAACTGCCCAGATCTCCAAGACATTTATGGGCAATAGCTTCTCGATCGCAGACCATTTCCCCTGCGAGCACGTCTCCTCCAACACTGCTCCCCAGCCTGTCAGGCTGGCATCTGTCGTAATAATCTTCCATGGAAGAGGAAGAAAAGTTTTGCCTTTCAGCAAATTCTCAGTTTGTAACCACCAAACGAGACTCTTGCATGTCCCTGGGGACAGACACATAGGAAGATCCAAGGCCTGGGGCTTCATGTTCCATGCCGCAAGGATGCATCTTTGCAGAGGCCTTGAGTGGAACTGGGTGAATGGAATGGCCTCGAAGGAGGCGACCATTTTCCCTAACAGTCTCTTGCACAACCGAATGGGGGAAGATCTTCTGCCCAGAATTAGGCGCACCAGACCCCCAAAGGCCAAGGCTTTTGGCCTTGGTAGAAACACCCCGCCTTGAGCGGTGTCGATGACCATACCCAGGTACTCCAACCTGGTAGCAGGCTGTAGGTACGATTTTTCTAGGTTTATAATCCAACCTAGGTGTACCAGTCTAGTGTTCTGGTAACACTGTGGTTCAGGAGCGCTACTGTTTTCTCTATGACAAGCAAATCGTCTAGATAAGCCATGACGGCTATACCCTGAGCTCTTAGGTTTGCCAAGAGAGGGTCTAGAATCTTTGTGAAGACTCGAGGAGCCATAGCGAGCCCGAACGGCAAAGCCACAAATTGAAAATGGCGCCGCTCTACCGCGAACCTTAGATACTTTTGGTGTGCGGAAAATATTGGCACATGAAGATATGCATCCTTGATATCTATTGATGCCATAAACTCTCCCCCTTGCAGAGAGGAGACCACAGTGCGTATTGACTGCATTCGGAAGGACCGGATGCGTAAAAACCGGTTCAGATCCTTCAGATCCAGGATAGATCTGACACCTCCATTTGGCTTTGGAACAGTGAAGAGATTCGAGTAAAAGCCTGAACCCTGTTCTTTTGGGTCCACTTCCACTATCACCCCCTGGGATAGTAAGTGATCTAAGGCCAGGAATAGCGGTCTTTGCTTTACTGGATCCCTAGGGATCCTTGACCTTAGACAGCGAGAAGGTGGAATCTCCTGAAACTCTAGCTTGTAGCCCAGAGATACCGAGGAGACTACCCACTTGTCCCGGATTTCTTTACTGCCAGGCTTCTGCAAACTGCAGGAGCCTTCCCCCCACTCAGCAGAGCGGGGGCGCCCCTTCACAAGGAAGCTTTCGGGCTCTGCTTGGCAGGCTTTTGCCCCCAAGTCTTTTTCTGCCCCTGGGCCCGGCCTTGAGCCTTTCCTGTAGAGGGAGGTTGGGAAGGCCGTCGCCACTGCTTAGAGCTTGATGCTCCGGGAGTGGGAGAACGCCTAAATGATGGAAGTTTGCTCCTTTTGATTGGAAGGAGAGTAGGTTTTCCCCCTGAAATTCTTTGGACGAACTTGTCTAATTCTTCTCCAAATAAAAGTTCCCCCTTAAACGGGAACCCAATCAAATACTTCTTGCATGATAGCTCAGCTGCCCAATTTTTTAGCCATAGGGCCCTTTGCATGTGTACCAAAAGGAGAGACAAACGAGATGCTTGTTGGACAGAATCCAAAATCGCATTAATCATAAAACACAGAATTTGAGGTATTTCTGCATAGTTCTCCACTTCCTCACTGGGAAGGAGGCCAAGCATCTGCTTAACTTGTTCCTTGAGGAACTGACACAACCCCACGGCTGCGACTGTAGGTTGCACTACTGCGCCAGTCATGGAAAAGGAGGCTTTCAATAAGGTTTCCAGCTTCTTATCAGTTGGATCCTTAAATACCTGAGCATTATACAAAGGACAGGTCAGGTTTCTATTCACACAAGAAACAGCTGCATCGACAGATGGGACCCCCCATTTCTTGGCGCAACTTTCCTCCAGAGGATAAAACATAGAAAACATTTTAGGAGGAGCAAACAGTTTATCAGGATGTCCCCAATCCTTATACAACAATTTATCCATTAAGGGATGAATTGGAAAGGAAAAGGCAGTCTGTGGGGTTTTCCTGACCCCCAGGCAAGAAACAGAGGATGTTGCGACCTCAGCAGCGGGCATTCTGAATGTGGTACGCACCAATTCAGTATAATATTGCACCTGTTTTCTGAGCGCCTGGGAGGAGGGGACTCTCTCCTCTATCTCTGATTCATCCGACTGCTCATGATCCCTGTCCCAAGATAGGGATCTCTCCTCATTGTCAGAGGTGTCATCTGAAAAAGGAATCTCAGCAGAGGGAGGGGATCTACCCCTTTCCCTGCTATCTTTTATGGAAGCTGAAATAAAATTCATGATTCTCCTTTCAAAACCCTCCAATGTAGCCCTAAGGGAGTCCTCAATGACACATACCGGGGCTGAAATATTAGGAGAGGCTGCAAAACCTGACTAATATATATGCTTAAACTACACAACCTGATGCTGAGTAGGTGTCTTAGGTTTGCCTGGATACAATCCCTTAGGATGCTTACTACCCACAGCTCCTGTGTCTCCACTTACAGCCCCCTGGTGCTCTGGGCTTTTTTAAAATTGCCGCCTGGCGCCTGCGCAGTACAGCGCCATGCACACCAACATGCACAGCTCGCAACCACACCCCCCCCTCCATTAGCACGGGAGCGCACTTAGCGCGCGTGCACGAGGACCAACGGACGTACAGGGGGTAAGGGGACCACCATCGGAGCTGCGCGGGACCCCCAGACTATGTGGGACCCCTGTATTACCTTTATTGTGGCAGGGAGTGCAGTGAAAACGTGAGTCATCTGGAGGAACCAGGCTTCACTGAGCGTGTGTATTTGAAAGGCATGTAAGTATGCATCAGGCTGCTCTTACTCCCTCTAGTGGTGGAAACCAGGTAAGACATACAACTACTCAATGAAGAAATCCATAATATATATTTATATAGGATTAACTTCCTTTACCTGTCCTCGCCACAGGAATTGCTGAAAACAGACAGATTCCAGCCTTCACCCATCACGGCGGGAAGAGTTGTGCCAACCTTCAGTATTTTTTCGGGTTCCTTCTCAGAGGAACCTCCTCCCTGGACCTTGTAAAAGACTCTGCCAGAAACTTTCGTGCCACTATGTAAATAGTACACCAAGTCTGGTTTTCCCAGAGCCCAGTCTTCCAATAGGAGAGGACTTACAGGCAAAACCTTGTTCCTTCGGATGACGAGGCCCGGGTACCATACCATCTTGGGAGTCAAAATATCGGCCCGAGATATGGATCCGGTTTGTTGTAGCCCTTAGGCCCCCGCAGGGACCTACACAGAGCTTTCTTCATAGCACATGTTTTACGTGACTAACCACCATAGACACTGGCGAAAAAACTGAGGTGCCTCCCATATGGGAGGGGTTATATAGGGGAGGAATTCTCCTTAATTGAGGGTTAACCAGTGTCCAATCACCAGAGGTGCCTATATAACCCACTATGTAATGAAGCTCCTGTGTCCGGTGATGTATGATCAAGAAATAGGAATAAAAACAGTAACATGCAACAAGAAACGCATGAATGATTTGTATGTAAGAAACAAGGTCATTTAAAAGCAGATTGCAGAATCTCGAAAGCTAGAATGCAAAAACTAACTAAACTACAAAAGGCCAAAAGTGTGAATGAAGTTTTGTTTAATACTGCTACAACTCCCCTTATTCGTGAGCACCATCACTAACAGTAAAACCAGCATAAAGTATGCAGTATACTTCTATACTTGCTTATTTTTTTCCCTTCTTTAATAAAAAAGAAACTGTGTAGTAAAGTGTCACTTTAAAAAAAGGAAAGGAAGTAGCCTTAGTGAATTATGGCTTTTACCAAAATAGTAGAAAATCTGAATTTTTTCACAGTAGGGTCAGTCTTAACATTCCTTAGGTAGAATAGGATTCGCACTGTAATACTAAGCTGTACTCAACGCAATTAATAAACATGAACAGTAATTAGAAATCCTATATGTTAGTTAACAAAATGTAAATGGCATCAAACATATAAAGCTTTCAATATTGCATGCAAACATTATTGCAATGCACAAGCAGAACAAAATCTAAAATAAACCTGCATGTTCTGGAAAGACAATCAATGAAATAAAAAGATTTAGTAATGTGGTTTTATAATCTCTATGCTTACAAAGCTGAACCTGCAAATTTAAAGTTCACATTTTCTGAAATTACTTGGCTGGGTTTTACAGCTGCAGAAGAAATTAAAGAAGTATAAAGGAATTTAAAATGATTTACATTTTTCTTTCTTTTCTCATATATTTTTAGTATGAGTTTACCACCATAGTGATACCAACAGTGACAGATGAAGAAAAAATTAAAGACGGTTCGATTAAGCTTTATTATAGAAGCTGGTTTGGTTGTATTTTAGTACTAGAATGATGCACCGCTCATGGTGTTGGTCTTTAGCTAACTATTGGGAACTATTTGCAGGCCCAGCCTATCATTAGTATATTTCTTATCTCACCAGTGGACATTCAATTGTCCGCTTGAGGACTTCCACATATACCCCCCACTTTATATTAGACACTTTGGTACACTTCTTACAGCTATGCTTTATCTTATTTTAATTTCTTCACTTTTTCTTGTTTTTCTTCTGGGAATCACTGGCAGTTACCTGTTATATACTTGATGACCAACAGTACATTTACTCTTTAGACAATTGACTTATTAATAATTTCCTTGGAACCCTTTTGGACTGTCACCCTCTATCACCCAATGGAGACTTGCAATTTCTTTATGTGTGTCCTGGAGGTCACAGGCGGTATTCCCACAGCTCCCGGTGTAGATGTTCCCTATCAACTCTTATTATAAGTTGCCACATATATGAAGGTAGGAATCCCATCTTATTGATGGCTTTGGTTCTTTCTCTTCCTTTCCCCTTTTTCCTGTATTTGGGTCAATTATTACATTATTATTTCATTTTTATTTTTTCTTAGATTGTATCTGTTCCTGAGGAAGTAGCGCATACTCCACAAAACATCTCGAGCTATATGGATGCAATTCTTTTTGTACAAACATATTTTTTAATGTTTATAACAATTTATTGCCTGCTATGGACCCATGCCAAAGATATCAATTGTAATTCTCTACACTATCAGTCCTTCATCCAACATCTATAATTTTAGTGTGATAAAGCCAAATTATGATGGTTTTACCTTATTAGATGAAAGTATTATTGTTACTGTGGTTATACACTAATCTTTATACCACAATTACTGATGAGGCTCTGCAACAATGAAATGTAACAATAAAATGTGTTTTCAACAAATATTACTTATTATTCCAACTGTGTTTACATATGTATTATTCATACGTTTATTTTACACTATTCATTGATTACTGACTATCTAATATGTTCCTCATTTAAAGGCCCAAATTCCTTCTCTTCTCTCAACAGTGTCAGATGAAGACAAAATAAAGGCAGTTTAATTACGCTTCATAATATAAGCTAGTTTGGTTGTATTTTAGTACTAGAAAGTTGTACCTCTACTTATGTGTTGATCTTTTTCTAACTATTGGGAACTATTGGCATGATTTCTGATCATGTGATTACAATGTCAGCCAATTATAGCGATAACAGATGGTTTGTTCACAACAAATCTGCTGCATTCAGTTGTCACTGAGCCTTACAAAAATAGGGTGATAGCTGATGCTGTCACAGTGAAAAACAGCATTCTAAAAATTATTTTGAAGAGTTTTTTTTTTAATTTGTATGTGTAAAAGACAGTACCTAAAATAAATTATATTAAACATTTCACAAGGCCATTTATTGCCAAATATTTATATGCAGGTACTTTTCTCCCCTTAACATTGTGGTTTGTTTGTGGATTTGACAGCACATTGCATCCAGGACTTGATTTCCACAATTTTCCTTTGTATAAACAGAGCTGAAGAAAGTATTTAATCTATTGTGTCAACAGGTTTTTAATTTTGTGGGGTCGGCAGGCATCATTCATCATAATTGATGTAGATCTGCATCACTGTACGACATGATAATCAATGGATTTACATCATGGGATATTTTGTTTTCCTTATTAAAGGACATGTCAAAACCGTGCATCTTTAAATTTTTTCTGTGAATGAGTAGAGACACTATGTATCCCTTATGCATTCATGTAGGAGAACTAGTATCTGGGGGCATATGCTATATTTAAAGGGGGCTTTCAGTTTCCAATAAGGCACCACGAAGACCCCCACAACTCTCATCAATGAGGGGATAAGATGCTTTTCTAGGGAGGACCCCCCTGACAAGGTACCATCCCCATGTTGAAGGCATGGTATGGTTCAGGAGAGGGGACACCTGCCAAGCTTTAGATAAAGGTACAATATGCATTTCTATGGGGAACCCCATAGGGGGCATGGTATTGTCCAGGAGAGGGTGGGCACCAGCCAGGCTTCAGATAAAGGTCTGGTATGTATTTCTAAGTGGAACTCCATGAATTTTTTTGTGTGTGTGCTTGGAGTCTCCCTTTACCATCTATACAAGGCCCTCATCTAGAATAAGGGTCTGGTATTGATGATGAAGGGAATCCCCAGTCATTTTGTTTACAAGCAGCCAGGAGCTGTAATTTGCCAGAAATGTAAATGGCCTTTTTTTTCTTTGCGTTAGTTGGCTGTAGAAGGCTTTATACAATCACTGTACTAGTCTCTGCTACTAGAATTATTTCTGAGCTTTCTAGGTACTGTGCAGAGCAGCTGCCCTACTGAATAGTAACCAGAGGATTTGCTTTGTTATATGTTCCCTAAGGGAAATGGCCAGTCCCCCATTCCATTTGTTTGACAATCCCCTACCTACTGCACTAGAAAATAGCCATTACTATTTTTTAATATTTGGTTACCCATTGACTTCAACATAGCTGGTAAGGTTGAATAAAGACATCAGTTCATCCTGTTCAACCTGTGAAGGTGTGTGCATACTGAATGTGTACATATTTATGTCTCCACCACTTCCTGTATCCATGTAATTTGTGTTTAATAAGATAATTATCTAAAAGCTTTATTGAAACCAGTAACACTTCTTGCTGATACCATCGATTGTGGGAGTTCCACATCCATTACCGCTCCAACAGTAAAAAAAAACCTTTATACATTTTAAGGTTAAACTGATTCTCTTCCATGACCACATGTCTTCTTGAGCAACTTAAGACTGAATAGTTTCTCCCTATGCTGGAATCACCATTTAGATATTTGTATATTGCAATCATATCTGATCTTAAGTATCATTTCTCCAGGGAGACTAATGCTGCATACACACGATCAAACAATCGGGTGGAAAAGTCCGGCAAACTCAAGTCCGCCGGACAATCCCCCCATGTGTAGCCTCCGGCGTACTTTTTTTACCAGAAAGCACGGCGGACTTAGAAAGTAGTTTTGCACTCCAATCTTCCCCCCGGACTTGCATTTCGGCAGACAATCCGGCCGTGCGTATGCCAGTCCACCGTACTTTTCAAATGAACAGACTTTTCCCGCCCGGAGAAAAGTACGCTCATTTTGAGCACGTCTCCAGGTAGGCGGGGCCCGCGAAGGATGCGTCGCTGGCCCTGACACCTGGTATGGACTTAAAGGGGAACCCCAACGCCGAAAAAATCGGCGTGGGGGTCCCCTCCAGGTCCACATCAGTACCTTGTCCGAACACGCTACTTGGCCGGCCAGGAAAGGGGGGACGAGCGAGCGCCCCGTGGCCCCCCCACCCCAAAGCACCTTGTCCCCATGTTGATGAGGACAAGGGCATCTTCCCGACAACCCTGGCCTTTGGTTGTCGGGGTCTGCGGGCGGGGGGCTTATCGGAATCAGGGAGCCCCCTTTAATAAGGGGGCCCCTGGATACCGGCCCCCCACCATATGTGAATGAGTATGGGGTACAATGTACCCCTACCCATTCACCTGTAAAATAAAGTACAAAAAACACAACACACAAGGGTTAAAATAGTTTATTGCACAGCTCCAGGGGTCTTCCGTCTTCGGGGGGTCTTCTCGCCGGACTCCTCCGCTATCTTCTTCTAGCTCTTTTACTAGCGGAGGAGCCCGGCTTTCTTCTTTGCCGCCGCCCTCTTCTTCCAGCTTCGAGGGTCTTGTCCCCCTCTTCGGTTCTTCTGCTGGGCCACCGCGCCTTCTTCTAGCTCTTTTACAGGCGGTGGCCCGGTCTTCTGTCGCCGCTGTCGTCGCCGCCTTCTGTTCTTCTGTTCAGTAAACTGGTTACTGCAACATTTACAAAGGGTGGTGATAAATAGTATATCTTCTGAATGGTCTGAAGTTGTAAATGTTTTGAAAAAATCAAAAGTGCTCATTTCGAAGGCTTATATTCAAGTAATTGGCCATAAAATGGGGTTTTTAAAAACTTTTAAAAACTTTTTTTTTCCAGGACCAGTGATTTGAGTGATGCTTAAAGTGCAACAATAAAAAAATAATTTAAATATAGTGCCTGGGGGCTCCCCTAGTCTTCCTATAAAGTGGGGAATCTGTAGCATATATAGAACATTCTGCAACAAAAATTAAATTTCTAAAGAAAACAAACAAGTTAAATCACCTTTAAAATGACTTAAGTTTGCAATTGTTGGCGATCCACCATTGAAACAAAATAAAGAAAAAACTGCGTGGGGATTCCCCCAGTCTATACCAGGCCCTACGGCCCCACGCCCAAATTAGAAAAGAAAAGCGGCATGGGGTCACCCCCAAAATTTATACCAGACCCTTATCCGGCATGCAGTCTGGCAGGTAAGGAAAGGGGGGGGGGTAACATGACATTTTGGACAATTGCATGCTCCCAACTTTGTGGGAACAGTTTGAGAGTGGCCCCTTCCTGTTCCAACATGACTGCCCACCAGTGCACAAACACGGTTCATAAAGGCATGGATGAGCGAGTTTGGGGTGGACGAACTTGACTGGCCTGCACAGTGTCCTGACCTCAACCCTAAAGAACACCTTTGGGATGAATTATAGTGGAGACTGCGGACCACGCCTTCTTGTCCCCATTAGTGTCTGACCTCACAAATGAGCTTATGGAAGAATGGTCAAACATTCCCATAGGCATACTCCTAAACCCTGTGGAAAGCCTTCCCAGGAGACTTGAAGTTGTTATAACTGTATAGGGAGGGCCAACTCAATATTGAACCCTACGGACTAAGACTGGAATGCCATTAAAGTTCTTGTATGTGTATATGTACGTATGTGTATAGGCAGGCGTCACAATACTTTTGGTAAAATAGTCTGTTTAACCAGTTGCTGACCGCCGGCCGTCAAATGACGGCCAGGCGGCGCAGCTATTGTGGCGGGAGGCCGTCATATGACGGCCTCCCGCCACAATAGCTGCGCCGCCTGGCCGTCATTTGACGGCCGGCGGTCAGCAACTGGTTAAACAGACTATTTTACCCTGTTTCTTCGGTGGCGGCGTGTCACGGAGACACCGCTCGCCACCGAAGGGGGTGAACAGCCATTCGTTATGGCTGTTTACCACGTGATCGGCCGTGATGAAGTCACGGCCGATCACAGATGGTCACACCCCCTACGTGCACGGCGCATGCGCGCGGTCGCGAGCGCGCTGCGCGTGCACGTCGGTGGCGGCGTGTTCCCCGGGAACACTGCTCGTCACCGACACTGGTAAACAGCCATTGGCTGGCTGTTTACCCACGTGATCGGCTGTGATCCTTTCACAGCCGATCACTAAAATGTAAACAAACCGCGGTAACGGGATGTTACCGGGTTCTCCTCCTCACACACCGATCGTGTGTGAGGAGGAGATTGCGGTAACATCTCGTTACCGCATACAGTGTACACCAAACATACTGATTGCCCCCCCCCCCCCAATAAAGAGGACCTGTCACCACCCCTCATAGTACCTGTCAATCACAGTCCATCAGAGTACCTGTCACAGTCCATCAGAGTATTTGAGTACCTGTCCCAGCCCATCAGAGTACCCGAGTACCTGTCCCAGCCCATCAGAGTACCCGAGTACCTGTCCCAGCCCATCAGAGTACCCGAGTACCTGTCCCAGCCCATCAGAGTACCCGAGTACCTGTCCCAGCCCATCAGAGTACCCGAGTACCTGTCACAGTTCATCTGAGTACCCGAGTACCTGTCCCGGCCCATCAGAGTACCCGAGTACCTGTCCCGGCCCATCAGAGTACCCGAGTACCTGTCCCGGCACATCAGAGTACCCGAGTACCTGTCACGGCACATCAGAGTACCCGAGTACCTGTCACGGCACATCAGAGTACCCGAGTACCTGTCACGGCACATCAGAGTACCCGAGTACCTGTCACGGCACATCAGAGTACCCGAGTACTTGTCACGGCACATCAGAGTACCCGAGTACCTGTCACGGCCCATCAGGGTACCCGAGTACCTGTCACGGCCCATCAGGGTACCCGAGTACCTGTCACGGCCCATCAGGGTACCCGAGTACCTGTCACGGCCCATTAGAGTACCGAGTACCTGTCACGGCCCATTAGAGTACCGAGTACCTGTCACAGTCCATTAGAGTACCGAGTACCTGTCACAGTCCATTAGAGTACCGAGTACCTGTCACAGTCCATTAGAGTACCGAGTACCTGTCACAGCCCATCTGAGTACCCGAGTACCTGTCACAGTTCATCTGAGTACCTGTCACCGCCCTTCAGAGTACCCAAATACCAGTCACCAAACCATCAGAGTACCTGTCACCAGGCCATCAGAGTACCCGAGTACCTGTCACCAGGCCATCAGAGTACCCGAGTACCTGTCACCAGGCCATCAGAGTACCCGAGTACCTGTCACCAGGCCATCAGAGTACCCGAGTACCTGTCACCAGGCCATCAGAGTACCCGAGTACCTGTCACCAGGCCATCAGAGTACCCGAGTACCTGTCACCAGGCCATCAGAGTACTCGAGTACCTGTCACCAGGCAATCAGAGTACCCGAGTACCTGTCACCAGGCAATCAGAGTACCCGAGTACCTGTTCCAGTCCATCTGAGTACCCGAGTACCTGTCACAGTCCACCTGAGTACCCGAGTACCTATCTCCAGCCCATCAGAGTACCCGAGTACCTATTTGCAGCCCATGTCTCATAGAATATACGTTGGGGTGTTTACTTTCCAAAATGGGGTCATTTTGTGGGTAATTCCACTGTCCTGGTGCTCCAGGACCTTCAAAAGTGTGATGGGTAGGAATGAAATGTCATTTATGCTCCTAGAACGCCTGAACGTACTACTTCAATGTTTGGCCCATCTATGTGGCCAGGCTGTGTAAAAGTCCTACACATGTGATATCGCCATACTCGGGAGGAGTAGCAGAATGTATTTTGGGGTGTAATTTTTGCTATATACATGTTATGTGTTAGAAATATCTTATAAATTGACAATTTTGTGTAAAAAAAAATGCGTTTTAATTTTTTTCCACATATTCCAAAAACTTCTGGAAAAAAATGAACCGTTCAAAAGACTCATTATGCCTCACAGATTATACGTTGGGGTGTTTGCTTTCCAAAATGGGGTAATTTTATGGGAAATTCCATTGTGCTGGTACTCCAGGGCCTTCAAAAGTGTAATAGGTGGTTGAGAAATGAGATGCGTAATTTTTGCTCATAGAACGTCTGAAGGTACTACATCAATGTTAGTGCTCTGTATGTGGCCAGGCTGTGTAAAAGTCTCACACACGTGGTATCGCCGTACTCGGGAAGAGTAGCAGAATGTATTTTGGGGTGTAATTTTTGCTATATACATGCTATGTGTTAGAAATATCTTATAAATTGACAATTTTGTGTAAAAAAAATGCGTTTTAATTTTTTTCCACATATTCCAAAAACTTCTGGAAAAAAATTAACCATTCAAAAGACTCATTATGCCTCACAGATTATACGTTGGGGTGTTAGCTTTCCAAAATGGGGTGATTTTATGGGAAATTCCATTGTCCTGGTACTCCAGGGCCTTCAAAAGTGTAATAGGTGGTTGAGAAATGAGATGCGTCATTTTTGCTCGTAGAACGTCTGAAGGTACTACATCGATGTTGGTGCTCTGTATGTGGCCAGGCTGTGTAAAAGTCTCACACATGTGGTATCGCCGTACTCAGGAAGAGTAGCAGAATGTATTTTGGGGGGTAATTTGTTGTATACATATGCTGTGTGTGAGAAATAACCTGATAATATGACAATTTAGTAAAAAAAAAAAAAAATCTTCATTTTGCAAAGAATTGTGGGAAAAAATGACAACTTAAAAAAACTCACCATGCTACTTACTTAATACCTTGGGATGTCTACTTTGTAAAAAGGGGTCATTTGGGGGGTATTTGTACTTTCCTGACTAGTTAGAGTCTCAAGAAATGAGATACACCTGATGTACTGAAGGCCTGATCAGAAGTGATGAATTTTCAGTGATTGGCACCATAGATTGTAGACTCTATAACTTTCACAAAGACCAAATAATATATACTAATGTGGGTTATTTTTACCAAAGATATGTAGCAGTATAAATTTTGGCCAAAATTTATGAAGAAAAATTACTAATTAGCAAAAATTTATGACAGAAACGAAGAAAAAGGCATTTTTTTCACAAAATTTACGTTTTATTTTATTTATAGCACAAAAAATAAAAAACCCACTAGTGATTAAATACCACTAAAAGAAAGCTCTATTTGTGTGTAAAAAAGGACGCAAGTTTCATATGGATACTGTGTTGGATGACTGAGTAATTGTCATTCAAAGTGTGAGAGCGCTGAAAGCTGAAAATTGGTCTGGTCAGGAAGGGGGTGTAACTGCACTGTACTGAGGTGGTTAAACCTTTAGCTTGTAAAACAACCCAGTCAGTTTAAAATAATGTGTGCGAGTGTATTATTATAAATGTATGAGTGTATTATTATATGAGTGTGAGTGTATTATTATAAATACCTTTTACATTATAAAAACCTTGTTTTTCTTTCTAAGTGACCACATTACCTCTGTTCTCATGCTGCATAAGGGGCTAATAGAGGTAGGAGTGGAGACTGCAGAGCAGTTTGTCAGCAGAAGGCAGAGAAAGAGCAGGGCACTGATCTTCCCTTTGATGAGCTGTGCAGGGAGAAGTGTCAGCACAAGTCTGACCACTGGATCACATGTAGGCTGTGATCCTAAGCAGAATGAAAAAAAGAAAACCAATCACGCTAGGATGATTGTGCTTCCATGCCCCAATATGGTCAGTTTTAAATAGGAAAGCAGGTGGTCTGGCAGAATTACTAGATATTTCACGCAAAGGAAGCAATGCAAAGAGAACAGGATACTTTTAATAAAAGTAATATTCTAAAGTACGCTGCGCTTTCCAACTTAAAATCCAAATAGTGAAATGAAAAAAATGTGCTATATAACAACAGCAATAAAGTGATAACGTGCTAAAATATGTACAATATTCCAAATAAAGTGCTTTCATGCAGGATATGATAAAACTTCCATATGGTGAGAAAAAAGCAATCAATAAAATCCTTAAACCAATATAATGGTGAACCAAACTATAAAAATCCTTATAAAAAATATATATAAATAAGAAAAAAGAGCTACAATGTGCTGTGCAATCAAAAAAAGTTCAAAAGTGCTCCAATGTAATACAAGCGATTCAGTGATTGCTGTGATAACAATCCAATATTAAGGTAATGGCCGCTCACCTTAGAGCGTGGGACCTTGCTGATTAGGCTTGGTCAATACACGTATTGGAACCTGTAAATGGTTCAGTGGTAAATCCAGTTTCATGTGGTGGCCTCACTCTGTGCTTCAATATGGTAATGGAGTCCCTTTTGTGCCTCAGTAATACCAATAGAAAAAGGAGGACTTCATAGTGTAGTATATTAAAACTTTTAATATCAACATAGTAAAAAATCCCTTGCAGGGTACTTACATTTGCATGGCGTGTCAGGGCTCCATTCCAAAATAGCATAAAAAACAAGCTGTAGCGACTGATATCAGGGTGGTATGCTGATCATCCTTAGTGGGTGCACTGACTAGCATTCCATCCTGTCCCCTTCCCCTACGTGTGTCGATACAAATGCGGATTCCTGTGGTGGCCTCACTCTGTGCTTCAGTATGGTAATGGAGTCCATTTTGTGCCTCAGTAGTACCTCAGTATTATAACTGAGTAGTATAACTCAAATTAACCCCTTGTATCAACACACGTAGGGGAAGGGGACAGGATGGAACTCTAGTCAGTGTACCCCCTAAGGACAATCATCATACCACCCTTTCTCACACATATATATATGTAGCGCCGGCTCTTGAAGAGTGCGCGCTATGTGTTTTTTTCTATTTAAAACTCCTAAAGACACAGTTGGGTTTTAGGGTCAATTATACCAAATTATGGTTTCAATACCAGTCTGGCTGGATTGCACTGGGTTCTCCTTGGCCACAGGTGTCGCTGTCACTACTGGCAAGTGTGAGAACGCAGTTTAGCTAGGCACATTGAGTGCCATTCTTTCTCAGAACCAGTCCAGTGGGAGTGTCGTCTTGCTGTGCATTCTGGGAGAGGGTACTTATGGTACTGACATCACGTGCATCTGGGTTCCGGTCCAGAAGATCTTTCTGTCTGTTTGGTCTTGGTCCTCCTGACTAGCCCCCATGGCCCTCATGGCCTGGGGTGCGGATCCATCCAATTCCGAGTCTTGGGGCTGGCTAGCCCAAGGCTAAGTAACTGGAAGGAGGATTCAAAGGTGGTCCGGTGCCATCTCATCTGTGGAGAGGCCCAGCAACTGGAGAAGCAACCAGGGGAGGACTCTTCGGGAGAAGGTCATGCATAAGGCTGGCTTCTCAGAAAGAGCCTGGAGGCTCAGTTGAAAGACACCAAGTGAATCTACACTCATATGGTATCGCAGGACCAGCTATGAGATACTGGTACCGTATGATAGCTCTCTAAATTTATCTACATCCTTCAGTTACATCCAAGTCTGTGGCAGTCTGCAGTTCTTTCGGGCCATCTACCCCGGGAAACCCCTAGACGCACATGAGGTCAAGAAGGTGACGTTAAGCCCAACAAAATCAGCCGCTCCTCTGAGGGGCGGTGCTACATGTGGAGGCTCGGGTTCGGGATTTACCATTACCCCTCGCAACAAAACAACTGTACACGTGGTAACTGCATGGTAGAGGGTTCATTTTTTTTGGGACTGCTCCATTTTGTGAAAAATTATTGACATCCACTGTTGGCGTGTAAACTGTGGGCAGAGTTGGAAAAAGCCAGCGAGTTGCGTGACCAGAGGAGCCAGTGGGAGGAGTTTTGCCTGTTTCCTCTCCCTACACGAGGCCCCGCATGAGAGTGTCATAGGAGAGAGAGGAGGGAGGTTGTGTTTTATTGTGGAAGCAAAAGAAGAAAAAATGTTTCGAGTTTCGAGTTCAAGGGGCGTTTTATCCTGTATACCTTGGGAGACACTGAGGCCCTTGGGATGCTTTGTGGCAAGTGTGGAGGACTGGTCACAAATTCCCGGCCATTCGTTCGCTGTCTCGGATGTAGAGAGTACCTTTTCAAAGTGGAACAGCACATCATGCCGCCGAAGGCTTACCACGTGGACTGGGCCATGGGTGTGGCCACTGAGGAGTTTGCTGTCTATACTCCTTTGGTGAGGACTACCACAGCTACGAAGTCTGTTGCTGTCAGCATCACGGAGGGAGATGCTACTACTACTACTGTCGGAGGAACTACTCCGGATGTCATGGACACCACTTCGTCCGCCATCACCAAAACTACCATGCCTGCTTTGGAGAAAGTGGGCCATGTCAAGTCCTCCTGTGGCCGCAGTCGAGGACCATCTTGGAGTTCATCTGGACCAGATCGGAGGAGGGATATCGTACCAGAGAAGTCTGCCAACACTACCGCTGAGAAAACTGGGGACATTGTGTTGGGCGGGACTGTGACAAATTATCTGCCAGCGGAGGAGTTCAGAGATTCGGAACTGGACTCTGTTTCTGATCCTGGGAATGATGACCTCTTTGAGACAATGTCCCAGGAGATGCTTTGGGCCAACGCGGATGATGTTGCCGCAACCTGTAGTATTTCTGGCTGGTTGACTCTAAATTCGGGAAGTATATCGCCACGGGCGCAAACTGCAACCACCATAGACCTGACTTTGCCTAACCCTGTGAATTTGCCTGTACCAAGGAAAACCTTTTTTGCCCTGGTGCACAAGTCCCCAAACTCTTGTGTGCCTCCTGGGGTGGAAGTGCTAAAGCTCTGCCCACACTTGCACGGTCCCAGTGGCTGCTTAACAAATGGGTGGCAATGGAGTATGGGCTAGAGTTTCCGTATGTGCCTAAGGAAATTATGGAGGTGATTGAAAGAAACCGTGAAGAATGGTATGCTGATGATGTCTGGAACTACCTTAAGGTTCCAAAGCCTTTCAGGAAAAAACTGTTTGCTCCGGACACGTATGAGAGGTTTACTGGTTGCCTAAAACACTGGAGTTATGGAATTCACATCTTTGCAGACAAGGTTGCAATCTGCAGGCCAGGAAGAGACAATGTGGTCTACTTCAAAACCACAGTAGATGCACAGGTGAAAGCATTGACTCTGCGGGACCCAAGGTTTTACTGGTAGAAAGAACTATTGGAACTGTGTTTTTTTTCCCATCAAAAGAGTTTTTTCTTTCTTGAATTCAAGGACTGTGGGTAGTTATTTAGAGTAGGGTTCTAAAGAAACTGTTCCGCGTCAAGATCTTCTAAGCACCACAGTACTTATCTCAAGGAAAGGGCTGGCACTAAACAACTCTCGCCACTAGGTGGTGTGGGTTTACACAAAACGTTTTAGTCTTCTTGCTCGTAGCTGTTAGATCTTTTCAGTTTAGGAGAGAGAGTCTCACTGTTTGTGAGTGAGATCCTGCCTTCTAAAGAAAATATAGAACCACATGGGTTTGTTGTGTTTTTGAGTGTGTTTTATTTCCAGGAATCATCAAGAGCACCTATCGAGCTGCCGGAGAGTGGGTGGTATAGATAGTCAGGAATTGGGTTGTATAACATGTAACCTGTCTGTGTAAATTGTTGAACATTTTACATTGTTGAATGTTTTTTTGTTTTCCTTTCCCCTTTCACTCTCTTACCCTAAAAGTTCAGGAACATTTTTCTGGGATCAGAAGTTTTTTTCCTTTCTTTCCCAGACAATGAGGACATTGTCTAAATGGGAGAGGGGAGTATGTAGCGCCAGCTCCTGAAGAGCATGCGCTATGTGTTTTTTTCTATTTAAAACTCCTAAAGCCACAGTTGGGTTTTAGGGTCAATTATACCAAATTATGGTTTCAGTACCAGTCTGGCTGGATTGCACTGGGTTCTCCTTGGCCACAGGTGTTGCTGTCACTACTGGCAAGTGTGAGAACGCAGTTTAGCTAGGCGCATTGAGTGCCATTCTTTATCGGAACCAGCCCAGTGGGAGTGTTGTCTTGCTGTGCATTCTGGGAGAAGTTACTTAAGGTACTGACATTACGTGCTTCTGGGTTTCGGTCCAGAAGATCTTTCTGTCTGTTTGGTCCTGGTCCTCCTGACCAGCCCCCATGGCCCTCATGGCCTGGGGTGCGGATCCATTCAATTCTGAGTCTCGGGGCTGGCTAGCCCGAGGCCAAGTAACTGGAAGGAGGATTCAAAGGTAGTCCGTTGCCGTCACATCTGTGGAGAGGCCCAGCAACTGGAGAAGCAACCAGGGAAGGACTCTTCAGGAGAAGGCTACGCATAAGGCTGGCTTCTCCGAAAGAGCCTGGAGGCTCCGTTGAAAGATACCAAGTGAATCTACACTCATACAGTATCGCCGGACCAACTGCAAAATACTGATACTGTATGATAGCTCTCTAAATTTATCTACATCCTTCAGTTACATCCAAGTCTGTGGCAAAGACCTTGCTTAAGTGTTCTATATGCAAGTCTTTGGCAGAGGCTTTGCTTTACTCAAACACTCTATCGGGTGCTAGGCCTAGTAAGAGGAGGTCTATCCGGTAGCTGTGAGAATCCAGTTGTGAGTGGCATGTCTCTGGATTTCTATAATGAGAGACTTCCTATCTTTTGCAGTTCCAAGAGTACCTGAACTTCCTACCTA
The DNA here is from genome assembly GCF_037356315.1 of Lithobates pipiens. NCBI lineage: Eukaryota > Metazoa > Chordata > Amphibia > Anura > Ranidae > Lithobates > Lithobates pipiens. The sequence continues at coordinate 328,837,068 of NW_027507764.1, read as the reverse complement.
ACCCTCTAGCCTTCATTAAGAGACTGTTCTGTCTACTTGTTGCCAAATAAATATACTAAAAGTGAATCCAGTGTCAGTTTCTGTAGTTCTTTGACCCATCTACCTCAGGAAACCCTAGACGTACACAAGGTCAAGAAGGTAACGGTAAGCTCAACAAAACCAGCCGCTCCTTCGGGGGTCAGTAATATATATATATATTTCTTATTCATATATATTTTTTATAAGGATTTTTATAGTTTGGTTCACCATATATTGGTTTACGGATTTTAATTATTGCTTTTTTTTCTCACCATATGGACGTTTTATCATATCCTGCATGAAAGGACTTTATTTGGAATATTGTATATATTTTAGCACGTTATCACTTTATTGCTGTTGTTATATAGGCCATTTTTCCCTTTCACTATTTGGATTTTAAGTTTGAAAGCGCAGCGTACTTTAAAATATTGGATGATCTTTGCATGATTTATGAGACATGTGCAACGCTAGCTGCTGATTCAAAATTATAGTGTCATTTGAAAGACCCTATTTTGGGCTTATAGCAAGTGGTGGCTCGCAGGACATTACATTGTTTTTTAATACAAGTACCTGGTAACACAGACATGTATGTGAAATATGAAATGTTGGGGTAACCTACACTTTAAGTCAAGTTAAGTGGTGTATGGTCACATTATTAATAATAGAGCCTTTTTTTTTCTTTTTTGCAGAAAACATATCAACCACCAACCATCAATCATATGAGAATACTGCAACTTTGCTACCTGCTACATGCCCATATGTCTTTTATCTTTAAGGGCAACCATTCTAACAAAAAATGGGGTACTTTGTTTTAGCATAATCATTCATGAGTATATAGCAGAATGTTTAAACTTCATCATAATGTCTTGCCTAAAAAGGAATGGTTTGCAGTGAAAGTTTTTTTAGGCTTCTCTAATATTGAAAAAATTTAGAAGTTCTACAAGTGCTTGCTCATTTTGTTTCTTTTTGACAAGCAAGCAGCATCAACAATCAACATGACAGATGTAAAGTCTTGACATGACAATAGCCTGCAAGCTACCAAATGCAGTTTACTGCTATAAAACAAGAGCACCACATATGTCAAAGTCAATTAAAGTAGTATATTACAAGTTATTTTTGTCCTACATGTCATGAATCCTAAGTGTTGTGGTGCATTCAGAATGGAGACATGACAAGAGTTTGAAACAGAGTAGTGATAAATTACTTTTATTAACATGGGATAAAAGCATACATGTTTTATATTAAAAGGGTATACCGGTATTTAATAATCTTTAAATAGTCATAAATTATCCTTACACTACTGGGTGAATGTCAGGATGGTCAAAGGGTATTGATTGTTGAGAGATTTTCTGTACAAAACAGAAAAATTACATCTATTTATATATGCTACATTGTCATACTTTAATGACTGATACATGTACAATTTAATGCTTAACAAAAAAGGACCAAGGAAAAGGTTCAAGGAGAATTCCAAGCTCTACTTACTGAACAGCCTGCGACCAACCAGATTAACCTGTCTAACAGTATGCGTTTTAAAACAAGGGTTTAGTTGCACAAAATTACAAATGCATGCGTAAGCTACAGAGCCCCGCCAAGGCACCCTGGTATCTGTAGTCCCATCTCTAACTTAATTCTCCATGGATTTTTTCATTGGTCCTTTTCTGTTATGCATTGCCTTCCAATGCTCCTTGCTGTAAGGGCCAGTTATAGGTGAGAGCAATGGATAATTGTTTGTACGCTTGATTTTAGGTCAAGCAACACATTGACACCCTTGCAGCCATTGTGCTACCTGCTGGGTGTTCAAAGTGCCCCAGTACCTTTAAGGAGGGTTGGGCTTCCGCTGTGGAGCCTCTTATACGTTATAGATAGGACCACAGATACCAGGGTGCCTTGGCGGGGCTCTGTAGTTTACGCATGCATTTGAAAATTTGTGCAACTACACGGATGTTTTAAATGCTTACTGTGATTTTTTTTCTTGGTCCTTTTTTGTTATGTACAGTTTAATGCCTTTAGATTTTAAAACTATAGGCAATTATCTCATGATTATAATGTACAGAAATAGAAAAACTTACAAATCCCACTTTATACATATCATGTTACATACAGTATGCATTGTTGTTTTTTTGCCTTTAACTGCTTCCCACCGGCCCACTGTACGTAAACAGCGGGGTGGGAGCTTTGTCGTTCTGAGTCAACATATTCGTATGCCGCTTAGAAGGGAGGCGGCCCACTCAGGGGCGAGATCCTGTGATGGCTGTGATCGGATACAGACCATCACAGATTGGGAAATAGGCTCTGTGATTGGCCCTCCCAATCACATGATGGCTGTGTCCAATCACAGAATTCATAGGGTAAACAGACACGTGTCTCTGTATCAGATTTCAGTAACAGCTCAGTGGGGGGGGGGGGGACTTCTCCTGGCCCCCTGTGTTCAGTGGGGGCAGGGGGACAGAAAGAGGACTATTTCATCATGTTCGGCTTTGTGCACTACACAATTGAAGGCCGGCCTGTTCTATATCAGTACACCAGGAGGAAGGGAGAGACACAAATGTACCAGTAGTGCAAAGCTGGTCCCAGGCTCCCACCTCCCGAGGAACCACCTGCAGGACAAGCACTGCACCTGTGACCTAGATATAAGAAGCTGTGCAGACCAGGTACTGGGGGGACTAACATTGATGGGAACTTTTGAGGCTGTGCTTATGGGCACTGATCAGGCTGCATTAATGGGCACTGGTGTGGCTGCATTAATGGGCACTGGTGTGGCTGCACTGATGGGCACTGGTGTGGCTGCGCTGATAGACACTGATGTGGCTGCATTAATGGGCACTGGCGAGGCTGCGCTGATGGACACTGGTGTGGCTGCATTAATGGGCATTGGTGTGGCTGCATTAATGGGCACTGGTGTGGCTGTGTTGATGACACTGATCAGGCTGCATAAATGGGCACTGGTGTGGCTGCTCTGATGGGCAATGGTGTGGCTGCATTAATGGGTGTAAAAAGTGTCTTTATATATATATATATATATATATATATATATATATATATATATTGTTGATAAGACAAACTTATGATTGTGAGAAGAATTTCCTTAATTAGTTCTGAGTCAGCGTAAATCAAAATGTGTGTTTTATTGCACACACCAAAATAGAAAAATAATACTTACAAAAATAGTACAATGATAAAATTCTAGTATTGTTCATTTGTTTTTAAAAGGTATAAAAAGAGTTCTTCAAGTTAGACCATGTGTTCTATTGTCTTCCCTTTTACAAATGGCAGAATAACCCTTTGTATGCTGAAGAGTAGCTGAAAGTCTGTGTGCTGAAATAGATGGATGTATTCATAGCTGAGTGTAGGTGCAGAAGGACAGTCTTTCAACTAGCTTTTGCTTATATGCTAAATTTGCACCAAAAGAATAAACCCTCCTTCTAATTAACACACCCTCACAAGGGTGTGGGCTAAGTAGTGGTTACCATAGCTATTAAACATCTGGTATCATTCAGACATACAGACTTTCTCCTAATGACAGGAAGTGGGGGAAGGAGAATCTCAGACTTTAAACAACATATCAGTTACATAGGAATATGTGTTTAAAAGCATATATAAGATTTACAATATTCATCAAAATCCTAACAAGTTTTAAATGTTTACTTTTTCAGTTTCAGCATGTCATAACATGGAGATTTTAATCCGAAGTTATCATACACACAATTATGGAGAATTCATATTCTAAATAAAGTATAATAAAGCCAAATTAAATTTTAGATATTAAGAATATAACAATGGGCACTGGTGTGGCTGCGCTGATGGGTACTGATGTGGCTGCGCTGATGGGCACTGATCAGGCTGCATTTATGGGCACTAATGAGTCTGCATTAATGGGCACTGGTGTAGCTGCATTAATGGGCACTGATGGGGCTGTGCTGATGGGCACTGGTGTGGCTGCATTAATGGGCACTGGTGTGGCTGCATTAATGGGCATTGGTGTGGCTGCATTAATGGGCACTGGTGTGGCTGTGCTGATGGGCAGTGACCAGGCTAAATTAATGGGCACTAGTGAGGCTGAGTTGATGGGCACTGATGTGGCTGCAATAATGGGCACTGGTGTGGCTGTGCTGATGGGAAATGGTGTGGCTGTGCTGATGGGAAATGGTGTGGCTGCATTAATGGGCACTGGTGTGGCTGTGCTGATGGGTATAATTCAGGCTGCATTAATGGGTACTGGTGTGGCTGTGCTGATGGGCACTGATCAGGCTACATTAATGGGCACTGGTGTGGCTGAGCTGATGGGCACTGATCAGGCTGCATTAATAGGCACTAATGAGTCTGCATTATTGGGCACTGGTGTGGCTGCATTCATGGGCACTGGTGTGGCTGCATTAATGGGCACTGATCAGGCTGCATTAATGAGCACTGGTGCTTCTGTGCTGATGGGAACTAGTATGGCTGCATTAATGGGCACAGGTGTGGCTGTCCTGATGGGCACTAGTGTGGCTGTGCTAATGGGCACTGATCACACTGCATTAATGGGTACTGGTGTGGCTGCGCTAATAGGCCCTAATCAGGCTTCATTAATGGGCACTGCTGTGGCTGCACTGATGGGCACTGGTGAGACTGCATTAATGGGCACTGGTGTGGCTATGCCCTGTCCTGTGCTCAATAGTGGAATGTCCTTACTTTTTTTTTTTGCGTAATTGCATATAGTTTATATACTGTTTTGGTGCGTGTTTGAAAAATTAAAGTAGGCAGGTTTGGATGAAGTCCAGGACCAAATTTTTGTCCCAGTTCAGCCCTGCTCACAGCCCACACTCTTCCCTCATCATCATTCCTATCACATCATTCTCCTAGAGCGGTACTGATTTGATGACTCTGATAGAGAGGAGGAGGAGGCGATGGAGCTGAAAGCCATGTGTTCCTGGAGAGCGCCGACTACATCTGGGAATTATTTCTCCCTTTTACTTCAACACTTTTTATGTTATATATAATATTATCTGTAAAATGTGTTTTATTTAATATGTAGGAAGAACTACAAGGCAACTTAAATATCGTCTCCACAATCAAATTTAAAACATCCAGAACTGTCATTCTACCAATGCAGCCCACCATTTTAATGAATGCCACGCAGGGGATTTTTCTGCTGTGTCTGTCCAGATTATTGAAAAGATGCATGTCCTGAAGAGGGGTGGGGATGTGTTTCAGTGTCTATGCAAGAGAAAGGTCTACTTGATTTCCCAGCTACAGACCTGTACACTCATGAGACTTCATCTTGAGTGGGATGTCAATCATTTTAATGAGTGACACAGGGATTTATATCTTTCTCTTCTGCGTGGAACACGCTTTCTCCACCCACACTCTTCTTCTCCTTTCATTTTCTTTGTATGAATGATGGATCTTTTTTTATAGATTTTTGTATCATCATGTTTTGTTTCTTTTCTTTCTTTTACATGATAGGGATTATGCACACAGGATATTTAAAAAACACCAGCGCTGCTGTCAGGAAAAAGCAGCGTTAAAAACGAGCTTTTAGCCGCGCTTTTGAATATTGTTTATGAGTGTTTGCGGGCGTTTTTACACTTTCTAAAATGTAAAAATGGCAAATGTGGCTAAAAGCTAAGTACAGCGTTAGCTGAATTTAGCAGTGTTTTGGGCGTTTTGCGTTTTACAGTCAAACAGCCTCTACTCCTGGATGTACTGGCAGTCGTTTTTTTCTTACTGCCCCTAAACGCTTATGCCTCCAAATGCCACATGCCCAAATATTCTGTGTGCATAAGCCATTAATTGTTTATATTCATATTGTGTAAAAATGTCAGTGATGTTTTCAGATTGTTTTTATTCATCCTTTTCCTTTTCTTGTTTGGTTGTGGGAGATATTAACCACTGATTGAGCTTTGCTGTCCATCTCTGATGTGTGTGATGGTCCTTAACTACTTCAATACTGGGTACTTTCACCCCCTGCCTACCCAGGCCAATTTTCAGCTTTCATGCTGTCACACTTTGAATGAGCATTGAACGGTCCAGCAATGCTGTGCCCAAATTCATTTTTTATCATTTTGTTCAAACAAATAGACCTTTCTTTTGGGGGTATTTAGTCACCACTGAGGTTTTATTTTTGTGCTACAAATAAAAAAATACCAAAACTTTTGAAGAAAAGTTTCTGTTATAAAATGTTCCAAATTGGTCATTTTTATTCATAAATTTATACTGCTACATTTCTTTGGTAAGAATAACTCAAATCATTGTATATTATTTGGTCTGCGGGAAAGTTATAGAGTCCACAATCTATGGTGCCAATCATTGAAAATTGATCACACCTGATGTGGGGGCCTCTCATTTCTTTTTTTTTTATAAATTTATTTTTTATTGAAAGTTTTTCAACACATTAACAACATACAAACATAACCTCCCCTCCGCCCATCTCAGCCCCACCCTCCCCCCACCCGACAAAACTCCCACCCGTGCAGCCCTCCTTCTCCTTCTGGAGCTCAGTCTGTGATCATCGACAGTATCACACAGATAAAAAACACATTATTTGTACCGTTACTGAGTATTCAGCTACCCGAGATGGGGATGTCATCCAATTCAAGAGGTAGCACCCTCCCACCCCGCCCCTCACCCGACATACAAGGAGTACACCACCAGCCAAGCAATCAATTCACAGTGTCTGCGGCATCAAGCCAACACCTCCACACCCTCTCAAATTTGTTAGAACACCCTCTGCTGAGATAAGTGGCCTTGTATAACGGTAAAGCTTTATTAATTAAACCTTTCCAATAAGAAACCGTAGGAGGTTCGGGTTTCTTCCAACATAGCAGGATAGATTTGCGTGCATAAAACAGCGCCAGAGAGATCAGAGTCCTCTGTGCCCTTCGAGGTGCCAACTCCTCCACCAATCCGAGCAAACATACCGCAACTGTGACTGGAATCGGCACCGAAAGGACAGATTGTATAACCTGTGTCACCCCCCTCCAGAACTCCTCAATCCGCGGACACTGCCAAAACACATGGTCAAAATCAGCCCGGTCAGCTGTGCAACGCCAGCATCCCCCCGTCCCGGTACCGTAAATTCTAGCCAGTCTGGCAGGGGTGTAGTATACTCTATGTAAAATTTTAAACTGTATAAGTCTGTCTCTAGCCGATACTAGGGTCTGGAGCGGGTATCCCCACATATCGTCCCAATCCTCCCCTCCAAAGTCAGGTACCAAGGCACTCCAAACTTCTCTACATTGTTGGACAGGTTTCGGCCTGTCCGAGAACAACATTTTGTACACAACGGAGAGAGGCTTTTTTAGGTCCCCTGTCCGCAGCACAATTTCCAGAGGTGACACCCCCAACTGCAGAGCCCCCGGACCGAACTGAGAAAGAAAAGCGTGTCGCAGCTGTAAGTACCGAAAAAAATACCAATTGGGAAGGTCATGTTGTACCTTAAGCTGATCAAACGTCAAAAGCTGCCCCCCTCCTACCACATGTTTTAGCTGTTTAACACCTACCCTGGCCCATATCACCGGATCCGGTATACCCCCAAAATGAGACAAATTAGGATTGAACCATAGAGGAGTGTCGGGAGACCAACTCCCTTCTGGCTGTTTCATCAAGGTCTGCGCTTTCCCCCAGCCCCGGATTGTTGCCCGTATAGAGGCCGTCAGAACTGGTGAAGCCCCTGGACCTCTATACACCAAATGAGACAGACTCTCATATGAGCCCAAAAGGGCCGCCTCCAGCACATTTGCCGAATCCCCGTCCTCCCGTGTCAGCCACCGTCTAGCGACTACCATTTGCCCAGCCAGATAATATTTGAAAAGATCCGGCAATGCCAAGCCACCTTGACCCCACGGCTCCTGCAAAACCCTGAGACCTATTCGGGGGTGCGTAGCAGCCCATAAAAAGGATCCAAAAAGACTATTAACCCTCTGAAAAAATGAGCAGGGAATCCAAATGGGAGAATTACGTAAAAGGTAAAGGAATACAGGCAGAACCTTCATTTTGAGCAGGTTAACCCTACCAATGAGGGACAGCGGCAGATGCTTCCAAGCTTCCAGCTGCACCTTAACCCTGGCCAGCAGGGGGAGGAGATTCAGAGACATAAAGTCGCCCACTCATGGTGAAACTCTCACTCCCAAGTATTTAATTTCTTGCACCCAGACGATGGGGACCCTAGTGGTCGCCACCGCTCGCGCCTCCCCGTCAATAGCCATCACGTTCGATTTCTCCCAATTAACCCTGAGCCCGGAGAACTCAGCAAATTTGTCGAGCACCCCAAACACCGCCTCCAAAGATGGTCCTGCGTCCCTCAGGAAAAGGAGCATGTCATCAGCATAGAGCGCTATACACTCCTTAATACCCCCCACCTCCAGTGCGCCAACCCCAGGCGATAGCCTCAGGGCTATAGCCAGTGGTTCTATGGCTAATGCAAATAGGAACGGGGAAAGAGGGCACCCCTGACGCGTGCCCCTGCCGACGCTAAATTGGTGGGAGACTGAATTGGCTATCTTGATACCGGCCCGTGGGGCACTGTAAAGCAAAGAAATCCAGATCACATAGGTCTCCCCAAAGCCCATTCTCCTGAGAACTGTCAACATGTACCGCCAGTCTACGGAATCAAAGGCCTTGGCCATATCCAAGGAAACTACCACTCTAGATCCCTTGTCAGTGTGTTCAATCTGTAGGTGGGTGAACAATCTGCGCAAATTTGTGTCAGTAGATTTCTGCGGAATAAACCCCGTCTGATCTATGTCAACCAGAGTCGTGATAACCTGAGAGAGTCTGGTAGCCAGTACCTTCGTTAGAATTTTTAAGTCCTGGTTCAGCAGTGCGATCGGCCTATAAGAAGAACATGACAGGGGGTCCTTTCCCGGCTTCGGCAGTAGGATCACCTGTGCCTCCAGCAAAGAAGCCGGGAGACACCTGTGCTCCAAGCAGTAATCATACAGTTTTTCAAGTCGAGGAACCAATTCTTCCATGTGCTGCCTATACCACTCGCTGCAGAAGCCGTCAGGCCCTGGGGATTTACGGGGAGGGAAAGACCTAATAGCTTTTTCAATTTCTTCAGTAGTGATGTCAGCCTCCAAAATGTCCCTATCCGCCTCAGACAGTCTCGGGACCTGCAATGATGCTAACAACCCATCCAGCTCCACTATGTCGTAGGTCGGTATGGGTGCATACAGGGTCTTGAAATATTCCACAAACGTGTCTAGTATGTCCGTCAGGGTAGTCAATAGGTCACCCTGAGTGTTTCTGATACAGGGAATATTAGTTTGCACCCTTTGCTCAGCCACCAGCATGGCCAACAGTTTACCGTTCTTGTCCCCTTGTTCAAAGATAGATTCAGCCAGTTTCGTCCTAGAGGTGTGTGTTAGATCAGAGTAATGGAGTGCCAAAGCACGCCTTGCCTCCAGCAGAGCGCCATAAGTGGCATCCGACTGGTTGTTCGCGTGCTCCATGGCGCACACCCTCTCCCTGTCCTGCAGTTCTTGGTCCTTCTGATTATGGGACCTGCGGGCCTGTTTTATGGCCGAAATATAGTGCCCCCGCATGCAGGCCTTAAAGGCATCCCAAACAATGGTGGCGTCGGCAGACCCCTCATTATCCTCCCAATAATGTGCAAAGTGTGGCGCTACTTGAGAGGACACCTCTTCCACCTCCAACCACCCCGGGTTCAATTTCCACCCTCTCCCCGCAGGACCTATGGCGGATCCAATGTAAATTGACAAGGGCGAGTGGTCAGAAAATCCACCCGCTAAATATTTTGCCCCCCCTACCAATTGAAGCATAGCCGAATTTGCAAATGCTAGATCTATAAGAGGATTTATGAGTTTTCGATAAGTGCGAGTAACCTCTGGTGACAGGGTTTTTCCAACACCAAACCTCTGTCAGGGAAGCAGCCGCGGCCCAGGCAGAGAGGTCGGCCGACGCCACTCTAGATGCATTAGACGAGTCCAACGCAGTAGAAAGGATAGCATTAAAGTCCCCGGCTATAAGGAGAGGGAGATGCGTGTAGGGCGCCAATTTACCCAAAAGGTCATACAGAATCTGAATCTGGAATGGGGGTGGGATATAGACATTCACCAAAACCATTTTACACGCACCAATATCTGCCAAAACCATCAGAAACCTACCACCCGGGTCAGAGATCACATGGTGGATGGTGCACGGTACCGCCTTGCTAATTAAAATTGACACTCCCCTGGAGTAGGTAGAATATGTAGCATGCAGCGCTCTCTGTACCCAGGCTCTGCGTAAGGCCAGCACCCTGCTCCCATCCAGATGCGTCTCTTGCAAAAACACCACAGCAGGATTAAACGTTTTTAAATATTGAAACATTAAAGCTCTACAGAATTTATCATTAAGACCTCTAACATTCCATGATACTACATTAAATCCCGATCCCGCCATCATTCCCCACGTGACTCGTTAAACTGATAGTAATGTACTAACGACATCGGTGATACATACAATTGTAGACTGAGATCAGATACAACATTAAGCATATAGATAAACAATTTACCCTGGAGGGCTGCACCTATCCCACCCATTACCCTGTAGAACCCCAAAACACCCTGCTGCTGTGCAACAACAGAAAAAAACACGTGCACGCAGCTTATCCCCAAACTGTGTCCAAAAATAGTCCCGGAAGGCATAGCCTTGATGGGTCAAAAAAGGACCATTAGACAAAAAGTATAAGCCCTAGAACCACAAAAAGAGGTTCAAGTGTAAACCAGAAGTCAAAAGTTACATGGACATAGTGATCATGTGCCTGGAGCTCCCACTCCACTCGCAACTCGTCCATCCTTCGGTGTGGAAATCCGGATAACCTGTGCCTCACCTCGTCTCCCCCTAGCTAGTTCATCCAAGTGGGGGTAAAAACAAAAAGAAAAGAAAAAAAGACTGATATAAGCGACCTGGACATGCGGCCCCACCCGAGGCAGGTAGCCTGCAGGAGACCAGACAGGAAAGGCCGCCATCAACTACCACCACCCACCCCCCACCCCAGCCAAAATACATCAGGCTGCTTGGTGGATATCCAGTGCATTCCAGGGGGAGACACTTATGTAGGGGAGACAGGCCCCCCCGCAGCTGGGTGGCCTCTCATTTCTTGAGACCCTAAGGCCCCTTTCACATGGGACGGATCAGTAATGATCCGCCCCATGATGATCCGCTTGCTCAGCGGGGATCACTCCGTTGTCCCCGCTGAGCCAGTGGCGGACAGGGCGGTGTCTGCACACTGTGCAGGGACCGCCCTGTCAGCTCTCCGCTCTCCTCTATGGGGATCGGATGAGCACGGACTGTCTGTCCGTGTTCATCCGATCCGCTCTGCAGATGGATAGAAAAATAGTATTTTCCTCCATCTGCAGAATCGGACAATTGCGGAGGCAGACACCCGCTATCCCATAGGAATGCATGTATGTCCGTATTTCATCCGCAAACGGATGGATGAAATACGGACATACTGTCCGCATGTGTGACAAGTTTTTTGAAGTTCTCTTTTTTTTTTTCACACAATGCTTTGGGAATTATTATTTTCACAAAAATGTCATATTAATCAGTTATTTCTCACACGCAGCATATGCATACTTTCAACTACACCCCAAAACACATTCTGCTACTCCTTCTGAGTTTGGCGATATCGCATGAGTGAGACTTTTTCACAGCCTGGTCACATAGAGAAGTGCAACATCCAAATAGCACCTTCAGCCATTATCCACTTTAAAGTAGTTATAAACTCAGATACCTGAGTGACCTGAATGTAGAGGTGCGTGGATTAGGGGGGCTGCACCCCGTATGAGTGGTCGCCACTTGACTTTGCATTAAAGGCATGCAACGTTTCTTTACACAAGGCAATAACAAGACCCTGCATTTCTAGGATGATAACGTGAGAACCACAGAGTTTGAAGTAACAACTAAAGACAAGAAGCTGGCAGCCACTATGGAAGACAAAGCATTACTAAAAAAATATGAATAAGAAAAACCTAAGATGAAAAAACACTTTGTTGACTTTATGCAGAAGGTGTTTGCAATAGATTATGCTGAGCCTACACCACCTCTCAAGAAGGAGAAAAATGTTGGTACTGAGCTTTGGCTCATACAATCCAGATCTGGTCATGGTGGTTTTCAAGTGCTCAATATGAAGGTGTTTCTCTCAGTGAGGGAATCTCATGGGGAACTCATGGGGCTTATCTGGACAACACCTTAAAGGACTGGCACCACACATTCGGGATGATGGATATACTGTGTGATAAAAAGTAACATTGTTGGAGATGAGTAGCTCACTTACTCAATCCTTTTCCACCCCTTTTATTTTTCATTTATTTTATTTTCACATTTATTGATATTTACTTAATTGACCCCTGAGGGCGATCTCTCTCTATTCATGGTGCTAGTATTTACACTTTGTTGCACCTTATATTCACGATAATACATCTTGGAGTATTCTATATAGTCCCATTATAAATGCACTGTTGTTTTTATGGACGCCTCTTTTTCTTTTCTCCACCTTTTTTTTTCTCCTGGTATTGGAGGATTATTTGGCAGTCACTCACTATATGCCATTGTGGCAATAGATATGTATATTTATTGTTTACTACCAATTCTTTTTATTACACATTTTTCATAGAATGTTTTTTTGTGGACTGCCAACATTACTTTCATGGTTCCTACAATGGACATTTGCACCGCTCTCACAGTCCTTGTGCACGCCCGGCACTCCCTAAAACATGTGTTCCCCTTCATTCCCCTTCCTGGTTATTAGGACAACAAATTATATAACTTTTGTCAATCGTTCAACTATTTTGTTTGTATACTTTTTGCAGATTTATCTGATTGCACCTGCTCCTGAAAAAGTGGAGCATATTCCATGAAAAGCGTCAAGCAATTGAGGCTGCAATCCTTTCTGTCAACTATATTTTTACATGTTGGTTTTTACGTGCTTTTGTTATTATGTACTTCGTTTTACAGATATCCCAAACATTTATACAACCAGCTCTGCGTTCTACATTCCATGTTCATGTGTTATGAACTTTTATTGTGATGCATATGTTCCATCATATGTATCTTTGCAATCAATCATGATATTTTATTATGTTTTACCATCTGCCATTGAGGCTATTTAATAAATACTTTGCTATTATCATCCTTTTGATGTTTATGTACTACTATTATGTACCATCGTACCAGCACACCTCATCATAGTCCCAAACCTCTTCCCTTTCTACACCCTTATGCCCCGTACACACGGTCCGAAATTCCGCAGGCAAAAGTCCGATGAGACCTTTTGGTTCGGAAAATGCGATCATGTGTATGCTCCATCGGACTTTTGCTGGTGGAATTTTGGCCAGCAAAAGACTGAGAGCATGTTCTAAATTTTTCGGAAAAAGTTCAGATTGGAAATTCCAATCGTCTGTACAAATTCCTACGCGCAAAATTCCTACGCATGCTCGGAAACAATTTGACGCATGCTCAGAAGCATTGAACTTAATTTTCTCGGCTTGTCGTAGTGTTGTACATCACCATGTTCTTAATGGTTCGAAAGTTCAGAGAACTTTTGTGTGACCGTGTGTTTGCAAGACAGCTTGAACGAAATGCTGTCGGAATCCCGTACGGCATGGTGTACGTGGCATTATAGGAGTTTTGCTCTGCTTCTGCTTCAGACAAGAACTAGTTGCTGTTATGGTGTCAGGGCTGAGCTCAGCCCTTCCTTCTCTGAGCTGGCCGCTCAGCTGTTGGCTAATTGCCAGCTTCTGTCCCTCCACAGTGACTCACCTGTTGATGATATCCTGCTCATCAGTCCTGCCTACTTAAGCCGTCCAGCCCAGATGATCTCTGCCTTTGCCTTGGTCACATCTCTAGAGACGCTTTCCTGTGTTCCTGTTAAAGACTTGCTTGGCTGACATTCCTTCTTTCTCCAGATCCTGCTTGCTGTTCTACTTGCTGTTCTACTACGCTCATCTCTGGCTCCGTGACGTTTTGGCTTGTCTGACTATCCATTCCGGTTCCTGAACTCTGGCAATTTTTTGACTACGTTTACTCTGTTTACCTTTTTTATTATTATTAAACAAGTGAGATTTAACTGTACTTCTGTCTCATGTCTGATTCATGGTTTATGACAGTAGGCAAAGGCCATAAATTCAGAAGATGCAGTCAGTTCACTTGTTGGTAATATTTTTACCATGTTGGATGAGCAGGATCACCACATGGATCAGTTTGCCATGGCATTACAAACACTCCTGAGTCACACGGCTCACCTGGAATCTCCCACTGTGGCTGTTCCGGTACAACCTGTGTTACAGGCTGTCCCTGCTGCTCCAGTCTCTGTTCAGGCACCCACCTTGAGTATTACCTCTATAAGAGGTAAGTCTGGTTCTGCTCCGCTTCCCCAGCAATCTGGAGGCCATCCAGTCCAACTAGGTTAAGATATACTTTGAGATGCTGCCTCAGGCAATTCCCACGGACAGAAGCAAAGTAGGTTTTGTGATATCTTATCTTTTTGAGAGAGCCTTGGCCTGTGCAAACCCTCTATGGGAGACGCAAATGCCTGTTGTCTTGAGTTACCCTGAGTTTGTGGCTTCCTTTAAAAGGTTATTTGATGTTCCTGCATGTTCCACTTCCGCTAACAAGTGCCTCATATCCATCAAACAGAGTACAAGAACTGCTGTCGATTACGCCATTGAATTACATACTCTGGCAGCAGAGGTTGCTTGGAACAATGAGGCCCACGTGGCTGCTTTTTCTCATGGTGTCTCGGATACCACCATGGATGAGATAGCAGCCCGAAATATACCCACTGAGCTGGAGAAGTTGATGACTTTTGCCATCCTCATTGACTCCAGATTCAGAGAAAGACTCCTTTTTAAGGAGCGTTTGTGGAAGCCTCCTGTATATTTGTCTCCGAGCTTTGCAGTCCCACCCATGCCTCCCTCACCTCCCATGCCTCCTGATACCAAGTCAGTCAGTGGATATTAACCCATTCACTTGGGCTTTACTTGTCTCTCTGCAGATGAGAGAACCCTTAGGAGGAGGGAGAAATTGTGCTTTTATTGTGGCCAGGCAGGTAACTTTTTGAAGTCTTGTCCTACCCATCCAGGGAACACCCAAACCTTGAGGTCCTGTCACAGACAGACCTTAGGTGGTGTTGTCTCGTCCCCAGTTATCCACAAGGATAAGCCCCTGGTTTCAGTTACCCTTTCTTGGGCGGAGTTGTCCGTCGAGATACAGGCTCTAATCGACTCTCGGGCTGCAGAGCTGTTCATTGATGCTGCCTTTGTATCAAAGCACTTTATTCCGCTACAGCTGCGTGACACTCCACTTGGCATTGAAGCTCTTGACAGGAGAACTCTACAGCCTGCCCATGTGACTCATGAAACAGTTAAATTTTCCATGACCGTAGGGCTTTTCACCATGAGATAATGCAATTCCAAGTTATTTCCTCACCTAAGTTTCCGCTGGTTATTGGTTATTCTTGGTTACAAAGGCACAACTCCTCTTTTAATTGGCTCCATTCTGAGGTTCTCTCCTGGCTGCCACAATGCAGTAAGACATGCTTCCAGAAGGTCGCCAAGGTTCTGTGCACATCTTCTCTCTCCTCCCTGCCAGAGGAGTACCACGATGTCTTTGACAAAGGTCAAGCCAGTAGTTTGCGTCCACACCGGTCGTATGATTGCGCAATTCACCTTCAACCTGGGGTCATACCCCCTCGTGGCCAGGTTTAACCTTTGTCTGTCTTGGAGGATAAGGCCATAGAGGAGTATGTTGCAGACACACTTTCTCGAGGATTCATCCGCAAATCATCATCTCTTGCTGGTGCTAGTTTCTCCTTTGTGAAGAAGAGTGGTGAAATGAGACCTTATATTGATTATAAGGGTCTCAATCGTTTCACGATTAAGAATGCCTATCCGATTCCTTGATTATGGAGATATTTGACTGCCTTAAGGGAGCAACTGTTTTCAAGCTTGATTTGAGAGGGGCATACAATCTCGTGAGGATTAAGGAGGGCGACGAGTGGAAAACTGCGTTTAATCCAGAACAGGTCATTATGAGTACCTCGTAATGCCTTTTGGCCTTTGTAACGCCCCGGAAGTTTTCCAGGAATTTATTAATGATATCCTCCAAGATTTGTTGCAGTTATGTGTGGTGGTTTATCTCAGCAATATCCTCATATTTTTCAAGTCCATGGATAGCCACCACACAGATGTCTGGCGTGTGCTTCAGAAACTAAGACAGACCAATCTCTATTGTAAATTGGAGAAGTGCGAGTTCCATCATGAACAGGTTAAATTCCTGGGTTTCCACTGCTGTTTTTTTGATGGATCCAGAAAACTTTCTGCAGCCCTACAGTGGCCCCTGACCCATGGCTTTACATCCTCTGCAGCGTTTTCTTGGCTTTGCCAACTATTATCGGACGTTTATTTGTAACTTCTCGTCTCTGGTCAAGCCCCTGACTGATATGACCAGAAAGGACAGTAACCAACAGTGTTTGTCTCCAGAGTCCATTAAGGCCTTTGAGAGTCTCAAGGCTGCCTTTGTTTCTGCTCGTGTGTTGCCACATCCTGATCCTATGTTACCTTTTATCCTTGAAATTGATGCTTCTGAGATTGGAGTTAGCGCCCTTCTGTCTCAACATCCTATCTCTGAGAGTGCTATGCATCCTTGTGGCTACTTTTGCAAGAAATTGTCACCTGCAGAGTGCAATTACGATATTGGTGACAGAGAGCTGTTAGCGATCATTTTAGCCCTGATAGAATGGAGACATCTTTTCAAAGGTACCACTGTGCTGGTTCTCATTCTTACTGACCATAAGAATCTGACATTCTTGTCTGAGGCTAGAAGGGGACGATGGGCTCTTTTCTTGTCTAGTTTCAATTACATTGTCTCATTCTTACCCATTACTAAGGATGTAAGGCCTGAGGCTTTGTCATGACAATTTTCCTCCAACTCCAAGATGGAGTCGGTTCCGGTTCCTGTGATTCCTCCTGATCGTATTCTGGCTACGGTTCACACCAGTCCCACTTCTCCTTTGGATGACACAATTCTTGTTGCTCAGGTTCATGCTGCTTCTGTGAAACCTTGTGACCACTGCTTTGTCCCAGAGAGTCTCCGTCCTGCTCCAGACTTCCCATTCTCCCAAGGCTGCTGGCCACCCTGGGAAGAATCAACTCTTTTGGGCCATTTCCCAACAATTCTGGTGACCTAGTCTATGTGCTGATGTAACTGCCTGCGTAGCTGCCTATTCCATGTGTGCTCAGAGTAAGACTCCACGACACCTTCCAGTTGGCCTCCTACAACCCATATCCAATGGAGAGAGGCCCGAGACCCACCTGTCTATGGATTTAATTGGGGAGTTACCCAACTCCCAGGGCAACACAGTTATTCTTATGGTGGTTGATTGGTTCTTGAAAAAGTCTTATTGTATACCTCTTAAGAAGTTGTCCACAGTTGTTCTAAAGAACTGGCTTCCATTTTTGCCGGGAGATCTTTCGCTTACATGGGCTACCCAAGGTGTTTGTCTCAGACAGGGGTAGTCAGTTTGTGTCCCAGTTCTGACGAGCCTTTTGTGCATGGTTGGGAATTCAGCTTGCTTTCTCCTCTGCGTATCACTTGCAGTCTAATTGGGTTGCAGAATGAGCCAATCAGTCCTTGGAGCAATTCCTACCTTGCTATATTTCTGACAATCATAACAACTGGTCAGACCTCTTACCGTTGGCAGAGTTTGTTAATAGTGCCTTGAATTCTGCTTCCGATTGTCCCTGTTTATGGCAAACTATGGTTTCCAATCTTCCATGTTGCCTGACTCATTTGTTCTGGAGTCCAGGAAGTACCGGCTCCATGCTGACCGCAGACGCCTGCCTGCACCTTCCTACCAGGTTTGGGACAGAGTTTGGCTGTCATCTCGCAACCTCCGATTTCGTGTTCCCTCTCTGAAGTTCGCATCTCAGTTTATTGGACCTTTCCATATTCTTTACAGGATTAACCCAGTGGCTTACACATTAGCCTTTCCTTCTACTATGCTTATCTCAAATGTATTTCATGTCTCCTTATTAAAACCTTTGGTCTGCAACCACTTTACCACCTCTGTGCCCCGTCCTCTCCCTGTAAAGCTTGAGAGCCATGAGAAGTATGAAGTACAGTCCATTATTGAGTCCCGTAGGTTCCATGGGCGCATACAGTACCTGGTGCATTGGAAGGGGTATGGTCCAGAGGAACGCTCTTAGGTCTCATCCTTGGACGTACATGCCCCTGTCCTCCTCCTTGATTTCCATGGACATTTTACCCTCAAGCCTGGTGGTCCTCCGAAAGGGAGGGGTCATTGAGGAGGGGGTACTGTCAGGGCTGGGCTCAGCCCTTCTTTCTCTGAGCTGGTCGCTCAGCTGTCGGCTAATTACCAGCTCCTATCTTTCCACAGTGACTCACCTGTTGATGATATCCTGCTCGTTAGTCCTACTTAAGCCCAGATGATCTCTGCCTTCACATCTCTAGAGATGCTCTCCTGTGTTCCTGTTAAAGACCTGCTTGGCTGACATTCCTTCTGGCTCCAGATCCTGCTTGCTGTTCTACTACGTTCATCTCTGGCTCCCTGACATTTTGGCTTGTCTGACTATCTGTTCTGGTTCCTGAATTCTGACTAAGTTTTGACTATGTTTACTCTGTTTAACTTTTTTTTATTATTATTGAAACAAGTGAAATTTAACTGTACTTCTGTCTCAAAATAATTCATGGTTTCTGACATATGGCCAAAATTCAGCAAATGTTCCATTGTTTCATCAATCAAGAAGACAGAAACTCCTCAGATTCTGATGGTATAGCAACAATGATGAATCCATCACAATTCACACTGACTATACATTTGAACTGGTTAATCCTGAGATAAGGAAATTAAAGATAATACTGTTACATTCAACACTTCTGTGATTCAAAGACGAGTTTTGACAATTTTAAAAGCTTCTGGAAGTGGTCTTCTATTGTACGAGCTATCACCCGACTTATCCATGTTGCTTATCAATTTGCAACCAATATTGAAGAACATGGAGAAAAGCATGGATGGCTCCTCTGTAAAGGTCCTCTTACCATTGAGGAAATTTAATGAGCAGACATGGTCATCAAGGTTTTCCCTCCATTCCCTTCTGTTTTGGCTGAATTTGACTTTTCAGCTAAGGCACACTGTATTTATATATATTGTGATATGGGGCGATTAGACTGTGGTAAGCTTGAATTGTCGAGGTTGGCCTTTCCTGTATCGCCAACCCAGACCCCACTGAAGGTGGAATAGATGGTGCTAAGGGACGGTAGGAATACATGTGCCAGCAGGTGATGTTTTCCGAATTTGTGGCTGGAGGCGTAGACTCAGTGGGTCAGGCAGGGCATCAGCTCAGGAGCAGATATGTCACAGGGTAGACCAGCTGAGGTTAAAGGGGCACTCCACGCCCAATCTCTGGATAAGTGCCTTGCAAGAGCTCCCAGCAGGCTTAAGGCAGGAACACACTGTGACAACTGGAGCTGGAATGAAGGACAGCCAGAGCAGGCAAGAATAACATGGAGCCAAACTAGAGATGGAAGCATAGTCAGAAGGGAAGCCAAGGTCATCAATGAACAGGCAATGAGGTACGGAAGCATCAGACAAGAACATAGTCAGGAGTAAGCCGAGGTCAGGAACCGATGAGCAGAAGCATAAACAGGATCCTAAGTCAGATCAATGCCCAAGCCAGGTCAGCGACGATAGCATACAAGATACAAGCAGGGCACACGGGAAAACATGAAGACTGAGCATGAATCTGAGCATCCTTTATATAAAGGCATCAACGGATACTGTGGGCATGCTCCCGCATGTGCGCCATTCCTGCGCACATGTGCACACACTTTTCTGCGCATTTGCATGTGACTGGATACCATTCCATGGGCAATACCATGCACATGGGCAATACCATGCACATTGCCTGTGCATCCAACATGTCACAGTAGCTTCCTAAATGTCAGTCCAAACTTGTGATTTAAGGGCATGGCAGCTCACTTTTATTAAAAAGTTAAAGAAAGTTTATACACTTGCCCATGCAGGGGTTCAGCTTCACACAACAGATAGGTTGGTTGTGTTTCTGAATGGCAACAACTGAAACTGCTGTAGCTTTGACCAGGCTTATAATGACCCTAGACACCTGTGCGCTCACACAGGCTGCAGATGTCTTGCAACCCAAGAAACTTCAGAACCTTCAAACTCTAGGCCCCATCCTGGGATTACCAAAGCCAGAGAAAACGTTCTCTGCTTACAATCCAGATGCTGGAGTTTCTCAAATGGAACCTTTGAGAATCCTGTATTATCTCTATACCAAATTAATAAATTAATATTCTGGCAGGGCCTCACACCATCACAATATTCTGAAATAAAAAAAAACAGACAATTAATTAGTATTATATTTAAAGTGTTTGTTAACCTACTTCTATAAAAAAAAACTCCCATTCCCTCTGTAATATAACAATAAGTGCCCCTGTGTCTGTATTATATAGAAAATATGCTTATGTATACCTATAACACAGCATCTCCCGGAGATCAGGTGACACCTTGGCTCTCTCCTTTGCCCAGCTCACAGCTCCAGCGGGCAAGGCCGAGCATTGCCACTGATGTCAGCTGGGGAGGAGAGGAGAGAGAGAGCCGAGAAGTCACATCATACATGGCACTGGACTATGGATTCCAATTGGGGTGTGTTTTTTGAAGCACATGATTAGAGGCTCTAAAAGGCTTAAAAAAAGAGTGGGCTCGGAGGGGAAGAGCACTGTGCCATGATCCAACCCACTTGTGTGACAATAGTGGATGAATATTTGCTATTTTCACACTAACTCTCCTCCCCGCCAATCAGGAAGTGGGTCCTGAGACCCGTTTCCCGACATTGGACATTGGACACCTAGCATCTAGAAGGAGGAGAGAAGGCATGGTGGCTTGCACAGTGGAAGCCACCAGGCTAGAGGAGAGGACACAGGAGCTGCTTCCCGAAGCCCGCCACCAGGATGGGGTCAACTGTGCTCAAGGACACCAGAGCTGCTGCCCGCAGTCTGCCGCCCACCACTCACCACCTAGATGGGGTTCGTTGTGCTCAGGAACACTGGAGCTGCTGATGGATGGAGTGAGCACCTGACTGACCGACAAACAGCGGGTGAGGGGGTAGTGCTGCTTTTTTTTGGGGGGAGGGGAATCGCTTTAAGTGCTCTGCAACCTCAACTGAAAAGTAATACTACATTCCTGTGTAGAAACTTTCTACTCAGTCATTAATACTCTGTTTAGGATCCTGTACTCATTAGGGAAAGTGCAGGCTGTGGCCAGATACACTGTTATGCCCCGTACACATGATTGGACATTGATCAGACATTCTGACAACAAAATCTATGGATTATTTCTGACAGATGTTGGCTCAAACTTGTCTTGCATACACATGGTCACACAAAGTTGGTCGGAAATTGCGAACATCAAGAATGCGGTGATGTATAACACACATACGACGAGCTGAGAAAAATTAAGTTCAATAGCCAGTTGCGGCTCTTCTGATTGATTCTGAGCATGCATGGAACTTTGTGCGTTGGAATTGTGTACACATGATCATATTTTCCGACAACAGATTTTGTTGTCGGAAAATATGAGATCCAGATCTCAAATTTTGTGTGTTGGAAATTCCTATGGAAAATGTCCGATGAAGCCTATACACAGTCAGAATTTCCGACAAAAAGCTCCCATCGAACATTTTCCATCGGAAAATATGACCGTGTGTACGGGGCATAAGATTTACCTTGCTCTTGAAGGTGGGTACATTTTCCTAGGCCCATTCTGTCCAGCCAATCCATGAGGAGTGTGGCACAATGAGTTATGGTCAGGAAATGACAAAATGTGAGCCTTACCACTTCTAAGGAATTCTGGGGAGTCTCGGTGGGTGCTTTGGGGAAGGGGGCCCCCCACCTCAAAGCACCTTGTCCCCATGTTGATGAGGACAAGAGTCTCTTCCCGACAACCCTGGCCGTTGGTTGTTGGGGTCTGCGGGTGGGGGGCTTATCAGAATCCGCTTTAATAAGGGGGCCCCCATATCCCTGCCCCCACCCTATGTGAATGGTTATGGGGTACATCGTACCCCTACCCGTTCACCTGGGGGGAAAAGTGTCAATAAAAAACACACAACACAGGTTTTTAAAGTAGTTTATTAGGCAGCTCTCTGGGTCTTCTTCCGACTTCGGGGGTCTGCTCGCCGGGCTCCTCCGCTATCTTCTGCTCTTTTGCTAGCAGAGGAGCCCGGCTTTCTCGTTGTTGCCATCTGAGGGTCTTCTTCCAACTTCAGGAGTATTCTTCAGACTTTTTCGCGCTTTCCGGCCTCTTTTGGAGCTCTTCGGTTCCCCTTCCCCAAAGCACCCACCCCTCCATGTTGAGGGCACGCTGCCTGGTACGGTTCAGGAGGGGGGGCGCTCGCTCGTCCCCACCCTCTTTCCTGACCGATCGGGCTACGTGCTTGGATAAGCGTCTGGTATGGACTTTGGGGGGACCTTAAAACCCATACCAGGCATCACGAGGTGTCAATCTCACCAATGGAGGCAGCGACATTGACTTCCTTCACTAGTCCCGTCGTACCTGAAGTCCCATTCAAAATGAACAGACTTTAGTCCGTATGTGGGCTAGTCCGTCCATTTGGAAAGTCCGGCGGACCTCCACCAAAAGTCAGACGGATTGCCGGAAAAGTCCATTCATGTGTGGTCATGTGTGGGCAAGTCCGCTCGTTCGGAAAGTCCGGTGGACCTCCGCTGGAAAGTCCAGCGGATTGTCCCCCGGATTAATTCTGCCGGATAGTCCGGTTGTGTGTACACGGCATAAGGCTCTGGATTCTGCCTGGGTTCCTCGATCCTGTTGCAATTCACAAAAAAAGTATGATTAGTCCCCCTTTTAGGGCAAGTGAAACTGAGTTGACTGTGAAGGAGAAGAGCATACATCAGAAACCTTGTCTATAGGCATGATATTTCTCTCTCAGATAAGTAAAATTTGCAGCCCCCCAAATCAATAGAAAAGCAAGCCAGACTCAATGAAACATCAAACCAGGGTCCAAAGGGATGTGGATAGCAGAGCAGAAATGTATGCAAAATTGTGCAGAATTGTTTAGGAAGCTCCTGATAGCCTGAACTATTCCTAGACAGAAAGGTGGGACCTGGTGGCAATAGCAGTCAAGCTACAGGACCCTAAGCAACAGCAGATGCAGATATAAGTCAGAATCAGCCTTTAGAGCAACCCTTTCTTCCTTTCTCTCAGAAGCCATTGGGGAATCTGAACTGCCAAAATAACACTGAAATATATACAGTATCTAACAAAAGATTTTATAAATATTTCTGAAGAGTAAAAGTAAAAGAGTAAAAGAGCTATAAGAAGGTGCGGTGGCCCGGCAGAAGAACCGAAGAGGGGGACAAGACCCCCGAAGTTGGGAGAAGAGGCCGGCGGCGAGGAAAAAAGCCGGACTCCTCCGCTAGCAAAAGAGCTACAAGAAGATAGCGGAGGAGTCCGGCGAGAAGACCCCCAAAGACGGAAGACCCCCGGAGCTGTGCAATAAAATATTTTAACCCTGTGTTGTGTTTTTTTTTTGTACTTTTTTTCACAGGTGAATGGGTAGGGGTACATTGTACCCCATACTCATTCACATAGGGTGGGGGGCCGGTATCCGGGGGCCCCCTTATTAAAGGGGGCTCCCGGATTCCGATAAGCCCCCCGCCCACAGACCCCGACAACCAACGGCCAGGGTTGTCGGGAAGAGGCCCTTGTCCTCATCAACATGGGGACAAGGTGCTTTGGGGTGGGGGGGCTGCACGGCCCCCCTTCCCCAAGGCACCCCCCATGTTGAGGGCACGCGGCCTGGTACAGCTCAGGAGGGGTGGCGCTCGCTCGCCCCCCCTTTCCTGGCCGGCCGGGTAGCGTGCTCGGACAAGGGTCTGTTGTGGACTTGGGGGGGACCCCCACGCCGATTTATTTCGGCGTTGGGGTTCCCCTTTAAGTCCATACCAGGCGGCGGGGTCAGCGACGTCTCCTTCGCGGGCCCCGCCTACCTGGAGATGCGCTCGAAATGAGCGGACTTTCCTCCGCGTGTGTGGGCGAGTCCGTTCATTTCAAAAGTAGGGCGGATAGTATGGCGGACTTAGTCCGCCGTATTAGTCCGCTCAAAAAGTGTCGTGTGTGGGCAAGTCCGTTCATTCGAAAGTATGACGGACTGTCCGTCGGATTGTCTGACGGACTAAGTTGGCCAGACAGTCCGCCCGTGTGGGCGCGGCTTTATTCTGCTTTGTTCAGAGAACAAAGCATACCCGGACTATACTACTGTCCAGTGTGGATGGGAGATTATCTGCAGGTGCAAGCCATGGTTCCCCCCCCCCCCCCCAGATGTGTTGATCACGCACACAGGGGTGACATGAGCGTACATCCGCTAAACCGACAATGTCTTTACAGAGCGAACTCATCTCCCCTCCAGATGATCGTTCGATATACATATATATATGATGGATATACCCCCACTCTGCAAACACTTCTCTACATCCCCAAAGGAGGTTTTTTTTACTACCAAATGGATCTCAACCAGTGTCAGTCTGCCTCAGTCAGCTCTTTAGAGCAGGTTGCATGAGAACTAACACTGGGAGACGCTATGACAATAAATATTAAATGCATCTTCCACAACAGCATCTGTGGGGCACCCTCAAACAGAAGGTGGAGCAGTGCAAGGTCTCTAACATCCACCAGCTCCATGATGTCATCATGGAGGAGTGGAAGAGGACTCCAGTGGCAACCTGTGAAGCTCTGGTGAAAGCCATGCCCAAGAGGGTTAAGGCAGTACTGGAAAATAATGGTGGCCACACATAATATTGGCACTTTGGGGCCAATTTGGAAATTTTCCCTTAGGGGTGTACTCACTTTTGTTGCCAGCAGTTTAGACATTAATGGCTGTGTGTTAAGTTATTTTGAGGGGACAGCAAATTTAAACTGTTATACAAGCTGTACACTCACTACTTTACATTGTAGCAACGTGTAATTTCTTCAGTGTTGTTACATAAAAAGGTATAATAAAATATTTACAAAAATGTGAGGGGTGTACTCACTTTTGTGAGATACTGTATGTTTCACATATGAATAGGGCTACCCTTATACAATGCTCAGGAAAAGAGACCCCCTTTCTGTATGCTTTTAGATGTATAATATAATTAAGTTATATTGTTGAGACAAATTTATTCCATTGCATTACCATTGGCTAGATTTTGAGAACTACATATTCATCCCTAGACTTTTCAAAAGTACACATATTTCAATTTATAAAAGATAGTAAAGGTCTAAGTACTATCCAGTGTGCACCAGAGCTTCTGATGGTGGAGATGGTCTTTGTACCATTCTAGTACCAGGCTGTGGCCCTCAGAATTGCCCCACCAGAAGGTGAGCAAGATGGGGCCCAGTAGAGTAGTAAGTAAACAAGGTTGGAAAAAATGGGTTGCAGGTTGGGATTAAGCAGAAGCGTAGTCGGGGAACAAGCAAAAGATCCGTATCTTTGCTACCACTCATCATTAACGAGTGATAGCAAAGATACAGATAGCAGCAGAAGTGATAAGAGTGAGATATTGGCTGGAGAATGCACAATATTCTGGCAAACAGGAAGTGCAGAGACATGGCTTAAATAAGGAAGTTCATGGGTGGATCAAAGAGATCAAAGTTCATGAGAAATAACGCATAAGGCAAAGTTAATAATAGGGAATGGCGTTAGATCGCCCTAAGATTTATAAATTATTAATATAAAAATTAATTAAATAATCCTGTCCTGCTGCTATCTGATTGAGAAATCTCAACATGAAAAATGTGAAAGAAAGACAGCGCTGTGCCCTGGTGTGTGCTAAACTAATCCATCCAAAAAAATATAATAAATAAATGTGACCCAACACAATCCTATATTCTCTCTCTAATAATTTCTAATGTTATGGTGATAATTCTATCTGAAATAGAAATATATTGTGATGTGTGACCACACCAACATGTAATAAAGGAGTGGGTAACTAAACCCACATAGGCATCCACTTGGATCTGTGTATATTTATATCTAACCAAAAAACAAAAGCAAAATTCAGAAGTCCATAAAGTGTCCCAAAGATATAATGCCAAAAAATTGTGGCGAAAAAATATTATTTGTAAACATATGTATCAAAAAAGAGTTCAATAAAGCTTTATCACTCCCATGAGTGTGAGTAGCAGATTCTTCATATACTGTATCCTCCACTGCTTACAATCTAAATCACTCACTGATGTAAGTGGCTGGTGATAAGGAACCAGCAAACACGCATTCTCTCTTAACAGGGTGCAATATTCTGAAGATCTGTGATAGATGATGATTTCCGAACTCCTTAGTTGCAATCAATCCAGACACCCAACGGGTAAATTCCTTTCCTTCTCAAAGTGCAATGGTCTGCAAAACCCAAAAGATAACCACTCCTGACACGCCTCCACAATTATATGATCGGTCTCTCCAGAGAGGTGAAATCGTAAATAAAAGAGAAGCACAGCATAGCATTAAATCCTTTAAAAAAAGGTTCCTTATTTATTTAAACCACATAGCACTCACATTTAAAAGTGTCTCCTAACACTGGTAAAACAGGCATAGGTTATATATGTCTAATCAGATCTCACGACCTCATGAGTGGACATCCAATGCCACTAACTGAAAACTCTGCCTGCTTAATCTAAATCAAGCTATCTCTCCGTCCACATCAACAACACTACACAGGGCCGCCATGTAGGCAGCCATATATAGTGTGGTATATAGTATGGGGTGTGGACTTAGTCCCCCTGAGCCATGATTGAATGAATGAATTATGGATCTCTTAGCAGAGGGCGCTGGGATTGGCCAAAACATGCAGGTCAGGTGCATGCTTTGGCCAGTGATCATACAGCAATGCACTGCAATCTCGCAGTGCATTATGGGGCATTCTACGGCACTCAGATTTTCCACAAATGCCCCGTAATCTTTGCTGCTTGGAAAACAGGCGAACACACCATGTTTGAGTCGAACATATGTTCACCCAAACATCAAGCTCATCCCTACCCAAAACTTTTAGGCAAATATTCTGTGGTCTGATGAGAAAAAATGTTACTTTTTGGAAGGTGTGAGTCCCGTTACATCTGGCATAAAACGAATACAGCATTTCATAACAAGAACATCATACCAACAGTCAGACATGGTGGTAGTAGCGTGATGGTCTGGGGCTCCTTTGTAGCTTCAGGACCTGGACAACTTACCATAATTGATGGAACCATGAACTCTGAGCTCTACCAGAAAATCCTAAAGGAGAATTTCCAGCTATTAGTTTGTTACCTCAAGCTCAATTACACTTGGGTTATGCAGCAGGACAATGATCCGAAACACAAAAGCAAGTCCACCTTCATATGTTTAAAACAAAGCAAAATTTAGGTTTTGGAGTGGCCTAGTCAATGCCTACATTTAAATCCAATTGAGATGCCGTATCATGACCTTTCACAGGCCATTAATGCTGGAAAACCCTCCAATGTGGCTGAATTAAAACAATTCTGCAAAGAAGAGTGAACCAAAATTTCTCCACAGCAAAGTGAAAGATTTATTGCCAGTTATCGCAAATGCTTTATTGCAGTTGTTGCCGCCAAAGGTGGTAAAGCAAGTTATTAGGTTTAGGGGGCAATTACTTTTTTGCATAAAGCCAGGTAAGTTTGAACAGCTTTTTTGCCTTAATAAATGGAACTATCATTTAAAAAATGCATTTTGTATTTACTCAGGTTATCTTTGTGTAATAATAAAATTTGTTTGATCTGACTCATTTAAGTGTGACAAATATGCAAAAAAAAAAACAATCAGAAAGGGGGCAAATACATTTTCACAACATTGTAGTTATTTATTGTTTAGATTATTGGTTCCAGCATGAGAGGGGGTTTATATAGATCTCACTGTATCCAAGACAAATAAGAATCCAGATATTGACTCTTTAGTGGACTGATCTTCTAAAATGGAAATCAACATATCAAGCACAATCCACAACTTGGTTTGACTATGGCAAACTATTTTATGCTTACTTGTATGGGGTTCAGTAATAAAACATAAGTGGTACTAATATAATTTAATTACTTATTTTGTTAAAGATAATAGTAGGAATGAAGCATATGGCTGAATTGCAAAAACAGAAAATAAGGAAAAATTAAAAATGATTGCTTGTGCAATCATTACATAATCCTCTACTATCTTTTTACAAAAACCCTGCATTTTACCCAGCATGGGTATCTCCTAGATCTTTCAGAGCATGGGCTAGAAGTGATATGCTGCAGAAGCACAAATTTGTGAATTCCTCGACCTTTATCCCTTTCCCAAACCTTTGTGATAATTATGGAATACCGCAATCAGAACTATTTAGCTATCTCCAGATTGTTAGGTGCAATTGTCAACTTAATTGCTTTCTAGTTTATATTGCTGTGCCAAATTTTAGCTCTTAAAGAAATAAGACACAGAGACCGTTCTCCGTATATCAGCTCCGAGCATGAAGTCCCGTGCTCAGCTTCTTCCTCTTTTTTATTATCTTATATAGGGTGGTTACAAAAGTATAGGTTTTAGCAAAGTTTCCATATAAGGTAACAAGCAGTTAATTTCAACATACATCACGCGATGGTCAGTCGTTTAACAGAAAACCACAAACTACAACCTTGCAACATATTTTGACACGTACACATAGAATGCAGAGAGAGAAATGAAAGAAAATTAAACAAAACTTAAGTAGAACTATAATCCATTAATTTCCAATCTTATCATTTTTCCCCCTTTGACATCATACCCTTCACCATTCTGGGTCCTTGCAAACAAGTGAACAGCCGATACTTCAAAGAGTACTATCCCTGACCGCGGGTTGTCAGAGGAGGATAAGTCTTCTCTATTTACCCTCATCCCTCAAATCCATACCAGCATCTTATAAGCAAAGAGAATAGAAAAGGGGTGATGTCAAAATACCCTTTTTATAATTAGAGTTCCTTAATATCTTTCTCTTTCCATTCTATCTGTTCGTGCCTTAATCTTCCTATATAAGCAACAGTTTATTATGGTAAGCAATACAAAAGCTAAAATTAGAATAAGCATCGGATTGAGCATCCAATTGAAAATACCCGTAGCTGTGGGTGACCATCCACTGAAAACATCGTACCAATGGTGGGTAGTTTCAGCTCTTATCTGTGAGGATAAATGTATTAATTTTCCTTTATCTATAACTGCAGATATTAGATTATTTTGAAGGGTATGTTCCTGTGTCTCTATATGTTTTCTAAGTATTTCAGACTCATTTAAGATTTGTTGTAAGGGCTCTAATGATATTATGAAAGGTGTAGTATCAGTAAGATTATCTACCGTCCATTCTTGATTGAATATTCTATGTGCATCTGGTTCAAAAAGGAAAGTTTCATTCTGCCATTTAAGCATTTTAACATTCTTTACACATCCTGAATAAGGAGCTGTTTTATTTAAACTTTCCATAGTTTCCTGATCATTTGTAATTAAACAAATATGTTGTGGTCCTATCTCCATAAATCTGTTTCCTACACTTACTGGTAGTCTCTGAAACTTACATATATTAGATTGATGTTTCAATAAGCAAGGTTCATAGACTGGAGAACTTCTTCCACAAACTATTCCCTTATTAGTTTTAGTACATAGACTTAGATCATGAGTCATGTTTTGTGTATCTACATAATGTCCATAGATCTCAGGATACCAAAATTCAGGTAGATCCTTCCCTATCAGGAGTGGCATTACTATTAACTTACACATTACCTCAATCCCTTCTACTTTATATACATCAAATCTTCCAGCACACCATCTTTCTTCACATTCAACTTCTTTTCCTGGTACTTCAAACCATGTATTTTCTAAATTTAAACCCTTGAAATAGGTCATCCAAGTGTGATAATTCCCCAATCGTAGCTCATCTCGAGCTCTATTAATTTGAATGTGATAAGATAGTGTAGAGAAAGCACATTGAGTAATATTTATGAACTTCTGATTTGCTTTCCACAACTCCAAACTAGCTAGTACTGTGTGATTAACCATAATATTGAGATATTTAGTTAACTGTACCTGGCTAATTTGTGTTTCAAATGTTGTAGGTAACCATTTGCTTGTGATTATTAAACTATCAGCTATGTGACTTCCTGCACGTTTCCACTTATTTTGTATCATTTCCATCTGTATCCCATTCATTACTCCCATTCCAGTTCCTGCAGCTCCCAAAACTGTATCATACCATTCTCGTCGATACCTACACTCTGGTAGCTGGGGAAAAGTTACATTAAATTTGATTTTTGTTTTCTGTTGTGATACCGAAACATTTATGCAAGTTTTAGGAATAGGAGTTAATACAGAGGATTCAAAGATGGTAGGTAGAGTGTCCTCTATCTTTATATCGAAACCATAATGTTGCCATTGTATATATCCTCCTATTTTTTACCTGATTTCCTTATTGGTACAAAATACCATGCTGCACAAATATAAGTTGCAGATTGATTTGTACTAATAGGACCTGTTAGATTGAATTGTTCACTTCCACTTACTGGTCTGGGACCCTTTCCCCTCTGTTGGTTCCTGTAGATTTGGGAATCTGGGGTAAAAAGTAACATTCGTGTTTTGTCAAATACTTCCCTCCACATTTATGTGGTGTGCTATTAAAGGGCCATGTTAAATTGTCCCTCCAATGGAAAGTTATGTTTACTTGTGCTTGTGACTTTGCTTTTATCCACACTACTGGTGAATCCACATTCTGCATCATGTAAAAAGGACCCTCCTGTCCTGACACTGTGAAATTTCCTACAGTATACCATTCATAGTAAGGATATTGCGTTATACTCTTATCTTGATTTATCCATCTAAGATCAGTACTGTTTTCATGTACTGTTACATTGATACCGGGAGTCCATGTGTAAACAAACGTTTGAAAACACTCAAGCACTATTATCATAGTTAGAAAGATCGTCATTCTGTTTCTCTCGATTCAGGACTCTTTTTGCAGTGTGATGCGTGGATCCAGGCTGCTTTACCCTCCAACTTGACCGATGTGGGAGTGGTCAGCAGTACTTGAAATGGTCCTTCAAACCGTGGCTCTAAAGCTTTTCTGGTATGTTTCTTTACATAGACCCAATCTCCGGGGCTCAGCGAATGAGTACCTGCTATTGAGTTAGGGTCTGGAAGAGAAGAATACACACTTTTGTGGATCTTAGTTAGATGCTGTTGTAATTGTATCACATATGCAGTCAAACTATCACATTGCAATTGCATACTCTGTGGAAAGTATAAACCTAGTCTGGGTGCATTCCCAAAAAGTATTTCATATGGGGATAACCCTGTTTTTCCCATTGGAGTATACCTTATGGAGAACAAAGCTAAGGGTAGGCATTCAGGCCATGGTTTATTTAACTCCTGCATAGCTTTTTGTATTTTTAACTTTATTGTCCCATTTACTCTTTCTACTGATCCTGAACTCTGTGGGTGGTAAGGGGTGTGGAAACTTTGTTGAACCCCTAACATAGCCATTACATTCTGCATGATTTCTCCTGTAAAGTGTGTTCCCCTATCTGATTCTATGGTTTCAGGAAGACCAAACCTAGGTATTAACTTTGTGATCAGTTTCTTCGCTGTGGCTTTCGCTGTGGCTGACTTCACTGGATAACTTTCTGGCCAGCCTGAAAATAAGCAGATGCACACGAGACAAAATTCAAATGGGCCGCTCTTAGGCATTTGGATATAGTCAATTTGCAGTCTCTGAAAGGGATACTGGGCCCGGACCTGATGTTTACGTGGGGTTTTCACTCTCTGTCCTGGGTTATTTAACAGACAGATTTGGCATGCAGCACAGTAGTTCCTTGCAGTACTACTGAATCCAGGGGCTAGCCATCCTTGGCTTACAATCCTATACATAGAATTGGAGCTGACATGAGTGGGCAAGTGGACAGCCGCTGCCATTGCGGGGTATAGAGAGGCGGGTAGACATATTTTGTCTCCCTCTCTCCATACATTGTCAAGGCCTGGTGCAGCTCCCTCCTTAACCCAACGGTCCTTCTCAGTAGTCCCTGCTTGTTCCTGTAGTTCGATCAGCTGCTGCCATGTGGTTTCGGGCATACTCACCTGTACCGTGGCTAAAGTCTCAGGGCTTACTTCCCCTAGAGCTGCCTTCTTTGCAGCTAAATCTGCAAATGCGTTTCCTTTTGCCTCAGTTGTTTTTGCGCTCGTGTGTGCCGCTATCTTCATAATGGCTACTCTTCTAACTTTTTGAAGATTGTTCAGGACTCTTTTGATTCCTTCACCATGTTTAACAGGTGTGCCTGCTGCTGTAAGGTAACCTCTAGCTTTCCATATGTGGCCATAATCATGTGCCACACCGTAGGCGTATGCAGAATCAGTGTAAATGTTCCCTTCTTGTCCCTCTAAGTGTTCTAAGGCTTTTTCTAAAGCTGTTAGTTCCGCTTCCTGTGCAGACATGTGTGCTGGTAGTGACTTTGCCTCAATTACCTGTGTGTCCGTTACCACAGCATAACCTGTGTGATATTTACCTTTGTCATCGGCAAATCTACTACCATCTATGTACAGTGTGTGTTCTGCATTTGCAATGGGTGTGTCTGTGACATGTGGGAACCCCGTGGTCTCTTGTTCCATAAGTTGAAAACAATCGTGTTCATCAGATGTTATGTCATGAAATGAAAGTGTGTCAGAATCCTGAGTTTCTTGTGCTGTGCCTTCACCATTACTCCCCCCTGTCAAATCTGTCTGTAAGGGTAAAAGTTGTGCTAAGTTAAAGGAAGTGCATCGCTGGAAGGTAACATTGGGAGGTAGGAGCAAGGTGCATTGCAGACGCAGCTGCCTCGCCATTGATATGTGTTTTGGCTGAACTTGTGACAAGATGGCGTGTATGTCATGTGTGGTATGTACCACTACAGGATTGTCTAAGACAATTTCTGAGGATTTGTCAATGATAATTGACACTGCTGCAACTGCTCGTACACAGGACGGTGATCCTCTAGAGACAGGATCGAGAGCCGCTGAGAAGTATGCTACCGGCCTTTGTTTGATGTGTTGTTGTGTCAACACCCCTGTTGCGTGTCCCGTGATTTCAGCAATGTACAAATGAAATGTTTTGGTATAGTCAGGGATCCCGATCGCAGGTGCCGAAATTAGTAACTTTCTTAAGGTGCTAAAAGACTTATGACCTGCTTCTATGAGTACATAGGGTACTATTTTCAAGCAATCATATAATGGCTGCATCAGAGAACTGGCATGTGGTATCCATTGTCTACAATATGACACTATTCCCAGAAACATACGAAGTTGCTTAAAGTTGCGTGGGACATTCATTTGTCTTATGGCCTGGACTCGTTCTTCAGTGAGGTGTCGAGTACCCTGGGATATACAGTGGCCCAAAAAGACAACCTTTTTCTGGCATACCTGTAACTTAGTTCTATTCACTTTGCACCCTTTTTCAGCCAGGAATTGTAACAATGATAGAGTGGCTTTTAAACAAGTATCGTTATCCAGACAACATAACAATAGGTCATCTACATATTGCAACAATACACAAGTGTCAGGTGGTTGCCATTCCCCCAACACTGTCTGTAGGGCTTGCGAGTATAGAGTTGGCGAATGCGCCATCCCTTGCGGTAGGCGTGTCCAGGTCAACTGGCGGTTTTTGCGACGGAACGCAAACCACGGTTGACATTCCTTCGCCAGGGGTACAGAAAAGAAAGCATTAGCCAAGTCTATAACAGTAAATGAGGAGCTATCTGATGGTACTTCTGAAAGTAAAGTATGCGGGTTTGGTACTAGTGGCGTTATTGGGGCCAATATTTTGTTTACCGCCCTTAGGTCTTGTACCATTCTATACTTTACTGGGCCATCCCCCAATGTCTTTTTCTTGACTGGATACAATGGGGTATTGGCTGGTGACTGTATTTCTTTTAATGCTCCACTTTTGAGTAGAGCCTCCACTTGTAGTTCTATAGCTGCTTCCTGGGGCGCACTGAGTGGGTACTGTTTCTGCTGGGGGAGAACTGCTCCTGGAATCAGCTGTAGAGTAACCGGGGGTATGGGCAGAAGCCCAACGTCTGCTGGATGTGTTTCCCATAGCCCTTCCGGAAGGCTAGACAGAATTTGATCTATTTCCGGCGAGGGTGTATTGGACAGTTCTGGTTCTTCTTCTAAGCATTGTATTTTATTACAGATTTCTATACCCTCTGGGTCATCTCCTATTGCTAGGGTGACCATACCATCTGGATGATAAGTAATGTTTGCTCCTATTTTCTGAAGAATATCTGCTCCTAATAAATTAGTAGGGGCTCCTCTGGAAATCAAAAAGCGTGACAAAAACATGTGATTCCCTATTTTTACTTTTAAAGGTTTAGTCAGTGGGGCATCGGACAAAAGACCGTCATAACCACTTATGGGTATGGTGTCACGGGATGTCATGTGTGGAGGGACTACTGAATCAGATAATAAGCTGCGTGATGCTCCCGTGTCAACTAAACAAGGAATATGTTTACCTTCCACCTTCATCAACACGTGGAGCATTTTATTCTCTGATTCAGCTAGGACTGGGGCAAGTCATGCGGTCGGATCGTCCCTATCGTTGGTACGCCTCTGTCTGTTGTCCCTCGTGTCTCTGTCCGTGTTTCCTTCCTGTTCGTCTTTTATTCTTTTCCTACAGTCTCTTTTTATATGTCCCACCTTGTTGCAGTAATAACAGGTAAGAGGTTTACGGGAGGAATTCCCTCCTTCATTGACCCGGGCAACAGTGTTAACTCCCGGTGTCCTTCTGGGTTTAGTTTCTGCTAAATCAGCCTCTATGCCTTGTGCTTTCTGCAACAATGTTCCTCTGTCCCGTATGGCTCTCCATTCGGGAGTACATGCCTTCAGTTTGTCACCTATTTGGGGTACTAGTCCTTCCATAAACTGTCGATTGAAAGCCCTAATGGTGACGGGTAAGGCTAAATCTAGACCTTCGTCAGCCATCATGCTTTCCATGTTGAGGTAAAATTCTGTAACAGTCTGACCTGGGGCCTGTTTTATGGGCGCTGTCGAACCCCTTTCCTGCTGTTTCCTTTGGCAAAATTCTCGTAACTGATTAATAAACAGGGGTCTAGAGTCTATATGACGGGGGTGTACTCCTGGTGGATTTGCCGCTGGATCCCCTTGTGGTCTATGTGGAGCAATTTCATTCATAAATTGATTAAACATCGTTAGTGTCATTTTATGTCTACACAAATCTTCCCCATCTTGCCAAGCTGCTTCATGTGTGTCTAGTAATTGTGTCACGAATCTACAGAATGCGGCAGGTTTTGCTACGGGATCAGGAGCATTCTGTATTAATGCCATAAGAGTGTCAGCCGACCAAGGTGTCCATGTCCTCAGAACGACTTGTTGAGTCACTGTAGGTGGCTGTCCTGCTTGACCCGCATTTGGATTATTTACTTGTATTACCCTAGTCCGACTGTGGACTGGAGCTACGGACTCTGGTCTTTGAGCTCCGCAATGTACACATTCCTGTGCCCAGTCTGTATTCTGGGTACCGCATACTCGGCATACCCATCCCCTTCCTCTTAAGGAAGGATAAAGTTTTGGTCTTTCGTTACCCGGTGTGGTAATGGTATAAGGAGGTGGAGTACCTTCCGTTTTTACTCCATCCTCGGGAGCAGAAGGGAGACTCTTGCGTCGGACCTTCATGTCCCATCCACCCTGTTCATGACAATACTTCCATCCCTCCTCTTTAGCCCTGTTGGAAACCTTAATTAAACATTGTATTTGTGATACCCATCTGTTCTGCAGGACCTCTCCCTGTCTGTCTCTCTTTATATTCTCCCAACCTTCTACACTTAGCCCATTTTCTCCATCCATTCCAAATTTCTTGAGAACCCTATTCGTGCCCTGTGCCTTGTCCTTCCCATACAACATTGTAATTATGTCTTTAACAGCATAACATTTCTGAGATTCCTCCTGGGGTTTACCATGTGTCTGGCCCATTTTGACAGTCCTGCCTAGGTGGCGTTTGGATCACTTACTAAGTGTCTCGTTGCCTTCTCCTCCTAGGGTGCCAAAATACTAAAACTTTGTCTGGGGTACTTATTCTGAAACCGAACTACTTTTACACCCCAACCAGATAAATGCGACTACTAATACAACAGAAACAATAATCACAATCATCACTTGTAGGTGGCCAAACACATATGACTAGATCTCCGGGACTTTGTGGAGACCTTATTCCCTTCCCTTTAACATGGAATTTCTCAGCAATCGTTTCTTATTCCTGCTTTATTGAGGCAGTCAGGACTTATACTTTCAACCCGTTTTTAGGCTCATGAATCAAAAAGCGTATATCAAACTTAAGTGTCGGACCCCCCAAGTACTCTTACGAGTTAAGGGCGCATTCCGTTACTCATTGGGATGATATATGTTTCAATTCACACCATACAAACAGGGCTTATCTCAGTCACAACAGACAGATGACAAGGAGACAGACAAGAAACAACGGTAACATAAGTCAAATATTAAATTCAAGACTCGCTTACTACAGAGGTTGGTATTACCTGAAGAACAATACAGACAGATCGGGTGGGCACAAATCTAAGAAGCACAGAGTTTATAAGAAAATAAAGCTTTTCTTACCTGCGCAGGTTTTGTCTGTGGTTCCTGATGTGCCCGACCTCTTCGTTCCGTCCTTATGTTCGTTCGCCTCTTGTAGTTTCTTTAGCGAAGTCCCTGTTCGTGCGCCAGACTGTTAGGTGCAATTGTCAACTTAATTGCTTTCTAGTTTATATTGCTGTGCCAAATTTTAGCTCTTAAAGAAATAAGACACAGAGACCGTTCTCCGTATATCAGCTCCGAGCATGAAGTCCCGTGCTCAGCTTCTTCCTCTTTTTTATTATCTTATATAGGGTGGTTACAAAAGTATAGGTTTTAGCAAAGTTTCCATATAAGGTAACAAGCAGTTAATTTCAACATACATCACGCGATGGTCAGTCGTTTAACAGAAAACCACAAACTACAACCTTGCAACATATTTTGACAAGTACACATAGAATGCAGAGAGAGAAATGAAAGAAAATTAAACAAAACTTAAGTAGAACTATAATCCATTAATTTCCAATCTTATCAAGATCAAAAATGTATTTATGCCTCTTTTAACCACAGACCGTTCACTAACTAATTTAACTAACTTTGAAAAATATTGTAAAAATTACCCTCATGCTAGGGGCATAAGCTCGACCTTATATGTTCAATTGTTAGCTAAACCTGAAACAGTGAAACCAGCTTATGTCCAGAAATGGGAGGTGGACTTAGAACAAACACTGCAAACCACAGAATGGAGTCAAGTCTGGTTAACAATAGAGGTGGCCTTGCGGTTCGCCTGGCGGTCGGTTCGCGGCGAACTTTGCTCGTTCGCGATTCGCCAAACCGGCGGACTTATGGCGCTGTTCGCCATATTAGTTTACATTGTGAAGAACTTTGACCCATGACACATCCATCATGGGGTACAGGACAACCAATTGAGACATTTCAGCACATGGACATACCCCCTACCTTATAAATAGACCTGATCTGGCGGCCATTTTACATTCTGTCTTTTGTCAGTGTAGGGAAAGGACGCTGTGTGGAGCAGGGACAGTCAGTCTGTAATCACTAGCTATTACTATTAGGTCCACAAAAGCCCTTTTAGGGACTGGTATAGGTGTACAGTATATAGGGTTGTAATACACTAATAATATACTTTCTTTCAAATATAGAAAGCATATTATAGTGCACTGCAGTACTGACTGATTCTGTAGCTCTTTTCTCAGTGTAGGGACAGTTTCCTGTTTGGAGCAGGGACAGTCTGTAATTCACTAGCTAGCTACTATTAGGTCCACAAAAGTCATTTTAAGGACTGGTATAGGTGTACAGTATATAGGGTTGTAATACACTTATAAAAAACTTTCTTTCAAATATAGAAAGCATATTATAGTGAACTGCAGTGCTGATCGATTCTGCAGCTGTCTTTTCTCAGTGTAGGGACAGTTTGGTGTTTGGAGCAGGGACAGTCTGTAATTCACTAGCTAGCTACTATTAGGTCCACAAAAGCCCTTTTAAGGACTGGTATAGGTGTGCAGTATATAGGATTGTAATACACTTATAATATGTTTTCTTTCAAATATAGAAAGCATATTATAGTGCACTGCAGTGCTAACCGATTCTGCAGCTGTCTTTTCTCAGTGTAGGGACAGTTTGGTGTTTGGAGCAGGAACAGTCTGTAATTCACTAGCTAGCTACTATTAGGTCCACAAAAGTCCTTTTAAGGACTGGTATAGGTGTACAGTATATAGGTTTGTAATACACTTATAATATACTTTCTTTCAAATATAGAAAGCATATTATAGTGCACTGCAGTGCTGACCAATTCTCCAGCTGTCTTTTCTCAGTGTAGGGATAGAGTTTGCTGTTTGTAGGAGGGACAGTCTGTAATTCACTAGCTAGCTACTATTAGGTCCACAAAAGTCCTTTTAAGGACTGGTATAGGTGTACTATTTGGTGTGCAGTATATAGGGGTGTAATACACCTATAAAATACTTTCAAATATAGAAAGCATAGTATAGTGCATTTCCACTGTGCAGCATTGTGACTGCTCAGAGGTTCTGCAGCGATACTACAAAGAGTGACAAATGCAATTAGAAAAAAGTATTATAACTGTTGTGATAGACCAGTGGCCCCCAAAACGACAGATTGAAGCAGGGTGTTATATACGTTCTTCCACATATACTGCACTTTTTTAGAGACTTTTGTTACAGGGTCTTTTAAAAAATGACAGGCAGAGGAAGAGGCAAGCCCTTCCGGAGGGGTGGTAGGGGTAGGGCAGGAGCAACAGGCTTGAGCCAAAGTGGGAAGTTGCAGAAGGTGCGTTCGATTACGTCAAAGGATGCACCAGACTTGGTTGAGTGGCTTACTCAGCCTTACTCTTCTGCACCCTCCTCATCCTCTCGATCTGCACCCTCTTCACTCTCTGCTGTGTGCACCCTCAAAGACACTACCACCAATACCACCACCACCATATACCCTCCGCTTGAGTCACAGAAATTATTTTCCGATCCATCCCAAGACATTGCCCATGCACAGCCACTCTTGGCATTGGATCAGGAAGAGGAGGTAGCAACAACCGCCACTCAGCAGTCTGACGACAGTACCCAGATCAGCCCAAGGAGGAGGTTGGTCCCTGGTGTTGCTGCCTACTCCGAGATCTCTAATTATAGCAGTGGGGAAGGTGACGTTGATGATGATGTGTCTAGTGATGTCACGTGGGTGCCCACAAGAGAAGAAGAGGAGGGGAGTTCAGAGGGAGATATGGACCAGCAGATAGAGAGGAGAAGCAGGCTGAACTTACATTGCACAGGAGGGACAAACCAGACTGCTAATGTATCAGGAGCGAGGCATCAACCATGTATGGTCACATCTGGAGCTCCCAGGACGCCGCCACATGGCTCCGCAGTGTGGGCTTTTTTTAACGTGTCCGCTGCTGACAATAGTGTTGCCATCTGCAGCCTTTGCAGTCAACACATAAGTCGCAGTAAGCCCAACACTCACCTAGGGATGACCGCCTTAAGAAGGCACATGAGCTGCCATCACCGAGCCCAGTGGGAGCAACGCCGTCAGAACCCACAAAGCCACACTCCAGGCTCTCACCATCCAGCCTCTTCTACTTCTCCTTCTCCTTTCACCTCAGAATTGTCCTCCACTCCACCTTCCATCATGCCGTCCGCAGGCTTCCGTGGGCCAAATTCTCGAGTGTAAAAAAATGATGGCGCCGGATAACCCTCTTGCCCAACGGTTGACCGCTGGCTTGTAAGAACTGATAGCCCGCCAACTACTGCCATATAAACTGGTGGACTCGGAGGCCTTTCGAAAATTTGTGGCCATTGGAACACCACAATGGAAGGTCCCAGAAAGGAAGTATTTCTCACAGAAGGGCATGCCAGAGCTATATGGCCATGTTCAGCGGCAAGTGAATGTATCTCTGGCACACAGTGTCGGTGCCAAGATACATCTGACCACAGACACGTGGTCTAGCAAACACGGGCAGGAAAGGTATATAACTTTTACTGCCCACTGGGTGAACCTTCTGACGGCCGTCAAGCATGTAACCCGTGGAACCCATGTAGATTTGGTTTTATCACCACAGATTGCATGCAGGCCTGCCTCTTCTTCTCCTCCTCCTACTCCATCCTCCCTCTCCTCCTCGGCTGACTCCTCCTTTTCTGCTGTTAGCGTCTCTTCCGCTACGCCGCCCAAGATCCCAAGAACTTATTTGACATGCCAGGTGAGACATTTCCATGCTGTGCTGCATCTGTTGTGCCTGGAAGCCAAGAGCCACACTGGCCCTGCACTCCTTTCAGCTTTGCGTTCACAGGCAGATCAGTGGCTAACACTGCTCAATTTGACAGTTGGTAAAGTGGTGTGCGACAACGGTTCCAATCTGCTTAGCGCATTGAAACAGGGCAAAATTACACATGTGTCATGCATGGCACATGTCTTAAACTTGGTCGTGCAGCGATTCGTTGTCATATAGCCTGGGGTCCAGGACATCTTGTGGCAGGCAAGGAAAATCTCGGCCCATTTCAGAAGATCTTACACGGCCATGGCTCGCCTTGCTGACATTCAGCGGCGACACAATCTGCAGGTCAGACGTCTTATTTGTGATTGCCCAACACGATGGAACTCAACCTTCTATATGCTTGATAGGCTGCTCCAGCAGAAACATGTAGTTAATGACTACCTGTACAAACTCTGTGGCAGAACAGGTTCTGGGGAGCTTGGTTTTTTTTCACCGTGCCAGTGGCTGCTCATGTGCGACGCATGCAGACTTCTGCGGCCATTTGATGAGATCACCAAACTAGTCAGTCGCAGCCATGGCGCCATCAGTGACATCGTACCTTACACCTTCTTTATGGAGCGCGCATTGCGTCATGTCATTGATCAAGCCGTGGAGGAGCAGGAAGATGAGGAAGTCGCAATGCTGGATGAATTCCCGGGGGGGCTACTCTATCTGAGACAGTCAACAACAGGAGTCTGAAGAGGAGTCAGTGGAGGATGGTGCCAGGGCGGATGAGGAGGAGCAAGAAGAGCATGCTTTAAACCTTTCTGGGATCCCTGTTGTTGTCCATGGATGGGGGGAGAAGAACAAGGAGGACAACATTATCCTGGATGATGAGCAGGAGCCAGGCCACCACACCGCTTCCAGTTTAGTGCAAATGGGGGCCTTCATGCTCCAGTATTTTAACAGGGACCTCCATATAAAAAGCATAAAGGTCAAGGACCAGTACTGGGTGGCAACGTACTTAGACCCCCGGTACTAACACAAAATGGTGGAAATGTTACCACCATCACAGAGGGCTGTCAGAATGGAGCACTTCCAGGCCTTGCTTAGAGAAATGCTGCATTCTGCTTTTGCGTGCACTGGCAGAGGAATTCCCACTCCCAGAGAAAGAGTTGCGGGTACCAATCCAACAGCGCCTGCAAGAAGAGGGCGGTTTGAAGATGTGTTGGACACTTCTGATATGAGATCATTCTTTCAGCTGACCCAACGACAGGTGTCATCCAGATCCAGCATCAGGGAATGCCTAGAACGTCAGGTGTCCTACTACATCGGGTTAATGGCCGATGTGGACGCTCTGAGAAGTGATGAACCCCTGCACTACTGGGTGGGCAGGCTTGACCTCTGGCCAGAGTTTGCACAATTTGCAATGGAACTGTTGGCTTGCCCCTTGTCCGGTGTCCTGTCCGATAGGACGTTCAGCTCAGCAGGGGGAATCATGACCGATAAGCGCACTCGCTTAGCTCACGACAGTGTTGACTACCTCACATTTATAAAAATGAAGGAGGCATGGATCTTGGAGGAATTCAACACATGTGAACAGTAGACCATGTATGTGCATAACTCTATAAACGATTTATATAATCTAGCACACGGACCTTTTTTCTACCTTTGGCTCACTTGTACAAAAAAAGCACACTGTACTATATGCCTGTACCCTCCTGTTTGAAGAGGTTGAGAGGTGTCATATTTTTGGGTCCCGCAGCGAGTTGCTGGTGTCAGTGCTGGTGTCAGTGCCCTCTATCTCGGTGCTGGTGTCAGTGCTCTCTATCTCGGTGCTGGTGTCAGTGCACAGTCTCTATCATGGTGCTGGTGTCAGTGTTCTATCTCAGTGCTGGTGTCAGTGAGGGAGATAGCAACGGAGAAGCCAATCAGCAGGCAGTGCTAGCACCATGACTGAGGATTAGCACTGGACTGGCACCTCTGGACCACCTCAGTAAAGCCCTGCATAGGTGGGGGTAAGGGCCGGGCAGAGAGAGGAATCAGGGGCTCAAGCACAGGTTGACACACTGGGACACTGACACAGGACTGCGCTGCTCTGACTGTGGCACTGATTATATCCTGCACCCCCTTCATAGCCTGGCCTGACCTTGCCTCTCCTCCATGGCCTTCATGCGCTCCTAAATTGACAAAATTTCACAGATAAAAAAAGAATGCTTGTCGTTGTTGATCCCAGATTCACTTAATACTTCTGGTATGTCAGTGTCCATGTTGTGGGACTATGTGTGTACAGCTAGTAAGTATTTTGTGGAGGTTTTTAAGGTTCGCCTGCCATTAAAGTGAACATTTGGGCACGTTCGCGGATCGCGTTCGCGAAATGTCCCGTCGGAAGTTCGTCCATCACTAATTAACAACCAAAACAGCCTCTCCCAGTATATTAGTGGTAGAAGCAAATTATAAAGTACTAATAAGATGATACCTTGTACCGGCTAGAATAGCGAAATATGTGCATAACTACTCATCAGATTGTTACCGTGGATGCGCTGAGTTAGGAACACATTTCCACATTTGGTGGTCATGTCCCAAAGCTCAAATTTATTGGAATGAGATCTTTACTATAGCATCTAAAATGTTAGGAATATCCATTACCCCAGATCCCTCAATGGCACTCATCAATCGAAAGCCAGA
The DNA here is from genome assembly GCF_037356315.1 of Lithobates pipiens. NCBI lineage: Eukaryota > Metazoa > Chordata > Amphibia > Anura > Ranidae > Lithobates > Lithobates pipiens. The sequence goes on along the minus strand of NW_027507764.1, from coordinate 328,794,036 downwards.
CTTTCTAACACATACCCAATTTAAATTAATTGTTAATTTATTCACCGCAGCAAAACAAACACTTCCAAGAGCCTGGAAATCCCCTTCAATGATTGTGGATGAGGTAGTGAATAGGATGAACAACACCATGACGCAAGCCAAAATGGCAGCTCTTGAAGCTGACACGCTTATCAAATTTGAAAAAGTATGGCATCCGTGGATAAAAAAATTATTTACCATCAAATTTTAACAAAGAAGTTCTATTACCATGGTAGCTGACCCGATGGGTAAGTGATTACAGTATATGGATTCTGAGTGATATGGTGGCCCTCGACTCGACCCTGCGGACCTCTCTTCTTCCCTTCCTAGTTTCTTCTCTTCCTATCTTTCCTTTCTTCTCTATCTATTCCTATTATGATTTTGAAGCTCTTTCCTACTTCAGAAGCTAATTCCTCTAATAAACCATACCATTAATATGCGTTATTGTTATAGTAGTAATTATAGTTAAATATATCATTTACATTGTATTGAATATATAACTCTGAGCTTCATTACTTCTGTTGTATAATATGTACTTAATCTATTGTCAAATAATCTATTGTATGTTCAATAAAATCTTTTTGACAAGGAAAAATGATTGCTTATTGTTCATATTTATAAACTAGGGCTATGTTATATAGCCCTTTGGGCAATAGATAAGATGTGTTAATGCAAATGTATAGTTTAGGAAACAAACACAATTCCTATTTATGTACCGTGTACAACAGTGTGTGGTGTCCAGCTTGCAAAGAAACAAGCATACAGTATATTGTTATGAAGAATTAGTACAGCAATATTTGACTTGGTTAGTTTTGTAGCTGAAAGCTGAGGTTAAATGTAAGCTAAAATTATTTTAGGCCAATGGTTAAAAGTTTCTCTGGGGTAAAAAAAAAAAAATGGTCAAGTATAATGCAATACATGTTTATTATGTCTTTTTGTGAACAGTTGAACTCTAATGTTAGACATCAAAGACATATTTGACATTTGTCCTATAGCAATAAAAATATCAAATTTAGAAATATGAAATACTGCACTTCACTTGTCAAGATGAGTCACAAATCCTCAACACAAATCATATAGTTGAATGAGAAATACAACCATAAAATAGCTTCTGAAAGGAAAAAATGGCAGAAGATAAAGATAGCAGTGTCATGAGGCAAATAAACTTTAAAAAGGATGACATACATGCAATATTTTTGGAAGCTGACTGATAACTGCCCTATCAGTGAGATGGGGAAGTGATCTCCAATCAGTTATTCATCAACCCAGCAAGAGAAACTATAAAACTAATTTCTTTGTAAAGATTACTACATTAAAATTGTCTTGTGTTCTTTGTGTCACACATAGTGCTATACTAGACTATCACCTTCCAGTTTAAGATACAGACAGCTCTAAAGCTGGCCACACATGGCTCAGTTTTTCCGTTCAGCCAGTGGGCTGAATAAAAAGAATGGAACCAAATCCCCTATCCACTAATTTGAGGTGAATGTGGAAATCCTGCCCACTGCGTGATTGCCTTCTGGCGGTGGAGGAGTCAACTGGAATCCTTCGCTGTCAGAATACACTGAGCAGTGCTGTAGCATTTTATTTGTAGAACCTGTCATTTTCTTTGAGTGTCCCCCCAGCTGCTTGCTGGGGGGGCACTCAACAGGAGCCAGGGGCCAGGAGCACTCAAGAGGGACCCGAGAAGAAAAGGATTGGGGCTGCTCTGTGCAAAACCATTACACAGAGCAGGTAGATATAACATGTTTTTTATTTTGAAACTCAAAAAAACAAAACTTTAGTATTGCTTTAATTACACTTTTCTGGTGGCAGTTTCTTTTAGAACTACCTGCTTCTAATTCAGGCAGTGACATGACCATCATGGGTGACAAATTCAGGTAGTCCTAACTACTGCCACTTTTAACCTGGCACTTTAAAAAAAAAACAGGTTCCTAATGAATTACCACCAGTTCACAGATTAAGAAACTGGCAATAATTAAGACCAACTTTGAGTTGGCATACAGAGATATGCCAGTACTCAGAGTGGGCATGTCTGTGCAGGGAAACTGTCATATATATATTTTTTTTTCCATAAAGATTTTATTAAGGTTACAATATAGGCAGGTACAGATATGTACAATTTAAACAGGTACAGCGTACAATACAAACAAAGACATAACTTATGAAACGCCCGGAGACATCTCCTGGGTGTACCCAGCTAGAAGTAGGGGGGGGGGGGGGGAAATGCCCGTTCCAAAAGGTATGCTAGCCTTAGTTCAAATGTCACTTTGTGTGGATATTGGCGTTGGAGGAGGTGACATGGACGGCTACCAGCGCACGTCCATGACGCCAGCGTATAAGTGTGCGGGCCAGGGAGGGGAAAGAGAAGCAGGAAAGAAAGAGCAAAGATATAGGGAAACAGAGCAATGGGGGTTGAGGGGGAGAGGAAGAAAGGGGTGTAGCACCTCGCCCAGTGTCCATAAGGGGGAGTAGGGAGGGGTTACAGGATCCCGGGGAAGGGTCTATGCACAAGTGGGGGGAACATGTCGTTTGAATTCTGTGGTAGTTGTAAAGTGAGACCAGCAGGCCCAGGTGATCGAGAATTTCTCCGTCCTTTCTTGTGCAATATGAATCAACTCTTCCATGTCACCCATCCTGGAAATGGTCGCAAACCATTTGCCAAAAGTTGGGGTGTGGGTAGTCCGCCAATGTCTGGGGATGCACAGTCTTGCGGCATTGACCATGTGCATGGCTAGGGATCTAAAATAAGCCCTTTTAGATAGAGATGTGTTGTGGAGGAGAAATTGCGCCGGTGTAAAGTCTAAAGTATAGGTGGTAACTGATAAGATGAGTCTGTGGACTTCCCTCCAAAAAAGTTGGATGCCTGGGCAGGCCCGCCAGATGTGTATCATCATCCCTACATCAGCGTTACATCTCCAGCAGATATTCGGGACGGCAGGGGAAAATTTGTGGAGGCGAGAGGGGGTCCTGTACCATCTAGTAAGGATTTTGTATCCATTCTCCTGGATAGCGACATTCATTGAGCCACCGTGTGCGTATTCGTGAATCCTAGTCCAGTCTCCAGGTGTTAAGGGGGTCGTTAGGTCCCTATGCCAGGAGGATTGCGACGGAGAGAGGGTCAAGTCGCCCGGGTCCAGAATAAGAGCATACAGGAGGGAGATGAGGTGTTTCTGAGGCGTCTTACGGTTGCATAAGTCCTTGAACAGGGTGAGTCGTCTCGTCCAGATGTCTGATACATCCTGGGTGGATAAAAAGTGGCAAATTTGTCGGTAAGTCCAGAACGAGAAGGACGAGGATCTCAAGAGGCTCTTAAGAGTGTCAAAGGAGGCAATCCTACCCCCCGGGTAGAAGTGATAGGCAAGGACGTCCTCAAAAGGCCATTCCCGCCGGAGAAAATTAGGTGAATTTCCAGGGGGGAAGTCAGGATTAGGTTAAGGGGCCCGGGGTCGGAGCGATAGGTATGCTGGCAGGGATTTTCTTGCATAATGTCAGGGAAGTATAGATAAACGGGTGCGTGGCAAGTGTTTGTGGCCATTGTTTCGGGAGCAGCCAGGGAAGAAGGTGGATAGGGACAGGGGAGAAAGCGTTTTCCAGAGAAACCCATAACTTATCATTGGGATGAATATTCCAGTCCGCAATTCTGGTGAGATGGCAGGCTACATAGTATTTATGGAGATCCGGGAGGGCTATGCCTCCTTTAGATTTGGGCAGCGTGAGGCGGGCATACTTGATCCTTGGGGGTGAATCCCTCCATAAAAAGGCAGAGCACGTCTTCCGGTAGGAAGAGAAGAAGCAAGGGGGTAAGGCCATAGGAATGGTTTGAAACAGGTATAGGAAGCGAGGTAGTACAATCATTTTGATCAAGGCCGCCCGGCCAAACCATGATACGTTTTAATGTTGCCAGTCCTTAAGGTAATTTTGGGTTTGGACCAAGGCAGCATGAAAATTGAGTGAGTAAAGGTCCGAAAGATGAGCGGGAGTTTAATACCTAAGTATGAGATCGCGGTACGTTCCCATTGAAAGGGAAAGGATTCTTGACAGTGGGCCACATCTTGGGAGGGTAAGGTGACATTTAACGCATGAGATTTGGTATAGTTGATTCTGAGGTTGGAGATCTTCCTGAAGACCTCCAGATCCTGAAGTAATGATGGTAGGGAGGTGCGTGGGGACGTCAGGGAAAGCAGAATGTCATCAGTAAAAGCGGAGACCTTATATTCCCTGCCCCCCACCGTCACCTCCCTGACATCAGGGTTCGCTCTGAGCTTGTTTAAAAGGGGCTCCAAAGTAAGGATATAAATCAGTGGGGAGAGGGGCAGCCTTGGCGAGTGCCATTGTTGATGGGGAAGGTGTTCGATAGGTGGCCATTAACTCTCACCGCCGCGGTGGGGCTGGAGTACAATGCCATAATGGAGGCAAGCATGCCATCTCCCAATCCCGTTACTGCCAGGACTGCTCGCATGTAATCCCAGGCCACTCTTTAGAACGCCTTCTCAGCATCAAGGGAAAGAAGAAAGCCTTGGGTTTTGGAAGAGGTGAGCCAGTGATGTAGGTTTAAAGCACGGGTGGTGTTGTCCCGGGCCTCCCTGCCGGGGACAAAGCCCACCTGGTCATTGGGAATTTAATCGGGAATCAGGGGCAGTAGCCTGTTCGTGAGGATCTTAGCATAGATTTTTATGTCTACATTCAACAGCGATATTGGCCTGTAGTTTGCTACCAGAAGGGGATCTTTGCCTTCCTTAGGTATTACGGAGATGTGGGCCCTTAACATCCCACCTGGCTGCACTAGTGGATCGGCCAAGGCGTTAAACGCGTGAAGGAGGTTGGGGGAAAGAATATCTAGGAAGGTCTTGTAATATTGAAGTGTGAACCCATCGGGTCCCGGGCTTTTGCCGACTTTCATTTGTTTCAATGCTGTATCAAGCTCGAGGGGTGAAAACCGTGCTTCGAGAGATTGCACGCATTTGGGGGGATGGTCTTAGGGCCATGGAGGGAAAGAAAATCCGCGATAAGAGTGTTGTGTGCGTCACGAACGGTCTGGGATTGTCGGTGTGGCTGAAGGTTATAGAGTTTGGTATAGAAGTTTTCAAATTAGTTTGCAATGTCCACGTTTTTGGTTAGTAGAGAGCCCTTGGGGGTATGTAAACTATGGATAGTGGGGGACAGTCTGGCAGATTGGACTGAGCGCGCCAAGAGGCGGCCACACTTGTTGCCTTGTTCATAAAAGATCCTTTGGCCAAGGATATATCGTCTCTTAGTACGCCTGCCCAACTCTTCTGCAAGTAGAGTGCGGGTGTGGATCAGGTCTTGGAGGGTAGTCTAAGCTTGGGATTGTTTGTGAGACAGTTCCAACAATTTTAACTGTTTCAGAAGGGTAGACACACGTTCCTGGTGCAGTTTTTTGGCCTGCGAGGACATGGCCAACAATTCTCCTCTGATCACGCATTTGTGCGCCTCCCAGAGGGAAATCGGGGAGACAACGGATTCTGCGTTCTCTTGGAAGTATAGCCGCAAACGTGTGCGTATACGTTCCAGGGCGAGGGGGTCTTTAACTAGAGCTGGGTTGAAACGCCAAATTTTTGTTTTGGGACAGGATTCGGGGAAGGATAATGTGAGCATGATAGGATGATGGTCAGAGAGGAACATGGGTTCAATGGAAGAGTGTTGTAAGAGGGGGAGGTCGGTCTGGGACAGAAAGAAACAATCAATTCTGGAATATTTTTGGTGGGGGGCCGAAAAGTACTTGTAGTCCTTAGTAGAGGGGTAGAGGGTGCGCCAAGCATCATGTAGAGATAAGGCTTGGAGTTGGAATTTAATCTGGCGTAAGGCTTTGTAGGTCAGCGAGAATGTCCCATTAGACGTATCCAGCAAGGGGTTCAGGGGCACGTTGAAGTCTCCAGCCAGAAGGAGCATTCCGCTCTGGAAGGAGGTCAGAAGGGTGCAAATTTTGCGGAAAAAAGTAACCTGGAGTTCATTAGGGCAGTAGATGTGGGCTAACGTGATCGGTGTGGATGCGTATGTACCCTTGAGGAAGACATACCTGCCCTCTGGATCTATCAGGGAGTCGGTCAAATGGAAATTAGCATGCTTGGAGATGAGGATAGAGACGCCCTTCGTCTTCACGGCAGGATTGGTGGCATGGAAGGCAGACCTGTATATGTGGTTCGACAGCTTAGGAATGGCATCAGAACGGAAGTGTGTCTCCTGTAGGAGAATAAAGTGAGCTTTGAACTTGGTTAGAGAGGAAAGCACCTGGGACCTCTTTTCCGGCAAATTGAGACCCTTTACATTTAGGGATGCACATTTCAGCTTCAAAGGGCTACTAACTGGAGGAGAGGGCTGCATCGTAAGAGGTCAACAGAGAAAGAAACTGTTGCCCGGGGGTAAAGGTATAAGGTTCTAAACGGAAGAGAAAGGGGCGGGGGCTACACCCCTAGGGGAGAGCGGGGAGGGGGGCGAAGAGTGGAGTGGAGTTAATAAAGAGGGGGAGGAGGGGGGTTGGAAGAGTCAGGCAGGGAAAGAGGGCAGGGGGGGAACAAGGGAAGGGGTAGGGAGGGAGAGAAAAAACAAGAGAAGGAGATGGAAGGGGGAGAGAAGAAGGAGGCAAGGGTGGGGATCCGGGGGAGTGAGGTACCAGAGGTAGGGTTAGTCCAGCTACCCACCTAAAGGGGTGAACGGGGGAGTCTGGTATGTCAGCCTGATCTCAGAGAGATCGCTGTGTGGGGACCGTGAAACAGGCGGGGACCGCAGGATGGCCGCGGTGTGAGGGGGTGAATGGAGCTAAAGGGGACTCCACCTACACTAAGGTGGGTCCAAGCATAGTGGGGAGCCTACCAAGAAAGGGGAACCTGAGGAGAGAACGTGCATTTAAACAGTAGTAACAAGCCTTGAACACTATATAACTTAGCCTATAGAAATAACGGGCTATAAGCCACAGAGCATGAACAGTATGAACCCATTGCAAAAGACAGTTCGGCCTACAAACAAAACATATTACCAAGCTGGAAGGTAGCCAAAGAAAGGGAGGCCCGTGGATTGACCTGCTCGAAGTACCAAACCCTCCAGAAAAAGGCGAATGATAACACCCAACCGAGGTTGGAGTGTAAGACCCTGGTGGGAGGGGAGGGAGGGGAAGAGGAGAGGGAGGAGGGGATGGTGGGAGGGGAGGGAGGGGAAGAGGGGAGGGAGGAAGGGATGGTGGGAGGGGAGGGGAAGGGAGAGGGGGGGAAGGGAGGGGGAGGGGAGGGCAGGGGGAAGGGACAGAGGAGGGGGCAGGGAGGGGGCAGGGAGGGGGCAGGGAGGGGGAGAGAGGGCAAGGGGGGAGCAGGAGCAGCCATGGGGTAGAAGTCCGGTCCAGAGGGCGGGGCAAGGACAAGTGCAGATCGTCCAAAGTCATCCCAAGGAAAGTGCTAGGCAAGTGGGAGCTGGGGAAATCAACAGAGACTAGGGCTCACACCCTCCCAGCTACCATCAGGGGGGTGGGTGGAGAGCCAGATGGGCAGCTTGGACTGGAAGAGGGGAGGGAGGCGGGGACCTACCCCCTCAGGAATCGTGGGGCTCACCGCACCCCAAGACCCCTGAAGGTGGTGAGCAGAAAAATACAATAAAAATAACAATCACAAGGGCGGTGTATCGTGAGTCCATGGCGAGGAGTAAAAAAAAAAAAAAGAAAAAAAAGGGGGGGGGGAGTCCAGGCAGGGGTCCACGGTGGCATGGCAAGGTCTTCGCGGATGTAAGTACTACTCTGGGATACGAAGGTCGCTCAGCCCGCACAATCAGGTAAGACATGGGTCGATCCAATCACCTTCCAGGCTCCAGGGGGGCCGAAACGACAGCAAGCAGTGTGTCAGCACCAATGCCAGGGGGCAGGCTATGCAGATACACGGTGGCAGGTGCGGGGAAGGCTGCATAGGAAGGCGCACCAAAGTCTCGGAAGTCATATGTACGTTCGGGAGGTGGGGGGAGCCATTGATTGAGGAGGACGCCCTGGGCCGACAGTGATAACACAGTGGGGAATAAGGGAGAGGACAAGGCAAGTCCTAAGTGAAATGGGGGCAGGAGGGGTCGATAGGCTGGGAGAGGTACTCACGAACGGCAGGTCTCCAGCGACAGCAAAGTCCCTCAGTCCTTCAGAGCCTCACCTCTCACCAGCGGAGGAGAGGGGCTGCGTTGACGCAGGTCGCGGCGCAGCGGACGGGCATTCGGTGACATCGGTCCAGGTCTGCGATGGTGGGATCTCTGGCAAGCAACTTTCGGTGAGGGGTTGAGCGAGACAGGCCGCCAGGGTTCAGTTGGGAAGAAGATCGCATACCAGTCCGGAAGTTCGATGTGTGGGAGGTCGAGTTGGTCATAGAAGGCCGGAAGATCTTCAGGAGCACGGAGGAGGGCGGAGCACCCTCTGGAGGAAGCAGACAGGCCAAAGGGAAATCTCCAGCGATACTGAATGTTCCTGGTGCGTAAGGCCTCCAGCAGTGGTCGCAGTGCCTTCCTATTCTGGGGGGTGATCTGCGAAAGATCTTGGAACAATTTCACCTCCGCCCCATTAAACAATATACGGCCTCTTATGCGTGCCTTGCGAAGAATTTCTTCTTTGAGGGGAAAGTTTACAATAAAGCAAATTATATCCCTGGGAGGCTCAGAGTCCGTGGGCGGAGGACGGAGGGCATGATCAGCTCTTTCCATGTCTATGGGGGAGTCCGCCGGGCGCTCCATGAGGTCATTAAATATGGCACACAGGGTAGATTGGATGGCGTCGGGCTCGACGGTTTCGGGGATCCCCCTCACCCTAATATTGTGTCGGCGTCCACGGTTGTCCAGGTCTTCAAGGTGCCTGTGGAGCTCAAACACTTGAGAGAGCTGGGAGTCATAGGCAAATTGTACCTGGCGAATAGCTGCAGCGTGAGTCTGGGTGGTCTGTTCTACACTGTCCATGCGGTGGGCCACAGTGAGCAAGTCCGCCTTGAGATCCGCAATCGCTGCTGTCACCGTACATTTAATGTCCTGGGCAACCTTCTCCAGGTCCAAGAGGCTCGGGGGGCAGATAAAGACGCTCCTGGCATGTGAGCGGGTGGCGGTTCGTCAGGCGAGGCCGGGGATTGGGCCTGTATAAGCGCGTGTGCCTGGTGTTTCTGCGACCGGAATATCTCCGGAATATGTCTCCCCTGCAGGGTCTGGGAATCCTTAGGGGTGCGGGAGGTAGACAAGCTTCTAGTAGACCTGTGCATAGCAGGAAAGGGTGGTAGGCTCCCGTATGTGCAGATTATATGTCCCCAGAACGCGGGAGCTCCCAAGTTAGGCAGCCATCTCGGTCTCCGTCCAGGCCACGCCCCTGGGGAAACTGTCATATATGTGACAGCTTGCTACACAGGACTCTGTCTCTAGCCCCATTAAGCTTTTGGCTGGGAGATTCCCCAGCCAAATACAAATGTAAACAAAAAGGTTAGAGGTAGCGGTGATGTCATTACCCCATTCTGGCTAACAGATTTCTAAAGGGTGTCTAAGACATCTTTTATAAATTCTGCCCCATGTAGCCAGGTACACATTGTTCAGGTAGTTAACAGGGTAACACCTGTCAATCCCTAAAAGGCCTAATAACTTTGACTTTTAGTATTTTATAGTAATCCTCAACAGATAAAGCTAAAAATATAATAAATGTACATCTTTCATGATTTAGGCTGCAGAAGTATTCTGCCAAATACTGAGGTTCTTGCACAAGTACAATCATGACTGGTTCTCTTTAGAAAAAAAGTTTGCTTTGGCGACGTCCACAGACTTTTAAAGTGGAACTATATTCACCCTGAATCCACTGATGCTCCATCCCAGAACTCCTAGATCCATCCCTGATCTCCAGTCATTATCATTGGCCAGGTAAAGATAACGTCACTTCCGTGCATGTCATTTGGGATGGACAGGCAGATAAGCATGTCTCTTCTGCATGAAAAATCCTGCCGGTCTGCCCATTTTCATTTACTAACATAAAGTTCAATTTTAAGCACTAATGAACAAAACAGTGGCAGAGCCTGCTGTTAAACTGGATGTACATCAATATACAGCAAGATTTCTGGTTACTTGTGGAAATATAGTTGAAATCAATATTGTTTGCCTTAGCTAAAATGATAAAACATTTTTAAACGTTATGCATTTACAGTAGGTAAAGTTTAATGTTTGTATTTCGAAAATTATTATTAATTACAGTAAGCTGATTGTTTTAATAGATTTTTAGAATAATTTGGAGAGTAATTATAACCAGATTCACAAAATACAGATTGGTTTATATCCAAAGTATAAATATTTAATCTATCGTTTTTATTTTCAAAGCTTATTACCACCCTCTGGTGGACATTTTATATTTATTTTATCTGCTGTTTAGATACCTATTCAGTATGCAATATTCAGTCGTAGAATTCATCCACGGTTGCCCAATATGTGTAGAATGTTTATAACCTAACTTGTACTTAACAGTAACAGTCTTATTATCCTGTAGCATGGTTAGTGTACAATAAATGTTCTCTCTGCCCTGGACATTTTCTTATGAATGAAGTTAGAATAAAGTGTATGTTAAAGAAATAATATGTGCACCAGAGACCTCAGCTCATTCATTTCAGTGGTGTTGACTCCCACCAGTGACTGTACCGATGCACTTGTTCTTCAGACTTCAGCATATATTCTGTATCATGCAAAAAAAAAAATTTAAAATTCCCAGTTCAGGCTTTCTAAATTCTTAATTGGAATAAATAAAGTTTAGAGTGTTCTATTTTGGTTTTATACCTGAAAGAGAATATGGGAGACATGCTTGGCACATCCAAACTAAATATTCAGCATCTAAAAGAATTGACAGCTTGATGCTGAATCAATAACTAAAAAAACATCAAAATTACACATACCCTAATATGGTGCAATCTGGCAGCACTATAACCGTAAACCATGTTATGGAGGCGATGCTGCAGTATGCTACTACTGTACTATCTCTTGATTAACAATGTGATAAACTGTATGCAGAACAACATTTTATTAGACTCCTTCCAGTTTCCATAAAACGTGGTTGGGTAAGATCTCATGCACGCTAGTTTATTTTAAATTCTGTTTCTCCTGAAGGAGAACATCAGCATTATAATCTCACCCAAGCTGCATTTTATCAAACCAGTTTAGGAGAGTTTAGCAAAGTCTAGCAGTGTTTGGAGTTTGGGTCTTTGTTTATTTCATTGGTCAGAATTGTAATTCATTCTGGCCAATGAAATAAATGCTGAAGTGCTCAACTCTCCACGCATTGGGGCACATTTAGGTGCTTAGGTGTTCTGCCGTGTTTAATGTTTTTCTGTCAAAACACTCCTCTTCTAAACGCGATTCTTCTACATTCAAGAGAGAAGAGTTTTACCTCCACTAAACTCTGCTATTCCTAAACTCTGATAAAAGCCTATGTGTGCTTTTATTGAGATGATTTCAGGGGCTTATGCCACGTACACACGATTGGAAATTCTGCCAGCAAAGTCTGATGTGAGCTTTTGGTCGGAAAATGCGATCGTGTGTATGCTCCATCTGACTTTTGCTGGCGGAATTCCCGCCAGCAAAAGATTCAGAGCAGGTCCTCTATTTTTCGGTCGGAAAAAGTTCCGATCGGAAATTCCAATTGTCTGTAGCAATTCCGACGAGCAAAATCCCTTAACATGTTCAGAAACAATTTGACGCATGCTCGGAAGCATTGAACTTCATTTTCTCGGCTTGTCATAGTGTTGTACGTCACCGCGTTCTTGACAGTCCGTGACCTTGTGTATGCAAGCCAAGCTTGAGCGAAATTCCGTCGGAAAAACCATCCAAGATTTTTCCGACGGAAATTCGGCTCATGTGTACGGGGCATAAGGCAAAAAAAACAAAAATTCCAAAAGCTCCTAAATATGAGACCCGAGTTTGCCTGGCTAAAGAGTAAAACGAGCATCTGAATCTCTGTGGCTTGGTTATCATTGTCATACACTACAGTTACAGAAGCGCCATTACGCAGAGATCTAAATAATTTGAAATAATCAGAATTTAAGCACAATGAAGGCACACACACAGGTTGAACTTTATGGACTATATATGTTACATAGATTTCTTGCAGGATCAGCCATAATAAAGAGGCCAGTGTTTTTGATGTCTTGTTCCAAGGAGTGGAGCATACTTAAAAATGTCTGGTTAAAACATTACATACTTTATTTCCTTGTGGATAGTACGGTCTGGTATGTAACTTTCTGAGTCTAGTGATCTATAATTCCAAAAATAGATGAAATTGGAAATTATAGCCTTGGTCCGACAATATTTTTTAGGAAATGTAGAGATCCATTTTACTGCAGTGATGGTTGTCATGTCTCTACTAAGCACCACACTGACAAAGTTGCAAAAAAATGACCAACAAATACAAGGCCATGTAACTTCTTCTACTGTGAGGAAGTCTACAGGTACTAATTGAAATTACTCCCTTGTGTTGATAACAAGCGGGTTGGTTTGCTCTACTGTCACTGAAATATGCACCCGCATGATGAAAAATTTGATAAAATGAGATAGCGGGAGTTTAAGGGATCACTAGTTGACAAACATCTCACTGCTCCATAGAGAGTTGCATTCATTAGTACAAAAGTCTATTGTGAAATTACATTTTACCTTAGCAATGTCCAGACCATAGGAAGTTGTAGCCAGCATTGTAAGGGCTTACTATTCTGGTTAACTCTACAAATGGTAAAAGTAAAGTAAATGCTTCTGAAATTATGTGCCACTGAATGTATAGTCAATGCACTTAGGCAGCTTGCAGGCAGGTTGAGTTGCCATTGAATGTCAGCCAGCCAAATACAGGCTGGGTATGACCACCTGAAGTGGCTATACACTCTATTGTCCTGCCTCAGAGAATCATGTATGCCAGGTTACCTAACTAGAAAATTGCTGCACCATGAAGTTGAGGACGGGTGCCAGGCAAGGCACATGTGTGCTGAAGGGCAGACAGCAGGTCGATGCCATTGTCAAACATAGCATGGGGTTAGCCACCTCTGGGCCTGCCCCTACAGAACTGACAGAATCTCTGACCTAGTGTTGCCTCTGTTTCCCAGGTGTACTAGCTGCAAAACAGTGTAGCAGTGTCTTGTCTCAGCCATTCCATCATTGCATAGTCTCTTGGTTGCTGGGAGGGGGGGGGGGGGGGCTGATGGTTCTAATGCCTCTTTTTAAACATTTCTGAATTGCTAGCAATGGTATTGTATTGCCGGAAATTTAAATGTAATTTTTTTTTCTTTATAAATGTCAGTTTTGTTACAGCAAGTACTATACACGGTAAAGATGCACTACTTTACAGGTAGATTAAGGGGACCCCCAGATTATTGTTTCGCTTTAAGCATTGTTAAAATATCTGTGCCTTTAAAATTATCTTTTTTAAACATTTTTTTTTCATTGGTACATGTCCCCCAGGGCAGTACCCGAGACCCCATACATTTTTTATGGCCAATAACTTCCACATAAGCCTTCAAAATAGGGACTTTTGATTTTATTTCATATCTGTGGAAGGCCAAAAAGGCTTTCACAGCAGACTCTATTGCCACAAGGGGGAAGGAACAGCCAATTTGTCCATTACCATTAGCAGAGCAACACCTTTAGTCACCACCACCCAGAATACCTTGTCTTCCTGATCACACTTTATAGCTTTTTTTTATAGATTTACAATGTACATTACATTGTTATCTGCAGTGCTTACACCCAATTTTGCAATGCCTGTTTTAAGGTTGTGGCTAAAAGCCCAAATTGATCACATGGGGCTTGATCAAGATTTGCAACTGCTGCACAGCCAAGCCAATCCTAAAGCATCAGACAGTTTCATATGTAGCACCCCATTAAGCTACTGGCATTTACATTTAGTTTTTGCCCTCCCTGTGCTCGGGGAGATCAACAATTGTTTGGGTAGGTCTGCTCTAGGCTCTGCTGGTGTGGGCTAGGTTACTTCCACCTGTCTCCAAACTTGCATATTAATGCTTCTCCAGCCAATCCCTGGTCAAGGTTGTGAGTGACCAGCAGGGGGCTGAGGGGATATAAATAGGCTGTAACCCAGAGCAGAGGTCTCTTATTCCTAGGTGAGTAGTGACATGGTGACATGGCCATGGCACCCCTGGAAAAGTTACCTGCAGTTAAAAGAATCTTTTATGGAGTCCCTGCTACAGCTTGGCTGGGGGACCTCTGTTCTACTCTCCTAAAGTCTTGGCAGAAGGTTTTGCTAAAGACAGGGATACAGGCAGTTAGAGTACAGAAACTGACCTATACTTCCGGTGGCTGCACAGTATTCAGGACACAGTGAGTACCAGCCTTCTGGACTTAGAGACTTTCCTTAGCTTGTTTTGGGATATTTACTTTAATACCAGTACACCCAGGACTGTATTCCTGTTGAAGAGTCCCTGTTTAGGATCCCCTGAAGTATTAGCATTAGTGTCCTCAACTGCAAGTTTTGAAGCTATTGGAGTATCCCTAGGCTCACCCTTACTCTATCCAAGTTCTATAAAAAAAAAAAAAGAAAAAGAGACATGCACCGCCTGTTTTCTGACTCGAGTGATTGGGAAATACTGTGTGCCTATCAGGGAATGGAACCTGGCTCTGCGCTACACATATTTGCTTTACAGCCATTGCAAATTGCTGTAGAGACTTATCTCAAAAAGTCTGAGTGAAGAATATTTTCTGAAGTTTGACTCTAGAACTAACCTTACCATGTAAGCTTTTCAACCATGCAGCTATCCTGTCTAAATCAGGTTATACTTGGGCAGGTTTTTTTGTTCAACCAGTGGGTTGAACAAAAAAAAAAAAACTGAGAGATCTCCACATCCACACAAACTATGTGCAGTGCAGGGATCTCCGCCGCCACACTATTGTATTATCACAGTGGGAACTCCATCCCTGTCAGAATACACAGATTAGCGCTGTAGCCATTGGCTGCAAGCACTGATCAAATGCCGTTTTTTTTTTTTGCAGCAGGACCATTTGACAGAAGCGGTCTAACAACCTACTTAACCACTTCAATACTGGACCATTTCACCCCCTTCCAGCCCAGACAAATTTTCAGCTTTCAGCGCTGTCACACTTTGAACGCCAATTACTCAGCCATGCAACATTTTAGCCAAATTAAAACATTTTTTTAGACAGACAGAGCTTTCTTTTGGTGGTATTTAGTAAAAACTGGGCGTTTTTGTTATATAACTAGAAAAATAACAAAAATTATAAAAAAACACACATTTTTTGTTTCTGTTATAAACTTTTGTATATAAATAATCTTTCTTCATAAATTTAGGAAAACATGTATTTTAATACATTTCTTTGGTAAAAATAACCTGAATCAGTTTTTATTAGTCTGTGTGAAACTTATAGAGTCTAGAAACTATGGTACATACATATCTGAAAGTAGATCAATCCTGATGTACTGATGCCCTAATATGCTAGGACAGCAAAAATACCCCCCAAATGACCCCCGTTTTGGAAAGCAGAAATCCAAAATTATTTTGTAAGGGACAATGGTGAGTTTTTTGAAGTTGTGATTTTTTTGTCACAAATTTTTGGAAAATGAAAAAATAAATAAAACTTTTTTTTTCACACTTATAGGCAGGTTGCTTACTGTGTGTATTTAGTTATCATTGGCTGCCCGGGTTGGAAGGGAAGGGGTTAATGCTTGTGCCACCTTTTCTTGCGTGTTTATGGGTTTTCCTCTGGGCTCCCTCCTGTGTGATATAAAAAGAAGAGGCCTGAATCTGACAGGAGGACCTAAAACAAGGGAAACCTGAAACAAGGGGAAATGTAAAATGAGAGGAAACTTAAAACAAGGGGAAAAACTAGAACAAACTAAGGGATCTAAAACAAGCTTGAGATTCATGGAAACTCAGAGCTATGTCTCAAAAAGCTTGCTGGTCAGCTTGAAGCTATCGGAATAGTCCTATGGATGTGAACTCTTTTACTCGAGTTATCTCCAGTTTGGACTCTTCCAAAAGATGTTACTCCGCTATAAGTAACCTGGGGCAGCAACAGTTAGGTTTAGTTAGGGAAAAGACATTGCTGCATGTTGTACATGTTCTGCAACAAGTTCAGTAAAGTTGTTTCCACTGCTCAAAGCCTGGTATGAAGTTACTCAATGGGTGCATATGTGGTCCTGGCATTTTGCAAAGGAACAGAAATAGCACATTGGGGTCTGTGAAATATCACTATAACAAAAGGTTAACTTGCAAGATAAAAATAAAAGGATAGGGCGCGCTATGGAATTTGTTAAACAGAGAGTATATATAATATAATGTAATGTAGGTAAGAGCAGCCTCTATTTTGTTTCCGTCCTAATGGATGGAACAGTAAGAAAAGTGAGGTAGAGAAAATAGATATGGCGCTATACCTTTTTGAACTCACTAAATATAAATGTCATAGAAATGTACAGATTTTTCAGCTTGCTGGCTAATGGTTTTAAACTCTAAAAAATCCTGAATGAACCAAGATATACTAAAATGATAAACCCAATAAATAATTTATCAGTCAATATTAAATTGTGAATACAAAAATGAATATAAATTTTCCAGCGTGCTGGTTAATAAATTAATATAATATAAAAAAATAATATAATATAAAAATAAGGGTGAAAATAGGAATAGGAATAAAAAATAATGTGAATTACACAATAAATGAATTAGATGCCTAAAATAAATGATGCTATGTATACTAAACTCAATCTATAATCAACAGTGAAACTTTAAAAAATATACTAAAAAATACTCAATGTGCCTGTGACTGTGGTGATGGCGTAACCAAGAGCTTTGGTATACAAATTCAATCAAATAACCATAAAGCAAAAACCAAAAAATTCAAATTTGTACAATTGTGAAACACAAGTGAAAAAATGAAATATGAAAAGTGCAACAAATATATACACACTGTGTTAAGTTTCGAAAAATTCCCAATTGTAGATATGAAAATTGGGAAAAAATACAAGAAAAAATAGAGATTTAGTCCATAATATAAAAAATATAAAAAATATAAGAAATAGAGATTTAGTCCATAATATAAAAGTGTAAAAAATAATAAATAAATAAATAATGTGAAAAAAATCTTGCAGCGACAAATCAGATGTGAAAGTCTAATAGGGTAAAAATTGAAAAATGAAAAATACAAAAAATGGAAATTTAGATAGTGAAAAAAGAGAGATTTTTTATGTATAGAAGAGGAATGGAGGGAGTAACTTCGCTTATCCGTTCGTGTTTATGAATTTTGCTCTCACCAGAAATACGACCCCGTCCGGGGTGGATCAGCCTCCACAGTATAAGCCACTGTGTCGCTTCTTGGGCTGCCTTTGCTGGAATGCTGGGGAGATCCCTCGTTCCTCCGTGGGGATGTTGTACCTCGTATTACATATGGTAAAAAAGAGGACTTTCCATGGTATAGTATGTTTGCAACTCAGTTTATTCGTAACAACTTAAAAGTACTCACATTTAGTACGATAAAACACGTATTTGTAAAAAAGCGTTCGGAACTTCCGCTCGGCTAGCACGCCGTTTGCACTGAAGGTGTACGTATCTGGCCACGCCCTACGCGTTTCGTCATTCAGACGTCATCTGGAGCGGCCATCTTCATACACCTTTCCACTTATATAGGGTGTAGTTACCAATCGCGCATGCGCGGAAATTAGCCGCCATGCTTGCTAAGGGAATCCCCATTGTTAAGCCTATTTCATGCCGGCTATGTAGGGAATGTATTATTGTGCCTGCTATTAATCAGCTGTAAATAGACGCAGATTGGGCTCTCCTCCTATATAAGTGGAATATATACTATGACATCCTTAATACTTCTAAATCGATATCAGCATAGAAATTCCAATCAATAGTAAAACAGTATCTATGAGAATCTATAAAAGGGAAAAGGGAAAACTGGAATACTAAAAGTGTGTATATGCTTTATCATACAGTATAAAGATGGAAACAGTTAACTAAAAATTACAATTAAAATTAAAATTACACTGAACGACGTCTCTGATGTGCAAGTAGCTACTTGAATTCTAAAAACATTGGCTATTCGGAATTTAATTCCAATGTGTGGTATGTTACCCAAGGGATAGGATAGGGAAAGGGAAATGAATATCATTCGGTCTCAATTAGAATGAAGATAAAATATATGTAAAAAAGGGGGGAGTAGAAAAAAATGTGTAAAAAATGTAAGAAATATACCCAGATTATGCATGTATGTATATATATATATATATATATATATATATATAAAAATTCATATATGTACATAAAATTGGGTTGTATAGAGAATATATATACCCAAAATGGAAGACATAAACATGCATAAAAATGTATAAAAATATGTAAAAGTATGTGAAAAGAAGGCACTAAAATGGTAGAATAGGATAGGATTATTAGTATTTATCTTTTAATTATTATTATCACGTTGGGCAGGAGAAATGGAATTAAAGTGTTGGGACATTAGGATATTAGAATATAAGTTTCTAGGTGCAACCTTATTGTTTATTCCCCTGCTATATATTAGTGTTCCAGGCTTTGTTGATTGTATTACATTCGACCCTGAGAAAATGTATTAAAAAATGGTTAAAAAATAAATAAATTGAAATTAAAAATTGGTTAAAAAGCAGTTAAGATCCAGATCTATATTCATTCCAGCAGGTTGCATAGTCTCCATATTGAAAATCCATCTGGTTTCGTTTTGAGAAATTTTCTTGGTCATATCTTCTCCCCTCCAAAGTCCTTTGATTTTGTCAATTGCATAAAAAATCATTTGTTTAGGATCTTGGTTATGAAAGTCTCTGAAATGACGCGAGACAATATGTTTATCGTATCCTTTCTTAATGTTCTTAATGTGTTCCTTAATTCTTACGTGTAATTCTCTTGTGGTTCTACCCACGTATTGTTTATGACAAGGACATTCTATAATGTATGTAACATGCGTACTCTTGCATGAAATAAGTTCCTTGATGTTGAATTCTCTCCCATTGGTAGTTGAGGTAAATTTAGTTATTTTTCTACTGGTCTTTTTACTTTTACGGCAGGGAAGGCAATGGCCACATTTGAAAAAACCTTTGAGGTGTTCGGCAATTTTAATTTGTCGTGGGGGATCAATTGTGTTTTTCACCAATCTATTTCTTAGGTTGGGAGCTTTCTTGTATATAAAAGAGGGATTGTTGGGCAGGATTTGTTTTAATACATCATCTGTTTTCAGAATAGGCCACCGTTTTTTGATAATCATTTCTATTTCTTTGTGTTGCCTATTAAAACCTGTCAGGAAGGCGGTTTCCATATTTTTGGTCTTCTTAGTGTTTATTTTACTATCCAACAGTTGCTTCCTATCCATTCTTATTACATTTTCTTTAAGAGCCCTCAGCTGGGCTTCTTTGTATCCTTTGTTTATAAACCTGTTGATGATGACTTCGGCCTGTTTATCAAAGTCTTCTTTTTTTGTACAATTCCTATACAATCTTACGAATTGTCCTCTGGGTATATTGCCAATCCACCTTGGATGGTGGCAGCTTGAGGTAGGGATGTATCCATTCCTGTCCGTGGTTTTAAAAAAGGTTCTGGTGCCCAAGGTTCCCTCCATTTTGAAAATCTGTAGATCCAGATAGTCTATACTCTGTACTCTATACTCTGAAACATAGCACCTCACACACCCCGAACTACCGGAGGACGGAAACAAGCAACAATGGCAATCCTAACAGAAGAGAATGGAATACCCCTAGGGGTAACCAATACCAGTACCCAGGGACTTATAACATACCGATACATCAAAATAGATACTCTCCTCTTAGGGAATATCCTCAAACAACAACATTTTACAACAGATACCAAAGGGATTTTCACAGGGATCGAGGCCACAGACCACCAGGGAACCCCCCATATGGACAAAAAGGAGGATGGAGACCATTCCGGTATCCAACAAGAAATCAATATCAGGGACCACCCAGAAGAAATGGTGGCTGGAACCCCAGATGGAGTGGCCCAGGATACATAAGAAGAGAAAATATGGAATTCCCAGAGAACCAGAGGAGAGAATACAGACCACCGAGATGGGTGGAAGAAAACGAAAGAGGGGAAAGAGAGGAGGTCACAAGAAAAAGAAGGAGAGAACACTAGGGAAAGGCATCTATAATCTTAGCCAGGCCACCTTCAATGAGGACGAATTAAAAATATTAGATTTAGGCCTAAAATTTGCCCCAGATAAAAACCTGGATAAGTTCGAGACCTTCATAGACCTACAAAAGTTCATAAGAAAATTAAACATTAAGAAATTTTATGCGAATAAGAATTTTAAAAGTACCGATAAGGAAGAAACACAATATAAACATTCCCAACTAAGAAATAATTCGGTTTTTAACCCTATCCAACAACAGAATGAAGGCATCAAAGTTTTTAAAAAAATGGTAGAAAAGGATATCAGAGAACTAACAATTAAACCTTCAAGGAGAAAGGGCATTTGGAAGACCATTAAACAACTAGAAAAGAAAAAAGACATCAGACCAGCAGACAAGGGAGGAGGATTGGTAATATTGGACAAAATCGCATATGAGGAAGAAATGACTAAGCTCCTTAGTATCCCAGACACTTACAAACAATTGAAGAAAAACCCAAAAGAAGAAAATAACAAAAAACTAACAGATTACGTCAACAAGGGTCTAAATAAAGGGATACTCCATAAGAAGGAAGCGAAATATTTAATACCCAGGGCACCGAAAATTCCAGTGATATATTATGTACCAAAAATCCATAAAAATCAAACACAGCCCCCAGGAAGACCTATAGTGAGCGGGATAGACTCTTTATTTTCAAGATTGGGTGCTTATGTAGATGGATTTCAACAACCACTGGTAATGGAAGGCAAGTCATATTTGAAGGATAGTAGGCAGCTTTTAAAGGAACTCCAGGATATCAACATAGAAGATAGTGATATATTAGTAACAATCAACGTAAACTCTCTTTATACAAACATCAAGCAGAAAGATGGATTAAATGGAGTAAAATGGGCCCTTCACAACAGATCTAAATTGAAACAAGAACAAATTGAGTATATACTTGAGGGATTAGAACTGGCTATGTCCCACAATCATTTCTGGTATAAAGGCAAGCATTATGTTCAGACCAAAGGAGTAGCCATGGGGGCCAAATACGCACCCAGTGTAGCTAACCTCTTCCTGGATCATTGGGAGGAAGAACAAATATATGGAGTCACTAGAAAAAATATCAAGATGTACAAAAGGTACATAGATGACATTTTAATTATCTGGGGTGGCACTCACCTGGAATTACAGCAATTTTTAGATGAGATAAACCAGAATATTTACGACATCACGTTTACAGGAAGTTGGGACAATCAGAGTATAGACTATCTGGATCTACAGATTTTCAAAATGGAGGGAACCTTGGGCACCAGAACCTTTTTTAAAACCACGGACAGGAATGGATACATCCCTACCTCAAGCTGCCACCATCCAAGGTGGATTGGCAATATACCCAGAGGACAATTCGTAAGATTGTATAGGAATTGTACAAAAAAAGAAGACTTTGATAAACAGGCCGAAGTCATCATCAACAGGTTTATAAACAAAGGATACAAAGAAGCCCAGCTGAGGGCTCTTAAAGAAAATGTAATAAGAATGGATAGGAAGCAACTGTTGGATAGTAAAATAAACACTAAGAAGACCAAAAATATGGAAACCGCCTTCCTGACAGGTTTTAATAGGCAACACAAAGAAATAGAAATGATTATCAAAAAACGGTGGCCTATTCTGAAAACAGATGATGTATTAAAACAAATCCTGCCCAACAATCCCTCTTTTATATACAAGAAAGCTCCCAACCTAAGAAATAGATTGGTGAAAAACACAATTGATCCCCCACGACAAATTAAAATTGCCGAACACCTCAAAGGTTTTTTCAAATGTGGCCATTGCCTTCCCTGCCGTAAAAGTAAAAAGACCAGTAGAAAAATAACTAAATTTACCTCAACTACCAATGGGAGAGAATTCAACATCAAGGAACTTATTTCATGCAAGAGTACGCATGTTACGTACATTATAGAATGTCCTTGTCATAAACAATACGTGGGTAGAACCACAAGAGAATTACACGTAAGAATTAAGGAACACATTAAGAACATTAAGAAAGGATACGATAAACATAGTGTCTCGCGTCATTTCAGAGACTTTCATAACCAAGATCCTAAACAAATGATTTTTTATGCAATTGACAAAATCAAAGGATATTGGAGGGGAGAAGATATGACCAAGAAAATTTCTCAAAACGAAACCAGATGGATTTTCAATATGGAGACTATGCAACCTGCTGGAATGAATATAGATCTGGATCTTAACTGCTTTTTAACCAATTTTTAATTTCAATTTATTTATTTTTTAACCATTTTTTAATACATTTTCTCAGGGTCGAATGTAATACAATCAACAAAGCCTGGAACACTAATATATAGCAGGGGAATAAACAATAAGGTTGCACCTAGAAACTTATATTCTAATATCCTAATGTCCCAACACTTTAATTCCATTTCTCCTACCCAACGTGATAATAATAATTAAAAGATAAATACTAATAATCCTATCCTATTCTACCATTTTAGTGCCTTCTTTTCACATACTTTTACATATTTTTATACATTTTTATGCATGTTTATGTCTTCCATTTTGGGTATATATATTCTCTATACAACCCAATTTTATGTACATATATGAATTTTTATATATATATATATATATATATATATATATACATACATGCATAATCTGGGTATATTTCTTACATTTTTTACACATTTTTTTCTACTCCCCCCTTTTTTACATATATTTTATCTTCATTCTAATTGAGACCGAATGATATTCATTTCCCTTTCCCTATCCTATCCCTTGGGTAACATACCACACATTGGAATTAAATTCCGAATAGCCAATGTTTTTAGAATTCAAGTAGCTACTTGCACATCAGAGACGTCGTTCAGTGTAATTTTAATTTTAATTGTAATTTTTAGTTAACTGTTTCCATCTTTATACTGTATGATAAAGCATATACACACTTTTAGTATTCCAGTTTTCCCTTTTCCCTTTTATAGATTCTCATAGATACTGTTTTACAGATACTGTGTATTGATTGGAATTTCTATGCTGATATCGATTTAGAAGTATTAAGGATGTCATAGTATATATTCCACTTATATAGGAGGAGAGCCCAATCTGCGTCTATTTACAGCTGATTAATAGCAGGCACAATAATACATTCCCTACATAGCCGGCATGAAATAGGCTTAACAATGGGGATTCCCTTAGCAAGCATGGCGGCTAATTTCCACGCATGCGCGATTGGTAACTACACCCTATATAAGTGGAAAGGTGTATGAAGATGGCCGCTCCAGATGACGTCTGAATGACGAAACGCGTAGGGCGTGGCCAGATACGTACACCTTCAGTGCAAACGGCGTGCTAGCCGAGCGGAAGTTCCGAACGCTTTTTTACAAATACGTGTTTTATCGTACTAAATGTGAGTACTTTTAAGTTGTTACGAATAAACTGAGTTGCAAACATACTATACCATGGAAAGTCCTCTTTTTTACCATATGTAATACGAGGTACAACATCCCCACGGAGGAACGAGGGATCTCCCCAGCATTCCAGCAAAGGCAGCCCAAGAAGCGACACAGTGGCTTATACTGTGGAGGCTGATCCACCCCGGACGGGGTCGTATTTCTGGTGAGAGCAAAATTCATAAACACGAACGGATAAGCGAAGTTACTCCCTCCATTCCTCTTCTATACATAAAAAATCTCTCTTTTTTCACTATCTAAATTTCCATTTTTTGTATTTTTCATTTTTCAATTTTTACCCTATTAGACTTTCACATCTGATTTGTCGCTGCAAGATTTTTTTCACATTATTTATTTATTTATTATTTTTTACACTTTTATATTATGGACTAAATCTCTATTTCTTATATTTTTTATATTTTTTATATTATGGACTAAATCTCTATTTTTTCTTGTATTTTTTCCCAATTTTCATATCTACAATTGGGAATTTTTCGAAACTTAACACAGTGTGTATATATTTGTTGCACTTTTCATATTTCATTTTTTCACTTGTGTTTCACAATTGTACAAATTTGAATTTTTTGGTTTTTGCTTTATGGTTATTTGATTGAATTTGTATACCAAAGCTCTTGGTTACGCCATCACCACAGTCACAGGCACATTGAGTATTTTTTAGTATATTTTTTAAAGTTTCACTGTTGATTATAGATTGAGTTTAGTATACATAGCATCATTTATTTTAGGCATCTAATTCATTTATTGTGTAATTCACATTATTTTTTATTCCTATTCCTATTTTCACCCTTATTTTTATATTATATTAATTTATTAACCAGCACGCTGGAAAATTTATATTCATTTTTGTATTCACAATTTAATATTGACTGATATATTATTTATTGGGTTTATCATTTTAGTATATCTTGGTTCATTCAGGATTTTTTAGAGTTTAAAACCATTAGCCAGCAAGCTGAAAAATCTGTACATTTCTATGACATTTATATTTAGTGAGTTCAAAAAGGTATAGCGCCATATCTATTTTCTCTACCTCACTTTTCTAACTTGCAAGATAGTTGCTATGGGCAACTGTAAGGAAGAACAACAACCAGTCCATGGTATGGTACCTGAATAGGTGACATGTCCTCCGGTAGTGATGGGGGTTTCAGTGTTTGGCTCCCTCCCTAGCTGTCTGTCTCCGTTGGTCACCAGGTTCGGATTAGCATTATCAAGATATATAGCTGGTCACTTGGTATGGAGCCAGAAGGGTTAAGTGGAGCATTCATGAGGTACACTGTCTAGTGGAGTGGGCATAGGCTCTGCATGTCCCTCCTAATGCAACACATACTGTACATTTGTACAAGTGTGTAGGACAAGTGACAACATATTCTTTAAACAACTTCACGTACAACATTACACTCAAGTGGAATGTCTTGAGTTGAGGGACTTTTTTTTGTTGCTATTCTTTGTCAACCATTTCCCTTAGATTTTTTTATTTTTTTTGATTATTATATAACTATTGGAAATCTACATTTGTCTGCACCCCAAAAGTGCCAAATGTTATTTCAGGTTTACTCATGAATCTCTTTAGATGAACAACCATATGGGTTATAAACCTTGTTTTACGATATACAGTTAGGTAATAAAAAGGGAGCTAAATAATAAACAGTGTGACTGTACTGTATATCAAACAGAAAATAAGGGCCTGCTAGATGGTTTTTATTTGCTGGCTTTATCTCCTCTATTAAAAAGGGTTGCCTCAAGATACTTAAGAAATTAAGATATGTAGAATTCACAGGATCTCTGATATATGAGTACAGACCTGAAATAGGATTCCATTTGTGTGTTATAAAAAAAACTGTAGGAAATCTGGCAAAACAATATGATGATCACATTTACTGCTCCAGAAAAATGTATTCAAATAAATGTCACTCTAAGGTCTCTAGTATAATTTTATGTTTTCTGTCTTAAAATCCCTCTTGTGAAAAAAAAGAGTTAAGGACCTCTATTACACATTGCTAGTTATTGCAAAATATAGAATTTTTTCTGTGTGTACCCCATTTATGAACTGTTTGTTGCTTTGTATAAAATCCAATAGCTAGAATATTTACATTTTTCAGTGTAGTACAAGGTTATGTACAACATTGGTTAAGGCAATATACCTAAGATATTGTGTATCAATATATACATATATCAATGTCATGAGAGATGCAGTGTTGTAATGGTGATCAATCCAAATTCCTAAAGGCATGCTGGGTTGGTTCTCCCCCAAACAAAAAACAGTATGGCTGGAAACAAAGTGAGGGTTCTAATACTTGTTTCCTGGAACAGGTATGCTGGTGTAGTTTAATAGTGCAAAAAAATTAGTGACAGACAGCAATGGTGGAGCAATGTATTTTATTAGTCAGTCTGACAGCAGCTGAGAAGTTAGCTGACAGAAGTAAGAAGTTGGTTCAGTTAGAAGGCTAAACACTGCCTGATAGTGTACCTAATAGAGATGGCCTTGCGGTTCGCCTGGCGGTCGGTTCGCA
The DNA here is from genome assembly GCF_037356315.1 of Lithobates pipiens. Taxonomy (NCBI): domain Eukaryota; kingdom Metazoa; phylum Chordata; class Amphibia; order Anura; family Ranidae; genus Lithobates; species Lithobates pipiens. The sequence goes on along the minus strand of NW_027507764.1, from coordinate 328,767,928 downwards.
GCGAACTTTGCTCGTTCACGATTCGCCAAAACGGTGGACTTCTGGCGCTGTTCGCGGCGGCCATATTCGTTTACAGTGTGAAGAACTTTGACCCATGACACATCCATCATAGGGTACAGGACAGCCAATTGAGACATTTCAGCACATGGACATACCCCCTACCTTATAAATAGACCTGATCTGGTGGCCATTTTACATTCTTTCTTTTGTCAGTGTAGGGAAAGGACGCTGTGTGGAGCAGGGACAGTCAGTCTAATCACTAGCTAGCTATTACTATTAGGTCCACAAAAGTCCTTTTAAGGACTGGTATAGGTGTACAGTATAATGTTGTAATACACTTATAATATACTTTCTTTCAAATATAGAAAGTATATTATGGTGCAATGCTGTGCTGCTGAGTGCTGACCGATTCTGCAGCTGTCTTTTATCAGTGTAGGGAGGGACAGTTTGGTGTTTGGAGCAGGGACAGTCTGCAATTCACTAGCTACTAGGTCCACAAAGGTCCTTTTAAGGACTGGTATAGGTGCACAGTATATAGGCTCGTAACACATGTATAATATACGTTCTTTCAAATATAAAAAGTATATTATGGTGCACTGCTGTGCTGCTGAGTGCTGACCGATTCTGCCGCTGTCGTTTCTCAGTGTAGGGAGGGACAGTTTGGTGTTTGGAGCAGGGACAGTCTGCAATTCATTTGCTACTAGCTAGCTACTACTAGGTCCACAAAGGTCCTTTTAAGGACTGGTATAGGTGTACAGTATATAGGGTTGTAATACACGTATAATATACTTTCTTTCAAATATAGAAAGCATATTATAGTGCATTGCATGCAGTGCTGCTGACCGATTCTGCAGCTGTCGTTTCTCAGTGTAGGGAGGGAAAGTGTAAGGGCTCTGCTCGCGCTGTGCGGGCGGAATTGCGTGCGCGCAAGCGCACGTGTGCCGTTAGGCAGTCTAAGCATCGGCGCGTGTGTGTGCCAGTATGCACCTCAGGCGCACGTGCGTGTGCAATGGCCATGTGTTCGCGCATCCCACGCACGCACGTGTACATGCTAGTGCGGTTTGGCGCCAGTGGCCCTATTTAAAGGTACAGCTGCATGTGTTCAGTCTGCTGTTTGTCTGCAGCTTGTACCTGAAACTTCTGCTACCTGTTCATCTGATTGCCAGTACTGACCTGGCTTACGTCTGACTCTGCAGATCTCTCCCGCCCTGATCCCGGCCTTCCTGACTCTGTTTATGGACTGCCTATTTGCTGCTGAACCTTTGCTAGCCTGTGACTGTGCCTTGCCTGCCGTTTCTGCCTGATTGCCTACCTGTTTTGACCCGGCTCGTCTGACCAACCCTCTGCTTGTCCCAAGCGTGCTGAGTCCATCCAGGATCCGCTGCTGTCGTTTCTGTACCTCCTTGTACCCGGCTTGCTGCTGGTCCTGCTGCTCTACCTACTTCTGCCAGCTCTGCCAGCTCATACCAGCCTCTGCCAGTTTCTGCAGTTCCAGCCATCTGGGGGACCATCTACACCGCCTGCACCAGCTGCTGCATCCGCTCAGACGCTCCTACCCCACTGCGCTCACGGGACCACTGTCTTCACTCCAGTGGGCCCTGAACTGGAGTCGTAAGAGAGGTCTTTTTCCATCAAGTCAGGCTCACCACCCAGGTACCTAACAGAAAGTTTGGTGTTTGGAGCAGGGACAATCTGCAATTCACTAGCTACTAGCTAGCTACTACTAGGTCCACAAAGGTCCTTTTAAGGACTGGTATAGGTGTACAGTATATAGGGGCTGTAATACACGTATAATATACTTTCTTTCAAATATAGAAAGCATATTATACTGCACTGCTGTGCTGCTGAGTGCTGACCGATTCTGCAGCTGTTGTTTCTCAGTGTAGGGAGGGACAGTTTGGTTTTTGGAGCAGGGACAGTCTGCAATTCACTAGCTACTAGCTAGCTACTACTACAGTAGGTCCACAAAGTTCCTTTTAAGGACTGGTATAGGTTTACAGTATATAGGGTTGTAATACACGTATAATATACTTTCTTTCAAATATAGAAAGCACATTATAGTGCACTGCATGCAGTGCTGCTGACCGATTCTGCAGCTGTCGTTTCTCAGTGTAGGGAGGGACAGTTTGGTGTTTGGAGCAGGGACAGTCTGCAATTTACTAGCTACTAGCTAGCTACTACTACAGTAGGTCCACAAAGGTCCTTTTAAGGACTGGTATAGGTGTACAGTATATAGGGTTGTACTACACGTATAATATACTTTCTTTCAAATATATAAAGCACATTATAGTGCACTGCATGCAGTGCTGCTGACCGATGCTGCAGCTGTCGTTTCTCAGTGTAGGGAGGGACAGTTTGGTGTTTGGAGCAGGGACAGTCTGCAATTTACTAGCTACTACTAGAAAGCATAGTATAGTGCATTTCCACTGTGCAGCATTGTGACTGCTGAGCAGTTCTGCAGCGATACTACAAAAAGTGACAAACGCAATTAGAAAAAAATATTATAACTTGTGTGATAGACCAGTGGCCCCCCAAAACTACAGATTGAAGCAGGGTGTTAGATACCTTCTTCCACATATACTGCACTTCTCTAGAGACTTTTATCACAGGGTCATTTAAAAAATGAAAGGCAGAGGAAGAGGCAGGCCCTTCTGCAGGGGTGGTAGGGGTAGGGCAGGAGCAACAGGCTTGAGCCAAAGTGGCAAATTGCAGAAGGTGCATGCGATTACGTCAAAGGACGCACCAGACTTGGTTGAGTGGCTCACTCAGCCTTACTCTTCTGCACCCTCCTCATCCTCTCGATCTGCACCCTCTTCTTCACTCTCCGCTGTGTGCACCCCAAAGACACTACCATTAACACCACCACCACCATATACCCTCCGCTTGAGTCACAGGAATTATTTTCCGATCCATCACAAGACATTGCCCATGCACAGCCACTCTTGACATTGGATCAGGAAGAGGAGGTAGCAACAACCGCCACTCAGCAGTCTGACGACAGTACCCAGATCAGCCCAAGGAGGAGGTTGGTCCCTGGTGTTGCTGCCTACTCCGAGATCTCTAATTATAGCAGTGGGGAAGGTGACGTTGATGATGACGTGTCTAGTGATGTCACGTGGGTTCCCACAAGAGAGGAAGAGGAGGGGAGTTCAGAGGGAGATATGGACCAGCAGATAGGGAGGAGAAGCAGCTGGAACTTAGATTGCACAGGAGGGACAAACCAGACTGCTAATGTATCAGGAGCGAGGCATCAACCATGTACGGTCACATCTGGCGCTCCCAGGATGCTGGCACATGGCTCCGCAGTGTGGGCTTTTTTTAACGCGTCCACTGCTGACAATAGTGTTGCCATCTGCAGCTTTTGCAGTCAACGCATAAGTAGCGGTAAGCCCAACATTCACCTAGGGATGACCGCCTTAGGAAGGCACATGAGCTGCCATCACCGAGCCCAGTGGGAGAAACGGAACCCACAAAGCCACAATCCAGGCTCTGACCGTTCAGCCTTGTCTTCTACTTCTCCTTCTCCTCTCTCCTCACAATTGTCCTCCACTCCACCTTCCATCATGCCATCCTCACGTTTTTCTGGAAAAAGGCAGGCTTCCGTGGGCCAAATGTTCGAGCTTAAAAAAAAATTATGATGCCGGATAACCCTCTTGCCCAACAGTTGACCGCTGGCTTGTCAGAACTGATAGCCCGCCAACTACTGCCATATAAACTGGTGGACTCGGAGGCCTTTTGAAAATTTGTGGTCATTGGAACACCACAATGGAAGGTCCCAGGAAGGAAGTATTTCTCACAGAAGGGCATCCCAGAGCTATATGGCCATGTTCAGCGGCAAGTGAATGTATCTCTGGCACACAGTGTCGGTGCCAAGATACATCTGACCACAGACACGTGGTCTAGCAAACACGGGCAGGGAAGGTATATAACTTTTACTGCCCACTGGGTGAACCTTCTGATGGCCGTCAAGTATGTAACTCGTGGCACCCTTATAGATTTGGTTTTACCACCACGGATTGCATGCATGCCTGGCTCTACATCTCCTCCTCCTACTCCATCTTCCTCCCTCTCCTCCTCGGCTGACTCTTCCTTTTCCACTGCTAGCGTCTCTTCCGCTGCGCCACCCACGATTCCCAGAACCTATTCAGCATGCCAGGTGAGACGTTGCCATGCTGTGCTGCGTTTGTTGTGCCTGGAAGCACTCCTTTCAGCTTTGCGTTCACAGGCAGATCAGTGGCTAACACCGCTCAATTTGACAGTTGGTAAAGTGGTGTGTGACAATGGTGCCAATCTGATTAGCGCATTGAAACATGGGAAAATTACACACGTGCCATGCATGGCACACGTCTTAAACTTGGTCGTGCAGCAATTCATTGTCAAATACCCTGGGTTCCAGGACATCTTGCGGCAGGCAAGGAAAATCTCGGCCCATTTCAGAAGATCTTACACGGCCATGGCTCGCCTTGCTGACATTCAGCGGCGACACAATCTGCCGGTCAGACGTCTTATTTGCGATTGCCTGACGTGATGGAACGCAACCTTCTATATGCTTGATAGGCTGCCCCAGCAGAAACGTGCAGTTAACGACTACCTGTACAAACTCTGCGGCAGAACAGGTTCTGGGGAGATTGTTTTTTTTTCACCGCGCCCGTGGCTTCTCATGCGCGACGCATGCAGACTTCTGCGGCCATTTGATGAGATCACCAAACTGGTCAGTCACAGCCATGGCGCCATCAGTGACATCGTACTTTACGCCTTCTTTATGGAGCGTGCATTGTGTTGTGTCATTGATCAAACCATGGAGGAGTAGGAAGATGAGGAAGTCGCAATGCTGGATGAATTCCCAGGGGGGGCTACTCTATCTGAGACAAGTCAACAACAGGAGTCTGAAGAGGAGTCAGAGGAGGTTCCGGGGCGGATGAGGAGGAGCAAGAAGAGCATGCTTTAAATCTTTCTGGGATCCCTGTTGTTGTTCGTGGATGGGGAGAGGAGAACGAGGAGGTTGACATTATCCTGGATGATGAACAGGAGCTAGGCCACCACACCTCTTCCAGTTTAGTGCAAATGGGGGGCCTTCATGCTAAAGTGTTTTAACAGGGACCCCCATACAAAAAGCATAAAGGTCAAGGACCAGTACTGGGTGGCTATGTACTTAAACCCCCGGTACAACCACAAAATGGCGGAAATGTTACCACCATCACAGAGGGCTGTCAGAATGGAGTACTTCCAGGCCTTGCTTAGAGAAATGCTGCATTCTGTTTTTGCGTGCGCTGGCAGAGGAATTCCCACTCCCAGAGAAAGAGTTGCGGGTACCAATCCAACAGCGCCTATTAGAAGAGGGCGGTTTGAAGATGTGTTGGTCACTTCTGATATGAGATCATTGTTTCAGCTGACCCATCGACAAGTCTCATCCAGATCCAGCATCAGGGAACGCCTAGACCGACAGGTGTCCAACTATATTGGGTTAACGGCCGATGTGGATGCTCTGAGAAGTGATGAACCGCTGGACTACTGGGTGGGCAGGCTTGACCTCTCGCCAGAGCTTGCCCAATTTGCAATAGAACTGTTGGCTTGCCCCTCGTCCAGTGTCCTGTCCAAAAGGACGTTCAGCGTAGCAGGGGGGGTCTCGTGACTGATAAGCGCACTCGCCTAGCTCACGACAGTGTTGACTACCTCACATTTATAAAAATGAATGAGGCATGGATCTCGGAGGAATTCAACACATGTGACCAGTAGACCATGTATATGCATAACTCTATAAACGATTTATTTAATCTAGCACACTGACCTTTCTTCTACCTTTGGCTCACTTCCTTGTACAAAAAAAGCACACCGTACTATATGCCTGTACCCTCCTGTTTGAAGAGGTTGAGCGGTGTCATATTTTTGGGTCCCGCAGCGAGTTGCTGGTATCAGTGCTGGTGTACGTGCTCTATATCTCAGTGCTGGTGTGGTGTCAGTGCTCTCTATCACGGTTCTGGAGTGGTGTCAGTTCTCTCTATCACGGTGCTGGTGTCAGTGCCCTCTCTCTATCTCAGTGCTGGTGTGGTGTCAGTGCTCTCTATCTTGGTGCTGGTGTCAGTGCTCTCTATCACGGTGCTGGTGTCAGTGCTCTCTATCTCGGTGCTGGTGTCAGTGCTCTCTATCACGGTGCTGGTGTCAGTGCTCTCTATCACGGTGCTGGTGGCAGTGCTCTCTATCTCTGTGCTGGTGTCAGTGCTCTCTATCTCGTTGCTGGTGTCAGTGCTCTCTATCTCGGTGCTGGTGTGGTCTCAGTGCTCTCTATCATGGTGCTGGTGCCAGTGCTCTCTATCACGGTGCTGGTGTCAATGCTCTCTATCTCGGTGCTGGTGTCAGTGCTCTCTATCACGGTGCTGGTGTCAGTGCTCTCTATCACGGTGCTGGTGTGGTCTCAGTGCACTCTATCACGGTTCTGGTGTCAGTGCTCTCTATCACGGTGCTGGTGTCAGTGCTCTCTATCTCGGTGCAGGTGTCAGTGTGCTCTATCACGGTGCTGGTGTCAGTGCTCTCTATCTCGGTGCTGGTGTCAGTGCTCTCTATCACAGTGCTGGTGTCAGTGCTCAGTCTCTATCGCTGTGCTGGTTTCAGACAGTGAGGGAGATAGCAGCGGAGAAGCTAATCAGTAGGCAGTGCCAGAACCATGGCTGAGGATCAGCACTGGACTGGCACCTCCGGACCACCGCAGTGGAGCCCTCCATAGGTGGGGGTAAGGGCCGGGCAGAGAGAGGGGCTCAAGCACAGGTTGACACACTGGGACACTGGCTCAGGACTGGACTGCCCTGGCTGTGGCGCTGATCATCTCCTGCACCCCCTTCCTAGCCTGCCCTGACCTTGCCTAGCCTCCATGGCCTCCATGTGCTCCTGAATTGTCAACATTTCACAGATAAAAAAAAGAATGCTTGTCATTGTCGATCCCAGTTTCACTTAACCCCCCTGACGGTATTCCCGAGTCTGACTCGGGGTGGATTTTTCATACCAAAAGCGGTATCCCCGAGTCAGACTCGGGACAGCGTCGCTGGATCCAGGAGGAGGTTTACTTACCTTTTCCTTCGGATCCAGCGTTGTCTCCCCGCTGTACGAGCGAGCCGTGTCTCGCTCGATCTATCACATCGTCGATCTCCGTGCCCTGCGAGCGTTGCGACGCACGGGCACGGAGATCGGCGCCAAATTCAAAAAGTGAAACAAACAGTAAACATACAGTATAATGTAATCTTACAGATTACATTGCTGTATGTAAATATTTCACATCCCCTTTGTCCCTAGTGGTCTGCCCAGTGTCCTGCATGTAGTTTTATATTATAAAAACTGTTCTTTATGCCTGGAAACTGGAGATTGCCCATAGCAACCAAAACTGTCACTGTACATCAAAAATGATTTTAGACCAGCTAGAAAACAGCGATAATAAATTAGAATCACTCGCAGAATTGAGCGATAGCGATTTGTGGGGAGATCCGTCATCAAATACTGAAAAGTAATGACAGTGACAATTCTGCAACTGAGCAAATTTCAGCATTTTTGATTTGATTACATTATTGAATAATTTTTATTATTGTTATATTATTATTTGGTACAATTATTTATAATTATTTATTATATTATAATTTATGATTTAATTTTTCAAACTTTATCATACCCGGGATGTCTGCTAGACTCTGGTTTGGACAGATTTAAGAGAGTTATTCCTAAGAATTGCAGGACTACAATATAAAACGCCAAATTTTCATGCAAAATAATGGTACCGCTTTTAGCACCTAAAATCCGAAATAATGGTACCGCCAGGGAGGTTAATACTTTTGTTATGTCAGTGTCAATGTTGTGGGACTATGTGTGCACAGCTGTTAAGTATTTTGTGGCTGAAAATATGACCTGGAGGTTTTTAAGGTTTGCCTGCCATTAAAGTCAATGGGGTCCGTTTGGTCACGTTTGCGGTTCGCGTTCGCGAAGCATCCCGTCGGAAGTTCGTACATCACTAGTACTTATATCATCCTGTAATACTATCAAAAATGCAGTTGTGAGGTCAAGTAGTAAACAATGTGGTGGTGGGCATGTGAACGGAGGCACGGTACTCAGTGGTGAGCAGAGAACAGGAGTTGAGAATAAAGGAGGTTCAGGAAGAGGGGGCACAAGTGACAGGGCAACAATAATACTGTTTAAACAAGTAGAGGGTGGATAGAAAGAGAACATGGCTGAAAAGGTGGGATGGGAATAATGAAAAGTCTGTTTTTTTTTTTTTTTTTCAACAACTACATCCTAGTGACAGCCAAATAACACAACTATGTCACTTTCATTGACTCTCTGAAAGTCCTAATCCACATACTGTAAGTATACTTAAGAGTACATGTCCGTGTGCACAAGGCCTAATATAGAAGGCCAACATGGTGGCAAAAACATAACCACCAGAGAGATAGAAAAACGAACCACACTCAACACACACTATAATTAGCTGTTTCATCTGGAAAACATCCAGATTCTGATGCTATAGTCATCCAATGCTACTGTGAAATTGTGTACTTCTTATTGTAATAAATTGTAATATTTACATGTACAGCCCAATGGCTATGTGGTTAACACTTCTGCTTTGGAAAACTGGGGTCATTGTCTCAGATCTCAGTTAGAATACTATCTGCATGGAGTTTTCATATTCTGTGGGTTTTCCCTGAGTGCTCGGGTTTCCTAGTACACCTTATATACATGCTGGTAGGTTAATTGTTTCCAGATTATATTGGCCCTAGCGCTGTGTATACAGTATTTATGCGTGTGAAATAGGGACCTTAGAAGCACGGTGAGGAATGGCAGACTGCAGAGATGTAGTGAGGAGAGGCAGATTGAAGAGGTGCTGTTTCAGTGGGATCGGAACAGAGAGAGAATACACCATGAAGAAGCTGCTGGAGTGTCTGGCAAGACTGGAGAGGCATGGGGGAATCCGGTGGGCCGCTGGGTTCAGATCTAAGGACAGATAAGGATGCCAAGGGCAATGAAAGCAGGAATTAGATTGTCAGATTGTGAGAGCTGTCAGAGTGACAAGAGTGTAGGTGTGGAAGCCAAGGGCCATGTTTATAGGAGCAGCTAGAAGTGTGTGTAAGTTGTCCTGTGAGCACTGATGAGTACAAGGAGCAGAGTGAGTGCTGAGGGGTACTGGGAACAGCGTAAGCTCTGAGGAGTACTGGGAGCAGCGCAGTGTCAGTACTGTGGGGTATTGACAGCAACATGAGTACTGAGGAGTACTAGGAGAATCATCAGTACTGAGTAGTACTGGGAGCAGCGTGAGTATTATGGAGTACTAGGAGCAGTGGGAGTCGAGGGATCAGAGGAAGCTTTACCACGCAGTGAGTGAGGATCAGAGGATGCTAATGTGGTCAGTGTTGATAGTGCCTAAGACCAATGGGCGTAGGCTGGCAAAATCTTATTGTAGCTTCAGAAATAACAAGGAGAAAAAATGATGCACAAAATTAAAAGGCATGTTCACAAATGCTAGAAGTTTGGTTAATAAAATGGAAGAACTGGAACTACTGATACATGAAGAGGATTTTGACTTTGTGGGAGTATCAGAAACCTGGTTTGTTAGCCGGACATGTTTTGGGGGCAATGCAAGAAGGGGAGGATCTGTGCATACAGGCTTATTAGCAATACCTACAGCCTTTTTACGCAATGCAGATGATTAACCCTTTAGGTTCCACAGTGAGTATAAGCATGATTTACTGCATATACAGACTGATTTTACTGTTGTGGGTTTAGAAACATTTTAAGGTTTGTCATTTCTTGAATGTCTTGCAGGACAATTTCATGTGTCAGTCGGTGGGTGTCTCAACTAGAAATAAAGTTTTGCTTGACCTACTAATTAGAAACAACACAGAGCTGAAAGCAGATGTGGACGTAGGGAATAATTTAAGAAAGAGCAATTACAAAAGTAAATGCATTCAATGTAACTTTATAGGAAAAAGAAACATGAGGGTAGGACTAGAACATTACATTTCAAGAGAGACAACTTTACTAAACTGTGCTATATGATATTAAATGAAATGAAATTAGAAGCAAAGAACGCTGAGGAAAAATGTGAGTACTTTGAGAACGTATTACGCTGTAATTAATGGCATTTGCCAGTGTATTCCAATGGGCAACAAATATAAAATAACTAAAGTTAAACCTAGGTGGCTAAATTCTAGTGTAAAAAGGCATAATAAAGAGAAGAAATTGTCCCTCAAGAAATATAAGGCCGAAGAGTCACCATTGGCATTCCAACTCTACAAAGAAATGAAAGATCATGATCAGGGCAGATAAAATAGAACATAAGAGGCACATAGCAGAGGAGAGAACTTATTAAATATACTCTTAGCCCTTGTACACACGGTCGGAGATTCCATCGGAATGTGTTTTGTCTAATATTCCGACTGTGTGTGGTCTCCATCGGACTGTTTTCCAAATTTTCCAACTTGCCGGAAATATTTTCCGACAAAATGCTCCAAACGGACATACTCCGATCATGAGTAGCCTACTCCGATGGACAAGGTGCCACGCATGCTCACATTCAAATTTCGACATGGAAGCGCTCGTTCAGGTAAAACTACTGCTCGTAATCGATATAGCACATTCGTCACGCTGCAATGTTAAAAATTATTTCATGAAGCGCATTCTCTTGTTCTTTACAATCCCGCAAGAAGGAACTTCTTTAGATGCTCATAGTCACACACACTTCTCCTGAACGTATTTCCTGACTCTTTTTTAACCATTTCAGCAATACAATTTTTGAATTCGTCACATCTACACAATTTTATTTTATTTTTATTTTTTTTGGGCTGCATTTTTTTGGTTTGTTTTCCTAAACATCTCCTTTTTTGACAGTTTGCTCATCTTTCCATTTTTGGGGGTGTGTTTTGTGTGTAAACTTACCACAACAACATTATTATATTTTTTAGATTTTCTTTTTTAATCTACAGGAGGTTGTTTATTGTTGGTACCCCTTGTTATTCATTTCACTTTTTTGTGTGAATAGTACCTGCCTGCTCACAAATAAACTGGCCTTTTGGAAGGAAAACACATACGCAAGTATTTCATCAAACAAAAAAAAACCTTTATTTTGGTCGCAATAAAATAAAAAGAGGAACGCAGCGCTGGAGAAACTTGTTACTTTGGTGCAGCCTTTGGCCCCCAGGGCAGACATGAACAAATTAGAATAAGAAAAATTGGTGGCCTGAGGAGTACATATCTCAGGGAGAGAAGTCTGGTCCAGAAGTCCTAGAGATCAGGAAAATCAGATGCCATCTATGTCCCCACGATGTGGTTCTTCAAGAGGCTGCATCTTCTGGCAGACCAGACTGAACCCAGGCCATCACTCTCTCATCTTCCTTAGGCACTTCCCACCAGGCATCCTTCGAGGCTGTGGCTGGGCTCCTGTAGTTGTGGCAGGAGGAGGAGAAGGAGGGCGTTGGTCGACCTCCTGGCTGCCACTTGCCACAGCCTCCCCCCGACTGAGGTCTTCCTGTGTATGAAAATGGGACATAGTTTTAGTTTTTTGCTCATCAATCACACCATTTTAAGCTCATGACTTTTGCAAATTGAATGTTACCAAATAGAACAGACTATCATTCTGAGCCCAGCATTTTTCATTCCCGTCCCAATCATTTTTGGTCACTACTGTCTATTGATATGTAAACCACTGTTAAATCACAACTTACTGATCAATAAGAACATCTAGTTAACATCATTAAATGTAACACAAGAAATATGTTCAACAATGGAATACCTGTCTCAAGCTGGGCCCCACCACATGTTGCTGCCTGGAAGGCCCAGGTTGGACGTTGGAAGCCTCAGCTGGGGGTGAAGGATGCCTTGAAGGAAGACTGGAGAGTGGTGGCCTGGGTACCCCCTGGTCTACCAGAAAATGCAGCCTCTGGAAGTAAACCATCCTGGGGTAATAAACGGCATCTGGATCTCCTGATCTCAAGGACTCCAGGTGCTTCTTTCTCTCCCTGAGATATGTAATCTTCATGGCCCCAATTTTCCTATTCACATAGGCCATGTCTGCTGTGGGGACCATGATCCGCACCAAAGAAAGAAGTTTCTCCAGCGCTGCCTTCCTCTTTCTTCTGTCGTAATAAAACTGGTTGTTGATCTGCCACAGGCAGGGCATCTCCTTGTACAGTTCGAGGAATAGCCCCATAAAATTGGGGTTATGGAATGGATCCATCTTGTCTGCAAGACACAACACAAGACAAGCCCTAAAATACTAATAATGCCATGAAAAACCCTCCTAATCTTGTCCCAACATCGGCATAGATAGAAGCAGTCTAGTCTAGTGATGCACTAAGTTAAAAATGTTACCTTCGTTTGCACGATCGTCGCGTCCGCGCCTCACTCTGTTCCCAGATCGTACGGACGAAACATATGTGTTGCGTTTTATATACAGTGTGCATGCGTGAAATTCCGCCCGCCCCTGACGTTCTTTCTAGACTATTCCATGCCCCTTCGCTTTCGGCGCAATGGGGAGAGCACATGGTGGAGAGAACGCAGTTGCGCAATCACAGTTCCACTAATGAGGAGGAGGGTGAGGAAAGCCCGGAGCCTGAAACGTCCCGATTCAGGAAGAGAAGATTTAAGGCCTCAAATATGTCTTTTGGAGAGATGTTGGAGATGGTGGACATATTGAACAGGACCGACTATGATGGGAAGTATGGACCTCACCCAAACCCAAATATCAGAAAGGCCAAGATCATGACTAAAGTTGTGAAGAGTCTTCAGAAGAATTTTGGGGTACGCCAATCCAAGGATCAACTGAGAAAACGCTGGTCAGACCTGAAACTGAGGGAGCACCATCAGTACAGAGGGATCAAGCGTGTTCTTCAAAAAAGTAAGTAGCTGTCGTGTGTTCATATCATTATTCTTGCTTGCATACTGCTCCATGTGCTTTGATTTCATGTTGTGCATTTTAAAATGGCCACTTTCAAGTTCATGGTTTCATTCGTTCGTAAGAAACATCGTTCTGCAGGGAAGTATTCCAGCTTAACCAAGTGTCCACAATAATGTTCTCACCTTGGAGCTCGGCCCAAAAAATCAATTGTACAACACTTCCAAGCAATTTTTCTTATTCCGAATTCTGCCCTCTGTGTGCTAATTCTTTTGTTTTTACATTCTCATAGGGGAGAGAAGACTCGGCAAGTATGAGCACACCAGGGACCACACCCCTCCCAAAGAAGGCCAAATACCAAAACCAGAAGCAGAGGAGCAGGAGTAGGAGGAGGAGGAAGGAGAGATTGTTGAAGTTGGGCAAATTGTCACCACAACAGGTGAGTGTCGGAGAGCACAGCTTCCGGTAAGCTCATCAATGTATATCACCATATTTTTAATACATGTGTGTTTTTTTGCTTTGTTTTGTAGGTGATGTGGAAGAAGAATCACGTTTTACCAGTAAAAGTGCATAGATCCTGATTGGGGAGATAATGGGGTGCAATCGGGATTTGGAAAATATACAGCAAAACATCAATGATGTTAAAAATAAAATGAAGAACATCACTGATGTTTTGGGGAGAGTGTGAAACAGCCCAAACTAGCTAGGGTTTTAGTTTTGCTATTTTAAAACACAACTTTTGTATTTTTCGAAAATCCAAATTTGGAAGATGCACAGAGTGTGTAAACATGCGCTATCTCCCATAATGGGGGATCAATGTACGTGTTTTGTGGAAAGTGGCTGAGATGAAGGTGTTGCAGCCCCAAAACATGTACATTGTTCCCAAATGATGGGAGATAGCACATGTTGACACACTCTGTGCATCTTCCAAATTTGGATTTTACAGGGGTGATACCCCATGTGATGAAGGCAATATCAGCCCAGTTTGTACATACTCATGTCTGATATTGTCTTCACTATTTAAAGTTGAACTTTGTAAGTTCCTGTGTTCTGTATTTTATGCTTTGATACATGCCTGTTTACACAAAAACACCAAGTAAACAAAAATTTGCTGAAAGACTGTTTTTGATACACACAATTTCTTGGTTTGTTGTAAAAAACCTTTTCTTAACGCACATGTGAATGTGCTTGGATTAAAAAGTTAAATTATCATCAATGTGTGGCTTCCTTTTTCATTGCACCAAAGATGCATTTGGAGTTACATTTTAGATTGCGGTGAGAATGGGTGTTATTTACTAAAGGAAACTCCACTTTGCACTCCAAGTACAGTTTCAGGTGTACTTTTGCAGTGGACTTGTAGTGCATAGTGGATGTGCCTTTAGTAAAAAACAGCCATAGTGATGTGTTAATTTGGACAATCATGCCATTTTCCTGCCATGGTGCTGAAAATGAGCACGATTTTGGTCAGTAATGCACTACATACATTAGTTAACACAAACAAGGTGTGTGTGTAGCAGACCCACAACATAATAAGATTATCTGAAGAAGAGACTGTCCCCTCATCTCGCTCTGAACTTGGGTTTGCACTGCTGGTGAAAAAGGCACAACAATAAAAAAAAAAAAATTACCTAGGAGACACCTAAAAGCAAGCCAAGCAGTAAATGAAGGAGTTTCAAAGAAAAATGTATTGAGAAAATGCCTCTCAGACATTGTCTGGCATATCAATGGCCCCCCTACCCACAAAGTAGTCCATGTATTGGGTTCTAACCTCACGGGCGCTTTGGGGGGTCAAGCCAGGATGAGCAGGTTCAAGGCCCATAAGGTTATCATAATTTTCAAGCAAGTCTGCTTCTTGTTGGCCAACTAAGACCGCATAGTTCGCAGAAACTTTTTTAAGAAAATTGTGCAGAACACGCCATTACTATGTGATTGAGTTTGTATTCCGCCATGTGAATAGGCGTTAGAAAAAGGCGGAACCAGCTGGCCAGTATACCAAAAGTGTTCTCCACCACTCTTTGGGCTCTGGACAGGCGGAAATTAAAAATCCTCTGGTCTGGGGTGAGGGTCCTCATCGGGAAAGGCCGCATCAGATGGTTCGCCAGGGCAAACGCCTCATCCGCAACGAAGACGAACGGGAGTCCTTCCTGATTCTCCTCTGGGGGTGGCAAGCCCAGACTGCCACTCTGGAGACGCCAGTAGAACTCCGTCCGTGCGAAGACACTCCACCATCCGACATCCGTCCATTTTGCCCCACGTCCACATACAAAAACTCATATGTCTCAGATACCACCGCCAACATCACGATACTATAAAACCCCTTATAATTATAATAGTACAACCCCGAGTTGGGTGGTGGGACGATGCGGACGTGCTTCCCATCAAGTGCTCCTCCACAATTGGGAAAGTCCCAACGACTGGCAAAGTGGGAGGCCACAGTCTGCCATTCCTGTGGCGTTGAAGGACACTGCGGAGTGAAACAAGAACCAAAATTTGTCATTTTAAAAATCAACATTGCAAGCGGATTAGACACAAACATTTTTGGCCAAAATTAGTCTAACATTTGGTGAACTGAGTAATTAAAGCCTAAAGTCTAAGGTCCCCTTATGAGAGTCATCACCCCCCCATCCCTCCCCCCCCCCCCCATCTGATGGGCCCTTGCTAAAAAATGAGGGGGGGGATGTTTTGGACAGGTAAACCTCTCCACTTGATTGAGAGCTGAATGCCTAAATAATGTGTGATTCTTTGGGAAGCCCCTCCTTACTTACACTATTGGCAGCCCACCGGACAGGTAAGAAGTGTCATAATACCAAAAAGAAACCAAAATGGAAGCACATTTTGACATTCTGCTATTACATATCAAGATAATTAATAGGTGAAAACACAAAAAAAAATAGCATTTGAAAGTATTGAGGCAGGCCCTTGCACTACATGCTTAGGTGAATTCATTCATAAATGTGAGCATCAAAAGGGTAGGTAGAGTGTGTATTGGGTTTGGTAAAGTCAGCAGATAGAGGATTGCTATCAGCTGAGCTAGTAGTTGGAGGGAGGGGGGTTCCTAATGAGTTTGGCACAACCAAAAAAATAAAAAAAAGTCACTCTGCATGAATTGAAGCACACACATCATATTTGTAGACATTTTAGGGGGTGTTTAGGGGAAAGCAATACTATGGAGCTGACAAAAGACATTGGTAAGTGACTAGACTATAGTTTTATGGGCCAAGAAGAGCATGGTGGGGAAGTTAGTGAGGCAAATATGCCGGAGGACAAAGGGGCAGAGTATATGAATTAGAGCATATTGCAATGATGGTAATTAGGGAATGAGGAAAGAAATGCAAGACATTAGCAATCATTAAATACATAGAATGTGATGTTAAAGGATAAAACTTACCTTCATATAGTCCTTCTGCAGGACCTGAATGATGGCAGAACAGGTCTCTGGAATAATGATCCTCAGAGCCTGGGGGGAGATGCCTATAGAGAACTTGAGGTCCTGAAGGCTTCTCCCAGTTGCCAAGTAGCGCAACGTGGCAATGAGCCTCTGCTCCGGAGTGATGGCTTGCCGCATGCAGGTATCCTGCCTGCTTATATAAGGGGTCAGCAAAGCCAGCAGACGGTGAAAAACGGGGTCCGTCATCCAGAGATAATTCCTGAAATCATCAGGATTATTCTCGCGGATCTCACGGAGCAAAGGCATGTGCGAGAACTGGTCACACTGGTGCAACCAATTCTTGGTCCACAAATGCCTCTCCTCCCTGTTCATGGACCGGGCTTGTGTCAAAGTAACAACTCCAACACGAAGCCCCTGCACAGCACAAACTTTACGACGAGTACGTAGACGAAACATGGTTTCCAAACGATCGGCTCGTCAGAACGGACAACAGAAAGCACCGATAAACAGCAATGCCTGAAAGAACGAACTGAATAGCAGAAGCAAGCAGACAATAAGAAATGCAAATCAAAGCGTACTATATCAAGATATAGTCCACAATGAGAAACAAATACTTACTGACTGCACGCACTGATCATCAGATACGCAAAGACAAGCAGAAACTGAAGAGCAGTAGCGATCTGAATCACTAATCTGAAAAGCGCAAATCGTCTCTCACCAAACTTCTACTAACACACGATAGACACAAGATCAGCAGAAGGAGCCCAAAGGGTGCCGGACATGGTGTTGAACTTCCCTTTTGTAGGCCCGCTGTACACGGCTTACGTCACCGCGTTCTTGGCAACCGGAAATTCCGCCAACTTGGTCCGACCGCGTGTATGCAACATCACTTCCGGAATAACTCAGACGGATTTGGTCGTCGGAATCTCCGACCGTGTGTACAAGGGCTTACAGTAAAGAACCCTCTAAGCAGTTTAAGGTTAAACCTCTTTTCTTCTAATTTCAATGAGTGGCCATGTGTCTTATTAACCACTTGCCGACCGCCGCACGACGATGTACGTCGACAGAATGGCACGGGCAGGCATATGGGCGTACCTGTACGTCCCTGCCTTCCCGCGGGTGGGGGGCCCGATCGGGCCCCCCCCCCGGTGCCTGCGGCGGACGGTATTCGTTCGGGAGCGATCCGGGATGAGGGGGCGGCCATTCATTCATGGCCACCCCCTCGCGATCGCTCCCGACGAATGGAAATCCTTCGTGACATCAATTCCTCTCCTGTAATGTAAACACAGGAGAGGAAGTGATGTAATCTCTCCTCCGTGTCGGTATTTTTCGTTCCGGCACCGAGGAGAGAGGATCGGTGAGTTGCACCAACACTACACAATACAGTAGAACATGCCAGGCACACTCACACCCCCCCTTTACCCCCCGATCACCCCCCCAATTACCCCTGCCCCCCCAGTCACAGTGACACCAATGCATTTTTTTTTTTTTGCATTGGTGTCATTTGTGACTGTAATAACTGTTAGGGCAGTTAGGGTTAGCCCCCTTTAGTTCTAATGTACCCCCCCAAATTCGCACGGGGCCCTTTTTTTGGTCCGCAGCAGAATCGGATCGCATGGGTGTTCACACCATGCGATCCGAGTTTGCAGATCGCACTGCGATATGCGAACTGATCTGGGGGTGTCATTAACATTTCACTGACACTCCCAGCAGTTCGCATAGGGCAGTGTGAACTGCCGCCGGGAGGCATGCGATGCGGGAACCCGCCGTGGATTTGTGGCGTTCCCGCATCGCTCCAGTGTGAACCCAGCCTAATAAGCGATCGTTTTTCTGATCGCTGTATTAGTGTCACAGGTGACGCTAGTTAGGCAGGTAGGTATTTAGGTTCGCTGCAGCTTTTTATAGCGCCAGGGACCCCCATATACTACCGCATAAAGCCCCCTGATTGCCCCCTAGTTAACCCTTTCACCAGTGATCACCATATAACTGTTACAGGTGACGCTGGTTGGTTAGTTATTTTTTTATAGTTTCAGGGCACCCGCCATTTATTACCTAATAAAGGTTTAACCCCCTGATCACCCGGCAGGTGTCATTTGTGACCTTAATAACTGTTAGGGCAGTTAGGGTTAGCCCCCTTTAGTTCTAAGGTACCCCCCTAACCCCCCCAATAAAGGTTTAACCCCGTGATCACCCCCCGTCGCCAGTGTCACTAAGGCTGGGTTCACATTGCAGCGGTTTATGAGAACGGATGTGATTCGCACCGCACTGCAGTGCAAATCACATCCGATCTCTGTGCGATTCGAGTTCAGCCATACAGATAGTATGGCTGAATTCGCGCTGCACCCGCCGCAAACTCGCACGGGACCCTTTTTTTGGTCCGCAGCAGAATCGGATCGCATGGGTGTTCACACCATGCGATCCGAGTTTGCAGATCGCACTGCGATATGCGAACTGATCTGGGGGTGTCATTAACATTTCACTGACACTCCCAGCAGTTCGCATAGGGCAGTGTGAACTGCCGCTGGGAGGCATGCGATGCGGGAACCCGCCGCAGATTTGTGGCGTTCCCGCATCGCTCCAGTGTGAACCCAGCCTAATAAGCGATCGTTTTTCTGATCGCTGTATTAGTGTCACAGGTGACGCTAGTTAGGCAGGTAGGTATTTAGGTTCGCCGCAGCTTTTTATAGCGCCAGGGACCCCCATATACTACCGCATAAAGCCCCCTGATTGCCCCCTAGTTAACCCTTTCACCAGTGATCACCATATAACTGTTACAGGTGACGCTGGTTGGTTAGTTATTTTTTTATAGTTTCAGGGCACCCGCCATTTATTACCTAGTCTCACTAGTGTACCCGTAAATTTAGGGGTGTCTACTTTCCAAAATGGGGTCATTTGGGGGGGGTTTGTGCCATCTTGGCATTTTATGGCCTTCAAAACTGTAACGCCCTTAGAAAGCCTGAAGGCGGTGCTTGGTTTTCGGGGCCCCGTACGCGGCTAGGCTCCCAAAAAGTCCCACATATGTGGTATCCCCATACTCAGGAGAAGCAGCAGAATTTATTTTGGGGTGTCATTTCACATATGCCCATGGCATGCGTGAGCAATATATCATTTAGTGACAACTTTGTGAAAAAATAAAATAAAATAAAAAAGTTTGTAATTTTCCCGCAACTTGTGGCAAAATATAAAATATTCCATGGACTCAACATGCCTCTCAGCAAATAACTTGGGGTGTCTACTTTCTAAAATGGGGTCATTTGTGGGGGTTTTGTGCCATCTTGGCATTTTATGGCCTTCAAAACTGTTATAGGTAGTGAGAAGTGAAATCAAAAATTTACGCCCTTAGAAAGCCTGATGGCGGTGCTTGGTTTTCGGGGCCCTGTACGCGGCTAGGCTCCCAAAAAGTCCCACATATGTGGTATCACCGTACTCAGGAGAAGCAGCAGAATTTATTTTGGGGTGTAATTTCACATATGCCCATAGCATGTGTGAGCAATATATCATTTAGTGACAACTTTGTGTAAAAAAAAAAAAAAAAAAGTTTGTAATTTTCCCGCAACTTGTGGCAAAATATAAAATATTCCATGGACTCAACATGCCTCTCAGGAAATAGCTTGGGGTGTCTACTTTCTAAAATGGGGTCATTTGTGGGGGTTTTGTGCCATCTTGGCATTTTATGGCCTTCAAAACTGTAATAGGTAGTGAGAAGTGAAATCAAAAATTTACGCCCTTAGAAAGCCTGAAGGCGGTGCTTGGTTTTCGGGGCCCCGTACACGGCTAGGCTCCCAAAAAGTACCACATATGTAGTATCCCCGTACTCAGGAGAAGCAGCAGAATTTATTTTGGGATGTCATTTCACATATGCCCATAGCATGTGTGAGCAATATATCATTTAATGACAACTTTGTGTAAAAAAAAAAAAAAAAAAATTTTTTGTCATTATTCAATCGCTTGAGGCAAAAAAATAAAATATTCAATGGGCTCAACATGCCACTTATCAATTTCCTTAGGGGGTCTACTTTCCAAAATGGGGTCATTTGGGGGGGTTTTGTACTGCCCTGCCATTTTAGCACCTCAAGAAATGAGATAGGCAGTCGTAAACTAAAAGCTGCGTAAATTCCAGAAAACGTACCTTAGTTTGTAGATGTGACAACTTTTGCGCAAACCAATAAATATACAGTTATTGACTTTTTTTTTTACCAAAGACATGTGGCTGAATACATTTTGGCCTAAATGTATGACTAAAATTGAGTTTATTGGATTTTTCTAATAACAAAAAGTAGAAAATATCATTTTTTTTCAAAATTTGCGGTCTTTTTACGTTTATATCGCAAAAAATAAAAATCGCAGAGTCAGTCAAATACCTTTAAAAGAAAGCTCTATTTGTGGGAAGAAAAGGACGCAAATTTCGTTTGGGTACAACATTGCATGACCGCGCAATTACCAGTTAAAGCAGCGCAGTGCCAAAGTGTAAAAAGACCTCTGGTCATTTACCAGCAAAATGGTCCGGTCTGAAAGTGGTTAAACTCCCTTTCGCAAAACAGTTTTATCCCTATTGTGGGGTCACCAGTATGGTATCTGTAAATTTAAATCATATCCCCTCTCAAGCGTCTCTTCTCCAGAGAGAATAAGTTCAATGGTCGCAACCTTTCTTCATAACTAATATCCTCCAGACCCTTTATTAGCTTTGCTGCCCTTCTTTGTACTCACTCCATTTCCAGTATATCCTTCATGAGAACTGGTGCCCAGGACTGGACAGCATACTCCAGGTGAGTCTGGATCAAAATCTTGTAGAGTGGGAGAATTATCGCTTTATCACTGGAGTTAATCCCCTTTTTAATGCATGCCAACATTTTGTTTGCTTTGTTAGCAGCAGCTAGGCATTGCAAGCCACTGCTGAGCCTACTACTATCATCTACTAGGACCCTCAGGTCTTTTTCCATCCTAGATCCCCCCAGAGGTTCATCCCCTAGTGAGTAGATTGCATTCATATTTTTGCCACCCAAATGCATTGTTTTACATTTTTCTGCATTAAACCTCATTTGCCATGTGGTTGCCCACCCCATTCATTTGTTCAGATCTTCTTGCAAGGTTTCCACATCCTGCGGAGAAGTTATTGCCTTGCTTAGCTTAGTGTCGTCCCCAAATACAGAGATTTAACTGTTTACCTCATCCTCCAGGTCATTTATGAACAAATTAAACAGGATTGGTCCCAGCACAGAACCCTGGGGGACCCCACTTCCGACCCCTGACCATTCTGAGTATTCCCCATTTATCACCACCCTCTGAACTCGCCCTTGTAGCCAGTTTTTAATACATGCACTCGCCATGCCAACGGACCTTACTTTGTACAGTAAACATTTATGGGGAACTGTGTCAAATGCTTTTGCAAAATCCAGATACACCACATCTACAGGCCTTCCTTTATCTAGATGGCAGCTCACCTCCTCATAGAAGGTTAATAAAAAGGTTTGGCAAGAACAATTCTTCATGAATCCAGGCTGATTCACCAGGTCACTTAAATTCTCACAAAATCTAAATTCTCCTCATTCAACAGTATCTCTAGTTCACCTATCTTTTCAGCTAGGCTCCTGGCATTGGTGAACATGCCACGTAATTTAGACCAATCGCATACTGTCCTCTTATTGGGTGTTCCAAGATTGCAAATAGGACTTGTTATTATATTTACCTCAGGTTTATGTGCTTTAGTCAACCTACCACTAATTCCCCCAATATTACCCTCTGGAATATGTTCATTGCTGACTATCTCTACCTCTGGACTCTCCCCCCTGTTGCCTAGTTTAAAAACCCCTCTAACTTTTCAGCCATCTTCACTCCCAGCAGATCTGCACCCTCCTCATTTAGGTGCAGTCCGTCTCTTTCTATAGAACTGGTGATTGACTGAGAAGTCGGCCCAGTTCTCCAGGAACCCAAACCCCTCCTTACTACACCAGTCCCTCAGCCACATGTTTACTTCCCTAATCTTCCTCTGTCTTTCTGGTGTAGCTCGAGGTATTGGTAGTATTCCTTAGAATACTACCTTGGAGATCCTTTTCCTCAATTTAGCTCCTAAGATCATTCTTTAGGACACTCCATCTGCCTCTGACTTTGTCATTGGTGCCAGCGTGCAAGTGCACTCGCAGACCATGTGCACACACAGACCAGATATACTTGCAGACCAAGTCCACTCGCAGCCTACATGCACTCGCAGACCATATGCACTTTCAGACCACGTGAATCATATACAGCGGAAGACATTACACCTTCTATAAATTGGGAAGCCCATAGGGCTTCAGTTTGTGGATTTAAAATTTAACTTTCTTCCAGGTTGAAAAAAGCCCACAATAAACTTATCATCACTAAAACTAAAAAGATTATAATGCTCTTACTGGACAACATAAATGCTTGCCTACCTCTGCTATCTTTACCAAGTTGGAACGTCCATATTGAACTTAATATATGCTTGACTACTAGGGCAGAAAAATCTTTATGCTGGGCACCAGCGGCGGCCCGTCCATACAGGCCCCTAACTTATATGCAGGGCGCCGGACGCATGGATTCCAATGGTAGTTTTTTTTTTTTTTAGAAACACATGATTAGAGCCTGGGGGTCTAATTGGCTTCAAAAAAGGGTAAGCTCAGGGCGCAGTGCTCACAAGAGCTCACAAGAGCCCACCCACTTGTGTGACAAAAGCGAATTAATATTCGCTATTGTCTTCCTGCTTCTCATCTCAGCCAATTCCAGCTCAGGAAGTGCCCCCATGAAGTCAATGAAGGAAGAGATGCAGAGGCCCACCACCCGCCGCCCGGAGGAAGCCAAATGGGGTAAGTGTGGGGTCAAACCGGGGGGTTCGGGTGACACTGTTGGGCACATAATACATTCTTGACCTGAGAGACACAAACCAGGTGTCATGCTAGCTAAGAAACTGATCCTCACTCCCCAATTTACACATTGCCTAAACTCAAGCTACGCAACGGCACCCTTTTTTAGAATCCCCAAGACCCCAACATGCCCTACAAGCTACAGCACTACAGCAATGTTTGGCCTTTCTAAATATACCTACTTTTGAGACCACACATCAGGACCTAATGGATCAATTTGTTACTCAAGACTATCAAAACTCCATCTACTCATAAAGCCCCTGGCCCATTAAGGCTTTCCAATAGCTATTATAACAAATATTCAGACTATTTGCCCTCTTATATGGAACTTTACTTTAACCATCTGAGAGATTGTGGCTCTTTTCCTTCCAATGAAAATAAGGCACACCTCAATGCCATCCGTAAACCCAACAAGGACTCCTCTGATGTCCTCATTTACTGCCCAATCTCATTGATAAATTGCAACCTAAAAATTTGTACCAAAAGACTTGCATTACAGCTTAACTCCTTTTTAGCCCAATACATCCATAAAGATCAATCAGGTTTCAGAGAGGTCATCAAACGCTAGACCAGGGATATGCAATTAGCAGACCTCCAGCTGTTGCAAAACTACAAGTCCCATCATGCCTCTGCCTCTGGGAGTCATGCTTGTGGCTGTCAGAGTCTTGCTATGCCTGATGGGAGTTGTAGTTCTGCAACAGCTGGAGGTCCGTTAATTGCATATCACTGCGCTAGACCAAATTCATAGAACTTTAGCATTAATCTCAGCAGTCCAAACCCAATGGTAGTCACCCATTCACAGAGAAGCTCTGTTAATCTCCTGAGATTTACATAAGGTTTTTGATAGCCTTTAATGAGATTATCTTTTTTTTAAGTTATTTTTTTTAACAGTAAGGGAGGTACATAACATACAATGCAGAGCACAACAAAAGGCATAGGTCACGCCATCTAAGTTACATCCACATACACTCACCTACCACTTTATTAGGTACACCTGTTCAATTGCTTGGTAACACAAATTGCTAATTATCCAATTACATGGCAGCAACTCAATGCATTTAGGCATCTAGACCTGGTGAAGAAAACTTGCTGAAGTTCAAACCGAGCATCAAAATGGGGAAGAAAGGGGCACTTTGAATGTGGCATAGTTGTTGGTACCACACGGCCTGGTCTGAATATTTCAAAAGCTGCTGATCTATTGGAATTTTCACGCACAACCATCTCTAGGGTTTACAGAGAATTGTTTGAAAAAGAGAAAATATCCAATGAGCAGCAGTTGTGTGGACGAAAATGCCTTGTTGATGTCAGAGGTCAGAGGAGAATGGACAGACTGGTTCAAGATGATAGGAAGGCAACAGAAACTCAAATAACCACCCGTTGCAACCAAGGTA
The DNA here is from genome assembly GCF_037356315.1 of Lithobates pipiens. NCBI lineage: Eukaryota > Metazoa > Chordata > Amphibia > Anura > Ranidae > Lithobates > Lithobates pipiens. Next base: position 328,743,409 of record NW_027507764.1, on the reverse strand, counting down.
TGCAGAATACCATCTCTGAATGCACAACACAGCAGATGGGCTACAGCAGCAGAAAACCACACCAGTTGCCATTCCTATCAGCTAAGAACAGGAAACTGAGGCTATAGTTTTCAGAGGCTCACCAAAATTGGACAATAGAAGATTAGTCTGATGAGTCTCAATTTCATCTGCGACATTCAGATGGCAGGGTCAGAATAAACAACATGAAAGCATCGGTCCATCCTGTCTTGTATCAACAGCTTAGGCTGGTGGTGGTGGTGTAATTGTGGGGGGGGGGGGTATTTTCTTGGCATACTTTGGGCCCCTTAGCACCAAATGAGCATCTTTTAAACATGACGTTCTACCTGAATATTGTTGCTGACCATGTCTATCCCTTTATGACTACAGTGTACTCATCTTCTGATGGCTACTTCCAGCAGGATAACGCACCATGTCACAAGCTCAAATCATCTCAAACTGGTTTCTCCGCGTTCCCCAAATTCACCAAATCTCAATCCAATAGAGCACCTTTGGGATGTGGTGGAACAGGAGAGTCACATCATAGATGTGCAGCCGACAAATCTGCACCAACTAAGTGATACTATCATGTCAATATGGACCAAAATCTCTGAGGAATGTTTCCAAAACCTTGTTGAATCTGTGCCAATTCTGAAGGCAAAAGGGGATCTAACCCATTACTAGCAAGGTGTACTGGGGAGTGCATATCGTCATACATTGATATACATTGTCCAGTGTGAAACCTTGTACATGCATTCTCCAACAGGGAGCCTGAGATTTTCTTTTTTGTGTCTTAAGCCGCGTACACACGTAGCAGTATGTCCGACGTACTTAGTCTGGCGGACTTCCCGCCAGACTGTCTGTCGGACTTCCCGAACGGGCTACTTGCCCACACACAACACTTTTTGAGCGGACTAATACGGCGTACTAAGTCCGCCGTACTATCCGCCCTACTTTTGAAATGAACGGACTCGTCCACACACGCAGAAGAAAGTCCGCTCATTTTGAGCGTGTCTCCAGGTAGGCGGGGCCCGCGAAGGAGACGTCGCTGGCCCCGCCACCTGGTATGGACTTAAAGGGGAACCCCAACGCCGAAAAAAGACGGCGTGGGGGTCCCCCCCAAGTCCACAACAGACCCTTGTCCGAGCACGCTACACGGCCGGCCAGGAAAGGGGGGGCGCTCCTGAGCCGTACCAGGCCACGTGCCCTCAACATGGGGGGTGCCTTGGGGAAGGGGGGGCCGCGTGGCCCCCCCACCCCAAAGCACCTTGTCCCCATGTTGATGAGGACAAGGGCCTCTTCCCGACAACCCAGGCTGTTGGTTGTCGGGGTCTGTGGGCGGGGGGCTTATCGGAATCCGGGAGCCCCCTTTAATAAGGGGGCCCCCGGATACCGGCCCCCCACCCTATGTGAATGAGTATGGGGTACAATGTACCCCTAGCCATTCACCTGTAAAATAAAAGTACAAAAAAAACACAACACACGAGATAAAATACTTTATTGCACAGCTCCGGGGGTCTTCCGTCTTCGGGGGTCTTCTCGCCGGACTCCTCCGTTATCTTCTTGTATCTCTTTTGCTAGCGGAGGAGTCCGGCTTTCTTCCTCACCGCCGGCCTCTTCTTCTGACTTCGGGGGTCTTGTCCCCCTCTTCGGTTCTTCTGCCGGGCCACCGCGCCTTCTTATAGCTCTTTTACAGGTGGTGGCCCGGTCTTCTGTCGCCGCCGCTGCCTTCCGTTCTTCTTCTTCTTCTTCTTCTTCTCCAGGAGATGTTGACTCGACGATCTCTCCGGCCGCAATGCCAGGGACGCGCTGCGCTGCCACTTATATAGGGACAAGGGGCGGTGTCACATGGCTTTATGTCACATGGGTTGGTCACATGGGTTGATGTCACATGGGGACTGTGACATCGTAAGGGGCGGGGTCACCATGTGACACCAACCCATGTGACATAAAGCCATGTGGCACCGCCCCTTGTCCCTATATAAGTGGCAGCGCAGGGCGTCCCTGGCATTGCGGCCGGAGAGATTGTTGAGTCAACATCTCCTGGAGAAGAAAAAGAAGAAGAACGGAAGGCAGCGGCGGCGACAGAAGACCGGGCCACCGCCTGTAAAAGAGCTATAAGAAGGCGCGGTGGCCCGGCAGAAGAACCGAAGAGGGGGACAAGACCCCCGAAGTCAGAAGAAGAGGCCGGCGGTGAGGAAGAAAGCCGGACTCCTCCGCTAGCAAAAGAGATACAAGAAGATAATGGAGGAGTCCGGCGAGAAGACCCCCGAAGACGGAAGACCCCCGGAGCTGTGCAATAAAGTATTTTATCTCGTGTGTTGTGTTTTTTTTGTACTTTTATTTTACAGGTGAATGGGTAGGGGTACATTGTACCCCATACTCATTCACATAGGGTGGGGGGCCGGTATCCGGGGGCCCCCTTATTAAAGGGGGCTCCCGGATTCCCATAAGCCCCCCCACCCGCAGGCCCTTGTCCTCATCAACATGGGGACAAGGTGCTTTGGGGTGGGGGGGCCGCCTGGTATGGCTCAGGAGGGGGGGCGCTCGCTCATCCCCCCTTTAATGGCCGGCCGGGTAGCGTGCTCGGACAAGGGTCTGTTGTGGACTTGGGGGGGACCCCCACGCCGTTTTTGTTCGGCGTTGGGGTTCCCCTTTAAGTCCATATCAGGCGGCGGGGCCAGCGACGTCTCCTTCGCCTACCTGGAGACCCGCTGGAAATGAGCGGACTTTTCTCCGGGCGGGAAAAGTCCGCTCATTTCAAAAGTACGGAGGACTGGCATACACACGGCCGGATTGTCCGCCGAAATGCGAGTCCGGCGGGAAGATTGGTGTGCAACACGGCATTCTAAGTCCGCCGTACTTTCGGGTCAAAAAAGTATGCTGGAGGCTACACACGGGGGGATTGTTTGGCGGACTTAAGTTTGCCGGACTTTTCCACCGGATTGTTTGATCGTGTATACGCGGCATCAGAGTCACTGGGGTTTTGTGCCTCTTTATTAAGAGCTCTTTGTCAATTACCTATAACTTAAGTCTTTGTTAAAGGTTTTACATCCTCCAGAATTCCTATTCAACGGGGCACCTGACAAGGTTGCCCCTTGTCTCCGCTATTGTTGGAACTGGCCATGGACCCCTGGCTATTGCGATCCAGTCCAATCCTGACATAAATGGTATTACTTGGGGCCAATAAGAACATAAATGCAAAATGTTTGTGGATGATGCTCTTATGTATATATCCGCTCCCTTGTTAACCATCCTACAAATATTCTTGAAACTCTCAGGCCGCATGTTAAATTGAAATAAAACTGTGGCTTTGAACATTAATTTGCCTCAATCTGTAGCTGATCTGTTTCACACTAATTTTGACTTTAACTGGACTTCTATATCACTGCCTTACATGGGTATCTATTTGACATTGTCAATCAATACCTTATATAACACTAATAATCGGTTGCTTTTCAAACAGTTCCGAGTGTATCTAGATAGGTGGCCAATCTACGCTCTCTCTTAGTTAAGCAGAATCCATTCCATTAAAATGAATTTGCTTCCATGGCTACTTTACTATTTCAGAACATTACCTATAGCAATCCCCAGGAAGGAATTACTTAAGCTACAAAACACTGTTATTCAATTTGTCTGGGGCTGTATAAAACCTAGGATAAATAGATTGACAAAATTGACTTCAAAATCACATGATAGACTGAGACTTCCCAATTTGCTACAGTATTATCAGGCAGCAGATATTGCCCAACTAGCCTATACTACGGCCAGTGGATCAGTGCTCCTTTGGGTATCTATTGAACCTGATGAGGATTGGGAGAAGCCCTCTTCACTACCCCTGTCAGATCTTCTTTTTTTCTTAAAACTCTAACGAGTACAATGTTGCATAATTTTTGGTGCATGACACTAATCATGTTCTTTTTTAAGTTTGTTTTAAGCTTTGCTATGTTAGTTGGTACGAGTGTACATCCAATGTTTTTCTCTCCCTACTTTATGGCAACTCTACTGTCGATGAATAATCTAGTGACAAAGGGTTTTTGACCACTAAGGGTTTTTTTTATAACTCCTGGGCACTGGATGCTTAGTGTTTGACAATGAATTGTTCTAAGATTTACCATTGTACTAATCATGGTTAATTGTTATATGCTCTTGTAACTTTTAAAAAAAAGATCCTCATGGGTCATATATTGTTGTCTTCTTTTGGATTTGTGGAAAACCTCATAAACACATTTACAGTAAATATAAAAAATAATGTTTTCTGTGTATACTGTATATTGCATCTAAATCTGTATGTATCGATAGAAGATTATGATTTTTGCATATCTTGTGGATATACTTGGGAGCTCCTAATTTTACCATGGTGTGTTTTTAGGACTTTGTGTATTATAAAAGTGTATAGCATATGCTATATTTTAATGGTCACAGCAGCCTCATCCTTCCTTTTTTTCAATATTTATATTTCATGAATTTTAAATGGAATGTTGGGTGGGGGGGTTGTTGCACTCTAATTAAGCTTTTTTGTAGTTGGGTTACATATCGTTTCATACTGGGAGCTCCTACCTTACCTACTCTGATCTCTGTTCTCTGTGTCACTTACTACTGATCTCTGAAATCTGCCTCACTACTACTGTTTGCTGAACTCTGTCTCACTTATTAATGATCCCTGAACTCTGCATCACTCACTACTGAACTCCTGCACTCTGCTTCGCTTTTAACCATGGGCATTATTCAGTACAATGAAAACCACACCAAATTTTTTTTCGGTGCCTTCTTTTTCTTGCTCATGGGGGTCCAACTTTATTCTGCACACAGGACTGCTGCTTACATATTACGCCCCTGGAGCCCCTGTCAAGCTTGTATTTCTGACTGGGTAGTCAAAAAAGAAAGGAAAGAAAGTAACATGAAATTCAACATTTTATAGCTGTCACCACAACAAGAGGGGAAATTTAACAATACAGTGGTGTGAAAAAGTGTTTGCCCCCTTCCTCATTTCCTGTTCCTTTGCATGTTTGTCACACTTAAGTGTTTCGGAACATCAAACCAATTTAAACAATAGTCAAGGACAACACAAGTAAACACAAAATGCAATTTTTAAATGAAGGTGTTTATTATTAAAGGTGAAAAAAAATCCAAACCATCATGGCCCTGTGTGAAAAAGTGATTGCCCCCCTTGTTAAAACATACTATAACTGTGGTTGTCCACACCTGAGTTCAATTTCTCTAGCCACACCCAGGCCTGATTATTGCCAAACCTGTTCACAATCAAGGCATCACTTAAATAGGAGCTGCTTGACACAGTAAGGTCCACCAGAAGATCCTTAAAAGCTACACATCATGCCGAGACCCAAAGAAATTCAGGAACAATTGAGAAAGAAAGTAATTGAGATCTATCAGTCTGGAAAGGGTTATAAAGCCATTTCCAAAGCTTTGGGAATCCAGCGAACCACAGTGAGAGCCATTATCCACAAATGGCGAAGACATGGAACAGTGGTGAACCTTCCCAGGAGTGGCCGGCCGCCCAAAATTACCCCAAGAGTGCAGCGACGACTCATCCAAGAGGTCACAAAAGACCCCACAACAACGTCCAAGGAACTGCAGGCCTCACTTGCCTCAGTTAAGGTCAGCGTTCATGTCTCCACCTTCAGGAAAAGACTGGGCAAAAATGGCCTGCATGGCAGAGTTCCAAGGAGAAAACCACTGCTGAGCAAAAAGAACATCAAAGCTCGTCTCAATTTCTCCACAACACATCTTGATGATCCCCAAGACTTTTGGGACAACATTCTGTGGACCGATGAGACAAAAGTGGAACTCTTTGGAAGGTGTGTGTCCAAGTATATCTGGCGTAGAAGGAACACTGCATTTCATAAAAAGAACATTATACCAACAGTAAAATATGGTGGTGGTAGTGTGATGGTCTGGGGCTGTTTTGCTGCTTCAGGACCTGGAAGACTTGCCGTGATAAAAGGAACTATGAATTCTGCTGTCTACCAAGAGATCCTGAAGGAGAATGTCCGACCATCTGTTCGTGTACTCAAGCTGAAACGAACTTGGGTTCTGCAGCAGGACAATGATCCTAAACACACCAGCAAGTCCACCACCTAATGGCTGAAGAAAAACAAAATGAAGACTTTGGAGTGGCCTAGCCAAAGTCCTGACCTGAATCCTATTGAGATGTTGTGGTATGACCTTAAAAAGGCTGTTCATGCTCGAAAACCCTCTAATGTAACTGAATTAGGACAATTCTGCAAAGATGAGTGGGCCAAAATTCCTCCAGGACGCTGTAAAAGCCTCATTGCACGTTATCGCAAACGCTTGGTTGCAGTTGTTGCTGCTAAGGGTGGCCCAACCAGTTATTAGGTTTAGGGGGCAATCACTTTTTCACACAGGGCCATGATGGTTTGGATTTTTTTTCACCTTTAATAATAAACACCTTCATTTACAAATTGCATTTTGTGTTTACTTGTGTTGTCCTTGACTATTGTTTAAATTGGTTTGATGTTCCGAAACACTTAAGTGTGACAAACATGCAAAGGAACAGGAAATGAGGAAGGGGGCAAACACTTTTTCACACCACTGTAGATATGCCTGCTCTAAAGGCATCCATCTAGGAGGGACTTCCCTCATTTTGAAGAGTTCTACTCTTATTTACTGTTGTGTCTCTGGAAAGGGAATTTAGATGAAATGATTTCAATAGGACACATACAGCAGAAATAACCTGGCAAGAGTCGTTTCTATCTAAAACTAAAATACATTTTTTATTTATTTTTTCCAGCAGAAGAGTGTGAACAGACATACAGAGAATGTTTAGACATAAAAATCAGTCCATCGATACAAGCCAAGGTCTGCAAAAAAAGAGAGTAACTAATAGGTTGCGTGCAGGTGACAACAATAACAGAAAATATCAAGTATGACCAAGCTTGGGCCCGGTCTGTAAGGGTCCCCAAATTGGGTGAAACTTAAGCTTGGATCATACTATGAGTAATCCTCTCCTTCCCCTCCCGCTCCACTCCGCTAAGGCCTTGGAGTGAGCAGCAAAAGAAAGGGGAGGGGGAGACAGTTGGGGGGGGGGTGAAAGAGGAGAAGTCAGGTCTGGTAAGGAGAGTCATCCATACCTACACTCATATTTCACAAATAGATTTAGCTATTTTGTGCATTTTTTCAATTTGCTGGCTGAACTCCCAGCATTGGGAAAGAAGGAACATTTTTGACAGCTCTGAGAGTTACATGATTATAAAAGTTAGCAGCACGTGTGTCCACTTATTGAGCAAAGGGAAATCACGGTAATCTCAATGAAGGGGCATAGAAACCATTACCCTTTTCTGGCCATCCCTATCCTAATGTCCAAGCCAGGAATGGGGAATTGCATTAAGGAAGGGTTGTTGCTGGGTGGGGACAATATGGATACAGCTGTATCTTTGACAGTTCAATAAAGAGCTTTTGAAAGAGGTGAACATTGGAATGTGGCTTCTTTCCATGCATGTTCTTTGAGCACTGGCATCTCTCTGAATGGTGGAAGTGGACTGATGTGTATCATAATTGTATGGATCTTCTAGTGCTGGAATGATTTTTACTTGATGCACAGAGAATGCATCACACCCCTCCTGATGAAGCACCCACTAATATTCTGAAATGCTCTAATCTGGCTATGTCTGCACCTAGGCACAGACTTACATATACGGAGTGAGCTGACGTCCTGAATTATTTATATCTGAGATAGTAATATTTTTATTCATTTATTTTGACTTTCTTTCTTTTAACTGCACATGTTTTATCAGAGTCTTTTTGAATGACAAATTTGCTTTTATTGTTATATTAATAGTATTTTTCAGAATTACCAAATTTATGTTACTTCTTTACAAATGGGTTTGAGCCACTAGTGTGTCAGTAAATTGGGCATTTCATTTAGTTTAATTATTTTGAACAATTTGATGAAATGGTGCTTCCTCATTACAACCCCCGGATTTAGTTCTTTGTGCAAGCTTGTCTAGTAGAGCACATTCATATATTATACAACCACCCTGTCACCCTGTATTTATTATGGAAATGTGACTTTTTCGTGTTCTCATTTATTCATTTTCCAAAGTGATCCACTAGTTTTATAGCCCATACCCATTAACCTGAAATAGAATTATGTCAAGTGAAATATATTAAATGGAAGCTTTTTTTTTTAGCGTACAAAGACAAAAGCATTTGAAGCACTTGATCTGGTTTATTTGTGAAAGATAACTGATTTTTATTCATATGGTATATAAAGCTGTGTTCTCCATATACAAATTTTTTTTTTTTAAGTGATTTATTTACTTGGGTCTCAGCCTGACTATAGGATTATGCAAAATAAGAAATACAGTAAAGTAAATAAACAAAGCAATCACCTTCCTTTTTTGCAAAAGCAACTGGAAATTGACAGCAACCATGATAGCAGACAACCTGGTGATTGGCTAAAAGAAAAGCTAAGCAAATCTCTCAATTTTTCTCAGGTAGTTCCCAGGTAATTCCCATGCCCACAGCCATGTATACAGGATAAGCAAGTAGACATATGTGTTCTTTTTACAATATAACTTTTAAATATTTATTTATTCCAATTTTTCTTTCTTTTTCTTTGTTTATCAGCACTGTTGGTGGGCTTTGGTGAGATATCAGGGGTCTGACCAAACTTCTGAAATGTCCTCTTTGAGACAGAGAAAGGGACTGAGAACACAGATCCCCTAGTCCCTTTTTCTGCAGCCTCAGCTACACTGAAGATGATTGGACAGGAGACAGAGGCTTGTTTATGATGTCATTTCATATGACTTATGACAGAGATTTTGCTCAGTGATTGAGTTTAGTACTACACACCTTGTGGAGAGAGTGTCATCTGAGAAAAAGGACACATCTGAGCAAAAAGAAAAAAAAGATTGAGGCTCGGTTCACACCTAAGACATATCCGTGTCAAAGCAGGGGTGCAGTGTGTTCTGGTTCACCGTTTCAGGTCTGATTTCAGCACACATTTTGGGTTGAATTTGCACCTGAAACGGACCAAAAGACACACAGCATTTTTCTACAAAACGCACCAGACCTGTTGTGGAGATTTGTGAACTGTCTCAATAGAAAGCCGGTCAAAATCTTCTGCTATTGTGAATTGGATATGGAGATTCCGCATCCAATTTCCAATGGTGTGAACCTAGCCTGAAAGAAAAGTTGTGCTGTCTGTTCCCTTTAAACCTCTGCCACATGGTGAGCATGCTCCCTGATTGTACTGAACAGAGCAGTTATAGCACCCTGTTTGGCTCTAGACACCCACTTTGTCAACTGAAGTAATTTTGTAAAAATTATAACAGAATGCTGATATCTTGAGACATTCAGGTATGTACCGTATTTATCTGCGTATTACATGAACTGACGTATAACATAAGTATTACCTGAAGGATTGGCCTCCCAGGCTTTAGGATTAAGCCTCAGCACAGGCAGGCTGTATTCAGGCATCATGAATGAATCAGTGTCAGTAAGCCAAGGGCCCAGCCACAGGTGGGCGAGTGGCAGTCAGGCAGAATGCCCCGATGTTGGCTGGTGGCTTGTGTATGTTCATGAAGGACACCCTCTCATTGCAGATGGCTGGCAAGGTCCGAAGATGGAGCATGGCTATAAGCATCCATGGCAGCAGTCTGTGTTTATTTATGCCCTTTGTTTTTCCCTTCTCCCTGAAACTTCAAACTCCAGAATTTTTAAACTCGGGGCCATTGTGGCCCAGCGGAACTTCAACAGAGCATATGCTTTTCCTCCAATTCCAATCGTCCTCTAAATCCTACAGAGACTCAGAGCAGAAGCCATGGAGGTAGTGGCAGTAGCTCCATACTAGCCGAACAGGCCTTGGTTTCCCCTACTCATGCATCTCAACTTTCGAGACCCCGAGCGCCTTCCCCTCAGACCAGACCTCCTGTCCCAGGGGACAATTCTGCATCCATGCCTGGCTCGTCTAAAGCTGATGTTCTGTTTCTTAAAAGGGAGAGGCTGGAAGCCCTTGGCTGTGCTTCAGGGGTCATCTCCACCCTCTTGAGCTCAAGAAGAACAAGCATGAATAAAGTCTATGGAAGAATTTGGGCAAAATTTGTGGAATTCACATCCTCCACAGGAAGACCATACAGGGACCCGGGGGTGCAAGAAATCCTGCATTTCCTACAGTCCGGCCTAGATCTGGCCCTGTCCGTCGGCTCCCTTAGGATCCATGTTTTGGCCCTATCAGCCTTTTCTGGAGTTTAATAGGCTGATCACCCCCTGGTCTGGCAATTCTTTAAGGGGGCAGCTAGACTCCCAGTCCCCAGTGAAAATCAAGGTTTCCCAAGTGAAACCCTCCACGCACTCTCAGAGCGTGAACTCATTGGGGTCAGTCGACATTAACGATCTCTCTCTCAAGTCCGCACTCCTCATAGCCATCACATCAGCCAAAAGAGTTTAGGAGATCAAGGCCTTCGGATGAAAAGAACCGTTTCTTACCTTTTTTCCAGACCAGGTAATACTCATACCCATGCTTGACTCAAACCTGAAAGTTACATCGGTCTTCCACAAGAACCAAGATATCGTTTTGCCTACCTTCAAGGCACCAAATTCCACTAAGGCTCATCCCCTAGATGTGGGGGAGGCACTAAAAGAGTACCTCCAGGCTACGGTTTTCTTTAGACGGTTGGACCAACGCTCAATCCTCTTCTCTGGGAGGAAAAGGGGAAAGCAGGCATCGTCTAGAACAACCCAGGCCATCCAACAGGCCTATAAGGCAAAGAGATTGGCTCCACTGGAGGTGGTGACAGCACACTCGACTAGAGGCGTCTCAACTTCCTGGGCGGCGGCTCGACATGCAGCTCCAGACGTTATCTGCCTCAAGGGCCTCATCAATACATTCATGATGCATTATTGTGTAGAACCTGCATCCTTATCTTCTGTGAATTTTTGTTTAGGAGTCCTGTCGGTTGACGGGGCAAATTAAAAGTTTCTTTTGTTCAGCAATCCCACCCGTGTGGTTGTTTTGGCTAGTTATTTCCCACACATAGGATGCCATGGAGTCTGTCAGGAAAACAGAAAATTTCCTATCAAATACTTATCGTAATTTTCCTTTCCTGGTAGACTCCATGTCAGACAGAGTTCCCACCCATGGATCAAGAGTAGGGATGAGCCGAACACCCCCCGGTTCGGTTCGCACCAGAACTTTCGAACGGACCCCAAATTCGAACTAACTTTAGAACCCCATTGCAGTCTATGGGACTCGAACGTTTGAAATGAAAAGTGCTAATTTTAAAGGCTAATATGCAAGATACTGTCCTAAAAAGGGTTTGGGGGCCTTGCTCCTGCCCCAGGGGACATGGGTCAATGCCTAAAATGTTTTTAAAAATGGCCGTTTTGGCGGGAGCACTGATTTTAATGACGATTAAAGTGAAAAAAAGTGAAATATTCCTTTAAATATGGTGCCTGGGGGGTGTCTGTAGTATGCCTGTGAAGTGCCACGTGTTTCCCGTGTTTAGAACAGTCCCTGCACAAAATGACATTAAACGGAAATAACACCATTTAAAACTGCTTGCGGTTTTAATGTTATATCTGGTTCCTGCAATATGGTTGAAAATCATTGAGAAAAATGGCATGGGTAGCCCTCCCTGCCCATTACCAGCCCCTTTAGGTCTTGTATGCATATTAAGGGGAACCCCGTACCCATATTAAAAAAAGGAAACGCGTGTGGCCCCCAGGCCCTATATACTCAGAACAGCAGTATACAGGCGGTGCAAACAAGACAGGGACTGTGTAGGTTTGTTGTGTTAAGTTGAATCTGTTTGTAATTTTCAACTGGTACATTTTTAAAGTGTAGCTCCAGTCAAAAAAAAATATTTTTAAGCTTTTTGGAAAACATAGGGAAGGGTTATCACCCCTGTAAAATTTGTTTTGTCGTCCATCTTTTTTCATCTCACTTGCTGTTGTCTCCTTCCGTTTGCAAGTAGGAGATGTTTGTAAATTGGATGTTTGAAAGTAGGGGCCTGCCCTATATGCTCTGCAGAAATGGCGGAACAAGGTGTTGGTTTTGCCACAACATTGTAAGCCCTCAAAGTGACTCTAGGTGGGCGCTGGAGCGCCCTGCTGTGAACGATTATATCAAGAATTGTAATTACATGCCATTGTTGAACAGTGGTAGAAAAATTGACCTTTGGTGGTTGTGGTGCTGGTGCCACAACACTATAAGTCCTCACCGTTACTCTGGGTGGGCACAGGAAGGGGCCCTCCTGTGAAATATTATATCAAGAATTGTAATTACATGTCCCTGTTAAACAGAGGCAGAAAAATGTGGCCTTAGGCACTGGTGCTGGTGCCACCACACTGCAACCTCTCCCATATACTCTAGTTTTATTGCAGGAATTAGCCCTGCTGCAAAGCATAGCATTAAAAATTGTAATTAAACGCCCCTGTTAAACAGGGGCAGAAAAATTGGGCCTTAGGCACTGGTGCTGGTGCCACCACACTGCAACCTCTGCCATATACTCTAGTTTTATTGCAGGAATTAGCCCTGCTGCAAAGCATTGCATCAAAAATTTTAATTAAACGCCCCTGTTAAACAGGGGCAGAAAAATTGGGCCTTAGGCACTGGTGCTGGTGCCACCACACTGCAACCTCTGCCATATACTCTAGTTTTATTGCAGGAATTAGCCCTGCTGCAAAGCATTGTATCAAAAATTGTAATTAAACGTCCCTGTTAAACAGGGGCAGAAAAATTGGGCCTTAGGCACTGGTGCTGGTGCCACCACACTGCAACCTCTGCCATATACTCTAGTTTTATTGCAGGAATTAGCCCTGCTGCAAAGCATTGCATCAAAAATTGTAATTAAACGCCCCTGTTAAACAGGGGCAGAAAAATTGGGCCTTAGGCACTGGTGCTGGTGCCACCACACTGCAACCTCTGCCATATACTCTAGTTTTATTGCAGGAATTAGCCCTGCTGCAAAGCATTGCATCAAAAATTGTAATTAAACGCCCCTGTTAAACAGGGGCAGAAAAATTGGGCCTTAGGCACTGGTGCCACCACACTGCAACCTCTGCCATATACTCTAGTTTTATTGCAGGAATTAGCCCTGCTGCAAAGCATTGCATCAAAAATTGTAATTAAACGCCCCTGTTAAACAGGGGCAGAAAAATTGGGCCTTAGGCACTGGTGCTGGTGCCACCACACTGCAACCTCAGCCATATACTCTAGTTTTATTGCAGGAATTAGCCCTGCTGCAAAGCATTGCATCAAAAATTGTACTTAAACGCCCCTGTTAAACAGGGGCAGAAAAATTGGGCTGATGGCATCAACCAGAACCAGAAATGTTCTTCCAACATATCAGCGAAGGAGGAAGAGGATAGATAATCAACATAACAGGACAGTCACTCAGCATCAGCATAGGCAGTCTTGAAGGGATGTGATATTTCCAAAAAAATTATTCTGTTACATCAGCTTCAGGTGCTTGGTAGCTGTGGGTGATCTAAGACTGATTCATCTTGATGAAGGTCAGTCGATCAACTGATTCGGTGGACAGGCGCACCCTGTGATCGGTAACAAAGCCACCAGCAGCACTGAAGGTGCGTTCCAAAAGAACGCTGGATGCAGGACAGGCCAGTAGCTCAATTGCATAATGTGCAAGCTCTGGCCAGTGATCCATCCTCAAGACCCAGTAAGCCAGAGGATTTTCGGTGGGAAAGGTGTCCAAGTCTGACCTTGCCCCTAGGTATTCCTGCACCATGTAAATCAGACGCTGGCGATGGGTGCTGGAACCGATCATACCTTGGGGCTGCGGACTAAAAAATTGTCTGAAAGCATCAGTCAGATGGCCACCTTCTCCACCGCTCCTTCTGACCGATGCCTCAGCAACACGTTGTCCAGGACCAGGAGTTTGTAACCTCCCAGTCTCTGGGAACGCGTTGCACAGACCTTTCTGCAAGGCCTCCCGGAGATGTCTCATCCTCTGCTCCCTCTGCGATGGCAAGATAAGGTCGGCAACCTTACCCTTGTACCGTGGATCAAGGAGAGTGGCCAGCCAGTAATGGTCCCTCTCCTTGATCCGAAGAATACGAGGATCCTTCCGCAGGCTTTGCAGGATCAGGGAGGCCATGCAGCGTAGGTTAGCTGAGGCATTCGGTCCGGAGTCCTCTGGGTCACTAAGGACAACATGATCCGCAGCTACCTCCTCCCAGCCACGTACAAGTCCACGTGTTTCTTGGGACTGTAAATCATCCCTACAAGACTGCTGCTGCTGCTGCTGATGCTGATGCTGAGTGCCAGCCTCCACCTCCATGCTGACACAATCATCCTCCTCCTCCTCTTCCTCTTCCTCCTCCTCATCCTCTTCCTGTGTGATGGGTGGCACAGCAGGAACACTGTCTAGATAAAGGGGGCCTTGAGAGGCAAGGAAGTCCTCCTCTTCCTGCCTCTGTTCTGCCTCAAGTGCCCTGTCCATTATTCCATGCAGCGTATGCTCCAAGAGGTGGACAAGAGGTACAGTGTCACTGATGCATGCACTGTCACTGCTCACCATCCTTGTGGCCTCCTCAAAGGGTGACAGGACATTGCATGCATCCCTGATCATGCCCCACTGGCGTGGTGAGAAAAAACCAAGCTCCCCTGACCCTGTCCTGGTGCCGTAGTCGCACAAGTACTCATTGATGGCCCTCTGCTGCGTGTGCAGCCGCTGCAGCATGGCCAATGTTGAGTTCCATCTGGTGGGCATGTCACATATAAGGCGGTTCTTGGGCAGGTTCAACTCCTTTTGGAGCTCAGCCAGCCGAGCACAGGCATTAAATGATCGGCGGAAATGCACACAGACTTTCCTGGCCTGCTTCAGGACATCCTGTAAGCCGGGGTACCTGCCCAAGAACCGCTGCACCACCAGGTTAAGGACGTGAGCTACACAGGGCACATGGGTCAGTTGTCCCTGTCGGAGGGCGGAGAGGAGGTTGGTGAGATTGTCACAAACCACCATTCCTGGCTTAAGCTGGCGTGGCGTCAACCACCTCTCGGCCTGCCCCTGCAGAGCTGACAAAACATCCACCCCAGTGTGGCTCCTGTCCCCCAAACAAACCAGCGCAAGCACGGCATGGCATCGTTTTCCCTGCGTACTTGCGTTGCCCCTGGAACGCCTACGAAGCACCGCTGGTTCTGAGGACAGAGCACTGGAAGAGGCCATGGAGGAAGAAGAAGAGGAGGGGGTGGAGGAGAGAGGTGTGTCACAACCAATAGTAGCATTTTGGAGGCGTGGTGACGGAACAACCTCCAACACTACTGCACCTTGTCCTGCATCCTTCCCAGCTGCCAGAAGAGTGACCCAATGGGCCGTGAAAGACAGGTAACGTCCCTGTCCATGCCTGCTGGACCATGAGTCAGCGGTAATGTGCACCTTACCGCTGACCGCCCTGTCCAGCGAGGCAAGGACATTGCCTTCCACATGCCGGTAGAGAGCCGGAATCGCCTTCCGTGAGAAAAAGTGGCGTTTGGGGACCTGCCACTGAGGAACCGCACATTGTACAAACTCACGAAAGGGGGCCGAGTCCACCAACTGAAAAGGCAGCAGTTGAAGTGCTAGCAATTTAGCCAAGCTAGCATTCAACCGCTGGGCATGTGGATGGCTGGGAGTGAACTTCTTTCGCCAGTCCAGCAGCTGGGGCAGGGACATTTGCCTGCTATAATCGGACGTGGGTGTACCGCTAGCAGAGTTCCCGGAAGCACTTGGCTGTGACACACCTAATTCTACACCTTCATTCCTCTCAGAGCAGGTTTCAGAGAGGACTGAAGGTCTAGTGGGGTTGGAGATGCCAGCTGATGAGGAGCAAGGAGAGGTCCGCTTTGTTCTTTGGTGTGGGTCTTTGAGGTACGCTTGCCAACGAGCTGCATGGCAGGTCAACATATGTCTGGTCAAGCATGTGGTACCCAAGCGGCTGATGTTTTGGCCACGTGAGATACGCTTGAGACATATGTTGCAAATAGCAGCGGTGCGATCTGATGCACTCGTCTCAAAAAAGGCCCACACCAAAGAACTTTTAGAATAACGCACAGAGGCAGCGCTCTGCACAGGCGGAGCTCTGCGGTGTGATTCAGTTGGTGTGCTGCCCCTAAGCTGGCCCCCGGAGGGCATCCTGCCTCGTTGGACATGTGCCTCCTCCTCCTCCTCCTCCTCCCTCCTTCCAGGCACCCACGTGGAGTCAGTGCCCTCATCATCCCCTCCCTCTTCATCGCTGTAGCAAACCTGGCAGTATGCTGCAGCTTGTGGAACATGACTGCCAGATTGCTGTCCTTCTTGAGCATCCCCTCTCTCTGCGCTCACACTACTGCCTTCCTCTAGCTGAGTGTCATCATCAGAGCCCACAAAACACTGGGCATCCTCCTGGAGCATGTACCCAACACTGTGCTCAAAGAGTTCAGGAGACTCCTCAGGAGGATGTGGTGGGTCTAGGGAAGGAGTCACTGATGATGACATTGAGAGGAGGGAAGACGATGTGTTGGCAGCTGCTTTGCTAGTACCCTGAGACTGGGTGAGAGAGGATGAGGAGGATGAAGAGGGCTTGGTCAGCCACTCTACCAAGTCGTTGGCATGTTGCGGTTCAACATGTCCAGCTGCCGAAAAGAAGGACAAGCGTGTCCCATGGCCACGTGCTGATGACAATGCACCGCGTCCACGACCAGCACTGTTGTCTCTAGACACAGAGCCTGCTTGCCCTCTTTTATCGGCTCGCGCCTGTCTGCCTCTCCTCGCTGGCCTTCCAGACATGGTAATGGCCTGAAGGGAGTTGGGTAAAAAAGCAGTTGGGTAGTGTATATTGTGCTAGAGGCACACAACACCCACTAACTCCTGCAGATGCCTTTATTATAGAACACCAGAGATAAAGGGGTATATACAGATGTATACTGTGCTGTGCTGGAGGCACACACAACTTCCAATAACTCCTGCAGATGGCAAGTGGGCTCAAATAGAGAACAGCTATGTAGGTGGATATAGCGGTATGTACTGGGTACAGAGCACGCAGACAGCACGCACTATCTCCTAACACTACTGACTGCAAGCTCTATTATAAAAGATAGATCACTAGCTATATAGGTGAGGTGAATATAGCGGTGTATACTGCGGTCAGGGCACGCAGACAATAATCAGAGAACACCAGAGATAAAGGGGTATATACAGATGTATACTGTGCTGTGCTGGAGGCACACACAACTTCCAATAACTCCTGCAGATGGCAAGTGGGCTCAAATAGAGAACAGCTATGTAGGTGGATATAGCGGTATGTACTGGGTACAGAGCACGCAGACAGCACGCACTATCTCCTAACACTACTGACTGCAAGCTCTATTATAAAAGATAGATCACTAGCTATATAGGTGAGGTGAATATAGCGGTGTATACTGCGGTCAGGGCACGCAGACAATAACCAGAGAACACCAGAGATAAAGGGGTATATACAGATGTATACTGTGCTGTGCTGGAGGCACACACAACTTCCAATAATTCCTGCAGATGGCAAGTGGGCTCAAATAGAGAACAGCTATGTAGGTGGATATAGCGGTATGTACTGGGTACAGAGCACGCAGACAGCACGCACTATCTCCTAACACTACTGACTGCAAGCTCTATTATAAAAGATAGATCACTAGCTATATAGGTGAGGTGAATATAGCGGTGTATACTGCGGTCAGGGCACGCAGACAATAACCAGAGAACACCAGAGATAAAGGGGTATATACAGATGTATACTGTGCTGTGCTGGAGGCACACACAACTTCCAATAACTCCTGCAGATGGCAAGTGGGCTCAAATAGAGAACAGCTATGTAGGTGGATATAGCGGTATGTACTGGGTACAGAGCACGCAGACAGCACGCACTATCTCCTAACACTACTGACTGCAAGCTCTATTATAAAAGATAGATCACTAGCTATATAGGTGAGGTGAATATAGCGGTGTATACTGCGGTCAGGGCACGCAGACAATAACCAGAGAACACCAGAGATAAAGGGGTATATACAGATGTATACTGTGCTGTGCTGGAGGCACAAACAACTTCCAATAACTCCTGCAGATGGCAAGTGGGCTCAAATAGAGAACAGCTATGTAGGTTGATATAGCGGTATGTACTGGGTACAGAGCACGCAGACAGCACGCACTATCTCCTAACACTACTGACTGCAAGCTCTATTATAAAAGATAGATCACTAGCTATATAGGTGAGGTGAATATAGCGGTGTATACTGCGGTCAGGGCACGCAGACAATAACCACTACACAACAGCAAGATCGAAAATCGGCCGAAAACGATCCGTGTGTACTGTGTTGAAGGTACACAGAACACCCACTGCTTCAGACGCCAACACACTACACTGCGCTGGCGGCCTTATATAGTGTGGGGCGTGCACTACACAGCCTGAGCTATGATTGGCCACAGGCATCCTGCCTGTGGCCAATCATGGCTCTCCTCGCTGCTGGCGCTGCGATTGGCCAAGCATGCGGGGTCACAGTGCATGCTTGGCCAATCATGAGCCAGCAATGCACTGCGCCATCGCAGTGCATTGTGGGCCGTGAGCGCCACATGAATTTGGCGTGAACGGACCAAAATGTTCGGACTTCGCCGAATGGACGAACAGCCAATGTTCGAGTCGAACGTACGTTCGACTCGAACACGAAGCTCATCCCTAATCAAGAGTTAGCTAGTTACAGAATGCAGTCTATGGCCATGAGCTGAAATTTATAGGTATGGGGTCCTATAGCATTGGAGAGGAGGCAAGGTAAACCCACATATAGGTTGCCATGGAGTCCATCAGGAAAGAAAAATGACAGTAAGTATTTGATAGGAATTTTTCTGCTTTTACATAAATAGAAAGGTCCAAAAAAATTCTGTTTCAAGTAATACACATATGTGTTTTTTAGGCATTGGAAGGTCACACATCTTAAATATGCAAGGAAAAGAGAGAGCACGGCTGCCCTTGTGTAATTCCATTTTAATGATACAAATGCAAAATCAAACAATAGAGGATTGCACTCACAAACATGGGACTTAGATCGCGTATACAGCAGGTTGTATGTCTCTCTTCCTGGTCTGTATAACTTGGTTGGCTCCCAAGAACGAGTGGTGATGAGAAGTCACTGTGGACAATGTTTCCTCATCTCACCAGGTTGTGTCTGCTGTAGGGCATGCGCGCTCTGTAGGGCATGATGTCACTTGCAGCCACAGAGGAAGGACAAGGTGAGTGAGATGTCTCCTTTTTAACTAACAAAAAACGGTTGCCAAGACTACATCTTTCGGAGGCGTGGCCTTCTTCAGGCCACGCCCTTATCACCTCTAGTCTGTCTTTATATGTTTACTTTAATAAAATGTAATCAAAAATATTATTGTATAGTATTTAAAAAGCATTAAAAAAATAAAAAATAAATTAAAAAATTAAGTTGTAAAAAAATAGTAATAATGACTAGAGCCCACTTTTTATCTTGCACACGGGCCCACTGATTTTATGATATGCCCCTAGTTCACATATACTTTAGTATCTCCACATCCTCCCCACACTGGCGTTCAGTGTTTCCTATCCCTTCATTGGTGGGCAGTGTCCATGTTTTCTAACCACCTCTTTCCCCGGCATTGGTGGTGAGTCATGGTAAAATTAAATCCCACAGAATTGGTGATCCAGTACCTGATCCTACACTCCCACTCCACTCTCTCTCTCCCTAAAACCAGGACTTTACTTGTTTTTGGGCAGAGACCACTCCACCGTGCTGTTGAATCAGAAAGGCTGGCAACTCAGATACTCTTGAATAAAAGTACTTTATTTGTTACATGAATGCTTGGGTACAGGATATTAACTGGCGCGTTTCGGCTATGAAGCCTTCAACAAAGCCTCCGCCATGTTGAGCACCTCTGGCTCAGTGGATTGAGCCTCCAGCGTTTATACAAAATTATTGTACATGTTATTTTTTCATGTTACAACCAAACGGTAAATGTATTTTATTGGGATTTTATGTGATAGACCAACACAAAGTGGCACATAATTGTGAAGTGGAAGGAAAATTATAAATGGTTTTCTACATTTTTTACAAATAAATATCTGAAAAGTGTGACATGCATTTGTATTCAGCTCCCTTTACTCTGATACCCCATGACTAAAATCTAGTGGAACAATTTGCCTTCAGAATTCCCCTAATTAGTAAATAGAGTCCATCTGTGGGTAATTTAATCTCAGTATAACTACAGCTATTCTGGGAAGCCCGCAGAAGTTTGTTGGAGAACCTTAGTGAACAAACAGCAGTTTAACAGAAGTTTAAACCAGGGTTAGGTTATAAAAAAAATATCCCAGGCTTTGAACTTCTCACAGAGCACTGTTCAATCCATAATCCGAAAATGGAAAGAGTATGGTACAACTGCACAATTGCAAGAAGGAGGCAAATCCTTCCAGGGCTGAAGTGGTTAAAATAAATCAGTGTGTATGAGGCTTTGGGCTGTGCATAGTAACCAATCAACTAAATATAACATCGTATTATCATTTAAAAAATTCATAAAATTGAATCATTATGCATATGCCATTTATATGTCATACAATATATTCAAGAATATGTAATAGGCAACAATATACAATCCAGTATGGTAAAAGTATGTTTGAAAGTTAAAGTGATTGTAAAGTCTTGTTTTTTTTTATATAAAAATAACAAATATGTTATACTTACCTGCCCTGTCCACAGAGCAGCCCGGATCCTAATCTTCTCCAGTCCCTCTTCTGTGGCCCGACCTCTCCCTCCTGTTGTGTGCCCCCACAGCAAGCAGCTAGCTATGGGGGCACCCGAGCTAAGTCACAGCTCCCTATGTCCATTCAGACACATAGCCATGGCCCGGCCCCTCCCCTTCTCTCTCCTGATTGGCTGCTTGACTTTTACAGCAGCAATGACACCGCTGCTGTGTCTCAGCCAATCAGGAGGAAGAGTCTCAGATGGCCAAGACACTTATGGACATTGCTGGACAGAGATGGGGCTCAGTTAAGTATATGGGGGCTGAGGGGGGCTGCTGCATTTGGTGGTATTTGATCACCTCTGCAGTTTAAAATGTTTGCGCTATAAAAAAAAGGACAATTTTGAAAAAAACACAATATTTTGTACTTTCCCAAGCTTTGAACTTCTCACAGAGCACTGTTTAATCCATCATCCAAAAATGGAAATTGTATGCCACAACTGAAAACCTACAAAGACATGGCCATCCACCTAAACTGACAGGCTGGGCAAGGAGAGCAATAATCAGAGAAGCAGCCAAGAGGCTCATGGTAGCTCTGGAGGAGCTGCAAAGATCCACAGCTCAGGTGGGAAAAATCTGTCCACTATTAGTCGTGCACTCCACAAATCTGGCCTTTATGGAAGAGTGGCAAGAAGAAAGCCATTGTTGAAAGAAAGCCATAAAAATCCCTGTTGCAGTCTGTGAGAAGCCATGTAGGGGACACAGCAAACATGTGGAAGAAGCTGCCCTGGACAGGCGAGTCCAAAATGAAACTTTTTGGCCTAAAAGCAAAACCCTATGTGTGGTAGAAAACTAACATTGCACATTACCTTGAACACACCATCTCCACCGTGAAACATGGTAGTGGCAGCATCATGTTGTAGGGATGCTTTTCTTCAGCATGGACAGGAAATCTGGTGGGAGTTGATGGATGATGGAAGATGGATGGAGCCAAATACAGGGCAATCTTAGAAAAAAAAACTGTTAGAGTCTGGAAAGACTTGAGACTTGGGTGGAGGTTCATCTTCCAGCAGGACAACCACCCTAAACATGCAGCCAGAGCTTCACTGGAAGGGTTTCGATCAAAGCAAATTCATGTGTTAGAATAGCCCAGTCAAAGTCCAGACCTAAATCCAATTGAGAATCTGTGGTAATACTTGAAAATTGCTGTTCACAGACGCTCTCTATTTAATCTGAGAGACCTTTATCTATTTTGGTAAGAAGAATGGGCAACATTTTCGCTCTCTAGCTGTGCAAAGCTAGTAGAGACATACCCAAAAAGACTTGCAGCTGTGGTTCTACAAAGTATTAACTCAGAGGTGCGGAATACAAATGCACACTTTTCAAATATTTATTTGTAAAAAAAATTAAAACCATTTATCATTACATAAAATCCCAGTAAAATATATTTATGTCTTTGGTTGTAACCTTTAAAACATGGCCACCTAAATAAGTTCAAAATTATACTTTTGCAATGTGCACCTCATCCCAAATTATGTAAATCTAAATGAATGAGACCTCTGGTCTCCAAACAGAGGTGTCAAAAGAATGTGAGCTGGGGGACTATTGCGGTGCATGTAAATTAAATAATACATCACATGAGAAAGAAACAAATTTTGCATAAAAATGTAGTACAGTTTATTGAATAAAAACCATTACAAAATCCAACATATCCAGAATTCGTGGGGCAGGTGAGGTATTTCGACTAGTTTCGCTTTTCAGCTTCCTCAGGAACTACCTACATCTAAAAATACATCAATTATTCATAAATCTATAAAGAATATCTACAAAAGTGATAATATACGAACCATTGAGATAAGTATTAAGGAGACAGTTTGCAAAATAAAGAGAGAACAGACTCTTACCTAGACCACCCCGCCCCAAGACAGGACAGAACCCTGCAGGGGGAAGTCTCCCCCGGCGACTGGGAGAGATATAATGCCCAAATGCCGACCAATATCTATATAGAAAATATATTGATATTCAGTTAGATGTCTAGAAAAAAGAGAAAAAAGGGGGACACCTCAAGTGATAAGGAGTGCTAATCCGGTGATCCAGGTATGTATGACCAGTATTGGTCGAAAATTGTGACTTAATAGTGGTGGAGGTAAGTGACCAGTGAAAGCCAGTGTAGTGTGCGCAGAAACATTAGGAGAACTGGAACCAAACAAACGAAAGTGATAAGTAAAGCAATCAAAATTCAATCCACAAGGGTAATAATAAATGACCCATCATCACGAATAGAAATAAGGTGATAAGTGCAGGGAATGTGAAATGGAGAAGGGACATTATAGAGGGGGTCCTTTATATATAATTATAGTTACCAATGTACATTTGCGCCTCAATTGATAAGTTAAACAACTAAAGGATCCAGGGACCGGACAGGAGTTGGCCAAGGTAAGGTGAAAGGAACACAGCCTAATAGATCGCATCCATGTGTGGGGTGGGTAACTTCCAGTAGGGCACCACTATAAGGTAGGGACCATCTATATCAGTATAAGGGTAAAATGGTAATCAATAAAAATGGTATAGAAGGCAACGAACGTAATATAAGTCATAGCAAGTCCCCATGGTGCCCAAAGTCTGGGTCATCCACTCACCGATCACTCGGATGCCATGGAGGTCCTTTGGGTCCGGTCGGCATGTAGGGACAGCGGCCATCGCCGCTTCCTTATACCTCTCAACTCCTCATTGACCTCTGCGCCGTGTCGCCGGAGCATGATGTCATGGGGGTCAGTGACTCAATAGCGCACGCGCGCGGATACATCCCGCGCACTACAGGTCGGAACACCAAAGTCATGGCCACGCGCGGTGGTATCGCGCAGGCAGCCAGACAAACCCCGGCTGGACGGCGCACGCGCGGAACGTCCGCACGCGCCGCTGCGCCTGCAGCCCTACGGCTCACACAATGTAGCCAGGCTGCATGCAAGGGGAAAGGGACACCCGGCCCATACAGTAGCAGGCCGTCAACCATATCCCCCTGAATCACACCAGTCGCAAGGAGGAGAAAACACACCCACAGGCTCAGGCCAATCAGGGGAGGGGGGCCATAGAGGGCAAGAGTCTGTTAACAATCATATAATGTTCATATAGGCAATTTTATAAAGCACAGTTATCCATAACATAAACAATTAAATAGTATACAAAATCAGGGACCAATAATTGGTTGTAACCTGACAAAATGTGGAAAATCTCAAGGGGTATGCATATATTTTCAAGGCACTGTATATTAGCTGCTATTTCTAAATAACCACTATTCTTATTTTCTGCAGACTAAATCTGTTACATCTTTACTTTAATTATAGGAGTTTCGATAGATTATCATAATGGACGCTAAATATACTGTATTTTGAATACATGAATAGCCTGCAGAACAAAAACTCTAATTAGGAAGCACTATTTTTTTTGTAGTAATTAATTAAATATTCTGAATAAAACATGAAAGTGAAATAAAATTGTTTACCATATTCAGAAGTGTTGTAATAATTTGTTTTTGGAGATATATTTAGTGCAGTAATCTATATGTAATAAAGACATGTTTAATTTATTTTTAGCTGCACAAACAGTAAACATTAAAAATAATCTAATTTCAACACTCAACACTGCAGAGCCAACTAAACAAATTGATTAATGCATTCACAAAATATATTCTTCTTTATTTCTTGTTTTGACTAACTTTCCTATTGTTATAGTCTCTT
The DNA here is from genome assembly GCF_037356315.1 of Lithobates pipiens. Lineage (NCBI taxonomy): Eukaryota > Metazoa > Chordata > Amphibia > Anura > Ranidae > Lithobates > Lithobates pipiens. Next base: position 328,718,994 of record NW_027507764.1, on the reverse strand, counting down.
TGAAAACAGAAGCTGGGAATAAATGTGTCAACTCAAAGGTTTTAGGAAAAGAATTTGTAGTTGTCATATCAGTCAAACTAAATGCATGGTGTTAAGCTGGGAAGAGTATTAAGTTTAGAACAGTGCTACAATCAAACCAAAATTTCTGAGAGGTCAAGCCATTATTTAAACCCTTAAGCTTCAATAAAACCTGGGCAAATATGATATACTCTTGTGTTTCAGCACTACAATAAATTTTAAATACTATAAACTATTGCAATGTACCTTTTAACACGGTAATACATTCTTAGCTGAAGTTGGATCACTAGCAAGAAATGTCAAGTTGCAGAACTAAATGGAATTGTGCATTATATATTACAGCACACTGGGAAAGAAGCCATAACCAATTCCTTAAGGGAAAAGGCAGTATTTCAATGTGCTGGGTGCTTCATTTACGGTAACTTACACAGGTAAGTATTAACAGAGAAAGTTGAAGTTGAACACATGAAAAAAGATAAATGCAAATCATACATGAAAATGAAAAAAAGGAAGATTTATAGCTTCAAGTGTTTTTTTTTTGTTTGGTTTTTAAGGAATTCCTTATTTATTTTATGAATCCTAAACCCTTTCAGTCCTTGCCTAGCAAGATATAGAGTTAAGCCCCATACACACTATCAGATTTCTGCAAATTTTTTCCTTCACCATGTAGTGCAAGGGCCTGCCTTATTGCATCCAAATTGAAACACCTAAGGTTTGACCTCATATTATATGGTTTTGGTAAATCTGAAGGAAAACTCAGCAGAAAATCTGACAGTGTGTATGGAGCTTTACTGAACAATACAAATATTTGTACACTCTCCATCTAGACATTACAAAAAACCTATGAAAGTGTCCATGATGATACAAGGATGCCTGAGAAGGACAACTCTTGTGATAGTTGAATCTTCTCACAGCAGTTGGATGTGCCCCAGCGTAGCCCCTTGCCCCTTGCCATGCCAAATTTTGACATTGGAGGGTTAGAACCTTGGATTTTCATTTTCAGTTTTCGTTGTTACTGTTTTCGTAGCCTCTGCTGGTTGCTGCTATTACCTGCGCTCTTATGCCTCATTATGGGGTAACGATGTAGGGCATTACTGGTCTGTAGATTCTATATCCTCCATTATGCGTGTTATTGCTGAATGTTGTGCACTGTTACTAATCTATTGTTTGCTCCAATATTGTTCCATGTCTGATTTAGGCTCTACAGGAGTTTTGTGTTTTGCATGTAAAAGCAGATCAACGTTATCCTATGGGAGAGATTTATTAAACCTGGTGTACACAGAACCTGGGGCAGCTGTGCATAGTTTCATAGTAACCAATCAGCTTCTAACTTCAATTAAACTTTGACAATAACCTGGAAGCTGATGAGTTACTTTGCACAACTGCACCTTATTCTGTGTCCACCAGTTTTAGTAAATCTCCCCCTGGAGAAAGTTCAAAACAAATCTTAGAAAGTATTATATTACTGAAAGGGTAGTTGTTGATGCTTGGAATAAACTTCCAACAGAGGTAGTGAGACAGTCAACAGTAAATGGCTTCAGACATGCTTGGCACAAAGATCTATTGTCAGACATTAACCACTTTCAGACCAGACCATTTTGCTGGCTTAAGACCAGACCACTTTTTGCGATTCGGCACTGCATCGCTTTAACTGACAATTGCGCGGTCGTGCGACGTGGCTCCCAAACAAAATTGACGTCCTTTTTTCCCACAAATAGAGCTTTCTTTTGGTGTTATTTGATCACCCCTATGTTTTTTTTTGCACTATAAACAAAAAAAGAGCGACAATTTTGAAAAAAACACATTATTTTTTACTTTTTGTTATAATAAATATCCCCCAAAAATATATTAAAAATGTTTTTTTTTCCTCAGTTTAGGCCGATACGTATTCTTCCACATATTTTTGGTAAAAAAAAATCGCAATAAGTGATTATTGATTGGTTTGTGCAAAATTTATAGCGTTTACAAAATAGGGGAGAGTTTTATGGGATTTTTATTAATAATTTATTTTTTTACTAGTAATGGCGGCGATCAGCAATTTTTATTGTGACTGCGACATTATGGCAGACACATCGGACATTTTTGGGACCACTGTCATTTATACAGCAATCAGGGCTATACAAATGCAGTGATTCCTGTGTAAATGACACTGGCAGTGAAGGGGTTAACCAAGGGGTGGCAGTGTAGGGGATAAGTGTGTCCTAGGGGCGTGTTACTAACTGTGGGGGTCTGGGCTGTGTGTTAGTGAACAGTGAACTCTGCTCCAATCACAGGGGGCCAAGATCAGTGTCACTTGTTACTAGGCAGAACGGGAGCTGCTGTTTACATCGGCGTCTCCTCATTCAGCCTACCCGTGAGACGATCGCGGGTATCCCCACGGCGATCTAGTCCGCGGAACCCACGACCAGACTCACGGGGGTCCCGACCGGCATGTGCGCGTGCCGCTGGTGGCGTGCACACGATGGCAGGGCGGCAATTTTAACTGGATGTACCTGTACGCCAGTTTGCCTGCCCGTGCCATTCTGCCAACGTATATCGTCGTGCGCCAGTCGGGAACTGGTTAAAGTTAAAAAAAAATGGGCAGACTCAATTGACTATCGTACTTGTTCTTTTTCTGCTGTCACTTTTTTGTGTTCCTATGTATCCATGCACATTAGGACATTTAGAGGCATTTTTTAACCACTTTCAGACCGGACCATTTTGCTGGTAAATGACCAGAGGTCTTTTTACAATTTGGCACTGCGCTGCTTTAACTGGTAATTGCGCGGTCATGCAATGTTGTACCCAAACAAAATTTGCGTCCTTTTCTTCCCACAAATAGAGCTTTCTTTGGATGGTATTTGATTGCCTCTGCGATTTTTATTTTTTGCGATATAAACGTAAAAAGACCGCAAATTTTGAAAAAAAATGATATTTTCTAATTTTGTTATTAGAAAAATCCAATAAACTCAATTTTAGTCATACATTTAGGCCAAAATGTATTCAGCCACATGTCTTTGGTAAAAAAAAAGTCAATAACTGTATATTTATTGGTTTGCGCAAAAGTTGTCACATCTACAAACTAAGGTACGTTTTCTGGAATTTACGCAGCTTTTATTTTACGACTGCCTATCTCATTTCTTGAGGTGCTAAAATGGCAGGGCAGTACAAAACCCCCCCAAATGACCCCATTTTGGAAAGTAGACCCCCTAAGGAAATTGATAAGTGGCATGTTGAGCCCATTGAATATTTTATTTTTTTGCCTCAAGCGATTGAATAATGACAAAAAAAATATTTTTTTTTTTTTTCACAAAGTTGTCACTAAATGATATATTGCTCACACATGCCATGGGCATATGTGAAATGACACCCCAAAATAAATTCTGCTGCTTCTCCTGAGTACGGGGATACCACATGTGTGGGATTTTTTGGGAGCCTAGCCGCGTACGGGGCCCCGAAAGCCAAGAACCGCCTTCAGGTTTTCTAAGGGCGTAAATATTTGACTTCACTCCTCACTACCTATTACAGTTTTGAAGGCCATAAAATGCCAAGATGGCACAAAACCCCCACAAATGACCCCATTTTAGAAAGTAGACACCCCAAGCTATTTGCTGAGAGGCATTTTGAGTCCATGGAATATTTTATATTTTGCCACAAGTTGCGGGAAAATTACAAACTTTTTTTTTTTTTTCACAAAGTTGTCACTAAATGATATATTGCTCACGCATGCCATGGGCATATGTGAAATGACACCCCAAAATAAATTCTGCTGCTTCTCCTTAGTACGGGGATACCACATATGTGGGACTTTTTGGTAGCCTAGCCACGTACGGGGCCCCGAAAACCAAGCACCGCCTTCAGGCTTTCTAAGGGCGTTACAGTTTTGAAGGCCATAAAATGCCAAGATGGCACAAACCCCCCCCAAATGACCCCATTTTGGAAAGTAGACACCCCTAAATTTAGGGGTACATTAGTGAGACTAGGTAATAAATGGCGGGTGCCCTGAAACTATAAAAAAATAACTAACCAACCAGCTTCACCTGTAACAGTTATATGGTGATCACTGGTGAAAGGGTTAACTAGGGGGCAATCAGGGGGCTTTATGCGGTAGTATATGGGGGTCCCTGGCGCTATAAAAAGCTGCGGCGAACCTAAATACCTACCTGCCTAACTAGCGTCACCTGTGACACTAATACAGCGATCAGAAAAACGATCGCTTATTAGGCTGGGTTCACACTGGAGCGATGCGGGAACGCCACGAATCCGCGGCGGGTTCCCGCATCGCATGCCTCCCGGCGGCAGTTCACACTGCCCTATGCGAACTGCTGGGAGTGTCAGTGAAATGTTAATGACACCCCCAGATCAGTTCGCATATCGCAGTGCGATCTGCAAACTCGGATCGCATGGTGTGAACACCCATGCGATCCGATTCTGCTGCGGACCAAAAAAAGGGTCCCGTGCGAATTTGCGGCGGGTGCGGCGGGTGCGGTCAAATTTAGCCATACTATCTGTATGGCTGAACTCGAATCGCACAGAGATCGGATGTGATTTGCACTGCAGTGCGGTGCGAATCACATCCGTTCTCATAAACCGCTGCAATGTGAACCCAGCCTTAGTGACACTGGCGACGGGGGGTGATCACGGGGTTAAACCTTTATTGGGGGGGTTAGGGGGGTACCTTAGAACTAAAGGGGGCTAACCCTAACTGCCCTAACAGTTATTACAGTCACAAATGACACCCGCCGGGTGATCAGGGGGTTAAACCTTTATTAGGTAATAAATGGCGGGTGCCCTGAAACTATAAAAAAATAACTAACCAACCAGCGTCACCTGTAACAGTTATATGGTGATCACTGGTGAAAGGGTTAACTAGGGGGCAATCAGGGGGCTTTATGCGGTAGTAAATGGGGGTCCCTGGCGCTATAAAAAGCTGCGGCAAACCTAAATACCTACCTGCCTAACTAGCATCACCTGTGACACTAATACAGCGATCAGAAAAATTATCGCTTATTAGGCTGGGTTCACACTGGAGCGATGCGGGAACGCCACGAATCCGCGGCGGGTTCCCGCATCGCATGCCTCCCGGCGGCAGTTCACACTGCCCTATGCGAACTGCTGGGAGTGTCAGTAAAATGTTAATGACACCCCCAGATCAGTTCGCATATCGCAGTGCGATCTGCAAACTCGGATCACATGGTGTGTACACCCATGCGATCCGATTCTGCTGCGGACCAAAAAAAGGGTCCCGTGCGAATTTGCGGCGGGTGCGGCGCGAATTCAGCCATACTATCTGTATGGCTGAACTCGAATCGCACAGAGATCGGATGTGATTTGCACTGCAGTGCGGTGCGAATCACATTCGTTCTCATAAACCGCTGCAATGTGAACCCAGCCTTAGTGACACTGGCGACGGGGGGTGATCACGGGGTTAAACCTTTATTGGGGGGGTTAGGGGGGTACATTAGAACTAAAGGGGGCTAACCCTAACTGCCCTAACAGTTATTACAGTCACAAATGACACCAATGCAAAAAAAAAAAAAATGACATTGGTGTCACTGTGACTGGGGGGCAGGGGTAATTGGGGGGGTGATCAGGGGGGTGTGAGTGTGCCTGGCATGTTCTACTGTGTAGTGTCGTGTTGGTGCAACTCACCGATCCTCTCTCCTCGGTGTCGGAACGAAAAATACCGACACGGAGGAGAGATTACATCACTTCCTCTCCTGTGTTTACATTACAGGAGAGGAAGTGATGTCACGGAGCATTTTCATTTGTCGGGAGCGATCGCGAGGGGGTGGCCATGAATGAATGGCCGCCCCCTCATCCCGGATCGCTCCCGAACGAATACCGACCGCCGCAGGCACCGGGGGGGGCCCGATCGGGCCCCCCACCCGCGGGAAGGCAGGGACGTACAGGTACGCCCATATGCCTGCCCGTGCCATTCTGTCGACGTACATCGGCGGTCGGCAAGTGGTTAAAGGATAAGTTCATCTTGTTAAAAAATAATAAATGCACATTTTTTGCAGGTAAAACAAATATTAATTTTAGGGGCCGACCGATATAGTTTTTTTTAGGGCAGATACCAATTTTCCACCCACCTTTTAGGCTGATAGCCGATATCAGGTGCCAATATTCTGTACATCCCTGTCACCTGCCACCCAGATGCAGCATGCCACTTGCCACTGTCACCTACCACCCAGATGCAGTATGTCACTTGACACCAGATGCAGCATGTCACTTGTCACCGTCACCTGCAACCCATATGCAGCTAGTCACCATCACCTGCCACCCATATGCAGCTTGTCACCATCACCTGCCACCCATATGCAACTTGTCAATACTTACACTACTTCTGGTAGCCTCTCCTCAGCCGCATCCAATCCAGTAAACTTCCACATGTGGGTGGGCTGTGCGAGATGATGTAACTATCTCTGTGCTTGCCCGTGGCTGCAGCCAAGAGTCAATAGCAGCCTTTGTGGCCCTGCTGTAGGGGGAGGGGGGGAACAGCAGTGATGCAAGGCGGGCAGTGAGAGATTATCTCATCTCTCTGCTACCCGCTGCACCAGACAGAGGGGAGGAGGTCTGACCAATATCGGTAATATCGTTATGTTTCCGACCGATACCAATCATTTGAAAAAATTGGAATATCGACCCCTGATAATGGGCTGTGCCAATAATCGGTCAACCCCTCATGCATTTATTTATTTATTTTTTTACTTGGAGTCTGTAAAGCATTGTACCTGCGATTAGAAGGTTGCAGGTGCCATGCAGGACTCCTGCAAACTTGTCAGCGTATCTGTATTTTCAAATAGCGACAGTGGGTGCCAGAGAAGATGCCTGGGGGGATGTGTATGTGCACCCTTATTGCAGGCATATACATCATCAGAGCGTAATGTGTGTTATATACATTTATACATGGTAATTTGTTACAGAAGATTGCCATGAGTGGCTGGCAATGAAGGACAATGATCTGAACATAAGGCTGTGGTACTATCTTATATCAGAGGCAGCCCTTAACTTTTAGCATAAGCTTTGATGGACTTTTCATGTAAAATTTGGAATCAATCATGATTTGTTATTTTTTGAAATTACAAAATCCTCATGAGTTACAGAACAGGCATAGAGCAGATGCAAGTCATCTTTTAAATAGTGACAAGAAAATTGTAGTATTTTGGTTTAAAGGCATATTTTTGGGATCATTTAAAGCAGTATGTGTCATTTCATTATAATTGCTTAGATGTGATGCATACTCTGGGTGACACTTGAAATCATGCATATAATAACGAAGAGAAATTATGCAAAAACTACAATATCATTTTCAAAGCTCTCTGACATATTAACTGTGATTAATAAATTAATAAAACAAATTGTGAAACAATTTAAAAGTTTCATTTACAATTTTCCAGGCAAGTAAGCCTTTTCTTGTTTTCAGAACTGGTATGCTACCTAAAAATAACACTGAATAAATCAAGCTTTTCTCTAGATGGTTTCCTGGTTAAAGATTCTGTGGGTTTATTTAAAAGAGAAGTATGGGATTATAAAACAAAAAAACAAACATACTCATCTAGATGGCTGCAGCAGCAATCCCAGTTGCAGCTGTCCTCTGTCACCTCTAATGCCACGTACACACAACCGGACTTTTTGATGGACTAGGTCCTATGGTCTTCCCGACAGACTTTCGGCAGAGGTCCGACGGACTTTCTGAATGAGCAGACTTGGCTACACATGACCGGACTAAGTCCATTCGAAAGTCCGTTCATTTTGAATGTGAGGACGTAAACGGAACTAAACAAGGAAGTTCAATAGCCAGTAGCCAATAGCTGCCCCTGCGTCGTATTTGGTCCATCGGACTAGCACACAGACGAACGGTTTGCACGCTAGAAAGCAGAGTCCATCTGACAATTTTGAAACATGTTTTATTTTTAGGTCCCTCTGACTTTTGGAAAAAAAAAGTCTGCTGGAGCCCACACATGATCTAATTGTCCGACGGATTCCGGTCCGCTGGACCAAGTATGCCAGAAAGTCCGATCGTGTGTACGCAGCATAAGACCAAGAACAGAGCATCAACCACTGCTGCTCACTTAGCTCCCAGTCTTCAGACTGCAAAGAGCTAGTGACTGTCAATCACCGGCTCTCTTCTCTGCCCCTTCAGTATTTACTGGAGCGCTGGGCTGTGCAGGGGGCAAAAGGGCTTGCTCAAGCTCTCAGCAGCTTCTTGGGAGGATGAGCCAGCTGCCGCTCCAAGCGTTGGTCTGGATCTTTTCAGAGATATGTGCAAGGCAAAAAAAAAGAGAAAAACACAATTTTAGTTTGCACATGCTTGAATGACTGCTTCATCATTCACTGAGCTAAGTGAAGGTTCAAAATAGGCATGCAGTAAAAGTTTGCTTTCCTTCAGTAAATTAACTCTATAGTCCAGGAATATGCAATTAGGGGACCTCCAGCTGTTGCAGAACTACAAGTCCCATGAGGCATAGCAAGATTTTGACAGCCACAAGCATGATACCCAGAGGCAGAGGCATGATGGGACTTGTAGTTTTGCAACAGCTGAAGGTCCGCTAATTGCATATCCCTGCTATAGTCGTTGCTCTTTTTACTGCAATATTTAAAGTTACTTCTCATCCTATCTTATGTTATGAAAAACAATAGCAAAGTGTCAAAAAAAGCTTGTTACATGTCTCCAGCTTCCAAAAAAATCCTGAGTGGCCAGTTGGCAGACCCCACTGGTGTCGGCACAAAGAATGTGTAGTTAGGTTTTGAGATTAATATACAGTAGTTGTGGCTAACTTTGTGGGTGCAGCCGTGGGAAGTTGAGAAGTAATAAACTTATGCATTTCACGAGTTTACTTAAAGTGGTTGTATACTCATTTTTTTTACTTTTACCTACAGAAAAGCCTATAATAAGGCTTACATGAAGGTAAAAAAAATATCTCCTAAACCTGTACAGTTTAGGAGATATTCCCCTCGGTATGCGCACAAGAGGGTTCTCGGCTGAAAGCCCGGCAGTGGCCGGACCCGGCCGGGATGAAATCCCCCGCGCGCATGCGCGGGAGTGACGATATCGCGGCTCCGGCCACTCACAGCGCATGTCAGCTCCCTCGGCGTGGATCGGACCAGATGTCGGGGCCTCGTTCTAAGGTAAGTATTTCATAATGAGCTAGTATGCGGTGCATACTAGCTCATTATGCCTTTTCCTTTGCAGGTAGAAAAAAAAAAAACATCTGCGGGTTTACTCCCGCTTTAAAGCTGTAAAAACCAATTAGACAGAACTGCATTGCTTTGAAGTGAAAAATATAGCAAAGCCACTAGAGCTTTTCCAACAGTTAAACCACCTGTATGAAATCAAAACATATACGCTTATGACTGAGCTGACTACCTGGCCCCAACAACATGCAAAATAAATGAAAATACTACAATCTGTCTCTGTAATAAAAATAAATGTCTTAAAAAAGTGTATTCTGCATCATTTGTTCAATTTTGTCTCAAATGCTGCTTTATGCAAGGACTATACTGTCATGCTGCGTACACACGATCGGACTTTCCAGCAGACTTGGTCAGGCGGACCAGAATCTGTCAGACAATTCCATCATGTGTGGGCTCCAGCGGACTTTTTCTTCCCAAAAGTCTGACGGACCTAGAAATAAAACATGTTTCAAATCTATCCGATGGAATCAAGCTAGACTGACTAAAAAACGGGAAAACTGTTCGTCTGTATGCTAATATGACGCAAGGGCAGCTATTGGCTACTGGCTATTGAACTTGTTTAGTCCCGTTTACGTCTTCACATTCAAAATGAACGGACTTATTTCGGTCATGTGTGGCCAAGTCCGTTTTGTTCAGAAAGTCCATCGGACCTCTGCCGAAAGTCCAACGGGAAGACTGTTGGACCTAGTCCGTCGAAAATTCCGGTCGTGTGTACGTGGCATTAGAATAATGAGGTCTGAGGGCCCTATACTGGAAATGGAGAATAAAGCCCAGTAAAAAGTATTTGTTTTTTTCCATTCAACCCAAGCTGGTTAAACAAAAAAATAAAAACTGTCAGCTCTGGTCGGAGATGGTTTACTAACTATGCAAAGTTAGTATAGCAATCTCCCCTCCTGAGCTATTGTGTTCTGACAGGGGGACAGCCCCCACCAGAACACTGCGATCAGCGCTCTCTGCCATTGAGGACGAGTTTGGGGCTGCCTCAGAGGAAGGGGGAGCAAGCTAGCAGGAGGTATTGAATGGAAGCTGTTTTCCTGGGAAAGAGAGAGGAGAGGAAGAGGAGGATGGACTTTGTTTGACTGGGGCTGCTGGGCAATTCAAATTCATGCTGTGTCACAGTGGGAGGTCCCTGCTCTGTGTGATCCAGCCAGCTCTCCTCTCTCTGATCCATTTGCACTGGTGAGGCTTCACTGATGGGGACTGGTGTGTGTTTGTGTGTGAGGGTGTGTTTAGGAGCAGGCAGGGTAGGGGTTGGGTGGGGCAACTGGTGGTGAGTAATTCTAAAGGCCTAGCTAGTAACTCAGGACTTGAAATTTTGAGCCCTGGCTTAAGGTATGTATTTATTAAAAAATGAAAATGGAACTCCGTTTTATTGGTTTGCACAAAAGTTACAGCGTTTACAAAATAGGGGATAGTTTTATGGCATTTTTATTCATAATTTTTTTTATTAGTAATGGCGATCAGCGAATTTTATCCTGACTGCGACATTATGGCGGATAGATCAGACACTTTTAGTGTGATTTTGGGACCATTCACATTTATACAGCGATCAGTGCAATTAAAAATGCATTGATTACTGTGTAAATGTGACTGGCAGTGAAGGGATTAACCACTAGGTGGCACTGTATGGGGTTATGTGTGTCCTAGGGAGTGATTATAACTGTGGGGGGAGGGGCTGTGTGTGACACAACACTGATCACCGCTCCCGATTACAGGGAGCAGTGATCAGTGACAGTGTCACTAGGCAGAACAGGGAAATGCTTGTTTACATTAGCATTTTCCGTTCTTCCTTTCGTGAGCTAATCGTGGGTATTCCCGCGGACATTGAGTCCCTGGGACCCGTGATCATGCTCACGGAGAACCAGCCTCTTAAGGGCAATGTACAGGTACGTGACTCTGCCTGTACGTGCCCTTCTGCCACAGTATATCTGAGTGAGGCGGTCAGGAAGCGGTTAACATTTCCTAACATTCAAAAAAAAATAGCCCTATCAACATTCAATCATGAGTACTAACATTATCTAATACGGAAAATAGCCCAACACTATGAGACTTGCTGGATCACAGATCGGAGTAAGAGGTCGATCCCAACACCTTACCACGTGATCAGCAGTCAGCCAATGACAGCTGGTCATGTGATGTAAACAGAGCCGGTAATCAGCTATTTTTTCTCCTCGCGCTGACAACGATCCCCAGCGGCTGTGAGAGGGACATCAGACCTGATCACCGTGAGCTGCCGCCAGCTCCTTAGTGCCCACCTGCCATTGCACCAACAGTGCCACCTACCAGTGCCTACCAGTGCCACCCATCAGTATTCACAGTGCCACCCATCAATGCTCACAGTGCCACCCATCAAATACCACCAAAAAAAAGCTCTATTTGTGTGAAAAAAAATGATAAAAATTTAATTTGGGTACAGTGTTGTATGACTGCGCAATTGTCATTCAAAGTGCGTCAACGCTGAAAGCTGAAAATTGGTCTGGGCAGGAGGGGGATTTAAGTGCCCAGTAAGCAAGTGGTTAACCAACCGGAGAAATAAGATAAAAGAGACTTTTGCACTGTGTCCATCTATGGAGAATCCTGGGTGAATGACCGAACTAATGAGTGTTCTGCCAAGCCAAGTACCAAGCCACATTTAACACTGCTAAATGTGACAGCTTCCTACTGGTTTTCATGGGTTCAGCACCCACCGGCGTCCTAAAAACCAGTGAGTCATCCTTGTCAGGCACATTCAGCTGTCAGCCAGGGTAGTTGACCCAGGGAAAATCTGATTGTCTCCTGGAGAATCAGGAAGGGATTTTTTCGCCCACTGGAGCAAAATGTATCATGTTTTGTTGGGGTTGTTTTGCCTTCCTCTGGATCATTTGTGGGTATAGGATTGTGTATATGGAGGTTTTCTATTTGTGTGTGTGTGTTTAATTTGCTATTGGTTGAACTTGATGGATCTGTGTCTTTTTTCAACCAGACTAACTATGTAACGTGTACACTTTTGAACAGTGCTTACATTTGATTGGGACACTAGTACTGTGAGTTGTTTTATTATTTGGTCTAAACTTTGACTGATTAATAGTAAAGAGTAAGTAAAGAAAGTAAAGAGTTATTAAAGAACAGATAACCAAGCACATCTTCTAAAGTAAAGTTAGGTCTTCTTTTCTATGCAGAAAATTGTGGGGGCATCCAATTATTACACTATCAAAGTTACCCCATTATGGAAAAAAATAATTCCTCCCCAGAGTAAACTGGAAGCCTAATGGTACCATGAACTGACATTCATGGTACCCCAGACCATCAGGCCACCATTCCTGAATTTAGGATCTGGATTGGAGTACTGGAGTAGAAAATAAATATTTTACTCAATTTCTGAACAATTTCATTCTTTTTTATAACTGGTACTTTTATCAGCCAGTCCTGTCTACAATGATGGCCCGTTCCCCTCTATCCATGGCTGCCATCCCCATGTGCTATCCATGGCCGCTATTCTGACAGGACACTGTCACCCCCTATTCATGTGTCCAGCCCCTATCAGGACGCCAGGACGGCGTTTTTTTAAGCAACTGATTAGAGCCAGAGGCTCTAATAGGCTTCAAATTAGGGTGGGCTCGTGGCGCAGAGCATTGTGTCAGGAGCCCACCCAGGTGTTACAGCAGCAAATTAATATTTGCTATTGAAACACTGATCCTCAATCCAGCCAATCAGAAGCAGGTCTGAGACCCGTTTTCCAATTGGCCGAAAAGAGAATTGGCTGCTGAGGTGGGGGGGGGAGCAAAAAGAAGCCCCTGTGATGCCCGTGGAAAGCAGGGGAAGGTAAAGCCGCCACCACCGAGCAAGGGAAGCCAGAAGTGAAGCCCGGGTGATGAGCTGTGCACCATAGATGGGGTAAGTGCGCCAGATCCACCCAACCGCAGAACAACCAACCGACTGGCGTGGGGGGGGGGGGTCCTGTGGTACAGTTTGCCACCCTACACTGATATAGCCAGAGAAGTGTCCATCTGATTACAAACACAGAATTAGAAGCTCAGATAGTTGCAGTGGACCATACTTTGCAGAGTAACTCGACTCAGCAGTGTGGCTGCATATGTACTTAAAAATGTATGCAGCAAAAAGCCTTGTTTTTAATTTGAGATGCTGTAAGAGATTTATGTACTGGATTGTTGGAGAGTTACAGTATTTGTTTGGTTTGGTATAAAGCCCTGTCCATGCACACATATCATTTTATTTTAAACTGATTTGAACTGCTGCCATTAAACTTGTAAAAGTATACTTATGTGAAGTTTAATATTACATGATTATAACTTATTATTCATGCAAATAATCTTTTCTTTTTTATTTTCTTCTGTGAGATACAGAATCGGTCCCAATATGATAATCAGAGGTACCAGGTAAGAATCTACCGTATGTCCCATTTTGTGAAAAATGGAAGGTCTTGTTGGAGTGTATCTATAATATTGCAAATATCATCTTTCAAAATAAAAATAAAAAAATTCATAAAATATAGGTGTTTTCCGTATTTACCTATATTTCAGCCACAGCTAACCCCACTGGAGCATTTATCGTGTATATAAATACATTCCACAATTATAATTCAAATGTGATAGAAAAAAGCTGAAGCGTATAAATCTAGCAATACCCTTGGATACAGGTTTCTATTCTGTATAGATAAATAATTCAGATATTTTTCACACTACTTATAAAATATTAAGTTATGTTTAGATGAGGGATGTCAATAATAAATCGCTTGGTATTTAAACAACATCCATAATTGATTATTAATTAAAGAAGTTTTAGACCCATGCAGTAAAGCTTGTTTGTAAGCCAAAAATAGTGGATGACTTGGATCTGCGTGGAAATTCTGAGTTATTCCTACTGTATATCTTCGTAACATTACTTATGATCTAAAACTGTGCCAAAGAAAGAACGAGAAAATGGAATTACTCCTAGGCAACAGTTATTAGAGATGAAGGAGTCAATGTAATGTTTTTCAGAAAATTAAAAAAAATGTCATGCCTACACGCATGCATGCAGATTTGTCCAGGATGCAGAGTGAAGCAGTCCACACATTTGCACATGCAGGATTTTTGAGCTATAATATTATAATATATCGGTTATATACATAACAAATATTCTGTTTAAACAGGACTTCATACCTAAAGGGTAATTCTGCTTTTCTGTCCACCTCCTCTTCACCTTTTGGCACATCCTTTTTTGGGATGAGTTCCCCCCACCCCCACCCCGCCTGCAGCGTTGCCCAGTCATGTGCAATGGAAAGCTGGCTGTGAAGCCACAAGGAGTCACAGTCAACTTCAACAGTTAGCATAGTGGCACAGAGGACCTGAAGAATAGCGAAGGACCAATCCAGGTGAGGACAGCCCAGGATCCTTTGGACAAGTAAGTGTCCTTTTATTAAAAGTCAGCAGCTACAGAATTTGTAGCTACAGACTTTTAATTTTTTTTTTTTGGTGGGGACTGAAGAACCTATTTAATCTGACTTCTGATTACAAATGTTTTGTAGAGGTTATATATTCCTTCAGAAATCCTATAAATGAAATCATTAAAAAGAGTAAAGCCCCATACTCTCTGTCAGATTTTCTGCTGATTTTTGTCTTCAGATTTACCAAAACCATCTAGTGCAAGGGCCTGCCTGATTGCATACACATTGAAACTCCTAAGGTTTGATCTCATATTATACGGTTTTGGTAAATCTGAAGACAAAAATCAGCAGACAATCTGATAGTGTGTATGGGGCTTAACTCCAACTTGTGTTGAGAAAAACCCAATTCCCTCTGGGTAATTAATGTACAATGTAAGGATGTTAACAAGCTTTTTTGTAGGTTTCTACTGGTTTGTGCTGTGAAGAGAAGAAGTAGCCATTTATTTGACCATGTAAATGAGGGGGGGGGGGGTGTCTGGTTCTTTATAATCACCTGTTGCACTCTCAGTGTTCAGATGAAAGAAGTTGCAGTGTGTGCATCCCTTTAGAAGTAATTAAACCTTAGGGAGTATCTCACTGTAGATTTCTTTTGTAGTTGATGCCTAAAAGCTGACATGCATGTTAGTGCAGACTTCTGGGAAAATCTGTCAATCGCACAAGCAGGAAATTACATTTTTGGAGGCATTCTGTAGACCAGGGATCTCCAAACTATGGCCCTCCAGCTGTTGTGGAACTACATGTCCCATGAGGCATTGTAAAACTGTGACATTCACAGACATAACTAAGCATGATGGGAATTGTAGTTCCTGAACAACTGGAGTGTCATAGCTTGAAGACCCCTGCTGTAGACCAATGCCCCAGGTTGCCAAACTGAATTTCATTTTTCAGAAACTGACAGAGCTGAAGATGGAAATGGAAAGGTCACTTTTAATAACATTAACTTCCAATATGGTCTGTGCAACAATTGTTTATTCTATTTTTTTTTTTGTATTGCTACCCTTTATTTTCCTAGCATTTGAATGTACATTATTTTACATTTTTAACCACTACAGATCCGTGCTATAGCCGAATGATGGCTACAGCGCGGACCTGCTTTGCAGGGACTACGTCTATTGAGTTCGTCCCGTGCCCAAGCAGCCTGCACGCCCCCTCGCTGGATCATAGATTGGAGTAAGGAGTCGATCCCGATCCCTTACCACGTGATCAGCTGTCAGCCAATAACAGCTGATCACGTGATGTAAACAGAGCCAGTAATCAGCTATTTTTTCTCCTCGCGCTGACAGCGTGAGAAGAAAAGAAAAGCCGATCACCGGCGGCCATGATTGCTGCTGCAGATCTTTAGTGCCCACCTGTGCCCCCTGCCAGTGCCACCTATCAGTAGGCAACAGTGACACCTACCAATGCCCACCAGCGCCACCCATCAGTGCCCGAAATGCCATTCATCAGTGCCCACAGTGCCACCCATCAGTGCCACTTATCAGTGCCCACAGTGCAACCTATTAGTGCCTCAAAGGTGCCACCCATCAGTGGCCATCAGTGCCGCCTTATCTGGGCCCATCAGTACCGCCGTATCTGTGGCTATCAGTGCCACCTTAACTGTGCCTATCAGTGCCCATCAGTGCAGCCTATCAGTGCCCACCAGTGCAGCCTATCAGTGCCCACCAGTGCAGCCTATCAGTGCCCACCAGTGCTGCCCCATCAGCGCATATCAATGAAGGAGAAAAATTGAAAAAAAAAGAAAAGAGGATTAATGCTGCGCTAAAAGTAAATTATCATTAAAGATGATGAAAAGAGCAGCTAGCACTGGAGTCAGGATACAATAACTCAAAATACTAAAGTGCAAGAAAGTGCAGCGCTATGTAAAAATTACCTGTTAGCAAAATTTTATAACAAAATTATAAACATGATTTTTTTTTCAAAATTTTCAATTTTTTTTTGTTTGTTTAGCAAAAAATAAAAATCCCAACAGTGATTAAATAAATACCACCAAAAGAAAGCCCTATTTGTGGGAAAAAAATTATAAAAATTTCATATGGGTACAGTGTTGTATGACCACACATTTGTCATTCAAATCATGAGTACTAACATTCACTAATAGAGAAAATAGCCCAACACTATGAGACTCGCTGGATCACAGATCGCAGTAAGGGATCGATCCCGACCCCTTACCATGTAATCAGCTGTCAGCCAATCACAGCTGATCATGTGATGTAAACAGAGCCGGTAATCAGCTATTTTTTCTCCTTGCGCTGACAGCGTGAGGAGAAAAAAAAGCTGATCCCCAGCGGCTGTGAGAGGGACATCAGTCCCAATCACAGAGAGCTGTGTTGCGCCTGCCATTGCCACCAACATTACACAACAGTGCCCGCCTACCAGTGCCACCCATCAGTGTTCACAGTGCCACCCATCAAATACCACCAAAAGAAAGCTCTATTTGTGTGAAAAAAATTATAAAAATGTCATTTGGGTACAGTGTTGTATGACTGTACAATTGTCATTCAAAGTGCGTCAGCTCTGAAAGCTGAAAATTGTCTGGGCAGGAGGGGGGTTTAAGTGAACAGTAAGCAAGTGGTTAAAGGACAAGACATGAGAGTGATAGAAAATTGGAACTCAGTAGCATTTACCAATAGAATTACTCAGCAGAATCAGATAAATCCGTAACCCCTATCTAGTAAAATTCTTAGAGACATTGCAGCTTTTTTTAAATTAAATAGATATAAAAAGACAGGAAAACAAACATTATTTGAAGCTTTATGGAGCTTAGTTACAGAACCATTTAGAACATTAACTCAATTGACCTTAGTTAGAGTTTTTTATATAATGCATTGCAGTAAGGACTTATAGTTCCACACAGTATGCAGCTGAAATCTGTGCTTTGTAGCTTCACATTTAGAATAGGTTCACATTGATGCAAATTGGCATGTAATTTGGCATGTCAAATTGCATGCCAAATCAGTGGCTATTGCTGAGTAAAGGCACCGTCCGAATCGGTGTGACGCTGACTTTGCAGCGCCGAGCCAGCTGATTCCCAAAAGTAGTTTCTGTACTACTTTTTGGCGACTTTGGGTGTGATTTCAATAGACAGCTGTGCAGGAACCCACACAAATGTCTCCAAAGTCGGACTGACATGCGGGTGTGATATTGTGCAAGTTCAGCTGAACATGCACAATTTCAATCCCACAGCAATATGAACCAGGGCTAAAGGGGGCAACACAGTGGTGTAGTGGTTGTCACTCTCACCTAGCAGCAAAAAAGGGTCGCTGGTTCAAATCCTGACCACGATACCATCTGGAGTTTGCATGTTCTCCCTGTGCCTGGGTGGGTTTCCTCCCACATGCTGGTAGGCTACTTGGATCCTGTCTAAATTGGCCCTAGTCTATGTATGAGTTAGGGACCTTAGGGCTGTAAGCTCCTTGGGGGCAGCGACTGATGTGACTGTACAATGTATATGTAAAGCACTGCATAAATTGACAGCACTATATAAGTACCTGAAATAATAAAGGAGAAGTATAGCCAAAGCTTTTTTGGATGTACTTCTCCTATGGATCACAGATGTGTAGTTTGTTCTGCACTCTTCTGACATTTTTCAGCTGACAGCCACTGTCGGCTGACATCACAGAGTCGGTCCAGGCTCTGAAAAGGTCCTGACCATTTGGTCAGGATCCACCCAGATGCCTAGAATAGCAGCTGGTTTTGCCTTTCAGTGAACTGCTGAGAGCCTGAGCCAGCCGATCCCACCCCCCTCCCCAGCCCAGCACTCCACTGAGCACTGGAGGGGCAAATGACAACCACCAGGTCTCTGCAGCCTGAAGACCAAGAGCTGAGCGATCAGCTGTGTTTATTCACACAGCTCTCTGTCTGGCAGGGGATAGATGCAGCACCAGGTTGATGCTGCATCCACCTAGGGAACAGAAATACATTTTTAGACGTTTGTACTGGAACGGTGTCAATTGGAAGATTTTCATATAGAATATACATGTACTGGTGATTGTGTAATTTAATTATTTTTTTTTGTCCTAATGACAATGATCACTGAGACAAATTGAGGGTTGAACCTCCTATACAGGTATGTAGACCAGAATAAATAAGGGTTATAACCAGTGGCGGCCCATCCATAGAGGGTGCATGGGTGCTGCCCCCTCTCCAGGCAGTCACAGAAAAAAATAAAAACATTAAAAAAAAAACTGGGCCTTTAAAAAGAAAATACAAAAAAAATCCTTAAGTGCACTGTGTTTGGACGCCGGGCACAGTGCATTATGGGAAGTGCCATGTCTATGCAATCACGAGATTGCAGATGCGGCGCTTCATTTGCGGGCTTTTATCTCACCTTTCCGAAGTGCCGAGTAGCTTCCGCCCAGCACTCATTGCATCTATTATTATGGCCAGGAGGTTTGATTGACTTCTCAGTTAGATGTCACTTTCTGTTTTCTCTCTCCCATTGTGCCCGGGAGAGAGAAAACCATAAGTATGAGGAGCGGACTCATCCATCGCTGCTGCTGCCTGTGGAAGGAGACATCGCTGGAGAGCACAACACAGCAAGGTAAGTACGAGGGGGGAGGGGGGTTTGATGGGACACAGTCTGCATGTAACGTGAAGCAGGCTTTATTTAACGTGACATAGGCTGCATGTAATGTGACACAGGCTGCATGTAACGGGAGACAGGCTGCATGTAATGGGACACAGGCTGCATTTATTAGGACACAGGTTATATGTAATGGGACACGGGTTGCATATAACGGGACACAGGCTGCATGTAATGGGACACAGGCTGCATTTTTTGTGACACAAGCTGCATTTAATGGGACACAGGCTGCATTTGATGGGACACAGGCTGTACTTGATAGGACACAGGCTGCATTTGATGGGACACAGGCTGCATTTGATGGGACACAGGTTGCATTTGATGGGACACAGGCTGCATGTAAGGAGGGCTCCACTGGAGGCACCTGATGTAAGGACGGACTCCGGTGGGGACACCTGATGTCATCTGGTTGCAGGCGACGTGGCTAGTGACACGCTCAGGGCTCCCACTGATTCTGCATTATGGTGAGTTGAATGATTTAATTTTATATTACAATGTAATAATAGAAATAATACACTTCAATCATCCTGACACCATAATAACCATGGTGCCGGGGTGATTGAAGTGCTAATGCCAGGTGTTTGGAGTATATTTATCTACTGATTGTTAAACTTTCTAGAGTACACATATTTCTATTCTTGTGTAGGATCTGAGCCTGCTGTCCCTCCATCCCTCTCTCCCTCATTCATCTTAGACGCTAACCACGCCACCTTAGAGCAACGCCCGCTATTTTGCTGAAACCACGCCCATTTCACCAAGTGGGAGGAGTCAAAAGGAAGGGCGGGGTCTGGCGCCCCCCATCCAAAAAGTTCACCAGCCGCCACTGGTTATAACCCCTACACAGTCTATGCAAAACACAGACTGTATTTAACGGGACACAGGCTGCATTTAATGTGACACAGGCTGCCTGTAACAGGGCACAGGCTGCATGTAACGTGACACAGGCTGCATGTAACGGGGCACAGGCTGCATGTAACGGGGCACAGGCTGCATGTAACGGGACACAGGCTGTATATAACAGGACACAGGTTGTATGTAATGGGACACAGGCTGCATTTTGTGTGACACAGGCTGCATGTAATGAGATATAGGCTGTATTTTATGTAACACAGGCTGCATGTAATGTGATACAGGCTGCATGTAATGTGACCCAGGCTGTATTTTATGTGAGAAAGGCTGCATTTGATGGGACACAGACTGCATGTAAGGAGGGCTCCACTGGGGGCACCTGATGATTCTGCATTATGGTGAGTTGAATGATTTCATTTTATATTACAATGTAATAATAGAAATAATTCACTTCAATCATCCTGACACCATAACAACCATGGTGCCGGGATGATTGAAGTGCTAACACCAGGTGCTTGGAGTATCTTTATCTGCTGATTGTTAAACCAAACCACACCACCTAAGAGCCACGTCCACTATTTTTCTGAAACCACGCTCATTTTCACCAAGTGGGAGGAGTCAAATAGGAAGGGCGGGGTCTGGCACCCCCCCCCCCCATCCTAAAACTTCACCAGCCACCACTGGTTATAACCCTTCCCCAATCTATGCAAAACTGAGAAAAATTTACTTTGGATACACCATAAAGTTTGAGTTGTTTAGAGCATACTATATATAAATTTGTTAAATTC
The DNA here is from genome assembly GCF_037356315.1 of Lithobates pipiens. NCBI lineage: Eukaryota > Metazoa > Chordata > Amphibia > Anura > Ranidae > Lithobates > Lithobates pipiens. Next base: position 328,698,152 of record NW_027507764.1, on the reverse strand, counting down.
ATTAATTCTTGAAGCTGGACAAATAAAAAACACAGGAAATCAGAAATACAATCTATTTCCTAAAACACCTAGAATAACCTAGAACCTAGAACACATGCAAATGAATGTGTGCTGTTAAAAACTAACTTTCTCATACCCCATTCATTTTTATTACCTGATCCTTCATTTTGGACAACAACATTTGGCTACTGGCAAAAATACAGAGATCCTTAATAATAATACAATTTGAAAATTTTCAAAAACAGCATTTTGCTTGGAGCTAATGTTGATAATAACACTTCTAAAGATCAACTTATACTGAAAACGTGTTGCTGATTAACATGAGCCCAGTAAAGGCTTTAATTTTGTATTTTCTTATTTTTGGATAACGTATATATTTATACTAAATGTATCAATACTGAAGTGCCTTTATTAACTGCTGTTATCATCTATAAAAATATTTAAAAGCTAAATACATTTCATGCCTTTTCGTTTTTCTCTCCATTCTATTCATTACACTAATTTCTAATCATAGCATCTAGCGCCACCTTGTGTACAAAAAAAGGTAATGCATATTTCACTCAACTATTTTTAGAGCAGGTAGAAAAAAGTTTTACAAAGATGCATAATGTACCTTTCCTGACAGACTCCATGGCAGCCTATGTATGGGTCAGTCCTGTACTTTACAGCCTTTAGTTCAATGTTTTTTTTTTTTATATGAATTATATGTTCTGGATCAGAACACAATAGTTTAAGTTGGTGAAGTAAAATTAGAAAAATATATACATAAAATTATTTTTCAGACATGAAAAACTGATACTTGGCATGTGAGTGTGTATTTTCACCCCATTTGTTATGAAGCCCATAAAAAGCTGTGGTGCAACCAATTACCTTCAGAAATCACATTATTAGTGAAATGATGTCCACCTGTGTGCAATCTAAGTGTCACATGATCTGTCATTATATATACACACCTTTGTGAAAGGCCCCAGAGGCTGCAACAGCTAAGCAAGAGACACCACTAACCAAACACTGCCACGAAGACCAAGGAACTCTCCAAACAAGTAAGGGATAATGTTGTTGAGAAGTACCTTGAGAAGTCAGGGTTAGGTTATAAAAAAAAATACCAAAGCTTTGATGAGCCCTAGGAGCACCTTGAAATCTACCATAACCAAATGCAAAGAACATGGCGCAACAGCAAACCTATAGAAAAATATGGAGGGGGGGGGGGGCACCGACCTTCCACATTTAAGATAAAATTAATTGAAATAGTAAAAGCAAGAGTCATACTCACAAACATTTACAAAGGTAAACATAGCTCCACAAAATAAGAACTGTATCTTCTGCAACCTGGACTGGGTATAAGGAGGAACCAGATGGTATCACAAACAGCTTACCCGTTACCAGGGAGTACCCTCTTCATCAGAGCCTCGGTGATAGCCTCTATACCTGGTTCAGGTTGCAGAAGATACAGTTGCGATTTTGGAGCTATGTTAAGCCTTTTTAAACATTTGTTTGCGAGTCTGACTCTTGCTTTTACTATTTAAATAAATGTTATCTTTGGTAATGTGCAAGGTTGGTGCGCCCCCCTGTTTTTCTATATGTTTCAGCTCTAAGGACACCCAATGTTCTGAGGAGGGCAGGAAGACCTATGACTTTTCATATTCTATCCAAAGGGTTGGCTACACCACTTACATATGGACTAAGCTCCTGAGCACAGGAGATTGTTTTGTGTTGTTTGGAACAATAGCAAACCTGCCAAGAGACAGCCGTACACCAAAACTCACAGACCGGGCAAGGAGGGCATTAATCGGGAAGGCAACACAGAGACCTAAGGTAACCCAGGAGGAGCTGCAGAGTTCCACAGAAGAGACTGGAGTATCTGTACATAGGACGACAATAAGCCGTACGCTCCATAGAGTTGGGCTTTATGGCAGAGTGGCCAGAAGAAAGCCATTACTTTCAGAAAAAAACAAAATGGCACATTTGGGGTTTGCGAAAAGGCACGTGGGAGACTTTCAAAATGTATGGAGGAAGGTGCTCTGGTCTGGATGAGACTAAAATTTTACTTTTTGGCCATCAAAGGAAATGCTGTGTCTGGCGCAAACCCAACACATCACCTCACCCATACAACACCATCCCCACAGTGAAACATGGTGGTGGCAGCATCATGCTGTGGGGATGTTTTTCAGCAGTCGGGACTGGGAAACTGGTCAGAGTGAAGGGAAAGATGGATTGTGCTAAATACAGGGATATTCTTGAGCAAAACTTGTAATACTATGGGGGTTATTTACGAAAGGCAAATCTCCTTTGCACTGCAAGTGCACTTGAAAGTGCACTGAGAGTGCACCTGGAAGTGCAGTCGCTCTAAATCTAAGGGGTAGATCTGAAAGTTCTGCTGATTTTATCATCCAATAATATGCAAGCTAAAATACTGTTTTTTACTTTCCTTTAAGTCTCCCTCGGATCTACAGCGACTTTACTTCCAAGTGCACTTTCAGTGCACTTTCAAGTGCACTTACAGTGCAAAGTGGATTTTCCTTTAGTAAATAACCCCCTGTGTGTGCAATTTGAGGCTAGGACGGAGGTTCACCTTCCAGCAGGACAATGACCCCCAAATACATTGTTAAAGCAACACTTAAGTGATTTAAGGGGAAACATGTAAATGTGTTGGAATGGCCTAGTCAAAGCCTAGACCTCAATCCAATAGAAAATCTGTGGTTAGACTTAAAGATTGCTGTTCGCAAGTGCAAAGCATCCGATTTGAAGGAGCTGGAGCAGTTTTGCAAGGAGGAATAGGCAAAAATCCTAGTGGTAAGATGTGGCAAGCTCATATAGACAAATCCAATGCGACTTGGAGCTGTGATAGCCGCAAAAGGTGGCTTTACAAAGTATTGACTTTAGGGGGGTGAATAGTTATGCACATTGACTTCTTCTGTTAATTTGTCCTATTTGTTGTTTGCTTCACAATAAATAAAAAAAATCTTCAAAGTTGTGTTCATGTTCTGTAAATTAAATGATGCAAATCCTGAAACAATCCATGTTAATTCCAGGTTGTGAGGCAACAAAACACAAACAATGCCGGGGGGGGGGGGGGGGTTGTGTGAATACTTTTGTAAGACCCTTCTCCCATAAATCTTTGCTCTGAGTCATGTTCCTTTTTTTGTCCTCCTCCTAGAACTTTTATGAAGATTCTGCGATTCAGGCCTGGTGGTGTGCACGCAATCCCTTTATGGCGGTGCTTTGTCTTGAGTCCAGCAATCCCTAGCTATTAGCAGGGTGCATACGGTCAATATCTGCGATGCCACGAAGAGCTTACTAGCCTGGCCATTGGCAGGCAAGTGGCAATATGGCCAAACATTCCAGCTATTAGCCGGAGGCCTCCTTAACACACGCCCCTGTCATGCAACGGGTACAGCATCAGCTCCTGGTTCCAGGTCTGGTTGCAATAGTGTCGATAGTAGTAAAGTCTAAGTATCATGGCAACTGTTATCCATGTTGTCTGTGCTTTCTTTTACAGGAGTAACATTGGTGCCCATTGCTATGGCTGCTGGAATACATCTGTTCCAATCTGCCGTCCCTTAATCCTCAGAGCCCTCTGCGCTGGCTGCGAGTGGGATAGAGGCTTGGTTTCGCGCATGTGCGTTATTGGCAAGATGACATCGGTAGCACACGGCCGCTACTGGGCAGTGATGGTCCCGGTGCAGAAGTGCTGGGCCCAGGTAAACTTGGCAAATCTGACAGCTGTCTATCTCCCTGGAGATCAGAACGTCCAGGCAGACTTTCTTTTGAGGGTATCTCTTTTTAATTTTAATCTTTTTATTTTATAAAAATATAAAATGTACATACCATTAAGAATAAAGAAACTACCAAGAGATATTCTTACACAATTCCATCAGTGTCACGGTTAGTAGTTCCCTACAGACATTATTATTTTCTATAACCCTTTAAACCCCTCCCATCCCCCCATCCTCCCCCCCATTCCCTCCTAGTGCCTTATCTTTCAACCACCTTTTTACTGTGCCTTATTTTTTGTGAAATTAGTAAACAAATTTATAACCATTAACCTACTTTCCCTCACATAGATTATTTTGTCACTCTTCTAATCTATTCTCCCTTCCTTATATCATCCCCTCGGTGTTTAATTCTCTCTTACCATGTGCCCATTGATACCCTTTATGGTGGAAACCCATTTTATCCAGCCATGGTGTCCACAACTTTAAAAAACCACCAAAGTTCCTTTCTCTAGTGTATACTACTTTTTCCCTCCATACAGTATCATCCATCACCTTTATCCATTCTTCACATGTGGGTGATCTTACCGATTGCCAGTTCTGGGCTATTAACTTTCGTGCCTGAAATAGGCCCCTTATCACTGCTATTTTAACTTTTTCCGATATATTCCTGTCTTCTACTTTTCCCAATAAGCATATCTCCTCCCCCAGTTTGAGCATGGTCCCAAAAGTATTGTTAATAACTTCCACTATTCCTTTCCAGTGCCTAAATAATTTTGGGCACTTCCACATCATATGTATCAAATCCCCAGTTTCTTGACAAAGAAGACCCCTTTCACACCACACCGCCCTTTGCGCCGGCGGTAAAACGCCGCCATTTTTAGCAGCGTTTTACCGCCGGATTTGTGGCGCATTTCGACCACTAGCGGGGCGCTTTTACCCCCCGCTAGTGGCCGCGAAAGGGTTAAAACCACCGGCGTTTTGCCGGCGGTATTACAGCGCTGCCCCATTGATTTCAATGGGGAGCAGCAGTGGAGGAGCGGTAAACACACCGCTCCTTCACCGCACCAAAGAAGCTGCTGGCGGGACTTTTTCCTGACGTCCTGCCAGCGCACCGCTGTAGTGTGAAAGCCCTCGGGGCTTTCACACTACACACAATGGTGCAGCTTCTTTAGGGCGGATTTCAGGCGCTATTTATAAAGCTATAGTGCCTACAAAACGCCCTGGTGTGAAAGGGGTGTTAGTGTCCACTCTATAACCAAATCCAAAAAGTTTGTTCGGGGTATAATAAGCCCTATGTAAAAAAAATAGCTGGGACATTTTTTTGTGCAGGGAACACTGAAACCAGGGCACTACCTTCTAATATCTTTCTCCACTGTGCTTCTGTTATCTTTACTCCAAGATCCTCTTCCCACCTTTTTTTATTTATAACCAATCTGTCCCTAGTAATAAATTTACTGTAGAGCTGTGCATATATCTCAGATATGAATCCCTTAGATGACTCCCTATTCACCATTTTTTGAATAAGAGGGGTTTTACACCATACTACCATTTGATTTCTAAAATGTGTTTGTAGGGCATGTCTTATCTGAAGATATCGGAAAAACTAGTGGTTAGGAACAGCATACTCCCTCCTCAACTCCACAAAAGACTTCAACCTACTCCCCTCATATAGTTGGGCCAATCTTACCACACCGCACTTTTCCCGTACACCTACTTTACCTATAGGTGTCAGGTCTGGAAAGTACTTATTATCCCACAGTGGGGTATATTCTGTTGGTCCTACGTATCCCATTCCTTTTTTACTGCCTGCCAGACCTTTGTAATTAATCTTAGTGTAGGGCATTGAGAAAGGAATGAGTCAGCTTCCACTAGCTTAATATGCTTAGCTCCCTGCAACAGCATCGGCTCCTTTTTATTCCTATCCTCCACCCTGTCCCAGCCCCTCAAATGCTGTAGCTGAGCGGCCAGAAAATAGCAGCGGGGATGTGTGACTGCTGCTCCCCCCTCTTTTATTGGTAACTGCAGTGTCTGTAGGCCTATTCGAGGTTGTCTCATCTTCCATATTAGTTCCCTAAATAAAGTTTCAATCTTTTTGAACCATTCCATTCTTATCCAAACTGGGGCGTTGTGTAAATAATACAACTGGGGCATCCAGACTATTTTAATTAAATTAATTCTGCCAGCTACTGACAAAGGTAGATGTTTCCAAATGTCCCGCTTCTGACTAAATCTAAACAGGAGGGGAGCAAGTTTATCTTTTATATATTGGTTTGGGTCCCTTGTTAGCCATATTCCCAAGTATTTCATTCTGTCTACCACCCGCAGTTGAGCAACTGCAGGCGGCAGAGAGCTTATTTTTAGAGTATCTCTAGACAACAACGAAAGGGCTCTCCACACTGAGGTCTTCAATTGGGTCTGTCACTGGGAATAATCCCAGAGGTGGACCTGTTCACCTCCCTGTGCACTTCAAAATTGAAGAGGTACTAAACGAGGTGTCATTGTCCCCCGGCCTTCGGGGTGGATCCCCTGACAGACCAGTGGAGATTTCACGGGGCCTATTCTTTTCCCCTGGTTCTTGTCATTCTCCGGTTTCTGTTGAGACTCAGGTGGGAAGAAGGGGAGATAGTGGTAATAGTCCCATACTAGCCAAACAGGCTATGGTTTCCTCTGCAAATGCAACTCAGCTTCTGGGACCCAGTTCCTCTGCCCTCCAGGCCAGATCTCCTGTTGCAAGGGACGGTTCTACATCCATACCCACCCCATCTGCACCTGATGGCTTGGTTTTTGAGGGGGTGAGGCTGGAGGCTCTAGGTTGGCAGGGCTATCTCTATGTTACTGAATGCCAGAAGAGCAGGTACCAACAGAGTCTATAAAAGGATCTGGTCAAAATTTCCACCACTGAAGGTTCGTGCAATAATCCAAAGATACAGGATATCCTAGGTTTTCTACAAAGGGGCCAGGATCTTTGCTTGTCAGTCAGCTCCTTACGGGTTCAAGTCTCTGCAATTTCTGCCTTCACAGACATATCCTGGGCTAGACATCCTCTTACTAGGCAGTTCTTCAGAGGAGCAATAAGGCTCAGACTTGAGAGAAAGCTAAGATTTTCCAAGTGGTATCTTCCCCTTGTCCTGGATTTCTGTTCAGAAAGAGAGATGGAACACATGGATCGGTTTTCTATCAATGAACTTTCTCTAAAAGTTGCCTTCCTGGTGGCCATAACATTGGCTAAGAGGGTCTCTGAAATTGGCTCTCTAGAATAAAAGGAGTCATTCCTAACATTTTTCCCTAATCAGGTAGTTTTGATTCCTATGCTGGGTCCAAACCCCAAAGTATCATCTGTCTTTCACGTGAATCAGGAGATTGCTCTTCCAATGTTTAGGTCAGCTGAGGACTCTAGCGTTCACTTTTAGATGTTGGAGAAGCTCTGAAACAGTATTTAGAAGCCACAGCTCCTTTTCGCCAGTCTGAGCATTTGTTCATTCTCTTCCATAGGAAAAACAAAGCCTTGATTGCCTCTTCCAGATCTATTGCAGCATGGATTGTTCAGGCCATTCAGCTAAAGCCTCGTACACACAATCGGACTTTCCGACAACAAAACAGTGGAGTTTTGTTTGAAGGGTGTTGGCTCAAACTTGTCTTGTATACACATGGTCACAGAAATGTTGGCCAACAATTATGAACGTAGTGACGTATTAGACATACTACGTGGTTTTTCAGCTCTTTAGCGGCACCCTTTGGGCTCCTTCTTCTAATTTCATGTTAGTAGAAGTTTGGTGAGCGTTGATTCATGCTTTTCTTCTCACATTTTTCATTTAGCACTTTTCAATTCGCACTTTTAATTTGGTGCTTTTCAGTTAGTTTCTGAATGGCCGTTCGTCAACCAGACATGTTGCAGAATCGGAGGAGATAACGCGTTATTTATTATTGGCATTGGAGTTATTGCTGTGACATTTTTTTTGGTTGAATAATGATTTGATTTGATATATTTTCTATATTTTGAAATGCATAGAATATAAACTTTTTGGTTGAGTTCTATTGGCAGATAGCATGTCTGGAGAATACTTGGCCATGTAAAATTGACAAGGGGCACCACATAGTTTGTATCTTTGATTTCATAAACTAGGGGATAATGGTGTTGTGATAACTTGCACAAAAAAAAACACAATATTATTATCAATAGCACTAGAAAAAAAAAGCATTTGAAAATTAATTTGCAATAACTCCATCAGTATCACCAGCAAAGCAGCTTCATTATTATCCCATTAAAAAAAGAAGAGAATTGTGAGCTACATTTGGAGATTTCATAATTTGCCAGGTCACAAATGTTAATTCTCCATTACGAACGCTAGTTTACAAGACCGTCCGCTTCCACTTCCGAGCATGCATGTTTGTACTTTGGACTTTTGTCCAATGGACTTGTGTACACACGATTGGAAAATCCAACAACACACATTTGTTGGCAAAAAATTTTAAGACATGCTAGCCAACATTTGTTGGGAGAAAGTCCGAAAACAAATGTCCGATGAAGCATACACGCGGCTGGATTTTCCACCAACAGCCTGACATCCAACATTTCTCGTCAGAAAATCAGATCGTGTGTATGGACGGGGCTTTAGAGTTTGGCGCCTCTGGAGATGGTGACCGCTCATTCAACCAGGAGCGTTTCTACATCATGGGCAGCTTCCCGACACGTCGCCCCGGAAGTGATTTGCAAATCTGCCTTCAATGTATACGTTCATTGAGCACTACTGCGTAGAACCAGCCTCTTTGTCTTCTGTTAATTTTGGTTTGCATATTCTGTCTGTTGACGGTGCAAATTAAACCTTTTTTCCTTTAACCAGCAATTGCCCACCCGGGTGTGTATGGCTAGTTATTTCCCATATGTAGGCTGCCATGGAGTCTGTCAGGTAAATGGAAATTTTCTGTAATTTTCCCTTAGGCCGCGTACACACGCGCGGACTGTTCGCCCAACCTTGTTCGTCAAACAGTTTCGGCAAACAGTCCGCTCAAAATTTGCATGAGCGGACTTGCCCACACACGAGCGGACTGTTTCAGCGAACTGTTTGCCAAACAGTTCGCTCAACTTTTGAAATGAACGGACTCGCCCACGTAAGGCGGAGGCAAATCCGCCCATTTCGAGCGCGTGTACAGGTAGGCGGGGCCCGCGAAGGAGACGTCGCGGGCTCCGCCGCCTGGAATGGACTTAAAGGGGAACCCCAACGCCGAAAAAAATCGGCGTGGGGTTCCCCCAAAGTCCACAACAGACCCTTGTCCGAGCACGCTACCCGGCCGGCCAGGAAAGGGGGGCGAGCGAGCGCGCCCCCCCTCCTGAGCCGTACCAGGCCGCGTGCCCTCAACATGGGGGGGTGCCTTGGGGAAGGGGGGGCCGCGCGGCCCCCCCACCCCAAAGCACCTTGTCCCCATGTTGATGAGGACAAGGGCCTCTTCCCGACAACCCTGGCCGTTGGTTGTCGGGGTCTGCGGGCGGGGGGCTTATCGGAATCCGGGAGCCCCCTTTAAGAAGGGGGCCCCCGGATACCGGCCCCCCACCCTATGTGAATGAGTATGGGGTACGATGTACCCCTACTCATTCACCTGTGAAATAAAGTACAAAAAAAAACACAACACAGAGAAAAAATATTTTATTGCACAGCTCCGGGGGTCTTCCGTCTTCGGGGGTCTTCTCGCCGGACTCCTCCGCTATCTTCGTGTAGCTCTTTTACTAGCGGAGGAGCCCGGCTTTCTTCCTCCCCGCCGCCGGCCTCTTCTCCCGGCTTCGGGGGTCTTGTCCCCCTCTTCGGTTCTTCTGCCGGGCCACCGCGCCTTCTTGTAGCTCTTTTGCAGGCGGTGGCCCGGTCTTCTGTCGCCGCTGCCTTCCGTTCTTCTGTCGCCGCCTTCGGTTCTTCTGCCGGGCCACCGCGCCTTCTTGTAGCTCTTTTACAGGCGGTGGCCCGGTCTTCTGTCGCCGCTGTCGCCGTCGCCGCCTTCCGTTCTTCTTCTTCTTCTTGTTCTTCTTCTTCTTCCCCAGGAGATGTTGACACGTCGCTCTCTCCGGCCGGAATGCCAGAGCCGCGCTGTGCGGTCACTTATATAGTGACAATGGGGCGGTGTCACATGGTATATGTCACATGGGTTGGTCACATGGTGACCCCGCCCCCTTACGATGTCATAGTCCCCATGTGACATCAACCCATGTGACCAACGGAAGGCAGCGGCGACAGAAGACCGGGCCACCGCCTGCAAAAGAGCTACAAGAAGGCGCGGTGGCCCGGCAGAAGAACCGAAGAGGGGGACAAGACCCCCGAAGTCGGGAGAAGAGGCCGGCGGCGGGGAGGAAGAAAGCCGGGCTCCTCCGCTAGTAAAAGAGCTACACGAAGATAGCGGAGGAGTCCGGCGAGAAGACCCCCGAAGACGGAAGACCCCCGGAGCTGTGCAATAAAATATTTTTTCTCTGTGTTGTGTTTTTTTTTGTACTTTATTTCACAGGTGAATGGGTAGGGGTACATTGTACCCCATACTCATTCACATAGGGTGGGGGGCCGGTATCCGGGGGCCCCCTTCTTAAAGGGGGCTCCCGGATTCCGATAAGCCCCCCGCCCGCAGACCCCGACAACCAACGGCCAGGGTTGTCGGGAAGAGGCCCTTGTCCTCATCAACATGGGGACAAGGTGCTTTGGGGTGGGGGGGCCGCGCGGCCCCCCCTTCCCCAAGGCACCCCCCCATGTTGAGGGCACGCGGCCTGGTACGGCTCAGGAGGGGGGGCGCGCTCGCTCGCCCCCCTTTCCTGGCCGGCCGGGTAGCGTGCTCGGACAAGGGTCTGTTGTGGACTTTGGGGGAACCCCCACGCCGATTTTTTTCGCCGTTGGGGTTCCCCTTTAAGCCCATTCCAGGCGGCGGAGCCCGCGACGTCTCCGTCGCGGGCCCCGCCTACCTCGAAATGAGCGGACTTTCCTCCGAGCGGGAACAGTTTGCTCATTTCGAAAGTAGCCTACACACGGGCGGACTGTTCGCTCAAACACAGTTTCAGCGGACAGTTTTTCGGAATTTCCGAAAGACTTTGTCCGTCAAACTGTCCGCTGAAACTGTCCGCTGAAAGCCCACACACGAGCGGACTGTCCGCCCAAACACTGTTCAGCGGACAAGGTTGGGCGAACAGTCCGCCTGTGTGTACGCGGCCTTACTGATGGATTCCATGGCAGTAGGAGTTCCCTCCCATTTGCTGGAGTAGGCCAAGTTACAGAACATGGCCTCTGGCTCAGAGCAGAGATTTATAGGAGAAGGGTCCTATTAGGTATGAGAGGCAGTATTAACCCATAAATAGGCTGCCATAGAGTCCATCAGGAAAGGAAAATTACGGTAAGTATTAGATGAGAAATTTTCAGTTTTTACAAAGTCAATCAACATTTTACAAAAATAAAATGTAAACTAATGGCAATGAGAATATATTTTAATTAGGGAAAAAAAAAAAACATTCCTTGCTCTAAATTCATTTTTGATGATTTAAAGACCTCTTTTGATTTGGGAGTTTAATGGCGCATACACACAATCAGACTTTCCCCAAAAGTCCAGCGGACTTAGAAAGTAGTTTTGACTCAAAAATTTCCGCCGGACTGCGAGTCCGGTGGACAGTCCGGCCGAGTGTGTGCTAGTCCGCCGAACTTTTGAACTGAACGGACTTTCCCGCACACGGAGAAAAGTCTGTTCATTTTGAACGTGGCTCCAGGTAGCCGGGACTAGCGAAGGAAGTCAATGTCGCTGGCCCCGTGACCTGGTATGGACTTAAAGGGGAAGCCGAAAAAACAGCGTGGGGGTCCCCCCCAAGGTCCATATAAGACCCTTAGCCGAGCACGCAACCCTGCCGATCAGGAAAGGGGGTGGGGATAAGCAAGCGCCCCCCCTCCTGAGCCGTACCAGGCCACGTGCCCTCAACAACCTTGTCCCCATGTTGATGAGGACAAGGGCTTCTTCCGACAACCCTGGCTGTTGGTTGATGGGGTCTATGTGAATCCTATGTGAATGAGCATGTACCCCTACCCATTCATCTGGTGAAAAAAATGTAAAAAAACACACACAAGGGTTTAAAATAATTTATTGCACAGCTCCGGGGGTCTTCTTCCGTCTTGGAGGGTCTTCTCGCCGGACTCCTCCGCTATCTTTTGCTATCTCTTTTACTAGCGGAGGAGCCCGACTTTCTTCTTCGTCGCCACCCGGGGGTCTTCTTCCGACTTCAGGGGTCTTGTCCCCCTCTTCGGTTCTTCTTGCCGGGCCTCGGCTTTCTTCCTTTAGCTCTTTTACTAGTGGTGGCCCGGTCTTCTGTTGCCGCCGCCTCTTCTTCCGACTTCGGGGGTCTTGTTCCCCTCTTCGGTTCTTCTTGCCGGGCCTCCGCTCCTTCTTCCAGCTCTTTTACTAGCGGTGGCCCGGTCTTCTGTCACCGCCGCCGCCTTCTCTTCTTCTTGTTCCTTGAGATGTTGACTCAACGCTCTCTCTGGCCGCAATGACAGGGACGCGGTGCGCAGCGACTTATATAGGGACAATGGGCGGGGTCACCGGGTGATGTCCCTGCCCCTTATGATGTCCCAGTCCCAACATCCTTCTCCAAAGCACCCCCCCATGTTGAGGGCACGTGGCCTGGTACAGCTCAGGAGGGGGGGGGGGGGCTCGCTCGTCCCCACCTCCTTTCCTGACCGGCCAGGTTGCATGCTCGGATAAGGGTCTTATATGGACCTTGGGGGGGACCCCCATGCCATTTTTTCAACGTAGGGCATCCCCTTTAAGTCCATATCAGGTGACAAGGCCGGCGACGTGGCAATCCCGCTGCCAAAGGCGGCGACAATGTCTTCCTTTGCTAGTCCCCAGATACCTGGCGCCGCATTCAAAATGAATGGACTTTCCTCCATGTGTGGGCAAGTACGTTCATTTCAAAAGTCTGACGCACCGGACCCCTGCTGTCAGACGCTCTTTAAGGCAGTGTGAACCCAGCCTCAAACATGCCTGATGGTCATGCTGGAACATCTTTACTAAGGAGTGCTTTACAGCCATACAAATAGATTCAGTCCTACATTTGGATATGTGACTGTGATTGATGATGCAGGAACCAAAAACAGGAAGTTACACATCAAATAAATCTCTGCACTCAGCAGCAGGTGTGGGAAATATGCAGTTAAAATTAGCCAAAAATTTGTTGCAACGCACAGAGTGGTTCTATATGTAAAGCCTCATACACACAATCTGATTTTTGTCCGGAAATTGTCTGATGACAGACTTTTGGCTAAAATCCCACTGTTAGTACGCTCCATCAGACAATTGTTGGCCAACTTTTTGACAACAAATGTTGGATGGCGGGCTAGTAGCACTCTGCCCCCCCTGCCCCAAAGTACCTTGTCTCCATGTTGATGAGGACAAGGGCCTCTTCTCCACAACCATGGGCTGTGGTTGTGGGGGTCTGGGGGCTTATCAGAATCTGGAAGCCACTTTTAACCACTGAAGCCCAAGACCATTTGGCTGGCCAAAGATCAGACCACTTTTTGCGATTCAGCACTGCGTCGCTTTAACTGATAATTGTGCGGTTATGCGACGTGGCTCCGAAACAAAATTTACATCCTTCTTTCCCACAAATAGAGATTTCTTTTGGTGGTATTTGATCACCTCTGCGGTTTTTATTTTTTGCGTTATAAACAAAAAAAAGTAACAATTTAGAAAAAAAACGCCTTTTTAAGTTTTTGCTATAATAAATATCCCCCCAAAAATATATAAAAAAAATTATTTTTCCTCAGTTTAGGCGATATGTATTCTTCTACATATTTTTGGTAAAGAAAAAAAAAAAAAATCGCAATAAGCGTATATTTATTGGTTTGTGCAAAAGTTATCGCGTCTACAAAATAGGGCATAGCTTTATGCCATTTTTATTGATAATTTTTTTTCCTGAAAGGCTCCATGGCAGCATATGTGTGGGTAGCCCCGCCTCCATGATTACCCAATAGGACCCAACTCCCATAAATCTTTGTTCCTGGCTACTATCAGTGTTCCTTTTTTGTCCTCCCCAGTAGGACCAGATGGTTTCTTTCCCGGAAACAAAACTTCACGACGATCGATTGGCTGATTGACTGAGAGTTTTTCCTCCGATAGGCCCTGACTGTTAAGCAGGGTATGGAGTGTATTTGCAGAGTAGCGCTGAAGAAAGGATTTCCTACCTGAAGTGTGCACGGTCAGTGTCCCGTTGCTATGAGTGACCATTATCTGCTTGGAGGTGCGGCGTGTGTGTTCCAGTCCGTTCGGCCAGGTGATTATTGGTGGAGTGGTGAGCCTTTTGTGTATCCATGGCAGCAATGTATTTGTGTGTTTGCCCTTTTCGTTTGTCTAAATCGGTCTTCTTTGTGCTGTTTGCGGACGCTTCTGCGTTCCAGCAAACCTCTCTCTCCTACTTCCGGGTTACACAGGCGTTCTGCGCATGTGCGAACCCGATGTGAAACCGAGGCTTGGTTCCCGCGCATGTGCGCGAGCGCCCCGCGTCTGACGTCGGCAATGACGTCACGGGCGCCACTTTTAAAAATCTTTGGAAGCTGTCAGAACCCTGGGAATGTTTGCAGTGGATGCAGCGACTTCCCGGGGCTGACAGTTCAGTGGTTTAAGGTAAGAGCATGTCCCTTAGGCTAGGGAAATGCTTACTTTAAAAAAAAAAAAAAAATGCATTTTTATTTCTCTTTGGTTTGCAGTACTTCCTGATCTGTTGGTTTGTTTGGGATATGGACGCCTTACTGCCTCCTAGTGGCCAGCCCGCTCATGTTAGGTAGGTTGCTAGCATTTATGTTTTTTATAATGGAGAGAATTTTGCATAGGTAGGATTGACTGTGTGTCTTTTTCTCTTTCTGTCTGTTTTGTCTTTACAGCCCTTCTGGGCCAGATCCACAGCATAATGCCTCTAGACCCAGTGGATCATCAAGATCACACCGCCATAAATCCTCCTCAAGGTCTAGCCAGCATAGGTCAAGGTCTGAACAGCGTGACAAAAATTATTCTCACCCCCCTGCTGCTCACTCCAGCAGGCGGCCGGAAAAATCATGCTGGGGGTGCAGGATGCCTGTTCCATTAGACAAATCCCTATGCGATCACTGCTTCCCCAAAGCTGCAGATGAAAGGGATGGTGCAGACGAGCGTTTGGAGTCAATAGTAAGACGGGTTGTGAAGGAATCTCTGCAGGAGAGGGATGCTCTACAGTTGTGTGAATCCCCGTCAGATTTGTTGGTCCCTCCAACTGGAGAGAACCCATTGCAGGAGACATGGGAATCCTCTCAACCAAGTCGCCTATCTGCTCCTATCTCAGACAGTGAATCTGACTTAGAGGATCCTGGTTTAGGATTTGACTATGGACTGGTGCCTTCATTGGTTAAAGCAGTGAGAGAAGCTCTGAAGTGGGAAGACCCTATTACTTCCCCACCAAAGCAGAGAAAATTCTTTAAACAGCTCAATAAGGAGCGACAATATTTTCCTTTCCTTTCGGAGTTGGGTGACATGATCACCGAGGAATGGAGCAAGATGGATAAAAAGGGTTCCATGCAGTCAAAAATCCTGAAGCTATACCCTTTTAAGGAAGAGGATGTGAAACGCCTGGAGTCAGCTCCACTGGTGGATGCAGCGCTCATGCGTTTGGTGAGATATGTAACCCTCCCTTTAGAAGATACGGTATCTTTTAAAGATCCTTTAGAAAGGCAGATCGACTCAGACCTAAAAAGGATCTACCTGACTTCTGGAATGGCTTGCAAACCAGTGCTTGCAATGGCAGTGGTATCTAAGGCCATAGAATCCTGGGCTGATACTGTGGAAGAATTCCTGAGGAGTATTTCCATCGAAACAGCCAAAGACTCCCCTATTCAAGAAATCAGAATGGTGTCTGCCTTTTTTGGGGGAGGCATCTATTGATGTTATTTGCCTGATATCTCGGGATATGTTAGCAGCTGTCTCAGCACGCCGTGCGTTATGGCTCCGTCCATGGCTGGCGGATCCAGCATCCAAAGAGGCCTGGTGCCGTATTCCTTTTGAGGGGACATCTTTGTTTGGTAACAAGCTGGATACTGCCATATCCCGGGCTACAGGTGGGAAATCTGGGTTTTTTCCCCAGGACAGACGTCTTCAAAATCAAAAGCGTCCATTTCCAAGAAGACAGGGCCCTGATCGTGCCAGGGAGGCGTGTAGCTATAGACCTGGTCGAGAATTCTCAAGGTCATGGAGATCCAGGCAGTCTTCTTTTAAAAATACCTCAAAAGGGGGTTCTTCCGGCAAGCAGGATTCCGCTAAATCCTTTTGAAATTGGGCCTGTTCAAGCTTGTCAGGTGGGGGCTCGTCTTCTCCACTTCAGGCATGTTTGGGTGGCCTCAATTCGGGATTTTTGGACAGTAAAAACTGTTTCCTCAGGTCACAAGTGGGGTTTTGTCAACACAAGGCTAAGATTCATTCCCACAACTCTTCCAGAATCAGAAGAGAAGAAACAAGTCCTATTGACATATGTGAGCTCTTTACTGGATCAAGGCGCAGCCGTACCCGTTCCAGAAGAAGAACGTGGAGAGGGCATGTATTCCCCTCTGTTTATGGTTCAAAAGAAAAACGGCACATGGAGGCCGGTAATAGATTTGACCCATCTCAATTCCTTTATTCACAAAGAGAAGTTCAAGATGGAATCTCTGCTTACCATCCAGCAGTCAGTGCATCTGGGGGACTGGATGATATCAGTCGACTTGAAGGATGCTTACTTCCATGTGCCCGTGGCAAAGGAGTTTCAACAGTACCTCCGCTTTGCGGTAGGCAATCAACATCTACAATTTACATGTCTTCCCTTTGGGTTAACAACGTCCCCACGGGTCTTCTCCAAAGTTGTTTTGGCAGTTGTGGCCCTTCTCAGAGTCAAAGGTGTTCGTCTCCACCACTATCTCGACGACCTACTTCTGATATCTCAGAACAGAGAGCAGCTCTTGGAGCACAAAGATCTAGTAATTTCCACTCTGCAAGAGTTTGGGTGGCTTCTGAACCTAGAAAAGAGTCACCTAGATCCAACTCAGTCTCTCGTTTTTCTAGGGGCACAGTTCAACACGGTGGAAGGTACCATCGCCCTTCCAGAAGAGAAGGCTGGAGTTATACGAGACAGGATTCATGCAGCCCTTGCGTCAACCCATCTTTCGGCTCTCCAATGTCTGAAGGTGATTGGCACAATGTCAGCCACCATTCCCATGGTAAAGTGGGCCCAGTGGCACACTCGTCCCTTTCAGAAAGGGTTTCTACAACAGTGGGACTTATCCAGCCAGATACAGCGCATATTCCTCACTCCAGCCATGAGGACGTCTCTTCTTTGGTGGCTGCAGGGGAAGAACCTGCGCAACCACCATTCGATCATTCCCATCTCATGGGTCACGGTAACATCAGATGCCTTTCAGATGTCGCTCAGGGCAGGTGGACATTTCCATCACAAAGAGTTGTCTCCAATGTTCTGGAGTTGAGGGCGGCCTTCCAGGCGCTTCTGTCATTCCACCATCTGATAGCGAATGCCTCGGTAATGCTAAGGTTGGACAACACAACCGCGGTGGCTTACGTAAGGAAGCAAGGGGGAACTCGCAGCTGGTCTCTGTTACAGGAGGTGGAGCCGATAATGAACTGGGCTCAGAAGAATTTGTCCGGCAATCGAGGAAGAACACAGTGCTGCAAAGAGCTAGGAGGGTGCTGCTCACCCCAAATAGATACAAATAAAACCAGTTCCCCCACAACCGGGGATTTTAGGCAGCAAGAGACAGTAATAGAAGCCAATAGAAGTAGTATAAAAGGTATTTTAATATTAATTGGTAAAAACAAACATGAGCTTCACCTAAACACATATATGACAGACAAAATCATGTATATAAAGTACATATAATGTCACATGGAAGTATAATAACAGACACGGCTATGTTACACTGTATGAGTAGATAACAGTGAAAGCATGAAACTAACGTGTTTCAACCCCAAAGGGGGTCTTCTTCAGAGATGGTGGTCTGTTTAAAAGAAAAACAAGGTTACACTGAATAAATGAATCCGGTGTTATACATGTTGGGAATACCCAATATTAATTTAAAATGGTTTACCCGATGATGTACTTCCAGGTAGGTAAGGTGGATTATAGTGCTTCGGATAAAATTCCCCCATAGAGCAATGTCTCAATTTCCTTTACGCATCTGGAGTGGTACCTGGTCCATTTGTGTTGCCAAGATGCCAGGAGGAAGAGGAGGCAGCGTCACAAACCCACTGGCGTGACTCGCGGGAGGTCACACTATTACCTTGCCCCCCAGAGAAGGAAAATCCGGGGGGTAGGTGCGAGTAAAGGTATACCGATGATATGGTGAGTCACACCTGCAGCGAAATCCCAACACTAGGCAAAAAGTTAAAAGTGAGAATTATTTAGTATTGGAAAGATGGGGTGCACAATATGATATGAAGTTAATAATATCATATCCTCCTTATGTATGCCAAAAGTTGTATACATATATATATATATATATATATATATATATATATATATATATGTGCACCCCCAATTGTCCAAATATCCACATAACAAGCTTTCTAAAGCCCAAGCGAAGAAAGAGGAAGGAGGGGGGGACCAAGCCTGGGAGTATCTAAGAAGCCTAGGAAGAGGGGGAATGGAGGGAAAAATTTAGCCAAAAATGAGTGAGTGTGTAGATGTGTGCTGCTGTGTGGGCCATGACACACAAAAAAGAGAGTGAAGGGGAAAAAAAAAAAAGGGAAAAAAAGGGAAAAAGAGGGAGTGATGAGCAGTGGGCTGGTGAAGGCGGTGGAAGTGTGAACGCTCAAGCGAAAAAAGAAAAGAAAGAATGAGCTAAGAAATGGTAAACAAGTGAGGAAAAATATAAATTATGAAACAAAAGAGACCACATGGGAAGTATGCAAAAACAAGGTGCGCTAAAATGGGTGAAAGTAATGGAAAACGTAACCAATAAGAATATCAAGTGTGTGATGGCATGTACATGCAAGAGAAGTGTATGATAGTGATGGTGAGAAAATACCAAACAGATATATTAGCCTCATTAGAACAACCAGGTCAGTGGTGAAATTATTACCTGAATTGTAAGACCTAATGGGAGACTGTTCCAGAAGGTAAAGATGAGGGACGGCAACTTAAGCGTTAGTCCACAAGGGATAACTGGTGCAGTCCCTACAATGCGTTTTCTGAAGTCCGATCTGTAAATTAATTAGATCAGTCCACATACTAAAACAGCCAATAAAGGAGCTTAATTTGGTGCAATACATCACCAAATGTAGGTCAAATACAGAGGAAAAATCAGTGCTCACCAGACAACAGGTACAAATTTCTTTCCTCCTGGATGAATGTGCACCTCCTATGAGGGAAGGTTTGTATATAAAGCCTGAAGATTGGCTACAGGTGCATACGCCCACCAATCAGCCGGTGCACCCTGAACGCATTGGCCGCCTGAATAGGATCAGCCTCGTGTGGCCGCCCCGGCGTCCTGGAAGGCCGGATACCGGCCCCGAAATGACGTCGCTTCCGTCGCAAACGCGTGGCGTCACAACGTCACGCACGTTCGCTAGAACGAACGGACGCGCGCGAGGTATATGTCACGCACGTCCGTCAGAACGAGCGGACGCGCGTGAGGTGTGCGCCCGGAAGTGTCCGAGGATGCCACCGGCAAGGGAATATGTGTCTCCCATCCCTCAGCGAGGGGAGAGGGGGACCAATGGAGAGGCCTGTCCATAAAAATCCAGACAGAGACCACTCCTACCCTTGCCGGGGAGTCAGAACAGGGGGCAGACCCAATTCACTCCTCCTCACCTCTGGACTGTAATTAGGCAAAGGACCATTTTAGATAGCGAGGGAAGAGGGACATATGCTCAATGGAAGGAAAGATTAGTTATATTATAAAAATTAAGCGATGTCTAAAGCCGAGACTGGCCAGATACCTCCTAGACCCCCACCGAGGATCTTCGGGACTGATAGAGGGATGGGGAGTGTAGGAGTGGGGAACATAAGGGAAGGAGGGGAGAGAAGAAGAAAAAAAATATATATATATATAAATGAAGAGGGGGAAGATCCAAAGGTGGGGGAAAAAAGGAAGGCAGGTGGCAGGTCGGGGCATAGCATCATAAGAAGCCAAATAGAATTCACCAATCAAGTTGTATAGTTGTATAATACTCTACAGGATTTAATATGCGTCTATTGACATGTAAATGCGAGTCTCTATCAAGAGCGTGAACAAAGCAGATATGCAAACTATAATAAAATATACATCAATTGGAACACATGACAGTTAGACACATGATTATTACGGGTAATCAATAATGTAAGGATACATTGCATTGCCAAACAATCCTAAATGGTCTATTGGCGGATACGAAAAAAGAACTTGAGATCTGCTGATGAAAAAAAGGCCTAGGTGGGGGAGAGGAGAGGACCCCCCTGCGGGGCAGGGGAGGCTTTATTGTGTCCTTCCAGAGGAAAATCCTTTAAGGAAGGGAGCAAAGGAGATCGATTCGTTGAGACCCGGGGCAGAGGTGGCATCCAATTTATGTATCCACCTCTGTTCCCGTTGCAATAAAATCTTGTTCCAATCCCCACCCCGGGCCGGTATGTGTATGCGATCTAGGGCCACAAATGTGAAATTCGGCATTCTGTAATTATGTACTGTTACAACATGTCGACCAATTGGCAAATAGTAATTGCCAATTTCCATACTGTATACATGTTTGGATATGCGACGGTGGAATTCCTGTTTAGTTTTGCCCACATAGTATGCCCCACATTCGCATTCCATGAGATATACTATTCCACGTGTTTGGCAGTTTACAAAATGAATGGGTCTAAAATTGCCACCATTTGGTAGACAAAAGGTCTTATCCCGTCTAATATGCTTGCAGCATGAGCAGTGATTGCACGGAAAAGAGCCAAAAACTGAACAGTGTTTGGATCTCTTTGCCGCACTCATATACTCACTTTGCACTAATCTATCGTACAGTGATGAGGCCCTTTTGAAAGAAATGGAGGGACGTGTAGAGACAAACCGTCCAATTTTGGGATCATCTCTTAGGATGGGCCAATACTTCTGAATGATATTGTAAATGATATTGTGTTGTTTGGTAAAGCGCATCGTGATCCTGGGTAAGTTACCCATAGGGTCATCACGCGTCTTTTTGGAGAACAGGAGATCCTTGCGGGGTAGAGTTACCACCTTATTAAACGCCCTGCGTAGACAAGAGCGGCTATACCCCCGTGCTAGGAATCTAATCTGAAGTTTGTAGGCTTCTTCTCTGAAGAGACTATCATTAGAGCAATTCCTGCGAAGACGCAGGTACTGCCCATATGGTATGGACTGTTTTAAAGCAATGGGATGGAAGCTGTCGGCATGTAGTACCGTGTTGCCCGCTGTGCTCTTCCGGTATAGTGATGTGTAGATGGAGTTTTCTGGGGTGCGGCTCATAATGACATCCAAGAACGTAATGTTCTGAGTGTCATAAGTCATGGTAAATTTTAAATTGTACTTGTTTGTATTAATACAAGATTTAAATTCCAACAGAGCCGTCTCTGATCCCTCCCAGATGATGAGGACATCATCGATGTACCGGCGCCACATAGCAATGTGACGCGTGTACCCGACAAGGCCCCCATCACCTAGGAGGGATTTTTCCCACTCCCCCAGGTACAGGTTGGCGTAGGCCGGGGCACAACAAGTACCCATGGCCACGCCCTGCACCTGGAGGTAGTGGGAATTGTTGAATAGAAAAAAATTATGATGTAAAATGTAATTCAAACCGTTCACGATGAATTCATTCACCTCACATGCATATTTACCGCTGGTTTGGAGTAAGTTCCGTATAGCTTCAACCCCACAGTTATGTGGGATGGAGCTATAGAGAGCCTCCACATCGATGGCCACCAGGATAGAGTTGTCAGTTAGGGTATAGTTCTCGATTGTCTGTAACAGGTGTGTCGTATTCTTCACATACGAAGGCATACAAATGACAAATGGTTGTAAATATGAGTCGATGACTTTGCTGAGATTTTCAGCTATTCCACCTCTCCATGAGACAATCGGCCGGCCAGGTGGTCGTGATTGACATTTGTGGATCTTGGGTAAGCTGTAAAAGGTGGGTACCCTAGGGTATTTCGTTCTAACAAAGGTGTATTGTTCCCTTGTAATGCCTCCCTTGGTAAGAGCTGTGTCTATGAAATTATAAAATTTATCATAGTAGGTCTGTATTAGTTTGCTTGGAATGACCTTGTACCACTCCTTGTTGTCTAAGATGTCTTGACACATCCGTACGTAGTCCAGATTGTCCATTAGGACTACGTTACCCCCCTTATCGGAGGGTTTTATTGTAATGTTGACATTTTTTGTCAGCGTATCAAGGGCTTTGACTTCCTCTTGATTTAAATTAACAGGATCAGATTTCCTGTATGACAACTTACAAATATCCCTGGCTACTAGTTTAACAAATAAATCGATATTTGAATTTAAACTCAAGGGAGGAAATTTCCCAGAGGGTTTTTTCAAATTATACTGACTTCTGCGTATGGGTTCATCTGCAGTTTCAAGTAGCGCTTCCAAGTCTATTTGGTCTATAAGGTCCACTGTGTTGTTTTCTTCATATAGAAGTGTTAAGTCCCTTAGGGCCTTGAATTCCCTCATACTAAACCTGGACCAGTCGGTAATGTCAGTGTCAGTGGTATTTTTTGCATGCAGGCTTTTTAGTAGGAGCCTGCGTGCAAACAGTTGGATATCGGTGATAGCCCCAAAGGGATCCAAACTTGCCTGTGGGCAAAATGTCAGGCCGCGTGCCAGAACACCACTTTCGACCAGAGATAGTACATAGGACGAGAGATTAATCACACTGAGGGATTCACTTGAATCCGTGTGACATATGCGTCCAAATTTCCTGTTCCCTTGTTTAAACGGGGTGAGGGGAGTCCCCGTTTTAAGTTTAAAGAGCTCTGGCATAGTTCTAGGCTCGGTGCTACAATATCCCTTGCGTGTCCATTGAGTGTCCCATTATTACAGATGGCCTCAACATTGCGATTAGGTTCCCCTTGGGATACCTTGGCATCCCTTTCCCTCCCACTGCGTGACCCATTGTCACTAGTGGAAGTGCCTGTGTCGTCGGGGTATTTGCATGGGACCTCACCAGATGCAAACACCTCCTGTGGATCTGTGTGCAGATCCCGACCATTCTCGGGTCTCCCTGTTGGGGTGTTATTGGTAATGCGTTTCTTAGTATTACCCTCAGGGGAGTCTTTATTACTACGATTCTTTTTGAACTTTCCCCGTGATTTTTGCACCTGCTTAGTTTGTTCGTTAGAGTTAGACACGTCCTTAAGTTTGTTTGTGTTTTGATTGGGAGGATGCGTCTTTCCATTGACGTTCTTTTTGGATTGTGTGTTAATACTCCATTTGTAGGCTCGTCCCTCTGAGAAGGCAAATTTGTCCCTCCAATATTTGGACTCCTTCTTGCGTAAAATATTTTTGTTATAAATAGATAGATCATCCCGGAGTTTGGTCCGGGTTTCTACAGCTAGGGTATGTGACGCATAAGGATGTAGAGCCATTTCCAAAATATGGATTTCCTTGTCAAGGAGTTCAATCTGCCTGATGTACTCACTGACAAGGATAGTCATCATTTGCTGAGAACAAGCATTTAGGTTGGCCTCCCATTCTTTTTTACATTCATTACTAATTGAGTCTATATTTGGGAAGATTTGAACCCGGAGACCTAAAGGGTTGATTTTTTTCATTCTTATATCTCTCGAACGATTTGATGTGCCAAAATAATGCTGATTTCTTTTCAAGTGTTCTCATTAATTTAGAGGTCAAAGTGGTGATCTCGGTATCAACCCGATCACTCTTCTCAAATTCTGTTTCGTACCCTGACATCAACAGGTCCCAATCATTACCCTGAAACATATTCA
Source organism: Lithobates pipiens (assembly GCF_037356315.1). Lineage (NCBI taxonomy): Eukaryota > Metazoa > Chordata > Amphibia > Anura > Ranidae > Lithobates > Lithobates pipiens. Next base: position 328,674,485 of record NW_027507764.1, on the reverse strand, counting down.
TATTTACTATAACAATATTTGCATAAAAATATACATACAAGGACAAATCAATTCCTCAATGTTAATTCTGCTAGGCCAAGCTCATGTTTAACTCTCCTGTGTTCAATTCGGGGGAAAAATATAAGAAGAAGAGAGAGAAAAAAAGGGGTTGGCAAGAGAAGAAAGGAAAGGGATGGTATGAAGAAGAAAAAGAAAAAGAAAAGAAAGAAAAAGAGAGAAGGGGTGTTTATCCACCCAGTCTGATTGGCAATCGAGGAAGAACACAGTGCTGCAAAGAGCTAGGAGGGTGCTGCTCACCCCAAATAGATACAAATAAAACCAGTTCCCCCACAACCGGGGTTTTTAGGCAGCAAGAGACAGTAATAGAAGCCAATAGAAGTAGTATAAAAGGTATTTTAATATTAATTGGTAAAAACAAACATGAGCTTCACCTAAACACATATATGACAGACAAAATCATGTATATAAAGTACATATAATGTCACATGGAAGTATAATAACAGACACGGCTATGTTACACTGTATGAGTAGATAACAGTGAAAGCATGAAACTAACGCGTTTCAACCCCAAAGGGGGTCTTCTTCAGAGATGGTGGTCTGTTTAAAAGAAAAACAAGGTTACACTGAATAAATGAATCCGGTGTTATACATGTTGGGAATACCCAATATTAATTTAAAATGGTTTACCCGATGATGTACTTCCAGGTAGGTAAGGTGGATTATAGTGCTTCGGATAAAATTCCCCCATAGAGCAATGTCTCAATTTCCTTTACGCATCTGGAGTGGTACCTGGTCCATTTGTGTTGCCAAGATGCCAGGGGGAAGAGGAGGCAGCGTCACAAACCCACTGGCGTGACTCGCGGGAGGTCACACTATTACCTTGCCCCCCAGAGAAGGAAAATCCGGGGGGTAGGTGCGAGTAAAGGTATACCGATGATATGGTGAGTCACACCTGCAGCGAAATCCCAACACTAGGCAAAAAGTTAAAAGCGAGAATTATTTAGTATTGGAAAGATGGGGTGCACAATATGATATGAAGTTAATAATATCATATCCTCCTTATGTATGCCAAAAGTTGTATACATATATATATATATATATATATATATATATATATATATATATGTGCACCCCCAATTGTCCAAATATCCACATAACAAGCTTTCTAAAGCCCGAGCAAAGAAAGAGGAAGGAGGGGGGGACCAAGCCTGGGAGTATCTAAGAAGCCTAGGAAGAGGGGGAATGGAGGGAAAAATTTAGCCAAAAATGAGTGAGTGTGTAGATGTGTGCTGCTGTGTGGGCCATGACACACAAAAAAGAGGGTGAAGGGGGAAAAAAAAAAAAAAAAGGGAAAAAGAGGGAGTGATGAGCAGTGGGCTGGTGAAGGTGGTGGAAGTGTGAACGCTCAAGCGAAAAAAGAAAAGAAAGAATGAGCTAAGAAATGGTAAACAAGTGAGGACAAATATAAATTATGAAATAAAAGAGACCACATGGGAAGTATGCAAAAACAAGGTGCGCTAAAATGGGTGAAAGTAATGGAAAACGTAACCAATAAGAATATCAAGTGTGTGATGGCATGTACATGCAAGAGAAGTGTATGATAGTGATGGTGAGAAAATACCATACAGATATATTAGCCTCATTAGAACAACCAGGTCAGTGGTGAAATTATTACCTGAATTGTAAGACCTAATGGGAGACTGTTCCAGAAGGTAAAGATGAGGGACGGCAACTTAAGCGTTAGTCCACAAGGGATAACTGGTGCAGTCCCTACAATGCGTTTTCTGAAGTCCGATCTGTAAATTAATTAGATCAGTCCACATACTAAAACAGCCAATAAAGGAGCTTAATTTGGTGCAATACATCACCAAATGTAGGTCAAATACAGAGGAAAAATCAGTGCTCACCAGACAACAGGTACAAATTTCTTTCCTCCTGGATGAATGTGCACCTCCTATGAGGGAAGGTTTGTATATAAAGCCTGAAGATTGGCTACAGGTGCATACGCCCACCAATCAGCCGGTGCACCCTGAACGCATTGGCCGCCTGAATAGGATCAGCCTCGTGTGGCCGCCCCGGCGTCCTGGAAGGCCGGATACCGGCCCCGAAATGACGTCGCTTCCGTCGCAAACGCGTGGCGTCACAACGTCACGCACGTTCGCTAGAACGAACGGACGCGCGCGAGGTATATGTCACGCACGTCCGTCAGAACGAGCGGACGCGCGTGAGGTGTGCGCCCGGAAGTGTCCGAGGATGCCACCGGCAAGGGAATATGTGTCTCCCATCCCTCAGCGAGGGGAGAGGGGGACCAATGGAGAGGCCTGTCTGTAAAAATCCAGACAGAGACCACTCCTACCCTTGCCGGGGAGTCAGAACAGGGGGCAGACCCAATTCACTCCTCCTCACCTCTGGACTGTAATTAGGCAAAGGACCATTTTAGATAGCGAGGGAAGAGGGACATATGCTCAATGGAAGGAAAGATTAGTTATATTATAAAAATTAAGCGATGTCTAAAGCCGAGACTGGCCAGATACCTCCTAGACCCCCACCGAGGATCTTCGGGACTGATAGAGGGATGGGGAGTGTAGGAGTGGGGAACATAAGGGAAGGAGGGGAGAGAAGAAGAACCGCCTTCACCAGCCCACTGCTCATCACTCCCTCTTTTTCCCTTTTTTTCCCTTTTTTTTTTTTCCCCTTCACCCTCTTTTTTGTGTGTCATGGCCCACACAGCAGCACACATCTACACACTCACTCATTTTTGGCTAAATTTTTCCCTCCATTCCCCCTCTTCCTAGGCTTCTTAGATACTCCCAGGCTTGGTCCCCCCCTCCTTCCTCTTTCTTCGCTCGGGCTTTAGAAAGCTTGTTATGTGGATATTTGGACAATTGGGGGTGCATATATATATATATATATATATATATATATATATATATATGTATACAACTTTTGGCATACATAAGGAGGATATGATATTATTAACTTCATATCATATTGTGCACCCCATCTTTCCAATACTAAATAATTCTCGCTTTTAACTTTTTGCCTAGTGTTGGGATTTCGCTGCAGGTGTGACTCACCATATCATCGGTATACCTTTACTCGCACCTACCCCCCGGATTTTCCTTCTCTGGGGGGCAAGGTAACAGTGTGACCTCCCGCGAGTCACGCCAGTGGGTTTGTGACGCTGCCTCCTCTTCCCCCTGGCATCTTGGCAACACAAATGGACCAGGTACCACTCCAGATGCGTAAAGGAAATTGAGACATTGCTCTATGGGGGAATTTTATCCGAAGCACTATAATCCACCTTACCTACCTGGAAGTACATCATCGGGTAAACCATTTTAAATTAATAATGGGTATTCCCAACATGTATAACACCGGATTCATTTATTCAGTGTAACCTTGTTTTTCTTTTAAACAGACCACCATCTCTGAAGAAGACCCCCTTTGGGGTTGAAACGCGTTAGTTTCATGCTTTCACTGTTATCTACTCATACAGTGTAACATAGCCGTGTCTGTTATTATACTTCCATGTGACATTATATGTACTTTATATACATGATTTTGTCTGTCATATATGTGTTTAGGTGAAGCTCATGTTTGTTTTTACCAATTAATATTAAAATACCTTTTATACTACTTCTATTGGCTTCTATTACTGTCTCTTGCTGCCTAAAAACCCCGGTTGTGGGGGAACTGGTTTTATTTTAGAAGAATTTGTCCAACCTTTCTGCGGTCTACATCCCAGGGGTGCAGAATGTTCAGGCGGACTTCCTATTGCGTGTCGAGATGGACAACAATGAATGGTCCCTACACAGGGAAGTATTCGATTGGCTTCTGACATTAGGATTGTCCCCAGAGGTCAACCTGTTCGCTTTCCCGTGCAATCGGAAGCTTCCCAAATATTACTCAAGGTTCAGGGAGCCTCAGGCATATGGGATAGATGCCCTCACAGAACATTGGAAGTTTCAGACAGCTTTTGCCTTCCCTCCAGTTCCGGTGATCCTGCAGTTCCTTCGGAGGCTCAGGACAGAGAAGGTAGAGATCCTTGCAGTGATTCCATTCTGGCCCAACAGTCCTTGGTTCCCTCTACTGCTGCTCCTCAGTTATCAAGAGCCGGTTCCCCTGCCTCTCAGGCCAGATTTACTATCTCAAGGCACAAGGTTACATCCATGCCCATCATGTCTACACCTCAGGGTATGGTTTTTGAGAGGGAAAGGCTAGAAGCTCTTGGTTGTGCGGAAGAAGCTATTCCAACCCTTCTCAATTCCAGACGGGGGGAGTACTAACAGAGTATATGATCCAAGTTTTCAGCCCATATGTCCTCCAGAGAAAATTCTTGTAGTTCTCCAACAGTACAAGATATACTGAGCTTTCTCCAAACAGGCCTTGATTTACCTTTGGCTATCAGTTCATTGAGAGTCCAAGTGTCGGCTATTTCAGCTTTTACGGGTATTTCATGGGCGAATCATGCACTGGTACGACAATTCTTCAAGGGAGCTATCAGGCTCAGACCCCAAAGAAAACCAAGGTTTCCTAAATGGGACCTCCCTTTAGTGCTGGATTTTCTTTCGAACCTTGGAAAGGATCCTAGAGAGCCTCTGTCCGTAAGGGATCTCACTCTCAAGACCATCTTCTTGGTAGCTATAACCTCAGCCAAGAGAGTTTCAGAGATTAGGAATCTAGGTTCAGAAGAACCTTTTCTGACTTTTTTTCGAGACAGGGCAGTATTGATTCCTATGTTGGGATCGAATCCCAAAGTAACCTCTGTCTTCCATGAGAATCAGGAAATTGTGCTTGCTACTTTCAAAAACTCGGAGAGTCAGGATGTTCATCCTCTGGATGTAGGACACGCACTAAAACAATATTTGGAAGCTCCTTTTAGGCAAACAAAATTCCTTTTTGTTCTCCCTCATGGCAAGAATAAAGGATTACGAGCTTCGGCTAGATCTATCTCTACCTGGATCATTCAGAGGGCATACAGAGCAAAGGGCTTGGCTCCTCCTGAGGCACTAACAGCTCATTCAACACGGAGTATCTCAACATCGTGGGCAGCTTCTCGACATGTTGCGCCTGAAGTTATTTGCAGAGCGGCCTCTTGGTCTTCCATTAATACTTTTGTTTCTCGTTATTGTGTAGAGCCAGCTACTCTGTCTTCTGTTAATTTCGGTTTGCAAGTTTTGTCGGTTGACAATGCTAAATAAACTTTTGTTCTTTGCTCAACATTTTGCCCACCCGGGTGTGTTTTGCGAGTTATTTCCCACACGTAGGCTGCCATGGAGCCTTTCAGGAAAACAGAAAATTTATATCAAATACTTACTGTAATTTTCCTTTCCTGATAGGCTCCATGGCAGCAGGAGTTCCCTCCCAAATGTCTGGAGTAGGCTAGTTACGGAACACTGATAGTAGCCAGGAGCAAAGATTTATGGGAGTTGGGTCCTACTGGGTAATCATGGAGGCGGAGCTACCCACACGTATGCTGCCATGGAGCCTATCAGGAAAGGAAAATTACGGTAAGTATTTGATATAAATTTTCCGTTTTTTTTTTTTTTACTAGTAATGGCAGCAATCAGCAATTTTTATTGTGACTGTGACATTATGGCAGACGCATCTGACAATTTTGACACTTTTTTGGGACCGTTGGCATTAATACAGCGATCTGTGCGATTAAAATTGCATCGATTACTGTAAAAATTTCACTGGCAGTGAAGGGGTTAACACTATGCTGCCTAAGTCAGATTCAGGCCTTTAACATCTTCGCGCTAATGATGGAATAAGTTAGACTACCTGTAAGTGTATTTATTGCATTATATAATCCAGACAAGGTACCGTAGAACAGAGTGCAAGGACACTTTGACTTTCCTATATCTTTAGAAATGTAATTAAATTGATACCTTGGTGTTTTACTAAATATTAGAGACTTCTTTTTTTTTTTATTGTTGAGTGCTAGGGAACGTTTATCATATTAACATAGTGCACTTGTAATCTAAAGTTGATTAAACGTGTTTGGTATAAATAAATTCATGTACTTTAGCACTAGGTGGTGCTGTTAAATAGAAAAAGACACAGTTGATGAAGGATAGGTATCAAAGGAGTAGATTGATAAAATTCATTGAAATAGTGACTTTCCTCTTTGCAGAACTTTGTCCAATTTTACTGCCAAATCGCATCTTGTTATGCTCTAGTCTGTAAAACTCTAACAAGAGAAGAGATGTGAAAAAAGTTAAATTGTGGGGAAAAAGAAATGCATTTCAACTAAATGCAGATAGAGTGAAAAGAATGCTGTTGCTGAGAATCATCCCCACATTAGCTTCTATGAAAAATAATGCTATGTTTAAAGCAATTAACTTTTTTTGGTATCTTTAAGAGAAGTTGCCCACAACAGCTATATATAAAAAAAATTGTCAGAAATGCCAAAATCAGTTATTTCTGTTAAAAAAAATAAAAATAAAAATTCTATAACTAGGCACCAAAAGTTAAAGCAATTTACAATAGAATTACAGCTTTGTGTTCATGCATTTTCACATGCATTTTCACATGCATTATCAGTTATTATGTACTAAGATTTTCATTAATAATAGGCACGTAACATGCATACAAAAATGGACAGCTCACGTTAAGGTGTCACATTGTAGCGAATTGTCACCCTTTATAACAATGTATTAAGTGTCACCAAACCCAAAAAATACAATAAAAATGAAATCCTTCCTAATAATTTATATAATGTGCATGTGACCTTTGTTTAGTTAAGATTCCAGCAAACAGCAGCTGGCAAACCTGTGACACTCCTTCAGAGCTGTGTGCCACAGCCTAGACTCCCACACATATGCGTGGGAGTGACGTCATCGCAGCTCAACAAGTCAGAAGGCCGGAGTCCCCGAACCCAGGAGGAAGACTGGGTGAAGATAGAAGCTTCTGAAGCGGTGGCAACATGTCACTGAAGGGCTTCCTTTTAAAGGGAAAGTCTTACATGATGTGCTAGTATTTTTTTTAAAGACTTTACTACTGGTTTAAGACAGTGAATTCACATACAACACTTTTTCTAATGCAAAGCACTACCATGCATTGCAGGACCCTAGAACACAGGTACATGGTCTTAATGCTTTTGGGTACCATTCAAAAATGAATGGCACCCCAAAAATAAAGTGCATTACCAGGAGTTTAACTGCAATGCAGAAAAGTAATAAAGCCTAAAAGTCAGCCAAGTAATTTCAGTAATTTTTTCCATTGCTGGAGTAGTTAGACATTCCACATAGGTGCCTGTGGAGCCACCCGGCCGCAGGTTTAAGTCACTATAATTTCATTTCCTCTCTACAACATACACTTAACATTAAATAAAAAGTATATGACAGTTGCAGATCCAGGTGCCAGTCCTGGAGCATCTAGTCAGGGTTTCCATGGTTTATCAAAACATCCCCACATCAAACATTTCTCTCTCACTAGTGAGTTGTTAATCACTTTTAACCATTCTGAATAAGAAGGTGGTGAGAAAGATAACCACTTCTAGGCTACAAGTTTTATAAGCGGGATCAAGAACGCTTGACCGCCATCTGTATAGTGGGAGACACAACTTCAAACTCCATGTAAACTAGTACACATAATCTTAAGATCTAACGGCAGAGATGCTCCTAATACCGAGTTTATTGTATTCAGTATTTCAACCAGTATCTATATAAAACTTCAGACATCTCCACAACATATGAATGAGAGAGTCCCAGGTGAGCTCCCACACCTTGGGAAAGAAGCATCTGGTCATTGCCCATACAAAAATATTTTTTTGTGGTGTGATATACTCTACAGAGTATAAAAAGTTGTCAATTGGGGGTGTGACCAGAAGTTGCCTCGTATGGACGTCTGAGCCCTTAGCTCTCCACCAGCCCGCAGCTTAACGGCCTACAAAGGGGACTTACAGTGACTGTTTATAGGCGGAATCAGGAGGACCCGATCCTCCAGAGCCAGCGGAACATCCCAGCCGCCTCCTGGCCCCTCTACACCCTTCCGTGGGTACTTTAAGCTGCCTTCTATGCGCATGGATGGTGAGGACAAGATGGCGCCGACCTCCTCCACCTCCCCCACGCGGCCCCCGCAACCGCCAGGCTCACAGAGCACAAGCCGCACACGGAGCTGGTCTGACTCAGAGTGGGGCACTGGAGACCCGCATTACTCGGCCTCAGGAGCGGTGAGTTCACCCCCGCCCCACACCCTGGGAACCGCCACAACATGCTCCACTAGGCCTCAACGCAGCGGCCTATATGCAGTGCTCATGGGCCTTCCCGCGACTCCTACACATGGCCTCAGACCCGGCCCTGACTGTGGGGAGCCCTGACTCCACTACCCTCTCTCTGCAATCAGAGGACTTCCCCCCCATTAACAGAACCGGAGCATTCCTGGGCCCCAGGGCCCCCACAAACAGGGCAAGATAGGGGGCATACACCCCCACAAGCAAGCCTCCACTACCCTGCCCCCCCACAGCCACAGAGACAGTTCCGCTCCAGTGAGCCCAGACCCAAGGACAGAGGGGGAGACTGTACAGCCTCCTATGCCCAGGCAGCCAGCTCCCTAGCCTTGGCCCACCTAGAGTGGCAGACAGACGGATGCCTGTCCCCCCAACAGTCCCCCACATGGACTGGCATGCAGAAACCCCAGATGCAGACATGGGTGCATATACAGGGTGCAGCCCTCCCACACCCTCAGAGGGAACCATCCCCGCTGCACCTTATGAAACAACAAATGGGGTTGAACCCCCGCCACTTGCAGAACCCTCCTTGGCAGGACTACCTCCAAGCCATCTCTACTAAAGATGACTAAGTTACCCATTGAGGAGGTTAAATCCACATGCCGAGCTGAAATTCAAGTGCTTCATACTAATATTAAACATCTCTCAGCTAGAATGGAGATGGCAGAGGAGGAAATACAAGAGACTAAATTGGAGGTACACCACACCCAATTACAGGGAGCCTACCACCGTTTGATGCTCAGAGACATGCAATGCCACATTGAGGACCTGGACAACAGGGGGCGCAGAAATATACGTGTCAGAGGTCTACCTGAATCTGAGGGACCGGAGAACCTACATGATACCCTGCAAACCCTATTCAATGACCTCTTAGCAGAACCCCCAATAAATCCATCGAAATGGACCAGGCCCTACGTCCCAAGGGACCTGCTTCCAGACCCCCAGATGTTATATGCAGGGTCCACTACTACTCCTTGAAGGAGGATATCATGCGAAAAGCCCACACCATTAGGAAAGTAGTCTATGAAAACACACAGATACAGCCATTTCCAGACCTCTCCTGGATTACCCTACAGAAAAGGAAACTCCTCCAAACCTTTACTCCTCTCGCTTCAGGAAAAAGACATTGTGTACCGCTGGGGTTTCCCCTTTAGCCTTACTGCCCATCAGCAGCAGTGCTACGCTACCCTGAAGACCTGGACGCCTTTTGTGACACCATGGAAATCCCGGTCCCCCGCCTGCTGGAATGGGCGGCCTTAATAGCCACACCACCCCCCTTGGCCTGGCAGAAAGTCCCATCGACCAAATGCCCTTGGAGCCAAGATTCCCTCCGAGGAACTGCTAAACCTAAACATGGCTGACGGACGCAGCCCCACTCACCCCTTCACTGCCATGGGTATGGCTTGAACTTCTGTTTCTTGGATTCTCCTGATCCACCCACTAACTTTATTTGCACTCCCCCCAGGCCCCCCCGCATGTTACCAGCTCAGCTATACTTGAGATCGGTTGGTTTCCCCGTCACTAGTCCCCCATATAGGTTCACCCTACTAGAGTTCCATATTTGTTTTATTGTGATACTTGCATATTGCTCACTGCAGTTCTCTATGTCCCACCGGCCTGGGTCCCCCTTGTGGGCCTTAGCCGTGAGGACTTACTGGAACTTATTGGGCCCCAGGAGATATGTTATGCCTGGGATGATGATATATCTAACCACTATGTTTCTTTTCTCTTTCCTTTCTTCTGTTCCCCTCCCTTCTTCCACCCCCCTGGCTCACCACAAGCTCTTGGTCCTGCACAAAGAAAGGGCATCCTTCCTTTCTGGAAACCAGGACATCATCCTCACGGATGGATCAGATAAGTATTTCCAAGACTGCACACACATATGGACAATGGCTAAGATTATGACACTTAATATCCATGGACTCAACTCAAACAAAAAAAAAATAAGACATCTGGCGCTGAGGGAGTTCAGGCACTCTGGGGCAGACATTATAATGCTCCAGGAAACGCACTTTAACAAAAGGAGACCCTTCACCTTTGCTTCCAGACAATATCCTCAGGCTTACCAGGCGTATAACCCCCGCAAACGTGCAGGAGTGGGAATACTTTTTAAGCGTGGTTCTCCCTTTACATGCTCCGAGTTATATGTGGATCCTCGGGGACACTACATTCTCTTGCGAGATCACTGGCACACACAGGCTTATATGCCCCTAACACCCACCAAATTAACCAAAGTATTTGCACCACTGTTTAGGTCACCCAGTGAATATCTAATAGTAGGAGGGGGCTTTAATTTGTCCCACTCGGCGACACTAGACCGTCACATGTTGAACCCCATGGACTCCCACACACGAGCCACTAGGGATTCTAAACTATTCCGCCACATCACCAGGCGGCAAGTTCTATTTGACACTTGGCGGGCCCTACATCCCGGAGACAAACCGTATACGTTTTTCTCTGCCCCACATCACCTGCATTCTCACATTGACTATTTTTTCACCAACAACGCTACCCTTCGGGGCGACTAGGAATGCCCAGATACTACCAATCACCTGGTCTGATCACGCCCCAGTAGTCATAACTCTAGAAATAGGCACTCCCACTCGCAAACCTTGCCACTGGCAGCTAAACACCTTCCTCCTCCAACATGTCCCCTCTAAAGCAGAACTTGAGACCACTCTACAACTCTATTTCCACGAAAACAACACACTCGATATTTCCCCAACTACTCTGTGGGAAGCCCACAAAGCGGTCCTTAGAGGACGCTGCATGGCACTTTCCTCTTCCTCAAGAAATGTGAAAGTTACTAAACAGCAAGCTGAGAAGGACCTCAGAACCCTGGAGCGCCGGCTACAAACATCGCCGTCCCTAGCCCTCTTGAAAAAAATTGTTTGTCTCTCTCAGAGATCTCGCAGTTGGCCAAGTGGAAAATAGACTAAAACAAATTTAGACCCATTCTCTGCTAGCATGTAAACTGTCGGGATGCTCCCATACAGCCACCCCTCACCAAATCAAAGATAGAATGGGCAGCCTCCTCTCCCACCCTCAGGATATACGCCTTTGAGGAATTCTACACTGCTTTATACAGCGACCCCGAGATCCCACATGACCCTTTCCCCTCCGACCTGAAGGACCACCTACACCACTATTTAGAACGTACCGGCATTCCCAGGCTCCAGGAATCAGATCTCCTCTCACTCAATACACCCATTACAGCAGAAGACAGCCACCATTAAGACTCTCAAGACAGCCACCATTAAGACTCTCCCCGCACACAAGTCCCCTGGCCCAGATGGCCTTCTGTATGAGAATTACAAGTCATTCCTCCCCATTCTCCTGCCACATATGTGTAGGCTGTTTAATGCATTCCTCCAACAAACCCCCATCCCCTCAGATATGCAAAGGTAATTGCTAATCCCCAAGCCTGACAAGGACCCCTCCTTATGCGCCAGTTATAGGCCGATTGCCCTCTTAAACTCTGACCTAAAAATCTTTACAAAGCTCCTCTCGCTGCGCCTAAACCTGATACTACCCACCCTGATACACAAGGACCAGGTGGGCCTTGTCCCCCTTTGTCAAGCAGGAGAAAATACGAGAAGGACATGGCGAACAGGGATGGTCTGGAAACTCTAGCTCTCAGTCTTGACGCAAAAAAGGCCTTTGACCGCCTTGGCTGGCCTTTCTTGTTCGCCACGTTGAAACACATGGGCTTTCAGGGCCCCTTGCTGCAGGCCATAGGGCACCTATATACTAACCCTACCTCCCAGGTTAAAACCCCCTTTTCCATATCCACAGCCTTCCTGATAGTCAATGGGACTCGCCAGGGGTGTCCACTCTCACCACTACTGTTTGCGCTGTGTGTTGAGCCCCTGGAGGCATCTATTCATAGAAACCCAGACATCCATAGGGTCCCAGTGTGGGGGAGAGAATTTAAACTAGCACTGTTCCCAAACGACATCATACTCACCCTGACCCAACTCAGGATCTCTCTTCCCAGCCTACACTCTGAACTTGACCTCTATAAATCCCTTTCTGTCTACAAAATAAACGTGGCTAAGTCGGAGGCTCTCCCAATTAACTTTTCGACTGCAGAAATACAACATCTATAGCAATGCTTCCCCTACCACTGGAAAACGACAGCCCTAAGATACCTAGGCGTACAGATAACCCATCCTACGCCACCTTGTATCGTGCCAATTTCCATCCCCTATTTCGGTCCATATAAGATCTTCTACAGAAATGGAGGTCCTACCATATTTCCCTCCTGGGAAGCGTAGCCTCAATTAAAATGACCATCCTCCCCAAGCTTTTGTACCTTTTTCAAACACTCCCCATACTGATCCCCTATGCTGATGTCACGTACCTGGTGGAGAGTGAGCTGTAGAGAGGGCTTCTCTTGCACCTCCTGTCTAGCAGCCCTGGTAGAGATGACAGGGCGTGAAAGACACAGTGGCACAAGGGCCGATGTAGCAGATGGCTCAGGGTGGGTCTTGGCGGGAACCCGATAGCTGCAGGCTAGTGGATGGGCATCGAGGACTGGAACTTCTGTTTCTCTGGATCAGCAGGCAGAATCGTGGTCGGAACACAAGCCAGGTACTAGCTGAAAGACCACTCAGCAAGGCTCAAGTGTCAGCGTTCTGTTTAAATACACTACTTGGCACCCAGACGTGTACGCATTGGTGTGCATCTGTATGCGAGCATTGGCGTGCGTGCCCGTGTATGTGCCGATACACACTGGTGTGCCCGTGCTTGTGTGCAGGTGAACGTCTGTTAGCCAAACTTCCCGTACAGCTGACCTACGAAAAATCCAGGCAGACCTGATACAATTTGTCTGGAACTATAGGAGACATAGAATACCCCGCTCTGTTCTGAAAGCCTCCTGCTCCAACGGTGGGTTGGCGTTCCCTGATTTAATCAAATATTTCCAAGCTGCTCAACTGCGTGCCCTGACCTCCTAGTTTCCTTAGATCACTTTGGCGTAGACTCTTCCGGGGCATAACCTGAGCTCGGAGAGATCTCCTCTAACCTCCTTCCTTTATAACCCCAAGATGCCTGCGGGCCTTACGCACCAGATGTCTTCATCCTGGGCGACGAGGAATTTATTCCACTTTGGCCACCTAGTACACCCCTGTACGCGCAAGATGCTCTCATTTACTGAACTCCAGGAAAAATTTGACCTACCCCACCAGGTGTTCTATGGATACCTACAAATAAGACACTATGCCCAGTGAATTGCCCCGAACCTCCAATTCTCAGCGCCCACGCCATTTGAGAGCATAGTGCTGGAGGGATCATCTCGCCGAGGTATAATCTCAGATACTTACCGGCTATTAAATGTATATCCCTTCCCTACCCAGGGCAAACATGCATACACGCTGCGTTGAGAAAAGGTATTAGGGGAAGAGATCCCGGAGGCGACGTGGCAGGCGGTCTGGTCTCACGCAGCCAAAAGCTGTTACTGCACACTCTATAAGGAGAACGCCTATAAAATCCTCTACTTTTGGTACCTGACACCAGATGTTCTCCACGCAATTTATCCCTCCAGCTCAGACAGGTGCTGCCGCTTCAAGAAGCCAAAGGAACTCTATATCATATATACTGTACCTGCCCCAAGATAACACCCTTCTGGGCAGAAACGCAGTCTTTACTGTCCCAACTTTTAGAGACACAGGTACCCAGGACCCCAAAACTATTCCTTTTGGGAATTTTACCCCTACAGATTCCTAAACACTCCAAAAAACTGCTTAGACACATTGTTATGGCCGCGAGGTGCCTGGTTGCCCTCCATTGGAAACGACACACCCCGCCCTCCCAGGCAGACCTATACACCAGAGCAAAAGACGTAGAGCCGATGGAAAAAAATTACATCCAGACTCCAAAATAGACTAGAAACACATGACAAGGTCTGGGAAAAGTGGCATAGCAGGGAGGACCCACCCTGAGCTGATGGTGGAGCCTTACCACCCCCACGTACCTTTTTCCTTCCTACTAGCTTCTTTTTCTTTGCTGGACCCTGATGCGAACTTCAGCAGATACTATCAGATGCCAGTTGACGTCTATGTTGACCCACTATGGATTTCTTATTGCTTTTGTTATGGTTTCATACTGTTGGATATACACTCGTCCTGATGTTATCGGACCGAAGTTTGTATAACACAATGTCAACTTCTGCTCATTTATAGGTTTTTATGAACAATAAAAAAACAGTTCATTGAAAAAAAAAAAAGTTATACATTTTTGAGATTGATATACTGAAAATAGGGAAGTGGATTCTGAAATTGAATTCCAATGGAAAATCTCCATTCAATGGCACCAAGTGTATACTGAAATATACCTCTGATTACTAAATGTATCTAATCCCTTTTCCTGCGGTGAGTTTTTATAATATGCAAATTCCTCTATATTGCAATAATGACCACACTGTCTTCCAGAGTTTCAATAGGTGAATTGTTGGGTTTTGTTGATCTGATTGCTACCAGGCCTCCTTTAGTGTAGAATGCAGGGTACAGGTCAACAATATACATTTACTATAAACATTGTCTTCTAGTGAAGCAGTTCTGTAAATATTGCAATTAAGCGGCTAAAAATATAGCTCTAAGGAGTGCGCATGCACGAGCGCTCCGTAATGGCCGCCTAAGCCAGGAGCTCCGCATCACCCCTGCTCCACAATAGCCCGCGGCACCACAGCATCGGCCTGAGCAGCTCCTTTCCACCCCGTCCGCTTCGGTGACCCCGGCGGGAACACCCGCAGATGCCCGGTCCGGCGGGCAGACGCGATCTGGGACCGGATTTCAACAAAGCAAAACGGAGAGGGTGTACCAAGATGGCCGCCGTCCAGATTACCTCACAGCCTCACACAGCCACAGGGGACAAGCAAACAGAACACAGGCAAGTGTTAACCCCTGCAACTTTATCATACTCACAAGTGGCCCAGGGTAGTCATCACTATCCCCAGACTCCGTCCCCAGCTTCCACAGAATCGCTGCTGAGCCGCCACATTGAAGATAATGCCCTGTCTCCATTAGGGCCCTTATCCCCCTGCCTCATGGCTACACCTCCCCCACCCATGCCTGCACAGGACTCTGTCTCTTCGCAGGAAGACCTTTTTATCAAACTGTCAGCCCTCCTGGAGAGGGGTCTGGCGAACACCGCAGCACAGATCACTAATGACATGAGGTCTGATTTTGCCAACCTAGGTTCTAGAATGGAAGCGATTGAAAGTAAACTGGACATTACTGTCTCACGCACGAACCAAAATGCAGCACACATTCAAACCCTTCAGGAGCAACCAGATATGGCCCTATCTAGGATCGACGACCTCGAAAATAGGTCCAGGCGATATAATATACGGATCCGGGGCCTTCCTGAGTCCTTTTCGGATGTGTCTACAGTAGTCCAGGAACTGTTTAAGGAATTGATCCCAAATATTCCCTCACATCGACTGGAACTAGAAAGGGCCCACAGAGCTCTCGGACCCCTGAGAAAAGATGGCTCCCCCAGAGACATCATAGTGAAGCCACATTTTTATGCAGTAAAGGAAGAGGTCCTGAAGCAGTCGAGACTGAGGCAACAGGTCTCCTGCCACGGTCACCAGCTCCAAATCTTTGCTGACCTGTCCCCATCAACCATTCAGAAGAGACGAGCCCTAAAACCGCTTCTCGTGGCCCTCTCTAACCAGGAGATCAAATACCGCTGGGCTTTTCCCTTCGCAGTTAAATTTACCTACAAGGAACGCACCTACTCATTTTCCATTCTGCAGGAAGGTGAAAAGCTTCTCCTCCACCTGAAGATTATCTCCCAGGAGGTTCCCATGGAAGTGTCGGCCAACGCAGCAGCTTCAGCCAAGCGTCCACAACCAACGAGCCCGGTCTCCCCCCTTTGGACATCCGGAAAGAGCAAGAAATCCAGGGATGGAAGACCCCCCTAACGAGGACTTCAGGAACCTCAAACTGGTTTCCTCTGAGCTTGGTCTCCAATTCGGGACGGGTTTCCCTCTGTTGTTGTGAGCCTTAGGCTCCTACTCTACCTTGTCCCCCTACAGGACCTTTTCTGGCACCTCCAGAATAGGTTCCCCCCCCCCCTTTTTTAATTTCTTTTTCATCTCTTTTTTCTCTCGACGGCCATGTCGGTTGGTTTTTTCTCCCCTCATAGGGGAGGTGTGGAGGAACTGTTAGCCGTACACAATCGTTATCTTCCTAGTTACCCCTTCATGGCTCCTCCACATTATTACCAACCCACCGAACGGTTTCTACCTTCGGGCAGGACTGAACTGTGACTGATATATTTTGCTAGTTTTGCTTCTTTTATCGCAGGTTGTTGAGGTTTATTTTCTGTTTTATACAACCTCTCATATGTGGTGCCTTAAGCTTTTTTGTTTGGTTTTATTAATTCATTTTTCAGTCAGGGGCAGGGGTGACCCCCTTGCGCCTCCATCCTTCCCGCGAAGACAAGTTCTTGTATTTGCGGGACGGACAGCCGGCCCTCAGTTAGGGTGCCGGCTCCTTTGGCCTTTTGGTCTATGGGGGGTCATTTCCCCCGAACTTTACTGTCTTTTTTTGTCGATGTCTTCTCATATATGTTTATGTCTCTCTTTACCTTTCTCCCCCTCTTCTTTTCTCTTCGGAGCCAGCCGCCAGGCCGAACCGGGACCACGGTGCCAATTTTGTACTTGTCTACCTCCTCACCTCCAGCCAGTCCTCAGGGTAGGGGACCATCCTCGGGTAAGAGCAGCTTACTTACACAACTCGCCATTCACAGGGTTCCATGACTGATTCAAGTAGTTCTTCGGGGGCTCTCCGTATTGCCTCTCACAACACTCAGGGACTAAACTCCCCCAGAAAAAGGAGATTAGCCTTTGACCACTATCGCTCCCTCAAACTCTATATCGTTCTCCTTCAAGAAACACACTTCCCAGTTCGGTACAGCCCTAACTTCCTCCATCCACACTACCCTCAGTTCTTCTTAGCAAATGCAGAGAACAAGACTAAAGGGGTAGCCATCCTCTTTGCCAAGACGTGCAAGTTTGAACACTCTTTTACTTATAGCGACCCCTGGGGCAGGTTCATCCTGGTCAGGGGCTCGATTGAGGGCAACATATATTCCATCATATCATATTATGCCCCCAATACAGGACAATTTAAATTTTTTCAAGACCTTCTCAAAACCTTACTCCCCCTGACGGAGGGGAAGGTGCTTTTCGGTGGAGATTCCAATGTTGCCTTTGATCAGGGCCTTGACAGATCCAAACCTCCTAGCTCTCAATTAACGCGCCCCACTAAAATCAGCTTATCCATTGCGAGGTTCCTTCACAGGCACAGCTTAGTTGACATATGGAGGGAATTGAACTCTACCAAGCGCGATTTCACACACTACTCTCCACCACACCAATCCTATTCTAGGATAGACCATATATTGGTTCCACCGGAGTTGATCCCACCCACCCGAAAGGCCTCCATTATCGATGTTCCCTGGTCGGATCATTCGATAGTTAGCATTTCCATGGACAATGTCATTACAAAAAGGACAGGGACACATTGGAGACTCAACGAATCTCTTCTAAATGATTCACTGGTTACCAAAGAAATCGAGAGCTCCTTGAAGGAATATTTTAGCCTTAATGAGGTGGGGGGGATCTCTCCGGAAACCCTTTGGGCGGCCCATAAAGCTGTGGTTAGAGGTAAAATTATAGGTATAGCCTTGCGCAACAAAAAAGCAAGACAGTTCGCCATACAGAACCTTGAAACTAAATTTAAAACCCTGAAGTCCCAGAATAAGAAACATCCCTCTCGGGACCTGGCCGAGCAGGTTGATGCGACCAGATTAGAACTAAACTTGGCCCTAACGGCTAGGACAGAGAAAGATATCCGCTGGAGCAGCGCAAGATTTTATCACCAGAAAGACAAAATAGGGTCCATGCTAGCGACCAAATTGACCCCTAAGTCTCGCTCTCACTTCTTCCCTAAAATTAGGGTGGCAGGGCAAACGCTTTCAGCTAATCCTGACAAAATACTGAAGGCCTTCCAAGACTTCTATGCCAAACTTTACAGTTCAAACCATGGAGGCGACCGTCAAGCCTGCAATGCCCTTTTCCGAGACTTGCCCATGCCTAAACTGTCGGTTGACCATAGAGATGTAATGGAGGCGGAATTCTCGACTGAGGAGATAAGGGAGGTAGTGAAATCCCTCAAAACGGGTTCGGCTCCGGGGCCTGACGGTCTTTCTGCCGTTTATTATAAGACATTTGTGGACCCCTTAGCACCTTCTTCAACTCAATCACTAAAGGTGCCCCATTAGATCCTCAGCTGAATACCGCATTCATTACGGTTATCCCAAAGCCGAATAAGAGCTCGGAAGATGTTGAGAATTATAGACCCATATCTCTAATAAATAATGATCTTAAGATATTCACAAAGATCCTGGCCAACCGGTTAGCATCCTTTATTGGAAGATATGTCCATAAGGACCAAGTGGGATTTATCCCTGGAAGACAAGGGCCAGATCTAACTTGTAGGGCAGTAGACATCATCTCTGTTCTTCAATCTAACTGGATAGGGGGTCCCAAACAAGAAGGTATGCTGTTGTCCATTGACCTACACAAAGCTTTTGACTCCATCGAATGGTCATATATCTTTTCGCTCATGGAACATTGGGGATTTGGCAACAGATTTCTGGGCACCCTACATGCCCTCTACTCGAATCCAACCGCATCTATTCGATTGATGGGCCACTACTCCCAACCACTCACCATAGCTAGAGGCACTAGGCAGGGGTGCCCTTTATCCCCCTTAATCTTTGCCCTAGCTATCGAGACTCTAGCCATTGCCATCCGCATAAATCCTGACATACAGGGGGTCTCGTGTGGTCCACAAACTTATAAAATGCAGTTTGTTCGCAGACGACCTACTGCTCTTCCTCACCTCACCACTCACCTCGCTGCCCAACCTCTATAAAACCCTAAAGACCTTTTCAGTAGCCTCTGGCCTCAAGGTCAATTTTACCAAATCTCACGCCCTCAATATTTCACTCCCGGGGCAGACAGTTAGTAGCCTGCAGAACAACTTTGAATTTGCATGAAGGGACACGTCCCTTGATTATCTGGGAATTAAACTCCTAAAATAGAACAACTGTACTCGGCCAACTTCCCTTCCACCTATAAGAAGTTAGAGCTGGACTTACGAAATTGGGCAAAGCATGATCTTTCATGGTTGGGCAGGGTTCACTCCCTTAAAATGACTCTCCTTCCCAGGCTTCTTTATCTATTTAGAGCAATGCCAATTGCCATCAGGACTGACCACCTTAAATCCTTTCAGAGGAAGGTAACTCAGTTTATATGGGGGAAAAAGGGTCACAGACTGCCCTGTAACACGCTTTTTAGGCTGCGAAAACAAGGTGGGATGGGAGTCCCGCGGCTGCTTTGGTATTACCAAGCGGCCAGACTTGCACAATTATCCACTGTTTATTCCAGGCTTGAAAAACCGGAATGGTTGCATATAGAGCGACAGGCTGCCCCATTACATACCTTAGACTTCCTGCTCTGGGTCCCCGCCAAGGAGAGGCCCCCCATTCTCTCGCCCACCCTATCACAATCCCTCTCCATTTGGGATAAGCTTAAAACAAACAAATCCTTAGTGTCAGACTCTCGCCCGCTCGCTCATATTTTTAATAATCGGGACTTCCCTCCTGGAACGGATATTAAGTCATTCAAGTGGTGGTTGGATAAGGGGCTGTACCGAATCGGTAATTTCTTCACACCCTCGGGCCCTATCTCCCTGCGTTTTTGTAAAAAGAAGCTAGATCTCCCAAATACGGAACTGTTTAGATTTTCTCAGATTCAACATTACCTTCATGGGATCTGGAGGGAGAAGCCGGGACCTCCGCACTTTTCCGATTATGAAGTGTGGTGTGGTCAAGCCACAGATCAGAGAGGGGGGATCTCGGTTATTTACCAAGCTCTTGCCCAGAATGGCAGTAAAACACCCTTCATGTTGGCCTGGGAAAAGGATCTTCTCATTCAATGGAGGCCGGAGTCCTGGTTCTCCTCCTACTCCAGAGCCTATAAAGGAATTAAGAATGTTTCTCTAATCGAGGCTAACATTAAAGTAATGACTAGATGGTATTTGACCCCGAATAAATTGGCCCGCATGTTTCCCTCGACCAACCCCTTATGCTTTAGAGGTTGTGACATGGTAGGAACGATGGCCCACACTTGGTGGGAATGCATCAAACTCAGGCCATTCTAGCGGAAGATGTTCAACCTGATCTATCAGGTAACAAAAATTCAGATCCCTAGAACCCCCTTCAGTGACCCTCCTGAATGGCCCCATCCCACAAACTGGCAAGTATACTAACATCTTGATCCACTTTATGCTGCTTGGAGCCAAGATCACCATAGCCAAATCTTGGAAACAGCCCAGAGTTTCCCTACGGGCAGTCAAACATAAGATATCTTGGATTATGACCCAGGAGAAATTGACTAGCATTTTATTAGACTATAAAGACAAAATTTGAATTAGTTTGGGAACCTTGGGCCCAGCATGTGGGCATCTCCCTTATCACTGGCATATAACAATCTGGATTATAGGGCGCTTGGGTACCGGCGTTGGTTCTGTCAACTGGCTCATTCCTCCTTCCCCCATCTCCCCTCTACTTGATGAACACCCCTTCCAGTGAAATATACTAGGCAAATCTTTATAGTGTTATTAGCCCATCTGGTGTTTATCAGATCCTTCTAGTTTTCCCTAGTAGTCTTTTCTACTCTCTCTTGGGTCTCTTCACCCCACTGTTCCCGTCTTCGTCTTCTTTCAGTCTCTTAACATTTTAGCCTCATGATAGATTCTGAAGATAACGGTACCTTATTTTTTCTGACCGGTCTCAAGAGTCTATTGGCCCTTCCTCGGTAGGTCTCAATCCAGTTTCATAACCTCACTGATCCCTCGGACCCTTCTGATTTTATATTGGGTGGGGGAGGCCTGGATTGGGCTTGCCTAGCACAGCAAGTTCCCGTAAGGGGTGCTGGGTTTGCCCCTGGAACCTCTGGTCCTCCTCACCTTGGTGTCGCCAGGGACTATTGTAGCCATACAACATGTTCTTTTAATGTTATGTTCCCTCTTTTCCATTATATTGAGCTGGGGCCCCCTGGGGTCAAGGCCTTGTTTCAATGTTCATAATATTTGTCTCACTGAAGGTCGATCAGTTTTTGATGTCTATCTTGAGATATTGTTTGTACTTCTTACTTGATTGTATACTTTTGAAACTAATAAATACTTTGAAAGAAAAAAATATAGCTCTAAGGATGTGGTAGAGCCATTCCACCTCTATTCTTCAGTTGTAACGTACAAATGTGCATCCCAGCTTGACCCTTTTTCCCCACACAAAGTCCATGAACAGAGTGTCCAACTTCCTAAACCATGCCCCACTATTCGTACTGGTGAAAAATTACCAATTCTGCTTAATTTATTCATAAATATAGAGGCTGTGATATAGCGCAATCTCAGTTTTTGCAGATGACAAATATGCAGGGCAATAACTTCACATCAGGATATAGACATTTTACAGGACGACCTGAATAAAATAATGAGGTGGGGAAACTACATGGCAAATGAGTTATAACGTAAAGTAACGCACTTGGGGGCTAAAAACAAATGCAAACTACTCACTAGGGCAGAACCTCTGGGGGAATTCAGGATGGATAAAGACCTGGGTGTCCTAGTAGAAGACAGACTGAGCAATAGCATGCAATGTCAAGCTGCAGCTAGCAAAGACGGCAGAATATTAGCATGCATTATAAAGAGCATTTACTCCAGAGATAAAACTATAATCCTGCCACTTTATAAAACTCTGGTTAGGCCATATCTGAAGTATTCCTTCCAGTTCTACGTCATCAGAAGGGATGTGCTGGACAGAGTCCAGAGAAGGGGGAAAAAAAATTCTGCTTAAGTTTACTACCGCTTTAACAGTTAAAGTGTTACTAAATCAACAACAGTAAAGTCAATCTGTATATGGAGCATAGCATGCTTGTTATACACGCTGTCTTAAGGGGTTAATCCTCTGCATTGTGTAAAAAGGCTGGTTTTATCCTGTATGCATAGATCCTTCCCTCCCTGCACTGTATCTGGGGAAGGCCAGCTAACACAGGCAGAGTAGCCAACCTGCACATGCTCAGTTGTGTCTTTTATGCTGGGCAACACATTTACTTGTTCACCAGAGCTAGCCAGGTCATCTGATATTGATACAATTTCCTGAGCTCTAAGCACTGGAGAAACTCTGCAATTTGTCATGTAACCATGGTATACAGATCATCAAAAAAGGTATATAGTGGCAATATTTTAATGTAAAAAGGAGGATTTATAAGCTGTAGGCACTGTGGGGGGGGGGGGGGGGTGAACCATTTTCATATTACTGGGTTTAGTAACACATGAAGACCAACCTGAGTGTCCCAAGGTGTCATCTCAATACGTGTTGGGAGGATGTTCTGCAAAAGTTACCATTTCCCAACCATGCTAAAACCTCACTCTATACCATCTGTTTTGGGCTACCTGCCTCCTCTCACCCCTTAAACTCAGAATTATAAGAAAACCTATTCGTGGCTAAAAGATATCTATCATCTCACATGGACCCCTGACCAAAAGTGCCTGGATTCATATGGTTAACTCCTTAATCACCATAAATCATTTATAAATCTTGATGCCAACTGATGTTGTATCACCATTTGTGATGTGTGGATGATTATATTTCGCCCTCCATCAGATAAGTGGGATATTTACTAAACTTGCCATCAGTGATTACCCTTTATCAATTTTTTTCTGATATCTATCTAAAATATTATATTATATATAAAAAAAAAAAAAATAAATAAAAAAAAAAAAAAAAAAAAAAAAAAAAAGGGCAACCAGATAACATTCCCACACAGGGGATATGGGAATAAAATGAAAATACAAAATAAAACATGTTATAAGGATATAAGTTATAGACTGACACCGATCCTCAAGCCGAGGTCAGGGGTCAGTTTGTTATACCCAAGGGCTAAGGTAGGCAAGGGAGAGTGGAGCTCTCCACAATAACAGGGAGAGAAAAAAAAATGGGAACACACCAATTTTGTGGAGAACAGAGCAGTGGGCAAGAGGCCCAGAAAGGGTACAAGTAAGGATGGCAAAGAAGGAGTGGGAAAGGAAAAGGAAGGTCCCCAGGCTGGGGATGGGGGTCATATTAATTTTTAGAGTCCTAGACTGGTCGAGTGCAAAGTAGAGAATGCATAGGACCAACATGAGGCCCACACCTTAAGAAATTTGGCATAGGAGTCGTGCAGGATACTGGACATTTTTCATGAAGCATGAAAGCATGAGGGTCTTCAGGATATTCTTTACCTCGGGAAATGAAAGAGCCTGTTTTTCCAGGCCTTTGCTTTTGTGCGTTTAACTGCGATAAATAGGTATGTGGCTAGTTTCTGCTGGTGAGAGAAGAGGCCTGGGATCAGGGAATGGAGTCATGAAAATTTGGGGTCCTTGTGGAAGGGTATGTGAAAAAAATGAAGACAGGAGACCAAAGACCCTTGACCAGAATCCCATGATACAGAAGCAAGACTACCATATATGCAGTTCATCTCCTCGCTGAACACACCCCCAGAAGCATCATTCACCGCATGATGGGTTTGACTTGGTGATGTGGGCTGGGACCCAGTACAAACGTAGGAGAACCTTATAGGCTGCCTTCAACCTGGCAGAGCATGAACACGCTTCGCTATGCTGGACCAGGCTTTGCTCCAGTCTGCAAGGTCTATGGGGGACAGGTCACGCTCCCATTTAATCACTTAAAGGGTAGTAGAAGTGCTGCCAGCTGTGAGCGAGTAGTTGATTTCAAAGTAGTCCAGAGAGGAGCTAGCCCAGCGATAGGGAAAGGAAGATTGGAGATGTGAGTCTAGGGAACGCGGTAGAGTAATGTTCAGGGCAGTTGTGTGGCTTAATTTGAAGACCAGAAATAGCAGCAAAGCGGGCTAGAAGGTCCTGAAGGTTTGGTAGGGTTAAGATAGGGTTGGTGAGGGTCAGGAGGGCATCGTCGGTGAACATGTTCAATTTATAGCATTCTTCTACTTAGGGAAAACCATTGATGTTAGGGTTTGCCCTGAGGACATTGGCCAGCAGTTTGATTTTTTAATACTTATAGATAAGGTTATCAATTAAAATGCAATACACAAGGTTGTATAGTTTTACCTCCAAGAAAAAAAGCCACGCAAAATGCAATAAATTCAGTTTTATTTATAAAAACACACAAACTATTCAAAACTAACAATTTATCTTAAATTATGACAAACATAAAATAAGGTTATTAGACAAAAACACCACTATGCAATAGGATATGCATCATAATTATGTAAATCTAATTTTTAATGCCTGTCTTGGGTATGAAAACTGTATCCCTTTTGGAGGATGGTTAATAAAATCCACTTTATTTAAAGATCTATTTACAGCACTCCTTTGCTTTTTTAGGTGGAGTGTAACAACATTACGTTGTAGTCATAATTCCAAGTCATGCCCCAGCCGTTCAATCTCTTCCAAAAGGAAATCTATATCAGTCTTATCAGAGGCAGGGTTGGAAAACACCATTCGGAAGAAGTTAGGCTTGTCTTTAAGAGGTTGATAACTGACCATTGCAGTTCCTTCTTCCATCATCCTTGCTTTAATTTTGGCAGCAACCTATACAATTTTTGAAAGTACAAACAATGAATACTGAGCAACCGAGTGCAATTCTAAAATGGGGATTATCCCATTCAAATTAAAAAAGGCTCAATTCACTAAACCATAACAAAATGCTATTTGTTGCTTTTCACCCGTAGGATTGGCAGGTTTGCTGAACATATCCGTTTAGTGAATTAAGACTAAAAGCAAGTTTTCATCTCAGGCTGGCCACACATGTTCAAGTTTCTTGTACAGATTTCCTTTAGATTTACCAAAAAACAAAATATGGGAGGTCAAAACTAAACAACGTCCAATTGTATCCAATTAGGCAGGCCCTTGAGCTACACAGTTTAAAAGGTAAATCCAAAAGAAAAAAAAAAATGGTACCCGAAAAGTGAACATGTATGGTCAGCCTAAGAGTACTAACTACAGACAATAGTGGAACTTAGGGATGCATAGTTTCTATCCTTGTTGCCTAGCATACAGATTATAAAAATCCATTCAGGGCTTATTAGATGAGTTAGAAACACTAGTATTTTAAGCCCCCCTTTCTGCCCCCCATCCCCAGAGTTGACATATTGACTGTGTAGAAGGTTTACTTTAAAAGAAAAAAAAAAAAAAAAGTTTGTAACATTCTCATGTGCACTGCAGAATTAGGATACAGTCGGCCTCCTTTTCAGTGATGCCAATCACTTGGGAAATGAGCAGGTTGGCAGGAAAAAAAAATAATAGCATATGAACACGCAAAGCTAATCCAGAAGATGAATTACTGAACATGAGCAAAAACAAGTCAAAAAGAATATATGTATTTATCTTAGATCAATACCTCATTTTAAAATGTGCATTATTACAGTTTTGTCCTTGTCATAAAATGTACATGACTGTCTAGATTACCTGTTGAACCAAGATGACAACCAGAAAAAAATAAAATAAAAAAAAGGGTTTTCGGTTGCGTTGAGAGACGGAGCTGTAAAAGTCAATTGTTGCTTAGCACTGCTATTGCATATGGCAGAGCCAGTGTTTGTAAGGAGAAAATCTTCTGCCATGTACATATCATTTTAGTTATGGCTGCTTCCATGTGAATATAATTGTAGGAGAGAGAATAATTATATATATATATATATATATATATATATATATATATATATATATATATATATATATATATATACACATATACATACACACACATTCCATATAAACCATTATCCATTTTTGCAAAAATAGGAAAAACACACACACTTTTACCTTGTGCAGCTTTGCATTCCATTCTCCGTCTCTTGACATACCACGGAGACAAGGTGGTATATACCAAAAGCAAACGTTACTATGCTCAGGCTATGACATAAGAAAAGAATTCCATTATCAGAATACAAAATGTTTTGTAAGCAAGTTAGCATTGATGCGAAAGGTATACTAAAGGGCAATTTACTAAACAAGTTAATAATTTTACAATTGTGTGAATATTCTCAACTCCAAAATCATGTGAAAAGCAAATTCCTGTTCACTAATTTCAGCTGAACAGGTTTGGATAATTAAACTGAAAAACAACTTATTAAATCAGCCCCAATGTGTTTACACTGTTGTGGGTAAGTGCACCACCAAATCAGTGCCACTTGCACAAACAGATGGTGTACCTCCTAAAACCTTCTGAAGATCTGTTAAGCAATACACATTTGCATGCTAAAATTTTAGGAAACACCCATGACACCTCAACTTTTATACATTAGAAATACCTCCTATTAGGAGAATCAAGCAAGGCAAAGCAAAAATTGTAGACTAACCGGTTCCTGACCGGCGCGCGCTGTTGCGTCGGCAGAATGGCATGGGTGCACAAATGGGCGTACCTGTACGTCCCTTTGAATTTGCCACCATGCCATTGCGTGCACACCGCTGGCCGTGAGCTCAGTGAGTAGGATCGCGGGTCCCGCAGTCTCGATGTCCACGGGGATACCACGATCATCTCACAGAGAGGAAGAACGGGAAGATGCTAATGTAAACAAGCATTTCCCTGTTCTGCCTAGTGACACTGTCACTGATCATAGCTCCCTGTGATCAGTAGCTATTATCAGTCATGAGTCACACATACCCCCTCCCCCCTACAGTTAGAACACATGCCTAGAACACACTTAACCCCTACAGCGCCAGTGTTAACTCCTTCACTGCCAGTCACATTTACACAGTAACCAATGCAATTTTAATCACCCTGATCTCTGTATAAATGTGAATGGTCCCAAAATTGCACCAAAATTGTCTGACTTTTCGCCATAATGTTGCAGTCACGATAAAAATCGCTGATCGCCGCCATTACTAGCAAAAAAGAAAAAAAAATGAAAAATGCCATAAAACTGTCCCCTATTTTGCAGACGCTATAACTTTTGCGCAAACCAATCAATAAACGCTTATTGCGATTTTTTTTTACCAAAGCTTTACAGAAGAATATGTATCGGCCTAAACTGAGGAAAAAATTTTAAAAATATTTTTGGGGGATATTAAAGCAAAAAATATTGTTTTGTTTTTTCAAAAAATTTACTTTTTTTCTTTATAGCGCAAAAAATAAAAACCGGAGAGGTGTTCAAATGCCACCAAAAGAAAGCTCTATTTGTGGGGAAAAAAAAACATCAATTTTGTTTGGGAGCCACGTCGCACGACTGAGCAATTGTCAGTTAAAGCGACGCAGTGCCGAAACGCAAAAAGTGCTCTGGTCTTTGGCCAGCAAAATGGTCTGGGGCTTAAGTGGTTAAGAAGACGCAAGTACATATTTAATAGCTCAATTCTTACCTCATCAGGAAAAACAAGTTCAAAGTTCTCCAGTGTTTTAAGCTTTTTGTACAAGTACTCTGCATTTTCAAGGCATTTGTTAATTTGAAGCTCAAAGCCACAAGTACCCTTAAAAACAAAAATGCAAAACTCAGATTAATAGGAAAACAATTTTAGCCCTTTTATTTTAAATACAAAACTACCTTTCAGGAATATATAAAATACAATAAAATATTAAATGTAAACCTGAACCCAGCGCTCCCATTTGCTCAGCTGAACTTACGCGCTCTGACCAATTAGCACTATGAGAAGCTCTCTCCTCATTAGTGCTCAGCAGCTGTTATAAATCCAAAGACAATACTAACCAATGTGGTTGACCCTACAAATCAAACACAAACAGCGCTCTATTGCACAATCTGAGTAATTACTCAGGTGTCTATTGTCTTTACAACAAAAAAACTCTTATTACAACAAAATAAACCACATGTAGAACATGACTATCATTTTGTAATATAAAAGAGTCCTTCAGGCAGAGAGACGTGTGGATAGAGCCATATCTTCCCGTGTGCGGTTATGTTTCTAAGGCAGTAGATGACTGTCCTACACCATCACAGTTTCCACCAATTTGCGTGCCCACATAGATGGCCGCTTACCAGAACACCTCTACAAATGGACCTGTATAAACTGGGTCTTTCTGTATGGATGATTCTTCAATGCTCCTTACTCCTCCACTCTCTATTACAGTATCCTCATTACACGTGAGCATGTAAAAATACAAGGGGGCTTGTATAGTGTTATACCTTTTATTAAAATAGCACTACGAACATCTCACCGCCGACCGGTCTTTGCTTTGAACCGTCTGCTGGTAGAGTCCCGGGATTAGTTTGCTATTGCCGACCATACACTCCACGTCACCACGCACTGACGCGTTTCATAATTACATCTTCAGAGGGCGTGGTCACGCTGTACATGCTGTGTATTTATATGGTCGAACGGGGGGCGGTGGCATCACGTGTTCGACAACGTTATCCGTCTTCCGTCACTCCCCTCCCGTTCGTTTGAATGGGGAGCTGTCTGCAATGTGTGTCCTTCCGACCTCTGCATTACTACGGAATAACATTGCACGGACTGCGGATATGGTGTCACCTATCTCAGGCTCCGCGGCCAGCCATTCAAACGAACTGTCATCACCCTTCACACTCCAACTTTCATTAGATGTGCGTGGAGTGCACAGCTATAAACACAATATAATGCTTTCAACAATCACTATAATGTCTATTCCATATATGTTACATCTTTTGTTGCATTTCTGCACATATTCTCTTCTAGACGATATATATTGATAACCAATACATTGCAACAATGACATAAAAAAATCCTATCCTCCAAGATGTTAATCTCTACTTCTCGTCTTTTTTTCATAAATACTTAAAGGAGACTACCTCTCTCTATGGACTCCCCCAGTTTTAAATTGTTGTTCGCTACAACTAATATTATGTGTTTATCGTATTGTAGTGATGACTTATATTGCAAACTCTCACTCTTTTTCAATGGCCCAGTAAGAACATTAGGTTGAAACAGATTAGAGTGAGAGTTTGCAATACAAGTCATCACTACAATAAGATAAACACATAATAGTTGTAGCGAACAATTAAAACTGGGGGAGTCAATAGAGAGAGGTAGTCTCCTTTAAGTATTTATTAAAAAAAGACGAGAAATGCAAGTAGAGATTAACATCTTAGAGGATTGGATTTTTTATGTCATTGTTGCAATGTATTAGGTTATTAATATATATATCGTCTAGAAGAGAATATGTGCAGAAATGAAACAAAAGATGTAACATATATAGAATAGACATTATAGTGATTGTTAAAAGCATTATACTGTGTTTATAGCTGTGCACTCCACGCACATCTAACAAAAGTTAGAGTGTGAAGGGTGATGACAGTTCGTTTGAATGGCTGGCCGTGGAGCCTGAGATAGGCGACACCATATCCGCAGTCCGTGCAATGTTATTCCGTAGTAATGCGGAAGGACACACATTGCAGACAGCTACCCATTCAAACAAATAGGAGGGGAGTGACGGAAGACGGATAACGTTGTTAAACACGTGACGCCACCACCTCCGCCTCCCGTTCGACCATATAAATACATAGCATGTAAAGCATGACCACGCCCTCTGAAGACGTAATTACTAAATGTGTCAGGGTGTGGTCACGCGGAGTGTATGGTCGGCAATAGTAAACGAATCCCGGGACTCTACCAGAAAAAGTTCAAAGCAAAGACCGGTCGGCGGCGAGATGTTTGTAGTGCTATGCTGACTTGTTTTTAAGCCTTTTTATCATGTGTACATGTTAGCGCATTATGTAAAAGGGGGGGGGGGGGTAATTTTAATAAAAGGTATAACACTATACCAGCTCCCTTGTATTTTTACATGCTCACGTGTAATGAGGATACTGTACTAGAGAGTGGAGTAGTAAGGCGCATTGAAGAATCAACCATACAGAAAGACCCAGTTTATACAGGTCCATTTGCAGAGGTGTTCTGGTAAGCGGCCATCTATGTGGGCACACAGATTGATGGAAGCGGTGATGGTGTAGGACAGTCATTTACGGTCTTAGAAACATAACCGCACGGGGGAAGATATGGCTCTATCCACACATCTCTCTGCCTGAAGGACTCTTATATTGCAAAATGATAGTCATGTTCTACATGTGGTTTATTTTGTTGTAATACGTTTTTTTGTTGTAAAGACTATAGACACCTGAGTAATTACTCAGATTGTGCAATAGAGCGCTGTTCGTGTTTGATTCGTAGGGTCAACCACATTGGTTAGTATATACTTTTATTTAAAATAAAAGTGTTTTACAGCCTTCAAAAGCAATGTCCATTGATTATATCTCAGGAAAATAGTTATGGGTCAATTTTACATTTAAAGTGTATTTCAGCTTTTGTGGACACATTGGGAAGATGCCTACTTTTTTTTCTTTATTTAATAATTCTCCTGTTCAAAAATCCTGCAGCGATTTCCCCTTCTATGTAATGTCAAAGCCAAGATCCAGGTAAACAAAAATCTCCCTAGCAGTAGGGCTGGTAGTAGACGACATCCTCTCATCCAATTCAGGGCATAACTCGAGGATGTTAGAGGACCGTAGACAGATAAGAGTGCGGGGAGATGAGGCTGTAGTGACTGGTCTAGCACCATGGAGGAGCCTATGAGAGTGGACGATCCGATAAGCAGATTTCTGTATCCTGTCCCACTAGACATAAGAGAACAGGTAACCCTTGTAGTGCGGGTACAGCCCAGATTTCCTTGCGTACAGCTTTAAAGACGGGGCTGTGGAGGAATGTTTACCATCATTAACACTGTCTGTACAGTGCTTGCAAATCTCAAAATCAGTTGCAAATTAAATGTGCACACTGTCCTGACAAAGGGTTAAAGACTGTAAAAGCTTGGGTGGTAAATCGCATGTTAAACTGAAAGCTATTCTAAACAAAAGAATCCTATATAAAATCGGTTTTAAAGATACAATTAGAAACTGGAATTAATGCCCCCTTTCCCTCTCCCTTGAACCCCTCCTCCCCTTTTCTCTTTTTTCCTGATCTGTACCCTTATGGCCTCATTTTCATCTTCTCAGTACTTTCCTAATACATTCTTATACTTTGGTCTGTAGACTCAGCCAGTTGTTTAGGCCAATGTCTTGCACCATGTAGCAGAGTTCTTCAAGCTTTGCAATATTGTTCATTAAACGGTAATGCATGCTCCCAACTTTTTTGGCAATTGCAGTTTTCATTGTGTGTGCGTATCCTGCAAGGGTGACTTATTAAAAAGAAATAAAATACAAGTTATTGTACCAGAAATAAGTTATTTATGTAGGACTGCTCAGCGGCACTAAAAATGTTCAGCAGCAATTTTAAAGGTTTTATTTTTTGCTCTTTTCTCCTCTGCTTGATGGGCAGTCCAGGGAGATAAAGGAGGCTGGATTGTGCTCGAGTGGCTGCTGCCACAGCTGATGAGGACCTCCCTCAGCAACCCTGGGCAGGACAACTTCTAATTGACTGACTACTTGGGCCAGGGGGAGGTCAAGTCCTGCCCACCGCCTGTTTGGGACACCCACCGAGTGAGTGGGCTGACGGCACCCAGAATAAAATGTCAGTCTACTGGGACCCAAGCTGAAAGTGTGTGTCTGGGAAGTATTGTGTTGAGTCCTGGGATAGAATCAATGTGCCTGCTGCTGGAGCCCAGGAGTAAAGGGCTCAAGGGCTGCTGTGCTTCATGGGACCAACTGTTGGGGTTAACCTGGCTATAGGGAGACCACCCAGGGACACATGTTCTGTACTAGCAGAACTGGTGTGATGTGGAGACCAGGCTGCTGGGAGTCACCAAGGCTTGCTGCCGATTGCCAGGACTCTGGGGAGGACTTTGTTGCAGAAAGCCACATGGCTGCTGTTTCTGCATCTGGAATGCATGCCCTGAAAATCCCCACATCTTAACTGTATTACTACTGCAAAGGGTTATTCTAGTATCCATTTTAAATAAAAACCGGAGTTAAACTTACTGGTAACTCTTTATCTAGGAGTCTTCCAGGGCAGCCTCAGACATAGGGCTCCTCCCTCCGGGACAGGAAACACATTCACCCAAATCGTTAAAAGGCGGTCGTCCA
Source organism: Lithobates pipiens (assembly GCF_037356315.1). Classification (NCBI taxonomy): domain Eukaryota; kingdom Metazoa; phylum Chordata; class Amphibia; order Anura; family Ranidae; genus Lithobates; species Lithobates pipiens. Next base: position 328,642,155 of record NW_027507764.1, on the reverse strand, counting down.
GGCCTTCCCATTCAGCTTCCACAAGAACTGCCGGAAGGCTCTGAAAGACATAACACACTGGCACAACATTAGTATATCCCCTTTTACTCCAGCTAAAAACTCTGGGTGGGAAACTAGGCTGTCCTGGAAGACTCCTAGACAAAAAGAGTTACCCGTAAATCTAACTCCAGTTTTCTCTCATCTTCCAGGACAGCCTCTGAGATAAGCAAGAAACTTACTCTGTTAGGGCGGGACCACTGCCTGGAGGACCTTTGTCTGATCCTTAGCAGCCAGGTCCAAGCGGTAATTCTTTGCAAATGTGGAGTAGATGGACCAGGTCGCTGCTCTGCAGATCTCCTCTGGAGTGGCACCGGCCTTCTCTGCCCACAAAGAGGACACTGCCCTAGTTGAATGTGCCTTACCTATAGGCGCTTGCCTCCCTGCTAACCTGTATGCCTCTAAAACGGTCATCCTAACCCATCTGGCGATGGTGGATTTAGATGCCTTAAGTTCTTTGCGTGACCCCGCGTAATTTTCAAAGATTCCGACTTCCTGAACTCTTTGCTAATTTTTAAATAAACTAAAAGGCTACGCCTAAAATCAACTAAACTGAATCCTCCTTTCTCATCACCCTCTGAAAAGGATTAAAAAGTTGGTAGGATAATGTCTTGAGTTCTGTGAAAAGCAGAAGAAACCTTGGGGAGGAAATTAGGATCTATTTTAAAGCACAAACCTATCCTCCAAAATCAACAAAAAATGCTCTCTAACAGAGCGCCTGCAACTCGCTCACTCTCCTGGCTGAGGTAATTGCAATCAAAAAAGCGTTTTTTAAAAATAGCATCAGATTTCTCCAGAGGTTCGAAGGAACTTCTTGTAAGAGCATTAAGTACCAAGGCTAAGTCCCAGGAGTACCTGGATCTTCCTGCCCCTGTTCCGCCAACCAGGAATTGAACCTTTTCCACACCTTGGTGTACTTGGCCCTGGTCACTGGCTTACGGCATTCTAAGAGTCCTGATGACCCTTTCTGAAAAGCCTTGGGCCCTTAAAGAGGAAGTAAAGGCACTTTATATATATTTTTTTTAAATGCAACCTTCAAGGCAAAGGCATAATGAGCTAGTATGCATAGCATACTAGCTCATTATGAATAACTTACCTGAGGACGAAGCTCCTGAAGCGGTCCTTCATCTTCACCGTTGCCATGTATCCCGGAGTGATTTCCAGGTCTCACTGCTCCAGTGCTGTGATTCGCCAGAGGCGCGATGTTGTCACTCCCGCACATGCGCACGGGAGCCGACATGAGCGCCATATCGCTGTGATCTGCGGCCTGCTCAGTGCAAACCGTGTAGGTTTAGGAGATATTTCTTGGACCTACAGGTAAGCCTTAATCTAGGCTTACCTGTAGGTCAAAGTGGTTTGTAAGGGTTTACAACCACTTTAACAGCTGTTCCTCGGATACCACACTGTAAGCCTGAGGGTCTCCATTTGAGGATGCTGGACTAGATCCTACCACCTCGGAAGATGAATCGGAGGATATATTGGCAATTTCTGTAGGACTGTAAACAAAGTCCTTCTTGACCAAAACGGGACTATCAGAATGAGATCCGTTACCTGGGTCTGAAATTTCTGAAGGGCCACCACCAGTCTTACTGGGGGAAAGGCATAACACAGGTTGAAGTGCCTTGCACTGGCGAAGGCATCTATCCCTTTGGCTCGATCCTGCGAGTGCAGGAGAAGAACTGAGCAACCTTCTTGTTGCTTTCTGAGGCGAACAAATCCACCTCTGGTATGCTCACCACCTGCTCGAACACTTCCTGGTTGAGTGACCATTCGTCCTGTTTCACACACTGGTGACTGAGAAAGTCCGCCAGCGAGTTCTGAGCCCCCTTTAAATGAACCGCTGATAGCGACGCTAGATTCATCTCGGCCCAAGAGAAAATCTCTCTCCCGCCATCTTCTGCAAAGCTGCTTGTTTATATAGGCGACAACAGCTGCATTGTCTGACCTCACTTGGAGGTGTTGTCCCCTTATTCTTTGCTGAAAGGCTGCCATCGCCCACTGTACTGCCAGCAATTCCCTCTGATTTGACGTCCGTCTGGCTTCCACCTGAGACAAGGATCCTTGAGCCATATCTTTTTTCAGGTGTGCACCCCAGCTGAAAGAGCTGGCGTCTGTTGTCAGGACCAGAGCTGTTGGTCTGAACCACAACAGACCCCTGTCTAAATTGTGACTGGTTCTCCACCACCACAAAGTTATTTTGACCCTTGTGGGTATCGGCATGGGTCGATCCAAACTCTGTTGGCTGCCATCCCAGTAATGCAGCAAAGAGCCTGCAGCTGGCGCTGGGGGATCCTTGCTCAAGGGACTGCTGGGAAACAGGATGTCATTAAGCCTATCACCCTCATGACATCTCTGACCTGGGCTTCCTGATTGCTCTGAAGTCGCGCTACTGCCAGACCTACCTTCTCTATCTTCTCTGATGGGAGAAACACCCTCCCCTCTACAGAGGGAATTATGTAACCCAGATACAGTACTTCCTAGGTTGGGATCAACTGGGACTTGTCCAGATTAATCAGCCAACCAAGAGAACACAGGAAGTGTTGCGACTCCTGTAGATTCTCTTCTAGCTGCCAATAGGACCGGGTGACAAACAGCAGATCATCCAAATAGGGGATCACTGTAATGGCCCTGACACGTAGCAGAGCTAGAGCTTCTGCCAGGACCTTTGTAAAAATCCTGGGAGAGGATGCTAGGACAAACTGAAGAGCCCTGAACTGGAAGTGGAGAATTTCAGAGTTCACCTTTACAGCCAACCTGAGGATTTTCTGGAAATCCTGATGTATCGGTACATGCAAATATGCGTCCCTGAGGTCAACTGTAGCCATAAAGCATTCGGGAAACAGGAGGTTCGTTATCGTAAAAATAGACTTCATCCAGGGAACGATAATGGACCGAAAGGGGAGTGGTAGCTCAGGGATCGGCATGACAGGGTGCCCAGTTACGTCCACAGGAGATGGTAGGCGGAGCGGCCATATAAAAGAGGGGCGGGGCTGAGCAGGAGCCAGCCAGAAGAAGGGACAGAGAGGAGGCGGTTTTCCCACACACACTCCCTTATGTTGTTGATGGTTAATTTTATATGCCGTCATTACAGGTTCGTGTGAAGGGGGTCGTCATGACAACTGTGGGGTGGGCAGTGTTTGGTTTGTTGGTCAGTGACGGTAGCAGTAACAGCTGTGGTAAAAGGGGTGGGGGGCTCATCTGTAGTATGGCCCCTCTGGTGTATTTCATCAAATGGTTGATGAATACTGGTTTGGTTGCACTGCGGGAAAAGGGGTGTCTCCAAGCGGCACAGCTGGAAGCCTATGATGGTTGGTAAAGGTCCCGCAGTGTACTAGTGATATATTTGGTGAAAGAGGAGGTAGCTCCGTCACTGACCAATAAATTGGGGTTTGAAACATGTTTCTTTATGGTTGTAATTACATTGTTTTATATTAAAGTTTTACATTATTCGGTTAATAAAGGCTGTTATGGCCATTATACTACATGAGAACGGTGTGGTCTCTTACTCAGGGAAAAGGTGGGAAGGGAGTATGAAGGGGCTGTAACAGACTAAGAGGGGGGTATCTGGGTTGCACTGGTCATGAACCGCTTGTACCTGATAAACCTGTTCAGGGGTCTGAGATTGTGGACCAACCTGAATTTGCCCGATGGATTTCGAACTACGAACACGTGGGAATATACCCCCTGTCCGTCTTCCGCATCTGGAACTGGGCTGATGACCTGTTGGTCTAACAACTCTCCCAACAGCAGACTCATGGCCTCTGCCTTCTCCCGGTCTCTGGGTAACTTGGTTACTAGGAAGATAGGTGGGGGAATGGCACTGAACTCCAACTTGTACCCGTTTTTTATTATCGCTAATATAAACGGGCTTGAAGTTGCATTTGTCCATTGTGAGAGGAAATCCCCCAACCTTCCTCCCACTGGAACACAGGAGTCACTAGGATTTTGAGGTGGTTTGAGGGGGATTGAATAATATCCCTCCTCTGCCACGCCCCTTGTGACCCGACCAGTGTTTAAGCCGACCCTCTCTCTCCTGCTGGGACTGTTGCCTAAGCCCTCAAAAAAGACGCCTGCTCTCAAGCTTCTTTTTCTCAGGAAAGGCTTTCTTTTTGTCTTGGGTACGTTCCAGGGCCTCCTGGAGCCCAGGACCAAAAAGGTGGTCGCCTGAGAAAGGCAATCCACAAAGCCTGAGTTGTGATGCTGCATCTCCTGACCAGGCTTTCAGCCATACAGCCCTTCTTGCCGCATTAATCAAAGCCGCAGACCTAGCCGCTAGCTTCACTGACTCCGCAGAAGCATTGGCTAGGAACCAAACTGCCTTAAACAAAGGGAAAAGGACTTTAGCAGCTGTTGTCGGGACGTGCCTGCAGAAATATGTGATTGTAAATGGGTTAACCAGCACTCCAAATTTCTAGCCACACAGGTGGCTGCAAGGGCAGGTTTGAGTGCCATGGAGGAGGCATCCCAAGCCCTCTTCAACAGCACATCACCCCTTTTGTCCATCAGGTCCTTAAGGGATCCTAGGTCATTGAAGGCCAAATCAGTCTTCTTGGTAGCGATTTTCAAGCTTCATGGGGATATGCAAAAAATGCCAGAAAAACGCAATTAAGTTGCCAGTAATCACAGATATAACAGTTGCTTACAGATTATTGGTAGCGATTTTCAAGCTGCATGGGGATATGCAAAAAATGCCAGAATCATGCAGTCACTCAGCCCCCCCTGAGCCTTCAGTGATATCACTTTATGCAAAATTGCATCACAGTTTGTGCTCCACCTCGAAACCTCTCATATACTATTCAGCAGCGACCAGCGATAGCAGATGAAAAATAGAGTGCAGTTTAGTTCCCAATATTCACAAGTATATAGGCTGCTCACAAGCTGTTAGCTGTGCTTTTTAGGCTTCAAAAAGAAAAGCGCCCCCCCCCCCTGTGCTTTCAGCGGTATCGCCTTGTTCAAGATTGCTTCTCCTTTTACTTTTTTACTTTATTTCCTTACTAACCTTGAACAGTGTCCATAGAGTGGTGGTCAGCATCATATTTTGCTTGTTCAGCTTTACTTTCTCCTGTCACCTTTCACCATCCTTTCACCATCCAGCTCCGTTCTTTCGTACCCCCCCCCCCGGAGGTTCACAAGCTCTCCCGAGGCTCCCCGAACTCTTTCCGGGATCTCCCGATCTCTGCCGTCCTCTGCCCGACTCCTCTGTGACACTTCCGAGGCTTCCGAAGGGAGGATCACATCTGTCGGCTCCGTCTCTCAAGCCTTAGACACGGACCGGCGCTCGGATCCACTCCCTCCCTCAGCCTCTCTCAGCTTCAGATCTGGCGGCGCAGGGACCGGCACTCCACGGGGTCCTCCAATCCACCGGACGTACGGCTCCAAAGAACGGCGTTCCACGTGCTCTCCACCTCCTCACAGTGATCACGCCAGGCACTCCATCCACTTAGCCACAGGTGAGGGGGTGAAAGGGATATCCCTTATGCAGCTCGGAAATTTGCTGTGTTAGCAATCCCTGAGTGAGTCCTTCCAGGGAGATTTCATATGCGGCTCAGAGTCTCCATAACGTAGCTTAACTTCTGTGCAGATATTAATATATAGGCTCCATAATCTCTTTATGCCACAGCACAGGCACCAGCAGCTTCCAACACCAGCGTGTCAGCATGCCGACCTCATGGAGCTTACCTAGTCAGCAGCTCCTCCCCCCTCCATCAGGTGTGTAAGCAACCTTTATATCTGCGATTACTGGCAACTTAATTGCATTTTTCAGGCATTTTTTGCATATCCCCATGAAGCTTGAAAATCGCTACCAATAATCTGTAAGCAACCTTTATATCTGCGATTACTGGCAACTTAATAGCATCTTTTCTATGGTGTGTTTTTTTTTTTTTTTTCCTCAGCCATCTTAAGTAGATGCTTTTGAATAGTATATGAGAGGTTATATGAGAGGCTTTGATTTGGAGCATAAACAGTGATTAATGGGAATAGAGTAAAGGGGAGGAGGAGAAGAAAAGAAAAAAGAAAGGAATATATTATATATATATATATATATATATATATATATATATATATATATATATATATATATATATATATATATATATATATATATATATATATATATATAAATAAATAATGGCACCTAAAAAGGGTAATAAACCACTTTGCTCTGGAGGGAATAAAAAGGACAGTAAAGGTAAAAGCAATACAGAGGCTCAAGCCACACAAACCACTCATATTAAGGAATTTTTCCAACAATTACAGCCTCAAATATCGATGCAAACATCACATATAACACATTCATCACAGTTATCTCAGGAGGTAATAAACTCTGTGGAATCATCTTTAGTATCTGGTATATCAGGAGAAGAAATGGTAGATCATCCTAGAAATAGTTCCCCCATAGATATCCTGGAAATGGAAATAGATGACAAAAAGGAGAAGGAAGAATGGGATATTAAAGCTTATATAACCTCCTTACCCACAAGGGTGGATATGGATCACTATGTTCAGAGGATGGAGAAAGCGTATAAAACAGAAATCCAAGAGATAAAAAAACAAACAATTGCGTTGGAAACGCATGGTAAAATAGAAGGTATGAATATAAGAATGGGAAGTTTGGAGAAGGAGCTAAAGCAGGTGAAGGAAAAAATGCAAGAGCAAGAAAATGGAAAATTGTATACTCACCTTTCCGTAATTTTCCTTTCCTGACGCATCTTCATGGCAGCACACACTGGGGTTGTGACTCCGCCCCCACAACCTGACAGGATTGGATTAACTATAAATTTGAAGGGGAGACACCCTGCTGCATTCTCTGTAAATATCATCACAAAAGAAACAGGGAGGGCAACTGTGTGCTGCCATGAAGATGCGTCAGGAAAGGAAAATTACGGAAAGGTGAGTATACAATTTTCCATTTTCCTGACGCCTTCATGGCAGCACACACTGGGAAATAACTCGCCAGTTGGGTGGGTGCAAGTAAAATAATATTTATTCCTTATAATGCTGAAGCTCTAATGACGGATCTGCCGAAGTCGGCCATGGATAAATGAGCAGAATCCACCTTGTAGTGGGAAATAAAGGTATTCCTGGAGGACCACGTTGCTGCCCTGCATATTGTCTCTGGTGAGACCCTGCAATACGCTGCCCAAGAGGTAGCCACTGCCCTAGTTGAATGAGCCCTGATGTCTTCAAGAATCGCCATATGCTGGGTGGAGTAAGCTTTTTTAATGGTTCTGACTAACCAGGATGCAATAGTGCATGAGGAGGCGGCTTGCCCACGCCTGGTTACATGGGGAATGATCAAAAGAGAGTTAGTTTTCCTAAAAGAGGTGGTAGCAGTTAAGTAGTTCATGATGGTTGTTTTGACATCTAGTGGATGAGGATTACCCTGATCGTCCGTGAAGGATGGAAGGATGATGGTTGTAATGGAAGGAAGTTGCCACTTTGGGTATGAAGTGTTCAGAATCGGAAGGTCTGAGGACTACTTTGTCAGGAAAGAGAACTAACTTAATGCTTGGATCTCCGACACTCTCCTAGCTGATGTAATCACAATGAGAAAAGACAGTTTTAAAGTCAAGTCCCATAAAGAGATAGTTTCAAATGGAACAAACGGAGGAGAAGCGAAAGCATGGAGAACTATTGAAAGATCCCATAATGGAAAGACTGGCCTCCTGGGGGGTTTAATGTTTAGATAGGCTCTGTAAATTGGATTACCAATGGGTGGAATGCCCACTTAGTATCTGTTTTAGCTGACAGAGCTGATACCTGAACCTTTAGGGTACTTAAGCTTAGACCCTTGTTGACCCCCGACTGGAGGAATTCCAGGACCTGAGAGGGTTGCGGAGAAAGGGAATTCCATCCTTTCTGTTGTGCCATGAAGCAGAATCTTCCCCAAACCTTTAAATAGATGGTATTGGTAGTGGCTTTCCTGGCTTGCATCAGGGTTGACTTCATGAGAACAGCCTTGCGCTCTTAGTCTAGCTCTCTCAATCTCCAGGCCATCAGGTGCAATTTCTCTGATGCAGGATGTAAAAATTGACCTTGAGACAGAAGATCCGGAGTTATTGGGAGAGGAACTGGAGGTTGAAGGCTGAGCTGTAAGAGTCGTGAACTACGGCCTCCTCGGCCACAGTGGAATAATCGTAAATACCGTCACCGAGGATCTCCTAAGCCTGGATAGGAACCTCACAATTAACGGAGTTGGAGGGAATATATACCCCAACTTGAAGTTCCATGGGTGAACTAGACAGTCCACTCCCTCCACCGATGGGAATTAACCTCTTGACAGGTATCTGTGGCACTTGGTATTCGTCGGAGTGGCTGCTAAATCTACTTCCGGCGTTCCCCAGATTTCCGTAAGGAGGGAGAAAGTCCGAGGGTTCAACCACCACTCGTTGTTGGATAGCGTTTCTCGACTCAGGCAGTCGGGTAGTATGTTCTGTGCCGCTGGGACATACACTGCTTTTAAACTTGTTAGATGTATCTGAGCCCATTCCAAGATGGGCCGAACTTCTTCCATCAAGGTGGCACTCCTGGTACCCCCTTGCTTCTGAACATAAGACACTGCTACTTGGTTGTCCATTCGAATGAGCACATTCTTGTCCGTCAGAAATGGTGCAAATGCCCTTAAGGCATAAACGGCTTCCCTGAGCTCTAAAATGTTCGAGACCAAACCTTGAGCCTGAATATGCCACTGGCCCTGGGCTGTCTGGTCTTGATAGTGGGCCCCCCAACCGCTCTGGTAGGCATCCGAAGTGACTACTTCCGGGTCTGGAGGGACTATCGGTTTGTATTTCCTGAGATTGCTCGGGCGCGTCCACCACCATATCGATTGCTTCACCGATCTGGAGATGAAGATGGGCTGACCCATTGAGACTCCATCCCACTGCCTGAGGAATGAGTTCTGTAAGGTTCTCATGTGTCACTGTGCCCATCGCACCATGGGTATGGTTGCGGACATGGACCCTAGTACACTCAGACAGGCTCTGGCTGGTAAGTGATTCCTTGATAGCAGCTTCTGCATTTTCTGTATCAGAGGCCGGATCTTCTCTTGTGGGAGCTGTATCTTGTTTGTTTTGGTGTTTAGATCTGCCCCTAAAAATATCATATTTTGTGTGGGTCGCAGACAGCTCTTTTCCCAATTGATTATCCACCCACTTCTGGAGGGTTGTAAGGAGGATCTCTCGGTGATGAATCAACGTCTCTTGATCCTTTGCTAAAAGTAGGATGTCGTCCAGATAATGGTGGACACGTAATCCCTTTTCTCTGAGGAAAGCCACCAACGGTAACAATACTTTTGTAAATGTCCTGGGTGCTGAAGAGATGCCGAATGGGAGGCACTGGAATTGGAAATGATGTTGGTTTATGGCTAACCGGAGAAACTTTTGAAAGGCCGGATGAATTGGTATATGCAGATAAGCGTCCGATAAATCTATTGAAAGCATCCAATCGCCCAGATTTATTGCTAGAAGTATGGATTGAAAGTCTTCCATTTTGAAAGCCTCCACTTTGATATCCTTGTTGAGCATCTTGAGGTCTAATACAGGACGCAAATCCCCTGTCTTTTAGCAGAAACAAGGAAGAGTAGAACCCTCTTCCCTTTTGGCATGATGGGACCTCCAGGATCGCTCCCTTTTGTTTCAATTCTGCTACGTACTTTACTAGCAGAATCCTTTGGGGTACTGAGGATGGTACTCTGGTTGCCTGGAAATGATTAGGTGGGAGTCTGTTTTTTAATTTCCACCTGTGTCCGAATCGGATTGTGGACAATGTCCATAAATCCTTTATATGGTCTGACCAGATCTTGGTGAAGTTCCTTCTGTTCCCCTGCCGGGGTGGCCTTAGATTTCTGTATCCTTAGAAAAGAAGGTTTTGTGTTTTTCCAGTCCCTTCTAAATTCCCTACCAGGAGAGTAGGACCTGGACTCTCTATATTTGTCCGGAAGATTACGTCTGTAAACAGGTCCCTTCTGTGTCTTGGGTCTCCTGTCGGAGGGGATCAGGCCTGACTTCCCTCCTGTTACCTTGGATATGGCAGTCTAACTTGGCACCGAACAGGTTTGCGCCATCATATGGAATTCTGCACCAATTTATTTTTGATGCTGTATCGGCCATCCACGGTTTGAGCTGTTACGGAGGCCAGCATAGCCTTGGCTGAAGATCTTATAATATCTACTGATGCCTCTGCTAGCTTGACTTCTTGCAGAGAGGAAATAATCTTTCCCATTTCAATGCCATCCTGTAGGTCTTTTTCTATATTAGATGCCCATCCTGAGATGGCTGTGGCCACTGCTGCTGTGGTAATTGCTGGTCTACAGGCTCCCCCAGCCATGGAATATGCCTTCTTCAATTCTAGGTCCATCTTTCGGTCGAGCACATCCCGAAAGGAAACAGCATCCTCGATTGGTAGTGTGACGTGGCAGGTGAGGCACATTAATGAGGAATCGATGATGGGAGCATTAATTAAAGGCTTCACTTTTGACTCTTTTAAAGGGTACATCTTGGCTAATCTGTTTGTAAGACTAGATCTTTTGTCAGACCTCTCCCACTCGTCTTTAATGAGATCCTCCAGCTCCACTATAAATGGGAAGGATAACGGATCTCTTTTTAGGTTTGGAAAATATTTCCGTAGTTTCTGAGGTTCCGCCGCATCATCTTGCCAGCCGAATGCTTCTTTAACGCCCTTTGCAAAGGGTTCCACCAGGGAAAAATCAAAGCCCACTGACATCTCCTGACCCTCATCTTCAGAGGAAGATTGTGATGCCTGAGTGAGATGGGGGTCTGCTGAAGATGTACTAGGAGCAGCTCTATCTAATGCTGGTGTTGTTGTTTCCAGTATGGACTCCCGCACTGATTCTCTTATGAGGTCTGTAGCAATTCTTGCGTCTGCGACAGGCTTTATTATCTGTTAGTTATCTGGCAGTGCCGGAGCGCCGCATACCCAGCAAGCGTTTGCTGCAGATTGGGTGTGGCGGCTTTGACATTGTGAGGAAGGAGATCTCCTGCGACTTGATCGACTGTGGCGTGAGTAGCTATGTTGTGAGTGGCTGTGTCTTCAGTGCCATGAAGGAGATCTTGAGCGGCTCCTGCGGGACATCCTGCTGGACGTATGGCTAGACCTTCTCCCATGGCTGGAACTTGCGCCTCTTGATCTAGACGGGCTGCCAAAAAAAATGCAGCATTTAACGTCTGGCACTCTTTTTTTCTCCCCTTCAATACTTACCTTGCCCGGTAAAGCCTCTTACCTAACTTGCTGATGGTGGTCTGCGTGGGCAGTGGACTCCATAGAAAAAAAAGGGGTGAAGGACAGTCTGAGATATAGAGAGAAATAATGTGTACATATATACATATATATACATATATACACACACACACACATATATACATACACACACACACACAATTCACTTATAAATATAAATATATATATTATTTATTAACAAAGTTTATCTGCAAGAAACAATATAATAACAATAATAATAATATATATAGGAGTCCCACAGGGACTTACCTGGAGACTGCAGAGTGATCTACATGCAGAGGCAGCAACCTTCCTTAAGTTTTGCAGATTGCACAGCAGAATCACAGAGAAATACAGCTCTGTATTTGAAAATAGCGCCATTGTGGCGGCTAATTGACGCTCTGTGCATGCACAGAAGCGTCCCGAGTGTTCCGGCGCCATTTTGGATAAGGGAACACACATTGAAAACATAGGGGGAAAAAAAAAAAAAAAAAAACACTAGCACTGCACGTGCTCAGAGTGGCCGAACGGCGCCATCTAGGCTGGAATTACAGCATAGAGAAAACACCACTGAAGGAGAAACAAACGGCGGCCATGACAGGGGACTACAAGAGACAGCAATCCCAAAGGTAGAGAAAAAAAGGGAATATAAACCACCACTTACTATAGGAATAAAAGATGGATATTATTTAAATAAGAGGAATTAATAGGCAAAGGAAGAAGGGGAGTCCACTGCAAAGGTAAAAAAGCTTCTTTAAAGCTTTGGTAATGCCAGAAATCCAGTAGCCCCTTGAGACCACCAGAGCGGGGGTTCCCTCCATAGAAGCTCCTTTAGAGACTGTACAGGAGGGACTTCCAAACAGGAGAGGCTTGAACCTGCTGGGGCGAATGCGGTAGAGGCTTATTCATCTGTAACAGGAAAACTCCGTCCGTCCAACCTGTCAGGTGAGGATAAAAAAGAGAATGCAGCAGGGTGTCTCCCCTTCAAATTTATAGTTAATCCAATCCTGTCAGGTTGTGGGGGCGGAGTCACAACCCCAGTGTGTGCTGCCATGAAGGCGTCAGGAAAAGGATTTAAAGCAAGCAGTAAGTACTATGGATAGGGATGAGCCGAACACCCCCCCTAAACTTCGTGTGAACTTTAGAACCCTATTAAAGTCTATGGGACTCGAACGTTCACAATCTAAAGTGCTCATTTTAAAGGGTAATATGCAGGTTACTGTCCTAAAAAGTGTTTGGGGACATGGATCAATGCAAAAAAAAGTTTTAAAAACGGCAGTTTTTTCAGGAGCAGTGATTTTAATAATGATTAAAGTGAAACAATAAAAGTGTAATATTCCTTTAAATTTCGTAGCTGGGGGGTATCTATAGTATGCCTGTGAAGGGGCGCATGTTTCTGGTGCTTAGAACTGTCCCTGCACAAAGTGTCATTTGTGCAGGAAAAAAAGTCTTTTAAAATCACTTGCGGCTAAATTGTCGGGTCTCCGTAATACAGAGAACACTCAATGAGTGTTCTCTGTATTAGCCGACAATTCATTCATTCATTGATTAAAAAAAAAAAAAAAAAAAAAGCGTGGGGGTTCCCCTAAATTCAATTACCAGGCCCTTCAGGTCTAACATGGATATTAAGGGGAACCCCGTGTCAAATTTTTTAAAAAAATTGACGTGGGGGTCCCCCCAAATATCCATACCAGACCCTTCAGGTCTGATATGGATATTAAGGGGAACCCCGCATCAAATTTTTTAAAAAAATTGACGTGGGGGTCCCCCTAAAAATCCATATCAGACCCTTTATCCGAGCACGCAACCTGGCAGGCCGCAGGAAAAGAGGGGGGGACGAGAGAGTGGCCCCCCTCCCTCCTGAACCGTACCAGGCCACATACCCTCAACATTGGGAGGATGCTTTGGGGGTCTGTGACCCCTCAAAGCACCTTGTCCCCATGTTGATAAGGACAAGGGCCTCATTCTCACAACCCTGGCCGTTGGTTGTGAGGGTCTGCGGGCGGGGGGCTTATCAGAATCTGGAAGCCCCCTTTAACAAGTTGACCCCCAGATCCCGGCCCCCCCCTGTTTGAAATGGTAAGGGGGTACAAGAGTACCCCTACCATTTCACAAAGAAAGTGTCAAAATGGTTAAATAAGACAAAAACACTTTTGAAAAATTCCTTTATTAAAAATGAAAAAAAAAAAAAAAAAAAAAAAAAGGATTCCAGCGGTGCTAATCCACTCTTGCTATCCAGCGACGGATCTCCGGGGTCCAGCGATGGATGATCATATCCAGCGACGGGGGATCTCTCAGTCCAGCGCTGTCCATACATCCTTCTTCTGTCTCCACTCCGGAGACACTGCAGAGAGCCCAGCGCTGGCGTTTCTTATATTAGGAGGGCGGGGCCACCCGTCAACTGACCCCGCCCCTCTGACGCTGGAGAGGGAAGCCAGGGGTTCCCCAGTGACGTGTGGGTGACCCCGCCCCCTCTGATGTAACGCAGGTTTCCGTTACATCAGAGGGGGCGGGGTCACCCACACGTCACTGGGGAATCCCTGGCTCCCTTCACCAGCGTCAGAGGGGGCGGGGTCAGGTGATGGGTGGCCCCGCCCTCCTAATATAAGAAACGTCAGTGCTGGGCTCTCTGCAGTGTCTAATATCCATGTCAGACCTGAAGGGCCTGGTAATTGAATTTAGGGGAACCCCCACGCTTTTTTTTTTAATCAATGAATGAATGAATTTTCGGCTAATGCAGAGAACACTCATTGAGTGTTCTGTATTACGGAGACCCGACAATTTAGCCGCAAGTGATTTTAAAAGACTTTTTTTCCTGCACAAATGACACTTTGTGCAGTGACAGTTCTAAGCACCAGAAACATGCGCCCCTTCACAGGCATACTATAGATACCCCCCAGCTACGAAATTTAAAGGAATATTACACTTTTATTGTTTCACTTTAATCATTATTAAAATCACTGCTCCTGAAAAAACGTCCGTTTTGAAAACTTTTTTTTGCATTGATCCATGTCCCCTGGGGCAGGACCCAGGTCCCCAAACACTTTTTAGGACAGTAACCTGCATATTACCCTTTAAAATTAGCACTTTAGATTTCTCCCATAGACTTGTATAGGGTGTTCCGGCTTTTCGAATTTGCTGCGAACAGCCCAAATTGTTCACTGTTCGCTGAACAGGCGAACAGGCAATGTTCGAGTCGAACATGAGTTCGACTCGAACTCGAAGCTCATCCCTAACTATGGATGAGCAAGAAAACAGAAGTAGAAGGAATAATATAAGAATAAGAGGCTTAAAGGAAAGCGTGACCTCAGAAATGCTCCTGGAAGTAATTCAAAAGATCTTTAGTAATATATTGCAGGACTTATCAAAAGCAGAAATATTAATTGATAGAGTGCACCGGGCTATGGCACCAAGGAAAGGGGATGTCAATATGCCTAGAGATGTGATATGTAAACTCCACTATCCTCAAACTAAGGAGAAGATTATGGCGGCAGTACGGAAAAATAATTATATACAGTATGAAGGATCAAATTTGCTTTTTTTTCAGGACTTATCTAAATTAACATTGGATAAAAGAAGGGCTCTGAAACCATTATTGGAGCAGTTAAGGATTAAAAATAAGCAATAAAGATGGAAATTTCCCTTTCAGCTACAGGTTCAGCATGAAGGACAGACTGTAATATTTAGAGAAATGGCTGATTTAGAGGACTTTCAGAAGAAATTGCAGCTTCCAGAAGTGAAAATACTAGACTGGCCTAAGGATTTTATTAGAAGGCGATAGGAGGGAAATGGGGGCTGAGGTGGAGGGGAGGGGGAGTGGATTGGGGGGGGGGGTTGGATATAGGTGGGTAAAGGGGGGAAGGGGTGGTGAGGATAGGTGTTGGGAGGGAGGGGATGTAGGGGGGTATAATGGTAATGGGTAAAAGGAAGTCGAAAAGGCAAGAAAGAGTCACTAAATTGTATGGATGTATTATATTTGGTATGTCACAGGCCTTAATAGTAATAATGAATTTGTTAACAAGATTATTAAAATATACACATTGGGATTGGTTATGTTAATTTAGGGTTAATAAAACACTATTGATATGGGAGGTTAATATATAGTTTGGATATGTTAGATATGTAGTGGTATATCTAACCTTAATTAAACACTTAGTAATGGGTGTGTAATATTACCCCCTCCCCCCTTTTTTTTTTTTTTTTTTTGAATTTTTTTTGAATTTTTTATTTTTTTTTCTCTCCCCCTCTTCACTACTCTCCACCATATCCCTCTCTCTCCCCTGGTTTATTTTCCTATGGTCTCCTCATAGTTGGAAGGGGAAAAAATAGCTCAAAGCTTGATGGTAAGATGGAAGATGTATAAATAAATGATAAGGCAAATAGATGTATATAGAAAAGGAGAATAATTCGAATAGGAATGGAAAAATAGCATGTAACGGCCGAATGGTAGTAAAGTTAGATCAGCAGTATCAGATACCCCCTCAATAGGGACCTTACCTAGGGTAAGATAGACTAGTATAGTCAATAATTAGGGGATAAGAGGTGTCAAAGGGGTGGGTTGGAGTATATGTGGGTGTAAATTTTAGGGCGAATGAGTGGTAATGGATTGGGTAGGATAAGGAAGTAGATTGGAAGGTATTAAGTGATATTTGTGTTAGTATAGTAAGTGTTTGCGTGTTATTATTATCTTTTTTCTTTATTTTTTTTTCTTTATGGGAAATGTAAGGTTTTGCTCCTTTAATGTCAGAGGTCTAAACTCCCCCTCTAAAAGAAATCAAATATTGAATTTTATGAATAAACAGAAAATTGATATAGTGCTATTTCAAAAAAACACACTTTCGATCAGATCATTCTTTTTCTTTTTCAGTAGTTTGGTTTTGTTTTCACTTTCACATTCCTTTTGCCCCGTCCTCAGTGTACCTCACATCATGCATTTTCATTTCACCCATCACATTTCCACACCCTATCCCTCACTCACCTTTTTTCACTGACTGCCAATCCCTTTTATAATTAATATAACTAATGAAGAAACTACGCCATGCTATATATAATCGGCTTAATTCTTTTACAATATGAATTTATTAATTACCAAGTAATAAGCCTATAACTTCCAAGCACTTCTACATACTCCCTCTATTATTTAATAATGACTTAATGTTTTTTGCATGTCCATCTGCAGGTGTTTTACCCCCCATCCTCTTCTCTGGGTCCTAAAACGTGGCCCCTTGTAAGCTCAGTGGACTATGCACCCACCCAGAGGGCGCGGGGGGAACATGTGGCAGCGATGGGATCACTGGATGGTTATAATCCTGCAATGCCGGTTCATGCGACACGTCCTCATGTCCTCATACACCCATTGGTAACTATATCTCTATATGCATGGAGACATATTTTTGCTTAAAATACTATACCTATATATATTTTTACTGTCCAAAGTCTTTAATTTGATATTTTGACCTTTCCATAGAATATAAATCCCCCTGAAGAGACCGGAAATCGCAAGGGTCGAAATGCATCGGGGTTTTTCATGGTGATACATATGTTACGAATACAATTGGCAAACTATGCCTGTATATGGAGTTCTTTGCTATGAGTGATGTTCCATGTTTGTATTTGTCGCATTACCTATATGGATGATGTACTATTGTTCATTTGGAATTACTATTGTTTGTCAAATAAATTATTTTTTACACCAACTATTTTTACACCCACTCTCTGCTGCTAAAAAAACCCCTGGGGAAATTTCTTGTGTTTTTTGTCGATCAGATCACATACCTAAAATAAATAATAGAAATTATAGTGTGTGGATACATGATACATTTCCTTACTCTAAATCAAAAGGTGTATCGATTGCGTTTCATAGGGATATACCAGTCCAAATAATACAAAAATATGAAGGTAAGGATGGGAGGTTATTAACATCCTCCCGCCCGCCCTATAGCCGAATGACGGCCGTAGAGCAGGCGGGTTCGTCCGAGCGGTCGTCCCTGGACGTCCTTTTGTTTACTTCCGCAACGCGCGCCGCCGGGGGCGCGCATCGCAGAAGTTTTGTATCCGCCGTGTCTCCCGGAGACAGGCGAATACAGATCGCCGTGAACGGCCAATCAAAGCGGCTGTTCACAGCGCGATCGCAGCTGCCAATAGGAGATGATCTCAAATGTAAACAAATGAGATCATCTCCCATTGCCGTGTCTCTCTCTCCTCACACAGAGACAGCGTGTGAGGAGAGAGAGGATCTGTGAGTGTTACACTGTGAATTCATTACTGTGACTAACATCTGTCAGCCCCAGTGCCATCTGTCAGCCCCAGTGCCATCTGTCAGCCCAGTGCCATCTGCCAGTAGTGCAATTGCCGCCAGTGCCACCTGCCAGCGCCACCTGCCAGTGCCACCTGCCAGCCCCAGTGCCGTCAGCACCAGTGCCGTCAGCCCCAGTGCCACCTGCCAGCGCCATCCGTCAGCCCCAGTGCCGTCAGCCCCAGTGCCACCTGCCAGTGCCAGTGCCACCTGCCATCTGTCAGCCCAGTGCCATCTGCCAGTAGTGCCAGTGCCGCCAGTGCCACCTGCCAGCGCCACCTGCCAGCCCCAGTGCCGTCAGCCCCAGTGCCGCCAGTGCCACCTGCCACCGCCGTCAGCACCAGTGCCGTCAGCCCCAGTGCCACCTGCCAGCGCCATCCGTCAGCCCCAGTGCCGTCAGCCCCAGTGCCACCTGCCAGCGCCACCTGCCAGCCCCATTTGCCAGAGCAAATAGCCAGTGCCATCCCCAGTGCCATCTGCAAGCCACATCTGCCAGCCACATCTGTCAGTCCCATCTGCCTCCAGTGCCATCTGCCTCCAGTGCCACGTGTCGTCAGTGCTACCTGCCACGTCAGTGTCACCTGTGATCAGTGCTGTCAGTGTCACCTGCCACATCAGCGTCGCCTGTCAGTGATCAATAAAAATGTCACAAAGATTGTATTCAGCTGAGGAGGCATATTATATCCTTGCAGCCGACGAGAGCAACGGGGAGGTTTCCGCTTCGGATTCCTCCTCATATTCAGATTGTGACTCTGACGTGGACTACGAGCCTGTCCTCAGCAGCGGTACCATGACAGCCTCAGAGGAGGAAGATGATAGTCCGCCCGTCAGACGAAGGTGCACTGGTGAGGAGGCGGTACCATCCACCAGCACCGCAGAGCCATCCACCGGCAACCCAGTGCCATCCACCGGCACCACAGTACCTCAGCAAAGGCCACGTACCAGTGGGGTGTCAACTCGGCCCCAAAGGGTTAGGTCCCATGCCAGCCTTCCCTATTCCCTCCAGAACCCCTTGTGGCTTCCTCCTAACTCAGGAGAAGCCAACGTTCCACCTTTCACTGCCAACCCAGGAGTCCAGGTGGACACACAATTTTTCCCCGATGGACTTTTTCCACCTAATTTTTACAGAGGACTTGCTTGAATCCATTGTGGTCCAGTCCAACCTATATTCCCAACAATTTATTGAAAGCAACCCAACATCCTCTTATGCCCGTCCCTACGAGTGGAGAGCCCTAACAGTGGAGGAGTTTAAAAAATTTTTGGGCCTCACATTTTGTATGGGACTAAACAATAAAAATGAAATACGTGCATATTGGTCATCCCGCCCCATCTATCACATGCCCATCTTTTCCTCAATAATGCCCCGGACCAGATATCTAATGATAATGAAATTCCTACACTTTAATGACAATACCCAGTGCCTTCCCCGGAATGACCCAAATTTTGATAAACTTTACAAAATTCGGCCACTAATAAATTATTTTTCTCAGATTTTCCCCCAGTTGTTTACCCCAGACCAACACATATGTGTGGATGAGTCCCTGATAAAATTTTCTGGCAGGCTGGGACTAAAGCAATTTATTCCCTCCAAAAGGGCCCGCTATGGAGTGAAGATGTACAAGTTGTGTGACCGAGCCACAGGGTATACATATTCCTTCATGGTATACGAAGGGAAGGACAGCCAGCTACATCCCCCTAATTGCCCCGAATACATCGGATCGAGTGGAACAGTTGTTTGGGAACTCATAAACCCACTCCTTGAGAAAGGCTACCATCTGTATGTGGACAATTTTTATACCAGTTTACCCCTGTTCCGCAACCTCCATAGAATGCAAACTCCAGCATGTGGCACCGTAAGAACAAACCGGAAGGGCTTTCCTCAAAGCCTCATCAACAAAAGGCTAAGAAAAGGCGAAGCGGCGAGTTTACGGAACGAGGAAATTTTGGCTGTGAAGTGGAGGGACAGAAGGGATGTCTACATGCTTTCTTCGATCCACAACACCACTTTTGTTGAGATCACCAGGAGGGATGGCCCAATACAAAAACCCACTTGTATCCATGAGTACAAAATGTTCATGGGGGGTGTCGACTTGAACGACCAGAAGCTCGAACCCTATCTTGCCACGAGAAGAAAATACAAGTGGTATAAAAAAAATTCAATTTATTTCTTTAATTTGGCCATATACAACACGTATGTAATTTATCGTAAGTCCACAGAAAGACCCATACCCTTCCTTGGCTACCAGGAGGAAATCACCACTGCCCTTATATACCCCAACGGCCCACCACAAAACATTCGATCCGATGTAATTAGCAGACTCTCTGAACGCCACTTTCCTGACAAAATCCCTCCCAGACCAACAGGCCGAAGACATCAGAAAAAATGTCGGGTGTGCAGCAAACGAGGAGTGAGAAGAGACACCACTTATCATTGTGCCCAATGCCCTTCCCAACCAGGCCTCTGCATAGGTGACTGTTTCCGCCGTTACCATACTTCAGTGAATTATTAGTAAAATATGGTAACCCTAACCCTCACTTCCTGCCATTTACCTTCAAACCCCTTATGCCTCTGCTTGCTCTGTAACTGACCCTGGCTTGTTATTCGACCACGCTTCTGCCTACTGATTTTGTACATACCTCTGCCTGATCTGGAACTGACCCTGGCTTGTTATTCGACCATGCTTCTGCCTACTGATTCTGTTTATGCCTCTGCCTGATCTGGAACTGACCCTGGACTGTTTGACCATGCCTTTTGCCTGCTTCTTGGACTGATCTTGTACCCTCTCAGTGAACTAGTGGGATTCATAACAGGGGTCTCACATATGTGAGGGGCTCCAGAATAGTTTTTTTGGATGAAGAAGACAATTTCCTTTGTTTTCTCATTCCTAGATTAGGGTCTGGAGACTCTGAGGCTTCAAAGAGATTTGGGTGGGAGAAGCCTCTACCCCTATCCCCATTCTGTCCTGAACAAGGCCCTACTTCTGCCTGCAGGACCTATACCATCATGCCTCTGCCTGTCGCATGAACTGACCACACCACATGGATGGACCATGTTCCTGCCTACCAGGACCAATATTTTGGCAATGCTGATGATCTCTGCCTGCACTGACCTTGGACTGTATATGGACAGTATCCCTGCCTGCTGCCAATATTGACTATGGACAGTATACCTGCCTGTTGCCTGGAAAATTGTGTTCACTTTTGCTGACCAAGTCCCTGTCTGCTGCCTGGACCAGTGCTATCATCCTGTGGACAACTGCGCTGCTAAAACCACAGGTAATCTTTTGTTTACTCTTTTCTCGGCAGAATGTATTTTGGGGTGTAATTCTTGGTATGTGCATGCCATCTGTCCCTGGAACACCTGATGGTGTTCCTTGCATGTTGGGCCTCTGTATGTGGCCAAGCTGTGTAAAAGTCTCACACATTTGGTATCGTTATACTCAGGAGGAGTAGTAGAACGTATTTTGGGGTGTAATTTTTGCTATGTATATGCTATGTGTTGGAAATATCTTATAAATGGACAACTTTGCGTAAAAAAAATGCGTTTTCATTTTTTTTCCACATTTCCCAAAACTTCTGGAAAAAAAAATGAACCATTCAAACGACTCATTATGCCTCATAAATTATACATTGGGGTGTTAGCTTTCCAAAATGGGGTCACTTTGTGGGCATTTCCATTGTCCTGGTGCTCCAGGGCCTTCAAAAGTGTAATAGGTGGTTGAGAAATGAAATGTGTAATTTATGCTCCTAGAACGCCTGATGGTGCTATTTCAATATTGGGCCTCTGTATGTGGCCAGGTTGTGTAAAAGTCTCACACATTTGGTATCGTAATACTCAGAAGGAGTAGCAGAACGTATTTTGGGGTGTCATTTGTGGTATACACATGCCATGTGAGAGAAATAACCTATTACATTGAAAATTTTGTGAGGAAAAAAAAAAAAAAATCTTCATTTTGCAAAGAATTGTGGGAAAAAGATGACATCAAAAACCTCACCATGCATCTTAGTAAATACCTTGGAATGTCTACTTTCAAAAAAGGGGTCATTTGGGGGGTATTTGTACTTTGCTGACTTGTTCTGGTCGCAAGAAATGAGATAGGCCACCAGTACATCAGATGTGATAAATTTTTTATGATTCGCACCACAGCTTGTAGACTCTCTAACTTTCACAAAGACCAAATAATATCCACTAATTTGGGTTATTTTTACCAAAGATATGTAGCAGTATAAATTGTGGGCAAAATTTATGAAAAAATTATAATTTGCAAAATGTTATCACAGAAACAAAGAAAAATGCGTTTTTTTTCAAAATTTTCGGTCTTTTTTCATTTATTTATAGCACAAAAAATAAAAACCCCAGAGGTGATCAAATACCACCAAAAGAAAGCTCTATTTGTGGGAAAAAAAGGACACAAAATTCATTTGGGTACAGTGTTGCATGACTGAGTAATTGTCATTCAAAGTGTGAGAGCACCAAAAGCTGAAAATTGGTCTGGGCAGGAAGGGTGTTTAAGTGCCCAGTAAGCAAGTGGTTAATAATAAAACTTAAGCTGTATGGAAAAATATTTACAATAATAAATTTGTACCTTCCAAATTATGGGCAAATAGAGACTGGAATAAAAGCCCTATCAGACGCAATGGAGAAAGCTGAGGGAATAGTAATTGTGGGAGGCGACTTTAATTTCCTGATGGATATAAAAAGGGACACTACAAATATTAATATGCAAAAAAAAAAAAAAGAACATTAAAATAAAGGAATTTAAAAATGTCTTGAGAAAATACCAGCTAACTGATATATGGAGGGCCCAACATCAAATGGAGAAAAATTATACATACTATTCAAATATTCACAACTCATACCACAGATTAGATTATTTTTTTGTAAATAGGGAAGGTTTAATAATGAAGCCAATATCAGAGATAGGGGGATTTCTATGGTCAGATCACGCCCCAATATATCTAGAGTTTGCAGTAATTGTGACAAAGAAAAGGAGTGGGATATGGAGATTGAATGATAATCTAATCAAAGATAATAAATGTGAGGTAGAGATACAACAAACTCTAAAAGAATTTTTAATAACTCATGAAGGAGATGAAACATCATTCCCAATTCAATGGGAAACATTAAAAATGTGTATTGAGGGGAATATTCATCAAGCATGGAGCAAGAAGAAAAAAAGAAAAAATATTGAAACAATCTCAATTGGAAACAGAGATTAGAGAATTAGAGGAGTTACATAAGAGGAGTATGAAACCATTTGATAGAATAAGATTAAAGGAAAAACAAATGGAAATGCAATCAATGCTTGATGAAGAGTCCCTACAGATAAGAGACAAAAATAGAACACAGTGGTATAAGTTCGGAAATAAATCAGGGAAAGTGTTGGCCCGAACATTAAAAAAGCAGCAACCCTTAAGTTACATAGAAAAAATTGTAAAACCAAATGGGGAAATGACATATGACCCAGTGGAAATATCTGAAACTTTTCATACTTACTACTCCAAGTTATATAATATAAAAGAAAATCAGGAATATAAGGAGAAAGGGAATAAGGGTGAGGCGATACGAAACTATATACGGGAAACAGCGGTACCCATGTTCTCAATAGAAAAAATTGAGGATCTGGAGCGTGAAATCTCAATAGAAGAAATAGAGCATGCAATCGCAGAACTTGCACTGGGAAAGAGTCCAGGCCCGGATGGGTATACCGCTAGATTCTATAAGACATTTAAGAGTTTAATCACGCCTATTCTTAAGAAAACATATAACTATCTCTCAAACACAGCCATTTGCAGTACAGAGCACGGAGGCCCATATCGTATTAATATTAAAGCCTGAAAAGGATCAATCAATTTGTAAAAACTATAGACCTATATCTTTGACAAACAGATATAAGAATATACTCTAAGATAATAGCGAGACGAATAACCGAAATTATATCAGATCATATAAATTTGGACCAAACGGGTTTTATGAAGGGTAGAGAAACAAGGGATAACATTATCAAGACATGTACACTGATGGAATACGCTCAGAGAAATGCCATCCCTGCCTGCCTTCTGGCTATAGATGCCGAGAAGGCTTTTGATAGGGTGGGATGGCAATTCTTGGAGGAAGTATTGAGGCAAATAGGAAAGGGACCTAAAATGCTAGATAGGATCACTGCATTATATAAAAACTCAAGAGCAAAAGTTAGGACAAATGGGATGTTGTCAGATTATATAAAGATATCAAATAGGACTAGACAGGGGTGTCCCCTATCCCCACTTCTGTACGTTATGATAATGGAACATCTTATGGAAGCTATAAGGGGAAATACGGATATCAAAGGGATAGAGGTTAAAGGTAAAGAATATAAGACGGCTGCATATGCAGATCTTTTATTATATATAACTAACCCTATAATTACAATACCAAATGTAATAAAAGAACTGGAAAGATTTGGGCAATTGAGCAACTTTAAAGTTAATTATGATAAATCTGAAGTAATGAACATCTCATTGGAAGAAGGAATGCAAAAGATAATACTAAATGATTTCCCCATTTAAATGGAAACAAGACGCAATTAAGTATCTTGGAATATATATTCCAAGTGACTTAAAACTTCTACAGGACATGAACTATAATAAAGCAATTTATAAGGTAAAAAAACTTTTAGGAAAATATGATACAATAACTTATTCCTGGTTAGGGAAAATAAATATTCTAAAGATGGTGATACTACCAATTATGCTATATATTTTTCAAACGGTCCCTATTATACCATCAGGAAAGATTATGAAGGATTTAAGAGAAGCTGCAGAAAGTTTTATATGGTCGCATAAGGTTCCTAGAATAGGAAGAGAAGTATTAATAAGAACAAAAAAAAATGGAGGACTGGCAATGCCTGACTTCTCCAAATACCTCCAAGCAGCGTCAATAATGAGAATTATAGATTGGCAGCATAATGCAAAAAATAAACAATGGGTAAAGCTAGAAGAAGATATAATAGGGGCTAGAATAAAACATCAACCATGGATAAAATCTAATTTAAGACCAGAAGAAAGGGAGTTACCCATTTTTGTAAAAACAACATAAAAAATTTGGGATGATATAATAAAAAAAGGAAATCTCTCCTCAATGAGTGGCCCTATGACCCCATTATTTGCCAACCCCGAATTTAGACCAGCACTAAAAAGCAAAACATTTCTTAAATGGAATATGGAGGAGCATGAGCGAATAATACAAATCCTGATAGATGGGAGAATGCCAACGTTTCAGGAAATGGGACATGAATATAATAATAAATGGCTGCAATACTCTCAGTTGAAAGCATATATAGATCCATTAATGATAAGTATTAATAGACAATTAACTGTATTCGAGCAAATAGTATTAAATAAGGATAAAGCGAATAAAAAAACTTTCTAAGATATACAATCTATTACTCCCCTATGGTGATATTAAAAAAATAGCAGCAGTGAATAAATGGGAGGAGGAAATAGGGAATGTGTTGACAGAGAAGGAATGGGAAGGGATATATGGAAGAATACATAAACTATCGGTAGCAATCAAGGACCAAGAAAAAAACTATAAAGTTGCAACAAGATGGTATAGAAGCCCAGTAGTAATGAATAGAATAAATAAAAGGAACCCTGAAACCTGTTGGAGATGCAAAATAGAAAAGGGTACTTTAGAACACATATGGTATAGCTGTTACAAGTTAAGAGATTTTTGGGGTAAGATAACAGAAATATATCAGCAAGTGACAGGTACTAGGATAAACAGATATAATGATAGTACTATTCTCTCTCACACCTAAATCATTAACACAGAAAGAGATAGAGTTTTTGCACTGTATGACTACAGCTGCAAAAGTTGTAATAGCGCGAAAATGGAAAAAGGAAAATGCTCCATTAATAATAGAGTGGAAATGTGAAATGAGTGAAACACACTATATGGAGAAGCAAATAAGAGAAGAAGGATATGTGGAGAATCCGATTTCAAAGCATTGGAAAAAGTGGGAGGAGTTTTGCACCTCAGGGATCCTTAAGGAATATTTGTAAGTGAGGAGCGATGGGGTAGGGGGGGAGGGATGAGGGCTGATTATATATATATATATATATATATATATATATATATTTTATTTTTTATTTATTTTTTATTTGTATTTTTTGAGAAATATGTAGTAGTTGATGGATGTTAGGTATGTTGATGGATGTTTTGTATGTTTTATAATTATAAAGAAATAATAAAGAAAGATTTGAAACAAATCAGTCTTCTTGGAGACCTTTGCTAGTGGTGCATCCAACTTGGGAACCTTGTTCCAAGGCTGGGCCGTGTCTTTCTCTAAGGGAATTCTGCATTTGAGACTGCTCGAAAAGAACACAGTCTCCTCTCAGGGTGCTCCCACTCCAGCAAGATCGATTCCACTAGAGATTTGTACACAGGGAAAACTCTGTATTTCTGAGCAGACCCCATCGTCCGATACATGAGGCCATGCTTAGAAAGCTGTACCGACTCCTCTCTGATCTCTAGGGTGTCATAGATCGCTTTTAACGAATCCCCCACATCGTCCAATGTCAATTTGTACCTGGACCCTCTGGAGTAATCTTCCTCTTCCTCAGAGTCAGACCCTGAGCCCACCTGGGAAGAGGCCAGCGACCGGGGCTCCCTCCTCCTATCTTCCCTATCCTCTTGACTGGGCTCAGACAGGGAGGGCAAACTTGCCACCCTAGATAAGGGCACAGAGGGACCCTGCATCCTATCCATAATTCCTCTAAACAATTTGAAGGTGGATGCAATCTCGTCTTTTACTGACGAAAGGATCTTCTGACACTCAGTCATGGAGTCATCCTTAGATAAATGACTGACACATTCGGGGGAAATCGCCTTCTCCCAATTGGGCCCAAGTTTTGTCCCACAAACAGCACACTTTCTCCTTGGAGGCTGTATCTGAGCTCTGTCCTGTGCTTTACCCTGAAAGCAAGAGAAAAGACAGAAAACAAACCATGAAATCCTGTTCCAAACTGTTGCCACCACTGTGCTCAGGGGAAGGAGAGAAGTGCCCAGCCCTTCACCTGTGGTTCCCCACCCAGGGAAAGGCCTTGGTCACAAGGACCTTATTCCCTCCCAGAGTAAGCCAGGGACTGCCCTCACCACACTTACCTGAGAGGTTCCGGTGCCAGAAGAACCGGAGTCAATCACCCGAACTGCTGCAGTGCCCTCCATGGCTCCTTAGTGTCTGTCACAGCCTCTGCTGGATCTACACAGGCTCCGAACGCCCAAGCGACACACGCTGTGCATGGAAACTGGAACCTTATTTTCCTGGCACCCTCCGATGAAGCGGTTCTGCCAGAAGTAGCATCACTTCCGTTCATTGGAATGCGGAAGCCCCTCCTCGGACACACGTACATTCGTAACCATACCTGGAACGGACGTCCCGCATGCCTCGTGGATGCCGTTCGTTCTTGGGAGCCGTACGTTCCTTTCCGATGAAACACAACGGCCGGACTGTGCGAAAAAAATGTAGGTAGGGAATCCGCCGCTCTTCAGAGGTCATATTCTCCCCGGGCTTGTAGGCAGCGGGGTACAAGCAGCCCTCTCTTCACTGCACTTAGACAGAGGGGCGCTTTGGGCAGAGGAGAAGGTACTTCAGAGGCTCCCTCCCAGGACAATCCTGGAACATGGAGCTCCCCAGGTTCCTCACATGCTTCCTTCCCGTCCAGCAGGAAACACAAGAATTGAAGGGGAAGACCTGGAGGACCGCCTTTTAACCATTTGGGTGAATGTGTTTCCTGTCCCGGAGGGAGGAGCCCTATGTCTCAGAGGCTCTCCTGGAAGACGATGAGAAAGAAACCTTTCTACTTTCCCATGGAAATACCCCACAGCAATGCAGGCTGTGTAGTATGCCATACAATAGGCTGAGAGCTTCAAGTGCATCATATGACACTGGGGGGCTCCCATTAAAAGCAAGGTTGTTGTATTATACCGTGTATGTTCCCTTTGTGATAAGCACTCAGGAACATGCATAAACATTTGGAATGAGTGGAGGAGTCTTAGGGTCATGAACATTTGTATACACAGTATATTGTGGACTGAATCAGTGCTGCCTCATTGACATGTTAACACTTTCATTACTGGGATAAGCAATGCCTTGATGCCCATGTCAAAACATAGTAGCATTCAGATGTATTGGTTATTTGACTATAACTAGAATTTCAGTACCAATACAATTTTGCACTGTTTAAAGTGGAACTGCAGTCTGCTCACATAATTTGTAATATTTGCCATTCTGAAGTTTCCCTCCAAACACTTTGCATATTATTTCATATATACTGTTATTCTGTACTTGACAAATATGCTGCAGAAATCTCCCTCCACTGGGTCTGTCTGCAACCATTTTAACTGTGGGCAGCTGAAGCAAGAGAGAAAAAGCTGTGCATGACAGAAGCCTAGGCTTTTTTCTAGACAAGAAACAGGAAGTCGGCTGTATAAAGGTATTTACTGGCAAAAATATAAATAAAATGTACTATCCAAAGTTAAAACAAGGGCAGAAGATTTGATAGATGGCAAGTTGAAAAAATGGCTGAAGGTCCGCTTTAACCACTTGCCGACCTACTCATGCCGATATATTTCAGCAAGTGGCATGTATGTCGCTGCGTCATTGTCGGCTAGCGGGCGCTTGTCACTGGAAAAATAAATAAATGTAATTTCAAAACTGATCGCAGCTGTAATGAATTGTCCGGTCTCAGTAATATATATCAAAACAAAATTAAAAAACAACATAGCTTCCCCCCGGTATGTTACCAGGCCCTTTGGGTCTGTTATGGATATTAAGGGGAATCCTGCGCCAAAGTTTTTAAAAATCCATACACCAGACCCTTATCAGAGCATGCAACCTGGCAGGCTGCAGCAAAAGAGGGGAGGACAAGAGAGGGCCCCCCCTCCGGAACCGGGAGGATGCTTTGGAGTAGCCCCAAAGCACCTTGTCCCCCATGTTAATGGGAACAAGGGTCTCATTTCCACAACCCTTGCCCAGGGGTTGTGGGGGTCTGCGGGCGTGGGGCTTATCGGAGTCTGGAAGCCCCAAGGGGACCCCCAGATCACAGCCCCCCCCCCCCATGTGAATTGGTAAAGGATACAATTTACCCCTATGAATTCACAAAAAAAAAAGTGTCAAATGTGTCAAAAATCCCGCATGCTGCACGCTTCTTCTCGATGACAGCTGTTATATAGCTGAGGGCGGGGCCACCCAGTGATGTAAACAAGTGACCCCGTCCTCAGCTATACAACAGCTGTCGAAGAAAGAAGTGTGCGGGAGCCTCCCATGGAGGCAGAACTGTCATTTTTTTTTTTTTTTTTTTTCATGGTTCATCTGGCAGAGAGATGAATTTACATTGCAGGACATGTTTATTTTTTAATAAAAGACTTGTCCCAAAAAGGGTCTTGTATGGATTTTGGGGGGGACCCCATGCCATTTTTTTACATTTTGGCGCAGGGTTCCCTTTAATAGCCATACAAGACCTGAAGAGCCTGGTATGTAATGGGGAGGGGAATCCCACATAATTGTTTTTTTAATTTTGGTTCGGGTTTCCCTTAATATTCACACTGTTCGCCAAATTTCTGAACAACCAAAGTTGGGCCCGAACCGTTCACCCATCCCTAGTGTAAACACACAAATCCCCGTGCTGTCAGAGGAGAGGAGACATATTGTTTGTTCCTAGTAAGTAGGAACAGCAACATGTTACCTCTCCTACTCAGTCTTACTCCACTACATTTAGAACAGACATTTAACCCCTTAATCGCCCCCTAGTATTAACCCCTTCCCTACCAGTGATATTTACAAAGTAATCAGTGCATTTTTATAGCACTGATCGCTGTATAAATGTCCCAAAACATGTCAAAAGTGTCCAATCTGTTGCAATACCACTAAAAATCACAGATCACCGCCATTACTAGTAAAAAAATAAAAATAAAAAAGGACATAAATCTTTCCCATACAGTAGATTGTAGACGCTTTAACTTTTGCGCAAACCAATCAATATACGCTTATCGTTATTTTATTTTTTTTACCAAAAATAGGTAGAAGAATATATTGGCCTAAACTGATGAAGAAAATGGTTTTTAAAAACATTTTGGGGATATTTATTATAGCAAAAAGGCGATCAAACAGCACCAAAAATAAAGCTCTATTTGTGGGGGAAAAGGGACACAAATTTTGTTTGGGTATAGTATTGCATGATTGCGCAATTACCAGTTAAAGCGACGCAGTGTCAAATTGTAAAAAGTGATCTCATCAGGAAGGGGGTTAAACCTTCCGGGGCTGAAGTGGTTAAAGCAGAATGTTCCATTTTTGGGTGGAACTTCGCTTTAACATAATTTTGATACAGATGGAGCAACAAAAGCTATTGCAAAGAAATAAAAAATGAACTGTGAACCTTTGTAATTGCAGTTTATAAAAGCTCTTGCTCCCTTCATGTAGCAGTTTCCCAGTGATTGAGTTTTATCTTACAGACCACTTACCTTTGCCTTCCACATAAGCCAAAGCTTAAAAATATCTACATGTCTACCACACTGGATTGTTTTGTCTCCAGTGTCATAGGTCACATCATATGATTTGTCTGGCTGGAAGAGATATTCGGCACACATCTGGTTACAGGCTTTCAGGAGACCCTGAAATAAGAAAAGTTAAGGATTTTGGAAGAAATTAGACATTATTAATAAAAAAAAAAAAAAAAAATCTGACTACATACAGTAGAATGAAAGAAGGAGAAAAGACGAATAATGTAATTTAGGGGGTATACAACGTATCCCATAAAATGCATTCAAGTAGCAAGTACAACATTAATCCGATTTTGTGAAATAATTCCAGATTCAGTAGAATTATACAGGAACATAAGGAAAAAAAAATAAAAAAATAAAAAAAATATCACACACAAACACACACACACACACACACACACGAAATGCAGCCTCTTTAAATTTCAGCCAGCACAGTGCATTTTAGGAAATTACCTTTTCTCTAATGAGGATCGCAGAGCACTGCAAGGGTACACCCATCATCTTGTGAGGATTCCAGGTTACTGAATTAGCCCTAATGAAATGATAGCTCACGTTATAGTGTGAGCACAGGAGGTATTAGTTAAAAATAAATTATATATATATATATATATATATATATATATATATATATATATATATATATATATATATATATATATATATATATATATATATATACACACACACATACATACATACATACATATACATATACACACACACACACATATACATATACACATACACACAAAAATTAACAGCAAAACCAATACAAGTGTCTAGTAAAACAGTTTCTGGTACCTTTCAATGCCATTCAGCTTAAATCTATGTTTCTTCGAAAGCAACAATCCCCCGCCCCAAGCTGCCTGCAATACAAGAAAAACAAACAAGCACATGCTGTCATATTAGGACAATTAACAAAATAGCAAGACTAATTAAGGGCTCAAATTACACTAGCACTCTGAAGAGCAGTCTGCATTGATTCAGTTTCAAAAGGTGTTCGACAGGCAGTGTCAACGCCTCACTGCCCGTTTTAACACCTCAAAATCTGCACCATAACACTGCATCGCATGTGGTTGCGGTGTGGCCAATTTCACTCGAATTGTTTGCCTTTGACAGGTGTAACCTGGTATAAAACCCCTCACAACCACCTATTTTTACCACCCCCAACATGTAAATTGGACTTTAAGGCAGTTTGGGAGTCAAGCTTCAGATTTCACTGTCCCCCCCAGCTTCAAAGGCAGCAGATGGGGGTATTCACAAGCTGTATTGCTTTGTATCATGGCAAAAATGATCACCCTTGTTGCACTGTAGTGCCACTGAACGTGACCCATTTACACAGATGTGGTGTAGCAATTACAGGGTTAAAAACAGGTGGCATAGTGGTGACATCTCACCTCCTCACTGCCTGTCAAAAGCATCTGAAAAGCAATCCGAATGCCAATCACCTTTCCTTTCAGAGGTGATCTTGTCGCACGCCTAAAATTTGTTTGTCCAAAGGCAAATCACTCAGTAAGGCTAACAGAATATTGTTTAGTACAACTAAAGAAATTCTAGCAGTGTATTGACAATCACACTCACTGCCAGCTGCATCTAAAGGTCCGTACACATGCTTTGATTTTCGGACGTCAGTTGTGTTTTGACGACCGATCGTCCGCAAATGTTACCGCTAGTACGGTGCTTTTGACAGCTAATTTCACTTTGTCAAACAAAAGCATGATGTGCAGATGAAAACATTTTTGTTGGATGTGAACTCAACGTCTGATTTTCGTTTCATTAGTACAGTTTTCGTACGAAAAAAAAAAAAAAAATTCCCAAGAGCAAGACTACACATGCTCAGAAATGAAATGCATACAAAACTAGTCAACGCGTTACGTCACTTCTGACGTATTCTGTCAAACGAAAATTCTCGTACTGTTAGTAACCTCTTCACTTTCAACATGAGACCAGCGTGCCACAAAAATCAGATGTTCTGTTGTCCAAAAAGCAAAGCGTGTGTACGAGGCTTTAGAGGCAGAACACATCTGAAGTTTTAATCCTATTAAAGAAAACAGAAAGGACACACAAAGGCCTTACATCAACATGCAGCCAGAGTCCATATTTCTCACAAATGTCAGCAATCTCTGAAAAAGGATCAAAAGCTCCATACACTGTGGTCCCAGCTGTGGCACTGACATAAAATGGAACATGTCCCTGCAAAAAAATAAAATAAAATCATATCGGGTAATGGAACACAAAAGCATTGCGCCCATTTCAGGATTACAAAGAAAGCACATCTTAGACATCTTGTATTGGTACTCAGATGTTAAATGTTTTTAGCAAAAAATAAATAAAAAAAATTGCAGAAGACACTACTGTGGTACAGACGTATGCAATTTTTTTTAATGTGGTCATGGCTTTGTGTTCCAAGGGTTGCCTCACCCATAGCATTAATGGGATTAACAGATCGATACTTTGTTTCTTAGTTCCTCACCTGATCTTTCGCCTTTAATATTTTCTCTTCCAAGTCAGACACAATCATTTTTCCTCTGAGCGTAAAAAAAAAAAAAAAAAAAAAAAAAAAAAAATCATCAAACATGGTTAGATTAAGCAGAAAAAACAAAAACACACTTTTTTTAATAAAATGTGTGATTCAATTACCCATTATTCATCTTTGCATGCTTACTTGCATAATGTGTGATTGTCCCAAGTAGATTAAGAAATAAGTTAACTGGTTGTGGCCATTGGCCATGCTAAATACAGCCAAAAAAAAAAAAAAAAAAAAAAAAAAAAAAGAACTTCACCACGGCACCTTTATCAATTTTTTTGGGTTTTTTTTAGAAGGGAGATTAGAAACATTGTCATTTTGCATTTATTTTGTTTCATTAATCTGCAGATCAAAGTAGAGTATTTGTTAAATTCAAAAGTAGAATTTGTGTTATTTTTTTATTATTAATTGTATTATTTGTTATTAAAAATTCATCTTAATCAAACCCCCAAACTACTTGCTCCCTCCTCTCCACTTTTGCCATTTCGTGCAGATTTTTTTTTTTTTTTTTTTTTTTTTTAATCATCTATATATAAAAAACTTGTTATGTTTAAAAATTGAAGGAATAAATAAAATAAAAAAATAAAAAATACACTTCAAGTTGTTAAATGATTTGTCTATGCATTACATATTTTAGGCCGGATATGAACAGAATTTGTGGCTGAATTTGCACCTGAACTGGTCCCAAACACGCACAGGACCATTCTGCAATCCGCTCCACGGTCGCTCCAGGCAATTTAAAGCCGGTCGCTTGCCTGTCATGCAAATTTGGAATTGGGTTTCCCCACACCCAAATTGCATATATGTGAACCCAGTCTTGTGCTTGCATTACTAAGCAAGCCTCGACACAAAGACAAAACTACATCAGATGATAGGTACGCCAAAATACTGCTATGCATGATCACAATAGAGTTGGAGACCAGTGCAACCCACTGCTAGGGAAGAATAGATTAATTTGAGCAAGTCAGAATTCATAGGTAGGAATGAGCTCAGGGGTGTTCAGACACCAGCCCAAATCCACCATAGCCGTCACACCAGGAAGCAATCAAAGTGGAACCACCAATCATAGGCAGCAGGGGCATTCCCCAACCAGCAGCTGAACATACAGTATACAAGGGACATGTATATGTGCAGCTACAGGATACGGAATGCCTCTACCACTTAGGATTGGCTATCCGCTTTGACCACTTCCTAACGGGATAGCTCAAGAGGGTTTGGACCCTTATCCAAACATGCAAGTTTGGGCCATGATTCCTAGGTGTGCTTTAACAGTAATCATCACCATCAAGTTGTTTTCCCAAAAAAGCAAAAAGCATTTTTACACAAGACTACAACCTAAGACATGGATCAATTCTGGACTTTATTTTTTTGGCCTCTGTGTCCCATTTGGGAGGAGATTACTCATAACTTCCTGTCCCATACCTAAAAAAACAGGAAGCGAGAGGAAATCCCTGCAAATTAAGGGAATCCCTTGGAAGCCCCCCTGGTCACCATAATTAGTGTCTCCATTGGCATATTTCCCTACTATTAATTTTCAAGGGACAACCCAAAATGTGAGATTTTATTTTACTTTCACCTAGAATGGCAAAATAGGACAAATAGAGATGGAGACTCTCCCTAATGGGGGCAGGGCACAGACAGCAATAAAAACCCAATATAGATGTTCTAGTCCATGTCTACTACTATGTCAAAACAACGTGTCATTTTTATCCTTCATAAAATTAAGCCAGAGGTGGATGGTGATCATTACCTGTGCCAACAGACTCCAATGCCTACTTTGTAGCCAGACAATCTTTCTCTAAGACAGCATATCTAGTCTCCTTGGGAAACAAGTTTCTGCTTCTATAGAACACTGGGTGCTCTTTTCTATTAAATTCCTGGCTCATAAGGGCTTATCGGACAATAAAATACTTTTTAAACCCAGGACACTGCATCCACTGTCTCCCACAGTACACAGAACATGGAAATACAATTTTAGTAAATATAAACTGCTAAATACCTTTTCTCAGTATATAGCAGTCTTGTGACTTCTATTAAGACCTGGTTAAAGCTTGTAGGAGTTGTTATACTGCACCGACTAAGCAATCAGGATGCAGGACCCCTGACTTGTCTGGACAGTGCTGATTGGCACTGTGCTGATCACATTCACTCTCCCAAGAAAAACTAGCAACATTCCAAACTGAGCATGTGCAGCCTGACTCTAAAATATGTCCAGATAAGAGTTACTGGAAGATCAAACAGCCTTTTGACACAATGCAGACAATTAACCTCTTAGGTTCCACAGGGAGTATAGCAAGCACACTTTACTGCAGATACAGACTGTTTTTATGGCTGGTTTAGTAACATTTTAGGAGTCAGGGCTTTTCAGAATGTTATTACAGAGTATGCGACTCTTGATGCCAGAGCCATGAATTTCTGCACATAATAAAATGCAAATTTCAGGCCTAGAGATTAGCTAAAAGCACCAAAATGTATACTGCTTAAAGCAGTAACCCTAAAGAATATCATAGTGGTAGTTTAGTTTTAATTTTTCATGTCACAAAATACTAGCACAGCGGTTTATTAAACCAATGTTTCCAGTAAAAAAAATACATTAAAAAGGTAATTTTATTTTGGTATACACAAAAACATATTACCAATACCAAATCCATGAAACCGTGACATACTAGGGTTCCCAAAATAGACCACAGGTAATAGGTTTTGAGTGAATCATGAATGATGGTTCCAGAATTGTTGCCTTCACTTGTGTGTGCAATACCCAATATGTGTAGCACAATGGTGGTTTCATATGCAGGGGACCCCTACATGTGCGGTTATATTTTTGTGTGTGTACATATGTCTTATCGCTTGGATTTACATCTGACAGGTTTTTTTGGCGCTCCTTCTGCCCAATCCCAGAAGCCTGTGTACTAGGCAAACTCATTCTCAAAATACAAAGACTTTGGTTAAATGGGCGGGGGGGGTTCGGCAGTTGTATGTACCCGGTATGGCTGCTGTGTGTGTGCGCGTCTGTCTCTCCTCTCAGAACCCCCATAAACATATTAGATGTAAATATTAGAGAGGAGTGCAGGAGATGCCATGCACCTCGTTGGACTTAACGCTTGCCTTCACATTTATCAGAGTGGATGAATTCCTGGAATTCAGAGGAAACATTAGAAGTTGAATATACACCTGTTTCCTTAAAAGCTCTTCAGTTACAGATTGTGCTTTATCAGCTTCTTACCTGGCTAGAGCAGCCAACAGTGCTGAAACCGGACTAGACATCTACCATAGCCACCCCAAGTACCAGGAAAAAAGTTTGGCTAAACCCAGGAAACATCAATGGGGTGCCACATTGCTTCACCCATGGAAGTGATCAGGTAGTTTTAGAACCACCTGAAATCATTTCCACATGAAGTGGCAGTCAGAAGTATGTAAATGCCTCCACGGTTCCCGATTTAAGCCGATTGGCAGCAAAATATTAAAGGGGTTGTAAAGGTAAATGTTTTTTCACCTTAATGCATTCTATGCATTAAGGTGAAAAAACATCTGACAGTGCCTGCGCCCCCAGCCCCCCCGTTTTACTTACCTCACCCCTTGAAAGTCCCGCGCTCGTCCCCCGACGTCCTTTCCACCGTTTAGCCTGGCCGCTGATTGGCTGGAGTGGATGGATGGAAAGCAGCGCAGCCATTGGCTCGCGCTCCTGTCAATCACATCCACTGACGCGGAGCTTGCATGAACGTGAGAAGCACCTTCGAGAGGAAGCCGAGACAGCCGCCAAGGGACCCCAGAAGAACAGGTTCGGGGCCACTCTGTGCAAAACTAAGCTGCACAGTGGAGGTAAGTATAACATGTTTGTTATTTTAAAAAATAAAAAAAATAATTCACTTTACAACCCCTTTAACTTTTGGATAAAGATTTTTCACATTTTATACTCAATATTTGATTGCTTTTTGCCTTTTCTGGATGCTCAATAAATGGTGCTGCATTTGATGAAAAAAAAAAAGAAAAGGGGAATAAAACCTTCTGTAGTATCCAACCAGACCTAACAAAGAATGAACTTTTGATGCAGGGGTTGGAATTTTAATAACACTGATCTTGATTATTTCAAGTTCTACATCACCATAGGCAAAAATGTATCCCAAGTATTCAGTCTCACTAAAGGCCGTGCACTCTCCTCTTGAACAGGCCTCTTTCCCACAACCCCGGCCTGTTGGCTAGGGTCTGTGGACAAAGTGCTTATCAGAATCTGGAAGCCCCCTTTAAAAATGAGGGGACCCCACATGAATGAGTAAGGAGTACATGTACCCTTTTATATAAAAAAAATAAAGTCCTAGAAAAAGACACCCAAACACCTGACAAGTTTTTTGTATTAAGAATAAACCCCCCCCCCCCCCCCCCCCCAAGAAGCCTCTTATTGTAAATCTATAGTCAGTTACTATACCTGCTAAATAAAATGGACCCAGCTCACACAAAATCAATCCCAGCAATACTCCTTGTCGAATGGCCACTTCCCAAGCTTTATAGAAAAAAGGGGCCAAGATAGTTGCGATGGCCATATTTGGTTAAAGGCATTGCCCAAGTATGTCCAGTGGCAATGTCCCTGCTATCCCCCTACCTTTGACTTGCATGACTGGGGTTTCCCAGCCATGCAAGTCAAAGGAGCTGGGACAT
The DNA here is from genome assembly GCF_037356315.1 of Lithobates pipiens. NCBI lineage: Eukaryota > Metazoa > Chordata > Amphibia > Anura > Ranidae > Lithobates > Lithobates pipiens. The sequence continues at coordinate 328,604,865 of NW_027507764.1, read as the reverse complement.
CAATGGCTGCTACAAATGTGGCATGTGCTAGCAGCCGCCCCTTCCTTAGCAATCATGGACAGTCGGAAGCAGTCATATAGAAACATTAGTAATGCCGCGTCTATTGGTGATGGTCGACGTCACACAAATGGGAGGTGGGGGAGGGAACCCTCCAACAGCCAAAAGTTTGGTCTGAGCCTAGGCTCTAACTGAATCATTGGCTAAGCCCCAATTAGTATACGCAGGTGTGTGTACCACAGTACTCTGATGCTAGCAGGGACGTAGGCCAGTAAAGGATGCTTCCCCCCCCCACTTTGAGCAGTCTTTCAGGGTAAAAAGTTTTTTTTTTGTTTCTACCTAGCACTGCAACATGTGGGCAGACTGCACCACTGAGGTAGGGAGTTTGCACCTAGAGGAAAGGTTAAAAACTACCAGCCATTTGGTCAGCTTTTCACACGTTGGTGCACAGGGTTTAATCCTATTCCGACCTCTTGGAATCAACAGACACTGCCATCTCCTCTTTCTCTCCCCCCTGGTTTTTAACAGTTACAGGATGGGCCCCACCAGTCTCTTGTCCCACTCTGGACACTTAATTCATGAATTCCAGGTTTGTGTAAAGAGTTTACCCCATAACATATGTTGAAGGAAGCCACCATTTGTACCTGTTGCAAAGCCTTGCTGCCATGACCACAGGGACAAAGCACACCTGTCCTCACATCTCACAGGTTCCCCATCACCCACTTCAACTTCAGACAGCTATTGGAACTTCTCTGTAGGCAAACACTGTGTATGGCAGTCAACTGTTTTGGTTTGCCAACATATGGTATATTTTTACAAATAACCAATGTAACCACACACACACACACACACACACCTTGGTGAGGCATAGGTGGGCGACCACTCAGCATGAGTGTCATTGCTTTGCAGTTGAAAAACATTTTAATTGGACAAAAAAGGGAAGCATGAAGTCATCATTCCACCTCTTCACCTCATCCACAGAACTCTTTGCATTCATTCAAAAATGCAAAGCATTATCTGAATGGTGCCCATGCAGAGTGGCCAACCTCCTGAATTGAGAATGCATCAGGCCATCCGCTCAGCAAGGAACATGGAAACAAGTAAAGATCCTTGAAGTAGTGATGTCTTAGTGATTTCCAGCTTCCAGGGGCAATAACCAGGCATGGCATATGCAGGGTCATACTATCCTAAATATGACTAATACTTTAGAGAGCGGTATGCTTTTTGTGATCCTCCAATATTGAGGCCAATTACTGAATTTAGTTACACACTCAGTAGTGAAATAAAATTCAGTATAATCCTCTGCAGTCAAAAGTATTTTAATGTCTCCCACCAGAGGCTCCACTGTGGAAGGAGTTTGTCCATGTTTTAAACCAGAAGCTCCAGTTTTTAGGTTGCTGATAAATGGTCATATTTGCCTGATATTCATGACTGTGCTCATGTAACTCATGAGTTGTGAGTTTAAGAACCACGGAAGCTCAATTTCTGTCAGTTTGGCATTACACAGTTAATGGCCTGCTCCCTTCCCTCCCCACCTCTGACCGTATGGTCTAGTTTACATCTTTGGTTAAGTGCAGTAAAGCTCGGTTAACACCTAAACCAGCCACAGATCACACAGCAACGCTGTCCATCCCTGTTCTCCATTTCAGGAACAAATCCAGGCAGAATCTTTACCTGAATTGGGCCCTGAACAATAGGGAAAGATGCAGAGTTTCTGTGCAGTGCGCTCAGCAGCTGCCCCAGAGACATGTGAACCGGCTCACATTCTCCTGCTATGCGAATTGGATGCGCGGAAACCTGCATCCAATTCACATAGGTGTGAACCCAGCCTAAAAGTGCACAGCAGAGCTGCATTTTTACTGCTCACTGCCAATCACTCCCGCTTAAGTTGCAAAAGCGGCAGGGAAAGGTGTACCCCCATGGCCTACTTGCCACTTGTCAAATACCCTCTAAAGTGCAATCCAACATAGATCACTATTCAAAAGGATAATGCAAGTGTAAAAAAAAAAAAAAGCCCATTTGGTAATTGAATAACCAAACACTACCTGGGAGGTGGTCGAATGCTTCCTTATGCCTGCTAGCACTGGGCATTTGAGGACTCCAAAAAGATGAATGCAACAGTGGAGCAAAGGAGAGCAAAAGGACTCATTCACACCAGTACACTGCCTCAATCTGTGTGTTATTGCAATGCAAATTTACTGTGCTGGTTAATTGTGAATGACACCCCAACGCACCTCCCCAATGCAACTGTTTTTGCCCTGCGAGGCATGGGAAATGCACTACAATGCATTGTCATGCACTGACCAAGCTTGCTGCAGGCCCAATTTTTACAAACACACTGGGGTGTTGGTATACCATTCACATAGTGTGTGTATAGGCACCCTAACTATGTAAACACACTGTGCAGACCACCCTGGTGTGAATGGGCCATTAGTGGTGGTGGGGCAGGACTTTTGAAAGAAACATTAAAATAAAGTTAAGTCTTGACAGTGTTTGTACAGGATTAAATCACAAAATATATCTTTACTTGGAAGTCTGACATTTTTTGACCTGGTAACTGAATTCCCACAGCTTATGCAGTTATGAAGTTATGAAGTCTGACTGCAAAATATTAAAGAATGCCTTTGAATATTTTTCAGGACAGGTTACATTTGCTGATTTACTTATACAAAACTACTAGCCGACTGCCAGTCATGTACACTGACTTCAAGACATGAATATTCCAATAAGTAGGCAGATTGGGCAAGCCATAAAAGTTAGGAGACCTAATGGGCACATGTGGAAAGGGTCATTGACTGAAGCACTGAAACCAAAGGGTCAGAATGACTGGCAAGCAAGATTTTCTGAAACAAAGGAAGCTTCACCGTTTGCCTACTGCCCATTTTTATCTAGTTTACTAGCATTTAAGCAGATCGACGTGGTCTTTAGGTGCTGCCCCGGCTGGGAGAGTTGGGGGTAATGCTTTGCCCACTCTCCTGATCTTTTTGCAGAGTTCCTTTGTGTCCAGCACACTGGCCCTGTACATATCAAAATGGAATAGTGGTCCGGTTCAGTGTGTATCCACAAGAGAAAACCGGGGAGCATGGTACAGCCTTGGGTTATGAGACACATAGTGGATGGAGATGGAAGAATCACACATGAATAGGGGGAAGGTCGCTGGTTATGGCCTGTAACAAAATTGACTTTTGGTTCGCCCTGAAGACACCAGCACTGGAGTATGCCTTGAAGGACTTACACTTGTGGGAGAGAGCCTGTGAAGGACTATAGCTACTGGAATGCCTATAGTTAATAGTTCAGGAATTAGGACTAATAATACCTTGTACTTATTTGTTGGACTGTGAACTTGTAAGTAAAGCATTGGAAATGTTGTCCTTGCCTGGTCTGAAGTTTTTAAAAGGGGTGTATTGCAAGTAACTGCCACACATGTAGTTCACAGAGTGGGTCTTAACAAATTGGGGTATGTAGACATCAGTATGGAATGAAGTACTGTGAGACATAAGTAGTTGCCAAGGTTAAACTGAAGTTTAACAAGCAGCCTGAATATAGCGTGTACCTGTTACAGGTGGAATGACCTCTAGTAACAAGGGAGATGTCGGCACTCCTTCCGCCAGAGGTCCGTCTCCCATAACAGGACTAGATTGCACCACAGAGGTTTCCCTATCATGTACAAAAGTATGGAAGGTTGAGTTTAAGCTGAGTGCACGTGTGGAGGTCCTGCAAAGTGTATGGCAGGGCCCACACCACTACGTGGGAGTAGAAGTGGAAAACTTTGGACAGGCACATGTAGGCATTGGCTCAGCGTGTCCCTCCTTAAAGCAGAAAATTAACCACTTTCAGACCGGACCATTTTGCTGGTCAATGACCAGAGGTCTTTTTACAATTTGGCACTGCGCTGCTTTAACTGGTAATTGCGCGGTCATGCAATGTTGTACCCAAACAAAATTTGCGTCCTTTTTTTCCCACAAATAGAGCTTTCTTTTAAAAGGTATTTGACTGACTCTGCGATTTTTATTTTTTGCGATATAAACGTAAAAAGACCGCAAATTTTGAAAAAAAATGATATTTTCTACTTTTTGTTATTAGAAAAATCCAATAAACTCAATTTTAGTCATACATTTAGGCCAAAATGTATTCAGCCACATGTCTTTGGTAAAAAAAAAAAAAGAGTCAATAACTGTATATTTATTGGTTTGCGCAAAAGTTGTCACATCTACAAACTAAGGTACGCTTTCTGGAATTTACGCAGCTTTTAGTTTATGACTGCCTATCTCATTTCTTGAGGTGCTAAAATGGCAGGGCAGTAGAAAACCCCCCCAAATGACCCCATTTTGGAAAGTAGATACCCTAAGGAAATTGATAAGAGGCATGTTGAGCCCATTGAATATTTTATTTTTTTGCCTCACGCGATTGAATAATAAAAAAAAAAAAAAAAAAAATGTTTTTTTTGTCTTTTTTACACAAAGTTGTCACTAAATGATATATTGCTCACACATGCTATGGTTATATGTGGAATTGTACCCCAAAATACATTCTGCTGCTTCTCCTGAGTACGGTGATACCACATGTGGTCGACTTTTTGGAATCCTAGCCGCGTACGGGGCCCCGAAAGCCAAGCACCGCCTTCAGGATTTCTAAGGGCATACATTTGTAATTTCACTCCTCACTACCTATCACAGTTTTGAAGGCCATAAAATGCCAAGATGGCACAAAACCCCCACAAATGACCCCATTTTAGAAAGTAGACACCCCAAGCTATTTGCTGAGAGGCATGTTGAGTCCATGGAATATTTTATATTTTGCCCCAAGTTGCGGGAAAATTACAAACTTTTTTAACCGCCTTCAGGTTTTCTAAGGGCGTAAATTTTTGACTTCACTCCTCACTACCTATTACAGTTTTGAAGGCCATAAAATGCCAAGATGGCACAAACCCCCCCCCCCCCCCCCAAATGACCACATTTTGGAAAGTAGACACCCCTAAATTTAGGGGTACACTAGTGAGACTCACAGGTAAAAAAGCACCTAGGCTGTCAGCAACTGTATCAAAACGCTACAAGAAAAACTGTTAGCGATCGCAGGGATCAGGCCTGACTCTGCAAATGCTGCAGTTATGTGTGTTGTGTTTTGTAAGTGACAGTGATCGATCGATACTGCACTTGGGTGGGCTGGTCTGGGCTTGGCGGAGGGGCTAAACGCAGGTGCTAGCAGGTATCTGGGCTGATCCCGCTAACAATGCGTTTTGGGAAACCTAAACTGCTGGCGACGCTAATATAGATCTGATCAGATACTATATTACTAAGGGAGGTGTATGCTTTGTGCGTGGGTGTTAGCGGTACTGGCACTAACCTGACGCTGCCTGGGGCGACGCAGACCTTATCTGACCCTCAAACTTATATCACCCGCCGGGTGATCAGGGGGTTAAACCTTTATTAGGTAATAAATGGCGGGTGCCCTGAAACTATAAAAAAATAACTAACCAACCAGCGTCACCTGTAACAGTTATATGGTGATCACTGGTGAAAGGGTTAACTAGGGGGCAATCAGGGGGCTTTATGCGGTAGTATATGGGGGTCCCTGGCCCTATAAAAAGCTGCGGCGAACCTAAATACCTACCTGCCTAACTAGCGTCACCTGTGACACTAATACAGCGATCAGAAAAACGATCGCTTATTAGGCTGGGTTCACACTGGAGCGATGCGGGAACGCCACGAATCCGCGGCGGGTTCCCGCATCGCATGCCTCCCGGCGGCAGTTCACACTGCCCTATGCGAACTGCTGGGAGTGTCAGTGAAATGTTAATGACACCCCCAGATCAGTTCGCATATCGCAGTGCGATCTGCAAACTCGGATCGCATGGTGTGAACACCCATGCGATCCGATTCTGCTGCGGACCAAAAAAAGGGTCCCGTGCGAGTTTGTGGCGGGTGCGGCGCGAATTCAGCCATACTGTCTGTATGGCTGAACTCGAATCACACAGAGATCGGATGTGATTTGCACTGCAGTGCGGTGCGAATCACATCCGTTCTCATAAACCGCTGCAATGTGAACCCAGCCTTAGTGACACTGGCGACGGGGGGTGATCACGGGGTTAAACCTTTATTGAGGGGGTTAAGGGGGTACCTTAGAACTAAAGGGGGCTAACCCTAACTGCCCCAACAGTTATTACAGTCACAAATGACACCAATGCAAAAAAAAAAAAAAAATGCAATTGGTGTCACTGTGACTGGGGGGGCAGGGGTGATTGGGGGGTGAAGGGGGGGTGAGAGTGTGCCTGGCATGTTCTACTGTGTAGTGTAGTGTTGGTGCAACTCACCGATCCTCTCTCCTCGGTGCCGGAACAAAAAATACCGACACGGAGGAGAGATTACATCACTTCCTCTGCCTGTGTTTACATTACAGGAGAGGAAGTGATGTCACGCCTCACTTCCATTCGTCAGGAGCGATCGCGAGGGAGTGGCCATGAACGAATGGCCGCCCCCTCATCCCGGATCGCTCCTGAACGGATACCGACCGCCGCTGGCACCGGGGGGGGGGGGGCCCCACCCGCGGGAAGGCAGGGACGTACAGGTACGCCCATATGCCTGCCCGTGCCATTCTGTCGACGTACATCGTCATGCGGCGGTCGGCAAGTGGTTAAGGTGTACATAGTCACAGGTAACCTAGAGTTAACTGGAGAACAGTTACAGTGCCAGTAAACATGGTGTAGAGGTCTGCCTTATGGTCATTTCCCCCACAACGGCTTCAGCCTTGTCCCAGAGCATTGGTGAAAACTACATAAAAACAAAAAGATACCGTATGTGTGCATTTCAAAGTGCCTAACTAAGCCCAGAAGAAGCAACGTGGGGTAGGCCTCACATGGACACCAAGTACTGGGTCATAAGTGAATAGGAAACATGGATATGACCAACAACCACACTGTTACCCCTGTAGGCCCAGGCCCCACCCACCTGCAAGCAAATGATCCAATACTGCTAAACCGAAATGTGGTTAATCTGTGGCCTGTCAACATTTACTCAAAATGTAAATAAACACTATAGTAACAGTCCATTCACACAGGGGCAACACGACTTCCAGCGAGACTTTGGGAGGCAACTTGGACATGACTTGAGTATGAATCACAGCATGAATTGAGGCAACTGACAAGGCAACTTGAAGTTGCCTCCAAGACAGGGGACTTTGCCAGTGGCCAATCACATAATCAGCTCTGTGGGAGGGAGGGGTTTGCCTAGAAAACCATTTACTTCCTGGAAAGTTGCTTCAGTTAAGACAAGGCATCTGACTTGGAGGCAACTTCCATTGAAATCAATGGGTACAAGTTGCCTAGAAGTCAGATTGAAGTAGTACAGGAACCTTTTCTGAAGTCAGAGCGACTTCGGTAGTGTACATTAAGACGGCTCTCATTCACTTACATTGATGTTGCACGACTTGAGTCAACTTTTGACGACTTCAAGTCAGATCCAAAGTTGCCCCTGTGTGATTGGACTCCAACATTCAAAGTTAGCGTTTTTTTAGGGGAATGTTTGAAATAAGTTGTATCTGTAAACTTGAAGCCAGGCATTCCTTTCTAAGCACCGCTAGCATTGTTTAATTAGTGGTTTCTTACTTATTGGAACATTTTGGCATACCATCATGTTTATGTATTCTACTACTGTTCTAAACCCTTATGTCCTGTGTTTTCTCATCTGCCTGGAGCTTTTTTTTTTTAAAAGATCAAAGAAAATAACATTTAACAAAGATGTATTCTTTGTTTTTACATTTTACTTTGAATAGCAGCTCCAATGTGTAAAAAAAAAAAAAAAAAAAAAAAAAAACCCACCATACTCCTTTAGGAAGTTGCCTCCAAATAGTTGCGATAAAGACATTGGAAGAAACCTGTTGGGGCTCAAAATCTACACTGCCATTGCCAACTTTCCTTTGACAGTGGACATTATGGGGGTTGTCACGTTCATCTTTTCCATACCATTTGGGTAGTCAGAGTGTTTGAGTAAGAAGAAATTGTTACATTTCAGAGTGTGGTGTACCCTCAGTTGTAAGTATGGAAGTAAACAGTCAGTCTTACCTGGCGTTGTAATAACATGGGTGTATATCTGTTGTGTCATTACACTAGCTATATTCTGGTCTCATATTGCATAAACAGATTGCAGTACAAGAAATGAGGCCATAAAAACAAGCCAGAGTCACACCTCCCATAGTGTGAAATCCTTGGTAACAGGGTATCAATAACAGTCAGTTAGCATCCCCAGACTGAATGCACTGATTAGCACAGGCTTCACCTTTTTATGGTTGAATTATGAAAATCCCAAAAAAAGAGTCTACTGCACCAGCCCTGGATAGAGCCTACACCCTTTTTTACATGGATTGATTTTCAGACCTATGCATATCAGTTGTTAACACACAGTTGTTGCAACATTTATAAAACTAGGCTAAGCTGAAATGCCAAGACAGACATTTTTAACAGCATTGGTTAAGTTTAGATCGTGCTTTTAACTTTACCCACCTCAATACAGGGCACATTCACCCCCTTCCTGCCCATGGATTAGAACACCTGCCAGGTTTTTATTGCTCTGTGGCTTGCCTTCACACTTGTCCTGTTTACCTTTACTGCTGAAAAGTGAAAGTAAAAGAATCCCACATTTGAGTTGCCGCTGTAGTGTCATTTTGCTGCCTATCACAGAATGCTACGGAAGTGACGTTGTCGCCAGAAATTTAGCACTGCACATGCGCGATGCGTTCTAAACACTTGCGCCATGCATTCCAAATGATTTGAGATAATGCAGACCAGTGAAACCGTCAGATAATGTCAGAAGTGAGGGGAGGTAATCCCCTCCCTGAGCCACAGTTATCTGTTCTCTCTCCGCCGCTCTCTGCTCTGTCTAAAGTTAATGTCACGATTACCTCCCCTCACTCCCGTGACATTATCCGACGGTTTCACTGAACTACATTGTCGGAAATACTCTGGAACGCATGGTGCAAGCATTTGGAACGCATTGCGCATGCGTAGTGCAATATTTCTGGCGGCAACGTCACTTCCGTAGCATTCTGTAAGGGCAGCAAAATATGACACTACACCGCCACAACAGTCAGAGTGGGGATATCTTCCAATGAGAATTCCCTCATTTTAGAGGGATTTTCATCTACTTCCTGTTTTGACTATGGAACAGAAAGACAAAGGGAATCTCCCTCATGTGACACAGATGGGGGGAACTTACCAGGGGTTATAACCCTCCCATACTATAAAACAAACAAAAAAAAACACCACATTGTCAATTTATAAATAAATAATAGAGCATACATCCATGATACCATTTATAAAAACAGAAATTTTAATGCTTACCTCTCTATAATTTTGCCCACCCATGACAGCATACACCTGGTTGGTTGCACTGCCCACATTAAACCCACAGGACAAATACATCTCTAAAAATGAAAGAGACGCCCCATCCTATTCTCATAACTAGACTCAAACCTGTCTTGCAGGTCATCTCTGGAGAGACTTTTGCCCATGAACAAATATCTCTCGTTGAGTGTGCATTCACTTCCTGAGGGACAGGAAGACCACTAGCCCAGTAAGCCTCATGTATAATACCAACAATCCACCCGGCTATTGTGCGCTTTGATGTTGCTTGTCCTCTACCCAATCGACACCACAAATCAATTAGCTTTATGGAGTAGTAAATTAACAGATGTAGGACCTTAAAGCCTGTGTCACATCTAATTTATGCACATTCCACTGAAGGATTTAAGGCCCACATGGTGTTCATAACGGCCAAAAAAGGCTGAGACAGACCTTCAATGTGTTACGGCCCAGTCTCAAGTCTGGACCTGCTTGGAGAAATTGTACAATATACTTTTGGTCTTAATGGGTCAAAATTTTGTGCAAACTCCAGGAATTTCTGCCAAATCCTGTAATAGGTGTCATTTGTGACAGTTTCCCCCCTTGCTTGAGTTTTTATAACTTGGCTGGAACGCCTCACTCCTCCTGGTCTCCTCCGCACAACTTCAGTGTGTCAGTAGCTCTAGAAGATTTAGGAGGGGGAGAGATTCGTAGAGGTACAAAATGTGAAACTAGGGAGAACCAGGCTCTCCCTATTCCAAAAAAGGAATTATTGCCATTATCACTCTCTCCCTGAGGTCGTTTTAGAAAACATAAGATTAGCAGTTCTGGAGGAAAGGCATAAGCCAAATGGAAATTCCATGGCTCAGCTAGCATAGCCACCCCTACTGACCTCTGGCAGATGATATCTCTTGGAAAAAGTCGCCCGGCTGAACTGCTAGAATTACTGGTTTCAGCGACTCCATCTTGAACCAGTCTATGAGAATTAATTTGTTTGATCTTTTTAGATCCAGCACCAGTATCCAACCTCCCATCTTTTTTCACACTAGAAAAACCTGGAGAATAAAAGCCTGAGTATCTCTCTGATTCTGAAACAGGCTCCACCGCTTGCTGGAGAATGAGAGAGACTGTACATTCTGCCATAGTATCTCTGTCTTTTCTACTGATTTGGAAACCCTGATTGGAAGAAAGGATATTCAAGGTGGCTTCCCCTTGAACTTTCAAAAATGCCCTGCTGGATGGTGGAGACCACCCGCTGATGAGGGAAAGAGCCACCCGAACTACGGCTCCATGTCTGAATGGACACACAGAGCTGCAGCTCAGCTTGGGTGCCCCATAGCAAACTGCTTGCTGTGGGAGCAAGCAACAGGAGGGAGGGGCCAAGAGCACAGAAGAGGGACCCGATAAGAGGAGGATCTGGGCTGCTCTGTGCTAATCCCTGCAACAGAGCAGGCATGTATAACGGGTTTGTTATTTTTATAGAGAAAAAAAAAAAAAAAAAAAAACACCCTTTACAATCACTTTAATTCTAGATTGTCAGTGTTAAGTTATTGTTTATACTAGAATTATGTGACAAAGACTTAGAGCCTAAGGGCCCAGACTACCCCAGCAGATCTGGTGGATTGGGCGTGTAACAGCTCAGGGAGGTGGCATTTGTTTTAAGCATAAGTGAAAAAAAAAAAAATTACAAAAACCGTTGGTGAAGATCAAATCATAAAGTGAAATACATACAAGTTAAACAATGTAGCAGCTGTCTTAAAGGTCCAAGGACCTTGAGATATCAGAGGGATACATATAACAGTGCTTGCAGACTATGACTAAGTGCAAGTGGAGAACCATAATAAACATAACACAAAAAGTATATTTTAAATAAAGTGCCAAGTGCTCCACAAATAAGGACGGTGTCGTATCACACTCCTCGTGACCCCACTCAAATAGCATGGACCCACAGCTTTGCAGTTTGGGGTCAAAAAGGAGTATACTTGTGTACAAGCCAGATAGATTTCTCTGGAGCCTCTCACAATAGTGGTTTTCATAGATGTTCAAAGGTGGTCAATCGTACTCATATGCTGGAAACAGGAGCGAATCATGAAGAACTGTTAAAAATGGAGAATGTGCTGGCTAGGCGCTTCTTACAAAAAACCCAATTCAAAACAGATTAGTATGGAGCTCCGGGTGAGCAGCTAATTGAGTGCGTTCCATGGAAAGCAGAAGTTGCATCAATGGTTGAGCAGCCGTAAGTGCGCCAATGCATTTCGCCCCTCCTCCAGGGCATCATCAAGGACATGAGTACGATGAACCGCCTTTGAACATCTATGGAAACTACTATTGAGAGGCTCCAGAGAAATCCATTTGTCTTATACTCGATCCCATTGATCTCAGCACTTTTAACCCCAGACTGCAAAGCTGTGAGTCCATGCCATTTGGTGAGTGGGGTACAGGAGGGGAGTGACACATGACACCATCACCATCTATGGAGCATCAGCACCATTATTGGAGCACTTAACACAAAAATTATATATTAAAAAGTGTACTCTTTATAATGGTTATCCACTTTCATATAGCCATATTCCCCATACACACGGTCGGAAATTCCGATCAGATAATGTTGTCGGAAAAGCCGATCGTGTGTGGGCTCTAACACACTTTTTCTGTCCGAATTTTGACAGTAAAAGTTTGAGAGCTGGATCTAAAATTTTTGACAAAATCCGATCAGACTTTTTCCGATCGTGTGTAGAGAATTCCGACGCACAAAGTGCCACACATGCTCAAAAAAAACTTGGGGACGAAAGCTATTGGCTACTGGCCTCTATGTAGTCCCGTCATACGTTTTGTACGCATCACCTCGTTCCGAACGATCTTATTTTCCGACAACTTTGTGCGACTGTGTATGCAAGACAAGTTTTGGCCTAAATCCGTCTGAAAAAAGCAGACGGAATGTCCGATCGTGTGTATGGGGCAATAATCTGCAAGTGCCGTTATATTTCTCCATCTATATCTCAAGGTTCTAGCACCTTTGTGACAGCTGCTACAATATTTAACTTGTATTTATTTCACTTTATGATTTGATATTCTGTTTTTATATTTTTCACTTTTGTTTGAGCGTAGGCTTTTGTAACCAAATTCCTTATCCACCATGCAATGGTGGATTTTTGAACCAGGGTGCCCCTTAGGAGATCCTGTGGGAAGAACAGGAGGAGCAGAGCATAGGGATGGTATAGCAATTTACTCCATGAGATGGAATAATCAAACTCCTTTTGGAAGAAAAACATAGTCTTGAGTTTAATACAACCTTGTCATTATGAAGTATGAACATAAGCTCTTTATGAACTATGCTCAGATCAAGCAAAGCAAGAGTTACAGATAGAAGTCTTCCTGGAAGAATCTTTTTGTTTTCAGCAAGGTAGAAATCACAGATTCAGCAACTTCCTATATCAGTTAAGACCTAGCCAGGGTGGGCCTTGGGATAACAGATATGGCCTGTTGGGAAGAGACCAGGGGTCATCGAGTAGGACTGTGTATCGGGTTCTTTTGGTCCAATTTGGTGCAAGAATAATCAGTTTTCCTCTCCTGCTCTATATTGTGGACCAAGTACAGTAACGTACTCAGAGGAAAAAAGGCATAAGTTAGCCTGAACTGAGACCAAGGAATACCTAGAGCATCTGAAGCCAGAGCTAGGGGATTTCTGGTTTTGGATACAGGAGGAGTTTTGTATTTGGATCATAGAATAGCCACATCCAATGCACTCCCACATTTGGCATAACAGACTGAACACATCTAGCTGGAGAGACCATTGCCCCAGTCCAAGCAGTGGCAGCTTGAGTTTGTCCAAATGACAGCTGCCCACTGGATTTGGACCAGAGAAATGGTTTATATATGCCACTGTTGTGACATTGTCTGGCTGCACACAAATTAAGCATCTTTGTTGGGATGCAGATCGGACCCTGGGAGCTCCGCAGTGTCTTGTTGTGGCTTGCCTCTGTGCCACCTGAGATGCTGGAAAGCTCCCTGCATGATCCCTTCAGACAACCTTACCTTGTATCTTGGTTTCTAAAAAGAACCTTGATCACTCTGCTCCTCCTATGAAATGCCTCTTTAAGCCATGTTTCTACACTTGCTGTTTGCCAGATTATTGTTCTCTTAAGCCAATATCATGCCCCTTTCACTCCTACTGCCATCCGCATCTTCACTACCACTATTTACTGACTATTAGACATGTGCAGAGTAAAATATTTCGTTTCGGAATTTCGTTTTCGTCCGAAAACTTAATTTATTTAGTTACTCCCGAAATTCGTTTTATTTATTTCGTTTTTCGTTCAAAAATTGCATTCGTCCGAAAATCCACATGAATTACGGTCGAATCTGTCTTTGAAGGCTTATGGTGTCTGTCGAATGTATAAAGAAGATTCGACGGAGCTAGTATATAGCATACTTTAGAACCCTATTAAAGTCTATGGGACTCCAACGTTCAAAATCTAAAGTGCTAATTTTAAAGGCCAATTTGCAAGTTACTGTCCTAAAAAGTGTTTGGGGACCCGGGTCCTGCCCCAGGGGACATGTATCAATGCAAAAAAAAAGTTTTAAAAACGGCCGTTTTTTCGGGAGCAGTGATTTTAATAATGATTAAAGTGAAACAATAAAAGTGTAATATTCCTTTAAATTTCGTAGGGGGGGTTGTCTATAGTATGCCTGTGAGGGGGCTCATGTTTCTGGTGCTTAGAATTGTCCCTGCACAAAGTGTCATTTATGCAGGAAAAGTCCTTTAAAATCACTCGCAGCTATTATGAATTGTCGGCTCCCGTAATACAGAGAACACTCATTGAAAGTCATTGATAAAAATAAAAAAAAAATAAATAAAAAAAAAAGCGTGGGGGTCCCCCAAATTCAATTACCAGGCCCTTCAGATCTGGTATGGATATTAAGGTGAACCCCGCGTCAAATTTAAAAAAAAATTGACGTGGGGTTCCCCCTAAAAATCCATACCAGACCCTTTATCCAAGCACGCAACCTGGCAGGCCGCAGGAAAAGAGGGGGGGCGAGAGAGCGGCCCCCCCCCTCCCTCCTGAACCGTACCAGGCCACATGCCCTCAACATTGGGAGGATGCTTTGGGGGTCTGTGACCCCTCAAAGCACCTTGTCCCCATGTTGATGAGGACAAGGGCCTCATCCCCACAACCATGGCCGGTGGTTGTGGAGGTCTGCGGGCGGGGGGCTTATCAGAATCTGGAAGCCCCCTTTAACAAGGGGACCCCCAGATCCCGCCCCCCCTGTTTGAAATGGTAAGGGGGTACAAAAGTACCCCTACCATTTCACAAAGAAAGTGTAAAAAATGGTTAAATAAAACAAACACACTTTTGAAAAATTCCTTTATTAAAAATAAAAAAATAAAGATTCCAGCGGCGGTAATCCACTCTTGCTATCTATCCAGCGACGGACGGTCATCTCTCCAGCGATGGCTCATCTCATCCAGCGCAGCGAATCCATCCTTCTTCTGTCTCCGTGGAGGAGACACTGCAAGGATTCCGGCGGCCTGACGTTTCTTATATACGGTGGGCGGGGCCACCCGTCACCTGACCCCGCCCCCCTCTGACGCAAGGGGAAACCCGGGGTTCCCCGTGACGTATGGGTGACCCCGCCCCCCTCTGATGTAACGGAAACCTGCCTGTGTTACATCAGAGGGGTGCGGGGTCACCCATACGTCACAGGGAACCCCCGGGTTTCCCCTTGCGTCAGAGGGGGGCGGGGTCAGGTGACAGACCCCCAAAGCATCCTCCCAATTTTGAGGGCATGTGGCCTGGTATGGTTCAGGAGGGAGGGGGGGCCGCTCTCGTCCCCCCCCCCCTTTTCCTGCGGCCGGCCAGGTTGCGTGCTCGGATAAAGGGTCTGGTATGGATTTTTAGGGGGAACCCCACGTCTTTTTTTTTTTTTTTGACGCGGGGTTCCCCTTAATATCCATACCAGACCTGAAGGGTCTGGTATGGATATTAAGGTGAACCCCGCGTCAAATTTAAAAAAAAATTGACGTGGGGTTCCCCCTAAAAATCCATACCAGACCCTTTATCCAAGCACGCAACCTGGCAGGCCGCAGGAAAAGAAGGGGGACGATAGAGCGCCCCCCCCCCCCCTGAAGGGTCTGGTTTTGGATATTTAGGGGGAACCCCACGTCAAATTTTTGCTTAAATTTGAGGCAGGGTTCCCCTTAATATCCATACCAGACCTGAAGGGCCTGGTAATTGAATTTGGGGGTCCCCACGCTTTTTTTTTTATTAATTTTTTTTTTTTTTTATCAATGACTTTCAATGAGTGTTCTCTGTATTACAGAGGCGACAATTCATAATAGCTGCGAATGATTTTAAAGGACTTTTTTTCCTGCATAAATGACACTTTGTGCAGGGACAGTTCTAAGCACCAGAAACATGAGCCCCTTCACAGGCATACTATGACAACCCCCCAGCTACGAAATTTAAAGGAATATTACACTTTTATTGTTTCACTTTAATCATTATTAAAATAACTGCTCCCGAAAAAACGGCCGTTTTTAAAACTTTTTTTTGCATTGATACATGTCCCCTGGGGCAGGACCCGGGTCCCCAAACACTTTTTAGGACAGTAACTTGCAGAATCTTTTCTCTCTGTCAAATCTTTTTTCTCTGTCGAATATTTTCTCTATATAATCTTGGACTAATAGAGGTAAGGTTAGGCACATTCGACCACAGGTTCTATAGACAGATTGTTACTGTCAGAGTCATGTCGAATCTCCTATTCTATATCGAACTGTTGTAACAATGAAAACGAAAATAAAGCATTTATGTCGGATCTTTCGTTTTTCGGATTTTGTGCTTTCATTATCGTTTGTCAAAACGAAAACGAAAATAGCTGAAATTCGGACGAAAATGCATTCGGACGAAAACGAATGCACATGTCTACTGACTATGCTTCTGCTTGATTTCTACCTGCTACCAGACCCCAGCCTGCTCACTTCCTCATGGGGAGAGCCCAATAATTGTAACCTGGTAATAGCATTTTTTTTAAATGAATAAAAATAAGGCCATAAGCTTATATCAAAAAACCACACACAATAAAGCAGGAGTTCAAATCACATCATTGTTACAAACATAGCAAGAATAGTCGAGGAGCACTCAACCAAAGTGCTTGAGATTACATATACAAGATCAAACAAACAAAGTATAGGCTATACAATACCCCTGTAATATAACAAAACTCACCAGCATCGTAACAAAGAGCATTAACCGTCTTGCAAGCTATTATGGTTTGAATTGTGGATCATATAATATGAATATGCTTTGTAATAAAGTAATGCAATAATTAGAATGGCCTTCCATATACTATGTAATTTTTAAGGCCAATAAACACTGATAAAATGAAAGAGCAAACGGTACATGTACTTATTTGCCCATCGTGTAAACCTTGTCCAGAAGAAAGAAAAAAAAAAAAAACCCACACACACACACTAAGAGCAGAGAGAAACAATTGCGCTGAAACCACATGATCCCGAAAGGAGCACGCTGGTTATTCATTGTCCTAATCCAGTTGTAGCTGCAGTTTGACACACAGAAACAGTAGCAAGAGCTGGTTGCAGGTCTGGGTCTGCTAGGTTAAAGAGGTTTTCTCAGGAACATGGTGGCAGCTGTCAAGGAAAGACATGCCATTTGGCTAATTGGTGCATAGGTATGCACATTCTTTACAGTACAAGACAGATGGCACATTTGTCCACACGTACATGCACATCCACTGCTGACAAATGGCCTCAACCTGAATGCTTCACTAGTTTTTTGCTGTATGGTCTGTTCAGGCTTGTTTCAGTTATCCAGTCCTGATGCACATCCTTGCTCCGGTTACCGATTTGGCTTCCTCTGTCAGGGCTGGCTTAGCCCTTCCTTCTCTGGGCTGGCTGCTCAGCTGTCGGCTAATTGCCAGCTCTCTTCTCTTTCCACAGTTACCAGCTGTTCCCGATGATACTCATCTGACCTGCCTATTTAAAGCCTTCCAGCTCACTTTTTCATTTGCCTTCGCGTTGGTCACATCACAGGGAACCATCTTCTGCTGTTTGTTTCAAGACGGGCTTGCCGACATCCCACCTGGCTTCTTATCCTGCTTGCAGTTGCTCTCCTTGGATCCCCGACTTCCGGCCTGGCTGATTACCCGATCTGGTTAATGAACTTTGGACTGGCTGACTACCTGATCTGGCTACTGGACTCTGGCTATGCTTGACTACGTTTTTTTCTATTTACCTTTTATTTTTATTAATAAACAAGTGTGATTTCATTGTACTTCAGTCTCAGTCTGTTTCATGGTTTCTGACACTCTGACTTTGCTCTCGAATTTCCCTTACCTGCATGTTTGGGCAGTCTGCCTTTGTTACAAGCCCTGGCCTAGACTACAGACCATGCTTTTGCCTAATAACTCTTTAGCTCACTGCCAGATTGTGGTCGAAGTCTGCCTGGTTTTGACTTGGATTCTGCTTACCACCTGGAGTTGGTCCATTCTGCTGTCACTTAGCGGGTGTAGGACCTCACTCTGCCATCAACTGAACTTGGTGCATCACCAACTGTACCTGTGCTCATCAGATACCAGTGCTCCCAAGTTTCTGCGCACAGTGTGTACACCTTAGCACTTGTGCTTTCCCTTCCCCCCTGCAGTCCCTTTCTCAACATCCAGGGGTATTCAGACGGGAAATGTGCAAGAGGCCACCCTCGTCATTTCAAGCTCTGCATACGGGTATGTGACAACTTAAGAGGTGCTCATGTTTTCCATTAGAAAAGTCCTAAAATTAGTTACATCTTCAGTAGGTACTGTGAGGTTTGTTTAGGACAAAGATAGCAGGTCAGTTACAGAAATAGGCAGCTTTTTTCAGTGAATAGCATCCAAAGACTTTTGGGGAGTGAAAATCCTTCTAGGAGTGACCCAATAGTCATTGTATGCTCATAAAGAAAGAATGAAGGAATGTTGTGGAAGTTTTTATAAGTCTTTGTGCTCAAGGGGGCATATGGAGATCAATAGTCAATCTGCATTATGCCCAGGCTTTTGCAGACAGAGGCAATAATCATAGGCATGAATAGGGGATGTGCCAGGTGTGCCTTGGCTCCCCTGCCCTGCAGTGCTGCCCGCTTCCCTGCTCTCCTCTCAGCTGATGTAGGGATGTTTCAGGATGGAGATTGGCGTGGGGGGGGGGGGGTGGGCTTGGACTTGTCATTGTGTTCTTCCATATCTGCAGGATAGTGAACCATTTACTCAGCACAGAGCACTTGCCATTCATTCACTGTCCAGTGCAGCTGAGGCTGCAGAAAAAGACATAAGTGTTTGAGATTTGGGTTGCACACCCTAATGCAATAGGTTGCGCACACCTATGGCAATAACCTTTTCAATAATAGCGAGCACGTTGTGTGAAGTTTCCTCTTCACTATAGTGACAATGTGGGGGAGAGAAGACTTTTGCAGCCTCATCCAATACTGCCTCAATGTCAGTTTCATTCCCCTCTCACCCAGCCTGCTCTGACTGGCATAAAAATGGTCCAGTTGACCAATGGGAGAAGGAGGGGCATTTCCGAGTTCTGGACATAGATGGCTGAATGAAAGCTATAATTTGTCAATGGAATTGTGACATGGATGCAGAAAATTCTGGTTTTGTCAAACAGGCCACTTGTTACATGCCTAAAGTATAGCTAGAATCAGATGCCGAGGACTCATGGAATGGAATCAGCAGGAAGAGGGGATATTTGCAATTTGAAAGATATTCCCTCTCAAAATAGTTGCCATGGAAGCAAGTATCTATTGGAAGATTCTTCTGGTGGCAATTCAAAGTTTCGGCTTAAAGAGGAAGTAAACCCTCACGAGTTTACTTCCTCTTTGATTCCCTGCAAAGGTAAAGCAGAATGGACTACTATCCATCGCATAGTAGTCCATTATGTGTCACTTACCTGACACAGGAGCCAGTGAAGTCACCGCTGTCCCCTGTAGTCCGGAGCATCCATGTTCTCGGTGGGTCTCGCCGCTGTCATTCGACGAAGCCGCGATGACGTCACTCCCGCGCATGCGCACGGAGCCGCCGCTCACAGCATATCGGTGTTGACAGCGGCCTGTATTTTGGCAAATATCTCCTAAACCGTGTAGGTTTATGAGATATTTCTTGGGCCTACAGGTAAGCCTTAATCTAGGCTTACCTGTAGGTCAAAGTGGTTTGTAAGGGTTTACAACCACTTTAAGGAACCCAAGTTACTGCATTTAGCTGCATTTGAAATGCCTCTAAACACAGCTTCTGAACGCTTTTTTGGGGTTCCAAAAAAAGCCTCTAAAATGCAACTGCCTAGAAAGGACTATAACATGAACCTGTGTACATGCACTGATAAGATAACAGGAGAGTTCAAAAACAATTGTAAAAAAAAATGCCAATCTGCTCCTAAACATCCATTTACCAGCAGCAGTGTACATGAGGCCTTACACTCATTTTCATTTCAGATGACATTGTTGATTAGGACATTCGAGAGGGTGAAATATCCCTAACTGGGACATTGACCAAAATAAAAGAACTTTGAATTTCAGAGGTCCTGGCCACTCGCCATTACATTGCCGTTAGTAGTTATTTTTCCTCTGCCTATTTTCCAAAATGTAAATGGCACAAGTTTTTACTAAAAAAAATTAAAAAAAAAAGTCCTTGACACCTTCACCATGTCAACAAGGTGAAGCTGGAGCATATTGTATATAAAAACTTTATAGTTTTCCCTTATAAATCAATGACCATAAAAAACAAAACCCATCACAAAAAAATTACACACTAGGTTTTATGGCTCATGCGTGATAAAGAAGGTGGGTGAATTGTAATAGATTGGTGTTATGTGACCAGTTTAAAGTCCCCAGAGGATATATTCTTTAATAGAAGCCTGTATGTGACCCTTACCTGTCATCACACTTTACAGCAATTACATTTTCTGTCCCAATGCCAAGGATTGCAGATGTTTTTTCAAAAGAATAGTGACTCTATAAGTAAGATAACATGTGAAATAATTCAGTTGAAAAACAAACTCTGTGGCGCATTCATGCAAGCAACCATAAGATTAGCAGCCAACTGTTTTATAAGCACATTATGCATTTACAATATGGTTTTCATTCATCTGACTTACTGACATAATGACATTAGAGTACCAACTAACTTGGAATAGTAGACTTGGGCATTGTATGGGCTTAACCAGTATTCACTGACAAACAGCCCATGAGTTGCAATAAAGTAGTGACACCAATGAAGGTTGGAGGCTTGCATCAGCTAAATTTTAAAAACTAAACCATATCCTTTCTTGGCAAAATAATGTGTCCCCATGCTTCCTCAGACATGCTTAAAGCTGGCCATATATGGCTTGAATTATTTTCCTAAAATTTCCTGGAAATCCAGGGAAGGTCCACTGAACAGTAACATCAGCCAATTAACTGCAGTCGCTATTTGTATATTCCAACAGTCGCAGGTGCCTTCTGTCAGAATATGAATAGCAGTGAAAGATTCAGTCACCCACATAATTTAGTCTGGATAGGGGAGTGGGTGGCCAGCTTAAGGTTTTGTATTAAAAGAAAACATTTTTTGCACCAACTATACATGATAAAATGGTGCAGCTACTTGTGTTAGCCTAAATAGAAAAAAGCTCAAAAAACAATCCCAAAAGAAACAAGTGCGCAGCCAACATAATTTCACTAATTATCAAACCGTGAACATGAAAATAGACAACAACCACCTCTGTGACATATATTACTATATGTAGCTGTATATAAAACAACATAGTCTAGAGAATATAATATAATAGATGACCTTGCTGTTCGCGATTTGCCAAACCGGTGGACTTCTGGCGCCGTTTGCAGCAGCCATATTAATTTACATTGTGAAGAACTTTGACCCATGACACATCCATCATGGGGTACAGGACAGCCAATTGAGACATTTCAGCACATGGACATACCCCCTACCTTATAAATAGACCTGATCTGGTGGCCATTTTACAATCTGTATTTTGTCAGTGTAGGGAAAGGATGCTGTGTGGAGCAGGGACAGTCAGTCTAATCACTAGCTAATTAGCCATTACTATTAGGTCCACAAAAGTCATTTTAAGGACTGGTATAGGTGTACAGTATATAGGGTTGTAATACATTTATAATATACTTTCTTTCAAATATAGAAGGTATATTATGGTACACTGCTGTGCTGCCGAGTGCTGACCGATTCTGCAGCTGTCTATCAGTGTAGGGACAGTTTGGCGTTTGGAGCAGGGACAGTCTGCAATTCACTAGCTACTAGGTCCACAAAGGTCCTTTTAAGGACTGGTATAGGTGTACAATATATAGGGTTGTACACGTATAATATACTTTCTTTCAAATATATAAAGCATATTATACTTCACTGCTGTGCTGCTGAGTGCTGTGCTGCTGAGTGCTGACAGATTCTGCAGCTGTCATTTCTCAGTGTAGGGAGGGACAGTTTGGTTTTTTGGAGCAGGGACAGTCTGCAATTCACTAGCTACTAGCTAGCTACTACTAGGTCCACAAAAGGTCCTTTTAAGGACTGGTATAGATGTACTATTTGGTGTGCAGTATATAGGTGTGTAATACACGTATAAAATACTTTCAAATATAGAAAGCAAAGTATAGTGCATTCCCACTTTGCAGCATTGTGACTGCTGAGCGGTTCTGCAGCGATACTACAAAGAGTGACAAACACAATTAGAAAAAAGTGCTCGGAATACTTTCCCATTATACAATCCAGAATGCTTTAGATTACCCTCCTTCCCAGTTCAGGCTACCTTTAGGCCGTTTTTAGACACCACTGTACAAGTAACTGAGATCAGTGCTGTGATTCTTTCCACGTTTGGAAATTTGTTAAGATCTGTAACCAGCTACTGGACTATTCTTTGTTTATTTAAGCATTTAAGATTTACTGTGACATGAATATTTTGCTGCATATCTTTATCCATTGCCTGTATTTTCTTGTATGTTTACTTTATCCTAATAAAAATTTTGTGGAAAAAAAAAAAAAGAAAAAAGTATTATAACTGGTGTGAAAGACCAGTGGCCCCCCCAAAACGACAGATTGAAGCGGGGTGTTATATACCTTCTTCCACATATACTGCACTTCTCTAGAGACTTGTCACAGGGTCATTTAAAAAAAAAAAAATGACAGGCAGAGGAGGAGGCAGGCCCTTCCACAGGGTTGGTAGGGGTAGGGCAGGAGCAACAGGCTTGAGCCAAAGTGGCAAATTGCAGAAGGTGCGTTCGATTACGTCAAAGGACGCACCAGACTTGGTTGAGTGGCACACTCAGCCTTACTCTTCGGCACCCTCCTCATCCTCTCGATCTTCACCCTCTTCAATCTCTGCTGTGTGCACCCCCAAAGACACTACCCTCCGCTTGAGTCACAGGAATTATTTTCTGATCCATCACAAGACATTGCAGATGCACAGCCACTCTTGGCATTGGCTCAGGAAGAGGAGGTAGCAACAACCGCCACTCAGCAGTCTGACGACAGTACCCAGATCAGCCCATGGAGGAGGTTGGTCCCCGCTGTTGCTGCCTACTCCGAGATCTCTAATTATAGCGGTGGGGAAGGCGACGTCGATGACGTGTCTAGTGACGTCACGTGGGTGCCCACAAGAGAGGAAGAGGAGGGGAGTTCAGGGGGAGATATGGACCAGCAGATAGGGTGAAGAAGCAGGCGGAACTTACATTGCACAGGAGGGACAAACCAGACTGCTAATGTATCAGGAGCAAGGCATCAACCATGTACGGTCACATCTGACACTCCCAGGATGCCGTCACATGGCTCCGCAGTGTGGACTTTTTTCTAACGTGTCCGCTGCTGACAATAGTGTTGCCATCCGCAGCCAACGAATAAGTCGCAGTAAGCCCAATAATCACCTAGGGATGACCGACTTAAGAAGGCACATGAGCTGCCATCACCGAGCCCAGTGGGAGCAACAGAACCCACAAAGCCACACTCCAGGCTCTCACCGTCCAGCCTCGTCTTCTACTTCTCCTCTCTCCTCACAGTTGTCCTTCACTCCACCTGCCATCATGCCGTCCTGCCTTTTTCCAGAAAAAAAGTGAGGCTTCAGTGGGACAAATGTTCGAGCGTAAAAAAATGATGACGCCGGATAACCCTCTTGCCCAACGGTTGATGGCTGGCTTGTCAGAACTGATACCCTGCCAACTACTGCCATATAAACTGGTGGACTCTGAGGCCTTTCGAAAATTTGTGGCCCTTGGAACACCACAATGGAAGGTCCCAGAAAGGAAGTATTTCTCACAGAAGGGCATCCCAGAGCTATATGGCCATGTTCAGCGGGAAGTGAATGCATCTCTGGCACGCGGTGTCGGTGCCAAGATACATCTGACCACAGACACGTGGTCTAGCAAACACGGGCAGGGAAGGTTTATAACTTTTACTGCCCACTGGGTGAACCTTCTGACGGCTGTCACACATGTAAATTTGGTTTTACAGCCACGGATTGCATGTAGGCCTGCCTCTTCACCTCCTACTCTATAATCCCTCTCCTCCTTGGCTGACTCCTCCTTTTCCGCTGTTAGTGTCTCTTCCGCTGCTCCGCCCAACATCCCCAGCACATATTCGACATGCCAGGTGAGACATTGCCATGATGTGCTGCATCTGTTTGCCTGGAAGCCAAGAGCCACACTGGCCCTGCACTTCTTTCAGCTTTGCGTTCATAGGCAGATCAGTGGCTGACAGTTGGTAAAGTGGTGTGTGAATCTGCTTAGCGCATTGAAACATGGCAAAATTACACACGTGCCATGTATGGCACACGTCTTAAACTTGGTCGTGCAGCGATTCGTTGTCAAATACCCTGGGGTCCAGGACATCTTGCCCCATTTCAGAAGATCTTATACGGCCATGGCTCGCCTTACTGACATTTCAGCGGTGACACGATCTGCCAGTCAGACGTCTTATTTGCGATTGCCCGACGCAATGGAATGCAACCTTCTATATGCTTGATAACTGCACGTTTCTGTTGGAGCAGCCTAACGACTACCTGTACGAACTCTGCGGCAGAACAGGTTCTGGGGAGCTTGGTTTTTTTTCACCACGCCAGTGGCTGCTCATGTGCGATGCATGCAGACTTCTGCGGCCATTTGATGAGATCACCAAACTGGTCAGTTGCAGCCATGGCGCCATCAGTGACATCGTACCTTATGCTGTCTTTATGGAGCGGGCATTGCGTCATGTCATTGATCAAGCCATGGAGGAGTAGGAGCAGGAAGATGAGAAAGTCGCAATGCTGGATGAATACTCTGAGACAATTCAACAACAGGAGTCTGAAGAGGAGTCAGAGGAGGAGCAAGAAGAGCATGCTTTAAACCTTTCTGGGATCCCTGTTGTGCGTGGATGGGGAGAGGAGAACGAGGAGGAGGACAACGACATTATCATGGGCATCCGCAGAACTTTTTCCAAGGAAGGGCATCATTTCAAGGCCACTCATGCTCCGCCCCCTTTTCGACAATCTCATGAAAATCTTTCCACTGGTAATACATGTGTTATATAACAGATAATTCACCTTCACTTTGTATTGGAAGTTACTCTGGTGGCTGTGTATCATGCCCATATAGCCTAGAGAATGTACATCTTTTTACATTGCAATACATCTGTTGTGGCCATATTTTGATCTCATACTGTCACTGTATAGCTGTTTTCATCAAGATAAAAATATGGCAACAACAGACGATTGCAATGTAAAAAGATGTACATTCTCTAGGCTATATGGGCATGGTACGCAGCCACCTGAGTAACCTTGCGGACGCCCATGCTTTCAAAAACCAGCCCTGGAAAAAATGTAATACCAGCCTCACAGCGTTATTATACCAGCCCAACAGCATAACGTCATTTTCTTGTTCATGAAAGGGAAAACCACACATTTTAAAGCACATTTGATGAAGAGAGTATTAGATATAGATATGAAATCACATAGGGCTTTATATATATTCAAATTCCAGTTAATAGTGGTAAGTGATCAATCATCAATGGGGACCCCAGAAACTCAGAACGTGGGGGGGGGGGGGACGGGGACCACCTTCTGCAGAAAGAATACTCTAAGGTAAGGGGGGTGGGTTACTAATATAAGGAGGAAACCCTTTATATCAGTGCCCCTTACATTATCGTATTCACTCCCCCCTTACATCAGTGACCCCCGACTGGCCTGGTGGTGCTTTCACTGACCTGCTCTCAGGTGCACTGTGCAGGGCTCAGTCAGTCAGCTCCAGCTTGGAGGTTTTATCCTATAGTCTCCTGTCCACAGTCCACACAAGTCTGACTTCTCCCATGACCCCCATCCTGGCAGTGCTCCCACTCTTGACTCCTCTCCAGACTCCCTCAGAGACTGCAGACTTGATGCAAGAGCTCAATGCAGCCTCACCAGTGCCCATCAAATGCAGCCTCACCGTGCCCACCAAATGCAGCCTCACCGTGCCCACCAAATGCAGCCTCACCGTGCCCACCAAATGCAGCCTCACCGTGCCCACCAAATGCAGCCTCACCGCGCCCACCAAATGCAGCCTCACCGCGCCCACCAAATGCAGCCTCACCGCGCCCACCAAATGCAGCCTCACCGCGCCCACCAAATGCAGCCTCACCGCGCCCACCAAATGCAGCCTCACCGCGCCCACCAAATGCAGCCTCACCGCGCCCACCAAATGCAGCCTCACCGCGTCCATCAAATGCAGCCTCACCGCGTCCATCAAATGTAGCCTCACCGCGTCCATCAAATGCAGCCTCACTGTGTCCATCAAATTCAGCCTCACTGTGCCGTGAATGCAGTCTCACTGTGCCCATCATTGCAGCCCCTCCTGTGCCCCATGTCCCAGTCTGCAGTCCCTGTCTGTGGGAAGGTGTGTTGTTGATGCTCGGTACAGTACCTTGCATGCCAGCAGGATATCCATGACGGCCAGCAGCAGGCAGGGTCTGTTCTCGTTTTGGATGGGGACGGTGCTCCTTCCAGAGGATCTGTCTGCTGTGAGATGGAGGGGTCCCTGGGCACCTGCACCTTCAGCCGTCCTCATTTTCCGGCCCCAGTCAGCCTGCCCTCTGGTCCTGGGGAAGTGGAGAGCACTGAGTGGGAGTTGGAGAGAAGGGGGAGCAAAGAGTACTGGCGGGGTTGGAGAACACATGGGTGGGGGCAAAGAGCGAGGGGGATTGGAGATCACAGGGGTGGGGAGCGGAGAGCACTGGGGGGGGGCAGAAAAACAGGGGGGGAGAGCACAGGGTCTGGAGAGTACTGGGGGGGTACAAAGAGCAGGGGGGAGTGGAGAGCAATGGGGGGGGAGCTTGAGCGCACCAGTGGGGGCCAGAAAGAACAGGGGTGGAAAGCACATGGGTGGGGGCAAAATGCAGGGGGAGTGGAGAGTACAGGGGTGGGGAGTGGAGAGTGCTGGGGGGGAGCCAAAAAGAACAGGGGTGGAGAGCATGGAGGGTAGAGAGCACTGGGGGGGCTGGAGAGCACCAGGGGGGCAGAAAGAACAAGGGTGGGGACAATGGGGGGCTGGAGAGTGATGGGGAGAGCTGAAGAGCACTGGGGGGGGGAGAAAGAACAGGGGGGAGAGCACTGGGGGGAGTGGAGAGCACTGAGGGGAGAGCACTGGGGGGAGAAAGAACAGGGGGAGAGCACTGGGGGAAGTGGAGGGCACTGGGGGGAGAGCACTGGGGAGGAGAACGGGGGGAGGGGAGAGCACTGTGGGGGGGAGCACTGGGCGGAGTGGAGAGCACTGGGGGAACAGGGGGGGAGAGCACTGGGATGGTGGCTAGAGAAGGATGGGGAGAGCTGGAGAGCAGCAAGAACGGGGGGGGGGGGGGGGCAGGAGAGTGTGGTGGTGGAGGAGAGCACTCTGGGGGGGGGGGGGCAGGAGAGTGTGGTGGTGGAGGAGAGCACTGGATGGGGGGGCAGGAGAGTGGTGGTGGAGGAGAGCACTGGAGGGGGTGGCAGGAGAGTGTGGTGTTGGAGAGCACTGTGGGGGGGGGGGGGGGGCAGGAGAGTGTGGTGGTGGAGGAGAGCACTGGAGGGGGTGGCAGGAGAGTGTGGTGGTGGAGGTAGGAGAGTGTGGCGGTGGAAGAGAGCACTGGGGGGGTAGGAGAGTGCGGCGGTGGAGGAGAGCACTGGGGGGCAGGAGAGTGTGGTGGAAAGCACTGGGGGGGGCAGGAAAGTGTGGTGGTGGAGGAGAGCACGGGGGGGGGGGGGGGGAGGAGAGTGCGGTGGTGGAGAGCACTGGAGGGGGTGGCAGGAGAGTGTGGTGGTGGTGGAGGAGAGCACTGGGGGGAGGCAGGAGAGTGTGGCGGTGGAGGAGAGCGCGGTGGTGGAAGAGAGCACTGGCGGGGGCAGTAGAGTGCGGTGGTGGAAGAGAGCACTGGCGGGGGGCAGGAGAGTGCGGTGGTGGAAGAGAGCACTGGCGGGGGGCAGGAGAGTGCGGTGGTGGAAGAGAGCACTGGCGGGGGGCAGGAGAGTGCGGTGGTGGAAGAGAGCACTGGCGGGGGGCAGGAGAGTGCGGTGGTGGAAGAGAGCACTGGCGGGGGGCAGGAGAGTGCGGTGGTGGAAGAGAGCACTGGCGGGGGGCAGGAGAGTGCGGTGGTGGAAGAGAGCACTGCAGCCCCCCTCGATCCTTCTATCCAGGCACTGTGGCACGGATGTGCATCTACTCCTCTGGATCACAGCGCTGGATGGCTGTGTTCGGCGGCCGCTCTGTAACACAGTTCCGCCCCCCCCCCCGACCGGCTCGTGTGATAGGCGGAATGTGATTCTCTCCATCACACGAGCTGGTCTGGGGGGGCGGGGCTGTGTTACAGAGCGGCCGCCGAACACAGAGCCATCCAGCGCTGTGATCCAGAGGAGAGAGCGGAAGATGCAGCCGCCAGCAGACTCAGAAAAAAAATTGCAGCATGGCGGCGGCAACACCTTGGGGATTCCAGGGGGGGGCACTTGACCCCCCTTGCCCCCTGCTGCAGACGCCCATGGACATTATCCTGGATGATGAGCAGGAGCCAGGCCACCACACCGCTTCCAGTTTAGTGCAAATGGGGGCCTTCATGCTCCAGTGTTTTCACAGGGACCCCCGTATAAAAAGCATAAAGGTCAAGGACCAGTACTGGGTGGCAACATACTTAGACCCCTGGTACAAACACAAAATGGTGGAAATGTTACCACCATCACAGAGGGTTGTCAGAATGGAGCACTTCCAGGCCTTGCTTTGAGAAATGCTGCATTCTGCTTTTGCGTGTGCTGGCAGAGGAAATCCCAATTCCAGAGAAAGTGTTGCGGGTACCAATCCAACAGCGCCTGCAAGAAGAGGGCAGTTTGAAGATGTGTTGGTGACTTCTGATATGAGATCATTCTTTCAGCCGACCCATCGACAGGTCTCATTCGGATCCAGCATCAGGAAACGCCTAGACCGTCAAGTGTCCGACTACATCGGGTTAACGGCTGATGTAGACTGAGAAGTGATGAACCCCTGAAATACTGGGTGGGCGGGCTTGACCCCTGGCCAGAGCTTGCCCAATTTGCAATGGAACTGTTGGCTTGCCCCTCGTCCAGTGTCCTGTCCAAAAGGACATTCAGTGGAGCGGGGGGGGGGGGGGGTCGTGACCGATAAGCACACTCGCCTAGCTCACATTTATAAAAATGAATGAGGCATGCATCTCGGAGGTATACATTATACACCTGACCAGTAGACCATGTATATGTATAACTCTATAAACAATTTATTTAATCAAGCACACGGATCTTTTTTCAACCTTTGGCTCACTTGTACAAAAAAAAGCACACCGTACTATATGCCCGTACCCTCCTGTTTGAAGGGATTGAGCGGTGTCATTTTTGGGTCCCGCAGCGAGTTGCTGGTATCAATGCTGGTGTCCGTGCTCTCCATCACTGTGCTGGTGTCCGTGCGCAGCCTCCATCACTGTGCTGGTGTCCGTGCGCAGCCTCCATCACTGTGCTGGTTTCAGACAGTGAGGGAGATAGCAGCGGAGAAGCCAATCAGCAGGCAGTGTCAGCACCATGGCTGAGTATCAGCACTGGACTGGCACCTCCGGACCACTGCAGTGTAGCCCTGCATAGGTGGGGGTAAGGGCCAGGCAGAGGGAGGGGCTCAAGCACAGGTTGGCACACTGGGACACTGGCACAGGACTGCGCTGCCCTGACTGTGGCACTGATCATCTCTTGCACCCCCTTCATAGCCTGCCCTGACCTTGCCTCTCCTGCATGGCCTTCATGCGCTCCTGAATTGTCAAAATTTCAGATTAAAAAAATAAAAAAAGCAATGCTTGTCGTTTTCGATCCCAGATTCACTTAAATACTTCTGGTATGTTAGTGTCCATGTTGTGGGACTGTGTGTGCACAGCTAGTAAGTATTTTGTGGCTGAAAACATGACCTGGGATGTTTTTAAGGTTCGCCTGCCATTAAAGTCAATGGGGTCTGCCGAACTTTTGGTCACGTTCGCTAAACGTCCCATTGGAAGTTCGTCCATCACTAAATATAATATAACATCCTTGTTTATTGATGTGATTATACATGTTTTAATGTCGAGGTATATGGACATTACTGTGGTTTCGTTCTAGAGCCATCTAGTGGCCAAATTTGGGCAACGCACCCGTTTTATCATTACCTCAGAACAACCTAAAGACTTGTACAGGAAGTGACTGTTTTGGATTCTGGAGGTTGACCTAGTTACCCAGGAGTCCGTGTGTGACCTACCCATGAACACTCTTACCCAGTGAATGCTGGGTAGGGCATATAAGGGACAGCAGTGGCCATTTTAGGTCTCTTGGGACCACGTTATCTGCCTGTGTGAATCGGTGTCCCGTGAGACAGCAGCTGATAGCAATCGCGAAGCACCAGCCTGTTTGTTCTTGAGAGGTGACCTGACGGAGCCTGGGGATATGGTGGCTGGATTAAGAAGGTTGAAAGACACTCAGCGGAGAATCGGAGAACTAGATCGATTCAGCGGAGCGATACAGAGCATCTGGCCCAGCTGATGGAAAGACAAGCTACAGTCACCGGACCAAAGTGATCACACGTAACTCTGATCTAGTTGGTGAGCAGGATCCTGAGGGTACAATACAATAGGTACTTTGCATGGTTTTATATTGTACTGTATTACATTTCGCCACAGTTGTGCCAAGGGGATTGAGTCAAGTTAGTGGGGGTTTCTAGGTAGAGCGCAGGCCCAATCAAAACCAGCAGCTCCTTCGGGGGCTAGTGCTACATATACACACACACACACACATATAACGCAACTCAACCACAGCTTCAAGCGATATACACCGTGGAACCCATTTCAAAATCAGTCGGCAGGCTGATGCAGCAGGCTCCTTTGATCTCTATAATTTGAGGTCCAACTCATCTGGTAAGCTGCAGTAATATAGTATGTTTTTGGCTGCAGGAACATCTTATGCTTGAATATTGAAGATCTCTGTAATCATTGTGTATATGAACTTTATAGCACATTGCTTTAGTTCATTTGAAATAGGTTCCAAGGTGTACAGTATATCACTGTTCACATGGACGCTAGAAGCTGCGTGTATAATTATCTATCTCATTTTTTTTGTACTCTGGCTGGAATATGTTGCTGTTTATATACAGCTATATATAGCAATATATATGTCACAGAGGTGGTTTTTGGTCATTTTCATGTTCACGGTTTTTATAATTAGTGAAATTATATTGGATGTGCACTTGTTTTTGGACTATAAGGTTTAGTAATTTTTTTTTTTTTTTTTTTATTCCTTTAAAATTGTCTAGTTCAAGTGGAGAAAAGTGATAAACCAAAAGGGCAGCTTAATCACTTCTCAGCTTCATTAATCTCAAAAAAATAAAAAAAATTAAATAGAAAACACACCCGCAGAAAGCATAGAACTTACAAAAATGACCACCACTATATTTAACACAAAACCGAGGCAAAAGACTCATGCTTGTTCCTGCAGACCATATAACCGCAAAGATCAAATATCAATTTTGTCTTAAATTTTTATACTTCTAGGATTGTGGTGCTATGTTTTGTTTTATATATGGTCTTGAAGTTCTAAGCTACAGGTACTTCCTAGTCATTTGAAGAAACGGACTTCTATTTACGGTATAATAAAAAGGGACTACATACATGCTCTGATGTAAATAACACAATTCTTGGTAGCGCTGCCATTGCTTTTGTTTTTACTATAGGGAAAAACTTGTACCGAGCTACTAGGACACTGTAAAGGTTAGAGATGGTACCTCCTGAAAAACAAAAAATGAAATTCTAAGCATAACATAGAAAAATACGAAAAAGCAATTGGTGTATTTGGGGGGGGGGGGGGGGGGGGGGGAAACACAAATAGGATTTTTCCTACAGCTTACCTGTAAAATCCTTTTCTTGGAGTACATCACTGAACACAGAGCAGCTATAGCAATTACTATCTGGGATGTCCCAAAAGCAATTCCCCTGAGGGGAGGGAAACACCATCATAGAAACTGCCAAAGGAGGACCTACTCTGCCATTTGTAATACGCTGAGGCCAAAGGCAGTATCGTCTACGTGATTGACAGCGACCTGGTAAAAATCCTGTAGATGTATAGACCAAATAGTGGTCTTGTACACCTGGGCAACTGACACCCGATGACTGATGGCCCAAGATACTCCCCCACAGCTGGTAGAGAATCTCTCCCCAGAAAAAAAAAAAAAATATGAGTTTTCTGGCAGCACAAACCAGGATTCCTGACTTGTGTCGACAACTCAAGTAGACCCTGAGCATATGTACTACCTCTAAAGTGGGTAGCGATCTTTCTCCTGCCGACTGCGGATTAGGATAAAAATAAAAGACTGTCCTGATTCAAGTGAAAACTAGAATATAAAATATTATAATTATATATATATATATTATATATATACACACATATACACACACACACACACATATATATACATACATACATATACACACACATTATATATGCACACATACACACACACACACACACACACACACACACACTTCCAGATTGAACCTGCAACAGGTTTGTCCTATAATCCAGAGCAAGGCTTACTGTTCAAAAATTCCAAGCTATTAGACAGCATCTTGAGGAGACCAAGCCCACTGAACTGTAGCCAGCCTCAAATCAACTTAGAGACTGGCATCAGTGGTTATTTTCCAAATTCCACCAATTTTTGCTCTGCAACACCCCACAAATCGATATGTAAATACCTTGTGAGCTGCCAAGCTAAAATAAAAAATAAAGGGCAAATAGAACTAAAACGACAGCTGCCAACACGCTCCACACTTCCCCAAATATAATAACAAATTTAAATAACAAAATGTGCGTGCTACTAACAATTAATTGCTCATCAATATATAACAAATTACAATACAAAAATATCTATCTTTATATCACACAATAACAGTCCATTATAATAGCATAAAAAAGGTGATAATGGTTGATAATAGAGTCTTCATGCAGTGTGCATGCACCCTCCACCAGGTGTACCCTCACCTTAAGGGCTTTATAAATAAGCCTGTAGCATATATCAGCAGCTTGAAAGATCCTCCAAGAATTCCTCTCTCATATGGTGGCTATTTAACTCAAATACAGTTCACAAATCCTCCTCCTGGTAACAGCACACACAAAAAAAGCCACTACTGGCATTTCATGAGGCCTCCTCATGCATATCACATACGGAAAACAGAGGCATGCGATAGCTTGATATAGTTTAAAAAGGTTTAATGGCAAGTTGGCAACTTAGACTCCACATACATTTACATTTCAGTTATAAAAAATACGCTTTAAAATATACCGGTATGCTGAGGGGTGATAGTGTCACCTGAAGTCCGGTTATGCAGCCCCGGGTTTATGGTGTCCACCCAGTCCTGTGCCTGCTCTGCAAAACAATTCCTGCTCTTGCCCGTCAGCCATTAAAGTGCCTCCTACCAGTATTGTCAGTGGCAGACTGGTAAATCACTTGCCCCGACATACTAAAATATGTATATCATCTAATTTCTCATAGCCCATAGTTGTCATTTTTAAACTGTGGTGGGATCCTAATGATATAATGCATATGACAACACATAATCCATGTTAAATGGACCACTATGTTCCCACATGTAAACACCTATGCCTATAGTGCAAAAACGACCCCTAGTGGTAATCAAAAATCAATAATAGGTGCATTAACAGACACCTTTTTCTAATAGGATTCTCTCTCAATAGTAGATGGAGAATTAAAAAAAAAAAAAATCTCTATATCTCTCTCTCTCAAGATGGTGCCTACACCTACCTCAATGAAAACAAATATATATATATATATATATATATATATATATATATATATATATATATATATATATATATATATATATATATATATATATATATATATATATATATATATATATATATATATAACCCAACCATGCATGTAGACTAAATTGCATGACTAATGATCATTTAATACCCACCTTGTGGGAGAAAAAAAAAAATATTAAAAAGTTTAAGATGACTAGAACATTTTATCATAGAAAAGGTATGTATAAAATAATAAAAAATTGGAGTAGTGTTAATCAAGTCACAAGCCATATGGAACCCAATTAATGGATAAAAATGATATCTACATTTAAAATAAAAAAATCTAATAAAAATAAAATAAAAAATTAAGTTTAAAATTTAGCCAGGAAACAATTGAGATCAAATTCCTTGTTCAATTCTCTGGGGGCGTCAAAGAGTCGAATTTCATATACCCACCAGGATTTGCTTTGACTGAGTGTCCCAATACAGTGACTACCCCTCCAATGTTTTTTATATATTTTTTCTACAGCTCCAAAATGGACATCCCTAGTACTTTTCTATTGTGTACCATCCTGAAATGATGATATAGGTATTCCTCCTTTTTACCTTCAACTATTTGGTAAACATGTGCTTTTATTCTTATATGCATTGCCCTCTCTGTTCTTCCTACATACATCAAGCCACATGGGCATATACTACCCCCTTCTGTATTGCATGATATGAAATTCCTCAGAGCATATTCCTTCCCATTGTGGCCATTAGTGAACTTATCTCTTTTCTTGATATTGCTCATTACCGTCCTGCAGCTGTAGCATCCGCCACAGGCATAAAAACCTTTTCCATTAAATAATGTTATGGTATTGGTTATTGGGGGTTCCACCACATTCTTAACCAATTGGTCTCATAAATCGTACTACAAACTTAAAAATATGAACCTTTGTTTTTCCGGGATGAGTGGTTTTAAAATGTCATCATATTTTTGTACATTCCAATACTTTTCAAAAATTCTTTTGACCTGTTTATATTGGAGATTATAATCCATTATCAAAACCAGGGGTAATTCTCGTCTTTCCTGTGCTGGTTTATCTGATAATATATAGATCTCTTTCCATTTTGCCAACCTACTTATCAAAATCATGATTATAACCTTTCGTGGTGAACTTATTTGCTAACTGTAATGACTGTTCCTCATAATCACTTCTAGAAATGCAGTTTCTTTTAATCCTGAGGAACTGTCCACTCAGTATGTTGATCAACCACAATTTATGATGGCAGCTATTTTGTGGAATATATGAATTCCTATCTGTAGCTTTAAAAAATGGGTTTTTGCAATTAAGTATCATTAATAATTTCCAGGTCTAGAAAGTGAATCTTCATATGACCAAATTCCCAGGTCAATGTAATACTTTTACTATTCTGGTTCATACCAAACAGGAATGTATTGCGCTCCTGCTCACTACCATCCCAAAAATTATCAAATCAATAAATCATTATACATTTAGAGTTGACTTGGTGAATTATGCATTGCTTCTTCCAACTTGGCCATGTATAAATTTGCTATGCTTGGGGCAAATCTAGCCCCCATAGCTACCCCCTTGATTTGAAGGTAGAATTGATCCTGGTACTAGAAATTATGTGCCAAGCAAAAATCAAGGCAGTCCACTATGAACTTTTTTGTTGTCTATCCATATGTCTATTGTTCACTAAAGCCCATTTAGCCACATTATTAAATCATAAAGGGGATATTTGTATGTAGGGATGCCACGTCTGCTGTGGCCATGATAGTATTTTCCGATACACTGATATTCTTTATAATTTGCAATATATGTTTGGTGTCCTTCAAATATGCCTTGGTGCTTTGTACCAGGGGCTGAAGGTGGCAATTCATATACTGTCAAGACAACAAATCAATCCCATTTATAATTGGACGTCCTGGTGGGTTTGTGCTGTTTTTTTATGGATTTGGGGGATTGCGTATATAACAGGGATCCTACATGTTTCAGGAATGAGGTACTTTTCCTCTCTCATTGATAAATCCTTTTCTTTTCCTTCCTTTATGAGTGCTTTATATGGTCTAGTGGGATCCCATTTTAGTACCTTATATGTCTCGGCGTCATTTAATAAATCACTCATCACTGCTTTGTATCAAGTTTTATTCCTTACCAAAATCTAGAGCTACACGATTAATCGTAATAAGATCGCAATCTTGATTCACCCCCCGCTTGCGATCTCCAGGCTGGATGAACCACGATTTTGATATTCCCGCCAGTTCCATGTAAGCGGCGCCGTGTAACACTGACGTCAGCAGCCGGAACTGATGTCAGTCATTGGAGAGCGAGATGCGGAGCAGTTCACACAGACCGCTGGAGTGAAACTGGAAGTCGTGATGCCTGGGCGGTACACTGTGGCTGGGAAACAAACAGCACAGCGAGCAGTGTGTGCATGCCGTGGATCTGATTTCCAATTCCAACACATGTATATTGTATATTCGTGTATTGTGAGCCTGTGTGTGAGTGATTGAGCCGAGCGAGGAGGAGTGGACCACTGTCCCTTATTATGATTATTATTACCACAGCAGCAAGCACAGTCACACTCACTGTCACAGTAACATTCTGAGTCAGCTACGCTACCCAGTGCCCATATTATGAATATTACCACAGCACACATACAGTAACAGTGACATTCTGAGTCAGCTACGCTACCCCATATTATGAATATTTACCACAGTGACAGTCTGACCGAGTCAGCTACCCCCATATTATGATTACCACCACAGTGACAGTCTGACTCTGACTGAGTCAGCTTAACTACCCCCATATTACCCCCTTAGCTACCCCCAGCTACCCCCATATTATGAATATTACCACAGTCAGCTAGTGCGACCCAGAGAGTCTCAATCTGGGCCTCTGGGAGGGGTAGCTGACTGACTGTGCTAATATTTATAATATGGGTACGGTAGCTGACTCAGACTGTCACTGTGACTGACTGTGGTAATATTCATAATATATTAAGGGACAGTGGTTGTTGCCAGTATTTTAAGTCCACTCCTCACATGCACCTCTTTAATAGCCTAGCCTGTCTGACTCATCTGAAAGCAGTTTGGGGCCAAGCCATGACAGCACCAGGTTGTGCGACTTAAAAAAAAAAAAAAAAAAAAACTTAAGACAGTTTTTTCAAACTAAGGCAAATGACAGTGTGCGCTCTCAATTTGTTTTCTCTAGACACATACAACAAGAACATCGTCAACAGATCTGTCTGCTTCCGTCCACCACACCACACCCAGTTGAATATAACAGAAAGAGAGAAAGAGCTGCAACAGCACCTTGGCAATTTGGAGAATATACAATTAGCCCACATGGGGTCTTCTGTATCAGCACAATCACTGGTGGTGCCTGCCTGCCTGTAGTGCCTGGCCATAGAAAAATGAGTGAGGCAGAGGCCGGTGCAGACAATGCAGAGGCTGCCGCAGGCACAGCCACAGACTCAGAGGTAGAGCAATGCACAAGCGAGTCTGATAAAATGAAAAACCCAGATGTTTTTGTTCCAAAAAGAGAAGCTTATTCCCAAGTGTGGGCTTATTTCGGATTCAAACCAGATGACACTCAGCAAACCATCTACTGCAAGCAATGTTTAGCCGTTGTTTGTGCAACAAAGGGTAACACCACCAATCTGTTTAATCACATACAAGAATATGAGACGGTAGGAAAAAGAATACTGCTCAATCACAAAGTACCTGCAAGCATACGAAACAAACGTCAATTATTTAATGCAACACCGTACCCGACAAACTCTCAGGCGCAAAGAAATAACAGAAGCAATCACATTTCACCTGGCTAAAGACATGGCTCCCATGACCACTGTTGAAAAAGAGGGGTTTAAAAAACTGCAATCCCTGGTCTGTATGTCAAATGTCATGAAAGAGTTGCAACGGAATTGCAAGATGTACTTAATTTTGCAGCAACTTCAGATTTATGGTCCAGCAGAGCAATGGAACCATACATGAGTTTAACAATCCATTTCATGAATGAGAATTTTGAGATAACAAGTCGGTGCCTACAAACTGGGTTTTTCCCTGAGGACCACACTGGCGAAGCTTTAGCACAGGGATTAAAGGATGCTCTCATCAACTGGAAATTGGAGGAGAAGAAGAATCTTGTGTGCATCACTACAGACAACGGAAGCAACATTGTAAAGGCCATATCCATAAATAACTGGACACGATTGCAGTGTTTTGGCCATAGGCTTCATCTCGCAATAGAGAATGCAATGAAGGACCCACGAATTGAGCGTGCTATGGGTTTGTGCAAAAAGCTTGTCGGGTGTTTTAGCTATAGTTGGAGGAGGAAGAGGGAGCTTTCTGAGGAACAAACACAACTGTTTACCAGACCACAAGCTCAAGACAGAGTGCCCAACAAGGTGGGGATCTAGGCAGGCTATAGTGAGGAGGATACTTGAGCAGCAAGCTCCCATCACCCATGTCCTCTCTTCTGACCACAAGGCTAGGCACCTCTTGCCAACATGGCAAGACCTAGAGATCCTGGAGGCTGTGGACGAGACTCTCACCCCACTGGCAGACTTCACAGATGCTCTTTCAGGAGAGCAATATGTCAGTGTCTCTTCTGTGAAACCTGCTCTACACCTATTTCAGTCTTCTGTTTTGGCTGTTTAGGAAGATGACTCTGATCTTATTTGCACAATGAAAGCAAAGATAATGGGGTATCTGGAGGAAAAATATCAGGACCAAAAAACACAAGACCTTCGACACAACCCTTGATCCCAGGTTTAAGATGACTTCCGTTAATGAAGATAACAAAACTGCTGTCCAGAACAGACTAAAAAAGAGGAGATGTCAAAGCTAACAGTTAAGGAAAGCCCCCCCCCCCCACAACTCCTAGTTTTCAATAGCATGCAAAGAAGGCTCGAAAGAGCTTGGGTAGCTTTTTCAAATCGGCAAGTGAAAGGGCACCAGATCCAGCCTCAGGCTCATAGCAACAATCCGAAAGCTTGTCCTTGGAGCTACACTGACAATGAAGATGATCCGTTTGGTCTGGTGGAAGACTCACAAGCAGCAGTATCCGAGATTGTCTGCACTGGCCAGAAAATACCTTAGCATTCCTGCAACCAGTTCCCCTTCTGAAAGGGTTTTTAGCACAGGGGGCAACATTGTCACTTGTCGCCGTTCTGCACTGAAACCACAAAATGTGTATAGGCTTGTGTTTCTAGCTAAAAATCTTTAAATCTGTTATCTTTATCTGACATTACAATTACATTCAAAAACATTTAGGTAGTATCAATATACTTCCTACCTGAATGTTTTTTGAATGTAATTGTAATTTCTTTCTTTCACATTGTTTTTCATTACATTCATTGTCATTTCTTTCAAATTTGTTTGATTGAAGCCAGAGTACTACTATGACTTATTTTAGAACAAAGGACTGTTCCCCAATCCCCCTTGGATGGGACTTTTAAGGCCACAAACACTGAAGTGTGTTAGATCACACAACATCAATGATCAATGGTTAAAGACTTAACCACTAGATGTGGTATAATAATACATGTGACAAACGAAGCAAAACAAATCTTTTTAACCATTGATCATTGTATGGTGATGATCTATCTTTATATAAAAATAAATCAATTTCTAACACACTTCAGTGTGGCCTTAAAAGTCCCATCCAAAGGCCAAGGGGGAAGGAACAGTCCTTTTTTCTATACAATCCAGAGATGTGGCCACTACAGTACATTCACAACCTGAACCTTGGGTAGCTTTTTCAAAGCTGCACAAAGTGAAGGGGCACCAGTTGCAGCCTCAGGCTCAGAGCAACAACAATCCAGACTCTTGAACTTGGATTTTACACTCTTATCTGTTCTTAGGCACACTGACAGTGAAGATGAACCATTATCTGAATGTTTTTTTTTTTAGTTCAATAGTTTTTATTCAAGAAATTTTCATAGTATAACAACATAGGGTTACAGATTGATTGTTACACGTTACATAGAGAAAAAGACAAAAACAAAAAAGAGCAATTAACAACATTGATGACAAAAGAGAGCAATGCCAATCGCAGATGCAAAGGTATATGCATATCAAGATCATATACAATATTAGTTCCTATTGTCGCCAAATGTATGACCTTATTTGCAAACGCTCTTGGCTCTCTTGCCCCACGGGTGCCCCAACTGGGAACTAGCTGCACCTCGAGAGGCCAGAAAGCCTGATCCCAGGCCAACCATTAATCAGCAGGCCAAACTGTGCTACATCTAGAGATCAACTGCCTAGCAGTACCAGAAACTAGAGCCATTCAATAATGTAGTAACCCAAAGTAAAAACAAATATAAGTAATGGGGGAAGGGGGGAGGGACGGGGATTTGGAGCCTTAACAGGGCTCGGGGAGGAGAGGAGTCTGTCCTATAAGAGAGACCTTTTAGAAAATAAATGCATAGACTGTTCTTACGACAATTTGTGGGCATCGTACCAATCTACCCAAGGTTGCCAATCCTTCAAGAATGCTGCCCTTTTCCCTGAATTGGATGCCAAAGCTAGCTCATATGTGTAGTGAATAGAAAGGGTTCGCAGAGCCTCCCGCAGGTCCGGTGGTTCTGGTGATTTCCAAACTCTAATGCCCCGTACACACGAGCGGACTTTTCAACATCCAAAGTCCGAAGGACCGAGTCCGTCAGACTATCCGATCGTGTGTGGGCTGCAACGGACTTTTGATTCGCCAAAGTCTGACGGACTTTAGAAATGAAGCATGCTTCAAATTTTCCCGACGGAACTCCGCCGGACCCGGTCCCCTTCGAAAACTCCGCTCGTGTGTATGCTACTCCGACGGACTAAAACCGACGCTAGGGCAGCTATTGGCTACTGGCTATGAACTTCCTTATTCGAGTCCAGTCGTACGTCATCACGTTCGAATCCGTCGGAGTTTAGTGTGATTGTGTGTGGCCAAGTCCGTTCGGCCGAAAAGTCTGTCAGAACTTCGTCGGAATTCCAGCAGAACTCCGACGGAACTCCTTTGGAAGTCTGTCGGACTTAAGTCCGCTCGTGTGTACGGGGCATAAGAATAGTTCGTTTGGCCGCTAAAAACAAATGGGTAGTGAATTGCCTAAACTGTGGTGGAATGTCTTCAATGCCTACATTCAGTAATACAAGGGAAGGGGAGCGTGGCAGTGACATGCCAGTTACCTGATGGAATATCTTGAGAACCTCTGTCCAAAATCTAGCCAATTTACTACATTCCCATAGAACATGGATCAAATTTCCAGTTTGGGAGCACTTTCTCCAACAGAGAGGAGAAACAGAGGGGCTAAACTTAGCAATGCGATGTGGAGTTAGGTACCATCTATGTATGATTTTGTGTGACAGTTCCCATAGGGAAGTGCATTTCATAGCTGAGTATGCATATTGGATAGCTTTGCTCCATTGTGTATTGGAAATGGGGATACCCAAGTCTCTTTCCCATGTTAGCATAGATTTGGTTTTTTGAAATACCGTCTTATCCTGTAAGCTATTGTAAAATAGAGAGATGCCACCTCTACACCTTTCGCTAGTTGTTAGATATTTCTTGATTTTCCAATGTAGTTCATAAGGTGATATGGTGGTACTATTGAGGAGCGACTTAACTCGTGCATACGAGAGGAATTCAATCTGAGGTAATCCGAACTCCTCCTGCATAGCTACAAAAGACTTAATCGTATTGCCGCTATATAAGTCACGTATCCAAGGATAAATCCGGAATTAAAAAAGTGTTAGAACCTGGAGAGGGACATGCATGACCGAGGTTGGACCTTCTAATGGTTTGTTCATCGCTAAATGTTTCCAAGCCTGTAGGGAGGCAACCACAGGGAGTGGAACATCCCTAGGAGCCTGTGATATATATGGGTAAGCCATAACGTAGTTATAAAAATTCCCACCAGGTATAGTTGTCTGCTCTAGTTCACCCCACAGCGAGGAGGGTTGGTCAACCATCCACTCCTTGATCTGCGCCAGGACAGCTGACCTGTAGTAGTCTGCCATCACTGGTAGGCTCATACCTCCCGCTTTTCTAGGCCTAGTCAAGATACCGAATGCGCACCTTGCCTTTCTACCTTCCCAAAGAAATTTCAATAGTAGTGATTGTAGTTTCGCAAAGAAGGATTTGGTGACTGGGATTGGGACGGTGCGAAATATGTAAAGCAGTTGTGGAAAAATTTGCATTTTAAACGCTGCTAAGCGACCCGACCATGAGAGAAAGTGCTTTTTTAAGGTTTGTAATCCTAACAGTAGCTTATTTTCTAGTGGTAGATAATTGGCTTTGAAGAGCTGGTCAGGGCAGGAGGTAAGTGTAATCCCTAGATATGAGATCCCCGAGTCCTGCCATATAAAAGGATAAGTGTTTTGTATATGTTGTTTCTCTTGTAGAGATGTGCCTAAATCTAGGATATAGGAGTTAGTGTTGTTGACTTTGTAGTATGAGATCCTGCTATATTGAGTCAGAAGAGCCGTGGCATGGAGTAGGGAGTTCTTTGGGTGAGTAAGCATAAGGCCGCGTACACACGGGCGGATTGTATGGCCTACTTAGTCCGTCATACTTTCGAATGAACGGACTTGACCACACACGGATGCACAAACAGTCCGTCGAAAGCTTGCGCGATGACGTGTACAGCACGTACGACGGGACTAGAAATAGGAAGTCCAATACACAGCAATGCAACCTTCCGCCGTGTAAATCCTTTCTGAGCATGCGTCATTCTTAGTCCGTCGAACTAGCCCACTCACGAGCGGATTGTCCGCTGAAACCAAAGTATGACGGACAGAATTACGGAAATTCCGAAATACTTAGTACGCCAGACTGCACACTGAAAAAGTCCGTTGAAGCCCACACACGAGCGGACTGTCCGCTGAAATGTGTTTCGACGGACTAAGTAGGCCATACAGTCCGCCCGTGTGTACGCGGCCTAAGTATCACGTCGTCAGCGAACAAACTGATAACGTGTTTACGGCCTTTTACATTAAATCCCTGTATATTGGGGTCCTGTCTGAATCTCGCGGCCAGGGGTTCCATAAGCATATTAAAAATTAAGGGAGACATTGGACACCCTTGTTGGGTGCTGTTCATAATGTTAAAGGGCTTTGATAATATTCCTGAGGTGTATACTCTAGCTGAAGGTGAAGTGTAGAGTGCAAGTATAGATGTGAGGACGTGGCCTCTAAAGCCAAATTTCTCTAATACCATGGTCAAGTAAACCCAGTGGACCCTATCGAACCAGGGGATTTGTTATTCAGTAAAGAAATGATAGCTTTAAATATTTTGTCTACTGTGAAGGGCAAATTTAGCTCATCCAGCTGAGAAGGACTTAGTTTAGGGATGTTCACTGTCACCAAAAAATTATGAATAT
Source organism: Lithobates pipiens (assembly GCF_037356315.1). NCBI lineage: Eukaryota > Metazoa > Chordata > Amphibia > Anura > Ranidae > Lithobates > Lithobates pipiens. The sequence goes on along the minus strand of NW_027507764.1, from coordinate 328,561,864 downwards.
CAACCCCAGAAGGCTGCGGAGTAGACACGTCGTCGGCCAGATTGTATAAGGACGCATAATAATCGCTAAAAGAGTCTGCAATTTTCTGGGGATCTTGCTCTTTAGCGTTAGATGTTGGATCAATTAAATAGGGAATTTTGGATTTGAAGCGCTGTCCCCGTATTCTACGGGCCAGGGCCTTACCCGCCTTGTTACCAGTAGAGTAGAAGGACAACTTTAGTCTTTTTTTCCTTTTGTTCAAATTTATGTAATAGGAGAAGTCTAAGGTCATGACGTAAGTTAGCTAGTTTAAAATGAAGATCAGGGGAAGGATGTGTTTTGTGCAAGCCCTCTAGGGTTTCGATATTTTTCAAAAGCTCGTCCAATTGTCGCTGCCTCTGCCTCCTCGCTCTGGCCCCTAGTTGAATAAAAATGCCACGAATAAATGCCTTGTGAGTGTTCCACACAGTAGACTGACGTCAGGGGTGGCGAAAAAATTCGGAGAGGTGGCTTTCCAGAACAGTCTTAGCATCAGGATCTTGAATTATGTGGGCATTCGCTCTCCACAGATAAGTGGTGGAAGTGAGGTTGTTATCTGCGACCTGGACCAGAACTGAAGCATGATCTGACCATGATAATCGCATTCATTTTGGTCTTGGAGATTTTTTGCAGAAGCCACCTGTCCGACAAAAACAAATCAATCCTACTGTAGGAGCGATGCCTGCAAGAGTAGAAGGAATAGTCCCTCTCACAGGCATGTCTACAACGCCAAACATCATAAAGTTCATTAGATCTCAAGAAATTGGCTAAAGATAACATTCTTTTGGATGGAGTGGCAGTAGAATCTATCCCTGGGTAATATTAAAGTCCCCACATAACATCAATGCTCCTTCCTTCACTTTACGTACTTTCTTCATAAGATTATTTCGAAAATGTATCTGGCGAGCATTGGGAACATAAATATTAACCAGTGTGTAGCGATGATTATTAATGTCACAAATCAATATGATAAATCGACCATTAGGATCTATGATTTGTTGATACAACTGGAAGGAAATCGAGTCCCTGATTGCAATCATGACCCCTCTCTTCTCCTGTGCATTTGAATAATAATAGTGTTGGAATTCTTTGGACGTACATTTGGGAGGTGAGTCTTTGTGAAAATGCGTCTCTTGTAGACATAGAATGTCGCAATGTGACGACTGGGCTTCAGACCAAAGAGAACCTCTTAGCTGGATGATTAAGCCCGTGGGCGTTAATCGATAAAATGGTGACTGGCATGATCCTTAGAAATGTTAAAGCTCAGCAGTAAGATTCGTGTGTACTCACATATACCGGTATTTTGAAGTCTTCTCAATGATGAATAGAGACGGGGAACATCCCAGTAGCAACGTTCCTCCATCAATTTCTTAGCCAGGGAGAGGACTGGATTTAGAACAATGAGGTCCCTTGAAGGTAAAAAGAATGTTGACAGCTCCTGAAGCAATAAAGGGAAGGGAAGGGGGAAACAAAACCAACAGTGTCGAACAAATAGTTAAAAGGAGGGTCATCATAACCCGTGTGCAGAATGTATCCGCTCAAGATAACGGGGTAATTGGACCAGCAAGAGGCTCCTGTGTGCAGGGCCCATAAGGTAGGCCGCTCCTTGCAGCGTCCAGGTCACTGGTAAACAACTAGGTAACTGTTGCCAGCAGTGCATTATTCATTCATGAGGTAAATTCTTTGGAAGATCAGGCATGGGTGAGTTTAACGAATACTCCAGAAGTATTTTCCATGACTTGAGAAGTTGAAGGCCTTTAGTAGGCGAGGAAATTATATAATTAGTCCCCTCCTTGTGCACAATCAGTTTAGTGGGGAACCCCCATTTGTAGCTAATGCGGTGGTTTCGCAATACTTTAGTGATGTTGTTTAAATTTTTACGAAGCTGCAGGGTATGTTGCGAAAGATCCGCTTAAAACTGGAGACCTGAAAATTCCGTATTATGGTGTTCGTCATGTGCATTAAACGATCTTTCGTTTGATAAAAATGCATGCAAAGCAAAACGTCTCTGGGCACATGAGTTGGTATAAAGGTAGGCTTTGGGATGCGGTGTATCCGATCAATAGATCTCAATGTATATATATCTAAAAACTTCTGCGCTCTATGGGAAGAATGGAAAATAACTAATAGAAAAAAGCAGCAATCACTAAATGAGTTGTCTCTCACTACTGGAAAATAAATTTAAAAGTTGCGATGCGCTAATTTCAAACCATAAAATAATCGTAGTAAACCACAAATATACAGTTAAAAATACAAAGTGCAACTGTGCATAAATTAATCAAATAATGCTTCTGTGCATGCATAAAAGTGATAGCTAGTGCCTAAACTGTAGAGTGACTATCTGTGCAAATAAACGCAAATTTGTCATAAAGACCAAAATACATACATATATATAGTGTATGAACTTTTTTGCAAAATATATATAATAAAGCAAAGACAAGTTAGGAGTGTACGTTTAAGTGATAACTGGTGTAAGGACCATAAAGTGGCTAAATGTGCAAAAAACGCAAATTTACGCAAATTTATCATAAAAAAACATATAAAGAGTGGATATTACTTATAAAAACATATAAAGAGTGGATATTACTTAAAAATGAAAAATACAGGTATCAAACAAATATAAACTGTTCAGTACAAGTGACCAGCGTGATTGGAGATAAAAATGTCCCATATACAGGCAGATCATGCAATTCGGTAAATGCACTAAGTGAGATGTGCAACGTGCTGGGCAATCAATCCATCCGTGATGATCCGTGCAATAAAGTGCAAATAATATGCAATTACCTCACTGCTGTGAGTAAACAGCAATATAAATGATGATCACCAGGATGATTGCTGGAAACGGCAGAGTGACACAATCTTTTGGGAGACTTCTCTAACTTCCTCGTAAATGGCAAGTAAACTCAAAGGAATAGATTAAAGGAGACCGCCATAGTGTAGTATTTCAAACATCTAAGTTTTATTAAACAAGTTTAAAAACTACTCACAAACGATGCTGGTTTAAGCACATCAGACAAACAGCATTAGAGCAAAACCGGATATGGACGTCACTTCCGGGTTCCTACGCGTTACGTCTTGGAGACTTCAACTGGGATAGTTACACAGGGTACAGGAAGTGACTTATAGGTGTACTGGGCGGGACTACGCCGCCCATTTCATTGATATGCTAATGCAACGCTGTGTAGCCATAGTAATGCTAGTGGGGGGCGGGCCGAATGGATTTAGATGTTATGGGTGGCCTCCCATCTAAATAAAGCATTAGACAGCGCAGCGGAGACAGTAAATACAGGGGCGCAAACGGAAGAGCGGGGGGAGGTTTGGCCAGACATTATACTGAATGTGGCGAACTGATTAAGTTATATCATAGATCGTGCTATATGCTATTAAACTAATGTAAGATGATAGAGTACGTCCGGCGGCCATTTTGTTGGAGCTCAAATTTAGATATGTAAGTGGCCATGTTTTGGTGGTTTAATGTTATATAGAGCATTAAAATTATAGAACTAAAATTGAAACTAAGATACAAAACACGGGAACCTCAATAGATATCAATCTATCTTATTGGGCCAGCAGAGAAAGGTAGAAAATGGCTAAAGGAACCATATCTTATATCGGTAGATATAAAAGGCTACATATACACAGCTGTATTTAGAAAACTGGAAAGGTAATTAAAATCAGTTTAAAATTATTGTTCAATTTTAAAATAGTGTTCAAATTTAAAATAAAGTCCAAGGGGAGGTTACTAAGCAGGTTACAAACACACATAATGTGGAGGCACGGAGGTGACGTCCACATTAGACATGTGATACAAACATAGCAAGCTAAAACTATAAAAATTGCATAAAATCGCATAAAATTGTTTAGCCTAAAATTATAGGAGCATAGGTTTAAGAACATATGATATTAAGATGACGGTATGTAGATAAATCATTTTAAAAAGGTATAAGAAAATTAAAATATTGAAAGAAGATAAAGGACCATAACATGAAATCGCACATAAAAATTTATATCTAAAAGGGGTTAAAAATCACTAATAAAACAGTTCAAGTCGAACTCTATATTTAATCCCCTGGGGGCAAAGGTATCGAGGGTATATATCCATTTGGACTCTATCTGACTTAGAGTCCTCACCTTGTGCCCTCCCCTCCAGTGTCTAACATAGGGGACAATACCCCAAAATTTCAAATGCTTGGGGTCTCTATTATGGTGAGTAGTGAAATGTTTAGAGACATTATGCTTATCGTACCCCTTTTGTATATTTTGTATGTGCTCTTTCAATCGAATTTTTAAAGGCCTTTTTGTGCGGCCTACATACTGCAGACCGCAACTGCACTCTAAAACATAAACAGCGCCTACTGTATTACAGGAGATAAAATCTTTAATCTTGTGGGTATTACCGGTACTTGAGGCTAAAAATTCAAAGACTTTAGTAGGTTTACTCGCTCTGGTACACGCTAGGCATCTTTTACAAGGGAAGAAACCTTTCCCAGTGAAGAACGTGAAATTATTCACAGGAGGATCAGGTATGTTTTTCACTAGCATGTCTCTGAGGTTGGGGGCGCGTCTATAAATAAACTTCGGTTTAGAAGGTAGAACTTTGTGCAAATCTTTATCATTCAAGAGAATGTGCCAGTGTTTTTTGATTATACTTTCTATTTTTTTGTATTGGTTATTATAGTCCAGAATTATTGCTCCTTCTACACCTTTTTTGGCTTTGTGTTGCGTTTTCGTATCTTTAAGGAGATGTTCGCGGTCCATCTTCTCCACTTCTGATATTTTTTCTTGAATTACGCACTTGTCGTAACCCTTCTCTTGGAATCTTTGTCCCATGGATTCCGCTTGTTCGAGGAACACTTCTTTTTTGCTACAATTTCTCCGTAGGCGCATAAATTGCCCCTTGGGGATATTGAAAAGCCAATTTTGGTGATGGCAACTTGTCAGCGGGAGATAGCTGTTTTTGTCTACACTTTTGAAGTGTGTTTTAGTTTCTATTCTCCCGCCACTTTGTGCAATTAGTAAATCTAAAAAAACTATCTCCTTCTCATCTGAATTCCAGGTAAGTTTTATATTTAGATTATTCTCATCTAATTTTTGTTGGAACAGATTAAGACTGGCACTACTCCCTTTCCAAAGTATTAAAATATCGTCAATATAACGTCTATAAAGCACTAGTTCTTTAGGTGGGTTTAAAAATACTACGTTCTCTTCCCATCTAGCCATGAATAAACCGGCCACACTCGGGGCAAATTTGGCCCCCATCGCGACCCCTGTAGTTTGGTGATAAAACGTTTTATTAAACCAAAAATAATTATTTTTTAAACAAAAGTCCAGACATTTAACTAAAAACTTTCGTTGAAAGCAAATGAGGTCAGAGTGATTTCTCAGACCCCACTTCACAGCCTCGCATGCTTCATGGTGGGGAATTATGGTATAGAGTGAAGTTACGTCTGCCGTGACCAGAATAAAAGGTCCGTCCTGTGTGAGCTCATCTAAAATCTGTAAAACATGCTTAGTGTCACGGAGATAAGCCTTCGTCTTTTGTACTGTCGGCTGTAGGAAGTTATCTATGTAGGATCCCATCCTTGAAGTAAGGGAATCTATCCCATTTACTATGGGTCTCGGTGGGGGGTTGGTCCTGTCCTTGTGAATTTTAGGTAAATAATAGATAATTGGTGTTCTTGCTGCTTCTGGTATGAGGTATTGGGCTTCTTTTTTGGTCAAGATAGCTTTTTTTAGCCCCAGATGGACTACAAGCTCCAGCTCTTTTTTTCCTCTAAAGATAGGATTTTTTGGTAAGATAGTGTAAGTCTTAGTGTCGCTCAGCAATTTTGCCATATTATCATTGTATTGCGTTTTGGACAAAACTACAATGCCTCCACCTTTGTCCGCTGGGCGGATCACTATATCTTTCCGCTCACTGAGGCGTTTCATTCCACATCTCATATGGTTTGGCTCGGTATGTTTCTTGGTGTCAAGGTCCTTTAAATCTTCTGCAACAATTTTCTTAAAAACATCTACAAATTTATTATTACTGATTTGCGGGTTAAAAGTAGATTTATTCCTAAAAGTGCTATGTTTGATATCATTCGGTGGCGGGACAGAAGTGGTTCTGGGGTTGTTTAAAAAATATTTTTTCATATTTAAGCCCCTTATGTACTTCTTTTAAAAATGATCAGGTGTTCAGGTGGCAGGGGCAGGGGCAGTTGGGACGAGTAGATCCCATCTCCGCCTACTCAACACCTGAGAGACCTGTAAGAATAGAGTCTATATTACCCCCAACTAACCCCACTGTAATATCTTCTACAAGTGGACAAACAACAAAAAATGTAAAAAATGTATCTAACGAGTCCCCAATGAGGAATAGACCTAATGTGGGACAGAATTATCCCAAACAGTCAACACCTCAATACCCGGAAAAAAGGCCTCCACACAACCCCCAGACGCCGAAAAAGGGGTGGAAAAAACCCCACTGGAAAAAAGCCCAGAATAAGAGGGCGAATCAGGATGACCAATGGCATCACCCTTCGTACGAACAGCCTCGAGCCCCCTACTATCCTCCTCAAATAAGGAACCCTGCTCCATATTACGATCAGAACCGAAGAGAGAGAGATGATTGGGGTCCAGCACAACCCTATTATCGACCCTACGACCATTATTCAGTCCCCACATACAATCATTATGCACCATTAAGGGACTATCGAGAGAATGAAAGGGAAGAAGAGTACTATCAGACCTACTACCCCGATCCAAATACAAATAGGGCTTTTTTAGGCAGAGGCCCGGATCATCACACTCCGAGGGTGAGGGATGTGCAGAGAGACAGAGAACGAAGCCCAAAAAGAAGAGAGGAAGAAGAGCAGGAGCGAGAACTCAAGCGAAAAAGAGAGTAAAAGGAGTAGGTGTTTTTAACTTGAGTGGCATCTCGCTAACAACTGAAGAATTGACAGTATTAGACAAAGGCCTCAAGTTTGCCCCAAAAAAGAACCTGAACAAATTTGAGACTTATGTTAATATTCAGAAGTACATAAGGGGCTCAAATATGAAAAAATATTTTTTAAACAACCCCAGAACCACTTCTGTCCCGCCACCGAATGATATCAAACATAGCACTTTTAGGAATAAATCTACTTTTAACCCGCAAATCAGTAATAATAAATTTGTAGATGTTTTTAAGAAAATTGTTGCAGAAGATTTAAAGGACCTTGACACCAAGAAACATACCGAGCCAAACCATATGAGATGTGGAATGAAACGCCTCAGTGAGCGGAAAGATATAGTGATCCGCCCAGCGGACAAAGGTGGAGGCATTGTAGTTTTGTCCAAAACGCAATACAATGATAATATGGCAAAATTGCTGAGCGACACTAAGACTTACACTATCTTACCAAAAAATCCTATCTTTAGAGGAAAAAAAGAGCTGGAGCTTGTAGTCCATCTGGGGCTAAAAAAAGCTATCTTGACCAAAAAAGAAGCCCAATACCTCATACCAGAAGCAGCAAGAACACCAATTATCTATTATTTACCTAAAATTCACAAGGACAGGACCAACCCCCCACCGAGACCCATAGTAAATGGGATAGATTCCCTTACTTCAAGGATGGGATCCTACATAGATAACTTCCTACAGCCGACAGTACAAAAGACGAAGGCTTATCTCCGTGACACTAAGCATGTTTTACAGATTTTAGATGAGCTCACACAGGACGGACCTTTTATTCTGGTCACGGCAGACGTAACTTCACTCTATACCATAATTCCCCACCATGAAGCATGCGAGGCTGTGAAGTGGGGTCTGAGAAATCACTCTGACCTCATTTGCTTTCAACGAAAGTTTTTAGTTAAATGTCTGGACTTTTGTTTAAAAAATAATTATTTTTGGTTTAATAAAACGTTTTATCACCAAACTACAGGGGTCGCGATGGGGGCCAAATTTGCCCCGAGTGTGGCCGGTTTATTCATGGCTAGATGGGAAGAGAACGTAGTATTTTTAAACCCACCTAAAGAACTAGTGCTTTATAGACGTTATATTGACGATATTTTAATACTTTGGAAAGGGAGTAGTGCCAGTCTTAATCTGTTCCAACAAAAATTAGATGAGAATAATCTAAATATAAAACTTACCTGGAATTCAGATGAGAAGGAGATAGTTTTTTTAGATTTACTAATTGCACAAAGTGGCGGGAGAATAGAAACTAAAACACACTTCAAAAGTGTAGACAAAAACAGCTATCTCCCGCTGACAAGTTGCCATCACCAAAATTGGCTTTTCAATATCCCCAAGGGGCAATTTATGCGCCTACGGAGAAATTGTAGCAAAAAAGAAGTGTTCCTCGAACAAGCGGAATCCATGGGACAAAGATTCCAAGAGAAGGGTTACGACAAGTGCGTAATTCAAGAAAAAATATCAGAAGTGGAGAAGATGGACCGCGAACATCTCCTTAAAGATACGAAAACGCAACACAAAGCCAAAAAAGGTGTAGAAGGAGCAATAATTCTGGACTATAATAACCAATACAAAAAAATAGAAAGTATAATCAAAAAACACTGGCACATTCTCTTGAATGATAAAGATTTGCACAAAGTTCTACCTTCTAAACCGAAGTTTATTTATAGACGCGCCCCCAACCTCAGAGACATGCTAGTGAAAAACATACCTGATCCTCCTGTGAATAATTTCACGTTCTTCACTGGGAAAGGTTTCTTCCCTTGTAAAAGATGCCTAGCGTGTACCAGAGCGAGTAAACCTACTAAAGTCTTTGAATTTTTAGCCTCAAGTACCGGTAATACCCACAAGATTAAAGATTTTATCTCCTGTAATACAGTAGGCGCTGTTTATGTTTTAGAGTGCAGTTGCGGTCTGCAGTATGTAGGCCGCACAAAAAGGCCTTTAAAAATTCGATTGAAAGAGCACATACAAAATATACAAAAGGGGTACGATAAGCATAATGTCTCTAAACATTTCACTACTCACCATAATAGAGACCCCAAGCATTTGAAATTTTGGGGTATTGTCCCCTATGTTAGACACTGGAGGGGAGGGCACAAGGTGAGGACTCTAAGTCAGATAGAGTCCAAATGGATATATACCCTCGATACCTTTGCCCCCAGGGGATTAAATATAGAGTTCGACTTGAACTGTTTTATTAGTGATTTTTAACCCCTTTTAGATATAAATTTTTATGTGCGATTTCATGTTATGGTCCTTTATCTTCTTTCAATATTTTAATTTTCTTATACCTTTTAAAATGATTTATCTACATACCGTCATCTTAATATCATATGTTCTTAAACCTATGCTCCTATAATTTTAGGCTAAACAATTTTATGCGATTTTATGCAATTTTTATAGTTTTAGCTTGCTATGTTTGTATCACATGTCTAATGTGGACGTCACCTCCGTGCCTCCACATTATGTGTGTTTGTAACCTGCTTAGTAACCTCCCCTTGGACTTTATTTTAAATTTGAACACTATTTTAAAATTGAACAATAATTTTAAACTGATTTTAATTACCTTTCCAGTTTTCTAAATACAGCTGTGTATATGTAGCCTTTTATATCTACCGATATAAGATATGGTTCCTTTAGCCATTTTCTACCTTTCTCTGCTGGCCCAATAAGATAGATTGATATCTATTGAGGTTCCCGTGTTTTGTATCTTAGTTTCAATTTTAGTTCTATAATTTTAATGCTCTATATAACATTAAACCACCAAAACATGGCCACTTACATATCTAAATTTGAGCTCCAACAAAATGGCCGCCGGACGTACTCTATCATCTTACATTAGTTTAATAGCATATAGCACGATCTATGATATAACTTAATCAGTTCGCCACATTCAGTATAATGTCTGGCCAAACCTCCCCCCGCTCTTCCGTTTGCGCCCCTGTATTTACTGTCTCCGCTGCGCTGTCTAATGCTTTATTTAGATGGGAGGCCACCCATAACATCTAAATCCATTCGGCCCGCCCCCCACTAGCATTACTATGGCTACACAGCGTTGCATTAGCATATCAATGAAATGGGCGGCGTAGTCCCGCCCAGTACACCTATAAGTCACTTCCTGTACCCTGTGTAACTATCCCAGTTGAAGTCTCCAAGACGTAACGCGTAGGAACCCGGAAGTGACGTCCATATCCGGTTTTGCTCTAATGCTGTTTGTCTGATGTGCTTAAACCAGCATCGTTTGTGAGTAGTTTTTAAACTTGTTTAATAAAACTTAGATGTTTGAAATACTACACTATGGCGGTCTCCTTTAATCTATTCCTTTGAGTTTACTTGCCATTTACGAGGAAGTTAGAGAAGTCTCCCAAAAGATTGTGTCACTCTGCCGTTTCCAGCAATCATCCTGGTGATCATCATTTATATTGCTGTTTACTCACAGCAGTGAGGTAATTGCATATTATTTGCACTTTATTGCACGGATCATCACGGATGGATTGATTGCCCAGCACGTTGCACATCTCACTTAGTGCATTTACCGAATTGCATGATCTGCCTGTATATGGGACATTTTTATCTCCAATCACGCTGGTCACTTGTACTGAACAGTTTATATTTGTTTGATACCTGTATTTTTCATTTTTAAGTAATATCCACTCTTTATATGTTTTTATAAGTAATATCCACTCTTTATATGTTTTTTTATGATAAATTTGCGTAAATTTGCGTTTTTTGCACATTTAGCCACTTTATGGTCCTTACACCAGTTATCACTTAAACGTACACTCCTAACTTGTCTTTGCTTTATTATATATATTTTGCAAAAAAGTTCATACACTATATATATGTATGTATTTTGGTCTTTATGACAAATTTGCGTTTATTTGCACAGATAGTCACTCTACAGTTTAGGCACTAGCTATCACTTTTATGCATGCACAGAAGCATTATTTGATTAATTTATGCACAGTTGCACTTTGTATTTTTAACTGTATATTTGTGGTTTACTACGATTATTTTATGGTTTGAAATTAGCGCATCGCAACTTTTAAATTTAATAGATCTCAATGGGTGTTAGATCTGGCATGAGAATGGATAACAGTTTTGTGACATAGGGACACAGATCAGCTTCAGCTATTGACTCAGGGATACCCCTCAGTTTAACATTGTTCCTTCTGGCCCTGTCTTCCAAGTCTGCCAGTTTTGCTTTTACCCAGCCTTGCTCTTCCTCTACTTTGTCATGTGCATCGATTAAATCATTGATTGTGGATGCATATTCCCCCATTTTAGTCTCTATATGGTCCACCCTGTGTCCCATATCTTTTAGATCAGTGCCACAACTTCTCATGCAGGCCATCATATCATTATGTAAACAGCTGCGCAGAAAATTGAGCACATCTTTGAGTGTTGTGTCAAGGACAGGCTGATTAGTGGTTGGGAAAGTCATAATGGAGTCAGGGAGTTCCCTTGTATCTTCCTGTGAATCAGTGGGAGAGCTCACCTCAGCTTGTCGCACTGTCTCCAGGCCTTTCCTTCTGTTCCTTGCCTTGGCCGGGCTTCCGCTCAATGGGGTGGATGCCCGAGAGTCTGGGTACTGCCAGTCACGGCATTGCATCAGCCCTCCGGTCCGGGGAGGCGGAGGGATGGCGTGGAGTGGAGGAAGCGCCGGCGTCATCTTGGGCCTTCTGTCCTGGCAGCTGTGAAAAATAAGCCGTCAGTTTCCTGGGCTTTTTGTCCGCTCTTTTCTGCCTGGACATGGCTGGTGTGCTTCCGACCTAGAACACTGCTCAGGGGATAATTAATACCGCCTCTGAGCTCCGTGAGCTGCTCCATTGTCCTGCTGTGTGCCGGAGCTCCCGAGCTATACGTCCATCTTGGCTGAGATCAAGCCACGCCCCCCAATGTTTTTTGAAGTAATTGTAATTTCTTTATTTCACATTTTGTTTGATTAAAGCCAGTGTATTATGGCTTAAGTTATTTTAGAACAAAGGATCTCTCTCTCTCTCTCACACAGTGATCCTGCACCACCAAGCTGGTGAGGCTGTAAAATGGGGCCTAAGAAAATATAGTACATTGCCATGCGTTCAGCGTAAATACCTAGTCAAATGCTTAGACTTTTGCTTAAAGAATAGCTATTTTTGGTACAATCGCGAGTATTATCACCAAAAAACCGGAGTGGCGATGGGAGCTAAGTTTGCACCCAGCGTGGCTTGCCTTTTTATGTCTCAATGGGAAGAGGATGTGGTATTCCCTGGTAAACCTGAAGAGCTAATGCTGTATAAGAGGTATATAGACGACATCCTCATATTTTGGAAAGGAGATATTGATAGCCTAATCGCATTCCTGGAGACATTGAATCACAACGACAGGAATATTAAACTGTCGTGGGTAGTCAATAGTGAATCTATATCTTTTCTTGATTTAGAAATCTTACAAGAGAACAAAACTTTACGCACAAGAACGCACTTTAAAAATGTTGACAAGAACAGCTACCTGCCAGTCATGAGCTGCCATCACAGAAACTGGCTGTGCAATATTCCAAAAGGTCAGTTGATGAGATTACGCAGAAATTGCACAAAAGTTGAAGAATATCTCACACAAGCAGAGAAAATTGGCCAAAGGTTTACAAACAAAGGGTATAAGGATGAAGAAATCAGGATGAAGATTTTGGAAGTTAAAAACATGGACCGAATGGAGATGATTAAAGATAAACAAACTCCTAAGCTGGAAGCTGGCAAAGTACCAATTATACTGAATTACAATGCCCAATATAGAAAAATTGAGGCGATTATTAAAAAACACTGGTATATCCTACGCTCAGACGCACATTTGAAGGACCTCTTACCCCAATGCCCAAAATTCGTGTATAAAAGGGCACCTACATTGAGGGATAAGATTGTCAGGAACGTCCCCGATCCACCATATAATGGTGTGACTTTCTTTACGGGAAAAGGCTTCTTTCCGTGCAAACGGTGTTTTGCGTGTACAAAAACAAAACGCCCACCTGAGAAAATATTTAAATTTAGCTCTACAAGTACTGGGAACTCCTATGACATCAAAGAGTTTATATGCTGTAACACGGAAGGGGCCATGTATGTTCTACAATGCAGTTGTGGCCTACAGTATGTAGGCCGCACCAAAAGACCCCTGAGAGTACGCATAAAGGAACATGTCAAAAACATAATCAATGGATTTGACAAACATAGTGTGTCAAAGCACTTCCTGACACACCATAATAAAGATCCCACTCACCTCACATTTTGGGGTATTGAGCCCTACAGGAAGCATTGGAGGGGAGGTCACTAAGTTAGAACACTTAGTCAACTAGAATCAAAATGGATCTTCGCTTTAGATACTTTCACACCCCAAGGGCTCAATATAGAGTTTGATCTTAACTGTTTTATCAGCGACTTTTAGATAGTTTTAATTATGTATTGGATTTTTATATACTTGAAGTGTTATTATATATATTTTTGATTTACTATGCTTAGGATGATATACTGGAAGGGAGATATGGGAACTCTGGACTTCCTTTCCGGTATCCATCCCCTAAATCGCATGCATATGTGCGGTATCTGATACCTTGAATATCGCTAAATAAACCGTCGGGGTCACCTTATCCTTACATTAGAAGATGTTATGAGTTGAGGAATCACCTACTTTTTGGTCGGATGTAGGGCTTCAGGTATAGCTTCACTTTGTTTTTGATACAATTTGTTTTTACCCATAAATTAAAGAACCTACTAATATTTTAATAATACCTCCTGTCTTAAGTCATTATCTTATGAATATTTTTTGATCCCTTCGTTTTAATTCCATAATTATAAACATTATTTTTTAATCCTCTATTAATATTATTAACGATACTTAGAGCCATAGAGCTGGAGTAAAGGATCCCCTGTTGATTGCCTCCCTGAATAAGCGTAACCACGGGGTGTTTGAATTGAAATAAACCCAGTCCGCAAAAGTGGACATGGGTTTATCTTCGTTTCCTCTATCTAAACGATGAGACAATGGCGGCGAGCATAGCATCCACTCATCAGATGAGTGTAGATGAGGAAACTACGATAAAATGGCCGCCGTTAATCGAACAGTTGCTATCACTCCCTAAGAGCCTATAAGAAAATGGCTGTGAAGCGTTCAGTATTAAAGACTATTAGAAAATGGCTGCGCAGTTAGATTCTTGACCGCTAATAGGAATAGATACTACGGGCTACAGGAAAATGGCCGCGAATTAGAGATACTATTTAAACGTTCGTTCACCTCCTATGCTTTAGTCCCTGATGAAGTCACGTGATCAATGACAATACGCGTAGGATTTGCCTAGGAGGATATCGGAAGCGACGTCCGGGGTACGAACGAGGAGGCCGTTCGTTGTTTTAGCTGTAACGTTTTAATTGTATTACTTAAATGTGAGTACCCAGGACTTGGTCCTTTTTATAATAAAGAATTTGTGTGACATTACTTCACTATTGGAGCCCCTTTTCTCTTTTTCGGGTTTGATCTGTGATCCATTGCGGAGTACCTGGAGGGAATTATCTGGGGTGCCTGTACAAACTGAGGATATACACCTTAAACCATTGGAGCATACTGTTGTACCTATATCAACCGAGGATATACACCCTAACTGAGGATATACACCTTAAATATTGGAGCATATTGCTGTCTAACTGACAGCAGTGAGGTAAGGTACCCACTGCACTCAGTGTGTGAGCACCCACTTTGAGGAATTGTAAGATCACCGGTGGAGCTATCCCGTGTTCATCCACAGAATTAACCTTTTACACAGCACAGTGTGGATTCACTTTATTTTGCATGAACTGATATGGATTGTTAGTTTTTATGACAATTAGAGACACTTTAAGAAATTCCTTGGACTGTGTTTTATATTTAGGTTTATTTATATAATTTTTGATATATTTTTATACACACCTCCCCGTTTATTTGCTGGATTTTACCTTTACACAATTTTTTTATATATGTTGGCACCTGGATGCACTTTTGTGGATTGAGACACATTTTGGATTTCACAACTTTCTGGATTGATATTATTAGTATCTGCGTTTTCGCTTTTTATTACTTCACTTGCACTGTATTACGATTGCATAGATTATTTGAATTTCTTTATTGATTGTAGTATGAATAACACTAGGAATATGTGTATATTCTGAATACCCCACTAATCACTCTGAATGATTTTATGCACATAGGTTATAGATATAATTTAAATTAATTCTAATCGCATAGGTGCGTCTTTTAGATTTTGTATGCGATTATTTATTTACTGTTATTAGACTTAATTAATTTCGTGTGGAGCGCAACACCATTCTTTTTCACTAGCATCACCTGAGGGGAGGGTCTGCACCTCTGTCGGTGGCTTGCTGCAACCATACTAGCTCTCTTTGCTTTACCATTGTAGCGCGAGGATAACCAACAATTACAATTGTATAGCATTGATCGCTGTATTAATGCCAATGGTCCCAAACATGTGTGAAATTTGTCTGATATGTCCGCAATAATGTTGCACCGCCATTACTAGTAAAAAAAATAAAAAATACCGTATTTAATCGGTGTATAACACGCACCCCAAGTTTAGGAGGGAATTTAAAAGAAAAAAACTTTTAGGAGGGAAGTTTAAGGGAAAAAAAACTTAAAATTTAAATGCCCATCAATGCAGCCTTGTCAGTGTCATTTGCAGCCTTGCATCCTTGTCAGTGTCATTTGCAGCCTTCCCTTCCATTGCAGCCTTCCCTTCCATTGCAGTCTCCTTGCCATTTTAAAAATGGCACCGCCGAGATACAGAGCGGATGTCCTGTGTATCTCGGCGGCACTCGTTCTCGGCGGCTTTCAGGTATTTTCAGCCGCACTCGGCTATTTTCAGCCCTTCTCGCCTATTTTCGGCTGCACTCGCCCGTTCTCAGCGGCTTTCAGCTTTCCAAAAGCTGCCGAGAACGGCCGAATGTGGCCTAAACTAGGCGAGAACGGGCAAAAATACCTGAAAGCCCCCGAGAGTGGCAGAAAAGGTTAAGAAGGGTGGGGGATCGGCGTATAACACACCCCTGATTTCCCCCTGATTTTAGGGGAAAAAAAATAAATAAATAAAAGTGTGTGTTATACGCCGATAAATACGGTAATAAAAAGGCCATAAAACTATCCCCCATTTTGTAGATGCTATAAGTTTTGTGCAAACCAGTTAAACGCTTATTGCGATTTTTTATTTTATTTTTTTTACCCAAAATATGTAGAATACGTATCAGCCTAAACTGAGGGAAAAAAAATGTTTCGATATTTTTGGGGATATTATAGCAAAAAGTAAAAAAAATAAAAAAAAAAGTGTTTTTCAAAATTGTCCCTCTTTTTTGTTTATAGCGCAAAAAATAAAAACTGCAGAGGTGATCAAATACCACCAAAAGCTCTATTTGTGGGGAAAAAAGGACACCAATTTTGTTTGGGAGCCACATCGCATGACTGCACAATTGTCAGTTAAAGCGAAGCAGTGCCGAATCGCAAAAAGTGCTCTGGTCAGGAAGGGGGTAAATCCTTCCAGGACTAAAGTGGTTCATTTTTTATTGTTAATTTTACTTTTGTTTTTAGTTTGACACTTAAAAAAAAAATTGATCACTTTTATTCCTATTACAAGGAATGTAAACATCCCTTGCAATAGGAATATGGCACGATCGGTCCTCTTTACAGTGATATATGGGGTCAATAAGACTCCACATCTCGCCTCGACTGGGAAGCCTGAAATAAAAAATGAGCTTGGCTTCCTAGCCAAGGCGACGCCATTTGTTTAAATGCAGAGGCCGGCCATGCGTGATGTCATAACATAGTGTCCGGCCTCCGAAGATCATAGAGACTCCCGCAACCATTTGGTTTGCCAGAAATCTCAATCCTCACTATTCGGGGCCGGTGGATCCTGTGTCTGACTCTCTGATGGAAGCGGTGAGATGGTAGAAGCACCGAAGGGTGGCTCCTCTCGCCGCCCATAAGAACAATCAAGCGGCAGAACAGCCGCTATGATCAGTCTTATGGTGAAGGGAATTGCCGGCTGAAAAAGCCAATATTTGAATTATGCCTGTAGCTACAGGCATCCTTCAGATATACACCCACAAAGTCAAGGACATCATATGATGTACCTTGGGCGGGAAGTAGGTAAGCGATATGCATCTATAGAAGCATGTGCCCATGGAAACAAGCATTTACGCAATAAGCAAGCATGCGTTCATGAAACAAGTTTATGCAACACGTATCTAAGCAAACATGTATAAACATGCATCTTTATGCGATCACGTATCTTTATGCAATCACGTATAACCATGTATATTTATGCACTGGTGAATAAACATGCATCTTTGTGCACCCATGCATCCTTGTGCAACGATGATCATGTTTATTTATGCAAACATGTATAACCATGTATATTTATGAGAATATGTAAAAACCATGTATTTTCAGCAACAGTGCATTTCAGCTAGTTTGAAAACAAGCACTTGCTTAACTGCAGTTGGCTCCATACTAGTCCTGCAGGATTTAGCGAAGTACATATGCACTATACTGGAGATACAACTCCTTAAAATGCACCCATGCTCATGTTTTTCTAATTGTGTATATTTAATCATGCATACTACACCTGCTTCAGAGCAGTCAACACCACTTTAAACTGAACGGCTAACCATCCAGGTGTGTATTGACTTACAGTTGTATTGTCCCCCCAGATAAGCAGCAAATATGCAGCATATAATCATGGCTTGTCTGTCACAGTTCTCTCATAGGAAGTACTCACACTTTGTTAGTTTCCATGGGCTGCTGCTCTGTCTACAGAGGCCTACTGAACCTGTTGCCACATGGCATTGCTGCCCTTCCTGCCTATATAAAAATAGGCCATACTGAGTGAGCCTGTGCCCTCTAGGGGCCTGGAGGAGAAACATCAGCCCACATGAGTAAGAAGTGTATAGCATGATTAAACAGCACACTGCTCCCAGTGGCCACTGGGAGAACAGATAGTCAGATTTATTTTTTATTTTTTGAAAAAAGGAACACACCTCTGAACATAACAGGAGTCCAATCTTCACCCATCACAGCGAGATTTGTCATAAAAGACCTTCAGAGACGGGGTCCCCCTTAATCTGGGGTCTACTCCCCTGGACCTGTATAGTACCCTGCAGGAAAGCACCTTGGTCAGAAATAACACTGCACAGGGCTCCATTATGCAGGGCCCAGTGCCAAAAGGCTGCATTACAGGAAAATCTTGAGGAAGCGTCTCTCCTTCCAATGAGGCTCGGGTACCATCCATTTTGGCTGATGGCTTTTTCGAATGGATTTGATTGAAGTCCATGATTCTTAAAAGAACACTTATCACATCAGTGACCACCACCTTGCAGACACTGGTGAAAAAAACCAATGTGCTTCCTGTGAAGGAGGGGTTATATTAGGGGAGGACTTTGATTGATCCACCAGTGCCATTCACCTATAGGTGGCATATAACTCAGATAGTAATTACTAGAGCTGCTCTGTGTCCCGTTCTGTATGATAAAGAAACACCATGTCAACTCTGAGTGGAGGAGCATAACATTTTGTAGCTATAGAGAAAAAAAGTCAGGGTGAACACCTACACACTTCAAAAAGCTTACCGGGTGAAAATATGCCATCCATTTCCCTTTCCCTCCATCCAATCAGCTCCTGCATTTTTTTGATTATTAACGCTTCCATAATAATAAATAATGGGGCAATCTCAAATGTAAACCTACAAAAATAAATTAAAAAACAAACAAAAAAAAGCAAACACACGACAAAATATAGAATTTTACAGGTTTGTGTAGCAAACATGGGTCCAGGTTTATGTAGTAAACATGGGTCATTTGAGACAATGTTCCCACCATGTTCTCCGGTGGAACTTCACTCCATACCAAAAAAGGGTACTTGCTAAAGTATAGAGGTCATTCTTTGGTGCATGGCAGACCTTACTACTGTAGAAGATGATAGATTTTAGTTTCCCAGCCCTTGGGGAGCATTAGGACAATGTTCCATCTAGAGCCTTCCTTAAAAGACATGCAAAATACTCAGGTAAAACAAGATGTCAGATCATCATGACATCAGCTTGCAATAAAAAAACTTTAAAGTGAGTGATGCTGGGTCTGCAGAACAAGATTTCATTATATGCTCTGTAGAATTTAGTAAGAGGTCACAAGGAAGCAGACAAGTGAGTTTTCATGATTTGTGAGTCAAGCTAGGGTAAGATTCTGAAGTGAAAAATGAGCAGTGCTTAGAGATGAAGAAATGGTCGCTAGACCACAATTGTAGCCACACCAGTGTGCTGTTAAGAGACTGCATAAATGAGGCCATGATAGAAAATAGAAAGAAGTCAACCTGATTCTAGGCCCATGGAAGAATTGGACACTTAGAGGAGCATAAAAGGGAGGCCTTCTGCATTGAGTGGTTAGACCCAGAGGTAAAGACTGGTTGCTGTGTCTGCCAATTAGATGGTACTAATAGAAAAAAATTTAGAAGCTGCTAACTGCATTATGTTAGAGCTGTAAAAAAAAAAAAAAAAAAAAAAAAAATCACCACATCAGGTTATTTTCTAGCAGGGTGGCAGGATGACAAGGTTCTAGCCCACCAGTGGAGACTGTATGAACACATGACTGTGCCCTCAAATGGCCAGCTACAGAGATCTTAGTTAATTGTTCTAGTTTGTCATTTTGTAGCAGTGCAATTACATTTCTACAATTTGCTTTCAAAGAGCAGAAATTAGCACTATATATTCCACCAGGTCATTATTAAAAATTCTTTAAAGTGCAAATCTGAACCCAACCTTTGCCACCAATTTAAAAAGTTACAGGACTTCTGGCTATGGCTTAGCCAATTTCCTACACTATCACATGCCAGTTTGTCACTCCATGTACAACTACAGTGCCTTGCGAAAGTATTCAGCCTTTTGCCACATTTCAGGCTTCAAATATAAAGATATAAAATTTTAATTTTTTGTGAAGAAACACCAATAAGTGGGACACAATTGTGAAGTGGAACAAAATCTATTGGATATTTTAAACTTTTTTAGCAAATAAAAAACTGAAAAGTGGTGTGTCCAAAATTATTCGGCCCCTTTACTTTCAGTGCAGCAAACTCACTCCAGAAGTTCAGCGAGGATCTCTGAATGATCCAATGTTGTCCTAAATGACTGATGGGGATAAATAGAATCCACCTGTGTGTAATCAAGTCTCTGTATAAATGCACCTGCTCTGTGATAGTCTCAGGGTTCTGTTGAAAGCGCAGAGAGCATCATGAAGACCAAGGAACACACCAGGCAGGTCCGTAAAAAACAAATAATTATAAATGTTTATGAAGGGTTAATAGCATACACATAAAAGAAGGGGATAGGACTGGATGCCTCCACCCTCAGATGTCAATACGACGAAACGCGTCAGGGTGGAAGCATACAACAGCAGCATAGAGAGACTGACAGGAGGGAGGAAAAACGTGCAGCTAAAACCGTGAGCTATCTTATAGCAACAACTTGTAGCGGCTGATGTAAACATTCTTCCTAATCCTGACTATCGCAAAGAACTATGCATGTAGAATGAACCAATGTTTTTAAAGAATTGTTTGTTTGTGAAGGCAATATTTTTTATTTAAATAAAGAGCCTTTTTTTTACGAGACCGAATTACGCTATGTGTGCTCTTTGCAATTACTTTTTTCCGAGATCTTGAAACACCTGGTGCCTATGATGTGGATGAGATCCAGCCGATGAAGAGTGATTTCTGAAAGCTTGTGAAACCAGGCGGATCTGGTAAGAATAAAATCAAGGGGGGTTGCTTCAGGCTTTCAATTACCCCCCAGAAATTTGGGAGCACTGTATCTTATGGCCGGAAGTCCAGTCACGTTAAAGAAGAGTTATACTGTATACTCCTCATGAACTGTGGCAGAAAACTTTGTTTCAGTTTTGCTTCTCATGAACTGTAGCAGAAAACTTTGTTTCAGTTTTACTCTCACTGGGATGGCTTTCAGTACTAAGTGAGAGTTGATGTATATTGTGGTATAAACTGGTCACATGGACAATTATCATGAATAATTTTGCACACTAATGATTTATTCATATATAAAATTGGAGTATACATATATGTTAACCGTAGAATATGAGATTGCACCATAACAATATTTCTTTTTAATAGAGTAATACGCGCTGTTTTTTTCTATGGGTGAATTGATTTATTCATCCACCTTGTAGAGTTTTTTTTTGACGTTTGCGGTGGTTTTATATTTAAAGCCTTTTAACACAGCTGCTAAAATTCCACAGCCCCCAGTTAGAAAGCACGCTATTTAGTGAAAGCGCTTTTTTGTTCAGCTAACGGGCGGGGGTTATCTAGAACAAAAGGTGATTATTGAGGTCCGTAATACTGTTGTGGAGAAGTTTAAAGCCGGATTTGGATACAAAAAGATTTCCCAAGCTTTAAAACATCCCAAGGAGCACTGTGCAAGCGATCATTTTGAAATGGGAGTATCAGACCACTGCAAATCTACCAAGACCTGGCCGTCCCTCTAAACTTTCAGCTCAGACAAGGAGAAGACTGATCAGAGATGCAGCCAAGAGGCCCATGATCACTCTGGATGAACTGCAGAGAACTACAGCTGAGGTGGGAGAGTCTGTCCATAGGACAACAATCAGTGGTATACTGCACAAATCTGGCCTTTATGGAAGAGTGGCAAGAAGAAAGCCATTTCTCAAAGATATCCATAAAAAGTCTCGTCTAAAGTTTGCCACAAGCCACACCAAACATGTGGAAGAAGGTGCTCTGGTCAGATGAAACCAAAAATCTAACTTTTTGCCCACAATGCAAAATGATATGTTTGGCTTAAAAGCAACACAGCTCATCACCCTCAACACACCATCCCCACTGTCAAACATGGTGGTGGCAGCATCATGGTTTGGGCCTGCTTTTCTTCAGCAGGGACAGGGAAGATGGTTAAAATTAAGGGGAAGATGGATGCAGCCAAATACAGGACCATTCTGGATGAAAACCTGTTGGAGTCTGCAAAAGACCTGAAACTGGGACAGAGATTTATCTTCCAACAAGACAATGATCCCAAACATACAGCAAAATCTACAAAGGAATGGTTCACAAATAAACGTATCCAGGTGTTAGAATGGCCAAGTCAAAGTCCAGACCTGAATCCAATCGAAAATCTGTGGAAAGAGCTGAAAACTGCTGTTCACAAATGCTCTCCATCCAACCTCACTGAGCTTGAGCTGTTTTGCAAGGAAGAATGGGCAAGAATTTCAGTCTCTCGATGTGCAAAACTGATAGAGACATACCCCAAGCGACTTGCAGCTATAATCGCAGCAAAAGGTGGCTCTACAAAGTATTAACGCAAGGGGGCCAAATAATTTTGCACGCCACACTTCATTTTTTTTATTAGTTAAAAAAGTTTCAAAAAACCAATAGATTTCGTTCCACTTCACAATTGTGTCCCACTTGTTGGTGATTCTTCACAAAAAATAAAAATTTTATATCTTTATGTTTGAAGCCTGAAATGTGGCAAAAGGTTGAAAAGTTCAAGGCACTGTATACCATCAACTTGTGGGACAGGCCATGAAGGTAAGCATAGCCACTTGACATGAGACATAGGAAGGCTGACCATTACAAGCATGACGGAACTCATAGTTTCAACTGCTGGAGTGCCACAGGTTGAGCACCCATGCACTAGAGGGTGCATAGCACAGGGAGACTGGATTAAACCCTGGAGACACAAGATGAACGAACAAAAAACGATCACAGAAAAATATTGGAGGCCTTTGAGAATCTATGTGACCAGAGCTACTAACCCAATGATTAACCTACCATAACTGCTTATTTTTAGATGTGGGAGGACATTTCCAGCACTGCAGATGAAGCAAAACCCAGCATATAGAATCTTAGGACTCTTGCAACAAGTGATGATCTGCGGCTTATAGATTCAGCTCACAATTCCACTTCCTCAAGCAGCTAGTCAGGCTTTGCTGCATCTATGTATGGATGGAGCAGTCCTTCAAAACAGGATGTGGACAAGTGTAGAAATAAACCTTGCCAGTCAAATAGAGCTGTGTTCATATGCTCACGTTTCTTGCCTAAAATGTCAGATGTTAAATACCTGTTCCATGCCTAAATCCATATAGGAGATTGAATACATTAATGTTAGTAATTTGTTTAGTTTAGATATTTGCAGAAATATTAAACAAATATGCAAGAGTGGGGGTGGGGTCAAAACAAAAACACACGCCATTGCTACCTACATGTTTGTGTTTGCAGTTGCTGTCAGCCATTCACCAGCGAGGCCAATCATGTCAAGTCCACTAGAAAGTTGGTTGAAATAACGAGGATGGCCTGAAAAGAAATATAAAAATGTTTAAATATAAAAATGATCATGCAGGACCCATATATAATGCAAGCTGCATAACTGCAGAGAATGAACATTGCAACATGGTACATCCTTACCATACTGAAGGTGGATGGCACTTTTGCCTGTTTCCCCGAAAATAAGACCTAGCGTGATTGTCGGTGATGGCTGCAATATAAGCCCTACCCAACAAATAAGCCCTAGCTAAAGTAGAACCTTGTAGGTCTTTCCAGGGTAGGGCTTATTTTCGGGGGAAAAAGGGTAGGGCTTATTTGGGGGGGGGGGGGTTAGGGTTTTATATTGCAGCCATCACCGACAATCCCGCTAGGTCTTATTTTCAGGGAAACAGGGTATTACTTGTTTACTTTTAAAGAATCGGGTTACTAAAATAAATGGCTAGTAACTGGGGAAGGTAGCATGTTACCATGTATTGAGGTACCCAAAAGTGCACCAGGTTAGTGCATTGCGGTACAATTGAAAATGAGTGGCATGTCAACGTGTAAGTGTGTTTCTCGGCCCTTTAACCCCCTTCATTGCCACCAGCCTAAGGCTTACATCAGCAGCTGGGGGTATTTACATTGCTGACTGCTGGCAGGATGGCCTTGGGAGGGACTCGCGGGTAGAGCGGAGGGAGATCAGCAAACTTCACTCATCAGCCCTCCAGTGAATGAACTTGGAAGCAACAAGGATTTCATCACTCCTGGGTTCAGAGCAGACCCCAATGTCTCATTAAAGAGAAGCATAGCCATGATATTAAACACTGAAATATTTTAAGTTACCTGCTCCCATGAACACACAAATGTAAAAAGGTAAGCGTAGAGTGCCATCTACGAGAATGGCAAGTTGCCAGAATTTATGGTTAAATGTTAAACTAAGGCCCTCCAACAGGTTCTTAAATGGATCGCCTATGAATAATTTGGCATTTGTGTATACTACAGACAGTGAATTTTATCCCCAATATATAGGTTTGGTAACCTATTGTGCAAATATCCTGTGAGAAAAACAAAAACAAAAAACAAACAAAACACACAACTACAGCTACCACCATTTTATTGTCAGGGGTATCTGCCATCAATATATTGTTTTTTTTTTTTTAACCAGGCTTAAAATGTGCATTTTACATCGGTTTAAAAAAAAAAGAAAAAAAAGGGTAGGACCATGCATTAGGAAGTAAAGATATACATCTAATATTAGAGAGATATAGATCTCCATCTCTACATATCTATATCTATATCTAGCAATATGGCACCCTGGAGGTGTTCTGTACATCAGTCATGTGTAGAACACCCCCAGAAATTTAATTTCCTGCTGGGCTCGCTGTTTTTTCAAGAAGTCTGCACCAACATAAATTTTAAGCACCCACTACAATAGGAATTTCAATTTTGGCAAGTTACTCCCTAAGGGCTAAATCCGCTCGAAGAGACCAGAGGGGATGAGTTTAAGTTTGAGTTTCTCCCTCTCTAGATCTTTTTATAGACAATTTCACAAGGGGGTATGGAAGGATAACCTTTGACTTGGAGAGAATATAGCCCAACAACTATTAGATTTTTTTTTCCCCCTCAACAGCACAGAACAGAGGTATATGTAGCTTTGTAAACTTTGCGGCTCTGCAATTTTTATTTATACCCATTGACGTTTATTCCCAATTTTATTATAAGGCAAATTGGGATTTTATTTCCCCCAAATTTTGATGAAACTTCTACAGGAAAACATTGCCATTTTGGTAAAATGCAAGTCAATAGGTGGGGGGTTGGGAATTGGGTGGAGGCAAAATGAAGGTAAGTTTTATGGGTGCAATGGGTCTAAATGGCATCTGAGAATTATAGAAGTTCCTGGACCTGTTAAAAGATTGGAGAAAATTAAGTGCAGAACATGGACTACAGAGAGTTCCTATTTTCAATGAAAATTCATAGTTAACATCTTAGAAAATGCTACATTTTGCATTACACCCCCCACCCCAATTTTTTCTCACCTTTTATGACAACGTGCATTAGAACTTTACTGTACAGAAAAATGTCCAGGCTCTGTCCTACTCTGCATATTTTTTTGCTTGTCCTATTCTTCTGGCTAGCTGTCCACCACCATAAATTTACAAACACCAAAGTGGGACTTTAATTTACGCAGTGCCATTTATAAGCAGCACTGCCTATATGCAGTTAATTGCTGTATACGAGGCATCGTGGATGGTTCAAATCATAGTCACATTGTACAGAGCCAATGTGGATGTTTGTTAATGCTTCGCTTTTCTCATCCTCCCACATCTCCTTCACCTTCTGTGTGTAGAATATGTACATGCAGTGTAGTGCACCATTACCATGAAACATTTTTGCCACCTTTGTACTTGCACGGCTAAGTAATAGTTTTAATGACAATCACAGGATTGAAAATCTGGGGTAAGGAAGAGACAGTAACTCTAGCATCTCTCAGGATACAGCATTCCATGGTTAATGGGTGAATGGAAGCACATCATTAATATACAACTAGTACTGCACATTGAAATTGCTCTTAGACATGCTTGCTTATTTTTAAAAAATATTGAATTTGTTTTCTCTTTTGTATACTGTAATTATGAAGCTGCCATAGTAATGATCTTTATTCAGTTTAGTTAAAATAATGGAAGGACTTCTAATGTTCAGTGTAGCAACCAAACTGAATTCAATGCAATACAGCAAATACCAATTTTGGAAACGTTGACCAGTTTTTAGTTTTTTTTTTTTAAGCAGCAGCTGTTTTACCTGTTTTAACACCGTATTTTAGGGTATCGCTACAGTCTACAAGTATCTGCTCCAGAGGCTCTGGCTCATCTGAAAGTTCCAAGGTAAAACCTTCCAAACCTTCCAGCAGCTGGTGAGGATGGTGGAAATCAAGAACTTTGCTTTTCCCATTAAAGGTTTTTTGAATATGATTGAAGAGAATATGGAAAACATTTAACAGAAAGTCTTCAGTATATCTTTCACCATTTCTTGCAGGGAGTAGGTCTGTAAACCAAACATCAGGAAAAAAAAAAAAAAAAAAAAAAAGCACAATCAAATATTGTTCTTAAGACTAAATGGCATTGGACATTTATTAAACAGGTCTAAAAAAACAAACACAGCTCACACAAACACACACACACAAATAGCTCTTGCCAAGAAATACAGAGCTGTGCGGTATGTGGGAGTGAACATGAAATCTAGATACATGCAAATTTAGTAAAAATGTGTTTCCCTTATTCATGTCCTAAACGCAAGACTAAATATGCATTTAAAGTCAAACTATGAAAATACAGACTGTTCAGGGTAATCTCTGTTCCTACCATTACATGGGTTGACAGATTTACATGGTTATGTGTACTTCAACTACTTTTCTATAACCGCATCAATTTTAACATTGTATATGGATTATATAATTTAACCTATACCAATAAAGTCCATCATTAATATGTATATATATTTGAAGTGGTTGATGCCCTAAAAAGGGCCATTTAGATGTCTGTGTCTTATGCCGCGTACACACGAGCGGACTTTTCAACATCAAAGGTCCGACGGAACAATTCCGGCAGACTATTCGATCGTGTGTGGGCTGCAGCGGACTTTTGATTTTCAAAAGTCTGACAGACTTTAGAAATGGAACATGTTTCCAATTTTTCTGACAGAACTCTGCCGGACCCAGTGCCTACCGAGAAATCCGCTCGTGTATGTGCTAGTCCGACGGACTAAAACCGACGCTAGGGCAGCTATTGGCTACTGGCTATGTACTTCCTTATTCTAGTCCAGTCATATGTCATCACGTTCGAATCCGTCGGACTTTGGTGTGATTGTGTGTGGCCAAGTCCGTTCATTCGGAAAGTCCGTCAGAACTCCGTCGAAAGTCTGTCGGACCCAAGTCTGGTCATGTGTACGCGGCATAAGTGTTCCGTTTGATCTGTAGGCCTACCAAAAGAACATAACAGGTTTAAAAAAAAAAAAAAAAAAAAAAAAAAAGAAGTGTTAACTACTTTTACCAGGAATCTTCCAGGACGGCTTACAGAGAGATAAGTTCCTCCCACCTTGCACAGAAAATGCATGATCCACATTCTAAAAAGTACAACACATGCAATAGCCCCTCAGTATTAACAAATAACTGAAAGCTTCAGAAGCAATTATTAAACCCTCTCATTAGCGTAGGGTTATTTTATCAATTAAAATGGGGGGGGGGGGGTATATGTGGTGCTACCCAGGGAAAAAAAAAAAATACTAAATACCCAAAAAAATAGAGCAATCAAAATAGGCTATTTATAATATACAAGTGCTTCAAATATTGATATAAATAAACAGTATACTTTCCACACAAAACTGAATGTGCAAATACGCACTAGTGCAAAATAAGGTCAAATTAATAATATACCCATTAGGATGACCTTAACAAATAGTGCAATATTCTTATAAAAGTGCAAAAAAGTTCAAAGTGCAAAAAAGTCCATATAAAAAAAAATATAAATAAAAAAAAAATTTAAATTAAAATATATTATTAATAGAAGATATGTGTAATAAAGTCCCACAGTTCAAACATCCATGCAGTGCAACAACAAAAAAACACATCAAGTGCTGATCAAACTTCAGTGCTCCAAGTGCACCCCTTGTTTCCCCCAGCCTCTCACCTCTAGGATAGGTCCCACAGGACCATATGTCGCTATTTGTATAATCAGCTGAAGTCTCCTGTCGCCTTTATTCATATACTCCGAACCGCCAGCATAATCAACATCAGCATCCCATAAGGAGACCCATAAGGAAGAGGAAAGAGAGGAGGGCTCCAATGTGTAGTATTTAAAATTATAAATTTATTAAAAATATCCACACTTCCATTAAGAATACAAAAATTGCGGGTACAGCATCCAAAAAGAAGGACCCTTTGAAAAAGTCATGTGTTAAGTGACGCAACGCGTCAGGGAGAAGCCAGGTGTCCGAGACCGGATGTTTTGGATGCTGTACCCACGACGATGTTGATTATGCTGGCGGTTCGGAGTATATGAATAAAAGGAGACAGGAGACTTCAGCTGATTATACAAATAGCGACATATGGTCCTGTGGGACCTATCCTAGAGGTGAGAAGCTGGGGGAAACAAGGGGTGCACTTGGAGCACTGAAGTTTGATCATCGGTGGAGTGGCACTTGATGTGTTTTTTCGTTGTTGCACTGCATGGATATTTGAACTGTGGGACTTTATTACACATATCTTCTATTAATATATTTTTATTTATTTTTTTATGAACTTTTTTGCACGTTATAACAAAAACAATAACACTGTTTTTTCAAGTCATCTTCCAGGACTGCAATGGTATTTTTAAATGCCCTTTTACCCTTGTTTGAATTTGCAAACACAAATATGCTGGTGGAACATCGCCATTTCTTGGCGCACTATGTAAGTGATCAAGCATCTCCTGACATCCATTTTATTAAATCCAGCCTTCTTGTCATTTTTAGGATCTCCACAAAATGAAGGTATCCCAATCTCTTCTGATCTATGGAAGTTAGACGGTACTTTGGGGAGAAATGCCAGGTCCAGAGAGAGAAGATAAATTTTGTCTCGTAAAATGATGCAGAAGGTCTCAGCCACAGAGCACTTTTCTGCTGATTTGTCTCCAGATTTACCAAAACCATGCAGTGCAAGGGCCTGCCTGATTGCATACACATTGAAACTCCTAAGGTTTGACCTTATATTATATGGTTTTGAAGGAAAAAAATAATAAAAATCAGCAGAAAATATGATAGTGTGTATGGAGCTTAACAGCTCCCCCTCAGTAGCCAGGCCTTCAGAGAAAGATGTCCCTTCTGGATGATTCACCTCTCCCTGATATACAAGGTCTGTCATGTAAGGCAGTCTCCAAGGCTCTGAGATGCTGATTCTTAGTAGTCCTAAGAACTAGGACCACCTTGGCCAAAATAGATCAGGATAACCTTTGTGCTCGACACCAGGCCCGGACTGGACATAGGGCAGACCGGGCATTTGCTCGGTGGGCCGGGACTGCGTGGGCTGGGGCCGCCCGCTCTGTGGCCTGTTGATGTCCAGGCCGCACAGCGGGAGGTAAGCGGCGGCCTGGACGGGGTTAACACGGGCCTGCGGCCGCCTCTCACCTACCGCTATGAGGTGGCCGTGCATGTGTCTTCTCCGGAGCATTGGGCTGAGCTGTGCATCTCTCACACACAGCTCAGCCTCCGCTCTCCACTCAAATAGCTCCTCCTCTTCCTGCCCTTCTAGTTCTGTGTCTGCCACGCCCACACACTCAGGGATATGTGAAGGAAGCAGACAGCCTGTGCCTGAGCCTGCATTCCTGGGGTGAGTAAGATCACCCTCTATCCTGCCTCCCAGTGTGAATTCTGTAGTAATTTAATACCCCCCAGGCCCCCAAGGCATCTTGTTTAAAGAATGTGTGTATTTCTAATGTTGCCATTTGTGCCACATGAAAAAACTGCTCTCTGCTGAGAGAATTTTTTTTTGTTAGTTTTCCATTGGTACATGCTGCTTCATTTCAGTGCCCAGCTACCCATGTCTTTTTCAACAACATCTTAAAACAGGCCAGAAAGAAAACAGGTATTTTCTCTTCCTATAGACGTCACTGGGGTTTGACACTAAGCTCTGGGTTTTGCCGACTTCCCACTGAGTTCACTTAAACCTGGCTAAAAGTGAATCCTGACAGGTTTGCTTATCTCTAGTGCTCACAGAAATCGTTCAGTGGTTAGAGAATGTCTCCCAACATGTTAGATTGGGGTCTGCTTAATATCACATCCTGATATTAATGGCATTAATAAATAATCTCTGTGGGGCACTGTCACAAAAAGAATTAGATGCTTACAGCAGTTATAGAGAGTTAGCCTGGAACAGGGCTAATAAGGGGTTAATTTGGGAGGGCAGGTACTCACCCCTAAACCAGCCTATTAAAGACAGGAGGACTCACAAATAGGAGAGAGGCTTTCAGTAGCTGCTGGGAAGTCATGGGGTAATGCTGAAAGTTGGCTTATTGTGGGCAAAAATTTGAGAGGCATTCTCTAGGAACTTATTGGCTGTTTTGTATTATTGCTTGATTGCGGAGTGTCATACTACATTAACAACGCCCCCATTTCAGCTCGCATATCGCACAACTGTCAGTTTGGAACATGAATCGGATCGCATAGGTGTGAACACCCATGCAATCAGATTCTGATGCAGACCAAAAAAAAAAAAAAAAAAAAAAAAAAAAAAAGTGTCCTATTCATGTTTGGTCTGAATGCATTTCGATATCAGCCATATTATCTGCATGACTGAAATCGCATTGCACAGACATTGCATGTGATTTGCACTGCAATGCAAATCACATGCGATATCGCATAGCACACTAGTGTGAACCTGCCTTAAATCAGGGTCCTCAGAACACCACTTTACATAAGATCCCCCTTAAGGCACGGTTCACACTAGTGCACTGTGCAATATCACATGCAATGTCCATGCAATGCGATTTCAGCCATGCAAATAGTATGGCTGAAATCGCACTGTATTCAGACCAAACACGCACAGGACACTTTTTGGTCCACACCAGAATCAGATCACATGTGTGTTCACATCCATGCGATCCGATTCATGTCTGAACTGTCAGTTTGCAGTGCAATAGGCGAGCTGAAATGGGAGCGTCGTTAATGTAGTATGACACGCTCCAGCAGTTCGCATATGGCAGTGTGAACTTGCGTGCAAGCTGGGTGTGATGCGGGAACCCGCAGTGGATTCACAGGGTTCTCGGATTGCAGAAATGTGAACCCAGCCCAAATAAGGGTTCCCCTTTACATTGGAGTCCACAGAGCTCAACCTTACAGTAAGTGGAAATTCTGCAGACTCTAAGGGGGATCTGTACGGACTCTGATGTAAGGGGACTCTGTTAGAGGGGTCTGTGTGGACTCTGATGTAAAGGGGCTTTGATATAAGGGGGGTCTGTGCGGACTCTGATATAAGGGGGGGGTGTGGGGACTTTGATATAAGGGGGCTCTGATATAAGGGGAGGTCTGTACATACTCTGATATAAGGTGGCTCTGATATAAGGGTGGAGGTCTGTGCGGACTCTGATATAAGGGGGGTCTGTGCAGGCTCTGATGTAAGGGGGCTCTAAAGTAAGGGTGGGTCTGTGTGGACTCTGATGTAAGGGGCTCTGAAGTAAGGGGAGGTCTGTGCGGAATCTGATGTAAGGGGCCCTGATGTAAGGGGAGGTCTGTGTGGACTGATGTAAGGGGGCAGGAGGAGCTGGAGAACTGCACAGTGAGCAGAGAGTAAAAGGGGGCACTGTGAAAAGGGGGGGTAATTGCAGGGGCACTGTAATATAAAAGGGGCCTACCTGTAAAGGGGCATTGTAATTATTACAGTGCCACTTTACAGGGCTGTCCCCATTATATCAGTGTCCCCTGTCTACCGAAAATAAACCCCCTATTTTTTGTCCCAGTCCGGGTCTGCTCGACACTCTAATCTTCTGGATGATCTTTGGAATGAGGGCAAAAAAGGTGGAAACATATACACCAGGCTTGCTTCTTAAAGTATGGGATAGGGCATCTAGGCCCAGACTGAGACGGTTTCTCTGGAGGGAGAAAAATTGCTCCACCTGCTTGTTCTGCCTTGTAGAAAAAAGGTGTGCGATACTCCCCGCTTCTGCATTCTTTTCAAACACTGTTCGATTCAAAGCACCATTCTGTCTGAGACAGAACCACCCTGCTTAGGACATCTGCCAGAGTGTTTAATTCCCCTTTTAAGTGAATTGAAGACATGGATAGAAAATTTGCCTCCGCCCATTGAAGGATTTCATCTGCTATCCTCATAAGGCCTGCCACTCTCATACCTCCCTGCTTATTGATGTAGCTTACGGTAGCAATATTGCCCAAAAGGATCTGCACGTGTCTTCCCCTCAGTCAGACCAAAGGTTACTAGAGCCTTTAGAATTGCTCTCAGCTCCCTTGTATTGGAGGAGAGGGTGGCTTCCTGCTGGCTCCAGACCCCTTGGGCCATCTGTGAACCTGAGTGGGCTTCCCACCCCTGACCATTGGCAGCCGTGGTAACCGTCAGAGGGTTGTGTTGGGACCAAAGTCAACCTGCAGAGATCAACCACCACTTGATTGAGAGTTTTACTTCCTGTGGAATCAGTTTGCCTCTGAAGAGATTCCTTCCATCCCAGAGAGAAAGCATGAACGCCTGAAGTGCTTGAGTATGGAACTGGGCCCACTGGACTCCTGGGGTGGCGGATGTCAAAACAAAGGACCCTCATATCTCGAATTGAAATGAGGTCTCTGTAGCCACTTTCTTTGGTCAGAAAATTTTTGAATGTAGTAGAGTCTATTAATCCTAGGAATACTATACTTTGATTAGGTTCTAACTGACTTCTCCTGATTTACCAGCCATCCCAGCTGCTGAAGGTGTCTGATAGTTCTGCTCAGGTTCTGTTTCAATTCATCTGCAGAAATTGCAAAGATCAGCAGGGTGTTCAGGTAGGGAATTATTTGAAACCTGTACAATCTCAGGGTCCACAGAGCTTCTGGCAGAATCTTTGTGATGTGTGGTGCTAACACCAATCCGAAGGTAGAGCATTGAACTGAAAATAGAGGGTCTTGAACCTATTCTTCATCTTCACTGCAAACCTGAGATATTGCTTGGACTCCTTGCGAATGGGGACATGAAGATAGGCGTTTCTTAGGTCTAATGAGACCATGAAGACCCCCAGAGGTTGACAAATCTCTGGTGGTGTATATTGACTCAATTTTTGACTCATTTGTACTTTACAAACATGTTCACTTGCTTTAGGTTTAAAATGAGTCAGAATTTTTTCCTGATGGCTTTTTTTTTTTTTTTTGGATTAAAAAAAAGTGAGAAGACCCCCCCCTTTTCTTAGAGTTGGGGGATGAAGCTCATTACCTTCTCCTCCAGCATACTTTCCTGCTTCCTCTTCTTCCTCCTCCGAGTCTGACTCCTCTAGGGCCAGTGAAAAGGAATCCTGTGGAGGTGTCCTGGGACAAACCTCCCCCCCCGTCAGCAACTGAGAACCTCCCAGTTCCAGGGGAGACTGCTGGGCTCTAGACTCCCCGATATTCCAGGCTCCTCTAACAGCTTAGATCTGAAAGCCTGAAAGGTCGCTTTAAGCTCATCCTTAATACTATAATACTCGATACCAAGTCACCACACAATGACGGGGACTCTTCCCTGACTAGGCTTGCGATACAAGTCGCACAAAGCGTCTTGGCCCAGGTTTCGCTAAGTTTTTCCTTGCAGACAGGACATCTTCTCTTAACAGGTTGGGCAGAGCTCTTCGCCAGACAGAAAGACAAGAAAACAAACCCCAAGCTGTTTTTTTTTTTTTTTTTGCAAGCAAAAAAAAAAATAAAAAAATGCAAAAATCACCCAGATGCAACTAAGGGAGAAACGAACCATTCCCCAGTGCCCTAGCAAGCCGACACCCCCAGAACTTCCACCATTGCAACACATAGCATGAGAGGGAAAGGGAGGAGGAGGGGGTGCGTGGAGTGAGGGGGGGGGGGAAGAAAGGGTAAACAACCCCCCCCCCCCCAACACAGGAGCATTGGATCCAGAGCATCAGAGCACCGCTCTGGTCCCGGATTCAAAAACGCCGCTGTGCCCGACCGGAACTGGAAATAAGGCGCCAGTTGGTCCTCCTCTCTCCTCCTGCGTTCCAACGCCAGGAAACGACGTACAACTCCGCCGGAAGTCCCGCCCCCACTTCCGAAGGACGTGGCCGAGCCCTCTCGGCAGCCTGAGACGAGTGACCGCTCTCCCACGATGCAGCATGTGCTGCACACGGGAGATTCAAATAAATGCAGCCGCCACTCTGACGAGGGGACAGAAAACCCCCGGCGTGCTGGCTCTCCCCGAGCACAGAAGGGGAATAGAGAGCCCATGTAACCGTCCACACCGGGAGGCAAATGGGAGGACCAGCTCCTGAAAAAAGAAAAATTCAGGCGAGAGACCTTATGACCTCCAGGACTACCCCGGAGATCATGGCTCCCACCAGAGTTGTTCCTCCAGGTTGGAGGAACCACAAGAAAACTGAGGAGGCTGCGTGGAGACTTCCCCTAAAAAAGCTCTGATGGAGGTGTTTCCTGTGGGAGGTGGAGCCATGGTCTCTCCCGGGTTGCTGTCCTGAAAGACGCTTTGGAAAAAGCTGCTGCTGGAAATGGCTTGCTACTGTGGGAGGAATGACCCCGACATTCCCCTCCACATGGCCGACTAAGTCACAGCGAAGGGTCTTTAGGTTGGGAGGGTTTGAAAAGGGAGCTATCTCTGCCCCTTCCCCTCATGTACTGCCACCTTCTTTACTGGTCTTGAGTAGCTGCAAAACCCTTGTTAGCTGCAGTCTGTCCCCCTGATGGTTCCCTTCTGACTTTTTTTGGGGGGGGGGGGGGGGGGGGGAGAAAACCCCTTTTTATCAGCTGACCTCTCTAGAACAGATTCTAGCCCTTTACCAAAGAGCAAATCTCCAGAAAAGGGGAGGGAACGCAGCTCTCAGCCCTCCTGGCTTCATTAATTAATGCTGTAGACCTGGCCGAGAACTTTACAGACTCTGGATACATCTGCTATATAGGCTACTGCCTTATTTAAAGTTGGCAAAGCATCCAAAAATCTCTTCACTGGGAGTGTCTGACTCCAGAAGAGTGCGGAACTGTTTTAGCCACAAATCAAGCATACGAGCTACGCATGTAGTGGCTACGGCTGGTTTAAAGTTAGCAGAGCAGGCTTCCTACACCTTCTTTAAATACCCTTCCACTTTTCTATCCATTGGCTCCTTTAGGGTGCCTGTATCCTCAAAGGAGAGCTCTGAACCATTTGAAAAACTTTAGATAGGGAAGAGTCTAGTCTGGGACACTTTTCCCACAATTTTGTATCCTCCTTGAAGGGGAAACCGACTCTTCAAATTCTTAAGGAAGAAGACTCTTCTCCAGATTCTTCCATTCCTGAAGTACTGTCTCTTTTAGGGACGTATGCACCAGAAAGGTTCTGGTCTGCTTAGTCTGAAGGCCCGTATATAAAAAAGGTCATGTAAAGACAACTCCTGGTTTTATGGTTCTTTCAGCTGCAGGGTGTTGTATATAGCCTTTAACTCCTCCATTTACTCTGAAGGAAAAATAAATCTTCCAGTACTCCCTTGCTGGTGGGCTGCCCATGCCTCGGCCAGGACTATTGGCCTGGTACTGGTGCCGGACATAAAACCCTTGAGGACAGGTCCTATCCCTCCCTTGATGAGTTTATCTATACAGTCCCGACATGCACTTTTCTTCCAACCAGAATTTTCTTGGTGCACATTTGGCACCTTTTTCTTGGCGCCTGTTTTGCTATCTTTGGGCTCGTGGGCTTTGTCCTGCAATGAATCAGACGACAGCACATTACTTCCACTGAAGTAAATAGCAATTTTCAAAACACCCAGTGGATAACATAATTCTAATCTAAGAATCTTTAAGGTACCCACCACCAGAGCCTATGCTAGTATGTGCGACACCTGTCCACTATAAGCATAAACAAAATAGGTTCTTGAAAAAAAGCCCCCTGTGCCCCCACCACAGCAGGATAAGAAAAGGAAAGGAACAGCGTCCCCCCTATTATCTTACCTTAAGACCTATACATTGCAGGCCACGCCTCCACCAGGAGAACATCCTGCTGTGCTTCCAGATGAACCCCACTGGGCCACCTCCTCCACTCCTAACAGGTACCTCACTAAGGCTACAACCACAAAGTGGGAGAGGGGGTCCCATACCTTCACCCCTGACCACTTTTCCAGGTCTTTGGGTGGCCCAAGCTGACTCATACCCCAGGAGTATTGCCCCCGTTAGACTGGGTATGGACGCCAGGAGGCCCCTGCCACCTAGCAAGAAGGCTGGACAAAAACAAATTAACATTGTTTGGAGTGCCTGTCTGGCTGGAGGAAACAAATACTGAGGTACTATTGCATGTGTTGTACTTTTATAATTTGGATCATGCGTTT
This sequence comes from Lithobates pipiens, assembly GCF_037356315.1. Lineage (NCBI taxonomy): Eukaryota > Metazoa > Chordata > Amphibia > Anura > Ranidae > Lithobates > Lithobates pipiens. The sequence goes on along the minus strand of NW_027507764.1, from coordinate 328,525,579 downwards.
CCTGTGCTAGGAGGGAGGAACATATTGCCATTTCTTATAGCTAAACATGGTTCTGCAATTAAAAACACTGGAAATAATTTTGCTGTTTGTGAACATTTCATTGGTAGATCACCTTCAAAACCACTTCACTGGGGTAATTTTTAAACTCAACAGTGAAATGACTGTTTAGAGATATATATTCAAACAAGACCTAGAATTATTAACTCAGATTAAGCTGAAAGAGCCCCCCACCCAAAATGAAACAAGGTAGATTTAAGATTTTATCCAACTTCCACATACTGGCATTACACAAGCGCGTATATAATTAGGGCTATGTGGATGTTAGCATAACATTGCCCAACTGTTTAAAAATCCTTCTGTCTTTCGTTCTTATGTAATCCCAGACAGACTTGATGTTGAGATCAGGGCTCTGTGGAAGCCAAACCACTTCCAGGACTCCTTGTTCTTTAGGCTGAAGATAGTTAATGACATGCATGTTTGTGGTCATTGGGGGTTATTTACGAAAGGCAAATCCAGTTTGCACTGCAAGTGCACTTGAAAGTGCAGTCGCTCTAAATCTAAGGGGTAGATCTGAAATGAGTGGAAGCTCTGCTGATTTCATCATCTAATCATGTGCAAGCTAAAATGCGTTTTTTTTTTTTTGGTTTTTTTTTTCCTTGCATGTCCCCCTCGGATCTACAGCGACGTTACTTTCAAGTGCACTTGCAGTGCAAAGTGGATTTGCCTTTAGTAAATAACCCCCATTGTCCTGCTGCAGAAAAAAAATTGGGACCCCCATTTCCTGATGGTACAACATGGTGGATAAGGGTCTGCCTGCATTTCTCAGCATTGCGAACACCATTGATCCTTAACAAATCTCCAACTCCAGTTTTAGAAATGCAGCCCTAAGCTTGCAAAGAACCTCCTTTATGCTTTTACCGTTGCCCACAGACAGACAGACACTCATTTTACCACTGTCCTGCCCTTCATGAACTGAGTAGTTTATGGCATCTCCATAGCATATGTATCAACATGAGTCATTTCACACATGGCACAAAGTGAAGATACTCTCTTCCCAAAAGTAGCTTTTGCAGCATGAAAAGTTCTGTGTTATATAAAAAGCAGTTAGCTTTTTCCTGGATGTTCTAAAAATACTGGGTTATTTAGTTACTTTAGGAATAATTGTAAGGACATAAAGAACTTAAGATCTTTCTGTGTCTGACAAGGATCCCATATCCTTTGCCAGAGCCTTTCCTGCATGGCAGCACTCCAAACATTTTATCTCTTGTGACAGCTTTAACTTTGCTGTTTGTCAACTGTATTCATCAAGTTCATTATGGCCCTTCAGATCTGGAAACACCAGGTGTCAAAGCCAATAGTGGTATTCATGTCTGGGCAGTATGATATGTACAATATTGGATTGATCTTACAGATAGCTACTTACCTGAAGCAAATACATTTGAAAAGTCATTATGTTGCCCAGAGTGATTTTTATCCAATTTATCTCCAGTTTCCAGATTACCAAGAAATGTATCCCTCAGACATTTGCTGTCTTGAGAATTCTCTTCATTTTTGCTTATCTTGAGAGATTTATCTGTTAAGGAACGCATTTAGAATTAAGGAAATTAGGGGCCATTGTTAAGTTTACTAAAGCATAAATTCACCTTCAACACTAAAATTTAGTCCCTTCAGATATCATGCCCGACATAGATGACATTTCCCCCCCCCCCCCTTTAATTATATCCAAAACACGGGGGGTGGTGGGGGGTATCTAATTTTCTTAATAGTTTAAAAATAAAAAATGCACTCATAGCCTACCTTTCTGTTTTCTAGCAAGGTCATCTGGGACTGTAGTTTACTAAGCTAATAAGAAACTACAAGTCTCATGAATCATCGCATTCTGCATGTGCCTGTATAGGAGGGGCTGGTCAGGTACACAAACTAGCATTTTACTTTGGTCAGCTTTTGACCAGCTATTTGTCCTAAATGGGTCTTTATTTTCACTTTGTGCAATGAAAGGATGCATACACTTTACATTTTATATGCCCTGTATTTTGGATACAATGCGTTCCTCACTATGTGTAGACAGACCCAAAAAAGAAATAAGATAAGTCCATCTGGTAAAAAACACCCCACACATACAATTCTGTATACACAATCCTATACCCACAGTTGATCCAGAAGAAGGCAAAAAGCTCCAGCAAAGCATGATCCAATTTGCTAGACAAAAAAATAATAAATTCCTTCCCCGTTTTCTCCCCATTCTATTATTTCCCAACATTCATATGTCCAAGAGCTGGAGACAATTGTTTATATTGCAACAGCATCATACAAGATTTTAAATCAATAGCAGGATGTACGTTCAAGTAAGCAAAACAACCACAGTACATTTCAATCTGTAGCATGTCAGGATTTTAAAACAGGTTGACTATTATTGGGATCTTATTACATAGCTGCAACGTTATCAGAAATAGAAAAGAAAAATAAGTCTTACATTGATCACTGATAACAGCCTTAAAATCCATTTCCGCACAGACACCACAGCCAGAAAGCCTGCACCTTCACCTGTCCACCTACAACACAACAAAACTGATCATAAGGCAGAATGGTACCTTTTGTACTCTTTGCGGAGGGTGTGACAGTCTAACAATTAGTAGCACACATTTTAGTTTCTTGTTAATTCTTGTTCTTACCTGGAGCAGAAAAGTGTTAAGGTTGCAGCTGTTAATTCACAGCAACTTTAAACTTTCCAGGAAAATTCAATATGATTGATTACAGCAAAAATAATAGTTCTATATTTGCTCTGCTCCTTTTTTGTGACCTCAAAACAACTTTGTAAATCCTCATATATATAAATGCCCATTGCTGTGAAAATTGAAAACTAATTTTGCAGCAAACAGGATTGTGCAGCTGCAGGTGTTCTTAGTTCACAGATTGCTGTCCATCAGAAGCGCCATTCGCACAGCCACATAAACATAGTGTAGCAAGTATCTAGAGAAAAACAGCATACAGGAGCAAAGATATGTGTGGACATTTAACAGTGGCTAACAGTGGGTTCAGCTGTCTGTAGTTGTGCACTGGTGTTTGGAAGCAATAGCACAATTACCAGCGGTTAGGGACAGATGATCACCCCCTGGAATAGCAGGTAATTTCTGACTGTGCATAGAGTTGCCACCTCATCCCTTTAAACCCGAACACCTTTGAATTACATAGGTTCTGAGGCTAATTAAATGCAGATAAGGCACCAAGTGAGTTTCCACCTTAATCAGCCACAGAACCTGTGTAATTAATATGTGTTCAGGTTTAAAGGGATGAGGTGGCAACCATAGCTGTACAAGTACAGCCAAACACAGGCGGACATCTGTGGCCATTGTCAGTCTGTAATTGCTTTGTACAGGCAGCTGTCTTCACACAACTGGATACCCAGGTGCAGTTTTTCACAAGAAACTTGGTGCACCACAGCCAATTTGGCCATGGGAATGAGGCCATAGAGTTATGCCCCATACACACTATCAGATTTTCTGCTGAGTTTTTCCTTCAGATTTACCAAAACCATGTAGTACAAGGGCCTACCTGATTGCATACAAATTGAAACTCCTAAGGTTTGACCTCATATTATATGGTTTTGGTAAATCTGAAGGAAAAACTCAGCAGAAAAACTGATATTGTGTATGGGGCTTTATTGTCAAATCCATTAATGCATATCAACACTGCTAAACATCCTGGGCGTCTAAGCTTAAAAAAAATAACAAAAATAAAAAATAAAAATGGTCATAAAAGGCTTAAATTTTATTAATAGATAAGCATTTCTACTTAGTTCGATAGAGTAAGGAAGAGTTAGAACCCCTGCTGGATTACGTATTGCTGTCTGTGTGCTGTTCAGGAGATCCCCCTTTGTGCATCCATCCTAGATGCACACCAGAAATGTAGAGTGATATTAAAGGCTTGTTGTTTAAAAAAAAAAAAAAAATAACAAACACGTCATACTTACCTGCTTTATGCAGTGGTTTTGCACAGAGCATCCCAGATCCTCCGCTTCTCGGGTCCCCCATCGGCACTCCAGGCCCTTTCCTCCTGCCCCCAGTGCAAGCAGCTTGCACACTCCTGAGCCAATGCTGCGTGTGCCTATTCACACGCAGAGATGCAGCTTGGCCCCGCCCTCTCACTTTCCTCATTGGCTCACTGGCTGTGATTGACAGGAGCAGGTGCCAATGTTGTACACATTGCTGAATCGCTTTGGGGCTCAAGTAAGTATTAGGCGGGCTGGGGGGATGCTGCACAGAGAAGGTTGTTTACCTTCATGCATTATAATGCATGAAGGTAAAAAATATTGAGCCTTTAGAACCACTGTAAAGTGTATCCCTGTTGTAAATTTCAGGGATGAACCAGGCTCACATTTTTGCTTGAATTCAGACCTGAAACTGAGCCAAAGATGCATAGGACTCTTGTGCAACACATCCCCGGAGATGTGTGAATCAGCTCCATTGAGAGCCGGTCACAGTCTCCTGTCATGTGAATTGGATAAGGGGGAAACCCGCATCCAATTTGCATAAGTGTGAACCCAGCCTAAAGAAATTCTCCCAAAGTGAGGTGAATTCACTTTGTAGACCACTGTCACTAGAACAATTTTCTCCACTGAGAAACTTACCATCACCTCCTATTCTAGTGACTCTAATGCTATGTACACGCGGTCAGACTTTCCGGCAGAAAAAGTCAGACGGAATCTTTTCATCGGATATTCTGTTCATGTGTGAGCCTCATCTGACTTTTTTTTACAAAAATTCTGACGGACCTAGAAATAGAACATGTTTTAAATCTTTCCAACGGAACCAATTCCTATAGGGAAAACCGCTCCCTGTATGCTGTTCCGACGGACCTAAAACAATGCATGCACTGAAGCAAGTACGTAGGCTATTGGCTACTGGCTATTGAACTTTTTATAGTTCCGTCATACATCCTCTACATCACTGCATTCTTAACGGTCGGACTTTGGTGTGATCTTGTGTACGCATGACATTTTCAGCAGATCTCAGTCGGAACTCCGTCCGAAAAAACGGACGTGTGTACGCGGCATAAGATTTAGATTTAATTTTTCATCCTGGTGACAACGGTCTCTAGAAAAAATGGAAAAGATGAAGCTACCCAAGAGGGGCATAGTTAGCAATAAAATTTTGACAGATGGTATAAAATTTTTCCACTCTAACTAAAATGTACGGTTTGGATTTTAAGCTGGCTATACACCAGTAGAATTTTGGAGTCTTCTTATGGATTGTTTTAGAAAAGGAAGGAGAAACGAAGAATTGACCTGGTATGTGCCGTGGTCATGTGGTCAAAATAAAGACAGTAGGATTAAGCTATCAACAGATTTATTGAAAACTGAATGTAACATTTAATCAGTCAAATTAGCAAAAGCTTGTGACAACTCAACCAGTGGATTCGGGATGTATCTGGAGAAGCATGATGAATTCCACCTACCTAATTTTTAATCATCTGAACAGGGACCCCTTGACGAGAAGCAGCAGAAGCTGCTCCTATTCTGAAACAATGGCCAGAATATGCTTTGGGGTCCAAACCCAAATTAGACAGTAGGGTGTGGCAATGTTGCATGAACTGAGCTGTAGAGAGGGGAGCACTGGGGAAAGGCAACAGTGGACTATCCCTGGGCTTATTCGTTCATTGTTGCCCTCACGAGTTGGTCTAAGTCCAAAACCGAGCACCAAGAATTACTGATCTCGAAGAATCTGATGTCAGTGCCGACTCCCATTTGCTGTGTCTTGCAAGCATGCAGACGCAATAGGTAGTGGTTGGGATACCTGATTAGCTGATTGGCCAAAAGTATACAGGACCCTGTCCCAATACGTGTAAACTACCCAGGCCTCAGCAAACCATAAAAGGCCAGATACATGATTGCCTTAAGAACCAAGCTAGGTAGCAACCCAAAAGGAGACCGGGTGAGTATATCGGACATGTCCCAAAATATGTGTCCCGTGATGGGAAGTCTGCTAACCACAGTAGGAGGGCTACTCTTCTGAATCCCTTTAAGGATAGCCTTAATGGAGTGTGCTGAAAAACTAGACAGCATATTGGGGTCCTGTAAAGACAAAAAGTGCTGTATACCCATCATATAAGTGCTGATGGTGCTGTGGACCAGTTTAAGCTGAGAGTGGCAGAAGGCAGTGAAAGCCAGTAGATACTGAATGCTGTAGCCATCAACCCTAGGATACCGTGACTGGAAGTCCTGGAAAACATTCCAGGCTGTGACATAAGCCTTTCTGGTGTTCACAGACAATGATTTGTCAATCATGGCTGCCGCATCAGCACAATGGGTATCTAGTTCATCATTAATGAGGGGATGGCATGGTGCGAGCATCTGGGACCTGCCAGAAAAACAGTGGGTAGTTGAAAACGGGACAGTGCATCCGCCGCTATATTCTCTACACCATTGATGAACCTGCAGTGTATGCAGAAGTTAAATTGGAAAAAGGACCGATGACAAAGCCCTTCTCGAGTTCAAACTGAAGCAACAAATCCACTGCCTCCACATCTGTGGAAGATGACCTCAGATTCTGACACTCAAAAGTGCCTAGTGGCAAATAGGGATGAGCCGAACACCCCCCGGTTCGGTTCGCACCAGAACTTTCGAACGAACCCCAAATTCGAACGAACTTTAGAACCCCATTGAAGTCTATGGGACTCGAACGTTCGAAATTAAAAGTGCTAATTTTAACGGCTAATATGCAAGATACTGTCCTAAAAAGGGTTTGGGGACCTGGCTCCTGCCCCAGGGGACATGGGTCAATGCCTAAAATGGCCGTTTTGGCGGGAGCACTGATTTTACCACGTGTTTCCCGTGTTTAGAACAGTCCCTGCACAAAATGACATTAAACAGAAATAACATCATTGAAAACTGCTTGCGGTTTTAATGTTATACCTGGTTCCTGCAATATGGTTGAAAATCACTGAGAAAAATGGCATGGGTAGCCCTCCCTGCCCATTATCAGCCCCTTTGGGTCTTGTACGCATATTAAGGGGAACCCCGTACCCATATTAAAAAAAGGAAATGCGCGTGGCCCCCAGGCCCTATATACTCAGAACAGCAGTATACAGGCGGTGCAAACAAGACAGGGACTGTGTAGGTTTGTTGTGTTAAGTTGAATCTGTTTGTAATTTTCAACTGGTACATTTTTAAAGTGTAGCTCCAGTCAAAAAAACAATTTTTAAGCTTTTTGGAAAACATAGGGAAGGGTTATCACCCCTGTATAATTTGTTTTGTCATACATCTTTTTTAATCTCACTTGCTGTTGTCTCCTTCCGTTTGCAAGTAGGAGATGTTTGTAAGTTGGATGTTTGAAAGTAGGGGCCTGCCCTATACGCTCTGCAGAAATGGCGAAACAAGGTGTTGGTTTTGCCACAACATTGTAAGCCCTCAAAGTGACTCTTGCTGGGCGCTGGAGCGCCCTGCTGTGAACGATTATATCAAGAATTGTAATTACATGCCATTGTTGAACAGTGATAGAAAAATTGACCTTTGGTGGTTGTGGTGCTGGTGCCACAACACTAGAAGTCCTCACAGTTACTCTGGGTGGGCAAAGGAACGGGCCCTCCTGTGAAATATTATATCAAGAATTGTAATTACATGTCCCTGTTAAACAGGGGCAGAAAAATTGGGCCTTAGGCACTGGTGCTGGTGCCACCACACTGCAACCTCTCCCATATACTCTAGTTTTATTGCAGGAATTAGCCCTGCTGCAAAGCATTGCATCAAAAATTGTAATTAAATGCCCCTGTTAAACAGGGGCAGAAAAATTGGGCTGATGGCATCACCCAGAACCAGAAATGTTCTTCCAACATATCAGCGGAGGAGGAAGAGGATAGACAATCAACACAACAGGACAGTCACTCAGCATCAGCATAGGCAGTCTTGAAGGGATGTGATATTTCAAAAAAAATTATTCGGTTACATCAGCTTCAGGTGCTTGGTAGCTGTGGGTGATCCAAGACTGATTCATCTTGATGAAGGTCAGTCGATCAACTGATTCGGTGGACAGGCGCACCCTGTGATCGGTAACAAAGACTCCAGCAGCACTGAAGGTGCGTTCCGAAAGAACGCTGGATGCAGGACAGGCCAGTAGCTCAATTGCATACTGTGCAAGCTCTGGCCAGTGATCCATCCTCAAGACCCAGTAAGCCAGAGGATTTTCGGTGGGAAAGGTGTCCAAGTCTGACCTTGCCCCTAGGTATTCCTGCACCATGTAAATCAGACGCTGGCGATGGTTGCTGGAACCGATCATACCTTGGGGCTGCGGACTAAAAAATTGTCTGAAAGCATCAGTCAAACAGCCACCTTCTCCACCGCTCCTTCTGACCGATGCCTCAGCAACACGTTGTCCAGGACCAGGAGTTTGTAACCTCCCAGTCTCTGGGAACGCGTTGCACAGACCTTTCTGCAAGGCCTCCCGGAGATGTCTCATCCTCTGCTCCCTCTGTGATGGCAAGATAAGGTCGGCAACCTTACCCTTGTACCGTGGATCAAGGAGAGGGGCCAGCCAGTAATGGTCCCTCTCCTTGATCCGAAGAATACGAGGATCCTTTCGCAGGCTTTGCAGGATCAGGGAGGCCATGCAGCGTAGGTTAGCTGAGGCATTCGGTCCGGAGTCCTCTGGGTCACTAAGGGCAACATGATCCGCAGCTACCTCCTCCCAGCCACGTACAAGTCCATGTGTTTCTTGGGACTGTAAATCATCCCTACAAGACTGCTGCTGCTGATGCTGAGTGCCAGCCTCCACCTCCATGCTGACACAATCATCCTCCTCCTCCTCTTCCTCCTCCTCATCCTCTTCCTGTGTGATGGGTGGCACAGCAGGAACACTGTCTGGATAAAGGGGGCCTTGAGAGGCAAGGAATTCCTCCTCTTCCTGCCTCTGTTCTGCCTAAAGTGCCCTGTCCATTATTCCACGCAGCGTATGCTCCAAGAGGTGGACAAGAGATACAGTGTCACTGATGTATGCACTGTCACTGCTCACCATCCTTGTGGCCTCCTCAAATGGTGACAGGACAGTGCATGCATCCCTGATCATGCCCCACTGCCGTGGTGAGAAAAAACCAAGCTCCCCTGACCCTGTCCTGGTGCCGTAGTCGCACAGGTACTCATTGATGGCCCTCTGCTTTGTGTGCAGCCGCTGCAGCATGGCCAACGTTGAGTTCCACCTGGTGGGCATGTCACATATAAGGCGGTTCTTGGGCAGGTTCAACTCCTTTTGGAGCTCAGCCAGCCGAGCACAGGCATTAAATGATCGGCGGAAATGCACACAGACTTTCCTGGCCTGCTTCAGGACATCCTGTAAGCCGGGATACCTGCCCAAGAACCGCTGCACCACCAGGTTAAGGACGTGAGCTACACAGGGCACATGGGTCAGTTGTCCCTGTCGGAGGGCGGAGAGGAGGTTGGTGCCATTGTCACAAACCACCATTCCTGGCTTAAGCTGGCGTGGCGTCAACCACCTCTCGGCCTGCCCCTGCAGAGCTGACAAAACATCCGCCCCAGTGTGGCTCCTGTCCCCCAAACAAACCAGCGCAAGCACGGCATGGCATCGTTTTGCCTGCGTACTTGCGTAGCCCCTGGAACGCCTACGGAGCACCGCTGGTTCTGAGGACAGAGCACTGGAAGAGGCCATGGAGGAAGAAGAAGAGGAGGGGTGGAGGAGAGAGGTGTGTCACAACCAATAGTAGCATTTTGGAGGCGTGGTGGCGGAACAACCTCCAACACTACTGCACCTTGTCCTGCATCCTTCCCAGCTGCCAGAAGAGTGACCCAATGGGCCGTGAAATACAGGTAACGTCCCTGTCCATGCCTGCTGGATCATGAGTCAGCGGTAATATGCACCTTACCGCTGACCACCCTGTCCAGCGAGGCAAGGACATTGCCTTCCACATGCCGGTAGAGAGCCGGAATCGCCTTCTGTGAGAAAAAGTGGCGTTTGGGGACCTGCCACTGAGGAACCGCACATTGTACAAACTCACGGAAGGGGGCCGAGTCTACCAACTGAAAAGGCAGCAGTTGAAGTGCTAGCAATTTAGCCAAGCTAGCATTCAACTGCTGGGCATGTGGATGGCTGGGAGTGAACTTCTTTCGCTGGTCCAGCAGCTGGGGCATAGACATTTGCCTGCTATAATCGGACGTGGGTGTACTGCTAGCAGAGTGCCCGGAAGCACTTGGCTGTGACACACCTAATTCTACACCTTCATTCCTCTCAGAGCAGGTTTCAGAGAGGACTGAAGGTCTAGTGGGGTTGGAGATGCCAGCTGATGAGGAGCAAGGAGAGGTCCGCTTTGTTCTTTGGTGTGGGTCTTTGAGGTACGCTTGCCAACGAGCTGCATGGCAGGTCAACATATGTCTGGTCAAGCATGTGGTGCCCAAGCGGCTGATGTTTTGGCCACGCGAGATACGCTTGAGACATATGTTGCAAATAGCAGCGGTGCGATCTGATGCACTCGTCTCAAAAAAGGCCCACACCAAAGAACTTTTAGAATAACGCGCAGAGGCAGCGCCCTGCACAGGCGGAGCTCTGCGGTGTGATTCAGTCTGTGTGCTGCCCCTAAGCTGGCCCCCGGAGGGCATCCTGCCTCGTTGGACATGTGCCTCCTCCTCCTCCTCTCTCCTACCAGGCACCCACGTGGAGTCAGTGCCCTCATCATCCCCTCCCTCTTCATCGCTGTAGCAAACCTGGCAGTATGCTGCAGCTTGTGGAACATGACTGCCAGATTGCTGTCCTTCTTGAGCATCCCCTCTCTCTGCGCTCACGCTACTGCCTTCCTCTAGCTGAGTGTCATCATCAGAGCCTACAAAACACTGGGCATCCTCCTGGAGCATGTACCCAACACTCTGCTCAAAGAGTTCAGGAGACTCCTCAGGAGGACGTGGTGGGTCTAGGGAAGGAGTCACTGATGATGACATTGAGAGGAGGGAAAACGATGCGTTGGCAGCTGCTTTGCTAGTACCCTGAGACTGGGTGAGAGAGGATGAGGAGGATGAAGAGGGCTTGGTCATCCACTCTACCAAGTCGTTGGCATGTTGCGGTTCAACATGTCCAGCTGCCGAAAAGAAGGACAAGCATGTCCCATGGCCACGTGCTGATGACAATGCACCGCGTCCACGACCAGCACTGTTGTCTCTAGACACAGAGCCTGCTTGCCCTCTTTTATCGGCTCACGCCTGTCTGCCTCTCCTTGCTGGCCTTCCAGACATGGTAATGGCCTGAAGGGAGTTGGGTAAAACAGCAGTTGGGTAGTGTATATTGTGCTGGAGGCACACAACACCCACTAACTCCTGCAGATGCCTTTATTATAGAACACCAGAGATAAAGGGGTATACTGTAATTGAGTCACACAACACCCACTAAGCCCTGCAGATGGCTCTATTAGAGAACAGCAATAAAGGGTAGATACAGGTGTATATTGTGCTGGAGGCACAAAAAACCCACTAACTCCTGCAGATGCCTTTATTATAGAACACCAGAGATAAAGAGGTTTATACAGATGTATACTGTGCTGTGCTGGAGGCACACACAACTTCCAATAACTCCTGAAGATGGCAAGTGGGCTCAAATAGAGAAGAGCTATGTAGGTGGATATAGCGGTGTGTACTGGGTACAGAGCACGCAGACAGCACGCACAAGCTCCTAACACTACTGACTGCAAGCTCTATTATAAAAGATAGATCACTAGCTATATAGGTGAGGTGAATATAGCGGTGTATACTGCGGTCAGGGCAAGCAGACAACAACCACTACAGAAGAGCAAGATCGAAAATCGGCCGATAACGATCGGTGTGTACTGTGTTGAAGGTACACAGAACACCCACTAACTGCTTCAGACGCCAACACACTACACAAGGCCGCCGCGCTGGCGGCCTTATATAGTGTGGGGTGTGTACTACACAGCCTGAGCTATCATGGCTCTCCTCGCTGCTGGCGCTGTGATTGGCCAAGCATATGGGGTCACAGTGCATGCTTGGCCAATCATGAGCCAGCAATGCACTGCGATGACGCAGTGCATTGTGGGCCGTGAGCGCCACACAAATTTGGCGCGAACGGCCCATAACGTTCGGAATTTGCCGAACGAGCGAACAGCCGATGTTCAAGTCGAACGTATGTTCGACTCGAACACGAAGCTCATCCCTAGTAGCAAAGAAACAAACCCAGTGTGGAACCTGTCTGTGAAACCTTCTAACAAACATTTGCTCAACAATGGTGACGGATAGGTGGCTAAACAAGCCTGTAAAAAAGGCACGTTAATGCGGTTTAGTCACATGGTCTTGTTCGGTCTCAGTGAACAGGCTGACTTAGGGTTAGCCCTGAAACAACCGGTACAGATATGTAAAAGACGATACTAGCAATAGTTGCACGTACCAAGGTTGAAATTGTTAATGGGCCGGCCTAATTTGTCAAAAGGTGCAGGATGAACTGGGGTCGGGAGTGAAATACCTGAAGCCCTGGACGTACCTGGTAGTGCGGGAAGTTCCAAATTGAGGCACCAGAAAACGGCATGAGTGGATGATTGGCAGGTCAGGCAAACTGGTGACCTAAGCCCAGCGAAATGCTGGCAAAACAATTCTGTGTCTATATTACTCCACACTGTCACGACTTGGTATTGAGCAAAACATGCTGTGGCCTTGGTGGAAAACGAAAGATGATAGTCGTAAAAATTCAATCCCCCATACTTCTGACCTAACTCTACCACTGTATAAAGGTAAAGGTCCAGCTCTTCCCTCCTTAAGTTCCCTCCTTAAGTACTAAAAGCCAGGACAAACTCTAGGATGGAGAGCTTGCAACTGAGTCTATGATCCTCTTTCTTTACTACCACTGAAACATCACCGCAAGCGTACAATCTATTATCAGCTACATCATGGGCAGCTATTAATAGGGATGCCAAATTAACATCTTTGCCCTCCAAAATGTCTTTTTTGATGTTCTCAGGAATAACATGTGCAGTGGTAATGGAAGGAGTACTCATTCTATTATCTGGGGCTGGTAGAATGGTAGAAGCTTCTGGAGCTGAATTTGGCTGATTCTCCAACACCTCAACCCTTTGAACCTTAAAATGTGTCAGGCTACTGATGTGAGTAGTGAAATGTCAAACATTAAAAAAATTTAAAGTAAATCGTATGAGAAATGGATGAGGAGCCTTGCCACTGCACAAGCCAATCAGAAACGGCCATCGCAATCCATATATACCTATAAATGTAATAGGTAATACTGCAATGGTGATGCTATGACCCAATCGTGAAGATGTGATGCAAAACATGGGACAACAGAAAATTGACATGAGAACCCAAATGCAGAGAAGCATATCTAGTGATGACTAACGTGTCTGTTTCATGACTTTCCCTGAAGCAAAGCAGGCAACCCAAATGTGAACTCAATCCTAAGGAGCCAGATGCATGCCCAGCCAAATGATATAAGTAGTGATATAAGTAGTATAAGAAAGTTAGTAACGTAAGCTACATGAGAATCAGATGAGGTAACTTGCCACTGTACAAGCCAATTAGAAATGATCTCCTCAATCTGTTGGTACCCATAAATGTGATGGGTAAAACTGCAGTGCTGTAATGGTGTAAGACCCTACGTGTGAAGAGATATCATGTACCGTGTATGAGAAAACAGAAAAATACCAACCTGAAATGGACTGCAACCGGGAAAAAAATAGAAATAAATTCTGTGAAACCTGTTGAAATGTAGAAAACACCACTATGGGAAAGGAAAACAAATAAACAACAGCTACCACTCAGAACAATGTGTATCTACCAATGAGTCAGGTTTGAATAATGAAAATGAAAAAAACACCCATAAAAATCTGGTATGAGGAAAACAACTGATAACTACCTAAAATGTGGGTATAGGATTGGGTATATGGGATTGTATGATATTTATTATTATTTTTATTTTTTTTATGGTTGATCTAGCTGGATGTGTTGCTATGGCCAATTTTGTATATTGTCTTGATAGCAATAATATAGTTAGGTTTGGTAAGTACTCCTAAATTCATTTAATGTTCTAAAGATTTTCTGAATTCCTACAGTACATATGTGTCAAATGTATTCAGCGTAGTGCCTTTAATTATTGGAGTGCCCATGTGGCATAATATATGTAAGTAGAACTAAAAGGGCAATGCGTGAGAAAAATAAAAGAACATGTATATAACATTAAAAAGAGAGCATCATTTGTCAAAACATTTTTAATGTGCCATAATAAAAATCTGGCTGGGCTGCAATTCACTGGGATTGAAAGACATTAAAAGAACTTGGGAGGTAGCAATATGATAAAGACTTTAAGTCAAAAAGAATCATGGTGGACAAATGAACTTGGATCTTTAGCGCTGAGCAGGGCCAAATTAGGAACATCATGGGCCTAGTGCTGAGGATTATGGTGGGGCTTGTTATTAAAAATAAAATAAATTAAATAATAATTAAAAATGCAAACAATTTTTTGTTATAACAAATTAAATTAAATAGAGAGAGGGAGGATGAGAGAGAGAGAGAGAAAGGGGATGAGAGAGGGGTGAGGGGTAAGGGAGGGAGGATGAGAGATAGAGGGGGATGAGAGAGAGAGAGGATGTGAATGAGCATGCATGGAAGTGACAGCAACACAGCCCGACCAGTGACTGAAGGCACAGAACTTGGAGGGAAGACAGCGTGAATATGAAACAAAGGTGTGCCCATTCTAGAGCTGGTAACATTAAGGATATTCAATATCATTTTAAACAACTGTTTTTGTGTGTAAGAGGCACAGGGGAGGAGTATGGAGGGTATAAAAGTGGGAAGTATGTGCAGGTGAGGGAGAGGAATGTGGAGGGTATAACAATGCGCACTATGTACAGAAGAGGAGTGTGTAAGATATTATGAGGGTGGTATGTACAGGAGAGGAGTGTGGAGGGTATGCCAGTGGGCAGTATGTATAGGAGAGGAGTGTGGAGGGTATGATGGGGGCAGTATACACAGGACAGGAGTGTGGAGGGTATGATAGGAGCAGTATGTACAGGAGAGGAGCGTGGAAGGTATTATGAGGGTGGAATGTACAGGAGAGGAGTGTGGAGAGAAAGATAGTTGGCAGTATGTACAGGAGAGGAGTGTGGAGGGTAAGACAGTTGGCAGTATGGAGAGGAGTGTGGAGGGTATCACAGTGGGCAGTATGTACAGAAGAGAAATGTGGAAGATATGACAGTGAGCAGTATGCACAGGAGAGGAATGTGGATGGTATGACAGTCAGTGGGCAGTTTGTACAGGAGAGAAGTGTGGAGGGTATGAAAGTGGGAAGCATGTACAGGAGAGTGGTGTGGAGGGTATACCCATGGGCAGTATGTAGAGAAGAGGAGTGTTGAGGGTATACATACATATGTACATACTGTACATACTGCCCCCTGTGATACCCTCCACACTCCTCTCCGGTGCATACTGCACCATAATACCCTCCACACTCCTCTCCTGTAGCAATATGTATAGAGGAACATAAGGGATGTCAGTTACTCTAAATATACCACTGGAAAAAAAATGTCCCTGAAATTATTTTTGAAATGTTGGCCGCTATGCACTTGGGCACTGCTCAAGGGCCACCAGGTCAGTAGGCGGCCCCATGATATTAAAGCGGTAGTACATTTCTGTAACATCACTATTTTTTAGAGGCCCTGAGGTAGGTTATGCCATAATGTACTAGTATGCACAGCATATGAGCACATTAGGGTACACTTACCTGTCATACTGAGCCCTCTAGTGCTGCACTGTGATCAATCCGGTGGGTCCCGGTCGCTTCCGTTTTCACCCGGTCTTCCTTCCAGGTTCTGTGCCTTCATTTACTTGCCTTGGCCAGGCTGTGTTGCTGTCACTTCCACGCATGCTCATGCGCATCCTCTCTCTCTCTCTCATCCTCCCTCCCTTACCTCTCACCCCTCTCTCATCCCCTTTCTCTGTCTCTCTCACCCTCCCTCTATCTTTTTAATTTAATTTTCTATAACAAAAATAATTTTTAATAATTTTTTATTTTATTTTATTTTTTATAAAAAAAGCCCCACCATAATCCTCAGCACCAGGCCCATGATGTTCTTAATCTGGCCCTGGGTATGACAATGGGCACTGTGTATAGGAGAGGAGTGTGGAGGGTATGCCAGTGGGCACTATGTATAGGAGAGGAGTGTGGAGGGTATGACAGTGGGTACTATGTACAAATGGGTAGGATGTAGGAATCTGGGAAGGAAAAATGTAAAGGTTTGAGGAAGGATGTTTAGGGACTGCGTAGTGGTTAAGCGGGCCATAGACCAGCTATAGTTGATCTATGTATGGGCTAGCTGGTTCTACACAAGTCAATCTATTAATTGACTGAACTACAACCAGCCTGTCAGGTTTTTCCCAAAACAGTCATCGTATTCTGTGGGTAGGGAAGGCTCCCCACTGGCAGAACACAATAACACTGCGGGATTGATTCCCTCATCAACGGGTAAGCAGGTGGGAGGGTTTGTGGGGACAGGCTGGGGAGAGAGGTATGTCAGCAGGGGGGTGTGAGGTGGTCATGGAGGGATATCAATCAGCGGGTGGGAGGAATAACTGGGAGTGATATCTTTTGGAGTAGGGTCTGTCATCTACAGGTTTGGAAATGGTCACCTGTGATATAAGTTGAAGGGAGGTGGCTTGGGAAGTGACTGGGGAGTGACCTGGTTGGGTTGGTGGTGTGAGAGTGAAATGGATGATGTGTTTCACATTTCTTTCACATTTGTGGTAATGCTTACTGCCCTCTTAAAAGGGATCTGTGGTGTATTTCTTTTCAACGAGTGGTATAGCCGCAGCTGACAGGGGTTCATGAGGTGCTACTGCCGCCTCCTTGTTCTTTTTTTACATTGCTGAATGGTAGTTTTACATTGTTGGACTATGCTGCTACTGCAAGAGTGTTTGGCTTGCAGTTGCAGAGTGGCCCCTTGGAAATCAATAGGCGAGTTTGACAGGCGGTGCTGCCTGTAAAACTCTGCAGGCTCCAAGCTATCCATTGAGCTCAGTGCTTCTGACAAGAAGTGAGGAGAGGCAATGTGAGCTCATCTTCTCAGTCTGCTGCAAACAGAGTGTGCCAGCTTGTATTTAAACTGGCTGCTCTGTATGTAGCTTCTGACAGGCTGCACAAGGAGCCCCGTATCTCCGGAACCATAGCTGATAGGAGCCCCAATTTAGAACAGTGGTTGAGTCGGTCTTCAGCTACCTACCCCGCCCCCCCCCCAAATTTGGGCTCTATGTGACCTCCGGTCGCTGAGCCACGACCCTCAAAGTTGATTGTGTTTTGTTTTTGTTTTGTTTTTGTGATTTTCTTGTTTTTTTATGGGCCTATCTTAAGGTAAGGGGCCTGGAGCTGCAGCTCCAATAGCCCCATATGTTAATCCAGCCCTGGCTTTAAGGTAAGTTTCACATAATGACTTGTAGGAAAAAAAAAACATCCAGCAGTATACAATCACTTTAAGTTGTTCAGGCTGATGGGGTCCAGTGAGGGCTTTTTAAGTATGGGGTAATTTGTGCATGTTTTAGAGGGGAGGGGAAGGTGCCAGTAGGGAGGGAGAGATTGAACATGTGAATGAGAGAGCATAGGATAGAAGAAGAGGGTGACTGTAGTAGTTGTGAGGTCACAGGATCCAGGAGACAGGTGGTAAGGCTGGCTTCTGAGAAAACTTTAGCAACATCTTCAGTAGTAGCAAGGTTAAAAGAGGAAAGTGTTGAGAGTGCTTTTGTACAGGGTATGTTAAGTGGGATAGATGTTTGTGAAGTGGAGATGCCCCCACAAATTGCATCAATCTTGTTTTTGAAGTGATTGGCAATCTTGTGAGCATGGAGCGAGCTACTAGGTGGAGATGGTGGTGGAGAAAATAGAGAGTTAAAAGTAGAGAAGAGACAAAGAGGACAGAGTATTAATGAACGTGACAAAGTAGGCTTGTTTTGCAGAGTAGAAAAGAGAAGCGTTAAAGTGGCAAAGGTTTCTGGTAATTGTTTTCTGCTTGGAGGGACAGGTGGGCAGATAGAGACAAGGACATTGTGAAAGTGATGAGGTTGTGGTCAGAGAGAGGAAAGGAGGTGTTGGTGAGGTTGTAGGGGGTGCAAATCTGGGAGAAAACAAGGTCAAGGGTATTGCCATTAGAGTGAGTGGAGGACTGTGTCCATTATGTTAGGTCAAAGGATGAGGTTAAATTGAAAATGGGATGTAGCTGGGCTGTTTACATTAGTAGGAATGTTAAAATCACCAATAATGATATTCACATGCTGTGAATGAGCCCTTGAGCCCAACTAAACTTTAGGTTGCAAAATAG
The DNA here is from genome assembly GCF_037356315.1 of Lithobates pipiens. Classification (NCBI taxonomy): domain Eukaryota; kingdom Metazoa; phylum Chordata; class Amphibia; order Anura; family Ranidae; genus Lithobates; species Lithobates pipiens. Next base: position 328,507,273 of record NW_027507764.1, on the reverse strand, counting down.
GTACACTATAGGTGTATAAGATCTTATAGTTTGATTACTTTAGACAGCAGCCTCAGCCTGAGTAGACTAGCCTGTTCCCTGTGAGCATGCCGCAGAAAAATACCAATGCTCTTTGTTGAAGAAGTGGTCTCTCTGCACAGGTCTAATACACTCCATGATGTGACAGAACTAACTAGAGCTCTCCATTTAACAAGGAGCCTAAAACTGGCCACAGACAGGTAGTTCTTTTTATTCAGCCAGTGGGCTAAAACAGATTTCTCCAACCACAAAAATGAAGTGGATGGAGGAATCCCCCTTCTCCTCCTACCTGGGCATTGTATTCTGACAGAGGCTCCATCTGCTGCCATAATACACTGATTACTGGCTGCCGTCGCTGATCAAGAAAAGTGTTCATTAAACGTTCGTTAAACTAAGAAGTCATCAATCAACCTATATTGAACAGGGCCTTGCACTAGGGTTGTCACCTTTCCGGTATTGACCCCTTTTATCTGTGCACCCCCTTCCTTATCAGTGATGCCTATCAGTGCCCATCTTTGCTGCCTATCTGTGCCCATCATTCCCGCCTATTAGTGCTGCGATTCAGTACAGTCTCATCAGTGCCAATCATTGCCGCCTATCAGTGCTGCATATCTGTCTAGCATCCGTCAGTGCCCATCAGTGCAGCCTCATCAGTGCCCAATAGTGCAGCCACATCAGTGCCCATCAGTCCAGCCACATCAGTGCAGCCTCATCAGTGCCCATCAGCGCTGCATCATCAGTGCCCATCAGTAAAGGAGAAAAATTATTTACAACATTTTAAAACAGAAACTAAGAAAAAATTTTTTTTTATTTGTTTAGCAAAAAATGTAAAAAAAAAACTAGTAGCCATTAATTACCACCAAAAGGAAGCTATATTTGTATGAAAAAAATGCAAAAAATGTCATATGGGCACAGTGCTGCATATGTGCGCAATAGTCATTCAAAGTGTGACAGCGCTGAAAGCAGAAATTTGGCCTGGTCAGGAGGCAAGTGGTTATGTTAGCAACCCCCCCCCCCCCCCCTATAATTAATGAATTCATATGTGAAAAATATGAATTCATATAATTATAGGAGGAGAGTGTACTGCATTTTTTAAAATTTTTCATTTTTTAGTTCTTTAAGTGGAGCACTGATATAACGGGACTCTGATCCAATGGAGGGTCTCTAAGAAGACCATTGATATAGGGGAGGTCTCTGATCTAATGGGGTGGTCTCTAAGGAAGGGTAAGGGAACACTAATAGTGGTCTCTCGGGGGGGGGGGGGCTGTATTATTAAGGGAGTGACACTGACCCCTGTATTATGGGGGGTTGACAGTGACCCCTGTATTATGGGGGGGTGAAACTGACCCTTAAATATAGATAGTGTCTTGTTGTTTAATCACAAAATATATACATAGTGTATAGTGCATAGTGTATACCAAAGTGTTCAGGTTAGGCTAGAAGAATAGGTGGCAACCCTACTGCTGATTTTGATCAATGTATGGCAGTGGCGGTGCATCCATAAGGGCACCACCCCCTCTCTCCTGCCACCCCTCTATCACCAATAGATAGATACATGCATGGCACAAATCTATCTATGGCCACCACTGCCATCCTCTATTCTTGCGCCCGGACCCTTTTCGAGCACCGAGCTCCTGAAATACAGTGGCGGGGGTGTTTTTGAAGCACCTGATTACCTGCTTAAAGCCATAAGCTCTAATAAGCATCAAAAAATGTGACCTGCGAGCGCTCACAGGTTACTCAGCTGTGTTAGAAAAGCAAATGAATATTGGCTTTCCTAACACTAAACCACCTCTCTGTCAATCAGGTGCTCAGGTCTGTTACCTGTCACCTGATTGGCTGAAACGACAGGTGCCACTATTGGATGCCTATCAGGAGGGGGTGACGGGAGATGAGGACAGCAGGAGATGCACGAAGGACCCCGCTCGTCGCTGTCACCTGCTGCCCCACCAAGACAGGGTAAGTGGCAGGCAGACGGCGAGTGGGCGGGGGGGTAAATCACACTAGCGGCCTTTAAGGGCACACTGGCAGCATATGATGGGCACACTGGCAGAGTTTGATGGCACAGTGGCAGCTTTTGATGGGCATAGTGGCAGCATTTGATGGCACAGTGGCAGCGTTTGACGGCACAGTGACAGCGTTTAATGGGTACAGTGGTAGCATTTGATGGCACAGTGGCAGGGTTTGATCGCACAGTGGCAGCGTTTGGGCACAGTAGCAGCATTTGGCACAGTGGCTGCAATTGATGGCACAGTGGCAGTATCTGAGGGCACAGTGGCAGCATTTGAGGGCACAGTGGCAGCGTTTGTGGGCACAGTGGCAACATTTGAGGGCACAGTGGCATCATTTGATGGCACAGTGGCAGCGTTTGCGCACAGTGGCTGCGTTTGATGGCACAGTGGCTGCAATTAATGATTTTTTTTTCACATTTTTTTGCACCCCCTCCCAAACAAAATTTTGAGCACCAGGCGCAACTGGTGGCCAGCTTAGGTTTTGCTCATTGCAGAACAATATGTTTGACTTAGCAGGGAGCATGCTAAAACTCTGTAGAAGAACCACTACTTACACACAGAAGGCAAGGTTCCTTTCTGCTGCATTCTAGCAGGAGGCTGAAAGTCCATTGGGTTTTAGGTAAATGAGGAACGGTTTGTCTCTTGTAAAACAGACTCAGGTTACAAAACTACATTTAAAACCCAGGTTGTTTTCCCACCAATATGAGTGCTGAATATTTTGCGTTTGATGCCTCTGCATGAATCCTTTCGCCTAATTCAGTGTCGCCTAAAACACCCCTTCCCCCTACACACACACACACACACATACAGTACTTTGCCAATGGCAAAGCAAACAATCATCAGGCTGGGCACTGACATGTTTTATACGAAGATATGCATGTCAATGCTGACAGCAAAGGTTTCACAAGAATATCTCAGTTTATAACTTCAAATACTCAAGATCATAGAAGAAAACGGTTTTATTTCTAGTAAGTAATAAAAAGGAAATGACATGATATGCAAGGTGTAACAAGTTTTCTGCAATACAAGCATTAGACCTGCTTCCATACACCAATACATAGTGTTATTGAGGCTCAGTTAAAGTGGTTGTAAACCTGTTACAACCACTTTTACCTACAGGTAAGCCTAGATTAAGGCTTACCTGTAGGTTCTCAAAATGTCTCCCAAAGGTTTAGGAGATATTTCCAAAAAAGGCGATCGCCGATGTCTACGGGGCATATGTCTACGGGGCGCATGCTCCCTTTAGACTCCTTTAGAAGTGACGAGCGTGCCGTTTCCAAAGGAGATCGTGCTGTGACTGGCGGCTCCCGCACACATGCACGGGAGTGATGTCATCATGGCTCCGGCCAATCACAGCGCCGGAGCCACGATACCCGGAAGGAAGACGGATGCTTCGTGGAAGAGGGGACAGAGGTGACATCACAGGCTTCAGTTTCAGGTAAGTGACACATAATGGGCTATTATGCGATGCATAGTAGCCCATTATGCTTTACCTTTACAGGGAAATAAAGAGTAAGTAAAACCCATCAGGGTTTAATTCCTCTTTAAATGCAGCGGCAGCTGGTGCTGTATATTTTGGGGGGGCGGCAAACAAGACACCCGTCGCCACCTCCCCCCAGTCAGTCCATGCATCCGGCGCCCTGTATTTAGATTAGAGGCCGGATGCATGGATTAGGGGGTCACCCCCCTTTTAACCCCTTGCGCCCCTAATGGATGGGCTGCCACTGGTTAAATGGAATGAGGTCAGAAAATCTGTACTCATTACTATACAAAAAAAATTATTAAAAGAGTTAGATAAAAAAACAGAAAACCCTTTTAATCTGATTCAATTCGCCAGTAACATATTTTATTTTGAAATATGATTTGTGAAAATCTGGAGCTGCAGAGTTTCTTCAGAAAAGTCTTTTATATGTTTAAATTTAAGGCTAGCTATTATACAGCAAGCTCGGGGATTCTCCAAAACCAAGATGATGAAAAGAAATGAGATGGTAAATGTAAGGCCGCGTACACACGGGCGGACTGTTCGTCCAACTTTGACAGTTTCAGCGGACAGTCTGACGAACAAAGTTTTTCGGAATTTCCGTAAGACTGTCCGCTGAAACTTGGTTTGAGCGGACAGTCCGCTCGTGTGTAGGCTTGTTCGACAAACTAAGTCTCGCGCATGCTCAGAAAGAATTTACACGGCGAAGGTTGCATTGCAGTGTATTGGACTTCGAATTTCTCGTCCCGTCGTACGTGCCGTTCACGTCATCGTGCAAGTTTTCAGCGGACTGTTCGTTCGTCGTGTGTGGTCAAGTCCGTTCATGCTAATTTTGAACGGACTGTTTGTCAAACTGTTTGACGAACCTAGTTGGGCGGACAGTCCGCCCGTGTGTATGCGGCCTTAGCGAAGAAAGGGAAATTTAACTTCATAATGATGGCCATTTAGTTCACAATTTGTGTAGAACAATTTACCAATCTCTAGTCCGGTTTACCTTGTTCAACATCAAAGCCACTAATGGATAAATAGAGAAAACCCGTCTGAGGACATTGAGGACAAATAAGGGTCTTTCGTTTTCTACAAACACAGTGTTTTGTCCATTGTAATGTCTCCCTATATACAGCAACAAATTATTTGTTCTCAAGTACAAAAGGCACCAAGGTAACCAGGAATAGATAGAACGTATCATAAAGATAACCTTGAGCCAGGGTAAATGCTTTTTCTCATAATTAAAGCAACATCATTGTCCTCAAAAACATTAAAGGCTTGAAGATATATTAGACCGAGTATAATAGGCTCCATGTAGGGTGAAACAGCTTGAATGCCAAGTCAACCTTTTACACAGAATTTATTATTTATACAGGTAAATTGATACAAGCACTGCTTTTAACCACTTGAAGACCAAGCCTTTTCTGGCACTTTTTGTTTACAAGTTTAAATCAGTATGTTTTGCTAGAAAATTACGTATAACTCCCAAACATTATATACATATATTTTAGCAGAGACCCTATGAATAAAATGGTGATCGTTGCAATTTTATATGTTGCACAGTATTTGCGCAGTAGTTTTTCAAATGCAATTTGCTTTTAAAAAAAATACACTGTAATGCATTAAAAAAAAATGAACACACAATGTTTACCCTATTTTTTGTAAAATATGAAATATGATGTTAAGCTGAGTAAATGGATACCTAACATACTTTAAAATTGTGCACGCTTGTGGAATGGCGACAAACTACTATACTTAAAAATCTCCATAGGTGACGCTTTAACATTTTTTGCAGGTTGCTGTATAAAGCTAAAGAGGAGGTCTAGCACTAAAAATATTGCTCACGCTTCAACATTCGTGGTGATGCCTCAAATGTGTGGTGCGAACACCGTTTATATATGGGTGCACAACTTACGTATGCATTCACTTCTCTGCGTGAGCATGGAAGGATAAGGGGCACTTAAAAAAAATGTATTCTTTCCTTATTTTATTTTTTATTTTTATACTGTCCTGTTCATTTTTTTTAATCACTTTTATTCCTATTATTGTAAGGAATGTAAGCCCCCCTTGCGGTTGTTCAGGTGCTTATCTAATAGTTTTTTGAAATTATTGATGCCCGTCGCTGAGACCACCACCTGTTGAAGAGAATTTTATATCCTTGCTGCTCTTACAGTAAAGAACCCTCTACGTAGTTTAAGGTTAAACCTCTTTTCTTCTAATTTTAATGAGTGGCCACATGTCTTGTTAAACTCCCTTTTTCGAAAAAGCTGTATCCCTATTGTGGGGTCAACAGTGTGGCATTTGTAAATTGAAATCATATCCCCTCTCAAGTGCCTCTTCTCCAGAGAGAATAAGTTCAGTGCTCACAACCTTTTTTCATAACTAATGTCCTCCAGATCCTTTATTAGCTTTGTTGCCCTTCTTTGTACTCGCTCCATTTCCAGGACATCCTTCCTGAGGACTGGTGCCCAGAACTGGACAGCATACTCCAGGTGTGGCTGGACCAGAGTCTTGTAGAGCAGGAGAATTATCACTTTATCCCTGGAGTTAATCCCTTTTGTAATGCTGTTTGTTTTGTTAGCAGCAGCTTGCATGCCATTGCTGAGCCTATCATCTACTAGGACCCCAGTTCCTTTTCCATCCTAGATTCCCCCAGAGGTTCTCCCCCTAGTGTATAGATGTGTATAGATTGCATTCATATTTTTGCCACACAAATGCATTATTTTACATTTTCTACAGTACATTAAACCTCATTTGTCATGTAGTTGCCCACCCCATTGATTTGTTCAGATCTTCTTGCAAGGTTTCCACATCCTGCGGAGAAGTTATTGCCTTGCTTGGCTTAGTATAGTTTGCAAATACAGAGATTGAACTGTTTACCCCATCCTCCAGGTAGTTTATGAACAAATTAAATAGGATTGGTCCCAGCACAGAACCCTGTGGGGCCCCTCCCTTGTAGCCAGTTTTCAATCCACGCTATGCATGCTATGGTCCATGGCAACGGACCTTCTTTTGTACAGTAAACGTTTATGGGGAACTATCAAATGCTTTTGCAAAATCCAGATACACCATGTCTACAGGTCTTTGTTTATCTAGATGGCAACTCACCTTCTCATATTTTGGGCCCTTTTTAAATATTGGTGCTACATTGGCTTTTCTTCAATCCACCACTGGTACCATTCCAGTCAGTAGACTGTCGGCAGAAATTAGGAACAATGGTCTGGCAATTACTTGACTGAGTTCCCTAAGTACTCTGGGGTGCAAACCATCCGGTCCCGGTGATTTATTAATGTTAAGTTTCCCAACGCTGAATTTAATTCTGTCCTCTGTTAGCCATGGTCTGTCACCTTTGGTGAGTTGCCATCTACCTCATGAGCACTTGTGGTGAAGCTTTTATTTGAAGACACATCAAATCAGATGAATTTATTCTATGTTTTTATGGTGTTGGGATTGTCACAACTGACTTTAATCAGTTTGCTATTGACTATGCACATGCTTTATCATGCACCAATTAATGTGTTGGATCACCATTTAACCATTTAATGTGTTGTTTTGTATCAACACCTTTACCTTTGTTAACTATACCACACCAACTTTACTATCATATAGTGCTATACATTTTAGCTACATTCCTTTTCTACCATTGTGATACCATTATTTTTGCATATTTTTAGCAATGACAGCCTTGTATTTCTAGTGGTCTTATTACCTTTATCCAAAATGCAACAAACATGGGTCTATGTCGCAATTCTTACAAATTATACAGTATGGGCTATGCTCAATTTTTGGACTCACCATATCTTTAAGTGTTTTTTATTCCTTTTTTTAATCAAATCTCCCTTGGATTGTTGTATGAGCTGGCAGCACTGGAGGCATGGGAAAGTGTCCGTGCCAGGAAGAAATGCTGTGATATTATGTTGTATGATTTGCCTGACTTCAAGTTTTGCCATTGTGATTGTGATTTAAATAAAAGGTAAGTGCAATTTTTAAAAGATACTACAAAAGGAAGAGGATGTCTCCTCTGTCATTTTTCTGCTAGCATCAAAAATATTTCAGCCAACTGCATTCAAAATGTGTGTAAAATCAATATTGTCCCAGAACAAATTGAAAGGAGTGAATGTCAGTGGGACTAGACAGACAGAGTACTAGACAGACACTTGACACAGAACTTGTAAAAACTGAACTTTGAAACCAGAAAGTAATTGATATCCACAAGTTAGTAGGAGACAGCAGAGAAGCAAAAGGGGAGCTGTGTAACTTATGCTGGCCATACACGAGACAAAAAATCCTTTGATTGTTGTATATTTGAAGCGTTCCTTCATTTTTCCAGTTAACAGGCATAGATTGAAAATTGTTTTTGACATAAGAGAGCTGAAAAATCAAAGGCAAAGATTTGAAAATTCCTGCCAAAGAAAAGAAAAATGTAAACCTGTTTACTGTTTCCACATCTTCGGGAGGCCTTGCAGAAAGGTCTGTGCAATGCGTTCCCAGAGACAGGGAGGTTACAAATTCCTGGTCCTGGACAACATGTTGCTGAGGCTTCGGTCAGTCACAGAAGGAGCGGTGGAGAAGATGGCTGTCTGACCGATGCGTTCAGACAATTTTTTAGTCCGCAGCCCCAAGGTATGATCAGTTCCAGCAACCATCGCCAGCGTCTGATTTACATGGTGCAGGAATACCTAGGGGCAAGATCAGACTTGGACACCTTTCCCACCAAAAATCCTCTGGGTTACTGGGTCTTGAGGATGGATCACTAGCCAGAGCTTGCCCAGTATGCAATTGAGCTACTGGCTTGTCCAGCATCAAGCGTTCTTTTGGAACGCACATTCAGTGCTGCTGGAGGCTTTGTAACCATCACAGGGTAATGTAATAATGTAACACAGGCAGGTTTCCGTTACATCAGAGGGGGCGGGGTCACCCATACGTCACGGGGAAGCCCGGGTTTCCCCTTGCGTCAGAGGGGGCGGGGTCAGGTGACGGGTGGCCCCGCCCTCCGCATATAACAAAGGTCAGGCTGCTGGGATCCCCGCAGTGTCTCCTCCATGGAGACAGAAGATGGATGGATTAGCTGCGCTGGATCAGCCATCGCTGAAGAGATATCATCCGTTGCTGGATAGCAAGAGTGGATTACCACCGCTGGAATCTTTTTTTTATTTTAATAAAGGAATTTTTCAAAAGTGTGTTTGTCTTATTTAACAATTTTTTACACTTTTTTTGTGAAATGGTAGGGGTACTTTTGTACCCCCTTACCATTTCAAACAGGGGGGGCCGGGATCTGGGGGTCCCCTTGTTAAAGGGGGCTTCCAGATTCTGATAAGCCCCCCACCCGCAGACCTCCACAACCACCGGCCAGGGTTGTGGGGATGAGGCCCTTCTCCACAGCAACATGGGGACAAGCTGTTTTGAGGGGTCACAGACCCCCAAAGCATCCTCCCAATGTTGAGGGCATGTGGCCTGGTACGGTTCAGGAGGGAGGGGGGGCGCTCTCTCTTCCCCCCCTCTTTTCCTGCGGCCTGCCAGGTTACGTGCTCAGATAAAGGGTCTGGTATGGATTTTTAGGGGGACCCCCACGTCAATTTTTTTTTTAATTTGACACGGGGTTCCCCTTAATATCCATACCAGACCTGAAGGGCCTGGTAATTGAATTTGGGGGACCCCCACACTTTTTTATTTATTTTTTTATTTTTTTATCAATGACTTTCAATGAGTGTTTTCTGTATTCCGGTGCCGACAATTCATAATAGCTGCGAGTGATTTAAAAGGACTTTTTTTCCTGCAAAAATGACACTTTGTGCAGGGACAGTTCTAAGCACCAGAAACATGCACCCCTTCACAGGCATACTATAGACACCCCCCAACTACAAAATTTAAAGGAATATTACACTTTTATTGTTTCACTTTAATCATTATTAAAATCACTGCTCCCGTAAAAACGGCTATTTATAAAACTTTTTTTTGTATATTGATACATGTCCCCTGGGGCAGGACTTAGGTCCCCAAACACTTTTTGGGACAGTAACTTGCAGAATCTTTTCTCTCTGTCAAATATTTTTTCTATGTCGAATATTTTCTCTATATAATCTTGGACTTATAGAGGTAAGGTTATGCACATTCGACCACAGGTTCTATAGACACAGATTGTTATTGTCAGAGTCACGTCGAATCTCCTATTCTATATCGAACTGTTGTAACTGCTGGGCACAATCACGTACAGGTACATTGCCCTTTAAGTGCCCAGCCGCGGGTTGCGCATGCGCCGCTGGCAGCGCACTTGCGACCTGGTCCTGAGCTCCCTGACCGTGGCCATGGGACCCGTGGACCCTATCGCTGCCAGTGTCCCACGATGGGGTCACAGAGCTGAACAACGAGGAGAGGTAAGTGTAAACAAACCTCTCCTCATGCTTCCTAATGAGGCTGTCACTGATCGTCTGTTCCCTGTTATAGGGAAATACGATCAGTGATGTCACAGCCAAACCACGCCCTCCTACAGTAAAAAGAACACACACACTTAACCCCTACACTGCCCCCTAGTGGTCAACCCCTTCACGGCCAGTGACATTTTTAAAGTAATCAGTGATATTTGTGGGAAAAAAAGACTCCAATTTTGTTTGGGAGCCACGTCGCACGACCACGCAATTGTCAGTTAAAGCGACGCAGTGCCGAATTGCAAAAAGGGGCTTGGTCCTTTAGCTGCAAAATGGTCCGGGGCTTAAGTGGTTAAGATTGTGGCAAAATATAAATATTCCATGGACTCAACATGTCTCTCAGCACATAGCTTGCCTCCTTTCCAAAGTGGGGTCAATTGGGGGGTGGGGGGGATGGTTGTGCTATCTTAGCATTTCATGGCCTCCAAAACTGTGATAAGTAGTAAAGAGTAAAATCGAAAGGTGACGTCACAAGGTGGCCCCGCCCTTACCTATATAAGAACTGTCAAACTGTGGAGGAGGCATTCCGTGGTCAGCCGTCAATGAGTGCAGAGCGTTTTTTTCTTTTCTTTTTCGGTTCTGATGGTGCGGTGGGTGTTGTGATTGATTATTGATTTATATCGGGGGGGGGCATTGTTTTTTTTTTTTTTAATAAGTGAGTTGTCAAAACTGTCTCTGTGTTTTTATTAATTTTTGACACTTTTTGGGCTACTCATGCATCGGGATATGGTGGCCCCCTTCTTAAAGGGGGCTTCTAGATTCTGAGAAGCCCGCTGATTGCAAACCCCCACAATCACAGCCCAGGGGAACAAAGTGCATTGGGGTGGGGGGACAGAGCCCTAAGTCCAAAACCAGACTGGGGAGGACTGGTCCAAACCAGACTGGGGGGGGGACCCCACGCCATTTTTTTCTTTATTTTTTTATAGCCGGGTGCCAGCAATTGCAACTGTGAGTCAATCTAAAGGTTTGACTTGATTATTTTCATTAGAAGTGTAATTTTTGCTGCGGCATGTTCTATACATGCTACATTTGCACCGCTTTACAGGTAGACTATGGGGACCCCCCACCAGGCACTATATTTAAAGGAATTTTTCATTTTTATCATTGCACTTTAAGCATCTTAAAATCACTGCTCCATTAAAAATGATTGTTTTTAAAAAAAAAATGATTGATACATGTCGTCTAGAGCAGTACTCGGACACCCATACCCCTTTTATGGCCAATTATTTGCATATAAGCCTTCAAACTGGGGACTGGATTTTTCCTGTTTGGCTCCCATAGACTTCAATGGGGTTCACCATTTGGGTCAGAGCTTTTCCCCTGTTTGGAAGTTCTGCTGTGAACTGAGCAGTTAAGTGTTCGGCCCATCTCTATTAAATACCACCAAAAAAAAGCTCTATCTGTCTAAATAATGGTAACAATTTAATTTGAGAAATTGTCATTCAAAGTGTGACAGCGCTGAAAACTTGGCCTAGGCAGGAAGGGACTGAAAGTGTCTGTTACTGAGGTGGTTAATGTGTAATTGCAATTTTGCAGTCAAATTTGAGAAAATTCCACTTGTTTGTTATATGTTCCTATTCACACAGCATAACTAACAGGTAGTAACATGGCTTTCACACCAAGCCGCCCATAGCTTCAACGGTAAAACGCCGCTATTTTTAGCTCGGTTTTACCATTGGATTTGCAGTGCATTTCGGCAGCTAGCGGGGCACTTTTACCCTCCACTAGTGGCCGAGAAAGGGTTAAAACCGCCCGCAATATGCCGCAATAGCAGCGTTTTGCCGGCGGTAGTGCAGCGCTGCCCCACTGGTTTCAATGGGGAGCGGCGGTGGAGGAGTGGTAAACACACCGCTCCTTCACCGCTCCAAAGAAGCTGCTGGCAGGACTTTTCCTGATGTCCTGCCAGAGCACTGCTCCAGTGTGGACAACTGGAGACAACAGAGCAGCAGTTTAAGGGCGGATTGCAGTTGCTATTTCTAACTCTATAGCGACTGAAAAACGCCCTCAGTGTGAAAGGGATCTAAGTGTTCATACCTTGTTTGCAGCTGATAATGAAAAACTGTGAACAATTACTAGTTGTTGGAGACAGTTTATTCTTGAAAAATGCTAACTTTCAGGCATTTTTCAGGCACTCCCATTGAAATATTTGGAGCAAAAAACACCCCATTCTGCTTCAGGCTGCATTCACACTATTGTGTGCGTCTTTTGGTCCGTTTCAGGTCCGAATTCAGGCAAAAATTCTGTCTGAAAACGGACCAGAAACGGTGAACGGGGATGCACCGGAGCCCTGCTGTGAGCCACATGCAGCAATAGTGTGAAACCAGCCTTAATAGTACCTTTCTGAGCTTCAGGAATCCTTACCCTATGACTAAGCTCTGCATGGAGTGAAACGCGTTGAGATGTCCATTACTAAGTGAAACAGTCTGTATATCGGAGTGTTTAATAAATTTATGCAAGGCTTTTAAACTGCATGCGGCTAACTCTTATCTTTGTGAGCATTCTAAAAAAAATCCCTGGAGTAGCCAGTGACTGCCTGGAGCCAGCACTCTGATTTGGATGATTTGTAAGGAGTTGTGCCTGTAGCAGAACATTGATTATTGCACTGCATGGGATTTTGGTTGAGCTTCAAGCTACGAATCACTTAGGTGTGAATCAGGGCTAAACGTGGAAAATGTATTTACATTTGATTTTCACCCCTGCAACTAATTACAGTGTTAAAAAACAGTAGCATATATGCTAAGTAGTTCTGGTAAGCAGCCAAGAGTGGATTGGTGGTGGTACTTGCTACATTTCACAGCACTTTTTCCGAAAGGGTGTGTGTTGAATTTACCACAGAGACTCTGCTGACACTTCTTGCATGCACTTTTCAAGTTGGAGATTGGACACTTTATATGAATTATTAGTTGGTCAGACTTGTTAAGAATATATTTTTTTTTACAATATTTTTTCACAAATGTATTTATTCAATTATTTATAATTAATTTATTAACGTGAAGTTTTTGGTGTTGATTTCAATTCTTCATCACTATGGATTATGTTTTATGATATTGGGTATTAATTTGTATGTTGATAGATATAGAAATTAACATATATTTTTTATATCACACTGTATGAAATCTGTTTTTTTTTCTTATTACTTATTTTTAACAATATCAAGGTGTGGGTGATTTTGATTAACTTGAGTCAGTATTTAAAATAATTTATTTTAGCGCGGCTTTTTTGTATATGGATATATGCTAAAGCAGTACCCCCCCCCCCAACAAATTTACCCACTCAAATTTGAAGCTTGACTCATTTATTGTTCCATTGATTTTACAACCTATCAAAAAACAAATGTTCCACTGTGATGTCTTTGAAGGCACATCCTAGCCAACACTGTACAACATATACTGTATTATGTAGCACAGCTCTGCCAACAGTATAAAGCATATTATATTTACCAATTTCTTCAAACAGTAAGCAATAGTATACAGATATACTGTATATATGTAGCACCCATCTCTATTTAGGGTTTTAGGGTAAATTTTGTTTTTGGCTTTACTGAAGTCAGTGGAGCAGTGATCTATTGTTTCTGTCTGGTCAGGACTTCCTAAATTGGTTATTTCTTTTACTTGCTTCCGGGAGAACTTTCCAGAATATAGGAAGAAGATTTTATAATGTCAACTCTGAATATTTATCACGCCTCAGCCAATACCTAGAAGGGTCATCCAGAAGGTGGCTAGGAAGGGGATAAATGTTTGGTAAGCCATTCCACAGTGTTCTTTTCTGTTTAGGGAGGGTTGCAGTTTTCCTTGGACTGCTGTCTTTGGAGGAAGTTATACTGAGTCAAGGATTGCACTCTGGGCCTCAGGAGGAGATGAGCTGAGAGCCTGGAGAACAATACTGAAGGGTTTTGCTTGAGGGCACTGTTCTGAAGTCCTGATCTGGAGGAAGATCTTTTTTACTTTCCTCACTGAGGAACTAACTGTGGAAGCTGGGTAGCAGTCAGCTACTAGGACATTGTGAGTAAGACCTACTGTGGGACTTTCATGTGTATCTGATGGTATGAAGATTTGTGCTAAAAAGTTTGTCTTATTGATCAGTTTTGGAGTATCCAGAACCCTTCTTCTGTTTCAAGTTTCTCAGCAACAAATTGCCAAAAGAGACATCTCCTAGACTTAGCTTGTATTGTCGATGTGCATGTGACTGGCAGCCTCTGTACTAGCATGGAAGACCTGGGCAAATCCTCAGCATTCCTTCCGGGGGTGAGCTCTACACATAAATAGATATCTTTCTGCCATCAGCATACAGCACTGGCCAACAGTGTAGATGTCTTTCTCAGTGATATACACTAACCAGTGACTTTATTAGGTAGATCTGATTATAAAAGGTCCAAAGGGCAACGCTCTAATAAATCAAATGTTAAAACTAAATGTGATTGTCCATATAAAAATCAAAATAAAGATGACGTAGATCCTCCACCAAGTTTCAATGTGCATATGAAAAGCACACCACACCCACGTGCTCTCGATCTGCTTACCAGAACGATATGAAAACAAGCATTTAATCATATGATGCAAGAGGTCAATAATGGACTTGAATGGCACACTCCAAACTTGATAGACAGGTTATAAAGATATCCAGGTTCATCAATATCAGAAATAACATCAGGACTCACACCAGAGGATGGATGTATTGTGCAATCATCACCAGAATGTAAACCCCCCCCCCCCCATCTAGGCAGGCAGCGGCTCTGTGTCCTTTCCTCCATCAGTGGCCTCCATTGGTAACACAAATTGCTAATCAGCCGATCACATGAACGCAACTCAATGCATTTAGGCATCTACACATGGTGAAGACGACTTGCCGAAGTTCAAACCAAGCACCATAATTGGGAAGAAAGGGATTTAATTGACCTTGAGCGTGGCATGCTTGTTGGTGCCAGACAGGCTGGCCTGAGTATTTAAAAAAAAAATGCCTTGCTGATGTCAGAAGAGAATGGGCAGACTTGTTTGAGATGATAGGTAACAGTAAGTCAAATAACCACTTGTTACAACCAAGGTATGCAGAATGTTATCTCTGAATGCATAACACATCAAACCTTGAAGTAGAAGACCACCCCGGATGCCACTCCTGTCAGCTAACAACAGAAAATTGAGGCTAAAACTTGCACAGGCTCACGAAAATTGGAAAAACTTTGCCTGGTCTGATGACTCTTAATTTCAGCTGCAACATTCAGATGGTAGGGTCAGAATTTGGAATAAACAACTTGAAAGCATGGATCCATCCTGCCTTATATCAACGATTGGTGGTGATGGTGTAATGGTGTGGGGGATATTTTCTTGGCACACTTTGGGCCCCTTAGTACCAATTGAGCACCGTTTAAACATCAGGACCTTCCTGAGTACTGTTGCTGATCATGCCCATCCATTTATGGCTACTTCCAGCAGGATAATGCATCATGTCACAAAGCTCAAATCATCTCAAACTGGTTTCTTGAACATGACAATTAGTTCACTGTAGTCCAATGGCCTTCACAGTCACCAGATCTCAATCCAATAGAGCACATTTGGGATGTGGTGGAAGGCGAGATTCACATCATGGATGTGCAGCCGACAAATCTGTAGCAACTGCATGATGCTATCATGTCAATATGGACAAAAGTCTCTGAGGAATGTTTCCAATACCTTGTTGAATCTAGACCATGAAGAATTAAGGCTAACCCGGTACTAGCAAGGTGTACCTAATAAAATGGCAGGTGAGTGTAGATCTCTTTTAACCACTTCCCGTCCGCCATATAGCAAAATGATGGCCAGAAAGTGGTTTTATTATCTTGACTGGACGTCATCTGACACCCAGCAGGATTAGCTGCTAGCCCCTGCGTGCTGGGTCGCTCAGCAGTCGATCGGTGGTGGGGTGTGTCAGTCCTATGATCACAGTGAAAACAGGAAGAGCCGTTTATTGGCTTTTCCTCCACTCTCACTGACAAACGCAAGTAGAGGAGAGCCTAACGGCTGCTCTCCTGACAGGGGGGTCTGTGCTGATAATCAGCGCATTGATTATCAGTGCAGATTCATCAAGGATGCACAATGGAGACCAGAATGGGGTGCCAACTGGAGACCACCAAGGATGCCCACTGGAGACCACCAGGTGAGCCCACCAGCAATGCCAGTCAGTGCCAATCCGTGCCCATTAGGATGGAACTATGTGCCCATCAGTGATTGCTTGTCAGTGGTTCCTGATTAGTGCTGCTTATCAGTGCCATCTATCAGTGCCACCCAACAGTGCCAGTGTCCACTTGGATGGCAATCTGTGCCCATTAGTGATTGCCTGTCAGTGCCTCCTGATCAGTGCTGCCTATCAGTGTCATTGATCAGTGCCGCCCATCAGTGCCACCTATTAGTGCCCATCAGTGCCACCTATGAGTGCCCATCGGTGCCACCTATGAGAGCCCATTGGTGCCACCTATGAGAGCCCATCAGTGCTGCATATAAGTGCCTCATCATAAGTATCCATCAGTGCCACCTCATCAGTGCTAACCAGTACTGCCTCATCAGTGCCCGTCAGTGCAGCTTCATCAGTGCTCATCAGTGCCCGTCAGTGAAGGAGAAAACGTACTTATTGTTACCTTTTGTAACAAAAACAAAGAAAAACTTTTTTTTTTTTTTTTTTACAATTTTCAGTCTTTTTTATTTGGAGAATAAAAAAATAAAAAGACCAGTGGTGATCAAATACCACCAAAAGAAAGCTCTATTTGTGGGGAAAAAAATGATTAATTAATTAATTTTAAAAATCATTAATTTAGGTACAGTGTTGCATGACCGCGCAATTGTCATTCAAAAAGCGACAGTGCTGAAAGCTGAAAATTTAACTGGGCAGGAAGAGGATTAAAGTGCCCTTTATTGAAGTGGTTAATGACAAATGTATTTATGTATTTCCCAATAGTATAAAACATATCTCTGCAATTATTATTATTATTATTATTATTATTATTATTATTAACGATTTATATAGCAGTTTAGCAGCGCTTTACAATGTGGGGGGGGCAGCACAATTACAGTAGAATAAAGAAGGGACAGGAGGGCTGCTGGTAGAGCTTACATTCTAAAGGGAGGGGGTGCTGGTACAAAAGGTAATAGATGTGGGAGATGATTTGATGGGGTTGTTAGGTGGGTGTGGGATAGGCTTCCTTGAATAAGTGAGTTTTCAGGGATCACCTAAAGGAGGACAGATTAGGGGCTGATCGGATATACCAGGCCAAGGAATTCCAGAGGATGGGAGAGGCTCTGGAGAAGTCCTGAAGATGAGCATGAGAGGAGGTAACAAGGGAGCTAGAGAGCAGGAGGTCCTGAGAGGAGTGGGGGTTGGCGATTTGGGCGATATCTGCAGATGAGGTTGGTGATGTAGCTGGGGGCAATGTTGTGGATGGCCTTGTATGTTGTGGTTAGCATTTTGAATTTTATACGGTGGGGTAGGGGAAACCAGTGAAGGGATTGGTAGAGAGGGGCAGCAGTCATAGATCGATTAGTGAGGTGTATTAGTCTAGCAGCAGCATTCTTCATAGACTGAAGGGGAGATAGCCTGTGTAAGGGTAGGCCATTAAGGAGAGCATTGCAGTAGTCAAGGCAGAAAATAATCAAAGAGTGAATAAGGTGCTTTGTGATGTCATTAGTCAGGAAGGGTCGAATTCGGGAGATGTTGTGGAGGTTAAGGCGGCACGATTTAGCCAGTAATTGGATGTGGGAGCTGAAGGAGAGATCAGAGTCAAGGATTACACCCAGAACCCTGGCATGTGTGGAGGGACCATATTACATAGGGAAATATTACAAGCTCAGTTTTAGAAAGACTGAGTTTGAGAAAGTGGTGTGACATCCATACCGAGATGTCATTCAGTAAGTTTGAGATCCAGGAGGAGATCGAGGGGGTAAGTTGAGGAGTGGAGAGATAGATCTGGGTGTCATTGACGTAGAGGTGGTATTGGAAGCCACGGGAGGTTAACAACTGGCCCAGGGAAGAGGTATAGAGCGAGAATAGGAGGGGCCCAAGGACAGAGGCTTGGGGTACCCCAACAGAGAGAGTTAGAGGAGTAGAGGAGATGGAGTTGTAAGTGACACTGAAAGTGCTCTGAGATAGGTAGGAGGAGAACCACGATAAAGCACATTCACAGAGGCCAAGGGAGTGTAGTTTGCCGAGAAGGAGCAGGTGGTCAACTGTGTCAAAGGCAGCAGAGAGGTCTAAGAGTATGAGTATGGAGTAATGGCCATTGGTTTTAGAAGTTAGTAGGTCATTGGTGAGTTTTAGTAGGGCAGTTTTAGTAGAATGTTGTGGACAGAAACCGGACCATAGGGGGTCGAGAAGGTTGTTGTCCATGAGGTAGCAACTGATTTGGTCATGGACAAGGTGTTTGATGAGCTTGGAGGTAAATGGGAGCAGGGAGATGGGTTTTAAGTTATTCAAACAGGTGGGGTCTAGTCAGGGTTTTTAACCCCTTCCCGCCGAGCGTACGCAGATGTGCGTACTCGGCTTCCGGGGGGTATACCGGGATGATGCCCGCACCTGCAGGCATCACCCCAGTACCGTTTTTTTCAGCGAGCGATTGGCTTTCCAGCCATAACAACTGAAGCTGCTAAAAGCCGCTCGGCTGTTATGCCAGAGGAGCGGGAGGGGACGTCCCCCCTCCCGCCGCCTCCCGCCTCTGTTACCGGTGCTCCCGCTCGATCGGGAGCACCGATTCGCGATCCGACGCCTCTGGCTGCTGGGGAGGAACTGGAACGGCTTCGTTCCAGTCTCCTCATAGTAAACACGGAAGCGACGTCATGACGTCACTTCCCATTTACTCGGCTGCCAATGGCACCGGTTTTAAAAAGATATACGGTATTCAGAATCGCCGTTTTCAGCGATCTGAATACATTGAAGTGTAAAGGAGGGGTGGGGGGTCTTTTAGACCCCCGATCCCTCCATAAAGTGTACCTGTCACCACCTATTACTGTCACAAGGGATGTTTACATTCCTTGTGACAGCAATAAAAGTGAAAAATTGATTTATTTTTTTTAAACAATTTATTCATTTTCAAATAAATAAAATAAAATAAAATAAAAAAAATAATTTTAAGCGCCCGCCGTCCCTGCGAGCTCGCGAAGCAAAGAATACGCATACGGAAGTCGCGCCCGCATATGTAAACGGTGTTCAAATCACACATGTGAGGTATCGCCACGATCGGCAGAGCGAGAGCAATAATTCTAGCACTAGACCTCCTCTGTAACACTAACCTGGTAACCGTAAAAAAAAAAATTAAAGCGTCGCCTATTGAGATTTTTAGGCACCGTACTTTGTCGTCAATCCACGAGTGCGTGCAATTATAAAGTGTGACATGTTTGGTATCTATTTACTCGGTGTAACATTATCTTTCACATTACGCAAAAAAATTGGGCTAATTTTACTGTTTCGTTTTTTTTTTATTCATGAAAGTGTCCCTTTTCCCAAAAATTTGCGTTTAAAACACCGCTGCGCAAATACCGTGTGACATAAAATATTGCAACAATCGCTGTTTTATTCTCTAGAGTCTCTGCTAAAAAAATATATATAATGTATTTGTGGGTTCCAAGTAATTTTCTAGCAAAAAATATGGATTTTAACTTGTAAACACCAAATGCCAAAAATAGGCTTAATCATGAAAGGGTTAAGTATGGGGGTAACCAGTGCATGTTTGAGCAGGGAAGGAAAGGTGCCGGAGGAGAGGGAGAGGTTGAAGATGTGGGTTAGGGAGTTTAGGATAGAGCGGGAAGGTGGTTGCAGTAATTGTGAGGGGATAGGGTCCAGGGGACAGGTGGTGAGGTGGGCCATGGTGTCATGAAAAGGTCCACCCGTTGGTGGCGCTGTTGGTCTCTTGGATTGCAGTACCAGTGTCCACCAGCGGGTGTCTTCTAACATATAGGGCCTGTAATAAGAGGACCTACCTCCTGGTGGCCCTGTTGGATCCTTGGGCTGTAGTACCGGTGCCCACCAGCGGGTGTGCTCTGGCAGTGTGGAGCAGACAGCACCTTCTGCGCTCAGCTGTTACGTGAGAGTAATCATTGGTAGTCTTATAAATACCCAGCAAGCCCTCACATGCTTGCCTTGGTATCGCTCTCTCCTTGTTGCCTGAACCTTGTTGCCTGAACCTTGTTGCCTGAACCTTGTTGCCTGAACCTTGTTGCCTGAACCTTGTTGCCTGAACCTTGTTGCCTGAACCTTGTTGCCTGTATCTACCTGACCTGTATCTACCTGACCTGTTCCTTCCTGATTCTGAGCCCATCCTGGACCTGTCCCTCTTGTCTCCTGTTACCTAAGATCCCTGCTCTGCAGTCCATCCATCCTCTCCCTCTCCCGCTGGTTCCCCTTCCTTACCCATCTAATGATTCCCCGGTGTATGACCTCGGCCTGGCTTTTGTTGATGACTCTGGTAGTTCCCATTTATTGTATATGTTACTTGTTGTTTGTGGTTGGTAGTGCACTGTTTGTTTTCACTTTCCTTTTATTTATAATAAACACTTTTGTTATTTCACTTACATGCGTTTTGGGTTTCCTCTGTGCAGTCCACACAGTCTGGTCTAATAATTCCCTCATAGTATACCAAGGCCATCCCTGACCAGACGTGGCTGCATTGAGGAACCATCCTGACCTGTTAGTCTGCCAATATGGATTTCAATGAAATCACGTATTATTCTCTGCTGGCAGAAGAGGATGGTGAATATTGTCGCCAGCTTCTAAAAAGGTGGACTATTGACCAGCTGATGGAAACCATCCGATCAGCTCATTCCCTCATGGATCAGAGCTACATGTCATTTGAGGATGTTCAGCCCTAAATCCAAATATGTGCTAAGCCAGCCCTGTCATGTTATCCTGAAGGAAGTGATGATTTTTCTCCCCCCTTCAATTCGGGCCAAGTTGAATCCCTGGTATGGTTGTTAGAGGATGATCCAGCCTATTTCATGGAATGTTATTCCTCTTGTCCACAGCAGGTGTTGTCTGATTGCATCCATTCAGTGCAATCTCTAGTTAGTCAGGGTGTGTGTGAATCAGTGTTTGTTCAACCTGTGCTACAGGCATGGTCAGATCTCCTGCATTTAGCTAAGCCACAACATTCCAGCCCTGTCATTAATCACCTGCCTTCCCAAGTATCTATCTCCCCATTGCCTATGGCAACCTCAGCTACAGCCCAGTCTACTCCACTTCCTACCAAATACTACTACCCTGTCACCAAGTGTAGTACCTATCCTGCCTTCAATCCACCTGCCTCTTCTCCTCCACCTGTAACAATCCCACAAAACCCTCCTCCTGCCACTGTTCCTTGGTCTTCCTTTTGCCCAGATACTTTCTTTTTTTTTTTTACAGCTCTGCACCTACATACAAACCTGCAGTGGCTAAGTCAAAAAAGAAATGAAAGTTATTTTCCGACCCGCACAATTCTGCCAGTAACCCAATCCGCCTCCGCACCAACCAACCCGTTCCAGCCTGCATGCATGTCAGTTGTATCCGGTGGCCCACCTAAGCCTGACGTCCCAGTTGCAGCTACCCAGCCTGACGTCCCAGTTGCAGCTACCCAGCCTGACGTCCCAGTTGCAGCTACCCAGCCGGACGTCCCAGTTGCAGCTACCCAGCCGGACGTCCCAGTTGCAGCTACCCAGCCGGACGTCCCAGTTGCAGCTACCCAGCCGGACGTCCCAGTTGCAGCTACCCAGCCGGACGTCCCAGTTACCCAGCCTGATGTCCTTCTGCCTACCTTCCAGTCCAAAGTGCCAGCCTTCCAGCCTGATGTCCTGTTGCCTGCCTTCCAGTCCAACGTGCCAGCCTTCCAGTCTGATGTCCTGTTGCCTGCCTTCCAGTCTGATGTCCTGTTACCTGCCTTCCAGTCTGATGTCCTGTTGCCTGCCTTCCAGTCTGATGTCCTGTTGCCTGCCTTCCAGTCTGATGCCCTGTTGCCTGCCTTCCAGTCTGATGTCGTGCCTGCCTTCCAGTCTGATGTCGTGCTGCCTGCCTTCCAGTCTGATGTCATGCTGCCTGCCTTCCAGTCTGATGTCGTGCTGCCTGCCTTCCAGTCTGATGTCTTCCAGTCTGATGTCCAGCTGCCTGCCTTCCAGTCTGATGTGTCGGCTTCCCAGTCTGATGTGTCGGCTTCCCAGTCTGATGTGTCGGCTTCCCAGTCTGATGTTCCAACTTCCCAGATTGATGTCTCTGCTTGCCAGTCTAATGTTCCGGCTTGCCAGCCTGATGTGCCAGCTTCCCAGTCTGATATGCCAGCCTTCCAGTTCGATGTCTCTGCTTCCCAGTCTGATGTGCCAGCCTTCCAGTTCGATGTCTCTGCCTCCCAGTCTAATGTGCCGAATTTCCAGTCTGATGTGCCAGCTTCCCAGCCTGATGTTTGGATGTTGGTGTTCCAGTCTGAAGTGCCCGTGTCTCAGCCTGAAGTTTCGGTGCCCGCTACCCAGTCTGCGGAGTCGGTGCCCGCTACCCAGTCTGCGGAGTCGGTGCCCGCTACCCAGTCTGCGGAGTCGGTGCCCGCTACCCAGTCTGCGGAGTCGGTGCCCGCTACCCAGTCTGCGGAGTCGGTGCCCGCTACCCAGTCTTCTGAACCGGTGTCCATTACTTAGGCCTATTAAGCTTGTGCCCGTTATTTGGCTTGCCGGACCAGTGCCTGGTGTCCAGCTCACTGAGCCGGGGCCCGTCACCCAGCCCGCTGGGCCGGGGCCTGTTATTTAGCTTGCTGAGCCAGTGCCTGTGATCCAGCTTGCCCTTACAGTACTTGCTGTCCGGCCTAAGGACCCGGAGATTGCTGCCCAGCTCGACGACCCGGAGATTGCTGCCCAGCTCGACGACCCGGAGATTGCTGCCCAGCTCGACGACCCGGAGATTGCTGCCCAGCTTGACGTGCCCTCATTCATTGTGCGGTTTGAGGCCATTAACTTTGGACAATTACACCTAGTTGGAGCATCCGGAGGCCGCTCCTTTGAGGCACTGTTGGATCCTTGGGCTGTAGTACCGGTGCCCAGCAGCGGGTGTACTCCGGCAGTGTGGAGCAGACAGCACCTTCTGCACTCAGCTGTTACGTGAGGCTAATCATTGGTAGTCGTATAAATACTCGGAAAGCCCTCACAGGCTTGCCTTGGTATCGCTCTCTCCATGTGCCCTGACCTTGTTGCCTGAACCTTGAGCCTGTATCTACCTGACCTGTTCCTTCCTGATCCTGAGCCCATCCTGGACCTGTCCCTCTTGTCTCCTGTTACCTAGGATCCCTGCTCTGCAGTCCATCCATCCGTCCTCTCCCTCTCCTGCTGTTTCCCCTTCCTTTCCCATCTACTGATTCCCCAGTGTATGACCTCGGTTTGGCTTTTGTTGACGACTCTGGTAGTTCCCATTTGTTGTATATATTACTTGTTGTTTGTGGTTGGTAGTGAACTGTTTGTTTTCACTTTCCTTTTATTTATAATAAACACTTTTGTTATTTCACTTACATGCATTTTGGGTTTCCTCTGTGCAGTCCACACAGTCTGGTCTAATAATTCCCTGATACATGGAGAGGAGTTTATCAACTTCATCGGTGATAACTGGGCAGAAGGAGTAGAGTAGCGAGTGTGGTGTTGGACCTGAAATGTTGAGTGGGGGAGGAAGTTGAATGCTGGATATCTCCTTGTGAATGGTGTCGATTTTGCTTTTGAAAAGGTTGGCAATCTGTTGAATGGTAAGCAAGTTGGTGGGTGGGGCCGGGGGGGTGAAGTAAGGAATTAAGGGTAGAAAAGAGTTGACGAGGTTTGGATGAGAGGGTTTTTATGAGAGTGTTGTAATAGGTTTGTTTAGCAGTGTGGAGGCAGGAGTTGTATTTGAGAAGGGCAGATTTGTAGATGGTAAAGTCTTGCAGGGACTTTTTCCCTGTACACACGGTCGGACTTTCCGACGGAAAATGTGCGATCGGATTGTGTTGTCGGAAAATCCGATCGTGTGTGGGCTCCATCGGAAAACACAAAGTTTGAGAGCTGGATCTAAAATTTTCCGACATCAAAATCCGATCTTTTAAATTCCGATCGTGTGTAGACTAATCCGACGCACAAAGTGCCACGCATGCGCAGAATAAAATTCCGAAATGAAAAATATTGGCTACTGGCCCATTTATAGTCCCAACGTACTTCTTTTACTTCACCTCGTTCTGAACGATCGGATTTTCAGACCTTGTGTATGCAAGACAAGTTTGGGCCTAAATCCGTCAGGAAAAATCTGACGGATTTTGTCGTCGGAATGTCCGACCGTGTGTACAGGGCATTAGATTTACACCATGCTCGCTCAAGAGCACGGCTGCGTCTTTTGAGACTTCTAGTGTTGTCTGTTTGCCAGGGTTGTGGCAGATGGGGCCTGGTTCTGCGTGTATAAAGAGGAGCAAGTACATCTAGGGAGGATGACAGTGTGTTGTTGTAGATGGAAGTGGTTAGGTCTGGGCACGACAGGGGTGTGATTTTGTCGCAAAGACCATCAGTAGCAGAATGAAGAAAGGAAGGGTTGAGGTTGCAAAGGTTTCTGCGGGTAGTGATTTGTGGGTAAGACAGCATGGGAGGTAGGAGACAAGGAGAGCGTGAAACGGATAAGGTTGTGATCAGAGAGAGGAAAGGGAGTGTTAGAGACGTTGCAGGGATGGCAGCGATGGGAGAATACAAGGTCGAGAGCAGGGCTCAAGTCCTGCGGGAATGCATGGGAACAAAGTTCCTGTACTTTTTCCACAACAGGAACTCAGTTCCCATTAGCAGCTGCGTCCTGCAAAACTTTGAAGTATGCGAGCTGTGTGGCAGTTGCTACACCAGCAGCCGCCAACACAGCTCGCAATAGTAAGTGCCGAACGTCAGGGGTGGACTGACCATTCAGGCATTGCCAGTAGGGGGCCCAATGACAGCTTACTCTTCAATCTACTTGTCAATTACAGCTAGCTGACCAGTAGATCAGGTCCCTGCTGCTAAGAGATTGTATTTAGTCAGACCTCTCGTGATGCGCTCCTCGCCGCCGGCCCCTCCTGATTTTCTGTCTCCTCTGTGTGTCCCACTGAATCCCCCCCTCCTCTATCCTCAGAGCCATATGATGAGAGAACCCAAAGGAGGAGCACAGCTATTCTGCTCACAGGACATGCAGGGAGAGAGGTGAGCTGAGGGAGGAACATCAGTTTGGGGTGGTAAGCTGAGCACAATACCTAGCAAAGTTTAATGCCAGGAGGGAAGTTTATGTGGAAATATGTGAAGGGTTGGAATAGCAGCGAGTGTGTGTTGGAGACCTGCAGAGTTTGCAGCCCCCCAAGCTAACATACATCTCCTAAGCAGGAACACATCACTATCTCTCCAAGCATTCTGTCCAGATAATGTGCAGTTCATTTATGACCTTTCCGTTTAACCCTGTGTTATCCAAACTCTGTTCAATGAAAAGTGTAAACTCACCACATAAACACTCTATATACAAAATAAAATTGCCCAATAAAGATCAGAACATGATGTTCACATTTGCATGGAAGCACAATTGAATGAATGCCAATTATTCCAAGAATTATTGTATTTATGTTTATTGAGGATTTTTTTTTTTTTTTAATGTACTAACAGTTAAGCTTTATACACACAATACAAAAATTGGATGGAAAATACAACTTTTGAAGTGTTCGTGCATATGAGCGTATCTTTTTTTTTTTTTGGTGGGGGAGTAGATCTTGGGTGGGAGTTCCCACACTGTTTTCCCCAGAACTTGACCCCTGGTCGAGAGTATTGCCATTGGAGTGAGTGGTGGTTTTTGGCCATTGTGTTGGGTTAAAAGAGGAGGTTAGGTTGAGCAGTTGAGAAGTGGTTGCAGTATTAACATTGATTGGCATGTTAAAGTCACCTAGGATGATGGCAGGTACTTCAGAGGAGAGAAAGTAGGGTAGCCATGCAGAGAAGTCATCTAGAAAGCGTGAAACTGATCCAGGAAGCGATAAATGACTGCGACCCTCAGGCAAACTGGAGAGAAAAGACGATTATGCAATTAGCATAAAGTACTTATTTTCTATCAGGATTTAGCATTTTACAACAAAGCCTTTATTTCACTACATCAAACATTTTACCAGACACATTGGACAATTTATTCACAAGGCAATTTGCATAATAAATAATAAAGCAGAATTAGACTCACCGGTTTAACTGTTTCCCAAAAGCGTTACACTGTAGGCTTGCCTTGAATTATACCTGTTACGAGTTATTAGTGTGCTAATATTAGTTCACAACTGAACTGTGTTATAGCTGATCACATGTGCAGCACCATGGTAACTGAAAATGGGGCAAAGAAAACAACGTCCTTGTCTATAAAAGCAATTGAGGGTTTATTTCCACCTTAATAGGCATTAACCTTGCATTTCACAGTCAATTTCACTCTATTTGCAATAGGAAGAATGAGCCCCTTTCAATCGATCGGTCTGCTTGGGTCCACCTATACGTTTTTCAAGCGGATCTGAGTGGGCCACCCTTTTGCCTGCTACGGGCAGGCAGATGACAGTGGAGATGTTTCCACTGATACCCGCCTGCCATCCGATTGTACATCCACTCAAAACAGACAGATGGCGATACATTCGCCATCCATCTAGGGGATCAGATGGGATTAGATGAAAATGGACAGGCTGTCTGTTTTCATCCGATCTCCCCATAGAGGACAGCAGGGCTCTGACAGGTCCATCCCTCCTCAGCGGGGATCAACGGAGAGATCCCCTGCTGAGCTAGCGGAGTCTGTCCAACGGATCCACTCCATGTGAACTCAGCCTAAAGTGATACTAAAGTCTTGTTTTCTTTTCTTTAAAGATAACAGACATGCCATACTTACCTGCTCTGTGAAATGGTTTTGCACAGAGCAGCCTGGATCCTCCTCTTCTCGGGTCCCTCTTCGGTACTCCTGGCCCCTCTCTTCTGTAGGTTGCTATGGGGGCACCCGAGCTGAGCTGCAGCTCCATGTATCCATTCAGACATGAAGCCGCGGCTCGGTCCTGCCCCTCTCTCTCCTGATTGGCTAACTGGCTTTGCCATTGGCTCCCGCTGCTGTGTCTTGGGCAATCAGAAGGGAGAGTCCTAGATGACTGAGGCACTCGTGCACATCGCTAGATAGAGATGGGGCTCAGGTAAGTCTTAGGGGGGGGCTGCTACACACAGAAGCTGTTTTATCTTAATGCATAGAATGCATTAAGATAAAAAAAACTTCTGCCTTCACAACCACTTTAAATCTCACATGTACAATCAGTGGCAAAACTACAGATCTTGGATCAAAATGAAACTGGTTCAGCAATTTCAATCAGTGTGTGGACATCCCTGTTCAACAATTTCAGGCTTATTTGATCAATCTCTCTGGAAGAGACACACTGGAAAACATTTGTCAGTCAGAAGCTGCAGTTAATCAGCTATAATTGCTGATTGGTGTATTTAGACAGCTGTAGGAGCCGCTGTCAGAATACAAGATAAGATAATACTTTATTGTCATTGTACACAGTACATTCAACAAAATTAATCAAGGTACTCTTTACACTTTACAGCAACAACAAATGCAATAAAAAATATATATATTTTTTCTAACACATGCCCACATATCCATCCTTAAAGTGGTTCTAAAAAACAAGGTTTAATGTCACTTTAAAGCGGGAGTCCACCGGGACTCTGCGTTTTTTTTTTTTTTAAAAAGCCAGCAGCTACAAATACTGCAGCTGCTGACTTTTAAAATAGTGACACTTACCTGTCCAGCGCGCCCGCGATGTCGGCACCCGAAGCCGATCTCTCGAACGTCTCTCGGGTGCTCCGCCGCCATCTTGGGTATGGGAATCAGGAAGTGGAGCCTTTCGGCTTCATTTCCCGGTTCCCTACTGCGCATGCGCGAGTCGCGCTGCGCAATAAGGATGGACCCGCTGCCTCTGGGATCTGTGTGTTTCCCAGCAGGCAGCAGGGGACTTTCGGAAAGGGGCGTAATCTACGCCCCTTTCCGCAGAGAGATATCCCGGAAGTGGGTGCAGATACCTGTACTGTACAGGTATCTGCACCCCCCTCCCCCCTGAAAGGTGCCAATTGTGGCGCCGGAGGGGGGGAGGGTTCCGATGAGCGGAAGGTCCACTTTAGGGTGGACCTCCGCTTTAAATATAGAGAACATTTACAAAAAAAGTAACATTTTCAAATAAAATCTGGTACTTTAGCCAAATTTAGTCACTAGTATTTCCTAAAAGAAATGTTTAATAGTTTTGTAAAATGCTGCATATTAATATTATGTATTCTTCTTATTCTGCCTAAAGAAACCCCTTGTTTATACTTTGTTTTGGCTATGTACCTAGCCCCACAACATTGATGGTAGAATGCCATTTAAAGAGGAGCTCCAGTCTCCGCATTAAAATAAAGTCAGCAGCTATAAATACTGTAGCTGCTGGCTTTTAATATAAGGACACTTACCTGTCCAGGCATCCCACGATGTCAGCACCCAAGCTGATTCTTCAATCGGCTTTGGGTGCAGGCGCTGGTATCTTAGGTAACAGAAACTGGCAGTGAAGCCTACCAGCTTCACAGCCAGTTTCTTACTGTGCATGCGCCAGTTGCACTGGGCTTTGTGAATGGTCCCACAGTCTTCTGGTGCGTGTGTGTGTGTGTTCCAGAAGGCTGTGGGGAGAAGGAGGATGGGCTGTAGATTGCTACGGTGATCTGACCTTGAAATGGGAGCAGGTACCTGTCAAAAGCAGGTATTCGCTCATTCCTCTCGCCAAAAAAGTGTCAAATGTGGCAGCGGAGGGGCAAAGGGTGCAAACAAGTGGACTTCCCCTTTTCCTATATCTTTAGATCACTCAGAGTGCTCAACAAACCCTTCATCGCATAGTAAAGGTTTACTTGTAATATCAAGATTGTTTATAGATAAAAAGTTTAGTTGGCTCAGTCAGGAGAAAAGTAAATTGACTGCCAAAGCTAAGCTCTCCTTTGAGAATGTTGGTTATGTGGCAGTCAGGCCCGGACTGGCCATAGGCCACACCGGGCATTTGCCCGGTGGGCCGCGGACCGCCGGGCCGCATGTCACTGCGAAGCTGGTCCGACTCCTGCCATAAGCTCCGCGGCCGGCTCCGCGGCCGACTCCGCGGAGACGGCCGCATTTATTTCTGCCAGAGAGTGAGACTGAGTCAAAGGCTGCGGGCTGGGCTGTGGGCTGGACTGCTCCTTGTGCCAGCGCCGCTCACCACAGCCATCCCCTCGGCCACCTCCGCAGCCATCCGGCCAGCCTTTCACCTTAGGAGGAAATGAAGAAGAGGTCATGTGACCGAAGGGGGAGGAGTTGGAGGAGACCTCATCTGCTTAGTGTCGTAAAAGGACCTGCAACTAGAAAGGTAAGTGACACTATTGCCTGCCTCATATGTATATTTTTTTATGCATCTTTGCTGATAATGTGTTTTTTTTTTTTTATCATGCCTGTGCCAATGTGTTTTTTTTTTTATCATGCCTGTGACAATGTGTTTTTTTTTTTAATCATGCCTGTGCCAATGTGTTTTTTTTTTTTATCATGCCTGTGCCAATGTGTTTTTTTTTTTTATCATGCCTGTGCCAATGTGTTTTTTTTTTTTTATCATGCCTGTGCCAATGTGTGTTTTTTTTTTTATCATGCCTGTGCCAATGTGTTTTTTTTTTTATCATGCCTGTGCCAATGTGTTTTTTTTTTTTTTTATCATGCCTGTGCCAATGTGTTTTTTTTTCAATGCCTGCCAATGTGTGTTTTTTTTTTTTATCATGCCTGCCAATGTGTTTTTTGTATCTTGGCTGATAGTGTTTTTTTTTTTTTTTTTATTCATGCCTGGCAATGCTTTAGGCTGGGTTCACACTACAGCGATGCGGGAACACCGCAAATCCGCGGCGGGTTCCCGCATCGCATGCCTCCCGGCGCCAGTTCACACTGCCCTATACGAACTGCTGGGAGTGTCAGTGAAACGTTAATGACACCCCCAGATCAGTTCGCATATCGCAGTGCGATCTGCAAACTCGGACAGGAATCGGATCGCATGGTGTGAACACCCATGCGATCCGATTCTGCTGCGGGCCAAAAAAAGGGTCCTGTGCGAGTTTGGGGCGGGTGCGATGCGAATACAGCCATACTATCTGTATGGCTGAACTCGCATCGCACAGAGATCGGATGTGATTTGCACTACGTAGCCGCGAACCCAGCCTAAAACTGATCTTAATAAAAAATAAAAGTGGTCAGTCTCTCTTAGAGATCCCTTTCACACTGGTCATCTCCTGTATTAGATCCGCAGTCTCTGGTCATCTCCTGTAATAGATCCGCAGTCTCTGGTCATCTCCTGTAATAGATCCGCAGTCTCTGGTCATCTCCTGTAATAGATTTGCAGTCTCTGGTCATCTCCTGTAATAGATCCGCAGTCTCTGGTCATCTCCTGTATTAGCTCCGCAGTCTCTGGTCATCTCCTGTATTAGATCCGCAGTCTCTGGTCATCTCCTGTAATAGATCCGCAGTCTCTGGTCATCTCCTGTATTAAATCCGCAGTCTCTGGTCATCTCCTGTATTAAATCCGCAGTCTCTGGTCATCTCCTGTATTAGATCCGCAGCCTCTGGTCATCTCCTGTATTAGATCCGCAGTCTCTGGTCATCTCCTGTATTAGATCCGCAGTCTCTGGTCATCTCCTGTATTAAATCCGCAGTCTCTGGTCATCTCCTGTATTAAATCCGCAGTCTCTGGTCATCTCCTGTATTAGATCCGCAGTCTCTGGTCATCTCCTGTAATAGATCCGCAGTCTCTGGTCATCTCCTGTATTAGATCCGCAGTCTCTGGTCATCTCCTGTATTAGATCCGCAGTCTCTGGTCATCTCCTGTAATAGATCCGCAGTCTCTGGTCATCTCTTGTATTAGATCTGTAGTCTCTGGTCATCTCCTGTATTAGATCCACAGTATCTGGTCATCTCCTGTATTAGATCCACAGTCTCTGGTCATCTCCTGTATTAGATCCACAGTCTCTGGTCATCTCCTGTATTAGATCCGCAGTCTCTGGTCATCTCCTGTATTAGATCCGCAGTCTCTGGTCATCTCCTGTATTAGATCCGCAGTCTCTGGTCATCTCCTGTATTAAATCCGCAGTCTCTGGTCATCTCCTGTATTAAATCTGCAGTCTCTGGTCATCTCCTGTATTAGATCCGCAGTCTCTGGTCATCTCCTGTAATAGATCCGCAGTCTCTGGTCATCTCCTGTATTAGATCCGCAGTCTCTGGTCATCTCCTGTATTAGATCCACAGTCTCTGGTCATCTCCTGTAATAGATCCGCAGTCTCTGGTCATCTCCTGTATTAGCTCCGCAGTCTCTGGTCATCTCCTGTATTAGATCCGCAGTCTCTGGTCATCTCCTGTATTAAATCCGCAGTCTCTGGTCATCTCCTGTATTAGATCCGCAGTCTCTGGTCATCTCCTGTAATAGATCCGCAGTCTCTGGTCATCTCCTGTATTAGATCCGCAGTCTCTGGTCATCTCCTGTATTAGATCCGCAGTCTCTGGTCATCTCCTGTATTAGATCCGCAGTCTCTGGTCATCTCCTGTAATAGATCCGCAGTCTCTGGTCATCTCTTGTATTAGATCTGTAGTCTCTGGTCATCTCCTGTATTAGATCCACAGTCTCTGGTCATCTCCTGTATTAGATCCACAGTCTCTGGTCATCTCCTGTATTAGATCCACAGTCTCTGGTCATCTCCTGTATTAGATCCACAGTCTCTGGTCATCTCCTGTATTAGATCCGCAGTCTCTGGTCATCTCCTGTAATAGATCCGCAGTCTCTGGTCATCTCCTGTATTAGATCCGCAGTCTCTGGTCATCTCCTGTATTAGATCCGCAGTCTCTGGTCATCTCCTGTAATAGATCCGCAGTCTCTGGTCATCTCCTGTATTTGCTCCGCAGTCTCTGGTCATCTCCTGTATTAGATCCGCAGTCTCTGGTCATCTCCTGTATTAAATCCGCAGTCTCTGGTCATCTCCTGTATTAGATCCGCAGTCTCTGGTCATCTCCTGTAATAGATCCGCAGTCTCTGGTCATCTCCTGTATTAGATCCGCAGTCTCTGGTCATCTCCTGTATTAGATCCGCAGTCTCTGGTCATCTCCTGTATTAGATCCGCAGTCTCTGGTCATCTCCTGTAATAGATCCGCAGTCTCTGGTCATCTCTTGTATTAGATCTGTAGTCTCTGGTCATCTCCTGTATTAGATCCACAGTCTCTGGTCATCTCCTGTATTAGATCCACAGTCTCTGGTCATCTCCTGTATTAGATCCACAGTCTCTGGTCATCTCCTGTATTAGATCCACAGTCTCTGGTCATCTCCTGTATTAGATCCGCAGTCTCTGGTCATCTCCTGTATTAGATCCGCAGTCTCTGGTCATCTCCTGTATTAGATCCGCAGTCTCTGGTCATCTCCTGTAATAGATCTGCAGTCTCTGGTCATCTCCTGTATTAGATCCACAGTCTCTGGTCATCTCCTGTAATAGATCTGCAGTCTCTGGTCATCTCTTGTATATGATGACTGTGAAGGGGGAGGAGCCAAAGCAGACACCTGCTGCTGAGTCCTGGCAGAACACCGGATAACAGAAAACGTGAGTTCCGCGCCATGCTCTGCGCTCACCCCCTTATAACCTGGATAGGAGGAGCGATGGGGGCGGCTGAATATAGAACAATCATTCTCTCCATCTTCCTCCTGCAGTATCAGAATGCCTGTGAGAGGTAGAGGAGAAGCAGGAGACTGCAGGAGGAAGATGAAGAGAATGATTGTTCTATATGCAGCCGCCCCCACCCTCCTCCTTTCCTGCTTATTACTGCTGCCCCCCCCCCCCCGGCTCTCTACACCACCCATACTCTTTGCCTTCTCGTGCTCTCTGCCACCCCCCCCCCCCCCCAGTGCAATCCACCTCAACCATGCCCGCTGCATCCCCCAGTGCGATCCACCTCCCCCATGCCCTCTGCCACACCCCCCCAGTGCAATCCACCTCCCCATGCCCTCTGCCACACCCCCCCAGTGCACTCCACAACCCCAATGCCCTCTGCCACCACCCCAGTGCGCTCCACCTCCCCCATGCTCTCTGCCACCCCCAGTGCAATCCACTTCACCCATGCCCTCTGCCACCCCCCCAGTGCAATCCACCTCCCCCATGCCCTCTGCCACCCCCCAGTTTGCTCCACCTCCCCCATGCTCTCTGCCACCTCCTCCTGTGCAATCCACCTCAACCATGCCCTCGGCCACCTCCCCAGTGCAATCCACCTCCCCCATGCCCTCTGCCACCCCCCCAGTGCGCTCCACCTCTCCATGCTCTCCACCGCCCCCTCCCTATGTTCTCCACCACCCTCCCTGTGCTCTCTACCTACCCAATGCTCTCTGCCACCCTCCCTGTGCTCGCCACATCCCCCCATGCTCTCCACCTCCCTCCATGTGCCCTCCATCTCCCCCTATGCTCTTTGCTGCCTCCCTGCGCTCTCCACCTCCCCCCATGCTCTCCACCGCCCCCCCCTGTGCTCTTCACCACCCCCCATGCTCTCTGCTGCTCCCTGTCCTCTCCACCTCCCTCCATGCTCTCCGCTGCCCCTTGTGCTCTTCTCTTCCTCCCTGTGCTCTTGCCCCACCCCATGTTCTCAAGATTCTTCCCTGTGCTCTCCATACCCCCATGCTCTTTCCTGGTCCCACCTCACCCCCCCCCCCACTCCTTTGCTGGGTTCCCCCCTCCCCTCTCTCAGGGGATTTGTCAGAGTGGAGCGCGGGGAAGGGGCCGGTTACCATGTCATGGGCTGCTCAATCCAAAATGCCCGGGCCTATTTTTTGTCCCAGTCCGGGCCTGGTGGCAGTTATGCAGATGCTTTGTCTTAAGTGCCTTCTGAGTTCTATATTGTAAAGGAATTCTGAAACTTTTTTACAGCATGCTTCTTCGAAGCCTGTGAATTAAGCCAGACACAGCCATGCAACTAGCGTTTTGTAAAGAGGACCAGCAATGGCAGACCATATACATTTTTTATTATTACATTATTGTTATTCTTATTTATAAAAAGAAACCAAAGATTGATACAAATCCATTATTTATTTTCTTTTTACACAAAAACATATCTTGCAATATAATACTATTGCAGGACAAATTCTGATTTCTGAAGCCCCATGGTAACGAAAGGTTGACTCAAACTCTTAAACACAAAAGAGAGAGCTGTGCCCTCTGAGTGCAGCTTTGTTGAAACATTTTAATGTAGGACAGACAATTTTAAACTCCCAAGATCGTAGAGATCACAGCCCATGTAGGAAGGTATAAGATGTTCATCCACCCTTGGGGAAAGGTGGTACGTTCACAGATGGAGAGGCGGCTGATGTTCCTGGTGGCTCCCAGCACCTCCTGGTTCTCAGAATCAGCTCGGGGGCGAATGGACACATCATATGTTGAGGGAGTGGGGAGGAATGCGCATTTGGAGCATGCGTGCTCCTTCATCAGGCATTAGCGGTGGCCATGTTTGAAGAGGTTTTATAGTCTATTTAGCCAGGAGATGTTGATGCGGTTCCATGGCAACCTCTCACACGACAGACTACTAATTTCAGAGTGGATAGAACAGGTCAAGCTCATGTGAACAAAAATGAGCTTTAAATTGAAACCAAAACACAGTATATAAATGGAAACAATACAGGAGAGGAGAAAGAGGGGGATTTAGTAGAAAACTTTTTTTATAACAAGAAAGAATTAAAATTGTCCTGCAATATAAAAGTAGCAGAGATGGGAGATAGGTGAACTGGAGTCAAAAAGTAATAATAAAAAATAATAATAAAAAGATTATTTATAAAAAAAAAATATTATTATAAAAAAAGGGAGATGTAAATAACCATACATATATAAAAAATGTGTATGATATATATATATATATATATATATATATATATATATATATATATATATATATATATATATATATAATATAAAATGAGTGGTAGATGAAAGATGCTGACTGTAAGGTGGAAAGGTGATAGAATATATATCTGTATATAAATTGATTATTCTCTAATAAGATAATAAGAAAGGAGAGAAAAAAGAGGGAAAAAAATAGAATGAAAAGTGAATAAGGGGAAGAACAATGTGGTGGTGTAGATAGATATAAGAATAACATTTAATTTTATTATTTAAGAGTATACATGATACTTGAACTAGAAAAGAGATTAGGCTATTATATGCTGGGAAGGGGAAAGGGGAGGGGGTGTAAAGAAGGGGGAAGGGGGTGCAGAGAGGGGGGTGGGAAAAAGAAAAAGAGACTGAAAAGCTGCAGTAGGGGTCATAATCCTAAAATGTAAAATGATTAATGACAAATCATGGAATGCGTTTGGTACAAAAGGACAAATTGGGATATAAAAAAAAAGATCAGCAATGGCAGCCCATATACATGTAGCATCCCCCTGGGTCTACTGGGAGCAAAGAGGTACCTCCAGATACAGCGAGCAAGCTTACATTCACCTCAAGGCTGAGTCCATGACTATAATGGGGAGTTAGAACAGAATTTGGGCGCCGGTCACGTTAAGTGTTTGCCAATGCTTTAATGAGAGACATAGTAAGAGAGAGGGTTAGGGGAGGTTTCAGATACCCTTTTTAGCAGTCACTTACAGACTCCTTGCATCCAAAGGCAAAACAGCTTTCTTTTAGAAGATCTTGGATACCTGGATACAGGGCCGCTGATAGGCCAGTACAACTGGCCCTGCTGTACCGGGCCTGACCAGCAGGGGGGGCCCGGGCAACCTGAACTGCAAAGTAAAAAAAAAAAAAAAAAAAAAAAAAAATTCTCCTCCACCGATCATCGTCCGCACAACCCCACCCCCGTTCAGTAAGGTTTTTTTTTTTATTAGATGCGATTAGTCTGTGCTGTATGAGGCTGCAGGGGAGGGACTATTTGTTGTATTTCGGGCGCGGAAGAATACGCCTTCTGCGCCCGCTCCTCCTGCTCCGCACACCGCACAAGTCCCGGCCAGCATACCCTATGGTGTTGCGGAGTGATACTCCTCTCTCTCTCTCCGCGTGAGAAGAAGTAGCAGAGTGAGAGGAGCAGAGAGTGCAGGGGCCGGGCGATCGAGCTATTGTGGACAGTCAAGAAGAGGGAGGAAGTGATCTCTGCTGCCCTGCTGGAGCTAACAATTACACAGGTGAGGTGTATGCTTGTAGTTCAACATCTACTACTACTCTGCAAATACTCTGCAATACATACTCTGCAATACATACTCTGCAATACTCTGCAATACATACTCTGCAATAATACTCTGCAATACATACTCTGCAATAAATACTCTGCAATACATACTCTGCAATACATACTCTGCAATACATACTCTGCCAATACATACTCTGCCAATACATACTCTGCCAATACTTTATACCTACCCTGCCAATACTCTGCCAATGCTCTGCAATACTTACTCTGCCAATGCTCTGCAATACTTACTCTGCCAATACTCTGCAATACTTACCCTGACAATACTCTGCAATACTTACCCTGACAATACTCTGCAATACATACCCCGCCAATACTCTGCAATACATACCCCGCCAATACTCTGCAATACATACCCCGCCAATACCCTGGCAATACTTACCCTGCCAATACTCTGCAATAAATACCCTGCAAATACTCTCCAAAATACCATTTTATTTATTCATTAAGGGTTTGTATTACATATAGATATTAAAGAGGTATGTTCTCATCTGAAAACAGTATTTCTTTTGGATAATCAAACCTATAACTGACTGGAGAAAAACAAATATCACTTGTAGACAAACCTACACTTTGTTTCAAGGCGGGGTCTGGGGAGGGGCAATGGGTGGGGCCAGGGGTGGGGCTAAAGGAGGGACCAGGGGCGGGGCCAGGGTGGAGCTGAAGGGGGCCCCGTCAGGTAGGCTGTACGGGGCCCCATGATTTCTATCAGCGGCCCTGCCTGGATAGGTCTCTCACACAGACCTAGCAGCCAGTCGAATGTCTGGACAAGCCTCTCTCAAAGACTTAGCAGCCAGTAGAACTCCTGGATAAGTCCCTCTCACAGACTTAGCAACCAGGAGCTAGTTACCTTGTTTAGATTGTAGAACAGATTGACAGTACCAGAACCTTTAAGCCGACCCGGTACTGTAAGGGTAGTTTAGATATAGCTGCATCCTCCAAACGAGTCACCAGGCTCTCTCCAGCAAGGGTCCTCCCCTGGATCTCCTCAGCTTGGCTCGGCTTCTTCCACACAGGCAAGACAGCCTAAGGATCGCCTACAGGATTAGTAGGCCCCAGACAAGCTTCTGGGCCTACTTGCAGAATTTGCAGCAGCACATCCTTGGGCCAGGAGGGGCCCCAAGGTAGCGAACTGACTAAGAGCACATGGCCTCTGTCCAATAAATACCCCTTCCCAGAATGCACAGCGGTTAGGAACCTCCTAGGGCTGTTTCCGGAAAAAGAATATTCATTACAGCTCAACCTAGTTGTAATTCTAATATTGTCCTGTGGTACCAGTGACACCTACTGGCAGCAGTGAGAAATGCATAACTCAGTCAGGTTTAGAACAGAACCAATATACAATCAAATATGAGCTGTTTACAGCTCAGCCTAAAACTAAATTTACACCATAGCCCCATTTTTAGGAACAGCAGGCTAAATACATCATTATTGAGTCTCTTTATAAAAAGAAACCAAAGATTGGTACAAATCGATTATTTATTTTCTCTTTACACAAAAACGTATCTTGCAATATAATACTAAGACGATACAAATTCTGATTTCTGAAGCTCCATGGTAACGACAGGTTGACTCAAATTCTCTTACCAGCTGATTACAGCAAACTGCAAAATCTTGACTCAAGCACTGTCATTAACATAACAAAAGTTAATTTAGCTCAACATATGCGTGCAGGTGAATCTGTTCATTTTACATTATGTCTACTGTTAACTCAAGAGGGTGACTCATAATAACTGTAGAGGAAAGGTTTTAATAGGAAACAATATGCTGGCTATAAAATCATCTTTCTGAAAATGTCTCTATATATATTTACAGATACTATATATATATATATATATATATATATATAGCGCCATCAATTTACACAGCACTTTACGTATATATGGTACATTCATATCAGTGTTTCCCCTTAAGGACCTACAATCTAAGGTCCCCAATTCTCATTAATTTATACACATACTAGGGCCAAATTAGACAGGATCCAATTAACTTACCAGCATGTCTTCTTTGGAGTGTGAGAGGAAACTGGAGTACCAAGAAGGCAACCCATGAGGGAACAGGTATATCATGCAAACTTCATGCAGGTAGTGTTGTGGTTGGGATTCAAACTGGCAATCTCAGTGCTGCTAGGTGGAAGTGCTAACCACTTAGCCAGTACATTTTATCATCCAGTACAAATTCATGTATGTGAGTGTAACGCTTAATTAGTACAAAGATGGGGTAAATGGGCATACATCTGTGGTTGCAGGGGAGCACATATAGATGCTAGAGCAGCAATATATATAAACGTATACAGGTAAATAGGTCTTTGATAAGAATACTGGGCACAATTCTGCTGGTGTGGTCCAAGGTGCTGCTGAGCAGTGGTCAGTATAGGGCATAGATACTGTCTCACCTGCTAGACCTCATGAAAAGGAAGGTCTCAGAATAGATGCAGCAGTAGCAGAGATGCTTTCTGTCACTCTCAAAGTGGTACAAGTTAAGGTATCCAGAGACACTGTGGGAGAAAGTGCTGAAGTTATTGATTGCTATAACAATGTAATGGGTACACCAGTCACATTATCACCATTAGGAATGGGTTGTGATTGGATCAGTGTCATTTGTTAGGACAGCCGCCCATGGAGCGTTGGACAACAGGTGAGGTGGAGATGGGCGATGGTACCGTTGAGTATAGTTGCTCGCCTGTGTGTGGTCCCTCCTCAGGACTGGTCCTAACAAACACTGAAAAAGAGAGCACGGATGGTATCGAAAGTTGTCTCCTCAAAATTGGTGATCTGGTAATGATTGGTGCTGTTAACAATAATTTTGTTGCTGTGGGCAACCAGAGAAACGTGTTTGAACCTGAAAGATCTATGGTCAAGGGTAAAACTGATATCCATACATTGAAAGAAAGGATCAGGGAGGGCAGAGTCCCCCCCCAAGAAAAGAAGATAAGCCCAGGGACCCCAAGAGAAGAGGGAGAAGGCTGGGTATAAGGCACTCTAGGACCCTAGTGAGATTCAGTGTAGTAGGATGTACCTGGAAGCGCACCCAGTAAAAAGGGTTGGGCCCATGTGGCTGACGGGGGGGGGGGGGGGGGGGGGTATGTACTAGTGAGAGTCCCTGTCTCTGGGAAAATGGGGTTAAAGTGGACACAGTCTGCATATCGGCAGAACTACGGAGCATAGCTTTGAAATGGAGAAAACTGCTTTGGCAGATTTCTCCAGACATTGCTGTTTCTGGATGGGCCTCTGTAGTTTGGAGATCCCTAAGAGTCTTGGGTGGGACAGGATCTCCAACCTTGTGTCTTGTGGATTGCCAGCAGGTTGTGTGCCCAGGTGCACACAGCCCATATAGTGAGGGGCTGGTGAGAGCAGAAGGTGGAGTATGAGCAGCTTGCTGCTGTTGGAAGACAGACCTGTGTCTGCCCTGCAGGAGACTGCAGCCTGTGTAAGGGGATTCTTTGCCCAGGGACTGGGAAAGGATGGCAAGCCTTGAGAGTCGAGGAGACTAAGGAAACCAGTGAGTCCAGGGGGCTGGAAAGAATCACTAAATCTGTTGGGAGCAAGCAGAGGAACTGCTGATGAGAGAGCCAGGAGGCTCTGTATGTTTTTCATTTGAGTGCTAAATGAAGTTTGAACCCCTGCGTGGGACTCCTGAATGGACTTGTATTTTTTGTTTTTCCATTTAATAAACGTGGGCTACCAGTCCCTTAACTATAAACACCTGTCTGACGTGGATTCGCTGCACTAAAAATGCATCTATCCCTTGAGCTAAACACCCCTAATATCACATTATATATGTTCAATAAAGTCAGTTGATAGGTTTATTAGGTATTGTGTCCCTGGGGTTTGTTCATGTTTACTATTTGCTGGTATGTGATTGTCTTTTGTTTCATTGAAATAAATCTCACTTAAAAGATATATGCATTGTTTGGTCCCAGTTTATTGTGTGTAGCTACATATACAGTATCTGCTTTTCTATCTGCCGAATCCTGACATAAGAGTGAAGCCCACTAATGACCAGATCAGCTACACCTTGGAATTAGGAACCAGTTGTTTTGAGTATTCGCTTTCCCTTTGAATAGATGTGCAGGTTCAGGGCCGGTGCAAGGATTTTTGACACCCTAGGCAAAACCTAAATTTGCCGCCCCCCCCCCCCCCCCCCCCCGGCTCTGCCCATGACTCCACCTCCTTTGCCAGCTTAAATGGTTTAATTTAATCCTCTAACTGCTACATCTGCAAGACAGCTCATTCATTTGAAAAACAACAGAATTACTAGCAGGATCACCAGGTGAATATAAAAGAGAAAACCTAAAAACAAAACTAATGCAGCCACCCATCTAACAACTGGTAAGCTGCAGTATAATATTGTGCTTTGCTTTAATACCACTTTAACTGGATAAAGTTAATCAAGTAATTCTGTTATACATCAATGTATAGGCAGATGATGGGAAGGAAGGAGTTAAAACAGGAGATAAACAGACTGAAGTAAAGCTACTTCCTGTGCTGACAAGGGGAGAGAGAGAGAGGGTGGTCAGAGAGGAGGCTGAGAGAGAGAGAGAGAGGGGGGAGTCAGGGGGAGAGAGAGAGATGCAGGAGATAGAGGGGGGTCAGGGAGAGAGAGAGAACGAGGGGGGTCAGGGAGAGAGAGAGAGGGGGTCAGGGAGAGAGAGAGGGGGTCAGGGAGAGAGAGAGAGAGGGGGGGAGTCAGGGAGAGAGAGAGAGAGGGGAGTCAGGGAGAGAGAGAGAGAGGGGAGTCAGGGAGAAAGAGAGAGGGGAGTCAGGGAGAGAGAGAGAGAGGGGAGTCAGGGAGAGAGAGAAAGGGGAGTTAAGGGAGAGAGAGAGATGCAGGAGATAGAGGGGGGTCAGGGAGAGAGAGGGGGGGTCAGGGAGAGAACGAGGGGGGTCGGGGAGAGAGAGGGGGGGTCGGGGAGAGAGGGAGAGAGGTCAGGGAGATAGAAAGGGGGTCAGAGAGGGGGTTTAGAGAGAGAGAGGGGGATCAGGGAGAGAGAGAAGGGGGGGAGTCAGGGGAGGAGAGAGAGAGAGATGCAGGAGATAGAGGGGGGTCAGGGAGAGAGAGAGGGGGGGGTCAGGGAGAGAGAGGGGGGTCGGGGAGAGAACGAGGGGGGTCGCGGAGAGAACGAGGGGGGGGGTCGGAAGAACGAGGGGGGTCGGAAAGAGGAGAGGGGGGTCAGAGAGAGAGAGGGGGGTCGGAGAGAGGAGAGAGAGAGGTCAGGGAGATAGAAAGGGGGTCAGAGAGGGGGGTTTCAGAGAGAGAGAGAGGGGGGTCAGGGAGAGAGAGAGAGGGTGGGTCAGGGAGAGAGGGGGTCAGGGAGAGAGAGGGGGTCAGGGAGAGAGGGGGTCAGGGAGAGAGAGGGGGTCAGGGGAGAGAGAGGGGGGGGAGTCAGGGGGGAGAGAGAGGATGCAGGAGCTAGAGGGGGTCAGGGAGAGAGAGGGGGGGGTCAGAGAGAGGGGGAGTCAGGGAGAGAGAGGATGCAGGAGATAGAGGGGGGTCAGGGAGAGAGAGGGGGGGTCGGGGAGAGAATGAGGGGGGTCAGGGAGAGAGGTCAGGGAGATAGGGGCTCAGAGAGAGAGAGGGGGGGTCAGGGAGAGAGAGAGAGGGGGGGTCAGGGAGAGAGAGAGAGAGGGGGTCAGGGAGAGAGAGAGAGAGAGAGGGGGTCAGGGAGAGAGAGAGAGGGAGGTCAGGGAGAGAGAGAGAGGCGGGGGGGGTCGGGGAGAGAGAGGGGGGTCAGGGAGGGAGAGAGAGAGAAGAGAGAGAGAGAGGGAGGTCAGGGAGAGAGAGAGAGAGGGGGGTCAGGGAGAGAGAGAGAAAGGGGGGGTCAGGGAGAGAGAGAGAGAGAGAGAGAGAGGGGGGGGCAGGGAGGAGGGAGAGAGAGAGAGAGAGAGAGAGGGGGAGCCAGGGAGGGAGAGAGAGAGAGAGAGGAGGGGGGTCAGGGAGAGAGAGAGAGAGGGGGGTCAGGGAGAGAGAGAGAGGGGGGTCAGGGAGAGAGAGAAGGGAGGAGAGAGGGGGGGTCAGGGAGAGAGAGAGGGGGAGAGAGAGGGGGGGTCAGGGAGAGAGAGAGGGGCCAGGGAGAAAGAGAGGGGGGAGAGAGAGAGGAGAAAGAAAGGGGGTCAGGGAGGGAGAGAGAAAGGGGGGTCAGGGAGAGAGAGAGAGGGGGGTCAGGGAGAGAGAGAGGGGGAGGAGAGGGGGGTCAGGGAAGAGAGAGAGGGGCCAGGGAGAGAGAGAGGGGGAGAGAGAGGGGGGTCAGGGGGGGGAGAGAGAGAGGAGGAAAGAAAGGGGGGTCAGGGAGGGAGAGAGAAAGGGGGGTCAGGGAGGGAGGAAAGAAAGGGGGTCAGGGAGGGAGAGAGAAGGGAGTGGGGTCTGCTCCAGTGAAAGTGCTCACTCACTTGGAATGGTCTCACTGGCTGTTTTCAGTCGGTTGCTTGTTTTTAATCTTCCCACCCACCTCCCCTTTACAGACGGAGGACACAGGAGGGACGAGGCTTGAGAGAAGTGTAAAGTTACTCAGGCAGACATGCTGGACATGGATTGGACGGAGCACACAGGAGGGGCGGGACTCAGGAGAAGTGACTGTGTAGCTGAGTGATGTGACATCATGATGTCCGAGCGGAGAGGGGGAATGATTGATGGACACACATCAGAGCGGAGAGCGGCGCGCCCTACGGGGAGGGGGGGCAGGGTGGTTTGTTGAACACATGATGTCAGAGCGGAGAGCCGCGCGGGGGGGGGGGGGGGCGTTGTGGTGCTGCTGCTTGACATGTCAGAGCGGCTGGCTGGTGGATACTTGCAAGCTCTGTAGACAGTGTGGGAGTAGAATAACCAGCGGCCGGGCGCCCTAGGTGGCAGTGCGCCCTAGGCGGTTGCCTAGTCCGCCTAGTGGTAGCGCCGGCCCTGTGCAGGTTATTTGCTGTGTGCAAACTTGCATTAGAAAATTAAGATCTTTGTTGCTCATTGTGGCAGGATCTCACTGGTGAGGAACAGATTTTCATTTAGTGAAATAAAGCCTTTGCCTCAGGTCTATTCTGAATTGTTTCTGTTTACCTCCCAGGGCCATGATGTTTTCGTGCCTCCCTTTAGTGTTCTTCAGGTCGGATTTTTCACACAAAGTCAAATCAGCTGCTAAACCCCAAGTATCTCCTCTTCCTTTGTTACCCTTAGCAACCACAGCTGCTACCGAGTGTTCCCTGCCTTCTGTAACTCAGTAGCCTGCTGTCAGTAACCCCACTTCCCCTGCAAGTTTTCCAATAAAGGCTCCCCTTTAGTATCTTGCCCATAGCTACCTCTTTACATTTATGGACACACCACCACTGCTCCCCAGTACTGTACCTACTTTTCCATCATCAGTACACTCTGGTCAGCACCATGCAATTACTTGAAGGACTCCAATATCTAAGCTCAAAAAGAAACAGAACTTTTTTCCTGCTTATACATCTCTGCCACTATCCATGCTGCCTGCTTATGGTGTCCATTCCTCATCCATGCTGCCTGCTGATGGCCTCCTGATGGCCTCCATTCCTCCTCCATGATACTTGCTGATGGGGTTCATTCCTCCTCCATGCTGCTTGCTGATGGGGTTCATTCCTCCTCCATGCTGCTTGCTGATGGGGTTCATTCCTCCCCCATGCTGCTTGCTGATGGGGTTCATTCCTCCTCCATGCTGCCTACTGATGGTGTCCTGCTGTCCTCTGCCAAGCCTGCCTCTGGTGTCCTGCCATACTCTGCCAAACCTGCCTCTGGTGTCCTGCCAATCTTCCCTCTGGTGTCCTGCTTTCCTCTGCCAAGCCTGCCTCTGGTGACCTGCTGCCCTGCTGGACTATGCTGATTAGCTTCTATGAGCTGCAAACAGGTACTCGGGTACTCTCATGGTCTGGTGACAGTTGCTCGGGTACTCTGATGGCCTGATGAAAGGTACTCGAATGGATTACATATAGGTACTTGGGGTCTCTGATGGGCTGGTGACTGGTATTCGGGTACTCTGAAGGGCGGTGACAGGCACTCAGGTAATTGGTACTCATATGAACTGTGACAGTTACTCAGATGGACTGTGACAGGTACTCGGGTACTCAGATGAACTGTGACAGGTACTTTGGGTGGTGACAGGGCCTCTTTATTGGGGGGGGGAATCAGTGTGTGTTGGTGTACACTGTAAGCGGTAATGAGATGTTACCGCAATCTCCTTCTCACACGCGCTCAGTGTGTGAGGAGGAGAACCCGGTAACATCTCGTTACCACTCTATGTTTACATTTAGTGATCGGCTGTGAAAAGATTTCAATTTCTATTCATCCAACCCAACACAAAACTCATGCTGGTTTTATCTCAGTTGGCAGAGAACTTGTCAGAAGTTATCATGCTGATAAGAGAAGAACGGAGCAGGAGAAAGCCACAGGGCTTAGGGCTTCGAAGAGAGCTAGGTAAACACTAAATATATATGTGCCCAGGTCAGATTTCATGAATCAGGTTTACATCCATTTTAAGTTGAAATATGTTTACAGAGAAACAGAATGTCCTTCTGCCATGATTTATTTTGGTTATTTCTTTATTAGTAACATTTTTTTTTTTTTTTTGCACAGTAAATTTGCAATTAAAGGCCTGCCCAGGACTTTGCCATTTTTTGTTGTTGCTTGTTGGGTAATT
This sequence comes from Lithobates pipiens, assembly GCF_037356315.1. Taxonomy (NCBI): domain Eukaryota; kingdom Metazoa; phylum Chordata; class Amphibia; order Anura; family Ranidae; genus Lithobates; species Lithobates pipiens. The sequence goes on along the minus strand of NW_027507764.1, from coordinate 328,462,504 downwards.
TGTTCTATTTTATTGTAAAATAGAAAACACACTGGGTTGATTGATTTACTAAAACTAGAGAATGCAAACTGGTGCAGCTCTGCATAGAAACCAATCAGCTCCTAGGTTTTTTGTCAAAGCTTAATTGAACAAGCCAAAGTTAGAAGCTGACTGACTGGCTAACTGGTGCAGAGCTGCACCAATTTTTTCAGTCTCTCCGGTTTTAGTAAATCAGCCTCACAATCTCCGGTGCTTGGAAGTGAGCCCCAGACTTTTGCTTGGACATTCCTTGCCTTGCTGCCCTCTTACTGTATGACTAGGGAAGTCAGTGGATACATTGTCTGAAAAAAAAAACAAGACAGAGGGCACACTGGCCTATTGCATTATCCTAAGACATCTCTCTGTCGCTTTTAAGCTTGCCATCAAAGTAAAACAGCAGCTTTCAGTCCACGATACACCATCACATCAAATAATGGGGCAACTGGAAAATCCAACAGGCTAACGTGTTTCAAGGACTTGCCTCTTTCTTAGAAGCAGAGCTCTGAGAAGAGGCAAGTCCTTGAAACACGTTTTATGTTTGTCCCTGTTTGATGTTCCCTATTTCATGTACCCCCTTGAGGCACTGATGTGGAATCTGGTGGTTCTGTGAGGCTCCCATACAATTAGGTTTAAAAGCAGATTACAATGCTGCTAGCCAGTTTGATACAAATAAATGTATATATTTCTTTTTTCAAATAATACTCTGCTATGGATCTTGTGTTACCAATAGTAACCTCTATGCTTCTCTGATGTTCTTTACCAAGGTTTTCTTTTTGCATTGTCTGTTTTGGTTACGGTGACCATGCCTAAATTGGTTGAGTTATCTATGAGTGTGTATGTTAATTATATAGTGGATTTTCTTTCTTTTTAACCACTTAAGGACCAAGCCTTTTTTTTTTTTAGATGTGTTGTTTACAAGTTAAAAATATATATCTTTTTTTTGCTAGAAAATTACTTAGAACCCCCAAATATTATAAAAAAAAATGTCTAACACCCTAGAGAATAAAATGGCGGTTGTTGCAATACTTTCTGTCACACCGTATTCGCGCAGCAGTCTTACAAGCGCACTTGTTTTGGAAAAAATACACTTTTTTTGAATTTGACAAAAAAGTCCACAGCAAAGTTAGCCCAATTTTTTTTATATTGTGAAAGATAATGTTACGTCGAGTAAATTGATACCTAACATGTAACGCTTCAAAATTGCGCCCCCTCTGGAATGGCGACAAACTTTTCCCCTTAAAAATCTCTATAGGTGACGTTTAAAAAATTGTACATGTTGCATGTTTTGAGTTACAGAGGAGGTCTAGGGCTGGAATTATTGCTCTCTCTACCAATCACAGCGATACCTCACATGTGTGGTTTGAACATCATTTTCATATGCAAGAGAAACTCACGCATTCGTTTCTGCACGCGAGCTCGGTGGGACTTATTTATTTTACCTTGTATGTATTATTTTTATGCTGTTTAAAAAAAAATGGTGTCACTTTTATTCCTATTACAAGGAATGTAAACACCCCTTTTAATAGAAGAAAAGCATGACAGGACCTCTTAAATATGAGATCTGGGGTCAAAAAGGCCTCAGATCATATATTTACACTAAAATGCAGTAATAAAAAAAAAAATGTTGTCATTTAAAAAAACGATTGAAAAAAATGGCCCTTTAAGAGCTATGGGCAGAAGTGCCCTCTCCCGCTGCCGATAAAAGTGATCTCGCAGAGAATCAGCAATAGAGACCACTTTTATCTTGTAACGGACTGCCAGCTGCATGCAAAGATACAGGGAACGTTATTCCTCCTCAAAGTAAGGACATATATCAGCGTCCGGTGGTCAGGAAGTGGTTAAACCTGTCTTGCCTTGTTTTGCTTGAAATACGTTAGCCTTTTGGATTTTCCAGTTGTCCCATTATGTGATGTGATGATGTATTGTGGACTAGAAGCTGCTGTTTTACTTTGATGACAATCTTTGATACACCTGACGGTTTGTTGGTAGTATATTACTATTAGCACCTTCTCTTGTTTTCTGGTTCTTCCATTTATTGTATTGCACAATAAAAAAGTGAAAATATATCTACATAAGCGTAGAGGCTCTCAGTCTTTGCCATTTTATATTTTGCCTGTTTTTTTTGTTTTTTTTTTCATTTTTTAATTATGCAGCATTTTATATTCAAATTTAGTATTTTATTTTCTGTGTCGAATTCTGTGTGTTACTTTATTAAAATACTTCTATTATATTACTGGATTGTATTTTTTTAATTCATATTTCATTTAAATTCATGATAACTAAAAAGTCAAATATAATAAAATGGTATATTAAAATATATATATTTAAAAAAAAATGTAATTTTCGGTTTTTGGCCAAGTGCATCCTACATTTTCGGTTTCGGCATCAAAATTTCCATTTGGTGCACCTCTAACTTTTATTGGCCTGTTTGCAACTGTAAGGCCTCAGGCACACAGGGCGTTTTTACAGCCTCTTTTACCAGCGTCAGACTTTTTTTTTTTGCAGCTTAAAAACATCTCTCCATGTCCATACACACATAGGGTTTTAGGAGCTGTAAGTGGCATAGGCGTTTTCAAGCTGTAAAAAAAACTTCAGGGCCAGCACGTTCTGAAGACCAGCGTTACAGCTGTAAAAATGTCTGATACTGCTACATGTCGCTTAATGCTGGATATTGTGTTAAGCCACGTCAAACATTTTTTTTGTTGTTTTTTTTACAATTTTTCTGTAGCCACATTGGGGGGCTTTGGTAAAATATCAGGGGTCTAAACATTGGGTTCCCCCACTCTCTGTCCTGAAATATTCCCCACAGCAGCTGATGGGAGAAGAGAGGAGAAAAACCGGCATTGCTGCCAGGGGCAGGCAGCAGGGGAGAATTGGCACATCGCTGGGTGATTAGGATGTGCCCAGGGAAATAGACATATAGGGGTTGATTTACTAAAACTGGAGAGTGCAAAATCTGGTGCCGCTCTAATGACTCTTCTATATGCTTTGGAGTAGTTATTTTTGTTATCAAAGATATCATCCTCTTGACGTCAATTTTATGATTTATATTGTCACAAAATTGTTTATTTTATATATTTCAATAAACAAAAACGGTGCTGCTCTGCATAGAAACCAATCAGCTTCCTGGTTGTCTTTCAAAGCTTAAAGTGTTACTAAACCCACAAAAGTAAAATCACTGCGGAACCTGAGGAGTTAATACTCCGTATTGTGTAAAAAGGCTGTTTGATCTTGTATGCACAGATCCTCTTCTTCCACTGACTCCATAACATGTCTGGATAAGACAGAGCCTTTGGAGTCAGGCTGCAAATTCTCAGTTTGGTGTGTATTGCTAGAGAGTTTTTTATTTCTTGGGAGAGTGCATGTGTTCAGGGCCAATAAGGGCCAATAAGTACTGTACAGACAGAGGGTCAGGGGTCCTGGATCCTGATAGCTCTACAAGCTTTACCAGGAACTGATAGAAGTGACAAGATAGCAATATAACTGATGTGAAAAGGTATTTAGCAGTTTATATTTGCTAAAATAATTGCATTCCATGTTCTGTGTACTGTAGGAGACCAGATATAGTGAATGCAGGATCCTGGGTTTACTAACACTTAAATTGAACAAGCTGAAGTTAGAAGCTGATTGACTATCATGCACGGCTGCACTAGAGTTTGCACTCCCCAGTTTTAATAAATCAACCCCATTGCTGCATTTCATTGTCCACCACTCTGGAAAAGCCTTCCTCCAAACTGACACTTCATACATAGAAGAATTTGAAAATAGCCTTGCAAAATATAAGAATAGAATGCAAGCATTATTGCTGACTATATTTCTTGAAATAATCCATGAATGGGCCTTCAATTTCAAAGTTTTGACCTGTGAAGTTGGATTGAAAAATACATGACCACTCTCCTTTTATCAATAAGGTGTATGTATGTGTAGCACTGACCCCCCAAAGGAGCTGCTGAATTTTGTTTGGGCCTGTACCCTGCTTATGAACCCCCACTGACTAGGCTCAGTCCCCTTGACACAGCTGTGGTGCGATGTTGGTGTAGAGCTAACCGTGAAAGAAAACCTCAAAATACACAATATAATAACAGTATACCTTGTTTTTACCTGAATGTCCTGTGTCTCCACCTGCTGTTGAAAACAAGGAACCACACTCCACACCAGTTCACTTAACCAAAAATAATGTATTTTTACTGTAATAATGGTGAAGTAATATAATCACAGAAATTATAATGCCTCACCAATATAGTGCAACAATGCAGTGATTAACCACAATAATAAGTGTAAATAAACTTGTAGTTGTATATACCTTGAAGGTGTGTCCTAAAATGGAACTAGTGCCCAAAGTACATAGGCTTGACTCTGGACAACTCTCCCAGTTTCAGGCACACTCCAAGGGCTTAAGTGATATAAAAATTGACAATTGCAGTTTATATGTACCACCAGGGAGCTCAACCTACTTTAGTCAAAATACCAGGCCTTGTAATGCAGAATACAGTCCTTAATCTTTTTTCTTCTGCTAGCTTTGATATTTGCAATAATTTGTAATCCAAAAATGAGATGGCAAATATAACTGTAAATAAGTGTTGTACTTGTCCCTGTAGTGCAAACACTTGAGGTTGCTAGATAATAACACACTTCAGTCTTTAGCAAAACCTTCTCTGCACGACTACAGGTCCCAGTAGTGCTGTGTTGACTGCCTAAGTGTGTACAAGCATGGGCGTCTGCAGGTAGGGGCAAGGGGGGTCAAGTGCCCCCCCTGGAATCAGGGATCAGATCTTAAATTCAGCACAGTTGCGTCGCTATCAGGGTGCGGGCAGCCTTCATCCAGGTGCCACCCACCAATGGGCTGACACCATCAAGGTTTTGTCAAGCCCCCCATTAGTGTAGTGGGACTTTGACTCTTTTCCCTGCTCCGTCCAGCAGAGAACTCTGCAGCGTTGTGACAGGCGAGCTGCAGGCTGTCAGAGGTTTCCCCCGCTCATCCCTCCTTTCTCCTGTCAGGGAGAAGAGATGGTGGCTCTCACCAGGTTCCCCGCCCAGCTTCCTGCCTGCTCCTTCCCTTCGGGAGATAACTGAGGGCCAATCGAAGGAGACTAGGAGAGGAGAACATCATGGGACCTGTAGTCCCAAAGATTGGCAGCCCCATTTTCGACAGAGAGGAGGCTACAGCTCTATCAAGAGAGAGATTGAGAGACTGCAGACTGGAAAAAAGCTGAAGGAGAGAGCGCTACAGGACAGAGAATGAGGAGTGTGCTGGGAGCGGAAGCCAGAGAGAGATCCACGCTGCCCAGAGCCACACTGCCCAGTGCCACCAAAGAGAGAGCCACACTGCCCAGCGCCACCAGGGAGAGAAAGGCTGAGCCACTACCAGGGTAATGACATACTAAACTATTGACCAGAGTCGCCCCCGAGGGGAACCAAGAGTGAGCGATCATCAAGCTGGAGGGATGACTGCTGTAGTTTCGCTGGGTCTGGTAAGAGGGCCTGTTGGCCATTATACATTACTTATCCTAAGGACTGTACTCTGTCTGCAGACTCTGACCATGATAATGTGATAATGACATTGTTGAAAAGGGGCTGTGCATGAGTGACCCTAAAATGATGCCCCCCCCTAAAAAAAGTTCTGCGGACGCCCATGCGTACAAGTGCATAATAAACAATGGGAAACAGCCCTCTCACCCACTGGATACTGAGAAAGTGGGACAGCTTTGCTCAGGTGAACTATGCCTTGCTTCTGGCCGGCCGGCTCCGTCGCACCGCTCCACTGGGTCCTTCTAATGCTTCCTCACAGGCAGGCCATGTGTTCCGAAGAGACCTAAGATGGCCCCACGGGGTCCTTTTAAAGCCTACCCAGCATGCATTTCAGTACAGGGTGATCATGAGTAGGTCACCTGGCAAAAAGTAAACAGTCACTTCCTGTTATATTTCCAAAATTATGAAAAGAAAAATTATCCAAGTCCATTTCTAGTTTTGGTCATTAGATGGTGCCAAATACTAAGGCATAACATTGCCCATAGGTTTACAAATAGAGCATTAGTAGGCAAAAATATGGGTGCTACATATGCTTTACAACGGCATCTCCTAAATCAATTAAGGATAAGAAATTATTTTTCTCTCAACATGTATTGTTTAAAGTGTGCACCAATGTATTTTTTAGGCCGGTGGTTCTGATAAAGACTACACTAGGCTTTTTTCCATTCTTTTAATCATTCCTTTTTAAAAGCTCCTGTCTATTCAGCCTGTGAACTTTCTCACATTCTTTATCTATTAATGATTTTTTTATGACCTCTGCCATTAAACTTCAATGTCCTTCAGCTGTTCTTCAAATGTGACTATCTTTATGTTACTACGTACTGATTAAGGGGGGTATTATGAAGAAGAATTATGACTACCAGTGAGGAACATCTTCCACCAATTACTCAGCTGAGTGCCAGTGTTCCTAGATATCACAATTGTCTATAAATAAGCTAGATAATTATAACAATAATACTCCTATAGTGCATTTCTACCTTGGGGCTCAAAGGACTTGTCAAATCGATGTTGGGGTCTTTGAAGAGAAGGATTCATAAAGTGTTGGTATAAGCCTGGCTAAATGGTTGTGTCTTGAGTCTGCATTTAAAAACATCCAGAAAGTGATCTTCCCAGACAGTGAATAGCAATGAGTTCCATATTGTGGGTGCTGCATGACAGAGTGCACAAGATACAGGATCGAGGAATTTGAGACTAATCTGCACACTTGTAATTTTCCTTTCTCTGAGAAGTGATGGGAGCCTGTAGGAGTATCTGTAACCAGATGTTCTGTCAGATAGGCTGGGCCAATTTATTTGTGTTGTTATAAGAAAGTAGGCTGATTCTAAAGGATAGCCCTTATTTAACTGGCAGCCAGCATAGGGAGTGAATACGTGGTGTGATGCAGGCTCACATCATGCACTCCGGTGGGCATTGTCTTTGAGTTTACATACAGGCATACCCCACGTTTAAGTACACAATGGGGTTTATTTACTAAAGCTGGAAAGTGAAAAATCAGGCTCACTTCTGCATAGAAACCTATGAGTTTCCAGGTTTTATTACCAAAGCTTAATTGAACAAGCTGGTGTTAGAAGCTCATTGGTTTCTATGCAGAAGTGAGCCTTATTTTTTCACTCTCCAGCTTTAGTAAATAAACCCCATTGTGTACTTAAAGGTGGGGTATGCCTGTACTGGATACTTTTTCTTCTGTCCTGTTTTCCTTGTTTTTTTGCTCAATGAATTTTGTCCATACGGGTTCACACAGTGGGGTTGATTTACTAAAATCAGAGCGTGAAAAATCGAGTGCACTTGTGCATGGTAGCCAAACAGCTTCTAATTTCAGCTTGTTCAATTAAGCTTTGGCAAAAAAATCTAGAAGCTGATTGGTTTCTATGCAGAGCTGCACCAGATTTTGCACTCCCCAATTTTGTTAACCCCTAAGACTTTTGTCTTCTCTTTGTCTCCTTATGTCTTATATATTATATTGCTGAGGAGGTGTTGATCCTTACTTTGCGGTGTTTAAAAAGGGGAGAAGGGTTGTGGGACTTTATATGAGGCACACTACTAAATTGAACGAACCAATCAATTTAACCACTTCCTGACCGGCGCACGCCAATGTACGTTGGCAGAATGGCACGGGCAGGCATATTGGGGTACAGGTACGTCCATTTTGACGGCGCGCTCGTGTTGCCGGTCAGCTGCGGGGATACCCGCGATCGTCTCACGGGCCGGCTGAATGAGGAGATGCCGTTGTAAACAGCATCTCCCTGTTCTGCCTAGCAACAAGTGACGCTGATCTCTGCTCCATGTGATTGGAGCAGAGATCAGTGTTCACTAAAACAAAGCCCAGCCCCCCACAGCTAGTAACACACCCCTAGGAACACTTAACCCCTACACTGCCACCCCCTGGTAAACCCCTTCACTGCCAGTGTCATTTACACAGGAATCACTGCATTTGTATAGCAGTGATTGCTGTATAAATGACAATGGTCCCAAAAATGTGTCAAAAATGTCCAATGTGTCTGCCATAATGTCGCAGTCACAATAAAAATCGATGATCACCGCTATTACTTGTAAAAAATTATTAATAAAAATGCCATAAAACTATCCCCTATTTTGTAAACGTTATAACTTTTGCGCAAACCAATCAATAATCGCTTATTGTGTTTTTTTTTACCAAAAATATGTAGAAGAATACGTATCAGCCTAAACTGAGGGAAAAAAATGTTTTTTTATATATTTTGGGGGGATATTTATTATAACAAAAAGTAAAAAATAATGCCTTTTTATCAAAATTGTCGCTCTATTTTTGTTTATAGCGCAAAAAATAAAAACCGCAGGGGTGATCAAGTACCACCAAAAGAAAGCTCTATTTGTGGGAAAAAAAGGACATCAATTTGGTTTGGGAGCCACATCGCACGACCATGCAATTGTCAGTTAAAGCGACGCAGTGCCAAATCGCAAAAAGTGGTCTGGTCTTAAGCCAGCAAAATGGTCCAGTCTGAAAGTGGTTAATATTATAAACATTGGGGGTTATTTACGAAAGGCAAATAGTGTTTTAGTGTATACTGTGCTGTGACAAAAGACTCTGATCAAGCTGCCAACACAGCTTCTAGACAAAAAAGCATAAACAAAAGAAAAAACTAAAAAAGAAATAAAATTATACGTGTCACCATATAAATCTCAAACCATATAAATGAGAAACATATTCCCTAGTAATGCTTAGACGTGAAACCAAGTTCAAGCTGTTGAATAGAATTAAATACAAGTGAACATAAAAATAAATATAAGTGAAAATTTATAAATGAATAGTCCTTCGCAAGTTATTCTCAGAAGAAGTGCAAGTGCTAAATAAGTCCCAAACTGTGAGATCCAATGTTAGATTTGCAGAAGAAAAACTTTCAAAGGTGTACCCCAGGAGGAAGTAGAGAGAAGACATTCCTAGAAGTAGTAGCAGAGGAGTTACATGCACGGTACCATTACTCCATCTCTCACTGGATACTAATGAGGTTTTCGCCTAATTGATGCGGTGGTGCAAGTTGAATCCGTTGATTACCTATACCTACGGAAGTCCATATATAAGCCTACAAGACTTGGGGGGGGGGGGGGGGGGGGGCGTATGCCTAGCTAAGTCCAAGTCTTCTGGTAAGCCTCCCCATTCTCATGGTGTTGGTGAGGCATGTATGAAGAGTACACCTTTGAAAGTTTGTTCTGCAAATCTAATATTGGATCTCACAGTTTGGGACTTATTTAGCACTTGCACATCTTCTGAGAATAACTTGCGAAGGACTATTAATTTATTAATTTTCACTTATATTTATTTTTATGTTCACTTGTATTTAATTCTATTCAACAGCTTGAACTTGGTTTCACGTCTAAGCACTACTAGGGAATATGTTCCTCATTTATATGGTTTGAGATTTATATGGTGACACGTATAATTTTATTTTGACGTGGTCATAGCGCTACGCATATAGTTTTTTATTTTTTTTATTTACGAAAGGCAAATACACTTTGCACTGCAAGTGCATTTGAAAGTGCACTAAAAAAGTACACTTGAAAGTGCAGTCGCTCTAAGTCTAAGGGGTAGATCTAAAATGAGTGGAAGCTCTGCTGATTTTATCATCCAATCATGTGCAAGCTAAAATGCTGTTTTTTATTTTCCTTGCGTCTCCCCCTCGGATCTACAGTGACTTTAATTCCAAGTGCACTTGCAGTGAAAAGTGGATTTTCCTTTAGTATATAACTCCCATTATTTATTGTTACAAAATGCATACATACACATGTAAAATAGTAGAAAAATAAGATTGTAGGTCTTGATAGATATCATCTAAACAATTCATGATTATACACAATTATGCCAACATTATATACATTGTAACTGTAGCAAATATGCATAATAACAATGATGAATTGATTCATTAAAATAAGCTATAGTAAAATACAGCTATTACACGTGGACACTGTGAAGTAGCATCATCGGACAGCTCTACGTGTTTCGTGTTTAAAATACCACTCATCAGGAGCAGATGAAGAGTTTAGGAGTATCTATAATAGTAGAAATGGCAAAAATGATATGATGGTTAAAAAAAGAATATAAAACAAGGAAGAAAGGGGGGGACATGAAAGATCGTAAACACTCTCACCTATCTGTAGTATATGGGTAAAATTGTTGATAATATCAAAACCGTTACAATTTTGGTCTTCATACCCAAGGTCCATTACTATGTACTGTATATCATGTTGGAATAAATTGTTTAGATGATATCTATTGAGACCTACTATCTTATTTTTTCTACTATTTTACATGTGTATGTATGCCTTTTGTAACAATAAATAATGTTTATATTGATTGGGTCGTTCAATTTCAATTTAGTAGTGTGCCCACATCCCTTCTCCCCTTTTAAAACATACCAGGGATGGAGATATATGAACCATCATAGTCTTTGTCTCATACAAAGTCACAATCTCTTTTTTCTTCTTTTATATTACTGTACGGTGGTTTGTGCATTGGTCCATGCGGAGGTCATTTTTCATATTGTGCAGTAGATGAGGCATTGGATCCTTGGGATGTTTTGTGTACTTATTAACTCTATTTTTTTTATGAGGTCTTAAGCGTCTGATGCTTTCATTTTTCTAGTGGTGGAAGCAATGATATGGCCACATGAGAATATATTTTTCACTGAGCACATTCATCTTCTATTTTGTTTTATTACAATAATGTTTCACTATATTGTGCAATAATTGACAGTTTTTTTGGTTTTACCGTTTAACATCGACAGTTCACTTATAGGTAAGCACAACATATTTTGGTTTATATTATAAGTGGTGTGATGTACTACCTGCCAACCACAGATCATGCTAAAAGATCCATTACTGAAAGTCCCAGCCTTAACAGGGCCTTCACTCTTGTATAACCCAAAGGTGATTGCTCCTGAGAGTAGATAAGCTGCTGATAGAATGTAATAGATCTCCAAAAACTTCAGGGGTGGTCCATCCATTAAGGGCACGCGGGCGCTGCGCTCTCCATCATGCCACCCCCCTTATATGACTAATGGATAGATTCATACAATGCATGAATCTATCCATGGACGCTGCTGCCACCCCCTATCCAGGTGCCAAGCCCCTTTTCAGGTGCCGGGTGCCTGAGTTACAACGGTTGGGGTGTTTTTTTAAAGCACCTGATTAGAGCCATAGGCTCTAGTAGGCTTCAAAAAGGTGGACTCAGAGCGCAGAGCATTGCGCTCGGAGCCCACCCAGATGTGTTAGAAAAGCAAATATTCATTTTCTTTTCTAACACTGACAAACACCGCCTCTCCGTCAATCAGGAAGCACGGGTCTAATACCCATCACCTTATTGGCTGAAGGCACAGTTAACCTTGTTGGATGCCAACAGAACAGAAGAAGAGAGAAGGGGAAGCGTGGAGGACACAGGAGCCGTCCCACAGCTCGGCATCATCACCCGCTGTCTGACCTGCCACCAAGATGGGTTAAGTCACAGGTAGACAGTGGGTCAGCAGGGGGCACAGCTGCTTTTGATGGAGCACAAGTGGCTGCATATGACGGGGCACAAGTGGCTGCATATGATGGGGCATAAGTGGCTGCAATTGACGGGGCACAAGTGGCTTTATTTGATGGGGCACAATAAGGCTGCATTTGATGGGGCACAGTAAGGCTGCAATTAGTGTTGTTGTTTTTTTTCAATATTTTTAAGTTTGTTTGTGCCCCCCCCCAAAAAAAAAATGTTGATCACCAGCCGCCACTAATACACTCACACTCACTGCTCCGAATGGCTGCCATAAGCTGAAACAGAGCCCATGCCATCGGTACAAATTTTTGTTGGTCCACTTCCTCCCTCTTAGAAATCACATGGTCCAATGCCTTGGGTCTGGAAAAGTCTTCTTGTGTGTGAACATGGAAATTCCCTAGTGTCCCCTTATTTTATCAGGGCTCCCACCGCCATAGGATAAAGCTGCATAAACGTGTGAAAAAAAAAAAACTTGTAGAAATATAGTTAGTATATATATTTACCTTAAATCAAGATTATGGGAATAAGAATCCCAAATCCAATCCTACATTTTTATCCTCATCATTCTCAGGATCTTGCCAAAAGAATTGTGACATCACACTCTGCATGGTTGAAGCTGGGGAGTATATTTTCTACCTGATTAAATAGGAAAACTTTGCTTTTTAGGGCAAAATGGTCCACTTTAACTTCTGAAAACCGTAATAAATCAAAATAACCAGATAGAGCAAATACTTTTTGAAGGATGGCAAACAGAAAAAAAATCCAAAGCTTGAAAAAAATAATATAGCATATACAATTGTGTTATATTGTTATTGAATGTTATCAAAAAAAAAAATACCTTTCCTTTTTAATCTGAAGCTCTGTAATTTTCTGTAAAAAAGCACAGAAAAAAAGGAAAAATAATAGAAAACTGACTTTTAAGGTTGCCACTGTAATACCAATAGGAAAGAAAATGGTTTCACCTTATAATAAAATATCAAAATGTATTGAGTCACATTTAAAACATATGATAAAAAAGAGTACATGTCTTATCGGTAACTGTCCCATACGTATGTATGTATAGACACGCTGAACATGGAAAACCGCATAGATGGCCCATAGAATAGTATCACTTTAGTCCAGGAAGATCCCTTCTGGCTGGAGGCCAAACTACCGTGATCACAATATCAGCGCCAATGGATCACTACACATTTCGTGAATAGCTTCTTCAGGGAATCCCATTGTACATGACTAAAAGAACATCCAAGGAACACAAGGCATCCAGTTCATGGAACAGCGCACCATGAGGGGGGGAAAGGAAAAAAAGGGGGGATGTGCACTGTTCCATTGACTGGATGCCTTGTGTTCTTTGGATGGTCTTCTTTTAGCCATGTACCAACAGGATCCTCTGAACAAGCTATTGGTGAAACACGTAGCGATCCATTGGCGCTGATTTTGTGATTCCAGTAGTTTGACCTTCAGTCAGAAGGGATCTTCTTGGACCACAGTGATACCATTCTATGGAACATCTATGCAGTTTTCCATGTTTGCCATCCCTACACATACATATGGGACCGTGTACCAATAAGACATGTCTATGTACTCTTTTTTTTTTTTTTATCATATGTTTGAAATGGGACTCAATATATTTTGATATTTTATTATAATGTGAGACAATTTTCTTTCTTATTGGGATTACAGTGGCAGGCTTAAAAGTCAGTTTTCTATTTTTTCCCTTATTCTGTGCTTATATACATAATTGGACGTGGTGCCACACTCTGCAGTATATGTTTCAAACTTTTTCACAATTTTCTGTAAAAGATGAATTTGTACAAATGAAAAAAATTAATTTGTGTTGGATTGAGTTTTAATATAACTTGTGTGTGCACATAAATATATACAGTGGAACCTCGGATTGCTAGTAATGCGGTTAATGAGCGTTCGGCAATACAAGCTATTATTATTTTTTTTTAAATCCTGACGCACTTTGCGAGTATTGTCTTGCAAAATGAGCAGAATTCAAGCCTCTGTGGTGTGCAGTACAGCATTTGGCCAGAGGTGCAGGGGCGCCGGTGACACTCGGAACAGTTCAGAGCCATTCGGAAATACTTGGAAATACTCCATTCCCGAGTGTTTCCGAGCCTTTTCCGAGTGCAGCCGAGCGGTCTCAGAATATTTGCAAGTCTCTCTGGTGCCCCTCCACCTCTGGCCGCATGCGGCATTGCATGCAATAGAAGTATTGCATGCTGGAGGCTACCATTTTGTTGAAGCTCAGAGCCCCCAAACAGCAGTAAATCATAAAGTCGAATTAAACCCATTGATTTATCAGTTTAAAAAAAACAGTTACATTCCTGAAATGCCAGGATTGCTTACTGTTACATTTGCTGATGTCCTCAACTAAACTGCCAAACCATCAAATGGTGTCATAACTGATCACATGTGCAGCACCATGGCAGGTGTAGATCAAACAGAAGCAGCTTCCTTGGCTGTACATGATGGGAGGGTTAAATTCCACTTTAAGGCTGACAGCAGATCTGACACTACAAACTCGGCAGCGCCTAAAAATAGAGAGCAAATGAGCAAGTGCAGAGCAGGATGAGACAGTGTATTACTGGATTTTAACCACTTCAGCCCCAGAAGATTTGGCTGCTCTATGACCAGGCCATTTTTTACGATATGGCACTGCGTCACTTTAACTGACAATTGCTCAGTCGTGCAACATTGTACCCAAACAAAATTGACTTCCTTTTTTTTCCCACAAATAGAGCTTTCTTTTGGTGGTAAGTGCTCAGCTCCGAATTTTTATTCTTTGCACTATAAACAAAAAAAGTGCGACAATTTTGAAAAAAGGACACAATATTTTGTACTTTTTGCTGTAATAAATATCCCCAATTTTTTTTAAAAAAGCATTTTTTCCTCAGTTTAGGCCGATGTGTATGCTTCTACATATTTTTGGTAATAAAAAAAAGAAAATTGCAATAAGCACATATTGATTGGTTTGTGCTAAAGTTATAGCATCTACAAAATGGGAGAAAGATTTGTGGCATTTTTTTTACTAGTAATGGTGGTGATTAGCAATTTTAATTGGAACTGCAACATTATGGCGGACAAATCGGACACTTATGACACATTTTTGGGACCATTGGCATCTATACAGCGATCGGTGCTATAACAATGCACTGATTACTGTATAAATGTCACTAGCAGAGAAGGGGGTTAACACTAGGGGATGATCAAGGGGTTAACTGTGTTACCTAGGGAGTGATTCTAACTGTGGGAGGATAGGACTGCCTGGGTGAGGAGAACGATTGTTGTTCATACTTAGTATGAACAACAGATCGCTCTCCTCACCCCAACAGCACGGATATCTGTCTGTTTACATTGACAGATCTCTGTTCTGTTCCGCCAGGCACACGCATTGGCTCCGGCGTCGCGGCATGTAAGCGTGCCTCCAGCGGCATGCTCGCATGCCCCCTAGTGGTCAAAAGGCGAACCAGCATATAGCTACGACATCTTGCCTGCGACGGCTGGTCGGGAAAGGGCTAAACAGTATAGACACTTATTTTTTATGTTTTACATAGCTATACATGCAAAAGGGGCCAGCTAGATGTCATCTAGCAGGACTTAATTTTCTGACTAAAGTTTCACTTTAACTGTAGCCTTGTTCTGGTGGGGAGGGGTTTAAAAGAAAAATCATGGGAATGAACTTGTTGACTATAAGGGCTCTTGTCTTGAGGCTTTCCTAAATGAAAGAGCGAGAAAATTGATAGTGCCTCCATTGGAAAAGGATAAAGTGTATGCATGTACTATTCCATAACAAAGAACAATAATACAGTGGATTCTTAGATTACGAGCATAATCTGTTCCAGCAGAATGCTTCTAATCCAAAGCACTTGCATATCAAAGCGCGTTTCCCCATAGAAGTCAATGGAAACAAAGATGATTTGTTCCGTATTATACTGCAGAGCAATACTGTGAGCAATTTACAGTACACACTAATTTGGGTAGCATAATTATTATGTGGAATGTATGTTCCTTGCTAAAGAACAATATTTTTTATCAAATTGTTATGGGTAAAGTTCCACTTTAAGCATGTCCTCACAGTGTCAGACATTTATTTGGGTGTGTCTTCAATGTCAACATTATCACGGGTGTATTATTTTTTTCCCCCATCTGTGTTTTTTGTTAGCAATTATGCAGGGAAAAAAAGAAAAACGTTAGAGATGACCCCATTTTGTTGTTATAAGGAGTGGCAACAAACAGGGCTGCAGCATTTACAGGTATTTGCATTACTATGACCTGTACAATAACATTTACATTGGATGCATAACAGATGTATTGTCATATGCCACTTCAAAGATGCATTTTCCATGTATACTCTGTACTTGATCATGCAACAATAAAAATCATATGATAAACAGGGCAGCACAGTGGTGTAGTGGGTAACACGCTTGCCTAGCAGTAAAAAGGGTTGCTGGTTTGAATCCCAACCACGACACTACCTGCCTGGAGTTTGCATGCATGGGTTTTTCCTCCGGGTACTCCAGTTTCCTCCCACACTCCTAAGACATGCTGGTATGTTAATTTCCTTCTGTCCAAAATTGGCCAATATGAGTTGGGGACCTTGGATTGTGAAGCTCCTTGAGGGTAGGGACCAATGTGAACGTACAATATATGCATGGAGCGCTGCATAAATTAATGGCGCTATATGGGTACCTTAAATAAATAATAATATAATAGATGAGCATCTTAATGAGACACAATGTACAGGGATAGGGACAATTGTAGACACTCACTCAGGTTGGACTGGTGTCTTTATTCAACCTAACTAACTATGTAACAAAGTGCTGCACTACAAAATCACATTAAAAAACATCAAACACATGAATAAGTGAAAAGTCCTGAGTGAAAAATAAGTAAATAGCCCATTAAAAAAAAGAATGGTGCAGTATTCTTCTCATCACATATCACTGAAGAAAAACATCCCCTTCACCATAAAGGCCGAGATGAGCTATTATCATGTAGCCAGGGCCCCCTAATTAAAGGCAGGTCTGGCAAGCTTTGTGGAATTCCCCTTTAAATCCATGTTCCCGTGTACAGCCTTGAAGCAGGGGTAGATGCAGCATTAGGATAAACGTCCAATAGACATCCAGTACCATCATTAATGCATATGCAAGTAAAAAAGCGCTAGATAGTGTAAAAACTTTAAAATCGCTGGTTTATTAATAAAAATACACTCACAATGGTATATTGAGATTGCCCATATATCCAAAAAAAAAAAAAAACAGGTAAACAATGCCGTCCGCCGTCACTTCATATATTGAAGCACAAGGGACACATGGAGAAGCGTTTCTTTACTTTGTACCTGCCCTGAGCATATTTTCTACATGTCTTCCCAATGCAGCATCATCTGAAAGCATGCTTCTACTTGGTATGCCGTACTCCCTCCAACATATTTTTTATGACGTGGGGAAGGAGTAAAATCTCTACCCCCCCCCCCCCCCCCCATTGGGAAAATTCCCCTCACTTTTGGATAAGCTAGTTATTCCTGTGCTGCCACTATTAAATAGTAGATCAAGGAACTGCTGCATTCACCGAGATGGATCAAACCGAGATGGATCAAATGCCGCCATTTTGCCCACGGGCGCGACAATGAATATTTAATATGTGAGTACCCTGTGTAAAGTTTTCTCTAATAAATTGGATTTATGTTTAAAATTACTACACTATGGTACCCCTTTTTTTATTGATCTGCTGGGTTCCCTGGAGTTTTAAAGAAATCTAAAAGGAGAAGTTTTGAACCTGGTGAGAAGAACCTTAACCACTTGACCACTGGGCACTTAAACACCCTTAATAACCAGACCAATTTTCAGCTTTCGGTGCTCTCGCATTTTGAATGACAATTACTCAGTCATGCAACACTGGACCTATATGAAATTTTTGTCCTTTTTTTCACACAAATAGAGCTTTCTTTTGGTGGTATTTAATCACCGCTGGGTTTTTTATTTTTTGTGCTATAAAAGAAAAAATACCGAAAATTCTGTAAAAAAACGAATTTTTCTTTGTTTCTGTTAGAAAATTTAGCAGATTAGTAATTTTTTCTTCATAAATTTTGGCCAAAATTTATACTACTACATATCTTTGGTAAAAATAAGTACAAATTGGTGGATATTATTTGGTCTTTGTGAAAGTTATAGAGTCCACAAGCTATGGTGCCAATATCTGAAAATTGATCACACCTGAAGGACTGACGGCCTATTTCAATTCTTGAGACCCTAACATGCCAGAAAAGTACAAATACCCCCCAAATGACCCCTTTTTGGAAAGAAGACATTCCAAGGTATTTAGTAAGAGGCATGATGAGTTTTTTGAAGTTGTCATTTTTTCCCACAATTCTTTGCAAAATCAAGATTCTTTTTACTTTTTTTTTTTTTTTTTCACAAAATTGTCATATTATCAGGTTATTTCTCACACACAGCATATGCATACCACAAATTACACCCCAAAACACATTCTGCTATTACTCCCGAGTATGGTGATACCACATGTGTGAGACTTTTACACAGCGTGGCCACATACAGAGGCCCAACATGCATGGAGCGCCATCAGGTGTTCTGGAGCACCCAGGACAATTCTGACATTTCTCTCCTACATGTAAAAATCATCATTTATTTGCTAGAAAATTACATAGAACTCCAAAACATTATATATGTTTTTTTAGCAAACACCCTGGAGAATACAATGGTGGTCTTTGCAACTTTTTATCTCGCACGGTATTTGCGCAGTAATTTTTCGAATGCTTTTTTTTGGAAAAAAAAACTGTTTTGTGCTTAAAAAAAAAAAAAACACAGTAAAGTTAGCCCAATTTTTGCATAATGTGAAAGATGAAGTTACGCTGAGTAAATAGATACCTAATATGTCACTCTTCAAAATTGCACACGCTCGTGGAATGGCGGCAAACGTCGCTACTTAAAAATCCCCATAGGCGACGATTTACATTTTTTTTTACTGGTTATATGTTTTGAGTTACAGAGGAGGTCTAGGGCTAGAATTATTTCTCTCGCTCTAACGTTCGCAGCGATACCTCACATGTGTGGTTTGAACACCGTTTTCATATGTGGGCGGGACTTACGCATGCGTTCGCTTCTGCATGCGAGCACATGGGGACAGGGGCGCTTTCAAAAAAACATGTTTTTTTATTGTTCATTTTACTTTATTTATTTTAGTTTGACATTTTTTTCCCCAAAAATAATTTTTTTGATCACTTTTATTCCTATTACAAGGAATGTAAACATCCCTTGTAATAGGAATATGGCATGACAGGTCCTCTTTACAGTGAGATGTGGGGTCAATGAGACCCACATCTCACCTCTAAGCTGGGAAGCCTGAAAAAAAAAAAGATTCTGGCTTTGATCGTATTAGCGATTCGGTAGAAGCACCGGAGGGCGGAGGGCGGCGGGAGATGTCTATGGCTGGGTATTGCAGGGTATCACCGACTATGGCTGGGTATCTCAGAGCATGGTGTTGCAGAGTATTGCGTTGCAGAGCATTGCAGGGTATTGGCGGGTGTTGCAGAGCATTGCAGAGTGTTGCAGGGTATTGGCGGGTGTTGCAGAGCATTGCAGAGTGTTGCAGGGTATCGGCGGGGGTTGCAGAGCATTGCAGAGTGTTGCAGGGTATCGGCGGGGGTTGCAGAGCATTGCAGAGTGTTGCAGGGTATCGGCGGGGGTTGCAGAGCATTGCAGAGTGTTGCAGGGTATTGGCGGGTGTTGCAGAGTGTTGCAGGGTATTGCAGAGCGTTGCGGAGTGTTGCAGGGCATTGCGGAGTGTTGCAGGGCATTGCGGAGTGTTGCAGGGCATTGCGGAGTGTTGCAGGGCATTGCGGAGTGTTGCAGGGCAATGCAGAGTGTTGCAGGGCAATGCAGAGTATTTGCAGGGAATTGCAGAGTATTTGCAGGGAATTGCAGAGTATTTGCAGGGAATTGCAGAGTAATGCAGACTATTTGCAGGGAATTGCAGAGTAATGCAGAGTATTTGCAGGGAATTGCAGAGTAATGCAGAGTATTTGCAGGGAATTGCAGAGTAATGCAGAGTATTTGCAGGGAATTGAGGGGTTAATTTTCGGTGAGCAGCGATGTGGGCACTGCAGATGCAGCCCACATCACTGCTGACACCGATCTCTTCCCCCTCCGCTGTACCGATCGGTACAGAGAGGGGAGGGAGGAACCGGCGTCATAACATGACGCCGGCTTGTTTACAAGTGATCACTCCGTCATTTGACGGAGCGTTTACCGTGATTCGTGATGCGCCGGGTCCACTGGACCCAGCGGTCACGGATGCTCTCGTGTGCGCGCCCCAGGGGGCGCGCGAGAGCAGAATTCTGGGAGGCCGTTAATTAACGGCCTCTCAGAGTTAAACAACCGCCCTGAAGCCGTTAATCGGCAATGGGCGGTTGTTAAGTGGTTAAAGAGATCTCCACTTATAAGCGTTTTCTCCTTACCATAAGGTAAGGGGCCATTGCCCACCTGAGTGTATGGTCACAAAGGAGAGAACACTGGGAAGTGGTGATTCGATTGGATTGCACATTTACAGTCACAAGAAAAGCACGGGCACTTTTAAGAGACTATATATATAGAATCCCCCCCCCCCCCTTTTCCCTTTTCACTCACTGTTTGAAATACCTCACTCAAGCAGGCACAATGTTTAAGTGATCTTCTTGTGGTTGAATACACTTGTGAATTAGGCCCTGCAGGGTGTTTACCGTATTTATCGGCGTATAACACGCACTTTTTTTCCCCTTGAAAGCAGGGGAAAATCGTGGGTGCGTGTTATACGCCGATCCCCTGAAATTCTGAGCCTCTGGGCGACTTTCGCCCGCCTTCGGCTCTTCTTGGCAGCTTTCGGCCGCCTTCGGCTCTTCTCGACCTTCCGAGAATGGACGAAGGCGGCCGAAAGCTACCCGAGAAAAGCCGAAGGCGGCCAGAGGCCCGCCGAGAACTACCGCACGCCGCCGAGATACACATCCGGCTCTGTATCTCGGCGGTGGCATTTTTAAAAAATAAAATAGACACGGCTGCAATGGGGACAAGACTGCATAAGGCTGCAATGGGGGACAAGACTGCACTGGTGGACAAGGCTGCATAAGGCTGCAATGGTGGACAAGGCTGCATAAGGCTGCAATGGTGGACAAGGCTGCATAAGACTGCAATGGTGGACAAGGCTGCAGATGACACTGATGGGCATATAAATGTAATTTTTTTCTTTTTTTCCCTTAAACTTCCCTCCTAAAAGTTTTTTTCCTTAAAATTCCCTCCTAAACTTGGGGTGCGAGTTATACACCGGCGCGTGTTATACGCCGATAAATACGGTATTTATTTTATATCATAGTTTGAAGTTATGCACTTTTGTGTTTTTTGCATAATTTTTTAGAGCCTTGGTTTGTTGTATTATAATCTAATTAATTTTCATCTTTATTTATTATTGCACTTAGCACTTTTTTTATTTTATTTTTGTACCCACAAGCTAAATATTATGCACTTGATGAATAGGCTCTGTAGGGCATTTACTTTTTATATTATTTTTTTATTGATTTTTTTATTTTAGATGGTATTTATTTATGAATTTATATTTATTTTTATTAATTGGATGTAGCCACCTTATTGTGTATTTTTTTAAACACTTTTTAGTTTTTTTATTATTCTAACTATTGTTATTCATTTGCACTTACCTTAGAAGCACATAGCACTTTCTGGTTGTATTGACCTTTGCAGGCTTAAGGGTGATGGTGATGGGCTATTATTTAATTTTTTTTAGCTAATTTATGTAACGCAAGCCATAGTTGACTCTGCAGTGCGTTTACTTTTACTATTTTGATGGTATCAGTCATATTCATTTATTACGATCATAATAGTATATTAAGTGTATATTTTCTTGAAAAAGCATCACCATTTATGTTTAGGGTCTAGGCGAAGACACCTCTGTAGTGCGTTTACCAATTTTTTATATGACACATTGCACTTTGATATCTAGCCGACACTTTGCACAATTTTATTCAATTCATTTAGAATCACATGTGAATAGATTTGTACTTTACCTTTGGGTCTAAAAAATAGTCCCGATAGTTCCTTAACATTTATAGAGGATTGTATACCCCCTGTTTTTATGTTTATTATCTGTAATCCCCGCTACGAGCCAGGTAGATAGGGATTTAACTTCTTTGAATTAATACTCTAAATTAGAACAGCGCGACACCAACTTACCCTCTCGTCCCCTCACTTTTTGTCTGGTCAGCAGAACAGGAAGTGATGGAACTCAATAGGCATACGGTACCTTCTTGATAGAAGTTCACACCTTTCCCCACTCTTTCTAATACTAAAAATAAAGCTGTAATGGGAGCTCAATTGGCAAATGTTACTGCAGAGGCCGCATGGACTAAGGGCTCAGTGAACTCCGTGCAATAAATTTGTAATTGCAGAGGCAGTGGATGTAAGGTTGTATATAAATAATGTGTATCATAATAATAATCATATATAACATGAATAATTGAAATAGGTGAAATAAACTACAAGTGCAACACAAATTTATGTCTATAAATGAAGACTCTGCATAAAAAGACATTCCACAAAAAAATTCCACAATGTGAAAAAAGGTGATTTCCAATAGGGTGATGAATTCCAGGTCACATCCACGGTCACCAAGTAGATGGGGATATCCTTGATATGTGAGGACTCTTAACAGAACTAGTGGATCCCCTAAAGAGCAAGGTCGTATATGCCAGCAGACTTAGCCCTCTGCAGGGTCTATGGGTCCTCCTTGTCACTGGAACTCTCCAACAGTGGCTGGAAGTCCTTCTCAGTATCCGACTTGAAAATGGGAAATCGCATCTAAAAAAAAGGGGGGGGGGCACACTTCTGTAGCATTCAATAGAGTCAGTAACCTATTCACAATCCTAATTGCATTTGTGATATTCTGTGCCTGCAGACTTGTAGGTTTTGAAGTCAGGATCTGAATGGTGAACGTGCGGCCTTTTCTGTGTCTATTTGTGTTTTGTTAGCGAGTGTTTTCATATTTTCATCATAATTTTGAGGTCTAATAGGTCCAAAAGTTAAAATACCACCATTGTTTACACACTGAGCTTGTGGAGTATTCACACTGTAATCCACAGGTGGCCTGGAGCAGACCAGATGTAAGGTGTCCAGCAAAGTGAAGAGACTAGTACGCATGGGAGTTCCAAGTCCAACATTTTCATAGGGCATCCTTGGTCTATAGTTACTTATTAGTTATAACAGAATCTTACCTTTCAATTATTGAAATAAATGTTATTTCAAGAATGTGAATACATTTGTGGAAAAAAAATAAAAAAAGTAAAGTTAAAGAAAATGAGGTTATAGAAAAAGGAACTGTTGCGAACTAAGAAAATACTGTTTTCATTTTATTTAATAAAATTCAGTGTCTTTAATTCTCAAGACACAGAACAACTTTCTAATCTTTTAGCTGCATAGACAATCAGCAAGGACCGATGAGATCAGCGATTTCCAAACATAACCACATTGAGCATGAAATGAATGGACATGTTCAAGGAAAACATTCCTCTGTAAGGCCCCTTTCCCATAACACCACAGTCGTACAACTGTGGATCCAACTTTCCCCTGCTACTTGAAGTCCGACTTCAATAAACAGGGATCTGACTTTGATCCCCGACAAAACCAGGCACTGTCTTGTATGAATCTTTAGGGAGAACTCCACGCCAAATTAAAATAAAATAAAAAAACAACAAGGGGTTCCCCCTCCAAGCACCTACCAGGCCCTTCGGTCTGGTATGGATTTTAAGGGGAACCCCCACACTGAAAAAAAATGCGTGGGGGTCCCCCCAAGATCCATACCAGACCCTTATCCAAAACCATAGCCGGCAGGTCAGGAAAGGGTGTGGGGATGAGAAAGTGCCCCCCCTGAACCGTGCAACATGGGAGGTTGGGTGCTTTGAGACGGGGGGCCTGTGCCCCCCACCCCAAAACACCTTGTCCCCATGTTGATGAGAACAATGGCCCCTCCCCGACAACCCTGGCCATTGGTTGTTGGGGTCTGTGGGCGGGGAGCTTATCGGAATCCAATAGCCCCCTTTAACAAGGGGGTCACCAGATCCCGGCCCCCCACCCTATGTGAATGAGTATCAGGTACATTGTACACCTACCCATTCACCTAAAAAAAAAAGTGTTAAAAATAATACACAGGTTTTCATGGGACAGGGTCACCGGAGGGGCGGGCATCCGGTGACGTCGCCTCATCCCAATATGAGAAGTGGCACACTGTGGCACACTGTGCACACTGTGCAACCAGCATTAGAGCCATTAGACCCAGCATTAGAGCGGGAGAGAGTGTTGAGTCAACATCAGAATAACAACAGAGGGAGAAGACAGCAGAGAAGACCGGACAAAAGAGTGAGAAGACAGCGGAGTAGACCCAGCAGAGGCAGAAGACAGTGGGTAGAGGGAGAAGAACCGAGAGGACTAAAAGACATCAGTGGAGAGCGGAGAAGATCCGGAGAAAGCAGAAGAACTGGCAGAGGCAGAAGACATCAGCGGACGAGGCAGAAGACGTCGCCAGAAGAGGGAGAAGAGCCCCCTGCCTCAAAGCACCCACCTTCTCATGTTGAGGGCATGTGGCCTGGTACCATTTAGGAGGGGGGCGCTCACTCATCCCCACCCTCTTTCCTGACCTGCCAGGCTATGTGCTCGGATAAGGGTCTTGTATGGATTTTGGGGGGGAGCCCCACGCAGTTTTTTGGCATGGGGGTTCCCCTTAAAATCCATACCAGACCAAAGGGCCTGGTGTACTTTTGGAGTGGGAACACATGCCTTTTTTTTTATTTGGCATGGAGTTGCCCTTCAAGTTTATCACATGCCAACATCGGGAGAGTTAATACTGCAATCTGACTTTGATCCAACTTCAGTGATATTTGATGGGCTGAAGTAGGCTCAAAGTCAGACCAAAGTAGTGCAGGGACTACTTTGAAGTCTTGCTAATATGAATGGTAGTCATTGGAAATCATGGGGAATGACTTGTCATGAAACTTTGCAGTCCCAAATCATAGGAAAAGTCGTACAAGTGTGAAAGGGGCCTAAGAGATGTTCAGTACATTATAGGCAGGACAGAGGAAAATATGTCTGTTGCCAAATGAATGTGGTAAACCTAGGCTTTGAGATATCACCATTAAAGTATAACTAAAGGCAACACTTTGTTTTATTTGGATAAGGTGGAAAGGGAGGGAAGAGATTCACCCTTATTATTATTAGTATTATTATTATTATTATGCAGGATTTATTTAGCACCAACAATTTGCACAGCTCTTTACAACATGAGGGCAGACAGTACATTTACAATAAAATTCATTACAGGAGGGACCAGAGGGCTATGCTCGTCAGAGCTTACAATCTAGAAGATTTCTCCTGTTTACCATTATGATTGAAAGTGAAAGTAAAAGAAAATCCAAAATTTTGAGTTATGCCCAGAAAAGTAATAGAGGGGAAATCTTCCAATGGGGACACTAGATCCAATGACCTGGGTGTCCCCAAGGAATTTTCTTAATTTGCAGGGATTTCCTTTCACTTTCTGTTTGGTTATGGGACAGGAAGTGAAGGGAAATCTCTGCAATGGGACACAGATGGGAAAAAAATCTGACAGGGATTATAAGCGTCACTACTTTATCCAAAGTGATAAAAAAAAAAAAAAAAAAAGTTTTGCCTATAGTTCTGCTTTAACCACTTACAGACTGGACCATTTTGCTGGCTTAAGACCAGACCACTTTTTGCGATTCGGCACTGCATCGATTTAACTGACAATTGCGCGGTCATGCAACGTGGCTCCAAAACAAAATTGACTTCCTTTTTTTTCCAAAAAATAGAGCTTTCTTTTGGTGGTATTTGATCACCCCTGCGGTTTTTATTTTTTGCGCTATAAACAAAAATAGAACGACAATTTTGAAAAAAACGCATTATTTTTTACTTTTTGTTATAATAAATATCCCCCAAAAATATATAAAAAAAACATTTTTCCCTCAGTTTAGGCCAATACATATTCTTCTACATATTTTGGGTAAAACAAAATCTCAATAAGCGATTATTGATTGGTTTGCGCAAAAGGTATAGCGTTTACAAAATAGGGGATAGTTTTATGGCATTTTTATTAACAATTTTTTTTTTACTAGTAATGGCAGCGATCAGCGATTTTTATTGAAACTACGACAATATGGCAGACACATCGGACATTTTTGACACATTTTTGGGACCATTGTTGTTTATACAGCAATCACTGCTATACAAATGCACTGATTCCTGTGTAAATGACACTGGCAGTGAAGGGGTTAACCAGTGAGTGGCAGTGTAGGGGTTAAGTGTCCCTAGGGGCGTGTTACTAACTGTTGGGGGCTGGGCTTTCTTTTAGTGAACACTGATCTCTGCTCCAATCACATGGAGCAGAGATCAGCGTCACTTGTTGCTAGGCAGAACGGGGAGATGCTGTTTACAACGGCATCTCCCAGTTCAGCCATCCCGTGAAACGATCGCTGGTATGCCCGCGGCGATCGAGTCTGCGGGACCCGCGACCGGACTCACGGGGGTCATGACCTGCACCGATGGCAGGGCGGCATTTAAAATTGGACGTACCTGTACGCCAATATGCCTGCCCGTACCATTCTGCCGACGTACATCGGCGTGCGTCAGTCAGGAAGTGGTTAAGTCTCTGTTCACACCTGTGCAACTTGGATTATCTTTTTTTTTTTCTATGGGACCTATTCCTGCATGTGCATGAATGCCCAGATACGTTTTTTTTTTTTTTTTGATGTGTCAATACTCATCCTCATAAACTTGAATGAGAGTGCATGAAAAATGGATAAAGAAACTTTTTAAAAATGCATGAAAATGCAGATGCAAAAGGGTTATCCTAACTTAAAAATGGATAGCACTAAGAAGATGCAAAAGGTATTTCTAACAGAATAACACATTGTAAACAAAGCCTTAACACTATAAGGGCAAGTTTAAGTAAAAAAAAAAAAGAGTAAAAGACAGGTCAAATACGTTTCCTGTAGTCAGTTTTCGAAAAAATTGATAACTATAGAAAAACATTTGAAGACATTTTATGGCAGGTGTTCTTCAAATGCATTCTATTAGACTTATATTTTCAACTGTCAGATCATACATTTAATTTCTACAAAATTACAAAGATCCTGAAATTGTCTTGAAATTGAAAATTTAGCTTTAAATGGTGCAATGATTAAGCATAAATACAGTTGTGCTCAAAAGTTTGCATACCCTGGCAGAAATTGTGAAATTGTCGCATTAATATTGAAAATATGACTGATCATGCAAAAAAACTGTATTTTATTTAAGGATAGCAATCACATGAAGCTATTTATTATCACATAGTTTTTTGGATCCTTTTTAAATCATAATGATAACAGAAATCACCCAAATGGCCCTGATAAAAAGTTTATATACCCTGGAATATTTGGCCTTGGTACAGACACAGAAGGTGACACACACACATGACAATTAAAGGTTCATTTCCCACATTTGTGGCTTTTTAAATCACAGTTAATGTCTGTGTATAAATAGTCAATGAGTTTGTTAGCTCTTACATTAAGCAGGTCAAACACTGAGCCATGAGGAGGTAGAAAATGAAAGTCAAAAATCTGCGTAACAAGGTAATGCAACTTTACAAAGATGGAAAAGAATATAAAAAGATATCCAAAGCCTTGAATGTGCCCGCCAGTACTGTTCAATCATTTAATAATAAGTGGAAAATTTGGGGATCTCTTGATACCAAGCCATGGTCAGGTAGATCAAGAAAGATTTCAGCCACAACTGCCACAGGAACTGTTCGAGATACAATGAAAAACCCATAGGTAACCTCAGGAGAAATACAGGCTGCTCTGGAAAAATATGGTTTGGTTGTTTTTAATTAGCACAATGTGATGATACTTGAACAAAAGAGCTGAATGGCCAAGTTGCCAGAAAGAAGCCTTTACTGTACAAGTTCCACAAAAAACCTTGCTACAATATGCCCAACAACACCTTGACATGCCTCATTGGCTTATTTGTGGTATTGGCGCAGTAAAGGCTTCCTTCTGGCAGCTCAACCATGCAGCTCTTTTCGTTCTCCTTTTTTGTGGTCCTTAAAAACAACCATACCGTCTTATTGGAGAACAGCCTGTATTTCTCCTGTGGGTTTTTCTTTATATCCTGAGCAATTATTCTGCAAATTGTGGCTGCAATCTTTCTTGGTCTACCTGACCTTGGCTTGGTATCAAAAGAGTCCCTAATTTTACACTTCAAACAGTGATCAAACAGTACTGACTGGCATATTCAAGGCTTTGGATATCTTTTTTATACCCTTTTTTATACCCTTTTCCATCTTTGTAAAGAATCATTACCTTGTTATGCAGGTCTTTTGACTGTTCTTTTCTACCTCTTCATGGCTCAGTGTCTAGCCTGCTTAGTGCATCCATGCGAGAGCTAACAAACTAATTGACTATTTATACACAGACACGAATTATGATTTAAAAAGAGGCAAATGTGGAAAATGAACCTTTAACCACTTAAGCCCCGGACCAATTTGCAGCCAAAGGACCAAGCCCCTTTTTGCGATTCGGCACTGACAATTGCATGGTCGTGCAACATGGCTCCCAAACAAAATTGGCGTCCTTTTTTCCCCACAAATATAGCTTTCTTTTGGTGGTATTTGATCATCTCTGTGGTTTTTATTTTTTGCCCTATAAACAAAAACAGAGCGACAATTTTTAAAAAAATTCTATATTTTTTACTTTTTGCTATAATAAATATCCCCAAAAAATATATAAAAAAACTTTTTTTTTTTCCTCGGTTTCGGCCGATACGTATTCTTCTACATATTTTTGGTAAAAAAAAAAAATCACAATTAGCGATTATTGATTGGTTTGCGCAAAAGTTATAGCGTTTACAAAATAGTGGATAGTTTTATGGCATTTTTATTAATATTCTTTTTTTACTAGTAATGACGGCGATCAGCGATTTTTATTGTGACTGCAACATTATGGCGGACACATCGGACATTTTTTACACATTTTTGGGACCATTGTCATTTATACAGCAATCAGTGCTATTATATTATATTAAATGCACTGAATCCTGTGTAAATGACACTGACAGTGAAGGAGTTAACCATGAGGGGGCAGTGTAGGGGTTATGTATGACGTTATGTGTTTTTTTTATTGTAGGGGGCGTGGCCTGGCATGTGATGTATCGGATCGTCTTTCCCTATAAAAGGGAACAGACAATCGGTGACAGCCACAGTAGGAAGCACGGGAAGAGGTGTGTTTACACAGACCTCTCCTCGTTCTTCAGCTCTGTGACCCGATCACACACCAGCGGTGATCAGGTCCGCTGGTCCCGCGGCCACGGTCACGGAGCTCAGGACCGGGTCAGGAGTGCACCGGGGGCAGCGCGCTCCCGACCCACGGCTGGGCACTTAAAGAGCAACATACCGGTACATGATTGTGCCCAGCCGTGCCATTCTGCCGACATATATGGGCAGGAGGCGGTCCTTAAGTGGTTAATTGCCATTTTAACCTGTGTGTGCACCACCTTCTGTGTCTGTACCAAGGCCAAACATTCCAGGGTATGTAAACTTTTTATCAGGGTCAATTGGGTGATTTTTATTATCATTATAATTTAAAAGGGATCCAAAAAATTATATGATAATAAATGGCTTTATGTGATTGATATCCTTAAATAAAAGACAGTTTATTGGCATGATCAGTCATATTTTCTAAATTAATGCCAAAATTTCATAATTTCTGCCAGGGTATGCAATATTTTGAGCACGACTATATGTAAATATGCGTGCATACAAGCAACATAACCATTTGTTAGAATCTGAATCTTCATCTTTAAAGTGTTACTAAACCCAGGACCCTGCATTAACTATATCTGGTCTCCCACAGTACATAGAACATAGAAATGCAATTATTTTAGTAATGATAAACTGCTAAATACCTTTTCTCATCAGCAGTATATAACAGTCTTGTGACTTATATCAGTGTCTGGTTAAAGCTTGTAGGAGGAGTTTTCATTCTCTAACTGTCCTATGAGGCTACATGACCCCTGACCCTCTGTCTGGACAGTACTGATTTGCCCTGTGCTCATCACATTCACCCTCCCAAGAAATAAAAAAAAACTCTCTAGCAATAAACACAAGCCTGAGCACGTGCAGAGTGCCCCCAACGCTCTGTACTATTAGGAGATGGATTGGGGACTGTGGAAGAAGCGGAGGATCAGATCAAACAGCATTTTTTTCACAATGCAGAGAATTAATCCCCTTAGGTTCCACAGTGAGTATAACAAGCATGCTTTACTACATATACAAACTGATTACTGTTGTGGGTTTAGTAAAGCTCCATACACACTATCAGTTTTTCTGCTGAGTTTTTCCTTTAGATTTACCAAAACCATAAAATATATAATATTAAGTTCTTATAAAAGCATAGTTTATCTCATAGGGATAGGTGCGTGTGCTGTTATTCACTTTTATACTCTCTTTTTTGCAACAGAAATACCAACCAAGTTGGGTTCTAAGGTCCCCATGAAGGGGATGATAACCAATATACTCTGAGATGCCGGATAAGGATACGATTATAAACATTCAAATGAATAGTTTCAGATTACTACAATTGTTTAATCGGTAACATTTTCTCTTTAGGTAAGCTATTTAAACAGTAGAAAAAGTAATCCTATTCCAAGCATCTCCTATTAGTTCACCTTTAATAACGGCCTGCAAGCTCGCACAAACTTGCCACGCAGTGGCAATAAATCATTTCTTTGAATGTTTTTCTTAGTTCTTGGCTGCGCAGAGCATAAATAAAAGGATCAATGACCGAATTGCACATGATAAGAATAAGATAAACATTGAAGTGTGACATGAAACATACACAATAAGGGTTGTGGGGACAAGAGATATAGAAAATTAAATGCAGAAAGAAAGGAGCCCAACAGACTACGAAAACTCCCAGCAAGATAGTTAGTGTGATCGCTCCTTTCATGTTGGCTCCTTGGCGTATGGTGTCAGTCCTTGGCAGAACTGCAATCCTTTTCATATGTAATCTGGCCAGCATGAACATGTGCACATACAGAGATGCCATAAGAGCAAGCATAGTGAAGATTATACTGATTAGGCAAATGATGACCACATTGCTATCATAATACACAATAAACAACACACCGGAGATCGAACATGTTGTCCAAATACATGTGATTATTATAAATGTTCGCTTCACTGTAATGATATTGTGATACTGAAGAGCATAGAAAATAGTAAAGTACCTGTCCACTGCTATAGACAACAGACTGCATATAGATGCGAGCAGGGAGCTGCAGATAATTGAATCTAGTATATTGTCAATATTCTCAATGAGGTGATGTGCCTTCTTATCTGTGTGGCTGGACAGAGTAATCACAACAGTCTCAAATCCATTGGATAAGCTCACAAGCATGTCGGCTACAGCCAAGCTGCAGATAAAGAAATACATAGGAGAATGCAGGTTCTTGTTTCGAGATATAGCTGCCACCACCAGAATATTTTCCAATAGGCTTACAACGCTCAAAATTACGAACACTTCGGGTTTCACAAACAGTTGTTCATAGCAACCTCCGGAGGGATGGTTCTTTTCAATGCTCTCATTGGCTCCAATGTGCAAACCATAACTGTGATTTCGCAAGTGCATTAAATGCAGCCAGTGGTGATGATGGCGATGATGTGTTAAATTCATATTGTATGCTCATTCACTGGATACGATAAATGCTTTGCTTCGGAAACAGTTAGACTGCTAGTGATGTTTAACTTTTTATTTTTGTATAATTCCAGATGGAAATATTTCTGATTATACATCCAGGTTCTGATCCTCAGTAACTTCTGTCCCTTGTCTCATCCATCCATCCATCCATCTCTGTTTCACCTTCTCTCAATATTCTCTTTTCACCCTGAAGATGTTGGTCTTCTGTGAGATTAATTGTTGGACTTCTGTGCAATTATTTGCAATTATTGCTCTCCTTTGCAATCATTCACTCCATTACGTATGAAGTATGCCTGTTCTGAACAGCAGATTTCAGTTACACAGCCTATACCAGCTGATGATTTTATACAGTGTGCAAAACAGAATGAAAAGACTCGCTCCCTCCTCTGTTTTGACTGCTAGCCAATCAGCACGAAGAGAAGCGTGTGTCAGAGTGGTAATTATTCGGCAATCACAGCAGAAATCCCAATCCATTTTATGCTGTAGTATTTTCTGTAATACATGACCTAAGGCACACATATATTGGGAGAAAATAACTCTTACCTTTTATTATCTCTCATAACAGTCTGTTTAGCACTGCACAGGGTGAATTGAACGATTAATTATAAGGTTTTTTTTTTTCAATAAAAAGATTTAGCTGGAGAAATTTTTAAAGTATACATTGCGTATATACAATATGATCGTACAGAAAGGTACAAGGATCATTACATCAAAACAGAAATTAACCAATGGGACAATAAGCAGCTAATTTACATTATTTAAATTGAATAAATACACTACGACAACATATTTGGTTAATAAAATAATTGTATTTATTTTAATGGCCGCGGCTTATTTATTGGTTTACCAAATTCAAAATAATTCTTCTTAAACCACTCTATAATTAATTCATCAGAATTCATCAATAACTTTTTTCATCATAAATACCAATATCAAACTGAACAACTCAGCTTTTATAGCTGGAGTTGTATAACAATCATAAATTTAATAAGAACTTGTCTCCACAAAGGCAGGAGCCATAACAAGCCTCCTGCCTATCCCCAACCTGTGGCCCGTTCAGTTATTGTCTGGAAATTCAAATTCACTATATCCAGGCCTATATCCGACAGATGAATGCCATCCCTCCGATACAGCCCTGGAAAACCTCTTTATAAATCTATATGTCTAAAAGACATACCAAAACCTAATGACATAAACTTTTCTATTATTCTATTAATATGTTTCCTTACTTTGTCAAAAACTGAAAACATATAATTTTGTAACCAAACTAATCGAGGAATAATCTCTGAGAAGGCAATAACAGTCCTGGGAAAAGCCGACTTTAGTTCTTGGATAGGCTTATGCAATTCGTTTTGTAACGAATTGAAATTCGGCCAAATTTTGCATCTTTCGGACATTCGGATGCATCCGAATGTCCGAATAAAAAAATAACGAATTACAACGAATACAAAAGAAATATAACGAATAAATTCAAATGAATTCGACATGATTCGGTAATTCTTTAAAGATCTAATGAAACAAAAGGTCAGCTCAAAGTAAATCTTATAGTCCAATCAGCTAATTAGTTTTGTGCCGGAGGATGGATTACTGGCAAAGTGCATTCCTGAGAACTGAGTGAGAAGGGTGTTGTATTGTATTCGAGCCAAAGAGAAGAGACGTTGTCATTGTGTGTGTTAAAAAATTCAATAAACAAACGACTTTCCAAACTACGAATCATTATCATGTCTATACATACATAAATAGCGAATTTCAACGAATACGAATTAATGAATTAGACACTCGAAATGATGTATTTTACGAATGACAATGAACCGAAACTAAACAAAATTTTCCGTTGTGCACAAGTCTATTCTTGGATGGTTGATCTAATTTTAAACAATATATTCAGTGTTTTTAGCTTGCCAATATATATACATATCACTAAATAGCACAGACATCTTCAAAAATTCTACACATTACTCAACTTGATTAACATTCAGACCAAGAAACATAGATTATCATGTGTACGTAGCCTTTCTACAAACTTATGTTTATCTTTGAAAATCTAAGGGAGTGTCCAGAGAGAAAACAGGGAAAGAACCCAACACCCAGAGATCAACAAATGGCAGCTATAGGCCTGATATTCCTCCATGCTTTTATCCAGACCTGTTGCCGCCATCTGTCTTTCTCGAGACCCCAAATTTTTCCTACCTCACCAAGAAATTCACACACCACCAATGGAACAGGAAGGACTTTTTCGCAAAGGGATACGTGACACTGTGCATTCCAGGTGTAATATCAGACTACTAAGCTGACTAGAAAAAGAGTGTCCAAATAAAATCCCTTGCGATTCTGCAATTCTCCTTACACCCACTCAGCATAAGACATGCTAGGTAAGAATTTTCAAAGCCCTCCCCACCTTTTTATAGACTTCTATATTGAAAGGGCACTGAAGCAAGAAGTGGTCCATGGTTTCCACTTCACCCTGACATTCTGCTCTTGGACAACCACGATTGTCCAAATAGCAGCACTTCGCCTTCCCCCTCACATAGAGCTTACTGTGGAAAGCAAGCCAGGCCTGGTCCCTAAATTTCAAGGGAATCTGCTCAGAATTTATTAAACGTAAATCCTCCCTCATAATATGACCTGGGCCATCCCTTAAGGCCAGTGGCACATGAAAGTCAGTACCCATGATCTTCTCACCCAAGAGTCTCCTAAGGAGGAACCTGATATCCTTCGTTGTCACATGCCACTGTCTAAGAATTTTCAGGCATGGGACAACATAAGCTTGGAGCTTACATGCTTGATCCTTAGGCTTTTCACTGGCTGTCACTCTCCTAACAGCCCAGAAAAGGTCTAAACCAGATCTTGAAAATACCTACCCATCCTACCCTATCTGCTAGCATGTTACCAAAATTATGTTTCAAAGATATCAGAGAGAAGAACACAACTGGGTTGACCATCCCTAGGCTCCCCTTCTGCCTAGATAGGTAAGTCACATTCCGCTTCACAAGATTCAGCCTGTTCCCCCCATAATAATAATAATAATAACTATAAATCCTGGTATAGCAGGACTTTGGCAAGATGCAAACAAAGCTGACATACAGAAAGATAGGAATCAGGTAGGTCTTAATCAAGTCCACCCTTTCCCTCAAGGAGACCCACCACCCTTTCCAGCTTTTCACCTTGACACCAGCATCATTCAGCCTGGCTTCCCAATTCGACTTACTGTAATCATCAGAGCCAAACTTGATGACTAATACTTTCACTTTCTGCTGAGGTCTCAGAAAGGTGCCTGGAAGTGCAAAACTCTCACCTCCCTCGCTCATCCATAAAACTTCACTTTTATCATGGTTGATCTTGGAGCCTGATGCCTCGGAATACTGCTCTATAACTGAGACCACCTCCTGTACCTCCTCAGTCCCAGAGATAAAGACAGAAACATCATCAGCATAGGCTACAACCTTCAAGGGCAGCTCACCAGTAATGTCCACTGGCACCCTGCACAATGGTCCGCTCTCTAGCCTTCTGACGAAAAGGACGATTGCGAACATGTATAGCAAAGGGCTCAGCGGACACCTGTGGCACCCCCCGATCCAACCCTGAAGGGCCACCCAACCGTTAACAAGCATGAAGATCTCAACCTCGCTGTATAATGTCTTAAGCCATCCAATAAACCCACCCTCCAGGCCATACTTGTCAAGGAGAAGCCAAAGGTACTCCTGATTGACATGCTCAAAAACTTCGCCTGGTCCAATGCCAGTAAATACTTTCCCCAGCCTTCAGCCCTGCAATGTTCCAGAGCCTCCCGGACAGCTAACTGCTGATAAAGTGCTCCTGCCCTGGACCGAACAGTGCTGCTGACAAGAAAGCAATCTGTCTGCTACTGATGACAAGCACCAGAAAATTATCTTCACCAGAATCTTTCTATCGAGATTAAGAAAGCTAATTGGGCGCCAGTTCTCAATCATCAAGATGTCCTTACCTTTTGACAACAGAATCACAGCAGATTGTCCCATGGAGGGAGGGTGCAAACCCTCTTGCAGACAGCCATAAAATACCTCCAAAAGATAAGGTACCAAGCTGGATTTGAAAGTCTTATAAAATTCAGCCATCTATCCGTCTGGCCCAGGTGTTTTCTACCTCTTCTGCTATGATTTTCCCCGTCAAACTTGCCAGTGGAATGTGGAATGTTATTTCTCAGACCTGGTGTAGAATACAGCAAACTTGACATCTTTGCTCGATTGAGGTACTTCTCCCCCAGAAGATCCACATAAAAAGACTTTGAGACCTCCATAATCCCTGACCTGGATTTCGTTAAAGAGCCTGTACTATCCCTTAGCCCAACAACCTTCTTAACTACTGTCCTTTGTTTGCAGTTCTGATAAGGGTCAGGCGAGTGATATTTCCCATAGTCCCTTTCAAGAACCAAAGAAGCGTGCTGGTCATGCTGATACTTCCTAAGTTTCACCTCAGAGATTGCACCCGAATCTCCACCATTCGAGACAAGGCAATCAAGTTTTCTCTGCAGCTGCTGGTAGGCAATGTACTTACCAAGCTGTTTCCTTTTTCCTAAGGCCTTGAAAAACCCACTAATCCAGCTTTTGGCAAGCTCCTACCCCTCCGACTTACTGCTGCAGAAATCCAGGATGGTTACCTGAGCCTGAAAAAAAATCTTCAAAAATAGGATTTTTTGTACTCGCCGTAAAATCCTTTTCTCTGTAATTCACCGACTGACACAGCTCCTCTCTTAGCCATTGGGTTGTTACTCCACCTTTAGGAGAAGACTAGGCATAACATGTTATGAAAAACACAGAACTTTAAATTCCGCCCAAGGGGCAGTCCCTTAGGTAACAACCCCCCAGCCTGCCATGCAGCCTCAATCAACAAGCAGTTTACATAAAGAAAAATAGGAGGGGCAGGTGATGTGTCAGTCAGTGAATTACAGAGAAAAGGATATTACGGTGAGTACAAAAAATCCTATTTTCTCTTATATTCACCGACTGACACAGCTCCTCTTAGCCATTGGGACGTCCCCAAGCAGTGCCAAAACGAGGGGTGAGAAAACAGAATAAAAACTTCATCCACCATGGCAAGTGGGAACTAGTATAAACTTTACCCACAAAAACAACAGTGTGTGGAAAAACAACCACAAACACAGGGTGCTCCTCAACAGAGAGACACTACCCTCAAACCTCTTTAAAACTGCGGTAACAAATGCAACAGTGCATTCATTTAAAGGTACTGTGTTTTTACCCAAAAAAACAGGAAAAAAGGAAAAATTGTATATGCAATTGCAACTATACAGCCGCCTGCAAAACTTTACGGCCAAAACAGGCATCAGCCGATGCACTGACATCTACCTTGTAGAATTTTGTGAAGGTGTGAACAGATGACCAGGTTGCCACTTTACACATTTGAGCGACAGACGCTTGATGTCGGAAGTCCCAAGACGTTCCGATTGCCCTCCTGGAGTTGGCCACGACCAGAAAGGGGGGCACCTGCCCCTTCAAGGCGTAGGCTTGTACTACAATCTGTCTGATCCACCTGGATATGGTGGCCGACGAGACCGCCCTGCCTTTCTTTGGACCAGCCACCGAACCAAACAAAGAGTCTGACTTATGGAAGGGAGCCGTGGTAGACAAATACACCCTCAGAGCCCAAACCACGTCCTGGGAATGGAGGGCCACCTCCTTAGGATGTGTCGGCTTAGGACACAGAGATGGTAACACAATGTCTTCATTGATGTGAAACACCGAGACCACCTTCGGCAGAAAAGCAGGTTGTGGATGCAACACCGCCTTATCCTTGTTGATAACCAGATAGGGCGACTTGCAGGTCAAGGCCGCCAGTTTCAAAACCTTCCTGGCCGATGTGATGACCAGTAGAAAGACCACTTTCTGGGAAAGAGTCAACTGAGGGATCTCTCTGATATTTTCAAATGGCAGTTTTTGCAGCGCCGACAACACCAGATTCAGATCAGATTCAGGTAACGGTGGACACACCGGAGGAACTACATGACGGACCCTTTGGACAAAAGTGCTCACTAGAGAGTGAGATGCCAGGGGTCGCTGAAAAAAGACAGCCAAAGCTGAAATTTGTCCTTTATTGGTGCTCAAAGCCAATTTCTGGTCTACTCCTTGCTGAAGAAACAGCAGGATCCTGGATATAGAAAAAGAGCGCGGATGCCATCCTTTCTTCTCACACATGGAGATGTAGGCCTTCCAGGTATGATGATATATCTTCTGAAAAGAAGACTTCCATACTCTCAGCATAGTTGGGATCACTGAGTCCGAAAGACCTCGGCTCCTCAACACCTGGCTCTCAATAGCCTTGCCGTTAAAACCAGCGATGGTAAAGCAGGATGGAGAATCGGACCTTCAGACAGAAGGTCTTCTCGTAACTGCAGTCACTAGGGGGCGTCTGCCACCAGGTGCACCAGGTCTGCGTACCAAGGATGCTGGGGCCAATCTGGGGCAATCAGAATTACTGGAATTCCCTCTGCCTCCACTCTGCGGAGCAGATGTGTTAACAGCTTCAGTGTAGGAAAGGCATAGATCAGCTGGTACTGATACCACAGAGCCACCAGCGCATCTGACGCGTCTGCCCATGGATCTCTTGTCCTGGACATAAATCTCTGCACCTTCCGATTGAGACGGGAGGCCAGAAGATCCACGTCTGGTGTGCCCCACCGCAGGCACAGTAGCCTGAACACCTCCGGATGCAACGCCCATTCTCCTGGGTCCAGCATCTGGCGACTTAGATAGTCCACCTGCCAGTTATCCACTCCCAGGATGTAAATGGCCGACAGGGCCGGTATGTGTCGCTCTGCCCACCGAAGTATGTGAGCGACCTCCCGTGTGGCGGCCAAGCTTCTTGTTCTTCCTTAGTGATTGACGTATGCCACAGCCGTGGCGTTGTCTAACTGGATCCTGATCGGATGCCCTTGAAGTCTTATCGACCATGTGGAGTGGCATAGCCTGATCGCTCTCAGTTCAAGCAGATTGGTCAGCAACTTGGATTCCTCCGTGGACCAGAGGCCCTGGGTCGACTGAACTCCCATTACTTCACCGCAGCCGGATAGGCTGGCGTCTGTTGTGATCACCATCCATTTCAGAGGTAGGAACGACTTCCTGTACTGAAGTACCGGGGACCTCAGCCACCAGATCAGGGAATCCCTGGCTAACTGGCTCACCTGAATCTGTAGATCCAGGGACAACAGAGATTTGTCCCATTTTGGCAAAATCTCCTTCTGCAGGACTCTGGTGTGGAACTGGGCATATGGTACTGCCTCGAAGGCGGCCACCATGAGTCCCAGGACTCCCATGCAGAAGCGTAGCGCCGACCACTTGCTGTTCATCAGCAGTTTTACCGCGGCTCTGAGAGTCTGCAGCTTGCCTGAAGGGAGAAACACTCTCGCTTCCATGAAGTCCAGCAGCAGGCCTAGGTACTCCAAACGCTGAGTCAGTATGATCACTGACTTTTTTAGATTCAGCAGCCACCCAAATTCCTGCAGGGTCTGCATGGTGATCGCCTCACCCTCCTCTAACTCTGAGGCAGAAGATGCTCTCAGGAGGAGATCGTCTAGGTATCCCATGATCGCAACCCCACATTGACGTAGCAACGCCAAAACAGGAGCCAATGCCTTGGTAAAGACTCGGGAGGCTGATGCCAAACCAAAAGGGAGAGCCACAAACTGGTAGTGGGCTTCCCCGACTGCAAATCGCAGAAACTTCTGATGCTGGAGGCACGTGGGTATGTGCAGGTATGCATCCTGGATGTTAAGGAAGCCAGGGAGTCCCCTTGATGGAGTGCAGCGACTACTGAGCGAACTGATTCCATTCTGAACCTCTGTACTTTCACAAAGTAATTGAGGGCTTTTAGATCTCCAACTCCCCTTTCTCCAAATCCCCTTTCCATTGGGGTCCCCCAAGGTTCTGTCCTTGGACCTCTACTATTCTCGATCTACACGTCCTCCCTGGGTCAGCTGATAGCCTCCCATGGATTTCACTACCATTTATATGCTGATGACACCCAAATCTATCTCTCTGCCCCCCAGCTCACCCCATCAATCTCCTCACCCATCACTGATCTACTAACAGACATATCAGCCTGGATGTCACATGACTTCCTCAAACTTAATCTATCTAAAACCGAGCTCTTAATATTTTCTCCCCCACGTGCCCCTTCGCCTGACTTCTCTGTCAAGATCAATGGCACATCTATCAGTCCGTCGCCACATGCCAGGATGCTAGGGGTAACCTTAGACTCCGAACTGTCCTTTCAGGCCCACATACAAGCCCTGTCCAAATCATGCCGCCTTAGCCTCCGCAACATTTCCAGAATACGCCCATTTTTAACTAATGACACCACCAAGCTTCTAATTCACTCCCTGATCATCTCTCACCTCGACTACTGCAACTCCCTCCTCGTTGGATTACCTTTACATAGACTATCCCCCTTTCAGTCCATAATGAATGCCGCTGCCAGACTCATCCACCTTACCAGCCATTCAGTGTCCTCCACCCCTCTCTGCCAATCTCTGCACTGGCTTCCACTCACCCAACGAATAAAATTCAAAGTACTAACAATAATTTACAAAGCCATCCATAACTCTGCCCCTAGTTACATCACTAACCTAGCTTCAAAATACCAACCAAGCCGCTCTCTTCGGTCATCCCAAGACCTCCTGCTCTCTAGCTCCCTTGTCACCTTCTCCCATGCTCACCTCCAGGATTTCTCCAGAGCTTCTCCCAAAAACCATCCTTTGGAACTCCCTACCCCAATCTGTCCGACTGTCTCCTAATCTATTCATCTTTAGATAATCCCTGAAAACCTTTCTGTTCAAAGAAGCATATCCTGCTTCTAACTAACACTGTTTTACTTCCTCCATCAGCTCATCCCCCCCACAGCTATTACCTTTTGTATCAATTGCCCCTTCCTTTTTAGATTTTTTAGCTCTAACTAGCAGGGCCCTCTGATTCCTCTTGTACCAAATTGTAATGTAACTGTAATGTCTGCCCTCATGTTGTAAAGTGCTGAGCAAACTGTTGGCGCTATATAAAACCTGTATAATAATAATAATAATAATAATAATAATAATAATAATAATAATAATAAATCCAAGATTTGACATACCCCTTCCTTCTTGGGGACTACATACAGGTTTGAGTAGAACCCCTGGAAATGTTCCGATCACTCCACGACTCAGCAGGTCCCTTACCGCCCCCAAGAGGGCTTCCCAGCGAGCCGGGAGTACGGGTATGCAGGAGGGGAAGAATCTGTTTTGCAGCAAAGAGAAGAACTCTATCTTGTAGCTGGAGGAAATCAGATCATAGACCCATTGGTCAGACAGCTGAGAGGTTCACCAGGCTGCAAACTCCCGAAGGTGACCCCCCCACCCGTGTTGCGGGTGGGGGGAGCACTTTTGCTCTTAGGCTTGTTATGCTTGCAGTTCCAGGGATGCTTTGATACTTCAGTGGTCGTCCTGTCGGGCTGGGAACGTTCGGTCAAAGCTCCGGGCGGACGAAAAAGCTGCTTGTGACCGGAAAATGAGGGCCCTTGCTAGGGATGAGCCGAACACCCCCCGGTTCGGTTCGCACCAGAACTTGCGAACGACCCCCGCGTTCGGTACGAACGTTAGAACCCCATTGAAGTCTATGGGACTCGAACGTTCGAAATGGAAAGTGCTAATTTTAAAGGCTAATATGCAAGATAGTGTCCTAAAAAGGGTTTAGGGACCTGCCTCCTGCCTCAGGGGACATGGGTCACTGCAAAAAAAAGTTTTAAAAACGGCCGTTTTGGCGGGAGCACTGATTTTAATGACGATTAAAGTGAAAAAAAAAAGGTGAAATATTCCTTTAAATATGGTGCCTGGGGGGTGTCTGTAGTATGCCTGTGAAATGCCACGTGTTTCCCGTGTTTAGAACAGTCCCTGCACAAAATGACATTAAACGGAAATAACACCATTTAAAACTGCTTGCGGTTTTAATGTTATATCTGGTTCCTGCAATATGGTTGAAAATCATTGAGAAACATGGCATGGGTAGCCCTCCCTGCCCATTACCAGCCTATTTGGGTCTTGTACGCATATTAAGGGGAACCCCGTACCCATATCAAAAAAAGGAAATGCGTGTGGCCCCAGGCCCTATATACTCAGAACAGCAGTATACAGGCGGTGCAAACAAGACAGGGACTGTGTAGGTTTGTTGTGTTAAGTTGAATCTGTTTGTCATTTTCAACCGGTACATTTTTAAAGTGTAGCTCCAGTCAAAAAAACGATTTTTAAGCTTTTTGGAAAACATAGGGAAGGGTTATCACCCCTGTATAATTTGTTTTGCCATCCGTCTTTTTTCATCTCACTTGCTGCTGTCTCCTTGCGTTTGCAAGTAGGAGATGTTTGTAAGTTGGATGTTTGAAAGTAGGGGCCTGCCCTATATTATAGCGGTATGTACTGGGTACAGAGCACGCAGACAGCACGCACTATCTCCTAACACTACTGACTGCAAGCTCTATTATTAACCACTTGACCACTGGGCACTTAAACACCCTTAATAACCAGACCAATTTTCAGCTTTCGGTGCCCTCACATTTTGAATGACAATTACTCAGTCATGCAACACTGGACCTATAGGAAATGTTTGTCCTTTTTTCACACAAATAGAGCTTTCTTTTGGTGGTATTTAATCACCTCTCAGTTTTTTTATTTTTTGTGCTATAAAAGAAAAAAGACCGAAAATTCTGCTAAAAAATGAATTTTTCTTCGTTTCTGTTATAAAATTTAGCAGATTAGTAATTTTTTCTTCATAAATTTTGGCCAAAATTCATACTACTACATATCTTTGGTAAAAAATAAGTACAAATTGGTGGATATTATTTGGTCTTTGTGAAAGTTATAGAGTCCACAAGCTATGGTGCCAATATCTGAAAATTGATCACACCTGAAGTACTGACAGCCTATTTCCTTTTTTTTTTTTCACAAAATTGTCATATTATCAGGTTATTTCTCACACACAGCATATGCATACCACAAATTACACCCCAAAACACATTCTGCTATTACTCCCGAGTACGGCGATACCACATGTGTGAGACTTTTACACAGCGTGGCCACATACAGAGGCCCAACATGCAGGGAGCGCCATCAGGCGTTCTGGAGCACCCAGGCCAATTCTGACATTTCTCTCCTACATGTAAAAATCATCATTTATTTGCTAGAAAATTACAGAGAACCCCAAAACATTATATATATATTTTTTTTTAGCAAAGACCCTGGAGAATACAATGGTGGTCGTTGCAAATTTTTATCTCACACGGTATTTGCACAGCAATTTTTCAAACGCGTTTTTTTGGGGGAAAAAACAGTTTTGTGCTTAAAAAACAAACAAAAAAAACAGTAAAGTTAGCCCAATGTTTTCATAAAGTGAAAGATGAAGTTATGCTGAGTAAATAGATATCAAACATGTCACTCTTCAAAATTGCACATGCCCGTGGAATGGCGCCAAACGTCGCTACTTAAAAAATCCCCATAGGCGACGCTTTAAATTTTTTTTTACTGGTTACATGTTTTGAGTTGCAGAGGAGGTCTAGGACTAGAATTATTGCTCTCGCTCTAACATTCTCGGCGATACCTCACATGTGTGGCACATGCAAGCACATGGGGACATGGGCGCTTTAATTTTTATTTTATTTTTTTATTGTTCATTTTACTTTATTTATTTTAGTTTGACATTTTTTTCCCCAAAAATATATTTTTGATCACTTTTATTCCTATTACAAGAAATGTAAACATCCCTTGTAATAGGAATATGGGGTGACAGGTCCTCTTTACAGTGAAATCTGGGGGGTCAATATGACCCCACATCTCACCTCTAGGCTGGGAAGCCTGAAATAAAAAATAAAAAAAAGATTCTGGCTTTGATCGTACTGGCGAGTTGGTAGAAGCACCGGAGGGCGGTGAGGGGTGGGGGGCGTCTATGGCTGGGTATTTCAGGGTATCACCGAGTATGGCTGGGTATCTCCGAGTATGGCTGGGTATGGCAATTTATGGCAGGGTATTACAGAGTATTGGCGGGGTATTGGCGGGGTACTACAGAGTAATAGCAGGGTACTGCAGAGTATTGGGGGGTACTACAGAGTAATGGCAGGGTACTGCAGAGTATTGGGGGTACTGCAGAGTAATGGCGGGTACTGCAGAGTAATGGTGGGTACTGCAGAGTATTGGGGGGTACTGCAGAGTAATGGGGGTTACTGCAGAGTAATGGGGGGTACTGCAGAGTAATGGCAGGGTACTGCAGAGTAATGGGGGGTACTGCAGAGTAATGGCAGGGTACTGCAGAGTAATGGCGGGGTACTGCAGAGTAATGGCGGGTACTGCAGAGTAATGGCGGGTACTGCAGAGTAATGGCGGGTACTGCAGAGTATTGGGGGGTACTGCAGAGTAATGGGGGTTACTGCAGAGTAATGGGGGTTACTGCAGAGTAATGGCAGGGTACTGCAGAGTAATGGGGGGTACTGCAGAGTAATGGCAGGGTACTGCAGAGTAATGGCGGGATACTGCAGAGTAATGGCGGGTACTGCAGAGTAATGGCGGGTACTGCAGAGTATTGGGGGGTACTGCAGAGTAATGGGGGGTACTGCAGAGTAATGGCAGGGTACTGCAGAGTAATGGCAGGGTACTGCACTGCAGAGTAATGGCGGGGTACTGCAGAGTAATGGCGGGGTACTGCAGAGTAATGGCGGGGTACTGCAGAGTAATGGCGGGGTACTGCAGAGTAATGGCAGGGTACTGCAGAGTATGCACTGGTATTGCAGAGTATTGGCAGGGAATTGAGGGGTTAAATTCGGTGAGCAGCGATGTGGGCACTGCAGATGCAGCCCACATCGCTGCTGACACCGATCTCTTTCCCCTCCGCTGTACCGATCGGTACAGAGAGGGGAGGGAGGAACCGGCGTCATAACATGACGCCGGTTTGTTTACAAGTGATCACTCCGTCATTTGACGGAGCGATCACGTGGTAAACGGCCGCTATGAGCGGCCGTTTACCGTGATCCGTGATGCGCCGGGTCCTGTGGACCCGGCGGTCACGGATGCTCTTGAGTGCGCGCCCCAGGGGGCGCGCGAGAGCAGAATTCTGTGAGGCCGTTAATTAACGGCCTCTCAGAGTTAAACAACCGCCCTGAAGCCGTTAATCGGCAATGGGCAGTTGTTAAGTGGTTAAAGCTAGATCACTAGCTATATAGGTGAGGTGAATATAGTGGTCTATACTGCAGTCAGGGCACAGACAACAACCACTACACAGCAGCAAGATAGGAAATCAGCCAAAAACGATTGGTGTGTAACTGTGTTGAAGGTACACAGAACACCCACTGCTT
This sequence comes from Lithobates pipiens, assembly GCF_037356315.1. Taxonomy (NCBI): domain Eukaryota; kingdom Metazoa; phylum Chordata; class Amphibia; order Anura; family Ranidae; genus Lithobates; species Lithobates pipiens. The sequence continues at coordinate 328,417,802 of NW_027507764.1, read as the reverse complement.
CAGATGCTAACTAACACACTACACGAGGCCGCCTCAAAGGCTGCCTTATATAGTGTGGGGCGTGCACTACACAGCCTGAGCTATGATTGGCCACAGGCAGGATGCCTGTGGCCAATCATGGCTCTCCTCGCTGCCGGCGCTGCGATTGGCCAAGCATGCGGGGTCACAGTGCATGCTTGGCCAATCATGGGCCAGCAATGCACTGCGCCACCGCAGTGCATTGTGGTCCGCGCGCGCGTCACTCGAATTTTGACGCGAACGGCCCAAACGTTCGGAATTCGCCGAACGGCCGAACAGCCAATGTTCGAGTCGAACGTACGTTCGACTCGAACACGAAGCTCATCCCTAGCCCTTGCCTATGGCGTGGCTCCTTAGCCTTTCTGGCCTGTGGGAGTAGAGTACTCTTACCACCTGTGACATTTTTAATAATATCCAAAGAGGCTCCAAAGAGCCGGTCGCCAAGGAAGGGAAGATCCGTCAGGGCTTTTTTGGATGCCTGGTCAGCAGACCAGCATTTTAACCAAATCAGACACCTCAGCACCACTGCTGACACTGAAGCCCTGGATAACAGAAGAAGAGTATCCAGGGCTGCGTCATAAACTTACTTAAGGCTAGCACTAGTTGGTCTGCTAGTTCCACGCAGACAGAAGAAGCCTGTTGTTCTCCCGAGTCTGCATCAGAGCTCTCCCCAGAGGACTGGGGGTGGAAGGGGCCGCTTTTTAGTACCTTTGCACCCACACACCGCCTCCATCTTGGCAACTAATGAATTGAGGACCACCGACAAAGCGTCCAGGGGCACTGCACATTCTGCAGGCGAACCGGTTGCAATTGCCTGGATTTTGGGGGAAGAAACACCAGTTTCTGAAGCCATGCTGACCCTACCCTGTCTGCCACTTGATGGGAACTTAGGACAGTGATGGTCCTACCCTCCTAACTGCTGCTGGCTGAGGGGCTCTTTCCCGCAGGACTCACCATCCTGACTGGTTCTGCGCTGTCCAGCTAGTAGTGCTTGTGTTCCTTGTCAGCTGCCAGATGCATAGGAGATCACACTGTGTCATCCAGAGCTGCTGCTTATGGTGCTGAAACCAATGAACAATGTGTTCAGGCTCAAAGAAAATGTCCGCCGAGCATCCAGTATTAGGACATAAAACACAGGGAAAATGGCCGCTGGACTACAGGAAAGCATGCTGCTCCTAGAGACTGACCAAAAAATGTGCTCAGGCTTCAAGAAAATGGCCGCTGAGCATCCAGTATAAAGGCCTAACAACACAATGGCTAAGAGAGGAGCTGTGTCAGTCGGTGAATATAAGAGAAAGATTGTCTTACCTCCTCGTCATTTAGCAGAGCCAAATTCATCCTTCAAATATCCTTTCCTTTAGGTGGCATATCTGAAATATTCAAAATAAGAGGCAGCATAAGGTGATCAGAGAACCCCACCATATGACACTCAGGAGCTGAAAAGGCAGAGTCCCCCTTAAAAAAAATCTATCCTACTCTCACAACTGCCACGCTTAAATGTGTACCCCATGCTGTCAGGCAACGCTTAATATGTGCATCTTCCAGACCTGCTTCCCTGGCTATCGTATTAAGAAATACGCTAGCATATCTCAGGCTGTCAGTGGAGCCTTTCCTGTCTTTGGGCCTAGTGACGGTGTTAAAATCACCTCCAAAGACAACTTGCCGAAATTTAAAAAGGATAGGCTTAATCTTTGTAAAGAGGCATTTCCTCTCCTATCTAGTTTGTGATCCATAAATATTCACAGAGATGTCCAAGACCATATACCTTCCAATCTCTACCTCGATGACCCGCCAACACATTACTATGCCAGTAAAAAGTACTGCAACTCCACTGTAAGGCTCAGCCACAAGAGATCAAAAGGAGGACCCATGCCTCCACTCCCTCTTTGCCAGGTGGACATCGGCAAGGCTATTTAGCTCTTGCAAAAATAATATATCAGCATCCATCTTGCCGAGCAAAAATAAGGCCAAATTACGTGCCCTTACAGATTTTATGTTGGCAACATTATCGGAGTGGGAACTGCCATCAGGATGATTGAGGAAGGCGTTTCTTAGCCTGAGCTCCCTCCCACCTTAGTGGCGACCTTGACTTCTTTAACCACTTGCCGACCGCCGCACGACGATATACGTCGGCAGAATGGCACGGGCAGGCATATGGGCGTATATATAAGTCCCTGCCTGCCCGCGGGTGGGGGGCCCGATCGGGCCCCCCCCCGGTGCCTGCGGCGGTCGGCATTCCTTCGAGAGCGATCCGGGATGAGGGGGCGGCCATTCATTCATGGCCACCCCCTCGCGATCGCTCTCGACGAATGGAAATCCTTCGTGACATCACTTCCTCTCCCTTAATGTAAACACAGGAGAGGAAGTGATGTATTCACTCCTCCGTGTCGGTATTTTTCGTTCCGGCACCGAGGAGAGAGGTTCGGTGAGTTGCACCAACACACCACACATACAGTAGAACATGCCAGGCACACTCACACCCCCCCTTTACCCCCCGATCACCCCCCCCCAATTACCCCTGCCCCCCCAGTCACAGTGACACCAATTGCTTTTTTTTTTTTTTTTTGCATTGGTGTCATTTGTGACTGTAATAACTGTTAGGGCAGTTAGGGTTAGCCCCCTTTAGTTCTAAGGTACCCCCCTAACCCCCCCAATAAAGGTTTAACCCCGTGATCACCCCCCGTCGCCAGTGTCACTAAGGCTGGGTTCACATTGCAGCGGTTTGAGAACGGATGTGATTCGCACCGCACTGCAGTGCAAATCACATCCGATCTCTGTGCGATTCGAGTTCAGCCATACAGATAGTATGGCTGAATTCGTGTCGCACCCGCCGCACCCGCCGCAAACTCGCACGGGACCCTTTTTTTGGTCCGCAGCAGAATCGGATCGCATGGGTGTTCACACCATGCGATCCGAGTTTGCAGATCGCACTGCGATATGCGAACTGATCTGGGGGTGTCATTAACATTTCACTGACACTCCCAGCAGTTCGCATAGGGCAGTGTGAACTGCCGCCGGGAGGCATGCGATGCGGGAACCCGCCGCGGATTCGTGGCGTTCCCGCATCGCTCCAGTGTGAACCCAGCCTAATAAGCGATCATTTTTCTGATCGCTGTATTAGTGTCACAGGTGACGCTAGTTAGGCAGGTAGGTATTTAGGTTCGCCGCAACTTTTTATAGCGCCAGGGACCCCCATATACTACCGCATAAAGCCCCCTGATTGCCCCCTAGTTAACCCTTTCACCAGTGATCACCATATAACTGTTACAGGTGACGCTGGTTGGTTAGTTATTTTTTTATAGTTTTAGGGCACCCGCCATTTATTACCTAGTCTCACTAGTGTACCCCTAAATTTAGGGGTGTCTACTTTCCAAAATGGGGTCATTTGGGGGGGGTTTGTGCCATCTTGGCATTTTATGGCCTTCAAAACTGTAACGCCCTTAGAAAGCCTGAAGGCGGTGCTTGGTTTTCGGGGCCCCGTACGCGGCTAGGCTCCCAAAAAGTCCCACATATGTGGTATCCCCGTACTCAGGAGAAGCAGCAGAATTTATTTTGGGGTGTCATTTCACATATGCCCATGGCATGCGTGAGCAATATATCATTTAGTGACAACTTTGTGAAAAAAAAAAAAAAAAAAAGTTTGTAATTTTCCCGCAACTTGTGGCAAAATATAAAATATTCCATGGACTCAACATGCCTCTCAGCAAATAGCTTGGGGTGTCTACTTTCTAAAATGGGGTCATTTGTGGGGGTTTTGTGCCATCTTGGCATTTTATGGCCTTCAAAACTGTAATAGGTAGTGAGGAGTGAAGTCAAATATTTACGCCCTTAGAAAACCTGAAGGCGGTTCTTGGCTTTCGGGGCCCCGTACGCGGCTAGGCTCCTAAAAAATCCCACACATGTGGTATCTCCGTACTCAGGAGAAGCAGCAGAATTTATTTTGGGGTGTCATTTCACATATGCCCATGGCATGTGTGAGCAATATATCATTTAGTGACAACTTTGTGAAAAAAAAAAAAAAAATTAAAGTTTGTAATTTTCCCGCAACTTGTGGCAAAATTTAAAATATTCCATGGACTCAACATGCCTCTCAGCAAATAGCTTGGGGTGTCTACTTTCTAAAATGAGGTCATTTGTGGGGGTTTTGTGCCATCTTGGCATTTTATGGCCTTCAAAACTGTAATAGGTAGTGAGGAGTGAAGTCAAATATTTACGCCCTTAGAAAACCTGAAGGCGGTTCTTGGCTTTCGGGGCCCCGTACGCGGCTAGGCTCCCAAAAAATCCCACACGTGTGGTATCCCCGTACTCAGGAGAAGTAGCAGAATTTATTTTGGGGTGTCATTTCACATATGCCCATAGCATGTGTGAGCAATATATCATTTAGTGACAACTTTGTGTAAAAAAAAAAAAAAAATTATTTTTTTGTCATTATTCAATCGCTTGAGGCAAAAAAATAAAATATTCGATGGGCTCAACATGCCACTTATCAATTTCCTTAGGGGGTCTACTTTCCAAAATGGGGTCATTTGGGGGGGTTTTGTACTGCCCTGCCATTTTAGCACCTCAAGAACTGAGATAGGCAGTCGTAAACTAAAAGCTGCGTAAATTCCAGAAAACGTACCTTAGTTTGTAGATGTGACAACTTTTGCGCAAACCAATAAATATACAGTTATTGACTTTTTTTTTACCAAAGACATGTGGCTGAATACATTTTGGCCTAAATGTATGACTAAAATTGAATTTATTGGATTTTTCTAATAACAAAAAGTAGAAAATATCATTTTTTTTCAAAATTTGCGGTCTTTTTCCATTTATATCGCAAAAAATAAAAATCGCAGAGGCAATCAAATACCATCAAAAGAAAGCTCTATTTGTGGGAAGAAAAGGACGCAAATTTTGTTTGGGTACAACATTGCATGACCGCGCAATTACCAGTTAAAGCAGCGCAGTGCCAAATTGTAAAAAGACCTCTGGTCATTTACCAGCAAAATGGTCCGGTCTGAAAGTGGTTAAGGAACACTCTACCTCATCCTCCTCCATCTGAGACACGGATTTAGAAGACTCCTCCTCCCCCTCAGATAAGGACCCAAACTTGTTTCCAAGAGGTAGATCATCTACCTCTAAAGATGAAAGAGGGGGCAGAGGTCAGGACTACCTTATTTCTCCTTTTTCCCACATTGATCCACTCTCCCTCCTCCCCTGAAAAATTACCCTGAAAGACCTCATATACATCATTAGCAGTGGCAACTCCCCCCTTCTTCACCTTAGAACCTCCACCTTAGCACCTTACATTGCCTCAGGGAAGACCCAGATGAAACTGCCACCTTAGTTCTGCATGAATCCGCCCCTCAGCCAATCTGGATGACTTAGTTACATTTGGAACACTGGGCACTTGAAACACTGGGGAACAACACACAACAGAAGTAGACAATGACACAGCAGGGAGCACAGACTGGGGAACAAACACAAGAGGGGTCACACCTTCAGATTGGGAAACTGACACCTGGGGCTGCCCTGAGGACTAGCTGAAACAGCTCCACCATACCCTTGCTGCAGCCCACGTTCCTCCTCCTCTATCCTCAGCAGTTATTCATTATTATTATTATGGAGGGCTTCAAGGCAAAGGCTATAAGGGTGACCTAACTTGTTACAGAGATTTCAACAATTATTATTGCAGTCCTTTGCAACATGCCCTGAGCCCTGAGTGATGGTAAATTTCTGCACAGAACATGAGCTTGAAAAATTCAATTTTTCACCACAGCGATTCAGAGGGTCCAGAGGTAGAGAGAGTCAGCGTGAAACATATTCTTTTAAACCCCACTTGGAGATAGCTATGTGTGCGGCGGGTCTCTGCATGGAGTCTGCACACACTGGCCGTCTTGCCTGCTGGTGTTGTTTTTTAGGAGCGATGTTTAGGTGAAAAATCTCTTTTCTCCTTCTACTCACACTTCATCTCTGTTCTGATTGCACTTTATTCTGTCTATGCTCATGGTTACTACTTTTTGTCTCAAGCTACTATACTAGCTTTTATAAACATCACCATTACTATCATTAAAGTTTACCTTCTATATTTTTTTTTTTCTCCCATGCTGGTTGTGCAATCAGCATCAGCTGTTGATAGTTAAAGGGGCCTTTATTATCAGAGCCGCCCTGACTGGTGTCTGCAGACCTTATTGGCAGGACGCCGGCTGGACGGATCTCTCATCCTAATATCTTGTCTGCTGGTGTTTTAGGAGCGATGTTTAGGTGAAAAATCTTTTTTTCTCCTACTACTCACACCTTTTTCTTTGCTGACTGGTAATTCTGTCACTCTCCTTGTCTATCATGGTCTATGTACACCCCTTCATCAATTTTCTTCACTTTTTGTTAACCTGCACACTCATACTTTCTTTCACACTATTACATTATTTTTAATTTTGCACACCATTCACTGTTTACATTCATCTGCATATACTTACTACATAGTATATATTTGCCTTATGGCCAGCACTCTCTCTGTACCCTTTGAGGGTCACTATCAATTTCAAACTACTTTCGCATCACATTATTTTCATCAATCATACATACTTTTAACATTTTGTTTTTAGATATGTTGTTTTCAACAATTGCCACACACTCCATATCTGATACTCTTCAACACTGCTGTATCTTTCTGGTTTTGCCTGATATCGCATCCATGTCTATGCCGCCTCAGTTCCCGGGGAGGGATCTTGCCCATGGCCCACCCTACGCCCACTGCCGCACACTGCACTTTCCATCCGGATTGGTGAGTCTGCCCTGGCCAACCATTTACACGCATTAAATCCCCATTAATTTATTTTTATTTATATGGTTAGTACATTATATTATTTTTTATTCTATTCCATATGAATTTTTTGGTCGCATCAGCTCCTGATGAGTGGGGAGACACCCACGAAACGCGTCGAGATTTTGAAATGATGTCCCAGCTATATCTTATACGGAACTATATTTTATTATGAATTTACTTTTTTAACTATATATTAAATTTATTTTTGTTTTACATCTAGTGGATGCATATCTATTATGTGGATGCACTTGCTGATGTCGGTTTTGCTGTCAAAGGCACTACCATGCCATACTACCCAATTATTTTATTTATTACTACTATGTGCTGCTATATGTGAATACTATATATCATGCTTCTACTGTACTTACGCCTATATACTTTATGAATTTGATCTTTATTATTTTTTATGATCTGTTACTGAACAATCAATAAAAAATAAAAAATTATTATTGTTTTTTTTAATATGGTTAAAATCTACCTCCATTATCCAAGTGCTTAATTTTAAAGTCCCAAACTTCCTCTATTACGTACTGATTACCGGGATGGAGGCACATACTTGTGCTTCATTTAAAGTCCCAAAATTCCCCTCCTTTTTTGCATATTCTAGAGGGTAGCATTGGGGGCATTAGTGGTAGGTTGACCAAAGCACATAAACCCAAGGTAAGTATAGTAGCAAGTCCAAGTTGCAATCTCGGAACACCCAATAAGAGAATAATATGCGACTGGTCTAAATTACGTGGCATGTTCACCAATGCCAGGAGCCTGGTGGACGAGATGGGTTAACTAGAGATAGTGTTGTACGAGGAGGATTTTGTGGAAATTTCAGAGACCTGGTTCAACAGCTCTTATGATTGTCTGGCAAACATTCAAGGGTATACCCTTTATCGCAAGGATAGAGAGGGTAAAAAAGGGGGAGGGGTATGCCTATATATCAAGAATAATGTACAAGTGAATGTGAGAGATGACATCACTAAGGGAGCTTGGGAGGAGATTGAATCCTTATGGGTAGAGCTCCAAAGAGACAAAGCTAAGGGGAAAATAATACTGGGAGTATGCTATAGGCCCTCTAACTTGAGGGAAAAGGGGAGACAGATCTCCTATTACAATTTTGATTAGCAGCAAGGATGGGAAGTGTTATCATAATGAATAGGGATGAGCTTCGTGTTCGAGTCGAACATACGTTCGACTCGAACATCGGCTGTTCGCCCGTTCGGTGAATTCCGAACATTATGGGCCGTTCGTGCCAAATTCGTGTGGCGCTCACGGCCCACAATGCACTGCGATGGCGCAGTGCATTGCTGGCTCATGATTGGCCAAGCATGCACTGTGACCCCGCATGCTTGGCCAATCACAGCGCCGGCAGCGAGGAGAGCCATGATTGGCCACAGGCAGGATGCCTGTGGCCAATCATAGCTCAGGCTGTGTAGTACACGCCTCACACTATATAAGGCCACCAGCGTGGCGGCCTTGTGTAGTGTGTTGGCGTCTGAAGCAGTGAGTGGGTGTTCTGTGTACCTTCAACACAGTATACACCGATCGTTATCGGCCGATTTTTCGATCTTGCTCTTCTGTAGTGGTTGTTGTCTGCGTGCCCTGAGCGCAGTATACACCGCTATATTCACCTCACCTATATAGCTAGCGACATATCTATCTTTTATAATAGAGCTTGCAGTCAGTGTTAGGAGCTTGTGCGTGCTGTCTGCGTGCTCTGTACCCAGTACACACCGCTATATCCACCTACATAGCTCTTCTCTATTTGAGCCATCTGCCATCTGCAGGAGTTATTGGAAGTTGTGTGTGCCTCCAGCACAGCACAGTATACATCTGTATTTACCCTTTATTGCTGGTGTTCTATAATAAAGGCATCTGCAGGAGTTAGTGGGTGTTGTGTGCCTCCACCTGTATCTACCCTTTATTGCTGTTGTCTAATAGAGCCATCTGCAGGGCTTAGTGGGTGTTGTGTGCCTCCAGTACAGTATACCCCTTTAACTACCCTTTATTGCTGGTGTTCTATAATAAAGGCATATGCAGGAGTTAGTGGGTGTTGTGTGCCTCCAGCACAATATACACCTGTATCTACCCTTTATTGCTGTTCTCTAATAGAGCCATCTGCAGGGCTTAGTGGGTGTTGTGTGCCTCCAGTACAGTATACCCCTTTATCTACCCTTTATTGCTGGTGTTCTATAATAAAGGCATCTGCAGGAGTTAGTGGGTGTTGTGTGCCTCCAGCACAATATACACTACCCAATTGCTGTTTTACCCAACTCCCTTCAGGCCATTACCATGTCTGGAAGGCCAGCAAGGAGAGGCAGACAGGCGCGAGCCGATAAAAGAGGGCAAGCAGGCTCTGTGTCTAGAGACAACAGTGCTGGTCGTGGACGCGGTGCATCGTCATCAGCACGTGGCAATGGGGCACGCTTGTCCTTCTTTTCGGCAGCTGGACATGTTGAGCCGCAACATGCCAACGACTTGGTAGAGTGGATGACCAAGCCCTCTTCATCCTCCTCATCCTCTCTCACCCAGTCTCAGGGTACTAGCAAAGCAGCTGCCAACGCATCGTCTTCCCTCGTCTCAATGTCATCATCAGTGACTCCTTCCCTAGACCCACCACGTCCTCCTGAGGAGTCTCCTGAACTCTTTGAGCACAGTGTTGGGTACATGCTCCAGGAGGATGCCCAGTGTTTTGTAGGCTCTGATGATGACACCCAGCTAGAGGAAGGCAGTAGCATGAATGCAGAGAGAGGGGATGCTCAAGAAGGACAGCAATCTGGTAGTCATGTTCCACAAGCTGCAGCATACTGCCAGGTTTGCTACAGCGATGAAGAGGGAGGGGATGATGAGGGCACTGACTCCACGTGGGTGCCTGGTAGGAGAGAGGAGGAGGAAGAGGCAGATGTCCAACGAGGCAGGATGCCCTCCGGGGGCCAGCTTAGGGGCAGCACACCGACTGAATCACACCGCAGAGCTCCGCCTGTGCAGGGCGCTGCCTCTGCGCGTTATTCTAAAAGTTCTTTGGTGTGGCCCTTTTTTGAGACGAGTGCATCAGATCGCACCACTGCTATTTGCAACATATGTCTCAAGCGTATCTCGCGTGGCCAAAACATCAGCCGCTTGGGCACCACATGCTTCACCAGACATATGTTGAGCTGCCATGCAGCTCGTTGGCAAGCGTACCTCAAAGACCCACACCAAAGAACAAAGCAGACCTCTCCTTGCTCCTCATCAGCTGGCATCTCCAACCCCACTAGACCTTCAGTCCTCTCTGAAATCTGCTGAAACCTGAGAGGAATGAAGGTGTAGAATTAGGTGTGTTATAGCCAAGTGCTTCCGGGCACTCTGCTAGCAGTACACCCACATCCGATTATAGCAGGCAAATGTCCCTGCCCCAGCTGCTGGACCGGCGAAAGAAGTTCACTCCCAGCCATCCACATGCCCAGCGGTTGAATGCTAGCTTGGCTAAATTGCTAGCACTTCAACTGCTGCCTTTTCAGTTGGTAGACTCGGACCCCTTCCGTGAGTTTGTACAATGTGCGGTTCCTCAGTGGCAGGTCCCCAAACGCCACTTTTTCTCATGGAAGGTGATTCCGGCTCTCTACCGGCATGTGGAAGGCAATGTCCTTGCCTCGCTGGACAGGGCGGTCAGTGGTAAGGTGCATATTACCGCTGACTCATGGTCCAGTAGGCATGGACAGGGACGTTACCTGTCTTTCACGGCCCATTGGGTCACTCTTCTGGCAGCTGGGAAGGATGCAGGACAAGGTGCAGTAGTGTTGGAGGGTGTTCCGCCACCACGCCTCCAAAATGCTACTATTGGTTGTGACACACCTCTCTCCTCCACCCCCTCCTCTTCTTCTTCCTCCATGGCCTCTTCCAGTGCTCTGTCCTCAGAACCAGCGGTGCTCCGTAGGCGTTCCAGGGGCTACGCAAGTACGCAGGCAAAACAATGCCATGCCGTGCTTGCGCTGGTTTGTTTGGGGGACAGGAGCCACACTGGGGCGGATGTTTTGTCAGCTCTGCAGGGACAGGCCGAGAAGTGGTTGACGCCACGCCAGCTTAAGCCAGGAATGGTGGTTTGCGACAATAGCACCAACCTCCTCTCCGCCCTCCGACAGGGACAACTGACCCATGTGCCCTGTGTAGCTCACGTCCTTAACCTGGTGGTGCAGCGGTTCTTGGGCAGGTACCCGGGCTTACAGGATGTCCTGAAGCAGGCCAGAAAAGTCTGTGTGCATTTCCGCCGATCATTTAATGCCTGTGCTCGGCTGGCTGAGCTCCAAAAGGAGTTGAACCTGCCCAAGAACCGCCTTATATGTGACATGCCCACCAGTTGGAACTCAACATTGGCCATGCTGCAGCGGCTGCACACGCAGCAGAGGGCCATCAATGAGTACCTGTGCGACTACGGCAACAGGACAGGGTCAGGGGAGCTCGGTTTTTTCTCACCACGCCAGTGGGGCATGATCAGGGATGCATGCACTGTCCTGTCACCGTTTTAGGAGGCCACAAGGATGGTGAGCAGTGACAGTGCATGCATCAGTGACACTGTACCTCTTGTCCACCTCTTGGAGCATACGCTCCGTGGAATAATGGACAGGGCACTTGAGGCAGAACAGAGGCAGGAAGAGGAGGACTTCCTTTCCTCTCAAGGCCCCCTTTATCCAGACAGTGTTCCTGCTGTGCCACCCATCACACAGGAAGAGGATGAGGAGGAGGAAGAGGAGGAGGAGGATGATTGTGTCAGCATGGAGGTGGAGGCTGGCACTCAGCATCAGCAGCAGCAGCAGTCTTGTAGGGATGATTTACAGTCCCAAGAAACCCGTGAACTTGTACGTGGCTGGGAGGAGGTAGCTGCGGATCATGTTGTCCTTAGTGACCCAGAGGACTCCAGACCGAATGCCTCAGCTAACCTACGCTGCATGGCCTCCCTGATCCTGCAAAGCCTGCGGAAGGATCCTCGTATTCTTCGGATCAAGGAGAGGGACCATTACTGGGTGGCCACTCATCTTGATCCATGGTACAAGGGTAAGGTTGCCGACCTTATCTTGCCATTGCAGAGGGAGCAGAGGATGAGACATCTCCGGGAGGCCTTGCAGAAAGGTCTGTGCAACGCGTTCCCAGAGACTGGGAGGTTACAAACTCCTGGTCCTAAACAACGTGTTGCTGAGGCATCGGTCAGAAGGAGCAGTGGAGAAGGTGGCCATCTGACTGATGCTTTCAGACAATTTTTTAGTCCGCAGCCCCAAGGTATGATCGGTTCCAGCAACCATCGCCAGCGTCTGATTTACATGGTGCAGGAATACCTAGGGGCAAGGTCAGACTTGGACACCTTTCCCACCGAAAATCCTCTGGCTTACTGGGTCTTGAGGATGGATCACTGGCCAGAGCTTGCACAGTATGCAATTGAGCTACTGGCCTGTCCTGCATCCAGCGTTCTTTCGGAACGCATCTTCAGTGCTGCTGGTGACTTTGTTACCGATCACAGGGTGCGCCTGTCCACCGAATCAGTTGATCGACTGACCTTCATCAAGATGAATCAGTCTTGGATAACCCACAGCTACCAAGCACCTGAAGCTGATGTAACCGAAGAATTTTTTTTTAAATATTACATCCCTTCAAGACTGCCTATGCTGATGCTGAGTGACTGTCCTGTTATGTTGATTGTCTATCCTCTTCCTCCTCCGCTGATATGTTGGAAGAACATTTCTGGTTCTGGGTGATGCCATCAGCCCAATTTTTCTGCCCCTGTTTAACAGGGGCGTTTAATTACAATTTTTGATGCAATGCTTTGCAGCAGGGCTAATTCCTGCAATAAAACTAGAGTATATGGGAGAGGTTGCAGTGTCGTGGCACCAGCACCAGTGCCTAAGGCCCAATTTTTCGGCCCCTGTTTAACAGGGGCATTTAATTACAATTTTTGATGCAATGCTTTGCAGCAGGGCTAATTTCTGCAATAAAACTAGAGTATATGGGAGAGGTTGCAGTGTCGTGGCACCAGTGCCAGTGCCTAAGGCCCAATTTTTCTGCCCCTGTTTAACAGGGGCATTTAATTACAATTTTTGATATAATATTTCACAGGAGGGCCCGTTCCTGTGCCCACCCAGAGTAACTGTGAGGACTTATAGTGTTGTGGCACCAGCACCACAACCACCAAAGGTCAATTTTTCTACCACTGTTCAACAATGGCATGTAATTACAATTCTTGATATAATCGTTCACAGCAGGGCGCTCCAGCGCCCACCAAGAGTCACTTTGAGGGCTTACAATGTTGTGGCAAAACCAACACCTTGTTCCGCCATTTCTGCAGAGCATATAGGGCAGGCCCCTACTTTCAAACATCCAACTTACAAACATCTCCTACTTGCAAACGGAAGGAGACAACAGCAAGTGAGATGAAAAAAGATGTACGACAAAACAAATTATACAGGGGGATAACCCTTCCCTATGTTTTCCAAAAAGCTTAAAAATAGTTTTTTTGACTGGAGCTACACTTTAAAAATGTACCAGTTAAAAATTACAAACAGATTCAACTTAACACAACAAACCTACACAGTCCCTGTCTTGTTTGCACCACCTGTATACTGCTGTTATGAGTATATAGGGCCTGTGGGCCACACGCATTTCCTTTTTTTAATATGGGTACGGGGTTCCCCTTAATATGCGTACAAGACCCAAAGGGGCTGGTAATAGGCAGGGAGGGCTACCCATGCCATTTTTCTCAATGATTTTCAACCATATTGCAGGAACCAGATATAACATTAAAACCGCAAGCAGTTTTAAATGATGTTATTTCCGTTTAATGTCATTTTGTGCAGGGATTGTTCTAAACACGGGAAACACGTTGCACTTCACAGGCATACTACAGACACCCCCCAGGCACGATATTTAAAGGAATATTTCACCTTTTTTTCACTTTATTCGTCATTAAAATCAGTGCTCCCGCCAAAACGGCCATTTTTAAAAACATTTTAGGCATTGACCCATGTCCCCTGGGGCAGGAGCCAGGTCCCCAAACCCTTTTTAGGACAGTATCTTGCATACTAGCTGTTAAAATTAGCACTTTTAATTTCGAATGTTCGAGTCCCATAGACTTCAATGGGGTTCTAAAGTTCGTACGAATTTGGGGTCCGTTCGAAAGTTCTGGTGCGAACCGAACCGGGGGGTGTTCGGCTCATCCCTAATAATGAAGGATTTTAACTATCCAGACATAGACTGGGCGGAGGGAACCACGCATTTATCTAAGGCTCCCCAGTTCCTAATTGTCTTGCAGGACAATTTTATGGGTCAGATGGTAGACACACCAACTGGAAATAATGCGTTACTTGATCTACTGATTACCAATAATACAGACCTGATCACGGATGTGGAAATAAGGGGCAATTTAGGTAACAGCAATCACAGGTCAATTGGCTTCAGTATAAATCACAGAAATAGGAAACATAAGGGGAATACAAAGTCACTGAATTTCAAAAGAGCTAACTTTCCTAAATTACGAACCTTTCTAGAAGGCATAAATTGGGATAAAATCTTAGGAACAAAGAACACGGAGGAGAGATGGGTTTGCTTTAAGTGCATATTAACCACTTTCAGACCGGACCATTTTGCTGGTCAATGACCAGAGGTCTTTTTACAATTTGGCACTGCGCTGCTTTAACTGGTAATTGCGCGGTCATGCGATGTTGTACCCAAACAAAATTTGCGTCCTTTTTTTCCCACAAATAGAGCTTTCTTTTAAAGGTATTTGACTGACTCTGCGATTTTTATTTTTTGCGATATAAACGTAAAAAGACCGCAAATGTTGAAAAATAATGATATTTTCTACTTTTTTTTATTAGAAAAATCCAATAAACTCAATTTTAGTCATACATTTAGGCCAAAATGTATTCAGCCACATGTCTTTGGTAAAAAAAAAGTCAATAACTGTATATTTATTGGTTTGCGCAAAAGTTGTCACATCTACAAACTAAGGTACATTTTCTGGAATTTACGCAGCTTTTAGTTTATGACTGCCTATCTCATTTCTTGAGGTGCTAAAATGGCAGGGCAGTACAAACCCCCCCCCAAATGACCCCATTTTGGAAAGTAGACACCCTAAGGAAATTGATAAGTGGCATGTTGAGCCCATTGAATATTTTATTTTTTTGCCTCAAGCGATTGAATAATGACAACATTTTTTTTTTTTTTTTACACAAAGTTGTCACTAAATGATATATTGCTCACACATGCCATGGTTATATGTGGAATTGTACCCCAAAATACATTCTGCTGCTTCTCCTGAGTACGGGGATACCACATGTGGTCGACTTTTTGGAAGCCTAGCCGCGTACAGGGCCCCAAAAGCCAAGCACCGCCTTCAGGATTTCTAAGGGCATACATTTGTAATTTCACTCCTCACTACCTATCACAGTTTTGAAGGCCATAAAATGCCAAGATGGCACAAAACCCCCACAAATGACCCCATTTTAGAAAGTAGGCACCCCAAGCTATTTGCTGAGAGGCATGTTGAGTCCATGGAATATTTTATATTTTGCCACAAGTTGCGGGAAAATTACAAACTTTTATTTATTTATTAATTTTTTTCACAAAGTTGTCACTAAATGATATATTGCTCACATATGCCATGGGCATATGTGAAATGACACCCCAAAATACATTCTGCTGCTTCTCCTGAATACGGGGATACCACATGTGTGGGACTTTTTGGGAGCTTAGCCGCGTACGGGGCCCCGAAAACCAAGCACCGCCTTCAGGATTTCTAAGGGTGTAAATTTTTGATTTCACTCCTCACTACCTATCGCAGTTTTGAAGGCCATAAAATGCCAAGATGGCACAAACCCCCCCCCCCCCCCAAATGACCCCATTTTGGAAAGTAGACACCCCAAGCTATTTGCCGAGAGGCATGGTGAGTATTTTGCAGCTCTCATTTGTTTTTGGAAATGAAGAAAAAAAATAAAAATGTATATTTTTTTTCTTTTTTCAATTTTCAAAACTTTGTGACAAAAATGAAGGTCTGCAAAATACGCCCCATACCTCTCGGCAAATAGCTTGGGATGTCTCCTTTCCAAAATGGGGTCACTTGGGGGGATTTTGTGCTATCTGGGCATTCCATGGCCTCCGAAACTGTGATAGGCAGTGAGGAATGAAATCAAAAATTTACACCCTTAGAAAGCCTGAAGGTGGTGCTTGGATTTTGGGGTACCGTACGCGGTTAGGCTCCCAAAAGGTCTCACACTTGTGGTATCCCCGTACTCAGGAGAAGCAACAGAATGTATTTTGGGGTATAATTTCACATATAACCATGGCATGTGTGAGCAATATATCATTTAGTGACAACTTTGTGTAAAAAAAAAAAAAATGTTGTCATTATTCAATCGCTTGAGGCAAAAAAATAAAATATTCAATGGGCTCAACATGCCACTTATCAATTTCCTTAGGGTGTCTACTTTCCAAAATGGGGTCATTTGGGGATCTCTCCTCTGTCCTCAAAGCATCTGACCACACCAAGATCGGTGTGATAAAATGCTTTCCCAATTTCCCAATGGCGCTGTTTACATCCTGCAAAATCTAAGTCATGAAATGCTCGTAGCTTCCGGTTTCTTAGGCCATAGAGATGATTGGAGCCATTCTGGTCTCTGATCAGCTCTATGGTCAGCTGGCGGAACCACCGGCTGCATTCTCAGGTTCCCTGTTGGGACAGGAGAGCCTGAGAAAACCATGGAAGATGGTGCGGGGGGGGTACATTCCCTCCCACTGCTTGTAAAAGTAGTCTAGAAGCTAATTGGCTGCTAGGATTGCTTTTACATAAAAGATGACCGCTGGCTGAAAAGAATGATACCAAGATGATACCTAAACCTGCAGGCATCATTCTGGTATAAGCACTCAAAGTCCAGCAACATACCAGTATGTTGCTGGAACTGGTTGGGCATATATTGTAATTTTTTTTTCATGCAGCCTGTGGGCTGAACGAAAAAAAAATATTGATCGGTGGGTATGCCCACCATTAGAATACCTCCCTTCATCCACCCACTTCTAATGGTGGGCATACATGCACCATTTATATATGCCGAAGCATGGGGGCATCCTCCCGCAAAAGGTAGGAGCAAATCGCTCCTCCACCCCTTATGCCCCCATGCTTCGGCATATATGCTCTTTTTTAACTGTGGTGGTGAAATCACCTCCGACAGTGCTGGAGTCACGGCTTTATGTATCGTGGGAGCAAAACGCTGTTGCTGTCAAGATAAAGAAATCCGCGCTGCAGCAGAATGGCGTACCTGCTAAGCAAATGATGGTTAACAATAAAACAAAGTAACATTACAGTATAACAGTAGGGCTTACCATACCTGCAAAGCAAATACAAAAAAAAAAAAAATAGCAAAAAATAACACATTTAACACAATCTGTGCCTAAAATATATATATGCCGAAGCATGGGGGCATCCTCCCACAAAAGGTAGGAGCAAATCGCTCCTCCACCCCTTATGCCCCCCATGCTTCGGCATATATGCTCTTTTTTAACTGTGGTGGTGAAATCACCTCCGACAGTGCTGGAGTCGCGGCTTTATGTATCGTGGGAGCAAACGCTGTTGCTGTCAAGATAAATAAATCCACGCTACAGCTGAATGGCGTACCTGAAAACAAAAAATGGTTAACAATAAAACGTTGCAGAATAGAATACAGTACAAAGGAGCAGAACAATAGAGAGAGAATAGAGAGAACAATAAAATGACAACTATTTTTGGTTTTTTTTATTTAATATTTTTTGGGGTTTTTTGGTTTTTTTCTTTTTTTTTTTTTTTTTTTTTTTTTAAACACTTTTTTATGTAACTTTAACACTTCTGTTGTAACGTTTCCAGTGGTTTGGGTCTCTCAAAATGCGATGGCATCTTGGGAGACCCTGTGAACGTGTGCCTAGCCTGTGCAATGCTGTACCCTACGCTAATACTCAACTAGTGAATGGTAGCGTTCAAAACATTCACCAATGCAAAGACCAGGATTGTCAGGACAGCGGAGACAATAATGACGGGTGTCACGCCTATATCCGCGCTTTCTGCAGACATGACATTTTCTTTGGGGGGCTCGTTGGGTAGGGGTACTCGGGATGACATAAGAATAATGCCTCTCATGCAGCCGGCTTACTGCATCTGGTTGGAGAAGGTGAGGTGGAGCACCGCCTGGATACAGAAGGGCTCTGACGATATCCTCCTGGAATTTAAGGAAGGATCCAGTCCGTCCTGAAACTTTGTGTAGCACATAAGCATTCAGCATAGCCAATTGGAATAAATAAACAGACACTTTTTTGTACCAGCGTCTGGCCTTAACGGGCAACTAGATACGGCGCCAACAACTGGTCATTGAGGTCCACCCCTCCCATATTTTGGTTATATTTGTGGACACAGAGGGGTTTCTCCACAATACCAGTCGCCGTAGGAATTTGGACTGTCGTGTCTGCATGAAGGGTGGTAAGAACGAAAACATTCTTATTATCCCTCCACTTCATAGCGAGCAAATTATTACTCCGCAAGCAGGCTCTCTCCCCCAGCCTAAGACGGGACTCTACAAGCCGATGGGGAAAGCCCCGGCGATTAGGTCGCATGGTGCCACATGCTCCAATCTGCTGATCAAACAAGTGACTAAACAGTGGCACGCTCGAGTAATAATTGTCCACATATAAATGGTACCCCTTTCCGAATAAGGGTGACACCATGTCCCACACTATCTTGCCAGCGCTTCCTATGTAGTCAGGGCAGTTCTCTGGCTCTACGTGACTATCTTTACCCTCATAAACCATAAAGCTACGTGTATAGCCTGTGGCCCTGTCACAGAGCTTATACATCTTGACCCCGTATCTGGAACGCTTGTTGGGAACGTATTGTTTGAATGACAAGCGACCAGAAAACTTAATCAGGGACTCATCAACGCAGACAACTTGATGGGGAGTAAACAAGTCTGCAAAACGTTGGTTGAAGTGGTTTATGAGGGGCCGAATTTTGTAGAGCTGATCGTATGCAGGGTCTCCACGAGGACGACAGAGTTCATTGTCGCTGAAGTGCATGAACCGCAAAATCTGCTCGTATCGTGCCCTGGACATGGAAGCAGAGAACACGCGCATATGGTGAAGTCAGTGGACCAATATGACCGCAACTCACTCTTTTTGGTTATGCCCATGTTGAGGGAGAGGGCCAGAAAGATCTTAAATTTGGAAACCGTAATTGGTTTCCATTGTCTGGCAAGGGCGGACTGGGGAACAGTGGCGATGTGTTGACCAGCGTACAAATTGCTTTGGTCCACAATAGATCTATAGAGATCTTCGGTGAAAAAAAGTGAGTTTCCACGTTAATGCCAGGTTGGCCAGTGAATGGGGGAAGTACGGGTTCTGCAGAAGTGGTGGGCACCCAATCAGGATTGGCAAATTCTGCAGGAAGGGCACTATGGGTATGACGGGCCTGTCTTTGTCTTCGTCTTGGTGGCAGCGGGACACTACTTGTGCTTGCCACCTCGCCAGCTTGAACTGCACTTATGGGACTCGCCACGTCACCACGTGCTACTGCAGTGCTGGATGTACGTCCAGGGTGTACTAGGCCGCTGGTGCTTGCCAGTTCACCAGAAGGATGAGCGGCTCTAGTACGTCTCTGCTCCATACGAGGGACCTGCGGTTCCTCCACCTGAACAACAGAAAACATTCGGGATCGGGTACACCTGCCCTTAACAGGGACCTCATCTCCGTCGCCAGAGCTATCTGTCATGGAGCCGCTGTCCTCTACAGGATCGTATTCTGAGCCTGAATCTGACAGATGAGTGACGTCCTCTTCACTATCTGTCATGCTCAGAAACGTGTAGGCCTCTTCACTAGTGTACCTTCGCTTTGCCATTTTGGGCTCTAAATTTAGGGGTACACTAGTGAGACTCACAGGTAAAAAAGCCCCTAGGCTGTCAGCGACTGTATCAAAACGCTACAAAAAAAACTGTTAGCGATCGCAGGGATCAGGCCTGACTCTGCGAACGCTGCAGTTATGTGTGTTGTGTTTTGTAAGTGACAGTGATCGATTGATACTGCGCTTGGGTGGGCTGGGCTGGGCTTGGCGGAGGGGCTAAACGCAGGTGCTAGCAGGTATCTGGGCTGATCCCGCTAACAATGCGTTTTGGGAAACCTAAAATGCTGGCAACGCTAATATAGATCTGATCAGATACTATATTACTAAGGGAGGTGTATGCTTTGCGCGTGGGTGTTAGCGGTACTGGCACTAACCTGATGCTGCCTGGGGCGACGCAGACCTTATCTGACCCTCAAACTTATATCACCCGCTGGGTGATCAGGGGGTTAAACCTTTATTAGGTAATAAATGGCGGGTGCCCTGAAACGATAAAAAAATAACTAACCAACCAGCGTCACCTGTAACAGTTATATGTTGATCACTGGTGAAAGGGTTAACTAGGGGGCAATCAGGGGGCTTTATGCGGTAGTATATGGAGGTCCCTGACGCTATAAAAAGCTGCGGCGAACCTAAATACCTACCTGCCTAACTAGCGTCACCTGTGACACGAATACAGCGATCAGAAAAACGATCGCTTATTAGTGACACTGGTGACGGGGGGTGATCACGGGGTTAAACCTTTATTGGGGGGGTTAGGGGGGTACCCTAGAGGGGGGTACCCTAGAGCTAAAGGGGGCTAACCCTAACTGACCTAACAGTTATTGCAGTCACAAATGACACCAATGCAATAATAAAAAAAAAAATGCAATTTGTGTCACTGTGACTGGAGGTGCAGGGGTGATTGGGGGGGTGATCGGGGGGTGAAGGGGGGGTGAAAGTGTGCCTAGCGTGTTCTACTGTATAGTGTAGTGTTAGGTGCAACTCACAGATCCTCTCTCCTCGGTGCCGGAACGAAAAAGACCGACATGAGGAGAGATTACATCACTTCCTCTGCCTGTGTTTACATTACAGGAGAGGAAGTGATGTAATGCTGCAATTTCATTCGTCAGGAGCGATCGCGAGGGGGTGGCCATGAATGAATGGCCGCCCCCTCATCCAGGATCGCTCCTACATGGAATCCGACCGCCGCTGGCATGGGGGGGGGGGCGATCGGGCCCCCACCCACGGGAAGGCAGAGACGTACATGTACGCCCATATGCCTGCCCGTGCCATTCTGTCGACGTACATCGTCGTGCGGCGGTCGGCAACTGGTTAAATAAGGGCATTAGCCAACCCATCCCATTGGGTAATAAATTTAAAAGCGCAAACAAAAGTCCTGGATGGCTTAACTTCAATGTAAAAATGCATATAAAAGCAAAGGAGAAGGCCTTCAAAAAATACAAGGTTAAGGGATCATCATCAGCATTCAGACTTTATAAAGAATGCAACAAGAAATGTAACGGTGCTTAAAGGACGGCTAAGATAGAACATGAAAGACACATAGCGGAGGAAAGCAAAAAAAATCCCAAGAAAGAAGTATGTAAACAGTAAAAAAGGGAGGACAGACCATATTCGCCCCATAAAGAATGAGGAAGGAAATCTAGTTACAAAGGATAGGAAGATGGCGAAGGTATTGAATTTATTCTTCTCCTCAGTCTTCACGAGGGAATCAGGGGGCTTCAGTAACCAAAACTGCAGTGTTTATCTTCATGACACATCACAGGAAGCACTTCCATGGTTAACAGAGGACAGAATTAAAATTAGACTTGGGAAACTTAACATTAATAAATCACTGGGACCAGATGACTTGCACCCGAGGGTACTTGGGGAACTCAGTCAAGTAATTGCCAGACCATTGTTCCTAATTTTTACTGACAGTCTACTTCCTGGAATGGTACTAGCTAACTGGAGAAAAGCCAATGTAGCACCAATATTTAAAAAGGGCCCAAAATATATCCCTGGGAATTAAAGACCAGTTAGCCTAATATCAATAGTATGCAAACTCTTGGAGGGGATGATAAGGGACTATATACAAGATTGTATTGATGATAACGGTATCATTAGCAGTAATCAGCATGGATTCATGAAGAATCTTTCTTACCATTAACCTTCTATCAGGAGGTGAGTTGCTATCTAGATTTTGGAAAAGCATTTGACACAGTTCCCCATAAACCTTTACTGTACAAAATAAGGCCCGTTGACATGGACGATAGGGTGAGTACATGGATTGAAAACTGGCTACAAGGGCGAGTTCAGAGGGTTGTGATAAATGGGGAGTACTCAGAATGGTCAGGGGTAGGTAGTGGGGTCCCCCAGGGTTCTGTACCAGGACCAATCCTATTTAATTTGTTCATAAACGACCTGGAGGATGGGGTAAACAGTTCAATCTCTGTATTTGCGGACGATAGTAAGCTAAGCAGGGCAATAACTTCTCCGCAGGATGTGGAAAGCTTGCGAAAAGATCTGAACAAATTAATGGGGTGGGAAAATGAGGTTCAATGTAGAAAAATTTAAAATAATGCATTTGGGGGGCAAAAATATGAATGCAATCTATACACTGGGGGAGAACCTCTGGGAGAATCTAGGATAGAAAAGGACCTGGGGTCCTAGTAGATGATAGGCTCAGCAATGCCAAGCTGCTGCGAAAAAAGAAAACAGAATATTGGCATGCATTAAAAAGTGGATCAACTCCAGGGATAAAACGATTTTCTTTTCTAAAGCAGAATTCTCCCACTCTAAAAGACTCTGGTCTGGCTGCACCTAGAGTATGCTGTCCAGTTCTGGGCACCAGTCCTCAGGAAGGATGTACTGGAAATGGAGCGAGTACAAAGAAGGGCAACAAAGCTAATAAAGGGTCTGGAGGATATTAGTTATGAGGAAAGGTTGCAAGCACTGAACTTATTTCCTCTGGAGAAGAGACGCTTGAGAGGGGATATAATTTCAATATACAAATACCGTATTGGTGACCCCACGAAAGAGAAAACTTTTTCGCAGAAGGGAGTTTAACAAGACTCATGGCCACTCATTAAAATTAGAAGAAAAGAGGTTTAACCTTAAACTATGTAGAGGGTTCTTTACTGTAAGTGCGGCAAGGATGTGGAATTCCCTTCCACAGGCGGTGATCTCAGCAGGGGGCATTAATAGTTTCAAGAAACTATTAGATAAGCACCTGAACGACCTCAACATACAGGGATATACAATGTAATACTAACATATAATCACACACATAGGTTGGACTTGATGGACTTGTGTCTTTTTTCAACCCCACCTACCATGTAACTATGTAGTGATGACAAAGCTTTGGTTGCCCTGCATAAAAAGGATAATAATCCTGTCACGACCTATAAAGGCAGACGAAGGGATGTGCTTAACAACATTACTCATGACATGCAGTTTTACTAACACTGTCAATCCTCCTGTCCATATCCCCCTATCATCAACAGCTTTCCTCAAGGTGGCTTGGACATCCGCATATCTCCCCAACCACACCACCAGATCCGCAGCAGGAATGGACTCATTATGTTTTAGAATGGTGACGTTTTTGTATAATGTCTGGCGAGAGACTACTTTGGGTGAAAAACCTGCCCATCTTGGGGAATCCTTCAACCTCTGCTCATACCTCTCCCAAAAGACATTTAATCCTTCTGCCTTGACAAAGGAGAGGTCATACTCATATGACCCAATTGTGCTGATAAGTGCAAAAATCTCCTCCACTTTAAAACCCATCCCCAGAATATGGTCCACCACATCTCTCCTATTTGGGGGGCATCTCCCGTCCACCTCAATTGGACCACATTGTGGTATTTAAAGGAGCTACCAGATGGTGCCAGATTGACCTGACCTTCATTCACATCACTCCTAGTGATCGTAGAATAACTGTCCCTACTCACCCTCAGGACAGGTGCAGCCACCGATGCAGCATAGGAAATAACCACACTCCTTGCAACATCCCCAGCATCACTTTTAGTTACAGACTCCTCTTTAGATAAGTGTAGCACTAACTCCCGAAGGAGCTGCTGGTTTGATTGGGCTTACCGTTACCTTCTTCACCTCGATTTGTGTCTAGGGGTTCCCGTGGTAGATGGCCCAGAAACTTTAGAGACTGACGACAAATCCGCTTAAAGTCTCTTAGTATAGGATCAGAGGGTTAGGAGGACAAGTTTAGTTACTCTTAGTGTCAAAGTCAACGATAAAGAACTCTCTTACTTTGACTAAATCCAGAGAATAGCCATTCACAGCTGGATGTTCAATCAAGTTGGATAGTCCCTCTCTCACAAGGCCTAGCAGCCAACAAGGTGCTTAAATCAGGAACAAGTCTCTGCCACAGACATTGTTGTAAAACATGTAAGAATAAGTTGCTGCCACAGACGTTGTTGTAGAACATGTAGGAAACTAGAACTTGTAGAACACTCATGTAATACCTAGATCTTTCAGTCGGTTCGGCGATATCCACGAGATTGGATTCACTTAGGTCCCTCAGCCTCACCAGGCTCTTGCTAAGAAGCCAAACTGTACGTGGCCTTCTTCTGAAGAGTCCTCCCCTGGATAGCTACGAAGTTGCTGGGCCTCTCCACAACCGGAAACGCCACCGGACCACCTTGGAATCCTTTCTTTAGTTTCCTTGCCTCGGGCTAGCCAGCCCTGAGACATAAAATCGGGTGGATCTGTACCCCGGACCAGGACCATTGAGTCAGAACATACTTTCTGGACCGGAACCCCGAACCACGTGACATCCACATCTTAAGTACCCTCTCCCAGAAAGCACAGCAAGAGTGACACTCCCACTAGGCGGTCTCTGAGAGAAAGTAACCTTAAGGCACCCAACCAGACTGTGGT
The DNA here is from genome assembly GCF_037356315.1 of Lithobates pipiens. Classification (NCBI taxonomy): domain Eukaryota; kingdom Metazoa; phylum Chordata; class Amphibia; order Anura; family Ranidae; genus Lithobates; species Lithobates pipiens. Next base: position 328,393,233 of record NW_027507764.1, on the reverse strand, counting down.
TCCATGCCTGCCAGAAGAGACAGTGCCCCCGGTGGCCAGGCTGAACACCCTATAGCCCAGTCAGACTGATGCTGACGTCAAAATTTTTAATAATTATACCCAAATCGAACTGCAGTTCAGGTGTAACCTTAAATTTCAAAAACATAGCGCGTGCTCTTCAGGAGCCGGCGCTACATAAGGTAGAAACATTATTGTCAGGAACATATGGAGCAGAGACTTCTGACTCAGAAATATAATTTACATTACCCTTGGTAATTCTTATTTCATTACCAGTAACTAAAGGGTTACCAATGGTGGAGATGTCCTTATCAGCACTCTTCACAGCAGAGTCTGCACACACTTCACTTCCTTTCTGTACACAGGTGGGAGTCTCAGCCAGGAGATGAACTTGCTCTCCCCCGCCCTCTACTGCACGATCCATAGGAACTACACCTCCATTATATTTTATAGGCAAGTCATGAACAAAAACTGCTTTTTCTGTCACATGATGTTTCAAAGGTTTTGGGGGGACATCATTATCCTCTTCTTCATCCTCAGATGATCCAGACACTGCAAACTTGTGACCATGCAAAGGCGATTCCATTTCTGTAATTAACTTTAGCATACCTGCTCCCATCACAGGCTCAGATGGCTCATCTTGCTCCATAGCCTTCTGCTGCGGTAACAAGGGCACAGAACTTCCTCGGCCCGACGATATACTGCCAGTCAAAATACCTGACTGCTGATCACTCGCAGCCTGTCTGCCAGAGCTTTCTCCACTTTCTGCAGGCATACTGATACTTGGCACGGGATGCAGAGATTTTCCAGCGTGCTGGCCAGAAACACAGTCCAAGCCCACAGAAACTTTTTTGCATTGCATTGACCTTGGCTTCCAACCTCTATGGCCCCTCTGCACATTTCACAGAAGCAATCATCGTTGACATACTTTTCCTTAAAAGCTCTGCTGGTTTCTTTCAATGTGGCCACCAGCAGACTCTGCTTTACCACTTTGGCCTCCAAAGCCATTAACTCAGGCCGCATCTGTCTTCTCTTGGAACTGTGAAGCCGGTCACTTGCAATTTTTTTATGCTTGAAGTCAAACTTTAACTTCACCAGTATTTCTTTCTCATTGGCGATTCTCCCAATCCTCGCACAAACCTTCTTTCTGTAGGTTGCCAAGCTTTCACCTTTAGCTGGGCCATTTCCCAGGTCCTCAAACACTGATATGGGAGGATCGGTACTCTGGCCATTTGGGGGATCCTCTCCTGGGTCCACCTCAGATTCCTGCATCCACTCCGGGTCTAAGAAGTAATCAAGCTCCTTGGATCAGTAGGCCTCACTGGAGCTCAGGAGAGCATCAAGAGTGCAGCCACACCCTTTGCAGCTATAACAGCTTCAACTCTTCTGGGAAGGCTGTCCACAAGGTTTAGGAGTGTGCCTATGGGAATGTTTGACCATTCTTCTAGAACCACATTTGTGAGGTCAGGCACTGATGTTGGTGCTCTAATTCATCCCAAAGGTGTTCTCTCAGGTTGAGGTCAGGAATCCACCTCAAACTCACTCATCCATGTCTTTATGGACCTTGCTTTGTGCACTGGTCCAAATTATTTGGTGGAGGGGGAATATGGTGTGGGGTTGTGTTTCAGGGATTGGGCTTGGCCTCCTACTTCCAGTGAAGGGAACTCTTAAGGCATTGGCATACCAAGACAGTTTGGACAATTTCATGCTCCTAACTTTGTGGGAACAGTTTGGTGATGGCCCCTGTCTGTTCCAACATGACTGTGCACCAGTACACAAACTAAAGTCCATAAAGACATGGATGAGTGAGTTTGGAGTGGAGGAACTTGACTGGCCTGCACAGAGTCCTGACCTCAACCTAATAGAACACCTTTGGGATGAATTAGAGTAGAGCTTAAGTGGTTAATGACATGCATACTTGCTCTGAGTTAGGCCGGCCATAGACAGTTTCAAACTGAACCAGCAAGAACCAGCAGAGATTTAAAACGTGAGTGGGCAGGCTGAATGCACCAAGTTGATCAGACGAACAACTTGGTTACAACCAGCCTGCCGGATTTAGTTGTGATTATGGCTAGCTGCTGCTATAGCCATTAGCCATAATCACTGTCTTCTCCTGGCGCCCCTGAAATCCCCGCTGGGAGAATACAAAAGCTCAGCAAGAGGAATTCCCCTGTCAGCACTGTCTGTGTCGATGGGGGAATTGTGCAAATTTCTTTCCTGCAACCTGGGGAACAAATTCCTTCCTGATCCCCTGAGCGGGATCCAGAAATTCCCTGGATCAACTTTACCTATAAATGTTAATATCCAGTTTTATAATGTACATTAATAAAAAAATCCAGGGCTTTTTTAAAGCAATCTTCTGAGCTGGTCAGAACCACCCCCTGAGGGAGTCTATTCCACATTCTTAGCTTTCACTGTGAAGAAAACTTTCCGAATTTAGAAATGAAATTCCAATCTCTTTTTCTCTAGACCAGCGACGGTCCATCCATTAGGCCCTATCCATGTGTCCGGCCCCCTCATCTACATGCAGAGCGCCAGACCATGGATTTAAATGGGTGAGGGTGTTTTTTCTTTAAAGCATGTGATTAGAGCTAGAGGCCCTACCTAGATGGGGTAAGTGCTGGGCTTGATGACCGACTGACCGACGGGGGGGTAGGGGTTTGTGCAGGTGACCCGAGCGACTGACCTACCTAGAGCGGGCGTGGGGTGCAGCCGCTGGCCAACTGGGGGGTAGCGTAAAGAGTGCCCCCTTGTCCTCTGTGGTGACCTTAAAGTGAATAACTCAACACCAAGTTCACTATATGGACCACTTATATATTTGTAAATGTTGATCATATCCCCCCTTAATCTCCTCTTCTCAAGAGAGAATTAATTCGGTTCCTCTAAACCTTCCTCATAGCTGAGTTCCTCCATGCCCCAGTTTGGTTGCCCTTCTCTGCAATTTCCCCAGTTGCCCGATGTCCTTTTTGACAACCGGTGGCCAAAACTAAACTGCATATTCCAGATGAGGTCTTACTAATGATTTGTACAGGGGCAAAATTATATCTCTCTCTCTCTCTGGAGTCCATGCCTCTCTTAAAAGAAGAAAGGATTTTGCTCGCTTTGGAAACTGCAGTTTGGTTTTTTTTGCGATTTGCTCTGGTTCTGACAACCAGCTGTGTTTATCCCAGGCAATAACCCCCTGAATACAAATGTGAACTATTTTTCTTTTTCAGTCTCTCGCACTCTCTCTACCTGGTTCTATATGACCTTGCCGGACCTGGAATCCAAACTTTCTTAACTACTGATACCCAATCCTAGACTGTTTAGCAGGGTGGAATGACCTGCTTAATCTATACACAAGAATATTGGTTTTGTAGACTCACAGGTATTACTTAACACCTCTTCAGGGTGTCTGTTGGCTGTATTAAAGCTCGATTCTGGGCATCAGTAAAAAAAATGCTGTTGCAGTTGGGCTTTAGGAACATCATTTTAATGTAATGCATTGGAATTCCTCATAACTAATTTACTGGAACTGTGCCAGTTGCATATCTGGCCAGTTTACTTGCATTTAAAGTGGTAATATTAGTTTGGAGGATGGTTTGTTTGGTAAGCTCTAGTTGCAAATTCTGATTTTGTTAATAAATTATGTATTATGGAATTCATTTGATAATTTTATATACAGTGTCTAAAAAACATGTGCTTTAATTAATACAACCTGTTGAAAATAATAAAGTGTACCCAAAGCATATCTTTTTTTTGTTTTTGGCTAGAGCGGGACACAGATAGCAGAGTAACAGAATGATTTACCCTCTTGATTTGCTCTTGTAACCACTAGTGACTAGAACTGAAATTTAGGGAAAATACAAAAGTTTGAGAATTAGAATTTAAAGGAAGTCTACCAGTAGCGGTAACAAATGTCCAGGAGTTTATGTGTTGACTGGAAGCATTTCCTTTTTCTTTATGTTGTTCCTAAGGTAGGAAGTGAGGGGAAATCTCAGCAATTGGAGATTAAAAAAAAAAAAATACAGGATTTAAACCTTTTGAAACTTAATCCAAAACTGAAAATGAAAAATGATGGGTTTAAATATACAGTAATAAAAACCATCACAAAAACAATTCAGAGACCCATCTTAGCTCAATATCCACCGGTTTCACTGTATTCTAATTTCTTAAATATATAATATTTATTTTACTTTTACAAGTTGCCAATAATTTTGTACAGTATGCACTGACCCAAATTCTGGACACATGATATGTAAGTAATAGCTGAATAAAGTGCATTTCAAATTTTTGCTTCTATTATTTGCTGATCAGGTTGTTTTCACCAAGCTTACCAGATGTAAAAATAACATCTCCCTTAAAGGTTAGAGAAAGGTTAATTCATTGATCTTAAACACTTGAAGTACTCAGTAATTGCTAGTGTTTCAGTATGATTCATAGCCATGCTGCATTTCTTGAAATGGAAATGTCAACAACAAAACAAATCTTAGAGGCAGAAAAAATTATGAATCCAGAAATAAATATTAAATCTTGAATTGGAAAAAAAAAAAATCTTTCCAAGCTGAAAACATTTAGATATTAACAAATTGATGTTTCCTCTTGTCAAGAAAATGGAGCCTGGAGATGTGAAAAGGGAGCATCGCCTACTTGCTCATTACTTCTTTAATGTATCCAGACGTTGCACCAGTCCATTCCATTTTCTTTTGTCTGTAATAAGATGATCTAAGAACTTGCTGTGACATGAAGAGGAATTTTCCAACACACCTACTGCTTGCTCTTAAGCCCCATGCATACTATCAGTTTTTTTCTGCTGAGTTTTTCCTTCAGATTTACCAAAACCATATAATATGAGGTCAAACCTTAGGAGTTTCATTCTGTATGCAATCAGTCAGGCCCATGCATTACATGGTTTTGGTAAACCTGAAGGAAAAACTCAGCAGGAAAAAACTAATAGTGTGTATGGAGCTTTACAAAAAACTTGAAAAAAATACCACTACAAAGAAATTGGAGGATGCTGGGACTGTGATATCATAAGGGAAGGGGGCCACCGTGTGACATTGCCCTTGCCCCTATATAAGTCGCCGCACAACGAGTCCCTGCCATTGCGGCCAGAGAGAGCGTCGTGTCAACATCGCAAGGAAGAAGGAGTGAAGAAGAAAAGAAGGTGGCGGTGACAGAAGACTGGGCCAACGCTAGTAAAAGAGCTATAAGAAGATAGCGGAGGCCCGGCAAGAAGGACCGAAGAGCTATGGACTTTAGGGGGACCCCAACGCTATTTTTTTATTGTAGGGCTTCTCCTTTAAATCCATAGCAGGTGATGGGGCTAACGAGGTGTCAATCTTGCCGATGGAGGCAGCGATATTGACTTCCTTCGCTAGTCCCGTCTACCTGGAGCCACGTTCAAAATTAACTGACTTTTCTCCGTGTGGGCAAGTCCGTTCATTTCAAAAGTCCAGCGGACTAGCACACAGACGGGCAGATTGTCAGTCCGGCAGACAAGTCAAAACTTCTTTCTAAGTCCGCTGGACGGAGCCCACACACGGGCGGATTGTCCGGCGGACTCTGGTCCGCCGGATAGTCCAATCGTGTGTACGCGGCATCAGTGGTACTTCTGTCGTAGCATGGTATTTAGGTAGTTGTGCTAAATGTGCTGCTTGGCTGTGGCAATATGAGAAAAATGGTAGGTAAACAAAAGGGTCCACTCTACACCAATAGTGGTTACCTACAGAAACTGAGCAGCATAGACCAGTATATAGATATAAAAATGATACATTTATGAGTACAAAATTACTGTAATAAAAAGGACAACATGCATCACCGTCACCAATTGACAACATTGTCTACCCAGATTTTACCTAATAGACATCAAAAGCAACCACACCTGATAGAAGGATCAGCTGAGGTGCAGATAGCTGGTTCACCCATTCCACCCTATGTAGTGTGCCTCCCTTTACAGCAATAGTATTATTAGCAATATGTATGGGTGCACCACAAGAATTTTCTCTATGCTGTGTAGAGATTGCATTCAGTAAACTTCACATGTGTGGATCCACATAATAGATATATAATGACAATTGATTTGTGGTGTTACCTGTGAGAAATAGTAGCAGGAGTGGAAGCATGCGGGTATCAGGGTACTAATGTAAACAATGCAGGTGCAATATCATTGGAAGTGGATAATTATGTATTAGAGGACTTTTCATTTGTCAATCAGCTGAACTTATTATTTAGTCATCGATTGTTGATATTGTCACTCAGATGCTACACAATTGTATTGCGATGTTCAGAGACACATTCAATTCAGCAGAAGTATGGTATTGTGTATCACTCAACGTAACATTGCAATTCAATTGAAATGAGTGCGTCATTTTTTTTCTGTACTACAAATAGTCATTACTTCCATGAAACTAGTCCCGTTATCAGTTATAGATTGATATTCTATCTTGGCCAATCAATGACAGGTACAGCATAGCAGACACTGAAGAGGCAAGGTTGAATTTAGAAAGAAATGGAGTGGCAAGCTGCTATAGATCTCTGTTGGTATATGTATAGATACAGTATGTTATCCACCACACATGAGAAGGATCACTCTCAGCCTCTCCAAACTTTAATAAAACGATCACATAAAATGCCTTTCCATATTGTGAGAAGATCTCGGTGTAATAATTTATTAGTTACTCTTGCCGCCTGGCTTTTTGACGTTTGCCTCATTGTCAGCGTGCATGCCAACCGCTCAGGAGTTAGCTAGCTGAGCCTCTGTTGATAGGCATGGTTGGGGAAGATGACTTAACAACTGTCATGATGTCAACATGTTTTGCCAGTCAGCTTGCGACTTCACAGCCAGGTGCCCAATGCACATGCGCAAGGTGTGATGCACATTGTGAATGGTCCCGCAGTCTTTCAGGACCTGTCATGTGTCCCAGAAGACTGCAGGGAGGGAGGTAGGAGGAGAACTTCCACTTCCGATCACCTAGGCGGTTAGAGCAGAAGTGGGAGTGGGTACCTGTCAGAATCATACACCCAGTCCACCCCCCCCCCCCCCCCCCCCTCAAAAGGACCATTTCACAATATATATTGTGTATATATAGTGTATAGTAGCCTCAATCCAAAGCACTGAGTGGCAATTCTTACTGCTGGCTCTTTCCTCTGCTATCCACAAGAGTCACCAATAATAGTCCATGCCAACTCCACAGCATCTGGGGGGATGACCAACCCACCCCCACCCCCAGCATACAGCAGCTGACTGACAAGCTCAATTGTGTATACTGTATTTCTCTATAATTCTGTGTAGAAGGAGGTGTATCGATTCCTTCCACTCAGGTTTTAAATTTCAGTGTGTGTGAAATCAGATCCCAGCTGTCTACCTTCTACTGCTGAGAAATATCCTTGTGTGTTTTAGGAAGATGTAAAGGAGGAAAGGCTGCAGATAAACAGATACAACCTATGCAGGAGGATTTCATCTCTGTGTATCACCTGAGAACAGTCACTTCACTGGGTATATGTAAGGATTTACAACCCTTTTAAAATAGATTATGATATGGGATTATTTAAAATAGATTATGTATACGTAAACACCAGTTTTTGTTTTCTGAAGTCTCATTACAGTAATTTGTGCACTCTTTAGACTCATATTTAAAGCTATACTCAATGTGTGTGTGTCTTTATTTCTACAAAGAGATAAAAATATATAGCAAGGTGACAAAAAGTTGGGGCAAAGCATTTCAGCTTCATAGACCGTAGTGCAAATCTTTACTGCACCCCAGAACAAATTGACACTAAAAGTGAACATTGATATAAATTAAAAAAGAAATTGAAAAAATAGATGGCCTCACAATAAGGTATTGAATACATAAAAAATGTATAACATATGTAACATTATCCGAATTTGATTAGAATAAGGATTTGCGAGTCTGAAACCCACCCAAGAAAAGGGAGCAAGCGGATTATCTTGGTGCAATGTAAAGAAATACAAATGAAATATATAGAACAATCATAAAATGTTTTACAAAATTTATTAATACAAAATACAAACCAGAAAATGCTAAAAAAACACAGGTGGCATGGTATTTCAACTAGTTTCGGGGGTTTGCCGCTTCATCAGGAAATATATCTGTTGATAAATAAAGGTACAATAATAATATAAAGAAATGTTATGTTTGGGGTACCGTATATACTCGAGTATAAGCCGAGATTTTCAGCCTCTTTTTTGAGGCTGAAAGTGCCCCCCTCGGCTTATACTCGAGTCATCGCTGTCTGCCCGCTCGATCAGCGTGTCGAGCAGACAGACAGCGGCCATTCTATAATTCAAAAGCCGCGCCTCCGGCTCCGCCTTCGCCTGTGATAGGCGGAACACTGAATTTCCCAGCAGCCTGTGTTCCGCCTATCACGGACATCGTATCATCCTCGTACTACGGACGAGGATGATACGATGTCCGTGATAGGCGGAACACAGGCTGCTGGGAAATTCAGTGTTCCGCCTATCACAGGCGAAGGCGGCGGCGCAGCTTTTGAATTTTACAATGGCCGCCGAGGCGCCGACGAAGAGGGCACGGGACGGAGGCAAGGCAAGGCACGGCACGGGACGGGACGGGACGGGACGGAGGCAAGGCACGGCGGCAAGGCACGGCACGGGACGGAGGCAAGGAGGCAAGGCACGGGACGGAGGCTCGGGACAAAGGCTCGGGACACAGGTAGGCTGGACACACACACACACACACACACACACACACACGGATGGATACACACACACACAGGGATGGATGGATGGATGGAGACACACACACACAGGGATGGATGGATGGAGACACACACACACAGGGATGGATGGATGGATGGATGGAGACACACACACACAGGGATGGATGGATGGATGGACACACACACACACAGGGATGGATGGACGGACACACAGGGATGGACGGACACACAGGGATGGACGGACACACACACAGGGATGGACAGGCATGTCTCACCCTCGGCTTATACACGAATCAATAAGTTTGCCAGTTTTTTTGGGGGTAAATTGGGGGCCTCGGCTTATATTCGGGTCGGCCTATACTCGAGTATATACGGTAATACAAAATCATGTAATGGGGGAAGGGAGGTAGTCAAAAAACATAGGGCTGCTTACCCAAGCTCTGGTGTATACAAGGCATATGGCACGCATCAAGTAGCTAGTGTCTAGGTAAAATAATATAAAATCAGTTTGACCAGGTAATTACCTAGTGCCGTTGAAGAAGTGCTGATAAAAAAGGGAAAGAGATTGAAAGTGAAAAAAGTGGTGAACAGTGAGATGTGGGTTGACAATAGAAAAGAGGGGAGGGAAAGGAAAGAAAGAGATAAAATGGAGGGAAGGGAAAAGGGGAAGGAGAGAAGGGGGGGGGGGGGGTGGTGAGGAGGGAAGGAAAAGGGAGTGACGGGGGAAAGAGAGGAAAAGAAAAAGGGAGAGGAATAGTGGGAAAGAGGAGAGAGAAATTAGGAAGAGATAGAAAAGATGAAAGGACCATAAAAGGAAGAAATAAATAGTGGAAGGCCGCGTACACACGGGCGGACTGTCTGACGGACTTGGTCCGCTGAAACGTGTTTCAGCAGACAATCCGCTCGTGTGTGGGCTTCAGCGGACTTTTTCAGCGGACAGTCTGGCGGACTAAGTCTTTCGGAATTTCCGTAATATTGTCCATCCAAACTTGGTTTCAGCGGACAGTCCGCTCGTGAGTAGGCAAGTTGGACGGACTAAGTATGGCGCATGCTCAGAAAGGATTTACACGGCCGAAGGTTGCATTGCAGTGTATTGGACGTCGTATTTCTAGTCCCGTCGTACGTGCTGTACACGTCATCGCACAAGCTTTCAGCGGACTGTCTGTTCGTCGTGTGTGGTCAAGTCCGTTCATTCAAAAGTAGGACGGACTGTCTGTCGGATTGTCTGACGGACTTAGTTGGACGGATAGTCCGGCCGTGTGTACGCGGCCGAAGAGTGTAAAACCCAACAACAAAGAAATGGATAGGTGCATGCCAAAAAAGAAGCTTCTGTGTATAAACAATACCTCCCAAAGTGCACAGCTGAAAAAACTATTCAGATCAGGAGAGTGTCCATTAAAGTGAATAGATAGGGCAATGCCATCCAAAGTGCAAGTGTGGAGAGGGTTTATAATTACCTAGTTGGTACAAATATTAGTGTATGGGACCCAGAGGTAGGGATCCCGCTCGGATCAGGATGAATAGATATAAATCAAGAATAAAAGTAAGCCCCTGTACACACGGTCAGAGATTTTGCCAACCAAATCCGTCGGATTTTGTCCGTCGGATTTAGTCCGACGGATTGTGTCCGAAACTGTTGCATACACACGGTCGGGCCAAGTTGTCTGATTTAGCGGTTGCCAAGAACGCGGTGACATAAGCCATGTATGGCGGGACTAGAAAAAGGAAGTTTAGCACCACGTCCGGCACCCTTTGGGCTCCTTCTGCTGATATCGTGTCTATCGCGTGTTAGTAGAAGTTTGGTGAGAGACGTTTCGCGCTTTTCAGATTTGTGATTCAGATCGCTACAGCTCTTCAGTTTGTGCTTGTCTTTGCATATCTGATAATCAGTGTGTGCAGTCAGTAAGTATTTGTTTCTCATTGTGGACTATATCTTGGTATAGTACGCTTTGAAAGGCATTTCTTATTGTCTGCTTGCTTCTGCTATTCAGGTCGTTCTTTCAGGCCTTGCTGTTTATCTGTGCTTTCTGGTGTCCGTTCTGACCAGCCGACCGTTTTCAAACCATGTTTCCTCTACGTACTCATCGCAGAGTTTCTGCTGTGCATGGGCTTCGTGTTGGGGTTGTTACTTTGACACAAGTCCGGTCCATGAACAGGGAGGGGAGGTGTTTGTGGACCAAGAATTGGTTGCGCCAGCGTGACCAGTTCTCGCACATGCCTTTGCTCCGTGAGATCCAGGAGAATAATCCTGATGATTTCAGGAATTATCTCCGGATGACGGACCCCGTTTTTCACCATCTGCTGGCTTTGCTGACCCCTTATATCACCAGGCAGGATACCTGCATGCGGCAAGCCATCACTCCGGAGCAGAGGCTCATTGCCACGTTTCGCTACTTGGCGACTGGGAGAAGCCTTCAGGACCTCAAGTTCTCTACAGGCATCTCCCCCCAGGCTCTGGGGATCATTATTCCAGAGACCTGTTCTGCCATCATTCAGGTCCTGCAGAAGGACTATATGAAGGTAAGTTTTATCTTTTAACATCACATTCTATGTATTTCATGATTGCTAATGTCTTGCATTTCTTTCCTCATTCCCTAATTTCCATCACTGCAATATGCTCTAATTTATATGCTCTGCCCCTTTGTCCTCATGCATATTTGCCTCACTAACTTCCCCACCATGCTCTTCTTGGCCCATAAAACTATAGTCTAGTCACTTCACAATGTCTTTTGGCAGCTCCATGGTATTGCTTTACCCTAAAATGTCTACAAATGTGATGTGTGTGCTTCAATTCATGCAGAGTGTTTTTTTTTTGGGGGGGGGTTGTGCCAAACTCATTAGGAACCCCCCTCCCCCCAACTGCTAGCTCAGCTGATAGCAATCCTCTATCTGCTGACTTTACCAAGCTCAATACACACTATACCTACCTTTTTGATGCTCACATTTATGGATGAATTCACCTAAGCATGTAGTGCAAGGGCCTGCCTCAATACTTTCAAATGTTTTTTTTTTTTTTTGGTTTTAACCTATTAATTATCTGGATATGTAATATCAGAATGTCAAAAAGTGCTTACATTTTGGTTAATTTTTGTTATTATGACACTTCTTACCTGTCCCGTGGGCTGCCAATAGTGTAACTAAGGAGGGGCTTCCCAAAGTATCACACATTATTTAGCCATTCAGCTCTCAATCAAGTGGAGAGGGTTACCTGTCCTAAACATCCCCCCCCCTCATTTTTTAGCAAGGGCCCATCAGATGGGGGGGATGGGGGGGGTGATGACTCTCATAAGGGGACATTAGACTTTAGGCTTTAAATACTCAGTTCCCAAAATGTTTGACTAATTTAGTCACAAAATGTTTGTGTGTAATCTGCTTGGAATGTTGTTTGGTCAAATTAATAATTTTTGTTCTTGTTTCACTCCACAGTGTCCTTCAACGCCACAGGAATGGCAGACTGTGGCCTCCCACTTTACCAGTTGTTGGGACTTTCCCAATTGTGGAGGAGCAATAGATGGGAAGCACGTCCGCATCGTCCCACCACCCAACTCGGGGTCGTACTATTATAATTATAAGGGGTTTCATAGTATCATGATGTTGGCGGTGGTGTCTGCGACATATGAGTTTTTGTATGTGGACGTGGGGCAAAATGGATGGATGTCGGATGGTGGAGTCTTCGCAAGGACGGAGTTCTACTGGCATCTCTAGAGTGGCAGTCTGGGCTTGCCACCACCAGAGGAGAATCAGGAAGGACCCCGTTCGTCTTCGTCGCGGATGAGGCGTTTGCCCTGGCGAACCATCTGATGCGGCCTTTCCCCATGAGGACCCTCACCCCAGACCAGAGTATTTTTAATTTTCGCCTGTCCAGAGCCCAAAGAGTGGTGGAGAACACCTTTGGAATACTGGCCAGCCGGTTCCGCCTTTTTCTTACGCCTATTCACATGGCGGAATACAAACTGAATCACATAGTGCTGGCGTGCTGTGTTCTTCACAATTATTTGAAAAAAGTTTCTGTGAACTATGCGGTCTCAGTTGGCCAACAAGAAGCAGACTTGATGGAAAATGCAGATAACCTCACGGGGCTTCAACATGCTCATCCTGGCTTGCCCCCCCCCCAAAGCGCCCGTGATGTTAGAACCCAATACATGGACTACTTTGTAGGTAGAGGGGCCATTGATATGCTATTGCCAGACAATGTCTGAGCGGCATTTTAAAAATAAATTTGGATCTGAAACTCCTTCATTTACTGCTTTGCTTGGTTTTTGGTGTCAACTAGGTATAATTAGGTTTTTTCAAGTTGTGCCTTTTTTCACCAACAGTGCAAACCCACGTTCATAGCGAGATGAGGGGACAGTCTCTTCTTAAGATAATGTTATTATGTTGTGGGTCTGCTACACACACACCTTCTTTTTTGGTAACTAATGTATGTAGTGCATTACTGACCAAAATCGTGCTCATTTTCAGCACCATGGCAGGAAAATGGCATGATTGTAAAAAATTACACATCACTGTGGGTGTTTTTTTTATTAAAGGCACATCCACTATGTCCTCCAAGTGCACTGCAAAAGTACACTTGAAACTGCACTTGGAGTGCAAAGTGGAGTTGACTTTAGTAAATCACACTCCTTCTCAGCACAAACTCAAATTGTACTCCAAATACATTTGTGTTGCCATGAAAAAGGAAGCCACACATTGGTGATAATTTAACTTTTTAATACAAGCACATTCACATGTGCATTTTGAAAATGTTTATACAACCAACCAAGAACTAGTGTGTTTTGAAAACAGAGTTTACTAAAAATTTGGGTTACTTGGTGTTTTTGGGTAAACAGGCATGTATCTAACTGTAAAATACAAAACACAGGAACTTACAAAGTTCAACTTTGAAAAGTGAAGACAATATCAGCCATGAGTATGTACAAACTGGGCTGATATTGCCTTCATCACATGGGGTGTGAACCCTGAAAAATCAAAATTTGGAAAATGCACACAGTGTGTCAAGATGTGCTATCTCCCATCATGGGGGATCAATGTACATGCTTTGGGGCTGCAACCCCTTCATCTCAGATACTTTACACAAAACACGTACATCGATCCCCCATGATGGGAGATAATGCATGTTTACACACTCTGTTCATCTTCCAAATGTTGAATTTGGAGAAATACAACATTTTGAGTTTTAAATTTCCAAAAAAAGACCCTATCCAGTTTTGGGTGTTTCACACTCTCCCCAAAACATCAATGATGTTCTTCAATTTTTGAGTTACATCATTGATGTTTTGCAGGATATGTTCCCAATCCGGATTGCACCCCATTATCTCCATGATCTGGGCACTTTCACTGTTAAAACAAATCAATAAAAAAACACCATGTAATATAAATATGGTGACATACATTGATGAGCTTACCGGAAGCTGTGTTCTCCCACACTCACCTGTTGTGGGGACAATTTGCCCAACCTCCACAATCTCTCCTTCCTCCTCCTCCTGCTCCTCTGTTTGTGCTTTTGAAAGTTGTCCTTCTTTGTGAGGGGTGGGGTCCCTGATGTCCTCATACTTGCCGAGTCTTCTCTCCCCTATGAGATTGTAAAAAAATAAAGAATTAGCACACAGAGGGCAGATTTAACAATATGAAACATTGTTTTGAAGTGTTGTTCAATTGTTTATTTTTGCCGAGCTTCAAGGTCATAACATTATTGGGGACACTGTGTTCAGCTGGAATACTTACCGGAAGAACGATGTTTCCTACAAACGAATGAAACCATGAACTTGAAAGTGGCCATTTTAAAATGCACAACATGAACTCAAAGCACATGGAGCAGTATACAAGCAATAATAATCATATGAACACACGACAACTACTTACTTTTGTCAAGAACACGCTTGATCCTTATGTACTGCTCGTGCTCCCTCAGTTTCAGGTCTGACCAGCGTTTTCTCAGTTGATCCATGGATCGGTGTACCCCAAAATTATGCAGAAGACTCTTCAAATCTTCATTCATGATCTTGGCCTTTCTGATATTTGGGTTTGGGTAAGGTCCATACTTTCCATCATAGTCGGTCCTGTTCAATATGTCCACCATCTCCAACATCTCTCCAAAAGACATATTTGCGACCTTAAATCTTGTCTTCCTGGATCGGGACGTTTCAGGCTCCGGGCTTTCCTCACCCTCCTCCTCATTAGTGTAATAGTGCGCACCTGTGTTCTCTCCGCCATGTGCTCTCCCCACTGCGCCGGAAGCGAAGGGGCGGGGAATAGTCTGGAAAGAACATCATGGGCGGGCGGAGTTTCACGCATGCGCATTGTATATAAAACGCAACACGTGTGTGTCGTCCGTACGATCTGTGAACAGAGGGAGAAGCTGAGGCGACGAACGCGCAAACGAAGGTAACATTTTGAACTTGGAACATCACTAGGCTACACTGCTTCTAGATTGAGGCCTGCATTAGTGGAGTTTAGCCTGACATTAGGGTTTGTCTTGTGTTGTGTCTTGCAGACATTATGGACGGGTTTAATACCGAGACATGCCCATCCTGTGGCAAACAACACACCCTCTGTATAGTAACAGACCAAAGAGGAAGGCAGCACTGTTGGAACTGGTTGAGTTTGTAAAGCCGGTGGTCCCCAGGGCAGATGACAAATATATCAAAAAGAAAATTGGGAACCTCGGGAGTACATATATGAAGGAGAGGAATAAGGTGCTGAAGTCCATGAAATCTGGAGCTTCAGCAGATGAGGTTTATGTCCCCACCCTGTGGTATTATGACAGGATGCATTTCCTGGCAGACCAGGCTGAGGCCAGAGAATCCCTCTCTACCCTTCCTTCCATGCGTCCTTCTATGCTACATTCCACACCTGATGAGTCTTCCGACACCCAACCTGGGCCTTCCACTCAGGAAGAACTGGAGGAGCCCAGCTTGAGCCAGGTATAGTATTGTTGTACATATTTGTGGAGTCAAAATGAATGATGTTAACTTGATTTCTGCTCCCTAATTGGTGAGTTTTGAAAGTGTTTCACATATCAATAGACAGTAGTGGCCAAAACCTTTGGGACAAGAAAGAAAAATGCTGTGCTCAGAATGATAGTCTTTTCTATTGGTTAACAATTTGCAACAGTGTTGATGTGAAAATTGTGTGTGTTTGATGAACCAAAAACTCAAACGATGTCCCTTTTTCATACACAGGAAGAACTCAGCCAGGAACAGGAGGGTGTGGAATGCAGCAGCCAGGAGGTGGCTGTGGAAAGTGGCAGCCAGGAGGAGGCGGGGGTAAGCGGCAGCCAGGCGGTGGGCAGCCAAAGGAGCCTCACCGAATGCCAGGTACCTCCCCTCCGCCTTCCACGCAGAAGGGCGAGAAAGGGGGGGAATGTTGAGGAGTCGGCCCTGAGGCTGATTGGTGAGGCTTCTG
This sequence comes from Lithobates pipiens, assembly GCF_037356315.1. Lineage (NCBI taxonomy): Eukaryota > Metazoa > Chordata > Amphibia > Anura > Ranidae > Lithobates > Lithobates pipiens. The sequence goes on along the minus strand of NW_027507764.1, from coordinate 328,377,153 downwards.
CGGCACTCCAAGCCAAACCCACCTACCAAGAGGCCTTTGCCACCTTGGTTGCATGCAAGCTTGCTAAAATGGAGCAGGGGCAACAGATCTTGTGTGAACAGGTTATTCTACAAACCCTCAACACGGGTCTGTTGGGCCAAATGACACCAGAAACACACTTGTGTCATTTGGCCCATGCCCCTGCTCCTCCTCCTCCTCCTCCTTCTGCCACACCTCCAGCACCACAGCCACAGCCTGGAAGGAAGCGTGGAAGGAAGACCAGAGAGTGATGACTTGGGTTCAGTCTGGTCTGACAGAAGATGCAGCCTGTTGTAGTCAGGGCTGGTGCAAGGATTTTCGACGCCCTAGGCGAAACCTAATTTTGCCGCCCCCTGGCTCCACCCCAACTCTTCTCCGACTCCGCCCACTTTGTCCTGCCCATGTATAAGGTGGAGCTGGCAGGTGGAGATTTTTTTAAATCCCCACAAATGTAATCACCTCAGTGTAATACCCCCAATGTACAGGTGGGGGGTGGAGGTGTACAGTATATAGGTGGGTTGCAGTATACAGGTAGTTGTGTGCAGTATACAGGTGGGGGGTGGAGGTGTGCAGTATACAGGTGGGGGGGTGGAGGTGTGCAGTATACAGGTGGGGGGTGGAGGTGTGCAGTATACAGGTGGGGGGTGGAGGTGTGCAGTATACAGGTGGGGGGTGGAGGTGTGCAGTATACAGGTGGGGGGTGGAGGTGTGCAGTATACAGGTGGGGGGTGGAGGTGTGCAGTATACAGGTAGGGGAGGGGGTGTGCAGTATACAGATAGGATGTGGGGGTGTGCAGTATACAGGTGGGGGGTGGGGGTGTACAGTATACAGGTGGGGGTATACAGTATACAGGTGGGGTGGGGTGTACAATATACAGGGGGGGTGTACAGTATACTGGAGGGGTGCAGTATGCAGGTGGGGAGTGGGCAGTATGCAGTATACAGGTGGGGGGTGGGGGTGTGCAGTATACAGGTGGGGGTGTCTAGTATACAGGTAGGGGGTGGGGGTGGGGGTGTGCAGTATACAGGTAGGGGGTGGGGGTGTGCAGTATACAGGTGGGGGGTGGAGGTGTGCAGTATACAGGTGGGGGGTGGAGGTGTGCAGTATACAGGTAGGGGAGGGGGTGTGCAGTATACAGGTGGGGGGTGGAGGTGTGCAGTATACAGGTGGGGGGTGGAGGTGTGCAGTATACAGGTGTGGGGTGGAGGTGTGCAGTATACAGGTAGGGGAGGGGGTGTGCAGTATACAGGTGGGGGTGTACAGTATACAGATAGGATGTGGGGGTGTGCAGTATACAGGTGGGGGGTGGGGGTGTACAGTATACAGGTGGGGGTGTACAGTATACAGGTGGGGTGGGGTGTACAATATACAGGAGGGGTGTACAGTATACTGGAGGGGTGCAGTATGCAGGTGGGGAGTGGGGTGGGGGTGTGCAGTATACAGGTGGGGGTGTCTAGTATACAGGTAGGGGGTGGGGGTGTGCAGTATACAGGTGGGGGTGCATTATACAGGTGGGGGGTGGGGGTGTGCAGTATACAGGTGGGGGGTGCATTATACAGGTGGGGGTGTGCAGTATACAGGTGGGGGGTGCATTATACAGGTAGGGGGTGGGGGTGTGAAGTATACAGGTGGAGGGTGGGGGTGTACAGTATACTGGGGTGTGCAGTATACAGGTGGAGGGTGAGGGTGTGCAGTATACAGGTGGGGGGTGTGAAGTATACAGGTGGAGGGTGGGGGTGTACAGTATTATGGGGGTGCAGTATACAGGTGGGAGTGTGAAGTATACAGGTGGGGGGTGTACAGTATATAGGTGGGGGTGGGGTGTGCAGTATACAGGTGGAGGGTGGGGGTGTACAGTATACTGGGGGTTGCAGTATACAGGTGGGTGGGTGAAGTATACAGGTGGGGGGTGTGAAGTATTCAGGTGGAGGGTGGGGGTGTACAGTATACAGGTGGAGGGTGGGGGTGTACAGTATACTGGGGTGTGCAGTATACAGGTGGGGGGTGGGAGTGTACAGTATTCTGGGGGGTGCAGTATACAGGTAGGGGTGTACAGTATACAGGTGGGGGTGGGCAGTATGCAGGTGGGGGGTGTGCAGTATACAGGTGGGGGGTGGAGGTGTGCAGTATACAGGTGGGGGGTGGAGGTGTGCAGTATACAGGTGGGGGGTGGAGGTGTGCAGTATACAGGTGGGGGGTGGAGGTGTGCAGTATACAGGTGGGGGGTGGAGGTGTGCAGTATACAGGTGGGGGGTGGAGGTGTGCAGTATACAGGTGGGGGTGGAGGTGTGCAGTATACAGGTAGGGGGTGGAGGTGTGCAGTATACAGGTGGGGGGTGGAGGTGTGCAGAATACAGGTGGGGGTGGGGGTGGAGGTGTGCAGTATACAGGTGGGGGTGGAGGTGTGCAGTATACAGGTGGGGGTGGAGGTGTGCAGTATACAGGTGGGGGTGGAGGTGTGCAGTATACAGGTGGGGGGTGGAGGTGTGCAGTATACAGGTGGGGGGTGGAGGTGTGCAGTATACAGGTGGGGGGTGGAGGTGTGCAGTATACAGGTGGGGGGGTGAGCACAGTCAGTATGCAGACAGCTGTGTAGGGAAGTTGGTGTCCCCCTGGCTGTAGCTCCTCTCACAGTCACACAAAGAAGTGAAGGTATGTGCATAGGTTACTCACCCTCAGGCAGATGAGGAGCAGTGTAATGAGTACGGAGCCCCACGCTGGCTCCTCACATCATTGGATACTGATTTCGCTCTCCTCCATTAATGTCCATACACTCCGCCCTCTTCCTCACTCAGGACCGTCTAACCCCGCCCCCCGGTGACGCCCTACAACTCCGCCCTCAGAGCTAATCCTCTCTCCTTACTCGTCTCAGACGGAACAGGACTCAGTACCTTGCAGATCGCCCTCTGAGGAGTTACTGGGCGATCTGAGGGAGCTGCCGTTCGAACGAGGGGGAGAGGAGGGGGAGAGGAGGGGGGTGTCCCTTACTGAAGGAGCAGGACAGGAAGATGCCAGGGCGCACCATCGGGTTTCAGCTGCTCTGCTGCCAATTATTTCAACAACACCTCTAGTGGCCGTGGCTGCGCCCTGGGCGGCAGTGCGCCCTAGGCGGCTGCCTAGTCCGCCTAGTGGTAGCGCCGGCCCTGGTTGTAGTACCACAGCCTGGGAACATAGATGTCATCTGCTGCTGTTCCGGGTTTCATGGACTTCAGGACCAGACTTCTCTCCCTCAGATATGTACTCCTCAGGCCACCAATTTTTGCATTGAAATAGCTGATGTGTGCCCTGGGGGCCCAAAGCTTCACGAATCTCCCCAGTTTTGACATTGCTGCCTCCCTCTTTATCTGTTACTGACACCGAAATAAAGGTATTTTTTGTTTGTTTGAAATACTTGCGTATATGTTTTCCTTCCAAAAGTACCGTTTATTTGTGAGCAGGCAGGTACATTTCCAAAAAACAATGAAATAAATAACAAGGGGTGCCAACACTAAACAACCTCCTGTAGATTAAAAAAGAAAAACAAAATCTAAAAAATAGAATAATGTTGTTGTAAGTTTACACACAAAAAAAATAAAAAAATTGAGAAATTAGCAAATTGTCTTTAAAGGAGATTTTTAGAAAAAATCACAAAAACATCCAAAAAAGAAAAAACCTAATCTAAAATTGTGTAGATGTGACGCAAACTAAAATTGTATTGCTGAAATGGTTAAAAAAGAGTAATGAAATCCGTTCGGGAGAAGTGTGTGTGACTATGAGCATCAAAAGAAGTTCGTTCTTGCAGCATTGTAAAGAACAAGAGAATGCGCTTGATGAAAGAATTTTTAACATTGCAGCGTGACGAATGTGCTATATCGCTTACAAGCAGTTGTTTTACCTGAACGAGCACTTCCGTGTCGGAATTTGAATGTGAGCATGCGTGGCACTTGGTCCAATCAAAATGCTCTACACATGATCGGATTAGGTCCGACAGGCCCAGTTGGTCGGGAAATATTTCCAACATGTTGGAAAATTGGGTCCGACGGAGATTCGGACAGAATCAGTCCGATGCATACCACACACAGTCGGATTATCCGACGACACGGTCCGATAGGACACATTCCGACGGATTCTCCGACTGTGTGTACAAGGCTTAAATGTAAAACTTGCTGCACAAAGTACAGATAATGCAGAATATCATAGTACTGTACATAGATGGCAAATCTAGCACCTAGAAAGATAGTAACATGCTTATATTCATATATAATAGTGGTGCATTCCAAGCCGTAATCATAGTTTCACAAGAATGTGGCTAAGTAGCGGCCACATAGTGGGTAATGTGAACATATTTCCTCCATTGTAAAATGTTTAGTGTGTTCATTAAGTTTGCGTTCTAAATTGGTATTTTGACGGATTTACTGCCAAATACCATGCCATCTGTGTTTTTCTAGCATTTTCTGTTTCATATTTTGGATTAATACATTTTGTAAAAATTTTAATGATTGTTCTATATATTTAATTTGTATTTCTTTTCATTGTACCAAGATAGTTCGCTTGCTCCTTTTTCTCTGGTATGCCCTGGGTGGGGTCCAGACTCCCAAATACTTATTCTAATCAAATTCGGATGATGGTACATATGTGTAGCGGCGGCTCCTGAAGAGCACGTGGTATGCGTTTTTCAAAGTTAAAGTTATGCCTAAACTGCAGTTTGGTTTGTGTACAATTGTCTAAATTTAGACTTCAGCATCAGTCTGACTGGACTGTGAGATCTTCAGCCTGGCCACAGGGGGCGCTGTCTCTTCTTGCAGGCATGGAACTATGGTCTGGTTAGGTGCGTAAGTTACTCTCTCTCGGAGCCCACCCAGTGGGAGTGGCTCTCTCACTGTGCTTTCTGGGAGAAGGTATTTAAGATGCAGAGTCACGTGGTTCGGGGTTCTGGTCCAGAATGATGTACTGCCTTCATGGTCCTGGTCCTCCTGATCAGCCCCCAGGAAGGATATGGCCTGGGGTGCGGATCCACCCGATTTTGGTGTCTCGGGGCTGGCTAGCCCAAGGCAAGGAAACTAAGGAAAGATTCTGAGGTGGTTGGGTGCCGTCTCCAGTTTGGGAGAGACCCAGTGACTTCAAGCATTCCAGGGGAGGACTCTTCAGAAGAAGACCACGTACGGTTTGGTTTCTTAGTAAGAGCCTGGAAGGGCTGGGGTACCCGAGAGAATCCGGTCTTGTGGATATCGCCAAGCTGGCTGAAAGATCCAGGTATCCTACGAGTGTTTTCAAGCTTAGTTTCCCTACGTGTTCTACAACAACATCTGTGGCAGAGACATTATCTTGTACGTTCTACAACGTCTGTGGCAGAGACTTGTTCCTGATTAAGCCCCTTGTTGGCTGCTAGGCCTTGTGAGAGAGGGACTGTCCAACTGGAGTGATAATCCAGTTGCGAATGGCTATTCTCTGGATGCAGTCAAAGTAAGAAAGTTCTTCAACATTTTGACTTTGACACTAAGAGTGCCTGAATTTCCTTTCCAACCCTCTGATCCCAATTTAAGAGACTGTTAATTTTCTACGTTTTGCAAATAAAATCCATTCAAGTGAATCTGTTTCGGTCTCTCAAGTTACTGGGCCATTTACCACGGGACACCCCTAGACGTGCAACGAGGAAAACAGAAGGTAACGGTAAGCTCAAATCTAACCAGCAGCTCCTTTGGGGGTTAGTGCTACATATGTTATGGATTTTTTATGTATTCAATACCTTATTTTGAGGCCACCCATTTTTTCATTATTAATTAGATATTAGATAGTGGATAATACACCTGGTGTACTGTTCAGTGGGAGCCACCAGTTGTGACTTGACGATTGGAGCCATTGGTTCCTCTCCCCTTGTCCCTGGTTACTCAGATTTGCAGCCCCTTGCAACCCATACTAACTCCCCACTTTGGAGTTTGGGGAGGGCCTCTCCCTTTTTTTTCTCTCATTATAATTTTTATGCTATATCAAATTGTCTTTGGAATTTAAATGTATCTAGGTTTACAATTTGGCTCTAAAGCAACAATACAACATGGATGTCTTAGGCACGGCCTGGTCGGGTTTATGACTCAAATACAGACCTCTTGTCTTACTACCAGTACCAGATCTGATGAAGAGATCAAAACTTTTCTTGATCATATGTATAATCTTCTTAAACGTAAATCACATCTACATTGACACACAGAGTACTTTAAAAAATATATTAGGGAAGAGACCTGCCCTCTGGGGTTGAGAATTCAGCGATTTTCCACCATCAAGGACCCTTCCCCCTCTTTTAAATCTTCCAGGGAAAAAATATTAACCCATGGAAGTTTAGAACTTATGAAAACCCTAATTACTCAGTACAATTCTGATATGATCTCACTAGATAGCGAGATCGATAAACTTAATATACATTATTAGCATCTCTTGGACGCTCTGTCCTTCCCCAGTCGATGGAAGGAGGTTAAAGAGCGTCTTGAAGAGATGAATAAGGAAATCATTAAAAACAAGCATATTACATTTGTTAAAGACAAACTTGCTTTTTCCGAAGGGTTTGCATACAAATGGTCAGGTAGAATGAGGGGAGGAAAGCGGCTCCATGTGATACCTCTTTATGAAGTGTAGTTGCTCAACAATCAGAATCTGACTTATCACTGTCATCATATGTTTCTCACCCAACAGGTCCTCGCTCCACAGGTTCCTCTATTTCTAATTCTACATGTAAACAAACAATCTCGTTACAGTGGCGGAATCTCCCCTGTAGCACCTAGTAAAGGTAAAAAGACTTCCTCTTAACACAAATTGGCGCATCCGTCAGGGGATCCCTCCCCTTCACCCTCTCAACCGGATGGCGGCGTCGGCTCCTCTACACTACACAATGTTATCCCCAAGGTCCTTGAGTCAATTTCTGGCAACCCCAGAAAACCACTTATTGATAGCCATTTTTTAGACCCAACTTCATTGGATCTAAGGAAACACCAACAAACCAAAATAGACACGTTTGTACGGAAACCTCCCTCCATGCCCCTACCCAGCACTTCCACTCATCACACTTGAATGTGATAAACTTGGCATCATGCTCTCTTTCCTCAGATGAGTTATCTGTCTTATATTTTGGTTTAGGCTTTTGTCCTCTTGACCCCATATACATCACTGAAACCATCAAAGATCTTTATTTGTTTGCACAGAATTTAACTTTCAAATTCTTATTTGACCAAAACCATCAAAATACCAATTTAGAATGCAAACTTATGGAACGCAGTAGACATTTTACAATGGAGGAATTTCGCTCTTCGCACGATCAAATGCTCCTATACAACGAGGGTGCCATGGGAGACGCATCGAGTTCACAGTCAGAATCGATGGCGGTCCTCCCCTGATGCCCCCCGTTGTACCCAGTACTCCTCTGTCTATACCTTCCAAGGTTCCAAGTAAGTTTAAACCAAAGTCACGCAATTTTCCAAATCTTATGACTTGCCCAGCTATCTGGGCTTTTCCTCATCAATCCATCAAAGATCTGAAGAGTAATAACTGGCAGGAATTTTCACCAAATTTGACCCATAACCAACAGCGAGCCCTTCAACGCCTACAAAAACATTGTGACATTGTCATTAAGCCATCCGACAAAGGTGGCAATATAGTGATAATGTTACACACTCAATATCAGACTATGTGCCACAAGGTGCTAGATAATTCTATTTGGTATCAACCCATTTCACTTACCAGTATCATGGGTTTTGTTAATGAATTCAGAGAACTTTGCACAGGGGCTTTTTGGTAGGGCTTGATTGACAAAGATACCCTTAATTACTTGGTCCCCAAACACCCACGTACCTTTTATACGCTACCCAAGGCACACAAGAATCTCTCCCAGCCACCAGGAAGACCCATTGTTTCTGGCACTGGGTCTTTGACTGATAATGCTAGTAAAATTTGTAGATAATTATTTACTACCTCATGTATCAAGTTTACCATCATATATTTGCAATACATCTGATCTTCTTAGACATATTGAGGGGATCAAGGTCCCTCGTGACTCCCTCCTCGTGGCTATTGATGTCGAGTCCTTATACTGGAGCATCCCCCATGAGAAGGGAATCGCGATGGACAGATTATTCCTGATGGAACAAAAGCACACATCAAGAATCCCGATGGGACATTGGGGACCAGCCTCTATCGTGTCCTCTCAATTTTTCCTGGTGACCCCATAGGGGAGATTTACTAAATTTGGTCTGCATAGTAATGAATCCGCTTCTAGATTTTATTGGCAAAGCTTAATTGAACAAGGTGATTAATTACTATTTAGAGCTGCACCAGATTCTGAATACAACAATGTTACCAGTGTTAGTAAATCCCCCTCCTCCATGTTACAAGATTAGAACAAAAAGTAATGGAAAATACTAAATTTTACTGATGTCACCAGAACAGGTGAGGGAAGTCCCTCAAAAGATCACCTGTCTCATTGACAGCTGTCTAATGGGGGGTTTCCCATCATTTGTGACTGCTTTACTTTAACTGGGACAGGAACCAGATGCATTGCCCCATTCAAAAGGAATGTCTAAAGCAAGGAAATAACATTTTAGACATAATACCTAGCATGTTGAATGAGGTAAGTGTGCTTTGAGCTCAAAAAGTGAAGATTTGCTTTGTGAACATCCAAAAATTAAAAAGGATAAGTTCCTTTAAATAAAAAACAGGAGCCTTCAAAGTATTGCATCCATGGTCAGAAGATTGTGGGTGCAATGTTGGGCTCCTGCACGCACTGTCTACAGCTTTTCGGAACTGTAGACAGTGTGAATGAACTATAGGCGTGTTGATCATTGCACCTGCAGTTCATTGAAACTACAACTCTGCCTGCTGCAATGGGGGGTGGGACTTGTAGTTTTTTCATTCACAAATACCTGTAAATGAATGACTTGGCTGTGAGCCCCACTCAAACATGCTACTTTCAAAATCTGACAGTGGGTGTGGGGAAAGGAACCCCTGCCCACACTGAGTGGGGGAAATGAGGGAGTGAGGGGCAGAAAAAGAACATGCTACATGTTACACCCTACATATGGGTGTAGCATGTTACATGTGCTAAAAGGTGAACCTACCCTTTAATTGTACATAAGCAGGACCCTTAAAAATCTGCCGTTTATCTTAATTTCCTCCTGAAAAATAGCAAAGGACTTCCTTATATTTTAACCACTTGCCGCCCGCCCTATAGGCAATTGACGGCTGCAAAGTGGTTTCATAATCCTGACCAGACGTCATATGACGTGATCAGGATTATGAGCCGCTGCGCGCCCCCGGGGGCGTGCATTGCGGCGATCGTTGTTGCGGGGTGTCAGTCTGACACCCGGCAACTACGATCTCGGTAAAGAGTCTCTGACGGAGACTCTTTACCACGTGATCAGCCGTGTCCAATCACGGCTGATCACAGTGTAAATGGGAAGAGCCCGTGATCGGCTTTCCCTCACTCGTGTCTGTCAGACGCGAGTAGAGGAGAGCCGATCGGCTGCTCCTCTGACAGGGGGGGTCTGTGCTGATCGATTATCAGCACAGCCCCCCCGAGGATGCCCACACTGGACCACCAGGGACGCCACCAGACCACCAGGGAAAAAGTAATCCTCCCTAGACCACCAGGGATGCCAGTCAGCACAATGGATGCCAATCAGTGCCCATAATGGATGCCAATCAGTGCCCACAATGGGCATCACTGATTGGCATGCATTATTGTTTGGCACTGATTGGCATCCATTACTATAGTATAACACCAATGCCGCCTATGAGTGCCCACCTGTGCCGCCTATGAGTGCCCACCTGTGCCGCCTATCAGTGCCCACCCATGCCCATCTGTGCCGCCTATCCATGCCCATCTGTGCCGCCTATCCATGCCCATCTGTGCCTCCCATCTGTGCCGCCCATCCATGCCAATCCGTGACAGCTATCAGTGCCAATTTGTGCCACCTATCAGTGTCCGTCTGTGTCGCCCATCCATGTCGCCCATCCGTGTCGCCCATCAGTGCCGCCTATCAGTGCCACATATCAGTGTCCATCAACGCCACCTCATCAGTGCCACTTCATTGGTGCCACATTGGTGCTCATCAGTGCCGCCTTATCAGTGCCCATCAGTGTAGCCCCATCAGTGCCCATCAGTGAAGGAGAAAATGTACTTATTTACAAAATTTTGAAACTGAAACAAAAAAAACATTTTTTTTTTCAAAATTTTCGGTATTTTTTTATTTGTAGCGCAAAAAATTAAAACCGTAGAGGTGATCAAATAACACTAAAAGAAAGCTCTATTTGTGGGAAAAAATGATAAAAATTTCATTTGGGTACAGTGTAGCATGACCGTGCAATTGTCATTCAAAGTGCGACAGCGCTGAAAGCTCAAAATTGGTCTGGGCAGGAAGGTGTTTAAGTGCCCTGTATTGAAGTGGTTAAGGTGCCTAAGCACCTGGCTTAAGCTGGCCTGCCAAAGCCAGTTCTCCATAGAAGGAGATTTCCAAATAGCATCAATTTGCATGGATTTAGTAGTTTCAGAATCAAAAGAAATTTTAGCGCCCTTCTGTGCTGACGGACTAAAGAGTAAAATGCATGCATCCATTAATTCCAAACATTTCCAGTCTCTCTCTTTCCCCCTTTCAGTATCTAATCGATTTGGATACATCATTGAATAAAAGTCTCAAGAAGCTTCCATTCTAGCAAGTTTATTTTTAATTTTTTCATAACGAGTTGGGTAGAACTGACTTTTTTGCACTGCAGTGGTATGTGCAATCCAGTGTTGAAATTCAGCTGTATTCAACAACAGAGCATTTACCTTACCACAAACTATGAAACTTAAAGCTGCTTATATAATAGCACATTTTCTAATTAAAATTCATATCAAGATTTGTACAAAAATTCTCATTCCATTTGACAGTCTGATGAATGTCGTTTTGAAATTTCATTTGCATTTACAATCTATTTCGGAAAGAATGTCATTCCCTGAAGAAAAGCCTCATACACTGTTGGAAAAATGTTTGTTCAAGAAAAATTGTCCATTCTGCTCCATGGAATTTTCTCATCAGTAATATTAAAAATGAATGTCGATTTCACTCTGCTTAAGATTAGAAAATTGAACTTTTATAGCACAAAAAGTTTTGTTCAGAAATATACTAATGTACTGCAGTTAGGATAAGCAATAGCATGATTCATTGTAGTTACAAGGGCGGATCTAGCATTGCACTATCTGTACCACATAAGAGGAAGCCCAAGCTGGGTTAACTTGGAAAAAAAATCCAGTGGCTGTAACTGCAAATCGCTGCTTGATTAACTTTTACCACGTTTTGTAGTTCAGAGAGATTTTCTTTGTAAGTAACAACAAATGTTTGTAACTCTGCAATTTGCTGCCTGATAGGAGTCAAGTAGCTTAAATGGCAGACAACTTTGTGGTTATAAATAGACCACGTTCAGTACACAAGCATCATTAGCAGTATGGGAGGCAGAAGCATAGAGATCAAATCAAAGTCAGTGGCCAAAGGTGTTAAGGCCCGTACACACGATCAGAAAATCATACGAAAAATACCACTTTCGAAGCAATTGTACAATAAAAAGATCGTTAGTACACCATTTTTTGAGAGCCAATCACGACAATTCATGCAATATTATCTGATGGGACAAGCACAAAATGTTTTCTTGTATGATAACACAACATACAATTTTAGTTTAATTAGTACAATTGTCATTCAAAAATACAATACAAATACAATGCAAAACATTACATCACTTCTGAATTTTTATTCTGTCGTATGAGAAGTTTTGTAACTTTAGTAAACTCTTAATTTTCGATATGAAGACTAGCATGTATAAAAAAAAAATGGACAATCATTCGCCCTATAATCTCATAGTGTCTACCAAGCATTAGGCCTCCTACACACAATATGAAAATCAGAAGGGAAAATTCATAATGTCTGCGGATTTTTGGATCGTTAGTATTGTGCTTTCGAGAGTCGATTTGACGTTTCGTCAGACAAAAGCTGGATGGGCGGACTAGTACATTTTTGACGAAGGACAGCTCAACATCTGAGTTTCAGATGGTCAGTACAGAAATCCATCACACAAAAGTTGAAAGTACAAAGAGTTTGATTTTGTAAATTAGTTTGGCCTTGTAAACTACCATTCGTAATCTAGAATTAACAAATGATGAAATGTCGAAATGCATCGCACATTCTCATTTTCTTTAATGGGATAATAATGAAGCTGCTTTGCTGGTGATACTGATTTAGTTATGGCAAACATTTTAAAAGGTATTTGTTTTGTAGTGATATAAATAATATTAATATTATGGTTGATAGATTTTTTGGGGAAGTTACCACAACACCATTATCCCTGAGTTTTTAAGATCAAAGATACAACTATGTTGGTGTCCCTTGTTAATTTTCCATTGTGTTTTTTTTTTTATGTAACTGCCTACTCCCAAACTGTCATTTGAAGAGAAACATGTAGCCAAGTATTATTCTACACAATTTTTTATTGTGCAGAAAAAAACAACACAAAATTAATTAGAAATGCTATCTGCCATCCAAATAAAAATAACTTATCAAAAAAACTTACCTGTAAAATCCTTTTCTTTGATGTACATCAGAGGACACAGAGCCATAGTAGTTACTATGTTGGTTAATACGCCACCATTAGGTGATGGACACTGGCACGCCCTAAGACCAGAAGTGCACTCCCTATATAACCCCTCCCACTACTGGGAGTACCTCAGTTTTTTAGCCATTTGTAAATAATGGACTTTGATGCTGCCTGTCCCCTTTTTGGGCCATCTGGCAGAACAAAACATCTGTTTTGCGAACCTGAGCAGTCACCTTTAAATAGACTCTGATCGCTCTTACTACATCAAGGGAATGTAGTGCCTTCTCTTCCCTAGATTGAGGCTCTGGGAAGAAAGAAGGTAGCATAATATCCTGGTTTAAATGAAAACCTGTCACCACTTTTGGTAGAAATTCAGGATGAGGACACAAAACCACCTTATCCTTATGCATGATCAAATATGGCTCTTTACAAGGGAATTTCCCGTAAAAGCTCAAAAGGCTGATTCTGTAAATACCAAGGATTTAGAGGTAGGGATGGCCGAACGGTTCGCCCGGCGGTCGTTTCGCGGCAAATTTCGGCTGAATCCGCTCGACCGGCGGACTATTGCCGCCGTTCGCCCGGCGGACTTCCGTGTTTACTGTGTAAAAGAACTTTGACCTATGATGACACAACCATCATGGGGTACAGGACAGCCAATTGAGACATTACAGCACATGGACACTTGGACATTCCCCCTAACTTATAAATAGACCCGATCCGGCGCCATTTTACATTCTTTCTTCTGTCACTATAGGGAGAGGTTGCTGTGTGGAGCAGGGAGAGACTTCTGTGACCCAAATCGCTATTTATTAGGTCCACAAAAGTTCTTTTAAGGACTGGTATCATGGTAAAGGCGTTAGGTGTAGTTCAGGATATAGGTTTAAGGCAGTGCTGTGCTAGTGATTGTTGCAGCAGCCTGAGTGTCTTTTGTCAGTGTAGAGAAAGGGACAGGACGCTGTGTGCTGCAGGGACAGTCAGTGTAATCATTAGCTGTTACTATTAGGTCCACAAAAGTGCAATTCAAGTTATTGTTCCAGCAGCCTATGTTTTGTCAGTTTATATAGGGACAGGCAGGAAGCTGTGTGTGAGGCAGGGAGGGACAGTCAGTTTAATCAGTAGCTGTTACTATTAGGTCCACAAAGGTTCTTTTCAGGACTGGTATGGTAATAGTCTTGTACACGTATAATATTCTTTCTTCCAAATATAGAAAGAATATTATACTTGACTGCTGCCCTTCTGCTGCAGTCTGCTAATCATTCACAACCTACTTGTTCCACAAAGGTCCTTATAAGGACTGGTAAGGTCTAGGGTGCTACAGTACATAGGGTTGAGTGAGGTACAGTCTGCTATTCCATAAGGACTGGTATAGGTCCACAATACATAGGGTTGAGGTGCACTACTGCTGACTGCTGCCCTATACTGCAGCAGTCCTTCATCAGTATAGGGACTGACGTATAGTCTGCTAATCATTCACAACCTACTTGTTCCACAAAGGTCCTTATAAGGACTGGTAAGGTCTAGGGTGCTACAGTACATAGGGTTGAGTGAGGTACAGTCTGCTATTCCATAAGGACTGGTATAGGTCCACAATACATAGGGTTGAGGTGCACTACTGCTGACCGCTGCCCTATACTGCAGCAGTGCTTCATCAGTATAGGGACTGAGAGTTTTGTCACAGGGTCATTTAAAAAATGACAGGCAGAGGAAGAGGCAGGCCATTCCGCAGGGGTGGTAGGGGTAGGGCAGGAGCAACAGGCTTGAGCCAAAGTGGGAAGTGGCAGAAGGTGCGTTCAATTCATTTAAAGGACGCACCAGACTTGGTTGAGTGGCTCACTCAGTCTTACTCTTCTGCACCCTCCTCATCCTCTCGATCTGCACCCTCTTCTTCACTCTCTGCTATGTGCACCCCCAAAGACACTACCACCAACAACAACACCACCACCACCACCACATACCTTCCGCTTGAGTCACAGGAATTATTTTCCGATCCATATCAAGACATTTCTGATGCGCAGCCACTCTTGGAATTGGATCAGGAAGAGGAGGTAGCAACAACCGCTACTCAGCAGTCTGACGACAGTACCCAGATCAGCCCAAGGAGGAGGTTGGTCCCCGGTGTTGCTGCCTACTCCGAGATCTCTACTTATAGCGGTGGGGAAGGTGACGTCGATGATGACGTGTCTAGTGATGTCACGTGGGTGCCCACAAGAGAGGAAGAGGAGGGGAGTTCAGAGGGAGATATGGACCAGCAGATAGGGAGGAGAAGCAGGAATAACTTACATTGCACAGGAGGGACAAAGCAGACTGCAAATGTATCAGGAGCGAGTCATCAACAATGTACGGTGACATCTGGCGCTCCCAGGACACCGGCACATGGCTCCGCAGTGTGGGCTTTTTTTAACGTGTCCGCTGCTGACAATAGCGTTGCCATCTGCAATCTTTGCAGTCAATGCATTAGTCGTGGTAAGCCCAACACTCACCTAGGGACGACCGCCTTAAGAAGGCACATGAGCAGCCATCACCGAGCCCAGTGGGAGCAACGGAACACACAAAGCCACACTCCAGGCTCTCACCGTCCAGCCTCGTCTTCTACTTCTCCTTCTCCTCTTTCCTCACAATTGTCCTCCACTCCACCTTCCATCACGCCAAGCTCACGTTTTTCTGCAAAAAGGCAGGCTTCTGTGGGCCTAATGTTCGAGCGTAAAAAAATGATGACGCCGGATAACCCTCTTGCCCAATGGTTGACGGCTGGCTTGTCAGAACTCATAGCCCGCCAACTACTGCCATATAAACTGGTGGACTCGGAGGCCTTTCGCAAATTTGTGGCCATTGGAACACCACATTGGAAGGTCCCAGGAAGGAAGTATTTCTCAGAGAAGGGCATCCCAGAGCTATATGGCCATGTTCAGCGGCAAGTGAATGTATCTCTGGCACACAATGTCGGTGCCAAGATACATCTGATCACAGACACGTGGTCTAGCAAACACGGGCAGGGAAGGTATATCACTTTTACTGCCCACTGGGTGAACCTTCTGACGGCCGTCAAGCATGTAACCCGTGGCACCCGTGTAGATTTGGTTTTACCGCCACGGATTGCATGCAGGCCTGGCTCTTCTTCTCCTCCTCCTCCTCCTACTCCATCCTCCTCCTTCTCCTCCTCGGCTGACTCCTCCTTTTCTGCTGCTAGCGTCTCTTCCGCTGCGCCGCCCAAGCTCCCCAGAACCTATTCGACATGCCAGGTGAGACGTTGCCATGTCGTGCTGCGTCTGTTGTGCCTGGAAGCCAAGAGCCACACTGGTCCGGCACTCCTTTCAGCTTTGCGTTCACAGGCAGATCAGTGGCTAACACCGCTCAATTTGACAGTTGGTAAAGTGGTGTTTGACAACGGTGCCAATCTGCTTAGCGCATTGAAACAGGGCAAAATTACGCACGTGCCATGCATGGCACACGTTTTAAACTTGGTCGTGCAGCTATTCGTTGTCAAATACCCTGGGGTCCAGGACATCTTGCAGCAGGCAATGAAAATCTCGGCCCATTTCAGAAGATCTTACAAGGCCATGGCTTGCCTTGCTGACATTCAGCAGCGACACAATCCGCCGGTCAGACGTCTTATTTGCGATTGCCCGACGCGATGGAACTCAACCTTCTATATGCTTGATAGGCTGCTCCAGCAGAAACGTGCAGTTAACATCGACCTGTATGAACTCTGCAACAGAACAGGTTCTGGGGAGCTGGTTTTTTTTTGACCGCGCCAGTGGCTGCTCATGCGCGACGCATGCAGACTTCTGCGGCCATTTGAGGAGATCACCAAACTGGTCAGTCGCAGCCACGGTGCCATCAGTGACATGGTACCTTATGCCTTCTTTATGGAGCGTGCATTGCGTCGTGTCATTGATCAAGCTGTGGAGGAGCAGGAGCGGGAAGATGAGGAAGTTGCAATGCTGGATGAATTCCCAGGGGGGCTACTCTATCTGAGACAAGTGAACAACAGGAGTCTGAAGAGGAGTCAGAGGAGGATGGTGCCGGGGCGGATGAGGAGGAGCAAGAAGAGCATGCTTTAAACCTTTCTGGGATCCCTGTTGTTGTGCGTGGATGGGGAGAGGAGAATGAAGAGGACGACATTATCCTGGATGATGAGCAGGAGCCAGGCCACCACACTGCTTCCACTTTAGTGCAAATGGGGGCCTTCATGCTCCAGTGTTTTAATAGGGACCCCCGTATAAAAAGCATAAGGGTCAAGGACCAGTACTGGGTGGCAACGTACTTAGACCCCCGGTACAAACACAAAATGGCGGAAATGTTACCGCCGTCACAGAGGGCTGTCAGAATGGAGCACTTCCAGGCCTTGCTTTGAGAAATGCTGCATTCTGCTTTTGCGTGCGCTGGCAGAGGAGCAATTCCCACTCCCAGAGAAGGAGTTGCTGGTACCAATCCAACAGCGCCTGCAAGAAGAGGCCGGTTTGAAGATGTGTTGGTGACTTCGGATATGAGGTCATTCTTTCAGCCGACCCATCGACAGGTGTCATCCGGATCCAGCATCAGGGAACGCCTAGACCGTCAGGTGTCCGACTACATCGGGTTAACGGCCGATGTGGATGCTCTGAGGAGTGATGAACCCCTGAACTACTGGGTGGGCAGGCTTGACCTCTGGCCAGAGCTTGCCCAATTTGCAATCGAACTGTTGGCTTGCCCCTCGTCCAGTGTCCTGTCCGAAAGGACGTTCAGCACAGCAGGGGGGATCGTGACCGATAAGCGTACTCTCCTAGCTAGCTCGCCTAGTTAACTACCTCACATTTCTAAAAATGAATGAGGCATGGATCTCGGAGGAATTAAACACATGTGACCAGTAAACCATGTATATGTCTATAAACAGTTTTTTTTAATCGAGCACACAGACCTTCTTTCTTCATTTGGCTCACTTCCTTGTCCAAAAAAAGCACACCGTACTATATGCCTGTACCCTCCTGTTTGAAGAGGTTGAGCGGTGTCATATTTCTACTGGGGCTGCTTATTATGAGGGGCTCCCACCATCCCTGTGCTGTGCTGACTTCCTCCTGGGGTTGTACCTCTGCTGTGCATATTATGAGGGGCTCCCACCATCCCTGGGCTATGCTCATTATGAGGGGCTCCCACCATCCCTGTGCTATGCTCATTATGAGGGGCTCCCACCATCCCTGTGCTATGCTGACTTCCTCCTGGGGCTGCTTACGGTGCAGGTGTCAGTGCTGTATATCACGGTGCTGGTGTCAGTGCTGTATATCATGGTGCTGGTGTGAGTGCTTTATGTCACGCTGCTGATGTCAGTGCTCTCTATCACGGTGCTGCTGTCAGTGCTGTATGTCACGGTGCTGGTGTTAGTGCTTTATGTCACGCTGCTGATGTCAGTGCTCTCTATCACGGTGCTGTTGTCAGATCACTCTATCACGGTGCAGGTGTCATTGCTGTATGTCACGCTGCTGATGTCAGTGCTCTCTATCACGGTGCTGCTGTCAGTGCTGTATATCACGGTGCTGGTGTTAGTGCTTTATGTCACGCTGCTGATGTCAGTGTTCTCTATCACGGTGCTGGTGTCAGATCGCTCTATCACGGTGCAGGTGTCATTGCTGTATGTCACGCTGCTGATGTCAGTGCTCTCTATCACGGTGCTGGTGTCAGATGACTCTATCATGGTGCCATTGCTGTATGTCACGCTGCTGGTGATCATCTCCTGCACCCTCTTCTTTGCCTACCCTGACCTTCCCTCTCCTCCATTGCCTTCATGCGCTCCACAGTCCTGAATTGTCACAACAATTTCACATATAAAAAAAGAATGCTTGTAGTTGTCGATCCCAGATTCACCTCATACATGTGTTATGTCATTGGCCATGTGGTGGGACTTTGTTTGCACAGCTATTAATTATTTTGTGGCTGCAAATTTGACCTGTAGGTTTGCAAAGTTCGCCTCCCATTGAAGTCAATGGGGCCCGCCGCGAACGTTACGGTTCGCGAACTATCGGCCGCGTTCGCGAAACGTCCCGTCGGAAGTTTGTCCATCACTATTTAGAGGTGCCTTGACAGGGGGATTGATCCATGTTACCCCCTGAATAAAACTACACACCAGAGAGAAGAGCCTGTTGAAAAAACACTGACAAGGCCGAGACCTGACCCTTGTTAGTACAAGCTTCATTTCCATGTACCAGTTTCATTTCCATTCCCATTTGCAGGAAATCAAGGATCCTACCTATGACATAAAAAAAACATAGGAAATTTCCCCAGGGGTTTTTTTAGCAGCAGAGAGTTGGTATGAGAATAATTGATGTAAGGAAAAATCATTTATTTAACAGACAATAGTAATTCCAAATGAACAATAATACATCATCCATATAGGTATTACGACAAAAACAAACATGGAACATCACTCATAGCAAAAAAACACTCTATGTACAGGCATGGTTTGCCAGTTGTATTTGTAACATATGTATCCACATGAAAAACCCAGATGCATTTCGACCCTTGCGATTTCCGGTCTCTTCAGGGGGATTTATATTGTAGGAAAATGTCAAAATATCTAATTAAAGACTTTGGACAATACCTATACTACCTATATGGATGATGTGCTATTGTTCATTTGGAATTACTATTGTCTGTTAAATAAATGATTTTTCCATACATCAATTATTCTCATACCTGCTGCTAAAAAAAACCCTGGGGAAATTTCCTTTGCTTTTTGTATACTTATGGGTTATGCAGCTTTGGTGGCTCCCTTATTGTGTTTTTTTTCCTTTTTGCACCTTACCCATGACATACTTCCTGGGGTGCCAACCCCTGGATCCACACCAGGAAACATATGCCTTCCAGACTCTGTAGTAAATGATAAGCCGGCTTCCTGGCATTAACCAAAGTAGACACCGCTGAAGGGGATAACCCTTGATCCTTTAGAATGTGGGTTTTAATAGACTGAGAGGATGAACTCACAGTGCTTATAATAAGGATTTGTATATTACTTATGATAATTAACCCTTTGCCACCCAGGCCCATTCTGAGACTTCTCTCCTACATGTAAACATCATTTTTTTTATGCTAGAAAATTACTCAGAACCCTCAAGCATTATATATTGTTTTAGCAAACACCCTATGGAATAAAATGGTGGTCTTTGCAACTTTTTATGTTACACGATATTTGCACAGCAATTTTTCAAACTTTTTTTTGGAAAGAAACTGTTTCATTCATAAAAAAAACATTAAAGTTAATTTTTTGTTGTGTACTAAGCGATGCTTTAGATTTTTTTTACAGGTTACATGTTTAGAGTTACAGAGGAGGTCTAGTGCTAGAATTATTG
This sequence comes from Lithobates pipiens, assembly GCF_037356315.1. Lineage (NCBI taxonomy): Eukaryota > Metazoa > Chordata > Amphibia > Anura > Ranidae > Lithobates > Lithobates pipiens. The sequence continues at coordinate 328,357,230 of NW_027507764.1, read as the reverse complement.
CTCTCGCTCTAACGATCGTGGCGTATGTAACCTGTGTGTATCTGCCTCTGATACTAACCAGTGCCTACCTTGGGACTGACTAGTATCTCTCCCCAGCCTGTCCCCACACACCCTCTTACCTGCTGAACTGTGAATGGGGCAATCACTTCCACAGTGTTGTTGTGTTCTGCCAGTGAATACAATGATTAGTGTTGCTAACTATAGCTGGTAGCACTGATTGTTTTGGGGAAAACCTGACAGGCTGGTTGTACTCAAGTCGGTTAATAGGTTGACTTGTGTAAAACCAGCTAGCCCATACATAGATCGACTATTGCTGGTCTCTGCTTAATTGGTGTAATTTCAACCCATGTATGGCCCGCTTAACCACTACACGGTCCCTCACAAACCTTTAAATTTTTCCTTCCCAGATTACTTCATCCTCCTCTCCTATACATAGTGCCCACTATCATACTCTCCATACTTCTCTCCTGTGCATACTGCTCACTGTCATACTCTCCACATTTCTCTCCTATACATAGTGACCACTGTCATGCTCTTTACACTTCTCTCCTATACATAGTGCCCACTGTCATACCCTCCACACTCCTCTCCTGTACGTACTACTCACTGTCATACCCTCCATACTCCTCTCCTATACATAGTGTCCACCGTCATACCCTCCTTCCACACTCCTCTCCTGTAATTACTGCTTACTGTCCTACTCTCCACACTTCTCTCCTGTACATAGTGCCCACTGTCATACCCTCCACACTCCTGTACATATTGCTCACTGTCATACCCTCCACACTCTTCTCTTATACATAGTGCCCATTGTCATACCCTCTACACTCCTCTGCTGTGCATACTGCCCACTGTTATACCCTTCACACTCCTCTTCTGTACATAGTGCCTTCTGCCATACCCTCTGCACTCCTCTCATGTACATAGCGCCCACTGTTAGACCCTCCACTTTCCTCTCCCTCACCTGCACATACTTCCCACTTTTATACCATCTATACTCCTCCCCTATGCCTCTTACCCACAAAAACTGTCCTTTAAAATTATACTGAATGTCTTCAATGTTAACAGCTCTAGAATGGGCACACTTTTGTCAGTTCAACTAAAGGAAATCTCACAGTCCTCATATTTGTTCTGCCCCATTATTAGTACTCATTTAATTTTGTAATTACTATTGTGATGTATAGAGGAACATAGGGGATGTCAGCTACTCTAAATATAGCACTTGTAAAAAAAGCGTCCCTGAAAATATTTTTGAAATGTTGACTATGCACTTAGGCACTGCCCAAGAGCCACAGGGTCAGTAGGGGACCCCATGAGAGGCTCCTGTGATATTAAAGTGGTAGTAAACTTTTCTAGCATTACTACTTTTTTGAGGCCCCGGGGTAGGTTATGCCATAATGTACAAGTATGCACAGCATATTAGCACATTAGGGCACAATTAAATTGTCAGACGGAGCCCTCCACTGCTGTGCTGTGATCAATCCGGCGGGGCCCGGGCCCTTCAATCTTCACCCGGTCTTCCTTCTGGTTTCTGTGCCTTCAGTCACTTGCCTTGGCCAGGCTGTGTTGATGTCATTCCCACACATGCTCATGTGCATACTCTCTCTCTCATCCCCCCTTTCTCTCTCATCCTCCCTCCCTTACCCCTCACACCTCTTTCATCTCCTTTCTCTCTCTCTCTCTCTCATCCTCCCTCTCTCTCTTTAATTTAATTTGTTTTAACAAAAAATAGTTTGCATTTTTATTTATTTATTATTTATAAAAGGCCCCACCAAAATCCTCAGCACCAGGCCCCTGATGTTCTTAATCTGGCCCTGGCTGGGGCCACTAGAATCACCTCATTTTGTTCCCACTTGATCCTGCAGAGAAGGCGTGGAAGTAGCAGAACTGGAGGAAACACATAGATCAGTGAAAATTGATCCCATGGGAAGACTAATGCATCTGTTCCTCATGCTAACGGATCCCTTGTTCTTGACACAAAATTGTCGACTTTGTTGTTGAATCTGGACACGAACAGGTCCACGTCCCGAATACCCCATCTCTGACATATCACAAGGAAAATGTCGGGGTGTAGAGACCATTCCCCCGGAAATAACTGTTGGCGACTCAAGTAGTCCGTCTGACAATTTTCTATTCCTGGAATGAAAATCACTGATAGGCAAGGAATGTTGTTTTCTGCCCAAGCTAGAACATGATTCACCTCTTTTTGGGCTGCATGACTTCTCGTGCCCCCCTGGTGATCGATGTAAGCCACAGCCGTGGCATTGTTAGATTGAATCCTGACAGGACAATCCCGTAACCTGAGCGTCCAGGACTCTAGGGCCAGACATACTGCCCAAATCTTCAAAATGTTGATGGGCAAGGTCCTTTCTGACTTGGACCATCTCTCCTGGACGGAAGCTTCTTCCAGGACTGCTCCCCACCCTAGAAGGCTGGCATCCATTGTCACCACTTTCCAGGATACTGGCAGGAAAGATTTCCCCTTTTGGAGGGTGCTGGATATCAACTAACAATTTAGGCTCAGACGTACGTCGGGAGATAAGCGTATTGGAAAATCCAAAGCCTGAACCTTCTTGTTCCAGACTGACAGGATGGTGTTTTATAGCAGTCTTGAGTGAAACTGCGCATAAGGGACAGCCTTCGAAGGAGGCCACCATTTACCCTAACAATCTCATGCACAGCCGAATGGAAGGATTTTTCTTTGCTTTGACCAGTTAAATCAGTCCTATAATGGAACTGACTCTTGTCTGGGGTAAGAATACCTTTTTCTGTACGTTGTATATGACCAGCCCCAAGTATTGTAATCTCCTTGATGGTTTTAAGGAGGATTTTTCTAGGTTGAGTATCCAACCCAGAGATTCCAGTAATTTACAGCTGTGATTAAACATTGGTTTAGACCAGAGACTGAATGATCTATTAAAAGTAGATCATCTAAATAGGCTAGGATCATTATGCCCTGAGCCCTTAATCTGGCTAAAGAAGGTGGCAGAATATTTGAGAACACCCGCGGTGCAGTGGCTAGACTGCATGGTAGGGCCACAAACTGAAAATTATGATTTTCTATCTCGAAGCGTAGAGATTTATGGTGAGCGGTAAATATTGGCACGTGGAGATATGCATCCTTGATATCGATCAATGCCAAAAACTCCCCTCCTTGCAAGATGGAAACAACCGATCGGATTGGTTCTATGCAAAAAGACCGGATATTTAAGTCCCCGGTTCAGATCTTTAAGATTTAGAATGGGTCTTACCTCTCCATTTGGTTTTGGAACCTTGAAAAGGTTTGAATAAAAACCTGAGCCCTGTTACTCTGTTGGAACCTCTGATATCACCAGCTAGGATAAGAGATGATCCAGAGCTAGAAGGAGCTACTTCTTTTTCTCTGGATCCCTGGGAACATTTGATCTTAGAAAACGAGGAGACGGAAACTCTCGGAACTCTAGTTTGTAACCTAGAGAAACTGAGGAAGCCACCCATCTGTCTTGACATTGTTCCTCCCAGATCTTTGAAAATTGCAGGAGACTTCCCCCCACCCGAGCAAGCGGGGGCGCCCTTTCATAAGGAGGCTTTAGCATTCGGTTTTGCAGGCTTTCTGCCCCAAGACCTCTTTTGACCCTGGTGCTGCCCTTGGGGACTTTCCCTTGAACCTGACGATGGAGGCCGTCGAGACTGCCTAGAGGTTGATGCCCCTGGCACAGGTGAGGAAGCATGCTTAAAGGAGAAATGCTTAAACTTCTTTTTTACTGGTAAAAGAGAGCTTTTCCCATTAGAGATCCTTTGAATGTATTTATCCAGATCGTCCCCAATTAGTCGTTCACCATGAAAGGGGAAACTGGCCAAGAGTTTCTTACACGGTGCTTTGGCTGACCAATTTTTCAGCCACAGAACTCTGCAGGAATGCACTAGTCCAAGCATAAGCCGTGAGGCTTGGATGATAGAATCTTTCATAGCATCTACTGTAAAACATAGTGTATTTGATATGCCAGCCCATTGCTGGGCCTGCTGATCAGGCAGAATCTTAAGTATCTCCACAAACTGTTCCTTAATGGATTGAGATACACCAAATGCCACAAGAACTGGCTGCGCTACTGAACTTGCTAAAGATATATTGCTTTTAGAAAGAAGTTCCAATTTTTTATCTGTTGGATCTTTTAACATCAGCGCATTATCCACCGGACACGTGAGACTTTTGTTCACTCAGGCGATTGCAGCATCGATTGCTGGAACACCCCATTTCTTATAGAAATCCTCCTCCATAGGATATAGTGTAGAAAACTTTCTGGGAGGATAATAATGTTTAACTGGTTGTTACCATTCGAGCCTCTAGAACCCTTTGAGGAGTTCCTAGTCCCTCTTCCACTCATAGCCTGAAACACAAAGCAGAGGCACTACCAAAGAGAATGTACACTGCTAGGCTACAGTCCAGCACTACAAGCTGCTATTAATGCCCAGCCTGGTAAAGTAATAATGTGTCAAAGGTCAAAGGATAATGTCTGTGTCACCAAACCTGAAGTAAGTCACCTCTGCTCTTGTGTCCCTCCACAGCCAGCAGCAGCAACACACACAGTGCTTTTAAAAGCTTCCTCCATGTGCAGTTGGTGTCTGAGAATGCCAAAGCTGTTAGCCCCCCCCCCCCCCCGTGCTGATTACGGCCCCACTCCTATTTTTTAAAAGAGAAGGTTTTCCCACATGAACGGTGGCTATAGATGCCTAGCAAACAGCTAATTATGGTGTCGGGGGGGGGGGGGTAAAAACACAGCTGAACGGCCAGACGTTTTTTTTTTTATGATATCGGGCTTACAATTCCCCCGAGGGGGGTAATTTCAACATAGGTGGGCCGCAGGTGGAGAGACCAGCCCTCCCTCTTGCTTACTGGAGGATCTGCTGCTTTGGCCAGAGGAGAAGGAGGAAATAATGGCTCCTGACACAGCGCTGTTTCCAGCATAAGGCGGTGAGTGCTCAATGCAGCCCCCAGTGGTGACACATAGGCATGACAACATTATAAATACTTAAAGGAGATATTCATAAGAAAATCCAAGATATTTCTTAGAAAACTCCACTTACTTTCCCGCCGTAGGGTTATCTAAGATGAACCCAATCTTCACCCTACACAGTGGGCTCCGAAACCTTCAGGAGAAGGGGAACCTAGAGGTTACCCACAATCCTGGACCTGCAACAGCACCCTGTCAGTAAAAACTTGATGGCCTTACTACCAAAAAGTACTGGGTCCCAGGGTCCAGCTCTTTCGCAAGCAAAACCTTGTTTCTTAGGACACGAGGCCTGGATACCATTCTTTAGGCCCATTAAAGGATACTCTGAATGGATCCGGTCAGCATGGCTAGCCCCAGTAAGGATTGCTCCAGTGGAGCTCAGCACAGCAAATCTTTACTCGTGACCAACACCGTAAGACACTGGCGAAAAACTGAGGTACTTCCAGTAGTGGGAGGGGTTATATAGGGAGTGCACTTCTGGTCTTAGGGCGTGCCAGTGTCCATCACCTAAAGGTGGCCTATTAACCCACATAGTAACTACTATGGCTCTGTGTCCCTTGATTTTTTGAAAAGTAAAGGGCATTCCATGCAGAAAAAGAAGAAAATAAAACAAAACATTAACAACAAAAAAAAAATACAAAATAATTGAAATTAGAAAGGGGGTAGGGGTGAAAATCCCCAGACCAGCGTGGTTGTTGGGGTTCTTGTGGCTGGTATTGCCACTGACCGGCATGCTGCTGTGGTGGGTGAGTTGGCTGTGGAGGTGGGGGCCACAAAATCTGAAATGTGGGTGTTTTCAAAAATTTCGCCCCTCATTCCTTTGTTGAGGGGCTGCAGGATGAGTTCCTCACACCTGCTCCTTTGCTCGCTGGCAATCTGCCTTAATTTATTGGCCGTCACACACCCAAATCCTTCAGCCTCATCTGGATCAGTACAGAGCACAGTTGAGGCCTGGCTGAGAAAGGAATCTGTGTCCTCCTTTAGATTTTTGGTCTTCCTGGCTCTTTTAGCAGCAGGGCGTAGGGGAGGGATCTGCGACTCCATCTGGCTATTGACCGGTGGCTCCTCCAGACTGACACTTTCCTGTGTATGAAAATAGGACATACCGTATATACTCGAGTATAGGCCGACCCGAATATAAGCCGAGGCCCCCAATTTACCCCCAAAAAAACTGGCAAACTTATTGACTCGTGTATAAGCCGAGGGTGAGACATGCCTGTCCATCCCTGTGTGTGTGTCCGTCCATCCCTGTGTGTCCGTCCATCCCTGTGTGTCCGTCCATCCCTGTGTGTCCGTCCATCCCTGTGTGTCCGTCCATCCATCCCTGTGTGTGTGTGTGTCCATCCATCCATCCATCCCTGTGTGTGTGTGTCTCCATCCATCCATCCATCCATCCCTGTGTGTGTGTGTCTCCATCCATCCATCCCTGTGTGTGTGTGTCTCCATCCATCCATCCATCCCTGTGTGTGTGTGTATCCATCCATCCCTGTGTGTGTGTGTCTCCATCCGTGTGTGTGTGTGTGTGTGTGTGTGTGTGTGTGTGTGTGTGTGTGTGTGTGTGTGTGTGTGTGTGTGTCCAGCCTACCTGTGTCCCGAGCCTTTGTCCCGAGCCTCCGTCCCGTGCCTTGCCTCCGTCCCGTGTCGTGCCTTGCCTTGCCTCCGTCCCGTCCCGTCCCGTCCCGTCCCGTCCCGTCCCGTGCCGTGCCTTGCCTTGCCTCCGTCCCGTGCCCTCTTCGTCGGCGCCTCGGCGGCCATTGTAAAATTCAAAAGCCGCGCCTCCGCCTTCGCCTGTGAGAGGCGGAACACTGAATTTCCCAGCAGCCTGTGTTCCGCCTATCACGGACATCGTATCATCCTCGTCCGTAGTACGAGGATGATACGATGTCCGTGATAGGCGGAACACAGGCTGCTGGGAAATTCAGTGTTCCGCCTATCACAGGCGAAGGCGGCGCCGGAGGCGCGGCTTTTGAATTATAGAATGGCCGCTGTCTGTCTGCTCGACACGCTGATCGAGCGGGCAGACAGCGATGACTCGAGTATAAGCCGAGGGGGGCACTTTCAGCCTCAAAAAAGAGGCTGAAAATCTCGGCTTATACTCGAGTATATACGGTAATTAGAAACTTTTTTTGTTTTGGTCATCATATACACACAATTTTGATCTCCTCATGGTTGCAAATTGAATGTGGAGAAAGAGAAAAGACTTTCATTCTGACCCCAGCATTTTTCATTTTTGTTCAAATCTTTTTGGTCACTACTATGTATTAATATGGAAACCACTTTGTTAAGGCTGAAATATTTTCCCAATAACATACAGTTATCATATTTTTGGATCCAAATATGTTCAACAATCCTATATCTGTGTCAAGATGGGCTTTTCCACATCTTCATTTTGTGCATCAGTAGCTGTGCCCTCAGCAGAGGTGGAAGGCAGGGTTGACAGCGATGGCCTGGGTTCAGTCTGGTCTGTCAAAAACCACAGGCTGTCATAGTACCAGAGCCTCGGTGCATAGATGTCATCTGCTGCTGCTCCTGACCTCTCCAATTTATGGATCTTGTTAAGCTCCCTTTTAAAGGTGCTGCGGAGGTTAGCAATCTTTAGCATGACATAGCTGGGGTCTGCCTTGGGGTAAACTTGTTTGCACAAATTGGGCCAGTTTCTCCAAAGCTGTCAAGCGCAGTTTTTTGTTTGAGTAGTCTTTAATCTTAACCCTCCATAGATAGGGCAGCTGCCGGTACATATCAATAAAATGAGGCAGAAAGTCTGGGGGTGTGAACTTGTCAGTCATGATATGATGCCTGCAAGACAGGACACAAGACAAACCATAATGTCTTAACCCATAAGGTGGTCGAAATATACTAAGCAGTATAGGCCACTAACCACCTATGCCCCAATTTCCAATTGTATCTTTGTTTTCTGCATCCTTTTGTGCATTTCAATCGATTGTCCTTTACTCCCAGATCGTTCCTACAGTTGTTCCATCGACCGTGCTTTCCATCTTAATATACACTGTGCATGCGTGAAAGTCCACTCTCACATGCATCATAACGCTTGGGCATGACCATCTCCCCTCTCCTGAATGCGACACACACAGCGGAACTTTCATGCGGGACAATATGGCGGATTTGCCAATTTTCAGCCAGCCCCGCGGTAGGGGAACTCATAAGAGGGGAAAAGCCACACCAATGAGCAAGGCTGAGATGGTGGAGATGGTGCGCATCCTGGAGAAGCACAACTATGATTGCAAGCTGCAGAATTATGAGAGGCCCAACAGCCCAAAGACTGCATTTTGGAAAAGGTTATTGTTGTCTTGAAGCAACAATTTTCCATGGACAGATCAAAGGGCCAAATACGGAAATGATGTTCCGATCTGAAACACCAGGAACAAGACCAGCTGGAGCACATACATCATATCATTAAAAAAATTAAGCAATAGTTGTATCTAAACAATATATATATATATATATGTGTAAATTAGCTGTCTGTATATGTTCTTGCTCAAAGTAGCTATAGAGAATTCTATAAAAGCTTAGAAAATCTTTGTTTGTATGACTTGGGATTCCAAAGATGAAGGTAAATATAAAACATATATGAACATTCTTATATGGTAATGTTTTTGGACATTCATATGATTTTTGTACTTACTGTCTTTTTTTAATCTTTCAACAGGGAGACATGAAAAAAAAATGCTCCAGCCAAGTCGCCGCAAGGGACGAAGGGAGGTTACCGTTGCTCAGGCCCCAACAAGTAAGGCAACAAGGCCATCTTCCCTCAAAAAAAGTAAGAACCAACTTCAAAACCCTCATTTAGCCACATACAGGGGTGTTTGTAGGTGGGCCAAAGGCCATGGGCTTAGGGCAGAACTTAAGGGTTAAAAAACATTTTCTGGTGGCTGCCTGGCTCATCAGTGCCCATTAATGCAGCCTTGCCAGTGTAGACATGGGTAGAGCAGAGGCCCTGGGGCTCCCAGTCACACAGAGTCACGACTGCTATGATTGTCATCATATATCCCATAGGAGACAAGAGGGGTGGGGGCAACTGCAGGACTTTTTCAATGTTGGCACTTGCAAGTGTTTGTCCTCTGGAAAATGCCATCATCTTCCCTTTTTTATGCAATTTTCCCAGCAAATCCTCCAGAGTTCAGCATGAGAAATTTTTTCCGCCAGACCAAGTGCAAGGTTGGTCAACTAATGTAGCAAAATGTAAGCTAGAAACAGATGGGGCTTGGAGATGATTAATGAATGTTGTATTGTAACTTTTTAGAGGAAACTGAGTGTGGTGAGATCCCCCAAGATGTGTCTTTGGAGCCATGGGATCTGTCTCCTGGACCCAGCACAGACATTGAAATTGTTGACACCAAATCCCCCGATGTGAGTCACAGTGAGGGCCAAAGCAAACCAGAAGAAGAATAAAGTGTTCGGGAGACTCTTGTTTGCGCAAGTATGTGTAAACATGTGCTATCTCCCATCACAGGATATCAATGAATGCGTTTTGGGGGTGCAACCCCCTTCCTCAGAACTAAAGTAGCTCTGATGAAGGGGTTGCAACCCTAAAACGCATCTATTGATACCCTGTGTTGGGACATAGCACATGTTTACACACTGTGTGTTTTGGGGGGTTTCAAAAAATTTATGTTTGTAACTACACACATTTTAGGAATGGGATCATGAGGGTCATTTAATTGGTAAACCACTACATGTACGTGACTTCAAGTTTTGGCTTTAAGGGGGGTGAAATCACCCCCTCTGAGGAAGGCAACATCCACACAGTCTTGGGATACTAATGTCTCAGTTGCCCTTCACTTTACCAAACTAGAACTTTGGGAGTTACTGAGTTTTGGATGTGTATCTAATGGTTTGGAACATGCCCGTTTAACCCCAAAAAAGGGGAATACTGCAAAACATACATGTTATACACCAAGATGTTGGTTTGTTTAAGCACCTTAAAAAGCGCAAATGTGCTTTGGGTAAAACGATTGTTACTAAAAAATGTATGGCTTATTATTTCATTACTCAATACCAATGAATTTCTAAAGTTGTTGTAGTTAGTTGCAATGTGCTCTTACATGATGTCAACTGCTGCAAAGTTGAGGCAGCAAAAATGAATGGAGTTGTAAAGACATAATGTTTTTGTTCTTCATGCATTAGATCCATTAAGAACAAAAACATTGTGTGTGTATGTGTGTGGCAGAACCCCAGCATACCACAATAGTTAGCTGAAGAAGATATTGTCACCTCATGTATAAAGGTGTGTTTTCACTATTGGAGCAAGTGTCCAAACTAAATCCCATTTGGGAACATATTATACATACAAGAAGGACAGACAACCGTAGTTCAACTGAATTATGAGTTTATGAGCTCAAAAAAAATTACACAAGATCAGTTAGAAATTGCTGTCAAGACACTGCCCCTCTACCCACAAAATAGTCTATGTATTTCTGGCGTAAATCGCAGGCAATTTGGGAGGGCAAGCCAGCATGGGCATTGTCAATAGCCGTCATCATGCCCACAGACAGACAAGCTGCAGCCTCTCCAGCTGGGCCTGGCACTGCATGGTCCATGTCACTTGGCAGGGAGTCTAGGTAGCTGGTAGCAAGTGGCAAGTTTAAGGTACCATTCTATAGCCACCTGTAGAACTGTGTCTGCATGATCACTCCTCTGTCAGAGTTGCGGCCGTTCTTCCCAATGTCCAAATACAGAAACTCATAGTTAGCCGACACACCAGCTAGCATCACTATGCTGCAAAAGCCCTTATAATTAAAGTAATATGAGCCAGAGTTGGCTGCTGGTATAGTCTGGACGTACTTCCCATCAACAGTGCCACCACAGTTGGGAAAATCCCACTGGTGATGTAACTGGGCTGCAACATCCTTCCATTACTCTCAGTTGGAAGGAAACTGTTGATGAAAAAAAATAAAATATACATTACTACTTCTGCACATAGCAATCAGACTTGACACAAACATGCTTAGCCAACATAAAGATACATTTAAAAGATTATTTAAAGACAAGAGTGGAAGGTCCACTTATTTTATTGCCAGTCCCTCCTTACTTACACTATTGCCAGCCCAGTGGACATGTAAGAAGTGTCATAATCTACACACTGTCCAAATTGCAGCACATTTTTACATTCTGATTTAACCAATCAATATAATAGGAGAGAAAATTAAGACCTTTCAATTTGAAGGTAATCAGGCAGGCCCTTGGACTACATGGTTTGGGCAATTTATAATGAAATTTGACCACAAAAGAGGGATAGTGTGTATGGATTTTTAAAATTCAGCAGATAGAGTATTTGGATATACCAAATCCGATACACACCTCAAAATTCGCCAACTGAGTGTATCATCACCGCGCCAGCACCCACCCTCCCCCAGTTCTGTTTGCATATTCATCTACGCTATGTGGCTGAGTAATAGTCAGGGCATGGATGCTGTCATCTGCCATCTAGTCCTGATAACCAGGGGTGAAGGACGCATGCGCGATCAAGTTTGTGCTGATGGGGAGATAAGTGAGAGGCAGCTCGGACGTGTCATACATTCCCTGGGTAGCGGGGTGAGGGGATGGCGCATGCGCGGTGGCGGTGCACGGATTGACTGGCGGCTGATGAGCCGAGAAATCTGTGAAGGGGAAACTGTTAGCATCTGCGCATGCGCGGCCGGGTGATGACGTGCGGGAGTGGAAACAGCTGATTGTTTGCAAGCTCCCGTATGTCTCGCTACTTGATCGGGTCTGGGGACTCAAAGGGTGGATCTGCATAGACGTGGGCAGCTCAGACTGAATATTGAATGGCCAATTAGAGGATGTAGGCTTTGGACTGAGACTGTGGAAATGTGGGCGTGATTAGCTTCATTGTCATTACAATAAAAGGCGGAACTGGGAGCCAGATAGCCAATCCCATGATTAAGTCCTATGACGAAACATGTCGGGGCGTGGCTATCTGGCAACTATCTTTGATTCATTGAGCACTGCAACCGAGGCGGAAGAGTGTGTGTAACACGAGGAATAGAACTGGAGAGAGTGTGGCGCTGGGTTTAAACTGTGAACTTCGCTGTGAGGTACCAAACAGCAGAAGGAAGGGTGAGAGACAGTATCTATGCTGCTAATCTGACCAGTATCCACTGTGACCACCAATGCCTTGGAGTGAAGTGCGCTGTTGCGAAGGATTGTAGTGATTTTGAAGTGCTTTCATTCAAGTTTTGTTCATGTGAGTGCATTAATGAGTGGCTTTTAAAGTTTGGAATTAAAGATTTTTTACAGTGTTGCACTATGGGAGGTTTTTCTTTTTCTCTCTGAGGTGTTTTGAGGGATAGCCTTATTGAAGCCTGAAAGGAGAAAATACACTGACTGAGTGCTGAACATCTTCTGTCTTCATTTAAGTGATCTAAACGCCTGTTGAGCTTGAGCGCGAGAGTGCTGGGTGCTGTAGCTGGTGAGTGCTCCAACAAGGGGGGTCACTGTCACTGCTGGTGTGGTGAAGGCTTTATTATTATTACTTTATGGACACTGACAAGAATTGCACATGAAAAGGATTTAACGGTCCTTTTTATCCTTTTTATGGACTTTTGTTTCTATTTAAAGATTATACACATTCGTACTTTGTGGTTTAGGGATAATTACATTTGTTTTGTCATTCACCAATATTTTAGAGGAAGTGTATATGTTTGTTTTATTTATATATATATATATATATATATATATATATATATATATATATATATATATATATATATATATATTTTTTTTTTTTTTTTTTAAAGAATGTAATATATTTTTTGGGATAATCACAGTTAGGTTGTTATTTACACACATCCTATAGATAACTGTAACAACAGTTAGGTTGTCACTTACACATATCCTATAGAGAATTGTATATATTTTCCAACTGCATTTTTGGCTCTATATATTTGGCTTTATGTAGTTTTGTGTGAGAAATACAAAATACAGGGTGAGGGGCAGAATTTATGTAGGTATTGTTTGCACTAGTTAAGCGCCACAAGGTGATATTGATTTGACAAATTGGAGTTGTAGATTTATACTCACTTTCTTATCCATCTAGAGTATTTGGATAGCATTTTTTTTTGGGGGGGGGGGTTCAAAATGAGTTTGGCTGTAATAATCTTGCACTCTGCCCAATTTGGAGCACACAAAATTACATTTGAACACATTTTAGCCCCAAAATGTACCTAACAAACATTGTTAAGTTACCAGCCTAGGTGTGTATGGGCCCAGGATAGCATGCTGGGGAGGTTATTGTAGGAAAATATGACTGTAGGCCAAAAAAAGGAGCTGAAAAACCTTACAGCATGCATGAGGACAAAGAGAACATTCACAGCATATTACAATATCGATAATTATGTAATCAAACCATTAAATAAAAACAATAGAAACCAGAAATACTTCAAATGTGATCTTAAAGAAAAAAAACGACTCTAATATAGTCCTTCTGCAGCACTTGAATGATGTTTGAGCAGGTCTCTGGAATTATGACTCCCAGAGCCTGGGGGGAGATCCCAGTAGTAAATTTCAGATCCTGGAGGCTTTTCCCTGTCGCCAAGTACCGCAAGGTGGCTATGAGCCTTTGATCAGGAGTGATGGAAAGCCTCATACATGTGCCCTGCTTCTTAATATAGGGGGTCACCAATGCCAAGAGGTGATGATAGCAGGGATCTGTCATCTGGAGATAATTCTGAAAATCATCTAGATTCTGTTCCTGGAGCTCCCCCAGCAAAGGCATATATGCTCATAATTGAGCAACCAATTCCTGTTCCTGATAAGGACTTGGGTCAAAGCAATGATGCCCAATAATCGTGCATTCTCTCCTCTTAGTTTGCAAACATGGCTGGTTGATGAAGGAACAATTAGGAATGATCTGAAAACCGCGAAACAACACTAACCAAACTTCTACTAACACAAAATTAGCAGAAGGAGCCCAAAGGGTGGCGCTAGAGGAATGAACTTCCTCTTTATAATCTCGTAGTACGTCACTACGTTAGTGTTTGTCAAAAGACAATTTGCATATGGTTGGTGTGCTAGACAAAACCCTGCACATGCGCTTTTGACAAAAATCAGACGTTCAGTCGTACAACAATCGGACCATGTGTACGAGGCTTTAAGTTTGAAATGAAGAGCAATAAGCATACACAGTGAAACTGAAGAAAGATAACCAATATACTAGCAGAAGCACAATATTCTGACAAAGGGGAAGTGCTAAGGTGTGGTTTAAAAAGTAAATCTAGGGCAGGAGCAAGGAGTCCAGAGTTCAGCAAGAAATTGGGTATCAATTAAGACCAAGAGCTCAGGATATATGCTACATAGAACTTCGGGTGACTCATTAGGTAGAGCAACAATCAAGCACAGAAGAATCCCTGAGTTCATATCCTGGCATCCTTGCTTCTTGCTCTGATCACTTCAGTACATTTTTACAAACTTGATTACATTTGAACATTTGTATAGGTTATACCATGCATCTTTCAAAACTTTAATAAAGACCTATTGAAAGTGAAAAAAAAAAACTTTAAAATATTGGATTTCCCATCATTTTTTATGTTGGTTACATTGAGTAACAGGACATATACAGAGGGTGCAGCTCCTAAATGGGAACACAGACAGCAATAAAAACTTGACAGTCCATTTAATTCATTCTCACTCAACAAAAAAGTTCTGCTTTTACATACAGTATACACTTTAGGCTGCTTTCACACTGAAACGCTGGCCGTTAGTGGTAAAGTGCCACTCGTTTTAGCGGGGCTTTAATGCTGTTCAAATCCCTTTTTTTCAGCCACTAGAGAGTCACTTTTAACCTCAAGAAATAGGATGCTTATAACAGCTTACCTGTAAAATCCTTTTTCTTGGATTACATCACTGGACACAGAGGCACCATAGTAATAACTATATGTATTATAGGCCTTTAGGTAAATGGACACTGTTATAACCAAAAAGGAAACAGGAAGTCCCTCTCCCTATATAATCCCTCCCATATAAGGAGTACCTCAGTTTTTGTAGCAAAGTAATATATACATATCCCAATAAGAGGGGAGGGACCTCTGTGTCCCGTGATGTACACCAAGAAAAGGATTTTACAGGTAAGCTGTTATAAGAATCCTATTTTCTTTATCGTACATCACAGGACACAAAGCACTATGGTAATAACTATATGGGATGGCCCAAAGCAATGCCACCTGAGGGAAGGGTGATGCAAAGCAGATAGCTGCCGCCAGCCGTGAGGACCTATACTGCTGCCTGCAGCACACTGCGCCCAAAGGCGGTGTCCTCCTGCCATCTTACATCCATTTGATAAAATCTTGTGAAAGTATGTACTGACGACCAAGCAGCGGCCTTGCAAATCTGAGCCAGAGAGGCTTGGTGATGCACTGCCCATGAAGCACTGACTGCCCTGGTAGAGTGCGCTTTCATCTTAAAGGGCAGAACTCTTCTTTTCAGGCCATAAGTCTGACTAATCACCTGACGAATCCAGTTAGCAACAGTAGATTTCGATGCTGCCTGACACTTTCCAGGGCCTTCCTTGCAACACAAACCAAAAATCAGTTTTCCATATCTGAGCAGTTGCTTTCAGATAGGCTTTAATTGCTCTCACTACATCGAGAGAATGTAATAATTTTTCTTCTGCAGAATGAGGTTCTGGGAAAAAGGAAGGTAAGGAAACATCTTGATTCAGATGAAAACTAGACACTACATTTGGAAAAAAGGTTGGGTGTGGACACAGCACCACCTTATCCTTGTGAATGATTAAGTATGGTTCTTTACAGGAGAAAGCAGCCAATTCTGAAACTCTTCTTGCAGAGGTTATCGCAACTAGGAATACCAATTTCCTTGTCAAAAGGATCAAAGGAATATTCCATACAGGTTCAAAAGGTTGTCATTGCAACACTGATAAAACCATATTCAAATCCCATGGGCACAAGGGTATTCTGTAAGGATGATTTCTCTAGCTTGAGAATCCAACCCAGGTGTCTCAAATAATTGACTGTTCTGGACACCCCTTGATTTAACACTGCTATTGACTGATCTACCACAGGTCATCTAGGTATGCTATTACTGCTATATCCTGCCCCCTTAGTCTTGCTGGTACTGGGGTAGACACTTTTGTAAACAGTCAGGGAGCGGTGGTCACAAACTGAAAGTGGCGCTGCTCTACCACAAACCGCAGAAACTTCTGGTGAGCAGGAAATATTGGCACATGTAGATACACATCCTTGATATCTATGGATGCTAGAAAGTCTCCTCCCCGTACGGTGGAAAAAATTGACCGAATCAACTCCAGTCGAAAGGAGTGGATGTTTAGGAAGTGATTCAGATTCCTGAGATCTAGAATGGGTCTGACATCTCCATTTGGCTTTGGTACCATAAAGAAATTTGAATAAAATCCCATGTCCTTCTCTTCTTAGGGAACCTCTATTATCACTCCCTGACACAGTAATCATCCAGTGCCAGAAATAAGGACTTTTTTTTTAATGGGTCCTTGGGAACGTTTGATTTTTAAAAACGCGATGGTGGAAACTCTTGGAACCCTAGTTTGTAGCCTAGGGCTACTACAGAGAGGACCCAATTTGATTTCCTCTTGCCAAGTTTCTGAAAACGACTGCAGTCTTCCCCCCACTGGATCAAGCGGGGGCACCCCTTCACAAGGAAGCCTTGAGATTCTGTTTTGTGGACTTCTGACCCCAGGGCTTTTTGTAGCCCTGTGTCTGGTTATGAGGCTTACCCTTTGCCCCTGACGGTGGAGGCCATCGATACTGCCTGGAGGCTGTGGGGAAGTCTTGAAAGAAGGCCAGCTATTCTTTTTCTTAACCAGTAGAAGGGTACTCTTACCCCCCAGAAACCTTTTGGATATACTTATCCAAATCTTCCCCAAACAACCTTTCTCCATGAAAGGAAAAACCCAGCCAAGAGCTTCTTGCATGGTAACTCGGCTGACCAATTTTTAAGCCAAAGAGTCCTGCACATATGTATCGACATAAGCGCAAGGTGCGACGCCTGATGGATGGAATCCTTGATAGCGTCCACAGCAAAGTATAGGGCCCTAGGTAGCTCAGCTAAACTTTGGGCCTCATCAGCTTGAGCGGGAACTTTTTTAATAACCTGTTTGAGTTCATCCCAAAGGGATTGACAGATGCCTATTGGTGCTACTGCAGGCTTTACCACTGCACCAGCTACAGCAAATTAGGCTTTTAGTAGATATTCCAACTTTTTATCAGCTGGATCTCTAAATACTTGTACAGGTTAAACTCCTCTTCACAGAGGAGATAGCAGCATTCACTGCTGGCAAATCCCTTCTCTTTGAGAACTTTTTCTTCATAGGGTAAAGAAATGAAAATTTCTTTGGGGGAGAAAACTGCTTATCTGGGTGATCCCAATCAGCATAAATCAGTTGCTCCAGTAATGGGTGCATATGGAAAGCATGAGAACCCTGTTGGGATTTAGCGAACCCAAAAAGGAGAAGGAAACCTCATCCCCCTCTGCGGGAGTCCATAAGGGATTGAATTAGCAATTTCTGAGATCGCGAAGTTGAGAAAGGGTCTCCAGATGCTGAATCCTCAGAAGAGGCGTCACCTGAACCTTCTTCCCTCAAAGGTATGCCACTATCATCTGCCCATTGTTGTTCCAAAATTGGAAAGGTCAAGGGCAGGAGAAGGGGATCTGCCACATTTTCTAACCTCCAAGGGAGGATGACCCAAACAAATCGGCTATTTTTCCCTCCAAACCAGCCAGAGCCAAAGCACCGCCCAGGTGTGAAAGCACCCATTGTAATGAATGGGAGGCAGTTTTCAGGTGCTTTACATGTGCTATTTCTAGCACTAATATGCCTGAAAACTGTCTGTAAGATGAGAGCTGGTGAATTTCATATGCGCATGAAATTAAATTGCCATTACTATAGGCATCGTGTTTGCCTGTTATAATTAACTCAGATCTTTGCCTATTATTGTTGTATCCCCTGCAGGTGTATATAAATGTGTAAAAATGATTTGCCTTTTTCCTTATTCTGGATAAATTATATGTAATGTTAGAACTACAGAAATAGTAATTAAAAATAATGGATTCTGCCAGATGTTCAGATTTTAGAAAATACATTTGCTATAAAATCATGCATAATTAGCTGACAATACATTCTTTCATATAATACCACCCAAGGATGCCTTAATACATTGGCTAAATGCAAGGTTGACACTTTCAATGATGAAAGCTGATGCAAATTAAAGTATTTGTAAAGGATTTTTTTAAATGACAAGCATGTCATACTTACCTGCACTGTGCAGTGGTTTTGCACAGAGCAGCCCCAATCCACCTCTTCTCAGGTCCCCCCGCCGGTGCTCTGTGCCCCTTGCTGAGAGCCCCCAAGTGTGCTCGCTCCTGAGCTGACTCTCTGTGTTCATAAGAGCCCCGCTCCCTCATCATGGGTGAGATTTGCACAAAGGTAAAAAACCTTTAGCCTTTAGAACCAAATGTATGTGTACTTTGAACACTGTAGAATGCAGATTGTAGAATAAAACAGCTCCCTTATACAGTATGTATTCAATTTGTGTATTTAGCTGTTTGCCTGGAGTTCATCTTTCACCCTTTGACTGCCAATGACTTGTCCCATTTGTAATACTAATCAAAGGGTTAAAACAAGTTCAGAGCTGCAATAGAATCCATGAGCCTGCGGGCTCTGACTTTCTAGTAAAAGTGATCTTTGTGGCAGCTTGTTTAAGGGACTGCCTAACACAACAATGTGTTCCAACAAATTTCTAATTCAACACTCGATAACCAACAATTGTGAGCTACTGTGTTCTGTGGTCACACCTACATAACACATACAGTATCTTACAAAAGTGAGTACACCCCTCACATTTTTGTAAATATTTTATTATATCTTTTCATGTGACAACACTGAAGAAATGACACTTTGCTACCATGTAAAGTAGCGAGTATACAGCTTGTATAACAGTGTAAATTTGCTGTCCCCTTCAAAATAACTCAACGCACAGCCATTAATTTCTAAATCGCTGGCAACAAAAGTGCGTACACCCCTAAGTGAAAATGTTCAAATTGGGCCCAAAGTATGAATATTTTGTGTGGCCATCATTATTTTCCAGCACCGCCTTAACCCTCTTGGGCACGGAGTTCACCAGAGCTTCACAGGTTTCCATTGGAGTCCTCTTCTACTCCTCCACATTATGGAGCTGGTGGATGTTAAAGACCTTGTGCTCCTCCACCTTCCATTTGAGGATGCCCCACAGATGCTCAATAGGGTTTAGGTCTGGAGACATGCTTGGCCAGTCCATCCCCTTTACCCACAGCTTCTTTAGGAAGGCAGTGGTCCTCTTGGAGGTGTGTTTTGGGTTGTTATGTTGGAATACTGCCCTGTGGCCCAGTCTCTGAAGGCAGGGGATCACGCTCTGCTTCAGTATGTCACAGTACATGTTGGCATTCATGAACTGTAGCTCCCCAGTGCCGGCAGCACTCATGCAGCCCCAGACCATTACACTCCCACCACCATGCTTGACTGTAGGCAAGACACACTTGTCTTTGTACTTCTCACCTGGTTTCCACCACATACACTTGACACCATCTGAACCAAATTAGATTATCTTGGTCACATCAGTCCACAGGACATGGTTCCAGTAATCCATGTCCTTAGTCTGCTTGTCTTCAGCAAACTGTTTGTGGGCTTTCTTGTGCATCATCTTTAGAAAAGGCTTCCTTATGGGGCGACAGCCATGCAGACCAATTTAATGCAGTGTGCGGCATATGGTCTGAGCACTGGCAGGCTGACCCCCACCCATTCAACTTCTGGCAGCACTCATATGTCTATTTCCCAAAGAAAAGCTCTGGATATGATGCTGAGCACGTGCACTCAACTTCTTTGGTCAACCATAGCAAGGCGTGTCCCGAGTGGAACCTGTCCTGTTAAACCGCTGTATGGTCTTGGCCACAATGCTGCAGCTCAGTTTCAAGGTCTTTTTTCAGCTCCTCAGAGAGTTCTTTGCCACGAGGTGCCATGTTGAACTTCCAGTGACTAGTATGAGAGAGTGAGAGTGATAAAACCAAAATGTAATACACCTGAGACCTTGTACCACTAACGAGTCACATGACATTGGCGAGGGAAAATAAATAATTGGGCTAGGGGTTGCCTAGGGGTTGCGACCTGGAGCCAGACTGCAGCTAAATCCATCCCCACCACTAGGGGTTTCTGGTGAACACCAGTTTCGGCATATTTGGATTCCGGAGCCGCTGGCAATTTCATGGACTGGGGAACTGCATCTTCCATGAGATTTACCCTTTTGCCTCTTACAACGCCATTGGTGGTCTTGGCGATTGATGGCACTGTTCTCCCAGGCAGCCCTATCCGTTTCCAGACCCTTCTTGTTAAGATGTCGGTAGGGACACTCCACCAGGAGTGGATATCCCTTCCTTATCTTACCTAAGGCCTCATCTCCTATCGTTTTAGTTTTTCCTTGGTTATGGATTCATTCTCCGCACGTTGACTGGACTGCTGGACAGATCTTGGCTTGGGTTTCCTCCTGTTCCTGCCTACTCAAGGTTGCTACAAAAGAGAAACTTCTTGTTGTCACCATCCCAGTATTTTCTGCTCTTTCTGCTTCATATAGAGATTTCTGGGATGTGTCCTGCAATAGTCAGGCTGATGTACTCTGTAAGTCATGTGGCACCTGACCTGAGCCCACCTGTGAACCTGAGCTGATCATTCACTTCAGTTTGCATAACCATTTACATTTGCCTGTCCCTAAACTCTCTTGGACACATAGCCAGGCTAACTTGTCCACCAGTTCCACAGTTGCTACACCCTGTGATGCGATTGGGGTAGTCGCTACACTTGGTGATGCTATTCAGTTGGTCTCTGCACCAGTTATACCAGTCCAGCCTTGCCCAGTGAGCCTCCTGCTTTTTCTTATTCAGGACTTTCTGTAACCTGGTCTTACCCTACTACTACTACGTCTATTCAAGCCTATCTAAAAGGCTCAATCCATCCTTTGGATAGACTGCCTCATTAGGCCAGGTGGGGTTTTCAACCTTTTTTCAGGGATCTCTGCATTCTGCTTGTGTTTCAGCTATCCAGCTTGACTCATGTGACACATCAACATCTAACCAACCTGGTCTCAGGATCCACTGACTTCTGCCCAGTCCAGCTCATATTTAGGGGTCTGGGGGACCCTGCTTAAACTCCTAATGGTCTTCTCATGCCCTTACCCATTCTTAAAAAGACTTTAGTCCTCAAGTCCTCTTGTGCTTTACCCACCTCAGTTCCGGTCTCTGAGGATAATCTAAAGTTTGAGGTTAGTCAAGTTCTGGATTCCCATCTCCGTAAAGGCATTCTTGAGTACCTCGTACATTGGAAAGGGTTTGGTCCTGAGGAGAGATCTTGGATCACTGCATCTGAGGTCTTTGCACATCGTCAATTGAGGAGGTTTCATCTGAAGTTTCCCTTTAAGCCTGGGCCCAGGCGGGGAGGGGGAGGCCTTGTAAGACGGGGGCACTGTCATGGTTATGCAGTAATGTTTATCAGCTTACCTCTCCATGTGTTCAGATTAAGAGGCCAACCACTCTCATCTGGCTGCTTAAATAATCTTTCCTCAAAGCTTGGCTCCACCTCAGCCCCCATCAGGGAACTCTATATTAAAGTGTGCACTGCAAGCCAGCGCTGATTGATCAACATTGTGTATTTAGCTTTCATGTGTGACTTGCTGTGTCTTATGCGTCTGATTCCAGTTACCAATCTTGGCTTGTTCTTGACTATCTTTGCCTGCTTACTGCCCGACCTTTGCCTATCTCCTGACTATCCATTGTTGTTGCAGTCTGCTGTTTCCTCTCTACCTCCTTGTAGTCTAGCGTGAACTGGGAGGCCCTAGGGGTTGCAACCTGGAGCCAGACTGCAGCTAAATCCATCCCCACCACTAGAGTCTTTTGGTGAACACCCACTGGCTCTTAGACTTAGAAATCTCATGCTTTAGCTCCCAGTGTCATCCATGTAAGTACTGCAGAGTACCTGCTTTCCTGTATTTTCTAGATCTCCATCAGTCAGCCGTAGGGTACACTACCTTGCGGTGCACTCCAGACTCCAATGGGATGCATCTGTCACCTGGACTCAGGTGACCTGATAGACGTTGGTAGGGTTTTACCCTCACTTCCTATTTGGCTATGTGACAGGAAGTGAATAAATTTGAAGGCGAAACTGGCAAAATTTGGGAGGTGTCTTCACCCTATCAGGGGTGCAGACATCCCCAAAAACTGACAAGACTTCTAATCCCGGCGAACTCGCAAAAATAAGAAAGGATTTCATTTAGTTTAATTTTGCAAAGACATATTCCTTCAACTGATACATGTCACTGGCCCATTTAGACCTTGTTTAATAGAAAACACCAGTTGCCTTTCACTATAAACATTTGATAATGCAGTCCTTGAAATCTGCATCTGCTTTACTATTAAGTTCCATAAAAATTGGGTTCCTGCAGCTAGATGCGGCAAATGCATCTAGATGCGCGACCGATGTGTGCGTGGAGGTATGTACCCATGGCACATATTTGGTTGCTGGAAGCGGTGGCCAGCACACAGACAGGATTTATACCTGGATGAAGTACCTAAACCTTAGAAGACTGTATTTACAGATCCAGCATACTAATGCTGTCAATAGGGTAATAGCATCTCAAGACACGAAAAAATGTTTGACTCAATTGAATGGGGTTACCTTTTCTCCCTTTTAACTAGGTTGGGATTCAGGCCAAAGTGTATCTACTTGGTTAAACTACTGTATAATGACCCCAGGGCCAGTATTAGAGTGAATGGGCTCATAGCGAACACTTTCCAGATACATAGGGGAACGAGACAGGGGTGCCTTCTGTCTCCTCTTCTATTTGCACTGGCTATTGAGCCCCTAGCTGCTAAATTTCATGAGGATTTTAGAGGTCTGTTGGTTGGGGGACTGAAGGAATGTGTATCATATGCGGATGGCACGCTTTTATACCTGGGAGACCCTGCTACATCCCTAGTCACTGTTTTCAGTAATTCAGAAATTTTAGACCATTTGGCTCAGAAGCCTGAAAAATCCCCAGTCAACGATGTTTCCCCTAAACCCACAAAGAAACGTAATACTCCTCGCCCAATACCCCCTCGCTGTTACATCCCAGTTCAAGTATTTGGGGATAAATGTCCAGCTGCCAGTGAATTCATTTATAGACGTAAATCTGTGGCTCATAATTCACTTTTAGTGACAAAATTGGAAAGCTCTACCACTCACGCTATTAGGTAGAGCTAACCTATTCAAAATGATTTTCTAGCCAAAGTTTTTATATGTGCTCTCTAATACCCCGATCTATATCCCAAAAACATTTCAGGACATTAATTCATTACTGAGCTCCTTTTTGTGGGCTTCCAAGGTGGCCAGAGTCTCCTTGGAGATGTTGGAATTACCGGTGGGAAGAGGAGGACTAGCAGTACCTGACCTTCACCTCTACTATCTTCGATCACAGTTGGCACATATACATTGGCGAATGTTTCCACAATTAAACAACGCAGCAGTAGCAGTGGAAGCAGATGTTGTAACTTCATATAAAACCTTGTTAAACTTTTTCTTTAGGGGGTCGGTCCCTACAGAGGGAGGCAGGGTGATGCTCAAATCTGCTAAACGTTTGGAAGATGGCTATAAATGGTCTAAATTTGGACTTGCATATCTCCACCAACTATATGATGCGGGTGAACTGAAAACATTTGCACAACTGAGGAGGGAACTGGGAATCCCTGGCTCCTAGGCATTCCAATATACCAGACTAAAACATGCGGCACACACACAGTTTGGGACTTACTCAATCTCCCTAGAAAACACAAACTTAGAAATACTCCATGCCACCCCTGACCACACTAAATTAATTTCTAGCTATTATAGTGTATTGATAGGCAAAGAGAATCCAAAAAAGAAGAAAATTAGGGAAAGATGGACCACTATTATACCTGAGCTAATGGAGGAACAGTGGGAGGACATGTTGGCCTCATATATGCCCTCAGTTATTTCGGCTAGAGGGTCGTTTTTCCATATGGTGTGGGATTGTAACAGGATACATCTGCTCTGGTCACAGGTGACCCAATTTATTGCTGATGGATTTGATCTTCCAAATATTTGTAGCCCATTACTGGGACTTCTAGGCATTATTGAGGATGAAGTTATGAGTAACAATATGAGAACTTTACTACGATTACTATTCTTCTATTTCCATACGCGGATTTCCATCAATTAGATTAAGAGAGACCATCTCACGTTAACCTCCTGGAAAGGCCTGGTTAATGCCAATGTAACATTATATAAAATGACTTATGAAGCCAGAGAATGCTCAAAAAAGTTTAATAAAGTTTGGGGTAAGTGGCTTAATTCCGGAGATACTGTACAAACTAACACTTAAGATATTTATTTTGAAATGTGTATGTTCTAAGATCTAAATGCATTGTAAAATGTGATTATGATTTATAGACACTGGATGAATAACAGCACACTTCACGAGAGTTTACGGAGGAATTTACCTCTGGATTTGTTTTATTTCTTCATTATGACTATGCTATACGTTATATATACCATGGTAACAAAAACAAAACAGAAAAGACGTTATTTGTACTATTGGCTATGAGTTCAGAAATATGGATACCTAGGACTGAATAAGGAAAATGATGTGATGTTATGTACACTTACGAATGTAATCTACTTTCATTTATCCTACTGTTTATGTACACTTGGCAAATCAAAACCTTAAAAAAAAAAAGTGAAGTGAAATGAAAGCTAAATAGCTGTAGGCGGGGAGAGCATTTCTGAGAATCCTGGGCTCGATGTGCTGTGTGGCAGTAAGCCAATTCTTAAGGAGCAACACAGGGGTGTGGGCAAAGCTCCAATATTTACTGATAGTGTCAGTTTTTCTGTTAACTCTGAACCCTATACATTTCTAAAGGCTCTTCACTATGATGGTCTACCTACCTGGCCATGTGTGGGAGAGGGTAACGGGTTGGTGGGTAAGCTTTGGTCCTACCAGAAAAAGTGAAACTTTGCCCGATCAGAATGTCCTGTGTTCATGCACTGATTGGTTATACAGGTATATTTGGGCACCTCTAGATACCTACCTTTTTAAATAATGTGTGTATATTGTACAGCGAATAATTCATAATAACTTAAATAATATTACTGTAGGTGTTCCAGTCTAAGAGCAGAAAAAAAACATCTAGACAGTCAAGAACACTGTGACATACAACACTACGGCGAGCCGAGAAAATGAAGTTCAATGCTTCAGAGCATGTGTCGAATTGTTTCCAAGCATGCGTAGGAATTTTGCACGTTGGAATTGGTACAGGCGATCGGAACTTTTTCCGACCGAAAAATTGAGAACCTGCTTTCAATCTTTTGCTGTTGGGAATTCCGCCAGCAAAAGTCCGGTGGAGCATACACATGGTCGGAATTTCCAACCAAAAGCTCACATCGGACTTTTGCTGGCAGAATTTCCGATCGTGTGTATGGGGCATAAGTGTATTATCAAAATTCTTCATGAGATGAACTATAATCCATTAGCCTATCTATGCTGTTGTAAAGGTCTTATCTGGAGTAAAATACATATGTGAAGTCTTCTGGGTATTAATAAATACAGAAGCAGCCACAGTGAAAAGATATAAAAGGCACAATTACTGAATAATTCATTGATACAACTTATCCTATTAGCAATAATTGTAACCAAAACTAAACAAAGTACAGTAAATCCCTTTTGCATATCATGTACAGTATCTCACGTGTGAGTACACCCCACACATTTCTGTAAATATTTGATTATATGTTTTCATGTGACAACACTATATTATATCTTTCCATGTGACAACACTGAAGAAATTACACTTTATATTGTAGCAAAGTAGTGAGTGTACAGCTTGTATCACAGTGTAAATTTGCTGTCCCCTCAAAATAGCGCAACACACAGCCATTAATGTCTTAATGTCTAAACCGCTGGCAACAAAAGTGGGTTCACTGAGGCGGCCCCCTTCTCTTGGCCAACAAGCCTCAAAACTAGCTTTTCCATGAGACTATAACCTACCAGGGTCTGCAAAGGCGTTACATAAACTCCTCTTAAAAGTGTCCTCAAGAGATTTCATCCTCTGCCCCCTCTGTGGGGATGGGATGAGTTCTGTGACTTTTCCCCTGTAACGGTGGTCAAGGAGGGTTGCCAACCAATAGTGATCCTTCACCTTGATGCCACAAATTCTCGGGTCCTTTTGCAGGCTTTGAAGAATGAGGGATGCCATGCACCACAAGTTTGTGGAGGCATGAGAAGCAGAGTCCCCTGGGTCACTGAGGATTACAGTATCTGGAACTGCCTCCTCCCAGCCACATTTTTCTCCCAAGGGTTCCCAAGGGTTCTGGGGACAGAAAACTATCTCTTAAGGTTTGACGTATATGTCTTCCTCTGCTTCAATGCCTCCAAAACTGCCAGAATCCTCCTCCCTCTCCTCTTGTGTGTTCTGTGGTGTTGCAAGAATGGTATCTGCATAAAGCAGGCCTTGAGGGTAAAGGAAGTCTAAAGCCCCATACACACTATCAGTTTTTCTGCTGAGTTTTTCCTTCAGATTTACCAAAACCATATAATATAAAGTCAAACCTTTGGAGTTTCAATGTGTATGCAATCAGGCAGGCCCTTACACTACATGGTTTTGGTAAACCTGAAGGAAAATCTCAGCAGAAAAACTGATAGTGTGTATGGGGCTTTACTCTTCCTCCCACTGCTCTGCCTCAAGTGCCCTGCCCATGATGTCATTCAGAGCCTGCTCCAACAGGAACACAAGAGGGTTGTGTCACTGATGCATGCATTGTCATGGCTCACCATTATCCTATTGAATTGAATAGCTCATTGAACACTTAGCCCACGTACACACGGTTGGAGATTCTGCCAACCAAATCTGTTGGATTTTGTCCGTCAGATTTAGTCTGACAGTTTGTGTCCGAAACTGTTGCATACACACGGTTGGACTAAGTTGTCGAAAAATCCGATCTTTCAGAACGTGATGACTTAATTTCGTTACGATGGGACTACATTCAGGCTAGTAGCCAATAGCTTTGATGTAGAAATTTGATCTGAGCATGTGTGGCACTTGGTCCGATCAAAATTCTCTACACATGATCGGATTACGTCCGACCGGCCTAGTTGGTCGGGAAATATTTCCAACATGTTGGAAAATTGGGTCCGACGGAGATTCGGACGGAATCAGTCGGATGCATACCACACACAGTCAGATTATCTGACGACACGGTCCGATAAGACGCATTCCGACGGATTCTCCAACCGTGTGTACGCGGCATTAGGGGGTATTGGTGGTTCATAGGACAATTCAGCAAAAGAGGGCATGGAGGAGGAGGATGAGGAGGGGGTGGAGCTAACAAACCTAGTATCTTTACCTCCAGCTGTATGAGCCCTGTTCTGCATCATTCTGAATTGCAAGCAGAGTGATCCAGTGTGATGTGAATGAAATATATCGTCCCTGACCATGGTTGCTGGACTGCGTGTCAGCAGTAACATGGACCTTGCAGCTGACTGCCTTGCCCAATGATGCCACAACATTGCTTTCCGCGTGATTGTAGATAGCTGGAATGGCCTTACGTGAAAAGAACGAATTGAACAAGATGCCCTAAATCGCAAGTCTGAGAAGGCCTACCAAAACCCCATCCTAATAAGCAAGACAATATGAAAAAGCATATACTCCTCTAGGGAGAGGACTTTAACATGGGCAGGTGGCCATAAAAAGTATACAAAATTATGTCAAAATCACAATGCGTAGTTTAATAATAATGATTAAAATAAACAGTATGAGATACCATACAAATTACATTTGTTTACAGACATGAAATGACAAATATAGAAAATACATATCCTGTTACATTGTATATTTCCTTAATCCAACTGTGAGGCAACACCTTACAGGGGACGAAGGGCAACAGACCCAACGTGTTTCGAATAAATTGCATTAAACAGAAAACAGGAAATCTGAAAACAAAATGACACAAAATTAGGTATCTAAGTCAATGAAAAATACACAAATAAATAATAATAAATAGAAAATAAGGAATTACCAAAAAAGAGAAAACAAGAAGGGGAAAAAGGAGGAGCATAACTCACCACTATAGTAAACAGAATCAATGCACTGGATGATATAGGGGATATAAGATAGTAACCACAGAAGCCCTCTGTCCAAGTGCTGGGGAGTGGATAATGCACCAATAGGATCAGCAACCATCACTCAAATGACCCATAAGACAGCGTCCCCACAAAGGACATCACTTAGTATAACCCTATAGGATAAGTAGAGCACTTTAATGAGAAATGGTGTGTTTGGTACATTGCAAAAAGAAAGTTGCAGTATACTAATTGTGTATAACAGTATATATATCTAGCACATCTTCCAATAAGAAAATGAGCATAATCATACACATGAAAAGAAAAGGGAATGACAACTCATCCAGGGAGAGACTAGCAAGTGCTAAATCCACCCAAAAAGAGTAACATATATGTATCAGATTCATAAATTGAAAAAATAAATACATATGAACTATATACGTTGACCTAAACATAACAGCGGAGTGCCTCTAACAGACAACAAAATGTATAGAACAAATATATGGAAGTAAAAGATATAAATATAAATATGTACCTGGTCTTGAATATTGACCAAATAAATGAGGGAAGCCCGAGTTTTGTTCTTCTACACCAAACAATCCACCGCCCAGAGTGGACAAGTCACAAACCGGCGGATTTGATATATAATGCAAGCAAACACTGAGTGACAAAGGGCATGTATAAATACTCACATCCAAAGCAGTGTATACTGATCCAAAAATACATGTATAGATAGATAGCCTCAATAGCTATACACAAACTGCTATATGGGTACTTCATACAGAATCCAAATACAACTTACAGCAAATATAGCATATAGACACGCCGGGCTCACGTCCTGACACTTCAAGGACTGAGCACCGACTAAATACAACCAATAATTGAAGAGCGGGTGGGTCTAGGGAATGGTCCCATGTCGTATTTTTGGATCAGTATACACTGCTTTGGATGTGAGTACTTATACATGCCCTTTGTCACTCAGGGTTTGCTTGCATTATATATAAAATCCACCGGTTTGTGACTTGTGTCCACTCTGGGCGGTGGATTGTTT
This sequence comes from Lithobates pipiens, assembly GCF_037356315.1. Lineage (NCBI taxonomy): Eukaryota > Metazoa > Chordata > Amphibia > Anura > Ranidae > Lithobates > Lithobates pipiens. Next base: position 328,328,050 of record NW_027507764.1, on the reverse strand, counting down.
GGTGTAGAGTAGGGATGAGCCGAACACCCCCCGGTTCGGTTCGCACCAGAACTTGCGAACGGCCCCCGCGTTCGTTACGAACGTTAGAACCCCATTGAAGTCTATGGGACTCGAACGTTCGAAATGGAAAGTGCTAATTTTAACGGCTAATATGCAAGATACTGTCCTAAAAAGGGTTTGGGGACCTGACTCCTGCCTCAGGGGACATGGGTCAATGCAAAAAAAAAGTTTTAAAAACGGCCGTTTTGGCGGGAGCACTGATTTTAATGACGATTAAAGTGAAAAAAAAAAAGTGAAATATTACTTTAAATATGGTGCCTGGGGGGTGTCTGTAGTATGCCTGTGAAATGCCACGTGTTTCCCGTGTTTAGAACAGTCCCTGCACAAAATGACATTAAACGGAAATAACACCATTTAAAACTGCTTGCGGTTTTAATGTTATATCTGGTTCCTGCAATATGGTTGAAAATCATTCAGACAAATGGCATGGGTAGCCCTCCCTGCCCATTACCAGCCTATTTGGGTCTTGTACGCATATTAAGGGGAACCCTGTACCCATATTAAAAAAAGGAAATGCGTGTGGCCCCCAGGCCCTATATACTCAGAACAGCAGTATACAGGCGGTGCAAACAAGACAGGGACTGTGTAGGTTTGTTGTGTTAAGTTGAATCTGTTTGTAATTTTCAACTGGTACATTTTTAAAGTGTAGCTCCAGTCAAAAAAACTATTTTTAAGCTTTTTGGAAAACATAGGGAAGGGTTATCACCCCTGTATAATTTGTTTTGCCATCCGTCTTTTTTCATCTCACTTGCTGCTGTCTCCTTCCGTTTGCAAGTAGGAGATGTTTGTAAGTTGGATGTTTGAAAGTAGGGGCCTGCCCTATATTATAGCGGTATGTACTGGGTACAGAGCACGCAGACAGCAAGCACTATCTCCTAACACTACTGACTGCAAGCTCTATTAACCACTTGACCACTGGGCACTTAAACACCCTTAATAACCAGACCAATTTTCAGCTTTTGGTGCTCTCACATTTTGAATGACAATTACTCAGTCATGCAACACTGGACCTATATGAAATGTTTGTCCTTTTTTTCACACAAATAGAGCTTTCTTTTGGTGGTATTTAATCACCTCTCAGTTTTTTTATTTTTTGTGCTATAAAAGAAAAAAGACCGGAAATTCTGCGAAAAAATTATTTTTTCTTTGTTTCTGTTATAAAATTTTGCAGATTAGTAATTTTTTCTTCATAATTTTTTTTTTACTGGTTACATGTTTTGAGTTGCAGAGGAGGTCTAGGACTAGAATTATTGCTCTCGCTCTAACGTTCTCGGCAATACCTCACATGTGTGGTTTGAACACCATTTTCATATGTGGGTGGGGCTTACGCATGCGTTCGCTTCTGCATGCGAGCACATGGGGACATGGGCGCTTTAATTATTATTTTTTTTTTTTATTGTTCATTTTACTTTATTTATTTTAGTTTGACATTTTTTTCCCCAAAAATATATTTTTGATCACTTTTATTCCTATTACAAGGAATGTAAACATCCCTTGTAATAGGAATATGGGGTGACAGGTCCTCTTTACAGTGAAATCTGGGGGTCAATATGACCCCACATCTCACCTCTAGGCTGGGAAGCCTGAAATAAAAAATAAAAAAAAGATTCTGGCTTTGATCGTACTGGCGAGTTGGTAGAAGCACCGGAAGGGCGGTGAGGGGTGGGGGGCATCTATGGCTGGGTATTTCAGGGTATCACCGAGTATGGCTGGGTATCTCAGAGTATGGCTGGGTATGGCAATTTATGGCAGGGTATTGCAGAGTATTGGCGGGGTATTGGCGGGGTATTGGCGGGGTACTACAGAGTAATAGCAGGGTACTGCAGAGTATTGGGGAGTACTACAGAGTAATGGCAGGGTACTGCAGAGTAAAGGCAGGGTACTGCAGAGTAATGGGGGGTACTGCAGAGTAATGGCAGGGTACTGCAGAGTATGCACTGGTATTGCAGAGTATTGGCGGGGTATTGGCGGGGTACTACAGAGTAATAGCAGGGTACTGCAGAGTATTGGGGAGTACTACAGAGTAATGGCAGGGTACTGCAGAGTAAAGGCAGGGTACTGCAGAGTAATGGCAGGGTACTGCAGAGTAATGGCAGGGTACTGCAGAGTAATGGCAGGGTACTGCAGAGTAATGGCAGGGTACTGCACTGCAGAGTAATGGCGGGGTACTGCAGAGTAATGGCAGGGTACTGCACTGCAGAGTAATGGCGGGGTACTGCAGAGTAATGGCGGGTACTGCAGAGTATTGGGGGGTACTGCAGAGTAATGGCAGGGTACTGCAGAGTAATGGGGGTTACTGCAGAGTAATGGGGGGTACTGCAGAGTAAAGGCAGGGTACTGCAGAGTAATGGGGGGTACTGCAGAGTAATGGCAGGGTACTGCAGAGTATGCACTGGTATTGCAGAGTATTGGCAGGGAATTGAGGGGTTAAATTCGGTGAGCAGCGATGTGGGCACTGCAGATGCAGCCCACATCGCTGCTGACACCGATCTCTTTCCCCTCCGCTGTACCGATCGGTACAGAGAGGGGAGGGAGGAACCGGCGTCATAACAGGACGCCGGTTTGTTTACAAGTGATCACTCCGTCATTTGACGGAGCGATCACGTGGTAAACGGCCACGACGAGCGGGCGTTTACCGTGATCCGTGATGCACAGGACCCGGCGGTCACGGATGCTCTCGAGTGCGCGCCCCAGGGGGCGCGCGAGAGCAAAATTCTGGGAGGCCGTTAATTAATGGCCTCTCAGAGTTAAACAACCGCCCTGAAGCCGTTAATCGGCAATGGGCGGTTGTTAAGTGGTTAAAGATAGATCACTAGCTAGCTATATAGGTGAGGTGAATATAGTGTAGTGGTGTATACTGCGGTCAGGGCACAGACAATAACCACTACACAAGAGCAAGATAGGAAATCAGCCAAAAACGATTGGTGTGTAACTGTGTTGAAGGTACACAGAACACCCACTGCTTCAGATTCCAACACACTACACGAGGCCGCCTCAAAGGCGGCCTTATATAGTGTGGGGCGTGCACTACACAGCCTGAGCTATGATTGGCCACAGGCAGGATGCCTGTGGCCAATCATGGCTCTCCTCGCTGCTGGCGCTGCGATTGGCCAAGCATGCGGGGTCACAGTGCATGCTTGGCCAATCCTGAGCCAGCAATGCACTGCGCCATCGCAGTGCATTGTGGTCCGCGCGCGCCATACGAATTTTGACGCGAACGGACCAAGAGTTCGGATTTCGCCGAACGCCCGAACAGCCAATGTTCGAGTCGAACGTACGTTCGACTCGAACACGAAGCTCATCCCTAGTGTAGAGGAACAAAACTCGGGCTTCCCTCATTTATTTGGTCAATATTCAAGACCAGGTACATATTTATATTTATATCTTTTACTTCCATATATTTGTTCTATACATTTTGTTGTCTGTTAGAGGCACTCCGCTGTTATGTTTAGGTCAACGTATATAGTTCATATGTATTTATTTTTTCAATTTATGAATCTGATACATATATGTTACTCTTTTTGGATGGATTTAGCACTTGCTAGTCTCTTCCTGGATGAGTTGTTATTCCCTTTTCTTTTTATGTGTATGATTATGCTCATTTTCTTATTGGAAGATGTGCTAGATATATATACTGTTATACACAATTAGTATACTGCAACTTTTATTTGCAATGTACCAAGCACACCATTTCTCATTAAAGTGCTCTACTTATCCTATAGGGTTATACTAAGTGATGTCCTTTGTGGGGACGCTGTCTTATGGGTCATTTGAGTGATGGTTGCTGATCCTATTGGTGCATTATCCACTCCCCAGCACTTGGACAGAGGGCTTCTGTGGTTACTATCTTATATCCCCTATATCATCCAGTGCATTGATTCTGGTTACTATAGTGGTGAGTTATGCTCCTCCTTTTTCCCCTTCTTGTTTTCTCTTTTTTGGTAATTCCTTATTTTCTATTTATTATTATTTATTTGTGTATTTTTCATTGACTTAGATACCTAATTTTGTGTCATTTTGTTTTCAGATTTCCTGTTTTCTGTTTAATGCAATTTATTCATACCCCTGATGAAGAGAGTTTATTTATGATCTCGAAACGCGTTGGGTCTGTTGCCCTTCGTCCCCTGTAAGGTGTTGCCTCACAGTTGGATTAAGGAAATATACAATGTAACAGGATATGTATTTTCTATATTTGTCATTTCATGTCTGTAAACATATGTAATTTGTATGGTATCTTATACTGTTTATTTTAATAATTATTATTAAACTATGCATTGTGATTTTGGCATAATTTTGTATACTTTTTATGGCCACCTGCCCATGTTAAAGTCCTCTCCCTAGAGGAGTATATGTTTTTTCATATTGTCTTACGTGAAAAGAACTAGCAACTAGGAACCTGCCATTGTGGTACAGCACATTCTACAAACTCACGGAAGGGGGCAGAATCCACCAGAGGGAAAGGCAGGAGTTGTAAAGCCAGCAGCTTTGAGAAGCTGGAATTTAGACGCTGGGCAAGTGGGTGGCAGTGACTTTTTTTTTTGCTGCAGCAGCTGGGGCCGAGAAATTTGCCTGTTATACTCTACAGCAAGGATCTGTGACACCCTTCGCTATACCGTCATCCCTGTCAGTGGAGGCTGCTGAGAGGTCATGAGACATAGCGAAGGTCGACCTAAAAGGTGAAGAGGAGTGAGGAGGAGCAGAATTGCATCCCTTTTGTGTATGTGGCTTTCAGGTGCCCTTGCCAATAGGATGAGTAGTGGGAGGTTAAATGCCTTGGCAAACATGTGGTACCAAAATGGCTGGTGTTTTTGCCATGCTTGATCTGCTTGGGGCACAGTTTGCAATTTTAAACAGAGCGAACAGCTGCACATGTGTTAAAAAAGGCCCAGACAGCTGAGCTGTGGGAAGTGGTCCAGGAGATAACAGCTCCACAATGTGATGGAATAGGGTGGCTGCTTCATACTTTTCCATGATGGATGCCACGTTGGGGTAGTGCCTTACCCTCACTTTCCTCAATCCAGTACCCAAGTCAGGTCAATGACATCATTGTCATCATTCCCTCTATCCTCATCATCACTGAAGCCAACTTGGCAATATGCTGGGGGAACATGACTGCCAATTTGTTGTTTACCAGTGTTTTCCCCTCTCTATAGGCTCATGTTACTCCCTTCCTCAACCTCAGAACCCATATCAGAATCAAGTTATGCCTGTGCATCGTCAAGAAGCAAGTGCCTGACGTTGTGTTCAAATAACTCAGCTGACTCTTCCATGCATGATGCTGGGGCTACGGCAGGAGTAGCCATGGACAAGGAGGCAGAATAAGCCACTTTGGCACCTGTGGTGGACAGCACACAAGTCTCTACTTGGGTGATAGAAGATAAGGAGGATGGTTTAGTAAACCAGTCCACCACCTCTGCATGCTGTGGCCGGATAGCATGGGCAACATTACTAAACAGTTGAAATGGTACCCTGCCTGAGGATGGACCATGCCCACCTTTGCCTGTGGACACAGATGCTGCTGGCCCCCTCGCAGTGCCATGGGAATGTCTGCCTTTCCTTGTTGCCCTCCCACACATGATGGGGGGGGGGGGGGAATGTTGGCTTGGATGCACTTTAATCAATGGAAAGTGGTGTTTGGTGCACTTCAACTTGCAGACTCACTTCACAAACACTCCACTGACACACTACAATTTATTGCAGTAAAACTGCACAGTCTTACTTCAATAGACTGCAGTAAGAGTGAACTAACGCACTTCAATCTATTGCAGTAAAAGTGTACTGAAGCACTTCAATATACTGCAGTAAAAGTGCACTAACACACTTCAGTATATTGCAGTAAAAGTGCTCTGACGCATTTTTATATAATTGTGAAGGTGGCCATGATATGGTCCATTTGCCTGCAGGTTCTGCTACCTGTATCTTCAGGATGATCAGCTTTTCTGGTGGCTTTTTTCGACTTCCTGACTTGACCTAATCTGGCCTGGGACGTGTGGATCCACTCCGTTCTCTCTCTCTCTCACATCTGGCCTCCAACACAGTCTCTCCTATTTATACCTGGGCTTTTCCCTTTTCAAGTGCTCCTGCCCCTCTGCCAGTCCTCATGGGCAGTGTAGTTCAGCTCCAGCTAATCTGAATGAAAAAATCCTGCTTACAGCATACAAGTTCCAGAGTTCCCAGCATTTCTGTATGATTTGCGTGATAACTAAGTTGCAGGGTACTGCCATCTTGAGGTGTTACAAGCTCTGAGGCTTTCTGTTCATTCACAAACTGATGCATAGTAAACTGTGTTTACTATGTTTAAGTGATTAATGGACACAGAGAGTGATTGGTACCAAGGGAGCTGGTAAATAGGGCAAATTTGTGCCCCCTCCCCCCTCTCCATCCTAAAATATCTCCCTGTATGCCCTGTAAGCAGCTAATGGTGGGGGAGGAGAGGAGGGAAGTTGGTAATGCTGCAGGGGAGGGGGGGCACACAAGGAGGCCTGGACAGCAAGAGGATGGGGGCACAGATACTGATCCTGCTGCAGTGCAGCCGGAGGGAGAAAAAGGAGGAGAAGCCAACAGAGCTGCAGGGGGAGCGACAAGAGTTGGCATTAAGGTAGGACAGCTGTCGCTCGACAGGTGCCTGGGCCCCCTATTGAACTACTGGAGCCTGGGCCATTACAAGATGGCTGGCTGTACTGCCTTATCAGCGGCCCTGGGTGTCAGTCTAGAGGAGTGGGTGTTCCTAGGCAGACTGTATGGGCAAGCACACTTTCCTAGGTAATGCCCACATGGGATGCTGAACCTTAGCCCGGGTTCACACCAGTACAGTGTGAAATCCAGCTACAGTTTCTCTGTGAAGAGAAAAGGCAGCTGTTCAGTGGTGCCGCTCGGTTCTATCTGCACATCAGCTGAGCAGGGAGAGGGGGGAGAGGGGGGGGTGTAGTTAGAAGAAGGAAAGATTTCTTGTTCAGAACGGAATGCATCTGCAAATCAGATGCGTTCCCATAGAGGATAATGTGCTTGTAACTCGCACCGCAATGCCCAGAAAACGCACATGTTTTTTGTGCAATGCGCAGTGCGAATGCAACGCACATATGTGAACAAGCTACATTCATTTGAATGTATTTTAAAATGTCCTGTGAATTGGATGGGGTGTAAGCCGCATTTAATTTGCTTAGGTGTTAACGGGGGCTCAGTGTTTGAAATAACTGAAATCAAATGTATGAAAGAGGCGGGACAGGCACAATCAGGCTGGGGAGGAAAGAGCTAGGTGATGATGGAGGTCCTTCAGTCATGAAATAAGGGGAAGTCTGTCCGACTTGATGCAGCTTCTAATGCATACAGTGAAAAGCTCAAAGTGTGCAGTGAAATCAGACTAAGCTTTTTCAGTACAATAACGTTGAACTCATGCCATACCTTCAGTTTTACACAGTTGTAAAGGCTCCTCTAATGTTTTACAAGGAACAAGCTTCAGTATTTACAGTTAAATTTTTTTACCGCTAATGGAAAAAAAAAAAATTTTAAGTATGTAATTTAAAAGATATGTACATCATGTGCTGCCCATCTGTACAGTGTTTTCTTTACTAATAGATAGACTCTTTACATTTAGTTAAGAGCTTCCACTTGCGTTATCCTATTTTCCACAATAAGAAAAGCGTGTGTAATTGGAAAGTCTTATATTGATGCTAAGCAACAGATTAGGTAAAGCAGCATATTAACTTAAGGAAAACATTCTTAGATGTAATAGTTATCAAAAGTAGTACGGTTCAACATTTCTGTGTAAATGCATTTTGTTATGCAGGGTGGACAGGGACGACAAGAATAATCATGTATACGTTATACACCGCTCCCTCTGCAAAGGTAATTGTGGGTATACCCATATGACTTATGCCATGTACACACGACCGGACTTTTCAACAGCAAAGGTCCAACAGAACGAATCTGCCAGACACTTTGCTCGTGTGTGGGCTTCATCAAACCTTTGCTGTTTAAAAATCAGACGGACTTTAGATTTAGAACATGTTTCAAATCTTTCCGACGGACTTGAGTCCGCTCGAAAAATCTATTCGTCTGTATGTTAGTCTGATGGACGAAAACCGACGCTAGGGCAGCTATTGGCTACTGACTATGAACTTCCTTATTCTAGTTTGGTTGTACATCATCACGGTTGAATCCGTTGGACTTTGGTGCGATTGTGTGGGGCCAAGTCCGTTTGTTCAGAAAGTCAGCCGAAAGTCCGTCGAGAAGACTGTCGGAAAGTCGGGTCATGTGTACATGGCCTGAGTTTAGTGCTGTATTCCTGCTTTCAATAAAGAACACTGCCTCTATTTTGTGCATTTGTCATCTTCCTTCATAAGCTTTCAGTTTATAGCAATTAGACTAGGCAATATGGATTTTTTTTTCTCTATACTGTATTCTTTTTGTACAGGGTACATTCTGTGTCAGAGTGATTAGGCCATGCTAGATAGAAGACAGATATTTAAAGGGTAATCCAGTCAAAAATGAATTTTTTCCCATTAATAGTATGTTAAATATCTTTATCTTTGATATTATAAATTTTCTGGTTAGCTGATTGTCTAGCTTAGAAAGTCTTATTTAAGCTAGACAGTCAGCTTCTTCCTGTTCTTCACCAACAATGCTATCTCCCTTTATCTAAATTTGCTAAACTGTTTCACTTCCTCAAAAGGTTGTCGGTCATTCTTATGCCCCGATGGAAAAAGTATGATCGGATTATGTTGTTGGGAAATCCGATAGTGTGTGGGCTCTATCAGACTTTTTCCGTCGGAATTACCGACGGAAAAATTTGGAGAGCTGGATCTAAACTTTTCCCACAACAAAATCCGATCAGACTTTTTCCAATCGTGTGTAGAGAATTCCGATGGACAAAGTGCCATGCATGCTCAGAATAAATTACGAGACTAAAGCTATTGGCTACTGACCGTGTGTATGCAACACAAGTTTCAGCCAAAATCTGTCAGAAAGAATCCAACAGATTTTGTGGTCGGAATGTCCAACTGTGTGTATAGGGCATTAGACAGAATTATTATTTTTTAAGTATGTTATGCTCACTCCCCATGGTTCCAGCAGCACATAACACACACACTATTTGCTAGAAACTGTAAGATAGATTACAATGCAACATGCTGCAGATTTTCTATAGTGTAGAACCACATGATTATTTCTGCATGGCGCTGATGGGCACTGTAATGAGCACTGTGATGGACACTCACTTGCTGCTCTTAGGCTGGATTCACACCTATGCATTTTTAGTGCTTTTTGCAGATTTGTACTACAGTCATTTTAACATTGTTTTCTATGGAACACGTTCTGTAGTGCAAAATGCAAAAAGCACTAAAAATGCATAGATGTGAATCCAGCCTTAGCCCTTGTACACACGGTCGGATATTCCGACAACCAAATCCGTCCGAGTAATTCCGACGGATTAATTCCGGAAGAGGTCCGGAAGTGATGTTGCATACACACGGTCGGGCAAAGTTGTCGGAAAATCCGATTGTACATAACGTGATAACGTGATGACATTATTTCGTTACGACGGGACTACGTTCAGGCTAGTAGCCAATAGCTTTGGTCTAGGAATTTGATCTGAGCATGCGTGGCACTTTGTCCGTCGGAGTAGGCTACACATGATCGGAGTATGTCCGATCGGAGCATTTTGTCAGAAAATTTTACCAGCAAGTTGGAAAAGTTGGTCCGTTGGATATTCTGATGGAAACAGTCCGATGCAGACAACACACAGTCAGAATATCCGACAAAACGGTCCGATAGGACACATTCCGTCGGAATCTCCGACCGTGTGTACAAGGGCTTAGACTCTGGAAGGAAGAGGGATTGAAGTCATGTGACGGCACTGGATACTGCAAAATAAAAGGTAGAAAAACTGGGATTTTTTCATTTTGAGTCATAAAGCTGAATTTAGCTTGCTTAAATTCTCCCCTGCAATCATTAATGTATTAGGCTTTACTTCCACTTTAAGGATGAAAATATGCACCATCGGCTGGATGACCTGTGAATGAGGAACCCTGTATGCCTAAACTGCATTGGTCGAAGGCAGAGGAGGCATTAGGGGGTGACTTTCTGCAAGTGTCACTGCAGTTTCTTTGGCTTCCCCAAAGTGATCCCAGTATCTGGAAAGGGCTGTACCAGCATTCTGAATGAGCTGCACTGCACCAGACAGTTCTATGTCTTTTTAATTGCAACACTTTTGAAATTGCATTTACATGGTTCAAGTTTTTAGTTCGCAGGGCGACATGAAGCACAAACTCAAAAGATTAAAGTTTCTTTTTTAGATTTGCAACATCATCTCTTTCTTTTGTTTTTGATGAAAGAAGGATTGTTTTTGATAAAGCCTATATGAGGTCTAGAAAATGAAAACTTATGCCGCTTACACAGGATCAGAATTTTGGTTGGTAAAAGCTCTGATGGTTTTTCCGACAGGATTCCGCTCAAGCTGTCTTGCATACACACGGTCATACAAAAGTTCTCTGAACTTTCGACCGTCAAGAACGCAGTGACGTACAACACTACGACGAGCCGAGAAAATGAAGTTCAATGCTTCGGAGCATGCGTCAAATTGTTTCCGAGCATGTGTAGGTATTTTGCGTGTCGGAATTTGTACAGACGATTTGAATTTCCAATCAGAACTTTTCCATCCGAAGAATTGAGAACATGCTCTTAATCTTTTCCTGGCCGAAATTCTGCCAGCAAAAGTCCAATGGAGCATACACACAATCGTATTTTCCGAACAAAAGCTCTCATCAGACTTTTACTGGAGGCATTTTCCGTGTGTACGGGGCATTAGTACAAACAGTGAATCATGTCTAGATGACAACGGTTTAGGGCAAAGCCTTTTTTAGCATGAGAGAAGATTCAGATTTGAATGATGAGAGAAAGGCCCACCTACACACACTTTTCCCAAAGAAGTTGTATAAATGATGCACCTCGTCAAAGATTGCAGAAATTTCTGCTATGTTAGAAACAGCATCCTGAATGATGAGATTTAGATTTTTGTGCTGCACAATGAACACAATGGTATTCTTTTGTCTCTTTGCTATCCGAGCCTGCACACCAGAATAAACACCACTCTTTGAGGCTGCACCATGATACCCTGACACTTTGATATTTCATGGCCCTTGCTCTCTATGCAGGCAACAATATTGCTTTCAATCTCTGTTGCGCTCTGATCTTCAGTGGCATGGAGCCCTATTTCATTTATAGTTATACTGCAAGCTCTGATATTTATCTCTTTCCACAGACACATATCGATATATCTGACTCATTTGATCTATTCTTGATATGTCCTGGTTTGTGTCCAATATAATAGAATAAAATTGTGCTTCTTGTACTTCAGACACAATTTCACTTTGCAATTCATTGAACAGAATTTCTATTAATTTGATTTGTATTTTTGGGCTCAAATATTTCAAATGTTCCCGGGGGTAACTAGAAATTCCTTTAAAACTGGATCATACTCTGCAATAATGATGGGAATGGGAGTGTTCGGATCGAACCTGCCAGAAAGCCCCCACTGCTCACCGCCAATCATAGACAGTAAGGCATTTCCCGGCCCGCAGCGGCACATACACACGTTGCCTATAATTTGTGGTGTGCAGTGCCAGCTTCTTGGTGGGTTTGATCCAAACACGCCTGAGCCCATTGCTACTCTGCAAGTAGGGTAGCTCTATGATGGAGAGAAAGTTTCTATTGATAACCTCTCCCAGGCGCTCTCTGTGATCACAAAAGGGGGGGAGGGGTTAATATAGTCAGTGGCAGTGCTGGAGGAATAGAATGAATGGCAGTGCTGGAGGGGGGGGGGGGATCAGTGGCAGTACTGGGAGGTTGATGGGATGAGTGGTGGGGGGGAGCGAGGAAGGAGGGATGGGATCAGTGGCAGTGCTTGAGGACCAGGGGATAGGAACAGTTGCAGTGATGGTAGTGGGGGGAAACAGTCATCAGCAGCACTCACTTGCTCTCCCCTTCCTTGTCTCTCAGGCTCCTTGCACTTGTCTCCAGTGACATCGATCCCAAGATGGGGTCTCCTTACACAGCAAGACCTCATCCAGCTCCTTCCCCTCATGGGTTAGATGACTCTCTTCCAGTTGCCGACCGACATGCCGCATCTGCCTACAGCTGCAAACTCAATGAGCAGGGAGGCTAGGTTGGCAATGCTGTGTGGTTACTATGGCAGCGAGTGTACTAACTCCCAAGGATCTGGGCAGAACTAGAGAAGAACCTTCAAGCAGTGGGCCCCCCACAGTAGCAGAACACCAGGGCCTGGTCCCAAATTTGACCTTTGTGACCTTGGTAGTTTCATCACTGGCAGAAACTGTGCCAATCTTGCAAACTTTTTCAACCATGATAGAGGTAAAAATAAGGTATCCTGCCATGCATCGCTTATTAAGTAGAAGTATGGCTGAGGAAGACCTTTTGGAGGCTTTGGAGAGAGGGACATTTTTTCGCTCTATTTTTAAACCTCTTCAGCCCCGGACCATTTTGCTGGCTTAAGACCAGACCACTTTTTGCGATTCGGCACTGCGTCGCTTTAACTGACAATTGCGTGGTCGTGCGACATGGCTCCCAAACAAAATTGGCACCCTTTTTTCCCACAAATAGAGCTTTCTTTTGGTGGTATTTGATCACCCCTGCGGTTTTTATTTTTTGCGTTATAAACAAAAATAGAGCGTCAATTTGGAAAAAAACGCATTATTTTTTACTTTTTGTTATAATAAATATCCCCCAAAAATATATTAAAAAAACGATTTTTCCCTCAGTTTAGGCGTACGCATTCTTCTACATATTTTTGGTAAAAAAAATCGCAATAAGCGATTATTGATTGGTGTGCACAAAAGTTATAGCGTTTACAAAACAGGGGATAGTTTTATGGCATTTTTATCAATAATTATTTTTTACTAGTAATGACAGCGATCAGCAATTTTTATTGTGACTGCGACATTATGGCGGACACATCGGACATTTTTGACACATTTTTGGGACCATTGTCATTTATACAGCAATCACTGCTATATAAATGCACTGATTCCTGTGTAAATGACACTGGCAGTGAAGGGGTTAACCAGTGGGTGGCAGTGTAGGGGTTAAGTGTTCCTAGGGGTGTGTTACTAACTGTGGGGGGCTGGGCTTTCATTTAGTGAACACTGATCTCTGCTGCAATCACATGGAGCAGAGATCAGCGTCACTAGTTGCTAGGCAGAATGGGGAAATGCTGTTTACAACAGCATTTCTCCGTTCAGCCGCCCCGTGAGAGGAGACGGGTATGCCCACGGCGATCGAGTACGCGGGACCCGCGACCGGACCCACGGGGGACCCAACCGGCAGGCGAGTGCGCCACCGGCGGCGTGCTCGCGATGGCAGGGTGGCAATAAAGATTGGACGTACCTGTATGCAAACATGCTTGCCCGTGCCATTCTGACGTACATCGGCGTGCGCCGGTTGCGAACCGGTTAAATTAACAAGTAAACTTTGGACAATTATTAAATCTGTATTAGCAGTAAAGGGATTTAACTTACACTTAATTGGTGTACTACTGCTTTTAAAAATTGGATTGTTGACTTACTAGCAAAACGTGTTTTCTGTAGTACACTGCTGGACACAGGCTGTTCAATCATTATGACTGGGTTATATCCAGCTTCCTTCAGGTGATTGGACACTGGCAAAAAGAAACTGCTGGGGGACCAATTCAGTTTAATTTATTTATAAATGATATAGAGAATGGGATAAATATCTCAGTATTTGCTGATGACCCAAAAATATGCAGGGCAATAACAAAGCAGGATATAGCAACTTTACAAGAGGACCTGAAAAAATTCATGAAGTGGGTTACTGCATGGAAAATGAAGTGCTTGTAGAAGACAGACTGAGCAATTGCATGAAGTGTCAAACTATGGCTACCAAAGCCAGCAGAATATTAGAATGCATTAAAAAGGGAATTTCCTCTAAAGATAAAGTGATTATTCTGCCACGTTGTAAAACTCTGGTTCGGCCGCATCTGGAGTATTCCATCCAGTTCTGGTCACCAATCCTCAGGAGCAATGTCCTGGAGCTGGAGAGGGTCCAGAGAAGGGTAACTAAATTAATATGGGGTCTGAAGGACCTCAGTTATGAGGAAAGACTACAAGCGCTAAATTTATTCTCCCTGGAGAAGAAACGCTTGAGAGGAGATTTGATAGCAATATACAAATATCTCAACAGGGATCCCAGTGTAAGTATAAAACCTTTCAGTCCCAGGGAATGTAAGAGGACATGGGGCCACACGATTGGACTGCAAGAGAAGTGGTTTAACCTTAAGCTGGGTAGGGGGTTTTTCCCTGTCAGTGCGGTTAGGATATGGAGCTCTCTTCCACAATTGGTGGTGTCGGCAGGAAGTATGGATAGTTTTAAGACTCTTGGTCGTGCAGCTTAAGGAAAATAATAATAATATGGGGAATTTTTCTACACACACACACATCTACACAGGTTAAACTGGATGGACTGTTGTCTTTATTCAACCCGACCAACTATGTAACTATGCTGGGAAATCCCCAATATAACCCCCTCCTATTCCCAGTTCAGTTTCCTAGTAAGCAATAGGGAGATTATACTAACAAATGGGAGGAGCTAGTGTGCTATACTGTACTCCAGGAAACAGATTTTAGTAAAAAATCTATTTATATAATACAGGACGCAGCCTCTTTAATCATTAAAACTGCGAGTTCCAAAAGCAGTCCAACTAAAGGGTAAAAAAACAAAACAGGCCAACAGAAAAAAAGGAGTCAAGAAGACAGAGCACATTACGCAATTCACTGGCATCAAAGCTTAAACATCCACATGACAGAACTACGGCTGCAATGGCCATGTCATTAAAGCCAGCAACCAAGAAGCAAGATATAACACTGGTCTTTGAGACAGGAGGTCTGCGAGACCTGCAGAGCGCCTTCCTGGAGTCCTGGGCCTATTCGGTGTGATGAGTAGCACCAAAATACCCTTCTCAATCCTAGAGTAGATAGTGATGAATCTGGAATGAAAAGCCATAGGCTGATCTCATGCCACTATGGGCCCAATGATTGAATTGATTTTTACCACTTTAGATTTTGCAGTGAGATAAGGCATAGCGTTTTTGAAAAACTTGTTTGAAATTAATCGAAAAGCATTTGTAAAATAAAGCATGCGCTATTCCTGTAGAATGTGTGGTATTTAACTTATGAAACCATCTGGTATTTTATTGCATGATGTCATATCCAGTGGGCGGTACTACTTTTATGGTGGACACTTCTTCTGAGGACCTTGCAGAAGGAGTAATGGCAGAGAGTCTAGAGCAAAAACCCAATGTCCTACGTCTTGTAGAAGAATGGTATTTCTTCACAATAACAGCCTTACTTGTCTTTGTAGTTTTGCAATGTTTTTCTATATTTATGGTGCACAGGGCTGATTCTGCTTTTCACTTGTGGAAGAAATTTTAATGCAGCATTTATGTATATTTACACCCACATTTGTTGTTGTGTATGTTCTTCTATGCTTATGGCAAACATGACTAATGCTTCTATGCACTAAAAGCACTTTTGGAAATGTCCAGCCCTTCTACCCCAATTGTTTGGAATAATGAAACATGCAACAACACATTTGCTGCACAGTTGTGTAATAATGGTATACAAGAAGAAAACTAGTTAGCATTGCAGCAAAGACGTTGGTGTAAGTTTCTTAAATACATACAAATGGGGAAAGAGGGTTGAACATTTCCAGAAGTGCTTTTAGTGGAAAGAAGCATTAGCCGTGTACACCTCAAACAACTCAATGCTAATACAAAATACCCATATAGGTCAGGAAATGATGATCAAAGCCACTCCAAAGATCCCGTCACCAAATCTCGTGGGGTCCTGCACACTATGGGTGTTACTCACTAGATCAAAGTATAAAAAACATCTTAGGATAAGCCACCTTCTCCAAAAGAAATTAAAGCGGTTGTTAACCCATTACTATGAAATCCTCTTATCCACTCTGTTACATAATAATAAGGTCCCCTGTGCCTGTGTTATGGAAAAAATATGCCCATCAGTACCTATATGAGAGTGGCTCCCAGAGCTCAGATGTCTCCTTTCCTCTCTCCTGCTGACAGTTCCAGCGGGCAGGGCTGCTGATGATATCAGCCAGGGAGAAGAGGAGAGAGGGAGCCGAGGGATCATGTGATTGCTGGGATCCGCTCTCATATAGGTACCAATGGGCAGATTTGTTGCAAAACACAGGCACAGGGAAACTTATTAATATGTAACAGAGGGTATGGGAGGATATTTTTAGAAGGTATGAGAACATTAGGCACAAGGGGGGGGGAGAGGGGGACAGTGTCACAAGCAGACAGACATGGAGGGGAGGGCACAGGAGCACAGAGGAGACAGATAGCAGGCTGCAGATGGTGGAGGCACATACTCTGACCAGCGTAAATAGAGTAGGGCAGAAAATGGCAGGATCAGCCAGGTATTTCAGGTGATACAGGGGGCCAAATGACAGAGCACAAGCGCTGTGCTGTATAACATGCTTTAAAAAAACAGGATCTGTTGTTTTTTTTTTGAGTTAAACGCTTTAACTGTGCTTGGGAATCCCCTTCTGATCGGCAAAACCCAGTATACAATACACATTTATGCACAGCAATCCACTCCCACAAGAGTTCATTGAATGTAAGGAGCCTCCCCTCATCAGCAGTACCACACAATGAAACCGAACAGTCTGAGCTGATTTTGTAAGTAAAACCTTTGGCTGGGTTTATATCTATGTGGAGGGGATTACTATTTTCTCTCCCTTTCCCCTCCTCTTAAATAGGAATGAAAACATGCATACCTTTTGCCAACCATTAAACTATATTGTTTACTTTTTAGAGACAGTTTTGATTGCACCTGCTTCTGAAGGAGTGTAGTCCACAAAACACATCAAGCTATTTAGGATGCAATTATTTACATATCCTTACATGTTGACTTTTACATGAACTCAGTTTATAGTGTATTATTTCATTAACCACTTCAGCCCCGGAAGGATTTACCCCCTTCCTGACCAGAGCATTTTTTGCAATTCGGCAAACAAAATTGACGTCCTTTTTTTCCCCCACAAATAAAGCTTTCTTTTGGTGGTATTTAAAAATACAGTGGTAATACTGCGCTTCCCTAAAAGTGAGCAGCCAGCACAACAATCAGACTAAATGTACAAAAATATGTGAATAAACGTGCAGTCTGGATGCAAATTGACACAGATGCAGACATTTTTGAAGATGAAACGAGTAGGATTGATATGCTAGCCAAGCCACTTTCTAACTGCACTCTTTTTACTAGTTCAATTGAACCCACTTTTTTTGTAAAAATCATTTTTATTGGATGTTGGAAGATACATTCCGCAAATAAATCTTTTATACGTTTTTTTTGGATTACACACTATGTGTAAATAAATTTTGGATTACACACTATGTGTAAATAAATAAATCTTTTATCAGTTTTTTTTGGATTACACACTATGCGGAGGCTCTCTTCTTTCTTTTTACTCTATATTTTGGAAACCTTCATACATTGAGAGGGTGGTGGATGATGTTTAAGGTACGGAATACCTCCGGTTAAAACGGCTAACGAGATTTGGGCATCTTGGTTCAGTGCATTCTCTTTGGTGAGTACAGCTCTATGTCTTCCTTCGAGTTGGAATATTTCACCAGTCCGGACCTGATCCATACTCACCGCATGTCGGTATATGCTCGTCTGACTCACTGCTAACGGCTTGTGAGTCCACCATTGCTGGTAAGAGTACCCTATATCTTTTCCTATACTATGCAATATATTTGAAGGCACCAGCCATATTGCAATATATTCTGAGATGGAATCAATAAAGTAATACAGAGATCCAGATATAATAGCTATACCCTATAGTTTTATCCGTATAAACTCTCTTTATAGATTCCAATATGGGCTCTAGATGTTGAAGATTAGTATATTGTTATGATATACTTCCATCTTTGTATTACTGTCTCTGACATTTATTATGAAATTGTAGGTATTTTTGTCTAATTTATTCATACCATTTAGGTCCCTATATCTTATCAAGTGACTTTTTTACATTTGAGACAGCTAATATATAGACTGTGGAAACAGTTTTTTTCTCCTTTGGGTTTTATTTACATACATGCTTTCCACAAGTCTTTAGGGTTTATGAGAATATCGGGACTGCGACATTATGGCAGACAGATCAGACACTTTTGACACTATTTTGGGACCATTGATATTTATACAGCGATCAGAGCTACAAATAGCCACTGCTTGCCGTATAAAGAATACTGGCAGGGAAGGGATTAAACAGAGGTCAATCAATGAGTTAAGTGTGTTCCCTGGGTGTGTTCTAACTGTAGGGGGATGGGCTCACTACAACATGACAGGGAGCAGTGGATCCCTGTCATGTTGCTAGGCAGAACATTAAAATGCCTTGTTTACATAGGTATCTCCTCGTTCTGCCTCTCCTTGCAGCAAACGTGGACGCCGGCGAACATAGTTTGCGGGACACGCGACGAACACACCCGCTGGGCGGCAGATTCAAAGGGACGTAAAGGTACGCCCTTTTGCCTGCCCGTAACATTCTGCCAACTTAAATCGGCGTGCGGCAGTTGGCAAGTGGTTAAGATCTTTTACAGTTTCATGTTTATAGGTTATGACTTCACTAAATGTCATGTATATGTTATTATTTTGTAACCTTGCAACCACAATCATGATTTATTCAATTGTTCCCCAATTTGCCATTGAAAAAAAAAATCTTGTTTTAAACATAATTTTTTCTGCTGTTTATACATTACTACTTTTAGCATATGTTTCATCCTACCAATTGTTAGTTGCGCATCTCATTTAAATTCCCAACTCCTCTTCTTTTTATATAGCCAGGGATAGAGGCACATGTTGTCATGTACCTCATTCAAAGTCCCAAAAACCCTATTCCAAGCTATGGTTTCCACAGTTTGCACAGTGATTTTGCTGTGTAATTTGTCCCTTTGTATCATCTAATATACTTGGCTGACCCTGCTCCCTCCTTGTAAACTGACCACGTTTATCATGGCTGCTGATTCAGGATTACCGTAATCAATTTACATGCTTCCGTCATCTGGCTGTCTCTGCTTTCTCCCCCTCCCTCTCTGCCTGTCAGACAGTTTCTGCTGGTCTACTTCCTGCCCTCCTGCTGCTAAAATAACTGGTTAGGTTATTTTATGTGCCCCAGTGTGTTCTATATAAAAAAAAAAAAAATATGCAGCTTTATACCTTATTTCAGAGTACCGCTCGGTGCTTGTGTGACCACCTTCTGCACTTCTCCTATCCTCCCAGCTGATGTCAACGGGGGATTCTCAGCCCCTCCCGCTGTAGTCGTCAGATTGGGGAAAGAGAGTGGCACTCTGAAACAAGGTATAAAGCAGCTTAATTTTTTATAAAGAACATACGCTGGGGCACACAACTTAATGGAACATAGGGAATTCTAGGAAGATAACAAAGTGCCTTTATAACCACTTTAAGGTGAATGCCATTGTGAAAAGCAGTGGTAGTCTATAATATGAGCACTTAAGGACTGGTAAAACTTTCTTTATGATATACTTACGATGCATTTTAGTAGGTTTATGCTTGTAATGAGGATATTTAAAAGCAACCTCCCTTGCAGACATCCTAGTCATAACTAACATGCACTACATGTTTTCTCTTTTCTAGCTGTGACCTTGTAGAAATTTGCTAACTATGAACTTAGATAAAAGATGTTATGATCAAGCTGAGGAATGTTTCAGCAACACAGGAGGTCAGCTATAATCGTGACTTTTATAAACGGTCGTTGTGGGGAATTCATCAAAACTGGAGCAGCTGTGCATGGCAACCATTTAACTTCTTTCTTCACCTTGTCCAGTTAAAATGAATTCACCACTGTGAATGCAGGCATACTTTGTTCCAATCCTTTATATGTGCAAACGTTGAAAATTATAAAGTTATAAGTTTTAAAGTAAAAATTATAAAGTTCTTGTCATATAGCCTGCATAAGAATTTTTTATTTTTTTTTTAGGTAAAAACAAAAAAAAAAAAAACAACAAAATTGAATACAAATGGACAATCATACAAAATTAGCAAATAATTTGTATCATTAAAAATTTTGATTTATGATACCATAGCTAAGTGTTAGATTACAAACTGAAGATCACTTACAGTGTATGATGAAAGTGAGGTCCGGACTGTTAGGAGGGGTATTTTTATGACAACAGGGTCGTTCTCTATTTTTATGATTTGTATACTAAACCTGTGCTGTTTTCAACCATGCTTGACCAGCAAAGTAACCTTCTTTTCAGACACCTGATTTCTCTTGAATAATTGGTGTCAAGCTACAGGTCAGCACCCGTTTTACAATTGGGTTAGTGACTACAAGTACTGTATAAGGATAAATGTAATGGGGTACTGCCATTGATCGTTTAACTATTTCAGCCAAGTGGGGTTGTGCAATAGTGAAAAATGTGCATGATTGAGCCTCTATTCTAACTTTAGTCAGGTACAAGAAGGCATAATGTGCATGAAAAATGTATGTAGAAGCTGTCATCACAGGGTGGTGCTGTGGACACTGTGAATAGGCTATGCCACATCCTTTAATTTGATAACATATACTACTCTTTGAAATAATTGTTTTGCTGCCTCCTTGACAGCAAGGACGTTGTATTAATATGTGTAAGTACTCCCCCTTTAATACCATTATATCATGTGTTATTTCAAATCAATGTAATTGTTATGTTTGTTTTTCGTGTTAGTTACTCTGCTCTTCCTATAGTCGAACAAGCTACGTATATCTTGAAAAGCAGTTATGACACCATCTGTGTTGGCTTACATGACCCACTTTTGACTATCTATAGGAATTGTAAGTATACAAAAAGCGATGGTCATGGGACTCTGAGTGAGGCTGATCACTAAATCAGGTAAAGGTACAGACACAGTATATAAATAAAAAGTTTTTTTTTTTTACATAAATGAAAAATATTCTTAGAGTACATAATGCGATCAATAGAAAGAAATCCATAGAAAACTGACACACAGTATCTCACACAAACTTTGCTATTGAAATAGAGTTATTCAGCTGTATATGTACTTGTAGTATTATAGTTAGTTCTCTGTCTACTAGTTCTTCTTCTACTAAGCTAACAGGCCAGGTACAGTATCTCACAAAAGTGAGTACAACCCTCACATTTTTGTAAATATTTTATTATATCTTTTCATGTGACAACACTGAAGAAATTAAACGTTGCTACAATGTGAAGTAGTGAGTGTACAGCTTGTATAACAGTGTTAATCTGCTGTCCCCTCAAAATAACTCAATACACCACCATTAATGTCTAAACCACTGGCAACAAAATTAAGTGAAAATGTCCACATTGGTCCCAATTAGCCATTTTCCCTCCCTGGTGTCATGTGACTGGTTAGTGTTACAAGGTCTCAGGTGTGAATGGGGAGGTGGCGTGTTGCATTTTATGCCCTCACTCTCTCCTATTGGTCACTGGAAGTTAAACATGGCACCTTATGGCAAAGAACTCTCTGATTATCTGAAAAAAAAAAAAAGAATTGTTGATTTATATGAATATGGCCTATAAAAAGATTGCCAAGACCCTGAAACTGAACTGCAGTATGATGGCAAAGACCCTACAGCAGTTTAACAGGACAGGTTCCACTCAGAACAGGCCTTGCCATGTTTGACCAAAGAGGTTGAGTAAACGTGCTCAGCGTTATATCCAGAGGTTGTCTTTGGGAAATAAAAGTATGAGTGCTGCCAGCATTGCTGCAGAGGTTGACCACTGCCTTGCTAAAGAAGCTGAGGGTAAAAGTGATGGACAACCCTATTGAGGATCTATGGGGCATCCTCAAAACGGAAGGTGGAGGACCGCAAGGTCTCCAACATCCACCAGCTCTGTGATGTCGTCATGGAGGAGTGGAAGAGGATTCCAGTGGCAACCTGTGAAGCTATGGTGAGCTCCATGCCCAAGAAGGTTAAGACAGTGCTGGAAAATAATGGTGGCCATGCAAGATAGTGACATTTGCACTTAGGGGTGTATTCACTTTTGTTGCCAGCGGTTTAGACATTAATGGCTTTGTGTTGAGTTATTTTGAGGGGAAAGCAAATTTACATTATTATACAAGGTGTACACTCACTACTTTACATTGTAGCAAAGTGTAATTTCTTCAGTGTTGTCACATGAAAAGATAGAATAAAAGGTTTAGAAAAAATTTGAGAGGTGTACTAATTTGTGAGATACTGTACATAGAATTGATAAATAAGATATTTACATATACAATAGATACATGATGGCATTGATAAGCCGGTACATGGTAAATCTATATAAAAAAAAAATCAAGCTGTAGTGACATAAAAGAACTCGCGTTTCGATATAAAAGAACTACTATGTGTTTCGAGGATCCATCCTTTCATCAGGAGAGGAGTACGATGTCAATAGTATCTATACATGTGGATAGTACCTAATGAATCTTAATGAAAATGGAAAAAAAATAAAAATAAATTAAGAATAAAAAGCAAAAGGTCTAACACTTACATAATAGCTAATAAAGCCTGTATGATGGCCCAGCTGCTGGGAGAAAGACGGGGGTTTCCAAAATGATAGTTAAGGGGAAAGCACTGCGCTATAATTTAGTATATGTAGAAGAAGGCCTCAACAGCCGAAAACAGCAGCCAACACCAAAAACAAACAAAGTTCAGCAAACAAAATAATAAAAACAGTGTAGCGCTTCAATAATAATAAATGTGATCAACATAAATTATAAAAATAATGATATGACAGAGATCGTATGAATATGAATGCCTAGAGAAAAAAGTCCAACATTGGCCGCACATTCCACTATGTAGCAGGCACGAGGGTGACCGAACCGTCACAGAAGAGGAAAAATGGACTAGGTGAATGTATTCATGTGAATCTGCTTGACTGTAAACATCAGGAAAAAGCGGATAAAATACTTCTTACCAACTCAGTTGGACTCACACAGTCATATGACAGTTGAGTCTAGAAGGCTTGAGGTCACAGTCTGGGACCAAGGAGTACAAGGAGGGAGGTCTGTTGAGCTGATGGATGAGCTCCAAACGATTGTAGGCCCAATGATGGATCCTTTCAGATGGAACGTCAAGGTTGTTTGTAGTCCAGCTCAGACGCGGCCCGTTGTACTGATGCTCCAATCTCCCCCGAATGGGGAGAGAGATGTTATGAAGGTTTAAGCCAAAGAAACGGAAAAAAGAAAAAAAAAAAAAAAAAAAAGAAAAAAGAAAAAAAGGCTCCACATGGTGCGGGTCAAACGGTATAAAAATGTTGGTTTATTGAAGTCAAAAGATAATTAATGACTTAGTGATCACATAAAAAATATATAAAATAGAATTAAAAGCAATGTAGGGTGCCAACAGCTCGTGTTGGCACCCTACATTGCTTTTAATTCTATTTTATATATTTTTTATGTGATCACTAAGTCATTAATTATCTTTTGACTTCAATAAACCAACATTTTTATACCGTTTGACCCGCACCATGTGGAGCCTTTTTTATTTTTTTATTTTTTTTTATTTTTTCCGTTTCTTTGGCTTAAACCTTCATAACATCTCTCTCCCCATTCGGGGGAGATTGGAGCATCAGTACAATGGGCCGCGTCTGAGCTTGACTACAAACAACCTTGACGTTCCATCTGAAAGGATCCATCATTGGGCCTACAATCGTTTGGAGCTCATCCATCAGCTCAACAGACCTCCCTCCTTGTACTCCTTGGTCCCAGACTGTGACCTCAAGCCTTCTAGACTCAACTGTCATATGACTGTGTGAGTCCAACTGAGTTGGTAAGAAGTATTTTATCCGCTTTTTCCTGATGTTTACAGTCAAGCAGATTCACATGAATACATTCGCCTAGTCCATTTTTCCTCTTCTGTGACGGTTCGGTCACCCTCGTGCCTGCTACATAGTGGAATGTGCGGCCAATGTTGGACTTTTTTCTCTAGGCATTCATATTCATACGATCTCTGTCATATCATTATTTTTATAATTTATGTTGATCACATTTATTATTATTGAAGCGCTACACTGTTTTTATTATTTTGTTTCCAAAATGATGTCAGCCCAAGGGTTGAGGTGAGGGCATGCACACCCAGCCCTGTGAACAGCCAATAAGCAGGACAAGAGACCACATTTTAATGATGATGAAGGTGAAAAATGAGAAATAAATCAAATCTGCACTACTCTGAAAATAGTAATAATGTGTGTCATATATATATTATATATGTAAATATTATCAATGCACTTATGCAAGGAGCGGTTGCGAAAATTTATAAAGTGTAAATTTTTTTGAAAAAAGTGACCACGATGTAAAGGGGGAAGAAAAAAAAAGGAAGAAGGGGAAAAAGTAAACATACAGCCCACCACAGCGGTGGAAATGAAAACATAGTGACTCAAATGTCAGTGAGTGTCAGTATAGTGACCAAACAATAAGAAAATCATTAGGGACAGGAATAAATGGATGCTCATGAAAACCAAGGTGAAATGGTGAGCAGACAAAAGTGCGATGAAGTAGCCAAACTTACCTATATAGTGTAAAAAAATTACCTGGTAAGGAACCTATCAAATCTGGTGACCAAAGCAAATAGAGTGATAAGCTAGCAGTCCTTGGCTGTATCAAAGAATACATCAATTATAATAAAACCATCTGATAAAGGTGGGAACATTGTAGTCATGGATAACACCTTTTATATCGAAATTTGCAATAGGATCTTAACCAACAAGGATTGGTACCAAAAAATCCCTGGTGGGAGTGTTACGAGATTTGATCAGGAGTTCTACGATCTCATAGATTATGCATGGACCAACATATGGGAGTATATAAGAACAAAAAATCCTCATATACCTACGTTCTACTGCCTGCCCAAATTACATAAAAACTTGCATAATCCTTCTGGCCGCCCAATAATATCGGGCAACGGTTCCATCACTGAGAAATTGAGTATATGGGTGGATGAACATCTGTGACATTATGTGGAGAAGTTGCCAAGCTATATACAAGACACTATGAAATTACTACAGAGCATCGATGGCATTCGCATTCCACCCACTGCCACTTTAGTGACAGTGGATGTGTAAGCTTTGTATAGCTCAATCCGCCATGACAAGGGGCTGGCATGTATTAGACAAGTTCTCTCCCGTGATACAGGGATGGATCTATCCATCAGGGACTTTATTTTGGAAGCCTTAAGATAGATTCTCCATCATAATCACTTCATCTTTAATGGTTCCCACTTCCTCCAGGTGCAGAGCGTGGCGATGGGGACCTCGCGTGCCCCATCGTACGCCAACTTGTACCTGGGGGAGTGGGAACTGGCCATCAATGGCGATGAAAATCTCAGCTCACTTATGGGCAATGTGTCAATGTGGGCACGCTATATTGATGATGCGCTGGGGGTGTGGAACGGCCCTGTGGAGTTGTTGAACTCTTTCCTGATGAAGTTGAATCATAATGAGTTTAACTTGAAATTTCACTATGACCCATGACACCTCTAGTATTACCTTTCTCGATGTGACTATCCGCAAGGATGAAAGAGGTTATTTGAGTACTGGCCTATATAGGAAACCCACAGTGGGTAATTCTATCCTACATGCGGATAGTTTTCACCCGTGGGCACTTGTCAACTCTGAATGTATATATATATGAAAGGCTCCTGCGCTATATGGCAAAAAGATGGTAAGAAAGCAAAGATCTATTGTAATGGGTGCAGCAAACACTCTATGAGTTGACTCTCAATAATAAACAGAAAAAAGGGGGGGGGGGTGTTGTGTTGCGCTTCCCAAATACCAGCAAAACGAATACAATAAATAAAAATTAATAATAAATGATAAATTAACGAATGTCAAAAAAAGTGCAATAGTGCTTAAAAGCTACAACAACACTTAAAAATCAAAAAAGTGCATCTGTGCATTACATAAACAATTGATATAAAGTGCTCCTGTGCATCATTCAAGTGTCAAAAAGTACACAATAATGTGCATTAAGACCAAAAGGTACATATAATAAAGATTTCGGTATATATAAAAATATATAAAATAGAAATATGTGATATAAGCACAGAGAAAGAAAGCTGCTCTATAACCACAGAAAAAAGAAAATGTGATCTAGATACAGGAAACAACGGTGCAAAAAAAAACAAAGTAGTAGTTCAATTCCAAACGGGAAAAAAAATTAAAGACTCAATAGCAGCAAATTAACAAATTTCAATAGAGTGTCCCATACACAGTCCAATCGTGCAACATTGGATGCAATATCAAAAACACAAATAAAGTGCAATGTGCCAGGTCAACTCCCTTCCAAAGGTGCTCCGTGCCAGTGCTGGTTATAGTAAATAATTACCTCACGGCTGCGAGGTATGCAGCAAAACAGCTAATATGCAGGGGGTACTTGGACGAGGCAGGGGGGTTGCAGAGTGGACTCCTGACGGTGCCGCTTTCCTTGTAGTTGTTATCAACGAACGTGCTCAAAACATTTGGTCCCTACAGCAGCACTGTGGCTCTGTCCTGCCTTAACCTAATGCCAGACACCCTTTCTCTGTTTTCTCCTGCTCTGTGGTGTAGAGATAATGAGCTATTAAGAAGGAGGCTGACTCTTTGAGAGCAAGACTTTTAAGTCGTGGATACTCAAAAACATGCCTAAAAAAGGCCTATAATAAGGCTTGTAGGAAAACGAGATACGATCTACTGTACAATCCATCATCTAAAAATAAAAAAGGAAATCCGATCTCAATTATTACAGGTTTTTCCAACCAACACAAAAAGGTCAAGTCAATAGTAAAAAAATATTGGCATGTCCTCAAAATGGACCCAATCATTGGTCCATTTGTATCAGATACCCCCTCCTTTACTTTCAGAAGGGCAAGGTCACTTCGAGATCAGCTAGTGTCA
Source organism: Lithobates pipiens (assembly GCF_037356315.1). Taxonomy (NCBI): domain Eukaryota; kingdom Metazoa; phylum Chordata; class Amphibia; order Anura; family Ranidae; genus Lithobates; species Lithobates pipiens. The sequence continues at coordinate 328,301,046 of NW_027507764.1, read as the reverse complement.
AGTGAATTGAGAGAGGGTGGTCAAAGGGATCCATGTAGACTTTTTGGGACCTTTATGTGTGGAGGCTGTTGATACTGTCATTTTATGAACACTACAAAGAACTTAGCGCTCCCTAATGGTGAAAAATACAGACCACGGCATTATGCCAACTGCAAAACATCAGGAGTAGTGTATCTTCTCCTTTGCAGTTGCAGTTGTTTTTATGTGGGCAAAACACCCCAAGAGTTCTGGAAACGAGCTTATCGACATCTGCTCTCCATGCAAACATGTACTCCTACTCTCCCACTGGGGAGACATGTCACCGCTGTTCACGCTGGGGTATGTCCTAAGGTTTCATTTATCATCCTTGACTGCATCCATCCTGGAATGCGGGGGGGGGGGGTGATTGGAACCGGACTCTGCTCCAGTGTGAGCAGCGGTGGATTTTCAGACTGAATGCCACTCTACCTCCAGGCCTGAATGGCATGGTATCATTCAGGCCTTTCCTGGAAGGTTTTTCATCTGGAGAGTGTGAGTGGGAACCATCTGATAAAAGAGCTGATAAATAGCTGACATATCCACTATTATATATTATATTATAAATATCAATTCTAGTGTAAGCAACATTTTGGGGTTTTTGTTTTTTTCTCTTCGATTTCTTCCTTCTTTCCCCTCCCTCTCTGGCTTCAGTCTGGGCTTCCCTTTGTTTGAGCCATGTCAGCGGTGCCTTGCATGGTGGAAATTCTCCCACTCGGTGCACGGGGGCTGCCGGTATTGTTTATTTACGGTCCGGCGGCCTTGACACTCGGTCATGTGGCTCAAATTATTTTGGTCACGTGGCCAATTTACGTGCGTTGCGGTGGGCCCAGCCGGCGCTCCACCTCCGCCAGCGGTGGTGGTAGGTTGGCCCCCCCTTGACGTCACATTGGCGGCGTCCTTGGGGTTGCCATGGTGGCGTCGGAGGCGTCCGCACGCGGCCCCTGCGGGGAACATCCGGTCAGCCTTCCCCTATGCTTTAGGGAAAGGGGGCACAGCGATTGGTCCAGCCCGTGCTCTATCTCCGGTGATCTTGATGGGCATTGGGCTCCCCGTGATGTCCCCAGGGGTTGCCATGGCAGCGGCATAGACACTGTCTACGTGCCGCCCGAATGAGGCAATGGGATTGGTCCTTATGCACCAATCGGATGCCTCATAAGGCGGCAGCGCCCACGTAGTTGCCAACGATGCGGATAACGGTGCATACATGCGGAGTAGGCATCTCAGACGAACAGCATACAGTAGGTAATATAATCCCCGTACTATTTGACATATGCCTTTGACAGTCTTGTGACCTAGCATTGCGATATGGTATACCGCAATGCATGGACATGCAACAAAACAGTTTTTCTGCTCTGACAGCACTATGTGTTTATATGGAGGGTTATTCAGCCCCTCTCCTTGCTTGTTTTTTATAGGAGTGTTGGTGTAACTATTTACATCCAAACGGCCACTGTCTCACTTTTTGTTGACGCCCCACAAATAGAGCATTCAGCATCTGGTCCCCTTCACTGGCTCTTTGTGGATTGAAAATGGAAAATTTATATCAAATGCTTACCGTAATTTTCCTTTCCTGATGGGCTCCATGGCAGCATACGTGTGGGTTAGCCCCGCCTCCATAATTACCCAATAGGACCCCTACTCCCATAAATCTTTGCTCCAAGCTGCTATCCGTGTTCCGTAACTAGCCTACTCCAACATTTGGGAGGGAACTCCTGCTGCCATGGAGCCCATCAGGAAAGGAAAATTACGGTAAGTATTTGATATAAATTTTCCATTTTCCTGACAGGCTCCATGGCAGCATACGTGTGGGAAATAACTCGCCAAACACACCCGGGTGGGCTAAAAATGTTCAGCAAAGAAACTAGAATTTTATTTTTCATTGTCCACTGACAATACTTGTAAACCAAAATTAACAGAAGAAAGTGCAGCTGGCTCCACACAATAATGGGAAACAAAAGTATTAATTGAAGACCAGGAAGCTGCTCTACAGATAACTTCTGGTGCGACATGTCGAACTGCTGCCCAAGAGGTCGAGATGCCCCGAGTTGAATGAGCCGTCACTGCCTCAGGAGGAACCATGCCCTTTGCCTTGTATGCCCTTTGAATCGTTTGGACCACCCAAGATGAGATTGATCTTACTGATGCTCGCATCCATTTATTTTTGCCATGGGGAAGGACAAAAAGAAAGTCTGTTCATCTGAACGAGGCTGTAGCGTCCAAATATTGCTTCAAGGTGCGACCAACATCCAAGGGGTGAATCTCTTGGTTGTCTGACATTCTAAAAGTAGGTAGCACAATCTCCTGATTTTCATGAAATATTGATGTAACTTTTGGATTTGACCCAAGCATAGGGATCAGGACCACTCTGTCCAGAAAGAAGGTTAGAAATGGTTCTACAGACCCAAGATTCCTCATTTCCGACACTCTTTTGGCTGAAGTTATTGCCACCAAAAACACTGTCTTGATAGTGAGATCTCCTAAAGACAGGGGAGCGTCCAAACTTCTTCCAAGATCAGAAAGAAAGTCCAGTACTAAAGTAAGGTCCCATTTGGGAAACCTGAGCCTTTTTTGAGGCCTAAGCCTGATGGCTCCTTTAAAGAATTGTCGTATTAAGGTATGATTCGCCCACGAAACTCCTGTAAAGGCTGAAATGGCTGAAACTTGTACTCTTAAAGAACTAACTGCCAGAGACAAGTCTAACCCTGACTGAAGGAAGGACAAGATATCTTGAACTGCCGGAGAATTATATGAATTTGACCTAGAAGACATGTGGACCATAAACCTGGCCCATATGCGTTCGTATACTTTATTGGTACTCTTCCGTCTGGCACTAAGAAGGGTTGGAATCGCTTCTTCTGGGCAACCCAGAGCTTCTAGCCTTCCCCTCTCAAGAACCATGCCCTGGGGTGTAGACAGGACGGGCAAGGGTGTAATAGTGTGCCCTGGGACAGTAGATCTGGCCTGAGAGGCAGGGGAACTGGATCCTGATAGCTGAGAAGCAACAGCAGAGGAAACCAAGGCCTGTTGGGCCAGAATGGTATTATCGCAAGGATCTCCACCTTCTCCCCTCTGAGCCTCCGAAGAAACTGTAGGATTACAGGAACTGGAGGGAAGGCATAGGCCCTCTGAAACTTCCAACAGTCCGTGAGAGCATCTGTCCCGAACGCCTGAGGATCCCTGAACCTCGAGTAGTATCTGTGCATCTTGCGATTGTACGGCGAAGCCAACAGATCGACCTCTGGAGATACTCCCAGAGTCAGAAGCCACTCGAAGACATCCCTGTGAAGGGACCACTCGTTGTTGTCTATTCTGACCCGTGACAGAAAATCTGCTTGAACATTCTGGACCCCTGGGATGTATACAGCAGAAATGTTGACCACATTCTTCTGAGCCCAGCTCATTATCGGTTCTACTTCCCGTAATAGAGACCAACTGCGAGTCCCTCCTTGTTTCTTTATATAGGCCACCGCAGTTGTGTTGTCCAATCTTAACATTACTGACGACCCTGCCACCAGATGGCGAAACGCTAGGAGCGCTTGAAAGGCTGCTCACAACTCCAGGATGTTGGAGACCACACACAGCGACGGGAAGGACCAACTTCCTTGAGCTACTTCTGTAAGGCAATGAGCTCCCCAACCTTTGTTGCTGGCATCTGAAGTTACTATTACCCAGGAAATGGGGACTATCGAATGATGGTTGCGTAGATTCTTCCCTTGGAGCCACCAGAGGAGAGACATCCTCATCGCTGGTGTAAGGAGTATGCGTTGTGTTACACTGGACGAGGCCGACTGTTGCAGAAACCCTTTCTGGAAGGGACGAGTGTGCCACACTGTCTCGGATCACACTGATTTTCTCCTCCGGTAGGGAGATAGTGCCTTTTAATGTGTCGAACTGAGCCCCTAGAAACACGATGACTTGAGTTGGAACCAGATGGCTCTTCTCCGGGTTCAGGAGCCAACCAAACGTCTGCAGAGTGGAGATGACTAAACTCTTGTGCTCCAGAATCTGATCTCTGTCCTGAAATATTGCCGTTCCTTTTTGAGTTGTTTGAAAAACTTTCTTTGTTTGGGAAGGGGGGAAGTAGTGGGTTCTTCCCATTTTAAAGCTTCTTTCACTGCCTTGACTAGAGCAGGTACTAAAGCGTAATCAAATCCTACTCCTGGATCCTCTGGATCCGAATCACTGTCAGACAAGAGGACAGAGTGGTGGCTTGGTTGAGAAGATTTCCCAGTCTCTTGTAAAAGCCCCTCACCTCCTGAAGGACATACCGTATATACTCGAGTATAAGCCGAGTTTTTCAGTCCACTTTTTGGGCTGAAAAAAGCCGCCTCGGCTTATACTCGAGTCACTGAAATTTTTTGCCGGAGATGGAGGAGAAAAGGGGGCGGGGCCATGCCGCTGGCTGACGCTAGTGAATGGCCTGTAAGTGTACCGCTCAACACCATCCCCTCTGCTCTCTTTCGTTCTGTCCAGTTTTTTTTTTTTCTTCCTCGTGCTTATGGCTGTATGGCTGTATGGCTGCAGTGGCGGGGGGGACTCTTTCTTCTATTTCGGGCGCGGAGGAATACATCCTCAGCGCCCGCTCCGCACTCCTCAGCATTAGGCTCGTCACCGCAGTGGGGGGACTCTTTCTGCTATTTCGGGCGCGGATGAATACATCCTCTGCACCCGCGCCGCACACCGCTCAGCATTAGGTTACTGTGTGCTGCGGAGTGATATCCGATCCAGTCCTCTCTCTCTCTCTCTCTACACACTATAACAAGAAGCAGAGAGAGCAGGGGCCGGGCGATCCAGTGATTTTTAAGTTGAGGTAAGAGGCAAAAAAAAAAAATGAAACTGACCTGCTTTTGTAGACCTTATTCTATCTACCATATATTGATTAGAATCCTGTAATTTTTTTTATCTTAAGCAATATTGTACTTTAAGGCTGGGTTCACACTGCAGAGGTTACGAGAACCGGATGTGATTCGCATCTGCACTGCAGTGCAAATCACATGCGATCTCTGTGCGATGCGAGTTCAGCCATACAGATAGTATGGCTGAATTGGCATCGCATCCGACCCAAACTCGCACAGGACCCTTTTTTGGTCCGCAGCAGAATCGGATCGCATGGGTGTTCACACCATGCGATCCGATTCCTGTCCGAGTTTGCAGATCGCACTGCGATATGCGAACTGATCTGGGGGTGTCATTAACATTTCACTGACACTCCCAGCAGTTCGCATAGGGCAGTGTGAAGTGCCGCTGGGAGGTATGCGATGCGGGAACCTGCTGCGGATTCACGGCGTTCCCGCATCGCTGCAGTGTGAACCCAGCCTAAAGTGCAATTACCGGTATTACCGTAAAATTATGTTTCAAAAGGCTGGGTTCACACCGGAGCGATGCGGGAATGCCGCAAATCCACGGCGGGTTCCCGCATCGCATACCTCCCAGCGCCACTTCACACTGCCCTATGCGAACTGCTGGGAGTGTCAGTGAAATGTTAATGACACCCCCAGATCAGTTCGCATATCGCAGTGCGATCTGCACACTCGCACAGGAATCGGATTGCATGGTGTGAACACCCATGCGATCCGATTCTGCTGCGGACCAAAAAAAGGGTCCTGTGCGAGTTTGGGTCGGATGCGATGCCAATTCAGCCATACTATCTGTATGGCTGAACTCGCATCGCACAGAGATCGGATGTGATTTTGCACTGCAGTGCGGTGCGAATGACATCCGGTTCTCGTAGCCACAGCAGTGTGAACCCAGCCTCAATGAGTTCTAGCACATGTAAACACAAAAGAATACCGGTACCCTTTTTTTTTTTTGTTAAATATAAAAGATGTTGCACCGAGTGGTGAATAGATACGGTACCAAACATACCGTACCATGCTTTAAAACGATGCCCACCTGTGGAATGGCAGCACACTACGGTAAATTTATATTATCCATAGACGGCGCCGGGGTCTGGGGAGGGGCAATGGGTGGGGCCAGGGTGGAGCTGAAGGGGGCCCCGTCAGGTAGGCTGTACGGGGCCCCATGATTTCTATCAGCGGCCCTGTCCGTGGACATCATCATCACAGCGGGACATCAGCATCATGAGGTGAGTGAAAAATCACAATGGTTACTGTATATTTAATGGGCAGGCTGTATACCGGTATGTGTCTAATGTGTTATCCAGAGCATTATTACAATGGGTACTGTATATTTAATGGACACAGGCAGGCTGTACGGTATATTTAATGGACACAGGCAGGCTGTACGGTATATTTAATAGACACAGGCAGGCTGTACGGTATATTTAATGGACACAGGCAGGCTGTACGGTATATTTAATGGACACAGGCAGGCTGTACGGTATATTTAATGGACACAGGCAGGCTGTACGGTATATTTAATGGACACAGGCAGGCTGTACGGTATATTTAATGGACACAGGCAGGCTGGACTGTATATTTAATGGGCACAGGCAGGACACTGGTAGAATGTACGGTATATTACCGGTAATATGAGCCCTAACACAGGCTGCTCTTTGCAAACAGTCATGTCATCACTTTCTGTAATATCAGCCTGCATTAGGCCTCAAAAGGTACCCGAACAAGTCTTTTTTTTTTTTATCCTGTTAGAAATGGATCCCAGTACTTCTACCGGTAATCCTGGACCAAAAGAAAAACGCAGGTCATTCGAAGCTGGTTTCAAACTTAAGGTTGTGTCAAGAGCAGAAGAAAGCAATAACAGTATTGCAAGTAGGGAATTTTGTGTTGATGAAAAACAAGTGAGGGAATGGCGGAAAAAGAAAGCTGACTTGGAAAAGATTCCAAAGGCAAAAAAAGCTCAACGTGGTTTAACAACTTCATATGGGGCTTTAGAGACTGAATTGCATAAATGGGTTATGGAGTGTCGTCAAAATGGTTACTGCGTAACACGCATGGGAATTCGCTTACGTGCCCTTCAGATGGCTAAAGATGACAAATTAAAAGCACCAGGCATTGAAAAATTTGTTGCGTCAGCAGGATGGTGTACCCGCTTCATGAATAGGTTTGGCCTATGTTTGCGGCAAAGAACAAAGATTTCACAGAAGTTGCCAAAAGACCTTGATGAAAAAGTGATGTCATTCCATTCATTCATCATAAAACAAAGAAGGATCCATAACTATGACCTGGGAGATATTGGAAATATGGATGAAACACCGATGACCTTTGATCTTCCAAGCAACAGAACTGTGGCAAGTTTGGGAGACAAAACTATTTTTCTCAGAACCACAGGAAATGAAAAAAATCATTTCACAGTTGTTCTGTCATGTTTGGCTAATGGAACAAAGCTGCGGCCTGTCATTATTTTTAAAAGAAAGACCTTGCCTAAAAAGGTCAAATTCCCACCACGAATTACAGTGCGCGCACATGTGAAAGGCTGGATGGATGAAGACGGAACAAAAAAATGGCTGGAAGAAATTTGGAAAGAACGACCAGGAGCAGCCTTAAAGAAAAAACCATCATTGCTAGTTTGGGATATGTTCAGAGCCCACACATCTGATGGCATAAAAGAAATGGCAAAATCTTCTCAAGTTACTTTGGCCGTTATTCCAGGTGGGCTTACATCTGTATTGCAACCGCTAGATGTGTGTTTAAATAAACCTTTTAAAGACCGTGTGAGAAAGATGTGGCATGAATGGATGTCATCTGGTCAAGCCCGACTGACAAAAGGTGTAAATCTGATGAAGCCCGACATAGAATTGATAGCAAAGTGGGTTCGTGATGCATGGGAAGAGATTCCGGAGGACATGGTGCAACGCGCCTTCAAGAAATGTGGCATTAGTAATGCTATGGATGGCAGTGAAGACAGCGCTTTGTATGAGAACGACAGCAGTGATAGTGATGACTGCGAACTCAGTGATGATGACAATGTCTACGCTGATAATCTCACACCAGCTAATGCTGAAGCTCTGTTTGGACATACAGATGATGAGGAATCCAGTTTTGAAGGATTTTAACTCTTGTGTTTTAGCTTGGTTGCTGAATGAGCTAAGGTTTTTGTACTTTTAAAGTTATTGTTGATACCATATTGTTTTATTGACCCTCTTTACACTTTTATATTTTTTTACAGAGATAGTTTACTGTTTTTCTTTGAAATAAATATTCAAAAACATTATTGGTATCTATTTTTATTTTTGAAATTTACCGGTAGCTGCTGCATTTCCCACCCTAGGCTTATACTCGAGTCAATAACTTTTTCCAGTTTTTTGTGGTAAAAGTAGGTGCCTCGGCTTATATTCGGGTCGGCCTATACTCGAGTATATACGGTAATGGGTCTGAAGGGGATTCCATAGAGTGATGAGCTTCCCTCTGCTGCAGGGATTCCTTTACCACCCTTCTCACCATAGATTCCAAGCGTTGATCTGCACCATCTCTTTCATCTGCGACTTTAGAAAAGCAATGATCACAGAGCGATTTGTCTGATGGAATGGGCATCTTACAGCCCCAACATGAATTATCTGGTCCTCTGCTTGAGTGCGAGTGACAACTGCGTTGTTCAGATCTGGAAGACCTATGGTAACCAGACTTTGACGATGATTTACGGTGGTGCGATTTTGACGATCCATTGCGACTATGCGCACTGTAATGCGGTTTGGACCTAGAAGGGCTATAAGGAAATATACAAAGAGAAAGAAAGACACAGACCAGCTGGTATCAAATGCTAAAGAATACTCCACATATACACAGTAATCCAGCCATGTGCATACCTGTTACAAGCGGGCAGGTCACTAGTAGGCAGTGAGGCATCCATGACTAAAGATCGCTGACTGTAACAACAAAAGACCCTTATAAGCAGCCACACAAAACACAGGAGCAACAATACATCAGAGCAGATCATAACCTACATTACACCAACCAGAGAATGGCCCCGGGAAGTCGCTGAATTTCCTGCAATCATTCCCAAGTTCTGACAGCTCTCACTGTGTTTTAAATATGGCGCTCATGACGTCATCAGCGACGTCAGACGTGAGATGCCCGCTCGCATGCGCGGGAACCAAGCCTCGCTTTGGATTGGGTCCGCGCATGCGCAGAACGCAGCGCTGGAGCCGGAAAACAGACGGAGAAAGGCTGCTGGAACGCGGAAGCATCAGCGCCTATGCACAAGAACCAGCTGGTATATGAAAGAGACACAGGTAGAAAAAAAACACATAAACACTGCTGCCATGAAAAACTGAAATTTTACAGCTCACCACTCCACCAACGATCATCTGGCCGAACAGGTTCAAGCACACACCACCGATCCACCGGGCAGATAATGGCCACCTTACATAGCAGGTAATAAGCCGTGCGCACTTATCTTCGGACAAACCAAGCCTTCAGTGCTACTCTGCCATACACTCCATACCCATGCTTAACAGACAGGGCCTATCGGAGGAAAATAGCTTGATAGTCGGCCGACTTGATCGTAGTGAAGATCTCTTCAGATAGGAAACACCTGTCCTATGGAGGAGGACAAAAAAGGAACACGGATAGCAGCTTGGAGCAAAGATTTATGGGAGTAGGGGTCCTATGGGGTAATTATGGAGGTGGGGCTAACCCACACGTATGCTGCCATGGAGCCTGTCAGGAAAGGTATTTTGTAATTATTAACCACTTAAGGACCAGGCCTCTTTTTCAGATTTGGTGTTTACATGTTTAAAACAGTTTTTTTTGCTAGAAAATTACTTAGAAAAAAAACAATATAAAATGTTTGGGGGTTCTAACACCCTAGAGAATAAAATGGCGGTCATTGAAATACTTTTTTTCACACCGTATTTGCGCAGCGGTCTTACAAGCGCACTTTTTTTTGAATAAAAAAATAAGACAACAGTAAAATTAGCCCAATTTTTTGTATATTGTGAAAGATAATGGTACGCCGAGTAAATTGATACCCAACATGTCACGCTTCAAAATTGCGCCCGCTCGTGGAATGGCGTCAAACTTTTAGCCTCAAAAATCTCCATAAGCAACATTAAAAAAATTCTACAGGTTGCATTTTTTGCGTTACAGAGGAGGTCTAGGGCTAGAATTATTGCTCTCGCTCTACCGATCGTGGCAATACCTCACATGTGTGGTTTGACCACCGTTTTCATATGCGGGCACTACTCACGTATGCGCTCGCTTCTGTGCGCTAGCTCGTCGTGACGGGGTGTTTTTAAAAACCTTTTTTTTTTTCTTATTTATTTTAATTGATTTTATTTATTTTTACACAGTTTTTTTTCTTAAAAAAATGGATCCCTTTTATTCCTATTACAAGGAATGTAAACATCCCTTGTAATAGAAAAAAGCATGACAGGTCCTCTTAAATATGAGATCTGGGGTCGAAAAGTCCTCAGATCTCATATTTGGACTAAAATGCAAAAAAAATAAAATAAAATTACATTTAAAAAAATATACCTTTAAGAGGTATGGGAGGAAGTGAAGTTTTGAGGTCGCTTCCGCCCTCCTATGGTATAGAGACGAGTGGGGGCCATCTTAGCCTCACTCGTCTCCATACACAGCTAGGAAAAGGCCCCGATCACCTCCGCCGCTACCGACGGCTCCGGTAAGCGGCAGAAGGTGTGGGAGAGTGGCGGGAGGGGGGTGGCACCTCTCCTGCCGCCGATAGCGGTGATCTCACGGTGAATCCGCCGCGGAGACCACCGTTATCGTACAGACCAGCGCCTGAAGAGATGGATATCTTGGTTGTGGCAGCAGCTGCTGCCGTTACCGAGATATCCCTCTTCAAAAATAGGACGTACATCGGCGTGCGCTGGTCATTAAGTGGTTAATATATTATGATCCATAGGTTACTTTTCTTATAGACGAGTGGTGTGGCCTAACCATCACCTCGTGTCTATAAAAGATATTCACTATTTCACAATTTCATACAAACATACTTTTGAGGTTTCCCCCTCCCCCTCTCCCCTCCTTTTTTTTTCTCTTGCATAGGGACTTAGAGGCTTTGTCCTCATATGGCTGCGTTTGGATGTTCTCTGTGGGGGACTCTGCTGTGTGTTGGCATTAACTGCAGTCCTTAGGCCCATTGGTTTGCCCGACCATTCAGAAGCCATTAAGAGGGGTTCCTCTGTCTGCATCCTATATGTTTTTAGAACTTGGATACTGGATAAAGCTATGTTAGTATATATGGTTCTTAAATACAGATGGTTCGAACTGGATGATAATTTTAAAAAAAAGTGTTTTCCCTTTGTTAATATATAATTGTAATTCAATTTTGTTTGATTGCAGATATGTATCTTTTTTTCTGGTTCTATATTAATCACGCATACCCCTGATGAAGAGAGTATGACCATATAAAAAATCTTAAAACGCGTTGGTTTCTATTTCCGCTGCAGTGCTGTATGGTGTAGCGGAACAAACGTGATCTGTATATGACAACATATTGAACATGTTTTTCCAGTTTCCTACAAACATGTAAATTGTATTGTCCATTATATTGTGTATATGTTCATATTTTTGACTATTATGATTAAAAATTGTATTGTTTTATTATATGCCTTATATATTTATTACTTACTTTTACTTTTGGCCACTCATCCTATTTGAAAGTCCCCTCTTTAGAGGAAACTATTTGTTTTTCAATATCTATATATATTATATATGTAAATATTATCAATGCACAGATGCAATGAGCGGTTGCGAAAATGTATAAAAAGTGTAAATTTTTTTGAAAAAAGTGACCACGATGTAAAAAAGGGGGGGAAAAAAAAGGAAGGAGGGGAAAACGTAAACATACAGCCCACCACAGTGGTGGAAGTGAAAACAGTGACTCAAATGTCAGTGAGTGTCAGTATAGTGACCAAACGATAAGAAAATCAATAGGGACATGAATAAATGGATGCTCATGAAAACCAAGGTGAAATGGTGAGCAGAAAAAAGTGCGATTAAGTAGCCAAACTTACCTATATAGTGTGAAAAAATTACCTGGTAAGGAACCTATCAAATCTGGTGACCAAAGCAAATAGAGTGATAAGCTAGCAGTCCTCGGCTGTATACACCCAAGGCTGAGGGCCTGTCCCCACCAATGTCATGCTGGACACCATAGGAAGGGAGGGAACAGGAGTGACAGATAATCCATCCAACGTGAACACCAGAAATGAATCTGCATCAGTCCCGCCATCCACGTCAGATGGAAAAAAATGCATCCCCAAATTGCTGCGTAAAATTACATCATGAGCAGGGCGCCGATGAGTGGGAGCACATGGGGCCATCGGCTGACTGGTTAGCAATAAAAAAAAGTGAGGTTAGAATCAGCCAGCAGAATGTGAAATGTGTATATGCAATTAATAAATGTACAAATAAAGAGTAAAAGGTAATCTAATCAATAATAATTGTGGTGTGGCAGTTCATTGGGGACCAGGGTGTCTTCCACCCAATTTGATGCGATATGAGCTGACACAACCACAGTGACAGGCCTCCATCCCGGTAAATATGCGAGTATTCAAAAAGCTATGGTCATGTGACTTTGAGTGAGGCCGGTCACTAAATCAGGTAAAAGGTACAGAAGTATATAAATAAAAACAGATTTATTATACAAACAAATAAAAAATATTCTCAGAGTACATCATGCGATCAATAAAGAGAAATCCATAGAAAGCTGACATACATAGAATTGATAAATAAGATATTTACATGTTTAATAGATACATGAAGGCATAGAAAAGCAGGTACATGGTAAATCTAGGTAAAAAAAATGTAGTGACATAAAAACTCTACGCATTTCAAGGATCCATCCTCTCATCAGGATGGAGTACGATGTCAATAGTATCAATAAATATGGATAGTACATAATTAATCTTAACGGAAAAAAAAATGTAAGAATAAAAAGCAAAAAGGTCTAACACTTACATGTCGGCTATAGGAATCGACCTGCCTTTACCTGTTGGTTATTTGCTTTACTCAGAATCTCCCTAGGTAGGTCCTCCACTGTATCGTTGAAGCACAGATTTCTGGATGGATGGTGGATCGGGGAGAAAGTTTTAATCACTTTTGCACTTTTAAATCTATTTTATCTCATGTGAGTCTAATATCTTGTTATAATTCTAATAAAATATTTTGTTATACATTTTTAACCACTTCAGCCCTGGAAGGATTTACCCCCTTAATGACGAGGCCATTTTTTGCATTGTGTCGCTGATAATTGCATGGTTATGTGACACTGTACAAAAACAAAATTGGTGTCTCTGTTTTCCCACAAAGAGCTTTCTTTTTGTGGCATTTGATCACCTCTGGTTTTTATTTTTTGCGCTATAAACAAAAAAAGAAACAATTTAGAAAAAAAACGAATATTTTTTGCTATAATAAATAACCCCAAAAAGATAAAACACATTTCTTCATCAGTTTTAGGCCAATATGTATTCTTCTACATATTCCTGGTTAAATAAATAAAATAAAATAAAAATTGCAATAAGATTATATTGATTGGTTTGTGCAAAATTGATAGCATCTACAAAATAGGGGCTATATTTCTGGCATTTATTATTATTATTTTTATTTATTTATTTATTAGTCATCAGAGCTTAAAACAGCCACTGATCACTGTTTAAATGGCACTGGCAGGGAAGGGATTAACGCTAGGGGCAATCAAGGGGTTAAGTGTTTCCTAGGGAGGCGTTTTTAACTGTGGGGGGAATGCACTGACAGGGAGATCGTTGCTCCTAATCATTAGGAACAATCACTCTGTACTCCCCTGTCAGATCGGGGATCTGTTTTACATTGACAGATCACAGTTCTGCTTCTCTGTGGAGTGATCGTAGGTGGCGATGTCCACCGGCCAGCCTGCTATAGCTGTTAAAGGGACCGCTACGAACAGCTAGGGAACAGCTACGGTGATTTGCGCAGCCAAGCCATACTGCCATGGTACAACTGCGGTGGCTGGTTGGCAAGCGGTTAAATATGCTATATGTTATCATATTGCGCATGGAAGTCAATCAAGCGTTGTTTTACATCTATAAAATGTACTTTAACTTTCTGGTATTCCAAAGAAGAATCCAACTTTGGAGCGACAATAGTAATGATTTTTGTCCTGTGTGGCTTATGGCAAAGTAATATTATGGTTACAATATTTCAGGATTCCAGCTTAGATTGCATGCAAGATTGGCAATGCATTTTGCAAATTGTAGTTCTCCATGTGTTAAAGTGTACTGTATGTTAGGTCAACAGTGTTTATTATTTATTTTTATTAATGTGAATCTTCACCCTCAAAGCACTCATCCCTCCTATTCAACTCTCCTCTTTCTAAGGCCTTGTGAAATTTCTCTTCCACGTGGTGCCATTGCTGACAGCATGAAGTGGAAAGGGATTTTCTTTAAGCAATGCCGTTTTATAATAAACTGCCTGTTTAAAGAAAGAGGGTCGGGACTTTAAATGAAGAGTGTATATTGTGGCTAATCAAAGGAGTCAAAGTTAAACATGAACAAGTATTTGTTTGCCATGATTGAGTAGGTACATGGCAGACAATACATGCAATAATGGCACATAATATAACAAATCATGTATCCTAATCATTTGCATGTTAAAAGCATGAATAGAATATACAATAGTATTGTCCCCAATAATAAAAAAAAAATCACTATAATATAAGTATAATATATCACTATAATACACTATAATATAAGTATAATATAAGTTATAATCCACAGTATTGCCTGGATCCAAAGACCGTGTAAGTATGCATGCGTTACATCTAGGTTAAGCCTAAAGCGTTTCAGGGGATCTAGCCAATCATCAGGGGTGGATGCATGATACAACTATAAAGAGAGGTAAGTATATCAAAATCAACCATTCATAGACAAAAATTGGAAAATAATTAATCTACATACATGGAGGATAGGATAGTCATCCCTGTAAGACTCGCATATCTCCTTAATGTTAAAAAAACACACCGCCAGGGTGCTAGGGCCAGAAGGAATGCCTTGTCCGGAAGCTGTGGTAATAGGGTCCAACAGGAACACAGGGAGCATAAATGTAGGTGTGACCCAAAGTATCTGGAACAGTAGGACAAATGGGTTCCATTCTGTGGATCAATAAAAATATGAATACCAAACGGTGCTGAAAATATAAAAATGTAAGTGAATCAAAAAGAGGAGCCCAAATAAAATGAGTATGAACTGATATCAAGACAGCGCAAGTCCCCAGAAATTGGTAAAATCCTGGGATTAAAACCACATATGAAATGAATGTCATAATAATAGTGGTAGTTACCTACAGGGTGCCATCGAGATTGACACCCGAGAGCCCCGTCGCAGGAGTGAGCGCTGAGCTATGTCGCTCCTCCCGCTCGCGAGTGCACGAAGCACAGATCGCAGCAGTGATGTCCAGTGTGTTCCCATCGTGCTGGAAACACAACATCGGTGGCACCGACTGTAGTGTTGCTGATATAGGAGTAAAGACCAGCGATGTCTGGTGCAGATGGCACAAGATGTGTATCAGAGGACTGACTGTGAATGAAAGAAGTGTGTTTAAATGCTCCCTATGTAATGAGCGGGCCCGCAAAGCATGACATTTAGGATGGGCACTAGAGTCAGTATTTTATAATAAACTGCCTGCTGGACACCTGCAGTTGAATTCTTGTTAATTAGGATTTTGTTGGTTAAAATGTATGATATAGAAAAACATGTAACTAACATCGCTATTCATTTTAATGAGTATCATGTTGGTGACACTTCAGCTCTGCAGATTCAAGAAATTGATGTGCCTAAAAGAGGGGGTGACAGATTTAGGATGTTATGCAGAAATAGAAAACAGTAGTACAGCACTGTGTTTCATTAAACAATGTGCATACAAATTTTATATTAAACATTTCATGATCAAAAAATTTAAGAATTAAAATTAGAAAAAAAAAAAAAACAGTTCATCTGTGCCAATGCTCCCAAAGCAATCACCGCTGTGTGTGTTCATCCTCAAAAAGACCAATATCCAGTGCACACCTCCACCAGCTAAAGTGCCTGCTCACCTCAAAGATTACTGTAAAAGCATAGACAAATGACTCCTCGTGTCCACCACAATGGATCAACTTTGACTCTCCAATGGTAATCCTTCAGTCTCCAGACTGCTCCTATGTGTGGGTAATCAGCGTCTGTGTTGCCGCCAGACAAATCTTCCTTCACTTTCTCATAAGTGCGTAATCTCACTATTACATCCGTAGGTTTATGGACATGAAACAACAAAGGTGCCATAGTGTACTCTGTTTGCATGTTTATTAAAAAGAGCCCAAAACAAATCCACTTACAAGATAAAAACTTTAAAACAGCATGTCACAAATCATCACTTCATTCCCCACAAATCTACAATTGCGGCTCCTCCCCTCTAAATGTGCGTCGGCCTTCATCAGTAGATGGGTGGGCCGATTCCCTAGACACTCTTATATACCCTGTTCTTGCCTAAGCAATCCTCCAGGTGTCATCATGGCCGTTTCGCAGCTTATGAGGATACTCCCACTTCCTGTATACAACGGAGCTCACATATATTGAGCTGCAGAATGTGTAACCCGAATAGCTGGCAGATCTAGATACCTGTGGGGTGATCTACCTCAAAATTCACTGCTGACCTTCATGTCCCAATCTCATCTTAAAAATTAATTACATAATACATCGCTATATGTGAAAAGTATGTCCCTTTATACTATGCAAACTTAAATTGCTAAAACTATAATATTGCATACAATCGAAAACTCCAGGGACCGAGTAATTATTTCTAAATGACTACAAACTTATTATAACATTAAAATTATTAAAATGAATTCTATTACAATCAATGGCCATCCATATATCATCTGCAGAAAATCGCATTGAAAGTGATATTATACCTATATCCCTTCCAAATAAATAGACATCTAAAAAATCAGCTATTTATGTGCATAATCATTGATAACACCATCATTGTGTTATCAATGATTATCTGCATAATTTGCGGATAAGGAGAGAGGAGGCAACTGATCACAGGAAGGCGCTGTGTTATCAGTACAGATAAGCATATTTATGATATAACACAGGCACAGGGGAACCTATTGTTATAATACAAAGGGTATAGGAGCATTTTAAATAAGTGGCTTAACAACCACTTTAAGCACAAAACACATTAGTTGTGAGTACTGTATTCCCTGCCTTGTTTCAGAGATGTACTTTATTGGAGACTTTACAATAAAGTTGATGTTTTAGATGTGTGGCCGACCAAATCCTCTTTTCCTGCTCTTATTGGACCATACAATTAATTTGGCACTGAAGCATCAAAGCAGTAACGGATTTAATGCAAATCTCCAGGGAAACACAGTTGAAATGCATATAAATTACCAGTGTTACCTGGTTTTTCATCTACAAGACAACAAAGCCAGGCTGAAAACCTCTTTATGGACAGCACTGCAACAATGCACTCAGACCCATGACCACAATTCATCCCTCGGCTCTACCAGTGCTATAAAAATCCCAGCCACTTCCAGCAAAAAAACATTGCTTAGTGATTGTGACTTTTCTCGTTCAAAAATTTTTATTTTATGTTAAAATAAATTACATGTACAGAATTTAAGACAAATTATGTGATACCAGAAATAAAAAGTAGACATATTGAAGTACGGATGATACAAAGCAAAGAAGAATTTCAAGATATTCTCGTGGGAATGACAATAAATGGCCTTATATATTTTAGAAATTAGAATTTAGAATTTAGAAAATAGAATTTGAAAACATTCTTATAGCTGAGTTTTAAACATTTTAATCCCAAGAAAATATAAATATGTCTAAAAGAAAATATAGGATTTTAAAGTTTTGACCATAACTTCTAAAGTATGTTTATAGTAAGTATTATATAGTAAGGGAAGAACATAAAAGGTATATAGGAGGGGAAGGGGAGGGAATAATTCTCCGGAGGAGGTTTTATATATCATCTAATGTTGTAATTCTATAAAAAATCTTAATCACCATAA
Organism: Lithobates pipiens; assembly: GCF_037356315.1. Classification (NCBI taxonomy): domain Eukaryota; kingdom Metazoa; phylum Chordata; class Amphibia; order Anura; family Ranidae; genus Lithobates; species Lithobates pipiens. Next base: position 328,283,115 of record NW_027507764.1, on the reverse strand, counting down.
CAATAAAACTCGGTTGTCAATATTATCTGATGTATAATATTTAATCCAGATTTTCCATATGATATCAAACTTTGTCATCTGGTTTTTATCTATAGCGTCCATTTTAGCATGAATGAAAGATTGATTCATTCTACGTTTGGTTTCTGCAATATTCACCACATCTGTTTTCCACGCATTGGCTATAGTCTGCTTTGCGGCTATCAGGAGTGTAAGAACTAATTTGAATTGTTTCTGATTCAGAAAGGCTGGTTTTAAATTAAGGAGAGCTATAATTGGGTCTGGAAAAATTGGACGATCAAAAAATTTTGTAATTATCAGAAAGATCTTTTTCCAAAATGATTGTACAATTGAGCAATGCCACCAGGTATGTATATAGGTACCTTTTTCTGGACAGCCACGAAAGCAGAGGCCAGTGTTGTCTGTTGAGAATTTGACGATTCTCGCAGGAACCAAATACCAGCGTGTGAGAACTTTATATGATGATTCAGACGCCAATATATTTATAGAGGAAGATTTTGTGAAAGACCACATGTTGGACCAAGACCTAGAATCGATCATACAATCCAAATCTTTTTCCCACTTGGCCACATATTTAGGTATAACAGTATTAGAATTAGATATCAATTGTGTATACAATGATGTAATACGACCTTTAGCATGTGGTTCCTTGAGACAAAATCTTTCAAATTGAGAAATATTATGTAAGTTTACATTTAAATTGAGAAGAGGAGTATAAAAATCTTTGATTTGGAGATATCTGAATATTTCTGATTGTGGAAGCTTATATAATTCACATAGATATGTAAACGATTTTATTGATGTAGTTGAAGTTAAATTATATAGACAAGTGATACCAGCCTTAGACCAAGCTTTAAAGGTTTTGGGATATTTCCAGGCTGGGTAAAAAGTCGGATTCTTGTGGAAAGATAATAGCGGATTTTGTGGAGATTGCAGACCATGTGAATTTCTATACCTATCCCATAGAGATAGAGAGTGCTTCGAAATGGGGTTATTTATAGACTTACGATCCGCAGGTTGTAACCATAATATATTGTTTATAGGAAGAGGATCACAGTCTACAGCTTCAATGAGGACCCATAAAGGAATCTCTGTAAAAGAGTAATATTTTGTTAATTGAGATAATTGAGCTGCCTTATAATATATGTTAAAGTCTGGGAATCCCAAACCACCCAAAGCTTTGGGGAGAACAAGTGTTTTTTTGTGAAGTCTGGGTTTTATTTTCCCCCAAGTAAATTTCGTTACTTTTTGTTGAATCAGCCTAAGAAAATATGCAGGAATATGAATCGGGAGAGTTCTGAATAAATATAAAAATTTCGGAAGAACAGACATTTTTATGATATTGATTTTCCCAAACCATGATATCGGCATTGATGACCAATTAGATAACGACCTTGTAATATTTTTTAATAGAGCTGGGTAATTAGCTGCAAATAAATCGGAGGGGTTAGGAGTAAACTGCACACCCATATATGGGAGGCTATGATCTACCCACTTAAAGGGTAGTGAATTTTGTAAAGATTGTTTATCTTTTTCGACAAGTGAAATGTTTAATGTTGAAGATTTTTGAATATTGACCTTAAGGCCCGAAATAAATGAGAATTCTTGTAGTACAACCATAAGATTTGGGGCTGAAACATGTGGAGAAGATAGAAAAAGGAAAATATCGTCTGCGAATAAACAGAGCTTATGATGAAAGCCACCCATTTCAATACCTGTTATAGTGGGTTCCATCCTAATTCTTTGTGCTAAAGGTTCAATGAGTAAAGCAAATAATAATGGCGAAAGTGGACATCCTTTACGAGTCCCCCTCAGTATATTAAACTCGTCCGATTTGTACCCTGCATATCTGATATAAGCTTTAGGATCTTGATACAAATTAGAGATCCATCGTAAAAAATAAGGGCTGAATCCCCATTTGGAAAGGGTATAGTTCATATATGACCATGATACTGTGTCAAAAGCTTTCATAATATCTAAAGAAAGAAAACAAGTGGGAATACATCTTTTTTTAGCGGCATGTGAAAGAAGTGTTGCACGTCTAATATTATCTCCTGCTTGACGTAATGGAATGAAGCCCACTTGATCACAATGTATAAGATTGCCTATAATAGTATTTAATCTGTTAGCTAGAATTTTGGCTAAAAATTTTATGTCCAAATTTAGTAACGAAATAGGGGGATAATTAGACCATATTGAATAGTCTGTGTGAGGTTTAGGGAACATATAGATAATTGCAGTTAGGGTTTCTCTTCTAAAACAATGACCTTCCAAAAGGGAATTAAAAGTGTTTGTCAAGACTGGAGATAGGGTGTCTACAAGCGTTTTGTAATACAGCGCAGAAAAACCATCAGGACCTGGCCTTTTATTTAGTTTCAGATTTTTGATAACTTCAAATACCTCTATAATTGACACTGGTTCCTCCATCATTTCCATTTGTGTTTTAGATAGTGTCGGTAGAGATATATGAGAGAAAAAAATAATTCGCTCTAGAAGGGTCCAACTCATTATTAGAAGAGTATACATTTTTTAATTGTGTTTTGAATTTTTGTAATATTTTTAAAGGATTATTTGTGTATACCCCCTAGAGATTTTCAGACGTATCGGTTTCGTTGGGTTCTGGCAGGATTTTAATGCCCTGGCTAATAGTGTGTGAGGTTTATTCGCATTGATATAGAAATTGTGTTGTGATCTCTTGATGGTTTTATCCGCTGCTTCAGTAAGGAATAGATCAAATTCCAATCTAGCTTTGTCAAGATTTATTTTAGATAAAGAAGAAGGGTTATTTTGGAATGCTGTGTGACATTTATTGAAATTTGTTTCTAAAGTCTGACAAAGGATTTTCCGCTCTCTGTTGAATATGTTTGCTTGCTGTAGACATATGCCACGGAGAACAGGTTTGTGTGCTTCCCATAATGTAGTCGGAGAGATGTCAGGTGTGGAGTTATATTTTATATAATCTTTGAGCGCAATTTCAATATTATTTTTATGAGCTGGATTTTTGAGTAGGAAATCTCTTAATATCCATGTTGGATCTTTTTTTTTGGAATTATAGAGGCAACAGTAATTTAGCCTGCACTATGATCGGACCATGGGATGGGAATAATTTTTGTAGATATTATTTCTGGAATTAGCCCTATGGACATAAATATATGGTCTATCCTAGAGAATGAGCGATGAGGGAACGAGTAATGTGTGTATTGTCTCTTGGTTGGATTCAATTCTCTCCAAGTATCTACTAGGTTATGTTTTGTAATTAGTTTTGATAAGAGTTATTTGTCTGCTGTATGTGACTGTGGGATTGGTGATTTATCCAAAAATGGGAATATGGTCTGATTAGAATCTCCACATAGAATTGTAGTACCTATTTTGTGGTGTTCTATAGTTTGAAATAAATGAGAAAGAAAAGAAATAGGATTTTTGTTAGGAGCGTAGTATGATGTAATGGTGATAGCGGTATCAAGTAGGTGTCCTTTAAGAATCAAGTAACGACCTTCTGGATCCTTGATTTCCTTCATTAGTGGAAATGGTGTATTGCGATGGAAAGCTATAAGCATGCCTCTTTTTTTAGAGGAGGCCGAAGCTGTGTATACTTGGGGGTAGTCTTTACTGAAAAATTTGGGAGTGGATTGTGACGCAAAATGAGTCTCTTGGAGGCAAACTATATGTGCTTTCTTGTATGAAAATGTGCGGAAGGCTTTAGTGCGTTTGTGTGGAACGTTTAGTCCCTGAGTATTTAATGATATGATGTTTAATGGGGCCATGGAGTTGGGAAAAGTAAATATGTGTTGGTGTTTATGTTAGAACGTGTGTCATATAAGAAATTATTTGTCTCCAGAGTATAGGGGTGGAGGGAAAGGAGATAATGACTGAAAAAGAAAATACAATTAATATACAATATTGAAATATATCTTAACATATCTATGTTCTTAATGTGTCCGTTGGGAGGAGAAAATCTCTCCCTCCAAGGGTACATGAGCCACTGTCAACTGCCCGGTGTACACCAAGCTGCTGAGGGTAGCAAGAGAGGGTGCAAGGAACTTCCCTGCAGGACACCAAGAGCCAATCATATCATTTCATTTTTCAAGCAAAAAATAAAAATGCAAGATTAAGGCAACCTCAGAGGCAAAGAAGAGAAGAGAGAGAGAAAAAAAAGTTATAATAAAGGTGCCTAAATTATTAGGAACATTTCTTAAATAAGATTATGATAAAAATATTGATTGGAAGTCAGAGAAAAAACTTGGCAGTAGCCATTCTGTTGAAAAGGCAAGATAGTAGCCTCAGTAGAAGTGTTTATCAGTCCATAGTGTCAGCCAGATCTGGAGGCGGAGATTGTATGCGACTTCTTTTCTGTGGATTGTAGTCTTCTTCTCTTCTGGAAGCAGAGGAGGGATTATCAGCATATGAGGATGATTTTTGGCGAGTGTCCACAGCATCTCTTGATGTGTTTATCATCCCTAGTTTCTGTAAAGTAGTTTGCAGGTCCTTAGCTGTTCGGCATATATATTTGCGACTTTGAAAAGTAAAACGCACTGAGAAAAAAAAGCCCCATTGGTAGATTATGTCATTTCGCTGTAATATTTGCAGTAGTGGTTTCAGGGTTCTTCTTTTGTTGACTGTAATCTGTGAGAGGTCTGTGAATAATTGATATTTATGACCCTGGAAAATTAGGGGATCTTTATTTCTAGCTGTATTTAGCAGTAGTTCCTTAGTGCGGTAGAAATGCAATTTTGCGATAATGTCACGGGGAGGACCATCTATTTTCTTTGGTGCTAGGGCTCTATGAACCCGGTCCATTTCAAGACACTCTAGTGGGATAGCTGGTTGTAATTCTTGAAAAAGTGCAGTAATAGCACCGTTTAAATCAGTCACAGATTCGGGTATTCCGATTGTGACTTTTCTATCACATGGCACAGAGTGCAGTCAAAGCTGTGTTCCATTATCAGCAATGTGCACAGTACAGCAGTCTAATCACAAGACTCAGTAGGGGGTTTTATTGATTACCGATACCTGGCGACAAACCAGTTATCAAACACCATCACAAATGATGATACTAGAGCCAGGAATGATAGTGGGGAGTGTGGAGGATTAAGTGTATTATATATAAGGCTAAATACAGTATGCCTGGGCAGGGTTAAGAAAATGACATGCATGTCTGCTGCAGGAGGGTGTTTATAGGAGTTGTAAAGATGCCCGTCAGGTCATTGAAATTGTCATAAAATTTGGGATGAAATATTGTCTAGGCCTGAGCGCTCTCTCTCTCTTCTCTAAGTATATCTAAGCACTGTGCAACATTAATAGGCCTCTAAGTGAGTGCTGACCTTGTCATAAGAGCATATTACACAAATGTAAGAATCTACTACTTAAATGTTGAATATAGCTTCTGAAATAAATTATAGGCATGCCTCTTCCAGCCTTCTGATTGGATTTTTTTTTTCCACCAAATGAAAAGAGGGAGGTGGGACAAGGTTTAGCCATGGAGGATGTTCTCATTAATTGCATCATAGCGTGCCCCGGTTTTGGGAATAACAAATGCTCTGATAGTAAAAGTGAAAACACAAGTTCAATTATGAAATTTAACATATAAAAATAAAAATAGAAATTTTGTATGAATTAACCTTACTTTGAAATATTTTTTGGTGCCCAAAGTAACCCCTTTTGCAGTCCGTGTCTATCGAACTGCACTTTTTCCATATGCTATTAGGTTATGGCACCAATACCTTAATTAAGGATTTAACAGTGGTCAAATAAAAGTGACCCTTTATTAGTGGATAAACTTGCACCTTTTCCCTCTTCCCTAAAACTAATTTATTTCTGAATATCATATGCTGGCACATAGAAAAAGCTGGGCAAATCTTGATGAAAATGGAGACATCCAAACTCAGGAAAAGATGGCAGCCAGAAAAAGTTTTTGTATTTAAAGCTTTATTCATAGTCCCATATAGTAGCTTTGGCCCATTTGTATTTAAGATGGGGTTTACCTTTGAAAGAAACTAAAACAGAATCAGCCGTAGAATAGGTATTTCAGTTTATTAATGCTAATGGGAATCACAACACATGAATAAAAAAAAAAAGACACTTCTTTTTCATGAAAGGCACAATATTACATAAGTATTATTACATAAGTATTATTACATATTTTATATTATCAGTAGTAGAATTATCTACAAAATTTTAGTTTTTGTCATTTTTCAGCGCCAATAAAATAAACATAAAACACTCAAAAAGGGTAATTCCAAAGAAAATTTCACATGAAATTGACATTCTCAACCTAAAAATTTGAAATCCAATTTACCAATGTATTTCTCAACTTTAACCAAACCCATACTAAACTCCCCTATCGTTTTCAGCCAACTTTGCCTCTGTTTAATCTTTAACTGCTATGGTGCTGCACACGTGATTCGTTATGACACCAGCCATTGGATGGTTTGATAGTTTGGCTGAGAGCACAGCCAATGTGCAGTTAGCATTCCCGGCATGCCTTTTTAACTGTTTAAATCGATGGGTTTACTTCCACTTTAAGCCTAAAGTATAAGTAAAGGTAAAACAGTTTTTAAGAGGAATTATTACACCTGTCAGGCTTTTTATGCTGTCTGTGCCCCCATTAGGGCAACATCCCCTATTGGTCATGTTTACCGTCATTACCGATAGTGGAAGAAAATCCCAAATCTTGGGTTGTCCCCAGAACAGTAATAGGTGAAGTCTTCCAATGAGGACATAGTTCTGGTGTGCTGGGACTATCAGGGATTCCCTCACTTTGGAGAGATTTCCTCTTACCTCCTGGTTTGCAATTGGAAAAAGAAGTGAAAGGAAATCTCCCCAATAGCACACAGATGGGGACATCCCTTACTCTATTCAACATTTTCCTTTAGTTCTTCTTTAGAACCATCTTTAAACCCAATATTTAATAGTAACTCATCCCTAAATTTTACATCAATGCCTACAACTCTACTCCTAAACATAACCCTAAACCTAAAAAACAGTAACCAAGCCCTAAATATAATTTCAGCCAATAAATCCAACCTTTAACCACTTCAGCCTTGAAGGATTTGGCTGATTAATGACCAGAGCATTTTTTATCACTCATGAAAAGGTACCAATACCTACTCAAAATATTTTTGACTTGTTTGTGTTGTCCAGAGAAGGTAGTAATTAGACGTACACCAGATGCTGGTTTTGAAGGCCTGGAGTTATGAATAAGGGAATAAGGGATACCCTATCTTGGCTCTTGGCTTTCGCATAGGCCCTTTTTAAACACTGACTGTATCCTCATTGTAAAAAACGCAATCGCAGCAATTGGGCCTGAATTTTAAAGTCAGCCTCGGAGCTGCAGTTTCGCTTGACCAGCAAGTATTGACCGTAAGGAACACTGGCTACTAAAGATTCAGGATGGGAAGTAGTCGCATGCAGCAATGAATTGCCAGAAGACTGTTTTCGATTTAGGGTTGTGCCAATTGAGCCATCTTCATTGACCCAAATCTCAACATCCAAAAAAGTTAATTTGGTCTGGCTGTATGCATAGGTAAATTTAAGATTGCATTGATTAACTTATCTTGTCAAAAAATAAAAGAAGGGTCTCCTCCGAGCCCAGCCATACAAAGATGATGTCATCAATTTATTTATTTTTTTCTTCCCAATGTGTTTGTATGCTATGATTATTAGTCTAATTTACTGTCCAAATGGATTAGCTCACCAGTTTATTTACCTTTTTTCCCTATACATTTATATATACCCAATGAACTTGCAACTAATCCTTCGCTTTGATTGTGGTGCCCAATATGGAACAGTTCCCCTTTAAGAGCGTCTATTGGCGACATCCAAGTTTAATAGTTAACCACTTCAATACCTGGCCTATTCTAGCACTCCTCTCCTACATGTAAAAATCATAATTTGTTTGCTAGAAAATTACTCAGAACCCCCAAACATTATATCATTTTTTTTTAGCAGACACCCTAGGGAATAAAATGGTGGTCATTGCAACTTTTTAGCTTGCACAGTATTTGCGCAACAATTTTTCAAACAAATTTTTTTGGGAAAAAAAAGTAGTTTCATGATTTAAAAAATAACAAAACAGTAAAGTTAGCCCAATTTTTTTGTATAATGTGAAAGCTTATGTTAGGCCGAGTAAATAGATACCCAACATGTCACGCTTTAAAATTGCGCACACTCATGGATTGACGGCAAACGTCAGTACTTAAAAATCTCCATAGGTGACTCTTTCAATTTTTTTACAGGTTACATATTGAGCGTTACAGAGGAGGTCTAGAGCTAGAATTGTTGCTTACGCTCTAACGCACGTGGCGATACCTCGCATGTGTAGTTTGAATGGCGTGTACATATGTGGGCGTTCGCTTCTGAACACAAGCTACTGGGGACAGGGGTGTTTTAAAAAACTAATTTTTTTATTTTATTTTACTTTTTTTTTATTTTTACTTTATTTTTACAATTTTTTTTGATCACTTTTATTCCTATTACAAGGAATGTAAACATCCCTTGTAATAGGAATCTATGTGACAGGTCCTCTTTATGGAGAGATATGGGGTCAGCAAGACCCCACATCTCTCCTCCAGGCTTGAAAGCATGAGATCGTGAAAAAAATTTCACTGATCCCATGCTGACAGCCACAATCGCGGCTTTGTTTACTTCCAGGAACCCGGGCGTGACATCATAACATTGCGCCCGGGCCTCTGATGATCATAGAGATGACTGGTGACCATCTGGTCACCGGAAATCTCTATCATCATCTGGCGCCAGACGATTCTTTCTCCGGGTCTCCGATGGCACGGAGACCCGGAGAAGCACCAGATGGCGGCGGGAGGGGGGATGTCCTCTCCCATCGCCTGCAAGAACGATCAAGCGTTGGAACTGCCGCTATGATTGTTCTTATGGTGCACAGAATCGCCGGCTGAAAAAAAGGATATCTGAATGATGCCTGTGTCTGCTAGCATCATTCAGATATTCTCACTGAAAGTCCAGGACATCATATGACTGCCGTGGGCGGGAAGTGGTTAATATATTTTTCAATGTATCGGCCACTTGAATTGAAAAGTGTCGATTGTTGCTTCCCTCACTCAAGATAGTGATCGTGGTTTCATTGGTCTCGTTAGCCCATGCAGTGGATTGATCTTTTTGGCGCATGTGCTCTGTATAGAATGACGTGCTTTCCGGTGCACATTCTTGGCGCATGCGCCCTTGATACAGGGGCGCTGTTTTGGCGCCATTTCGGATGAACCGCCCTTAGCTCCACCTTGAGGGATGCTCCCATTGGCTGTCCGCGATCCAGCGGTGATGTCAGACGCCACCGGATCGGGAGGACTATAAGAGGGCGGCTTTGATGGCCACTACTGTCTGATGCCGGCATTGTCGTAGGTCAGCAGCTGCTGGCCTTGATCGATCGTTTGCGTGGCCGCTTTCTAGTCTTAACAGTTTTGCAACTATCAGGTAACTTTATGATTAGACAACTCCTAACTGTATCTGCACCTTTTCGGGTGAGGATTGAGTTAAATGGACCCCCTTTTTTTTTTAGTTCATACACATATATTTCCCTGGATTTATACTTTTTTTTTTTTTTTACTTCAGTGGAAGATTGCTTTGTCTTGGCCACTTTGTTGTCAGAAATGAACAGATCTCCATTGTGGATTGGGGTGAGAATTTTGCTCTTTACCAGTGAACTGAGGATTCAATTAATACATACTTTATAAAATTACGGCTGGGTACATTGAATTATATTTACAATTTTTATTTTTTCTCATTATTAGTTTTAAGTCACTTACTCTATATCCTCCTGCGGTCCCACAACATTAAAGGTCTTTGATTCAGATGTTTTGAGGTGATCCATACGGCCATTTACAATGGGATTTTTGTCCGAAGTGATTGCTGGATTATTTCAGCATTTTTAAATATTTTTTGACAGAATTTCAATTGTTCCATCTTTAGTTATCTCTGGTGCGTTTTCCTTTGGACATATATTTTTCGTTATTTAAATTTATTGTATAATTTCACAATGATCATCTATATCTGATTGATTGTTACCAACATTATGTGCATGCTTGCATATTCATGCAAACTATATGTAATTTACATGTGTGTTGAAATCTTACTGTATGTTCTCTGTGTATTTCCAGTTTATCGAACCATATACCTAAACTCCTGAGGAAGCTCAAAATGAGCAAAACATGTTGAGTAGTATTTATGGAATTGCTAGATAAACCAGTCCTTTCTGGAAATGTTCCATGTTTGATGTTTTTTAATGTCATATGAATGTATATTTTACATTTGTCCCTTTTTCTAATAAAATTATCTTTTTGTGGATATAGTATTGTAACTATCCACCTTTATTTACGACACCATTAAAAGTCCCTGGAGTTAGTTGACCCCAAGTCCAAGTTATGTTTTATCTGTTAAAAATTGGGATGGGGTGTTTAGTTTGATTTATCGGCCCCTTTTCTATATTAATATATGGGGGTACCTGATGCTATAAAAACCTGACAGCGAAACGAATCAACTAACTGGCTAACTAGCTTCACCTGTGACACAAATACGGCAACCGATTAGTGACACCGGTGATGGGGTAAAAGGGTTAAACCTTTATTAGGAGGTTTTAGGGGGTACCCTAGACCTAACGGGGCCTACTACTAATTGCCCTAACACTTATTTCAGTCACAAATGACACCAATGCAGCGATCAGTGAAAGATCTGAAAACTGTAATTGGTGACACAGTCACAGGGAGTGAAGAGGTTAATGGGGGGGGGGGGGGGTGTAAATGTACCTATGTGTACTGGTGTTAGTGTAGTGTTGTGCAACTCACGGTTAGATGTTATCTCTCCTCTCACTGGAATCGAAAAGACTCCACGAGGAGAGATGACATCACTTCCTCCTGTCTGTGTTTACATTTACAAGGACAGAAGAAGGTTTCCATTATTTAGGACCGATCAGCAGGTCCAGACCATAAATCATGGTCTGGTCCTGAAGACTGATCCTCTAACAAATCTGACCGCCGCAGGCACGGGGGGAGGGACATACAGGTAAAGCCATTTGCCCACCTGTGCCATTCTGCCAATTTAAATCGGTGTGTGCGGTGGTTGGCAACTGGTTAAACAAAACTTTGCCCTAAATCCAACTCATAAATGAAGTCTTCCCCTAACATTTCCCATTAACCCACCCCAAAGTTTATCTATATCCAAAACCTTATATATTTATTTAATTCCCCCCCCCCCCACCACCACTTCACACAGCACACAGGTCCCTCCCGTCATTATTTTTCTCTTGGTGTCAGGAAAATATGTCAGAAGTGACTCTTGCTGATCGCAAAGGAATGAGGCAGCAGACAGAAATGACACTCAGTGCTCTAGATTGAGTCAAGTACACACTATAGAAGAATGTACTTTGTTCAAATTTCATGTCTGAGGTTTACAACCACTTTAAGCAGGGGAATGCTAAAACCATTGTCAGCTTTTCATTGTGGTCTGTTTTTCTGGTGCGGATTTACCTTCACTTTCAGTGTGGTAAAACATTGTCCACAGCACAGAAAGTAAGGGACAATTCAGATAGTAGTAAAATCTGACAGTGGATCTAACCTTTCCCCCATTGCAGACTTAACTAAAAAAAAAAAAAAAAAAAAATACTGTTAAAAACATAACTTAAACCTTACCCCAACCCCTAAAACATATAAAAAAAAAAAAATAATTGTTACACTGTATAATTAAACCTAACCTCAACCACTGACTCAAACCCTGAAAAATGCACCTTGCAATGCTTTGACGGCACCCTTCCCCATTCACTTGGTATGTGGGCAGGCCCTTGACATCCTCATATAAAAACAAGTAGCTGCTTCAGGGTACCTCTATTGCAATGGAAAGGAAGTCTGTGGGAGTGAAGAATAAGGTACCGTAAGTATTTCACATAATTCATTATGTGCTAGATACATTATTAACCCCTGCAGTATGGTAAGCACTGCAAGATGCATCTTTTTTTTAGCAGATTAGAGTTCTGCTTTAACCTTACTCTGAAAGCTAACAATTAACATTAAAGAGGAAGTAAACCCTAATGGCTTTACTTCCTCTGATGCCCTACAAAGGCAAAGCATATTGGACTGTTATGAATCGCATAGTAGCCCATTATGTGTCACTTACTTGACACAGGAGCCAGCGAAGTCACCGCTGTCCCCTCGTGTATGGAGCCTCCATCTTCTTGGTGGGTCTCGCTGCTCGGTGCTGTCATTCAACGGAGCCGCAACGACGTCACTCCCGTGCATGAGCACGGGAGCCGCAACTCGCGGCATATCGACGTTAACAGCGGCGTGCTCAGTGCGCCTGCGCGCCGCTGTCTACGGCGCATGCGCCGTAGACAGCAGTACCTGTCTTTTGGCAAATATCTCCTAAACCGTATAGGTTTAGGAGATATTTCTTGGACCTACAGGTAAGCCTTAATCTAGGCTTACCTGTAGGTCAAATTGGTTTGTAAGGGTTTACAACCACTTTAACCTGCCCTTACAGTAAAAGAACAACAACATTTATGACAGGCAGACTGATTAGGCTACCAAACAATACTGCAAAATAAATCCTCTGTGACTAAAGGATTCACACCTAAAGTGCTAAAAATGACAAATCTAGTATTTCTAAGAAACTATACATAAATAACTTTCAGTACAGTTTAACCACTTGCCGACCGCCGCACGACGATATACGTCGACAGAATGGCACGGGCAGGCATATGGGCGTATATATACGTCCCTGCCTTCCCGCGGGTGGGGGGCCTGATCGGCCCCCCCCCCGGTGCCTGCGGCGGTCGGTATTCGTTCAGGACCAATCCGGGATGAGGGGGCGGCCACCGGGAGGCATGCGATGCGGGAACCCGCCGCGGATTCGTGGCGTTCCTGCATCGCTCCAGTGTAAACCCAGCCTAATAAGCGATCGTTTTTCTGATCGCTGTATTAGTGTCACAGGTGACGCTAGTTAGGCAGGTAGGTATTTAGGTTCGCCGCAGCTTTTTATAGCGCCAGGGACCCCCATATACTACCGCATAAAGCCCCCTGATTGCCCCCTAGTTAACCCTTTCACCAGTGATCACCATATAACTGTTACAGGTGACGCTGGTTGGTTAGTTATTTTTTTATAGTTTCAGGGCACCCGCCATTTATTACCTAGTCTCACTAGTGTACCCCTAAATTTAGGGGTGTCTACTTTCCAAAATGGGGTCATTTGGGGGGGTTTGTGCCATCTTGGCATTTTATGGCCTTCCAAACTGTAACGCCCTTAGAAAGCCTGAAGGCGGTGCTTGGTTTTCGGGGCCCCGTACGCGGCTAGGCTCCCAAAAAGTCCCACATATGTGGTATCCCCATACTCAGGAGAAGCAGCAGAATTTATTTTGGGGTGTCATTTCACATATGCCCATGGCATGCATGAGCAATATATCATTTAGTGACAACTTTGTGAAATAAATAAATAAATAAAAAAAGTTTGTAATTTTCCCGCAACTTGTGGCAAAATATAAAATATTCCATGGACTCAACATGCCTCTCAGCAAATAGCTTGGGGTGTCTATTTGTGGGGGTTTTGTGCCATCTTGGCATTTTATGGCCTTCAAAACTAATAGGTAGTGAGGAGTGAAGTCAAATATTTACGCCCTTAGAAAACCTGAAGGCGGTTCTTGGCTTTCGGGGCCCCGTACGCGGCTAGGCTCCCAAAAAGTCCCACACATGTGGTATCCCCGTACTCAGGAGAAGCAGCAGAATTTATTTTGGGTTGTCATTTCACATATGCCCATAGCATGTGTGAGCAATATATCATTTAGTGACAACTTTGTGTAAAAAAATAAATAAATTTTTTTTTTGTCATTATTCAATCGCTTGAGGCAAAAAAATAAAATATTCAATGGGCTCAACATGCCACTTATCAATTTCCTTAGGGGGTCTACTTTCTAAAATGGGGTCATTTGGGGGGGTTTTGTACTGCCCTGCCATTTTAGCACCTCAAGAAATTAGATAGGCAGTCATAAACTAAAAGCTGCGTAAATTCCAGAAAACGTACCTTAGTTTGTAGATGTGACAACTTTTGCGCAAACCAATAAATATACAGTTATTGACTTTTTTTTTACCAAAGACATGTGGCTGAATACATTTTGGCCTAAATGTATGACTAAAATTGAGTTTATTGGATTTTTCTAATAACAAAAAGTAGAAAATATCATTTTTTTTCAAGATTTGCGGTCTTTTTACGTTTATATCGCAAAAAATAAAAATCGCAGAGGCAATCAAATACCATCAAAAGAAAGCTCTATTTGTGGGAAGAAAAGGACGCAAATTTTGTTTGGGTACAACATTGCATGACCGCGCAATTACCAGTTAAAGCAGCGCAGTGCCAAATTGTAAAAAGACCTCTGGTCATTGACCAGCAAAATGGTCCGGTCTGAAAGTGGTTAAATAGGCAAATTGCTTATAAATCAGGTAACAGAAGTATTTTTGGACATTTTTCACAACAAACATGATCATGCTAACAGCTGAAATATGCTTAGAGAGAACACAAGAACCATACAAGATTTCTAAATTTTAGTCTGTCAAATTATATATGACAGGTATTGTTCGACTGGTTTAACAATACATTTTCTTTTATTACAGAGTACATACTGCTACCATCACTACATTTTGTTCCCGATATTCAACAGAATTAACACTAGATACAAAGTATGTTGGGTAGTGTTTTAAAGAAATGTTAGACAAATTTTAAATCTGTGCAAATGTACCTTGGAATAATACTTAACAGCTGCATAAGAACAAATGTGAACAAAGCAGATAGTACTTTTTTTTTGTAGCAGAGTAACCCCTTCTGAGATTAATATACCGGTATGTAGAATATCAGAACATGATTACACCTGGATGGCATTCACCAAACATGTTGGCACTTGAGTGGGGGGGGTGAACTAAAAAAGTAGTGGAACCTGTTGGGTCTGAAGCCACCAGCACCCACAGCAGGTACAAGGTTAATGTAAGGGGCCCCGAGAAGGACCACTTTGTTTCATTAAAATAAACCTTTCATTAAAAATATGTAGAAGATCTGACAATAATATTTATCTGTGTTTGTATAGAAAAATAATGAATTCTAATCATATGACTAATGATAGAACATAGGCCAATCACAACAAATCTTTTATATTATTTACAGAAACGGGATATGGCAGTATTGCGAGATACAAACATTGATCAACATTAAATGTTTTTCTCTTCTCATCAATCTCAGTGCAAGAACAGATATAGTTGCTTGGCAACCCATGTACAGAGAGTATGGAAACCAAAGAAAATATATTTTTTCTCATACCCTAGAAAAAAAGGTGATATTGCTGAAAAATCAACTACATGCAGTTCAATTTACACTTGTAGAAAAGTGCACTGTATTTTCAAATCCAAAGACAGCAAGAGTTGCAGTATTGCCTCCAATCATATAAAAACAGTGGCTGGTCTGTAAAATATTTAAACAATTAATCGTAAAGTGAACAACCCTTCAACAACTACACAGACTAGGAAAGCAAAAAAGATTTGTCTGTTTACCTGTTCTGGGTTAGGGACCTAAGATCTGGATCAAGAAGCTCACCATGACAAACACTTAGAATAGCATTTTCAGAAGTAGAGGTCAGTAGTCACAGCCTCCAGGTTTCTCTTGTGACCAGTTTGCCTCAACCCTTTCACTGCCAGAGCTGTTTTTTTGCACAAGTTTAAAAAAAATCATTTGCTGCCTGAAGATTGGACAAAACCACCAAACATTATACATTTTCTGAAGACAGACAATCTACAGAATAAAATAGTGTTAGTTCCAATTTTTTAACATCATACGTTATTACTGCACAGGTCTAGGGAATGAAAATTTCAAATTCAATTTTAGGATAAACGCAATAAACTACCCACCTTTTTGGTAAAATATAAAAGATGAGGTTCCGTCTAATAAATAGATACCCAACATGTCCAACTGCTGCCCCAATGCCCTCACCTGACAGGCAGGAGTCTGGCTTTCAGTTTCACACACTATCCCAGTGGCTGCAGCACCCTACACCCCCCTCCCCCACTGTCAGGTCCGTACAATGCACAGACCTGGTAGCAAAAAGGTTAAAGGATAATTTCACCTGTGGGAGCAGGTTACATGTTACACCTGTTTTTATGGTGGAACATGTAACATGTTCCCACTAAACAAAAGAACTCGCTGCTCCAGGTAAGACAGGAAGCCTAATGATATCACAGGTGCCCGCCTCGGCTCGCCTCCGCATACGATCAACACTGAAGAAATGGCTGCACTCCAAGATCCATCAAAATTCTTATTTAATAACGAACATCCCAAGTGTTAGACATCTACCATTTGAATTGTCTGCAAAACTTGGGATGTTCGTTATTAAGGGTAAAAATAGTGTTGAAACGCCCACCTAAAAACACCACTCTGTGCTTTAAAAAACCTCACGATATTCTGTATGCAATATAAAAAGTGTCAATCTGATACACACTTTTCAGCAGCCACTTAGATAAATGTAAAATTATAAACACAATATAAAAAGTCATAAATAGGATCTTAAAGTATTGTAACGGTGCTTCTAGTCCAATATATATATATAAATCAGACCAGCTAACATTAACAGTCCATTAATGAGCAAATAGGCAGCGGAAAAAGTCTATTAAAGTCTTTGCTGTGATGTCTGTCTTGCCCATGGAGCGCAGATGTCCAAGGGCCGAGGAAGTCGACTGCTGCTGTACACAGCGGATGCTCTTCATGCTTCCGGTAACCAGGACGGAGACACGGGCACAGTGCACTTTTACTTTGGCTTATCATTTTATTGCTTCTGGTACGCTTAACTTATATAGGGGATGTTTTGGGACCAATAAATTCGTTTTTTATCAGTATTACGCTATGTGGCTATTTTATTCCTTCCACATGTTTATTGGAACCCTGGTTAAGTGTTACTGACATCTGGTGCAATCATAGTGGAGACGCTGAATTATAATTAAAGGCATAGTATTGCTGTACATCTGGTGAGTGCATCCCCATAGGGGAAAGTTACCACACATGGTGGAGTGTTTGGTGGAAGTTTCTGACAGACATCACAGCAAAGACTTTAATAGACTTTTTCCGCTGCCTATTTGCTCATTAATGGACTATTAATGTTAGCTGGTCTAATTTATATTATAATATTATATATATATATATATATATATATATATATATACATATATACACCCTATCTCCCTGTAACAGCAGTACGGTGAGAAGTCCCCTGTACTAGCTTTCACTATTTAAATACAGCATGGCCATGCTGGGCTCTGCCCACACTGCCGCCTCTGTGTATGAATGAACTAAAACGGACGGCATCCTTTGTGGCAGTTGGCTTGTGGTTCTCTATGAACTACCACAGAGCCACCACTACCACAATATTGTTAATCGCTCTAGATAGTTCACTGAGTCTTCCTGTCAGTGTGTAAATGCTAACCGTACAATGTATGGGGCAGACGACTCACACTGAGTCTGCAGGAGACCTGCATGGCATTGGCGATCTGCTGATCATTTGATGTTTTACAGGCTTCGAAAAAAAAAAAAAAAAAGCACATTTAGTATTTTCTTTAAAAAGTGAACTTATCCTTTAAAACACTTGAGTCCCATTGCCATTTTAAAATGGCACAGTGGTTCCTGGATATTATGCATATACTGTATACCATATTTATCGGCGTATAACATGCACTTTTCCCCCTTTTTTCCCCTTAAAATCACCTGTGACCTGAGCGATCGCTGCCAAGATACACATAGCCGAATGTACTCGGATCTTCTTGGCTCCGCTCGCAGTCACGCCCAGTCCTGCCATTGGACCTGTTTTATGACCATCATAGGGCGGGACTGGGCGTGATTGTGAGCGGAGCCGAGAATAGCCGAGTACAATCGGCTAGGTGTATCTCGGCTCCGCCCAGTTCCTGTGATCTCGGTGGCGCCAATTTTAAATTCATCCAAGCAATGGACACTGGGGGCAAGGCTGTACTGATAAGGCTGCAATGGACACTGATAAGGCTGCATCATATGTAATAAATTGGGGTAGAGTACAAATACTAAAAAGTATAAAGTGCAGACTAAGACATCTCTGAAACCCAAAAAAATAAATGCTCTGGTACTAAAAAGCATTAAGCAATAAAATGGTTCTACTACTCAAGTGATTAAAGATTTACAATAGGATGAATTGTACCATTAAAGGTGAACTCAAAAACTCAAATAGCAAAAGACACAGATAGAATTTGTATGCAGTATGGCAGCTGTTTAAACTGCCAAAGGATTAGTATTTTTGTCAATTCACTCCTGTGATTTACACAGTTCTAAAATAATGCACAGCCCTGTTTGGCTCTGCATGAGGCCTGATTTTTCTCTGTAATAGGTGAATGAACAGTGAAATGAGAAGTAGGAGACCGATTAGCTCTCCTCTATTCCTTTCAGCATGTTCCTTTTCAGCACAGGAGCACTGCAACACAAAACAATTGACTTTTTGGGCTCTCTCTCCCTCTTCCAATCATAGCTCTACTGTAGAGGTACTGCAAGAGGCTGATACAAAATCAAATTTAGGTACTTGCACTGCTTTTATTGAAAGAAATACAGATCAATGGTGTACTAATAATTGCAGAGCTGCATTAATTATTTATGCATTTTACAGCTGTCCGATTTTCAGCTATAACCATAAAACAGCTGTAATTGCATGCATATTCCATATCTACAGTCTATGAACATTGCTTACAAGGGAAAATTGACAGTTACTTACTGCTTTTCTAGGATATCTTCAAGGATGGCACAACCTGAGAGATGAATGGTCTACCTGACAGGAAACACAATCAACACACAAGGTTAAAAGGCCCCTTCCTTCCCCCTGCACCTCAGTTCTCCCAAAGTAATATATTATCCGGGTGCCAGAGAGAAACACTTTCCGTAGTACTTACATCAAACAAGTGGAGGGAAGTAGACCTGCTGTCCTGGAAGATATCCTAGAAAAGCAGTAACCGGTAAGTAACAGTCAATTTTCTCTAGTCATCTTCCAGGGCGGCATAACCGAGAGAGAGAATGGACAAGAAGTTCAAGGCCTACCTTAGAGTGGGAACACCGATTGTAAGACGTCCCTTCCAAATGTCAGATCCTGAGGACATAGCAGTTCCACTCTATAGTGCTTCAAGAAGGTGTCCTGCTTTGCCCATGTGGCTGTTTGACAGATCTGTTCTATTGAGGCCCTAGCTCTTTCTGCCCAAGAGGCCGCCAATTTATGGAGGCCATTACCCTGGCTGGAACGGACACCTTTCCGTCCAGCGACTTCCTCTTTTTTTCCCAGGAAGATAGTAGGAAAAAAGGAAACTCCCTGGAATGGAGCTGAGCCTAGGGAACTGCTGGAATACAGGAGGCCATCAAGCCTAGGACCCTCATAACCTGTCTGCGAGCGCAGTCTCTGTGTTCCATTAGAGAGGAGACTGCTGTTACCACTTTTGACCTTTTTTACTCTGGGAGAAAAAGTTTCTGAGCCCCTGCATTCACCAGATATCCTAGGAAGGTTTTTTTGTGTGATGGTACAAGAGAAGATTTATCCTGGTTCACTATCCAGCCTAAGGCCTCCAGAGTGAAGATCTAGAGGCAGTTCTAGAGACTGCCCATAGATCAGGAGGTTGTCTAGATAGGGTATAAGGGATACCCCCTGTAGATGCAGGTAAGCTACAACCTCCGCCAGGACCTTGTGAAGTCTTGGGCTTGCAGTTAATCCAAAGGGAAGAGCTCGGAAACTGCCAGTGTTGTATCCCTCAGTGTTGCGTCCCTCAGATCTATTGTGGCCACAAAAGCATCCTCCAATAGATGCTTGCACACAGTGTATATGCTCTCCATCTGAAAGCTCTTTTGTTGCAAAAACCTGTTCAGTTTTCGAAGGTTTAATATCAGGCACAATTTTACTGATGGTTTTTGCACTACAAAAACATGGTAGTAAAATCCCTGGTAGAGTTGTGGAAAGGGGACGATCACCTTCAGGTTCGCCAATCCCTGCAAGTTGTCCATCAACCCTGCTGCCCTCAAAGTATCCTTGGGGTGATGGGTCAGAATAAAGTTTTGAGGGGGAGGGGAGAGAAGTTCCAGCCGATATCCCTCTGTCAAGATCTGTAAGATATAGGGGCTTTTGGAGATCTTCCTCCACTGAGGGACAAAGCGAGAAAGTCTCCCCCCTACCCTGACGTCACTGACTGCTTGTTGGTGTCTTTAGGTCCAGAAAAGGGCAGGCCATCCTTGTGTCCGCTCTTTCCCTTCCCCCACCTTCTATTCACGTCCTTCTTGGACTTGAATTGGCCCTGGTTGGGGGGGGGCACAAAATAATTTTTTCTCTCTCTCCTGGCTTTTACCGGAAACATTTTCCTTTTCCATTGATTGTGATAAGACCTGATCCAAGCCATGCCCAAAAAGCTGGTAACCCTCAAAGGGCAACCCGCAGAGCCGTGACCTGGACATATGGTCCCCTTCCCACGAATTAACCCACATGGCCCTTCTTGTGGAGTTAAGGACTGCCGATTTAGCCTTGGTCCTGATGGTTTCCACTGCCGCATCTGCTAAGTATGCCACAGCCTTGCTTATTATCTCTAGAGTCTGTGACCTCTTTGGAATTACTCCCTCTAGTAACATGGTCAGAGAGCTTGCCCAGCCACGCATCCACATTGTTTGCTACGCAGGCTGACGCCAAGGCAGAAGTCATGGCTGCCGTATTGGCATCCCACGCTCTTCGCAGTAGCATTTCAGCCTGTCCATTTGGTCTTTAATGTTACCCGAGTCCTCAAACGACAAATCTGATTTCTTAGAGACCTGTGACAGGGCTGTGTCTCGTCTGGGGGTCTTGAAGAACTTCTCTTCTTTCCAAAGGGAAACCTCCTCTTCCAAGTTTTGAGCTTAAGGACCTTTCTCTCCGGGTCCTAAAAATTACCTTTCAGAGTTTGATGAACTGGGAATACCCTGGACTGAGGTTTACCCAACCCCCTGTACATCCTATCCCAGGCTGTCACCTGAACTGGAGGTTCTGGGATATCCTCAGAGGCATAGATTGCCCTGAGTAAAAGGTGTCTATTACATCTAGGGCTATCACTATCCTGGCTCTCAGAGTCTGAGGTTTCCCCCTCCTCTAATTAACTTTCATCTGACTCTTCCGGGTCCTCAAACTTATCTACTCCCAAAGTGAAAGAGGAGGGAGGGCCTCTGCAGGGTTTTCGAACTTCTGTCGGAAGTACCTTCTCTAGGGGACGGTCTCTCTGCCACTAGTGCCAGTCAATTCTTTAGATGCTATAACTGTCTCCAGAGATTGGAGTGTAGAAAGCATCTCTGACTGTGTTGTAAGGAAGTCCCTCATATTCTGTGAGGTTTCCTTTCCCGACAATTTATGTATGCATCTGTAACAAAAAGGTTTTACATGATCTTGTGGGAGCTTTTCGCTGCAATACCCACACCTTTTTGTTCTGGTGGAGGAGGGTTTTTTCCCTTAGCCTTGTGGGTCCCTTGAGCAGATCCACTGGGTTCTAAGGAGACAAAAGGCAAGACAGAAACTGCTGTGAGGATCCAGAAGGTGAGAGGGCTTGTGGGACCTCCGCCTGGCTCCACCGGATTCTTATGGCCAAGACTCTGCCATTTTGCTGGAGTCCCTTCATCGGAAGGAGCATTTTGGCCTCTAGTGTCTCCGGATCCGTCATTTTGGCATAGACAGGAAACAGAAGTCACTCCGGCCGGAAACTGAAGTGGCGCCATCTTGCTCCACCCCATCAGAATGCTCACTCCCATCTCAGGAGTGTTGATAGCATTCCCTATGGTGCAGCAATTGTAGAAAACAGATGCCCTCCACCCTCCAGCTGACCCTCTGGCTCCTTCAGCCCCCATGCACCTGGTCTGGGTGGAAGGCAAGGGAGGAGGTACGTGCCCACAGAAGCTCTGGGATACCCCTCTGTGCCCGGGGAGGCTCCTTGCTGGGGAGAACCCGGCCATTGGGGCCCCTTGAGAAGGGTCTGACCCCTGACTGGACCCGCAGCCCTCCCTGACTTTGGTATCCAGCTCTCAGGAGGGTACTATCAACTTCAGGTCTGACAAAAACAAACATATCACTGCCGGGAAACACAATCAAGAGCTGAGGTGCAGGGGTGAGAGAGGGGGCTTTTAACCTCATGTGTTGATTGTTTCTCCTGTCAGGTGGACCAGTCATCTCTCAGGTTGTCCTGGAAGATGACTAGAGAAATCTATTTATTTTGTTGGCATTTCACAATAATGAACTCTTTTTTATTTTTTGCTTTTAAAGATACTAGTAGAAAATGTTGGCTTTAAAACTTTCTGAAAGTAGTAGGACATCAAAGAAGCATATAAAGTTGCTGCAAATTTGAGTCTGCGCTCCTGGTCCATCCCTTCTGTTGAGTGCCCCCAAAGCAAGCAGCTAGCTATGGGGGCACCCGAGCCAAGCCGCAGCTACATATGTCCATTCAGACAAAGCCATGGTTTGGCCCCACCCCCTGCATAAAAATAAAAAAAATCTTCTGCCTTTACAACCCCTTTAATACTTGACTATAACCCATGTGTTTATGTTTTGTGTAACATATTGCTCTTGCAGGATACTTGTACAGATACATTTTTCAAAATAAAATCTAAGATGTACAAAAGTGTTTCCGTGGCAATGGTTAAAATGGCATTTTCTGCCATGAAGTGGCAAACTTTCATGGATTTTTGTATAGTAACAGAAACAAGTAATGTTTTATTTTTGAATATCACACATTCATAGAGTTAAGGCTTGAATACAGTGACAGTACAACAATTAATACATTTGTAAACTAGACATATAACAAATATATTGCTTAAGAGGCTTACTGAATATCAAAATCCAGCATGCTGTAAAATACATTAATATATAATAAACACTTATAAACAGTATTTTACTTACTATAAAAACACAAAAAAATAAAAAAATCTTTGTCTATAAAAACAAAACATTCAGTTCATGCCAAAATACGTTTTCTACAGGCAAGATACTAGCTGAATATTTGAACAATAAGTTCTTTCTAGTACTTCCCGCAATGCAACCCTTTGCCTCACAACCAAACAGAAGACATTTTTTTTGTATGCTCTTATCCATTATATCAAGTCTATCCCTTACATCGGAAGCTTTTCTTTGCCCCATTCATTCTGGTAATAGGTATCTAAAGCTTAATACACACAATTTTTTTTTTCATTCAACCCAGTGGGCTGAACAAAAAACAAACAAACTGAAGAGCTTGCGAGGAGCTGCCACACTAACTATGCAATGTTAGTACAGCGATCTCCCCCACTGAGCTATGATTTTGTGACGGGGGGGGGGGGGGCAAATAACCCCCCGTCACTAGAACACACAAGCCAATGATCTCAGCCATTGGCTGGGAGCGCTAATCGGATGCCAAACAGACTGTTTTCGGTCATGCCCCTATGATAAAAGCTGGTCAGAGGGCTGCCTTCTGTCGAACCAGCTGACATGCACATGGGCTGAATTTGAGCTGGTTTCTGTTGAAATGGCCGATGTCACCCAACATTTGGCCCCTGTGTATGACCCTTAAGTGAGAGCATGACATTAAAGTGTAACTGCCTTTTCAAACAAAGAATGTTGTCATGTTTGTATTTAAAAAGCTAGGAGACACTACATAGACGTAAACCCTTAACTACTAAATACCAAGCTTTGGTTTAAAACTTATGTCACAGCAAACTAAAAACAAACAAAAATCATACACCTCTGAAATTCATGCACATTTCTTTGTTTCGTTCTTTTTTACAATCTTCAATTGCAGAAAAATAACTGCTGATGTGCCAGAAATATAGTGTGGTCCTACCTTCCTCTTTGACATGGCAACACAGTATTTTTGGTTCTAACTTTTTAAGCACGTGAGGTCAGTCCTGCCTACTTCATTTCTGGTGCATTGTAAAGATTACAGTAGTGCAAAGTCCTCTCCTCATCTCCATAATTTGTCCTTGTGTACAGACAGTGAGCAAAGGAAGTTATTAGCTTACAAGGTTTCTGGCAAAATCAACAGCTATTTTTTGCACTTATCGAACAAATATGACAAAACACTTCCAATGATATATTTAGCAGCCCAAAAGGGAACAAATAAAAGAAGATCAGTGTTAAGGGTTTACATATAATGTGCTGAAACAAAAAAATTCAAATCACTATTTAAATAAAAATAATATCCCTAAATGGAACAATGTGAGTTCAAATAGAAGATGATCCAGGGGAAAATTCTAAATGAACATCCAGCGTGCCATACAATGAGCGGAGGACATCCAGAACTTTTTCCTGAATGAAATCAACTTGATTGGATGGGCAGTAATCATCTAAACTGGATCTAGAATACAAATCAAGAGAAATAATATACAATTATTTAAAGAAAATGTTAAATAAAAAGAACGGAACGAGAATAAAATTGTCTAGTAAAATGGCAAGGCAATTAGGATTTCTGTCTTGTACTGGTGTACCAAGTCGAAAATAATTAAACTACAATCTGCTGAACAATATAAGCAGAATAACGTAAAAGATAATCCAGTTTACAACAAAGCTGAGGATGCTGTATTTCCTGCTATAGTTTAAAGCCATATGGGACCCTTGTGTTTATTTCCTGCAATGTGGACAGACTGCACATACAATAATAAATATGTGGCTCTCTTGTGGTATGACAACAACCCATACACTGCTACAATCAGGGAGTGGGGAACCTTAGACTACTGGAAATCCAGGATACTGCTTTGTGTGAGAAGACCACAGTGTTTTTCTCCTATCTACTGTCAGCACAGGGTATTTTATCTCTGCACCAAAAAAAAATAAAAGAACCCCTAATTTATTAGTGTATTTGCAGCCTGGCTGCATTACACTAATAAACAGTTGAACTCGGCTTTAAAGTAGAAAGCAAATCTTTTGTAATTTAGTATAGAGTAAACAGGAAAAATAGAGATTGTATATCTCCTTAATGGGGACACAGACAGCAATAAAAAAAACTCCACTCCACTCTATCCAACACTAAGAAAAAAGAAATTCTGACATACCTATAAATTCCTTATCTTGAGTATAGTACATCACAAAGACTTGATATTCAAAGACCCTGGGTTACAGTCTGGTACATTCAGTTTATTGAGCACTGGGAAATCTTTGAATGACATGCCCCTGGGTGTCATCCATCAACCCTTCTCCACTTTGTGAGTCAGGTTTGTAACATGGTATGCAGAGTACCACACGTTTAGAAGGGAGGTTGTACTGTGTCCTGTACTGTACTCCAAGATATGGAATTTACAGGGAAGTCAAAATTCCTTTTATCTTATTTTTACAGTACAGGACACAACCTTGATATTCATAGACCGGGTCCCAAGCAATGAATAAGACGACTGACTACCAACTAGGCCAACAGAACTGTACCAATAGGCCCAACAATAACAAGGGTCAATCGATCCAGCTTCAAAGTTCTGCAGCAAGAACCTTGCAGCATAAACCTGCATCTGTAGAAGACTGGACATCCACCTAGCAGAACTCTGAAAAGGTATAAAAAGAAGACCAGGTGGTGGCATTTTAAAGCCAACAACAGCGGCTTGATATTGGAATGTCCAGGCGTGACATTCCGACATCAAGTGAGCGTAATAGTGCAAGAGGAAGCTTTTATTTTAGAGGGTAAGCTCATGAGTTCTAAAAATAAAATGTAATCTGCTGCTCAGAAAAAAAAACAAAAAAAACAATTAAGGCCTTATGTACATTTCTGCTGCTAAATGGATGTTTAGGAGCAATTGGGCATTTTTTTTCAACTGCTCCTGAACTCTCATCTATGTTATCTTATCAGTACATGTACACAGGGTCATTTATAGTCTTTTCTAGGCAGTTGAGTTTAGAGGTGTTTTTTGGAATGCAAAAAAATAGTTTGAGACGCTGAGTTTGGACGTATTCAAGTGCCAACCACTTCTAAATGTGGCTAAACGTGGCAACTCACGTTTAACTTCATTACAGCCACTTTTCACGTTTGGCTATTTTGAAAAAAAATTTATATATATATTTTTTTAAACGCTTTTAAATGCAAACGCGCTATGTAAGAGCAGCAAAACTGACGTTTTAAACATGGGTTACTATCTGTCATGTTAAATCATTCAGGAGATGTTGTAAAAACGTCCCATATGCATGAAGCCTAATGCAGCCAGCACCAAAGTATAGGATACACTATACAATTCATTAATATTTGATAAAGCTCACGAGTTATCTTATTCAATCCAGTGATGGTGGATTTTCAAATATGATGTCCTTTGTGAGGTCCTGAGGGTAGGATGAATAGGGAGTCCATCTTGTGGACAGAAGCTGTAGTTTTGAGGTAGACAAGGCAGTGAAGAGCAAATTCTGTTCTTGGGTGCTTGGAAGTAGCACAGAAAAAGGGTAAGACTGTGTCTTCATTGAGGAGGAAGACTGAAATCACTTTAGTAAGAAAGGTTCTTGTGAACAATGAGAAATGGCTCTTACAAGTCTCAGAGACATGTCTGACAGATGTGACAGCCACCAAAAATTCTACTTTGCAGGGGGAGAAAATCCATAGGGAGCTCCCTGTGGGTTTAAAGGGTGAATTCTACAGGGCAGAAAGAACCAAATTGAGGTCCCTAGGAAGCACACGTGGCTGTAAGGGTGGTTTGAGCTGAGAAAAGCCTTACAAGGGAAAGAGGAGCTAGAGGTTTCTGAAAAAGAATTGACTAGGCCAAAACTGTTCCTTTCAGAATACCTAAGGCCAAGTTCTGGCCGATTCCTGATTTTAGGAAGGATAGAATGTGAGGCACAAAGTAATTTCTGGAATTGCGGCGCTTGTGTTGACATCAGGCAAAGAAGGATCTCCAAGTATCATAATAGATATTTATAGAAGTGGCTTTTCTTGCTTTTAGCAAGTAGAAATGAAAGACTCAGAGAACCCCTTTTCCCTCAAGAGCTGGACTCCAACAACCATGTCATTAATAACAGTAACTGAGAAGAAAGGAATTGAACTGGAGACCCTGAGAGAGCAGGTCTGGCCTGTTTGTAAGTAGCTAGGGGTAATATCCTAGCAGCCCCATTATGTCTGTGTACAAGGCTCTTCTGAGCCTGCTTGGCTTCTTCTCTTTTCTATTATGCACACCAACTGAGGCAAAATTTGCACTGGAGGAAAGGCATAGATTTGCCTGAACTGAGTTCAGGGAATTCTCAAAGCATCTAATGCCGGTGCTAGTGGTAACTTGTGGTTGAATCTGGAGGCCAGAATATCCTTGTTCCTAGTCCCCAGTTTCTGATACATTAGGCTGAAAATGTTGAGGTGAAGGGCCAATTCCCTTTCATACAGGTGACAAGGACAAAGGTAATCCGCCTTCCAAATGTTCACACCTGACATGTTGACAACAGAGATTGTTGGACAGAGTTTCTCTGTCCATAAAATGATTTGGCTTGCTTCCATCAAGGCTGCATGACTGCGTTACCCCCTTGGTGACTGATGTAGGCCACATCTGAGGTGTTGTCTGATTGCACCCTGATTGGGTCTCCCTGAAGATAAGGGATGCAGTGGTGCAGAGGCATTTTGATAGCCCTGAGTTCCAAGATGTTGATGGGGAGCTTGGTTTGGACCATGCGCCCAGGACGGTGAGTGATTGGAAGACTTTTCCTCAGAGAGACTGGGATCTGTTGAAATCACCTTCCAGTGACATAGCAGAACCAACTTCCACACAGTCAAGGCAGGGTTGAAAATCCACCAAGCTAGGGTATACCTTGCTTTAGCTGGATAGGAGTATGGGCAGGTCGAGAACAGGAGCATGCTTGTTCCATACCAACAAGATGTTGTGCTTAGGAGGTCTCAAATGAAATTGGGTGAATGGAGGCCACTAAGGTGGTCCAGAAAGTTTTGGGAAAATCTCACAGAAAGGTGTCCTTTTGATCTCAAACCTGAGAATGAACAACCTTTTTTATGGAAGGATGGCTTTGCTTTGGCGATATCTAGAATTAGGCCCACATATTTTAGGGGAAGAGAAGATTAGAGAGCAGATTTTTTTTAAAGTTGATCACCCAACCAAAACCCTGAAGCATCCCAATAGTTCTGTGGACATTTGCAGATATCTGGAAGGGAAATTAGTCCTTCAATAACCAGTGATCTGCAAACCGTGTTCATAGAAGGGCAAGAAGAGGTACAAGTACCTTTGTGATTACCTTGGAAACAGAGGGTAGTAGTGCGACAAACAGGAGGCGATTTTCCCCTACTGCTAAGCACAGAAAGTCCTGATTGGGGGGGATATATGGGAATCTGCAGATAGACATCTTAATTGCCTATGGATGTGAAGTATCCCCCTTGTCTCAGAGAGGCAATAACTGACCCTGTGGATTCCATGTACAACGTCAAATTTTGTAATTTTAGTGATTTTAGATCCAGGATAGGACATATGCCCCTACTGGGTTTTGGTACTGTCAATAGATTTCAGTAGAATTCTATTAAACCTGCCCTTTAAAAGGCAGTGGAAAAACTACTCCTTAAGACAAGAAAAGATTCAGAATGTTATATAAATCTGAATGACTCTCCTGTACCCCTTTGAAATCACCAATTGAACTCACAGGTCAGGGATCTATATGACCCAAAGATAGGCAAACTGTGACATACATCCCCCAGCAACTTGGAGTGAGGATGCCTCATAACTGGGGGAAATTGTGGTTTAGAGCAGGGGGACTGAATTAACATTAATGGAGGTCCAGTCAGTAAAGCGGGGGTTCAAGTCTCATGTTTGTGTGGTGATTTTGATTATTCACATCACAGGTTCCTGCATGCATCACAGCCCCCCCCCCCCCCCTTGAGGGCCCGATCTGGCCCTTATGGTATAATGCAGGGTTCTACGTGGGCACCTGTTAGTGTGAGGTCCAGGAAGTGACAGTGGCATGCATGTGTCCTTCTTTCTTTCAACTTCATTGAGACGTCCAAATTTCATAGATTTAAATTTTATGCGCTGCAGCTCAGTTGTGGTGACAGCAGCAGCAGCGGGCAGGAGAGAACACGCAGGCAATTTATTAAATTGTCATATAATACCTATTCTATTAATTCACGAATAGGTCTCCTTCAACACTGCTTCCATGTTCTCTTTATTTCCTTTACATATCTGGCTCTTCTAGGTCAGGCATAGCAGGATCTGACTCCGGTAGAGACAGTGGAGCTGGCAAATGAGTTTTTCAGCCAAGGACAATGGTGGCTGTATTAGAACTGGTAGTTATGAGAGGAATTGTGACATAGCTGCTGAAATGTCTGGTTTGGTCAGGTAAGCTGCTTGTTGCATGCCTGGTAGCTAGAATTACTGTAGATGCAGAGACTGATGTTAAAATAGCATCCGGCTCTGGCGCAAGGGAAGCATCATCACTATGAGTATTTTGCAAGCAAGCCGCTTGCTTTGGGGGCACTCGGCAGGAGGGAGGGGCTAGGAGCACCGTCGAGGGACCAGAGAAGAGAATGATCTGCGCTTCCCTTTGCAAAACCACTGAGCAGGTAAGTATAACATGCTTGTTATTTTTAAAACAAACAAGACTTTAAAGTGATACTAAAACAAAGCTCCTCTTCTCGGATCCCTCTTCGGCACTCCTGGCTCCTCCCTCCTGTTGAATACCCCCACAACAAGTAGCTTGTTATGGGGGCACCCGAGCCAAGCCACAGCTCTGTGCATCTATTCAGACATGGAGCCACAGTTTGGCCCGCCCCTCTCTCTCCTCATTAGCTAACTGACTGAAAGCAGTGGGAGCCAATGGTGCCACTGCTGTGTCTCAGCCAATCATGAGGGAGAGAAGCAGACAGCCGAGGCACTCCTGGACATCGCTGGATTGAGAGGGCCTCAGGTAAGTATTAGGGGGGGCTGAGGGAGGCTGCTGCACACAGAAGGCTTTTTATCTTATTGCATGAAGTTAAAAACCTTCTGCAACCATCTTAATATCACTTTAAGTTATGTATAATTTCTCCATACGAGAGAAGTCCATCACATCAGGGCACTAGCTAAAAAACGGAGGATTCACGGAAAGGGGTAGGGTTATCAGGGGTGTATCCTTCCAATAATTTAATTCTTTAATCTGGGCATACTTCTAAAAACCAAACGTTCCACTTAACCTGGTCTGATTGGGTAGCTCACATACATACGTATGAGGACAGCTTTATGGAACAGAAATTAACAGAAATTTACAAAGCTGAGCAAGATTTCAGAGGTTTCTATTTTCTGCTTATTGATCAACAGAAAAAGACAAGCACAAGTTAATTATACTGTCAAATTGGTTTGTTTTCTTACCAGTAAAGTGTAATTGTTAAGAACTAAAATAAAACCTACTTGTGAGCATAAAAACACTTTGAAACTATATTAGATTTATGTTTACATGTCATTCTAATGACTTTACTCCATCTAATGGCACCCTGTTGCAAAAATTAATATAAGCTCTCAAGAGGGCCATTATTTAGCTGTAATTTGAAAGGTGGAATGGAGTTCTATTTTAAAAGCACCTTAAGTATACAATTAAGCAATTATTTGTGAATGTTAACTGATTATATATATGATCTTCTGTTTTTTTAGTCCATTGAAGAATTATTTCATTTGTCTGTTATTATTATAAATGATAAAGTACTCTTGCATTGTAAACTGCATTTTTAATTGGATCCTTAGGTTCCAACAAAGTCAGGATAGAAATTAGCATGTTAGAAATAGGAATGTGAATGGATCATTTAATTTATCATAAGCAAATCTGACCTTAAACAACACTATTCTAAATATACTTTTTTTGCATTAGCCTAATGAGCTCTGATAGCTGGCCAGGATATGGTCATTTTGAGGCTATTTTAGTTAAACCAGGAAATTTTACTTGGAAGTATTTACAAGAATATTGAAAAAAAATGAAATTCAGGGGAAAGACATTTGATATTTCAGACTAGATTATCATAGGTAAACATTATTACCTGGCTAATGTGACAAGTGTAGGTTTTGGCAAATGTTTCAGTAAATGTTTCATGGACTGCATGAGGCCCTCAATCTCCATTTCTGAACTGACATGGTGTGGAAGCTCAGCGTAATCGCACGTGAGTCCAGCCTGATGGATCTGAAAAACAGAAGAGTGGAAGCAAAACAAAGCCATTATCCTAAAAGTATAATTTAGGGCTATTAAAAAAAAAATGTAATATATATATATATATATATATATATATATATATATATATTACATCTGTGCAATACATGTTTTGTCTGTCTTCTTTTATATGCAAGTCATTTTTATTGAAAGTTTTTTTTCTAGTTTTTCAAGAAGAAAGAAAAAAAATATAGAAACAAAAACTACAAATTAACAAAGCATAGTTAGAGTCGGTTCACACTGAGGCAGCACGACTTGCAGCACGACTGCCTCAGGCGACCTGCATCTGTATAGAAGTCAATGCAAGTCGCCTGAAGTCGCCCCAAAAGTAGTACAGGAACCTTTTTCTAAGTCGGAGCGACTTGTGTCACTCCTATTAGAATGGTTCCATTGTACAGAATGGAGCATGACTTGTCAGGCCTGACAAGTTGCCCCAGTGTGAACCGAGTCTTAATTCCAATTTACAAACAAGTGCATGAAGTACAGCGTGGTGCACAGGAAAACAATCACAGAACCCCAGGCATAAGGGACATTTAGATTAACTTATGAAAAACTTCAATAGTATAGCTTGTGATACAGAGAAATAGCATAAATCACAGTGAGGTTAGGAAGAGAAAAAAAGGGGACAATGTGGAGGTTTGGGGTTACATTTGGGTGATGCCTGGATATATACTTTCTAATTTGTTTTGTACCATAGAATCTCTTGCCATGAAAGATTATAGCAAAGTAAAGTTTTAATGTCAGTTAAAAAATATTTTAACATATTCTTCACAAATATAATTTTAACATTAAAATTCCATAAAGGAAGACTGGGCTAAAGGCAATGCCAGATTTTGCCTGGGAAATTTAAAGGACTTTTAAAGGTTCTTCACTTTTTCCACATTTTGTTACAGCCTTATTCCAAAATAGTTTAAATCCATTATTGAAGTATTTGCAAATTTATTAAAAATAAAACACGAAAAAAAAAAAAACATGTACATAAAGTATTCACAGCCTTTGCTCAATACTTTGGTGAAGTGCCACTGGCACCAATTACAGCCTCAAGTCTTTTTCAGTATGATGCTATAAGCTTGGCACACCTATTTTTGGGCAGGTTCCCCACATACTTCTTTGTAGGACCTTTCATGCTCCACCAGGTTGGATGGGAAGCATCGATGCACAACCATTTTCAGATCTCTTCAGAGATGTTCAATTGGGTTCATCGCAAAAGTGCGGAATCGAATAAGGAACTCCATTGAAGTCTATGGGACCCAAGGTAGAAAAATCAAAAGTGCCCATTTTGAAGGCTTATATGGAAGTAATTGGGCAAACAAAGAGTATGGGGTCCGGGTACTGCCCTGGGTGACATGTATATATGAATACAAAGTTTGTAAAAAACATTTTTAAATGAGCAGTAACTTACTGATGCTTAAAGTGAAACCATAAAAATGAGAAACAACAACAAAAATTAAAAATTCCTTTAAATTGGGAGGTCCCTAAGGGGCTCCCCTTAGTCTGCCTTTAAAGTGGCATATCTGACTATTTATAGAACCTGCTGCAGCAATATTTATTAATTTCTT
Source organism: Lithobates pipiens (assembly GCF_037356315.1). Classification (NCBI taxonomy): domain Eukaryota; kingdom Metazoa; phylum Chordata; class Amphibia; order Anura; family Ranidae; genus Lithobates; species Lithobates pipiens. The sequence goes on along the minus strand of NW_027507764.1, from coordinate 328,250,418 downwards.
GAGTCTTTTAGTCTTTACCTAAAACCAGGTCTATCAGCAGCGGAGTTTCGAGTTCTGGGATATGATCCCCGAATTGGGTATTGATCGCGTGTCGAAGCTGGAGGTAGCGGAATAGCATGTGATTGGGTAGCGTAAAGTCATCTTTGAGGGTCTGGAAAGATTTAGCCACCCCGTTGGCCACCACCTGTGACAAGTAAATGACACCCCTATCGACCCACAGCGTGTGATCTGGGGGTAAGTTCTGATAATCCTGGGTTACCCCCAGAGGGGTGTGTCGAAGTGAGGAGAGGGGGCCCCTCCCAGGCGCATGGCAAGTTGCCAGACCTTACAGTGGTGGAAGAGCATGGGGTGTCTGTCCTTGGTTCGAATCGAGTTGTGGAGGCCACGAAATAGGATCTGGAAGGGGTGGGCCAGTGGGCCGAGGGCTTGTGAACAAACAAGAGTGGAGTAGCGGACCCTATCTGCTTGGTTGAAGTGAAAAAAGTGGGAAAGTTGGGACGCTATATAGTAAAGGAAGAGGTCAGGGAGTGCAGTGCCACCTAGATCTGTTGGGCATTTTAAGACACGCCATGGCAATTTATGCCGGGACGAGCCCCAGATAAACGTGTTGAGGATAGATTCCATTGATTTGAATATATGTGGGGGAAGGTATAGTGGGGCTTGCCAAAAGATGTAGAGAAGCTTGGGGAGGAGTATCATCTTGACCAGATTTATTCCGCCCATCACCTCAAGGGGAAGACGGGACCATACGTTTTGGTCTTCAGGATATCGAAAAGCGGTTCAATATTGAGAGTGTGGTAGTCGGGGAGGGTTCTTGAGATATGTACACCAAGATATTTGATAGAATTCGCTCTAACTAGTGGGAATGCCGCTTGGTTAGCAGTGGGGGCCCCTATGTCTAAGGGGAAAATCTGGCACTTAGACCAATTGATCTGGAGCCCAGAGAAGGCTCCGAAGGCCATGATGGTTTGTAGGGCTGTCTGAAGTGAGGGGCCAGCTTCAGCAAGGTAGACAAGCATGTCGTCCGCGTACATGCTGATCACTTTGTGCAGCTGGCTGCAGCGCAGGCCTCTAATGCCCGGGTGACTCCTGAGGGCTATAGCCAGAGGCTCCATGGCCAGGGCGTATAGAAGGGGCGAGATGGGGCAGCCCTGACGTATGCCACGGGAGAGCGGAAAGGAAGGGGAGTACCTACCGTTAACCTGGATGCGTGCTGTGGGGGCTTGGTATAGTAGCTTGAGCCACTTAATAAATTTAGGTCCTATCCTGAATCTGTGAAGGCATTCCCACAAGTAACACCATTCCACAGAGTCAAATGCCTTAGCGACATCAAGGCTAACCACTACTCTAGATCCGATGTCTGCGTGTTGGGCTTGGAGGTTCATGTGGAGTCGCCTAAGATGGAAGGTAGTGTTCCTATGGGGCATGAACCCAGTCTGATCGGGGTGCATTAGACTATGAATTACTTTGTTTAAACGCAGGGCGAGGACTTTAGCCAAAATATTTTTTTTTTTTTAACAGAAACGTTTTTATTGATTAAAACAAGTTAGCAATACAACTTATGCACAAATCTCAATACAAGCACATTCGGTTACAGAATTTAGACCTCCAATCCTAGTGACCACATGCAGGGGACAGGAAAAATAACACAAATTAAACCGTAAGAGAGCGAGCACTCAACCATGGATCCCAGATGCCGCCAAACTTCTTGGGGCATTTCCGCCCCATATATGTAAGCTTATAAAGTGGCAGCACCGAGTCCACCATCGAGTGCCACTGGGACATCGTAGGGGGAGAAGAATCCTTCCACATCTGCAAAAGCACTTTCCTAGCATAGAAACATAAATAAAAGAGTAGGAGCCTCTTATATGTAGCCTGCACCACAGTATCCGTGACTCCAAGGAGAAGCACCTTCGGATCCATGGACACTGCGAGACCAGTGACTGCGTTAATTTCCCCCAGTATTTTTTGCCAATAATCTTGGATGATTGAGCATTCCCAAGTAACATGATAGAATGTACCTACTGCCCTTTGGCACTTCGGGCAAAGTTCGGATTGGGCGGGATAGATCCTGGCCAGGCGTTGAGGGGTGTAGTAGGCCCTATGCAAAAATTTTAATTGGATAAACCTATCCCTTGCAGAGATTACCCCAGGAAGGTAACTCTGAAGGGCCGATTCCCACTCCTCCTCCGAGAGGGAAGGGATGTCTCCCTTCCACACAAGGAACAGGGGTGAGTCCCCCTCCGATTTTTCACAGGTGAGGCGTAAATATATGGAAGAGAGAATCCTGTCTGCCCCACGAGACATGAGAAACCTCTCTATCCCATGAGGCTCGACTAGTACCCTCCCGGGAAATTGGGCCTGCCAGGCATGTTTCAGCTGAAGGAACCGAAACAGCATCCAGGAGGGAAGGCCATGGGCCTCCCTGAGGTCCGGAAAGGGGGTGAGAGACCCCTAGGCATAATATGAGCAAGGGTAGTGATACCAAATCTAGTCCAGAGTCCGGGGTCTGGGATAGAACCAAAATGCCGAAGCCTGGGGTTGCCCCACAGCGGGCTATGAGGGGAGACGGAGTCCGCAGCCTTAACAGTGGCCGCGACTCTGTCCCAAACTTGGATGGTAGTCCGCATTGGGATCGTTACGTGCGGGCTGGATTTGATTCCCCGATAGACTATCCCCGCCAAGGCTGTGTAGGAACCCAAGATCGCCGCCTCCAGCGTGACCGCCGGATTAGATTTAGGCTGGGTGAACCACCAACGGACTGTGACCAACACTGCGGCCCAATAATACCGCCGGAAGCAGGGCAGCGACAGTCCGCCCTCGGACAGTGGCAGCTGTAGTTTGGCCCTGGAAATCCGCGGAACCCTACCACCCCACACAAAGGAGGAAACTACCCCATCTAGCTTGCGGAAGAAAATGGCAGGGATCGGGACGGGTGTGTTACGGAACACATACAAAAATTTCGGAAGAAACGTCATCTTAAGTAAGTTAACCCGTCCTACCGGCGTCAGGGGCAGCGTTTTCCAGATCTGACATTTCGCTATTAATGCATTCAGGACAGGGTATAAGTTGTTAGTTAGAAATTGAGAGAAGTCCCTAGAGATCTCAACCCCTAAATATCTAAACCGGGATACCCTCTGCAGTGGGGACGAGGCGGGCGGGGGGGGTGTAGAATCAGAGAGCAGAAACAAACTTGACTTACTCCAATTGATCCGGACCCCCGAGAAACGACCATACTCATCAATTATGGAAAGGGCCGACGCAAGGGACTCCGAAGCATCCCCAAGGTATAGTAACGCGTCGTCCGCATAGAGCGACACCCGTTCTACCAAGGGACCCACCCTCAACCCCGCCACGCCCCCCGCAGAGCGTAAAAGAATCGCCATGGGCTCAATGGCCAGAGCAAAGAGCCCCGGAGACAGGGGGCAACCCTGCCTCGTGCCCCGGCAAAGGCGGATAGGGGAGGAAAGGACTCCGCCCGTGCGTATACGAGCCACAGGGGAGGCATACAATTGTTGTACCCAAGTCACAAATTTAGGACCAAAGCCAAATCGGGCAAGGACTTGCCAGAGAAAGCCCCACTCGACGGAGTCGAAGGCCTTCTCCGCATCAAGGGAGGCCACCGCACCCACATCCTCCCCCCTCCCCAGCCACGCTATGTTCGTAAAGAGGCGCCGCAAATTAATATCAGTGCCTTTTCCAGGCATGAAACCTGTTTGATCCCCATTAACTAACGCATGTATGACCGTGTTCAGCCTACCTGCCACTATCTTCGCCAATAGCCAAAATATTAACATCCAATTGGAGTAGAGATATGGGTCTGTATGATTCAGGGAGCTGCAGATCTTTGCCTGGCTTGGGTATGAGGACAATGAGGGCTTCGCTCATGGATGTAGGGAGTGTGTTAGTGTTGAATAGGTGTGTGTACAGTCGATTCAATTTAGGGATTAGAGTCTCATCAACCTGGGTGTAGAATTCTAAAGGGAGTCCCTCGGACCCGGGTGCCTTGGAGGTGGGGAGTTGTGTCAGAACCTCCATTACACAGTCAATGGTGATGGGTGCTTCGAGTTGGGCTATTTGCATGGGGGTGAGTGTGGGGAAAGGAACGTCCCAAAGGAATGCTATGAGTCCGTCCTGGGTGTGGTGCGCAGTAGAGGAGTACAGGTCGGAGTAGAAAGACCTGAACTCCTCCACCACCAGGTCAGGATCAGTGATCTTAGCTCCTGATGTGGATTTTAGGGACACAACCACTGAGGGGCTTATGGTCCAGGTGGGCCATATAGGCCAGTAGCTTACCTGCACGTTCGCCATGTTCGACTATACGTTGTTTGGTAAAGAAGATACCCTGTTTGGCCTTCTCGTAGTGAAGTTGGTGTGTGAGCCTTGTCTGCAACCGCAGAAGAGATGTGTTGGAGACTGTTGGGTCGTTTTGGAAGGTATGTTCAAGGAAGCATAGCCGCACCTCCACCTGCCTAAGCAGATGTTTAGGGGTTGCCTTATGCCTAGAGAGACTCATTTATAGAATCATGCGGGCATGTATTTTGAAGGCCTCCCATAGGGAACCGTACAAAGCAGAGCCTTCGCTTTGTGCGAAAAAAGTGTTCCCATTTGAGTTGGACAAGTCCAAATCAGATAGGACGGCGAGCCAAAAAAGGGTTTAGTTTCCAGATGCGGAGCCCAGGGGGAGTTGGTAGCCGCAGCTTAATCCAGTAAGGGGAGTGATCGGAGAGTACCCTGGCGTCGAATCCCACGTCAAGGAGCTGGGGAAGGAGGGGGTGTGAGAGGAAAATGTAGTCTATACGGGACATGGCGGAGCGAGAGGCTGTAAAGCACGAGAAATGTATTTGTGTGGGGTGCCTGTGTCTCCATGCATCTGTGAGGGCAAATTCCGTTAGAAATTTCCCCAATCTAGTAATGCCGGGCAGAGGGGCCGAAGGGGCATTTGGGTTTTAAGCTGTCAAGCGTGGGGGTTATGACTATATTGAAATCCCCTGCTCATATGGCCGGCACCGTTGGGTATTGGGCCATAAATGCAACCCCCAGCTGCAACATAGCAAAGGTGAAGGGTGAAGGGACATAAAAAGCCAGGAGGAGGGTCTCCAAGCCCCCAATGGTAGCATGCAAGAACAGTGAATGACCCTGGGGGTCCGACTGCAATGTGTGGAGTTGAAATTGTACAGTTTTGGCGACCAAGATCTCCACCAAAATTGACATGTCCGCCCTCTGGGATTTAATGTGGCAGAGAACTGCTGTGTGTTTGGCTCTGTCTCCCATGCCCCTGACATTCCAAGTCATGATTTTAAGGAATGCCATGGAGCAGGTGGGAGGGTAGTGTATGCAGCCGGGCCCCCGTGGGTTTGAGGGTAATAAAAACAGCAGGAATATTCAGGACCCACCCAGAACACTCCTTATTCCAGCAGATTCGGCTGCTGAGCCCCCTGAGAACAGGAAAGTCACTCGGATGATGCGGAGCCAACACCGAGGAGCTGTAGCTGGCGCAGGAGCAGCATTCATCAGAGGGGAGCCCAGCAAACACGAATGCACATAGCAGCAAGTACAAATGTAACAGGGAATGAAAATGCAGCATGGGTCATAACATGCATCCAACATGTAGTCAAAAATAAGTAAAGATATGCATAACTCAACGATAAACAAACAAACATACTGCAACAACGCTGGACCGGCTGGGCAGATTCAACACTCCGACCGCCTCTATGAACAGAGGGGCAGAGGCTGACCAGGGAAACTGTAGCGTATGGATAGTAGTTAGTTGCGGCAGATACACCAGCATCTTGGGGTGATCCATGAGATCAAAGGGGAGAGCAAGCTGAAGAGCACGCAGCGGGTTTAGGGGGGGTGTCCAGTCACAAGGGGGGGGGGGTGAGTGCACGTGAACCGCCCGAGGCATGCAGACATAGCCTGTTGTTGGGGAAAGCGGGCTAAAGCTTGCCTCACACATGCAGGTGTACAGAGTCAGTATAGTGCCTCAATAAAAGTCAGGAAAGGAGGGAGGCGATGGCAGGGTAAGTGTAAACGGAAAACTCACGTGTCCAGGCAACATGTAGGGAATGTGAGCCAAGTAGAGGGCCAATCCTCCGGCGATAATCTCTGGCAGCCTGCAATCAGGCCGAGGCCGGGCCAGCAGCTCCACGGTGCTCCAGCCACGAGAGAACGGCCTGTGGGTCCTCGAAGAATTGCGCCTTGCCATCGCAGATCACGCGGAGGCGTGCCGGGAAGAGCATCGCGTAGGGTAGATGTTGTACACAGAGTTGGCGCTTCGCCTCAGTGAACCTCGCTCTTTTCTTCTGGACTTCCGCAGAAAAGTCCGGGAACACTGCCACTGTCCCGTTACCGACTGGAATGTTCCCCCACTACCGGGTAAGTTTCAGGATGACATCTCGGTCACGATAGTTCAGAAACTTGTCAATAAAGGTTCGCGGTGGAGCTCCGGTAGGAGGTGGTTTGGCAGCTAAGCGGTGGGCACGCTCCACCACAATCGTGGAGGAGAAGGCCTCCCTGCCGTAGGTTTTGATAAGCAGGTTCTCCAAGTACGTGGCGGGATTCGCACCCTCACAACGCTCGGGCAGCCCCGCGAAGCGCAGGTTACACCTCTGGAGACGATTCTCCATATCGTCATGTTTGGAGAGGACCGCGTTTAGCTGGTATTGCCGTTGTTCGAGGGTAACCTGGAGAGGATGCAGGCCCTCCTCCACATGGCCGACCCGGCGCTCAGTCTCCGACACACGCTCCCCGAGTTTGTGTACGTCCTGTCTGATCAAGGAGATGTCGACTTTCACCTCTTCAATTCTGGAGGTGAGGGTTGGTTGACAAAGGGCAATAGCCTCCAGCACTCTGGCGGTGTTGCTGGAAGTCTGCTCGTCCTCCTCCGGGAGTGGGGCGGCACCATCTTCTGCAGCAATAAGTATAAAGTCAACAAAAAAGACATTTTCCCTGCAAGCTTTCTTGATTTTGTAAAAATGGCTTGAGGAGCCAGTCTGTATAATGAGGCCAGAATTTAGTGTACTCTGAACAATATTTTTGGGAGGGCGCATGCACGGTGGCTTCCATGATAGACACTTAAGACTGAGTGGAATTGAACATGGCAGCCGTTACTCTACACCAGGCTCCAATGGCGGCGGAGAGCGCTTACGCTGGCACCACCTCGGTCCCTCACTTTCTCAGCCTGGGCTATGGGACACCCTTGAGTACACCCCAAGTTGGGCCACACTCCCAAGCATTGACTGAATTGCTCATAGAGCAATCACTAGAGATGACCGTCTAATATCGTATATGGAGCCAGGGCCCATACACACACAGCACATGGTCCCTAATGCAGGCTGCCGCATCCCACAACCACTGGATACTTCAGCCATGTTTGCTAGATACTCAGAAATGCTGGACCGCGGCCTAAGACCGCTGCCAGAATTACTAATGGTATCAGATATTCAAAATCTGGGCTCCCGCATGGAAGCCATTGACCTTAACCTGGATGCTACAGTTGCTGGAGCTAACCAGAACACTGATCACATAAAGGACCATCATAATCGGCAAGATGGCCCTTGCTAAAATTTAGGATCTGGAAGATATATCCAGAAGGTATAATTTTAGAATAAGGGGGATTCCGTAAGAAATAAAGGATATTCCAGAAACAGTACAAGCGTTTAGCAAGGAGCTTATCTCTGATATTACACCACACAGACTGGAGCTTGATCAAGCCTATAGGGCCCTCAGACCACCTCACCAGAAAGGCCTTCCCAGAGATGTGGTGGTTAATACCCACTTTTACACGGTCAAAAAAGAAGTAGTGAAACGTTCTCGAGTATCCCCAGCTGACGATTCATGGTCATCCTATTTAGTTTTTCACTGAACTTTCTCCCTCCACTATTTAAAGGCGGAGATCTCGCAAGCCCCTCTCGATGGCCCTCTCACAAAAGAACATGAATTACTGGTGGCTTTTCCCTTTCAACCTCAAATTTGAATTCAAGAATAAGTGCTGTACTTTTTCCAACTTCCCAGAGGGGGAACATCTCCTTTTGAAATTGGGACTCATCTCACAAGCGCCTTCCTCTCCCCCTGCGGGATTCACCTAGGGAGCTGTAAAACACCAGTCACCAGCCAGCCCGCTGACGCCTATTTGGTAGAAGCACAAATCCAAGAAATCCAAAGACTCTCACCACCCTGATGCAGAACACTCCTTCATCGCTGTTCCTGGATTACCTGCTCCTCTAAATATTGAGGACTCTCCTAACCATTTCCATTGTAGGATGTTCTGGTTGATTTTGCTCTTTTTACTGTTATTAGTGTAGCGCACTACTCCCTTGGGAGCTGCTGGGTGTGTTCATACCTTTCTGTTAACTGCATCCGTTCTTCCACCCCTGCACGACTGTCACAAACACAGCGGACAGTCCATTAAACTTTGAACAGAAATGTGTATTCACTTGCTTGCAGTATGTTACATGTTGCTTAGGGAAATATGAGCTGCCGCCTAATTTCTGGGTTCTGATGGTATTAAATATGTCCTTTCCTAGAATGAACTGACCAATGCCCCTCTGAATTACATTGTGGTAAATGGATGCTGGAAGCCCCAGGCCTCACCTGCCTACCTTGACTCCTGGAGTCCTCAGTTCAGGAAAGTCCTGGACGAATAAACACTGCTGGGTTGCACTCCCTTTGCTCTCTCCCATCAACGATCCATGATTGCCACAGACTGTCGATCCCAGTCTAATGCGTCCTCTTTGCAGCAACTTCCTGCTCCGCATGGTGGGATACATCCCAGGCTGGGATGCCTGGTCCACTCTCCCGGAGTTATATTGTTGGTATAGTTCTTGAACTATTCAGCACTGAGGTCTCTGAACCCTCAGGCCTTCAAGTTTGTTCCTCCTATCCAGCGCTGGGGTCTCTGAACCCCCAGGCCTTCAAGCCTGTTCCCCGTGGGTTACATTTCTGCTCCTTCTCTGCTCCAGACTCTTCCCATTTCTCCCCCGGAGCACGTGACCCCCAGTTTATATGCAAGGCCTGCCCCTGCCAATACAATTTAATGATTGGTCCAGGGCTTTCCATACAAACTGCCTGCACCCCAGTCCCCAGCCCACCTTCTTTCCAAAACATTTCCAATGGAAGATTAGGGAGATCTTTCAGGGCAGAATGCAGGTGGCCACACCTTCCCCTCTCTACTCTGTCACTCCCCTCTCCCAAAGCAGACAACCAGGCCTTAAAGTGGAAGGCCCTGGTTAAATTTACCTAACACTTACCTTACCTTATTTAAACTATTTAGCACCCACCCAAAAGGTGGTAGGTGCTACATTAGTTAAGGCATTTATTTATTTATAACACCTACTTTTTTACCCTGAAAAATCGGGTGTAAATAGTGTGTGTGTGTGTTATACGCTGATACTGCAATTTGGGCTGCCTAGGAGGAAACAGGGAGGGGGCGGGACGAGTGCCGTCAGATTCCATACAGCGAGAATCTCCTGTTTTATGGCCTCTGTAATAAGAAGTCCCATCTCCTGGGCCGGCATTGGACCAGTGTTCTGTCTATCATAGAAGCCGGTCCAGGAGGCAGGACTTTGTATTAAAGAGGCTGAGTAAACAGGAGATTCTCGCTGTATGTAATCTGACGGGGCTCAACTCACCCCACTCCCTGTCCCCTTGAGGCAGCAGTAATCTAAGGTGAGGCTGCAGATGGGCATTGATCAGGCTGCATTCATGGCAATGGTGAGGCTGCAGGTGGGCACAGGCTCATGCCCTCAACCTCAGAACCAGGATCTGAATCAAGTAATGGCTGTGCATCATCAAGGAGCAAGTGGCAGATGCTGGGGCTATGGCAGGAGTAGATGTGGACAAGGAGGCAGAATAAGCCACTCTGGCAGCTGCAGTGAACTGCACACTAGTCTGCTTGGGTGATGGAGGATGAGGATGGTTTAGTAAGCCAGTCCATCACCTCCTCTGCATGCTGTGGCTGGATAGCACAGGCAACATCCCCTGCCTGAGGACAGACCACATCCACCTAAGCTTGTAGACATATATGCTGCTTGCCCCCTCACAGTGCGCCATTGGAACGTCTGCCTCTCCTTGCTGGCCTTCCAGACATGATTCAGGGGAGAGCTTATTAACAAAATTTAATAAAGATGGGGAAATGTGTACATGGATGCACTTTAATCAATGGAAAGTTGTGTTTTGTGCACTTGAATACTCACTACACATACACACTCCACTGCAGTAAAACAGCACTGATGCACTGCAATATACTGCGGTAAATGTGCATTAAAAGGTCAGATCCACAGGCCACCGCCAGGAGGGAGTTCCAGAGGCCCGCATGATCAGGCGGGCGGGAAATATACTGCACTGAAATATACTGCGTTAAACGTGCAGTAATGTACTGCAATGTACTGTGGTAAACGTGCACCAATGCACTGCAATATACTGCGGTAAACCTGCAATAAGGTACTGATATATACAGAGTTAAATGTGCAGTAACGCCCTGCAATATACTGCGGTAAACATGCAATAATGCACTAAAATATACTACGTTACACGTGCAATAAAGCACTGCAATAAACTGCAGTAAATGTGCAATAAAGCACTGAAATTAACTGCCTTAAATGTGCACTAATGCACTGCAATATACTGCGATAAACCTGCAATAACGCACTGAAATATACCACATTAAACACGCAGTAACACAATGAAATGTACCGGGGTTAAACATGCACCAATGCACTGAAATGTACTGCGTAAAATGTGCACTAACTCACTGCAATATACTGTGGTAAACCTGCAATAATGCACTAAAATAGACACTAATACCTCGGATTGCAAGTAACGCAGTTTACAAGTGTTTTGCAATACAAGCTATTATTTTTTTCAATCCTGACTCGGTTTGCGAGCATAGTCTCGCCAAACGATAATTTTTTTTGGGGGGGGTGGGGGGATGGGTACCTAGTTTTGCCCCCAGCCTTCTGGGACATGTCACAGGTCCCAGAAGGCTGCTGGACCAATCACAAAAGGTAGCATGACTCGTGCATGAGCAGTGGGAAGTTGGCTGTGGAGCCGCAGAGAGTTACAACTGGCATTCCCTTAGCAATCATGACAGCAATGTGGACCCGAAGATTGGCAAAGAACCGGCCCAGGTGAGGACAGCACTGGTTCACTGGGCAGGCAAGTGTCCAGTTTTCAAAATCAACAGCTACAGTATTTGTAGCTGCTGACTTTTATTTATTTTATTTCTTTCTAGGATGAAGAACCTCTTTAAGTAGTCAATATACAAATATTTAAATATGACAAATATTACCATTTCATAGTCCGGTGATTCCATTCTGGATTTCAAGCTCTGTACAAGTGGAACTAGACTGCTCATTCTGAAAAATAAAATGCATATCAGAAGTAGGGAACTAAGGAAAAAATACTGAGCAAATAAACAAATTTCTGTCTCCTTTGAATTCTCCAATAAAGGGTAACATTTTAAAGTGTAGGTTATAGCACTTTGCACATAAACATGACCCTGCACTGTCTGATTAACACTATGGGGGTTATTTACTAAAGGTAAATCCACTTAGATATGAGGGGGGAATGCAAGGAAAATAAAAAAACAGCATTGTTGCTTGCACATGATTGGATGATGAAATCAGCAAACCTTCCCCTCAGATCTACAGCGACTGCACTTTCAAGTGCACTTGTAGTGCAAAGTGGATTTGCCTTTAGTAAATCAGCCCCTATGTGCTATTTTTACGTTTTTTAAATTGTGTGAACAGTTCTTGCATACAAACAAATTCAAAGTAAATGAGAGTAGGATACCGAAAAGCAGGCAAAAATGTTCAGTCCTCTATGACAGATGTGATGAAAACAAACGTACACAGATCTTAGGGGATTGAGTGATACAGATGTCCAGTTTCTATAGTGTCACAGGGAAACAGCTTGCCTTTCATGGGAGTACTTTTAGGCTTTTTCACAAATTGAATAGAAATTTTAAGTTAAGGGTCTGCTGATGAAATAGAACAAGAGGGCAAAAAAACTAGAAGACAAATGCACCTCATCCCCTAAAACTTGCTTTACCTGACATATTCATAATAATAACATCTTTTCTGCTGCCTAGTTGAAGGTGTGATTTGATGATGAAGCAAATGCTTGCTGACAGTTTAAAGACTGGCATAAAACAAAACTGCAAAACCACTGGACTGAGCAGAAAGTGTTGATTAATCTCTCCTTACATATTTTTGTAGATGGAACTACTGTTTACAATGTCTACTAATCCAACATCTACCTCTAGTGGCTGCCTTTGAATATTACATTACAATAATAGTTCAGAACTATAAATGGCAAGTACATTTTTTCTCTCTAAATAATAAGGGTCAGGAGAGTTCTCCAAAATACTTCAGATCACCTACATCACCCAAAATGTATTACTTTCAAATTTTTATCATTTTCATACTTGCATTGTAACAACAGCATATTAATTTCTCACACTTTTTTTCCCTCAAGTCATTTGTAACTAAAAGTATATTGAAAGTCCTTTTTTATAAGTTTTGGATATAATAGATAATGGTAAAAACCCTTATCAAGTTTTATTTTTTCTGTCTCAGACAGACACGCGAAGTGAGAAGAAATCTTTCTTAGGTAAACCCTTTCTTAGAGACCTTTCACACTGTGCCGCCTAGGGCATCAGCGGTAAAGCGGTGCAATTTTTAGTGACACTTTTCCGTCGTTTTAGCAACGCTATTAGGCCGCTAGCAGGGTGGTTTTAACCCCCTGCTAGTGTCTGAACAGGGGTTGAATTTGCCCGCAAAACGCCACGGATTTCAATGGGGAGCAGCAGTAGAAAAGCGGCGAGTTCGCCGCTCCAAAGAAGCTGCTAGCAGCTCTTTTTGTGATGCCCTGCCAGCGCATCTCTCCAGTGTGAAAGCCCTCGCGCGACGTTATGATGTATCCGGGCCGCGGATGTAAACAAAGCCATAGTCATGACTGGTAAGCATGAGATAGTGGATTTTTTTTCTGAACTCACGCTTTCCAGCCTGGCCTGGCAGGGAAGGGGTTTGTGACTGGAACAAAGTTCTGCTCCAAAGGGAGGCTCGTTGTATTGCTGATTTTAATTCAACTTTGTTTCCAGGCCTTAACACCCAACTAAGTTTCCTCCCTTTTCTGGGCGGTTTTACTTCAGGAAGGTGTGAAAAAGAGTAATTGCTTTTTTAGTAACCTCATATCTGTAGTTATGTTTACAAATATGTTAAAAAAAATTATATCTTACTCATGTTTCAATATTGATAAGCCATTGATGCGCTCCATATCTTTTATTTTTTTTTAATACATGTATATTATGTTTGTATGCCTTCACAATTGTTCCCCTAATGGGCTCCATTGAATGCAGTTGATCATGTCCGCACATCTACCTATATATAAAATTATTACTACCTATATGGTGCCATTATTTTTCGCTTCCATGTAGGATTGCTGACCTTTATCTTTATTTGATACTAATCAAGCCATTAGAATAAAATAACGGTGCTGTTGCATACATCCGGCCTTTCGGCTCGGTTCACCCCGTCCGGCGCACACAGGAGCCTGTTTATTCCTCCTGGGAGGGTGGGCACCTGCCATGTGGAGTACCCGGATGCCCCTTGATTACCTTTGGCTTTTGCCACTGTTTTGCGCTGGTGGGCTTGATCTGCATGACGTTCTCCCATGTTAATCAATAATGGGTTGACGCCATGCAGCCCTTGCCCTGAGGGTCTCATTTACATGCCTCCCCATGTTCTTCTTTACATATTAAGACCCCTTCCTCTTTTTGTTTTAGTGCTCATTCCCAAATCTGTTTTTTAAATTTTTCAACATCCAATTAGCTTTGTAGTACTCAGCGGTTGCCAAGGTAATCGTTGGGGATATCTTCTTTCCATGTTTGGTTCACCTATGTCATCTCACGCAGTGATGCCTTTCACTGATGGCAGTAAACATCACTAATGGCAGTTGAACTGCTTACTGCGCATGTGCTGGTGTCCTTTAAAGTCTGCAGATGGCGCGTCGGTCACTGCAGACATTACCTCTCAGGATTAACAACATTTTAGCCACGTGTATGCATATATCCATCTTAGGTAAGCGAATATATATATTATATATCTTTTTCATTGCTATTTTCTGTATCTCTTTTTTTTTTATTTATATAGTTAAACGATACCTGGAGAAAGGGGGAAAAAATTTTTTTCCTCCTCTCCCTTATTACTTCACAATAATAATTTGAATTATTTATACACTATTCACTATGTAATACAAATATTTTGGCTATTTGCCTTCAGAATTAGTGATCTTTGGCAATTGGAAATGATCATTTCTTTATATACATTAATATACTTGCCACTTAGCTGTATATCATCAAACGATTTTAATTTTTTATTATATTTACATATACATTTTTATTATATCAGGATTTTTGACCACCTACCAGAATTTGTTTGTGGCTGAACTGTGGGGGCTGTTTCGTGGGGACCCTTGTGAGGGCTGTGCCAAGCCCAGACGGGGTTCATCTTTTTTTTTTTTTTTTTCGATGGACAAGCAGCAGAAAATTAGCTTTTCCATGAAATTTTGTTTTTAAAGCATCTCTATGAAAATCGTTTACAATTCAGTATCGGCATGTAAGTTGGACATGCTCATGTGCTACAATGTTGATACCACTTTGAAACGTCATGTTAAAACTATTACTCCTGTTCTTTTTCAGAATGTATTTGTACTCTCTCCTATAATGCCTTTGAGGAAGGGATCAAATTCCTGAAACATGTCAGGCCAAAAAAGGAAAATTACGCTTACTGGAATTTGATATAGCTCACTATGAGCATAATGTTTTGTCTGTTCACACAAATTGTTGATAGGTCTGTCATTACACATGTGTTTTTAAGAATATTTTTTTTCAAATAAACGATATATGATTTTCTTTCTGTTCGCCCATAAAGTCCCATTGTATTGGGGGGTACTTGTTCCCTTTTTTAGGGTCCCTACTTAACAAATGTTTGGGATGTTGGCAACGTCATATTGAGAATACTATAATTCTCTCTGTGGTTCATTATCTATACTCAATTCCTCTAAAAGCTCTCCCTGTTGATAGGACAGTCTACTAATGAGAAGTTTGAATACACCTGTGTGTCTCGTTTTTCCCCAACATGTGTCATTATGCAAAGGAGGGGGATTGTCCCCTGAGTGTATATCTGTGTGCCATGTTCAAATAAACAGTTCATGTTCTAGCTTTGCAGGCAAATGAGCCCTGCCTAGTTCTTGGTTGTAATATGTGGCTATAATATCTAATATTTATATTTAGACTGGAGGAAGTGGTATATGACGGAAGCACCCAAGCGGAGTGTGGGAAGCGATTCAGTTACACAAGGCTTCTCCAAACGTGCAGAACATATGTAGGGAGATTTGTATCATCTGAGGCTGTTATTTTTGTTTTTTTACTTCTTAAGCATATTTACCGTATGTGCTGTAACTACCTCTATATATTAAAAGTTCTACATATATGCTGTTGTGAACTACTCTAAAACGCTCTCTTTGTAAGCATAATAAAAAATTATAAAAAACAAAAAAAACACATTTCCTTTAGCTGCCAGGGGAGAAGTGAATGGGATTGATATAAAGTATTACTTACGTAATAGCTCAAAGTCTGCTGGGGCTGCAGATATAAAAATGTAAGAGGTAGTGCCCAACAGCAGTCTCTGGGCTTTTGTAAGTCTATATAATGGAGTATTTCAAAGATATATAATATGCATAAATTACGTTAAATGCACATATAATCTTATAGGAAGGATGGTCTTGTGACTGGGTCTCTAAGAATGCTCACTCTGAAATAGTTCCTTTTAAGTACCACTTGGAAGCTCAGTTCCTGCTATGCGTCTTATATATATATATATATATATATATATATATATATATATATAAAAAAAAAAAAGTATTTAAGCATTTACACAGAAATGCTTAAGCTTTTGATTTACCTGTAAAATCAATTTCTTGGAATACTATATAGGACACAAACTGGGCTATAGGTAGGTACCTTTATGTGATTAGACACTAGCAAAAAAACACCCATATATCCCCTCATACTCCAAGCAATCCCCAGTTCTTTGCTAGTGACTGTAGGTATTGGCTGTATTCTCTATATCAAGTGTACTAGGAGTGTTAATAGCACTTACCAATTTTCTTAAATTCTTCAGCTGCCAGTAATCCTCTGTCCTGTAGCAAGCAATGAAGGACTCCAGAGGGAATGGTGTCATCTGTCCTGTATTGGACAAGTAAAAAATCTTCTTTTCTTGTTTGTACAGTTCAGGACACAGATTCAGAGACTAATGGGATGTCCCCAAGCAATACCTATTAAGGGAGGGTAAAATTGCCAACAAAACCAGCCAACCTGTCAGAAAAACCAAAAATACAGCCAGACTAAATTCAAACAGCAAAAAAAACATCTGCTGAGCCTGAACATCTACCCAGTAAGACTTAGTACCAAACTAAAGACCAGTTGGTGGCCTTAAAAAATTAGAATGCAGAAGCTTGATGCTGAAAAGCCCAGGAAGCACTAATGGATCTAGTAGAATGAAATACAAAAAAGTATTGACCTGGGTACAAGGGACCAGAGTCAAACTGCAGAGGCTCCAAATGGAAAACTCACCGCAGCATATGTATTATTAATAAAAAAAGTATATTAATTAATGCAAAAGTACAAAAGTAAAAAAGGGGTTTGAACCTTAACCACGGTATTTAAAAAGCATTCATGACAATGTTGTCAAGAACAGTAAAAACAAACCTGGTCTCACAGGCATTTGTCCAGTCATACCAAGAGACCAGTAAGAATGTGCAATGAAATAGGACAAATCAACATTTCAAAATTACCACCGATGGCAGGTGGATATGATGGGAGACACAAGGGCAAATATAACAAGCCACAGATGTGATAAAGTCCGTATGGAGGTCACTCAGATAGATGCTGACAGTAAATTCATAAGATGGACAAAATGTAAACATGAGAGCACTGAAATAACCTGAAACGGTAAATTGATGCAGCCACTGATGGATCAGCAACAAGCATGTATGCAGCAGAGATGGCCGGGAGGGGAGAGAGTGAAACAGCAGGCAGGTAATCACACAAAGGGAGAGGTGTCAACACCACGAAGTGAGTTCAATCACTGGGCATGTATCCGGGAACATCGTCTCATGAACAATCTCACCAAACAAGTAGAGAGCTCCGGATTCCCATTGAAAGCACTGCTTCTGAATGGTGGTTAGGCTAACGTCACTCCCCAACATTAAAGCTCCAAATTGCTGCAGGTATCTGTGTAAAGAAAAGCTGATGCCATGTATAAAGTCCTTGCTGCCATGAAATCCCAGAGGAACGATATGAAGCAGCAGATGGACAAGCCGCATGGGTGAACTGGAGACAATGGGTCACATGGAGTCAATGCACTTTGCCCACTGGGTCACGTGAGCTTTATCAGGGGCTTCATCTGGTAGAATGAGCCTTTACTGGAAAGACAGGAACTCTATCCTTTGCTGCATAGGCCCCAACTATTACCTGACAAATTCACCTAGCAATAAAGGAGAGAGATGTAGGGAGCCCCCTGTGAGATCCCTCCAGAAGCACAAAGAGGGAATCAGATTGTCTCAGTGAGGCTGTGAAGTAGACATTAATGGCTTAAAATGCATCAAGTGTGTCAAGTGCCACCTCCCAAGGGTGTTTTGGAGCAGGACAAAAAAATAAAAGCACTATGTTCTAACTGCAGTGAAAAGTCAATATCAAATCAGGGAAAAGTGATACCTTAGGTGGAAGATGACCTTATCCTTATGAACTACCAGGAAAGGCCGCTTACAAGATTACAAGTCAGTTCGCCCAAAGATAGGTTAAAAAGGGAAGAGGCTGCAGTGAAGAAAGTATGAAATTCAAGTCCCATGGAGTCCTTGGAAAGTGACTGGGGGGAACAATAGGAGCTACCCACTGCATGGAGGCCTTCACCAGAGAATGCAATGGCAATAGAAGGAGAATAGTCAAAGCTGAAACACTGCCTTTGCAGGGCCAATCGCTGATCAAGTTCTGACTGGAGTACTGGTGAGAACTAACTGCTCACACCAGCAAAATAAGGCTTCCAGGTGTGGTAACGGACTTTTTGAGAAGTACATTTATAAAAGCATAGGGATGACTCAGCCAGGTCCATTTCTCTCAAGACTTATGCTGCGTACACACTATCAGACTATCCGGCAGACTTTGCAGTGGAGGTCCGCTGGACTTTCTGAACGAGTGGATCTGCCCACACACGACCGGACTTTTCCAGCGGACAATCCGCCGGACCATGGCGGGAGTAATGGTCACGAAGAACCGAAGAGCGGGACAAGACCCCGAAGTTGGAAGAAGACCCCCGGACGGCGGCAGCAACGAAGGAGGAAGCCGGGCTCCTCTGCTAGTAAAAGAGCTAGCAAAAGAGCAGAAGTTAGTGGAGGAGTCCGGCGAGAAGACCTCGGAAGACGGAAGAAGACCCCCGGAGCCCAGGTGAATGGGTAGAGGTACATCGTACCCCATACTCATTCACATAGGGTAGGGGGCCGGAATCTGGGGGCCCCCTTATTAAAGGGGGCTCCCGGATTCTGATAAGCCCCCCACCCGCAGACCCCAACAACCAATGGCCAGGGTTGTCTGGAAGAGGCCCTTCTCCTCATCAACACGGGGACAAGGTGCTTTGGGGGGGGGGGGCGCAGGACATTAAAAAAAGAAAAACTAAAGATTTCCCAGCCCACTTACCAGTAAGCCTGCAAAACAACCAAATTGACCCTGTCTAAAAACAGAGGGTTTTGTATGGACCCATTTGCAAATATATGCGTAAGCCACAGTGCCTACGTCAAAACTATTAAAAAGGTTCTCAAGCGCTGCCACAAGAAATATAAAATATAAACAATGTTGCTACTAACACCTAAGGCTGGGTTCACCACCATGCTTGAATGTAGGCAAGACATACTTGTCTTTGTACTCCTCTCCTGGTTGCCACCACACACGCATGACACCATCTAAACCAAATAGATGGTGTCTTGGTCTCATCGGACCACAGGACATGGTTCCAGTAATCCATGTCCTTAGTCTGCAGCAAACTGTTTGCGGGCTTTCTTGTGCATCTTTACAAAAGGCTTCCTTCTTGGACGACAGCCATGCAGACCAATTTGATGCAGTGTGCGGTGTATGGTCTGATCACTGACAGGCTGACCCCCCCACCCCTTCAACCTCTGCAGCAATGCTGGCAGCACTCATACATCTATTTCCCAAAGACAACCTCTGGATAGGACGCTGAGCATGTGCACTCAACTTCTTTGGTCGATCATGGTGAGGCCTGTTTTGAGTGGAACTTGTCCTGTTAAACCGCTGTATGATCTTGGCCACTGTGCTGTAGCTCAGTTTCAGGGCCTTGCCAATCTTCTTATAGCCTAGGCCATCTTTATGTAGAGCAAAATGTATTTTTTTCAGATCCTCCAAGCGCTCTTTGCCATGAGGTGCCATGTTGAACTTCCAGTGACCAGAATGAGTGATAACACCAAATTTAGCACACCTGCTCCCCATTCACACCTGAGACCTTGTAACACTAATGAGTCACATGACACTTGGGAGGGAAAGCTTGAATAAAGTTTTACCAAGATTGTATTTACTGTGATGGCTATGTGGTTTCCAGAGTCACTGATGTAAGCAAATATACCTGATGTCCTGTCCCGATAGTGTGAGGCACCCAACATGGGTCCTTATATACCCCTCCCCTTTACTTCAGGAGCAACAGTGAATGTCGCACCGTAATGACGCAATGTGGGCATAAAGGGGAGGGGCCTCGTGACAAGGGGGCGTTTAAGATCCCAAGCCTTGAGGGACCGCATTTGGTTTGGGGGTTCCGGCCTCCTGCTGTGTTGCGCTCTGTAGCGGTTTGTCCATTGGGCATGAGGGGTGTTGTTCTGCAAATCCTGCCCCTAGGGGTGTGGCTACGATTGACTCCCTCTTTACTTGATGGCGCTTGCTGGGGACCGTGGTATGGCTTGGGATCTTGGATCCCAAGTTTTTGTTCTCTTACTTACTTTTAGTAGATGAAATTCCATGTTTTTTTCCTGAAGAAGCCATATGGCGAAACGTAGAATTTTAAAGGTGGATACGGTGAATCAGTATTGCCAATAAGGTGCTTTCATACACCGATGGATATGGTTGTATTGTATGCATTGGTTTTAGGATATTGTTGCTGGGCTCTGACCACATATTTTTCTAATACAGTGATAAAAGTTAAGTGCAAGTCCCAATGATAGTTCAGCTTCTAAAACAGGCCACTCAGGTGTGCTCCTTTAACCTTTCAGAATTTTCTAGAACACATTCATTACTATATCTTGTGACAATAAACAGACCGTGCTCCACTACTTTCGGGTGGTGCCCAGCTTCAGTGCCCACATCAAGGCTTCTCTGAATACTGTGGTCCTGGCATTTTCACATGTATAGTTGGCTGAATTGGGTATAGCAGGGGTAGGCAACCTTATCAACCCTGCTGTAGGTCTAGGAGTCATGCCTGTGATTGTTAGGGTCCTGCAATGTCTCATGGGACTTGTAGTTACACCACAGTTGGAGGGCCGAGGTTGCCTACCCCCCATGGGTACAGGGATGCACTGGATGCCTTCAGCTGCCATTGTGCTCTTGTTGGGCATCACGTATGCCCCTGTGCATTTAGGTTGGGGTAGGCCCCTTCCAGGCACACTTGCCCTTAATCTATCCACTGCTACACAGTATGTGCTCCAACTTTGGAGACTCTAAAAATTATATAATATATGCTGTGTATAAAGTATCTCCTAAATTGAGTACACCCCTCACATTTTTGTAAATATTTTACGATATCTTTTCATGTGACAACATTGAAGAAATTACACTTTGCTACAATGTAAAGTAGTGAGTGTACAGTTTGTATAACAATGTAAATTGTCCGTCCCCTCAAAATAACTCACACAGTCATTAACGTCTAAACTGCTGGCAACAAAAGTGAGTACACTGTCCAAACTGGGCTCAAAGTGTCAATATTTTGTGTGGTCATTATTATTTTCCAGCACTGCCTTAATCCTCTTTGGCATGAAGTTCACCAGAACTTCACCAGTTGCCACAGGAGTGCTCATCACACTCCTCCATGACGCCATCACAAAGCTGTTAGAGACCTTGCGCTCCTCCACCTTCCATTCGAGGCTGCCCCACAGATGCGCAATAGGGTTTAGGTCTAGAGACATGCATGGCCAGTCCATCACCTTTACCCTCAGCTTCTTTAGCAAGGTAGTGGTTGCCTTGGAGGTGTGTTTGGGGTTGTTATGTTGGAATACTGCCCTACAGCCCAGTCTCCGAAGGGAGGGGATCATGCTCTGCTTCAGCATGTCACAGTAAGTTGGCACTCATGGTTCCCTTAATGAGCTGTAGCTCCCCAGTGCTGGCAGCACCCATGCAGCCCGAGACCCCACCACCATGCTTGACTGTGGGCAAGACACGCTTGTCGGCACACACGCTTGACACCATATGAACAAAATTAGTTTATCTTGGTCTCATCAGACCACAGGATATGGTTCCAGTAATCCATGTCCTTAGTCTGTTTGCCTTCAGCAAACTGTTTGCAGGCTTTCTTGTGCATCATCTTTACAAGAGGCTACCTTCAGGGACGACAGCCATGCAAATCAATTTGATGCAGTGTGCGGCATATGGTCTGAGCCCTGACAGGCTGACCCCACCCCTTCAACCTATCAATGTGGATCGCCTCTCTCCTGGACCTAGCACCCTTTGGCCAACCCAACGGGTGCACTATCTGCCAAGTGGGCACCTAATGCAGGATTCAGTGCCCAGAGCAACATTATAGACTGGCCCTCTCTCTTTGCTGGTGGGGTCCAGTCTCTGGAGCTCTTGCTGTGGGACAGTGATCCAGAAACTGCAAAATACTGCTGTGACCAGGGAAGAAGAAAGCTGATGGAATAAAGTTGGTAAGTCCAATTAACACTCAAAGTACATTCAGTAGAGAGAATTCATCCAACATTTAAAGACACTAGCAAAGAACTGAGGATTACTGGGTTATATGCCAGCTTTTTTGCCAGTATCACTAAAAAAAACACTACTAAAATACAGCTGCCTGCATCCTTAACAACCAGTAAATAACCCCCCCCCCCCCCCAACCTTCCTGGCCTGCAAGCTCAGATAAGGGTCTGGATATGGATTTTGGGGAGACTGTGCCTTTTTTTATTTATTTTTTGCTGTGGGGTTCCTTTCATAATCCATATCAGACCCAAAGAGCCTGGTATGGAATGGGGGGGGGGGCACACTTTTTTTTATATTTATATTAATATGCCAGTTTATGCAGTATTTACTGTGCCTTTTCTACAAGTGCGGTAAATACCGCATAACCTGACAGTAAATCGACATTTTGTATATCGCATTAGATAATTGGAAAAAAATTGTCATATGATCCAAATTATCTCATGCAATATTTTTTAGTGAATTGAGCAGAGCATGCCCGCCTCAGCAACATGAGGTTGAGTATTTGATACAGAAACAATATTTAAACTTCACAGGGTGTTTTAGCTTGGGTTCCTCAGACAAATTAGGGAAATCAAAATAAGGGAACAAATATTTTTTTTTTCAAAAGACTGCAAAAGAATAATAATTGAAAACATTTTTCATATTCCTGCATTTCAGGATAATTTCCCATAATAGCCCCAATTATGCCGTTAAAAATCTAATTTATTATGAATTCTCCATACCCAGGGTTGGAGGCCCATCTTTGCACAGTCCCCTCACCATCATCTTCACACAGCTCTGCAAAGGCAGCTTCAAGGTCTTCAAGCTGGCGTACACGGTTCTCTACGCAATCAACTAGAGCATCCTGAAAATTCATCAAGAAAAGCAATCACATTCCAGCTTAGTTCACAATAAACTTTGATGGCAAAAAAGGGCACAGAAAGGTCTTTGCCAGTGAAACATAAATGCAGTCTGCTGCAAGTCTAAGTCTCATGACAAACAACAAACACTGGCAGATTGTGTAACATGCAACAGACTTTAAATTTGGATTTGTGTGAAGTCTAGAATGTGCATTGCAGTGTACATGCAGAGTATAGTGGTATGTAGTGTTAATGTATTAAATCACGTGGCATATATAAAATACAGCAAATAAGTTTAACTCGTGAACTGTACAGCACAGTGTACAGAATAGAGCTGTGCCCGTACTAAACATATAGGCCAGAAATTTTAGTGTTAAAATTATACTTTTTTTTTTTAGGGACATAATTTTCAAAGCACTACTCAGCCAACTGCACTCTCCAACGCTGCCCCATGTCCACTTATCCAGCTGGCCAGTCATCTTTCAGGTTGAAAGCTGTCCTACAACTTCTTCAACCCACTTCCTTTGAGCCCAGATTATCATGGGCACACTTCATGAGGATATGCCCTTGATGGGGAAAATTTCCTATTTCTTAAGTAAATTTGGCTCACAATATCCAAGAATGGATTTTAAGTCTAGTTACCTTATATGACTTCATGCTATAGGAATGTCATTGTAAACTGACTATATGGCCAAGCCAGCCCAGGAATGTGATATTTTCCTTAGAAGGTAATGTTGTTTATGACTGGTCAAATTCTATCAGCTCATCCTGTATATACAGCTAAAACTTTGAATAATCGTTTTTATCTCATAGCTGCTATCACGCATACGTCTGATTGTGATCATTTGTGCCACGCTGTAAAAGATGGCGGGACTCATGGTGAAAAAAGGCATCTTTAGTTGAGTATTCTTGTTATATTTTCTACCTTTGTTATCTGTCATTGCCTAATTGTTATAAATACAAGTGTTTGTGTGATCACCCCAATACTCTCGAATACAACCCCAAAAACATAAACTATCACGTAACTTAGATAAAACAGCCCTCATGCCACCTTGGCTTGCAGAAGAGGAAAAGTCGAATAGAAACAGCACTAACTAGCATGTCATATCATGAGCGACATTCTATCCAGCAGTGAGGATCAACCACTGCTGGAGAAGGACTGACCCTGCTTATCTTGTTAAAGACCCAAAGACTGCTGGATTTAAAGTATGCATCCTAAAAATGATGATCTCGGAGATGGAACTCATGCAGGGCTCATGTAGGGCAAAGTAACAGGTTCACTTTAATGCAGATCTCCACAGCAGCTAAAATGTATTTTACTTTTGCTTCCATACAGCTGTGTTAGGCTATGAGGAGTGATAGGCAAGTCCTGTGTAAACTTTGAGTTGCTGGAGTTTTAGTTTACATAGGCCTGTCTGATGGAGTGAGTTGCATGCTCCTTCAATCCCAGAAGTTAGTACCACGTATTTCCTTTGGATCCTAGTGCTTAACAGAACAGCAGGGTAGTAAACAAAGGGCATTTGCTTTAAAATAAGGGGCACGGAGGCGCATGCGCGGCAGCTCGATGGATGGTCGCAGGTCCTGAAAGCTCCGTTCACTCCGACCGTGACTTCCCGCTGCTGAGCCGTACGGAGAAGAGCTCCTCACCGCCAGCTCGCCCTCACACGTCAGCGGACTGGTGCCATCTACTCGGCGAACGGTAACCACGGCGAGACGCAGTTTATCCCGGCAGTTAGCTCCGGAGATCCAGGCCGCATCCTCCGCCATGATGGCGGACGCCGCTTCCCCCGCACAAGGCCTGAATCTTCATCCGCTGCCATCCATCACAGATCGGATCCCGTCTGACCCACACTCCAAGGATCCTCCTCTTCATAATGTGAGTTACCCGCAGATGTCCCTGTCATCCCCAGCATCTACGAAATCCTTGCTGGGGAGATTTCATGGGGGATCTCCTCTCACTCCTATGGAAGATTATCTCTCCTCTCCAGCGGCGCGTGGGGCTGCTCCATCTACCCACACTAACCCCACTGATCTCCCTGCTCTGCTTGAAACATTCTCCCAAATGCTATCAAGAGGCCTTGCTCAGAATGCTTCCCATATTACCTCAATTATTCAGGCTGACCTACAGCAACTTGGGGCCAGGATTGAAGCAATTGAAATAAAAACCGATCAGACTGTAGCCAGAACCATACAGAATACTGACAGGATCTCTGAACTACAAGAGCAGCTAGACACTGCTTATTCTAAATTAGATGACCTCGAAAACAGAAATCGACGGTACAACTTCAGGCTCCGAGGCCTACCTGAATCTTTTAAAGATACAGATACGGTGGTACGCGCTTTCATCTCGTCACTTCTACCAGATCTACCAGACCATCGTCTAGAGCTAAATCGTGCCCACCGAACTCTTCAACCCCCTCGCCAAGATGGTTTACCTAGAGACATTGTGGTCAAACCCCACTTCTTTAAAACTAAGGAAGAGGTCATGCAAAAGGCCAGAGAGACTGAAAATCTTTCCTTTCAAGGTCATCCAGTCCAAATCTTCTCGGATCTATCCCCATACACGATCCAACTGCGGAGATCCTTAAAACCACTTCTCCAAGTCCTAACGCAAAACTCTATAGCTTATCGTTGGGCATTCCCGTTCAGACTACACTTCACGTATGCAAACAAACCGTATGGTTTTTCTAACTTCACCGATGGCGAACGCCTGCTCCTTCAACTGGGCCTCATCTCACATTCTCCTGCTGACCCCGCGGATCCCAAGTCATCAAGTTCTTCGAAGAGACCACCCCCAGCAAGCCCCGACAAGCCCCTCTGGCAGAAGCAGAAGGCTAAACGGTCTAAAGATGGACGTCCAACCTGAGGGAAAAAATTCTGGATGAGTCTTCTGTGTTGAACTTCCCTGGCACTACCTCTTGTATTTACACTCCTTGGTAAAAGCGCTCAATTTGCGCATTTTAAATTTTTCCCCCCTTTCTCAGATTGTGAGAGTATATCCCCTCTCAGACGGGTGTGATCCGCACTGCCATGGACTTCCTACGTGACTTTTGACTTTTTAGTTTATACGTATTTTTCTTTTTTTTGTTTTTGGCTTTTCTCCTTCTACATTATAGCTCTAGCTGGGCTTTGCTACTATGAGCGGCAGCTCTTCTCCACATGGCTATTGATAACCTTCACAAGCTTAAGGCTCTCCCATTTTTGATTGGTTTAAATTTCTTGTTTCATGTTATATGCTTTTTTTTTTCTTTTTCATCTTTTTCATTGTGGGGGCTATAGATGCCCCCCATTTCTTTTGATTGGGTATTGGGCCTCGGGTGGGATCCGGTCGGGGTGGTTTGCACTGCGCCCCTTCCAGTCTCCGAGTGACGGACTGTTCATTCCTCTCACTCAGAGACTCCCACACTTTCCCCTTCATTGGGAATTTCTCCCGAGACTTAGACTCTCGGGCCCTATATGCAGGGGATTGACATGTGTCCTCCTCCCATTGCATTTAGTTTCATGTGTTATATGTGTTATATTTATGTTCACTCACAGTTAACCATAGTTCACAGGTGGTTAATATCTCTTTTGTTTTACCTCCGCAGGATTAGTCATCTCCTCCCTAGCCCCTCTTTCCCACCCCTCCTTTCCCGGGTCTACCAGGGCATCGCTCCGCTGACAACCTCTCTGCCTTTGCCTGTTGCTTTCCTAGCCTGGGATGATCCCTATCGCCGCAGGGGTATGGTAAGGAATCCCTCTATAACGTATTTGCTAACCCCTTTGACTCGCTATGCCTGACCACAAACACCCCCCCTCCTTTTGTATAGCTACACATAACGTGCAGGGGATGAACTCTCCCATCAAAAGGAGGAAACTTTCACTTTTACCAAGCCCAAAAGATAGATGTGATTTTCATGCAGGAAACCCACTTTAAATCCACTTATAATCCCTCCTTCCTACATAGTCGATTCCCGCAGTTCTTCCTGTCTAATGCCAAAAACAAAACAAAGGGAGTAGCAATATGCATATCTAAGAACCTTAGATTTACCTCTACAGAAATATTCAGAGACAAAGAAGGTAGGTTTATTTTGGTTAAGGGATCCCTGGAAGGAATTATCTATTCTTTTGTGTCATACTATGCCCCAAACAAGGGACAATCAGCTTTCTTTCACTCCATGATGTCCACTTTAGACCCTCTATTAGAGGGTAAGATAATAATGGGGGGAGATACCAACCTCCCATTTGACCATTCCCTGGATAAAGCAGGAAAAGGGTCAGCGCGAAACCGAAAACCTCCTAAACAGAGCACTAAGATTGCGACTACTCTACACTCGAGAGGATTAGTGGACATCTGGAGGGAAAAGAACCCCACTTGTAAAGACTTTACGCATTACTCAGCCCCCCATCAGGTACATGCCAGGCTTGATCACATCTTTGTACAATCACACACTATTCCATTGGCCATAACATCAGAAATCAGGGACACGTCACTTTCTGACCACTCGCTTGTGCTCCTTCGCCTTCAGTCCACGCACAACTCCTGCACTAGATTCACTTGGCGACTTAATGAGGGTCTCCTTAGTGATCCTGCACATAGTGCGGAAATCTCCACTGCCATCAAAGAATACTTCTCCCTTAACAGGGAGCCCCATACTGCCCCGGACATTGTCTGGGTTGCGCATAAAGCTGTGATCAGGGGGAAAATCATCCAAGATAGGAGCTAAACTCGCAGCCAAATTATCCCCGAGGCTACGATCTTATGCGTTCCCGAAAATTAGAGATCAGGATGGAATCCTAACACAGAATCCCCTCCGCATTATGTCTTCCTTCCACAAATTTTACTCCTCCTTGTATAAGGATGATAAGGATATTCCAAGGACCTCAGTGGCTCAATTTTTGGACACTATCTCCCTCCCAAAGTTGTCCCCAGACCATTCTACCCTACTAGAGGAACCAATTTCGGTGACTGAAGTCCTAGAGGTGATCAAACGACTCAAAAACAATTCTGCCCCGGGGCCTGATGGGTTCTCTGTGGGATATTATAAAAAATTCGCCCCGATCCTTGCCCCCTCTATGGTTGCTTTCTTCAACTCCACCCGGTCCGGATCTCCCCTGGATAAAGCCCTGAACTTAGCCTAGGTTTCTGTCATCCCCAAACCTGGCAAAGACTCATCCTTGGTACAAAACTATCGTCCGATTTCACTTAACAACGACCTAAAAATCTTAACTAAGGAGCTTTCTAATAGGATCTCAACATTTATTTCCCGATATATTCACAAGGATCAAGTGGGCTTTATCCCGGGGAGACAAGGACCGGATCAAATTCGGCGAGCAGTGGACATCATCTCTATCCTTAACTCTCACTGGGATGGCGGTCCCTCACAGGAAGGCTTTTTGCTGTCTATTGACCTGCAAAAGGCTTTTGATACGCTGACGTGGCCTTTTCTATTTCAAGTCCTGGAGAGATGGGGCTTCGGTCCTCTCTTTTTGGGGACCCTCCGAGCTTTGTACTCTACACCGAGCGCCCAAGTCCGTTTACAAGGTTGTTATTCGGAGACATTTAGCATCGAAAAAGACACCAGACAGGGGTGTCCACTTTCACCCCTGCTGTTCGCCATAGCAATAGAGACCCTAGCTATTGCCATCAGAGCCCACCCAGACATTAGAGGAGTGCGATGTGGTCAGCAAGAACATAGATGTGCCCTATTCGCGGATGATCTCCTCCTCTTTATTACTTCCCCACTGATCTCCACTCCTAATATATTTTCCCTCTTCGACACGTTCGGATTAGCCTCGGGCTTAAAAATGAATGCCTCGAAATCCCTAGCTCTAAATGTCTCGGTGCCCCTGACTATGGTAAATACACTACAAAATCACTTCCCTTTTACATGGTGCCCCGCTTCGTTGCCTTATCTGGGCGTCTACCTAACACCTAATGTTAACACTCTCTACTCGGCTAATTATCCCTCAGCCCTTGCAAAATTATATGCAGACTTACTAACCTGGTCCCATCTTGGTCTCTCATGGCTAGGTCGCATTTTCGCGATCAAGATGACGCTCCTGCCCCGTATCTTGTACCTGTTTAGATCCCTGCCAATACCCGTAAAGAAAGCCCAACTTCAACCACTTCAATCAAAAATCCTTCAATTCATCTGGGGTTCCAAGGGTTGTAGAGGATCAAAACAATTATTATATAGACTCAAAAAACAGGGAGGTTTAGCGCTACCCAACATTTGGTGGTATTACCAAGCGGCACAATTGACCCAGATATCTATGGTTTATTCCAGGGGTCCCAAACCTGATTGGGTTACCATTGAAAGACAGGCTGCCCCCCGTTACACCATCGACTACCTCATCTGGGCTCCTCCTAAAAACAGACCCCCTATCATGTCTCCCACCCTCTCCCATTTGCTTGCAATATGTGATCGGCTGCACAAACATCCTGCATTGATCTCGGAACTACGCCCGTTAACGCATGTTTTCCATAACCCCAACTTCCCTCCAGGCATGAATATTCTGGCCTTTAGTTGGTGGCTCAACAAAGGACTACTGAGGATTGGCAACTTTTTCAACGCTTCAGGCCCTGTTTCACTTTCGTTCTGTTTGAAGAAACTCGAGATGCCCCATACCGAACATTTTAGATACTCCCAACTAGCCCATTTCCTGCACTCCAGATGGCCCAATAGACCAGAACCTCCTACTGTCACGGCATATGAGTCATGGTGTTCAGACATCGCGAGTCAGAGGGGAGGGATATCCACGATTTATACGTCTCTAGCTTCTGCAGTGTCCAAACCTACCTATGCGATAGCCTGGGAAAATGACCTCAATATTTCATGGAATAGTGACCTCTGGTTCTCCTGCTTCCAGAGATCCTTTACTGGGATCCTCAATGTTTCCCTGATTGAAGCTAGCCTCAAACTTATCACTAGGTGGTACAGGGTTCCCGCTCGACTGGCCCAGATCTTTCCGGAGGCGTCCCCCCTCTTTGTTTCCGTGGCTGCGGTCATATAGGTTCATTACTCCACACATGGTGGAATTGCCCACATATTAGGGGCCTTTGGAACAGGGTATTTGCCCTCATTCGCAAGATGGTATCAGTTCCGGTTCCCCAAAGTCCGGAAGTGGCACTGCTTAACCTCAAAGTGGAAAAAGCCAATAAACCATCCCAGGCACTCATATTTTTTATCCTTCTAGGCACCAAAATCACCATAGCGGCTCACTGGAAACAACGTTCAGTTCCATTCAGGGCTGTCAAACGAAAGATCTCCTGGATTACGGCGCAAGAGAAACTGGTCAGTCGCATGATGGACAAAGCCTCTTTCTTTGAGAAAGTCTGGGAACCCTGGGCCACATTCCACAAAATCCCCCTCCTCCCGGGATTATAAACTTGATTTGTTATTTCACGCCAATACCCTGGTAGACCCCCCCACCCCTCCCTGATTCCCCTTCGCCTTCCTCCCCTCCCCCCTCTTTTACACCTCTTTACCGGACCGTTTTAAGTTCTGATTAAAGTTGACTAGTCCCGTATTCTCCATGCGACCTGCACATCTAACTGTTTTCTATTCCCACCTTATGGTTTACACAGCCTTACAATTTCCATGGCCGGAACAGGGTGTAGCGGTAACTATAGTCTAGGTTGGTCATAGGTACAGTGCTCATAATGAGCACGACGCAGCCTGGGCTTCCTGGGGTTTTCTAAGGAACTCAGTCTTCCGTGCTATTTTTATTTTAAAGGTTTGATCTCAAATTTTCTTTAATTTGTCCAGACTCTGACGGACTATCCAGGTCTGGGCTGGGTGGGGGGGTCCCCTACCACAGCAAGAGCCCTTTTCGGGGTGGTGGGGGACCTTCTGTCACTCTTCTCAAGACCGCCAGCAATAGGGTGCAGGTGTGAGATGCACCCCCAATAACACTACTGAGCAGTGACAATTGGTTATTCAAGTGATCTCTAACGGCCCAACTTATCTAGATGGCTGGGATCCATGCCTGGTTGATCTCCTCAAAGTTCTTCTTCTTAAGGCAAATTGGTTTACTGATGTACCTACCCAGATCCTGACCAATGTTTACTACATGTAAGGTTCCGTTTCCCCCTTGGTTTTTTTTTTTCTCTTTGATTTAAATTATATATTGTCTGTATTTTTCGACACCATATGCCTCTTGTTGGATGATCTCAGTTTATTATCAATCATCTACTGTATTACTGCTTGATGATGTAAGGCTGACATGTCATGTTATTCTTTTGTTTTGTTTTGCATAAAATCAATAAAAACATTGAAAATAAAATAAGGGGCACATTAGATCTGTAGTTGAACACATTAGATAAACAGTAAATACAGAAAAAGCTAATGCACAAGACAAACTGCGTTTTCCAAATGACAAAATCTGCTTTTGTGTTAAATTTAGATCATGTAAAAGAAAAAAAAAAAAACAATGTCAATTTTATGTATCATTTGTTCAACTACATCCCCTTTATCTGTAGGCATTATTAGAATGGAAATCAAATATTTGCAGTTCAAATGTTCAAGTCAACAGTTCCAATGGTGTGTAGTCACTTTTATAATGATAATGTATACAATTATCCTGACCTTGAAGTAGAATTAAACCCAAAACAAAAAAATATATATATTGCAGGTATGATAATTAGATGTGGTGGCTGCACTTGTTTTCTTTTTTAAGCTCTTTTCCCCTCTGATGATCTGGCCAGTAATACATCTCCTATATTAGAGTGACTGCACTCTGGATGGAGGAGCAACAGAGACACCTTTGGGCAGCAGCATTGTCAGTATTAGCAGATTTAAATACACTAACAAATTAAAGAAACTCCAGCTAACTTTTTTAAGCAACTACAGCAACAGTTTTGTTCCTTATTAAGTGAATGTTTTATGTAAATAAAA
Organism: Lithobates pipiens; assembly: GCF_037356315.1. Lineage (NCBI taxonomy): Eukaryota > Metazoa > Chordata > Amphibia > Anura > Ranidae > Lithobates > Lithobates pipiens. Next base: position 328,218,673 of record NW_027507764.1, on the reverse strand, counting down.
GCTGATTGTTGTACTGTAAGTACCCCCTGTCAATGTTAAAGTGATTGCAAAGAATTTTTTAAAACGTGTTATACTTACCTGGTTTGTGCAGTGGTTTGACACAGAGCACCCCTGATCTTTCTCTTCTGGGAGCCCTGGCGGCCCTCCTGGCTCCTCCCCCCTTACGAGCGCTCCCATAGCAAGCAGTATGCTATGGGGTCACTCACGTGGGCTCGATCCCAAGCCGGGCTGTATGTGTCCATTGATGCACACAGTGTGGCTTGACCCCACCCGAGAGAGAGAGAGAGAGAGAGAGAGAGAGAGAGAGAGAGAGAGAGAGCGAGGGAGAGAGAGAGCGAGGGAGAGAGAGAGCGAGGGAGAGAGAGAGAGAGAGAGAGAGAGGGGAGGGAGAGAGAGAGAGAGAGGGGGGAGGGAGAGGGAGAGAGAGAGGGGGGGGCGAGAGGGAGAGAGAGAGGGGGGGCGAGAGGGAGAGAGAGAGGGGGGGCGAGAGAGAGAGAGAGAGGGGGGGCGAGAGAGAGAGGGGAGGGGGGGCGAGAGAGAGGGGGGGCGAGAGAGAGGAGGGGGCGAGAGAGAGGAGGGGGGGGGCGAGAGAGAGGAGGGGGCGAGAGAGAGGAGGGGGGGGCGAGAGAGAGAGAGGGGGGGCGAGAGAGAGAGAGGGGGGGCGAGAGAGAGAGAGGGGGGGCGAGAGAGAGAGGGGGGGGCGAGAGAGAGAGAGGGGGGGGCGAGAGAGAGAGGGGGGGGCGAGAGAGAGAGGGGGGGGCGAGAGAGAGAGGGGGGGGCGAGAGAGAGAGGGGGGGCGAGAGAGAGAGGGGGGGGCGAGAGAGAGGGGGGGGCGAGAGAGAGGGGGGGGCGAGAGAGGGGGGGGGGGCGAGAGAGAGGGGGGGGGGCGAGAGAGAGGGGGCGAGCGAGAGAGGGGGGGCGAGAGAGAGAGGGGGGGGGCGAGAGAGAGAGGGGGGGGCGAGAGAGAGAGGGGGCGAGAGAGAGAGGGGGCGAGAGAGAGAGGGGGGCGAGAGAGGGGGCGAGAGAGAGAGGGGGCGAGAGAGAGAGGGGGGCGAGAGAGGGGGCGAGAGAGAGAGGGGCGAGAGAGAGAGGGGGCGAGAGAGAGAGGGGGGCGAGAGAGAGAGGGGGGGCGAGAGAGAGAGAGAGAGGGGGCGAGAGAGAGAGAGAGAGAGGGGGCGAGAGAGAGAGAGAGAGGGGGGGCGAGAGAGAGAGGGGGGCGAGAGAGAGAGAGAGAGGGGGGCGAGAGAGAGAGAGAGGGGGCGAGAGAGAGGGGGGGCGAGAGAGAGAGGGGGGGCGAGAGAGAGAGAGGGGGGGCGAGAGAGAGAGAGGGGGGGGCGAGAGAGAGAGGGGGGGCGAGAGAGAGAGAGGGGGCGAGAGAGAGAGAGGGGGCGAGAGAGAGAGAGGGGGCGAGAGAGAGAGGGGGCGCGAGAGAGAGAGGGGGGCGCGAGAGAGAGAGGGGGGCGCGAGAGAGAGGGGGCGGGGCGCGAGAGAGAGGGGGCGGGGCGAGAGAGAGGGGGCGGGGCGAGAGAGAGAGGGGGGGGCGAGAGAGAGAGGGGGGGCGAGAGAGAGGGGGGGCGAGAGAGAGGGGGGGCGAGAGAGAGGGGGGGGCGGAGAGAGAGAGAGGGGGGGGGGCGAGAGAGAGAGAGAGGGGGGGCGAGAGAGAGAGAGGGGGGGCGAGAGAGAGAGAGAGGGGGGGCGAGAGAGGGGGGGCGAGAGAGAGAGAGAGAGGGGGGGCGAGAGAGAGAGAGGGGAGAGAGAGAGAGAGAGAGAGAGAGAGAGGGGGGGGAGAGAGAGAGAGAGAGGGGGGAGAGAGAGAGAGGGGGGAGAGAGAGAGAGGGGGGAGAGAGAGAGAGGGGGGAGAGAGAGAGAGGGGGGAGAGGGGGGAGAGAGGGAGGGAGGGGGAGAGAGGGAGGGAGGGGGAGGGAGGGCCACTGCTCTTGGGCACAGCACTGAATCAAGATCAGGCTCAGGTAAGTATAAGGGGAGCGGAGTTGAACACAGAGTATTTTTACCTTATTGCATAGAATGCATTAAGATAAAAAGAAAAAAAAAAACCCTGTCTTATAATTATTTTAAATGGTTTGTTTCAACCCCCTAACTGCTACATCTTTACAACAGCTTGTTCTGTTGAAAAACAACTTAATTACTGGCTAGATCAATGTTTCTCAACTTCAGTCTTCAAGTAAACCCAACAGGTCATGTTTTCAGGATTTCCCTCAGATGAAACGACTGTGGTAATTACTAAGGCAGTGAAACTGATCAAATCACCTGTGAAAAATAATGGTAAGCCTGAAAACATGACCTGTTGGGGGTGCTTGAGAACTGAAGTTGAGAAACGTTGGGCTAGATCACCATGGAAAAAAAAAAAAAAAAAATGACAGAAAGCCAAAAAAAGAAAACAAATGCAGCCATCGTATCTAAGAAATGAAAATCTGCAATATAATAAATGTTTTGGGAGTCAATAATAATACAATAAGTAGAAATGGAAAACATAAAATCACTATTCTTTCCCTTTACATGTCACAGCAAAGAACACAGAGCTACGTAGGTGAACATAAGTACATAAATAATGTTTGTTTTTCTGAACTAGAGTTTTTTTTGCATCCTACATACTCCATTATCTACTAAAGATAAAATAAACATAATGTACTTTGCTGTTCAAGGTTAAAAAAAAAATAAAAAAACAGTAACTATCTTCACAAAATGACAGCCAGTGAGGCAACACATGAAAACAGGAAAGGGCTTCAGCAATGATTTCATCAACATCCTCTCCATTCACTAGCTGTAACATAAATGGGAAAGGTGAAGAACACTTATCTTTGGGCACACTATTGAGCTTTGTAAAAGCTGAAGTAAATGGAAGCCCCCAACAGTCCTGGATTGAGCAGGACTGTCCCTTTCTTTTGGGTCAGTCCTCATGTACCTTGTACAGGGGGCTTTGTCTTGAAAAGGCTCTGCCCCTGTACACTGTGCCCGTAGTATGCAAATCGACACACTGGTCATTATGTATTTGCATATATATGATCGGATGGCAGGATTTGCATTTAAAAAAGCTATAGTGGCTCTTTCATATGCAAATCCAGCCTCTGGCGCATTGATGTGCCAGGGTTAAAGGGAGGCCACTCCTCCACTCATGTCATGTCCACAGCTGAGAGGAAGGACTTCCTTCTGTCACTTCAGCAACTGCCGAGTTTGGGGGGGTGCCGGAAGTAGGGGGTGTTCTGTACAGAAAAGGGGCTGGGAGATTGGGGTGGAGTGGGGCAATGTACTGAGGGGTTGGCTGGGAGGAGATTTAGGGCTGTGGGGGATCTGTACTGGGTGGGGACTGGGGCTATTTGGAAGATCCGTACTGTGGAGAGATGGGGGGTGAATTTGTACTAAGAGGGGGTCATTTTTGGTTGTACTGTGTACACTAGTCTGTGAATTAAATACTTCTGACCTCTGCACTCTCTGTTACATACTCCTGGCCCCTGGACTATGTCACATAGTTCTGATCTCTGCATTGTGTGTGTCATACACACCTGACCCCTGCACTCTCTGTATCATATGCCCCTGAGCCCCGAAGTCTGTGCGATATGCATTCCTGAGCCCTACACACTGTACGTTACGCTCTCCTAATCCGTGCATGATAAACACAGAGTTGTATGAAATATACAACTAATGATCACTGCATTTTGTATGATACGCTGTATATGACATACTCCTGATCACTACACTGTGTATAAAGGAAAAAAGTGGTGTTACAGGAACTAATCCATAGACAAACAGCGCTAGCAAAAAAAATAATATTAATACACAGTGAGTACATGCTGTCAGTGAACATAATAAATAAACAAACAAATGAGTGCAAGTAAAGTCCAGTGATAATGAATTTGATGATCTCCTCATTCAGATATAAACGTGCTCTTTGTAGAAATGTCATACACAAGTGAACAAATATTGATAGTGCTCCCAAACGATTCATAGAAAAAAGGTGAAGATTCCTACTCACCAAATGGAGTTGATCCTCATTACCTTAAGATAAGAGAGGTCAAATGCAATGCGTGGTCCTTATGAACAGAGGTCCCTACCTATGATATCCTATATGACATAATCCTGATCACTGCACTCTAAGAACAATATATACCCCTGAAGTTGTTCTTCACAGTACTGTAGGCTGTGTGCAGAAAAGCATATACAATAAAAGGATTTCATGTTTTGAAAACAAATGTGCTGAGGTTTGTACGCGTCTGACAGACAGTTTTTAAGTATTTTTTTTTTGTAAAAAGACAGTGGCATATGTGTGCTGGATATGCAGTGAGTAGGCTCAATAGATATCACAGTACTCAGCAGAAAGGTCAAGGTGAAATTATGTTTTCTAAATATTTTACGCTCACTGTGTTTGCAGTGTGTTTTTTCTGTGAGAGCCTTTGGGACTGCCAATGTATCTTTTAAACCACACCGTTAGCCACGCCAAATTTCCACTGGTCACATGCATTTCACCACTTTCCAAATTGTCCCTCTTTGTCAAGTTCAAAAGTTGGGAGCTATAGTGTTTTAAATTTTATATATATATATATATATATATATATATATATATATATATATATATATATATATATATATATATATATATTTAGTTTTATTTATATTTATCAAAAGTGAACACCTCTTATGGTCCAAAGGAAAAGTTCTACAATCTGTTTTCCATGCGGCAAATATTACTAACACAGTAAGTGACTCTACATTACCTCTAATGAATCAGAACTTGGCTTTTTAAAGCTGTACAGCTCCTGCAAGATGTTGTACTCATCCTAAAAGTAGGAAACACAAGAGCACCATGAGGCAAAAATATAGAACACAGATCATAAAAACAGATGATAATATGATATAATACGGTCTTATTTGCTGAAGTGCCATAAATTGGGAAGGTATAAAACAATGCTTTCACATCTGCTTCTATCTCTTGTAAAAGGTGCCAGGACCTCTAAAATATCTCTATAATAGAAACCATTTTCCCATCTCAGACAACATATTATTGTTTAACAATGCATCAAAGTGATCGGCCAAAATTAAGATTACAAATGGCATATACTGAATATTGGAGGTACCTGTAACAGTGACCATTCACAAAATGTAATGCTTGCACAAGGCCTTGAACTTGAGCAGGCTGTGATATGGAAGGCTTTATCCTTATCAACTACAGGTAACCATATCTGTGACAAATTTGGCTGTTCATAATGATATACAACTTTGCTTAGAGTTGCCACCTCATCCCTTTAAATCAAACACATATTAATTAATTACACAGGTTCTGTGGCCGATTAAGGTGGTAATTAAACTCACTTGGTGCCTTATCTGCATTCAATTAGCCATAGAACCTTAATTGTAATTAATATGTGTTTGGGTTTAAAGGGATGAGGTAGCTGGCCATTGAACTTCAGCTAGTTTACATGGAAACGTGTGGAGATGAAAGCAAATGCATACTGGGAAGAAATCTGTAGGAGGATCTAGGTTATTTATTTTTTTAAGTTGCTTTCTTTTTAAAATTTGCAGCTTTCCTTAAAATAACATTAGCCGCTCCTGCCACCAAGTCCTTGTTCACACACACAGTGGGAGAAATAAGTATTGAACACCTCACCATTTTTCCCAGTAAATATTTTTCTAAAAGGTGCTGATGTCCTGAAATCTTCACCACATGTCGCTAATAACCCATGCAAGCCATATATACCAAGAAACCAAAACAAATAAGTTCAGAAATTAAGTCATGTGTAAAAATTTGGAATGACAAGGGAAAAAAGTATTGAACACAAGAAGAAAAGGGAGATGTAAAAAGGCATGGAAAGCCAAGACACAGCTGAAATCTATCAGTAATTAGAAAGAATTCCTGCCCCTTGTCAGTGCAAACTAATATCAGCTGGTCAGTCTCAACTGATAGTCTATAAAAAGGTGTCTCATTACCAAGGTGTCACACAAGAAACATTACATGATGGATAAAAGCATAGAGCTCTTGCAAGGCCTTTGCAACTTTATTGTTGCAAAACATATTAATGGCATTGGTTAGAGAAGGATGTCTAAACTTCTGAATGTTCCAGTGAGCACTGTTGGGGCCATAATCTAGAAGTGGAAAAAACATAAATTTCACCATAAAGCAGCCAGGACCAGGTGCTCCTCACAAGATATCCAACACAGGAGGGAAAATAATTATCAGAAGAGTTGTCCAAGGACCACTTGTGGAGAACTTCAGCAAGACCTGGAATTTGAAGGTATAATTGTATCAAAGAAAACGATAAGTAATGCACTCAACCGCCATGGCCTTGTATACATGCTCATCACGCAAGACTCCATTGCTGAAGAAAAAGCACGTTGAAGCTTCTTGCTGCACAATAACATTTAGGCTCCATAAACACCTAGGCAGTATGAATCACTGTAATTCTGCACTAGATTCCAGAATCGCAGCAAAATGCAGGAACTTCTTTTGGGCAACACACATCCCACGTTTTTGTCGCAATCTGTTGCACAGCAAAATCGCGCTGTATGTAGGGTGCCAAGGTGTGAATGGAGCCTTAGACAAGCCAGAGAAATACTGGGAGAATAGTCTGGTCAGAGGAGACCAAAAATTAACTCTTTGGATGCCATAATACACCCCATGTTTGGAGGTTAAATAGGAATGCACAGCATCCAAAAAACACCCCCATACCAACAGTGAAGTTTGGAGGTGGGAACAACATGGTGTGGGCCTTCCATCATTGAAGGAAGGACAAATGGCAAAATGTACCAAAACATTCTTGATAAAAAATCTGCTGCCATATACCAGGATGATAAAGATGGAACGAGGGTGGAGATTTCAGCAAGACAATGATTCCAAACACAAAGCCAAGGAAACTCACAATTGGTTTCAAAGAAACAAAATAAAGATGCTAGAATGGCCCAGCCAATCACCTGACTTGAATCCAACAGAAAACCTATGAAAAGAAGAGTCCATTCACACAGGGGCAACTTTGGATCCGCCTTGAAGTTGTTCCAAGTTGCCTCAAGTCGAGCAACATGATAAAATCAATGTAAGTGAATGAGAGCCGTCTTAATGTACACTACTGAAGTCGCTCTGACTTCAGACTGCAGTTCATCTTTAACCAGCACTGGTGTCTCTCACATTTCACAGAATCTGCCTTCTAAACTACAGAGGTGCCAACAGGAGGAGTTTCAGGAGGTGAATTCAGTACAAAAATCACTGCTTGCAGGCAGCGAGGGATATGAGGTCCTTATAAATGAAAAGCAAACAGGAGAAGCTGCAAAGCATGCAGGGAAACCAGGGAGTTGCAGAAAGAGATGACCAACAGACAGGAATAACGTACAACATGAAAGGAGTTTTTAAGTAAGCTTATAGTGAATTGTCAAAAATAACTATCATTAGTATTGCTATTGCAATGTTATAACATGAAAGTGTATGCTGTGACCGTAGAACATCCTTAGGGAACGCTTAAAAAAAAAAAAAAAAAGCACAAAAAAAATCTGCTTTTAAAAGCGTTTGGTGGTTTGTTTGTTTTTCCTGCCTTTAAACGCTCCTCTATGTTAGCTTATGTGTCCATGCACACATAGGTGTGTAGAGGCTGCGAAAAGAATGCATTCAGGAGAGGAGCTTTAGCACGGAAAAAAAAAAAAAATGTAATGTACGAAATTGCATCTAAAACGTACATAAACGCTAGATGCATTTAGAACAGCGTTCATTCATTCCGATGGCAAGAATTAATATTCTAGCCAGTGGAATCCATAAACATGCAAACACTTGCTGTGCCTAAGCACATGTGCAATATGTGGTCTAGGTGCATTTTTTAGGCTGCCTTTTCCTGCCAGGAGTCAAAGGCATTCAGAGGAAAAACACCCAGTATGCACGAGCCCTTAAGGCTAACCTGATAGCCATCTACTGGCTGAAAATGGCATATTTATCTTAACCAAAATATAAAACCTTTTAAAAAAATTATTTTTAGTAAGTAACATAATAAAGAAAATAAAAAACTAAAGGCATTATACATTTCCTTTTACAGTCCTCCGTAATTGACCTGCAATTAACGTTTAAACGATAAGTTCACCTTTGAGAACATGTTACATGTTCCACTGATTTTTAGGGTGGAACATGTAACACGTTCCCACCCCTGCAGCTGCCATCTGCTCCCACTTCCTGTAATGACAGCAAGCAGGGAATCTTCATTCACAGAGTTCTATGAATGGCAAACTAAAATTACCAACATCCTTTGTGGCTGTCCACTTGTAGTTTCAATGAACCACCATGGACTAAGGAGTCCTGCATGGCACCAGCTATCTGCTGATAGTGGGTGCAATGCTTTACAGGCACCAGGTAAACAATAATAAATGCACATTTATTTTTATTTATAAAAGGTGAACTTATTCTTTAACCTCCTCGCGCCCGCCCTATAGCCGAATGACGGCCGTAGAGCAGGCGCTTTCGTCCGGGAGGCCGTCCCTGGATGTCCTGTTATTTACTTCCGCAATGTGCGTCGCCGCGGGCGCGCATCGGGGAAGTTCTGTGTTTGCCGTGTCCCCCGGAGACAGGCAAACACAGATCGCTGTAAACGGCCAATCACAGCGGCCGTTTACAGCGCGATCGGCGTGTCCAATGGGAGATGATCTCATATGTAAACATATGAGATCATCTCTCAGCGCCGCTCTCCCTCCTCACAGACAGCGTGTGAGGGGGGAGAGATGAACGGCTGCAGCGGCCGTGAGTTAAAAAAAGTGCCATCCTGCCCCAGTGCCTCCTGCCATCCGCCCCAGTGCTACCTGCCCCCAGTGCCACCTGTTAGTGCTATCTGTCCCCAGTGCCACCTGTTGTCAGTGCCATTTGTCCCCAGTGTCATCTGTCATCAGTGCCACGTTAAGTGCCATTTGTCATCAGTGCCACGTATAAGTGCCATCTGTCATCAGTGCCACGTATAAGTGCCATCTGTCATCAGTGCCACGTATAAGTGCCATCTGTCATCAGTGCCAAGTATAAGTGCCATCTGTCATCAGTGCCACGTGTCATCAGTGCCACATAGTGCCATCTGTCATCAGTGCCACATATTAGTGCCATCTGTCAGTGCCATTTGTCATCAGTGCCACCTGTCAGTGTCACGTGCCATCTGTTGTCAGTGTCACGTGTCATCAATGCCACTTATCAGTGCCATCTGTCATCAGTGTCATGCGTCATCGGTGCCACGTATTAGTGCCATCTGTCATCGGTGCCACGTATTAGTGCCATCTGTGCCACGTATTAGTGCCATCTGTGCCACGTATTAGTGCCATCTGTCATCGGTGGCACGTATTAGTGCCACGTATTAGTGCCACGTGTCTTCAGTGCCACATATTAGTGCCATGTGTCTTCAGTGCCACATATTAGTGCCACGTGTCATCAGTGCCACGCATAAGTGCCACGTGTCATCAGTGCCACGTATAAGTGCCATCTGTCATCAGTGCCACATATTAGTGCCATCTGTCATCAGTGCCACGTATAAGTGTCATCATTGCCACGTATCAGTGCCATCTGTCATCAGTGTCACATGTGATTGTCCTGGTGCTCCAGGGCCTTCAAAAGTGTAATAGGTAGTCAACAAGTTAGATGTGTAATTTATGCTCCTAGAACACGTGATGGCGCTCCCTGCATGTTGGGTCTCTCTAAGTGGCCAGGCTGTGAAAAAGTCCCACACATGTGGTATTGTAATACTCAGGAGGAGTAGCAGAATTTTTTTGGGGGTGTCATTTGTGGTATACACATGCCATGTGAGAGAAATAACCTATTACAATGACAATTTTGTGGAAAAAAATATGAAAAATCTTAATTTGCAAAGAATTGTGGGAAAAAAAGGACAACATCAAAAAGCTCACCATGCCTCTTACTAAATACCTTGGAATGCCTACTTTCCAAAAATGGGTCATTTGGGGGGTATTTGTACTTTCCTGACTTGTTCGGGTCACAAGAAGCGAGATAGGCCACCAGTACATCAGATGTGATCAATTTTGTGCGAATCGCACCACAGCTTGTAGACTCTCTAACTTTCTCAAAGACCAAATAATATCCACTAATTTGGGTTATTTTTACCAGAGATATGTAGCAGTATAAATTGTGGCCAAAATTTATGAAGAAAAATTAATAATTTGCATAATTCTGTCACAGAAAAAAAGAAATATGCGTTTTTTTTCAAAATTTTCGGTCTTTTTTCATTTATAGCGCAACAAATAAAAACACCAGAGGTGATCAAATACCACCAAAAGAAAGCTCTATTTGTGAGAAAAAAAGGACAAAAAATTCATTTGGGTACAGCGTTGCATGACTGAGTAATTGTCATTCAAAATGTGAGAGCACCGAAAGCTGAAAATTGGTCGGGGCAGGAAGGGTGTTTAAGTGCCCAGTAAGCAAGTGGTTAAGTGTGTGCTGGATGCATGGCAGGTACAAAGCATCTCTGGTTATAACTCAGGTAAAACTCTTCAAGTGAAGAATACAGCTGGTTTGAAATAGGGTTTAATAAGTCTAACGGCACTAAGACAACACATTGTGGGGTTGATCTACTAAAAGGAGAACTACAGCCAAAGCTTGTTTGGCTGTACTTCTCTAGTGGATCACAAGAGTGCAGTTCGTTTTGCACTCGCGTTACCGGCAGAGAGCGGGTGGAAGTCCGCTCTCTGCTGATGTCACAGAGTCGGTCTGGGGCGTCATCATGACCATGGAATCTAGTTCCAGCACCCAGCCTGGACCGGCACCCTGCTCAGCTTCTCATCGAGCTGTTAAGAGCCTGAGCCGGCTGCTCCCATCCTCTCCACAGTTCAGCGTTCCAGTGAGCGAGGAGGGGTGTTCAATCACTTGGTTTTCAGTTTTAGAGGAGGCGGGGGTGGGGTGGGGGGGGGGGGTTTAACAGACGCAGCATCTGACTGATGCTGCATCCACTTAGGCAAGTATGAAAAAAAAAAGAAGAAAAAAAAAGAAAAACATACTTCCCATTAAAATTTAGGATTGATAAGATTGAAAAATCTGGTGCAGCTATGCATGGTAGCCAATCAGTTTCTAACTTTTGCACTGTCCAGTTTTAGTAAATCAACCCCCAGTGTCATGCAGATCCTGGTGTACGAATCTGAGTGGTTTTCTGAACTCTATGCCAGAGATATGGAAAAATGTTAAAATGCCACTATAAATAGGCGATCTGTATTTTACAAGAAGGTCAATTTATGGAAGAACAATCCATTATGAACAGTGATGGCATAGAAAGTGAAAAGTTTGAAGTCAGCTACTCATATTAGTTTCTACTGGGATACACATACCTGCGTATACATTTCTTTAAAAGGATTCTTGACGGAAAAGAAATCTAAATCTATATCCAGGGCATAAGCATCTTCTTTCTGCAGGATTTCCATAATAGTTCTTGCAAGTTTGGCATTCTGTGAAGATATGGTGTGGATATCGCCACTTGTTTCCATGCTGTCAGTAGAGGAAGTGCCCTTTCTCAAACAGCTTTCTGCTCCATCACACAAAGCAAAGGAGGCTCCCTGCGAAGAAGCACATTGAAATGCATAGGCAGGACCACCTGCCGATTCATCATTTTCCGCAAGCTTTCGTTTTTTAGCAGCAGATTCACCTTTTTCTGCATCTTCACAGCCTGGTTCCGTCACAGGGTTCAACAAGATGACATCCAAGTGAAGAGGCTTGGGGTTTTCAAGCTGCTCTTCAGGAACGTAAAGCCCATCACTTAGAAAGTAATCATCTGTGCTGGTGACCCTGAATTAATAAAATAGAAAACATATTTGTAGGCCACGGTTTTAAAATCTGGCCTTTTCTGTCTTCTGGATACAGGTTGCTGTATAACTAGCATGATTCAAATTAGATCAATATAACTGTCTGTGAGAAGAGTAGCACTTGCTTGTCAAAGTCAAATCTGTCCCCTGAAGCAGCTGACAGAAATAAGCTTCACATATTGCTGCCTGCTGCTGTTGTCTAACTTTGCTGGTCGGTATTCTTAAGACTGGAATCACAATGAAAATAAAAAAGGAAAAAAGAACACTGGCAAGAAAAATAAAGTTAAAAAAAAACCTTGATTTGAGAGCAAGACAAGCTAAATGTCTGAATAGATTTTGACTTGATATACAAGTGATGTCTTGATATAAGAGCAATGTCATGTCACAACTGAGTAGAAAAGAGAAGCGTCTCTAAGTGTAGCAATATGGTTACATTTATTCTTTCCCTCTCATCATTTGAAGCTCAATGTATACGTCTATTCTCTCCAACTCCCCTAAGAATTGCTGTGATCTACCGGCCCCCTGGACCATTATCGACTTTCCTTGATGAGTTTTCTGCCTGGCTACCCTACTTTCTCTCTTTGGAAATTCCCACAATCCTTCTTGTGATTTCATCATCCCTGCTAATACGAACATTCCTGCTACTTGTAAACTTCTTATGCCGCGTACACACGACCGGACTTTTCGAGGGACTAGGTCCGACAGTCTTTCCGACGGACTTTCGGCGGAGTTCCGACAGACTTTTCGCATGAACGGACTTGGCCACACACAATCACACCAAAGTCTGACGGATTCGAACGTGATGACGTACGACTGGACTAGAATAAGGAAGTTCATAGCCAGTAGCCAATAGCTGCCCTAGCGTCGGTTTTTGTCCGTCGGACTAGCATACACACGAACTGATTTTTCGGTCCGGCGGAGTGCCGATGGAAAAATGTAAAACATGTTCTATTTCTAAAGTCCGCCGGATTTTTGCTAAGCAAAGGTGAGATGGAGCCCACACACGATCAAATTGTCCGACAGACTCATTCTGTCGGACCTTTGCTGTCAAAAAGTCCGGTCGTGTGTATGCAGTATTAGTCTAACCTCTTCATCTGACCTGAAGCAATGGGTACAGGCTTCTACTCATTCTGATGGTAACACCCTTGACCTTGTATTCTCCCTATGCACTCCATGCAACTTCTCCAACAATCTTTTCCTCTCTCCACCTTATCAGTTTCTCTCTCCCCGTCTTCCACCACATTTCCCTCCAATTGCCTAACCATCACCCATAGAAAATTTCGCAACTTCAACTCTTCTCTCCTCTATTCTGTTACCGACCACCTCTATGATAAAATCTCTCCCCTGTCCTGCCCCAACCAAGCCACTTCCATCTCCAATAAATCCCTGTTCTTCCCCCTGTACAAACTTGCTCCCCTCACTCCACGCAGAATCAGGCCGCGACCCCTACAACCCTGGCAAACACATGACACTAGATTTCTCAAAAAACAGTCGCGTTCTAGAGCATCTGCGGTACAAGACAAAGTCTCTCAAAGACTTCAACCAATACAAATCTGCCCTCCAAAAATACTATTCTTTCCTCCACACTGCCAAGCAGACCTATTTTACAACTCTTATTAACACCTTCTCATCCAGTCCCCATAAACTCTTCTACTTCTTCCTCTACCGGCTCCACCCACTAACTCCAGGAGAGTGTTAATCACTTCAAAAACAAGATTGATACAATCCGTGATGAAATCTCCACTTTACAGGGATCTCCCCCATTTAAGACCCCATGTTAACAGGTACAATTGACACTCCCCTTATTCAAATCTGCTACAACAGATGAAGTTGCTAAACTCCTTTCTAACGCCCACCTGACCACCTGTCCCCTGGACCCTATTCCCTTCTTAAATACTATGGTCACCCTCTGACTCTATCCTACACTCTCTAACCCATATCTTCAATCTCTCCCCTCACCTCTTGCATCTTCCCCAATGCTCTAAAACAGGGATATGCAATTAGCGGACCTCCAGCGGTTGCAAAACTCCAAGTCCCATCATGCCTCTGCCTCTGGGTGACATGTTTGTGGCTGTCAGAGTCTTGCTATGCCTCATGGGACTTGTAGTTCTGCAACAGCTGGAGGGCCGCTAATTGCATATCCGTGCGCTAAAACATGCATTGGTCACCTCCATACTTAAACAGCCGTCCTTGGACCCTACCAATCTGAACAGCCTACACCCTATCTCCTTGCTCCCGTTTTACTCTAAACTCCTTAAGCGCCTGGTTTACAACCATTTGAGTGACCACCTCATTAAGAATAACCTTCTTTATCTCCTTCAATCTGGATTTCGACCCTCAACAGTCCACAGAAACTGCTCTTTTAAAACTCATAAATGACCTACTAACTGCAAAAACCAACGGACACTATTCTCTACTCTTACTTCTGGACCTTTCAGCTGTATTTGACACGGTTGACCACGCCCTCCTCCTCAAAAAACTTTACTCCCTCGGTCTCCGTGGCTGTCTTCTTCAGTGGCTCCCATCCTACCCATCTCAATGCACCTTCAGTGTCACTTACAATTCTACTTCCTCAACTCCTCTTGCCTTCTCCGTCGGGGTCCCCCAAGGTTCTTTCTTGAGCCTCTTATTTTCAATCTACACCTCTTTCTTGAGTCAGCTGATATCCTCTCACAGCTTTCAATATCATTTCTATGCTGACAACACCCAAATCTACCTCTCCACCCCTCAACCCACTCCATCAGTCTCCTCACACATCACTAACTTACTAACAGATATATCTTTTTGGATGTCACACCATTTCCTCAAACTCAACTTGTCCAAAACCGAGCTTATATTATTTCCTCCCCTTCGTGCCTCTTCCCCTGACTTATGTGTCAAGAGCAATGGCACAACCATCCACCCATCCCCACATGTCAGAGTGTTATCCTGGACTCTGAACTCTCCTTTTGGCCCCACATACAATCACTTTCCAAAGCTTGCCGCCTCAATCTCCGCAACATCTCTAAACGACATCCCTTTCTAACCAATGAAACCACAAAGCTCCTGATTCACTCCCTGGTTATCTCTTGCCTCGACTACTGAAACTCCCTCCTCATCGGCTTACCTTTAAAACAGACTATCCCCTCTTCAGTCCATCATGAATGCTGCTGCCAGACTCATCCACCTTACAAACCTCTCAGTGTCTGCTACCCCTCTCTGCCAATCCCTCCATTGGCTGCCACTTGCCCAACAAATTAAATTCAAAATACTTACAATAAAGTTACAAAGCCATCCACAACTCTGCCCCCAGCTACATCACTAGCCTAGTCT
This sequence comes from Lithobates pipiens, assembly GCF_037356315.1. Classification (NCBI taxonomy): domain Eukaryota; kingdom Metazoa; phylum Chordata; class Amphibia; order Anura; family Ranidae; genus Lithobates; species Lithobates pipiens. The sequence goes on along the minus strand of NW_027507764.1, from coordinate 328,203,601 downwards.
CAAAATCCCAACCTAATCACCCTCTTCATTCCTCCCAATACCTCCTCCTGCTCTCTAGCTCCCTCATCACCTACTCCCATATCTGCCTCCAGGACTTCTCCCGAGCCTTGCTCAGCTTCTGGAATTCCCTACCCCAATTTGTCAGACTGTCTCCAAATTTATCCACTTTTAGCCAATCCCTGAAAACTTACCTCTTCAGAGAAGCCTATCCTGCCTCCATCTAGTAACTGCATTATTTTCTTCATTAGCTCATCCTAAACAGCTATTACCCTTTTGTATAACTTGACCCTCCCTCCTAGATTGTAAGCTCTAATGAGCAGGGCTCTATGATTCCCCCCGTGTTGAATTGTATTGTAATTGTACTGTCTGCTCTAATGTTGTAAAGCGCTGTGCAAACGGTCAGTGCTATACAAATCCTGTATATTAATAATAATTGAAGGTACAACATTTAGCAACTCACATGGTTGATGATTAACACAGGCACATCTAAGTATGCAGGCATCCGTGGTAAAGCGGTCCACAGACCATCCTCTGCACTGCCATCAACACCATCCCTTCCAGGCTGCGCTCCACAAGCAGTTCAAGCCTCACTTTCAGATTGCTCTACTGCAGGGTAGTCTTCCGGGTCACAATTGCAGATTGAGAGTGGACAGCTTTACCCCAGATGCCTGTACCATGTGCCTATTTTTATCATCAACCATGTGAGTTGCTAAATGTTGCACCTTCATGAAATTTAACCATAATGATACACTTAGAGGCACTTCTCCTCTCTTTTATAGTCTGTAGCTCCTGCTGGATTTTGCTTATAATCCCCTTGTGGAGGCTTTTATTCGTAGATGGACATTTTATGGTTTATGCAATCCATCACATTGCCATAATCTTTTTTATATTGACTATAAACTGAAGAACTTATGAATAAATGGTTGTGGAACAAATCATTTGAGTTCCCATTATTTCTTATGGGGAAATTTGCTTTGATACACAAGTGCTTTGAATTACAGCATGTTTCTGGAACGACTTATGCTCTCAATTCAAGGTTTTACTGTATTTATATTGCGTTTTAAAAACTGTATTCATTTCTTAACATACATGGACACACAACTAACATTTTAGCTCTGGGTGGACGCTGTGGAGGGGAAGAGGTTGCATTTATCCAATGGCTTTACTATACATGTGTCTCATAGATGCTTTTATTGCAATATCTTTCCTTTTCTATTGCCATGTCTGTCCAACCCTTGTGACCATTATGAGAGGGTATCATTTACTACCGGTGGACTAATCATTCTACATCGTTTTAAAATCATATAACATGCAGCAGGAGGGAAGACTTCAGTAATAGAGCCAGTGTACACCTACCTAAAACCAACTTTTACTTTTAGCTAAACAGAGCATTTTTTTCTGCCCATGTGAATGAGCTCTTAAAGCAATTATAAAAAGGAAAGATTTTATTTTTTATTATGCACCTGCTCTGTGCAATGGTTTTGCACAGAGCAGAGTGACCATGTTATTATGTACCTGCTCTGTGCAATGGTTTTGCACAGAGCAGCCCTGATCCTTTTTTTCGGGTCCCTCACTGGAAGGCTCCTCTCCCCTTCGAAGTGCCCCCAATAGCAAGCCTCTTGGTATAGAGGCACTCAAGCAGGTTTGTTTCCAAGTCAAGCTCTGTGTGTTCATCCACACGCAGAGCGCAGCTCAGCCCTGCTCTCTCCTCACTGGCTGAGATTCACTGTGTAAGCCAATGAGGATAGAGAGACATGGGAGATGCCACTGCTCTTGTGCACATTGCTGGATTGAGAGCGGGCTCAGGTAAGTATAAAGGAAGGCTGATCAGGAAGCTGCAGCCAGAAGGTTTTTACCTTGATGCACAGAATGCATCAAGGTAAAAACCTTGAGCCTTTAAAACCACTTTAAGTGGACTAATGCTCTGTACACACGGTTTGACATTCCAATGACAAAATTGGCCCAAACTTGTCTTGCATACACAAAGTTGATTGGAAAATCAGATCGTTTAGAACGAGGTGACGTACAACGCGTACGTCGTGACTATAAACGGGACAGTAGCCAATAGCTTTCCTCTCAATTTATTCTGAGCATGCGTGGCACTTTGTGTGTCAAATTTGTCTACACACGGTCGGAATTTAAATGATCGGATTTTGTTGTTGAAACATTTTAGATCCAGCTTTCAAACTTTGTGCGTCGGAGATACCGACAGAAAAAGCCCGATGTAGCCCGCATACAATCTGATTTTCCGACAACACGATCCGATTGCACATTTTCCGTCGGAAAGTCCGACCGTATGTACAGGGCATAAGTCTTACATAACATAGAAAATCAGAAAACTTTGGATCTCAAAATCACATAAATCATAAAATCACAAGAACATGCAAGAAATATCCACATGGAAACTTTAAATATTTAGCAAAGAAATAATAGTGACATGCAGTATCTCACAAAAGTGAGTACACCCCAAACAATTTTTTAAATATTTTATTATATCTTTTCATGTGACAACACTGTGTAAAGTAGTGAGTGTACAGCTTATATAACAGTGTAAATTTGCCGTCCCCTAAAAATAATTTAACACACAGCCATTAATGTCCAAACCGCTGGCAACAAAAGCGAGTATACCCCTAAGTGAAAATGTCCAAGATGAAGGTTTATCATAGAAATGTAGAGGAGGTAAAGCCTATCTGTCCAGGTCTAGATTTGCATCCTGCGTTTACATCCTGCCAAACACTGATATCAATATACAGTACATTTATAGAGCGCTTACAAAAAATACTCATGCTTATATAAAGTGCTAGAGTTCTATGAAATATATTGCTAAAGTGCTTGAACCACTAACCTCACTTCTGCCCTCCGTAAAACGCACGCGGAGCGGCGGCAAACTCGAAAGAGCCGTTTCCTTGACTGATGCCTGTTTTTTTCCCATAGCTTAGTAAGTGGCGCTTGCAGTGCGTTTATTGTGTGACCCTGCAGTACTTCACTATTAGCTTCTCTTTCTATTTTTGGGAGCCTGTTGGATTAGTTTACTCTGGCCATCCTCAAGACCCCCGTTTATATGGAGTTACTGAGGAATTCATCCCATCTCACCAGATCAATAGATCACAAGTGTATATGACCCACAGACGGCAAAGCTGAGGGGCCAGAATTTCTGGCGAGTGGGCTCACAAGAGGGGAGCATGGCACACAGCACCTGGAATTATCACTGGAACACTAAAACACTATTTTGTTTGGAACACTTTGCACAATATTTGAGAAGAATAATTTTCAGAATTTATATATGAATGCGTTATATGTAGCACTTTAGCATTTCATTTCATGAGCACGCCAGCACTTTATATGAGCACATGTATTTCTGTAAGCGCTGTATATTTGTATACTTACAATTTGGGTTTTTAGCACTCTGTGGAAAGCTTCTGAAGTTTTGTATTATTATTAGTCTGTGTCACTTAGCGCGAGTATTTAAGTTTTAGCAAAAAACTGATATCAGTCACCCTGTTGTATAATATCCATTGGTAGCCGATAACGCAGCATTCTGAGAACACCTAATTTCCAACCTTTATACTAAAAAACAGAAATTAATCTTAAAGAATATCCAAACCCAGGTAGAAAATGTAATATATATTGCAGCTAACTTACCACAGATATGGTTGCTGCATAAAATGTCCTTTTCCAAACTAAGGCGAGCCATACACAAACAGATTCCTCCATCCACACTTAAGAGCAAGGGTAGAGGATCTCCCCTGCCAACTCCTGTATTTAGGCAGCCGGTAGCTGTGGCTACAGAATATCCAAAACCTGACTGCATCTGGATAGATGCCGCACTGTTCAGCAGACAATTTTCTAGCTGGTTCCTTCCTGAAAATCTGATTAACAAAATCAACTTTTGCCAAGCCAGATGGTGGAGACAAAGCCACCCATGGTTAGAATGTCAGCCAATTCAGGAATAGTGCCCCATCGTTGGTGTCATTGGGGAGGAATAGTGTCCCTTCATTGGGGTCAGTATGGGAATTATGCCCCATCGTTAGTATAACTGGATGAAACCGTGCCCCAAGGGCTATATAAAAGCAAGTAAAGGGCCTCAGTTTGGAAACCACTGGTCTAGATATAGCCAAGTAGCATAAGATTTGTAAACAATGTACCCATCCTTAAAATTAAGAACTTTGTTATTTATTTATTTTTTGCCATCTGTTTCCCAAATGGATGTCACTGCTCTCACTTACTGTTTTAATCACACAAGGAAGAGCAAATCTGTCAAACGTGGGTTAAATCCTCTCTTAATCACTTCAGCCTGGGAAGATTTTAGCCCCTTCCTAACCAGAGCACTTTTTACAATTTGGCACTGCATCGTGTTAACTGACAATTGCGGTCATTCAACGATGTACCCAAACGAAATTGGTGTCCTTTTATCCCCACAGATAGATCTTTCTTTTGATGGTATTTGATCACCTCTGGGAATTTTTTTTATTGCACTATAAACAAAAAAATAGGGACAATTTTGATTAAAAAAAATAATAATAAATATCCCCAAATTTTTTTTCAAAAAAACAAAATTTCTTCATCAATTTAGGCCAATATATATTCTTCTACGTATTTTTGTTAGAAAAAAACCGCAATGAGTGTGTATTGATTGGTTTGCACACAAGTTATACTGTCTACAAACTATGAGGAAAGATTTATGGCATTTTTTTTTTTTTTTTACTAGTAATGGTGGTGATCTGTGATTTTTAGCGGTACTGCGATGGACAGATCAGAGACTTTTGACACTTTTCTTTGGGACCATTGGCATCTATACAGCGATCAGTGCTATAAAAATGCACGCACCCTCTGGTGGCCACTAATAGAATGCCCCTGCTTTCCCATTTAAACTGACCAAGCTCTGCATGAGAGCACATCTGTCCCAGCATGGTCAGATTTCTGGCTGTGCTGTGAGAACACTCTGCTTGTCCTCCAATGATCAGACTTGTGCTGACATGCCCTCCATACATCCATTTGCTGGGAAGATTTGTGTACTGATGTTTCGCCATTCTTATCTCTCTAAGTCATTTATGCCAATGTTTCTCAACTTCAGTCCTCAAGCACCCCCAACAGGTCATGTTTTCAGGCCTTCCATTATTTTGCACAGGTGATTTTATCAGTTTCACTGCCTTAGTAATTACCACAGCCGTTTCATCTGAGGGAAATCCTGAAAATTGTTGCGGGTACTTGAAGACTGGAGTTGAGAAAATTGCCTTATGCAGCCGAGAACACGTAACACTAATAATAATAATCACTATAAAAAAAGAAAAAAGTATTTATAATGATAATACAGGTGCATCCCATAAAATTTGAATATCATCAAAAAGTTAGTTTATTTCAATTAAAGAAGTGAAAACACATATTTTATATAGATGCCTTAAACACAGAGTGATTTCAAGCATTTCTTTATTTTAATTTTGGTGATTATGGCTTACAGCTAGTGAAAACCCAAAATTCAGTACCGTATATACTCGAGTATAAGCAGAGGCACCTAATTTTACCACAAAAAAACTGGGAAAACTTGACTCAAGTATAAGCCTAGGGTGGGAAATACAGCAGCTACTGTAAGCGGAAAAGAGGGTCAACAATGCTCATCTGCAGCCTCACTGTGCCATCCCCCTGCCTCACTGTGCCATCTCCCTGCCTCACTGTGTTTATCTGCAGCCTCATGTACCTGATGTCCGCTCTCTAAACCACCGCTGCTGTGAGATGCAGTCTAGTCGGCAGTGTAAGTCCGTGACGAAACACTGATTCAGTTTCCCCAGCAGTGAGTCAGCGTTCGCCTATAACAGACGAGGAGAAGACTGGGCTTTGTTACACTGCATGGCCGCTGACTTGATTGCATGTCACAGCACTGGAAGATCAAGCACATGAGGCTGCAGATGGGCACAGTGACTCGAGTATAAGCCGTGGGGGTTTTTTCAACACAATAAAATGTGCTGAAAAACGTGGCTTATACTTGAGTATATATGGTATCTCAGAAAATTAGATTACATAAGACCAAAAAATGTATGTTCATATAAATAATACAGTACAGTATGCACTCCATACTTGGTCGGGGCTCCTTTTGCATGAATTGGTGCATCAAATGTGATCAGCCTGTGGCACTGCTGAGGTGTTATGGAAGCCCGGGTTGCTTTGATAGCGGCTTTCAGCTCATCTGCATTGTTGGGTCTGGTTTGTCTCATCTTCCTCTTGACAACACCCCACAGATTCTCTATGAGGTTTAGGTCAGGCAAGTTTGCTGGCCAGTCATGCACAGTGATACCATGATCATTAAACCAGGTACTTTTGGCAGTGTGGGCAGGTGCCAAGTCATGCAGGAAAATTATATCAGCATCTCCAAAAAGCTTGTCAGCAGAGGGAAACATGAAGTGCTCTAGAATTTCCTGCCAGAGGGCTGCACCAACTTTGGACTTGATAAAACACAGTGGACCAACACCAGCAGATGATATGGCTCCCCAAATCATCAATGACTGTGGAAAATTGAACCTCATGTAACTTGGATTCCATGACTCTCCACTGTTCCTCAAGACTCTGGGACCTCGATTCCAAATGAAATGCTAAATTTACCACAGTCTGATGATTTGGGGAGCCATGTCATTTGCTGGTGTTGGTTATGGGTGTTTTATCAAGTCCAAAGTCAGCGCAGCCCTCTACTAGGTAATTCTGGAGCACTTCATGCTTCCCTCTGCTGACCAGCTTTATGAATGCCTCTAATCAATGACGCATTGATACAGTAATTCATGCAAAAGGAATCCCGACCAAGTATTGAGTGCATACTATACTGTAATGTATACATGGACATACTTTTCAGTAAGCCAACATTTCTGTATAAAAAACCCTTTTTTTATTGGTCTTAATTTCTGAGAAAATTAATTTTGGATTTTCAGTAGCTGTAAGCCATAATCATCAAAATTAAAAGAAAGAAATGCTGAAAATATATCACTCTGTGTGCAACACATCTATATAAAATATATAAGTTTCACTTTTTTAATTGAATTACTGAAATAAATGTACTTTTTGATGATATTCCAATATTATGAGCAGCACCTGTGTGTATAATATATATATATATATATATATATATATATATATATATATATATATATATATATATATATATATATCTCACACACACACACACCCCTTGCAATTCTATTGAATATAACTGAACTTTGTTCTTCTTAGAAGATAAGGGTTCGCATACACTTTAATCCTTTTGGATTTTCCCTAACGTCCAGTCCCAGTAACATATACAACTGGGACAACCAGGAAAGGGAACATCTGCTAAACAGGGACACAAGACCGCACCTGTCAAAAGTTCTAACCATTCTAACTCTAAAACAAAAAAAAGGGTTGGGTTTTTAAAGCATTTTAACCACCCCTACCCCCCCCCCCCCCAATTGGTATGCAGAGCCTGCCATTTAGCAGAACAAAGTAATTCTGTATTGTCCTTTTATCAATGCATAAATATGTCTCCTAAATACCTAATTGTGGTTGTAGACTTGTCCTTGCCAACCAGGAAGTCGTGCTTTCCTTCTTTTATTTGCTGAGCCCATGAAGGATGGATCCATACAACTTGAGAGAAGTGACCAGCATACACCACAGGCATGATCCAGTTCTCAATACTTAATTCGCTGCAACAACAAAAAAATATGAAATGACCACCACAGAACAGTGCTGCATTAGAAAAAAAGAAAAAGAGTTTGATAATTTGTTACCAACCGTAACAACATCATTTAAATATCCACAAAACATGTATTACAAACAAGTCTATGTAAAGAACGTTCCAAAATATTGTCATGTGTATAAGGTCTAGAACAGGGATAGGCAATTTTTGAGAGGTGGAGATCTACTCGGACAATGCGGAAGAGATCAAAGATCGCTGGGTGCCGGGTTACTTGGATGGTTTAGAGGGGGAGGACCGATGCAGAGGCACGCACTGCAGTACCAGTCAGTGTAAGAGCTCGGGCATGCTCAGTCACGGGGACAAACTCTCCCAAGCTATTTCCAAGGCTTTCCCAACCCTGCAGCTGCAAGTATGCAAAGGGTGGGGGCTGGTCACCTGCTCAACAGGTTGCTGACTTGGGTTCTAGAAGGTTTCCAGCGTATATGTGAAACCCGGCCAGCAGGGTCTGATTTCTCTAAATGTAAAGTAGGCCAGTGACTATAGGGACCATTACTGAAGAGGCACCTATAAATGGAATGTTCACTCTGGCCTCCCATCCACTGAAAAGGAGAGCGGTTAGGGACCCCATCTATCTTCTCTACATTGCCCAGAAAGTGCTTGTCCTTTAGATGAGCTTAAAGTACATGTAAATTACATGTAGACATTCATTTAGCTTAATCACTGTGTATCAAACTATATGGAAAAAAAAAAAAAAAATTAAGATGGGATGTGAATGTCTTCATTAACAACAGGTAAACACGCACATACACACACATTATATATATATATATATATATATATATATATATATATATATATATATATATATATATATATATATATAGTTATGTAGAATGTAGTCCCCTCTCCTATCCCTGAGACATAGCCAGACTTTGTGAAATCGCCTCGCATGCAGAACTATACAGAGAGAGAGTCCTAGGGCACCGAGTACAAAAGCACTGTTACTATTTTTCATATACGAGTAGTTTTAATTAGTTTTTATTTTTTTTACAAATTGTATTTTTATTGAGATTTCAATCATTATACAATAACCAAAGAAGATTACAATAACAGTAACAAAATATAGCATTTAAGTCAATAAGAAATATTGAAGTGTCTTGGCTCTTCTGCGTCTCTTTCCATGCATATATGTTTTGTGGAGGGGAATGTATTTGGATTAGTTAAGTGGCTTAGTTTTCAAATTGGCAAATGGGAAGACTTTTGTGATTATTATATGGAGCGATATTCTATTTTATTACACATTTCCTAGTGTTCATATTTATGTTTGTGCACTTTGGCATAATTGTGTTTGGATTAGCGGAGCGCTGGTTTTATTTATAGAATAGATCTAGTATTGAGCAAGCTACGTTCCTTTAATTTAGGTTCACTGTGACCAAAAGTACAGTTTTATTGGCGTTTTCATTTTTGGTGCATCAAACTATTAAGTTCTTATATCAGGTTTTATAGATGTCCCACAAGCAGCTGGAATCACACCGCTGCCCCCGGGTGAGTTCAAAACGTACCAACATAAACCAGCGCTGAAAGTCTATGAAATGTCGCAATATTTCCTAAAATTCTCAGAATCCTTAAGCCCCGTTCACATCTAGCAATTTGGGATTGCGGGAGGAATTGCTGGGATTCTGCCTGCGATTCCAAATCACATTGCAATGCTGGAAAAATTCAGCATGCATGTATGTGTGCCAATAATTTTTAATGTCACCAAAATGTGGTGCGCTTTTGCCATGACTGTCAGATGATTTATTGTGGCAAACCGCATAACGCAAAGCTTTTCGCCCAAAAGAAGCTCCCGCTCATTTCTGGGCGGCAAGCTTTGCGCAATACGCTTTATTGCGATACATCACACCAAAACTGACATGCGCTTTAGGTGTCATAAAAAAAGGATTGGCACACAAACCTGCATGCTGCATTTTGCCAGCATTGTAGTGCAATTTGAAATTGTGGCCAGAATCACAGCGATTCCTAATCGCAGCAATCCCAAATCACCACGCCGCATAGATGCAGTAATTCATGCAAAAGGACCCCTGACCAAGTATTGAGTGCATACTGTAATGTATACATGGACATACCTTTTCAGCAAGTCAACATTTCTATATTAAAAATCCTTTTTTTTTTTTTAATTGGTCTTATGCAATATTCTAATTTTCTGGTTTTCACTAGCTGTAAGCCATAATGCTCAAAATTAAAAGAAAGACATGCTTGAAATATAGATCACACTGTATGTAATGCATCTATATAAAAACTGATGTGTTTCACTTTTTTTTTTAATTGAATTACTGACATAAATTAACTTTTTGATGATATTCTAACTTTATGAGATGCACCTGTATATACTATAATATATATATATATATATATATATATATATATATATATATATATATATACACACATATATACATACACACACACACACTTCTATTTTAACCACTTCCCGACCAGCGCACGACGATGTACGTCGACAGAATGGCACGGGCAGGCATATTGGCGTACATGTACGTCCAATATTCAATGCCACCCTGCCATCGGGAGGGCTGGTCGGGACCCCCGTGAGTCCGGTCGCGGGACCCGCGGACTCGATCGCCGCGGGCATCCCCGCGATCGTCTCACGGAGCGGCCGAATGGAGGAAATGCCGTGTAAACAGCATTTTCCCATTCTGCCTAGCAACTAGTGACGCTGATCTCTGCTCCATGTGATTGGAGCAGAGATCAGTGTTCACTAAATGAAAGCCCAACCCAACCAAACTATTCCCATTTTGTAAACGCTATAACTTTTGCGCAAACCAATCAATAATCGCTTATTGCGATTTTTTTTACCAAAAACATGTAGAAGAATACGTATCGGCCTAAACTGAGGGAAAAAAATGTTTTTTTTATATATTTTTGGGGGATATTTATTATAACAAAAAGTAAAAAATAATGCGTTTTTTTCAAAATTGTCGCTCTATTTTTGTTTATAGCGCAAAAAATAAAAACCGCAGGGGTGATCAAATACCACCAAAAGAAAGCTCTATTTGTGGGAAAAAAAGGACGTCAATTTTGTTTGGGAGCCACGTCGCATGACCGCGCAATTGTCAGTTAAAGCGACGCAGTGCCAAATCGCAAAAAGTGGTCTGGTCTTTGACCAGCAAAATGGTCCGGTCTGCAAGTGGTTAAACAAAATGATAAAATCAAAATTTCTTTATTAAATGTATCCAAATAAAAATAACAGGAAACGCATCCAATCCCAGGACAGCCAGTAAAAGCGTTTCACACATCAAGTGCTCCAAGAACGTTCACCCATATAAAACAAGAAACGGTTAGGTGAAGCTCAATGAAGAACACAGATCCCTGACAATTAACCCATAGAGTCCGTGTTGATTCATTTATGGTATAAACACGTATGCAAAATATTAAAAAATAAAAAATAAAATAAAAACACTTGCAAAGCAAAACCATAAAATATTGATGTATAACTCAAATCATAAAGGAGAAAGAAAAAAGGAGCAAAAAAACAGCCACCCAATATGGAAGAACATCTAATCATACATCATATAGCATATATCATTCTCAAAAACAAAATATAAGGAATAAAAACAGATGAATTAATTCATACCCACATAAAAGGAGAAAATTGTAATGTAGGTTTAATAATTTAATCTAGAATCTGCCCATGATGCCAAATCGCTAGATGTGAATGGCGCCATAGGGTTCTTCACCAGGTGCGTTGACCCTTTACATGCATGGGGCAAAACACAGCTCGATTCAATGGTTGTTTTAATCGAGGTGTATCTTGACCCATACATGTGAAGGGTCAATGCATCTGGCGAGAACCTTAAGGATTCTACAAAATTTAGCAAATGTTGTGACAATTTATAAACGTCTAGTGCTGGTTTATGTTAGTGTATCAATCTATTGTCATTTTTACACACACATACACATTATATATATATATATATATATATACCGTATATACTCGAGTATAAGCCGAGATTTTCAGCCTCTTTTTTGAGGCTGAAAGTGCCCCCCTCGGCTTATACTCGAGTCATCGCTGTCTGCCCGCTCGATCAGCGTGTCGAGCAGACAGACAGCGGCCATTCTATTCAAAAGCCGCGCCTCCGGCTCCGCCTTCGCCTGTGATAGGCGGAACACTGAATTTCCCAGCAGCCTGTGTTCCGCCTATCACGGACATCGTATCATCCTCGTACTACGGACGAGGATGATACGACGTCTGTGATAGGCGGAACACAGGCTGCTGGGAAATTCAGTGTTCCGCCTATCACAGGCGAAGGCGGCGGCGCAGCTTTTGAATTTTACAATGGCCGCCGACGAAGAGGGCACGGGACGGAGGCAAGGCAAGGCACGGCACGGCACGGGACGGGACGAGACGGGGGCAAGGCAAGGCACGACACGGGACGGATGCAAGGCAAGGGCACGGCACGGGACGGAGGCTCGGGACAAAGGTAGGCTGGACACACACACACACACACACACACACACACACACACACACACACACACACACACACACACACACACACACACACACACACGGATGGATGGAGACACACACAGGGATGGATGGATGGATGGATGGAGACACACACACACAGGGATGGATGGATGGATGGATGGAGACACACACACACAGGGATGGATGGATGGATGGATGGAGACACACACACACACAGGGATGGATGGATGGATGGACACACACACACACAGGGATGGATGGACGGACACACAGGGATGGACGGACAAACAGGGATGGACGGACACACAGGGATGGACGGACACACACACAGGGATGGACAGGCATGTCTCACCCTCGGCTTATACACGAGTCAATAAGTTTGCCAGTTTTTTTGGGGGTAAATTGGGGGCCTCGGCTTATATTCGGGTCGGCCTATACTCGAGTATATACGGTATATTTTTTTTTTTTTATTGCTCATTGCTGATCTACTTCAACTTCCTGTCCACATATATTGCACTCAAGCAACTACTGTATGTTATTTCTCATGGTGAGTTTCTAGGGTAAAATGATTCCAGGCTGCAGACATTTGCTGCATGCAGAGTTGGGGGCACCTAGTACAGCAGGAATGTACTGGCAGGGACTGTACTCCCTGCCCGTGTCTAGAATCATACATGTTGCAACTACTTTGCAATTAAGCAATGCAAAGCTTTGTACGAAGCAAGGTTCTGGGTACTCATGAAACACAACCAGCTGGTAGCTAATAAGGGGCGGTATGATAGGGGTAAACATGGCCACTGTAGGCAGGAAACAATAAAATTCTGACAAGAGTTCTACATGGTTCTTTGCAAGTGGAAGTAGCAGCGTGAAGATGCTTTCTCAATGCTGAATGGTGAAAATAAGGAACACAGAGCTTGCATGACTCTTTCACAGTGCAGGAAGTTACCGCTGTGGTAATAAGAACTAAAGCCATCTACTGGATGGATCCAGTAGGTGGCTTTAGTTCTCATTACCACAGCAGTAACTTCTTGCACTGTGAAAACTAGCGGAAAAATAGGATTTTTATAACAGCTTACCTGTAAAATGCTTTTCTTAAAGTACATCATGAGACAGAGCCACAGTATTTACTGATGGGTTATATAGGCACCACAAGGTGATGGGCACTGGCAGGAAGTTTAGCCCCCTATAACCCTTCCCCTTACTGGGAGTACCTCAGTTTTGTAGCAAAGCAATATATATGTATTAGAAGAGGGGAGGGACCTCTGTGCCCCATGATGTACTCGAACAAAAGGATTTTTACAGGTAAGCCGTTATAAAAATCTTATTTTCGTACTTCACGGGACACAGAGCCACAGTATTTACTGATGGGATGTCTCAGAGCAATGTCATCTGAGGGGAGGGAGACAACAAAAGCAGGGTGCAATCAGACCCGAGGACCTTGAACCGCTGCCTGCAGCACACTGCACCCAAAGAAGACATCCTCATGTCTACTCACATCCACCTGATAGAATCTGGTGAATGTATGGACTGAAGACCAAGTTGCAGCCTTGCAGATTTGAGCCATGGAGGCTTGGTGATGCACTGCCCATGAAGCATGGAACTTTCCTCTTCAGACCATAAGCTTGAACAATTACCTGTCAAATCCACTTAGCAATAGTAGATCTTGACGCTGCCTGCCCTTTTTTAGGACCTTCAGGCAACACAAACAAAACATCAATTTTGCGAAACCTGAGCAGTTGCTTCCAAATTCTGATCACTCTTTGACCGCTCTAGCTGACTGTATTACCACAGTCAGCTAGTGCGATCCAGAGTCTGGGGTAGCTGGCTGACTGTGCTGATATTTATAATATGGGTAGCTGATTCAGACTGTCACTGTGACTGTGGTAATATTCATAATATATTAAGGGACAGTAGTTGTTGCCAGTATTTTAAGTCCACTTCTCACATGCCCCTCTTTAATAGCCTAGCCTGTCCGACTGTCATCTGCAAGCGGTTTGGGGCCCAGCCATGACAGCACCAGGTTGTGTGACTTAAAAAAAACAAAAAAACACTGTTTTGTTGCCTTTTAAATGTCAGTGCAATAGTGCATGCATGTGCATAGCTAGCTGCAACTTAAGACAGTGTTTTCAAACTAAGGCAAATGACAGTGTGCGCTCTCAATTTGTTTTCTCTAGGTACATAAAACATTGTCAACAAATCTGTCTGCTTCAGTCCACCACACCACACCCAGTTGAATATAACGGAAAGAGAGCTGCAGCAGCACCTTAGCAATTTGGAGAATCTACATAGGACTCTTTAGCCCAGATGGGGTCTTCTGTATCAGCACAATCACTGGTGGTGCCTGCCTCTGCCTGCAGTGCCTGGCCGTAGAATAATGCGTGAGGCAGAGGCCGGTGCAGACACTGCAGACAGTGCAGAGGCTGCCGCAGGCACAGCAATGAGAGCAATGAGAGGAAGAGCAATGCGCAAGTGAGTCTGATAAAATTAAAAACCCAGATGTTTTTGTTCCAAAAAGAGGAGCTTATTCCCAAGTGTGGGCTTATTTCGGTTTCAAACCAGATGACACTCAGCAAACCATCTACTGCAAGCAATGTTTAGCCATTGTTTGTGCACCAAAGGGTAACACCACCAATCTGTTTAATCACCTGAAACGTAATCACATACAAGAATATGAGACGGTAGGGAAAAAGAAAACTGCTCAATCACAAACTACCTGCAAGCATACGAAACAATCAATTTAAAGTAACATTATTTAATGCAACACCATACCCAACAAACTCTCTAGAAGCAATCACATATCACCTGGCTAAAGACATGGCTCCCGTGACCACTGTTGAAAAAGGGGGATCTAAAAAAACAAATTCAAACCCTTGATAAGCGCTTTCAAGTGCCCTCTCGTACTTACTTTTTACATGTTGCAATCCCTGGTCTGTACGTCAAATGTCATGAAAGAGTTGCAACGGAATTGCGAGATGTACTTAATTTTGCAGCAACTTCAGATTTATGGTCCAGCAGAGCAATGGAACCATACATGAGTTTAATAATCCATTCCATTAATGATGATTTTGAGATGACAAGTCGGTGCCTACAAAATGGGTTTCTCCCTGAGGACCACACTGGCAAAGCTTTGGCGCAGGGATTAAAGGATGCTCTCATCAACTGGAAATTGGAGGAGAAGAATCTTGTGTGCATCACTACAGACAATGGAAGCAACATTGTAAAGGCCATATCCATAAATCACTGGGCACGATTGCAGTGTTTTGGCCATAGGCTTCATCTCGCAATAGAGAATGCAATGAAGGACCCACAAATTGAGCGTGCTATGGGTTTATGCAAAAAGCTTGTCGGGTGTTTTAGCTATAGTTGGAGGAGGAAGAGGGAGCTTTCTGAGGCACAAAAACAACTGTTTACCAGATGACAAGCTCAAGACAGAGTGCCCAACAAGGTGGGGATCTAGGCAGGCTATGGTGAGGAGGATACTTGAGCAGCAAGCTGCCATCACCCATGTCCTCTCTTCTGACTGCAAGGCTAGGAACCTCTTGCCAACATGGCAAGACCTAGAGATCCTGGAAGCTGTGGACAAGACTCTCACCCCACTGGTAGACTTCACAGATGCTCTTTCAGGAGAGCAGTATGTCAGTGTCTCTTCTGTGAAACCTGCTCTACACCTATTTCTGTCTTCTGTTTTGGCTGTTTAGGAAGATGACTCTGATCTTATTTGCACAATGAAATCTAAGATCATGGGGAATCTGGAAGAAAAATATCAGGACCAAAAAACACAAGACCTTCAACAAAACTGCTGTCCAGAACAGACTAAAAGAGGAGATGTCAAAGCTAACAACAGTTAAGGAAAGCCCCCCTACAACTCAACTCCAGTCCATCCAGTTCAACTCAGGTTGAACTGGAGGGACTGGTGTCTTTATTCAACCTTACTATGTAACTATGTAACTCCTAATAGTGGTCAATGTCATGCAAAGAAGGCTCGAAAGAGCTTGGGTAGCTAGCAAGTGAAGGGGCACCAGATCCAGCCTCAGGCTCATAGCAACAACAATCCGAAAGCTTGTCCTTGGAGCTATACTCTTATCTGTTCTTAGGCAACACTGACAGTGAAGATGATCAATTAGTCTGGTGGAAGACTCACAAGCAGCAGTATCCGAGATTGTCTGCACTGGCCAGAAAATACCTTTGCATTCCTGCAACCAATTCCCCTTCTGAAAGGGTTTTTAGCACAGGGGGCAACATTGTCACTTGTCGCCGTTCTGCACTGAAGCCACAAAATGTGGATAGGCTTGTGTTTCTAGCTAAAAATCTTTAAATCTGTTATCTTTATCTGACATTACAATTATATTCAAAAAACATTCAGGTAGTATCATGATGATACTTCCTACCTGAATGTTTTTGAATGTAATTGTAATTTCTTTCTTTCACATTGTTTTTCATTACATTCATTGTCATTTCTTTAAAATTTGTTTGATTGAAGCCAGAGTACTATGGCTTATTTTAGAACAAAGGACTGTTCCCCAATCCCCCTTGGATGGGACTTTTAAGGCCACAAACACTGAAGTGCATTAGTAAATTGATTTATTTTTACATAAAAAGATAGATCACACAACATCAATGATCAATGGTTAAAGACTTAAAGGCATAAACCACTAGATGTGGTATAATACATGTGACAAACAAAGCAACACAAAATCAAATTATCATTGTATGCAATGATCTATCTTTATATAAAAATACATTTTCTAATGCACTTCAGTGTTTGTGGCCTTAAAAGTCCCATCCAAGGCCAAGCGGGAAGGAACAGTCCTCTGTTCTATACAATCCAGAGATGTGGCCAGTACATTCACAACCTGAACCTTGGGTAGCTTTTTCAAAGCTGCAAAAAGTGAAGGGGCACCAGTTCCAGCCTCAGGCTCACAGCAACAACAATCCGAACGCTTGTCCTTGGATTTACACTCTTATCTGTTCTTAGGCAGCACTGACAGTGAAGATGATCCGTTACCTGAATGTTTTTTGAAGTAATTGTAAATTTCTTTATTTCACATTTTGTTTGATTGAAGCCAGAGTATTGTGGCTTAAGTTATTTTAGAACAAAGGACTGTTCCCAAATCCCCCTTGGATGGGACTTTTAAGGCCACAAACACTGAAGTGCGTTAGAAATTGATTTATTTTTATATAAAAAGATAGATCACACAACAATGATCAATGGTTAAAGGCATAAACCACTAGATGTGGTATAATACATGTGACAAACAAAGCAAAACAAATTATGCTTTTTAACCATTGACCATTATGTGATCTATCTTTATGTAAAATAAATCAAATTTCTCATGCACTTCAGTGTTTGTGGCCTTAAAAGTCCCATCCAAGGGGGAAAAGTCCTTTGTATGTTCTATACAATCCAGGGATGTGGCCACTACATGCAAAATCACATTCATGTGTTATCTAGTGTTATAGTTATGATCTCCCTTTTCTGTATGGCTTATTTTATTGCCATTTGGTTTTATAACCTAATGTCCTCAGAGATTGTACATTTTTCAAATAAAACAGTTTTTTGAGAATCGTGATCTTCATTCTAAGCAAAAGAATCGTGATTCTCATTTTTCCCAGAATCGTGCAGCTCTACTAGGTACGCCGCACAAATCTCTAGAATGTTGAGGGGTAAGGGCCTATCAGTTTTGGACCATCTCCCTTGGACAGTCGTCTCTTCCAGAACTGCTCCCCATCCCAAAAGGCTGGCATCTGTTACCACCTTCCAGGTAACTGGTAAAAAGAATTTCCCTTTCCGCAGATTCTCGGGTACCAACCACCTGAGGCTCTGACACACTATTGGTGACAAGCGCATTGGAAAATATAGCGCCTGGGCTTTCTTGTTCCAGGCAGACAGGATACTGTTTTGCAGCAGTCTCGAATGAAACTGAGCATAGGGAACTGCTTAGAAAGAAGCGACTATGTTTCCCAACAACCTCATACAAAGGCGCATAGAAGGACCCTTCTTTGCCCTGAATACCTGAACCAGCTCCTTTATGGCACTGATTTTTGCCTGGGGTAAAAACACCCTTTTCTGGGTTGTATCTATGACCAGACCCTAGTACTCTAGTGTTCTCACTGGTTTTAAAGAAGACTTCTCTAAGTTGAGGACCCAACCTAGGTATTCCAGGTAGTTGACCGTGGTGACCAAGCTTTGGTCTAAGTGGGCTACCGACCGCCCCACTGGGCCCTTAATCTGGCCAAACGAGAAGCCAAGACCTTTGTGTACACCTGAGGTGCAGTAGCTAGACCAAAAGGCAGAGCTACAAACTGAAAATTACATTTTTTCCACTTCGAAACGCAGATATTTCTGATGAGCAGGGAAAATAGGTACATGCAGATATGCCTCCTTGATGTCGATTGACGCCAGAAGCTCTCCTCCTTGTAGGATGGAGACTACTGATCTCATTATTTCCATGCAAAAAAAACAGATCTTCAGGAACCGGTTTAGATCTTTGAGATCTAGAATGGGTTTGACATCTCCATTTGGTTTTGGCACCATGAAAACATTTGAATCCCTCTTCTTCCATGGTGACCTCCACGATCACTTTTTGCAACAAAAGTCAGTCTAATGCTTTTAAGAGACTTCTTTTTCTCTGAATCTTTGGCCTGAGGAAACGAGGAGACAGGAATTCTCCAAACTCTAGTTTGTAACCTAGAGCTATTGTGGCGACCACCCATTCGTCTCGACATTCCTCCTGCCAGACCCTTGAGAACTGCAGAAGTTTCCCCCCCCCACTCGAATGAGTGGGGACGCCCCTTCATAACTGGGCTTTAGCATTCTGTCTTGTAGATTTTCTCCTCCAGGACTTCTTTTGCCCCTGGGGTTGACTCTGAGTTTTAACCCTTGAGCCTGAAGGTGGAGGCCGTCGTGACTGCCTGAAGGCTGATGCCCCTGTCACTGGAGAAGGAGCCTGCCTTAAATAAGGGATGTTTACTAATTTTTCTTAACTGGCAAAAGGGGTACTTTTCCGACTTGAGATTTTTTGGATATAATTGTCCAAATCCTCCCCAAACAGCCTTGCACCACGGAAGGGAAAACCAGCCAGGAGTTTTTTACATGGCCTTTCGGCTGACCGATTTTTCAACTATAGAATTCTATGCATATGCACCAACCTAAGCAAAAGGCGAGAGGTCTGGAGGATAGAATCTCTGATTGCGTCAACTGCAAAACACAAAGCCGCCGGCAGGTTGGCTAACTCCAAGGCCTGCTGTTCAGGGAAAACCTTGAGCATCTGCTTCAAGTGGTCTCTCAAGGATTGACATACCCCAATTGCCGCCACTGTAGGTTGAGCTACTGAACCTGCCAAAGGGAAAAAAACATTTTTTTAACAGGAATTCCAATTTTTTATTGGTTGGATCCCTAAACATTTGAACGTGGTCAACAGGATAAGTCAGACTTTTATTCACAGAGGATATAGCAGCGTCAATTGCCAGTATACCCCACATCTTTGTGAATTTTTCCTCTGTAGGATAAAGGGTTTAAAACTTTTTAGGAGAGAAAAAATGTTTATCGGAGTGATCCCACTCAGAATAAATAGGCTTTTCCAGCAAGAAATGAACAGGAAATGCATGTGCAGTTTGAGGAGGCTTCAGTGAACCCAAACAGGACATGGGTTTTTCAACCGACTCAATTATGGGTAACATAAATGTGGAGCGGACCACACCAGCAAGAGATTGCACCAGAAATTTCTCATCCTGTGAAGCTGAAGAGGGTCCTTCCCCACTTTATTCCTCAGAAGAGGAGTCATCGGTTTCATCCTGGTCTTCTGAGGGGGATTCATCTCCCCTTTCCCAGAGTTACTCTGTTTGAGGGTCCTGGGTGGTAGACGGAGACCTAATGTGGTTTCTCCCACTTTATAATGATGTGATTAAGGCCAATAATCTTTCCTCTAATCCACTTATGATTGAGGAAAAAACTTAATGAATAGCAGTTACAGCAGAAGCAGTTGCAGCCCCTGACCCGATGGCTCACTCTGACCAGCCTCCCTAGCTCCTTCAGGGGGAGATGGTGCTGTGAGGGGGGGGGGGGGGGGTGTGGAGTCCTCAGATCCTGAGGGAGATCCCTTTGAGCCCCTATTTTTCGGGGTACTTGTACCTCCCCTTCTGCCCATAGTGCCAAGCACAAATGCAGGGGTACTACCAGAAATACACGCACCGTTCAGCAAAATAGTCCAGTAACTGCTGCTGCAATCAAGGCTCAGTCTGATGCGATGTAAATGTTTACCTCGGAATGCCTATGTCAACCACACTCACATACCCCCGTCTGCTATGTGTCCCTCCTTGAGCTGTGTGCACCTGCAAAAGAGTGGACTCTATAGCTTTGTATAGCCCGCTTTGTGGGCGTTAAACCACACCGACTCTGCACTAAAGATCTGCCTGATCAGGCCTAAAAAGACACTTTGAATGGATCTAGTTGCATGGCTTGCCCCAGTAAGGAATATTCCAGCGGAGCTCAGCACAGCACATCTTTACTCGTGACCAACACCCAAGACACTGCAAAAAAACGGAGGTACCCCCACTAAGGGGAGGGGTTATATAGGGGGCTAAACTTCCTGTCTCGGGTGTGCCAGTGTCCATCACCTAGTGGTGCCTATATAACCCATCAGTAAATACTGTGGCTCTGCGTCCTGTGATGTATAAAAAGAAACAAGAATTCTAAAGAGGTCCAGCGATCTAAGCTGCATTCTGAAGCCAACGTGTTACAGCAACAGAGTCTGGAAATGCCTTATATGGAACCCAGTGTCATTTCCAGGCTATCCTCACAACATCCAGTACTGAGGGGTCCGTACGTGTTACTCCACAAGCCAACCTTTTAAAGTTGCAGAGTAAAGTAAAAATCCCCTCGCTACGGAGCCTTCCACATGACAAATAGTGACCCGCAACCGCTCGGGCAAGCGGAGCGCTGCGCTCCAAGCCTCTCCAACACACAAGGTGGACGCCACCTTGTGTCCAACTTGGATTAACATCCTTCAGCGTTTACTGCAACTCCGTCCCGGAGCACAGGGAGCAGGATTGACCCTATCTCTTCCACTCCTCCAGCTCAGCATGACGGCGCCCCAGCCCTACAGTCCAGCCATTAACAAAAGTGAGTGACTTTTGGAACTCAGTTCCAACCATTTTTTTACACTTGTATATGAACTCTACTGGTTCCCCCTGCCTCTGGGAGATAATCACCCACAATCATTAAATCACAACAACACAGCCCTGTTTTTACCAACATCTCAAAGTCACGGATAGAAGATCCCAGGGTTAATTTATCATCAAGCAACTGTTGTTTTATTGTCGTGATTGACTGATGTAAAGGTTTTAAGATCCCAGGAGGATCAGACGTCTTTTATTGAGTTTTTTTCTTTTTCATTTAATAAATTGTCTTTATGCTTTTTACATCAGACTATGAGTCTCTCTGATGCGCTGTTCTTCTGATGGTTCAATTTCTGCTTTCTTCCACCAAGTCCAAAGTGGTCTAGCAGCTGCACATTGAGACTAATTACAGGCCCTCTCTTTGAGACAACAATTAACCTAATCTTTGGATAAAGCGTTTTTTTTCATTTGTGCGCCAATAACTTTTGTTTTTAATACTACAACCTTTGAAACTATATTCCAGGTAAAATATTAATCCTCTCCCACCCTCTCTAATCCCCGATTCCAAGGTTTTTCATGTTTTTACCTGGGGAATCAAGTTATACTCAACTCAAGTCTGCTGTCCAGGTCCCTCTCTGATCATTTCTGGATGCAGCTTGTCCTTACAGCTGCCTTGTTTTGATATATCAGTAATTATTAACACACAATTTCCCACCATTACAACTTCTACACATAAGTAGTTCAGACTAAGTATTTCAAACTTATTTTATAGTAGCTGCAACAATTTGGTGTTTTTTGTTCTAACCGTTGGGTCTAACAATCATCCTGCAGATTCACACAATGACTTTCACAGCAGGACTAAGAGACAGTAATATAAAAGAAGATTGCATCCACCATAGGACATGCTTAGTTAAAAAGTTTGTTTTCCTCATTTTAACAAGTTCCTATGGCTGCATGAAATAGCTAAACCCAAGACAAGGCTCAAAATATAGAACTACAAAATAAATATAGCAATAGTCACTTTCTATATAGCAATGTGCAATCACCTATAGAAATTAGCTTTTATTTGTTGTAAAGTATTAGTAGTACTGGGAAGGGTGTTAAATTTTAATACGTTACGAGGGTTATAAAAAGTTATACCCTTTAGCACACAGAGCCCTTGTCTTAATTGTCAACGATCAGATACTTGTATAGGAAACCCTTTAAACTGATTTTCAGCGTAATTATTTTTTTCCTTTAAGGTTGCTACAAACGAATTGGTGAGCAATATTTTGGATCTTTGGGTGTCAGTTGTTTCCCAAGTTTTCTTAAAGAATAACAACTCACAATAATATCAAGCATTTGACAGATGTGCCAAGAATGCTAAAATCAATATGGAAACATTACCTCTTTTTGTGCCTTTCAATCTATTTGAGATTAGACTTGCCTGCTGAATTTCTGAATAGCAATATGTTGCCATGACGACCTATGAGTACAGATTTGTGTGTGTCTGCATAAGAGCAGTTACTTCTCAGAAATATACAAAGGTTGGCTCAATCTTTTTCTATGGTAGGCATTTATTTTTGGCAGAAGGCATGATAATGGCTAAAATGACGTGCGCTGAGATTACCCTTGCTAGAGGAGCAATGCTCAACATATTGTCAAAGCATATTTGCAAAAGGCACCCATTTGTAATTATTATTGGAATGTAAACCTTAGAAATTTTAGATGTGGCTTTCTCATGTTTACCTGCTCACTTTAATATATTTTATTATTTATTAGATTGGCCACTACAGGCCAAGTAAATATGTTACTACAATAACTCTGTCAAAGTGCCTATAGCTGCTCTCCAGCTGGAGACCATCGAAGGCCGAGGATGGACAAAGAGCTGGGGAGAATGCTACCCTGGGCATTTAGACAAGTAAGAACTGCTGGAGAAGCAAAGGTAAACATGTTGACCCTTAGTTATTTCTTAAGCTTTATGATTTCTTTAAAAAGGTCCCTTCTGTTAAAAGCGAATTTGAGTACTGGGAACAGAATTTTGCATATAAATATAAATAAAACCTACACGGTCAGAACAACAGAGGCTACCATTGCTGACCTCTATCAAATAATAGGATCCATTCACAAAAGCATCTTGCATGCGGTATTTAGGTGTCCGGACACATTTTTGCTAAAGATCGCGTGCAATACTGAAATTGTCAATTCACTATAATGATCTGTGGCATTTATTGCAAAATGCTCAAAACTGTCAATAAATACCATGTAGAAAGGGGTTAAACGGCAATTCACATAAGTAAATAATTAAATGCATGCGGTAATTAAATCTGTTGTAAACCACTGAAGAATACAAAAAAAATAGATCTGTACACTAATATAGTGTACAGATCCATGTTCTAATCACCGTATTAATGTCACGGGTGACACAAGTTAGCCAGTTGGTTAGTTTCACCGTCAGTCTTTTACAGCATCAGGGTACCCACCGTATATTACCCAATGAAGGTTTAACCCCCTGATCAACCGGCAGTTTTAGCATCAGTAAATGGTCAGCATCAGTCCCAGACAGTGTCAGATTAGTGCCAGTAGCACTAACACTCATGCATGCATGCATCATACACCTCCCTTACTAGTATAGTGTCTGAACAAATCAAGATATTTGATCAGATCAGATATATATTAGCGACCCCAGTAGTTTAGGTGTTCCCAAAAAACAGGCGTTGGCAGGATCAGCCCAGACACCTACTAGCCTCTGCATTTAGGCCCTCCGCCAAACCCAGCCCACCCAAATGCAGCATCAATCGATTGATCACTGTCACTTACAAAACAACACACGTGATCCTGGCGAAAGTTAACAGTTTTTTTGGTAGCGATTGAAGCAGGCTCTGACAACCAGGTGCTCTTATGCCTGTGAGTCGCACTAGTTGTACCTATAAATTTAGAGGCCAAAATGGCCAGAGGTACACAGTAAAGAGAGCTACACGTTGCTGAGCATAACAGATGAGAGCAAAGGGGAAGCCACCTCCCTGGCATATTCCGGCTTAGTATATGAACCAGAAAAAAAAGAGGGAAAAAACTGCGCTAAGGTGAAACATAAAAATTAATCATATGTGATACTCTTAAATGCGAAAGATTTGGCTGCAGCTTAACTGTGTCACATAAATACAGCAAAACAAAACGAAAAATAAGCCGCGCTAAATCACATAAACATCAAATTGTGCAAAAAATTGGAAATTAATCATGAACTATTAGTATTCTCTACACAAATTGATATGCACTTATTGTCATAGATAGTAAAATACATATATGAGTTATAAATTCAGGCCATGCAAATCGCTCATTCCTTGCAGTATAAGATCACATAGCATATGCCTATAATAGTACAGACTCTAAAAAGACAGCTCTAAACAAAACACACACCCAGTGTATGAACAATAAGTCCGTGTATAAAAATCACAGCAAACTACTTTCAAAAACTGTGAATAAAGTCCTCCACAGATAAACCGTAAAGGATCATAGAAAATCCACTGCTGGGTCCATTTAAATAGTGCTTGATCCACCACCAAAACACGATTAAATTTGCCGCTTACCAGAAGGACATGACCCCCCCACTACAGAGGGTCACAAAAAACCTTTGGATATAAACTCGTCTTCCAGCCAAGAGGGGTCCTCAGTGTTCTCCTTGCGTCACCACTCCAGATAAGGGTTGTGAAGAAAACACTCCCAGAGGTCTTTCTTATAGATCCAGAGAGACTCAGGGTAGGAACATAGGTTAAATTAGATGAGTTCAGTATGTGGTGAAAATCGCCAGTCCTGGAGTCTCATAAATGTCTTCCCTTTGCAGCCTGGGACACTGGTGTGATCTTACAGGGATCCAGAAAATGCTGGGAACCAGGAGGCAGGAAACAAGAAGCAGCTGGTCGTGACTTCACAGGAACAGGAAATGTGATTATTCACAGTGGCAAGGAATAGTAATGCATTTCGAAGCTACAGCTTCTTCATCAAACCATGATCCAGCATTCTCTGGATCCCTGTAAGATCACACCAGTGTCCCAGGCTGCAAAGGGAAGACATTTATGAGACTCCAGGACTGGCGATTTTCACCACATACTGAACTCATCTAATTTAACCTATGTTCCTACCCTGAGTCTCTCTGGATCTATAAGAAAGACCTCTGGGAGTGTTTTCTTCACAACCCTTATCTGGAGTGGTGACGCAAGGAGAACACTGAGGACCCCTCTTGGCTGGAAGACGAGTTTATATCCAAAGGTTTTTTGTGACCCTCTGTAGTGGGGGGTCATGTCCTTCTGGTAAGCGGCAAATTTAATCGTGTTTTGGTGGTGGATCAAGCACTATTTAAATGGACCCAGCAGTGGATTTTCTACGATCCTTTACGGTTTATCTGTGGAGGACTTTATTCACAGTTTTTGAAAGTAGTTGGGTGTGATTTTTATACACGGACTTATTGTCCATACACTGGGTGTGTGTTTTGTTTAGAGCTGTCTTTTTAGAGTCTGTACTATTATAGGCATATGCTATGTGATCTTATACTGCAAGGAATGAGCGATTTGCATGGCCTGAATTTATAACTCATATATGTATTTTACTATCTATGACATAAGTGCATATCAATTTATGTGTAGAGGATACTAATAGTTCATGATTCATTTCCAATTTTTTGCACAATTTGATGTTTATGTGATTTAGCGCGGCTTATTATTTCTCATTTAGTATATGAACCAGCAGCAACACCCTGACAGCTAGCTCTGATGGAGGAGTAGTGGTACCTGCCAAGGTCAGGCGTACCTGACCTCGCTCTTCTGCTGTTGTGGTGCAAGAACCGCAGGGCTCTAACATTGTGCAGAGAGCCAGTATTAGTGCCGCTCAACCTTCTGGTGAACTGGCAAGCACCAGCAGCCTAGTATATCCTGGTCGTAGACTAACCAGCACTGCAGTAACACGTGGTGACGTGACGAGTCCCATAAGTGCAGTTCAAGTTGGTGCGGTGCCTAGCACAAGTAGCGTCCTGCAGCCAAGAAGACAAAGACAGGCCCACTGAGTCAACAGTGTCCTTCCTGCTGCCCACCACTTCTGCAGTGTCCGTACTCCCCCCCCCCCCCCCCCCATTCACTGGCAAACCTGGAATTCAGGTGGAAACAGCTGATTTTATGTCACTTGATTTTTATTCACTGTTTTTCACAGAAGATCTCTATAGATCTATTGTTGCCCAAAGCAATTTGTATGCTGGTCAATTCATCGCCGCTAATCCCCATTTGACCCTTGCCAGGGAATGGAACCCTATTACGGTTTCCGAGTTTAAGATCTTTCTGGGCCTATCCCTCCTCATGGGCATAACTAAAAAATTTGAGTTGTGGTCATATTGGTCCACTGAACCAATTCACCATATGCCTGTGTTCTCTGCTTACATAACCAGGATGTAATACAAGCAGATTTTGCGATTCATGCATTATAAATGACAATGAACTCTGTTGTCCCTGGGGGGGGGGGGATCCTGAATTTGATTGGCTCCACAAAATTCAGCCCCTTGTAAACCACTTCAATCAACAGTTCGCAGCCTTGTTTACTCCCAATCAAGTTGTCTGCGTTGACGAGTTCCTGATTAAATTTTCTGGCCCCATGCCTTTCAAACAGTATCTACCCAGCACGCGTGCCAGATACACTATGGGGTCAAGCTGTATAAGCTCTGTGACAGGGCAACAGGCTATACGTTTTATGGCTTACAATGGAAAAAACTGTCACATGGAGCCCACCACCTGCCCAGACTACATAGGGAGCGCTGGCAAGATTGTTTGGGACTCTGTGTCACCCTTATTCGGAAAGAGGTACCACTTGTACGTGAAGAATTATTACACGAGTGTGTCACCCAGAATTCTAGACACATGTGGCACCGTGCGATCTGCCTGAAGTGTAATAATTTTCTCGCAGTGAAATGGAGTAATAAATTGGAATGTTTTGGCTCTGTCCTCCATTCACGTAGATATGACTGTACAAATTCCAACGGCGACTGGTGTTGTTGAGAAATCCCTCCATGTTCACGAATACAACCTTAATATGGGAGGGGTGGACTTCAACGACCAGTTGATGGCGCCATACTTAATTGTACATAAAGCCAGACGCTGGTATAAAAAAAGCATCTGTACTGTATATCTATTTCAATTGGCTCTGCTGGACGCGTATGTGCTATACAAAGCAACATACTGGTATTGAGTAGTTATGAGTGGTTATACCAGAATGATGCCTGCAGGTTTAGGTATCATCTTGTATCGTTCTTTTCAGCCGGCGGTCAGCTTTCAAGTGAAAGCAATCCTAGCTGCTAACAGTCTACCTGTCACTACCCATTGCTATCATATTTACATTACCTTTGATAACGATAAAAAAAAAAAAAAAAATTAAAGTAACAGTGTAAAAATTAAATAAAAAAGCAAAATAATGTTTTTTTTAAATAAAGCACCTCTGTCCCCCCGTGCTAGCATGGAAAGGTGAATGCATGGGTCAGTCTCATGTCGTATGTAAACGGAAATTGCACCATGCATCTGAGGTATCACCACGAACATCAGCTCGCGGGCAGTAATTCTAGCAGTAGACCTCCTCTGTAAATCTAAAGTGGTAACCTGTAAAGGCTTTTAAAAATGTATGTAGTTTGTCGCCTCTGCACAGTTGTGTAATTTTAAAACTTGTCGTGTTTGGCATCTATGGACTTGGCATAAGATCATCTTTTATATTTTACCAAACATTTGGGCAATAGTGTGTTTTAGTGCATTACGTTTTTTTTTATTCCAAAAGAATTGCACCCATCATTTTAATCTGTAGAGCCTTTTCTTAAAAAAAAAAAAAAAAAAAATATAATATAATATTATATATAAATGTTTGGGGGGTTCAAAGTAATTTTCTAGCAAAAAAATATATATAATATTATATATAAATGTTTGGGGGGTTCATAGTAATTTTCTAGCAAAAAAATAAAAAAAAAGATTTTTTTTTTCATTTAAACAGAAAGGGTTTGGTCTTCAAGTGTTTTTTTTTTTTTTTTTAATACACAAAGTTGTCACTAAATTATATATTGCCCATACATGTGAAATTAGAGCCCAAAATACATTCTGCTGCTTCTCCCGAGTACAGAGATACCACATGTGTGAGACTTTTTGGGAGCCTAGCTGTGTATAGGACCCGAAAACAAATCACTGCGGCTCTCTTAAGGGCGTAAAACAGTGATTTCACTTCTTCACTACCCATCAAATTTGGAGGTCATCAAAGGCCAAGATAGTACAAAACCCCACCCAAAAGACCCCATTTTGGAAAGTAGACACCCCAAGCTATGTGCTGAGAGGCACGTAGAATCTCCTGTGTCCTTTTCGCCACATGCTGCTGGATACAGACACTGCACAGCAGAGCAGAAAGAGAGCGCAGAGCGGAGGGAGGATCCGCCCATTGCCCCACCCACCTAGGCACAGATAATAGACCAGACCCCCGGATCCAGGGTCCTGATGTTACCTCAGGACGGGAGATTGCGGCATTCTCGGGGTGCCCTGTGTTGAGGCAGGATTTGACAGGAGGAGAGGACTCGGGAGGCAGAAGATCAGGCCATCAGCTGACTGCCAGGAGGAGAGACAAGTGAGCCATCACATAAACTGAGTGAGATTTATGAAGAGGGGGAATTTTTAGGGTGTAGGTGGCAATGCTGGGGGTTAAAAAATGCGTCCGCTGACACCAGTTCTGGGGGTTAATAGTGCGTCTGCCAACAACAGTGCTGGGGATTAATAGTGCGTCCACTGACACCAGTGCTGGGGGTTAATAGTGCGTCCGCTGACACCAGTACTGTTTTTGAAGTTTAAAAGTTTGCATGCAGCCCCCATGGGATATGAAAACTTGTCTTGTGGCTCTCAAGTAATTTGTGTTTGAGACCCCTGCCATACATAGTACTACATTGATAATGGAAAGGGGCTGTTGATCAGGTCAGATCATAAAATAAGTTGTTCTGTATCACAGGAGAAACAAAAATATAGATGCACTCTCTCACAGCCATTGACGTTATACATTCATAAACATTCGGCTATACAATACTTTTAGATTCACAAGATATGGTTGCTCTAACTAGGGAGACCAGACCTTGTCAAATTTCTTGGGCAGCCCTGGGCTTCATATGTCAACTTATGCATAGGTACGGCTTGGTTAACAAGATTAACCTCTGGCCGACCAGCCCCTGCAGTTATACTGTGGCAAGCTGGCTCGGCTGTACGAATCGCCGTAGGTGTACGTTGGTTCGTGCACGTGGTTCTGTGGGCACACGTGCCGATTGGCCAGCGAGGGAGCCACTTGCGATTGTTCTCCACAGAGACAGAACAGGGATCTGCCGAAGTAAACAAGGCAGGACTCCATTCTGACAGGGGATGACACAGGATCTTGTTCCTTCTATGCAGGAAGATGGATCTGTGTGTTGTCCCAGGCACCCCACCTCCCCCCCCCCCCCACAGTTAAAAACACACTGAGGGAACAGTGTTAATCCTTTTATTGCCCCTGGTGTTAACCCCTTCCCTGCCGTAGTCATTAGTACAATGTCAGTGCATATTTTTTAGCACTTAGTGTTACTTCACAGAAAAAAAAAAAAAAAGTGTCAAAAACGTCTGATCTGTCCGCCTCAATGTCCTGCTAAAAATCACTCGTCACCGCCATTACTAGTAAAAAAATAAAATAAAAAAAATAAATAAAAAAATTTCCATAAATATATCTTTATTTTGTAGACGCTATAACTTTTGAAAACCAATCAATATACGCTTATTGGGTTTAGTTTTGTTTTTTTACCAAAAATATGTACCAGAACACATATTGGCCTAAATTGATCAAGAAATCATTTTTTTTTTTATTGGGTCTGATTTATAGCAGAAAGTAAAAAATAACCGCAGAGGTGATCAAATACCACAAAAAGAAAGCTCTATTTGTGTGAAAAAAAAAAAAAAAAAAAGGACTATATTATTAATTATATTTGGGTACAGCATCCCACGACAGCGCAATTTTACTTAAAGTAACGCAGTGCCGTATCACAAAAAATGGCCTAATTAGGAAGTGGGTAAATCCTCTAGTCCTTACTTGGTTAAGCCATAAAGAGGGAAGACCATTCGATTTCCAAAGTATCAATATGAATTTTCTGACATAAAAGAAAAAAAAAAAGAAAGAAAGAATGAAGATAGAGTTTTCATTCCGTTAGGGAGGGCATCGTTCTCAGTATAACCTAATAAGCATTGTAAAAGGTTGCATATCTTGGGAATCTGGAAAGCCGTACTAATAAAATGAGTGACCTCGGACCAATAAGCAATACCAGGGAAACGGTTACCATGACAATCCAGATACCACAGCAACCCTTGGAAGGTGGAAGATCCATAGAATAGTTGGAAAAAACGAATAATCTTTTTGCGTGTCCCTGAGGCTGGTGAGTAGGGGCTAATCCTCAGTAGCAGATACCTTATGGAAATTTGGCGCAAGCCTCCCTAGGAAATGGTATGTCCTCAAAAAAGTACTTCAGGAGACTCAGACACATTTTACACAGAGGTTGTTAGTCCAAAGCCGCTGGAGAACAATATGGACATGGAACACATGTTTAGGTGAAAAAACAAAATGTTGTCTAAGTAGATCACTTGTGGTGGGCGTGACTTGGTGCTCAGCAGGAATGGCAGCTACATAAAGGAGCTCTGCACACCCATGGATGATTTTACCTTTTCCAGCCACAAAATCGGTTTTGGGAAACCGAATAAATCCACATCAGGTCCTCGTTATCATAGATCATCCTCCACCTCAGGAACCCGCAGCATTCCTAAAATCTTCCAGTCTCAGTCCCACAGTAGAGCTGCAGCCTAAATTCTGCAGACGAAACATGAGGGGGAACACAGTGAGAACTCCCTGTCTGCCTCAGACAATCTAGTAAGACAATCTAGTAAGAGAACATGAGCACACCGATCACCCTCTGCAGCTATCAAAAAAAAAGATTAAAATAGCAGCAGACACGAAAAAACACAGATCCATGGCAATTATAGAAATGAAAGCAGATCTTTAACCATTTCAGCCCCGGAAGATTTTACCCCCTTCCTGACCAGAACACTTTTTACAATTTGGCACTGCGTCGCTTTAACTATATATATTTATACCACTTTTTGCTATAATAAATATCCCCCAAATTAAAATAAAAATAAAAATCTTTGTCAGTTTAGGCCAATATGTATACATAGGAATGGATAAAGTGGGTGTTGTTGCGCTCCTAAAAGCAAATTTCGCTATCAGATACTTTAAGATATAAAATACGTAAGGTGTCCAGAGGTCTGGATCAGATACTGTCTAAAGTAAAAAGCTTATGCAGAATATATACAAAACATATATAAAAAGTAAATAAAAAACATTTATGTAAATTATATATCATAGACAATAATTATAAGTAAATAAACACAGTGTATAAAAAATAGTGCCATAAAATAACTGTGCAAAAACACAAACAAGTGCAAACCAGTAGATAACTAGCAGAACTGTGCAACATATGCAATGTGCAAAAATAAATATATATATCCCAAAGTGGGACGTGGAGATTTAAAGTAGTCCATGGTTATAAGTGGTGCAAATGTGGCAGTGTTTCCAAGGACACTGAGTGTAGATCTAAAGCTCTCCAGGTGATACTGTGACTTTTGTGTGGAAATACACTCTTCAGTGTCAATTGACACTCGTGGCTGTGCTAGATTATTACCTTACTGCTGTAAGGTAAACAGCATGTAGAAAAAGGAGGAAGGGGTTAACTCTCTTTCTCGCTGTGGTGTTGCTGCGCGTCCCTTATTGGGTATGCAGTAAAAGCCTGGGGGGTCCTTGAGCGGTCCTTCCGTTCACTCTCACACTGTATTGGTCTCATATATTCAATGTGGTAAGGTATAGAAAAGGAAATACAGAGCCTACCATGGTGTAGTATTTTTCAATGTAATAGTGGTTTATTAAATAAAATCAGTTGGTTACTCACATTTCATATAAAAAATAAGTGCAATGTAAAAAGGAGCACCAAGCTCGTACCTGACCGTCTCTTCCGGGTTTCTCTATGCCTCTGTATCCTACGCATTACATCACAACGCACGTGACTTTGACTGGGATGAGGCTTATGGGCAATGTAGTGTGTTTATATGGATCTGGGGGGTGGTGCTTATTGTTGGTCGGCCATTTTCTAGAAGCCTGTGATTGAGATACGAACGGCGGCCATTTTCCTGGTGATCGTTGCGTAGGCTACGATCGCGCCCATTTTTTTGTAGATGTATTAGACAGGATGTGGACAGCAGGTATATATGGATACAGTCCGAACGCGGACGTGACGTACTACTCCACTGGCTAATGCAGAATAGACATATTTACATTTTATCTGAGTGTCAGTAGAAGTAATTCAGGCACAGAAACCATATACTGGCATCAGATAATTATTAAATAAGTAATGGAATTGGTAAGCTTTATATGGTTACCAGTACCTACAGTTCGGACATATTGCCACGGATTGGTAGATGGATAATAAATAAAAGAAAGGACAAACTGAAATTTAAAATTGCAGCAATCTCTCAGCAATATAGGAGGTTAGAAGAACGGGGAGATGGATTTTTTTTTAAAATGTCACAAACAATATGTGTTAAAAAAAAATTGTGATTGGGAGTTAGAGATATATATATATATATATATATATATATATATATATAGATATAGATATATATATATATATAGATATAGATATATATATATATATATATATATATATATATATATATATATATATATATATATATATATAGATATATATATATATATATATATATATATATATATATATATATATATATATATGGACACAGTGATATAGATATATATATATATATATATATATATAGTTATATATACATAGTGAACAGACTCCGGAAGTGATGTTCAGATAGTTTGGACACACTATGCTTATCGAAGCCTTTTAGAATGTTTTGTACGTGTTCTTATATTCCTTACTTTTAGGGGCCTTTTGGTACGTCCAATGTATTGTAGGCCACAGCTGCATTCTAGTACGTATACTGCGTCTTCTGTGTTGCAGCACACAAAGTCGCTTACTTCGTATGCATTGCCCGTGCTAGTGGAAGTAAATTTGAATACCTTTTGTGGTGGCTTTTTTTTTTTTTGGTGCAGGCGAAACATCGTTTGCAAGGGTAGAAGCCATTTCCTGTGAAAAACGTAAAATAGTTGGTAGGTGGATCTGGTATGTTCTTTACGATTTTGTCTCTGAGCGTCGGGGCACGTCTGTAGATGAACTTTGGAAAGGGCGGAAGAATGGTTTTGAGTTGTGTGTCATTTAATAAGATATGCCAATGTTTTTTTATAATATTCTCAACTTTTTTATGTTGAGCATTGTATTCTAATATGATTGGTATGTTATTTGGCCTTGTATCTGTTTTTTCTTTATCTTTAATCAGTGCTTGCCAGTTCATCTCACTGACTTCACGGATTTCATCTTTAATGTAGTTGTTTTTATATCCCTTTTCTATAAATCTCTGACCTATTTTATTAGCTTGATCAAGGAAATCATCTTTTTTGCTGCAATTTCTGCGTAGTCTCATCAATTGGCCCTTTGGTATGTTGAATAACCAATTGAGATGATGGCAGCTTGTTATCGGTAGATAGCTGTTTTTATCCACACATTCTTAAAATGTGTTCTTGTGCTGAGGGTGTTGCCATCTTGGATGATGT